>NC_047092.1:184454590-190287894 GCF_902459505.1 Geotrypetes seraphini | reverse complement strand
TGGAGAAACCTGAAAGGGCAGAAGAAAAGGAAAACGTGGAGAAACCTGAAAGGGCAGAAGAAAAGGAAAACGTGGAGAAACCTGAAAGGGCAGAAGAAAATGTGGAGAAACCTGAAAGGGCAGAGGAAACACTTGAAGAAACCTGACACAGGAAAAAGAAAACATGGAGAAACCTGAAAGGGCAGAAGAAAATGTGGAGAAACCTGAAAGGGCAGAGGAAAAGGAAAACGTGGAGAAACCTGAAAGGGCAGAAGAAAATGTGTAGAAACCTGAAAGGGCAGAGGCAAAGGAAAACGTGGAGAAGCCTGAAAGGGCAGAGGAAAATGTGGAGAAACTAGAGAGACGAGAAACCTGAAAGGGCAGAGGAAAAGGAAAACGTGGGGAAACCTGAAAGGGCAGAGGCAAAGGAAAACGTGGAGAAACCTGAAAGGGCAGAGGAAAAGGAAAACGTGGAGAAACCTGAAAGGGCAGAGGAAAAGGAAAACGTGGAGAAACCTGAAAGGGCAGAGGAAAAGGAAAACGTGGAGAAACCTGAAAGGGCAGAGGCAAAGGAAAACGTGGAGAAACCTGAAAGGGCAGAGGAAAAGGAAAACTTGGAGAAACCCGAAAGGGCAAAGGAAAAACTTGGGGGAAACCCGAAAGGGCAGAGGAAAAAACTTGGATAAACTAGAGAGCAGATGAAAACGTGGAGAAACCCGAAAGGGCAGAGGAAAAGGAAAACTTGGAGAAACCCGAAAGGGCAGAGGAAAAAACTTGGATAAACTAGAGCAGAGAAAAACATGGGGAAACCTGAAAGGGCAGAGGCAAAGGAAAACATGGAGAAACCTGAAAGGGCAGAGGAAAAACTTGGATAAACTAGAGAGCAGAGGAAAATGTGGGGAAACCTGAAAGGGCAGAGGCAGAGGAAAAAATGTGGAGAAACCTGAAAGGTCAGAGAAAAACGTGGAGAAACCTGAAAGGGCAGAGGAAAACTTGGAGAAACCTGAAAGGACAGAGGAAAACATGGAGAAACTAGAGAGCAGAGGAAAATGTGGAGAAACCTGAAAGGGCAGAGGAAAATGTGGGGAAACCTGAAAGGGCAGAGGCAAAGGAAAACGTGGAGAAACCTGAAAGGGCAGAGGAAAAACTTGGGGAAACCTGAAAGGGCAGAGGAAAAGGAAAAACGTGGAGAAACCTGAAAGGGCAGAGGAAAATGTGGAGAAACTAGAGAGACGAGAAACCTGAAAGGGCAGAGGAAAATGTGGAGAAACTAGAGAGACGAGAAACCTGAAAGGGCAGAGGAAAAGGAAAACGTGGGGAAACCTGAAAGGGCAGAGGCAAAGGAAAACGTGGAGAAACCTGAAAGGGCAGAGGAAAAGGAAAACGTGGAGAAACCTGAAAGGGCAGAGGCAAAGGAAAACTTGGGGAAACCTGAAAGGGCAGAGGCAAAGGAAAACGTGGGGAAACCTGAAAGGGCAGAGGCAAAGGAAAACGTGGGGAAACCTGAAAGGGCAGAGGCAAAGGAAAACGTGGAGAAACCTGAAAGGGCAGAGGCAAAGGAAAACGTGGAGAAACCTGAAAGGGCAGAGGCAAAGGAAAACGTGGAGAAACCTGAAAGGGCAGAGGAAAACATGGAGAAACTAGAGAGCAGAGGAAAATGTGGAGAAACCTGAAAGGGCAGAGGAAAATGTGGGGAAACCTGAAAGGGCAGAGGCAAAGGAAAACGTGGAGAAACCTGAAAGGGCAGAGGCAAAGGAAAACGTGGAGAAACCTGAAAGGGCAGAGGCAAAGGAAAACTTGGAGAAACCTGAAAGGACAGAGGAAAACATGGAGAAACTAGAGAGCAGAGGAAAATGTGGAGAAACCTGAAAGGGCAGAGGAAAATGTGGGGAAACCTGAAAGGGCAGAGGCAAAGGAAAACGTGGAGAAACCTGAAAGGGCAGAGGAAAAACTTGGGGAAACCTGAAAGGGCAGAGGAAAAGGAAAAACGTGGAGAAACCTGAAAGGGCAGAGGAAAAGGAAAACGTGGAGAAACCTGAAAGGGCAGAGGAAAAGGAAAACTTGGGGAAACCTGAAAGGGCAGAGGAAAATGTGTAGAAACCTGAAAGGGCAGAGGCAAAGGAAAACGTGGAGAAACCTGAAAGGGCAGAGGAAAAGGAAAATGTGGGGAAACCTGAAAGGGCAGAGGAAAATGTGGAGAAACTAGAGAGACAAGAAACCTGAAAGGGCAGAGGAAAAGGAAAACGTGGAGAAACCTGAAAGGGCAGAGGAAAAGGAAAACGTGGAGAAACCTGAAAGGGCAGAGGAAAAGGAAAACGTGGAGAAACCTGAAAGGGCAGAAGAAAAGGAAAACGTGGAGAAACCTGAAAGGGCAGAAGAAAAGGAAAACGTGGAGAAACCTGAAAGGGCAGAAGAAAATGTGGAGAAACCTGAAAGGGCAGAGGAAACACTTGAAGAAACCTGACACAGGAAAAAGAAAACATGGAGAAACCTGAAAGGGCAGAAGAAAATGTGGAGAAACCTGAAAGGGCAGAGGAAAAGGAAAACGTGGAGAAACCTGAAAGGGCAGAAGAAAATGTGTAGAAACCTGAAAGGGCAGAGGCAAAGGAAAACGTGGAGAAGCCTGAAAGGGCAGAGGAAAATGTGGAGAAACTAGAGAGACGAGAAACCTGAAAGGGCAGAGGAAAAGGAAAACGTGGGGAAACCTGAAAGGGCAGAGGCAAAGGAAAACGTGGAGAAACCTGAAAGGGCAGAGGAAAAGGAAAACGTGGAGAAACCTGAAAGGGCAGAGGAAAAGGAAAACGTGGAGAAACCTGAAAGGGCAGAGGAAAAGGAAAACGTGGAGAAACCTGAAAGGGCAGAGGCAAAGGAAAACGTGGAGAAACCTGAAAGGGCAGAGGAAAAGGAAAACTTGGAGAAACCCGAAAGGGCAAAGGAAAAACTTGGGGGAAACCCGAAAGGGCAGAGGAAAAAACTTGGATAAACTAGAGAGCAGATGAAAACGTGGAGAAACCCGAAAGGGCAGAGGAAAAGGAAAACTTGGAGAAACCCGAAAGGGCAGAGGAAAAAACTTGGATAAACTAGAGCAGAGAAAAACATGGGGAAACCTGAAAGGGCAGAGGCAAAGGAAAACATGGAGAAACCTGAAAGGGCAGAGGAAAAACTTGGATAAACTAGAGAGCAGAGGAAAATGTGGGGAAACCTGAAAGGGCAGAGGCAGAGGAAAAAATGTGGAGAAACCTGAAAGGTCAGAGAAAAACGTGGAGAAACCTGAAAGGGCAGAGGAAAACTTGGAGAAACCTGAAAGGACAGAGGAAAACATGGAGAAACTAGAGAGCAGAGGAAAATGTGGAGAAACCTGAAAGGGCAGAGGAAAATGTGGGGAAACCTGAAAGGGCAGAGGCAAAGGAAAACGTGGAGAAACCTGAAAGGGCAGAGGAAAAACTTGGGGAAACCTGAAAGGGCAGAGGAAAAGGAAAAACGTGGAGAAACCTGAAAGGGCAGAGGAAAATGTGGAGAAACTAGAGAGACGAGAAACCTGAAAGGGCAGAGGAAAATGTGGAGAAACTAGAGAGACGAGAAACCTGAAAGGGCAGAGGAAAAGGAAAACGTGGGGAAACCTGAAAGGGCAGAGGCAAAGGAAAACGTGGAGAAACCTGAAAGGGCAGAGGAAAAGGAAAACGTGGAGAAACCTGAAAGGGCAGAGGCAAAGGAAAACGTGGGGAAACCTGAAAGGGCAGAGGCAAAGGAAAACGTGGGGAAACCTGAAAGGGCAGAGGCAAAGGAAAACGTGGGGAAACCTGAAAGGGCAGAGGCAAAGGAAAACGTGGAGAAACCTGAAAGGGCAGAGGCAAAGGAAAACGTGGAGAAACCTGAAAGGGCAGAGGCAAAGGAAAACGTGGAGAAACCTGAAAGGGCAGAGGAAAATGTGGAGAAACTAGAGAGACGAGAAACCTGAAAGGGCAGAGGAAAAGGAAAACGTGGGGAAACCTGAAAGGGCAGAGGCAAAGGAAAACGTGGAGAAACCTGAAAGGGCAGAGGAAAAGGAAAACGTGGAGAAACCTGAAAGGGCAGAGGAAAAGGAAAACGTGGAGAAACCTGAAAGGGCAGAGGAAAAGGAAAACGTGGAGAAACCTGAAAGGGCAGAGGAAAAGGAAAACGTGGGGGAAACCCGAAAGGGCAGAGGAAAAACTTGGATAAACTAGAGAGCAGAGGAAAATGTGGGGAAACCTGAAAGGGCAGAGGCAAAGGAAAACGTGGAGAAACCTGAAAGGGCAGAGGAAAAGGAAAACGTGGAGAAACCTGAAAGGGCAGAGGAAAATGTGGAAAATGTGGAGAAACTAGAGAGACGAGAAACCTGAAAGGGCAGAGGCAAAGGAAAACGTGGGGAAACCTGAAAGGGCAGAGGCAAAGGAAAACGTGGGGAAACCTGAAAGGGCAGAGGCAAAGGAAAACGTGGAGAAACCTGAAAGGGCAGAGGCAAAGGAAAACGTGGAGAAACCTGAAAGGGCAGAGGCAAAGGAAAACGTGGAGAAACCTGAAAGGGCAGAGGCAAAGGAAAACGTGGAGAAACCTGAAAGGGCAGAGGCAAAGGAAAACGTGGAGAAACCTGAAAGGGCAGAGGCAAAGGAAAACGTGGAGAAACCTGAAAGGGCAGAGGCAAAGGAAAACGTGGAGAAACCCGAAAGGGCAGAGGAAAAACTTGGGGGAAACCCGAAAGGGCAGAGGAAAAAACTTGGATAAACTAGAGAGCAGAGGAAAACGTGGAGAAACCCGAAAGGGCAGAGGAAAAACTTGGGGGAAACCCGAAAGGGCAGAGGAAAAAACTTGGATAAACTAGAGCAGAGAAAAACATGGGGAAACCTGAAAGGGCAGAGGCAAAGGAAAACATGGAGAAACCTGAAAGGGCAGAGGAAAAACTTGGCTAAACTAGAGAGCAGAGGAAAATGTGGGGAAACCTGAAAGGGCAGAGGCAAAGGAAAACTTGGAGAAACCCGAAAGGGCAGAGGAAAAACCCGAAAGGGCAGAGGAAAAGGAAAATGTGGAGAAACCCGAAAGGGCAGAGGAAAAACTTGGGGGAAACCCGAAAGGGCAGAGGATAAACTAGAGAGCAGAGGAAAATGTGGGGAAACCTGAAAGGGCAGAGGCAAAGGAAAACATGGAGAAACCTGAAAGGGCAGAGGAAAATCTTGGGGGAAACCTGAAAGGGCAGAGGAAAAACTTGGAGAAACCTGAAAGGGCAGAGGAAAAAACGTAGAGAAACCTGAAAGTGCAGAGGAAAAACTTGGGGGAAACATGAAAGAACAGAGGAAAATGTGGAGAAACTAGAGAGACGAGAAACCTGAAAGGGCAGAGGAAAAGGAAAATGTGGAGAAACCTGAAAGGGCAGAGGAAAAAATGTGGAGAAACCTGAAAGGGCAGAGGAAAAAATGTGGAGAAACCTGAAAGGGCAGAGGAAAACTTGGAGAAACCTGAAAAAGAAAACTTGGATAAACTAGAGAGCAGAGGAAAATGTGGAGAAACCTGAAAGGGCAGAGGAAAAGGAAAACTTGGAGAAACCTGAAAGGGCAGAGGAAAAACTTGGAGAAACCTGAAAGGGCAGAGGAAAAACTTGGAGAAACCTGAAAGGGCAGAGGAAAAACTTGGAGAAACCTGAAAGGGCAGAGGAAAATGTGAAGAAACTAGAGAGATGAGAAACCTGAAAGGGCAGGAAAAAACATAGAGAAACCTGAAAGGGCAGAGGAAAAACTTGGGGAAAACATGAAAGAACAGAGGAAAATGTGGAGAAACTAGAGAGCAGAGGAAAATGTGGAGAAACCTGAAAGGGCAGAGGAAAAGGAAAATGTGGAGAAACCCAAAAGGGCAGAGGAAAAACTTGGGGAAAACATGAAAGAACAGAGGAAAATGTGGAGAAACTAGAGAGCAGAGGAAAATGTGGAGAAACCTGAAAGGGCAGAGGAAAAGGAAAATGTGGAGAAACCCAAAAGGGCAGAGGAAAAACTTTGGGAAACCCGAGGAAAAAATAGAAGAAATTCAAAGAAAATGCAGCGAAAAACACTGAGAAGTAGCAGGAGAAGAAAAACTAGAAGAAAAAAGCAGAGAAAATAGAGAAAAAAAGCAAGTTGAAGGTTGAAGAAATCTGCAAAACAAAAGTTAGAGAAAAATCCAATACAAAAGTTGAAGGGAGAGAAAATAGAATACAAAAAAGGCAAGTTGAAGATGAAAAAGGGCAAACCTTTAAAGCAAAAGATAAACTACACCTTAAGTTTGTAAACTGCATCATCTCCACAGAAGTAGAGCTCGACACAGTTTACAGGAATAGAAGGAACTCCAACGAAAGTTAAAGGACTTAGTAAAGAGAAAGTTTAGAGGGACTTAGTATATTGAATAGGGAGAGGTCAATTATATTTTAGAGTAAAGCCATGTTTTCAAATGTTTTTGGAAGAGTTGGAGGGAGGCTAGACTCTGAAGCGGGGCAGTAAAGCTGTTCCACAGTTCGGTGATCCTGAAGACGATGGACGTCCCTAATTTTCCTGAATGGGATATGCCTTTTAAAGAAGGGAAGGATAGTTTGAATTTGAGTGGATCTTGTGATGTTGGGATTCGAGGAGTTCCAGGATAGTGGAAAAAGGGGAGGAAGGATGCCGTGTAGAGATTTTAAGGTTAGGCAGGTGCATTTGTAGTGGACCCTAAGAATTACTGGGAGCCAGTGAAGCTTAGACATAAGCGGGGAGACGGTCAAATTTGCTTTTTGCAAAGATTAGTTTAGCCGCAGCGTTCTGAATCCGTTGAAGTCTAGGAAGGCTTTTCTTTTGTTAGGCTTAAGTAGATGGAATTACAGTAATCCAGTCTGGAAAGAATGATGGATTGTACGAGGACAGCAAAGTGTTGACAAAAGCAGGATCTCGCTTTCCTTAACATGTGAAGATCGAAAAAGCATTTTCTTTACTAGGGAGTTAAGGTGGTCGTTGGACAGTGTAGAATCAATGATGCCCAGAACTTTGCTCGAGTGCTCAAGCTGCAATGTGGGTAGCTGATTTAATTTTGGGCCGAGCCAAAGTAGTTTTGTTTTGGTCTCATTTGTACAGTGAGAGCCCAGGATTGGAGGTTCCAAATACATGAAGCGATGTTCTCAGAGAGATTGGTGAGATTAGAGTCGGTCTCAAGGAGCACAAGAATGTCATCGGCGTAAGTGTAAAGTGTTTCCAAGGGGGATAGTTGGGAGGACATATAAATATTGAAAAGAATCAGGGATAGAGGTCAGAGTAGGAGAGGGAACATAAGAATTTTCAGATCCAATCTAAGACTGTTGAGTTTATGCCAATTTCAGAGAGTTGGATAATTAGTATATCATGATGGACAATGTCGAAACCTGCAGAAAGGTCAAATTGAAGAACAGCAAACTTATTGCAAGAGTGAAGTTGTTGGACCTTTGAGATTGAGGCCAGTAGGGATTTGGTGCTGAAGCCATGTTGGTAGGGTAGGAGAATGGAGAATCTCAAGATAGGATGAGAGTTGGGTAGAGATGGACTCCAGCATCTTGGTCAGGAGAGGGATGTTTGCTATTGGGCACTAGCTGGATGGTGTGGAGGGGTCTAGATCAGCTTTTCAGTAGTGGGGATAAGGCGATGTGTCCCATTTCAGCAGAAAATAGGCCTGAAAGTAGGGCAGAATTTATAAGTTTGGTGAGAGATGAGATGGCTTGTGTGGGAATTTTCTCATATAGGTAGGAGGTGAAAGGGTCCAAGGTACAGTTGCAGGATTTCAACTTGAGGCAGAGTTTAGCAACCTGGGAATTGGATATGAGCTCAAAGGCGGTCCAGGATTTGTCTACTGATATGGTTGGCGATGGTTAGTGTACGGTTAGAGTTGGTGGGCAGAGAGTTGTAGGAGGGTGTTGGTGGAAACGATAATCATAAGGTAGTGACTTTCGTTGAAAAATTTTGCTAAATCAGCAGGTGGAGGAGGGGACTATGGAGTCATTTTTGGAGGATATGGCGCACCAGATGTTAAAGTATTACTTTGGTTGTTGGATCTGGAGATTGTTACCGTAGTAGTTCTTCCTTGCTTTTTTTAGTTCAGAATTGTTGGACTTGATATTAATCCTCCAGGACTGTCTATCTGTGGGGGATTTAGATTTTAAAACTTGAAGGCAAAGAGACAAAATACAAAAGAAAAAGGCAAAATATTAAGCCAAAAGTTGAAGGGAAAGGAAAAATGCAATATAAAAGTTGAAGAGCAAAAGACAAAAAAGTTAAGGAGAGAAAGCTGCAAAAGGTGGAGAAGAAAAAAAAAAAGACACGAGGCAAACATTTTTATTGGTTATACACTAAAAAAAGGAAAACAGACTTTCTGCTGAGTCTGGTTCTGGTGTATTCTGCATGGATGCTTCCAGAGCTGTAGTCCAGCATCAACCGCTTCAAGACTTCCTCCTCTAATTCTAGCCACTGCATGAAAACCTACAAATGGAGAAGCTCCTTTAACTTTGTTTTCCTGTGTGCACACGATACATTTAATTTTATTCAAATGACATTTACCTGAGAATCTTCAGTAGGTTCCTGCACAGAAAACAATTAAAATTAACAAAGACAATACAAAAGAGTGAAGACAAAAGGTCAAAGGAAACTGAAAATGCTTACCCGCAATACTCCCGCATGCTTATCTGTAAGACAAAAAGATGGTGTCAGCGTTTTAGAATTACATTCAATAAAGTATAAAATGTTAAAATGACTACCTTATGTTATTTAAAAAGGCAATAGATAGAAACAAAGAAATAAGGCATACCTTTTTTATTGGACTCGCTTGCTCTAACTTGCTCAATAAAAAAGGTTCTGCATTATTTCATACATAAATTTATAACAGAATGCAAACCGTCCTCCAAAAAACCCCAACAAATCAGCATTGGGAAGCAAAGGAGACTATGGACTATGAACAATTGCCTTTTAAGTAGTTTCCTAATTTTGCCTCTCTTGTGTCCTAAACCCGCCCCAGCTTTAAATTTTATATTTTTGACTATCTGCAAAACTTCAAGACATAACAAAATATATAAATTATGCAAAGGCTCTATCGCAGACATATTGTATTAGAGAAGTGTGGTGAAAGGCAAACTTTGGAAAACATTTTGTAGTTGCCTTTGCTTCCTATTGCTGATTCTCCCCAAGGATTTCCCTTCTGTTTTATAAATTTATGTCAACCAGAGAAAACCCTCTTAAATTGTATAGCCAATAGAAACTTAGTCAAAGTACTGCTAGAATTGGCTAAACCCCATTTTAAACCTGAGATGAGTCTGAAAATATATTTGCTGAGAAGACACCGGGGTAGAGACCAAAGACATCAGTATGAGCCCGCCATAAATCGTGGAAACCTCTGGCTCGGGTCTAAATGAGAATTGCCTCATACATCATAGTCTATGATCGTCTCCCGTGAACAAAATAGTTATATTTCCAAGTGAGAAAATACAGGCTTAACACTCAGGAAGGAGGTAAAGACATCAAATACCCCTTCAAAGACTAAACCAACACAACTACAATAAGTAATAATAAATAAGGAAACTATGTGAATGGCAATCAGTGATTTACACAAGCGAGATTCTAAATATTAAATTTTAACAATACATACATAGACATTGACATTAATAAATAAATATATATTATCCAATAAAATTAGTGCAAAATATCTAATAAATAATTCACTGAATAAATATGAAATCTTATATAAATATATAAAAGCAATGTATGAAAGAATTGTGTAAATATAAGAAAGGACCCTGAGAACTTAATTACTATAAAGAGATTATATACTCATGAAAAGTGCCTGTGCAAAAGTTCCTATCTAAGATAGCAGCCAATTCTAATTAAAAACCTTAAACATCCACTAAAAGTAAAGTGCAACTGCTAAAGTGCAAATGCTGAAACACTAAAGTACAAGTAATACCACTCATAACAGGATTGCAACAGCTACTAAAGCACCAACACTGCAAAATATTACTGGGGTCCCAAACCATTACTAACCCCCAAACACATACATACACTACACCACTCAAACCATATACATATCGCCACTCGACAGAACTCTGTTTCATGTCTTCATCAGGAGTGGGATACAAATAAATTGATGACCCAGTGGAAAGACCGACAACAAATTTCTCAGGAAATCAGTCAAAAGTCATGAAAAAATGACAATGAACGGCGTGTACGAATCAAACAACGTCATTTTTTCATGACTTGACCGATTTCCTGAGAAATTTGTTGTCTTTCCACTGGGTCATCAATTTATTTGTATCCCGCTCCTGATGAAGACGCGAAACAGAGCTCTGTCGAGTGGCGATATGTATATGGTTTGAGTGGTGTAGTGTGTGTATGTGTTTGGGGGTTAGTAATGGTTTGGGACCCCAGTAATATTTTGCAGTGTTGGTGCTTTAGTAGCTGTTGCAATCCTGTTATGAGTGGTATTACTTGTACTTTAGTGTTTCAGCATTTGCACTTTAGCAGTTGCACTTTACTTTTAGTGGATGTTTAAGGTTTAATTAGAATTGGCTGCTATCTTAGACAGGAACTTTTGCACCGGCACTTTTCAGGAGTATATAATCTCTTTATAGTAATTAAGTTCTCAGGGTCCTTTCTTATATTTGCACAATTCTTTCATACATTGCTTTTATATATTTGTATACGATTTCATATTTATTCAGTGAGAATTATTTATTAGATATTTTGCACTAATTTTATTGGATAATATATATTTATTTATTAATGTCAATGTCTATGTATGTATTGTTAAAATTTAATATTTAGAATCTCGCATGTGTAAATCACTGATTGCCATTCACATACTTTCCTTATTTATTATTACTTATTGTAGTTATTGTGTTGGTTTAGTCTTTGAAGGGGTATTTGTTTGTGGTGTCTTTACCGCCCCCTTCTTCCTGAGTGTTAAGCCTGTATTTTCTCACTTGGAAATATAACTATTTTGTTCACGGGAGACGATCATAGACTATGATGTATGAGGCAATTCTCATTTAGACCCGAGCCAGAGGTTTCCATGATTTATGGCGGGCTCATACTGATGTCTTTGATCTCTACCCCGGTGTCTTCTCAGCAAATATTATATTTTCAGACTTTCATCTCAGGTTTAAAGGGGGTTTAGCCAATTCTAGTTATAAATTTATGTAACATTATGTAAACTGTTTAGGTTTTTATTGCTATAGAAATTTAATCTCTAACAGATAGTTACTCAGTCTTTAAATAAATAGATAAGAGGAACTAAGATAACACCTTTTTTACTGAGCGAGTTAGTAAGCGAGCCCAATAAAAAAGGTTTTGCCTTATTTCCTTGTTTGTTTATCTGCCCATTTAAAGAAGACCGATTTTAAAAATGTCTACAGCGATTAAAACCTAAATAGTTTACATGTTACATACATAAGTTTATAAAACAGATGCAAACCATCTTCAGAAAAAAAAAAATAGCCAAAAGAGGCTTGTAAAAACTAGACGATTGCATTTAAAGTAGATTCCTACCACATTTCTGTAATACGATCGTATTTCAGAGAAAGCCTCGTGCAGATACAGCCAAAATATATAAAGATTAGCTGCAGTGGATCTGCACAAGGATTCAATACATAAAAAATGTATGTGTTGGGCGAAGGCTCTCATATTATATTACAGAATTGTGGCGATAAAGGCAAAATTTACCCCCTATTTTACAAAATTACAACTGCAGTTTTGTAAAAAGAGTCCTTAGGAACGTACTTAAAATGCAATAAAATATGGCTAGAAGCTAACTTGGCTTCAAATCGAGTCAACGGGTATAATTCCATTAAAGTCAGTCTTCTTCAAACAGACCATATAGAAATAAAGGAAATAAGGCAACCCCTTTTTTACTGGACTCGCTCACTCACTTTACTCACTTACTTGCTCAATAAAAAAGGTCTTGTGTTATTTCCTTCATTTCTATCTATTGCCTATTTAAGGAAGACTGACTTTCATGGAAATATACCTGTTTACTTGATTTAAAGCCAAGCTAACTTCTAACCGTGTATTTTAGAAATTTCTATAGCGGTGAAAACCTAAAAAAAAAGTTTAAATTAAACAGAACCAAACGATCCTCTGGAAAATCAGTACTAGCCAAAAAAGGCTTGTACAAACAATGATGAACAAGTTCCGATACAGCAGAAAAAAAGAAACTAAACAATTGCGTTTAAGTGGACTCCTACCTCATTTCTGTAATACGATAGGTAACTAAGAAAGCCTCTACCTGATTTATACATCTCTAATGTACTGAAGCCTCATGCGGATAGATCTCAAAAATTTATAAAAAATACCCCAACTTAAAGCTAGGATGGATCTACATGAGGCTTCGGTACATAAAATGTATAAATTGGGCAGGGGCTCTTTCTCACGTATCGTATTACAGAAATGTGGTGAAAAGGCAAAATTTAAGCAAATTGAAGAAATGACTTAAAGGCAATTGTTAGCAGTTTCTCATCGCTATGGAAATTTCACACAAGTATATGGCTATAATCTAGCTTGGCTTTAAAACGACTCAACAGGTATAGTTCCATTACAATCAATCTTCTTTAAATAGGCAATAGATGGAAATAAAGGAAATAAGGCAACCCCTTTTTTACTGGACTCGCTCACTCACTTTACTCACTTACTTGCTCAATAAAAAAGGTCTTGCGTTACTTCCTTCATTTCTATCTATCGCCTATTTAAGGAAGACTGATTTTAATGGAACTATACCTCTATCCTATAGCCATATACTTTAATAAAATTTCCATAGTAATGAAAACCTCAATGATTTACATAATATACATAAATTTATAAAAAAACAAAAATGAGCAATAAGACAGTAGCCAAGAGGCTTGTACAAACAATAGTGAAAATCAGGAGTGTCCAACCTTTAAGCTTCCCTGGGCCGCATTGCACGAAAAAAGTTTCTGGGGCTGTGCAAATGCTGCAGCGAGATGGAAGAGTGATGGTAAACACCAGGGGGGGTGGGAGTGGAGGAAAACACTGCATCGCCCTCAACCGGGGCCGCAGGTTGGACACCCTGGTCAGTAGTATCATGAAGCGACAATATCTAGAAAAAGGCCAACTATGAACAATTGCGTTTTAAGTAGCTTCCTCAATTTGCCTTTCACCGCATTTCTAAGAGAGCCTCTGCCCGGTTAATACATTTATGTACTGAACTCTTGTGCGGATCCACCCCAGCTTTAAGTTTATTTATATTTTTGGGCTCTATCTGCACGAGACTTCGGTACATAACAAATGTATAAATGAGACAGGTTCTCTTGCTGAAATATATTACAGAAATGTGGTGAAGGCGGCAAATTGCGATAACGGTTTCTAGTGTGGGGGAGCTGTGCCGAATGGCCTGCGCTGCTCCCGACACTCATACAAACTCAATGAGCGTCGGGAGCGGCTCAGGCTGTTTGGTGCGGCTCCTTGAGCTAAAAACTGCTATCGTGGTTTTGTAACAGGAGACCTTCGGAAACTACTTAAAATGCAATAAAATATAAGACTAGAGGCTAGCTTGGCTCTAAATTGAGTCAACAGGTATATTTCCATTAAAATTAATCTTCTTTAAATAGGCGATAGAAATAAAGGAAATAAGACAACCCCTTTTTTACTGGACTCACTCACTCACTTTACTCACTTACTCGCTCAATAAAAAAAGTTTTGCGTTATTTCCTTTATTTCCATCTATTGCCCATTTAAAGACTTTAATAGAAATATACATGTTGACTCGATTTAAAGCCAAGCTAGCTTCTAGCCATATATTTTTAAAATTTCTATACTCATTAAAATCTAAACAATTTACATATTATACATCAATTTATAAAAAACAGAACCAAACAAACCTACAATTGATCCTAAAAAAACAAAACCAGCAGTAGGAAAATAAGGCTTGTACAAATTATAAAAAAAATTCCCAAAGGTCAATAGTCAAGAAGCATCAATATCTAGAAAAAGGCCAACTATGAACAATTGCGTTTTAAGTAGCTTCCTCAATTTGCCTTTCACCGCATTTCTAAGAGAGCCTCTGCCCGGTTAATACATTTATGTACTGAACTCTTGTGCGGATCCACCCCAGCTTTAAGTTTATTTATATTTTTAGGCTCTATCTGCACGAGACTTCGGTACATAACAAATGTATAAATGAGACAGGTTCTCTTGCTGAAATATATTACAGAAATGTGGTGAAGGCGGCAAATTGCGATAACGGTTTCTAGCGTGGGGGAGCTGTGCCGAATGGCCTGCGCTGCTCCCGACACTCATACAAACTCAATGAGCGTCGGGAGCGGCTCAGGCTGTTTGGTGCGGCTCCTTGAGCTAAAAACTGCTATCGTGGTTTTGTAACAGGAGACCTTCGGAAACTACTTAAAATGCAATAAAATATAAGACTAGAGGCTAGCTTGGCTCTAAATTGAGTCAACAGGTATATTTCCATTAAAATTAATCTTCTTTAAATAGGCGATAGAAATAAAGGAAATAAGACAACCCCTTTTTTACTGGACTCACTCACTCACTTTACTCACTTACTCGCTCAATAAAAAAAGTTTTGCGTTATTTCCTTTATTTCCATCTATTGCCCATTTAAAGACTTTAATAGAAATATACATGTTGACTCGATTTAAAGCCAAGCTAGCTTCTAGCCATATATTTTTAAAATTTCTATACTCTTTAAAATCTAAACAATTTACATATTATACATCAATTTATAAAAAACAGAACCAAACAAACCTACAATTGATCCTAAAAAAACAAAACCAGCAGTAGGAAAATAAGGCTTGTACAAATTATAAAAAAAATTCCCAAAGGTCAATAGTCAAGAAGCATCAATATCTAGAAAAAGGCAACTATAAACAATTGCATCTTAAGTTGTTTCCTACCGCATTAGTGTAATATGATATGTGAGCGACACAGCTTCTGCCTGATTTTTACTTCTCTTGTGTAGTGAAACCTCATGCAGATAGCTCCAAAATATTGAGCCAAAAAAAAACAAAACAAAAAAAAAACCTTAAAGCTGGGATGGATCTGCACAAGACATTGGTACATAAGAGACATATAAATCACATATTACAGAAATGTGGGTGAAAAGAAATTGAGGAAACTACTTAAAGGCCTTTTTGACCTTTGAGAATTTTCATCATTCTTTGTACAAGCCGCTTTGGACTAGTGTCTTCCTATTGCTGATTTTCCTGATGATTGTCTATTTACTTCTATTCTGTAAATGTAAGTAACATTATTATGTAAACTGTCTAAATTTTCATCACTATAGAAAGTTTTAAAATATACAGCTAGAAATTAGCGTCGCTCTAAATCGAGTCCATGGGTATAGTTCCATTGAAGTCGGTCTGCTTAAAATAAGCAATAGATAGAAAAAAAACCAATAAAGGAAATAAGATAATCACTTATTTTATTGAGCAAATTAGTGAGTAAGTGAGTGAGCGAGTCCAATAAAAAAAGGTATTAACTTTTCCTTTATTTTTTTAATTATATCTATTGCCTGTTTAAAGAACACCGACTTCAATGGAACTATACCTGTTGACGCGATTTAAAGCGAAGCAGACTTCTAGCTGTATATTTTAAATGTTTCTATAGCGATGAAAACCTAAACGGTTTACTTTAATAATGTTACTTACAATTATAAAACAGAAGCAAACAAACAATCCTCAGGAAAATAAGCAAGAGTGAGACAATAGCCTCGTACAAATGATTGTGTAATTCAGCCAAGAGCTGAAGCAAAAAATAAAGTTTCACTTAGCTTTTGGGTTGTCAACAGGAACCGATGTAAGCCGTGTAAGATTTTTCCAGGAATCCAGAAATAAAGGACATCTCATTTCTATACCGTTCAAGTGATAGAGGTGCGCTGTGAAAAAAAAAACAAAAAACAGAACCAGTGTCAAACTCATTGGAAAATTTAAATTATATACAGAAGCAAAAAAAAAAAAAAAAAAAAAAAAAAAAAAAAAAAAGACAGTACATCCTTAAAGTATCAGTACTAGGAAGATAGCCATAAAATGCTTGTACAATTTTGAAAAAATTCCCAAGGCTTAAAAGTAAAAAATCAATATCTAGAACAAATGATTGCTTTTAAGTTCTTTCCTACTGCATTTCTGTAATATCATGTGAGCGAGAGAACCTCTGTCCGATTTATAAATTTCTTATGTCCTAAACCCTCATACAAATAGAGCTCAAAAATTTAAACAAAAACTTAAAGCTGGGATGGATCTGCACAAGGTTTTGGTACATAAGATATGTATAAATCACATATTACAGAAAATGTGGTTAAAGGGAAATTGAGGAAACTACTTAAAGGCCTTTGACCTTTGGGAACTTTATCATTCTTTATATAAGCCGCTTTGCGCTATTGTCTTCCTATTGCTGATTTTCTTTGTCTGCTTCCATTTTATAAATGTAACTAATGTTATTATGTATACGGTTTGAGTTTTCATCGCTATAAAAAGTTTTAAAATATAAAGCTAGAAGTTAGTGTCGCCTTAAATCGAATCGACGGGTATAGTTCCATTGAAGTCGATCTGCTTAAAATAAACAATAGATAGAAAAAACCAATAAAGGAAATAAGATAATCACTTATTTTATTGAGCAAATTAGTGAGAAGTGAGTGAGCAAGTCCAATAAAAAAAGGTATTAACTTTTCCTTTATTTTTTTAATTATATCTATTGCCTGTTTAAAGAATACCGACTTCAATGGAACTATACCTGTTGACGCGATTTAAAGCGAAGCCGACTGCTAGCTGTATATTTTAGACATTTCTATAGCGATGAAAACCTAAACGGTTTACTTAATGTTACTTACAATTATAAAACAGAAGCAAATAAACAATCCTCAGGAAAATGATAGAGACAATAGCCCAAAGTGGCTCGTACAAACGATTGTGTAATTCGGCCAAGAGCCGAAAGAAAAAAAAATAAAGTTTCACTTAACTTTTGGGTTGTCAACAGGAACCAATGTAAGCTGTGTTTTGAAGATCTTTTGCCAGGAATCCAGAAGTAAGGACAGCTCATTTCTATACCGTTCAAGTGATAAGAGCTGCGCTGTGAAAAAAAAAACCAGAACTGGTGTCAAACTCATTGGAAAATTTAAATTATATAAGTTACACACAGAAGCCAAAAAACTGAATTGATCCTTAAAAAAATCAGTACTAGGAAGAAAGCCATAAAATGCTTGTACAATTATGAAAAAATTCCCAAGGCTTAGCAGTCAAAAAACATCAATATCTAGAAAAAACTATAACCAATTGCGTTTAAGTTCTTTCCTACTGCATTTCTGTAATATCATGTGAGCGAGAGCACCTCTGTCCGATTCATAAATTTCTTATGTCCTAAACCCTCATACAAATAGAGCTCAAAAATTTAAAAAATAAAAAAAAACTTAAAGCTGGGATGGATCTGCACAAGGCTTTGGTACATAAGATATGTATAAATCACATATTACAGAAAATGTGGTTAAAGGGAAATTGAGGAAACTACTTAAAGGCCTTTGACCTTTGGGAACTTTATCATTCTTTATATAAGCCGCTTTGCGCTATTGTCTTCCTATTGCTGATTTTCTTTGTCTGCTTCTATTTTATAAACGTAACTAATGTTATGTATACGGTTTGAGTTTTCATCGCTATAAAAAGTTTTAAAATATACAGCTAGAAGTTAGCGTCGCCTTAAATCGAATCGACGGGTATAGTTCCATTGAAGTCGATCTGCTTAAAATAAGCAATAGATAGAAAAAACCAATAAAGGAAATAAGATAATCACTTATTTTACTGAGCGAATTAGTGAGTAAGTGAGTGAGCAAGTCCAATAAAAAAAGGTATTAACTTTTCCTTTATTTTTTTAATTATATCTATTGCCTGTTTAAAGAACACCGACTTCAATGGAACTATACCTGTTGACGCAATTTAAAGCGAAGCCAACTGCTAGCTGTATATTTTAAACGTTTCTATAGCGATGAAAACCTAAATGGTTTACATAATAATATTACTTGCATTTAAAAGACAGAATCAAACAATTCTCATAAAAAAATAATAAGTTTCACTTAACTTTTGCATTGTCGACGGGTACGTCACTCAAGTTTCACAGATCTTTTTCCAGGAATCCAAAAAATGAAGACAGGTCATTTGTATAATATTCAAGTGATAGGTGCACTGTGAAAAAAACCAAATTGGCGTCAAACTCATTGGAAAATTAAAATAAAGAAATTCATAGTAAAGATTCAAAATGAATTAAGGACAGGGGAATACCTATCATACGCAACCTTCACACAATGAAACAGTCATTCCTGCACTGCTCTTCCCTTTTTATAATGGACCAAAAAAGCAGACAGATTTAAAATGAACAATCAGAAAAGGACTGACAGCCTTGGGAGGTGACACATCACCGAACCTCATATTCCCTCGCTCCATTTCACTACCTAGTGAATATTCCCACCCTAGAGGGCCTAGAATTTGCCACAAGCACAAAGTCATCCTCATCCTACTCTACAGAACCCCCCTGCTCCCGAGCAGAAGCCCTAGAATCCCTACTCAAATTCCATCAGCGAGCTATCCATCTCCCACAAACATGTGACCATCCCAGGACACTTCAACTAAAATTCCAACTGCAAATCAACCCCCATTGCCTCCCTTAAACTCGCCTTCCTTTCTGCACTAGCTTCTCCATTCTTAACCTTTACTTAAGTCACTGTAAAATCTTTTGACTGTCTAACTGTATCCCACTGTGAATGTTTGCTTCTAACCCATTCAGAGCTACTAGGAGGAGGGGATAACAAACAAATTAAATATTTGCCACTTCCCTCCTTACCTTTACATTTCTGCCAAAGCCAGACATGCATCCTCTTGTCAGAAATCCACAAAGGTCAAACAGAAAACACCTCGTCTTCCTGCGTAAGACCTAGGCAGAATACATACATGAAGTTAAAAGAAACCATGGAATCCATACCCTAACAAAAAGAAGAAACACCATATTCCAATATGGCAGTGCAGCCAACCGCAAGTCTTAGACAGGATGTATGCCCAAATTATTTGCTCAAATGTCAACTCTTCTATAACCATTAATTCCAGGCATAATGAGATTACAAATTTAAGGCTACAATTTCATGATCTACAACTCAGGTTGATAAAGTACCGCCTCATTTTGAGAGGGGGAGAGATCAGAATAAGCGGATTGTGGCCTCTAGAACTCCCCTACCTCCTCTTCTACACAATCTGGACGCAGTCCAATTACATTAGTGGGAAGAAATTTTATGATCGCTTGCGACACAGCTGTTTAGGACTTTAGAGTAGACCACCACAAAGTGAACACACCCCAAAGCAGTGTACACCAGGGCAGTGATCAACCTCCCCCAAAGCAGTGTACACCAGGGCAGTGATCAACCTCCCCCAGGGCAGTGTACACCCTCCCCCATAGCAGTGTACACCAAGGCGGTGATCAAGCCCCCCCATAGCAGTGTACACCAAGGCAGTGTACACCAGGGCAGTGATCAAGCCCCCCCATAGCAGTGTACACCAAGGCAGTGTACACCAGGGCAGTGTACACCAGGGCAGTGATCAGCCCCCCCATAGCGGTGTACACCAAGGCAGTGTACACCAGGGCAGTGATCAACCCCCCCATAGCAGTGTACACCAAGGCAGTGTACACCAGGGCAGTGATCAACCCCCCCATAGCGGTGTACACCAAGGCAGTGTACACCAGGGCAGTGATCAACCCCCCCATAGCGGTGTACACCAAGGCAGTGTACACCAGGGCAGTGATCAACCCCCCCCATAGCGGTGTACACCAAGGCAGTGTACACCAGGGCAGTGATCAACCCCCCCCATAGCGGTGTACACCAAGGCAGTGTACACCAGGGCAGTGATCAACCCCCCCCATAGCGGTGTACACCAAGGCAGTGTACACCAGGGCAGTGATCAACCCCCCATAGCGGTGTACACCAAGGCAGTGTACACCAGGGCAGTGATCAACCCCCCATAGCGGTGTACACCAAGGCGATGATCAACCCCCCATAGCGGTGTACACCAAGGCGGTGATCAACCCCCCATAGCGGTGTACACCAAGGCAGTGTACACCAGGGCAGTGATCAACCCCCCATAGCGGTGTACACCAAGGCGATGATCAACCCCCCATAGCGGTGTACACCAAGGCGGTGATCAACCCCCCATAGCGGTGTACACCAAGGCAGTGTACACCAGGGCAGTGATCAACCCCCCATAGCGGTTTACACCAGGGCGGTGATCAACCCCCCCATAGCGGTGTACACCAAGGCAGTGTACACCAGGGCGGTGATCAACCCCCCCATAGCGGTGTACACCAGGGCGGTGATCAACCCCCCCATAGCGGTGTACACCAGGGCGGTGATCAACCCCCCCATAGCGGTGTACACCAAGGCAGTGTACACCAGGGCGGTGATCAACCCCCCCATAGCGGTGTACACCAGGGCGGTGATCAACCCCCCCATAGCGGTGTACACCAAGGCGGTGATCAACCCCCCATAGCGGTGTACACCAAGGCAGTGTACACCAGGGCGGTGATCAACCCCCCCCCATAGCAGTGTACACCAAGGCAGTGTACACCAGGGCGGTGATCAACCCCCCCATAGCGGTGTACACCAAGGCGGTGATCAACCCCCCATAGCGGTGTACACCAAGGCAGTGTACACCAGGGCAGTGATCAACCCCCCCCCATAGCGGTGTACACCAAGGCAGTGTACACCAGGGCGGTGATCAACCCCCCCCCCCCCATAGCGGTGTACACCAAGGCAGTGTACACCAGGGCGGTGATCAACCCCCCCCCCCCCCATAGCGGTGTACACCAAGGCAGTGTACACCAGGGCGGTGATCAACCCCCCATAGCGGTGTACACCAAGGCAGTGTACACCAGGGCGGTGATCAACCCCCCATAGCGGTTTACACCAGGGCGGTGATCAACCCCCCCATAGCGGTGTACACCAAGGCAGTGTACACCAGGGCGGTGATCAACCCCCCCCCCATAGCGGTGTACACCAAGGCAGTGTACACCAGGGCGGTGATCAACCCCCCCCCCATAGCGGTGTACACCAGGGCGGTGATCAACCCCCCCCCCATAGCGGTGTACACCAAGGCGGTGATCAACCCCCCCATAGCGATGTACACCAGGGCGGTGATCAACCCCCCCATAGCGATGTACACCAGGGCGGTGATCAACCCCCCCATAGCGATGTACACCAAGGCAGTGTACACCAGGGCGGTGATCAACCCCCCCCAAAGCGATGTACACCAAGGCAGTGTACACCAGGGCGGTGATCAACCCCCCCCCCCCCCCAAAGCGATGTACACCAAGGCAGTGGTGAACACCAAGGTAGACCAACAAGTAGTTAACATCCTAAAGTTGACCACTGCTGTTCTTATGGAAAATCTGCTCAGCCAAAGCCTCCAAATATTCCTGTCTTCAGTAATAAATTCCCACTAATGTAATTGGACTGTGTGCGAGTATATAATGTTCCTAATACTCTTATGATAAACACTTATCTTTCCCAGCACTGTGCAGGATCGGTCCATGTGTCTTTCATACACACTGGCTGTTCTTGTGACAAGTCCGCTCAGTCAAAGCCTCCAAGTATTCCTGTCTTCAGAAATAAATAATTTTTCAATAAACACTTTTCAAATATTTCAATTCATTTCTATCCATTTTTAAGAAATGCGTTTCCCCAAAAATAAGACTCATTCATTTTGAGCCCAAAATAGACACTAGATTTTTCCCATACACAATGATCATCTCTTCCTTCTTCTCCACCCCAATTCTTCCTATTTCCTTTCTATCCCTCCCTCCCATCCCTTGTGCAGCAAAACCCTTCCAGCTTTTATCCCTCCCTACCTCATGTAGTATCTTTCTATCCCCCCGGTCCCAATGGCCTCATAATCTATTTAATGTAGCTTGGGCAATGGAGGGATTAAGTGATTTGCCCAGGGGTCATCAGGATCAGCGTGGGTTTGATCCCAAAGCCTCTGGATGCTGAAGCTGTAGCTTTAACCACTGCACTACACTTCTAAAAATTTCCTATTTTAAAAATGCAGCATGGTCCCTTTTGAATTGCATGGCTTCCATCTTGCGTATAGTTCGATTCTCAACTCCAAAGTTCTCCTTGACCAATCACTGCCAACCAATTTACCATTTGGGAGTCAGGAAATTCTTACCTGCCATCCTTTCTGTAAAATTTCAGTGATCAGGTAACTCGCATCCTAGGAATCCCTGCAGTACAAAACAAACTAAATATGTAAGTGAGGGAAGGAAGGACGTGTTAGGACTTGAGGGAGCACAAACAGGGTCATGAACTTGGAACACACAATGAAAGGAAAGAGTGAGGGGTGCACAAGCCATAATATGGAAGAATGGAGGGAGTGAGGAAAAGATGATGAAGACACAGACAAAGAAATAATTATTGGTCACGGGGGAGAGGAGTGAGGTAGAGATATGAGCGTGGAGAGAAGGGAGAACATACTGGGCCGAGGAAGCCTCCCGCACTTTTTCTTTTTAACTACAGAGGGGGAGGGTATTAATGAAGTGCTATTTTAGCTGTGAAGGGGGGGGGGAAGAGAGCTTATGGGGCCAGAAACAGAGAGAGATGGTGGGCAATAGTCTTAAGGGAAAGAAATTGGACCTGGGATGGTGTGGAGGAAGAGGGAAAGATACTTCAAGGAAAAACTGTTGGGAATAGAAAGGGAGATATGGTGGACCTGGGGAAGGGATGCAGGCAGGGGGAGAGATGGGATGGGGCATTTGGGAAGAGGAAGGAAGAAAAGTTGGATCCGGGGATGGAAAGGAGGGAGGGAGAAATGTTAGGTCTGTGGATGGAAGGCAGAGATACAGCATCAAGGAGGGGGAAGGGAAGAAAAACAGAAGAGAAAAACATTGGACTGTGGGGATAGAGGAGCAGAGTAGAATCCATAGGAGGGCAGGAGGGAAGAGCTGGGATAAGAAGATGCTAGGGGATGGAAAGAAAGATAGGCAGTTACAGCCTGAGGGGAGAGGGAGGGGGATTCTGAAAGTGGTGACCCATGTAGATAAGGTCAAAAGGGAGATGACAAGAAATGAGCAGTGAGTACAGTGGTATTATGGTAATGGGGAGTAGAGATCAGGAAAAAGGAGGCTGGGAAAAGAGTGAGATGGGAAATGGAAGAGCTAGGGATGGAGAAAAGATGGAAAACTGAGGTAGCGGAACATTTAAAAAGGGTGAGAAAGGCAAGATTTGAGTGGAAAGAAGCAAAAAAATAAAGTTAAGAAAGCTGAAAGGGAAAAATACATTGGACATAGGCATATGGAAAAACAATGGAATGAGAGGAGAAGAGAAAATAAATGGACAGCAGACACTAGAAACAGACTTAGTTAAAGATGGGCAAAATGCAAAAAGAAACTAGGACCGAGATGATGGAAAAACAAAACATCCAGACAAGGTAGAAAAAATTGTTTTAATTTGAATTTAACAACTGGAAATTCTTACCTGCCATCCTTCCTGTAAAATTTCAGTCGACTCCTTTCGGTGATCAGGTAACTCACATTCTAGGAATCCCTGCAGTACAAAAAACAAACAAAATATATAAGTAAGTGAGGGAAATAAGGAAGGAGGATGTGTTGAGACTTAAGGGAGGGAGCACATACAGGATGAAGGAAGGAGGGGCATGAACTTGGGACACAGAATGAAGGGAAAGAGGGAGGGGAGCATGAGCCTTAATATGGAAGAATGGAGGGAGTGAGGGAAAGAGATGCGGGAGAGAATAGAAAGGGAAAGATGGTGCACATGAGATGAAGAGAACTGTTAGGCAGAGAGAGAAGGGAGGGAGTAGGAGAGGAGTGAGGTAGATGCATGGGCACAGAGAGAAGGAGGGGAGAACATACTGGGCTTTCTTTTTTTTTTTTTAAGTACAGAGGGGGATGGTATTAAAGAAGTGCTAGATTGGGCTGGGGGGAGGTGGAGAGCTTATGGGGCCAAAATATAGAGATGGTGGGTAATAGTCTGAAGGGAGAGAAGTTGGACCTGGGATGGTGTGGAGGAAGAGAGAAAGGAAGAAATGGTGGACCTGGGGAAGGGAGGCAGGCAGGGGGAGAGATGGGATGGGGCAGTTGGGAAGAGAAAGGGAGAAAAGTTGGATCTGGGGATGGAAGGCAGAGAGATGCTAGAAGAAAGAAAGGAACAGGGAGTTATAGCCTGAGGAGAGATGTGACCCATGTGGATGAGGTCAAAAGGGAGATGACAAGATAAGTGAAAGAGCAGCGAGTACAGTGGTATTAATGGGGTAATGGGGAGTAGAAAACAGCAAAAAGGAGGCTGTGAAAAGAGCGAGATGGGAAATGGGAGAGCTAGGGACTGAGATAAGATGGAGAATTGTGAAGTAGCTGAACATTTAAAAAGAAGAAGGGTGAGAAAGAAGGCAATATTTGAGTGGACACAGGCAAAAAATTAAGCTGAAAGGGGAAAAAAATACATTAGAGACAGGCATAAGAAGGAAATGGAATGTTACAAGAGAAGGAGAAAAAAAATGGACTAAACGCAAAAAGAGAAACTGGGACCAAGATGATAGAAAAACAATAGATCCAGACAAGCTAGAAAAAATTGTTTTATTTTGAATTTATTAACTGGAATGTTAGCTTTGGGATATGCTGTATTCAGTGGTGTAGTCTTATACAGCTGATTTGGGGGAGGAACTGGAGCCCTAAATTAGTGGATGGGCACCAAAGTTTCTCCCTGCCTTGTGCAATTTATAAATACTTGAGCTAGTGTGGACTCCCAACCCCTGCCGACTGAAGACATCTTCCTCAGCCAATGGCAATATCCACAAGCTGCTACTGCTTTCATGAAAGCCAAGGTGGAAATTTCAGACATAATTTCAATTGTAATCATGTTATTGAAGCCTTAAAAAAATAGAAAAAAAAAAGAAGATCAATACCCTCATTATTTGCAACATAATATTTTATTGTTAACGCTTCAAACTTTAGTTACTGCAAGAATTCTAATACTGTATTATAAATTTCCAATTACATTTCTAAACATTCTTATTGCTTGTCAAGTATCTATTTAAATCACCACAATATAATCTATAGAATTATAGTAACAAAATATATAAATTTTGATTTAAACTAATGTCTTTATTACTGATTCATAATCATCTTTGTAAATTGAATCCCCTATGTTATCGGGATCTTTATAATCAAAAGCTAGATCAATCTGGTGCTTCAATTGAAGCACTTAAAAGTATGCTTTTAATTTGTTCTTATTCCTTCACTAGTTAACCTCTTATTCACTAATTAGAACAAACAAATTATATTATAGCAATCTTTATAATCAAAAGCTAGATTAGTATGAGTTACGCTTCAACTTTTAATATACTATCAATTACCAGATCAACTATAGTCAGCAATAAAAATCATTGTGTTCACAAAATACAAATTATTTGAAATCACATCTTATTAAAAAAAATCTCATTTTCTCTTTGAATTAAAACTGTGCTAATTTTTAATGTGCATATTAAATTTTTTATAACTTTTAAAACCTATGACATTAAAAGTACCACATGGTACACAATACAATAATGAATCTATTGGCAACGTGATTTTAATACCGTTTCTTAAATTGCTTTTTCATTTAATTGAAATCATTCTACCGCTTCTAAAGTTACTTTTTTTAATCAGTTAAATCATTGTGGTTGTTTTAATTTAATTTAAGTTATACCTTCTGTGAAGCCTGAAAAGACTGTCGGCCTCGGCAGTTATTCAGCTACTTCCCCCGCGGCTCCCCTTCCGCGCTTTTCCGGGAGAATTGCGCCAGAGACAGACACGAAAAGCGCGGAAGGGGAGCCGCGGGGGAAGTAGCTGAATCACTGCCGAGGCCGACAGTTTTTCCGGGCTTCACGGAAGGTAAAAGACCATCGGACAAGAGAGAAGTCTGGAAACATGCTGGATCTCGGCACCGGAACCGGGACCAAAGCCTTGGAACCGGGCCCTGAAAAGAGAAGTTCATGGACCGTGACTCCAAACCCAATAACACCACCCCTCATAGTTTGCACCTGGAAAAACATTATTAAGTCTTTTTTTACATGGGGGGGGGGGGTGTGGGTGTAAAAACAAACAAACAGTGGGCCCCGGGTGTCGTAGACCCTAGGTACGCCACTGAGCGGATCCTAAGCGTGTTAACTCTTAAAATTACCCCTCCAAAAACAAGCATCGTACGGGAAACGCTAAAACAAAGCTTCGGTTTAGGAATACTGAAGGCAACGACTATAGTTAAATTTAAACACAAGCCTTAATCTCTAAGTTCAAAATTTAAACTTTCAAACTCATTCTAACCGCTTACATCTTAAAACAGCATCTAAAAACTTACCCGCTGTAGCGCGGAACCTCTTCCCTCCAAGGTTACAGCATCGCAAAGATTACCGGGCGCAGTCACATCTCCTCACTCCAACGTTGCATTCTCAAAAGTGGCGAATACCGTGAACTTTATACGCTCAGTCATTAGGCTCCACGTCATCGCTCACCTGATTGCCATATGATCATTTACGCTAGCTTTGGTCATCACCCCATATAGGGTGGTAGATGTTACATAAACTTCGTGCGCTGGTGACGTGCACCCGATTAATCGTCCGGTTACAATTCTATCCCGCACAAAGGGAGGACGATTTTATACCTCATAAAATGCTTTAATGAGCGTTTATAAGTAGAATAAGCTTCTTAATGTATATAGACTATGTTGCAAAATTTAATTCTGTACACCAAGTTAAATGATCTTGGTATCAATTATATATCCCATGATGAACTTTAAATAAATTATATTTTTCCATCAAATGTGAACTGTTTTGTTCTCATTGCCAGAACCTCATTTAAAAAAAAAAACCAACAACTTAATTTTTCAGGAACTCAGCTGCTGCTTCTTGGGCCATGCACCAAGAGCATAACTTTCCTTTCTACGTCCCATGGCCACCATCTCCTTCTATAAATCATCTGCCCCCTCCCCTTTCATTTTCCCCTTCCATCATCTTCCACCTATCTCTTCAACACACCATCTGCCCTGGTCTAAGTTAAGGCACTGGTCTTTGACCTGGGGGCCGCTGCAGGAGCAGACTGCTAGGCAGGTGGACCCCTGGCCTGACCCAGCAGTGCCAATTTTTATGTTCTTATGTTCTCTTCCATCTTTGCATCCCTTTATATAAAGCATCAACCCCCTTCTTTCTTACCATCCGGTATCTGCCCCCTCTCTCCCCATCCCCTTCTATAAAGCATCTGCCCCCCTCGCTCCCTTTCCATCCAATGTCTTCCTCTCTCTCACCTGACACCCTGCTGCTGCTTCATGCCCCTCTGAGGTTACAGGCAAGAGTCAACAGCTGATTATATTGAGGTAGCCTGTTTTGCCACAGCAGCAGAAGTGGCCTGGGGTGGGGAGGTGCTGCTCTTGCTGATGGGGGTCTTCACAAGAGGTGTTAGTGTTCACTCTCTCTAAGTGTTAGTATTTCCTATCTCTTAGTGTTAGTGTTCTGTCTCTCTCTTAGTGTTAGTGTTCTTTCTCTCTCAGTGTTAGCGTTCTCTCTCTTAGTGTTAGTGATCTCTCTCTCTTAGTGTTAGTATTCTCTATCTCTTAGTGTTAGTGTTCTGTCTCTCTTAGTATTCGTGTTCTCTTTCTCTCAGTGTTAGTGTTCTCTCTCTCAGTGTCCATGTGTTCTCTCTGTGTTAGTATTCTTTCTCTCTTAGTGTTAGTGTTCTCTCTCTCTCAGTGATCAAGTGTTCTCTCTCACTTAGTGTTAGTATTCTCTATCTCTTAGTGTTAGTGTTCTATCTCTCTCTAAGTGTGTTCTGTCTCTCTAAGTGTTAGTCTTCTATCTCTCTCAGTGTTAGTGTTCTCTCTCTTAGTGTTAGTGTTCTCTCTCTTAGTATTCGTGTTCTCTTTCTCTCAGTGTTAGTGTTCTCTCTCTCAGTGTCCAAGTGTTCTGTCTCTCTCAGTGTTCAAGTGTTCTCTCTGTGTTAGTATTCTCTCTCTCTCTCAGTGATCAAGTGTTCTCTCTCACTTAGTGTTAGTATTCTCTATCTCTTAGTGTTAGTGTTCTATCTCTCTCTAAGTGTGTTCTGTCTCTCTAAGTGTTAGTATTCTATCTCTCTCAGTGTTCAAGTGTTCTCTCTCTTAGTGTTAGTGTTCTCTCTCTCTTAGTGTTAGTGATCTCTCTCTTAGTGTGTTCTGTCTCTCTAAGTGTTAGTATTCTATCTCTCTCAGTGTTAGTGTTCTCTCTCTTAGTGTTAGTGTTCTGTCTCTCTTAGTATTCGTGTTCTCTTTCTTTCAGTGTTAGTGTTCTCTCTCTCAGTGTCCATGTGTTCTGTCTCTCTCAGTGTTCAAGTGTTCTCTCTCTTAGTGTTAGTGTTCTCTCTCTCTTAGTGTTAGTGATCTCTCTCTTAGTGTGTTCTGTCTCTCTAAGTGTTAGTATTCTATCTCTCTCAGTGTTAGTGTTCTCTCTCTTAGTGTTAGTGTTCTGTCTCTCTTAGTATTCGTGTTCTCTTTCTTTCAGTGTTAGTGTTCTCTCTCTCAGTGTCCATGTGTTCTGTCTCTCTCAGTGTTCAAGTGTTCTCTCTCTTAGTGTTAGTGATCTCTCTCTCTTAGTGTTAGTGTTCTCTCTCTCTTAGTGTTAGTGTTCTGTCTCTCTCAGTATTCAACTGTTCTCTCTCTAATAAGAACATAAGCATTGCCCCTGCCGGGTCAGACCAGGGGTCCATCGTGCCTGGCAGTCTGCTTCCGCAGCGGCCCCCCAGGTCCATGTCCTATAAGTGCTCCTAACCTACAACTCCAATACCCTGTTCACCTAATGTCCAGTGAAGTAACCCTCTATGTGTACCCTGCTATCTCCTTTGCTTCCAGGAAGTCATCCAGTCCCTTTTTGAACCCCATTATTGTACTCTGTTTTATCACCTCTCCTGGAAGCGAGCTCCCGGTGTCCACCACCCGTTGAGTGAAGAAGAACTTCCTTGCATTTGTTTTGAATCTGTCTCCTTTCAGTTTTTCTGAATGACCGCTTGTTTTTGTTGTCCCCGCTAGTCTAAAAAATCTGTCCCTCTCCACCTTCTCTATGCCTTTCATGATTTTATAAATCTCTATCGTGTCCCCTCTCAGTCTCCGCTTTTCCAGGGTAAAGAGTCCCAGCTTGACCAACCGTTCGGCATATGAAAGGTTCTCCATGCCCTTTATCATCCTTGTTGCTCTCCTCTGGACCCTCTCGAGTATTGCCATGTCCTTCTTAAGGTATGGTGACCAGTATTGGACGCAGTATTCCAGATGTGGGCGCACCATTGCTCGATACAGTGGCAGGATGACTTCCTTTGTTCTGGTAGTGATACCTTTTTTGATAATGCCCAACATTCTGTTCGCTTTCTTTGAGGCCGCTGCACATTGCGCCGCTGGCTTCATTGATTTGTCCACCAATACCCCCAGGTCTTTTTCTAGGTTAGTGTTCTGTCTCTCTTAGTATTCAAGTGTCCTCTCTCTCTCTTAGTGTTAGTGTACTGTGTCTCTTAGTGTTCTCTCTCTCTCAGTATTTTATGTGTTCTCTCTCTCAGCATTAGTGTTAGTGTTTTGTCTCTCTCAGTGTTAGTGTTCTCTCTCTCTCTCTCTCTCTCTCTCTCTCAGTGTTAGTGTTCTGTCTCTCCCAGTGTTAGTGCTCTCCCTCTTTAAGTGTTAATGTTCTGTCTTTCAGTGTTAGTGTTCTCTCTCTCTGTGTTAATGTTCTCTCTCTGTGTGTTAGTGTTCTCTCTCTCCCAGTGTTAGTGTTCTCTCTCTCTCTCAGTGTTAGTGTTCTCTCTCTCAGTGTTAGTGTTCTCTCTCTCACTGTTAGTGTTCTCTCTCTCTCAGTGTTAGTGTTCTCTCTCTCTCAGTGTTAGTGTTCTCTCTCTCAGTGTTAATGTTCTCTCTCTGTGTGTTAGTGTTCTGGCTCTCCCAGTGTTAGTGTTCTCTCTCTCTCAGTGTTAGTGCTCTCTCTCTCTCTCAGTGTTAATGTTCTCTCTCTCTCAGTGTTAGTGCTCTCTGTCTCTCTCAGTGTTAGTGATCTCTCTCTCTCTCATTGTTAATGTTCTCTCTCTCTCAGTGTTAGTGCTCTCTGTCTCTCCCAGTGTTAGTGTTCTCTCTCTCTCAGTGTTAATGTTCTCTCTCTCTCTCTCTCATTGTTAGTGTTCTCTCTCTCTCAGTGTTAATGTTCTCTCTTTCTTAGTGTTAGTGTTCTCTCTCTCTCTCAGTGTTAGTGTTCTCTCTCTCTCAGTGTTAGTGCTCTCTGTCTCTCTCAGTGTTAGTGCTCTCTCTCTCTCTCTCTCTCAGTGTTAATGTTCTCTCTCTCTCTCTCTCTCAGTGTTAGTGCTCTCTGTCTCTCTCAGTGTTAGTGCTCTCTCTCTCTCTCAGTGTTAATGTTCTCTCTCTGTGTGTTAGTGTTCTGGCTCTCCCAGTGTTAGTGTTCTCTCTCTCTCAGTGTTAGTGCTCTCTCTCTGTCTCTCAGTGTTAATGTTCTCTCTCTCTCTCTCATTGTTAGTGTTCTCTCTCTCTCAGTGTTAATGTTCTCTCTTTCTTAGTGTTAGTGTTCTCTCTCTCTCTCAGTGTTAGTGTTCTCTCTCTCAGTGTTAATGTTCTCTCTTTCTTAGTGTTAGTGTTCTCTCTCTCTCTCAGTGTTAGTGTTCTCTCTCTCAGTGTTTATGTTCTCTCTTTCTTAGTCTTAGTATTCTCTCTCTCTCAGTGTTAATGTTCTCTCTCAGTGTTAGTGTTCTCTCTCTCAGTGTTTATGTTCTCTCTTTCTTAGTGTTAGTGTTCTCTCTCTCTCTCTCAGTGTTAATGTTCTCCCGCTTTAAGTGTTAATGTTCTCTCTTTCAGTGTTAGTGATCTCTCTCTCTCAGTGTTTGTGTTTTCTTTCTCTCTCAGCGTTACTGTTCTCTCTGTCTCAGCGTTAGTCTTCTGTCTCTCCCAGTGTTAGTGTTCTCTCTCTCTTAGTATCAATTGGATAAATATGCTTTAAAACACAACGATCAAACCGTTGCTCCGAATCTTGTGACGCTACAAAGCAACACGACCTTGCAGTGAAAAAAGAGCATATTTATCCAATTGATACCCAAAGACTCCTAAGACTCCTGATGCAGGCCGGGTGGCCGAAACATGATCATGTCGAGTCATTGAGTTACTTTGGATGAATAAAGACATTTGGATTTATCAGATGAGTTGAAAGACACTTTTTGTGCACCATTCTGATTGGACATTTCCACTTTTGCTCTTGCTTGAGAAAGAAAATGTATACATATGTGATTTTCAAATATATCAATGCATTTATCTGTGTCAGATAAATCAGGTGCAAGTCTGCTGCCCATTTGGAATCACAAAACTTCTGAAAGTTAACAGTACCTGTGAAATATTCCTTTGAAAATCAGCTGCAAGAACCTGTAAGGACCCATGTAATTGATATTAAGATTTACTGATGAAATAGATTTACAGTGGGATGTAGTTCAGCCTAAGAATAAAACGGTTTATGTAGCTACTGCTGATGTCAGTCACATACGAGTAAGTCCCTTGTACATGTAAAACGCAGGAGTTAATCAGGAGATGGGGTTAGGGGCAGGAGAATAGTGAAATTTAAGCCACTTTCTGCATAACTTCAAAGCACAAGTTGGTGTAGTAAAAACCGGCCTTACTTATGCATAGAAACAGTCATACAGTCACCACTGATATGTATACAGTAAAACACCACTACCAGCATGTTACTTTACCCAGAGGCTGTGGCTGCTGAAAATCAGCCCACATAATCTTTCCATAGATTTAGCCAGGCTAGATAATAATAGCAGTAAGTGGATGCAACCTTTCCAGCTTTAGTGATATGCATTCTAGAACAAACTTCCCACACAACAATCATCAATATATAAATTCTGAGTAGAGACCATAAAGAAAAAAAAAATACTTAAAGGACAAAAGATTAACTTTATTTGGCTATTCAGTAGCACTTTAGTAACACTCAGGTCCATAACAAGGGGACAATTAGCCTGGTACAAAGCCTCTTAGGAAGTGAAAAAGTACTTAAATGATAGTTCTCCATCTAACACTGAAGATGAGAGAAGAGCATGGACTGGGAGACAAGATACACAGCAATTAAGTACTGGGAGTGAGGCAGAAGTGGGGATAAGGCTTGGGATAGAAGGCTCAAGTCACTGAAGATCACTGAATAAAGACAGTTCACAAGCGTGACCAAAGTTATTGAACTAGGCCACTGAAACACCTGTAGTTTCACTTCTTTTGTGGTGGCTAAACTTTCTCTGTTCAAGAGTTGGCCAAACAAATTCTAAGCACTGTGAGGATTCTTTGAAAAGCCATGTTACATCTGGTTAACTCTTGAAGTTGGCATAGTTCTTGGAATAATTAGTTACCGACCAGGAAGGCCAGTTAAGAAAGATATGTGCTGTTTTTCTGAACTTCAACAATGTAGATTCTTCCAACTGATGCATCTTCATGGAGATGAAGGCCTTTAATGGAATTATATGACCCATGACCTCCGACTGTTGACTGTCCAACCCACTACATTGGAATGAAAATAATTGTAATTTTTTTTTTTTTTTTAGAGAAGACAAACAAGACCTAATGAACATTTACACACTATCTCCCATAATCTATAAATGGTGCTCAGATTTTAGTCCCAAACTGGGAGCAATCCTGAGATCTGCACGCAAATACATTTGTGAACAATTGGAAACTGGCTGTTAACAATTATTGATGTCAATTGGCCATCACTTTCATTTGCATGTCCAAATCTTCTCCTGCATGAAAAGGGGTGTGTGGCTATGAGTGCAGCATGACAGGTCAGGGCATTCCTATGTATTTTATGATTCATTCTTCGCACCCACAGTTGGGTATCGGAATATATTCTATGTGTCTAATATAATAATACCCTAAGCGCGCATGCGCACTCCCACCTGCGTGTTCCGTTTTCCGTGCGCTGTAGTCTCCCGCAGGTAGGAGTGCGCATGCGCGAGAATCCCCCGAGGAGGATGTCGGCCATGGAGGCTGTCAGCGGCTGCAGGCTGCAGCGGTGGCAGGCCTCAGCTGCTGAAGGCCACCGCGGCTGTCGGTGGCTGCAGGCCGCTGAAGTCTGGCTGGAGGAGGACGAGGAGGAGCTGCAAGATCTCTGCAGAGGCAGGAGGTGAGGAGAGAGACAGAGACAGATGGATGAGGACAGAGGGAAAGGGGGTAGGGGAAACGCTACTGCTGCACAGGGAAGTGGTGTGGGGGGAGGGAAATGGAGGGGGAGGGAATGCTGCTGTGGCTGCTGCACAGGGAAGTGCTGGGAGAGAAGTGCTGCTGCATAGGAGGCAGGGAGAGAGACAGATAGAAAGAAAAGAAGAAAGATACAGGGGCAGGGAGAGACAGACAGACAAAGGGGGCCAGGGAGAGAGACAGACAACAGGAGGGAGAGAGAGACAGAAATAAAGACACACAGACATATATTCTAGCACCCGTTAATGTAAGGGGCTAAAATACTAGTTATTTTATAAAGAATGTTCAATCACAGTGCTCTTTATAGAATAACACTGAGTGCACATTTTTCCCGGTACCTATTTTCAAGCACCATTTACTGAATTTTAATTTAATTAAAAAAATGTCTTATATACTGCAAATCTACAAATCTAAGTGGTTTACAACACACATATATAAAATATATCAAATTAATACATAACAGTTCTCAAAGCATTCACAAATACATATTCAATGTTTTACACCTGACGTATCTAAAACATTTTGTTTCTCATAAGAATGACTGTGAAAACAAATATGTTTTTAAAGATTTTCTAAAAGTACTCAGAGACTCATTCAGTCTTAATTCCATAACTGGGCTCCCACAACCATAAAAATTGAGTCTCTGTACATCTCAAGTCTTATTTGTTTAAAATATGGAGCATCAAGCAATGCCTGATTACTTGACTGTAGAGGACATCCTAGCATATGAACCTTTAAGGTTACAGACAAACAAATGAGTTGTTAAAATGCCACTTTGATTTCAGGTATTTACATATACACCAGTGCCAAAATTGTTCCTGGCAATATTTTAATGATTTCTGAGAGGCTCCCCTCTTCAAACCCATTATGCATCCAAAAAGAGGGAGAAAAAGGCCTCAGACTAAAGTAAGGTACACAGCAAACTGCTTTAAATACTTTCACTGGCAAAAAAAACTCCCTCACAAAACAGCACAGGTTTAGAAAAGGGCAAAGTCACCCAGAGGCACGTTCAAGGACTTAGCTTTACTAAACCTGTGAAAGTATTTAAAGCAGTTTGCTGTGTACCTTACTTTAGTCTGAGGCCTCTTTTCTCTCTTTTTGGATGCATGCTGGGTTTGAAGAGGGGAGCCTCTCAGTGCCACGATCACACAACATTTTGTATGTTCATATTAATATATTATATGTTGTTAGTTCTTGTTTAATTTGATAACACAATATTTTAATGGTGTAAAACAGGGGATCAAGAAATCTTTGATAACTCCACATAATTTGTGTTCATTCTCTGAACACAAGAGCTAAGCAGATAAATCAGCACTGCTGAATTTCCAGTGCTAGCTAATAAAGAGCGGTCAGTACCATATAAGCATTTTCTACAAGTTCTTCATCACTTAAGTATATAACATTAAACATGTGGAGGATAATTTTATGAGGGCGCACCACTTTAAGGATGAAATGAGATCCCTATTTAACTCTTATTTCATAAAGAAGAGTAGGGGGGGGGGGCAATATTCAGAGCATGGTGCTGAGCCTAGATATCCAATTCCGGGCTGATTCAAGTGACCAGCATTGAATATCCTGTTTATTTTTGGCCACTATATACTTAGCTAGGTTTATAGTGGCCAAAGCTAGACCAGCTATTTTAGTGGCCCGATTTGACTGCTAAACATAGCTGGCTAACACTTTAAATTTCACGGACAGTCAATTAGGTCAGTGGTAGGCAATTCTGGTCCATGAATATATATGAGATGGATTTGCATGCACTGCCTCATTGAGATGCAAATCTATCTCATATATATTTATTGTAGATATCCTGAAAACCTGACCTCCCTGTGGCTCTTGAGGACCGGAATTGCCTACTCCTGAGTTAGGTCATACCTCATAGCTTACTATCTGCTAGCTACTAAGGGGGGGAATTCTATAAGAGATGCCTAGGTTAGGCACCACCAGGCAACTACATTGAGGACGTCTAGTTGGTTTTTAATGGGTTAACTGGTGTGCTAATTGACCATGTATGACAGCATGGAGTAGCTGTTACTAGCCAGCAGATGGAGTCCAAACAGTGGAGCTCATTGAGCTAATCTGCATAGAGCTGCAAGTGCTGCTGGGAGCTGTCCACTCATCCTGAGTAGATAGTGGTGCTGAAAAGAACAGTTCCCAGCACAGCGAGCTCAGAAGGCAAGAAGCTTGTTTTTGATTTTAAGTTGTTGTCTTATGTTTTTTTTTGATTGTTTGGGGTTGTTTTAAAAAGAATATGCTTATGTTTTTTAAGAGTTTGTGTAATGTTATCAATGTGAATTGTCTTGTTTAATGTCTTGTGTGTTTTTATTTTTAGTTGCCTTTTACTATATGTGTTATATTGTTACCTGCATAGAATTGTTGGATACGTGGGCCATAACTTTTTTAATTAAATAAATAAAATAGAGCTCCAGGAGCTGAGTGACCCTCAGGAGAAGGAATGCTGGCTTTGGCCTAACTCCTGAAGGCCACTGCTGACTAGTGCTGATATGGGGCCTCATGCAGCAAAGTAGAGTGGCCAGACTGACTAGTCTTGACAGGGGGGAATGGTGCAGTGGAGAATGGAAGTCCAGTGGTGGAAGGGGCCATGGGGACCTATACAGAAGCAGAGAGAGAGTGATAGATCTGGGAAAGAGATCTAGTCGTGTGTGTGCTGACCAGTCCTGACAGGGGGGGTCTAGTGCAGTGGAGAAGCCTGGAGGTGAGAGAACCCACAGGGACCTATACATCAGTGATGAGAACTAGAAGTAGATGGGGACCAGGTAGAGCCTGGAATCAAGCGGTTTAAGCTTGATGACCAGAGGTGGTACTGGTGAAGGAGAATCCAGAAAAGTCCTCAGTGAGTGTATCAGTAAGAAGATGACTGAGGGGCTGGGAGAGCCCTTAGGGTATGTGTGCCAGATAAGATGACTGGGCGATGGAGCAGCTAGGAGTTCTCAGTGCATGCATCTGTGATAAGATGACTGAGGGGCTGGGAGAGTGCGTGAGTGCAGGAAAAGACAACTAAGTGATGGAGAAGCAGGGAGAGTCCAAGGACCCTAAGAGCACTGGCCAAAGGAAGGAGGAGTGGTCCAGTGGAGGGAGCGGCTGGGATGGAGGCAACCAGAGGAGTGACCGGTAATGGTATCAGATGCTGCCAAAGACCTGGAGGGCTAATGGAGGGTCAGGAAGGACTCTGGAGAAGCCTGTAGAGATGAGGAGTCCAGGGAGAACCTTGGGACGACCTGATCAGAGATTTTAAGGGAATGAATCTGGTATGTATGTGTAACTCTGTATTCACGTATTTAACAGAGAACCATGGTACCTGGAGATGTGGATATGTGACGGGTAAACCGCTCAGATCGGTTAGATGATGACATATTGTGGCAGTGGTGGGATAATGGAAATGCCCATCATGATGAAGTAAGGAGATTTTGGAATGCCTGAAGAATAACACCCCAGGTGAGGAGGAAAGCGGGTGGCCAAAGGGGAGGAGGAGGCCACAAGGGGCCCTGTAGGACAGGGGTGTCAAACTCAATCTCATAAGGGGCCGAAATCTGGAAAAAAAAAGGCTAAGCCGCAGGCCATATTTTTAATTAAGATAATTAGAGGTCATTTAATTAAGGTATGCTAACTGATTTAGCACGCGCTAAATGCGTACCTTAATAAAAGGGCCCCTAAGTGACTAAGGCTTAGTCTTAGTAGAAGTATAGGGTTACGTCTTGTCACCAACCCTCCGCAGAGTAGGGCTGCCGGGTGACAAACACAGGGATTCTGGCGTGTCCCCTCCAACCAGGGGTACCTTCAGGACTTTTTCAGGTGGCCCTGGGCAATTGCCTGGGCCTAAGAGATGCAAGGTAAGTAAAAAGGTTTCACCATATCACCAGCCAAAACAAGTTCTTTAGGAAAGAATAAGTTGTTTATTCTGATTCACAGGTCAAAAGTATGCCACAGAAAACAAACATCACTTTTGCAGGTCATTCAACAAAAATAGTAAATTTTGCAAAAATAAAGCTTTACTGTAAATTCAAACTAAATCAAAACTCCTTAGGCAAACATAGCCACAGCAAACTCTGGTAACAGTTCAGCTTTTCTCTCAGCTCCCACATGCAGGCAAAATCACACAGCTGAGACAGATAATCTAATTAGCTTCAAGAACGGGAGTCACAGCAGGATTTCTAAGGTTCCAAAAAGCCCCCAACTTAAATATTTCAGCTCGAGCTTCTGGTTCACAAACTTGCTTTAAATCCATTCCTTAGTTTGGGCTTCAGGCAAGTATTATTCTTACACTCAAAATACTTATAAAGTTCAAACATATCTTAACTTCTTCAGGCATAGTTTGCACAGCAGAAACAAACCAAACATCAGCAAAAGAAAGGAAAGAAACACAAACCACTAATGGTTTCTCAGTTGCTGCATTCTTTCATGCAACTTCCATACCTTCCGTCTGGCTCTCTAACATAGGGCCAGCCAGTTCTATCTCCATGCCTTCCACACGATCTAGAACCTGGTAGTTTGAAGTAGGCAGGATTTCCTCCAGATCCTGCATGGGATAATCCAGCACGTTTTCCTCTCCTGCTCTGTTCCACAGCTCTTCACCTGCCTTGAGCTGTGGGAGTGACTCGCCCTGGTCACTCGCTCCCCCTCCTCCTGCTTGACTCAGCCTGCTTTTAAACAGATCAGAGCCAATCCCCTTCAGCCTGTAGCGGGGGATGGGTTTTGGCTCTACAGCAGTTTTTCTCTGCCTAGGTTTTTCTACTGCAGCTACCTTCCTCGTGGCTTCTCTAGCTGCTCTAAAGCCAGAAGGCTGCTGTTGCCAATCTGCCTGCCTCTGTTCCAGTTCATTATCTCCTTGGTTATGGGGGCAAGGGAGGTCAGCCTCAAGGTGAGTGCCAGAATCAATCTGGTCTGCTCTTCTGCATCCGATCCTATCAGGGACCGGACTAGTGCTGGTGCTGGGTTTGTCACAGTCTCCAACCCCACACCAGCTTTGTGGTGTAAACAAAAGAAATATTGTAATCACAAAACAGAAAATAAAATTATTTTTTCTACCTTTTGTTGGTCCCAGGCTCTGGTTGTCTTCTGATAACTCGCTTACCAGGGTCTCCTGCCTATTTGTCGTTTTCTTCTTTCTCTATGCTAACCATCTATCTTCTATCTCTGTCCTCCCCTTCCGTTTCCCTTCCCTCCCCTGGAGGTCTGGCATCTTTCCTTTTTTTCGTGTCCATATCCGCATCTGCAGCAATGGACCCCACCATCCCCAGATCCACCATCTGTCCTTTTCTCAACTACCCTTTCATCTAGCATCTCTCCCTGCTTCCCCACCACCCCAGGGTCCACCATCTCTCCATTTCTCTTCCTATCCAGTATCTCTATCCCTCTTCCACACCATTCCTTGTGTCCAACTTCTTTCTTTCTGTTCCTTCCCTCTCTCCCTCTCCTCTGTTTTATTTCTTCCCCACCCTACCCCACCCTCCACTCAGTCCGGCATATGCACATATGGCCCCCTTCTTCTCTCCCTCTGGGTAATTCTATACCAGGGCCCGTCCCTGTTCCGAAGGCCTGTATATTCCTCCCCCCTCCTTCTTCTTCCCAGTCTCACCTACAGAATAGGCCCACCGTTTCTACCCTCCCTCCATTCTGCCACCACTGCTGCTATTCATTCGCGTCTGCCTTCACCTGGTCTCCTCTTCAAAGAAGCCTGCTGAGGATCACCGGCCACTGTAGCAAACCTCGCAGGCCACTCTCCACCTCAGTAGCACGTTCCCTCTGACGCGATCCCACCCCTCCTCTGACGTATGGGATCGCTTCAGAGGGAACGTGCTACCGAGGTGGACAGTGGCCTGGCGATCCTCAGCAGGCTGCTTTGAAGAGGAGACCAGGTGAAGGCAGACGCGAATGAAGAGCAGCAGCGGCGGCAGCAATTTATGACGGTGGGCCAGATTCACTATAAAGTTAAAAATGTCTGGCGGGCCAATTTTGAACACTCCGTGGGCCAGAGTTTAACATGTCTGCTGTAGGGGGTGCCCACACAGGGTCTTATTGGGGAGCCCAGGATGAAGATCAAGAGCTCTCTGTACTTTGGAAATGTTAAGGTGACAAGCCCCACCTTAGTGAGAGAGGGAAACCTGAAGTGAACTAATAAGAGCTGTATAAGCAGTTTTTTTGTTCTGGGGGAACATACACCCTTTTAAGGAGAGGGGAATATGACATGGTGGAGTATCTGTCACTGGCCAGCAGAGGGAGCCCGAGCAGTGGAGCTCATTGAGCTCAAGTGAAGAGTTAATCTGCATAGAGCTGCAAGTGCTGCTGAGAGCTGTCCACTCACCCTGAGTGGATTGTGGTGCTGAGAAGAACAGCTCCCAGCACAGAGAGCTCAGAAAGTGAGAAGCTCCTTTGGGAGCTGGGTGATTCTCAAGAGCAGGAATGCTGGTTTTGGCTTAACTCCCAGTAAGCCCTGAAGGTCACTGCTGATAAGCACAGATGGGAACCTAGCTGACAAGTCCTGATAGGGGAGAACTGGTGCAGAGGAGAATGGAAGGGTTTGGAGGATCTGCAGGAATCTATACACCAGCTGAGAGAGAGAGAGATCTGGCCCTATGTGTGCTGACCAGTCCTGATAGGGGGACTGGTGCAGTGGAGAAGCCCAGTAGTAGGAGGGTTTACGGGGACCTATACACTAGTGATGAGAGAGCTAGAAGTAGCCAGAGACCCAATAGAGCCTGGAGTCGAGGGGATTAAGCTTGACAACCGGAGGTAGGACTGGTGAAGGAGAATCCAGGAGAGTCCTCAGTATGTGCATTGACAAGATGACTGAAGGGCTGGGAGAGCCCTCAGGGTATGTGTACTTGATAAGACAACTGGGCAACAGAGTAGCTAGGAGTCCTCAGTGTGTGCATCTGCAATAAGATGGCTGAGAGTCTGGGAAAGCCATCAGTGCATGAGTGCAGGATAAGGCAACTGAGTGACGGAAAAGCTGGAAGAGTCCCCTGGAGCATTACAGGACTATTACAGGACTGAGGAGCGGGTCTGGCGGAGGGACTGGCTGGAATAATGGTAATTGGTGTGTGACCAGTAATGGCACCAGACATTGTCGAAGACCTGGAAGGCTAATGGAGGGTCGAGAAGGACTCTGGAGAAGCCTGGAGAGACAAGGAGTCCAAGGAGGACCTCGGAATGACCAGCCTGGCTCTCTCTGAAATCACTTCTGGATTGTGGGGTCAAGAAGTGACATCAGAGGAAAAGCTAGCATGAGTAGCAGGCTGGAGAATCTGCATATGCTGGCAAAGATTTTAAAAGGTACGGGGGTGAGAAGGGAGGGTGTGAATGTGGCATGGGGAGCAGAAGTGCGCCTCCTACCCTCGCTATGCCACTGTTTAAGGTTATAAGTATCTGCCCCAGAGGGCTTAAAATCTAAGGCACTGAAGGGTGAAGTGGGTTTCTAAAGGCCATAGTGATTATGAATGGAAGATGTGCAATTTGAGTCCTGGCTTCCTGGGTCTCTACCATTCCTCTAATTACTAAGATGTTCCTCTTGTTTGAATACTTTATAGGCTCCTATGACTCAAGAAAATGTAAATCTTACCTCTTTCAAAGGATGCCAATGAGCTATAGGTTTCCGAGGATATGCCAGCATTTCATTCCAGTGGTCTTGGCCCAGTCTTTCTGCACTGTTGCCTGCCTGACACATACCGATGACTTCATTGTGACCTACCCTGTGAAAATGTTTAGCATATTTTTTTCTTAAAGTATTTACATTCTCAAATTATATTCTAACATTTTTGCATGGCAAGGAGATGACTAATATTACAGGAACTGGTTATAATTTACTCTTGCAACGTCTTCAATCAATAGGTATAACTGAGCAAATTCTGGACTGGTTTATTTCCTATCTTGCTGATCACTATTCCACAGTTGTTTTTAACAAAATATCTTCTAATCAGTTCCAGAATATGTTTGGAATTCCCCAAGGGTCAGTTCTCTCCCCATTGTTATTTAACATCTTTCTTGCACCTCTTCTTACTCTGGGCCAATCCATTGGTTTTTCCATTTATGCTTACGCTGATGATGTACAATTAATATATCCTTTGGACCCAGAGAACCCAGATGAGATACAAGAGATTAATTCAAAAATGGAATTAATCAGAAATTGGCTAAATGAGAATATGCTATCTTGAATTTTGAGAAATCTAAGACCATGCTCTTTGTGACCAAAAAGAGCATTGAGCTTTCCTCCCCTATCCAAATTCATTCAACCCCATTGCAAATAGTTACCTCAATAAAATTATTACACATTATACTCAACTTTAACCTTTCTTACCATGAATGAATCTGTGCAGTAGTAAGGAAGTGTTTCTACAGGTTGTGGATGATTCATTCACTGTCAAAAATTTTGGATACTTCATCTATTAACATTCTAATTCATTCATTAGTAATCTCTTGTCTCGATTACTGTAATGCCCTGTACAAGGGCATTACCCAAAAAGAGTTATGTCACTTACAAATAATCCAAAAAAAACTTAAAACAAGATCGTCACCAACTCTAAAAAATATGATCACATAGCTCCGTTCTTAATAAAAGCCCATTGGTTATCAATTAGTCAAAGGATTACATATAAAACTCTTCTTTTGACCTTTAAAACTCGTACCACTAACTGTCCTGAATTTATAAATAGGTTATTAATCCCATACAATCCCTCAAGATCTCTACAATCTGCTTCCCATCATCTTCTATCTATTCCTTCAATTAATCATATCTATACGATGTGCATACCCATTTTTTTCTGTCACTGCCCCATCACTGTGGAATTCTGCTCCTACTAATTTAACAGAAGAAATGTTACTGATCCGATTTAAATCTAAACTAAAGGCATTTTTATTTAAAGATACATATAACATTTGAATGTCCTTATCAGGATGACTTGTAATTTTAATAGGGTTTTTAGCATACCTAAGAAATGCAAAACCTCCTCTCCTCATGTTCTTACCTGTCATGTTTCTTTTTTTTTTTGCTATTGTACTTCTTCCTCTTTTTCCTATTGTACCGGTAAGTTTGTATGTTCTACTTGTGTTACTTTATGTATAAGTCTTTGTAAAATAACCTTTTTTATTGTACACCACCTAGAAACTGTATAGGTGATTTACCAAATTTTTAAGAAAATTTGAAACTTAAAACAGGCTGATGTTTTCCAGTGAAGGCACCGGGAATACACGTGTATGTGTGGACATTCAAGCTCCATACATGTGTCAAAATGACAGATGATGTTTAATGTGAGCAAGTGCAAAGTGATGTATGTGGGAAAGAGGAACCCGAACTATAGCTACATGATATAGGGTTCCATGTTAGGATTCACTGCCCAGAAAAAGGATCTAGGTGTCATCATTGAGGATATGTTGAAACCCTCAGCTCAATGTGCGGCGGCTGCTAAGAAAACTAGAATGTTAGGAATTATCAGGAAAGGAATGGAAAACAAAGATGAAAATGTTATAATGCCCTTGTATCACTCTATGGTGCAGCCGCACCTCAAATACGGTGTGCAATTTGGCCACCGTATCTCAAAAAAGATGTAGTGGAATTAGAAAAGGTACAGGGAAGGGAGAAGAAAATGATAAAAGGGATGAGATGACTTCCCTGTGAAGAAAGACTAAAGTGGCTAGGGCTCTTCAACTTGAAGAGACAGCTCAGGGGTGATACGATAGAGGTCTATAAAATACTGATGGAATGGAAAGGGTAGATGTGAATCACTTGTTTACTCTTTCCAAAAATACTAGGACTAGGGGGCATGCCATGAAGCTACTAAATAGTAGATTTAAAAGAAAACTGGAGAAAATATTTCTTCACACAGCGTGTAATTAAACTCAAATTTGTTGACAGAGAAGGTGCTGAAATCAGTTAGCTTGGGGTTTAGAAACAGACACATGATGGCAGATAAAGGCCAAATGGCCCCTCTAACTATTATCTCTTTCTCTATCGAGAGAACCCATGTGCCTATCCCAGGCCCTCTTGAATTCAGACACAGTCTCTATTTCCACCACCTGTTCCAGGAGACTGTTCCAGGCATCTACCACCCTTTCCTTAAAAAAGTATTTCCTCAGATTACGCCGGAGCCTATCACCTCTTAACTTCATCCTATGCCCTCACACTGCAGTTTCCTTTGAAATGAAAGAGACTCGACTCTTTATATTATGTAGGTATTTAAATGTCTCTATTATATCTCCCCTCTCCCCCAAAGTATACTGATTGAGATCTTTAAGTCTGTCCCCATACGCCTTATCACGAAAACCACACACCATTTTAGTAGCCTTCCTCTGGACTGATTCCATCCTTTTTATATCTTTTTGAAGGTGGTCTCCAGAATTGAACACAATATTCCAAATGAGGTCTCACCAGAGTCTTATAAAGAGGCATTAATACCTTTCTTTTCCTACTGGCCATACCTCTCCCTATGCAACCTAGCATCCCTCTAGCTTTTGCCACAGTCACCTTTTCAACCTGTTTGGCCACCTTAAGATCATCACATACAATCACACCCAGGTCCTGCTCTTCCGTTGTGCACATAAGTTCTTCACCCCCTAAACTGTACCATTCCTTCAGGTTTTTGCAGCCCAAATGCATGACCTTGCATTTCTTAGCATTAAATTTTAGCTGCCAAATTTCAGACCATTCTTTAAACCTCGCCAGGTCTTTCTTCATGTTATTTACACCATCTGGCATATCTACTCTATTGCAGTTTTGGAATCATCCTCAAAGAGGCAAATCTTAACCAACAACCCTTCAGCAACATCACTTATAAAAATGTTAAAAAGTACAGGCCTAAGAACAAACCTTGAGGCACACCACTGGTAACATCCCTTTCCTCAGAGCAATCACTACCCTCTGTCACCTTCTCTCAACCAGTTCCTGATCCAGCCTGTCACTTTGGGACACATCCCAAGGGCACTCAGTTTATTTATTAGAAGTCTGTGTGGAACACTGTCAAAGGCTTTGCTCAAATCTAAATACACCACATCTAATGCACATCCTCTATCCAATTCTCTGGTCACCCAGTCAAAGAAATGGATCGGATTTGTCTGACAACAAGACCTACCTCTAGTGAATCCATGTCCTGTAATCCACTGGATTCCAGAAACTTGACCATTCCCTGTTTTAAAAGCGTTTCCATTAATTTGCTTACCACAGTGACAGAAGTCAGACTTACCGGCCTGTAATTCCCTACTTCATCCTTACTTCCACTTTTGTGGAGAGGGCCACATCCGTCTTTCTCCAATCCTCCAGTACCACTCCCAACTCTAGAGACTCATTGAAAAGGTCAGTCAGCGCAGCTGCCAGAACTTCCCTAAAAGAAGGTTTTGATAATTTCCTAAAAAAGAAGTCCATAGGTTATTATTGAGTTGGCTTAGGGAACTCCACTGCTTATTTCTAGGTCAAGCAGCATAAAATCTGTTTTACTACTTGGGATCTAGCTAAGTACCTAAGACCTGAAAACAGGATATGGGCTTGATGGACTTTCGGTCTGCCCCAGTATGGCAGCTCTTAAGTTCTTATGCAGGTGAGATATGTGCAGTTTGGATGGAGCATGTGCAGGGTGCATGCAGATTTTACAATACAATAATCGGGACATTATCTTTTGCCATTTAGATCAGATCTAGGGCAGCTAGATATATGCATGTGTAATATGACATAGTATTCTATCAATAAAAGTATATGTGTTTCTTTTCTTTATAGGATGGGCTACAATAGGGATTGGGACTTGTATACTGCCTTTTTGTACTTTTACAACCATACGCAAAGTGGTTTTACATACAGGTACTTCAAGCATTTTCCCTTTCTGTCCTGGTGGGCTCACAATCTATCTAATGTACCCGGGGCAGTGGAGGATTAAGTGACTTGCCCAAGGTCACAGGGTGCTGAGGCTGTAGCTCTAACCACTACGCACATTGTAGACAGCTCAATTTAGACCCATTTACAGAATTACCCTCTGAGTGGTCACTGGCAATGCAAACTGTAAAAGTGCTTTTCTTTTAAATAAGGGTCACTTCTACTAATAACTTTCATTATTTTAGTTGGACAACAACCATAAGATCATAAGAACTGCCGCTGCTGGGTCAGACCAGTGGTCTATCGCGCTCAGCAGTCCACTCATGTGGCAGCCCCCAGGTCAAAGACCTGTGCCCTAACCGAGACCGGCCCTACCTGCGTTCGTTCTGGTTCAGCAGGAACTTGTCCAACCTTGGAGCATGTTTTCCCTTATAACAGACTCTGGAAGAGCATGCTAGTTTTCCACCACTCTCTGAGTGAAGAAGAACTTCCTTACGTTCGTACGGAATCTATCCCCTTTTAACTTCAGAGAGTGCCCTCTATTTCTCTCTACCTTGGAGAGGGTGAACAATCTGTCTTTATCTGCTAAGTCTATTCCTTTCAGTATTTTGAATGTTTCTATCATGTCCCTCTCAACCACCTCTTTTCAAAGGAGAAGAGGCCCAGTTTCTCCAATCTCTCACTGTACGGCAACTCCTCCAGCCCCTTAACCATTTTAATCACTCTTCTCTGGACTTTTCCGAGTAGTACCGTGTCCTTCTACATGTACGGTGACCAGTGCTGGATGCAGTATTCCAGGTGAGGGCATAACATAGCCCAGTACAGCGGCATGATAACCTTCTCCGATCTGTTTGTGATCCCCTTCTTAATCATTCCTAGCATTCTGTTCACCCTTTTCACCGCTGCCGCGCATTGCACAGATGGCTTCATTGACTTGTCGACCAGTACTCTCAGGTCCCTTTCCTGGGGGTCTCTCCAAGTACCGCCCCAGACATCTAGGATGGTGCAAATTCAAAAAAAAAAAAAAAAAGTGTCTATCAGCAAAATTCAGGCATGGAAGACAGAAATCAAGGGGGTATTTTTTTTTATTAATTCTGTTTCCTTGGGTAAACTCTATTTTACATGCAGAAATGGGCTTTTATAAAGCTGAGCAACTGCATTGGAGGATAAAAGCAGTGGTGATAACCCTAACTCTAACCCTAACCCCTAACCCTAGCGGGGATTAGAACTCAGGGTTAAATTTGACTTTGAACTCTCACCTTTGAACCCTTGACCCTCTAACCCTTGACCCTCGACTCCCCCATGACCTTGAACTCTGACCTTTGAACCCTGGCCCAAACCCTTGAACTCCGATCCTTGACCCCCCCTTGACCCTTGAACTCTGACCCTTCAGCTCTGATCCTTGACCCCTGAACTCTGACCCTAACCCCTGGAATATGCTGGAATATGAGGACTGTCCGGCTTTCACGTCCTACTAGCGGGATCATGCCTGAGCCCGTCTTGGTAAGGTTGCTTTGCCAGGCTTCAAGTATCAGGATTTTTATTTTAAATGGTGCAATCCCTTTCCTGTTCTTTTTCACTTCCCCTAGATTAGAATATGAAAACTTTTGATTCCTAGAAAACTTATATTTTATTACATTGCAAAACATTCTATAATGGAATGCTTTAAACTGTCTTCTAGGTGTAAACATTTCTTTACCCAAGCAGCCCATCTTGCTAATCATTTCTACTACCCATCACTATACAAGTTTCAAGTTTATTTAAAAATTTTATAAACCGCCCAATCGTCCTTCTAGGTGGTGAACATTATGTTAAAAACATATATGGGATAATTATACATCCTTTAAATAATAATAATAATCATTATTTAAAACATTTAAAAACAATACAAAAGCAATCAGGAACAAAATAGGGAAGGATACAACTACAATTTATCAAGTAAGAAAGAGAATATATAGGGAAAGAACAAAAAGGAGGGTATGTAAAAGTAGAATAAAACTATGTAGCTCTAAAAAGGGCATTTAGGTCTCGAAAGTATCAAGAAAAATAAATGTTTTTAATTTTGTTTTAAAATGGTGAAGAGTTGATTCTTCCCATATGTGGACTGGAATATTATTCAAAAGAGATGGAGCGCTGACAGAGAAAATGGGGTGGAAGGGGACGTGCACAGATGTGTCAAAAATTGGCTGGTGGACAGGAAGCAGAGGGTAGGAGTAAAGGAACACGACTCTGACTGGAAAGGGATCACGAGCTCTGTTCCCTCTAAGCTGTGCGCTCGTGCGCGCGCACACAACTTGCCAAACCTGCGCACTCAAATTAAAATAGCACGCCCAAAAAAATAAATTTTTGCCTAAAATGATTTATTGAAATGAGACTTTATGTTACATAAAGTGTAACTAACATAAAGTGTAACTAAAATTACATTGTGTTTTCGTTAATTCAGACTAAACTCAAAGACCTGCCCATAAATGCCCATAACTGAACTCTGGGCCCTCTGGCAATCATTTTTATAGTGCACACAAATTTAGTTTTTCTTTAAAATGCGAAAAGATGAATTTTTTTGCGCACACAGCCTATGAAAAATTAGAGGGAACATTGGTCATGAGTGGTGTCCCACAGGGGTCAGTGCTGGGACCGCTGCTGTTCAATATATTTGTTAATGACCTGGAAACAAGAACGAAGTGCGAAGTTATAAAGTTCACGGACGATACAAAATTCTCCAGTAGGGTCAGAACTGTTGAGGAATGCAAAGAACTACAAAGTGACCTGAACAAACTGGGTGAGTGGGCAAAAAGATGGCAGATGAGCTTCATTGTAGAGAAATGTAAAGTCTTGCACATAGGGAAAGGGAACCCGATGTACAGCTATGCGATGGGAGGAAGGGTACTGGGGGAAGGCAACCTAGAAAAAGACTTGGGGGTATTGGTGGATACAACGATGAAGCCAGCGGCACAATGTGCAGCGGCCTCAAAGAAAGCAAACAGAATGTTGGGCATTATTAAAAAAGATATCACTACAAGAACGAAGGAAGTTATCCTGCCGCTGTATCGAGCGATGGTGCGCCCGCATCTGGAGTACTGCATCCAGTACTGGTCGCTGTACCTTAAGAAGGATATGGCAATACTCGAGAGGGTTCAGAGAAGAACAACAAGGATGATAAAGGGCATGGAAAACCTTTCATATGCTGAAAGGCTACAGAAGCTGGGGCTCTTTACCCTGGAAAAGCGGAGACTTAGAGGGGACATGATAGAGACTTATAAAACATTCAGAAAAACTGAAAGGAGACAGATTCATAACGAATGCTAGGAAGTTCTTCTTCACTCAGAGAGTGGTGGACACCTGGAATGCGCTTCCAGGAGAGGTGATAGGACAGAGTATAATATTGGGTTTCAAAAAGGGATTGGATGATTTCCTGAAGGAGAAAGAGATTACAGGTTACTTCAGGATTAGGGTATAAACAATTTAGGTGGTGGAGAACTTACAGGTCATGGTTAGTGCACGGGCACCACACTACATTCCTGGTCTGGTAGTGCAGGTTCTTTGAGCCATCAACCCAGGCATGTAATGCAGCTCTGACACTGTTACAATGACAGCTGACTGGGATGGTACAATTGGATCACATCCCCTGCCCCCCCCCCCCCCCCCGTGCACAAACTTCACCCTCTTCAAGAAACCTGTTACCGCTGATTACACCCAAAGAGGCTCATTTTCAAAGCACAAGGGATCTCCTAGGAAGAGGAGGAAATGGTCGATGCTGCAGCTAGACAGACTGGATGGGTCATTTGGCTTTTATCTGCCATCATGTTTCAGGCCAGTTGGCAATTTGTCACCATGCTCGTTACATATAGCTCTATGACCTCACAATGCAGGTGCAGAATCTTAGCTTAGACCAATAATGCTCTATGACCTCACAATGTTGGTGTAAAGAGTAAGTCAATATGTCACGTTTATTGTTATATTATTGCAAACAACTCCATGCGTTTGAAGCTGAGAGTCAACAAAAATGGTCATATTTCCCAACATCCATGTCCTTCAAAGTCTGCTATAAGATGTGGGTATCCACTATGTCAAAGGCTGAAGACACAGCTAACAAAACGAAGCAGGTCGTTTTATTTTCATCCATTCATCTTTTTAATTGATCAACTGTGGTCACTATTAGTGTCGCAACACTATCTGCTGTCTATATTTTGCACTATATTTTTCTGGTTTTCTATAGTTGTTACAGAGGTGACATTGCATATTTTAAAGTCATCTGCTTTGACCCCCCCCCCCAATATAAATGTTAAATTAACATTTTCTCTGCAGTACGGTGTGGTGTTTTTTTTTTGGGGGGGGGTTATTTTGTGGTTATCATTATGTATTAATAAGATTATATTGTGTGTATGTGAAAAATGGATGGAAGAAATTGCATTACAATTAGTACTTTATGGGGTGGGGTCAGGGGCGGAGCTTGGGCGGGGTTGGGAGGTACTCGGTTGATATTTGTTAGACTTGACAAGAAGAAGTTGAGAAACTGGCTGCTAAGGCCAAGAATAAGAATAGGCCATCTATACATCTGTCGGTCACTAGATGGCGCGCTCTGTCAAGTCAAATTCTCTGTGTTTATACTGCTCCGCCCCGGTTTACAGCAGGCCAATCGCAGAAGCATGGGCGGGGCTCTCGCTAGAAATCTCTATCCCTCTCTGCCCCTTCCCATTCAATGATCTTATTGCTCCTCCTCAGTTGGGGCGTGGCACTTGTTCAAAGAGCTAATTATTGCAAGCGTCCCGAGGTTAGAAGGCGTGGCTTATGGCCCGGGCTCATTGGTGCGCAGACTCCGCGCCGTTTGCGATGGAGCTGCGCAGTGTCGACAGTAGGGGGAGCAGGAGGTACGGACGATGAGCTGAAGCGAGGAGCCGCTGATGCCGAGCGACTGAGTTAAGAGTGTCTGAGATCCCCGGCAGGATCTGGTTCTGCTGCATCTAGCTCGGGGAACCGGGAGGATCCGGTTCCGTGCACCGGACAGGATCGGCCTTCGTGCGCCCGGCAGGATCTGGTTCTGCTGCATCTAGCTCGGGGCATCGGGAGGATCCGGTTCCGTGCACCGGACAGGATCGGGCTTCGTGCGCCCAGCAGGATCTGGTTCTGCTGCATCTGGCTCGGGAGGATCCGGTTCCGTGCACCGGACAGGATCGGGCTTCGTGCGCCCGGCAGGATCTGGTTCTCCTGCATCTACTTCGGGGCACCGGGAGGATCCGGTTCCGTGCCCGGACAGGATCGGGCTTCTTGCGCCCGGCAGGATCTGGTTCTGCTGCATCTGGCTCGGGGCACCGGGAGGATCCGGTTCCGTGCACCGGACAGGATCGAGCTCCATCGCGTGCATCTGGTGCTCGGGCTCTTGATCTTACGAGTCCTGCCAGACTTGTCTCTTTGTCTTGTCTTCTCGGATTTTTTGCTTGGAAATTATTGCTGCGCTGTCCGCCTCCAGCTCGGATTTCCTGCTGCAATGATCTCGTTCCTGCTGTTGCTGCTGCTGCCCGTCGGTCGAGCGCTGGAAGGTGAGGAGAGTCTGGGGGAGGGGGAGATTGAAAATGATAATAGTTGTAGATGGAGAACAGAGGATTAGTTTGCCTGGAGTAGATCATATGCAGAATTCATAGGATGAGCAAGGAAATCTGCCCTATGTATGTAAAAGTGTTTGTTGTCTTTGATTTGGGAGTCAGCAGGATGCAAACGGTAAGCCGGGCGGGGGGGGGGGGGGGGGGGACTGCTACTGAATCTGGGTTACCTGCATTGTACAGGGGTGGTGGAGTGGCAGGGTGTTCTTCTCTGGGGAGGAGACCCTGAGCAACGTTGCTCTCTCTTTATGGCACTTCTGCTCTTTTGAGTGGGAACAGTGAATATGGGTAAATGGAGAAGAGAGAGACCCTTTGATAAGAAGATAACTTTATGTCCTTCTCTCCAGCAACATTTCCTCCTCTTGGCCCTGCAGGTGTCCAGGAATTTTCCACCCTTCTAAAAGCTGATTTTTTAAAATGTTATGTTTCTAACAAAACTGCTCAGTATTTCTGGGCCCAAAAGTGTTTCTTCATCTTCATCCCTTCTCCCAGTTGATAGAGCAAAAGTTGTACCTTCAAAGTTTTGTGCTTTGGCAATTGTTTATCACCAAGTGCCAAAAGTCTTGTTTAGGCAGTGGCGTACCTAGGGTATGTGGCACCTGGACACATCATTTTTTGACACCCCCTCCCCCATCTAAAAAAATATTTTTTGTAATGACCATGAAACGGAATAAATGGTCAGAATAGAAACAGGCAGTGAAAATTTTCTTTTATTGAACCTCATATATGTAACCGTTATTCCAAACATAACATAACATAAATTATGTCTGAATTGTCATGACATCAGAAGTACATATGGAGTAGTTGCAGGTGATGCTTGGGACAGTTCTGATTGTGTTAGTTCGGTTTTATGTGTTTTTTGAATAGAAGGGTTTTTATTTCTTTTTTGAAGGTTTTGTAGTCTGTGGTTAAGGTCAATAGATTGTAGAGTTGGGGGTCGAGTGTTGCAGCTTGAATGGCTAGGAGGTTGTCGAACAGTTTTTTTTCTTTTGACGTTTTTGGTTGGAGGGTGTGTGAGTTCTCCTATGTCTGGTTGAGGTGGATTGAATTATTTAGCTGAAGAAATTAGTTAACCCCCCCCCCATTCCACACACATTAATTCTCTTCCATTTTTGTTCCCATTATAAAAAACACTGATAAGTTCCCAGAAAAAAAATACATTAAAATAAGAAGTGAAAACAAAGGCCCCTACAGATGAGAACATAACATAAGAATAGCCTAACTGGGTCAGACCAATGGTCCATCATGCCCAGTAGCCCATTCTCATGGTAGCCAATCCAGGTCTCTAATACCTGGTCAAAACCCAAAGAGTAGCAACATTCCATGCTACCGATCCAGGGCAAACAGACACATCCCCCATGTCTTAATAACAGACTATGGACTTTTCCTCCAGGAATTTGTCCAAATCTTTCTTAAAACCAGCTACACTATCTGCTTTTACCATAACTTCTGGCCACTTCATTTTTAAGTTTAGATTTTTCCTTCCAAACAGAGACCTTCCTAGATGTCAAATACAGCACAAGGTAACTTCACATGGACTTAGCTGTGCAGGAAATATAAATCTCCTCATACACCCACCATATAGTGCAAAAATGTGCAAAGGTCTGGTTTTTTCTTTCGATCACTACATAGCCTAATGCCACACAAGCAGTGCTGTTACAAACATATTCTGTAGGTCAGTGCTAAGGTTAACAAAGTTTCCTTCTTTGGACCAGAAGGAGATACTGACAAACCACTGGAAGAGATCCCAAAACAACTACCCAGGAACAACACTCAAAGACCCACTCAGTGTGTGAACCAGTTGAGTGGAGTGGACTAACTGGGGGGTGGAAATGGGCCCGGAGTTTGCTCAGCAGAATTTCCCAGACCACCTCTTCCTCTCAACACATTGACACGCTGCCACCACCACCACTAGGAACACCTCACCGGGTAGGCCAGCAATGCTATAAACTTTATAAAACACATTATTATATTTTCTTATAAAGCACATATTTTAACTGAACTCTCTGACATCCTCAGCCTTTCCATTCACAAAAATAAAAGGAAGAAAAGTTCCCATTTCCTGCTGTCTCATGTCCCCGGCCTATACAATATTTTTCTTCTGCAGACTCTTAAAAAGTCTGACCAAATCCTTGTTTCACTTGCATTATAAAGTACCGAGGATGCCATCTCTCCCCAATCCCAGGTCCTAAAGTCTAAGACAGTAGCGCAAACTAGTGCTGCCAGATTCAGGAAAAAAAACTTCGATTTTATTCAGCCTTTTGAATTGGTTTATCGATTCGATTTTCCTGCCCAATTGGGTGTTTTTTCCAAACATCCTGGTGGGTTTATTTTATAGCTTTTTCACCCCCCCCTTTGGCTTCTCCTAACCACACTGGCGCTGTGGTGTAAATAAAATAAAGAAACAAAAAGGACTTTTCCTCTCTCTGTTAAATCCTAGCTCACGTTTGTGGTCTAACACCAGCTCTGGCAGGATACACATTTCAAATCTGACATATTGTAATCACAAAACAGAAAATAAAATTAGTTTTTCTACCTTTTGTTGTCTGGTTATTTTTCAAATCTTGTTGGTCCAAGGCTCTGGTTGTCTTCTGATAACTTGCTTGCCAGGGTCTCCTTCTTTCTTCTTTCTCCGTGCTAACCATCCATCTGCCATCTCTGTCCTCCCCTTCCATTTCCCTTCCCTCCCCCGGATGTCTGGCATCTTTTCTTTTTTTCGTCTCCCTCCACAGATCCACCTTTTCTTAATAAGAATAATAACAGTTTATATACCGCAATACCGTGAAGTTCTATCGGTTTACAAAAGATTAAGCGAGGTACAAATTGATTGAACTTAAAAGGGGAGGAAGAAAGAGAGTTGGTGGGACAGGAAATCCATTTTTGAGGATAGAGAAATTAATAGGATATGGTGATCAATATTGAGGGGGAAGGAGAAGAGGGTCAGTTGTCTAGATATTTTAGGAACAGGTGTGTTTTTGTATGTTTCCTGAAAACCTCATAAGTGGTGGGCGAAAGCAATTGTTCTAGGTCCCTACCCCACAGCGCTGCTTGATGTGAGAGAAGGTGTTCGTGGTGTTTTTTCAGTTTGCAACCTCTAACTGGGGGGGAAACGAAGTTGGAGTGTGAGCTCCTCTTGTGTCTGTTGGCTGAGGAGAAAAGGTTGGTTATGTATTTAGGGGCAAGTCCGTATAGTGTTTTGAAGCAGAAGCAGGCGAAATTATACTTTACGCGTGTCTCCATCGGTAGCCAATGCAGCTGCCGGTAGTAGGGTGGACACGTGATCAAACTTTTTTAGCCCAAAGATCAGTCTGACCGCTGCCTGTTCCCCACTTGAAGGCCTGTCCCCCCCCTTGAAGGCTTAACTAACCTTTCATCCAGCAGCTCACCCTCCTTCCCCACTACTCCAGGGTCCACCATCTCTCCCTTTCTTTTCCCAACTACCCTCCTAACCAGTATCTCTATCCCCCCCTCCACACCATCCCTTGTGTCCAACTTCTCTCCCTTTCTGTTCCTTCCCTCCCTAAAACCCATGGTCCATCAACTCTCTCCCTCTCCTCTATTTTCAGACCCATTATCTCTTCCCACCCAAAGTACGGCATATGCACGTCTCTGTGAACCCCTCCCCTTTCCCTCCGTACTTCTACACCAGGGCCCCCCCTCCCCTGAAGGCCTGTCCCCCTTAAAGGTCTGCATCCCACCCCTGAAGGCCTGTCCCCCCCTTGAAGGCCTGCACTCCCCCGAAGGCCTGCATATCCCCGAAGACCTGTTCCCCCCTTGAAGGCCTGCCTGCCTGTTCCCCTTGAAGGCCTGTCCCCCCCCAAAGGCCTGCACCCCCCCCCGAAGGCCTGTCCCCCCCTTGAAGGCTGCCTGTTCCCCTTGAAGGCCTGTCCCCCCCCCACCGAAGGGCTGCCTGCCTGTTCCCTTTAAAGGCCTGTGCCCCCCCTTTGAAGGCCTGCACCCCCACCGAAGGCCTGCACCCCCCCGAAGGCCTGTCCCCCCCCTTGAAGGCCGGCCTGCCTGTTTCCCTTGAAGGCCTGTTCCCCCCTTGAAGGCCTGTCCTCCCCCTTGAAGGCCTGCCTGCCTGTCCCCCCCGAAGGCCTGCCTGCCTGTTCCCCTTGAAGGCCTGTGCCCCCCCTTGAAGGCCTGCATGCCTGTCCCACTTGAAGGCCTGTCCCCCCCCGAAGGCCTGCACCCCCCCGAAGGCTTGTCCCACCCCTTGAAGGCTTGCCTGCCTGTCCCCTTTGAAGGCCTGCAACCCCCCCCCGAAGGCTTGCACCCCCCTGAAGGCTTGTCCCTCCCCTTGAAGGCTTGCCTGCCTGTTTCCCTTGAAGTCCTGTCCCCCCTCCAAAGGCCTGCACCCCCCGAAGGCTTGTCCCCACCCTTGAAGGCTTGCCTGCCTGTTCCCCTTGAAGGCCTGTCCCCCTGAAGGCCTGCCTCCCCCCCTCCACAAGGCCTGCCTGCCCGCCCCACCTTGAAGGCCTGCTGCCCCCCCATTACCTTGAAGGACCGCTCGCTCCTACCACCACCACCAGGAAGCACTGCTCATCCCCCCGGCCTCCCCGTCAGAGGAGGGGCGGGACCGCGGCGGAGGAAACAGCCGAAGCAGGCTGTTTCCAGATGGGACACCCAGCGCTGGGGGGGGAACCGGACCGGGAGCACCCCCTCAGGGCTTGCACCCGGGGCGGACCTCCCCCCCGCCCTGCCCCCCCATTGGTACGCCACTGTGTTTAGGGTCCAGAAAACACTTCCTTTTCTTATGATTGCTGCTTGATTGGACAGAATCTACTAATACAGTGTCTCCAAATTTAGTTTCTATAGCAAAATTAGTTAATATATAGGGCCTGAGAACTTGTATGTGTAGTGGTTAGGTCTCTAAACATGAAACTTAAGCGATTTCCTTATCCAAAGATATCCAAGCTGGTATTGAAATGGAATTCTTTGTGATCTCCTTAGGCTATGAGTGATTAGTCAGACTATAAAAATTAGAAATAAGTAATGTTTATGCAGATAAAGATGGACTGAGAATCTCTGCCTAGCTCTCTAGCACTGAGCTACCATAAGGATGGTTCGTGTTTGCAGGCCTGCTAAATACCAATTCTAAACTGAATGTTTACTAGCAGGAGCAAATGAATGTGTGTATTAATTTAAACATTGTCTCTCTGGTCTCAGGTCTGTATCAGTGGCGCGGTCCGCTAATCCTTCCTCCGGGTTCTGTTGGGTCTCCACCTCCTCTGCCTGTCCAGATCCTCTGCAAGGTCCTACTCCCATGGTGTCTGGTGGATTCTGTCCTCCAACTGTTGGCTCCCTTCTGATTTGCTGGTGGTCCTGCAGGCCTCCTCGATGAATTTCTCGAGCTCTCTGACTTGCTCCGTGATGTGACTCTCTCTGGTGGTATCCTCAGTTGTCCAGCACGGTTCCTCTATGGTGCGGAGTCCCTCCAGCTCCTGGACCCTGACCTGCAATCTCCCGACTTCCCTCCTCAGGCTATCCAGTTCCTGGCATCGACCGTATATGTACGCCTGCCTCCCGGAGGGGAGGTAGTCATACATATGACACTCGGTGCAGTACACTGGGTAGCTCCGCTGGGTTCCTGCAGCCTCCATTTTCTTTTTCCTTGTTCCTATGGTCCCTCGGTGTGTAGAAGTGGTGCCCGGCGTGCAGCTAGCTTCCTGGTGTTCTTTGGTGTTCTGGAGTCCTTGGCTGTCTTTGCTCGGCCCTTCTCAAGGCCCTTCTCAAGGCACTCTCGCTAGCCTCGCCGCGCACCGAACGGCTGCGCACCGTTGGCTCCCCCCCTTTTAAGGGGGAGTCCAAGCTCGCTGACGCTGCTGTGACGCCGGGGGGGTGGGCGGAACTTCTTCTCGCCGCTACCCCACGCTGTCTGCCTGCCTTCTCACCATGCTGCTACTGCTGACGCTGCTGCTCCTTCTCTTTCCCGCTCTCTCCTCGCCTCTCCACTCTCCCTTCTGCCGGTGCCCGCTGCCTCCCGCACCGGTTGGATTGCTGTCCTGCCGCCGCTGTTTCCTCCCTTTTAAGGGGGAGTCCGGGCTCGCTGACGCTGCTGTGACGGTGGGAGGGGGGGTGGGCAGAGCTTCCTCTCGCCGCTACCCCACTCTGTCTGCCTGCCTTCTCACCACGCTGCTACTGCTGATGCTGCTGCTCCTTCTCTTTCCCGCTCTCTCCTCACCTCTCTGCTCTCCCTTCTGCCGGTGCCCGCTGCCTCCCGCACCGTTGGATCGCTGTCCTGCCGCCGCTGTTTCCTCCCTTTTAAGGGGGAGTCCAGGCTCGCTGACACTGCTGTGACGCCGGGGGTGGGTGGGCGGAGCTTCCTCTTGCCGCTACCCCACGCTGTCTGCCTGCCGTCTCACCACGCTGCTACTGCTGACGCTGCTGCTCCTTCTCTTTCCCGCTCTCTCCTCGCTTCTCCGCTCTCCCTACCTGGGTAGCTTGTATAGATTCACTCTTTTTGTCCTGTTTGTACGTTTTCTTGAGCAGGGACTGTCTCTTGGGTGTTAATGTATAGCACTATAGAAATGATTAGTAGTAGTGGTATGTTTCTATGATCTTCTCTTCCCAGTTTGTCCTCTCTCTTTTTTTGCAATCCTAGCTGGGTCCCCACTCACCTCCAGTCCCTGTTCTTCCCGTAATCTTTTCCCCTCCCCTCCCTCCCCAATGAACCTATTTATTGGGTCCTCCACAGTCACCAGCTCTAAAGCAGTCGGCTCCTGCCTGAACATCTCTCCTTCCTATTTACATACAGTAGAAATATGAGCTGATTCAGCCATGGAGCTCTGTATTGATGTGGCCTGTATATGCGAGCTCTTTAAACTGCATGCTGCCATTGGGCCATAGTGTCACTGTGGATCATTGGGTCTCCCCATTTTTCTTTGCTGGCAACTAAAATTAGGGCCATAATTTACAGATTTTCAGTATAATTCTTGAGGGATTTAATTTTTTTATTGGACATAGTCTAAAAATGAATTTGAGAGTTTTGTTTGAGAGATGTTACAGGAATGTCACATTTGTCACATAGCATTGGGCCTGGAGTCCTATCCGTTAGTTCCAGGAGGCATGAGATAGTGGTAGTGACCCAGGAAATACTCCTTTGGGTACCAGAAAAAGAGAATGTGAGCAAGGAAGAAGCAAAAGAGAGACTGTATGGAGAGAGGAGGGTTACACGGGTTTTGGAGCGGCTTCCATGAGACATCCTGCAATGAACTGGCTGTGATGAATCATCCCATTCTGGGTTACAGAGAGTCTAGACCCCCCGAGAACAGAAAGAAAATATGAAGTTGAATGAGGTTGGGGGATCTTGTCCCTGAAGGCAGAACAAAAACAGAGTAGCAAGATCCAGCTGGTGGATCTGATCTCTAGGAGCAGAGAAAGAGAGACGGAGCACTAGATATTCCTTGAGTGATGAGAGAAGAGACTTGGGATACTGGTTTTACAGGTTTGCCATTTCAGCCTGAGCTCTTATTGATTGAGACACCAAACTGTTTCATAAATGGCATTCAAATTAGGCTAATGAGACTTTCTTAGTTTTTCACAAATTTTTGCACATTTCAGAATCAATAACCAAGTTGTGATAACCTTTTTATTGAACAATGTATCTTTGATGAGATCTAGAGATTTTTTTTCCCCTCTTCATTAAGACAGTGAAGAAACAATGCAGTGACAGTACACTGGGTTTAAATAATAGAAATTCATCTAGGTTTTAGGTTGCCTGCATGTTAGTACAACTCTGTGAAAGGGGTTGGAAGATAGACAGAGGTGATGCGACAGTCCCTGATAATAGGTGAGAGGGCCAGTGTGTCCTTTTGTTCTAACTTTCAAAAGTTTTCTGTTTTTGTTTGTTCCTTTAGCTGTCATACTTTTTTTAAATTGTAAAGTCATTAAAGAAGTGATATTCCTTTGACAAAAGTCCATCTACTAAACTGCAAGTGATTTTGATGGCTTGGTTTCATAGCAAGCACAGTTTTTTTAGGGGTCACGTGATGTGTTGAGAGGGGTAAGACGTGTTCTGCTTGAGCTGTGGGGTCTCGGGTCTTTTCCCCTCATTCTGCTTCAAAATTTTCACTAATCCTTGCTCAACTGCAGTTTCACTGGCGTTGCTGGTATATGGACAAGTTTGTCCAGCATTTCAGCCCGAGTATAAGCGGGAAATCCACTCGCGCCGAGAAAGAAAAATCTACGCGCTTCCTGAAACCTGACCCCAAGATGGCGGCTCAAGAATCGGGCCCCACATTTCAGCTCTCCGCTGAACATATAGAAGCCTTGTCGGAGTCAATAGTGCATGCCCTAGAAGCCCGATTTGAACAGCTGTCGAGCCAACTTACCACAATGAAAACCCAGCTCGCAGACACCATGAAGGCGTACTGGGGATCTGGAAACCCGAGTGGCGTTGACGGAGGGTGCACATATCGCCTTGGCGGCAGAGCTGACTGCATTACAAGAACAGGTGCGTCGGCAGTATGAAAAATTAGAGGATCTTGAAAACCGCTCAGGGAGGGACAACCTGCGGTTAGTGGGTTTTCCTGAATCAATGTCTGATGCTATCATCTTATCCACCGTGGAGTCCTGGCTGAGGAAAGAACTTCCCTTGCCTTCGGGAATGGGACCGCTTCAGTTAGAACAGGTGCACCAGCTTGGCAGGAGGCATGATGATTGCGCCCGGGCCCGGGTGATCATATTGAAGGTGCATAACTACACTCACAAGGCAGAACTACTCCGCCAATACAGACAGAAGCGTAATACCCTTTGCTATGCTGGGGAACCTGTCCGGCTGTTCCAAGTTATTCTCCGGCTCTACAGGAACGGTGTTGGTTGTTCTCCCCGCTGTGCTCTGCTCTTTACGCATGTAAATGCCACTTTTTGCTCCTGTACCCAGCGCTCTTGAAGATCTGGACAAGCGCTGGGTGGAAGAACTTTGATTCGGTAGAGTCGGCTCAGGCCTATGTGGACTCACTGCCTGAGGAGCCACACACTTCTAATTCTCCTTGATTGGTTGTATCTGCACATGGACTGTTTCTTATCGTGTTGTTCTGGGGGACTGGACCGGACCATGGGCATGGTCATTGGAGTTTTCATTGGGTTCCTTTGCGAGCCCCTGTTTCTACCATGTCTCTCTTTGGGCTTAGGCCCGCTTGGACTGGGCTCATCTATGGGACTACAGTTGTACCTTGTTTGATAGTTTGGGGGTGATTGTGGGTCTACTGATTTCCTGCTCCTTTCATCTTGTTCACTGGCTAGTGACTATTGTTTTCACCTCCAGTGTTCTTATATTCACTTTGTTTGTAATTGCTTTGGAGTACTGTCAAGGGGTGTGGTGGGGGTACCCATAGCCATTCTGGGGGAGGGGGAGATCTTGGGAAGTGTGATTGCTTGTTGTTACATTCTGGAAGGGTTTATCTGAGAGGTATTTCTGGTCTGTTGTTTCCTATGATGGGGGGGGGGGGGGTTCTCTTGGGTCTCTTTGGGGCCTTCTTTTTTTTCTGGCTGTGCTGGTATGCTTGTTCGGATGGGGTATGCTTGTGTATTGCCTGGCTATTGGTCATCTTGCTGAATAAGGCATTGGGACTCTCCCTTTCATTGATCTCTGGTTTCTCTCCCTCGCTGTATTTTGGCTCCTGTTGGGTGCTTTTGGAGGGTCACTACCAGTCCCTTTGGGCTGGCTGTTTTTAGTTTTCTGCAGTGTGTGCGCCCTCTTTTCTTGTTAATGCTGAGTGTGTGCCCCTTGAGGTGCTTCCAGTAAATTTTTCTGGCTGGAGAGGGGGGTCGTTGTATGTTTTGGGAGTGGAATATTATTCCGGATCTGGACGCCAGTTAATCTTTACATATTTACTTGAGTTGTGTGTGTGAGTGGGGGGAACGGGACTGGGGGCCCCGCTCACATCGTTGTGACTCCCTCGTTCCGACCACCTAGATGGTGCAGTGCGGGTTTTTGTAGTGGAAGTTCTGAGGGGAGGGTTTAGTATTCTGTGGGTAGGGGTTGGGTTGTTGTTGGGTTGAGTGGGTGGGTGGGGGGGTCCTCCTCCGCTATTTGTATTATGTTTTCTGGGCTCTTGCCTTGTGTTTATTCTACTTCACAGGCTATGTTTTATGTTTGGAAGTACTACCTAGGAGGATGGCTGGGCTCCTGGGGTAGTTCCTTAATTTTTCTATTGCATTTTCTTTTCTGCTTGTTTCCTGATTTTCCAATCTGAGCACTTCATTTAGGTTTACATCTTGGAATGTAGGGGGAATCACGTCTCCGGTTAAGTGGTCAAAAATTATTGCAGCCCTGCAGCGTTATTGTTTGGACATTGCTTGTTTACAAGAGACTCGTTTAACGGACAAGAAACATCTTAAACTGCATCGCTCTTGGGTATGGGAGGTTTACTTTGCTTCCTCCCCGGGCCGCTGTGGTGGTATTGGTTGTGCTGGTCCGCAAATCTTCACCCCTGGGAGTTAAGGTTCTTGATAAAGATCCTGATGGCAGACACTTGCTTTTGCGTCTGACGTTGGGGGACCAACATTATCTGTAGCTCGTGGTTTATGGCCCCAACTTGTCGGAAATTTCTTTTCTACAATGGCTGACTTAATTTTGCTCTCGTTACTCTGGCGATCCGCTTCTTCTTTTGGGAGACTTTAATTTGGTTCTGGACCCTGCTTCAGATAAGTCCAACATCCCTATTGCCCCTTTGGGGGCCAAAGGTTGTCTTCTTTCTGACCTTTGTGATACTCTTTCAGTGGTGGACCCATGACGTCTACTACACCCTGAGGTATGAGACTATACTCATCTCTCTTGGGCTCACAATACTTGGTCTCGGATAGATCATATTTTTGTGTCTTCAACATTGTTCCTTTCTGTCACTTCAGCAGAGATTGGTCCTCTGAACATTTCTGACCATATCCTGATCTGGGTAGATAGTCACCTGGACGTAACATACCTCTGTACACCTTTTTGGTGCTTTCAACATACTTTATTGATAAAATTAATAAGATTAGGTCAACTTTCACCACAAATCAACATGTTACACTTGACCAAGAACAAACCGAGCCCAGTTCACTATCTTCAAAATGTTCTCATTTCAAGATCCCAAACCTTATAGAGATCGAAACTTTTATGAAATCTATTAATACAAAGGGCTCCCAAGTAGACTCAATACCACCTTTCCTCCTTAAACGTTACTTTAAGATTTTTGGTTCAGTAATCCTCACACTAGTTAGTGAAAGTCTGAAACAAAGTATCATTCCAAAAGCCTGGAAAGAATCAATCATTCGTCCAATTGCTAAAGACCAAAAAGTTAGCGCTGAGGATAAGTCAAATTACAGGCCAATAGCCAACATTCCTTTTTTATCAAAATTAACCGAGAAGGTGGTATTTAATCAGATATCAGAATTTATTGAAAAAACTAACATCTTGCACCCAAACCAGACAGGTTTTAGGCAGCACCATTCCACAGAATACTCATTAGTAGGCATGACTACATCCATTCAATATTTCTTAGATCACTACCAATTGGTTCTCCTAGTTTCTATAGATCTCTCAGCTGCTTTCGACACGACAGACCATGAGCTTTTATTAAACAGGCTCCAATCTATTGGCATTACAGACCAGGTTTTATCTTGGTTTCAATCGTATTTCACTGACCGTACTTCATCTGTGTTATTTAATAATGAAACTTCTGATAGCTTTTCTACTACATATGGTGTTCCACAAGGATCTATACTGTCTCCTCTTCTGTTTAATATTTTTCTTGCCCCATTGTTGACTCTGTGTCAATCCATCGGCTTTAATGTATTTGCCTATGCCGATGATATTCAGCTCTTACATCCATTAGACACCAATAACCCTTTGGACACATCATCAATTAATATGAAACTTGAAAAATTACACCAATGGCTGAATACTAATAGACTAGCACTTAATGTCAATAAATCAAATGTGATGCTTTTTCCCTGGAAGGATAATCTAAAACTAAATTTTCCAATTACTATCAAGGGTTTTCCCTTACAACCAGTTTGTAATATTAAGATTATAGGGATTATTTTTGATCACAAACTATCCTTTCATGATCACATCAGTAGCATTGTTAAATCCTCTTTTTTTAGGCTTCGTCAAATTTGCTCTATTTCTCAATTTCTCTACGCTAATTCTCTCAATATTCTTATCCACTCTCTCGTGATTTCCAAAATAGACTATTGTAATGCCCTGTTCAATGGAATAGCTCAAAATGAAATCAAACGTCTACAAATCATTCAAAATGCATCCATTAAGCTCATTTTCAAAGCTAAGAAGTTCGATCACGTAACACCCCTTCTCAAGAAAGCGCACTGGCTTCCAGTTGCTCATCGGGTAATATATAAACTATGTCTGCTCACATTTAAATCCCTTCTCTTTAAAACTCCGGCTTTTTTCTACAAGTTACTAATTCCATACACTTCCAATAGAACATTAAGATCTGCAGAACAGCACTTGCTGACGATTCCTTCCCTTAGAATCATTAATACTAGACAACAACTGATCTTTTCTGTCACGGCCCCCCAAACTTGGAATTCTCTCCCTAGCCACTTAAGAGAAGAACCCAATATAGAAAAATTCAAGAGCTTTCTCTTTAAAGATGCCTTTGTAAATTAGTCATTTAGTCTTCTAACTAATTTTATTTTTTCTCTATAATTTTATTGAAGTAATTTTTAACTTCCCTCTCCTTATGTATCTCCCTTATTTGTTTCTTTAACTTTTAAACAAATTGTAACTCTTATCCATCTCCTCCCTTATGTTCCTAGTTTCGTTAAATTTGTCAATAGTCTCATTAGTCTTAGTTTTGTTATTTATTGTATTATTGCCCTATTTTGTAATTTTATTATTATGTACATCGCTTAGCATTTAGATTAAGCGATTAATCAAATTATCATTAAACTTGAAACTTGAACTGGCTATCAAGGCTCTTTGCTCAGGTAAGGCTGTAGGTCCTGATGGGTTTTCTGGAGAATTTTATCGTATTCTTTCCTCTCGCCTCTGTGGTCCCTTGTTGGCTTATTTCAACACAGCTATTCTTCGGGGATCCTTTCCTCATTATGCTAATGAGGCACTTATTACCTTATTGCTGAAACCTGGTAAGGAGGCTGATGCTCCGGGGTCTTATCGTCCCATTTCTTTGATTAGCGTAGATCTTAAGCTCCATTCTCGCATGTTAGCTGACCGTCTTGCTCCGCATCTTCCTCAGGTCATTCATGAGGATCAGGTGGGGTTTGTCCGTGGTCGCCAATCCGTCTGTAATGTTCGTAAGGTCCTTTTTGTTTTAGCTCATTGTCAATCTCATAATATTCCAGCTTTGTTCGTCAGTCTGGATGCTTCCCAGAAGAATTCTGGTCCCACTACAACCCAACATCCATCCCAGATCCTGACCCTAATTTCATCTCAGACTGGAACAATTTCAGCAATAAGACCCTAAAAGACATTGCTCCACTGAAACTTTGCAAGAAAAAACACCGCTCCTCTGCCAAATGGTTTGATGCTGATCTACTTGCCCTCAAACGTGAAGTATGCAAACTGGAAAGAATCTGGTGCAAATCAGGCACAAACACTGACAGAAACTCATGGCGAATTAAAGTAACAGAATACAAAAAAATGATCAAAGAAAAGCGCCACAAGCACAACTCCCAATTTATCAACACCCCATCCCTAAACACCAATAAACTCTTCAGACTAGTTAACTCCTTATTTGACACCATTCCACATAAAAGCTTCCCCACCGATCTTTCACCCTCCCCGACAAATCTAGCTGACTACTTCGCCAACAAAATTCTCAACTTGAAAACAACGCTCACAACAACTAGCACCTACCCATATATCTATCCACCTTCTACAGAAAATGATGGCTCACCGGCTGACATGACCTGGTCTCACTTCAAAAACCCAGACTGGAACCTATTTCTCAAGCTATATTCAAAATATTCCAAATCCAACTGCCTACTAGACAACTGCCCTCCATCCATCATGAAAACTGCCCCTCTCCCCTTCAAAGCGGAACTCTTCAACTGGGCCACCCTCTGCTTGTCAACCGGCCACTTCCCACTGGAACTTGGACACATTCTCGTATCTCCAATAATCAAAAACCCCAAAGAATCTCCCTCTGTAACCTCCAACTACAGACCCATCGCCAATATTCTGCTCTTTCTTAAAATCATGGAAGGACTTGTCAATTACAATCTCACATCATACCTAGAGAAATTTAACACCCTTAACGACTCCCAGTCTGGATTCCGCACCAATTACAGTACGGAAACCGTTCTAGCCTCACTAACCAATCACCTCCTCCAACTATTCTCACTAGGAAAAAGCGCACTGTTACTCCAGTTTGACCTCAGCAGTGCCTTCGACCTAGTAGACCATGACATTCTGATTAGTTGCCTCGACTCCATTGGCATTTCCGGACAAGTACTAACTTGGCTCACAGGCTTCCTAAAAAACCGAACCTACTAAGTCCATAATGACGGAACCTTCTCCCATACCTGGAGCAACCCCTGCGGAGTCCCCCAAGGCTCCCCCCTATCCCCGTCATTATTCAATATCTACATGGCATCACTGGGACACATGTTATCGAACTGTAACCTGAAATCCTATATTTACGCTGATGACATTACAATCATCATACCCATCACCTCACTGTCACATGAGACAGAACAATACATCTCAACTGTCCTCACCATGGTAGAAAACTGGACCACACACTTCAAACTGAAACTAAACCCAGAAAAAACCAAGTTCTTCCTCGCAAGTCCCAACCACAAACTAACATCCACCACCCTGCAACTTAATGGTTTAACGTATCCAATCAACCCCACTATAAAAATCCTCGGAGTCATCTTGGACCGATGCCTCACTTTGGAAGACCACACTAATGCCCAGGTCAAAAAATGCTTTTCCACCCTTTGGAAACTCCGTTCCATCAAACATTACTTTGATTTCCCCACCTTCAGATTGCTAGTCCAATCCCTAATCCTAAACTCCCTGGATTACTGCAACATCATATATCTGGGCTCCTACAAGAAAACCATTAAATGACTAAGACTCATCCAGAACATCGCCGTCCGCCTCATCTACGGGCTCAAAAAGTCAGCCCTTTCTATAGAAAACTTCATTGGCTACCATTCGAAGCAAGGATCATCTTCAAATTCGCCTGCCTCTGCTTCAAAACCCTAACTGGCTCAGCCCCGATATATCTGTCACGCCACTTCGTCTTCCCAGGCTCTAACCGTACACGCAATGCCCACCTGTTTGCCTACCCCTCCCCAAAAGGATGCATCTACAAAAGATTCTTCGACAAAACCCTCTCTTTCCAAGCTGGCAAATGGAATGACTGCTTGTCCACCCTCATCTCTCTTGCCCCAACTTATCAATCCTTCAGGAAATCTCTCAAATCATACCTCTTTGATAAATTCCTCTAACTCCCGCCCTCCCTACCAAACTAATAATCCCAACCTCGCCTCCCTCCCTACCCTTCCTCCCCTTCTTCCCCGGTTGGCACCCCCCTGGCAACAGCGATTGGATCATTTTGTAATTGTCACTGGTTTATACCATACACTTGTTAACTAATTCTCTGCACCTTCATCGCATAAATTGCTCTAAATTGTTTCCTGATATGCTGAACTGTTTTCTGACATGCTGTAACTTCGCTGTAAATGTACAGTCTCTTAACCTGTAAACCGCTCTGAACTGTTTTGTTGTATTGCGGTATACAAAAATAAAGTTATTATTATTATTCTAAGGCTTTTGATAGCGTCCACTGGTCTTTTTTGTTTCTTACCCTCGAACATGTTGGGTTGGGTGACTTTTATCTCAATGCGGTACGTTCTCTTGACTCTAATCCGAGGGCCTCTCTGCTGGTCAATGGTACACCCTCGGATTCCTTTCCAATTCTTCGGGGTACTAGGCAAGGCTGCCCGCTTTCACCCTTACTTTTTCTCCTTTCTCTGGAACTTCTGCTTTGTACTCTTCGTGGGTTCACAGAGGTACGGGGTCTTCGTATGGTAGGGGAGGAGTTGAAGACTTTGCCTTTTGCGGACGACATATTTTTGATTTTTACTAGGCCTGATTCTTTACCGACAGCATTGGATCTCATTTCTGAATTTGGCTTCTATTCTGGTCTTTCTCTTAATCTGGATAAATCATTTGCATTGCCTTCTCACCCCGAGTTGCGTATGTCCTGGAGGGGTGTTTTTCCCCCTTCACTGGGCCGATTCTACGTTGAAATATCTGGGGGTACTTATACCTTTGGATTTGTCTAAATTGTATCATTTGAATGTGGAACCATTGTTTCTGGCCCTTCAGAATAAATTGCAGCTGTGGGGAACTCTACCATTTTCACTTTTGGGGTGGGTGCATCTTTATAATATGCTCATTGTCCCATGTTGGTTGTATGTCCTTCATGTCCTTCCTCTTTATTTGACCTCTCGGGATGAAAGCCGCCTGGAGCGTTTGGTTCAGAGGTTTCTTTGGGCTGGGAAGTGGCCTTGCCTGCCATATAAACTGGCGGCGGCTCCGTGGTACAAGGGTGGACTGGGTTTGTTGAACCTTCGCTATCTGACCATTGGATGTGGCATGCGACATATTAATGATCTTTTTAGGGTATTACGGTATATAAACTGTTATTATTATTATTTAGGGGTACTTCTGCCTTTACTAACACCTCTTTGGAACTTTTCTGTTTTCGGACTATTCATTTTAGTGCATACCTACATTCTATTCCTTCTTCTTTGCCTGAGCTTCTCTCTAGCAGGGTGCTGCACCGTCCTTTGCGGAAGGTTTGGCACTGGGTCTGCAAATATCACTCTATTTCTGCTTCTATTACTCCCTTTCTGCCTATCCGCTTTAATAGCTTCTTTCTCCCTGGGGTAGATGGGCCGAGTTTTGTTCGGTGGGAATCAAGGGGCATTCATTATGTGTTTCAATTGGTCGATGATGATGGGATAATTAAATCCTTTGCACAGTTAAGGGAAGAAATTCATCTCCTGCCTACTGATTATTTTGCCTATATGCAAATTCATCATTACACTACTTCATTGCCTTCTAGTTTGTTGAAGGCTTCTTGCCAGGAGCTGTTGTCTACAGCTTTTACCATTGGTTCTCAACTTCCAGTTCCCCTTAAATTTCATCATCGCCATTTGAAGGATGAGTTCCCCTTGTTTGATCATGTTAAATTACAGGATGCTTGGGCTCGGGACCTCGCTATAGAGTTACCTGAAGATGTGTTTATGTAGGCAGTCCGTAGATTGCCTGCCTTTCGCAAATACACCACCTTTTGGGAGCAACATTATAAGTTGGTCTTCCGTTTGTATATTTCTCCTAAGAGGGCCTATCTTTCTGGGTTTCGTGAGTCAGCTAGCTGCTTTTCCTAGATGCCAGGCCCCTGAGGCGAGCTTGGGCCATATGTTCTGGACTTGCCCCAATATTCAATCCTTTTGGAATACTATTTTTCTTTTTGTAGAACCCATTTGGACCTTTACAATTCGACGCTCTCCTTTGTTTTTATTTGGAACTGTTCCCCATTACTACCCTCTTCATAGGGGGGGCTGCTGCTTTCCTCAAGTGGACTGTCTTTATTGCCTTGAAATGTATCTTACTGAAATGGCTTGAGGGGGACACGCCGAACTATTCTATCTGGCAGTGCCGGATGATTACCCTCCTGATGTGGGAACGAAGAGATGTGACGGACTTTTCCTCTCTCCCAGGGCACGTTTTTCAACGCACCTGGGAACCCTTTTGGACTATCATGACCCCCTTGGATGTTGATTCTATGTCTTTCTGTATCACTATGTTACCGTTGGTGTGCTTGTATTGCTTTGTATTATCTCATTGCCTATGTTGGAATTGTATTTGGGAGGAAGACCTGGGGGTGTGTGTGGGGGGGGGGAGAATTGTGTGGGAGGTATTGTACAAAAAAATTTGAGCTTGTTTGTGGTTCCTTTTGTGTATTTGTTTGATTTTCTGGATGAGCTCAATAAAATATATTTGAACATAAGCCTTAGTTTTTCTCTTACCCACCCCAAAGGTTACACTTCTTATATAATACTGGCCAACACTCCTCTTGGTGCCTCAAATGTTAGACCTGTTTTCTGGGTATATTTGACCTGCTGATTCCAAAAATGACACCAGTTTTCTCCTATCAGCTCTAAGCTTTTGAGATACATAACACGTGCCATATACTACTCTTTACTCTTCTTGCCCATTAAAATAGGATATTTTTACAGATTTATTCAATTTCTATACATTTCTCTCAGGGGAGCTCAGAACAGTTTAGATGAATTTATTCAGGTACTCAAGCATTTTTCCCTGTTTGTCCCGGTGGGCTCACAATCTATCTAATGTACCTGGGGCAATGGGGGTCACAAGGAGCAGCTTGGGTTTGAACACACAACCTCAAGAGTGCTAAGGCTGTATCTTTAACCACTGCGCTATTTTAATGCAGTGTTTAAATTAATATCTTTTAAACATAGAAACATGATGGCAGATAAAGGCCAAATGGCCCATCTAGTCTGCCCATCTGTAGTAACCATTATCTCTTTCTCTCTCCGAGGGATCCCACATGCCTATCCAAGGCCCTTTTGAATTCAGACACAGTCTCCGTCTCTACCACCTATTCTGGGAGACTGTTTCATGCATCTACCATCTTTTCTATAAAAAAAAGTATTTCCTCAGATTACTCCGGAGCCTATCACCTCTTAACTTCATCCTATGCCCTCTCAATGCAGAGTTTCCTTTCAAATGAAAGACTCGACTCATGTGCATTTACATTACGTAGGTATTTAAACATCTCTATCGTATCTCCCCTCTCCCGCCTTTCTCCAAAGTATACAGATTGAGATCTTTAAGTCTGTCCCCATAAACTTTATGATGAAGAACACATACCATTTTAATAGCCTTCCTCTGTACCGACTCGATCTTTTTTATATCTTTTTGAAAGTGCGCCTTTCAGAATTGTACACAATATTCTAAATGAGGTCTCACCAAAGTCTTATACAGGGGCATCAATACCTCCTTTTTCCTACTGGCCATACCTCTCCCTATGCAACCTAGCATCCTTCTAGCTTTCACCATCAACTTTTCAACCTGTTTGTCCACCTTAAGATCATCACATACAATCACACCCAAGTCCTGCTCTTCTTTTGTGCACATAACTTCTTCACCCCCTAATCTGAACTGTTCCCTCGTGTTTTTGCAGCCCAAATGCATTACCTGCATTTCTTAGCATTAAATTTTAGCTGCCAAATTTCAGACCATTCTTCAAGCTTCGCCAGGTCTTTCTTCATGTTATTCACGCCATACGGCCTGTCTACTCTATTGTAAATCTTACCCAACAACCCTTCAGCAATATCGTTTATAAAAATGTTAAAAAGAACAGGTCAAAGAACAGAACCTAGAGGCACACCACTGGTAACATCCTTTTCCTCAGAGCGATCTCCATTGATCACTACCCTCTGTCGCCTTCCACTTAACCTGTTCTTGACCCAGCCCGTCACTTTGGGACCCATCCGGAGGGCACTCAGTTTATTTATTAGACATCTGTGTCAAAGGCTTTGCTAAAATCTAAATACACCACATCTAGCACACATCCTCTATCCAATTCTCTGGTTACCCAGTCAAAGAAATTGATCAGATTTGTCTGACAAGACCTACCTCTAGTGAATCCATGTTGCCTCCAGTCCTGTAATCCACAGGATTCCAGAAACTTGACCATTCTCTGTTTTAAAAGTGTTTCCATTAATTTGCTTACCATAGAAGTCAGATTTACCAGCCTGTAATTCCCTACTTCTTCCTTACTTCCACTTTTGTGGAGAGAGACCACGCCCGCTCTTCTTCAATCCTCCAGTACCACTCCTGACTCTAGAGACTTGTTGAAAAGGTCAGTCAGTGGAGCTTCCAGAAACATATTAAAATTTAAAAGAAAAGTGTACAGCGTGAAAATCTACTTAATTCATACCAAAAGCACAAGTTTATGATACAAATGTTCCAGTCATTCGACAGAAGAAGCTCCTTTTGTAAGACTTCCAAGAGTGGGATCTGCCGAGACAATCCCGCATAAGATTCCAACAATAGTCTGCCATCATGTGTGCATCCCATCTTCCTTGGTATATGGCTTCCATTGTTTTTATGTATTAGTGAAATCTTTCACCTTGCTCTTCGCTTAAGTCACCAAGGTTCTCTGGAAAGCAATTTAAGTGACTATGCAGATAATGAACTTTAACACTCATGTTACATCCAAGCCTGTTGAAATGAAAGTGTATATCCTCTACTAATTGTGTGTAGTTGTCTGCCTTCTTGTTGCCAAGAAAGTTTTTTTCACAAGAACAAATGAAGACCAGGCACACAATTCGATTTCATTCATTGATGCTATGAAATGTGGGTCATTTTATAAGTTGTCTGATCTGTGGACTATCGAAAATTCCTGCCTTCTGTTTCTCCATGGTAACATATATGCTATGGGGCTCATAATCGAAAGAGAAAAACGTCTAAAAACCGACCTAAGTCGGAACTTGGATGAACATTTCTCAAAAACGCCCAAATGCCGATAATAAAAACAGGTTTTGGAAGTATTTCTAAACGACCTATGCCTTCATAGTGCTGCTGAATGACCAAAGCTAAATGGGGCATTTCGGGAGGCGTGTCGAGGGCGGGAGTTGGGCGGGACGTGGGCTGGCTTAGACTTAGTCGTACAGCATTTATAACCGAAAGTTTTACAACAGGTACCCCATGAACGCCTACTTCAGAAACTGAAGAACCATGGGGTGGAAGGAGACGTACATAGATGGATCAGAAACTGGTTGGCGGGCAGGAAACAGAGGGTAGGAGTAAAGGGCCACTACTCGGACTGGAGGAGGGTCACGAGTGGTGTCCCGCAGGGCTCGGTGCTCGGGCCACTGCTATTTAATATATTCATAAATGATCTAGAAACGAAGGGACGAAGTGTGAGATAATAAAATTTGCGGACGACACCAAACTATTTAGTGGAGCTCGGACTAAAGAGGACTGCGAAGAATTGCAAAGGGACTTGAATAAACTAGGGGAATGGGCGACGAGATGGCAGATGAAGTTCAACGTTGAGAAATGTAAAGTATTACATGTGGTAAGCAGAAACCCGAGGTACAACTATACGATGGGAGGGATGTTATTGAATGAGAGTACCCAAGAAAGGGACTTGGGGGTAATGGTGGACATGACAATGAAGCCGATGGCACAGTGCGCAGTGGCCGCTAAGAGAGCGAATAGAATGCTAGGTATAATCAAGAAGGGTATTACTTCCAGAACGAAAGAAGTTATCCTGCCGTTGTATCGGGCGATGGTGCGTCTGCATCTGGAGTACTGCGTCCAATATTGGTCGCCGTATCTTAAGAAGGACATGGCGTTACTCGAGAGGGTTCAGATGAGAGCGACACATCTGATAAAAGAGATGGAAAACCTTTCATATGCTGAGAGATTGGAGAAACTGGGTCTCTTTTCCCTGGAGAAGAGGAGACTTAGAGGGGATATGATAGAGACTTACAAGATCATGAAGGGCATAGAGAGAGTAGAGAGGGACAGATTCTTCAAACTTTCGAATAATAAAAGAACAAGAGGGCATTCGGAAAAGTTGAAAAGGGACAGATTCAAAATGAATGCTGGAAGTTCTTCTTTACCCAGCGTGTGGTGTACACCTGGAATGCGCTTCCAGAGGGCATAAAAGGGCAGAGTATGGTAGTGAGGTTCAAGAAAGGATTGGACAATTTCCTGCTGGAAAAGGGAATAGAGGGGTACAGATAGAGTATTACTGCACAGGTCCTGGACCTGCTGGGCCGCCGCGTGAGCAGACTTCTGGGCACGATGGACCTCAGGTCTGACACAGCGGAGGCATTGCTTATGTTCTTATGGATGTTGTGATTTAGACCATGTAAAACATGGTCTAAGTCACAAAAACCCACCTAAAGTCACCAGATAAGCACTGCAAACACATAAAACAGATCCCCATACACTACCCCAGTGATCACAACCCCCCCCCCAATAAAAATTTTAATCACAACTTTAAAATTCAGCCTCCAGACCATCATCGCCTGGCATAGGAAAGCCTAGTCGTCCAGCACAGAGGCGGCTTAAGTCATCTTGGGGGTGGGTTAGGGACTCATGGAGAGGAGGACCCATGCCCATAAGCCCCTATAATCACTGCATTGATACTTAAACATGTGCACTGCCCTAAACACCCCTAAAACCCTTTTTTACTGGCATATAGGTGGCTCCTGCAGCCATAAGGGCTATTGGGGTGGTAGATAAGTGGGTCTAGGTGATTCTGGAGGTGGTTTGGGGGGCTCATCATGACCTATAATGGAGCTGTAGGGAGGGGAAGACATGGCACCCTTTTTGTGAAGTTCACAGCAATGCCCTGTAAGGTACCCCACTATTTAGGTGCCATGTCTGGGTGTGCAGTCCATCACTTTGCAGACTCCTTCCACGTCCAACAGGGCTTGTTCTAGGCGTTTTGGACTTAGACGGCAATGTGGTATAAAGATAGACGATTTAGTGGCTTGAACGATCAGATCGGCAGGACATATAATTAGACGATTTTCGAAACGAAAAAAAAAGTTGGACGTATCTTTCGAAAATGTGTCTTAAGCTGTTTTTTACTTTGGACGATTTGCGAAATGGATGTAAACAGACTTAGATGTCCCTTTCAATTATGCCCCTCCACGTATTCAATACACGAACTGTCTTTTTTCAAAGCTTTTACAAATTGTTTCATCAGACCTAGCTTTATATATAGTGATGGCAGTACAAGAGGACTGGAGAAGGGCGGATGTGGTCCCTCTCCGCAAAAGTGGCGACTTCCCTTCTTTGAAACAGAAAGTTATGTCATTCCTGTTTCAGAGGAGACGGGAAGCTGCCACACGCAGTGCTAGACACCCCTCCCAACCCAGTTCAGTTTGCTCTAACACTACAGTCTGTTTCGAAGAAGGGAAGCCGCCACATGCAGTTAGAGCCCTGCATCCTGGATTTAGTTTGCTTACAGGTGAGAGGGCAGCGAGGGAGTGAGAGGGAGGGAATCTGACCTTACTAGGCAATTGGAGGGGGGAGAGAAATGCTGATGCACCCAATGGAGGGGGAGGGAGGATAGAAGAGAAGGAGAGCAGAAAGATGCCACGGCATGGGGGTAGAGAAGGGAAGCTAAGGAGACAGATGCCAGACCAGAGGGAAAGGAAGGAGAGGTGATGCCAGAGCATAAAGGGGGAGGGAGAGAGAAAAGAAAAGGAGAGAGATGTCAAGTCATGGGGTTGAATGAGAAGGAAGGAAAGGAGAAGAGAAGAGAGAGATGCCAGAGCAATGGGGAAGGTGAGGAGACAGATACCAGACCTGGGAGGAGGAGGAAAGGAGGAAGGAGACAGATACCAGATCTGAGGGAGGAAAGGAGGAGAGAGAGAGAGAGAGAGAAAGATGCTAAAATCTGCTGAGATGGAAGGGAAGAAGACAGATGCCACACCATGGGGGGAGCGGAGAGATGGAAGGGAGAGGCAAATAGTTTCTGGAAGAGGCATAGAAAGAAAGCAGATGCCAGGTACAAGCAGAATAGAAATCACTAATGTAATGTAATGTAATATGGAAGAGGCAGAGAGAGGGCATACAGTGGATGGAATAAAGAGAATGATAAGAAGATGAGGAAAGCAGAAACCAGACAACAAAGGTAAAAAAAAATTATATTTTATTTATTTATTTATTTTTGCTTTAGGATAAAGTATTATTGTGGCTGTGTTGATAATTGTTTATTAATAGAAAATGGAAATAAGGTGAACCTGTTTATTGGACTAATTTTAATACATTTTTTACTAATTCAGAGACCATAACTCCTTTCCTCAGGTCAGGACGGGATATTGTAATAGCCACAGTTGATGGAGAATGCACTTAAGCTTTTAGTGCGATGGTATATCACACCAGCTTTGCTGAGCAAAATGTATACTTCATATACAGATAAGTGTTGGAGAGGGTACATTTTTCCATATGTGGTGGGGATGTACTAGGATTAAAGGTTATTGGAATCAGGTTTTTATATATGTGGGTCACCTTCTCCAGTGTCGGATGAGGGCAGAAACTGTATTATTGGGGCTGATACCAGGTGGGGGCGGTGGCTGACCTCAAGATAAGCTGGCCCATCTGGCTTTCGCGTCGGCCCGGTTGGTACTTGCATTTCATTGGAAGAGCCCTACGGTGCCCACTTTAATGATAATGAAGGAAAAATTGAGATGAGTCTGTGAGAAGTATAGACTCTCTGCTTTATTGACCTGGCGTTGGCAACACTTTGAGGGTATTTGGGGTAGGTTTCTAGAGGGAGAGGAAAGGGATACGAATGATGGTAGTGGGGGGAATAATGCACTGAGGGCGCTTTGGACCCTGTTTTTGTGTCGTATATCTTCCATATTTACAGGGCTGGAAGCTCTGTCTCTTCCAGGGGGGAGGGGGGATGGAAGGGGAGAAGGGGTAGTTCTGTCGGATTTGACTTGTGGGTTTCTGGAATAGGCTAAACACTGTTCTACAGCTGTTTGTATTACTAGGGAGAGTATGTTGTATGCACTGTTTTATTGTATTCGAACATGTTCTAAATAAAGAATTACAAAAAATAAATTTCTTATTTCATAGATAATTTGATTAACCCATTTGTTTCAGGATATATTTTACTCTTATTTTGATATCAAGTTCTTTGATTACAAAATGTGATATATTTTATGATATTTATATTAGTGGAAGTGTCACCTAAAGAATGACTCAGGGGCAAAGTTTGTCCCCGTCCCTGCCTCCGTGAACTCTTAATAGATATATAAATTATGGTTTTGTGTACCAACTCCACAGCCCTGCATCCTCCACCTTAAGGCACTGATTACTGCCTTGAGTAAATTTCTTCAAAAAGACGGTAAATAAATCCTAATATAAAAATAATAAATGTATGATTTGGGTTGGCAGAACATATGTGGTCACAGGGAGAGAGTGGAGAAGTCTGTTTGCTGCTTTTGGCTTACAAATTCCTGGACCTAGCAGTGATTTTCCATCTCTCATTTAGTGGCAGTGAATCTGCAGCTCAGGCAGGAAGCTTGCCAGAAACCTCGGGGTGGGGGATGTTAAAGCTGCCAGTTTTGTTGAATAAAACAACTCCTTTGCAATGTGGATTTAATCCTCTTCACAAAAGCTTCAGCCCACTCAGCAAAAAGATAGCCTCATGCATGTTTTTCCCTCAGTAAATAGAGCCTTTTCTGTCTCCTCCTGAAAAGGCAGCACTGCAATGGGATCCTGACCCCAAAATGTAGGTCTTGCTATCCACTGAGCCAGAGAGGCTGTAGTCTACATCTGCCTGCAGCCACCTGAGGCTCTAATAGTTATTTACTGGCCAGTTGGATTAGGTTAGTCCAGTTAAAATGTATCACTTTGGTTTTGTTTTTACAGTTTATTTCTATATAACCACACCACTTCTCTCCCAAATTAAAAATTAAACAAAATTTAGAAAACTCTTAACTAGCAGAATTATTAATTACTGTCCAAGAAAAAAGCAAGAGTTCATCTTTCTTGCACAAGCTTTTATCTCTTCCTTTGTAAACATGCTTTAGTGTAGCTGGTTTTAAGAAAAGTTTGGACAAGTTCCTGGAGGAAAAGTCCATAGTCTGTTATTGAGAAAGACAAGGGGGAAGCCACTGCTTGCCCTGGATCGGTAGCATGGAATGTTGCTACTCTTTGGGATTCTAGAATCTTGTTACTCTTTGGGATTCCGGAATCTTGTTATTCCTTGGGATTCTGTATGGAATGTTGCTACTCCTTGGGTTTTGGCCAGGTACTAGGGACCTGAATTGGCCACCATGAGAACGGGCTACTGGGCTTGATGGACCATTGGTTTGACCCAGTAAGGCTATTCTTATGTTCTTATCCATTTTTCTGAAGGCTGCATTAGAGTTTTTAAAAAAGGAACAAAGATTGTATTTTGGTGTTGAATTTTCAGCACATGAAAACCCGCATAGATCAAAGAAACTTTCATAACACAAGTTACCCATGTGCCTTTTTAGTTTTAAAAATTGTATGTACATTTATTTTAAATTAGGCATGTTGCTGATCTTCTCTCCACACAGGAACCTTTTGAAATTGCAAGGTACACAAGTACATGTAAACCTCCTTTTTTTATTTAAGCAGGTTTCTGTGTGCTGTGAATATCTTTAAATAACTTGATTTTAAGAGACAAGATGGCGAAGCTGTGAAGATTGCTCCTGCCGGAGTTACATGTTTCTTTAACGTTTGCTCCTTGGAGTAAAGATTGTGATGCCGAAAAGAAGAGGTCGAGCGGCAGCTTCAGTCTGACAGCCTGAACCTACCTTGATGTGGCAGGAGGTTCTCACAAGCTTTTTGTCATCTGAGCTGAATTTGAAGGAAACATCAGCCTTGGGAAGTGAGATTTCCCTTAGCCCTGTAGGACCAGTATCTCCTTTGCAGCCGTAGCAGTGCAAGAGGACATAGCATGCCTAGCATAACTATCGGGCTTGCCAACCCCCAAGAATCAGTGGCTGGGACACCTACACCAAAGAAGGCTGAAGAAACTTCTGCAGAAAGAGGAGAAAGCCCTCCTTATTCAGCCTCTTGTTAAACCTGCAGAGATTATGTTAGAATCAATTTGGACTGCATTGGATTCACTTCACAAGGTATGTGTGGGAAGTTTTCCCCTGGTCCATACACAAATATTAAAAATAACAAAATTAGAGGAAGACCTTAAAACTCAAGAGGAAAAAGTCAATCAATTGGATCAGCAGGTACAAAACTTACAATCTTCTCAGAACTTCATAACTCAGGATAGAATGACATTATCAAGGAAAATTGAGAATTTTGAGAACTATACTCGACAATTAAACTTAAGTCTCTTAAATTTCCTAAAGTTCTTACTATGTCTCCCAAAGACTTATTTTATAAGTTTTTGAAGGAGGTATCAGCTAAAAAGTCTTTTACCTCTACCTTTCCATCTGGTGCTGATTCTTCAAGCCCTTTGAATCTCACTAATATTTTGGAAATTTGTATTGTGTACGACGTTACTGGTGACATTTATTTTCCAGCAGGTCAAGGAAGCACTTCTGTGGGGTTTTTTTTAGGCTGAAAGAGGTGTCTTTTTTTGGACAGTAGGATTTCAATGTTCCAAGATGTCTCAAAATGGACACAGACCAGGAGAAAAAGATTCCTGGAGATGAAATAATATGGGGCTAAATTTCAGTTAAAATATCCCTGCAAATATATGATTTTTCTTGATCAGAATTCCTAAATTTTTTATGAGCCCTCTCAGTTACAATTTTTCCTTGAAGGCAAGGGACTAGCAACGTCTACTACCAATTGATTCTTATGGTCCTTCTAAATATAGGAAGATGAATCACTTCTATAATTTGCGATTAGTGATATATTTTAGATAATCACTCCTGATTATTGTGAATTGTCTCTAGCCATATGAGGACTGTTAATGAGCCTAGGTATTAATTATTTTCTTTATAAGGCTTGGATGTGTAAGAAATATTTTATTTCATTGTGACTAGACTCTGTTTTCTGTATATTGAATTTAAGTTGATATATATATATATACATATAAATGATAAATAAATAAAAATAACTTGATTCTAAAATTCAGATTTTCTAACAGCTGGTTTTATACTGCAAGCCTGATATACACCCTAAAGTGTATATCAGGCTTGCAGTGCATGTTAAATATTCCCCATGGCACAGGGACACGAAAACCTAGGAGTCAACTTTTCAGAATGATCGAGGGTGAAAAAGCCAATGGAAATTATACGTAGGATGACTGACTATGGTATAAATGTGTCTGTATTGAGAACCATCTCAGAAAAAGCTAACTCTGTATTGTAACACCTTACAGAAGCTCATGTAAACCACTCTGAATTGATTCCCCAGTCATTAGTAGTGGTATAGAAGCTTTCAATAAACTATCCCATCTTTGGACATGGTCATAGACTTCATTAGTTTTGGGGTGCTCAAGCGCCCATAGAGCTGGCTACTGTGTACCAAAACAGAAACTACATAGAGCAGCCCTTTGCGCTTACAAGCTGTCAGTTGCTCAAAATTGCCTTCCTAGGTGTCTGAAAGTTTCTGTTTATATTCCTTAGTTCTCTCCTCTTGAAACTCTGTATTGTGGCATGCTGCAGAGTGCACTGGTGTACTATGCAATGATTGCAGATGGTGCGAGTACAGCTCTGCAGTGAAAACATGAGATTATTCTTTGCAAACACTAATCCAGTGTGTTCAAGCCCAGGGCACAGCTACATTCCATATGGTAGAGAAAGCCTTTAGCAGAGACTGGGAGGGGAAGAGGAGGAGTTGCTGTGTCTAATGTATGTTTTATACAAAGGCTTGCTTTCTGCTTCTTAAAGCTAAGGCTCATTGTGATATCTACAGCATACATGAGCTCAGAAAGTAGCTCCTGCATGTTCCAGGGCGCAGTTGGTGTATTGATGCAAAATGATGAAAGCAAATCCCATATATCGGACTGGATTTGAGCAATGGTTGCTGGTAACATTTTTCTGTGCCACACTGATTGGGAAATAATGAGTTGGTATGTTGAAAAGTGGAAAGTTATCTGAGATGGAGAAAATTGAAGGCGAGCCGTAACCTAGTCAACTTCTTTACTGGAAAAACAGGAAATGATAGTAACTGTGCTCCATTCCCCTCCCTCCAGAAACAAACCACCCAGGAATGTGACACAGATCTGGTCACAGCCTCTAAAGCACAAGGGATAGACTGTCTTTTGGAGGCTACAGGACAGATGGAAAGAAGCAATTGCTGAAAAAGTAACTAGCAGCAGAGAAACAAAATAGAAGATAATTATTGAAATGGAGGAGGTTAGTGCAGTGGGGAACTGGGTTCAATTACCATTGCAGCTCCTGGTGATTCTGGGCAAGTCACTTAGGACTAGACCCAATTGTTCCCCGACCTGGTTCACTAACCTTCCTCCTGATCCGATAAGCGCATGCAAATGAGGGAAATGGCATGCAAATTTTGGAAGGCAGTGATTCACTAAACAATTTCCCCAATACCGATTGGGCTTGCCGATCAGAAAAGAAGCGACTGCTGAAGACCAGTCGCTTCTATCCCGGCCAACTCTCCTGCCCTTTAAAACCATGGGCTCGCAATGCTTTTAGCAGAATATATAAAAAAAGAATTTTTCCTTTTTTATATATTCTGCAAAACAAATTGCAAGCCCATGGTTTTAAACCGACAGTGCCCTCCCCTCTCCGAACCAAAAAAAACTGCCCCCTTCCCACACTGATGCCTACCGCTGTCGCCGCTGCCCACCCACCACCTCCCCGCCTTCGAAGGAATATGACAGGAGGATGCCAACTTCCTCCTGCCATCGCAAACTCGGCTGGGCCCACCCCCCTCCCCGTACCTTTAAAAACGTTGGGAGTAGGAGGGGTGCCCAATCCCTCCTGTTCCTTAGGCATCCAGTGATCTTTGGGAGCAGGAGGAAGCGCAAAGTCCTACTGCTGCTCTGCCGGTCATGACGCAATACCGGCCTTAGGCCGTGATGCACAGGGTGGGGCCTCAGGCTCTTCCCTTGGGAAGGGCCTGGGCGCCTCAGCCAATCAGGGACTTCCTTAGGGAGGAGTCTAAGGAAGTCCCTGATTGGCCATTGGCAATTATATTTTTCTTTTTTTAGCTTTAAGGTAGTTGGCCAATAATCTTCCCACTTTATTCAAGTTTCCGTAATACAGAGCTTGCTGAGAAAACAAATCTTTCCTAGCCAACTGTGAGGAAATCTCATTATATTTATATTTAGCTTTCAACAGGGCCTGCAAAGTGCAGCCCCATTTTAAACCAGTGGGCTCGCACTGCAGGGAAGGTGGCAGAGAGCAGGAGATTCGGGCAGCAGAGATCAGTCTGGGCCTTCAGAATTGTATACAATATTCTAAATGAGGTCTCACCAAAGTCTTATACAGGAGCATCAATACCTCCTTTTTCCTACTGGCCATACCTCTCCCTATGCAGTTGTTTGGAATAGCCTGCTTCTTTCTGTCTTGGGACATGGAAGGGAGGAGGAGGGTTGCATTGGGACAGGAAGGGAGAAGCAGGGTCACGTTGGAACACAGAAGGAAGGGAGGGAGCACAAACTTCGGACAAAGGATGGAAAGAAAGAAGAAAAGAGGGAGAGAGCATGAACTTGGGCCACAGAATGGAGGGAGGGGAGCATGAACGGGACATATGATGGAAGAATGGAGGGAGTGAGGGAAAGAGATGCTGAAGTGGGGGAGGGAATAGAAAGGGAGAGTTGCTGGACATGGGTGTCTGAGTGAGAGGGAAAGAGATGGTGCACATGGGGAAATGAAGAAAGAGGTGAATTGTTGGGCATAGGGAGGGAGAGAGATGATGCGAGGTACAGATGCACGGGGAAGAGAGAGATGAGAGGGAGAAATGTTGGATGTGGTGGTGGAGAGGGAACAGATGAAGAACATAAGTAAGTGTAAATCTCCTATCTTTTCTTTCTATTTAAACTACAGTATTTTATTTTGAGGACGGTTTCTTTAATGTCTAATGTTCTTTAATGTTTTTATAGACTGTGTACTCTACAGGATCCGAATTACAAACAAATTCAACAGTTTAAAAAATGGAACCCGTTCTTAACCTGGGAACTGCCTGTATACTTACCCAGGGATATGTCTTCAACTCCTCTCAGAAGAATAGTAACTGATTCCTAAATAAAGAACAAATAATAGCTTTGCCATAACCTGAAAGAAAAAACAAAAAGTCTCCCGTGTAGTTTCTCATTTTATCCAATCACATATGATATAGCCGGAATGTGGTGCAGAAGAACTTGAAAACACAACCTACTTAAAATGTACTTAGAGGTTCTTTTTACTGAGTTGTTCTAACAGATTTAATCCATGCTAAGGATTAGCTCACAGTAAAAGCCATTTTTACCTATGGGCTTCTTAGCATTGAGGGCTAAACCCACGCTACACTTCTAGAACTAACACCAGCTCAATGCTGGCGTTAAGGTCTAATGTGCGTGGCCCTTATTGCTTAAAATGTGGCTTAACTACTAGACAACTGCCAACTATTTTTCAGTAGTTAACTGTGTAAATTAACTACTGCCCAGAACTGGACTTGATGTTGAAAGAAACTGTTCTGGAAATGAGGTTATAGTTTGGAGGAAAGCATTGGTTGATCTTTTAGTAGTTTATTGGAAAACTGATGTCGTTTATTATTTCCCTAGAAACACTGATGGACTCCAAGTGGACGACATCTGAATTGTCCTGGACAGCTCATCCAGAGACAGGGGTAAGTTTCTCAACCTTCAGAACTTTGGCTTTTGGCTTTGGAATTAGACAGGAGAGAAATTGAGAATATTTAGAAAACGTAAGCACTGGCGACTTTGTTGAAGGAAAAAGTATTTGCACCTGCTTTTCCTACCCTGGCCCAACATCGCTCTGAGAATACCTTCCCAAAACGGGGGCTAAAATTACATGCTTGCTTTTATCCACTTATAGTGAGGAGCTTTTGGAAAAATACCGTCTGGAATCTGTCTCGTACCTTGATTCATAAGTCATGATGATCCAAATTACAGATTGTTATGTTTTATACCTGTCAGTATTTTCTGTGCTATGGTATGATGCCAGTAGGCACACACAAGGACAGCGTTTGTGCCAAAAAAGAGCAAAGGAAAAATGAAGGGAGGCCTACTACTGGAAAGGGGGAGCAGGAAAGAGGTGATGATAGACAGGGGGGGAGGTAAAACAAAGGGAGAAGGGCTGCTGCTGGATAAGGGAGCAGTGAAGGGGTAGTGGTGGACACAGGGGAGGTAAAAGGAATGGAGAATAGACAGAGGGAGCAGGCAAGGGGTGGTGGGGAAGAGCCAAAGTAAAAAAGAAAGACAGAAATACAGAAAGCGGCTAAGGAGAGAGAAAAAGAAATAAAGACAGACACACACACATATTCTAGCACCCGTTAATGTAACGGGCTATAAGACTAGTTTTATATAAAACAAACGAAGAAGGACCAACAGAGTCTGCAGTGAGAAATACAAAAGCAAAACAAGGAAAACTGCAGACACACATACAATGATGCAGGCTAAATTTATTATATCAAATAGTTAAATGCGGTTAACAGTACCACCTTAAAACAAACCAAGGGACCAGAAACGGTCTGTGTTTCAGTTAACATAAGAACTGTGAGAAAACTGTGAATAGTTTTCTCACATAAAAAATGTGAGAAAACTGTGAATAGTTTTCTCACATAAAAAATGTGAGAAAACTGAGAATAGTTCAAAATACGGCCATCCGTCTAATATTCGGACTAAAGAAGAGCGATCATGTTAGTCCATTCTACAAACTTCTTCATTGGTTACCAATTGAAGCACGAATTCTATTCAAATTCTCCTGCCTCTGCTATAAACTAATCTGGGGACTGGCCCCCAGCTACCTACTACCTCACTTCGAATTCCACTCCTCTATTAGGCCTACCAGAAACCGTAACCTCTTTACCTACCCAAATATCATAGGCTGTAGATATCGCACCTTCTTTGATAGAACATTCAAATTCCAAGCAGGTAGACTGCAAACTTGGACAGGCTACTTCACTGATGCCGCCAGAGAATCATATAGTATCATTAGGAAAGAACTAAAAACCACCTTGTTTAAGAAATTTATAACCTAACCTGACTTCTCCCCTCAAATCGGAGCCTCCTCCCATCCCAAGGAGTCCGTCTACCCTCTTCTGCCAAAATTTCTATCTTTAATTGTTACCAGTTTTTCCCACTGGTGCCCGTCCTTCGTTCAAATGTACCAAGTTAACAACTTACTTCTCATCAACATCTTATGTTATCTTTTTCACCTTCGCAGTCTTGTAACTCAAAGCGCAATCTCCTTTCTCTTCTCCTACTTATGCTCTGAATATCATCAACTGTATAATGCTACTCATTGTGAAACCGTGTAATAAACAGACCCTGTAACTCTCCTGTTACTATCACTAGATGTTCAATGCTATACTCTGTAATTCGCTGTCTGTACAGTTTCTCTTCATTGTAAACCGCCTAGAAGTCGCAAGATTGTTGGCGGTATATAAGAATAAAGTTATTATTATTATAACATAAGAATTGCCACTGCTGAGTCAGACCAGTGGTCCATCATGCCCAGCAGTCCGCTCACGAGGCGGCCCTCTGGTCTAAGACCAGCACCCTAACTGAGGCTAGCCCTACCAGTGCACGTTCTTGTTCAGCAGAAACTTGTCTAACTTTGTCTTGAATCCCTGGAGGGTGTTTTCCCCTATGACAGACTCCGGAAGAGCATTCCAGTTTTCCACCACTCTCTGGGTGAAGAAGAACTTCCTTACGTTTGTACAGAATCTATCCCCTTTCAACTTTAGAGAGTGCCCTCTTGTTCTCCCTACCTTGGAGAGGGTGAACAACCTGTCCTTATCTACTAAGTCTATCCCCTTCATCAGGGGTCCTAATAAACCAAAATAGGAATAATTCAGAATGTACATGATCATGACAAAAAATGTATATATAACATATCAGTGACGGTGTGGTTAATTACATAACCACATAAGGATGGTGTAAAAAATTAAGCTTAAGAGCAAACATCCAAAACAAAAATAAGCAGATAGATGAAAAGACCAAGAAAATGAGTAACCAAAAATGTGACATAAGGCAGAATCAACCAAAGGTGAGAGCAGTGTAAGATTTATGACGACAAAATAAACATGCAAGATATAAATCGAGAACAGATACCAGAAAGGACGAAAAGTAAAACAATGAGACCTACCCAGGTTGGTAAGGGATCAATTAGAACCGCAAATAAAAAAGCTGTAAAAATAAGGCTAAATTAATAATGCTGTACCACTAATAAAGGATAAAGATATCATTAGAAAGATATACATAATGGCCCGGTACAGCGGCATGACAACCTTCTCCGATCTGTTCGTGATCCCCTTCTTAATAATTCCTAGCATTCTGTTCGCCCTTTTCATCGCTGCCTGTCACCCACACGGCCTCCGCTGGGTAGCGCAATTGCGGGAAAGGGTGATTAAGCCGATTTCTGCATGCCACTCAAAAGGGAGAATGGCTCTTTAGGGTGAGCAGGTTAAAACTGCCCTGGCTAGCTTTTGCAAGCTAGGCTTAAAACTGTTGGAACCACGCCCAGGCCTAGCTGAGGTGGCAGCTGACTTTGTCTCTCTCTGGATCCCTCGGTGGTCATGGAGGAGATTTTCTTCCTCCTTATTAAAAGGGTGTTGCCTCAGCTGAAATGGCGGATAGACAACTCTAGGTGGTTTATACTGTCTTTTACTTTGATTCTGCTTTTATCGGTGGCCTGGAAGCACAGTTTCTTGTCTCACCTGTGTGTCAGGGCTGACTAACGGGTCGGACAGCTTCATTGACTTGTCTACATGTACTCCCAAGTCTCTTTCCTGGGGGGTCTCTCTGATTACTGCACCGGGGCAGGCTGAGGTTAGCTTTGACAGCAACACCAGCAGTGGGCCAGTGTGGTTGATGCCCGATGGACTTCTATGGACTGTATCCATATGCAGCAAGACGGATCAGGAGCAAAAATGCAAAACATTTAGCACCATTTTAAGTATTCTTTAAATATTGTTTTTAATATATTTTTATATACTTTTAACATTGTTCCTGTTGAGTTGTGGTCTGTATTTTTATTTTTTTTTAATATTTGGAAATGTGTTTCTGAGGAAGGCATTTAGGTGGCAAAACATTGGCCATGTTGAGCCAGATGTTTCCAGCCAATAAACAATAAAGATTCCAGCTGATACATCTCTACTTTTGTTTGTTTCATTTTTTATTTCATAGAGGTTTGTTTTCCAGTTCTACATCGCTCCTCTATCTTAGATCACATTCATGTCACCCAAGTACAGGTCTTGCCTATCTCAGTGGGAGGGGAAGATATCTTATAGGGGAATTTTAGTCACGCTGAATGGACCATGAAGGTCTTTTTTGCTGTCATTTACTATGTTACTATTTTAGGAGCTTGCATTTCCCATCACCATAAATGATACTCCAATTATTTCTGTGAATGCTATTAAAATTCTGGGAGTAATAATAGATAGTAAACTGACCTACCATCCACAAATCAGCGCAGTAGTAAAGAATTGTTTCATTAGACTTAGGATATTAAATGTCTTGCGAACATTCTGGACCCCCAATCTCTCAACATTTTAATTCACTCTCTCATTAGATCCAAACTTGACTACTGTAATTCATTATATGAGGGTATTTGCCAAAAAGATAGAAACATAGAAAAAAGCAGCAGAAAAGGGCTATAGCCCACCAAGTCTGCCCATTCCAAGTATCCCCTCCCCTGAATTTACTCCCTTAAAGATCCCACGTGAGTATCCCATTTTATCTTAAAATCCATCACGCTGCTGGCCTTTATCACCTGGAGTGGGAGTCTGTTCCAATGATCCACTACTCTTTCGGTGAAGAAGTACTTCCTGGAGTCGCCATGAAACTTCCCTCCCCTGATTTTCAGCGGATGCCCTCTGGTGGTCGAGGGTCCCATGAGCCAGAAGATATCATCTTCTGACTCGATGCGTCCCGTGATGTACTTATATGTTTCAATCATATCTCCCCGTTCTCTTCTTTCCTCAAGTGAGTACAGCCGCAATTTTTTAAATCTTTCTTCATACGTGAGATCCTTGAGCCCCAAGACCATCCTGGTGGCCGTTCGCTGAACCGACTCGATCCTCAGCACGTCCTTTCGGTAGTGTGGTCTCCAAAACTGAACACAGTACTCCAAGTGAGGCCTCACCATGGCTCTGTACAACGGCATCATGACTTCAGGTCTCCTGCTGACGAAACCTCTGCGGATACACCCCATCATTTGTCTTGCCCTGGAGGAAGCCTTCTCCACTTGATTGGCAACCTTCATGTCCTCACTAATGATCACCCCTAGGTCGCGTTCCGCCGTGGTCCTAACCAAGGTCTCACCATTTAGTACATAAGTTCTACGCGGGTTTCTCTTACCCAGGTGCATTATCTTGCATTTTTTAGCATTGAAGCCTAGCTGCCAAGTAGTTGACCATTGTTCCAGCAACAGTAGGTCGTGTGTCATATTATCAGGTAATAAGCTTTTGCCTACTATGTTGCAAAGTTTGGCGTCGTCGGCAAACAGTGATACCCTTCCTCTAAGTCCTTGCGTCATATCTCTTATGAATAAGTTAAATAGAATCGGGCCCAGGACCGAGCCCTGCGGCACTCCACTGATCACGTCCGATGCTTCGGATGGGGTACCGTTCACCACCACCTTCTGAAGTCTACCGCTCAGCCAATCCCCAACCCATGTAGTTAGAGTGTCTCCTAATCTTATCGATTTCAGCTTGTTCAGTAATCTTCGATGAGGGACGCTATCAAATGCTTCACTGAAGTCCAAATATACCACGTCCAGTGACTCTCCGGCGTCCAGTTGTCTAGTAACCCAGTCAAAAAAGCTAATCAGATTAGATTGGCAGGATCTACCCTGGGTGAATCCGTGTTGGTGTGGATCACGCAGTTTTTCTTCGTCTAGGATTGTGTCAAGATTCTGTTTGATCAGTGTTTCCATGAGTTTACACACTATAGACGTGAGACTCACTGGTCTGTAGTTTGCTGTCTCTGTCCTGCAGCCCTTTTTGTGGAGTGGGATTACGTTGGCGGTTTTCCAGTCCAAGGGGACCCTTCCTGTGCTTAGGGAAAGATTGAAAAGAACAGATAATGGTTCTGCCAGGACTTCCCTTAACTCCCTGAACATTCTGGGGTGTAGGTTATCCGGTCCCATGGCTTTGTTTACTTTGAGTCTTGATAGTTCTTCATAGACGCTACTGGGTGTAAATTTGAAATCTTGAAACGGGTCTTTCTGGTTATCTCCCGTCTGCAGCTGTGGACCAGCTCCCGGCGCTTCGCGGGTGAACACTGAATAGAAGTATTTGTTTAGTAGTTCTGCCTTCTCAGAATCTGATTCCGCAAAGTTACCGTCCGATTTCTTCAGGCGTACTATCCCATCTTTGTTTCTTTTCCTGTCACTAATATAGCTGAATAAAGATTTATCCCCTTTCTTAATTTTCCGTGCTAGCTCTTCCTCCATTCGGAGTTTGGCTTCTCTGACTGCTGTTTTGACAGCTTTAGATCTGTCTAGATAGTCCTCTTTCGCCCCCTCTCTGCCTAAATGTTTGTAGGTGATAAATGCATCTTTTTTCTGTTTAACTAGGTCTGAAATTTCTTTACTGAACCATTGGGGTCTTTTGTTTCTCCTGCGTTTACTTACTGTCTTTATGTATCGGTCTGTTGCTTCGTGTAGGATGGACTTCAGAGACGACCACATATCCTCCACATTGTCAGATATTGCTTGTTTATGTAGCTCCTGATGGACAAAATCTCCCATGCGGTTGAAGTCTGTGCCTCTAAAGTTGAGAACCCTTGTTGCTGTGTTTGTCTTAGGGAAACCTTTCTTGAGGTTGAGCCATACCATATTATGGTCGCTGGAGGCCAGTGTGTCTCCTACTGAGACTTCCGTGACGCTATCTCCGTTGGTGAGAACTAGGTCTAGTAATGCCTGGTCCCTGGTGGGCTCCAATACCAATTGCTTGAGACGTGCACCCTTTATGGAAGTTAATATTCTTTTGCTGCTACCCGTAGTCGCGGAGAGTGTGTTCCAATCTGCATCTGGCATGTTGAAGTCTCCTAGCATTACTGTGTCCCCGCGCAGTGTGATGTTCTCTATGTCCTCGATTAATTCCATGTCTTTGTCCTCCTGTTGCCTGGGAGGTCTATATATCACCCCAAGGTATAGGCATTTTTCATTCCCTCTGGCCAGGTTCACCCAGAGGGATTCCCCGGTGTATCTAACATCTGTGATTCTGGTGGTTTTGATGCTTTCCTTAGTGTATAGCGCTACTCCTCCTCCCAATTTACCCTCTCGGTCGCAACAAAGTAGGTTGTACCCTGGTATAACCATATCCCACCCATGCGATTCTGTGAACCAGGTTTCGGATATCGCTATCACGTCAAGATCGGCGTTTGTTATCTCAGTCTCTAATGCTAGAATTTTATTGCCCAAGCTGTGTGCATTAACATACATAGCCCTCCATATCTGTGAAGAGATTCCTTTACGAGCTAGTGTGGCTCCTAAATTATCAGTGATATTTCTCCCTGAATTATTGTGGATATCATTGGTACTTACCTTAGACTTGGTAGTGTGAGTGCGACTTGCCTCCTCAGGGTGGTTTCTTACTGCTCTGGGATATAAGTATTTACCCTCCCCCCAACTTACCTAGTTTAAAGCCCTATGGAGTAGGCGGGCCAATCGATGTCCAAATACGTTTCTACCTCTTCTGGTTAGGTGGAGTCCGTCTGGTCCTTGTAGTCCCTGGAGCGTCTCGCCGTGGTTTAGGAATCCAAAGTTCATTTCTATGCACCATTCTCGGAACCATTCGTTAGTCCGTTGAATACGCTCTTCTCTAGCTCTGCCTTTGTTTCTTACTGGAAGAATTGATGAAAAGACCACCTGTGCTCCTATCTGCTTCAACTTCTTTCCCAGCGCTCCAAAATCTCTGGGGATGTTCTCTGTGGCATTCCTAGCAGTGTCGTTTGTGCCTACATGGATGAGAAACATGGGAAAATGATCATTAGGTTTTAAAATTTTGTCTAGGCTAGTGGTAATATCCTGGCTCCTGGCTCCAGGGAGACAGCAGACCTCTCTTGACTGCAAATTAGGCCTGCAAATTGGTCCCTCGGTGCCCCTTAGCATGGAGTCACCAATGACTACCACTCTTCGTTCCTTCCGAGGGGGCCTACAACTGATACAAAATACTGCAATAATAATTATCACAAACAGGAAGAAATTTGACCATGTCACTCCCCTGCTAAAAAGTATGCACTGGCTACTAATCCCACACCAAATTATATACAAAATAGCTATTCTGTCCTCCAAATCCCAAAATACTAAAGAACCGGCCTTCATTCACAAGCTTCTTATTCCACATGAACCTTCAAGAGTCCTAAGATCTTCCTCTCAACATCTTCTTCATACACCGTCCTTGAAAATCATTAGCATGCGTCGGGCCAATTCATTCGCAATTATGGCCCCTACAGTATGGAATTCCTTGCCACTTCATATCAGGGCTGAACAAAACTTAAATAAATTTAAGGGAAATCTAAAATGCTACCTCTTCCAAGATGCATATGATTGCTGAATAGACTTGCCCCTCTTTTACTAAGCTGCGCTAGCGTTTTTAGTGCATGCAGAATTTTAGCGCACGCTAATCCCGCGCTATGCGGCTAGAACTAACACCAACTCAATGGTGGCGTTAGCGTCTACCGCGCACGGCAATGTAGCACGTGCTAAAATCGCTAGCACAGCTTAGTAAAAGGAGTCCTTGGTGACTGCCAGGGTTGTTTAATAATCTTTATTCCCTAGCTTCTCTATTGTTTTTTACCCTTCATGTTTCCTTTGCTTTTAAAATTGTAGTTCTCCCCACCTTCCTATTGTTTTTATGTTTGTCAAGTATTGTTTATTGTTTAATCAGTACTTATCTATTTAATGTTTCCTCCCTTTTTTTAATACAAATTATAAAACACTTAGAATTCATGATTAGCGTTTTATCAAAATTTTAATAAACTTGAAATTTGATCTGTGGATGGATGAGGGAGAGAATCAGTGGTTGCTGAATGTTGGGAAAATCCAATGTTTACGTTAAGTCAGTAGCCAATTGAATCTGGAGATACCAAAGGAGTTTGTGCTATCAGTTTGGAACTAGAATCCAGGATAGGCAATCAATCAAATTTTAAATAAAATTTGGAAACTTGGAACTGTGTAAAAAGTTTGGTTGTTGCACTGGATTCCAGCTTGAGTATGGAAGAGTAAATGGGGCAAATGATACGTTCATCCTTTTACCAGTTCCATTTGTTGAGCAGACTGAAACAAATGTTAAACATAAGAATATCCATCCTGGGTCAGACCAATGGTCTACGAGAGCCCAAACAGTGGCCAATCTAGGTCACAAGTACCTGCAAGAACCTAGCAATATCTGGGGAAGCAGTGGAAGGTACATTATGCTGACACAAAGGCAGTGGCCCCTTCTATTGCAGGTCCACTCTTGTGGAATCACCTGCCCGGATATCTTCGTTTATTAAGAACTAAGTTTTAACTTTCTTGTTTTCTCTGGCATACCCTCTGGTATGATGTACGGTGAGGATAGCTTTTTCAGCATGTTCTTTTTACTTGTTTTGATATAGGTTGTTATGTATGTTTATAAACTTTATTGTGGATGTTTTACTGTAATCCACCTAATTTGGGGGCAAAATATAAATTAATAAAATGAATGAATGAGTTTCGGAAACATTTCTATATCCACCCCTAGAATCTGACTTTTTATTTGTATTCTTCAATCTGGCTGTCTCAGTGATCTGGCCTTTAGCTGTGTTTGCCTGTCTCCAGTGCACAACATTTTAGGTGTGTCTCTCTTCATCAGGTAAATGTTGCTTCTCTTCTTTTTGCAGTGGGAAGAAGTTAGTGGCTATGATGAAGCTACAAATCCAATTCGCACATACCAGGTCTGCAATGTGCAAGAAATGAACCAGAACAACTGGCTGCGCACCAGATTTATTGATCGTCAAGGTGCACTGCGTGCCTATGTGGAGCTGAAATTCACTGTCCGTGACTGTAACAGTATCCCTAACATACCTGGCTCCTGCAAGGAGACCTTTATCCTTTTCTATTATGAGTCGGACACAGACTCGGCTTCTGCTTCCAGTCCCTTCTGGATGGAAAATCCTTACGTTAAAGTTGATACTATTGCACCTGATGAGAGCTTTTCGAAACTTGAGTCTGGACGAATCAACACCAAAGTGCGCAGCTTTGGACCACTCTCCAAGCGTGGGTTTTACCTGGCATTCCAGGATCTAGGAGCTTGCATGTCCATTATCTCTGTCCGTGTATTCTATAAAAAGTGTTCAGATACCATAGCTGGCTTTGCCATGTTCCCAGAAACACTGACAGGAGCTGAACCTACATCTGTGGTCATTGCTCCAGGAACCTGCATTCCCAATGCTGTGGAAGAGCACGTGCCTTTGAAGCTTTACTGTAATGGAGATGGAGAATGGATGGTGCCTGTTGGAGCTTGTACCTGTGCAGCTGGTTATAAGCCTGCCATGAAAGACACTGAATGCCAAGGTAAATATAAGTGATTGTTCAGGATGCCCTGTGTCGAGGTAGGTAACAAACTGATTATAAGGAAAAAGCCAAGTCGGGTCTCATTTTGTCTCTTTGCATATATAGATTCATACTGAGAAATGCACAAAACTTACCGATGGTCTAACGATCGTCTAGTGATCAATTGGATCAGATTCCCTGACCCGATGCACAAAACTGCTGTCCCAAGTGTTTTCCCCTTGATCGCCCATTTTTCAATCCGATCCGATCCATGCAAATTACTAAAACCCCATGCAAAATAGCCAAGTGATTGATGCACTAACATTGCTTGGCTGTTTAGCATCGGGTTTTACCGATCATAAAACCCGATTGCTCTAGACCTATCAGTAACTGTTACCGACTGGTCTGCCTTTTTTATTTTTTAAATGGCACAGATATTTTGTGATATGGAAATATCTGTTCCATAAAAAAAAAATACCGACTGACTTTTGTGCATCTAGGCCATAGTTCTGCATTCCTTAGAGAATTGGATCTCAAGTTTGTAGAACATACAATGAAAAGAAGACACACCAAAATATTTTTTGTCATATCTTCCACAGAACTCAGCCGATTCTTATGAAATTAGTGTGTTTTACCATGAATGACATTGATGTAAAATGTTGTACATAGTTCCAACTGCACCACAACACTATCTTGTGAAAATGAATTGTTGCTATGGGATTCACGCAGAAGCAGACAATAGTTTGTAAACAGTCTCTGTATCAAAATGGCTTTCACTGCAGAAGACCGAATTCTGATAAAGAACTTGGTCCCACTAAAAGGTTACAGCAGTGGATAATTGTTAAAAGAGTTCCCACAGGAGGGTTGGAACAAAAACAGCCTTGATATGCTGCTATGTAAGATCTGAGTAACAAGCATTGTGGATCAAAAGCCAGGCAGCGGATGACCGCGCTCGATTCACACACAAGAGCACATTGATGTTACATAGAAACATAGAAGATGACGGCAGAAAAGGGCTACAGCCCATCAAGTCTGCCCACTCTGCTTACCCACCCCCTGTCTATGCCCTAATGACCCAATTTCCTTATCTTGACCCTCGTAGGGATCCCACATGGGTATCCCATTTATTCTTAAAGTCTGGCATGCTGTCTGCCTCGATCACCTGCACTGGAAGCTTGTTCCAATGATCAACCACTCTCTCTGTGAAGAAATACTTTCTGGTGTCGCCATGAAATTTTCCGCCCCTGAGTTTGAGCGGGTGCCCTCTTGTGGCCGAGGGTCCCTTGAGAAAGAAAATATCATCTTCCACTTCGACACGTCCCGTGAGGTACTTAAATGTTTAGATCATGTCTCCCCTCTTCCTACGTTCCTCAAGAGTGTAGAGCTGCAATTTGTTCAGTCTCTCTTCGTACGAGAGACCCTTGAGCCCCAAGATCATCCTGGTGGCCGTCCGTTGAACCGATTCAATTCTGCGCACATCTTTACTGTAATGTGGCCTCCAGAATTGCACACAGTACTCCAGATGAGGTCTCACCATGGCCCTGTACAACAGCATTATGACTTCAGGCTTTCGGCTGACGAAACTTCTATTGATACAACCCAATATCTGCCTTGCCTTAGATGAAGCCTTCTCCACTTGATTGGCAGTTTTCATGTCTGCACTGATGATTACTCCTAAATCTCGTTCTGCTGAAGTCCTAGTTAAAGTTTCTCCGTTCAAGAAGTACGTCCTGCATGGATTTCCGCTTCCGAGGTGCATGACCTTACATTTCTTAGCATTGAAGCCTAGTTGCCAGGTTGAGGACCAACTTTCCAATGTAAGCAGGTCCTGCGCCATATAATTCTGTAAACTGCATTCACTTACTATATTACATATGTTGTACGCTCAGTCTGTACTGAGCTAGGAGGAAGTGCTGCAAATACACCAAACAACTCACCAAATAGCAAGAGAAGCAGGAATAAGCCAGTCAACTGTGGTTAGGATAACTCAAAACAATCTGAGTTGTCTTAAAAAGCATCATGCCCAAGAGTTAACGTTGTACAACAAAGACACACCTAAAACTGTGCAGGCAGCTTTTTGAATGATCGCCTGTATGTGCCTTCAATAACACTGAAGCATGAGGTTAATGCCAAATGCCTACTATGGTCCAGCCAGTCATAGTCTTGGTCGCAATCTCAGAACTTGGATTCACAGATCTGTTCTTCATTGATCCTGGTGCATACTACCGGGACGTCCTCTTGACGCAGAAGCTGTTGCCAATGATCCGTCATATGTCAGAAGAGTATTTTATCTTCCAACAGGACAATGCCCCAGCACATCGGGCAAAGGACACCATAGAACTGCTACATCTGAAGATCCCAGACTTCATTGGTCCAGACCTCTGGCCTGCGAATTCACCAGACCTAAACCCAGTTGACTACTGGATCTGGGGGCTGATACTGGAAAACATCTACCAGACAGTGATATCTGATGTCGAAGACCTTAAACTGTGCCTCATCTCTGGGCTGAGCTGAAGCAGAGCGTCATTGACAAGTCCATAGATCAGTGACGGCCAAGGCTGAGGGCGTGCCTTCATGCAAAGGAAGTGCACTTTGAATATCTGTTTAATTGAAAAATGACTTTTTGACTTTACATTTTTCTGCAAAATATGCCATAAAACTTTTTGATGTGTTTTTATTCAGGTCACAATTCATTTTCACTAGGTAGTGTTGTGGTGTGGCGGGAAATATTTACAACATTTTAAATCAGGATATAATGTACTAAATTTCTTAAGAATCAGCCGAGTTTTGTGGAAGATACGACAAAAAACATTTTGGTGTGTTGCTTTTTTTTTTTTTTCAATTTCACAGTGTAGACTGAATCCATGTCTAATGATTAAAAAGCCTCTGATAACTCGTACAAATGTATAGTGCATACATTTGGGTAAAAATCATCTTTTTTTTCTCTATTCTTTAAAGGATATACATGCTTAAACTGCAGCAGTATGACAGCATCGTGCCTCTAGGAGCATGGTGTTAAGATTCAGGTAGCACTTAAAGCCCTAAACAACAGGGATGTAACATTTTCAGACTTTTTAGTAAACAATCCAGGAACGTAAGACTTTTGAAATCAAAATGATAAAATATTTTGACATTCACAAAACAGGACTAATATGGACTTTGGCTTCCGATTACATTACAGGCCATGAATTTTTATGAAAAAGGCCTAGATTCACTAAGCACACTGATCTTACCCGATCAGTGAGCGATCCGAGGCAGGCCGACTGATTCACCAACCATCTTCATGCAAATGGGGACAATCAGAGGCACGCCCCTCACCGACGACACGGATCACTGGAGAGCGATCCCAACGCATGTGCAGACCATCTACTTTGCATGCGTTTGCTGTCCATTTTTGTTTTGTTTTTTTACTCGCCCCGACTCTCCTGCTCTCTGCTGCCCTTCCCTGCAGTGCAAGCTCATGATTTTAACCCACGGGCTCGCACTGCAGGGAAGGGCGACAAGCAGGAGCAGAGAACTTTTTTCAGCAGGAGAATCGCGGCAGAGAACAGGGAGGGAGCAAAGAACTTTTTTAGCAGGGAGCAGAACTATCGGCAGAGCAGGATCACGGCAGAGAGCAGGGAGCTAAATGGAGCAGGGCAGAGAGCAGGGCTGGTGGAAGTTGGCTGGGATGTCATGGCAGCATGGAGCAGGAGAGTCGGCAGGGACGTGTGCGACTAGTCCTCAGCAGTCACTTGTTTTGGGATTGGCCAGCCCAGTCGGTGTTCCTCTTTTTTTTTTTTAGTGAATCGCTGCCTGCTACATTTGCATGCATGGATCGGATCGGGTGCAGGAGGAAGGTTAGTGAATTGTGTCAGGGTCGCAAAGTGATCGGTGTCCGTAGTGAATCTAGCCCTTTGTCTCCTCAGTCACCTTCCCATGTCTCTTACCCACCCTACCCCTTTTGTCTTACACCTCATCAAACCCCCTTCCTCCTGTGAGACTGTCACTCAGATACTTTGATGTTTCACTTACATATACTGACAGTTGTCAATGTTTGCCTATTTCTGATGTGAGGAAGAAGGGTCCTCTTCGAAAGCTAATCAAACAATGCACTAAGTTAGTCTGATAAAGGTATTTTACCTTTATTCCTTTGGTTTTATTTCTTTTAATTTTATCTATTATCTCTTTTCACTCAAGTAAATTGCATAGAAGGAGCATTCATGAAACTCAAACGTTAGTGGACATTGAGCAATCTTTTTTGCAATAGGATCATTAATCCTGGTGGCTATGGGGATCTAGTGAGATCTAGAAAGGGACCTCAATATCTGTATATGCATTGCTCTTTCAAGAAGACAGGAAGGTCTGAAAAGGCCTCTTGGTGAAAGTGGTGGAAGCCATCACTCTGGGACAGATATGGAGGTCAAATGGTAGCTAATGGATTTTGAGGGGCAAACTATAAGACTTTAGGGAGAGGGAATTGGTGTTGAGTTGCATTTGGGACAAAATATTCACATCTACCCAAAGTGGATAAATGTCAGCTGAGCACACTAGACAGTACAATGTGATCATTAATCCTGGTGGCTGTGGGGATCTAGTGAGATCTAGAAAGGGACCTCAATATCTGTATATGCATTGCTCTTTCAAGAAGACAGGAAGGTCTGAAAAGGCCTCTTGGTGAAAGTGGTGGAAGCCATCACTCTGGGACAGATATGGAGGTCAAATGGTAGCTAATGGATTTTGAGGGGCAAACTATAAGACTTTAGGGAGAGGGAATTGGTGTTGAGTTGCATTTGGGACAAAATATTCACATCTACCCAAAGTGGATAAATGTCAGCTGAGCACACTAGACAGTACAATGTGATCATTAATCCTGGTGGCTGTGGGGATCTAGTGAGATCTAGAAAGGGACCTCAATATCTGTATATGCATTGCTCTTTCAAGAAGACAGGAAGGCCTGAAAAGGCCTCTTGGTGAAAGTGGTGGAAGCCATCACTCTGGGACAGATATGGAGGTCAAATGGTAGCTAATGGATTTTGAGGGGCAAACTATAAGACTTTAGGGAGAGGGAATTGGTGTTGAGTTGCATTTGGGACAAAATATTCACATCTACCCAAAGTGGATAAATGTCAGCTGAGCACACTAGACAGTACAATGTGATCATTAATCCTGGTGGCTGTGGGGATCTAGTGAGATCTAGAAAGGGACCTCAATATCTGTATATGCATTGCTCTTTCAAGAAGACAGGAAGGTCTGAAAAGGCCTCTTGGTGAAAGTGGTGGAAGCCATCACTCTGGGACAGATATGGAGGTCAAATGGTAGCTAATGGATTTTGAGGGGCAAACTATAAGACTTTAGGGAGAGGGAATTGGTGTTGAGTTGCATTTGGGACAAAATATTCACATCTACCCAAAGTGGATAAATGTCAGCTGAGCACACTAGACAGTACAATGTGATCATTAATCCTGGTGGCTGTGGGGATCTAGTGAGATCTAGAAAGGGACCTCAATATCTGTATATGCATTGCTCTTTCAAGAAGACAGGAAGGTCTGAAAAGGCCTCTTGGTGAAAGTGGTGGAAGCCATCACTCTGGGACAGATATGGAGGTCAAATGGTAGCTAATGGATTTTGAGGGGCAAACTATAAGACTTTAGGGAGAGGGAATTGGTGTTGAGTTGCATTTGGGACAAAATATTCACATCTACCCAAAGTGGATAAATGTCAGCTGAGCACACTAGACAGTACAATGTGATCATTAATCCTGGTGGCTGTGGGGATCTAGTGAGATCTAGAAAGGGACCTCAATATCTGTATATGCATTGCTCTTTCAAGAAGACAGGAAGGTCTGAAAAGGCCTCTTGGTGAAAGTGGTGGAAGCCATCACTCTGGGACAGATATGGAGGTCAAATGGTAGCTAATGGATTTTGAGGGGCAAACTATAAGACTTTAGGGAGAGGGAATTGGTGTTGAGTTGCATTTGGGACAAAATATTCACATCTACCCAAAGTGGATAAATGTCAGCTGAGCTCACTAGACAGTACAATGTGATCATTATCTGTTGTACTTATATTTTGCTCCAAGGGAGAAGAGGGAGGATAATGGATGGCATAGTTGAGCAGACTAGATGGGGTATGTGGTCCCTTATCCGCCTTCATTTTTCTGTGTTTCAGTTCAGCATTAAGATCTGTCCCTCACTTTATCACATCTTTTCCAGAATGTTCCTAAAAAGGGACAAAGGAGATGTGGGTTGTCATAATTAACGTATCTTGGCTTGTCAACATTGTTTCTACTACTACTACTACTATTAATTATTTCTATAGCGCTACCAGACGCACACAGCGCTGTACAGAGTCACAAAGAATAAGGAAACAGTCCCTGCTCAAAAGAGCTTACAATGTAAACAGACAAATAGGATGTCATGGACACAGTCAAGGGGAACGGTCAGTCAGCGGGTTGAGTTGGAGGGCAGATGAGTAGGGTTAAGGATTGAAAGCTATATAAAAAAAGTGGGTTTTCAGTCTGCTTTTAAAGAAGGGAAGGGGCTTGATGGACAAACTTGGCTAATTTATTCCAGGCATAGGGGGCAGCTGGATGAAAGGAACAAAGTCTGGAATTGGCCTTGGAGGAGAAGGGTAACGCTAAGAGTGACTTATCTGAGGAACAGAGTTCTCTGGGAGGTGTATAAGGAGAGAGATATTGAGGGGCAGCAGAATGAACACACTTGTAGGTCAGCGATAAGATCTTGAACTGTAAGCGATGGCAGTTTCATCTCATTTCTCCAGAAGCTGCAGATCCCAGGCACAATTTTTAGGGTGAAAATAGTGTTCTCAGATGTAGACTGTATTCTGATTGCTGTTTATTTCAGAAAGCAGAGTTTTATAGTATAAGGAAGGTGTTTGTTGTGTGATTTAAAGGAAAGTATTAAATAGTTTTGCAGTGGATTGTTAATCTGGGTTTAGGTAACATTGCACAATGTCTGGGCTCCACTTGATTCTGAACATACTGATCCACTCTTGGTTTGACCACTCTATCCTTGTAGTTAGATATAAACCAGGACTGACTCAGTTTGTCTAGAGAAAACGAAGCACAATTCCATAAAGCATATGTAAGGTTTCCAGCAAAAAAAACATGTTAATTCTTCAGACTGAGCAGTAAACAGCCTTTAGAACTAATTAAAGAGGCTCCAGTCTACCTCTGAATTACTAGTTTCTCTAGGAGCTTCTGTATTTTCTTTTGAAGTCTTTTCATGGTAAGAATTTAATATTTTCTACCTCTCCAATAGCTTGTGGGCCTGGAACCTTTAAGTCAAAGCAGGGAAAGGGACTCTGCTCTCCCTGTCCTCCCAACAGCCGAACGAGCGGTACTGCAGCCGTTCTGTGCTCTTGCCAGAGTGGCTTTTTCAGAGCTGATGCTGATTCTGCAGATGACAGATGCACCGGTAAGTATTCCTTGCACAGCACGCTGATAAGTGGGTCTCTCAGAGGAATTCACTATCAATTCTTATGCCTTTGGTCTGGTAATTCTCAGTAGTACATTCTGATATCAGGAAGCCATTCTTGCTTCTCGATAGCTGACATAAAGTGAGTGAGTCGGGAGTGGTTCTTAGTTCTGTACCCTGTTGTCAGAAAATCACTAGTAATGTAGTCTGGGACTTGCTGTGGTTCTTAGAAAGGGCCATAAAGCAAGGAGAGCTACTAATGATTTTCAGTCATGTATTTTGAGGTAAGGGAGTGGCAGCGATCCTCTTTCCTATTATTGGGTGAGAGTTTATTAATGATTTATGTTAATGGAATTGCCACAGTTTCAGTGCTCTGTCTTGGTGAGGGAGTTATTAGATATTCTTGGTACTGTGCAGTATAGTGAGGATGTCACTAGAGATTCTCGGTTCTCTCCTAGGCCCTCTTTTATGAAGCCACATTAGGGTTTTTATTGCTGGCTGTTGCAGTAAAAGCTATCACGCTCATAGGAATTCTGTGGGTGTTGGAACTTTTACCACAGCAGCTGGCGATAAAAAAACGCCCTAACACAGTTGATAAAAGGGGGCCTTAATGAGATGAGGGGTATTGCTGTGGATTCTTGGTACTGTGCAGCGTGGTGAGGTAGTCACTAGTGATTTTCTTTGCTCTTAATTAGATGAAGAGAATTTTTGGTACTTTGCAGCGTGGCGAGGTAGTCACTAGTGATTTTCTTTGCTCTTAATTAGATGAAGAGAATTCTTGGTACTTTGCAGCGTGGCGAGGTAGTCACTAGTGATTTTCTTTGCTCTTAATTAGATAAAGAGAATTCTTGGTACTTTGCAGCGTGGCGAGGTAGCCACTAGTGATTTTCTTTGCTCTTAATTAGATGAAGAGAATTCTTGGTACTTTGCTGCGTGGCGAGGTAGTCACTAGTGATTTTCTATGCTCTTAATTAGATGAAGGGAATCACTGTGAATTCTTGGTATTTTGCAGCGTGGCCAGGTAGTCACTAGTGATTTTCTGTGCTCTTAATTAGATGAAGAGAATTCTTGGTACTTTGCAGCTTGGCAAGGTAGTCACTAGTGATTTTCTATGCTCTTAATTAGATGAAGGGAATCACTGTGAATTCTTGGTATTTTGCAGCGTGGCAAGGTAGTCACTAGTGATTTTCTGTGCTCTTAATCAGATGAAGAGAATTCTTGGTACTTTGCAGCGTGGCGAGCTAGTCACTAGTGATTTTCTATGCTCTTAGTTAGATGAAGGGAATCACTGTGGGTTCTTGGTATTTTGCAGCATGGTGAGGTAGTCACTAGTGATTTTCTGTGCTCTTAATTAGATGAAGGGAATCACTGTGGATTCTTGGTATTTTGCAGCGTGGTGAGGTAGTCACTAGTGATTTTCTGTGCTCTTAATTAGATGAAGGGAATCACTGTGGATTCTTGGTACTTTGCAGCGTGGCGAGGTAGTCACTAGTGATTTTCTTAATGATATGAAGGGAATCACTGTGGATTCTTGGTATTTTGCAGCGTGGTGAGGTAGTCACTAGTGATTTTCTTTATGATATGAAGGGAATCACTGTGGATTCTTGGTATTTTGCAGCGTGGCGAGGTAGTCACTAGTGATTTTCTTAATGATATGAAGGGAATCACTGTGGATTCTTGGTACTGTGCAGTGTATTGAGTTAGTCATGAGATGCTCTTCAGCACTTCCTTCAAAAGCGATAGAATCGCTAGCAAATTATCGAAACTGTGACGAGATGCAAATTTCGGTAACATGTTTTGAGATTTTTTTTATTTCACCCCCCCTCTTTTACTCTGTTTTCTGTTCTTTTAATTATTTGCATATCTTCAGCACGCGTTCCTTTTTGCATTTTACTGTTCCTTTTTCTTGAACTCTTTTTTGATGCATACAGCCGGCTTTCCTCTTCACTCCTTTAAGGTTTTTCACTATAACAAAGTTTTGTTAGACTTCTCAGAGTCTACTGTTGCCTGTTGCTCTTCTCTGTATTGATTATTTTTCTTAATTTGAAGCTTTGTGGGGTGGGTTGTCCTGTTCATTGCATGGTTATTGCTTTTTGCCATCCTCGGTGCTCTGTGGAGTATTTGTGCTAGAGTAAAATAATGAATCGATGTTCCCTCCTTCTAGGTGTTCCCTCTTCTCCAAGGCTGCTCATTTCCAACGTAAATGAGACCTCTGTAGCTCTGCGGTGGAGTGAGCCCCGTGACTTGGGAGGCCGAGAAGACTTGTTCTATAATGTTATCTGTAAGAAGTGCCTGCTGGAACATCGTTTGTGCTCACGCTGTGATGACAAAGTGGACTTTTTCCCACTCCAGTTGGGCCTCACAGAGAGACGCATTTACATCACTAACCTGATGCCTCACACACGGTATACCTTTGAGATTCAGGCTTTGAATGGCGTATCCAGTAAGAGTCCTTTCCCTCCTCAGTTTGCATCTGTTAACATCACCACAAACCAGGCAGGTGAGTGTACAAGGCTACATCAGTTACATGTAGGTAAATAGTCCTTCCTAAAGTTAAATTCTTCCATAATAACTGATTTCTAGACCGCATAACCGTGAGTTCAATGTGATTTACAAAAGATTATGCTATGTGGAAATACAATATTGATGGGATGAAGATTTAGTTAGTCAGGAATTTGGAAAAGAGAAAAGTCTTCAAAAGTTTTCGATAATGTTTATAAGATATAGATCTAATCAATAGTGGATGAAAATCTTTGTCATGAGAAGCCGCCTGATAAGAAAGGCAATGCCCAAAATGTCTATTACCTTTACAACCCTTTACAGAAGGGAACATAAATAAGGCATGAGTTTTCCTACTCCTCTCATTAGTCATGATAATGAATCTTTCAGCACCAAAAGCTACTTTGTAATATAAACAGCCTAATTTAAAAATCACCCGGGCCTCTACTGGGAGCCAGGAAAAATTTGGGTGAGGCCAAGGCTCGATCGGGGAAGCCAAGTGCTCTTTGCTGTTTTCTGACAAGTCAAAACCCAAAATGGCTACAGCTTATTCATACAAAAATGACAATACTCCTTGACAAACTGCTGTGATACATAGAATAAAACCCTTCCTCTGGGAACTTTAATTCTTAATGTCAAGCTCGTATTATTATATCTAATTCTCTTCGAACCTCAGAAAGCCGAGTGGCAATTTAACATGCACCGACAGGCATCTTCATAGGTTCATATGCCTTCCTTTATATTATCTTGTCTATGCTTGCAATTTTGCCATTACTTTATAATTGTAATTGCTGTCACCCCTTCCAACACGTTTCAAAACTTTCATCAGGGACGGGGTTCCACTAGCTAAATCGCAATAGTATGGAAAGAACAAAACGGACAGCCGGCAAGCTTTTCCAAATTTTACTGTTTTCTAGGTAGGCACAGGGCGTACAAAGGCGTATCCGCAAAAGAAATTAGACGCTTACAAATAGTTAAAATCACGGCAATAAAAATTATTACAAACTCAAGGAAATTTGATCACGTCACTTCACTGGCTTCCAATCTCTTTCAGAATTACCTATAAAATAGCCCTTTTAGCCTTTAAAAATCACCATCCTTTTTGAACAGGCTTCTAATCCCACATGCAACACCCAGTAGCACCTCTTTTCAATTCCATCTTAAAGATTATAAATAGAAGGCATACAGAAATGTTTTCAGTCAAAGCACCCCACATATGGAATCACTTGTCAACTTACTTGAGAGATGAAACTACTTTGGAGAGATTTAAAGCTTTCTTTTGATTCATAACAGACAGACTGTTCCATTCTCCTCATCCGCTGTCAGGCCTCTTTATTTTTATTTTTTTCCAACACTAATTCAACATTTGGTGAAAGTGGGTCATCAATAATATTCAGTATAATTACTCCACTTTTAATTTGCAGAGCCACTCTCAACGGAAGAAAAAGCCTCAGGTTTTCTTAGGGTAGAGCATAAATGCTCAAACCTCCTCCACCAACATCATCGGCTAAAAAAAACTTCCACAGAGAATATGCAAATTACCACCTTTAACTCTTACTGCAGGACTGAAATAGCTCTCGCTCCAAATTTGTGAGGAAACAAGTGATATTTAGATGTGAGCCAACGTTTCACAGTCAAAGGACCGTTTCTTCAGGGCTTATTAACATTCACTATCCTCCAATTTTTTAAGCTGCTTCCTCATTCAAGCAGGACGCTGAGAGTGGCTCTCCAAATTAAAAGTGGAGTAATTATACTGAATATTATTTTCTTCAAGAAAAGAACAATAAGCAAACTTTAGGATGAACAGCAACAGAATAGCACCAAAGCAGACCAAGGAACAAATTATGCAATGACATCAAGAAAAAAAATTGTAGCGTACTCTATAGCAAACAAAATTTGTCAATCAGAAGTGCATCAGCATACAACAATAGAAACTGTGCACCCCATATAATCCCTAGTTATCTAATTCCCCAGCCCACCCCATCTCTGCTCTCCAGGAACACAAAAATAATGATTGAATGAAAATGTCCTGCCTCTCTAAACACAGTGGTTTCTAGGCAGCATTTCAACCCTTCCCTAATGTTTTGCCCATTTATGTTCTTTTCTTGAAAATAGTATTTCTACCCTTTTGCCCCCTCTCAAAATTGTCTATGGTCTATATTTGTTATCTAAATGTTACGATATGTCTTTTTTTTCAAGTTTAATTAAATTTTCATATACTGACCACCTGGCCGGTTTACAAAGCTAAAAAATGTTAAAATAAATTTTAGAAGGGGGGGAGGAGAAAAACACGATCATATCAGTATAAATTATGAAAAGCTTCATTGGCTACCGTTTGAGGCTAGAGTGTTATTTAAATTTGGATGCATTTGTTTTAAAGTTTTATTTGGCTTAGCGCCGACTTACCTTGTTTCTCATTTTAGTTTTTTTATTTCTAAGAAAAATATTTGTAGATCTGGTTGGTTTTATTTTCCTTCAGCAAATGCATGTCGTTACAAAAAATGTTTGGATAGGACCTTAGCATTCCAAGCAGGATTAATGAATTCATGTTTGAATCTTCTCATTTCTCCATTTCTTACTTACTATCAATTTTGAAAAGATCTTAAAACCCACTTATTTAAATATAATATACATTATTGATTTTTATATTATCATGTAGTTATAATGTACTTTTAATCTTTTTATCTATACTTATTTTAGTTTATATTGTTTTTTTTTATTCATTAGTTTTAATGCTTGTATTAGTTACTTATAATTTTATTATGTATGATATTATTATTATATTGTATGCTGAGTACCTATTGTGTAAACCGCTGAACTGCTGGTTAGGCAATATATAAAAATAAATTATTATTATTAAAATGTGAACATTAAATAGACAGATTACGAATACAAACATGAGTTTGAGGGTAAAGAGGGAGGAAAGTTAATAATTACATCGTAAAAATAAAACTAAACTAAACCTTGGGTTTATATACCGCACCATCTCCACGAATGCGGAGCTCGGCACGGTTTACAGGAAGAAGGATGAGAGAGGAACTACAGTGGAGAGATTAAAGAGTTAGGTGTAAAGGGGGAAGGTGAGAGGCCTAAGAGGGGGGAAGTGTTACAGTTTTGAGAATAGCCAGGTTTTTAGGTGTTTGCGGAAGAGTTGGAGAGAGCTTGAGGTTCGGAGTGGGGAGGTGAGGTTATTCCAGATCTCAGTGATTCTAAAGGGGAGGGATGACCCAAGTTTGCCTGCATGGGAAATACCTTTTATGGAAGGGAAGGATAGTTTAAAAATTTGGGAGGATCTGGAGGAAGTAGGGGTTGGGGAGTTCCAGGATAGAGGGATAACGGCAGGAAGGATGCCATGTAGGATCTTGTAGGCCAGACACGCACATTTGAAGTGGATCCTGGGGATTACTGGGAGCCAATGGAGCTTAGACAGGAGTGGTGAGACGTGATCAAATTTGCTTTTCGCGAAAACAAGCTTAGCTGCGGCATTCTGAATCCGCTGAAGTCTGTGGAGGCTTTTCTTGGTTAGGCTGAGGTAGATAGAATTGCAATAATCCAATCTGGAGAGGATGGTGGATTGTACTAGGACTGCGAAGTGTTTTTGGTGAAAATAGGGTCTGACTTTCCTTAGCATGTGAAGGCTGAAGAAGCATTTCTTCACCAGGGATTGGAGATGTTCGTTGAAGGATAGAGAAGAGTCTAAGGTGACACCCAGAACTTTGCTTGAGAACTCGAGCTGTAATGGGGGGCCAGAGGACAATGGGATGGAGGAAGGTAGATGGTCTAATTTTGGGCCGAGCCAAAGGAGTTTTGTTTTGGACTCGTTTAGTTTCATATGCATTGTGAATGCCCAGGATTGGAGGTTCTTTAGGCATGAGGATATGTTCGTGGAGAGGTTAGTGAGGTTCGAGTCGGTCTCAAGGAGGACGAGGATGTCATCAGCGTAAGTGTAAAGAGTTTCAAGGGGGATAGTTGGAGTAGTTTCAGGGAGGACATGTAAATGTTAAAGAGGATTGGGGAGAGGGGTGAGCCTTGTGGGACACCACAAGTCGGGGTCCAGGGGGAGGATGAGGTGCCGCTCATGTTAACCATGTAAGAGCGGGAGCGCAAGAATTTGGAGAACCAATCAAGAACTATGGAGCTAATGCCTATCTCGGAGAGTTGGAAAATTAGAATGTCGTGGTGGACAACGTCAAAAGCTGCGGAGAGGTCGAATTGTAGAAGGACAGCAAACTTGTTACGAGAATGCAGTTGCTGAACCTTAGAGATTAGAGAGGCCAATAGGGATTCAGTGCAGAAGTTGGGTCTGAAGCCATATTGGTAAGGTAAGAGGATGGAGAATCTTTCTAAGTAGGAAGAGAGCTGGGTAGAAATGATAGACTCGAGCAGTTTGGTGAGGAGAGAGATATTTGCTATTGGACGGTAGTTGGATGGTATGGAGGGGTCTAGGTCAGCTTTTTTCAGTAAAGGGGTCAATGCGATGTGTCCCATTTCAGTGGAGAATAGGCCTGATAATAGGGCAGAATTTATGAGTTTGGTAAGAGATGTGATGGCCTGTGCAGGGATTTTCTCAAATAGGTAGGAGGGAAATGGGTCCAGGATGCAGTTGCATGATTTTAACTTGAGGCAGAGTTTAAGGGTCTGAGAATCAGATATGAGCTCGAAGACAGTCCAGGATCTGTCGGCAGGGATGGGGTTGAGAACAGCTAGGGTAGGGTTGGGTTCGGGGGGCACCAGAGAATTGTAGGAGATTGCGGGCGGGAAGGAGCGCCTTAAGGTAGAGATCTTATCATTGAAGAATTTTGCTAGGACCTCGGCTGAAGGAGATGAGGGAAGAAGGGTGGAGTCATTTTTAGTGGTTAGGGAGCGCCAAATGTTGAACAATGTGCCATTCTGGTTTTTGGATTTGGAGATCTTGTCTCCATAGAAGTTCTTCCTTGCTTTTTTTAATATTGAGTTGTAGAGTTTGATATTGACTCTCCAGGCCTGTCTGTCAGATGAGGATTTGGATTTTTTCCATTTTCACTCTAAGGCTCGACATTTTTGTTTCAGGTCTCTATGGAGTGGAAGGTACCAAGGGGCTTTATGGGGATAGGTGATGGATTTAGTGGTTTGGGGGGCGAGGGAGTGGTAGGTGGACTTGGAAAGGGCGATCCAGTTGTGCCAATTGTTTTCAGAGTCTGCAAGCTTGGGAATGGAGGGGAGGAGGTTGAGGAATTTGGTCCAGAATAGATCGCTCGAAATTTTTTTCCGGAAGGTAATAGAATTGGGGGATCGGGGTGGGGATCCGAGATGAGACATGAAGATGGGGAGGCAGAAGGCCTCTAGGAGATGGTCTGACCACGGGATGTGTTCCCAACGGGTGTCTTCGGCAGACGTTTTATAAGCGGTGAGGTCGAGGAACTGGATGAGGTCTAGGGTGTGCCCTTTTTCATGGGTAGGAGCGGATGTGGGGGGGGAGAAACCTAGGGAGATGAGGAAGTCATTGAATTCTATCGTGTCCTTGCTGGTGGAGTCGTCAAGGTGGAGATTAACGTCTCCGATGATTAGTAATCTTTGGAATTTGAGAAAGGCATTAGTTATGGTCTCGAAGACAAGGTTAGAGGAATTGGACCAAGGGATAGGTGGACGGTATAGTAACAGGACGCCCAGTGGGTGAGGACAGAGCTCATCATTGATTGAGGCTAGCATATATTCTAATGAAGCGTGGGTGCCTCTCTCGAGGAGCTGGACATCAAAGAAGGATTTGTAGAGGAGTGCCAGGCCACCTCCTTTGCGGTTGATTCTGGGTGAAAAGAGGCCTTGGTAGCCATGGGTGCAGAGTTCGTTTTGTGTGAAGAGGTCGTCTTTTGAGATCCATGATTCTGTGATGCACAGGAATCCAGGATCAAGGTCCTCAAGGAGGTCCTTCAGAATTTGAATTTTATTGCATGCAGATCTGGCGTTGCAGTAAAGGGTCGGGACAGGGGTGAGAGAGTTAGAGGCATGGCAGGGGAGGTTAGCATGGGGGACAGGCTTTAGAGATTAATTAATTAATCTAATTAATAGGAGGGTTGGAATAAAACATCAGGAAAGGGGATCGCTACTTAAAAGCAGTTCGTTAATGTTAGCGTTTTATAAAATTTTAATAAAACTTGAAACTTGTTCCCAGGGAAAATTTTCTGTTTATATTGTGTTTACAAATCTCTCTGCATATTATTCCAGCAAAAATCTATTTTAAAGAAAAGATACAAGAGACTGTCCAATTGTACTCATTTCAAAGTGAAAGTATTCACAAAATATAACACTTTATTTTTATTCCGCAAAACCTTCTAGTTCTATGCGGGTAACAAAATAAGAAAAACTGTATAAACACAGTAAGCTACAAAATCATAATCAATAGAACAAAACATGGGGACAGGTTAATAACATACTAAAATCATCAATTCCATTGACATATGAGGTAGTCATATGTGGAACATTATTGCATATTAAGCCCCCCATGGACCGCTATAAATGCCAGCTTTTTCTAATTATGACCAGGATAGCCATGCAGATGGTAACTCGTAATTGGAAAAATTCCGATCGCCTCAATTTTCCTTTTTGGTGGGCAAATTTATGTTCAAGCTATAGATATGAGAAAATGAATGCTGATAAGTTGGGGCATAGAAATTTATTTAAATTGGTTTGGGGACCATTGACATCTTTTATTTCTTCATTATAGTTGTCTTTAATTTTTGTTTATTTCTATACACATCCAGGGAAGGGGGAGGGTGGGGGGAGAGTTACTTTTATCTTAATTTTAGCCCTTTGAATACATATATCCAGGTGGGTGGGAGGAGGGTGAGATTACATTACTACTTTAAATAGGGAAAGGTTATTGAAAGAATCTATGGGGGTAATAATAAAAAAAACAACAAACGTCTAAAAAGTGTCCTAAATGGCTACTTGGACGATCGTCCAAGTACCCATAACCAAAGCTGGTTTTTAGACGTATCTAAAACCAACTTAGGCCTTTCCCCTGCCTCTAAACGCACAGAGAGAAAAGAGGTGTGTTTAGAGGAGGGGAAAGGGCGGGCAGTGGGCGGGAGGTGGGCCGACCTACACCTAGCCGTAAAACAGGTATAACCAATACAGTTTAGTTGGCACTTAGACCTTTTTCACTTAGACGAAATAAAACCAGGTCTAAGTGCCGAAAAAAGGGCCGTTGAGCTGATGGCCGCTGGCACCATCAGTTCAGCGGCCCGGCAACCTAACCATCGCGGCAGGAGAGATGCCTCATCTCCCCTACCGCGATGCCATCACTCTTCTACCTGAACTGCCGCGGTAGGGAGATGAGGCATCTCTCCTGCCGCGATGCATCACTCACCCCTCCACACATACACAACATCGGGGCAAGAGGGAGCTCAAGCCCTCTTGCCCCACCCAACCGCGGCACCCCCGACACAATCGGGGCAAGAGGGAGCTTAAGCCCTCTTGCCCCCCCGACACGATCGGGGCAAGAGGGAGCTCAAGCCCTCTTGCCCCCCAACTCCCCGACACGATCGGGGCAAGAGGGAGCTCATGCCCTCTTGCCCCAGCCAACCGCGGCACCCCTGACACGATCGGGGCAAGAGGGAGCTCAAGCCCTCTTGCCCCAGCCAACTGCGGCACCCCCGACACGATCGGGGCAAGAGGGAGCTCAAGCCCTCTTGCCCCCCCGACTCCCCGACACGATCGGAGCAAGAGGGAGCCCAAGCCCTCTTGCCCCGCCGACTCCCCAACTCCCTGACAATATCGGGCCAGGAGGGAGCCCAAGCCCTCCTGGCCCTGGCGACCCCCCTCCGCTAGTTGTTCGGGCCAGGAGGGAGCCCAAGTCCTCCTGGCCATGGCGACCCCCCCCCGCTAGTTGTTCGGGCCAGGAGGGAGCCCAAACCCTCCTGGCCCAGCCAATCCTGCCCCCCCCCCCCCGACAACATCGGGCCATGAGGGAGTCCAAACCCTCCTGGCCACGGCGACCCCCTACCCCCACCCCGCACTACATTACGGGCAGGAGGGATCCCAGGCCCTCCTGCCCTCAACGCAAACCCCCCTCCCCCAATCACCGCCCCCCCCCCCCCAAGAACCTCCAACCACCCCCCCAGCCGACCCGCGACCCCCCTGACACCCCCACCTCCTTTCCCTGTACCTTTGTTTAGTTGGCCGGACAGACGGGAGCCAAACCCGCCTGTCCGGCAGGCAGCCAACGACGGAATGAGGCCGGATTGGCCCATCCATCCCAAAGCCCCGCCTACTGGTGGGGCCTAAGGCGCCTGGGCCAATCAGAATCGGTCCGGGAGCCCCTTTTAGCCCTCAGTCATCTAGTGGTCCAACCAATTCTCTTCCTGGCTTCTTGCTTTTAATATACCAAAAAAAGTTTTTACTGTATGTTTTTGCTTCCAGCGCAATCTTCTTTTCAAAATCTCTCTTGGCCTTCCTTATTAGTGCCTTGCATTTGACTTGACATTCCTCTTGCTGTTTACAATTATTTTCAGTCCTATCTTTCTTCCACTTTCTGAAGGATTTCCTTTTAGCTGTAATAGTTTCCTTCACTTCACTTGTTAAGCACGCCAACTGCTATTTGGTCTTCCTTCCTCCTTTTTAATCTCACAGCAAATCATTCAACTACCAAATAGCAAAAGTGTGGAACTCATTTCCCATTGAAATTGGTTTTTAAAAAAAAAATCCCTACAAGGGGTCCAGAGAGACTCAGATTAATAATACAAGTCACCCGAAATAATGTTAATGGTCAGCTGCTATCGTTGACTATATGCAGAATTTGATAACAATTTGATAACTTTATGTAGCAAATATAAATCTCTATACAGAATTCTATGTAGCAAAATGTTGCCTGTAATCCACCTAGAACTCTAATTAATGAGGATTCAGTGGGATATTAAATTGTACATCCTGTAACATAACAGGGGCAAGAACGGTACCTATTGATTTCCTTTTCCATTCAGATGCCAGGCAAAGTTCTTCCCCCTTTTACGCACGAGAAAGAAAAACCCTAGATGCCTCCCAAGACTGGCAGCCAACAGCCTAGCGACACTTAGTAAAGCTGCATGCCTAAGTAGGCATATTGGGGGCAGAGTTGGCCTTGGATGTTAAGTGCCGCTAGACACAATTCTAGGATGAACCGAGGTGCCAAAAATGTAGGCCTTTAAAACCCTGGACTCCATTACCAGCACCTAAATTTATCATTAAGTGCCAGTAACCGCCATTTCAGGCGCCACCTATAGAATCAGCCCCTTAGAGGGTACCTATATGGCCCCTGCTTTCCTTTAAAGGAAAACTGGTCTAATAGGTAAAGCGCCTGCCTATAATTTATACTTAAGCCTAAATTTCCAAAACATAGGCAAAAGATGATGCTCTATAATTCATAGGCAGAGCCAGTCTTCACCCTGTATATACCAACCTACAAGGTGCTCCTTTAGGTGCCTTTATGGAATTGCTCATAGCATCCATATGCACCAGTGTTCTGAGCGTTTACATCAATACTTGATGCTTAAATGTTGGCACCCACTGAATTATCCCCCATGTGGCTAAAAGTACATGTGCAATGTAATTTTTGGAAATATTTATTTGGAGGGTGAGCTAGTCAGTGTGGACTTACATATGTAATCCACACACCTGCGAGGGCAAGGTCAATTGCCCAGGCTTCCTTTGCAGACCATTGGGCACAAAAAGATACTCATGATGCCCTGAATGGTTTCCCAGACATAGGGAAGAGGATCTGGGAAGAGATGGGCAAAGATTGTCGCTCAGTTTTGTTAAGGGTCATGGATTAGAATAAAAGAAAGAAAGGTAGGATTGAAGAACAGAAATCAAGATTCACAAGTGTACAATACCTTTGTAATGTTTAAGATTTACAGTATCACCTTTGCAGTTGCCTCTGTCATTCTCTCAAATTCTGTATCCCCTCTTCTTGCACTTTAAATTCAGAAGACAGTCTTTTCATTGAGTATCTCTTGGGACTGAAACTCTGTGCTAATATACCCAGCATAGTTACCCCAGCATGTGTATGAGCATCCAGGATTAAACACATAAGAGCTTGTGTGTAACTGAGCCCTACTGCTGATTTTCCTTGGGCCCGTAGATCTTCTGGAGGCTGTTGCCTCTCGCTGAAACCTGTCTTCCTAACTTAAAAGCTCAAAGAGAGAGAACCCTACCTGCAGTCAGTTTCTTCTTGTAATCTATTCTACAGTATATGTGAGTCTTCCCTTCCTACACTTGAACTTTGCTGTACCACTGTCTAACTAGAAAATAAAATACCTTGACACCCCCTATCTTTGTGTACTGCACATACAGTATTGCCATAATCTCTCTTTCCTTTGACACTGGAGCAACATGCAGGATTGCTTTCTCAATTAACGTCAGTCAGCTTTTCAGCCTGTTCAGAGTATCTTTCCTGTGCTGTTTTCTGCAGCTGGTCTCCACACTGCATCTTCCTCCTACTCTCCTTTTCTCCCTAGCAGTCTCTCTCTCATCTGCTCTGGGTTCTTTCAGCTGACACACACACTGTGGCTCTACTCTGCTAAGCCTCCGAGAGACTTTCTCACTGTACTCCTCCAGCTCTTTTTGGAGTCTCCGGCAACTTTTGCTGCTTCCTCTGGTATAGCCTTTCATTCAAACCAGGCCAAAGCTCTGTGGGCACCTTTGCTACAGGTTCTCCTTCCACTTAGCTTCAGCAGCAGACTAACCTAGCACAGCTTTTCACCTGCATAGCTTGCATGTGGATGTGTCTTATCTGGACTCTCTTCTGTAGCTCAGCTCAGGCCTTCCCCTTTCCAGGTTGGAAGCTCAACAGCTGGCTTTTTCTTTCTCCAGAGAAACAGAGACCAAGAGAGAGAGGATAGGTGAGGGTTTATTTGATCTCCACATTGATCTGCTCTTCCAATCCTTGGGCTTCTTGTTCTCTGCACAAGAAGTTCTTTGATCTTCAGGCTCTTGCATTCTGTATGTTGTTCTTGCAGACATGTGTCCTTTCGTGCTTATAGATGCCTGATATAAGAGGCTTGGAAAGGCTAAATCTCCCCAGCTCCAACTATTTTCTTCCTGCCACCTCTGCTGGGCCTGCAGCCTTCCCAGGTCTGTGGTGGCACACACACACAAAAAAAACCCAAAACCAAACCAGAAAAGATATGTGGAACTATTACCTTGTGTGACCCATTGCTGTCTGCCAGTCCCATCCCCTCTGAAGTAGACTTCCTGTTTTGGGGGACGGAACGGGCAGAGCCACTGCAGACCCCAGAATGGTAGGCGGTTTGGCAGAGGTGGCAGCGACTGGGTGGGCAGGAGGGATGGAGAAACAAACGATGGTAGATGGTATGATATGTTCTTCTATTCTTATGATGGGAGAAGGAGGAAGACAGGCTGTTCTAGATGGTAGGGGGATATAGAGAAAAAGAAAGGGGCAGTGTTGGATGGTAGGGGGCAGTGAGACAGTGATGCTGGATGGCAGGGGTAGAGAGAAAAGAAAGAGTTAATGAAAGATGAGAAGAAGAAGAAGGTGAATAGGAGGGTCTGGGTGAGGGAAAGAGATGAAATCCTGTAAGTAGATGCAGTAAAAAAGAAAAAAAAAATGGAGGGGAAGGGGGAGAGATTTAATAAGAATGCATGAAATCTGATGGAGAGAGGCAGAAGATGGAAGAAAGTGAAAAGGAAAGCATGAATGTCAGAGGCTGATGTTGCAAAGGAGGTGAAGATCCTTGGTCATCCTCTTCTCAACAGCCACCTCTGTTGCTCTGCATGGAGGCTACTTCCTGTTCTGTTTCCATCCTCCCCAAACCTCTTGACTCACTGACGGTCTATGCATGTGCTTGTCACTTATCTTTATCTTTCTGTTTTTGGTCTTTACTTGCCTCTTGACTGTTGGCTCCTGTGGTGGGAGAACATTGCTCCTCCTGAGGTCACGTCTTCCTCCCAGGCTGATGGGAACCTGCTTTCTGTGCACAGGGCTCCAAGCCTGGTGTGCTCCATCTCTCTTTGCTTGTGCCTGGCAGCCTCTCTCTGTATCAGCCCTGATCTTTCGATTGGTTTCTTGCAGTCCAGCGCTACTGCTGTCTTCTCTCTGGGCTTTCCCCCCTCTTACTTGCTGCTAGCCCAGTGCTGGAGTCTGGGAATGGGAGAGGGGTGCTTCTCTTCACCTTGGGAATTAAATTTTAAACTTTCTTTCTCCTTGTTTATATATGCATAATTTTGGATTTTCAAAATGTGAGTATACATTTCCTTTCTGCAAACAAGTGGCAGGTGTAGCTGTATTTATTTTTGGTGGATTAAGTTTAAAAGAAAACCATATGTGTGCACTTTCCTTTTAAAAACTGGTATAATATGTGCATTCACTGTCTGTTACAAAATGACTCTTGATGTCATGTTGCACTTGTCTACATTAAATTTTGTTTTCCAGATCCCCAGTTTGGCCAGGTTCTCCCTGATTTTTAATCTGTTTTTATATAAATTTTATATTGTACACCGCTTAGAAACCTGATTAAGCAGTTTAAATTTTTTTTAAGAAACTTGAACTTGAAACTCTCTTCGTATTGTATCATTCTCAAATTTGATCATTTGCAAATAGTTCCTAGTTCCATATTATTAATAAATATGTTAACACTGATTCTGCTACTTACATTTATAACCTTTTCAGTGGAAAGCTGTAGAGTAAGAGGTCACAGTTTAAGGCTTCAAAATGTTAGATTCAGGAATAAGACTGGAAGATATTTTTTATGGAATCGCTTTCCAGTGTGGTACCTACAAAATCAATCGCCAGATTCACGAAAGCCTGGAATAAGCACAGAAGTTCTACAGTTACAGAGATCAGCTGGGATATATACCGTAGCTTTGTGATTGGATTCTATGCGTACTGAGGTTCATTTTCCACAATTAGCTCAGTTTTAAAACCGATTACACAGAATGTTGAAATCTCCAAGAATAGATCATCGAAGGTAGGAGAAACCTAATGTCAGCACTTCATTTTTACAGCTCCTTCTGCGGTTCCCACAATGCACCTGCATAGCAGTACAACCAACAGCCTGACTCTCTCCTGGGCTCCTCCAGAAAGGCCAAATGGAATCATCCTGGACTATGAGATCAAGTACTTTGTAAAGGTATTAGTATTTTGCCCCCCAGTACACTCCAAGTGCGACTTTCTCTAAGCCAGATATGTTTTGTCTTGTCAGCCTTTTTTTCCAGGTACTGGTGATGTCGAATCAAAGACAAAAATTTGTCTGGGTAAATTCTAAAGTTACTGAAACAATTGAAGAGTTTTGGGGGAAGGGTGCTTTGATTTGTGTAGTTCCCCCCACTTTAAACATTTGGTACTATTTGGTAACCTCATTTTCCACTTCATCCACTTTTGGTAATTGTTCTTTTTTCCTGTTTTGCCACTTCTTCCTCTCACTGCTGTGTTCTCATCATCCATACCTGCATTTCATTCTTCTTTTTCTTCCTTATTAGTGCTTGCTTGCTACCTCCTTTTAACATAAGAACATAAGCAACGCCTCTCCTGGGTCAGACCTGAGGTCCATCATGCCCAGAAGTCCGCTCACGCGGCGGCACAACAGGTCCAGGACCTGTGCAGTAATCCTCTATTTATACCCTTCTATCCCCTTTTCCAGCAGGAAATTGTCCAATCCTTTCTTAAACCCCAGTACTGTACTCTGCCCTATTACGCCCTCTGGAAGCGCATTCCAGTAGTCCACCACTCGAGCACCGAGCCCTGCGGAACACCACTCGTGACCCTCATCCAGTCCGAGTAGTGGCCCTTCACTCCTACCCTCTGTTTCCTACCTGCCAACCAGTTTTCTCATTTATTTCCTTCTCTCCTTTAGAGCTCGGCATTTGTTCCTCTCATCTTCTCTTTCCCTGTTGTCTCTCCCTAGGATTCCTGGTAAATAAAAGTGAAAAAAGGGAGAGGTCAAAAGTTGAAGCAGAAGAAAGTATGGAGATTATATGATGTACATGTTTTCTTTTCTGCATTTCTAGATTTCCATATTAAGGTGCAGTAATTATTTCCCTATTCTCAGATGGTTTGAAATCTAATAGCTGACTATTTGGATGCAGTGATCAGTGTTTGTTTTAAACACTGGCTGTTGTGGTTAAATTGAATCTGGATCTATGGCAAAATGTAAACCGTTTTACTGTATCTTATGTATGTTATCCTGTAACCCGTTCTGAGCTCATTTGGGAGAAAGGGATAGAAAACGAACTAACTAAAAATATATAGAGAATATACGAGTATATTCATTGCTAAAGTCTGTATATCAGCTGGTGGGATGGGCAGATAAAGGTGATATTGAGTGCGGTCCTAGATACCATTCATTTTCAGCAACATTAGAGGGTGATGCAGAAATCTGGGTATAGCCCTGACCAGTGAGATGTTCCTGAGGCCGTGTGAAGAGCAGTGGCGTCACCTGAGGCGGTCATGTCACTCCCCTGCCCTCTTCTCCGCCCCCTTCCCCAGCGCGAGCAGCATCACCAACTTGCCACCCATGTCAGCGTTTGCTCTCCCTCTGATGCCACTTTCTAGGTACGAGACCAGGAAGTGATATCGGAGGGAGAGCCAACGCTGGTTGTAGTTGCTGCTCGCGATGGTGGGGGGAAGTGAAGGGGCGTCTGCAGTGGGTGAGGAGTGGGAAGGAGCGAAGGGTGCCGACGTCACTGGTCACAAGGTGTGTCAAAAGGGTTTGAACTCTCACTTCTCTGCTTCTCTGTTTAATCTTCCAACAGCGACACCACTCCACTCTTGTCTTGGTTGTATTCTGGTGTGGAAGTGATTCAGATCTTTGGGAGTAACACGGTCCAACTTTTTCTAAGGCAAGACAGCTACCCTTCATCTGCTTTATCTCTCTTTTTCTCCCTATCGTCCTTTCTGCAGCAGGGTCAGACTGAGGGGATTGCAAATACCATAACCAGTCAAAAGAACATGGTACGGCTGGAAGGGTTGCGTCCCATTACTTTGTACGTAGTGCAAGTGCGGGCTCGTACAGTGGCTGGCTATGGAAGCTACAGCCTCCCAGTGGAGTTCCAGACGCCTCTGGAAGACGGTGGGTCACAGCTTCACTTTTCACACAGTCCAGACTTCTGCTGCTGCCTTGTCTCACTAGACGACTTATACGTTTGCATTTTGCTTTGAAAGGCAGTGTTTATTTAATAAAAAATTAACCTGTTCTTTTATAGATGGCTTTTTTAATCTCTGGTTGCTGTTTCCCTTTACCACTGGCTTTTGCTGTTTTTCTCACTATCTTTGTTTTTTACTTTGTTCCCTCAGATTTAAGTTCAGAGTTGGGGAAACCTTTTCTTATTGGTGTAGGAAATTGAATATGCCTTGCCAAAGAATTAAAGTCTGCAGTTTTGGATGAATTTATGAGATTTTAGAAAGAAAATTATGGCTTTCTGGCTCAAGGGCAGCCTATATGCTAGATAGTCGAATTCCTTATTTCTGGCTTTAGTATATTTGGCTTTATGGATATGTTTTGGGTTTCATATTCATGTAATAATAATAATAACTTTATTCTTGTATACCACCACACCTCATAGTTCTAGGCGGTTCACAATAAAGAGGACTGTACAATCAGTGAAAATACAATTAACATGGAAATACATCAGAGGAAAAATGTCAGTTTACAAATTTACCAAACAAATCAGTTTTCAGCAGCTTCCTAAAACACAGATATGACTGTGCCTGAGAAATAATAGTACACAGCCAGGAATTCATTTTGCCTGCCTGAAATGCAAATAATTTATCTAAAAATCTCTTATGTGTGTGTGAGAGGGAGAATGTAGAATAACCCAATGCCATAAGAGGCCTAGGGCTGAGGATCCCAAGCAGGAGGGTATGGAATTTAAAATAAAAAAGCCCAGGGCTGGGAAAAGACGGACCCAATAGAAAGAGAAGGAACTTCCACGACAAATGCAAAGTGAGGCACATTGGGAAGAATAATCCAAATCATAATTACCAGATGCTAGGGGTCAGCACCCAAGAAAAAGATCTAGTCATCGTAGACAGTACAGTGAAACCTTCCACCCAATGTGCAGTGGTGGCTAAAAAAACCCAAACAGGATATTAGGAATTATTAGAAAGGGGATGGTAAACATACTCTATCTCCCCTGCCCCACAACCATGTTAAAACAACTACAAACAGTTCAAAACACAGCGCTAAGACTTATCTATTCACTGAGGAAACATGACCACATCACGGCGGCATACCTCGACTTACACTGGCTCCCAATACAAGCAAGAGTACAATTCAAATTCTACTGCCTACTATTTAAAGCCATAAACGGAGACAGCCAAGCTTACCTAAACAACCGCCTAATCCAAACTACCTCAACTAGACATAGGAGAACCCACAAACGGTTCACACATCCCCCAATCAGAGGTGTCAAACGAAAAAACTGTACAATGGCCTTCTAGCCACACAAGCAGCAAAACTGGACTGCGAACTCTCCAATTTACTGATAACGACCCCAGACTACAAACCGTTCAGAAAAGAAATAAAATCCATGCTATTCAAGAAATCCTTGAAGAAAAACTAACACCGCAAGACTCATCCCAATTCTCTGAAGCAACCTGCTCTTCTCTTCAATTCCTCTGGAAATGGCCAGATAACTTCTTTTGTAAACCGCCTTGAACTGCAAGGTATTGGCGGAATATAAATCACTAATGTAATGTAATGTAGTGTAAACAAGACTAAGAATGTTATAATGCCTCTGTATCACTCAATGGTGCGACCTCACCTTAAGTATTGCGTTCAGTGCTGGTCTCCTTATCTCAAAAACGATATAGTGGCAGTAGAAAAGGTTCAAAGAAGAGCAACCAAGATGATAAAGAGGATGGAACTCCTCTCATATGAGGAAAGACTAAAGAGGTTAGGGCTCTTCAGCTTGGAAAAGAGATGACTGAGGGGAGATAGGATTGAAGTCTGCAAAATCCTAAGTGGAGCAGAATGGATAAAAGTGGATTGATTTTTTTTACTGCATCAAAGATTTTAAAAGACTAGGGGACACTCGATGAAGTTACAGGGAGATACTTTTAAAACCAATAGGAGGAAATATTTTTTCACTTGGAGAATAGTTAAGCTCTGGAATGCGTTGCCGGAGGATGTGGTAACAGCAATTAAAGTTGCTGGGTTTAAAATAGGTTTGGGCAAGACATTTTATTTTAAAATTAGTAATGTTTGCTACTGGATTTTTGTGTATCACAAAACGCCTGATCTCTGATTTGGCCATCATATTGAAAATGCCCCTTCATATTTTAATAATTTTTTTTGAATTGGCAGTTTGGATCAAGGTATATTTGTTTGTAATGTGCACATTTTCTTCTCAGCTGAGTCGAATTTATTTCTCTTGTATTTCTTGTAATGTTAAAGATGGCATTGTACGAATTTTGCCTTCTGTTGGCCAGTCTCCTAAAATGGGTTTCTGCCAAGTACTTGTGATTTGCCACTGTTGAAAGCAGGATACTGGATTAGATGGACCATTGGTCTGACCCAGCATGTTCTTATGGAAACTTTCATCTAGCGATGATGTATTTAAGTTTTTCTTATTGATATCAATGCCCTCCTTTGCTCTATTATACAGTATTTGTGTCTAATATGATCCCTTTGGTATAAAGATCCAAACTGATTTTTATGAGGACATCAGCTCTGTCTGAACCTCTCTACTCCCTTTTCCCTCTTTCTGTGACTGTCTGCTGCCATCATGCCTTCTCCTTCTTGTATAAGAAATTTTAAATAAACTTGAAACTTGTTGTCTTTGTTTTTCTTATCCAGTGAGCAGAAAGAGCAGTTTCCAGGAACAGCTGCCTCTTATTGTGGGTTCGGCTACAGCTGGACTTGTTTTCATCATTGCTTTTGTTCTCATTGCAGTTGTCTGTTTCAGGTAAGTCTCTCTGGGCAGAAATAATTGGCAGTAGTGATGGCGCTTATCTGTTTGTATACTTTAAGAGTTAAACAGAAAGATGCAAAGAAGAGTTAGAGACCCTCCTTTCTGGTATTGATGATTTGTACCACCTGAAATTTGTCCTGAGAGGGATGTCTTATCTTTCTCTGTATAAAGTTTGAGTCTAAGGGGGGGGGTGTCTTTATGAAATGTAGGAATGAGATCTGGCTTATAGATGAAGATGAAGTCCTGGTAAGCTGTCCTCTATGTAGGAATTAGGTTTGGGATATTCAGGTTGTATAACTTTATTTTTATTTAATTTTAGCATTCATCTGTTCATTGGTAGTTCAGGATAAGTTTTGTTACATACCTTCTGGATTCAGTAAGCTAGGTATTCAATTCCAACCCACAATCCGGGAGTTATAGAAAGCCACACACTTTTCTGAGCATATGCTTCCCCCCCCCCTTAGACTGAGAGCTAGAGCTATATCCAGTTTCAGTTTCTGCAAACAATCCATGCAGAAGTCTTTTGAATTACTCTGCTTCTTTTTCTTATTTTTTCACTTAATGTTTGCTTTTTCGGTGGCTTCAGTGCCTTGAGACCCCTTTCCAGTTGTCCCCTGTTGGAGGAAAGGACGCAGTCCTGTGGAGGCGAACTGCTGCTTCAGTGAGAAACTTTGGTGGATCTGTGAAGCCAGCCTGCTGAGTACCACCTTCTTGGACTCTGGGTCCGTTCCCCTGGGAGTTTGCTTGTCCGCTGACCTTGTTACGGGTTTTAAGCACAGGCTGTATGCATCGGGAGCAAAAAACCCTGGGTTTCAGGGCGCAGGCTGCGTTTCCCGCCCCCGATTGCATGGAAAGGATCCATGGGGGCGGAGGTTACAGTCGGTATCCGGCTGACTAGCAATCCAAAGATCTTCAAGTCTGGTCATTTGGAACTGAGTTTCTGAGGCAGAAAATCCTTTTCCTTTATTCAGCTGCTGTAAAAGTACTGATAGGCTGGCACTGCTGAAACTGAGTAAACCCTCCATTATTTCCTATGGGAGACTCTTGTTAAATGCTTTAAAACATGTTTTTCACAGTACAAAGGTCAAACTTTTGGAGATAATTCAAGATAAAAATTTAACCTTCAACAACTACTTCGGAAAATTGCGAGCCATGGAATCGAGGGAGAAATACTCATGTGGATTAAAAATTGGCTGGAGCATAGGAAACAGAGAGTGGGGGTAAATGGGCAATACTCGGACTGGAAGAGCGTCACCAGTGGGGTGCCGCAGAGCTCGGTGCTTGGACCCATACTCTTCAACATCTTTATAAATGATCTGGACAAAGGTATGACGAGCGAGGTGATTAAATTTGTGGACGACACAAAGTTATTCAGAGTAGTGAAGACGCAGGGGGATTTCGAAGATCTACAACGTGGCATAATCAGGCTCGAGGAATGGACATCGACATGGTAGATGAGGTTCAATGTGTATAAGTGTAAAGTGATGCATGTCAGTAACAAAAATCTCAAGCACGAGTACAGGATGTCCGGGGTGGTACTTGGAGAGACCTCCCAGGAAAGGGACTTGGGAGTTCTGATCGACAAGTCGATGAAGCCATTTACGCAATGTGCGGCAGCGGCAAAAAGGGCGAACAGAATGCTAGGAATGATAAAGAAGGGGATCACAAACAAATCGGAGAAGGTTATCATGCCGCTGTACCGGGCCATGGTACGCCCTCACCTGGACTACTGCATATAGCACTGGTCGCCGTACTACTCGAGAGGGTCCAGAGAAGAGCAACTAAGATGGTTAAGGGGTTGGAGGAGCTGCCGTGCAGCGAAAGATTAGAGAAATTGAGCCTCTTCTCCCTTGAACAGAGGAGATTGAGAGGGGACATGATCGAAACATTCAAGGTATTGAAGGGGGACAGACTTATTAGATAAGGACAGGTTGTTCACCCTCTCCAAGGTAGGGAGAACGAGAGGGCACTCTTTAAAAGTTGAAAGGAGATAGATTCTGTACAAACGTAAGGAAGTTCTTCTTCACCCAGAGAGTGGTAGAACACTGGAACATTCTCCCGGAGGCTGTCATAGGGGAAAACACCCTACAGGGATTCAAGACAAAGTTAGACAAGTTCCTACTGAATAAGGACATACACTGGTAGGGCTAGTCTCAGTTAGGGCGCTGGTCTTTGACTAAAAGGGCTGCCGCGTGAGTGGATTGCTGGGCATGATGGATCACTGGTCTGATCCAGCAGCGTCATTTCTTATGTTCTTAAATCAGCACAGTTGTCAAGAAGTGCTTCTTCAAACTAAAATTCATACGGTTCATCACTTTGCTCCTTGCCCCCCCCCCAACCAATCAACATTCTCATTCACTCCTTAGTCATCTTACACATTGACTATTGCAATTCTTTGTGCCAAGGTATAGCACAGAAAGAAATTTGAGGATTCCAAATCTTGTAAAACACAGCAGTAAAATGTATCTTCAAAGCGAAAAAATTTGACCATGTTACGCCCTCTCCTTCACGGTGCCTATTGGCTCCCCACTACACATCATATCACCTACAAAATACATCTCCTTACCTTCAAAACTAAACGCACAAATATTCCAGCCTTCATCGATAAACATCTGATTCCATACTCTTCTTCCAACGCTACGATCCAACAATCAGAATTTATTAGTAATCCCATCCATCTGCTAGTTATTTTATGATACCACTCGAAAGACAATTTTTTTGGTTACCGCACCTTCATAGAAACATAGAAATAGACGGCAGATAAGGGCCACGGCCCATCCAGTCTGCCCACCCTAATGTCCCTCCCCTATCTTTGCCCTGCGAATAGATCCCATGTGCCAATCCCATTTGGCCTTAAAATCAGGCACGCTGCTGGCCTCAATCACCTGCAGTGGAAGACTATTCCAGCGATCAACCACCCTTTCAGTGAAAAAGAATTTCCTGGTGTCACCTCGTAGTTTCCCGCCCCTGGTTTTCCATGGATGCCCTCTTGTTGTCGTTGGACCCTTGAAAAAGAAGATATCTTCCTCCGCCTCGATGCAGCCCGTAAGATACTTGAACGTCTCGATCATGTCCCCCCTCTCTCTGCGCTCCTCGAGCGAGTAAAGCTGCAATTTGTTAAGCCGTTCTTCGTATGGGAGATTCTTGAGTCCCGAGACCATCCGGTTGGCCATTCTCTGCACTGACTCCAGTCTCAGCATATCCTTTCGATAATGCGGCCTCCAGAATTGCACACAGTATTCCAGGTGGGGCCTCACCATGGATCTATACAATGGCATAATGACTTCCGCCTTACGGCTGACAAAACCCCTTCGTATGCAACCCATGATTTGTCTTGCCTTGGATGAAGCTTGCTCCACTTGATTGGCAGACTTCATGTCCCCCACTGACGATTACCTCCAAGTCTCGTTCTGCTACCGTTTTTGCTAGGATCTCGTCATTAAGGGTATAGGACTTGCATGGATTTTGGCTGCCCAGGTGCATAACTTTGCATTTTTTGGCATTGAAGTTGAGTTGCCAGGTCCTAGATCAGCGCTCCAGTAGGAGTAGGTCGTGCATCATGTTGTCGGGCATTGAATCTTCGTCCGTTGTGCATTTGCCCACTACATTACTTAGTTTGGCGTCATCGGTGAATAATGTTATCTTACCTCGAAGCCCTTCTGCCAGGTCCCTTATAAAGATGTTGAATAGGATCAGGCCCAAGACTGAGCCCTGTGGCACTCCACTGATCACCTCCGTCATTTCAGAGGGGGTGACGTTTACCACTACCCTTTGAAGCCTACCTCCAAGCCAGTTCCCAACCCATTTCGTCAATGTGTCACCTAATCCTATAGAACTCATCTTGCTCAGCAACCTGCGGTGTGGTACACTATCGAATGCTTTGCTAAAGTCCAGGTACACGATGTCCAGGGACTCCCCAATATCCAGCTTCCCCGTCACCTAGTCAAAGAAGCTGATCAGGTTGGATTGGCATGATCTCCCCTTAGTAAATCCATGTTGATGGGGATCCTGTAGATTCTCCTCATCCTGGATCTTATCCAATTGGCGTTTGATTAGGGTTTCCATTAGTTTGCTCACTATCGATGTTAGACTCACTGGTCTGTAGTTTGCTGTCTCCAGCTTTGAGCCTTTCTTGTGGAGTGGAATGACGTTAGCCGTCCTCCAGTCTAACGGGACGGTGCCTGTACTAAGGGAGAGGTTGAAGAGCTTGGACAGTGGCTCTGCCAAGACATCACTTAGCTCCCTAAGCACCCTGGGGTGTAGGTTGTCAGGCCCCATTGCTTTGTTAACCTTAAGCCTTGACAGCTCATCGTAGACACTGCTGGGCGTAAACTCTAAGTTTCTAAACGGGTCAACTGAGCCAACCCTTGTCTGTAGTTGAGGACCAAGTCCCGGTGCTTCTCAGGTGAATACTGAGCAGAAGTAGTTATTTAATAGTTGGGCTTTTTCCGAATCCTTTTCCACATAGTCTCCTAGTGGATTCCTGAGACGTACTATCCCACCTGAGTTTTTACTTCTGTCACTGATATACCTGAAGAAGGATTTATCTCCCTTCTGGATGTTCTTTGCTAGAGACTCCTCCATGTGGAATTTAGCCTCCCTGACTGCTGTTTTGACGGCTTTTGACTTGGTCAGGTAGTCTGCTCTAGAGTCCTGTTTCCCCGATTGTTTGTAGGAGATGAATGCTTTTTTCTTCTCCTTGATGAGGTCCGAGATCTCCTCAGTAAACCACAGCGGCTTGTTGATCCTTTGCCTTTTACTTACTGATTTAACATAGCGGTTTGTTGCTTCCTGTATGGTGGCTTTCAGAGACGACCACATTCCTTCCATGCTATTGGTTTCTGCTTGGCTTTGTAGCGCCTGGCGAACAAAGGAACCCTACCCCTAGATATTAGATTAAAATCTTCCCTGGAAAAATGCCAATCTAAAATCAAAACCTCTCTCTTTAAAGACTCCTTCAACACCTAAGGTTAGACTTCTCCATCAAAGATTGACAAATGCATCAGCAGAGATTGACAAACGCTTCTCAAGAAGCGATTCCCATCCTACTGTACTCCTCCTTTCCCCCTCCCTCCCATTTTCTTTATTTTTATCTCAATGTAATTCTACTCCCAGTGTCCTTATCCTGTTGGTCTATGTTAGTTCATATCTCTCATTAAAACCCAATTATACTATTTTATTGTACGTTATATTGGTTTTATTTCCTTTTAAGTTATATTTTACTACAAAACTTATTGTAAACCTTTTAGTTATTGCTTGATAGACGGTATATCAAATAACTAATAAACTTGGAAACTTAGGATTCTGGTTCCCCACCTCCCCAGACCCCAAATCGCTATTTTTTTATTTTCAGATTTTGTTTATTTTTGCCGTTTTTGGTGCAAATTCGGTGGCAGCGGCCATTTGAATTTTAAACAATTTTTTTTCTAAGTTTTATTTCTGCCTCAAAAGCCCTCGATTTAATTAAAAATAGTTTGGGATGGACTTCCCAGCCACTAATCTGTCGGATGTGTACCTTGGTTGCGCTGGATTGGTGCTATATCTGGAGGAGGGGTGAGAGCTTTGGTCTTTGCCTCCTTCAGATCCCCCAGTGCTGGGGAGCCAGCCTGGGTCTGTGATTTCTGGGAAATTTTTTACCCAGAGGCCATTCTGGAGTTGGCGTCAAATGCCTGCATTCTGAGTCTGAAGTCTCTTGTGGCATGGTGCGAGTGCCTCAACAAGGCCCTGCAATGCTCACGGTGTAGCTATTCACTGGAATTTTTCTCAGCTCCTCTGGGAAATGTATTCTTTGGACCCAGCTCGTTGGACGCAGCCGGCGGGTGCATCTTGTTTCCTTAACTCAGTTGCGCCAGTGGCAGAGCTCCCTTTCCAGGAGCCCTCTCGTCCGGCTCTGGCAGAGCTCAATTATATTATGCCATTCGGATATTATGCCACCTTTATCTCCTGACTCTGCCTTTGTTTTGGATTCAGCTGATTCTCTTTCTGGGACTAATCTGGGTGCAAGGGGCGACTCGCTTGGATAATGGGATTTTTGGGGGAACTCAGGATTGCAGGCAAGCTCTTCTGTCCCTCCATAGACACTGCCATTGCTTTGGTATGTCACCTAGCGCAGTGTTTTTCAACCTTTTTACACCTATGGACCGGCAGAAATTAAATAATTATTCTGTGGACTGGCATCTGTCTGTGGACTGGCATTAGTCCGTGGACCGGCGGTTGAAGAACACTGGGCTAAGTCGTGGGCCAGACCCCACCCATCTCTACCCAATCTCCACGCCAGACCACGCCCCATAATAGTACTAATTGTAACACTATTTTTTCCATTCATTTTTCACAGATACACAATATAATCTTACTAGTATTTAAGCCCATTACATTAACGGGTGCTAGAATAGATGTCTGTCTGTCTTTCTCCTGCCCCCCTGTCTCTTTCTTCCTTTCTTTCTGTCTCTCTCCCTGCCCCGTCTATCTTTTTTCTTTCTGTCTCTCTCCCTGCCCTGTATATCTTTCTTTATTTCTTTCTATCTTTTTTTCTTTCTGTCGCTCTCCCTGCCCAGACCCTCACTGAATAGCCCGTTACATTAACGGGTGCTAGAATATATGTGTGTGTGTCTGTCTTTATTTCTTTCTCTCTCTGTCTCCTTAGCCGCTTTCTGTATTTCTGTCTTTATTTCTGTCTTTCTTTTGGCTGTCCACCACCAGCCCTTGCATGCTCGCCCTGTCCATTCTCCCTTCCTTTTATCTCCCCTGTGTCCACCACCACCCCTTCACTGCTCCCCTTATCCAGCAGCAGCCCTTCTCCCTTTGTTTTACCTCCCCCGTCCATCAGCACCTCTTCCTGCTCCCCCTGTCCAGCAGTAGGCCTCCCTTCCTTTCCCCCCCGTCCATCAGCACCTTTTCCTGCTCCCCCTGTCCAGCAGTAGGCCTCCCTTCCTTCCCCCCCAAGCAGTCTGCAATAGTTACATTTTTGAACTTCTATACATTTTTTAATGTTTTCACATAAAAAGCAATCACCTCACATACATCGCTGGCTCAAACTCCAACTTCCATTTCTGCTGACATCTTTGTCTTGGGGATGTTTACACCCAGGAGCCACTCCTGGTAGCAATTTGCACAAATAGAAATATGGTGCAAATCCTCGCACCTATAGTTAGGTGCATATGCCCCTTATTCTGTAATGATGTGTGCAAATGTAAGGAAAGCCCCCAATCCGCCAATAACTCTCCTATTTCCATGCTCCCTCTCCCCCCCCCTTTTTTTGGCATCATGCATAAAATTTAGACTCAAATCCTGTGCCAAAAATTACACACACATTTAAATTAAATCTAATTAATGTTGATAATTGCTTGTTAAGAAGGCAATTTTCAGAGCTAATTGACTTGTTATTAAATGAAGTGGATTGCAACGTCAGAGAGGCTTTCGGTTCAGGCTCAGGATGCCCGTAGGAGCCACTGCCTGTGGCTTTGTGCACTGAATCAGTGAGGAAGAGGGAGTTGATTCAAAGAAAACGCCGCATTGATCCCACTGTGGACTGGCGGTTGAAGAACACTGTTTTGGGCCTGATGCACGTGCTGGCCCTGTGGACCAGCAGGAAATTTCTGTGGACCGGCATCAGTTCACGGACCGGTGGTTGAAGAACACTGACCTAGCGTACTGAATCCAGAAGGTATCTAACAGAATGGAAGATTAGGTTTTCACCTTCGATAATCTTCTTTCTGTTAGGATTCAGTATGGCCCGCCCTCTCTGTGTAACTTCAGTTGTTCTGAATCTCCCTCGTTTTGCCTCAGTTATTCTCGTTGTAGGCAGAGGCCTTCTAGCCACTTGACGGATCCAGTGGGGATTTTTTGCCTTTCTGTGAGTATAAGTTACCAAAGGCTGTTTCATGTGCGTGCTCGTTGCACGCAGCAGGTTAGTTTTACATTGTTTATCAATGGTTTTTCTGTGTTGCCGTTGGGCCTGTATATTACTTGTTTTCATGTTTTGCAGAGCAGACCTGTACAGAAATTGTTATGTTGCTGGGGAACGAACTTCCCATGTACTCTCTTATCATGAAGTTGTTCAGGTATGTTGCTTGCTTTGGGACTAAACTGAATCTAACAGTGTCTATAAGTGGGGTGAGCATGTGCTCAGAAAAATGTGTGGCTTTCTGCAATGCCCGGATTGAGGATTGGGCTTGAAATCCTAGTGTACTGAATCCTACAGGTACTAACAGAAAAAAAGATTATCAAAGGTGATAACCTAATCTTCCATTACATTCTGGTTTTACTGTGTCCCCAGAAAGCTAGATTTCCTATACCCAGGTCAACATGTTAATGTGAATTATTGCAAATTAATGCACTTACATGATTCAACAATGTGGTTTAATGCAAACCTCATTGTTGATGGGCCCTGTTTTTAAAGAATGCATTTAAAATGCAAATTAACACAATTTAGATGCTTTAATGTAGGTCAGTAAATCCATCAAACAAATTAACACCGCAGAAAGCACCGAAGTAACCCTTTCAACTCTGTAACTCTTCTGGAAATGTCCAGATAATCTCTTATGTAATCCGCCTTGAACCGCAAGGTAATGGCGGAATAAAAGTCACTAATGTAATGTAATGTAAATATAGGCTTGAGGCAGTGGGGGATGAATTGACTTGTTTGAGGTTACAGAATGTGAGTAGGATCTGAACTTTGTACGTCGCTTTGAAATTTTTTGATAATGCAATAAAATCAAACTTTTATTAAACTTGAAACTTGCTGCTAATCATTAGGCTGTATAGTTTTAAGTTTTTGGTTTTCTAGCCTAAGAAATAATGCTTCACTAGCTTTTTGGTCTCTTCAGTCTGATGAAGATTGTATACAGTCATCAGAGGAGCAGGTGGGACACTGATTATCATTGATCTGTCTTTGATACCCCCCTCTTTTTTTTTTTTTTAGGAAGCAGAGGAATGGTTCAGAGTCTGAATACACAGAGAAGTTGCAGCAGTACAGTGAGTACAGCGGTGTTTGTAGAGGCAGTCGCCAAGTGGTAGGGATGAAGGAACATAGGGCAAGTGCAAAGGTGGTGGGTGCCATAGGCAAGACTTTCAACCTTACACCACCTTCAATTAAATTTTATACGCCCCCCCTCAAAGATTATGATAATTAAACTCTGAAGTTATGTTCCATCCCCTTTATCATCTTGGTCATCTACTTTAAACTTTTTCTAGTAATGCTATATATTTCTTGAGATAAGGAGGCCAGAATTGAACGCAGTACTCCAGGTGAGGTCACACCAGAGGCATTATAACGTTCTTAGTCTTGTTAACCATCTCTTTTTTAATAATTCCTAGCATCTTGTTTGCTTTTTTGGCCGCCGCCACACACTTGGTTTCATCGTATTGTTTACAACAATACCCAGATCCTTTTCTTGGGTGCTAACTCCCAAGGTGGACCCTAGCTTCTGGTAACTGTGATTTGGGTTATTCTTCCCAATGTGCATCACTTTGCATTTGTCCACATTAAATTTCATCTGCCACTTGGATGCCCAGACTTCCAATTTCCTAAGGTCTGCCTGCAATGTTTCACAATCCGCATGCATTTTAACAACTTTGAACAACTGTTAGTGTCATCTGCAAATTTAATCACCTCACTCGTCGTTCCAATTTCCAGATCGTTTATAAATAAGTTAAATAGCACTGATCCCAGTACAGACCCCCCCATGGTACTCCACTCTCCTCCATTGAGAAAAATGAACATTTAACCCTACCGTCTGTTTTCTATCCAATAACCAATTCCTAATCCACAACTGAACTTTGCCACCTAACTCATCACACCATTAGCACACATAATTAGAAATATATCCTAGTGGCCAGACAAAAATAGACTTGTAAATATAGAATCAAATTTAATGATGATTTGCCTTTTAATAGCTGACTAGTTAAGGTATCTCCCCAGGACACACCCCTTTATCAGCTCTCCTTTGTGGGTAGAAATGCAGATCTTACTTGGAGAGAAGAACATAAGAATTGCTGCTGCTGGGTCAGACAAGTGGTCCATCGTGCTCAGCAGTCCGCTCACATGGCAGCCCCCAGGTCAAAGACCAGTGCTCTAAATGAGTCCAGCCTCACCTGCGTACATTCCAGTTTTGCAGGAACTTGTCCAACTTTGTCTTGAATCCCTGGAGGGTGTTTTCCCTTATAACATACTCCAGAAGAACGTTCCAGCTCTCCACCACTCTCTGGGTGAAGAAGAACTTCCTTACATTTGTACGGAATCAGTTCCCTTTTAACTTCAGAGAGTGCCCTCTCGTTCTCTCTACTTTGAAGAGGGTGAACCACCTGTCTTTATCTACTAAGTTTATTCCCTTCATTATCTTGAATGTTTCAATCATGTCTACTCTCAGTCTCCTCTTTTCAAGGGAGAAGAGGCCCAGTTTCTCTAATCTCTCGCTGTATGGCAACTCCTCCAGTCCCTTAACTATTTTAGGATGATGATGTGGAGGAACTGAAAAAAATCTCGGTGAATCTGGATGATGTACTAAGCCAAATCGACAAGTTAAAAAGTGATAAATCACCTGGACTGGATGGTATAAAGCCCAGGGTAATAAAAGAACTCAAACATGAAATTGCTGACTTGCCGTTAGTAATCTGTAACCTGGTGCTAAAATCGTCTATAGCAGTGTTCTTCAACCTTTTTACACCTATGGACCGGCGGAAATAAAATAATTATTTCGTGGACCGGCAAACTAATAAGACTGAAATTTTTAAAAACCCCATTGCCGCCCCATCCCCGCGAGCTCGGTCCCATTAACCATCTGATCCCATCCGCACAAGCCTCAAATAGTTATGATTTTATATTGAACATATTTTATTAAAGTATAAAAAGAAACAATAGTCTGTACAATTGTCATTTTATAAATATAAATAATACAGGGCAAGGATCAACAAAAACCCCATCTCCCCTCCCCTTCACATATATCCCCTCTACTATCAAGAAAACTGAATAAGCCAAATTATTACAGAATGCTACACAAATATCATGCTAACAGAATACCACAGTCACACATGGCAGGAATGGTGTTAGGGGAGTGGAACTAGGGCAACTGCCTCCTGGTCAGAGAGAGCCCTAAGCCAGCTGGAAACTAAAGACACACTGCCTGGGCTTTGCACGCCCCAGTTATGTCTAACATCAGCTCTAGCAGGATACATATTTTAAATCTGATATATTCTAATCACAAGATAGAAATAAAATTATTTTTTTCTACCTTTTGTCGTCTCTGGTTTCTGCTTTCATCTTCTTTTCACTCTCTTCCATCCAGTGTCTGCCCTCTGTCTCTTCAATCCAGCATCTGCCTCTTCCATCCACTGTCTGCCCTCTACCCCTCCCCCTTCCATATGGTATCTGCGTCTTTCTATGCCCCTCTCTCCTACACCAGATCTAGCATCTTTGTCCCTCTTTCCTTATTTTTCATCTGATCCCCCTTCCCAGCATCAATCTCTTTCTACTTTGTCATTCCTCTGTCTCTCCCCTTTCCCTCATCTGATCTCTCCATTCCATCCTGACTCCTTCCCCTCCTCTAATCTCCCTGCCAGCTGTTTCATTCCATTGTTCCTCCTCCCCTGTCCAACAGTACCTTCTCCCTTTCTTCCTCCCCTTATCCAACAGTAATTCTCATCTCTTCCCCTTCTCCCTTGTCAGCAGTAGCCCCTTCCCCTCCCTTGTCCAGGAGTACCCCTTCTCCCTTTCCTCCTCCTCTTATCCAACAGTAACTCTCGTCCCTTCCCTTTCCCTTCTCCCCTGTCAGCAGTAGCCCTTTCCCCGCCCTTGTCCAGGAGTACCCCTTCTCCCTTTCCTCCTCCTCTTATCCAACAGTAACTCTCGTCCCTTCCCTTCCCTTTCCCTTCTCCCCTGTCAGCAGTAGCCCTTTCCCCTCCCTTGTCCAGGAGTACCCCTTCTCCCTTTCCTCCTCCTCTTATCCAACAGTAACTCTCGTCCCTTCCCTTTCCCTTCTCCCCTGCCAGCAGTAGCCCCTTCCCCTCCCTTGTCTAGGAGCACCTCTACTCCCTTCCCTCTCCAGCAAATGTTTCCTCTATATAGGCTAGTGGCAGCTCTGTGTGCTTTTAACTTCGGCACACAGCTGCCCCTAAGCAGTATTTTAGCTGCGGTTTCATGAGGCAGCCTTGGGGCCTTTGGTAGGCCGGCCCGCTTTGATGATGCGATATGGGCCGGCCTATCAAAGGCCCCGAGGCTGCCTCATGAAACTGCGCTAAAATACTGCCTAGGGGCAGCTGTGTGCCGAAGTTAAAAGCACACAAAGCTGCCCCTGCTTGTCTGGGGGTGCAGAGACATACGCGGCAGGAGTAGGAAGTGGAAGGCAGGAGTGTCGGCATAGCGACGGCAACAGGAAGTTGCACGTCAGCTGACGCCGGCACTTTTTGCTGTGGCTGGGGACCCGAATCCTTTGCGGACCGGCAACATTTTTTTACGGACCGGCAGTTGAAGACCAGTCTATAGTATCTGAAGATTAGAGAGTGGCCAATGTTACGCATATTTTTAAAAAGGGCTCTAGGGGAGATCTGGAAAATTACAGACTGGTAAGCCTCACTTCAGTGCTGGGCAAAAACAATTATAAAAACTAAAACTGTAGAACACGTAGACAAACTTGATTTAATGACATGGAGTCAACATAGACTCAGCAAAGGGAGATCTTGCCTCACCAATTTGCTTGACTTCTTTGAAGGTGAGATGAATGACTCTGCAGTTTAATTTAATGACTACTCAAAAGGCAGCCCGAGTCAGGGAGGATTGGTCTGCTGTGCTCTTGCTCTCCCACTGAGCTTGGTTAAGGTGGTGACTCTGATGGCTGCCTATTTGACAGAGGAAGGGTGACTAACTTTATTCATAGATTGTGCAATAATTTTATTCTTTATATGATAACTATCATGTGTCTAGTAACCGTGGGCTCCTGAGGGGAAGTACTCCACCTGTTATAAATACAGTCACTGGCTATCAATGAAACATGAGAGGAAATGTACAATTATTAGCTTTGACCGTGAGAGCTATTATCACAGGGCAACTGAGGGCATTAATAGAGGAGTCATCAAGTGGCCTGCCACTCGGGACTCAGGCCCAATGTCTTGGAATTGTCTATTTCTACAGCCAGAAAACTTTGCTATGAATTTTTAAGACTCTTAGACCATTATTCTGGTTCCTGTACTCCCAACTGAAGTAATGCTGCTCAGGGTTAGTCTAGAGTCTACTACGTAGGTTCACATGCACAAGCTCACTGCCTCTGATCTGCTTAGCCATGCAGAAAACGGACTGGCTACTACAGGACTGGCTTTAGAATCACTGCATGACAACAAGAACCAGTTTTTGGATATAATTATGTTTTTATGGCTTTTATTGAATAAATTCCTGCACCTTGTACATTTTCTGCAGTTTCTGTTGCTGTCTTTTTGCCTCCGCTTCTATCTCTACAACATCACCAATATTCACCCCTTCTTCTCTGAGCACACTACCTGGACCCTTGTCCACACTCTTGTAACCTCACGCTTAGATTACTGCAATCTACTTCTAACTGGTCTCCCTCAATGCCACCTCTCCCCCTTGCAATCTGTGCAAATCTCTGCTCCACGACTCATCTTCTACCATCCTCGTTACACTCATGTCACCCCTCTCCTTAAATCACTTCACTGGCTCCCTATCCGCCTTTGCATTTAGTTCAAGATCTTATTGCTGACCTACAAGTGTGTTCATTCTGCTGCCCCTCAATATCTCTCCTCTCTTCTCTCTCCTTATTCATCTTCCAGAGAACTCCGTTCCTCAGATAAGCCACTCTTAGCTTTACCCTTCTCCTCCATTGCCAATTCCAGACTTCGTTCCGTTCATCTAGCTGTCTCCTATGCCTGGACTAAATTACCCAAGTTTATCCGCCAAGACCCTTCCCTTACTTTGTTTAAAAGCAGACTGAAAACCCACCTTTATGATATATGTTTATTTTATTTTTCATTTGATAACCTGCTTAATGCAAAAGGTCAAAGCGGCTTACAAAATAAAATCAAAATCAAAAGGAACACTAATGTTAAAAGAAAAGGTAATACAATCAAACAAGGAACACATACAATCAAAATAAAATAAAACAATATACAGTAATTAAAGTTTATAATAAACTTACTAATGCCTGTAGTTTCATTCAGATTACCCCACGAAAAGCTATATGAAAAAAAATAATTCTTCAAAGGTGATTTTAATTTTAAAAAGGACTGCTCAGCTCTAATAAAAGGTGGAAGATTATTCCAAAACAGTGGTGAAATTAAAAAAAATATGCTGAGCAGAGTATAAATTTGTAGTGAGCCATTTTTGGAGAAGGAAGAACAAGTGTTTTGGAATCACGTGAACATAATAAACTTGAAGGAGTATAAGGTACAGTAACAAGCTTAAATAAGATGGCTGTGAAAGATGAAGAGCTTTAAATGTTAGACACACAATTTTAAACTGACATCTAAACTGTAGGGGAAGCCAGTGTAATTGTATCGTATAGCTTTGCTTTATATAATAGCCTCACTGCAGAATTCTGAAGAGTTTAAAGATGACGTAGATTGGATGAATTACAATAATCAATTCTTGATGTTACAAATGCATGAATAAGCGTATTCTGAGCTTGAAAATCTAAAATGGAACTAATAGATCTAATTCTACATAACCAAAAGTAACCTTTCTTAAGTACTATCATGACCATAGGAAATCAGTTCTTCTGATATCCCTTGATCTATCGGCTGCCTTCGATACGATTGACCATGACTTACTTCTCAAAGGTCTCAAAGATAGCAGGATAACTGATTCGGCTCTTCTCCGGTTTTCCTCCTACTTTGCCGATAGGAACTTTCAAGTCCACTCCAAAGGAATCTCTTCTGCCCCAATCTTTCAAACTTACGGTGTTCCAGAAGGTTCTATCCTTTCCCCCCTATTATTCAATATCTTAGCCCCGCTTCTGACATTAGCTCAGATTTATTCCATTTTCCTACGCTGATGACATCCATCTCCTTCATCCACTCAACCCGGCCAATATCAATGACATTCAAGAAATCAATTCTAAACTTGACAAAATCAGCTCGGCTCCGAACTAACAGACTCTCACTAAACGTAGCTAAATCACGAGGGATTCTATTCCCATATAAAAATAAAGACTCTTTAATCGGACAGATATCCATTGACTCAATTCCCCTCCAAATCGAACCCAAACTCAAACTACTAGGAGTCACTTTCGATAAAGATCTTACCTATCACGATCATATTAGCTCCCTAACCAAAAACTGTTTTTACAAACTCCATTTAATTCGATCTATAACCTCCGTTCTAGAACTCACCTCGATCCAAATTCTAACTCACTCATTAATCATCTCACACATAGACTACTGTAACTCTCTTTACCACGGCATAACTCAAAAAGAAACCCGTCGATTACAACTAATCCAAAATACTGCGATCAAACTTATCTATAAGGCCAAAAAATATGATCATGTTACCCCACTTCGCGAGTTAAACTGGCTACCAGTCTCTCACAGAACATATAAAATTCTTCTTCTAACCTTTAAAATAACAACCCCCCACCTTCCTGCTTTTATTGACCAATATCTCATCCCACATACCCCTCCTAGGGTCCTTAGATCTACGAATCAGATCTTACTGATAGTCCCCTCTATCAAGGACCTCTACTATACTAGAAATTCCATTTTTTTCAGTAGTCGCACCCTCGCTCTTGGATGCAATGCCACTTTATCTTCACAGTGAAAATTCTCTTAATAAATTCAAAGCAAACCTTAAAACTTTCCTTTTCAAAGATGCCTATCAATAATGCACTTAAGAACCTATTAAAGGGGGAAAAAATGCTTTTAAGATGCGACATCCCCATCTCCCTTCTGTTACTTCCTAACCCTCTATCCTTCCTTTTATTTTTATTTACATATTGTAATTAAAACTTCTCTATTCCCCAGTTCCTTTCGTTTCTAATAAGTCTAATTTTGTCTTAGTCTTAGTTTTACCCCCTCTTTATTTTATTTTAACCAAATTTCTATATTAGATTTTACCAATTTGTAATATTGTAAACCATCCAGATACATGTGATGATCGGTATATCAATATTGCACTCCTATTGATCACAGTTATATCTTCTTAAATATATTATTTCTTAAAACTAATAAGATAATATGAATATATATCATAAGGTGATGTGCTCAGACCTTTTACCCAATAAATAGTGTAGTCACTAAAATGGGTTTAACAAGGGGACCATCATTGCAACCACCTGTCCCCGCCCTCCCTCAATATTCTTAGCCTGTTATAACACTGAGATAGTACTTATCTGAATGGGGAGGCTTAGTGTAGATGAACTTGTCTTTGTTAAACCTCATCAGTGACCAAATTAAAGTGTTAACGTGCAGTGTTAAAATCCACAACCATGATTTCAAAATTCTTTCCCGTCCCCCCGACTCGAGTTTCGTTTCCTTCGTCGGGGAGGGACACTATAAAAGAAAATACACTAGTTAGATCTACTTATCATTGTTAGATTTATAAAAGATCTAAGCTATAGCTATTATTACTGTTGTTTCAATTAAAGACTATTCAAAGTGATGTGTTAACTGAGACCGGCAAACAGAGGTCAAACTGCTTCAAAATCTGGGAACCAAGTACCTCCTATTACCCTGAATCTATATTTATATAGAGCGTTGAACGGAAGAGGTTGGATTATAAACTATCCCGGATGTTAACTCTGCCTGGGGAGTATCATAATGCATTATATAGCTAACCAATCTATATCTGCATTTAAACCCTGTGGGTGCAAGGTCTGCCAATTATATATGAAACGTTGTTCTTTTTGAATTAATTGTTTTGATATATTACCTCCAGTGTCATGTATTTGTACTAACACCGTGTATTTAAGCTCTTCCACTGTGTGAGAATTCTCCATCCAATGAGATACCAGGGGGGCGGAGACACGATTTTTCCTGATGTTGCTGAGATGTTCTATTATTCGTGTTTTTATCATGCGTGTAGTTTGTCCTATGTATAATTGTCCGCAGGGGCATTGGATACAATAGACAACCCCTTTTGACCGACAATCTGTTCCTGTGTTGAGTGTGAAGTGTCGTCCGCATCCGGGTATTCAAATGAGATATTCATATTATCTTATTAGTTTTAAGAAATAATATATTTAAGAAGATATAACTGTGATCAATAGGAGTGCAATATTAACGTGAAAAGTCACAGTATAAAACATAATATCTCCCCATTTATATCACACTAGATCGGTATATCAAGCCATAAATAAACTTGAAACTTGAATACTTGAGAAATTTGCAATTCGAAAGAAAACGAATCAAAGACAACTCTTAAATAACAAAATGAATTGACAGGTTGTAGGTCGATTCTAAATAGATTTATACCAATCTTAGTTTGGAACATCAGTCCAATTATCCAACAAACAGTCATTTTTCCTGGGTTAAGTATCATCCCATGCGTTTTAAGCCATGTTGAGATTGCATCGGTATATCGTTGTAAAGGGACTAAATCAATATTAAATGGAGAGACTGCAAAGGTCAGTAAAATATCAGCATATATAAATGCCTTGATATGAAATTCCTGAATCGAGGTTGCAAGCGGGCTTAAAAAAATATTCAATAGTAGAGATGAAAGTAGCGACCCTTGTGGGACTCTACAGTCCAAATTAAACAAGAACGAGGAAGACGCTGTAGGAGACACTCTAAATTTTCTTCCAGTAAGGTATGATTTAAAACTAACCACTAATACCTATTGAAGCTATCTGGGAAACTAGTAATGAATGCATGGTTCACAAGATCAAAGGCTGATGAGAGATCAAGAGAGGCTTGCAAAACAATTCTTCCAGCATCCAGATGTGGATGCAGCTCACTGTTCAGAGCTGCTGTTGTAGTTTCTGTACTGTGATGTGTTCAAAATAGAGAGTTGCGCGGGGACAGAAATGCCACCCATCCCCGCCCGGATCCTCTCCGTCCCCACCAGGATCCTCTCCGTCCCCGCAAGGAATTACCTCCATCACTGCCCGTCCCCATAAAAAGCAGCAATTATTTCTGACAGGATCATCAATTCCACAGTTTCTTTTGTGTTTGCGCTGCTGTTTTCCTTGTGGAATCTCTTTGGTGGAACCCTTTTTTTGTTTTCTGTTCAGGTAATTAACTTATAAACCCCCTCTTTTACTAAGGCTGACGTATCCGCTATATTATATGGACGAACCCTGCTTCCAAAGCCTTCCATCCCCGTGGGAGTCCTGTTGGCTAGAGGGGGGGTCCCCGTGGGAGTCCCGTGGGCTAGAGGGGGGTCCCTGTGGGAGCCCCGTGGGTTAGGGGGGGATTCCCGTGGGATTCCCGCGATCCTTGTTCCCGTGCAGACCTTTAGTTCAAAATCCTGTATGACAAGAATGTAAAACTAATTTCTTGTCAATGAGATCCAGCAATTGTTCAAATACAATCTTTTCTGTAATTTTAGAAATAATACCGGGATTGGATATTGGGTGGAAATGTTCAGGAAAATAGTCTAAATTCAAAAGATTTTTTGGAATTGGGGACATATTTGCAATCTTTCAAGTTGAGGGAACGATCCCAGAAGAAAGACTTCAGTTCATAATCCTACTCCCCACTGCCCACCAACCCAGGCAGCAGATTAACCGTTCCCCTTAACTGTATCCATGACATCCAGTTTGTCTGTCTTGTCTGTTTAGATTGTAAGCTCTTTGGAGCAGGGACTGTCGTCTTTGTGACTGTACAGTGCTGCGTACTTCTGGTAGCGCTATAGAAATAATAAATAAAATATTCCACCATAAACTGTGCAATTATTAGCTTTCACTGTGAAAGCTATCACAGGGCAACTGCATTATAGAGGAGTCCCCCAGTAGCCCAGTATATTAGAAAGAATGTGAGCCCACCAGGACCAAAAGGGAAAAATAATTGAGTACCTGAATGTAAGTGGTATATAAATACAAAAATTAATAAGTAGAAGTAGATTTTTGTGACTCACCTCTTAAGGGTATCATGCAGCCATGACTGTTCAGTGGTTTCTAGTGGATGGAGAAATGCACTGTGCAGCTGTTCTTTGAGGCTTCTCAGCCAGCTCCTGACCCATTTTGTTACCAGGTTAGGGTCAGTAGAGCAGCCAGGGGGATCCTACCGGACAACTTAACACGATTATATTGAACACATTTGGTTGGAGCTCGGGTGACACTCTGATGCTCTTTTTTTGATACTATAAATGAGAGTTTGAAAAGGATAATGGCTTTTATAAAACAGACTGCTTATTGGCAAGAGTTTGTTACTCATTTCATGTTTTATTTTCTCAAGGAGGTAAGTTAATGCTTTTTCTACTAACTGGCTCCCTTTTCTACAAGCACGTTCCTCTAGAGCAGTGGTTCCCAAATCCTGTCCTGGGGGACCCCCAGCCAGTCGGGTTTTCAAGATATCCCTAATGAATATGCATGAGAGAGATTTGCATACCTGTCGCTTCCATTATATGCACATCTCTCTCATGCATATTCATTAGGGATATCTTGAAAACCCGACTGGCTGGGGGTCCCCCAGGACAGGGTTTGGGAACCACTGCTCTAGAGTTTAAAGGGTTTCAACTCTCCTCTTAGTTGGCTACTGTGTTGGAAGTTTCAGTTCCAGCAGTAGGATGGAGGCTGGGAAAAAAATCTCATCCTGAGCTGCTTTTATTTCTTTTGGATCCTATTGAGCAGAGGAAAAGTTGTGACACAATGGTTCTTTTATTTACTCTATATTAAGAGTCGATATTTTTGAGTTGTAGGAGCAGTAAGTCTTTGCTCTTGAATGTTTAAAAAAATGGAAAAATCTTGCCTTTTTCTTGTGAAACTAATAACGATATCTGCAACGTGATTTTATGGATGCCATTATTTTTAGTCTGGGTCTTAGTATGGCACTTCATGTGAATTCCACTCGTATCTTTGTGTCAGCTAGCACATTTCTATTCTGTTAATAAGTGTAAGGCTTTTGGGCATGTAACTTGATATGAACAAACTGTTAGCAGCTAATAGATGTATTTACCAAGTCCTCAGACACCTAAGACACTACTTGAACTGATTTCGTGTCCTTACTGGGGTGACGTGTTCATCATCGGTCTCGTTTGATTTTTTTTTATGCAGACAATGATACCGTATTGTATCTATATGGTGCTGTACATACCACCTCATGCACTCCGTTCCAATTGGTTATTCTTGGGTTTGTTTCATGATGATTGACTTTCTGCCTTGCTTCATCCTTTTTTTTCCCTGTTGGATACTATCAGAAATATTGTCTAGAAATAGTCTACGTCCTTCCTTGCCAATTGTGCCTGGAGGAAATGTGTGTTTGCCTTGCATGTGTTTTTTTGTTATGAACTTCGAGTTCCACCATTCTTGGGCACTGCTTTGTAGCATCCTGCTTGTTCTGGACTAGTCTGGTATGGCTGTTAAGGAAGGAAAATTCACATCTTAACTGATTATTTTCTTTCCTTTAGTCCTACCCACCCTGATTGATCTTATTTCCTCTATGTGGAGTGTTTTCCTCGTCATCTTTTTTTGCAGATTTCATTGTTTTTGTTTTCAGGCTTCTTCAATATGATCACTCCCATACAACTCGTGAAATAAATAGATATCAGTAGACCATATGCCTCTTGTCTTGGTGTAGGTCAGTTTTTCAACTGGTGTGCTGCAACTGCTTCTCAAGTGTGCCACGGAGGCCACAGGTATCCTGCGAGCATAGACATTGATACGCTCCAAAATCCTTCCGGCATTCTGGCATTTCCTCCATACCTCCCTTTCCCTTGTTCCATCCTATGGATCCAGCATAGTTTTCTTATCTTCCTCTGCTCCTTTGGGCCTCCATACATGCAACAGGCTCTCTCTCTCTGGCCAGCCCTGGGGTCCTTCCCCCTCTGTTGCAACTTTCTGTTGCCATGTGGGAAGAGCAACAGCTTCAGGCCAGCTGGAGGGAGTTATATGTAATTGCTGCTAGCCAGTGCTGCAAATCTGTAGGTCTGCAGGGATGTGGACAGTGGGAGGTAAGAAAGCATTCTAGACCCATGGTGGGAGGGTAAGAAGCTACACACGGAAGGGAAGCAAGAGGAGAAAATTCTAGATATGAAGGAAGTATGTAGGGGGGGGTTAAAAAGCACCTGTATAGAAGAGAAGGGAGAGGGGAAATTGCACATGGATGGAAGGGGAGAGGGGAAGATGCTGCAAATGAATTATGTGTTTGTAGTGCATATCTGGTCACTTTAGGTTGGTTTTTGTAACTTAGACCAGTGTTTTTCAACCTTTTTACGCCTATGGACCGGCAGAAATAAAATAATTATTCTGTGGACCGGCATCGGTCTATGGACTGGCGGTTGAAGAACACTGGGCTAAGTCGTGAGCCAGACCCCGCCCATCTCTACCCAATCTCCAACCTAGACCCCGCCCCATAATAGTACTAATTGTAACACTATTTTTTCCATTCATTTTAAACAGATACACAATATAATCTTATTATCAACACATAATGGTTAACCACAAAATTAAGTACACAAGTACACTGACAGCAGATGTAAATTCTCAGAATTGACATAATTCAATCACTAAATTCAAAAATAAAATCATTCCCCCCTACCTTTGTTGTCTCCCTCCCTCCATGATATGGCTTACCTTCTGGCCTGCTCCACCTGGCCATTTTATGCCGCCCCCGGTATTATCTTCAGGCCGGCTCCTTCTTCCTCACTGATGCAGTGCATAAAGCTGCAGACAGCAGCTCCTTGCGTGTCCCGTGCCTCATCTGGAAGCCTTCCCTCTGACGTTGCAACATCAGAGAGAAGGCTTCCGGTTCAGGCGCAGGATGCCCGTAGGAGACACTGCCCGTGACTCTGTGCACTGAATCAGTGAGGAAGAGGGAGTTGGCTCAAAGATAACACTGCAATGATTGCACCGTGGACCGGCGGTTGAAGAACACTGTTTTGGGCCTGATGCACGTGCTGACCCTGTGGACCGGCAGGAAATTTCTGTGGACCGGCACCGGTCCACAGACCGATGGTTGAAGAACACTGACTTAGACCATGTTTTAAATGGTCTTAAGTCACAACGTCCAAGTTCTGTCGATCCTGTGCTGTATAACTTTCAGATGGATGGAAAGGAAGGGGATGATGGGAAATGCTGCATGTGGATGAAAGAGAAGTGCAAACTAGATTTGAGAAGGAGGATGAAATTAGAAGAAAGTTGAATGTGAAAGATCAGTGCTAAAGATGGTCGAAAGGTAGGAAATGAAGAAAGGAGAGACAAAAAAAATACCCAAAATCAAATGGGCAGGAGGTCCTGAAAACAGAGCTAAGCTCAGAGCAAAAAAGAGCAGAACCATGACCGGGAGCAAGATAATTAGAAAAATAAAATCTCCAGACAGCAAAGGTATGAAAATGGTTTTATTTTGTCTAGTAAATGAATTTTGTCAATTCAAAGAAATTGCATCCGCAAGGGTCTTGAACTGTACAGGACGACAGGAATTTTGGTGCTGCAGAACCCAGTATCTCTGCTTTCAGTTTTGTCTGCAAATGAGTGAAGGATTCTGCTGGCATTTGATGTCTGTAACAGTTTTTCCAGTTTCACAGAGCAGTTATTGGTGCTCTAATGAATGATTACTCCTGAAGGTTGTAGATATAGGTGGGGATAGAGATTACTTGCAGAAATAGGTGAAGATGGAATGGGAGCCTTTTTGTGCCTTTGGCATTCAAAGTGGTGGGCACTGGAGGATTAGGTGACTTGCCCAGGTTCACGAGGAACAGCACCAGGATTTGATCTTAACACTTCTGTGTGCTGAGGCAGCAGCTGTACCAGTGAGCCACACCTTCCTTAGAAGAGACAGGAAGGTATTGGTTAGATTCCAGTTGGTGTGCCTTGGCAATTTTTGCACCTTCTAAGTGTGCTGTGGGATGAAAGGTTGAAAATCACTGGTGTAGTATTGGATTGTTGCTTTCAACTTTCAATGTTGAGCAAAGGTATGGTTTTAAGAACTATTGCTTGGTTATTTGAAATACTGAACATTCCATGATTGCAAGATACCCTTGCAGGACAAGTTACAGAAAGCTACTTTCCTTCTTTGTCTCCATCCATTGGTTGACAGACATAGAAATATGGAAACATGAAGGCAGATAAAGGCCAAATGGCCCATCTAGTCTGCCCATCCACAGTAACCATTATCTCATGCTAGACTACTCTGGTAGGATTAAAGGAAAGAAAATTATTAGGTAAGACACAAATTTTCTATGCCTACATATAGAACCACGAGCCTAAGAGGGTTGTAATGGAATAGAAAACTACTTTCAAATTCAATGAGTGGGAGAGGCCAATTAGTATCAACCCAACTCTTGCCAGCAAATTCTAAAACTGCAAAGGGTAGTGAGAATGAGGATTCCTGCTGGGGAAAGATTCTAAAGGGGAAACATCCTAATATTAGCCTTTATAGAAAAAAATTAATACTTTGTCTACCCATTTAAATCTCTCACTAGCTGCCACTAATTTACGTGGGGAGAGGCGTGGAGGGGCATAATCGAAAGGAACGTCTAAGTCCGTTTTTGTCTAAGTCGCAAGTCATCCAAAGTAAAAAACAGCTTAGGACACATTTTTGAAAAATACATTCAAATTTTTTTTTCGTTTCAAAAATCGTCTAAGTATACGTCCTGCCGATCTGATCATCCAAGCTGCTAAATCGTCCATCTTTATACCACATTTTCGTGCAAGTCAAAAACGCCTAGAACAAACCCTGTTGGACATGGGAGGGGTCTGCAAAGTGATGGACTGAACACCCAGACATGGCACCTAAATAGTGGGGTACCTTACAGGGCACTGCTGTGAACTTCACAAAAAGGGTGCCATGTCATCATCTCACTATAGCTCCCCAAACCACCTCCAGAATCCCCTAGACCCACTTATCTACCACCCCAATAGCCCTTATGGCTACAGGAGCCACTTATATGCCAGTACAAAAGGGTTTTGGGGGTGTATAGGGGAGTGCACATGTTTCAGTATCAATGCAGTGATTACAGGAGCTTATGGGCATGTGTCCTCCTTGCCATGGGTCCCTAACCCACCCCAAGATGGCTTAAGATGTCTCTGTGCAGCACAACTAGGCTTTCCTATGCCAGGCTGCCAGGTGATGATGTTCTGGAGGCACAGTTTTCAAGTTGTGATTAATATTTTTAGGGGAGGGGTTGGTGATCACTGGGGTAGTGTGTGGGGGTCTGTATTGTGTTTGCAGTGCTTATCCAGTCACTTTAGGTGAGTTTTTGTGACTTAGACCATGTTTTAAATGATCTTAAGTCACAACGTCCAAGTTCTGTTGATCCTAGAAACATAGAAAATGACGGCAGTAAAGGGCCATAGCCCATCAAGTCTGCCCACTCTAATGACCCACTCCCCTGGCTTTACACCAGTGGTTCCCAAACCCTGTCCTGGGCGACCCCCAGCCAGTCGGGTTTTCAAGATATCCCTAATGAATATGCGAGAGAGAGATTTGCATACCTGTCGCTTCCATTATATGTAAATCTCTCTCATGCATATTCATTAGGGATATCTTGAAACCCGACTGGCTGGGGGTCACCCAGGACAGGGTTTGGGAACCACTGCTTTACACCCTTAGAGATCCCAAGTGAATATCCCATTTTCTCTTAAAATCTGACACGCTGTTGGCCTCGATCACCTGCAGAGGGAGTTTGTTCCAGTGATCGACCACTCTTTCGGTGAAGAAATACTTTCTGGAATCACCATGAAATTTACCTCCCCTGATTTTTAGTGGATGCCCTCTGGTGGACGAGGGGCCTATAAGACGGAAAATATCATCTTCCACCTCGATACGACCCGTGATATATTTAAACGTCTCAATCATGTCTCCTCTCTCTCTTCGTTCCTCAAGTGTGTACAGCTGCAGTTTATTTAGCCTTTCTTCATACGGGAGATCCTTGAGACCCGAGACCATTCTGGTGGCCATTCGCTGAACCGACTCAATTCTCAGCACATCTTTCAGGTAATGTGGTCTTCAGAATTGAACACAATACTCCAAATGAGGTCTCACCATGGATCTGTACAACGGCATTATGACTTCTGGCCTCCTGCTGACAAAACCTCTACGGATACAACCCATCATTTGCCTTGCCTTGGAGGAAGCCTTTTCCACTTGATTGGCAGTTTTCATGTCATCACTAATGATTACTCCTAAATCGCATTCTGCCTTGGTCCTAGCCAAGGTCTCACCATTCAGTGAGTAAGTTCTGCACGGATTTCTTTTACCCAGGTGCATTACTTTACATTTTTTAGCATTGAAGTTTAGCTGCCAAGTCGATGACCATTGTTCCAATACTAGTAGGTCCTGTTTCATACTGTCAGGCAAAGTGCTTTTACCTACTATGTTACACAGTTTGGCGTCATCGGCGAACAATGATATTTTTCCTCTAAGCCCTTGGATCATATCTCCTATGAATAAGTTGAATAGAATCGGGCCCAAGACCGAGCCTTGTGGCACTCCACTGGTCACATCCGATGTTTTGGAGGGGGTACCTTTTACCACCACCCTCTGAAGTCTACCGCTTTGCCAATCCTTAACCCATGCAGTTAGTGTTTCCCCTAATCCCAGCGATTTCAGCTTGTTCAATAACCTGCGGTGTGGGAAGCTATCAAAAGCCTTGCTGAAGTCCAGGGACTCCCCTGCATCCAGTTGACTTGTTACCCAGTCAAAGAAGCTAATCAGATTTGATTGGCAGGACCTGCCCTTGGTAAATCCATGTTGGTGGGGATCACGTAGACTTTCCTCGTCTAGGATTGTGTCAAGTTTCTGTTTGATCAGTGTTTCTATGAGTTTGCTCACTATGGATGTGAGACTCACTGGTCTGTAATTTGTTGTCTCTGTCCTGCAGCCCTTTTTGTGGAGTGGAATAACGTTAGCTGCTTTCCAGTCCGAGGAGACTCTTCCCTTGCGTAGTGAAAGATTGAAGAGCTCGAATAATGGTTTCGCCAGGACATCACCCAGCTCTCTGAGCACCCTGGGGTGTAGGTTGTCTGGTCCCATGGCTTTGTTCACTTTGAGTCTTGAAAGTTCGCAGTATACGCTACTGGGCATAAACTCGAAATCTTGAAACGGGTCTTTCTGGCTTTCCCTTGTCCGTAGCTGAGGACCGGCTCCCGGCGCCTCACAGGTGAAGACTGAGCTGAAGTATTCATTAAGTAGTTCTGCCTTAGTGGAGTCTGATTCTGCATATTTCCCGTCCGATTGTCTAAGGCGTTCTATCCCATCTTTGTTTCTTTTCCTGTCGCTAATATACCTAAAGAAGGATTTATCCCCTTTCTTAATATTCCATGCTAGATTCTCTTCTATTCAAAACTTGGCCTCTCTGACTGCCTTTTTGACAGCTTTAGACCTGTCCAGATAGTCTTCTTTCGCCTCCCGCTTTCCTAAATGTTTGTAGGCAATAAATGCTTTTTTCTTCTCTTTAACGAGATCCGAAATTTCAGTACTGAACCACTGGGGTCTTTTATTTCTCCGACGTTTGCTTACTGTTTTTATATAGCGATTTGTTGCTTCGTGCAGGGTGGATTTCAGAGTTGACCACATAGCCTCCGCATTGTCTGCTTTTGCTTGGTTGTGCAGCTCCCGATGGACAAAGTCTCCCATGCGGTCGAAGTCTGTGCCTCTAAAGTTGAGGACCCTCGTCGCTGTGATTGATTTAGAGAAACCTTTCTTGAGGTTAAGCCATACCATGTTATGGTCGCTGGAGGCCAGCATATCGCCCACCGAGACCTCCAAGATGCTGTCTCCGTTGGTGAGTACCAGGTCCAGTAACGCCTGGTCTCTAGTGGGCTCCAATACCATTTGTTTGAGTCGTGCACCCTTTATGGAGGTTAATATTCTTCTGCTGCCACATGTAGTCGCAGAAAGTGTGTTCCAATCTGCATCGGGCATGTTGAAGTCCCCTAACAGTACTGTGTCCCCACGCAAAGTGATGTTCTCTATGTCATAGATTAATTCCATATCTTTGTCTTCCTGTTGTCTTGGAGGTCTATATACCACACCAAGGTGCAGGCATTTATCGTTCCCTCTGGCCAGGTTTACCTAGAGGGATTCCCCGGTGTATCTAACATCTGTGATTCTGGTAGTTTTGATGTTTTCCTTAGTGTGCTACCCCTCCTCCTAACTTGCCCTCTCTGTCACGACGAAGTAGGTTGTAACATGGAATAACCATATCCCACCCGTGCGAGTCCGTGAACCAGGTCTCGGATATTGCCACCATGTCCAAGTCTGCGTTCATTATTTCAGTCTTCAGTTCCAGAATTTTATTGCCTAAGCTGTGTGCATTACATACATAGCCCTCCATACCTGTCAAGAGAGTACCTTCCGAGTTGGTGTGACCCCTAAATTATCATGTATAATATGGGTACTGACCTTGGACTCAGAAGTGTGGTTGTGACTCACCTTCTAAGGGTAGTTACTTACTGCTCTGGAATGTGAGTGTGTGCCCTCCCACAACTTACCTAGTTTAAAGCCCTACAAAGTAGGCGGGCTAGTCGATGCTGTATAACTTTCGTTTATACTTGCAGTACGACTAAGTCTAAGCTAGCCCACGTCCCGCCCAACTCCCGCCCTCGACATTCCTCCTGACACGCCCTGTTTAGCTCTGGTCATTCAGTGGCACAATGAAGGCCTAGGTCGTTTAGAAATACATCCAAATCCCGATTTTATTATCCGCACTTGGACGTATTTTGGCAATGTTCATCCAAGTGCCGACTTAGGCTGGTTTTTGGACGTTTTTCTCTTTCAATTATGAGCCTCATAGTCTTTGGCTTTGTGAGAGGAGGAATTGGAACTGAAGTGCTGTCATTGGCTGTCAGTTTGAGGCAGATGTAATTAAGCTCTGCTACTTTTTGAGATATGACAGAGTATTACGTTCTTTTCTTTCTTACCCTCTTTTAGTCATACCTGGGGTGAAAGTTTATGTTGACCCCTTCACTTATGAAGACCCTAATGAGGCCATGCGAGAATTCACCAAAGAGATTGATATCTCCTGTGTGAAGATTGAAGAGGTGATTGGAGCAGGTAAGCTGTTTGTTTACTCTTTTTCCTGGTAGATGCATTCATTCCTTTTGCCACTGATTTCCTAAATCTCACCTCCTTTGCTTTTTGGTATGGGACAGGAGAGTTTGGAGAAGTGTGCCGTGGACGCCTGAAACTGCCAGGACGGCGAGAGATCTTTGTGGCGATAAAGACCCTGAAAGCTGGTTACACAGACCGACAGAGGCGGGACTTCCTCAGTGAGGCCAGCATCATGGGCCAGTTCGAACATCCCAATATCATCCATCTGGAGGGTGTAGTAACCAAGAGCTGGCCAGTTATGATCGTGACAGAATATATGGAAAATGGGGCTTTGGACTCTTTCCTTCGTGTGAGTACAGATCACTCTGAGAGCTGTGAGACAAGGCAGGTGGAGTATAGGGGGAGTTATCACACAGCAGGTGCAGTGTGGGGGTTCCTTGTAGGGTTGCCACTCTTGACAGACTGATCCAGTTCTGGTTTTGCTCCACAGCATCTATTATCTTGCATTTCCAGTTAGTATAGGAAAGGGATGACTGCAAGCCCATAGATGTGATGGAGAAACCAAAACTTGATGAGTTGGCAGGGTAGACCTGAGTTGAGTGCTAACACAGAGAGAAATTACAGGCACAGCTTAGGGGCTGTTATGGAATATTTAGGGTGCATGTGGACTTTGAGCTTAGGCTCCCTCAAAATGAATATCTTCCTTGCTTTACCTGGTGGGGATCCCCAAGCCTCACCAGCTGATGTCCCCCTGCTCAGGTCCAGTGACCAGAGCTTTCCAAGTTCTGCAGCTGGCAACAGTATTTCAGAGCTGCTGCTGCATCCCACCCCCAGGGTTTGGCTTTCCATGCATGCAAGAAAGCAGTGGCATCTTGAGAATATGGCTACTAGCTGCAAAGCTTGGAGATTTCTGGTTGCCAGACCAAAAGAGTAGGTCTTCAGTTGGCAGGGCCACTGTTTACAATGCAAATATATTTGCGATGCACATATCCTAGAGCTAAAATATCCCAGTTAATAAATTCAAAATAAAACACTTTTCTACCTTGTTGTCTGGACTTTTTTTTTTTTCCCCATCATCTTGGTCCCAGTTTCTTTCTGCTTTTTTGTCTATCTACTATTAATTCTATTTCTAATGCCTGTTGTCCATTTTTTTCTTCTCTTCTCTCTTGCTCTATTCCCTTGCTATGCCTGTCTCCAACATATTAATTTTTCCCTTTCAGCTTTCCTCCCTTTTTTCTGTCTCTGTCCAGTTTTAATTCATGCAGTAATGCAGAATAATTTGCATTAAACAAACCAGAATAGTTGGTTATATGTTCAAATATATTTTATTGAGTTCATCAAGAAAACCAACAAATATACAAAACAAAATGCAGACAAGCTCAACTTTTTGTATTACAAAACCCCACCTCCACATCACTCCCTCCCCTTGTGAAAACCCCCCAACAACCCCCCCCAAAAAAAAAAACTGCCCCCCAGATCCTCCTTCCAAATACAACAACAACATAAGCTAAGACTTAACAAAATGATTCAGGCATACCAACTGGGTCATGGTGATACAGAAAAACATGAAATCAACAATTAAGCAAACAACTGCGAGCCATAGTAGAGCAAAAAGGTTCCCAAGTGCGTTGAAAGATGCGCCCTGGGAGAGAGGAAAAGTCCATCACATCCCTCCGTTCCCACATCAGGAGGGTAATCATCCGACACTGCCAAATGGAGTAATCTGGTGCTTCACCCTCAAGCCATTTCAGCAAGATAAATTTCAGGGCAATAAACATAGTCCACTTAAGGAAAGCAGCAGCCCCCCTTTGATGAGGGTAATAATGGGGGACAGCTCCAAATAAGAACAAAGGGGAGCGTTGAATTGTAATGTTCCAAATACGCTCTACAAAAAGAAAAATGGCATTCCAAAATTCTTGAATATGAGGACAAGTCAAGAACATATGTCCCAAACCTGATTCAAGGGCTTGGCATCGAAGACAGGCAGCTGTCTCACAGAACCCAGAAAGGTGAGCCCTCTTAGGAGAAATGTATAAACGAAAGACCAATTTATAATGTTGCTCCCAGAAGGTGGTATATTTGCAAAGGGCGGGCAACCTACAGACAGCTTGCAAAAGTATATAGAATAGTTGGTTATATAAACACCCAAATATTTAATTTTATTGCCCACTCATTTAAAACTAAAATATATTTGAAGAGCAGTATCCAAATTAACATTAAAAGCTTCAGACTTCATCAGGTTAACTTTAAATCCTGAGACTACTGAGTGTCTTTCCAAAAGAGAAGATAGGTTTGAAAATGAGATAAAGAGATTAGTAAGTGACAGAAGCAAATTGTCCACAAAAAGCACAAATTTATATTCAATGACACCTACATGAAGTCTATGAATACTTGCTAATGGTTCCTTCACTAGTACAAAAAGCAGGGGAGATGTAGAACAACTCTGACACCCCCAATGGGAGCCCAGACCAAATTTGGACAAAACTGTATCCATAGAAGGCCAATGGATGCGGTGAAAGGATGCCTCATCGCATGCAGTCCCTTAATCCACTGTACGCTCAATAGTCTAGTGTGATTCTCTGACTGTAAATAGCAAACGGAACATATCACAGGGGGTTTCTGTCTTTTCAGCATTTCTCTGTGGGGAAGGAGGAATGGATAGGCTATTTTCACTGTCTAGAGCAGGGTTCTCAAAGTCCCTCCTTGAGGGCTGCAATCCAGTCGGGTTTTCAGGATTTCCTCAATGAATATGTTCAAGTTTCAAATTCAAGTTTAAGTTTTATTAACATTTGATGAATCGCTTATTAGAAATACTAAGCGATGAACAGAATCAAAAATAAAATATAATACGTAAAGACAAACAAATTAACAAAATTCTTTCATATAATACAAACATGAGTAGGAGGGGAAGAGGAAAAGTTACAATTTTTGTCTTAGAAGAAAAGAACGAGAAGAAAAAAACAAAAGGGAGTGGGGGTACATAAAACTTTGATGTATTTAGAAATTTATACTTAAAAGTTTAAATATTAAAAGCATCTTTAAAAAAATAAGATTTTAATGATTTTTTGAAAGCTGTAAGATCTTTTTCATTTCTAATGTATTGTGGCAAAGAATTCCACCATTGAGGGCCCATCACAGAAAACATGTCCGATCGTCTCGTGCCCACTATTTTCAGAGACGGAACTGATAGATTTTGGCTTGATGACCAAAGTGGACGTAGGATATTATGGGGTATTAATAATCTTGATATAAATTGGGGTTCATTAAACGTTAAAGTTTTAAATATAAGCAGTATTACTTTAAAAGAGATGCGATGGCTGATAGGAAGCCAGTGGGCATCTATCAACAGTGGGGTAACGTGGTCATATTTCCTAGCATTGTATATTAATTTGATCGCTGTGTTTTGTATGACCTGTAGTCTTCTTTTTTCTTTTTGGGAAATATTGAGTAGGAGTGCATTACAGTAATCTAGTTTTGCTATAATAAAAGAGTGGATCAATATTTTGATTGATTTGGCGCTCAAAAATTTAGCGATTGATCGGATCAAACGAAACTTATAAAAGCAATTTTTAACAGTGAGAGAAATATGCTCATGATAGAGTAATTTATTGTCAAGTGTGACCCCAAGAATTTTAACAGTGAAAACTAAATTCAAGGGAATTCAGTTTGATTTGTATTCATGGGATTACTGGTTGTGTTAGAAAGAAAGGAACTTCGAATGTTATTGATCTTTTGATTAAATGCATATTCATTGGGGAAATCCTGAAAACCCGACTGGATTGCGGCCTTCAAGGAGGGACTTTGAGACCCCTGGTCTAGAGGTAGGCTACATTTTAGAGAATGACACGGGGAAAAAATCTGTCCCCATCACTGCCCCGTCCCTGGCCCACCGTCCCCTTCACCGCCCCGTCACCGCCATTCCCTTCACCACCCCGTCACCGCCATCCCCATCACTTCACCGTCACTGCCATCCCATTCACCGCCCCCGCAGCATCCATATAAGCCTTAGTACTGCAATATTTAGCTTATTCCTTCCTTATAAATCAAAGTTCTGGCTGCTGAACTAGAGAAAGATATGTTCAGCTGGCAGGCTTTGTTTATAAATTTTTGTCAACACAACTAATATACTACTTTATCCTAAAGCAAAAAATAAATAAATAAATATAATTTTTTTTTTTTTTCTAACTTTGTTGTCTGGTTTCTGCTTTCCATATCTTCTCATTCAATTCCTTCCATCCACTGTGTGTCTTCTCTCTACGTGTTCCATTTGCTGTTACTGTGCCTCTCCCTCCCCCCCCCCCCCCCCCAATTGGTCTAGCACCCATCTTCTTCCCTCCGCTCCCCAATAGTCTGGCATCTGTCTTCTTCCCTTCCAGCGTCTTCTCCCCACTCTGTCTTCCACATTCCCCTTCAGGGTCTGTTCCTCTCTACCCTCTTTCAATGTCTATTCTATTCCTTTCCACCACCACCCTTCCCTCCCTCCTTTACCATCTGTTCCTTTCTACCACCCTTCAGCTCCTCTTGCGTGGCCTATCTATCTACCTCCCTCCCTCATATTTTCGTGGCACGTTACAATATAATTTGTGCAAGCCGCTGGAGCCTGCGAGCTCGGTCCCTGTCCCATCCCCACAAACCATCTCGCTTCTGTGTTCCTATTTTCTCCATTTCTAATATCTCCCCTATGTATCTGCCATTGCCCCCCCCTGTGTCCATATACCATCCCCATGGCATGTCCCCTTTATGTCTCTGTCCCTATGCCCCCATGCACATAATTTCCCCTCTTTCTGTTACCTTCCTGTGTCCAGATTTCCCCTATTTTCCTCTTCCATACCTGTTTGTCTCTTCAACCCCATCTAGCTTCTTTCCCTCTTTCTTTTCCCCCCCCCATTTCCAGAATCTGGCTCACCTGCCTGTCCTCCCCTTTCTTTCCTACTGTGGGTTTCTTTCTTTCCCTCTTCATCCCCTTGGCCCAGAATCTTTTTCCCTTTCACTCCCTCCTTCCTAGTGTGAGCTGGGAACACGCGCAATCGCGCGGTCAGCAGCCCCCACCTGCCCGATCACAGCATTCAGCCAGTTCACTCCCTCCACCTCACCTTATATTCTGAATTTGCCGGCTTTCTTTTTCGCTGAGCCACACGCTTTCAAAAAGCTGCCCACGCGCGTCTGCTCTGTTGTTCAATCTTCTGCTCTGACGCAACTGGAAACAGGAAGTTGCAGCAGAGAAGATTGAACAACTCCAGCAGCCGCGTGTGCACGGCTTTTTGAAAGCGTGCGGCTCGGCGAAAAAGAAAGCTGGCATATAAGGTGAGGTGGAGGGAGGGAGCTGGCTAAACGCTGCGATCGGGCGGGTGGGGGCTGCTGGGCCGCACAATGCTTGATTGCCTCACTGCTGAGAGAAGACCATTCACTGCTCCACAGGGCGGTGAATGGCTTTGTCCCCATCCCCTCAGCGGCTATTTTTCTTTCCCCGTTTCGGCGGGTTACCCGCGGCTACTCGCAGATAGCCGCGGATAGCAACCACTGTGTCATTCTCTACTACATTTCAAAGGATTTTTTTCTGTAGGTGATTTTTCTTATTGTTAATTTTAGCACATCTGATTTCTCTGATGCCTTTTTTTTTGTAAATTTCAGGCTTTTTTTGGATGGCCTCTCTCCTTTCCCCTTCAAATACTTTTCTCTTTGTGTTTTTTTCCCTAACATCATGACTGAGCTCTTGTGTTTGTTTTGAAAATTTTAAATAGATTCTACAAGAGTCAAATGGACCTTTTTGTTCAAACAGCAGGTAATGGATTTGTTTTCACTCCTTCCTTGGCAGTTAAATGATGGACAGTTTACAGTGATCCAGCTTGTTGGAATGCTTCGTGGGATAGCAGCTGGGATGAAGTACCTTGCAGAGATGAACTATGTCCACCGTGATTTAGCTGCACGCAATATTCTGGTCAATAGTAATCTGGTGTGTAAAGTCTCGGATTTTGGACTTTCTCGCTTCCTGGAGAATGATCCCAGTGATCCCACTTACACCAGCTCCCTGGTAAGCCTGTTTTCTACTGTCTGACATGAAAGCAGTCGCTCTTACTGACCAGAAATTGCAAGAACTATGTAATGAAATGGATTGTGAAGGGGGGAGGAGGGGGGAGTTGCGTTGAGGGGGGTCCGGTTGGGGTTAAGCCATCTGTATAAATTTTTTGAAAAGATGGGTTTCGCAAAGAAATCAAAACCCTCCTTTTCAAAAAATTTATACAGATGGCTTAACCCCAACCGGACCCCCCTCAATGCAACTCCCCCCTCCTCTCCCCTTCACCAGTTCCCTTCTCTTTAGCCTCAAGCATGTCAACTGCTTCCCTAACGGTATATATACTGGATCTGCCCCATTTCCTATTTGTACAGCATCTTGTAGCTCTTGAAATATACAGCTCCATTATTCTTGTAACTTCTCCTGGAAATGACCAGAATTCTCTCTGTAATTATCCTGTAAATGTCCAGTTGTCTCTTTTGTAATCCGCCCAGAACTGCAAGGTTGAGGCAGAATAGAAATCAGTAATATAATGTAATGTAATTGTTAAAGTAAATTACAGTAATCTAACTACGACAATACAGTGGCTTGAGTAAGAATTATAAAATGATCAAAAAGAAAATATTTCTTGTTGAAATGGCTGTAATGTAACAAATACTTTTTGAATCAAATGATTCATTTGTGGCAGCATTGATAAGTTGGAATCCAAAATTACCAAGATTTCCAAAGGAAATTCCTTATTTTGAATTAGAAGCTTATTACAATGGGTGTGGGGGGAGGATCCATTGATTTAGGTCTCAACTACAGTACTCCTGGGGGGTTTTCTGTATTTAATTTCAGACAGTGTCAATTTGTGCATTGTTCACTCTCTCAAAAGAGTTGAACTTTTAGCAATATTGGGCTTTACAGTAGATATAGGGCTCCTTTTACGAAGGTGCGCTAGGGCCTTAACGCGTGGAATAGCGCGCACTAAATTGCCTTGTGCCCTAGCTGCTACCACCTCCTTTTGAGCAGGTGGTAGATTTTTGGCTAGCGCGCGCTAATCCGGTGCATGCGTTAAAACTCATAGCGCACCTTCGTAAAAGGAGCCCATAGTGATATATAAATCACTATATATCCAACAATTAAGAGACAAACTTTTCAAAAGCCGTTTTCCGGAGAGAGGACAGACAGACATTCTACTGAACTCTGAGGACAGCCAATCGGTCACTATCCTTTTAGCTATACAGGTCAATTTAGAGCAACAATTGTCGTAATTTTAAAGTGCATAGCTATGGATAGCAGCTGAATATCACTATTTTCTGTAGAGCCAGTAGCAGTTACCATTGCCCACGTTTATCCAGCATCATTGGTATCTAGAGAGCAGCACTCAGTATATGGAATAAGTTTTCAAAACATGTTGACATTGTGTTTGAATAGTGACCCATAAATGTTTTTTTGGGGAGGGTGGTGTTTGCAGCAGATCACGGGTGAAAGAAAGATATATTTATTTTGATTTCTATCACATCCTCCCAGATGCTCAGAACGGGTTACAATAAGGCACTCACAAAATAGATTCAAGGACATGATTGGTTATTAACAGGGAGCACATAGAAGGAAGTTACAGAGAAGGGAGGTTGTCGGAGGAAGGTCTTCACTGCTCTTCGGAAGGCCATCAGTGAATTCAGTGCGGGCAAATGGATCCATAGTCGAGGAAGAAAATGACTGTCAGAGCGTTTGCGTACAGTTTCCATCTGGAGAGATCTTCCGGGGGGGATGCTGAATCGTGTCTCTGTTTCAGAGCGGAGAGAAAGGTTAGGGGTGTACGGCCGTAGCTTGGTGGTTATGGAAGTGAAGGTCTTGTGGTAGAATCTTTTATGTTTTTTAAGAACAAGGGCCTTGAAGGTAAGTGTTGAAATTCAGTTGCTCTCCTCATACCTTTTAAGCATTCAGCTCTGAAATCATGAATAACAGCTCTAATGTCCAATGATAAGAAATACATTTATAATTATTTATGGATTTTCAGAGACGGGACTCGTAAAAAAAAGTCACTTCTTATCCATTCATAATTGATCTTGGAGAACTTTGGATAATACCAATAGTGATAAAGGGAGCCCTCTTCAATTCTTATCTAACTTTTCTTGCTGACACTACATTACATTAGTGACTTTTACATTACATTACATTACATTATTACAATACATTACTTTTATTCCACCATTACCTTGCGGTTCAAGGTGGATTACATTAGAGGTTATCTGGACAATTCCAGAAGAGATTACATAGTTGAGCAGTTTACTTTGGGGGATTAAGATACTTTCTGTGGAGTTAGTTTGTCTTGATGGATTTCTTGAATAGTAGGTTTTTAATTTCTTTTCTGAAGATTTTGAAATCTGGTGTCATCATCAGAAGATTGTATAATTGATAGTCAAGTTTCCCTGCCTGCGTGGCCAGTAGGCCATCGTACATTTTTTTGCGGTCCCAAGACCGATCCCTGTGGTACTTCCACTGGTCACCTCCGATGTATTGGAGGGGGTACCGTTAACCACTACCCTCTGGATTCTACCGCTTAACCAGTCATTGACCCATGTCGTCAATGTCACTCCCAATCCCATTGAAGTCATCTTGCTCAACAATCTGCGGTGCGGGACGCTATCAAAAGCTTTGCTGAAGTCCAAATAATGTAATGTAATGTAATTTATTTCTTATATATGTAATTTATTTCTTATATACCGCTACATCCGTTAGGTTCTAAGCAGTTTACAGAAAATATACATTAAGATTAGAAATAAGAAAGGTACTTGAAAAATTCCCTTACTGTCCCGAAGGCTCACAATCTAACTAAAGTACCTGGAGGGTAATAGAGAAGTGAAAAGTAGAGTTAGAGGAAAATAAAAATAAAATAAACATTTTAACAAGATAGCATTGATCTAAATACTTTGGAAGGTAGAAGAGAGGAGAGAAAGGAATAGAAGCAGAAGGGGGAGCCGTTGAACAGTAGAATTCTGGTGAAATTTAAATGATAGAAATAGAACAAAACAAAGATAAAAGGCAAAACAATAGATAAGATTAAAGATAAATCATAAGCTGGAAAGAAAAATAAAATAAAACTTTGTCTTCAATCCACGGTTTCAGCGTCAGTGATGAAGTGGAGCAAGTAAGTTTAGGAGGAGCGATTGACGTTTCCAGAAAGGGCTTCTTCAGGGAAGAGACTTGGCAGACAGTCCCCTGCGATGTTCTCCCATCCATGCATTCCCTCCCAGACACACTGCCCGTGCCCCAGCCGCTCCAAGGAGGCTGCCCCAGATGAGGCCCACGGTGAATGCAGGATTCTCTCCTCTGCGGGAAAGCCGCCCGGAGCCGACAGTCGATCTTCTTAGCGGATTGCATGGGGGGAAGAGTTCACACTCTTGGTAGGATCGGGTCTGTGTGCTCTCGGTGGTTGTGGCTGGTCTCGTTGCTGCTTAGGTGTAAAAGCAGTTGATCTCCACTGCTGCTGATATTTAAAAGCAGGCAGATTGATCTCTCCAATGGACTGCAGGGGGAGGAGTTCACACTCCTGGCAGGATCGGGTCTGTGGGCTCTTGGTGGTTGCGGTAGGTCTCGCTGCTGCTTGTATGTAAAAGCAGTTGTTTTTCTACTGCTGCTGATATTTAAAGCAGGTAGATTGATCTCTTAAACGGGATATAGGGGGAGGAGCTCACATGCCTGGTTGGATCGGGGCAAGGGCTCCTATTATAGACAGCTGGTCTTGCTGCTACTTAGGTGTTAAAGCAGTTGATTTTCCTAGCGGACTGCAGGAGGTGTGGAGCTCACACTCCTGTCATGATCTGGTCTATGGGCTCTTGGTAGTTGCGGTTGGTCCCAATGCTGCTTAGGTGTAAAAGCAGTTGTTCTCCCACTGCTGCTGATATTTAAAAGCAGGTAGATTGATCTATCCAATGGAATGCTGGGGGAAGATCTTATATGTCTGGCTGGATCGTGGCAAAGGGTTCCCGGTAGTGGCGGCTGGTCCTATTGCTGCTTAGGTGTAAAAACAGTTGATCTTCTTATCGGATTGTAGGGGGGGCGGATCTCACATTCCTGGCAGGTTCGGGTCTGTGGGTTCTTGGTGGTTGCGGATGGACCCGCTGCTGCTTAGGTAAAAGCAGTTGTTTTCCCAATGCTGCTGATATTTAAAAGCAGGCAGATTGATCTCTCCAACAAATTGTATGGTGAAGAGCATACACGTCTGGCTGGATTGGGACAAAAGCTCTCGATAGTGGCAGCTGGTCTTGGTGCTGCTTAGGTGTAAAAGCAGTTGATCTCCTACTTCTGATAATATTTAAAAGCAAGTATATTGATTTTTCCAACGGAATGCTGGGGGAAGAGCTTACTTGTCTGGCTGGATCAGGGCAAAGGGCTCTCGGTAGTGGTGGCTGGTCCTGTTGCTGCTTAGGTGTAAAAAACAGTTGATCTTCCTAGTGGACTGCAGGAGGAGGTGGAGCTCACACTTTTGGCTGGATCGGGTCTGTGGGCTCTTGGTAGTTGCGGATAGTTCCGCTGCTGCTGAGGTGTAAAAGCAGTTGATTTCCCACTGTTGCTGATATTTAAAAGCAGGTAGATTGATCTCTCCAATGGACTGCAGAGGGAGGAGCTCACATGCCTGGCTGGATCGGGGCAAAGGGCTCTTGGTAGTGGTGGCTGGTCCTGCTGCTGCTTAGGTGTAAAAGCAGTTGATTTTCCTAGCGAACTGCAGGGAGGGTGGAGCTCATATTTTTGCAGGACCGGGACTGTGGGTTTTTGGTGGGTTGGTCCCGTTGCTGCTTAGGTGTAAAAGCAATTGATCTCCCACTGCTGCTGATATTTAAAAGCAGGCAGATTGTCCAGGGAGAGGAGCTCTGCACTCAAACTGCCATCCTCCTCGCCTCCAAGTTCCGGAATTTACACGATGTCCAGAGACTTCCCCATATCCAGTTTCCTTGTAACCCAGTCAAAGAAGCTGATCAGATTGGATTGACAGGACCTTCCCTTTGTGAATCCATGCTGGTGGGGATCCTGTAGATTCTCCTCGGTCAGGATCGTATCTAATTCGTGTTTAATAAGTCTTTCCATGAGTTTGCTCACTATTGAGGTGAGACTCACCGGTCTGTAATTCGCAGCCTCCGTTCTGCAACCTTTTTTGTGCATTGGAATGACGTTAGCTGTTTTCCAGTCCATGGGGACTTTTCCGGTACTTAGGGAAAGACTGAACAGCACAGATAGCGGTTCCGCCAGGACATCACACAATTCCCTAAGAATCCTGGGGTGTAGATTGTCCAGTCCCATGGCTTTGCTCACCTTGAATTTTGATAGTTCACCATGGACGCTGCTGGGTGTAAACTTGAAATTTTGAAACGGGTCTTCCAAGGTTTGCCTTGCCTGCAGTTGTGGACCGGTCCCCGGTGCCTCACAGGTAAAGACTGAGCAAAAGTATTCATTTAGTAGTTTGGCTTTATCGGAATCCGTTTCTGCATATGTCCCGCTATTTTCCTGAGGCGTACTATCCCATCTGTGTTTCGTTTCCTGTCGCTAATGTATCTGAAGAAGGATTTATCCCCTTTTTTAATGTTTTTTGCTAGATGTTCTTCTGTTTGAATCTTGGCCTCTCTGACTGCCGCTTTGACTGCTTTAGACCTAGACCTAGTCTACATCGATACAAGTCCATCTTAGTGCAATTGCTGCTTTCCATCAGCCTCTTCAAGGGAAACCTCTCTCTGCTCATCCAGTGGTTTCCAGATTCATGAAAGGACTCTTCCATGTCAATCCTCCCCTCAAACCGCCGCCGGTGGTTTGGGACCTCAATGTGGTTCTTTCTCAGCTTATGAAACCTCCATTTGAACCTCTTCACAAGGCTCACCTGAAGTATCTCACTTGGAAAGTGGTGTTTCTCATTGGCCTCACTTCTGCCCAAAGAGTCAGTGAGCTACAAGCCTTGGTTGCAGACCCGCCTTTTACAATATTCCATCATGACAAGGTGGTTCTCCGCACACACCCGAAATTCCTTCCTAGGGTTGTTTCAGAATTTCATCTCAACCAATCCATCGTCCTACCAGTGTTCTTTCCGAAGCCACACTCTCACTCTGGAGAATCTGCTCTTCATACTCTGGACTATAAACGTGCTTTGGCTTTCTACCTAGAACGCACCAAACCTCACAGATCTGCTCCTCAACTTTTCATCTCCGATCCGAACAAGTTGGGACGCCCCGTTTCCAAGCGCACCATCTCCAACTGGATGACGGCTTGCATCTCATTCTGCTATGCCCAGGCTGGATTGCCCCTTGACAGAAAAATCTTAGCCCACAAGGTCAGAGCGATGGCAGCTTCTGTAGCCTTCCTCAGATCAACACTGTTTGAGGAGATTTGTAAAGCTGCCACTTGGTCCACGGTTAATACCTTCACTTCACACTATTGTCTGGATACGTTTTCCAGACAGGATGGACAATTTGGCCAAACAGTATTGCAAAATTTATTCTCCTAAGTTGCCAACTCTCCCACCATCCCATTCTGGTTAGCTTGGAGGTCACCCATTAGTGAGAATACCTGCCTGCTTGTTCTGGGATAAAGCAATGTTACTTACCGTAACAGTTGTTATCCAGGGACAACAGGCAGCTATTCTCACGTCCCACCCACCTCCCCTGGGTTGGCTTCTCTGCTAGCTAGCTGAACTGAGGAGACACGCCCGGTGCATCGGGCGGGAAGGCACTCGCGCATGCGCAGTGCGGGCAACTCGAAACTTCGAGTTTTCTTCAAAGAAGCGTCCGCATCGGGGCTCCGTTGGATCACGTCACCCATTAGTGAGAATAGCTGCCTGCTGTCCCTAGATAACAACTGTTACGGTAAGTAACATTGCTTTCCAGCTGTCTCTGTAGTAATTGCTTGTTTAATACCAAGTTTAATGGGGCATTTCCTTAAAGAGATTTAAAAACCGATGTACATAACTTAAAATGAATTCATGCAATTTCTGATAGCCAGTGAAGTTTATGAAAATAAGGCTTGATCAATTCATCTTTACGCAACAAGTACATAACCCTAATCGCTACATTTTGGGTTGTATGTAATTTTGTCAGAAAGAATTTGTACAGCCTGCATAAACAATTTTACAACAATCTTTCTTTCAAAGTAAATTGCACCACTAGACGAAAAGATGTGAAATCGAAATATCTTCGGATTGCTCTGTTTCCTAAGGAACAAAAACAAATTCTTTACTGTTTATTTCCCCAAAATGCATGAGGAAAATTCAAAATGCAATTTGGCATTTTCAGTTAAAAAGATCTCTCTACCCCAAATTTACTTGGCGGGGCTTAACCATACAAATGTTTCTCCTGATTAAGTTTCAACCGAAACAGCATAGGCCAGTGTTCTATAAACCTCAACACATTGTTGAATATCTTTTAGCATTTCAACATTAACACCATAAGATGGTCTGCATAAATGAATGATCGTAACTTCAGTTTATCAAAGCCATTTCCCAGAGGTTGTAACAAGAGATTAAACAGAATTTATAGAAGTAGTGATCTCTGAGGTACCTCACAAAGAGAGATCCAAGCATCAGACAAAACTTCCCACATTTGCCCTCAACCAATTCAGCACTGCACCCTGTACACCAAAACTGTCAAACATGTACAACATTACTTCATGATCTACAAGATCAAAGGCGCTTGATAGATCAGATTGGATCATAACACTGTCCTTGACTAAGTGAATATTTCCCATACGTTCTCAGGGCCCCTGGAATACTTTCAGTGCTACAGTCGTTATGGAATCCCAATTGGGAGAGAGGCAATAAATCAAGTTTACTCAAATATCCTTCTAATTGTTTTATTACGCAACCCTCAACAATTTATTTTTACTAATGATGGTATTGAGGCAACTGGTCTATAATTTGACATCTCCCACTATTTACCATTCTCCATTGAGAACACTGACCATTTAACCTCACTTTCTGTTTTCTTTTTAACTAGTTCTTAATCCATAATAAGACATTAACCTATGACATTCCAGTATCCTCAGGAGGCACTTTGTCAAATGCCTTTTGAAAATCCAGCAGTTCAGTAATATGATGGAAGGCACATGCTCCCTTCTAGGAAATTAAATATACGAGTCAAAAGTATGATTGGGAAGAGTGTGTGTGTGTGTCTTCCCCTGCCATATTAGCATTGGTGTGGGAAGTGTGTTCTCAACAGGCACTGGTATGATAGATGTGTTCAAAGTGGGTCAGAATGTGATGCAAAGATGGATGGGGTAAGTAAAGAGGAAGGGAAGGGGATTTTCCTCTCTCTGGGTGCATTCAATTAGACTCTTAACATTTGTGTTTCAAACAGGGTGGCAAGATCCCCATCAGGTGGACAGCACCAGAGGCCATCACATATCGTAAATTTACCTCTGCCAGTGATGTCTGGAGCTATGGTATTGTCATGTGGGAGGTGATGTCATACGGGGAGCGTCCATACTGGGACATGTCCAATCAGGATGTAAGTTTGGAGAGGTGGTATGGAAGTTCCTGGAGAACATGATTGCTTTCTTTTTTGAGTGATAATGTGTCTATCTGTTTCAGGTCATTAATGCTGTGGAGCAGGATTACCGGTTGCCACCTCCGATGGACTGTCCTACAGCACTACATCAACTTATGCTGGACTGTTGGGTCCGAGATCGGAATCTGCGACCTAAGTTTGCACAGACTGTGAATACCTTGGATAAACTTATCCGCAATGCAGCGAGCCTAAAGGTCATTAGCAACCTCCAGTCAGGGTCAGTATCTTCTCAAAGTATAGTAATCTGGCAAGGCTATCAGAATACCATTATTCAGATCCTTCAAGGTCCCCAAAAGGACCTCTTACAGCAGAGGTGTCAAACACACAGGCCATTTCAGCATTTCAAAATCCGTCAGTCCGCTCATTAACCCCGTTTGCTCCATGCTTTGTCAGCTTGAATGTGGCGAGATTTCAAGAAGCATAGGAGCAGTAGAGAGATGTTGAAGGAAAGGGGCTATCTGCACCAGCAAAAGCAGTCTTCCTCCCCTTCTAGTCCTTCATCCCCTGCCACCATTCCTTGCCCCTCTCTCATTCTACTGGTTCTTCCTGTGCATACCCAGTCTTGCACTGTCTGCCCAGAACATGTTGGATCCCAGTGCAGGATGGAGTATAATAACTGCTTTTGCTAGAAACTTAGACATCCACCTAGACTGCTGGTCTATCAGTTCCTCATGTGGACATCCATTCAACCCCCCAGTTAGAGATAAATCATTGCTCTTTTTTTTAATAGCATTCCACTCATTTTCTGCAAAACTATAAACTGCAAATCAAAGGGAACATGAGAATGTTGTTGCCAATATGATACTAATGAAATCTTCCCCTTCTGTAATCTGATGTTACCCTTAGCTTAATTTGCTGTTTAGTTTGTCCTGTATATAGAAGGAAACAAGGACACTTTGTTCCACTAAATGAGTTATATATGCAATAATCAGTATAAATCCTCAACTCAAATTGGGAATTTGCACATTATCTGTGACCACATTTATGATCCCTTCTATAACACAATCTCTGCCATATTTCTCCGCTTGGGGGTTGCTGCAACATCACAATATTCCAGTGCATTTTAATTAGCCATGAATTTGAAAAGAAACACTTAGGGGACACCACATGCATGCAGAACTTTTATAGTTTATTTGAGACAGAACCTGGTAGTGTACAATCTATAAAAAATATACACACAAAAGGAACTACAGTGGTAGAAAAGATTGCCATTCCTCTGAGTGATGTTTTGCTTTCATCAACTAGCACCTACAGAACAATTATAGACAGATATGGCTCAAAATTGTCACCTACAATAGCAAGACCATCCCAGGGAGAAAAAGTTAGACCAACAAAATTTTCTGGATCTTATAGCAAAAGGTTTTTTTAATGTATTGAGCATGTATGTACTGTCTTTTATTTATGACTATTATTATGTAAACCGTTAGGATTTATACGGTATATAAATGTTTAAATAAATAAATAAATAATGGATTGCTAAGACCAAAATTGAACTAAGGGCTATGTGGTATAAAACACAGCACAACACCTTGCTAACAGCATCCCCACAGTAAAGCATGTTGATGGCAGCCTTATTTTGTGGAGATGCTTTGCACAGGAGGGACAGGGAGGCTAGTGAATATCAGGGGAAAGACGGATGGTATGAAGTACAGACCCCACAGGAAAAGCTGTTCTAGGCTGCCATAGATATGGGGCTGGAAAGATTCACCTAAGCACAAAGCAAAGACCACAATGGAATGACCAAGCAAGAAGAGAGCAAGTGTCCTTAAGTGACCTCATAATAGCCCCCTGCCCTGAATTCAACAGAAATCCCCAGCAACCTGAAAAATCTTGAGTTATTTTGTGAAGAAGAGTGGACCAAAACTGACCATCTACTTCCAAGGGGTGTGAAGACTTACGCAATCAAGGCCTTTGGGGTTTCTCATTCTTATTTTCAATATTTCAGTAATTCATTCTTTCACATTGAAAGCTTGGATTAGTGAAACAACAACTACATTAATGCATTTAAATTTGTTATTTTTGTAGACAGCAACATGTGAAAAATATACAAGGGTATAAAGACTTGCCAACAGTCTGCAGTCCTTATACCAAAGCCTGCCTCCATTGTTTAGTATTTTCTGCACAGTTTCAAGCCCCTAAAATTCCCCCGTTCCATCTTTTTTTTTTCCTGCAACTGAAAATCTAGCGGCATGGTTTTAACAAATTTGCCTTCATCGCCTTGCATTGTGTGTGTGGATAGATGCTGACCAAGCCTCTGAAAGTTCTTCCATTACAGGACTTCCTGGGGGCTCTGATATGTTGGTGCTTTTCTCAGGACTGTTTAATTCTCCTGGATCCTAATGTCTCTGTTTTTTGGTGCAGAATCTCGCAGCCCCTGCTGGATCGGACTGTGCCAGACTACACAACGTTTACCACTGTTGGCGACTGGCTGGATGCCATTAAAATGGGGCGATACAAAGAGAACTTTCTGAATGCTGGTTTTGCTTCGTTTGATTTGGTTGTACAGATGACTGCAGAGTAAGTGTCAGTCACCCACTAAGTTCAAAGGATAGGAAAGTATCTGGTAAGCGTAAGGGATAATTTATGTAAAGTATTTCCCACAGATCAAGCATGATTTACATACTGGAAATGGCTGTTAAAAACATGTACAGGCATCTAGCTATATTGCAATGTAGCATCAGAATAAGTGTAAGCCATCTCAAGGACACTGCTGTATTACTAGCGCATGGCACGGGGACTGTTTCCCACTACTAACCCACTGGAACAGGGACGAAGAGGCAACATCCCACCAGGGCTGCTCCGGGATCTTCTTCCAGCAGAGTCCCTCCTCCCTATGTACAATTTCTCATGCTATGTCTGCTACACAATATTTGCCATTCCTTGTCTACCGTGCTAGGTTTAATCATGCTATGCTTGCCTTCTTATTTTTGTCATGTCGTGTCATACTAGGTTATCCATGCTTGTAACACTCTGCTCGCCAGGCTATGTCGCACCACACCATGTTTTGTCATCTTATGTTTTACCATGTTTTAACTGTGCTTTAACACAATATCAAATTTCAGTAATGTTGTGAGCAATTTTGATAATGTTGTCAGCAAATTCATGCTAGTGCTTATGGGATTTCAGACCCCCTTCCCCCCCCCCCCCCCCCGAGTAGTAACAGTAGTAGTAACTCACTGGGGTTCCATTCCTCATTCTTCCCAATGTAACAAAAGTTTAAATATCTCTTATAAATATACTTGAATTTTTATTATTTCATAATTTAAATAGTTTAAGTAGTTTTAAATAAATAACAGCATTTCAGCAAGATTCTCCCCTTTACCAACGCATTTCGCTTTATCTTTATCAAGGTCGGGGAAATTAAGTATAACTTTATCTCATTTACTTTGAATGCTAGTGGCAAAGTAAATGAGATAAAAGTTATACTTAGTTTCCCGATGTTGATAAAGTGAAACGCGTTGGTAAAGGGGAGAATCTTGCTGAAATGCTAAGTTATTTATTTTAAACTATTTAAATTATGAAATAATAAAAATTCAAGTATATTTATAATAAATGTTTAAGCTTTTGCAACATTGGGAAGAATGAGGAATGGAACCCCAGCGAGTTTTGCTACTCGGGGGAGGGGGGTCTGAAATCCCATAAGCACTAGCATGAATTTGCTGATAACGTTACTGAAATTTGATATTGTGTTATACTGAATATAAAGTGAATTAAGAAAGGGAAGATGGCTTAACTGTGCTTTGCCATCTTTGTCAGACAATGTTCTGCCATTAATTTGCATTAATACGCTTTATTATGTATGTAAATTTGTGATCCGTTCTGAGCTCTTCTGGGAGGATGGGATATAAAACCAAATAATAAAAATAGTTAAGAGTAGATTTTAATAGTGAAATGATAACAAGAGATTGTGTTAATGATGTGCATATGTTAACTCCAGAATAATCCTTTCACCCTCACAGGGATCTGCTCCGGATAGGAGTCACTTTAGCTGGACATCAGAAGAAAATTGTGAGCAGTATCCAAGATATGAGATTACAGATGAATCAGACACTTCCTGTCCAGGTCTGACTGCTTGGAACTCTTTCATACTGATGAGAAGATCTGACCACAGGACACTCAGTTGAAGTGTCCACCTTCAGTCTTGGGCTGCACACAGTAGTTCAAACAGCGGAAAGAAGAGAGGAAGCGAACGATTTTCACTTAATTGTTAATTCTTCTTGAAGAGGAATTCTGAAGACTTTTAATATATTAGAAACTGAAGGACTCGATCCCCAGTCAGTAAAATTCTTCATATTGAAGACTGATGTCTGAATTTTGATAGGACAATTTCTCAGAAAGATCTGAACATATCCTTCCCAGATTGTCTAACAGGAGGAAGATGCGTTCATTTTGTGACATACAGACTTCACTGCCCTATATGGCATGTCCTTTCAATATTGCAGTGATTTTCGGGTACGTGTGAAGCTGCCAAGACGATTCTTGCATTTCGGCACTTCCTTCTGCTTTCAGAAGACCAGAGGGAATCAAGAGCTCATACTGGAACTATGTTTCAGAACCTCCTACATACTTTCCAAGTGGATTCATTAGTCGCTTGAAACACCAAAATTGAATGTGACTTATTATGCAGGAGTTGATCTTGGTTTCATAGGCGTCTTCAGTTCTTCCTCTCTCCAGGCATAGGAAGGAAGATGGATGGCTGGGGGAATCCAGGTGGCACAGAGGGTCTCATCCGTCTTCCCACCTGTCCATTTCATGTTTATACATAAGGGACTGAAGCAGCTACGTTCAGTGCTATGAATATTGCCAAGAGCCATGGTGATTGTCTGTATCTTCCTTTCAGGATATCTGCAATATAGTCATAAAATAAAGGACACAGAGCGCCTATGTGCCTGCAGGAATGTGAAGGCACGGGTTCTTCCCCTAAGTTGAAGGCAATAAGAAATAGTACTTGAGTTTTGACAGTTTTTCTTCCAGCACTGTTCAGAAGCCACTTGTTTTTATCTTCCTCTCTTCTTCTTCCTCCTCATCCCTCCCCCCCCATCTCTTACCCACCTCATTTTTCTCTGTGTATATTTTTTCTTCTCTCTTTGTGCACTTGCCTCCTCCTTTCTAAGATTCCTTATCTACCAAGGGTTTGGATACAAACCGTACTGTGGTTAATCTTTGCAAGTTTGCCATCCTGGGATCTTTTTGAACTTGTTTCCTGTTCGCCATTGTGTCTGGTGTGAAAAGTGGAAATCCTGGTCCTTAACTTGGCTCATTTTCCCTTTGTTTGTAGAAAAGGATCGGTAAGGATGAAAAGGCGGCGTGTGGAAGAGGGGGTTCTATCTATGTCTATAGCTTTGTCATCCTCACCTCCTTTTCTACAAACAAAGGAAAAGAAACCAGGTTAAGAAGCAGCTCAGGAGTAGGTAGAACACATGCTCGTAAATCCATAGAATATTAATTAGCACAGAGACCTTCAATATAGGAGAGCTAGAGGCCACTAAGAGAGGAGCATCTGGCAAAGACCAGCTCATGCTGAATAAAGCATCCATGGCCAGTGCAAAGAAAGACAGAAATATCATTATAGCATGGATTCATTATGAGAGAGCCTTGAATAGTATCCACATTCCTGGATAATAAACTCTGGATTAAATACAGCATAAAGATGTGCCAAACCACTCGCTAATGTATGAAGGTGGACAGTTTGTGACTCATAAAAGCAAGGTACTGTAAGGAATATTGTAGGGAGACTGTCTCCATTTTTTCTTTTGTATAGTACTTAATTCTTCAAGTGCTCTTGTCTTAATCTTAAAAATAGCAAAACTCCAGATATGATATCACACTTACAGTATTGGGATTCAAGAAGGGATCAGATGATTTCCTGAAGGACAAGGGTATAGAAGGGTATAGATAGAGGATTACTATACAGGTCCTAGACCTGATGGGCCACCGCTTGAGCGGACTGCTGGGCATGATGGACCTCTGGTCTGACCCAGCAGAGGCACTGCTTATGTTCGTATGTTTGTAAATGACTTGAAGCTCTACAGTCCCAGCAAGCAACACTTGGTGGAACAACTCTGTGTAGTGAAAAGACTGATGTGCTAAGATAACCTGCCTTAGAGGAAAGTTGAGTACAACTGAAAACATTTCTCTTGACTGCTGACCACGATGTAAAGGAGCTTGAAAAGAAGAGGAAAAAGCAACAATCCAGAATTAATTGCTGAGAAGAATACCAGGAAGGAAATTTTAGGAGATAAAATATACGAGGATTGATGCGTGGCAACTATCTTTTTTCCTCTGGAAATCTAATCTATACATTTGAAAGTGTGTGATATGTACTTCATAATGATGCCACCCTATGAGAGATGAGTGCAGGCTTCTCTGGTAGGGGAGAAGCAAAAAACATGGCATTTGAAATCATTGTTTTATTATGGCGCACATACCGTGTACAACATGAATAACAAAGTACAAGTACAAACAGTTTAACTCTTAGCATCCTTCAAAGTAGTCTCAAAGTTTCCAAGTTTATTTACAGTTTGACATACCGACCATCGACAAGTATCTGGTCGGTTTACAATGCTAAAATTTGAGTTAAAAAAAATAAAATAGAGCCATATGTGGATAGGACAAAGCCAAAAACATAGACAAAATTGATATGAGAGGAGCTGAGGAGGGGGAAGATTCAAAATTACAGGGAGGTAAGAAGGGGAGGGGGAAAACCATTGCCTTCCCCATTGATGACAAGATGCCGTACACTGTATGCCATAATAAAACGATGATTTCAAATATCATGTTTTTTGCTTCTCCCCTACCCAAGACTCCTGTACTCAACATTAAGAACTACATGTCACACACTAGATGTCAAGTCTTGGCAACTATTTTTTTCTCGTGAAAATGTGCTATGACTTATGAATCAAGCTTTGTAAATTTATTTTCTCTTTCCTTTTGTGTTTCTTACCTCCTAGCGTGTCGCTGGGTTTTACTGTTTGTGTTACCCTGTCCTACCTGACATGATTTTTGTTTTGATATTTTGTTGTTTAGCAATCTCATGGTTTCATGGTCTACAAAATGATTTGTTGATGATTTATACTTTGAAATAGTGAAATATCAAATACTAGATAAATAAATACTGAAAAGTGCTTTAACATCACAGAGCACAATATACATTATCAATTGTCTTACAATCCATATGCTCTTATAGCTTTTGAATTGTAGAATTCCTTAGTTCTCACCAGTCTTCTGTAAGAATGTATTATCCTAGTACAAAAATAGGAATCATTTTCGTAGCGATATGCAGAGAGCTTCCATCATAGGCTTCTGAGCCTACTTAACGGCATCAATGAACACAGCTGCACAGTGGACCCAAACATACAAAAAGCAGGCAAAGAGGAGAATATGTTTCCAGAATCTTTCTCCATCATTAAACTTGGCCAATCATTATGACAAATAGAAGGAATGAGTGAGCATCTACCAAGACTCAAGAAAGAAAGCTAAAGGAATTACAAAAGAAAGATCTGCAAACAAGGAAAAATAACTGGCAAATGCATAAATACAATGGGGAAGTACAAAGTATTACTTTGAAAACAATTTGTTAATTAAAACTGGACAGAAGACTAGTTTAAGAAAAGGTGAACTGAAATATAAGATTGAAAGAATGATTGTAGCAGCCCAGGGCAAGCAATTAGGGATTAAATGGTTCACAACAAATGTAGACATGGGACATCCACAAGCACATCACAGCTGAGATGATCCCTGGATTTACAGAATGACATGGGGACAAATTTGTCCCCATCTCCACAGGAACTCAGTTTCCTAATCTCACCCCTGGGAGTTTTGTTGCTGTCCCCATCCCGACAAGCTCTGCTTTAACCGCACAAGCTTCAATTACTTATGATTTTAGTGTTTGAGACTTGTGCAGATGAGGACAGAACTTGTAGGGGTAGGGATAGGGCAGGTAAAGAACTCAACAGGCTGGAAAAATGAGTTCTCACAAGGAAAAACTTGGCCCCATGTCATTCTCTATCTGAATTGCAGGTCTCAGCTGTTAGTGGTCTTTGCTGTTACTAGGTCAATCGGGGTGAAAACTAAAATGCATTAAGTCTTCCTCAGTGAAGTAGAACACTACTGCCCAAACACCTTCACTGATTTTCTTAGGTTTCAGAGTTTGCATGACTTTTTATTTTCTAAAGAGAAACAAAACAAAAGTAAGGTGTTTAGAAATTATGTAAATTAGCTTCTCAGTCATCTCAGGCTCTAATAAATTCTCAGTAATCTTCCTTTCATAGTCTTATAGTACAATAAGGTTGGCTCCCTCATCAAGCATGGGCACAGCTCAGCCTGAACAGCCACCACCCCTTAGGATGGTTAAAACCAAAACTCTTAGGTACTATTTCCAACTTGCATCTGTTTTACAAAATGAAGAAGAAAAACCTCACAAGAACATAAGAATAGCCTTACTGGGTCAGACCAATGGTCCATCAAGCCCAGGAGCCTGTTCTCACGGTGGCCAGTCCAGGTCGCTAGTACCTGACCAAAACCCAAGGAGGAGCAACATTTCATGCTACCAATCCCCGTGTCTTTCTCAATAACAGATATGGACTTTTTCTCCAGGAAACTGTCCAAACCTGTCTTAAAACCAGCTCCTCTGATTTCTCTTCAGGTCTTAACAGCAACTTTTCCTTTTCTGGTAATTTAACGCTGACCTATCTCCGCTGCTCTCTTCCACAGTGTTCATACAGAAAACAAGTACCAAGTACTTTTGACTTCTGATTGTCTACATCTGACAACCGAGGTCCTGTTGCCTTATAGCCCTTCCATTCTAAGCTGCTTTAGCACATTCTCAGGTTGGTTCTGTCCAAGAACAACAGGCTGAGGGATCCTCCTTTCCCCCTTCACTTATCTCAGGGAAGTGAATATGGTTCCAGGGAAGCTAGCACCTCTCCTCCCATTCATTCAGTAATGCAAGAGCTGGGGAGTCTACCGATTAGAAGTCTGGGGGTCTGTTTCAGTGTTTCCTTCTCCCCTTATTTCTACCTATCAATTTGTTTAGCACATTCTTGTACTCAGAACCAAAAGAATCTCCTTTCCTAGGGTTGTGGCTCTTCTTTATATCCTGCCTTCTCCAAATATACCCTGGCTGCCCCTCTGGGCTTTAGGGTTCTCTGTCTTTAACCTTAGTGGGATAATTCTTCCATAGGGCCTCCTCCCTGGCCTGAGTTCTGTCTGGAGAGCCCTCCCCCTTACATTAGGCTCTCTCACTTCCTAGTTTGCCCTTCTGGAATTTATAGTTCCATCTTTCTTAAAGGCAGAAGTGTTCTTTTCTGCTTTATTTGTCATGAGCTAAGAAACCAGAGTCCTATAGTTTAACTGAACTTAATCCACATGACTAAGACACAACTATGTCCTGTCACAACAGAGATTTTATATATATATATATACAGTATATATATAAATTATGTAAGAAAGCTGGAAATGCTTCCTCTGCTCATAGTTGTCTGTGAAATGCTGATGGCGCAAAGTTCCTTTACAGACAGGCACAGTGATGTGTCTTATCCATTGGAAACATTACGGTATTGCTGTATGGAAAAAGCGTAGCAGTCATGACTAGAAGATAAATATGGAAAAGAGAGTATGACTATCTGGAACATTCCAATGCCAAATAATAAAAAAAGCTTGATGAAAGATAATGGGACATGATGATAAAGGGAAAAAACATACCAGAATTGCACCAATTATAGGTTCTCTTTGTTGTAATCTGCTTAGATTCTGAATGGAGGATAGCGGAATAGAAGAACCGTAGTTATACCAGGTGTCAGATTCAACCAATTACTCTGTCTTGGGTGGAGAGGTAGAGAAGATGCTCAAGTATCAACAGATCTGTTAGCAAGATAGAGAAATATTTCCTATTTTATGGGGTGCCAAAGGACTCCTCAAGTGGCATTTTCAGACACATATGTAGCCTATACAAGTAACATCTTATGAACTCAGGGAAGCTCTCAGTAGCACGATACAAGTACTATGATCAGCATTGGAGTAAATTTGAGAGTTGAGATCACTAGGAGGTGTGGCCTAGTGGTTAGAACTGCTGCCTCAGCACCCTGAGGTTGTGGGTTCAATCCCAGCCTGCTCCTTCTGAACCTGGGCAAGTCAATTAATCCATCCATTGCCCCAGGTATCACAGTTAGATTGTGAGCCTGCTGGGACAGATGGGGAAAAGACTTAGGAGTACCTATTCAGTGTTTAATGTACAGTGCTATGGAAATGCTAAGTAGTAGTGGTATCCTCCACATATCCTGCCAAAGGAGCGAGTTTTGCAATAAGAACATAAGCATTGCCTCTGCCTAGTCAGACCATAGGTCCATCAAGTCCAGCAGTCCACTCCTGCGGCGGCCCAGTAGGTCAATGACCTGTAAGTGATCTATTACTCTAATGAGCCTAACAACTACAAAAAAATAAATCATTCGATTGTATGGCAGTATTAAGAGGCTCAAAATATTCATATCAATTATGAAGGCCAAGAGAGCTCAGATTCCAACCGGGGCCATGACTCTTCTCTTTCATTTTGCTGGGACATTGGAAGCCACTTGTACTGGATTTCCTTTATATCTCATTCTCTTCAGGACTTCACCCCCTGTTTCCTAACAATATCTAATCTCTGCTATCCCATACACTTCATTTGTAGAATCACATTACCCTTGGCATTAGCCCTTCTCATGTTTTCTACCTGTTCTCTGGACCCTTTCTTACCTCTCGTGCTTGCTGTCAATCTCTCATAGTCTCCCAACAGGCTCATGGACAGTAACTATTGAAATATATTTAATGGCAAAAACAAAGAATGCAATCTTGCATTTTAGAAATATTTTTGTAAAATTTATCTTTTGCAATTAAATTATTTAAGAAATTTATTGAACTTCAGTGTGTTCTGGTTTTATTCCAAATACTCATTTCTGTGTATTGAGCCAGTCATTATAAACCTTTTTTCAGGCACATCCACGTAGCTCCTGCCACTTTCCAAAGTTGAAGCAAATGTGAATTACTGTTTATACATGTGAAAATTTGGTGTGTGTGTGTGTTATGCACGCACATGTATAGTAATCATGATTGTGATTCTTCTATAAATAAAATCACATTATTAAGGCACAAAAACTAAATGAAATTCAGGCAAAACTTATACAAGAAATGAGTGAATTAGATTTCTAGATCCATCTTGACATTAGTGTAATAAAAAGCAAGGTTTTCATATCTAACTATACACACACAGTTATATACAAACATTTAGGCATCCCTGGTCAAACTCTCAATATAGTAACCTAGTAGATGATGACAGAGAAAGACCTATGTGGTCCATTCAGTCTGCCCATAGCATAAGGAATGCATACTTGATCTCAATGAATTCCTAAGTGAACAAAAGAAATGAAAACTCTTGTAACCCCAATATTCAGTGCTACGTAACTACCCAGGGATGGCTCCTGACCAGTTAAATACCATTTGCCTGGCTAACCATTAACATGCAGTAGGAAATAGCTGGTTATCTTAGCAGTTGACTGGCTATGTCACAAATGTTCAAGCGCTGGCCAACAAAGTTTACTGGGCATATTGGACCACATCAGCAGCTTTCCTGTCTTTGTATGCTGTTAACTTAAATGGCCAGCCCTGGATAGTCACATAGCTGGTTAAGTTAGCAGTGCTTAACCTGGATATTCAATGATGGGCCGTTTATAACAACCGGCATTAAATATTCAGGCTTTTTTTTAGCCAGCTCTGTCGAGCAGACAGATTAAATAGACCCTATATCTTTCTGCAAATTTTCATTTCCATTTACTGTATTTGCTGATTTTAATGTTACACCGATTTTTAAAAAGGGTTCCAGGATATTTAGATGACATATTTTTTTCTTTGGGAGGGCTCAGAAGAAAATCTCCATGAGTTTGTTACATGGATAAATTCCAGAGATCCATCATTGCAGTTTACCATCACTTATAACCTCCAACAAATGGAATTTTTGGATATGATAATAAAGAAAGATGGGTCCCAATTGGGTACTGCACTTTATAGGAAGCCTGAGGCCCGCAACACTCTTACATTTTTCTAGTAACCACCCCTACCATCTGAAATTTAAGCTCCCTGTTAGTCAGTTCTTGAGAGCTCAGAGAGTCTGTTCTTCCCTAGAAAGTTTTAAAACAGCAGCTACTGAACTTGAATATTGTTTTATGGCAAGAGGATATCCTAAGATATCCATCAGGCAGGCTTACCTGAGGGCTAGATATGCCAATAGGGAATTATTAATAAAGGAGAAAGTAGTATCATCTAAGTATGAGGGCCAGGTTTGTGTGCTTCCTTTCTTGGAAGCCTCAAAAATGCTGATATCATCCATTAAAAAACATTGGTCCATTTTAAACCTCCATGAAGGGTTTGATAATTTACCTATGTTCTCCTTTACGAGAGGTAAAACGATTGGACAGTTGTTCATCAAAAATTCGGGAAGCACAGAGAAATTAAGTATGTGATGCATAAAGGCTGTGGGAGGTGCCAATGGTGTCCCAGTACCATCAAGGGACACCAATGGGAAGTTCCCCAGACTAAGATAGTAATCAAGATTCGGGATAACACCACTTGGTGTATATATTGATATGCCCTTGTGATATGGTGTTTGGGGGTCGGACCATGCGTTCGATCCACTTGCATCTTACTGAACATAAATCTCGCATTAATACAAAAAATGTTCAGGCTCCCATAGTACAGCATTGGCTGGACAAGGGTCATCAGATTCAGCAACTCCGTTGGAGAATTATTGACACCATTATAGTAGGGGGGAATGTGGAAGAGTGGCTACATAATTTAAATACTGTATCTCCCCATGGTTTAACCCTTTCAGGACCAAGGGACATATTTGTCCCATAACTTTAAAATCCTATAAATTTTGATTGGGATAGTCTACAGTTCTAAATTTGATATGTACGGATTCCATATGATACTGCCTTTATGTAAACAAACTGGTTCCGACATTCATTCATTAGCGTCGTTGCTAGATTGACGAGAAGATTCACTTGCCACACTGTCCATAAGCCAGAAGTGTGATTTTTTTAAATAAAAATAATGATATTTCACAAAAAAAATCAATTTTTTGGCATCTGCAAGCCCTTTTTACCATAAAAATGTCGTCAAAACCACAAAAATTGGCCTACGATCCTTATGGTCCTGAAAGGGTTAAATGAGAAATTAGAATGGGCGTCCTTACTATGACAAGGGGGGAGGAGTTTTGAGTCATTACACAAATGTGAGTTAGGGGGCAGGGTTGATTCAGTGACATGGCTCCCATCTGATTTGGCACCAGCCTTAAATATTCAAAATTCAGACACGCTCGCCATCTTGAATGTAAAGTGGTCAGGAGAGAGGCGAGTAAAAATAAACTAGGTAAGAGCGTATGATATATTTTAGTTTAAATTGAAAAGTGAAGTAGATAATAGGTTGGCTAATAGAAATAAAGTGTAACTTTAATTATTCCTTTTAACATTTGTGGGGTTAACATCTTGATAAAGCTACCTAGCAAAACATGGTGAGATGCCCTAGTGGCAGGACCACATTGACATAAAGCTAAGTAACAGTCTTTATTTCACTTTTTAGTGTGATAACAACACTATTAAAAAAATATATAAAAGAAAATCAATCCAGTAATGAGGTAGCATGTAAAGCCCGAGGCTATGAAGTTTTGAGCCTCTGTTGGTGTTTCTGAGGATCTGGTTCCAGTAGAAGAGTGTTTTCAAGTTGAGATAACTGAAGGCACAGAGGGACATATGGCCTGATTTTGGCAGATTGACGAATATCGGCTAAAAAAAAAATTGCTGAGAAACTTCAGATATTCAGGGAACATGTTGGGTGTATATTCATAAGCAGCTGTGTATGCAGAAGCCGTCAGCCAAGTGGGTGCCCAAATGTTTGAATGCTGACGAGAAATGACAAGTGGACACTTACAAGTTGATTTTGCAGCATTTTCAGCAAGCTGCTGCCAACATTTTGGAATGACTAGTTACTGCTGACAAAACATGGTTACAACACTATGATCCTGAGACAAAACAATAGTCCATGCAATGGTGGCACTCAGGTTCTCCAAGGCCAAGGAAATTCAAGACCCAAAAGTCAGCAGGAAAGGTCATGGCCACAGTGAAGACTATAAAATCCTGAGTGGAGTAGAACGGGTACAATTCACTCTGTCAAAAATTACAAAGACTAGGAGACACTCGAAGTTACAGGGAAATACTTTTAAAGCCAATAGGAGGAATTTTTTTTTCACTCAGAGAATATAGTTAAGCTCTGGAACGCATTGCCAGAGGTTGTGGTAAAAGTGGATAGCATAGCTGGTTTTAAGAAAGGTTTCAACAAGTTTCTGGAGGAAAAGTCCATAGTCTCTTATTGAGAAAGACATGGGGGAAGCCACTGCTTGCCCTGAATCGGTAGCATAGAATATTGCTACTCCTTAGGTTTTGGCCAGGTATTAGTGACCTGGATTGGCCAACTTGAGAACGGGCTACTGGGCTCAATGGACCATTAGTCTGACCCAGTAAGGCTATTCTTATGTTCTTACGAATGGGACAGGGACAGTGACAAACTTAAGGGGACGGGACTGACTTTGTCCCCGTGTCATTCTCTACTGTAGACCCAGAAGCAGAACTGGAGGGGCCACCAGTGAAAGCTGTGGCCAAGGTGGTAAGCTGCTCATGGGGGGGGGGGGGAGGGAAGAGATGTTGGATCTGGGATTGAAGGGAGGGTGATTCAGTCCTTATGGAAGGGAGTGGGATGGGATTTGATATGCTGCCTTTCTGTGGTTACAGTAAAAGCAGTTTACATATTGTGAAAGGTATTTATTTTGTACATAACATAGCATAGCATTTCTATATTGCAAAACCATGAGAATCTTTGCAGTTAACAATTAAGAAAAAGCTGAACATCAGGCAGTGAATTACAAAAAGTATAAAAATTTATTGTACAAATAAGTTTTTATTTATTTATTTTCATTATTTATTTATATATTTCAACATAATATCAAGCATTAAACTTGTACAGAAAAGAAATTAAGCCAAATTCAATCTACAACAAGCCAGGAAAAAATAAAAAAGGACATAAAAGTTGCAATGGCTTAACTTTACTCAAGTCCTCAAATTAGATCCAAAACTTACTCATATAGCGAGAGAATAAAAGTAAACTTAAAGATTCGCTGTTTGAGCTGAGAGCAAAATGCATAACTTTCTAGTGAGCTTATGATTTTATTATTATTATGTCATAATAAGTAAAAGTGTTATTATTTTAAGATTTTCCTTTATTTTATTTATTGTAATGAATAGATAACATTTTTCCCTTAATAATACAATTGCAAATGAGGGGGTGGGGGGGTTCTGATCTTTTATTAAATGTTTAGATTAGTAGAAAAGAATATATTATATGATATACATGATTGCATATGTTATGTAAGGGGTGGGAAGGAGGGGGTTAAATTTCATTAATCTAAGTTGAGTATGATAGAAAATCAAGTGATGTTTCTAAGTTCAAATGTTATATCCTGATGCACTTGTTGTAAGTTGTAAAAATGAATAAAGAATTTATAAAAAAATAATTTTTTCCTTTATCAAACTGGGATATAGACAAGAAAGTGGTTAATTGAAAAGGTTCAAAGAAAACATACTTATTCATCTGGTGATGAACAATACACTTGCAAGGATGTCGCAAGTAAAAAGTAGCCCCTAAAGCTAACACTCCTGGCATAAGTAATAGAAATTCACGCCTATGCTTCTGCATCTCACGTGATAAATCGGGAAACATCTGTATTTTATGTCCAAGAAATTCTTTCTGTTTATTCTTAAAGAATAAACTCAAAATCCATGCCTTATCTGGTTGGAGAACTACAGATATTATTAATGATGCTGGGGTTGCAATTTCTTTATCTGACATAAACAGAATAAACAAATAAGTTTTTAACTGCTTTCTAAAGTACCTGGAGTAATGGAGGGTTAAAGCAACATGCCCAGAGTCACAAAGAGCTGCAGTGAGAAATAAATAATCCTGATTAAAAATTTAAATTAAAATGCAACCCTATTGTCAATCCAACTGGCTGGTTGTCCCCAGCACAGGTTTGAGAACCATTGATATAGGTAGGTTATAGTCAAAATCCAGGTACACTATGGTACTGCCTTTCTGGAAGGCCATTCAAATGAGAGACAGGAAAGAGAAATGTTAGAATCAAAATTAATTGATAATTGGAAATACTCTACATTACAAGACCTCTTGAAAGCAAAAGGGAAATAGAATGAGATTTCTTCTAAATTGATTAGAAAAGACTTATTTTCTCAACAGGCATTGTATTATGGAAATTCAAATAAGGCGGGAAGATTATTAGCAAATTATTTGAAAGCAAAAAAAAAGGAAAACTAAGATAATTGCAATTAAAGATCGAAAAGGGAATTCTTATTCTCAAAATGGTCCAATTTTAAAACAAATTTTAAATTTTTATAAAGATTTGTATTCTGAGCCTTATTTAGATTTTAAAAAGGATGGAATTGAATTTTTTAAATTAATCAAGGAGCCAAAGGTTCCTGATCATGTAAAAGAAAATCTAGAAAAGCCAATATCACTTAATGAATTGCAAACAGCACTGAAGTCCCTTAGAGTTGGATCCGCTCCAGGTGGAGATGGTTTTACAGTAGAGTTTTATAAATCATTTCAAATTACCCTATCAAATTGCCTAGTTATAGTAAAGATAATAGAATATTAGCTGATACATGGAAAACATTGAGATTTGTAAGTAATTTAACAACTATTCCAATTCATAAATCTACAAATCAATCTATATGGCTGAACTCCAAGATTCAAATTGGCGGAGAAAGGCTTGCCTGGAAGCATTGGATGATAGCAGGAATACGTTTATTAGAAGATGTTATTTATAATGGTAAAATGCTTGAATTTTCACAGCTGCAACATAAATATGGCCTTAATAAATCAGAAAGTTTTAGATGGTTGCAACTGAAGCATGCCATTCAGGCGGGGTTCCCTGACTGGAAAAACCTTAATAATCAATATAGTATGGATTTCTTATGCTTTCAGGTGAACTTCTTGGGTCACCAGGCCGCCCAGTGGTATAAATTACTAACTGGATTTATTAAAAAGAAACGAAACACGGGTCTGAGAGACATTTGGAGCATTGAGATTAAGCATCAAATTACTGCATCTCAATGGCCACGCATTTGGTCTTGGAGGATGAGATGTACAATGTCAGCATCTATGAGACAAACTTGTTTTTTTCTGTTACATAGAGCATTATGGACCCCTGTTAGGTTACAAAAATTGGATAGCTCTAAGTCTAATAAATGTTGGCATTGTTATCTCGAAGCAGGGACTTTAGATCATTTATTATTCTACTGTCCATTTATTATGAATTTTTGGAAATCAATTTGGGACCAAATTAATTGTTTATTGGACAACCCAGTGGCATTATCATATGATACTGTGCTATTTGGTATGGCAATGAGAGCAAAAAGTCAGATTTCTACAAATAATAACAAATTATTACTCATAATGACTAGTGTTTCCATTCAACAAATAACGTATAATTGGAAAAACTGGAGTAGATTAAATTATAATTTTTGGTGGAATTCCTTATGTCATGTTTATAAAACGGAAAGAGTTCTTGCAATACAGCGAGGATGTTTCAGGAAATTTCAAGATGTGTGGGAGCCATTAACAAAGTATTGTACTGAGTAGATGACATTGTTTCCCTTAAATTTATGAGTTCAATGGTAAGGGGGGGAGGGGGGTAATTTTATAATCACATATTGTACATGATATTTGACTATAGGATAGGAATGGATGGGAAGGAGGGGGATAAAGGCATATTATTTATATCATTGATGATTATTAAGTGATTTATTTATTGATAATTTGTTAAAACATATTGTCACACTTATTGTAAGTCTGAAAATGAATAAAGAATTTATAAAAAAAAAAAAGAAATTGAAGTGATCATACTTGTAGAAAAGAGAGAATGCAGGTAGGCGTTGAGGTTTACTAAAATCCCACTGCATTGCTGGTTCCAATCAAAGAGGCTGGAAGAGGGGGAACAATGCAAGAAAAGACAAAGAAACATGTTGATTTGAGCCATGCATGGGGTACAGAGGGGCTGTAAGTGAATACAGTACTCTTGAAATTAGATCGAGTTTCGTTGGCCCACCTGATTAGTTTTCTTTTAGATTTTTTATATTGTTTGTTTCACTGGTACGTGGATTATATGCATGCAATTTTGTAACCTTTGGATAGTACAGGATATAAAATTAATACATAAATAGATGAACAGAGAAATTCGATTTTGGCATTTAATTCATGCTTTTCCACAACAGAGCTCCAAGCAACTTGCTTATTTATTTTTATTTCCAGATTTACTTACTCCCCCTTAGGTGAGTTACAAGTCAGGTACAATGAATAGATTTTAAGCCCTGAACGAAATAGACCTAAGTTGGTACCTGAGGCATTTCCAAAAATCATAAAGGAGTGTCAGTAGCAGAGATAGGTATAATCCCTAGTGTCCGTAGGCCTTGGTCCACTGGTTTTATCACTAGGACACTGGTCCATTTTAGAGTCGGGGAGATCAAAATAAACAAGTATATACATGGAAGGTGAGGAAGAAAGAACAGAATTGCAATGTGATAGTTGCCAGATGTCTAAGTCCATAGTAACATAGTAGATGACGGCAGATAAAGACCCGAATGGTCCATCCAGTCTGCCCAACCTGATTCAATTTAAATTTTTTAATTTTTTCTTCTTAGCTATTTCTGGGCAAGAATCCAAAGCTTTACTCTGTACTGTGCTTGGGTTCCAACTGCCGAAATCTCTGTTAAGACTTACTCTAGCCCATCTACAACCTCCCAGCCACTGAAGCCCTCCCCAGCCTATCCTCCACCAAACGGCCATATACAGACACAGACCTTGCAAGTCTGCCCAGTACTGGCCTTAGTTCAATATTTAATATTATTTTCTAATTCTAAATCCTCTGTGTTCATCCCATGCTTCTTTGAACTCAGTCACAGTTTTACTCTCCACCACCTCTCTCGGGAGCGCATTCCAGGCATCCACCACCCTCTCCGTAAAGTAGAATTTCCCGTTGCCTTTGAATCTACCACCCCTCAACCTCAAATTATGTCCTCTAGTTTTACCATTTTCCTTTCTCTGAAAAAGATTTTGTTCTACGTTAATACCCTTCAAGTATTTGAACGTCTGAATCCTATCTCCCCTGTCTCTCCTTTCCTCTAGGGTATACATATTCAGGGCTTCCAGTCTCTCCTCATACGTCTTCTGGCGCAAGCCTCCTATCATTTTCGTCGCCCTCCTCTGGACCGCCTCAAGTCTTCTTACGTCCTTCGGCAGATACGGTCTCCAAAATTGAACACAATACTCTCTTTATACAGCCCAGCATCCTTCTGGCAGCAGCCACTGCCTTTTCACACTGTTTTTTCACCTTTAGATCTTCGGACACTATCCCCCAAGGTCCCTCTCCCCGTCCGTGCATATCAGCTTCTCTCCTCCCAGCATATACGGTTCCTTCCTATTATTAATCCACAAATGCATTACTAAGAACATAAGAATTGCCGCTGCTGGGTCAGACCAGCGGTCCATCGCGCCCAGCAGTCCGCTCACGCGGCGGCCCCCAGGTCAAAGACCTGTGCCCTAACCGAGACCAGCCCTACCTGCGTTCGTTCTGGTTCAGCAAGAACTTGCCCAACCTTGTCTTGAATCCCTGGAGGGTGTTCTTCCCTATAACAGCCTCTGGAAGAGCATTCCAGCTCTCCACCACTCTCTGGGTGAAGAAGAACTTCCTTACGTTTGTACGGAATCTATCCCTTTTTAACTTTAGAGAGTGCCCTCTCGTCCTCTCTACCTTGGAGAGGGTGAACAATCTGTCTTTATCTACTGAATTTAATCCCTTCATTATCTTGAATGTTTCGATCATGTCCCCTCTCAATCTCCTCTTTTCAAGGGAGAATAGGCCCAGCTTCTCTAATCTCTCATTGTACGGCAGCTCCTCCAACCCCTTAACCATTTTAATTGCTCTTCTCTGGACCCTTTCGAGTAGTGCCATGTCCTTCTTCATGTCATTTCTTTGCATTGAATTTTAGTTACCAGGCATTAGACCATTCCTCTAACTTTTGCAGTTCCTTTTTCATATTTTCCACTACCTCTTCGGTGTCTACTCTGTTACAAATCTTGGTATCATCTGCAAAAAGGCACACTTTTCCTTCTATCCCTTCAGCAATGTCACTCACATATTGAACAGGATTGGCCCCAGCACTGATCCCTGAGGGACTCCACTACTCACCTTTCCTTCCTTCAAGCGACTTCCATTAACCACCACCCTCTGGCGTCTGTCCGACAGCCAGTTTCTGACCCAGTTCACCACTTTGGGTCCTAACTTCAGCCCTTCAAGTTTGTTCAACAGCCTCCTATGAGGAACTGTATCAAAGGCTTTGCTGAAATCCAAGTAAATTACATCTAGCATATGTCCTCGATCCAGCTCTCTGGTCACCCAATCAAAAAATTCAATCAGGTTCGTTTGGCATGATTTACCTTTTGTAAAGCCATGTTGCCTCGGATCCTGTAACCCATTAGATTCAAGAAAGTACACTATCCTTTCTTTCAGCAAAACTTCCATTATATTTCCAACAACTGAAGTGAGGCTCACCGGCCTGTAGTTTCTTGCTTCATCCCTGTGACCACTTTTATGAATAGGGACCACATCCGCTCGCCTCCAATCCCCAGAAATCACTCCCGTCTCCAGAGATTTGTTGAACAAGTCTTTAAAAGGACTCGCCAGAACCTCTCTGAGCTCCCTTAGTATCCTGGGATGGATCCCGTCTGGTCCCATCGCTTTGTCCACCTTCAGTTTTTCAAGTTGCTCATAAACACCCTCCTCCTTGAACGGCGTAGAATCTACTCCATTTTCTCGTGTAACTTTGCTAGACAATCTCAGTCCTTCTCCAGGATTTTCTTCTGTGAACACAGAACAGAAGTATTTGTTTAGCACATTCGCTTTCTCCTCATCACTTTCCACATATTGGTTCCCAGCATCTTTTAGCCTAGCAATTCCATTTTTCATCTTCCTCCTTTCACTAATATATCTGAAAAATTTTTGTCTCCCTTTTTTACATTTTTAGCCATTTGTTCTTCTGCCTGTGCTTTCGCCAGACGTATCTCTCTCTTGGCTTCTTTCAGTTTCATCCTGTAGTCCTTTCTGCTCTCCTCTTCTTGGTTTTTTTTATATTTCACGAACGCCAACTCTTTCGCCTTTATTTTCTCAGCCATTAGGTTGGAGAACCATATCGTCTTCCTTTTTCTCTTGTTTTTATTGATTTTCTTCACATAAAGGTCCTTAGCCATTTTTATCGCTCCTTTCAGCTTAGACCACTGTCTTTCCACTTCTCTTATGTCCTCCCATCCTAACAGCTCTTTCTTCAGGTACTCTCCCATAGCATTAAAGTCCGTACGTTTGAAATCTAGGACTTTAAGTATCGTGCGGCTGCTCTCCACTTTAGCCGTTATATCAAACCAAACCGTTTGATGATCGCTACTTCCCAGGTGAGCACCCACTCGAACATTAGAGATACTCTCTCCATTTGTGAGGACCAGATCCAATATCGCTTTTTTCCCTTGTGAGTTCCGTCACTATTTGTCTGAGCAGAACCTCTTGAAAGGCATCCACAATCTCCCTACTTCTTTCCAATTCTGCAGACGGAACATTCTAGTCCGCATCCGGCAGGTTGAAATCTCCCAACAGCAGAACCTCCTCTTTCCTTCCAAACTTTTGGATATCCACAATCAGATCCTTATCAATTTGCTGCGATTGAGTCGGAGGTCTGTAGACTACACCCACATAGATAGAAGTTCCATCTTCTCTTTTCAGAGCAATTCATATCGCTTCTTCCTCTCCCCAGGTCCCTTGCATTTCGGTTGCTTGGATATTGATCTTTACATAGAGAGCTACTCCTCCACCTTTTTGACCATCTCTGTCCTTCCTAAAAAGATTATATCCCGGTATGTTTGCATCCCATCCATGTGATTCACTGAACCATGTCTCTGTGATAGTGACAATATCTAGATCTGCCTCTAACATCAGGGCTTGCAGATCATGAACTTTGTTGCTTAAACTGCGAGCATTTGTGGTCATCGCTTTCCAGCTATTTTTCAGCGATAATCTCCTTTTTCGTATGGATTTTTGTTTCGTTTCACTTTCCGTTGCAATACTAAGAAATGAGTTGCTGATATTGCTTATGTTGCAGTCTTTACTATTATCACATCTTTTCTTTTGCCGGGGGTGGTCTCTATAATTGTCTTTCGTACATACACCACCCCCACCTTCTAGTTTAAATGCCTAGAAAAATATTGTCTAAATTTCTCTGCAAGGTTTCTTTTTCCTGCTGTAGTAATATGTAGCCCATCAGTGCAATATAGCTTCTTGTCCTTCCATGTATTTCCCCATCCTCCTATGTACCTGAAGCCTTCTTGATGACACCAGGCTTTGAGCCATCTGTTAAAGTCTTCTGTGTTTTTCACTCTTTGCTCTCCCTTTCCATATGCAGGCAGTATTTCATAAAAAGCTAAAGTGTTTACAAAAGGTTTCACGCCCTCACCAAGCTCTCGAAAAACTTTCTGTGCTGCAAATGTGGAGTTGTTGGCCAGGTCATTTGTTCCCAGATGGATGACAACATCAGTGTTAAAATCCTTAGTTTCTTCCTTAATTATAGTCTGTATTTGCCTGGAACTCCTGGTAGCTGAGGATCCTGGAAGACATTTCACTATTTTGGTCTCCTCGCCTTGTGTTCCAAGGTTAATGCCTCTGATGATGGAATCCCCCAACAGTAATAGTTTTCTGTTTTTGGACTTTTTATTTGTGCTTAGGGTGTGCTTGCTCTCTTGAGTTACCTTCATTGGTTCCAGTCCCACCTCCCTTCTGTTTTCTTGAGTATCGCAGTGCACTAGTAGAACGAAGGAATTCTGTAGAGGTAATATTTGTGAAGTTGGATGTTTCTGTGTTACATGTCGCAGTCTTCCTGAGCCTACTGTGACCCATTTATTCCTGGGCTGTTTTATTCTTTGAGGTAGAGGTGGTAAGTTGGTATGATTTTGTGGAGTGATGAAAGGCGAAAGAGTTGGCGTTCATGAAATATAAAAAAACCCAAGAAGAGGAGAGCAGAAAGGACTACAGGGTGAAACTGAAAGAAGCCAAGAGAGAGATACGTTTGGCGAAGGCACAGGCGGAAGAACAAATGGCTAAAAATGTAAAAAAGGGAGATAAAAATTTTTTCAGATATATTAGTGAAAGGAGGAAGATAAAAAATGGAATTGCTAGGCTAAAAGATGCTGGGAACAAATATGTGGAGAGTGATGAGGAGAAAGCAAATGTGCTAAACAAATACTTCTGTTCTGTGTTCACAGAAGAAAATCCTGGAGAAGGACCGAGATTGTCCGGCAAAGTTACACGAGAAAATGGAGTAGATTCTGCGCCGTTCACGGAGGAGGGTGTTTATGAGCAACTTGAAAAACTGAAGGTGGACAAAGCGATGGGACCAGACGGGATCCATCCCAGGATACTAAGGGAACTCAGAGAGGTTCTGGCGAGTCCTATTAAAGACTTGTTCAACAAATCTCTGGAGACGGGAGTGATTCCTGGGGATTGGAGGAGAGCGGATGTGGTCCCTATTCATAAAAGTGGTCACAGGGATGAAGCAGGAAACTACAGGCCGGTGAGCCTCACTTCAGTTGTTGGAAAAATAATGGAAGTGTTGCTGAAAGAAAGGATAGTGTATTTCCTTGAATCTAATGGGTTACAGGATCCGAGGCAACATGGCTTTACAAAAGGTAAATCGTGCCAAACGAACCTGATTGAATTTTTTGATTGGGTGACCAGAGAGCTGGATCGAGGACATATGCTAGATGTAATTTATTTGGATTTCAGCAAAGCCTTTGATACAGTTCCTCATAGGAGGCTGTTGAACAAACTTGAAGGGCTAAAGTTAGGACCCAAAGTGGTGAACTGGGTCAGAAACTGGCTGTCGGACAGACGCCAGAGGGTGGTGGTTAATGGAAGTCGCTCGAAGGAAGGAAAGGTGACTAGTGGAGTCCCTCAGGGTTCGGTGCTGGGGCCAATCCTGTTCAATATGTATGTAAGTGACATTGCTGAAGGGTTAGAAGGAAAAGTGTGCCTTTTTGCAGATGATACCAAGATTTGTAACAGAGTAGACACCGAAGAGGGAGTGGAAAATATGAAAAAGGATCTGCAAAAGTTAGAGGAATGGTCTAATGCCTGGCAACTAAAATTCAATGCAAAGAAATGCAGAGTAATGCATTTGGGGATTAATAATAGGAAGGAACCGTATATGCTGGGAGGAGAGAAGCTGATATGCACGGACGGGGAGAGGGACCTCGGGGTGATAGTGTCCGAAGATCTAAAGGCGAAAAAACAGTGTGACAAGGCAGTGGCTGCTGCCAGAAGGATTCTGGGCTGTATAAAGAGAGGCGTAGTCAGTAGAAGAAAGAAGGTGTTGATGCCCCTGTACAGGTCATTGGTGAGGCCCCACTTGGAGTATTGTGTTCAGTTTTGGAGACCGTATCTGGCGAAAGACGTAAGAAGACTTGAGGCGGTCCAGAGGAGGGCGACGAAAATGATAGGAGGCTTGCACCAGAAGACATATGAGGAGAGACTGGAAGCCCTGAATATGTATACCCTAGAGGAAAGGAGAGACAGGGGAGATATGATTCAGACGTTCAAATACTTAAAGGGTATTAACGTAGAACAAAATCTTTTCCAGAGAAAGGAAAATGGTAAAACCAGAGGACATAATTTGAGGTTGAGGGGTGGTAGATTCAGGGGCAATGTTAGGAAATTCTACTTTACGGAGAGGGTGGTGGATGCCTGGAATGCGCTCCCGGGAGAGGTGGTGGAGAGTAAAACTGTGACTGAGTTCAAAGAAGCGTGGGATGAACACAGAAGATTTAGAATCAGAAAATAATATTAAAGATTGAACTAGGCCAGTTACTGGGCAGACTTGTACGGTCTGTGTCTGTGTATGGCCGTTTGGAGGAGGATGGGCAGGGGAGGGCTTCAATGGCTGGGAGGGTGTAGATGGGCTGGAGTAAGTCTTAACAGAGATTTCGGCAGTTGGAACCCAAGCACAGTACCGGGTAAAGCTTTGGATTCTCGCCCAGAAATAGCTAAGAAGAAAAAAAAAAAAATTTTTAAATTGAATCAGGTTGGGCAGACTGGATGGACCATTCGGGTCTTTATCTGCCGTCATCTACTATGTTACTATATGTATCAATTCCTGTTTAAGTTTGCAGAGCTCCTCCTTAATACTAGCAAGTTGAAGACAGATGGGGCAAGTCTTAAGCCTCCAAATAGTATGTCTTGGAATTATAGCGCCACAGTGATTGCATAGAATAAAGGTCATCTTGATTGGTTGTGAAGTGACTTGATTTGAGTAGTCCTGATTATTTGGGTCTCTATATATGGTGGGACTATAAGTCTTACCCTTATTCCTATGAAGAGGAAGAGGAAATAAGATTTAACAGAGGAAAAAGAAGGGTTTATTTTTTTGTGCTTTTTTTTTTAAGTAAGAAACAGGGAGAAGAAGAGAAATTAAGCAGATATAATTCTGAAAACCAGTGAAAAGAGCAGAATATGAAATGTTGAGCAACGGAGGCAAAGTGTGAGGTTATAAAATTTGCAGACGATACCAAACTCTGCACCAGAGTGACCAGGGAGGAGTGTGAGGAACTGCAAAGGGACCTCGATAAGCTGGAGGACTGGGCAAACAAATGGCAAATGCGCTTTAACGTAGATAAATGCAAGGTCATGCACATAGGGAAAAAGAACCCGTTGTTCGAGTATAAAATGGGAGGGGGATTGCTGGGAGACACTGGACTTGAGAGAGACTTGGGTGTGCTAGTGGATCCATCCATGAAACCATCCACACAGTGTGCAGCAGCCTCGAAGAAAGCCAACAGGATGCTGGGCATCATCAAGAGGGGCATAACAACCAGGACGCGGGAAGTCATCATGCCGCTGTATCGAGCGATGGTGCGCCCACATCTGGAATACTGCGTTCAATATTGGTCGCCGCACCTCAAGAAGGACATGGCAGTTCTTGAGAAAGTCCAAAGGAGGGCAACGAAACTGGTAAGAGGGCTGGAAAACTGCCCATACGCCGAGAGGCTGGATAAACTGGGGCTCTTCTCTCTGGAAAAGAGGAGGCTCAGGGGGGATATGATAGAGACCTTCAAAATACTTAGGGGCATAGAGAAGGTGGACAGGGACAGGTTCTTCAGACTAAAAGGGACGACAGGTACGAGGGGGCACTCAGAGAAACTGAAGGGGGATAGGTTCAAATCAAATGCAAGGAAGTTCTTCTTCACCCAAAGGGTCGTGGACACATGGAATGCGCTCCCGGAGGAAGTGATCCGGCAGAGTACAGTACAGGGATTCAAACAGGGATTGGACGGATTCCTGAGGGACAAGGGGATCGTGGGGTACTGAGGGAGGTGCTGGGGTGTTGCATAAATATAGACAGCTCACCAGGTCGTGCAGGTGCAAGGCCGGAGGGTTAGGACTTTGATGGGAAGATAGGACTTCGATGAGAAACCTAGGGAGCAAGGGGGCCCCTTGTGGTGATTCAGGCAGGTCATGACCTGTTGGGCCACCGCGGGGGCGGACTGCTGGGCAGGATGGACCTGTGGTCTGACCCGGCAGAGGCACTGCTTATGTTCTTATGTTATCTTATTGAAGTTCACAGGGCAGCCTTGTTCACAGCAATGTCCCAAAGATAATGCAGTTAACCTTAGAAGTAAATCAGAGCCCCTCCCTTCTCCACCTAATCAGACACAATGGATAAAAACTAGTAAGTCAGAAATATAGGCTCTATACCACCTAAAACACAGTATTTTAAACAGAAATGCAGGTTCTATAACAAATCAGTGGCTACCCTAAAACACAGGATTTATAACAGGATTTTCCCTACTTTAGTCACCCTGAGCCACAGGCACCAGGATTTAATTAGAGTTAATAAAGTCTTACCCTTATTCCTATGAAGAGGAAGAGAAAATAAGATTTTACAGAGGAAAGAGAAGGGTTTATTTTTTGTGCTTTTTTTGTTTTTTTAAGTAAGAAACAGGGAGGAGAAGAGAAATTAAATTAAGCAGATATAATGCTGAAAACCAGTGAAAAGAGCAGAATATGAAATGTTGAGCAACTTATCTTATTGAAATTCACAGGGCAGCCTTGTTCACAGCAATGTCCCAAAGATAATGCAATTAACCTTAGAAGTAAAACAGAGCCCCTCCCTTCTCCACCTAATCAGACACAATGGCTAAAAACTAGTAAGTCAGAAATATAGGTTCTATACCACCTAAAACACAGTATTTTAAACAGAAATGCAGGTTCTATAACAAATCAGTGGCTACCCTAAAACACAGGATTTATAACAGGATTTTCCCTACTTTAGTCACCCTGAGCCACAGGCACCAGGATTTAATTAGAGTTAATAAAGTCTTACCCTTATTCCTATGAAGAGGAAGAGAAAATAAGATTTTACAGAGGAAAGAGAAGGGTTTATTTTTTGTGCTTTTTTTGTTTTTTTAAGTAAGAAACAGGGAGGAGAAGAGAAATTAAATTAAGCAGATATAATGCTGAAAACCAGTGAAAAGAGCAGAATATGAAATGTTGAGCAACTTATCTTATTGAAATTCACAGGGCAGCCTTGTTCACAGCAATGTCCCAAAGATAATGCAATTAACCTTAGAAGTAAAACAGAGCCCCTCCCTTCTCCACCTAATCAGACACAATGGCTAAAAACTAGTAAGTCAGAAATATAGGTTCTATACCACCTAAAACACAGTATTTTAAACAGAAATGCAGGTTCTATAACAAATCAGTGGCTACCCTAAAACACAGGATTTATAACAGGATTTTCCCTACTTTAGTCACCCTGAGCCACAGGCACCAGGATTTAATTAGAGTTAATAAAGTCTTACCCTTAGTCCTATGAAGAGGAAGAGGAAATAAGATTTAACAGAGGAAAGAGAAGGGTTTATTTTTTTTGTGCTTTTTTAAAGTAAGAAACAGGGAGGAGAAGAGAAATTAAGCAGATATAATGCTGAAAACCAGTGAAAAGAGCAGAATATGAAATACTGAGCAACTTATCTTATTGAAGTTCACAGGGCATTCTTGTTCAAAGCAATGTCCCAAAGATAATGCCTTCTATAGATGAACAGATGTGTGCAGGGGGGGGGGCATAAAAGAAGTTTATAAAATAAAGAGCAAGCTAAAAGGAGACTAGGTAACATTCCATAAAATTAACTGACATCTTGCTAAATTCTGGGACTCGGCCAGGTGCTTGTGACCTGGATTGGCCACTGTTAGGAAGAGAATCCTGGGCTGGATGGATCTTTCATTTGACCCAGTAATAGACTAGTCATTTGACTAGTAATAGATTTTAAAATTAACAGGGTTAGATCAGTCCTTAAGGGCCACAAAAAGGTCATGATGTTTGTTTATTGAATTTTGATTAACTGCAAAATTTTGGCCACACCAAATCTAAGCAATGTACAAATGAACTGGAGTTAACCTCCCAAAACAGATAAGAATTGTAAAAGAACTCCAGTAATCGATAGGAAAGAAACACAATTACTCAAGACCATATCCTAACTTTCAAAATTTAAATAGAATATTACATTTAAAAAAAACTATAAACCTTAGTCATATATAGAAACAATAGAACTATACATTATCAAGTATGCCTCATATACTTATCATGACTGTTGCTATGATTGAATCAATCAGCCTCAGAGAATATTAAAGGCTATGGTAAAAATGTTTTGTAAAGTTAATCTTGAATTGCCCATATGAGATTTCTGAGTGCAAATTATCTGGTAACCAGTTCCACAAAAAAGGGGCCAGACAGAAAAATGTACATTTACGAGTCAATTCCCAGTGAGCTTGATTGGGAGAGGGAAGACCCAAATGATGATCAATGAAGGAGCAAAGCATATGGCAGGGAACAAATGATATGGTCATCTAAAGAAACTTAACCCCCTTCCACCCAAAAAACCCCACAACATTCACCTCTAACAAAGCCAAATCGTATTTCATCAAGTATAGAAATCAATAAGATTTCAGTGTTATGTTTTTAAACGTTTCTTTGCTACAAATTTGCCAACTGGTTAACCCCCCCCCAAAAAAAACCCACTTTTTCCTTCTGTGTATGTTGTTTGCTTCCTCCCTGTACCTTTCCTATAACACATGATTACTGTGCACGTCCCTCTACCTCAATATAGGGTAGTTCTGCTCGCTCTGATTTTCTCTACACACGATGACCAAGGTGTCTCCTTCTGAACACTCATTGCTTCTCTCCTTATCAAACCTACTCTGAGATTTCCTTCAACTTCTTTCTCCCTTTCCATATTCCTTATCCACCTTCCTTCCCCTCTATTAATCTTTTCTCATTCCCATAGATTTGAGATTTTGTTATGCGAAAATAAAAGTAACAGTGCAGACTAGAATAAGAAATTTCCCTTTAAAAAACAATCCTCCGTTTTTAGCTGCTAAAGAATGGAGACACTCGGTATTCACATCAGCCAAAATCCACACTACCTGGCAAACACTGAATGGATTTGGCTGCCAGACACTAGTCCCGCGGCATGAAAATAGGAGAAGTTGAAGTCCTGAGGGGCAAGTTGTTTAATCCTTAACAGACTGGCAGCTGCAGGAATTGTTGAGACCATCACACTGAATAACTCAGGAATGTAAAAAATTATTCAAAAGCTCCAAGAATTGTGAATTTGAGACTGAGAAAATTAGAAAAAAAAAAAAAAAAGAGGTGCTCGTCTAAGAGATAGAAAGGAGGACTGTGATAGTATGAATGTGAGGCTTAGTTAGGTCTAGCAGTAAAGCTAGTCTTGTTTATGTATCTCTGGCCAGTAGAATTCCACAAATCTTCACTTCTACGTTTTCTTCTGCTGCATGACCCCCTGATAGATTGAGAGACCAGGACAGCTGATATACTTCCCCTTCTCAGTGTCTCTTCACTACCCTATCCATCAGCAGATCAATATTCAGTGGCATTTATCTGAGTAACAGACACCATTATCCAGACATGTGCAGATATCCAGCAGGACTATCCGGATAGTACACCTTGAAATATTAATTATTTCTATAGTGCTACCAGATGTACGCAGTGCTGTAGAGTCACAAAGAAGAAAATATGCTCGAAATATTCATTTATATCATAGTAGATGATGGCAGATAAAGGCCTTTACAGTCCATCCAGTTGCATACTTGACCTTGATTTGTCCTTGACATTTTCAAGGCACAGGCTCTAGCCTTGTTCTCCAACTACTGAAGCTGTCATCAAAATCCCACTCCAGCCACAATCAGAGAACAGACCTTAGAAGCCTGCCCAGCACTGGCCTTGTTGACCTACTGAAGCTGAATCTGTCCAGTCCTGATCAGAGCACAGACTGTAGAAATCTGGGCCATACTGGCTTTGCTTCTCAATTACTGGTGTTGGCATCTAATCATCACCAAGATTGTCTTTTATACAGGATTCTTCTGTTTACTGCATGCATTTTTTTTAATTCTGTTACTGTTTTCATCTCCACCACCTCCTGTGAGAGAGCATTCTCTATGAAAAAGTACTTCCTTGATGTTGTTCCTGAGTTAGCCCCCCTGTAATCTAAATTAATGTCCTTTAGTTCTACCACCTTTACTTCTCTGGAGGTCTGCATCATATCACTCCTGTCTCTCTTTTCCTCCAGGGTGTATGTCTTCAGGTCCTCAGGTCTCTCCTCATACTTCTTGTGGCACTAACCCCATTCCATTTTCATTGCTTTTCTCTAAACCGCATCAAGTTTTTTTATGTTGTTTAGCAAGATACAGCCTTCAAAACTGATCACAATACTCCAAGTTGGGGGACTTCACCAATGACTTGTACAGGGGCAACACCACCTCTTTTCTTCTGCTAGTTATGCCCTTCTCTATGCAGCCTAGCATTCTTCTGGCTGCGGCCACCACCTTGTCTCATTGTTTTGTCACCTTGAGATCCTCAGACACCATCTCTCCTCCTACCTCAAACATCTATTTGGGATTTCTGCACCCCAAATACATCACTCTGTACTTTTTTGCATTAAATTTCAACTGCCGTTCCTTTGACCATTCTTCTAATTTTTAGAATCTGTTCTCATGGTTTCTACTCCCTCCAGGGTATCCACACTATTTGCTTTTTTTGTGGATGACACAAAGATAGCCAACTTTCCCTTCTAACCTTTCAGCAATGCCTCTCACAAATATATTAAACAGAATCAACCCCAGTGGCACTCCACTACTCGCCTTCCTTTCCTCTGAGCACTTTCCAAGTTTATTTTGCATTTGATATACCATCCATTTGACACAACATCGGGATTTAACCCACAACATCGGGGTGATCATTTCCTTCAGCAGTGTCTCCATTATTTTTCATGCCACCAATGTATGGCATATCGACCTGTAGGTTCCTGCTTCTATTTTGTTCTTGCTTTTGTGAAGAGTGACCACATCGACTCGTCTCTAATCCATAAGAACATAATAATAGCCATACTGGGTCAAACCAGTGGTCCATCTAGCCCAGTATTCTATCTCCACAGTGGCCAAGCCAGATCACCCAAATACCCAAATTCCTCTGGAGTTAGAACTTGAACATGTTCAACTATATCTATAAGATTTTTTAGGAAGATGATTTTATGGTTTTTACATGGTTTCTCATATTTATTAAGTCTTAATGGAAGATTAGTTTAGGGTACCTAAATGAATTAAAAGATTATAACATAAAAATGAATTGTTAAACTAAATTATACAGTACATATTTTAATAAGGTTTATTGATAATAAAGTTTGATTAGTAATTTAATAGTAAGGTAGGAGGTGATGGACATAGATGATTATAAAGATATACAAGACAAGAACTTGGAATGGTATACATCATAAGAGGTTCCAAAGATTATAAATGATATATATGTATAAATGATGATACGTCTACCACGATTTCACTTTTACACTCAATAAGGAAATTAGTGATATTATTTTTAAGTTATCTTAACATACAATACACATTATGAATTTAGTGATTCAGACATAGTTTATTTGTTGCTATTACGGCTTAAATTAGTTTTGAAACTTTACCAAAATTTATTTGTTTCATTAAATATTTTTCCCCCTTTTCGTTTGCTACAAATCATTTGACATATGGGGTTGATATATATATATTTTTAAGGCTTTACTATGTAAAAATCAAATTAGTAGCAACTTTCCATGCTGTGGAACCTCTCCCATCACTAAAGATCTATTAAATAAGAAAATAAGAACATAAGATTTGCCATTGCTGGGTCAGCCCAGTGGTCCATCGTACCCAGCAGTCCACTCACGCGGCAGCCCTTGGGTCAAAGACCAGTGCCCTATCTGCGTATGTTCTGGTCCAGCAGGAACTTATCTAACCTTTTCTTGAATCCCTGGAGGGTGTTTTCCCCTATAACAGCCTCCGGAAGAGCGTTCCAGTTTTCTACCACTCTCTGGGTGAAGAACTTCCTTACGTTTGTACGGAATCTATCCCCTTTTAACTTTAGAGTGCCCTCTTGTTCTCTCTACCTTGGAAAGGATGAACAACCTATCTTTATCTACTAGGTCTATTCCCTTCATTATCTTGAATGTTTCAATCATATCCCCTCTCAGTCTCCTGTTTTCAAGGGAGAAGAGGCCCAATTTCTCCAATCTCTCACTGTAGGGCAGGAATCTCAAAGTCCCTCCTTGAGAGCCGCAATCCAGTCAGGTTTTCAGGATTTCCCCAATGAATATGCATTGAAAGCAGTGCATGCACATAGATCTCATGCATATTCATTGGGGAAATCTTGAAAACCTGAGTGGATTGCGACCCTCAAGAGGGACTTTGAGACCCCTGCTGTAGGGCAACTCCTCCAGCCCCTTAACCATTTTCGTCGCTCTTCTCTGGACTCTTTCTTCATGTATGTCAAAGGGGCCAATAACCAAAACACAGGCTAAGTCGTGGGCCAGACCCCACCTGATCTCCGCCCCAGACCCTGCCTGACCTCCACCCCCAGACCCCACCCTCATAATAATATGATACCATTTTTTCCATTCATTTTTCATATATACACACACAATATAATCTTATTAACAAATAATGGTAATGGTTAACCACAAAATTAAACTATACAAAACACACTGAATGCTTCTCAACATTCATTCCTATCAGAACACAGATAACCCCTATGGAAATATGTATTTCTTACTGAGCAGTACAAAAGATAGACAGCAGATTAAAATGCTCAAAATTGACACAATTCCAAGTTTCCAAGTTTATTAGTTTTTTAATATCCCGACCATCAAGTGAATATCTGGCCGGTTAACAAAGTTTTGTATAGGCTAAAAATATTATAAAATAAGTGAACATAGAAGACATAGACTAGACAAACTGGATAGTGAGGAAAGTGGGGGGAGGAGGGGAGAAGTTACAAAGTTTAGAGAAAGAGGGGGGGGTGGGGAAAGGATAGAACGAGAGGGATAGGGTGGCATTGTTGAGGCAAGTACTTATTCGCAGGAGGAGGTAGAAAAATGGAGAAGGAGAAACAAAAAAGAGAAGATTTGAAAGGAGAAGAAAGTGATTCTAGGTTCAATTGAAAGCATCTTGAAATAAGAATGTCTTTAAGCCTAACTTGAATTTAATTAGATTTTGTTCGTCCCGTAGGAATTGTGGGAGGGAATTCCATAGTGTGGGGGCGGTTACTGCGAAGTTGGTTTTTCGGGTGTAGTAGAATTCTTTTAAAGAAGGAATAAACAGGAGTTTTTGGTCGGTAGATCTTAGTATACGAGGGGAACTTTGTGGAATTAGTAATTTATCGAGGAATAGTGGTTGATGAAAAAGTTTAATTTTGAAAGCGAGTAAAATGATTTTGTAGGTGATGCGATGATTGATGGGGAGCCAATGGGCCTCTTTAAGGAGGGGAGTGACATGTTCATATTTGCCTTTTTTATATATTAGTTTTATTGCGGAATTTTGTATTAATTGCAGTCGTCGTAGTTCTTTTTGAGGGAGTCCGTTAAGGAGGGAGTTACAGTAGTCCAACTGGGAGATGACTAGGGAATGGGTCAAGATGTTGATAGAGTCAGTGTTTAGGATAGGACAGAGCGATCGGATAATCCGAAGTTTAAAATAACAAATTTTAACGACCGAGCTTATGTGGTCGTGAAAAGATAGTTCTCTGTCGAAGATGACGCCGAGGAGTTTGATTTTGGTTAGCATTTGTAGGGGTAAAGATTTGATTGTAATTGTTCCCAACAATGATTCAGATGATTTGATGGGAAGAAGAAGTCCACAGGATTTATCAATGTTGAGTGAGAGTTTGTTTGAATGTAGCCAGTCGCTTATGGTGTTTAATTTATTGTTTATTTCGGTTATGTCTGAAGCGTTAGTAGTATTGATAGGATGAAGGAGTTGAATGTCGTCGGCATAAGCGTAAATAGTAAATCCTATGGATTGAGCCAGAGTAAGAAGTGGGGATAGGAATAAGTTGAAAAGTAGAGGAGATAAGATTGAACCTTGAGGAATTCCAAATGTTTGGGGTATGGTAGGAGCAGTTTCGTTTTTTGCTTGAACTTTAGAACAACGTTCGTGGAAATAGGATGTAAACCAAGAGAGGGCACTTCCGGTTATACCACAGTCTTTTAATCTGAGGAGAAGAAGGGAGTGATCGATAGTGTCAAAAGCCGCGGACAGGTCGAGGGAAATTAAAATAGTAGATTTCTGATGATCCTGGTAATAGTGTATGGTTGAGATAAGCCCTAAGAGAGATAGTTCTGTGGAGTGTGAAGAGCGAAAACCGGTTTGACATGGATGTAGTGCATGGGTTTTTTCGAAAAAATCGGTTAATTGCGAATGAATAATTTTTTCTGTAAGTTTAGAAACTAAGGGTAAATTAGCTATAGGTCTGTAATTTTTAGATAGAGTGGGATCAGTATTATTTTGTTTGAGTTTAGGGAAGATGAGAGCTGTTTTCCAGGCAATCGGGACCAAGTTCTCGGAAAGAGATTTGGAAATCATTTCCCAAAGGTATGGGCCGAAGAAGGAGTAGAATTTTTTAAGGAGTATCGGAGGGATGCTTTCCAAGGGGTTATTAGTGGGATTAAGAGATTGTAAATTGAGAGATAGTTGAGATAAAGTGGGCATTTTGAAGCTATTGAAGGAGCTAAAGGGAAGTAGAGTCGAGTCAGCTGAAGTTTGAACAGAAAGTGTAGGAGATGTCGAACCTAATAGTGATCTGATATCTTTGATTTTAGTGTCAAAGTATTGTGAAAGTTCCGCTGCTGAAGGTAGGGTTGAAGTAGGTGGGTTTTGTTTTTTTTTAGAATATTTAGAGAGCGACTGTGCAAGACTGAAAAGAGTAGAGGAATTACGGGTAGATGAAATGAGCTTAGCATAATAATCTTTTTTAGTTTGTTGGATAGTTTTTTTATAGGAGGATGCTTTTTCTTTGTAATGAATGAGGTGATTGTTAAAGCGTGTCTTACGCCATTTATTTTCTGCTGAACGCAATTGTTTGCGGAGAAGGGCTAGTTTTTCGTTGTACCAGGGGTGGTGGTTTTTTGTTTTTTTTATGTTGGAAGATTGATTGTTGGTAGTTTTATGTTCGGATTTGGGTGCTAGAGAATCTAATAAGGAGGATGTATGCGTTTCCCAAAGGGGGAATTGTTCAGAGAGTGAAAGCGAAGAAAAGTCTTTGAGATTTATGTCGAAGGAAGACTGAATGGTCGGAAGTGTTATTTCAAATACTAACTTGAAAATAGAACCATTCCCCCTACATTTGTTGTCTCCCTCCCTCCAGCGGTTGTCTAACCTTCTGGCCGGCTCCAACCTGGCTATTTTATGCTAGGATTTCTCTGAGCTCCCTCAGTATCCTAGGCTATATCCCATCTAGCTCCGCTTTAGCTAGCTCTGTAGGACAAAGCAGTTTAGAAAATAATCTAATGAAAACATAAAAGACATTGGAAAGGAACTCTATAAATTATAGGAAAGACAACATTCATACTTCAGAAAGCTAAAGGCGGAGGGGCCCCAGGGGAAGCTATACCAAGAGGAGACTATTATGCCAAACTGTAGGCCATTTAGAAAAAGAGTGGTTTAAGCTTCAATTTGAAGATTTTCAATGATGGTTTGGGGTGGATGTCTGGGGGAAGGGAGTTCCACAAGGAAGGTGCCAAGAAATAGAAAGCAGAATTGCGAGTGGATTCCCAGTTAGCCAATTTAGGAGAAGGAAACATAAGTATGTGAGAGTCAAGACAATGCAGTGCCCTAGTTGGGGTGAAGGGGAAAATCAGTGAAACCAGATATGATAGTGTGTTGGTGTAATAAGCTTTAGTGTAAGAAGTAAAATTTTAATATGTATCCTAAATGAAATAGATAGCCAATGGTGCATATAGAGAAGTGGTTTGATGTGGACAGACTGTTTAACATGAAACAAAAGACATACTGCGGTATTCTGTAGAGTATGGATATATTTTAGTTGAATTGGGGAGAGACCTACAAATATTATGTTACAATAATCTAGCCTGGAGATTAAAAATGAGTGAATGAGAGTGTGAATAGCCATATTAGGTCAGACCAGTAGTCTATCTAGCCCAGTTAAGACTAATCTGACCTTACTTCCATAGTCACCACCTTGCCATCCTAGTCCAAATGCTGGTCTTATCATAGCTTGACTACTGCAACTCACTTGATGCTGGCCTAAGTTCCTCTCTACAAAACGAACTACAAATGGTTCATAACACAGACTCAAAAAAAAATGATGCTGTATCAGAATACTACCACAGACTTCACTGGTTACTCATACATATTCAAGCTATTCTGTATCATCTTCCATACCGTACTGCTAACACCTCAGGGAAAATAAAATTCAATTCTTTCTCCAAATCACACTTATCATTCAGGATCCATGACACAAACCTACTACTAATGCTTCCTTCATCCAAAGGAGTCAAATACAAGCAAATCTATAACACCCTATTCACCTATACAACCATCAGAATATGGAACAGTCTCCCATCAACCACTAGGATTGAACTAAACTACTTCAGCTTTCAAAAAAACCAAAAACAGAAAATTTCCCTATACAACAGACCTCATCAACCTGTAACTTAAGCCTGCTGCCATCTCATGAAAAACATTATTAACACTACACTAATATATTGCCTGGGGCACTGTATATACACCATGAAAACCTCCAAATATTGCAATTTTCATGTTAGACCTTCCCTACTCACCACTCTGAAACTTTAAAACATTTGTAATCAAAATGTCACTGTCATTGTAATTCCCCATAATAACATATGAGTATTGGCATCTTTATTTGCAAATTGCCTTAAACCTATTCTGGATAAGTACAATATAGAAATTCAGATTAGATTAGACTATTCTGTTTCCAACAATGGCCAATCCAGGGCACAAATACCTGTCAGAAATCCAAATATTAGTAATATTCTATGCTACTGATCCTAGAGCAAGCAATGGCATCCCACATGTCTGTCTCAATAATGAACTTTTCTTCCAAGAACATCTCATAACCTTTTTTTAAAAAAACTCAGCTATGCTTACTGTTATCAAATCCTCCAGCAATGAGTTCCAGAGCTTGAGTAATAAAATATTTCCTCTTATTTGTTTTAAAGGTGTTTCCATGAAACATGTCCACTAGTCTTTGAGATTTTTGAAAGAGTTAAAAATCGATTTACTTTTACATCCAGCATTGAATATTTTGGATCACCACAGACCACAGGAAGTAGCCAGGCTGCTTCCCTCAGTCTCAATTTTAGGCCAAAATATATAGAATGTGTTCACAGATTATATTGGGATTTCTTAGTAGCTGATCAGGCATTCACCAGGACTATGGTTCCAAAGAATGATCTGGGACTGCTGGGTTATCTTGGGTTAGATAGGTTTTTCAGCTCTCGCACTTTTGTCCTTTGGTTGGTTGGTTATAAACATAACAGGTATGCATTAACCAGGAGATAGGATCTAGAAACAGGGGCGAAGTGCGAAGTAATAAAATTCGCAGACGACACCAAACTATTTAATGGGGCTAGGACTATAGAAGACTGCGAAGATTTACAAAGGGACCTGAACAAACTAGGGGAGTGGGCGACAAGATGGCAGATGAAGTTTAATGTAGAGAAATGTAAAGCCGGGAAGGGGTAAAGATCCGTGAGGTCCGCGTTTTACCCCTTCCCTGTAAAGTCTTGCACATAGGAAACAAAAACCCAAGGTACAGCTACACGATGGGATGGCTGTCATTGAGTGAGAGTACCCAAGAAAGGGACTTGGGGGTAATAGTGGACAAGACAATGAAGCCACCGGCACAGTGCAAAGCGGCCGCTAAGAAAGCGAATAGAATGCTAGGTATAATCAAGAAGGGTATTACAACCAGAACGAAAGAAGTTATCCTGCCGTTGTATCGGGCGATGGTGCGTCCGCATCTGGAGTACTGTGTCCAATATTGGTCGCCGTACCTTAAGAAGGATATGGCGATACTCGAAAGGGTTCAGAAGAGAGCGACATGCTTGATAAAAGGTATGGAAAATCTTTCATACACTGAAAGATTGGAGAAACTGGGGCTCTTTTCCCTGGAGAAGCGGAGACTTAGAGGGGAATTGATAGAGACTTACAAGATCATGAAGGGCATAGAAAGTGGAGAGGGACATATTTATCAAACTTTTGAAAACTACAAGAACGAGAGGGCATTCGGAAAAATTAAAAGGGGACAGATTCAGAACCAATGCTAGGAAGTTCTTCTTCACCCAGAGGGTGGTGGACACCTGGAATGCGCTTCCAGAAGGCGTGATAGGACAGAGTATGGTTTTGGGGTTCAAGAAGGGATTGGATGATTTCCTGAAGGAAAAGGGGATAGAAGGGTATAGATAGAGGATTACTATACAGGTCCTGGACCTGATGGGCCGCCGCGTGAGTGGACTGCTGGGCATGATGGACCTCTGGTCTGACCCAGCAGAGCCACTGCTTATGTTCTTATGGGGTAGGCAAAAAATCAGCACAAACTTTATCAGAGAGCCATGAAATTCAGCCATTGTCTGCATGACTTTAATTTGTATGTTAGGATAGCAAAAATGCAAACTTAAAGTTATGCCTGTCGTATCTCCTCAAGGGTTATCTCATGGCTATTTCATGTATTCAAGTCCCAGGTCCACAGATTCCCATTATAAATCTATGTCATTTGCTGATCAATCCCCAGTAAAATGCTCAGATGGTATTCTGCAAAAAAATGAGGCACAAAAATACTGTAGAGACTTCTCCGCATCCTCCTGCTCCCCATCTTCTTTATCTGTTTTATATGAAAAATACTGCCTGGATTACAATTCCTCGTTAGTTCACCCTAAGATTTTTAACAGAAGAAAGCAGGAGACGGTTACAGGACTTCAAAAACATTCCACATTCGTATTTACAGCACAATAGACCTTTTCCTAGCTAATAAGAACAAGATGGCAAGGTTTTAGTTTCCTTGCAGTGTCAGAATGATCTGCTTCAGCACAAGCAGTGTTTGTAAAGTGTGTCCATGTTTAGAAAAAAGAAATAATACCGCAAGTCTCAAACTCCACCTCTCACTAAAGCCAACTACCCCAAACAAATAACCTTACCCAGTTCTCACTCTTTTTGAAAATAACCATTTTTTTTTTTTTGTAAGTTCTTGTTGTAATACATCTTGGATAATACTTTTGTAATCCGCCTTGAACTGCAAGGTAATGGCGGAATAGAAATCCCTAATGTAATGTAATGTAATTAACGGAATCGAGGCTACCAGCACCTAAGAACATAAGAAATGCCTCTACTGGGTCAGACCATGAGGTCCATCGTGCCCAGCAGTCCGCTCACGCGGCGGCCCAACAGGTCCAGGACCTGTGCAGTAATCCTCTATCTATACCCCTCTATTCCCTTTTCCAGCAGAAAGTTGTCCAATTCCCTCTTGAACCCCAGTACCGTACTCTGCCCTATCACGCCCTCTGGAAGCGCATTCCAGGTGTCCACCACACGCTGGGTAAAGAAGAACTTCCTAGCATTCGTTCTGAATCTGTCCCCTTTCAACTTTTCCGAATGCCCTCTTGTTCTTTTATTTTTTGAAAGTGTGAAGAATCTGTCCCTCTCTACTCTCTCTATGCCCTTCATGATCTTGTAAGTCTCTATCATATCTCCTCTAAGTCTTCTCTTCTCCAGGGAAAAAAGTCCCAGCTTTTCCAATCTCTCAGCATATGACAGGTTTTCCATCCCTTTTATCAGACGCGTCGCTCTCCTCTGAACCCTCTCGAGTATCGCCATATCCTTCTTAAGGTACGGCGACCAATATTGGATGCAGTACTCCAGATGCGGACGCACCATTGCTCGATACAATGGCAAGATAACTTCTTTCGTTCTGGTTGTAATACCCTTTTTGATGATGCCTAGCATTCTATTTGCCTTCTTAGCAGCCGCTGCACACTGTGCCGACGGCTTCATTGTCAAGTCCACCATCACCCCCAGGTCTCTTTCTTGGGTACTCTCATTTAAAAACATCCCTCCCATCGTATAGTTGTACCTCGGGTTTCTGTTTCCCACATGTAATACTTTACATTTCTCAACATTGAACTTCATCTGCCATCTCGTTGCCCATTCCCCTAGTTTGTTCAAGTCCCTTTGCAGTTTTTCACAGTCTTCTTTAGTCCGAGCTCTACTAAATAGTTTAGTGTCATCTGCAAATTTTATTATCTCACACTTCGTCCCTGTTTCCAGATCATTTATGAATACATTAAATAGCAGCGGCCCTAGTACTGAGCCCTGCGGGACCCCACTCGTGACCTTCCTCCAGTCCGAGTAGTGGCCCTTCACTCCCACCCTCTGTCTCCTACCCGCCAACCAGCTTCTGATCCATCTATGTACATCTCCTTCCACCCCATGGTTCTTCAGTTTCCGGAGTAGGCGTTCATGGGGCACCTTGTCAAAGGCTTTTTGGAAATCAAGATATATGATGTCTATGGGGTCTCCATTGTCCATCCGTTTGTTAATTCCTTCGAAGAAGTGCAATAAGTTAGTTAGGCAAGATCTTCCCTTGCAGAAACCGTGTTGGCTGGTTATCAGAAGTTTGTTTCTTTCAAAATGTTCATCAATTTTTTCTTTTATCAGTGTTTCTGCCATTTTCCCCGGTACCGAGGTCAGACTCACTGGTCTGTAATTTCCTGGGTCATCTTTTGATCCCTTTTTAAAGATGGGCGTAACATTGGCTATCTTCCAGTCCTCCGGGATCACGCCTGTTTTCAGGGATAGATTGCAAATTTGCTGCAGTAGTTCCGCTATCTCCTCCTTTAATTCTTTCAGAACCCTTGGATGGATTCCGTCCGGACCCGGGGATTTGTCTGTTTTTAATTTATCTATCTGCCTGTGTACATCTTCAAGGCTCACTTCCATGGTTGTTAATTTTTCTGCCTGATTTCCATTGAAGAATTGTTCAGGTTCCGGAATGCTGGATGTGTCTTCGTTTGTAAATACAGATGAAAAGAACGCGTTAAGTCTTTCTGCCACTTCTTTCTCCTCCTTCACCACTCCCTTCTTGTCACCATCGTCCAGCGGTCCCACATCCTCCCTAGCCGGTTGCTTCCCTTTAACATATCTAAAGAACGGTTTGAAATTTTTTGCTTCCCTGGCTAGCCTCTCTTCATACTCTCTTTTGGCTTTTCGAACCACTCGGTGACATTCTTTTTGATACTTCCTGTTCTCTTTCCAGTTCCCCTCAGTTTTGTCCTTTTTCCATTTCCTGAATGAATTTTTCTTATTGCCTATCGCTTCCTTCACTGTTTTGGTTATCCACGCCGCGTCCTTTATTCGACTCTTTTTGCACCCCTTTCTGAATCTGGGGATATATAGATTTTGCGCCTCGCTCACCGTGTTCTTGAGAAAAGACCAGGCAAGTTCTACCTTTTGCCATTTTTTTGAAGTGTTCCTAAGTTTCTTCCTTACCATTTCCCTCATTGCTTCGTAGTTTCCTTTCCTGAAGTTTAAAGTTGTCGCTATGGTTCTCTTTCCTTTCGGTATTCCTACCTCAACCTTGAACTTGATCACATTATGATCGCTGTTTCCCAACGGTCCCACTACCTCTACTTCTTTAGCAGGTCCCCTTAACCCATTTAGGATTAGATCCAGAGTGGCATTTCCTCTCGTCGGTTCTCTGACAAGCTGCTCCATGAAACAATCTTGTATAACCTCTAAGAATTCTGTCTCCCTAGTGCAATTTGAGTTTCCAAGACTCCAGTCTATTCCGGGGTAGTTGAAGTCTCCCATAATAACCGCGTTACCGCTTTTGGATTCTCGCTTCATCTCGGCTTCCATTTCTTCATCAATATCTCCTGATTGCCCGGGCGGACGATAGTATAAGCCCATCTTTATTTCAGGCCCTTTCCTTCCAGGTATTTTAACCCATAGCGATTCTAGCTTGTTGGTCGTTTCTGCTGTGTCCATTTTTGTCGATTGTATGCTTTCTTTTATGTAGAGGGCTATTCCACCTCCTTTTTGTCCTGACCTGTCCTGGCGATAGAGCTTGTACCCCGGCAGTGCTGTATCCCATTTGTTTTCTTCATTCCACCATGTTTCAGAGACTCCAATGATGTCTATGTCCTCTGCATTGGCCATGGCTTCTAATTCCCCCATTTTGTTTCTTAGGCTCCTTGCATTAGTATATATGCAATTTAGATCCTTGTATATCCTTGTCTTTATTTCCTTTCCCTGTGCTTCGATCTTTAGTTTCTTCTCTGTTGTTACAATCCTTATAACCTCCTCTTCTGGGTTTGTCAACTCCTGTGATTTGTCCATTGTTTCTTCCCAGCATTTTTTCCCCTCGGTATCTTCACGGGATACCGTCTTCCGAATCATCGACACTTGGTCGACTGTCGGCTTTCCCCTTCTTCTTAGTTTAAAGCCTGTTCTATTCCTCTCTTGACATTGTTCGCTAGAAGTCTTGATCCCGCCGCACTCAGATGTAGTCCATCTCTCCTGTAGAGCTTGCTCTTGCCCCAGAACGTTGTCCAGTTCCTCACGAAGTGGAATCCTTCTTCCTCACACCATTTCCTCATCCACGCATTTATTGATTGTAGTTCCTCCTGTCTTTTCACATCTGCCCTCGGTACCGGTAGGATCTCTGAGAACGCTATCTTCTGAGTCCTCATCTTCAGCTTCCTTCCCAGAATCTTGAACTGTTCTATCAGCGTGCTTCTCTTGTAGTCTTTCCTGCTGACATCGTTCGTCCCGATGTGGATCATTACTGTGGTCTCCTCCGTCTCCGCTCCTTCCAGGATCCTTCCAATTTTGTCCACGATGTCCTTGGTTCTCGCTCCTGGAAGGCAGGTCACCAGTCGATCCTCTCTCCCTCCTGCTATGTGGCTGTCCACATGTCTCAGGATCGAGTCTCCCACTAGGATCACTGACTTTCCCTTCTTTAGGTTTCTCTTCGGTCTCAAATCAATGTCTTCGGGGTGCTTCGCTGCTTCCTCACCTGGGCATCGACTAGCCCTGTTCTCCCTATCATGTGATGTTCCTCTGAAGGTGTCTTCTATGAGGTCATCTGCTTGTTCTACCTTCCATGATGGTGTTGGTGTGACTTCATCTGCATTCTGAAGTTTGTTTTCTTGCACCCGTCTCCTGTAGGCTTCCTCAATGAAGTCCTCGAGCTCCCTGACTTCTTCCTCGATGTGTCTCTCTCTCATGAAGATCTCAGCTGTCCTGTTTGGGTCCTCTGTGATGTGAAGTCTTTCCAGTTCCTGTATCTTGTCCTTCAGTTGCTTGACTTCTTTCTTCAAGCTTTCCAGCTCCTGACACCGACCGCATACATACGACTGTCTCCCCGAGGGGAGGTAGTCGTACATATGACAGACAGTGCAGAACACTGGAAAGCTCATCTTCTGGATTCCCTCTGCTTCCATTGGTGTCTGTCCTTTTGGAAGTGCTCTTTTTACTTTACTGGTTCTTTCTGCTTGTGTGAGTGTGTGTTTTGTTCTGTCTGGTTGCTACTTCTTTATGCCCTTGTTTTATGATTCGATCTGTATCTACTCCTAGTTGTGTCGCGTTTGACTGATAAAGAGTTAGTTTGGTGTTCTGTGTTAGCTGATGTTCTTACTTTAAGTTAGGAGTTTACTTGTGTCTTGCTGACCTAAGAAAAAAGGCACTGGTATGAACCAAGTTGACTACTCCCTAACTATTCTATAATTCCTCTAGAAATGGCCAGATAGATCCTTTTTGTAATCCGCCTTGAACTGCAAGGTAATGGCGGAATAAAAATCCCTAATGTAATGTAATGTTTCTTTACGTACAGAAAAGGGCTCTTATAAGATTGTAAACCGTTCTGAGCTCTCTTGGGAGAATGGTATAGAAAATTAAATAAATAAAAAAGAAATAAAAACATAGGCACACAGAAGTGTATCCCTATGTTTATGTGATCTCCATGTGGTAGGGTTTCCAGACATCCAGAAAAACTAGGGCATGTCCTGTTTGTAGAGGACAGACCTTCCAAAACCCGTCATTTGTCTGGGTTTTGGAAAGCCCCGACGAGCTCTGGCTGCATCTGGAGGGCCTCTGAGCATGTGCAGATGATGTCACACACATCTGTGCATGCTCCAGGCCCTCCAGACGTGGCTGGAGTTCATCTGGAAGAAGATAGGAGGCTTTCTGGGGGCAGGGTTGGAGGCGGAGCTGGGGTGGGGCCAAAAATCAAAAACATAGGCTTAGTCGCTGGCCAAATTTATTATTAAAATACTTAGGAGTTCTTTTATTAAGGTACGCTAACCGATTTAGAGCTCGCTAAAGATTAGCACATGCTAAATGCTAAGGCATCTATCTCTAATGACGCAACTTCCTGTTTCCACTCGGGTGGACCACGGCAGACGGAAAGCAGGAAGGGGAATTGCAGACATTGTTGAATCACTGCCGAGGCCGGAAGATTTTTCAGCATGATGGCGACATCAGAGCGGCATGGGAGGGAAGACATGCTAGGCTGTGAGTAGGGGAAGTTCCAAGAGATCTGGCCAGGCAGTCTGGATTCGACCCGGGATGTTATCGGTCAGTCGGGGAAGTGCCACAAAAGTAAGGGGACCTGGCCGGCTGTGCTGCAACCGGGGCGGGGCGGACCGCCCCCCTCCCTTGGTAGCCACTCAAACCACGAGGCTACTCTCCTTCTCCTTACCTGCCCTGCCTGCAGCACAGAGCCGAACGGAAGTCTTCCCGACGTCAGCGCTGACGTCGGAGGGAGGGAGGGCTTTGTTTAAGCTTTGTTTAAGCCCTCCCTCCCCTCCGACGTCAGCGCTGACGTCGGGAAGACTTCCGTTCGGCTCTGTGCTGCAAGCAGAGAAGGTAGGGAGAAGAAGAGCTGCGCGACTGAGTACATCCAGCCCCGCAGGAGCTCCGCGACCCTCGGAGGCGTCCCCATGGGATCCCCGCGACCCTAGGGGGCGTCCCCACGGGATCCCCACGACCCTAGGGGCGTCCCAACGGGATCCCCGTGACCCGAAGGGGGAACCCACGGGTCCCGCGGGATTCCCGTCGTCCCCGTTCCCGTGCAGCTCTCTACAACCTACACCCCAGGGTGCTCAGGGAGTTGTGTGATAATAATAATAATAATTTATTTCTTATATACTGCTGTACCGTGAAATTCGAAGCGGTTTACAATAAAGATACATTTGACAGTACATGGGATAGAAACGGTTTACAATAAAGATACGTTTAGTCAGTACATGGGATGCAAGTGGTTTACATTAAAGATTCATTTTGTCAGTACATGGGATACAAGTGGGTTACAGTAAAGGTATATTTTGTCAGTACATAGGATGCAAGTGTCTTGGCGGAACCGCTATCCGCGCTCTTCAATCTCTCCCTTAGTACGGGTAACGCCCCGTTTGACTGGAAGACGGCTAACGTCATTCCACTCCACAAGAAAGGCTCCAAGATGGAGACAGCAAACTACAGACCGGTGAGTCTCACATCAATAGTGTGCAAACTAATGGAAACTCTAATCAAACGCCAATTGGATACGATCCTGAACGAGGAGAATCTACGGGATCCCCGTCAACATGGATTTACTAAGGGGAGATCCTGCCAATCCAACCTGATCAGCTTCTTTGACTGAGTGATGAGGAAGCTGGATGTTGGGGAGTCCCTGGACATCGTATACCTGGACTTCAGTAAAGCATTCAATAGCGTACCACATAGCAGGTTGCTGAGCAAGATGAATTCTATAGGATTGGGCGACACATTGATGAAATGGGTTGGAAACTGGCTTGGAGGTAGGCTTCAGAGGGTAGTGGTGAATGGCATCCCCTCCGAAATGACGGAGGTAATCAGTGGAGTGCCGCAGGGCTCGGTCCTGGGCCCGATCCTATTCAACATCTTTATAAGAGACTTGGCAGAAGGGCTGCGAGGTAAAATAACATTATTCGCCGATGACGCCAAACTAAGCAATGTAGTGGGCAAAAGCACAACAGACATAAATTCAATATCCGACAACATGATGCACGACCTACTCCTACTGGAGCGCTGGTCTAGGTCCTGGCAACTCAGCTTCAATGCAAAAAAATGCAAAGTCATGCACCTAGGCAGCCAAAATCCATGCAAAACTTACACCCTTAATGGCGAGATCCTAACAAGAACTGAAGCAGAACGAGACTTAGGGGTGATCGTCAGTGAGAACATGAAGACTGCCAATCAAGTGGAGGAAGCTTCATCCAAGGCAAGGCAAATCATAGGTTGCATACGCAGGAGTTTCGTCAGCCGTAAGCCTGAAGTCATTATGCCATTGTATAGATCCATGGTGAGGCCCCACCAGGAATACTGTGTGCAATTCTGGAGGCCGCATTACCGTAAGGATGTGCTGAGACTGGAGTCGGTCCAGAGAATGGCCACCCGGATGGTCTCGGGACTCAAGGATCTCCCGTACGAGGAACGGCTGGATAAGTTGCAGCTGTACTCACTCGAGGAACGGAGAGAGAGGGGTGACATGATCGAGACATTCAAGTATCTCACGGGCCGCATCGAGGTGGAAGAAGATATCTTCTTTTTCAAGGGTCCCGCAGCAACAAGGGGGCATCCGTGGAAAATCAGGGGCGGGAAACTGCACGGGGACACCAGGAAATTATTTTTCACTGAAAGGGTGGTTGATCCCTGGAATAGTCTTCCACTTCAGGTTATTGAGGCCAGCAGCGTGCCTGATTTTAAGGCCAAATGGGATAGACACGTGGGATCTATTCACAGAGAAAGGTAGGGGAGGGTCATTGGGGTGGGTAGACTAGATGGGCCGTTGCCCTTAACTGCCTTCTATTTCTATGTTTCTATGTTTCTATATGCTCTCTCTCTCTCAGCTGAGTTATGTGTTTGGATATTCCCATTTGCACTAGAGTTGTCCATAGTTTATTCTGATCCATATAGACAAAAACTTTGCTGTAGTCAATGAAGGAAGGATATAAGGGTTTTTGGTATTCTTTGCTCTTCTCCAATATCACAAGAACATAAGAATTGCCACTGCTGGGTCAGACCAGTGGTCCATCATGCCCAGCAGTCCGCTCCCGTGGTGGCCCCTAGGTCAAAGACCAGTGCCCTGAGACCAGCCCTACCTGCATATGTTCCGGTTCAGCAGGAACTTGTCTAACTTTGTCTTGAATCCCTGGAGGGTGTTTTCCCCTATAACAGACTCCAGAAGTGTGTTCCAGATTTCTACCACTCTCTGGGTGAAGAAGACCTTCCTTATGTTTGTACGGAATCTATCCCCTTTTAACTTTAGAGAGTGCCCTCTTGTTCTTCCTACCTTGGAGAGGGTGAACAACCTGTCTTTATCCATTTAACATTGGCAATAATGTCTTTTGTTCATCGACCTTTTCTGAAACCAGCCTGAACTTCAAGTAGTTCTTGCTCAATGTATGTTTGGAGCCTTCATTGTATTATTTTCAGCAATATTTTGCTGGTGTATTGAATTAATGCAATTGTTCTGTAGCTGTTCCAGTCCTTGGTATCACCTTTCTTTGGTATAGGTATGAACAGTGATATTCTCCAATTGGTTGAGTATGTTGTTTCTTTCCAAATCTGTTGACACAGTCAAATGAGAGCCATGACAGCACCTTCTAGCCTTTGATTAATTCAATTGGAATACTGTCAATAGCAGGTGATTTGTTTTTCGATAAAGCTTTAATTGCTGCCATGACTTCTTCTTTTTAAAAATCTGTTTTTTCTTTGTCATCAGTTTCCAATTCAATTTCCCAAATATTATCCTTATTGCTTTTTTTGTATAAATTTTCTGTATATTCTTTCCATCTCTTTTTAATGCTTTCTGGATCATTTACTATCATTCCATTGGTGTCTTTAAGCATCCCAGTTGAGTTTGGAATTTCTGCCACAATCTCTTAATCTCCTGATATACTAATCTGGTTTTTCCATTTACATGTTTTGATTCAATTTTCTGACAAATATTCTTGAGATATTGTTCTTTGTCTGCCAAACATGATGTTGAAACACTCGGTTCATTTAGAAACATAGAAACATGATGGCAGATAAAGGCTAGTTTTGCTTGTCTTCTTTCTTCTGCTACTTTTCTGGTTTCTTCTGAGATCCAAGGTGATTTCTTGGTTTTCTTTTTCTTCTGGAGAGTTGTTTTTTGTTTTTTTTAGCTTCATCACTACAGTAATTACAGTTTTGATGTAATTCCATAACTCTTTGGGCTCTCTATCTCCTGTATCAAGCAAAGCAAACCTGTTGTTTAGTTTTATCCAATAGTCTGATGGAATGTTTTCAATGTCGTATTTTGGGAGGTTTCTAATGATCTTCTTCTTGTGAAGCTTTACCTTGATCTTGCATGTCAAAAGTTCATGATTGCATCTATAATCAGCTTTGTTAGCTGTCATAATTGGATTGTTACAATTCTTTATATGCAGATTTAAGTTTCTCACAGCAATTAGATTTTTTAAATTGAAGAAATATGACAGTGTTATGGAATTTTATCATAAACTTCATTGGTTATCTATAAAAGCTCATTTACAGTACCACTCAAATTGGCATGCATCATATTTCATATCTTGCATGGTAATTCATCAGAATCTCTTTCAGCATTATTTTCTCTCTCTTTTTTTCTCTTCATCCAGATACAAGACACTTTCTTGTTGAGATACCCTTCTAGTAAATATACAAAATACTGTTTAAACGACTGTTTCACTCTTTGTTCACTACCGGAGTTTGTAAGTTTCCTTATTAGTATTAGGACAGAGCCTGGTTATATGAGATTTTGAAACAAGTTAAAAAACATTTTTATTTGATAGTTTTAATTGAGGTGTTTAAGATGTGTATTTGCAAATCCCTGTTTAGATTGAATGGGTTTTTAAAAATTGTAAATCGCCTGGAACCTACAGCGTGATTCAAAAATTGGAGATAGATTAGATTAGTTTAACTGATTGAATGATTATATGTTGAAGGAGGGGGCTTTGGTCAGGAGTAAAAATTTCTTTGTTGGGGAGGGACTTTAATGGGGAGGGGTTTCTGTTCAGAGTAGAGATATGAGCAGGGGTCACCAGAACCACACTGTGGCCTCTTTAAGACTCAACCTGGGAGCATTGGGTCACGCTTTGAGGCTTGATGGACTAATGTGGCCATGAGGTGGCTTGTAGGCAACACTGGCCCTTTAGCAGAGGAGTCAGAAATATGCAATACAGAGATACCACAGGCTATGGACTCCCATGGTAAATTATGGTGCAGTAAAAGTTACCTTTTCACCCTACCTTGATAACGTCCCTCCTTGTCTAATGGTAGCTGTTCTGTAGATGAATGCTCCAGGTGGTCCTGTCCAGCAGGCAGGGTGGGATTGGGTCAGTGAGAGGGGGGCTGGGGGATGGCAGCTGGGATGGGGAGCGGGGGGTCTGTACTATCAAGGTGAGTTTGTTGCTTTGTTTTGCAGATGCCAGATGGAGAGGTTATTCGGTCTGGATTGTTGGGCATTCCTTTATTCACTGGGCTGGTGAAAGAGCTGTGTGGTCTGCCCTGGGGGTCATCTCGGGCTGGGGCACCATGGACTGCGCATGTACTGGTGGCGTCAGTGCGGTATGCGGTAGCATCATCTTTTGCCTTTGTTGGCGGAACTGTGCTCCCACCCTCTCCAGCCGGACGTCCTCCTGATTTATTTGTGAGGTAATGATGTGGACGCTTTGACGGGGAGGCAGCTCGTCAACTGGATCAAGGATGACCTGCAGGTAGTTTTTGCATGGTTTCATAGTAACATAGTAACATAGTAGATGACAGCAGATAAAGACCCGAATGGTCCATCCAGTCTGCCCAACCTGATTCAATTTAATTTTTTTTTAAATTTTTTTTCTTCTTAGCTACCTTGGACATGTGTAGTCTGGTCGGATGTTATTCCCCAGCCCCGGTGTCTGACGTCTCGCTGTTGGACCAGGGGGCTGGCAAAGTTCAACCGACAGGTGGGGAAGTGGGTGATGTCTCTAGGGGGCAGACAGATTCTGCATGATTGGGTAGATGTGTCTTGTGCGGGTCTTTATCACCGGGACTGGGTCCATCTGTCCGATATCGGTTGGGATCTCCTCTTGGATGATTTCGCTGTGTGCTGTGAATGGGTTCTGGGGTTGGAGTGAGTAGTCGCAGCTCTGTTTAGGGGGAGGGGCCCTGTAAGGTTACAGGCCTGTGGCGGGTCTCCCAAGTTACTGGGTCATGGGGCTCATCAGGTGATGAGCGTTGGGTCGGCAGGGAGCCGTGTCCGGTGGGTCAGGTGACCCAGAAAAGGGGCATGAGGGATATGCTACCCCTCTGACTCTTGCTGTGGTGGCGGGGTCGAGGGAATAAAACTCATTCATTTGGTAGCTCGGGAGGAGCTCTTTATATAATGTTAATAAAGTTGAGATATGTTATTATGTTTATGGCTAAAGTTTACCAACCAGAAGACTGCAGTGTTTTTAAGGTAAAGCAAAGGGGAGGGTTATGAAGGAAGTGGGTTTTGAGTATTTAGGCGGACAGCAGGGCCTATCCAGATCCTGCTGTTATACTTAAGGAACAAGAGAAATTTTTAGCAAGCAGTGGAAAAAGTTTCAAGTTTATTTAAAATTTGTTATTCCACTTATTAAGCTTCTAAGTGGCATACAGCGGTAAAAATATAAAATCTGGTTAATCCATACTAATATCAATAACAGACATACATTATCAGACTATAGGTTAAGGGGTAGAAATCAAGAAAGCCCTGCATTTAAGACAGAAAAAAGGCTTGTCTACATTTATTTGGAGAGCTAGTGTGTCTGCATAATACCTAAATACCATGATGCTGGCAGTGACCATTTGCTATATATATTCAGCATGGCTGAAAATACTGTGCATGACTTACTTTAACATCACAGCCTGTGCTTAAAAAATGTTTTTCCATATCTTCTGTACTGTGCCAGAGACGGCCCAAATGTAACCCAGGTGCCGACAGTGAGATTGCAAAGAGATAGTCTGTGTGTAAGTACACAGTTCCCAGAATGAATTCAAAGTCACCGCATGAGGAACCAAAATAGATGGATTAAAAGCATATGTTTGGTACTTTTTAAACACCGCTAGTCATATTCCTAGTAGTGCAGCAGTGGGACCGTTTCCAAGGGACTTCTAATTTAACACAGATCTGCAAGTTGTGTCGTCTTGCTGAAAATGAAGGGAGCCCATGGCTGGATTGTGATGTGCTGTTAGTCTAGGCCAGTATGTCTGTGTTCTTGATTTATCCCTTTCCGTGGTGCAACCAAAGTGGTTTACAAATTATGTACAGGTAGAGCAGATATTTTCCCTATCCCTAGTGGGCTCGTGATCTTAGCAGGAGTAAAGGTCACCAACCAAGATTTTTCATTATTCATTTATTACAGTTTCCGCCTACACTTAAGCAGATTCCAAAGTATATACATAACATAAAATCACAACACCTGCAGTGCCCAACTCACTTCACAATGTGATCGTCAACAGACTTTGTACACTGGCTCACAGTACAAGTCCTGCACAATTGATGCCTTTTCATTGGACTAATGAGGCATCTTTTGACCAGCATCTGAGAGTTATCCTCTCTTCATGAGATCAGTGAAGAAATATAGTTACACTCCCTCAATTTTCAGCACTATTTCACGGAACAAAAAGGGCAGCTGGTTATCTTCACGGAATAGTTGCAGTTAGCGGCTAGCTGGCTAAGTATAGTGAGCATATTAGACAGCACAAATAGCCATCCTCTCTTTGCCAGCGCCGAATATTAATTTATCTGGTTAAATTAGAGCCAGCCACAAAACCCCAAATATTCAATGCTGGTTGCCAAAGACAGTCAGAGCCTTGTACCAGGATCAGATTTTGGAGGATACGTTAATCTTATAGCCTCAGACATGGGTGCATACACACACCTCTGGGATCAGCCTTAGCTTCACATACACTCGGTCTTACTAAAGTGCACTAACAGATTTAGCAAGTGCTAAACGCTAACCCGTCCATTATAGACGTGTTAGCGTTTAGCATGCACTAAATCAGTTTGCGGGCACTAACTTATCAAGTTTCAAGTCTATTTTCAATTTCACACCCTCCTATTAGGTGGCTTACAATTTTAGGTAGGGGTGAAATCGTTAACACGAATATGACTTGTGAGGGATGAAGGTAGAAATAGGAACAGTAACGGATAGTGGGGAGAGGGACCCATGAGCAGGGAATACCATTTTGTTTCTTGAAATATTCGCCTTGAGCTGATTGGTTGTGGAGTCTCCACGACTGCTATACATATCATGTCTTGAAATACACAGGGTTGTTGCCATCTGGTAAACTGTGGTCCTGTCCCAGAGTTAAACAAATGCCTTTCAACTGTTTATCAATCTTCTAAATTTATTCATTTGCTGGTGGGAATGTTTCAAGTCTAAATTCCTATGTATTTAGCAACTGATAAGAACATGGGAACATAAGAATTGCCATTATCCTGTTTCCAACAGTGGCCAACACAGGTCCCAAGTACTCAGCTAGATCCCAAATAGTAAACAGATTTTATGCTACTTATGCTAGAAATAAGCAGTGGATTTCCCCAAGCCATCTCAATAATGGCCTATGGACTTCTCTTTTAGGAAATTATCCAAACCTCTTTTAAACCCTGCTAAGCTAACTGATAACACTGGTCAACAAGCATTTTGCTACTGGAGTTCTGTCACCTGTATCTTAACAAGGGCCACATGCTGAAAACAGTTTTCTTCTATCACATCCTGTTTTTAAGTTATGCATCCGTTTGTGTTTATATCATTTTCGTCAACAACGCTATTGTGAAGTGTCGGTATGTTATTGTTTCTGTAACACAAATATTGCATTTTAGGACAGCTCATCAATCACATATAACAGTAATTTGAAAGTTTATACTAAAAAGTGATTGTACTGCTTTTTCTATTGTGAGTTTTTCTATTTTGTTTGTTTTTGTCTAAGATATTATAAACAGACGAGGTTGTGTTAACCATCCTGATAATATCTGTTATGTCTGCAGACAATTTACTGCACAAGATCAGCGAAAGAATCTGTCCAGCAGACTTCAAAGTGCATGCAAGCATTATTTTGGCTGTAAAGTTGGTGACCGAAATAAAGCATGGACACTGCATATGTGCTGCACTGTCTGCCATTCTGGACTAACACAGTGGCTGAATGGGAAATGGAAGAAGATGCCTTTCGCTGTACCCATGGAGGGATATAATCAAAAGGAATGTCTAAATCCGTTTTCGTCTAAGTTGCAAGTCGTCCAAAGTAAAAAACAGCTTAGGACACATTTTCAAAAACTACATCCAAATTTTTTTTTGTTTTGAAAATCGGCTAAGTATACGTCCTGCCGATCTGATCGTCCAAGCCGCTAAATCGTCCATCTTTATACCACATTTTCATGCAAGTCAAAAATGCCTAGAACAAGCCCTGTTGGACGTGGGAGGGGTCTGCAAAGTGATGGACTGCACACCAAGACATGGCACCTAAATAGTGGGGTACCTTACAGGACACTGTGTGAACTTCACAAAAGGGTGCCATGTCTTCATTTCACTACAGCTCCCTTAAAGGTCATGGTGAGCCCCCCCAAACCACCTCCAGAATCCCCTAGACTCACTTATCTACCACCCCAATAGCCCTTATGGCTGCAGGAGCCACTTATATGCCAATACAAAAGGGTTTTGGGGGGTGTATAGGGGAGTGCACATGTTTAAGTATCAATGTAGTGATTACAGGAGCTTATGGGCATGGGTCCTCCTCTCCAAGGGTCCCTAACCCATTCCCATGATGGCTTAAGATGCCTCTGTGCAGCACGATTAGGCTTTCCTATGCCAGGCTGCCAGGTGATGATGTTCTGGAGGCACAATTTTCAAGTTGTGATTAATATTTTTATGAGGGGGGGAGGGTCAGCGATCACTGGGGTAATGTGTGGGGGTCTGTATTATGTGTTTGTAGTGCTTATCTGGTGACTTTAGGTAGGTTTTTGTAACTTAGACCATGTTTTAAAGGTCTAAGTCACAACATCCAAGCTCCGTCGATCCTGTGCTGTATAACTTTCGGTTATACATGCAGTACAACTAAGTCTAAGCCAGCCCACTTCCCACCCAACTCCTGCCCTCGGCACTCCTCCTGAAACGCCCCATTTAGCTATGGTCGTTCAGTGGCACTATGAAGGCCAAAACCCGTTTTTATTATCGGCACTTGGACATATTTTGACAATGTTCATCCAAGTGCCGACTTAGGCCGGTTTTCAGACATTTTTCTCTTTTGATTATGAGCCCCATAGTGTGGCGTGAACCAACAAATCATCGCTCAGCCGGTTGTTTTTGCATGACAAAAATTGCTGGATTCACAAAGAGAAATAAATCAAAAATTGTGTATCCTGTTGTGAAGGACGTAAGAAGACTTGAGGCAGTCCAGAGGAGGGCGACGAAAATTATAGGAGGCTTGCGCCAGAAGACGTATGAGAAGAGACTGGAAGCCCTGAATATGTATACCCTAGAGGAAAGGAGAGACAGGGGAGATATGATTCAGACGTTCAACTACTTGAAGGGTATTAACGTAGAACAAAATCTTTTTCAGAGAAAGGAAAATGGTAAAACCAGAGGACATAATTTGAGGTTGAGGGGTGGTAGACTCAAAGGCAATGTTAGGAAATTCTATTTTACGGAGAGGGTGGTGGATGCCTGGAATGCGCTCCCGAGAGAGGTGGTGGAGAGTAATGACTGAATTCAAAGAAGCGTGGGATGAACACAATGGATCTATAATCAGAAAATAAGATTAAATATTGAACTAAGGCCAGTACTGGGCAGACTTGCACGGTCTGTGTCTGTATATGGCCGTTTGGTGGAGGATGGGCTGGGGAGGGCTTCAATGGCTGGGAGGGTGTAGATGGGCTGGAGTAAGTCTTAACAGAGATTTTGGCAGTTGGAACCCAAGCACAGTACAGGGTAGAGCTAAGAAGAAAAAATTAAAAAATTTAAATTGAACCAGGTTGGGCAGACTGGATGGACCATTCGGGTCTTTATCTGCCGTCATCTACTATGTTACTATGTAGAAAATCTATCTTCCAGCATTTCACATAAAACTGGGTCTGATGAAAATTTTTGGTTTCAAGAAAAGTGAAGCCAAAATCAAAGAAGGTGTTTGTGTTGGACCTGAAATCCGTGAACCGATCCTTGATGGTGCATCCAAGCAGAAGCTGAACCCAGCTGAATCGGCAGCATGGGAAACATTTGTGCTGGTTGTTCAGAATTTTCTTGGTAATCACAGATCAGAGAATTATGCTGATCTTATGGAGAACATGCTGACAGAATATCAGCTGATGGGTGTCACTTAAAATGCACTTCTTACGTTCTCACCATGACTTCTTCCTACCCAATCCTGGTGATGGCAGCGATGAGCACGGGGAAAGATTTCATCAAGATATCAAGGTGATGGAAAACAGTATCAGGGAAAGTTCAATCCCAGTTTGATGGGAGACTATTGTTGGTTCTTGCAAAGAGAGACAAATGTATAGTACAAGCGTAAAAGTGTCTCAAACATTTCTGAACATGCTGACATCAATTTTGTGTGAGTTAAGAGAGGCATAAATATAGGCTGCAACATGTCTCCTTATTATCTTTGAGTTTGTTTTCAGAGTAAACTCCTTAACACAAGTTTGGTAGGACACAGTTCATACTGGCAATATTGTGCCGATATGGCAAACCTGACAAGCTAGCTGAATTTCAATTACAGATATGAAATCAACGTCATTGAATGAACTAAGAATGCTTCTTAAGTTCTCAGTAGCAAAGAAAATCTTTTTTTTTGTTGACCAGTGAGTGTTTGTACATATTGACCCTCAGAAGCAACAACGAAATGAAGGTACTGTCGTTTCCCGCCCCAGGAAGTGCCACTAGATTAAGAACTTATATAAAAGGCATTTCTTTAGGTAATGCATTGTCTTACTTATTATTCTGCCCCATTTGAAGCTTTTCTAGAGTTCAGTAGCGTTATGAGTAAGATGAAGTTCTTCTTTTGTGACCTTGACTGCTGAAAAATAGATCTGTCAAGAAATATTATGGAAGAAAGTTTGTTACCATTGGGAAAGGGCCAGGAGCAGAACAAACAATGCGGTTTAGTGTCAGATTGCAACATAGTAACACGTGAGGCATTGTTCTTTCAGTCCTAGTTTACCAACAGCTTGAATACCTTATTATAAGGAAACGTGGACTTTCTTTCTTGGACCATATGATATTCTTGCAAAATAAAGGAAAAGTCTGATGCCTCCAAGGTTAACAACCTACTAAACTGAAATGCTTACGGTGGCCAGGAGAGGTCAATTTTCAAAACTCACCTGCTTGACAACTACTCTTTCTCTCTCTCTGCTTGGTTAAAAAAATGGGTGTTTGCTCTCAAAGCATGCATACATTTAACTGAAGAGGTGTTTTTTATGGATGAGGAGGAGGCAGCAAAGAGAAGTGACACACAAAATTGGATTTGTTTTATACTCATTTTCTAGCTGCACAAATTTATTCCTGTTGACCCAATTTGAGATCATGAACCTTGCTTGGAGGCAGTTTTCAAAGAGAAAATACCAGTATAGGAAGTTCCTGTTTGAAAACTACCTACAAGTGAGTCCTAAGGTCATTAGCAGGTTAGGGAACATCAAGAGAAGCAAGCCTGCATGGGTAATATTCGTGAGAGTGAGCCAGAGCACTGACGCCTGGCCAATAATGGGAATGGGATGATTCAGCATGGTCATTTCAGTGTGGTGAGATGAAACAGTAGCTGAAAAGGTATCGGAAAATGAGATTCTGTAATCTCTTGGAATTTATCAGTGCTATAGAGGAAGACAGGCAATAGAACCTAGGAGAGCCAAAAGAAATTGGGAAAGTAGTCAGAAAAGCAAAGATGGAAATTAAAGAAAATAAAGCTAATACAAGAAATAGAAGGGCATTTTTTTAAAAATTAATTTTCAAAATTATTTCCAAGCTTTAACATCTTGTACAGAAAGCGTAATTAAGACATAAAAATTAAACAAAGAATCATCAAACATATGAAGAAATAAAACTTACTTAATTACACTCAAGTCCAGAAGTAACGAAAAGATAATTTACTGAAACCTAATATTAATAATCAAGATAAATATATCTGCTGCTGAAACATAGAGTTTAATCTATTTATATAGGAGCTGATACACCTTCATTCTCCAAGTGTTTTAGGGAGAGAAAACTAACTAAATGAGAAGAATCTCCAAAAACATATTCTAAAGAGCGGTATCTAATAATACACTTGCAGGGGTATCGTAGAAAGGAAAGACCCCCTATCTGGGTCACCCCTGGTTTCAAAATTAAGAATTCTCATCTCCTCTTCTGAGTTTCTCTCAAAACATCAGAGAATATCTGTATATTAAACCCCAGGAAGTTCTTAAATCTATTCTTAAAGAACAATTTAAGAATCCAGTCTTTATCAGGGGATAATGCAATAGTCAACAAGAGAGTAGATGAGGTAGATCAGATTCTTCCAGAATTGCAGTAAAATCCAAAGGACCTTCCTGATGGTCACGATCCTAGTTCTAAGTTTCTTGAGACTTTATAGGTAAATAATAAGCCCTAATAAGGGGAGGATATTTCTAATACCTCCATAAAGTAACGTTTGATCATATCATGAGAAGTAACTGAGGAAATCTTGGGGAAATTTATCAAACATAGGTTGTTAGCACGATTACTGTTCTCAAGAGCCTCAAGCTTCCTCCTCAAGATAATGTCATCTTTTACAATTAGATCTTGATTTGTTTAATTGTAATTATCTCTTTGTCCATTTTCTGATTATTTGCTATCACCAAAGTCAAATCCTGTTTTAAGTATTTAATTTCCCCTTTCTGAGTTTTTAGTTCCTTATCTAAGTATTTTATTTGTGGACTAAGAGAATTACCTAGATTTGCCACCAAATCCCAAGGGCGTCTTAACTGCAGAAAAAGCTGCTTCAGGTGTAGTAAGATACAGTTCTTTGGATTGTTTTACCTCCTAAAAACCTTTTACCTCAGTAGCTTGAGATGACCCAGCCGCAAGTCCATTCAGAGAGGTTAAACCTCTCCGTGTTGTTTCCACCGGTGAGCCCTCCGATATACTGGCCTCTTGAGATGAACAAACTTCCTTTTCTGGAGTAGTCTCATCTCGCAGTGAGCTAGCTCCTTGCGGCTTTGGTAACATCTAGCCCAAGGATACTTGCCGCGGCATTACTCATTACCGGCGTCTCCAACGGGTGATTCCCCATCAACAATTGCTCTTGTTGGAGGTGTCTGGGAAAGTCATCTATTATAGCAAGTGGGGGTTCTGAGCGTCAGGAGGCTCCACTGATGCTTTTCCCCCTTCTTTTCGGCATAGGTGAAAAGTTCTTCCCACACCTTTACAAGGAAAATATAGAGAAATGATCGGAGGTGTCCTCACAGCAAGCAGGTAGTGGCATCCATCTTGGATCCCGAAGGGCATTATTTTTTTTAGATGTTAGTGACAGGAGAAAGTGAAGGGGAGAAAGTCATAGGGTCTGCTTTTCATCTGGTATCAGGCAGTATGGCTAGCTGCCGGGACCACACTCCTGGCTGGTAAAATAGCACTGAATATCGGGGGGGAGGGTTAAAGGAAGAGCAGAAATGCTTAAAAATTTTGACCGGCGATAGAACCATAGTAAACAAGCAGAAATAAGATTGGAAAGGAGACAAACCTCCAATGATTGTTTGTGAGGAGCTAAATAAACTAAGAATAGACCAAGAGATGGGGTCAGATGGGATTCTTTGAAGGGAACTTGGGAAAGATCTGAGAGCTCTATAATCTGACCTTTTAATGCTTCTTTAGAGTTCGGTATGGTTCTGGAGAAAGGCAGATGTGCTTCTTCTTATAACAGCAAAATTAAGGAGAGATTGGGAACAACAGGCCAGTTAGTCTGACCTTGGAAATAAGTAAATGGAAAGGCTTAAAAAATGTGAGATAGTGGAATGGATTGCAGTATCTGAGGCATCGGCAGTATGATTTTATCAGAGATAGGTCTTGCTGGAGAAATCTGATCAATTGCTTTGATGAGGGTCCAGGCGGTTCAGTTGATAAGGGGAGAGTGCTAGATGTGCTGAACTTAGATTTTAAGAAGATTTTTGAAGCCGTACTGCATAGGTGGCTTATAATTAAACTGAGAAGTTGCTGTAAACTCTTGGTTTTCTATCCCAGTCTTTGAAGGCTTCCAACAGGTCAAGTTTTCAAGATGTCCCGAACAAAAATGTATGAGAGAGATTTGAATATAATGGAGGTCGTAGACATGCACAAGTCTCATGAATATTCATTAGAGATATCCTGAAAACCTGTCCTATTAGCAACCATGGAGGCACTGGAGGGAAGACCAAGGCTGTAGGCCCTAAAGGAACTGACTTGATTAGGATGAGTGAAAGGTGATAAATGCTATTAGAGTTCCTACCATCTCCTTTTTTCATCTGCAGTTCACCTGAGATTTGTGCAAAGTCAAGGCTCCTTTCTGGCTGTAGTTCTTTTTGAGTAGATCTGGCACCATGCAAAATACATTTGGGGGGGTATTTTTAAAGAACGGTCATTTATTATTTATGATTATTTTTGCTTACAGTATGTTTTCTCATCTTTTTCTTTTTGTATATTTTCTTGAATTTCAGTAATGCGCTGGCTGTACTTGGCTATCCTGATAGACAATAATTTGTTATTGCATTACTATTGTTCTGCTTGAACTTACCTTGTTGGTTGTGTTCCTTGTTTATTGTACTACTTAAATGCTAATAAACAGTTTGAACTAAAAAAAAGTAATTTTTTTTGTGTGTTCAGCCTTTTATAAAATTCTCCCATGCATAAAAGTACATGAGTTTGGGTAGAGCATGAGCAGAGTCTCACTTTCTAAAACACGCAAGATTATGTGCATTATATATGCATGCATTTTTACCTGCTCATGAGCATCTGGAATGTTCATGCCTTTAATATTGGTACAACTTTTGTGGGATTTTTGACAGTATTTTATAAAGACAGAAAGGCAACATCTAAGTATCTTTATATAATAGGCAGCAAATAGGCACCCTTTTCCAGGGGAGGGGACTTAGGTGCCTGAACCAATCAAGATGAACTAGGAAGGAGAAGGCCCGCCATTTTGAAGAGGCAGGCTTCCAGTCGGAGGGAGTGGGCATCCCTCCAGCTTTCCTTCAATTCCAAGGCACAGGGGATCAGGGTGCTGTCCGGAGTTTGGGGGGGGCGGAGGATGTCAGCAGCAGGAGGGAGTGCGCATCCCTCCTGCTGCCTTTCAATTTAAATGTATGGGGGAAGCGGTGGGTTGTCGGGGGGAGGGGGGGAACCTCAGTGATGGCAGCAGGAGGGATTAGGCATCTCTCCTGCCAATCTTGTACAGGGTGTTGGAGGGAGTCCGAACAGCAGTGGGCGAGGGGAGTGTCAGTGGGAGGAGGGACTTTTTTCTCTACTGCTCTCTTTGCCAGTTAATCAGCTGAGACCTGCAGCTCAGTTGATCAGAGCAGGGAGAGCAGCTGTGTTTAACGATTGCTCTTCTGAGCAAGTGCCAGACATAGTTCCTCACACCCTTTACCGTCAATTCTCCACACAAATAGTGAGCATATAATTTGCATTCTATTTTGCTGAGAAATGCCTGTAAAATAAAAATTACTACCACTATGGCTACTACATTGACTTTCCGGCCCTTAGTTTTATTTAAGTCTAGAATCTTTATTTTCAAATGAGCTCTCTCTACACCCATTTTAATATTAAACCACACCATGTGGATGCCATATGATCACCCACTGTGACATCAGAAACACTTTCCCTATTTGTAAGAACTAAGTCCAGTATGACCCCATCCCATGTGGGCTCCATTACCAACTGCTGGAACAGTTCTCCTTGTAGAGAACCCAGGATCTCCCTATTTCTAGAAGACCCTGCAATAGTGATACTCAAATCAACATCCAGGATGTTAAAATCATCTATTAGCAAGACTTCCCCTTTTTTAGATATATTCTGAATGTCTACTCTTAAATCTCTAGTTACTTCTTCCGTCTGTGAAGGAGGCCTGTATATCACACCAATGTAAATATATTTACCATTCCCTCTTTCCAAATTGTGTAGCTTTAATATGATCTTTAACATATGACGCTACTCCCCCTCCTTTTCTTCCTACCCTGTCTTTCCTGAACAGATTGTAGCCCAGTATAACTACATCCCAGCAGGGCAGGATTAACCAATAGGCCAAATAGGCACGTGCCTAGGGCCCAAAATGGTCAGGGGGGCCCGATGAAGGAGGGCATCAACATTGTTTTTTCCAAACAGTGATGGGCCCCTCCAGCATCGATCACCAATGCGGGCCTCCCCGATCAGCAACTCGGGCCCCACCCCCATCGACGGAAAGTAAGACAAACAAGCAACGCGGGTAAGAAAGGCAATGGAAACTTGCCCAAAGCTTCCCTCTGACGCAGCTTCCTGTTTCCGCCTGGGCGCATGGTGGGGTGGGACGGTGCAGGGGGGCCCAGTGTACTTGGGTGCCTAGGGGCCCTTGATGAATTAATCCTGCCCTGCATCCCAGTCATGGTTCTCCGTGAACCACATCTCCATGATTGCCACGAAATTCAACTCAGTCTCTTCCATCACAGCCTCTAGATTTTATTTATTTCTTTTCTATTCCATTCTCCCCAATGAGCTCAGAACGGATCACAGATTAACACTAGTGAGCTCTGTCCCTGTCTCCGCAAACTCTTTCTTACCATAATTGTATTTGACTCTGACCTTGCTATTTGTACTTGTGTCTCACCTTTCATGTACAGTCTTCTCCTTAACTCTTGTTAACCGCATCGAACTTCACGGTGTATTGCAGTATGTAAATAAAATTTTATGTTATGAATATATTAAATAGCAGCGGCCCAAGCACCGAGCCCTGCGGGACCCCACTCGTGACCCTCCTCCAGTCCGAGTGGTGGCCCTTCACTCCTATCCTTTGTTTCCTACCCGCCAACAAGTTTCTGATCCATCTATGTACGTCTCCTTCCACCCCATGGCTCTTCAGTTTCCGGAGTAGGCACTCATGAGGCACCTTGTCAAAGGCTTTTTGGAAATCTAAATATATGGGGTCTCCTTTGTCCATCCTTTTGTTAATTCCTTCGAAGAAGTGCAATAAGTTCGTTAGGCACGATCTCCCCAGCCAACATGGTTTCTGCAACGGGAGATCGTACTTAATGAACTTATTGCACTTCTTCAAAGGAATTATCAAAAGGATGGACAAAGGAGACCCAACAGACATCATATACCTTGATTTCCAAAAAGCCTTTGACAAGGTGCCTCACGAGCGTCTACTCCGGAAATTGAAGAACCATGGGGTGGACGGAGACGTACATAGATGGATCAGAAATTAGTTGGCGGGTAGGAGTAAAGGGCCACTACTCGGACTGGAGGAGGGTCACTCACGAGTGGTGTTCCGCAGGGCTCGGTGCTCGGGCCACTGCTATTTAATATATTCATAAATGATCTAGAAACAGGGACAAAGTTGAGATAATAAAATTTGCGGATGACACCAAACTATTTAGTTGAGCTCGGACCAAAGAGGACTGCGAAGAATTGCAAAGGGACTTGAACAAACTAGGGGAATGGGCGACGAGATGGCAGATGAAGTTCAATGTTGAGAAATGTAAAGTATTACATGTGGGAAACAGAAACCCGAGGTACAACTATACGATGGGAGGGATGTTATTGAATGAGAGTACCCAAGAAAGGGACTTGGGGGTAATGGTGGACATGACAATGAAGCCGACAGCACAGTGCGCAGCGGCCGCTAAGAAGGCAAATAGAATGCTAGGCATAATCAAGAAGGTATTACAACCAGAACGAAAGAAGTTATCCTGCCGTTGTATCGGACAATGGTGCGTCCGCATCTGGAGTACTGCGTCCAATATTGGTCGCTGTACCTTAAGAAGGATATGGCGATACTCGAGAGAGTTCAGAGGAGAGCGACACGTCTGATAAAAGGTTTGGAAAACCTTTCATACGCTGAGAGATTGGAAAAACTGAGACTCTTTTCAATTGAGAAGAGGAGACTTAGAGGGGATATGATAGAGACTTACAAGATCATGAAGGGCAGAGAGAGAGTAGAGAGGGACAGATTCTTCAAACTTTCGAAAAATAAAAGAACAAGAGGGCATTCGGAAATGTTGAAAGGGGACAGATTCAAAACAAATGCTAGGAAGTTCTTCTTTACCCAACTTGTGGTGGACACCTGGAATGCGCTTCCAGAGGGCATAATAGGGCAGAGTACAGTACTGGGGTTCATGAAAGGATTGGACAATTTCCTGCTGGAAAAGGGAATAGAGGGGTATAGATAGAGGATTACTGCACAGGTCCTGGACAGGTCCTGGCCGCCGAGTGAGCAGACTTCTGGGCACGATGGACCTCAGGTCTGACCCAGCAGAGGCATTGTTTATGTTCTTATGTTATAAAAAGAAACAATATTCTATACAACTGTCATTTTATAAATCACAGATACAGGAAAAGAATCAACAAAACCCGTCTCCCCTCAAATATCCCCTCCACTATCAGGAAAACTGAACGCTACATAGAAAATTCATCCTAACAGAATACCTCGGTCACACACACAGAACACAAATGCCAAATACATAATAGCTGACCAAAAATGATTAATTAAACCAAAATCCCAAGAAGCCACACCAAAGAAAGAGAGAGATCCATTTCCTCCTATACTGTGCCAAATATAAAGATCATTACATTACATTACGGATTTCTATTCCGCCTATACCTTGCAGTTCAAGTCAAGATCACACATGAAAGGGATGGTGTTTGGCCAAGGAGTGCAATTAGGGCAAGTGGCCCCTGGCTAGAGAAAGCCCTAAACCTGCTTGAAGATGAAGATGGCACAGGCTAGTAGTGGGCTTTGGGGTCCCCTCCCAAATTTCTGCCCTGGGCCCTATCCATGTCTAACACCAGCCCTGCAGGATAAACATTTCAGTTCTCATATTTTCTAATTACAATGTTCCGCATGAATGACTACTTTGAAAAATTGTGAGCCATGGAATCGAGGATGAAATACTCACGTGGATTAGAAACTGGCTGGAGCATAGGAAACAGAGATTGGGGGTAAATGGACAATACTCGGGCTGGAAAAGCATCACCAGTGGGGTGCCACAGGGCTTGGTGCTTGGACCCATGCTCTTCAACATCTTTATAAATGATCTAGACATAGGAACGACGAGCGAGATGATTAAATTTGTGGATGATACAAAGTTATTCAGAGTAGCGAAGATGCAGGGGGACTGCGAAGATCTGCAATGTGACATAATCAGGCTCGAGGAATGGGCATCGACATGGCAAATGAGGTTTAACGTGGATAAATGTAAGGAGATGCATGTCGGTAACAAAAATCTCATGCACGAATACAGGATGTCCGGGACAGTACTTGGAGAGATCTCCCAGGAAAAGGACTTGGGAGTTCTGATCGACAAATCGATAAAGCTGTGTGGCGGTGATGAAAAGGGCAAACAGAATGCTAGGAATGATAAAGAAGGGGATCACAAACAGATCAGAGAAGGTTATCATGCCGCTGTACCAGGCCATGATGTACCCTCACCTGGAGTACTACGTCCAGCACTGGTCACCGTACATGAAAAAGGACACGGTACTACTCGAAAGGGTCCAGAGAAGAGCGACTAAAATGGTTAAGGGGTTGGAGGAACTGCCGTACAGCGAAAGATTAGAGAAACTGGGCCTCTTCTCCCTCGAACAGAGGAGATTGAGAGGGGACATGATTGAAACATTCAAGGTACTGAAGGGGATAGACTTAGTAGATAAGGACAGGTTGTTCAACCCTCTCCAAGGTAGGGAGAACGAGAGGACACACTCTAAAGTTGAAAGGGGATAGATTCCATACAAATGTAAGGAAGTTCTTCTTCACCCAGAGAGTGGTAGAAAACTGGAACAATCTTCTGGAGTCTGTCATAGGGGAAAACACCCTCTAGGGATTCAAGACAAAGTTAGACAAGTTCCTGCTGAACAGGGACATACGCTGATAGGGCTAGTCTCGATTAGGGCGCTGGTCTTAGACCAGAGGGCCGCCGCTTGAGTGGACTGCTGGGCATGATGGACCACTGATTTGACCCAGCAGCGGCAATTCTTATGTTCTTATGTAAATGATTTCTTCAACCCTTTGTTGTCTGGTCATTTTATTTTTCAAGCCTTGTTGGTCTCAGGCTCTGGTTTCTGTTTCCTTCTGTCTTCTCTTAACTCTCTTGCTAGGATCTCCTGCTCATTTAACATTTCTACTTCTCTGTGGTAATAGCGGATAGTCTAGCTGGTTTTAAGAAAGGTTTGGAAAAGTTCCTGGAGGAAAAGTCCATATTCTATTATTGAGAAAGACATGGGGGAAGTCTCTGCTTGCCCTGGATTGGTAGCACGGAATATTGCTACTCTTTGGGGATTCTGCATGGAATGTTGCACTCTTTAGGGTTCCGGAATCCTGCTTACTCTGAGATAATGGAATGTTGCTACTCCTTGGGTTTTGGCCAGGTACTAGAGACCTGGATTGGCCACCGTGAGAACAGGCTACTGGGCTTGATGGACCATTGGTCTGACCCAGGATGGCTATTCTTATGTTCCATCTTTGTGTACTTTTTTTTTTCCTTTTCTGTGTCCCCTATATTTCCCTGTCCAGCATCTCCCCTGTATTTATCATCACTACTCTACATCCTGCATTACTCATTTCCCACATCTAGCACTTTCCTTTTGTGTCCATATACCCCCTCCCATGTCTGGCATTGTCTCTCTCTGTCCACGTACCATTCCCATGCAGCATCCCTTTGTGTCTCTATCCCTATTCTCCTCTCCATGCCCATTATTTCCCCTCTGTTTCTGACATTTCCCTGTGTCTCTTCCTCTCTCTTCCTTCATCTGCTTAGTATGGCATCTTTTCCCTTCAGCCCCTCCCCCAACAGGTCCAGCAACTCATCCCCCCTTCCACAGGTGCAGCACCTCTCCCCATCCCTCCAGATCCCCCTCCTGCAGGTCCTGTAGTTATCTCCCTTCACTTTTTAATGATGCTTTTAGTGAATAAATGATTCTTCAATCCCTCTTTATCTTATATTTCCTTCTTTTTATGTTCGTCTTCCCTCCTGTTGTTACCTTTATATATTGAACTTGATACAGATTGTAACCTTTAAAGAATTTTCCTATTGTTTCTATATTGTTGTTTTTTTTTTGTGGTTTTTTTTTTTGGTTGTTGTTCGTTTTTGAAATATTGTTTGTCTATGTAATAATTTACCTATGTTTTTAAATATTCGTACTATTTTGTATATCGCCTAGAATGTAAATTAGGCGATTAATCAAACTATATAATAAACTTGGAAACTTAAGTTACAGCCCTCCCCTCCATAGGTTAAGCACCTCTGTCTCCCTTCCCTCTAGCCCCCATCCTGCACCCTGTCTTCCAACTCCTGCCTCCCCTCCTGTGCCCTGTCCTCCAACCCCAGCCCCCCTCCTATGCCTTTCTGCCTGTGCCCTTTCCTCCCGACCCAGCATCTGTTTTCCTTGCATTCCCTCCCTCTCTTCCTCAGGACCAATGGCTCCAGCTCTCCCCCTCATGGGTCCGGCAGGTCCAGCCTGCCTCCCTCCCTCCCTGCTGCAGGCTTATACTGGCTTATAGAAGAGCAAGATGATCTCTACACACGCCTGCTCAACGGTGCTCATGGCCTTCCCACTGCTGGGCTCCTCCTTATAATGCAACTTCCTGTCTTTGCGAAAAGAGGAAGTTGCATCATAAGGAGGCGCCTGGCAGAGGGAAGGCCATGAGTACTGTCGAGCAGGCCTGTGTAGGGATTGGCTGCTCTTCTACAAGATATATGCCAGCAGCAGAGAGGGAAGCTGGCTGGAGCTGCCGGACTCACGAGCGAGGGCGGCTGGAGCCCTCATGAAGGGGGTAGGGATAGTGGGAAGCTGCGATCGTGGGGGGAGGGGGAGGGGGTTCCATGTGGGTCAAAGCCTTTTACTACTCCTGTGGAATGGTAAAAAGCTTTGTTCCTGCACTAGCAGTAAACATTTAAAATGTTTACTGTTCCTGTGGGTTTCCTGTGGTTGCTGCAGGTTAACCACGGGAAAAGGTACCATGTCAATCTCTAATTAACACACTTAATAAACAGTCAAAATACAGCTACTATACATAATATACAGTCAGAACGGGTTACAATTTGTCATGTTTACGATGCAGTACATTTATCCTAGTATGATATATAAAGGGTCTAGTTCCAATATACATTTCTCTTTTAACATATGATAGTAGGCAAGGGATTAGGTGAAGAGGTATCTAGAACTTTGTTTCCCAGACTTCGAGCATTAGTATATACAGCTTTCCAGACATTGCCTCCTTTTCCCTTTTGTGTAGAGGCATTTAGTGATTCACTTACCTTAGGACTTATACTCATCTGGGGGCTTTGATCACTCTGCCCCAACAATTCTAGTTTAAGGCCCTCTTCAGTAGATTAGCCAGTCTGCTGCTCAAGACGCTTCTTCCCTTCTTTGATAGATACATACCATCCCTACTCAGCAGCCCTCGGAAAATCATTCCATAGTCCAGGAAGCCGAAACGCTCTCAATGACATCATCCACGCAGCCACGCATTCATCTCCAAGATGTGAGCTTCTCTGCCCTGGCCTGTACCCTTGACAAGGAGGATTAACAAGAATGACACCTGCGCACATGACTGCTTCACCTTCTCTCCCAGAGCCACAAAATTACTTTTGATATGTTCGGAGGGGTACCTAGCAATATCATTAGTGCAAATATAGATGAGCAGCGCTGGATAATAGTCATTAGGCTTGATGAGTTTCAGCAAGCTCTCTGTAACATCTTGGATTTTGGCACCTCCCGGGACGTCATTCCTGGGTGCAGCTATAGCTCATTCTGGGTCTTGCTTTCAATGACAGTGGACAGAGGAGGCTATTTTCAGAGAATACATTTTATGTAATTTTCATTCTGAAGATTCCCATACAGTTGTTAGATGAGCACAAAGGTTCTGAAGGACATGGCATTTTCCTTTTCTGGGGGTAGAGGAAAGAGGTGAACATTTGCAAGTGTATGTGCTGACCTAAGTGTTTCTGGGAACCTTACTTTTCATCCAACTAACAGCACATTTGTTGGGAACTCTGCACGTACTCTTTTCCTGCTCTGGGGAGAACAGTTTTCATCCAGGCAAATGTATTCTGAATATTTGACTCATGCTGTGAGATGCTAATACAGGAATTTGAAATGAGAGACTTCATTATGTGCAAAGTTATTTAGCCCTGGAATGTGCTGCTTCGACAAGTACAGGAGGAGCCGGGGGCAGCTTTGAACTTCTCACCTGGAAGTGCACAGCCATTCACCTGGAGCAGAGGAAAAGATTACAGGCAGGTGTTGAGAGCTGAGTGCTCAGGTATGACTCTGCTTCTCTGGGTCATTGGGAAGATACAGGATCCTTCAGAAAGAGCAGCATTCATCACCACCTGACTGAGACAGTAGTTCTTTCTAGAAGCATAATATGATAGAACTTCCAGACCCCCTCCCCCCCTAAAAAAAGCATTTTTCCAGTACAGATGATGACAATAAAGAGAGGAACGGGGCTAGTTGAGGAAAGCCTTATGGTAGGTGTTCTTTAAGAATTAGACAGAATTATAAAACTTGGTGTAGGAAGGTGCCCAGGGTTTTCCTTCCTTCCTTCCTTCCCATAGAGGGACAAGTGGTGAGTTTCCAGCACAGAGACCCATCAAAACCTTGGTCTTCTGATCCAGAGACCATAGGAAGGAGAAGGGAAAGGCTAGACATAGGGTCTATTTTCCACGAAAGGAATAGAGGGGAAAAGAAGTTTAAGTAGGAATCACAGCTAAATTCTGAGATACAGTCCCTCAGATTCTAAAAGGTTGTATACTCAAATTTCCATTTTGCACGGAAATGCTAGAACCTAACCAAATTGTTAAATTAGGTCTTAAGCAATATTCCCTCTAAGGATTGATGAGGTGTGTGCAAAAAAAAATATGCATGAGCGACAAGTTACATATTCCACAAATTTATGAGCAGGCACGGAGGACGCATTTTTAAACAAATGTAGTTTATCCTTGTACTCCTTATGTATTTTTAATCATCTATGGATATGTTTGTATGTTTATTGTTCAAATGGTTTTATTTATTTCCCAAAATTTATTTTTGTTATACACATTGAAAATATTTGATATTGCGTTTAAATCAAAATCTCAATAAACTTGAAACGAGTGCCCATGAGATTGTGGGAGGGTTAAATACTCAAAACTTAGAAGAATAACAATTTACTTAAAGTTTTTGCTTCGCCGGCTTTCTGGTATCTTTACATAATGCAGTGGCGTACCTAGCATATGTAACACCCGGGGCCCATCATTTTTTGGCACTCCCCCATCTGTACGAAAAACATGATTTTTAGTAACAAGCCACAGGTCACACATGAGTATCTAAGAAAAGGCAGCATCTTACATATTGCAGTGAACAGTACATCAATACACCCATTGTAAAACTAAACAAGCCAGACCAGCACAGATCAATCCTACACCGTCAATCCTAACAGAAAACTATGTCTTTCGAATACACCTAACACACCTTCGCCTAGTATGGAATATGTAATCACAAACTAACCCCTCCCTCTTTTACAAAACTGTAGTGTGGATTTTAGCTACGGAGGTAACAGCTCTGATGCTCATAGAATTCTGAGCATCAGAGCTGCTACCACCACGGCTGGTGCTAAAAAACGCTTCACAGTTTTGTAAAAGGGGGGATAAAATAAAAATACATAGACAAAGGTTAAATTGAACCAGCAAGAAGCTGGACTCTGCATACAATGCTTCACAGAAACAGTGACACATGTCTCCTAAAGCAATAAATAAATAGAAATTTTTTTTCTACCTTTGTCTTCTGTGGTTTCTGCTTTCCTCATCTTCTTGTAACTCTCTTCCTTCCATCCACTGTCTGCCTCTCTCTTCCCCTATATGGCATCTTCTCTCCTTCTATGCCCCTTCCAGAAACTGTATGCCTCCCCCTTCCATCTCTCCTTTCACCCCCATTGGTCTGGTATCTCTCTCCTCTCCTTCCCTCTCCCACACCTCTCCTCTGCAATCCCTTTCCCTTTTTCCCTCATTTCCCTTTTCAATTTATTTTCTGCATCTGTCTAGATTATGTTCTTACTACCCTCTCATCAATGTCCTTTTTTACTGTCTACCTAAAGCTTGCCACCTCTTTCCCTCACCCCTCCAGTGTTTCCCTAACTCAATCCTTTTCTCCCCATCATGTGTCCTCCTTTTATTTATCCCCTCCTTCCATCATGTACCCTCTTTCTCCAACCCTTCCATCTAGTACCTTCTCCTCTCTCTGTCCACTTATCATCCAGCATCTGCTCCCCTCTTTCTCTCCTCCCATTTCCTTCTGGCATTTGCTCCCTTATCTCTCCCATCTAGCATAGGCTCCCCACTACCATCCAATGTCTGCCCTTTCTCCCTCCATCCACCCCTCTTCAATCAGCATCTTCCCCCTTTCTTTCCCTCCAATATCCTTCCCCCTTATGTCTCTCCCCTGTCTCTGAACATCAATTCCATCAGCACCACCCTTCCATACCACCCTGCCCCCTTTCTTTCCCTCCACCACTCTTCGATTCCAGCAGTCCTGCTCCTTTCTCTCCCTTCTTGCAGCAAGGTCCCGCGATGATTGTAGCTGCCTGCTGCCAATCCACCCCACTCTGATGTAGTTGCTCTCGAGCGGACTCAGCAGCCGCATGCTGGAAGGGCCCGCGATGACTCGTCTGCTGGCTCTGCTCTGGAAGAAGTAAGTTAGGTTGGAGGGGGCGGACCCGGCAGACACAGGGAGTTGCGGCAAAGTCCCGTAATGACTGCGTCTGCCAGGTCCACCCCCTCCGACGTAACTTACTTCTTCCAGAGCAGAGCCAGCAGACGAGTCATCGTGGGACCTTCCTGCACCTCAGCGCGGATGCTGACTCTGCTGAAGAGAAAGTAAGTCAGTGGTAACGTGACCATTTATTTTTTTCATCAAAAGGGGACATCTATTAATTGACTGTGTATCCTTTCTTTCTTTCTGCACTCAGGCCCAACAATTGTCCCTTTCTATTCCCTCCCTCCTTCCTTCCCATGTCCTTAGTGCCCCCAGTGCCTCCTTCCCGTGTCCATAGTGCCCCCAGTGCCTCCTTCCCATGTCCTTTGTGCCCCCAGTGCCTCCTTCTTATGTCCCCCCACTGCCTTCCAGATTTTGCCCACCCCCAAAGCCAGCCAGCTCTGCCACCTCTCCATTTTTTTCTCTGTCACCACCCCATCCCCTATGCTCTGGCATCTCTCTCTTCTCCTTTCTTTCCTTTGCACCCCATAGTCTGGTATCTTCCCTTCCCTGATTCTCTGGCATCTCTCTCCTTTCCTTCCCTCCCCCTCCATGCTCTCACATCTGCCCCTTCCTTTTCCCTTAGTCTGGCCTACCTTCCTCCTTCCCTCCAAGCCCTGGCATCTCCTTTCATTCCCTCCCTCATCTTCCTTCTCCCTCCAGCTGGGTACCGCAACACTCTCCCCTGCAGCTCTGGACTTCCCCACACCTGCTCCCCCAAAATTGCCATGCTTCGGTTCCTCTTCTTCCTTCCTTCCTCCCTCCCCCCGCGGCACCATCAACTCTTACTCCCTCTAACGCCGGCCCTGCAGCTCCGGACTTCCCCGCACCTTCTCCCCCCCCCCCCCCCCAGATCGCTATTATTTTAAATGTTATAGCCGCGGGGCTGTATCCATCAGTGGAGACGTCTAACCTCGGCCTGCCCCGGAACTCTTACTGCAGCAGCCGCCCGTCTAGGCAGGAACAGGAAGTCACTGTTGCAGTAAGAGTTCCGGGTCAGGCCGAGGTTAGACGTCTCCACTGATGGATACAGCGCCGCCGCTATAACATTTAAAATAATAGCGATCCGAAGGGGGGGCAGGGCCGGCGTTACACCAATGAGAACAAGGGGCGGGGCGGGGCGGACCGCCCCCCCTTCCCCTCCCCCTCCCCCTCCCCACTTAATACGCCACTGATTACGGGGATCATGAAAGGAGCCGAGCAGGGCAGACCTTCTGCCACCGCAGCTTCCGCTTCCGCTTCCTCTCACCTCCGCTCGAGTGAGCGACGCCACTGAAAATAGTGAGCCATCGCTCATGCGCTCACCTTAGAGGGAACTTTACTCCTGTAACTTGTGTTTGTGGTTACACATAACTTAGCCCCTAAACATCACAGCAGACAACTACAAAGGGGAGTTGCACATGAGCAGTTGACGCGTTCTTCTAGAATACTATGATATATGCGCACAACTGCCAGCCTTTGACTTGACAAAGCTCTGCTCTTTACACCCCCCTATTTCTTTTATTTATTTAATTTTCTATACCGTTCTTCCAGGGGAGCTCAGAACGGTTTTACGTGAATTTATTCAGGTACTCAAGCATTTTCCCCTGTCTGTCCTGGTGGGCTCACAACCTATCTAATATACCTGTGGCAATGGGGGGATTAAGTGACTTGCCCAGGGTCACTAGGAGCAGCGTGGGTTTGAACCCCCAATCTTAGGGTGCTGAGGCCATAGCTTTAACCACCTTGCCACACACTTCCTGGCATTTGGGTCTCCAGCACGTCCAGATTAAAGGGATGAGCATAGGATGAGACGAGGGAAAAGGGATAAAGGATTTATCCAGTCCAGATTAAGGAGGAGGAGGGACAGTCAGGATGTACTTCTGGTCCTACACTTAATGCGGCCAGTGTTCAGATGACGCCGGTGCTCAACCCAGATATTTCATGCCAGGCCGTTTCCGACAACCAGTTTTATTTTTAGTTAAAGCAATGTAACCATTTATGTCTTCATTTAGTGCTAAAGACTGGCACACTCTTTATACAGCTGCTAAACATAGCTAAATACAGAGCGGTATCATATCCTTCCTCAGCCATCTCTTTTCCAAGCTGAAGAGCCATAACCTCTTAAGTCTTCCTTCATATGAGAGGAGTTCCAACCCCTGAATCATTTTGATTGCCCTTCTTGGAAACTTTCCTAAGTCCACTCTATCTCTTTTGAGATAAAGCAACCAGAATTGCACACAATGCTCAAGGCGAGGTCACATCATAGAATAACACAGAGGCTTTATAATATTCTTTGTTTGATGCTTTATTCCTTTCCTAATAATTCTTAACTTTGCTTTTTTGGCTGCACATTGACCATAACATTTTAATGTATTGGCCACGATAACACCTAAGTCTTTTTCATGGATGGTGACTAGAGATTCACACAGGGACAAAGTTTGTCCCAGTCCCTGCCCCGTCCCCACAGGCTCTGGCTCTCCTCCCACTCCGCCCCTATACCCATGTTTATTTTGATGTTTGATATAGTGTATTGGTAGGAACATCTATTTCATTACTTTCATTAAGGTAATGTCATAATTTTAAGAATGAGGGATAGAGTCAGGTTGAAGTAGGAAAGAGTCATAGGAAGATGGATAGTAAAGATGAGTAAAGTTTAGTGGAAAATCAGGAGTGCGTTTCTGAATCCGTATTGATCTCCATCTGAAAAAAGTGAAGAAGGAGAGAGAGCTGTTAGACCCCTTGGCTCTGTCTTCATTTGCACAAGCCTTGAACACTTACGCAACCTTCACTGCTCACAGCATTATATGATCTCCCATATTGTTTTTATAAAACAGGCACCTTCCCAGTCCAGCCGTCTCCTAAACTCTCTAAATCTCACATCAACACATGTCTTTGCTATCCTAAAATTCCTTTGCTATACATAGGCTTTAGGGTCTAACGGTTGTATGGAAAATAGTGAGTGGAGAGAGGAAAATAACCCTCCATATTGTGTCCAAGGAGTAGACACAAAATGATTTCTTTTCCACATTCCTCAGCAACATCCTCTCTGATGTCCCTTCAAGGTCCAGGGCATCCAGTCCCAAACTTATCAATAATACACAGATATTGAGCCAGGGGTAATCAGCAGCAACTCTTAAGGAACTGACCATCATGGGCTGAACTTGACCCACATATTCAAAGTTAGGCCTGACTATCTATGACTTGCCTGGCTGCTACAAATTTCTTGGATGCTGGCTGATATATGGGCCAGAACCTGAATAACTATCTGTGCAGGTTAGGACTCCGATTTCTGGATCAGTTTTTGGACAGTAGCACTGCAGGTTAGCTGTGTCAGGACAATTTCTGCTCCATTCTGCCTCTGGACAGCCCCAGAACTAACTAAATACTGCCGCAGTGATCTCAGTAGGAGATAACCAGGGGTGACAGACTCTTACTGACTATCTCCTGTTGAAAATAAAAATAGCCTTGTCAGACCAATGGCTCATCTAGCCCAGTATCCTGTCTTCACAGTGACCAATCCAGATAACAAGTACCTGGCAAAAACCCAGATAGTAGCAGCATCCCAGGGCAAGAAGTGGCTTCCCCCATGTCTGTCTCAATAGCAGACTATGGACTTTTCCTCCAGAAAATTGTCAAAACTTTTTTTTAAACCAGCTACATTAACATTTTTACCATATCCTCTGGCAACGCATTCCAGAGCTTAACTATTCTCTGAGTGAACTTTTAAAAGTATTTCTCTGTAACTTCATTGAGTGTCCCCTAGTCTTAGTAATTTTTAATGGAGAAAAAAATTGATCCACTTGTACTCATTCTACACCATTCGGGATTTTGTAGACTTCAATCATATCTCCCCTCAGCCATCTCTTTTCCAAACTGAGGAGCCTTAACCTATTTAGTTTTTCCTCATATGAGAGGAGTTCCATCCCCTTTACCATCTTGGTTGCTCTTCTTTGAACCTTTTCTAGTTCTGCTGTCTTTTTTAAGAGAAGGCAACCTGAATTGAACGCAATACTCAAGGTGAGGTCACTCCATGGAGCGATACATTGCTTTTCTAATAATTCCTAGCATCTTGTTTGCTTTTTTGGCTACAGATGAACTTTGGGCGGAAGGTTTCCTCTTAAAGGAATACACTGCGCTGTCTGCAAACTTTTTTTTCTACATAGTTCTTTTAGGTTTCCTTCTTTCTCAGCTTCTCGGTAAGCAGAGTCCTTTGAAACGAACTTCCAGTTTCGGTATACAGTAAGGGCCCCCTTCTGACCTGCTATATATTTCCCTCCCATCACAGGATCTTCTTACATCCCTTTTACTACTTTTCCTGCATATCAAGGCAAAGATCTGGCAGCACCATAGCACAGAGGGGTGGGTAAACCTCTAATCCCAAGTGCACTTCACAAAACACATAAATAAAGGCTCAGGGGAGATTTTTTACAAGACAAAACTACAGGCCCAAGTACAGCCAAAAGAAATATGCAAATATGAGGAAAGCTACAAGACGTCCACACTGCCCAACACTGCCACCTGGGGGGCATGGTGGATTTAGAAAATCTTGCAGTAATTGCAGATGGGAATATGTGGCATAGGGGTCTTAGCCTTGTTTGGCTGCTTGTACCATTTTAACTAATCAATATTTTTGTACTCTCTTCCTAAACCATATGTCCATTATAATTGCCAGAGCCAATTGTTAGCCATTACTATGTCACTGCAAATACTTCCAATATCTATTCTAATAACTGCCTTCATACTCTCTAGAACATATGAATAAATTGGCTCCGTGTTTGACCTCTTTTTTCACCCCTGGGGGAGTGGAGAAGTGGCCCAGTGGTTAGAGCAGCTCCCCCAGATTGTGCGCTCAGTTCCCACTTCATTGCCCCAGGTACAAAATAAATACCTGTCTAAAACATGTAAACTGCTTTGATAAGAACATAAGAATTGCTGCTGCTGGGTCAGACCAGTGGTCCATCATGCCCAGCAGTCTGCTCACGCGGCGGCCCTTAGGTCAAAGACCAGTGCCCTGAGTCTAGCCTTACCTGCGTACGTTCTGGTTCAGCAGGAACTTGTCTAACTTTGCCTTGAATCCCTGGAGGGTGGTTTCCCCCTATAACAGCCTCTGGAAGAGCTTTCCAGTTTTCTACCACTCTCTGGGTGAAGAAGAACTTCCTTACGTTTGTACGGAATCTATCCCCTTTTAACTTCAGAGAGTGCCCTCTCGTTCTCCTTACCTGTCTTTATCTACTAAGTCTATTCCCTTCAGTATCTTGAATGTTTTTATCATGTCTCCTCTTTTCAAGGAGTTTCTCTAATCTCTCACTGAACAGCAACTCCTCCAGCCCCTTAACCATTTTAGTCGCTCTTCTCTGGACCGTTTTGAGTGGTACTGTGTCCTTCATGGATGCAGTATTCCAGGTAGGCCTGGTATAGCGGCATGATAACCTTCTCTGATCTGTTTGCCCTGTTTGCCACTGCTGCGCATTGCGCTGACGGCTTCATTGAGTTGTCGACCAGTACTCCCAAGTTTCTTAGCTGGGGAGTATAAGATTTTTCTTACCGACATGCATCACCTTACACTAATCCACGTTAAACCTCATTTGCCATGTCGCAACCCATTTCTCGAGCGTGTTTATATCACATTGCAGGTCTTTGCAATCTTTCTGAGTCCTCACTACTCTGAATAACTTTGTATCATCTGCAAAATTTAATCACCTCGCTTGTTGTACCAACATCCACAGCTCCTAAAAAACTATATTCTATTGTATGATTTAGTGCGTTTGGTGAACTTTGTTTGGTGTGGTGAGGAGAGTGAGTGTCTGGGTGTAATTTTGTTTTGTAGTACCCCTCCTGATGAAGCCAACTGGTGAAACCTGGGTTGGGGGGTCGGTGAACATGCATTTTGTGCAGCAGTGGTGATTAAGAATGTACCCGGAGTAGCTGTAAAGACTACAGTACCACCTTACTTTGTTCCTTTTTTAGGAGCTGTGGATGTTGTTAGAACTTATGTTATATAGTAATGGTGAACAAGCAATGATGGTCTCTTTACACAGTTTCTCTGTGATATTTCACTGGGATATAGTTGTGGGTCTGAGCATTCACTATTAAGCACGTATCATATTTTGTGTGGTCATTTTTTATATACAAAGAGATTTATAGATTGCTGATGAGCCTTATTTTTCCTGCCCAGGTGCATCACTTTGCATTTTTCTATATTAAACTTCATCTGCCACTTTTCCGCCCACTTCTCTAGCCGGTTTAAATCTCTCTGGAGTTCTTCGCTGTCCATGTGTAACCCAACTGTCTGACATAGTTTAGTGTCATCTGCAAACTTGATTATATTACTTGTTGTTTCCTCTTACAGGTCATTTATGAAGATATTGAATAAGATGGGCCCAAGAACCGAGCCCTGGGGCACACCGCTTGTCACCTTTTCCCAGTCCGAGAACTTCCCATTTATGCTTACCCTCTGCAATCTGTTCTCCAGCCATTTGCCTATTCATTTTAATATATCCCCTTCTATTCAATGGTTTTGTAGTTTCCTCAGAAGCCTAGCGTGTAAAACCTTGTCGAACGCTTTCTGGAAGTCCAAGTATATTGTAATGTAATGTAATGTAATTTATTTCTTATATACCGCTACATCCGTTAGGTTCTAAGCAGTTTGAAGAAAATATATATTAAGATTATAAATGAGAAGTAAGAAGGTACTTAAAAAATTCCCTTACTGTCCCGAAGGCTCACAATCTAACTAAAGTACCTGGAAATTAATAAAGAAGAGAAAATAAAGATGGTTGAAAAAAGAAAAATTCTATGTGAATTATATTATATCCACCAGGTCTCCGATGTCCATATGTTTGCTCACCTTCTCAAAAAATTGAATTAAATTCGTCAAACATGACTTCCCCTTCCTGAAGCCGTGTTGACTGGCTCTCATCAGGTCATGATTTTCCAGGTGTTGCACTATGCTATCCTTGATTAGTGCTTCAACCATCTTCCCAGGCACCGACGTAAGACTCACAGGTCTATAGTTGCCTGGTTCTCCTCTCAATCCTTTTTTGAAGATTGGGATTACATTTGCTATTTTCCCGTCATCTGGTATTTGCCCGGATCTAATTGATAAATTAGCTAGGTATTGTAATAGCTCTCCAATTTCTACCTTTAGTTCCTTTAGCACTCTCGGATGTATTCCATCTGGTCCAGGGGATTTGTCACTTCTTAGTTTGTCGATCTGATAGTATATCTTGTCCAAGTCCACATTCACTGTGGTGAGGCTTTCCTCAATTCCTCCCTTGAATACTTTCCCTGTTTCAGGCATTGATGCAGTGTCCTCCTTGGTAAAGACAGACGCAAAGAATGAGTTTAGCCTATCTTCAATCTGTTTGTCTTCCTTGATGCACCCTTTTCTTCCTTGGTCGTTGAGAAGGCCCACTGCCTCCTTTGCTGGTTTTTTCCCTTTTATGTATCTAAAAAAGGGCTTGAAGTTTTTGGCTTCTTGTGCTATCTTTTCCTCATAGTCCTTTTTGGCGTCTCTTACCGCCTTGTGACTCTTCTTCTGGTCGACCTTGTGATTGTTCCATGCCTCCGTTGTTCGTTCGCGTTTCCATTTTTTAAAAGAGTTCCTCTTTTCCCTTACTGCATCCTTCACCCCTTTAGTTAGCCAAGCTGGTTCTCTTTTGTTCCTATTATTCCTTCCTTTGGTTATCTGCGGAATGTAGAGATTCTGCGCTTCGGTGATGGTATTTTTTAGTAGGGACCATGCTTGATCGACCATTTTGATTTCGGCTGTCCTTTTCTCAAGCCGTTTTTTAACCATGGCTCTCATGCTGTCATAATTCCCTTTTCTGAAGTTAAAGATTGTGGTTTGGGTCTTGGTTCGTTTCCCCTTCCCAATGCCAATTTTAAAATTGATCATGTTTTGATCGCTCGTCCCCAGTGGAACTGTGACTTCCACATCTGTTGTCCTTCCAGTTATGCCATTTAGGACTAAGTCCAAGGTTGCGGTTCCTCTTGTCGGTTCTCCAACCATTTGTTCTAGGAAGCAGTCCCTATTATTTCCAGGAACTTTGTTTCCCTGCCACAGTTTGAGGTTCCCAGGTTCCAGTTTATCCCCAGAAAGGAAAGGAAAGACTAATGTTTACTAGTTTCTGTATCTTCCTTCTTCCCTCAATGTGGTTTTGAGTCCAGCTTCTCCACTCATGTTAAAGGTCACACACTTGATTTTATTGGTTTTTAACTGAGTGGGAAAGGTTTACTGTGGTCAATCATTTAGAGATGAAATGTATGGTCAGATAATTTTCTTTATTTACCAGGCCCTATTGAACAAAATAAACTTATAATTTACCTATGAGAAGATTCAAGTTTATTTTGGCTGGAAACTGACAAACAATTGGATTTTTCATTAGCAGAGATTGGATGCTGAATTTCTGGAATACTAAGGCTACTCATACTATTTCTAATAGATCACCTGCAAAACAGAAAAGAATTAGAGGAGGTAAAAAAAAACCCTATGGTAGACTAAATCATTGGCAATACTGAAAAGATTACGTAGAAAAGCAGAAAGATCTTGGAGGAAATCTATAGTCCTGGGATATTTGGAAGCTTGGCGCACATCCTTTAGAACTTATCAAAAACTGTATCTGAAGCTAAAATATGATGATGATCAACCATTAATTTCAGATTTGGCAATGTTTTTTCAAACTAAAGTGAGAAAAATTAGGGATACTTTGGCCCTAATGTTTTGAATTATATACACTACAATATGATTCTTCAACAAATAAGGTGACAGAAGACATGTTGAATGTGATAAATTTATGCCAATTTCTGAAGACTTAGGGCTCCTTTTACTAAATGGCACTAGAGGTTTCTAGTATGGGCCAGCGAGGTAAATGCTCTGACGTTCATAGAATTCCTATGAGTGTTGGAGCGTTTATCTCACCGGCTTGTGCTGTTTAGTAAAGCCCAGTGTTGGTTAAACAGTTGCTTATGAATTTGAAAAAAATCTTATTTAGACATTTGCCCTTCATATTTATTAAGAACAATCTCAGATGAGGCAAACTTATGATTAATTAAGGCCCCCCTATAGCGCTGGCCGGCGAGCTAAATGCTCTGGCACTCATTCAACTCCTATGAGCATTGGAGCATTTACCTCACTGGCCATCGCTAAAAACGCTCTGCCATGGTGTAATAAAAGGAGGCCTAAGCTTGTGAACTTGGTGTTGGATGACGACACTTAGTACAGATTATTTTGAATCCAACACCAAAATCAAAACACTTCTCAACAATTATCAACCAGTAGCAGGATTCCTTGGATTGCTAAACTTTTGGAGTTTGTGGTTTATAGACAACTTTCTGAGTTTTTATTTTCTTCTGAACTCTTACATTTTACACAACCTGGTTTTCGTCCTCTTCATAGTACAGAAACTCTATTGCTGACATTAGTATCAGAGATTAAATCAATTTTGAACAAGGGAAGAGATGAAATTCTCTTCATTTGTATTCATCTTATGTCTCTTACATGACTGTTTTATAGTGTTGTGAAATGTGTTTATTACTGATGCCGTCATGTTAATCTCATTATTAGGATTTAATTTGCACTTTCTAAGTGTTTGTGTTTCATCAAACTACTATTGTTATGCTAATAACAAAATTGTAAAGGTGAGCTGGTTGATATAGTTTAGTGGTTCCCAAACCCTGTCCTGGGGGACTCCCAGCCAGTCGTGTTTTCAAGATATCCCTAATAAATATGCATGAGAGAGATTTGCATACCTGTTGCTTCCATTATATGCAAATCTCTCTCGTGCATATTCATTAGGGATATCTTGAAAACCCGACTGGCTGGGGGTCCCCCAGGACAGGGTTTGGGAACCACTGATATAGTGTATCTAGATTTTCAGAAAGCTTTTGATAAAGTTCCTCACGAGAGGCCCCTGAGAAAATTAAAGTGGCTTGGGATAGGTGGCAAAGTTCAGTTGTGGATAAGGAATTGGTTATCAGATAGGAAACAGAGGGTAGGGTTAAATGGTCATTTTTCTCAATGGAGGAAACAGTGGAGTGCCACAGGGGTCTGTACTGGGACCGGTGCTATTTAACATATTTATAAATGATCTGGAAATTGGAATGAGTGAGGTGATTAAATTTGCAGATGACACTAAACTTTTCAAAGTTGTTGAAATGCATGAGGATTGTGAAAAATTGCAGGTGGACCTTAGGAAATTGGAAGACTGGGCGTCCAAGTGGCAGATTAAATTTAATGTGGACAAATGCAAAGTGATGCACATTGGGAAGAATAATCTGAATAACAATTATCGGATGCTAGGGTCCACTTTGGGGGTCAGCGACGAAGAAAAGGATCTGGGTAACATTGTAGAAAATACGATGGAACTTTCTGCCCAATGTGCGGCGACGACCAAAAAAGCAAACAGGATGCTGGGAATTATTAAAAATGGGATTGTTAACAAGACTAAGAATGTCATAATGCCCCTGTATTGCTCCATGGTGCGACCTCATTTGGAGTATTGCACTCAATTCTGGTCTCCTTATCTCAAGAAAGATATAGTGGCGCTAGAAAAGGTTCAAAGAGCGACCAAGATGGTAAAGGGGATGGAACTCCTCTCGTATGAGGAAATACTAAAATGATTAGGGCTCTTCAACTTTGAAAAGAGATGGCTGAGGGGAGATATGATTGAAGTCTACAAAATCCTGAGTGATGTAGAATGGTTACAAGTGGATCGATTTTTCGCTCCATCAGAAATTACAAAGACTAGGACAGTGATTCCCAACCCTGTCCTGGAGGAACACCAGGCCAATCGGGTTTTCAGGCTAGCCCTAATGAATATGCATGAGAGAGATTTGCATATGATGGAAGTGATAGGCATGCAAATTTGCTTCATGCATATTCATTAGGGCTAGCCTGAAAACCCAATTGGCCTGGTGTTCCTCCAGGACAGGGTTGGGAACCACTGGACTAGGAGACACTCGATGAAGTTACAGAGAAATACTTTTAAAACCAATAGGAGAAAATTTTTTTCACTTAGAGAATAGTTAAGCTCTGGAACGCATTGCCAGAGGATGTGGTAAGAGCAGATAGCATAGCTGGTTTTAAGAAAGGTTTGGACAAGTTCCTGGAGGAAAGTCCATAGTCTGTTATTGAGAAAGACAGGGGGGAAGCTACTGCTTGTCCTGTATTGGTAGCATAGAATATTGCTACACTTTGGGTTTTGTCCAGGTATTAGTGACCTGGATTGGCCACTGTGAGAATGGGCTACTGGGCTTGATGAACCATTGGTCTGACCCAGAAAGGCTAGTTGTTAAATTCCAATAAATAAAATAAAGAAGAAGGGAGAACTTGGAATGGAGAGATTAAAGATGGGAGAGAGAATGGAGGAGAAAAGGGAAAGAGAGTAAGACCTCTCACCATTTGCTTTCACCCATTTTGTGTGTTTGCAGAGACTGAGATTGTTTTTTTTTTTTAAATCTCTGCCTGACTTACCATTTCCCCTGCACCAGATGATAAATGGTGTCACACTCTTAATTAATTATTGATTAATCAATCCCAAATATCTGTGACTTTTAATCTATCCTGATCTTTTCATCATGCTGCCACTGAGTGCTGACTGCTAGAATGAAACTTTGATGAGAACTGAAATTGAGGGTTGAAGAGAAGGAAACGCCTGAAAGCATAACTCATAAGAAAAGGAACAGGACAAGGAGGATAAGGAAAGAAGGAAAAGAGGAAAGCAACAGCGAGAGGAAAGAAGAAAACATAGAAACAGAATATGACGGCAGAAAAGGGCCATCGGCCCAACATGTCTGCCCACTCGAAGAACCCTCCCCCCTAAGCACTTCCTCAAAGTGAACCCACATGTTTATCCCATTTTTTCTTAAAATCGAGCACGTTGCTGGCCTCAACTACCTGAAGTGGAAGATCATTCCAACGATCAACTACCCTTTCGGTGAAGAAATACTTCCTAATGTCACCGTGAAATCTCCCACCCTTGATTTTTAACGGATGCCCTCTTGTTGCCTTAGGTCCTGTAAGGAAAAAGATATCTTCTTCCATCTCAATACGGCCAGTAACATATTTGAACGTCTCTATCATGTCTTCCCTCTCTCTGCATTCCTCGAGAAAGTATAGCTGCAACTTACCTAGACGGTCTTCATATGGGAGATCCTTGAGTCCTGAGACCATCCTAGTGGCCATTTGCTGAACCGACTCCATTCTCAGCACATCCTTTTGATAATGTGGCCTCCAAAATTGAACACAATATTCCAGATGAGGTCTCACCATGGACCTGTACAGTGACATTATAACTTCAGGTGAGGGGGGAAAGGATGCAGAAAGGAAGGAATTTCTTCCTGCTGTTTGGAAAAGGACTGGATGATCTCTTGTCCAGTGTGGCAGATTGTCAGCCGAAATCTCTTTCTGACAGCAGACTGCCAGCCCTTAGAGGCCCTGGGCAGTCTAATTTCGTGGCTCCAGGTGCTTTCGAGAGTTCTCAGGTGGAGCCTTCTTTCAGAGATCCTTCCAGGAAGCCAGACAGAGTCTCAGGTCCCAGGCAGAACCAAGCCTCCAGTTCTCGTGTCACTCTAACCTCCAAGAAAGCACAATGAACACTGCTCAAATGCAAAATATAAATACCTAAAGTGGTGGGATCCCAAAGCCCTGATAGCTGAGGGCCTCATCCTTCAGTCCAGCGGCCTGAGCTCTCCAAGCTCTGCAGCTGGAAGCAGCTTGGGGGAACTTGCACTAACTAGAGAGCTTGGAGATTTTTTTGGCTGCCAGACCGGAGCAGATGGCTTCAACTGGCAGGGCTTTGGTATCCCCACCAGCCACAGCAAGGGGGGGGGGGTAGCTAATGTTTGGTGGACCTGAGCCCAGGACCCCTATGTTTTCAGTACATGCCTGTTTTCAGGTCTCCATTGTTGTGATACTTGCTGAGTATAATTTCTTGGGGTTCCCAGTTATTTATTTAATTCATTTTCTATCCCATCCTCTCCCAAAAGCTCAGAACGGGTTACAGGTTAACATACATAATATATAGTTAAGAGGTTACAATATGCCATAGTTTCAGTACAAGTTGTTGTTGTGTTTGTTTGGTTTTTTTTTTGGGGGGGGGGTGTTGGAATAAGTTTTTAGCCTAACTTGGCACATATTAGGGTTCTAAAGCCAATATACAATTTACAGGTTACACTGTTACAGTACAAGATTTTACAAGTTTTTGTCCTAACGCAGCACATACCGAGGATCTCGTATCAATTTACATTTCTTTGTAATCTATCAGTCGTTGGAGTTAGGTGAAGAGGTCTGTTTTTATTGCTTTCCTAAAGTTGAGGAGTCTTTCAAGGGATGTTATCTACAGGGGCAGTTGATTCCAGTGGGTCAGTAGGAAGTGAGAGTAGGAATGTCGTTTTGAGGCGTATTTCATCCTGGGAACAGAAGGACCTGTTCAGCACATACAGGGGAAGCTTGGCCCCTGGTGCCAAGTCGTGCTAGCTTCAGGCCCTTGAAGACATGGTGTTTGACTATGGGAGTTCAAGTTCTATTTTTATATTTGGTAAAGGTTTGTCTGTGTTTTGTTGTAAAGAAGTCATTTAAAGTTACATTATGTGTGGTAGTAACAGCTGGAGGGGAGGTGAAGGAGGAGAAGGGATCTGGGGTGGGGTGGAAGCCCTCCTTAATTTCTGCCCTGGGCGGGCGTATATTGTTAATTGAGCAGGGTCAGTTTTGGGAAGCTGCTGCAACCCATCTGTCTAATGAATGACCTTTACCCCCAGATATGAGCAGCTACCCCAAATGATCCCACTCAATTAGCAATTATACATTTCCACCCAGTGATCCTTGTGCTCACTCAGTTGTGGGGAGCTGCTAAATCTGAAAGTGATCTTTTCTTTGCTTGGTCCTGATTTTTATTTCCTACTCACACCTCTTCTCTCTCCTATCAGCCCTCTGCTCTTTCAGTCTCACACAGTTCCTCCCCCTGTCCTCATCGATTTCTCTTTCTTAAGCCCATCCCTCACCCATTTATCACTGTATCACACTGCTCCCCTCCCCCCTCCCCCTCACATAGTTTGCATTCATTTAAGCTCTGGTCTTCCTTTTACATTCCGTATCTCTTCCCCTCACAACCCAAGCCTTCCAGCTCTCTCCTTCCCTATGCTAGTCTCCCCCTCTCTTTAGTAAGACCGAAGGCAGGAAGCCTATCTGGCAGTTCAGGGCTGCCTTACTTTTCTAAAATCCCACTCATTTCACTTGAAAAAACATCCCAATGTATTTCTTCCTATTCCCAAGAGTAAACAAAGGTACAATGACTGACTACAATCATTGTATATTACAACTACTAATTATTATTTATAAAATGCTACCAGAGGCACACAGCGCTGTACAACAAACACACAAGAGATGGTCATTGCTCAAAAGAGCTTACAATCTAATTAAGTTGGACGTAGGACAATGTGACTTGGGTGAGGAAATATACGGGACTATATGGGGCCCTAAGAGGTTCAGAACTCTGATAGAGCTCTTGATGTGCACATAAAGTACCAGAGATCCCTCATCTGCTTCCACTCTGCACATTCTGGCGAGTGAAGGACCCCTTGTAAAATAGCTGTTTCCTCCCTACAGAGGAACATAACAATAGCCTTACTGGGTCAGACCAATGGTCCATCAAGCCCATTCGCATGGTGGCCAATCCAGGTCTCTAGTACCTGGTACACACTCAAGGAGTAGCAATATTCTATGCTACCAATACAGGGCAAGCAGTGGCTTCCCCCATATCTTTCTCAACAACAGACTATGGACTATTCCTCCAGGAACTTGCCAAAAACCTTTCTTAAAACCAGGTACTGACATTGTAGACTTAAAATCAGAAACCAACCCCAAAAAATGCAACCCACAACTCAAAATTTCCCACAACCAACTTTCGAAAGCAGCCCAATTGGATGAGAAACTTGTGGACCTGGCAAGTTTCAAGTTTAATGGTAATTTGATATATAAGAACATAAGAATTGCAGCTGCTGGGTCAGACTAGTGGTCCATCGTGCCCAGCAGTCTGCTCACACAGCGGCCCTTAGGTCAAAGACCAGTGCCCTAACTGAAACTAGCCTTACCTGTGTAAAAACATAAGAATTTGCTGATGCTGGGTAAGACAAGTAGTCCATCGTGCCCAGCAGTCCGCTCCAGCGGTAGCCCCAGATCAAAGACCAGTGCCCTGAGACCAGCCCTACCTGCATACATTCCGGTTCAAAAGGAACCTGTCCAACTTTGTCTTAAATTCCTGGAGGGTGTTTTCCCCTATGACAGACTCCGAAAACGTGTTCCAGTTTTCTACCACTCTCTGGGTAAAGAACTTCCTTACGTTCGTACGGAATCTATCCCCTTTTAACTTTAGAGAGTGCCCTCTCGTTCTCCCTACCTTGGAGAGGGTGAACAACCTGTCTTTATCTACTAAGTCTATTCCCTTCAGTATCTTGAATGATTCTATCATGTCCATTCTCAGTCTCCTCTTTTCAAGGGAGAAGAGGCCCAGTTTCTCTACTCTTTCACTGTACGGCAACTCCTCCAGTCCCTTTAGCATTTTAGTCGCTTTTCTCTGGACCCTTTCGAGTAGTACCGTGTCCTTCTTCATGTAAGGCGATCAGTGCTGGTCGCAGTACTCCAGGTGAGGGCATACCATGGCCCGGTAGAGTGGCATGATAACCTTCTCCGATCTGTTTGTGATCCCTTTCTTAATCATTCCCAGCATTCTGTTCACCCTTTTCACCGCCGCCGCGCATTGCGTGGACGGCTTCATCAACTTGTCAACCAGTACTCCCAAGTCTCTTTCTTGGGGGTCTCTCCAAGTACTGACCCGGATATCCTGTATTCGTGTATAAAATTTTTGTTACCGACATGCATCACCTTACACTTATCCATGTTGAACCTCATCTGCCATGTCACGGCCCATTTCTCGAGCATGTTTACGTAACGTTGCAGATGTTTGCAATCCTCCTGCATCTTCACTACTCTGAATAACTTCGTATTGTCTGCAAATTTAATCACCTCACTCGTTATACCAATTTTCAGATCGTTTTTAAATCTGTTGCAGAGCACAGGTCCAAGCACCGAACCCTGCGGCACTCCACTGGTGACGTTTTTCCAGTCTGAGTATTATCCATATACTCCCACTCTCTGTTTCCTATCCGCCAGCCTATTTTTAATCCACGTGAGTATTTCACCCTCGATTCCATGGCTTGCAAGTTCTTGCGGAATCTTGTCGAAAGCCTTCTGAAAATCCAGATATACAATATCAACTGGATCACCCTTGTCTATCCGTCTGTTTACTCCCTCGAAGAAATGCAGCAAGTTTGTTAAGCAAGATCTTCCTCTGCTGAAGCCATGCTTGCTGGTCCTCATCAGATTGTGTCCATCAAGGTAATCAATGATGCGGTCCTTTTTCAGCGCCTCTACCATCTTTCCCAGTACCGAGATCAGACTCACTGGTCTGTAGTTTCTCAGATCTCCCCTCGAACCTTTCTTGAAGATCTGCGTAACATTCGCCATTTTCCAGTCTTCCAGAATCCTTCCTGATTTGATCGACAGATTGGCTATTAGTTGGAGCAGTTCAGCTATAGCCCCTTTCAGTTCCTTGATTAACTTCATTGGATGCCATTCGGTCCTGGGGATTTATCATTTTTAAGCATATCAATCAGCCTGCATACCTCTTCTAGACTGACGGTCAACTCTGTCAGTTTCCTGTCTTCATTTCCTGCGTATAGCCTGTCGGCTTCCGGTATGTTGTATATATCCTCTTTGGTAAATATAGACACAAAAAATGTGTTCTGTTTGCCAGCGATGGCTTTGTCCTCCTTTAGCACTCCCTTTTTCCATGGTCATCCAACGCCCCCACCTCTTCCTTTGTGAGTCATTTCCCCTTAATATATCGAAAGAATGGCTTGAGTTTTTTGCCTCCTTGGCTATTTTTCCCTCGTAGTCTCTTTTGGCCCCTCTTACCGCTTTATGGTGCCTGCTTTGATGTCGTTTGTGCTTTTTCCAGTTTTCGTCCATTTTTGACCTTTTCCATTCCTTAAATGAAGTTTCCTTGTCTCTGATCGCTTCCTTCACCGCTAGAGTAAGCTACGCTGGTTCCTTGTTCTTTTTCCTCTTGGATCCTTTGTTGATACGCAGTATATATAGATTTTGCACCTCTGTGACCATGCTTGCTCTAGCATTTTTACAGTGCTTATCCTTTTCTTAATCTTCTTCTTCACCATGAGTCTTATCGCTTCGTAATTCCCTTTTCAAAAGTTCAGTGCTATGGCCGTCGTTCTGTATCGATGTTTTGCCCCTGTGTCCAGGTTGAAGAGGATCATATTGTGATCACTGCTTCCCAGCATCCCTTCTACACCTTGTGCTGGTCCTCGTAATCCATTTAGAATTAAGTCCAGAATTGCATTTCCTCTTGTATTTTCCTTGACAAGTTGGTCCAGGAAGCAATCTCCTACAGTATCCAGAAACTTGGACTCCCTACCGCAGCCAGAGGTGCCTAGGTTCCAGTCTATCCCCAGAAAATTGAAGTCACCCATGATAACATAACATAACTTTATTCTTCTATACTGCCACAATCAGACGATTTCTAGGCGGTTTACACCGAAGAGAGCTGGACAATCAGTGAAGTCGCCCATGATAACTGTGTTGCCTCCCTTGCAGTTGCGTTTAATCTTGCCATCATTTCTTCATCAATTTCTTTGGACTGCCCTGGAGGTCAGTAGTAGATGCCAATCTTTGTTTCCGTTCTATTTGTTCCAGGAATTTTTGATCCATAGACTCTACTTTATTTTTCATTTCCGGTATGTTCTCTCCGGTAGACTCAATTCCCTCTGACGTATAGGGCAATGCCCCCACCTTCTTGATCTACTCTGTCTATGCGGTATAGCTTGTATCCCGGTAACACAGTGTCCCAGACGTTTTCCTCATTCCACCATGTTTCCATGATACCAATGATGTCAAGATTATCTTTTTGTGCCATAGCTTCCAATTCCCCCATCTTATTCCTTAGGCTCCTTGTGTTCATATGCATACACTTGCGTGATGTCCTGGTGGAACCGTTATCGGTACTCTTCAATCTCTCCCTAAGTACGGGGAGAGTCCCCTTGGACTGGAAAATGGCTAACGTTGTTCCACTGCACAAAAAGGGTTGCGGGGCAGAGGCTGCAAATTACAGACCGGTGAGTCTCACATCAATTGTATGTAAACTCATGGAAACACTAATCAAATGTAAATTAGATGCAATCCTGGATGAGGAGAATCTACGGGATCCCAGTCAACATGGATTCACCAAGGGTAGATCCTACCAATCCAATCTCATCAGCTTCTTTGACTGGGTAACAAGGAAGCTGGACTTGGGAGAATCCCTGGACGTCATGTACCTAGACTTCAGTAAAGCTTTTGATAGCATCCCACATCGCAGGCTGTTGAGCAAGATGAAATCGATGGGTTTAGGAGAAACACTAACTGCATGGGTCACTGACTGGCTGAGTGGTAGACTTCAGAGGGTGGTAGTTAACGGTACCCTCTCTAAAACTTCGGAGGTTACCAGTGGAGTTTAGGAGAAACACTAACTGCATGGGTCACTGACTGGCTGAGTGGTAGACTTCAGAGGGTGGTAGTTAACGATACCCTCTCTAAAACTTCGGAGGTTACCAGTGGAGTACCGCAGGGTTCAGTCTTGGGCCCGCTTCTTTTCAACATATTCATAGGGGACCTAACCCAGGGGCTTCAAGGTAAAATAACATTATTCGCTGACGATGCCAAACTATGTAATATAGTGAGCAACGGCAATTCACCCGATAGTATGACACAGGACCTGCATTTGTTGGAGCATTGGTCCTCAACCTGGCAGCTGGGCTTCAACGCTAAGAAATGCAAGGTCATGTACCTCGGCAGCAGAAACCCATGCAGAACCTACACCTTGAATGGTGAGACCTTAGCTAGGACTTCAACAGAACGAGACTTGGGAATGATCATCAGTGCAGACATGAAAACTGCCGATCAAGTGGAGAAAGCTTCATCGAAGGCAAGGCAGATGTTAGGTTGCATCCACAGAAGTTTCGTCAGCCGGAAGCCTGAAGTCATAATGCCATTGTACAGAACCATGGTGAGACTTCATTTGGAATACTGTGTGCAATTCTGGAGGCCACATTACCGTAAAGATGTTCTGAGAGTAGAGTTGGTTCAACGGATGGCCACCAGGATGGTCTCGGGGCTCAAGGATCTCTCGTACGAAGAGAGGCTGAAGAATTTGCGGCTCTACTCTCTCGAAGAACGTAGGGAGAGAGGTGACATGATCGAGACGTTTAAACATATCATCGGCCGTATCGAGATGGAAGAGGAGATTCTCTTTCTCAAGGGACCCTTGGATACAAGAGGGCATCCGCTCAAACTCAGGGGCGGGAAATTTCATGCGACACCAGGAAGTATTTCTTCACCTAGAGAGTGGTTGATCCTTGGAATGAGCTCCCGGTGCAGGTAATCGAGGCCAACAGCGTATCAGATTTTAAGAGTAAATGGGATGCCCATGTGGGATCCCTTAGAAGGTTAAGTTTAGGAGATCGGTCATTAGGAGTGGGATCTCTAGGAAAGTAGACTTGGGTGAGCAGACCTGATGGGCTATGGCCCTTATCTGCCGTCATTTTCTATGTTTCTATGTTTTGAGTTTGCGGCCTGTTATTTTCTTGCATTTCCTTCCTTCTTGTGTCACTTTTGATCCGTCATGATTTCTGTCTTGCCTATGATCCAGTGAGTCTTCCCTGCTATCTTCCTGCACGGTATCCTCTGGGTATACTGGTTCCCGGTCGGCTTTCCCCTTCTTCCTAGTTTAAAAACTTCTCAATTTCTCTCTTGATGTTGCTTGCAAGTAGCCTTGTTCTGTCTCCGCTGAGGTGGAGTCCATCCTTCCTGAATAGCTTGCTCTTCCCCCAGAACGTCGTCCAGTTGCATACGAAGTGGAATTCTTCTTCCTCACACCAGCGCCTCATCCACTTGTTGACTGCTTCCAGCTCTGTCTGCCTCTTCTTGTTGGCCCTGAGTACCGGCAGGATCTCCGAGAACGCTACCCTCGTCATTCTGGTCTTCAGCTTCCCTCCTAGCATCCGGAACTGGTCTTTCATTCCTTCCCTGCTTTAGTTCCTGTTGCTCACGTTGTTTGTCCCCACGTAGATCACCACTGCCGTATCTTCCTCTTCCATGCTGTCGATGATCCTGTCAATGCAGCTCTCTATATCTTCAACCTTGGCTCCCAGTAGGCAGGTCACCAGCCAATCCTGTCTTCCTCCCACTATATGGCCTTGAGAGGGTTCAGAGGAGAGCGACACGATTGATAAAGGGTATGGAAAGCCTTTCATACACTGAGAGACTGGAGAAACTGGGGCTCTTTTCCCTGGAGAAGAGGAGAATTAGAGGGGATATGATAGAGACTTACAAGATCATGAAGGGCAGAGAGAAAGTAGAGAGGGACAGGTTCTTCAAACTTTCAAAAAATACAAGAACGAGAGGGCATTTGGAAAAGTTGAAAGGGGACAGATTCAAAACCAATGCTAGGAAGTTTTTCTTTACCAACGGGTTGTGGACACCTGGAATGTGCTTCCAGAGGGCGTGATAGAACAGAGTACGGTATTAGGGTTCAAGAAGGGATTGGACAAATTTCTGAAGGAAAAAGGGATAGAGGGGTACAGATAGAAGACTACTATACAGGTCCTGGACCTGTTGGGCTACCGCACGAATGGACTGCTGGGCACGATGGACCTCTGGTCTGACCCAGCAGTGGCACTTCTTATGTTCTATCGTAATACTAAGTGATTATACAAAATATTTAAAATCAGGGATGCACATCAAAAAAATTACAAGATAACAAAGACAAAACAGACTAACATGGCACAAAAGGACTTGGGGTGAACTACAATAAAGAATGGTAAAGAAGAGAGAATGAAAAAGGATAAAACAGTAGGAGTGGAACGGTTTCATTCAGGCTGCCATTATCAATTTAAGAAGAAAAATACGAGAATGAAGGAACTGCTTCACTTCTTCTCTGCTCCCTGCTATTAGCCTATTGGTCAGATATTTCATAGTCAGCCAATAGGGGCTGCAGGGGGAGGCACCAACTTTCCTTCCTGCATACCCCTGCAACCTATTGGCTGGCTAAGGAATGTCTGACCAATGGGCTGCATGGGGGAGGCGGCAGTAGGAGCTGTCTTTCTTCCTGTTTCCCTCTGAAGCTCTACATCCTGTAGATTTCAGCTCTGATGATTGGGTAGTGCTGGAAATAATAGGGTTACCAGATATCCAGATTTACTCGGACATGTCCTGGCGTCTGACCGGCTTTTCAAAACCCGGCACTTTGTCCAGGTTTTGAAAAGCTTCCACCTCGGGACCACGTCAGGAGGGCATCTGCATATGCATGGATGCAACACAGTGATGTCACGGGCATGTGTATGATGTCATCGTGTCACACCTGCACATGCGCAGATGGCCTCCTAATGTGGATCCGAGCACAAGAACAGGTTGAATGGGCGGGGCTGGGGGCGAGGTTGGGGCATGACTTGGGTGGAACTGGGCGGGCCTGGGGGTGGGGCTATCTGATAACCCTAGGAAATAATATTGGGGGTGTTTTCTTTAGCATCTTCAAACCTGGCGCCTATGATCTCTGATATCTTTGTGTTTTGAATGGTGCAAGAGGAAGTGCATTTCTGTTTCTCTTTCTCATCTGTCTCCTAGAATTTTTTTTGCTCATCCTTTGATTTTCTTTCTGATATTTATGTACTTTGCAAAGTACAGGAGGAAATGTGTTTCCAGCTGTTTGTGTCTGAATGTTTGTTTCCAGTTTGGAGGAGAGTGTGGTGTAGTGGTTAAAGCCACAGCCTTAGCATCCTGAGGTTGTGGGTTCAAACCCCACTCTGCTCCCTGGGCAAGTCATTTAATCCGGCCCTGCCCCAGGTATATTAGACAGATTGTGAGCCCACCAGAATAATACTTGAACTACCTGTATGTAAACCACAAATCCCCACTCCCCTTATTTTTTTGTTTGATAAGGGGTTAGTCTGTGCTTTGCATGTACGTATTTCCACATGGGTCAAAGATGAGAAATGATGGTATGAGGAGGATGAGGGGAAAATTTCATTATCAGTGAATTCCTTCTGACGACTAATCTCGCTATTTCTGGGTCCCACCTCTGCCATCCAGTGCTTCAGTCTATAACACACAGCACGGCAGAGTTGCTGGGCATTACGGCTGTCAGCATCTGTTGGTGTGAGTGAGAAACACTTCTGCCTGGAGACCATGAATACTTCGGCACAAGAGGAAGGACTGGATGCATGTAAATACCAGTCAGCTCATACTGGGTGCTGGGAGTAGGGGTGGGGGGATGGTGGCATGGTGGTAATGCAGGAGACAGGAGAGAGAGAGAGGGAAATATTTTAAAACAGAACAAAGGAGAAAGATTTTAAAGCAGCTTAAAATTATTCAGTAGTGTTGCTGACTGGTTTTACTTGTATTGAGTTACTGTATTTTTACTCATACAGTTCATTATTGTTTAATTGTATTGAAATATTGTGCTTACTTTATTATATTATAAAATGAATAAAAATTATTGGAATAATGACAAGATGTAAAAGCATCCTCATATGAAGGAACTTTTAGGCTAGATTTGAATAGGACTACCACTGTTGCCTTCACTAAGGTTCCCTTCAAACTGGGAATGGGCAGCTCGGCATTTAGCTCATGCACCTTAATAAAAGAGGGAGCGGAAATAAATTTGTTAGTGACACAAAAGTGAAAAATTGCAAGAGGATCTTGCGAGACTGGGCTTCCCAAAGGCAAAGACAAGTGTAAAGTGATGCATGTGGGAAAGAGGAACCCAATCGATAGCTATGTGATGTTGAGTCATTGCCCAGGAAAAGGATCTAGGTGTCATCGTTGGGGATACATCGAAACCCTCAGCTCAATGTGCGGCAGCTGCTAAGAAAGCAAATACTGTAGAATGTTAGGAATGGAAAACAATGATGAGGAAGTTATAATGTCTTTGCATTACTCAAATAACACTGGCCACCTTGGGCTGGATTACAGTGACAACATCTATCTGGTACCAGAACTAAATATCCAGGCTCTGAATGGGCCCAGAATACAACAGGTGCGGACAATATTCTGTTTGTAGCCTAGTGCAATGAATATCGGGTTGTGTTTATAACCTCCCCCAAGAGCATTCCCCTCTCCTGAATATTTGAGGTATAGTCACACATTATTTTCCATTCCTTTCCTGATCATTCCTAACATTCTACAGCTGCCGCACATTGAGCTGAGGGTTTCAGCTTACCATCAACGATGACACCTAGATCCTTTTCCTGGGCGGTGACTCCTAACGTGGAACCCTGCATCACATAGACATAGTTCAAGTTCATCTTTCCCACATGCATCACTTTGCACTTGCTCATATTAAATGTCATCCTTCCCAAGCCTGGGTGTGTTGAATGTTTTGTCAAAAATTATAGGCCTATTTCCCTGATAAACGGTGATTGTAAGCTTTATTCCAAAGTTGTGGCTTGACCTTTCTAGAGTATTGCATATAGAGGAGGATCAAAATGGCTTTGTTCCAGGAAGATCTGTTGGATAATACTTTGTGGTGTAATCTTCTTTATCTAATCAGGTCAGACCATTCCAGAAGATCTGATATCTTTAGACACTTCTGACAATGTTGAATGGCTTTGAGGGGGTGCTGAAAAGTTCTCAGCCCAACCAACCAACTTCCTACATTCCGAGCGTTATTTTGCCCCTGTAGCTGAAAAGAGTGTTATCTTATTTTGTTACGTGCCAATTTGCAGAAACAACGTTCTATGTTTTTTGACATTGTTTCAGACCATTGATTGAACCGTAACCAGGTCATTCTCTTCATGGTTGAGCTGAGAACTTTTCAGCACCCCCTCATATATTTGTTTCATATCCTCCAGTAAACTAGGTTGGGGAGATTTATTTCAGAAGAGAGAGATATTTTATACAGGGCTCACAGCTTGCATTAAAGTTAACAGACATTTATCTACTCTCCACAAAAGCACTTGCCAGGGTTGTCCCCTCCCCTCTACTTTTTGACATGGAATTGAAATCTTTGATTTTGGCAATTAAGGTAGCTCTTTTTGTCCACTGCATGGCCTACCAAGCATAAGATTATGGGTTTTATAATGATATTATGTTATTCTTACAAAATTCTTCCCTTCCTCATTTACTGGATCTTATTGATAGGTTTAGTTTAGTTTCTGGATACACAACTAACTTGGGGAAGTATGAGTTCATACATCAGCCCTGACTACATTTTTTTTTCCAAATTATCAGGGTTGTTATTGCCTATGTGGACATTAAGGATGGTCCTACCTTAGAGTTGACAGTCTGTAGTAAATTTCACTTTTGGACTTGTCATGGTGGAGTCAGATGGAATCTATATGTGTAGTTCTGGTCCCTAAGGTTCTGCAAATGCTTCCAAAAGTCTTGACCCCCTCAGTTAATTTTTTGAAAAAGACTGGAAATGAAGCTTAAGGTCTTTTTGTGTCAGAGCAAGCCTTAGATAAGCTAAAAAGGTCTTCCCCTTTAATAATAATAATAATAATTTTATTTTTATATACCGCCATAGCCATGATAGTTCGAGGTGGTTTACAACAAGAGGCGCTGGACAAACAGCGAAGTAGTTACAATGCAAAATCACTGAGGTAATTACCATACAATGCAAAGTCATTGAAGTAGTTACACAACAAAGTCTAAGAAGTTACAATGCAAAGTCATCGAAAATAAGGTACAGGTTGGGAGGAGTGATACACAAGATTCATAGTTTACAATCGGTTAAACAAATTCATTTTTATTGATTTTCTAAAATTGAAGTAAGATGAGGAGTGAGTGATGATGTTAGCCAGCCAGTCGTTCCATTTACCTGCCTGGGAGGCAAGAGTTCTGTCCAGGAATCTTTTGTAGCGGCAGTCCTTTAATGATGGAAAGGAGAACAAATGGATTCTGCTTGTGGACCTGATGGAACTGTCCAGATTAAATTGAGAAACCCAGGTACAAAGGGGCCAAGCCAAAAATTGATTTATAGCAAAAGCAAAAAAATGTAAACAAAACTTGTGCTTCCAAGGGCAGCCAGTGAAGTTTTTGATAGTACGGACTGATGTGTTCCCATTTTCTCAACCCAAAGATCAGTCGAACTGATGAATTTTGGATGATTCAGAGTCTTTGTAGGGTTTTTTTGAAAGTGCCCAAATAAATGATGTTGCAGTAGTCAAGTATGCTTAGAATGGAGGATTGAACCAATAAGTGGAATGATACTGCGTCAAAATATTTTCTGATGGTTCTGATGGTTTCCATAAGATCGAGAAGCCACTGATCTTGTCTTTTTCTCTGCTCACTCACAAACTTCTCCACCTCCGTTCTTCCTTGTATTACCATCATCTGATGACTTTCGCACTCTCCCCCACCGCCTTTTCCAATCACCAGCCACACATTTAACAATCTTCAGGCTACTGAACTGTGCACTCTCTTCACTACTGTCTCATTTCTCCTCTAAACCACTAGGACACTGACATTCAAAGAGTGGCAACAGATCTTCATGTAAGGAAAGTAAATGGAAGCAAGATAAAATGGATATGGTTCTCCAAAAAGGTGACTGAAAAAAATAAAGGCAGAAAAGGTGACATTTTTATGAAATACAGATGAACACAAGAGGAACACAGAAAACAAATAAAACTCAATAAAGTAAAGAGAGAAATAGGGCTGGCAAAGGCACAGTAGGAAGGAACAATTGGCTACAGATGTAAAAATAGGCAACAAGAATGTTTCGGTATGTTGGAGAAAGAAGAAAAGCTACAAATGGAATTGAGAACTGCTCTGAGGAGAGTGATCAGTGAGAAACAGGCAAACTAAACCCTGCAGAAGAACAATGGTTGGCTGATAAAGATATGGCTGCGAATGGAGTAGATATTGCACCATTCACAGAAGAAAGTGATTCTGATTAACTTAGATAAAGGGCCGGATGAGATACAGTACATCCCAAATATTGAGGGAACACAGAAAGGCAAAAAAAGACTTTGAAAAGAAGATTGCATTGAGAGGCAAAGACACATAATAAGAACTTTTTATGAATTGAAGCTGCTTTGTCTAGTCTTCAAAGCCTGACATCTTTATCTTCCAGAATATCTGTACAAGAAACTGGCCAGATATCAACCTAATTGAGCTCTAAGATCATCTCAACATGACCAACTTGAAATCCCAGGCCTGAGAGATATAAAATTACAATCAACTAGAAAGAGAGCCTTTTAGCATGTGGGTCCTATTTATGGAACGCCATACTTCAAGGACTCATTGAAGAAATCCCTTACCTTTCCTTCTGGAAACAATTGAAATCAACCGTATGTGATCAACTCACCATAGTCTGCGTATGAGCATTTAGCATTTACAACGAGAAAGATATAGCACCACTAGAAAAGGTTCAAAGAAAAGCGACCAAGATGATAAAGGGAATGGAACTCTAATGCTTTGTAAACCGCATTGAGCTTAAGGTTATGTGGTATAGAAATACAATGTTATGTTATGTAACTTCTCTCATATGAGGAAAGACTAAAATGGTTAGGGCTCTTCAGCTTGGAAAAGAGACGGCTGAGGGGAGATATGATTGAAGTGTACAAAATCCTGAGTGGTATAGAATGGGTACAAGTGGATCAATTTTTCACTCCTTCAAAAATGACAAAGACTAGGGGGACACTCGATGAAACTGCAAGGAAATACTTTTAAAACCAATAGGAGGAAATATTTTTTCACTCAGAGAACAGTTAAGCTCTGGAATGCATTGCCAGAGGTTGTGGTAAGAGCAGATAGCGTAGCTGGTTTTAAGAAAGGTTTGGACAATTTCCTGGACAAAAAGTCCATAGTCTGTTATTGAGAGACACGAAGGAAGTCACTGCTTGCCCTGGATTGGTAGAATGGAATGTTGCTGCTCCTTGGGTTTTGGCCTGGTACTAGGGACCTGGATTGGCCACTGTGGGAACTTGCTGGGCTTGATGGACCATTGTTCTGACCCAGTAAGGCTATTCTTATGCTCTTATGTTCTAACAATGACTCTAATTCTTACTGATCTGTGTCTCTGGAGCTCATATCTTCATTATTCCTGCCCTCTCTCTCATATCCTGAGCTTTCATGCCCTCTATCAACCCTATTACCTTTCTTCTACCCTCATCCCTAACCTATTTTAGGTTTTTTTGTAACCTTCATGCCTATTGTAGTAGTGTTGTAAATTGCATAAAACCTACGTACTAGTGGTATATCAAATGTAATAAATCCAGTCCAAGGGTAAAAGAATCAGTTGTGCCTGATAACTGAGGGGGTAAAAGAGACACTTGGGGAAAACAAGACCATAGCAGAGAGATTAAATGAAGTCTTTGCTTCATTCTTCACTGAGGAAAATGGGGAGATACTAGTGCCAGAAATGATATTTAATGCTGATAAATCAGAGTAACTGAACAAATTTCTGTAAAACTGGAAGATGTAATGGGGCAATTTGACAAATTGAATAGTATGAAATCCCCTGTACCAGATGGTATACTTCCCAGAGTACAGATAGACTTGAAAAATGATCTTGCAAAGCTATTGATAGTGATTTGTAATTTAGCCACCCTACAGTCTCTGGTACCATGCTGGATTTTAAAGATAATGTAACACCAATTTTTAAAAAGAGTTCCAGAGGTGATCTGGGAAATTATAAACTGGTGAGTCTGATGTCGGTGTTGGGCAAAATAGTAGATACTATTAATTTCAGAGCATATAAAAACATGGATTAATGAGACAAAGCCAACATGGATTTAATCAAAGGAAATCTTGCCTCACTAACTTACTACCTGTCTTGAAGGAGTGAATAAACATGTGGATAAAGGTAAGCCAATCAATATTGTGTGTCTGGATTTTCAACAGGCATTTGACAAAGTACCTTATGAATGACTCCAGAGGAAAACTGAAATGTCATGGAGGATAGGAGGTAGTGCCCTATTGTGGATTAAGAACTGGACTATAGGAATAACTAGTAAAGTAATTAAACCCCTTCCTCCTTTTATCAAGCCGCATGTGCATTGCAATGGGCAGCTCGGCATTTAGCTTGTGCTGCTAGGCAGTGCAGCTTGATAAAAGGGGGGAGGGATACATTTGCCAATGACACAAAGATGAAAAATTACAAGAGGACCTTGTGAGACTGAGCATCCCAAAAGCAGATGACATTTAATGTGAGCAAGTGCAAAGTGATGCATGTGGGAAAGGCACCTACCATCCAATTAAGTGCAATTAATGACAATTACAAGATTACCAATTATTGGCATCAATTAAGCTTTTTAAATAATTAAGTTAGGCACTAGGCATCTAACTTTAAACATCATTTCTTGAATCTGGACCAAAGTGCTCAAAGCTGTTGTATCATAAAAAAGGACTTCTTTACAACCTCAGAGATCTGCACAGGATCCATCAACACTTTGGCCAGCCTGACAGGTCTGCATCAAAGGAATGGAATTGATCCAAAATAGATGCCTCTATGGCCACCTTGCTCTGTATGAATACAATTCACTGCTTTTCCCTTCAGGTACTGTGCTAGGCAATGATCCACCGTATTTCGTGTTTCATTCAGTCATAGATGTACCAGCCCGAACATTATGTAATTGATTGATTGCACTGCTATCATCACATTTGTAAATACAAAAGTAGCCTGAATATTTCAGACAGAGGCCTCTCAGATCCACAACAGCATAGACACAAAGAAGAGATATCCCAAATCGACATATACGGTAGATAAAACTATTTATTTAAGATTCCAAACACAAAAGATTTCACGTAGCCCATATTTCACCCTTGTGTGGGCTGCAAAAGGAGTAATTTACTAAGAACACATAAAAAATATTTTTAACCCCCCCCCCCCCAATTGTAACAAATGTCATAAAGTAAAAAGGGATCCATATAAATATTTTATGTACACAAACTGTGAATACAAAGTAGTAAGATCAGCAAGCAGTGGATAGTGGAATAGGTACATTAATAACATTACAAGGTGGTAATGACCTATTGTGAAAATGTAGGATTCTATAGTAAATTACACTAAATATATAAATAAAATGACAGTAAGAAAATGATAAGAACAAAGCAAGTATTCTGGTGATGATAGCCTATAATTTGTCATCATTATCTCCTCCCCCACCCTCTAATGGTGGCTTTGAAAGCCCCCACCTTTAGGATCTCCCTGGGCTTTGCATTGAAAGTCCTGCTCTATAGTGTGTCTAGCACACGGGTGTCAAAGTCCCTCCTCGAGGGCCGCAATTCAGTCGGGTTTTCAGGATTTCCCCATTGAATATGCATGAGATCTATTTGCATGCACTGCTTTCATTGTATGCTAATAGATCTCATGCATATTCATTGGGGAAATCCTGAAAACCCAACTGGATTGCGGCCCTCGAGGAGGGACTTTGACACCCCTGGTCTAGCACTATTCTGGAAAGTTCTTTGCAGAATTAAAAGCACCTGAGGATAGCACGAGATCTTGGCCACAATTTGTTTCAACTATTAGGCTCCGGGGCTGAGGTGCTATAAAGTCATGTGATGGATGCATTCAACTTGACATGTGATCCCAAAATTAAGGCTAAGTCTGGCAGTCAACCTTCCAAAAACTGAAGCATATCTGGATCCTCTCCACTTGGGAAGCCCAAGAATGTGTAAGGTATATGACTTTGCTGCATCCAGTCATCTAGGGCCATAATCTGATGATGCATTATGCTCAACTGATCCTCCAAGATGGCTGTGTGATGCAAAGAGGACTGGAGTTGTGTGTTTATTCCTGTTGCCTACTTGGTGACTACATAGAATCCCCTCAGTAAATCCTTAACCTGAGGCAATTCAGCCAGCTTGGAAGCAGCCAGGGGTGATTCACACTCAAGCAAAATAATCCTTTTGAAATGGCAGCAGGAGGGCAATCCAAGAACAATTATTGCTGGGTTTGGAGAAGCTTTGGAGTCAGGCATCCATCTTGGGCTGTGCTCAACAGCTTCTCCCCATTGGAAGAAAAGCTAACTTCTATGACAGAGACCATCCGTTGAAACAAAATCTTCAGGAAAAACCTGAGGAAGAAGATAAAATTGTGCCTGCTATGTAGTTCAAAATCTACATTTAAGTTCTCCACAGACTGATTGAATGTTGCCGCTATAGATAAAACTTTAAATTCTGCTCTTAGCCCTCTGTTCATAATACAGACAAATTAGGGTTGTATAGTGGCCTGCAGGCCCAAATTTATCCATGTTGTGGATGGTAAATTTGAAAGAAAAATACAAACGGCTAGCACCTGCTTTTGATAGGAGCCAGCAGTCTCCTGTCTTTCTTGCTGTGTGCACTGTGTTTGTCTTCTGAGCCATTCACTGCTTCATGCCCTTCTTCAGAACTGGAAAAGGCAATTTTATTTTTCTGAAATGATTTTTATTGAGATTGCAGCCAAAATCACAGCAAGAAGCAAAAGTCGTAGAACAAAGGTATACAAAAACAGTGCAAGCAGTCCAGGAATGGCAACAGTAAACAATTAGAATAAATCAGCAGGGCCATGCCCGTCAACAAGATACCCATGGGAAGTAAGGGTATAATAGGAAATCTTGTAGCGGACTCTGTGACAGCTAACAATAGGGCAGATACCTCCCTGGAGAATTAACTAAGGCTGCTATAACCATTTTATAGTAGAAAGAAAAGACCCCCTCCTCACACACTCACATCTATTCCAACACGCAGCAGCCAGCCATACTAGCCACACCACATAATCCTCTCATATCCCCGCACATACACCATCCATTCAAATACCAATCATGGCGCCCCCGAGATCCAGCCAATCAAGAGCGTGGCTGGTCTATGGGGGCGGCCCCCTCAACCGTCCCCTGGAACGCCTTCCACCAAGAAGCATAAAGGTGTTTATCAAGAGAAAATACGGACCAGTAAGTATGTATTTCAAAGTAGCAACCTCCGTCATCAACTGCAGCCAGTGTGGAAAGGAGGCCGGCGTCTGCTCCACCCAGTGCCTGAGCAAGAGTTTTTCACCAACAGGAGTGCCGTGTACAGAAACGTCCTGTGTGGGAGAGTAAATCCTTCTGATATCCCAACAGCAACAGACCGTAATCACATGGCACCCGTCACCCCACCAAGTCATCTAGAAAGGGAAGGACCTGAAGCCAAATAGCCACATGAGGACATTCCAAAAACATGTGGACCAGGGTACTCTCAGCCTTTTGGCAATGTGAGCAGGTGGCATCATACCAGAGACCCATAGCTTTACCCCGAGCTCTAGAGATGTAAGCACGGTGCAAAATTTTAAATTGCATTTCTCTGAGGTCTGTGGAACCCACTAAAATAGAGAGATTAGCAAAGAGCTCCAGAAATTGATCTCTGGTGAAATCGAAAACCAGTTCCCGGGACCACTGACCAACCACTCGTTCTAGATATACAGCCTTGGGGGCAAATTTAAGAATTCTGTACCACATGGCCAACTTGTTCATCTGGGAGGGAACCAGCACCAATTGTGTGTCTAAGCTGCCAAGGGACCACTGTTCCCCTCCACTGCCGTGCCAGGGATAAGTAGTAACGTCTTAGTTGTAAATATGCCCTAAATTGCATAGCAGGGAGCTCCCATCTGGCCTGTAATTGAGAAAAAGTGGGGAAATCCTCTTTGTCCCTCTCTGCAAGTTGGCACAGACTGACACAGCCCCAGGACTCCTACAACTGGAACCTTGAGGGACCCATCCCCGGAGGAAAGGCCACATTTCCTACCAAAGGGAGGAAAGGGGATGCCTGAGGTGAATGCTGTTTCCGTTTCCTCCAACACCACCAGGCTAGGCGGAAAGGTTACAAAAATTGGAACTGAGAGTCGGCTCCAGACACAGCTTGCAGGGACACATGCAATAAAGATTTTTTAAAATGTAGAGTGCACCAAGCAGCCATCCACCCGCTAGGCGAAAATTTATAACTACCAGTAATCCCCTCATGTACAAACTGTAGCAACGAAGCAACATTGTACAAGCGAATGTCCGGGAGATTCAATCCACCCAGCTGCTTGTCCAACATCATAGTGGCATAACTAATAAGGGCTGCTTTGTTGCGCCATATAAAAGAAAGGAAAATAGATTTAAATGCCTGCTCATCTTTAAAGGTAATCCAGAGGGGGATAGTCTGCAGAGGATATAAGAGTTTAGGCAGGAGGACCATCTTAAACAAAGGCAGGGAGCAGTTCAGATTTGGCACAATTAACGCAGAGGCATGATATGGTCCCAAAGGCCCTCACAATATCGAGGGCTCGTGGTGGATGTAAATGGGCATGTTCTAAGTCAGTGGTTCCCAACCCTGTCCTGGAGGAACACCAGGCCAATTGGGTTTTCAGGCTAGCCCTAATGAATATGCATGAAGCAAATTTGCATGCCTATCACTTCCATCATATGCAAATCTCTCTCATGCATATTCATTAGGGCTAGCCTGAAAACCCGATTGGCCTGGTGTTCCTCCAGGACAGGGTTGGGAATCACTGGTCTAAGTATAAGAGAATGTCCTGAGTATCTATCTTGATGCCCAGAATAATAGGATCCGATTGAATCCTGACCGCCAGAAGAAAGAGACGTGGTGACAACGGGCAGCCCTGACGTGTGTCCGGTTCCAGTGGGAAGGGAGAGGTAAGGTGGCCATTAACAAGGAGCAAAATAAAGACTATGGACCCACTCCAAGAAAAGGTATGACCATGATATACTATCAAAAGCCTTTTCCATGTCCAGGCCCACGATAGCAGACCATTTTATTTTATTCAATTTTCTCTACCATTCTCCCAGGGGAGCTCAGAACTGTTTACATGAATTTCTTCAGGTACTCAAGCATTTTTCCCTGTGGGCTCACAACCTTTCTAATGTACCTGGGGCAATGGGAGGATTAACTGACACCCAGGGTCACAAGGAGCAGCATGGGATTGAACCCACAACCTCAGGGTGCTGAGGCTGTAGCTTTAACCACTGCTCCACACTCTCTTTTCATTCCTGATGCCTGTTTAAGGTTACCATATGGCTCCAGAAAAAGGAGAAATAAAACCGGATGTCTCAAGCTGTTCTCCTTTTTCTGGAGCCATATGGTAACCCTACACAAGCGTGTTCTCCATTTTAGGCACTCTGTTTATGTATTCCTGGATTGTATATTATCCAGCTCTCAAGCCACGTAAATGCATGAATGGAAATTGGAGAGGGATACATGTTTTATTTTCAAACACTGTGATTGCAGCCCTCCTTCCTAACTCCAAGCCCAACTCCATGGGTTGCCAGAGGATGGTCAGTATGAAAGCAGTGACTGGCTCCCTTTCACTAGAAGCATAAACTTCCCTCATGTTCAGAGCCTTTAAAGTTTGTCTTTTGCTGTAGAAAATATGCATCCAATTAACGGAGCTTTCATGAAGATCTCTGAGAAAGGTCAAGTGACATCAGACTGCAAAGTCACTGGCAATTATCTTCTGCTGTTGTACAAGGAAAAGCAATTTCCTTAATGTAGAGCAGGCTGCAATATAAAAAGGAAAACAGATCAGAAGGTTGAGGAGAGGGAATGGAGGAGTAAGGGAATGGAGGAAGGAAAATGTGGAACCAACAATGGCCAACCCAGGTCACAAATACCTGCAAAATCCCAAAGATTAAAAAGATTCCTTGCTATAAAACCTCAGTGAAAAGAAGTGGCTTCCTCCACAACTACCTACTTACCTATAACAGATTATGGACTTTTCCTCCAACAACTTGTCCAAACTTTTTTTTTTAACCCAGATGCACTAACTGTTGTTACCACATCCTCTGGCAATGAGTTCCAGAGAAATAGGAAGAAATACCTTTCCTCCTGTAACGTGCAAAATATACTTCTCAAAACTGACATATTCCAATCACTGAACTGAAAATCATATTGTTTCTGTCTTTGTTGTTTGGTGGTTTTATTTGTCTAATTATGCTCCCTTCCTCTGTCTGTTGTCTTTTCATGCTTTCCCGGGCCTCCTGTCTTCTTTTTGTTTCTTTGCTCTTCACCCGTCTTATTTCCAGTCCTACATCCATCTTTAGACCTGATCTTTCACGTTCATCTTTCTTCCGTTTTCCTGTCTTTCTCACCATCCAATCTTCAAACTCCCTCTTTTTGCTGGATTGGGGGTGGAACTAGGGTGTAATGGGGCAGGGATGGGAGGGCGGATCTATCTGGTAACCCTAGCTTTGCACCTCTAGTTTGTATTAGAGGCAATGGAGGGTGAAAAGACCTTCTCTGGTTCTCGGCTCACTGCTACAGAGCTGCCAAGTTACCCAGCTCCAGGAGGGAGACATTTTCTACAATCGAGTGGTTGAACTTACATCCCATTTCAGGGTACTGTTTGTAGCCCCTGATACTAACAAGTGAAATCAGCGCTTCACATCCCAGGATAGGGTTGCAGAAATCCAGGACTAGTTCAGAATCTCCCTGCTGGAACTGGGGAACTTAGCACTTTTCTAACGTTAACCATTAAACCTCTCTTTTTGAAGCAAGTGCTTGCAGGATTTTCCTGCGCATCCACGGCGTGTCCACAGTTAGGCTCTGCACTTTCCCTTCTACAATGTGAAATGTTGGGGGAGGAGAAGAAAATAAATACATCAGGAAGATGGGGAAGGGACGTTTGCCTAGGGCCCAATTTAATGTTAATCCAGCCCTGGATAGCAACAGAGATCCTTTTTTTGGGGCGCTAACCCCCAAGGTGGACCCTAGCATCTGGGAACTGTGATTCAAAAGAATAATCCAAATCAGTTACCGGATGCTAGGGTCCACCTTGGGGGTTAGCACCCAAGAAAAGGATCTATCGTAGACAATAGAATGAAACCTTCTGCCCCCTTCTGCCCAATGTGTGGCAGCAGCCAAACAAGCAAACAGGATGCTGGGAAATAATGGTTAACAAGACTAAGAATGTCATAATGCCCCTGTATCGCTCCATGGTGCAACGTCACCTGGAATATTGTGTTCAATTCTGGTCTCCTTATCTCAAGAAAGATATAGCAGCACTAGAAAAGGTTCAAAGAAGAGCGACCAAGATGATAAAGGGGATGGAACTCCTCTCATATGAGGAAAGACTAAAGAGGTTAGGGCTCTTCAGCCGAGGGGAGATATGATTGAAGTCTACAAGATCCTGAGTGGAGTAGAACAGATACATTCCGTCAAAAATTACAAAGACTAGGAAACACTAGATGAAGTTACAGGGAAATACTTTTAAAACCAATAGGAGGAAATATTTTTTTCACTCAGAGAATAGTTAAGCTCTGGAACACATTGCCAGAGGTTGTGGTAAGAGCGGACAGCATAGCTGGTTTTAAGAAAGGTTCCTGGAGGAAAAGTTCATAGTCTGTTATTGAGATAGACATGGGTGAAGCCACTACTTACCCTGGATTGGTAGCATAGAATATTGCTACTTTTTGGGGATTCTGCATGGAATGTTGCTACTATTTGGGTTTTGGCCAGGTACTAGGAACCTGGATTGGTTTCGTGAGAACGGGCTACTGGGCTTGATGGACTATTGGTCTGACCCAGTAAGGCTATTCTTAATGTTCTTAGTCATAATGGAAGTTTTTCTGATCTGCTCCTTCATTTTCTCTAAACTTTAAGCTTTCTTTGGAAGGTGGTCCAAGTGCACAAAGCTGCCTCTTCTGCTCATTAGGTTTCCATGGAGCAGGGTTACCATAATTTTGTCTGTGAAACCCCGGACACATGACCCCACCCAGTTCCGCCTCCAGCCCTGCCCCCAGCCCCACCCCCCACAAAGCTTTCTCTCTTCTTCCGACAAGATCCAGCCACGTCTGGAGAGCCTGGAGCATGCGCGGATGTATATGATATCATCCGCAGCCCAGACAGTCCTCTAAATAAAGGATATCTGGTAACCCTACCATGGAGCATTCTCAGGCGATGAGCAGTTAGTGAACAGTGGCTCTCCTTTGCAGATTATGTTTGTTTATTTATTATAAAATTGTCTATTCAGCTTTAAAACCTAAGCGGATTACAGCAGTTACATGCATAAATTAAGTTATTACAACAAAAATACACGACAAACTATCACAAATTAAATTACAAAAAGATAAAAGTATATCAAGTCCCTGACAAACAGTTGAGTTTTCAAGTTGACTGAATATTATCCTGTTCTTGACACCTGGAACTGGTCACTATTGTTCTTCTCTTGGGGGGGAGAGATATTATAGTGAGTCACCCCTCCCTCCCCACATACCCCCTTTTGTGTTTGACCTCTCCAATCACTTAATCAACATTCCTGCGCAGACTAAACATTTATCTAAATTTGTCTCCTGGGGCAAGGAATTTTATTTATGTATTTAAGCATTCAGCTCACCTCTTTTCACATGGTGAGTTACATTTATGATTCAGCCCTGGATTTTTCTTTTCCTCAAACTCTATCACCAGTGGTCTCTAAAATGTCTAAGAGGCCTCTTGTTGGGTTCAGTGAGGAAGCTTCGGCCTATCTGATAGAGCAGTGACAATCAGCGGTGATGACAGAAAGAGATGAGATGAGTCATCCGCTGTTTTCTGACACTGGCCATGCTTGCCGTACACCCTTCACTATCATCCTTATCTTTTACAAGTGAAAATACTGGGGATAATTAATACCAGCCTTCGCCCATTCTTACTCTTCATGTCAGTCACCCTCCAGTTTCCTAATGGCTATATGCAGGGAGCCCCAGTTAGAGGGCAACCCTTTTGGGGGTAGGTTCAAGGAACAGCTACAGTCAAAGAAAAGCATAGGTCGGCACTTATGTTGATCTGCATAGAGGATGTCCAGTGTTACACGAGGAAATGGCCTCTAGCAATTCAGCTGGACAGGGCTCTGTCAGCATAGCTATTGCTAGCAATCAGCATTTTCAGTTACATAGAAACATAGAAATAGACGGCAGATAAGGGCCATGGCCCATCAAGTCTGCCCACCCTAATGACCCTCCCCTACCTTTCTCTGTGAATAGATCCCACATGTCTATCCCATTTGGCCTTAAAATCAGGCACGTTGCTGGCCTCAATAACCTGAAGTGGAAGACTATTCCAGCGATCAACCACCCTTTCAGTGAAAAATAATTTCCTGGTGTCCCCATGCAGTTTCCCGCCCCTGATTTTCCACGGATGCCTCCTTGTTGCCGCGGGACCCTTGAAAAAGAAGATATCTTCTTCCACCTCGATGCGGCCCGTGAGATACTTGAATGTCTCGATCATGTCACCCCTTTCTCTGCGTTCCTCGAGTGAGTACAGCTGCAACTTATCCAGCCGTTCCTTGTACGGGAGATCCTTGAGTCCCGAGACCATCCGGGTGGCCATTCTCTGGACTGACTCCAGTCTCAGCACATCCTTATGGTAATGTGGCCTCCAGAATTGCACACAGTATTCCAGGTGGGGCCTCACCATGGATCTATACAACGGCATAATGACTTCAGGCTTACGGCTGACGAAACTCCTGCGTATGCAACCTATGATTTGCCTTGCCCTGGATGAAGCTTGCTCCACTTGATTGGCAGTCTTCATGTTCTCACTGACGATCACCCCTAAGTCTCGTTCTGCTTCAGTTCTTGTTAGGATCTCGCCATTAAGGATGTATGTCTTGCATAGATTATGGCTGCCCAGGTGCATGACTTTGCATTTTTTGGCATTGAAGCTGAGTTAAAAACCAAAAGGAATTGACCCCAAAATATCCACAAAGAAGAAAATCCAGAGAAAACCAAAAAAACTCTGTGGAGTGACGATGTTCCTAAATGGACTTTATTTGAAAGTATCAAAGTTCCAAAGGTACACTAAAATCATCCACATAAAATAATTCCATCCACATAAAAGTAAATCATCCACATAAAAGCCTTAAAGGACCTACTTTTATGTGGATGGAATTATTTTATGTGGATGATTTTAGTGTACCTTTGGAACTTTGATACTTTCAAATAAAGTCCATTTAGGAACATCGTCACTCCACATTGAAGCTGAGTTGCCAGGACCTAGACCAGCGCTCCAGTAGGAGTAGGTCGTGCATCATGTTGTCGGACATTGAATTTATGTCTGTTGTGCTTTTGCCCACTACATTGCTTAGTTTGGCATCATCGGCGAATAATGTTATTTTACCTCGCAGCCCTTCTGCCAAGTCTCTTATAAAGATGTTGAATAGGATCGGGCCTAGGACCGAGCCCTGCGGCACTCCACTGATTACCTCCATCATTTCGGAGGGGGTGCCGTTCATCACTACCCTCTGAAGCCTACCTCCAAGCCAGTTCCTAACCCATTTCGTCAATGTGTCGCCTAATCCTATAGAACTCATCTTGCTCAGCAACCTGCTATGTGGTACGCTATCGAATGCTTTACTGAAGTCCAGGTATACGATGTCCAGGGACTCCCCAACATCCAGCTTCCTTGTCACCCAGTCAAAGAAGCTGATCAGGTTGGATTGGCAGGATCTCCCCTTAGTAAATCCATGTTGACGGGGATCCCGTAGATTCTCCTTGTTCAGGATCGTATCTAATTGGCGTTTGATTAGAGTTTCCATTAGTTTGCACACTATTGATGTGAGACTCAACGGTCTGTAGTTTGCTGTCTCCATCTTGGAGCCTTTCTTGTGGAGTGGAATGACGTTAGCCGTCTTCCAGTCCAATGGGACGTTACCCGTACTAAGGGAGAGATTGAATAGCGCGGATAGCGGTTCCGCCAAGACATCACACAACTCCCTGAGAACCCTGGGGTGTAGATTGTCAGGCCCCATTGCCTTGTTAACCTTAAGCTTTGACAGCTCGCAGTAGACACCACTGGGTGTAAACTCGAAATTACCAAACGGGTCATCTGCATCAACCCTTGTCTGTAGCTGAGGGCCGAGTCATGGCGCCTCGCGGGTGAAGACTGAGCAGAAGTATTCATTTAACAGTTGGGCTTTTTCCGAGTCCGCTTCTACATAGTCTCCGTCTGGTTTCCTAAGACGTACTATCCCGCCTGAGTTCTTATTTCTGTCACTGATATACCTGAAGAAGGATTTATCTCCTTTCTGGATGTTCTTCGCTAGAGACTCCTCCATGCGGAATTTGGTCTCCCTAACTGCTGTTTTGTCGGCTTTTGACTTGGCCAGATAGACTTCCCTAGAGTCCTGTTTCCCTAATTGTTTGTAAGAGATGAATGCTTTTTTCTACTCCTTGATGAGGTCCGAAATCTCCGCAGAGATCCACTGTGGCTTATTGTTCCTTCGCCGTTTACTTACTGATTTAACATAGCGGGTTGTTGCTTCTTGTATGGTGGCTTTCAAAGTCGACCACATTTCTTCCATGTTATCGGTTTCTGCTTGGCTTTGAAGCACCTGGTGAACGAAGTCTCCCATTTCTTTGAAGTTTGTGTCCTTGAATTTGAGGACCTTGGTCAGTGTAGTAGATTTAGTGAAACCTTTCCTGAGATTGAACCACACCATGTTATGGTCACTGGAGGCCAATGTGTCGCCCACCGAGACCTCTGAGACACTTTCTTCATTGGTAAGAATCAGGTCCAGAATTGCCTGATCCCTTGTTGGTTCCAATACCAATTGCCTGAGTCTTGTTCCCTTCATAGACTTTAATAGCCTCCTGCTGCTGCCGGAAGCAGAGGAAAGCGTGTCCCAATCCACATCAGACATGTTGAAGTCACCTAACAATACTGTGTTCCCACATAAGGTGATATTTTCTATGTCTCTGACTAATTCCATATCTAGGTCATCCTGTTGTCTAGGGGGTCTGTATATTACGCCAAGATACAGGCATTTGTCCTTCCCTCTGGCTAAGTTTACCCAAAGGGATTCCCCAGTGTATTGGATATCTGTGATTCTGGTGATTTTAATGTCATATTTAGTATATAATGCTACACCTCCTCCCATTTTACCCTCCCTGTCCCGGCGGAGCAAGTTGTAACCCGGTATGACCATATCCCACCCGTGGGAGTCCCTGAGCCAGGTCTCAGATATCGCCACCACATCCAGGTCGGCATTCCTCATTTCTGTTTCTAATTCCAGGATCTTGTTTACCAGACTGTGGGCGTTTACATACATAGCCCTCCATGTTTTATGTTTGTTACGTCTCAGTGGGGATTTTCCCGCTTGAGCTACTCGGACACCTTTAGCATTATTCACATGTTTTGAACTTTCCCTAGTCCCAGAGCTACAACGTGCACCTATCCCGGACTCCTCAAACCCAGAACTACAGTGTGTTTCTATCCCTGATTTGGAAATTTGTGTACCCTGTGGGGGTATTCCCGCTTGGGCTACTTGAACTCCTTTAGTGCAACTTGCAATGTATGTTCTCTCGCTGGGCCCTGAATTACCATGTGTACTCCCTCTAGATCAGGAAATACAATGTGTATTCCCTCTAGACCCAGAATTACAACGTGTACTCCCCTTAGACCCAGAATTACAATGTGACCCAGAAATATAATGTGAGCCAACCACAGACTTGAAAGTATGTATACTCGCCCCTGACCCATAAATGCAGTGTTTACTTTCCTTAGTTTCAAAAAAGTATTGGCAGCTTAGCTCGCCCGGTGGGTTGTTTGTGCCCGTACCCTCCCCCAACTTACCTAGTTTAAAGCCCTGTGTAGTAGGCGGGCTAGACGGTGTCCAAGGACGTTCTTCCCTCTTCTAGTCAGGTGTAGCCCGTCTGGTCCTTGTAGTCCTTGCAATGCCTCTCCATGGTGCAAGAACCCAAAGTTCATCTCCTTGCACCATCCCTGAAGCCAGTCATTTGCCCTCTGGATGCGATCCTCCCTGGCACTGCCCTTGCCCCTTACTGGGAGGATCGAGGAGAAGACCACCTGCGCATCCATCCTCCTTAGTTTCTCACCCAGGGCTCTGAAGTCCTCAGGAATGCTCTCCGGGGTCCTCCTGGAGGTGTCGTTGGTTCCGACGTGGATGAGAATCATGGGGAACTGGTCACGGGGCTTGATGAGTCTGTCTAGGCAAGTGGTTACATCCCGGATCCTGGCCCCTGGCAAACAGCAGACCTCTCTTGATTGCAGGTCTGGTCTACAAATTGGATCCTCGGTGCCCCTCAGCAGCGAATCCCCGATAACCACCACTCTGCGCTTCTTAGGGGTGGGCCGATCTGTTGACTCCGGAACTGGAACCATCTGCTGAACAACTTCTTGTTCCTCATTCCTCTATCCCTTCATTCAGAAGATAAACAGTTGTTATCCATATGGAAGTTTATTTTGGAAAACCAGAGGTCGATCTTTCTTCTATTGCTGCATTTGCTAAGTAGAATATTTTACTTAGCTCAGGTTCATGTTGGATACAGTAAGCCAAAAACAAAAGGAATTGACCCCAAAATATCCACAAAGAAGAAAATCCAGAGAAAACCAAAAAAACTCTGTGGAGTGACGATGTTCCTAAATGGACTTTATTTGAAAGTATCAAAGTTCCAAAGGTACACTAAAATCATCCACATAAAATAATACAGTAAGCCCCAATATTCAGCCCTTGGGAGACAGCCTGGTTATCTCCGCAGGCCTTGGTGATCCCATATAGTCAGTACTGGAGCCGTATCTGGCCACCGGCATTGAACATCTGGGTCAAAGGTTTCTGCCTCAGACTTAGCAGGCCAAGCCGGTGTTCAGTTACTGGCTGGCTAATGCAAAACAGTAAATGATAGACTTGCTTTTTAGGCAGGTGTATCTAGCCACTAGCCTTAGCCAGCTAGCAACTGAATACTGGCTGTGACCTGCAATGTCACTGGCCAGTCTGGCAACCAAGATATTCAGCGGGCGATGGTCGGCTTTCTTTTGCTGAATACTGAGATTTAGGGAAAGGGAATGGGACTTGTGTACCACACTCAAGGCGGTTTACATACAGGTACTTCAAGCATTTTCCCTGTCTGTCCTGGGGGGCTCACAATTTCTCTAATATGCCTGTACTTGGCCATCTGGTAGCATTCCGGTCCAGCTAATTCCTGCTGAATATCAGGGGAAGTAATGTTTAAGAAGCATCTGAAAAGCTACTTTGTTTTCTCAGGCAGTTGCATAGAAACATAGAAACATAGAAGATGACGGCAGAAAAGGGCCACAGCCCATCAAGTCTGCCCACTCTATTAACCCAGTTGCATAACCTTCTCCAAGTGGTTGCTTTGACTGACTCTATTTTACTATTTTACTCTATTAACTCCATTCCATTACAAATGGAAACAAAAATAAAACTATTAGGCGTCATCATTGATAGGGATCTCTCTTTCCATGACCATATTAGCTCGGTCGCAAAAATCTGTTTCTACAAACTCCGCATCATTCGATCGCTAATTCCAATTCTAGAGACCGATTCTATCAATATCCTGATTCACTCTTTAGTTATCTCCCATTTAGATTATTGCAATTCGCTTCTCAACGGTCTCCCTCAAAAAGAAATCCGACGCCTACAATTAATACAAAACACTGCAATAAAACTCATTTACAAAACTGGCAAATTCGACCATGTCACTCCTCTCCTAAAAGAAGCACACTGGCTCCCCATCACTCACCGTATCACTTATAAAATCATCTTACTTTCCTTCAAAATAAAACTCTCTCACCAGCCCTCATTTCTTGATAAACTTCTTATCCCCCAATGTTCCCCACGCACCCTAAGGTCAACCGACCAAAAACTTCTCTACATTCCCTCCATAAAAGACTTCTACTATACACGGAAAATAAACTTCGCAGTTGCTGCTCCAACTCTATGGAATTCTCTGCCACAGCAACTCCGTGACGAACAACATCTAGACAAATTCAAAACTAGCCTCAAGACTTTTCTATTCTGTGACGCATTTGGCTGTGCCTAGACTTATCTTCTGGATCTTTTTTTTTTTTTTTCCTCCTTCTTCTTTTCCTCTCTTTTTTTTTCTCTTTCGCTCCCTTCCATTTTCTCTCCTTGCAACCAACCGCTTTAATTAAGCGACCCTACCCTATACGTTTTACCCCATTCCCACTTTCTCCTTAAAAATGTAACTTTTCCCCATCCTTCCCTATTATCCTCACTTTCAAGTTTGTCTTGTTGATATCATATATGTTCGCACTATTTATTTTTAAAATGACAACTATTTTACATTTTTTTTTTTTTTTTTTTTTAATTTTATTTCTCTCACCTTTTAAATTTTATTGTTAACCGGCCAGATATCTGTTTGATGGTCGGTATATTAAAAACTAATAAACTTGAAACTTGAAACTTACCTTCTATTCAGAAATCTGATTTCAATGTGTGGGAATTTGTGTTCCGCCTATACTCAGAACTATTTCAGTTGCTTGTCTGTGGCTAACTATGGATATTCAGGGACAGTTCACTGGTTAGTGCCACTGACTATTTGCGGTTAGAGTCTGAGACAAAACTAGTTCCAGGGACGGAGGTGGAACTTAAAGCAGTTCAGTGCTGATCGTATTCACTCCTTGAGCATCTAAGATAACCACTTACATTGGGCCTGTCTTTAGATGGTTCAGCTTATGTGGTCCAGGGTTTCAGCAGCCAATCTAAAACTGGACATAGCCCAGCATTGAATATCTGGGAATACAGCTGGTGGCAGACATTAAAAAGATTAATACCGCTGGCTGAATACCGACTGGTATGTTTTTATTGTGCAACATTTAGATTTTATGCCATTGATTTTTGTACAGATACGTAACCATCTGCATTGCTTGGACCAGCTTTTTAAATATTTTTATTGTTGTCATTGTTTATTGCTTATGTCTGGATTGTTTGCTTGGATTAATTTCTTCAAAAAGGCAGTAAATAAATAAATCCAAGCTACGTGGATTGTTTTGCGACTTCACCCTTGGGAATGCTTTGCTATAATATGGAAATGTGCGTAACTTATCTACATTGAAAGCCAACTTTTGTGAGGTTCTATTGCCTTGGAATTGTTTTCTTGTTCCTATTCGGAGACATACAGTCCCCTTCCCCAACTATCATGCATGCAACCTGTGTGACTTTGAATCTGGCACATCAAGCACACTTAATATTCCAGACACTGCAGTGTTTCAAGCACTGGATTGACTCCCGAGTCTGCTGAGTATCTCAGCAATCTGTGACAGTATGACAGTATACACCTACAAGATGAAAGGATAGGCAGATGGGGATGAATAGACGGTGAGGGGATAGAACAGGCAGAAAAGTGAGGCCCAGACCAAGAAGAAAGGATTGTCAAGAGGAGGAGGGAAGACTGATGGCACCATGGTTGGGGGGGGGGGAAGAAAGGTAGTTTTAGTATGACAAGTAAGAAATGACAGAAGAGAGAAGGAGGGAACAGGTGGAACGACTGGATGGGGTGGATGAAGAACAGAGATGAAAGACATGGAACAGATGGGGAATGACACAGTACACAGGGGGAAAAGAACAGAGAGGAGAAAATTGCATATATTTATACAAGATACTCAATATGCGTCACGTTAGGATAAAAACTTGCAAAATCTTGTACTATAACTGTGACAAATTTAACCTGTAAACTGTATATTATGGCATTAGATCCCTAGTATGGGTTGAGTTAGGATAATACTTGTACCTGGGAAAAAACCAACCTTGTACTGTAATTATGGTGGCTTAAAGCGAATCCTATCCATCAGCTTCAACGAATACAAACTCACATAATATTCTGTCACGTTTTCTCGTCTCCCCAACCTAAGCAAAGTTCTGATAACTGAATTTTGGGCTACCTGGAGCACACACAACGCCTACATCGATACCCCCCAGGAGTACCAAACTACAGTAATCAAGAACCGAAAGAACTATTTTAAACAAATGGGCTGACAAGGCAGACTAGATGGGCCATTCACGTTATCTACTATGTCACTATGAGTCACTAAAGCTATTCAATCCCTACCTAATCATAAGTTTCTAGGATTAAATGGTTCAGGGGAAGTCTTTAAAACGTGATCTCGTTTAGGTTACTCCTTGCCGCTGTCTATGATGGAGCCTTAGATCGCAACAGTTGCAGAAAGACCTAGCAGTGCACCAGTCCTGTTGCCCAATCTCAGTGTTACATAGAAACATGATGGCCCATCTAGTCTGCCCATCCCCACTAACCATTATCCCAGGCCCTTATGAACACAAAAATTTTGGCAAAAGGCTTGCTGTGATTATCTTCCTTGATGCATCCTGACCAGGTAGGAAAGCCTCTGATAATATTTGTACAATAATTGATCTGGTCACAATTATTTATTTATTCAATTTTCTATCCTATTCTTCCAGGGGAGCTCAGAATGGTTTACATGAATTTATTCAGGTACTCAAGCAATTTTCCCTGTCTGTCCCGGTGGACTTACAAGCTATCTAATGTACCTGGGACAATGGGGGGATTAAGTGACTTGCCCAGGGTCACAAGGAGTAGCATGGGATTGAACCCACAACCTCAGGGTGCTGAGGCTGTAGCTTTAACCACTGCACCACACTCTCTTACTTGTTCTACGCTGATGCCAATGTGCATTTCAGCATTGATGCTGAGAAGGCCTTCGACCATGTCCATCAGCCTTTTATGGATGCAGTTCTGTTCAAATTTGCTCTGGGCTCTCATTTTCAGGCTAAGTCATGCTTAACAGGCGGACCACACCAATCAATCTATCCCCAAACCATTTTAACAGGCAGACCACACTATCCTCTAACATTTAATCAGACTGACCTCACTAGCACACTAACAAGCAGGCAACCTTAACTGACAATTAACTAACTACTCTATCTCCCAGACCAAGAACTAACTAGCTACCTCTATCCCTCCAACCTCAACACTTTATTACAACACCTAACAGCACCCCAAAAAACCAACTTTTGTAAATGGCAGGTAGAACTAGAAGCAGCAAGACTTCTATCAAGACAGGCAGTCCAGTCACCGAAAGTACCCAGGGGATGGCTATGGTCTTTGTACAGATTGAAGGGAAGTCAGGACGGAGGGCAGAGGTCTCTGTACAGACCGAGGCCATCCCCTCAAAGATGTCTACAGTCTTCACACAGACGGAAGGAATGGATCAGCCAGATGAAAGCCTTTTGCTAGAGCTGAGGAGCCTGAAAGAGGAGATTCAGCGCTTAAGATGTATCCGAGATGACGAGACCTTCATCGACGGAGTCATCCAGGAGCTGTCTCAGATCGCCGAACAGGAACCTGACAAGACCATCCTAGATACACCCAAAGCATCCAAACCTGCAAACTTGAGACCAACCGTCGGAATACAGGAAGTGGCTTGGGACGCTGATTCCTGGCAGCTGGTGACTTCCTCCACAGGAAAACGCAGAAGACCTTATTCTTTCTCTCTCTCTCACATACATAGCGGCTCTACATCGACACCACAAATCACCCTGAGGAACAGATACCAGCTGCTACAGGAAGGTCCTGACAACGAGGAACAGGAAGTTGTTCAGCAGACGGTTCCAGTTCCGGAGTCAACAGATCGGCCCACCCCTAAGAAGCGCAGAGTGGTGGTCATCGGGGATTCAGACCTGCAATCAAGAGAGGTCTGCTGTTTGCCAGGGGCCAGGATCCGGGATGTAACCGCTTGCCTGGAAAACTCATCAAGCCCCGTGACACTTCCCCATGATTCTCATCCATGTTGGAACCAACGACACCGCCAGGAGCACCCCGGAGAGCATACCTGAAGACTTCAGAGCCCTGGGTGAGAAGCTGAGGAGGATGGATGTGCAGGTGGTCTTCTCCTCGACCCTCCCAGTAAGGGGCAAGGGCATGCCAGGGAGGATTGCATCCAGAGGGCAAACGACTGGCTGCAGGGGTGGTGCAAGGAGATGAACTTTGGGTTCTTGCACCATGGAGAGGCATTGCAAGGACTACAGGGACCAGACGGGTTACACCTGACCAGAAGAGGGAAGAACGTCCTTGGACACCGTCTAGCCTGCCTACAACACAGGGCTTTAAACTAGGTAAGTTGGGGGAGGGTACGGGCACAAACAACCTACCTGGCGAGCTAAGCTGCCAATACTTTTTTGAGACTAAGGTAAGTAAACACCGATCTGGGTCAGGGTAGAGTATACACACTTTCGAGTCTGGGGTTGGCTCACATTATAATTCTGGGTCACATTGTAATTCTGGGTCTAAGGGGAGTACACATTGTAATTCTGGGTCTAGGAGGAGTACACATTGTAATTCTGGGTCCAGTGAGAGAACACACATTGCAAATTGTACTAAAGGAGTTCAAGTAGCCCAAGCGGGAATACACCCACAGGGTACAGATATTTCCGAGTCTGGGAGAGGAACACACTGTAGTTCTGGGTCTGGGGAGTCCGGGATAGGGGCACGTTGTAACTCTGGGTCTAGGGAAAGTACAAAACATGCGAATAATGCTAAAGGTGTCCAAGTAGCTCAAGCGGGAACATCCCCACTGAGACGTAACAAACATACAACATGGAGGGCTATGTACGTAAACCGCCCACAGTCTGGGAAACAAGATCCTGGAATTAGAAACAGAAATGAGGAATGCCGACCTGGATGTGGTGGCGATATCTGAGACCTGGCTCACAGACTCCCACGGGTGGGACATGGTCATACCGGGTTACAACTTGCTTCGCCGGGACAGGGAGGGCAAAATGGGAGGAGGTGTAGCATTATATACTAAAGATGACATTAAGGTCACCAGAATCACAGATGTCCACTACACTGGGGAATCCCTTTGGGTAAATTTGGCCAGAGGGAAGGACAAATGTCTGTATCTTGGCGTAATATACAGACCCCAAAGACAACAGGATGACATAGATATGGAATTAATCGGAGATATAGAGACTATCACCTTGCGTGGGGACACAGTATTGTTAGGTGACTTCAACATGCTTGATGTGGATTGGGACACACTTTCCTCTGCTTCCGGCAGCAGCAGGAGGCTATTAAACTCTGTGAAGGGAGCAAGACTCAGGCAACTGGTGTTGGAACCAACAAGGGATCAGGCAATACTGGACCTGATACTTACCAATGGAGAAAGTGTCACAGAGGTCTCGGTGGGCGACACATTGGCCTCCAGTGATCACAACATGGTATGATTCAATCTCAGGAAGGGTTTCACTAAATCTACTACACTGACCAAGGTCCTCAAATTCACGGACACAAACTTCAAAGAAATGGGAGACTTCGTTCACCAGGCGCTACAAAGCCAAGCAGAAACCGATAACGTGGAAGAAATGTGGTCGACTTTGAAAGCTACCATACAAGAAGCAACAAACCACTATGTTAAATCAGTAAGTAAACGGCGAAGGAACAATAAGCCACAGTGGTTCTCTGCGGAGATTTCGGACCTCATCAAGGAGAAGAAAAAAACATTCATCTCTTACAAACAATCAGGGAAACAGGATTCTAGGGAAGTCTATCTGGCCAAGTCAAAAGCCGTCAAAACAGCAGTTAGGGAGGCCAAATTCCGCATGGTATATCAGTGACAGAAATAAGAACTCAGGCGGGATAGTACGTCTTAGGAAACCAGACGGAGATTATATAGAAGCGGACTCGGAAAAAGCCCAACTGTTAAATGAATACTTCTGCTCAGTCTTCACCCGCGAGGCGCCAGGACTCGGCCCTCAGCTACAGACAAGGGTTGACGCAGATTACCCGTTTAGTAATTTTGAGTTTACACCCAGTGGTGTCTACTGCAAGCTGTCAAAGCTTAAGGTTAACAAGGCAATGGGGCCTGACAACCTACACCCCAGGGTGCTCAGGGAGTTGTGTGATGACTTGGCGGAACCGCTATCCGCGCTATTCAATCTCTCCCTTAGTACGGGTAACATCCCGTTGGACTGGAAGACGGCTAACGTCATTCCATTCCACAAGAAAGGCTCCAAGATGGAGACAGCAAACTACAGACCGGTGAGTCTCACATCAATAGTGTGCAAACTAATGGAAACTCTAATCAAACGCCAATTGGATACGATCCTGAACGTGGAGAATCTACGGGATCCCCGTCAACATGGATTTACTAAGGGGAGATCCTGCCAATCCAACCTGATCAGCTTCTTTGACTGGGTGACGAGGAAGCTGGATGTTGGGGAGTCCCTGGACATCATATACCTGGACTTCAGTAAAGCATTCGATACCGTACCACACTGCAGGTTGCTGAGCAAGATGAGTTCTATAGGATTGGGCGACACTTTGACGAAATAGGTTGGGAACTGGCTTGGAGGTAGGCTTCAGAGGGTAGTGGTGAACGGCACCCCCTCCGAAATGACGGAGGTAATCAGTGGAGTGCCGCAGGGCTCGATCCTGGGCCCGATCCTATTCAACATCTTTATAAGAGACTTGGCAGAAGGGCTGCGAGGTAAAATAACATTATTCGCCGATGACGCCAAACTAAGCAATGTAGTGGGCAAAAGCACAACAGACATAAATTCAATGTCCGACAACATGATGCACGACCTACTCCTACTGGAGCGCTGGTCTAGGTCCTGGCAACTTAGCTTCAATGCCAAAAAATGCAAAGTCATGCACCTGGGCAGCCAAAATCCATGCAAGACTTACACTCTTAATGGCGAGATCCTAATAAGAACTGAAGCAGAACGAGACTTAGGGGTGATCGTCAGTGAGAACATGAAGACTGCCAATCAAGTGGAGCAAGCTTCATCCAAGGCAAGGCAAATCATAGGTTGCATACGCAGGAGTTTCGTCAGCCGTAAGCCTGAAGTCATTAAGCCATTGTATAGATCCATGGTGAGGCCCCACCTGGAATACTGTGTGCAATTCTGGAGGCCACATTACCATAAGGATGTGCTGAGACTGGAGTCGGTCCAGAGAATGGCCACCCGGATGGTCTCGGGACTCAAGGATCTCCCGTACAAGGAACGGCTGGATAAGTTGCAGCTGTACTCACTCGAGGAACGCAGAGAGAGGGGTGACATGATCGAGACATTCAAGTATCTCACGGGCCGCATCGAGATGGAAGAAGATATCTTCTTTTTCAAGGGTCCCGCGGCAACAAGGGGGCATCCGTGGAAAATCAGGGGCGGGAAACTGCACGGGGACACCAGGAAATTCTTTTTCACTGAAAGAGTGGTTGATCGCTGGAATAGTCTTCCACTTCAGGTTATTGAGGCCAGCAGCATGCCTGATTTTAAGGCCAAATGGGATAGACACGTGGGATCTATTCACAGAGAAAGGTAGGGGAGGGTCTTTGGGGTGGGCAGACTAGATGGGCCGTGGCCCTTATCTGCCGTCTATTTCTATGTTTCTATGTTTCCATGTTTGTATAAAATATATAAGCTCCCCCCATTTATTCGTCAACCCCCTCCCCCCGCCAGACTATGCTGTGCTACATTTTAGCGATATATACACATATATATATATATATATAAATATAAATATCGCTAAAATGTAGAGGTTCCTGTTTGGGCCTTTATGTTTGAGAAGTGATTTATATAGAAACAGAGAAAAATTAAGGCAGATACCATGCCATCTACTACCCCTTCCTCTCCTGTAGAGATCCAACATACTTATCCCAAACGTTCTTGAATTCAGATATGCTTGTCTCATATTTTGTACGTCTGCTTGTTTGATGTATACTGCCATTTCTTTGTAATGTTGACTTGAGCTTCTAATGACCTCTAAAAAAAAAAGCAAAAAAACACTCAACTTGTGCCACCAAAGTTAAAAAAACACAAACCTCCCATACTCTTCTGCACTAGGGCAGCCCTGAGACTGGTATCAGAAGGGCAGGATCAACTGGTAAATACTTCTGCCCCATTTATATGTGTACCTTACAGCTTGGATGTGGGGTGAGGTACCGAATGGGCACAGAGAGACCCAGGTTGGGCAGAGAAGCCCAGGCCCAACTCAATGTTTCATATCCATTTCAAATAAATGAAATGAAACAAATCACAAATTTTAAAAAAAGCAAAGAGAAGTCCTGATGCGGACCCCTCACTGCTGTCAGCATGCCATTTAAGAATGCAACCTGTCCTATGAACTTCACGGCCAGCTTTATAGGCAGTGAGACACTGATACTGCAAACTGGTGCAGGTGTAGAGCTGAGATTTTGCCGCTCGTCTGAACGTTACAGGAGAATTCTCGTGGGAGAGGGCAGGATTGCTTTGTGGAAGTCTTGTACGTGGTACCAGCCTCACAGATCACAGCTCAAGAAAGATCTGAGGGCGTCAGGAGCAGCTGTTTAAAGTCTGCAGTGAGAAATGACTCATGTTTACCTTGCTAAGAGGGTAAATATGAGTCTCCTGGAGAAAGCCAGCAAGAACTCTTTGAATTCACCCATTATATGTCAATTATATAGCTGAAATGTTTAAATATGAGAAGGGAACCTGATAGTCAGATAACAGCAGCTCCACAACCTGAGAACCAGTCAGAGCCCCATGGCTGATGCCTCTGGTGTCCTAGAGCAGTGCTTCTCAATCCAGTCCTGGAGTAGCCCCTTGCCAGTCAGCTTTTCAGGCTATTCATAATGAATATGCATAAACTCAATTTGCATACACTGACTCCATTATATACTCATTTCTTTCATGCATATTCATTGAGGATATGCTGAAAACCTGACTGGCAAGCACTGAGTTGAGAAACAGTCACTTCACCCTGTTAATCCAAGTAAATTGTGATTAAAACGCATAACAGTATTTTAGCACATATAAAGGAACTTTACATGAATGAATTCAGAGGTTGTTGTCCATAAAGTTTGCTCACATAAATTAAATGACATTAGACCATAATTAAGATTTATTTCGGCACATATCTCATTGTCAGAAGATACGTCCAACAGCGTACCCCATGACGCTACCGGCTGCCTTACTTTCAGCCCACTGTGCTAAGGACCCCTGAGGAAGGCATGGCAATTCATTGCCAAAACACGGACCTGTTCACAATTTTTATGTTCTGTAACTGTTGGCATCTGCCTGGTTTTTATGACATTGTGTTATTAATTTGTTTTGCAACACCAATAAACTTTGACGTTTTAAACTCCTGAAAGTCCAGGACCTGGTTCCACTTTTTTCTTTCTTTATATATTGATTCCCGTGGTACCAAGGTCCTTTGCTGTTGGACAGTAGGACCGCCTCCCCGGGCGTAGACCACCCCACAGCGTTTTTGTTTCTTAGTCGGCTCCAGATGAATGACATCAATCATGGGAAGGAATTAGTCTTCTACTACTATTACTAATCATTTCTATAGTGTTACTAGTACATATACAGCGCTGTACTTCAAAACACAGAAGAGACAGTCCCTGCTCCAAAGAGCTTACAATCTAGTCAACACAGACAAACTGGACAAGAAGATGCAACAATACAAGTCTGACAATTAAGTTCATGTACTCATCCTAGAAAAAGTGCTACCTACCTCATTGCTGAATATCACTATGGTTACCTTCAAAGTACTCCCCTTGGGAAGCTATGCACCGACACCAGCGCCTAATCCACCCTTTAAAACAACTTTGGAACTCTTTTTCTGGAATGGCCATCAGAGCTGTCATTGCCCTTGATGTCCTGAATGTCATCAAAATGTCTTCCTTTCAATATTTCCTTTATCTTCAGGTAAAGAAGAAAGTCATTGGGGAACAGATCAGGTGAATAGGGAGGGTGTTCGAATACAGTTACCGTAATTGTTTTCTGGCTTAAAAATCTCCCTCATAGACAGTGCCCTGTGATCTGGTACATTGTTGTGATGCAAGAGCCATGAGTTGTTGGCAAAAAGTTCAAGTCATTTTTGTCTAAGTTTTTCACGCAGCCTTTTCAACACTTCCAAATAATAAACGTGGTTAACTGTTTGACCAGTTGGTACAAAGTCATAATAAAGAATCCCTTTGATATCAAAAAAGGTTAGCAATATCATTTTGACTCTTGATTTGGACTGGCGGAACATTTTTGGTCATCAAGAATTGATTGACTTCCATTGTACACTTTGATGCTTTGTTTCAGGGTCGTATTGGTACACCCATGTTTCATCACCAGTGATAACATGGCCCAAAACATCATCTTGCCTCTCCAAAATGTCTTGGCAAACTTCGACTCTCCCTTGCTTTTATTCATTGGTGAGCTCCTTCAGCACCATTTTTGCACACACCTTTCTCGTGTCAAGATTTTCAGTTAGGATTTTCCTGTTTCTCTATCTATGTGTACTTGGTCTGCTATGCTTCTCAAAGTCAGCTGTTGATGTTGCCACACAATTCGACAAATTTTTGCAATGTTTTTGTTAGTTCTGCTCATTACTGTCCACCCTGATCTTACTTCTCTCTTCTCAGAAAAATGTTTAATCCATTTGTACACTGTCGTTTTCTTCATGGCATTATCGCCATAAACTTGGACTATGTCCCTGATTGCACTTCCACTCTTGCCAAGTTTAACAAGAAATTTAATGTTTGTTCGTTGCTCTAATTCAAGCTCTGACATTCTCATGACAGCACACAAAAACACATAACAATAATGAACGCCACTCAGGAAGATACCGTCACATGTCGACACGAACACTGCTGTAAGACACTGATATACCAAGGTTATGAAACCTTACCGAGTTGTTTGTACAGTGCTACCAATATAAGTGCATAGAGGCAAGTTTGTGAACTTAATTGTCAGACCTCGTACACTGTGCCCAGGTGGGGGAATTACAGAATAAGACAGATATTGGTGCTTAAAAGTTGGGTTGGAATTTAGAATTGAAGCAGCTTCAAAGAAGTGGGCTTTGAGTCTGGATTTGAATACTGCAAGAGATGGAGCTTGACATACCGAGTCAGGCAGTTTGTTCCAGGCATACTGTGCAGCAAGTAAAAGGGATGGAGTCTGGAGTTGGCCGTAGAGGAGAGAGATTTATCCGATGAGCTGAGTTCCCATGGGGGGGAGAGATGAGAGAAACATTGAAACATAGAGACATGACGGCAGACAAGGGCCAAATGGCCCATCTAGTCTACCTATCTGCAGTAACCTCTCTCTGAGAGATCCCACGTGGGGAGATACTGAGGAGCTGCAGGGCGAATACACTTGTGGGTCATTTAGAGGACATAAGAATAGCCCTACTGGGTCAGACCAATGGTCCATCTAGCCCAGTATACCAAGAACTTCTGCTATTTCCATCATGGGAGTAACGCTGTGGAACAAATTACAGTAACTGGACCACTAAGGGCTCTATCTGATATTCAGATGTTTAAAAAAAATACTTTAAACTACTTTATAAATGATACGTTGTTTAATGCTGGATTTAAGATGAATGATTCTGTGAGGATTTATGAAATCTTGGTTTTAAGATGTAACTATTCACTTGTCGTATTTGTTTTACTTTATGTATGTTACTTCTGTAATGCCACTTAGGAATAGGTGGTTGACAAATTTTTTAAATAAATAAATAAAATAAATCTTCATGGAGGCCAATCCAAGTCACACATACCCAACTAGTAGCAGCATTCCATGTCACTGATCCAGGGCAAGCAGTGGCTTCCCCCATATCTGTCTCAACAGCACACTATGGACTTTTCCTCCAGGACCTTGTCCAAACCTTCTTTAAAACCAGCTACATTAACTGCTCTTACCACATCCTTTGGCAACACATTCCAGAGCTTAACTATTCTCTGAGTGAAAAAATATTTTCGCCTATTGGTTTTATTTATTTATTTATTTGGATTTTTATCCCGTCCTCCCAGTAGCTCAGAACGGTCTACAAGTAAACATTCACAATGGAGTGTAATTGGACATACAAGATTATACAGTAGATTTAAATGTTTGAATACATGACTGTGCAGCGGTTTAAATATAGGGACTATACAGCAAATTAAGAGCAGTAGTTTAAATATAAGTAGTTTAAATACAAGTTTAAATACAAGTTATTTGAGTATAGGCTGAGAGAGGACTATATAGGAATTAGGGGGAAGATTAGAAAGGAGAAGGAAGAGTAGAGGTGGGGCTTAATGGGAGGGGTGTAGAGTGAGGGTGACCTTTAGTTGAAGAGGAGGGTCTTTACCATTTTCCAGAATGTCATTAAAGAGTTCTGTAGTCTGAGTTGAGGGGGGTGTTGGTTCCAGAGATGGGGAATGTAGTGGCTGTAGGAGCGTTTGCGGGCAGTTTCTGAGAGGAGGGACTTTCCGGAGGGGATGCATAGGCATGTCTCCGATTCTGAGCGGAGGATGCGGGTGGGGATTTAGACGGGTAGCTTGGATTTTATGTAGGAGGGGGTGGTAGCATAAATTATTTTATGCGCTATTGCCAGGGCCTTGAATGCACAGCGCTGGTTAATTGGGAGCCAGAGTTCAGCGTGGAGTGCTGGGGAGATGGGATCATGGTAGTTGAGGCTGTGTAGGAGGTGGATAGCTGCATTTTGGACCCATTGGAGACGCTTGAGATTTTTTTTGGTTAGCCCATTAAATAGGGAGTTGCAGTAATCCATTCTGGAGAGGACATATGCGTAGAGGAGTTGGACCAGGTCAGGTGTGGAGATTAGGGTTTGATCCTTCTCAGTTGGCGGAGGTAGTAGAAGGAGGTAGAGACTACCTGGGATATGTGGGCGGATAGGGATAGCTGTCCGTCTACAGTTACTCCTAGGCTGCGTACTTGATCTATTGCCGTTAGTAGAGTGGAGTCCCATGCTAGTGTTGGGCGTGTGTATTTGGTGCTTTTTTTCCTGATCCATAAGAGTTCGGTCTTAGAGGCGTTCAGTTGTAATTTGTTGTTTGTCATCCAGGTTTTCATGTCAGAGAGGCAGTGTTGGAGGTTAGCAATTTGGGACTATCATTTCTCGCCTAGTGGGAGGAGCAGCTGGATGTCATCAGCATAGGAGTGGATTTTAATGTTGTATTTCTGCGCTATATCAATGACAGGTCTGATATAGAGGTTGAATAAGAGGGGGGATAGAAGGGCGCCTTGGGGAACGCCATATTTGATAGGCTTGGGGTTAGATTTGTGCGTAAATCCACAATACCAAAAAACCTCACTCATAGGGTTAAATCATCCATGTGTATGGTTCTTAATCAGTCTATTAGGAGATTCTTCATTCCTTTCAAAAACAGACCAACGACCAGGTACAACATTAATTACTTATCCTTTATTTTGGTCACGTTGCTTGTCCCAATGATTACATGCCCGACGGGACCCCGAACTCATGAGGACGCTAAAATAAGTGCTCCCTGATTGGAACCCTTGAAAAAGCCTGCTAGGGCGAAATGGGTCCCGTTGGGCATGTAATCATTGGGGCAAGCAACGTGACCAAAATAAAGGATAAGTAATTAATGTTGTACCTGGTCGTTGGTCTATTTTTGAAAGGAATGAAGAATTTCCTAATAGACAGATTAAGAACCATACACATGGATGATTTAACCCTATGAGTGAGGTTTTTCGGTATTATGGATTTATCCTATCACCTCACTCTCTGTCTTCTACTTTTTGAGGTCGTTAGATTTGTGGGTCCCTAGTAGTACAGTTTGGGTCCTTTGGTGGAGGAACAAGGTGAACCATTGGAGGGCAGAGTCCTTGATTCCAAGGTCATAGAGTCTGGATATGAGGAGGTGGTGGTCGACCGTGTCAAAGGCAGCACTGAGGTCAAGTAGGACTAGTAGGGTATCACTGCCTTTGTCAAGTATTGCCCAGCTGTCATCAATGACATCTAGGAGAACCGACTCCATGCTGTGGCCTGTTCGGAAGCCAGATTGAGAAGGGGATAGAGCAGCTTGTTCTTCAATGAAAGGGTGTAGGCGGCGGAGCACAATTCGTTTGAGGAGTTTGGAGACAAATGGGAGGTTGGAAACCGGGCGATAGTTACCGGGTTCATTAGGGTCAAGGGTGGGCTTTTTTAGAGTGGGTTTGATAATAGCTGATTTCCAGCTGAGGGGAACTGTCCATGTGGAGAGGGAAGTGTTAATGATGGGGAGGATGGATTCTGCCATGGCGTCTTCTGTGGACAGTAGGAGGCTGGATGGGCAGGGATCAAGGATAGTGTTGGAGGGTTTGAGTTCTCTCAGGGTTTCGAGAACCTCGGCATGGGTGGCCATATCAAATTGAGAGAGAGTGGTGGAGGTTGGGGTATTTGGGATAGGCTGGGGGTGTGTAGGAGTGGGGTTGGTGTTGGTGTCAAGATTATCGCGGATGGTTTGTATTTTGGATTGCAAGAAGTTCGAGAGAGTCTCGCTATCAAGTTCTGTTTGGTTGTTGTGGCTTTTTTACTTGGGCGTTGGTGAAGAGTTGGTTTGTGAGGGTGAACAGTTGTTTGGATCTAGCAGGGGCTAGTTGTAGGAGGCGAGAGTAGTAGGTTTTCTTCGCTTCTAGGATGGCAGTTTTGTAGGTGATGGATGTGCTATTCCAGTGGGCTTTGGTTTCTGGATTTGGGTGTTTGATCCAATTCCTTTCTGCTTTCCTCAGAGATCATTTTATGGATCGGAGGTCACTGGTGTACCAGGGAGCAGGTATTTTATTGGTGGTTATTCGAGTTGTTTTTGTCTGGGCAAGGCTATTATAGAGGGATTGGATGTTGGAGTGCCATGTAGAGGCTGCTAGGTCGATGGAGCGGGGATATTGGGTGCAGGTTTCGTTTAGGGTGCGAATGCTTGCGGCCATGGCTGGAGGGCTGACTGAGTTAGGGAATTGGTGTAGGGTCTGTATACGGGGCTAGGGTAGTTTCGAATGGGAGTTGGAATTCAATGAGGTGGTGGTCTGATCATGGGACAGGTGTGGTGGTGTAGGTAGTTTGTTGGGGCTCTGCAGTTGGGCCTCTGAGGGTGAAGATTAGGTCCAAGATGTTGCCTGCTGAGTGTGTAGGGGTGGTTATAGCTTGATGAAATCCCAGGTCGGTGAGGGAGGAGAGGAAACTGTCTCTTTGTCCTGAGGTATTGGGGTAGTCTGGGAAATTGAAATCTCCCAGGATGGTCATGTGTTTGTGGGAGATGGACAGTTCGGTGATGAATTTGAGGAGGGTCTCTAGGATATCTGCTGGGGAGTAGGGGGCTCTGTAGAGGAGTATGTGTTTGTGGCCTATGGTGAACTCAAGAGCTTCTAGGGAGGGAATGTTGATAGAGTTTATCAGTTTTGGTGTGGCGGAGGTCTTGATGATGGTAGTCACTCCACCTCCTTTCCCAGAGGTACGTGAACAGGTTAGGGCCTGGTAGCCTGGAGGGCATAGTTCGCCTAGTACTATCCCATCATTGTCTTGGAGCCAGGTTTCAGTGATCATGAGGGCGTCCCAAGTCTTGTCAGAGATGAGGTAGTGTAGGAGGAAGGTCTTGTTGTTAACTGATCTTGCATTAATGAGTGCCAGTTTGAGAGTATTGCTGGAGGGGGCTGGTGGGGAGAGTTGAATGGGGATGAGGTTGGCAGGGTTCCTGGTACGGTTTTTTTTGTGTTGGGAGGTAAGATCACTGTATCTGCCTTGGCCTGTAATGATGGGGATGATGAAGTATAGTGTCGTAAGGAGTGTTGGGGATGTGGTAGGAGTGGAGGCGGGGAAGAAGGTGGTTTGAAAAGTGGTGGGGAGGGGGGTTGAGAAGGGGGTGGCCTGGAGAGTTGGGGACATGATTGGATGGGGGTTTGAGGAGCTGGACTGGAGGAATTTCGAGAGAGTCTCGCTATCAAGTCCTGGCTAAGTCCTACCGTTGCGGCAAGAGTCTAATGGAGGGTCAAGTATGACAGAGCTAAGATGGGGGCTTGGTGCCAAATTATTACTAGTGAGACAATTGGAGGAGAGAGAAGAAAAGAAAGGAAAAAGAAACCAGAAAACAAACTAGCTGGGTTGATGAAGACTAAGCAACCAACTGCTGCTAACGAGATAAAAGCAAAGAGGGATAGACAATTACTTGCAGCTGGAGATGGCCTGGTCTGCTGAGCCCTTAAGAGGGCTGGAAGGCATGCCAGGTGCAGAAACGGCTTCTGGGGGCAGGGCAACCACCGAACACAATGCGCCCTCCGGTGCAATGAAGGGGGACGACTCGATCTTCCTTCTCCTTCACTGTGCTGCGGCTGGAAAATAAAAACCTTAGTAAAGAAGCTTAGCTGGTTGTTGGAAAATGAGGTGATATGCAGGAGGGCAGTAGCAAGCTAAGGAAATATTTTCTTTCTCCCTGCTGGTTCGGGGGAGGAGCGGAGCGGTGCTCGCACGCCTCTCCTGAGGGCTCCCGAACTAGATGTCGGCCCGATGCTACAATCTTTTTTCTTTCTCCCTGCTGGTTCGGGGGAGGGGGAAGCGGTGCTTCTTTGCCTCTCCTGAAGACTCCCGAACTGGATGTTGGCCTGGTGCTGCAATCTTTTTTCTCTCTCTCCCTGCTGGTTCGGGGGAGGGGCGGAGCGGTGCTGTAACTTCATTGAGTGGCAGTAAAAACTCGATCCACTCGTACCCATTCTCTACCACTCAGGATTTTGTAGACTTCAGTCCTAGCTCCCCTCAGCCACCACTTTTCCAAGTTGAAGAGCCCTAACCTCTTTAGCCCTTCCTCATACGAGAGGCGTTCCATCCCCTTTATCATCTTGGTCACTCTTCTATGAACCTTTTCTAGTGCCGTTATATCTTTTTTGAGATAAGGAGACCAGAACTGAATGCAATATTCAATGTGAGGTTACACCATGGAGCAATACAGAGGCATTATACCATTCTTAGTCTTGTTTATCATCCCTTTTCTAATAATTCCTAGCAACTTGTTTACTTTTTATGGCAGCTGCTGCACATTGGGTGGAAAGTTTCGGCATATTGTCCACAATGACACCCAGATATTTTTCTTGAGCGCTGACCCACAAGGTGGACCTTAGCATCCAGTAACTATGATTTGGATTATTCTTCCCAATGTGCATCACTGTGCATTTGTCCACATTAAATTTCATCTGCCATTTGGATGGCCGGTCTTCCAATTTCGTAAGGTCTTCCTGCAGTTTTTCCACAGTCTGTATGATTTTAATAACTTTGAACAGTTTAGTGTAATTTGCAAATTTAATCACCTCAATCGTTGTTCCAATTTCCAGATCATTTATAAATAAGTTAAATAGCACCAGTCCCAGTACAGATCCCTGCGAGACATCACTATTTACCCTCCTCCATTGAGAAAAATGTCCTTTTTACCTTACCCTTTGTTTTCTGTACGATAACCAATTCTTAATCCACAATTGAACATTACCTCCTATCCCATGACTCTTTAATTTTTTTCAGGAGCCTCTCATGAGGAACTTTGTCAAAAGACTTCTGGAAATCTAGATACACTATATCAACTGGCTCACCTTTATCCACATGTTTATTCACACCTTCAAGGAAGTTGAGCAAATTGGTAAGGCAAGACCTCTCTTAGCTGAACCCATGCAGACTCTGTCTCATTAAATTATATTTGTCTATGTGTTCCAGCATTTTATTTTTTATAATTGTTTTGTCCGGTACTGAGGTCTGGCTCACCGGTCTGTAATTCCCCAGATCTCTCCTGGACCTATTTTTAATAAATCGGTGTAACATTGGCCTCCCTCCAATCTTCAGGTACTATAAACAATCTTAGGACAGGTTACAGATCACTAACAAATCAGCAATTTCATGTTTGAGTTCTAGCAGTACCCTGGGATTTATATCATCTGGTCACTCTTTAACTTGTCAATTTGGCTTAGAACGTCTTCCAGGTTCACCAAGATTTATTTAAATTCCTCCATCTCATCACCCTTGAAAACCATTTCCAGTTTAGGTTGGTTTCTTACATCTTCGTCCATAAAGATCAAACAGGTTAAGGGGATGGGGCTGGAGACAGGATGGGGAGTGACCCGAGCTGAACTGGGCGGGCCTGGGGGGCAGAAAGAGAAAGGGCCAGGTGTCCTCTTTTTTAAAAAGGAAATCCACAAACCCTACTTCGAACAGAGCAGGAGAGAAGACGAAGAGGCACCAGCCCATGTGTGCTGGAGCAATGAATACTGGTTGCGTGCTTTAAGAACATAAGAATTGCCATACTGGGACCGACTCTAAACTCTGTTACATACTTAAAGGTAATATCAAATACACATTTCAATATAAGCAGCCTGCTCACAGGAATGTGGGGACTCCTCACTGTCTAGATCAGTGGTTCCCAAACCTGTACTGGGGGACCCCCAGCCAGTCAGGTTTTCAAGATATCCCTAATGAATATGCATGAGAGAGATTTGCATATAATGGAAGTGACAGGTATGCAAATCTCTCTCATGCATATTCATTAGGGATATCTTGAAAACCTGACTGGCTGGGGGTCCCCCAGGACAGGTTTGGGAACCACTGGTCTAGATAGTGTCCAGTGCCCCCCTCCCCCTCCCTCCGCACCCCGGTATACTTCGTATCCACAGTAGTCCAGTAGGGAGAATGGGGGAAGGAGCAAAGCCCACTTGCCTGAATAAAATAGCTGTTTTACCTCTCATAGATAAGAAGATGCCTGCCTTCAGCCTGTGTACCAGATTTATTGATATCATTAGTGATAGTACAGAAAGTGCAGGTGATGATCACACAATGTTCAAAGACCTTCTGCAGGAACAGGATACGGACCATAGGGCCTAAAGGAAAAGACAAGAGGGCTGACTCAACTATCAGGTAAGACTAAGCAGTTGCTTAGGGCAGCAGTTTCTGGGAGGTGGGGGGGAACCAAAGAGCAGTTGCACTCAAAGCAAAACAAGAGGTTCTCGTAACCACACAATACCCGCAGAAACCACACAATTTCTTCAGAAAGGTGGTTCATAAATTTCAATCAACAAACTCCAAGAAGAATCATGAGGTACTTTTACCAGTAGGGCGGGTGGGAAGTTTTCATCTTTAACCAGATTATTTTGGAAAGGGTAGTGGTGGAAGAAAAGAGAATGGAGGGAATTCATTCAAGGAGAACATCTGTGCATCTCCTCCTCACACAAGAGGCACAGAAGTGACACAAGTGAAAGCATGTGGAGAAATAGTAGCAGTGCCAGTGTTAAGCCAGGGATGTGGCTACTAGTGCTGCCCGATTTAGTGCTGCTGATTCGATTCGATTCAGCCTATTGAATTGATTTTTTGATTCGATTCGATTTTCCTGCCCAACTGGGTATTTTTTTTTTTAAAACATCCTGGTGGATTTATTTTATAGCCTCTTCAACCCCTTTGCCCTCTCCTAACTACACTGGTGCTGTGGTGTAAACAAAAAATACTTTTCCTCTCTCTTAAATCCTAGCTCACATTTGCGGTCTAACACCAGCTCTGGCAGGATACACGTTTCAAATCTGACATATTGTAATCACAAAACAGAAAATAAAATGATTTTTCCTACCTTTTGTTGTCTGGTCATTATTCAGATCTTGTTGGTCCCAGGCTCTGGTTGTTTTCTGATAACTTGCTTGCCAGGGTCTCCTTCTTTCTTCTTTCTCTGTGCTAACCATCCATCTGCCATCTCTGTCCTCCCCTTCCGTTTCCCTTCCCTCCCCTGGAGGTCTGGCTTCTTTCATCTCCATCTACAGATCCACCTTTTCTCAACTACCCTTTCATCCAGCATCTCTCCCTTCTTCCCCACCACCCTAGGGCCCACCATCTCTCCCTTTCTGTTCCTTTCATCCCTAAATCCCATTGTCCACCATCTCTCTCCCTCTTCTCTGTTTTTAGACCCATTATTTCTTCCCCCCCAAAGTCTGGCATATGCACGTCTCTTTGAACCCCTCCTTCCCTCCCTCCCTCCGTGTACTTCTACACCAGGGCCCCCTCCCCTGAAGGCCTGCACCCTCCTGAAGGCCTACACCCCATCCCTGAAGGCCTGCATGTTCCCCCCTGAAGGCCTGCCTGTCCCTTCTGAAGGCCTGTACCTACCTGGAAGACTGCACCCCCCCCCAAATGCATGTACCACCACCCCCCGGAAGGCCTGCACACCCCCAAAGTTCTACACCCCCCCCTCCCCGGAAGGCCTGCGTGTTCAATTTACCTAATTTCAGCAGCCTGCATAAGATCGCTGGCTCTAGCAATCTTTGCAAGCTGCCATACATCTTCGGAGTTGTCTTCTCTCTGCCGTGATCCCGCCCCTCCTCTGACATCAGAGAAGGGGCGGGACTGCGGCAGAAAGAAGACAACTCGGAAGACATATGGCAGCTTGCAAAGATCGCTAGAGCCAGGGATCTTATGCAGGCTGCTGAAATTAGGTAAATTGATGCGGGGAAGCCGGTCATCAGCGGGGAAGCCACTTCCCGACTGACCCTCCCCACTCGCCCTCTAAAGCAGGAGCGGCATGCCAGCAAGAGGCAGTGCTGCCGCTCCTGCTTCAGGGGCGAGGGGGGAGGGTCAGTCAATGAATCGGGAGGCCGATTTTTTGTCATGGTAAATCGATTCGAATTGATTCACCTGAAGTGAATCGGTGAATCAATTCGAATCGTGAATTGGGCAGCACTAGTGGCTACTACCCTAGAGTAGGGTTATCATATGGCTCCAGAAAAAGGAGGACGGATTGAGACATCCAGGTTTTACTTCTACTGAAAGCAATGGAAGTAAGGAGGACAGATAGAGACGTCTGGGCTTTACTTCTGTTGAAAGCAATGGAAGTAAAACCCGGATGTCTCAATCCGTCCTCCTTTTTCTGGAGCCATATGGTAACCCTAACCAGCCCTGGAGCACAGAGGATCGGCTCAGGCCTCTTATGAGGCAGCATGGAGCAAAACCCTAAAGCCAGCACACTGTTCCTGGTCAGAAGCTTTTTTGAAAACAAATAAGCCAGGTTATCTTCAAAGGTTGTGGGAAAAACAGAAATATGAATACACAGTGAACTTCAAAAGCTTTTAACATTTCAGCAACAAAGGTGCACGTTCACGTGAATTTAGTGTTGCAAAAAAGCAGATAAGACCTTGATCTATCACTGAGTAAATCTCCAGGAGTCATTAGACAAATTCCCAGGAATCAAATGCTTTCTCTACAGTTCAAAAGTAGTGCAGAAGAAAAGCATGGGCTGAAAGTGATGGCACAGCTTCTGACACTTCACAGCTCTGCAATGCAGGTGGAGTAAAGAGGGATGGGCAGAAGAAACACCACAGGCAGACATAGAATAAAGTGATTGTCTGGGACATTAGCCCCAAAGTGATACCTTTAATGAACATGGACATTTCTCACAGCATATTTTCCATTTCTCTGAGTAAAATCTCTTATTGTCAACCATCGGTCTCTCTGGTTGTCTATCCATCTACATTTCACATCTGGAGGTCTACAAAATTATTGCTGGAGAGCTGTTTCCATGTGTTCAGTAGAGCTGCCCGATTTCCAATTTGAATCGATTTGAATAGGTTTGTTCTTGGAGAAAAATCAGATTTACCGACCATGAGGGCCGACATTGTCATTGTCCTGGAATTTCTCCGCAGCGGCAGCCTTCACAACACACTGTTCTTGCCAGTGTTGGGCCTTCATCTCTGCTGGTCCTGCCTTTGCGGAAACAGGAAGTAGATGAGAGAAAGGCCTGACACCAACAAGAGCAGCGAGTTGTGAAGGCTACACTGCTGACAGTGTGTGTGTTAGGGAATGTGACAAAGAGAGCAAGGGAAGGGAATAGAGGGAGTTATCAAACCTCAGGGGGGCATGGATGGAGGGTTCTGGATCTCAGAAGGGGTGGGAGGAGGAAAAAGATGCCTTACTACAGGACATCTTTTAAACAATTGTAAATGTTTTAAAGCTAAATATCACAGCAATCAATTTCAATCATGCTGCAAGAAGTATTCTATTTGTGCTTATGGGATGTCAGATAACCCTCAGAGTAGCATAACTCAATAGTATTCATGACGGCATGTAAATGTGATAGTGAATACTATAGCTTCCCCATACCTTGATAAAGAAATAACAAAACGCATAGATTAAAAGGGAATTTACTATTTACATGGCTGAAAAAGCTGTTATTTTTCTTAATTATTTATAATATTTAAGATATTTGATATATTTAAGATATGAATTCAAGATATTCAAGATATGAATTAAAATGATACTACAAAAATTTGTGCCCTACTGGGAGAAATGAGGAATCACACCCTATTGAGTTATGCCACTCTGAGGGTTATCTGATATCCCATAAGCACGAATAGAACACTTCTTGCAGCGTGATTGAAATTGATTGCTGTGATATTACTACAGGACAGGCAGGGAAGTAGATGGCCTGGAGACAAGAGAGAGATTAGATAAGGTAATGGGGAAGAGTAGGAATGGCTGAAATCACAGAGGGAGATGCTGGGACGGGGAGCTGGAAGAGCAAAGGGAAGAGAGAGAGAAAAAAAACTGAGAAGATTGAGAAAGATGCTAAATCCTCAAATGGAGAGAAAAAAAAGAGATATATGCTTGCCCTGGGATGAGGGGTGTAGGAGGAAAAAGGGAACAGAGGGGGAAAAGCTAGACAGAAGGAGAGGCAGGGCCACAGGGGGAGGGATGGGGGACACGGTGGATGGAAAGGGCAGAGAGAGAACAGATGCTGGATGGAAAGAAGTGAGTGAAGAGGATGATTAAAGCAGAAATGACAAAAGGTAGAAAAAAGATTTTTTGTTGTTTAGCTGTATTAATAAATGTTTATAAACAGAAAATGGAAATAGTTTTTATTAGACTAATTTTAATACATTTTTTTACTAACCAGGTCAGGACAGGATACTGTAATAGCAGTATACTGTACTGACCTAAAGAATGAAGTTTTGGCCTCTGAAAGCTAATTTTAAAATGGATTAAACCAATAAAATGGTATTTTCTTATTTTCCATTTTTGTTTTATCTCTATTTGTTAATTTGTAAAGTGATGATTGTTATTTGTCAGTTTTTTCAAACTTACACCTGCTATCTTTATATTTTGCATGTGTCACTGTTTCTGTGGTGTTGCATTGTATGTAGAGTCTGACTTCTTGGAGGTTCAGTTTCATTTTTGTCTACATATTTCTATTTTTACTTTGTGATTACTTATTTCATACTGGGTGAGGGTATATCTGTATTCTATGTGTATGAAAAGGACATGGTTTTCTGTTAGCATTGACTGTGCAGGATCAATCTGTATTAATCTGGTTTGTTTAATTTAACAATAAATATTGATTCAACATTAAATTTAAAAAGCTGTGCCATTGAAAGCAAATCGAATTGAATTGAAAAATCGATTCAATAGGCCAAATTGAATTGAATTGACATCAACAACAATTTATTATTTCTATAGTGCTACCAGGCGCACGCAGCGCTGCCCATTGTACATGTAAGAGATGGTCCCTGTTCAGAAGAGCTTATAATCTAATTATGACAGACACACAGAGGGGCTAAAAGGTGGTAGAGGACTATAAGGGAATAACAGGCAAGATATGTTGGATGGGTCAGTGTTTGAAAGCAGGTTCAAATAAGTAGGTTTTTAGTTTGGTTTTGAATATCGCCAGAGACGGAGCCTGACGTAGTGAGTCAGGCAGGTTGTTTCAAGCATATGGTTCAGCAAGGCAGAAGGGACAGAGACGCGAGTTGGCGGTAGAGGAAAAGGGTACAGAGAGGAGGGACTTGTCTGATGAGTGGAGTTTCCAGCTTGGAGTATAAGGAGTAACAAGAGAGGAGAGATACTGAGGAGCCACAGAGTGAGCAAGAGGAGTTTGAATCGTATACAGAGATGGACTGGGAGTGAGTGAAGTAACCTGAGCAGAGCAGTTGATGGGTGCAGAAGCATTCTGAACTGGAGAGGTATGGCATTGCAGTAGACTGGTGAGAAGCACATTGCAGTAATCCAGATGAGAGGTGACGAGGGTGTGGATGAAGGTTTTGGCAACGTGCTCAGAAAGGAAAGGACGGATTTTAACAATATTATAGAGAAAGAAAGAAGTTTTGGCATTCTGTTGGATATGAGAGGAGAAGGAGAGCAATGAGTCGAAGATGACCCAAAGTTGTGGGCTGCAGAGACAGAGAAGATGAGGGTGTTATCCACCGCTATAAAGAATGGGGGAAGGGAAGAACATAAGAATCGCCTCTGCCGAGTCAGACCACAGGTCCATCATGCCCAGCAGTCCACTCCCGCGGCGGCTCCCTAGGTCAATGACCTGTAAGTGATCTATTACTCTAAAGCATTTGTACTGTATAGTAGATGACGGCAGATAAAGACCCGAATGGTCCATCCAGTCTGCCCAATCTGATTCAATTTAAATTATTATTTTTTTTTTATTTTTATTTTTTCTTCTTAGCTATTTCTGGGCGAGAATCCAAAGCTTTACCCAGTACTGTGCTTGGGTTCCAACTGCCGAAATCTCTGTTAAGACTTACTCCAGCCCATCTACACCCTCCCAGCCATTGAAGCCCTCCCCTGCCCATCCTCCTCCAAACGGCCATGCACAGACACAGACCGTACAAGTCTTCCCAGTAACTGGCCTAGTTCAATCTTTAATATTATTTTCTGATTCTAAATCTTCTGTGTTCATCCCACGCTTCTTTGAACTCAGTCACAGTTTTACTCTCCACCACCTCTCTCGGGAGCGCATTCCAGGCATCCACCACCCTCTCCGTAAAGTAGAATTTCCTAACATTGCCCCTGAATCTACCACCCCTCAACCTCAAATTATGTCCTCTGGTTTTACAATTTTCCTTTCTCTGGAAAAGATTTTGTTCTACGTTAATACCCTTTAAGTATTTAATACCCTTTAAGTATAGTACCCCTCTAATTATACCCTTCAATCCCCTTTTCCTTCAGGAATTTTTCCAGTCCCGGGTTTAGGAGAAAAGATAAGGAGTTCAGTCTTGGTCATATTTAATTTTAGATGGCAGCGAGACATCCAGGTAGCAACATCAAAGAGGCAAGTCAAGATTCGGGCCTGGATTCCCACAGAAATTTCAGGTGTGGAGAGGTAGATTTGCGAGCCATCATGATCAGCATAGAAACATAGAAGATGACGATAGATAAGGGCCATAGCCCATCAGGTCTGCCCACTCTACTGACCCACCCCCAAGTCTACTATCCTAGGGATCCCACTCCTGGTGACAGGTTCCCTTGGCTTAACCCTCTAAGGGTCCCATTTGCTCTTAAATTCTTGCACTCTGTTTGCCTTGATCACCTGCACCGGGAGCTCGTTCCAAGGATCAACCACTCTCGGTGAAGAAACATTTCCTGGTGTCGCCATGAAATTTCCCGCCCCTGAGTTTGAGTGGATGCCCTCTTGTGGCTGAGGGTCCTTTGAGAAAGAGAATCTCTTCTTCCATCTCGATACGGCCGGTAATATACTTAAACGTCTCGATCATGTCTCCTCTCTCCCTACGTTCCTCGAGTGAGTACAGCCACAAATTTTTCAGCCTTTCCTTGTACGATAGATCCTTGAGACCCGAGACCATCCTGGTGGCCATCTGTTGCACCGACTCTGCTCTCAGCACATCTTTTCGGTAGTGTGGCCTCCAGAACTGCACAGAGTATTCCAAATGAGGTCTCACCATGGTTCTGTATAATGGCATTATGACTTCAGGCTTCCGGCTGACGAAACTCCTGCGGATGCAACCTAACAACTGTCTTGCCTTAGGTGAAGCCTTCTCCACATGATCAGCAGTTTTCATGTCTGTGCTGATGATCACTCCCAAGTCTTGTTCTGTTGAAGTTCTAGCTAAGGTCTCACCATTCAAGGTGTAAGTTCTGCACGGATTTCTGCTGCCGAGGTGCATGATCTTGCATTTCTTAGCGTTGAAGCCCAGCTGCCAGGTCGAGGACCAAAGCTCCAACAAATGTAGGTCCTGTGTCATACTATCGGGTGAATTGCCGTCTCTCACTATATTGCATAGTTTGGCGTCGTCAGCGAATAACGTTATCTTACCTTGATGCCCCTGAGTTAGGTCTCCTATGAATATGTTGAATAGGAGCGGGCCCAAGACTGAGCCCTGCGGTACTCCACTGGTCACCTCCAATGTTTTAGAGAGGGTACTGGAAACCGTGGGATGAAATTAGAGCATCGAGACTTCTGTGGTAAGTAAATTAATGGAAACACTTTTAAAACAGAGAATGGTGAAGTTTCTGGAATCCTGTGGATTACAAGAATGGAGGCAACATGGATTCATTAGAGGTAGGTCTTGTCGGACAAATCTGATCAATTTCTTTGACTGGGTGACCAGAGAATTGGATAGAAGATGTGCGCAAGATGTGGTGTATTTAGATTTTAGCAAAGCCTTTGACAGTGTTCCGCACAGACGTCTAATATATAAACTTAGTGCCCTCAGGATGGGTCCCAAAGTAACAGGCTGAGTCAAGAACTGGTTGAGTGGAAGGTGATAGAGGGTAGTGATCAATGGAGATTGCTTTGAGGAAAGGGATGTTACCAGTGGTGTGCCTCAAGGTTCTGTTCTTGGGCCTGTTCTTTTTAACATTTTTATATAAACGATATTGCTGCAGGGCTGTTGGGTAAGATTTGCCTTTTTGTGGATGATACCAAAATCTGCAATAGAGTTGACACGCCGGATGGTGTGAATAACATAAAGAAAGACCTGGTGAAGCTTGAAAAATGTTTTGAAATTTGGCAACTAAAATTTAATGCTAAAAAATGTAAGGTCATGCATTTGGGCTGCAAAAATCAGAGGGAATGTTCATGACAGAAGAGTGGGACTTGGGTGTTATTGTATGTGATGATCTTAAGGTGGTCAAACAGGTTGAAAAGGTGACAGCAAAAGCTAGAAGGATTCTAGGTTGCATAGGGAGAAGTATGGCCAGTAGGAAAAAGGAGGTATTGATGCCTCTGTATAAGACTCTGGTGAGACCTCATTTAGAATATTGTGTACAATTCTGGAGGCCACACCTTCAAAAAGATATAAAAATGATGGAGTTGGTAGATAAAGGCCAAATGGCTTATCCAGTCTGCAGCATCCACTATCACCTCCTCTCCCTAAGTCTCTTTACACCTGAATTGTGAGGTCATAGAGCTTTATAGTTATAGAAAGAGAAACATGACATCAGATAAAGGCCAAATGGCCCATCCAGTCTTCCCATCTGCAGCATCCACTAATCCCTCCTCTCCCTAAGAGATCCCACGTGCCTGTCCCATACTTTATTGAATTCAGACACAGTCTGTCTCCACCACCTCTTCCGGGAGACTATTCCATGCATCTACCTCCCTTTCTATAAAAAAGGTATTTCCTTAGATTACTCCTGAGCCTATCACCTCTTAACTTCATACTATGCCCTCTCATTCCAGAGCTTCCTTTGAAATCAGACTCACCTCATGTGCATTTATGCCACGTAGATATGTAAACATCTCTGTTCAAGCTGAAGAGCCCTAATCTCTGTAGTCTTTCCACATATGAGAGGAATTCCATCCCCTTTATATTGTGGTTGCTCTTCTTTGAACCTTTGCTAAGTTACCAGTTTGATTCACAGTTGTCCCTTGAGGCACAGAGTGCATAAAAGGAAGAAGGACTGGTCATTAAGGAGACTTGCTCTACCCTAATCTTCAGAGAAGAAAGACTGAATAAAGCTGCTGCCAAAATACAGTCCTTACAAGGAAATCCAGAAGAAGAGCTAGTGAGAAACAGAAGGTAGGACCCAAGTCTTAGAAGGTGATCAACCTGCCTGTACATAGAGAAAAGGAGCATTGGGGGACTCAGAGCTACAAGAGAGAGAGAGAGAGAGAGAGAAAGAGAGGAAACTAGAGTGAAAGAGGGATGGAGGGAGAGACTGTGAGCATGGGAGAGAGTAAGCAAGCAAGAATGAAAGAAAGTGAGCAAGCAAAATAAAGAGAGAGGCTTGTTTTTATAGACTATTTGCCTAGTTTTTCTATCCCTTCTTTTGCATATATTTGTACAGTACTGGAGAGCCCAATAAATGGGAATGTTATTATAATTAAGAACAGTCTTCCAGTCACATTCTTTCCTATGAAATCACTTGAATGTTAACTCTTAACATCTAAGCCTACCACTAGGGGCCCTTTAGCTGTCTGTGTGCACTGAGAGATCGGAGGTGTTTTATCCACAGTCTGCTTAAACTCTTTGTGCACTAGCCTCGGAGGTACCTCTCATCTACACACCGAAGGCAGCTGGAAGAAGGGGACAGACTCAGGAGTAATCTTGACAGAAAGGGTAGTGTCTTGGCCTCCCAGTGAAGGTGGAGATGAAGACTGTGTATGAATTCAAAAAGCATGGGAGAATCACAGAGCATTTCAGAAGGGGAGAAAGAGACAGTAGAGCTTATTGGTTGGCGTAGATGATCAGACTGGGTAGGCCATATGGTCTTTATCTGCTGGCCTTTTCTGTTTCTATAAAACCCCGCCTCTGGGACCAGGGAGTCTGTCCCATTATTGAAACCTCTTCCTGTCTGTCCATGGTACAGTTTGTACAGCTTGCAATTGGCCCATACCATACATACAACATAATTAAATCCAGCTCTGGAATGCAAAGGAGCAACTTTTCTCCATATCTAAGCTGATACTGCCCCATGGTGGCCAACCCTCACAGCACAGAATGGGAAGGATATGTGATGGATCTGAATTTTGGCAGAAAGAGTGGGAACTCACCCCAGCTGCTTTTAATGGACTGCTGGCACCAGAAAAACTGAACCTTTTGGGCTTAATATCAAAAGTTTTCAAACAAAATACAGCAACTCTCCCTTGTCTATTTCCCAATCCTCATATCCACTGTTACAAAGTCTTATGTGGAGTAAATGTAAAACATTACTCATTGTTTCTCTGATAAGAATCAAATCATGGAAAGTTCAGTTCCATGAACCTGAAGACAGCAGGGTCCCATGTCCTGTAGTGAGGCTTGTAATACCCATAGAGGCAGCTTGGAACGCTCTTTGGTTGAATGGTGAATACCATCCTAAAGCCCCATGGAGGCAGTTTAGGTTTTATTTAAAATCTTGATATATCATCCAGCCTTAACAGATCAAAGCAATTAATGAAATAAAATACAATAAATACAAGGAAATTAGGAATCCATATTAGCAAACAGGAAAGTCCAGAGATTGAAACCAGCCATCCTTACAGACCAACATGGCCTATTGTAAATACACTTTATAAAGTTTAAAACTAAATCAATATCCATACTTTTGCTACTATTTGTCTGATTTTATCTTTACCACCAATTTAACCCTCAAACTCCATTATAAAATAATGGGGGGGGGGGGGGGTTTAAGCAAATTTTAAAATTGTTTCTGCCCTGATATCCTCTCATAGGTTGTTCCAGAGACTGGGGGCTAGCCAAAAGAAGGCTCTTTCTCTGGCAATGGGCTAATTTAGACTGAGGGACCACCAGTCTATAATCTTGCAGTGATCTTTTAAACATCTATTTAAGTATGCTGGCTTCTGCTCCCACAACACCTTATGAACTAAGCACAATAGCTTAAATTTGCATCTAAAGGAGATTGGAAGCCAATTAAATTCTTTATATATGAGTGGAGTAATGTGTTCAAAGATTTTAATGTTACCTAGCAGCCGGGGTTGAGATGAAGCAAGTAAATAGCATTGACTCCTGCGGGATGAAGGAGCTTTATTATGGGAATGGGTGAAGATGGGTTAGATTCCTTTGATGATGGATAGGAATGGGTGAAATTTCTGTCCCTGTGCAGCTCTCTAGTTTGGATCCCCTTGTGACCCTGGACAAGTCACTTAACCCTCTATTTCATAAGGAACAAAGAAGGTAATATCGAGCCTGTAGCAGTCAGCTTTTTTGGAATGCTGACTGCCATGAGTAAAATAAATCCAGATATCCAATCCAATCCAATCCTTAGTCTTATATACCAAGTCATTCCCACATAGGACTTGAACCGGTTAACAAAGTTAGATCAAAGTACATAGGAAAACAATAATTGGACAAAAAATATATACTACAGTCTCTTATTTGTCAACTAAAAATTTATCAAATACAGCTTCAGAGTTTTTCTAAAACATGTCAAAGAGGAAAGGAGTCTAATTTCTGAAGGGAGGTCATTCCAAATTTTTACCAAGGCAAATGCCATAGAATGTGAAAGCCTACCCAAAGCTTGAATACCTCTAATTGAAGGAAATATTAATTTAAATTTATGTATTCCTCTAGTTGAAAGAGGTTGTAGAGAATTCAAACAAAGAGTGAGCAATGGGGAAAAAATCCCATATAAACTTTTAAATACAACATTAGCACATTTGTACTGAATCCTCCAATATACCGGGAGACAATGCAATGCTCTCAGTAATGGAGTAACGTGATCATATCTACTCTTTCTGAAAATCAATTTAGCAGCTATATTCTGAATAAGCTGTAATTTCTTTAAATTACACTTACTTAAACTGATGTAAAGAGAATTTTCATAGTCCAAAGGAGCTAAAACAATAGCCTAGATCAGTGATGGCTAACCTTTTTGAGCCCGAGTGCCCAAACTGCCGCACAAAACCAAAGAATTTCCTCAAAGTGCCAGCACGTCAATTAAACCTTAATAACAAGATTTTAGTATCTAAAAACTCTTTATAAAGTTGCCTGAACTATGTAACATCATTTTTAAAGGTTGGAATCTTTGTATTGTCAGAGAATCAATTTGATTCACAATCCTTTGGTTTTCATTTCAATTTATTGGCAATTTATAATGTTTTAATGATTTCATTCATAGGCCGAATACACACATACTTTTCTCTGTCGCCGCACTCTTTGACCAAAAGATTTGTAAGCCTGCAACCACGTCAAGGTAGACTCTTTCAGCAGCTCCCCTCCCTCCCCCTTACCTTTGTGGCCAAGTCAAAATGATCTACCAACAATAAAATTTTAAAAACACAAAGCACGCTATACGCAGAGAAAATGTTAATTATCATTTATATTCCGCGGGTTTTTAAAGAGGTCAAGGCAGATGACTTTATGCAATGTCACCTCAGTAACAACTACACAAAAATAGACAAATATTCCCCCTCCCTTTTTACTAAACCGCGATAGTGGTTTTTAGCGCAGGGACCTGCACTGAATGCCCCACGCTGCTCTTGAAGCTCATAGGCTCCCTGCGCTAAAAAACGCTATTGCGGTTTAGTAAAAGGGGGCCATAGTGCAAAATATAGACAGCATATATAAATTCTCAAAACGGACACATTTTGATCACTAAATTGAAAATAAAATCATTTTCCTACCTTTGGTAATTTCATCAGTCTCTGGTTGCACTTTATTCTTCTGACTGTGCATCCAATATTTCTTCCCTTTTTTAAGCCTCCTGTATGCTTTCTCTCCTCCAGACCTCATTCCCTCCCCAAACTTTTTCTTTGTTTCACCCTGCCCCCTTCTTTCTTTTTCTCTCTCTCCATACCCCCTTTCATTCTGTATGTCTGTCTTTCTCTCTCTCTCCGTGCCCCATTTTTCTTTGTTTCACCCAGCCCTCTTTCTTTTTTTTTGGCTCCCTGTCCCCCCCTTTCTTTCTTTCTCCTTGCCCTCCCCTATGCCACCACCATTGGGAAAATGCTGCCACCGCCACTGGGGAATAGGCTGCCACTGCCGCTATCGGGAACAGGCCGGCGCCGAGTTCTCCCTGCTTCTCTTCCCCACGGGGCCGACCAACTCTCGCCACTCGACGTCAATTCTAACATCGGAGAGGACGTTCTGGGCCAGCCAGGCAGCGATTGGCTGGCCCAGAACGTCCTCTCCGACATCAGAATTGACGCGGGTGGTGAGAGTTGGTCGGCCCCACAGGGAAAAGCAGGGAGAACTTGGCACCGGCCTGTTCCCAATGGCGGCGGTGGCACTCAAGTGGCTAAAGAGACGCAGTTTGCCAGCCTAGGGAGAACACTGGAGGGTGGCCAGCTGTGCACCCCCTTGGGGCGTAAAACCGGGGCAGACCACCCCCACCCCCACCTTGGTATGCCACTGTCTGTACCTCACTCCCTCCCTATGACCAAAAATTCTCCTTTCTTCTATTCCCCGTGTACACAACCATCTCTTTCCCTCCCTTCCTCTCTCCCAAGTCCTTGCCTTCTGTGTCCAAAAACACATTCCCTCCCCCACCTCAGCATCTATTTTCCTCCCTTCCTCTCTCCCAAGTCCATGCCTTGTGTCCAAAAACCCATTCCCTCCCCCACCTCAGCATCTCTTTCCCTCCCTTCCTAACTCCCAAGTTCATGCCTTGTGTCCAAAAACCCATTCCCTCCCCCACCTCAGCATCTATTTTCCTCCCTTCCTCTCTCCCAAGTCCATGCCTTCTGTGTCCAAAAACCCATTCCCTCCCCCACCTCTGCATCTCTTTCCCTCCCTTCCTCTCTCCCAAGTTCATGCCTTCTGTGTCCAAAAACCCATTCCCTCCCCCACCTCAGCATCTATTTCCCTCCCTTCTCTCTCCCAAGTCCATGCCTTCTGTGTGCAAAAACCCATTCCCTCCCCCCACCTCAGCATCTCTTTCCCTCCTTTCCTCTCTCCCAAGTTCATGCTTTCTGTGTCCAAAAACCCATTCCATCCCCCACCTCAGCATCTATTTCCCTCCCTTCCTCTCTCCCGTCCATGCCTTGTGTCCAAAAACCCATTCCCTCCCCCACCTCAGCATCTCTTTCCCTCCCTTCCTCTCTCCCAAGTCCATGCCTTGTGTCCAAAAACCCATTCCCTCCCCCACCTCAGCATCTCTTTCCCTCCCTTCCTCTCCCAAGTTCATGCCTTGTGTCCAAAAACCCATTCCCTCCCCCACCTCAGCATCTATTTCCCTCCCTTCCTCTCTCCCAAGTCCATGCCTTCTGTGTCCAAAAACCCATTCCCTCCCCCACCTCAGCATCTCTTTCCCTCCTTTCCTCTCTCCCCAGTTCATGCCTTCTGTGTCCAAAAACCCATTCCCTCCCCCACCTCAGCATCTCTTTCCTTCCTTTCCTCTCTCCCAAGTTCATGCCTTCTGTGTCCAAAAACCCATTCCATCTCCCACCTCAGCATCTCTTTCCCTCCCTTCCTCTCTCCCAAGTTCATGCCTTCTGTGTCCAAATACCCATTCCCTCCCCCACCTCAGCATCTCTTTCTCTCCCTTCCTTTCTCCCAAGTTCATGCCTTGTGTCCAAAACGCACTCCCTCCCCCTTTTGTGTTCCCCGTTTGTCTCCCAGCCCATCTTAGCAACTTTCTCAGCAAAATGTAGCTCGAGCCGCGTAGGCTTGTCTTCTATTTCCTGCCTGTCCCGCCCCGCACACATAGCCAACCAGAAGTCTTCCCCGACGTCAGCGCTGACGTCGGGGAAGATTTCCGATCGGCTATGTGAGCGGCAGGGCAGTCGGAGTAGAAGACGAGCCTCGCAGCTCGAGTTATATTTAACCCCGTGGGTCCCCCATCGTCCCCGTTCAGCTCTCTCTCCTGTGCACCCCCTGGTAGTACTGCCCTGATGGCGGCCCTGCGCGTGCCAGCTGCAAGGCCTTCGCGTGCCACAGTTGGCATGCGTGCCATAGGTTCGCCATCGCTGGCCTAGATCAATACAACAAAGTGACACTAATGAAAAAAACAATGAACCCTCCTCAACATCCGTAAACTAAAGAAACATTTTTTAGATACATTGTTTATTTGATTAGTCAAAGAAAGAGTAGAATCCAAAACAAACCCAAGGATTCTTAAAGTATCACCAGAATTTAATTGTACAGAGGAAGGCAAATTGTGTGTAGTAGGGCCAAACCATAAAAGTTTTCTTTTAGTGGTGTTTAATTTCATACGCACAGAGGAGACCCAACCTTGAAGTCCTGAAATACAAGAATTGATATCTGCTGTTAAATTCGACAATGATGGATCAACATCAAGTAAGATGAAAATATCATCAGTGTAAGTAAAAATTGATTTTGAGGTAGATAAGTTCAAATATTTTAGTGTTATCATATATATATATTAAATAATATGGGAGACAATGGAGACCCCTGTGGTACTCTGCAAACAGAAGACCAAGATGGAGAAAATTTACCTTCAGCGTGAACTTAATAAGATCGTAATTTAAAAAAAACCGTTGAACCAGTTCAGAACTCTCTGATCTAAGCTGATATTAATCAATAGTTGCATTAGAATATCATGACCAACGACGTCAAAAGCTGCCGAAAGATCAAATTGTAACAAAATAGCACAATGGCCATGGACCAGAAATTGTTGGTCTTTTGCCACTAGTGAAATAAGAAGAGTTTCAGTACTATGGTTTGAACAAAATCCATGATGAAATGGAAGAAGTATGGAAAATTCATTCAAATATTCTGAAAGTTGCCTGGAAACAATTGATTCAAAAATCTTTGTTAACAACGGCATATTTGCAACAGGATGGTAGTGGGAGGCTAAAGTTGGATCTAATTTGGAATTTTTTTTAGCAGTGGGGTATATCTGATGCAAAAAAACCACTGGTAAGAATATAGTTTAGCAACATTGTAAACCAAGGGATAACATATGTAGGAATACTACCAAAAATATGTGAAGGAACAGGGTCAAGCAAACATTTTTTGCAACCAAGTTTAGCACAGAGCTTCGGCAGTTGGCATTCTGTCACTGTACTAAAATTGTGCCAATATCTGGAATCTCATTAAGAGATTTTTCGATACAAGGTAGCTCAACAAGCCCTGAAATATTAGAAAATGATGACCTTATTGTTACAATTTTGTCATTAAAGAAGGTAGCTAATTCTTCTACAGAAGGTCTAGTAATTTTATCAGCCTGCCCAGATATTGTTGGAATAGATTTCCATAATAGAAATAAAGCCTTATTGTGATCTTTTGCTGTATTCATTTTATTGCCATAATATATTTTCCTAGCCTTAATGATCTCATAATTATATTCCTTTATCTTCCTCCTCCAGCTATTTCCGCATCACTTTTTTTCCACTTCCTTTCTAACTTTCTACATATCTGTTTAAGTTGATGATGATAATGAGAATACCAAGGGGCTTTTTTCTTGTGAGAAATCTCCTTAGTTTTAAGAGGAGCTAATGATTCAAAGATTAGTTCAGATTTTTCTTTCCAAATTTTTTAAATTCTATCCACATCAAGTTCACAAGGAGAATCGGGTAAAATTTGCATTAATTGTTGCCAAAAGCTATCAGGATTCATTTTACTCCTTATCGTAATTGTTTCTTTTAAAGGGTCAGATATTCAGTGTCAGTATCCTTTCTGACACTGAAGTAGAAGTCCATTCTGTTCCTGGGTGCGAATACTAATGTAACCGTCTAAATATGGACTTGAAAGTCTGGTGCCAGTTGTTATAGCAGCCAATGAGCTGGTGGATGTAATCACTGCAGACACATTTGTAACTTAGGGCTCCTTTTACAAAGCTACGCTAGTGGTTTTATCGCATGCACCGGATTAGCGCACGCTATAGTGCGTGCTAGCCAGAAATCTACCGCCTGCTCAAAAGGAGGACCTACAAAGGGACCTAAACAAACTGGAGGAGTGGGCTAATAAATGGCTGATGGACTTCAATGTAGGGAAATGCAAGGTCATGCATATAGGGAGAAAGAACCCGATGTTCAGCTACCAAATGGGGGGGGGGGGGATTAGTATTAGAGGGAAGTAACCTTGAAAGAGATTTGGGTGTACTGGTGGACACAACAATGAAGTCAACAGCACAATGTGCAGCAGCCGCGAAGAAGGCAAACAGAATGTTGGGTATTATTAAGAAGGGTATTACGACCAGAATGAGAGAAGTCATCCTGCCGTTGTATCGGGCAATGGTGCGCCCGCACCTGGAGTACTGTGTTCAGTATTGGTCACCGTACCTTAAGAAGGATATGGCAATACTTGAGAGGGTCCAGAGGAGAGCGACACGAATGATTAAGGGCATGAAAAACCTTTCATACACTGAAAGATTGGAGAGATTGGGGCTCTTCTCCCTGGAAAAGCGGAGACTCAGAGTAGATATGATAGAGACCTACAAGATCATGAAGGGCATAGAAGAGTAGAGAGGGACAGATTTTTCAAACTTTAAAAACATAAAAGAACAAGAGGGCATTCGGAAAAGTTGGAAGGATACAGATTCAAAACGAATGCTAGGAAGTTTTTTTTTACCCAGCGTGTGGTGGACACCTGGAATGCGCTTCCAGAAGACGTAATAGGACAGAGTACGGTACTGGAGTTCAAGAAAGGATTGGACAATTTCCTGCTGGAAAAAGGGATAGAGGGGTATAGATAGAGGGCTACTGCACAGGTCCTGGACCTGTTGGGCCGCCGCGTGAGCGGACTGCTAGACACGATGGACCTCGGTTCTGACCCAGTGGAGGCATTGCTTATGTTCTTATGATAGGACAATTTCTAAACTTTAAGAAATTCCAGTGTATTGATGTCCCCAATATGGGTTCACACACTTAATGTGGAGAGTGCCAATGGTGTGAAACAATGATTGAAGGTGCCCAGTGGGTGGTCCCAGGGAAACACACCACTATTGCGGCAAGGAATGACACCAATTGTAACAGCAGATGGGTAGTATACGCAATTGTGTGCCCCTGTAACTTAATATACATAGGGAGGACGAGTCGCCAAATCAAAATCCAGTTAAATGGGCACAAATCTAGGATTAATAGGACTCTTAAGCAAGCCCCGATGGTTTCTCATATGATTAATTTTAAACATTCAGTAGCTGAATTAAGATGGAGAGTAATTGACAGTTTACAACAGATTGAGAGAGTGGGTGGCAACACGGAAAGAGATCTTAACTTGAAGGAACAAAGATGGATTCACAGACTCGACACGGTAGTCCCTCATGGGTTGAACTTAGAAATAGAATGGGTTTCCATGTTTTGAACCGGGATGGTCGTGTGGCATATTATAGTGCGAGTCAAATTTGAATTTATGGGACCAGGGGGTTCCTGCGCCCGTGGGGCAGGGGGCGGGTTCCCGGCGGACCAATTGCATCTAGGGGACAGTTCTCTAGCAGGAAGTAGATATAATGGGAGCCCTAAAGACGCGGCCGCCATCTTGCAAATAATGAAGGATAAGAAGTGGACGGCTGCGGTGGTGGTAAGCAAGGAGGTTTTATTGGAATTTGTTCAGCAATGGTATGGGTGAGGGCTATTAATATTAATTTGATTCATTGTAGGGAAGACCCCTGATGAAACTGTTGTGAAACATGTCGGATCTCACTGCTAGTCCATACTGAGAAACGAATAATTCAGCATTACTATACAATAATTCAGTAATCATAAGTAAAAAATGATAAGAAATATACAGTACTTAAAAATAGTAGACCGGTGAGGATTTCACCACTTGAATCTCCCTTGGTGGGACGGAGGAGAGGTGGTTCTGAGGTCTCTAGAAATTGATTAATGAAATGGTAGAATCATTTACTAAATTAGGAAGGGGAGTTTGATGAGCACCTTAGAAACATTTTTAACAAAATAAAGTTTTGAAAGTTAAGCATCCAGATTCCTCTTAGCTAGACCTATTTTCAATTTTTGTAGATAAACTGAAGCCCACATGTGATGAATATACTATCTTTTGTAAGGACCAGTTATCAGAAGCATCATAGTATTTAACTGCAGTTTTCTTGTCACTCAACATAAATGTGTTGTAAACCAATCGTACCACGAGATGGAGCTTTAGCAGTTATAAGGAATGCTTAACAAAACAAAGGAAATAAGGTGACACCTCTTGATTGGGCTAACAATGCATTTTTTATTAGCTTTCAAAGGTAACCCTTTCTTCTTCCAATGAGAAATAAGCAAATGTTGACAAATACCAGTATATATAAGTAAGTAAAACATTAAAGCACTCCAATGACAGTTTCTCAATAAGAAGAAAGGGGTGGGTAAGGTAAAAATAAAAAACCACCCCATGAAAATCTGGGTGTGTGGAAGACAAGGAGAGATGGAGGGGTGATAAGAGAGCAATAAAATATTGTGGTTTGGAATACGATAGAGAATTCAGATCCTTGTTAAGTCCTGTCTGGTAGGTGTCAAAATATGTTATCATTTTGATTTCAAAGGTCTTACGTTTTCCTTTCAGTATTCTTACCATAAAATCATTGAAGCAGTGTTTTGGTTTTTTTGAAGTGCTGTCTAGTTGGGATTGCAATGTTTAATGCTATGATATGTGGGATCCTAGTCTTTAGCATCTGGCTTGTTTCTCCAACGTAACATAGCAGATGACGGCAGATAAAGATCCGAATGGTCCATCCAGTCTGCCCAACCTGATTCAATTTAAATTTTTTTTAAATTTTTTCTTCTTAGTTATTTCTGGGCAAGAAGACGTTCTTTACATTTTTCACATTAAATGATACATACCGCATTAGAAGGTGAGAATGTGTAGGATCCCCTTATGCTGAATGTTTTTACTACTATTTATAATTTCTATAGCACTGCTAGACGTACACAGCACTGTACATTAAAGCATTCAAGAGACAGTCCCTGCTCAGTAGTAGAGCTTACAATCTAAACAAACAGGACAAGTAGGGGATTAGAGAGTTAGGCATGATTATATTACAGTGAGTTGGGGGTAAGGAGATAAACGCAGGCTCGAAAAGGGGGGCTTCTAGTCTGGAATATTTGCCCACCATTGATTCTAAAATCAGCTCCATTACAATTTAGAAAAGAAGTGTTAAGCTGGATAACATTACTACTGTAGAATTTCCATCAAATGTAGGACATATTTTGCTCTCACCGATAATTATAATTCCAAAAGAATCTGTAGCTCTTGTCAGCAACTATAGAAACATGGCAGCAGATAAAGGCCAAATGGCCCATCTAGTCTGCCCATCCGCAGTAACCATTATATCTTTCTCTCTCTGAGAGATCCCACGTGCCTATCCCAGGCCCTCTTGAATTCAGACAGTCTCTGTCTCCACCACCTCTTCCGGGAGACTGTTCCACGCATCTACCACCCTTTCCATAAAAAAGTATTTCCTCAGATTGCTCCGGAGACCAATCACCTCTTAACTTCATCCTATGACTCTCATTGCAGAGTTTCCTTTCAAATGAAAGAGACTCGTCTCGTGCGCATTTACATTACATAGGTATTTAAACATTTCTATCATATTTCCCCTCTCCCGCCATTCTTAAAAAGTATACAGATTGAGATCTTTAAGTCTGTCCCCATACGCCTTATGATACAGATCACACACCATTTTAGAAGCCTTCCTCTGGACCAACTCCATTCTTTTTATATCTTTTTGAAGGTGGGGCCTCTAGAATTTTACACAATATTCTAAATGAGGTCTCACCAAAGTCTTATAAAGAGGCATACCTCCTTTTTCCTACTGGCCATACCTCTCCTTAAGCACCCTAGCATCCTTCTAGCTTTCGCTGTCACCTTTTGGCCTTTTCTTTGTCAGCTTCAACATATTCCTCCCCTTCACCTTTGAGTCTCACAATGCCACTTTTGCACTTCTTCCTATCACTAATATATCTAAAAAAGTCTTGTCTCCCCATTTTACTGAGTCAGCTATTTTTAATTCCATTTGCATCTTTACTTTCCTGACTAAACGACCAGCCTCTCTTAACTTTTCCAGATATTTCTTCATTCTTTTATAGTTTATGAAAGCTAACTTCTTATTCCTTACCTTCTCAGCTACTATTTTTGAGAACCAAAGCGGACTTCTTTTCCTCTTACTTTTACCTCACAAAAAGGTTTGTCATCCTTACAATCGCTCCTTTCAGTTTTGCCCATATATAAGACTCTGGTGAGACCTCATTTAGAATATTGTGTGCAATTCTGGAGACCCCACCTTCAAAAAGATATAAAAAGGATGGAGTCAGTGCAGAGGAAGGCTACTAATATGTATGTGGTCTTCATCATAAGGTGTATGGGGACAGACTTGGAGATCTCAATCTGTATACAGTCCCCCCCCCGGTCATTCACGGTCGGCAATTTGCGGTCCCGGTCATTCGCGGTATTTTCTGACCGCGAATGACTGGGCAGGAGAGGGCAGCCGGAGTGCTGGTGAGTGAAGGAAATCATTTGTGCCGCCTCTTCCTGCACTAAAGACAGGCCTCACCAATCAGGAGCTGTGTGTCAAAGTGTATTCACAGTTTTTCAAGATTTGCAGGGGTTCCTGGAACGGAACCCCCGTGAATATCAGGGGAGTACTGTACTTTGGAGGAAAAGCAGGAGAGGGGAGATATGATAGAGACGTTTAAACACCTACATGGCTCTGCCTAGGCCCCACAGCTCCAGTGGTCCCCATGGTCTGGGCATTTATTCCCCTTGTTGGCCCATTTCCCTCACCTTCGCGGTCACCTTTCTCTTTCAAAATTGATGTTTTCTTTTTCAGACAGGCCCCGGCATTGACGGCAACCATTCTCTTAAAAGGTGCTGGGACCAAGTACCACCACCTGAAAAATGCCCTGTAGGTAAATCGCCCAAGTACCACGAGTATAGAAAGCACTGTACAGTCATAGACTCTCTAGTCAGCTCTGTGTTACAGGTCATGGTTTAAAGCACCAAACTGCCCATTCAGCGGCACTTGAGTACCTAATTGTAAACCGCTTAGGTAACTTTGACAGGCGGTGTATAAATACCTAAATAAATACAGTCAGAAATCTGAGGAAGGTCCATTCTGAGCAGAACATTTCTTTGTTTGGGATCACCCGTGGGTGGGACTGAACAGTACAAGGGTTAGATGTGATAAATTCCTGTAAAAGAGGAACTGTTTGAACTGAAGTTCCAAAATGTTGGGAGAGTTTGTTGGCTGTCAGAAGTGAGGACTGAAACATTATCTCAGGCGGTGCAGAGGGCGGCTAAGCTTTCAAGCCTCATTAACCATGAACCATTAAAGTTCCGGAGAAGACGGAACTCTTAAAAAGTGCATGACAGATCAGATGTTTTCTGAGGATACCATAGGCCTAAGATTCTGTGATATCTTTAATATGTTGTGTTCAGGAGTGTTGAGCTATCTGGATATTTTGCTGACTATCTGGTTAAAAATAACTCTTATGCTCTGGGCTTATCTTGTTGGCCATCATCTGTCGTCATCTACTGTGTACGCCTTTAAACCCAGAGAGTGGTAGAAAACTGGAACACTCTTCCGGAGGCTGTTATAGGGGAAAACACCCTCCAGGGATTCAAGACAAAGTTGGAACGTACGCAGGTGAGGCTGGACTCATTTAGAGCACTGGTCTTTGACCTGGGGGCCGCTGCGTAAGCGGACCGCTGGGCACGATGGACCACTGGTCTGACCCAGCAGCGGCAATTCTTATGTTCGGCTCACCCCCATTTGGGGCCCTGGAAATCCTTATTCTCAGCAGCATCTCAACTGAGATGCCCTCAATAAGAGTTGAGCAATCTCTGAAAATTGATACGAGGCTTACTGCTTAATTGTCCATTCAGTTTTAAAGACTTGGCCGCTCCCTGTACTGTGTACAGCCAGATTATCTGGGAAAGAAATTCACACTGTGAGTTCATGAAGTTCCCTGCAGAGTTATTGCCAAATACCACTGCGTCATCAATCTGAGTTTATTTATACACATAACTTCCAACAGATGCAAATTAACACTCATATGATACTTCTAAGTCACGTGTTCACACACTGGCACTTGTTATATGATACAATTTCTATGTAATTATTCGGCCTCAACCTGCTTTTTTCATTAACAACTGCAGATGAATGAGATACTCTTCACCGAAAAGATAAATGTACATCCAGCCGAGAAAAATGGAAACAATTCAAAACTGATGAGGGGAGGGCAAGGCTACTACTATTTATTATTTCTATAGTGCTGAAAAGTGTACACAGCGCTGTACATTTTAATATACAATAGACAGTCCCTGCTCAGAAGAGCTTACGATCTAAATTTACACAGGACATTTCAGGGTTGGGGAAGTTATAGTGGATCTAGGTAACTGCAGCAGTGAGGGGGAGTTAAGAGTTGAAAGCAGTTTCAAAAAAGTGGGCCTTTAGCTTGGATTTGAACACTGCCAGGAACGGAGCACGACATATTGATTCAGGCAACCTGTTCCAGGCATAGGGCGCTGTAAGAAAGAAGGGACGGAGTGGACAGTGGGCTCAGTTTGGATGGGGGTCCTGATTAAGTCTGTCAACTGGATCCAGATTCACAGGATAGGAATTTACCCTAGTGCGGGCTAGGACTTGTAGTCTTGCTTTTCTGAGAGAATGTGATAGGGAAATCAGAAGTACAAGTCTCTGTGTGCTACAGGGTAAACCCAGGACTGGATCCAGTTGGCAGCCTTAGTTCTGATGCCCCTTGTCCAGCCTCACTTTCTCTCACCGTGGTAAATACGTGAATGGGAAATTTCAGTATTGGAAAGAACTCACCATTTTCACAGCAGAAGGACATAAGAATAGCCTTACTGGGTCAGTCCAAACCCAGTAGTCCCTTCTTATGGTGGCCAATCCAGGTCCCTAGCACCTGGCCAAAACCCAAAGACAAAATTTGCTGGCAGGCTGTGGGGTAGGCAGGTGGTATCAGCAGCCTGCAGTGCCCCTGAAGCCAGTCAGTAGGAACTGGAAGGCAGGTCATGGCAAGGGTCTATCCATCCAGGCTGCAGGGACCCCATCGGTCTCTCTAGTTTTGGTAGTTGTTGATATTATTATGTAGGGCACAGAGAAGAGGAGCTGGATATGCTGCACAACAGGGGAGGGGAGGTGAAGGGGGAACTAGGGAGAAAGAAAATAAGGGGCAATATCCTACGAGCAGTGAAAGTTTCATGGCTAGAAGCTGGGATTCATCATTAGATGAGATGGCAACAGCTAGCCAGATCGGGTGGGTCAATTGATCCTTTTCTGCCATCATTTATTCTGTGGCTATATGTTCATTCATAGTCCTATTATTTCTACAGCACTACCAGACACATGCAGCGCTGTACGTTAAACACACAAGAGATGGTTCCTGCTTGAGAGAGCTTACAATCTAATTATGAAAGACACATTGGACAAAATTGGTAAATCACCAACATACACACACAGAGAATTCATGATAAGTGATTATACTTACAGTGCAATAAGTAAAGGTGGTACCTACAAGATGCATCAATCGATTTATTGTAAGGCCTTGCCTTTCCTCACACCTGCATTACAATATTTATAAGACGACATTATTTAAAGTCTGAGGAGCCTCTTCAGTCAACATAGACACTAGTGCATTGCACCATGCTAAGAGGGTCCAATGCCTCTCTGCCCCTTCAGATTTATAACACTTCCTCCTGCAGTCTCTTCTCCTCTGCCTCTTCCTCATCTCCTGTTAACTTCTGCAGTTCATCAGACTGCTCTTGTGTTCCATTCCAGGCCAGCAGATACTTGCCCCTCGATGAATCTCCATCTCCCTGCTGCCTCAGCTGCAGCCTTAATAGCAGAGCAGTTAATCCAAAAACGGCAGCCAGCAGCAGCGCATTCATTGCCACATGCCAACAGTAGAAATTGGTGAGGAACATGAGGTTGGCCATATTAGTACTGTCCCAGCGCTTGCCTGTGGGTGGCCGGTACAGAATAAAGGCTGCATGGAGCAACCAGGTACCCTGTACCATCAACAAACAGGTCTTGGAGAACCAAAGCCGCCGATAATTTGGCTTCCAGATCTCAACAGTAAGGATGAGAGACGTGAGAAAACAGGTCAGGAGTAGCAGCATGTGTATCCGATTCTCCACCTCCTCCTTGTCATGCATGTGGAATTTAAGCAACAGTATAGTGATATAAAAAGCCACAGTGATGCCTATCTGCTCCAGCAAGACCAGCCGCCTGGGCAAACAGGCCTGGCTAACAATATCCAACCAGCCACTAAAAGCGAAGTAGCCATACATGGTTACATGCTGCCACTCATTGGGGTTCCGAAACTGTAAGTCAGCATCCTCCTGGAGGTAGAAATACAATTTGTTGACTCCAGGGGGGTAGAAGAACTCAGCCATAACAGCAAGTGTCCCGTAGAAGACCTTCAAGACACCATCAAGTGGAAGGGCACAGAGGAAACCGTGAAAACCCGACTGTATCCGAAGTTTTCTCCGCTCTGCATACTGAATCCTTTCACCCTTCAAAACCATCCAGGAGAAGCGAAAGGCATAGAAGAGGCCAAAAGACAGGAAGGCAAGACCTGGAGAGATGTGCCCAATGAAGGTTCCCATTGAGACAAAACAGAAGAATGAACAGCCCAAGATCCTAAAGGCAGAGTAAGTTCAGGTGCCAGATAGGGTTGAGCTAGTACTCACTTGCTCTCGTTCAGGTAGTGGGTGGAGGAAAAATTTAACAGACACTCCTTCTTCCTCATGCAAAGTGCAGAGAAGAAAAAAAAGGCAGTAACAGAAAGTAACAAACATCTCACTTTACTCCCCTCGCTGCTACTTCCTCCTGCACAACGTTGCTGTCCACTATGTCTACTGTTCCCCTTACAGCACTCCTATACTTCTAGCTGGACTGGAGTCCCTGTGCCCTCTCCTCCTACAAGAGACACAGACGATATCAGGCAATTTTATAAAACATGTTCTTCTACAACTCGTAAAGCCTGTTTTATGCTGAGGAAATGACCCTCGGAGAATTGAGCACACAAACATTTGTGATGCTGAGATTGTGCATACGTATAGTTAAGACACGTCTGACAGAGCATCGTCCCTGGATTAGACAACATGGGTTTTTTTTTATTATTATTTATTTATAATTTCTAAACAACCAATAAAAAATGGTACAAGAAATACTGAAATACATATATTTAGTCAATACAAACTAAAGAAAGAAACTATACAAAGCAATATTCTAAGTATATAGTCCTCAACTAAGGAGGTAGTCAAGACATAAAAGAAAACCCCCTGGGAGAAGGGATACAATTTCAGTCAAACCTAAAGAAAAGAGCAGTAACTAGATATTAACCTACTATTAACTAAATTCCGCACTAATCATTTGATTCATTCTGGCTGCACAAGAATCCCTTTACTCTAAGAAAAAACCTAATTGGGCAGGCTCAAAAAATATATATTTATTCCCTTGATAGGTAATAAAACATTTGCAAGGAAATCTCAACTGAAAAGTTGCCCCTATTGAAATCACTTTAGGATGAAATTGCAAAAATTCTTTCCTCCTGGATTGTGTCCATTTCGAGACGCCGGAAATATATATACCCTTTCACCTAAAAAGGTGACTTGTTTCAAATTAAAATACAACTTCAACAGCATTTCTTTATCCTGTAGAAATACAAAAGAGACTAATAGTGTCGCCCGACCTACTATTTCAATTTCAGAAGATTGCAGTATAGCTGATACATCTAATTGCTCAATTCCACCTTCTAAAACTTTTTCTTTTTGAGCATTCTTTAGATAATAAATTCTCTGGGTCGGGGGGAGATTCAGTTCTGGTACTTTTAAGATTGTCATCATAAAATTCTTAAAAAGTTCCTGGGAGGACATAAATTTAGCTATAGGAAAATTAAGAATCCTTAGATTTAAATTTTTTTGCTGATTTTCCAAATTTTCAATTTTCCTCAGTAACATCATTCTATCAGTCATTTGTTTAGAAAGCAAATTCTTATTCTCAATTGTTAGTTTCTCTAATTTGGAAAATTCAGCCTTCTGCTGTTGAACTGATGTCTCCAAAAGGGTTATCCTGGAAGAGGAGTTTAAAGTAATTGATATAAAGTTTGTACAAACCGAGTGCAGATTTTCAATTGCAGACTATATAGAATCAAGGGTCACTGCCTGTGGTTTCTCCAGTGGCTTGAGGGGGGAGATAACTGCCAGATTTCCATGGACTGGATCCCCAGAGGACAAACTCCGAGCTCCCTCACCCTCCCTACCGCTGGTCCCCTCAGGTTCTGTGCTCCCAAGTTGCAACGGCTCCTGCCCCGGAGTCAGCATAGTTGAAATCACTTCCGGGTCAATTTCGGGTGCAGTGCGCGTCTTGCTCGATATGTTTGGAATGCCCTCCAACAACGTTTGCTCTCCCGATGTTTCGCCGGGCTTTGGGGGCGTGTGCGGTCCTCGTGGGCTCAGCGAAGGTTCGCTGTCCAAGCTGTGGTCCTCCCCGAACACAGCAGCGGATTCGCCCGGTGAGTAGGGTCGGACTGTATATGATGTCATTACAGTCTGTCGTGGGGTCGAAGAGCCAGAAAAAGGTGGAGGAAAACCTCTCTGTTTCCCCCTTCGTTTAGGCATCAGAAAGAGAATATTTGAACAATTTTTTTCAAAGAGAAGTTTGCCATATGAAGAGGAGCTCTCAAACCAACATCTGCTCAGGTCGCCATCTTGACTTCCTCCCTAGACAACATGTTTTGACAGCTCCCTAGTGGAACATTGGGTTTAAGAAGGGCCTAAAAGGTTTTGTGCTGAAAGTTGCTGAAACCAAATGCAGAGGCGGAGATATAGATAATATACTCTGCAGAGAAGAACAATGATTCAATGGCCTAAATTTGGAATTAGATTACTGTCCATTTGTATGATTTTTAGTTTTTTCACGTATTGATAAGTTATAGGCTGTTCATTAATATTCATTTCAGTACACTAAGGAGTTACTTGATATAATACTTGTGTTAAAATATAAGTGCTAGAAATACTCCACAAGTTAATAATTATACAATACTAATATAAAAAACAATTAAAAAATATATTTATAAAGTGCAGCAAGTGCTAATAAAGTGCTCAGTTACCAACCGATAAGTACTAAAAAGTACTAATCGAAGTACAAGCGCCGGTTGTATATTGGGACCATCATGGCACTTTTAAACGTCCCTCATCCAGCCTTCAAAAGCATTATGTAAATAGCTTTAAGTGTTATGTTCACAAGAGTATAATCAATGAACCACTTATCTTCAAGATGAAATAAGAAGGCGGTAGAATTGTGGTCTCCTGCACTTGTATCTATTTCCACTATCAACCCTTAATTGCCCCCGTGTTCATGAAATCAATAAGCCTCCCTTCGACTCGAGGTTCGCGTTAGCGTCGTCAGGAAGGGGGCACTGCAAAGAAATACAAATACAACTTATAGTCAAATATATTTTATTGAGCTCAAGAATACAACAGTAGTAAACAAATACAAGAAACGCTAGCTCAAGTTATATCCAATAATCCATGACAGCAACCCAGATACCCAACCCCCCAAAACCATCCCTCTTCCCATCCTCCACCCCTGGTCCTCCTTCTAAGTACAACCCCATAATAATCCAGAATAGGATACAAAGTGCAAAAATATACAAAATAATGGAAAAACAAAGGAAATACAATATATCAACAATTAAGTAAACGGCTATGAGCCACGGGAGTCATAGTAGTCCAAAAGGGTTCCCAAGTACGTTGAAAAAGGCGCCCTGAGAGGGAAGAAAAATCTCGAACATCCCGACGCTCCCACATCAGGAGAGTAATCATCCGGCATCTCCATAAGAACATAAGCAGTGCCTCCGCCGGGTCAGACCATAGGTCCATCCTGCCCAGCAGTCCGCTCCCGCGGTGGCCCAAACAGGTCACGACCTGTCTGAATCACCAGAAGGGGCCCCTTTGCCACCTTGGTTTCTCATTGAAGTCCTATCTTCCCATCAAAGTCCTAACCCCCAGTCTTGCACATGCACGACCTGGTTGGCTTTCTATACTTATTACCTGGTTAGCTTTCTATACTTGTGTTACATCCCAGCACCTCTCTCAGTATCCCATGATCCCTTTATCCCTCAGGAATCCGTCCAATCCCTGTTTGAATCCCTGTACCATACTCTGCCTGATCACTTCCTCCGGTAGCGCATTCCAAGTGTCCACGACCCTTTGGGTGAAGAAAAACTTCCTTGCATTTGTTTTGAACCTATCTCCCTTCAGTTTCTCCGAATGCCCCCTCGTACCTGTTGTCCCCCTCAGTCTGAAGAATCTGTCCCTATCCACCCTCTCTATGCCCCTCATGATCTTGAAGGTCTCTATCATATCTCCCCTGAGTCTCCTTTTTTCCAGAGAGAAGAGCCCCAGCCTATCCAACCTCTCGGCGTATGGGCAGTGTTCCAGCCCTCTTACCAGTTTCGTTGCTCTCCTTTGGACTCTCTCAAGTACCGCCATGTCCTTCTTGAGGTGCGGCGACCAATACTGAATGCAGTATTCCAGATGCGGACGCACCATCGCTCGATACAATGGCATGATGACTTCCCGCGTCCTGGTTGTTATGCCCCTCTTTATGATGCCCAGCATCCTGTTGGCTTTTTTCGAGGCTGCTGCGCACTGTGCAGATGGCTTCAGTGATGCATCCACCAGCACACCCAAGTCTCTCTCAAGTCTGCTGTCTCCCAACAATGCCCCCCCCCAATTTGTAGTTGAACAACGGGTTCTTTTTCCCTATATGCATGACCTTGCATTTTTCCACGTTAAAGCGCATTTGCCATTTGTTTGCCCAGTCTTCCAGCTTGTCCAGGTCCCTTTGCAGGTCCTCACATCCTCCCTGGACCTAACTCTGCCGCACAGTTTGGTATCGTCTGCAAATTTTATAACCTCGCACTTTGCCTCCTTTTCCAGGTCATTGATAAATATGTTGAAGAGTAACGGCCCCAGCACCGATCCCTGTGGCACACCGCTCGTGACTCCCCGCCAGTCAGAATATTGGCCCTTTACTCCGACCCTTTGCAGTCTACCCGACAACCAGTGCTTGATCCATCTGTGCACATCCCCTCCCACCCCGTGGTTCCACAGCTTCCTAAGCAGCCTTTCATGTGGCACCTTGTCGAAAGCCTTTTGAAAATAGAGGTAAATGATGTCTATGGGTTCCCCATTGTCCACCCGACTGCTTATTCCCTCAAAGAAGTATAGAAGGTTCGTTAGGCACGACCTTCTATACTTCTTTGACTACTCCAGATGGAGTAGTCTGGTGCCTCTCCATCAAGCCATTTAAGTAAAATACATTTTAAGGCAATAAGAACTATCCACTTGAGGAAGGCAGCCATCCCCCGGTTTCCGGGGGGAAAAATGGAGTACTTTGCCAAATAATAACACAGAAGAACGTATAATGGTAATGGACCAAATGCGCTCCACAAAGAGAAAAACAGCATCCCAAAAAGAGCAAATAGTGGGGCAGGTCCAGAACATATGTCCCAAGCCCACCTCAGGGGCTTGAAAACGATGACAGTCAGTAGACTCACGAAATCCGGAGAGAAAAGCCCTCTTAGGAGAAATATATAAACGAAGGACTAACTTATAATGTTGCTCCCAAAAGGTAGTATATTTACGATAAGCAGGTAAAGGGTTAGGGTTAGGGTCAGGCTAGAGGGAAGGACAAATTCCTGTATCTTGGCGTAGTATACAGACCTCCAAGACAACAAGTGGACATGGATATAGACTTAGTCAAGGACATTGAGAATATCACTTTGCGTGGAGATACAGTATTCTTAGGAGACTTCAATATGCCTGATGTGGATTGGAATAAACTTTCCGCTATGACCAGCAGCATCAGGAAGCTATTAACCTCTATAAAGGGTGCTAGACTCAGACAATTGGTATTGGAGCCCACTAGGGATCGGGCGATACTAGACCTAATACTTACCAATGGAGAAAGAGTCACTGAGGTCTCGGTAGGCGATACGCTAGCCTCTAGTGACCACAACATGATACGGTTCAACCTCAGGAAAGGTTTCACAAAGTCATACACATCAACCAAGGTCCTTAACTTTAAGGGCAGAGCTGCAAGAACTATGACATTCAATAATCAAGATGGAGAATTTCAGAAGGGAAGAAGTTTATTAGACAAATATGTGGTTATCCTTGATGAACTAAATAATCAAATTCAATAAAAAAAAAATTATTATTCTTTAAAAACTAAAATGTTTGAATAAATATAAATTGAGTGATATGTTGTGAGTGCTCAGTTTAAAACACCATCAAAACACAGCAATAATGTCTAATAATGATGTTGAAACCAGACATCATTGAACCCACCTGCCTGCCTTAAACATTGAAGCAGGCTTATAAGATCATATTTTATATAGAAGTTGTACTTAACTTAGATGGCAATGCTGCGTAATCAACTTCCAATCGGGGGTGTGAGAGTCAGATTAGATAGTCTATACTGCTGGTTGGTTTCCAAATTTGCAAGTGCTCTCAGTCCAAAAGTGCTCCAAAAATAGGTGATGTATAAGTGCAAAACTCCTCAAACATGAAAATCCACTAATCCCGATTTTTCTACACTGATCGTGTTTCACACATCTTGCTTCATCAGGAGGAAGATTTAAATACAAAATCTTTAAACTACCCTCAGGGCTCCAACTGGGAGGATATGAAATCAACTGTTATGCTGCTGCTTGTTCGTGCTTTAAAGAAAATTTCCTGAATGGAACAGAGAAACTTATTTAAATTTTTTTGAATTAGTTTGCAATGTTATAACATTTTAATGTTAGTGACTATTAGGTAGTCCAAGATATTTGTTTAGAACGCTGGATTTATATTTATATATAAAAAAAATTTTCAGTTTACATTTTAGTTCATGTGGAGGGGCATAATCAAAAGGGACGTCTAAGTCGCAAGTCATCCAAAGTAAAAAAACAGCCTAGGTCACATTATCGTCCAAGCCACTAAATCATCCATCTTTATACCACATTTTCATCCAAGTCAAAAATGCATAGAACAAGCCCTGTTGGACGTGGGAGGGGTCTGCAAAGTGATGGACTGAACACCCAGACATGGCACCTTACAGGACACTGCTGGAACTTCACAAAAAGGGTGCCATGTCATCATCTCACTACAGCTCCCTTATAGGTCACGGTGAGCCCCCAAACCACCTCCAGAATCCCCTAGACCCACTTATCTACCACCCTAATAGCCCTTATGGCTGCAGGAGCCACTTATATGCCAGTAAAAAAGGGTTTTGGGGGTGTATAGGGGAGTGCACATGTTTAAGTATCAATGCAGTGATTACAGGGGCTTATGGGCATGGGTCCTCCTCTCCGTGAGCCCCTAACCCACCCCCAAGACAGCTTAAGCTACCTCTGTGCTGGATGACTAGGCTTTCCTATGCCAGGCTGCCAGATGATGATGGTCTGGAGGCTGAATTTTAAAGGTGTGATTAATATTTTTATGGGGGTGGGGGAGGGGGGTTGGTGATCACTGGGGTAGTGTGTGGGGGGTCTGTTTTATATGTTTGCAGTGCTTATCTGGTGACTTTAGGTGGGTTTTTGTGACTTAGTTAAGTCACAACGTCCAAATTCCGTCGATCCTGGGCTGTATAACTTTCGGTTATACATGCTGTACGACTAAGTCTAAGCCGGCCCACGTCCCGCCCAACTCCCGCCCTCGACACTCCTCCTAAAACACCCCATTTAGCTTTGGTCGTTCAGCGGCACTATGAAGGCTTAGGTCATTTAGAAATACGTCCAAAACCTGTTTTTATTATCGGCACTTGGATGTATTTGGACAATGTTCGTCCAAGTGCCGACTTAGGCACTTGGACGTTTTTCTCTTTCGATTATGAGCCCCTTAGTCTTCACTCTTCCTCCTGATGAAGCAAGATGTGTGAAACATGATCGGTGTAGAAGAAGCGGGAATAGTGGATTTTCGTGTTTGAGAGTTTTGCACTTATACATCACCTATTTTTGGAGCACTTTTGGACTGAGAGCACTTGAAAATTTAGAAACCAACCAGCAGTATAGACTCTATCTAATCTGACTCTCACCCCCCCCCCCGACTGGAAATTGATTACGCAACATTGCCATTGAAGTTAAGTACAACTTCTATATAAAATACGATCTTATAAAACTGCTTCAATGTTTAAGGCAGGCAGGTGGGTTCAATGATGTCTGGTTTCAACATCATTATTAGACATTATTGCTGTGTTTTGATGGTGTTTTAAACTGAGCACTCACAACATATCACTCAATTTATATTTATTCAAACATTTTAGTTTTTAAAGAATAATAATTTTTGTTTTTATTGAATTTGATTATTTAGTACTAGTTTTTGGTGAATTCAATCTACAATTTGTATTTTCTCCCAAGATTGCTCTTTTTTATCCTTGATGAACCACACAGAGGTCAAAACAAGATGAAGAAGAGTTTCCTCAGTCACTACTTCCAATAAGTCCTCAGGACATGAAAGCAAGGGACAGGCACATGGGATCTCTTAGGAAGAGATGGTGGATGTTGTGAATGGGAAGACTGGATGGGCCATTTGGCCTTTATCTGACATCATGTTTCTAGGGAGAGGAGGATATAGTAGATGATACAGATGGGCAGATTGGATGGACCATTGAGCCCTTATCTACCATCATGTTTCTATGTTTCCGCCAATGTCTGTGAGTTCATCCCTGAACTCAATATCATATGGGGATGGTCTGACAGCAGACACTAACAGGTATCTCATTCTCATACATGTTGTATGTGTGAGTATTCAGTTGACTGTTGCGTAATCAGCTCTTTGCTAGGGGCTCTTTATTTGTTCCTTCTGTCTACTATGACCTATTTCTGATATAAGTTTGTCTATTTAGACTTATCCAACATTGGAAATCTATGCATTTTTTTCATGACAAACCTATGCTTCAGGTGGATCATCAGAGTGTCAATAATCCATTGAAATTGCTTTCTACACACCCATTGCTCATTATTTTTGGATATCTTGTAAACAAGGATGTGTCAGGCTAAAAGTTGAGTCACAGCTTGTTAAATTCATACTAAAAAGTAATTGCAGGCGTGTTGAGAACTAATGAATGATGTAACTATAACCAATAAACTTGCTGATACAGGTGGAGTAGTGATAATTTTAGACATGTTGTGCCTGTTTTTGATGTCAAGCCTGGCTCTTCTCCCAAGCTTTTGGTAGATAAGGTGACTCATTTTGAATCTGGACTAGCTTACATCAGTTCCTTAAATCTTTGCCTTGCGTTTTGTCACCCATATTTTGATGCCAAAGGGCTGTGCAGTGGCGTTCCTAGCATATGTGACACCCGGGGCCCATTATTTTTTGGCACCCCCCCCCCCCCATCTGTACGAAAAACATGATTTCTAGTAACAAGCCACACGTCACACATGAGAAAAGGCAGCATCTTACATATGCAGTGAGCAGTACAACATCAATACACCCATTGTAAAACTAAACAAGCCAGACTAGTACAGATCAATCCTACACCGTCAATCCTAACAGAAAACCATGTCTTTCGAACACACAAAACACAGAAAATACCTTCGCCTAGTATGGAATATGCCATCACAAACTAAACCCTCCCTCTTTTGCAAAACTGTAGTGTGGATTTTAGCCACGGTGGTAACAGCTCTGACGCTCATAGAATTCTGAGCATCAGAGCTGCTACCACCATGGCTGACGCTAAAAAACGCTCCAGTTTTGTAAAAGGGGGGATAAAATAGAAATACATAGACAAAGGTTAAATTGAACCAGCAAGAAGCTGGACTCTGCATACAATGCAACACCACAGAAACAGTGACACGTCTCCTAAAGCAACAAATAAATAGAAAATTTTTGTTCTACCTTTGTCTTCTCTGGTTTCTGCTTTCCTCATCTTCTTGTTACTCTCTTCCTTCCATCCACTGTCTGCCATCTCTCTGCCCCTATATGGCATCTTCTCTCCTTCTATGCCCCTTCCAGAAACTGTATGCCTCCCCCTTCCATCTCTCCTTTCACCCCCATTGGTCTGGCATCTCTCTCCTCTCCTTCCCTCTCCCACACCTCTCTTCTGCAATCCCTTTCTTCACTCATTTTCCTTTTCAATTTATTTTCTGCATCCATCTAGATTACGTTCTTACTACCCTCTCATCAATTTCCTTTTTTACTGTCTACCTACAGCTTGCCACCTCTTTACCTCACCCCCTCCAGTATTTCCCTAACTCAATCCTTTTCCACATCATGTGCCCTCCTTTTATTTATCCCCTCCTTCCATCCTCTGCCCTCTTCTCTCTCTCCCTTCTCGCCACTTCCATCATCTGCCCCTTCTCTTTCCCCCACTTTCATCATCTGCCCCTTCTCCCCGTTTCCATCATCTTCCCCTTCTCCCCACTTCAATCATCTGCCCCTTCTCCCCACTTCAATCATCTGCCCTCTTCTCTCTTCCCCTTCTCTCCACTTCCATCATCTGCCCCTTATCTCTCTTTCCCCCCACTTCCATCATCTGCCCTCTTCTCTCTATCCCTTCTCTCCACTTCCATCATCTGCCCCTTCTCTCTCTTTACCCCCTCCTTTCATCATCTGCCCTCTTCTCACCCCCCCACTTCCATCATCTGTCCTCTTCTCTCTCCCCCTTCTCTCCACTTCCATCATCTGCCCCTTCTCTCTCTTTCCCCCACTTCCATCATCTGTCCCCTTCTCTCAATCTCTCCATCCACCACAGGTCCATCTTTCTCCCTCACCTTTCCGATTTTGGCAACAAGATCGGCAAGGCCCCCCCCCCCACGACGGCACTGAGCGGCATCAGCGCCCCCCCCCTCCGCGATGACACTCAGCGGCATAGGCGCCCCCCCGCCCCGCAACAGCACTGAAGTTTGGCCTCCTTCTCCTGGCATCAGCAGAACTTCAGATTGGCAACAGGTGCTCAGCCAAAAGCTTCCGCTGACTCAGCTTCCTGTTTCTGCCCAGGCAGTTCAGTCAGGGGAAGCTTTTGACTGAGCACCTGTTGCCAATCTGAAGTTCTGCTGATGCTGGGAGAAGGAGGCCGAATTTGAGTGCTGTCACGGGGCAGGGGGGGGGGGGCGCCGATGCCACTGAGTGCCGTCGCAGCCCAGGAATTTTCCGGAAGGCTGCACCCGGGGCGGATAGCCCCCCCTTGGTACGCCATTGGGGCAGTGGACTATGCATCTTGTCCCCATCTAATTTCTACACTTGGCCCTTGAACTATATGATAAGCTGTATTGTAGAAATGTATTAGCTTCCTGAGGATTCTATCAGCTGGTTTCAGCACAGCAGCAAAGAGGGGCCACTCTAACGCTTTCCTCTAGTGCCAAGTCACTTGAGAAAAAGCACACCAGGCTCTGAGGCAACTGTGTTTTCTTTCGTTTCTCCTAACTGCTGCTCTTCTGAGGATTTTATCAGCTGGTTTCAACACAGCAGCAAAGAGGGGCCACTCTAACGCTGCCCCCTAGTGTCAAGTCACTTGAGAAAAAGCATACCAGGCTCTGAGGGAACTGTGTTTTCTTTTCTCTCTCCTAACTGCTGCTCTTCCTGAGGATTCTATCAGCTGGTTCAACACAGCTTTCTCTCTCCCTATATAACCTGTATAGCTTGTATAGCCTGCTTATTTAACTTAAACATAGATAGAAACATAGATGACGGCAGAAAAGGGCTACAGCCCATCAAGTCTGCCCACTCTGCTTACCCACCCCCTGTCTATGCCCTAATGACCCAATTTCCTTATCTTGACCCTCGTAGGGATCCCACATGGGTATCCCATTTATTCTTAAAGTCTGGCACGCTGTCTGCCTCGATCACCTGCTCTGGAAGCTTGTTCCAATGATCAACCACTCTCTCTGTGAAGAAATACTTTCTGGTGTCGCCATGAAATTTTCCGCCCCTGAGTTTGAGCGGGTGCCCTCTTGTGGCCGAGGGTCCCTTGAGAAAGAAAATATCATCTTCCATTTCGACACGTCCCGTGAGGTACTTAAATGTTTTGATCATGTCTCCCCTCTTCCTACGTTCCTCAAGAGTGTAGAGCTGCAATTTGTTCAGTCTCTCTTCGTACGAGAGACCCTTGAGCCCCGAGATCATCCTGGTGGCCGTCCGTTGAACCGATTCAATTCTGCGCACATCTTTACTGTAATGTGGCCTCCAGAATTGCACACAGTACTCCAGATGAGGTCTCACCATGGCCCTGTACAACGGCATTATGACTTCAGGCTTTCGGCTGACGAAACTTCTATTGATACAACCCAATATCTGCCTTGCCTTAGATGAAGCCTTCTCCACTTGATTGGCAGTTTTCATGTCTGCACTGATGATTACTCCTAAATCTCGTTCTGCTGAAGTCCTAGTTAAAGTTTCTCTGTTCAAGAAGTATGTCCTGCATGGATTTCCGCTTCCGAGGTGCATGACCTTACATTTCCTAGCTGCCAGGTTGAGGACCAACTTTCCAATGTAAGCAGGTCCTGCGCCATATAATTCTGTAAACTGCATTCACTTACTATATTACATAGTTTGGCTTCATCGGCGAATAGTGTTATTTTACCTTGAAGCCCTCGAGTCAGATCCCCTATGAATATGTTGAAAAGGAGTGGACCCAGGACCGAGCCCTGCGGCACTCCACTGGTCACCTCCGATGTTTTAGAGAGGGTACCAACTGCATGTACAGCATGTCATAGATTGTTATAAACTGCACGTATAGCCTGTTAAAACATGCACAGACTGCATCTATAGCCTGTTACCGCATGTAAAACCACATGTATAGCCAATATATATAGCCAGTCATCGCATGTACAATCTGTTACTGCATGTATAGCCTGCCACCGCATGTATAGCCTGTACTGCCCATTACTCTACTACATGTATAGCCAGCTATTGCATGTTTAGCCTGCCACTGCATGCATAGCCTGTACTGCCCATCACTGTTTACCGCATATATAGCCTGCTTCCGCATATACAGACTAGCTACCGCATATACACACTAGTTACCACCGTTCCCCCAGCTAAGCACCACCTCTGTTCCTATCTTACTAATTAACAATTGCTAAGTTCCACCTCAGTCTGTATCTCACTATTAGCAATTATTAAGTTCCACCCCGTTTGTATCTACTAGAAACAACTAGGTGCGTATTCTCCTTCAGTTCTTAGTCCTTCTCCCGTTTCACTCAGTCCTTACCTATACTCAATTCTCCTCCCTCCTGCCTGGCAAGCTCTGCCCCAACCCCTCTCATTAGTTCTCCTTGATCCCACAATGAAGCCATCTTCCTGGTTCCTCCTTCTTCTTCTCTGCTCTTTCACCAACACTTCCCACTGCCAAAAACCTCTCGCCCCCCAACCTTCCCGACTCCACAAACTCCAACAACGTCTGCCTTGGTCTCAGAATCCCCGCACTAGTACGTACTATAACCCACCCTTTCAAAAAACACCGAGGAGTCAATCACACCTCTTTAAAGCCTGTTCCTCCAGCCAACCTACCCAACCTTACCTCCGACTCTCTCACCCCAGTCCCAACACTCTACTGTAACGCCAGATCAGTCCGCAATAAGACCCAAATACTAAAAGACCTACTTGGAGACTTCGATCTAGGTTTCTTGTGTATCACAGAATCATGGATCGAAAAAGATGATTTATTCACACAAAACGAACTATGTCCCCCTGGCTACTATGGCCTCTTCTCACCTAGAATCAACCGGAAAGGAGGAGGCCTGGCTCTGCTTTACAAATCATTCTTCGATGTCCAGCTCCTTGAAAAGGGCAGCCATACCTCTTTAGAATTCATGTTAGCTTCAGTCAACGATGAACTTCATTCCTACCCATTAGGTATCTTGTTACTTTACCGCCCACCAACCCCCTGGAACAAATCCTCTGAACTCGTTCTCGAGACCATAACAAGGGCCTTCCTAAAATTCCAGAGACTACTGATCATTGGAGATATTAATCTCCATCTAGACGATAACACCAGCAAGGATGCAACCGAATTCAAAGACTTCCTCACCTCCCTAGGCTTCACCGCTCCTTCGCCCACCCCTACCCACGATAAGGGGCATACACTAGACATCAGCTTCCTTGACCTGACCGATCACAAAACTTCTGCCGAAGAGGCCCATTGGGAACATGTCCCCTGGTCTTTCTGCCTTCCCATTTTCATGTCTCATCTTGGCACTCCACCCCGACCCACAAACTCTATCACCTACCGCAAAAAAGTCACGAGTGAACTGTTCTGGACCCAATTTCTCAACCAACTCCCCCCTTTTCCCAATGTGCATCACTTTGCACTTGTCCACATTAAATTTCATCTGCCATTTGGATGCTGAAGGGAAATGGGGAAGAGAAGTGGAGAGTGGGGAGAAGACACTGAAGTGAATGGGCAAGAGGGAGTAGGGAGAAGATGCTGAAGGGAAATGGAGAAGAGAGAGTGGGGAGAAGATGCTGAAGGAAAATGGGGAAGAGAGAGATGCTAGACTATGGGGGGAGCAGAGGGAAGAAAATGGGTGCCAGACCAATTAGGGGGGGAGGGAGAGATGGAAGGGAGCGGCACAGTAACATATTGGAATCTTCAAAACATTTTCAAATTATTTCTTCAGGGTATCAGTGTGTGGACTATGCAAACAATTAAGACGCAGCTGGAGCTGCAGAAAAGGATTTGAATCAAATCAAGTTTCCAAGTTTATTATAATTTTGTTATCCCGCCTTATCAGATATCAAAGCAGCTTTACATAAAAAATAAGCAAAAAAACAGGGAGCTACTATATAGATTAGAACTCAACATCAAAGTAACATAAAAAGTTGAACTACTTGGACTAACATGACTGACCATTTTGCGCATCAAGGACCCTTAGGTCTGCTGAACAAGATCTATTATCTGTCCCCCTCTATAAAGGAATTCTTCTATACTAGGAAACCAACTTTTCTGTAGTAGCTCCTACTCTATGGAACGCCTTGCCATCCCACCTTCGTCAGGAAAAACTTATTGATAAATTCAAGACTAATCTGAAAACCTTCTTATTTCAAGACACATTTTATTACTCATGATTCTTCCTTCACCATTCACCTAACCGCTTTAAAGAAGCGACCTCCCTCCCTTTGTTCCTTCCCTCCCTCTCCTTTTCACATTCAAACCTTTTTTTTCTCTCTCTCTCTCTCTCTTCTTTTCACCACTATAATGTAACTTTTCCCCCTCCTCTCCTGTTAACCTCACTTTTATGTCTGTCATTGTCAAATGTCCTTAATGTTCACTTCCCCTTTTATTCTTTTTTTAAAATTAATTTTATAATCTATAAGTATAATTTTACTTGATTTTAACTTTTATTGTAAACTGGCTAGATACTCGTTGATGGTCGGTATATTAAAAATCAATAAACTTGAAACTTAAACAGACTGGCATGAGAGGCAGGAGAAGAACTACAATTGATGGAAAGGACAAAAAAAGAGAAAAACAAAAGGACCAGCTATCACCGGACATAGAATTTGTTTTGAATAGGGCTCAATGTTGTTTTATGGGTAAGTGGTCACAGTCCCCCTCCTTTACAAAGCCACCCCAGTAACAGCTTGGACGTTCATAGGAATTCTGAGTGTCAGAGCTGTTACCACGGTGGCAAGCGCTAAAAATGCTAGTGCAGCTTTGTATAGGAGGGAGAGTATAAGAAGCAATAGAGCAAAAACTGGGAAAAAGATATCGCATTAAAGGACTAGATACACAGTGGGCTTGGTGACTAAAGTAAGGCTGTCAGTATTGCAAATCCCGTGTGTTGTGCATCTGGGCTTTAGCCTTCTTTATGTGATACATGAGTAAATAGGATAAGTCTACAAGCTACACAAGCCTTTGGTTAATGGTTACTTCAGAGTTTACTCAGCAAAACATTAAGCTTTACAAGGGGAAAGGATTATCAACAGCTTAAAATAAAGACAGAGGGTTTGTGTGAGCTGTTTGAGGGTGTGTACAGTAACCTAGAAACATGTAGGATTGCATGTTATTGTGGGGAACACATAGGCTTTCAGCAGCATCTTAAATGTTGTCAAATGGTGTGGCGGCTCTGTTAGTCCTCTCTCCAAGGTAGTGTAAAGAAATAAAACAAATCTTGTTTCCCATACTTCGAGCATTAGTATATACTTCAGAGGGTTGTGTTCTTGAGGAGCTAGCTAAAATAAAGGTAGACAAAGCAATGGGGCTGGATGGTGTACGTCTGAGGGTGCTGAAAGAAGTTAGAGAAGTTTTGGTGGCTCCGCTGACTGACCTTTTCAATGAAACTAGAGTCAGGAGTGGACCAAAGGACGGATGTGGTCCCTCTCCACAAAAGTGGAAAAGTAAAGAAATAGGGAATTACAGGCCAGTAAGTTTGACTTCTGTGGTAAGCAAATTAATAGAAACACTTTAAAAAAAGACAATGGTCAAGTTTCTGGAATGTAGATTACAGGACCAGAGGCAACATGGATTCACTAGAGGTAGGTCTTGTCAGACAAATCTGATCAAATTCTTTGACTGGGTGACCAGAGAATTGGATAGAGGATGTGCACTAGATGTGGTGTATTTAGATTTTAGCAAAGCCATTGACACTGTTCCACACAGACATCTAATAAATAAACTGAGTGCCCTCGGGATGGGTCCCAACGTGACGGGCTGGGTCAAGAATTGGTTTAGTGGAAGGCGATAGAGGTTAGTGATCAATGGAGATCGCTCTGAGGAAAGGGATGATACAAGTGGTGTGCCTCAAGGTTCTGTTCTTGGGCCTGTTCTTTTTAATATTTTTATAAACAATATTGCTGAAGGGTTGTTGAGTAAGATTTGCCTCTTTGTGGATGATACCAAAAACTGTAATAGAATAGATATGCCGGATGGTGTAAATAACATGAAGAAAGACCTGGTGAAGCTTGAAGAATAGTCTGAAATTTGGCAGCTAAGATTTAATGCTAAGAAATGCAAGGTCATAATAATAATAATAACTTTATTCTTGTATACCGCAATACCATGGAAGTTCAATGCGGTTAACAATAGAAGAGACTGTACATTTACAGCGATGTTACATATTACAGCGTTGTTACATTCACAGCGATGTTAAATATATGGCAATGAAAAGGCATATACTATGGAGGCCTGACAAAGACAGGGCAATTAGATAATTGGGCTGCAAAAACCCAAGGGAACGGTACAGATTAGGGAGTGAAGAGCTTATTTGCACGTTAGAAGAGCGGGACTTGGGTGTGATTGTATGTGATGATCTTAAGATGGCCAAACAGGTTGAAAAGGTGACGGCAAAAGCTAGAAGGATGTTGGTATGGCTAGTAGGAAAAAGGAGGTATTGATGCCCCTGTATAAGACTTTGGTGAGACCTCATTTAGAATAGTGTGTACAATTCTAGAGGTCGCACCTTCAAAAAGATATAAAAAGGATGGAGTCGGTTCAGAGGAAGGCTACTAAAATAGTATGTGGTCTTCATCATTAGGCGTATGAGGACAGACTTAAAGATCTCAATCTGTGTATTTTGGAGGAAAGGCAGGAGAGGGGAGATACGATAGACGTTTAAATCAAAAACTTGCAAAAAAATGTCACTCACCAGCAGTGGGCTATCTCTCCAAGATCCAACATTGAAAACAGGTGGAAAAAAAGCCTCAAAAACATTTTAGCATGCAGCAATCATTAATGATTCACAGCTGGCATTCTTTTTCTTATCATGGGCAAAAAACTCACATCCACAGCACAATGTAAAAAGATCTAAAAGGGGAAAACTCCACTACTGTGCACAGTATTTTTAATTCTTTTTTATATATTTAAATTTTGTATTTTGAACTTTATATTTCATATATTTATACATAAAAAGTTTTAAAAGTTTTTTTAAAGAAAAACGTATTATAAAAATTAATTAAAAAATTTAAATATATAAAAAATTAAAAATACTGTGCACAGTAGTGAGGCTTTCCCCTTTTAGATCTTTTTACATTGTGCTGTGGGTGTGAGTTTTTTGCCCATGATAAGAAAAAGAATGCCAGCTGTGAATCATTAATAATTGCTGCATGCTAAAATGTTTTTGAGGCTTTTGCTTCACCCGTTTTGAATTTCAATGTTGGATTTTAGAGAGGCAGCCCACTGCTGGTGAGTGACATATTTTGCAAGTTTTTGGTTATACTGTCACTACATTTTTGATCTTGAGAGACGTTTACGGTAAATACCTACGTAAAGTAAATGCGCATGAGTCGAGTCTCTTTAATTTGAAAGGAAACTGCAATGAGAGGGCATAGGATGAAGTTAAGAGATGACAGGCTCTGGAGTAATCTAAGGAAATACTTTTTTACAGGAAGGGTGGTAGATTCATGGAACAGTCTCCCAGAAGAGGTAGAGACAGAGACTGTGTCTGAATTCAAAAGGGTCTGGGATAGGCACGTGGGATCTCTCGGGGATAGAGAGAGAGAGAGATAGATAATGGTTACTGCGGAAGGGCAGACTAGATGGGCCATTTGGCCATTATCTGCCATCTTGTTTCTATGTAGGATGCACGTTATTGTGGGGAACGCATAGGCTTTCAGCAGCTCTGTTAGTCCACTCTCCAAGGTAGTGTAAAGAAATAAAACAAAGGAAATAAGGTGATCTCTTTTTATTGGAGTAACTTGATACATTTTATGATAGTAACCCTTTTTTTCAAGATCAGAAAGAAGCAATGTTCCCATCAGTATAAGGAAAACATGAAAGCATTTTGGGGATAGCACACGGGAGGGAGGGGTGGGTGGGTAGAGACAGAAAGGTGCAGAGCAGTTTTAAATGTCTAGTGGGGAAAGCCCAGATCTCTGTTAAATCCTGTCTGGTAGGTGTCAAAATACCTTATCATTACATTTTTGGATTGTTTCAAAGTTCCCTTTTAGCATTCTCACCATAAAATCATTGGTGCAGTGGTCAGTTTTTCAAAAGTGTTGTCCAATAGAGGTAACATCCTGGTTGGTATTGCAATTCTTAATATGATATCTATGTAGGATGATATATTAGAAACTAAGTACACAATGTCAGTACTAACAAGAGAGCAATGTTTCTCCTAGCCCTGCTGTACCAGTTCTGCTTTGTCATCTGTACAATGATGTCGATTCTCAGGTTACAACAGAAAGATAGAAAACATAGAAAAAGACAGCAGATAAGGGCCGCGGCCCATCTAGTCTGCCCACCCTAATAACCCCTCCCCTGGATAGCACAACAGGCCTTGTTACTATCAACAGTTTCTTTAACCTTTTCAGTTTTTAAAGATGATCTCAACTACAGGATTCATTCACCAAGTTAGTGAGAACATCCTCTCTTGAGGCCTGTAATCAGTAATAGCCAATGATAGAAATTCTGGACATGTCAGGGCATTAAAACAATGTACCCAGGGGCGTAGTTACCATTGAGTGAGCCTAGTAAAATACCCAGGGCTGTCTGCAGCTAAAGTGCTGAACCCTCCCTTCTGTATCTCTTCCCCCCTCCCCCATGCTACCGGGGTCCTCTACAGCTACAGCGTCAGAGACAGTGCTAAAGGCTGCTTCTGTCTGGCCGGAATTTTCCTATACTATGTCCTGCCATGCTAGTGCAACTTCCTGTGGGCAGGAGGTGGCAAAGGAAAGGTCCTGCTGGACAGAGAGGCAGCCTTTAGTGCTGTCTCTGATGCTGTAGCTGTGGAGGATAAGTAGCTGAGCGAGGGAGGTACATCTCAGTCATCCCACCCAAGGCCTACTGAGTCCCAGATTTGCCACTAAATCTGCCATATGGATTTTGCACTCATTCACTTCAGAAAAAAATGGTCATTACTTCAGATGGAGACTGAGCATGAAGGGTCACAGAAGGCATATGCTATACCCATGTATAGTTGGCGAGAAGTGAAGAAAAATTGCTCCATTAATGACTTTCTTTCATAGGGGTCCAGGAACCTTGGGTCTTTTCCACATGAAAGATGTGACAAGTATTAGCCGTAAGTGCACTCGGAAGCATTCATGCTGGCTGTCAGTGTATAACTGTATCGAGACTGCTGTAGTGCTAGAGAGCCCCAGTTGATCTTTGACTTTCCTTTCACTTCTCCTGTGATTGACTCAGGCTTCCTTGATTTCTGTTACTATTTCTTTTCCACCTTGTCCACTGGGAATCCATTCCATGAAGTCACCACCCTTTCAGTGAAGAAATATTTTCTCATGTTTCTGCTACTTTAACCCTCTGGAACCTTATTTCATATCCTCTTGTCCAATAGCATTCTTCTATCCTCTAAAAAAACCTGCTGCTACGAGGGCTGTTCAAAAAGTATCAGACCTTAATTTTTCTTGCGTAAACAAATAAAGCTAGGGAGGCGTTGTTTGGTGCACGTATATAGGTGACCCTAATGCGCATGCTTGAATTTTTTTCCCGCCTACAGAAGCTGTCAGTCGCTGGCAGATCGCTGATGAGTGAGGAAGTGTAAGTGAGCACCATCCAATTTTCATTTTTGACAAAATGCAAAACAACGCTACTGCATTAAATTTTGTGTAAGGAAAAAGATGTCTTCTTCCACCTCAATACGGCCAGTAACTTATTTGAACGTCTCTATCATGTCACCCCTCTCTCTGCGTTCCTCAAGAGAGTATAGCTGCAATTTATCTAGACGTTCTTCATATGGGACATCCTTGAGTCCTGAGACCATCTTGGTGGCCAACCGTTTTGTGTAAAGCTTGGCGATTCCCAAGTGGAAACAATCCGCAAGATTCAACATGCCTTCGGGGATGAAGCAATGGGTACCACACAGATAAAGGAGTGGTACAACCGCTTCAGAATGGCCACACATCCATGGAGACTGAAGCACGTTCTGGTAGGCCTCAACATCCAGAAATGAGATCGTCATTGACCAAGTGAAGACCCTGGTGATGCAGGATTGTCGAATCACGATCAGAGAACTTGCAGATGAGGCGAGCATCAGCGTTGGATCCTTTAATTCCATTTTGACTGTGAATTTGTGCTTGAGGAGAATTTCAGCAAAGTTTGTGCCAGAGCTGCTAATAATCGAGCAGAAGCAACTCCATTTGGAGATCACACAGGACATGCTGGAGACTATGAACAGTGATAACAACTTCCTCAGCACAGTGATCACTTATAATTTATTTTTATATAATAATAATCTCTTCAATCTCTATACAGCCTCCCTCAGCTCACACCTGGACAAACAAGGCATAACCTCCTACAGCAGTGGTCTCAAACTCAAACCCTTTGCGGGGCCACATTTTGGATTTGTAGGTACTTGGAGGGCCGCAGAAAAAAATAGTTAATGTCTTATTAAAGAAATGACAATTTTGCATAAGGTAAAACTGTTAAAGGAAAGTTTTATAAACTATAAAGAGTTTAACCTCATGCAAAATTGTCATTTCTTTAATAAGACATTAACTATTTTTTCTGCGGCCCTCCAAGTACTCTATTTTTTCTGCAGCACTCACATTTAAAGTTTAATATCTTTTCTTTCTCAAAACTGGCACATTTCTATTACTAAATTGAAAATAAAATCATTTTCCTACCTTTGTTTGGTAATTTCATCAGTCTCTGGTTGCACTTTATTCTTCTGACTGTGCATCCAATATTTCTTCTCTTCTTTCAGCCTCCTGTATGCTTCCTCTCCTCCAGACCTCATTCCCTCCCCCAACTTTTTCTTTCTTTTTCTATGTCTGTCTTTCTCTGATTCCTTGTCCCATTTTTTGCTTTGTTTCTGGCTGCTTGTCCCCCCCCCTTCTTTCTTTTTTCCTTCCTGCCCTCCCCCATGCCACCCCCGCCCGGGAATAGGCTGCTGCTGCCGCCATCGGGAACAGGAAGAGATCTCCATGGGGCCGACCAACTCTTGCCGCCCGACGTCAATTCTAATGTCGGAAAGGTCGTTCCGGGCAGCCAGGCAGCGATTGGCTAGCCAGAACGTCCTCTCGACGTCAGAATTGAGGTCGGGCGGCGAGAGAAGCAGGGAGATGAAAGAGCATGGTGCCGGAAGTGAGAAGGGAAGGGAAGCAGTTGGGCACCCCTGCTCTAGACGAGCCGCACTCTATGAAGAACAGTGGAGGGTGACCAGTTGTGCGGACCACCCCCCCTTGGTACGCCACTGGAGCAGCAGCGTGTCTGGCCGGCTCATTCCATTCAAAGCCGCGGATGGCGGCTCCTTGCGAGATCCGCGCCTGCGTCTGAAGCCTCTCTGATGTTGTGATGTCAGAGAGGCTTCCGATGCAGGAGCGAATAGCGCAAGGAGCCGCCAACCCGCGGCTTTGAACGGAACAAACCGGCCAGACCCGCTGCTGCTCCAAAAGGAAGGAATTATCCAGTCCAGACCGCGGGCCGCAAAAAAAACTTGGAGAGCCACATGTGGCCTGCGGGCTGCGTGTTTGAGACCGCTGTCCTACAGCTATGCAGATGACATTACCATTCTCATACCCTTCGATCAACCAAAACTCTCCATGACAAACACAATACACCAAACACTAATATCAGTAGCAATCTGGATGAAAGATCACAAACTGAAATTGAACCCATATAAAACTAAATTCATCCTCCTAGAAAACAACAAAATACCAACCATAATCAACATTGAAATCAATGCAATCAACTACCCCATACAAGCCACCCTAAAATTACTAGGAATAACAATCGACAGATGCTGCACCATGCAACTGCAAATCAATAAAACAATACAAAAATCATTCTCAGAATTGAGAAACTTAAGACATGTTCGGAAATTCTTCGAGAAAACACAATTCCAGATCATAGTTCAGTCCCTAATACTAGGCCTACTTGACTACTGTAACATCCTCTATCTCCCCTGCTCTGCAACTATAACAAAACAACTACAAACTATCCAAAACACAGTGCTAAGACTCATCTACTCACTGAAGAAACATGACCACATTACAGAAGCATATCTCAAATCGCATTGGCTTCCAATCCCAGCAAGAATACAATTTAAATTCTACTGTCTACTATTTAAGGCTTTATACGGAGACAGTCCAAATTACCTGAATAACCGCCTCAACCACAACACATCAACCAGACATAGGAAAACTCACATCCCATTCTCATACCCCCCAATTAAGGAGGTAAAATGATGGCCTCCTAGCCACTCAAGCAGCCAAACTAAACAACCAAATCACCAATCTACTGACGGCATCCCTAGACTACAAAACTTTTAGAAAAGAAATAAAGACCATACTCTTCAAGAAATCCCTGAAAAAAGAAATAACATAGCAAGTTTCAAACACCACCTCTCACTAAAGCCAACTAACCCAAACAAATAACCATACTCATTTCCTACTCTCTTTGAACATGACCAAATTTCTTTCTTTCTTTTTTTTTTGTAAGTTCTTGTTGTAATACTTCCTTGATAATTCCTTTGTAATCCGCCTTGAACTGCAAGGTAATGGCGGAATAGAAATCCCTAATGTAATTTATTTTTATATACTGCCTAACCAGCAGTTCATAGAAACATAGAATATGACGGTAGAAAAGGGCCTTCGGCCCAACAAGTCTGCCCACTCAAATACCCCTCCTCCTAAGTTCTTCTTTGAAGTGAGTCCACATGTTGATCCCATTTGTTCTTAAAGTCAGTCACGTTATTGGCTTCAACTACCTGAAGTGAAAGATAATTCCAACGGTCAACTACCCTTTCGGTGAAGAAGTACTTCCTAGTGTCCTGATTTTTAGCGGATGCCCTCTTGTCGCCGAAGGTCCTGTAAGGAAAAAGATGTCTTCTTCCACCTCAATACAGCCAGTAACTTATTTGAACTGTAGGGTCATGAAATGGTTAACTGTTGTTTAAAATATTGCTCTGGTCTACATAGCTGAAGAAAGTGTACAATCTATTGACTTCATCTGCTTAAAATATATGTCCCTACCTTACCACATTGTAAGCTGAATAGATAAGAGTTTGAGCCATGATGTACCCTGCCCTTCTGTACATTTAACATTTAGAACTGTAAGAGTTAGATAAGTGACCTGCTAGTGTGAGCTTAGGACCAATAATAATTGTAGAAAAATTATACAAGTAACAAATGAAAATTGTAGTTTTTGCATATATTAGTTTGCAAAAAGTGCATAAAAGTCCGTGTATTTCCTGTTTCTGACACTCTAGTAGGCAGGCTATTAACTGCACTAGAGTCCGGTATACCGTAATAAATTTCTTGTACTTTCTTCACGCCTCTGACTTTGTGTGTCCAAGTGACCTTTCAGAACGTCTCTATCATGTTACCCCTCTCTCTGTATTCCTCAAGAGAGTATAGCTGCAACTTACCTAGACGTTCTTCATATGGGACATCTTTGAGTCCTGAGACCATCTTGGTGGCCAACCGTTAAACCGATTCTATTCTCAGCACATCCTTCTGATAATGTGGCCTCCAAAATTGCACACAGTATTCCAGATGTGGTCTCACCATTGACCTGTACAGCGGCATTACCACTTCGGGCTTACGGCTGACAAAACTTCTCTGGATGCAACCCAGCATTTGTCTAGCCTTGGATGAGGCTTTCTCCACTTGATTGGCTGTCTTTATATCTTCACTAATGATTACTTCCAGGTCCCGTTCTGCAACAGTTCTAGTTAAGGTCTCACCATTCAGAGTGTAGGTTCTGCATAACTTTACACTTCTTGGCATTAAAATTCAGCTGCCAAATAGTAGACCAGTGCTTCAGTAAATGTATGTCTTGTGTCATAGTGTCGGGCACAGTACCTCCGCCCACTATGTTGCATAATTTAGCATCATCGGCAAATAATGCAATTTTACCCCGAAGTCCCTGAGACAGATCTCGTATGAAGATATTAAATAGGATTGGACCCAGGACCGAGCCCTGCAGTACTCTACTGTGCACTTCCGACTTTTCAGAGGGAGTACTGTTTACCACCACCCTTTGATGTCTACCACTGAGCCAGTCTTTAACCCATGCAGTTAATATTTCTCCTAACCTCAACGAACTCATCTTGTTCAAAAGTCTATGGTGTGAGACACTATCAAAAGCCTTATTGAAGTCCAGATACACTACATCTAGGGACTCTCCCATGTCTAGTTGTTTTGTCACCCAAAGCAGCTGATCAGGTTGGATTGGCAGGATCTCCTCCTTGTAAATCCATGCTGGTGGGGATCCCTCAGTCTCTCATCATCCAGAACTGTATCTAATTTGTGTTTAATCAATGTTTCCATAAGTTTACACACTATTGACGTGAGACTTACCGGTCTGTAATTTGCAGTCTCTAACCTGCATCCCTTTTTGTGGAGTGGAATGACATTAGCCGTTTTCCAGTCTAATGGAACTTTTCCCGTGCTCAGAGAAAGATTGAAGAGTGTGGCTAATGGCTCTGCCAGGACATCTCTCAATTCCCTAAGCACTCTGGGGTGCAATTTATCCGGTCCCATGGCTTTATTCACTTTGAGCCTTGACAATTCTTGGTAGATGCTGCTGGTGGAAAATTCAAAATTCCTGAACGGGTCTTCTGAGCTCTCCCTTGTTTGCAGCTGTGGACCGGATCCCGGTACCTCTCAGGTAAAGACTAAGCAGAAGTATTTGTTCAGTAGTTCGGCTTTATTGGAGTCCGATTCTGCAAAGTTGATGTCGGGTTTCCTCAGGCACACTATCCCGTCTGTATTCCTCTTTCTGTCACTAACATACCTGAAGAAGGATTTATTCCCTTTTTTAATATTCCTAGCTAAGTTTTCTTCCATTCAGAGTTTGGCGTTTCTGACCGCTGTTTTAACAGTTCTAGATTTCTCAAGATAAGCTTCTTTGGCTTCTGGTCGTTGTGATTGTTTGTAGGATACAAATGCTCTTTTCTTCTGTTTTACGAGTTCCGAGATCTCCGCAGAGAACCATTGGGGTTTATTTCTCCGCCATTTACTCACGGTTCTTATAAAGAGGTTGGTTGCTTCCTGTAGGGTAGATTTCAGAGCTGACCACATTACCTCCACATCATCTGTTGTGTCTTGGTTTTGCAGCACCTCAGAGACAAAATCTCCCATGCTCTCGAAGTCAGTGCCCTTAAAGTTAAGGATCTTCGTTGAAGTGTTTGACCTCATGGATCCCTTCCTGAGGTGAAACCACACCATGTTGTGGTCGCTGGAGGCCAACGCCTCTCCTTCCGAAACCTCTGTGATGCTATCTCCATTGGTGAGTATCAGGTCCAGAATTGCCTGATCCCTGGTGGGCTCCAGTACCATTTGTTTGAGTCGTGCTCCCCGTACAGAGGTTAGTAGCCTTTTGCTGCTGCTGGACGTAGCTGAAAGTTTGTTCCAGTTTATATCTGGCATGTTGAAGTCCCCTAACAGTACAGTGTCTCCATGCAGAGTGATGGTTTCGATGTCTTCAATTAATTCTTTGTCTATGTAGTCTTGTTGTTTCAGAGGTCTGTATACAATGCCCAGATACAGGCATTTGCCACTTCCCCTGGCAAGGTTCACCCAGAGGGACTCCCCTGTATACTTGACACCAGTGATTCTAGTAACTTTGATTTCTTCCTTGATATACAGTGCTACCCCTCCTCCGTTTTTGCCTTCTCTGTCTCGGCGGAGTAAGTTATAACCTGGTATAGCCATATCCCATCCATGGGAATCCGTGAACCAAGTTTCAGATATTGCCACCACATCTAGGTCGGCACTCCTCATTTCCGTCTCTAATTCCAGTATTTTATTGCCTAAACTGCGGGCATTAATGTACATAGCCTTCCATACTTCGTGTTTGCCCGGTCTGGGTGGAGATTTTCCCGCTTGACTTAGTTTGCCCTTTATTTCCCTTTTGAGTTGGTCTGTCCCCTGCAGTACTGACTGCAGTGTAAGTACTTACCTCAGACTCAGTAATGGAGTAGTTACTTACCATACCGGGATGGATACTTACCACACCAGGATAAGAATGGGTTCCCTCCCCCAACTCACTTAGTTTAAAGCCCTTTGGAGCAGGTGAGCCAGTCATCTACCGAAGACGTTCTTCCCTCTTCTGGTCAGGTGGAGCCCGTCCAATCCCTGTGGTGCCTCTCCGTGGTCCGGGAAGCCGAAGTTCATCTCTCTGCACCATCCGTGTAGCCACTCGTTTGTCTTCTGGATACAACCTTCCCTGGCTTTGCCCTTGCCTCTCACTGGTACTCATAGGTACTCACAATTCTAAGTAACTAATACAAGCATTAAAACTAATGAATAAAAAAAAACCTCACACAATAAAACTAAAATAAGTATAGATAAAAAGATTAAAAGTACATGATAACTACATGATAATATGAAAATTAATAATGTATATTTTATTGTTTAAATAAGTGGGTTTTAAGATCTTTTCGAAATTGATAGTAAATAAGAAATGGAGAAACAAGAAGATTCATACATGAATTCATGCTTGGAATGCTAAGGTCCTATCCAAAAATTTTTTATAACGACATGCATTTGCTGAAGGAAAATAAAACCAACCAGATCTATGAATATTTTTCTTAGAGATAAAAAAACAAAAATGAGAAACAAGGTAAGCCGGCACTAAGCCGAATAAAACTTTAAAACAAATGCATCCAAATTTAAATAACATTCTAGCCTCAAATGGTAGCCAGTGAAGCTTTTGATAATATACACTGATATGATCGTGTTTTTTCAGATTAAAAATCAAACGAATAGCTGTAGTTTGTATGATTTTTAGTCGGTTAGTAGTTATTTTATACGATCCCAGATAAATTACAATAATCCTGGATACGACCCTGAAAGGGACCAGATTTCAGTCAAGAGAAGACATCATGCAGAATGTGATGGACCAATTGCGAGCAATCTCAAAAGAGGCGTTCCCACGCTGCTTCCGACAGTGGCAGAACTGTTGGAAGAAGTGTGTGGCAGCCCAACTGTCTACTTTGAAGGAGATTAGTATAAGATTGTTGTATCTGAATACAGTATTTTTTATGAATAACGGTCTGATACTTTTTGAACAGCCCTCGTATATGTTTTGTGGATAATTTTTAAGCCGTCCACCAAGTTTACAGACTCCTTGCAGAGTTTTCTTTTGAAAATGAGGGATGACAAGGATGGGACTACTTTTGAAGCTTTGGGTCAGATGCCAAGAAAGTTTTCCAAATGAAAGCACAGCATGAATCTTTACTTTCTAAACCTCCTTGCATCCTGACTCTACCCATTTGTTTTTTGTGATAGGGAGCAATTTTCAGTAGAGCTTTTATTACATCTTTCTTCTATACATTCTTCCCTCTGTCCCTCCTTTTAACCACATCTTGCAGGTTTACTGTTAATACTCTTTCATCTAGTTAACTGCCAATCTCTGAAATCTAAGACTAGAGCAGTTTATGATTTTTTTGGTTTTTACATATAAGCCCATTTTACCCAGTAGCTGGGAAAGGGCACACTGGGAAGTTGGGACCAGAGCTGGAACCCCACAGCAAACAAGCACCAGCCAATCCTCTCAATCCTGCAAATAATGTAGACCACACCAGGGTTAAAAGTCCAAACTCCAACTTTACTTCTTCCAAGGAATCAGAAAAAGCACTCTCGTAAAACAGTGAAACACAAATGTTGCAAAACAAAGTCCAATTCTAAACTATCCCCTTAAGCATTCAGTTGTGCAGTCCAGATTCTGAATAGCACTAGCAAAAGAATACTCCTCGTTGGCTGGATTCTGATCAGATGAAGGGGATTTCCAAAAGACAAATTTACTGCCATATCCAAGCCCTTATATCCCCTCTAGAGGCAGGGCTACTTCGAATTAGCCCTCCCCCATCAAAGATTCAAGCACTAAAATGGTATGTGGTCTTCATCATAAAGTCTATGGGGACAGACTTAAAGATCTCAATCTGTGTATTTTGGAGGAAAGGCAGGAGAGGAGATATGATAGAGATGTTTAAATACCTACGTAAATGTAAATGCGCTTGAATTGAGTCTTTCATTTGAAAGGAAACTCTGCAATGAGAGGGCATAAGGATTAAGAGGTGATAGGCTCCGGAGTAATCTAAGGAAATACTTTTTTACAGAAAGGGTGGAAGATGCATGGAATAGTCTCCCAGAAGAGGTGGTGGAGACAAAAGACTGAAGAAAATTCCATGTTAGAGGGACTATAGGCAAAAATAGACCATGGATAATTTTGAATATCATACAAGTGCATTTAAATTGAATTCTAAGATGAATAGGAAGCCAGTGAAGATTTCTCAGTAATGGAAATACATGATCAAATTTCCTTTTTCCAAATATCAATTTGGCCGTCGTATTCTGAATCAATTGTAACCAGTTGATATTTCCTTTATTCAAGTAAATGTAAATAGAACCGCAATAATCGCAAAAATGATGGCTTGAATCAATACAGCAAAATGTTGCTTAAAAAATAGCTGAAGCACCCTCCGTAACATTCGAAGATGGAAAAAAGCATTTTTTAAAAAGATGATTCACTTGACTTTGAAAGGAAAGGTCCAACAATATACCCAATACCCTAGATGAAAAATCTATCTTCAAAAGATCTCCATAACTCAAAGTTATCGAAGGTAAAAGATCAATTTTCAGGCCAAACCACAATAATTTCATTTTTGTTGTGCTGAGCTTCATTTGAACAGATATAGCCCAGACTTGTAATCTGGAAATACAAGAGTTAATATTTAATTCAAAGTTGATCAGCATTGGGTCTACTTCTAATAAGATGAAAATGTCATCAGTATATGGGAATATAGTCTCAAAAGCAGTTGACTTATATTTCAAGGTGGTCATATAGATGTTAAAAAGGAGAGGGGACAATGGAGAGCACTGTGGAACACCACAGACAGGCTTCCATGTTGCTGCCTTCAATATTCACTTCGTATGAATGCAGTTAGAAATCCTACAAACCAGCTCAATACTTTTTGATCTATACTTACATCTGAAAGTAGTTAGATTAATGTTTCATGTTGAACATCAAAAGCTGCAAAAGAACAAACCAACAGAATAGCAAAACGACTGTGCGATAGTAAACTTTGGATCTTGGAAATTAGAGATAGTAGCAAAGTTTTGGTATTAAAATTACTGAATTTTTCAGACCATAAGACACACTTTTTCCACCCCCCAAAGTTGTCTAGAAATAATGGTTTCTATCGTCTTAGTTAACAGAGGGATGTTAGTGATAGGCCTGTAATGGGTTTAAATCCACACTTTTCAGCAATGACGTTGGAGCAATATGTCCCATGCTATCTGAAAAATAACCAATATCCATGATGTAGTTTATAAAAGATGTTAACCGAACTACTGCTTGATTGGGAATATTACAAATAATATAAGATGGAAAAGGATCCAGAATGCATCTTTTTTGTCTAAGCTTATCACAGAGCTTCTTAACCTGATCATTTACAGTTTCAAAATTGCACCAGGTCCTATCAATTGGGATATCTTTAAATTTTTCATTGTCCAAATCAGAATAAAGATCATCAAGTTTTACATTTGCAAAAGAGGCTGTTATAGTTAAAATGTTATTGTTGAAAAACTTTGCAAGATTATCCACATTTGGTCACTATAACCTGCTTATATTGTATGGTGAGCCCAAAACTTACTGTACCCACCTATACACCACCACACTAGACTTTATGCCTGCAGGTGTCATCTTTAGGTAGGTACAATATACGCAAGTTATAGTGAAATGTGTACCTGGGACTTTTTAATGTGACGTTCACTGCGGTACCCCTTAAGAGCTGAACTGTGTGGCCATCTGAAGCTGTAATACAGGCTGGAATGTACTGTTTCTTTCACATCTTTGGGTGGTGGGAGAGGGTCAGTGACCAAGTGGATGTTATACCTTAATCCCTTGAGTGGTCATCGGGTCAGTTTGGGCACCTTTTTGATCCTTAAAATAGGTTTAGCCCCAAACATTTATATGGTGCCTTGAACGTTTGCTAAAAGTTTGATAACCCTTCCAGAACATCCACATCCTAAGCTCACCCAAAACACACCTCTAACATGCTCCCTTATGACTTAGATGCACTGGAGATAGAATGACCAAAAAGACGTCTAGAAAGTCGATTTTGAAACTGGCCACGTGGACGTTTTAACTAGTAAGACAGTTTAAGCTATCTTTTGGATTTTGAAAATGAGCCCGTTTCCTAAATCTCATGCCATATGATTTTTGTTGTACACTGTAGAAATTTAGTAAACGCTCTCTAAAATGCATTTTTTTTTTTCATTTTTATTTAACCTTGAATACTTACCTTACCAAACACTGCTCAAGGGATGGTACAATATAAACCAAACCCTTCAGCTTTTCTAAATTCTTTTGGGGTCTGGCCTTCAGAAACTCTAGGACAGGGGTGTCCACACATTTTTGACTCGCGAGCTACTTTTAAAATGACCAAGTCAAAATGATCTACCAACAATAAAATTAAAAAAAAACACAACGCACACTACGCATAGAATTGTTAATTATCATTCCTAATACAGGGTTTTTTCAAAGAGGTCAAAGCAGATGACTCTTTGCACTGTCACCTCAGTAACAACCATACAAAAAATAGACAAATACCCACCCCCCTCCCTTTTTACTAAACCACAATAGCAGTTTTTAGCACAGGGAGCTGCGCTGAATGCCCAGCGCTGCTCTCGACGCTCATAGGCTCCCTGCGCTACAAACCGCTATTGCGGTTTAGTAAAAGGGGACCATATTGTAAAATATAGACAGCAGATATAAATTCAGACACATTTTGATCACTAAATTTAAAATAAAATCATTTTTCCTACCTTGTCTAGTGAATTCATGAGTCTCTGATTGCACTTTTATCTTCTGACTGTGCATCCAATCTTTCTTTCAGCCTGTATGCTTCCTCTCCTCCAAACCTCATTCCCTCCAACTTTTTCTTCCTCTCCCCCTGCCCTTTCTTTCTTTCTCTCTCTCTTCATGCCCCCTTTCTTTTTTTCCTGTTTTTCTTTCCTTCTGTCTCCCTGCCTGCGCCCATTTCTTTTTTTCTTTCTTTCTCCCTGCCCTTCCCCAAGCCACTGCCATCGGGGAACAGGACCCAAACCGCCACCAATGGATAACAGGCCCCAAAGCCGACGCCGCCCCATGCTCTCCCTGCTTCGGGCCGACCAACATTCCTCTCCCCGATGTCAATTTTGCCGTCGGAGAGGAAGTTCCGCCCAGCCAGGCAGCGATTGGCTGGCCCGAACTTCCTCTCCGACGGCAGAATTGATGTAGGGGAGAGGAAGACTGATCGGCCCGATAGATCGCCAAGGCAAAATGAGTCCTGGGTGATCGACTCACTTTGCTTTGGCGAGCTACCCGTCGATAGCGATCGATCTATTGGGCACCCCTGCTCTAGGATATGTCTCACTAAGGAACTGTATACAGCCATTATCCCCTTTTTATAGAAACATGATGGCAGATAAAGGCCAAATGACCCATCCAATCTGTCCATCCGCAGAATCCACTGTCTACTCCTCTCCCTAAGAGACCCCACGTACGTGTTCCACATTTCTTGAACTCAAACAGTCTTTGTCTCCGCCACCTCTATTCCAAGCATCTACCACTCTTTCAGTAAAAAGATAATTCTTTTGATTACTCCTGAGCTTATCACCTCTTAACTTCATCTTATGCCCTCATTCTGGAGCTTCCTTTCAATTGAAAGAGACTTGCCTCATGCACATTTATGCCATGTAGGTGTTTAAATGCTGGTCATGATTGGGATATATACCCACTTGTAAAGATTCACCTCTACCAGTCTGGATAGTGCTAAAAGAAATCTTGTGTATTAAAAAAAAAAATAGGGGAAAATTGGTTTTGTATATGTTCAGAAATATGTATTTTGTTTTGGATTTCTTTTACTGTCTACCAGCAGCAAGCACTTTCTCTCTTTGCTGCTCTCCTTGTAAAATAGAGCTCCTGGCCCTATCTTTGCTGCTCCAGACCCGAACCTCTCAATGTTACATAACTTCTCTTGTATCCTATGTGCAACAAATAGAGAAAGAGGAGAGTGTGGCATAGTGGTTAAAGCTACAGCTTCAGCACCCAGTGCTGCTCCATGTGACCCTGGGCAAGTCACTTAATCCCCCCACTGCCTCAGGTAGATTAGATAGATTGTGAGCCCACCGGAACAGACAGGGGAAAATGCTTTGAGTACCTAAATAAATTCATGTGAACTGTTCTGAGCTCCTCTTGGAGAACAGTATAGAAAATTGAATAAATAAATGAAAGCCAGGCTGACATCAGCACACTGAAATTTGTATGTATAAAAATAGGATCCACTTCTTGATCATTGGTTTTGTCTTTATGGAAGTCCATCCACGTGCCTTGCTTCCCTTAAGGATTCCATAACACTACAGGAAACAGGCATTTTTTAAATATATAGGCTCACATACTAGAATTTATTTAGCCTAGTACATCATCTCCCACAAAAAAACAAACAAAAAACCCCAACCTTACAGAATTGCTAGTAAAAAATCCCTTAACTTAATAAAGGTAAAAATGCTAGCCCAAGTCACTCTGCATAATATCTATAGACAGAAGAATCTCACAAGATGAAGCCCTGCACAAATATGTAGAATTTCTTGGGTCAAGTGAGGATAAGACGATTCATTTTTGTAAATCAGATGAATGCCCTGCTGAGAAAGGACAAAAAAGTTGCTGTTATCAGAAACCGAATACTATGCCAAAATCAGGTAGCTCCATACTAGAATTTTGTAGGGCTGATCATAAGCAGCAAAAACTGTGTCTCTCCTTGTCCCTGTGCTGCATTAAAAAGCCAATTTCTTCATCAGAAGGTAAACCCTGGAGTCCACTTCAAAACCGTGTAGGTTATTGGCATCACCTTGAAGCCTCATCAGCAGTCCACCATAGGATACATATGCTGAGCTGAAATGGAAATAAGCAACCACTTTACACAAAGCAAATCACCATCAGCTGAGACATATCAACCTTTGTCTAACATCATTTGTTGACCTCCCTGTTTAGGGTTGCCAGATCTCTTTAAAAAAAACAAACAAGGACACCTATCTCCGCCCTGTTCCCCCCAGCTCCACCCTGTTCTGTCCCCAGCCCCGCCCCATACAAACCTCCTGTCTCATTCCCCAAGGTCTGGAGGGCTCTGCACATGTGCAGACATCGACACAATAACGTCACATGTATGCACGCTTGCATATGACATCATCACATCGACCCCATGCAAGCACAGAGGGCCTCCGGACATGGCCCCGAGCTCAGGGATTTCCAAAACCCAGTAAAACTGCCAGATTTTGAAAATTCCTTCATGCACCTAGACAGTCCTCTAAAAAGAGGACATCTGGCAACCCCTACCTCTGCTCTATCAAGGCTGCAAGAGACTTACAGGCGAGTTGCTGCTTCTGTTGAGGTCTCATCACCTTCTATCCTGTAAACTTTCCCATACATCACATATTCGAACTGATCAGCCCTAGTAAAAGAAAGAAGAATCCAAATTCAACAATCCTGCCTCATTCTTATACAGTACATCTCATCTGTGCAGGGGGAATACATGGTCTAAGAATTTTCAAGACATACTTATCTATATTAAATAGGTTAAAACCTTGTAAAGTTTAATTTTGGGGGAGGAAAGAGAGATAAAAATGTTGGAATAAGACTGGGGGCTGACAAATGCCTGAAGGTTGTGCATTGTGACCTTTGGCTTATTTTATGCAAAATTTGACTTTAATAAAAATAAAATATTTTAAAAACCCAGAAAGCAGTTACTTACCGTAACAGGTGTTATCCAGGGACAGCAGGCAGATATTCTCTATATGTGAGTGACGTCATCCACGAAGCCCCATCGCGGACAGCTTTTTCAAGCAAACTTGACTGAAGATCTCAAGTTTGCTAGCACTGCCCACGCATGTGTGCCTTCCTGCTCCACTAGAGGGCGCATCCCCTCCTCGTGGTCTTCAGTTCAGATAGCTAGCAAAGAAGCCAACCTCGGGGAGGTGGGAGGGTTGCGAGAATATCTGCCTGCTGTCCCTGGATAACACCTGTTACGGTAAGCAACTGTGCTTTATCCCAGGACAAGCAGGCAGCATATTCTCCATGCTAACCAACAGGGGATGGAAGAAAAGTTGGCAATTTATGAAAACAGATTACGCAAGACCGACTGGCCAAACTGACCGTCGTGCCTGGAAAAGGCATCCAAACAGTAGTGAGAGGTGAATGTATGAACCGAAGACAAAGTGGCAGCCTTGCAGATCTCCTCAATAGGCATGAACCTAAGGAAAGCGACAGACGCCGCCATTGCTCAGACTTTATGCTCCGTGACCCGACCTGGCAGCGAGAGACCAGCCTGAGTGTAGCAGAAGGAAATACAAGCAGCCAACCAGTTGGATAAGGTGCGCTTGGAAACAGGACAGCCTAATCGATTAGGATCAAAAGAGATAAAAAGTTGAGGCACTGTCCGATGAGACTCGGTACGTCGCAGGTAAAAGGCCAAAGCCCTCTTATAGTCAAGTGTGTGAAGCGCCACCTCGCCAGGATGCAAGTGGGGCTTCAGAAAAAATATCAGAAGAACAATGGACTGGTTGAGGTGGAAATCCGTAACCACCTTTGGCAAGAACTTAGGATGAGTGCGCAGAACCACCTTGTCATGATGAAATACAGTAAAAGGCGGATCTGCTACCAAAGCTTGCAACTCACTGTCTCTGCGGGCAGACGTGAGAGCAACCAAGAACCCCACCTTCCAAGTGAGGAACTTCAAAGGAGTCTTGTCAATGGGCTCAAATGGAGGTTTCATCAAATGAGCCAGAACCACATTCAGATCCCAAACCACCGGAGGGGGCTTGAGCGGAGGATGAACATTGAAAAGGCCTTTCATAAAGCGGGAAACCACCGGATGAACAGAGAGCGGTTTCCCATCAAGCAGCTGATGAAAGGCAGCAATCGCACTGAGGTGGACTCGAATAGAAGTCAATTTGAGACCAGACCGAGACAAGTGGAACAGATACTCCAGTACCGAAGGCAAGGAGGCCGAGGGCAGAACCATGCGATGAGCAGCACACCACGCCGCAAATCTGGTCCATTTCTGAGAATAGCACTGAAGAGTGGAACTCTTCCTAGAGGCCTCGAGAACATCCCTCACCGACTGTGAGAAACCGAAGTGGAGAGGAACCAAGCTGTCAAGTGGAGCGACTGCAGATTGGGATGTAACAGCGAACCCCAACTCTGAGACAGCAGAGAAGGAAAAACAGGTAGTAGCAGAGGTTCCCTGACACTCAGTTGAAGGAGAACCACGGTTGCCAGGGCCACCGAGGAGCTATCAAGATCATGGTGGCGCGGACCAACTTGAGATGCACCAGCGACCTGAGAATCAGAGGAAAGGGAGGGAACGCATAGAGGAACCCGTCCGTCCAATCGAGAAGGAAAGCATCCGCCTCGAGACGATCCAGGGAGTACATCCTCGAGCAGAAACATAGAAACATAGAAAAATAACGGCAGAAAAGGGCCATAGCCCATCTAGTCTGCCCACACTAAAGATCCCCCTTCCCTAAATTTATTCTCCCAGATATCCTATATCTCATCAAGTCTGCCTATTCTGATGACTCTCCCCCCACTATTACCCTCTTAGAGATCCCACATGCGCATACCATTTATTCTTAAAATCTGGCACGCTGCTGGCCTTGACCACCTGCACAGGAAGTCTGTTCCAATGATCAACCACGAGGCAACTTGTGTTTGAGAGGTGAAGCGAACAGATCTATCTGTGGAGTTCCCCACCGAAGAAACACCTGTCGCAGGGTGTGAGAATGGAGCGACCACTCGTGCGGCTGAAGCAGACGGCTCAACTTGTCGGCCAGACAATTCCACTCGCCCTGGATATACACCGCCTGAAGGAAGATGTTGTGGCGCAGCGCCCACTGCCAAAGACGAAGGGCTTCCTGGCAAAGTGAAAGAGAACCCGTACCACCTTGCTTGTTCACATAATACATTGTCACCTGGTTGTCCGTACGTACCAGGACAACGGAATCCTGCAGCAAATGACGAAAGCCACCACGGCGTTGAAAATAGCCCAGAGCTCCAGCAGGTTGATGTGGCAGCGCCTATCTGCACTCGACCAAAGACCCTGAGTCCGAAGGCTGTCAAGGTGCGCTCCCCAAGAGTCCGTCGAGGAGCCCGTCGTCAGAACCTTCTGATGCGGGGGTACCCGAAAGAGCAAACCTCTGAACAGATTGGTAGATTTGGCCCACCAATGGAGCGAGCGTTTCAAGGAGGGAGTCACCGCAACGTGCTGAGAAGCGAGATCCCGATCCTGCCGCCATTGAGACGCCAGAGTCCATTGAGGAACCTGAAGATGCAACTGGGCGAATGGCGTGACGTGAACGGTGGAGGCCATGTGCCCCAGGAGAACCATCATCTGCTTGGCCGAGACCGAATCCCGCTGAGCCACCAGCTGACTCAGCCGCAGAAGGACAGCCTGCCGAGGCGGCGGCAGAAATGACCGAAGGCGGAGTGTGTCGAGCACGGCCCCGATAAACTGCAGGGATTGAGAGGGGCACAACTGAGACTTGGGGAAGTTGATCTCGAACCCCAGGAAGGAAGGAAGATAATAGTCCGACGGGTCGCTGAGGTAACCCCCTCCCTCGATGGGGCCTTGATCAGCCAATCGTTGAGGTATGGGAAAACCTGAAGGCCCTGCGACCGCAGGGCCGCCGCAACCACCATGAGGCACTTCGTAAAGACCCATGGAGACGAAGCAAGCCAGAATGGGAGGACTCGATACTGCAAATGGAGACTCCCCATCTGAAAGCGGAGAAACCTCCAAGAAGCCGGATGTATTGGTATGTGAGTGTAGACTTCTTTCATGTCCAGGGAACACAACCAGTCCCCCTCGTCCATCAAGGGATACAAAATGGGAAGCGAAAGCATGCGGAACTTCTGCCGAACCAAGAACTTGTTCAGAGTCCGCAGATCCAGAATGGGACGAAGGTCCCCGGTCATTTTAGGAATCAGGAAGTACCGGGAATACACCCCGGTGCCCTGTGGGAACCTCTTCCACAGCCCGCAGGCAAAGAAGGGCCTGCGCTTCCAAAAGAAGCAGAGGAAGCTGCGTCCTGTCGGACTAAAACTGTCCGGGAGGCATGTCCGGAGGCAAAAGTCCGGAAGTTGAGGGAGTACCCCTCCCGAATGACGGAGAGGACCCAAGAGTCCACAGTGATCTCCGCCCAACGAGGATAAAAGGCGCGGAGACATCCCCCGATGGGTAAGGGGGGAATCCCCAAGGCGGAAGGGGCCAGCCCCTCCCGCCCGGACAGTCAAAAGGACGGCGGTCGCTTAGGCGCAGCGGGGGTCTGAGGCTTAGGGGGAGCCCTCTGCTGCGGAGGCCGAGAAAACGCCGGCATAGACTTCTGTGGATACCGCTGGGGAGGCAGCCGGTAGGTCTTGGGCGGAGCAGGTTTCGCCTTGGCCCAGACCAGGGAGGCGAAGGAGCGTTCGTGTTCGGAGAGGCGCTTCGTGGCAGCCTCGATGGAATCATAGAACAACTCATTTCCCAGACAGGGAAGATTGGCCAACCTGTCCTGCAGGTTCGGATCCATATCGACAATGCGGAGCCAAGCCAAATGACGCATGGCCACCGTGAAGGCCGAGACCCGAGACGACAGTTCGAAGGCATCATAAGAGACCTGGAACATGTACAGCCTCATCTGCGAAAGTATATCTAGAAGCCGGCGAAACTCCGCACAGCGCGAAGAAGGCAAATCGTCCTCGAAGGATGGCAAGGACTTGATGCACCACTTAAGATAAGAAGTAAATGTAAAATTATAGTTCAGGACTCGGCTCGCCATCATGAAGTTGTGATAGAGGCGCCTCCTGAACTTATCCATGGTCCTGCCCTCCCGGCGGGACAGCGGCATAGACCTTTGATGGGTGAGACTTCTTAAGGGCTCCACGACCAGAGACTGGTGAGAGAGCTGCACCTTCTCAAACCCCTTGCAAGGCACCATCCGATACCGAGACTCCATTTTGGAGGGAATAGCCAGGATAGCGTAAGGCGTCTCCAGGTTACAAAAAAAAGTCTGCTGCAACACCGGATTCAGAGGCAGCCGTAGGGATTCCCGAGGAGGATGGGGAAGCTCCATCTCCTTCAAGTACTCCTTGGTATACCTGGAATCCGACTGAAGGTCCAGGTGCAAGGCCCTGCCCATATCCTGCACAAAGCGAGTGAAGTACCTGCTATCCGAATGCTCCCCAGGCAGAATGGTGGAACGAGACCGCAGGGCTGCCGAAAAGGAGGGGGAAGCCTCCTGAGAATAGTGCGAGGGTACATCCGTATCCACCTGCATGGACACCAAGGAAGCCCCACTGAAAGAACGAGGAGGCGTCAACGAGAGCTTGTGCCTCGATGTCCCCGGAGGGGAGGACCGCGAGGCACGGGCCGTCGAGGTCCGAGGCCAGTGCCCCGGAGAGCCTTGGGAAAATGAGCCCGGGTCCCATGAGGTAGGCTCCTCCCGGATCGGGGAATCCAACCTGACCGGGGACCTCAACAGACTCGGGTTGGACAGAGTGAGGTCCGAGGTCTTAATGGAGTCAGTAGTATAAGGACCTGGGGACCTGCCCCACCTCGGGGGGGGGGGGGGGGGGAGTCCCGCGGACGCTTCGCAAGGCACCTCGACCGAGGTCGGCTCAAGGGAGAAACATGCCTCGAGGGAAGAGGCGAGGAATCAGACGAGCACAGATGCCGAGATTGACGTGCCTTGCCTCGAGGAACCTTGACGCGACCCTCAGGCTGGTCCACCGCTCGCGAGGTCGAGGCCAGAGCAAGATGAGAGCCGAGGAGAGCTCCGACGAGATGATAGCCTTCAGTACCTTCTCAAACATCGGCACCATGACCATATTCGGCCGGGCAGGTGCAGCAGTGCGTTCCACCGAGGGCAACCTCGAGGATGAGTATTTCCGTCTGGAGGAAGCACACTTGGAGGGTTTGGAGGATGGGCTCGTCAAGGCCTGCGGGACTACACTCACCGCCTGGATGGCCAGAGACTCCGAAGAAGGCTTCTTCGGTAGCTGAGCTGAACCTGAAGAAGGAAGAGGGGACTTACCCGGAGCCGAGGTCTTCGAGGTCGAGGCCTTCGAGGTTGAGGGAGACTTGCACAGGGCCGAGGTCTTCGAGGCTGACGTCGAGACCGAGGCTGAAGTCGAGGCCGAGACCGGAGTTGAAGCAGGAGGGAGATCTGCTGTCTGCCTGGAGCCAGGATACGAGATGTCACCGCCAGTCTGGATAGACTACTCACGCCCCAAGACCACTTTCCTATGCTTCTTGTCCACATAGGAACCAACGACACTGCCAGGAACACACCGGAGACCATCACCAGAGACTTTGGAGCACTGGGTGAGAGGCTGAAGTGGACAGGAGCGCAGGTGGTTTTCTCATCGATCCTCCCAGTTAGAGGCAACTAGCCGCTTCATAAAATCAGTAAATAAACGACAAAGAAACAATAAACTCCAATGGTTCACCGCGGAGATCTCGCACCTCATTAAGGAGAAGAAAAAAGTGTTTCTCTCCTACAAGCGCACGGAGAAAAGAGAGGCAAAGGTAGAATATAGGACCAGGTCTACAGCGGTCAAAATGGCAGTTAGGAAGTCAAAACTTCAAGTGGAAGAAATTCTGGCAAAAAACATTAAAAAGGGGGACAAATCCTTCTTCAGGTATATTAGTGACAGAAAAAGGAACACAGGCGGGATAGTACGCCTTAGAAGACCGGACAGAAGTTACGTGGAAGCAGATTCCGATAAAGCCGAACTACTGAATGAATACGTCTGCTCAGTCTTCACCTGTGAGGCACCGGGACATGGTCCGCAGTTGAAAGCAACACAAAGCACAGAAGACCCGTTTCAGAATTTTGAGTTCACACCAGGTGAAGTTTACAGTAAACTGGCAAGACTCAAGGTGAACAAAGCCATGGGACCAGACAATTTGCACCCAAGAGTGCTCGGAGAATTGAGCGATGTCCTGGCGAAACCGTTGGCTGAGCTATTCAATCTCTCCCTAAGTAAGGGGAAAGTTCCCCTGGACTGGAAATTAGCTAATGTCGTTCCTCTGCATAAAAAGGGTTGCAGAGCAGAGGCTGCGAATTATAGACAGGTGAGTCTCACATCAATAGTGTGCAAACTCATTGAAACACTAATTAAAAGCAAATTGGACACGATCTTGAAAGAAGGGAATCTTCGGGATCCCAGTCAGCATGGATTCACCAAGGGTAGGTCCTGCCAATCCAATCTCATCAGCTTCTTTGACTGGGTAACAAGAAAGTTGGACTTGGGAGAGTCTTTGGACGTCGTGTACCTGGACTTCAGTAAAGCTTTTGACAGTGTCCCACACCGCAGGCTGCTAAGCAAGATGGAATCGATGGGGTTAGGAGAGACACTAACTGCATGGGTCAATGATTGGCTGAGTGGCAGACTTCAGAGGGTGGTGGTTAATAGTACCCTCTCTAAAACATCGGAGGTGACCAGTGGAGTGCCGCAGGGCTCGGTCCTGGGTCCACTCCTTTTCAACATATTCATAGGGGATCTGACTCAAGGGCTTCAAGGTAAAATAACACTATTCGCCGATGACGCCAAACTATGTAATATAGTAAGTGAATGCAGTTTACAGAATTATATGGCGCAGGACCTGCTTACATTGGAAAGTTGGTCCTCAACCTGACAGCTAGGCTTCAATGCTAAAAAATGTAAGGTCATGCACCTCAGAAGCGGAAATCCATGCAGGACGTACTTCTTGAACGGAGAAACTTTAACTAGGACTTCAGCAGAACGAGAATTAGGAATAATCATCAGTGCAGACATGAAAACTGCAAAACAAGTGGAGAAGGCTTCATCTAAGGCAAGGCAGATATTGGGTTGTATCAATAGAAGTTTCGTCAGCCGAAAGCCTGAAGTCATAATGCCGTTGTACAGGGCCATGGTGAGACCTCATCTGGAGTACTGTGTGCAATTCTGGAGGCCACATTATAGTAAAGATGTGCGCAGAATTGAATCGGTTCAGCGGATGGCGACCAGGATGATCTCGGGGCTCAAGGGTCTCTCGTACGAAGAGAGACTGAACAAATTGGAGCTCTACACTCTCGAGGAACCTAGGGAGAGGGGAGACATGATCGAAACATTTAATCACCTCACGGGATATGTTGAAGTGGAAGATGTTATTTTCTTTCTCAAGGGACCCTCGGCCACAAGAGGGCACCCGCTCAAACTCAGGGGCGGAAAATTTCATGGCGACACCAAAAAGTATTTCTTCACAGAGAGAGTGATTGATCATTGGAACAAGCTTCCAGTGCAGGTGATCGAGGCAGACAGCGTGCCAGACTTTAAGAATAAATGGGATACCCATGTGGGATGGCTACGAGGGTCAAGATAAGGAAATTGGGTCATTAGGGTATAGACAGGGGTGGGTAAGCAGAGTGGGCAGACTTGATGGGCTGTAGCCCTTTTCTGCCGTCATCTTCTATGTTTCTATTCCATAGCGAAAAGCTCCGCAATTCTGGCTCTATGCCGCCGAAGAGCCCGAGGTTGAAGCGTGGCGCAGCGAGGACAGGAATCCGTCTGGTGATCCGCACCCAGGCACAGGATACACCAGCGGTGCGGATCAGTGATTGAGATAACCCGCCCGCACTGAGAGCACTTTTTAAACCCAGTGAGAGGCCAGGACATAAGCCTAGACGGCTGCAGCCACTCGAGGCCAAGTGGCCATGGCGAACCGAAAATACAAAATGAGAAAAATAAAGAAAGGAAACTAGTAACAACGCGCACAGCGACTCCCGAACTAAAACAAGAAAGCCGCGATGCTAGAAAGGCACTTAGAAATCGAAGAGAAGAGAGACATGGCTTTCTTGCTCCGCGGAAAACTAAGAACCGAAGACCACGAGGAGGGGATGCGCCCTCTAGTGGAGCAGGAAGGCACGCATGCATGGGCAGTGCTAGCAAACTTGAGATCTTCAATCAAGTTTGCTTGAAAAAGCTGTCCACGACGGGGCTCCGTGGATGACGTCACCCACATGTAGAGAATATGCTGCCTGCTTGTCCTGGGATAACCATAACATGCTCAATATTAAAAAAAAGAAGAAGAAACTCATAAGTTAAATAACCTTGCTTAGGAGCTTTGCTAGTGATTTTCCTAAATCTTCATTGCAGCATGAATATGAGATTCAGTGGTAGCTTCTGATAACTTTGAATATCTAATAAGTGCCTTTCAATTTCGGCAACATAATCATAATGATTCTAGATAACCACTTTTCCTTCTTTATCACCCTTATAACACAATGCATTCATCTGATCTTCATGAGTGAATTTATTTTCTGTTTTTTTAGATAATTTTTTACTCTCTAGTTTCATAACTTCTTTTATACTAAAGATTTAACAATCCAAAATCTAAGGTCCTAGGGGGAACCAAGAAGATGTATTCTTAATGGCTGACACCTCAGGAGTGCTCAGATAGTTTTTAAATGTATTTTAATTGTAATTTCCAAATAAAACATTCTAAACTGAAATTAATTATGATGGAACCTGCATGCAGATAACTCTTTTTTTCAACATTACATCTTCAGGTGATACTCAAATAACACTGTTTCCTTGATCACTGAGAATGTGTAAACACATGATTTTGTGGCAAAGGACTGCCGGCTCTTGACTGGGCCTACCAGGTTTCCTATTTGAATTGATTCATTCTTCTAGAAAAGAAGAGCCTGGTCATTCTGAAAGCATATGTCCTCACCAGAAGATGTGTCCGTGGAAGATTTCAAAAGTTACCATTCAATCTGTATTCTTATTCATCCATAGGCAGATACTGCTCATGCTGTAAACCACTTGGATATAAGTGGTATATACGGTAAATAACAAATAAATGCTATAATTGTTTGTTTTCATTTCAAGCTATATCTTTATTTCTTACATCATTTCTAAATTTCTCAATTTTTTCATTAGATCTGTCAACTGTTGATCATGACCTTTCTCTTTTTAAACCAGAGATTGCTATTTTTGATTTGCTGTGTAAACTATACATTTGGTTTTTTTTAAAATGGTTTCTTTTAATAATAGAATTAAGTGTAAAGAACAGTTTTTAAAATAGAATTCCTTTTCTGAAGGAATTGATCATTATCAGAAAAGGAATGAGGCTGGATTCATTTAGAGCAGTGTTCTTCAACCTTTTTACACCCGTGGACCGGCAGAAAAAAAAAATTATTTTTTCTACTACTAGGACTAAAATTTAAAAACCCCGTTTCCGCCCCATCTCCGCGAGCTCGGTCCCCACAAATCATCTGATCCCATCCACACAAGCCTCAGTTATGATTTTATATTGAATGTATTTTATTAAAGTATAAAAAGAAACAATATTCTGTACAATTGTCATTTTATAAATACAAATAATTCAGAGCAAGGATCAACAAAACCCCTGTCTCCCCTTCACATATATCCCCTCTACTATCAAGAAAACTGAACAAGCCAAATTATTACAGAATGCTACACAGAAATATCATGCTAACCGAATACTGCAGTCACACATGACAGGAATAGTTTTAGGGGAGTGCAACTAGGGCAACAGCCCCCTGGTCAGAGAGAGCCCTAAGCCAGCTGGAAGCTAAAGAAGCATTTCCTGGGTTTTGCAGTCCCCAGTTATGTCTAACACCAGCTCTAGCAGGATATATATTTCAAATCTGATATATTCTAATCACAAAATAGAAATAAAATTATTTTTTTCTACCTTTAGTCGTCTCTGGTTTCTGCTTTCAATCTTCTTTTCACTCTCTTCCTTCCAGCGTCTGCCCTCTGTCTCTTCAATCCAGCATCTGCCCCTTCCATCCACTGTCTGTCCTCTCCTCCTTCCATATGGTATCTGTCTTCTTTCTATGCCCCTCTCCCCTTTCCATCCAGCTTGTGCCCCCTCTCTCCTTTTTACATGATTCATTCCAGCTTCATTGCTCTCTTCATTTTTATCTCTCCTACACCAGATCTATCATTGTTGTCCCTCTCTGCTTATTTTTCTTCCTATCATCAATCTCTTTACTTTCTCATGCCTGTGTCTCCCCTTCCCCTCCTCTAATCTCTCTGCCAGCTGTTTCCTTCCTTTTTTCATTCTCCCTTCCCTCCTCCTCCTGTCCAGCAGTAACTCTCTTTCTTTTCTCCCCTCCCAGAAGCATCTCTCCTTCTCCCTCTCCAGTAGCAGCTGTCCCTTTTTTCCCTTGCCCAGCAGCTTCCCAGATTCATTTCCCTCCTCCCCTCCCAGCAGAATCACTCCTTCTCCCTCTCCAGTAGCAGCTGTCCCTTTTTTTCCTTGCCCAGCAGCTTCCCAGATTTCTTTCCCTCCTCCCCTCCCAGAAGCATCTCTCCTTCTCCCTCTCCAGTAGCAGCTGTTCCTTTTTTTCCTTGCCCAGCAGCTTCCCAGATTCCTTTCCCTCCTCCCCTCCCAGAAGCATCTCTCCTTCTCCCTCTCCAGTAGCAGCTATCCCTTTTTTTCCTTGCCCAGCAGCTTCCCAGATTCCTTTCCCTCCTCCCCTCCCAGAAGCATCTCTCCTTCTCCCTCTCCAGTAGCAGCTGTCCCTTTTTTCCCTTGCCCAGCAGCTTCCCAGATTCCTTTCCTTCCTCCCCTCCCAGAAGCATCTCTCCTTCTCCCTCTCCAGTAGCAGCTGTCCCTTTTTTTCCTTGCCCAGCAGCTTCCCAGATTCCTTTCCCTCCTCCCCTCCCAGAAGCATCTCTCCTTCTCCCTCTCCAGTAGCAGCTGTCCCTTATTTTCCTTGCCCAGCAGCTTCCCAGATTCCTTTCCCTCCTCCCCTCCCAGAAGCATCTCTCCTTCTCCCTCTCCAGTAGCAGCTGTCCCTTTTTTTCCTTGCCCAGCAGCTTCCCAGATTCCTTTCCCTCCTCCCCTCCCAGAAGCATCTCTCCTTCTCCCTCTCCAGTAGCAGCTGTCCCTTTTTTTCCTTGCCCAGCAGCTTCCCAGATTCCTTTCCCTCCTCCCCTCCCACTCTCCTTTTCCCTCTCCAGTAGCAGCTATTCCTTTTTTTCCTTGCCCAGCAGCTTCCCAGATTCCTTTCCCTCCTCCCCTCCCAGAAGCATCTCTCCTTCTCCCTCTCCAGTAGCAGCAGTCCCTTTTTTTCCTTGCCCAGCAGCTTCCCAGATTCCTTTCCCTCCTCCCCTCCTAGAAGCATCTCTCCTTCTCCTTCTCCCTCTCCAGTAGCAGCTGTCCTTTTTTTTCCCTTGCCCAGCAGCTTCTGATAGTAGCTTTCTCCCCTGCCAGCAGCTCTTCTTAATTCCCAGCGCAGCGATTCACGAAGGCAGCCTCGGGTCTTTGTTGGGTCGGGCCGCCTCTGAGGAAAGAAGAAGTTGCATTATCAGAGGCCCCGAGGCTGCCTTCGTGAATCGCTGCGCTGGGAAGTAAAGGAGAGCTGCAGAGAGGGGAGAAAGCCACTGTAGGAGGCTCCCCATGATCTCTCCTGCCCAGCGCACGCTTCAGATGTTGATCTTGCCGGCCCTGCGCGGACCGGCAGGAAGTTGAAGTAAGTCAATCTTGCCGGCCCTGTGCGGACCGGCAAAAATTTCCTGCGGACTGGCGGTTGAAGAACTGTGATTTAGAGCATTGGTCTTTGACCTAGGAGGGGCCCCACGTGAGCGGACTGCTGGGCACAATGGATCACTGGTCTGCCTCAGCAGCGGTAATTCTTATTTTCTTAATCTCAAAACAATTATTGGCTTCCTATATGAGAAAGAAGCTGCAAAATAAAAAGTGAATCTGATTCTATGAAGACAGACTAATTAGCCCTCGATGTCTATGCTAATTGATCATGTAGCGGGCATGAATCTGTATTGCAAGCTCATTTTCAAACAGCAACTCCTTGCAGTTTCTTTTTGAAAAGTTCTTGACCAGAAAAGCATAGATAAACAGAGTCTACAAGTCCAAAGTGTGAAAATACTGATATAGGACTCTAGTACAGATAAAAACGATGACTTCACTCTTTTTCCAAAAGCAAGGACAGACCATTAAAAAATTCATTAGTCAGATTTGGATGTCTCTACCTTTTACTTCTGAGCGCGCAAATGACCTCACTTGGTTACTGTCCAAGAGGATTTTAGCCCTCACAACCAATGAGCTGACCTAGTATGATATTTATGTTTTCAAAGGATCACTAGAATGTCCCGTCCAACCACATCAGTCTAATACTCTCTTGTAGGTACCTGGATGGCCGATCATCAGTGGGATTATATTCACCATCGTCCAATGTGCCATCCTCATACAGTGTGCTAGCAACCACCAACCGAAACTTATCACCTGTAAACAAACAGATTGATCAAAAATTCTGACTAATCAAAAATTAGATATTAGAAAAAAAGTCATCAATTTTTACTTCACAAAGTTTGAAGCACAAAAATTCTTTGAAAATATTATCCCTCTTCTGCTGGAGAAATTAAGTTAGAAAAACGAGCTCCTCTTTGGTTCTACATCACATAAAACAAAAAAGTCAAATGTTCATAAATTAAACAAAATGAATTCTGGGAAGAAAAAAAGTCACATACATAGCTCAATAATTGTATAATGCCAGGGAACCAAAAGAACAGAAACACATCATAAGAGGATAGAGCTAGAGCAAATAAATATAGTAAGTCATTTCACTGACTGAAAAATTTTACCACACTGATCATAGGAAAGTTCTCCATCAATCAGGAAACAGTTTGTAAGGAAAAGGCGATTCTATGTCCAATCACTGCCACAGAAGGGGCAGAAGAAAGTGCGTAACTCACCCAAATCCACAGGGTAGATCTGTATATTAACATCTAGAATGAGGTCCATCTTGAAGGACTCGCTCTCACAATGAAGCCGAGAAACTGCAAGAGAAATTAAGCCCATCAGACGCATCCTTGCCTTCCTCTACTACAGTTTTGTTCTACTGTTGCTATTATTTCTGAAAATCGACATTCAACACCCCCCCCAATTTATATATATTTTTAATTATTAGATAATTAATTTGGCAACAAATGAAAGATATGAATAAGTTATTTGAATATGAAACTTAAAACTTCCCGTCTCTTCGCTTCCCCTCTTCTCCTCCCAAGAACTTCCTGACCCCTATGATCTCATAAGTACATAAGAATTGACAAACAGGGACAGACTGAAGGTCCATCAACCCAGTATCCTGTTTCCACAGTGGTCAACTCAGGTCACAGGTACTTGGCAAGATCCCAAGAAGTAAAACAGATTTTATGCTGTTTATCCTAGGAATAAGCAGTAGATTTCCCGTAAGCAATCTCAATAATGGTCTATGGACTTCTCTTTTAGGAAATTATTCAAACCTTTTTTAAATCCTGTTAAGCTAACTGATTTAACCACATTCTCTGGCAATGAATTCCAGAGTTTAATTACCTGTTATGAAAAGAAATATTTTTTCTGGTTTGTTTTAAATCTAAGTAGCTTAATCACATGTCCCCTAGTCCCAGTATTTTTGCAAAGAGTAAAAAAGTGATTCACATCTACCCTTTCCACTCAACTTGATATTTTATAGACCTCTATCCCTGAGCAGTCTCCTCTCCAAGCTGAAGAGCCCTAGCCACTTTAGCCTTTCCTCATAAGGAAGTTGTCCCATCATTTTGTCACCCTTCTTTCTACCTTTTCTAATTCCGCTATATCTTTTTTCAGACACACTGACCAGAATTGCACATAGGGCTAGATTCACAAAGCTTACCGATCATGTACCGATTGGTTTGTGACCCTGATTGCCGCTGCTGGGTCATACCAGTGGTCCATCATGCTCAGCAGTCCGCACCCGTGGCGGCCCTTAGGACAAAGACCAGTGCCCTAACTGAGACTAGCCTTACCTGCGTACGTTCTGGTTCAGCAGGAACTTGTCCCCTATAACAGCCTCCGGAACAGCATTCCAGATTTCTATCTCTCTGGGTGAAGAAGAATTTCCTTACGTTTGTACGGAATCTATCCCCTTTTAACTTTAGAGTGTGTCCTCTTGTTCTCTCTACCTTGGAGAGGGTGAACAACCTGTCTTTATCTACTAAGTCTATTCCCTTCATTATCTTGAATGTTTCGATCATGTCCCCTCTCAGTCTCCTCTTTTCAAGGGAGAAGAGGCCCAGTTTCTCTAATCTCTCACTGTACGGCAATTCCTCCAGTCCCTTAACTATTTTAGTCGCTCTTCTCTGGACCCTTTCGAGTAGTGCTATGTCCTTCTTCATGTACTGCGACCAGTGCTGGACGCAGTATTCCAGGTGGGGGCGTACCATGGCCCAGTACAGCAGCATGATAACCTTCTTTGATCTGTTTCCTAGCATTCTGTTCACTCTTTCCGCCGCCGCCTATTGCACAGATGGCTTCATTGACTTGTCTAACAGTACTCCCATCCCTGCATGCAAATGAGTTGGAACGGCATGCAAATGTAGGCAAGCAGTAATTCAATAAAGAAAATGAGGAACACCGACTGGGCTGGCCGATCCCAAAACAAGTGACTGCTGTGGACCAGTTGGCTCAGGTCCTTTCCACTGTCCTGCACATAAAAAACTCTTATCTGGTCTCCTCTCCATGCCGAGTAGGAATAAGCTTTTACACAGCAAACTGCTCATTCTCCTGATGCAGAGCCGAGGATTGTTTTCTTTCTTGTTATTCTAATCTAATCTAATCTAAATCTTGGGTTTATATACCGCATCATCTCCAACAGGTGGAGCTCGACACGGTTTACATGGTTAGGAAGCAACGGAACTCCAGTGGGTATATAAAAGTAAGTAAGAGAGAGGTTAGGTGTGATAATAATAGGGAGGGGACGGGTTACGTTTTGGAGAAGAGCCAAGTCTTCAGAAGCTTACGGAATGGTAGAAGGGGGCTCAAGTTGCGGAGAGGGGAAGGGAGACTATTCCAGAGCTGAGCGATTCTGAAGTGGAGGGAGGACCCGAGTTTACCGACGAGGGAGATGCCCTTTGAGGAGGGGAAGGATAGTTTTAATTTTTGCGTGGATCTGGTGGAGAGTGGATTTGAGGAATTCCAGGATAGAGGAATAAGAGGTGGAAGGATGCCGTGGAGCATCTTGAAGGTTAAGCAGGCACATTTAAAATGGACCCTGGAGATGACAGGAAGCCAGTGCAGCTTGGACAGGAGTGGAGAGGCATGGTCAAATTTGTTTTTTGAGAAGATAAGTTTGGCCGCGGTGTTCTGGATTAGTTGGAGTCTGTGGAGGCTTTTCTTTGTTAAGCTAAGGTAGATGGAATTGCAATAGTCCAATCTGGAGAGGATGATGGACTGTACGAGCACGGCAAAGTGTTTTTGGTGGAAGCAGGACCTCACTTTCCTCAGCATGTGAAGGCTGTGAAAGCATGTTTTTATCAGGGAGTTGAGGTGGTCGTTGAAGGATAGCGAGGAATCTATGGTGATGCCCAGAACTTTGCTAGAGAACTCTAGTTGTAGAGAGGTGCCTGTGGGCAGTGGGATGGAGGTGGGTAAATGATCAAGTTTGGGGCCAAGCCAGAGTAGTTTGGTTTTGGATTCATTTAGTTTCATTTGTACAGCAAGAGCCCAGGATTGAAGTTTGGTTATGCATGAAGAGATGTTTGCTGCGAGATTGGTGAGGTTTGCGTCGGTCTCGAGGAGGATCAGGATATCGTCAGCGTAAGTGTAGAGAATTTCTAGGGGGGAAAGGTGTAGGAGGTTCAGGGAGGACATATAAATGTTGAAGAGGATAGGGGATAGGGGGGAGCCTTGTGGGACTCCACATGTCGGTTTCCACGGGGAGGATGAGGTACCATTCTTGGTGACGATGTAAGAGCGAGAACGTAAGAAATTCGAGAACCAGTCCAGGACCGTGGAGCTAATGCCTATCTCGGAGAGTAGGAGGATTAAAATGTCATGATGGACAACGTCGAAGGCTGCAGAGAGGTCGAATTGGAGTAGAACGGCAAATTTTTTGTGAGAGTGGAGTTGTTGGATCTTCGAGGTTAGGGAGGCCAGGAGGGTTTCAGTACTGAAGTTGGGTCTGAAGCCGTATTGATACGGTAGGAGGATAGAGAATCTTTCCAAGTAGGCTGAGAGTTGGGAGGAGACAATGGACTCAAGCATTTTGGTTAGGAGTGGGATGTTTGCTATAGGGCGATAATTGGATGGGATGGAGGGGTCTAGGTCAGCCTTCTTCAGTAGGGGGGTCAATGCAATGTGTCCCATTTCCTTCAGTAAAATGCTGCCACTATTCATGGGAATGGGCGACAGAGAGTCATTGGGGCGGCAAGAGAGTCGGGGTGGCAAGGGCTTGCAGAAGAAGCCCCGCAGTGCAGCCCCGCAAGTTAAAACTACAGGCTCGCACTGAATGGGAAGGGCAGGCTTGCCTGAGACATGGGAGAGTAAACGGGCTTGCAAAGTTTCAAAAATCCTCCCTGCTCGCAGGCACCCATCGCACACTCGGGCAGCTCAACAGTGGTGGTTTCGCAGCTCTGGTAAGCATGCGCAGACCATCTACAGCAGGGGTCTCAAAGTCCCTCTTTGAGGACCACAATCCAGTCAGGTTTTCAAGATTTCCCCAATTAACATGCATGAGATCTATGTGCATGCACTGCTTTCAATGCATATTCATTGGGAAAGATTGCGGCCCTCAAGGAGGGACTTTGAGATCCCTGATCTACAGGCAAAGAAGTTGGTCCGTGTGGTCGGTGGGGGGCATTCCTCTGATCGCCCCCATTTGCATGCTGACCCACGTTAGTGCACCTCAAAGTCCCTCTTTGAGGGCTGCAATCCAGTCGGATTTTCAGGATTTCCCCAATGAATATGCATGAGATCTATGTGCATGCACTGCTTTCAATGCATATTCATTGGGAAAGATTGCGGCCCTCAAGGAGGGACTTTGAGATCCCTGATCTACAGGCAAAGAAGTTGGTCCGTGTGGTCGGTGGGGGGCATTCCTCTGATCGCCCCCATTTGCATGCTGACCCACGTTAGTGCATCTAGGCCAGGGGTCTCAAAGTCCCTCTTTGAGTGCTGCAATCCAGTCGGATTTTCAGGATTTCCCCAATGAATATGCATGAGATCTATGTGCATGCACTGCTTTCAATGCATATTCATTGGGAAAGATTGCGGCCCTCAAGGAGGGACTTTGAGATCCCTGATCTACAGGCAAAGAAGTTGGTCCGTGTGGTCGGCATTCCTCTGATCGCCCCCATTTGCATGCTGACCCACGTTAGTGGGTCTCAAAGTCCCTCTTTGAGGGCTGCAATCCAGTCGGATTTTCAGGATTTCCCCAATGAATCTGCATGAGATCTATGTGCATGCACTGCTTTCAATGCATATTCATTGGGAAAGATTGCGGCCCTCAAGGAGGGACTTTGAGATCCCTGATCTACAGGCAAAGAAGTTGGTCCGTGTGGTCGGTGGGGGGCATTCCTCTGATCGCCCCCATTTGCATGCTGACCCACGTTAGTGGGTCTCAAAGTCCCTCTTTGAGGGCTGCAATCCAGTCGGATTTTCAGGATTTCCCCAATGAATATGCATGAGATCTATGTGCATGCACTGCTTTCAATGCATATTCATTGGGAAAGATTGCGGCCCTCAAGGAGGGACTTTGAGATCCCTGATCTACAGGCAAAGAAGTTGGTCCGTGTGGTCGGTGGGGGGCATTCCTCTGATCGCCCCCATTTGCATGCTGACCCACGTTAGTGGGTCTCAAAGTCCCTCTTTGAGGGCTGCAATCCAGTCGGATTTTCAGGATTTCCCCAATGAATATGCATGAGATCTATGTGCATGCACTGCTTTCAATGCATACTCACTGGGGAAATCCTGAAAACCGACTGGATTGCGGCCCTCACTTTGAGATCCCTGATCTAGGGCATTCTAACATTTTCATCTTTGTTTTCCATTCCTCGCCTGATAATTCCTAACATCCCCTTTGCTTCCTTCGCAGCTGAGGCTTCACCGTATCCTCAACGATGACACCCAGACTCCTAACACAGAAGCCGGCATGGCGTAGCTATAGTTGGGGTTCCTCTATCCCTCCCTCCCTCCCCTTTCCAATCCCTTCCCTACCTCGGTCAAATTTCCTGCCTTCAGGATCACTATCTTTCACGTCAAAAATATCCTCAAAGAGAATCCCGGCCATTGCTTGAAAGGAACAGCCGCTCGCGCTACGGGCTTCCGCCTCCGGGTCACTAAATTAGAGGCCGGGGGGGGGAGGGGGCTACGGTTGGGCGTGACGTCAACGCGCTCCACGCAGTAACGCAAAGGATCATGCGTGGAGAGTGAATGCTCTGGCGTTCCTCCCACGTGATCATTTTGTCTTCCCGCCAGAGCCGATAAAAGTGGGCGGGAGGCGTTGGAACAGGAAGGGAGCGATTCAGTGAAAGGAATGGATGGGGTGGCCGGAACGGGCGGCGGTGGACTGTAGGCCGGAGAGTGCGATTGAGTGACCGGTTGGAACGGGCGGGAACAGTTGAAATGGGTGGGCTGGAGTGCGATGGTGGTGGGCGTGGTTGGACTGGGCGGGGGGTTGGGTGTGAGTCTATGATGTTTGGGCGGGAGCAGTTGGAAATGATGGGGGTGGAGTGTGGCCACCAAGACTAGTTTTAGCCGATCTCTCACTCATAAATTTCTTCTTCAAACCCTCCCTACACGCTAAGCAATTTAGCTGCAGACATGATCACTGCCAGTAATTGGTACCAATCGCCTGCATACTTGCGGGAATTACCTTTGTTGGGCTTCAACTAGGTTCGACCATAAAAACCATCAGATTCTCATATGTTATGTAGCTGAAAAAAACTTAAAAGAACATTTTCAATATCCATAACTTATTGAGCTGAAGTGCAGAAGTCACCAGTCAATAAATAAAGCAATATCAGCATTATGGGGCAATGATCTGAAACAATTACTTTCTTTTGCCAGTACCTATGGGGAATTTAGGAGACACCTAAAAACATATCTGTTCCTAAAGTACATATTAGGAAGCTGACTTGCACAATCTCTCCCACAATAACTGATCTCTAGAGTTGTTAATCAATAGATTTTAACTATGGTAATTCTACTCAATTTGTAGCATTTCTAATCATTGTAAACCACATAGAACTTCATGGTCCTGCGGTAAATAAACTGTTGTTATTATTATTATTATATTTAAAACCATTTAACTGGCCAGGAATGGATGACTCCTGGGCAATATTCAGTGGGAGTTAGTTGTTATATTGCCAGTTAGCTGTTAGCACTAAGTGCAGGGTTCATCAAAGTTTCGACACACAGACACATACCAATAGCTCTGTCAATCACTACCCCATATACCCTCGGTGGTATACACACCCAGCCCTCAGTAGCTATCTTCCCAATTTATCATTTCTTTAGTGCTACCAGATGCATGCAGCACTGTACATTAAACACACAAGAGACAGGACAAAAAGGCTTTCCCTACTCATACTGAATTCTCTCTAGCTTTTTATCTTCTCCATCTGCACATATATCCCCAGCTCCTGCACCCCAACACTCTGATACCACGTTTTGCTCCCTCCAGATACCCAGCAATGCTACAGAAACAAATTTCAAGTTTCAACCCAAAACCAGAATTCACAGAAAATCAGACAAGTGGTTTGACAATGAACTACTCCTACTCAAAAGGCAATGCAGACAACTAGAAAGAAAATGGAGAAAAATCAGCCAGGAATCCACAAAAACAGCATGGAGAATAATTAACCAAAAATACAAACAAAAACTTCCTGCTCCTCAATGGATACAATCTTTACTCATAGATGGGCTTTTCCCAAAAGACCTCAGCAAAATCATCATAACTCCGATACTCAAAAACCCCAAAGGAACAACGGACCAGCTATCCAACTACAGACCCATAGCCTCAATCCCACTGTATGTCAAGCTGATGGAAGGCCTCGTAGCTAAAATCCTAACCTCATACCTAGAAAACCACAACTTACTCCCCCCAACACAGTCTGACTTCAGAACCAACTACAGCACTGAGACCCTACTAGGAACACTCATGGACACAGACAGCATCTCAGTACAGGCAAGAAAATCCTGATCATACAACTAGACCTCTCTGCAGCCTTCGACCTGGTAGACCATGACATCCTCCTACAAATAGTAGACTCCATAGGAATCACAGGCTTCCTACATTCCAGAACCTACAGGGTTAAAACAAAGAAAGAAAAATCAGAACATGGTCCAACCCCTGCGGAATTCCCCAGGGATCACCTTTGTCTCCCACACTATTCAACCTATACATAGCTTCCCTCAGCTCCTGCCTAGACAAACACGGCATTACCTCATACAGCTATGCAGATGACATCACCATTCTCCTCCCCTTTGACCATCCAGAGCCCACCATGACAGGCACAATACACAGAACACTCGAAACAGTAGCAACATGAATGACAGAACACAAAATAAAACTTAACTCTGACAAAACAAACTTCATTCTCCTAGAACAGTGATCTTCAACCCTTTGATACCTCTGGACCGGCGGAAATAAAATAATTATTTTCTGGACTGGCACCGGCCCGCGGACCGGCAGTTGAAGAACACTGAGCTAAGTCATGCCCATCTCTACCTGTCCCCATAATAGTACTAATTGTAACACCATTTTTTTCATTCATTTTTCATATATACATACACACACAATATAATCGTATTAACAACACATAATGGTTAACTACAAAATTAAACTACACAAAGCACACTTATGCTTTTTAACATTCATTCCTACTAGAAAACAGATAACCCCATGCAAATGCAGGACCAAAAACTAAAAGTACTAATATTTACAAACAAACCCTAAGATGCAAGACTCTGCAAGCAGTACAACCCCAGAGGAAAAGAAACAAATGCATTTCTTCCTGAACAGACAGCAGATGTAAATCAATCACTAAATAAAAAATAAAAGCATTCCCTTTACCGTTGTTGTCTCTCTCCCTCCATGCTTTGCCTTGCCTTCTGGCCTGCCCCCTGGTGTTATCTTCGGGCCCGTCCACGGTGCGATCAATGTGACATCTTCGGGCCGGCTCCCTGAGTGCTGCAGTGCATAAAGCCGTGGGAAAAGGCTCCTACGTGTCCCACGCCTCATCTGGAAGCCTTCCCTCTGATGCTGCGACAGAGAGAAGGCTTCCAGACAAGGCGTGGGATGCACAAAGGAGCCTTTTCCCACGGCTTTGTGCATTGCAGCACTCAGGGAACCAGTCCGAAGATGCCACATTGGTCACACCGTGGACCGGTGGCTGAAGAATACTGTCTTGGGCCCGATGGATGTGCTGGCCCTGTGGACTGGCAGAAAATTTCTGTGGACTGGCACCGGTCCACGGACCGGTGGTTGAAGAACACTGTTCTAGAAAACAGCAAAACTCCAACCTTAACAAACCTAGTAATAAACTTGATCTCATACCCCATTCAACCCACGCTAAAACTTGACAGAGGCTGTACCATGCAACCACAAATCAACAAAATAATAAAAGCATCATTCACTACTATGAGAAACCTAAGACAAATTCGTAAATTATTTGACAGGAAACAATTCCAACTTTTGGTACAATCTCTTATCCTTGGACTAACATACTATACCTCCCCTGCCCAGCGACCATGATAAAGCAATTACAAACAATACAAAATACAGCCCTAAGATTCATCTATTCATTGAAAAAGATGACCACATCACAGAGACATACCACGAATCACACTGGCTCCCAATACAAGCAAGAGTACACTTCAAATTCTATTGCCTACTATTCAAAGCTATAACAGAGACAGCACAACCTACTGGAACAACCGACTACTCAATCCACCTCAACACAGGAGACCCCCACACCTAGACACAGGAGAACCCACTCACTATTCACACACCCGCCAACCAAAAATGTCAAACGAAGAAAACTATATGACAACCTAATGGCCACCAGAGCAGCAAAACTAGACAGACAAATCACCAATCTGCTGTCTTTGACTACAGACTACAAAACCTTCAAAATAGAAACTAAAACTCTACTCTTCAAAAAATACATAAAACCTATTTAACACGACCAGTTCCTTCCTAAGCTCCAACTACCACACTATCTACTGCTTATCAAATCTAAAATGTTCAAATTACCCAACATGTATTACCTTAATTTCTCGACAATTCTTATGTAATCTGCCTATGTATCTTGTAACTTCATGACAACTCTTATGTAATCCGCCTTGAACCGCAAGGTAATGGCGGAATAGAAATCACTAATGTAATGTAATTTAAAATTTCTTATACCGTTCAATCAGACTTCTGAGCAGTGTACAATAAAAATACAGCTTTCATCATATAAAATAAAGGTTGGCATTTGACAATTAAAATCTACATGACAAACTCAGACAAAGATGAATGGGAACCGATGGAAAAAGGGGAGGAACTACAATATTTTGAGAAAAGAGAACAATTAAGGAAAAAACGACAGGGAGGGGAAGGATGTTGCTAACTGCTGTGTTTAGCCCTTACATGGGCAATTAGGTATCGAATGCATCTTGAAACAGAAATGTTTTCAGCTTTGTTTTAAAATGAAGCAGAGATAATTCTTCACGAAGGTAATTAGGAATAGAATTCCAAAGGGATGGCGCAATCACTGCAAAGTTACTTGATCTTATCGTGTTAATATACTTTAGAAATGGGACTGCAAGAAGATTTTGTGTCATAGAGCGAAGTGCTTTAGATGGACAATAAGGAATTAGTAAGCTATTGATAAATTCAGGTTAGTTACTTTGGCATATCTTGAATGTAAGAAATAGAATTTTATAACTAATTCATAGAAAACATAGAAATAGACGGCAGATAAGGGCCACGGCCCATCTAGTCTGCCCACCCTAATGACCCACCCCTACCTTTTTCTGTGACGATCCCATTTTGTCTTAAAATCAGGCACGCTGCTGGCCTCGATCACCTGAAGTGGAAGACTATTCCAGCGATCAACCACTCTCTCAGTGAAAAAGTACTTCCTGGTGTCACCGTGCAGCTTCCCTCCCCTGATTTTCCACGGATGCCCTCTTGTAGCCGTGAGACCTTTGAAAAAGAAGATATCTTCTTCCACCTCGATACGGCCCGTGAGATATTTGAACGTCTCGATCATGTCTCCCCTCTCTCTGCATTCCTTGAGTGAGTATAGCCGCCACTTATCCAGCCGTTCCTCGTACAGGAGGTCCTTGAGTCCCGAGACCATCCGGGTGGCCATTCGCTGGACCGACTCCAGTCTCGGCACATCTTTGCGATAATGAGGCCTCCAGAATTGTACACAGTGTTCCAGATGGGGTCTCACCATGGATCTATACAATGGCATAATGACTTCAGGCTTACGGCTGACGAAACCCCTACTTATACACCCTATGATTTGTCTAGCCTTCGATGAAGCCTGCTCCACTTGATTGGCAGTCTTCATGTCTTCACTGATGATCACCCCTAAGTCCAGTTCTGCTACTGTCTTTGCTAGGATCTCACCATTAAGGGTGTAACTTTTGCATGGATTTTGGCTGCCAAGGTGCATGACTTTGCATTTTTTGGCATTGAAACCTAGTTGCCAGATCCTAGACCAGCGCTCCAGTAGGAGTAGGTCGTGCGTCATATTGTCGGACATTGAGTTTTTGACCATTCCACTCCTTTCTACTACATTGCATAGTTTGGCGTCATCTGCGAATAACGTTATTTTACCTCGAAGCCCTTCAGCCAAGTCTCTTATAAAGATGTTGAACAGGATCGGGCCCAAGACCGAGCCCTGCGGCACTCCACTGATCACCTCCGTCGTTTCAGAGGGGTGCCGTTCACCACCACCCGCTGAAGCCTACCTCCAAGCCAGTTCTAAACCTAATTTGTCAATGTGTCACCCAATCCTATAGAACTCATTTTGCTCAACAACCTGCGGTGTGGTACGCTATCGAATGCTTTGCTAAAGTCCAGGTACACGATGTCCAGGGACTCCTCAATATCCAGCTTCCCCGTCACCTAGTCAAAGAAGCTGATCAGGTTGGATTGGCAGGATCTCCCCATAGTAAATCCATGTTGACGGGGATTCCGTAGATTCTCCTCGTTCAGGATCGTATCCAATTGACATTTGATTAGAGTTTCCATCAGCTTGCTCACTATTGATGTGAGACTCACCGGTCTATAGTTTGCAGCCTCCATCCTGCAACCTTTTTTGTGGAGTGGAATGACGTTAGCCGTTTTCCAGTCCAACGGGACTATACCCGTACTAAGGGAGAGATTGAAGAGCGCGGATAGTGGTTCCGCCAAAACGTCACTTAACTCCCTGAGCACCCTGGGGTGTAGGTTGTCTAGCCCCATCGCTTTGTTAACCTTGAGTTTAGACAGCTCACAGTAGACACTGCTTGGCGTAAACTCGAAATTACTAAACGGGTGTACTGAGCCATCCCTTGTCTAGCTGAGGGCCGGATCCCGGTGCCTCGCGGGTGAAGACCGAACAGAAGTATTCGTTTAAAAGTTTAGCCTTTTCCAAGTCTGCTTCTACATAGTTCCCGTCTGGTTTCCTAAGGCGTACTATCCCGCCTGTGTTTCTTTTTCTGTCACTAATATACCTGAAGAAGGATTTATCGTCCTTCTTGATGTTCTTCGCTAACGTCTCCTCATTTCGGAATTTGGCCTCTCTAACTGCTGTTTTGATGGCTCTTGCCTTGGCCAGGTAGTCTTCTCTCGAGTCCTGTTTCCCTGATTGTTTGTAAGAAATGAACACTCTTTTCTTCTTTTTTATGAGGCCCGAGATCTCCGCAGAGAACCACTGTGGCTTATTGTTCCTTCGCCGTTTACTTACTTATTTTATATAGTGGTTGGTTGCCTCCTGTATGGTATCTTTCAGAGCTGACCACATTTCTTCTACGTTATCTGTTACTGCTTGGTTTTGTAGTGCATGATGGATGAATTCCCCCATGCCCTCGAAGTTGGTGTCCTTGAAGCTGAGGACCTTGGTCAATGTGTTAGATTTGGCGAACCCCTTTTTGAGATTGAACCATACCATACTCTACTTTTCACTTCTCTATTACCCTCCAGGTACTTTAGTTAGATTGTGAGCCTTCGGGACAGTAAGGGAATTTTCCAAGTACCTTTCTTATTTCTAATCTTAATGTATATTTTCTGTAAACCGCTTAGAACCTAACGGATGTAGCGGTATATAAGAAATGAATTACATTACATTACATTACCATGTTGTGGTCACTAGAGGCCAACGCTTCGTCCACTGAGACCTCTGTGACACTTTCGCCATTGGTAAGTAACAGGTCCAGTATTGCCTGCTCCCTTGTTGGCTCCAATACCAGTTGTCTCAGTCTTGCTCCCTTCATAGAGTTCAATAGCCTCCTGCTGCTGCTGGATGCAGAGGAAAGTGTGTTCCAATCCACATCAGGCATATTGAAGTCACCTAACAGTACTGTATCCCCACGCAAGGTGATATTCTCTATGTCTCCAATCAATTCCATATCCAGGTCATCCTGTTGTCTTGGTGGGTCTGTATATTACGCCAAGATACAGGCATTTGTCTTTCCCCCTGGCCAAATTTACCCAAAGTGATTCCCCTGTGTACCTGACATCTGCGATTCTGGTGACTTTAATGTCATCTTTAATATATAGTGGTACACCTCCTCCCATTTTGCCCTCCCTGTCATGGCGAAGTAAATTGTAGCCCGGTATGACCATGTCCCACCCGTGGGAGTCCGTGAGCCAGATCTCAGATATCGCCACCACATCCAGGTCAGCGTTCCTCATTTCAGTCTCTAATTCTAGGATCTTGTTGCCCAAACTGTGGGCGTTGACGTACATGGCTTTCCATGTCGCATGTTCACTATGTTTCTGTGGGGATATTCCCGCTTGAGCTACTTGGACACTTTTAGTACTAGCTGTAATATGAGCACTTACCCCAGACTCAGAAATGTGAGTACCCTGTGGGGGAATTACCACTTGAGCTACTTGGACTCTTTTGGTACAATTTGCAATGTGTGTACCCTCCCTAGACCCCGAATCACAGCATGTACCCACCCCAGACTCGGAAATGTGTGTACTCGCCCCAGTCCCAGACCCAGTCTCAAAAAAGTATTGGCAGCCTAGCTCGCCAGGTGGGTTGTTTGAGCCTGTATCCTCCCCCAACTTACCTAGTTTAAAGTCCTGTGAAGTAGGCGGGCTAGTCGGTGTCCAAGGACGTTCTTCCCTCTTCTGGTCAGGTGTAGCCCGTCTGATCCTTGTAGTCCTTGTAGTGCCTCTCCATGGTGCAGGAACCCGAAGTTCATCTCCTTGCACCATCCTCGCAGCCAGTCGTTAGCCCTCTGGATGCGCTCCTCCCTGGCTCTATCCTTGCCCCTCACTGGGAGGATCGAGGAGAAGACCACCTGCGCATCCATCCTCCTCAGCTTCTCACCCAGGGCTCTAAAGTCTTCTTGTACACTCTCCTGGGTGTTCCTGGCAGTGTCGTTTGTTCCAACGTGGATGAGAAGCATAGGGAAGTGGTCCTGGGGCTTGATGAGTCTGTCCAGGCAAGCGGTTACATCCCGGATCCTGGCCCCCGGCAAACAGCAAACCTCTCTTGATTGTAAGTCTGATCTGCAAATTGGTCCCTCGGTGCCCCTCAGTAGCGAATCCCCGATCACCACCACTCTGCGCTTCTTAGGGGTGGGCCGACCTGTTGTCTCCGGAACTGGGGCCTTCTGCTGAACAACTCCTACCTCGTTGTCAGATACTTCCTGTAGGAGCTGGAATCTGTTCTTCAAGGTGATTTGCGGGGTTGATGTAGAACAGCCCTGTATGTGAGAGAAAGAGATAGAAGATGAGGAAGGTCTTCTGTGTTTTCCTGTGGAGGAAGTTACCAGCTGCCAGGAGTCAGCGTCTCCAGCCTCCTCCTGTATTCTGGTGGTTGGTCTCAAGGTAGCAGGATTGGTTGCTGGCTTGGTTGCTTTGGGTGTGTTCAACAGGCAACCAATGTGCTTTGTGCAAGAGGTAGGAAATGTGGTCATATTTTTTAGCGTTAAATATAATTTTTATTGCGGTGTTTTGCATAATTTGGAGGCGTCTTAGTTCTTTTTTTGTTATGCCTTTATAAAGGGTGTTGCAATAATCAATACATGATATCACTAGGGCATGAATTAGTATGTTTAAAGAGGAAGGTTCCAACAGTTTAGCAAGAAATCTGATCATTCACAATCTATGAAAACAATGCTGAACTACGGTACTAATGTGAAGATGATAGGTAAGTTTACTATCGAAGGTAATCCCTAGTAATTTTAAGGAATTTACAGTTTTAATGGTCGAGGAGTTAAGTTTGAGAGGAGCCTGGATCGACAGACCTTCTTTGATGGGGAAAATCATTAATTTGGACTTTTCCACTTTAAGAGCTACTGGGCTTGATGGGCTTGCAAGATTTTAGAGATCTACATTTCCCAGCAGTGGCTTAGCAAGGGTGAGAGGTGCCCAGAGCGGTGGTGCCCTTCCCTACCCCACCCCCACCCGCTTCTTCCCCGCTCCCGTACTGTCATGCACACACACACGCTGCTTGCCTTTCCCCGTACCTCTGTAACGTTCCTGGCGGAAGCAGAAACCCCCAACCTGCTGTCACACCTGTGCGGCCTCTCCCTCTAATATCACTTCCTAGGAGTGGGTCCAGGAAGTGATGTCAGAAGAAGAGCCAATGCAGGCATGACAGCAGGTTAGAAGTTGCTGCTTGCCGCTAGGAATGCTACAAAGATACAGGGAAGCAGCAAGCGCGCACTGGGAAGGATTGGGGGGTGAAGAGGAGGACGGGTGCAGTGCCCTTACCAAAGCAGCATCTGGGCAGACACCCCCCTCCCCCCCCACACACACACTTACTACAGCACTGTTTCCCAGAGCTGTGGTCCAGTTTTTGGTTTATTTTTCTACTTTTCTAGACTGAGCATTTTATTTTCCTATTTGATTTGTTGTGTCTCTTCTGCTTTTCTCTCTTTTTCCTAACTTTCCAGGGTCTCCTGTCTATTTGGCATGTCTTCTCTCTGTCCTCTCCAGAATCTTTATCTTTATTGGAAGCTTCTATACCGCTACTAATGACTGTAATGGATTTTAAAATACAGATTCCGATCGATTCTGCTGTGATTGTTGGTCTCCTAGCTACTTCGCTGGGGTACCATTATCCCTGTTCCTATATCCCCCCCCCCCCTTAAAAAAAATCAGCATCTACCGGTACTCCTTTAGTGTCCCTATCTTCCCCTTATATGCAGCATTGTCCTCTCTTTGGCTATCTTTTCTCTTGTGATCAACAATGCCCCTTGGTGTTCCCATCCCACTTCTTTTCCACCATTGCGGTGTCCCTTATTCTTAATTTAAACCCAGTATTTCTCATCTGTGCCCTGTCCATCCCGTCTCTCCGCTTCCTCCCACACTCCTCTCATAAGAATAGCCATAGTGGGTCAGACCAATGGTCCATCTAGCTCAGTATCCTTTTTCTACAGTGGTCAATTTAGGTCACAATACCTGGCAAAAACCCAAAGAGTAGCAAGATTCCATGCTACCGATCCCAGGACAAGCTACTGGGCTTGATGGACCATTGGTCTGACCTAGTAAGGCTATTCTTATGTTCTTAAGCAGTGGTTTTCCCCCATGTTTGTCTCAAAAGCAGACTATGGACTTTTCTCTCACCTAACCTCCCCCCGCTCGGTCTGGCATAACTCCCTCTTTGTCTGTGGGTCCAGTATCTCCCCCCTCTCATGTCTGTACCTGACAAGTCCAGCACATCTCCCTCTTCCCTTTTCTTTTTTTAAAATTTATAACTTCTTACTTTTACAATCAAGCGACTAAAATGGTTAAGGGTCTGGAGGAGTTGCCGTACAGTGAGAGATTGGAGAAACTGGGCCTCTTCTCCCTTGAAAAGAGGAGACTGAGAAGAGACATGATCGAAACATTCAAAATACTGAAGGGAATAGACTTACCGTATTTTCACGCATATAATGCGCGCGTTATATTCGTGAGCGCGTTGTACACATTTTTTTTTACATAGTTCCCCCCCCGACGTCCAATTCACCCTGCAGGACCGCTCGCACCCCCACCCCGAAGGACCGCTCGCACTCGCACCCCCACCCCGAAGGACCACTCGCACCCCCACAGCCTCCCCACCCCCATCATGGAGAAGCTGCCTACCATTGTCCTGCTGCTTCCTCTGCCGGCGGTTCCGCCCCTTCTCTGAGCCCTGCGTCTGCGCTGCTTCCTCTTCCGGCGGTCCCGCCCTTTCTCTGACGTCAGAGAAAGGGCGGGACCGCCGGAAGAGGAAGCAGCGCAGACGCAGGGCTCAGAGAAGGGGCGGAATCGCCAACAGAGGAAGCAGCATGACAACGGTAGGCAGCTTCTCCATGATGGGGGGGGGGGGCTGTGGGGGTGTGAGCGGTCCTTCGGGGTGGGGGTGCGAGTGCGAGCGGTCCTTCGGGGTGGGGGTGCGAGCGGTACTGCGGGGGGGTGAATCGGACGTCAGGGGGGGGGCATCAGGCTTTCAGGGTGGGGACAGGACTTCAAGGGGGGACAGGACTTCAAGGGGGAGAGGAGAGTCGGGGCGGGCGAAAGGAGAGTCGGGCTGCGACGGGAGAGTCGGGGCGGCATGCGCGGTATACGGGTGTGCGTGGTATATAAAAATATCTTTACATAAATTACCCGTGTGCATATTTTACACGGGTGCGCGGTATATGAGTGAAAATACGGTAGTAGATAAAGACAGACTGTTCACCCTCTCCAAGGTAGGGAGAACGAGAGGCCACTCTCTAAAGTTAAAAGGGGATAGATTCTGTACAAACGTAAGGAAGTTCTTCTTCACCCAGAGAATGGTGGAGAGCTGGAATGCTCTTCCAGAGTCTGTTGTAGGGGAAAACACCCTTCAGGGATTCAAGACTAAGCTGGACAAGTTCCTGCTAAACTGGGGCATACGCAGGTAAGGCTGGACTCATTTAGAGCACTTGTCTTTGACCTGGGGGCCGCCGTGTGAGCAGACTGCTGAGCAGGATGGACCACTGGTCTGACCCAGCAGTGGCAATTCTTATGTTCTTAAAATCATAATAAGGAAACAATACTATTTGGTTATTTAATCCACAATATTAATATTAAAGAAAATCAACAGATAATTAACCCTTAATGAAATTAGATTACATTATAGGGAAGCAGTAATACTCTTCATTACCTGAAGCCAGTAAAGCAAGTTACACATCATTTGTTACAGGTACTCCTCTTTCCTTTGATTCAATAAATTCTACCAGCTGTTTGGGTTAAAAAAAAAAAAGAAAATTCTTAGTTTAATAGGTAAGAAAACATTTTACTGGAAATTTTAACAAAAATATTCCTCCCAAGGCCAGGATTCTTGGCCTCAATACCAAGAATTCCTTTCTCCGCCTCTGGGATTTTTGAGACATATCTGGAAATATACGAATTTTAGAACCCCAAAACTGATCATTTAAATGCCAGAAATACAATCATAGTATATATTCCCTATCTCTTTCCAAAGCTAAGGTAACTAACAGGGTTCTCCTTTCTATTACAACCTCCAGCAAGCTCTCCAAAAAAGTTGCTAAGTCCATATCCACTCCTTTATCTCCTTGATTCTCATTAGTAGTAGAAACTCCTACAGGATTTTTTTATCTGAAGGTAATTAACTCTGACAATAGGAGGTAAATTTTCTGGTGGAATACATAGTACTTCTCTGAGGTATTTCCTAACCATCTCTATAGGAGTGATCACAGGGGATTTAGGAAAATTTAAGTCTCAGGTTATTTTTTTCTCAGTTGGTTTTCAAAACTCTCCATTTTCCTTGAAATATAAGATCTTTCCTTCACCAATTCAAACTCTGTCTGTTTCATTTCAGAGAGTTTTGTCTCCTGCTTCTCTACTTTTCCTTTTAATTGAGTAATAGTCAGTCCCTGTTGTTCGACTTTGGAAAAGAGGAGACTGAGAAGTCCCATATTCAGTCGATAATGTAGAAAAAGATAACTTTAGATGAGCATCCATAACTGATATGGCATGACATAGTGCCTCCAAATTTGCGGGCTTTTCCAACACCCAAAATTGTAAGATGGACCCTACCAAAGCACCTCTCACCTCTACATTGGTGCCAGGTCTTTGTTGGACTTCTCCCTGTACTCCTTCTCCTGACAAGGCAAGTGCTGGGCTCCCTCCCAACCCGGGATCAGAAGATTCCATCCTGGAAATCGTCAGCCCCAGCTCTCCTTTCACCAGTGTGCTTCCGGGTTGGGGTGGTGTTATCCGCTGCTCTGGGCTTAATGATGCCCTTCCTGCTTGCACAGGTTCGCCCCAAAAAATCAGGCTCTCCCCCGAATTAGGTATAGCTAAGTTGTTCGGGCGGGAAAAAGCTTCCGCAATCGTTGTTTGGACCAAACGCTGCTGGGCTTTCGTTGCTGGAGGGTTAGAATGGAGGGCTCCCTTTCTCTTCCCCATGTCTCCCGGGGAAGATTATCAAGCAGTGTCGACCAGACAAGATAACGGAGCTCCCTTCTCAGGCGTCCGCTTCCAACGCCTCCCCCTCCTTCTTCCGACAAATAAGATGATCAGTGTTTCAAAAAATTTAGAGTTCTCATCAGAGATGATATGTCAGACTGGAGTACTTCAGGGTTTCTGTCTCTCTGCAATGCTGTTTAATATTTTTCTATTTCCATTAGGCAGATTGTGCATTCCTCATCTAATTGTCCTGATTGAAGATTAACTGTGAATTTAAATTCTGATGTTTTGTCTCTCTTTTGTACTGTTTTCAAGTATTATGTGTTCTTCATCGTACTTTTACTTAAGTACCATGTTTCCTCGAAAATAAGCCCTAGCATGATTTTTAAAGATGCTCCTAATATAAGCCCTACCCAAAAATAAGCCCTAGTTAAGATCGATCCCCGAAGCCCCCACTGAATGTCCCTGACACTCCTCGACGCCATCCCTTTTAAAAAAAGAAAAAAGTCCAGGCTTCCACTCTTTCTGGGCTGCTGCCCACTATCAGCAGTAGGAGGGGAAGATAAATACTGTACATACTGAAAAAATCAGACTCGTTGATTCAGCAACCCCCCCACCCCAGTGAGACCTGACATACCTCTGCTCCGAGGCCTCATAAAGCAGCAGCGGTGGCAGCACTCTGAACAGACTGCTTTGTGGCCTTCCACACAGGAGCTGGGCCTTCCCTCTGCAGCATCTTTCTATCCCTCCCTCCCATCCTTCTGTGCAGCAGAACCCCACCGACCCTCCCACCATGAGACTGACTTACCTCCATATCTTCCCCCTGCTGCATCACTGAGGGAAGGCCCCGGTGGGGAAGGCTGCGAAGCAGCCCGTTCAGAGCGCTGCCACCGCCACTGTTTTTGGATGCCTCAGAGGTATGTCAGTTTCACGATGGGAGGGTTGGTGGGGTTCTGCTGCACAGGAGGATGTGTGAGAGGGGAGGAAAGATGCTGCATTTAGGGGGAGGGCGAGAAAGGAAAGAGGAAGAATTCAGGTGGAGGAGAGGAAGGGAGAGATGATTGTTGTACATTTAAAAAAATGACATCCCCCCAAAATAAGTCCTAATGCATTTTTTGGAGCTAAAATTAATATATGACCCTGTCTTATTTTCGTGGAAACACGGTATTAAAAATACATGCATTTTTTACTTTTACTTAAGTACTTTGAACAACCCTGCTGTTGAGTCATTCAAATGGGAACTAAAAACTGCTTTTTTTTAAGCATATAGGGCCCCTTTTACAAAGCCCAGTGTGCACCCAGGGTGGTCCGCTCCTCCCGCCTCGCCCTTGGCGCAGTGGTTAAAGCTAAGCCTCAGCGCCCTGGGGTTGTGAATTCAAACCCACTCTGCTCCTTGTGATCCTGGACAAGTCACTTCATCCCCAAATTGTCCTAGGTACAATAGATACCTTTTACAAAGTCCCGGTGGAGGAAATGCGATGCTGCCATAGGAAATGGGATCGTCACGTGGGATCTCTGCACAGAGTTAAATAGGGGAGGGTCATTGGGGTGGGCAGACTAGATGGGCCGCAGCCCTTATCTGCCGTCTTTTTCTATGTTTCTACTTGCCATGCAGAAATTGCTACCGCAGCAAATTTTGTCTGAATGGGTTCATTTTTCATTTGGAATGCAGCGGATATGTAATGAGTACAAGTTGGTGTATTAATGTTAATTTTTTTGTACTGTTTAATATTTCATTATGAATGTTAATGTATGGAAGTCATGCAGAACATTTGGATTCTGCAGGTTGCAAGTACAGTATTTGAAATAAATAAAACAACCAACCAATATCCCATTGCTCTCATCAGGAAACAGGAGGGGAACCCTCAAAAGTCACACAACATCTGTCAGCTCTAGTTTATCAGTGTGCATCAGTCGTGATCAGGTTTTGAGCATGCACTTGAATTTTATCAGGGAGGGGTCAGAGTTCAGCAGCTAATTGTTTCCTCTTGAGAGGAGTCCAACCTCAGCTCAAAGTGACAAAATAACCTGTTTTTACAGGCTAGTCTTATGAGGTTTTACTGCTTTTCATTTATTTACATTTATAAACTGCTTTTATGGCTTATGTCGAGATAAGCAAAGAGGTGTGCACTGTGTTTAACAAAGCATAAATAACATGAAGACATATACATCCATATCTGATGGTATATAAATACAGAACATATACACACACAAAAATCCATAACACCCCAACAGAAAAACAAAACCAGACTGATTTTATCTGAAGAATTTTGGAACCAGCCAGCCTTCAGCTCCATTTCACCCTACCCAGTCTTTACACATTCAATTCTCATACTGTTCCTCAGTCCACCATTGCAATCTATCACTATTAACCCATTCATCATTTAGCCTTCTCAAAATACCAACCTGTAAGGAAAATCTGATTGTTACAGAGGGCAATTTTATAATGGGTGGGTTTTCTACCTTCTGCAACACAAAGCTAACACCCAAATAATAATGAGTAAAAAAGACAATAACCCAAAATATAAACACCTCTTCTTGCCAGGGTATGTGTTATCAGTACTAGCATGGTCAGCTTTTCAAAATATGGAGGGTGTCGCCATATTTGGTTCTTGATTTGGTTACGAGCAATGGCATCTTAGATCTCACAGATCGTGGAAGCCTTGCCGGTCTCTGAAGTAGAGACCAAAGAATGGCTCTATTGGACTCAGCATATGAGAAAGAAACCCAGCTGCTACAGATAAGTTTTTCTCTCTCTTTTCTTAAAAATGGTGTCTATTTTATGAATTTAGATGCTGAATATGAACACAAAATATATGAGTTGCCACCCAAAAGTTCAGGGGATTCAATTGTAAAAAAAAAATAAATTGCTTACCGAAACTCCTAGTTTCCACAGTCTCCTTTGAAGTAGTCCCCTTGAGAATGTATACAGCGATCCCAGTGTTTTCCCCATGAGTCTGTGCATCTAAGGAAGTCATCTTGGGTGAGTGCCTTGAGGACCTCCTGTGATTATGCCTGGATCTCTTTAATCGTGTTAAAACGGCACCGTTTCAGTCTTAATTTCATTTTGGGGAATAGGAAAAAAAATCACAGGGGGCAAGGTCAGGTGAATATGGAGGGTGCGTAATCACTGTAATGTTTCTGGAAGTCAGGAATTGTCGAACAACAAGTGATGTGTGAGCGGGCGCATTGTCATGGTGGAGCAACCAACTTTTGTTTTTTCACTTGTCTGGGCGTTTGCACCGAATACTCTCACTCAACCGCTTCAAAACCTCACAATATGACTTATCTCACAAACATCGTGGATAGTTTGCCTACGATCTGCAAGGATAGTCTCACAAACTATTACTATGGTTTTCGGTGTTGTGCTTGTTGACAGTTGTCCAGAACAATCATCGTCGTGGACAGATGTTCATCCATCCTTGAAGCATTTGTACCAAAGAAAGGTTTTGCTTTGGCACATGGCATTATCTCCAAAGGCTTCCTGGAGCATATGATGGGTTTCTGCAGCAGTTTTTTAAAGTTTGAAACAAAATTTGATGCAGATTCTTTGCTCAGTAAAATCTGTCATATCGAAATCTGCCGAGTCACTAAAACACAACCTTACAAAATCGCACAGAACAAAACAACACAACTACTCAGCTGCACGCCCGTTGGCACACTGATTCACAAAGCATACTGCTAGACGCCTCTAGCGGCAGACATACTATATTCAGTTCATGCGTGCCGTTCACATTCCCTGAATTTTTGGGTAGCACCTCGTAAAATGGAAGGTGAGGGTGACCTGTGATATGTTACACAAAGTACCCCCTACAGTCTTATGCCGTTATTAATGGCTTGATGCATTGGAAAAAATGGAAAATCACCCTTTACACATTATATCAAGTATTTTGTTTCATAATATACTCATGCAAGAAGAGGAGTTTATGTTACGAGTAGCTTGTGCAACGAGTATTTTTCCAGGGCAGCTGCCCACACAGGTTTAATTTAACTTAATTAAGCTTTTCATTCTTTAAAATGCAAAATGTACACATGCTGTTCATTACGCTACATTTCCAGGCTTAATTTATCTGCACACATTTTAAAAGCCATGTGCTGTAGGCAATTGCTTCCTGGAACAACTTGTCAAGGAAAATACTAGAGGAAATGTAATTCTGGACTTAATTCTAAATGGCCTGCGAGGACCAGCACAAGATGTAGAAGTAGAAGGGACGCTGGGAAGCAGCGATCACAATATGATCCGCTTTGATCTGGACGCAGGGGAGAAACATCAGTCCAAAATGACAGCCACGGCACTGAACTTCCGAAAAGGGAATTACGAAGGGATGAGACTCATGGTAGGGAAGAAGATTAAGAGATGGCTGTCGTGAGTTCCCGTTGTAGTCTCGTGAGAACACGGGAACTCCGAGCAGCCATTTTTTATGACGGCTCTGCACGGGGCAGGAGTGTAGGAAGATTGCTCCCGCCCCGCGTCACTGCTAGACCACCAGGTAAGGTCAATTCACTGGGGGGGGGGGGGGAGAGGGGGGTCCTGGCACAAGAAAACCATGAATAGGCGAAACCACAGGTCCTGAAACCACAAATAAGGAGGGAGGAGTGTACTCCTAACTGGCCTCCCCATCCTCTGCAATCTGTGCAAAACTCTGCTGCACGACTCATCTACCAACCTTGCTATTCTCATATCACCCCTCTCCTTAAATCACTTCACTGGCTCCCTATCCACCTTCGCATACAGTTCAAGCTCCTATTGCTGACTTGTAAATGTGTTCATTCTGCTGCCCCTCAATATCTCATCTCTCTTCTCTCTCCTTATACACCTCCCAGAGAATTCCTTCCATTCCTCAGATAAGCCGTTCTTAGGTGTACCCGTCTCCTCCACTGCCAATTCCAGATTGTTCCTTTCATCTAGCTGCCCCCTATGCCTGGAATAAATTACTTAAGTTTGTCTGCCAAGCCTCTTCCCTTGTTTAAAAGCAGACTGAAAACCCACCTTTTTGATATAGCCTTCTATCCATAACCCCACTGTCCACCAACCTAGCCAGCAGATTAACCATTCCCCTAACTGTATCCCTGACATCCTGTTTGCCTTTCTTGTCTGTTTAGATTGTAAACTCTTTTGAGCAGGGACTGTCTTCTTTGTGACTCTGTACAGCGCTGTGTACATCTGGTAGATCTATAGAAATAATTAATTCTATTCTATCCATTCAATTTTCTATACCGTTCTCCCAGGACAGCTCAGAATGATTTACATGAATTTTTTCAGGTACTCAAGCATTTTTTCCTGTCTGTTCCGGTGGGCTAACAATCTATCTAATGTACCTAGAACAATTGGGGGATTAAGCGACTTGCCCAGGGTCACAAGGAGCAGAGTGGGTTTGAACTCACAACCCCAGGGTGCTGAGGCTGTGGCGTACCAAGGGTGAGGCAGGAGGGGCAGTCCGCCCCGGGTGCACACCATAAGGGGGCGCCTAGCTGGCACACCGGATCTGGAACCTCTTGCCCTACTCTGCCACAGGACCTTCCTGCACCTCCAGAGCAGAGTCGGCAACCGTGGGGAGGTGCAGCAAGGTTCTGCGATGACTGCAGTTGCCGGCTCTGCTCCAGAACAAGTAAATGATGTTAGAGGGGGTGGAATAGCAGCTGCAGTCATTGCGGGACCTTGCTGCAATTACTGCAGCTGCTGTTCCACCCCTGTGGCTGTCGGTCTACCCCTCTGATGCCACTCACTTGTTCCGGAGCAGAGCTGGCATTGGGATGCTTCATGGCATTGGGATGAAGGGAGCAAGATAATTGTATGGAAGAGTGGTGGAGATAGAGGGATGTGGGGTGGAGGGAGAGAGAAAGGAGCAGGATACTGGTATGGAAGGGTAGTGGAGGGAGAAAGGGGGGCAGATGCTGATGGAATTGATGTGCAGTGAAAGGGGAGACATAAAGGGAGAAGGATACTGGTTGGAATTAGTTTGGAGGGAAAGAAAGGGGCAGATGCTGATGGAAGAGGAGTGGATGGAGAGAGAGAAAGGGCAGGCATTGGATGTTAGTGGGGAGGGTAGAGGGGGAGCCTATGCTGGATGGAAGTGGGGAGGAGTGAGTGAAAGGGGAGCAGATGCAGAAAGGAAGTGGGAATGAGAGAAAGAGGGAAGCAGACACTGAATGGAAATGGAAAGAGGGGCAGACACTGGATAGAAGTGGACAGAGAAAGTAGAAGATACTAGATGGACGGGGCACATGAAGGAAGGAGGGGATAAATAAAAAGAGGGCACATGATGGGGGGAAGAGGATTGAGTTAGTGAAATACTGGAGGGGGTGAGGGAAAGAGGTGTCAAGCTGTAGGTAGACAGTGAAAAGGGAAATTGATGACAGGATAGTAAGAACTTAATCTAGCCAGATGCAGAAAATAAATTGAGAAGGAAGATGAGGGAAGAAAAGGAAAGGGAGAGGAGAAGAGAAAGTGAAATGCCAGACCAGTAGAAGAGTAGAGGGAAGGGAAGAAGATGGATGCCAGACCAATGGGGGTGAAGGGAGAGATGAAAGGGGGAGGCATACAGTTTCTGGAAGGGGCATAGAAGGAAAGAAGATGCCATATAGAAGGGGCAGAGAGAGGGCAGACTGTGGATGGAAGGAAGAGAGTGACATGAAGATGAGGAAAGCAGAAACCAGAGAAGACAAAGGTTCTATATATTTTTTTGCGTTAGAATAAAGTAGTATTGTAGCTATGTTGATAAATATTTATAAATAGAAAATGCAAATAAGGTGATCCATTTATTGGACTAATTGTAATACATTTTTGACTACTTCAGAGACCAAAACCCTCTTCCTCAGGTCAGGACAGGACATTGTAACAGCAGTATACTTTACTGACCTGAGAAAAGAGGTTCTGGCCTCTGAAAGCTAATTAAAAAATGTATTTCTATTTTTGTTTTATTTCCCCCCCACTCAACCCCCTTTTATGAAGCTGCATTAGGCTTTTTTATTACCAGCCGTGACGATATTAGCTCTGACGCTCATAGGAATTCTTTGAGCACCTATTGTAGGAAAGATGCTGCCTTTCCGAACCAATAGAGCAACTCTTATGTAGAGACTCCTTGTCACAACCCAGATGGCACCAAGGCAGAGCGATGGTAGAGAATGGGTTGTAGAAGCGTGGAATAGTCTCCCGATGGAGGTGGTAGAGATGAAGACTGATTCTGTGGGATTTGTCATATTTCTACATGTCTATGAATAAATGTAGGCCAACAAAAAAGGCTGCTCTAGCTTAAATCACATAATTGTACAAGTGAAGGACAGTCGACATGCTCCTTGTGCACGCAGATGTGTAGAATGCTAGCGCTATTTATTTATTTAATTCTCTATACCTTTCTCCCAGGGGAGCTGAGAACGGTTTACTGTAGCATTTTTCCCTGTCTGTCCTGGTGGGCCCACGATCTATCTAATTCCCCCTATGCCCATATGTCTGCACATTCCCACATAAGCAGGATGCCTAAATGGCGCCCCTGGGCCGCTGTTCAATAGCACTGCCTAGTTAACTGCCGCTGACTATCGATGGTCAGTCCAAAGAGCGCAATTTCAGATGACAGGACCCTCTCCTACCCGCTTAGGTACCTAGGTGACCTTTATAAAATTATTCTCCACATGGTTGGGAGTATGTGTAAATGGCCTGTATTGGCCAAATTGAACAGATGCCTTCTAGGGGGGAGGGGGAGGAGTTAGTATTTACACATGTATTTTATAAATGTTTGTGTGTTTAAATAAGTCTGAAAATTTGTATCTACCAAATGACCAGTGTAAATTTGTGCAGATGTTTGCTAAATGCACATACTTTCTGTCATGAAAGTTAGGCAACCCATTATAAAAATACCCTCTAGGGACAAAGGCCCGGATTTTCTAAATGGTGCCCAAAGTCAGTCAAAAACGCCGTTGAAATGATGTTTTTAACTGAGTTTCAAGGCACCTACCAGCACATAAAAAATCAGTGCCCAAATTGTGCTTTCATAGGCACTTTAGACTGCCTACATGCTACTGTGGGCGTGGCGTTAGGCGACCTTTCACCTATGGAGGCACAATTCACATCATAGGTAGGCCAGGAAAACCCTGAGCTACATTTCCTTTGCCAGAGGCACGATTCGGTACCCAGCGTGTCACATGACTGACACGTAATTGGCAGCCGCTGACAACAATGTTGATTACAGAATCTGGGCCAGGATCCTTATTGCTCTATAGCAGCATCCATGTTCAGGGAAAATCATGTCAAACCTATAGATTTACATACAGCTTCCCATCACCTACACCTCAACTGAGGCTGACAATGTTTAAAACACACTCTAAGACTGAGCACAGCATCACATCGGTCTGCACTCAAACTTATATTTCAGTTCTTTGGAAAGGCATATCTAAACCAGATGAATTGAATATAGTACTTCAGACTGTCCTGAAAATCCTCAGAGCTTTGATCCCTGAGCACGTCACTTTACTCTGGGACGGTGAAACCTTGGCTTAGAAGTTAAAATTCTTCCTGTCCTCAGAAGGGAGTGAATAAGGAAAGGATATTGTCTCTTGGGGGGAGGGCCTGGCACTTCTTTTCATCCTGAGCCAGCACAGCGTTTGCATGATAGGGAAAGGAGAAGGGATTTGATATATTGCTTTTCAGTAGTCACATTCAAAGTGGTTTACATATTCTATACAGATACTTATATTTTGTATCTGGGACAAAGGAGGGTTAAGTGACTTGCCCGGAGTCACAGAAAGCTGTAGTAGGAATTGAATCCAGCTTCCCTGGTTCTTAGGCCACTGAGGCTACTTCTGTCCAAGATCAATGGATGATTAGACAGGAGCTGCAACTTCTTCTCTCTCTTTTTCCAAAAAGAGTCTTGCTTACTTCCTCAGTCTTGAGGAAGGATCTTCACTTGCCAGTTTCTTCACATAGCAATGCTGCTTGTCCTTGATGGAAGGGGACTGGAGAACATATCAGCAGCAAGACCAGCTGTACCGGCCAGGCTTCTCCTCTCTTCAGTGCTGGAGGCTTGCCTCATTCTTTCACTTGTAAACAAGATGGGGCTCCAGGCAGCATGTTTGTCATCTTGAATGACTTTTGCATAAAGTCTTCCCCAGGTCACTTAGGAAGAGAGCGAGTTTTCCTCGCATTAGATTATTGAAACTGTAGAAAAGTTCCTTAACTCCCCATTCTGATATGGTTGTTGAGGGCATGTCCACCACCTGCAGTGCTTCTTTCTAGCTCAAAAAAAGAAGGGACAGAAAAAATAAGAACAGCTTGTTCATACTGGAAGATCCAAAGTGCTCATACAGCAGCAGAAACATTCATGTTACAGCACATTCCTTAAAAGCATGCAGGAACCAGAGAGCCAGATCTCTGGAAACATAGCAGAAAGGAAAGAGCACTTTACCTGTTCTCATCCTAAATAGTCTGCTCCCATTTTGATCCTAAATTGCATTGATGATCAGAAAGATCAAGGGAGAAGGAACAACGTCCATATAATTGGCCTCCCAGAATCCTTAAAGGATAAGGAGCTGTTGGAAATTGCTGAAATATGGCTCCCCAATGCTGGACCTGGTGCACATGGAGTGCATCCATCAAATTGGGATTTGGAGAGAAGAGGACAATAGACTGTCATTGTATGCTTCCTCAATTATGCAGTGAAGGCAAAACTACTAGACCTGTTCAAGAAACAACAAGCGAAGCGTGCTCACATCTTTCTGCAAACAGTTGTTTACAAGGGGCATTCAATTTTCCCTTCAATATCCTGCAAATGTGTGGCTTACTTTTGAAAATCGTACAGTGAACCGGAACTCCCGCCATAATTGTAGCATCTATGAGGGACAAGATGGCGCAGGGGAATTACAGCTTTGGTACAATACACCATTGCAAGATGATCAACTGTCTGTGAGCTGTATAGCTCCTTGGCTAGGACAGGACACAAGACTCTCATCTTCTGCATGGAAGCAGAGCTGGAACGTACCTCTTAAAGAGGGTTCTATGGCTCCTCTAACACATAATGTCAAATGCATGGAGTTTCTTATCACACTCGCAGCAGAGAACATAAGAATAGCCCTACTGGGTCAGACCAATGGTCCATCTGGTCCAATATCCTGTTTCCAACGGTGGCCAATCCAGGTCCACTCCTAAGTACCTAGTAGAAACCTAAATAGTAGCAAGTGTAGAACTGATCCTGCGAAGTGGGCTCCTGCTGGCGTTTTCTTTCTTTCTTCCTATGGGTGTTGTGTCACTCCTGCCTATATCTTATACTGGCTGCTGTGTTTCCACATGAGAACTACACTTTAAATTTAGCTCCTCACTCCTGTGGGAATTCTTTTTTGACTTAGGTTGTGTTTATGATAAAGTTTACAAAATAAACATCACAAAACTTCTTATGTTGTTAAACGCCTAACCAGCTGTAAGTTATTACTATAAAAACTTCTTAACTTTGTGAATGGATGTGCTCAGACCCTGTGTATACTTGGGACCATCACTGCTTCATCACGTCCTGCTGCCTCAGCAGACTAAACTTTATTGAAATGGTACTAGACCAGCTATTTCAAACTAGTACTAATCTTCTGTTGTTGAACATGCTGAAGGCGGATTGATGGTTGTAACCCGGGCTGGTAAATTTGATTTACTGCATGTTATACCCTCCAAGCCGGCCCCTTCAACTTGAGTTTCGCCCACATAAAATGGCTTCCTCAGGAGGGGGCTGTGACTCTTGGCTTTCTGATCTGGGAAAGCACAACCACCCAGCAGTGCCGGAAGAACGGAAGTGGGTCTGAGCAGCTCCAACGGTCAGCACTATGCAGAACAGCCACAGGACTTACTCGTAATTCTAATATTTTTGGTTATTCTAATGTTTATTGTTTTTATTGAAGGGTTGGGGGCAAGGGCTGCATTGAAGGGATGGTTGATAGTTGGGTTGAGCAAGGGAGAGGGTGTTCATGATAGTTGGGGGTTGTGTGTGTGTTGTGAATTTTGGTATACTGTAGATGCTGGTGAGAGGAGTGAGTGGGATGAGACACAGATAAGAAAAGGATATGTTCTTGTGGGGGGTGGATGGGACAGAAGATAGGAAGAGAAGTACTTGTCCAAGGAATCCTAAGGGATGATACCTTTATCTGCACATTGATATGGGCTTCAGGGCTGTTGCTGTGCGGCTTTGTAAAACAGGCTCTCAATGTCCAGTTGCACAATGTGTCCAGAACATTAAAGCTAGTTCCTTATTGGCAAGATGTTGAGTAGCCTTTGATTAGCTGCATTCAATGTAGACAGCTTACACTTACATAAAGCATACAAAAATTTTAAGCTTCTGTAAGTGATTTAAATTTGATATTCTACCGGTTTGGAACACATGAAGTTACACAGAGTTTGGGTTGGGAGTTTGCTTCCTTCAGAGGCAGACAACGGGCTCAAGAAAATCCCATGCTCAATTCATACACTTATTCAAGTCACTTTGTGGTGTGTGCTGGGGAGACTGCAGGGATGAAGCTTGCTTTATGCTCTGTATTTGCCCCTAATGTATATTCTCAAAAATTTTTCTCACACTTGCAGGCAACTTAGCCCCATTCCAAGTACACCAAATAGTTGTGGGAGGGGATTTCAACATTACTGCTGACTCATGGCTAGATGCATTAAAGATACCGACTGGATCGCTGTTGGCCAATTCTCCAGCAGTGATCAATGTGCTATCAAGTTTGCATGGAAATGATTTGCACAGAGGTGCAAATCATTTACATGTAAACGCAACCAATCAATCGCTCAGTGAGCGATTGACACATGCGCAGAGCCCTAACAGCAGTGACAGGGGAAGCAGCCTCCTGTCACTGCTGTTAGGGCTTCTTTTTTTTATGGCACAGATGTGTGTGTGTTACACACACACAATTTGTCCCATAAAAAAAAGAAAAAAGCCTCCCCCCACCGCATCATGCCCCCTCCTACCACTGGACGCCCACACCCGAACCTCCCCTGTACCTTTTTAAAAAGATGGGAGCAGGAAGCCCACTCTGAGGCTCCTGCTTCGGGCCCACCAGTTGTAAATGACGGGTCTTCTCCTTCCCGGTGCATCATGTGATGCATGGTGAGGGGCCTAAAGCCCTGATTGGCTTGACCAATCAGGGCCTTAGGCTCCTCCCTCAATATCCTGGATACAGAGGGAGGTGCCTATGGCCTGATTGACTCAGACACCTAAGGCTCCTTCCCTTGGGGAAGGGCCTTAGGTGACTGAACCAATCAGGGCCTTTGGCTCCTCTCCGTGCATCACATGATGCACAGGGAGGGGAAGGCCCTTCATTTATGACTGGCGAGCCAAAAGCATGAGCCTCAGAGCAGGCTTCCTGCTTCCAACTTTTTGAAAAGGTATGTGGAAGGTTTGTGGGGTGAAAGGGCATCCAGTGGCAGGAGGGAATAGGCATCCCTCTCATTTTGAGGGGGGACAGTGGCTCGGGGGGGTGCCTGATGCGGGGGTGGGGTGGGGTATGGTGCTTGGGTGTTCTGTGTGGCAGGAGGGATTGGGTATCCCTCCTGCCATTTTTTTTTTTTTTGATTTGGGGGAGGGACGGTGTCTCGGTGGTGCCTATTGCAGGAGGAGCCATGGTGCGGGAGTGTTCTGCGTGGCAGGAAGAATTTGGCATTCCTCCTGCCAATTTTCTCTCGTGCAGCGTTTGCAGGGAGTCATCGAGGAGGGCCGTCATTGGTGGTGGGGGACTGTTTTTCTTTCTTTTTTTATGGGACAAATATTTTGTGTGTGTAACACATGCAAAATATCTCTGCCATTGAAAAAAATGCCAGTCCCTAAACCCCCTTTTTTTTTGGGGGGGGGAATTAGTATAAATTCAACTACATATACAATTCATTCAACGATCAAAATATTAGGAGTTGTTCTAGAGAGCATCTCACCATGAAGACTCAGATAGATGCAGTAGGATGTAAAAGATTTCACTTTATGCTGCTTTTCGACTATTAGTACAATCACTATTACTGAGTCTTCTTGATTACTGCAACATTGTTTATTTGGCAATCACTAAGAAAGAATTAGAGAGACTGATACTAATACAGAACACAGTGGTCAGGCTGATCTACGGCCTGAAGAAATACCACCATGTCACATTTTATTACTGTGAATTACATTGGCTTCCCGTGGAAGCCCAGGTGATGTTTAAGCTGGGTTGTTTTTGCTACAAAGTACTGTATGGATCAGCTCCTCCTTATTTGGTCAATAGATTTTCCTTAGCTTCATATAAACACAGCAGAAAAACTCATCCTTTGTTTAATTTTCCTTCTGTCCAAGGCTGTAGAAGTTAAAAATATCTTGATCATACACTAGCGTACCAAGCAGCCTCTCACGACAAAGAATTTGGAGCGTTATTGCTCACAGCTTATTCTTAGAAACATTTTAGAACACAGCTGAAGACTTATCTATTTTCCAAGTATCTGATTAACTAATTCATTTGTACTATGCTTATCATTAATAGTCTTTTGTAAACCGCGTTGAACTTGTGGTTACACGGTTAACAAGTACAGTGTATTGTAATGAAATGGAATGGAATTGCCAAGTGATGTTAGTGCATCAATCGCTTGGCTATTTTGCATGGGGTTTGAGCTAATTTGTATGTCCAGTTCAGAAAATGGGTGATTGAGGGGAAAAACACACGGTGGGCTGTTTTGTGCATCGGGTCACTAAGAACATAAGAACATAAGAAGTGCCATCTCCGGATCAGACTTTCGGTCCATCAAGTCCGGCGATCCGCACACGCGGAGGCCCTTCCAGGTTTACACCTGGCATAATTTGTAGTCAACACACTAAATTGAAATTCCCTAGTGGGAGTATTATACAAAATAATATCAATCCAACAATTCCCACTTATAATCGAGTGTAAACTCTATTATATCAATACAGGAGTCGGCCTCAGTAATGGAGCCTACGCGTAGTCGTAGTCAATGACTGAGGTATTCAGCGTAGTTATGTTAGCTCCTTCTTCTCCAATCATTGGCCTTACTCCAGTAGAGTGTAATGAAAGTAAACGCTTTTTATAAAAAATAAAAAAACAAAGTTGAAAAAAACAAAATAGAAAGTTAACTGAAAATTGTTAGAAACAGTTAACTGAAATCTTTTATAATAAAAATAGGTAGAGTTTAAGGTTTTGAATAAATTAAAGATACTGGAGTAAGGCCAATGATTGGAGAAGAAGGAGCTAACATAACTACGCTGAATACCTCAGTCATTGACTACGACTACGCGTAGGCTCCATTACTGAGGCCGACTCCTGTATTGATATAATAGAGTTTACACTCGAATATAAGTGGGAATTGTTGGATTGATATAATTTGTAGTCACCCATATTCTTCTATGCCTCTCATAAGGAGATGTGCATCTAGTTTGCTTTTAAATCCTAGGATGGTCGATTCCGCAATAACCTCGTCGGGGAGAGCATTCCAGGTGTCCACCATTCTCTGCGTGAAGCAGAACTTCCTGATATTCGTCTTGAATTTGTCCCCCCCTCAGCTTCATTTCGTGTCCCCTGTATAGCCTCCAGGAATCCAGTCTCCCTAGCGCATTTTGAGTTTCCAAGACTCCAGCCTATCCTGGGATAGTTGAAGTCTCCCATAACAATCGTGTTACCGCTTTTGCATTCTAGCTTCATCTCGGCTTCCATTTCTTCATTGTTAGCATCGGTTTGCCCAGGTAGACGATAGTACAGGCCCATCTTTATCTTGGGCCCTTTCCTTCCCGGGTCGCTAGGATATAGACTTAATAGAGCAGGTCAGTAGAGTTAAGGGGGCCAGTAGACTTAAAAGGGTGGGTCAATGGTATGGGCAGACTTGATGGGCTGTAGCCCTTATCTTTCTATGTTTCTATTTTAACCCATAGTGATTCCAATTTGTCGGTCATCGCTGCTGTGTCCACTCTGGTCAAGTGTATGCTTTCTTTTATATATAGGGCTATTCCTCCTCCTTTCTGACCTGACCTGATAGAGGAGAGTGTCTTATCTGTCCACACCTTAATGAGAAATAATGACAGAGTTGATTTGAAAATGGTCACTTGCAGTTCAATGTATTATCATATTAATGAAGGGTGTTGTCCAAAAACCTGATAAGTCCACTTTAGGGACAAACTGAGATTTTCTTACTGACATTATCTCATATTAGCTCATTATCTACTTACTTATTTTTGCTGATAAACACATCAAGTCCTCATATTTCCTGATGCCGTGTGAAACATCAGGAAATACTTTTTCACAGAGAAGGTAGTGGACACCTGGAACAGCCTTTCAGGAGAGGTGATAGTCAAAAACAATGTGCAAATTCAAAAATGCATGGGGTAGACAGGAGATGTCTAAGTAGAAAGAAGCTGGAAACAGAACATGGCACAAAGCTGTATAATAATGCTGATTTCACCAATGCCAACATTGACTGCATAGATGTTACATCGGGGAGTGCTAGGGAGGTCAAATTCCCAGACATCATAAATGACTGGTTCAGGAACCGACAAGAAAGGCAGCTCTTTTACATCTAGTCCTAGAGTAGAAGAGGTAACGGTGTTGAGAAATTTGAGCTGATATCTGGAGTATCCAGAGGGCCTTTGAATTTCAGCAGCTTTCTGTACACTCTCGGATGTAGGGAAAGCATTAAGTGGCAGTGTGTGAAAAACACAATAAGGGAGAAAGAGAGTGAGCAGTGGGTCAGGAGAAGACATTATAGTGAACATAGTGCAAGGAACGAGTGGTGAACAGGTGCATGTGTGAGGACTGAGTGCTGTGGAAAGGAGATCAGGCAATGATTGCTGGGCACAGAACAGGGAGTTAATGCAGAAGATAAGCGTGTAGCCAGGCACCCCATTTTGGAGGGGGAGGGGCTAAGCCCAAAGTGGGGGGCAGAATCCCACTGCCCTGGGGTCTCTTAACTCCACTCCACCAATTCTTTAGTTCTATGCTGACAGAGAGCAGCAACTCATTCCTCTTACTCGTGGGGGAAGGTGGGGCTTACTGATAGAGCTGCTGCCTCTGCAGTCAGAGGTTGTGAGATTAAATCCTAGTGCTGCTCCTTGTGACCTTGGACAAGTCACTTAATCCTCCAGTGCCATCCGCTTTGAATGCCAAAGCCAGAATATGTACAAGTCCCAATTCCCTTCCCTTCCCTCTCACACAACTTCCTGCTCCCGTGAACATGAAGTTGCTTCAGAAGGAAAGCTCAGGTCAGTGTAAGCAGGGGGAATGTGCTGCACTAAATGATTTAAAAGGGTCAGGGAAGTGGAGTGAAGTGATCCCCCAATCTCCTGGAAGGAGAGATATCAGAAGTCTTCATCTGGCAGGGCTTGGGGATCCCTGCCAACCACATCTCTGCTGTGACACTGCAGGGTGGGCCTGTGCCCACCAGTGGCTACACCACTGCAGAGTAGGAGAGAGTTTACAAAGTCAGAACAGATGCAAGTGGTATGCAAAGGAAACTATTTAGGAAGGGCATCTGTCCCCCCATGAAGTGGAATTCTTATTAACTAACTGATGTCAAGACTTTATATGCAGGCCTGCTCTGCATTTCATTTTCAACCTACTTAAGTTTCATTTATCAAAGAAGCAGGCTGAGGCCCTGCTGGACACCAAGGCTTTGCTGGAAGAATACAGGCCTGTCATGTATTTGAACTTGGATCATGTGAGCAAGAAGATATATGGTTCCCTGGTACAGAGAAGCACAGAAAACCAAGCCTGTATGTAAAGATATAGGTGTCAGGTCTTAGGAATGTACTGAACTTTTTACCTAGGATGGTCCTGACACCGGCTAACACAAAAAAACAATTTTAACTGGCCAAATAAGGAAAGATAGAAATACCGAAAAAACTGTGGAATTGTGTAAGGATTGGCCATATATGGAAAAGCACAGCTATGGTTACCGGGATATGATAGGACAGGGCAGATAGTAGCATCTTTGCAATATGACGAGACAAGCCTTGATTGGCACAAGAGTAAAAGGTATAACCATGAGAGAAGGTTATAAAAATCAATGCATGCCTTTGTGTAAGCTAGGGATGATTACTTACAGCTAGATATTTTATGCCTGTACTAATCTCTCCAATGTATTTCCACTGAGACAATATATTTTGTTAACACACTTTTGCTGTTATTATTTTTATACTCTACTTAAATAAAATATTGTCTGACTTTGGAATATACTGCATGTCTGCGTGGTTATTGGAGTCAGCCTGTGAAGGGCTTCAGCAGCCAGCTCTTCACTATGTGGCCTGAGCGAAGGGACTGCATGATAGTCTGAAAGAAGGCAGTGAGTGGAGTGGAGTGGCAGGAGGAAACTTTTTTTTGTGACCTGTAGTTTTACTCCACTTGGCTGAGAGATTCCTGCACTGTGTCCTGTCCTTGAATGGTAGAGTGATAGGAAATAACCTGACCTCAGGGAGGAGATTCATCAGAATGAGCTGGAATTCACTGATGATCTGGAAGAGTTTGGTGAGAAGGTTAGACATGCAACCCTTCTGCTGATGCATGCGACCCACACGAACTGCCTCCAGAAACACCTTCAGGTGGGATTGGATTTCCATTTTCTTTTCTTGATCCTGCAGGGGAGGAGAGAGAGAAAGAATGGTCCATGGGACACAGGCACAGCCATGTTTGGCTTGGGACAGTTGCACCTACCTTTGATATAGGACAAACCCCCAACAACCCCTCAACCAATGTAGTAATTTCTGAAGTTAGAGGGCAGAAACATTTTCTCACCTGTACACTGTCAGATATACTTAGAGAAACTTACGTTTTTATTTCTCCAAGTGTAATTTAAGCCAACCAGTGGAAGTTGCACCGCTGTAGTTACTGCTGGGATATTTGTGCAGTTCTTCTGTGGATAAAGACAAGAGATGGGAGCCGTGAGTAGAGGTGTGGTTGGGAGGGGCAGAGACTGGAGCAAATGCACAACTTCATGCACTGGTGGAAGTTTGTAAAGAGTGTCTGTGCACTACTGGGGATCATTGTAGAAGCCTCCCTCCTGGCCGGATCGTGAGGGGGGGAGGGGGGAGATCGCGGGGCAAGAGGGCTTGGGCTCTCTCTTGCCCTGATGTTGTCGGGGAAGGTCGTGGCTGGTGGGGCAAGAGGGCTTGGGCTCCCTCTTGCACCGATGTTGACGAGGGGGATGGATTCTGAAACCGGTGTTGTTTTTGACAGACACTGGTTACAGAATCCAGCTTTTAGGCGAAGGACTGTCTCCTCCTTCACCTAAAAGTTCTTGTTTTGGACGTTTGGGGCTTAGGCTTTTTTTTAGGTTGATTATATGGTAAAAGTTTAGATGTAGTGGTGGTCTGGGCGTTTAAACAGCTGAACGTAGAGGCAGGCCATTATCAAAAAAAACCTCCTTTTGGATGTTTTTTTTTTTATAATGGACATTTTCACTGCTTCTACTTTCAACATTTAAGGCCTTAGGACAAAAGGGGACTTGGATGGGTTTTTTTGATTATGCCCCTCTATCTGACTATGCGTGTGAGGTACTGATATACTGATTTTTATGTAAGTTTCTTATAAACTGCTTAGGTTTAAGTAGGTTAGAAATTCTTAAATAAATAAATTCTTAAATAAATAAGTTTATAATATAGGCAGCATATCAGGTGCTGAGCTGCCTAAATGTCATTCTGAAAATACACCCTTAACTTACAGAGCATGTATTTGCTGTGTGGGGAGGGAGGGATACACAAGTGTAGAGAATGGCTGGACTCACAATTACACACATTTCTTTCATTTATTTATTGGCTTATATTAACTGCCTTTTCATGAAGAGATTCTTTCTTTCAATAGTAATCAGGTACTCCTAAGTATTTTTCCTATCTCCCTTACTCTGGTACCTGCGATAGGACTCGGTGCTTTGACCCGTGCTCTTCAACATCTTTATAAACGATCTGGACATAGGTACGATGAGCGAGGTGATTAAATTTGCGGATGATACGAAGTTATTCAGAATAGTGAAGACACAGGGGGATTGCGAAGATCTGCAACGCGACATAATCAGGCTTGAGGAATGGGCAGATGAGATTCAACGTGGACAAGTGTAAAGTGATGCATGTCGGTAACAAAAATCTCATGCACGAATACATGATGTCCGGGGTGGTACTTGGATCACGAACAGATCGGAGAAGGTTATCATGCCGCTATACTAGGCCATGGTGCGCCCTCACCTGGAGTACTGCGTACAGCACTGGTCACCGTACATGAAGAAGGACACGGTACTACTCAAGAAGAGCGACGAAGATGGCTAAGGGGTTGGAAGAGCTGCCGTACAGCGAAAGATTAGAGAAACTGGGCCTCTTCTACCTCGAACAGAGGAGATTGAGAGAGGACATGATTGAAACATTCAAAATACTAAAGGGGATAGACTTAGTAGATAAGGACAGGTTGTTCACCCTCTCCAAGGTTAAGAGAACAAGAGGGCACTCTCTAAAGTTGAAAGGGGATAGATTCCGTACAAACGTAAGAAGGTTCTTCTTCACCCAGAGAGTGGTAGAAGACTGGAACGCTCTTTCAGAGTCTGTCATAGAGGAAAACACCCTCCAGGGATTCAAGGCAAAGTTAGACAAGTTCCTGCTAAATAAGGGCGTATGCTGGTAGGGCTAGTCTCAGTAGGGCGCTGGTCTTTGACCGGAAGGCTGCCGCGTGAATGGACTGCTGGGCATGATGGACCACTGGTCTGATCCAGCAGCGACAATTCTTATGTTCTTATGGAGGATTAATTGACTTGCCAACAGTCACAAGGAGCATGGTGGGATTGAACTCACACCCTCAGGGTACTGAGGTAGCAGCTACTACTAATCATTTCTATAGCACTACTAGACATATGCAACGCTGTTCATCAAAACACAGGAGAGACCGTCCCTCCTCTAAAGAGCTTACAATCTAGTCAAGACCAACAAATTGAACAAGAAGGTGCATCGGGTGGTGGAATTACAGAGGGAATGATAAGACAGATATTGGGGCTTAGAAGATGGGTTGGAGTTTGGAATTGAAAGCAGCTTCAAAGAAGTCTGGATTTGAATACTGCCAGAGACGGTCAGGCAGTTTGTTCCAGGCATACAGTGCAGCAAAGTAGAAGGGCTGGAGCATGGAGTTGGCCATAGAGGAGAAGGTTATAAATGATAGAAAACTCAGCTGCCCGGCTACTGGCTGGAGTATCTCAATATTAACATATTACACCTATTTTAAAAAGATTGCACTTGTTGCCGATATTGTTTCATATCCAATTGTAAGTTTTGAAACTTGTCCAACAAGGTGTTTATGATATCTTGCCAAATTATTTGGCAAAATGCCTAACACTATATACTCCGCCAAGGACGCTGAGGTCACAGAATTGTTGGTTGTTAGACACAACAAAGGGGAATATTTTACGATAAGTATGGACCAAGAATTCATATTTCTCTATAGCTGGACCCTTGATGTGGAATGCATCATCTGGTACCTTACGCTTTTGTAGAAATCTATTACAATTTTATAGTTTTATAGTGTGTGCATGTCGATGTGATTTGTACATTTTAGAAAGTCCGTCTGGACACCTGGACAGTCCTCTAAAAAGAGGACATGTCAGGGTTTTCCTGGACGACTGGTAACTGTACTCCAGGTAGCTCTAACCACTAGGCCACTCTTTTAGGGGACATGTCCGGGCTTTTCAAAACACGGCACTTTGTCTGGGTTTAGAAAAAATGGTGAGATCCCCGGTCCGAAGAGATGAGGTTTGTGTGGGGCTGGATTTGGGGGCAGAATGGGGGGTCATGAGTCCTTTTTTACCAGATGGAAAATCTGGCAACCCTAGGCCACCCCTCCCCATACCTGAAAGAATTCTAATATATAACTTAAATGGGTATCTGAAGCAATCAGGTACTAACACTTACAGCAGCCTAACTTTTAAGTGCATCTAAAATTGATTCATCTATAGTTCTATAAAGGAAAGTAAGTATCTACAGTATATTTGTTTATAAAATAAGCTCCCAGCAGGTACCTGTTCTAGAATTTTCAATGCAGATTTGTTAGTATTTTATCATGGAATTGGGGAATCTGGATGCTATTACGCTCCCCAAATGAAGGCTCCCTGTTATAGAGGTACCCCCAAGCAAATTAATATTCAATTAGGCTAGCAGAGAAACGGATTAACAGTTAGAGAAGCAATCTGGGGACAGGAATAGATGAATGTACATCACTTTAATAGCTTTTAAGAAATGAATTAATGTAACTTTTTTGAATGGGAGGAATAGTCTAATGGTTAACATAGAAGGCTGAGAACCAGGGAACCCAGTTCAAATCCCACTGTGGCTCCCTGTGATCTTGGGCAAGTCACTTAACTCTTCATTGCCTCATGTGCAAGGTCTTTGACCAGAGGGTTGCTGTGTGAGCGGACTGCTGGGCACAATGGACCACTGGTCTGACCCAGCAGCGGGCAATTCTTATGTTCTTATGTTACATTATAAGCCCTCCAGGGACAGAAATATATCTTTACCCATACGTATGCCGCTTCAATAACCTGAAGGCTTGCAAGTTGTATATTTCTGAGAGTCCGAAGAATGAATAGACTGACATCATCTGCATATGTCCTTGTGACCCTTGTCCCACTCACAGAGTCTGTGCATGGGAATATGTTTAAAACAAATAGGAATAATTATTTTTTCTTTCAGCAAATATAGCTCTGGAACTCATTGTGTGAAGATGTGGTAATGGCCATTAGCATATCTGGGTTCAAAAATGTTTTGGACACATTTCTGGAGGAAAAGCCTTTAGTCTGCTATTGAGATAGACATGGGAGGAAGCCACTACGTGTCCTGGGATTAATAGCATGGAATTGTTGCTACTCTTTGAGGTTCTGCAGGTACTTGTGACCTGGATTGGTCACTGTGGAAACAGGATATTGGGCTAGATGGACCATTGTCCTGACCTAGTAGGACTATTCTTATGTTCTTATGACCACATCAAAGATTCTAAATATCTTAGGGGCAAAATAGGGGCATGTTGGAAGCGTGTTCTGGGCAGGCTTAGATTTGGTGTCTTTCCCAAGAAAATGCCACTCGCATCACTCAATGCTAGGCTCTACAAAAGTCAGTCTGCAGCTGCAGTGATCTTGATTTACTCAGAAGATGTAGTTTTAACAACTGAGCATACTTGGTTTTTAAAAGATAATCCAGAATCTAGTGTCACCCCTAAATATCTCCTATCTAAAAATTCCTTGTGACAATTTTACCCCCAAAGGAAACATATTAGAGACATCTGAAGTTATATATGTCATCTCTGTTTTCTCAAAACAAACAAAGAAAATATAGACCACCCACGAAGAAGCCAACAAGAGGTCCAAACAAGTGGGAGTAGAGAAAAGCACAATGGAGAGTAGCGATGTGATCAACTCAGCAAAAGCTCTTTATTGAAAAGGACTCAACACAAGCTGTGTTTCGGCTAGCAAGCCTTCATCAGGAGTATAAAAGAAAGCAACCCAATGATGTGATGGCAACGTGTTCACGAGCGTGATTGGGCTCTTTATGCATTCTTTTATACTTGAATGAGATGATTCTGATTTGGACTCCTGATGAAGGCTTGCTAGCCGAAACACAGCTTGTGTTGAGTCCTTTTTCAATAAAGAGCTTTTGCTGAGTTGAACACATCGTTACTCTCCATTGTGCTTTTTTCTACTCCCACTTGTTTGCATCTCTCTTTTCCCAACGTTAAACATCAAATAATTAATAAACATCCAATCATATATCCCATCAAATAATTTTTGCAACTACAGGGACAGTGCCAGATTCAGGCATCGAAATCTGTATGTCATCAGCCTAAATGGAATAAGATACTCCAAAAGATGTCAAAAACTTATACACTGGTGCCATTAAATAAAATACTTGATAATGCTAAGCCCTGGGGCACTCATGCAGTCATGGAACATATAGTAGACATTCCCCCATCAATATAAACCTGACTCTTTCTGTTGAGAAGATATGACGTGAACCCCCGAAGCCATTTTCTCTCAACTGAAATAGGCTCTCTTGTGCATTATGCTACGGAGATATTTAAACATCTCTATCATAGTACACAAATTGGGATCTTTAATACTCTTATGATGATCATTTTAATAGCTGCTCTCTTGACTGACTCCATCCTATTTATATCTTTTTGAAGGCCCAGTTTCCAGAAATGTACATAATACTCAGAGACTTATACTGGGGCACTGTCACCTCCTTTCCCTCTGCTCCCAAGTATCTTTCTTGCTTTTGTCATTACCTTTTCTACCTGTTTGGCTAACTTAAGATCATCAAATATGATCACTTCCAAGTCTCACTTTTCTTTCATACACAGAAGTATTTTACCCCTCATTCAGCTCCTTCATCTTTTTGCAGCCCAACTGCAAGATCTTGAATTTTTTAGCATTAAATCTTAGCTGCTAAATTCTGGACCATTTGTCAAGCTTCAGTAGATCTTTCCTCATGCATTGATTTTTCGGGGTGAACCTGGTAACTGGGGATTCCCACATGTGAGGCTACATCTAGCCTTTTTGTGCTCAGAAAAGGCAAAATTACATACTTGTACCAGGTGTTCTCTGAAGATAGCAAGTCAAGTATTCTCACATACACTTTCACTTCCTCTGACTGTTGAACCTGCGCTTGCATGTTGGGCAGGAAGCACTCATGTATGTGCAGTGGGATGCCAAACAGTGAATTTGCCGCTGCTGGGTCAGACCAGTGGTCCATCGTGCCCAGCAGTCCGCTCCCGCAGTGGCCCCCAGGTCAAAGACCAGCCAAGTTTCCAAGTTTATCCAAGTTTATTAGGTATTTTTGATTTATCGCCAATTCAAAATTCAAGGCGATGTACAAATAAAATAGTTGGTGACACACTTGCAATTATTAAATTAAACAAACAATTATCTAAAATACAAATAACACAAATAACATTACATTTAAAGGTAATTTAAATAGGTTATAGTGAAACAAAAGGAAAAATTATTTAATGGTTACATTCGATAATACAATCACTAATTCAAATTTAAAATATTTAATAAATTCAGGGGAAAAACAATAGGAAGGGGGACAAAGACAATTGACCTTTTAAATTATGGATGCGGAGAGAAAAAAAGAAAAATCAGTTATTAAAGGCGTCAATATATAGAAAACTTTTAAGTTCTGACTTAAATTTTGTTAAGTTTTTTTCCTGTCTTAGGTACAATGGAAGATTGTTCCAAGATTGAGGGGCTGTTATGGAAAAGATAGTGTTACGCCTTGTGTTAATAACTTTTAGTGAGGGAATAGCTAAAAGTTGCTGATCTTGAGATCTAAGAGATCTAGAGGAAGTATAGGGTATTAAAAGTCTAAATATAAAGGCAGGAGTTTTGTGTTCTAAAGCTTTAAAAATGAGTAAACATTGTTTAAATACTATTCTATGTGCTACTGGGAGCCAGTGGGCTTTCTTAAGCAGGGGTGTGACATGATCAAATTTTTTAGCCTTATAGATTAATTTAATTGCGGAGTTCTGGATTATTTGTAATCGTTTAATTTCTGCTACCTGCTTACGTACTGGTTCAACAGGAACCCGTCCAACTTTGTCTTAAATCCCTGGAGGGTGTTTTCCCCTGGACTCTACTGGATGATATTACCCATATGTGGGAATACCTGGCCTGCTGTCCTCAAAGAACACCTGCTACATCCAAGGCTAGACAAATCATAGGTTGTATCCGTAGAGTTTTTGTCAGCCGTAAGCCCGAGGTCATAATGCCATTTTACAGATCCATGGTGAGACCCCATCTGGAATACTGTGTACAATTCTGGAGGCCACATTACCGCAAAGATGTGCTGAGAGTTGAATCGGTTCAGCGAATGGCCACCCGGATGGTCTCAGGTCTCAGGGATCTCCTGTATGAGGAACGGCTGGATAAATGCAGCTATACTCACTCGAGGAATGCAGAGAGAGGGATGATATAATCGAGACGTTCAAATATCTCACGGGCCGTATCGAGGTGGAAGAGGACATCTTTCTCAAAGGTCCCACATCAACAAGAGGGCATCCGTTGAAACTCAGGGGTGGGAAATTTCATGGTGACACCAGAAAATATTTCTTCACCGAAAGGGTGGTTGATCGCTGGAATAATCTTCCACTACAGGTAATTGAGGCCAGCAGCGTACCAGATTTTAAGACAAAATGGGATTGGTACATGGGATCTCTACATAGGGGAAGGTAGGGGTAGGTCATTAGTATGGGCAGACTGGATGGGCCGTGGCCCTTTTCTGCCGTCTGTTTCTATGTTTCTAACTTAGCTTTTTTCTGTGCAAATAAAAAATGTAATCATGATTAATCAACAGCCAGGGCCAGTTCTGTACCTCCAACCTCCCCTTTGCCCCAGTGGTCCAGCAAGCAGGCTTTCTGCCCCAGCGCAAGATCCTTCCTGCTGCTATGTCCTGCCCTCTTGGAAACAGGAAGTTATATCAGAAGAACCGGATACATGGTTGCAGAAAGACTCTCGGGGCTGGCAGAGGAAGACTGCTTGTATTGTAGGTGCTGCCTGTGAGCTCAGACAAGTTTACAAAAAACAGTTGGAGGAGGAAAGGGAGACAGAGAAGTACCAGGCCACTGAGGGAGGGGTGGGGTGGTCAGAGGTATAGTTAACTCAAGATTATTTTTTTTTTTTACTTGTGAGATTAATCACAATTAACAATTTTAATTGTCCAACAGCCCTAATTCTGCTTGTCCTCTGAAAAATCAAAGTTACTTAGCTGTAGCAGGGGTTTTTGAGGACAGCCGGATACATATCCTCACATTCATTCCTTCCTCCCCTTGGAGTTGAATTCTGAAAGCTAGAGACTTGACTGGGGAGGTCCAAAGTGACAGTTGCCAGCAGGAAGGTGCACATGTGAATGGTCAAATACGCCAAAAGGTTTTCTGAAGCTGGAAATCTGTTCCCTTGTTGGGCTCTGTGTAATGATGTCTGCCACACATGAAAATATTTATCCTGCTGTCCTTGGAGAACACCTGTTACAGGTAAGTAACTTTGTTTTATCACACTTGCTGAAACTTTATTATTTTTTGAAACCAAATAATGTTTGGAATCCACTCCTTTCCTCTGCAGGTCAGAGACACATCCAGAGGCAACACAAATGCAAACATGCACACACATGCAGAAGGACTGGAAAGAATTCAGTGATGCACGCTGCAGGTGCCTTCCCCAACTGCTCAGCCCCATCCCTTTTATGTTTCTTCTTCTGGACTCTTGTGGTTCTTCTTGTGCCCTTGTTGCACTTACCACACCTCATCTCTCACCTTTCCTTGGTTCTTTAATTTGCTATTTCTCTACTTTTCCTCTTTATTATTATTATTTTTTTTCATGTGATCATTTTATTTCACATACTAAAAAAGCTGGCTAAGATGCCTCTTTTAAGGCTCTTTTATAAAGAAAAGTAGGCACCTATCTAGTGCAAGTGGCCAAAAATGAGGTTATTTTTAAGGCATGATCAGCGACACCAGTCCTATAGCTGATGTAAGTGCTGGTACCTGAACTAGAAGGCGTGCAACTGATGGCTTTCTCTAATGTATGTGCACACTTGTGCAAAGCAGCCGAGCTCTCTCCAAACTGCTCCCCTGCACTCAGCCACTGGCAAAGTAGGTTTCATCAAATCATGGTGTAGACTTTTCTTTTCTTTAATATTCTAAAATAGATCTTGTAAGTATCGCAAGTGACATGTCCTGCTGCCATCTAGAACAGTGTTTTTCAACCTTTTTACACCTATGGACCGGCAGAAATAAAAGAATTATTCTGTGGACCGGCATCGTTCCGTGAACTGGCGGTTGAAGAACACTGGGCTAAGTCATGGGCCAGACCCCGCCCATCTCTACCCAATCTCCACCCCAGACCCCACCCCCATAATAGTACTAATTGCACCTTGCACGTCCCATGCCTCATCTGGAAGCCTTCCCTCTGACGTTGCAACTTCAGAGAGAAGGCTTCCGATTCAGGCGCAGGATGCCCGTAGGAGCCACTGCCCGTGGCTTTGTGCACTGAATCAGTTAGGAAGAGGGAGCTGGCTCGAAGATAACGCTGCATTGATCACACCGTGGACTGGCGGTTGAAGAACATTGTTTTGGGCCTGATGCACATGCTGGCCCTGTGGACCGGCAGAAAATTTCTGTGGACCGGCACTGGTCCATGGACCGGTGGTTGAAGAACACTGATCTAGAACAAGGCAACTCCTTATAGAGTTCTGGAACTTCCCTTTTACTTGTGAATTTCACATTCATTCTCATAAGGGCATTAACCCATATTATTCCTTTGGAAATAGTCCTGGGAAACAGCATCTATTTTTTCTATTTTAAACACATGCAAATGGCTTTTGAGCATTACTCTCTGTACACATTTGTCATGCCAGTAGAGAATAAGAAAGTCTCTTACCGCTTCCTTTTGCAGGGATTTAAAGTCAGAGACATATTTTAAAATCATCTGCCTGTCACATGGCAGCCGACTTGGACTCATTCTGCTTAATTTTATGTTCACAAAAAGCCCTGCCAAGAAAACAATTCCTGTAGGAAAGAAAGAGAGAAAGTGCATGAGTGAGACAGAAAGACAGAGAAAGAGGAGACTGCACGAGAGTGGATGAAAAATAAACACAAAAGACTCGTAGAATGTAGGGCACAGCCACAGATAGTAGAAATGAGAGACATAAAAGCATCGCGATAAAGTAGATCCCAAGAGACAGAGACAGACTGGAATTGACAAAAGAGTGTTTCACTTTAACACAGGTGTGAGTATGTTCACCTCATAATATCTTTAAGCTACTGGTATTCTTTCCCACAATTTGCTTTTGAAAGGGTGGCCCAGTAGCACCGTGCTGGAGCAGGAATAGTTGGAGTGGAAGATAAAGGGGGAGAGCTGCATCCAGCAGAAGAGTTTGAGTATTTAGGAATCTTCAAAAATATGACTGCTACATATGTAAAAATGGACTGTGGATTCACAAGTACTCGATTTCAAACATGCTGACTACTCAGAGAAGGAGCTGATGGGATGGCAGACATCTACTAGGTTACTATCCACTAAAGAGCACTTTATATAAAAATATTCCAAATCTAATCTAATCTAATCTTTGGTTTATATACCGGCTCATCTCCCAGTGGAGCTTGACTCGATTCACATATAATTAAGACTAGAGTACATAGCAGAAAACATAGGAGAAGGAAGAACTAATTAAAAACTAAAATACATAAGAAAAATAACTATAATATTATCATTTTGTTGAGGCTTAAAAATTGCGAGAACAACAAAGTTTTCAGGAATTTATGAAATAATTGCAGCTGGCCTAAAAGCCTAATGGAGTCAGGATGTTCATTCCAGATCTCTACAAACTTGAAAACAAAAGATCGACTGAGCTTCCTGGCAGATTTAATTCCCTTAAAGGAAGGGAAGGCAAAACGGGTCTAATGAGGAGGCCAGTGCCAAAATAGTATTTTAGCCATTGAAAACATATGGCTAATACTGGCACTTCTGAAGACCTAAGAAGAAAAGAAAAAAGAATGATTGAAGTTTTGTAAAATACTGTTTAGTGAAAGGTGTGACTAGCCACTTACTGGCATGCCAATATATCCATTTAGGCTGGACTACTAGGTCTGCGGTTGTAAACTTCAGATACCTGTTTAAAGTCAGGATTAAAACAAACTCGAAAAAATATTTCTTCACTCAATGTATAATTAAACTCTGAAATTCATTTCCAGAGAATGAATATGATGAAGACATACAACTTAGTAGGGTTTAAGAAAAGGTTTGGTTAATTTCCTAAAACAAAGGTCCCCAAGCCATTATTAAGATGAACTTAGTGCAATCCACTGCTTATTCCTTGGAATTTTGCCAGGGTTGGCCACTGTTGGAAACAGGATCTTGGGCTTGATGGACCTTCAGTCTATCCCAGTATGGTCTTATCAGTGCTGGTGTTGTACTTATAACATTGAACACTATGAAGTCCAAAGCATCTTTAATAAATGATGTCTGCAACAGTTGCTCTCTGGGAGAACAGGCTCAATTCAAAGTGAGCGAAAGTGAATGCTTTGATTTGAGTCTTATTATTTGGACTGTTTTATGCTTTATTAAAGATACTTAGGACTCTCAAAATTTAAGTCCCCTTCATTAGCAGAGCTAAAGAAAACTATTCAAATCTACGAACACCTCTAATAATCCACCAGAAAACATCCCACCTACTCTGCTAAAAAATTTTTTTTCCCAATATTAGGACCTTTCCTTTTAGAAATGGTTTCCAAAAGCCTCTCAACAAATACTGTACCAAAATTTTGGAAATCAGCTTTAGTCTTTCCCAAACTCAAAAACCAAAATCTGGATGAAACTCTCAGTTCTAATTATTGACCTATCACTAACCTACCTTTCATTTCTAAACTCACGGAAAAAATTGTCTATCTCCAGATCTCTGAATTTTTGGGACAAACAAATGCATTACACCCTAACCAAACTGGATTTCGCTCTAATCACTCAACAGAACTATCATTATTAGGCCTCACTACCACCATCTATTATTATCAGGACCATAGGAAATTAGTTCTTCTGATATCCCTTGATCTATCGGCTGCCTTCAATACGATTTTTGGGAAATGAAAGTATGATCATGTTTCCCCTTTGTTGATAAAGCTTCACTGGCTCCCAGTTCGCTGTAGGATCCAGTTTAAATGCACATGCATAATCTTCAAGCTTCTCTATGGAATATTTGATCCTTTTGTCCCCTTATGTTGGAATACCCTTAGACTTTGCCATTTGAGAAACACACAAAGATATAAGTTAGCCTTCCCTTCCTTTAAGGGAATTAAATCTGCTGGGAAGCTCAGTCGATCTTTTGTTTTCAAGTTTGTAGACATCTGGAATGAACTTCCTGACTCCATTAAGCTTTTAGGCCAGCTGTAATTATTTCATAAATACCTGAAAACTTTGTTGTTCTCGCAATTTTTAAGTGGTTTAACTACAGCCTCAACAAAATGATAATATTATAGTTATTTTTCTTATGTATTTTAGTTTTTAATTAGTTCTTCCTTCTCCTTTTTTTTTTTTTTTTTTTAATCTTTATTCCTTTTTATTTCTTTCAACAAGTGTACAATATTATTACAATTAATTCACATAACTCACTTGACATTCTTAAACAATATTATTATACATGTTTTAATACCCCCCATCCACCTCCCATCCCTTCCCATATCAACAAAATATTTCGTCCAAACTTATACATACTTATACATCCCTCTTTCATAATACAATTAATCTTACATTAAATCTGTCCCTCCCCCCACCCTTTCTTCCTCAAACTCTTTATTCATTTTATTATACAAAGTAATGCACAACAATATATATCTCATCATAGTACATATATCCCCTTATATTTCATAACAACATATTTCCAATAAATTTACCCTCTTTCCTTTTCTATTCATACCTATATACCATGTTTCTTATATCCATTAATCAGTTGAAATATACCACTAGCTAACTAAATTATCCTATCCCCCCCACCCCACCCCATTTTTATAAATTATCCTCTAAGGAAAAAGAATAAATCTTAATCATTATAATAATCAATTAATGGCCTCCACACCTCTTGAAACCTTTTAAAATACCCCCTTTGTACTGCAAGAAATCTTTCCATCTTGTACATATGACAAACTGAGTTCCACCAGAAACTACAATTCAGTCTAGAACAGTCTTTCCAATTAGTTGTTATTTGCTGAATTCCCACACCAGTAAGAATCATCAATAATTTATTGTTTGCTGCAGATATTTGGCATTTGGCCCTCATACACATTCCAAAAACCACTGTGTCATAGGATAATGCCACATGACTCTCCATCAATATGTTGACTTGATCCCAGATTGATATCCAAAATGCCTGAATATATGGACAATAAAATAAAAGATGGTCTAAAGTTCCAACTTCAATTTTACAATGCCAGCATCTATTAGACTTAGAGCAATCTAATTTTTGTAATCTAGTAGGGGTCCAGAATGCTCTATGCAACAAAAAGAACCATGTTTGCCTAATAGATGCTGACATCGTACCTTTAATTCTCCAAGACCAAATACGTGGCCATTGAGATGCATTAATCTGATGCTTAATCTCAATGCTCCAAATATCTCTTAATCCATTTTTAGGCTTCTTATTCAAATAATTAGATATAATTTTATACCACTTTGCGGCCTGATGACCCAGAAAATCTGCCTGGAAACATAAGAGTTCTAAGCTGTAATGATCATTTAAAGATTTCCATTCAGGGAACCCCACCTGAATAGCCTGCTTCAATTGCAACCACTTAAAACTTTGTTTTTTATTCAGACCATATTTATGTTGCAATTGTGAAAATTCAAGCATCTTACCATTATCAATTATATCCGTTAATGATCTTATACCTGCTTTAATCCAATCTTTCCAGACAACCTTAAACCCGCCTATTTGTATCTTGGAGTTTATCCAAATAGTCTGTTGTTTCGATTTTAAAATAGAATCAGTAGTTAATTTGTCTATAAACCTTAATGTTTTCCAAGTATCCATTAATACTCTATTGTCCCTACGTATTCTAGGCACTTTTATACCAAGCAAAAGATCAAGCCTAAGTGGAAAGATAAGTGATCTCTCCATCTTTAACCACTCTGGTAATTGTTCCAAAAGCTCTGGGAGGACCCAATACATACCTTGGCGCATGATATAGGCTTGATGATACCTATAAAAATTGGGAAAATTTACCCCACCCTCCTCAATTGGTCTTTGCAAAGACACTAAAGCCACTCTTGCAATTTTACCCAGCCAAATAAATTTAACCAGAATACTATTTAATTTTTTATAGAAAGACCCCTGAAAAAACACTGGTATCATTCCCAATTGATAGCAAACTACAGGCAAAATCATCATTTTAACAGTTTGAACTCTTCCCCACCAGGACAAATGTAAAGGATTCCATTGCTCACACATCTCTGTTACTTTTTGTAATAAAATTTTTTGATTTATTCTCATTGTCTCTTCGAGTGTTTTATTCAACCAAATACCTAAGTACTTTATTCCATCCTCTTTCCATATAAAAGGGAAAGAATCAAATATACCTTTTGTACAATGCACATTTAAAGGTAAAATCTCTGATTTAGTCCAATTTATTTTGTATCCTGAGAATTTTCCAAATGTATCTATTACCTTCAGTAGACATGGAATTGTTGTTTCCGGATTCCTCAAATGAAGCAAGATGTCATCTGCATAAGCAGATACTTTATATTCCACTCCAGCACATGGAATACCCTGTATGTCCTTTGCCTGTCGAATAGCTAATAATAAGGGTTCAAGAACTATATCAAAGAGCAAAGGAGATAATGGACAACCTTGTCTAACTCCCCTCTGCAACTTAAAAGCATCTGAAATATTATTATTTATATATAAGCGAGCAGTTGGGGAGCTATACAGTGTTTGAATCATTTGTATAAATCCGGATCCAATACCAAACCACTCCATAGCTTGATACATGAAATTCCATTCTACACGATCAAAAGCCTTTTCAGCATCTAGTGATACCGAAAAAGCCGGATCATTAATTTGTTTTGTTAAATAATACATCTGAAATGCCAGTCTAGTATTATTAGAAGAGTGTCTCTGAGCAACAAATCCAGTTTGATTCATTCCTATTATATGCGGAAGAGCTTTAGCCAATCTTAATGCTAAAATCTTAGCTAATAATTTACCATCTACATTTATTAAAGATATAGGCCTGTAATTTGACACCAATGTTGGATCTTTATTTGGCTTTGGCAAAACAATAGTTAAAGATTCTGCCATAGTGCCTGATATACAACCTTTATTCAGTTGATCCTGATATAATTTTAATAAATATGGTAATAGGGAAATTTGAAATTCTTTATAAAACTCTACTGTAAATCCATCTCCACCTGGAGCGGTCCCAACTCTAAGGGATTTCAATGCCATTTGTAACTCTTTTAATGATATAGGTTTATCTAAACTTCCTTTTATATGATCAGGAACCTTAGGACCTTCAATTAAACTCAAAAAATCCAACCCATCTTTCTCTTTATTTAAATAAGACTCCGAAGAATACAGTGACTTATAATATTTTAAAAATTGTTTTAATATATTTCCAATTTGAGAATGTGAATTGCCTAACTCATCCTTAATTATGTTTATTTTTTCCTTCCTTTTCTTTGCTTTTAAATAATTTGCCAATAATCTTCCAGCCTTATTTGCACTACCATAATATATCGCTTGTTGAGCAAAAATATCTTTCCTTACTAACCCAGAGGAAATTTCATTATATTCACATTTTTTTTTTAACAATATTTGAAATGTCTCCTGTTCCCATTTATTAACCAATTTTAATTCCAAATTTTTAATTTCTTTTTCCAAATTTACATATTGCTTTCTTAGCTGTTTCTTTTTATATGCAGAATATGATATAATTTGTCCTCTCATAGTTGCTTTGAAAGCATCCCATAAAATTCCAATCGACATTTCCTCTAAATCATTAAGTAAAAAATATTCATTAATTTTAGTTTGAAATTCTGTGCAAAATTTAGAATCAGCAAGCAATGCATTATCAAACCTCCATACCGGTTTAGAATTATCTTGATCTACTAAATTAACTTCTATCCACACACCACCATGATCAGATATTATTATTGGTTCTATGTCAGCTTTTACAACTTTCTGTACTATCTGATCTGAAACAAAAATATAATCAATTCTTGAAAATGATTGATGAACATGTGAACAAAATGTAAATTCCCGATCATTAAAATGAAGAATACGCCATATATCTTTTAAATTACATGATTGTATCAAATTATCTAACCCCATTGATTTCATAATTCTACTTGGTTTTTTATCCATTATTGGATCTATAACAGCATTGAAGTCCCCAGCCACCACTAAATTAGTAGTAGCCAGTGGTAAAATTAATTGTTGTAGAGACTTAAAGAATTCACTTTGATTCGAATTAGGGGCATATACATTTAACAACGCCATTGTATTATTGCCCATGCTCATGTCAACAAGTACCCATCTTCCTAGAGGATCTGCCTTAATCATATTAAACGTTGCTGGACATTTTTTATTTATCAATATTGCTACTCCTGCCTTCTTTTTTATCGCTGGTGCAAATAAACATTGTTTTATCCAATTATCTGACAGCTTCATAGACTCTATCCCAGACAAATGTGTCTCCTGCAGAAAACATATATCTATATTCTGTTGTTTGATATATGACATTACCTTTTTCCTTTTTACTGGGTGATTCAGGCCATTAACATTTAAAGAAAATATTTTGAAAGTCATTACACAAATAAAAATTTAATATCTAAGAATCTCCACTTCAATATCATATTATACTTCTTTTCCTTATATCCATACTGTAAATTATCTCGGTCCCCTTCCCCCCAACACCTCCCTATCTCTCTATCAACATATTTCCCCCAATTCACAAAATCTTTAATAAATACTATACCAACATCTCTTCCTCCCATTCCCCTCCCTACTCCCTCCCTTCCCCCCCAATTAATAATGCAAACTTGGAAACGCTCATATATAATCAGGTGACAAAAAGCTCCCTTCAGGCTCTGCCATATACATCATTTATCACTCTTAATAAGCTACATTATATAATATAATATCTTTCAAATAATCTACTAAGTTCAAATTTTTTTTTTTATTTTTTATTTTTTATTTTTTTGTTATGTTTTTTTTTTAATTTTTCATTTATTTTTTTTTTTTTTTTTTATTTCTTTCCCTCCTTCCCCTTTTTTTTTTTTTTTTTCCCCCCTCATTCCACCCTTTTTCCTCCATTCCCTTTTCTTCTTCCACCCTCACTCCCCTCCCCACTTATCCTTAAATTATAAAACATCTATAGATTCAGAATCTTTCCCTCACATGCCCAAGAAACTCATTTTCTTATACCAATATCTTTTAATATTAAATTGAATTTACTACAAATAAATAAATCAATATTATTGTATTCCTGTGAAAACAATTACATGTTAATAAATTATTCAATTTTCTAATTGCATACCCCCTTTAATTAATCTAAAATCACCTTCTTAACCTTAAACATTAAAGTGATATTAAAATATATCATTATATATCATAAATAAACAATTTCATCAATCTTCCGCTTTGTGTAGAAAAACTCTCCAAGCATATTCAGCTTCTCCCCATCTCTTCAATTCTTCATGTCTTTATATCAGCTGCTTGTTTTAACTAATTCATCACTATTATGCATCCATTTTTATCGTTCATTCCCTTTTTTTTTTTTCATAAAATCCCTAAACAGTTTCAGTTCCTTTAATATATTATAGTCATATAAAAGTCTGAATAAATCCAACCACACTTTCCAGTTTCATTATATTTAAATTGTCATCTATGTTTCTACAGAGTCATTCATACACTGAAGAGTCAATCCAAAAGAAATCTGATGTTCTTTGCTTTACAGTCAATTCATAGTGAAATTATTCTTAAATCCTGTTCAGATACTGCTTTATCCTTTACATCTCATACTTTCCTTGATCTTTCTTTCACTTCTTTCAAGTCACTTCTTCTTCCAAACAACTTGCATTTTTTTATAATAAGTTTATATTCTCTTTAAAATTTAGGATTTATCTGCAATCAGGCTTCTGTCTCCTTCATATTTCCAAATTCTTTTCCTTTTTTAGCGCAGTTCAAGTAATCATCCAATACAATTCTTTTTCTGTTTAAACCACCTCTTTTCCTGTAAAGTGTCCTATGCACTTAAGGAAATCTCCATCATCTACCGCCCTTTCCTTAATCTTTGAAATCATGAGTGTTTCCATTAATATAAAGTGCTCTTTGACCTCAGCTAGACTATATTCAATTCTAAAGTGTCAAGAATGTTATAAAGCTGACATCAATATATTCCAGCACTTCAAAAAGAGTCTATAGCAGGATCCTATAAATTGCTGTTTATTGCCTGGAACATCAATATCAGATAAAGGGCTGGAAATGTTACTTAAAACTGCCCTAACTTCTGTAGGGAGCCTAATTTCAACAATTAGAGCCAGTCATTCTTAGTTTATATTTAACTTTTAATATCCACCTCAATCAGAGACATCAGAATGTTCATTCACATTAATATCCCTGAGATTCATAGCATGTGGAATGATGTCATCATAGAATCCTTGCATCCACATCCTTCCATTCAGTTCCATCAGTAATTCAAATCTGTTCCATTTTTAACTGTAACTCCCAAAGTCCATTTCTCCATAAAATATTCTATATCAGAAACCAATCAAAACAAATAAAAAATCAAATGAAGAGAGGAAAAAAAAAAAAAAAACATCTCAGAATCAAAGTATTTCTTACTCCAATCCTTCTGTTAAATTCTAGTCTCAGTTTATGTATTCATAGGCTGTTCACATTGCTCTAAGAATTCTTTTAATTTCAAAGGATCATCAAAGTTTGAAGTTTTATTTGCAAAAGTGACCCTCATAATAGCTGGGTACATTAAACCGTACCTTGCTCCAATCGCTCTAAGCTGTGGTCTCAATTCAAGCAATTTTTTCCTTTTTTGAGCTGTTGCTTTTGCAAAATCTGGCACTATATATATTTTAGAATCCTGGCACTTCAAGGTCTTATTTTCTTTTGCCAGTCTTATAATTTCCTCCACATGTTGATAACGGAGCAGCTTACAAATTAAAGGACGCGGACCCTTTTGATTATCATATCTTTTAGTCGGGACCCTGTGCGCCCTCTCTATTTCCAGAGGAAATTTAACTGTCAGAGGTAGAATTTTTGGTAAAAATTGCTCAAGAAAGGCAATAGGATTATTTTTTTCTACCCCTTCCGGGATCCCAATCAGCCTTAAATTATTTCTTCTTTCGCGATTGGAAACGTCCTCAAGATCCCTCTTTAATATTTCTATTTCTTTACAGTCTCTCTTGCATTGAGCTATTTCTTTTTCTGTTTTTTCCACTCTCTTATCTAATTGCTCCACTTTAACATCCACCACCTTCAAACTTAATTTAAGCCCTGCCAGCTCTTCTTTAACTTCCTGTATATTCTTTGCATTTTGTAAAACTATTTCCTTTATCTGCCGCAGTTCCTTAACAATGTCAATATCTTCTGTCTCATCCGTTGGCAATGGAACTTTAGAGGGGGCTATCGGCTCTATTTTTGATCTTTTATTACTTCCTCCTACTGAGTTAGCTTTTGTCAGCTTACCCGATGCCATTATGCTGTTGATCCTCGTCTTTTTAATGAATTTCAAATGTTTTTCTGTAGCTATATTTTATTTATTTGAGCCTTTTTTACAGAGCAGTTCAGTCACCCGACCATTCTCCTTCGTCTCCAAGCCACGCCCCCCAGTTCTTCCTTCTCCTATGTTTTCTGCTATGTACTCTAGTCTGGATCTGAAACAATTGCTCACGTCTACTTCTTATGGGGAATTTAGGAAACGCCTAAAAACATACCTGTTCCTGAAGTATTTAGGCAACTAACCTGTACAATCCTACTCCACAATAACTGATCTCTAGCGCTGTTAATAACTAGCTTCTAACCTTGTTAATTCTTTTTTTTTTTTTTTTTAGTTCAGAAATTTTATTGAGTTTTATAATATAAGAACAGCATCAACATTAGAAGTGCTCCTAAAAAGGAGACACAAAAAAGATAACAAGTACAAACACCGGTCAATACAATTAATTTGTAACATCTTTTAACCATTGTAAACCGCATAGAACTTCACGGTCCTGTGGTATATAAACTGTTATTATTATTATATAAACTGTTATTATTAGTCTTAATTATATGTGAACCGAGTGGGAGATGACCCAGTATATAAACCAAAGATTCAATTAGATTAGGCTTACTTCTCAACTGTCTCAAAGATAGCAGGATAACTGATTAAGCTCTTCTCTGGTTTTCCTCCTACTTTGCTGATAGGAACTTTCAAGTCCACTCCAAAGGAATCTTTTCTGCCCCAATCTTTCAAACTTATGGAGTTCCACAAAGTTCTATCCTTTCCCCCCTATTATTCAATATCTTCTTAGCCCCGCTTCTGACATTAGCTCAATCTATCGGATTTATTCAATTTGCCTACGCTGATGACATCCAACTCCTTCATCCACTCAACCCGGCCAATATCAATGACATTCAAGAAATCAATTCTAAATTTGACAAAATCAGCTCTTGGCTCCGAACTAGAGGTCTGCACGGGAACAGGGATCGCGGGAATCCTGCGGGTCCCGCAGGATTCCCGTGGGAATCCCCCCTAACTCACGAGACTCCCATGGGGACCCCCCTTTGGCCCGTGGGACTCCCACGGGGACCCCCCTCTTGCCAACGGGACTCCCACGGGGATGGAAGACTTTGGAAGCAGGGTTCGTCCATATAATATAATGGGCACGTCAGCCTTAGTAAAAGAGGGGGTTTATAAGTTAATTACCGGAACAGGAAACAAAAAAAGGGTTCCACCAAAGAGATTCCACAAGGAAAACAGCAGCGCAGACACAAAAGAAACTGTGGAATTGATGATCCTGTCTGAAGTAACTGCTGCTTTTTATGGGGACGGGCGGGGATGGAGGTAATTCCTTGCGGGGATGGGTGGGGATGGAGAGGATCCTGGCGGGGACATGTGGGGATGGAGAGGATCCTGGCGGGGATGGGTGGGATTTCTGTCCCCGTGCAACTCTCTACTCCGAACTAACAGACTCTCACTAAATGTAGTTAAATCACGAGGGATTCTATTCCCATATAAAAATAAAGACTCTTTAATCGGACAAATATCCATTGACTCAGTTCCACTCCAAATCGAACCCAAACTCGAACTACTAGGAGTCACTTTCGATAAAGATCTTACCTATCACGATCATATTAGCTCCATTTAATTCGATCTATAACCTCCGTTCTAGAGCCCACCTCGATCCAAATTCTAACTCACTCATTAATCATCTCACACATAGAATACTGTAACTCTCTTTACCACGGCATAACTCAAAAAGAAACCTGTCGATTACAACTAATCCAAAATACTGCGATCAAACTTATCTATAAGGCCAAAAAATATGATCATGTTACCCCACTTCTTCGCGAGTTACACTATAAAATTCTTCTTCTAACCTTTAAAATTACAACCTCCCACCTTCCTGCTTTTCTTGACCAATATCTCATCCCACATACACCTCCTAGGGTCCTTAGATCTACGAATCGGATCTTACTGACAGTCCCCTCTATCAAGGACCTCTTCTATACTAGAAATTCCATTTTTTTCAGTAGTCACACCCTCGCTCTTGGATGCAATACTACTTTATCTTCACAGTGAAAATTATCTTAATAAATTCAAAACAAACCTTAAAACTTTCCTTTTCAAAGATGCCTATCAATAATGCACTTAAGAACCTATTAAAGGGGGAAAAATGCTTTTAAGAAGCAACATCCCCATCTCCCTTCTGTTACTTCCTAACCCTCTATCCTTCCTTTTATTTTTATTTACATATTACATTACATTACATTACTGACTTCTGTTCCGCCTGTACCTTGCAGTTCTAAGCGAATTACATCAAAAGATAACTGGACATTTCCAGGAAGAGGATTACAATTAATGGCGCTGGTAACTAATTCAATTTTGAGGTGAGGTTACAAAGTGGGAAAATGAGGGGAGCGTCAGAAGGAGCTGGAAATATACGAGAAGGTTGCAGAGTGGATGCTGGTTACATTGTTGAGTCTTAGAGGGATATTACAGTTAGGGAGAGGGAGAGGGGAGAATAGCATGGGGAAAGGAAGGGGGGTTAGGACATCTGGATGAATTTTTTGAATAGTAGGGGTTTGATTTCTTTTCGGAAAGCTTTGAGGTCCGTTGTTGCTGTCAGCAGGTTGGTGATGGAGAGGTCCAATTTTGCTGCATGTGTTGCTAGTAGGTTGTCATACATCTTTTTGCGCTTAGTTCCTTTGAAAGGAGGATAGGAGAATGGGGACTGGGTTCTCCTTTGTCTGGATGAGAGGTTCCTGTTTAGGCAGTTGTTTAGGTAGGTGGGTGCCGTTCCGTTTAATGTTTTGAATAATAGGCAGTTTAGTTTGAATTGGATGCGGGCTTGTATAGGAAGCCAGTGTGAATCTATGTAGGCATCGGTGATGTGATCAAATTTTCCAAGAGAATAGATCAGTCTGAGGGCTGTGTTCTGTACGGTCTGTAGTTGTTTTATTAAGTAGGTGGGGCAAGGTAGGTAGAGGATATTGCAGTAGTCCATTAGACTTAGGACTAGGGATTGGACTATGAGTCTGTATTGTTCTTTGTCGAAGAATTTTCTAATTTTGCATAGGTTGCACATGGTAAAGAATGCTTTTTGTGTGATTTTGTTGATTTGCACCTGAAGAGTGCAGCATCTATCTACTGTTACTCCTAGGAGTTTGAGAACGGGCTGTATGGGATATTTGATGGCATTTATTTCTAGTTCGGTTATAGAAGGGGTTTTGTCCTTTTCAAGCAATAGAAATTTTGTTTTGTCTGGGTTGAGCTTCAGTTTGTGTTCTATCATCCATTTTTCCACTGCTTCTAATGTTTTTTCCAGGTTAGAAACATAGAAACTGATGGCAGAAAAGGGCCATGGCCCATCTAGTCTGCCCATACCAATGTCCCACCCCCTAACACCCTCCGTGAAGAGATCCCACGTGCCAATCCCATTTTTTCTTAAAATCTGACACGCTGCTGGCCTCAATTACCTCCAGTGGAAGACTATTCCAGCGATCAACCACTCTTTCGGTGAAGAAATATTTTCTGGTGTCACCATGAAATTTCCCACCCCTGAGTTTCAACGGATGCCCTCTTGTTGCCATGGGACCTTTAAGAAAAAAGATATCTTCCTCCACCTTGATACGGCCCGTGACATATTTGAACGTCTTGATCATGTCCTCCCTCTCTCTGCGTTCCTCGAGTGAATATAGATGAAACTTATCCAGCCGTTCCCCATACGGGAGATTCTTGAGTCCTGAGACCATCCAGGTGGCCATTCTCTGAACCGACTCAACTCTCCGCACATCTTTGTGGTAATGTGGCCTCCAGAATTGTACACAGTATTCCAGATGGGGTCTCACCATGGATCTGTACAAAGGCATTATGATCTCGGGTTTACGGCTGACGAAGATCCTACGGATACAACCCATGATTTGTCTAGCTTTGGATGAAGCTTTCTCCACTTGATTGGCAGACTTCATGTCTTCACTAATGATCACCCCCCCAAGTCTCATTCTGATACAGTCCTTGCTAGGGTCTCACCATTCAGGGTGTAAGACGTGCATGGATTTTTGCTGCCAAGGTGCATGACCTTGCATTTTTTGGCATTGAAACTTAGTTGCCAGGTCCTTGACCAATGCTCCAGTAGGAGCAGGTCATGTGTCATACTGTCGGATATTGAGCCTTTGTCCGGCACTGTGCTTTTGTCTGTTGTGCTCTTGCCCACTATGTTGCATAGTTTGGCATCATCGGCGAATAACGTAATTTTACCTCGAAGACCCTTAGCCAAGTCACTTATGAAGATGTTGAATAGGATCGGGCCCAAGACCGAGCCCTGCGGCACTCCGCTGATCACCTCTGTTGTTTCTGAGGGGGTGCCGTTTACCACCACCCTTTGAAGTCTATCACTAAGCCAGTCCTTAACCCATGCAGTTAATGTGTCGCCTAATCCCATCGAACTCATCTTGTTCAATAACCTGCAGTGTGGGACGCTATCAAATGCTTTGCTGAAGTCCAAGTACACGATGTCTAGGGATTCCTCCGTATCCAGCTTTCTTGTTACCAGTCAAAGAAGTTGATCAGATTGGATTGGCAGGATCTTCCCTTTGTAAATCCGTGTTGATGGGGATCTCGTAGATACTCCTTGGACAGGATCGTGTCCAATTGACGTTTGATTAGAGTTTCCATTAGTTTGCTCACTATCGATGTTATACTCACTGGTTTGTAGTTCGCAGCCTCCGTCTTGCATCCCTTTTTGTGGAGCAGGATGACGTTAGCCGTTTTCCAGTCCAATGGGACTCTTCCATTACTTAGGGAAAGATTGAAGAGTGCGGATAACGGTTCTGCCAGGACATCAGTCAACTCCCTGAGCACCCTGGGGTGTAGTTTGTCTGGTCCCAGAGCTTTGTTCACTTCGAGTCTTGATAGCTCATAGTAGACACTGCTGGGCGTAAACACGAAATTTCGAAATGGGTCTTCCATGCTTTCCCTTGTCTGCAGCTGAGGGCCGGTCTGTTGTGGTGGGGTCTTGTGAGTCAAAGGGGAAGAGTATGGTTATATCATCTGCATAGCTGAATGAGGTTACTTCGAGGTTGTCTAGCATGGTACCAAGGGAGGATATGAAGAGATGGAAGAGCGTAGGTGACAGTGGTGACCCTCGAGGTACTCCGCAGGGATTGGTCCAGGGGTCCGATATAAGATCTTTTGTTTTTACTCTGTATGTTCTTGTTTTGAGGAATCCTTGGAACCAATTGTATACTCCGCCTGAGATCCCTATTGCTTCTAATATCTGAAGAAGTATGGTGTGGTCAACCAGGTCAAATGCGGCAGAGAGGTCGAGTTGAATTATCAGCATCCTTCTTCCTTTGCTAAGGTGCTGCTGGGCTATATCTAGTAGGGATACTAGCAATATCTCAGTACTGTGGTTGGACCTGAACCCTGATTGAGTTGGGTGGAGTAGGTTGTGGTCTTCAAGGTAGTTGGAGAGGTATTGTGCAACCAGACCTTCTATTAGTTTAACATATAATGGAATTGAGGCGATGGGTCTGTAGTTGGAAGGGGTGTCTATTGGGCCTTTGTGGTCTTTCAGTATTGGGGTGATTATGATTTCTCCTTGGTCTTGTGGGAATTGACCTTCCGTGAGAGTTGTTTGAATCCATTGCAAGAGGCTAGCTCTAAATTTGGGGGAGGCATTTGTTAGTAAATATGAGGGGCAATTGTTCAGGTCACATGATGCTTGACTATATTTTTTGTAGAGTCGGTTCATATCCGACCATTGTACCTCTGGGAAGTTGGTCCAGTACCTGTCAGCTGCAGTGGCTTCATCTGTTGTAGGGTTTATTATGATCTCGTCGAGATGGGTTGGTGAGTTGTTGAAGGAGGTTCTGATTGTGGTGATCTTGTTTTTGAAGTGGTCTGCTAGTTGGGTGGCTGTTGGAGGGTAGAGTCCTTGAGTGGCTAGGAATGGCTTAGTGTCGGTGAGGTTTTTTACAAGTTGGAAGAGTTTCTTTGTGTCTATGGATTCTGTGCCGATTAGTTTGGAGTAATAAGCTCTTCGTTTTTCCTTAAGTTTGACCTTGTATTGTTTTATTAGGTTTCTCCAAGCTACTTTGGTGTGTTCTTGGTTCTTATTTTTCCAGTCTCTTTCGAGTTGTCTGTAGTGTCTTTTTTAGTTGTAGAAGTTCGGTGTCGAACCATTTGTCATAAGATCTGCAGAGTTTGTGTTTTATCTTTACTGGGGCTGGCTCGTTCAGGGTTGTTTTGCTCAAGGAGTGCCACTGGCGAATGAACACATTTGGGCCTATGGAGGCGATTGAGGGGTCTACTATGACCCAGAATGTGGAGGGATCAATTTTTTGGAGGGTATTGAAGGAAGTTTTGAGGGATTTGTGTTTGTTTGTGCTTTGTGTCCAGTTGATGTTAAAGGTGAATTTGTAGTGGTCTGACCAGAGGGAGGGGTGCCAGGCCCCATTAGAGATATGAATGTCTGGTGTGTGGGGATGTTGGGACATGTAAGCTACAATATCAAGTTGGTGGCCTTTTTCGTGCGTGGGTTGAGGGTAAAGAATTTGGTAGGAGAGTGCATTGAGGTATGAGATTATGCCATCGACTTGTTTGGAGGTGTGGTCTTCTAGGTGGAGATTTATGTCGCCGAGGTGCAGGTTATGTGTTGAGGTTAGTGAATTCCGGAAGATGAAATCTTCAAGTTCGTGTTTTGTGGCGTTCCATTTTCCTGGAGCTAAGTAGCAGAGGATGCAGGTTATAGTGCCTTTGAGTGAGTCACTGGGGAGTTGGCAGGCAAGCAGGTCCGAGTGAGGGGTGGAGTGCTTGTCTAGGACTATTATATTAAGGTTGTTTTTTACTAGGATGGCCAGACCTCCCCCTCGCTTTTTTTCTCGGCAGACTATTTCAAGTTTGTATCCCTTGGGACAGAATTCTGTTATGCTTGGGTCCAAGTCGGAGGAGAGCCAGGTTTCGGCTAGGAATAGGCAGCCTAACTGTTCTTTTACTATCCAGTCTTTTATTAGGTCTGCCTTTGGGCTGATTGATCTTATGTTCATGTACGCACATGGGATAGAGATATGATTTTTGTGGGGTTGGGAATAAACTTTGGGTGGAGGAGGTTCCTGGGTGTAGGAGGGAGTTTGTGAACTGACCTCTTTGCATTGGGAGGTGGTTTTCGTCCCCACGTGGGTGGGATGCTTTCATGGGTAGCTGTTGTGCAATCTATCAGATTTCTTGTCTGGTTAAGTTTCTTGGGTGAGTGGGTCTGTCTGTATGTTGCGGTCACTATTGGAATAGGTGATAAGTGATAGCCTGCTGTTTTCCAGTTTGTTGAGAGGAGGGAGAGCAGTAAGAGGACGTATAGGAGTTTGGTTGTGAGGGGTGCCATGTTGTTAGTGAGTAAGGGTGATCGGCCTGGGTCTGGGAGCTGGATTGGAAACTTGGTGGAGGAAAAAGGCTCCTCTCCCGACTGGCAATGGGAAGGAGGCGGAGCGGGCTCGTTTGACTTGCAGGCAGGTCCGATGGTCACCCTCTCTCTCCGGCAGCGTGAGCTGGATTCCCGCTGAGGCTCACCGAAACTCAGTGAGACTTGGTGGTCGCAAAAGTCTCCTCTCCCAGCTGGCAATGGGGCGGAGGCGGAGCGGGCTCGTTTGACCTGTAATTAAAACTTCTCTTTCCCAATTCCTTTTGTTTCTAATAAGTCTAATTTTGTCTTAGTCTTTGTTTTACCCCCTCTTTATTTTAACCAAATTTCTATATTAGATTTTACCAATTTTTAATATTGTAAATCGTCCAGATAAATGTGATGGTCGGTATAGACTTATCAACTACACTGTTTGGTACTTGATCAGATTCCTATTCATTCTAGGGGCGGCAATAGAAGACTTCAACTCTAGCGCAGGGAGCAATTTTGGATTTTTCAGCTCCAGGCTGTGCAACCCCATGGATTAAATACAAGCATTGATTGGTTCTATTTTTACTGAATCCCGTCAGCATTTCTATAGTTAATCATGTCATCATTTTAGTTTTATCTTGTTTGCAGTATTTCTCTAGAATGCTCTCTTTTGTGTATCAGCTGTTTTTAGCTCATGTGATTTCAATCATTCTGTTTTGTGAATGAGATGACATGGTCTGCCCGGATTGGCTGGTTCGTGTTCAGCTGACCTGTCACATGATCTTTCTCCTGACAGGGCTGGACATGGTTATAAGCCCCACAACAGTGCTTTGAAAGTTGTGGTTGAAAGCAGAAGTTAGGATCTGCGTACTGTAAGTGGTTGAATGAGCTTTTGCTCTTTTTCAACTTTTAGCAGGTGAGCAATTTCATTTCCTTTTTGGGTTTGGGTTTTGTGTTATAGGATAGCCTGGATTTGGTGCTAAGGCCCTGAAGCAGTGGTTACCGGCCACGAAACGATTGTCGGCCTGGCCTCTTTGTGTTCAGTGGTTTTTACCATTAATCATTCTTGGCTATTTTTTGCACCCACCTGCTAACTTTAAACTTGTGCGAAAGTTTTTTGCCTATGATGCTTTGGGTACACCTCTCCGTTTGTCTGAGGCTTTTCTTTCGCTTAAGTAATAAGCTAGCTTTCTTGGCTTGTGTGGTGCTTTTGTTTTGGAGTGATATTTTTGAATTTTTGTACTATACTTCTCTCCATTCCTCCCTGTTTTTGTGGTCGGTATATCAAGCCATAAATAAACTTGAAACTTTATAGCGTTCCACATTCTTTGTTCATTTGCTGACATCCCATGGAACTCTTTTTGCAACTACACCTAGATTATTTCCACTAGCTGCTACCAGTTTGATTTTTATTTTTGTTTGTAATGGGGGACCTTTGGTGACACACAATAACCACAAGGGGGAGCCCTAGGACTCCTGCTGCAGAAAGAGAAACTAAGTCCTCCTGAGTTCCAGGGAAAAGATACTGTTACAGACTCCAACGAGTTCAGTCTCATATCCCCATCCCTGGGGATGGTTTCACACGCTAGTTCAAAAAAGATTTGGAAAATTTCCTAAAAGGGGATAGAGGGATATAGATAGAGGATTACTGCACAGGTCCTGGACCTGTTGGGCCGCCGCGTGAGCGGACTGCTGGGCACGATGGACCTCAGGTCAGACCCAGCAGAGGCATTGCTTATATTCTTATGTTCTATAGGCCATTATTGAGATGGCTTGAGGTATCCACTGCTTATTCCTAGGATGAGAAGCATAAAATCTGTTTTACTACTTGGGATCTCATTAGATACTTGGAACCTGGGTTGGCCACTGTTAGAAACAGGATACATTATGGCAACTCTTATGTTCTTATGTGAGCCAAGTATAGGACAATTGAGCCATCACTGATAAGGTTGGCTCATAGGCATTGGTGGAATGAGGCATTATGACATCACAATCTCAGCTATGGAATGTTGCTACTCTTTGGGTTTCTGCCAGGTACTTGGAACCTGGGTTGGCCTCTGTTGGACACAGGATCCTGGGCTTGCTGGACGAAGCTTCGTTCTTATTTATTTGTGGGGTTCACCTAAATAAGCAGCCAGAGGGCACAGGAAAGTACAGGAGGTGCCTATTTTCTTTATAGCATACTAGTACTTGTACAACTAGGTATATCTTCAAGTATGTGAGCATTTATTCCCATCATAGAGCCGCTGTAAGTGGTGTTTTTAAATTTCAGAGATACCCGTGCAAATTATGGTATTCTATAAGTTTTATGGTAACATAGTAGATAATGGCAGACTCTTAAAGACTTGAAGAGTCCATTCAGTCTAGCCAACATAGGGTTAACAGATTTTCCGTTTGAAAAATCTGGGCCCCTAGACCTGCCCCCCAGGCCCATCCAGTTCTACCCACCCTAGCCCCGCCCCCTACTGCCTGCTCTCATTGGGCAGGAGAGCATCTACACATGCGTGGATGCCCTCCTGCCCGACGGTGATTTGATAGAAGCTTTTCAAAACCCAGACAAAGTGCCAGGTTTTAAAAGCTGTCCCCAAAAGGAAGACATATCCAGAGAAATCCAGATGTCTGGTAACCCTAACTCAACAGTCACATTCATTATCAATTTGTGATTAAACCAACAACATTTTACTTGCTCAAGTCAACTTTAAGATGTCCTCTGCTCACCCATTGAGATACACGGCCTAGGGGCTATGAATGTGGTCTTCTGTCTTTGCCACTTTCAGGACACAGACCTTAGAATTCTAACAACACTGGCCTCACTTCTGCTGACCACTCTCAACCATCCTATCTATCATTCTATATACGGGGCCTAGACCATAGAAGCCTGCCCAGCAATGGCTTTAGCTCCCCACTGTCAAACCTATCCTAACACATCAGCAGCCTTGTTTTTGTCTCCATCTTCCTCACTGTGAGAGTATTCCAGGCATCTACCACTCTCTCTGGCAAAAGTGTGTGCTCCACTTATTCTCCACCTTGTTGCAGAGTTTTAATTTTCTCTGACAGTCTTTTTATGAAAGTAGAGTGAATTTTGAAAGTTCTGAAAGTTTATTTAGACATCACAGTTAATGCAGTAGTTCATGTAGTAGTTCATATAAATTTTTTAAGAACTTCAACAGCACCATAATATATGTGTATTTGCAGAGAAACATTTCATTATTTTTGTTCAGGCACTTATTCTATCTCATCTGAATTATTGTAACATATTATATTGCTTTCTTTCTAGTTGGTTGATTCTGAAACTTCAAACATTGCAATATTGCTGTTAAAATTATCTTTCACATAAAAAAATTGGTCACCTTTTCAGGCTTGTATTATTTTAAAACTTGCCTATTTGATTTTTAAACTGGAGAAATCCTTCATGTAGATATGATGTGCTCTTCTGCCAGTGTTGAAAACGTTGCCTTCCTATCTGTCTTTTCAAATGAGCTAAAAAAAAAATATATATATATATATATATATATATTTATTTGAAAATTCTTAATAGGCCATAGGGCTCATTTAAAAAAAAAAAAAATGTGCAACACATGACATAATGGAGGGGATGGGTAGTCATCTGTCCACAAAACGATCAAAGCATATAATAAAACAACCAACCAAAAAAGCATTGCACAACGCTAGTCACTGAAATCAAGATGGCTGCAAAGTGGACATTCCATGTGCATTCTGTAAGCATGGCATGGGTGGCATAAGGAGATGTGCATTTTGGCCTGACAGATAGAAAAATGATTGTTTGGGCATCCCGAAACATACCCAGATTTAGACCTACTTTAAAAGCAAATAATGTGAGCAAGAAATTGTCTTTTGACCCACTAGCAATTTGGATGTATTGGAGATTGGAGAGCAAGAAGCAAGCGTTTGTCTGTCTGTGTCCTTATCTAAAGCTTCACCTAACCAGTCCTGCTTTCTCATGCCAGACCCCTGCTACCCCATTCCCCCACCCCTGCTCTGTGTGTCTGTACCTTGTGCTAGGAGCTGGAGAGTGATTCTGATTGTGTCTCCAGTGTGTGTCTGGAATGTGTAAGGAGTGTGCCTGAGTTGACCTCTGTTGCTGTGAGCATCTTCGGACCATGTGCCAGAGCTGAGAGAATGAATTTCTGGGTGTCATCTGTCGGGGGAGGGTATTACTATGTGTGGTAGTGTTTGTGGGGATAGTGGGGCACTCCCTCCACCCCCAGCACAACCATCCATCCATGAATGCTGCAGGAGATACCCTGGCTTGAGGTTTTATACAGAATGTATATTTAAGCTCACTGTTTCACTGCTGTGCTCACTTTAGCAAGTCAACTCCTTTTGTCCTATTTATCTTTTTATATGTAAGCATGTCAGTCTCCTATGGGAATAATCCTTGATAATTGCACTGCGAGTATCTTATTGCATGACTGGTTTTATCTATTTATTTGTGTTCTAGTATTTGCCCGTGACATAGCTGTCTAGGCAAAACATGGCCAAGTAGGGTTCTTCTATTAATAAATTGCACTTCTCTTCAACTTATTTGGTCTAATTGTTGTACAAATAATATTGTGGAGCAGGACCTGGCACAGCACTTTTGTGTTATTTAGCACTAAATTCACAGAGAGCCCTAGGATGTTTCACAGTTGACACCTTCTAGGTGCAAACCAGTGGCAGCCGTGTTCTCTGGAGTTCGGAGGTTGGTTGTGCGACTGAGGGCTCTCTACAAATTATCCTTAATTATTTCCTAGTAGTGTTTAAAGGAAGTAGTGTGTTTCACTCTTATCTTCTCTGTGGGCAGTCGCTCCCCCTGATCACACTTTCCTCCTTGGGGCTTGGGAGATTTCTTTTTTTCTAGTTTTGTCAGCTCCCATTTTTCGGGTTTTCCTTAGATACAGTCCGTGTTTTGGCATTATTGCTTTCCTCAGGAGTCCATAACGTTTATCTCAAAGACATTTGATATAAACATTATATATCATTCTGTCCTGTAGCTTGTACAGAACGATATTTATCTCAAATGTCTTTGTTTGGACAGTGCACTGGTTGGATTCCTGAGGAAGGCGTTTACTGCTGCACAATGTTATTTGACATCTACATTTGAGGATTGTTTAGCTTTATTTATTTATTTAGTCATTTATTTAGCCCGTCCTCCCAAAAGATCCCAGAATGGGTTACATTCATAGTATGGGTAGGACAAATTTTAGTGAGACATAGACTTTACAGCATTTACAGCATGGACAAAGGGGTTTAGATTACAGCAATTACGGTATAATAATAATAACAGTTTATATACCGCAGGACCGTGAAGTTCTAGTGGACATAGGGTGGTTTAAATTGCAGCATTTTCAGTGTAGATATATTAGGAAGTGAAGTAGCTTTTCTTTGCAGGTGGGTGCATCTTTGTTGTCAGAGAATATGGTAGTAATTCAGGTTATATTTGCGGTGACATGCAAGTTTTAGCAAGATTCCATGTGGTATATTAGGTGGTGTCTTTGGGATTCCATCCGTCCGGGGTGTAGACGTGGGTCTTCAAGGAGCTGAGTTTGTAAAGAGGAAGGTTTTCACGGCTTTTCTGAAGTTCCAAAGACTGTCTAATGATCTAATGGATGTGGGGATGATGTACCACATTCTGGGTAAGTAATGAGAATATGAGCGTCTTCGGGCTGTCTGAGACGTGAGTGAACGGCCTAGTGGCAGGACCAGCCATTTTTCTGTTTGGGATCTCAATGATCGGTTGGGGACGTAATTTTGAAGTTTTGATGTAGTTTGGTGTCATTTTGTGGAAAGTCTTGAAAGCTAGCACTAAGGCTTTAAAGGCGCATCGTTTTTGGATAGCTAGCCAGTGCATGGATGTTAGTGCAGGGGTGACATGGTTGCGGAAGCCCAAATTTTTTAGGAGTCGGATTGCAACATCTTCTACATCTTGTAGACGGGAGAGTGTTTTTGCTGGTAAGCCCACTAGTAGAGCGTTGCAGTACTCTAAGCGGGATAGTACAAACGTGTATAGGCGAAATCATTTTCTGAAAAGTAAGCACGGATGCATTTTAGTTGGTGGAGGTAATAGAAGGATGAAGATACTAAATTTGATACATGGTCTGAGAGCGACAGGTTTGAGTCGAGAGTCACTCCTAGGCTGCGGACTTTGTCTTTGGCTGTAAGGGTATCATTTCCCCAGGAAAGAGATGGGCGGGGATATGCGCATTATTAAGCAGCATTATGGGATAAAGACCTCAAACAATTGCTTGTGCCCACTACCTAAGTGGAATTCAGGAAACGCCTAAAAACACCTGTTCCTGAAATACTTAGGAAACCAACCTATACAATCTCAATCCTCAACAAATGATCGCTAGAACTATCAATAATTAAGTCTGTACTTTGTTTATTCCATTTAATCTGTAACATTTCTAAACTGCATAAAACTTCACGATCCTGCGGTATATAAACTGTTATTATTATTATTTATGTATCCAGAGAAGTTCTGTTTTTGACGCGTTGAGTTGTAGTTTATTTGCAGTCATCCAGTTTTTTATTTCTTTTAGGCAGCAGTGAAGTTTTTCCATTTGTACATCTCGGTGTTGACCTAGGGGAAGGTAGAGCTGTATGTTGTCTGTTTACAAGTGTATTTTGATTTGGTGTTTTTCTGCAATGTCGAATACTGGTTTGACATATATGTTAAAGAGGAGTGGGGACAGTAGTGCACCCTGAGGCACTCCGTAGTCGAGAGGTTTTGGCTTTGATAAGGAAGGTTCCAATAATACTTTCTGAGACCTTTCGTTTAAGAAGGAGAACCATGCCAGTGTGACATCATGGATTCCAATAGAGTGTAGTCTGGATAGGAGGAGTGAGTGATCGATGGTATCGAAGGCAGCGCTCAGGTCTAATAGGACCAGCAGAGCATCTTTCCCCTCATCAAGGATTTTCCAGCAGTCATCTACGATGTCTAGAAGCACTGTTTCTATGCTGTGGTGTTTCCTGAATCCTGATTGGAAGTTGGGAGAGGGTGTTTGTTTCCATGAAGTCTCGTAGTTGTGTGAATACAATCTTTTCTAGTATTTTTAAGATGAATGGGAGATTTGACACTGGCCTATAGCTGCTTGAATTGTCTGGGTCCATGGTGGGGTTTTTTAGGAGTGGTCTTACTACAGCAGATTTCCAGCTCTGTGGTATTATGCCAGATTGTAGGGACTCGTTAATTAGAGATAAGATGGATTTCAGGAAGGATTCGCTGGTAGCTAGAAGTGTGGTGGATGGGTATGGGTCCAGGATTGATGTTGTGGGGTGTAGGCAGGGCCAGATTTTCCTATAGGCTAACTAGGCTTCAACCTAGGGCCTCAAGATCAAGAGGGGCCTACATTCAAATTGTTAGCAAAATTAAAATTACACTATTCTAAAAACAGTGAACACTAAAACACTGAACTGAAAATAAGGAGAAATTCTACGCTTCGGGATCGGAACCGGCTCTGGCCGCAACGGGGCGCCGACTCGGCTTCTCCCTTTCTTTTTCTCGCCCTGGGAGGAGGATCGGGGAGGGAAAGACGTCAGTCCGGAAACAGCTGGGCAAAGCCCAGCCCCGTGGGGAGAGAGGCAAAACATGGATCCATCAGGACAGGGCGGCCCAGACGGGCATCGGGGGGGGGTTTCAGTGGAAGGGGGATGGGAGGCAGGCAGGCTGGCATCGGAGGGGGGGATGGGGGGGTTTAATGGAAGGCAGGCAGGCAGGATGGCATGGGGGGGGGTGTTCAATGGAAGGGGGATGGGAGGCAGGCAGGCATCGGAGGGGGGGGTGAGGTGAGGAAGGATGCACTGGGGGCACTATGGACATAGGAAGGGGCAATGTTGTATGTTATGTTTGATTAGTTATTGTTACAAGTACTATATATGGTGCTGAGAATAAATACCCAAATAAGTGTTCTCGACTTTTTTTTATTTATTATCCATGTCACATTTTTTATAAAGGTTAGTACCAATAACAACGTTTCATTTAACATATTGATATATATCACAGTAATGATGTATTTTATTATCTCTCATATAATTTACAAACTTAAAAATGGGAGGTGAAAGGGCCTCATAAGTGGAATAGCCTAGGGCCTCTTTTCATCTAAATCCAGCCCTGGGTGTAGGGAGACTATTGTGCTTTTTAGGTCGTCAATGGAAACTGGTATGAAGCTGTCTAGAGAGTCTATCTTGTGTAGGTTGTTATTTTGTATAATTTTTGGGATGCTTGGCAGAGCTTTGGCTTCTATATCTAAGGATTCTCGTATCTTTGATATCTTGTCATGGAAGAAATTTGAGAGGGATTCACTGTCTAAGTTTGATTGTTGGATGTGGTGTGGTCCTTGGGAGGAGGTGAAAAGGTTTTTCGACAGTGAGAAGATGGCCTTTGATCTGTTGGGGATTTTGGATATTAGGTTGTGAAATATGCCTTTTTTGTTTCGAGTGTTGCTAGTTTATAATCTTTAAAGAGGCTTTTCCAAGTGGATTTGCCCTCAGCGTTGTGTGTTTTGCACCAGGTTTTTTTCCGCTTTCCTGACTTTCCTTTTCTGTTCTCTCAGGCTTTCTGTGAACCAGGATGATGAGAAAGATCTTGTGTATGTTTTGACTTTTTTGATTTTTGCTAATTTCTCGTACAGCGACTTTATGCCAGAATGCCATGCCTGTGCTTTTTCCTCTAGTGAGTTGGTCGTGGAACTTGTGAGTAGATCTATTTTGGAGATGCCAATGGAAAAATCATGAAGGTTGACTGACTTTGGGTCGAGTGTGGTTGCTTTTTGTGACGCTTATCTTCTATCATCCAGAAAAAAATAAGGCGTCTTCAAATAGTACAAAATACAGCAATAAAAATAATAACAAATTCAAAAAATACGATCACGTTACACTTATCCTAAAAAATGCTCATTCACTCCCAGTTCAACATAGAGTATCTTATAAACTAGCTCTCTTAACATTTAAAATTAAATAGTTGAACCAACCGGTATTTCTGGACAGGCTTCTTATTCCCATACTATCTCTAGAACTCTAAGATCTTCTAATCAACATTTTCTTACAATACCTCCTTGAAGGTTATAAATACCAGGCAAAACGAAATCTTTTCAGTAACAGCCCATCAGCAATAGAATCTCTTTCCTATCTATCTAGGAGAGGAAACGAAGCTAGATAAATTTTAAGGTTCTCTGAAAAGCTTCCTTTTTAATGATGCTTTTGGAAATTAATTTAAATGAATGCTTTACAGCTTCTATTCAAATCTCATTATTAACTAACACCAAGGAAAATTTTTTTTGATTACCAGCGACCCCATCCCTGATGTTTTTCCCCCACTACATGTTCTTTTCTTTAAAAAATTGTAGTTTTTAGTTGTATCCATTTGAAGAAATGAGTTTGTGGTAGTTTGTTACTTTCCACCAGTCGTTGAAACGGAATCCATGTAGAGTTCGAGTAGAGATGGCATAGACGATGTATTCCTTTGGATTGCCATAATGAGTTATAAGTCGGTTTATTTTGTATGCGGATTTTACAGTTTCCCCAGAGTGGTAGTTGCGTAGTTTCATTCCATGTCGGTGAAAGCATTGCATCTATGTGTCTTAGAGCTGTACAAGTAGATGCCATGATTGGTTGAAGGTGTTGAGAGTCTTTCTGTCTAGTAAAAGGTAAGTCTGCAAGATGAGTAGCTGTAGCAAGCGAGCGTTCCAGTAGTAGCCAATGTGGTGCGGAGGTGACATCAGTGGTATGAAGCCATCTAGATCCTTGCCTCAGCAAGAAAGCAATATGATAGTTTTTATAATTGGGAAAGTTCACACCTCCTGATTCTTTATCATTTCTGAGCTTTTGTAGACTAATACGAGGTGGTTTGTTGTTCCAAAGGAAAGCTGTAAGAATTTTGTCCAATTTAGCATAGAAGGTAGATTTCATCAAGACTGGTAACATGCTTAACGTGTAGTTGATTACCGGAGAAACCATTATTTTAATTGTATCCATCCTTCCCCACCAAGATAGTTTCAATGGGGACCAAGAGGACGTTAAGAGTCTAACTGAGTCCAGAATGTGGGTAGCGTTATGTTTAGAAGTTTCTTCTAGGTCAGGTGTGAAGTGTAAACCAAGATATTTCAATTTGTCAGGCGACCACATTAGACCAAGATCTTTAATGGACGATCCAATTTCCGGGCAGTTTAATTGCATCACTTCCGATTTGGATAGATTCAGTTTGTATCCAGAATGAGTAGAGTAGTTTGCCAATAGTTGTAGCAAAGGAGATAAGGATTCAGGTGTGATATACAATAAGATGTCGTCCGCATACGCTGACAGTTTGATATCCACCCCAGCATATGTGAATCCTTGTATGTGTGGTGATGTGCGAATCGCAATTAGAAGGGGTTCCAATGCTATGTTGAAGACAATGGAGACAGGGGACACCCCTGTCTCGTCCCCCTGCTAGGTGTAAAGGGTAAGGAAAAATGTTGGTTAGCATATATTTTGTTAGTCGGTGATGAGTATAGGACCTTAACCATGTTAATAAATATAGGAGACAATCTAAACCATGACATGACAGCAAATAAATAAGGCCATTCTACACGATCAAAAGCTTTTTCAGCGTCTAATCCAACTGCTACAAGTGGATAATCTATATTTTTGGCTAAAGAGATTACATGAGCAAAAGTTCTGGTGTTGTCGCAAGACAAGCGATTGGGCATGAATCCAGTTTGGTCTGTATTAATCAATTTAGGCAATACCAATTGCAATCTAGCGGCTAAAATTTTTGCGTAAATTTTAGCGTCTGAGTTGATTAGGGATAATGGTCTGTAATTACCAACTTTAAGAGGATCTTTGTTTGGTTTAGGCAGTACAATCGTAGTTGCCTCAGTGAAGGATCCCCTAATGTCTCCAGTGGATTGCAAATAGTGAAAAAACTCTAGTAAGTGTGGAGAAAGCCATTTTTTAAAAACCTGATAAAATTCGGATGGCAGGCCATCAGGTCCGGGTGCTTTGTTAGTAGACATTAGACCTATTGCCTCATTTATTTCTTCTACAGTAATTTCAGTTTCTAAGCCAACGTTATCCGATTTATCTAAGCAATTATGTGTGAGGCCATCAAGAAAGGGGATGGAATCCCCAACTTGTTGTGTCTCAGTTGAGTAAAGGGTAGAATAAAATTCGTGAAATTGTGTAAGAATTTCTTTGGGATTAGTGACCAGAGTATCATTATCAGTAGTTAGGGCTAAAATTGTGGATTTATTCCTTTTCCCTTTAAGATATGGAACAAGATGCTGGCCACATTTGTTACTATCAGAATAATATTTGGCAGTGTTCATAAAAATCTGTGATGCAGCTGTTTTGCTAAGGCATGTATTATATTGAAACCTAATATGTTGGAGTTTCTTTAGAGTTTGCATATCACTAGGGTTCAATTGGTGTAGGATCTCAAGATGTTTAAGTTCAGCTTCATAGGTATCCACTTCCTGTTTATTAGTTTTCTTTAGGTGAGCATTATAAGAGATTATAACTCCCCTTATATACGCTTTAAATGCATCCCACACTGAAATCCAGGAATTATCTTGGGGTGAGTTTAAAGAGAAATAAACTTGAATTGCTGATTCTATGTGATCACAGAATTGCTTATCCTGGAGGAGACAAATATTTAATCTCCACGTTCTCTGAGAAGAAGGGACAGGAAGCGTATCCAAGGATAAGAGGACTGCAGCATGGTCCGATACACTAATTGCTTTTATGTCAGTTTGTGCAATGGATTTAACTAAAGATGAGCTTATCAAAAAGTAGTCAATCCACGAATATGAGGCGTGGGGTGCAGAGAAAAAGGTGTATTCTCTATCTTCCATGTGGGTTATGCGCCACGGATCTATTAATTTAAATTGGGCAATAATATCTTGCAGGCATAACCAGGTCTTTGATTTTTTATGTTTATATATCGATTTTCTGTCTTTCTGTCTCTGAAAAGCTTCCTTTTTAATGATGCTTTTGGAAATTAATTTAAATGAATGCTTTACAGCTTCTATTCAAATCTCATTATTAACTAACACCAAGGAAAATTTTTTTTGATTACCAGCGACCCCATCCCTGATGTTTTTCCCCCACTACATGTTCTTTTCTTTAAAAAATTGTAGTTCCTCCCATTCCTCCCCCCATTTCTGTTTCATCATGTTTTAAAGTCTGTCTATTACATGTTCTACCTATGTATTTTTATTGATGTACATCGCTTTGAAAATTTTATATAAGCATTTTATCAAATTTTAAATAAAACTTGGAAACTTAGAACTGTGACTTTGTTGTTAATAAATTTGTGTGTTCATCCAGAGATTGTCATGTTTTTCCTACATTTTCTGTCACTGTTTTACTTGTTGCTGTGGGTTTCCTTTGGCCCTCCTTGTTTCTTAAGCAAGAGGAATCTTGTATGTATGGTATCTAAAATTTCAATAAATAAAAACCTAAAAAAAGACATACTATAAAATAGATTCACATTTTCCCATTCTACACCACTCAGGATTATGTAGACCTCTGTCATATTTCTGTTCTCTCAGGGCTTCTGCAGCTGGCATTGTGCTTTTTGCAGGTTTCCGGGTCTCGCTGCATCTTGTCAGGTGGAAACTAAAGTTTCAGCCAACATGCTGTGGCTTTCTTCAGGGTATGCTGTGAGGTCTGCAGTTTGTCTTTGTAAATAGTGGGTCCACTGACCTGATTGGGAACAGGGCAGTCCATTGGTCACCAATTTGAATTTTGGTGGGAAAGTCAGTTGGTCACAAATTTGAATTTTGGCAGGAAAATCAGTTGGTCTTTTTTTCCCATAGAATGGAAAAGTCTCTGGTGAGTTTAAAGATGTTCTTCCAGGGTTTCCGCAGCTGGTATCATCTTGTTGCAGGTTTCCTGTTCCCAATCAGGTAAGTGGACCCACTATTTACAAAGACAAACTGCAGATGGAGGATATAAAACAAAGAATGGTGAAGTTTCTGGAATCCAATGGATTACAGGACCGGAGGCAACATGGATTCACTAGAGGTCAGTCTTGTTAGACAAATCTGATCAATTTCTTTGACTGGGTGACCAGAGAATTGGATAGAGGATGTGCGCTAGATGTGATGTATTTAGATTTTTCAAAGCCTTTGACAGTGTTCCACATGGAAGTCTAATAAATAAATTGAGTGCCCTTGGAATGGGTCCCAAAGTGGCAGGCTGGGTCAGTAACTTATTGAGTGGAAGGTGACAGAGGATAGTGATCAATGGAGATCGCTCTGAGGAAAGGGTTACCAGTGGTGTGCCTCAAGGTTCTGTTCTTGGGCCTGTTCTTTTTAACATTTTTATAAACGATATTGCTGAAGGACTGTCGGGTAAGATTTGCCTTTTTGCGGATGATACCAAAATCTGCAATAGAGTAGACACCCAGGATGGTATGAATAACATGAAAGCTTGAAGAATGGTCTGAAATTTGGCAGCTAAAATTTAATGCTAAGAAATGCAAAGTCATGCATTTGGGTTGCAAAAATCTGAGGGAACGGTACAGATTAGGGGGTGAAGAACTTATGTGCATGACAGAAGAGCGGGACTTGGGTATGACTGTATGTGATGATCTTAAGGTGGCCAAACAGATTGAAAAGATGACAGCGGCAAAAGCTAGAAGGATGCTAGGTATAGCCAGTAGGAAAAAGGAGGTATTGATGCCTCTGTATAAGACTCTGGTGAGACCTCATTTAGAATATTGTGTACATACATTCTGTATCAGTCTGGATTGGAAAATTTGCCAGCTAATGTTACATTGAATTCAGGCATCTCATTACATCTTGATTTTTCCTCCAGAATCTTGGGTATTATTCTGGATTCTTCTCTTACATTTCATGACCAGATAAACTCTTTAGCAAAGAAATGTTTCTTTAGTTTGCATATGCTGAGGAACATTATTTAGTATTGGTACAATCCACTGTGCTTGCTCAGTTGGATTATTGTAATTCTGTCTACTTGGGCATCAAACAGGGTAGTCTAGATCAGTTACAGTTGATACAACATACAGTGGCTAAACATATTTGGAAAGAGAAAGTACAACTGTGTATTTCCATTATTGAGAAAGCTTCACTGGCTTCCAATTCATTATAGGATACAGTTTAAGTGCGTATGTGTTGTTTTTAAGTTCCTTTATGGAATATTTGATCCTTCAATACCTTTCCTCCTGTTTTATGAAGCCATGCTAGTAGCTACCGCGCGGGCCCCGAAGCCCTTTAAATCTCTATGGGCTTCGGGGCTGTTACTGTGCGGCTTTGTAAAACAGGCCCTTTATGTTGGAATGCTACCAGATCCTGTTATTCGAGGATTACAACAATGTACAAATTATCATTCCCTTCTTTTAGAGGACTTAAATGTACTGGGAAGCTTAGTAAATCTTTGGCATTTCAATTAGTTGAAATTTGGAATAAGCTTCCTGACTCTATCAGATTGATAGGTCAGTTACAACAATTCCAGAAAGATTTAAAAACTTGGTTGTTTACACAGTATCTTAAAAGTCTATCGGCCGAAGTGCTGTAATAACAGTATATTTTATTCTTTTAGTGTTTTAATTTTTTACCTTCAATTTTAAGCATCAGTGCTGTTTCTAGAAATGATATACCAATAGAACTCTCTCTCTCAGGCCCACTATTATATCTTTCTAATTTTAATCAATTGTGAATCGAGTTGAGCTCCTTTGGGAGATGACCCAGTATATAAACTGAAGATTAGATTAAATATAAGGGACTATCAAAAAGGAAAGATAGCTATAGGGGTTTCCTTGCTGATATAACCCCTATACGTAACACTTCATGAAAGCAAACAACGAATAACCCTACTTGAATACCCGCTACAAACATTTCTAAGGTAAGAGATTAAAGAATGACTTCTCTCCAGTTTCACAGCAACCACTCAGGCTGCAAAAAAGAGTGCATTAGCCAAATAGCTCCCCAGTGCATCTTGTGAAACAGCATGCTCAGGTCAAAGGTCACTTGGTCCTGAATTACGGTTACCATATGGCTCCAGAAAAAGGAGGACGGATTGTGAGACATCCCAATTTTACTTCTATTGCTTTCAGTGGAAGTAAAATCCAGATGTCTCAATCTATCCTCCTCTTTTTTGGAGCCATATGGTAACCCCACCTGTTGCTTCCTGACCAACCACCTTAAATAAAAACTTCCAAAATTAGGTTTTAAAGGTGAATGACTCCCAAAAGAAACATTTTGATGTTTAAAAACATCTGAAATAGAAACAATGTGCCTTTAAAACCCAAATTGTTCTTCACTAAATTTCTGCAAAACTGAAGCTAGATTTTGATAGGGTCCTTCTCAAAACACTATTTTTTAAAACACAAAATGATTGAAAATGGCTTTAAAATAGTGGAAAACACTATGGGCTGGATTCTGCAAATGGTGCTGTTATTGGCGGGTGGCTGATCACATGTCAATCTCTCAACAGCGCCATTTACAGAATCACAGCTTTCATGAGAATTGCATCTATGGAGATGCCTTAAAACACCTACGGTCGTTTCCGGCATTAAGCGTGCCTACTTCAAACTTAGACGTTCTAAGGCATCTCTGTAAATGTGATGACAGTGCTGTTTTTCAAGATGTTTAACAACCTTTTTAAATGGCTTTTACTGATTAAGTTAGGTGGCTAATGTAAGGCACCTATATGTTCAGCAGCCATCTTGGATAAAGTATGATGACGCTGATGATGGTGCAGGATTTTAGCCTGATTATCTTATGAAGCATAAAATTACTTCAATACCTCATTAAAAAAGGCTTATTCATAAGTCTAAAGGCTGTGCCTAATCTAATTGCTGTAATATATATTTGCCATAGATAAATAAATAAAAAAACTCATCATACGAATGAATACAATTATTTATCGGTAATTATTTTTAGGTAGTTCTTATAAAAATAGCGACAAATCTGATTCTTGATGAAAAGCATGTTATGCGTTAAAGAACTCGATCTCCTCAACCTCAGTGAGTGTGTGTGTGTCCCTTTAAAAGCTGGAGGGGAGCCTAGGGCAGATGATTAAAAGCCAGGAGGTTTGATACCCCAGTCACAGAGGATATATAAACTTCTGTAGGCTGAGAGAAGGGGAGGAATTGAAGAGAACCACTCAGCTCTGGGCAGAGAGGAGAAAGGTAAAGCCCTGAGAATGCTGGTGCTAATTCCTGTTCAATTAATTCTTCTAGAGAGGAGAGACACTTGGAATGAACTGTATGCAATTGTGTTTTGAGTGCAAGAGCTCTTCTGGTGGTTTGGCTGTACTTTGGAAATGGTCAGGAGGAGGTTTTTGGCAAAAGGAAGCCATGTGTGCTGAGCAGTAAAGGTATCAAAAGGGCTGCAGCAGCGGAAAAGGGTGTAGTGCTTAGGACAGAAAAGCGAAGTGGGCTGTGTGAAAGTAAAGCAGCTGAATAAAAGAGCAGGAAGGGTGAATGTTTTAAACTTGACAGGAAGCAACAGAAGGTCATGAAGCAGTCTGTGACATTAAGGCAGAATGCCACAGCATGATGGCTGAAACGTGGGTCTACCTACCCAAGACTCGACAACTTTGACCGGCTGGAGAAGCTTAAGAGAACAAAGGCTTCTTGCTTGTGCCTTTCTCAAGGGAGGGGGGCAGCATTAGCAGCCAGTGAAGAGCTATTTACATACCTGAAATGATTGGTATCTCCAGAGAACTGTATTCTGATGTATGTTAATCAATATATTGCAGCCTATTCCTATGAATTCACTTGCACTTTTTTCTTCACCATGAGTGTGAATGAAAGTAAGAGATTTTCTTCTGAACTTAGCCTTGCAGAGGAATTGATTCACTAACTCCATTTGGGTGGGTTGGGACTGTCAGTTCGACAGGTGGATGCTTCTGTCTATCGTAGGCAACGGGAAGATTTGCCTCTTTGCGATGATACCAAAATCTGCAATAGGTGTGGATAGCAGGAAGGACCCAGTGAAGCTTGAAGAATGGTTCAGAATTTGGCAGCTAAGATTTCATGTTAATAAACACAAGGGAATGATACTGTTTAGCGGGTGAAGAACTTTTGTGCACGAAAGAGGAGCGTGACTCAGAGGAAGATTAAGGCACAGGCAAACAAGGCGTGTGCTTTGGGCCCAAAAGTATAAGGGCCCTGTCAGATGTGCTGAGGATTCAGGAGACTAGGATTGCCAACTGTCTGCATTTTTCACGATTCTCAAAGCCAGAAGGCTGGCTATGTGTGTGAATATTTTTCAGTAGTCAACTACATGCTCGCCTCCTTCCAGTGCAGAGGATGTGGAAGACTCCAGCAAAGACGGGAAGGAGGGGCAGAGCTGCAAGGGCTGTGGGGAATGCAAAGTTTTTGGAAATGGGGGTTCTTAAAAATAATTAGCACTGAAGAAGTTCCTGGAGGAAAAGTCCATAGTCTGTTATTGAGAAAGACACTGCTTGCTCTGGATCGGTAGCATGGAATATTGCTACACCTTGGGTTTTGGTCAGGTACTAGTGACCTGGATTGGCCACCGTGAGAATGGGCCAGGGCAGGATTAACAATAGGCCAAGTAGGCACATGCCTAGGGCCCATAATGGTCAGGGGCGCCCAATGAAGGAGGGCATCAACATTGTTTTTTTCAAACGGCGATGGGCCCCTCCAGCATCGATCGGCAACGTGCCCCCCCCCCCCCCCCATCGATGGAAAGTAAGACAAGCAAGCAATGCGGGTAAGAAAGGCAATGGGAACTATAATTGTGCAAGCGGTGCTGCTTGCCCAAAGCTTCCGTCTGACACAGCTTCCTGTTTCCGCCTGGGCGCATGGTGGGGTGGGGCGGGGCAGGGGGTCCAGTGTACTTGTGTGCCTAGGGGCCCTCGACGAATTAATCCTGCCCTGGAACGGGCTACTGGTCTGACCCAGTAAGGCTATTCTTATGTTCTTAATGGGGGAAGTACGAAGAGTTTGATGTCAGCTGCGGAAAAGAATTAGCAGCAAATGCCAGAATTTGCACGATGGTGGGGGCACTGCCTGAAGGAACAACAGGACAGGAGAGTTGTTCTGTTACTGCGTCTCTGGTACCTGTGCACATATTAAGTGGAGGGAAGTTTTCAGCACCAAGGAATTGACCCTGTTATCTATTAAATTACTTGGGCAAATTCTTGGGCTACTAAATATTTTATTGTGCTTTTACCATTTGTAAGCCTGTTTGGGCACCTGGTCCTTCTGAGAATGAAAAGGATTTGCCCAGCTGCTGCTGCTGAGCTGCCAAATTACCCAGCGTCAAGAGGGTCAGTCCTGTTTTTGAACTTATAGCCCAGTCAGTGGCGTAGTGAGATTGAGCGGCGCCCCCTCCCTGCCCTCTTCTCCTTCCCTGCCCCCACTGCTGCGCGCACACCCCTTCCGCCGCCCCTGTAACTTTCCTGGCGCAAGCAGCATCACAATCTTGCTGCCCACTTCAACATCGTCTCTCTCTCTCTCTCTCTCTCTCTGACATCACTTCCTAGGCCTGGAACCCGGAAGTGACGTCAGAGCCAATGGTGGTGCGAGCAGCAGGCTGGAGTTGCTGATTGTGCCCTGAAGAGCTAGAGGTGCAGTGGTGGGTGGGGAGGGGGGGGCGGAGAAGAGGGGGGTACTGAGTCTCTTTCATTTGAAAGGAAACTCTGGAATGAGAGGGCATAGGATGAAGTTAAGAGGAATCTAAGGAAATACTTTTTTAGGGAAAGAGTGGTAGATGCGTGGAACAGTCTCCCGGAAGAGGAGGTGGAGACAGAGACTGTGTCTGAAGTCCAGAAAGCCTGGGAGAGGAGGAGATAGTGGATGGTCTTGATCTTGAAAAAAACAATGTTGATGCCCTCCTTCATTGGGCGCCCCTGACCATTATGGGCCCTAGGCATGTGCCTACTTGGCCTATTGGTTAATCCTGCCCTGGCCCATTCTCACGGTGGCCAATCCAGGTCACTAGTACCTGACCAAAACCCAAGGTGTAGCAATATTCCATGCTACCGATCCAGAGCAAGCAGTGACTTGCCCCCTGTCTTTCTCAATAACAGACTATGGACTTTTCCTCCAGGAACTTCTTCAGTGCTAATTATTTTTAAGAACCCCCATCTCCAAAAACTTTGCATGCCCCACAGCCCTTGCAGCTCTGCCCCTCCTTCCCGTCTTTGCTGGAGTCTTCCACATCCTCTGCACTGGAGGAGATAGTGGATGGTCTTGATCTGCCGTCATGTTTCTGTTTCCACCTACTTGGGGAGGTGCTCATCACACTATGTATTTTCTGTTGCACTACAATGTTGTAGACCTGTGTACATAGACTTTCAGCGTCATAGTAAACCATATGCGAGCACTTTGTGTTTTGAAACTCAGCTGGCTGAAAAGTGAGGGCACCAGTGACAGGCTAGGATGGCAACTTGTACCATAGTTATTAAACTACAGGTCTTCTGCTTCTGTCAGTGAAAGATAAGAGTTGTTGTAAGCTGATGCTGGTGTTTTTCCATCAAGGGAATGTTTGAATGAAAAACAGCAATTAGATCACACAATGCAAGATGTATCACACAATCTACCCAACATGACTTTCTGAATATGCCAGTCTGACTCTGTTTGGCAGCAGAGGAGGAGGAAGGAATAGCATTATCTCTTGCCAAAAGGAGCAGAACTTACGGTTTAACTCCATAACCAGGGTGCAGCAAGACATGTTCCTTCATCGTTGCTTTCTCGCCTGTCCAGACACCGTCGGTCTTCCATTTGTACAACTTACTTTGAAATGCCTTGCCGAAGACCGTGAGAGAGATCCAAATGACCTACTTAGAGAAACGAGAAGGAATGAGACAGATGGAGATATCAGAGGCTGTCAGAAGGGAAATCTGTAGCTTCCTGTTCTGATGTTCCTGACCCACAAGCCGGGCCTTAGCGGAAAAATAATTGCTTGCTTGCCCTTATAGCCTTAGTCAACATTTGTCTGCCAAATCCTTCCTTCCAGTTTCCAGCTGAAGAGCGCACTGAGGGGGGAGGAGGGATGAGGCAGCTAAACTCTGAGTTCTCAGAAATGATTGTTAATTTTAAGTTATTTATAAGCAGTTCAGATTAAGTTTTCTGAAGAAAGCTAGCACTTGTACTTCAACACAAACATAGAAGACCCTGAGAAACAGGGGGCCACCCACATGGCTTCCTTTGGCCAAAAACCTTTCCAGTTTAGAATTTCCAACTTCTGGAGTCTCCTTACACTCACCACTCCTCCCAGAACCCTAATACACGTTTCATTGCCTCACAAGCCATCCAGCCGGATACGATCGAATGTCAAGAAAGGAAAGATAAGGTCTCCTTTCACTCTTCTTGGGTTGGCTGCATAACCGCCTAGTGTGTGGTGTGATCTCATGGCTAGTAAGTGTTTGGGACTCACGCCTTGGGCCTTTTCTGTTATTTCTGTGTATTGTGTGAAGGTTTCCTTGATCTTCTTGGTTTTGTCCAGTGTGAAGTGGTAGGCCAGGGGTTTTATTTTACCCATTTCTCTGAATGCTTTTCCGCTGAGGCGTGAAGAAGCAGTTTGCTGTCGATCGGAAGCCCCACTCAGCAGCCGGACTGCAATACAGAGTACGAGATTATTCCTCTTGGAAGAGTCTGGTTGTGAGTGGATCCCACAAAGGAACGACTGACTGGGTGAGGTCAACAATTTTTTAAATACTGACCGTGGTCGGCTAAATTAGTCCCAGATATTTAGTGCCAGACCTTGTGTGGGCACCGGTACAGAAATCCGGTACTAATTTAACAAGGCAGGCATTGGAGTTTAAACAAAACCTGCATAAGACAGTTATTAAGGTATTTGGGACCTGGGTTGGCCACTGGACCTTCGGTCTGTCCCAGTATGGCAACTCTTATGTTCTTAAGGTCCCGGCTGAATATCGACCAGCATTCACATAACTTTCTTTTAATCTTAAATCTCCTGATTCTTCTCCTGCCCCCCAATGCAGTCCCACTTCCTTGTTTTCCCCCTCCCATAGCCAGCAAATCACAACCCACCTCCCACGGAATAGCTCACAACCTTTCCTTGTGCTGGTCCCCAGTGCCGGTATTTCCTGCATTATATTGTAAATGCTTTCTGTCTTTATCTGTTTTAAGTCCATTCTTCTAATTTGTATTTTATCTGTATTCCATGTATTAGCTCACCTTGTTGTGAACCGCCTAGATTAGAACTTTTGTGGTATGGCGGTATATAAGAATAAAATTATTATTATTATTACTGTGATGGTCCGGTAAGGGCATTGGGGACCAGAGCAAAGCCCACTTGCTCCTGCCCCTTGTGGCTGCCTAATCAAAATTGCTACCACAACCTCTTGTTGTAGCTTGTGGTACTAAAGAAAGAGGGGGATTAGGGGACTTTAAAAACTAAAACAGAAGTTATGCAGGTCCCAGCTAATATTCAGTGCTGGGATCCACACAGATGCTGCGGCCAAATTAGGACAGTTTTTCAGACCTCCTAACTTGGCTGGAATTGCTATGTGTAGGGTTACCTTATGGCTCCAGAAAAAGGAGGATGAATTGTATTCATTGGAAGTAAAACCCAGATGTCTCAATTCATCCTTCTTTATCTGGAGCCATATGGTAACCGTAGCGACAGCCACATAACCTCTCCTGCCCACTTAAATCGCTTTGAATATCAGGTGCTGTGTGACTCAATAGGGATACGTTCATCCCAGAACCTGGGAGGCCTGTTACCTCAAAAGACTAATTATTACAGAAACACATGGAGGAAGATTGTGGAGCACTGCCGTGTTTATTCAGGGCTGTACAACTAGGGATACATCCTCTTTTTAGAGGACTGTCTGTGAGTCCAGATGGATTTTGGAAATCCATGGCTCTGCCAGGCTCGGAGGTCCTCCAGTCGCAGCCCCAAGCTCAGGGAAGGAAAGTTTCAAGTTTAATTTAAAATTTGATATACACGCTTATCAAAAATTTCTAAGCGATTACAATTCTAAAATGGGAGGACAATAATATACATGGACAAATTTCAAACAAACGCACAAAACTGAACTGGTACAGGATGGAAAAGGGAAAGAACTAGAAAAGTAATAGAGTAGTGCAGAAAGGAACATGTTGGATTAGCACAATCCGGAGGGGATAAATTAAAAAATATAAATGTATAGAAAGGATGAAATTTAAACGATATAAAAGTCTTGGTCCTTGAGTCTAAGTTTCAAAGGGAGCCTTTGAATCTATCCAAGGTAACCTGGTAGGGCGTTCCAGAGCTGTGGGGCTGGAACCGAAAAAACATCTGATGATTTTCAAGGAAGAAATGGAAAGAAGATGGTGTTACATTGATCTTAATGTTCTGGAAGGAGTCTATCAAGGAATGCAGGTGATTTTGAGAACCAAATTTTGAAAATTATAAGAACCATTTTATAAGTGATTCAGTAAGAAATTGGAAGCCAGAGGGTTTTTGAATTTGGGTGGACGCTGCTGTTTAACTTCTCTACACATACAGCTCTCTGCATAGTCCTCAGGTTTTTGTACTGAAGCAAGGACTTCTCCAAGTTACTGGCCACTGTAAGAGTTTCCTGTTCAACCAACCCCTAATTCCTTAATCTTGATGTCACCAGTCAAACTCTGAATCAATTGAACAGTTCTTTAATAACGAAGTAAACAACTTATAGTCAGATGTAGTTCAAGCCTGTATATTCCTTCTCACTCCACTAACATATCACGTCAATGCTAGGAGTGTCCACACTGTGGAGATGACACCGTTCTTCAGATTTAGAAGTAATAAGAACATAAGAATTGCCGCTGCTGGATCAGACCAGTGGTCCATCGTGTCCAGCAGTCCTCTCCCATGGCAGCCCCTAGCTCAAAGACCAGTGCCCTAACTGAAACCAGCCCCTACCTGCGTATGTTCTGGTTCAACAGGAACTTGTCTAACTTTGTCTTGAATCCCTGAAGGGTGTTTTCCCCTATAACAGCCTCTGGAAGAGCGTTCCAGTTTTCCACCACTCTCTGGGTGAAGAAGAACTTCCTTACATTTGTACGGAATCTATTCCCTTTTAACTTCAGAGAGTGCCCTCTCGTTCTCCCTAGCTTGGAGAGGGTGAACAACCTGTCTTTATCTACTAAGTCTATTCCCTTCATTATCTTGAATGTTTCGATCATGTCCACTCTCAGTCTCCTCTTTTCATGGGAGAAAGGCCCAGTTTTCTAATCTCTCGCTGTTCGGCAACTCCTCCAGCCCCTTAACCATTTTAGTCACTCTTCTCTGGACCCTTTCGAGTAATACCGTTTCCTTCTTCATGTACGGTGACCAGTGCTAGATGCAGTATTCCAGGTGAGGGTGTACCATGGCCCAGTACAGCGGCATGATAACCTTCTCCGATCTGTTTGTGATCCCTTTCTTAATCATTCCTAGCATTCTGTTTGCCCTTTTTGCCACTGTATTTGATTGCCAGAAAACCTGGTGGGAGAACACCACTCTCAGGCTCTCACTCTAGCATGTGCTTAGCAAATATGGCCACTGCTCTCCTCTGACCGAAGAAGGAAGCGGCCCATGCTCTATGGAAGCAAAGCTCTTAGAGCATCCATAACTACTACACATTTAAACAAACATTAACTGAGCAAATGCACAAGTTTCAAGTTTAATTTCAAGTTTATTAAAAAAAAATTTTTAACCGCTTAATCAGGTTTCTAAGCAGTGTACAATATCAAATTTACATAAAAACAGTTTAAAAGTCAGGGATACTAGACAAAACCAAAGTGGCTTAATAAAACACATAATAAGACATATGGACTTACTTCAAACAATAGGAAAGAAAGGGAAGAACTACAATCGTGAAAGAAAAACAAAACAAAAAGGAAAATACAATAGGTTAGGGTAAAAGGTGATAAAATTTGTTTGTATTTGTCCTTAGTTATTGTCCAAAGGCATCCTGGAACAAAAATGTTTTTAATTTTGATTTGAATTGTTTTATTTCAGATTCACTGCGCAAATGATTGGGCAGTGAATTCCAGAGAGTGGGGGCAGTGACAACGTGTTGATTAATTTTAAAGAAGGTATGACGAGAAGATTTTGTGGCATTGAACGATAAGCTGGAATTAACCAAGTCTTTAATGTAAGGGCCGAAAATGGAAAAAAATTGTTTTAAAAGGAAAGGAGGGATAACCTCTGTGCTAGTCCCTTTTGTGTTAAGCGAATTAATACATCTTTGAATTTCCTCCAAACTAGGAAGGGTGAAGCGAGAGCGTTTTGAATAGGACAGTTGAAGTATTAGAATCCATTTCTGGACAACCGTACTAATGTCATTGTGATAAGAAAATTTACTGTTGAAAGCGACTCCTAACAGTTTTAGAGAAGGGACAACTTTAACTGGGAGCGATTCGAACTTCAGGGGTGCCTGAAGAGTTATTCCTTCTTTGAAAGGAAAAATTATAAGTTTCGATTTATTGATGTTAAGAGACAGTTTGTTTGAGTCTAACCATGTTTTAATTTTTTCTAATTTATGATTTATGGATACAACCTCCTCTATATTGTTAAGATCAATGGGATGGATTAATTGCACATCGTTGGCATATGCAAATGTAGTAAAGCCAATAGATTGGCCCACCGTCAGAAGGGGCGATATAAAGATGTTAAAAAGCAACAGTGACAAGATGGAACCTTGCGGGATTCCGTGTTTGGTGGTAAAAGGTTCAGATGATGTGCCATTGAAAATAACCTTGGATGATCTGTCTGAGAAATAAGAAACGAACCAGTCCATAACTTGGTCAGATAAACCGATTTCATGAAGTCATGTTAGTAACAGGTTATGGTCAATGGTATCGAAAGTAGAGGAGAGGTCTAAGGAAATAAGCAGTACTGATTGATGATGACCAAGATGGTAAAGTATTTTTGTAGTAAGTCCTAACAGGGAAAGTTCTGTAGAGTGGTAATGTCAAAAACTGGTTTGATTAGGATGAAGTACCTTTGTTTTCTCAACAAATTCCGAGATTTGATGAAAAACTATTTTTTCAGTAAGTTTTGCCATAAATGGGATATTTGCTACAGGTCGGTAATTTGACATGTCCTGAGTGCTAATTTTTTGATCCTTAATGATTGGATAAATAATCGATTGTTTCCAGATCTTGGGCAAAGATCCTAATGATAAACTGGAATTAACCAAGTCTTGGATGTAAGGGCCAAAAATAGTAAAAATTCATTTTAATAGGAAAGGAGGAATGATCTCTGCACTAGTCCCTTTTATGTTAAGGGAATTAATGCATCTTTGAATTTCCTGCAAAGTAGAAAGAGTGGGGCATAACAATGGGGATGGTGCTAGAGTAGAACAAGGTGGGGTTTAGGGTGTGTTTGGAAGGGGCCTCGTGTCTTCTTTTTTTACTTAAACAAATATGATAACCCTATGTACAACCTCAGGACTGAAAGACCACCTCAAAGCTGTAATTGTTTTGCAATTACCTAAGTTAAGTAAAGAGAGTTGCAGCACCTTTTATATGTCTAGTTGCTCCCCACTGTGTATGTTCATTTGTAAACCGTTCTGAGCTATTGGGAGGACGGGATAAAAATCTAAATAAATAAATAAATAAATAAAAAATAAATTTTATCTGTCGCTGAATTATCCTCTGGAGCAGTGGTCTCAAACTTGCAGCCCGGGGGCCACATGCAGCCCGCCAGGTACTATTTTGAGGCTTTCGGTAAGTTTATCATAATCACAAAAGTAAAATAAAACAGTTTCTTGATCATATGTCTCTTTAGCTATAAATTACAGTATTATTATTAAGACTTAGCCAAAAGGAAAGATTTATAAACTCTAAAGAGTTTTACCTCATGCAAAATTGTCATTTCTTTAATAAGATATTAACTATTTTTTTCTGAGGCCCTCCAAGTACGTACAAATCCAAAATGTGGCCCTTCAAAGGGTTTGAGTTGGAGACCACTGCTCTGGAGGAACATCTATGCCAGGGCATTAAAGGAAAACCCCAGTCTCCCTTCCCGAAAAAACCTGCTCCCTCAGATAAGAGTGGGCATGCAGAGTATGAAGTGGGGAGAAGAACAGGAAGAAATAATCTAATCTAATCTAATCCTTAGGTTTGTATATCGCATCATCTCCACGTTCGTAGAGCTTGACGCGGTTTACAGTAGGAGAAATAGGAAGGAACTACAACAGAGGGTTAGAGGTAGAAGTGTGAAGAAAATTTAGAGGACTTGGGATGCCAAGATATAAGAGTTTCCTTGATTCCTAAGTTGGAGGGAGACTTACATTTTTTGAGAAAAGCCAGGTTTTCAGATGTTTGCGGAAAACTTGGAGAGAGCTCAAGTTCCGAAGAGGGGAGGTAAGGTTGTTCCAGAGCTCAGTGATTTTGAAGTGGAGGGAGGTCCCTAGCTTTCCTGTGTGGGAAATGCCTTTTAGTAGAATTTTGTAGGTGATCCTATGCTCTATTGGTAACCAATGAGCTTTATGTAAAAGAGGCATGACATGATCATATTTCTTTGCATTAAATAAAATTTTTGCTGCAGTATTTTGAACCATTTGAAGTCTTTTTATTTCCTTTTTTGTAATGCCCTTAAGAAGGGCATTGCAGTAATCTAAGCAAGAGATAACAAGTGAATGGATTAAAATATTCAAGGACGCAGGCTTTATGCCATTGTACGGAAGTCATTATGCCATTGTATAGATCCATGGTGAGGCCCCACCTGGAATACTGTGTGCAATTCTGGAGGCCGCATTATCGCAAGGATGTGCTGAGACTGGAGTCGGTCCAGAGAATGGCCACCCGGATGGTCTCGGGATTCAAGGATCTCCCGTACAAGGAACGGCTGGATAAATTGCAGCTGTACTCACTCGAAGAACGCAGAGAGAGGGGTGACATGATCGAGACATTCAAGTATCTCACGGGACACATCGAGGTGGAAGAAGATATCTTCTTCTTCAAGGGTCCAGCGGCAACAAGGGGTCATCCGTGGAAAATTAGGGGCGGAAAACTGCATGGGGACACCAAGAAATTCTTTTTCACTGAAAGGGTGGTTGATCACTGGAATAGTCTTCCACTTCAGGTTATTGAGGCCAGCAGCATGCCTGATTTTAAGGCCAAATGGGACAGACACGTGGGATCTATTCACAAAGAAAGGTAGGGGAGGGTCTTTGAGGTGGGCAGACTAGATGGGCCGTGGCCCTTATCTGCCGTCTATTTCTATGTTTCTATGTTTTAAAGCAACGTTGGACCACTGTGCTATGTTGGTGATAGGTAAATTTGCAATCAAAAGTGACTCCTAGTAATTTTAAATAGGGTACCACTTTAATAGGGAGATTTTTGAGTTTGGGGGGATTAGTAATGAGAGGCCGTCTTTGAAAGGAAAAAATCATTAATTTTAAAATCATATTGAAGCCATACAATTGTAGGATCTGCGGGGTAAGGAAGAGACACTGTGGATCAAACTGGAAACAGGGAATGGAAAATGTATTCACATTGGTGTGATATACAGGCCTCCTTCACAGAACGAAGAAGTGGACATAGATTTACTAGAACTACAGGCCAGTAAGTCTGTGGTAAGTGCTGAGATAACATTTTCCCCCTGTATGAGACTCTGGTGAGACCTCATTTAGAATTTTGTGTACAATTCTGGAGACTGCACCTTCAAAAAGATATAAACAGGATGGAGTCGGTCCAGAGGAAGGCAACTAAAATGGTTGGTGGTCTGTTTCATAAGGCGTACAAAGACAAATCTAGGGATCTCAATATGTACACTTAGGAGAGAGGAGATTTGATAGAAACGTGCAAATGCCTATGTGGCAAAAATATGTATGAGGTGAGTCTCTTTCAATTTTTTTTAGATATATTATTGATAGGAAGAAGTGCATAAGTGGCATTGTGAGACTCAATGGTGAAAGGGAGGAATATGTAGAAGCTGATAAATATAAGGATGAATTGCATAACAAATATTTCTGTTCTGTGTTCACAGCTGAAGTGCTGGGAGTGGGACCACAGAAGACAAACGCAAGTAGGGTTGGAAGCGTGGTAGACTCTGATCGATTTTGAGAGGGTTGTGTTCGTGAAGAGTTAGCTAGCTAAACTAAAGATAGATAAAGTGATGGGCTCAGATTGTGTACATCTGAGGGTGCTGAAGGAACTTAGGGAAGTTCTGGTGGCTCTGCTGGCTGACCTAGAATTGGGAGTGGTATTGGAGAACTGGAGAAGGGAAGATGTTTATGTTTATTACAAACTTGATACCCCGCTGTTGTTAAAATTAGAGAAATATGATCCATAAACCACAATCTGTCAGTCATAAGGACAGCTGCACTTTGAGCCAACTGTAAGGATGTAACAGATAGTTCAGTAGCGAATTATGGAATAATCAAACATTCTCAGGTTCCCAAAAAGAACACAACTGACACAACACCCCAAAAAATACCCCTCACATAACTTTATTAATCTTTGGGAAAAAGTCAACTGAGGATCAAACACTATCCCCAGATATCGAAAGATTTCACGAACAAGAACAGATTCAAGATCTTTGGGATGAAATACATTCTGTAGTGGTTAATAGTGTATATCTGGATTTTCAGAAGGCGTTCGACAAGGTTCCGCATGAATGACTACTTTGAAAAATTGCAAACCATGGAATCGAGGGTGAAATACTCATGTGGATTAAAAACTGGCTGGCGGATAGGAAACAGAGAGTGGGGGTAAATGGACAATACTCGGACTGGAAAAGCGTCACGAGTGGAGTGCTGCAGGGCTCGGTGCTTGGACCCATGCTCTTCAACATCTTTATAAACGATCTAGAAATTGGTACAATGAGTGAGGTAATTAAATTTGTAGACGATACTAAGTTATTCAGAGTATTGAAGACGCAGGATGATTGCAAAGATCTACAACATGATATAACACGCTTGAGAAATGGGCCGCAACATGGCAAATGAGGTTCAGCATGGATAAGTGTAAGGTGATGCATGTCGGTAACAAAAGTCTTGTACACAAATACAGGATGTCTGTGGCGTTACTTGGAGAGACCCCCCAGGAAATATACTTGGGAGTGCTAGTCGACAGGTTGATAAAGCCATCCGTGCAATGTGCGGTGGCGGTGAAAAGAGCGAATAGGATGTTAGGAATGATTAAGAAGGGGATCACGAACAGATCGGAGAAGGTTATCATGCCGCTGTACTGGCCCATGGTACGCCTTCACCTGGAATACTGCATCCAGCACTGGTCACCGTACATGAAGGATACGGTACTACTCGAAAGGGTCCAGAGAAGAGCGACTAAAATGGTTAAGGGGCTGGAGGAGTTGCCGTACAGCGAGAGATTAGAGAAACTGGGCCTCTTCTCCCATGAAAAGAGGAGACTGAGAGTGGACATGATTGAAACATTCAAGATAATGAAGGGAATAGACTTAGTAGATAAAGACAGTTTGTTCACCCTCTCCAAGGTAGGGAGAATGAGAGGGCACTCTCTGAAGTTAAAAGGGAATAGATTCCGTACAAACGTAAGGAAGTTCTTCTTTGCCCAGAGAGTGGTGGAAAACTGGAACGCTCTTCCGGAGGCTGTTATAGGGGAAAACACCCTCCAGGGATTCAAGACAAAGTTAGACAAGTTCCTGCTGAACCGGAATGTACACAAGTAGTGCTGGTCTCAGTTAAGGCACTGGTCTTTGATCTAGGGGCCGCCGTGGGAGCGAACTGCTGGGCACGATGGACCACTGGTCTGACCCAGCAGCTGCAATTCTTATGTGTGAATCACCATAAACCAGCAAAGCTTCTTTCTGTTGTTTTTACTTAATAGCTAATCCATTGCTTGCAAATCAATTGAGTACACTTGCAAAGTTATCAACTAAGCTGGAACGTTAAGAATTGTATGATTTGGGAATGGAGCAATCGATAGCATGTCACTGGGCATACAAAGAAAAACAATTCCTAATGAACACTTTTGCATGTATATATTAAATCACATGGATGACTATGCCAAACCCTCTGCAACACCAGTTAGATGTAACCTTAACTGAGCAAAGATGCTGCACATTGCCACTTCGAAATGATGTATTGTAAACCTTGTTAAAAAGGATTCCACCTATTCCAACTTCAACTATCTGTTCTCTGTTTCCAGCTCCTTCTGTGATTTTTATAGGACTTGTCTCCTGATTTCTTCCTCGAGCGGCATCTTGCTCCACCGTGACATGCGCCATGGGTGTATGCCGAAGGAGTGCTCAGTGATTCCGGGGGTGGCCTAGAACCAGCTGCAGTCCTGTCCTGATGTATTTTATATTTTCTGTCATAAGGTTCTGTCTGAGGTTTCTAAGCAGTACAATTCTTATGATTTTGGATAATAAACACCCTATTTCTGCCTTTTGGGGCTTCAGCCTACCCAGCTTAGTTACTCGCCACAACCAAAGGTAACGTTTCTCACTTATTACTACCTTCATCTCAAAACCAGTAATATCCACACATTGCCTTCTCTTCAGTAAGCTGTTATTCAGTAAAGAATAAAACTACAGCTATTCATGATATCCTTGAAACACAGTTTCAAGTTTCAAGTTTATTAGGTATCTTGATGAATCGCTTAATCAAACTTCAAAGCGATGTACACATTAAAATTTACATTTGTTAGGTAACAGTACAATACATACGAATATTTAAAAAATAAATAAATAAATAAATAAACTACACTGTTTAACATACTCTTGACATTAGGTAAGGAGGGGTGAAATACAATTCATTAAAGTAAAGAAGAGACATTCAGGGAAAAAACACAAGGGTAATAGTTAAAAAAAAATACAATAAAGTACAATGGAGTAGTAACATAAAAAAATCAGTTTGCAAAGGCATCTTTAAAAAGAAAAGTTTTTAAGTTACTTTTAAATTTTCCGAATTCCTTCTCCTCCCTTAAAAAAATAGGGAGGGCATTCCAAGTCTGAGGTGCAGTACATGAAAAAATAAATTGCCTTCTCGTATTTATACTTTTTAATGAAGGAATAGACAATAAGTTTTGTTCGTTGGATCTTAAAATTCTCCTTGCAGAATATGGAATTAATAATTTAAATAAAAAAGCGGGGGTCATATTATATAGAGTTTTGAAGATGATTATACAAAGTTTAAAAGTTATTCTGTGAATAACTGGAAGCCAGTGAGCATTTTTAAGAAGCGGTGTTACATGGTCGAATTTTCTGGATTTGGTTATTAATTTAATTGATGCATTTTGTATGATTTGGAGACGTTTTATTTCATGTAAAGCAATTCCTTTAAATAGAGAATTGCAATAGTCTATTTTAGACATCACCAAAGAGTGAATCAGAATGTTGAGTGATTTGGGACATAGAAATTTTGAAATAGAGCGAATTTTACGTAATCTGTAAAAGGTAGTTTTCATGATGTTACTAATATGGTCGTGAAAAGTAAGTTTATTATCGAAAATTACCTCTAAAATTTTAATATTTTGGACTAATTGTAGGGGAACGTTTTGAATAGCGACAGGAGTAACAAGAGGGAAACTATCCTTCCATGGAAAAAGCATGATATTAGTTTTTTTGATATTAAGTGCCAATCTGTTTTCATCCAGCCAATGATAAATTTGGTCAAGTTTCCTATTAATATCCGAAATTTCAAGTACATCATTATTATTTAGAGGATGCAGTAGCTGAATGTCATCAGCATAGGCATAAACATGAAAGCCTACAGATTGGCATAATGTCAACAGTGGTGCCAGAAAAATATTGAAAAGGAAAGGAGAAAGAATAGATCCTTGGGGAACCCCATGTGCAATGTGTGATGGTTTAGAGGAAGATTCATTGAAAAAAACTGTGGATGTGCGATTACTGAAATAGGATGTAAACCACGCAAGAACTTCATCTGTAACCCCAATAGATTGGAGTCTATTGAGAAGAAGTTGATGATCAATCGTGTCAAATGCTGCTGAAAGATCAATAGAGATTAACAGCACCGATTGATGATGATCTAAGAAATATTGAATGGAAGTTGTCATGCCAATCAGGGAGTGTTCTGTGCTATGGTGCTGTCTAAAACCAGTTTGATTCGGATGTAATGTAACACGTTAGTTTTTTCTACAAACTCTGAAATTTGGTTGAAATTTGGTCCATCCAAAGTGGCCACAGCTGTGCCCACCACTCCGCAGAGGCTCCACCATGTCAATTGTATAAGCAGCCAGACATGATGGAGTCTGGGTTAGTAGCAGATGTCATCCCCACTCACAACACCTGACAACACTGAAGTTGCCAAAGCTTCGCCTATCTTTTGCCATTTGTAGGACACAGATTTAGATCGAAGGAATAACACTTGTTCAGAAATGACAGTATTCCAGGAAATCAAAAATGTATTTCAGCAAATAAAACATTGCCCTACACAGCAGTGAGGTGGGCAATGTTCCAGAACAATGGTAACATACCAAGGGCTTCAAAATAGTATCTGGCAAGCCACGAGTTTGAGACCACTGAACTAGAGAATGCTTTCTTACTATTGACAAAAGCAGGCAGTTGAGATGGCTCAAAGAAAATATTTGACCAATTTCCATTTAACTCCACTTTTTCAGAAGGCCTGTAGAGACCATCATGGCCCAGGGATGTCCTGAAGTAGTTGGATACTCCTATGTTCTTGCTACACTTCTCTATCCTTTTCCTTTATAAATATTTTAATTTTTGTGAACTGCTCTGTTATGCCTCTAGGCAGTGGCATACCAAGGGAGGGTCAGGGGGCCAGTCCACCCCAGGTGCGTGCCCCAAGGGGGTGTACAGCCGGCCTATTCTGCCGCTGCTGCTTTTCTTAACTAGCAACAGTGGCAGTAAACTTTAAATCAGTGTGTCTGCGGCCCAGCTTGTGCTCCCTCCTGTGCCTCCTGTGCGGGTGTTAGCTTCTGACTGGCTCTCATGCTGCAGTGGTTTTTTGGCTCAAAGCCGCGGGTGTCAGCTCCTCACGCGATCCGCAGCTGCATCATAAGCATTCCCTCTGACGTCACGACATCAGAGAGAAGTCTTCCGATGCAGCCGTAGATCGTGCAAGGTGTCGACACCCACGGCTTTGAATGGAAAAACCAGCCGCAGCAAGGAACCGGTCAGAAATGCTGCTGCTGCACAGGGAAGGGGGAAAAGAAATGCTGCTGCTGCACAGGGAAGTGAAGTGAAGGGGGGAAGAGAAATGCTGCTGCTGCAGCACCCAATTGGGGAGAGAGAGGGAAGGAGGGAGAAGGAAGATAAGGGAGAGGAACGAGAGATGCCAAGTCCATGGGAGGGAGGGAAAGGAAAGGAGATACCAGACCATGGAGGAGGAGAGAGAGATGCCAGAGCATGGGGGGAGGAAAGGAGGCAGATGCCAGACTAGGGAAAGGAAGGAAGGAGGGAGGGAGAGAAAGGAAGAAGAGGAGATGCCAGATAATGGAGGGGGGGGAGGAGGAGTTGGAAGGAGAGGAGAGAGATGCCAGGGCATGGGGGAAGGGAGGGGAAACTAAGGAGACAAATGCCAGACCAGAGGAAGAGGAGAAGCCAGAGCATGGAGGGAGATGCCAGGGCATGGGGGGAGGGAAGGGAAGGAGATAGAGATATCAAACTATGATGTGGAGTGAGAAGGAAGGAAAGAAAGGAGAAGAGAGAGATGCTAAAGCATAGGGGAGGGGATGGAGACAGAAAAATGGAGAGGGGTGAAGCTGAAATGAATCATGTACAAAGGAGAGAAGGGGCAAGGGATATACAGTTTATTGAAGGGACATAGAAATAGGGAAGATGCTATATGGAAGAGAACGAGAGGGTGTACAGTTGTTGGAAGGGGCAGAGAGGGTGAACAGTGGATGGAAGGAGCAGAGAGAATGTGGGCAGTAGATGGAAGGAGTAGAGAGAGAAGGCAGAAGATGGGTGGAAGGTGCAAAAAGAGGGAAGGTATTGCATAGAAGGGAGAGAGGACAAACGCTGTATAGAAAGAAGAGAGCATAGAGAAGATGTTTAAAGCCGGAAGGGGTGGGAGGGGATCTGTACTAGGACAACTGCTTTTTAAAATATTTATCAAAGATCTAGAGAAAGGAATAACTAGTGTGATAATTAAATGAGACAAAGTTGTTAAATTGCAAGAGGACCTTGGAAGACTGGGTGTCAAAATGTCAGATGACGTTTAATGTGAGCAAAGGCAAAGTGATGGAACCCAAAGTATAGCTATGTGATGCTGGGTTAGGAGTCACCGCCCAGGAAAAGGATCTAGGTGACATTGTTAGGGATACATTGAAATCCTCAGCTCAGTGTGCGACGAAGTCTAAGAAAGCAAATAAAATGTTAGGAATTAGCAGGAAAGGAATGGAAAACAAAGATGAAAATGTTATAATGCCTTTGTATCACTCTGGTGAATCTACATCTCGAACACTGTGCAATTCTGGTCTCCGCATCTCCAAAAAGATATAGTGGAATTAGAAAAGGTACAGAGATGGGATGAATTCCCTAAGAGAAAAGGCTCGAGCGGCTGAGGGAAGAAAATAGTGAATGGAACAGGTAGATGTGAATCCAAAATGCTGCTGTTTGTCTGAGCTTCAAGGCAAGGGTCATGTTTCAGTTTGGAACTATTTGTTATAAAGTTCCGGGATATTTAATTGCACAATTTAGTTTTTTTAATATAAGCTGTCCTTTACGGATTACGTCCATTTTCACTTTTACACTGGTAAAAGGATGTACTTATAAGACGTTTTTACATAGGTTGATTTCTTTTCAGGCTGCTAGTTTGCAATTTAGAAAGTTACTGTCAGAACCAGCCACCACACTAAAAAACTCACTAAACTGCATGCTCTGCTATATAACACTGGGAAACTGGGCATGGTTAGGCCTGAATTTGAAAACTTCATATACCAAAACTCACTTACAGCTACATACAACCTCATCCTAGGAGACCTCAACCTTCATCTTGAAGACCCGCACAAGACCTCCTGTCCTTCCTCAAAGCCTTATCCTTCCAAATTTTAAACCCTCAAACGACTCATGAGAAAGGGCACCAACTTGATATTGCAGCCTTCATGTCCCACCAAACATCCAATCCAGAAATTCAAACACCTACTGGAACTTGGTCCCCATCCCTCTGGTCAGATCACCTTCGAAATTAACTGGACCAAAAACAAAACCAAACCGACATCCAAAACAACAACCTACACAGCATGCAAACACATCGAGCCTACCATATTCTGGTCAAAAGTAGATGAAATAATCCAAAAAGACAACCCCAAAGACTTCATAACACACTGGAGCAAACTGAGCGATAACATCCTCGACGAACAAGCCCCACTACGAACCAGAACCTGCAGAAGTTCAGACCAATGGTTCGATGACGAATTACTCACACTCAAGAGACAAGGTAGACGTCTGGAAAGAAAATGGAGAAAAACCAATCTAGATCACATAAAAACCTCCTGGAAAAAAATGAACAAGCAATACAAACTTCTATTAAAAGAAAAGAGAAAAAAACACTACACAAACCTAATAGGCACGGAAACCCAAGACACCAAAAAATTATTCCAAATATTAAAAGATCTAACGAACACCAAACCCTATATGACCACAAACAATAACCCCTCCCCTTCAGCCTCTCTCCTTGCAGAACACTTCAAGAATAAAATCACAAACACCAGAGCTTCCCTCAAAAATAATCCAGCCCACCTAATTGACATCATAACACCTCCCACAGAAAAAGAATCATGCGCTGCAGACAGAACCTGGTCCCAATTCCCTAAGATACACTGGACCGAATTCAACAAACTCTACAATAAATACAGCCATGCATCCTGTAAACTCAACCACTGCCCATCTTATCTCCTATCATCAGCGAGCACTAAGTTCCGTACCCTACTCCTACACTGGATACAAACAATGCTCACAGATGGCACATTCCCAACTAATCTCACGAAATCATCATCACCCCAATCCTAAAAGACCCAAAAGGTCCAACAGATAACCCATCCAATTACAGACCAATCGCCTCAATACCTCTGTATATCAAACTAACAGAAGGACTAGTAGCCAAATTCCTCAACAACTATCTCGAAGACCATGACCTACTCCACCCCACGCAATCTGGCTTCAGAACTAACTTCAGTACTGAGTCACTATTAGGCTCCCTTATCGATACAGCAAGACAACACCTCAGCACTGGAAAAAAAATGCTGCTAATACAGCTGGACCTGACGGCGGCTTTCGACCTAGTTGACCATAACATACTTCTCCAAATTTTGGACACTATAGGCATCTCAGAGAAAGTATACTCATAGTTTGAAGGCTTCTTAAAATCCAGATCATACAAAGTAAAATCAGACAAAGAAAAATCCAACCCGTGGTCCAACCCCTGTGGAGTCCCACAAGGATCTCCTCTATCCCCTACACTCTTCAACCTATATACAGCCTCTCTCGGCGTGTACCTGAACAAACAAGGTCTAACCTCTTACAGCTACGCTGATGACATCACCATCCTCATACCCTTTGACCAACCAAAGCTAGCAATGACAGACACACTACACCGAACACTAGCTACAGTTACGACGTGGATGGAAAATCACAAACTGAAACTCAACCCAGACAAAACTAAATTCATCCTCCTAGAAAATAACAAAGTCCCTACCACTACCAACTTAGTAATCAACTCTATCAATTACCCTCTACAAACCTCCCTAAAACTACTTGGAATGACTATTGACAGGGGCTGCACCATGCAATCACAAATAAACAAAACGATACAGAAATCATTCGCAGTCATAAGGAACCTTAGACAAGTCCGAAAATTCTTCGAAAGACCACAATTTTTGCTTCTAGTACAATCACTAATCCTCAGTATACTCGACTACTGCAACATCCTCTACCTCCCCTGCCCAGCAATAATGATTAAACAACTACAAACAATTCAAAATACAGCTTTGAGACTCGTCTACTCTTTGAAGAAATATGATCTCATCACGGAGGCATACATCGACTCACACTGGCTCCCAATCCAAGAAAGAATACAATTCAAATTTTACTGTATACTATTTAAAACTATTAACGGGAACAGCCCAACCTATCTAAACAACCGCTTTATCCAAACTACCTCTACCAGGCATAGAAAAACGCCCCCCCTTTCACTCACCCCACAATCAAGGAAGTAAAACAGAAAAAACTTTACTACGGCCTACTAGTCACGACAAGCAGCAAGACTAGATAACCAAGTCTCCATCCTACTGACATCAACCCCTGACTACAAGAGGTTCAGAAAGCTTCATGAAATCCCTGAGAAAAGCCTAATACCATGATCACCTCCCCTACCCCTGATCCTACCTTTCTCTCTCTCAGAAACTATCTCTGATCTAACTTTGTAACCCTTCCCTCCACAACTCTTATTGTAATCCGCTTTGAACCGAAAGGTAATGGCGGAATAGAAATATGTAATGTAATGTAATGTAAATACAACCTGATCAGCAACAATATGAGAATAAGATTCCCAAATCCTAGAGAAATCAAATACAAAACGTTTCACTCTACCTGGCAGAAAAATGCTAGAATCCTTTACCAGCACAATTAAGGAACACCCCCTCCTACCAAAACTTTCATAAAGGCCTAAAAAAAACCCCACCACCCCACAAACAACAGGCTACGACCACCAGAAACCAAACCAAATACAAATCACCTCTCCTATCTCGATAGATGACCAAGCTTCCTACAAACTGGGAAAGTGACACCCATACCAGAACTCGTAATATCAAGACTACAACACCAGATATAGCCAACCTTCTCTCCAAACCATAAGTCAAAATCCGACATCTACACAAACCAAGTTATCTGTGTCATGAACCCTAATGAAATAATGTAATCCCTAAATTGCAAATTGCATTGAACTTCTGGGGCATATTAGCGATCCATAAATACTCATGTTATGTAATATATGAAATATGATCAATATCAGTGCAATATAAACATTACCTTAATAGAACATTCAAATAACACTGATATTATACAAAACCAGCACAGTACCAATGAAACACCTAATAAGCTCAGATCAGAACATCCATATAACACAGATATGATGCAGCTTACTATGTAGCCAAGGGGCCAAGTATCAATTGGGATAAATAAGAGGGTGGCGAGTTTTATTTAGTCTTAAACAAGATATGAGGAACTGGTTTACGTTACAAGGTTTGCAGCAAACTAGTCTAGGTGTAGAGGAAGTGTTTGGTCAGTCCATAGTCTGTTATTGAGAAAGACATGAGGGAAGCCACTGCTTGTCCTGGAGCGGTAGCATGGAATGTTGCTACTCTGAGGATTCCAGAATCTTTGAGATTCTGGAATGTTGCTACTCCTTGAGTTTTGGCTAGGTACTAGTGACCTGGATTGGCCACCATGAGGACTGGCTATTGGGCTATTCTTATGTTCTTAGTTACTGTATGTATTAAAGGCTTGGGAGAAGAGCCAGGCTTTCATCTGCTTCCTGAAGTAGAGGTAGTCTGGAGTTAGATTTAATTCCTCTGGGTGTAAATTCCAGGAGCTACTCCTGAGAAAGCTTGCTGGTGGGTATCAGATCATACAATTTCTTTTGATGAGAGTACATATAGTGATGCTCCTGAGAGAACCTTGGAAGTCTCGATGGCATATAAAGGGTTAGCTTGCTCTTTATGTATTCTGGCCCATTTTGTCTGAGGACCTTGAAAATCAAGCATAGAGATTTAAATTTAGCCCTGTAAGGTACTGGTAGCTGGTGCAATTTGTGCAGGAAGGGTGTGATGTGGTTGTTTCTCTTGCAGCCTTCTATCAGTCATGCTGTAGCATTCTGAATTAGTTGGCATTACAGTAGTCTAATCGTGATGTTATCATGGCATGGGCCACTGTTGTCAGACTTGTCTTTTCAATATATGGAGAGAGATTTTGCAGTGGCCGAAGATGATAGAGACAATTTTTAAAGGTTGTTTGAATATGTGGGATCAGAATGAGCGATGAGTCTAGCAGTACCCCAAGGTTCCTGACCTGTGATTTGAGGGGGAGTTCACATTTTTCAAAAGGTATTTTGAAGTCAGGTATTTGTCCACTTGTGTTAGGAATACAAGCAATCTCTGTTTTGCTTGAGTTCACGCAGAGTTTGTTGCTTTTTGCCATTCATGAATTGCAGTTAAGCCAGACAGTTAGGGGCAGATTCTGCAAATGGCGCTGTGATCGATCGTGTGTCAGTCATGCAACACTACTTTTTGCAAAATTACGGCTTACGTGTAAGATTGGGGCCAGAAATATAGGCCAGGGTTTTAAAGGCCTACATTACTGGTACCTCATGCCTAATTTAACGTTAAGCGCCACAGGGCACCTCTGTAGTCATGTTAACAACACCGTTTTTGGAGGTGCCTTCCTTTTTTAATGATGTTTTTATTGGTTTCCAATTGATGCAGCCAATTGAACCAATTAACACAATTAAGTTAGGCGGCGGTAGGGCGCCACTTAGAGAATTTGCTCCTCAGTAAACATAGAGCTTCTTTTACAAAGCAGTGCTACCGATGAGCAGAATGCAACGAGGCCCATGGGAATCGAATGAGTTTGCTACAATCATCTAAGAGATGGGAAGAAATATGGTGTGGGTCACCAACTGAGAGTTTTCTATAGCAAAAACATCTTAAACACGCTGTAATAACTTTAGTTTAGAGAAACATGATTTTACAACCTCATTGATCTGGAGTTCAAAGGATAAAGATGAATCAACCAAAATTCCAAGACTACGGATGACAGATTCCATTGGGAATTCTTGCCATATATCCCTGGGCCTTTAACGGCAGAGATTTTCCTTTGCCTTTTAACCACAGAATATTGTTTTACTGTATCAATATTTCATTTTTAACAATTAAGCCTTCATCCAATAAACCACATGAGAGAAACTTTGTTGTAAATGTTTATATGCGTTGTCCAAGCAATTAAGAATCAGAAAACCAAACAATTTCATCTGCATAAATAAAATACAACATTCCTAAAGATTGTGAGAGTTTCTCCAAGAGAACCCATGTCCAGAAAGGGGATAGTGAAGATTCCAGAGGAAGACCCCGACCCGATTTTCATCATTATACTTGGTTTTCAAACAAGAAGAGAAGTTATATAAATCTTTACTAGTTAATTCCTACACAAGCAGAATTACTATGATCCTACTTGATCACAGGAGACTCGATGAGACAATCAAAGAGTGAGGGGGAGAATAAACAGCATGGGAGACAGTCTCAGATTGAAAAGAGGAGAGAAAACAGCAGGTAAGATAGTCACAGATTAGAAAGAGAAGAAAAAGAAAGTGAGAACCACAGTGAAATGGAAGGGGGAAGGAAGAGCAGGTGAGACAGTCACGGGGGTTGGGGGGGTGGAGAACAGATGAGGTAGTCACAGGGGCCTATGAAAGAGCTGGTAAGACACACAGTGGGGGGTGGGGGGAGGAAGAACAAATGAGGCAGTCACAGTGGGGGGGTGAACAGATGAGGCAGTCACAGGGGGCCTATGAAAGAGCCAGTGCGACAATCGTGGGAAGGGAGAGAGGGGGGGAGGAAGAACAGATGAGGGAGTCACAGGGGCCTATGAAAGAGCTGGTGAGACATACATTGGGGGGTGGGGGGGAGGAAGAACAAATGAAGCAGTCACAGTGGGGGGGAACAGATGAGGCAGTCACAGGGGCCTATGAAAGAGCCAGTGCGACAGTCACGGGGAGGGAGAGGAGGGGAAGAACAGATGAAGCAGTCATAGGGGCCTATGAAAGAGCTGGTGAGACACACAGTAGGGGGTGGGGGGAGGAAGAACAAATGAGGCAGTCACAGGGGGGGGAACAGAAGAGGCAGTCACAGGGGCCTACGAAAGAGCTGGTGAGACAGTCACAGTGGGGGGGGGGAGAAAGAAAAAATGAGGCAGTCACAGTGGAGGGGGAGGAAAACAGATGAGGCAGTCACAGGAGCCTATGAAAGAGCCAGTGCGACAGTCACAGGGAGGGAGAGGGGGAGGAAGAACAGATGAGTCAGTCACAGGGGCCTATGAAAGAGCTGGTGAGACACACAGTGGCGGGTGGGGGGAGGAAGAACAAATGAGGCAGTCACGGGGGGGAGGGAAACAAATGAGGCAGTCACAGGAGCCTATGAAAGAACCAGTGTGACAGTCATGGGGAGGGAGGGGAGGGGGGAAGAACAAATGAGGCAATCACAGTGGGGGGGGGAAACAGATGAGGCAGTCACAGGGGCCTATGAAAGAGCCAGTGCGACAATCGCGGGGAGGGAGGTGGGGGGAGAACAGATGAGTCAGTCACAGGGGCCTATGAAAGAGCTGGTGAGACAGTCACAGTGGGGGGGGGAGAAAGAACAAATGAGGCAATCACAGTGGGGGGGAAACAGATGAGGCAGTCACAGGGGCCTATGAAAGAGCCAGTGCGACAGTCACGGGGAGGGAGAGGGGGAGGAAGAACAGATGAGGCAGTCACAGGGGCCTATGAAAGAGCTGGTGAGACACACAGTGGCGGGTGGGGGGAGGAAGAACAAATGAGGCAGTCACGGGGGGGGGAGGGAAACAGATGAGGCAGTCACAGGAGCCTATGAAAGAGCCAGTGCGACAGTCACGGGGAGGGAGAGGGGGAGGAAGAACAGATGAGGCAGTCACAGGGGCCTATGAAAGAGCTGGTGAGACACACAGTGGCGGGTGGGGGGAGGAAGAACAAATGAGGCAGTCACGGGGGGGGGGAGGGAAACAGATGAGGCAGTCACAGGAGCCTATGAAAGAACCAGTGCGACAGTCACGGGGAGGGAGGGGAGGGGGAAGAACAAATGAGGCAATCACAGTGGGGGGGGGAAACAGATGAGGCAGTCACAGGGGCCTATGAAAGAGCCAGTGCGACAATCGCGGGGAGGGAGGTGGGGGGAGAACAGATGAGTCAGTCACAGGGGCCTATGAAAGAGCTGGTGAGACAGTCACAGTGGGGGGGGGGAGAAAGAACAAATGAGGCAGTCACAGTGGAGGGGGAGGAAAACAGATGAGGCAGTCACAGGAGCCTATGAAAGAGCCAGTGCGACAGTCACGGGGAGGGAGAGGGGGAGGAAGAACAGATGAGGCAGTCATAGGGGCCTATGAAAGAGCTGGTGAGACACACAGTGGCGGGTGGGGGGAGGAAGAACAAATGAGGCAGTCACAGTGGGAGAGGGGGGGAACAGATGAGGCAGTCACAGGGGCCTATGAAAGAGCTGGTGAGACAGTCACAGTGGGGGGGGGGAGGCGGGGGGACAGATGAGACAGTCACAGGAGCCTATGAAAGAGCCGGTGAGACAGTCACAGTGGAAGGGTGGTACAGAGAGGAAAGAGTAGATGAGACAGTCACAGACTAAGGAAGGAGAGGAAAAGGCACATGAGACAAAGTGGGAGTGGGAGGTGAGAGAGCTGGGAAGTCAGTCACAGAGCATGGGAGGATAAGAAAGAGCAGGTGTCAATCACAGAATTTGGGGGGGGGGGGAACAGCAGGTAAGAAAGAGACTGAGGGGGGAGAGAAAACAGCAGGGGAGTCAGTCATAGAATAAAGAGCAGGTGAGACTGTCACAGACTGAGGGGGGAGGAGAAGCAGCAGATGGCAGGGTGGGGGTCAGACAGTGGAAGCAGCAGGTCAAGTCATCTACATCTCCCTGAGTGAATAATGTCTCTATAAGGGGGGAGGCTTTAGCAGTCCTGAAAGCAACTGCTGAGTCTGCTCCTGAGGGTGCTGCAGTTGTGCTAGGATAGGAACACTAATTTCAGAACACGAACCCTGTGTTAGCCAGAAAGTTAACAGGTAAATAAAGATACGCCCATTACCTGCCACTCTTTCAGCTCCTTCTCTTTTCCTTGGAGTCAGAAAGATTTTGCTATGTTCTCCTCCTTTTCCTTTCGGCTGTACTGCGCCCGTTTGCTAAATTTTGCACAGAGATAGAGCGCCTCTAGCTGCAGCAGCCATTACTACAAGAGAACTTGGCAAGTCACACACTGGCAGGGCACCTCGTAGGTAAACTTCTGCCACCTGCTGGCCCATAACTGAATGTCAATGGACTGCTTTTTGAGCGATTAGCATGGACCAGCCAAGGTTAAATTGCTTCTGAAGAATGCTCTAACCACTGCCTTTAGGGTAGGAATGGAAGGGAGATTGTGAGGGGCTTTAAAACTCAACATTTATACCAAAGGTAGCTGGACACACCTTTTCGTCATAGAGATTCCTTAATGTATACACATAGGCAAGAATTAATGAGATGGGGAAGTGTCATAAGAACATAAGCAATACCTCTGCTGTGTCATACCTGAGGTCCATCGTGCCCAGCAGTCCGCTCATGCGGCAGCCCAACAGGTCCAGGACCTGTGCAGTAATCCTCTATCTATACCCCTCTATCCCCTTTTCCAGCAGGAAATTGTCCAATTCTTTCTTAAACCCCAGTACCGTACTCTGCCCTATTACGCAATCTGGAAGTGCATTCCAGGTGTTCACCACACGTTGGGTAAAGAAGAACTTCCTAGCATTCGTTTTGAATCTGTCCCCTTTCAACTTTTCCAAATGCCCTCTTGTTCTTTTATTATTCGAAAGTTTGAAGAATCTGTCCCTCTCTACTCTCTCTATGCCCTTCATGATCTTGTAAGTCTCTATCATATCCCCCCTAAGTCTCCTCTTCTCCAGGGAAAAGAGCCCCAGTTTCTCCAATCTCTCAGCGTATGAAAAGTTTTCCATCCCTTTTATCAGACGTGTTGCTCTCCTCTGTACCCTCTCGAGTAACACTATGTCCTTCTTAAGGTACGGCGACCAATATTGGACGCAGTATTCCAGATGCGGGCGCACCATCGCCCGATACAGCGGCAGGATAACATCTTTCGTCCTGGTTGTAATACCCTTCTTGATTATACCTAGCATTCTATTTGCTCTCTTAGCGGCCGCTGCGCTCTGTGCCGTCGGCTTCATTGTCATGTCCACCATTACCCGCAAGTCCCTCTCTTGGGTTCTCTCATTCAATAACATCCCTCCCATCGTATAGTTGTACCTCGGGTTTCTGTTTCCTACACGTAATACTTTACATTTCTCAACATTAAACTTCATCTGCCATCTCATCGCCCATTCCCCTAGTTTGTTCAAGTCCCTTTGCAATTCTTCGCAGTCCTCTTTGGTCCGAGCTCCACTAAATAGTTTGGTGTCATCCGCAAATTTTATTATCTCAACTTCGTCCCTGTTTCTAGATCATTTATGAATATATTAAATAGCAGCGGCCTGAGCACCGAGCCCTGCGGAACACCACTCGTGAGTGACCCTCCTCCAGTCCGAGTAGTGGCCCTTTACCCCTTCCCGCCAACTAGTTTCTGATCCATCTATGTACGTCTCCGTCCACCCCATGGTTCTTCCATTTCCGGAGTAGACGCTCATGAGGTACCTTGTCAAAGGCTTTTTGGAAATCAAGGTATATGATGTCTATGGGGTCTCCTCTGTCCATCCGTTTGTTAATTCCTTCGAAGAAGTGTAATAAGTTAGTTAGGCACGATCTCCCCCTGCAGAAAACATGTTGGCTTGTTTTCAGAAGTTCGTTTTTTTTCCAAATGTTCATCGATGTTTTTTTTAATCAGTGCTTACACCATTTTCCCCGGAACCGAGGTCAGAGTCACCGGTCTGTAGTTTCCTGGCATCCCTTGACCCCTTTTTAAAGATGGGCGTGACGTTGGCTATCTTCCAATCCTCTGGGACCACACCTGTTTTTAGGGATAGGTTGCAAATTTGCTGCAGTAGTTCCGCTATCTCCCCCTTTAATTATTTCAGAACCCTTGGATGGATTCCGTCCGAACCCGGGGATTTGTCAGATTTTAGTTTTTCAATCTGCTTGCGCACATCTTCAAGGCTCACTTCCATGGATGTTAATTTTTCTGCTTGATTTCCATTGAAGAATTGCTCAGGTTCCGGTATGTTGGTTGTGTCTTCGTTCGTAAATACAGACGAAAAGAACATGTTAAGTCTTTCCGCGACTTCTTTCTCCTCCTTCACTACTCCCTTCCTGTCTCCGTTGTCCAGCGATCCCACCTCCTCCCTAGCCGGCTGATTCCCTTTAACATATCTGAAGAATGGTTTGAAATTTCGTACCTCCCTGGCTAGCCTCTCTTCATACTCTCTTTTGGCTTTTCGAACCACACGGTGACATTCTTTTTGATACTTCCTGTGCTCTTTCCAGTTCTCCTCAGTTTTGTCCTTTTTCCATTTCCTATATGTATTTTTCTTATTGCCTATCGTTTCATAGAACATAGAAACATAGAAATAGACGGCAGATAAGGGCCCACGGCCCATCTAGTCTGCCCACCTTAATGTCCCTCCCCTACCTTTGCCCTGTGAAGAGATCCCATGTGCCGATCCCATTTGGCCTTAAAATCAGGCACGCTGCTGGCCTCAATCACCTGTAGTGGAAGACTATTCCAGCGATCAACCACTCTTTCAGTGAAAAAGAATTTCCTGGTGTCACCTCGTAGTTTCCCGCCCCTGATATTCAACGGATGCCCTCTTGTTGTTGTGGAACCCTTGAAAAAGAAGATATCTTCCTCCGCCTCGATGCGGCCCGTAAGATACTTGAACGTCTCGATCATGTCCCCCCTCTCTCTGCGCTCCTCGAGCGAGTATAGCTGTAATTTGTCAAGCCGTTTTTCGTATGGTAGATCCTTGAGTCCCGAGACCATCCTTCACTATTTTAGTGATCCATACCGGGTCTTTTGTTCGACTCTTTTTGCACCCTTTTCTGAATCTGGGGATGTACAGATTTTGCTCACCGTGTCCTTGAAAAAAGACCAGGCATGTTCTACCGTTTAGCATTTCTTGGAAGTGTTCCTAAGTTTCTTCCTTACCATTTCCCTCATTGCTTCGTAGTTTGACTTGGATGTTTCCCGCTAAATTTTCAGTCAGAAGCACAGAAATATCCATTTTTGAACAGGACATTCAAATAATTTGTTTTTTTTTAATCACCTACTTGGACGTCATGGCTACCAAAACATCTAGACCGCCAGGATGTTTAACTTTATTTGTCATTTACAACCACAAAAATATCCAAGTTAAAACATTCAAATCAGCACCATTTAAGAACATAATAGCCTTACTGGATCAGATCAATGGTTCATCAAGCCCAGTAGCCTGTTCTCACGGTGGCCAATCCAAGTCACTAGTACCTGGCCAAAACCCAAGGAGTAGCAATATTCCATGCTACTGATCCAAGGCAAGCAATGGCTTCCCCTATGTCTCTCAATAACAGACTATGGACTTTTCCTCCAGGAACTTGTCCAAACCTTTCTTAAAACCAGCTACACTGTCCACTCTTACCACATCTTCTGGCAACGTGTTCCAGAGCTGAACTATTCTCTGAGTGAAAAAATATTTCCTCCTATTGATTTTAAAAGTATTTCCCTGTAACTTCATTGAGTGTCTCATAGTCTTTGTAATTTTTGACACAGTGAAAAATCGATCCACTTGTACCCATTCTACTCCACTCAGGATTTTGTAGACTTCAATCATATCTCCCCTCACCTGTCTCTTTACATGTGGGAGGGGCCATGCCAACAGAGCAGTGGGGCACCTTAGAGGGCACTGCTGTGAACTTCCCATAAAGGATGCCAGATATACATCTCACCATAACCCCTCTGAAACTCCCCCAAAATCTAATATACCTACCTGTCTCCCACCCCAATAGTCCTTTTGGCTGCAGGTGGCACTTATATGGCAGTGTAGAAGAATTTTAGTGGGCTCGCACTTAACACCATAAATGTAGTGGTTAGAGTGGCTTATGGGCCTGGATTCTCCTCTCTATGGTTCACTAGTCCACCCATTTGCGTGATGCTCTACTCGGCATTCCCATACCGAGTGCTGCTGTTCTAAAGACAGCTATGAACTCTTCCATTCAGATTTGTTTGGGGGTGGGAGAGGGTTAGTCAGCAGTCATCTAGTCAGTTTGGGTACCTTTCTGACATGTAGATGCTTCCAAAAGAAGTCTAGCCCAAAACGTCTAAGTTCCGTCCAGGACATTTTACAAAAGGTTAGATTATCCCTAAAAGATGTCCAAGTGTAGCCCACCCAAAGCATTCCCATAACATGGCTCCTAACATGCCCTCTTGAACTCTGGATGCACAGCAGTGAAATGTCTTGCCAGATATCTAGGAAAATGGTTTCAATTATTGGCACCTGGACATCCCAGGATCTAGTGATGGGAATAATTAGTGAGATAATTAAATGTGCTGATGGCATGAAGTTGTTCAAAGTTATTATATAAACCGCAAGAAGACCTTGTCAGACTGGGCATTAAAATGGCGGATGATGTTTAATGTGAGCAAGTGCAAAGTGATGCATGTGGAAAGAGGAATCCGAACTATAGCTGTGTGATGCTGGCTTCCATGTTAGGAGTCATTGCCCAGGAAAAGGATCTAAGTGTCAGTGTTGATGATAAGTTGAAACCTCAGCTCAATGTGTGACGGTGGCTAAGAAAGCAAATAGAATGTTAGGAATGATCAGGAAAGGAATGGAAAACAAAGATGAAAATGTTATAATGCCCTGGCTGCACCTCGAATACTGTGTGCAATTCTGGTTGCCATATCTCAAAAAAGATATAGCGGAATTAGAAAAGGTACAGAGAAGGGCGATGAAAATGATAAAAAGGATGAGACGATTTCCCTATTAGGAAAGGCTAAAGTGGCTAGGGTTCTTCAGCTTGGAGAAGAGATGGCTCTGAGGTGATATGATAGAGGTCTATAAAATACTAGGGAATGCATAATAAAGCTACTAGATTTAAAACAAATCAAAAAAAATATTTCTTTGCTCAGCATGAACTTAAGCTCTGGAATTCATTGTTAGAGAATATGGTAAAAGCAGTTAGCATAGCCGGGTTTTAAAAAGAGTTTGGACATGTTCCTAAATAAAAGTCCATAAGCCATTATTAAGATGGGCTTAGGAAAATCCATTGTGTATTCCTGGGATAAGCAGCTTAAAATTCATTTTACTCTTTTGGGATCTTGCTCAGGTACTTGTGAGCTGTATTAGCCACTGTTGGAAACAGGATTCTGGGCTTGATGGACCTTGTAATGCATTTGCACTCATATACTTCTCACAAGGAGCTGTAGCAGGATTTGAACCTTGGCTTCCTACTCCTTTACCCACTCTCTAACTGCTATTGTACCCTTTCAAGTCAGGATATTCTCGGCTTGCAATGTATTTTACAAAAGTCTTAATCTATATGGAGGTTGTGGGAAAAATATGTCTATTTGGCGCTATGTACAGAGAGAATGATTTAAAAAATGAACCTGTGGCAAACAGTTGGACTTGGAGGCTGGCACTTTGTATTCATAAGTATCTGACATGTGAGAGGAGCCAATTAATTACCTGAGCGTCAATTGTTTTGTTGTATGATGTTAATGCTAACACCAGAGGAAAGCACAAGCCACCCCCTCCCCCAGGTCCAAACAAACAGATGACAATTATATGTGAAATGCTGATAGGATACACCTTTCAAGATATGTTATTTATTTATTTATTCCATTTTCTCTACCGTTCAGAATGATTTATCTTTATGTTTATTAAAATCTTTAGATACTGAAAATACATCCCCAAAAGGATCAAAGAGGTTTACAATATAATTCAATCAAATTATGAAAAGAACTTCATTTAAATAGAGAAGAAAAGAAGAAAAAAGTAACATTCCTAAAACATAATATTATATAATAATCTACATTAATAAAATAAAATAATCAATTAATTAATAAGAATATATAAATGCAGATTGAAGTCCCAAATTCACATCCCGTCAGTTTAAAAAGGCCAATTGAAATAATGCGCCTTTAGATGTCTTTTAAATTTTTGCATGGCAGATGAGGTTCAACGTGGATAAGTGTAAAGTGATGCATATAGGTAACAAAAATCTTATGCACAAATACAGGATGTCTGGGACAGTACTTGGAGAGACCTCCCAGGAAAGAGACTTGGGAGTTATGATCGACAAGTCGATGAAGCCATCCATTCAATGTGCGGCAGTGGCGAAAAGGGCAAACAGAATGCTAGGAATAAGAAAGATGGGGATCACGAACAGGTTATCATGCCGCTGTACCGGGCCATGGTGCGCCCTCACCTGGAGTACTGCGTCCAGCACTGGTTGCCGTACATGAAGAAGGACACGGTACTACTCGAAAGGGTCCAGAAAAGAGCGACTAAGATGGTTAAGGGGCTAGAGGAGCTGCCGTACAGTGAAAAATTAGAGAAACTGGGCCTTTTCTCCCTCGAACAGAGGAGATTGCGAGGGGACATGATCGAAACATTCAAGGTACTGAAGGGAATAGACGTAGGGCTTCTTTTAGAAAGGCGCGCTAGTGGGGTTAACTTGCGAGACTTTACATCATGCGCTGGCCAAAAACTACCACCTGCTCAAGAGGAGGCGGTAGCAGCTAGTCCATCCAGCGGTGTAGCGTGCGCTATTATGCACGTTAAACCGCTAACGCGCCTTTGTAAAAGGAGCCCTTAGTAGATAAGGACAGGTTGTTCACCCTCTCCAAGGTAGGGAGAACGAGAGGGCACTCTCTAAAGAGGAAAGGGGATAAATTCCATACGAACGTAAGGAAGTTCTTCTTTACCCAGAGAGTGGTAGAGAACAGGAACGCTCTTCCGGAGTCTGTCACAGGGGAAAACACCCTCCAGGGATTCAAGACAAAGTTAGACAAGTTCCTGCTGAACCAGAACGTGCTCAGGTAGGGCTAGTCTCAGTTAGGGCACTGATCTATAACCAGAGGGCCACTGGTCTGATCCAGCAGCGGCAATTCTTATATTCTTATGTTCTTCCTTTCTCAGTTCTACAGGCAAATTATTCTATGCAATTTATGTAGGTATTCAAGCATTTTTCCCTGTCTGTTCCAGCAGGCTCACAAAGGGACAGTAGGGGGATTGAGTGACTTGCCCAGGGTAGCAGCATGGGTTTGAATCCACATCCTCAGGGTAGGTTGTTGCTTTAACCACTCCCAGGTAAATTTGGGCTGTCCAAACCATGGCTGGAAAACTGCCTCGGATCCAAGCATGTTGCCTGTATACCCAGAGAAATTGTGATTTTTCTGGAGTACACATGTCGATGGCATTTTTACACCTGGAAACCTGGCTGGTATCTTAATGCATTCTGCTTCATTTTTTCAATCAAGTTCCTTATATTCAACTTGATATATTTTATCTGTTCTATGTATTACTTCTTTCCCTGCCATGCCGGTATTTTTTGCATTATATTGCAAATGCTTTCTGTCTTGTATTTTATCTGTATCCCATGTATTAGTTCACCTTGTTGTGAACCGCCTAGAACTTTTTTGGTATGGCGGTATATAAGAATAAAATTATTATTATTATTATTATTCTGTTTCAGCAATAGAGACCAGGGTCTTCAAGTGCATGACCAGCCACCAGAGGACACACTTGTAAAGGAAAGGAGCCTGATAGGAGACAGAGCAAGACAAGCAGGCTGGAGAGGATGGGGCTGAGAGAAGCTTATTGTGTCCCCTCTGTTCAGGGAGGAGAGGGAAACATATGTAAACAGGGCTGCTTTTCTCTCTATGGTTTGTTGAGGTCGCTTTTCAGCAGTGACTGTTGGTATGGATGGATTTTTTTTTTTAACTCTATGGGGCTCATTTTCAATAAAGAAAGATGTCTGCATATAGCTGTACTTGGATGTTCTAATCACCAAAATGCCCAAGTGCTGATTTCCAAAACTTACTTCCTAGACGTCTTGCTAGGCTTTTTGTCCACAGTGCATCCAAAGATCAAGGGAAGGGATCCCCAAAGTCCCTCCTTGAGGGCCAAATCCAGTCGGGTTTTCAGGATTTCCCCAATTAATATGCATGAGATCTATGTGCATGCACTGCTTTCAATGCATATTCATTGGGGAAATCCTGAAAACCCGACTGGATTCAGCCCTCAAGGAGAGACTTTGGGGACCCCTGATCAAGAGGGTGTGTTGGAGGCATCTACACAGATCACCAGAGATTAGGGCTGGAGAAAGAATTTCATCATAACAAATACATTTCCATCAGAAGAAAATCGGAGCTTGCAGCCAACCTGAGACTTTCTGAAAGACAAGTCAAAATCTGGTTCCAGACCCCATAAGCAAAGGAAAGGGAATTAGTGACCCCAGCCCTCTCTCGGACTCTGTGACTGCTATAGAAATGCCCAGTTCCTTGTTTCCACCACTTCTTCTAGTAAATGGTTTACCACACACTGGGATCCGGAAACAAGTCACTGTCTCAATAAATAAAAGGCAACAAACACCTCCAAAATGTGATAACAAAACAACTGTTTACAGAGCACCGAAATCAGTGAGATGTTGCAGAATTTGTAAATCTCAAGGAAATCCATGGGATTGTAGCCAATTAGCACACAGACTTTTCTATCAGCACCTGGGAAAATACAATTTCTAGCTTCATGAAATTGGTTTTCCCCAGCCGGTAACAAACACATTCAGGCTTCGGGAGGACAGTTTTTAAAGACATTTACACAGATAAATAGTGATCTCTCCATGCAAATTGTCCAACTTACATTGCCCATCGTAAGCATTGTGAAAAATATTCCTGTTCACCACAAGTACTTTCATGCTTTGCCCCATTGTAGACAGTCCCTGAGATGCAGCTGGAAAGTACGACTACGGTATGTACATTAAAGCAATCTGGCTGTTTTCTGCAGTCAAACTACCATTGTCAGCCACTGAGGAATGGTAAGCTATGCGCCTACCATTTTATGAAATAAAAATATACTAAACATCCCAAAGTCTGTACAAGTCGAGACCTATGTGTAAATAAATAACAGTGGGATTTCACTTTTGGAGACTTTCATATCCCTGATGGTGTGCAGTTGGCAGTTGGTTTTCATTCCTGGGGGGCTTAATGGGTAATTTTGGATACATGTCCTATATTATCTGTCCAGAAAGGTGGCAAGATTTGGAGCATTCCATGGGTGGCACCACTTAAAGGCGGATTTTAGAACATAAGAACATAAGAAGTTGCCTCCACTGGGTCAGACCAGAGGTCCATCGCGCCCAGCGGTCCGCTCCTGCGGCGGCCCATCAGGTCTATGACCTTTGAAGTGGTTCCTGACCATTTCTATAACCTACCTCTGCTTCTATCTGTACCCCTCAATCCCCTTATCCTTTAGGAACTTATCTAAACCTTCCCTGAACCCCTGTAATGTGCTCTGGCCTATCACAACCTCCGGAAGCGCATTCCATGGGTGGCGCCACTTAAAGGCGGATTTTAGAAAGAAGATATGTCAGCCTTCAGACATCCAGGCCAAGTTATCTCAAGTTCCCCTAGCATTTTGGACAGTATCTAAAACACAGAGGGACTCATAAATGTTAAACACGTCTAAAAACTTGCCCAAGTCAGCACTTGGATGACCTAAAAGACAGGTCGTCCAAGTGCCGATAATCAAACTGAATTTCTAGATGTATCAAGGGACTTTATAGGCCTTTGAATGCCACTGTGCGCCCAGAGCTGAAAGGGGTGTTCGAGAGGATAATCAAAGGTTTGACAAGGCTTCCTGGATGAAACTTATACATTGTGAGTCAGAAGATATGAAAATAAGTATAAGTGCAAAAAGGTATCCAAAGTGAGCAGATTACCACTGCAGAGACAAAGTACTCCCTCAGTGATCACTGACCTCCTCACACCCCCCACAAAGATCAGAATAAAAACGTACATACCTGTCTCCGGAACATCAGCACCTGCCATAGGAAAGCCTAGTAGAGCTGCACACAGGTGTCTTAAATAGCCTGAGGGGTGGGCTAGTGAACCATAGAGAGAAGAACCCAGGCCCATAAACCATTCTAACCACTACATTTATGGTGGAAAATGTGATCCCCCCCCAAATCCTACTCTACTGCCATATAGGTGCCACCTGCAGCCATAAGGGCTATTGGGGTTATAGTCAGGTGGGTATAGTGGATTCTGTGGGGCTCACCATAACCTATAAGGGAGTTCTGCTGAGATGTTTATGTGGCACCCTTTTTGTGATGTTCACAGCAGTGCCCTGTAAGGTGCCCCACTGCTCTGTTGCCATGTCTGGGTGGCCAGTCCATTACAGGACTGGCCCTTTCCACGTCCACATGGTTTTGTTCTGGGCATTTGGGACCTGAATGAATTTTTGATTGAAAATGTGGCATAAAGATAGACTTACTGGCAGTCTGGACGATCAACTGCCTGGCTATCCAAATAGATGATTTTGGGGGAAAAAATTTGGACGCATTATGATTTGCTTTTCAAAATTGGACATTTTGCCAGTGTTGTCTTTGGGCTTTTAACACCATATGTCTAAAGTATTTTAAATTGTACATCGCTTTGAATTATGATTAAGCGATTAATCAAAAATCATTAAACTTGAAACTTGTCTAAATCGGACTTAGATGTATGTTTTGACTATAGAAACATAGAAACATAGAAGATGACAGCAGAAAAGGGCTACAGCCCATCAAGTCTGCCCACTCTGCTTACCCACCCCCTGTCTATGCCCTAATGACCCAATTTTCTTATCTTGACCCTCGTAGCAATCCCACATGGGTATCTCATTTATTCTTAAAGTCTGGCACGCTGTCTGCCTCGATCACCTGCACTGGAAGCTTGTTCCAATGATCAACCACTCTCTCTGTGAAGAAATACTTTCTGGTGTCGCCATGAAATTTTCCGCCCCTGAGTTTGAGTGGGTGCCCTCTTGTGGCCGAGGGTCCCTCGAGAAAGAAAATATCATCTTCCACTTCGACACGTCCCGTGAAGTACTTAAATGTTTCGATCATGTCTCCCCTCTCCCTACGTTCCTCGAGAGTGTAGAGCTGCAATTTGTTCAGTCTCTCTTCATACAAGAGACCCTTGAGCCCCGAGATCATCCTGGTGGCCGTCCGCTGAACCGATTCAATTCTGCGCACATCTTTACTGTAATGTGGCCTCCAGAATTGCACACAGTACTCCAGATGAGGTCTCACCATGGCCCTGTACAACGGCATTATGACTTCAGGCTTTCGGCTGACGAAACTTCTATTGATACAACCCAATATCTGCCTTGCCTTAGATGAAGCCTTCTCCACTTGATTGGCAGTTTTCATGTCTGCACTGATGATTACTCCTAAATCTCGTTCTTCTGAAGTCCTAGTTAAAGGTTCTCCGTTCAAGAAGTACGTCCTGCATGGATTTCCGCTTCCGAGGTGCATGACCTTACATTTCTTAGCATTGAAGCCTAGCTGCCAGGTTGAGGACCAACTTTCCAATGTAAGCAGGTCCTGTGCCATATAATTCTGTAAACTGCATTCACTTACTATATTACATAGTTTGGCGTCATCGGCGAATAGTGTTATTTTACCTTGAAGCCCTTGAGTCAGATCCCCTATGAATATGTTGAAAAGGAGTGGACCCAGGACCGAGCCCTGCGGCACTCCACTGGTCACCTCCGATGTTTTAGAGAGGGTACCATTAACCACCACCCTCTGAAGTCTGCCACTCAGCCAATCATTGACCCATGCAGTTAGTGTCTCTCCTAACCCCATCGATTCCATCTTGCTTAGCAGCCTGCGGTGTGGGACACTGTCAAAAACTTTACTGAAGTCCAGGTACACGACGTCCAAAGACTCTCCCAAGTCCAACTTTCTTGTTACCCAGTCAAAGAAGCTGATGAGATTGGATTGGCAGGACCTACCCTTGGTGAATCCATGCTGACTGGGATCCCGAAGATTCCCTTCATTCAAGATCGTGTCCAATTTGCTTTTAATTAGTGTTTCCATGAGTTTGCACACTATTGATGTGAGACTCACCAGTCTATAATTCGCAGCCTCTGTCCTGCAACCTTTTTTATGCAGAGGAATGACATTAGCTAATTTCCAGTCCAGGGAAACTTTCCCCTTACTTAGGGAGAGATTGAATAGCTCAGCCAACGGTTTCGCTAGGACATCGCTCAATTCTCTGAGCACTCTTGGGTGCAAATTGTCTGATCTATTACATTACATTAGTGACTTTTATTCTGCCATTACCTTGTGGTTCAAGGCAGATTACATTAGAGGTTATCTGGACAATTCCAGAAGAGATTACATAGTTGACCGGGTTACTTGGGGGGATTGAAATACTTTCTGTGGAGTTAGTTTGTCTTGATGGATTTCTTGAATAGCAGGGTATTAATTTCTTTTCTGAAGGTTTTGTAGTCTGGTGTTGTCATCAGTAGACTGGTGGTCAAGTTTCGCTGCCTGTGTGGCCAGTAGGCTATCATACATTTTTTTGCATTTGATGCCTCTGAGTGGGGGGTGCGTGAATGGTGTTTGAGTTCTCCTTGCCTGGTTGTATTCATTTGGATAAGGCAGCTGTTCAAGTAGGCTGGGCTGTCTCCATTGATTGCTTTAAATAGTAGACAGTAAAATTTGAATTGTATTCTTGCTTGTATTGGGAGCCAGTGTGAGTTGAGGTATGCAGCGGTGATGTGGTCGTATTTCTGTAGCGAATAAATCAGTCTCAGGGCTGTGTTTTGTACTGTTTGTAGTTGTTTTATCATGACTGCGGGGCAAGGGAGATAGAGGATGTTGCAGTAGTCTAGAAATTCTAGGACTAGGAATTGGACCACAAGCTGGAATTGTTTTCTGTCAAAGAATTTTCGGATTTGCTTTAAGTTTCTCATGACCGCAAATGATTTCTGTATTGTTTTGTTCATTTCTGGTTGCATAGTACAGCTTCTGTCTATCATCACTCCCGGAAGTCTTAGGGTGGGTTGAGTGAGGTATGTGATTGAGTTTATTACTAAATTTGTTATGGTTGGGGTTTTGTTTGTTTCAAGAAGTATAAATTTTGTTTTGCTTGTGTTCTTTCATCCATGTAGCCACCGTTTCTAGTGTTCTGTGTAGTTTGTCTGTCATGGAGTGTGCAGGTTGATCAAAAGGAAGGAGGATGGTGATGTCATCTGCATAGCCATAGGAAGTTAAGCCTAATTTGTCTAGGCAGGTGCCAAGGGATGCAGTGTAGAGAGTGAAGAGAGTTGGGGATAAAGGCGATTCTTGGGGTTGGATCATGGTTCTGATTTTTCTTTGTTTGGTTTTACTCTGTAGGTCCTGGATTGTAGGAATCCTTGAAACCAAGTGTGCACCTTTCCTGTGATTCCTATTGTTTCTAGTACAGTATTTGTAGTAGGATGTCATGGTCTACCAGATCAAATGCTGCAGTGAGATCTAGTTGTATACCTAGTATTTTTTTGCCTGTACTGAGGTGTTGTCTGGCAGTGTCCAGGAGGGATTCTAGTAGTGTCTCTGTGCTGAAGTTGAACTGGATGTTTATGCATTACTTACATGCAGCAAGACTATCCATTGTAGAATCATAAACGTTTAAAATATGTCTCGTATAAAGAGTCAGCATGGGCACATAAATATTTACTCAGATAGTGAACCCACTAGGGACAGAGAACATGCCTACATATATTAAACTGCTTTGGCTGTATGAGGAGGTCCTCACAGGTGTCAGGCAACAAACAAAATAAGTAAGGTCCAGAGAGGAAAAAAGATCCAAAAAGGCCAATCTTCGTAACCCCACACTCTATTTTATTTCCCAACACTTGGGAAACAATGCGGTTGTTACACCACTCCTCAGAAAACCCTTGCTGGACCCTATCTGCCCTTCCAACTATTGTCCTGTCTGCTTCCTCCCCTTCTTCTCCAAGCTGCTTGAATGTACTGTTCACTGCCGTTGTCTTAACTTTCTTAAATCTCAACCTATCCTTGACCTGCTTCAATCAGGCTTTTGCCCTCTTCATTCTACAGAAATGGCCCTTACAATCTTCTCCAATTACCTGCTCCTGCCAAATCCAAAGGCCTGTACTCCATCCTTATCCTTCTTAATCTATCTGCAGCTTTTGATATGGTAAATCACCACCTACTCATCGATATGCTGTCTTCACTTGGATTTCAGGGTTCTGTTATCGCTTGGTTTTCTATCTATCTTTCCCATCACACCTTTAGCTTATGATGTGGTGGATCCTTCTTCACCGCCATTCTGCTGTCAATCAGTGTACCTCAGGGCTCTGTCCTAGGACCACTTCTTTTTTCCATCTACACTTCATCCCTTCATGCTCTAATCTCCTCCCATGCCTTTCAGTATCACCTCTATGCCAATGAATCACAGATCTATTTCGACACATGAAATCTTGACAGACGTTCAGGTCTGGGTCCAACTGCTTGTCGGACATCGCTACCTGAATGCCTCACTGCCATCTAGAATAAAGCATAGCCAAGAATGTGCTCCTCATCTTTTCTCCTAAACCTGCCTCTCCTCTTTCTCCATTCTCTATTTCTTTGGACAACACCCTCATTCTCCTTGTCTCGTCGGCTCGCAATCTTGGGGTAATCTTTAAATCCTCTTTCTCTTTTCACATGTCCAACAGACTGCCAAAACCTGGAAGACATACTAAGCCAAATTGATAAGTTAAACAGTGATAAATCATCTGGACCGGATGGTATACATCCCAGGGTACTGAAAGAACTCAGACATGAAATTGCTGAACTGTTGTTAATGATCTGTAACCTATCACTAAAATTGTCTGTAGTACCTGAAGATTGAAGGGTGGCCAATGTTACGCCAATTTTTAAAAAGGGTTCCAGGGGAGATCTGGGAAATTACAGACCAGCAAGCCTGACCTCAGTGCTGAGTAAAATTGTGGAAACAAGTATAAAAAATAAAATTGTGGAACATGTAGACAAATATGATTTAATGAGACAGAGTCAGCATGGGTTCAGCCAAAGGAGGTGTTGTCTCACCAATTTGCTTGACTTCTTTGAAGGTATGAATAAACATGTGGATAAAGGTAAGCCAGTTGATGTAGTGTATCTAGATTTCCAGAAAGCTCTTGACAAAGTTCCTCATGAGAGGCTCCTGAGAAAAATAAAGAGTCATGGGATAGGAGGTGATGCTCAATTGTGGATTAAGAATTGATTATAGGACAGTAACAGAAGATAGGGTCAAATGGCCATTTTTCTCAATGGAGTAGAGTAAATAGTGTGTGACACAGGGATCTATACTGGGACTGCTGCTATTTAACTTATTTATACATGATCTGGAAATTGGAATGGCAAGTGAGTTGATGAAATTTGCAGATGACACTAAACTATTTAAAGTGGACTGTGAAAAAATGCAGGAAGACCTTAGGATATTGGAAGACTGGGCGCCCAAATGGCAGATGAAATGTAATGTGGACAAACGCAAAGTGATGCACATTGGGAAGAATAATCCAAATCATAGTTAACGGATGCTAGAGTTCACCTTGGGGGGTCAGCACTCAAGAAAAAGATCTGGATGTCATCATGGACAATAAGCTGAATCCATCTGCCCAATGTACAGTGGTGGCCAAAAAGGCAAACAAAATGCTAGGAATTATTAGAAAAGGATGTTATAATGCCTCTGTATCGCTCAATGGTGCGACTTCACCTTGAGTATTGCATTCATTTCTGGTCTCCTTAACTCAAACAATATATAGCGGCAATAGAAAAGATTAAAAGAAGAGCGACTAAGATGATAAAGGGAATTGGACTCCTCTCGTATGAGGAAAGACTAAAGAGACAAATGAAGGGAGATATGATTGAAGTCCACAAAATCCTGAATGGGTACAAGTGGATTGATTTTTTTACTGCATCAAGATTTACAAAGACTAAGGGACACTCAATGAAGTTACAGAGTAATACTTTTAAAACCAATAGGAGGAAATATTTTTTCACTCAGAGAATAGTTAAGCTCTGGAATGTGTTGCCAGAGGATGTGGAAATAGTGCTTAATTTAGCTGGTTTTAAAAAGGGTTTGGACAAATTCCTGGAGGAAAAGTCCATAGTCTGCTGTTGAGACAGACATGGGGGAAACAACTGCTTGTCCAGGATTGGTGGCATGGAATGCTGCTGCTATTTGGGTTCTTGCCAGGTACTTGTGCTTTGTATTTGCCTCTGTGAAGATGGGATACCGGGCTAGATGAACCTTTGGTCTGATCCAGTAAGGCTATTCTTGTGTTCTTTTTCTACAATATTGCTAAAATTAGACCCTTTCTTTCTGAGTGCACTGCTAAGACCCTCATCCATACCCTCATCACCTCTCGCCTAGACTACTACAACCTGCTAAACCATCTCTCCCCCCTTCACTCTGTTCAGAACTCTGCTGCACAACTCATATTCTGTCAATGTTGCTTTGACCACATTACCCCTCTCCTCAAGTCACTTCAATGGCTCCCTATCCATTTCTGCATATTTGTTTTGCAGCTCGTCAGTATCTCTCCCCACACTCCTGCCAAGGAACTCCGCTCATCAGGTAAGTCTCTCTTATTTGTACCCTTTTCCTCTGCGGCCAACTCTAGACTCCATCCCTTCTACTTTGCAGCACCATGTGCCTGGAACAAACTGCCTGACTCGGTGCGTCAAACTCCATCTCTGGCAATCTTCAAATCCAGACTCAAAACCCACTTCTTTGAAACTGCTTCAATTCCAAACTCCAACCCACCTTTTAAGCACCAACAGCTGTCTTATCGTTCCCTCTGTAATTCTCCCACCTGAGAGTCTGACTTGACTAGATTGTAAGCTTTTTTGAGCAGGGACTGTCTCTTCTGTGTTTTGATGTACAGCGCTGCATATGTCTAGTAGCCCTATAGAAATGATAAGTAGTAGCAGTTTCGGCAGGATTAGGGCGGGCTTAGCGCATGAATGTCTTGTGGTGATAATTGGAAAAGTAAAAGATAAATAGATCATTGAATCATTTGATGAGAAGACCTCAGTGTGGACTGATAAGTCAATCGAACTTCAACAAAGTCCAATCTTGCAACCAACCCAGCGCACCATACCATCATGGAGTCTTCACGTGTGTAGTGAAAATCAGATAAATAGTGCAAACCCACTTTGTGATTAAATAGCATATCAAAGTTTTTTCACAGTAAAACAGAATAACTGCAGAGTCTTTAGCACAAATCAATAAGAAAGACTTATCTCAATGGGAAATCCAGGTTTCTTGAGTGATTCTTCGAGAACAGCACCTTGAATTGGAAATAGGCATCTCTGATAAAGTATATTCTTGGTTTGAAGGCTTCCTAAAATCCAGAACCTACAGCGTAAAATCAAACAACGAAAAATCAGAACCTTGGTCAAACCCCTGCGGAGTTCCACAGGGTTCCCCACTATCCCCCACCCTCTTCAACCTATACACTGCTTCTCTCGGAACACATCTGAACAATCTAGGTATAACCACCTATAGCTACGCGGACGACATTACCATCCTCATACCTTATGATCAGCCTAAACCCACCACGCCAAACATCCTACAACGAACACTTAATACAGTTATGTTATGGATGAAAGATCACAAACTTAAACTCAACCCAGACAAAACTAAATTCATCCTCTTCGAAAATGACAAAATCCAAACCTCAACCAATTTAGAACTCAACTCAATCAACTATCCCATCCAATCCACCATAAAACTACTAGGAATGACCATAGATAGATGCTGTACCATGCAACCGCAAATAAACAAAACAATCCAGAAATCCTTCACAATCATGAGAAATCTGAGACAAGTCCGGAAATTCTTTGAAAGAAATCAATTCCAGCTTATAGTACAATCCCTAATCCTAGGACTGCTAGATTATTGCAACATCCTTTTCCTCCCATGCCCTGCTACTATGATCAAACAACTTCAAACAATCCAAAATACAGTCTTGAGACTCATCTTCTCATTGAGAAAATATGACCACATCACAGAAGCTTATATCAACTCACATTGGCTACCAATCCAAGAAAGAATACAATTCAAATTCTACTGCATGCTATTTAAATCCCTAAATGGAGACAGTCCTGCTTACCTGAATAACCGCCTCAACCAAGCATCCACACTCAGGCACAGAAAAGCGCACTCCCCATTCATACCTCCCCCGATCAATGAAGTAAAAAGATCAAAGCTTCATGAAGGCCTCCTAGCCACTCAAGCCGCAAAACTGGATACCCGGATCTCTAACCTGCTGATGACCACATCAGACTATAAGACATTCAGAAAAGAAATAAAAACAATACTTTTTAAGAAATTCCTAAATAAGCCCTAACTTCACCTACTATTAACAACGCCAAAATAGACAAAAATCTACCCTCACTACACCAGCAATAACAACTATGCTACTAATGTAACCTCCATTTACACACTTCCTGTAAACTGTATTTACCCTTGCCCGAAATTATCTATTTTCCACTCTAATTTATCATCGGTTCCTCCATTGTAACCCAGTTTATAAATCTTTTGTAAGCCGCCTTGAACCGCAAGGTAAGGGCGGAATAGAAATCCCTAATGTAATGTAATGTAATGTAATGACTGGGGGTATTTGCAGACATGTTTCCACCTGGAAGCAGAGTGGTCTGTGTGACACATATGGAGGAAGCTTGGCTGATTTGTAGCTGACCGCCATGTTGTGTAAGGACTTGTATGCTATTACCTTGGGGTGTATACCATCTAGCCCAGGTGATTTATCACTCTTTAACTTGGCGATACTCGAGAGGGTTCAGAGGAGAGCGACGCGTTTTATAAAAGGGATGGAAAATCTTTCATACGCTGAGAGATTGGAGAAACTGGGGCTCTTTTCCCTGGAGAAGAGGAGAATTAGGGGGGATATGACAGAGACTTACAAGATCATGAAGGGCATAGAGAAAGTGGAGAGGGACAGATTCTTCAAACTTTCAAAAACTACAAGAACGAGAGGGCATTTGGCAAAGTTGAAAGGGGACAGGTTCAAAACCAATGCTAGGAAGTTTTTCTTCACCCAACGGGTGGTGGACACCTAGAATGCACTTCCAGAGGGCGTGATAGGACAGAGTACGGTATTAGGGTTCAAGAAGGGATTGGATAATTTTCTGGAGGAAAAGGGGATAGAGGGGTATAGATAGAGGACTACTACACAGGTCCTGGACCTGTTGGACTGCCGCGTGAGCGGACTGCTGGGCACGATGGACCTCTGGTCTGACCCAGAAGAGGCACTTATGTTCTTATGTTGTCAACTTGTTTCAGTATGTCTTCCAGGTTCCTCCATGTTATCTCCCTTGAAATCCATTTCTGGTTCAGGTAGATCCCTTACATCTTCAAATCATTCATTCAGTCTTTCCCCTATGGCCTCATCCTCCTTCAGTGCCTCTTATGCTCCTTAATGATCTAGCGGTCCAATGGATTCCCTCACAATCTTTCTGCTTCTAATGTACCTGAAAAAGTTGTTACTGTGAATTTATGCCTTTCTGGTAAGTTTCTCTTCAGATTCTCTTAGCTTTCTTTATCAATGCTTTGCATCTAATTTGCCAATGCTTATTTTCTTCATTTGGATCATTTTCCCATTCTTTGCAGGATGTTCTTTTGGCTCTGATAGCCTCTTTCACTTCACCTTTTATCCATGCTGGCCTCTCAGGCTGGGAATCCATTCCATTTTTTCTCTACCATATTCATATGTAATCCATTACACTCTGCCCATGCTTTCATGGGACTGTGAAAAGGCACAGTCTCTCCCCCACCCCCACTCCCCAATATGTCCTTCTATTAGCTAAGGTGTAAGTATTATATTTAGTTACTTGTCATCCTTCCTGAGTGACACTGGGATTGTGTCGGAGAGTCAGCAAAAGATAATGGGAAGTCATAAACACCTCATTGATATAGTTGTTAGAAGTAAGGAGAGAGGCAAGCATTACACTTCTGTTTCCCAGCTGACCATCCCTGGGCTCTTCCCTTCCCCTACCTCACTTTTATTTTGCATTTGTAAATTGTTAATAATTCCTATTTGCCAGAACAAACAGCTCCATGTGCATGGCATTTAGCAGAGGGATTAGGAGCTCTCCATGGGGCACAGGCTGCTGGTGGGACAGAGGGTGGACATCTGTAAGCATTATTTCAAAGTAGCTAGATCCTTGGTTACTTGTACTGAGTAAAGAGAAGACTTTGAAAGCCCTGTGAATCTTCCTCTTCAAAGAACGCTTTTGTTGGCTCTGTTAGGGCAATCACAGCCTACAGGGTCCATTTATCCAGAACCAATTTACTTTCTGAAATCACAAACAAAAAGCAAGAGAAAACGAACTTTTTGATGAGAAAAAAAACATTCCCAATGCTGGGGTGACTTGAAGACAACAGGACGGACGTTGATGCCCATAACCTGAACTAAATGGGCAGCAGGCACAACGTGGGGCATTCATCAGGATCTAAAATGTACTGTGATGTTCTGGGAGGATGGGATATAAAGCCAAATAAATGTACTCCTGGGGCATCTCCCACTTTTTACCTGTTCACATAGCATGACTGAGGATCTTGTGCTAGAGCTGGTTGTCTAATGGCATAATCTCACCAGTCCAGAAGAGCAATGTTGTCAGCTTCGGGGTTATGATAGCCAAGTTAAAGAAACAGTTTATTTATTTATTCAGTTTTCTATACCGTTCTCCCAAGGGAGATCGGAACAGTTTACATGAATTTATTTAGGTACTCTAGCATTTTTCCCTGTCCCAGTGGACTTACAATCTATCTAATCTACCTGGGGCAATGGAGGGATTAAGTGACTTGCCCAGGGTCACAAGGAGCAGCGTAGATTTGAACCCACAACCTCAGAGTGCTGAGGCTGTAGCTTTAACCACTGCGCCACACTCTCCTGCCTTAATCTGGGTAAGTTGATGCCATTTTAGGCCATCATAAAAAACAGACAAGATTGAGAAATTGAGAGACAGCAAGGGAGCTACATAACTGGAGCAGACAGATGAATGTCGGTGCCCCTCCCCCTTATCAAAATAGTGCTCCTGGACGTTAGCCAATCGATGCACTGGGTGTACAGAATGCAGATCTTCTGAACAAGAGATACTCCAGAAGTACTCTGTTACCCAGCTGAGGTTTCAGGTAGTTATCGGTAGGCACCTTGACTTTGTGGTATTCCGCATGCAACCCTAATTAACTAATTGTTAAAAATTAAATTGGTTTTAATGTTGTGGTCAATTACCACACCAATTAAACCAATTTAAAAAAAATTGCATGCATATTTTAGTTTGGCGTCGCTAGGCATCCGTGATTAGATCAAGTTTACCTAACAGGTGGAGAGCTAAGTTTTCCAAATTAAAACCACAAACTCCTGTGTTACCTTCCAAGAAAAATGGAAAAATTAGCTTATAGCAGGGTGGGTGACAACCTGCAAAAGTGCCATTTGTAGCCCTATACAGGATAAATTATAAGTAAACCCTGTTTTTCATACATTAAAGCCTCTGATAAAATTATCCCACAAATTATCCTCATAGGGGCTGAAGCAAAAGTTACCACAGCAGAAGCACCTGGCCATCGAGGGTTCTGTATGCACACCACTAGACACACACACTAGTTCAAAGCACATAGGGTATTACAATTCATGATCATGAGTCAGTTAGGTATTCCTCCTCAGTGCCCAGGGGATTTTAACAAGTTCTAAGTTTTCAGCTTCATTCTATAATTAATATAAGAGGGACCACTGAAAAGTTCTCACCCAAGCAAGAAGAGAATGATGTGGAGCCATGAAACTTACAAGTGATTCCACACTTCTCTTGATACTTTGTTTCAGTGAGGCAAATGCATCTAGCAAATGGGCAAAAGTATAGGGAAACCAAGCCACTGTGACATCACCGATGAGGTTGGCTCTAAGGCATTGGTGGAATGAGGCATTATGACATCACATTAGGAGGGGCTGCTGAAAGTTCTTAGCCCAATCAAGAAGAGAATGATGTGGAGCCATGAAACTTATTCCACACTTTTCTTGACACTTTTTGTTTCAATGATATGAAATGAATATCCATGGTAAGACACCAATGCGCTATTTATCTAGCCAGGAGATGTTCCTGGCCAGTTAAATAATTTTCAGTATCAGGAGACTTGTATCCAGTGGACTTTCCCTGATTAATGCACAAGTTCTGGTGCTTTTAAGTTGCATGTTATTAACTTTGCTGCATTGCCACAAAATATTAAGGGCTTAATGATGAAAGGATTTGTGATATCAAGTTTGAGAGTTCTGTTTGAAAATGTACTAGGGTTGACTGCCTACATTTTTACTCAAAGGACCCAGCATTCAGTAACACAATAAGCTGCTTCAGCCAGATATTCAGCGTTATGGCAGGCACTGCTCCCAGCCAGTTAACTCGGCTGTGTTGCTCTCCTAATGTTGTGTGGTTTCTTAGCCAATTCGGGAACTGAAAATTGCGCTTAAGTGGCTAAGTTGATGCACCAGCTTAACTCTGCCCCTAACCTACCCGGTTAAGAGATAGCTGGTTACTGGACATATTCAGCAGCATTAACTGGTTAATATCGGCTGCCAGCTTGTTCAGCAGGGTTTAAGCAGTCAGGAGAGGCTGAAAAGGGACATTCAAAGGCACCGAACCCAGCAGCACTGCGGATGTTCTCCTCGTACTGTCCAGGCGAAGCTGGGGGTAGTCTGGGACAAAGTCAGGGAATAGGATTGCTAATGTTACCAGCTCTGGCACTGCTGCAGACCAAGATAGTCAATGCCAGGTTTTGGCCATGGGCTGCCGTTGAATATCCAGCTGGACTCAGCCTTTATAAAAAACCCCACTGTGTCCTGCTTCTCTCCGCAGCACCACCTCAACCCATGTCATCTGCCCAGTCCTGGTTTCCGAGTGTCCCACTGATGACCCTCTTTCCCTCAAGTAACTCAGCTCCATTTAGTCGAACTCTCCAATCTTAATTTCAGGCTTTGGACACTTTTATAAAGTCAGTTTAAAATGATTTCTATTGGTATTCGCCACCTGTCCTAGTTGTTATTTTGATCCATCTTGGCTGTATCATCCTTTAATAGAAACTATCAACATATTTTAACTTCAGCATTTGCAGATCTGTCCCTCTGAGGGACCCTCTGCCTTCCTCTAAAATCTAGTTTAAAAGCTGCTCTAACTCATTTTTACGAACTACATCGCAAAGAACGATGATCATTCTTGTCCACACTCTCATTTTCTCAGTGGTCAATTATGGATGCACAAGCTGGACACTGCGGAAACAAGACAGAAAGAAGATTGTCTCATTTGAGCTTTGGTGCTGCAGAAGACTTTATGCATGCCATGGACCACCAGAAGAGCTAACTAATCGGCTAGGTCACTCGATGCTGGGAGACAGGAGTTTCAAAAGGGCCCATATTCCCAAGGCAGGATTAATTCATCAAGGGCCCCTAGGCACATAAGTACACTGGGCCCCCTGCCCCACCCTACCCCACCATGTGCCCAGACAGAAACAGGAAGCTGTGTCAGAGGGAAGCTTTGGGCAAGCAGCACCGCTTGCACAATTACAGTTCCCGTTGCCTTTCGTACCCGCGTTGCTTGCTTGTCTTACTTTCCGTCAATGGGGGGGGGGAGGGGGCGTTGCCAATCGATGCTGGAGGAGCCCATCGCCATTTGGAAAAAACAATGTTGATGCCCTCCTTCATCGGGCCCCCCTGACCATTTCAGGCCCTAGGCACCTGCCTACATGGCCTGTTGGTTAATCCTACCCTGCATATTCCCCATCCAGATGCAGGGTAGAGGAAAAGTGCCCATAATATTTCTAGGAAGGCCTCTTTGTATCTCCACTTTGAGAACTACTTTTAATTTGATTAGCTTCAATCAACTTTTCATCCTGTTATCTGCTGGCTGGTGACTTCCAAACTGGAAATTAAACAAGCTCCTTAACACCTCTTCATTCCCATTACTTCCCACAGGGAAAGTAACAAATAGAGATTGCAGGCTCTTGTCTCACTCCATGTCAGTGTCCTGCAGGAAGCTTTTCTGCCTCTCTAATGCTCAAAACCAAACACCAACTCTAGAAATAATTAGTCTTCGAATAGCATCCGCATTAGTGAGCACAAAGTGCTCCTAGGGCTCTAGTGTGGGAGATAGCACGAGCAAAAAGCATGCACATGTATTCAAATGGATGCTAACGATAACCTCATAGCAACGCATGCAGCAAAACTCGAACCCTCCATAACCAGATTGTTAACCTCAACATCTGACTTCAAAGCATTCCGCAAAGAACTCAAAACGCTACTTTTCAAAAAGCATATTCAAAACACCTAATCTCCTCTTCCACATACACCGACCAGGTTACCCACTCCCTGACACCATATCCTCAACCGACCAAAAAAAAAAAAAAAAAAACCTAATTCATCCTACCGATTCATATTACCTACCAAGATTTGATATGTAATGTAATATAACTGCTTTCATCCAATGTTACCAAGTCTATACTCATTCTGTAACTATGTCTTACCCTAAATGTCACGTACCCTCCTGGAAATGTCCAGCTTCTTCTTATGTAATCCGCTTTGAACCGCAAGGTACAAGCGGAATAGAAATCACTAATGTAATGTAATGTCATTTCTTCTTCCCTCCCAAAGCTCAGAAAAGAGCGCCAAAAACAAGGCTGCCCTTAAACCGCTGAAAAAATAATGCCAGCTTGGAGCAGGTATTAGGATGTTTAATGAGAGCATTTGCCCACGATTTGTTTTTACGATTTTATTTAATCTAGAAGCAGAAGGAAGCCCCTAAGTGCTGAAAGTGAGAGACGAGTGTGTGTGAGTCTGAGCGAATCTACACAGTGGCGCCTGTTTCCTGCGCTTAAATATAAAATGGAAAAGCTTATATTTCAAGGCGTAGAAGGATGCTGTCCATGTGTACTTTACTTCCTGATGTGCTTGGGCATGCGTGCTCACCACAGAACACTTTTGTGCAGGCACCAGGCACGTTGAGCATGCACTGTTCCCTACAGCCCCTAGAGAAATGTTTACGGTTATTTTAAAAGAAATTGGAACTATCAAAAGGCTTATAAATTGCTGAATCTTATTCCTCTCTTTGAGGACTCAAACATAAGAACATAAGAATAGCCTTACTGGGTCAGACCAATAGTCCATCATGCCCAGTAGCCCGTTATCACGGTGGCCAATCCAGGTCACTAGTACCTGGCCAAAACCCAAGGAGTAGCAATATTCCATGCTACCAATCCAGGGCAAGCAGTGGTTTTCCCCCATGTCTTTCTCAATAACAGACTATGGACTTTTCCTCCAGGAACTTGTCCAAACCTTTCTTAAAACCAGCTACACTATCCACTCTTACCACAGCCTCTGGCAATGCGTTCCAGAGCTTAACTATTCTCTGAGTGAAAAAAATTTCCTCCTATTGGTTTTAAAAATATTTCCGTGTGACTTCATCAAGTGTCCCCTAGTATTTGTAATTTTTGATGGAGTGAAAACTTGATCTATTTGTACCTGTTCTACTCCACTCAGGATTTTGTAGACTTCAATCATATCTCCCCCTCAGCCATCTCTTTTCCAAGCTGAAGAGCCCTAACCGTTTTAGTCTTTCCTCAAATGAGAGGAGTTCCATCCCCTTTACCATCTTGGTCGCTCTTCTTTGAACCTTTTCTAGCACCACTATATCTTTCTTGAGATAAGGAGACCAGAATTGAATGCAATACTCCAAATGAGGTCGCACCATGGAGCGATACAGGGGCATTATGACATTCTTAGTCTTGTTAACCATCCCTTTTTTAATAATTCCCAGCATCCTGTTTGCTTTTTTGGCCGCCGCCACACATTGGATGAAGGTTTCATTGTATTGTCTACAATGATACCCAGATCCAGTTCTTGGGTGCTAACCCTCAAGGTGGACCCTAGCATCCGATAACTGTGATTCAGGTTATTCATCCCAATGTGCATCACTTTGCATTTGTCCACATTAAATTTCATCTGCCACATGGACGCCCAGTCTTCCAATTTCCTAAGGTCCACCTGCAATTTTCCACAATCTGCATGCATTTTAACAACTTTGAACAGTTTAATGTCTTCTGCAAATTTAATCACCTTACTTGTCATTCCGATTTCCAGATCATTTAGAAATAAGTTAAATAGCACCGGTCTCAGTACAGATCCTTGCAGCACTCCACTGTTTACTCTCCTCCATTGAGAAAAATGACCATTTAACCCTACCCTCTGTTTTCTATCCGATAACTGAGGGAAGGGTTAAATGGGATGCTCCTTCTGTTTCACAAATCAGGGAATAGCAGTTAAATATTACTTTTTACAACACTAGCACATGGGCTTGTCATGCCCCTGGGGCTTGTGCACATCTGAGTAGCTGACATCAAAACTGTAATTAGTGATGAAGCTAAAAAAACACTCCAGAAGAAAAAGAAAGCCAAGAAATCACTTCGGATAGGAAAAAAGTATCACAAATGAACTGAGTGTTTCAACGTCAAGTTCGGCAAGACAAAAAGCCAATATCTCAAGGATATTTGTCAGAAAATTGAATCAGAACATGTAAATGGAAAAACCAGATTAGTGTATCAGGAGATTAAGAGATTGCGGCAGAAATTCCATCCTCGATTGGAGATGTTTAAAGAAGCCAATGGAATGATATTGAATGATCCAGAAAGCATTAAAAAGAGATGGAAAGAATATACAGAAATTTTATATAAAAAGGCAATAAGGATAACATTGGGGAAATTAAATTGAAAACTAATGCCAAAGAAGAACCAGATATTTTAAAAGAAAAAGTCATAGCAACAATTAAAGCTTTATTGAAAAACAAATCACCTGGTATTTATGGAATTCCAATTGAATTAATCAAAGGCTCAGACTGTGATATATTGGCCCTCACTTGACTGTGTCAACAGATCTGGAAGGAAACATGGCCAACCGAGTGGAGAAGATCACTGTTCATACCTATCCTGAAGAAAGTTGATGCCAACTACAGAATGATTGCATTAATTTCACCCATCAGCAAAATATTGCTGAAAATAATGCAACGAAGGCTACAATTATATGTAGAGCAAGAACTACCCAAAGTTCATGCTGGTTTCAGAAAAGGTCGAGGAACAAAAGCAAAAGCCCTTATACTTTTGCTTCATCGACTACAGCAAAGCGTTCGACTGTGTGGATCATGATAACATTTCTAGCACAAATGGGAATACCCAAACATATAACTCAGCTGATAAAGAGCCTCTAAGAAAACCAAGAAGCTGCAGGGAGAACTGAATATGGCAACACGGATTGGTTTCCAATAAAATGTGGCATCAGGCAAGGATACATCTTATCACCTTACCTATTCATCCTTTATGGTGAAGCTATCATCAGAAAAGCAAATTTGGAAAAGAACATTGGCCCGGTGGCCTAAATGCAAATAACCTGCGCTATACAGATGATGCAACGTTCATCACCAGCAGCAAAGAAGACATACAGTATCTGCTGAGAAATGTCAAAGCCGAAAGTCATAACATGGAATTAGAACTGAACATAAAGAAGACGAAGATCATGAACATGGAAAATGATGAAGATTTTGAGCTTAAGGGTGATAGAATACAAGTTGTATAGGATTTAAATCTTCTAGGCTCTTTCATAAACACAGAAACAACTAGCAGGAAAGAAATTGATCGCTCTTCAATGAAGGTTCTCGACAAGGTATTCAAAGGCAAGGTAATAACACTCCAAACGATGATCGGTCTTGTCCACACACCCATTTTCTCAATGATCAGTTATGGATGCAAAGGCTAGACACTATGGAAACAAGACAGAAAGAAGATTGACTCATTTGAGCTTTGGTGCTGAAAAAGGATTTTATGCATACCGTGGACCACCAGAAGAACTAACAAATCGATTCTGAAGAGATCAAGCTGGCTATGTCACTTGATGCCCAAATGATGAAGTTATGACTGTCTTAATTTGGTCACACCATCAGAAGAGAAAGATTGGAGAAGGACATCATGTATAGTAAGATCAATGGAACCAGGTGAAGAGGGCAACCTGCAACCAGATGGCTGGACATGTTGAAAAGAACCATGAGGATGACGCTGAAGGGCCGATTTCTTTTTAGATCTGTAACTCATTTGTTGCTAGGACTTGAACACAAGTCGATGGCACCTAACCAACTAGCACATAAAGTACAGCTGTTCACCTGCAAGAGATCCAGAGTTAATGAAAGGTGAATTGAGCCCTGCTTATCCCCCTAAATCAGAGCATTGGACAATAAGTTACATGCAGGCACTAGGCTGCGTTCAAAAGTTGTAAATGGGTAAAGCACTGTTTTGCATGAAGTATAGACTTATATAATATTGGCCTTCAGATTATGCAGCTAAATTGGGACAGGTGCAGTTGATATGAGCTGAGCAGTGCATTCCTCCACGCAGGGTTAGGAAAGTGTATGGATAAGAGCAGGTAGTAATGCCAGTGGGTAAAGTTCCAAAGAGCCCACTTCTGTTGAAAAATCTGAGGGGTCCTTTTCCTTTACAATTATGGGATTCGTTGAGGTTCAACTTGGTTATTTAACAAATATTGAAATGTCAGGTAGGTGACGATTGTTCGTTAATGACCTCTCAGATTTCTTTATGCATATTGGAATATTTGAATGCTTTTGTCAACCATTCGGAGCATTTAGACCCTGATTCAATAAATGGTGCCTAAATCATAGGGGCCAAGGAGTGCGATGCATAGCACATGTCGATTATGAGTTAGACGCCATTTATAGAATCGTGCCCAGTGGTGTCTAAAGTGGACTTAGGCGTGGGTAGACACCCCCTAATTATGCCAGGCTTTTCTTGACCTTTGTCTACCTTAGGCACCTACATGCAAAACATGCCCAAGCTCCGCCCATGATCTTCCCCCTAACCACGCCCCCTTTCTGATAGATGCCTCAGACTAGGCGCCTACCACCCCATTAATTTTAATTTAACCAATTTTGAGGTTCTAATTGCTTGTTATTGGCGCTGATTAAGCTTTTGAAATAGAATCTGGGTCTTACCTTTGACACAGCAAATAAAATTTGACCTGTTTATATTATGTTACTTCTGTTAAGCTGTGGTTGAGCACGAGCGCACACTTAGCGCAGCAAAAAAGCCTTACCAAGGAGTGCAATAACTGCCATGTATATTCTTTAATCTTATTGTAAGATTCCTGACACTTCCAAGGTATAAGAAACTCTATGGTATGGTCATTTTTGCATTTGCATGTGCTACCCACAAGCTAATAGATGAAATGGAGCAGGTTTAGGGGCAAAGATGGGGCATCTTCTGTGCTAATCAGAATATAAAAAGACTAGTGTTTTAGCCCGTTACATTAACGGGTGCTAGAGACTACTCTTCCTCCTGCCCTTGTTCCCTCTGTTAGGCGGTGTTTTTTTTTCCACTCAATTTGAATTCAAGATGGAGGATTGTACCGGAAGCCGTCGCCATGATCACCGCTAAAGCTACAGAAGAGCCTCCGCTCGCCTCTGTATAAAGTCCTTTTTTTTTCGTTGTAGACTTCCTCCCTTTCCCCTTCCCGTCCCACCTTTCGCTTTTTCAACCCCCTGGCATTTCCCTTTGCACGGTCTCCCTCATGCTGTGATTGTGCCTCATCCGCTCCTTCTCCTGGCCTCACCGCTACTCCCGCACAGAGTGGGGGAGACCTGTGGCGGTGCTGAGTTAACTTCTCCTTCCCTTCCCTTCATGCCTACACTATTCAAGCAGATTGGGCAGCCTTTCCCCGCTTTCCCCCCTTCCCACCCCCCTTTCCTGTGCCTGCTCGGAGGGGAGGCTCTTTCCCGGGATCTCGCTGTCATGGGGGAAGGGAGCTGGCAAGACCACAGGGACCATTGTATGCGTGCAAACGCACTCCTGCTGGCCACAGACCTACAGATCACGGATCACGCAGGTAAGAGTGCGCATGCGTGCTTAGCGTTTTATTATAGTACATAAGAATAGCCATACTGGTTCAGACCAATGGTCCTTATAGTCCAGTCCAGTCTCCTGTTTCCACAGTGGCCAATCCAAGTCATAATGCCTGGCTACCTATCCCAGGACAAGCAGTGGCTTCCCCTCTGTTTGTCTCAATAGCACACTATGGACTTTTCCTCCAGGACCTTCTCCAAACCTTTAAAAAACCACCTACATTACAATACATTAGGGATTTCGATTCCACCATTACCTTGCAGTTCAAGGCGGATTACAAAAGAATTATTCAAGATGTGTTACAACAAGAACTTACAAACCCCCCCCCCCCCCCAAAAATGGTCATTTTCAAAAAGAGTAAGAAATGGGTAAGGTTATTTGTTTGGGGTAGTTGGCGTTAGTGAGAGGTGGAGTTTGAGACTTGCGGTATTATTTCTTTTTTCAGAGTTTTCTTGAAGAGTATGGTCTTTATTTCTTTTCTAAAAGTCTTGTAGTCGAGGGATGCCGTCAGTAGATTGGCGATTTGGTTGTCTAGTTTGGCTGCTTGAGTGGCCAGGAGACCATCATATAGTTTTTTCCGTTTGACCTCCTTAATTGGGGGGTATTAGAATGGGGTGTGAGTTTTCCTATGTCTGGTTGTGGTGTTGTGGATGAGGCGATTATTCATCCTCTTATCACATCCTCTGGCAATGCGTTCCAAAGTTTAACTATTTTCAGAGTGAAAAAATATTTCCTCCTTTTGGTTTTAAAAAAATTTCGCTGTAACTTCTTGAATGTCCCCCAGTCTTTTCATTTTTGATGGAGTAAAATCTTGATCTACTTGTACACATAAGAACATAAGAAGTTGCCACCACTGGGTCAGACCAGAGGTCCATCATGCCCAGCGGTCCGCTCCCGCGGCGGCCCATCAGGTCTGTGACCTGTGAAGTGGTTCCTGACCATTTCTGTAACCTACCTCTACATCTATCTGTACCCCTCAATCCCCTCATCCTTTAGGAACCTATCTAAACCTTCCTTAAAACCCTGTAGTGTGCTCTGGCCTATCACAACCTCCGGAAGCGCGTTCCATGTGTCCACCACCCTCTGGGTAAAAAAGAACTTCCTCGCATTTGTTCTAAACCTGTCCCCTCTCAATTTCTCCGAGGGATCCCTTGTACTTGTGGTTCCCCACAGTCTGAAGAATCTGTCCCTGTCCACCTTCTCTATGCCCCTCAGGATTTTGAAGGTTTCTATCATGTCTCCTCTAAGTCTCCGCTTTTCCAGTGAGAACAGCCCCAGCATTTTCAACCTGTCAGCGTATGAAAAGTTTTCCATACCATTTACCAGTTTAGTTGCTCTCCTCTGGACCCCCTCAAGTACTACACATTCTATACCACTCAGGATTTTGGAGATGTCAATCATATCTCCCCTCAACAGTCTCTTTTCCACGGCGAAGAACCCTAACCTCTTTAGTATTTCCTTACACAACAGGAGCGGATAGCATAGCTTGTTTTAAGAAAGGTTTGGACAATTTCCTGGAGGAAAAGTCCATAGTCTGTTATTGAGAAAAACATGAGGGAAGCCATTTCTTGCCCTGGATCGGTAACATGGAATATTGCTACTCCTTGGGTTTTAGTCAGCTGTTAGTGACCTGGATTGGCCACCGTGAGAACGGGTTACTGAGCTTGATTGACCATTGGTCTGACCCAGTAAGGCTATTCTTATGTTCTTAATGGTGGCACTAATTCTTAGATAATAGACTTGAATAAGGACAGAATTGAAAACACCACTTGGAAGTGCTTGATGTAATCAGCATTCATTCCACTCCTTATTACTGCATATACCAGTCTCCCAGATCCTCAGCGGAGCCACCACATATTCAAATATATCTCATAGTAAATGGCTTTATGCTCCAACTTGTCACTGGATCAATTTTAATTTACTTTTTAGTCATTCACTTAATAGTTATGTACTAAAAAGTACTTAGCTGTATGTGAATCATGTCAGTGTATCTATCCCTGTTGAGTCCTTTATGACTAATGTGGACAGTATTTTTAGGTATTTTTGTTATTATCAGGGATATATTGAAAACAATTACATCTGAAGGTCCGAGGACATTGATTTTCCACAGTCTCGTTTGTTTGAAAAGATTTATCATGGTCATATCATTACATCATCTACATACGCAGAGACTTTAATTTCTAAATCTTGTAATTTTAGACCATAAATGTTTGAGGAACTGCAGAATGCTATTAAAAGTGATTCTAAAACAATATTGAAGAGTAAAGGGGAAAAGAGACAACCCTCTGGAAATAAAAATTTGTTCAGAAAGAGTATTGTTCACCAAAATGCATACTATAGGATTTCTATATAACGTTTCCACTTTTCTGATGAAGGTTTCTGGTGCATTGAACCCGTACAAAGATTGGAAGAGGAAATCCCACTCCACTCTGTCAAAGGCTTTTTCAGCATCAATCAATATTGCTACAACAGGAATGGAAGAAGACTTTGCTCTGAAGGATAGCTGATGAAACAAACATGAATTATCTGTTATATCTATTTGGCTTCCCCCATGTCTGTCTCAATAACAGACCATAGACTTTTCCTCCAGGAAAAAAATGGATCTACTTGTATCCATTCTACACCACTCAGGATTTTGTAGACTTCAATCATATCTCCTTTCAGTTGTCTCTTTTCCAGGCTGAAGAGTCTGAACCTTTTTAGTCTTTCCTAATACGAGAGGAGTTCCATCCCTTTTATCATCTTGGCTCACCTCAAGGCTTAAGTTTTGCAGAAACCATGGCAGGGATGAATGTCACTTCTACGCAAGGATATAATGGAGATCTTAGTTTCTCAGAATGTGAAGTCTGGACTCTCGTGTGGAGAGCGCAAACCAACGGGGCTTTGCATTGTTGCATTCAGGAGCAGTTATAATGTATAATACTGCATGTGAGAGAGATGGAGGAGGCAGGGTCAGAAGGTGGGAAATGCCTTTTCATGGTCTTGTGAACCTGTGAAGTTTAGCTGCAAATATTTGCCTCATTCTTCACTACTTGTGTGGCTTTACTCCCAGACTGGCCCCCTGAGTCCCTCCCCCCCCCCCCAGCAAGTAGCATTAGATGTTCCTTTGCAAACTGCCATAAACCTTTCTCTAAACAGGATGTATCTGTATGTCTTTCTTTTCTCACATTCGATACTGGCCTTACATTCTGAAAACCCCAAGGAGATAATAAAGCAGTTTAACTGATCAATCAGTATAGCAAAATTAATTAGAATACAGTATACATACATTAAATTTACCTCCTCATTATAAAATAACAACCAAATGTTTGGAGCGATTGGCTGAGGATCAGGGAAACCCAGTCCAAATTCCGCTACAGCTCCTTCTCATTTTGGGATCTTCTGATCTTGCCACCAGGGACAAAAAATGCCTCATATACATGAATGCAAACCATCTCAACAGCATCTGGCTAGTATATAAAAAAAAATAAAAAGTAATAACTATCCATCTGAATTACTGATAACCCACTCACACTTTTCAAGTCAATGCCAGATATAAAAAGTAAACTCAATTCTCAATTATCTATCGATTGTCTGGAGCAAAGCTGGTTGTTTCAGAAATAACTAAATTAAGCTACAGCAAAGGTTCCCAGACTGTAGATCAAAAAAAAAAAAAAAAAAAGAGTCGGGAGTGGTACCAGAGGAGTAGCGATGGGCGGATGTGGTCCCTCTCCACAAAAGTGGAAGTAAGGAAGAAGTAAACTAAACTAAACTAAACTAAACCTTAGGTTTGTATACCGCACCATCTCCGCGTGCGCAGAGCTCGGCACGGTTTACAGAGTTTGAAAGGAAAGGAACTACAAAGAAAGGGTATAGGAGAGGGACTGAGGAGATAGAGGGGGACAGGATACTAGAGCACGGGAGGTGATTAGATTTTTGAAAAGAGCCAAGTTTTCAAGTGTTTGCGGAAGGATTGGAAGGAGCTAGAATTTCTGAGCGGGGATGAAAGATTGTTCCAGAGTTCCGTGGTTCTAAAGGGGAGGGATGTTCCAAGTTTTCCTGCGCGGGATATACCTTTTATGGAAGGGAAAGATAGTTTCAGTTTTTGGGAGGATCTAGTCGAGAGCGGGTTTGAGGAATTCCAGAAGAGTGGGATAATGGGAGGGAGGACGCCATGTAGAATCTTGAAGGCTATGCAGGCACATTTATAGAGGACTCTGGAGTAAACTGGGAGCCAGTGAAGCTTGGAGAGGAGTGGGGAAACGTGGTCGAACTTGCCTTTTGCGAAAATAAGCTTGGCTGCGGCGTTCTGAATTAGTTGAAGTCTATGGAGGTTTTTCTTAGTTAGGCTTATATAGATGGAGTTGCAGTAGTCCAGTCTAGAGAATTACAGGCCAGTAAGTCTGACTTCTGTGGTAAGAAAATAATTGAAACGCTTTTAAAACAGAGAATTGTGAAGTTTTGGGAATCCTGTGGATTACAGAACCGGAGGCAACTTGGATTCACTAGAGGGAGATCTTGTCAGACAAATCTGATCAATTTCTTTGACTGGGTGACCAGAGAATTGGACAGAGGGAGTTCGCTATATGTGGTGTATTTAGATTTTAGCAAAGCCTTTTATTCCGTGTTCCACACAGATGTCTGATAAATAAACTGAGTGCTCTCGGGATGGGTCCCAAAGGGATGGGCTGGGTCAAGAACTGCTTGAGTGGAAGGTGACAGAGGGAAGTGATCAATGGAGATCACTCTGAGGAAAGATATGATACAAGTGGTGTGCCTCAAGGTTCTGTTCTTGGGCCTGTTCTTTTTAACATTTTTATTAACGATATTGCTGAAGGGTTTTGGGTAAGATTTACCTCTTTGCGGATGATGCCAAAATCTGCAATAGAGTAGACATGCCGGATGGTGTGAATAATATGAAGAAAGACCTGGTAAAGCTTGAAGAATGGTCTGAAACGTAGCAGCTAAAATTTAATGCTAAGAAATGTAAGGTCATGCATTTGGGCTGCAAAAACCCGAGGGAATGGTACAGTTTGGGGGGTGAAGAACTTATGTGCACGACAGAAGAGCAGAACTTGGGTGTGATTGTATGTGATGATCTTAAAGTGGCCAAACAGGTTGAAAAGGTGACGGCGAAAGCTAAAAGGATGCTAAGTTGGATAGGGTGAGGTATGGACAGTAGGAAAAAGGAGGTATTGATGCCCCTGTAGAAGACTCTGGTGAGGTTTCATGTAGAATATTGTGTACAATTCTGGAGGTCGCACCTTCAAAAAGATTTAAAAAGGATGGAGTCGGTCCAGAGGAAGGCTACTAAAATGGTGGGTGGTCTTCATCATAAGGCGTATGGGACAGACTTAAAGATCTCAATCTGTATACTTTGGAGGAAAGGCAGGAGAGGGGAGATACGATAGAGATGTTTAAATACCTACGTAATGTAAATGTGCACGAGTTGAGTCTCTTTCATTTGAAAGGAAGCTCTGGAATGAGAGGGCAGAGGATGAAGTTAAGAGGTGATAAGCTCCGGAGTAATCTAAAGAAATACTTTTTTATAGAAAGGGTGGTAGATGTGTGGAACAGTCTCCCTGAAGAGGTGGTGGAGACAGAGACTGTCTGAATTCAAAAGGGCCTGAGATAGGCACGTGGGATCTCTCAGAGAGAGAAAGAGATAATGGTTACTGCGGATGGGCAGACTAGATGGGCCATTTGGCCTTTATCTGCCATCATGTTTCTATGTTTAGTTTCCTGTGTCATTTTCTGCTTTTGTTGGTTTTTCATTTTATTTTTATGAATTCTTCTTTGTTTCTATAAATTTTATTAATTAAAAGGTAACTACAGCTACTGTCCTCCGCCCCAAAAAACAGCATGTAACAAACCATCCCACCCCTCTGATTATAACTCAAACCCCCAATGACAATCCATACCCCAGACCTCTATTGAACCCCTCCCTCAGCACCAATATTATGCAATTTATCTTTGTCCCCTCCCCATCATCACCACCATAGAAACAGCCAAAGTTCTTTGGCACTTCTATAGGATTTCAATGGGCCAGGAATAGTCTCCTATCCCTTTTGCACTGAAGCAAATGTAATTGTAGACTCTGGACAGGAATATGATGAGTTGGAGTTTTAAAAGTAGCAACCATTACTTTAAAGGTAGGTGTAACCTGGAGTGGAATTCGAGGAGTTGGAGTCTTGGAAGCAATAACCATTGCAGCAAAGGTAGGTGTAACCTGGAGTGGAATTTGAGGAGCTGGAATCTTGGAAGCAGTAACTACAGCAGTGGTCTCAAAGACAAACCCTTTGCAGGGCCACATTTTGGATTTGTAGGTACTTGAAGGGCCTTAGAAAAAATAGTTAATGTCATTAAAGAAATGACAATTTTGCATGAGGTAAAACTCTTTATAGTTTATAAATCTTTCCTTTAAGTTAAGTCTTAATAATAATATTGTCATTTATAGCTAAAGAGACATATGATCAAGAAACGGTTTTATTTTACTTTTATGATTATGATAAACATACCGAGGGCCTCAAAATAGTACCTGATGGGTCGCATGTGGCCCCCGGGCCGTGAGTTTGAAACCACTACACTACAGCAAAGGTAGTTGTAAGCTGGAGTGAAATTTGAGTATTGCTACACCTTGGGTTTTGGTCAGGTATTAGTGACCTGGATTGGCTACTGGGCTTGATGGACCATTGGTCTGACCCACTAAGGCTAGTCTTATGTTCTCATTCTTGGAAGCCAGTGGCTTAGAAATATAGCTTGCCTTATACTTTAGGGCAGTGGTTCCCAACCCTGTCCTGGAGGACCACCAGGCCAGTCGGGTTTTTAGGATAGCCCTGATGAATATGCATGGGGCAGATTTGCATGCCTGTCACCTCCATTATATGCAAATCTCTTTCATGCATATTCATTAGGGCTATCCCAAAAAATACAACTGGCCTGGTGGTCCTCCAGGACAGGGTTGGGAACCACTGCTTTAGGGGGGGAAATTCTAGCTGGCAGTAGGGCGCCCTACTAACCAACCAATCCAGAAGCATGTTTTCTAAAAAAAAAAAAAAAATGGAGGCATGAATGGTGTCTTCATTTACTGTGCCAGTGTCATGCTTACAGAAGCACTAAAGAGTGTGATCTTTAAGGGAGTAAATTCAGCGGAGGGGATACTTGGAATGGGCAGACTTGGTGGGCTATAGCCCTTTTCTGCTGCTTTTTTCTATGTTTCTATGAAGACCAACGTGGGTGTGGCTGCACCTTAGCCATCCCTAGGTGCTTCCACCACCTCCTTAAATACAGGCTTCTAAAATGCTGGCCTACATTTAAGGCACCAGTTCATGATTGACACACTCTTGGCAGCTGCTTCTTAGATGTCCACCAATAATAGCATTGATTATAGAATTCCCCCCTAAAAGCTTGAAATTCACAGACTTTCATCTATATCATGTTGCTTTTTCATAAAATCACACTATATGATGTATTAAATATCACAGGGCGGATTCCTCACTGTCCGTGTTGCCATGAGTCAATGACCAACTCAGTGGCACGATCCTTCCATGTGGTGTATTGGATATCAACAGAAATCATCGTTTTTAAACATTTATATTCTGTGCATCCCAAAATCGGTGTGGGTTTCAAAAAACAAAGATGATATATGAACCAATTGGAGCAGGATCTCACACATCCAATCCCTATTACTTTAGAGACTACCATGGCTAATATGAAACCAGCTGCTTTCAAAAGAGCAGCTCTGCAAGCTTTTCCATTATTAGGTAAATGGCTATGTATGATACGGCAGACAAATGGAATATGGGCTTTAGCACATATCACCTTAGCAGAACAATTGATCTCTCTTCCGGACTTTCAGACTCACTATATCTTGTCCCCTTCTCAAAATCACTTTTGGATTCAGCTCTGCTCTGCTCATATTAGGTATTAAAGATCCAGAAGAGCCAGATTTTCATCACTTTTATAAACACAGCCTAGCTGAACGTCACATTGCATCTAAAAGCTAGAAACTTTTGAATTTACATCATTAGAAAGTCATCAAGGTTTTAGAAAAAGTATGGCTAAAAGATGCACCACTTACTGATGTCAAGATTCGATGGCAACAATTTTACGAGGGGGCGCTGAAAAGTTCTCAGCCCAAGCAAGAGAATGTGGAGCCATGAAACTTACAAGTGATTCCACACTTCTCTTGATACTTTGTTTCAGTGAGGCAAATGCATCTAGCAAATGGGCAAAAGTATAGGGAAACCAAGCCACTGTGACATCACCGATGAGGTTGGCTCTAAGGCATTGGTGGAATGAGGCATTATGACATCACATTAGGAAGGGCCGCTGAAAGTTCTCAGCCCAATCAAGAAGAGAATGATGTGGAGCCATGAAACTTATCCCACACTTTTCTTGACACTTTTTGTTTCAATGCTATGAAATGAAAGTGTCAAGAAAAGTGTGAAATAACTTGTAAATTTCTTGGCTCCACATCATTCTCGTCTTGCTTGGGATGAGAACTTTTCAGCGGCCCCTGATCAATGAAAGTGACTTATCTCTACCTTTTTTGCACACCAGTATATGGGATGCTACAAAAAATGTGGAGAACAGGATTATTTGAATGAAATAAGGGTCGGCACTGTGATGTATAAGTACATATTGAATCTTTCATTCGAAGGATTTATGAATGTCCCTTGCCTTCTTTTTGGTCTTAATTTGGAAAGAAATCCAGAAGATCTTTAAAACAGACTTACAATTATCTTTTAATGGATCTTTTTTCGATCCCTGAGAATAAGTAACAAAAGAGTCTCTTTGATTTATTAATTGCTGTGTCCATATGAATGATATACAGTTACTTGGAAAACAGCTTCTAGATTATTCAGTCAATTTTAGTGGAATTTATAAATATGAAATATCTTCTTGGCAATGTTTTTCCCTGTACAAATAAGAATCTGACAATGCTCAGATTCAGAAACTTACCAAGTTAATAACCAGCTGTTCATATTAATTATTATCATATTTTTAATTTGCAGCGCTGCCTTTATAATCCTCTCTGTCTTGCTTATTGTTGTAACTGGAAAAAAATCAATAAAAATGATTTTATTGTAAAGTTTGCATTTACAACAAAGAAAAATGGGGAGACCCGATGATCCCCAATAAAAACAATCCACAGATGAAAACAAAAACTGTGGATACAGATGTTCTGGAGATAATTTATTAAACACTGACATATAAAACCATGAAAATTCAATTAAAAAGTACAATGATAAAAATCCACCCGGACCCTACACAGTTCGTGTTTCAGGTCCAATGGTTTGCAAACTCACATATAAAGAATTGGACTGAAAACAGTCTATTGTCTTTAAACGTGTGAGAAAAGAACACCGCAGACAAGCTGAAGTAGCAAAAAAAATGCTCACACGTTTAAAGACAATCGACTCTTTTCAGTCCAATTCTTTATATGTGACCCTGAGGAAGGCGTGTTTGCCGAAACACGGACCGTGTAGGGTCTGGGTGGATTTTTATCATTGTACTTTTTAAATTGAATTTTCATGGTTTTATATGTCAGTGTTTAATAAATTATCTCCAGAACATCTGTATCCACAGTTTTTGTTTTTGTTTTCATCGAAAGTTTGCATTTAAACAGAAACATAAGTAAACTGAAATACAAAGAAATATTCATTATATACAAAGTAAACTGAAATACAAAGAAAATAATTATTATATAAATAGTTTTGTTTTGTTTCTATGGGGAAAAAATACATGTTGGATAAATAGAGTTCTTTTGGAGATCAGATTTGTTTAATTTTCTGGTATAGATTGTTTTTTTCTTAAACCTTTAATTCAAATTTGAGTATCAGACACACCAGAAAATGCCATTCAGGTTCTTAGCATTTTTCCAGGATCCTAAGAGGTTTATGAATTGTTAAAATCTAATCTAATACACAATTTATGAATCAAACTATACCAACAGGGTTAAAGTCTATGGAAAAATAGGAAGATAATCTCCCAGAATGTTTCATGGAGTTATATTGTGTTCCTCACAACTTTCAGCTGATTCGATTATGTCTACTTGGAATGGGACAATTTGTTGAAGAAAGGAAACAAGGCTGATTGATGGTTTCCCCCCACCCCACCCCCTCTTTTATGATGTAGGTTTTGTAATGTGATGTAAAGTGTTCTATAAACTTGGACCATTATTGAGTTTGTTTACTTAGGATATAAGTGGATAATAAGTTTTTTAAATAAATAATAAGAATTGCACTAAATTATATAAAAAAAGTTTTCATTTTTTTTACGAAACCTTATGTAACTAGCTCCAGTCCTTATTTGAACAGGTAAATGATTCCAGATTGTAATAACAGCATAAACAAAAGAGGAATTAAACTCCTCTAACCTGAGGAAAATGTAATGATAAAGTACCGCTAAGTCTAGTGGAAGATAATTAAAGGGAATGAAATGAATGTTTTGATATTTAAGATGTTTTATATAGTTGACCAAACTTGATGCCAAAATGATTTAATCTTCAGGCAGTCAAATAACATATGGGGAAAGATACGTTGATCTTTATTGCGATATCCAGTCCCGCCCTCCATTTTCCGACTGGAATGTTGCTGCTATTTAGGGTTTTGCCAGGTACTTGGAACCTCTTTGGCATAACTCAGCGAGCTAGGAGAGTTGGGAAGGCAGAGAGCAGGACAGTCACCAAAGACGTGAGTAACTGGTCCTCAGCGGTCGCTTGTTTTTGGATGGGCCAGCCCAATCGGTGGTGTTCCTTCTTGAGTTTAGTGAATCGCTGCCTTCATACTTTGCATGCGCGTATTGGATCGGGAGGAAGGTTAGTGAATCGGGTCGGAGACGATCAGTGGGCTTAGTGAATCCCCCCATTGCCCCAGATTGTGAGCCCACCAGGACAGACAGGGGAAAATGCTTGAGTAGCTGAATAAATTCATATAAACTGTTCTGAGCTCAATGGTGTAGAAAATTGAATCGATATATTGAGGGTTGGGAGCATTTCCAAATGCATTCTCTTTTGTCTACTGAGAAATGCTTTGTCCACTACACAACTACACGAGTGGAGCAGTTTAATGGTTAAGAGCAATCAATTCTTATTTGGATTTTGCTCACACCTTTTTCAATAGTAGCTCAGGTGTGTGTGTGTGGGGGGGGGGAGGGGGTACATTTAGGAACAATTGCTTCTGGATGTAGCAGGAAAAGTAGTTTAACATAAAAGGTAAAATGACCAAATATCAAAAACATCATCTACCACAAACAAGGATGGCAACATACACTGAAGCCCATCATTTGAGTGTGGAACACGGGTCTTTTTTCCCTTCGAGGTACATCTCTGGGGTCTGAGGCTCTATGTGACCTGTCCAGGAAGACGCAGTGGCATGTGAGCCAGGTGCCCCAACCACCAGAGGTGGATAATGTTATGAGAACGTGTACACGAAAAGGCAAAGAGCTGCCCAGTTTAAGCCTCTTCTATAAAAGCACTTTGTTTATTTATTGATTGGGATTTATTAACTGCAATTTTGTTAACAGCATAACAGTAGTAAAAAGCCCAAATGAATGAGGGAACTGAAGCCTCAAATGAATTCAAATGAGAGCATCGATGCTTTTCTACGATACCCTTTATTCTATAGCCCTACAGGATGGGAGAATTTCAAGAAATGACACTGAAATGTAGGAGCCAGAATGATGCCGACTGAGCGCTAAATATATAATCCCTAACATCAGATGGCAGCGCTGGCGCCATCTGTAACCTGTGTCTAAGCGTCTGACCAGGGCGAGATTAACCAATAGGCCCAAAATGGTCAGGGGGGGCATCAACATTGTTTTTTCCAAAAGGTGATGGGCCCCTCCAGCATCGATTGGCAACGGAAAGTAAGACAAGCAAGCAACGCGGGTAAGAAAGGCAACGGGAACTGTGGTGCTGCTTGCCCAGTGCTTCCCTCTGACGCAGCTTCCTGTTTCTGCCTGGGTGCATGGTGGGGTGGGGCGGGGCGGGGGGCCCTGCGTCTGACATGCCCCCAACCACCCAAGCTCCTCCCATAAACATACTACTACTACTTACCATTTCTTTAGAGCTACCAGCGCTATTCACCAAAACACAGTCCCTGCTCAAATGAGCTTACAATCTGGTCAAGGCAGACCAAGTGGACAAAGGGGTACTACACCCCCACCCCACCCATGAGTCTTGAAACTGTGCCTTTGAGATCTGAGCCAGCTACTAAGGAAAGTTACACAGGGACTGGGGCCAATTCGTGGTTGAATTTGCACGTGCAACTGAGCCTAGTCTGGCTTTCTCCTGAGCTCCCTGTTGCCTTTTCGGGGCCGATCTTGGCTCTGTGCTCACAAAAGCTTTTTACACACACTTCACAAATCACCAGCAAAGTGGGTAAACGAAAAAGCTTCTGTCCCTTCATCATCGTTATTACACCACCAACTCAGCCACCCCCCCCCCTGTCGGGTAAGGGGGGGAGCTGGGCTAGAAAGGGAAAGTGGTTTGGGCTGCTGCTGCCCCCCTCCGAGCCCACCCCGCTGGGAAAGACTCAGCCCTGGGGGCGGGGAGCTGTTTGCCTTCTGCACCGGGGGCGGCTATAAATCCCGTTCCCTGGACCTGGGCATCAGAAGAGACTGCGAACCGCCACCGGCGCCAGATTCAGACCCGCTGTCCTGACTTGAGGACGAACCTTCCCCTGGGATCCTCCTTCTCTCGCCCTATTTCTTTGGTACTTTTCTCATCTCCCTTCCCCCTTTCTCTCCTCCCTGGCATCTCTGTCCTCTGTGTCTTTCCTCCCTCGGGTTCCCCCCCCCCTCCTTGGACATCTGTTTCTTCTGTGTTTTTTCTCCCTCGGGTTCCCCCCCCCCTTGGACATCTCTGTCCTCTGTGTCTTTTCTCCCTAGGGTCTCTCTCCCCTCCCTACAGTCCCCCCCACCCCGCATCTCTTTCCTCTGTGTTAAGATCCCCCCCCCCCTTGGAGACATGCGGCCTTTAGTACCGCCACTCCTCATCCTCCTCTTGTCTGTCTGTCCATGGACCGGAGCCTCCTCCAGGGCTAAATCGCTTCTCCCCATCCAGCCAGAACAGGAACCTGCGAGCCACAGGCCCCTGGCAGGTAAGGAATGGAGTTGGGGGGGGGGGGAGGGTGCAATGCTCTGACTGCCACCTGGGTTTTAGTTGAGAATCGTCAACTCATTGCTTGAACTCTGTCAGAGGGTGCAGATGTTGCAGTGTCCCCTTTGCCTCCAGATGTTGCAGAGGACAGGACCTCCTCTTGAGAGACTGTGTGTGCTGGGGGTGGAACTGGGGAGCTGGTTTTCAAGGGGTCCAGGTGTGCCTTTCTCTCCTTCTCTGTCATCTGTTGTTTTGCAATTGGGGTTGAAACTTTGCTATGTTCCAGCTCATGGCCTTACTGTGGTCTGGCAGAAGACAGACATTGGCCCATGTATGGCTAATTTGTTTCTGATGATTCAGAAACTGGAGTAAGATCTGAGAGTGTGCAGGGGGAGGGGGGAGGGGGGAGATGCTTCCAGATGTTTTTGCAGAATTCTTCACATTTGGATTTTGGGTCTGAAGTTGAAATGCCTTTACTTAACTCTGCATCCTGCTTTTCTATGTCCCAAGACTGGGCAGGGGCAGAAGGGCCGAGGTGAGGGGGGGCAGTGGTCAGCCTAATTGCTGTAGCTCACCCTTCTTTCTGCAGGTGCTGGCTGCTCATTTGGGGGTCGCTTCTATGCATTGGAGGAGGTCTGGAACCCGGACCTGGGAGAGCCTTTTGGGGTGATGCACTGTGTGCTCTGCTCCTGTGAACCGGTAAGTCCTGGGCTGCAAAGGTGGGGAGCTGAATGAAGCCACATCCCCTCACTTCACCTCAATCCCTAGAGGAAAGGCGGCCAGGAGAAGGATAGAAAGCACAGACTACACCGTGAGGCGTAAAGTGCCCATCCCTGCCTCCTTTCACTGGGCCTATTTCCTCTCCCCACCAACATCACCTCTTTTCCCTCTCCATCCCCAATATCAGTCCTTCCTTCTCTTCCCACCACAGCTGCTGCCTCAGCCTTAGCCCTTCCTCTCATCCTCAATTCACTTTCTCCATCTATCCCTCTGTCAGCCTCCAGCCCTCTTTTCCCAGGCCCACCATTAGATTACTTTTCTAACTTCTATCCCTAGACCCTACATTGCCTCTGCACCCCCTTCTCCCTATCCCAATCAAGGTGTGGTTCAAGGCCCTCCTCCACAATATTCAGCATCTGCCCTTCCCTGCATACCATTTCATAGCCCAGCATCATCCCCCCCCCATGTCTCCTCTCATAGCATCCAGCATCTGTCTCCTTTTTCCTTAGGATCTCCAACATCTTCTTCCTTCTTTTTCTCCTTTCCCTCTCCTCATGGTCTTCTTACCTATCTCTCGTCCCCTCCCCCATGGTTTCCTGTATTTATCTTCTTCCTTTCTCCCCATGGTCTTCAGCATCTTTCCTTCCCTACCTCCCTCCCCCCCTCCCATGGTTTCTAGCATTCTCTCCTTCCTGTCCTCCCTTGCCTCCCTCCCCAAGGTCTCATTATCTCTCTGCTTCTCTACCTCCCATTTCCCCCACCCTGTGGTCTCCGGCATCTCTCTCCTTTTCCTACCTCCCTTTCCATGTGGCCTACAGCATCTTTCTCCTTCCCTACATCCCTACCCTCATGAGCTTCACAGCATCTCTCTCCTTCCTTACCTTCTTTCCCCCTTCCCTGTGGTCTCCAATATGTTTTCATCCTTTTCTTTCTGCCCCTTATGGTTTCTAGCATTTCTCTCCTCATCTGTCTTCCTTCCCCCATGGTTTCCAGCATCTCTCTCTTTCCTTGCTTCCCCCAAGTTCTCCAGCTTTGTTCTCCTTCCCCCACCTTCCTTCTCCTCAGTCCTCAGAATTTCTCTCTTTCTCTACCTCCTCTCCCATGGTGTCTAGTATCTTTCTCCATCCCTATCTCCTTTCTTCCCTACCCCATAGTTTCCACCATCTCTTCTTTGCTATCTCCCCTTCTCCATGGACTTCAGTATCTTTTCCTTACTTCTCCTCTGTCCTCCATTTTCTCAGGTACAAGGTTAGATCATGAGCCCTCCAGGGATAAAGAAAAACCTCCTCTATGTGAGTGTGCACCACTTAGATAGCTTTCAGCCTTACAGGTTGTATATAAGAAATTAAACACATAAATAACTAAATGTTTGAACTGGCTTGAATGAACACTAAACAGGTCATGGTGAACCCGAAAATTAAATGTTGGGCTGTATTGAATTTGAAGGGGTTTCTGGGGCCGCTTTTGACACAGCCGGTTAAGCCACTATTCATTGGCTAACTGGCTAAATTATAGCGACTACAGCTGGATCTACTATATAAGTGAGTTTATATGGCCACTAAACTTTGCCTGTCAGCCAATGGATATCGGTGCTAACCAGCTATGTCATGCGGTCAACACAGAAACATAGAAACATGATGGCAGATAAAAGCCAAATGGCCCATCCAGTCTGCCCACCCGCAACATCCACTATCTCCTCCTCTCCCTTCATTGTGAGGTCATAGAGCTTTAAGTTAATCTGAAACAGTAAATTGAGGTCATTGTCTGAAAGTCTATGACCTACTAGTTGTGCGACAGAAGCTAACACATATTTTCAAATTAAGCAGCAACGGACTCGCCGGGGGAAAGCTACAGGGAAGGTTTACTGCAAGAATATCAGAGAAGACTGCTTGAGTCTGGTTTGTAGCGACCCTGTACTGCAGCAAGGGAACTGCTGCAAAAGCTGCCGGAAGGGTAAGCAGTCAGATACGCCCAAAGCATCAAGCGCAGTAAGCTAGAGAGAATGAAGTTTAAAAGGAATTTGAAGAGATCGTCCAGTCTTACCCATTTACATCTTTCCCTCGCACTAGGGCCACTTTCTTCCAGACGAAAATGGCCAACTTTTGGCATTAATGGGAATGGGCTAATCTTGCCATTGGCTTGTGGTCCTGATCTACGACTGCTATTTATCAATTCTATAGCGCTGTACATTTAACATGCAATAAATGGTCCCTGCTTGGAAGAGCCTACAATCTAATTTGGACAGACAGACAGGACATATAGGGGTTGAGGAGGTTAGAAACATAGAAACATAGAAAAAGACGGCAGAAAAGGGCCATAGCCCACCAAGTCTGCCCATTCCAAATGCCCGCCCTCTGGTTTCACTCCTCTAGGGATCCCCTGTGAATATCCCATCTTCTCTTAAAGTCCAACACGCTGTTGGCCTCAATCACCTGCAGTGGGAGTTTGTTCCAAGGTTCTTGCAGAGAGAATGATAAGTATCTTATGGAGCGCTGAAACCTCCATCCATTTTGTAAGTGGTAAGGGTTCGTTACAATAGTCCAGTTGTACAAACATTAAAGCCTGAACCAATAACTTGAACTGTTCAGGCAGAAAAAGATTTTGAATCTTTCTGAGTCACCTTGGGACCACAAATGATATTTTATAAATCAAATTGACCTTTGGAACAAGGGATTCCGTTGGGTCCATGTTAACACACAAGGCCTTTGAAGAATCTTTCGAAGGAAAGCTCACCCTATCCAATTTTGTTTTCTCTTGATTATGATTCAGGAAATACCCAGTTCTCAACTCAATTTCCCTTCAAAATCAGACATGAACTATGAAAGCAACTCCCTCTTCTTTCATTAATCTCATAACATGAAATAGAATGGACAATCAGGGGGAACCTTGGGGCACCCCACATTTCACTACCAGATATTATTCCAGGCATTTTAATTTACGCATTCACATAGGGCCCCTTTTACAAAGCTGTAAAAGCAATTCTCCTCTCGCAAACGCATCGAAATCCAAAGGAATTGAACGGGCTTCGGTGCATTTGCTGCGGGAGAGTCGCTAGCGTGGATGTGTAAAAGGGGTCCATAATTAGAGATCCTTCTATTCACATTAACACCCCACCCACTATACGTATTTCATTTAAAGCTTGAAACAGGGTATTATTATCAACTCGATCAAAGATGGAAGAGATTAGTTTCCCATTCAAAATCAAAGTCCTTATTAGCATCTCCATTTTATACTCCTTCCTAAATGCAGATTGGGAGAAATGTAATAAATCGTATTCTGGGAAATAATCTCAAAGTTAACTAGGTAACAAACCTTCCGTTACTTTTACAAAACAACTGGTCTCTAATCTTCAATCACTTCAGGTGCAATGCTTTTGTTCTTAACAAAAGACGTTAATACTATATCACCCAGAGATTTTGCAAAAGCACCCGTTAACAGTATTACCTGGCCATGTGCTAAACCAGTGAACAGATATGAAGAATGCAGTGTGATGTAGAAAATTTCTTAATTAAAAGAACATCTTGCTGTTTGTTGGTGGAACCCCCCCAACCCCCCCCCCCCCAACTTGTGTCACTTGATTAAGACCATTCTCACCTTTCTCTCTAAAGAAATTATCCAGTGTTCCCACTGACCTCTTAATTGGAATTAGCACATGAAACAGTTTCCTCTGATCACTTGGTAACTGCCCTATTTTAAGAAGATAACTTACTTCTAAAACAAATTCTATCCAGTCAGCAGAAAGAATTTCTTTAAAATATAACATTTGTCCAGATAAGTGACGAGAAAGAGAGGATAAATCTTGAAAGCCTGTGTGAAGGCATCCCATAGACCAGTCATTCCCAACCCTGTCCTGGAGGAACACCAGGCCAATCGGGTTTTCAGGCTAGCCCTAATGAATATGCATGAGAGAGATTTGCATATGATGGAAGTGATAGGCATGCAAATTTGCTTCATGCATATTCATTAGGGCTAGCCTGAAAACCCGATTGGCCTGGTGTTCCTCCAGGACAGGGTTGGGAACCACTGCCATAGACACTGTTTGTTCCGCTTTATTTCCACTAGTTCAGGTAACTCCCAGCTATGCAGATGATGCGTCTTTTGAATGTTGGTTTCATAGGTGAAAGCAGCTTTTCCTTGTGATGCACGAAGAGGGCTGTGGATGTGAAGCTGACGGAGGCTCTATCTCTCTCTCTCTCTCTTTTACCCTGACAGTCGCTCAGAAGCCATCTAGGTTCCTCTCTGATGGCTCCGAACATCTGGAGAAGGAGGATGAACTCCACAGTGACCAGACATACCTGAGCTCTGACGAAGTGTCACAGGACGACAGTCGCAGTGGTACAGTTTTTGCCTTTGTTAAAGGAAGATGACTCCTGCACGGGGTATGCCAGGATTCGGGACTCTGCTGTGAAGCTCTCCCCCTGTAATCCTGACGCCAGAATCGCAGACGGTCACAGGCACGGCATGTTTCCTCTCTCTGAAACTCATCACCCTCTTTCTTTTTTCTCCAGAATTTGTGGCTCTTCTCACCAGTTCCCCGCAGTCTTGGTCACCAGCATCCAGTGGGGTTGCCAAAGCACGTTTTACTCTGCTGCGCTCCAGCTTAACCTTCTCCATCAACTATGAGCGGTAATCGATGATCTCCCCCCACTCTTATGTCTTTACACCAGTTCCCCCCCCCATACCACCCCAGCATGTGCTATTCTAACCCACACTTCTATCCTCTTACCCCAAAGCTTCTCACATCATTTGTAGTCCTTCTTATTTTTTAATCAGAAAACAGGCTGGTTGTTCCAAAATTAAATAATTTACTTGGTGTGAAAAAACTGGGCAATAGTACACGTCAGTCTGGTGGCAAAGATACAGAGCAATCTGACAGTTATAATGAATACACTCTGTGCCCAGTACGAGTTTCTCCACAACCAACTCACTAGTTAGCCCCCCAGCTTGAGACAGGCTCACTAGTCTATATCTCATTCCTTCTTTGCTTCTGGAAAACCCAGTCCGCATTCTCCGAACCCGGGGAAGCATGCCACAGAATCATGGAGGCATAGCAATTAGTATAGGGCAGCACTCAGCACTTCACCTACCAGGCTAATTGGGCAAGTCAGCACTGCCTTTTGGTTGGTCCTACTTGCCTTGGACAACGCCGGCAATAACCAGCAAGTGCTGCACTTTTCAATTAAATACCTCTCTAAATTGTCCCTTGGGCAGAATACCAGAGAAAGATAAATTGCCTGTAGTTGTGTCTAAGTAATCCAAACCTTTTTTAAACACTGCTAAGCTAACTGCTTTCACCACATTCTCCAGCAATGAATTTCAGAGTTTAAATACACATTGAGTGAAGAAATATTTTCTCTGCTTTGTTTTAAATCTACTACTTAGGGCTAGATTCACTTACCTTCCTGATAGTGTCCGATCTGTGTGCGATCCATGGCAGGCCAACAAATTCTCAATACATCCTCATGCAAATGGGAGCGATTGGAGGCACGGCCACCACAGACCGCACGTATCACTGGAGAGCGATCCTTCAGCACGCACAGACCATCTACTTTGCCTATAGATGGTCTGCGCATGCTCACCGTGAAGGAAGAGCTGGAAACTTTTTTTTTTGAGCTGGAAAATTTTGCGAGCCTTTGGTTTTAACCCACAGGTTGAAATCGGGGCTACACCGCGGGTTAAAACCACGGAGTCGGGGCAGAGAGCAGGGTTTTTGCACAAGTGGCTGGTCCTCAGCAGTCACTTGTTTTTTGATGAGGCAGCCCAGTCAGTGTTCCTGAAATTGTTTTGTGAATCGCGTCCTTCCTACTTTGCATGCCGTTCCCCCTCATTTGCATGTGCATAGTAACATAGTAGATGACGGCAGATAAAGACCCGAATGGTCCATCCAGTCTGCCCGATTTAAATTTAAATTTTTTTATTTTTTTTTTAATTTTTCTTCTTAGCTATTTCTGGGCGAGAATCCAAAGCTTTACCCGGTACTGTGCTTGGGTTCCAACTGCCGAAATCTCTGTTAAGACTTACTCCAGCCCATCTACACCCTCCCAGCCATTGAAGCCCTCCCCAGCCCATCCTCCACCATATACAGACACAGACCGTACAAGTCTGCCCAGTAACTGGCCTAGTTCAATATTTAATATTATTTTCTGATTCTAGATCCTCTGTGTTCATCCCACGCTTCTTTGAACTCAGTCACAGTTTTACTCTCCACCACCTCTCTCGGGAGCGCATTCCAGGCATCCACCACCCTCTCCGTAAAGTAGAATTTCCTAACATTGCCCCTGAATCTACCACCCCTCAACCTCAAATTATGTCCTCTGGTTTTACCATTTTCCTTTCTCTGGAAAAGATTTTGTTCTACGTTAATACCCTTCAAGCAGATCGAATCGGATCGGAGGATGATCGGCACAGAGGTTAGTGAATCAGGTCGGTACACGATCGGTGGGCTTCATGAATCTAGCCCTTAGTAGCTGCATCACATGCCCCCTAGTCCTAGTATTTTTGGAAAGAGTATACAAGCGATTCACATCTTCCCTTTCCACTCCACTCAGTATTTTATAGACCTCTATCATATCACCCCTGAGCCGTCTCTTCTCCAAACTGAAGAGCCCTAGCCGCTTTAGCCTTTCCTCATAGGGAAGTCATCCCATCCCTTTTCTCATTTTTGTCACCTTTCTCTGTACCTTTTCTAATTCCGCTATATCTCTTTTGAGATGCGGTGACCAGAATTGCACACACTGTTCAAGGTGTGGCTACACCATGGAGCGATAGAAGGGTGTCATCGCATTCTTTATCCACCCTCTTCTTCTTTATGTTTTGTTTTCACACATGGGTGTTTGCTTCATGTTTTCTGCTCGGAAGGGTCACTTAAATGACACAGGTGTTTGGATAGTAGCCAGGCCTGTGGCAGGGGTGAGTTCACATTTTTCTGTTGCACTCGGACCTCTTTTGCTAGGTTGATTGCTGGGCCCTCTTGTTGTGGGTGATATATTTTCAACAAGTCCTCATTGAAAGTCATGTCTTCTGAGCTATGCTGCTTCTCTCTCTCTCTTTTACACAGGCTGGGCCAGCCCATCCGTGTTCGATTCAGCGATTCCGATGGCAGTGTTTTGTTTGAACACCCTGTACAGAGGATGTTGTCCCCACAGGACAACATGGTGAGTGTGGCAGGTGTACATACTGTATATGTGTATTTGAATGTGAGCCTCCACTTCCAGCACTCAAAGACTATGGGGCTCATAATCAAAAGTTAATCCTTTCTAAAAACCTAAATGTCAGGCTGTCAAACTGACTTTTTGGATGTGTCCAGGGACTTTGTAGGCCTCTGAATCCCACTGTATGCCCAGAGCTAAAAGGGGTGTATCTGGAGGAGTGGTTAGGGCGGGATGTGGGCCGACTTAGACTTAGGGCTAGATTCACTAATAGCGACTCAATCACTTTTGGCCGATTCTCTGGCCGATTTTCCAACAGCGATTGATTCACTATTAAGTTTGCATGCAAATGATTTGCACAGACATGCGCAGAGCCCTAACAGTAGTGAAAGGGGAAGCAGCCTCCTGTCACTGCTGTCAGGGCTTCTGCCAGGTTGATTTTTTTTTTCATGGCACAGATATTTTGCGTGTATTACACACGCAAAATATCTGTCCTATTAAAAAACAAATTTTTAATCCCCCACCGCCGGCCCTCCCCTAACAACCCCCGACAAACACACGGCGACCCACAAATGGCAGGAGGCATGCCCACTCCCTCCTGCCACCAGGCACTCCAACCCCCATGCTGAATTTTTAAATATGGCAGGAGGGATGCCCATTCTCTCCTGCCATCGGCCACCCCCCGCGCTGAACTTAGATATGGCAGGAGGGATGCCCACTCCCTCTTCCCACCAGACACTTCCCCCCAGGCTGAACTTTTAAATATCAAGCAAACATACAGCTCAGTTGTATCTTCAAGACTCCACTTTATAATAACACGATATAACTCATATAGAGTCTTATTTAGCTTATTAAATCTTACTCAGCTTATTTAGCTTGTAGACCTCAGTGGTACCACCTGTATGCCACTAAACTTTTAGATCATACAGCGTTCAGGCACCCATAGTCGTCATCGGCCTCAAAAGGTGTATACTTTAAATATTTTTAAATACTTTATTTTAAATAATTGAATAAATAAGTATAAATACTCATCTTCATCTACGTGGGTGGGGGTAGGCACTCCGACATAGATCTATGTTTCGCCCCAAAGGGCTTTATCAAGGAAATCCCCCTGCGAATATACAATAGATATATATAGACATCAAATTCAGCACCAATCATGCATTGTCAAAAATTAATCATTGAAATATCTAAACAACTCTCACAAGTAGTACCTTAAATCAAATGGCTCACGATCCCCGCGTTTGAAGATTTAACCAGGAAACATGGCCGCGGCGTTCTTACTTTAAATAGCCAAACCCTTTTAGAGCATGATGACATCAAACTTAGCGCTAGAAACGCCCCCTCACACACTGATGTGGCCAAAAATAGTCCCTTATATTAGCGTCGTCCATTCAATTTCGGCATTTAAACCCATGGGTATGACAGAATTCAACATAAATATCCATCTTTGTTCCATAAAATTTAGTCTTTCTTTAATGTTCCCACCCTCCCACCCCACATAAACCTGATCAATGACCCGCAATATGGAAGCTCCCCTTGTACAGCATTGGAGGGAGAAAAAACATAAAATTGTAGATCTAAAGTCATTGATCAGGTTTATGTGGGGGGAGTGAGCGGGGGTTCAGGGAGTGGGCATGGGTTCAGGGAAGGTAGGAGGCAGGTAGCAGGAGGGAGTGGGCATCCCTTCTGCCTTTTTGGGGGGAAGGAATGGGGGAGGGGAGTGGATGGTTGGGGGGGATCCAGGATCGGGCAGGGGTATGGCACAGGGTATTCAGCAAGGCAGGAGGAAGTAGGCATCCCTCCTGCCATTTTCGCTGCCGTGGGAGGGAGGGGGTCGCAGTGCTGGTTCATGGGGGGTCATTGTGGAGGGTCATCAGTGTGGGGGGCTTTTTTGGGGGGGGCAGATTGTGCATGTGTAATACACACACAGCATCTGTGCCATTAAAAAAAAGAAGCCCTAACAGCAGCGACAGGAGGCTGCTTCCCCTGCCACTGCTGTTAGGGCTCTGTGCATGTGTCTGCATGCAAACTTGGTAGCACATTGATCGCTCATCCAGAATCGACCAGAGAATCAGCCAACAGTGATCCAATCGGTATCTTTAGTGCATCCAGGCCTAGTTAAGTGCCGTCAACACGTGTTCGAGTCCTAGCGAAATAGATCGGTTTTGCTAGTCAGGTCAGGTCCTCTAGCATCTTCCCCATGGTTGTTTTCAACATGTCCAGCCATCTGATTGCAGGTCACCATCTTCACCTGGATCCTTCAATCTTGCCAAACATGATGTCCTTCTCCAATGATCTTTCTCTTCTGACAGTGTGACCAAAATAAGACATAATTTGGGCTTCGAGTTACATAGCCAGTTTGATCTCTTCCAGAATCAATTTATTAGTTGAAAGAGTATTTGAGGATAAAATCCAGTCACTCCTGAGTAGATGATATTTATTTGCCTTTAATTGGCCACTCATCAAACTTGCTGCCTGCTTTGCTAAGAATGCCATAGAGCCAGGTATTCTCTTTCAGCATAAAATCCTTTTTTATTGTTTTGGGATCTTAAATCTGGATTAACCACTGTTGGAAATGGGATACTGGGCTTGATGGATCTTCAGTCTGTCCCAGTATGTCAACACCTATGTTCTTACCACTTTGAAAACAGAATGAGCAGAACATTTTGCATACAAAAGGCTTTTGATGCGCAGATATTTCACTTTTGTTTCTCTAGCTGTTTGGAGATAGAGAGAGTGAGGTGTGGGATACAATCAGTCTCATGTTTTTCAACTCTCTGACCTCCCTCCTTAGATCTGTGGTATGTGGAGAAATCTGCAGCGATCCAACCTACAGCTCCTGAGAACAGCTCAGATCTTTGTGTCACTGGTGACAGGCCGAGTTGAGGGTGAGCTTCATGGCAAGATTATCAAACACCGTGCGCTCTTTGCCGGTAAGTTTGCCCCTTCTTGTTCCATTCACTAAACATGGCAGTGCCCACAGTCAGCTAAGGCACTGGTAGATCCATGAATTGCTGGCCCAGTGGTACAGAAGCTGCCTCAGCGCCCTGAGGTTCTGGGATTGAATCCCAGCACTGTTCACTTTCCAACCTTCTTGAACCAGCTTCTCTAAATATCCTAATACGCTCATTAGTTATTTCATCTTTTCTATAGGCGAGTTCCCACCCCACTGTTTTTTCCCCTATACATCTCTCTATCCTATGCATTTTTTTCTAATTCCCTTTGTATCTTAACGTACGTCTGTCCTTGTCTAAAAATATGTACTTCCATGATTTTAATTTCATTTTTCATATGCCGCTTAGAAATTTGATAAGTGGGTTAACAAATTGTAATAAAATTGAAACTTAATCCTCCATTGCCCAGATTACAAAATAAGTACCTGTATGTATGTAAATCAGTTTGAATATGTCACCACAAAAAAGTGGGATACAAGTTCTATTCCTTATCCCACAATTTATATCGCTACAGATGAGGTCAGGTTGTTAGTAGGGGCAGGGGACTACCTAGTACAGAGGTTTCAAAGTTCCTCCTCGAGAGCCGCAATCCAGTCAGGTTTTCAGGATTTCCCCCAATGAATATGCATGAGATCTATTAGCATACAATGAAAGCAGTGCATGCAAATAGAGCTCATTGGGGAAATCCTAAAACCCCGACTGGAGGAGGGACTTTGACATCCCTGCCTTAAGGGAATTGTTAAAACCTCTTTCATTTTTACAACACCAGGATTGAATTCTCCAATTCCCAGTAAGTTCTCTACTTCAACACAGATAGAAAAATACCTTCTTGGAACCCTGGGGGTCTCCACACTCAACTTCTCCCTGCTCATCCCTGCATGCTGTGCAAGCTGACCAGTAGCAGCCCAGCCTGCAGCCTGCCCTAACAACCTGGCAGCCAAGCAGGGAAGTTAATTACCATGGAAACTTTTGCTTTGCCTGGTTTCTGGTCTAACGGAAAGCTTGCATGTGGGAGTTACGTACAGGTCACAGTGGAAGTCTCTGAGGGATAGGGAGTCTATCAACTTTGTGACCCAATTTCGGGTCAGCATTTCTAGCTTGTACATGTGACATGAAATCTTCCTCAAACAGCCTGGGTGTAGAAGTTATGCCATGAGGTTTCTCTTTACTTACAGAAACATTCAGTGCTCTCCTCAAACCTGTGGATACTGGACTCTTAGGTATCGGAGGGATTGCCATGCTAGCCCTGAGTGATGTGGAAGACAGCCTGCACTTTGTCCTAATGTCCAAGGGGCTCCTGGACAGAGCTGGTAAAAGTAAGTGCAAAGAAGGTCTCAGTGCACGATGCTGCATATTACAAGTTTGAGGGTTATAAATAAACCTGTCCAGTGTGCAGGATGCTGCTCTCATGAAGAATGAGTGTTAGAAGTCCGCTCTGTTTGTGCGCAGTATGGATGTGAGGGTTCTAGTCTTGTTCTGTGGGTGCACATGGCATGTTGGAGGGTTTTAGACTTGTTCTGTGGGTGTGTGCAATGTTATGTGACGCATAGAAGGGTTCTGGGCTTGGTTTGTAGGCACGTGAAATGTGGTGTGTACTAAACTAAACTAAACCTTAAGTTTATATACCGCATCATCTCCACGGATGTGGAGCTCGGCACGGTTTACAAGAACTTAAAATAAAGGAAGAGAAGGAAAAAAAAGGTTTACATGAACTTATATATAGAAGAGAAGAGTAAGGGGGGATAGAATTACTTTTTAGTGAAAAGCCAGGTTTTCAGTTGCTTGCGGAATAATTGGAGGGAGCCCAGGTTCCGCAGTGGGGTAGTAAGGTTGTTCCAAAGACCTGTGATTCTGAAGAGAAGGGATTTTCCCAGTTTGCCTGCACAGCAAATACCGTGTAGAGAGGGGAAGGATAGTTTATACCTTTGGGCGGGTCTGGTAGAGTCAGGACTCGAGGAGTTATAAGATAGTGGGATTAAGGGAGGAAGGATGCCGTGAATGATCTTAAAAGCCAGGCAGGAGCATTTGAAATGGATTCTGGAAATCACTGGGAGCCAGTGAAGTTTGGCTAGGAGTGGGGAGACTTGGTCAGACTTACGTTTTGCAAAGATCAATTTGGCTGCAGTATTCTGGATTAGCTGGAGTCTTTGAAGACTCTTTTTTGATAGGCTTAAGTAGATGGCATTGCAGTAGTCTAGTTTGGAGAGGATGATGGATTACACAAGGACGGCAAAATGTTATTGGCGAAAATAGGATCTTACTTTCCTCAGCATGTGGAGGCTGAAAATGCATGATTTAGCCAAGGATTTGAGGTGGTCATTGAGGATTCTAGGCTTGTTTAGTGGGTGGGTGTGATGTTAGATTACTGCAATATTGTTTACCAAGCAGGTGTTTAAAAAGATCTTTCTAAATTAAGAATCATCTAGAATGCTGGGGTCAGACTTCTATTTGATCTGAATAAATTTGACCGCATCACCCATTTTTATCGGGAATTGCACTGGATATCTGTAGAGGCATGCATCATCTTTAATTGGGCTGTATCTACTATAAAGTGTCCTCGGGTCAAGCTCCGCATTATTTGGCTAATTCCTTTTTTATTTCAACTCAAAGGCTTTCTTGTAGATCTCATGCTCTTTTTGTTTTTCCACCCGTCAGGGGTTGTAAATTAAAAAAAATATCATGAGTGTATATTCTTTCTTATCAGGCAGCCGCTTGGGACAAGAATTTAAGCAATGACTATTGATTTCTACCTCTTATTTACATTTTAGAAAACTCATCTGTTTTCCATATTTTTTAATAATTAACATTCAAATTCTTATCACAGGTTTTTCCTTTGTATTTAGTTTGTACTTTATTACTTAATCTTTTGTTAACCGCATAGAACTTAACGGTTATGCGGTCTAGAAATGTATTTTATGTTACGTTAGGTTATGACAGCATATATACTTTCTTAATATTCAACTTAAACAATTTATCAGATATGCCTCCACCAACCGTATATCATTTGAACCGGCTGTATTGTCAATATCGCCATATATTGTCATCATCCAATCTGCTTTTTTTGTTAATTTTTATTTTTAGCTTTTTTTTTTAATAATTTACCTTTTTAATAATTTATTTCTAAAAAATTGACTATTCTTCAATTAAATTCACTTCAAATAACTTTCATATCCATATACTTAATAGAAAAAGACGTGATGAATCACTTAGCTTTCATGCCGTTTTACTTTCGGCTTGCACTTTCACTTTCACTTTCACTGTTTTCCTTCTCTGTGCCGGGAAGAGGCTGGCCGACATGTTTTGCCATCAAGTTTTTTCAAGATCAGCCCCCTCTTCAGAATAACCACGCACCATCCAGACTGAAACCTTAGTTCCCAACATGTATCCACATGTTATGCTACGTGGCACATAGGCGGGTTCTAGGCTTGTTTAGTAGGTGTGTGATATGTGGCATGTAGGAGAGTTCTAGGCTTGTTCTGTGGGTGTGTCCAGCGTTATATGGTGCATAGGAGGGTTCTAGACTTGTTCTGTGGGCACACAGTGTTACTCACGTGACATGTACAAGAGTTTTAGTCTTGTTCTGCATGCACACGATGCCACTCACCTGAGCTGTGACTTCTGAAAGTGACTTTTGCTTCATATTACAGGCCATTCATCAGTACCACTACGGATACAGATTCTGCACCAAAAGCACCTCCTGCGGGAGGTTCGAGCCAGTGTGAAAGCAGAGGTGAGTATGATGGAAAGAGATGGAGAGTGTGGGAAGTCTACATATGGGGAAAGTGACTTGAATTACAATTTCTATGGGTATGAAGAAGAGCTGTCGGAAAACTGCCCAGTTTATGATGGTAATTCTATTTGGAGCCATCTGCTTATAGGCAGCAGGAGCTCACGTAAATTGAGCTAATCTAGGCCTTATGTGACTTATGTGCAGAGAAAGTGTAGAAGGCCACAGACCGGGCAACAAGGTGGAGTCACTTTCACTGGGAAACAACTTTATTTCACAACCCAACATGTGAAAACATATGCAGCATCTTTCGATGGAGTGTTCTTTGCCAGTGGGCATTTTATTAATATACAAAATAAACAGCACCAATCTTCTCTTCATTAATGGACCATCAGTGTCTCAAAAGGCCTTTTTGTCCTTTGTATTCTGGACTTTGATTCCCTACCTATATTGAGTTTTATGTAGTAACAGTTTCCAATGTCTACAACGCATGGGCAGAGCTTGGGTGAAGTTCTGGCATGAATGATAGAATTTAGGCGCACTGTGCCCAGTGGCGTAGGGAGGGTAGGAGGTGCCCGGAACAGTGGTGCTCCCCCTGCACTCTCCCCTCCGCTGCTCTGTTCCTTCCTTGCCAAACCCACACTACACTCACGCCTTCCCTTCCCACCCTCGTACCTCCTTAAATTAAGCAGTTTCTCTGGCCTGCTGCTTGTACTGGTGTTGGCTTTCCCGTGACCTAGAAGTGATTTCAGAGGGAGCCAGGCGAGCACATGTAGCAGACTAGAGTAGTTGCTAGCGCTGGCAAAGAGTTGAAAGAGGAAGGGGAACGGGGAAGGGAGGGCGCGAGCATGGCATGGGTGCGGTCTGCCCCCTGTCCCCCTTACTCTGCCACTGGCTCTGCCTATCATCTAGGCCAGGGATAGGGAACTCCGGTCCTCGAGAGCAGTATTCCAATCGGGTTTTCAGGATTTCCCCAATGAATATGCATTGAAATCAGTGCATGCAAATAGATCTCATGCATTTTCATTGGGGAAATCCTGAAAACCCGACTGGAATATGGCTCTCGAGGACCGGAGTTCCCTACCCCTGATCTAGGCAGAGGCAATTTGCATGGCATTTTCTGTCACTTGTGCTATTATTCCAGAAGGAAGAGTAGTGAGCTGCTTTTCTTGATAGAAAAGGCTTGATGTAGGTTCTGCTTACAGAATTACCCTCCATGTGGATAAAGTGTATATACAAAGAATTCAAAACAACTCCTCTCCACTTATGGCTTAAAGTGGATGAAAGAAAAAGCCTCATTTGACCTTTCCAGTCTACCCACCCATACCAACTACTAAGCTCCTCAAAGCCTTCTTCTCTCTTAGAGAGCTGACTTCAATTCAAAGACTATCCTCATCCACATACATACTCCCCTTTTGCCTTCATTCAGAACTTTCTTTGTGCCAGGAGGTATCTAAATAACTCTACCATATCATCTTTCTCTCACTTGCCTACTGCACCCCTGACCTGAGTTTGAATCCCACACGGGGATTTCTGTCAAGTACCTGGCATCTGACCAGTTCAGCCACACCACAACCATGTGGCATAGACAACTGGTCAAGATCTGTAAAGAAATGGTCACAAAAGTGACAGCTCTCCTAAGAGGATCAAGGGTTTCATATTCTGCCTTTCTATGGGATGACCAAAGCAGTATACCGTTATTATTTATATACAGGCACTTTCTCTGAGCCTAAGTTCTGCAGACTTCTGAAACAGACTTTCTGTTAGACTTTGAAGAACATCTGAAGTCCATCAGAGAGTCTGTTTGAGAAGTCTGCAGGTCAGAGCTTGATGATCCACTGCAGTCACCACCCTCTCTAGTGGACAGATGGTTGGCAATGGCTCAAACAAGAATGTTCCATATGTTGATGCTTGGTTTACATATTCTGTCGAGACAAACTTTATCTAAGTTCACCCTTCCCAAGTTGAGTTCATGCCCCCCCTCCACACACACACACACACACACACACACACACACACTCTTGGGTCTTCAACCTCTCTGGAGTGCCCTCTACTGGTTCTTTCAGGTAAGGACCTCTCAACTGCAAACATTGGCCAAAACCAGGCAGAATCTCAAATAGTAGAACATAAGAATTGCCGCTGCTGGGTCAGACCAGTGGTCCATCATGCCCAGCAGTCCACTCATGCGGCGGCCCCCAGGTCAAAGACCAGTGCTCTAAATGAGTCCAGTCTCACCTCCATATGTCGCAGTTTAGCAGGAACTTGTTCAGCTTAGTCTTGAAACCCTGGAGGGAGTTTTCCCCTACCACAGACTCTGGAAGAGCATTAAGGGGCTTCCAATCTGGAGAGCTCAGAGTTCCAGGTCCAAGAGATATTGTACCTGCTTTCTCTGTGGATGGGGAAGAGGTCAGTGTATTTAAAATACTGGTTGCCAAAGGCTATTTAATGTTGACTACCAAGAGTTGCCTGGGTTCAGAGTGGTTACCTGCTTGCCCAATGGTTAGCCAAGCACTGGCATTGAACCCTGAGGATGTGCTGCAAGCAGTTTGTTTAGCTGTGTTTAAAGAAAGATTTGGGACAGTTCCTGGAGGTAAATGCCATAAACCGTTTTTAGGATAGACATGATGAAAGTGAAAGAATGGAAGTCTTGCCACTCTTTCGCTTCCTGCCAGGTACTTGTGATCTGGAGTGGAATATTGGACTAGAGGGACCTTTGGTCTGACATAATATGGTCATTCTTATGTATTGTTGGTGATGCAGCAGGACTTTAACCTATTCAGGCATTTTGGAACCCTCTTTCGGGCTGAACTTGTGATGCTTCTGTGTTTTTAATTGGTTTTGTCATGTTAACTTCTTTGGTCAGTTGCACCATGGCAGCTGGATGCATCCCGCTTATCTACAGAAAGTTCTGGCATACCAGAAACTATGGTGGCATTATTTAGATTATATGGACCATCAAGAGCTTTGGGATCCACAAACTGATGTCTAGATTTACCAAGGAAAAAACACATATCATATGGATCTGTGAGACTCGAGAGCAGGTGTTTTATGTTGCAGGCCCAGGTTTGCAGAATGCATTACTTTTGAATCTGTGTTTAATTACTAACACCAATTAAATGATATTATGAGAAATATCAATAGCCTAAGAGTGCAAGAATAGCCTTACTGGGTCAGACCAACGGTCCATCAAGCCCAGTAGCCCGTTTTTATGGTGTCCAATCCAGGTCACTAGTACCTGGACAAAACCCAAGGAGTAGCAACATTCCATACAAAATCCCAAGGAATAGCAAGATTCCAGAATCCGAAAGAGTAGAAACATGATGGCAGATAAAGGCCAAATGGCCCATCCACTCTGCCCATCCACAGTAACCATTATCTCTTTCTCTCTCTGAGAGATCCTACGTGCTTATCCCAGGCCCTCTTGAATTCAAAACCAGTCTCTGTCTCCACCACCTCTTCTGGGAGACTGTTCCATTCATTTACCACCCTTTCTGTAAAAAAAGTATTTCCTTAGATTACTCCGGAGTCTATCACCTCTTAACTTCATCCTATGCCCTCTCATTCCAGAGTTTCCTTTCAAATAAAAGAGACTTGACTCATGTGCATTTATGCCACATAGGTATTTAAATGTCTGTATCCTATTCCCCCTCTCCTGCCTTTCCTCCAAAGTATACAGATTGAGATCTTTAAGTCTGTCTCCAAACGCCTTATGATGAAGACCATATACCATTTTAGTAGCCTTCCTCTGGACCGACTCCATCCTGTTTATATGTTTTTGAAGGTGCGGCCTCCAGGATTGTACACAATATTCTAAATGAGGTCTCACCAATACAGGTCTATACAGGGGCATCAATACCTCCTTTTTCCTACTGGCCATACCTCTCCCTATGCAACCTATTATCCTTCTAGCTTTCACTGTCACCTTTTCAACCTGTTTGGCCACCTTAAGATCATCACATACAATCACACCCAAGTCCCGCTCTTCTGTCATGCACATAAGCTCTTAATTCCCTAATCTGGGTTTTTGCAGCCCATATGCATGACCTAGAATCCCAAAGAGTAGCAACATTCCATGCTACCGATCCAGGGCAAGCCGTGGCTTCCCCCATGTCTTTCTCAATAACAGACTATGGACTTTTCCTCCAGGAACTTGTCCAAACCTTTCTTAAAACCAGCTACGCTATCCACTCTTACCACAACCTCTGACAATGCATTCCAAAGCTTAACTATTTTCTGAGTGAAAACATATTTCCTCCTAGTGGTTAATGCAGTGGATTGAGAACCACCTGTAGCTCCCTGTGACTCTGGACAAGTCCATGAACCCTCCATTGCCCCAGGTATATAATATGTAAACTGCTTTGATTTTAAGCACAGAAAGGCAGTCTATCAAGTCCCAGATCACCCTATTTCCATTCTGACCCAAATGTTTTATTCATGCCCTCTATCCACATATTCATTTTTATGGCTTGTTTTATATATGAATTTGGCTTAATATTGCTCTATGTTTTGGATCCACTTTGATGTTTACACTCTCTACATGCCATCGGCTGTATATTGTTTTATACATTTTGGTCTTTTAACCTGCCTTTTATGCCTGTAGGATGTATTTGATTAATTTTGGTATTATGCTCTGTTCATGCTATTGTTTACATATTGATCTATGCATTTATGTTTATTTTCTGGCTTTAGATATGGTTTTTATGCCTTAATTATGTTTTATTGCATATGCCTGGTTCTATGATTGTTCACGTTTTTATTTAGTCATTTCTCCCACATTCTTGTGTTATTGACTTTCATGTCTTATATATTTTATACTTCCTTTTGCTCTTCTAATGTTGTACTATATGTGGTTTTTCATTGGGTCTATGTTTCACTATTTTTTAATGTCACTCAAAATGCAATTTGATTTTATGGTTTTAATGTGTTTCTTTATCATTTTCTATTTAGTGTCCCCTGAAGAAGGTGTCTTTTGAATGCCGAAACTGGGACATAAACTTATTATTCTTAATAAAGACTTGCTTTGGTAGATTCAGACATCCCCCTTGTCTTTTCTTGTTGTTGTCTTTGATGAGGGACTCTTCTGTTTTGCCATATTGTTGGATTTATCATTTTTCGTTTTTATTGCATTCATTTGCTGTTTTGTCTGTTATTATTATTTTGTTATTAAATATACATGGCTGCAACCTGCTAAGACCATTGACTTTGAGCAGAAGAGTGAGCTAAAGCTTCAAGAGCACCTCATCCCCCCAGCTGTGCATTCTCCCCTTTGCTAGGAATGCCAGTCTCCTATTAAATCTCATCTGTGCCAGGAGCGCTGTTGGTGAATCTTCCTCTTTTTGAGAGGAGACCTTTCTCAGCTCAGGTGCGGCATCAAATCATTTTTCTGCTGCTGCTGTAAATGCAGCTTACGATCATGGCAAAGCCCCAAGCTACAGCTGCCTTCCCCTCCTTTCTTGCTTCAGTTGAGAGAAAGGAGAACTGTGAAGCTGTACAATTCTCTCCAGACAGAGCACTTGGTCTTCTGATTTCTGGACTACCTTTCGCCACCATTTTACCTGGTTTCTTCTCACTAAATCCCATCCATCCCACTGTCCCAGTTGCATCAGTGTTTTATGTTGTAAGTGAACAATATTATGATTGTAAAATTGTAAGCCACTCCAGAGAGTAGATGATGCAGGATAGAAATTTTTTTAAATCAATTATACGTGATTTTTGCAGAAGGTCTTGAGCATTCAACATCCTCCTCCTCCATCACCACTACATTTAAAATCTCTGCTCTCTCTCTCTCTCTGCAGGAGTCAGACTTTGCTGAAGTTCTGACCAACTTGTCCAGTCTGGAAATGTTCTGGCTTGCACAAGGGCAGCTGCGAATCAGTGTAGAAGTAGAAGGTAGACAGAACCTTCGGATCTCTGGATACATCACAGTAAAGAAGTCATGTGACAGTAAGTGATGAGATTCACCTACAAAATAAAGCAAAATCAAAGGATGTGGAGAAAAGTTGAAAGCTAGGGCCAGGGCCAGACTGGGAAGCTTGGACTGTGATGGGAGAGAGACTCTCAGTTTAAAAAGAGATGAATGTACTAGAGGTGTGTTTCAGGTAGGATATATCTCGTATGTATTTACAAATGTTGTAAAGGTTAAAACCAATGCTTCCAAATTATGATTTTCGTACAACTGAGTAGGGTAGACTATTGTACTACACTGTACTTGGGGGTTGCAATTGCTCATGAATTCTGCAGCAAAGTTAATTACTGGTGCACCAATTTTAAAACAGTTGCAGTGGCTTACGATCCAACAAAGATTGTTTGAAATTTACCATCCCAGAAGGTTGGAAAATACGATGAAATTGAGTCTGGGTAGTAAGAGGATGATTACCCATTCCAGTCTGTCTGTAGGGGGAGTGAAAATTTGGAACGTGCTGCCAGGATTCCGTTTATGTGCACGTTTAAAAAAAATTGTTGAAAACGCAACTATTTGTGACTGCTTTTATGTGATGGGATATTCCAAAAATACAATCACTTGCAAATTCTTTTATATGATGTGACATTTTGAACTGTCAAGAGGTGATTTTTGAAGGGTAACAAACTGGTTTTTTTAATGAAAATGTATGAACTGTTGAATTTTTCTGCATTTTATAAAATGTAAATAGAGAAATCTTTTAAATAAATAACATAATCATTCACGCTTTCCCTGTTCTCTTTACAGCCATTCAGAGCGTACTTTCTGGAGGAGATTCCCTGATTCCTACCAAAACTGGAGCAGTGGGCTCTGCCAAATTCATGCTGCACAATAACGGGACACTGGAGTACTGGGTAGAGATGAAATGAAATCCTGACCATCCTAAGCCCCTCCTTCATCTATACTCAAATGTCAAACCAACCCTAACTCTGAATCCTCAATTATATCCGAGGTGTATAGAAACGCGAAGCCTAGCTAAACCCAAGCATGGATCACTTACAGCTGGTATCACACTGTCAAACCTTTCTCCTTCTCCATCTTTACTGGCCCTTGTGCAACACCCTTGATTTCATGCCTCAGCCATTAACCCCTTCCCCTATGCATTCTCAGGTATCTCAACGTCAATAGTAATCTTTTCCCCATTGCTACCGATCTCAGCTTAGCTCCTGCCATGCACCTTCTCCTCATGAGCTCTCTGTTCTCGACTTCTAACCGGTTTTCCCTCCTGATTTCTTCATTGCGCAGGTTCAGGTGGCGGGAACTACAAGTGAGGTGATCCGGATCACACTGGAGACTAAACCTCGAAGGAAAAACAAGCGGAACATTCTGTATGACTTAAGCCAGGACTACAGGAATGGACAGGTAAGGAAGAGGATGTCTTTCCCATTCTGTTTACTGCTTTATGATAAGACAAATAGGCAGGACATGGTTGAACTTAGACTTTACAGATTTACTTCTTCACTTGCCACTTAAGCTGAAACTAGAAAGCCTCCATGTAGGTGCACAGAGCGTCACACTTTCCATACAACTAAAACAGGCAGGATGTTTTTGGAATCATATCTTCCTTCCAAAATTCCCTTCAAACCGGGGTTAGCTATTTCACTCTCAACTGCTGAATGCCTACTTAATAAGGGTCTTTCTCACACACGAGAGCAAACAGCGTCCTTAATTGCCCTGCCAAACAATAAAACATTTCTCCTAACAGAGCTATGCCCTCCCCACACACATTTTAGCTTTTTATATCTGGCTCCTGAGGAATGTGGATGCAAACAGCACTAAACAAATAGGAACTCAATGCTTCATTCCCTTGCAGACCAACTTTCTCCAACACCTCCCATAAGCAAGACTGCCCTGCCTGTCACACCTCTGTGGGGACTCCTCTGCTAGGCTTGGCTTTCCTTTCTTTGTTCATTAAAGAAGCCTGCCCAATTCATAGTCTCTCTCTTGGGCTTGGGGTCGCTGTTAAATGGCTTGACTTATTAGCCCTCTCCAAGGCAAAACTTCATTCAGGCCTCCTCAAGGAAAACATGGCCTTTCTTCCCTTCTGCTTCAAGGAAAATAACCTAGTTCTTGCTGGAAGACTCCAGGGACCTCCTCCCTTCCTTTCATAGACTGCGCTGTATCACTTATTGGTACATGACAATCCAACCACACTCCTCACCCCAGTTGCTGGCGAACTGAGGGATCTCCATGTTGCCCTGATTGGACTTGGAGAGAAGGAGAAGTAACGGCCTTCTGAGCTCCCTTCCCTCATGGAGTAGTTCTGCCTTTTCTCCTGCTTCTTCTTAAGGTGAGTACTGTCAGTTTTCCCTTTTCACAATGTGTACTGACTAAAGCTGACAACTGAATCCAGATTTGTAGGACAGGGATTATCCCAGTGCATGCAGGGATTTCTAGTCTTGCTTTTCTTAGGGAATGCAATGGGGAAATCAGAACTACAAGTCCCAGCATGCACTGGATAAATTCAGGACTGGATCAACCCTATCCTGCAAATTTAGACCCAGTTAACAGCCTTCGTACTGCACTTAACATTTGCCTTTAGAACAGACTTTTCCGTCTGGGGCTGATATTACCCATGTTCTCACTGTCTTCCTAGAAGACCTGGCTTCCAAAGGTCTTCTGGCTCTTTCTTCCTTCCTTTCCTTGGGAGCTGACAACTTCTGCCTGTCACATTACATATCAGTATGTAGCCCCAGCGTCCCGCCCAGCTTTTTGGGGTCAGGGGGGTTCATCCGCCCTGCACATGGAAAGTTTAATTATGCTCAGTTACTGTCACAGTCACCCCCAGTTCCTCCAGAGCTTGGCCTTAGGCCGGGACTGGATAAATCCGGTAGGCCGGAGGAAATACATATACTGGCATTCCAATCACTCACTCAATCTCCTCTGTCCCTTAACATGAAGAACAGGAAGGAACCATACATACACATACTTGTACAAGCTGGACCAGAACTTCAAAAATCTCTTTCATAGAAACAGGAAAAAATGAAGTAGATATAGACCATATGGCCTATTTCTTTGGTGTTGCACTGCATGCAGAGTCCACTTTCTTGGTGGTCACTTGTCCTGTATTTCAAGAGGTTCTCTCTGTATTCTGAATGTGTGACTGAGGCCAGGTGTTCTCTTAACCCTGAGTGTCTGAGAAGGGGTCCATGGTAATCTGACTTCTTCAATTTTCCCAATAGATGTATTGATATTCTAGGGCTCACTGCAGTATTTATGGTGCATATTTTAGTGTTTTCATTGTTAACCAACAAGGGCCATTTGTGATAGGCAATCTATACATTTTGTAAATAAATAAATACCCAGAGAGCCTGTTTTCTGCTGCTTAGGCTGCAGGAATGTGGGAGCTGATGAATGCACGGGATGTTCACCTGCTACTCCAAAGTGAACTTTTCCTCAGTGTGGCCACCAAAGAGTGTGAGGAAGAAGAGCTGCGAGGTCAGATCCTTCCCTTGCTCTACAGTGGGCTTCGGGCCCGATATCAAGGTACGTGATTCTTACAGGTAAATGAAAGCAGATGCTCTCTAGAAGTGAATCTGTGACACACTGAATCTCAGACAGCTTTTGAGCAAAGAGAAAAATAACCCTTCCTATCCTGAATTTGGTGCTCACGCCACCCTTGTCTAGTGATATATGTTTTTTCTCTAAAACCTGGTCCACTTATAGTCCCTCACGTCTGAAGACTATTCATTTAGGAAGCCCAACTCCCACCTGTGTCTGCAGTAGAGAGTTGCACGGGGATAGAAATCCCACCCATCCCCGCCAAAGTCCCACCCGTCCCCGCGAGGAATCCATCCGTCCCCACCCATCCCCGCGAGGAATCCCCTCTGTCCCCGCCCGTCCCTGCGAGGAATCCCCTACGTCCCCGCCTGTCCCTATAAACTACAGAAATAGTTATTTCATTTAATTATGCTACTGAATTAAAGGCTCTGGTAGAAACCCATTTACAAAGTATGTATTCTTCCCAATTAATATTTCCAAATTAATAAAGTCTTTTTGCTTATTTTTAAATGGGTTTCTACCAGAGCCTCTAATGTTTATAAATTTTTATCAATACAACTAATATACTACTTTATCCTGAAGCAAAAAAAAAAAAAGAATTTTTTTCCTACCTTTGTTGCCTGGTTTCTGCTTTCCTCATGTTCTCATTCAATTCCTTCCATCCACTGTCTCTCTTCTCTCTGCGTCTTCCATTTGCTGTGTTACTGTGCCTCTCCCTTTCTCCCCCCTCCCAAATTGGTCTGGCACCCATCTTCTTCCCTCCGCTCCCTCCATGGTCTGGCATCTCTGTCTTCTTCCCTGCCAGCGTCTTCTCCCCACTCTCTCTTCCCCATTTCCTTTCAGCGTCCTTCACCCCCCATCTTCCCCATGTCCTTTCAGCGGCCTTCTTCCCCATGTCCTTTCAGCATCCTTCTCCCCCCCATCTTCCCATGTCCTTTCAACGTCCTTCTCCACTCCTTTGTCTTCCCCATTTGCTTTCAGCGTCCTTCTCCCCCCTCTGTCTTCAGCATCCTTCTCCCCCCTCCCGTCTTCCCCATGTCCTTTCAGCGTCCTTCTCTACCCCTTTGTCTTCCCCAGTGCTTTCAGCGGCCTTCTCCCCCCTCAGTTTTACCCATTTCCCTTAAGCGTCTTTTCTTCTTCACTCCACCTTTCCTCCCTTTCTCCCTCCCTGCCCCTTACCTTTGTGGCGCTTCCCCACCAGACCAACAACAGAACAAGCCCGGTCGGACAAACCTCCCTGCCCTGTAGCTGCGAATCTAAATTACCTTCTTACAGCAGCTAGAGTATTGAAGCTGCTGTAAGAAGGTAATTTAGATTCGCGGCTACAGGGCAGGGAGATTTGTTGGCCGGGCCCGTTGTCGGTCGGTCGGGGGAAGCGCCACAAAGGTAAGGGGACCTGACCGGCTGTGCACACTCCACCCCATGGCTGCAACCGGGGCGGACCGCCCCCCCCCTTTTGGTACGCCATTGCCTTCTCCCTACCTGCCCTGCCGCACTCAGCTGACCGGAAGTCTTCCCGATGTCAGCGCTGACGTCAGAGGAAGGGAGGGCTTTGCTTAAGCCCTCCCTCCGACTTCAGCGCTGACATTGGGAAGACTTCCGTTCGACTGTGGGCTGCAGCAGGGCAGATAAGGAGAAGGAGATTAGCCTCGCAGCTCGAGTGCCATCCAACCCCGCAGGAACCCCGCGACCCTTGGAGGCATCCCCACGGGATCCCCGCGACCCTAGGGGGCATCCCCATGGGATCCCCGTGACCCAAAGGGGGAACCCGCGGGATTCCCGTCGTCCCCATTCCCGTGCAGCTCTCTAGTCTGCAGCACGTCCTCTGTGCATTCTCTCAGCAGACACAGAGCACTGGGCTTGATGGACCATTGGTCTGACCCAGTAAGGCTATTCTTATGTTCAAATTTTAAGAAAAACAGAGCTTTATGTGGCTTTGAGGGACCCCAGGCTAAGCTCTAAAAATAAAAATAAAATATTTCTGATCAAGCACAATCAAATTTATGGGAAAAAACTTCAGGTTTTTCTAGACAACCCTAGTGAATAAAGATCCATTTGATTTTTCTCATAAGCTTGATGTTCTCTTTCTTTCCATGCTGGATCTTGTTAGCTGATTGTCTTGTTGTTTGCTGGGTCTTTATCTGCTGACATTTTACTGTTACTATTTCAGCACTTAAGTGAGTTATATGCAGACAAAGCAGAGCAAATAAAACTCAATCCTATTGTTATGTTTCACTTAAGCGGTTAAATGCTGAATATCGGTATTACCCAAATAAAGGATAGCCGGTCGCACAAACCTAGATATTTAATGCTGGGGCCTAGACATAGCCAACATTGGATACTGAGCATAACAACTTCTGGAAGAAGAGAACAGAAAGGGCTCATATGGAATGATAAGAGATGAATCATAGGGAGGAGAACCAGGAAGGGCCTTGAGGTTATAGGAGGAAGAGGAGCAAGACAGGAGATGTGAGACTGTAGGAGGAGGAAGACTAGGAGAGGGGCCCTGCTTACTTTCTCTTCTCATCGCGTTCCCTCCCCTCTTTTTCTCTCCTGTGCTCTGTTTAGACTTGCCAGTTCTCCTGGCTGGACAATTTGTGTCTCCCCCAGTTCGGACGAGCTCTGCCGGGCATGCCTGGGTGTCGCTTGATGAGCAGTGCCACCTGAACTATGAGATTGTGGTTGGAGGCCTAGGGAAAGCTGAGGATGGCACACTGCAAGCTCATCTGCATGGGTTCGCGGAGATCGGAGAGTTTGATGGAAACAGTCAAGAGCACAAGAGACTTCTCAAGGGTTTCTACGGCTCTGAAGTAAGAGGCCCTTTCTGTAAGTTCAATTTCAATAGAGAAGAGGTAATAGATACAGTAGAAAAAGTGTTTTGCCCACACAAACACAGAAAATAAACTTGAATAGATTTTCCTACAGTAAGACTAGGGGCTGATGAAGAAATTCAAGAGAGGTTCTGACAATGAAAAATCAATTGTGTCAAACATGCAGCAGCTTATTACACTTGGTGACTGAGTTTAACTCCCCAACATTTAATCTTTTATTTTAGTTTGGTTTCTTCTTTTTACTTTTACCTGCCTTACCGCGTTGGACCACAGCGCCTCCCCCATGGACCGGGAGCACTCGGGGCAGAGCGGGAGCAGAGGAAAACTCATTCTGGGCGTGGGAGCGAACTCCGCCCCTCCCCTCCCCTCCCGAAGGTGCACCGCTAAGCCAGTTGGAAGGCTCAGCGGAAACTCCCCAACATTTAATCTTTTTATTTTAGTTTGGTTTCTTCTTTTTCTTTTTTTACTTTTAACTGCCTTGCCGTGTCGGACCACAGCGCCTCCCTCCACGGACCAGGAGCACTCGGGGCAGAGCGGGAGCAGAGGAAAACTCACTCTGGGCATGGGAGCAAACTCCGCCCCTCCCCTCCCGAAGGTGCACCGCTGAGCCAATAAAAGGCTCAGCGCCTAATGGCGCACAGCCATTTGACGAGCCGTCTAAGGACCAAGAAGAGACCTACCATCCACATCAAAACTTTCTCTCTACCACAACTTCCACTCCGAACAACTCTTTTCACAACCCAGACACAGTACAAGAACAACCACCTAATCACAGAGAACCACACTTCCTCTAATCACCCGCCCCAACCTTCAAAATGAAGCTAATCCCACAAACAAACACCCAGATCATCCTATTGATAATCCTTCTTATCTCCAGCTGGAAGGTAGTAGCAACAACCATACTCAACATACCCACTAGTGCAATTACAAACAAAATCCATCACCCCCAACAGGAGAGTTCCAATAGACAGAAACACTAACCACCAAACAAGCGTTCACATCCCATTTCCTCAGCTTGGGGAAGAAGATGAACAGACTTCCGGTGCAGGTGATCAAGGCCACCAGCGTGCTCGACTTTAAGAATAAATGGGACATCCACGTGGGATCCCTACGAGGGTCGAGTTAAGGAACTAGGTCATTAGCATTCAGACTTAATGGGGTGGGTCAATAGAGTGGGCAGACTTGATGGGCTGTAGCCCTTTTCTGCCGTCATCTTTCTATGTTTCTATGTTTCTATGTAACCCAATACCAAACCTCACCATCATCCAAATTCACTCATCTACCCTAAAATGAATCACAACTGCCAAACAGAAACCACTACTCTTAAATGTGCCTACTTAAATATCAGAGCTCTAGGCCCAAAAACAGAACTTATAAAAAACTGGTTAAAAACGAAAACCTAGACTGCCTCTTCCTCACAGAAACCTGGCTAACATCAGACACAGACCCAAGAATTACGGAAGTCTGCCCTCAGGGATACAAAATTACAGTGGCCTGCAGAGAGAAAAAAGAGGAGGAGGATTAGCAATCTTAATCAAAGACTCCCTAACCCTAAACATACTGGAAAAAACATCCACCCCATACATGGACCTTCTAGCATGTCAAATCTCAGCCACCACACTAAAAAACTCACTAAACTGCATGCTCTGTTATATAACACCGGGAAACTGGGCCACGGTAAGGCCCGAATTTGAAAACTTCATATACCAAAACTCACTAACAGCAGCACACAACCTTATCCTAGGAGATCTAAACCTACATCTTGAAGACCATTCATCCAAACCAGTAGACAACCTCCTTTCTTTCCTCAATGCCTTATGCTTTCAAATTTTAAACCCACAAACTATTCATGAGAAAGGACACCATTTTGACATCGCAGCCTTCATGACCCATCAAACATCTTCAGAAATTCAAACGTCTAATGGTACCTGGTCCCCATCCCTCTGGTCCCTCTCCCTCAGCCACCCTCCTAGCAGAACACTTCAAGAATAAAATTACAAACACCAGAACTACCCTCAATAGTACCCCAGCCCACCTAATTGATGTCACAATACTTCCCACAGAAAATGAATCATCTGCTGCAGACAGAACTTGGTTCCAGTTCCCCAAGATACATTGGGCCGAATTCAACAAACTCTACAATAAGTATAGCCATGCATCCTGTGAACTCAATCACTGCCCACCATATCACCTGACATCCTCGAGCACTAAGTTCCGTACTGTACTCCTACATTGGATACAAACCATGCTCACAGATGGCATTTTCCCGACGGAACTCAGCGAAATCATCATCACCCCAATCCTGAAAGGACCAACAGACCAACCATCCAACTACAGACCAATTGCCTCAATACCTCTATATATCAAACTAACAGAAGGACTGGTAGCCAAACTCCTCACCAACTATCTCGAAGACCATAACTTACTCCACTCCCTGCAATCTGGCTTCAGAACTAACTTCAGCACAGAGTCACTACTAGGCTCCCTTATCGACACATCTCAGCACTGGAAAAAAATGCTGCTCATATAGCTGGACCTGACGGTTGCATTTGACTTGGTAGACCATAGCATCCTACTGCAAATTTTGGACTCAATAGGCATCTCAGATAAAGTATACTCATGGTTTGAACATAAGAACATAAGCATGACCTCTGCTGAGTCAGACCATGGGTCCATCATCCCCAGCAGTCCGCTCCCGCGGCGGCCCCCCCAGGTTCATGACCTGTAAGTGATCTTATACCTAAAACTTTCTTAAAATCCAGAACATACAAAGTAAAATCGGACAAAGAAAAATCCAAACCTTGATCCAACCCCTGCGGCGAACTACAAGGATCTCCACTCTCTTCAACCTATATACGGCCTCTCTTGGTGTTTACCTGAACAAACAAGGCCTAACCTCTTATAGCTATGCAGATGACATCACCATCCTCATACTTTTTGACCAACCAAAGCTCTCAATGACAGACACACTACACCGAACACTAGTTACAGTAACGACTTGGATGGAAGACCACAAACTGAAACTTAACCCAGACAAAACTAAATTCATCCTCCTAGAAAATAACAAATTCCCAACCACAACCAATTTAGAAATCAACTCAATCAATTACCCTATTCAAACCACCCTAAAACTACTAGGTATGACTATTGCCAGAGGCTGGACCATGCAACCAAAAATAAACAAAACAATACTGAAATCTTTCGCAGTTATGAGAAACCTTAGACAAGTTCGAAAATTCTTCGAAAGAACACAATTTCAGCTCCTAGTACAATCTCTAATCCTAAGTATACTGGACAACTGCAACATCCTCTACCTCCCTGCCCTGAAATAATGATTAAACTACAAACAATTCAAAACACAGCTCTGAGACTCGTCTACTCATTGAAGAAACATGACCACATTACAGAGGCATACATTGATTCACATTGGCTTCCAATCCAGGAAAGAATACAATTTAAATTATATTGTATACTATTTAAAACTATAAATGGAGACAGTCCAATCTACCTAAACAACCACTTCATCCAAACTACCTCTACCAGGCATAGAAAAACACACACCCCATTCACATACCCCCCAATCAAAGAAGTAAAACGGAAAAAACTATACGATGGCCTACTAGCCACTCAAGCAGCAAAACTAGATAACCAAATCTCCAACCTATTGATAACAACCCAAGACTACAAGATGTTCAGAAAGGAAATAAAAACTATACTCTTCAAGAAATCCCTGAATAAGGCTTAAAACCACGAATACCTTCCTTCTTACCATCCTCTCCTTAACCCCTGATCCTACCTGACCCACTCTTGGAAACAATCTTTGATCTAACTTTGTAACCCTCCTTCTATAACTCTTTTTGTAATCCGCATTGAACCGCAAGGTAATGGCAGAATAGAAATCTGTAATGTAATGTAATACTGAGTAGGTTCCTTTAGCTTACAGTGCTTTTGACTCCTAGCTCCTCTCACCTTGGGTTCTGCATCCCCAACCCTATATATCGCGTCTGTCTGTCCAAGTTAGATTGTAAGTTCTTCCGAGCAGGGACCATCTATAAATGTCAAAATGTACAGCCCTGCATATGCTTTTCAGTGCTATATAAGTGATAAGTAGTAGCAGCTTCTTAAAATGTATTTGATAAACCATAACTACACAGTTCAGAAAATTTAATTCCCCACTCAGTCACTTGTTTGATTTTAGGATGAGTTACTTTGGAGGGCCATTTTTGATAAGAATCTCTAGGTATAAATAAGAATGCATCCAGCTAAATCAAATCCTTTGAAAATGCATTGGACTGAGTAGGTAATAGAGCCAGCTCGGTATCACTAAGCTGTCCACGGATCCGACCACGACTGCAGAAAGAAAATTACTGATGGGCTATGGAATATACAGTATACAGAGTAGAGAGGGAATCCACACACATGTGAAGAAGCTTCTTTTAGAGAGTGAGACCACTGTGCTTGGAATGTGCCAGGTCAGCAACCTCACCATGATGGCTGCAAGATCCCCTGTCCATGGAGAAGCATGGAGCTTTTAGCTCCAAATCTACAGACTTACAGGAAAGAATACAGGGGGTGCTCAGGCATAGGGTTACCAGACATCCAGATTTTCCCGGTCATGTCCGGGGGTCCGGATGGCTTTTCAAAACCTGGCACTTTCTCCGGGTTTTGAAAAGCTTCTATCAAATCGCCATCGGGCAGGAGGGTGGCCTGTGAGGGCCGTGGCTAGGGCGGGGATGAGTAGAACTGACAAGCCTGGGGGCGGGTCTAGAGGTTCGGATTTTCCAAATGGAAAATCTGGTAACCCTACTCAGACACAAACTTAGATTACGAGTCCTCAGCTGACGGAAATACCTACCATACCTGAACACTGCAAAAGGAGAAGGGGAGATGAGGATAGCGACTTGATTGAATGGTTCTGTCCTGTCTGCTAGTGAGGATCTCATTTTTTATCCAACCTCCTCATTCCTCCCGTAATATCTTGAGTAGACGAATGATCTTACAGGATTGCATAGCCCATCTCACATTCTCTTTCCTAGCACTGCCCTGTATAGGGTTGCCAGATTTCAACTACAGTAAAATCTGGACCCCCCTAGCCCGCCCTCCGCCCAGTTGCACCTGTCCCCACCCTGTTATGCCCCAGTCCCGCCCCCAATCACATCCTAGCCCTGCCCTTCCTGCCCGACGTGATTTAGAAGAGGCTATTCAAAACCTGGACAAAGTGTCCGGACACCCGGACATGTTCTCGAAAAGGACGACAGGTTCGGGGAAATCCTGATGTCTGGTAACCCTAGCCCTGGGTCTCCTCCTTCCATTATGCTTAAATTCTGTGTCTTACCTTGCAGGCACAAGGCATCTTGAAGGACCTTGGTTCAAAGTTACTTCAGCACCTTAACAGGGGTACAGCCTTCATTCAAGTCAGTACCAAAGCACACCCCCAGGGCGAGATCCGTGGCAGGGTGAGTATGGAGACATTGAGCATCTCTTCCAAGTTAACAAGAGGAGGAGGTGGATACTGCCAAAGAAAAGAATGATTGAGTTTAAATAGCTTCGTCTACCTGCGGCCCTTCTTCCATTCCCAGCTTCCACCTGCCTGAGCCATACACTTGATTCAAAAAGTGGAGGAAGTGAGCTAAAAACTAGGAAAGCAGGGGGCTGGGGTTCAAACCACACTCAGACCCCCAGTGATCCTGGGCAGTTTTATAAACTCCCTGTATATAAAATAGGAATCTCTGTGTTTCATTTAGTCAAATTTTGCCAATCAATGAATTATTATTTTTTTTTTCTTCTATTAGTTGTCCTTACTACATGTTTTTGGTTTCTCTGCAATTGAGTCAGTCCTTTTAGTGTGCTTATATGGGCTTTCTTTCTTTTTCAATGTAATTTAAATAAATTGCTTTAGATATATTCATGTACTCTGGCTTATAGGTTTTTATCCTAAAGCCACATTCATATAATATATCCCTTTCCAGAGGCTTCAGTAGGGCAGGTGTACGGAGAAAAGACCTCAGTGTTCCAGGAGAAAAACTCAGGGGACTTCTTAGGAAACACATCCTTGGTCTAAGAAAAACTCCGTTCAGTTATTCTTATGAAACCTATTTTCAACAATTGATTATAAATATATCAAAACCCTGCACTTATCTTTAAAGATGTCTATTTGTCCTCTGATGGGGGCAAGATCACGCGGTGCTGTTTCAGTTTTCAGTTAAACGATATAGCACTGGAGGTTATCAAGAACTGAAAAAACACCGAGTGATCCTGGGCAAATCATACTGAAACTCCCTGTGGGCAAGATCTTGCCCCCAGCAGAGGACAAATAGACATCTTTAAAGATAAGTGCAGGGTTTTGATATATTTATAATCAATTGTTGAAAATAGGTTTCATAAGAATAACTGAACGGAGTTTTTCTTAGACCAAGGAAGTCCCCTGAGTTTTTCTCCTGGAACACTGAGGTCTTTTCTCCGTACACCTGCCCTACTGAAGCCTCTGGAAAGGGATATATTATATGAATGTATGTTTAGTGGCTTTAGGATATTTTTGGACATTCAGCTTGGGTGGAATTATTATAGGTTTTTATGTCATTTCAATCACACTAGAGTTGTGCACTTTGTCCCGAATTCTCTAACCGGTGCAGATTTTATTTAGGCAGCGGTAGGCGCCCAATCTCAGTAAAAAAACACGGATCAAACAACGTTTTTAACTGAGTTTCAAGGTGCCTATTGGTGCCGGAGTCACACCTCCGTAGGTTCTGTAGGCCACCTAATGCCTCTGTGAGCATGACTAATGCCAGAAGTGGTATTCAATTGCTTAAAGCACTACGTAGGTGTGATTCATGACAAAGACAGACCTGGAAAACCTTGACCTACATTTCCAGTGCCTGTCTTTCTCGGAGGTACGAATCTTTATACAGCACCTTCTTGTGATTCACAAGCGATCGGTGGCCATTTTTTAGGTGTATAGAGAATCCGGGTCTTGGATCTTCACTCCCCCCCCTTTTCTTAAACCACAATATCGGTTATTAGCGCAGGGAGCCGCGCTAAATGCTCCGCACTGCTCCCAACGCTCTTAGGAACTCTAGGAGCATTCAGCGCAGCTCCCTGCACTAATAACCGCTATTACGGATTAGCAAAAGGGGGGGGGGAGGAGGTCTATTTGTTTGTATTCTTTGTTTTGCAATCTGGCTGCTCTTTCCAAGTTTTCTTGTATATCATATGTCTAAATTATTCTGATATTTTTTTTTTAGTGCATGACCTCTTTATTGTTAAAATTCAATATCTCTATGTATCATAAGTTTTAACCTAGACTTTGTTTACTTTTTGGCTCATATTCAGAGAACAGGAGATCACCAGCAATACTGGAAATTCAATGCCGGTGCTGTATCCGGCCATGGGCATTGAATTTCTGGCCTAATTTTGGCCGGCCACTAGCTGGCTTTTGCCATTATTCACTGGCTAAGTCTCAATGGCCAAAGATTTGCCACCCTTTAGGAGCTTGTCTTTAGCTGCCCAACTTCTGCTGAAGACGACTGTGAATCCAAGGTTGGTCTTTGCTGTGCAGGAGTTAAGATTTGGAACTCTTTGGTAGGACAGATACGGAATTGTTGTGAGAGGGGTACTTAAAACCCAGTTATTTGTTGATGCTTTCTTTTAGTCATACCTTTTTTCCTTGATAAACCTGATGAACTGTTTAAGATCCACTCTTATGATATTAATCTGTATCCATGAAACGCTATTAATTTTTATCTCTTTTAGGCTCTATTTCTATGCAAAGCTAAGACCTCTTTGTATGTCTCTTTTATTATGTTCTAAGATTATCTATGTATATTTTGTTAACCGTTTAGTTGTAAATGGTATAGAAATTTTTTAAATAAATAAACTTATCCAGCAAGCAGCTGAATATTGGCAGTGACTAGCTATGTCATGCAGCGAAGCTGATCTGCTAAGCGTGAGACAGCCAGCTGTGTTCTATTTAGACGGCCAGGAGCCGTTCTCGGCCACCTTAAATGACGCTGAAGATCAGGCCTACCTGACTGCTTACAGCCTAACTTCCCCACTGTGGTTAACCTTCGCTGTATTCTTTACTCTTAATATGTAGTTCTCCCCATTTTCCTATCGTTTCTAGTTGGTCATGTATTACTTTGACAGTATTTATTCGTTTCTGTCTCCCCTTTTTAATTATAAATTGTGAAATGCTTAAAAGTTTTGATTTGTGTTTTATCAAAATTTTAATATTTTATCCATTTTTTCATTCATGTTTTTATTTTCATTTGTACATATTCGTATTTAATACATAAATTGTTCAACCTCTGAAGCAGGCTCTTGTTGCCAAAACATGGTCCCATGTTGGGTTGCTGTTGTGATGCCCTGACAAGGATTGTGCATGCAACCTCTGGCTCTCCTCTGGATCCCTTCTGTTCCAAGCTATTTTTCTTCTAGTACTCCTTCTATGTCCTGGGCAAATCACACCTGCCCCCCCCTGTGATCCTGGGCAAGTTCCTTAACCTTCCAATGCCTCAGCTACTAACTCAGGGGCTGATGCTGAAAATGAACTAGGCTTTGACACATTTTCTGAACACCCTATGTTAGCGTGAGCTAACCATGCACAAAGCCTGCACATTTAAATCCCATGATAATGAGGCTATTAACTATTCATGAGCAGAACAGCAAAAAGCTGAGCGCAGTGCTGGGGTTTTAACTTCACATTTGAGAAGCCCTAAAAGATCAAATTGAGCAATTCATTGCAGCCAGTTCATCGTGGGATGTTTCATCACAGCCGCAATGAATCATCCTAGACCCTATGGGGTGGGAGTGCTTGAGGGAGAAGTGCCGGATTGTGGACAGGGAGGAGAGGGGGAGGTTAGAATTTTGGAGGGGTGGGGGGCATTGCCCACCCAAACACTGAATCATAGAAGGCAGACCACAAGGAAAGGAGATTGTTCCCCTCGGTCCTCAAAGATTAGGGTTATCAGAAGTCTGAATTTCCCTGGACATATCCTCCTTTTGAGGACATGTCCGGGGGTCTGGACGGCTTTTCAAAACCCGGCACTTTGTCCGAGATTTGACAAGCTTCTATCAAATCGCCATCAGGCAGGAGGGCATCCGCACATGACCCCCCCCCCCCCTCCATCCCATGCTGCCCTGTGAGAAGGGAGACCCTTGCGGCTCAGGAAGTGACTCCTTCCCCTCCCTTTCTGCCGAGTGAGGGGGAGATTTGTGCTGCTGTGGAAGTGACACCTCTTTGAGTGTCGACCTCCCTACTTTAGAGACTGGTTCAGGGAGTCATTTGCTGTCTCACTGTTCCCTTTCCATTTCAGGTGTTTCTTTCCAACAGATGTGAGTCGGCTGTGCTAATGGTGGCGCCTCAACAGATGGAGCACGAGCACAAACTCTTTGAGGAAGGGAAGACGACTGATCCTGAGGAACTGAAGAAAAATCACAATTCGTGTTTCTTTGAGGGGCAGCTTAGACCTCATGGTACCAGCTGGGCCCCCAACTATGATAAGAAATGTTCTGTCTGCAGTTGCCAGGTAAATGCTGGTTCTGACTGGGGATTCTGGGGGTGGGGGCCACTAGTAAAGAGAAATACATGTATCGGGCCCTGTATGAGCTGTGTGTCTCCCCTTCTCTTATGTGGAGGGGCATTTTTAATATGATGTGAGGTTGGACGTTTTGCAGAAAATCCAGAAGGAAACATGACCATTTTCAAAACAGAAAAACATCTATCTTTTTGTTTCAAAAATGGTCATTTCTCAGATGCGATTGTCCTCAGTGTGTCTGTCTTTTTGAACCATAAGTGTAGTGGTTGGAGTGGGACATGGGCCTGGCTGAGCCCCCATCTCTGAGGTTGACTTCTCCACCCTCTGGGCTACTCCAGGATCCTGCTTGCTGTTCTACTAGTCATAACAGGCAGGTTTCATTCACATCTTTGGAGGGTGGGAGGGAGTCAGTTACCACTGGGGGAGTAATTTCATCCCTCCAGTGGTCTTCTGGTCAGCTTGGGCACAGGCTAGCCCCAAACGTTCAAAATGCTGAAAAATGTCCAGACAATAAGCCTGCCCTAGTTCCACCCAAATCATGCCTCCAACACACCCCCTTCAGATTCAGATGCACTGCAGACAACTACCATAGAATTTGTCTAGAAAATGGGCTTCGAAAATAGCAAATTGGAAGGGTTTGGTGAGAACGTCCAACTGCCCTTTATGGACATCCCTCTTCTTTCTTTTGCACCCCTTCTCATTTGGAAAAAAGGTATGTATCCCCTTCTTTCTTTACTGATTGTCTCACTCGTCTTCCCTCTCTCTGCTTTACTTGGCGTTCGATGCAGGAACCATTACTCGATGCTTGGTACATGTAAATGTTTTGCTTTCAAGTTCAGTAACCAAAAAGTATGGTCAAGTGTGCTAACATGGGGGAGTGCACTGGATGTATGCACACACAGGTCTGCAGTAGTGGCTGCTACATCTCGCAAACCGACTGGCAGAGTTGCATCACACACAGTGGCGTAGAAAGGGGAGTTGGGGGAGTGGTTCACCCCTGGCGCCGTCTTGGTGAAGACACAGGCACCACTCCCCCCTCCTTCCCTGCCGTGTGTGCATGCCAATTCCCTTCCCCCATACCGCTGTAACATTCCTGGTGCGAGCAGCCACCCCCAATCTGCTGCCGCCCAGCATCAGCTCTTCTTCTGACGTCACTTCCTGGACCCGCGCCTAGGAATGACATCAGAGGAAGAGCTGATGCTGGTGCGACAACAGGTTGGGGGGTGGCTGCTCACGCCAGGAATGTTACAGAGGTATGGGGGAAGGGAGGAGGCGGGGAAGGAGCGTGTGGAGGTGGAAGGGCAGAGAAGAGGGTAGGAGAGGGGTGCCTCTCACCTCATAACACTACTGATCACACATCTCTGCACGTATTTATAAAGAAAACATCCTTCCAGCCTGTGCATAGATCTGTACGTGTAAATCCGGGTGCAATACAGAGGTCAATATTTAAAATGGCCAGGAATGGCTTCTGGTTGTTTAAATTGCTTGTCCAGGATTAACCAGGTATATTCAAAAGCCTTAACTGAACTGTGCTGCTAAAAATGTTCAGTTAGGACCATAGTCTAAAGCCAGCATCTAACTTAAGTGCAAAACACAATAAAAGTGTTTTTAAAAACTGTAGGCGCCGGTTCCTTCATTGCAGATACGGAGGTGCTTTACAAGGCCTAACGTAGCGGCTACCGGCATCATCTGTAGAATCTGTCCCCTAGTGCCTACGTTGAATCTGGCCTACTTTGTGGGCTTTCAACTGGCAAAGATAACGGCATAAACGGGAGCGTATAAGACACAGCAGCAAGAGTCCCTCCTCTTACTGGGGGAGGGGGATTGGTTTTAATTAGTTCTAAATATCACACTTAATTGGCGATGTGTTATCCAGCCCAGTATGTTCAGTGCTGGTGCCCAGACATGGTCCAGGAATAAAGCTGGCCCTGCGTAGCAAAATACCGAGTGGCGCTGGCTGAACCTCAGGAGCCACAGTTTTTAGTGCTTAGACCCGTGCGAGTGTGCCGTTCTCAGCGCACTTCTCCTTCAAGTCTTTCTCTTTTTGTTGGGGGTTTAAAAATCTGTGTTTTTTTATGAAAATCAGAAAAAGTTGCAGGTTTTACATGCATACATTAAAGAAAAGAAACAGGCATGAAATCCCCACTAAAGTGGCTGCAGAAGCATAAATGAATCTTTTATGTTTTTAACATAAGAACATAAGATTTGCCGCTACTGGGTCAGACCAGTGGTCCATCGTGCCCAGCAGTTTGCTCACGTGGCGGCCCTTAGGTCAAAGACCAGTGCCTTACCTGTGTACGTTCCGGTTCAGCAGGAAATTGTCTAACTTTGTCTTGAATCCCTGGAGGGTGTTATCCTCCGTTCTAGTTTTCCACCACTCTCTGGGAGAAGAACTTCCTTATGCTTGTATGGAATCTATCCCCTTTTAACTTTCAAGTCCTGATGTTGAGCTCAGATATTTGGTCTTCTGTACTTTCTCCACATCTCCACTGAATAGTCATTAGCTGCATTAGCAGGGATGTAAATGTGCCAATCTCTACACAAGGCTTTGCACTTGCTTAGCTTATGTGTAAACTCATTTTTGCATTGTGCACCCACGCTCAAAATCTCGCACATTTTGTGGCATTGGCATCTGGGATGGTGTCTCTCCCGCCCTTTATGTTAATGACTGAATTTCAAGAAGATCAGGAGAGAGCTTGTTCCATGGATAAGTGCACAAATGGAGAATTTTCTTCTTCTTTCACAGAAACGAACTGTGATTTGTGACCCTGTTATCTGTCAGCCCTTGAACTGCTCTTTCCCTGCCTACCTGGACGATCACTGCTGTCCTGTCTGTGAAGGTAATGGTCTGGCATCTGGGGTGGGTGGGGTGTATATGAAGGTAACGGACCTTTAACTGGTGAAGCTAGTCTAGCAAATCAAACACTCTTATGTTAACTTTAGCTGGTCTAAATACTAGCCAGTGCCCAGTTAACTTTTGGGTGGGGACCGGATTTCTGGTGCTCCTCTTGTACACATCTGAAAATACAGTATTCAAACATGTACATAACTATATGAAACCTAGTTTTCAAAGGCCAGAACCTTTTTCAGGTCACAATAATATGAGCAAAAGATGACAATTTCAGAATATATAGTTGAGACATAAAGGTCTCAAAGGGAAATAGAGATGGGGGGTTGAGAAACAGCATAAACTGCTTTGCCACCCCAAAATCAGCACACTTGCCCTCTATCCCCTCCCCCTCCCCTCCTCCAGGTCCAGTACTGGCCTCCTACTTCTCTCTGTCCCCTGGTACCTCCTTCCCCAACATGGATTCTACTAACTTGTGGCATTTACTGGCAGTAATTACAACAGGCAGTCTTACTCTGTTGTAACTTCTTGTCGCCACGTGTGAAGAATCCGGTAGAGGGAAAACTTTGGGGCAACCTGACAAAATGATTGTCTACAGTGTGAATAAATGGTTCAAAATAGTGGTGCCCAGGGGTGGGGAGCAGAGGGAGGTAGGAAAGCAATGCTTGACCCAGAGGAGGGTAAAGAGGATAGTGAAAGGTAAGAAGAGCGGCTGGACCTGCAGGAGAGAAGAGGGAGGGGAGAAGCTGCACATGGTGAAGGGAAGGGAAGAGAAGATAGAGGAGGGAAAATGCAAGGGAGGGGAGAACATAAGAATAGCCTTACTGGGTCAGACCAATGGTCTATCAAGCCCAGTAACCTGTTCACATGGTGGCCAACCCAGGTCCCTAGTACCTGTCCAAAACCCAAGGTATAGCAACATTCCATACAGAATCCCAAGGAGTAACAAGATTCCAAGCAGTGGCTTCCCCCATGTCTTTCTCAATAACAGACTATGGACTTTTCCTCCAGGAAATTGTCCAAATCTTTCTTAAAACCAGCTATGCTATCTGCTCATACTACATCCTCTGGCAACACATTCCAGAACTTAACTATTCTCAGCAAAAAAAAAAAAATTCCTCCTATTGGTTTTAAAAGTATTTCCCTGTAATTTCATTGAGTGTTACTGGTACATTGATCATCCTACTTATATGCACACATGTATAGAAAATCAGTCGTCCTGAGTATATACACGTATAATACTAGGTTTACTATTGCAGCTAAACACACTATATTTACACACCTGCTAAGGAGTTTGGCCATTTCAACTAAATATCATCTATTTACCTGCATCCCTGAAAGTTCTAGTTTCCTCTCTCTGTCAACTTCATAATTTCAGTTGAAGTAGTCTGAGAAAAGGATAGTCTTTATCCCTTTCTTGAATTTTCCAGTGTCCTTTTCTAGCTTAATTCCTTTGGTAGAGTATTCCACCATGTTGGGGCCAGTACCAAGAACATTCTTGCCCTGGTGCTTTTGTATTCAATGTCTTTGAAGGAGGCTATTTGTAGACTTTTGGCTCGAGTGCAGAGAACATAGGGGTGCCAAAGAAAGATAATTTAATGAGTATGAGTATTGGGCAGACTGGATGGACAAGTCAGGTCTTTTTTTTTCTATCTTGAAGGCGTTCGTCCTGTTCTTTCCAAGAATCTGTCTTTCATTCTGTTCGCTCTCTTCATTTGCCTGAGGTGAACTGAAAACCATGGAAATAACATGTCCTTCCTTTAGGGACAACAGTGCTCTGTTACAAACTGATCCATCTCTATTCTAGATATCCATCATCCTGTATATCTTCTTCCCTTCAAATAAGATTGGGAGATAGCTTAGGTCTCCAGCCAAATGTTGCAGTAGTATTTTCACCAAACTACGGCCTTCTTTATCAAGCCAACTTCATCCCAAATCATCAGGACCTACTATTACAGCTTCTTCCCCACTTTAGGACATACATAACATCTGAAATGTGTCCTGGCTAATATGGAGAGCAGAATTTCTTAGCTTGCAAGTCCTCCTCAGCCACTCTAGGTGGAGAGAGTCCTAGCAGTGAAGGGGTTTATCTGTAAGTCCAGGTTCTCTCAGTATCAGTCTGTGTCTGGTGTTGATATCTCTGAGCATGACTGCAGGTTGTGGTAATATAGGTGGGGGGGATGGGTGTTCTGGTAACATAGGGGAATGTTTGAGTGAGAGTGTATCTGTGTCTGATTGTGTGCAGGTTCTGGATTAGTGGCAGATTTTTTTTCCTTTTATGAAGTGTAAAGGATCAAGGATTTGATATCCCACCTTTCTGTGGGTACAGTCAAAAGTACTATGCAAGAACTTTTCCTGTCCCTAGTGGGTTCACAATCTAAATTCTGTCCCTTTGGTAATGGGGGGGTTCAGTAACTTGCCCGGGGTCACAGGGAGCCGCAGCAAGAACTGAACCCAGTTCCCCAGGATCTCAATCCACTCCATTAATCATTAGGCTCCTCCTCTAGTCAGAAAAAGTCGATCTTTGATTGATACAAGAGGTGGCAATCTACAGGGGGTGATGTAAACCCACAGTGGTAGAAAAAACACAACTTATATCTTCATACCGCAGCTGCCCCCTCCCCCTCAGTCCTTCAGAAATGCCAAGGAGGCCCAATTTATGAGAGAGGCAGTTTTAGGACATTAATCCAGTCCTGACTCCACTCCATCAGCTGGAGATGCTTTAATAAAATTAAATATATAAATAAACCTCACCTCCTCGTGATAAGAACTGTGAGATTTTGCAGCTTTTATTGCAAGATTGGAGCTGCATCTTATCAAATCATCTCGGTTGCTGAGTGGAGGTTCTTGGCTCCCAACGGGGGTGGTGGAGATTCAGCACCCTTGATGCTGTGTCTCTAAGTTTTCTTCATTATATTTTCCTTTAACTGCCCTGTTTGATTAGCTTTTCACTTTTTAACCTGTCTCTGGATCTCCTTCTTCATTTAACAGAGAAGAAAGATAGCCCTGAGCTGAAGGAAGCAGAGAAGCCGGAGCTTTCTAGTGAAGGTGAGTCCTTCCTGGCTTTGAAGTGGCTCTGTCTCTCTGATATCTTACATACTCCAAATTCATCTCTGGCCTGCTCCAAGATGCCTGAGTTACAACCGGGGACTGCTCGTGGGTGCAACATTTCATTCCTACATCTCTACTGCTTTTAATGCTGCTGAAAAATAGTCTATCCCTGGGAGAAGGAAAAGTGACATGTGTCTATGCAGCCCCCGAAGAGAAGGGGAAATTAGTCTTTGCCTTGAAAGTCTCTCTCTGGAGAAGGGATAGTGGAAGCCTGCCTCGGCGTCTTCACAGAGAAAGGAGTAGGAAGCCTGTCTCTTGGAGCTTCTGCCAGGTTAGAGTGATAAGGAGTTGTTAATGACTTATTGGGCAGAAGGAACTGGGGGTCTCTGTTTCTTCAGCACAGTGACGGAGTCCTCAGTTTGGAGGCTGAACTAAGAGAAAGATTTTCAAAGTTGGTGAAATAGGTGGAAAGTAACTCAGCTGTTTGGAAAGGCTGAAGCAGAGATCCAGTGGGGACAAGGGGAGCAGATTGTCTTAGGGTGCACAGAATTCCCCTCTCCTTTCACCCCCCCCCCCCCCGAACCTGTACTCTCAACCTCACACTATCATGTGCTTTTTCTATGTCCAAGGGTGTAGGCTGACCATGTAAGTTGATAGTGTACCAAAACATTTGCTGCAGCTATGTGACTGGAGAACAAATTAAGCATATGCTATTTATTTAAATAAGAAGAATAATGTGCTGCTAAGTTCACATCCTGCCCAGGGAACATCTCACAGGTCACTGGTGGGTATCTGGGTGTGTGTGTGTGGGGGGGGGTGATGTTAATTCTCAACCTCTGCTGTTGTGACAGAGGAAAAACTGCACCAGCAAAAGCTGACAAATGGCTCGTGCACCCTCAGGTCTATTCTCCCCCACCCCAGCTCAGCTATGGTTCAAATGGCCTCATTTTTTCCTTCTCTAGACTTTGATGGCATCTGAGTAGCTCTCTTCAGACTGGAGGTAGTGAATTAGCAACAACAGCAAGGGGAGAGGTTTCTCCAGGTGCCTGGTCTGGCTTGGCTTTCCCAAGCCTACTAGGCGTCTAAGTTGGTGAGCTAACTCCCAAATTCATGATTTTTTCATTACAGGAGGAATATCGTTAAGAAGCACTCTTTCCTGATAGTGGGTATGTGCATGGTTCACGCATGTGTGCACTGTTGGAAAAGAGTTTGCAGTCTTTCTGAAGGAGTGTGCCCTTTTGGCAAATGACACTGTCATTTTTGGAAACGCGACACACAACTACACTGGACATGTCGTTTCAAATGAATGCAGAGTTCTACTGCTCAGTGGTGCACTTAATTGCCCAACTAGGCCTTAATCTGACCAAGACGTGCTTCCTAAACGGAGTGCTTATCATTTTTATGAAAATGTGTCTGTAAAAATGTAACTCCTGAGATGCAAAATGGTTTGTTGCACTGCAGAGCTGTCGTAGGATCTCCTTGAGAAATGGACATGGGAGTGTGTGTAGCTGAACTCTTGCGGGTGGGTTGAGCTGGGTTTATTGGTGCTTTTCTTCTGAACTCAGTTTGAATCCCTTCTTTCAGGCTGTTATTATGATGGGGACAGAAGCTGGAGAGCAGCCGGCACCCGATGGCACCCTGTCGTACCTCCTTTTGGACTTATCAAATGTGCCGTTTGTACTTGCAGGGTAAGTGCTTCTGTTATGCAGCCCCAAATCCAACACTGCCCCTACCTCTTGGCTATGGTTTTTCTTCTGCTGGGCCTAATGGTTATAGCTGTATGCTAGTGAGAACCAGGATGCTCCATGGAACACTGGAAGTAATGAACTAGGACACGTACACCTGGAATTTTACAAAAACAAATTATATTACCCTTTCTCAGACTTGGAAGCACTGCTCTGCCCCTCCCCCGATCCAACAGGGGATAGCGATGAGCACAAGGAGATGCCGGGACCGCTCCAAAACCAGCGGCAGACAGCAGAAGCAGCGGCGGGGTACTTGAGAGCATGGCTCCGCCCCTCCCCCGATCCAGCAGGGGATAACGGTAAGCACAAGGAGACGCCGGGGCAGCACCGAAGCCAGCGACAAGCAACAGAATCAGCAGCAGGGACTTAAGAGCACAGCTCTGCCCCTCCCCCGATCCAGCAGAGGATAACGGTGAGCACAAGGAGACGCCGGGGCCACACCGAAACCAGCGGCAGGCAGCAGAATCAGCAGCAGGGACTTAAGAACACAGCTCTGCCCCTCCCCCGATCCAGCAGGGGATAACGGTAAGAACAAGGAGATGCCGGGGCAGCACCAAAGCCAGCAGCAAGCAACAGAAGCAGCGGTGGGGACCTAGGAGCACAGATCCGCCCCTCCCCCGATCCAGCAGGGTTCTATACCATACTAGATATGTTAGATACAATGAGCTTCGCATCTTGCACCACCATAAGAACCACACTTTTAAGTTATACACAAGTATCTTACGGGCCGCATCAAGGCAGAGGAAGATATCTTCTTTTTCAAGGTTCCCACGACAACAAGAGGGCATCCGTTGAAAATCAGGGGCGGGAAACTACGAGGTGACACCAGGAAATTCTTTTTCACTGAAAGAGTGGTTGATCGCTGGAATAGTCTTCTACTACAGGTGATTGAGGCCAGCAGCGTGCCTGATTTTAAGGCCAAATGGGATCGGCACATGGGATCTCTTCACAGGGCAAAGGTAGGGGAGGGACATTAAGGTGGGCAGACTAGATGGGCCGTGGGCCCTTATCTGCCGTCTATTTCTATGTTTCTAAGCAATCCTTCTGATACTCCTGCTCCTAACAGACTGGAAAACAACTGCACACAACATATATCCAATACCCATCATAGCATACTCCAGAGGAATTACCCTGCCAAACTGGCATCTCATATTAAATAGAAACACATACTATCAGCCCTTCACTTATCAACCCTCCCCAAAATTAACAACTAGAAAACCAACAAATCCATACAATACCACAATACTACCCCACCAAAGATCACTCATATACCTGAAAACAACGAGCAACTCACCAATAGAATACATCCCTCTCAAATGCGCCTATATGAACATCAGAGCCATTGGCCCTAAAACAGAATGCATAAAAAACTGGATAGAAGAAGATAACCTTGATTGCCTTTTCCTCACAGAGACCTGGCTCACCTCTGATACAGACCCCAGAATAACTGAAGTCTGTCCTAAAAGCCACAAAATGACACTGGTATGCAGAGAAAATAAGAGAGGAGGAGGAATTGCCATCATAGCCAGAGACACATTAAACATACACCAACTAGACAAAATAACAGACCAATACATGGATTTACTTGCCTGTCAACTCTCAAGCACATCACTTGAAGAAACACTCACATGCATATTATGCTACATAACACCAAGTAACTGGAGCACAGCCAAGCCAATATTTGAAGAATTTATCTATCGAAACTCCCTAGCAACTACCTACAACCTCCTTCTAGGAGATCTCAACCTTCACCTTGAAAACCATTCATGCAAAAATGCTGAAACTGTACTAGCATACCTAGAAGCCCTAACGTATAAAATCTTAGATCCTCAGACTACACATGAAAAAGGACACCAGCTGGACATCGTAGCATACATGTCCCAACAGACCTCACACCCAGAAATTCAAACCTTAAACGGAAAATGGAGCCATTCCCTTTGGTCTGATCACTACACCTACTCCTTCAAAATCAATTGGTCTTGTAACAAATACACTCCGACTACTCAACAGACTACCTTCCTCTCACGCAAACATATAGATCCCTCAGTATTCTGGACAAAAACAGACACCATAATCCAACACTACACATCTAAAGACTTCATCTCAAAATGGAACCTGCTAAGTAGAACCACACTAGACGAACTAGCCCCAGAAAAACCTAAAACCAAAATCCACAGAAAATCAAACAAATGGTTCGACAATGTAGACAACTGGAAAAAAATGGAGAAAAAGCGACCAAGAATCCACAAAAACAGCATGGATAGCAACAAACCGAAAGTACAAACAAAAACTGAAAGAAAAAAGAAGGACATACTACTCGAAGCAAATTGGAGATGGACCCCAAGACTCAAAAAAGCTATTCCAGCTACTAAAAGTCCTCACAAACACAACACCATACATAGAGAACAACAGTTCGCCCCCACCTACAGCCACCCTCTTAGCTACCTACTTCAAAAACAAAATCACAAATATCAGAGCCTCTTTCAACGGAACACCCTCACACATATAGACATCATTTCCACCAACAGAAAAAGACTCAGTCGCAGCAGATAGAACCTGGTCCCATTTCTCACCTATAGAATGGGCAGAGTTCAACAATCTTTATAATAAATACAGCCATGCAGCCTGTGACCTCAACCATTGCCCCCCATACCTACTGAAAAACTCAAGCATATTATTCTGCTCCCTACTTCTACAGTGGATATACTCATCACTACTAGAGGGTTATTTCTCACAAGAACTCAGTGAAATCATAATAACTCCAATATTAAAGGACCCTAAAGGAGCAAAAGACCAATCATCCAATTACAGACCCAATACCTCAATCCCATTGTACATCAAACTGATGGAAGGTCTCGTAGCAAAAAAATTTAGCCTCTTACCTAGAGAATCACAACATACTCCACCCCACACAATCGGGATTCAGAGCCAAATACAGCACGGAGACACTACTAGGAACACTAATGGACACTGCAAGACAACACCTCTGTACAGGCAAGAAAATCCTGCTGATACAACTAGACCTTTCTGCAGCCTTCGACTTGGTAGACCACGACATGCTTCTAAAAACTCTCGATTCAATAGGAATCTCAGGCAAAGTATTTGCATGGTTCAAAGGATTCCTACAATCAAGAACTTACAGAGTTAAAACAATGCAAGAAAAATCAGAACCATGGTCCAACCCCTGCGGAGTTCCCCAAGGATCATCCCTATCACCTACATTATTCAATATATACATAGCCTCCCTCAGCTACTACCTAGATAATCATGGCATAATTTCATACAGCTACACAGATGACATCACTATTCTCCTACCCTTCGACCAACCAGAACCCGTCACAAGCACAATACACGATTCAGTTGCAATTTGGATGACAGAGCACAAATTAAAACTTAACCCTGACAAAACAAATTTCATCCTACTAGAAAACAACAAAACTCCAACATTAACTAATCTTGTAATAAACTCGATCTCATACCCAATACACCCTACACTAAAATTGCTAGAAGTCACAATTGACAGAGGCTGCACCATGCAACCCCAAATTAACAAAATAATAAAGGCATCGTTCATGACCATGAGAAATCTAAGAAAAATCCGAACATTCTTTGAAAAGAAGCAATTTCTACTATTGGTACAATCTCTTATCTTTGGGATGATAGACTATTGCAACATACTATACCTACCTTGTCCTGCGACCATGATGAAGCAATTGCAGACAATACAGAATACAGCCCTGAGATTTGTCTATTTCCTAAAATAATATTACCATATCACAGAGGCATACCATGACTCGCACTGGCTTCCAATAGAAGCGAGAGTGCACTTCAAATTCTACTGCTTACTTTACAAGGCTCTCAACGGAGAAAGCCCAATCTACTGGAATAACCGACTAAATCAATCCTCCTCAACCAGACACAGAAGATCCCACTCACTATTCACTCACCCATCATCCAAAAATGTCAAACAAAAAAAACTTTATGATAACCTAATAGCCTCCAAAGCAGCTAAACTGGACAGACAAATCACCACTCTGTTATCTTCAACTACAGACTACAAAGCCTTCAGGAGAGATATTAAAACCATATTCTTCAAAAAACCTATCCAGCACAACCAATCCCAACCCAATATCCAACACTCTATTTACCCTTAGTTCTCTCTAATACTCTTTTATCTACCAAACGTTATTTAAAATCCATAATTTCACCCTATTCTTATCTCCTAAAGACCTCCACTTCCCTTTGGTAACTCTTTACCCAACATATATTACCTTAAAAATTCTATATCATAGCTTATTCTATTCCTTCAAATTTTGAATGTAATTTTTGTTTTAGTTTGGATGTAATCTGCCTTGAACCGCAAGGGAATGACGGAATAGAAATCACTAATGTAATGTAATGTAATGTATGGTTTTGTCGAGACTTGATTACTGCAATGCCCTGTACCTTGGCATAACAAAAGCAAGGTGTAGGGCATTGCAGGTCATAGAAAATGCAGCAGTAAGATTGATAATGGGATTGGCAAAATATGATCATATTTCGCCATCTCTTCAACAACTGCATTGGTTACCAGTCGCCTTCAGAATACAATATAAAGCAGTAATGATTTGCCATCAATTCTTGTATGGAAACAGACCAAAATTGTTTAAAAATAATATGCTTAGCTATACACCAAACAGATCACTACGTTCTGAGAATTTAGCTCTACTGAAGACAAATGTTAACCCAAGGCTTGTTGAGACTGGCAAAATGACTTTATGCTGTGCAGGAGTTTAAATATGGAACTCTTTTGCAGGCCAAATACGAAACTGTAGTGAAAAGGGTATGTTTAGAAAATTACTCAAGATGCAATTATTTGTAGATGCCTTTTTTAGCAAATAATTTTCCTCTTTGCACAGTTGATGAATTATTCATGACGTTCATTATATGTTAATAGTTTGTAGATATGATTGTTTGTGTGGCTGTTTTATTATGTTTTTACCAAATTATATATGTAAATTATGTAAACCGTTTAGTTTTAAACGATATAGAAAATTTTAAAATAAATAAATTCCCAAATTGCAGACCTCCTGAAGGAACTCTCTGTCCTGGTTGATTAAATCGCATTGTAGTGCCTAAGCCCAGATATTCAGCGGTTGAAGACTGGTTAGTGACTAGCCGTTTTCTGACTATCTTGTGTGAGATATCTGGTTAGGTGCCCTTACTCAGCACTAGAGAATGACACGGGGATCCTCGCCAGTGACTGGTTTTTCGATTTCACTGAATTCCATTATGACGCAGACTCAGGCACAGAGCTGCCCTCTCCACACTCAGAAGTGCTCAATTCCTGATAGAAAGAAGATGTTTCTGGAAATCTGAAGCTTTCTCTCTTTTTCTCTCTCTGTAGGGAGCGACAGGAGAAGTCCACTGTGAGAAAGTGCAGTGTCCACAGCTCAGCTGCAGCAATCCAGTCCGTGTCACTCCGTCCGACTGCTGCAAGAAATGCCAGGGTAAGCAGCTGGACCCCTGGAGCTGGTTTCTTTGATTGCTAGATCTATCATGTAACCAGTCATAGCTCTGTAAGAAGGAAGTGGTGATACCATTCATGGCTTTTCTCTTCTCCCCTGCCTGCTCAGCTGATTGCGGGCAGGGAAGAAGTGTTTGGTTTGGTTTTTTTGTAGCAGGCTTGATAGCAGGGGGAAGAGCTATGCTTATTGATTTGCTTTACTGAGTAGGCACCAGGCACAGTTCCTCCCCCTTTTACCAGGGCTTCTCCGCACAAACGGCATGCATATAATGTACACGCTATTGTGCTAAGCTCCAAACATGGTATTTATTACTGTGTTGTTAGAGCTTTGTGCATCCTGTTCTCAGTGCGTTCTTTTCATGGATTCTGTGGCTAGTTGCAAGGGACAGGATTACTGTGGGATGGGTCCCCCAGAGATCACCCCACTCCTGGAGAATGGCTTGGTATTTGTACTGGCATATTTTTTGCTAGAAGAAAGGTTCACAAATAAGTTTGGAGTTTTTTATTGGACTAACTTATTACATCTGTGAGCCTTACCCTAGTGATGGGAAAACTTAATGGAGTCAGTATTAAAGGACATGATAGTGAACATTTCAGAGAGTCGCAAGATCTGAGGCAACATGGCTTTATCAAAGGTGGATCACATCAAGCCAATCGTTTCTTCAATTGGATGGCTAGAGAATTAGATTGAGGGCAGTCACTAGCTGTGATCTATTTGGATTTCTGGGTTAAAAATTGGTCATCTCTCGAAAGAGAAAGATGAACAGTGAAGTTCCTCAGGGACTGGTCCATGAGATGATTCTGTTCACATAGATATGTGAGCATGAGAAACATGACATGAATGCTTGGCAGGTAACCTTGAATGTGAAAAAATGCAGACAGGAATGATGTGCGATTGGAGGTGAGATTCTGATTGTGCTCCTACCAGGAGACAATGAGAGGATATCAAGGTGGAGAAAGTGGGATGCTGAAGTGCACTGAGAAAGGAGGTGGTAGGAAACAGAGGGTAGGGGTGAAGGGCCACTACTCAGACTGGAGGAGGGTCACGAGTGGTGTTCCACAGGGCTCAGTGCTCGGGCTGCTGCTATTTAATATATTCATAAATGATCTAGAAACAGGAACGAAGTGTGAGATAATAAAATTTGCGGACGACACCAAACTATTTAGTGGAGCTCAGACTAAAGAGGACTGCGAAGAATTGAAAGGGACTTGAGCAAACTAGGGGAATGGGCAACGAAATGGCAGATGAAGTTCAACGTTGAGAAATGTAAAGTATTGCATCTGGGAAGCAGAAACCCGAGGTACAACTATACAATGGGAGGGATGTTAGTGAACGAGAGTACCCAAGAAAGGGACTTGCGGGTAATGGTGGACATGACAATGAAGCTAACGGCACAGTGCGCAGCGGCCGCTAAGAGAGCAAATAGAATGCTAGGTATAGTCAAGAAGGGTATTACAACCAGGACGTAAGAAGTTATTCTGCCGCTGTATCGGCAATATTGGTCGCCGTACCTTAAGAAGGATATGGCGTTACTCGAGAGGGTTCAGAGGAGAGCGACACATCTGATAAAAGGGATGGAAAACCTTTCATACACTGAGAGATTGGAGAAACTGGGCCTCTTTTCCCTGGAGAAGAGGAGACTTAGAGGGGATATGATAGAGACTTACAAGATCATGAAGGGCATAGAGAGAGCAGAGGGGGACAGATTCTTCAAACTTTCAAAAAATAAAAGAACAAGAGGGCATTCGGAAAAGTTGAAAGGGGACAGATTCAAAACAAATGCTAGGAAGTTCTTCTATACCCAACGTGTGGTGGACACCTGGAATGCGCTTCCAGAGGACGTAATAGGGCAGAGTACGGTACTGGGGTTTAAGAAAGGATTGGACAATTTGCTGCTGGAAAGGGGAATAGAAGGGTATAAATAGAGGATCACTGCACAGGTCCTGGATCTGTTGGACTGCCGTGTGAGTGTACTGAGACTGGTGCTATTTAACGTATTTATAAATGATCTGGAAACTAGAATGACGAATGAGGTGGTTAATATTTGAGGATGACACTATATTCATCATAGTTGTTAAAATGCATGCAGGCTGTGAAGAATTCCAGGCAGACCTTAGGAAATTGGAAGACTGGGCATCCAAATGGCAGATGAAATTTAATGTGGACAAATGCAAAGTGATGCACATTGGGATGAATAACCCAGATTATAGTTTCCAGATTCTAGGGTTCACCAAGAAAAAGATCTGGGTGTCACTGGAGACAATAAGCTGAAACTTTTTACGTAATGTGTGGCGACAGCCAAAAAAGCAAACAAGATGCTAGGAATTATTAGAAAAGGGGTTTTAAATAAGATTAAGAATATTATAATGCCTCTGTATTGCTCCCTAGTGCAACTTCATCTTGAGTGTTGCATTCAATTCTGGTCATAATATCTCCTAAAAATATAGCGTCACTAAAAAAGTTTCAAAGAAGAATGACCAAGATGATAAAGGGGATGGAACTCCTCTCATATGAGGAAGGACTAAAGAGGTTAGGGCTCTTCAGCCTGGAAAAGAGACGGGAGATAGGATCGAAGTCTACAAAATCCTGAGTGGTTTAGAACGGTTTCCAGTGAATTGTTTTTTTACTCCATCAAAAGTTACAAAGACTAGGGGAAGTTACAGGGAAATAATTTTAAAACCAATAGGAGGAAATATTTTTTCATTCAAAGAATAGTTAAGCTCTAGAACACGTTACCAGAGGATGTAGGAAAGGCAGTAACAAAGCTGGTGTTAAAAAAAGTTTAGACAAGTTCCTGGAGGAAAACTCCATAGTCTGCTTATCCTGGATCGGTAGCATGGAATGTTGCTACTCTTTGGGTTTCTGTCATTACTAAGATGGAAAAATCTTCTGCCTGTTTCTAGCATAAGCAGCATAAAATCTGTTTTACTCTTTGGAATCTTGCCAGGTACTTGTGACCTGGGTTGGCCATTGTTGGAAACTAGATACTGGACTTGATGGACCTTTGGTCTGACCTAGTAGAAGGTCTGGAGTGAACTTTCTCTCTCCCATTATTTCCATAGATGAGAAAAGTGTCCTTGAGCTCTCAGATATGATGCAGTCAGATGCTCCCAGAGCCTGTAAATTTGGGAGACACTGGTATCTGAACAATGAGCGATGGCATCCCTTTGTACCTCCATTTGGAGAAATGAAGTGTGTCTCTTGCTGGTGTATGGTAAGTACTAATCTAATCTAATCTAATGTGCAGTTTCTCAATTGCCCTAGTTCTTGCTCAGGTTCAAGGTGATTTACAGCAAGAGTTCCATATAAAAATGTAGGGGGGGGGGATTTGCAATATCTCAGTAAAAATATGGAAAGACCTTAATACAAAATATACAAGTTCAACAAGCAAAGTACAAGAAGGTTTTTAGTTTCTCCAAAAACTCAGATATCCCACTTCTCTCCTTACAATTTGGAGTAAACTGTTCCAAAGAGAAATTGAGTTGAATTGATACCTAAATCGCCCACCTCTGACAGAAGGAAACCTCTATAGAAGCAGATCTTGAATCCTAGAGGATAAAAGTTGAATCACGGAATAAGAAGAATTAATGTGATAAACTAAACAATCTGTTTTAAAAATAGAATGAGCTTTCACTGGAAGCCAGTGAACTTTCTTGGAGAACAGAGAAATGCTATCATATTTTTTTTAGCCTGCAAACTAATCTTATTGCTGTCATTTGAATCTAATGCAATTTATTTGTTAAACAAAAATTTAGACTAAAGTATGAAGAATTACAATAATCTAGCTGGGAAAGGCGTGCATTTAGATCAATAAAGCAAAATGATCATGGAAACAAGACCTAATTAAATTTGGCTGTCTCAATGTATAAATTGTTTTCTTCCACAGATTAACAATTTGAGGCTCAAATGATAGAAGTCTAAATGACACCAAGAACCTTAGATGTAGTATCAACGTATAAGGCAGTTAGCACCACAGTTGATGAAATAAGTAGAAGAGATTGAATGATGAAACCAAAGCTCTTTGGTCTTGTTTGCTTTTAGATTCAGTCTGAAATTCTTTTATAAGTATAAGAAAGTAAGTAGTATTCCTCATTTTCCAATAAAATAGTTCCCAGACCCCTGAGGTACTCCACAGAAAGATTACCCCATCGATCATTCGGTGGTAATTGTTCCAAAACCACACAACAAAAAGAAGAAAAATCATGTTGCAATTCCATACTGTGAGACACCAGCGATTCCAACATTTTATTTTGCAGACATCCAACGTTTGTGCTCAATAAGTCGAGTTTTCATTTGTCTGGATGTCTGGCTCACATAATACAAACCAAAATAACCATTGTTTATCAGGAGCAGCAGAAAACACAACAATCAAAGCTGAGCTAATTGGAGACCAGAGCTGTGCACAGACACATAATTGGTCCCCACTCCATTTCCATCATATTCATACTGCTCCCTCCCTCTGGGGTTTAGCCATGGGGCAGATCTGGTCGGATGAGGCCTGTGTCAGAGGGAAGGCTTCTGAGTCAGCTTCTGGCAGTAGGTAGCAAGGAACCTCTGCAGGTGATCTGAAGAGAAACAGAAATGCTGCACAGGCTGGGGTGGTGGGAAGGGGGAAAAAGACAGAGTGACTGGGGAGGGATGGTAAGGGAGAGAAAGAGAGAGACTGCTGCACAGGCTGGGGGGATGGGAAGGGAGGGAAAGAAAGAGGCTTGCCCACTTTGGCCTCAGGCCTGCCCAAAATTGGCTGTCTGGCTATGTTACTGCCCTCATTGTGCCCGCACCATCCCCAAAGTTCTCTTTCCCATCCCCGTACCCAACCCACATTTAAAAGATCTTGTAAATTCAAGCTAAGCATAAAATGCATCTTATAACACGTTAAAATTTAATACACAACAATGGGCATAACTGTGTTAAATATGCAAGAAAAACCTATTTAATATGGACTTTAAGAAAAGAATCATTTTATACTATGTAAACAAAATAAACCATCCACAGAGCCAGAATTCAGTTTCATTGTACGTTCTTCAATTGTTCATCCTGAAACTGGAAAAGTTCTGGTTACAGACGTTCCAAGCAGGGAGTAGGCAACATGGGTCAGTTTCGGCCACACATGGGACCTCAGTTTTCAGTAGGTAAGAAGAGATGAGCAGCCTTCTTTGTCCCAACTCAACATGTATCACAGAAGCCGTTTCCTGTCTTTTAAATAAGTCTCAAAATAAATCTACCTCTCGTTTTGGACATTTTGTTGGTGCTTCAGTGATTGACTTGGTAGGCCATGAAATATTATTATTGGGTTTGGATTCCATTGGAATTTCAGGAAGGGTTCCAAGGTTTCCTGAAAAATAGGTCATACCAGGTGGGTAAATGAAAGTGGTGTCCCTCAGGGTTCACCACTCTCATTTACCCACTCTCAAGGTTTATCTCAGGATCTACTGGCAGGCCAGGTTTTCAGGCTATCCACAATGAATATGCATGAGAGAGATTTGCCTGCATTGCCTTCTTGATATGCAAATCTCTCACATGCATGTTCATTGTGGATAGCCTGAAAACCTGGCCTGCCAGTAGATCTCGAGGACCGGACTTGGGCAGCCCTGATTATAGCACCATTGGGTTACTTATTACATAGTTTACAAGTAAAATTCTATATTTACGCAGATGATATTACAATACTTATTCCTTTAACTGTTTTCACAACAGAAGTGTTGAATCAAATTGCTTTCATTCATACACAATCTACATTTAAATTGAAACTTAACCCGGGTAAATCAAAATTCTTCCTTGCTAGCTCTAATGAAAAATTTACTGAAACAATGCTCTTTTTAAATGGTCAAAACTATCCGATAGTTCCCACCTTAAAAATATTAGGTGTTACATTAGAACGCTCTTTATCATTTAAGGCCCATACAGATTTATTGGTTAAAAGATGCTTCATTGTTCTTTGGACCATTAGAAAATATTTTGATTTTATGTCATTTAAAATTTTGGTTCAAACGGCAATTCTTTCAATATTGGACTACTGTAACATTATTTACTTGGGCTCATACAAAAAATCAATCAGTCGATTAAGAATAATACAAAATACAGCAATTCGTTGGATTTTTAATTTGAAAAACCACGATCATATTAGTTTATTAGATTCCTATATAAACATTTTCCACACTATCCAATAAACTTCTTATGTCATTATTAGGCAACTTCCAATCTGTAAACCGTATATACTGATATTCTCCACTATATTCTCTTATCACTTGATTCCCTGATATGTAATTTTCATAATTGAATCCTCTACCACACCATGTAATGTACATGAATCACTGTTATGAAATTTATCTAGATAATCTTTATTACGCAAATCTTTTGGTAATTCCTATAATTTGTATTCCGCCTTGAACAATATATAATGTATAACGTATTCAAAATTAATTTTCCTATGAACTGTTTTCCTACCTTCTTCTACTCTATGTTTATAACCTAACTAATTTATTTTTCTCAAGTACTTTAGCAAGAATGTGAGCCTTTGGGACAGTCAGGGAACTCTAAGTACTCTCTCTTCATCTTAATTAATCTTACTTAATGCATTTCTTCTGTTTCAACTGTAAACCGCTTAGAATTTCACGGTACAGCGGTATATAAGAAATAAAATTATTATTATTATTATTATTTCTATTATCAAAAGCTTTGCTGGTTGCCGGTTGAGGCCAGAGTGTTATTCAAATTTGGTTGCATTTGTTTGAAAGTTTTATTGGGTCTTTCTTCCCATTTTAGATTTCTTACTCTTAAGAAAAACATTCGCAGATCCGGTTGGTTTATATTTTGGGATAGGACTTTGGCATTCCAAGCAGGAGTAATGAATTCATGTTTGAATGCTGTCATTTCCCCATCCCTTACTTATCAATTTCGGAAAGATCTTAAAACGTATTTATTTAAACAATACAAAACACACCATTGATTTTAGTTTTACATTTGTTATTACAGTCAGTTTCTACGATCTTATGATCATTCGTTCAAACAGACTATTTTTATTTATTTCAGTATAATCCATTTGTATTGTGTAATTACTATCTTTTATGTTTTTATAGGGCTGTATTTTGCTATCTAGTATTTTATTCTGAATTGTGTTATTTTCATTTATAATAATTGTTACAAGACTTTGTATTTCTAATTGTTTAGTGTAATTATTATTATTGTGTAAACTGCCATGAACGGATGGTTTGGCGGTATAGAAAAATAAACTATTATTATTGACTGAACTTGACCTACAGCTTGATCTGCTCTCAGCGTTTGCGGTCCTGTTTATGGCACTGTTCCACCATTCTTTTTAACCATTTTTGTAAACGATATTGCTGAGGATCAACTTCAGTTTTTAATGGTTGGAATCTATGAAAGAGTTCGAGATTGAGATTATAACCTGCGCAATTTATCCAGACCTCATCTCGAAATGCTGCTATCATAGTAGTTGTAGTATAATAATTTTATTCTTATATACCATCATACTGAAAAGTTCTAGGCGGTTCACAACAAGGTGAGCTAATACATGGGATACAGATAAAATACAAATTAGAAGAATGGACTTAAAAACAGATAAAGTCAGAAAGCATTTGCAATATAATGCAGGAAATACGGGCATGGCAGGGAAAGAAGAAGTCACTCAGATAAGACTAGCTCAGTGGAGAAAATACTCTGCCAAAACACTTGAAACGAATCAACAAAAGCGGTCTCCCTCGTTGCCAAAATTACTGTACACATGCATCAGTTTTCATCGAGGTGAGCTTCTCTTTCCATTTTTTGTAAGCTGAGGTTTTTCTGAGTCAGGGTGTACATGGGGACACAATCTGGCACCTGTCACCTCCAATCCCCATTAAAGACTTTTTGGTCCCCATTCCTGGGGATTTCCATGGGTTTCCTGATATCCGTCTCTGAGGATTCCAGAATAGCCGAAACAGCTAAAGGCCCTTCAGGTTCCTGTGGAGCTCGTTGAATTCTCTCTGAACCTTTAGGTATTCTAGACTTTCTAATTGGAAAACAATTCACCATTAATTCCAGCTCAAAATATATCAAACGGCATGGAAGTAGGTTGCAAAGTTGCAAGACGAATCCCCTCTCTTTAGTATCACGCAGTCTTTTTCATATACAGCTCCCTCTTGAGAAAATGTTACCTAGTGGAGAAATTGGTTTGTTTAACAGTCTTGCCCTGTCTATAATGTGTATCTGCTTGAGATGATCCTTGTACTCTGATCTCTTTAGGAGGGAGTTACCCAGTGCCAGCGACACGATTGTTCCAATGTGACTTGTAACAGCAACATGAAAGCAGAAAGCAGATGCTGCTCCAAGTGCAAAGGTCAGTGCTTGTGCATGCACATATGTGAAGGTAGGTACATGTGTGCGTGCAGATGACATACAACTCATTCTCCCAATTCAACCAAATGTAACTAGCGATATACAGGACATTTCTCTCAAACGAGATAAAATAAACCAATAGCTCTCTCTTAACATTACTAAAACCAAGGCACTTCTCTTTCCTACTAACGATTATGAAACCCTTACGATCCCTATCTGTATAAAATCAACACCAATCGAATTACATAACATGATTAAACTTGGGGTTAGGATAGACAACAAACTTTCTTTTCACCAACAAATAAGCACAGTCGTTAAGAAATGCTCTTTCAAACTAAAGATGATTTGCTCTATAGCTACTCTTCTTGAACCCCAATCACTAAATTTTCTAATCCATTCCCTAGTGATATCTCATCTAGACTATTGTAATTCCCTTTACCAAGGGATTACTCAAAAGGAGATGAGAAGACTTCAGATTATTATACACAAGAAAAAAAAGTATGACCATGTCACACCGGTACTACAAAATGCCCACCGGCTCCCTGTCAATCATCGGAGAACTTACAAAAATTCTCCTGCTTACATTTAAAACAAGATCTAAACACACACTGGCATTCATTGACCGTCTGCTAATGCCATATTCCCCCTCCAGATCACGTCGTTCGGCCGAACAGAATCTCCTCTCGGTCCCATCAATTCTACGACACCTGGAAAACAATCTTCTCTGTTACAGCTCCAAGCTTATGGAATGCCCTTCCCCATTACCTTAGAAAGTAACTTTCAATCCAACCTTAAAGCTTTTCTATATAAAGATGCTGTCTCTAAATAATTCCTCCTTTCACACTTTGCTCCCTTCAGCATAGACACAGTCTCCCATCCCTATTGTCTCATCCTCTTCTGTTTTCATTTCTTACTATTAGGAAACCAATGTAACTAGTATCTCCTCCCTACCTCTTGTGCCTAGTTTCTCTCCAATGTCTGTATTATCGATACCCTTCGTCAACTATGTTTTGCTTTTCATTTTTTATGTAGATATATCAAAATAAAAATAAACTTGAAACTTGATAAGGTAACTGAGATCACAAGTACCAGACAGCATAAAATCTGTTTACTCTTTGGGAACTTGCCAGGAACTTGTGACCTGGGCTGGCCACTGTTGGAAATAGGATCCTGGGCTTGATGGACCTGCGGTCTGTCCCAGTATAGCAACTCTTATGTTCTTACATTAGGCAAGATCCCAAGGAGAAAAACAGATTTTATGCTGCGTATCCTAGGAATAAGCAATGGATTTCCCCAAGTCATTTTAATAATAGCCTATGGACTTCTCTTTTAAGAAATTATCCAAACCTTTTTTAAACCCCGCTAAGCTAAATGATACATTCTCTGGCAACAAATTCCAGAGTTTAATTACATGTGTGAAGACATATTTTCTCCAGTTTGTTTTAAATCTATTACTTAGTAGCTTCATCGCATGCCCCCTAATCCTAGTATTTTTGGAAAGAGTGAACAAGAGATTCACCTCTACCCTTTCCACTCCCTCAGTATTATATAGACCTCCATCATATGCCCCCTGAGCCATCTCTTCTCCAAGCTGAAGAGCCCTAGCCGCTTTAGCCTTTACTCATAGGGAAGTCATCTCATCCCTTTTATCATTTTCATCGCCCTTCTCTGTACTTTTTCTAATTCTGCTATATCTTTTTTGCACACAGTATTCGAGGTGTGGTCATACTATAGAGCAATACAAGGGCATTACAATATTTTCATCTTTGTTTTCCATTCCTTTCCTGATAATTCCTAACATTCTATTTGCTTTCTTAGCAGCTGCACATTAAGCTGAGGATTTCAATGTATCCTCAACTATGACACCTGGGCATTGACTCCTAATGTGGAACCCTTAACCTCCCTCCCCATTCTCTATTTCTGTAGACAACAGTTTCCTCCTTTCTGTCTCATCAGCTTGCAACCTTGGGGTCATCTTTGACTTCTCTCTCTTTCTCCACTCACATCCAACAAACTGCTAAAGCCTGTCGCTTCTTTGACCTCTCGTTTCCAAGCACACTACCAAAACCCTTATCCACACTCTCATCACCTCTTGCTTAGATTACTGCAACTTGCTTCTCTCAAGTCTTCAACCTCTTTAGTCTTTTTGGATACGAGAGGAATTTCATCCCCTTTATCATTTTGGTTGTAGATCTTTGAAACTTTCCTAATTGCCCTGTAACTTTTATGAGTCTAGATGTAGGTAGGTGTCTCATTGGACATCATTGTCCACAGCACCAGGGGGAGGGGGGATCATACATTTTCTGTGTCTGTCCACTTCATGTCTTTTACTTTTTAAATGTGCCTCTCCGCTTTTTCTGTACAGACAGCTTTTCACATGAAGAACAGGAAAAGTTAAAAGCAGAAGGGAAGAGAGGCAGCTGGAGCCGATGACCTGGTCCCCAAGAGGTTCTTGCGTAAAAGAGAAATGAAGGACTACCCTCCTCCAATGTGAGTGAGGCTTTTATGCCATTTTCCAGCTCTTCCTGAGGGGGGGGTGCTGTGTCTCTGGGGCTGTAAAGTGACTGCATGAACAGACATACTCTGTTAGAAGAGACGCTTTTGAACTGCTGCAGAGAACAGCAGGAAAGAGACCGAAGCCAGAAAAGCAACAGCCTCCAGCACAGAAAGGAAGATCTCCCAAAAATGCAACACTGAATTTCTCAGCTGAAGAGCCCTGCGATTGCTTTCCTCCTGAATTCAAACACGCTTGGAGGAGTCCAATACTTGCGTGTGGAAACGCTTCCAGTGCAAGGCGATGCATCCTGACTCAGCTTCACTCACAGCCCTGCACAGGGACCCCTTGTAGTTTCCTCCTCTGTGAGCCCCTTGCGTGACTCCTGTCTAAGCCCTTTGCAAACCTGTCCATCCCCCAGCCGTGTGGCCTTGCAAACGAGCGCCTTCTTGCACAGATACCTGCAATTCTGCTCTGCAGCTACGGCCTCTGTGTATCCCGATGTGGCTTCCTCTTTTGTTTTCAGGGGCTCTGGACAAGTCACCTAACAGTTCATTGCTCCATGTAAATCGCTTTGGTTGTGTAAACCACACAGAAAAAATGGTATATCAAGTCCCAACCCCTTTATAGTGCCTGCAGACCTTCTGTATTGGATGTTAGGGTTGGTTCTTGTAGTTTAGGAAGCAAATCTTTATTTCAATGTTCATTGGGACCTTTACTTATGTGTGTGGTGTGTTCATGCTTGAAGACAATATTATTGCATTGTAATAGAGTGTATTGCGCAATCTCTGTGTTAAGTGATTCAGACACACATGCAGAGTCTCTGTGCTCCGTGTGAGAGATGTATGTACATTAGAAAGAGCCAGGGAGTGTATATGGGGACAAGTACACACTCAAACTAGCATCCTATAGGGGTATCCTCTATAGGATGCAGTAAATTCCCCCAAAGGGCTCTCCACCTTCAGCATTCATCACTCCCCCACCCTGCCCCTTTAGGGGGCACTTTCCTCCACAGAGACAACTCTCTCTCCCCTCCCCTGGACATGCTTTAGGAGGGCCACCATCAATTCCTTTTCAAAAAGGGTAGACTAATCCTTTCCTGGTCATACCCATCAGGCTGCATAGACTTGTAGGTACTGTTTTTCCAAAGGAAACAACAACTACAACTCCCAGAATGCAATAGGATAAACCAGGCCCAACTCAAGATGTCCTTTCTGACAGAAATTGTTGGCTGTACTGGGGAAAAAACGAGGAGGACCACAATCCTTTGTAAGATGACCTTAAGGGTTTGATGGGGGAAAACCTCTGCAGAATAACTTAAGGGTTGAATGAGAAAAAGAAAGAACCGACTGGCATGTCAAAGTCTAGAGGGGAGAAGCAGTGGAGCAAGGAGGTATAAGGGAGGGGAAGGGAAGGAATAACCATCCCCTTGATGACTTTGGGGAGGGGAGACATAACACCCCTCATCATGAGAAAAGGTGGAAAAGCCCCCACTTGCAGGACAACATGGAGGAAGAGAGAAGGTAAACCCATACCCTACAGAGCAGCCTAAGGAGGGAGAGGATATAGCCCCCTATAGGGCAGTCTGGGGGAGGGGAGATATAAAGGTTCCAACAGGGCAACATGGGGAAGAAAGGAGGCTGATTTGTGGAGGAGGAGAGGAACAGGAAACAATAACGATCACCCTCCCCGCTATACAACTTGGAGAGGGAAAGGTAGGGTAACCTGGGTTAGGGGAGGTGTAAAGGTGCTCACATGCAGGGAGGAGAAGAGATAAATGTTGCCCCTAAATAGAGCAATGGGAAGGAAAAGGTTTAATACCTCTCACCGCCAGGCAGTCTGGGGAAGAGAGATGTAAAGGCCCCACTTGCAGGGCAGCATGACAGAGGGTAAAACCATAGTCCCACAGGGCACCCTGAGGAGGAAGATTGTGATGTAGTGGCCTTTGTTCATTTCTTTTCTTGCCCACGTTTGACTCTTTGATTTTTTTCTGTGTGAGTTGAAAGATTAATTATTGAAGAGTGTATTTATTGAAGCTGAAATAAAAGCCAGTGAAAGGGAGAAAGTCTTGTATCGATGGTGTCTCTCAAGTACTCTGCCATTAGAACATAAGACTCGCCATAGTGGGACAGACTGAAGGTCTCTATCATATCTTCCCTCTCCCACCTTTCCTCCAAAGTAGACAGATTGAGATCTTTAAATCTGTCCCCATACACCTTATGACGAAGACCACACACCATTTTGGTAGCCTTCCTCTGGACCGACTCCATCCTTTTTATATCTTTTTGAAGGTACACAATATTTTACATGAGGTCTCACCAAAGTCTTATACAGGGGTATCAATACCTCCTTTTTCCTACTGGCCATACCTCTCCCTATGCAATCTCGCATCCTAGCTACCTGTTTGGCCACCTTAAGATCATCATATACAATCACACTTTATGAGTGTTGGGAGCAGCACAGAGCATTCAACATGGCAGCCTGCACTAAGAACCACTATCATAGTTTTGTAAAAAGGGGGAGGGGGGGAGATAAACTAAGAAATGGGAAAATTGATCAGATATTCAGATGTCATCTCTCTCTAGAGCACCTGTAAACAAGGCAGACTAATTCAAATTCAATGCAAGCCAATCAAAACCCTTTCGTATTTGTGCAATTTAAACATGTCTACAGATTTTGTTTTAAATACATTTGTATTGACACCTGAATAAAGAGCATTGAAGTAATCTAAATAAGGGAGAATCATAACCTGAATTAATGGATCGCAATTGATGGATTTTATCAAATATTTCTTTATAATTTATCTGACAATTCAGAGATGATGACATTCTAGGTGTTGACTCTATTGGTGATGAAAGATCAGAAGACAGGGAAAGTCAAGAATTACTAAACCATAAAACCTTTGTATTATCACAACTCACTTTTAAATAAGAGGGAACACGAACTGCAAAGCTCCTGATACTCTCTTGAGTTTTCAGAAAAGTTAAAACCTTATCATTCAAAATAGACATCTATCATGAACGAGAGAGTGAAATGACACTCAGATACAGATGTTAAAAAAGCAACAAACCTTCCCTGAATCAATTGATACCCCAGTCCTGAAATACCGAGTTCGGAAACTTCAGATAACAGGAAAATTGATCTACTTGGAGAGTGTTAAACACAGCAGATAAATCAAATTATAAAAGAACAATTTATTAATTTTGACATAACGATCTCTCTTCCTTCTGTACTAAAATAACTTTTGACCCCTGTTTAAAAAGGATTGAGCGCATCTCTGATTTCCAAATAATCTGCGATCTGTAATGCAGCTAATGATTCCATAAGCTTTGCATCACTGTGTCAGTCCTAAAGCCGGTTGGGAAGACCACATCCAAATGATGCCCTTTGGGAATAAGAGTAAGACATTTGGGAGAGCCAAAACATGAGCACTAAACCAATGTTTTATAACGGCCAAATTGTGTGAAAGCCAAACTAGAATTCTAGATTGTCGGCAAAGACCCGCCTATACGTTGGAGTGACTCTGTGGCATGCAGAGCTGCTCACGCTGCCAGTCTGCTAAAATGGTTGGCATGCCCACTGTAGTTCTGAGCTGTAGGATAAGTTAGGCTATGCATAAGTTACCAAGGGGACAAGGGAAAGGGATTTCATTTACTGCTTTCTCGATTTACAATGTTTATCAACATTTTTGACCGCACTTCAATTTAGCAACAGCACAGTTTAGAAATTAAAAAAAGAAGAATAAAATGTTGCTAAAAATTTGTATTGATGGAGGTGAAGCTGTGGATGCCAATGCTATCAAAGACTCATCCATGCAGCCATGGCAGCTTTTAGGGGACAAGTTAATCCTTGGTTATAACTTGAAGAAGAAAATTGACCAAAAACATCGTAAACTGTGTCATAAGATGCTTCCACCTGAGATTCAGTATCTGACCAAACTGGGTGTCAACCTCTGGCATGAAGGTCTTTGCTGACGGAGTTAGTCTGCTGAATCCTGAAGATGTGATTGTTAAGCGAAAAGCATCTGGAGGCTGTGGTGTTGGACATTTAAAAGGAGTCCAAACAATGAGGCCATTTTTTGTCTTCAATCTTCCACCAATATCAACATCATCTTCTTTCAAGTGGCTGCTGCTTCAAAAAATATTTGATTGGATGTCCCATTCTTAGAAATAAAAGGCAGATCGATTGAAATAATAAAAAGAGAAAGGAACGCAAAATTGATTAAAGTCTAAATTGTCTAAATAGTTGCCCAAGAGAAGACCCTATCCCAATATTTTCATGGAAAAGCTAGACCAAAGAGATGGGTCTTAGCCATTGATCTGAATCTTACTTAAGAAAGCTCAAAGCGAATCACAAGTGGAAGAGAATGCCATAAACTAGGAACAGATGCAAAAAAAGCAGAGTTACGCGTTGAAGCCAATCGCACCAAATGAACCAGAGGCAAAGCCATTTGATGAGCAGATGCCGAACGCAAATTATGAGTAGGCCTGCAAGGAACAAATCAGATTGACCGGATTGTAGTGCTTTAAAGGTAAGATGAAATTTCATAGGTAGCCAATGGTACTCCTTTACAATAGGAGCAATATGGACATATTCTGTATAGTTTGCAATTTCTTAATAGTCAAGCTTTGAAGCATAAATGAAGACTCAAAACACAGTTTATCAATATAAGCGTGGATAGAACGAATCCTGTGTAAAGAAAAGAAGCAGGATTTCACGACCGATGAAATTTGCAGAGTCCAAACGAACACCGAAATATTTCAAATGATTTGATAGTTTAATAGGTTGGGAACCTGGAGCAATGCAGCATTTATCTTTCTCTGTTTTGGGTGCAGGTCCTTTGGTACTTCCCCCCCCCCCCCCTCAGGCTCTCCCCTTTCTTTTCTGCAGGGGTGTTGGGTGACATGTTATTGCTTTGAGTCCGTCTATGAGTACAACAGCCCAAAAGCAAACCTTTCCTGGGAGGCGACTCTGCATTTGTTTTCCAAAGCTCTTTTGGACTTCTCTGCCCTGCAGTGAGGAAGGTGAAGTCCCAGGTTGCTGCTCTTGATTTATTTCTCCTCTTTCTGAAAGCCTTTGAGCTGCTAGTGAAAGGCTTTGCTACTTCTTTTTTGTAACACTTGAGACTTAGGGAGCTTCCAACAGGCCTGGAGCCCCTGTAGCATGGGGGTGCAGGGCAATAATCCTTTTTCAGCTCTCAGCTGGGGAAGAAGAGAAGGGAGGGCTTAGAGTAGACCTATTCTGTCTGAACCTTGGATCTGGGGTGTTGCACCTCAAAACACTGTTCAGGAGAAGCCTGTGCACCTTGAGGGGTAATTAGGCTGGGGCTACCCAATGTGCTGTGTACAGATTCTAGCAAAAGCTGAGGCCTAGCTAAGGTCCTGGCTGGGACACCCACAGGCTAAAGTATGAAAAGTGCATGGAAGGAATGTGCATACAAAGGGGCTTTGTGTGGCTGAAGTTAGAGGCCTTCCACGCGTGAGCAAGAGCTGTAGACAGTTTACAAACAAGGAGCCTGGAACTGAGAGACAAGGGGGAGAGGAGGGGACCCTGCTCAATCACAATCAGCTCTAGGGGAGAGGGGATGAGATACCGCAAAATCAGCATCACCAGCAGGGGAAGGGGAGGGAATGGACCCCACACACTGCAGCATCAGTACCAGGAGAAGGAGGAAGGGAAGGGTCCCTGCACAATTAGCATCACCAGCAGGGGAAGGGGAGAGAATAGACCCCACACACTGCAGCATCAGTACTAGGGGGAGGAGGGGAGGGTAAGACCCCACACAACCACAGCAGCATCAGTACCAGGGGAAGGAGGGAGGGGACCCTGCACAATTAGCATCACCAGCAGGGGAAGGGGAGAAAATAGACCCCACACACTGCAGCATCAATACTAGGGGAAGGAGGGGAGGGTAGAGACCCCACACAACCACAGCAGCATCAGTACTAGGGGAAGGAGGAAGGGAAGGGTCCCTGCACAATTAGCATCACCAGCAGGGGAAGGGGAGGGAATGGACCCCACACACTGCAGCATCAGTACCAGGAGAAGGAGGAAGGGAAGGGTCCCTGCACAATTAGCATCACCAGCAGGGGAAGGGGAGAAAATAGACCCCCACACACTGCAGCATCAGTACTAGGGGAAGGAGGGGAGGGTAGAGACCCCACACAACAACAGCAGCAGCAGCAGCAGGGGAAGGGGAGGGAATTGACCCCACACACTGCAGCATCAGTACTAGGGGGAGGAGGGGAGGGTAGAGACCCGACACAACCACAGCAGCATCAGTACTAGGGGAAGGAGGAAGGGAAGGGTCCCTGCACAATTAGCATCACCAGCAGGGGAAGGGGAGAGAATAGACCCCACACACTGCAGCATCAGTACTAGGGGGAGGAGGGGAGGGTAGAGACCCCACACAACAGAAGCAACAGCAGGGGAAGCATCAGTACCAGGAGAACGTACAGCGCTGCGTATGTCTAGTAGCGCTATAGAAAAGCATCAGCACTAGGAACGGGAAGGAGGGGCTGCAACACGGTCGAGCCTTGTCCTGAGGAGGCGGAGCCTGGAAGGGGCGGGACCAAGCGCTGCAGAGGCTTAGCGCAGTGAGGCGGGGCGGGGCAGGGCGGGGCGAGTCTCCGGGAGGCGGGTCCAGGGAGGCTTGGAGCTTCGAGGAGCTAGACCGGCACTGCGGGGCGGAGCCAAGCACCGGGGAGGGGGCGTGGCCGGACTGGGCTAAGCTGAGCTAAGGGCTGCGGTCGGAGAGTCCGAAAGAGCCGCAGCCATGGACGGAGGGGACGGGACAGAGCAGCGGGCGCTGCAGTACCAGCAGACCCTGGTGAGTGGGAAGGACGGGAAAGAGGTGAAGCTGCAGAGCCTAAGAGAGAGAGAGACAGCCAGAGAATGCTATGCAGACCCTGAGAGAGACTGTCGGAGACTCAGGTGCAAAACTGAGAGACAGATCCAGGGACCCTGTGAGACAACCAGTGAAGGCTTGTGCCAACCTTTCTTGAATTCCGATACAGTTTTCATCTCCACAAATCCCCCCACCACCCTTTCCATGAAGAGTTTGTCCCCATTTCACCTCCTCTTTCCAGAGCTTCCTATCAATGGAAGAGACTCACCTTCTGTGTAAGGTATTTAAACATCTCTTTCGTATCGAGTACAAGTGGATCGATTTTTCACTCCGCAAAAATTAGAAAGACTAGGGGACACTTGATGAAGTTACAGGGAAATACTTTTAAAACCAATTGGAGGAAATTTTTTTTCCACTCAGAGAATAGTTAAGCTCTGGAGCCAGAGGATGTGGTAGGAGCGGACAGTGTAACTGGTTTTAAGAAAGGTTTGGACAAGTTCCTGGAGGAAAAGTCCATAGTCTGTTATTGAGAAAGACACTGCTTGCCCTGGATCGATAGCATAGAATCTCGCTACTCTTTGGGGATTCCACATGGAATGTTGCTACTCTTTGGGGATTCCACATGGAATGTTGCTACTCTTTGGGGATTCCACATGGAATGTTGCTACTCTTTGGGGATTCCACATGGAATCTCGCTACTCTTTGGGGATTCCACATGGAATGTTGCTACTCTTTGGGGATTCCACATGGAATCTCGCTACTCTTTGGGGATTCCACATGGAATGTTGCTACTCTTTGGGGATTCCACATGGAATGTTGCTACTCTTTGGGGATTCCACATGGAATGTTGCTACTCTTTGGAGATTCCACATGGAATGTTGCTACACTGGGGATTCCACATGGAATGTTGCTACTCCTTGGAGATTCCACATGGAATGTTGCTACTCTTTGGGGATTCCACATGGAATCTCGCTACTCTTTGGGGATTCCACATGGAATCTCGCTACTCTTTGGGGATTCCACATGGAATCTCGCTACTCTTTGGGGATTCCACATGGAATGTTGCTACTCTTTGGGGATTCCACATGGAATGTTGCTACTCTTTGGGGATTCCACATGGAATCTCGCTACTCTTTGGGGATTCCACATGGAATGTTGCTACTCTTTGGGGATTCCACATGGAATGTTGCTACTCTTTGGGGATTCCACATGGAATGTTGCTACTCTTTGGGGATTCCACATGGAATCTCGCTACTCTTTGGGGATTCCACATGGAATGTTGCTACTCTTTGGGGATTCCACATGGAATCTCGCTACTCTTTGGGGATTCCACATGGAATGTTGCTACTCTTTGGGGATTCCACATGGAATGTTGCTACTCTTTGGGGATTCCACATGGAATGTTGCTACTCTTTGGGGATTCCACATGGAATGTTGCTACTCTTTGGGGATTCCACATGGAATCTCGCTACTCTTTGGGGATTCCACATGGAATGTTGCTACTCTTTGGGGATTCCACATGGAATGTTGCTACTCTTTGGGGATTCCACATGGAATGTTGCTACTCTTTGGGGATTCCACATGGAATCTCGCTACTCTTTGGGGATTCCACATGGAATCTCGCTACTCTTTGGGGATTCCACATGGAATGTTGCTACTCTTTGGGGATTCCACATGGAATGTTGCTACTCTTTGGGGATTCCACATGGAATCTCGCTACTCTTTGGGGATTCCACATGGAATGTTGCTACTCTTTGGGGATTCCACATGGAATCTCGCTACTCTTTGGGGATTCCACATGGAATGTTGCTACTCCTTGGGTTTTGGCCAGGTACTAGGGACCTGGGCTTGATGGACCATTGGTCTAACCCAGTAAAGCTATTCTTATCATATGATATCTCCCCTCTCCCACCTTTCTTCTAAATATTGCATATTCAGAGCTTTAAATCTGTCCCCACATATTTTATGACAGAAGCATAGAAAAATGAAGGCAGATAAAGACCATATATAACCTCTCTAGTCTGCCAAACATGTCATCCACTACCCTCTCCTTTCCCTTAGAGCAGGGGTGTCCAATGTCGGTCCTCGAGGGCCGCAATCCAGTCGGGTTTTCAGGATTTCCCCAATGAATATGCATTGAAAGCAGTGCATGCACATAGATCTCATGCATATTCATTGGGGAAATCCTGAAAACCCGACTGGATTCCGGCCCTCGAGGACCGACATTGGACACCCCTGATTGGTCCAAGTTTTCTTGAATTCAGACCCAGTCTTTGTCTCCAGCACCTCTACCAGGAAACTATTCCACACTTCTACCAACCTTTCTGTCAAAAAGTATTTCCTTTGATCACATCTTAACCTCATTCTATGCCTTCTCATTCTGAGCTTCTTTTCAAATGAAGAGACTCTTGCACATTTATGCCACATAGGTATTTCAATGTCTCTATTAGATCTCCCCCAAAGTATACAGATTGAGATTTTTAAGTCTGTCCCCGTATACCTTATAACAAAGACCACACACCATTTTAGTAGCCTTCCTCTGGACTGACTCCATCCTTTTTATAACTTTTTGAAAGTGCGGTCTCCAGAATTGTACACAATATTCTCAATGAGGTCTCACCAGAGTCTCCCTTAGGGGCATCGATACCTCCTTTTTCCTCTCCCTATGCACCCAAACATCCTTTTAGCTTTTGTCATCATCTTTTCAACCTGTTTGGCCACCTTAAGATCATCACATGCAATTACACCCAAGTCCCATTCCTCTTTCATGCACAAAAGTTCTTCACCCCCTAAACTGTACCATTCCCTTGGGTTTTTGCAGCCCAAATGCATGACCTTGCATTTCTTAGCATTAAATCTTAGCTACCCAATTTCAGAACATTCCTCAAGCTTCACTAGGTCCTTTCTCATATTTTCAACACTATCAGGGATGTCTACACTATTGTAGAATTTTAGATCTTCTGTAAAGAGGAATATCTTTTGTCTCCAAACCATAAGCCATAATCATACGCCTACTTGAACACAAACCAAGTTATCTGTGTCATGAACCCTAATGAAATAATATAATTCCTAGATATGGCCAGGCTCTTCTAAATTGTAAATTGCATTGGACTCCTTCTGGGGCATATTAACGATTCATAAAAACTCATGTAATGTAATGTAATCTTACCAGACAGCCCTTCAGCAATATCATATATTAAACGAGAAAATCTATATTTCTGCCCCTAAAGAATGACGTAATCAGCTCAAAAGGCTGAAGGTAGATATTAGGTAATGGTGTGAATCGAGTACCTGACTCTAGCGGTCTCCGTGTAAATCAGGCTTCCTAGTGTTGACCTGCTCTATCTAACCCTCTGAGCTGCTTCCACAGCGTTATGGGAAGAGCTCTAATGACAAGAAAGTGTTATATGTTCTTCCCAAAAATTCCTCAAATTGAACCAAGATTCCTTTTGGATTATCTTCCCTAATACCAGGAGATTAGATATTGTGCAGAAGGAGAGAGTGCCAAACTTCATCTCAAATGAGCCTTTGGCAGAACTTCCTAGTGGCCCAGTGAACCTGAGGCAACCCTGCTTTCCGCAAAATCCCCTAACTGATGCTGCCATCTTGAAATATGTTGGTATCTCCCCCTGATCCATAGCAGAGCATCTTTCCACACCTGTAGGGCATCTTAACACAGTTCTTTGAAAGAATATAAGAATTGTCATACTGTGACGCACCAAAGGTCCATCAAGCCCAGGTCCCAAGTACCAGGGAAAACCCAAATACTAGCAACATTCCAGAGCTGAGATTGTGATGTCATACTGTCTCATTCCACCAATGCCTAAGAGCCAACCTCATCAGTGATGTCACAAAGGCTTGACTGTCCTAGAATTACCTCACATAAGAACATAAGAGTTGCCATATTGGGACAGACCAAAGGTCCATCAAGCCTGGTGTCCTGTTTCCAACAGTAGCCAACCCAGGTCCCAAGTACCAGGGAGAAACCCAAATACTAGCAACATTCCAGAGCTGAGATTGTGATGTCATACTGTCTCATTCCACCAATGCCTAAGAGCCAACCTCATCAGTGATGTCACAAAGGCTTGACTGTCCTATAATTACCTCACATAAGAACATAAGAGTTGCCATATTGGGACAGACCAAATGTCCATCAAGCCCGGTATCCTGTTTCCACCAGGTCCAAGTAGAATAAGCAGTAGATGTCCCTAAGCCAAACCTTTTTTAAACTCCGCAAAGCTAACTGATTTCACTACATTCTCTGGCAACAAATTCCAGAGTTTAATTACACGTGTGAAGAAATATTTTCTCCAGTTTGTTTTAAATCTATTACTTAGTAGCTTCATCGGATGCCCCCTAATCCTAGTATTTTTGGAAAGACTGAACAAGCAATTTATATCTACCCTTTCCACTCCCTCAGTATTTTATAGACCTCCATCATATGCCCCCTGAGCCATCTCTTCTCCAAACTGAAGAGCCTTTAGCCTTTCCTTATAGGGAAGTTGTCCCATCCCTTTTATCATTTTCGTCACCTTTCTCTGTACCTTTTCTAATTCTGCAACCAGAATTGCACACAGTATTTGAGGTGTGACCATAACATAGAAGATACAAGGGCATTATAACATTTTCATCTTTGTTTTCCATTCCTTTCCTGATCATTCCTAACATTCTATTTGCTTTCTTAGCCACCGCCATGCATTGAGCTGAGGGTTTCAATGTATCCTCAACGATGACACCTAGATTCTTTTCTTGGGCACTGACTCCTAACGTAGAACCCAGCATCACATAGCTGTAGTTTGGGTTCCTATTTTCCACATCCATCACTTTGCACTTTTGCATATTAAACATCATCTGCCATTTTGACACCCAGTCTCCCAATCTCACCAGGTCCTCGCGCAATTTTTCACAATCCTCTTGCAATTTAACAACTTTGAACAACTTTGTGCCATCAGCAAATTTAATTATTTCACTAGTTATCTCTAGATCATTGATAAAATATGTTAGAAAGCAGCGGTCCCAGCACATACCCCCGGGGAACCCCATTATTTACCCTTCTCCATTGATAATATTGACCATCTAAAGCCACTCTCTGTTTTCTGTCTTTCAACCAGTTCTCAATCCATAAAAGGACATGACCTCCTATCCCATGACTTTCTAATTTCCTCAGAAGTGTTTCATAAGGTACTTTGTCAAATGCCTTTTGAAAATCCAAATATACAATATCAGTTGGTTCACCTTTATCCATATGGTCATTCACCCCTTCAAAGAAATGTAGTAGATTGGTAAGGCAAGATTTCCCTTGATTAAAACCATGCTGGCTTTCTCTCATTAATCTATGCATATGTACTGTATATGTTATGTTATTTTGCCAGGCACAGACGTCAGACTCACCAGTCTATAATTTCCTGGATCACCTCAACATCACTTTAGCCACTCTCCAGTCTTCTTATACTGTGCTGGATTTTAAAGCAAAGTTACAAATTACTAACAATAGCTTTGCAAGTTCAGTTTTTAATTCTATCAGCACTCTGGGATGTAAACCATCCGGTCCAGGCAATTTGCTACTGTTCAATTTGTCAAATTGATCCATTACATCTTCCAGTGTTACAGAGATTTTTTTTTGCGTTTCTCCGATTCATCAGAATTGAATATAATTTCTGGCACCAGTAACTCCCCACATCTTCCTTGATGAAAACCGAGAGCCCCTTTTATCCCTCGGTCGCCAAGCGGTCCGACTAATTCTCTTTCTGGCTTCTGATTTTAATATACCTAAAAAAGTTTTTACTGTGTGTTTTTGCTTCCAGCATAATCTTCTTTTCAATGTCTCTCTTTGCCTTCTTTATTAGCACCTTGCATTTGACTTGCCATTCCTTGTGCTGTTTACAACTATTTTCAGTTGGATCATTCTTCCACTTTCTGAAGGATTCTCTTTTAGCTCTAATAGCTTCCTTCACCTCACGCATTAACCACACCAGTTGCTGTTTGGTCTTCCTTCCTCCTTTTTTAATACATGGAATATATCTAATCTGGACTTCCAGGATGGTATTTTTGAATAATATCCATGCCTGATGTAAATGCAGAAACTCAATTGTTAACCCTATTTTACTGACTATAGGGGTTTTGTTGTGCCAGAGCTCCTAAATTACTCAGCTCTAAGAGGGGGATTCTGGGTTGGTCTTGGATGTCTGAGAGCCTGATTCTGATACATTATGGGACCTGTAGCATTGATTTCAGTGAGTGGAAACTAGGGATTGCAAATACCCCACTGTTTTGGGATGTAAGTTTAAGTTCAAGACTGGCCTAAAATATTCTTATTGGAACTGAGTAATTCAGTAGCAGTGGTGTGGTTTTTGCATAGATAACAGAAGAATAGGGATTAACAAACAAACTGCTGATCTGCAAAACAAGTTTCAAGTTTATTAACTTTTAATATACCGACCATCAACAGGTATCTGGCCGGTTAACAATAAAATATTTAAAAAGAAGGAAAAATAATAGATATTTAAAAATGATGAAAGTGAACATCAAAGACATTAACTGGACATACTTGAATGTGAGGGTAAAAAGGGAAAGGAGGGGAAAAGTTACATATTTTGAGAAGAGAAGGAGAAAGTGGGAGTAGGGTAAAACATATTGGGTGGGGTCGCTTTTTTAAAGCGGTTGGTTGAGTAAGAGAGGAACAGAAAAAAGAGAGAGAGGAGAAAAAAAAAAAAAAGAACTCTAAACACAATTAAAGGCGTCACGAAATAAAAAAGTCTTCAGGCTTATCTTGAATTTATCAATATGTTTATCGCTAAAATTGTCCTTAGTACCTGAAGATTAGAGGGTGGTCAATGTTACGCTGATTTTTTTTTAAAGATTCCAGGGATAATCCGGGAAACTACAGACCAGTAATCCTAACTTCAGTACCAGACAAAATAATAGAAACTATTATAAAAGAATAAAGTTATGGAACACAGGGACAAAAATGGTTAAATGGGACAGAGTCAAAATGGGTTCAGCCAAGGGGGGTTTTACCTCAACAATTTGCTTCATTTCTTTGAAGTTGTGAATAGACATGTGGATAAAAGTGAGCCAGTTGACATTGTATTTAGACTTTCAGAAAACTTTTGACAAACTTCCTCATGAGAGACTTTTGAGAAAATTAAAGAGTCATGGGATAGGAGGCAATGTTCAGTTATGGATTAGGAAGCAAGATGCTAGAAATGATTAAAAAAGGGATGGTTAACAAGACTAAGACCTCACCTGTTCAGTTCTGGCGTATGGAAAGTTAAACGCAGGCAATTCTACTCAGCGAAAGGTAGGCTCTACCAAGAGGAACTTGTCTAGTTGCGATGTTTCAGATTTGACAATTACTCCATCATCTCCTGAAAGGAAAATAAAGATCCTTCACCAGTCTTGTTCTTCTTTATCTGATATTGAGCTGATATCCGCAAAAGTAAATCTGAGTTGACATACTTTTGAATTATCAAATTGGACCCAGTTTAAAAACCTATATCGAAAATATGCTAAATCTTTCTCTAGATTGGATCCTTGCTTACCAAATATTATGCTGACTTCAAGTCCTACTTTTCAGAAGGATCTTTACAATTGGCTGATTTCTAGGTTGAATAAGGGAGAATTTGCAAGGGGAAAAAGCTCACATAATAATTACACCACTTGTTAAAAACTCTAAAAAGTCAATTTCTGAGGTCAATAATTATAGACCTGTTGCCTCTATACCACTATTTGTGAAGCTAATGGAGGGTATTATTTGCCAACAATTGGTTAATTACTTGGATAGATTTCCTTTTTTGCACCCTTCCCAATCGGGTTTCGTTCTACATATAGCACTGAAACATTAATAATTTTATTCATGAATTATTTGAATATACTGTTTAGCAGAGGAAGAGAAGAATTATTATTGCAGTTCCAACTCAGTAGTGCCTTTGACTTGGTTGATCATGACATTCTGCTTGTTCGTCTTGATACCATGGGCATTTCAGGCAAAGTATTATGACAGTTTCAGGATTTTCTGAAGCTCCGTGCATACCAAGTGTTTTTCAAGGGTATTCTCTCTGAAATTTGGAATAACCCATGTAGTCCCTGGTGCTTTTTAACATTTACTTGACATCTTTGGGTGAGAAACTCGCATCCCTCAGTTTGAAGGTGACATAACGATTAGTATGCCTATTTCTGCAAATGTTAGTGCTTCTCTAAATTTAAAGTCCAAGAGATTATGTCTATTATGAATAAATGGATGAGAGATTATAAACTAAAGCTCAACCCAGAGACAACCAAGTTTTTTCTTGCTTCCCCTTTAAACCGGGTGGCTGACAGATAACTAACACTTGGTGGGATCACTTACCCCATTGAATCAGAAATCAAAATCTTGGGAGCATTTACTTCGGCTCTGGTTAAGAAATGTTTTTCATTTTGTGGAAACTGTGTACTATTAAAGCATATTTTGAGTGTCCTGGACCTATCTTCTGCCCGTGGTTGTTGCTTTACAGCTACCTGGGAATCCTTTTGGAGCACTATGACTCCTGTGGCCAGGAGTCGGATTTTGAATTGCTGATTGGGTGGTTCTCAATATTAGTGTTTCCCCTTTGTTTTATATTTTAGTACAATGATTGGTTTCTTGTTATGTTAGTAGTGGACTCCGGACTGGGGAGAGCAGGTGTTGTATATTTGAAAAATTGTTTGAGCTCTGCTTATCATAAGGATTGGTTGATTTGTATATCTCTCTTGGCTCAATAAAAATCATTTAAACATAAAGCATATTTTGAAACTACAGCGTTCAGAAACTCTTGTTCAATCTTTGATACTCAGCAATTTGGACTACTGTAACTCAGTCCACCTTGCTGGACATCATTCAAACATGCTCAGATTGCAAAGAATACAGAATGTAGCAGTACATTTGATTTTCGAATTCAATAAATTGGATCATATTACATCCTACTATAGAGAACTTCATTGGCTCCCATTCGAAGCCAATGTGCTGTTCAAACTGGGGACACATTGTTATAAAGTCTTGAATACCTATTGCAACTAGTCACCTTGTTCAAAGCAAATCGCTCACTACGTATTACCTCTCTATTTGACTCAATCCAGCTTTAGACCGCTTTTCAGCACAGAAACGGTAATTGCGGCCATCTTAGATTACTTGCACCTATTTTTAAGCAAAGGCCTCAGTGCCCTGATCATGCAATTCGACATGAGCTCTGCCTTTGACCTTGTAGACCATGTGAATTTGCTACAGTGTCTAGACGCTATTGGCATCAGAGGCGAAGTGCTAAACTGGTTTCATGGTTTCCTTTCATCCCGAACCTATCAGGTTCGCTTCAACAATGATCTCTCCAACACCTGGAGCAACCCATCCGGCGTTCCGCAAGGGTCCCCACTATCCCCTCTGCTTTTCAATATCTACATGACCTCACTGAGCGTTCAATTAACCCAGCTGGGGATAAAATTATTCAGTTATGCTGATGACTTCACAATTATTATCCCATTTGCCAACTCCATCTCGGAAACAATTCCAAAAGCAGCAGAAGCCATAAACTTGATGGAACATTGGATGACAGACTTCAAACTCAAGCTCAATACTGAGAAGATAAAATTCTTTGTCACTTCACCGCGCCCTCTTGACACCAAAACCCCACTAGACATCAACAAACATAACTACCCCATACAGCCCACCATTAAAATACTGAGTGTAACTCTGGACCAATGCCTCACCATGAAAGATCAGGTGGACTCCCTAATCAAAAAGAGTTTTTTCACCCTCTGGAAACTTAAATCCATTAAAGCATACTTTGATAACTCTGCCTTCAGAATCTTGGTACAATCCCTCGTATTAAGTCAACTCGACTACTGTAACATCGCCTACTTAGCAATCCCCCAAAAGAATATGCGACGATTACAACTAATGCAAAACACTGCGGTCAGACTAATCTTCGGTCTAAAGAAGTTCGATCACGTGACGCCATACTTCAAACAGCTACACTGGCTGCCGATGGAAGCTCGTGTAAAGTTTAAGTTCGCCTGCCTCTGTTTTAAAGTTTTCTACGGTCTAACCCCTAAATACATCACTGACCTATTCTCCTTCTCAGCCAACAAACACAAGAGAAGCTCCCACTCGCACTTCGTTTCTCCCCCGGTTAGAGGATGTAAACTAAAAAAACACCATGAGCATCTTCTCTCACATCAGGCTGCTCTATGGGGTAAAGACCTAGAACAACTCCTATTGCCCACCACTTATGAGGTATTCAGGAAACGCCTCAAAACTCACCTATTCCTGAAATACCTAGACAGCTGACCCACTTCCCTCTTTCCCCTCTCTTGCCCTTTCTCCCCATTATTCCCACATCCCTTAAGTTAACTCAACTTGTACATCAACTCAACTTGTACTCCACTAATCTTCTGTAAACCGCATAGAACTTAACGGTATTGCGGTATATAAACTGTTATTATTATTATTATTTGGTTTTCCTCCGGTTCATGAAAAGTTCTAATAACGCTTACTTGCATAACAGGTGGCAAGCTGGTATAGGGAACTATGTTCTTTATTTATAAGATCTTGTTCTTACATTCATTTCAGAAAATTACTAAAATCGATATTATTCACAAGATTTCTAGAGAATTTTTAAGAGGTTAATGTCAAATTTGTAGATCGCTGGAATTGTCCAGTATTTTTACTTTTTGTGAACCATATCGATCTGAGAGGTTTTGTGGTCTAGAAATGTAATGTAATGTCTCTTTATCTCAAGAAAGATATAGCGGCACTAGAAAAGGTTCAAAGAGCGACCAAAATGATAAAAGGGATGGAACTCCTCTCGTATGGGGAAAAACTAAAATGGTTAGGGCTCTTCAGCTTGGAAAAGAGACGGCTGGGGGGAGATATGATTGAAGTCTACAAAATTCTGAGTGGAGTAGAACAGGTACAAGTGGATCAATTTTTCACTCTGTCAAAAATATCAAAGACTAGGGGACTCTTGATGAAATTACAGGGATATACTTTAAAACCAATAGGAGGAAATATTTTTTTCACTCAGAGAATAGTTAAGCTCTGAAAAGCGTTGCCAGAAGTTGTGGTAAGAGTGGATAGTGTAGCTGGTTTTAAGAAGGCTTTGGACAATTTCCTAGAGGAAAAGTCCATAGTGTGTTATTGAGAAAGACATGGGGGAAGCCATTGCTTGCCTTGGATTGGTAGTGTGGAATGTTGCTACTCTTTGGGTTTTGGACAGGTACTAGTGACCTGGATTGGCCACCGTGAGAATGGGCTACTGGGCTTGATGGACTTTTGGTCTGACCCAGTAAGGCTATTCTTATGTTCTTATGAAAGAATTGGTTATTGGACAGAAAATAAAGGCTAGGGTTAAATGGCCCTTTTTCTCAATGGAGGATGGTTAATAGCGGAGTGTCACAGGGATCTGTCCTAAGACTTGTGCTGTTTAACATATTTATAAATGATTTGCAAATTGGGACAACGAGTGAGGTGATTAAATTTGCAGATGACACTAAGCTGTCCAAGATTGTTAAAACACATGCAGAGTAAAAAATTGAAGGAAGACCTTAGAAATTGGAAGACTGGGCGTCCAAATGTCAGATGAAATGTAGTGTGGACAAATGCAAAGAGATGCACATTGGGAAGAATAATCCAAATCCTAGTTACCTTAGGGGTCAGCATCCAAGGAAAAGATCTAAGTGTCATCATAGACAATATGCTGAAAACTGTGGCAAAAGAAAGCAAACAGAATGCTAGAAATTATTAGGAAACGGATGGTAAATCAGACTGACAATATTATAATGCCTTTGTATCACTCCATGGTGCATCTTCACTTTGAATATTGTACACAATTCTGATCGCTGTATATATATAAAAAAAGATATAGCATTAGAAATAGAAAAGGTTCAAAGAGTGACCAAAATGATAAAGGGAAAGGAGGAAAGGGTAACATAGTAGATGACAGCAGATAAAGACCCGAATGGTCCATCCAGTCTGCCCAACCTGATTCAATTTAAATTTTTTAATTTTTTTTCTTAGCTATTTCTGGGCAAGAATCCAAAGCTCTACCCTGTACTGTGCTTGGGTTCCAACTGCCGAAATCTCCGTTAAAACCTACTCCAGCCCATCTACACCCTCCCAGCCACTGAAGTCCTCCCCAGCCCATCCCCCCCCTCCCCAAACGGCCAGACACAGACACAGACAGTGCAAGTCTGCCCAGTACTGGCCTTAGTTCAATATTTAATATTATTTTCTGATTCTAAATCTTCTGTGTTCATCCCACGCTTCTTTGAACTCAGTCACAGTTTTACTCTCCACCACCTCTCTCGGGAGCGCATTCCAGGCATCCACCACCCTCTCCGTAAAGTAGAATTTCCTAACATTGCCTTTGAATCTACCACCCCTCAACCTCAAATTATGTCCTCTGGTTTTACCATTTTCCTTTCTCTGGAAAAGATTTTGTTCTACGTTAATACTCTTCAAGTATTTGAATGTCTGAATCATATCTCCCCTGTCCCTCCTTTCCTCTAGGGTATACATATTCAGGGCTTCCAGTCTCTCCTCGTACATCTTCTGGCGCAAGGCTCCTATCATTTTCGTCGCCCTCCTCTGGACTGCTTCAAGTCTTCTTATGTCCTTCGCCAGATACGGTCTCCAAAACTGAACACAATACTCCAAGTGGGGCCTCACCAATGACCTATACAGGGGCATCAACACCTTCTTCCTTCTACTGGCTACGCCTCTCTTTATACAGCCTTGTCACACTGTTTTTTCGCCTTTAGATCTTCGGACACTATCACCCCAAGGTCCCTCTCCCCGTCCGTGCATATCAGCTTCTCTCCTCCCAGCATATACGGTTCCTTCCTATTATTAATCCCCAAATGCATTACTCTGCATTTCTTTGCATTGAATTTTAGTTGCCAGGCATTAGACCATTCCTCTAACTTTTGCAGATCCTTTTTCATATTTTCCACTCCCTCTTCGGTGTCTACTCTGTTACAAATCTTGGTATCATCTGCAAAAAGGCACACTTTTCCTTCTAGCCCTTCAGCAATGTCACTTACATACATATTGAACAGGATTGGCCCCAGCACCGAACCCTGAGGGACTCCACTAGTCACCTTTCCTTCCTTTGAGCGACTTCCATTAACCACCACCCTCTGGCGTCTGTCCGACAGCCAGTTTCTGACCCAGTTCACCACTTTGGGTCCTAACTTCAGCCCTTCAAGTTTGTTCAACAGCCTCCTATGAGGAACTGTATCAAAGGCTTTGCTGAAATCCAAGTAAATTACATCTAGCATAGTCCTCGATCCAGCTCTCTGGTCACCCAATCAAAAAATTCAATCAGGTTCGTTTGGCACGATTTACCTTTTGTAAAGCCATGTTGCCTCGGATCCTGTAAGCCATTAGATTCAAGGAAGTACACTATCCTTTCTTTCAGCAACACTTCCATTATTTTTCCAACAACTGAAGTGAGGCTCACCGGCCTGTAGTTTCCTGCTTCATCCCTGTGACCACTTTTATGAATAGGGACCACATCCGCTCTCCTCCAATCCCCAGGAATCACTCCCGTCTCCAGAGATTTGTTGAACAAGTCTTTAATAGGACTCGCCAGAACCTCTCTGAGCTCCCTTAGTATCCTGGGATGGATCCCGTCTGGTCCCATCGCTTTGTCCACCTTCAGTTTTTCAAGTTGCTCATAAATACCCTCCTCCGTGAACGGCGCAGAATCTACTCCATTTTCTCGTGTAACTTTGCCAGACAATCTTGGTCCTTCTCCAGGATTTTCTTCTGTGAACACAGAACAGAAGTATTTGTTTAACACATTTGCTTTTTCCTCATCACTCTCCACATATTGGTTCCCAGCATCTTTTAGTTTAGCAATTCCATTTTTCATCTTCCTCCTTTCACTAATATATCTGAAAAAATTTTTGTCTCCCTCTTTTACATTTTTAGTCATTTGTTCTTCCGCCTGTGCTTTCGCCAGACGTATCTCTCTCTTGGCTTCTTTCAGTTTCACCCTGTAGTCCTTTCTGCACTCCTCTTCTTGGGTAAAGAGGATGGGGCTCTTCAGTTTGGAAGAAAGATGGCTGAGGGGGGATATGATTGAGGTTTACAAAATCCTGAATGGTGTGAATCAATTTTTTTTACCTCATTGAATTACATGGAATACTTTTAAAACAAATAGGAGGAAATATTTTTTTACTGAAAGAATAGTTAATCTCGGTAATGCGTTTATTTTTTATTTATTTAAAATATTTATAGCCCGCTTATCCAACAATTCTAGCCAGATAACAATATGACGTACATAATAACAATAAGTAAAACATACACTCAGATATACAAAACGAAGACAAATTTGCCAGAGAATGTGATTACAGTGGTTAGCATAGTTGGGTTTATGAAAGCTTTGGACAAGTTCCTGGAGGAAAAGTCCATAGTCTGCTTTGAGAGAGACATGGGGAAACCACTGCTTGCCCTGGATTGGTAGCATGGAATGTTGCTACTCTTTGGGTTTTAGCTAGGTACTAGTGACTTGGTTTGGCCACCGTGAGAACGAGCTACTGGGCTTGATGGACCATTAGTCTGACCCAGTAAGGCCATTCTTATGTTCTAAGTTCCTGGAGGAAAAGTCCATAGTCTGCTTTGAGAGAGACATGGGGAAACCACTGCTTGCCCTGGATTGGTAACATGGACTCTTGCTAGGTTGGTGACTGTTGGAAACAGGAGACTGGACTAGATGGATCATTGGTCTGACCCAGTGTGGCTGTTCTTACGTTCAGACTTCAATGACATGCTTTGAGTGTTATCAGAAAGGGGACATTTTCAAAGTGATTGAGGCAACTAGTAGCAGAGCCATGTGCAAGACTGCAGCTTTCTGTAATGGACTTGTTTTGAACAAAGCAAGCTTTACTGAGAGCTTATCTTAGGTGCTCATAAATTGTACTTTTTGTCAGGTACACTTGCTGAAATTTCAGTACTAGCCAGGTAAGGTACCCAGCATTCCCTGTGCCGCAGAGTTAATTATATCTAGATTTAGGGAATCTCTCAGCTCTCTTGTGAATGTACATTGCTTAGACTTTGCTGATTAAATATTGCTTGCCAAATGACTTACTGAAATAAACTTCAAATCATTATAAAAAAAACTCACTACAATGTGTTTACTCGCTTTGATTTCAACATAAGTTCCAGAGTTCAAAGTTCTTCCTTCTTTATATCTCTGTTCTTGGCCACTTTTGAAATTTCCTTTTAAAGAAGTTTCGATCATGGTTGTCCTTGAAAAGGCCACAAATGAGACTCTACCAGGAATCATAATAAGACTCTGATCCATTGCAATACCCAAGGTTTTCATTGAAGTCTTTCATTTATAATTCAGATTATTAATCATAAAGGATATATCACCTATATCATCCCTTCCTTTCCTAACCAAGGGAAATTTGGTTTTCTCATTATTTAATTTCAAAGGGTGAGTATGCATCCAGTCAGAAATAATTAAAAAAAAACCCACAAAATTCAATACACGAGACACATCCTTTCACATATTATTGTCCTCAGTCCTAAAAACCCCTCCCTGACCTTGTGTTCAGGCTCAGGCTTGGGACCCCACTTCTCCCACCATATGTGAAAGGTCATCCCTTACAAACAACCAGTGACTGCAGTCACACAAGGATCTCCAGAGCTCTTCCTATTGGCGTTTCAGCGGACAGCTTGGCAAAATCCTAGCAGCTCCTATCTATCTGTATCAGTGTTGCAGCCCTCCTAAAATGGGTCAATGTCCTGTGATTTTTGTGTCTGTAGCTCATGCTGTCCCTCTGGGCACCACCTTCACTCTGTTGGGAAAATAGTTTTTTATGACTCTGAAGGTCAGAAATAAACACTGCCTTAAGGTACTTGGGGAGGAGAATTTTCAAATCCATTTATCCCTGTATGTACTCTCTGAAAACCTTCCTGTACCACAGAGGTGGTGCTGGAAATGTGCTGACCTCGGAGGATGACCATGAGGTATATATGGGGGAGGGGCAGATTTTTGAATTTATGTCTGCAATTTGAACTCTCCCCCACACAAAATGTAGATGAGAGCACATTCCACTAGCTAATTTTTAAAAGGAATAGAAAAAAAAAAGCCATCTCCCCCACTGCTATGGCAGCCCCCTTGCTTTCTCATGTTTGGACTTCCTGTAATTCAGCATACCATCCACCCCTTGCAAACTTTGGGTCCCTTTTATAAAGCTGTGATAGCGATTCCCCCTTGGCAAATGCACTGAAGCCCAATGGTATAGCCAGACAGCCAATTTGGGGTGGGCCTTAGCCCAAAGTGGGAGGGACTCTCTTTCCCTCCCTTTCCACATCCCTTCCCCAGCTTGTGCAGCCTCTTTCTTTCCCTTCCCACACCAGTCCGTGCAGCATTTCTTTTTCAGGGTGCCGGCCATGGTTTCTGCATGCTGTTGGCAGCTGACCTGGAAGCCTTCCCTCTGATGCAAAACACAAGCACACATGAAAGGGAAGGATAGCTGCTGGCAATGTGTAGGAAGCACAGCTGGCGGCCTGTGACTGCTGGGTGGGAGGGCCTGAGCCCAAACTGGGTGGGCCAGGCCTGCCCCTTGGCTACGTCCCTGTTGAAGCCCATTCAATTCCTATGGGCTTCGGTGCGAGAGAATCGCTACCATGACTTTGTAGTCTCATCCACTTCCCACCCTGCTGGCTTCAGCAACACATTCCACTTTCTCAGCACCAGGAACCCCTCATTCATAGCCCTGCCCCCCCCCAGCTGCCTTCCCCCTCCCTGCTCTCCAGAGAGTACAGTAACACACCACTCATATCCCCTTCCTACTCAATTCAAAAATCAGCCAAATAGAAGCCAAAGGGGAAATCAAACAAGGAAATGAAAACCCTGTTTTGCTCATCTGATGGCTGTAATGATCTCTTTTTCTAATCTGGACTTTTGAAGCTGCCTTTAGATTTTCAGTTCATTTGATTTCTCAAAAGACAAAAGCAAATAGGGCTGCAGGTGTGGTGGACCCTGATTGATTTTCAGAGGACTGTGTTCGTGAGGAGCTAGCTACATTAAAGGTGGACAAAGCGATGGGGCTGGATGATGTACATCTGAGGGTACTAAAATAATTTAGGGATGTTCTGGTAGCTTTTCAATGAGTCTCTAGAGTTGGGAGTGGTACCAGAGAACTGGAGAAGGGCGTATGTGGTCTCTCTCCACAAAAGTAAAAGTAAGGAAGAAATAGGGAATTACAGGCCGGTAAGTAAGCAAATTAATGGAAACACTTTTAGAACCGAGAAACATACCAGTAGAAACACAGAAACATGATAACCCATCCAGTTTGCCCATCCGTAGCATCTACTATCTCTTCCTTTCCCTAAGAGATCCCACGTGCCTGTCCCAGGCTTTCTTGAATTCAGACACAGTCTCTGTCTCTACCACCTCTTCCAAGAGATTGTTCAACTGTAAAAAAATATTTCCTTAGATTACTCCTGAGCCTATCGCCTCTTAACTTCATCCTATGCCCTCTCATTCCAGAGCTTCCTTTCAAATGAAAGAGACTCAACCCATGCGCATTTATGCCACATAGGTATTTAAACATCTGTATCATATCCCTCCTCTCCTGCCTTTGCTCCAAAGTAAGCATATTGAGATTAAGTCTGTCCCCATATGCCTTATGCCATTTTAGAAACATAGAAACAGAAAATGACGGCAGAAAAGGGCCACGGCCCATCCAGTCTGCCCACACCAAAGACCCACCCCCTATCTACCTCCATGAAGAGATCCGACATGCCATTCCCATCTTTTCTTAAAATCTGGCACGCTGCTGGCCTCAATTACCTGTTGTGGAAGATTATTCCAGCGATCAACCACCCTTTTGGTGAAGAAATATTTTCTGGTATTGCCATGAAATTTCCCACCCCTGATTTTCCACGGATGCCCTCTTGTCACCGTGGGTCCTTTAAGAAAAAAGAGATCTTCTTCCACCTCGATAAGGCCCGTGACATATTTGAACGTCTCGATCATGTCTCCCCTCTCTCTGCGTTCTTCGAGTGAATATAGCTGCAACTTATCCAGCCGTTCCTCATACGGGAGATTCTTGAATCCTGAAACCATTCTGGTGGCCATTCGCTGAACCGTCTCAACTCTCCGCACATCCTTTTGATAATGCGGCCTCCAGAATTGCACACAGTATTCCAGATGGGGTTTCACCATGGATCTGTACAATGGCATAATAACCTGTGGCTTACGGCTGACGAAACTTCTACGGATACAGCCCATGATTTGCCTAGCCCTGGAGGAAGCTTTCTCCACTTGATTGGTAGTCTTCATGTCTTCGCTAATGATCATGCCCAAGTCGCGTTCTGCTACAGTCCTTGCTAGGATCTCACCATTTAGGGTGTAAGTCCTGCATGGATTTTTGCCACCAAGGTGCATGACCTTGCATTTTTTGCCATTGAAACTTAGTTGCCAAGTCTTTGACCAATGCTCCAGCAGCAGTAGGTCCTGCGTCATACTGCCAGGCATTGAGCTTTTGTCGGGCACTGTGCTTTCGTCCAATGAGCTTATGCCTACTATGTTGCATAGTTTGGCGTCATCGGCGAATAATGTAATTTTACCTCGAAGCCCCTCAGTCAAGTCACTTACGAAGATGTTAAATAGGATCGGGCTCAAGACCGAGCCCTGCGGCACTCCGCTGGTCACCTCCTTCGTATCGGAGAGGGTACCATTAACCACTACCCTCTGACGTCTACCTCTAAGCCAGTCCCTAACCCATGCGGTTAATGTTACTCCGAGTCCCATCGAACCCATCTTGCTCAATAACCTGCGGTGTGGGACACTATCAAACGCTTTGCTGAAGTCCAAGTACATGAAGTCCAGGGATTCCCCTGTATCCAGCTTCCTTGTTACCCAGTCAAAGAAGCTGATCAGATTTGATTGGCAGGACCTTCCCTTTGTAAAACCATGTTGATTGGGATCCCGTAGTTTCTCCTCATTCAGGCTTGTATCCAATTGGCGTTTGATTAACGTTTCCATAAGTTTACTTACTATTGATGTGAGACTCACCGGTCTGTAATTCTCAGCCTCTGTCCTGCTTCCCTTTTTGTGGAGTGGAATGACGTTAGCCGTCTTCCAATCCAACGGAACTCTTCCTGTACTTAGGGAAAGATTGAAGAGTGCGGATAATGGTTCCGCCAGGACGTCACTCAGTTCCCTGATCACCCTGGGGTGTAGTTTGTCCGGTCCCATGGCTTTGTTCACCTTGAGTCTAGATAGCTCATCATAGACACTACTGGGTGTAAACTCAAAATTTTGAAATGGGTCTTCCGAGCTTTCCCTTGTCGGCAGCTGAGGGCCGAATCCCGGCGCCTCGCAAGTGAGGACCGAGCAGAAGTATTCATTTAACAGTTTGGCTTTTTCGGAATCCGATTCCACAAAGTTCCCATCGGGTTTCCTAAGGCGTAATATCTCATCTGTGTTTATTTTTCTGTCACTAATGTACCTGAAGAAAGATTTATCGCCCTTCTTGATGTTCTTCGCAAGGTCTTCCTCCATTCGTAGTTTGGCCTCCCTGACTTCCGTTTTGATCGCTTTTGACTTGGCCAGATAGTCTTCCTTGGGTTCTTGCTTCCCTGATTGTTTGTGGAAGATGAACGCCCTTTTCTTCTTTTTTATGAGGTCTGAGATCTCCGTAGAGAACCACTGTGGTCTATTGTTTCTTCGCCGTTTACTTACTGATTTGACGTAGCGGTTGGTTGCTTCTCGTATGGTTGATTTGAGAGTTGACCACATCACCTCTACATTATCTGTTTCAGCTTGGTTTTGCAGCACCCTCTGAACAAAATCTCCCATGCTTTTGAAGTTTGTGCCCTTAAAGTTGAGGACCTTGGTTGATGTGCTTGACTTTGTGAAACCTTTCCTGAGGTTGAACCGTATTATGTTGTGGTCACTGGAGGCCAGCGTATCGCCTACCAAGACCTCGGTGACACTTTTTCCATTGGTGAGTATTAGGTCTAGTATCGCCCGATCCCTAGTGGGCTCCAATACCATTTGTCTGAGTCTAGCTCCCTTTATAGAGGTTAATAGCTTCCTGCTATTAACCTCTATAATCCACATTAGGCATATTGAAGTCTCCTAACAATACTGTGTCTCCACGCAAAGTGATATTCTCAATGTCCTTCACTAATTCTATATCCATGTCCTCCTGTTGTCTTTGAGGTCTGTATACTACACCAAGATACAGGCATTTGTCCTTCCCTCTAGCCAAATTCACCCAGAGGGATTCCCCGGTGTACTTGACATCTGCGATCTTGGTAACTTTGATGTCCTCTTTAGTGTATAGTGCTACCCCTCCTCCCATTTTGCCCTCTAGGTCCCGCCAAAGTAAGTTGTATAGCCATATCCCACCCATGGGAGTCCATGAACCAAGTCTCGGATATCCCCACCACATCTAGGTCGGCGTTCCTCATTTCCGTCTCTAATTCCAGAATCTGTGGGCATTAACATACATAGCCCTCCATACCTTATGTTTGCTATGTGTCTGTGTAGATATTCCTGCCTGAGCTAATTGGACTCCTATAATGCTGTCTGCAATGTATGCACTTACCTCTGACTCGGAAATGCAGAGTGTACCTACCTCGGACTCAGAAATGGATTGACAACTTTCCTCGCCAAGTTGGTTACATACGCCATCACATGAGAGGGTACCCTCCCCCAACAGTTTAAAGCCCTACAAAGTAGGCGGGCTAGACGGTGTCCAAAGACGTTCTTTCCCCTTCTGGTCAGGTGAAGTCCATCATGTCCTGTAGTCCTTGCAGCGCCTCTCCATGGTTCAGGAATCCGAAGTTCATCTCCCTGCACCATCCGTGCAGCCAGTCGTTAGTCCTCTGGATACGATCCTCCCTGGCTCTCCCCTTGCCCCTCACTGGGAGGATCGAGGAGAAGACCACCTGCGCTTCCATCCTCCTCAGCTTGTTACCCAGGGCTCCAAAGTCTTCAGATATGCTCTCCGGGGTGTTCCTGGCAGTGTCGTTCATTCCGATGTGGATGAGAAGCATGGGGAAGCTGTCATGGGGCTTGATCAGTCTGTCTAGGCAGACGGTTACATCTCGGATCTTGGCTCCTGGCAGACAGAAGACCGCTCTTGATTGCATATCTGCAAATTGGTCCCTCGGTGCCTCTCAGCAGGGAGTCCCCAATTACTATCACTCTGCGCTTCTTTGGGGGGAGCTGATCTGTTGACTCCGGAACCGGAACTATCTGCTGGACGACTTCCTGTACCTCATTGGTGGGATCCTCCTGTAACAGCTGGAATCTGTTCTTCAAGGTGATTAGTGGGGTCAATGTAAAACTGGCCTGTGTACGAGAGAAAGAGACAGAAGATGAGGAAGAGGAAGGTTTTCTGTGTTTGCCTGTGCAGAAAGTTACTAGCTGCCAGGAGTCATTGTTTCCCGCCTCCTCTTGTACCCCAATCATTGGCTTTAAGGTCGCAGGTTCGGACTGTTTGGATGTCCTGAGGATGGTCTTGTCGGGTTCCTGCTCAGTGATCTGGGACAGTTCCTGGATGGCTCCGTTGATGAAGGCCTCGTCCTCTCGGATGCTTCTCAAACGCTTTACCTCCTCTCTCAGGTTCCTCAGCTCCTGCATGATGTCTCCATCAAGCTAATCCATCTCTTCTGTCTGTGTAGCTACTGTCGTCCTTAGCATGGGGATGGTCTCGGTCTGTACAGAGACCTCTGTCCTGCGTCCTGGCTCCCCTTCAGTCTGTGCGTGGATCTTGGCCGTCCCCTGGATCCCTTCGGTGACTGGGCTGCTGGTCTTGATTGTAGCCCTGTTTCTTCTAGTTCTTCCTGCCATCCTTTTTATATCTTTTTGAAAGTATGGTCTCTACTATTTTGCTTGGCACTGAGGTCAGGCTTACCAGTCTGTAATTCCCCGGATCTCCCCTGGAACCCTTTTTAAAAAAAAAAAAATTGGAATAACATTGGCCACCTTCTAATCTTCAGGTTCTACAGACGATTTTAGTGACAGGTGACATATCACTAACAACAGATCAGCATTTTCATGTTTGAGTTCTTTCAGTACCCTGGGATGTATACCATCCAGTCTAGGTGATTTATCACTCTTTAACTTGTTGATTTGACTTAGTACGTCTTCTAGGTTCACCGAGATTTATTTCAATTCCTTCGCATCATCACCTTTGAAAACCATTTCCGGTTCAGAAAGATTTTTTAAATCTTCTTCCATAAAGACCGAAGCAAAGAATTCATTCAGTCTTTTCGCTATGACCTTATCCTCCCTGATCATCCGCTATGACCATATCCTACTTGATCATCCAACGGTCCCACGGATTCCCTCACAGGTTTTCTGCTTTTGATGTACCTAAAAAAATTGTTGTTATGAGTTTTTGCCTCTTTGGCAAGTTATTCTTCATATTCTTCATTAGCTTTCTTTATCAATGCTTTGCATCTAACTTGCCAATGCTTATGTCTCTTCTTATTTTCTTCATTGGGATCCTTTTCTTGGCTGTAATAGAATATTGCATACAATTCTGGAGATCGCACCTTCATAAAGATATAAACAGGATGGAGCCACTCCAGAGGAAAGCTGCTAAAATAGTCGGTGGTCTTTGTCATAAGGCATATGGGGACAGACTCAAAGATCTCAGTATGTATATTTTGGAGGAAAAGTAGGAGAGGGGAGATTATTACTAACTGTTCATTGTCTATTGTGTCATTGAATGCTATGTATGTCTATTGTAATCTACCTAGAACTTTGGATATTGAGGAATAGAATTGTTGAAAATATATAAATAAATATGAAAGAGACGTTTAAATACCTACGTGGCGTAAATGTGCATGAGTCGAGTCTCTTTCATTTGAAAGGAAGCTCTGGAATGAGAGGGCATAGGATGAAGTTAAGAGGTGATCTAAGGAAATACTTTTTTACAGAAAGGGTGGTAGATGCGTGGAACAGTCTCCCAGAAGAGGTGGTAGAGACAGAGACTGTGTCTGAATTCAAGAAAGGATGTGACGGGCACGTGGGATCTCTTAGGGAGAGGAGGAAATAGTGGATGCTGCAGATGGGCCATTTGGCTTTTATCTGCCAGCATGTTTCTGTGTTTCTGTGTCCTCGGCGGGTGTACAATCCCATTCCAGCTTTGGAACAGGACTCTGGGTGTGATATGGTTGTTATCTAATTTCACACCTTGTTTTGAAGTGTAAAGGTTACCCTTTAGCACAGGTGAGGGAGGGTAATGACTTTATGACAGTCTCTTTAGGGAAAGACACTATGTACATGGAGCCTTCATGTGTCTGACAGATATTATGGGGTAAATAAAATGAAAGATGATTTCAAAGACCTGATACGTGTGCTTCAGTCTGAGTAATTGCAAGCAATCCATTGGGTTTTAGAAAATCAGAGGTTAGGCACCATTTTCAGTCACCAAACAGGAAAGAGATTTTGTAAAGGGGATAGGACTTGATATACAGCTTTTTTTGTGTGGTTTACATATTTTAAAGAGGTATTTATTTTGTGCCTGAGGCAATGAAGTGTTAAGTGAGTCATAAGGAGCCACAGTGGGAATTGAACGCATAACTTCAGGGTACTGAGGCAGCCGCTCTAACCACTAGGCCACTCCTCAGATGATCTCAAGGCCGGTCATTGTACCAAAGCAGTTAGGAAAGATGACAGTTTCATGTTTTATAAAAACTTGTTATACCGCTTGATCATACGACTGGTCCAAGCGGTTTACAAAAATACAATCAATAGAAAACAAAAAGAACTCCATCATTAAATTGGTTTTATATGGATTAGCTCTATCCACACCTAAAAGAGAAACTGCGATTAATGGCCCAAAAATCCATCAGAAAATATGAATAAGCTCCGATTCAATCAATTCTTGGAAGAAGAACGTTTTTAACATAGTTTTAAAGAGTTTACATTTTTCCTTAAACCTCAAATCCCGAGGCAAACCATTCCATAGGTTTGGTGCCACAAAATAAAATACTTTATTTCGTGTAAACTCCTACCTTGCCTAATTCACTGATGGAAGTACTAATCTATTATCCTGAATGGATCTCAAGGTTTTGTTGGTGTATAAAGTATCGTTAAAGAATGCAAATGATCAGGTTGAAAAGAATAGTAAGCTCGATGTGTAAGAATTAGTGCTTTGAACTGAGTTCTATAGAAGACTGGCAACCAATGATATTGTAAGTCGAGTGGTGTAACCCTATCAAACTTTTTCTTAAAGACCAGTACTTTTATAGCGGTATTTTGAATAGTTTGTAATCTTCTCAGATTCCTTTTTGACAATCCCAGGTATACGATATTGCAGTAGTCTAACTTTGAGATTACTAATCCACGAATAAGAGTATGTAAATATTTTTCCTGAAAAAGTTCCTTTATTGCCTGCAAAACTCTCAATGAATAGAATCCTCTTTTTACAACATTGGAGACATGTTTTTCAAAAGTCAGTTGATAGCCCACCCAAATTCCAAGATATCCTAAAGAGCGAAATCCTTGGTAGAGATGGTGAAATAGTTACCTCTCTACAAGTCTCTGATAAGACCCCACCATAAGTATTGTGTTCAGGTCCGGGAAATATATCTGTAGAAGGACTGATCCAGTAGAGACAATTCAAAGGAGAGCCACCAAGATGGTGCGTGGAATGCACTGCAAGCCTCACTCCGAGACTTTGAGGGGCTGATGCAAAAAAACTTCCAGCGCAGTTAACCGTATTTTACCATGGGGTAGCAATGCCAGAAGGGTTTCAGAGCATGTGTTTACTTATGTGGAAAACCTGACCACACACTACATTAAAATGAATTGAATTGCGGTGTTTAGTTGTTCCCTTCCCTCCCTTAAAAAATAATCTCTTGTGTTTGTTTATTCAGATCTTGATATGCTGCTGGTCTGAATCACAGGTCACAGCAGTTTACAACAAATAAATACCCCAAAAATCTGAAATGAAAGGTACGACATTTAAAACAGGAAAGAGACACCCATTCCAAGAATAACAGAATCAACAAACATACACATAAAATCATCTGTGCATCAAACCCACTCACTGCCAACTTCTCCAAAGGAGATTCTAAAGTAATGGGGTTTTATCTGACTCTGAACTTTGGAAATAATAATTCTGACCGAATAGGCAGAGGGAGGTGATTCCATAGTTCTGTGATGATGAAGAAAACTGATGAACATCTAGTGGCCTCATCATGGATGTGGCTAAGGGAGGGAATGACTAATTGTTGTGCATTGAGTGAATGGCGAGAATGGCTGGTTGTGAATGGAATTATGGCAGAGGAAAGGTATGAGAGGGATCCGGTGTGAGGATTTGTGAACAATACAACAAATTTTTAAACCAGACCAAAAATTACCAATGTTGCAGTAGTCCAGTCTCAAAATTACAAAGATATGTACCAAAGTATGGAGTGGGAAGTCTCAAAATCTGGAAACTGAACGAAGTCAGTGAAGAGAAAGAAAAACAAGCTTAGAACCTGGGACACCTGCTTATTGAATGAGAGTTTTGAGTCAATCAACACCCCAAGAGATGAAAAAGAATCAACTGTAAGAGTGTCCAGTGACATCAGCCCTTCCCCAGTCTTGAGTGCCTGTGTATACCCAGTTCTAGTTTTCCAGAAAGGAGATTAGGCAAGGGTCCTATTGTGTACCCTCCAGGGGCCTAAGTGGAAGCAACCGATTACAGGATTCTCCCTTTCCTGCTCTTGCTCTCCTTTCCCTGTTCCCCCACCTCTCCACATTTAATGGAAATGTCACTGTCTTTCAATGCTTTAACATGGTGAGCGCATCAGATCAGGGGATTCTACTGCTCACTCCCCTTTCTCATATGGATGCTACGGGCATTGCCCCTCCCCCATCACACATGTGCAACAATCACTGTACCATACCATCACATGTGTGACAGCACTGGCCCATCCTCCAATGTGCCTTGTATGTATCTCTCAGCCCCCTCTGTTTTCCCTTCCACTGGGCCCCCTGCTTAATACGGATCACTACCCCTTTCCAGCTCTGCAAGACGACTGTGATTCCTGCTTTTGGCATCATAGTCTGTCCACAGCAAGTGTGAGAGATTACCGGTACAGCCTGGGATCTGAAAGGGGGGGGGGGGGGTTGCTGGATACTCAAAGCATGCACAGAATAGAGCTGATGGTAGAGAGACAGGGCTGTGCTTGTGATTGGAGAAAGGCAGATGTGGTCCCTCTTCACAAAAGTGACTCCCAATCGTTTGAGAATTGTCTGCCTGGATGTGGAGAGTGGCTGATACACAGAACTCATTTTGCATGGTATGCTGAAGTAATGGCCACTCCTAGGCTTTCTTGTACCTAATATTGTATCCCTGGACCTTGCCCTAAAGTCCAGCGGTCCCTCCTGCCACTTCTCCTCATGATTCACTTCATACTGCAAGAGCAGAGCAGCCACTAGCAGACATTTCTCTGGATATGAGCCTGAGTCAGTGCCTAGCTGCATGAATCGGTGCCAGGGGGAGCCCTGCTTGTGCTAATTTCTAAAGCTCTGCTCTCCATGAGCCTGCATGGTTTCTGTTCCTGGCATCTACTTAAACAAGAGACTTAAAAGTGGAGGGAGGGAGCAGTGAGCATTCCTGAAGATTAGCAGACCCCTGGACAAGACTTTTTCTGGAGCCGAGCTTTGCTGACATAATAATAATTTTATTTTTGGATACCACCATACCTGAAAGTTCTAGGCGGTTTACAACAATCAAATGCAAATACATACAATGTAATATAAACAGTACAAATGCAAACATCAGATTTGAGGTTCTGAAGGATCTACATGATAAAAGTTGACTATGTTGAGAAATGAAAACAATTTAAATGGATAAAAAAGAGTTAAGAACAACACTAAGATCTTAACTTGCTAAATACATATTTTTTTATCTGTTTTCTGAAGTCTAGATAGGAAGAAGCGTCTAAAGCAATTTTTGCAAGCCATGTGATCATTTTGGCTGACTGAAACCTTTTATATTGACAGAGTTTTATTGAAGGATATGTGAACGAGTGTGCTCTTCGGGAGCTCTTATTGAAGTGACTCAAAGTAAAATGAGGAATGAGGTAACCTGGAAGCCTACCAAACACTGGATTCGAATGACAGCCAGTGAAGCTTTTGGTAAAATGGGGAGATATGCTCCCATTTTTTTAGACCGAAAATAAGGCGGACAGACGTATTCTGGAGTACTCTCAGTTAATTAGTGATTTTTTTAAAAGCTCCCAGGTATATGATATTACAGTAATCTAAAACAGTGGTCCTGGAGGACCACCAGGCCAATCAGGTTTTCAGGCTAGCCCGATTAAGCGATTCATCAAATATTAATAAACTTGAACTTGAAATATGCATGGAGCAGATTTGCATGCCTGTCACTTCCATTATATGCAAATCTTTCTCATGCATATTCATTAGGGCTAGCCTGAAAACCCGATGGGCCTGGTGGTCCTCCAGGTCAGGGTTGGGGACCACTGGTCTAAAATACTTAGAATAGAAGACTGGACTAATAAACGGAATGAAGCTTCGTCGAAGTACTTCTTGATGGTGCGGAGCTTCCAGAGCACCGAAATACCTTTCTTAAATATTAAGTCGGAGTGTTTTTCCAGTGTAATATGTTTGTCCAAAGTTACTCCCAAAATTTTTAAGGTCTATTTGATATTATAATCAAACCCATTTACATGTATCATGAGCTGCATGGAAGAGAAGATTCCCCTGTTTCCCAGGTGAGAACAAGCAAAAACTGCAATTCTACTTTGAAAATGATTGCGTGCACACTGGATGTGCCACAGCCAGGCATATTATACCCACTGTGTGCACCTGGGCACTGCAGGACAACAGACTGATAGATAAATGACATGCATTTCATGTGTGTTAGAGCATACTTACGTGCCAGCACATGTTAATAAATGGTTGCTAGCCCTCAGGGAACAGTACCTGACTGTAATTCACTTTGACCCACCACCAAATCAAATAAGTAGATATCAAGCATTCTAGATATACATGTACCCTGCAGAATATGCTCTTAATACGTGGGTGTAATGTATACATGTATGCACTTTCTCCATATATGCAGTACAGGGTACCAGAAGCATGAATGATATATGATCACATAGGTCGGTTATTCCAAAGTATTTACTTCTCAAGTGCATCACTTTAAATCTTCTTCACATTAAATTTGAACCTTCAAACATTGGACCAGTCTTCTAATTTTTTGTAGATCACTTTCATTTTGTCCACTCTGTTGGATATCTTGGTATCGGCTGCAAAATCGCAAACTTTATCTTTCTTTGCCCAAAGTGTTTCCATTTGCCAGTATCCTCTGATGTCTGTCAGTCAAAGAGTTCCTAATCCATTTGACTGTTTTGTGTCTTAGATTTAGCCTAACAAGCTTATTCATGAGCCCTCTATGAGGAGTCTTGTCGAAGTAGACTACATTTAACTTATGTCCTCAGTCCAATTCTCTGGTCACCCTATGAAGAAATCAGATTCATTTGGTATGATTTTACTTTGGTAAAGACTGCAGCTAAGCTCATTTTTGGGAAACAAAAATATGATCATGTTTCCCTTTTCTTGATAAAGCTTCACTGGCTCCCTGTTCGCTTTAGGATCCAGTTTAAATGCACATGCATAATCTTCAAGCTTCTCTATGGAATATTTGATCCTTTTGTCCCCTTATGTTGGAATACCCTTAGACTTTGCCATTTGAGAAACACACAAAGATATAAGTTAGCCTTCCCTTCTTTTAAGGAAATTAAATCTGCCGGGAAGCGCAGTCGATCTTTTGTTTTCAAGTTTGCAGAGATCTGGAATGAACTTCCTGACTCCATTAAGCTTTTAGGCCAGCTGCAATTATTTCATAAATACCTGAAAACTTTGTTGTTCTCGCAATTTTTAAATGGTTTAACTACAGCCTCAACGAAATGATAATATTATAGTTATTTTTCTTATGTACTTCAGTTTTTAATTAGTTCTTCCTTCTCCTATGTTTTCTGCTATGTACTCTAGTCTTAATTATATGGGAACCGAGTCGACCTCCACTGGGAGATGACCCGATATATAAACCAAAGATTAGATTAGACCATGTTGCCTTGGATAACCATCTTGTAATCCATTGGATCCCAGAAAGTTCACTTCCTATTCCAAAGTGAGGCTTACTGGCCTGCAGTTTCTTACTTCCTCTCTGTCACCACTGTTTTGAAAAGGGACCACATCCGTTCTCCTCCAATCACATGGAACCTCTCCTGTCTCCAAAGACTGATTACTCAAGTGCTTATGAGAACCTGCTAGAAAACTCTCTGAACTCCCTCAATATCCTGAAATGGATCTCATCCAGTCCTATGGATTTATGCACTTTCAGTTTCTCAAGTTGTCATAAAACACTTTCTTCTGTGAACGGCGCAATATCTGCCTTTCCCATCCATTTTTTCCTCATCACTCTGCACATACTCATGATGTGCATTATAAAAAGACCTGGAGGGCAGCGGATTCAGTAGCTGGTCCAAAGTTGTTGAATGCAATGAACGATTCATAAAGACTATGTTCTGACTTTAAATCTTTAAAAAAAACAAAAACCAAAACCTGCTGAAAACTCAACTATTTGTCAAAGCATTTCATAAATAAGGAGGTAATTACACAGTGATGTCCACATCGTTTGGACGTCCATGTGCCAATTACCACTCGTTAAGACCCTTAAAGGGCTCATTAACCACTTAGTTTGGATGCCTAAGTCCCGCTCAACATAAGGTGGGATTTAGGCGCACTTTATAAAATCAGGGCCTTTATGTATGTCAGTCTTAAATTATGTAGGTGAAAATTGTAATCCACCTAGTTGATATGCGGAATAGACATTTTTAAAATAAATCAATAACAGCTCACAGCACTTCCAGTCTTAAAAAGACACTTCAAGCTTTCCTCCTTTCACTAATATATTTGAGAGAAAAGGTGGCTGTGTTAATCCACTCTTCGAGGTAATATGTGGAAATAAAACAAAAAGATAAAAGAAAACTGGAACCACATAATGTGGTTTATAATTAGCTTTCCAAGGTCATCTCTGAAGAGTGTTGTCATATTTGATCTTCCACTTGTGCTTTTGTCTCTTCGATTCCTTCCGTTTTAACTGCTTTTCTATTCTCTCTTCATCTTCTTGTGTTTTTCTGTACTTCATAAATTCCACCTCTTTTGCTTGTATTTTTTTTTCAGCCAGATGTGTGGAAAACCGTATCAGTTTTCTAATCTAATCTAGTGTTTCTGAGTCGCATTATACCTAAATAGGTTGAAGGCGATTTACAATATAAGAACATAAAAATAGACTTCCTGGGTCAGACCAGTAGCCCATTCTCACAGTGGCCAATCCAGGTCCCTAGTACCTGGCTACAGAATGGTTATGTTATATTATAGTTGTTTGAGGAGTGGAGAGTTATGAATGGACTAATAGGGAAGGGAGAATAGAGCTGGTATAACGATCTGCTGCCATTTTTATAGCTTCTTTCAACTTGGATCACTCTTTCCACTTCTCTTATGTCCTCCCATCCTATCAGCTTTTTCTTCAGGGAACTCCCCCATTTTAATATGTCTGAAATCCAGGACTTTGAGTTTTGTGGGTCTGTACTTCAACCACTGCCCAGGTGGACACCCACTTGGACATTAGACACACTTACCCCATGATCCAACACTGCCCCTTCCCTTATGGGTTCTGTCACTATTAGTTTGAACAGAGAACTTTGAAAGGCATCTACAATCTCTTGACTTCTGTTTCCGCAGATGGTACTTTCCAATCCACATCGGGCAGGTTGAAATCTCCCAGCAACAGCACCTCCCCTTTCTACTGCTAGGCGTTTGTGTTGAAACCTGTATAGACAGAAGTTCCCTCTTCTCTTTTCAGAGGTGGTGTGCTAGGTGATTTCAACCTATTAGATGTGGACTGGAGTATCCTATCTGTCGAATCGGAATGAAGTAGAGAGAATGTTAGTGCCTTTTCAAGGATCTCTGCTTAGGGAAATGGTCCACAAGGGAAGGAGGGACACTGGATCTGGTGCTTACAATGGAGACTGTCCCATCAGTATTCAGAATTTTCTTATGCCCTGACTGTCGCCAGCTAAATTTCATCTGGATATTCAATGCTTGCACATGTCTGAACACTGGCATTGAAAATATGGGTCTCACTGAATTTGTGCTGGCTGCTGAAACTTATGAGGGTCCTAGCTGATATTCAGTGAAGACCCCATAAGGGGATCAGTAATTCCTCCATCACCACCACAATTCTAAGTTCTCTTGTGAACACTCCAAAAACAGACCAGAAGCTCACTGAAACCAGGTTATTTTGTTTCTGCTAAAACTGAATCTGCAGCCAAAATCCACCACTCAGTTTTGGCTGACACCAAAGCCAAAGGTGAAACTGGCCTGGTCCAAACAGAAACTAGTCACCCCACCACCCCTGCCACTACACAGTCTCTCTTTCCCCCACTCTGCTGCCACAAATGCTGCACATAGCCTTCCTACACCTCCCCCCTCTCACCCCCACATTGCTACCACTGTTGCCACACAAAACCTCCATTCTTCCCTCCTGGACTCACCTGTCAGCCTCCCTCTCATAAGCCTACTGTAAACCCTTGTGGTCTAATGGCCTAATCAGAGCAGGAGCAACTGTGAATCACTCTTGCCCTGGTTAGGCCACTAGACCACCAGGGCACCTAAAATGATACCAAAATCTGAAAGAGTAGACACCCCTGATGGTGTGAATAACTTGAGGAAAGACCTAGTGAAGCTTGAAGAATGGTCTGAAAATTGGCAGCCAAGATTTAATGCTAAGAAATACAAGGTCATGCATTTAGGCTGCAAAAACCCACAGGAATAGTATAGTTTAAGGGCTAAAGAACTTATGTACATGACAGAAGAGCGGGACTTGGGTGTGATTATATGTGATGATCTTAAGGTGGCTAAACAGGTTGAAAAAATGACAGCGAAAGCTAGAAGGATGCTAGGTTGCATAGGGAGAGGTATGGCTGGTACGAAAAAGGAGGTATTGATGCCCCTGTATAAGACTTTGGTGAGACCTCATGTAGAATGTTGTGTACAATTCTGGAGGCCACACCTTCAAAAATATATAAAAAGAATGGAGGAAGGCTACTAAAATTGTGTGTGGCCTTCATCATAAGGTGTATGGGGACGGACTTAAAGATCTCAGTATGTATAATTTGGAGGAAAGGCAGGACAGAAGAGAGATGATAGAGATGTTTAAATACCTATCTGGTACAAATGCACAAGAGGTAAGTCTCTTTCATTTGAAAGGAAGCTCCGGAATGAGAGGGTATAGAATGAAGAACAGAGGTGATAGCCTCAGGAGAAATCTAAGGACTTTTTTTACAGAAAGGGTGGAAGATGCATTGAATGGTCTCCCAGTAGAGGTGGTGGAGACCAAGACTGTATCTGAATTCAAGAAAGTGTGGGACAGACATGTGGGATCTCTTAGGGAGAGGAGGAGATAGTGAATGCTGTGGATGGGCAGATTGGATGGGCCGTCATGTTTCTGTGTTTTTAAGATAGGCCTGAGAAGAGCCTAGGGGTGGTGGGAGGGCATTGATAGTTCTGGTCAGGAGTGGAGGCAGAGTGGATAACAGTTTTGTTTGGTAGGGGGAGCTTTTGTTTCAGCCAAAACCAAGACATGGCTGAATTTGGCTAGTTTTGATACCGAATGCAAAACCAAAATTTGGTTGTCCTTTAGAACAGATTCGTCACCTATGGTTAGACAGTTACGTGTGTACCAGCAGCTTGTGTGTTTCTGGATTCCCTCTTTTCACGGGCCTCCCTTGATTTGTCTTCATCTTCCCTCATTTCCTCAGTGTGAAATTGAGTGAAACCTAGCCAGCACCTGTGTGAACTACCATCTTTGTTGTAATGAACCCTGGCTGTGGGTTCAGACAGTCTCTCTTACTCCCTTTGACTCGTTCCTGGAAGGAAGACATGGGCTTCCCCTTAGAAGGCTCTTTTCTGGTCTCCCAGCAGAGACTCTAGAATGGTCCTCTTTGTGGACATAGAAGGTGCAGCTCTGAGCTCCTGATCATAGTATTATAGCAATGTTCTCTTCTGAAAATAAACTATGAAAGACACTGAATTGTTTAAAATGGAAATGGCAACTTTTAGCCTCTGGCATCACATGATTTTCCACAGTCAAGCACCATCCAATTTAAGCCCCAGATTGGTTTTCTGATCCTTGAAACTGACAGACACAGGTTTTGGGTCCCTCCCGCTCTGTTCTTCATATGGATGTTTGCTTCATAAGATGCAGTAGATAAGGAATGAAGTGAAGCGGGAGTGTTACCCAATTCAGTTTATCCACGTGCTGGCATTTTGCTGACTTACTCAAGCCCTGGGCCCACCCTCTGCAAATAAATCCCTTGTGTCTGTTATCAGTCCCTTATCCAGTCAAATATTAAGAAAACAATGAAAGTGGAAAGTAGAACTGAACAAAAATATCCAGTTTGTTCCTTGGCCTTTGCCTCTTTGCTGATAAGATGGTAGGGCTAGAGATGAAGGTGGTGTAAGCGAAGGGCTGATGATGTAAGAAGTGCATGGAAGTTCAGCAAAGTTTTCGGAGGAGCTGTTCTGATATTCAAATTGTTGCACTAAAACAATGCATATATGGAGATCCCCTTGTTTATTGTGGAGCTTACATGGCCCAGTTTTTGGCACATTGTCTACATCAAGTTCGTAGAAGACCTGTTGGTTTATTGGGCAGTTAGGTTGGACACTGAGATTGCCAGAGCACTAGTACGACAGACCATAGAGTTTTTCAGAGGGAGATTAAGACTATTTCATAAATTTGTGGGTATATGCTAATCTGATGACTGTATAATTTTCATAATTTTAATTATGTACTTCCTGGAGATGTCCAGTTTTCCTTATTGTAATCCGCCTACAGCTGTGAGGTTAAGGTGGAATAGAAGTCAATAAATGTCTTGAACATCAACTCTTTTAATAGTCTCACTGTCAACATGTCTCCCAGATCCACTACTTAGAACAGTGGAAGCCAAATTTTAATAACATTATGCAAATTACTGCAGCATAAAAATAAAAAAAGTGCGCCTAGAGAACCTGCCAACACCTCTGCTGTAACCTGTTGCTTTTTTCTTCTTTCCTAGTCTGTACCTGAGCTAATGTTTAATGTTGAACACTTACAAAAGCTAGAATTAGCTCCGGCACTGACAGCAAATGAGTAACTCTAAGAGACCCCAAAGCATCAGCAGCATCCCCATTGACCCAATAATACCACCTGGTCTCAGAGAAGCACCTGAAGAATGGCAGCATCTAATCCCTAGCAGCATGTCAGACTGTACCACTGGAAGTCTAGCTCCCAAATAAGTTTTGACATACTTTTGGGGTTAGACACAGCCATTTTCTAGGCTGATGGGTGCAATGCTCACTTGGTCCTGCCTCTTGCACCATCTCCTGAGCTGAAGATGGATCGAGGGGGTAAGAGGGGAATAGGACTGGCCCCACCTCCAGAGAGACATAGACATCTGCCTAAGGTAGAAGATTTGGCTTTCTCCCTCCCTCCACCGCTACTGCAGCCACTCCAGCTCTACAGGAAGTTTGTGCCAGAGGGGGCAGGACCCAGCAGACCATGAGCACATACCAGTGCTCAGAGGGTCCCTACCATGCATATCACTTTCAAACACTTTAGGGTAGTCTGGGTAAAGGGAAGGCAGCAAAGGAGGAGGATGGGGATCAGGCCTTGTAAGGGAAAGGAAAGAAGTGGAAGAGATACTGGACAGAAAGGTGCGGGGAAGAGCATCACTGACGCTGAAACCGTGGATTGAAGACAAAGTTTTATTTTATTTTTCTTTCCAGCTTATGATTTATCTTTAATCTTATCTATTGTTTTGCCTTTTGTCTTTGTTTTGTTCTATTTCTATCATTTAAATTTCTCCAGAATTCTACTCCCCCTTCTGCTTCTATTCCTTTCTCTCCTCTCTTCTACCTTCCAAAGTATTTAGATCAATGCTGTCTTGTTAAAATGTTTATTTTATTTTTATTTTTCCTCTAACTCTACTTTTCACTTCTCTATTACCCTCCAGGTACTTTAGTTAGATTGTGAGCCTTCGGGACAGTAAGGGAATTTTTCAAGTACCTTTCTTATTTCTAATCTTAATGTATATTTTCTGTAAACCGCTTAGAACCTAACGGATGTAGCGGTATATAAGAAATAAATTACATTACATTACATTACATATGATATGCTAGATGCACGGGGGGAGGTGGAAGAGGGGAGATGCAGGACATAGGGCAAGAGAAGGGGTCATGCTAGTAATGGAGGCAAAAGAGATGCTGGACAAAGAGAACAAGAGAAGGGGTCATGCTAGTAATGGGGGCAGAAGAGATGCTGGGCAGAAAGGAATGGGGAAGAGCATATGAGTTGCTAGATGCATGGGGGGTGGGGGGTTGGAAGAGGGGAGATGCAGGACATAGAGAGGGCAAGAGAAGGGGTCATGCTAGTAATGGGGGGCAGAAGAGATGCTGGACAGAGAGGACAAGAGAAGAGATCATGCTAGTAATGGGGGCAGAAGAGATGCTGGACAGAGAGGACAAGAGAAGGGGAGATACTGGACAAGTTAGAGGGAAGAGATGGGGAGAAATTGAACTTCTCAGGGGCTACTGTTAACATGGGTTGGTTTACCACTAACTGGTGCTATTTTAGCACAGATCCAATAATAACTGGGGATAACAGTAAAATAACTCCCCACCCTCTTAGTATGAAGAGTTTCAGTCTCTGGTAACCAGAGTTAAGATTGTGATGTCATAATGTCCCATTCCACCAATAAGAGCCAGCCTCATCAGTGATGTCACAATGGCTTGATTGTCCTATACTTGGCTCACTTTTATTAAATTTGTAGAGATATTTCTTTGTTTCTTTAAGGGGGAAGATTTCATTATGGGCTACTGTTAAGTTGTGTTATTTTATTGTTAACCCCAGTTATTAATAACTAGGTGTCATTGCATAAAATGGAACCTCTGCTAAAATAGCACATGGTAGCAGTAAATAACATATCTTAATGGTCACATATCTCACATTGATAACTTAATGGTTACATAGCTCACATTGATAACTTCCCCCTTTAGTGTGAAGAATTTCAGTCTCTTCTAACCAGAGTTGAGATTGAGATGTCATAATGCCTCATTCCTCCAATATCAGCCAACCTCAGCAGTGATATCACAGTGACTTAATTGTCCTATTCTTGGCTCACTTTTATTGCATATAGCAGTGATTTCAATTTCTAGACACATTTCTTTTGTCTTTAGGGGGGATAATGGCCTACCATTAAGATGTACTAGTATATAACCTAAAATAACTAACCCAAGTGGTTTAAATAACCACTAATTTTGAAAAAGTGCAAACGAAGTCTTTCAAGCACTACTCATTCCATAATAGGCCTCAGAATTGGAGCCTACGCACAGCTGCAAAGTCACAAACTAAAATAATCGGTGTAGTGTTTCTGCTCCTTGCTCCAGTCATTGGCCAGGAAAGTTGGTGATATTTATCTATTGATTTATTATTTTTTTTTTTTAAATCTTTTTTTAAGTATAGGCTCCAATTCTGAGGCCTATTATGGAATGAGTAGTGGTTGAAAGACTTCGTCTGCACTTTTTCAAAATTAGTGGTGTATTATATACCATGTGACTACCATTAAGATGTGTCATTTTGTCACTAACGTGCTATGTTAACACAGGTCCCACCATTTTATGCAATCAGACCTAGTTACTAATAATTGGGATTAACATTAAAATAATATATCTTAACAATATCCCATGTTGATAATACCCTCTCCCCCGTGTGGTTTCTGCTGGGATCTGTGTTACTGTTACTGAGGTGACAGCACTGCTGATATATTTTGTTTCTGGATGGTGAGTATTGCACACGGGTTTCCCCCCAGATTGTGGTGGAAAGGTGGCAGAGTTTGATCCCAGTGTCCTTCATCCCTCGTGCATTAACAGTTTGTTCACGTCCTGAGTCATCTAAGGCTGACCTGTTTTTCTGCCAGATACTCTCAGGCATTTTTCTGTTTTTAACCCCTTCATGTTCCCTGCTGTTATCGCTTTCACTCAGAATTTGAGGCTTATTTTTGGAGCAATGATCCTTAGCAGGAATATCCAATGTTTCATCTTGAGGAATTCTCTCTCTTCATCCTCATCACCATCCAGTCTTATTCCACACTCCTCCTCATCCCATCTCTGCTCTTCCTTCCCTTCTCATATTCAGGAATCTCTATTAACCTGACAATTTTAATATAGAGGAAGGGGCGATTAAAGCTATTTGAATGACTAAAAATGCAGTTTACTTCAGTTATGGGGAGTTTGAAAATGATTTATCTTCAATGCTAATTAAATTACCTATGTTGTCCTATATCTGAATTAAAGAAAGCGTGGAACAGGCACATGGGATCGCATAGAGAGAGGAGGGGTTAGTGGATGCTGCAGTTGGACAGACTGGATGGGCCGTTTGGCCTTTATCTGCCGTCATGTTTCTATAACCATAAAGCTCTATGACCTCACAATGCAAGTGTTAAGAGCTTTAGCCTATAAGGAGAGGAGGAGATAGTGGCTGCTGTGGATTGTCAGACTGGATGGGCCGTTTGGCCTTTATCTGCCGTCATGTTTCTATAACCATAAAGCTCTATGACCTCACAATGCAAGTGTTAAGAGCTTTAGCCTATAAGGAGAGGAGGAGATAGTGGCTGCTGTGGATTGTCAGACTGGATGGGCCGTTTGGCCTTTATCTGCCGTCATGTTTCTATAACCATAAAGCTCTATGACCTCACAATGCAAGTGTTAAGAGCTTTAGCCTATAAGGAGAGGAGGAGATAGTGGCTGCTGTGGATTGTCAGACTGGATGGGCCGTTTGGCCTTTATCTGCCGTCATGTTTCTATAATCAGAAAGTTCTATGACCTCACAATGCAAGTGTTAAGAGCTTTAGCCTATAAGGAGAGGAGGAGATAGTGGCTGCTGTGGATTGTCAGACTGGATGGGCCGTTTGGCCTTTATCTGCCGTCATGTTTCTATAACCATAAAGCTCTATGACCTCACAATGCAAGTGTTAAGAGCTTTAGCCTATAAGGAGAGGAGGAGATAGTGGCTGCTGTGGATTGTCAGACTGGATGGGCCGTTTGGCCTTTATCTGCCGTCATGTTTCTATAATCAGAAAGTTCTATGACCTCACAATGCAAGTGTTAAGAGCTTTAGCCTATAAGGAGAGGAGGAGATAGTGGCTGCTGTGGATTGTCAGACTGGATGGGCCGTTTGGCCTTTATCTGCCGCCATGTTTCTATAATCAGAAAGTTCTATGACCTCACAATGCAAGTGTTAAGAGCCTTAGCCTACAGCAGGGGTGTCCAACTCAATCACATAAGGGGCTGAAATCTGAAAAAAAGGCTAAGCCGTGGGCTGAACTTTTAATTAAGATAATTAAGGGTCCTTTAATTAAGGTACACTAACCGATTTAGTGTGTGCTAAATGCGCACCTTAATAAAAGGACCCCTAAGTGACTAAGGCTTAGTCTTAGTAGAAGTATAGGGTTACAACGTCTCCAACCCCACACCGGCTATGTGGTGTAAACAAAATAAATATTGTAATCAGAAAATAAAATTATTTTTTCTACCTTTTATTGGTCCCAGGCTCTGGTTGTCTTCTGATAACTCGCTTGCCAGGGTCTTCTGCCCATTTGTCATTTTCTTCTTTCTCCATGCTAACTATCCATCTTCCATCTCTGTTCTCCCTTTCCGTTTCCCTTCCCTCCCCCGGAGGTCTGGCATCTTTCCTTTTTTTCATGTCCATATCCGCAGCTGCAGCAATGGACCCCACTATCTGTCCTTTTCGCAACTACCCTTTCATCCAGCATCTCTCCCTCCTTCCCCATCACCCCAGGGTCCACCATTTCAACATTTTTCTTCCCAACTACCCTCCTATCCAGTATCTCTATCCCCCCTCCACACCATCCCTTGTGTTCAACTTCTTTCTCTTTCTGTTCCTTCCCTTTCACCCTCTCCTCTGTTTTATTTCTTTCCCACTCCACCCCACCCTCCACTCAATCCGGCATATGCACATCTGGACCCCTTCTTCTCTCCCACCGGGTACTCTCCCGCAGGGTACTTCTACACCAGGGCCTGCCCCTGTCCCGAAGGCCTATATGTTTTCCCCCTTTCTTCTTCCCGGTCTCACCTTCATATTTGACCCGCCGTTCCTACCCTCCCTCCATCCTGGCTTCCTGGTCTCCTCTGTCCCGCCAGCATGAACCACTGCTGCTCTTCACTCGTGTCTGCCTTCACCTGGCCTCCTCTTCAAAGCAGCCTGCTGAGGATCACTGGCCAGCTGTAGCGAACCTTGCTGGCCACTGGCCACCTCGGTAGCACGTTCCCTCTGACGCGATCCTGCCCCTCCTCTGATGTACGGGATCACATGGACCGAGGTGGACAGTGGCCTGCGAGGTTCGCTACAGCCGGCCGGCGATCCTCAGCAGGCTGCTTTGAAGAGGAGACCAGGTGAAGGCAGACGCGAGTGAAGAGCAGCAGCAGTTCGTGCCTGTGGGCCAGATTTACTATAAAATTTAAAATGTCTGGCGGACTAATGAATAACACACCGCAGGCCAGAGTTTGACATGTCTGGCCTATAGGGAGAGGAGTAGATAACGGATGCTGTGGAGGAGCAGATTGGATAGGCCATTTGGCCTTTATCTGCTGTCGTGTTTCTGTTTCTATAACCATAATGCTCTATGATTTCACAATGGAGATGTAAAGAGCCATGGGGGGGTATAATAAAAAAAATGTCTAATCCATTTTGGGTCTAGGGCGCTAGTCACGCAAAGTCAGCAGTGTCTAAAGTCCATTCTCAAAAAATACATCCAAAATATTTTTTTTCGAGAATCATCCAATTATACATCCAGCCATTAGATCGTCCAGACCGCTAAGTCATCTGTCTTTATACTGCATTCTTGTCCAAAAAATTGTCAAAGTCCAAAATGCCTATAACAAGACCTTTTGGACATGGGAGGGGTCAGCAAAGTGATGGACTGGCCAACCCAACAGGGCACTGCTATGAACGTCACAAAAAGAGCGCCACAACTCCCTTGCAGGTCATGGTGAGACTCCCAAAACCTACTAGACCCACCTGTCTCCAGCCCCAATAGCCCTTATGGCTGCAGGTGCCACCTATATGGCAGTTTGGAGGGGGGGGGTGTGTTTATGGACTCACTTTTTTCCACCATGAATGCAGTGGTTAGAGTGTCTTATGGGCCTGGGTCCTCCTCTCTATGGTTCACTAGCCCAACCCCTTGACTACTTAAGTTACCTCTGTGCAGCTCCACTAGGCTTTCCTATGCCAGGTGCTGATGTTCTGGAGGCAGGTATGTACGTTTTTATTCTGATTTTTATGGCAGTTGGGGGGGCAGTGATCACTGGGGGAGTGTGTGTGGGTCTATACTTTGTGTCTACAGTGTTTATCTGGTCACTTTTGATACCTTCTGGGCACTTATACCTGTTTTTAGATCGTCTAAGTCCAAACGTATAAGTTCCGTTTAAGCAGTCTCATCAAACTTTCAGTTATCATTGCAGGATGACTAGGTTTGGTCAGCCTACATCCTGCCCACCTCTTGCCCTAACCACTTCTCGAAAAACGCCACTTTTTGCTCTAGATACGTCTAAAAACCCATTTCGATTATCAGCACTTATCTCCAGGCTATTCCTCACAGGTAAACGGTGCAGGGAGGCCAAGGGGGGAAGCCAAATGACAGGGGGTAGAAACGCAGGCCAAGGGGGAGAATCAGATGCCAGGGGGGAGAATCAGACGCCAGGGGGGGGGAACCAGACACTGGGGGGTGGGAACCGGACGCAAGGGGGGAAGCCGACAGCAGCACTTCCCACTGACCCTCCCCCCTCGCCCTCTAAAGTAGGTGCGGCAGCAGCAGGCCAGCAAGAGCAGTGCTGCCGCTCCTGCTTTAGGGGGCGAGGGGGGAGGGTCAGCCAAATCAGGAACCGATTTTTTTTTGTTTCGAATCGATTCACCCGAAGTGAATCGGTGAACCGATTCGAATCGTGAATTGGGCAGCACTAATACAGAGGGATGAGCTTAAGGCCCTAATTGGCTCAGATGCCTAAGGCCCCTCCTCTCCCCATGCAAACTTGGTAGCGCATTGATATTTCCTCCACAATCCGCCAGAGAATCAGCCAACAGCAATCCAGTTGGTATTACTGATTGACTTTAGTGCATCTAGCCCTTAGAGACTCACTACGTGTTCTGAGTCATCTGTATCTTCATGTTTCATGTCTTCCTTCCTGACAGATGTATGGTAGATATACTCAGGAGCTCGGGGTTTTTGCCAAGGAAGAAGCTGCTCGAATCCGACAAACAGATGAGCGAAGGCCATTTGGGAAGGAGTTTGCCAGAGCCCCAGAATTCATTGAGTATGACGGGGGGCGATGCACCAAGTGCAAAGGTAAAAAAACAAGACACTCTCTTCATAGGGGACGAAACTGTTAAATGGCCACCAGTGACATTTTTAATGAACTGCAATGGTTTCATAGAGCCAGAGGTGATGTGAATGGTGGGGAGGGTGTGTATTCTCAGAACAGGAGGTCCGAGAATGGAGGGGAGGGTAGCATAGAATGTTGTTACTATTTGGGTTTTTGCTAGGTACTAGTCACCTGGAATGGGGGCTACTGGGCTAGATGAACCATTGGTCTGACTCAGTAAGGCACCAGGGAGGGGAAGGCCCATTTTGAAGCAGCAGGCCAGCTGGGTGGAGGGAATCCATGTTCCTCCGGTCAGACATCTACATGGAGGTAAGGGGGGGGGGGTGTCAGAGGCAGAGGGGGCATCGGAGGCAGGGGGAGAGAGTAGGCATCTCTCCCACCACAGGGGGGGGGGTTGTTTGCGGCGGGAGAGAATCAGCATCTCTCCCACTGCAAGGGGGGGTTACCACTGCTGCAGTGGGGGGTGTTTGTAGCAGTGGGAGAGAGTGGGCACTCTCCTGCTGCGGGGGGGGGGGGGGGGGGTTGTTGTGTTGCAGCTGGAGTGATGCCGATTATCTCCTGCCGCAAACAACACCCTGCCTGCAGTGGGAGAGATGCTGATTCTCTCCCGCTGTGGGGTGTGTGTGTGTGTGTGTTGTGATATAGCAGGAGAGAATGGGCATCTCTCCCGCTGTATCACAACATGGCTTTCTAGCAGTCTCTGACACTGCCATGTCTGTACCAGCACCCCTGGACTAGTCGCTTAATTTTGTCCCTAAAAGCCAATGCCACTTTTAGAAAATGGCTCGGTATTTTTTAAGAATCCACCAGAGGGCTCATTTTAATGTTGAAGAGCCCATTTGCATGTCATTATCGGAGACTGCTAGAAACCTCACTAAAGACAGAGATAATCCGTTTTGATAATCCGCCGCTAAAATGCATGCAGGCTAAACCATCAGAAAACAGTTTAGCAACGGCGATAACGTTTTGAGAATCTGGGCCTCAGTGGGCTATCATCGGATTATCTGAGCACCTATCTTCTGGTTCTAGCGTGAGGTTATAAGAGTGCTGGTCTATTCAGTGCCGATTCCCTCACATTAAGTCAGAGAGGACCTCACAAAAAAAACCTTGTCTTTGGCCTCCGATCCGACTCAGCTTTGAACACCATGAGCTGAATGTCACCTGATCTGTTTTCATGTGAATATGAGTGATTCAGGTCCAGGAGCAGCACCTCTACTTATTGCTCATGATAGGACCCTTTCTCTTCTTTGGGGCTTCTGGGCTTCAGTTGTAGCTCACTCCTTTGCTCAATCCTGCATTCTGTAGGCACAGCTTCATATCTCGCTTCTGGCTTTCTGCCCTTGGCAAGCACTTAACCTCCTAAAGCCCTTTTACCTTGGTCTTGTCACTTGACCAGCTTCCTCCTAGTGCCATCTTGGCTACCCTAGAAGGTTCTTTTTCTTGGCCTTGCCTTTCTTTTCCTCACCTGCACCTCATTCCCAAGGACAGGTACAGAGACCATTCAAGCTTCCTGCCACTCCTGATCCCAAACTCCTTCAATCTTCAAGACACACACACTGGTTTTTCACCAGTCTATGCTGGAGCACTGCCTTGAAACAGCTACTCTGCTCCAGAGTTAAGTTTCCAACTGTTCCAGTTGCATCTTCTGTATGCCTCGCAATCCATCTTGCCTGCTGTGCATTGTGACCAGGCGCGGCCAAGCTGGGCTCAGCAAGTGGCCTACACCAACCTTGGCTGAGCACCAGTGCCCTAACAAATGAAACTATAGATAACCTCTCACACAATGATAGAAATCGAAAAATGGACCACCAACTTCAAACTTAAACTAAACACAGAGAAAACAAAAGTCTTTTTGGCAAGCCCTAACGACAAAATAACGAAAACATCGTTAAAAATAAATGGCCATGAATATCCAATCGCCAAAACCATAAAAATACTGGGCATCACTCTAGATACTCACTTAACCATGGCTGACCACACAAACCTACTGGTGAACAAATGCTTTTACATGCTGTGGAAGCTAAGGACTATTAGAAAATACTTTGACACAACATCCTTCAGATTACTGGCGCAGTTGCTGATCCTGTCTACACTGGATTACTGCAACATCGCCTACCTGGGTATCCCAAAAAAAATACCAGTACAAAAATTAAGATTGGTGCAAAACACTGCAGTTCGCTTGATCTTCGGACTGAGAAAAAAAGACCACATTAGCCCCTATTACAAAAAGTTACACTGGCTACCTGTGGAGGCGCGAATACTGTTCAAATTTGCTTGTATCTGCTTCAAACAAGTCTGGGGCCTAGCACCTTCCTACCTGCAAACACACTTCACTCTACACAACCCCACACGTACAACCAGAAACAAAAACATCTTTGCATACCCAAAGATCACAGGCTGCAAATACAAATCCTTCCTAGACAGAACCTTCATGTTCCAAGCAAACAGAAAGCAATCCTGGCTGGGAAACCACATAAATAAAGCCAGACAGACCTACAACACATTCCGAAAATCAATTAAAACCATTCTATTTGACAAATTCCTTGCTTAATCAGATGACCTCTCTCAGGTATTTTTTCCCCCCTTATAACCCCATTGTATTATGTAACATCCTTCTTCTCTCATGTATTCTTTCCCCATGCTTCTCCAATTTATTATGTAACATCCTTCTTCTTGCATTTTGTAATTCGCTGATTGTCCAGCCTTCTTTCTATGTGAACCGCCTAGAAGTTGGTTTGACTATGGCAGTATAGAAAAATAAAGTTGTTATTATTATTATTATTTCCCAGCTAATTTTACTGCCATCCTTTGAGTACTTGGAGAGACCCCACAGAAAAGAGACTTGGGAGTACTGGTCAACAAGTCAATGATGCCATCCACGCAATGCGCAGCGGCAGCGAAAAAGGCAAACAAAATATTAGGAATGATTAAGAAGGGGATCACAAACGGATCAGAGAGGGTTATCATGCCTCTGTACTGGGCCATGGTATGCCCTCACCTAGAGTACTGCGTCCAGCACTGGTCACCGTACATGAAGAAGGATACAGTACTACTCGAAAGGGTCCAGAGAAGAGCAACTAAAATGGTTAAGGGGCTGGAGGAGCTGCCGTACAGCGAGAGATTAGAGAAACTTGGCCTCTTCTTCCTTGAAAAGAGGAGACTAAGAGGAGACAAGATCGAAACATTCAAGATACTGAAGGGAATAAACTTAGTAACATAGAAACATAGAAGATGACGGCAGAAAAGGTATACAGCCCATCAAGTCTGCCCACTCTGCTTACCCACCCCCTGTCTATGCCCTAATGACCCAATTTCCTTATCTTGACCCTTGTAGGGATACCCATGTGGTAGTAGATAAAGACAGGTTGTTCACCCTCTCCAAGGTAGAGAGAACGTGACATAAACACGCTTGAGAAATGGGCCACGACATGGCAAATGAGGTTCAACATGGATAACTGTAAGGTGATGCATGTCGGTAACAAAAAATCTTATACATGAATACAGGATGTCTGGGGCGTTACTTGGAGAGACCCACCCAGGAAAGAGACTTGGGAGTGCTGGTCAACAGGTCAATGAAGCCAGCCGTGCAATGTGTGGCGCCTGCGAAAAGGGCAAATAAGATACTGGGAATGATTAAGAAGGGGATCACGAACAGATCGGAGAAGGTTATCATGCCGCTGTACCAGGCCATGGTACGCCCTCACCTGGAATATTGTGTCCAGCACTGATCACCGTACATGTAGAAGGACACGGTACTACTCGAAAAGGTCCAGAGAAGAGTGACTAAAATGGTTAAGGGGCTGGAGGAGTTGCCGTACAGCGAGATATTAGAGAAAATGGGCCTCTTCTCCCTTGAAAAGAGGAGACTGAGAGAGGACATGATCAAAACATTCAAGATATTGAAGGGTATAGACTTAGTAGATAAAGATAGGTTGTTCACCCTCTCCAAGTTAGGGAGAATGAGAGGGCACTCTCTGAAGTTAAAAGGGGATAGATTCCGTACAAACGTAAGGAAGTTCTTCTTCACCCAGAGAGTGGTGGAAAACTGGAGCGCTCTTCCGGAGGCTGTTATAGGGGGAAACGCCCTCCAGGGATTCAAGACAAAGTTAGACAAGTTCCTGCTGAACCAGAACATACGCAGGTAGGGCTGGTCTCAGATAGGGCACTGGCCTTTGACCTAAGGGCCACCATGGGAGCGGACTTCTGGGCACGATGGACCACTGGTCTGACCCAGCAGCAGCAATTCTTATGTTCTTATTCCTCCACACTTTGGATCCGATTCTTTATAGGATGTCTGGTCTCAGAAGCCACCTATGAGGAGCGACCAAGATGATAAAGGGGATGGAACTCCTCTTGTATGAGAAAAGACTAAAACAGTTAGGGCTCTTCAGCTTGGAAAAGAGACGGCTGAGGGGACATATGATTGAAGTCTACAAAATCCTGAGTGGAGTAGTACGGGTACAAGTGGACCGATTTTTCACTCTGTCAAAAATTACAAAGACTAGGGAACACTTGATGAAGTTACAGGGAAATACTTTTAAAACCCATAGAAGGAAATTTTTTTTCACTCGGAGAATAGTTGAGCTCTGGAACGCATTGCCAGAAGTTATAGTAAGAGCGGATAGCATAGCTGGTTTTAAGAAAGTTTTGGACAAGTTCCTGAAGGAAAAGTCCATAGTCTGTTATTGAGAAAGATATGGGGAAGCCACTGCTTGCCCTGGATCGGTAGCATAGATTACTACTCCTTGGGTTTTGGTCAGGTACTAGTGACCTGAATTGACCACCGCGAGAATGGGCTACTGGGGCTTGATGGACCTTTGGTCTGATGCAGTAAGGCTCTTCTTATGTTCGTATGTACACAGGCGTCCTATATAGAATTGCGTCTAGTCTCACAAACAGACGCCTAAGCCCGCCTACTACCATAATTCTCTAACCGGCGTCCATGTCACAGGTGCTGGATAGAGAATCGGGTTGCCACTGAGCAGATCGCGGAAAGGTAATCTCCCTGCCGTGATCAGTTTAGCAAGAAACGACAATCTCACTCCTACATTCAATGCAGCTATGTTTTATCAATAGATTTTCTTCTCATATGCTCAGATATGAAGCTATGTAGGGATTGTTCCCCATCACGGAGCTTACCATCCTGTCATTGCTTATGGTAACATTTGTTTTTTGTTATTTTTTTCTTTGTTTTTACTCTTTCAGCTTTGTTATTGCTTTTAAACTTATGCAACTATAAAGTAGCCGTGCTCAATGGAATAAACAAGCCATGTATCTCAAAGGTAATCCCCCAAAGTTCCCCCACCCCTGTAAAGACTACCGTCAAGAGCGATGCTCAGTCCCTCCTGCTGCAACCCCCCTCCCCCCCCAAGACATCCCTCAGCACTGACCCCAGGGACAAGAAAAGAACTCACTGGGTCGGGACAGAAAAATGAGTTCCCGTGAGGACAGGGAAAAATTTGTTCCCATGTCGTTCTCTAGTCCTAGCTTGACTATGCATTAATCTTTCCTTGAAACCCCTTGGAAAGAGGCTATTGGTATAGATGACCCCTTGTTCTGACCCACTACAGCAACTCTTATGTTCTTAGCCATCTCTGTCCTCACTTCCCACTGTCCCTTCTACACACACAGAAAACCCTTAACTACCCCAAATTGTACTCTTCATTATAGAATTCATAACACATCAGGATAAGTCACTTTTTTGTCAAATGAATCAACAATTCCCTAATAAGGAAGGAAGAAGCTTTCTGAGCAAAAGGTTATAACCACAGACATGGGATTTCCTGGGGATCAGTGCTGCTGGATCTCTGATGCAGGTTGGTGGTGGTCCTTACCATGTCTCCAGTGCAGTTTGGGGGGAGGGGCAGATGAAACACTGTCATGTCTCCAGTTGGTGTGCTGGAGGTCAATGTCATGTTTCTAGTGTGCATTGGTGTGGGGGTGGTCACTGTTGTGTCTTCACTGTGGATTGGGGTGGGATGCTATCATGTATCTAGTGTGGGTTGGTGGGAGGTCAGTATTGAGTCTCTGATACGGGTTGGTTGGGGGGCAGCATTATGTCTCTGATGCAAATTAGTTAGGGGAGTCAGCATTGTGTCTCTGATGTGGGTTGGTTGGGGGAGTCAACGTTGTGTCTCTGCAGGTTAATTGGGGGGGTCAATGTTGTGTTTCTGATGTGGGTTAGTTGGGGGATCAGTGTTGTGTTTCCGATGTGGGTTGGGAGGAGGGTCAGCGTTGTGTCTCTGATGTGGGTTGGTTGGGGGGGGGTCAGTGTTGTGTCTCTGATGTGTGTTAGTTGGGGGATCAGTGTTGCGTTTCCAATGTGGGTTGGGAGGGGGGGCAGCGTTGTGTCTCTGATGTGGGTTGGTTGGGGGAGTCAACGTTGTGTTTCTGATGTGGGTTAGTTGGGGGATCAGTGTTGTGTTTCCGATGTGGGTTGGGAGGGGGGGGGTCAGCACTGTGTCTCTGATGTGTGTTAGTTGGGAGGTCAGCATTGTGTCTCTGATGCAGTTAGTAAGGGGTCAGTACTGTCTCTGATTTGGGGTGGTGGGCGGGTTTCAGTGCTTTGTCCTCCATGTGGGTTGGTAAAGAGGTCAGTACAGTGTCTCTGATGTTCTTTTGCCACAGTTAACACTATGTCCTCTCCCTCAGTTTGCACTGTTCAGTGCCAGAAGTTTTTGGTCTCACGAGTGGGTGAAGACTGGATATTCCTGATTCTGCTTGGCCTCCTGATGGCCCTGGTGAGCTGGGCCATGGATTACATGATTGCCACCTGTTTACAGGGTAAGGAATGGCAGTGAATCCCCTCATAAAGGTGGTGAATTAATCCCAATCAAAAACAAACAGTGTGTACAACAACACATTTCTGCTCTCTTTTGGAGCATTTAATTTTAACTTGACTTTATAGAGCCTCCTTGGGTCTAACAGTGAAGTGCAGGAGATTAGTTCCGTCTCTGTCCCAGCCAGCAGGGATTGCTCAAGGGAGGAGAAAGCTGCAAAGGAACAGAGAGAGAGAGAAAAATGTATCCCAGCCAGCAGGAGATGCTGCAGGGAAAATAGGGTTAAAAAGGAAGAAAGAGAGGGAGAGGAGATAACAGTGGGCAATGGAGATAAAAAGAGAGAGCTGCTGAGTGGAATGTGGCAGGAGGGCATGGGGGAGAGTTGTGTGAGTTGCATTTGCTGTTCATCACCGGGTCTGCTTTCAAGTAGCTGGATGGGTGTTACCATAGAGCACAGGTGTCAAAGTCGGTCCTCGAGGGCCGGAATCCAGTCGGGTTTTCAGGATTTCCCCAATGAATATGCATGAGATCTATGTGCATGCACAGCTTTCAATGCATATTCATTGGGGAAATCCTGAAAACCCGACTGGATTACGGCCCTCGAGGAGGGACTTTGACACCCCTGCCATAAAGGCTTGGAAGGGGTGGGTGGGTTAGAAATATGGGATTATCTGGGGGGAGGGAGTGTGTGTAGCAGTGCATGTGATATGTATAATTTGTGCACGTGGCAGGCATGGTTTGGTGCGTGTGAGAGTGAGTGACCTTGGATTGGCCACTGGACCTTTGGTCTGACCCAGTACTGCAGTGCTTTTATTCTTCTGAGTGCATGAGTGTGTCTTCATTCATACATATAATCCTTTGGGCCAAACATTCAACCAGCTGCTGAATTTATCTGTGGATTTTCAGCCCGTGGTGTGCTCGGCTGCGAATGCTGAAAATACCTCATGACTTTTCATGATAACTTGCTTGCGTAAAGTTCTGCCCACCTTTTCTGTGATCACTGTTGACTGCACCATCGATGTGGTGAATTGCTACAAATGATCACACTCAAACTTCTCAGCCTACTTAAATCCTGGTTTAGTAACTAGTACAGGCCAAGTTCATTCAGATAAATGTCAGACCCGCGGCTGACCGTGTAACGCTTTTGAATGTCAGTCCTTGTGCTGTGCAGCCATTGAGCAAGGCACATCATGTACATTCATGGAGAGAGGGGAGTCATTTGACAATGCGATAATTGCATGATGATAAAAGATTCTGTGCCTTGTCTTGTCTCCGCAGCTCAGAAGTGGATGTATGGTGGTCTGGGCATGAATGTCTTCCTCCAGTATCTGGCCTGGGTCACTTACCCCGTGGTGCTGATCACATTTTCTGCAGGATTCACACAGATTCTCTCCCCTCAGGCTGTAGGTAAGTGGCACCATGGGACCCAGACCTACTCTTTCATCTCCTGTGTTTCAAAGTGCTGTACCAAGGGGGGATGGGGGGTGGACCATCCAGGGTGCTATCTTGATGGGGGTGCCGGCACCTCTCCACCCCTCACACCACACAACTTTTCTGGCCTGCTGCTTGCGCTGGCATGGCTCCCCTCTGAAATCACTTCCGGGCCACAAGGCCAGGAAGTGATGTCAGAGAGAAAGTCAATGCCGGCGTGAACAGCAGGCCAGAGAAGCTGTTCATGCTGGTGAAGATTCAGAGGTACAGGAGGAAGGGAGGGCACAAGTGTGGCATGGGGTAGAGAAGGATTGGGGAGGGGCTTCATAACCCCAAGCACCTCCTACCCTCGCTATGCCACTGCTCCTACCAGATTCTTGCTGCATGTGTGGTGCCGCCATATATGTCAAATTTGGACTTGAGAACAATAATTGTTTGAGAAGGGAAGAAGTCATTTTAATATGACAAGTAGTTGCTTTTGTGTCTTTATAAACAGTAGCCGATGTATCAGAAGTCATGCCATCTTACTCCATCTCTGGAGCAGGTGCCTAGATTGTTCACGTATCCATCTTGATTAGGGTACGATATAGTCTGTACATACTCGCTTAGGGTTCACCTAAGCTCTGCCCCTGTTGTACACACCTGCTGACAAAGTAAAGGCTCGTACCTTGGTATTTTGTAAGGGGCTGTTACACGTGGAAGTGGCTCCATACAAGCAGAAAGGACTTATAAAATAAATCTGAGCTATTTTCCTTTGCATTCAGCTTTATATAACATGGTTTTACCTGGTATGGATGTTCTCTTTGGACAGCAGGATACATCAGCCATACACTGGTTGAGAAATTCTAGAACAATATAGAAGGAAATTGATATCTTTATTTCTTTGGTGTTGTACTATATGGAAGGTGGGGCTTCTTGGGATTTTGGTTTAATTGTTATCATTTTGGTCAGATTTTATGTATTTGGTATTTGTGTTCTGTGTGTGTGACTGAGGTATTCTGTTAGGACACATGTATCAAACTCAAGGCCCGTGGTTCTGGAGTCCCCTAGTGGGTCAGCATGTCCACCCCCTTCTATCCGTGCCGGTCTGACGTCTTCTTCTCCTGGTCTTCCAGACCAGACATCCACTTTTCCTGGTCTTTGAACTTTTTAAAAGAGCGAAAAATGAATTCAAATCTCAGTCATATCCCAATCTCTTTTCCAAGCTGAAGAGCCCTAACCTCTTTTAGAGGAGTTCCATCCCCATTATCATTGGTTGAACTTTTTCTATTTTCACTATATCTTTTTTGAGATACAGCAACCAGAACTGAACGCAATACTTAAGGTGAGGTCGCACCATGGAAATAAGCCACCCTGTCTCACCTGTGTGCCTCTCTCTTTGCAGGCTCTGGAATCCCTGAGATGAAGACCATTTTACGAGGTGTTGTCCTGAAGGAATACCTCACTCTGAAGACTTTCGTAGCAAAGGTCATTGGCTTGACTTGTGCCCTGGGCAGTGGAATGCCCCTTGGAAAAGAGGTATGGATCATGCTAAGGGCAATGGGTCACACATGTGAGACAGCCCTTCCATCCCACACCCTGCAGTCCTAGACATATATATACACAGCTCTGGTATCTTATATATGTTGACGCCTGTCTCTTTTCAGGGCCCCTTCGTACACATCGCCAGTCTCTGTGCCTCGCTGCTCTGTAAGCTGCTCTCGCTCTTTGGGGGCATTTATGAGGTAGGAAGAAACTGTTGGTACATGTAATTGTGGTTAATAAAAGAGGGAGTGGTGTGGGGAGGTGGATCCGGGAGGGAAGGAGGACAGAATAGATCATGGAAACCCCCCTCCCCTCCCCTCCACCTCATAAGCAGGGCCCACCTTGGAGGCTGGCCATAAACCAAAACCCTTCCTATCTAGGTGGTAGGAAATGAACACAGTGCCCCCCACCTAGAGAAACAGGACATAGTCACAATACTCCCTCCCCCAAACACAATTCCCTCCCAATCTGATAGAATACACTCACAGTTACCCCCCCCCCCCCCACACACACACACCAAAGAGATACAACATGACCACAGTGCCCCCCACCTAGAGAAACAGGACATACGGTAGTCACAATACTCCCTCTGAAGACAGGACATACTCCCCCAAACACAATTCCCTCCCAATCCTAGAGAATACCCCAGAGGACAGAAGCCAACAGGTTCCATCCCCAGGAGACAGCACATAGCCAGGCAGGTCTTCTCTTGCCTTTCACTTCTGCCATGCCTCTTTCCTTTGCAGAATGAATCACGGAACACAGAGATGCTGGCGGCAGCCTGTGCTGTGGGGGTTGGCTGTTGCTTCGCTGCTCCTATTGGAGGTAAGTCTGATCTCAGAAAGAACTAAGGGGAAATGAGAAGACGGTGAGATTGGAGAAGTAGGATTAATGGTTAAGGCCCTGAGCTGAGAACCTGGAAACTGGGTTCAATTCCCGCTGCAGGCCCTTGTGACTATATGCAAATCACATGACCCTCCATTGCCCCAGGACCATTGACTTAGGTTGTGAGACCAGTAGGGACAGAGGAATACATGTACACTGCTTTGATTGGTATTTGAAATCTGTGACCTTCAGTTTTCGGTCTGCAGATTAGTAATGGGCATTTTCATTTATTCTGAAATGTCTGCTGTGGAGAGAGATTAGCATGCGGTCCTTGTACAATTCTGTCCACGTGTAAATAGTACATCGTACTTTTCCTTGTGCAAACACCAGCTAGGACCGAGGGCTTTTTGAGTGGTGGGAACACACAAATTCCTGCCCCTCCATTCTCTTCACAGCTTGGCCCATGGTGCGGTTCCAGCTCACGATGCTCCTGGTAGCATAACATTTCCACTCTGAAAATGTCTCACACATTTATGCCTGTTTTTCACATGTACTATTTTCCTGGCTTAATTTACACTAATCCCTCCCAAAACCCAGCCCCTGAAATTTTCTTCCCTTCATACAGTAAAATTATATCATTGATATTCTCATCCATGTATCACCAAGGTCTTAGACTTTTAAAACAACAACTCTTACATTTTGAATGCCAGTGGTATAAATCTCAACTACCTTTCTCATCTGTCCCTCTTTAAGGACTGCGTGACTCAGTGATCAGTGACTTCTGCCATGAAAGATCATTTCTTCTTCATCATGACTCAAATCCCTCTTACATTTGCCTTCCACATGAACTGCTAACGCCTTCCAGAGGAAATCTTTGACATTAAAGCTTCTACGGTGTTACCTCATCTTTTTGGGATTGGGTCACTCTTTTGCAAGCCAGAAATAATTCCATCTCCTGGAGCTCTTTCTCTTTTTTTTTCAACTACCATCACAACCTGAGGTATGCAAGCTCATGGTTTCATCTAGCTCCTCATCTGCTCCTACTAGACCCTCTCCCAACTTTTTCTTTTTTTTTTTTTTTTTTTTCAACTACCATCACAACCTGAGGTATGCAAGCTCATGGTTTCATCTAGCTCCTCACCTGCTCCTACTAGACCCTCTCCCAACTTTTTCTTTTTTTTTTTTTTTTTTTTTCAACTACCTTCACAATCTGAGGTATGCAAGCTCATGGTTTCATCTAGCTCCTCATCTGCTCCTACTAGATCCTCTCCCAACTTTTTCTTTTTTTTTTTTTTTTTATCAGATTAGTGACTCCTATCTTCTTGCTAGAATCGGCACTAGTCTTTGTACTGGGTTTTTTTCTTCTCAATGGAACCTCAACACTATCCACACATAAGAACATAAGAAATGCCGCTGCTGGGTCAGACCAGTGGTCCATCATGCCCAGCAGTCCGCTCCCGCGGCATCCCTTTGGTCAAAGACCAGTGCCATAACTGAGATTAACCCTACCTGCGTACGTTTCGGTTCAGCAGGAATTTGTCTGACTTTGTCTTGAATCCCTGGTGGGTGTTTTCCCCCTATAACAGCCTCCAGAAGAGTGTTCCAGTTTTCTACCACTCTCTGGGTGAACAAGAACTTCCTTATGTTTGTACGGAATCTATCCCCTTTTAACTTTAGAGAATGCCCTCTCGTTCTCTCTACCTTGGAGAGGGTGAACAACCTGTCTTTATCTACTAAGTCTATTCCCTTTATTATCTTGAATGTTTCGATCATGTCCCCTCTCAGTCTCCTCTTTTCAAGGGAGAAGAGGCCCAGTTTCTCTAATCTCTCACTGTACAGCAACTCCTCCAGCCCCTTACCATTTTAGTCGCTCTTCTCTGGACCCTCTCGAATAGTACTGTGTCCTTCTTCATGTACGGCGACCAATGCTGGGCACAGTATTCCATGTTGGGGCGTACCATGGCCCAGTACAGCAGCATAATAACCTTTTCCGATCTGTTTGTGATCCCCTTCTTAATCATTCCTAGCATTCTGGTCACCCTTTTTGCTGCCGCCGCACATTGTTCAGACGGCTTCATTGACTTGTTGACCAGTACTCCCAAGTCTCTTTCCTTGGGGGTCTCTCCGAGGACTGACTCTCTTCCTCTGATCCCTCTGACCCATTACTCTTTTCTCACTCGTTCATATCCAAACTTATAGAAAAAAATCATAGCCTATCAACTCACATTCTTCCTAGAGAAGACAAACTCTTTGTATCCCTTGAAAAAGGATTTCACCAACATTTCTCCATTGAACATATTCTGCTGACTCTCTCAGACCACGCTCATCACATCCAGGATGGTGGCAGAGAGGCTCACCTCCTCTTACCAGACTTAAGTGCTACTTTTGACTTTGTTAATCATGATATTATCCTTCACCATTTGCAGCAACTTGCCCTCAGTGAAATACCTCAGAACTGGTTCTGCTCCTATTTACTTGGAAGGTTCTGCTGATCAATTATCTCACTAATGTCTTTGAACTCACATGCAGTTCCCTCAAGGTTCAGTGCTGGGGCCCAGACTCTAGTATTTTCTTTTCAACACCATACTCTCCTTTTTCAAACTCTTGGGATTACATTTTTCATGTATGCAATTGATATACTGCTACTATTTCCCATTGAGGTTCATACATCACAAGAAATCGAGGACATTTATCACAAGCTCACCATAATTGCTAATTGGACTGCATTTAATGAACTGGAATGAGAGGGCATAGAATGAAATTAAGAGCTGATAGGCTCAGGAGTAATCTAAGAAAATATTTTTTTACAGAAAGGGTGGTAGATGCGTGGAACAGTCTTACTGAAGAGGTGGTGGAGACAGAGACTGTGTCTGAATTCAAGAAAGCCTGGGACAGGCACGTGGGATCTCTTAGAAAGAGGAAAAGATAATGGTTACTGCAGATGGGCAGGCTGGATGGGCCATTTGGCTTTTATGTGCATTCATGTTTCTATTTCTAAGTGAAACTAAATCCTTTTAAGCCAGTTCTGGGTTTTGTTTTTTCCATTAACTGGTTCCTCTGATTTGATCCCTTCACCTATAGTTTAAGATGTACCAATCCTCCTTTAACTATGACCAAGATCTTGGGGTTGTTTTTGATAGCCGTTGGGACCTGGGCTGGCCACTGTTGGAAACAGGATCCTGGGCTTGTTGTAGCTTCGGTCTGTCCCAATATGGCAACTCTTATGTGAGCCGAGTATAGGACAATGAAGCCATTGTGACATCACTGATGAGGTTGGCTCTTAGGCATTGGTAGACTGAGGCATTATGACATCACAATGTCAACTCTGGAATGTTGCTGCTCTTTGGGTTTCTGCCAGGTATTTGGAATGTGATGGACCTTCAGTCTGTTCCAGTATAACAGCTCTTATGTTCTTATTAAGTTACTTCTCCTATTATAATTCCATATTTGATATTTGTTGACATTTAACATAGGCCTCTTGTCTGCTCTTCCCAATATAATTTCCTCTCCCACTTTATTGCATAGATGATTTCTATTTGCAAAATATTAAATGAATGTGAGAAGTGGAGGATGGTATCAGGAGGGCAGTTTTATGGAAGCCAACCAATACAAGTTTACTGATGTAAATATATTTTAAACAGCCCACCCTCTGCACCATTTGGTTTTACTGTGTGCCAAATGAAACTCAGACAAAAATAAAATGAAAGAAAACCATTTCTTTCAAATTATCTGCCTCGCTCCTGTACTGCTTTCTAGTGGAAGGGATTCTACTGGTTTTTAAATTTTTCTTTCTTTTTTCTTTTCTCATTCTCCATTTTCTAGGTGTTCTCTTCAGCATTGAAGTCACTTCTACATTTTTTGCAGTCAGAAATTATTGGCGTGGTTTCTTTGCTGCCACCTTCAGTGCCTTTATCTTCCGTGTCCTGGCTGTATGGAATAAAGATGAAGGTAAAAGGGAGCTGCTTCTGCGCATACTTAATTACAGGGGCAGTGCCATAGCTCTACTCCAAGGGGTGAGGAAAGAAATGTGAAAGTGCTACAGGAAGTCATAGTGCCCTTCAAAGAGATGGTGGAGTGAATAGTAAAAGAGCCCTGTAAAAGGAAACTTCCAAAGACGGCCACAAACAAACAAGCAGTGCCACGGATAGCCACGTTGCTACTCAAAAAGGTGGTGAAACAAACGGTGAAAGTCTGATGGGGCTGAGATTTTAGACATTTGCATAAATGGTTCTGAAACTGCTCTCTTAAAGGGACAGTGTCACAGATAGCCAGACCGCCAGCAAAAGGGACTGTGCAATAGATGTCCATGACTTCAGGTACCTGGGACGGAAGGAAAGGAACGGTAAAGTGGTCAGAAATGACCTGGTGGAGGCACTGAGCACTTTACTTTTAGTAATTATTTATTTATCTATTTTTGTATTTATCACATAATCACAGGGTCAATATGGTAAATTACACAGAGCATTAGCATTAGGTGGAGTGTTACATTCGAATGCCTAATCTAACAAATTGTAATTCCCAGTACATTTTCAACATGAATTCAGGTAGCCACACTGCCACTGAAAGGGCTTGTAACTTAGTATCAGACGGCAACATACAGAAGCAGATTGACAGCGGTCTGGGACCTGGGGCAAAAAGGCCCATAAGACAGAGATCGCTGGTTCTGCATCTAACTCAATATTTTTAAAGCTCCCTTTGCAGAAAACTCTAATGTAGAAATGTGTTAGAAGGATGTTTGGGGAAAAGGAGATGATGATGTCTCTGACTAAATCTCTGGTGAGACAAAGAAGTAAAAAGGATGGAACTGTTCCAGAGGGCAACTACTAAATTGTTCAGTGGTCTTCAATATTTATACTCTGGAGGAAAGGAATTTTCTCTCAGATAAGTAGATCACTACATAAGTAGACCTTGCTTTTGCTCCAAAGTCACATCAGTCATCAGGTTCTGGTGTCACTCTATATCCCTTCCCCCTTCTGTGTCACACTATACCCCTTCCCTTCCCCCTTCTGTGTCACAGGGTGACCAACTGGTGGGCCAAGAATTTAAGGGAGATTTAGTCACAACAAATTTTGCAGATGTTCATGGAATGGATAATATTAAACAAAACAATCAATTTACATTGTATATGATATAAAGTTTATATCATATACAATGTAAATTAATTATAAAAGACACAATATAGAATAAAAATTTACACATTTGCATGTTTGTTACTCCTAACCTATATATTTTTGTTCACTGATGCTGCAGAGCTAAGCCATAGGATCCAATAAAATTAGTTCACTAGCTTTCTAATAAGGGAGATCCTGGGAAATAAGGTAGAGTGCCACACTATATCCCTTCCCCCCTTCTGTGTCACACTATACCCCTTCCCCTCCCCTTTCTGTGTCTTACTAAATGATTACTACCCTTACTTTTGTTTTTAAATCTTGTTATAATATTGTAACTTAGGCTCCCTACTGTTTCCTCCCCTCTCTCTTTTGTTTTACTTTATGTTAATGAACGTAAAATGGTTAGAAACCAAGTAAAGTGAACCATGAACCGATACAAGATGAAATAGGGAGCAGAACCACTTGAAATTTTGACAAAGCCAGGATAAAGGACCTCTGGCACCTTTATTGTAGTTCTTGGTTTCACCCTTCCAGGTACCACCTTCAGTGGCAACAGGAGGGCTTGAAACCAGTGATAGATGTGGTACCTTGGTGGTTAGTGTCTACTAGGATTGCATGGTGCACTGCATGGTGTGTTTTGAAGATGTCTATTAGCCAATGAACTTTGTGTCACAGATATTGCTAGCGTAGCCTAGCCATAGATGTAACGATCAATGCGTCACACTTCTGTCTTCCAGAGACCATCACGGCGCTCTTCAAAACCCGTTTCCGTTTGGACTTTCCATTTGATCTTCAGGAGCTGCCTGCTTTTGCTGTGATTGGGTGAGCACTTAACCCATGTTTATGGTATCCCTGAACCTCTTCAGAGCTGTCTCATTGTACCTGGAATATGGCTATCTGCACCCTTCCCCATCCTACAATGGGCAGAGGAACTCTCCCCTCCCTCCTCCTCACAGCTCCTCCCAATTGCACAATGAGGGGGTCTGTATGTATGAAGGTGAATGTCCTAACCCCGCTAGCAGAAAAGTGGTTGACTACTTCCAGATGTAGCTTTTTCCAATTTTGCTGCAGACGCACACAAGGCGTATGTTTTCTCTCTTGAAAATTTGCTAAGGGTGTGAGGGCATCATGGATTTGATATACTGCCTTTCTGTGGTGCATCCAGAGCAGTTTGCCTGGTCCCACTGTGTATTTGCATTCTTGGAGTTTGGGAGCAGAAACAATGGTCAGAGAATTGAAAATTCAGTTATATGGAGATACTCATCATATTTATTTCACACCAAAGAACAAAACTGGATAGATTAAAGGGTGAGTTTCATGTACAGCATAGAAGTTATTATAGGAACCAGGCAGCATCTCGTTCAAAGAGGAGAGATTTTAGACCAGCAGGCTAGAAGCCAGTCTAATGTTAAGTGCTAGGAACTGGCACAGGTTTGGAACTCTTCCCAAGTAGGGTTTTCCTCTGGTAGTTGTGACCTAGAATTCCTAAAGCTCTGGGTTGGGATAGAGAGCACAGATAGGATGAGCTGGCAGAGGAGATAATCCAGGACTTGAACTCTTGTATATTGTCTGATCCTTCATGGTACCGTTATGAATCCTTATATAAGTCCTGATGATTCCTAGCAGACAATTGCAGGGTATAAGAAACAATAAGGTACATTATGGTACTCTACACATTCTCTTAGCCTTTGAGGAGCTTTAAAGGCCAGTAGGGAAGGTTGATCTTGGTTTGGTGGAGTGTCAGAAGATGTAAAGACTGGCCAGATAGTTTAGACTGTTTTTGCATTCAGATACATTCAATTGCTGGATTCTGCATGGGTTGCGATGTCAGGTGAGTCTTTTTTGCAATACCAGGTGTAGAGTAAGTCATGATAATCTAGGCAGGAAATCACAGAAGCCTGGAGAAATGGAGCACAGACAGGGTTATAAAAGGTGAAACAGAAAGAGTGTTGAGATGATTTTCCTACTGCCAGGACATGAGCTTAGAATCCGTTACAAATTTCAGCCTAAGTACTTGATTTATGGAAGGGCAGAACTGTCTGTTATGGATTTTGAGGAACCAATATCCAGGTGACAAGTATCTGCAGAATCTGTCTTGAGCGTATTCACTTTCATGTGTTGAAATGATCAATTCTTTCATCTTTTAGGTTAGGTTTATCTCTCCTGTCTCAGACTTTGATCTCCTGTGGTCTATTCTATCATGAACATTATTTTGTCCCTCCAGAAAGCTTATCAGAGACATGGCTATTCTCAAAGAACAGAGGTCAGGGCAGGTTTGAGGATGGCTTTAGCTTGAGGCATTAACACATGTGGAATTTACAGTGGCACTGCTGTGTATTCATGTTATATGGAGACTGGCACATCCACCAATTGGCAGGTGTAAACATCTGGAAAACAGTATTACCTGAACTATTTCTCAGGGCTGTGTGCACCTTTTCTAAAATCAGGGCAGTGTTTCATATTTGCAGCCTGAAAATACACAGAGAGCAGACTTCTTCATTCATTGGATTTTCCTAGCTACAGTCTTTATTTTTTGTGGACAAAGTGCCCACAGCAAAACTCTTTGAGGGCCGATAACAGCCGTTCTCCAGACAAATCAGCCTATTTGAAAATCCCTCATGCCCCCTGCTTTGTCTAGTGAACTTGGTGAGAAAAGATTTCTCCACTTACGCAGAGGAGTTTGAGGCGAGCCTGGCAAGGTTACAGTTAGCTGTCAGTCCTGTCCAGCTCAATTTATCAGACACGTCTGGTCATTGGGATGGGATGTCCTATAGCGAACTGGATGCTTCTGTGTAGAGAAGGACACGTCCCCGTGGGAACTCTTTTCCCATCCCATCCCTGTGAGTTCTTTTCCTCCCCTCTGCCCCATTCCTGCAAGCTCTGTCCTCATCTGCACAAGCCTCCAACACTTTAAAATCATAAGTGTCTGAGGCTTGTGCGGTTAAGGCAGAGCTTACAGGAATGGGGAAATTGATCAGTTTGACCCTGTGTCATTCTCTACTTCTGCGTACAGTTACCTAGAGAGGAGACATTTGGGTAACTTGCTTCTGGGCAATTTTAAAAGGAAATGTCTGCTCATATTTCCCTCTGAACACTGGTACACGGATCCCACAAACAACTGTGGCTGGGCTTAGGACCCGCTAATGTTCCTGCTCATCTCTCGCTCTCTTTCAGAATTGCCAGCGGCTTTGGTGGAGCCCTCTTCGTGTATTTAAACAGAAAGATTGTCCAGTTCATGAGGAAGCAGAAAACCATCAACAGATTCCTGATGAAGAAGTGAGTGATTTGCTCATGTGGCTGATCTTGTCAGACACTCGGCTCAGATAGTTTGGCCTTGATTTTATAACACGATACCTAGTTCATGCTTATTTTATAAAGGAAAAAAAATCTCCTAAATGCCCATAAACCAACATATGCCAAAACTGCTCTGTGAGTAAATCAACAGTGAAAACAGCACTGATAATTCATACTGTCTTGTGTGATACCATTTACCATTCTTCAGTTCTCATATGAATCCATAAAGTCAAGTGCTCAGAAGAGCTTTGGAAGCCTGGACCTTAAGTCAGCATCAGTGAAATTCGACAGCGAGTCAGGCAGAGTCGGAAGGAAAGTTTGTCCTAAACAAGCAAATTATGAGAAGTACAGCAGAGATATATTTTAGAAAATTAATGCTGCCTTTATCATGTTTGCTGTGTTGAGCCCCTCTGATTGGCTGCTGCAAGTTCTTGTGGTCCAGCGGTGTACTGGGCAGGTGTGAGCCACACACTGAATGGCTGCCACCAGTTCTCGTGGGAGGCAGCTCAGGGCCAGGCAGGAGCACCAAAAGCTCACTCATGCCCTGTACACCGCTGAGCCGCGAGAACTCGAGACAGCCATTCAGGGAGTACAGATGGCTCGCTTCTGCCCAGTACACTGCTGGACCACCAAGAATTCAAAAGGTACATGGGGGAAGGCGGGAAGGAGGTAAAAAAATTGTCAAAATCAGCAGGGACAGGAGACGGATGGACCCTCCTGTCCCAGCCTACCACTGGATCACTAGGTCAAAGAGCAGGCTCGGTGAGGCCTGCAGGACATCGGGAGAGAGAGGGGACAGGGTTTAGGGCAGGGAGGTGGGACAGAATATATTTTTACTGTCCTGCCCCCCTTTCCCTCTTGTTTCATTCAAGTACTTCTGTTTCATCAACCCCTAATTATTTTAATTTACAAATGTATTATTTTAATATAATTAGTATTGTAAACCATGTAAATATTTCCTGATAGATGGTATATCAAGTGCTGAATAAACTTGGAGGTGGCAGCAAAGGAGGGAGGACAGGGTGAAGTGCTTGGCAGGGCAGGGAGTGAGGGGGGCTGGGTGCACAGCCTGGCAAGGAATGAGGGGTCTGGGGACAGATCCTGGCAGGGCAGGGCACATGAATGTTATCCCCTCTCCCCAGCTTATATTCGAGTCAACCTTTTTTCCTCCTTATATGGGGGAAAAGGGATACTTCAACTTATACTTGAATCATCTTATATTCGAGTATATATAGTACCCTGTATGAAGAGACTCACCCACGGTGGTGAACAGCAGATACAGCTTAGCATAAATCTTACGATTCTGTGAACAGTGTATCTACACTAGACACTAATAAAGACATTAGAACAGCACAGTAGTACAATTAATTATATAACAGGAATATAATAAATATCAGCAGGGTACAAAGATACATCATGATAGGCAGCATGGAAGAACTTTCGTATGACGTAGAAATGATATGATATCTGTACAAATGGACAATGTATTAAAACATTAGTATAACACAGGTAGATAAGCCCAATGCCATTGCAAAAGAAATGTGGTTGTATAAATAGTACAGATGAAACCAACCATAATGTTAGCAAGGCAGGGTTTAAAAAAAACGTTTGGCAAATATCTGGAAGAAAAGTCCATAATGCACTGTTTATCCCTGCCCTATGCAGCATGCAATCTATATGCTCTTTGGCCACAGTTGGAAACAGGATGCTGGGTTTGATGGACCTTCTGCTTGTGTCAATACTTGGTGCAACTTTCCCTACCAGAAGCCTTTCTCCTTTCTCATTGTTTATCCTGCTGGGTTTTCTGAGCACTGCAGTCTACAGTGGAAATCTTAGATAGTAATATAGTAGATGACGGCAGATGACCAGGATGGTCCATCCAGTCTGCCCAACAGTTACACTCATTATCAGTTCATGATTTAAACCAACAAGGAATAGGGTATAAAATATTTGATCAGGATCTTTCTTTGCCATGTAAAGGATTTCTATCCTGCCAAATCCCTAATTAATCAGGTACAAAGTGGGTAAACATACCACTAAGGGGTCCTTTTACTAAGGCGTGCTAATCGATTAGCGCATTCTAAATCGGTTAGTGCACCTTAGTGAAAGGACTCCTAAATCTACAATCTTAAATGAACAATTGGCGCATACAAAGTTGGTTTAAAAAAAGGTGTATTTTCAGTTTCTTTCTAAATTCTCTATAAGTCATAGTTGGACAAATATTCAAAGGTAAACCATTCAAAAAACCTTTGATGGGAAGATTTAAACTACTGCCTTCCTTGGTGGAAAAGACCAAATTAAATGCTCACTATTTCTGGCATATAAAATTAGAAACATTTAAAAAAACAAAACAAAACAACAAAGCTTAAATGAAATGTATGCCTCAACAGCAAGCTAATGAAAGCCTCACAAAGTAAAGGGTGACCTGATGAGATCTTGCTTTCTCGAATATCAGCCCAGCAGAAGTATTTTGAATCAGACATTTCTTAATCTAATTGAACGTTTGTGAGTCGCACAAACCTATAGAAGCGCAAGGCGACAGATCAAAGAGGAAGGGGGAAAAGGAGGAGGGGGAGGAGATAGACAGAAGCTGAAACAGTTAGTTGTCAGAGGCGAGTCTTCAGGTTTTTCCTGAATGTGATGTAGATCAGTGGTCTCGAACTCAAACCCTTGTAGGTACTTGGAGGGCCTCAGAAAAAATAGTTAATGTCTTATTAAAGAAATGGCCCTGCCAAAGAGTTTGAGTCAGGCCTTTGAGTTCAGCGGAGGGGAATCTGCTGCCCACTTCCTGCCATTACGATTGCTTCAATTTTGCATGAGGTAAAATCTTTCCTTTTGGCTAAGTCTTAATAATAATATTGTCATTCATAGCTAAAAAGACATACGATCAAGAAATGGTTTTATTTTACTTTTGTGATTAGGATAAACATACCAAGGGCCTCAAAATAGTACCTGGAGGGCCACCTGTGGCCCCCCAGGCCACGAGTTTGAGACCACTGGTGTAGATTGTCTCCTTCCTGACTGCTGATTGCTGAAAAACCAGAATACAAAGAATTGCAGTAATCTAAAATGGAATTGTAGATTGAAGGAATATTCTACAATGTTGTGTAAAAATCAGAAGAAATTAAATGTCATTGTTTCAGTTTCTAGAAAGATCTTTTGACTTCTGGGCACAATGGACCACTGGTCTGACCCAGCAGCGGAAATTCTTATGTTCTTCAAGAGGAATCTAATAACACTCCCAGTACTTGAGAAATTTTCTCTCTTTTTCAGTTCAAAAAAGTTTTATTAATTTTCAAGTAAGAGAACAGGACATTAATAGAAACATATGCACAAAATAAGGCTGATTCTGATACAACCATAATAAGATATGTAACCAGTACAAGTAAGAAGAACACAGATTTGATCTAATTTGAAACAAGAGCCCTCCAACATCTTAACTGATACAGGAATACACTGGGATATAGACCATAGAAGCTGTCCCCACCCCACTCCCGGCTTTGTCTTTATGTTCCAACTACAGGGTGAGATCAAGTACCCATGTAGCCTGTGGGCCAGTCCCTGGCAAAGTGGCAAGAGTCCATGCTATGTAATCCCAAGGATAAATATCAGCTTTCCCCAGGTCTAGCATAATAATGGTTTATGGACTTTTCCTCCAGAAATTTGTCTAAACCTTTATCACTTGCTCCAGCAACAAGTTCCAGAGCTTAGCTATTCATTGAAGGAAAAAATATTTCCTCTTGTTCATTTTAAATATTATATACTATGGACTTAATGGACTTTCCTCTTGTCCAGTGGTCTCAAACTCGTGGCCCACCAGGTCCTATTTTGAGGCCCTCGGTCTGTTTATCATAATCACAAAAGTAAAATTAAACAGTTTCATGATCATGTCTCTTTAGCTATAAATGACAATATTATTATTAAGACTTAGCCAAAAGGAAAGATTTATAAACTATAAGAGTTTTTCCTCATGCAGAATTGTCATTTCTTTCATAAGACATTAACTATTTTTTCTGAGGCCCTCCAAGTATAAGGTGACCATACATCCTGTTTTGAACGGGACCGTCCCATTTTTAGATCCCCTGTCCCGTTGTCCCCACACACAACTTCGGGATGCCAAAATGTCCCATTTTAAGGGACAAATATCTTCTATATATCAGTGCTCCAACTGGACCATATATGCTTATATATATTTTTCTAAAGGAAGCCTCAGCCCCACCACTCCACCGCAAAAGTACTACCTTACTGCGAGAAGCTTTATGTGGCGCCTCATCATTGGCCGTCCTTGTTTTGTGTTGCTTAGTTGTACCATATAATAGCTTTAAATAAATATTTGCCTGTCTCAATAAATATAAGTGCTGCAATAAAGTGCTTGTGCTTTTCTTAGTATATTACTTAGCTTTATATTGTTGAGCTTGATTCACAGGAGTCTGACCCGACATGTTTCGCATATAATGCTTTATCAAGGGTCCCCCGAGTCCTGCATTTGATGTCAAAACTTTGAATAGCTTTGTGTCTGCAAGTGTGATCACCACCTCCATCATTCCTTTTTTAAGATTATGGATACTGTAAATATGTTAAATAGCAACAGTCCCAGGCTACGGTTGACCTTCCTTTAGTGAAGGAATTGTCATCTGTTCTGTTAACCAATTCACGACAGAACAGACACCCTTAGTCCATGTTTTTAAAAATTTTCTTAGGAGTCTTTCATCATCAGGGAATTAGGCAAAAACCTTTTGAAAATGTAAACACACTACGTCAACTGGCTCACCTTTATCCACATGTTTATTCACACCTTCAAAGAAGCAAATCTGTGGGACTTCCCCTCGTTGAATCCATGCAACCGCTCTTTTGGATTCTATTGTCAATCATCTCTTTCTCTCTCTGATGCTGTTTAGGCGGCTGCTGTTTCCAGCACTGGTCACTCTTCTCATTGCTACCTTGACCTTCCCTCCCGGCTTTGGACAGTTCATGGCTGGACAGGTAATTTGGACCAAAGAATGCCTCTTCCATCTACATTCCCATGTTGACTTTTTATTTACAAACAGATAGGAATTTATGTATATGATTATGTAGCTTTGGGGAGGGGTAGAGTGGTATATAAGAAGGTCAGATGAGGAGGTAGTAGTAGGAGGGTGATGTATCTGGATTCAGGTGGGAGGGAAATGTATTGCATCCTGGAGTGCTGGAGAGTTTGAGATGGTACATCTGAGGGAGGGTAAGTAAATAAGCTAATGAGATGTTGGGTACATGATAAACAAATGATGTGGAGTATACATGAAGGGGATGAGTTGGGGTGTATATTTTGGAGGGTGGAGTGGGGAGTCTGGCTCAGAAGGCACATGAGAGAGTTGAGACTGAGCAGCTGAGGAAGAACGGTGGAGAGAATAGCACTGGAGACAGTTGGCATGAGAGGGGAAAGGGTTGGACATGAGGTAGGACAGATAGCAGCATGGAAGGAGGGGGGCTGGTGTTCTTGAGAGAAGGCAGATGTTGAAGAGCAGTTTCAGCATCTGTAGGGAAGCGAAGGAGGCCCCATGAAAGGACAGCTTAGATGGTGTGTGATACACCTGGATCCAGGTGGACACAGGAGTGAGAATAGGGAGATCATTTTACTAGTTCTTTATGAAAGGGAAGACATGTGAAAGAGAATGTATTTCATAAGCTGTCTGTTCCTTTCTTTCTCCACAGCTAACTCAGAAGGAGATCCTTGTCACCCTGTTCGATAATCGCACTTGGGCAAAACAAGGTGTGGCAGAGGAGTTTGAATACATTGGAATTGCTGAAGCCTGGAAGGATCCTCGATCCAATGTCTTTGTCACTCTGGTAACCTTCATCATTATGAAGGTCAGAACCACTTCTGTGAGAGGAAGAGGAGCGTACGCTAGTAGAAGCTGGGGGAGGGGGAAAGCGTGACACTGGTGAGAAAGAAGGGCCTTGTCCTTGGTCAGAGAATGACCCCGGGGTATGGGGGGAGGGCAGGGGGAATGTTGCTGTTTGCAACATGAATATGACCCCTAGATGAGGGGACGTCCAGGTCTTAGAGTAAAAAGAGGATCTGGCTGCAGTGTGAGAGAAACACCACAGTAACAACATCATCTGCCATCTCTGATGAAGGTGTTATTAATATATAGGGTTGGGGGTTTTTCCTCCTAGTTTTGGATGTCTGCCCTGGTGACTACGATCCCTGTACCCTGTGGAGCATTCATGCCTGTATTTGTGATTGGTAAGTGATTATTTCTCATGGTCCATCAAAAAGTGTCACCAAGGAATGTGATCAGCCAGTGGAAGGCTTGAATCAGGGCTCGTCTGTACCAGCCCCCCCTCTGCCCTCCTCCCGCTTGAGGCTCCACATAATGACTTCTTCTTTCCTCCCCCTTCACTCTTCCTCTACCCTGGTGCTCCCCCTGTGTCTTTAAAATGTGAAGAGATGGCAAGGTTTTGGTATTGCTGGAGTGCAAGATACTCTGGACAGTCTTTCTTTGCGTGTCTGTCATTTTGTCACTGCTTCATGGTCTCTCATAAAGGTAAACTGTCTTAAGAAGATAAGAGTTGCCTTAGTAGGTGAGACCAAATATCCATCTAGATTCTGTAAATGGATTCAATCAACTGCTAGGCACCACTTAAAGAATCCCGCTTAGCACACCTAGGTATGCACTCAGCTGGGCTTTACATGGCCTTACTTGGGCTAATTTATGGGACCTAACTCAGATGCTTTGTGATGCGTAGATCAACCACATCTATTCTCCGTCCCTAACCATGCCTACTTCTCAAGTAGGTGTCAGGCATCAGGGGGAGCCTCCACTTAAGCATCGCTAGGCATCTTAAGAGTTCAGCACTAAACTCTTAACCCCCTCCCCCCCTTCTTACAAATCCGCACTAGTGTTTTTAGCGCTGGTTGTGGCAGTAACAGCTCTGATGCTCATGAGCATCAGAGCTGTTACCACTGTGGTCGGCGCTAAAAACTGTGCTATGGTTTTATAAAGGGTTATTTTAATATAATTTTTTTTCTTTTGATTGGCTCAAAATTGGAATGGTCAATTACCAAGACAAACCAATTTAAAAAAAGTTGGTTGCAAATTCCTAAGTTAGGCATCGCTAGCCGTCCTCGATTAGGGTGCCTAGCGAAGCCTAATGTAGGTATCCTATAGCGCAGTGGTCTCAAAGTCAAACCCTTTGCAGGGCCACATTTTGGATTTGTAGGTACTTGGAGGGCCTTAGAAAAAATAGTTACTGTCATATTAAAGAAATGACAATTTTGCATGAGGTAAAACTCTTTCTAGTTTCTAAATCTTTCCTTTTGGCTAAATCTTAATATTAATACTGTAATTTATAGCTAAAGAGACAAATGATCAAGAAATGGTTTTATTTTACTTATGTGATTATGATAAACATACCAAGGGCCTCAAAATAGTACCTGGCGGGCTGCGAATTTGAGACCACTGACCTAGAGAATGTCCCAAAAAGTGGCAAAATTCACCATTAGTTAATTCCAGGGATAAGCTCTGGCTTTCCCTAGGTCTATCAAAATGATGTTCTCTTAATTGGATCTTTCAAGGTCTTGTTTTCGGTGTGGTTGGAGTGTGGCTCCTTCCTCTGCTGTAGATTTCTTTCAGGCTTTTCTTTGACATGCTTTGTTCCTGGACCTCTCTTGTTTTCTTGGCTCTTCACTCATTGCTGGGGAAGGTTCCTGCGTCTTAGGGTAGGAACCTCCCTCACCTATGCGAAGCTCCCTTGCGTCCCGGAGCTGCAGAGTTTCTTTTTCCTCTTTTTGTGTCCCAGCTTCACACAATGACTCACTCTTCCTCTCTTCCCACAGGGGCTGCCTTTGGACGGCTTGTTGGTGAGAGTATGGCAGCCTGGTTTCCAGATGGTATCCATGCAGATGGCAGCATTTACCATATCTTGCCTGGTGGTTATGCAGTGGTGGGTGAGTGTAGACAAGTCTTTCAACAACTGTCCTTGTCCATTTCTTTTCCTGTGTGAAATAAAAATACTCCAAAGCATTTTACATACCCTTCCTCCTAAGTATCACCCAGATATCTTTCTAAGCCTTTCCTGAAAACCCTATTTAAAGAGCTTTGTGATGAGCTGTAACCTCCTCTGGGACTTTCTATAGGTTTTGTAGAGCTGGGATTGCAGCTGTGACTTTGTCGTCTTTGTAGGTGCAGCAGCCCTCTCTGGTGCCGTGACTCACACTGTCTCTACAGCCGTGATTGTCTTTGAGCTGACAGGCCAGATCTCACACATCCTACCTGTTATGATTGCTGTGATTCTAGCAAATGCCGTCGCTCAGAGCCTTCAGCCCTCGCTCTATGACAGCATCATTCGGATTAAGAAACTGCCATACTTGCCGGAGCTGGGTTGGGGACACCAAGAGTGAGTATGACCATATCGCCATCTTTACAGCACTTAGACCTGTGCTGTGTTCCTGCAACTGTTTGAGCTGATGGTGGGTAGAGGGAAGGAAGGTGCTTTGCTTTTTCAATATACAGGGCAATGTGGAGAAAGGCAATTACTACCAATCATTTCTATAGCGCTACCAGATACATGCAAGGCTGTCTGGTTGGAATGAGAGAAACAGCTCCTGGTTTGGTGTGAAGTGGTGATGAATGCCAAACAGTTGAGAGAATTTGGGGTTGAACATTTCTGATGCAACAAAGCAGGGTCAAGAGCCAGAGCAATACTAGGGTCAATAGAAAGAGGCATTACTGGCAGAAAAAAGGAGATGATATTGCCCAGTACTGGTCATGGTGACACCTGACTTCATTTCTAAACTATCATTAAAATTGTCCATGGTACCTGAAAATTGGAACGTGATCAATGTAACACCAATTTTAAAAAGGGTTCTAGGGTGATGGACATACTGATGAATCTGATGTCGGGTGCAGGGCAAAATGGTAGGAAGTATTATAAAGAACATAATTACTTAACACATAGACAGCCTTGAAGATGTACGCAGGCAGATAGAAAAACTAAAAACTGACAAATCCCCAGGTCCGGATGGACTCCATCCAAGGGTTCTGAAGGAATTAAAGGAGGAGATAGCGGAACTACTGCAGCAAATTTGCAATCTATCTCTGAAAACAGGCATGATCCCGGAGGACTGGAAGATAGCCAACGTTACGCCCATCTTTAAAAAGGGATCAAGAGGTAACCTGGGAAACTACAGACCGGTGAGTCTGACCTCGGTTCCGAGGAAAATGTTGGAAGCACTGATAAAAGAAAACATTGATGAACATTTTGAAAGAAACAAACTTCTGATAACCAGCCAACATGGTTTCTGCAAGAGGAGATCGTGCCTAACGAACTTATTACACTTCTTCGAAGGAATTAACAAATGGATGGACAAAGGAGACCCCATAGACATCATATATTTAGATTTCCAAAAAGCCTTTGACAAAGTGCCCCATGAACGCCTACTCCGGAAACTGAAGAACCATGGGGTGGAAGGAGACATACATAGATGGATCAGAAACTGGTTGGCAGGTAGGAAACAGAGGGTAGGAATGAAGGGCCACTACTCGGATTGGAGGAGGATCACGAGTGGGGTCCCGCAGGGTTCGGTTCTCGGGCCGCTGCTATTTAATATATTCCTAAATGATCTAGAAACAGGGACGAAGTGTGAGATAATAAAATTTGCGGATGACACCAAACTATTTAGTGGAGCTCAGACTAAAGAGGACTGCGAAGAATTGCAAAGGGACTTAAACAAACTAGGGGAATGGGCGACGAGATGGCAGATGAAGTTCAACGTTGAGAAATGTAAAGTATTACATGTAGGAAACAGAAACCCGTGGTACAACTATACGACGGGAGGGATGTTATTAAATGAGAGTACCCAAGAAAGAGACTTGGGGGTAATGGTGGACATGACAATGAAGCAGACGGCACAGTGCGCAGCGGCCGCTAGGAAGGCAAACAGAATGCTAGGCATAATCAAGAAGGGTATTACAACCAGAACAAAAGAAGTTATCCTGCCATTGTATCGGGCGATGGTGCGTCCGCATCTGGAGTACTGCGTCCAATATTGGTCGCCGTACCTTAAGAAGGACATGGCGTTATTCGAGAGGGTTCAGAGGAGAGCGATGCATCTGATAAAGGGGATGGAAAACCTTTCATACGCTGAGAGATTGGAGAAACTGGGACTCTTTTCCCTGGAGAAGAGGAAACTTAGAGGGGATAAGATAGAGACTTACAAGATCATGAAGGGCATAGAGAGAGAGTAGAGAGGGACAGATTCTTCAAACGTTCGAAAAATAAAAGAACAAGAGGGTATTTTGAAAAGTTGAAAGGGGACAGATTCAAAACGAATGCTAGGAAGTTCTTCTTTACCCAACGTGTGGTGGACACCTGGAATGCGCTTCCAGAGAGCGTAATAGGGCAGAGTACGGTACTGGGGTTCAAGAAAGGATTGGACAATTTCCTGCTGGAAAAGGGGATAGAGGGGTATAGATAGAGAATTACTGCACAGGTCCTGGACCTGTTGGGCCGCCGCGTGAGCGGACTGCTGGGCATGATGGACCTCAGGTCTGACCCAGCAGAGGCATTGCTTATGTTCTTATGTTCTTATGTTTAATGGAACAGAACCAATATGGATTCAGCCAAGAGAAGCCTTGTCTTACCAATTTGCCTCATTGTTTGAAAGCATACATAAACATGTCCTGTTGTTGTAACACCCTCAGGAGTTTGGGATGCCCGACCTGACAAGAGCCCCTGGTACCAGCTCCATTGATCCTTATATAATATAGACAGATAGAGGTATAGCCTTAGATATGGGATATGATAGAGGGCTATAACATTCCTGAGTGGATAAGCACAAATTAATAGTTTATTCTTTCAAAAAGTACAAAGACTACTTTTAAAACAAATAGGAGAAAATATTTGGTTGCTCAATGCATAATTAGATTATGGAACTCATTGCCAGAAGATCTGATAAAAACACTAACGGCTAGATTCACTAAGGGCATGGATCCGATCCCATCCGTGATGGATCCCATCCGTGTCCAGGGGGCTGATTCACAAATCGCCCTCATGCAAATGAGGGTGATCGGAATCACACCCCCAACATATTGAATCGGATCACTGAACAGCGATCCTTGAGCATGCGCAGACCATCTGTGCTCGGTAGAGCAGGAAATTTCTTTTTTCTTCCCAAGCCCGTGGGTGTAACCTTCTTTGAGGCCACGGGTTAAAACCAATGGCTTCCACTGCGGAGAAGGGTGGGAGAGTCGGGGCAGGCAGGAGATCGGGGCTGAGAGCGGGGCGGCAGAAGGCAGGGCAGTTGGAAAGGACCTGAGCGATTGGTCCTCAGCAGTCGCTTGTTTATGATTGGCCAGCCCAGTCGGTGTTGCAGGTTTTTTGTTGGTGAATCGCTGCCTGCCATCATTTGAATGCTGTTCCCCCTCATTTGCATGCACGGATCGGAGGATGATCGCGACACAGGTTAGTGAATCAGGTCGCAAAGGGGTCACAAACCTATCGGTACACGATTGGTTTGCTTAGTGAATATAGCCCTTAGGGCAGCTGAGTATTAAAAAGCTTTGGACAAATTCTAGAAGGAAAAGTCAATAAACTGCTCTTAAGGCGGACTTGGGTAAAGCCACTGCTCATCCCCTGGTGGTGATAACATGGACTCTTGTTCTTGTGATACTGGGCTAAATGGACCTTTGGCAATTCTTATGCTTCATGAATATGCAGGATGCATGAAATGGACTCGCATGGTAGGTGGTGAATACATGAACCGCAAAGAAATGCAAGAAAACCTGGTATTGGATGTGCATTTTAGATTATTTGACTTTACCAAATCTGAGCTCAAGGCAATTTAGCATATAATGCTTGTGTATAGGTTGAAATTTATGCCCCAAAACTGAATATAAATAAACACATTCAATTTATCTAAAGATGTTGGTGAAAAACTATCAAAATGTTTTTTAGAACTGTAAACATGTGAGATTATAGAACTTGTAGAGAGGGCTGTCATTCTATAATTCTACTGTTTATTTTGGAAATGTTCTCATAAAATTTCATCTTCTTTTACGCTACAGTTGGCCACTATTGCATTACAATTCTTTAAATCAGATTAAGCAGATGGCAGTCTCCCAAAATTGCTTATATTTTTGTTGCATTTCTCTTTTTAATCTTATCTGTTTCTTTGGAAAAGGTTTATAATGATTTGCTTTTCATGTTGGAATTGCATGATTGGTTAAATGTTTGTGACCCACCTGCTCTTATAGTCTTAATAAAACAGTCAAAGAAGTGAGGTGTTAAAATCTAAAAGGCCTCCAGCTGATGGTGAAGTCCTAAAAGTTTTTAATACACAGGGAGGACTTGACATGGTTCTGTTTTGGCGAGGGAGCCTGGTCAGAAGTCAACATAAACCTCACTTCAAATCCTGAGCACATATGAAACACAAGCAAAACAAGAATAATCAAACATAAAAGAGCCCCACTGTTCAAGTCCTATCAGGTATTATTGAATGGTTTAGACTCGGGGGGGGGGGGGGGGGGGTCATGAAAAAGTAATTTCATATATCAGTGTAACCCATTAGATTCTAGGAAGTTCACTATCCTTTCTTTCAGCAATACTTACATTATTTTTCCAACAACTGAAGTGAGGCTCACCAGCCTGGAGTTTCCTGCTTCATCTCTTCAACCACTTTTGTGAATAGGGACCACATCTATCTCTTCTCCAATCCCCGGGAACCACTCCAATCTCCAGAGATTTTGTTGAATAAGTCTTTAATAGGACCCACCAGAACCTCTCTGAGCTCCTGGGATTGATCCTGTCCGATCTCATCGCTTTGTCCACCTTCAATTTTTCAAGTTGTTCATAAAAGCTTTCCTCCGTGAACGGTGCAGAATAAAGTCCATTTTCATGTGTAATTTTTCCAGACAATCTCAGTCCTTCTCCAAGAACAGAAGTATTTGTTTAGCATGTTTGCTTTTTACTCATCACCCATTCACTCATCATATCGGTTCATAACATCTCTTAGCTTTGCAATTCCATTTTTCATCTTCCTACTTTCACTATTATAGTAGAAAAAAATTTGTCTCCCTTTTTTACATTTTTAGCCATTTGTTCTTCCGCCTGTGCTTTCGCCAGACGTAGCTCTCTCTTGGCTTCTTTCAGTTTCACCCGGTAGTCCTTTCTGTACTCCTCTTCTTGCATTTTTTAATATTTCAAGAATGCCAACTCTTTTGCCTTTATTTTCTCCTCCACTAGTTTGAAGTACTATATCAGTTTCCTTTTTCTCTTGTTTTTATTTATTTTCTTTACATAAAGGTCCGTAGCCATTTTTATCTCTCCTTTCAGCTAGACCACTGTTTTTCCACTTCTGTTATGTTCTCCCATCCTAACAACTTTTTCTTCAGGTATGTTCCCATTTTATTAAAGTCCTTATGTTTGAAATCTAGGACTCTGAGTTTTGTGTGGCCGATCTCTACTTTAGCTGTTATATCAAACCAAACCATTTGATGATTGCTACTTCCCAGGTTGGCACCAACTTGAACATTAGAGATTCTCTCCCCATTTGTGAGGACCAGATCCAATATCGCTTTTTCCCTCATGGATTCTGTCACCATTTGTCTGATCAGAGCCTCTTGAAAGGCATCCACAATCTCCCTAGTTCTTTCCAATTCTGCATTCAGCAGATTGAAATCACCCAACAGCAGCACCTCCTCTTTCTTTCTGAACTTTTGGATATCTACAATCAGATCTTTATCAATTTGCTGCGATTGAGTCAGAAATCTGTAGCTACACCCACTTAGATAGAAGATCCATCTTCTCTTTTCAGAGCGATTCATATCGCTTCTTCCTCTTCCTAGATCCCTTGCATTTCAGTTGCTTGGATTTCGATCTTTATATAGAGCTACTCCTCCACCTTTTTGACCATCTCTGTCCTTCCTAAAAATATTATATCCTGGTATGTTTGCATCCTATCCATGTGATTCACTGAACTCTATTTCTGTGATAGCAACAATATCCAGATCTGCCTCTAACTTCAGGGCTTTCAGATCATGAACTTTGTTGCTTAGACTGCGAGTGTTTGAGGTTATTGCTTTCCAGCTATTTTTAAGTGGTAATCTCCTTTTTTTGTATAGAATCATGGCTAGTACGCCTAAGCATTCTTAGTCACCAGTAGGCATTAAATACTTAGGCACACTCCTTTTAGGCCAGGGTGTCTAACTCAATTCATGCCCAAACTCTGCTCCAAATCTGCCCACGAAAATGATCTAGGTGTCATTGTTGAGGATAAGTTGAAACTCTCAGCTCAATGTACGGCTGCTTCTAAGAAAACAAATAGAATGTTAGAAATTATCAGGAAAGGAATGGAAAACAAAGATGAAAATGTTATAATGCCCTTGTATGGCCACACCTCAAAAACTGTGTGCAGTTCTGGTCACTGTATCTCAAAAAAGATATATAGGATGGAACGACTTCCCTATGAGGAAAGGCTAAAGTGAATAGGGCTCTTCAGCTTGGAGAAGAGACTGCTCAGGGATGATATAAGAGGTCTATAAAATAATGAGTGGAGTGGAAAGGGTAAATGTAAATCACTTGTTCACTCTTTCCAAAAATGCTAGGACTAGGGGCAGGCGATGAAGCTATTAAGTAGTAGATTTAAAACTAACTGGAAAAAATATTTCTTCACACAACGTGTAATTAAACTCTGGAATTTGTTGCCAGAGAATGTGGTGAAATCAGTTAGCTTAGCGGGGTTTAAAAAATCTCAGATAATTTCCTAAAAGAGATGTCTATAGGCCATTACTGAGATGGCCTGGGGAAATCCACTGCTTATTTCTAGGATAAGCAGCATAAAATCTGTTTTACTACTTGGGATTTAACTAGGCAATCGTTACCTGGGTTGGCCACTATTGGAAACAAGATACAGGGCTTGATGGACCTTTAGTCTGTGCCAGTATGTTCTAACTGTGCTTAGTTTCAAGTTTCAAGTTTAATTACATTTGATGAATCGCTTATTACAGTTTAAAAACCAACAGATTGTGGTAATACATATAGTTTGAATGGGTAGACAATAGACAGACAATTTGGACAGACACGAATGAGTAGGAAGGAGGGGGAAAGTTACAATTACGATATTTGTTAAAATTTACATAAAAAGGAAAAAATGGGGTGAGGTAAGGTAGAAATTTTATTAATTAATAGAAGAATGCGAAAATTTAGAATAGATCTATCATAAATCAAATGCGTCTTGAAATAAATATGTTTTTAAAATTGTTTTAAAAGAAATAAGGTCTTTTTCGTTTTTAATAAAATTTGGAAGGGAGTTCCACGATGAAGGGCCACCACGGAGAACATATCATTTCGTCTTGTGCCGATAATTCTCAACGAGGGGATTGAAAGCAAGTTCGACGAGGATGATCTTAGAGAGCGAGAAGCGTTGTATGGGACAATCATTTTTCATATAAATTGGGGTTCGTTAAAGATGAATGTTTTATAAACCAGAAATATAACTTTGAAAGTGATTCGATGAGAAATGGGAAGCCAATGTGATTTAATGAATAATGGGGTAACATGATCATATTTTTTTGCTTTGTGAATTAATTTAATTGCAGTGTTTTGAATAATTTGGAGCCGTCTCTTTTCTTTCTGGGTTATGTTGATTAAAAGGGAATTACAATAGTCTAATTTTGAGATGATTAGAGAATGAACACATCGTTAGGTGCCTACATTGAAGTAATAGGTGCCAACTGGAAAATCAATCTTTTTAGTCATTTTTATAATTGGTTTTTAATGGCATTTTCAATTATCAGAACCAATTAAGCCAATTAAAAAAATTAAGATAGGTGCCTAGATCGGCTAGGCACTTCAATCTAAATGCCTAACTGTAAACGTTTTTTAATAGAATCAGTGCCTAAATGCCTGTTAAAAATAGGAAGTTTTTTATCTAGTCTTCAATTTGATAAAGGAATGTTCAGCACACCAATATTTCATTCCATGATTCAGAGGCCAGAATGCTGAATGCCTTGTCAATTCAAAACAATCACATCAAGGGGCAAGAGGAACCAATCAAAGGTCATGAAGAGAGCACGAAGCTTGCTCAAGAGTAGAGAATGACAAGAGGACCAATTTTTCCCTGTCCCGTCCCAGCAAGTTCTTTTCCTGTCTCTGCCTCATTCCGGCAAGCTCCATCTTCATCTGCACAAGCCTCAAGCACTTTAAAATCATAAGTGCTTGAGGCCTGTGCAGTTAAGACACAGCTTACAGGAAAGGGCAGGGACAGCGACAAAACCCATGGGGACGGGAAATGAAGTATCTGCGGGGACAAATTTGCCCTCGTGTCATTCTCCACCCAGGAGCATAGGGAATGCTCACTGGAGATAAGTAATGAGGAACCCCTGTATAATGAGCCTCGTGTACAGGAAGCCAATGAAATTTGATAAACCATGTAGTCCTCCTACTTCTCTCATGACAGAGAAAGCGAGTTGGGTGTTATGTGAGGATTGGAGCCTTTTCAGCAAAGTTTGAACATTACGGTACATGTTGCAAAAACCTGTCTGGCTGCCTCCTTTCCTTAGCCTCTTTCTCCTTCTCTTCTTCAATCTAAATCTCTTTTGTATTCTCCTTCTCACTAGATCCTTAGTGGATTCTCTTTCCTTTCCTACAGGAAGTATAATATCCGTGTGGAGGACATTATGCTGAGGGATGTCCCTTACATTACTTTGAACTGTCGATATCGTGACCTACAGCAGATTCTCCAGAACACCCAACTTAAGGTTCTGGCCCTTGTCGAATCAGCAGGTAAGAGCCATCCCCAACCCTTTCTTCTTCCACAGACCTCTAGAGGTTTTGATGAGATCATTAGGTGGGAACAACCCCCTTTCTCCCTACTCTCCAAGACTGACTGGTGGCTATGTTCAAGTAGGAAGTTGTAATGTACACCTGCTTCCCACCCCGAAGCCACCAGAGGTAATAAAAGAATTAGGATGTAACTTACATCCCTATTCTTACACTCACAAGACTATTGCTAGAGGTTGCAGCCACTATTTTCTACTGGCACACCAGCAGCAGCAACTGAAGACAGCTGTTGCCTGCCCTACCCTAGACCTCCAGAACATTCTTTAGTTAGGTCCAAGAGAGCCTACAGGAGGTGGAAAGACTTTGAGAGAGGGTGGATGCACATAAGAATTTGCCATACTGGTTCAGACCAAAGTTCCATCTAACCTAGTATCTTGCTTTCAACAGTGGCCAATCCAGGTCACAAGTACTTCACAGGATCCCAATGAGTAACAAGATTCCATCAATGAAAACAAAAACAAAAACTGTGGATACAGATGTTCTGGAGATAATTTATTAAACACTGACATATAAAACCATGAAAATTCAATTAAAAAAATACAGTGATAAAAATCCAACCGGACCTACGAGTCCGTATTTCGGCAAACACGCCTTCCTCAGGGGTCCAATGGTTTGCAAACTCACATATAAAGAATTGGACTGAAAACAGTCTATTGTCTTTAAACCTGTGAGTAAAGAACACCACAGACAAGCTGAAATAGCAAAAAAAAAAATGTATTGGCAATGTGTTCCAGAGCTTAACTATTCTCTGAGTGAAAAAATATTTCCTCCTATTGGTTTTAAAAGTATTTCCCTGAAACTTCATCGAGTGTCCCCTAGTCTTTGTAATCTTTGACGGAGTGAAAATCGATCCACTTGTACCCATTTTACTCCACTCAGGATTTTCTAGAATTAAATCATATCTCCCTTCAGCTGTCTCTTTTCCATCCCCTTTACCATCTTGGTTGCTCTTCTTTGAACCTTTTCTAGCGCCACAATATCTTTCTTGAGATAAGGGGACTAGAATTGAACGCAATACTCCAGATGAGGTCGCACCATGGAGCAATACAGAGGCATTATAATATTAATTATAATAATTTTATTCTTATATGCCGCCAGGCCAGAATGGTTCTAGGCGGTTCACAATGAAGCTGAAACATACAGTGATAACTACAATCCAAATGGAAATACATCAAATTATTAAAAAAAACTCTAAAAGATTTAAACATGATGCTTTAAGATACAAACTTATCAAATAGTTGTGTCTTTAACAATTTTCTAAAATCAAAATAAGAAGAAACCTCTAGCATAATTTTTCCAAACCAAACATTCAGTTTAGCGGCCTGAAAAGAGAGAGTTCTCTCAAGGAACTTTTTATAACGACAGGATTTAGTGGAAGGATATGTAAACAGATGGAGTCTTATTTGAGTGGCTCAAAGAGAAATGAGGAATAAGATAGCCTGGAGACATACCCAAGATTGATTTATACAAATACATGAAAATTTAAACAAAACTCTAGACTCAATCGGCAACCAATGAAGTTTCTGATAATAAGGGGTAATATGCTCCCATTTTGCAGTATTTTGAACCACTCTCAATTTTTTGAGAATTTTCTTATAGGCACCCAAATCACTAATAATAAAACCCTAAGCGCGCATGCGCACTTAGGGTTTCGTGTTCCCTGCCGCCGTGTTTTCTGATCTGTGGCCGGATTCTATTGTAGAACCTGGCGGCAGGGAACACTCTGGCACTCCCCTCCTCCTGCCCTGACTCACCGCCAGAAAAACTGCTGCCACCGCTGATTCGGAACGGGGGGCACAGGCGCCCCTGCCGACATCTATTTCTCCCCCTCCTCCCTCTCGCCTGCTCACCTGAACTGAAAAGTGCTGCGCTATTCTGCCACTGGCCTCGCCGTCTTCTCTCCACTGCGGCCCGCCCTCTGATAACTTCCTGTTTCCGCTAGGGCGGGCCGCAGTGGAGAGAAGACAGCAACAGCGCGGCGCAGCGCTTTTCTTTGAGGCAAATAGATTTCTGCGGGGCGTATGAACAGGGAGAGCAGGAAAGGGGTGCTGCTGGATGGGGGGGAGAGAAAAGGAAGGGAACAGGGGGAGCAGACAAGGGATGGATGCACAGGGAAGGAGGAGAATGCTGCTGCTGCTGCACAGGGAAAGGGAGGAATGCTGCTGCACAGGGAAGGGGGGAATGCTGTTGCTGCTACACAGGGAAGGGGGAATGCTGCTGCTGCAATTCTCTTTACAACGGAATCCTTCAAAAAGAATTAATACGTCTACAGCTTATTCAAAACACGGCAATAAAACTTATTTATAAGCTAGGGAAATATGATCATGCCACCCCTCTTCTGAAAGAAGCCCATTGGCTACCTATTACACACCACATTACCTACAAAACCCTCATGTTGGTCTTTAAAATCAAATCTTCCTGTCAACCATCTTTCCTCAACAAACTTCTTATCCCTTTTCGCCCTTCTCGGACTCTCAGATTAGCTGATCAGAATCCACTATGCGTCCCTTCAATTAAGGAATTCTTTTATACCAGGAAAACTAACTTCTCTGTAGTCGCTCCAACTTTATGGAATGTTTTGCCATCCCAACTTCGTCATGAAAAAATAACCGATAAATTCAAGACAAACCTAAAAACATTTCTATTTCAAGATGCATTTCACTGCTCTTGAACCCCTCATCATTAAGTCAGCCAACCGCTTTTAAGAAGCAATCCCATCCCTAATGTTTTACCCCTTTCTTTCCTTTTCCCTTCAATTCCTTTTTTTTTTTCTTCACCACTAATAATGTACTCTTACTCCCCTCCCCTCTCTTCTAACTCCACCATCATGTTTGTTATTGTAAATTGTCTTCTATGTACACCCCCCCTCTTACTCATAAGTATTACTTTTTATAAGCATTACTCCTATTCTTATTTTATCATTTTATTGTAAACCGGCTAGATACCAATTGATGGTCGGTATATTAAAAATCAATAAACTTGAAACTTGGAAGTGGGGGGAGGGGGGATAGGGAAAGGGGTCCAGGGAGCAATCTTGGTTTGCTTTGGGGGGAAGACAGAAAGGGGACATGGAGAGAGACAGAAAGGTAGGCAGGCAGCGCATGAGAATGAAAGACAGACAGAAAGAAAGACAGCAGGCAGGGAGACAGAAAGAAAGAAAGACAGGCAAAGGGGGCCAGGGAGAGAGACAGACAGAAAGACAGACAGTGGGAGGGAGAGAGACAAAGAAAGGAAGAAAGAAAGACACAGAAAGAAAGAAAGACAGACAGACATATTTCTAGCACCCGTTAATGTAATGGGCTTAAACACTAGTAAATAATATTACAGTAGTCGAGCATGCTTAAGACAGAAGACTGCACTAACAAGTGAAAAGAGACTTCCTCAAAATATTTCTTAATGGTGTGAAGCTTCCAAAGCACCGAGAAACATTTCTTAAGTAATTAATCAGTATGTTGTTCCAGTGTAAGGTATCTATCTAAAGTCACTCACAATATTTTTATAGACTGTTCTAGTTATAGTCCGGTCCGTTCACATGTATCATTGTTTCTTTGATTTTATCGTTAGGAGTTGCAAGAAAAAATTTATTTTTTTCTGCATTTAGGGCTCCATTTACAAAGCCGCGCTAGGGCCTTAATGCTTGGAATAGCGCGCTACCGCCTCCTTCTGAGCAGGCGGTAATCTGGTGCGTGCGCTAAAACCGATAGCGCGGCTTTGTAAAAGGAGCCCTTAGTTTCAATTTAAAGTCAATCATCCAGAGTTCAATCTGACTCAGAATGGTCACTAAAAAATTTTTAAGCTCAGATGACAAGCAGATTAACGGAATGGAATCGGTTCAGCGAATGGCCACTAAGATGGTCTCAGGACTCAAGGATCTCCCATATGAAGAACATCTAAGCAGCCTGCAGTTATATTCTCTCAAAGAACGCAGAAAGAGACGTTCAAATATCTTACAGGCTGTACAGAGGTGGAGGAAGAAATCCTTTTTCTTACGGGTCCTATGGCAACAAGAGGGCATCCGCTTTAACTCAAGGGTGGGAGATTTCATGATGACATCAGGAAGTACTTCTTCACCGAAAGAGTGGTTGACCATTGGAATGGCCTTCCACGTCAGGTAGTTGAAGCCAGCAACGTGCTCGACTTCAAGAAACGATGGGATAAACATGTGGGTTCACTTCAGAGAATTGCTTAGAGGGAGTGTTCTTTTAAGGAGAGGGTTCTTTTAAGGGGAGGGTTCTTTTGAGTGGGCAGACGTGTTGGGCCGACGGCCCTTTTCTGCCGTCATACTCTATGTTTCTATGTCATCTGCGTAAATGTAAAACTTAAGATTTAAACTTTGCAAAAGATTTCCCAAAGAAACAAGATAAATGGTAAACAAAGGAGGGGACAGAGGCGAACCCTGCGGAACCCTACAGAAATTTTCCCAACGATAAGACAAACTGTCGGCCTTGAACACCTGGTACGATTGTTTACCCAGGAATCCACGAAACCAGTTCAAAACATTTCCCACAATACCAATAGATTCCAAACAATCTAAGACTATGGTATGGTCTACCAGATCATAAGCGCTGCTCAGATCTAACTGCAAAATCAAAGCACTTGTACCTTTTTAAAAATAATTCCTAGCATCTTGTTTGCTTTTTTGGTCGCCACTGCATATTGGGTGGAAGGTTTCATTGTATTGTCTACAATGAAATCCAAATCCTATTCTTGGACGCTAACCCAAGGTGGATCCTAGCATCTAATAACTGTGATTTGGGTTATTCTTCCCAATGTGTATCACTTTGCATTTGTCCACATTAAATTTCATTTGCCCAGTCTTCCAATTTCCTAAGGTCTGCCTGCAATTTTTCCTAATCTGCATACGTTTAAATTTGCAGATGACATTAACTGTTCAAAGTTGTTAAATTACCTCACTCGTCGTTCCAATTTCCAGATCTAGATATACTATCAACCGGCTCACCTTTATCCACACCTTCAAGGAAGTCAAGAAAATTGGTGAGGCAAGATTTCCATTGGCTGAACTCATGCTGACTCTGTCTCATTAAATCATATTCTACAATTTTATTTTTAATTGTTTCAACCATTTTGCCCGATACTTAAGTCAAGCTTACTGGTCTGTAATTTCCCTGATCTCCCCTGCAACTCTTTAAAAAAAATCGAAGTAACATTGGCCACCCTCCAATCTTCAGGTACTACAGATGATTTTAGTGACAGGTTACAGATCACTAACAGCAGGTCAGCAATTTCATGTTTGAGTTCTTTTAGTTCCCTGGGATATATACCATCCAGTCCAGGTGATTTAACACTTTTTAACTTGTCGATTTGGTTTAGTACATCTTCTAAATTCAACGAGATTTCTTTTAGTTCCTCTGCATCATCACCTTTGAAAACTGTTGAGAAAGCTTATGGTGCATCAATAGCATAATTGAATGGTGGTAGGATTCCTGATTGGCAGAGTGGACCAAGTCTCTGTTTTAGCACTCTTGCCTTCTTTAAGATGTGATTTTGTATGAATGATGCTTTTCCGTCAATTTTTGGTGTTAATTTCTTAATTTAATGCTGTCAAATGCAATGACTTAATTTTGCTGTACACCAAGAGATTACAATAAAAAAAAAATAATAAAGTAATAAAGTAAACTAAACATAACGAGTTTTGCACAATAGCGTAGTTCAATGTGGTTTACAAGAACGGAAGAGACAATTCTAGGAATTACAAAATAAACCTCTTCCTTTACAAAGCCATGCTAGCATTTTTAGTGCCAGCCATGGTGATAACAGCTCGGATGCTCATAGGAAGATCAGTTTAAAAAAGGTTTGGACAAGTACTGGTGTTCTATTGAGATAGACATGGGAGAAGCCACTGCTTATCCTCAGATCGGTAGCATGGAATGTTGCTACTATTTGGGGTTTTGCCAGGTACTTGTGAACTGGATTGGCCACTGTTGAAGCAGGATACTGGGCTAGTTAGACCATTGGTCTGACCCAGTATAACTATTCTAATATTCTTATGAAAGAAAAAAGCTTTCAATTTACTTTGATAACTTTACAGCTAATGCAAGAGCATTCTATTCCAATAAAGTATTATAGTAGATGATGGCAGATAAAGATCTATACAAACCATCCAGTCTGCCTAACAAGATAAACTCATAGCATGATGTGATACTTGATCTTGATTTGTCCTTGCCAATTTCAGGGCACGGACCTCGTCTCTAGCCTTTTTCTCCAACTACTGAAGCTGTCATCAAAGTCCCACTCCAGCCCCTCCAAATCTCTCCAGCCACAATCGGAGCACAGACCGTAGAAGTCTGGCCAACACTGGCTTTGCTTCTCAATTACTGGTATTGCCATCTAATCACAGCTAAGTTGGTTTGGTTCTATACCTTTCATTTAGGATTCCTTTGTGTGTATCCCACTCATTTTTTCATTCCATTATCATTTTCATTTCCACCACTTCACACAGGAGGATTTTCCAAGCATCTACCATCCTCTCCATGAAAAAAGTACTTCCTCATATTATTCCTGAGTTGGCCTCTCTTTAATCTAAATCCACGTCCTCTAGTTCTATCTCCTTCCCTCCTCTGAAAAATACTCAAGAGAATTCATAGTTTTGAATTTAGCTCAGGAAGTGGCAGGGAAACTCAACATTAAACAATTCTGTTGATTCTGATTTTTATCCACAACTAAACAATGAAGTAGTGGCAGCATATAATCAGCTGGTTTTTCAGAAGAACTGCCTACATATGGAAAGGGAGAGGAAAGAGTTAAAAATACACAGGACTTCAATAGGTGGCGCAAAGCTTGGTGTCATCAATAAGCTTTTAGGTACATAGGAGGAAATACGTGGAAGGCCAAGAAACTATATTGTACTGATGGGCTACATCTTACTATAGCAGGACAAAAGAATCCTTGCTGAGAAATTTAGACAATATGGGGCTCATATATAATCGAAACGTAAATAAGTCTAAAAACCCGCCCAAGTCAGCACTTAGATGACCTAAAAGACAGGTCGTCCAAGTGCCGATAATCAAACCTATATTTTAAACGTATCTAGGGACTTAGAACATTAGAATAGACTTACTGGGTCAGACCAATGGTCCATCAAGCCCAGTAGCCTGTTCTCATGGTGGCCAATCCAGGTCCCTAATATCTGGACAAAACCCAAGGAGTAGCAACATTCCATACAGAATCCCAAAGAATAGCAAGATTCTGGAATCCCAAAGAGTAACAAGATTTTAGAATCCCAAAGAGTAGCAACATTCCATGCTACCGATCCAGGGCAAGCAGTGGTTTCCCCCATGTCTTTCTCAATAACAGACTATGGACTTTTCCTCCAGGAATTTGTCCAAACCTTTTTAAAACCAGCTATGCTATCCACTCTTACCACATCCTCTGGGAACACATTCCATAGCTTAACTATTCTCTGAGTGAAAAAAATTTCCTCCTATTGGTTTTAAAAGTATTTCCCTGTAACTTCATCGAGTGTTCCCTAGTCTTTGTAATTTTTGACGGAGTGAAAAATTGATCCACTTGTACCCGTTCTACTCCACTCAGGAGTTTGTAGACTTCGATCATATTTCCCCTCAGCTGAAGAGCCCTAACTTTTTTAGTCTTTCCTCATACAAAAGGAGTTCCATCCCCTTTATCATCTTGGTTGCTCTTCTTTGAACCTTTTCTAGTGCCGCTATATCCTTTTTTGAGATAAGGAGACCAGAATTGAACGCAATACTCCAGATGACTACTGCAACATCCTCTTCCTTCCTTGCCCTGTAACCACGATTAAACAACTCCAAACAATCCAAAATACAGCTTTGAGACTCATCTACTCATTGAGAAAACATGACCACATCACTGAAGCCTTCATCAACTCACATTGGCTTCCAATCCAAGAAAGAATCCAATTCAAATTCTACTGCATACTATTTAAAACCCTACACGGAGACAGCCCATCATACTTGAACAATCGCCTCATCCAAGCACCCACTACCAGACACAGAAAAACACACTCCCCATTCATACCCCCCCCAATCAAGGAAGTAAAAAGAACAAAACTACACGACGGCCTCCTAGCCACTCAAGCCGCAAGGCTGGACAACCAGATCTCCAACCTCCTGATGACCACCCCAGACTATAGGACGTTCAGAAAAGAAATAAAAACCACACTTTTCAAGAAATTCCTGAAGCAGCAATAACATCACGACCTCTTAGTAACTCTAAAACCGACATCTGATCTACCCATTACTGCACTAACAACAACAAAAGAACCTCCACTATGACCAACTATTAATTCTCTTACAAACCACCTCACCCTCAACAACCCGTTAATGTTTATAAAATCTACAACTTACCTCTCTAGCTAATCATTGTAACTCTGTATTTTTTAAATTAACCTTTTGTAATCCGCCTTGAACCGCAAGGTAATGGCGGAATAGAAATCCCTAATGTAATGTAATGAGGTCGCACCATGGAGCGATAGAAGGGCATTATAACATTCTTAGCCATGTTAACAATCCCTTTTTAAATAATTCCTAGCATCTTTCCTTTTTATGGCCACCACCACACATTGGGTGGAAGGTTTCATCGTATTGTCCACAATGACTTTTCAACCAAGCTTGCTCGATTATTGCAACATCATTTACTTGGGATCCTTCAAAAAAAACATTCTAAGACTCAGAGTCATTCAAAATTCGGCAGTTCAACTGATCTTTGGACTGAAGAAATGAGAACACATAAGCCCCTACTATCAAAAACTCCATTGGCTGCCCCTAGAGGCACGAATCCTGTTTAAGTTCTCTTGTCTGTGTTATAAATCAATATTTGGTCTGGCCCCCACTTACCTAGTTTCCCATTTTAATCTGGCAAGTTCTTTTAGGCCCACATGAAGAATACATCTGTTCACCTATCCGACAAAGCCTGTTGGACAGAACTCTTGCCTTCCAGGCAGGCAAATGGAACGATTGGCTTAGTAGTAACGTTATCATGCTCTCCTCATCCTACTTCAATTTTAGAAAACTGGTAAAAACGAGTTTGTTCAATCGATTTGTAAACTAAGATTCTATACTGCTCTGCTTATTCAACCCTAAGAACTATATAGTTTTCCAATTCTTTCATTATGTAAGATTGTATTGTTGACTTTGATTGTAACCTCTTCGCTAATTGTCCAGCGCTTCTTGCTGTAAACTGCCTCGAACTTCCATGGCATTGGCGGTATATAAGAATAAAATTATTATTATTATTATCTCCCAATGGAGCTCGACTCAGTTCACAAGTGATTAAAGACCAGAGTACATAAAGATGAGAACATAGGAAAGTAAATGTTGCAGTGCTATCAATTCGTTAGTTCTGTGGTAAGCCATTTAGGTATTGAGTAAACAGCAAAGTTTTTAGGACTATACGAAATTGTTATAGCTGACCTATCAATCTAACAGAGTCAGGAAGTCTGTTCCAAGTTTCTACCAGTTTGAAAGCAAAGGATTGGCTAAGCTTCCCGACAGACTTGATTCCCCTAAAGGAGGGGAACGATAGCTTATAGCTTTGTGTATTCCTCGAGTGGCAAGATCTGAAGGTATTCCAATAGAAGCTTAAAGATAACACATGCACATTTAAAATGAACTGGGAGCCAGTGAAGCTTTCTCAACAGAGGAGAAACATGATCGTACTTTCTTTTCCTGAAAATAAGCTTAGCTGCCGTGTTTTGTATTAACTGTAGTCATTTTTAGACTACCCTGTTTGATGCCCATATAAACAGAATTACAATAGTCCAGCTGGGCAAGCACAATGGACTGAACCAATACTGAATAATGTTATTGATGGAATAATGATCTAACTTTTCTTAACATATGCAGACTACAGAAGCACATTTTTGACAAATAATTTATCTGTTCATGGAATGTGAGTGATGCGTCCAGGATAATGTCCAGAACTCTAGAAGAAAAATAAAAGGCTATTATTCTATGGAGACTAGCTAAGTAAAGTTTGCTCTTTTAAGATCTAAACTGTCTATAGAAGGGAACCTACAATTTAGCTTTTCTCCCCAAACCTATCAAAGCTCAGAGCAAAATAATGTATACTTACCCAGAGATATGTCTTCTACTTTTCTCCTCTCAGAAAGAATGCTACCTTGGACTTTTCCTCTCTTTGGGCTAGATCAGGGGTGTCCAACCTGCGGCCCGAGGGCCGCATGCAGCTCCATGAAGTATTTTGTGCGGCCCTGGTTGAGGGCGATACAGTGTTTTCCTCTGCTGCCCCCGGGTGTTTACCGTCTTGCCAGCTCCCTCCTCTGTCTTGCTGCAGCGTTTGCACATTTGTGAGGCCCTCCCCCCCAATTTTTTTTCGGCCAATGCGGCCCAGGGAAGCCAAAAGGTTGGACACCCCTGGGCTAGATGCACTAAAGTCAGTCGATAATACCGACTGGATTGCTGTTGGCTGATTCTCTGGCCGATTGTAGACCAGCGATTGATGCGCTACCAAGTTTGCATGCAAATGATTTACATTTGTGAACATATTCCCAGTTATGCCAAATTATGCACAATTGGCCCTTAGCAAAGCAGTACAAAGAGCAGGCCAAAAACAATTTAGCTAATATTTGCCGGACTAGATTTAGGTGAAACCCTTCATAAAGGCAATCAGTTATGAAATAAACAGCTAGCCAGTTTGGGCTTGAGCTGAAAGTTCAACTAAAGTCCCTCTTTCAAATTGGGTTTATGAAAGCTGAGCTTGTTGTCTCTCTTTTCTCTCTCTCCTGATCTCAGATTCTATGATCCTATTAGGCTCTGTTGAGCGATCCCAGCTGACTTCCCTATTACGATCCCAGCTGAGCTTCTCCCGGCGCCTGCAGTACGTGAAGGAGAAGAGCCTGTCGGAGAAGAAATCAACGTCAGAACCTAGTGAGCCAGACACAGGGGTCCGTTTCCAGGTAAACTTCCATGACAGTCACAAGGCTTAAGAAGAGGCATCGCAGCCCTTCGTGCTGTGGACAGGAAGAAACCACCAATTCCAAGACAGGCAGGACTCCAGCATAAACTGCTCCAGCGATTTGACTATGAAGTACATATATAAGCTGCTGGCAATGCTGCAAACTAGTAGTTTTTATTACAATAAATAGAGAAAAGTTTACTTCATCTCCTCTATCACAAGCTGAGAACATAAGAACCTAAGAATAGCCCTACTTTGTGAGACAATTGTCCATCTAGCCCAGTATCATCCTTCCGACAGTGGCCAATTTCAGGTACTGATCCCAGGGCAAGCAGTGGCTTCCCCATGTCTTTTTCAATAGCAGACTTTGGATTTTTCCTCCAGGAACTTGTCCAAACTTTGTTTAAACCCAGGTACTACATCCTCTGGCAATGAGTTCCAGAGCTTATTTCCTCCTCTTGGTTTTAAAACTATTTCCCTGTAACTTCATTGAGTGTCCCCTAGTCTTTGGCATTTTTGATGGAGTAAAAATCTATTCACTTTTACCCATTCTACACGGACAAGAGGTCATAGCCTGAAACTGAGCGGCAGCAGGTTTCGGACAAACGTCAGGAAATTCTGTTTCACACAGCGGGTGGTGGGTGTTTGGAATGTGCTCCCGGAGGAGGTTGTGGAGGAGACTACTGTACTGGGGTTCAAGAGCAAGTTGGATGCACACCTTCTTGCATATCATATTGAGGGATACGGTAAATCCGGGTCTCCAAAAAGGAGTACCTAAATGGGCCACCGCGTGTGTGGATCACCGGACAGGATGGACCTCGGTCTGATCCGCTGAGGGCGTTTCTTATGTTCTTACACCATTCAGGATTGTGTGGACCAAAATTGTAGTTCCTCTCAGCTGTCTCTTTTCCAAGCTGAAGAGCCCTAACCTCTTTAGTGTTTCCTCATACGAGAGGAGTTCCATCCCCTTTATCATCTTGGTCACTCTTCTTTGAACCTTTTCTAGTTCTGCTATATATTATTTGAGATAAGGAGACCAGAACTGAACACAATACTCAAGGTGAGGTCACACCGTGGAGCAAAACAGAGACATTATAACATTCTTAATCCCTTTTTAATAATTCCTACCATCACACATTGGAAGGAAGGTTTCATCATATTGTCCACAATGACACCCAGATCTTTTTCTTGGGCACTGACTCCTAAGGTGGATCCTAGCATTAGCTAACTATAAATTGGATTCTTCTTCTCAATGTGCATCACTTTGCATTTGTCCACGTTAAATTTCATCTGCCACTTGGGATGCCCAGTCTTCCAATTTCCAAAGGTCTGCCTGCAATTTTTCACAGTCTGAATGCATTTTAAGAACTTTGAAGTTTACTATCACCTGCAAATTTAATCACCTCACTCATCATTCCAATTTCAAGACCATTTATAAATAAGTTAAATAGCACCAGTCCTCTTGGCACTCCACTATTTACGCTCCTGCATTCCAAATGCTTGGTAACTCTAGAAAGTAATTGTTATGGGGTCAATATTCAAAGCAATTTTACCAGCCAGAAATGGCTTTTAAGCCAGTTAAATCACATGTTTGGTATTTATATTGTAAACCACTTGGACCTGTTGTAAGAACAGGCAGTATAACAAGTTTTAATAAAATATAAAATCTAAGAGCTAACCCGACTGCAAATGTGTTGCATCAAGGACCTCCTACACAGAGCCACAGTAGCAATTCCCGCCTGGCAAATGTGAAGCAGCCCATTCAATTCCTATGGGCTGTGTCGCATTTGCTGTGCAAGGACTCACTTCTGTAGCTTTCTAAAAGGAGCCCCGAGTGCATTATTTGGGGGGAGAGTTAGTATTGGGTGGTTAAGTGCCAACATTTAGCATTTAAGTGGCCAAAGTCCATCCTGTCCCAGAGCTGAATATTTCTGTGTTCAGCTCTGGAAACCCAGAAATTCAATGCAGGAGCCCGATCATGACCTGGCTTTGAATTTTTGGGCATAATGCCAGGTCTGTCCCTGTATTTTTATGGATCCTAGTGCAGGAATCGGATGAGTTGAGGTTTCCTTCTACTGGGTTGGGTTCTGAATATGTTTTTCGCCTTCTTCGTGCTCTTCTATTGCTCTTGATGTGGAGCTTGTGGCAGAATCACGTGGCTTTGGACTGTTTTGTTGTGAATCTATTTTAATTTCCCTGCTATTGCTGATTATTTTATTAGTGTTCAGAAGGGATTTAAAATGAATTTAAATAAAAGAAAATAAGTTTATATGGACTGAACAGAAGCATTTTCTAGGGATCTACATGGACATACTTTATTAAGTACATACATAAATCTTTATGTCAACCTGAGAAATAAGTGCTTCTGAAAGAGAAGATCTAGGTATGTTGTATAGGCTTTATTCTGTATAGGACGCCCGATCTCAATGGCTTTTGAGAATCACACACGGGCGTCCTGTACAGAATCGTCCCACCTAACCACCATCCATGTTACAGGCACCATTTAGAGAATCACATTGCCACTGAGCTGATCACAGCAAGAATATCTCCCTGCTGCAATCAGCTGAGCAGCAGCAGCAGGGAACCCTCAAATCCCCTCCCCCACAAGTTGGCCAGCAGGTGGGATGCTCACTCCCTCCTGCCAGAATCCCTAAACCCCCTCCCCAACTGTCTGCAGCAGGAGGAGTACCCAATGCCTCCTGCCGCCCCTTGCCTCCAAAGAATCCCCCAGCCACCCAGCGACACCCCCCCTTCAAGGGTCCCCCAACCACCTGGAGACCCCACCTGGCATTCCCCCACCATCCCCCACTCCACCGTACCTTCTAAAATGAAGGTTCAGCCAGAGAGAGGCATACACCCTCTGGCTGGCAGGCCAGCCACTGCAAAGTGGCAGGCCTTCTCTTCCTGGTGCATTGTGGGATGCACCAGGGAGGAGCCTAAGGCCCTGATTGGTTCAGATGCCTAAGACCTCTCCCATAAGGGGATTTTAGGCACCTGGGCCAACTGAAGTCATAGGACAAAGATTCAGAGTGGACAGATACCTAAAGCCACTCCCATGGGAGTGGCCTTAGGGATATGGTCAATTGGCATCTTAGGCCTCGGGAAGAGGCCATTCTGAACAAGCAGGCGTGCTGGTTAGAGGCAGTAGGCATCCTTCTGGCTGAGTTTGCTGATAAAGGTATGGGGGGTTTGGGGGGTGGAGGGTCAGGGTTTTAGGGGGGGGTTTTCAGGGGGTCATGTGGAGAGGTACCGGCAGGAGGAAGTGGGCATCCCTGCTGCTGGCCAACTTGTGGTGAGGTTCAGGGATTCCCTGCTGCTGCCGCTTAATTGATCATGGCAGGGAGATTTCCTTGCCGTGATCAGTTTAGCGGCCACGTCTATTTGAAATGTAGGCCAGCTTTTTATTGGCCTATATTTCAGGCACCTATTGTGGCCCTAGGGAAATGCCTACAGTGTAGGTTGCCTGCCTTGGGTTGTTCTTTTTTTTTTAAAGAGTACCTGCATCCTGATTGGCTGGTTAGACAGCTCCAATCAGAATGCTGTTTATGGAATTTGCCCCTATGTGTATAAATTCCCTGAGTAAAACTGTGTAAAATTCATCACCTCTGTGCTTCTAACTAACCCTTTTGACTCTCACCATATGTCCAGCAGTGCTTGAAAATCAATGGACATATACCCCCAGTTTATAAATCTATGTAAATAGCCTCAGATCGAACACACACACTGCATTCTTCCCTCTTCACATCTCTCTTTTTCTGATTCACAGATCAGCATGAGTGAACCGATGTTTTATCCCACCCGAGGGGAAGCCCAGATGCCTCTGAAATCATCCCTCAAACGAGTCTCCATCTCTCATCTGGAGAAGCCACATAAAGGTCAGCTTTTCATTGGGTGCCAGACTGGATAAAATGTATCATTAAGGGGGTAATTTTATAAAAGAAGCCCCGATTCTACAGCGTCATCCGGAGTCCCAGGGTCCATTAGAGAATTCTAGCATAACTAATGTTCCAGGAAACCTCCTTAATCCATGGCTATGACTGGAGTAAATGCAGCACCTTATCACATAAGTTTTATTTATTAAATTTTCTATCCTGTTCTCCCAAGGGAGCTCAGAAGGTACTCGCGCATTGGGAGCCCACAGGGACAAAGTGACTTTGCAGGGTCGCAAGGAGCAGCCTGGGTTTGAACCCATAACCTCAGGGTGCTGAGACTGTAGCTTTAACCACTGCACCACTCTAGAAATGAAAATGTAGCGAAAGTATAGGACAATCGAGACATTGTGACATCACTGATGAGGTTGGCTCTTATTGGTGGAATGAGGCTGACATCACAGTATCAGCTCTGGGTACCAGAGACAGACACTTTTCACACTATTTATTTATTTATTCCGTTTTCCATACCGTTCTCCCAGGGGAACTCAGAACAGTTTACATGAATTTATTAAGCATTTTTCCCTCTCTGTCCCGGTGGGCTCACAATCTATCTAATGTACCTGGGGCAATGGGGGGATTAAATGACTTGCCCAGGGTCACAAGGAGCAGCATGGGTTTGAACCCACAACCCCAGGGTGTTGAAGCTGAAGCTCTAACCACTGCACCACACTCTCCCTCTAAATTATGTGTGTAAATGTGAGCTCTGCCTATGCCACGCCCACACCTCACGTCTCACGTCTGCCCTTTTCCATGTGTGTGTAAGGGAGTTGCTCACCTGTTATACAGCAGTGCTGAATCCATGACTAGCAAGTGTATCAATCAGCTGCACAAGGCCTGATGCTCTGTAACCTCCACTTGTAACTGTACCACGACTTAACTCTAACAATCGAGTGCAGGGCAGTTGCCTACCATTAGAATAGACCTACTGGATCAGACCAGTTGGCCCAGTGACCAATCCAGACCCTATTGAATGGCCAGCATTTTGACTAGCCTTACCTGCATACGTTCTGGTTCAGCAGGAACTTGTCTAACTTTGTCTTGAATCCTGGAGGGTGTTTTCCCCTCTCTCTGGGTGAGTGGTAGAAAACTGGAACGCTCTTCCGGAGGCTGTTATAGGGGAAAACACCCTCCAGGGATTCAAGACAAAGTTAGACAAGTTCCTGATGAACCAGAACGTACGCAGGTAAGGCTAGATTCAGTTAGGGCACTGGTCTGTGACCTCAGGGCCGCCTGATGAAATCTTTGTAAAAAAAGTGGACTCAACGCTCCCTTGACCTGATCTTAATCCAGGTGCAAAGGCTGGGCAGTAACGTTTAGGGCTAGGCCTGACCAGAACTGGAAGCACAAAAGAGAATTCAGTGGCAGCAGCTGGTGAATTCTTCAACTTGAGTTCTACATCTTCAGCTTTGGGCCCAAGATTATGAACTCAGTTCCATTAGATTTACATTTTGAAGAGAAGTTTTAAAATTTTAGGACTTCTACGCGACAGACTACTCGCCATGCAAGCAGTGAAACTAGACAGCCACGTCTCCAATTTACTGATTTCAGTGCCAGACTACAAAACCTTCAGGAGGGAAATAAAAACCAGGTTAATCAAGAAATATATCAAGACAAACTCCTGATACAACCAATAACCTCACTCCATCACCAGACTATAAATGTTCCAATCAATAACTTCCCTGTAATCTTCTGGACATGACCAGAATCTCTTTCTTTTGTAATCCACCTAAAACTGCAAGGCATTGGCAGAATAAAAGACACTAATGTAATGCAAGATCTGTGTTAGGGTCTGCTTTTGGATCTATCTGATATCGCTATTATTTTTGATTTGCTGAGGACTTTTAAGAAATGAGAAAGGAGCCAAGATGTTATAGGAATGTGCAGGGATGAGTACTCTGGCTCGTCTGAAGTACCTTTGACAGCAATGGGGAAGAGGAAGGCAAAGCTCTCGACTTGCCCTCCAGCCACAGCTGAGTCACCCTGGTTCAAGCAGGTTATCTTGGATTTTTGTGAGTTTCAGCTCTGAACAACTGCTCCTTTGGCTTTGGGTGGTCCTGAGGGTTCCACAGAACAGAGTTTAGAAGGGACATCATTAAACCATGAAATGCTTGTCCCGCCACCTCAACTCAGAAGCTATTCACCAGCAAGCATGGTTGGTTCTCCTGCTCTGTTAAGGCATGTCGAAGAAGTGGCTTTGGAAGGGATAAGGCTCCCCAGCCTACTGCAGAGCGGAGCTGTGTCTAGGGGTGATTTTCATCTGTGGAGTGGGCCTCAAGAACTTTTTATTCTGGGAAATGAGTGGAGAAGTTTGAACAAGCCAGCAGTTGTAACACTTGACTCTCTCTGGAAGGCTTTAACTCATATAGATCAATTTCTTCAACTATAATTTTCTAATACTGTATTTCTATTAAAAAGGAGGACTTTACTGCACAGAATGTGGGTTTATCTCAGGAGCAGGAGCAATAAACTACTAGATTGGACAGTTTTGAGACTCAATTGCGGGAATTTACTGTTGCTTGTTCCAAAAAAAGGGAGATTCTATAGAGGAGGATGGAATATCTTGAGACTATAATGAGGAAAACATGCGTTACTAACTTCCCGGAATTTTTTGATAAGACTCTTAATCCCATACGCCCCTTCAAGAACACTGAGGTCAAATACCCAACATCTTCTATCTGTTCCATCCATGTGACTCATTAACATGACCCATTCCACCATCTTCTCAGTCACCGCCCCCATGCTCTGGAATTCAATGCCCATAGAATTACGTGAAGAAATGATACTAAACCGCTTTAAAACAAAGCTAAAAACATTCCTATTCAAAGACACATTTGATCTTTAATTAAATCTTTCTCCAAACCATTACCTACAGACAGATCCTCTCCTATCGTACTACCCATTAATGGCTTTCTGTCCTATTTGATATGTAGTTCTCCCCTTTCTCCCTTCTGTACCAGTATGTCATAATTTATGTCACCCCGATTTTATACATAGTAACATAATAGATGATGGTCCATCTAGTCTGCCCAACCTAATTCAATTTAAATTTTTTCTTCTTAGCTATTTCTGTGCAAGAATCCAAAGCTCTACCTGGTACTGCTGAAGTCTCTGTCAAAGCTCATCTACACCATCCCATCCATTGAAGCCCTCCCCAGCCCATCCTCAACCAAACGTCCATATACAGACACAGACCGTGCAAGTTTATGGCCGTTTGGTTGAGGATGGGCTGGGGAGGGCTTCAATGGCTGGGATGGTGTAGATGGGCTGGAGTGAGCTTTAAATGTATACTGCTTAGAAGCTTGAAAAGCGGAATATCAAATATTAATAAAACTTAATAAATTTGAGGAAGAACTTAAGATTCTTGAATTTCCACAAATCTCCCTTAGTACCTCCAATCGAGATGCTGTGTCTTTCTGAAGATAATTTACCCCCAGTGCTGATAGAATTCATATATTTATTGGTTCCTATATCCAATGCTGGTGGAATGAAGGTTGGATAGGGAGTTGGTCAGGGGGAACTGTTGAATGTGACCATTTCTTGAGTCATCATTGGAACCAATAACATCTAGAATGACACTCCTGGCAACCTTTGTTCAAGAGTCAGACCACAATACTGTTTAAAAACTTTACTTCCAATATATGATGCAACAGTTTTGGAGATCTGTAACTCGTATATCTCCTGAAATGTCTAGGATGACTCAAGCAAGACAGAGGGAGTTCTTGGGATATAAGACAAGAGTTCTCGGCCTGGGAGGAACATTTTTGTTAAAAATGTCCTTTTTGTTGCTTTGTTTCTTTAGGTGGACATAATTATTTATTTTCTGACCCCAAACAACTGTTAGACATTTTGGTAGTAAGGGAATCTTCTGTTAGAGTCGGGCCTTCCTCTGAAAAATAGAAACATGACGGCAGATAAAGGCCAAATGGCCCTTCTGCAGTAACCATGATCTCTTTTTCTCTCCGAGAGATCCCACGTGCCTATTCCAGGCACGTTTGAATTCAGACACAGTCTCTGTCTCCACCACCTCTTCCAGGGAAGTTCCTTAACCAGCAAGCCGAAGGATCATTGTGGCTCTTCTCATGATATTTGTCCATTTTCCTACTAGTTTTATTTTCCTTCTTGCTCCTCCATCAGATTTTGTGGACAAAAGTTTGGGGGAATTTAATTACTTTTATAGTAATTGTTTCCTTTGAATAATATTTCTTTATTTTCCTTATTACAACCAAAAACGAAACCACAGTACAATTAAAAACTTATCCTCCTCCATCGACAACTTCGTTCTACTGAACATAAATGGTGTCAAATCTGGTCAAACAACTCCCTCCTTCAATATAAAGAAAAGGCCACTCAATACAAATCCGCTATACAACAAGCCAAAAAAGAATACTACTCAAAATATATAACTACAGCTCACAACTCTTCAGCACTCTTCAGTATAGTTCGATCTCTATCTCCTTATTCAAATAAGAAACCTCCTCCTCTATCTAAACAGCCACCTGCTTCAGAACTTGCACACTTCTTCGACAAGAAAATCAAGGAAATTAGGTCAAACCTAGGACAACCCACACCTACACTACTCCAAGATCCTGTTGACCAGACAAATCTTCTATCTTTCAGTACTTTTTCTAACTTTAGACCCCCATCTTTAACAAACCTTTTCAAAGTCTTCCAATCAATAAATGCTCCCAACAATCCAATAGAAAGCATTCCCCCTTCAATTCTCAAGAAATTCTTTTCTATCTTTGGTCCATTCTTATTGGAGATGGTAACTAAAAGTCTCACTGTTAATCTTATTCCTAAAGCTTGGAAATCTGCTCTGGTCTTCCCAAAACTAAAAAACCAAAATCTAGACACTACATTACCAGCAAACTTCCGTCCCATTGCTAACCTTCCTCTCATTTCTAAACTTACGGAGAAAATAGTACATAACCAGCTCACAGAATTTATCGACAAAACCAATGCGCTATACCCGCATCAATCTGGCTTTCGCTCTAATTACTCTACTGAATTATCCTTACTAGGTCTCATCACCACTATACACTACTTCCTTGACCATCAAAAATCTGTCCTACATATCTCTCTCGACTTGTCTGCAGCATTCGATACTGTTGATCACTCTCTTCTTATTGATCGTCTTAGGAACTGCAGCATCACAGGCTCAGCCCTTTCATGGTTCACCTCTTACTTCAATGAACGTAACTTCAAAGTTCACTCAAAAGAGGAAACCTCACCACCCATAGTTCAAACGTACGGTGTCCCACAAGGCTCCATTCTCTCTCCTTTACTATTTAATATCCTTATTGCTCCTCTCCTCACTTTAGCTCAGTCTATGGGCTTCACGATTTTCGCAAATGCAGACGATATTCAACTACTTCACCCCATTGATTCTTCAAACATATACAAAATACAAGAAATTAACACTAAACTGGACAAAATCAGTGATTGGCTTCACGCAAACAAACTCTCCCTCAACATCAATAAATCCTGTGGTTTACTTTTTCCGACTAAGAACAATGAAATAATAAAAGGAAAAATCCTCATTAAATCTTACCCAGTAAAAATGGAATAAAAAATAAAACTACTTGGAGTAATCATAGACAAAGATATAACTTTTCATGGTCAGATTAGTTCTGTGGTAAAAATTTGCTTCTATAAACTCCGGCTTATTCGCTCTCTAACTTCTATCCTCGAAACCAAAGCTATCACAACCCTTGTTCATTTCTCATCTTGATTACTGCAATTCTCTTTATAACGGAATTCCCCAAAAAGAATTACGACATCTACAGCTCATCCAAAATAGGGCAATAAAACTTATACATAAGATAGGGAAATATGATCATGTTACTCCCCTTCTGAAAGAAGCCCACGGCTACCTATCACCCACCGCATTACCTATAAAACACTTATGTTAGTCTTCAAAATCAAACTCTCGCGTCTTCCACCCTTTCTGGACAAACTCATCATCCCTCTCTGCCCCTCTCGGACTCTCAGATCAGCAGATCTGTCCCCTCCATCAAAGAATTCTATTACACCAGGATAACCAACTTTATGGAATGCCTTGCCATCCCAACTCCGCCACAAAAATCTTCTTGATAAATTCAATACTAAACTAAAAACGTTCTTATTTCAAGATGCATTCCACAGCTTCTAAATTTCTCATTCCCAAAAGTCTGCCAACCGCTTTTAAGAAGTGACCCAATTCCTAATGTTACATCTCTTCTCCCTTCCTCTTCTTTTTAACTTATATTTTTTTTCTTTATTATTTTTAACAATGTAATTATGTGCCCCCCCTCCCTTTTCTCCTTCTACCCTCACTTTCATGTTTGTCTTTGTAAAACGTCTTTAATGTTCACTCTTCCCCCTTCTATAAGTATTATTTTAATTCTTTATTTTATCTTAGCACTGTAAACCGGCTAGATGCTTGTCGATGGTCGGTATATTAAAAATAATAAAACTTGAAACTTTTTGGCAAATGTAATATCAAATTAGAATAAAATTTTAAAAAAAGGATCTGAGGAAAGCAATTTTATAAAACAAATCAGTCATTAAAATGCTTTTATTATGTATGTTTATTGGCTTTTTTTTTTTTAATGAGAAACAGGGGATCAATCAGGAATGGCTTTGAAGAATCTTTTCTGTGCCCGTCCAGTCATTGATAACTTGGAGGTAAGAAGTACAGCTTTAGCTTCCTCCTCCAGTTCCTCACAACTTCAGCACTGGCTCCTTGGAGTAAGCAAACTAAGGGCCCCTTTTTTCAAACTATGATAGAACTTTTTACCGTAGGCCGGCGTGGTAAGTGCTCTCTAATGCTTCTTCAATTCCTCTGAGCATCAGAGCATTTACCTCGTTGGCCTGCTGTAAAATGCTCTACTGCATTTTGATATAAAAGAAAGCAGATCACGAATCAAACAGGGAAAGACCTTACATAAAAGTTGTCTGACGTGGCCACATTTCAACCACCAGTGGGCTCTCTGAGAGGTTACCAATAGAGATCAAATGATCACATGAGAACTCTGCTTAAAATAGTTGAGAATGCAGAAGCCTGCAGCAAGTCAGCCTAACCAACAGATGGCAGCATCTGACCACACTGATAGTTATCAAACTTGTATTTATTATACTTCCGATTCTGCATAAGTTGCCCAAATTTGGATGTGGATGCCAGATCCGTGGGTAAACTACTTAGTCTATGAGGTCTGACAATTTCGTGAACTTGCCTCTGTGCGCTTAACTTTGGCAGCACTGTACAAACAATTCGGTAAGGTTTCTCGTAGAAGCCTCAACCGGATGCTGCTAAATCTCCCATCCACAAAAGATCTTCGCTATAAAAGAGTTTTCTACGCCATGCTTACTTTTCTAGGAGTAAAAACTTGAAATGGCCTTATAGGAAGGACCAGAACTGAACCATCTTCCAAAGAAAACTGAAAACCCATCTGTTCGATACTTAGGGCTCCTTTTATCAAGCCACACTAGGGGGGTTAGCGCGCGTGACTTTTAATCACGCGCTAACCCCCATGCTGGCCAGAAAACTAACCCCTGCTCAAGGCAGGTATTAGCAGCTAGCGCAGCTGGCGGTTTAACGCGCGCTATTACGCATGTTAAACCGCTAGTGCGGCTTGATAAAAGGAGCCCTTGTACACGCAATGTCAAGTACTTCAATGCGTATGACAATTTAAAAATAGGAGACAAAAAATAAAACAATTTTATACAAATAAACGTACAGTATATACGTACAAATAATTACCGATACAAAAGGAGAGAGGGATGAACTACAATCTTTAAAGAAAATAAAGAAACATTTAGGGAAAAAACATCTGGAAGGTAACAAAGAAAATACACAACAAAGTCTGCAGTACAGTAGGCAAGAGCAAAAACCAAGAAAAAACTGCAGATCAAAATGTAGAAAATGGCAGTGAACAAATGGATTAAATGTTTTTCTGAGGGGAGAGAAAGTGTCACTAATGAAGAAAGGTAACGAGCAGAAATTAATGAATTGTGTGTCAAAATCGTTGGCTGACTGTGAGAAGCATAGCAGACCAGGTAAGCATCGATAGAGAAACGGGAATCTTGGCTTGAGAAAGGTGTGTGCAAAAATGGTCCTGAAGGAGCTCACCAATGAACAAAAGCAAAAGAGAGTTGAAGTTTCCCAAGACCTTTTGGAGAGGCATGACAATGTTTTGGATCGTGTTATCACTGATGATGAAACATGGGTGTACCAATATGACCCTGAAACAAAGCGTCAAATTGCACAATGGAAGTCAGCCAATTTGCCATGACCAAAATAGTTCTGCCAGTTCAAATCAAGCGTCAAAACGATGTTGCTAACCTTTTTTGATATCGGAGGGATTGTTCATTACGAATTTGTACCAATTGGACAACCAAGTTTACTATTTGGAAGTGCTGAAAAGGCTGCGTGAAAAAGTTAGATGAAAACAATCTGAACTTTTTGCCAACAGCTCATGTCTCTTGCATCATGACAACGCACCAGCTCACAGGACACTGTCTGTGAGGGCGTTTTTAGCCAGAAAACAAACAACTATATTGGAACACCCTCCCTACTCACCTGATCTGGCCCCCCAATGACTTTTTTCTTTATCCGAAAATAAAAGAAATATTGAAAGAAGACATTTTAATGACATTCAGGACATCAAGGGCAATACAATGACAGCTCTCATGGGCATTCCAGAAAGAGTTCCAAAATTGCTTTGAAAGATGGACTAGACGCTGCTGTCAGTTCATAGCTTCCCAAGGGGAGTACTTCGAAGGTGACTGTAATGATATTCCGCAATAAGGTATGTAGCACTTTTTCTAGGATGAGTTCATGAACTTAATTGTCAGACCTCCAACTGAAAATGGGATGAGGCCTAGGAGGGGCATGAGTGTGTCAGGGGCATTTCAGAAATTAGGTGTGCAGTGTTTGTGTACCCGCTGTATCTGAATGTATCAGTTGGATGCAAGCATTTCCACCAGTTTTTTCAGGTGCAAAATTAGGCACAGGAGATGCTGTTAGCCTGTATTCTGTAAAGGATGCACTGTACATGGATCCTAACGAGTGCCTCATCATGGAAGTTTACTAAAGTTCCCATTAAATACTAGAAAGTTATGTGGAATGATTCCTCCGTCTGATGCAGTGTTAAGTCACGAAACAAGAGGCCCTTGTCAAGGGATTACAAGTCACTCTGCATGCCATTTGCAAGCTGAGCTCTGGTATCCCCCTCTTTTACTGAGCCACAGTAGAGGTTTCTATCATAGCTTGGAGCGCTAAATTTCTGTCACCAATAGAAATGCTATGAGTGTCGGAGCAGTAACGCTCCAGCCCACACTAGAAACCTCTACTGTGGCTTAGTAAAAGTGGGCCTATATTTGGTGCCATTTGGGATTATAATCATGAGGACTGTTGCAACTGCTGTTGTGAATGAAAATAATGGTCTTTGGAACTGTATTTTTAACTGAATTCCTTTGGGGTGTTTAGTATTTCACTACTTTGGGGTTTTATTGGGCTATTTTTCCTAATCTTTGGAAGAAGCCATTGATAAGAACGGTTCTGTGGATTTAGTGTAGAGCAGTTTTGGACATTGATATTGAATGTTCAAGGCTTCTGTTTAATGATTGGCCTTCCAACACCACGTGGGAACTATAGCAAACGTTTTGTATTCTGATCTTAGTATAGGGTTTGCTTCTCCTCTTCATGGGTGAGATTTACTGAATTTGGCCCTATATTGGGTTGACATTATTTTCAAAAATGGACACCAGAAAAGACTGGTACCTGCCCTTTATAGAATCACCCATGTTGCTGATTCTTGGACCCTAATTTGGGGCACCAGATATTTACCTGCTGCCCAAGTCAAGCATGCTGAGCCAGTATTCTATAATAGCACACACAATTTCTGGGAACACCCCTGACCCCCCCCCCCCTGTCCAGCATTATAGAATAATATACAGCCAGAAGCCCACAGAAATCTGAATTGCTGCCAATAAATGTCAATAATTGGGTTGTTAGCACTGAATTATTGATGGTAGATGGTTCATTAAGCAATTGGGTTGCATATGCATCTCAGCAGCCCACCTAAATTTGAGCACCATATGTAGAATCCAGGGGCTAGTGCATATAAGCTTGATGATCATCAAGTTAGTTTGACTCTGACTGCTACCATCTGTTCGTTAGACTGATTTGCTGCTGGCTTCTGCAATTTCAGTTGTTTTAAAGAGTTTTTATGTGATCATTTGATCTCCATTGATAACCCTTGATGCAGGGCGAAACATGACCACATTTGGGCAACTTTTATGCTGAGAATAAATGACTTTATCCCTTTGATGTGTGATCTGCTCTTCTCGGTGTGGAATCTATTGGTTACTGGTCCTCTTTTGGTCCACATCATAAAAATATCAAAATCTCAGATAGAAAGCACACCTTATTTATAAAACATTTTTCATTTCATTTCATAAAGAAATGATGTCAAAGCAATGTATATTCATATATAGTGGGAATTTTTCTGACCTTGAAGGGCTCATAATGAGTTTGCACCTGAGACACTGGAGGGTTAGGTGATCTATATCTGTATCTGACCAAGATCAGAAAAAGCTGTAGTGCAATTTGGACCCTGGTTCTCAGCTTCTCCAGTCCATGTTGTAGATGTGTATTTTGCTCTGTGCTGTCGGTATGGCTCAGCTATTTAAGAATTCTGATTCAGTGAGAGCACTTTCTCCAGATTTCTCTCTCTATTGAGGAGAGACAGACCTGATAAGATTCTCTGTCCCAAAATGCTGTATTTAGAATTTAATAGCGTTTGCTATTTTCTTTCTTTCTTTTTTTTTGCTTAAAATGAACAAAAAAAGACAGCTGACAAGTCTGAAGCACCAGAAAAGCCCAAGTCCAAGCGGGTCCATATTTCCATTCTGGTATGTATGCTTATATTTCTGTTACACACAGAGGCACATTTTAATATGCTTTTCCAAAAACTGGTCCAAGTGGTATAAGACAGAAAAAAATGCCGGTTGTGAAAAGGACAAATGCAGACACAACAGGAAAACCATTCACACCAGACACTAAAGCCCGGATTCTGTATAGGAAGCTGCCTAAGAGGCTTTTGAGAATTGTACACAGGCGTCTTATAGAGAATCATGCCTTAGCCTGCCTAATAACTCTTCTCTAACCAACGTCCATGTTACAGGTGCTGGTTAGAGAATCAGGTTGCCGCTGAGCTTAGCGTGGCAAGGGATCTCCCTGTGACGATAAATTTAGCGACAACCTGTTCCCAACCCCCACAAAGACTACCAGCAGGAGGGATGCCCAGTTCTTTCTGCTGGAAACCCCCCTTCCCCCCCCAAATGATCGGTCCTCCTGCCAACATCTGCCATGAACTTCCCCCAATGATCGCGGCAGAAGAGATGCCCAATCTCTCCTGCTGACACTCTCTCACCCCCCCCCCCAATGATCGCAGCAGAAGGGATGCTCAGTCCCTCCTGCCAACACCCCCCACCCCCCTGAAAATTCACAACCACCCCTAATCCTTGCACAAAATGAGCAACTCAACCAGATGTCCCCAGTAGGATGTGGACATGCCAATGGTGATGATGGTGTCTCCTCCTGAAATGGGGAGTGCAGGTATAATTTTTCTTCTGCCCAATATACATCCAGACCCCCCACCCCCACCCCCTTCAATATACATGAATTATTGTTTTGGATATGTATATCCAAGCTTTGTAAAATCAGGATCTAGATTAGTATATGATATAAGGCTTCTGAAATGTTAGATAAATTGTGAGCCCACCGGGACAGATAGGGAAAATGCCTGATTGTAAACCGCTTAGATAATCTGATAGGCGATATATAAATACCTAAATAAATAAAAATTGCCATAGAGACCTGGGCTACTCCTGCCCAAGCACATTTTAGGTAAGTACATTTATGAGCCAAGCAGTAATTGCTTTCAAAGGTACAACTGAGACTTTAAATCCACTTGCATATGGGAATAACTTAAGCAGTAACAGTTTTGCATTAGGAAGAAGTAATGCATTCTAAAAAAATTAAAACATTTTGGAACTTTAAAACTTAAAGCTAAGCAGTTACTTGGGCAAATTTCTGTGGATGAAAGAAGGGGGTAGCAAGCTTTCATATTACCCTGGGTTAAATAGGGACACCTGGGGCAGGACTAAGGAAGATACCCTGCAAAAATGGAAAGTACTTTTCAGCTGCAGAGAAACCAAACGGGACAGTTTGAAAGTCATCATCAGCAAAAAAAGACAAAGAGTCACACTGAAGAAGAAAAAAGTGCTTAAAAGAAATCAGAAAGAAAATAAAAATGGGAAAGGGGGCAGAGAGACAATGTCGGACCATCTGCTCCTCCTCCACATCTCCAGCTCTTTTTCTGTTTAGTTTATGGTGTGTATGGCTTATGCTAGTTCCCGTCTTATTGTTTCATATATTTATCTTATATTTTTGAAAATTGTTTTTACCTTGACCAATAAAGCTTAAACCAAGCTGAAACTGCTACCAAGATGCAGCCATTTAGTACTAAGTAGTATATAAAGTAATGAAATCAACTGAAATGTCCCTCTGCTAGTATCCCTAGAAACTCTTCAGAGTCATATGGAAACATCTAGACCTCCACCTTTTCAAGGAGTGTCTTATAATCCCTCCATTCAGAAATCTCTCTGTAAAACAGTGTCTCAGAGCCCGACATACTCTGACGTTTCCAATCAGGATTTTCTCTCTCTGTTTCAGGATGAACGTGAATTTGATGGAGATGATATGACACCATTGGAGGTAGGTATTTTGATTTCCCTGGGTCTGTGGTTGCCATTGCTCTCTGTGGAGGGAGGGCAGACCTTAGAGCTGCTCAGAAACGCCTGTCTTCAGTCCCAGTTTGAAAGACAAATTAGTGCAGTTAGAGTGAAGGAAGTCGTTAAGGATCCTATAGCAAAAAAAAATGTCTAACATGTATGTTCAGGCCTTGCCCTTGGTGAAATGGAGGGAGAAACTTATTTTGTTTCTGTGTTTGACATGGAAGTAATTTATAAATTGCAGAATTGATTTTACTGAATAAAAAATTCCTAATGATACTCATGTTTTATGACCTACTAATAAGGGGAGGGGTAAGTAAAATCAGGGTACCCCTGCCATGGCAAAAGCTGACCAGTGTGTACCTGATGAGGGATCACGAGGGGATGCAGGCTACCTTCAAATCATAGAGGCCAAAGACAGACCTGCAATTTAGGGGAGGTCTGTCTGGCCACTAGATGTAGTTGCTCAGCCAATAAATATTGACAGTGACAGCTCTATTGTGCAACCCTGAGGTGCTTATCTCCCACTGAATATCTGCAATTTGACAACTTAGCATTACCTAGCTAATTAGCTCTGCATATTGTGGTCTACACCAGTGTTTTCCAACCTTTTTACACCTATGGACCGGCAGAAATAAAATAATTATTCTGTGGACCGGCATCAGTCCGTGGACCGGCGGTTGAAGAACACTGGGCTAAGTCATGAGCCAGATCCCGCCCATCTCTACCCAATCTCCACCCCAGACCCCGCCCCCATAATAGTACTAATTGCACCTTGCACGTCCCATGCCTCATCTGGAAGCCTTCCCTCTGACGCTGCAACATCAGAGAGAAGGCTTCCGGTTCAGACGCAGGATGCCCGTAGGAGCCGCTGCCCGTGGCTTTGTGCACTGAATCAGTTAGGAAGAGGGAGCTGGCTCGAAGATAACGCCACATCGATCGCACCTTGGACCGGCGGTTGAAGAGCACTGGTCTACACTATAGGATGAAATTCCAAACTTTCTATTGATAGAGGTTAAAGGGGCCGGGACTTGTATACGGCTAACTCTGTGTGGTTACACAATCAAAGTGCTTTACTTATTCTAGGCAGGTGCTTATTTTGTACCTGGGGTTAAGTGACTTGCCCCGTGGGAATCAAACTCACAACCTCAGAGTGCCGAGGCAGCTGCTCTAACCACCACTAGATATTGTGAGAATTGTCCCCATCCTAAATTTTCAAACAAGCTGCGTGGTGCATATCTTTTCCATGTGTTTTCTGAGCCAGCTTTTGCAGAGTAATAAAGCATATAATTCATCTTTCAAAAAACTACCACATGGTCACATCACTCAGGTGGGAAATTGCGCACCAAAGGCTCAATACCCAGAGCTGTCGCATGTAGTTAATGCTGGGTGTGGAGTGGACACATGTTATCCGAGGTTTGAGCATGGCTGTTAACGTGTACAAATTCTATTGAAATATATTGAAGCCGATGTTAATAAGGTCAGTAACATTCCACCGCGATGCACAGAAGGAAATGATGGGCTATAACGCCAAAACATTGTCACCATTACATTGGATTGAATTCATTAATAATAACAATAACAATTTTATTCTTGTATCCTGCCATACCACACAGTTCTAGGTGGTTCACTGAACAATCAGTGAAATACAGGTATTAAGAATAAGAGCAATGAAGGTAAAGACAAACTATGAAAATACAAAGAGAAGTCAAGTTACAAATTGGTCAAACAAATAGCTTTTCATCTTTTTTCTAAAGGAATAATAAGATGATGATTGTGCCTAACCAAGCATTCATTGTGCCTGCTTGAAATGCAAGTGTTTTAGCCAAAAAATCTCTTATATTAAGAACATAATGCTGCTGGGTCAGACCAGTGGTCCATCGTGCCCAGCGGTCCGCTCACACGGCGGCCTCCAGGTCAAAGACCAGTGCTCTAAATGAGTCCAGCCTCACCTGTGTATGTCCCAGTTAAGCAGGAACTTGTCCAGCTTAGTCTTGAAACCCTGGAGGGTGTTTTCCTCTACAAAAGACTCCGGAAGAGCGTTCCAGCACTCCCCCACTCTCTAGGTGAAGAAGAACTTCCTTATGTTTGTACAGAATCTATCCCCTTTCAACTTTAGAGAGTGCCCTCCCCCGCTCGCATCACACACACCCCCCCCGCCGCGATCTGAAATCCCCCAGACCCACCCAAACACGCTTCTTACCCCCATCCGGGCACCAGCATGTCCTGTGTGTTGGTGCCGGTGCCCGAAGATTTGCGTCCTCTTCTTCGCTGGGCCTTGAGCATCTGCACATGCTCAAGGCCTGCGTGTTCACGCTCTCTCCGAGATTCTCGGAGATCTCCGACATACCGGTGCTGGTGCCGGTGGCCAGATGGGGGTAAGAAGCGTGTTCGGGTGGGTCTGGGGTATTTCAGATCGCGGCGGGGGGGGGGGGGTGTGATGCAAGCGGGGGAGTGCCGGTTTGCGGGGGGAGGATGCCGGATCGCGGGGGGCGCTGCTCACAAATCGAGGCAAGCTCGGTTTCCGAGGCACCAATTTTGTGAATGTTTTGCTCGTCTTGCAAAACACTCGCAAACCAGTGCACTCGGAAACCGAGGTACCACTGGGCAAGAAAGTTTCAATAAAATTTACAGGAAATTCATAGTATTACTAAAATAGAAAAGTTCAATCATTACAAATACAAGGAAAGATTTTCAGCAAGGTCCATAATGCTGCTGAAATAAAAATGACTTGAGTTGTGTTCGAAACACCCAAATTTCTTAGATTGATTATCCCTTATTGCTCTACACCAGGGGTAGGCAATTCCGGTCCTCGAGAGCCAGAGCCAGGTCAGGTTTTCAGAATATCCACAATGAATATGTATAAGATGGATTTGCATGCACTGCCTCCTTGAGATGCAAATCTATCTCAAGCATATTTATTGCCTCCTCCTGCTCTACACGAACACTAAAATCCAATACTCAAAATCTTTTACATATCCCTTCTGTTAGACATATTTTTTATGATACTACCCGCAAATGCATTTTCTCTGTTAGTGCCCCCCCAAACACTGGAACTCATTAGCAGCTTATTTAAAAGAAGAGGAAAATATCGATAAATTTAACACAAATTTAAAAGCTTTCATGTTTAGGGATACTTATAATTTATGTCCGAGCAAAAAAATCACAGACCTCTCCCAATTAAACATTAACTAAGGAAGAGCATAGGTCCCTTTCCTCATCGTGCTACCCTTTCTCCATCTTTCCTAAAAAATCCCTTATGTCTCGATTTGTGATGTATCTACCCTAAGTATTAATTGTTTGGCACCAAATTTGATTTTAGATTTTTAATGTAATGTACACCGCTTTGACAATTTTAAGGCGGTGTATCAAATGTTAATAAACTTGGGTAGGAGCGTTAGGAGATGTGCCTTTAGAAATGTCTGATAAGTTCAGTACTGGAGGTTTTGTCTGAAACAGTTTCCATCCAAAAGCTCCCTGATTTTCTGATAAGGATCTTTATATGAACCATTTCAAGGCTCATAAAAATAGCAATCATTATTCACACTCTGCTACATGGGCAGAAAATAATTCAGAGGAATGTTGCAAACCATTTGCAAATCATTCCCTCAAACTAGGTAAAAAAGAAAATCCTCAGTGGGATTGAGAAGAACAAACACATGCCCAGATGCACTACAATCCATGCACTTAAAACCATGTGGGTTGCTATGGGGCCGATTAATTGTCTGATTTGAAAATGGCAATTGATGTTCAAATAACTTTGCATGTCTGGCGGAGGTCTGCCGGATTCCCACCCCATCAGTTGTTGGAAAAGTGACTTTGACGCATGCACAGAGCAGGACACACAAGCTGCCCATTACAGAAGAGTTACGATATGAGCTGCAATGCCAGTCCTTCCTTAATCAGGGCAAAGCATCCCTCAGGTGGAAAGAGGATTAATTTATGTCCAGGCTGTGTATGAGGCCTGCTTAATGTTCCATGTCCTTTTGGAATGAGGGAGTCTGGTTTTACATCCTCCAAGTTCTACTTTCTCATCTATCAAATAATCGTATCTCACCCGCAGGTCATTGAATGGGAGGAGCTACAGCTGGATGAACAGGTGAATTTCAACAACTGTAAAATTGATCCTGCTCCCTTCCAGCTGGTAGAACGCACCTCACTTCACAAGGTACAGTAATTGCTAGTCCCAGGCTAGTATTGAACAGGAATTGACATTGTAAATATTTATTTATTTGTGTTTCTTATATACTGCTTCTGTTCTTAAATATTTCTCCCTATCTGTCCTGATGGACTCACAATCTAACTACAGTACCTGGAGCAATGGAGGAGGATTAAGTGACTTACACAGGGTCACAAGAAGCAGCACAGGGATTGAACCCTTAACTTCATGGTGCTGAGGCATAGGTTCTAACCACTAGACCACTGCAGTCCAAAATGGTTAAATCTTATTTGGAGAAGGTTTGGTTTGTGGGAACATACACATCTCTGAATCTTAATGTTTGCAGAAATGCACAACCAGAATTAAAGGTGACAAAATATCCCTTGCTGGAGTCGCTGACGTGATCACAGGCATAAAAGCACAGTTTGCCCTGTGTGATAGATGCAGGAAAGATACAAGACATGCCCCCAGCATTTACCACACTGCGAATTTGGCATTAACTCTGTTTCAGTATGTGTAACATGTACCTCTGTGTTGTAGAAGGATCTCTAAGTTGGTTACTTATGTTTTCTGCACTTTTCTTGTTCTTTCCTTCCCTCGGTTTCCCAGGCTCACACAATCTTCTCTCTTCTCGGTGTTGATCACGTGTATGTCACAAGCATTGGACGCCTAATTGGAATGGTGTCTCTCAAGGAGGTAAGAAGACATCTCAGTGCCTTTATGAGGCCACTGGAGCATTGGTGGAGGATATTCTCAAGGATAATTTCAAAGACTCTGGCTCAGTACAAAGTCCAGAAGCACTTTGGATCCATAAATCTGCTACCTAATTTTCAATGGGAATGTGTTGTATTTTCCCTTTGAAAATTGACCTGGGTACAGGAAATCCACAGCTTTTCACCCTGTTTTTGTGTGGGTAGATTTTCCTTTGAAAATAGCAGGCACAGACCTGAACATGCAATCTGAATGCATCACAGTGGGAACGCCAGACAGATGATTTGTGCTGCAGAGCAGGTCATGAACTTTCCACACATACAGTCAACATGCTGGTGAGGAAAGCACATATTCCCATTGGAAAATGCAATTTTTTGGGAATCGATAAAGCCCCCACAATAATTCTACATGAAAATAGCAACATGCAAAGCTTGGTATGTTTGTAATCTGTGCTTGTAAATATGGTTATTATCTGTAGAATTGACACACTAGGTTTAAATATGACCTCCATTATCTTCATAGTGTCCCTAATATCATACTGGGACTGGGTCAGAAGGAAGGAGTGTTCCCTATCACAATGCTGGGACACTAGGACAGAAGAGAAGTGTATCCCCTTTGACCTTGCTGAGACAGAGGGGAGAGTGTCCCCCAACAACATGCTGGGACACTGAACTGGAAGGAGTCTCCCTTAGCACTAGGGTAGCATGGAATAGAGGGGATATGATAGAGACTTGCAAGATCATGAAGGGCATAGAGACAGTAGAGAGGGACAGATTCTTCAAACTTTCAAAAAATAAAAGAACAAGAGGGCATTCGGAAAAGTTGAAAGGGGACAGATTCAAAACAAATGCTAGGTAGTTCTTCTTTACCCAACGTGTGGTGGACACCTGGAATGTGCTTCCAGAGGAAGTAATAGGGCAGAGTATGGTACTGGGGTTTAAGAAAGGATTGGACAATTTCCTCCTGGAAAAGGGGATAGAAGGGTATAGATAGAGGATTACTACACAGGTCCTGGACCTGTTGGGCCGACGCATGAGCGGGCTGCTGGGCACGATGGACCTCAGGTCTGACCCAGCGGAGGCATTGCTTATGTTCTTATGAATGTTGCTACTCTTTGGGTTTTGGCCAGGTACTAGTGACCTGGATTGGCCACCTTGAGGACGGGCTACTGGGCATGATGGACCATTGGTCTGACCCAATAAGGCTTTCTTACAGTCTTACCAGACATCCGGGAAAACATGGACATCTCTTTTTAGAGGATTGTCTGGGTGCCCAGATGGACCTTCCAAAACTCAGTAGTTTGTCCAGGTTTTGAAAGCTCCAACCTCCCGGCCGCATCTGGAGGGCCTCTGAGCATGTGCGGATAGAAATTAGAAATATGATGGCAGATAAAGGTCAAATAGCCCATCCAGTAACCATTATCTCTTCCTCTCTCTATGAATCCCATATGCCTATCCCAGGATTTCTTAAATTCATACACAGCTTTTGTCTCCACCACCTCTTCCAGGAGAATGTTTCACGCATCTACCACCCTTTCTGTAAAAAAGTATTTCCTTAGATTACTCCTGAGCCCATCACCTCTGAACTTCATCCTATGCCCTCTCATTCCAGAGCTTCCTTTCAAATGAAAGGACTCGACTCATGTGCATTTATATCACATAGATTGTTGGTTTTTTAAAAATCTTTTTTTAAGGCAACACAAAATTCTAAATGAGGTCTGACCAAAGTCTTATACAGGGGCATCAATACCTCCTTTTTCCTATTGGCCATACCTCTCTCTATGCACCCTAGCATCCTTCTAGCTTTCGCTGTCACCTTTTCAACCTGTTTGGCCATCTTAAGATCATCACATACTATCACACCCAAGTCCTGCGCATACTTGGAGATCCTCTAGATGCAGCCTGGAGGTCAGAAAACAAAGATGAGGCTTTGCGTGGGTGGAGCTAGAGGCAGAACAGGGCAGGGCTTTGGGAGGAACGGGGCGTGGCCATGGTTTTTCCGGGCTACAATCTGGTAACCCTACTTAACATCATGATAGAACACTGGGTCAAAGGAGAGGAATGTCCCCCAACACCATTCTTTGAACACTGGGTCAGAGAGGAGAGCATCCCCCAACACTATTTTTGGACACTGGGTTAGAAGGGAGAGCATCCCCCAACACCATGCTAGAACATGGGGCTAGGGGGAGTGTTCACTAATTATCATTCAAGAACATGGGCTCAGGGTGGGAGGGTAGTATCCCCTATACCATGCTAGAACATGAACTTGGGGGGGGGGGGGAAGATATCCCCAAATATCATGCTAGAACACAGGATCAGAGGGGAGATTGTCCCCCAACACCATGCTAGAATACAGGCTCAGAGGGTAGAGTGTTCCAAAATACTAAGCTGGGGCACTGGGCCAATGCTTGATCAGATGATTGCATGTCTCCTTATAGCGTGTTAAGAAATGGGGTGAGAAGGAGGTGTGTACCATTTAAACTGTGTTAGAACTCCCAGGTGCTATGAACTGTGAGGGAGGAAAGGCCCGTAACATCATGCTTTGGTCAGAGTTGGATAACAGAAGCTGAATTGATGAAGTTTGCCACATGGTGTTCATCATAGACACAGAATATATGGAAATAATTTGTTCTCCATTGTGTCCTGTTATGTCTTAACCAGCTAAGGAAAGCCATAGAGGGCTCAGTTACACTGAAAGGTGTGAAAGTGCGGCCTCCACTGGCGAGTTTCCGGGACAGTGCTACGAGCAGCAGTGAGGCAGAAACCACAGAAATGCATAGACTGTGGGATCGTCATGAGCGACTTTCACTGCCACGAGAGTCCAGTCCATCAGATACCAACAAGTGCCAGTGAAGGTAGAAAGGAGAAGACTGAGGCCAGAACACTGTGAGAAGGAAGAGAGAGAGGACATCCTAGATCCTCTGCACTGAGTAACTTTTCTGCACTAAAATGAACAGCTAATCTGAGAAAGATGCCAAGAGCACATGAGAGTCGGGCTCTTCTGCTGGGGACATTTTAGGGTGAGGGTTCTCCAGAGCCCCTCTGCAAGTCATGCTGTTTCTGTGTAGGGTTTGAGAATGTTCACTGGCATTGAAGACCCTGCCCAAGCCTCTTTGGTCACCATGAGTAAGGCTGAGTAGAAGACACAGGGCAGCTCCTTTCTCTTTCACACACCTAACAGTGGAGACTGTGATACTTACAAGACATGTCTCCGTGCATGTGCTAAGCCAGACCTTCCCTAACCTGAAGATCTTGTCCCTTAAAAGGAAGAAAGTAGGCCATATAGTGAAGGTAGCTCACTCTAGGGCTATTTTTCAAAGTTGCCATTGGATTCCTTAGTTAGATATAGTTTATTTTCATTGGGTGAAAGCACAACAGAAGGAATACCCCCACACTCGTTAAGTGTAATATCTACAAAAACGCCTTCTTCCAACCCACACTCGTTATGTAATATCTACGTGAACACCTTTCATCCCACACTTAGCAAATATAATCCTCCTGATATTAGCAAGCTAAGCCCTAATATTCAACATGAGATGGCCACTGAAATATTAGCACTTAGCGTATAACCCAGTCACCGCATAGCCAATTACTTCCAATATTCATTGGCTGACCTGCTATGCTAAGTGGGCAGATAGAGCTGCAGAAGTAGCAGATCTGTCTTTGGCCGCTATACCTCAGCCAACCAGCTGATGAATATGCAGCTAAAAATAGACCGAAAATTTAGTGCTGCCCAGCATTGAATTTCTTGGTTCTCTGCCTATCGCAGAAGTCAGTCACCCTCTTTATTGTACCTATATTCGCTGATTGTACCTTTTCGCTGTCTGTCCAGCCTTTCCTTGTTATACCTATATTCGCTGATTGTCCAGCCCTTCTTTGTTGTAAACCACCTCGAACTACTATGGCTTTGGCGGTATATAAGAAATAAATTATTATTATTATTACTACGTAACTCCCATTGCGTGAATATCGGCCCCAATGTCTACCGAAACATCTTCCACCCATTCCACACTCATTAAGTGTAATGTGTCTTTAGCACTCATTAAATACCCTTCCCCTGATATTCAGTTGAAAGTGGGTAGCACGGTTGATGCCTGCTACCGGTGTTCAACTTGAATATTTCAAGTTTTGGACTGACCTGGCTTATACCAAGTACATATGATCAAATCTAGCCATCTAAGGAAGCTAAGCAAAGCATGAACTTAAACTTCCATGTTCTAATGCAACCCTGTAAAATACACCCATCCACCATCGAAAGCAAAGGGTGGCAACTGGGGTATCCAGTAAGCACACACTCCATTAAGCTCGAATGAGTGACCTTTTCCCTGGGGCTCTGACTACAGGCTATGAGTTTGTATGTGCACTTGTATTATTTGCATAATAATGAGGTGCTTTGCCTGCATTTGCATGCTTTGCATCTCATTATTTTGTAATTTGCATTCACTTAAGAGGCAGATATTGTGTGTCAATAACTACGCCTGAGTTGTCTGAAATTCCTTTTATATCCACCGTTCACTCTTGGGCCCTAAATGTGTAATTAACAGAGTAAGTTTATAACAGAAGGAAGGATACACTGGCATGTAGACCTTGAACTTCTTAGATCGTCCCCTGCCCAAATATTCCCCCTTTTCTTCTCCTCCCCTCACCCTCCACTCCTCTCTCTTCTCTTCGTAAGTCGCCTTGAGCCTGCCTAGGCATGTGCGACACAGATTAGATTAGATTAGATGTTGGCAGCTAAAGACTTGAATGGTCCTTCCAATGGCCCAAATTCACAGTTAAACCAACAATGAATGTGGTATAAAATATTTGATCCTGATCCTTTTTTTTTTTTTTTTGCCATTTCTGGGACATAGACCATCAAAGTCTGCCCACCCTGCACTGTCCTCACATTGCATCTACTGGATTTGCCAAAGCCCTCTCCATCACATCCTAAACTGTCTTACCATATATGGAACCATTCCTAAATACCTTTACAAAATTTATTTTCTCAGAAGTCCCCACAGAGTTACACCAGTTTCAGGAGTAACTTTTCTCCCTAAGTTTGCATGGATACATGTGTATACGGAGATCATGCATAAGTGTTTCACATGCAAAAAGGATGATGTGCCCATCTTGTATTTCTGGATAATTTATAAAGAATGAATAGCAGGGATTATTTCTTAGTAACACAGTAGCATAGTAAATGACGGCAGATAAAGACCCAAGTGGTCCATCCAGTCTGCCCAACCATATGTGCTCCATAAATTAATTTACTTTAAATGGTCCTTTATCTCAGATATTTCTGGGCCAGAAACCCAGAGCCCTGCCCAGTAGTGTGCTTAGATTCCATCTACTGGAGTCTCCATCAAAGCTCACTCCAGCCATCAAAACCCTCTCCAGCCCGTCCTCAACTGAATGTCCATATACGGGACACAGGCTATGCAACCCTCACAGTACTGCCTTAGTTCCTTCAGGACAAGCCTGTCTTCCTACCCTGCTCCAAGCATTCCTTGGTTATTTCTCCTATTCACAGCCTCATACCCTGTCTCAAGTGGGACAGAGCCCAGAACTCCGACCTCCAACATATCTCTTGGCAAGAAATGTTCACTAATATGATTTTGTTGCTAATTGTATCCTGACTGCATTTCTGAATGTCATATTGCCACCATGTAAATAGCAAAGAAGTTGTATATTAATTTAACAGAAAGAATTTTTATTAAATGAAAAGTATTTTTAGCAATGTATAAAGGTCTGAGGGACATGAAGTGTGTCTAGCAATTCAATTCAAAGGGCATCTTTCAGAAATGGAAAATACATACACATCTTCTTGACAAGGTTCACTTCCACCTGCACCAGCTGAAGGTCTTTTCGATACACATATGTGTAACCAGACAGATGTGAACAATCATCATAATAAACAAATTGTTCTCTGGTGGTCAGCTTTTATAAATGCTGACCACTATGGGCAGAGTGAGCCCTGGCTATTCAGTGCAGAACCTTGGACAGACACCAGCAATGAACATCTGCATGTGCTGGCCACCTGAGACTCTGGCTCAATATAAACTGGGACCTGCATAAGTCCCTCTGATTCCCCCCTAGACATTCAGAGCCTAGGACTGAGACCCCACTCCTGTAGCCCACCCTGGACCTACCTTGGTCATCCCTAGTAATCTAGGAGGCTCTGACTCCACAGCAGACATTTTGAGGCTGGAGAGGAGGGAATGGGCATAGGCCCAATGGGGGGCTTATTGGGGTGGGGGCTTAGGCGAGGGCTCATTGTTTAGGGGGGAGAGGGGGAATCAGGACCAGGGTGGAGCCAGATATCCTAGTGCTGCTACCTGAAAGTTAAATGGGCACTTGCCAAAATTCAGACCAAATACCCAATCTGTGTCTTAACTTTAACTGCTTACTTAACTTGTTAGCAGTCTGAATAGGACCAGTACCAGGACCAGTACCAGTTCCACCCAAGCACCGCTCTTGGAATCTACCCCAGAACTAACTAATCATCTGAAGCCCCGTCCATTTAATATGCAGTTTTCAGTATTAGAATAAATCAATAAATAATTCCATCTGGATGGTGGTTGACCATCTCAACTCTCTGAATAACGTTTGCTCCATGGCCCTGGCTACTCCTTTTCAAAAACAAATATGCTTTGGCTGAACATTGAGTTTTCTGACCAGAATTTATCCAAATTTGGTTTTGTATTTTAAGCAAAAAAATGCTGTATGGCCATGAGATTTCACCCAGCTACTGCTCTGTATCTGAGCGTCTTCCCTGCATGACCTTGAGATTTCATCCCAGCCATTATTGAGGATCTCTCCCCAGCCACTGCTCTTTATTCGAGGTCTCTCCCCCCACATGGCCCTGAAAAGGTTTGCAAGTCATTCCTCTGCATCTGAGGGTGGGGTGCTGGTTATTGGTCCCCTTTATTCTCACTTTATACTGACTGGAATATGTTCTCTTTAATGACTATGTTAAAGTTGGTTAAAAATTGAGATCTGATGTCTTTATGTAACTTTCCTGGTTTATCTCCAGTTTCTTATGAACCTTGTTACTCGCCCTGAGCTGAGGAGGTACAATGCGGGTTATACATAATGTATTTTGTGTAGTCCAAGAAGAAATGAATTTCTGATTCTCCAGAGCTGCGTGCAGAGTCTGACCTCTTGGGTTTCCAGATTTTAGCTCTGTAACACAGCATCTAGATGGTGTCTGTCCTATAAAGGGAATTAAGTGCCTTCTTTTCTTTATGAAGCCTAATGCAATGGGTGAAATATGTGTCTGTAATGTAGGTGCGGAGTTTGGTGCCGCTCACACACCATCCACAGGATCCCCTGGAGTCTAGGACTCAACATTGCAATTGAGTAACAAGTCAATTAGCGCCAATACTTGGGCGCAACTCATCAGTTCTGGATGCCAAGTGACAATCTGGATTGACGCAGGCATCTTGCTAGGTGTGTAAATCTTTTAGCACACAACTGAGGGGCTTTCACTACCGCTGCGTACACTATTATAGAATGCAGGAGATCCGCATGAGGATTCACAGCAGGCTTCAGACAGGAAATCCTTGCGCTGAAATTTGGGTCTAGATCAGGGGCGTTCAACCTTTTGGCTTCACTGGGCCACACTGGCTGAAATAAATGTTTCTGGGGCTGCGCAAACACTGCAGCAAGACAGAGGAGGGCAAGACGGTAAACACCCGGGGGCAGCAGAGGAAAACACTGCATCAGCCTCGCCGCAGGTTGGACACCCCTGGTGTAGACAGTGCTCAACTCGGAACGCGGTGCTCAGTAACTTCTTTTTTTCAGCGTCCAAATGTATTGAATCTACAAGTACAGGGGAGGATGTGCTTTTCCAGAGTCCTTGTAGGCTTGTCCTGGTTCTCCTGTAGGAGCTACACAGGTGCTTTAGGGTCTCCAAACTGGCTTCTGTGCATGAATGTATATCACCTCTAAGGCCGGTTCACTAGCCCAGTGTAATATCCGTATCATAGACAGAATTACTGGTGTTTCAGTCCTGTGTTGGTACGGCACAAATTCTGAGGTTTTCAGTACAAATAACATGTTTAAACCAACTGTTTTACAATTATTGTATCGAGGCATATAGGTGCCAAATTTACTTCTCAAAGCTGATTTATCTAATGATAATGTGACATTTGTATTTAAATTATGTTTGTGCTGGATAAATTAATTCTGATTCAAATTTCGCAACATAAAGATTAGCTACTGAGGTGGCTAAAGTAGCCCCCATAGCAACCCCTTGAATCTGTTTATAGAAGCAAAAAACAAAAGGAATTGACCCCAAAATATCCACAAAGAAGAAAATCCAGAGAAAACCAAAAAAACTCTGTGGAGTGACGATGTTCCTAAATGGACTTTATTTGAAAGTATCAAAGTTCCAAAGGTACACTAAAATCATCCACATAAAATAATTCCATCCACATAAAAGTAAATCATCCACATAAGAGCCTTAAAGGACCTAGTCCGCTAGGGATACAGGACCCAACACGGTCCGCGTTTCGACAAAAAGTCTTCTTCAGGGGTCCCTGGGGGTCCTATAAAGGTGTGTACGTGGGAAACAATTGTGTGGTGAACCGGAAGTGAGACACTGCTTGCATTTGTCGAAACGCGGACCGTGTTGGGTCCTGTATCCCTAGCGGACTAGGTCCTTTAAGGCTCTTATGTGGATGATTTACTTTTATGTGGATGATTTTAGTGTACCTTTGGAACTTTGATACTTTCAAATAAAGTCCATTTAGGAACATCGTCACTCCACAGAGTTTTTTTTGGTTTTCTCTGTTTATAGAAGCCCCCATTATACCAAAAGTAATTCAGAGTAATAACAAGCTTCGCAAGATCAACCAATCGCTGCTTTCAGTCTTTCTACTCTCGGCGGAGGGACGCCGCTTCTGGCACCACTAACCGGCCGACCCTAGTTGCTGCCGCACGGGCGGTGGGTTGGCCTTGGGCACCATTTCACTTGTGGCCTGGTGTACCTTGTTTAGTCCTGGCCGTATGGCAGTTAATCTGTGGTTTGGCTAGTTGCGGGCTAGTTGACAGCTCTCGCTATTGCTCAAAGTTTATTCTTTTTATTATTATTTTTTTTTAATTTTAATTATTTTTTTTTTTTATCTTTTTTTAATAAAGTTTATTCTTTCCACTCCTGTGTTCATTCATGTGGAGGAGTGGACTAGAGGTTGGATAAACTACCTCAGTGTCTGAGGTTGTTACTGTTTCTCTTTGGGATGCTGGGACAGGCACTTGTCACTTCGGGGCCCAGGTACAGAGTACGGTAGTATCTGGCTACAAGGGGATGAGAAAATGAGTTCCCCATGTCATTCTCTAGTTAGAAGCAAACCAAATGCAGCATTAAATGCCATCCAGATAACAGTAGCTAAATAAAATGACATGGAGAGTGCTGGCAAGGGTGTGGGTCCTTTATGAATATTCAGATTAAGCTAAATCCTGCCATTGGCATTTATTGAATATATGCCTATCCTCTGTCGTCTGTAGTCCAATCCTTTTTATTTTTAAAATATTAGAAGACACCCCCATGCTGATAAGTATTCTTGTACAATATGTTTCATCCCAGAGCTTCAGGTCCATGAGGTACCTAGGGCAACAGGGTGGTAAGGAATGGCTGAGGCAGAAGTAGGATTTGAACCCTGGCTTCATCTAACCACGACCACAGAAGCCCATCTAGCACTGACTTCACTTCCATTTAAGCAGCATTCCTGCACATCAAAAATAAATTGTGTTAAGTTTTGCTTTGATACTATCCTCTTTCTAATTAGGGATTCTTTGTGTCTATCCTACGTGTTTTTTTAATTCCATTGAGACAAAAAAATAGTCACATAATTCAAAAATGCATGAGATAGAAAGAGGATAGAGTCGAAACAAAACTTGACAGATCAATAGCTATAATTTCATTTGCGATGTGCAGAAGTTGTTCTTAAACGAGAGCTCCAGCAGTGGGGAAGTCAAGCCAAAGCCAGATGGACTTTCGTGATCTGAATTCCAAGATGGGAAGGAGCGGGATTTGACAGCAATTCCAGTAATTGGGAAGTAGGGCTGGTGGAGGACAGACTTTATTAGAGTCTGAGTCCTGAAAATGGCAAGGATGGATCGGGATCAAGTATGTATGTTTTATACCACCTTCATAGAGTACGAGTGAGGGTCTTGTATATCTCAGGGGGGGGGGGGGGAAGACATTGTAAAGTAGAATTTAGCAAATAAAATGTTGTAACGATACTATTGGATTGTTGGCTCAATTACACCTTGATAATGAATGTGATGTTGGGCAGACTGGATGGACAATGCAGGTCCATATCTGCCATCATTTCCTATGTTATCAGTTCGGGTCCTCTCCCTTAAGCCGGTCACTGGGATGCCTGAGCTCACTTACCAAACGTTTTGGCCTCTTAAGAACTAGTTGGCTTTCTATGTAAGCTGATCTATTTTGATACTCTTATTATTGATATGGCAAATTCCGCTCACAAAGCTGGTCACAAGGGCAATGAATCAGTACATAAGCACATAAGCATTGCCTCTGCTGAGTCAAACCATAGGTCCATCATGCCAGCAGTCCGCTCCCGCTGCGGCCCCCCAGGTCAATGACCTGTAGTGATCTATTACTCAAGAGCATTTTGTCTTGTATAGTAACCCTCTAATTGTACCCCTGGATTCCCTTTCCCTTCAGGAACTCGTCCAATCCCTTTTTGAAACCCAAAACCGTACTCTGTTCAGCCACCCCCTCTGGAAGCGCATTCCAGGTGTCCACCACCCTCTGGGTGAAGAAGAACTTCCTAGCATTTGTTCTGAACCTATCTCCCTTCAATTTTTTTGAGTGCCCTCTAGTTTTTGTTGCCCCCGCCAGTCTGAAGAATCTGTCTCTCTCTACCTTCACTATACCCTTCATGATCTTATAAGTTTCTATCATATCCCCTCTAAGTCTCCGCTTTTCCAGGGAAAAGAGCCTCAGCTTCTCCAGCCTCTCAGCATACGAGAGGTTTTCCATGCCCTTTATCATTTTTGTTGCTCTTCTCTGGACCCTCTTGAGTATCGCCATATCTTTCTTTAGGTACGGCAACCAGTACTGGACGCAGTACTCCAGATGCGGTCGCACCATTGCCCTGTACAGCGGGAGGATAACTTCCTTGGTTCTGGTAGTGATACCTTTTTTGATAATACCCAACATTCTGTTCGCCTTATTTGAGGCCGCTGCACATTGTGCTGCCGCTTTCATTGTTTTATCCACCAAAATCCCCAAGTCCTTTTCTAGGTTGCCTTTTCCCAATGTCATCCCCCCCATCATGTAGTTATACATCAGGTTCCCTTTCCCTATGTGCATAACTTTACATTTCTCCACATTGAAGCTCATCTGCCATTTAGCTGCCCACTCACTCAGTTTGTCCAGGTCCCTTTGAAGTTCTTTACATTCTTCTACAGATCTAACCTTACCGGAGAGTTTTGTGTCATCCGCGAATTTTATAACTTCACACTTTGTCCCTATTTCCAAGTCATTAATAAATATATTGAATAGCAGTGGTCCCAGCACTGACCCTTGTGGGACGCCACTTGTGACCCCTTTCCCATCAGAATAGTGTCCCTTTACTCCTACCCTCTGTTTCCTGTTTGCCAGCCAGTTTCTGATCCATCTGTGTATGTCCCCTTCCACCCCGTGGTTCCACAGTTTCCTTAGAAGGCGCTCATGAGGTACCTGAGCTCACTTACCAAATGTTTTGGCCTCTTAAGATCTAGTTGGCTTTCTATGTAAGCTGATCTATTTTGACACTCTTATTATTGATATGGCTAATTCCGCTCACAAAGCTGGTCACAAGGGCAATGAATCAGTATACATGGAGACTAGTCCAGCTCTTGAACATATTAAGAAACAAATTTTGTGAAACACCTTGGAGCAGCCTGAAACTGAATGATATAGAGGCAAAACTCAATACCATCTTCCAGGACTCACTAGCTTCTCGATCCCTGCTCTCCACCTCTATCATCTTCCTCCCTCCCCTTCTGCTTTCTTAGTTTTATGCACAGTGTCGGACAGTAGCCTTAGGATGTGGAAGGCCTCAGTTTGCATCCCAGAGAGGTTGAGGTGCTGTGGGTGTGTGATTTTTGTGCTGTGTCATGGAAAGGTTGAGAGGTTTTGTTAGTCCTGAGTTTGTAATATTTGTGTTGCATCCTAGGGAGGTTGAGAACCCTGGAGTATGACCCAAGAAAAGTTTTGATTCCAGGATCTCCCTTACTCATAGCAGTAGACACAAACTCTGGGAACCAGAGTAACTGAGAAAAAGAAACTGAGAAAGAAGGAATAATGGTCTATAAATTATTCTCACATCCACAGCACCAACGCTTCGTGCAGCCTGTAGAAACAGCAAACAAAGACAGATACAAAAATAGATAAAACATCTCTTGCGCACATACAGTAAAATGTTCTAGGCAGCCAACTAGGCAACTTCTCCTCACACTCCACCAGGAGACCATCAAAGTGTGTGATAAATGGGAAAGACTAAAGAGAGAGCAAGGGAGAAAAGCAGAAAAAGAAGAAGGGAAGAAGATGGGATGAGAAAGGAGAAGACCAGAAAGAGTGTAGGAGGGGGACAGAGAGGGAAATAGAGCTTCCCCACGTTTTGATCAGTCTTCCACTCAGTTCTTCCATCTTCTTCCCTCCTTTTCATCACATTTTAAGGGTCTCCAGACTGAGTATCCATCACAATGAAAGTCACCACAGGTCAAAAGCAAGGTCAAAAGTTTGTTGTACCAAAAAAGCTGAAGGAGGGTTTAAGTTCATGTCATGACACTCCAGCATTCACTGAGTCCAGGGCTTTTGTAATTAGATTTAAGTTTGTTTTCATGAAGGACATATAATTTTCATCAATAACAGCACAAAACCACAAAGCCATGCCAATTGACAGCACACACCTCCTGGTGCTACTCCGTCTTTGCCTGGACGACACATATCTCCCAGCCAATGCACTTTGGCAGCAGCAAACAACTCAGCCAATATCTATAAAGCCACATCCCACCAGGCTAGTGTGTGGACAACATTGCAGCTCCTGGCCCACTCCTGAACAGCCATGCACCTCCAGGTCAATTCCAGGGAACCATGTGCCATAAAGTCAATGCTACCAAACTTCTCTTCCAAGGGGATGCTACACAGATCATGCATACACCTGTTCTCCACCATTCTACAGCCAAATGTGGTCATGCAAAAGAAGCAAGACACAAAGTAATCCAGACGAACAGCCAATGTAGGTGGATCCATGGGAGAAAATGTCAGGCGGCAAACAGATCAGAAGAAATGGTCTATATTAAGAATGGAGGAATTAGTGGAAAGGTCATAGAAATGCTGAGACTATGGAAGGAAAAGCCATGGCATGGGAGAGTGCTAAGGAGGACAAGCCACTCTGGGGTTCAATCTCAGGAGAATACACCATAGTGGGGAGAAAACAATTCATAGATGAAACAACTAATCAGACTTGTCACAGGGTGAGATGATCATCGGGTAGAAAAATCTACAGTAAGAAAACAATTTAGACAGAAAATCTATGCAGGGCAGAGACTCTCAGATATACAGCAACAGCTGCAGTGAGATCTCAAGATTATGTAGGGGAGAGACCTTCAGGTGTAAAAGCAATGTCTAGGATGAAATCTTGGGACTATGCAGGGAAGAGACCCTCAGATCAAGGGGAAAGACTGGATGAGATTTCAGGATTATGCAGAGGACAGACCCTCAGAAATAGAGGAATGGCTGGGATGAGATCTCAGGACCATGCAAAGAAGATAACCTTAGATAATGAGCAATGGTGGAGGCAGGATCCTAAGGGCATGCAAGGAGAGACCCTCAGACAACCAACAACGCCTATAGCAGGACCTCTGGTGAACTGCACTTGTTAAAACTGATGATTCAGCCTCAGATTGAAGAAGCATTCCTAGCCTGTTCTGGAGGAAAAATTATAATCATTGTGAAAAGGGGATAGGAAATCAAGGAAGGAGGCATGGCAAGTGAAAGACATGCCTCAAAATCAGGAGGAGTTCACTGTTCTTTGGCCTCCTCTTCTTCCTCATCCAGCAGTGACACAATCCCTGAAGATGCTACATCAGAGACTTTGCGTCTGATCTGGAAGCTGTCCTTGTGTGAGCCACAGACTGTGTGATAGTCCTTGCAAGAAAGCAGCTCTTCCTCTGTGGGAGAAAGGCAGGACTCGGTGAAGGACATGGAATAGGTGGAGTCCTCACATTCCAACTGGCCCAGATTCCTATAAACCTCTTCTTCAGCTGATGGTAGCTTGGAGAGAAAAGCTTCTTGGCCGCTACTCATGGAGCCCAGGAGTTTGGCTGCCAGGTTGGCTGGGGAACTGAGTTCCTTAAGAAGTAACTGGTCCTCCAGGCTGCAGACACTCGAGCAGAGAGTTGCTGGGGAGTCAGTTTCTGGCTGTCCCACACTGATCTGACAGAGACGGCTGTGCAGGAAATCCTTCAGATAATTCCCTGGCTGAAGCTGTGGTGTTGAATCTACAAAAGACCACAAAGAAAAGAGGAATTGAATATTTTTCCAACTTCATATTAGCATAAGGTGTTTGGAAACTGGAGAAATCATTCATACTAGAGGGACATTTCTTTTAAACACTGGCGGTGCTGGAAGTTCAGTGCTGGCTGCTGCCTGGAGATCAACACAGAATATCCATTTATTCCTTCGACTGCTGCTAATATCCAGAACTGGTATAGTTATTTCAAGTTTCAAGTTTATTAGAGTTTTAATATACCGACTATCAAGCAAATATCTAGCCGGTTTACATAAAATTTAAAAAAAATTTTCTAAAAAAAGAGGTACAAGTAATTATAAAATATTAAAAATTAAAATATGTGGTGAACATTAATGACTTTAACATAACAAACTGGATAGTGAGGGCAAAAGGGGAAAGGATGGGTAAAGTTACATTGTAGAGAGAAAAATGGAGATAGAAGGGTTGGGGTTATAACAAATAGGGTAGGGAAAAATGTATGTGATGTAGAGTAGTATGTAGAAGTATGATAATAAAGAGAAGTTTAAACGGAAGAAAATGCGTCAAGAAATAGGAATGTTTTTAAGCTGTTCTTAAATTTATCGAGATTTTGTTCTTCTCGGAGTGGTTGTGGAAGAGAATTCCACAGAGTCGGGGCAGATACCGCAAAATTTATTTTTCGTGTGTAGTAAAATTCTTTTATAGACGGAATTAGTAGGAAATTTTGATTTGTAGATCTCAGAGTGCGAGGGGAGTACTGAGGAATGAGTAGTTTGTGAAGAAATAATGGTAAGTGTGAAGTTTTTATTTTGAATGTCAGTAGAATAATTTTATAGGTGATACGATGTGTCACAGGAAGCCAATGAGCATCTTTCAAAGCTGGTGTGACATGGTCATATTTGCCTAAGTTGTAAATAAGTTTTATAGCCGAGTTTTGGATTAATTGAAGGCGTCGAATTATTATCAAAGTGTGTGACAAAGAGGAAAGACCAAAGAGAGAGCAAGGGATAAAAGCAGAAGAAGAAGATGGGCTGAGAAAGGAGAAAACCAGAAAGAAGGCCAGATGCACTAAAGTCAGCAATCGTCTAACTATTGTTGCTAAACCAGTTTGGACTGGTGAGAGTGGCAGAAGTAGCATGTAGTCTTAGCTGCGCAGTTCCAGGAGAAAGACATTTTGACCAGTCCAGATTATGAAATTACATCCTAAGCACTGTGGTGTTTACAGCTTCTCCTTCAACCTATTCAAATCAGTCCAGGATGGACCCAAAAGTTCCCTCCTAGAACTGGGCAGTTTGGAATTTCTACTCATTCCCTTATCAAAACACAATGTACTATGGCCATTTAAGTATGAATTGGGGTTCCTGTTCCCAGGACAAAGAAGAACTAGATCCCCCCCCTCACTGTACAATACGCAAAGTGATATACTTGGGAAAGTGGAATGAACTTTAGAAGAGGAGCTAGATTCCTAGAGCCTCAAGCAAAAGAGACTTTGTGATCCAACTATAACACTTAAAAAAAGTTGACAAGATGTCTCTCCCCATCTCATTCCCAATCCTATTTACCAGAAAGTAGAACATTGTCACTAGCTGAAGCAAAATCCTCATCATACGATTCATCCGAGTCCTCACCGTCAATGGAAGACCAGGCTCTCAGTTTGGCTTCAGCAATAGCAAACTGTTCTGCTACTCCTATGATGGAGAGGGAGCAAAATAATGTGTGTGATAAGGATACAGAGAAGGATCATGCCACAAACGAGATAATGAACCTCAAAGTGCAAAGTTTCTTTCGTTGCTGTGAGGAGGAACCCACCAGGACAGATAGGGAAAAATGCTTGAGTACCTGAATGTCAACCACTTAGGTAATCTCTAAATAAATAAATAAATAAATTCCAGAGCAAGATCTTGGCTGTGACAATCTCTTTCTTGCTCACCAGCCAATGACACACACTTTTTAACTCTCCTTATTACCCCCCATCAGTACAGTTTCTCTCTCTTCGGCAGTTACATTGTCATTGTCTAATGTTCATAGTAACATAGTAGATGATGGCAGATAAAGACCCGAATGGTCCATCCAGTCTGCCCAACCTGATTCAATCTAAAAATTTGTTGAGTGGGTTTTTTTTTTTTTTCTTCTTCTTCTTAGCTATTTCTGGGCAAGAATCCAAAGCTCTATCCTGTACTGTGCTTAGGTTCCAACTACTGAAGCCTCTGTCAAAGCTACATCATCCCAGCCATTGAAGCCCTCCCTAGCCCATCCTCCACGAAACGGCTATATACAGACACAGATCATGCAATTCTGCCCAGTACTGGCTTTAGTTCTTCAATATTTACTATTATTTTCTGATTCTAGATCCTCTGTGTTCATCCCACACTTTTTTTTAACTCTTTCACTGTTTTCCTCTCCACCACCTCTCTCAGGAACGCTTCCAGGCATCCACCATCCTCTCCGTAAAGAAGAATTTTCTTACATTGCTCTTGAGTCTACCACCCCTCAACCTCAAATTATGTCCTCTGGTTTTACCATTTTCCTTTCTCTGGAAAAGATTTTGTTCTACGTTAATATCTCCCCTGTCCCTCCTTTTCTCTAGGGTATACATATTCAGGGCTTCCAGTCTCTCCTCATACGTCTTCTGGTGCAAACCTCCTATCATTTTCGTCACCCTCCTCTGGACCGCTTCAAGTTTTCTTACGTCCTTCGCCAGATACGGTCTCCAAAACTGAACACAATACTCCAAGTGGGGCCTCACCAACGACCTGTATAGGGGCATCAACACCTTCTTTCTTCCACTGGTTACGCCTCTTTTTAGACAGCCCAGCATCCTTCTGGCAGCAGCCACCGCCTTGTCGCACTGTTTTTTTGCCTTTAGAACTTCGGACACTGTCACCCTTGTCCGAAGATCTAAATGTGAAAAAAACAATGTGACACCACTGCTTGGACTATCGGCTAAGAATGAAAACTAGGGGAAGGTATGAATAAATATGTGGATAAAGATGAGTCTCTTTCATTTGAAAGGAAGCTCTGGAATGAGAGGGCTTAGGATGAAGTTGAAAGGTGATAGGCTCAGGAGTAATCTAAGGAAATACTTTTTTACAGAAAGGGTGGTGGATGCATGGAACTGTCTCCCAGAGGAGGAGGTGGTGGAGACAGAGACTGTGTCTGAATTCAAGAAAGGATGGAACGGGCACGTGGGATTTCTTAGGGAGCAGAAGAGATAATGGACACTGCGAATGGTCAGACTGGATAGGCCATTTGGCCTTTATCTGCCAACATGTTTCAATAAACATAGAAACATAGAAAAATAAAAAACTCAAGTGAGGATGCTAATAAATACTCAATCACCAAAAATATCCAGTATTATTCACAGCACTATGTACTAAAAATTGGAGAAAAGACCTCAGTGTTTAATTATTGTTTAATGCTGCTCCGCGCCTCCGTTTCTATGTCACTGAGCTACAATTGCCTTTGTCAACTGAGAGGGCTGACATACTGGCTGGGGCATGGAGCGCTGACTTGGGATGCAATATTACGTCCCCAATGCTTTCACATTGTTTTGTTTTCCTGCGTACTCTTTCCTGCAATATGATATACAGGGAACAGGAGTATAAATTCCTCCAGAGAATGTTTATCTCTCCTTGGAGGGCCTACAGTGCTGGCTTTGCGGAGCATGAGCGCTGTCCCAAATGCTCTGCGACCTCCGCTACCCTGGGACATATGTTTTGGGGCTGCCCTCTAATACAGGTTTTTTGGAAGCGAGTGTGGGCTTTCCTGTCTTCCCTATCCCTCACGTTGCCAGCATGTGCCCCGGATGTTGCGCTTTTTTATGCTGGAGAGGCTCTCTCTAGTTGCTCTGGGGGACAGAAATTGTTTGTGTTCAAGGCTCTGCTCCTGGTTAAGAGGGCCATCTTGATATTCTGGCGGGTTCCCTCTATACCATCTTTTTCCCAATGGCACAGGTCCCTTTATGAGTTAGCGCTAGTAGAGCGTAGGATGGCGGGGTCTCATGATGAGGGCAGATGGACTAAATTTCAGGATGTGTGGGAGGGATACTGGTTGTCCCTTTCTCATAGGGAACGGAGTGTATTACTGAATAGCTAATCCTTTGGGCTGTGCTGACTGGGTGGGGGTTCATGCGCTCTTTTCCTTTGCCCTAGATGTGATAGGACTTTTGTCCTGGTTTCTTTCCTCTAGTATATTTTTTATTGTTATTTTTATTTTATTTTTATTTTTGCTTTTTCTCTTTCTTTCTTTCTTTCTCTCTTTGTATATTCTCATTTAGAGTGTTATGCACCATACGGGTCTGGGTTTTGGGGGGGGGCTTGGGGGGGTGGGGGAGAGTGGGGTTCTACATGAAGGGAGGTTGGGGGTTAATGGTAAAATACTGTATTGGGCTGTTATGGATTTATGCATACCTGCACTTGCGGGGTTTTTTTTTTTTTTTTTTTTCTTGTTATGTTTATATCTTGGTGTTGCTGCTTTGTACAAGTTTGGTGTTGTACTATATGTTGTTGTCGTTGCCCAATAAAGAAACATTATATATAAAAAAAAAACAAAACATAGAAACATAGAAAAATAAAAAACTCAAGTGAGGATGCTAATAAATACTCAATCACCAAAAATATCCAGTATTATTCACAGCACTATGTACTAAAAATTGGAGAAAAGACCTCAGTGTTTAATTAGACACTGAGGCCTTTTCTCCAATTTTTCGTACATAGTGCTGTGAATAATATTGGCTGTTTTTGGTGATTGAGTATTTATTAGCATCCTCACTTGAGTTTTTTGTTTTTCTATGTTTCTATAACCATAAAGCTCTATGACCTCACAATGCAGGTGTAAAGAGCCTTAGCCTATAGGAAGCAGAGATGCAAATGTTAAGAGCCTTAGCTATAGGGAGAGGAGGAGATAGTGGATGTTGCGGATGGGCCATTTGGTCTTTATCTGCCATCATGTTTCTATGTTTCTATCTAGATTTTCAGAAAGCTTTCAACAAAGTTCCTCATGAAAGACTCCTAAGAAAATTAAAGAGTCATAGGATAGGAGGCTATGGATAGGAGACTGTTGCTATTAAACAATAGGGTTCACTTAAGAACATAAGAATTAGCATACTGGGTCAGACCAAAGGTCCATCAAGCCCAGTATCCTGTTTCCAACAGTGGTCAATCCAGGTCCCAAGTACCTGACAGAAACCGAAAGAGTAGTAATATTCCAGAGCTCAGATTGTGATGTCATAATGCTTCATTCCACCAACCTCATCAATGATGTCACAGTGGCTCAATTATACTATACTTGGCTCACATAAGGATTGCCATACTGGGACAATGCACCGGGAAGGGGTCAGGCCCGTCATTCAGACGAAGGTGGGCCGGACGAAGGGAGGATCTGTCCAGCCAGCCATCAAAAAAGGTTAGAGGGGGTCTGGGGGGGATTGGGGGGTTTCAGGTTGGGTTAGAGGGGTCTCGGGGATGGAGGGGAGTCCGGGGTGTGGGCTGGGTGGTCCGGCAGGGGGGGAGGGGGCTTGTCTGGCAATAGAGGTTGGGCAATCTTCTTGCCAGTGATGTTAATTAGCGATCGTTCGGGAAATTCAGAGGGTTTCTGGCATCCCTCCTGCTGGTGAAGAGCGCAATCGCGAGAAGAGTTCAGGGTGGGATGACGGCAGGGGTTGCTGCGGGTGGTGGCAGAAGAGACTGGACATCTCTCCTACTATGATCATTACTGGTTCAGGGGAATGGGTTGCTTGGGCCACTGAGCTGATCGTGACAGCCATGATCAGCTAGCAGCCCGATTTGGAACTTATACCTGTTTTGACTTCATCTAAGTCAAAACGTATAAGTTCCATCTGGCAAACTGTCAAAGTTTTTGGGTTATGGCTGCTGGATGACTCAGTCTAGGTCAGCCCACATCCAGCCAACCTCCCGCCCTATCCACTCCTCCAAAACTGCCCCTTTTCATTCTGGTCGTACATCAGCACTGAAAAGGCCTGGTTTTAGTTACTTCTAAAACCAGCTTTGATTACCGGTACTTGGACAAACTGTCTTTTTGATCGTCCAAGTACCGACTTAGGCCGGTTTTTGGACTCTTTGTTTTTTTTTATTATTATGAGTCCCATAGTATTCCCATTAAAGAAAATGCAGAATAATGCAAATGGGGATTAGAAATCGGAAGGAGCCGTACGTGCTGTGAGAGGCTGATATGCACAGAGGGGAGAGGGACCTTGGGGTAATATTGTCTGAAGATCTAAATTTAAAAAAAAAAACCAGTGTGACAAGGCAGTGGCTGTTGCCAGAAGGATACTAGGCTGTATAGAGAGAGGCATAATCAGTAGAAGAAGGAAGGTGTTGGGTTCATAGACAAAACCGCCGAAGACAAAGGCGCGCGCTGACAACTGAGTGCAAGATGGAAGCGCGCGCCGAAGAAAAAGAGTGTTTTTAGGGGCTCCGATGGGGGGGGTTTTGTTGGGGACCCCCCACTTTACTTAATACAGATCGCCACGGCGTTGTGGGGGGTTTGGGGGGGTTAACCACCCTCATTATACTAGAAACTTAACTGTTTCCCTGTTTTTTAGGGAAAAAGTAAAGTTTTCAGTAAAATGTGGGGGTTACAACCCCCCCACAACGTGGCGCGATCTGTATAAAGTAAAGTGGGGGAGTTCCCCCCCTACACCCCCCGTCGGAGTCCTTTAAAACAGTCATTTTCTTCGGCGCATGCCTCCGCGTTGCGCTCAGTTGTCCCTGCACGCTTTTGACCTGACACCAAGATGTTGATGCCCCTGTACAGGTCGTTGGTAAGGACCCACTTCAGTTTTGGAGACCATATCTGTCAAAGGACATAAGAAGAGTTGAAGTGGTCCAGAGGAGGGCAACGAAAATGGTAGGAGGTTTGTGCCAGAAGATGAATGAGGAGAGACTGGAAGCCCTGAATATGTAGACCCTAGAGCATCCTTTGCAGGGCCGCAGAAAAAATAGTTAATGTCTTATTAAAGAACTGACAACTAACTATAACAAGTTTTACCTCATGCAAAGTTGTAATATAGTTTATAAAGCTTTCCTTAATTGCTTCTGATAATTTCAGCTATACATAGCTGAAAGAAGTGCAACATGCAGAAAGTGAAAAAGTATCAAGAGACAAGATTTTGGACCAACTATTTTGAGGCCCTTGGTATTATAAAGAATGATTCTCTATGGAAAACTTGTGCCTTAAGTGTCCGCCTTCAGCTCCCACCTCTTCCAGCACCGGACACACGCACAAGCCGCTCTGCCTCCAATGGTTACCTTACATTCTGGAACATTGCCCGCCTCACTGCTGTAACCTCATGCAAGTGCTTTCCTGCGTCTGCACACGATTGGACCCCACCTCACAATCACATACAGACGCAAGAAAGCACATGTGTGAGGTTACAGCAATCGCCGGATGTGACCGTCGTACACTTAAGGCATAAGTTTTCCATAAAGAATCATTCTTTATAATACCGAGGGCCTCAAAATAGTACCTGGCGGGCTGCGAGTTTGAGACCACTGCCCTAGAGGAAATATGGGGACAGGGGAAATATGAATCAGACATTCAAATACTTGAAAGGTTTTAATGTAGAACAAAATCTTTTCCAGAGAAAGGAAAATAGTAAAACCAGAGAGCATAATTTGAGGTTGAGGGATGGCAGACTTAAGAGTAATGCTAGGAAATTCTTCTTTACAGAGAGGGAAGTTGATGCCTGGAATGTTCTCCCAAGGGAGATGGTGAAGAGGAAAAGGGTGACAGAGTTCAAAAAAGCATGGGATGAACACAGAATCTTGAATCAGAAAATAATGGTATATATTGAAGAACTAAAGCCAGTACTGGGCAGACTTGCACGGTCTGTGTCCCATATATGGCCATTCAGTTGAGGATGGGCTGGAGTGAGTGTTGACGGAGACTCCAGTCGATAGCTCTGGGTTTCTGACCTAGAAATATCTAAGAAAAAGGACTATTTAAATTAAATCATTAAGTTATAGAGAGTGTACGGTTGGGTTGGGTTCTTTGGATGGACCATTCAGGTCTTTATCTGCCATTATTTACTATGTTACTATATTTGCGGGGAGAAAGTTGAATTCTAAATAAAAATGATCAGTAGCGTCCTTCCTTCATCCTCCCTTTTCCTCTGGTCTCCTGTTCCATCTCTTGCTTTTTGGCCCTGCCAACTCTTTTCTTTCTATAGCAGAACCACTGCGAGGCTCTCACCTGCTGCAAATCTGGCCTCCTGTTCCCCTTCACTCAGGTCTGAGTAGGAGTTAAAGTCACTTTCCAAAGCCATAGGAGAATCCATAGGTTTACACCATCCCTTCCACTCAATGAGGTGAGCCACCCGTCCTTGTGCCATGGCAGTGGGCTTAGTCACGTGATCCTTCACCACCTGGGAAATACCTAAAAACAAAATAAAGACATATGTATTCCGTTATCATCATAATCACATTATAGAGCTAAGCGCCATGACTCAGCCTCCTGTGTATGATTTATGATTATAGTTTATTGGTTTCATTCCCCACTCATCCTGCTAACAATTCTGAGCCAATATTCATGTTCCTCATTCTTACCTCACAATTACTAATAATAGATCATTTGAGATTAATTGAACAGTGATCAAACCAAGAGATTGGTTTCACTGATAGATCAGAGACACGACTCATGGAAATTGGGAACAGCGCTAACTTTAAAGAGTTACACTGTGAATTTTCTGTTTCAGATCCAAAGCAGAAAAGGTCTCGACAAATATATTCTCATCATTCTTTCTAATATATGCTGGTAAATTGAAACCTCCTAGAATGCATATTTTTGATAAATCAACAGGAAGTTCAGTCAAGACGTCAAGTACAACAGAACAATCCAAGGTCAATATTAGGAGGGCAGTATAAGAGATGAAAGGCACAGACAGCATTTTCCATCAAGAGAATTTCAAATGAGCCATCACTTTCTTAAATCTGAAGGAAGATAAAAATATGAGTAGAACTCCACCCCTCCTCCCCTGACCATGACAGCGTATCCAAAGAATTATAAAATCATAAATCGAAGCAGTTTTATTTCTATCATTAAATAAAGCAACACTGAAATATTGAGATTTATGTATTTTAGACCAAGAGGAGGAGCATGTAAATATCTTCTACTACTACTACCAATCATTTCTATAGTGCTACTAGACATACGCAGCGCTGTTCATCAAAACACAGGAGAAACAGTCCCTGCTCAATAGAGCTTACAATCTAGTCAAGACAGACAAACTGGACAAGAAGGTGCATCGAGTGGTGGAATTACAGAGGGAATGATAAGACAGATATTGGTGCTTAGCAGGTGGGTTGGAGTTTGGAATTGAAGCAGCTTCAACAAAGTGGGCTTTGAGTCTGGATTTGAAGACTGCCAGAGATGGAGCTTGACGTATCGAGTCAGGATTCCAGAATGTTATTGTTCTTTTAGATTCTAAAAAGTTGCTATTATTTGGAATCCCCAAAGAGTAGCACCATTCCATGCTATTACTACTCAGCGCTATACATCAAAACAAAGAAGATACAGTTCCTGCTCAAAAGAGCTTACAATCTAGTCAAGACAGACAAACTGGACAAAAAGGTGCATCAACACACAGTGCTCAGGTGGGGGAATTACAGAGGGAATGATAAGACAGATATTGGTGCTTAGAAGGTGGAAAGAAGTGGGCTTTGAGTCTGCATGTGAAGACTGCCAGAGATAGAGCCTGACCTATTGAGTCAGGCAGTTTGTTCCAGACATATGGTACAGCAAGGTAGAAGGGACGGGAGTCTGGAGTTGGCTGTAAAGGAGAAGGGTACAGATAAGAGAGACTTATCCGATGAGCAGAGCGCCCAGAGGGAATGGTGGGGAGAGATGAGAGATACCGAGGAGCTGTGGAGCAAATACACTTGTAGGTCAATGCGGGAATAGATAGGGAGCCAATGAAGTGACTTGAGGAGAAAGGTAATGTGGGCATAGCGAAATTGATGGAATATGAGGCATGCATCTTCATGGATACCCAAATGTGGGGTGCCGCATTTCAAAAATTTCTGTCTTTCGCCTGCAGAATCTATTTTTACCTTTGCAGATGACATTTTTATTTTATTGGAAGTCAAACATGACTTCAGTGACCTGGTTACAGGCATAGATAACTGTATCTCTAAGCTCCAGAGTTGGGCAAATTCCATTCAAATGAAACTGAATGCTTCAAAAACTAAACTGCTTTGGATAGGATCTAGATTAGTTCATCTCCCTACTAATATTGCATTGAAATCAAATATTGTATTACAATTTGACTTCACTTCTAGAGTTTTGGGTATTATTCTGGATTCCTCTCTCGCTTTTAATGACCAGATAAATTTCTTAGCAAAGAAATGTTTCTTTAGTTTGCGCATACTATTTTATCAAGAACATTATTTATTACTGGTACAATCCACTGTGTTGGCCCAGTTGGACTACTGCAATTCTCTTTATTTGGGTATTAAACAGGGCAGTTTAGATCATCTCCAGTTAATACAGAATAGAGCGGCCAAACTTATTTTTGGAAACAGAAAGTACGACCATGTTTCCCCATTGGCTTCCGGTCCATCATAGGATACAGTTCAAGTGTGCAAGTGTGGTTTCAAACTCCTTTATGGAATATTTGACTCTGATTCCCCTTAGTTGGAATTGCTTTAGATCCTGCTATTCAAGAATTACAACAATTCACAAATTAGCATTTCCTTCTCTGAAAAGTATTAAATGCACTGGGAAGCTTAGTAAATCTTTTACTTTTAAATTGGTGATAATTTCGATGGACTTCCAGATTCTCTAAGACTGGTAGATCAATTATTTCAATTTCAAAAAAGTTTCAAACCTGGTTGTTTTCACAATAGTTAATTTGATTTTAGCTGTTGTATAGTAATTTTAAGCAAATCAACATACTTTTTTTCTAACATTTTCCATCCATCTAATCTAACCAATTTCTGTTTTTATCCCACAGTTTTTACTTGTTATGTTTCATTTTTTAACGAACTGTAAACCGAATCGAGCTCCTTAGGGTGTAGATTTGGTATATAAAATGAAGATTAGATTAGATTAGATGCAGCAGATTTCTGAACAGATTGAAGGGGAGAGAGATGGTTTAGCGGAACACCTCTGTCCTCCACAATGACCACACCCTAAGATGGTTGATATCACAGACATTTTTTCTAAAAAAAAAACCAAAAACAAACAAACCAAGCAAAGGTCCCAAATCCTTCCAAAGGAGTGCCCTAAGGGGCTCTTTAGTCACGCTCCTTTTTCGTCTACCTCCTCCAATGCACAGCATCTGCAGCATTGGGCTTCTGCTCAAATGACCACGCAGAAATATGACATCACAAATAGACATGGCCAGCAGTCTGGTACACACACAAGGGACTCAATGGTCGAGGCTTCAGCCACTTGATGTTGGAAGGGCACATGATGGAAAACACAGACGGTAGCAGCTGAAAGTCTCTCTTTCCTCCAGCATCAGGTTTCTGCTCAAATGGCCAAGAGAAGAAATGACATCACAGTCTCCTCTGAGCCAAGGACACCCAGTGTCACAACCTTTTGAGTGTCAAGGACACCCCATGCCATGATCTCCTTTGTGCCAGGGAGACTCCGTGTCACAGTCTCCTATATTCAACCTGTGTGTCATTGACAAATTACATTACAGGTTGTGAAATGCGGTTGTCCTTAAGTAGCATAATAAAAACAAGTTTTTGTAAAGTTGAAAATACAACAATAAATATTTATATGTTACTAGCTGATGCCCCGGCGTTGCACGGGTATTTAATTATAGCAATAACACTGTAAATGGATTCAAATAAAGATACTTTATAGTGGTGAATTAAATTATTTTTTTACAGCTTAATAAAAAGTACAATATTCAAATTATAATGTGAAATATTTGACAAAATGAATACAATACAACTAACGCAAAACGTGATTATAAACAACAATTTTAGTTTCACCTCCTGGAGCAAGAACATATAAATTATTGGGTGAACCCACCCTTGAGCAAGCAACATAGAGTTGTGGGCTGCGAGACCCCCAGAACATATCACCCCAGGTAGTGAGGGATCTGCATACCAAGTTTCGTTCAAATCGGTCAAGCCGTTTTTGAATTACTGTGAGAATGGCAGCTTTTTACATATTTTCCATTGACATGAATGGGTGAAATCGGATTTTCTGTTTGTAGCTCCGCCCACGTGTGCAGGTGGCCTGCGAGACCCCCAGAACATATCACCCCAGGTAGTGAGGGATCTGCATACAAAGTTTCGTTCAAATCGGTCAAGCAGTTTTTGAATTACTGTGAGAATGGCAGCTTTTTACATATTTTCCATTGACATGAATGGGTGAAATCTGATTTTCTGTTTGTAGCTCCGCCCACGTGTGCAGGTGGGCCGCGAGAACCCCAGAACATATCACCCCAGGTAGTGAGGGATCTGCATACCAAGTTTCGTTCAAATTGGTCAAGCCGTTTTTGAATTACTGTGAGAATGGCAGCTTTTTACATTTTTTCCATTGACATGAATGGGTGAAATCTGATTTTCTGTTTGTAGCTCCGCCCACGTGTGCAGGTGGGCCGCGAGACCCCCAGAACATATCACCCGAGGTAGTGAGGGATCTGCATACCAAGTTTCGTTCAAATCGGTCAAGCCGTTTTTGAATTTCTGTGAGAATGGCACCTTTTTACATATTTTCCATTGACATGAATGGGTGAAATCTGATTTTCTGTTTGTAGCTCCGCCCACGTGTGCAGGTGGGCCGTGAGACCCCCAGAACATATCACCCCAGGTAGTGAGGGATCTGCATACCAAGTTTCGTTCAAATCGGTCAAGCCGTTTTTGAATTTCTGTGAGAATGGCAGCTTTTTACATATTTTCCATTGACATGAATGGGTGAAATCTGATTTTCTGTTTGTAGCTCCGCCCACGTGTGCAGGTGGGCCGCGAGACCCCCAGAACATATCACCCCAGGTAGTGAGGGATCTGCATACCAAGTTTCGTTCAAATCGGTCAAGCCGTTTTTGAATTACTGTGAGAATGGCAGCTTTTTACATATTTTCCATTGACATGAATGGGTGAAATCTGATTTTCTGTTTGTAGCTCCGCCCACGTGTGCAGGTGGGCCGTGAGACCCCCAGAACATATCACCCCAGGTAGTGAGGGATCTGCATACCAAGTTTCGTTCAAATCGGTCAAGTCGTTTTTGAATTTCTGTGAGAATGGCAGCTTTTTACATATTTTCCATTGACATGAATGGGTGAAATCTGATTTTCTGTTTGTAGCTCCGCCCACGTGTGCAGGTGGGCCGCAAGACCCCCAGAACATATCACCCCAGGTAGTGAGGGATCTGCATACCAAGTTTCGTTCAAATCGGTCAAGCCGTATTTGAATTACAGTGAGAATGGCAGCTTTTTACATTTTTTCCATTGACATGAATGGGTGAAATCTGATTTTCTGTTTGTAGCTCCGCCCACGTGTGCAGGTGGGCCGCGAGACCCCCAGAACATATCACCCCAGGTAGTGAGGGATCTGCATACCAAGTTTCGTTCAAATCGGTCAAGCCGTTTTTGAATTTCTGTGAGAATGGCAGCTTTTTACATATTTTCCATTGACATGAATGGGTGAAATCTGATTTTCTGTTTGTAGCTCCGCCCACGTGTGTAGGTGGGCCGCGAGACCCCCAGAACATATCACCCCAGGTAGTGAGGGATCTGCATACCAAGTTTCGTTCAAATCGGTCAAGCCGTTTTTGAATTACTGTGAGAATGCAGCTTTTTACATTTTTTCCATTGACATGAATGGGTGAAATCTGATTTTCTGTTTGTAGCTCCGCCCACGTGTGCAGGTGGGCCACAAGACCCCCAGAACATATCACCCCAGGTAGTGAGGGATCTGCATACAAAGTTTCGTTCAAATCGGTCAAGCAGTTTTTGAATTACTGTGAGAATGGCAGCTTTTTACATATTTTCCATTGACATGAATGGGTGAAATCTGATTTTCTGTTTGTAGCTCCGCCCACGTGTGCAGGTGGGCCGCGAGAACCCCAGAACATATCACCCCAGGTAGTGAGGGATCTGCATACCAAGTTTCGTTCAAATCGGTCAAGCCGTTTTTGAATTACTGTGAGAATGGCAGCTTTTTACATTTTTTCCATTGACATGAATGGGTGAAATCTGATTTTCTGTTTGTAGCTCCGCCCACGTGTGCAGGTGGGCCGCGAGACCCCCAGAACATATCACCCGAGGTAGTGAGGGATCTGCATACCAAGTTTCGTTCAAATCGGTCAAGCCGTTTTTGAATTTCTGTGAGAATGGCACCTTTTTACATATTTTCCATTGACATGAATGGGTGAAATCTGATTTTCTGTTTGTAGCTCCGCCCACGTGTGCAGGTGGGCCGCAAGACCCCCAGAACATATCACCCCAGGTAGTGAGGGATCTGCATACCAAGTTTCGTTCAAATCGGTCAAGCCGTTTTTGAATTACAGTGAGAATGGCAGCTTTTTACATTTTTTCCATTGACATGAATGGGTGAAATCTGATTTTCTGTTTGTAGCTCCGCCCACGTGTGCAGGTGGGCCGCGAGACCCCCAGAACATATCACCCCAGGTAGTGAGGGATCTGCATACCAAGTTTCGTTCAAATCGGTCAAGCCGTTTTTGAATTTCTGTGAGAATGGCAGCTTTTTACATATTTTCCATTGACATGAATGGGTGAAATCTGATTTTCTGTTTGTAGCTCCGCCCACGTGTGTAGGTGGGCCGCGAGACCCCCAGAACATATCACCCCAGGTAGTGAGGGATCTGCATACCAAGTTTCGTTCAAATCGGTCAAGCCGTTTTTGAATTACTGTGAGAATGCAGCTTTTTACATTTTTTCCATTGACATGAATGGGTGAAATCTGATTTTCTGTTTGTAGCTCCGCCCACGTGTGCAGGTGGGCCACAAGACCCCCAGAACATATCACCCCAGGTAGTGAGGGATCTGCATACAAAGTTTCGTTCAAATCGGTCAAGCAGTTTTTGAATTACTGTGAGAATGGCAGCTTTTTACATATTTTCCATTGACATGAATGGGTGAAATCTGATTTTCTGTTTGTAGCTCCGCCCACGTGTGCAGGTGGGCCGCGAGAACCCCAGAACATATCACCCCAGGTAGTGAGGGATCTGCATACCAAGTTTCGTTCAAATCGGTCAAGCCGTTTTTGAATTACAGTGAGAATGGCAGCTTTTTACATTTTTTCCATTGACATGAATGGGTGAAATCTGATTTTCTGTTTGTAGCTCCGCCCACGTGTGCAGGTGGGCCGCGAGACCCCCAGAACATATCACCCCAGGTAGTGTGGGATCTGCATACCAAGTTTCGTTCAAATCGGTCAAGCTGTGTTTGAATTACTGTGAGAATGGCAGCTTTTTACATTTTTTCCATTGACATGAATGGGTGAAATCTGATTTTATGTTTGTAGCTCCGCCCACGTGTGCAGGTGGGCCGCGATACCCCCAGAACATATCATCCCAGGTAGTGAGGGATCTGCATACCAAGTTTCGTTCAAATCGGTCAAGCCGTTTTTGCGTGATCGCGGCACATACACACATACATACACACATACATACCTCCGATTTTATATACTGTATATAGATTAACAAATCAACTTTAACAAAGGGGTTGAAATTCAGCTTGCATTGGCAAGCAACTTGTAAGTGACTCCAAGCTGCAAGCTGAACTAACCCCCAGATAGGCCTGACATGGCCTGCAAAGGCCTGACATGGGAGCATTTAGAACCTCCTAAACTGGAGGCAGTAACTGCTCCCACATTATTAGTTGCAAGTATTATGTGCTATGAAAAAATTAGCATGGGACATGCAAAACCAAAGCTGTTTAAAATATAGACTTAGCATGCAGGAAAGTTCCCCGTTAAAATACACTAAACAATATCTTATCATGTTTAATAAAAGGGCCCCGAAGTTAGGTCAGCAGCTCAAAACAGAACATTTTCTCTACCTTTGTTGTCTAGATATTTTATTTTTCCATTATGTTAGTCCCAGTTTTTCTTTTCTGCTTTCCTGTCTTCTGCTAACTCTCTTTTCAGTGGCCACTGTTCATTAGTATTTTCTTCTCTTTCCTGACTTGTTCCATTCCTGTCTTCTTCCATTCTCCTCTCATCCTCCCCACCACCACCATATTGTCAAGCTTCTCTTCTTCTCTCTCTTTCCTGCTGACCTACCACCTTCCCTATGGTCCCTCTCTCTTCCCTCCCTTCCATTGTCTAGCATCTTTCCCTCACTTCCTTCTGCTTTGAATCTGGCATCTCTCTCTTTTTTTCTGTGCATCTCTCTCTCCTTCCTTCCCCTTCAATCCTATGTCCAATATCTCTCCCTCTCTCTTCCCACCTCCATCTCTTTTCCATTGTACATCAACTCTCTCCCTCTCTTGCACCCAGGGTCCACCATTTCTTCCTCTCTCTCCCTCCCTTCTCTCCTATTATCCACCATTTCTACCTCCCCTTCTACCTCCACTCAATCAACCTTAACAGGTGTCTTTCATTAATGCAGGAGCATAAGCAGCAATTCATATACACAGCCTGTGGTGACCCTGAAGCCTCTCTGCTATGTTTGGCCCATGTGGTGATAGGACGTTTTATCAAAAGAGGAAGGATATGGCAGAGAGAAGCTTCTGGGTCAGCTGCAGGATGCATGAGTGAATCACTGTTACATCCAGTGAAACCCCTGAAGATAAAGACAGACTGTTCACACTCTCCAAGGTAGGGAGAACGAGAGGGCACTCTCTAAAGTTGAAAGGGGATAGATTCTGTACAAACGTAAGGAAGTTCTTCTTCACCCAGAGAGTGGTAGAGAGCTGGAACGCTCTTCCGGAGTCTGTTGTAGGGGAAAACACCCTCCAGGGTTTCAAGACTAAGCTGGACAAGTTCCTGCTAAACTGGGACGTACATAGGTGAGGCTGGACTCATTTAGAGCACTGGTCTTTGACCTGGGGGCCGCTGCGTGAGTGGACTGCTGGGCACGATGGACCACTGGTCTGACCCAGCAGCAGCAATTCTTATGTTCTTAAGATATAAACCTGTTAAGGTAGACTAGGGAGAGAGAGCGATGCCAGACCACTGAGCCACCCATAGCTGAGAGGCCTAGTTTGCTCCTAGGTGTACTGCTGCTGGGTGGGCCTAACTCCAAAATGGATTGGTCCAAGTACCATCTGTAGCTATACCACTGTGTATAACTGGCAAAACTAAGCATAAACGTGTGGGTGAAGTGTTCACATGTGCACACCCTTAATGGACTTACTTTCACTGAGCCTGTTCAAATTAATGGTGGTTTTCTGCATTCATGGATCTAAATGAGCTTTACAAAGTTATCCATTTGTTTGTTTTAAAATGCTGCTCCTTCCTCTTCTGAGAATTCTCGTCACTTGTTCATGTTGTATTAATACCTTGGTTGTGTTAAGGAGCTATTATTTCTCCCTGTTGTCTCTCTTCAGCCATTTGTGCTGTCTGAATACTCTGAGGTCTTTCTTTGGTTGTTTATGCTGTATTAATACCTTGGTTGGGTTAAGGAGCTATTATTTCTCCCTGTTGTCTCTCTTCAGCCATTTGTGCTGTCTGAATACTCTGAGGTCTTTCTTTGGTTGTTTATGCTGTATTAATACCTTGGTTGGGTTAAGGAGCTATTATTTCTCCCTGTTGTCTCTCTTCAGCCATTTGTGCTGTCTTAATACTCTGAGATCTTTCTTTGGTTGTTTATGCTGTATTAATACCTTGGTTGTGTTATGGTGATATTATTTCTCCCTGTTGTCTCTCTTCAGCTTTTCATGATGTATCAAAGACTGTAAGCAAAAGGCCCTAGTGATAATTAACAGCAGCATTGTGGACATTGGTGTGTGTGTGTGTCTGCAGAATAAGAGTGCAGATCCTTTATCCACTTCTGACATAAAGCAATGGCAAAAGTGAAAATGTTGCTCAATCTTCACTGAAAACAGGAGAGGAAAGAGGGAAGTTCAGTTCTTACCGTGAAGGGAAGACCTGGCCAGGGCTGCGATCTCTTGTATTGTGAGCGCTCGCCGGGACTTAGGTAACATTTCAGTTGTGTCTTCAACATTTACCTATCAGAAAAATAAAACATTTGTCAAAAAATGTTCAAAAGTCAAAACTGTCATAGACACCTGAAATCAATGGGCAGTCAAAGTGGGACCTAAAAATACTTTGATGGGACAATATTCTCAGCCTGAGTACTGAAATCAAATCTTTTCTTTCTTCTGACAAGCGGGTTTCCTCAATCATTCAAAAATGTTTTATGAAGTTAAGGCTAATGTAACACTGTGGCATACTGGGTCAGACCAATGGCCCATCAAGCCCAGTATCCTGTGTCCAACAATGGCTAATCTAGGTCACAAGTACCTGGTAAAAACCCAAATAGTAGCAACACTTCATGCTACTGATCCAGGGCAAGTAATGGCTTGTCTATGGATCTTTCCTCCAGGAACTGTTTAAAACTCCGCTACACTAATTGCTGTTAGAATATCCTCTGGCATTAAGTTCCAGAGATTAACTATCCTTTCAGTGAAAAAATATTTCCTCCTATTAGTTTTAAAAGTATTGTTCTGTAACTTCATCGAGTGTCCCCTAGTCTTTATAAATCTTGATCCACTTGTCCTCATTCTACACCACTCAGGATTTTGTAGTCTTTGATCCTATCTCCCCTCAGCTGTCTGTTTTCCAAGCTGAAGAGCCCTAACCTCTTAAGCCTTTCCTCTTACGAGAGGAGTTCCAGCCCTTTTTCATTTTGGTCGCTCTTCTTTGAGGGGTTGCAAAACAAGTGGTCCAGCTTGCAATAATATCCAGTCTGGTCTACTTCAATTAGGCATCTTTTTGTCTTTCTAAAAAGCAGGTCCAGAATGCAGTGCTAAAAAGCAGGATAAAGCTTCCCCATTGTTGCATTGGTTACCGGCTCCTTGTTGAATAAAATCCAAATTCCTATGTATGATGAGTAAAGTGATTTGTGACTTCAGTATGGATTATCTTATCATTATCCCCTGTATTCTTTATAAGCCTCCCAAACTTGGGAATGGATCCCAGATCCTCATGTAAGCTAAAGTCAATTAAGCATTGACAACCATTATTGAAGTTAAGAACCTCTTAATTGGCAGTATTTAGGAGTTACGTGTGTGGATCTGCCAAAGGGCATGAGGTCAAGGGCAGCAGCACCCCTGAAATTAGGTGCAGAATTTACACCAGGCTTTCACAGCCCGTCGCAAAATGCAGAATACTAGCTTAGTGCGAAGCATCCCAGCACCTAACTTGGGATATCATTAATTGAACCTAGCCCTCCGTGTCTGTTAGGATAGGCATATGGCTGGAGAACTGAAAGCAGAGAGTGGGCATAAATGGGAAGTTCTCAGACTGGGAGAAAGTGACTAGCGGTGTGCCCCAGGGCTCGGTACTTGGGCCCATCTTATTTAATATTTTCATCAATGACCTAGAAGAAGGAACATCCAGTGAGATCATCAAGTTTGCAGACGACACAAGCTATGCCCAGAAGTCCGCTCAAGCGGCAGCCCTCTGGTCTAAGACCAGCGCCATAACCGAGACTAGCCCTATCAGCGTGTGTCCTTGTTCAGCAGGAACTTGTCTAACTTTGTCTTGAATCCCTGGAGGGTGTTTTCCCCTATAATAGCCTCTGGAAGAACATTCCAGTTTTCTACCACTCTCTGGGTAAAGAAGAACTTCCTTAAGCTTGTATGGAATCTATCCCCTTTCAACTTTAGAGAGTGCCCTCTCGTTCTCCCTACCTTAGAGAGGGTGAACAACCTGTCTTTATCTACTAAGTCTATTCCCTTCAGTATTTTGAATGTTTTGATCATGTCCCCTCTCAATCTCCTCTGTTCGAGGGAGAAGAGGTCCAGTTTCTCTAATCTTTCGCTGTACGGCAGTAACTCCAACCCCTTAACCATCTTAGTCACTCTTCTCTGGACCCTTTCAAGTAGTACCGTGTCCTTCTTCAGGTACGGCGACCAGTGCTGGATGCAGTACTCCAGGTGAGGGCGCACCATGGCCCAGTACAGCGGCATGATAACCTTCTCCGATCTGTTTGTGATCCCCTTCTTTATCATTTCTAGCATTCTGTTCGCCATTTTTGCCGCCACCACACATTGCGTGGACAGCTTTATCAATTTGTCGATCAGAACTCCCAAGTCCCTTTCCTGGGAGGTCTGTCCAAGTACCGTCCCGGACATCCTATGTTCGTGCATGAGATTTTTGTAACCGACATGCATCACCTTACACTTATCCATGTTAAGCCTTATTTGCCATGTTGATGCCCATTCCTCGAGCCTGATACACAGCTCACGTTTTTCTTGCCTGTTCTCTCTGGAAATTCTGTTTGTATGAGAGTTGTTCAGAGGTTTAGCTCATCTGATTAGGATCTGCTTGTATACATTCTTTTTCTGAGTTTTCTTTCTGTCTTCCTAAGAATAAGGTTTTTTGCCTGCACGTTAATAAAGGTATTTTCTCTCAGTAACATACGTTAGACTCCTCTTATCTCTTGCATACTCTCCAACCCCCCCCCCCTTCCTGTTCTGCATCAGAGAAAGTGCAGAAGTGCAGTAAAGTTCTATCTCTAAGGTCAGAAGAGCCTTTTGCTTCGTTCTTCCATTCTATTAAGCCCATGTGATATTTTTTTTTTTTGTCTGTATTTTCTAGTTTTTCTGCCTTCTGCCATGTATCAGATTATTCTGGTTCTCATCTCTCTTTGCTACTGTTCAAGTTTCAAGTTTTATTATAAGTTTGATTGATCGCTTATTCAAAATTCTAAGCGATGTACACATCAATAAAATTACAAAAATTTTAGGGGGCAACAAAACAAACGAAGAACTAAACCTTAGAAAACATATTAAAACAAGAAGAAAGAATGGGAAAAAACAACAGGAAGGGAGAGAGCAATGTACTTCAGGGACGTTATAGAATGGAATTGGAATGAGACTCCTAGTCAAGCTTTCTAATTATCAAATGCATCCTTAAAAAGAAAGCTTTTTAATTTGCTCTTAAATTTATCTAAATTGAGTTCTTCCCTTACATAAATAGGGAGGGAATTCCATGTTTGAGGGGCTGTGACAGAAAAGATGACTTGCTGCCGTGTGTTAATAATTTTAAGTGAGGGAATAACTAGTAATGTTGATCATTGGACCTTAGTAGTCTAGTTGAGTTATAGGGAATCAATGATTTATAAATGAAAGTCAGAGTTTTGTATAGCAAAGGTTTGAAAGAGTAAGCAGACTTAGTTTATACATTATACGATGCGCGACTGTGTGTTACAATGTATTAAGAATAATGACTAGAAAACTTTTGGAGTGCTAGAGAATAAATTCTCACTTTTCATTGTACAAGTCTTTCATGTACTGCAGTTGTAATACAAATATTGGCCTTATAAAATCTGGCTTCCTAGTGTATTATTCATATAGGATATTCCCTTTTTCTGGGTGTATGGCATGTGTTTTTGCTTCTGGAAAAGATTCCTGAGCTCAGATGTGTGTGAATGAGATCTTGGGCATTGTGAGAGATGTAATGATTGTTGGGGCTTAGGGGGCCTATACATGGCCCTTGTGGCCCCCACATTCCCTCTCTTGTATCTCATGATCAGTGCTTCCCTTCTTCAAGGCATTGTCCCAGAAGTCTGGAAACTGGCCTACACATGTCTTAAAGACTCTAAGTTAAGTCCTATCACTATGACAAATTATTGGCCTATTGGTCACTAAAATTGCAGAACAGGTTGTTCATTTCCATCTTGAAGAAGTTCCAAAGTACACAAAATACCCTCTTAGACATTACTACCATTATCCTTCAACACATGGATCAGAATGAAGATATTGCCGTTGATTCTTTAGATCTTGCAGTAGCTTTTGATCTGGTTGATCATATCCTCCTCTTTGATCATCTACATTCCGTGGGTCCTCAACTGGCTGAGATCGTACTTCACTGGTATGCCTTAACGTCTTCAATGGCAAGACACTCTTTCTCAGTCCTACATGTGCTGTCCCCCCAGGGTTCTATCCTGGCCCCTTTCCTTTTCAATTTGTTCCTTTCCCCATTGCTTGTTTGTTTGTTTTAGAGGGTTCCTTGCTTTAATGGTATTTGCTTAAGCAGATGATATTCTAATTTTGACCTATGTCAATCCAGGTGAAGTCCAGTCCATCAGCTCACTCAGCCTTAAACTTAATCCGATCTCAGGCTGGCTTCACACCCATAGGCTTCAGCTCAAGCCCGAGCACTGGAAAAGGCACTCTTTTCAGCCACTCATACGTTCATCTTTTAGCTTGTGGAAAACCTAATTGCCCAGTGTGAAGTGGTACAGCTCTTAGGAGTGACCTTAGGCAGTACCTCAGCTAGGATCAAGACTCCTTTTTTAATTGAAGATGCTTTGCTCTAGAAGTTGTTCTCAGATTCCACACTTCACATTCTTATTCATTCGTTAGTGATCTCTAGGTTAGATTACTGTAATGCCCTATTTCAAGTTATTAAGATGTAGTGATATCCACTATCTTCAACTGGTCCAAAATGTGTCAACACACCTCCTTTCAGGTGCTAAACACTTTGACCACATCACTCCCTTATTAGGATCAGAGCATTGGCTCCCCTTCAAAGCAGCTACTCTCATTGTGTCCAGTAACTTTGAAGTGTGACTGTTTTATATCAGAGCAAAATCCATCAGGTGTGGTTGAAGCAGGGGCATAGACAGAGGCATAATGAAATTTGCAGTTTTGTTCTCCATCCCTTGAAGAATAATCCCTAAATTTACTTTTTAGGAGCTGTGGCACACTGGTCTGAAAATTTCAGTGTGTTATCCACACGGATTCCAAGATCAGTGTACTATTGGGTGCAATTCTGGAGATCCCACCTTCAAAGAGATATAAACAGGACTGAGTAAATCCAGAGGACATCTACAATAATGGTCAGTGGTCGTCATCATAAGGCGTAGGGGGACAGACTTAAAGATCTAAATCTGTTCATTTTGGAAGAAAGGTGGGAGAGGGGAGATATGATAGAGACATTTAAATATTTCATTTATTTAGTTAAGTTATCTAGTGTTATTATTTATTCTTGAGAGAGACATTTAAATGCCTATGTGGCATAAATGCGTATGAGGTGAATCTCTTTCAACTGAGAATAAGCTCTGGAATGAGGAGCCGTAGGATGAAGATGAAAGGGGATAGACTCGGAGAGATCTGAAGTTGGGGTAATTTTTCCCCATCTGCCTCACTTTGCACTGGATTCAGTAAATGACACTCAAAATTCAGTGCTAAATAAAGATGGGAATGAAACACAATCCTAGAATGAACATGAGTCCTCCATAACGCTACACTGAGTGCCCATTTCTGCATCTAACTTTTAAGTGCTGAGATCTCATGTAAATGCTACAGCCTAAAATAGGCACGCTGAAGTCATATTCTATAAGTCCACACGCAATTTATCAGAATGGCTATGCCCTCTTTTGAGTTTGGCACTATGCTAAATGCATACACAAATTATAACGCAGGTCAATTAGCATCAATATTTGGCTCATTACTCAATTAATTGGCATGCACAAGCACACATTTGGCAACCAATTCTGGGCACCATAAAAAGAATGCAGGGGTAAATGTCATCTCACAAGATCTTTCTGCAAGTCTTGACATTCCTCTGCTGTTTTAACAACTTTCAATAACTTTGTGTCATTTGTAAATGTGATCACCATACATCCCATCGTTTGCCCAAACACCAAAGGAAAACAACCTGGTCTGAGGGGGGAGGATCTTGTGTTTGGATATGATGAATTCTTCCTCTTGGACTAGGGAAAAGGGAGCATAAAGGAAATAGTAGTTACATTGAAGGAGCTAATCTACATGTTGATTTGCATACGAGGTCAACTATAGGAAGCGTGCAGTTTGAAAGTCTTTTCTTTTATTAGTTTGGGGTTTTGGGACTGGCAGGTGAAAAGACGGACCTTCTGGACATAGAGATTTGGGGGGATTTTCCTCACCCTGACTGTAGAGAGGGGCAAGAAAGAGCACTTATGGTTGGTTTTGGCCTATTTCTTTAAGACTGATCTCTGACTTTTCTTAAAGACTCTGCTCTCCTACAGGTGGCCCTCAGCCTTCGGCCTAACCCCTGGTAAGCCTAACTGGACTGACTGGAGCAGACTGGAGTTGACCAGAGAGACCAGACAAGATCAGACGCAGCATGTCATGCTCACTCATCACTCCTTTCTCCAAATCATCTATGAATCTGTTCAAGATCCTTGGGCACTCCAGTAGAACTTTTCCTTGTAGAAAAATGACCATTCAGTCCTACTCTCTACTTCCTGTTGTATATTCAGCTGACAATTCACAACAAGGCTTGAGCTCCTATCCCATGACACTAATTTCCTGAGGAGACTCTCATAAGGGAGTTCTTCAAACACCTTCTAAAAATCATTGCACACATGTACACTTTGCAGAGAGGGCACATTCTTAAACACATCAGCCAAAACCCAATGAAATGAACAATGCTACAGGTGGCACTGGAATGAAACAAAGCAGTCGTTTTGGATTGCCCATCCTTAGCACTTGGCCTTTGGCTAACATCTGAGGCCAGAATCTGAGCTCTGAGTGAAGCACCGGCCCTTCTTGACCTTTGGCTGTACAAGAGTGGGAAGGGGATGGAGTAACGTTCTCTTTTGTGAATCATTAATGTGAAAACAGTTAATGCCACAGTGAGATAATTAAACTGGCTGTTTAAAAGAACCCAAAAGGCTTTTCTGCATCTGTGATTTCACTTTCATAGGTTCACATGCACCTCACGCATATTTTTCCTACACACAAGCCACTGCTGTATGCTTAAAGAGTGAAAAATCCTTGGGATGCCAAATTCCAGCCATGGTTCCCAAAGGAAGAGGTAGACATTTCCAGGTGAAAATAAAGAGAAATCAAGCACCTCTATGGAGTCTTGACTGTCCAGCGAGGTTTGCCGGGCAGTTCTCTTCAGCAAGCACGTTCTGGTGCGTCCTGCAGAGTACCACACTGGGCTGGCTCGTACCTCTGTCCACTCCACATGCAGTGTTGTGTCCACTGCCACTGTAAAATGAAGAAATGGGAGTCAGACCTGCCAGCTAGGAGGCAATGAATAAAGCAGAGTGAACAAATTACAGATCCAAGCCGCTCAAATAAGCAACGGATTGTGGCATGCTTTGTCCTGGAGAGAGAGATGCTCTTGCCAGGTTAAAACAACAGAGCCTCGATGTGAAAGTAAGGAATTAAAAGCTTGTTAACTTCCATAAAATTAATCATATATCAGAAAATGATACCACTGAAGTTACTACTTTCCATTTTTCAGGTGTGTTATTTATCTCAGCATACAAATAGATTTCAAATTCATTCTTTTAAATTAACATTTTAATGTATCCGTTTTGGATGTACATGTGGTTATTCCAGATAGTTTTGGGATTGTTTAAAAAGCATCTCCAACCTTACAAATATCATTTAGCCAAATTATGATGTGCTTTGATATAAAGAACTAAGGCAAAGACCATACAAAAGCTCAATGTCCTGGATTTCAATCATGCTGACAAGCCAGTATGTTTTTTGTTTTGTTTTTTTTATTAGGATTTTATATACCGCCTATCAAGGTTATCTAAGCAGTTTTACAATCAGGTACTCAAGCATTTTCCCTATCTGTCCTGGTGGGCTCACAATCTATCTAACGTACCTGGGGCTATGGAGGACTGAGTGAATTCTTAGCTCTGGTCTTTACTGAAGAAGATGTACGAGATCTACCTGTACCAGAAACAGTTTTCAATGGTGATGATGCAGAACGGAAAGTAAGCTTGATGAACCTAGATGATGAACTGTGCCAAACTGACAAATTAAACAGTAGTAAATCACCTGGACCAGATGGTATGCACAGTAGGATACTGAAAGAACTCAAACAGGAAATTCCTGATCTGCGATTAGTAATCTGCAACCTGTCATTAAAATAATCCATAGCACCTGAAGATTGGAGGGTGGCCAATGAAATGTCGAGTTTTTAAAAGGGTTCCAAGCGCGGGTTACGTGATGTGCTGAGCGGAGCAAGACGTGTGTTGCTGGAGCTCCAGGGCCCTCGGTCCCTTTTCCCACCTTTTAAAGCCTTTTTAAGTGCCTAACTCCTGCACATCGGGGTGAGAGCGGTACAAGGACAAGTTTGTCACCCATACTAGCCCGGTTATGAGTGGGAGATCAACGCGGAAAGATAAAGACAAAAACGTGCGGCCATAAAAAACTGACCCGAAGATGGCGGCAGTGGAATTGGGCCCTGCGCTTCTCCTCTCTGAGGTGCACATTGAGGCTCTATCAGCATCGGTGGAGCGCGCCCTTGAATCTCGTTTTGATCAACTATCAGGGCAGTTGTCGGCTATGGAGACTCTGTTGGCCGACACGACTAGGCGCACGGGGGAGTTGGAGACGCAGGTGGCACTGGTCGAGGACGCTCACACCTCCTCTGCGGCTGATGTACTTTCCCTCCATGAACAATTACAGGGGCAATCAGAGAAAATTGAAGACCTTGAGAACCGTTCTTGGAGGGATAACCTTCGTTTGGTGGGCCTGCCAGAAGCTGTCTCCGACTCCCGATTGCTGCCCGCTCGTGAGTCCTGGTTGCAGGCAGAGTTTCCACTACCTTCTGGTATGGGGCCTCTACGACTCGAGCGGGCGCACCGCCTGGGCAGGAGAACAGACGATCGAACACGTGCCCGGATGGTTATTTTTAAAGTCCATAACTATGCCCGCAAGGGCGAATTGATGTGACAATATAAACTTAAAAGGAATACCATCTGCTATGAGGGGGACCCGATCAGGCTCTTTCAGGATTACTCCCTGGCCCTACAAGAGCGTCGCCGGCAATTTTCCGTGCTCGGCACTCTACCATCGCAAACAGTGTTTCATGCTGCTTTACCCGGCGCTCCTAAAGATCTGGACAGGAACCGGATGGAAGACGTACGACACCGTGGAAGCAGCCCTACCTTTGGAGCCTGGACCCTCTACTGCTTCTTGAGTACTTGGTGGTGAGGAGGTGGTCTTGTGTTCCTGGAGCCTTTACCGGGTCACCCTGATTGGAAGATGCGGCTTGGTGGAGGCCTGGAGGTGTCCGTGCTTTTTTGGACTTCTCCACCCCCCTTCTTTTTTGGACCCTGTGGCCTTCTGTGGCTAGATGTTTTGGGGGGACTCAGAAAGGACTCTTGCGTATGGGGGGTTCCGTGTGTCTGTGATAAGAGAATGGGGTGTTTTGGACTGGTTGTCTGCTTGTGAGGGCTGTTTGGGGATGTAATAGGTTTGCTGTTTTTTTTCTGGGGTTTGGGAAGTTTTGGGAGGTGTGATTGTTTGCCTGTTAGATGGATATTCTGTGGGGTGCCTTTTCGGGGTAAGGTGTTTCGTATGATGGGGGGCTGGGGAGAATGAATGTGTCTTGTATGTCTGAGTCTTTATTGGATCTATCTGGTGTGTTCTTCCCCTTTTCTCTTACTCTGTTTGTATGTTTGCGAGGGGAGGTATGTTTGTGGTTTCCTTGATCTCTGGTCCCTTTCGTGACCAGGGCTTGGGGAGTTTTCCCTTATGGGGCTTTAGGCTTCTCTCTTCCACTATGCCTTGGCTCCCATTGGGTGGCTTTTGTAGGTTACCCTCAGTCTGCCTGGACTGGTTCACACTAACTCTTTCTAGGGAATTAATTTGCCTGTTAGTACTGTATATGGTTCCTTTGTGGGGCTTCCCGTGGTCCTTCCTAGATTGGGAGGGGGCCCCGCTGTTTTCTGGAGCGGTGTCTACCTTTGGATCTGGACGCCTGTTCATTTTCCCTGAGTTATATGTGGGGGAGGGGGGGTTGGGGGCCCCACTCACATCTTAGTGACTCCCTCGCTCCGTCCCACCTGGGTGGTGCGGTGTGGGTTGTTGTATTACAGTGTTTAAGGGGTTCGTTTTGTATTTGGTGGTGGGGGTTGGGTTGCTGGGTTGGATGGGTGGACAGAGGAGTGGGCGGTCCTCCTTTAATATCTGTATTCAGTTTCTTGGGATCTTGCATTGTTTTTGTTCTACTTTTCAGGCTATGCCTTCTGTTTGGCCATACTGCTCTGGGGGATGGCTGGGCTCCTGGGGTGGTCTCACAATTTTTCTTCTTTCCTCACTAATCTACTTATTTCCTGATTTTCCAACCTGAGTACTCCCTTTAGGCTTACCTCTTGGAATGTCGGGGGAATTACGTCGCCAATTAAGCGGTCAAAAATATTAGCTGCTCTACAGCGTTATCACTCGGACATCGCTTGCATACAAGAAACCCGGTTGACGGATGCGGAACATCTTAAGCTGGGTCGTTCTTGGGTGGGGGAAGTATATTTTGTCTCCTCTCAGGGCCGACATGGTGGTATTGCTGTGTTGGTCCGCAAGTCTTCGTCTCTTGGAGTGCAGGTCCTCGAGAAGGCTCTTGATGGTAGATACCTGCTCTTGCGTCTGACGTTGGGTGATCGATGCTATCTGTTACTTATGGTTTATGGCCTTAACTCGTCGGAAATTGCCTTTTTACAAAAGTTGACTCAACTTTGCTCTAGTTACTCTGGAGCCCCGCTTCTTATCGTGGGCGATTTTAATTTGGTGATGGACCCTGCATCAAATAAATCCGGTACAACCTTTGCATCTTTGGGGGCTAAGGGTCGTCTTCTTTCTGACTTTTGTGATACTCTCTCCATGGTAGGCCCTTGGTGTCTTCTTCATCCTGAGGTCCGTGACTATACTCATCTATCTCGGGCCCACAATACTTGCTCTCAGATCGACCATATTTTTGTGTCCTCGACGTTGTTCTCTTCGGTCATTTCGGCTGAGTTTGGTCCCCTGAATATTTCTGACCATATCCCTATTTGGGTAGACGTTTATTTGGATGCAGCTTATCTTCGTACGCCTTTTTGGCATTTCGCATTCTATCTTGCTCAGGATAAAGAATTTCAAACATTTTGCAGGCCCAATGGGAGGATTATTCCACTAATAATGCTCCACATATGGATGATCCTATTCTTTTTTGAGAAGCCACCAAGACGGTGATTCGGGGCCATATCATTTCTTTTTTGATTGCTCGCAACAAACGTATTCATAGAGGCATCCTTACCTTCGAATGGAATGCTTGGTTCAGAGCTTTCTTTCTGCTGGGAAGCGGCCTCGCCTGCCTTACAATTGGGCGGCGGCTCCGTGGTACAAGGGTGGACTGGGTATTTACTTGATTTTTTTTTTTTTGATGAGCTGAATAAAATATATTGAACATAAAAGGGTTCCAAGCAATTAATAATGGAACCCACAATCTAACAATGTTATTCACTAACAATATTTTACTTGTTCAATTTAACTTTACGATGTCCTCTTCTCCAACAATGATATGAATGTGGTATAAAACTATATATACTTGATCCTCATTTGTCATTCTATGAGGGACCTTCAAAATGTTTCCAGTTTTATTTTTTAAACACTATTTATTAAATATCTCAAATGCAAATTACATCACTACCTGCAAGGTGAGCCAGCTTGCCTGACTAGTCACATGACATTCTAAGACACGCCCTCTTACCACTTCTCCCGCTCCAACCGTTTCCTGTAAAAATATGAAAGTGCGGAAACTTTTTGACAAACCCTCATATAACCCAATTTACACTTAGGGGCTCTTTCGCAAAAGCTTAACACACGCTAATGGCATTCGCACGTGTTAAATGCTAAATGGCACTTGTAGGTTACAGAACAACCACAGCTGTGTGTGTAACTTAATTGACAAATTAGCTGCCATCAATGATTGTATAGCACACAGCAGACATTTACACAGCACTGTACACAGGCACAATTCAAATACAGTATAACATAACATAACAGCTAATCCTACTCCTTGCAGATGGACAGACGGGATACAGAAGAATAATGCAGAGGACAGTTCAGTGGAAGCTTCTGATTATAAGCAGGTGTAAATAGTTCAGGAAAGATCTGTTCCTGGCTGTTGTTTCTCATACACAGAGAAAGTGTATCTCAGGTAATTTCTAAAGACCTGCCCTAGTTACCAGCAATCACAAACACCGAGGGATTTGGGTCACAGGAGAAAGACACTGACCTACGGCAGATTCAGGCAGGAGGGAACAGACAGCATCTTCTAAGTAAAGCTGTCAGAAATCTGTCTATAGATGGTGAATTGGAGAAAAGGAAAGATTTGCTTCAGTCTCAACAATGAGAAATACAATAAAGCCTTGGTTACGAGTATAATTCGTTCCAAAACCATGCTTGTAATCCAAAACACTCCTATATCAAAGCGAATTTCCCCATAGTAAACAATGGAAACTCAGACGATTCGTTCCACAACCCAAAAACTTTGATACAAAATACTGCATGTGCTTGTATTGCAAGACCTTGCTCACTACACTCCCGCAGCGTCAGAGAGAGAACCATCGGCTCAGCTGTGATGATGTGACGCATGTATACTGTATGTACTCATATTGCAAGACCTCGCTCATTTAGAACAGTCACTACACTCCCGCAGCGTCAGAGAGAGAAGAACCATCGGCTCAGTTGTGATGATGCGATGTGTGTATACTGCATGTGCTTGTATTGCAAGACCTCGCTCATTTAGAACAGTCACTACACTCCCGCAGCGTCAGAGAGAGAAGAACCATCGGCTCAGCTGTGATGATGTGACGCATGTATACTGTATGTACTCATATTGCAAGACCTCGCTCATTTAGAACAGTCACTACACTCCCGCAGCGTCAGAGAGAGAAGAACCATCGGCTCAGTTGTGATGATGCGATGTGTGTATACTGCATGTGCTTGTATTGCAAGACCTCGCTCATTTAGAACAGTCACTACACTCCCGCAGCGTCAGAGAGAGAAGAACCATCGGCTCAGCTGTGATGATGTGACGCATGTATACTGTATGTACTCATATTGCAAGACCTCGCTCGTTTAGAACAGTTTCTACACTCTTGCAGAGTCAGAGAGAGAAGAACCATCGGCTCAGTTGTGACGATGCGATGTGTGTATACTGTATGTGTTTGTAATGCAAGACCTCGCTCGTTTAGAACAGTTTCTACACTCTTGCAGTGTCAGAGAGAGAAGAACCATCGGCTCAGCTGTGATGATGTGACGCATGTATACTGTATGTACTCATATTGCAAGACCTCGCTCGTTTAGAACAGTTTCTACACTCTTGCAGTGTCAGAGAGAGAAGAACCATCGGCTCAGTTGTGACGATGCGATGTGTGTATACTGTATGTGTTTGTAATGCAAGACCTCGCTCGTTTAGAACAGTTTCTACACTCTTGCAGTGTCAGAGAGAGAATAACCATCGGCTCTGATGTTGTGATGTGTATATACTGTATGTACTCATATTGCAAGACTTTGCTTGTTTAGAACAGTCACTACACTCCCGCAGCGTCAGAGAGAGAAGAACCATCGGCTCAGCTGTGATGTTGTGATGTGTATATACTGTATGTACTCATATTGCAAGACCTCGCTCGTTTAGAACAGTTTCTACACTCTTGCAGTGTCAGAGAGAGAATAACCATCGGCTCAGCTGTGATGATGTGACGCATGTATACTGTATGAACTCATATTGCAAGACCTCGCTCGTTTAGAACAGTTTCTACACTCTTGCAGTGTCAGAGAGAGAAGAACCATCGGCTCAGCTGTGATGTTGTGATGTGTATATACTGTATGTACTCATATTGCAAGACCTCGCTCGTTTAGAATAGTTTCTACACTCTTGCAGTGTCAGAGAGAGAAGAACCATCGGCTCAGTTGTGATGATCTGACGCATGTATACTGTATGTACTCATATTGCAAGACCTCGCTCGTTTAGAACAGTTTCTACACTCTTGCAGTGTCAGAGAGAGAAGAACCATCGGCTCAGCTGTGATGTTGTGATGTGTATATACTGTATGTACTCATATTGCAAGACCTCGCTCGTTTAGAATAGTTTCTACACTCTTGCAGTGTCAGAGAGAGAAGAACCATCGGCTCAGTTGTGATGATCTGACGCATGTATACTGTATGTACTCGTACTGCAAGACTTTGCCTGTATATCACTTTAAAATTTAATAAAATGTTTTGCTTGTCTTGCATACCAAGTTACTTACAATCCAAAGTTTTACTGTAAGAAAACAGTCTGTGGAGAAAGTGGGAGAGTAAATAAAAATCTTCAAGAATCCACAGTGGGAAATGAAATTAAAAGTGTGAAAGAAAATATAAGAACATAAGAATTGCCCTGTTTCCAACAGTGGCCAACCCAGGTCCCAAGTAGTAAAACAGATTCTATGCTTCTTATCCTAGGAATAAGCAGTGGATTTCCCCAAGTCAACTCAATAATGGCCTATAAGGACTTCTCTTTAGGAAATGATCCAAACCTTTTTAAACCTTGCTAAGCTAATTTCACCACATTCTCCGGCAATGAATTCCAGAATTTAATTACACATTGTGTGAAGAAATATTATCTCCATTTTTAAAAAAATCTACTCCTTGGGTTTTGGCCAGGTACTAGTGACCTGGATTGGGCTACTGGTCTGACCCAGAAAGGCTATTCTTATTTAGTAGCTTCATCGGATGTCCCCTGGGCCTAGTATTTTTGGAAAGAGTAAACAAGTGTTTCACATCAACCCTTTCCACTCCACTCAGTATTTTACAGATCTATATCATATCACCCCTGAACCATCTCTTCTCCAAGTTAAAGAGCCCTAGCCACTTTAGCCTCTCCTCATAGGGAAGTTGGCCCATCCCTTTTATCATTTTTGTCACCCTTCTCTGTACCTTTTCTAATTCCACTATATCTTTTTTGAGATGCTTCAACCAGAATTGCACACAGTATTCAAAGCGCAGCCATACCGTAGAGCGATACAAGGGCAGTATAACATTTTCAACTTTGTTTTCCATTCCTTTCCTGATAATTCCTAACATTCTATTTACTTTCTTAGCAGCTGCTGCACATTGAGCTGAGGGTTTCAACGAATCCTCAACAATGACACCTAGATCCTTATCCTGGGCAGTGACTCCTAACACAGAACCCAGCGTCACATAGCTATACATTGGGTTCCTCTGTCCCACATGCACTGTCTTCCCAATCTCACAAGGTCCTCTTGCAATTTTTCACAATCCTCTTGCAATTTAACTTTGTGTCATCAGCAAATTTAATTAACTCACTAGTTATTCCCATCTCTAGATCATTGATAAATCTGTTGAAAAGCAGTGATTCCAGCACAGGCCCTTAGGGAACCCCACTACTTACCCTTCTCCATTGAGAATATTAACCATATAAACCCACTCTCTGTTTTCTGTTTTTCAACCAGTTCTCAATCCATAAAAGGACATTACCTCCTATCCCATGACTTTCTAATTTCCTCAGAATTCTTTCATGAGGTACTCTGTCAAATGCCTTTTGAAAATCCAAATACACAATATCAACCAGTTCACCTTTATCCACATGTTTATTTACCCCTTAAAAGAAATGCAGTAGATTGGTGAGACAAGATTTCCCTTGACTAAAACCATGTTGGCTTTCTCTCATTAATCCAGGTTTATGTATATGTTAATTTTGTTTTTTACAATAGTTTCTTCTATCATTTTGATTGGCACCAACATCAGATTCACTGGTCATTACTTTCCTGGATCACTTCTGGAACCCTTTTTAAAAATCAGCATCACTTTTGTCACCCTCCAATCTTCCAATACTATCCTGGTTTTTAAAGAAAAATGACAAATTACTAACAATAGCTCTGCAAATTCATTTTTCAATTCTATCAGCACTCTGGGATGTATACCATCCAGTCCAGGTAATTTGCTACTTTTCAATTTGTCAGATTGAACCATTACATCATCCAGTGTTACAGAGATTTGTACAAGTAGACTTCTCAATAAAATTATTTATTTATTCAATTTTCTATCCTGTTCTCCCAGGGGAGCTCAGAATACTTTAAATGAATTTATTTAGGTACTCAAGCATTTTTCCCTGTCTGTCCTAGTGGGCTCACAATCTCTCTAATGAGAAATGCAAGGTCATGCATGTAGGGAAAAAGAACCCGATGTTCAGCTACAAAATGGGAGGATCACTGCTAGGGGTGAGTAACCTTGAAAGAGACCTGGGGGTGATGGTGGACACAATATTGAAAGCATCAGCACAATGTGCGACAGCCTCAAAGAAAGCGAACAGAATGTTGGGTATCATTAAAAAGGGTATCACGACCAGGACGAAGGAAGTCATCATGCTGCTATATCGTGCAATGGTGAGCCCACATCTGGAGTACTGTGTCCAGTACTGGTCGCCGTACCTCAAGAAGGACATGGCAGTACTTGAGGGGGTCCAGAGGAGAGCAACTAAACTGGAAAAAGATATGGAAAACTTTCCATACGCTGACAGGTTGAAAATGCTGGGGCTGTTCTTCCTGGAAAAGAGGAGACTTAGAGGAGACATGATAGAAACCTTCAAAATCCTGAGGGGCATAGAGAAGGTGGACAGGGACAGATTCTTCAGACTGTGGGGAACCACAAGTACAAGGGATCACTCGGAGAAATTGAGAGGGGACAGGTTTAGAACAAATGCGAGGAAGTTCTTTTTTACCCAGAGGGTGGTGGACACATGGAACGCATTTCCGGAGGTTGTGATAGGCCAGAGCACACTACAGGGTTTCAAGGAAGGTTTAGATAGGTTCCTAAAGGATGAGGGGATTGAGGGTTACAGATAGATGTAGAGGTAGGTTACAGAAATGGTCAGGAACCACTTCACAGGTCACAGACCTGATGGGCCGCCGCTGGAGCGGACCGCTGGGCGCGATGGACCTCTGGTCTGACCCAGTGGGGCAACTTCTTATGTTCTTATGTACCTGGGGCAATGGGGGATTAAGTGACTTGCCCAGGGTTTGAACCTACAACCTCCGGGTGCTGAAGCTGTAGCTTTAACCATTGCACCACTCTAGAAATCAAAATGTAGCACAAGTGAGCCAAGTCTAGGACAGTCAATCCATTGTGACATCACTGATGAGGTTGGCTCTTATTGGTGGAATGAGGCATTATGATGTCACAATACCAGCTCTGGTTATCAGAGGCTGAAACTTTGGAGAACAAATACGTTTTAAATTGTTTCATAAAATGTAAATATGGAACATAGGACAATAGTAACTGTTTGAAATCCTTATCCCAAGTGGCTGCTTTAATTTACAGCCCGAAATGGGTTGGGATGTAAAAAGAGCATATGTTTAATTGAGAGAAACCTTGTATTGAAATATGGAGAGTTAGCCAAATATTGCAGAACTTGACCTAAAGATACTCTATAATAGATACAGCCCAATTTAAAGATGATACGTGCCTCTACTGGCAACCAGTGCAAATCCTAGTAGAAAGGGGTAATATGGTCAAATTTCTTTAGACCAAAAATGAGTCTGACCGCAGCGTTTTGGATAATTCTTGGTCTGAAAAGATTTTTTTAATACCTCCAAGGTAGATTATGTTGCAGTAATCCAGCTGATTTAGGACCAAAGATTGGACCAGCATTTTAAACTAAACTAATCTAAAACTTAACTTTGTATACTGGGCCTTCAACCAAAATGGGACTCGACTCGGTTAACAGTAATTTAAAGAAATACAAAACAATAACAGTCAGAAAAATGAAAGTGACTGATTTCTGAAGTGTTTAACAAATAAAGTAGTTTTTAAAGATTTGCGAAAAAGTTGAAAAGGACCAGGGCCCCTTAAGATAAGAGGAAGTTCATCACATAGTTGAGATAATTTGAAAACCAAAGATTGACTGAAATTCTTGATTCCTTTGACTGAAGGAAGGGAGAGTTTGAATTGTTGGCTGCCTCTTGCATAAGAGAATCTAGAAGCATTCCATAATAATGGGACAAGATCAAAAAATGTCCTCAAAGTACACAATTTCCTCAGCGTGTTGAACCCCTTCCATACAACAGAGTCCACTTGATTCTTCATGGATAGACTACGATCAAGAATCACCTCCAAGATTTTAATAGATGAATGGATAGGATACTTAGTAGACTTTATAGTCATGGAAGATTCAAACTGATTTTGGTGAAAGGATGCAAAAAAAGCTTGGTTTTCTCAGAATTTAACTTCAATTTATATTCCTTCATCCATTTTTCAATCACTTTGAGTGTTTCTTTAACAATGTAACTAATACTCTTGATTGAAGATGAAGTAGGAATTATGATTGTAATATCATCTGCATAAATGAACAGTTTGATGCCGAGATTACCTAATCTAGTACCAAGGGAAGAAAGGTAAACATTGAAAAGAAGTGAAGAAAGCAGTGAACCCTGAGGGACGCCACAAGGATTGGTCCACTTGCTCGAATAGATGTTGTCAGTCAAACCTATGATGTCTTCCAGAAAATTATAATATTTACCAGCTAGACTACTGCAGTGGCCTATAGGTAACTGGAAGAATGATTTGCCCTAGGTGGATCTTAGCATCTCCTCTGCTTCAACAAGCACACATTGGTTGCCGCTGCTAGATCACATCAAATTTAAGATGTTATGTACCTAGTCAAGTATTACAGCCCTCTTAGGGACAAGGACTCCCCATCGGTTAAGGAGGCTCAGCCTATGTCCATTCCAGTGAAAGCTTCTTCCATTTTTGCTGCACTAGTATAGAAGGGCCTTTTACAGATTTTAAAAGCAGAGTTGAATCTATCTTTCAGGGATAAAATAAAATCTTTGCTATTTCCAGATTGACTGATAGGAATTGTACAAAAATGTACAACTTGCGCTATATTGGGTTGAGTAAGATGAAAGCAATGGAAGCAATTCTGAGGGAGATTTTTATCTGGACAGATTTTAGGAACACTTCTTTTGGGGTTTGGGTAATTTTTGGAGGGAAGTGAAGAGGATGGATAGTGACTGTAGAAAGGTTTTGGGTTTTGGGTAGAGAGGTTTGGGGGATGGGAGATGATCTGGGGGAAGTGGAAGGATTGAATGGTGACTAGGGAGGATTTTGGTTTCCTTATGTGAATAGTGGTTTCAGGAATAGCAGATGAGAAGTTTGAGAGGCTAGATGGCAACTGTAGGAAGGATTTTAATTTGCTTTCCAGCACAGTGGTTTCTGATTTGGCAAATGAGTTGGAGAGGTGGAGGGGATGGAACGTGATTGAGTAGGAACAGAAGAATAAAAGAATAGCCTTACTGGGTCAGAGCAATGGTCCATCAAATCTACTAGCCCATTCTCACAGTGGCCAATCCAGGTCACTAGTACTTGGCCAAAACCTAAGAAGTAGCAATATTCCATGCTACCGATCCAGAGGAAGCAGTGGCTTCCCCTCATGTCTTTCTCAATGACAGACTATGGAATTTTCCTTTAGGAACTTGTCCAAACCTTTCTTAAAACCAGCTATGTTATCCGCTCTTACCACATCCTCTGGCAATGCGTTCCAGAGTTTAACTATTCTCTGAGTGAAAAAATTTTTCCTCCTATTGGTTTTAAAAGTATTTCCCTGTAACTTCATTGAGTGTCTCCTATTCTTTGTAATTTTTGACGGAGTGAAAAATTGATCCACTCAAGATTTTGTAGACTTCAATCATATCTCCCCTCAGCTGAAGAGCCCTAACCTTTTTAGTCTTCCCTCATACGAGAGGAGTTCCATCTCCTTTACCATCTTGTTCGTTTTTCTTTGAATCTTTTCTAGTGCCGTTATATCTTTCTTGAGATAAGGAGACCAGAATTGAACACAAAACTCCAGATGAGGTCACATCATGGAACAATACATGGGCATTATAACATTCTTAGTCTTGTTAACCATCCCTAGCATCCTGTTTGCTTTTTTGGCTGCCACCGCACATTGGGTGGAATGTTTCATCGTAGTGTCTATGATGACACCCAGATCCTTTTCTTGGGCGCTAACCCCCAAGGTGAATCCTAGCATCTGGTAACTGTGATTCAGGTTATTCTTCCCAATGTGCATCATTATGCATTTGTCCACATTAAATTTCATCTACCATATGGACGCCCAGTCTTCCAATTTCCTAACAGCTGCCTGCAATTTTTCACAATCCGCATAAGTTTTAACAGCTTAAAACAGTTTAGTGCCATCTGCAAATTTAATCACCTCACTTGTTCCAATTTCCAGTCCCAGTACAGATCCCTGCGGCACTCCACTGTTTACTCTCCTCCATTGAGAAAAATCACCATTTAAACCTACCCTCTATTTTCTATCCAATAACCAATTCCTAATCCACAAATGAACTTTGCCACCTATCCTATGACTCTTTAAATTTTTTCAGGAGTCTCTCATGAGAAACTTTGTCAAAAGCTTTCTGAAAATCTAGATACACTATATCATCTGGCTCACCTTTATCCACATGTTTATTCAAACCTTCAAAGAAGTCAAGCAAATTGCTGAGGCAAGATCTCCCTCGGCTGAACCCATGCTGACTCTGTCTCATTAAATCATGTTTGTCTACATGTTCCACAATTTTATTTTTTATAATTGTTTCCACCATTTTGCCCGGTACTTAAGTCAGGCTTACTGGTCTGTAATTTCCCAGATCTCCCCTGGAATCCTTTTAAAAAATCGGCATAACATTGGCCACCCTCCAATCTTCAGGAAGAGATAATAGTTACTGCGGTTGGACAGACTGGATGGGCCATTTGGCCTTTATCTTCCATCATGTTTCTATGTTACAGATGATTTTAGCAACAGGTCACTAATTTCATGTTTACCCTGGGATGTGTACATCACATGCAGCCAGACAGCAACTCATCCAGTCCCACTGTAACATCATATGGCATCGCGTGGAGCCTCACCAATTCCTATGCATTCTCTCAACATTGGATTCAGCTTCACAGAATCACATCCAGTCTCACAGCAACCTGCTGCCATTGGAAACCAGTGTCAGAAATACCAGGGGAATTTGGTTACTATGACAATGGAAAAGGAAAACTTTGAGAATAGAAATGGCAAAGAATGTGCAGGTGATGTACATTCATGAGAGCAGGACTCCCTGCCTTCTTCAGGATGCAGCTCTCTGCAACATGAGGCAGCACCCCCCCCCCCCCACACCATACACACACACACACACACACAATTCATTTAACCTTTTCTATAGAATCAATTTCTAGATGAGATTTTTTTCTTACTGCACCTGATCTGACTCTCTTCAGAGCAGTTATAATAAGTGAGGGCACGAGAGTGAGAGTGACTGCTTGACTAAAGGTGAATCAATGAGTCTAGTAGTGAATGACTATGAAACAGGCTGTGTGCATGAGAGAGACGGAGCTAATAAGACTGAGCTTTCTTGGTTTCTCCTCTCTTTCTCTCCTTTCCCATTCTCACATTACCCTCCCTCTTGGTTTGTTCCTTTCCCACTCCTTTTATTTTAATATGATGTATCCTCTTATCAGTTTTCCCTTCTGTGTCAAGTATGTCTGTCCATGGTTTTTAAGAATCCTTGTACGTCTTCCCCTATTTTATATTTTTGTAAAAATTTGTATGGAAACCACTTAGGCTTCAATAAACAGTATATCAAATACAATAAAGTTGAACTTGAACTTGACACACCCCACACAACTCAGGTGCTGTATAAGAGAGAAACAGCAGGTTCTTCCTGTTCTGAAAGGTAAGTCACATAGGGTTAGCATATGGCTCCAGAAAGAGGAGGACGGATTGAGACATCTGGGCTTTACTTCCATTGCTTTCAATGGAAGCCTAACCCGGATGTCTCTGTCTTCCTTTGTCTGGAGCTATATGCTAACCCTAAAGTCACATGAGGCTGGGTGTAACACCTTCCACAAACAGAGAAAGGTGGCACAAAACCTAGAGAAAGAGGACTGATACCACAGAGGGTCCATGAAGCCACACCCAAAAGTACTATAAAAAGAGAAAACACACACCAAGTCAGTAGACAGTCACAGAGACAACATCTAGTGTAGTCTAACAGATGGTTAACCCCCAACATTAAACACAACAAATAGACTGCAACCATCACAAAAATCCATCAAAGATTTATGGACAAATGCCTGAAGCCAAAAACTGTTGGGATGAAATTGTACTAAACAAATATTCCAATTCCACTCATTTGTCCTTCTAAAACCACACTGGGGGATCCAAGATGGCATCAAGGACAGATGCTTAATGAGAAGCTCTTCACCAGCGCTGGTCTTTTTGACCTTCTTCCCCCTAACCTAGGCTCTTTTTTTTCCTTGTTGATTGTTTGCTGCCGAGTGGCTTTCAACCGCGCTACAATGAGGAAGAGGAAGGGAGTTTCCCGGCCAAATCCTCCAGTGACCGGGACCTCTAAAAATCTGGTTCAGATGACGCTGGATACAGGATTGATGCACCAATCGAGGGAGATACTCCCGACATTGGGAGGAACGCTGAACTCTGTGGCGAACCTTAGTTTTGATCAGGTTTCCCTTAGCCCGTTCCTGGGGCAGGCTCCTCTCCAACCCAGAAGAGGGAGCCCTGTGGAGAGAGAGGCAACTCAGTTCACTCGAGAAGAGGTGCAACTGTTGAGCCCTGGAGGAGCAGTGGGAGGAAAGTTATTGGTGGAGAGACAATGGCTCTCAATGCAGAGGCTGATGAGAACTCAACATCCGTGAGTAAGAATGAATATTTTGGAGAGTTAGTTAAGCCTGCAGTAGTAAATATGGATGAACTGTGGAGAGCTCTGGCAATCATGGACTCCAATCTCAAAAATGCAGTATCTATGGTACATTCTGATTGTGCCTATATTAGCTCCCATGGGGAAATGTAAAGAAAACAAAGTGAGAATAATAAAGACTTTAGAAGTGGAGATTATTAAAGAATGATCTTTTATTCAGAAAAAGCTGGAGTATATGGACACCCTCCTTTTGCTTTGGTTTTAAGCAGCGTTTGTCTCTCCACATATCAGTTTTTCCATGCATTTATCATCATAAGACTCTCAGGAACCCCTGAAGAAGACATCTTGTCGAAACGCGGACCGTGTTGGGTCCTGCGCTACTAGAATACTAGGTCCTTATGATTTGTATGTGGATTATTTACTATATATTCTTTTATGTGGAGCAATTTGCTGTATAATTGGAGCTTTGACTCTATATTAAAGTCCATTTCAGGATCATCATTATTCCACAGTGTTTCATTGCTATGGTTGGATTCTTCTCTCTGTGGATTCTTTGGGGTCAATTCTCTTTGGCTTGAGTATATGGAAAATAAGCAGAGAAGAAATAACTTAAGGCTGTTAAATTTTCCTAAATCTCCAATAATATCTGCAGTGAAAATGGTTCGGAGATATCTGAAAGAGACTTTGTTAATACCAATGGAAAGTCTACCACAATAGCTGGGGCTCAATATATTTCCTTGGGGAAGAAACAGGATAGCTCAACCCCTACTGACGTAGTGGAAATGGAACAAGGTGGAATGAATTTGACAAATTTTTTAGAGAACTCACTGGAAGTAATAACTGAAAGATCTACTCTCGTAGTGACATTTGCCTTGGAGTTCGATAGAAATTTAATTTTTCAAACTTACTTTAGACAAATGAATGATACATTTTTCGGTTTGACAATTCGTGTCTTTCCAGATATATCTCAAGTGACACAGAAGAGAAGAAAAGACTCTTTGGTTTATAGACCCAGCATCTTTTGTTTTGAAATTTCACTAGAGGGGAAAATTTTTCTGTTTTTTAACCCAAAACAATCATTGGCATTTATTGTGGCCAAGGAAGGGGAGAGTGATGGTTGGTCCAATAGTGTCATCCACAGTGTAACGAACTGTCTGTCGGGGGTTTTCATTCTGTCTTCCTAAGCTGTCCTTAAGATCTATCTCTTTATTGTTATTTTCTGTTCTTAGATCACCTCAATTTGTGGACTAAATAATTAATTATAATTTCTTATAATGCTTTGGCTATATAGTGGAATTCTTTATTCAATATAATCTGTATTTAAGTAATACTTACTTGTTTATATTTTGAAATTTGAATAAACACAAAGTTTTAAAAATAAAACCACCCTTCCCCATCAAACCAAGATACTCATGAAGATGCATTCAGCTCAAATAAAGGCAAGATCCAAATGAATCACTTTCTTTTCAACAACAGATGAAGCAACCTCCACAGAAAAATGTTAGAAATACATAAAATATCCTACGTGTTGTGATTCAGTTTCAGAATTTCAAACCTCCTTTCTCAAGTAAGAACACCATAAACAAAAGACAATGATGGTTGAAAACACAAGCTCCTCATCTTCACCGTAGGAAGGTTTTTAGATTACGAAAGGTAGTCAAGAGTGTAATATCACCTTAGAATCTTTTCTTTTCTTTTATCTGATAACATTTATTTCTAGACTTTGAAATGGAGTAACAGAAAAACCACATAACTTTATCTAACCCTATTAGAAACCCCAATGGTTCACTGAAAAGCCCAAGTAACAGGAAGCCAAAGTGCTCATCCAAGCTAAAAGCCCATTCTTTTGAATCTGTTTTCAACTCTTAACTCCCACTCACTGCTGTCAGATACCTAGACCCATTGCATCATTTCCTCTACCATAATCTCCCCAACCCTGAAATGTCCTATCTAAATTAGATTGTAAGCTCTTCTGAACAGGGACCGTCTCTTGTATGTTAAATGTACAGCACTGCGTACGCCTTTCAGCGCTTTAGAAATAATAAATAGTAGTAAGGGTAATTAAATGGTAAAGACCCTCCTCTTCAACTAAAGGTCACCTCAGTCTACACCCAACCCCCTTAAACCCCACCTCTACCCTTCTTTCTCCATTCTAATCTTCTGCCTAAATTTCTGTATAGTCCACTCTCAGCCTATACTCAAATGACTTGTATCTAAACTAAACTACTTATATTTAACTTACTGTTCTTAATTTGCTGTATAGTCCCTATATCTAAACTGCTGCACAGTCTCGTATGTCCAAGTATTTAAATCTACTCTATAATCTTGTATGTCCAATTCACTCCATTGTGAATGTTTACTTGTAAACCGTTCTGAGCTACTGGGAGGACGGGATAAAAATCTAAATAAATAAATGCAAAAAATACAACTTACCATCTCACTCTGAGCAGTCTCGTGCACTCTCTCACACAAAGCCTTATTAAGCTCTTTCTCATCGCACTAACCCTCCTCTTATGGACTCTGAGAAAGAGAGTGCACAAGGATAGAGAAAGGTGAGTGTGAGTAAACAGAGGAGAATGGGGAACAGTGTGTGTACGAAATATGAGTGTGAGTGTATAAGGTGGGAATGAGTACAGGAGGATAGGGAAAGGTGGGAGTGTTTGAGGTGTAAATACAGAAGAAAAGGGAACAATGAGTGTGAGGGCAGGATTGGTAAAGATGAGACTGAGTGAATGCAGGAACATAGGGAAAGATGAGTGTGAGTATATGAGGCGTGAGTGGGTCCAGGAGGATGAGGAAAGGTGAGTGTGAGTAACTACAGGAGAATGGGGAACAGTGAGTGTGAGTGTATGAGGCGTGTGTGAGAAATAGTGAGTGTGAATAATTACAGAATGAGGAAGGGTAAGTGTGCTATTTCCTGCTAGCCCCCTCCTTTACCTATTTATCATGTCTTGTCCTTCAGCCCTCTCTCTTTTCCTCCACCTAGATATCATTGCAAATTCCCAATAAACTTGAAGGCATGAGGACGGGAAAAGGTGAGTGTGAGTTTATGAGGAATGAATGAGTATAGAAGGATGGGAAAGGTTCTTTTCTTGTTTTGCATTTAATTTTGCTGCATTGAACCTGAGTTTAGCTGTTGCTTCTCACTCCCTCTGCTTTGCTCCACTGAAGTCCTGTCACTGTCTTCAGTTTTTCCATGGAAACTGATTTTTGCTAGCAAAGATAGTAGTTTCTCTCCCTCTTCCATCCCTCTCTTCTGTTTCTGTTTTTCATTCTCCTGCTCTCTCTTAGGCGGGGGGGGGGGGGGAGGAAGAGTGCGGGGGGGGGGGGGGGGAAGATACTGCATCATCTTTTTAGCAGCCGTCTGTAACAGTGGAAGCTAAATGTTGGATTTTTTTAATCATTATAAAATGAATCCCCATTAGAAAGCAAGAGGCAAGGAGCAGGGGAGACAGAGATCAGAAGCAAGTGAGGGGGAAATGTAGAGAACAAGCAAGAAGGGAGGGGATAGAGAGAGCAGAGATAAGGGAGGGGGGAGACAGAAAGGGCAGTCAAGAGGGGAGGGGAGACAGCGACCAAAGGTGACAAAGAGGAAAGGCAAGAGAGGAGGGGAGACAGAGTGAAGACAACAGGGAGAGGGGTCAGAGAGGACAGAAAAGAGGGGAGGGAAGACAGAGATTCTAACCCATTCCCCTCTTATTCCCAACAGGATGGGAAGGGATGGAATGGATTAGGGAGAGGGAAGAGGCTGCCCAAGTCCAGTCCTCGAGATGTACTGGCAGGCCAGGTTTTCAGGATATTCATAATGAATATGCATGAGAGAGATTTGCCGGTACTGCCTTCGTGGTATGCAAATCTCTCTCATGCATGTTCATTGTGGATATCCTGAAAACCTGGCCTGCCAGTACATCTCGAGGACCGGACTTGGGCAGCGCTGGTTCAATAGAATATAACAAGAAAATATACTGCTTCTTATCAGAGGTCCGAACAGACCCTGAGAGCCTGACAAGTAAGATAAGTGACTGGCACCCAGTCCTGGAAAGAAGGAGACAGATGAGAAATAGCTACAGACTGGGTTGGTCCTCAGGACAGCCTGCATGAGCTAGGCTGAAAACCTGACCTGGCTCTGGCTCTCGAGGACTGGAATTGCTTACCCCTGAGCTAGGAGGTCTGCATGCATTGGCTTCAATCTATGTCGATTTATTCATGCAGATTCATTGTAGATATCCTGGAGAACTAAATGGATGGGTGTGTCTCAAAGACTAGACTGAGAACCACTGGATTAAGCCAAGAGAGACAGACAGATGAAGTGAAGGAATCCAGCTCTCTCCAGTTTAATCCAGTCCTAATTTTATTCCATCACATGCAGTTCTAAGTCTTCCATTAATTTTCCTAGAAAATTTTGAAGTAAAATTTCTACCATGCAATGCGAGATGAAACCAGGACAGAACTAGCCTGTATGCAGAGCTGGCATGATGGGATGGCACCCAGGGCAATTTCCCTGAACCCCTTTGCCACAGGGGGCCCCATGACTTCCTTAAACTGAAGGAGATACAGTCCCCTCTCTGCTCTGGGCCTCTGCATGTCTAACACCAGCCCTTCCCTGCCTGTATCGGTAGCATGGAATGTTGCTACTCTTTGGGATTCTATAATCTTTTTACTCTTTGGGATTCCGGAATCTTGTTATTCCTTGGGATTATGTATGGAATGTTGCTACTCCTTGGGTTGTGGCCAGGTACTAGTGACCTGGATCGGCCACCATTAGAACGGGCTACTGGGCTTGATGGACCATTGGTCTGACCCAGTAGAGCTATTCTTATGTTCTAAGAGGTAACAACTGAAGGGGAAGGACCAGTATTGAAAGCCAGTGATCTGGGTGGCAGATGCTACTCACTGAGGCCAGTCACTAGTTTCCAGTTGCTTTTACATAAACAGTGACACTACCCTGCTTAGTGTTGAGGTGGTCAGAGGGGATTGTTGGCAGCAAAGTGGTCTGGGGGGGCAGAGCAAGAAGTTCTCTGCTATGCACCAATCTTCAGTACTGGTACTTTTAGGGTAACTTTGGACAAAAAAATCCAGAGTTAAATTGCTGACATTCAGAATGCCGCGGCCAAGCTCATCTTCGCTAAAAGTAAATTTGACCATGTCTCCCCGCTCCTGGCCAAGCTCCACTGGCTTCCGATAATCGCCAGGGTCCACTATAAATGCGCCTGTTTAACTTTCAAAATCCTATATGGTATCCTCCCTCCCTTTATCCCTCTTTCTTGGAATTCCTCAAACCCTAATACCACCAGATCCTCCCACAAATTAAAACTATCCTTCCCCTCGCTAAAAGGCATTTCCCACACAGGAAAGCTAGGGACCTCCCTCCACTTCAAAATCACTGAGCTCTGGAACAACCTTACCTCCCCTCTTCGGAACTTGAGCTCTCTCCAAGTTTTCCGCAAACATCTGAAAACCTGGCTTTTCTCAAAAAATGTAAGTCTCCCTCCAACTTAGGAATCAAGGAAACTCTTATATCTTGGCATCCCAAGTCCTCTAAATTTTCTTCACACTTCTACCTCTAACCCTCTGTTGTAGTTCCTTCCTATTTCTCCTACTGTAAACCGTGTCGAGCTCTACGAACGTGGAGATGATGCGGTATACAAACCTAAGGATTAGATTAGATTAGATTTGAATTTAGTACTGACTACAGTTTTCAAATAAATAAATAAAATATTTCTTATGATTATGTAATTTGGGAGATTTGTAGCTTATTTAGATATTTTGAAGGAATAATTTTTATCTTCCGTAAACTGATTTCTTTAATACTTTAGTGAATGATTAATATGATTCATGTTTCGATTTAAAACTGTTTATTAAGAAAACCACACGGAAAGACATAAAGCTCAACTTACTCTTCATTTTAACACTTCTTGTTCTCTCCTCTTCCCTCCCCCTCCCCAACATATATCTAGTCACTTAATCAAGTTAACTGTACAACCATAAACCATCCCTCAAGAATGCATTTAGAAGTCTATTTCGTGCAGTTGGAGTAAGGGAAGCCCAAAATGGCTCCCAGATGGAACTGAACTTTCTTCCCTTTATAGAGCCTAGGGCTGAGAAGTCTTATGTTTACAGTATATTTATTCAAATGTGCTATACCAGTAGTTCTCAACCCTGTCCTGGAGGACCACTAGGCCAATTGGATTTTCTGGCTAGCCCTAATGAATATGCATGAGAAAGATTTGCATATAATGGAGGTGACAGGCATGAAAATCTGCTCCATGCATATTCATTAGGGCTATCCTGAAAACCCGATTGGCCTGGTGGTCCTCCAGGACAGGGTTGGGAACCACTGTGCTATACCACATTTGTTAACTAGTAAATCAAAGCAGTTAACAATCTAAAATACAAATGAAATGAGAAAATAAATAAAATATTGGATAGGAAAGAACCAAACATTTGGAATAGTGTCAGTCTAAATTGGGGAGAGAAAAGGTAGAGAAGGGGTACTGAGGAAAGGAATTGGTGGGGTGGCAGAGGAATAAGCTGATAATCATCAGAAAGACTATTTTGAGTAGAGTCAAAAGCTATATAAAAAAGCCAAGTTTTCAGTGAGGATTTGAAATTCTGGAACGATAACTCCGGAGGGATCAGAAGAGGTCGAGAATTCCAAAGAGAAGGGCTCATAAAAAGCAAGGCATAATGTCTAGTGGCACTGATTGACCAGAAATGTCTAATTAGCAAATAAGGGATGGTAAGGCTAGTTAAATAGAGTGGAAAGCCTGTTCTGAAAGCTTTAAAGGTGAGAATGGGAGTCTTATAGATTATCCATTTCTCAAGTGGAAGCCAGTGGTATGAATAGAAACACAATGGCAGAGAAAGGCCCATCCACAGCAGCCATTATCTCAGATCTTTCTGCATGGCATAGTAATTTTATGGTTGCATTCTGGAGAGACTGTCATTTTTTTTTAAGTTAGTGCAGGTACAGGTTGCAGTAGTCTAGCCTGGTAACTAGAAGAGAAAGACTAAGGGAATGTAATGTGTCATGATCAAAATATCTTCTAATAGAGCACAATTGATGAAGGGTATAGAAAGCAGTCTTACATAAGATACAGATCTGTTGAGAGAAAGTGAACTAGGAGTCAAGAATGACACCTGGATAGAGTTTCCCAGTAGGTTTAGTGGAAGAGTGAGAGTCGAAGGCTGCTGGTAAACCATCTTTATTTAGAACTAACGTTAGAGTCAGACAGTCTTTTAGGGAACCAATAGAAGAAGAGAAATGGTTTGTAGAAAAAATGAGAAGGATATCATCCATGTAAAAGTGAAATGAAATACCAGTGGACTGAATAGCAGTAGTGAGGGAACTTGTAAAAAGATTAGAAAGGAAGAGGGGAAAATAGACCCCCGAAAGACGACAGATTAAGGGGCACAAGGAAGAAGAGGTGATAACTTTGTAAGAATGATTTGATAAAAATAGGTGAATCCTTGAGATTAAATCAAGAGATGTGAGATGCAAAATTACATTACAATTAAAATGGATTTTCCACCATTACCAAACTTGATTTAAAGCGGATTACAGGAAGATAATAAAAAATATCTGGGAGCCAAACCTAGTTTTTCATAAGTAAAAAAACCTGATAACATATTTTCAAATATAATAATTATCTGTCTCATAAAGATGTGCAGTTAGCTCTAAGAAACCATTTTTTTTAACAGATAAATTTTCAATAACTTTCTAAATCTCAAATAATTTCTTTCTGACCTTACAATGAAAGGAAGTTTGTTCCAAATAGGAGCTAAATAAACATATGAGGGATTCCAATTTCTAAATGGTTTAACTTGATTTACCAGACGAAACTGAATATGAAATTGGTTACATAAAGAGTAATTTATCCTGCCTGGTGACATTTTAATCAAATCCATCAAATATAATGGAGCTGAACCATATAAAATTCTGAATATTAGGACACAATTTAAATTGCATTCTAGCCAGAAATGAGGAGTGTATGATTAAGCAGAATAAACGACCGATTTAGCTGGTACCACATTATGTCTTCCTGGGAGCTTGAGAGGAAAGGGATAAAAACCCTTAAGGTTGTAGTAGAAAAAGGAAAACAATTATGGGGGTTTTAAAAGGATTTTTATAGATGTTGGTTTTTTATTTACTTATTTAAAAAATTTCTTATTCGCTACATCTACAATTCTGAGTGAGTTACTTGCAAGTAAACACTCATCATTTAAATAAACAGACATTAGACCAAAAAAAGTCATTTTTTCTTTGTTAGTAGATGATGGTAAACACCCAGAGCCAACAGAGAGAAATTAAATAAATCCAGGGTATAGATAGATAGGTAAAATTTTCTCTTGATGACTGTGGAAGGGCAAAGGGTCTTGGGGAAGCTTGTGCAATGTATGTTTTAAAAATGTATAGTGTATTTCGGAAACTAAGATAAAATTTTATAGATATCTTAATAATAGTGAATAAGGTGGGTGGGGGGAGGGTATTGATCTGTATTAATCCTGTAATATATTAAGTGATGTCTAAAGTGTACAATGTTTTAATTATCTCTATTTTCACTTGTTGAAAGTGTTTTTAAAAAAATGAATAAAGATTATTAAATAAAAGAAGACAAGCCGTGTGGAGTCTGATCAAGATCCAGTGAGCCCAGTATCCTGTCTCGTTCAGACAGTGGCCCCAGAAGGTCACAAGTACCTGGAATCTGAGTTACAACAGTTAGGAAACAGAGGGGGTGTTGGCAGGGAAGCCTTTTTTTCGGGTGCAGAAGGGTTGCAAAACAGGTTAAGACAGTGGTTACCATGCAGGGTTGGCAGACACCATTATACTAGCCTTTGCTGAGTTTTTTCACAGCCACATGGTCGTGAAAATGATAATGTAGCCAATGTTAGAGCCTTATTGGACCCTTCTACGGTTGCAAAATTGGAGACTAAATGCTGGTCTTATGGAATAGAATTATAAAATTTCTAAGGAATTTGCACTGAGCTCAATTATAAGGTTGTGCTTCAACTAGTCACTTTATCTCATTCATTAAGCAAGAAGCAGGCTAAGTTATAGCCATAGGGAAAATGCATGAGTACCTGATTGTAAACAGCTTAGATAACCTTGATAGGCAGTATATAAATACCTAAAATAAAAAATACAGTCTATACTGTCTGAATGTAAAGACAATATAGTCTTGTCTATTTATTTATTTAATTTTCTATCACATTCTCTCCAAACAGAGAAGGGGTAAAAAGCGAATCTAAACCCGCATGGCCTTAAAAATCTGAAGTCCATGTCCGTGTCACTTGTAGTTTCTGTCTCTGACAGACCTCGATGAGATTTTAGCGCTGACGGATCCGTCTCAGCATAGGGAGGGAAAAGTATTCGGATCCGTCAGCGCTAAAATCTCATCGAGGTCTGTCAGAGCCAGAGACTAGTGCTGGAGCGGCAGAGCAGAAGCCAAGAGAGCGGGGACATAGGTTTCGGACGTGCGTTATGGAAAAGAAGTCTCCAAACATTGCTGGGTGCTGCCGGGGTTCAGTCTGAGGATCGTAGGCATGAGGCAGAGCCTCGGCTGCTTTCTTTCCTCTGAATTGCTCGATGTACCCCTCTATTCTGCCTTTCTTGGAGAAGGGGTAAAACCCGTGCCTCAAGACCTCGATGAGATTTTAGCACTGACGGATCCTAATACTTTTCCCTCCCTATGCTGAGACGGATCCGTCAGTGCTAAAATCTCATCGAGGTCTGTCAGAGACAAAAACTACTAGTGGCACTGACGCAGACCTCAGATTTTTAAGGCCGTGCGGGTTTAGATCCGCGAGGTCCGTGTTTTACCTCTTCCCCTCCAAACAGGTTACAGGTTGACATACATAATATACAGTTAACAGGTTACAAATTGCTATAGTTACAGTATAAGTTTTTATCCTGACACATACTAGGGATCTTATACCAATATACTGTACATAGTGGGTTGAATATTATGCATCTCTGTAGGAAGTTCAAATAAATTGTTGCAGTTAAGAGATGGAGTTTTTTCAATGTTTGGGCTCCATTAGATTTGTTTTGCATATGCACTAAGGCAGGGGTCTCCAAAGTCCCTCCTCGAGGGCCGAATCCAGTCGGGCTTTCAGGATTTCCCCAATGAAGATGCATTGAAAGCAGTGCATGCACATAGATCTCATGCATATTCATTGGGGAAATTCTGAAAACCCGACTGGATTCGGCCCTCGAGGAGGGACTTGGGGCACCCCCGCACTAAGGGATACTCAATTGTCTTACATGGAAATACCTTTGAAACAAATAGGAGGAAATATTTTTTCACTCAAGGAATAGTTAAGCTTTGGAACTCATTACTGGAGGATGTGGTAACAGTGATTATTGTAGCTGGGCTTTCAAAAGGTTCTGGAGAAAACATCCACACTCTGCTATTGAGACAGGCATGGGGGAAGCCACTGCTTGTCCTGGTATAGGGAGCATGGAATGTTGCTACTCTTTGGGGATTCCACATGGAATGTTGCTACTCTTGGAGATTCTAGAATGTTGCTACTCTTTGGGAATTCCACATGGAATGTTGCTACTCTTTGGGACCTGGATTGGCTACTGTGGAAATGGGATACTGGGCTAGATGGGATAGTCTTATGTTGATATAAATAGGATTGAATTTTGGTCTTTGTTAAAAGGTTCTATTTATTGCATTATTTAAACCCAGGACTGTTTGTTTTTGTTGTTGTTGTTTTTTTTTTTTTTTTTTTTGGAGGGGGGGGGGGGTTACTATGTTATATTGTACTATATTTGTATTTGGTGTGTGGCACCTCTTTGTACAAATATAACGGTTAAAGTAAAAGCAAAAAAGAACAGAATTTGTTCTTGAATCACCATAAGTCCTTAAAGTGACACCTGCGAGTGGCAGCAGAGTGGGATTCACTGTACTTAAGAAAGTTGAAGAAGTCGGTGGCTCTTTATGGTCCTTTACACCTGGGATGGACGGGTTTAGGAAATGCACGAGTGCCTCACAATTCTGTGCAAAGTACAGCACCAGGAATGTCAATTTGCTGGCATTAGGTGACCACGTGTTCTTAGAAAAGCCTCCTCCAGACCCCCCCCCCCCCCCACTTCTCTGAACCGCATCTGCCGGAGGCCCCCCTGCAGCTCGGTTAACGCGTAGGCTGCAAAGGCCCTCCCCTCCCCGCCGTTACTCCGGGGCCCCAGCAGACGCATCAGGTACCTCCGAAAGCACCAAAGGCCAACTCCGCCCTCCAGCCCCATTTGCAAGACACAAGCCAAGCTTACCAATTGGGCTTTTGGAGCCAATACAGCCCATAATCGCCTGGAATATTTAGGAGGAAAATTAACCTTTGCTCCAGACGGAAAGCATTTCCACAGTACCTCATGGATTTGGTGCCCAGATGGGAAGATGCAGGATGGAGGCGGGAAAGGGCTTCTTTTCCTGTTTTCTCCTTTTCAGGTTCTACTCCCTGGAGAAACTGGTGTCTCGGTGAGGGCTGAATTACGTTCACGTTCAGTTACGTCAGCTTTCTTCCAACAGCCCTATGGAAAGAGCAGAGAGAGAGAGGGAGGAAGGGAGGGTGGGAAGGAAAGGGAGAGAGAGAATGCGAGGTAGAGGAAAGGGGAGGGGGAGGAAGGAAACCGAGAGCGAGAGGGTAGGACAGAATGAATAGAGCGAGAAGGGGAAGGGAAGGGAAGGCGGGACCCCCTCAGGCGCTTCAGCACCCTGGACAGAGCCTCTCGCTCGCTGCTTGCTAAATCGTTCCCCATTACATTTTAAAACGGTGTCATTTCTTTGATATCAACAGTCACATCACGGTCGCTTAACTATTTTTAGGCACCGAGCGTCACAAATGCTCCTGTTCCCTGAACAACAGGTGCTGCATCTTTACAGTGTCCTGTACACAACATCTTCACTTCTCCAACATGGTGCTGGAATCATTTTGCACCAAGCACGATGCATCACTAAGGTTCATAACACCAATAACAGACAATCCTGCAAAAAAAAAAAAAAAAATCATAGCCCCCAGGTCGGTTCTCCATAATAAGCTCAGTTGGCAGGAACAAGGCTGAAAAATGTCGCAGACATTCGGGGAAGGCAACTGCCTAAGCAAGTGCCTTCCCCTGACCATCTCTTCAGTCTGGCACTAGGGCCCAATATCCTGGCAGCGATCATCCCCTTAGAGCAGTGGCTACCTAATGATTTTGTTCAGTGGTAATGGATTATTTTTCTTTTCAGTTACCTCTGCTTGTTTGTAAACTGCTTTGATATAATGAAAGGCGGTATATCAAATGTACTTCAATACATCCACAGTAGGGACCCCTAGTGCAGGGCAAGAGGCCGGTTCAGGCTCCACTCAATCCTTGAGAAGTCCAAGGAATCCGTAGGGAATCTGCTTTGAGCTCCGAAGTTTATGCATTGGGTGTCCCTGTATGTCAGAGTTCCTACTTTTTGTCCTTAGTGACCCAATCTTTCCTTGAAAAGAGCACGAGCTTCCATTTCATTTCCTTAGAATTTGCATTTGCCTTATGTTTTACATTCCAAAGGGAGGGCACCCCATTCCTGTCCAAAGCTCAGTCTCCTCCATGATTCCATTCACACCTCTGCAGGGATTTTGTTTTTCTTTACTTAATGTCAAACATCTGTATCAGCTGGCACTGACATTCACTGAGAACTAGAAGACCAAAATAAACCTGCAACCCAGAGCCAAATCGATTCTTTTTATCTCTGTTTGGTGAGAATTTTTCCATAACAGTAAATAAAATCCTTTCTAGAGGATCACAAGTTGACCCCCCCCCCCCCCAAGGAGCTTGAGGAGAACTCCACCTGTCAGAAACGGAAATCACGCAAAATGTTTAATTGCAATATTTATACTTTATTATGTGCTAGCCCATGGCATGAGTCACTTGTTTTGGTTTTACTTTCCAGGTCGTGATATGCAGAGCAGGCTGGAGCTGAGCTTGTACTGATATCTTAAAAGAGGCCTGACTGAGGCTGTTTTACATGTGTACTTTCTCACCACTTTACTCTGGCCAGCTAAAGCAGGGGTGCCCACACTTTTTAGGCTTGCCAGCTACTTTTAAAATGACCAAGTCAAAATGATCTACCAACAATAAAATTTTTAAAAACACAAAGCACACTGTAGGCAGAGAAAATGTGAATTATTTATATTCCAGGGTTTTCTCAGAGGTCAAGGCAGATGACTTTATGCAATGTCACCTCAGTAACAACTATACAAAAATAGACACATATACCCCCTCCCTTTTTACTAAACCATGATAGCGTTTTTTAGCGCAGGGAGCTGCGCTGCTCTCAGGCTTCCTGCACTAAAAAACCCTATTGCAGTTTAGTAAAAGGGGGCCATAGTGCAAAATATAGATAGCAGATATAAATTCTCAAATGGACACATTTTGATCACTAAATTGAAAATAAAATCATTTATCCTACCTTTGTTGTCTGATTTTATGAGTCTCTGGTTGCCCTTTCTTCTTCTGACTCTGCATCCAATATTTCTTCCCTTTTTTCAGCCTCCTGTATGCTTCCTCTCCTCCAGACCTCATTCCCTCCCCCAACTTTTTCCTCTCTCCCTGCCCCTTTCTTTCTCTCTCCATGCCTCATTTCTTCTGTCTCCCCTTTCTTTTTTTTCCCTTTCTTTCTCCCTGCCCTCCCCTAAGCCACCGACATTGGGGAACAGGCCCCCATGTGGCCCACCACCAAGTTATGAGCTATCCCTGCTTCCCGATGTGGTAAACAGAAGCGCTGGGCTGACCAGCTCCCCCCACCCCTCAAAATCAATTCTGGCGTTGGAGAGGAAGTTCTGGGCCAGCAAGGCAGCGATTGACATGGGGGGGGGGGGGGGAGGGAAAGCTGGTCAGCACAGTGCTTCTGTTTACCACGTCGGGAAAGCAAATGTTGTCCATGGAGAAGCAGGTAGAATGCGAAGGCAATGCTGTGTCAGTTCTCTCACCGATGTCACTTCCAGCTGCCATGCTTAGGAAGTGACATCAGAAGGAGAGCTGCCAGGGTTACAAGGAACACACTGAAGTTTTTACGTGCAGCAGTAAATAACTAGAGATACAGGGGAAAGGAGGCATACGCGGCAGGGGGGTGGATTGGGGAAGGAGCAGGGGAGCCCTTTACCCTTGTAAGGGAAAAGCTTTCATCTCTTTTCATGCCTAACACAGCTTCAATCAATTCCAGCCAGGGGGCATGCTGCTGGTTCCTGATCCTGAGATTTTCTGACTAGGCTACGTCTGTGCCTCTATCATTCCAGTATGTGACAGAGGCCTGAAGAGAGTGGGACTCAGACCTCCTCTAGAACACCTACAGCATTTGTCTGAGAGACCTCTCTCCCACACAGACCGTGTCAAACAGCCTGCCTGATCCTGCACTGTATCACAGAAACATGATGGCAGATAAAGACCAAATGGCCCATCCAGTTGACCCATTCACAGTAACCATTATCTCTTCCTCTCTCTAAGCCAGGGATCTCAAAGTCCCTCCTTGAGGGCCGCAATCCAGTTGGGTCTTCAGGATTTTCCCAATGAATATGCATGAGATCTATGTGCATGCACTGCTTTCAATGCATATTCATTGGGAAATCCTGAAAACCCAACTGGATTGCGGCCCTCAAGGAGGGACTTTGAGACCCCTGCTCTAAGCGATCCCACGTGCCTATCCCATGCCTTCTTGAATTCAGACACAGTCTTTGTTTCTACCACCTCTTCCGGGAGACTGTTCCATGCATCTACCACCCTTTCTGTAAAAAAAAGTATTTCCTTAGATTACTCCTGAGCCTATCACCTCTTAACTTAATCCTATGCTCTCATTACAGAGCTTCCTTTGAAATGCGCATTTACATCACATAGGTATTTAAACATCAATCATATCTCCCCTCTCCTGCCTTTCCTCCAACGTATACATATTGAGATCTTTAAGTCTGTCCCCATACACCTTATGACCAGAGCCCAAGCTGACTGAGGAAGGACTGAACCTGTGTGCACAGGTCTTATCAGCTTTTGTGTATTAGTGGGAAGTATTTGCTTTCCAAATGCACCAATAGTAGGTAATTGTATTCCTTATGCATTCTAGCCTGTTTAAGTACTACACTTTCTCAGTTATTATTATTTGCCACTTGCAAGATAAATAAACTCTATTTTGCTAAGAATGAGTGCCTGGTCTATTTGCTTGCCAATAATCCTATTGGCACAGTAGGTTTTGGATTTTTGGAAATACAGATAAATATAAAGAGATTTAATAAACCAGATTGCTACCATATTATAATTCTGTGTTCCAGTGACTTGGCTAAAGTCACTTAGGTTGCCCGTTTGCCTCACCAATATGCTTACATTTGGAAGTTCCACTAAGATGTGGGTATTTATGACTATACATATGGTCAGTCCACTTGGATTAATATACATTGGAATCTTCATAGTACTGCATTTAATGTATGCTTACCATATGGAGTTCCACCAAGGTGTTTAGTATTTGTAATTAAATACATATACTGAGAAGTTGTAATACTCCCTTTCTGTGGCAGTTTTAAAAGTCTTTCTATGGCTGTGAAGCTTTCATTTGTTTACATTCTTGAGTCATTAGTACAGCTAGAGGCTGTGCTAATTGTCTGTCAGTGAGGCAGTGCTGGAATGTCCATAATAGATTTATTGTCTTTAAAAGCAGACTCCAGTCTGGTCTTTAAAGTTAACTCTTTCTGCACTATTTTTTTGTAATGCTGTGGAAATATACTGTAAATGATAAAGGAATGTTACTCAGTGGCATATTTATTGCAATAACAACATAAGAATTGCTATACTGGGACAGACCAAAGGTCCATCAAGCCCAGTATCATGTTTCCAACAGTGGTCAACTCAGGTCCCAAGTACCTAGCTAATAAAACAGATTTTATGCTACTTATCTCAGGAATAAGCAGTAGATTTTCCCCAAAGCCATCTCAATAATGACCTCTGGACTTGTCTTTTGGGAAATTATCCAAATTTCTCCCCATCCCCACGGGAACTCATTTTCCCTTCCATCCTGGCAACTTCTTTTCCTGTCCCTGTCCCATTCCTGTAAGCTCTGTCCTCATCTGCACATGCCTAAACCACTATAAAATCATAAGTGTTCAAGGCTTTTGTGGTTAAGGCAGAGCGGGATGGGGGGAAATTGAGTTCCTGTGGTAACGGGGACAAATTTTTCCCCGTGTCATTTTCTACTTTGGACCCTAGTTTTTCCTATGGGAGTAGTTAAGCCAAGCAAATCCATCACTGTTGACAAATGGTCACCATATAAAATTAATATTTCAGACCCTTCTGTGTGGTTAACAGATGTTCTGGTCAGAAGAATAAATCCAGGTAGGGACCAGGGAACAGTGATGAACACAAGCTGAAAACCCAAAGAAATAAAACTGAAGTGCAGTATTTCAAGATGAGTAAGTAATTTTCTCTTCTCTTTTCACTATATAAACAATTCAGTTAATGTAGGGTTTTAAATAAAAATAATAAAGCATTCTGTATAACAAGCTAGGCAATTTAAGGATTTTCTCCTTAAAGAAACTGTAAATCCTATCTTGTTTTACTAACATCTACTGTGAAGTAAAGGTCAGATGTGTCAACCATTATTAGCTAGAATTATTAGTTAGAATCCATAGTACTTTCCCAAATAATTTTTTGGGAAAAAAGCTGGCCCGCTGCCACAAGGCAGAAAATATTGTTTACAATTGCTGAGTCCAGTACTGTGGAGTTTGACTGGGGGTGGATTTTTCCCTCTTTCATCACAGTGGAAGAGAATAAATATTTGTGGTTATTCTAAGACTGGAGTGAAATCTGTCTTTATGCTATAACCTTTTTAGTCCTTGTGAGAGAAAGGGGTGAGGGGCTCATTTATCCTTTCCAAAGTAAAGGTGGTGCATTTTAAGAAAATTTAAAATCAAGTTATGTACCCTATGTAGCTTTTGGCTGATGGTCGTGTGAATTTTCTTAAGTGGTAGGTTCACAGTTCACCTAAGACAGATGTAGGTTCTTCTTGAGTCTACTTAATAGCTGATAAATTACCAGAGTCTTTATGGTGTAGTGACCTCAGTAAGCGCTATCAGCCTATGAATTTAAAAACAAGTCTAAGACAAAAATAAATTATGGGTTTAAAATAAATCTGAATAGATATTCAGAAATGCTGTATAATATATGCACTGGGAGTCCTATTAAGAAGGGGATGGTAGGGGCCTCTCCTAGCCTATAGGCTAGTTGCATTTATTTTTAATGTATTATAACCATAATAAATTCAAATGAATGCTGAAAATAATTATAAACTGAATTAGGTAGAACTAAAAATGACACTAATAACAAGAATCATGGAACACAGTACTGACTACAATGTCATCTAAACATCACTTAACTGTTCCTACAATTTTACATTTTTAACCCTTTAATTGGCAGATGGTGAAACGACTGCTTTACATACCTTGATGTTGAATGAGAGCAACAGTGCCAAGTAAGAGGCATTTGGAAATGCAGATCTCCCATAAGAGCCATAGAAGATACATGTTGCTTCTGAGCAACAATGCCAAATAAAGGGCTAAATCCCTGAATATTAAGCATCATTCTGACCTTGATGGTGTTGCTGGGTGATAAGTAAGAATAGGGACATAATACAGTACCAGAGCAAGACAAAGAGACAGAGCGAGGATAGAAACAATTCTTGTCATACAGTCAACCTGGGCAACTACAAATAATCAAACTAAATGCCAGCAAAACTAAAGCCATCTGCTTCCACACAGCTCAGCAGATCGCCCCGATGAGCATAAACCTCCAATCCGGTACCACCCTGGCTGTAGAAAAATCCTCTAAAGTGCTTGGCTGCATCCTAGATGACACACTCACAATGGAACCCCAAATATCCACTCTCCGTCAAAAGACCATCTTTCACCATACACTAAACTAAACTAAAACTTGGCTTTATATTCCAGGTCATCAACCAGAGGAAGCTCGACTTGGTTAACAATAATTAAAAAAAGATACACTAAAAGAGAACAACAAGAATTAAAAGAGTAATTTCTGAAATTTTTAGCAAATATAAAAGTTTTTAAAGATTTACGGAAGAATAGGAAAGGGCTAGGGCTTCTCAAAGCTAAAGGGAGTTTGAGAAAATTTTAAAACCAAAGAAAGGCTGAAGTTCTTGATTCCTTTAATTCCTTTTCTAGATGGAAGAGAAAGTTTGAATTGTTGAGCACCTCTAGCATAGAAAAATCTATAAATGTTCCATAGCAGAGGGACAAGAGGAGTGAAAATACCATGTAAAATTTTGAAGGTAATGTATGCATAATTAAATTGAATCCTGAGATAAACTGGGAGCCAATGAAGGCTCAACAATGGAGTCACATAGTCAAACTTGTTTTTTCAAAATATTAGCTTCGCAGCAGTACTCTGAATCAACTATAATCTTCAGAGACAGGTCTTTGTAACACCAAGATAAATAGCATTACAATAATCTAGCCGAAATAATATAATAGATGAACCAAAACAGAGAAATGGCATTGATGGAAAAGAGATAAAACCTTCCTCAGCATTCGTAAACTGAAAAAGCACCAACTAAAACTCAAACTATATTTCCAACACCATTTTGCTCTGATCGTCCAGTTGATGGTACTTCCTCAGCTGAACTACTGCAAATCTGCCTATATGGGAATCAATAACACTCTAGTTCACAAACTGCAGCTCATCCCGAACACAGCTGTTAGACTCATCTTTAACTTAAAGAAATACGACTCAATCTCAGTCTTCTTCAAACAATCACACTGGCTACCCATCTCATCAGTCAGGCCCCATTGCCTTGTTAACCTTAAGCTTTGACAGCTCGCAGTAGACACTACTGTGTATAAACTTGAAATTACTAAATGGGTCAACTGATTCAACCATTGTTTGTAGCTGAGGGCCGAGTCCCGGCGCCTCGCGGGTGAAGACTGAGCAGAAGTATTCATTTAACAGTTGGGCTTTTTCATCTTTAGCATATAATGCTACACCTCCTCCCATTTTGCCCTCCTTGTCCCGGCGAAGCAAGTTGTAACCCGGTATGACCATGTCCCACCCGTGGGAGTCCGTGAGCCAGGTCTCAGATATCGCCACCACATCCAGGTCAGCATTTCTCATTTCTGTTTCCAATTCCAGGATCTTGTTTCCCAGACTGTGGGCGTTTACATACATAGCCCTCCATGTTGTGTGTATGTTGCGTCTCAGTGGGGACCTTCCCGCTTTAGCAACTAGGACACCTTTAGCATTATTTGCATGTCTCTTACTCTCCCTAAACCCAGAGCTACAGCATGTACCTGTCCCGGACTCCTCAGACCCAGAACTACAGTGTGCTCCTATCCAAGACTCAGAAATGTGTGTACCCTGTGGGGGTAGTCCAGCTTGGGCTACTTGAACTCCTTTAGTACAATTTGCAATGTGTGTACACCCCCTAGACCCAGAATTGCAATGTATACTCCCCCTAGACCCAGAATTAATGTGACCCAGAATTATGATGTGACCTAGAATTAAAGTGTTTACTTACCTCAGTCTCAAAAAAGTATTGACAACTTAGCTCGTCAGGAATGTTGTTTGTGCCCGTACCCTCCCCCAACTTACCTAGTTTAAAGCCCTGTGAAGTAGGCGGGCTAGGCGGTGTCCAAGGACGTGATTCCCTCTTCTGGTCAGGTGTAACCCATCTGGTCCCTGCAGTCCTTGCAGTGCCTCTCCATGGTGCAGGAACCCAAAGTTCATCTCCTTGCACCATCCCTGCAGCCAGTCGTTCGCCCTCCAGACACGATCCTCCCTGGCACTGCCCTTGCCCTGCACTGGGAGGATCGAGAAGACCATCTGTGCATCCATCCTCTTTAGCTTCTCACCCAGGGCTCTGAAGTCTTCGGGTATACTCTCTGGGGTGCTCCTGGCAGTGTCGTTGGTTCCGACGTGGATGAGAAACATGGGGAAGTGGTCTCGGAGCTTGATGAGTCTGTCCAGGCAAGCGGTTACATCCCGGATCCTGGCCCCTGGCAAACAGCAGACCTCTCTTGATTGCAGGTCTGGTCTACAAATTGGTCCCTCGGTGCCCCTTAGCAGCGAATCCCCGATGACCATCACTCTGCGCTTCTTGGGGGTGGGCCAACCTGTTGACTCTGGAACTGGGACTGTCTGCTGAACAACTTCCTGTACCTCATTGTCAGGACCCTCCTGTAGCAGCTGGTATCTGTTCCTAAGGGTGATTTGTGGTGTCGATGTAGAGCTGCCCTGTATGTGAGAGAAAGAAACAGAATAAGGTTTTCTGCGTTTTCCTGTGGAGGAAGTCACCAGCTGCCAGGAATCAGTGCCTCCAGTAACTTCCTGAATTCCGACGGTTGGATTCAAGTTTGCAGGTTTGGAAGCTTTGGGTGTCTCTAGGATGGTTTTGTCAGGTTCCTGTTTGGCGATCTGAGACAGCTCCTGGATGACCCCGTCGATGAAGGTCTCGTCACGGATGCTTCTTAAGCATCCGTTGAACCTCCTCTCTCAGGCTCCTCAGCTCTAGCAGAAGGCTTTCATCTGGCTGATCCATCGTTTCTGTCTGTGTGTAGACTGAAGACATCTTTGAGGGGATGGCCTTGGTCTGTACAGAGACCTCTGCCCTCCGTCCTGGCTTCCCTTCCATCTGCACGAGGACCGTAGCCATCCCCTGGGTGCTTTCGGCGTCTGAACTGTCTGTCTTGATTGAAGTCTTGCCGCTTCTAGTTCTGCCTGCCATTTACAAGTTGGTTTTTTTTAAAGAAATGTTTTTTCTTTTTTTTAAAGATATTTGTCAGGATGGGGGCTGGTAGGTGTTGGTCAGAAGGTGTTGAGGTTGGAGGGGTAAGGTTAGTTAGTTCTTGGTCAGTGGGATAGAGTAGTTAGTTGATTGTCAGTTAAGGTTGCCTGCTTGTTAGTGTGCTAGAGAGGACATAGAAACATAGAAAAAAGCGGCAGAAAAGGGCTATAGCCCACCAAGTCTGCCCATTCCATGTATCCCCCCCCCCTGAGTTTACTCACTTAAAGATCCCACGTGAGTATCCCATTTTCTCTTAAAATCCGTCACGCTGCTGGCCTTTATCACCTGGAGTGGGAGTCTGTTCCAATGATCCACAACTCTCTCGGTGAAGAAATACTTCCTGAAGTCGCCACGAAACTTCCCTCCCCTGATTTTCAGCGGATGCCCTCTGGTGGTTGAGGGTCCCATGAGCCGGAAGATATCATCTTCTGACTCGATGCGTCCCGTGATATACTTATACGTTTCAATCATATCTCCCCGTTCTCTTCTTTCCTCAAGTGAGTACAGTCGCAATTTCTTTAGTCTTTCTTCATACGTGAGATCCTTGAGCCCCAAGACCATCCTGGTGGCTGTTCGCTGTACCGACTCGATTCTCAGCACGTCCTTTTGGTAGTGAGGTCTCCAAAACTGAACGCAGTACTCTAAGTGAGGCCTCACCATGGCTCTGTACAACGGCATCACAACTTCAGGTCTCCTGCTGACGAAACCTCTGCGTATACACCCCATCATTTGTCTTGCCCTGGAGGAAGCCTTCTCCACTTGATTGGCAACCTTCATGTCCTCGCTAATGATCACTCCTAGGTCGCGTTCCGCTGTGGTCCTAACCAAGGTCTCACCATTTAGTACATAAGTTCTACGTGGGTTACTCTTTCCCAGGTGCATTACCTTGCATTTTTTAGCATTGAAGCCAAGCTGCCAAGTAGTTGACCATTGTTCCAGCAGCAGTAGATCGTGTGTCATATTATCAGGTAATAAGCTTCTGCCTACTACGTTGCAAAGTTTGGCGTCGTCGGCGAACAGCGATACCTTTCCCCTAAGTCCTTGCGTCATATCTCTTATGAATAAGTTGAATAGAATCGGACCCAGGACCGAGCCCTGCGGCACTCCACTTATCACGTCCGATGCTTCAGATGGAGTACCATTCACCACTACCCTCTGATGTCTGCCGCTCAGCCAATCCCCAACCCATGTAGTTAGAGTGTCTCCTAATCCTATCGATTTTAGCTTGTTCAGTAATCTTCGATGAGGGACGCTATCAAATGCTTTACTGAAGTCCAAATACACTACGTCCAGTGACTCTCCTGCATCCAGTTGTCTAGTAACCCAGTCAAAAAAGCTAATCAGATTAGATTGGCAGGATCTACCTTGGGTGAACCCGTGTTGGTGTGGATCACGCAGTTTTTCTTCGTCTAGGATTGTGTCAATATTCTGTTTGATCAGTGTTTCCATGAGTTTACACACTATAGACGTGAGACTCACTGGTCTGTAGTTTGCTGTTTCTGTCCTGCAGCCCTTTTTGTGGAGTGGGATTACGTTGGCGGTTTTCCAGTCCAAGGGGACCCTTCCTGTGCTTAGGGAAAGATTGAAAAGAACAGATAATGGTTCTGCCAGGACTTCCCTTAACTCCCTGAGCATTCTGGGATGCAGGTTATCTGGTCCCATGGCTTTGTTTACTTTGAGTCTTGATAGTTCGTCGTAGACGCTACTGGGTGTAAATTCATAATCTTGAAACGGGTCTTTCTGGTTATCTCCCGTCTGTAGCTGTGGACCAACTCCCGGCGCTTCTCGGGTGAATACTGAACAGAAGTATTGGTTTAGCAGTTCTGCCTTCTCAGAATCTGATTCCGCAAAATTACCGTCCGATTGCTTCAGGCGTACTGATTTAAATGTTAGAGGATAGTGTGGTCTGCCTGTTAAAATGGTTTGAGGATAGAGTGATTTGTGTGGTCCGCCTGTTGTGTGAAAGGGTTCAGTTGCTTGTTGGTTAGGTAGAAGTAGAGAGTTGAAAGACTTGGAAGAAATAAAGACTGAGGTAGAGCAACCGCTGCAGGTTCTGATGAAAAGCCCGCTTCTTCCAAGCCACCCAAGGAGAAGAAAGAAAACAATTAGGCAAGGGCCAGGCATACCAGTCCCAAATCACTTCCTGGACCCACTGATCCGTTGTGATCGGTCCACCCCTGGTAAAACTCTCACAACCGTACTCCCACCGGCACCAGGGGAAGGGCCCCTGCAAGGAGTCACTGGGCCAGGTGGGTGGCGGAGGGGCCGCCAGAGTCACAACCTCCCCGGTGGGCACCCCGAAGGACTGCATGCTCTGAAAGAAGGCCTCTGGAAGGAAAAGCTGCCACCCCCGACCAAGGCAGTAACGATGAAAATCTCACAAAAGTCCCTGGGCAACACCATCCTGCAAGGGTGGGCGAGAATGGTTCTCAGGAAGACAAGGCAACTTAGAGTCAGTCAAGGTCTGAACCAACTTATCCAGATTCTTGCCAAACCAGACCTCCGAAAGGGAAATTTCGTAAGCTTAGCCTTGGATGCCGTGTAAGCTGACCAACCTCAGAGCCACAGGATACAGCGATTGGCCACTCCGAGAGCCATGGACTTGGCCAAGCCTGCAGATCATATAAGGCATCTGAGAGATAAAAAATGCCCGGCATAATCTTCGCTATCTCCTGATCCATCATAGACCAGTCATCAGACTCCCGGTCATGAACACGCTCAGACCACAGAAAATAAGCCCGAGCCACCAGACTGCCATACATCGCTGCCAGGACTGCCAGGGCAGCCACGTTAAACTCTGCTTAAGAAGAAACTCTATGCTACAATCCTCAGAGTCCTGTAAGGCTGAGCTGCCCTCAACCAGCACAAGGACAAAACAAAATCTGGGGAAAAAAACCCCGACAGCACAGCACAACTCACTGCCAATTACAAAGACTAGGGGACACTCAATGAAATTGCAGGGAAATACTTTTAAAACCAATAGGAGGAAATATTTTTTCACTCAGAAAATAGTTAAGCTCTGGAACGCATTGCCAGAGGTTGTGGTAAAGGCAGATAGCATAGCAGGTTTTAAGAAAGGGTTGGACAAATTCCTGGAGGAAAAATCCATAGTCTGTTATTAAGACATGGGGGAAGCCTCTGCTTGCTCTAGATCAGTGGTTCTCAACCCTGTCCTAGGGGACCCCCCAGCTGGTCGAGTTTTCAAGATATCCCTAATGAATATGCATGAGAGAAATTTACATATAATGGAAGTGACAGGTATGCAAATTGATATCTTGAAAACCCGACTGGCTGGGGGGGGGTCTCCTAGGACAGGGTTGAGAACCACTGCTCTAGATCATTAACATGGAATGTTGCCACTCTTTGGGTTTTAGCCAGGTACTAGTGACCTGGATTGGCCACTGTGAGAATGGGCGACTGGACTTGATGGACCATAGGAATATCCTTACTGGTTCAGACCAATGTTCTTATGTAAAGCAGGAGACCCAGCAGAAACCTGCCCCATCTCTCCAATACAGGGGGAAGGTCACCTGAGGCTGCAAGCAAGATGGAGCTTCCCGCCAAAACTGGCGCAAAACCCACCGAAAAAAAACCTCCCCCAAGACCTGTAGCAGCAAAGAGGCCTGAACCATCCCAGCCGCTAAAGCAGGCAAGCCAGCAGCAGCGGTAAGGGAGTCCCCAGCACTATTGGTGATAAGGGATTCTTCCTTTCTCTGACAGTTGGTGGCTGGGGAAATCCGTGTGGGCTTCCCCATTGCCTTCTGCTGACTTGCAGTGCACAGGCAAAGGGGAACCCTGTTCGCCAGCACCTGAAGTCAGCGAGAATTCCCCTTTGCAATGGCCACATCGACCGCATCCCTGGAGCACGAGTGCTTTGTCCTTTTAAAAGTGCTCAATGCGAAAACCACTACAAGAAAAAAATACAATTGCCAGTTAGCAATTAAAATCAATTTACCTTAATTAAAGACTTCCCTTTAGACCGGCACTGCCTCAGAACTTTTTTTTTTTTTTCAATATAACTTTAATTTACAATTGAAGAGACCCCACTGGCTCTCAAAGCTATAATGCCTTGCCAGTATCGATGTCAAGGCTTACAGCTGAGGCACCTCTACAGTAAAAATTTGGGAAGGTAGAGGAAAAGGGGGGAAGGACTCAACCTGTTGAATGTGGCACCCCCGAGGTCAGGACCCCAAAAGGGTTTCCCAAGCTCAATCCGGCAGCACAAACAAAAATTGACTCCTAATTTTAAGCTGTCATAGGCATTGAAGTATTTGACATTGCATGTACAACAAATTTTTAATAAACTTGAATTTAAACAACAGCCCTTCACTAAACCAGGGAAGACTGCACAGGCTTACCACCTCCATTTGCTGAAGACAGAGTAGATCGATTGTACTTGGGACTACACAGTCCATTACTTGTACTACAGCCAAAAGTTTGTGTTTCAGTCTCCACTTGCTGGTCATGGTGAGCTATTACCCAACAGTTTCTGTGCCGATTGGAGAGACGGTAAAGAAAAGAGTTTTCTTCGTGAAGTCACTGTCTTCCGCTATTCCTCTATTTCACTGGGAAACACTGTGGCTGCAGGTACCTTTAGGTGAGATCATCTTTGTTTACACTTACAATAGTTAGGTCTTTGAGGATTTTGCTTGACACAACGATCCTTAGTGCTCAGTGATTTAGATTACTTCAGTCTCACATCCTCCATGTTGCATGATCTACACTGGCTCCCAATTATCTGGCAGATAAATATACAGTGATACCTCGGTTTACGAGTGCACCGGTTTGCGAGTGTTTTGCAAGACGAGCAAAACATTCGCAAAATTGGTGTCTCGGAAACAGAGCGTGCCTCGATTTATGAACGGCGCCCTCCGCGATCCGTCCCCCCAGCTGTGATTTGGCACCCCCGCCACGATCCGGCACCCCCCACTGCGATCTGAAGTCCCCAGACCCACTCGAACAGGCTTCTTACTTACATCTCGGCCTCGGCATGTCCCGTGTGTTGGTGCTGGTGCCCGAAGATCGGCCTCCTCTTCTTTGCTGGGCCTTGAGCATCTGCGCATGCTCAAGGCCTGCGAATTCACGCTCTCTCCGAGATTCTCGGAGAGAGTGTGAACTCGCAGGCCTTGAGCATACGCAGATGATCAAGGCCCAGCAAAGAAGAGGAGGCCGATCTTCGGGCACCAGCACCAACACACGGGACATGCCGAGGCCGAGATGTAAGTAAGAAGCCTGTTCGAGTGGGTCTGGGGACTTCAGATCGCAGTGGGGGGTGCCGGATCGTGGCGGGGGTGCCAGATCGTGGGGGAGCAATGTCGGTTCTCATGGGGGGGGGATAGAGCAACGCCGCTGGCCTCGGGGGATAGGGGTGGGTGGGAACGAATCAAGCGAGCTTCCCTTAGTTCCTATGGGGAAACTCGCTTTGATATACGAGTATTTTGGTTTACGAGCATGCTTCTGGAACGAATTATACTCGTAAACCAAGGTACCACTGTACTTGAATGGTACATCCAGTGGCCCAACAGTCACACTCATTATCAATTCATGATTATATCAACAGTGAATGTTATATGAAATACTTGATCATTGTCTTTCTTTGGCATTTCTGAGACACTGACCATCAAAGTCTGCCTGACACTTATGTCACAACCACTGGAGTTGCTATCGAAACCCACCCCAAACTATCCAAATCTGTTTTTGCCATTTGCTGGACACGGTACCAGGTACGTTGCTAGCTTTTCTCTTTTTTAAAAATTATTGTTCATAAATCTTTGCAAGCCAAGGCCATTCGTTTATCTATGTCCTTATCTATGCATCTCAATTTCAAAGTTGTGAAACTTTAGATAAAGCTGCATTCCTTCACAGATGTAACATTTAGGATGCAGCTGAAGGCTTTTTTATTTACACTAAAAATACACTTGATACACTAGATTTGCCTGGGTTTTCTAGGCTTAGTCTATCTTACTCTGCATCCATTCTTGTCTAACAGGTCTTCTATGTTAACTGATTTGTTTAATCACTGATTTTATTATGTATGTTTGCTGAGCTATATAGTAATATGCAGAATGTTTCTTAGCAAACCACACTCCCAGTACCCTTCAGCAGAGGCTGATGGGGAACCGAGGGTGGCTGCAAAATCAGTTGTGCTGCAGATTGTGGCTCCTGCTTGCCAGCAGAACGAAAGATTAGGTTACTTACCTCTGTTAAATCTTCTTTCTGGTAAATATCCTCTGGAATCTATATCATAGGGTCATTTACCTTTTCCAGCCTGGAAACTGTAGGGAACTTGAAACCAATTTCTAGCCCCTCCCTCTGTAATCATCTCTTGTTACTTACCCCTGGATATTCAGTCACTACACAAGCCAGAGATCTACAGCACAAAACAGGAAACAAAAGAAGAGAGGGGGTGGGGGAACTTCCCGCTAAATACGTATATCAAATCTGCTCATGAACAAATGTAAATAAATAGAGCCCTAAGACTAAACTTTGCATAACAATATTGGATAATAAACCAATTGAAATCATCTGAAATTTGGTTAACGGAGACACAGCCTGAGGTTCAGAAGGGGACAAGCACCCTTGAACCCCTAAAACCTTACATAAGGGAACAAGAATGGAATTCTTAGTGAGGCTGGTCAAAGACAGAAATCCAGCTTACCAGTTACTGGTCAGGCGACCTGCGAATTGGACAGACAAGTCTGGGAGGGTGTGTAGATTCCAGAGGATATTTACAAGAAGGTTAGCAGAGGTAAGTAACCTAATCTTTCATTCTTGTACAATTCCTCTGGAATCTACACCATAGGGACGTAACAAAGCAGTCCCAGCACATCAGAGGAGGGCCCGATGAACCAGGACTTAAGCCCCAAAAACTGCATCTTGCTTTGCTGCCACATCCAGCTGGTAGAACTTAGTGAAAGTATGCAGAGGCGCCAAAGTGGCCGCCCTACAAATCTCCTCAGGAGAAACAGCTTTCGATTCGGTTCAAGAGGAAGCAATCCCTCTGGTAGAATGAACCTTCACCCCAAGGGGAGGCTTTCTTCCCTGCTGACACATAGGCAGCCAAAATGGCTGCACGGATCCATTGAGAGATGGTAGCCTTAGAAGCAGGCCGGCACCGCCGGGCAGGACCCGCCAGCACAAAAAGATGGTCCGACAGATGAAAGTCATTCGTGGCCTCCAGGTATTTCAGAAGGAGATGCCTCACATCCAGAGACCGCAAAACACTGTCCTTGGATTTGGAGCCTGATGGAACATAGGCAAGCAGATGAACTTCCCTGATTGACATGGAATGCGGAGACCACCTTGGGAAGAAAGGAAGGAACCGTCCTGAAGACTGCAGAATCGGTGATACGAAGAAAGGGATCTCTGCACGAAAGTGCTTGTAGTTCTGAAACTCTATGGACCAAAGTGATTGCCACAAGGAAAACTGTCTTGATGCTAAGATCCTTCAGAGAGATCTAATCCAGGGGCTCTTAGGGCGGACGAGCCAGCCAGTGGAGAACCAGGTTCAAATTCCATGTTGGACAAGGCAATCGCAAAGGAGGCCGCAGCCTCCCCACCCCCTGCAAGAAGCGCGTCATGTCTGGATGAGATGCAAGTGAGCCCCTGAGAGAAGCAGGTCCCAAACAAGTGAGACCTGCAATCTGAACATGGAGCGACGAGACTGCAAGGCCCTTCCGAAGGCCCGCTTGCAAGAAATCCAGAACCTGCGCTACAGGAGTCAAAGGATCCACCTAAGCCCTCTCACACCAAGCCTTAAAGCACCTCCAGGCTTACACATCGGCTGACAGTAGCTTTCCACTTACTCTGCAGGAGTGTAGCAATGACCACAGAAGAATAGCCCCTAGCTGTCAAAGCCGCGCACTCAAGAGCCAAGCTGTAAGACCAAAGCGGTCCAGATCTTGCAGCGCTATGGGGCCCTATGTGAGCAGTTGCGGATGGCAAAGAAGTCACAGACCCCTCCCCATGCTCAACCACACCAGGTCTGCTTACCATGGTCTCCTGGGCCAGTCTGGGGCCCACCAGGATCACCTGGCCCACGTGTAAGGACACTTTGCACAGAACGCACCCTATAATGGGCCAAAGAGAAAAGACAGAGGAGCTCTCCCTGTGGCCAAGGTTGTACCAGGGCATCCAACCCTTCACTGCTGACTTCTCGGAGGCAGCTGAAGAACCTGTCTGCCTTCCTGTTCTTGGTAGAAGCCATCAGATCGAAGGATTAACACCGCCAGACTACGGTCTTGAATGCTATCCTGGAAAGGGACCATTCTCCTGGGTCCAGAATCTGCCAACTGAGAAAGTCTGCCTGGACGTTGTCTACGCCCACCACATGAGTCACGGACAAGGCCACCAGATGCTCTTCTGCCCAGGAAAACAGCATCCGAGCTTCCAGGTTCAGCAAGGGACTCTTCGTGCCTCTCTGGTGGTTGACATAGGCTACTGCTGTCGCATTGTCGGAGAGCACCCGAACAGTTCACTGATGTAGACACTCCTGAAAGTGTAACAAGGCCAGCCGAATCACTTGCAACTCCAGGCAACTGAGCAACCATCTGCTCTCCAAAGCAGATCACCGGTCTTGCGCAAGGACAGATCCGCACACTGCCCCTCCATCTGGACAGACTCACATCTGTTGTCAGAGTCACCCAGTCCAAGACTCTCAAAGGGAGCCCTCTGTTCAAATTCACCGGATTTAGCCACCAGAGCATGCTTCTGCGGGCTGCCGCTGTCCAAGGAAGTACCATACCCAGTGGATCCTGCTGGGGATTCCACCGGGCTAAGAGTGACTGCTGAAGAGGCCAAAGCCGAGCTCGGGCCCACGGAATCACGTTTATGGTCGCCATGAGACCTAGGACCTGCAGATACTGCCAAACTGACAAAGCCGGGACTGCCAACATGGCCTGAATGGAACTCTGTAATTTGAGCTTCCTGGGATCCAGGATGAACAGCTGGTTCCTGGCCGTGTGAAACCTGACACCCAGGTACTCCAATTCCTGCGTCGGTTCGAGGTGGCTCTCTTTCATGTTGATCACCCAGCCAAGATGCTCCAGTAGGTGCACCACTTGAAGAATTGACTTGCGGCCCTCTGCTAGAGAGGGTGCTCTGATCAGCCAGTCATCCAGGTACGGATGGACTAGGATACCCTGCGAACGCAGGTGAGCAGCCACTACCACCATGATCTTGAAGGTTCTGGGTGCTGAGGCAAGGTCGAAGGGCAGAACCGCAAATTGGAAATGCTACCCCAGCACATGGAAACACAGGAACCTCCTGTGTTCCTGAAAGATTAGGATGTGGAGTTACGCTTCCGTGAGATCCAAGGAAGCCAAGAACTCCCCAGGCGCCACTGCCGCAATAACCAAATGCACTATTTCCATCTGGAAACGCGGAACTCGCAGGAATGCATTCAGATCGAGAATAGATCTCCAATCTTCTGAGCCTGCAACAATGGTCTGCAACTTGGCAACTGAGTTTTAATGCCAAAAAATGTAAGGTTATGCACCTTGGCAGCAGAAATGCATGCAGTACTTACACTTTGAATGGTGAGACCTTAACAAGAACTGCTGCAGAACGGGACCTAGGAGTAATCATTAGTGAAGACATGAAGACTGCCAATCAAGTAGAGAAAGCTTTATCCAAGGCTAGGCAAATGCTGGGATGCATCCAAAGAAGTTTAGTCAGATGGAAGCCCGAAGTTGTAATGCCATTGTATAGGTCCATGGTGAGACCTCACCTGGAATATTGTGTTCAATTTTGGAGGCCACGTTATCAAAAGGATGTGCTGAGAGTGGAGTCGGTTCAGCGAATGGCCACCAAGATGGTCTCAGGACTCAAGGATCTCCCATATGAGGAATGTCTAGGTAAGTTGCAGTTATACTCTCTCGAGGAACGCAGAGAGAGGGGAGATATGATAGAGACGTTCAAATATGTTACTGGCCGTATTTCTTCACCGAAAGGGTGGTCGATCGTTGGAATGATCTACCACTCCAGGTAATTGAGGCAAGCAACGTGCTCGATTTTAAGAAAAAAATGGGATAAGCATGTGGATTCACTTCGAGGAAGTGCTTAGGGGGGAGGGTCCTTAGAGTGGGCAGACTTGTTGGGCCAGTGGCCTTTTTCTGCCGTCATATTCTATGTTTCTTTGGCACAATGAAGTATATCGACTTTCTCCCTAAGCCCAAGTCTTCTCGTGGAACTGGATATTGCTGCCATATCTAGCAACCTGCGAACAGCGGCCCGCAAGCGCCGGGATTTTTCTGGATGTTCCGTGGGAGAAGCAAAGAAGAAACCTGATGGAGGTTGGTAAAACTCCAGCCTGAGACCATCCCAGAGAACCTAGAGGACCCACTAGTCTGAAGTTACCCTCTGCCACTCTTGTAGGTAGGCCGAAAGTCGCCTATGACCCGAGGGAGAGACACCAGAGGCCTGGCATCAGAATTGCTTCTTAGAGGGGGCAGGAGGACGCTTGTTGTAGGACTGTTGTCGGGAAGGGGCTCCGAAGCAAGGTCTGGAGGGAGCTCCGATGCGCTGTTCTGTTGCCAGGGGCGTCAGTAGGGACGAAAATTTGGCCGTCCCAAACCCCGTGCCAGGTGAGGCTTCATCCATTGAGAGATGGTAGCACGGATCCAGGAAGCACCTTTGGCTTACAGTCCTGAACACTGGCCATGAGATCATCCAGACCCTGGCCAAACAAGAGGAAACCTTTGAAAGGCAACCTGCTCAGCGAAGCCTTGGAAGAAGAATAGCTGCTAGCTGGCAAACCCACAGCATTCGCCATGCTGACATTGAAAAAACTCCAAGCTTAGCAAAAACCATCATGTCATAGAGGGCATCCGCCTGATAATTCATCCCGGAAACCTGGAAGTCCAGGTCCCGAAGGACAACCTCCTCAGGATCTTGGTGCAGTTTGGTGTGACATTCCCGGGCAACAAAGGAGGTGGCTGCTGTAGCACTCACTCCCCCCCACCGCGGAATTGAAAAGGCACTTGAGGACAAAATCCACTTGCTTGTCCTGAACATCCTTCAAGACAACCCCTCCATCTGAGGGTAAGGAAGTGCGCTTAGTGACCTGCACCATAGCCGACTCTACCTTTGGCGGCACCAGACGTTTACTGAATTCAGGGTCCATGGGATACAGACGTGCCATGGCCCTAGCACATTTAAGGGGACCCTCCAGGGACTTCCAGACCTCTGACAGAATTCTAGCCAAATCTGAATTGTCCAGAAAGGAAGCGGACAGCGAACGCTGATCACGCATGATGGAACATTCAGCCTGTTCCTGCTGGTCTAAATTCAGGCTCCGGGTTCTGAGGGACTCAGAAATAAGGTCAGGTAAGTGGTTAGTTTTAAATAGCCTGTGCACAGCTGGGCCATCTCCAAGCTCTTGGAACCCGTTGGCAGGGGGATCTCAAAGATCTGCTAGATTAGCCACAACAGAGGACACTTCTGAAATAACTTGCAACAGCAAAGGGACAGAGACCGAGGCAGAAGCGATGGCGGGAACAATCCGTCTGCGCTCTCCGGTCCCTGAAATAGAACACAGAGACATGCTGGAATCCAGAGGGCAGAATACCGTCTGCACTGGGTTCAGAGTGGAAGAAGCAGACACAGCCTGTTTAACCAGAAAAGCCTGATACATCATAATTACAAATTCAGGAGGGAAATATTTTCCGGCGGCAAGAGTCGCTCTGCGTGCCTCAGACTTAGAGTGCTTAGCAGATTTATGAGCCTTTTCCCTGGAATTGCGCTTGCGTTTAGCGGGAGCGCCCTCCATACTCTTTTTGGACGCACCGGATGCTTCATTCGCTTCTCTGGTAGAAAGGGAGGAAAGCTGACAGAATTGACGGTCAGTCTAGAGGAGGTGTGTAGGCAGATTGATAGGCTTAAGAGCGATAAATCCCCGGGACTGGATGGCATCCATCTGAGGGTCAAGGAACTGAAAGGGACCATAGCTGAACTGCTTCAACTAATAGTCAATCTGTTGATCAAATCGGGAAAGATTCCGTTAGACTAGAAGGTGGCGAATGTTACACTGATTTTCAAGAAAGGTTCGAGGGGAGATCTGGAGAACTAGACCGGTGAGTCTGACCTCGGTACCGGGAAAGATGGTAGAGTCACTGATAAATGACAGCATCATTGATCACCTTGATGGACACGGACTGATGAGGACCAGTCAGCACGGTTTTAGCAAAGGCAGATCGTGTTTGACGAACTTGCTGCACTTCTTCGAGGGAGTAAACAGATAAACAAGGGTGATCTGGTCGACACTGTATATATTTGGATTTTCAGAAGGTGTTCGACAAGGTTCTGCACGAACGACTACTTTAGAAAATTGCAAGAAATGGAATCGAGGGTGAAATACTCACGTGGATTAAAATCTGGCTGGAGCATAGGAAACAGAGAGTGGGAGTAAATGGACAATACTCGGACTGGAAGAGCATCACCAGTGGAGTGCCGCAGGGCTCGGTTCTTGGACCCGTGCTCTTTAACATCTTTATAAACGATCTGGAAATAGGTACAATGAACGAGGTGATTAAATTTGCAGACGATACGAAGTTATTCATAGTAATAAAGACGCAGGGGGATTGCGAAGATCTGCAACGTGACATAATCAGGCTTGAGGAATGGGCATCGACATGGCAGATGAAGTTCAACGTGGATAAGTGTAAAGTGATGCACATCGATAACAAAAATCTCATGCGCGAATACAGGATGTCCGGGGCGGTACTTGGAGACCTCCCAGGAAAGGGACTTGGGAGTTCTGATCGACACAATGTGTAGCGGCGGCAAAAAGGGCAAACAGAATGCTAGAAATGATAAAGAAGGGGATCACGAACAGATCAGAGAAGGTTATCATGCCGCTGTACCGGGCCATGGTACACCCTCACCTGGAGTACTGCATCCAGCACTGGTCGCCGTAAATGAAGGACACGGTACTACTCGAAAGGGTCCAGAGAAGAGCGACTAAGATGGTTAAGGGCTGGAGGAGCTGCCGTACAGCGAAAGATTAGAGAAACTAGGCCTCTTCTCCCTCGAACAGAGGAGATTGAGAAGGGGCATGATCGAAACATTCAAGGTACTGAAGGGGATAGACTTAGTAGATAAGGACAGGTTGTTCACCCTCTCCAAGGTAGGGAGAACAAGAGGGCACTCTCTAAAGTTGAAAGGGGATAGATTCTGTACAAACGTAAGGAAGTTTTTCTTCACCCAGAGAGTGGTAGAAAGCTGGAACGCTCTTCCAGAGGCTGTTATAGGGGAAAACACCCTCCAAGGATTCAAGACAAAGTTAGACAAGTTCCTGCTGAACAAGAATGTGCGCTGGTAGATCTCTATGAATTCCTCCTCGCAAATTCCACCGCCAGCACTCACACCCTCCTTGCCGGCGACGTAAATCTACACCTGGAACAGACAGAGAACTCCAACGTTGCAGACCTTTTTTCCTTCCTAACATCCCTAGGATACTCCAAACCATCCCCAACCAAAACCCATACCAAAGGACATCAATTAGACCTGATCTCATTCCTCCCCAAACCCCTCTCTACCCCCTCCAGCATAAGCCTCAAAGACGTAACCTGGACCCCCACCCCATGGTCCGATCACCTCCGATGCAACTTCAACCTACACTGGCTCAAAAAACAAAGCCTAAAGACACCAAGAACTACCAACAAAGAAAAAACAATATGGACCAGAGGTCAACTAAATCATGAAACATTCTGGTCCCACTACAACCCAACATCCACCACAGACCCAAACCCCAACTTCATCCCAGGCTGGAACAACTTCAGCACCCAGGTACTAAATGACATAGCCCCACTAAAACCTTATAAGAAAAAACATCGCACATCTGCCAACTGGTTTGACGCCAACCTACTAGCTCTGAAACGAGAAGTGCGCAAACTAGAAAGAACCTGGTGCAAATCCGGCACGGATACAGACAGGCATGCCTGGCGTACCAAAGTCACAGAATACAAAAAAACAATCAAGGAGAAACGCTCCAAATATTATGCCCAATCAATTAACACCCCAACCCTGAACAGCAACAAACTCTTTCGACTAATCAACTCATTATTTGACACCAACTCATATAAAAGCTCCCCCACAGACCTTCCACCCTCTCCAACTAACCATGCTGACTACTTCGCCAACAAAATTCACAACTTAAAAACCTCTCTCGCAACAACAAGCACCAGCCCACCAACCCTTCAGACTACCCCAAACAATGAAGGTACTACCGCAGACATGACATGGAATCGCTTCGAGAACCCAGACTGGAACCTATTCCTACAGCTATACACCAAATATGCCAAATCAAACTGCCTTCTAGACAATTGCCCTCCCTCCATCATGAAAACAGCCCCCCCTACTTTCAAAGTAGAGCTCTTCAACTGGATTACCCTCTGCCTGTCCATTGGCTACTTTCCACAGGAACTTGGCCACATCCTCATATCTCCAACCATCAAAAACCCCAAAGAATCACTCTCCTCAACCACCAACTACAGACCTATCGCCAACATACCCTTCTTCCTGAAAATTATGGAAGGCCTCGTAAACCAGAACCTCATGTCCTACCTCGAAAAATTTAACATCCTTCACGATTCCCAGTCTGGATTCCGCACAAACTACAGCACTGAAACCGTTCTAGCATCTCTAACCGATTACCTCCTCCAACTATTCTCACAGGGAAACAGCGCCCTAATACTTCAGTTCGACCTCAGTAGTGCCTTTGACCTGGTAGACCATGACATACTACTCAACAACCTCGATTCCATAGGCATCTCGGGACAGGTACTAACCTGGCTCACAGGCTTCTTAAAAAACCGCACCTACCAAGTACACAGTGAGGGAACCTACTCTCACACCTGGTCCAACCCCTGTGGTGTCCCACAAGGCTCCCCCCTATCACCTTCTCTATTCAACGTTTATATGACTCCACTGGGACACATGTTATCTGACAAAAAATTGAAATCCTACATCTATGCAGATGACATCACAATTGTCATCCCCTTCCACTCATTCACGCAAGAAACAGAGCAACTCATCTCATCAATACTTACAATGGTCGAACACTGGACCACCCAGTCCAAACTGAAACTAAATCCAGAAAAGACCAAACTCTTCCTAGCAAGTCCCAACCACAAATTAACGACCACCACCTTACAACTCAACGGCCTAACTTATCCTATTAACCCCACCATCAAAATCCTGGGAGTCATCCTAGACCGCTGCCTGACCTTCGAAGACCACACCAACACCCAGGTCAAAAAATGCTTTTATACCCTCTGGAAACTTCGCACCATCAAACATTACTTCGACTTCCCCTCCTTCAAACTGCTGGTTCAATCCCTAATCCTAAGCACACTGGATTACTGTAATATAATTTACATAGGCTCCTACAAGAAAACCATCCAGCGACTGAGACTTATCCAAAACACGGCAGTCCGCCTGATCTTTGGCCTCAAAAAGTCAGACCACATCACCCCTTATTATAGAAAACTACACTGGCTGCCAATAGAAGCGAGAGTCATCTTCAAATTCGCCTGTCTCTGCTTTAAAACCTTAACTGGCTTATCACCGATTTATCTGTCTCACCACTTCGTGTTCCCCAAAGCCACAAGCACACGTAATACCAACCTGTTTACCTACCCATCCCCAAAGGGATGCACCTACAAAAGATTCTTCAACAGAACCCTCTCATACCAAGCTGGCAGATGGACAAACTGCCTGACCACCCTTATTTCATCTGCCCCATGTTACTTATCCTTCAGGAAATCTCTCAAATCTTTCCTCTACGACAAATTTCTCGAACCTCCCCCATCACCAAATAACTAAAGACTACCTCTTTAGTTGGCCTCTCGCACTGACTCACCACTACATACTTAACTCTGCTGTATATGTACTGTCTCCTGTATGATAAACCTACTCTGTTTCTTTACTGTATAAATTAACTTTACTGAATATGTACAGTTCGCATTGTATCATCGCTGTAAATGTACAGTCTCTTACTCTGTAAACCGCTCTGAACTGTTTGTGGTACTGCGGTATATAAAAATAAAGTTATTATTATTATTATTAGTCTCAGTTAGGGTGCTGGTCTTTGACCAGAGGGCCGCCACGTGTGCGGACTGCTGGGCATGATGGATTACTGGTCTGACCCAGCAGTGGCAATTCTTATGTTCTTAAAGCAGGGCCTCTCCGGAGGAGGGGAGCGCCAAATTTATGCATGCTTCACCACCCTCAAGGACCATGGCGCACATGATACACGGCTGCAAATCCAGCAGCCATCCACTGCAATTATGGCAAGAATCCATGCCATCCTTTCCTGAGGAGGCCATCTGTGAAGTTTGGAATGAAAATGAATCTCCTAAGGTCAAAAAATATACTTTAAAAAGTTTTGAAGAAAATCCAAGATAGCCGCTGCAGATGCTGATTTTGCCCTAAAATAGCCCGGGAAAAACACAGGGAGCCTGGGAAAATGGCAAGGTGGGAGGAGGTAGGGCATGCAGGGAAACAAACCACCCACAAACCCCCTTTTGAGGACTCCCCCAAAACACCAAACCAGTGTGCACACACTTACAGAGGCAGGAGCTGTACAGAATAGAATAGCAGGCAAGCAGAATAGACAGAGCATGGAAGCAGATCAGTACCTCGGTAGCTTGAGAAAAACTTGATTTCAGGTTTTCTGACTGCCTTATCTTCCCTGCCACCAGAAACAGTGACTACCAGGACCTCTCTGAGCAATTAGGGAAGACACGTGGTTCGGTTCTGATCCCAGATGTGCCTCCATGGAACCGCACAGCCTATGCTCTACCCCTTAGTGGACAAACTGGGGAGAGATGGCTGCCGAACTTGGAGACCCGATCTGACCAGCAGGCTGTCCAGGGGGCTTACTGCAGTTCTATTAACAGGTAATGCCCCAGAAGCAGATTTTTTTCAGAAAATCTGTAATCTCCCACTGAAGGATTACCCCGCAGGGTGAATCTGCAGCACCAGGGCAAGACCCGTGCCAAGAATCAAACAATTGACTAAAACTTTTATAAAATAAATCACGAGCAGAAAAGATAAGACCCTACAGTCTAGGCTTGTAGGAAACAAAACTGAATATCCAGGGGTAAGTAACAGGAGATGATCACAGAGGGAGGGGTAGAAATTGGTTGGAAAAGGTAAATGACCCTATGGTGTAGAATCCAGAGGTTACTGTACAAGAATGACAACTCTGTAAAAGGACATTCGGCTTAGTGGTTACAATATCAGATTAGAAACCCAGACATTATTTAAACCCTCATACCAACCTCTCTTGTGACCTTAAAGAAGTCACTCTCAGGTACCCACTTTTTAGGGAAGATACTTCTAACCATTTAAGAGCAATTTTGGATTTAGCTTGTGCCCTTTTCAGTTGCGGCTCATTGCGAGTAGGTATTTCCCTGTCCCTGGAGTCTTAGAACCTACATTTTTACCTAAGCTAATAGAGGATTAAACAAGTTGCCCAAGATCAGAGGAAGCCACAGTGGAATTTGAACCTGGCTTCTCAAGTACTGAGCCCACTGCAGAACGCAAATAAAATCAGAAGGGCATTTTACTGTACTTAACAGATCTATTTCAACTTTTTGCAATTGCCAAATTTTGCTCAAGATAGTCCTGCATCAGCAGACAAGCTCCTTTGCGGGTGCTGCAAAGCCTAAAGGGAGCCACACCGGGGATTCTTTCCATGTACATATTAGCATCTGAGCATATCCACTTTACCATTCAGAGCACTTATAGGCAGACACATCTTGTGCTATTTACAGATAAGACTTCAAGAAATTCAGTAATGAGCGTAATAGTTAGTGAAGAGGGAGAGGCTGTATGGTGGCTCCACCTGGAGTCGGGGCATTTTCCAGAGCTAAAAAGGGGGTGACTCCAGCCCACTCTGCCATGCTGTAAATACCACCCACTACACATGCAATCACTTTGCAGTCCTTTATTTCCAGTTTAGGTGAAAAGATGCTCCGTTTAATCCTCAATTAAATACTTAATAAAGAAAGCCAAAGTATTTACAGATTTCACGAGAACAGTAATTGAATCCTGGTTTGTGTTTAATAATTACAAGCACCTCGATACCAGTTTGGGAGAGTGACAAAGGGACACTTTTGCTCTCTATAAATACAGAACACGTTGAGGCTGCTGTGTCTCTCTGCCTCCAAACCAAACAGCAGCAAAACTTAAACAGCCCTCTCCACGTCGACCATGCTGTGTGAGGAGGGGGCTGCACCATCACCCAAAGGCTCTTTGATTTTATTTTTCTTATTCAGATTTAAAAAAAATATAATAATTCATCATAAGGTTTGAGTCAAGGCTTGACAAACCTTTAGGCAAAAAGACATTTAAGGGGCTCAGGGATAGACCCTAAGCTACCCCCACAATTTGTAATAATTTTATATATATATTTATATATATATATTTATATATCTATATTTCAGCAATAACAGGAGGGAAAACTCCCAGTGAGCAAGTTCTTCTGGTGCTTTGCACCTGGGGAATTAGTTTGTCAGGCCCTTTCCAAACAGTCTGTACGTAGATGACTGATCTCAGGCATGGAGCAGCCGGCGATTACTCAGAAGTACTCCAAGCCAAGTGCATCAAGTCACAAAGGCCCAATATAGGATTTCAACAAATCAAAACAAAACCCCTCCCCACGGGAACTACTCCCCCCCCCAAAAAAAAACCTTTCCCTCCCCCTGTGGAAGCTTTCAGATTCCTGTTGTCCCGAGTTCTTCCATCCTGCAGATCTGATCTTTCAACATTGTTTAATCCTCAGCAACAAAAAGAAAAAAAAACTTTTATTCCTCCTTGTAATGCAAATCAGTCACATGGTTTAAAAAAAAAACAAAAACAAAAAACAAGCGCCAGTTGCCTGGTTGGCCAGCACTGCACATTAGTTGTTGTCAGACTCATCTTCTGCTTCTCGTAGCCATGTGAAGAAGGCAGTGACCGACTTCAGTGCCACACCTTTGCCTTGTTGCTCAGCTGGGTCCTTGCTAGATTCCCACTTGTAGAAAGCTTCCTCCTTAATTACATCTTCATCATATAAAGAATCAAAGAACATGCGCAGCAAATCTGTAGATGAGGAAGAGAAAGCATGAGAGAACAGCAATATGCAGTGCTTCTCAGGCCCAGCTGCAAAGCCCTACTGGGTATTGCTCAATGTGTGAGGTGCAATACAATAATATATCACAAAACTGCAAATACAATTTATGAACTAATAAAATCCATACGCTGAATAAAATACAAATGTACATACTCCAAACTCACCAGTACGTCTTTCCTACCATTTCCAAGAATTGATTACCTCAAGCAATCACTACTCCTGACAGCTCATCCTCAATTATAACCAGAAAAACCATTTCGATAGGAAATGTGGGTTTCCTGGTTATAACCAAACTTTCAGCTGCTGCCAGTGCAGCTGGATTTTATCACTGAACCAGCCCATCAAGCTGTCAGACAACTGAAGACGACAGTGTCTGGAATGGGCAGTTAGTAGTCGGGACAGGAAGTTGAGGTGTGAGAAGCTCCCTGCTACTTTGCTTCAGAGGTAGGTGAGGTTGGGGGCAGAGGGGGCCCTGAAAGATCTTGCTTTGTTTAGTAGATAAGGGAGAGGGAGTATTTAGAAAACTTGCTACAGGGAAGGGAGACTGTTGACAGAAGCCAAGTGTGACTGGAATGATGGGGGGGGGGAAGAGTGAGCATATATGATTGCTAGGGTTAATGAGAAAGGATACAAATTTAATAATAATAATAATTTTATTTCTTATATACCGCTATACCCTAAGTTCAAAGCGGTTTACAATGAGAGCACTGCTGAGAGAGCAAGCAGTATTTACAAAAGGAGGCATATGTTTACAACAAGATACATATGTTTGGAGCTGGAAATAGGATACAAGATAATCTTTGGAATAAGATATCTCAGATACATAGGCTTGGAACAGGGTACATATGAAAGGGACAACTGAATGGACGGTTGCAAGAAGATACAGGCAAAGAGAATACAGGAGAAGTAATGTGGGGCGAGGAGATTTGGGTCAAGTTACAGAACGAAGGCATATAAAGAGAATACAGGGGATAAGATATCTCAGATACTTTGGCTTGGAACGGGGTACATATGAAAGGGACAACTGAATGGGCAGTTGCAAGAAGATACAGGCAAAGAGAATACAGGAGAAGTAATGTGAGGCAGGAAGTTTTGGGTCAAGTTACAGAACGAAGGCATAATCATAAGATACAAGAGATCAGAGCTGTTTACAGGGAGGTATTTAGAGCATCATATATTGGGAAACCTTATAGATAACTGGAAACTGCGATGTTATGAACAACTTTTGTTTTTGTGCCCGCACTTCGAAGGAGCTTTCCCAGCCTGCTTAGTTGTTCATAACATCGCTGTTTCCAGTTGTTATCCATAAGGTTTCCCAGTATATGATACTCTTTTTGGACCCCTGAGGAAGGCGTGTTTCTTCGAAACACGGACCGTGTCAGGTCTGGGTTCACCAAACTTTTGGATGCAAACTATTTCATGTTCATATGTTTATTTATTAGACTTGGTGTCTTGTACACCATTCCTGCAGTTTTTTCTTTGTTCCTTGTTCGACATATCACTACAGTTCTGTTGGATTTTTTGCTTGTGTTGATCTAGAAGTATAGTCAGGGAGAACAAGGCCATAGCGGAGAGACTTAATGAATTCCTTGCTTCAATCTTTACGGAAGAAGATGTAAGAGATCTAACAACTGGAAATGATTTTCAAAGGTGATGATGCAGATGAACTGAAAGAAATCTCAGTGAATCTGGAAGTTGAACTAAGCTAAATCGACAAGTTCAAAAGTGATAAATCACCTGGACTGGATGGTATACATCCCAGGGTACTAAAACATGAAATTGCTAACTTGCTGTTAAGTGATCTGTAACCTGTTGCTAAAATCATCTGTAGTACCTGAAGATTGGAGGATGGCCAATGTTACGCCGAAAGGGTTACAAAGATCTGGGAAATTACAGACCGGTACAACTGACTTCAGTGCCGAGAAAAATGGTGGAAATAATTATAAAAAATAAAATTGTGGAACAAGTAGACAAACGTGATTTAATGAGACAGTCAGCATGGGTTCAGCCGAGGGAAATCTTGCCTCACCAATTTGCTTGACGTCTTTGAAGGTGTGAATAAACCTGTGGATAAAGGTGAACGGGTTGATGCAGAGTATCTAGATTTTCAGAAAGCTTTTGATAAAGTTCCTCATGAAAGGCTCCTGAGAAAATTAAAGAGTCATGGGATAGGTGGGATAGTTCATTGGGGATTAGGAATTAGTTATCGGAGAGAAAACAGAGGTTAGTGTTAAATTGTCATTTTTCTCAATGGAGGAGAGTAAACAGTGGAGTGCCGCAGGGGTCTGTACTGGGACTGGTGCTATTTAACTAATTTATAAATGATCTGGAAATTGGAACAACGAGTGAGATGATTAAATTTGCAGATGACAGTAAACTGTTCAAAGCTGTTAAAACTTGTGCGGATTGTGAAAAATTGCAGGCAGACTTTAGGAAATTGGAAGACTGGGCATCCAAGTGGCAGATGAAATTTAATGTGGACAAATGAAAAGTGATGCACATTGGGAAGAATAACCCGAATCACAGTTACCAGATGCTAGAGTCCACATTGGGGGGTTAGCGCTCAAGAAAAGGATCTGGGTGTCATTGTAAACAATATGATGAAGCCTTCTGCCCAATATGTGGCAGTGGCCAAAAAAGCAAACAAGATGCTAGGAATTATTAAAAAAGGGATGGTTAACCAGACCAAGAATGTTATAATGCCTGTTTCGTTCCATGGTGCAACCTCACCTGGAGTATTGCGTTCAATTCTGGTCTCCTTATCTCAAGAGAGATATAGCGGCACTAGAAAAGGTCCAAAAAAAAGCAACCAAGATGATAAAGGGGATGGAACTCCTCTTGTATGAGGAAAGACTAAAAAGGTTAGGGTTCTTCAGCTTGGAAAAGAGAGACAGCTGAGGGGAGATATGATTGAAGACTACAAAATCCTGAGTGGAGCAGAATGGGTACAAGTGGATCGATTTTTTACTCCGTCAAAAATTACTAAGACTAGGGAACACTCAAAGTTACAGGGAAATATTTTTTCACTCAAGAGAATACTTAAGCTCTGGAACGCATTGCCAGATTGTGGTAAGAGCAGATAGCGTAGCTCAAACCAGCAGCCCATCAGGTACTATTTTGAGGCCCTCGGTATGTTACTTTTGTTCTGGAATGTTGCCTGCCTCACTGCTGCAACCTCACGCAAGTGCTTTCCTGCATCTGTATGCGATTATGAGGTGCAGTGGCGAGGACAATTGCGTACAGACGCAGGAAAGCGCTTGCGTGAGATTACAGCAGTGAGGCAGGCAATGTTCTAGAACATAAGGTAACCATTGGAGGCAGTGCAGCTTGTGTGTGTATACGTAATCTTGTTTACCTGTGGCAAAATTTGACACCTCTCCTGGCGGTGACTGCTTGATGTAAGATTGCGGTTGTGTCCGGTGCTGGAGGAGGTGAGAGCTGAAAGCAGTTGCAGAAACGACCACCGGACACTTAAGGCACAAGTTTTCCAGACACAAGGTGGATATTGATTCTCCCCTCAACATAAAAGCCTAGAGGACTACACCAAAATATTGTCTCTTGCAGTTGATACTTTAAAATCTAAATCACAATTTTGCATGAGGTAAAACTCTTTATAATTTATAAATCTTTCCTAAATTGCTTCTGATAATTTCAGCTATACACAGTTGAAAGCAGTGCAACATGCAGAAAGTGAAAAACTATCTAAATTTCACTTTCTGCATGTTGCACTGCTTTCAGCTGTGTATAGCTGAAATTATCAGAAGCAATTAAGGAACTATTTTAAAACTATAACGAGTTTTACCTCATGCAACGTTGTCATTTCTTTAATAAGACATTAACTATTTTTTTCTGCGGCCCTCCAAGTACCTACAAATCCAAAATGTGGCCCTGCAAAGGGTTTGAGTTTGAGACCACTGGCGCAGTTGGTTTTAAGAAAGGTTTGGACAATTTCCTGGAGGAAAAGTCCATAGAAATACATGGGATAAGCCACTGCTTGCCCTGGATCGATAGCATGGAATGTTGCTACTTCTTGGGTTTTGGCCAGGTACTAGGGACCTGGATTGGCCACCGTGAGGACGGGCTACTGGGCTTGACTGACCATTGGTCTAACCCAGTAAGACTATTTTATGTCAGGGCAGGGCATAAGAACATAAGAGTTGCCATACTGGGACAGTCCGAAGGTCCATCAAATCCAGTATCCTGTTTCCAACAGTGTCCAACCCAGGTCCCAAGTACCTGACTAGATCCCAAAGAAGCAGACACCGGGCCAACTGAAGATGACAGTATGGATGCTGACAGCTGATCCAGTGATGAAATCCAGCTGCAGTGGCAGCAGCTAATGACTTTCTGGAAGTCTGGCTACTGTTTAAACGACAGCAGATTCAATATTTGGTCACACAGGGCACTTTATGATGAGCTGTAACAACTTGAACTCCTCCTTGTTATGTGATAAGGCGGGTTTGAAATTTTGATAAATTAAACGAATTGGAATGGTCCTCAGTCATGTTAGCTCTGCTCTCAAAATGGCACTCTTTTGTGAGGATGCTGCAGAGGGGATAAGGCAGTCATTTGGAGGGCAGAGTTGAATGCCTGGGGATTACTCCTGCCCCGACTACAGTACAAGATCACCAGGGATTGTAAGGTAGTCGGGGGAGAGAGAATTACGCTCTGTATTTTTTTTGTGTGTGTGTTAATGTGATTATAAATAATTAAGTTATGATCTTGTATAGCAGCTTATATGGTAAACAGAGTGAAAACCCATCTTTTTGAGATAGCTTTCAATCTTTAACCCTATTCCTCTGCCCTCCAACCCAGCCCGCTGATTAACCTCTAAATGATATTCGTCATTGATGCAACGTGTATGTCATACGCAATTTGATTTTGTATGAAAGTGTGCAGTGTTCTCCCCAGGGCCTTTCAGCCGGGCGCTCCGCCCAGCTAATTTAGATGAGCGCCCGGCTGTAATCTCGATCGCAATCCTGCTGCTGCTGCCGCCTTCTGCTCAACATTAAAAAAAAAAAACCCTTCTCACCGGCTTGGAGATTTACCGGGCTGACTCGGCACAGCCTGAATCGCAGGAGCCTGACTTTTTTTTTTTTAGTTTTTAACGCCAGCAAGCGACTTGAACCCATGCTCCGGGGCTCTAACATGTGCATGCCGCTTCTCTCCGAAACTGGAAGTCACGTCCTGAGGGGGGAAGAGAAGGCAAGTCGGCATGCACACGCCCCGGAGAATGGGTTCGCTATAGGAGACAGGTCAGCTTACAACTTGCTCTTGCTTGCTTCGGGCTTTCTTCGCTGCCGGATCCTGCTTACTTTCTGTTTCCGAAAGTAGGCAGGACCCGGCAACGAGGAAGGCCCGAAGCAAGCAAGAGCAACGAGTTGTAAGCTTCCTTCCGTTGCTGACTTATGGAAGATAGGTCAGCGATGGAAGGAAGCTTACAACTTGCCTTAGTCCAACCCTGCACAACATGCGGCCCAAAACGGATCTCACTGCCGATATGGCTCTCACTCCGCTCTCCTTTGAAGATCAGCTCAGGAGGCAAGATTTAGCCCGAGATCAGACGAATATTAAAGGGCATTTGAAGGCATCTGAGCAGATTGAGGAGAACATGTCCTGTTTTTCCATGCCTAAAAATACCACCTTGTCTAATGTAATCTCTGGTCAGATCCTTAAGAGTGATGCAACTATGTATGTGGACAGTCTCCTCCAGTAAACAGAGCTTTAAAGCCTGCAACCATACAGAACCAGATGGTCAAAGGGCTCCGAAGTGTAGTATTAACAAGGGATCTGTCTCACAAGTTTCTGACGCTGGCAGATGTAAGCACAGCACAAGAAATAGAGACTTGTGGCATTTTGTGTAGAAAGCTGATGCATAATGAATTTACTATTACCCATGTAATAGTGCCAAAGCAGTCTGTTGGACAAGACTATAGTACAGTGATATGGAGAATGTGGAAGAATTATTCAGTGTTCAAGATCAACATGATCTCTTCACAGAAGAAAGACGGAGAGAAAGAGAGAGGCCTAGACCAAAGGGGAAAGACAGGAGGCAGATACTGGAGAGGGGGGAGAGAAGGGAAGGAGATAGAGATGTCAGACCATGGGGTGGAGTGGGAAGGAAGGAAGGAAGGAAAGGAGAAGAGAGAGATGCCAGAGCATAGGGGTGGAGACAAAAAATGGAGAGGGGTTGAAGCTGAAATAAATCATGTACAAAGGAGAGAAAGGGCACAGGATATAGAGTTTATTGAAGGGACATAGAAAGAGGGAAGATACCATATGGAACAGAGAGAGGGCAGACACTGGATGGAAAAGGCAGAAAGGGTAGACAGTGGATGCAAGGGGCAGAGATAGGGTGGACAGTAGATGGAAGGGGTAGAGAGAGGGTAGAGGCTGGGTGGAAGGGGCAAAGAGAGAGGACAGATGTTGTATGGAAGGGAGCGAGGATAAATGCTGAATAGAAAGAAGAGAGTGAAGAGAAGATGACTAAAGCAGAAACGACAAAAGGTAGAAAAAAAAATATTTTTGTTGCTTTACGTAGAATCAAGTAGTATTGTAACTGTATTGATTAAAATTTATCAATAGGAAATGGAAATAAGGCAATTTTGGGAGGGAATAAACCCCTTTCCTCAGGTCAGGACAGGATACCATAACAGCTGTATACTGTATTGTCTTGAAGAAAGATTTGGCCTCTGAAAGCTAATTGAAACATGGATTAGTCCAATAAAATGGTATTTTCATATTTCTCATTATTTGTTTTATTTCTATTTGTTAATTTGTAAAGTGGTGACTGTTATGTAGAAGTTTTTTTTCAAATTTACATCTACTGTCTTTATATTTTGCACAGTATTAGGGGACATGTGTCACTGTTTCTGTGGTGTTGCATTGTATGCAGAGTCTGGTTTCTTGGTTCAGTTTAACTTTTGTCTACATATTTCTATTTTTAGTTTGTGATTATTCCATATTGGGCGAGGGTGTATCTGTGTTCTGTGTGTATGAAAAGGACATGGTTTCTGTTAGCATCGACTACAGGATCAATTGACTGTAGGATCTGGTTTGTTTAGTTTTACAATGCGTGTGTTGGTGTTCTAGTGCTCACTGCAGTGTTTAAGATGCTGCCTTTTCCTAGATGCACCCTTATTGTGTGACTCATGGATTATTACTAAAAATATCTTTTTTTATATAGAGGAGGGGGTTGTTAAAAAAATGATTAGCACTGGTTGTCATATATACTAGGTACACCACTGGATTTAATGACTCTATTCTAACTTTACTGTTGACGTAGGTGTTGTCCCCCCCAACACACAGACACACACATTATAAAGAATTAAATTAAAGTTGTATTATCATCAAGCAGCTTTCAAATGACATTATAAGCAAATAAAAATAAAATATTTTTAATACATTGCTAATTATTACCTGCATCTTTACCTATACTGTTTTGCCCTAGCTCTTACTTTGCACTATAGCAAAATAAAAAAGAAGCAGATAAAGATCAATCACACAGGTGTCCTTCAAGGCTCAGTAACACCTCTCCATAAATTATGTGGAAGAGGTCTGGAAGTGGGGATAGCATCTATTTCATATCCTCAGTGAGACCTCAGGAAGGAACCTAGTGATCAAAACATTATTAGAGGGGTTGTACAGCCATTTCTTGTATGACTGGATGAGCTATATTTATCTTTTTTTTTAGTTGTTTAAATTCATGTAGAAATAAATGGTTAGATTGAACCTAATGACTTCATTAACGCATTTCCCTTTTTTAAACCTCTATACTATTTGAAAGAGGGTGAATATCTAATTATTCACTTCTAGAATTGGATACTTCTTAAATTTAGCAAAAATATTCTGGCACAAGTGTCAAACCTTAAAAAAGGAAGTCATATCGAGCATTGGAAAATAATAATAATTAACTAATAAAAATAGTATACATTTAATTTTCTCCACTACCAAATTTCTCCGCCCCGCCCCACCCGGCTACTTTTTCATGCCACCCGGCTAGAAAAAATTTCTAGGGAGAATACTGGTGTGTAATTTGTTATAGTGTGTTTTTGTATTGATTTGTACAACAAATGTTAATGTTTTATTTTGTATGTTCAGATGTATAAACAAACAAACAAACAAACAAACCGTTCTCCTTAACTGTATCCATGACATCCTGTTTGTCTGTCTTGCCTGTTTAGATTGTAAGCTCTTTCTAGCAGGGACTGTTTTCTTACTCTTTGTGACTCTGTGCAGTGCTGCATGCGTCTGGTAATAACTAATAGTAGTAGGGTGGTCCAGATAGCACAGTTACTTACCGTAACAAGTGTTATCCAGAGACAGCAGGCAGCTATTTTCAACATGTGGGTGACGTCATCTACGGAGTCCAGATGCGGACAGTTTTACAAGCAGATTTGCTTGAAGAACTTTAGAAAGTTCGCGACTGCCACACCGTGCATGCACAAGTGCCTTCCCGCTCAACGCAGGGCACGTGTCTCCTTAGTTCAGATAGCTAACAGAGAAGCCAATCAGGGGAGGTGGGTGGGTTGTGAGAATAGCTGCCTGCTGTCCCTGGATAACACCTAAGAACATAAGAATTACCGCTGCTGGGTCAGACCAGTGGTCCATCAGGCCCAGCAGTCCGCTCACGTGGCGGCCCTCTGGTCAAAGACCAGCATCCTAACTGAGTCTAGCCCTACCAGCGCACGTTCTTGTAAGTAATTGTGCTTTATCCCAGAACAAGCAGGCAGCCTATTCTCAACATGTGGATGACCTCCAAGCTAACCAGAATGTGATAGTGGGAGTGTTGGCAATTCAGGAGAATAAATTTTATAACACTGCCTAGCCTAAATGGCCATCCCGTCTGGAAAAAGCATCCAGACAATAATGAGAGATGAAGGTTTGAACTGAGGACCAAGTGGCAGCTTTACAGATTTCCTCAATCGGAGTAGATCTAAGGAAAGCTACTGATGCCGCCATGGCTCTGACTTTATGGCCTGAGCATAGCAAAAAGAGATGCAAGCAGCTAACCAGTTGGAGATGGTGCACTTGGAAATCAGATGTCCCAACTTGTTTGGATCAAAGGAGACAAAAAGTTAAGGTGCAGATCTGTATGGCATAGTTTTTTGCAAGTAGAAAGCCAAAGCACGCTTACAGTCCAGAGTATGAAGAGCTGTTTCTCCAGGATGAGAATGAGGCTTTGGAAAAAATATTGGAAGTACAATGGATTGATTGAGATGAAATTCTGAAACCACTTTAGGTAAGAATTTAGGATGAGTACGGAGGACCACCTTGTCATGATGGAATACTGTGAAAGGTGGGTCTGCAACTAAAGCTTGGGATGAAGTAGAGACCCCTGACTCTGTGTAAGCAGAGAGGGAAAAACTGGTAGAAGTAGTGGCTCCCTGCTGCTGAGTTGAAGTGGAAGGGAGAACCAAGGTTGCCTGGGCCACCAAGGAACTATCAGAATCATGGTGGCATGTTCCTATTTGAGTATGACAAGTGTCTTGAGAATGAGAGGGAATGGAGGGAACACATAGAGAAACTGATTCATCTACTCCAGGAGAAAAGCATCTGCCTCCAGTCGGTGAGGGGAGTATATCCTGGAGCAGAACTGAGGCAGTTTGTTATTGTGGGGAGATGCAAAGAGATCTATGAGAGGAGCCCCCCACTGAGAAAAAAAGTGATGAAGAGGCGAGGAATTGAGTGTCCATTTGTGAGGCTGTAGAACACGACTCAATTTGGCCGCCAGACAGTTTTTCTCTTCTTGAATGTAGACAGCTTTCAGGAAGGGGTTGTGAAGGATTGCCCAATTCCAAACCTTCAGAGCTTCCTGGCAAAGAGGGAGAGATCCTGCTCCTTCCTGCTTGTTGACATAGTACATGGCGACTTGATTCTCTGTCCGAATGAGGACTACTTGGTCGTGAAGAAGATGCTGAAAAGTTTTGAAAGCATTGAAGATCGCTCTGAGTTCCAACAGATTAATGTGACACTGACGATCCGTGCTGGACCAATGGCCTTGAGTACGGAGACTATCAAGATGAGCCCCCAAGCGAAGAATCTGTCGTGAGGACCTTCTGATGAGGGGGCGTTTGAAATGTAAACCTCTGGAGAGATTGGAAGAGAGCATCCACCAGTGGAGAGACTGTCTTAATGAAGGAGTCACTCTGAAGTGTTGAGAGAGTGTGTCAAAAACTTGGGTCCACTGAGGGATTCTGAAGTGAAGTCTGGCAAAAGGAGTCATGTGAACTGTAGAGGCCATGTGACCTGGGAGTGAAGTGAGGGATGACACTTTGTGACAAAGTTGAATGAGAACATCCTGACGCTGCTGAGGAAGGAATGCTCTGAGTTGTACAGTGTCCAAGACAGCTCCGATGAACTGTAGAGTTTGAGAGGGCTGTAGCTGGGATTTGGGAAAATTGATTTTGAACCCCAAACTTTGGAGGAACCAAATAGTCCACTGGGTCGCTACAATAACCCCTGGAGATGTTGAATCTTTGATGAGCCAGTCGTCCAGGTACGGGAACACCTGTAGACCATGGTTCCGCAGAGCTGCTGATACTACAACTTGGCTTGGTGAAAACTCTTGGAGATGACACCAGGCCAAAGGGTAGCACTCTGTATTGGAAATGCAGATTTCCCACAAGAAATCTGAGGAGGAACTGTCGAGAGGCTGGATGAATGGGAATGTGAGTGTAAGCCTCTTTGAGATCTAGAGAACATAACCAATCGTTTTGATCTAGAAGGGGATATAAGGATGCCAGAGACAACATTTGGAATTTTTCTTTGACTAAAAATTTGTTGAGCGCTCTGAGATCCAAGATAGGGCGCAGATCGCCCGTCTTCTTCAGAACTAGGAAGTAACGGGAATAAACCCTCCAGTTCTGCTGTTCCAAGGGAACTTTCTCGATGGCACGGAGACAAAGCAGAGCTTGAACTTCCAGAAGAAGGGTGATCTGCGATGAATTGGAACGATACTCTCATGGAGGAAGATCTGGAGGAAACGAAAAGAATATCCTTCCTTGAGGATAGACAGCACCCAGAGGTCTGATGTAATCATCTCCCAGCGGTGGTAAAAATTATGGAGACGACCTCCAATGGGAAGGGGAGAGGACAGAGGCAGAACAATGGAAGTTATACTCTATATTAGATGGTCAAAAAGGTTGAGAGGCCTTAGGCGCAACAAAAGTCTGAGGTTTTTGCTGCCTTTGATGCTGTTGTTTCTTAGGAGGTGCTTGTGTATAAGGAGCTGCTCTCTGTGGAAAACGCCTCTGGTAAGATGGAAGAGACCTGAAGCCTTTAGAGGTAGAAGGCTTAGGCTTAGGTTGAATGATGGAAACAAACAATTTCTCATGTTACATAGAAACATAGAAATAGACGGCAGATAAGGGCAACGGCCCATTTAGTCTGCCCACCCTAATGTCCCTCCCCTACCTTTGCCCTGTGAATAGATCCCATGTGCCGATCCCATTTGGCCTTAAAATCAGGCACGCTGCTGGCCTCAATCACCTGTAGTGGAAGACTGTTCCAGCGATCAACCACTCTTTCAGTGAAAAAGAATTTCCTGGTGTCACCTCGCAGTTTCCCGCCCCTGATTTTCCACGGATGCCCTCTTGTTGTCGTGGGACCCTTGAAAAAGAAGATATTTTCCTCCGCCTCGATGCGGCCCGTAAGATACTTGAACGTCTCGATCATGTCTCCCCTCTCTCTGCGCTCCTCGAGCGAGTATAGCTGTAATTTGTCAAGCCGTTCTTCGTATGGAAGATCCTTGAGTCCCGAGACCATCCGGGTGGCCATTCTCTGCACCGACTCCAGTCTCAGCACATCCATGCGATAATGTGGCCTCCAAAATTGCACACAGTATTCCAGGTGGGGCCTCACCATGGATCTATACAATGGCATAATGACTTCCGCCTTACGGCTGACGAAACCCCTTCGTATGCAACCCATGATTTGTCTTGCTTTGGACGAAGCCTGCTCCACTTGATTGGCAGACTTCATGTCCTCACTGACGATTACCCCCAAGTCTCGTTCTGCTACCGTTTTTGCTAGGAACTCGCCATTAAGGGTATAAGACTTGCATGGATTTTGGCTGCCCAGGTGCATAACTTTGCATTTTTTGGCATTGAAGTTGAGTTGCCATGTCCAGTAGGAGTAGGTCGTGCATCATGTTGTCGGGCATTGAATCTTCGTCTGTTGTGCATTTGCCCACTACATTGCTTAGTTTGGCGTCATCGGCGAATAATGTTATTTTACCTCTAAGCCCTTCTGCCAAGTCCCTTATAAAGATGTTGAATAGGATCGGGCCCAAGACTGAGCCCTGTGGCACTCCACTGATCACCTCCGTCATTTCGGAGGGGGTGCCGTTCACCACCACCCTTTGAAGCCTACCTCCAAGCCAGTTCCCAACCCATTGCGTCAATGTGTCACCTAATCCTATAGAACTCATCTTGCTCAGCAACCTGCGGTGTGGTACACTATCGAATGCTTTGCTAAAGTCCAGGTACACGATGTCCAGGGACTCCCCAATATCCAGCTTCTCCGTCACCCAATCAAAGAAGCTGATCAGGTTGGATTGGCATGATCTCCCCTTAGTAAATCCATGTTGTCGGGGATCCCGTAGATTCTCTTCATCCAGGATCTTATCCAATTGGTGTTTGATTAGAGTTTCCATTAGTTTGCTCACTATCGATGTTAGACTCACTGGTCTGTAGTTTGCTGTCTCCATCTTTGAGCCTTTCTTGTGGAGTGGAATGACGTTAGCCGTCCTCCAGTCCAGCGGGACGCTGCCTGTACTAAGGGAGAGGTTGAAGAGCGCGGACAGTGGCTCTGCCAAGACATCACTCAGCTCCCTAAGCACCCTGGGGTGCAGGTTGTCCGGCCCCATTGCTTTGTTAACCTTGAGCTTTGACAGCTCACCGTAGACACTGCTGGGCGTAAACTCAAAGTTACTAAAAGGGTCAACTGAGCCAACCCTTGTCTGTAGCTGAGGGCCAAGCCCCGGCACTTCTCGGGTGAAGACTGAGCAGAAGTATTCATTTAATAGTTGGGCTTTTTCCGAATCCTTTTCCACATAGTCTCCGTCTGGATTCCTAAGACGTACAATCCCGCCTGAGTTTTTTCTTCTGTCACTGATATACCTGAAGAAGGATTTATCTCCCTTCTGGATGTTCTTTGCCAGAGACTCTTCCATGTGGAATTTAGCCTCCCTGACTGCTGTTTTGACGGCTTTTGATTTGGTCAGGTAGTCTGCTCTAGAGTCCTGCTTCCCCGATTGTTTGTAAGAGATGAATGCTTTTTTCTTCTCCTTGATGAGGTCTGAGATCTCCACAGTAAACCACTGTGGCTTATTGTTCCTTCGTCGTTTACTTACTGATTTAACATAGCGGTTTGTTGCTTCTTGTATGGTGGCTTTCAAAGTCGACCACATTTCTTCCACATTATCGGTTTCTGCTTGGCTTTGTAGCGCCTGGTGAACAAAGTCTCCCATTTCTTTGAAATTTGTGTCCTTGAATTTGAGGACCTTGGTCAGTGTGGTAGATTTAGTGAAATCTTTCCTGAGATTGAACCATACCATGTTGTGGTCACTGGAGCCCAACGTGTCGCCCACCGAGACCTCTGTGACACTTTCTCCATTGGTAAGTATCAGGTCCAGTATTGCCTGATCCCTTGTTGGTTCCAACACCAGTTGCCTGAGTCTTGCTCCCTTCATAGAGTTTAATAGCCTCCTGCTGCTGCCGGAAGCAGAGGTAAGTGTAACGCAATCCACATCAGGCATGTTGAAGTCACATAGCAATACTGTGTCCCCACGCAAGGTGATATTTTCTATATCTCCGATTATTTCCATATCCAGGTCATCCTGTTGTCGTGGGGGTCTGTAAATTACGCCAAGATACAAGCATTTGTCCTTCCCTCTGGCCAAATTAACCCAAAGGGATTCCCCAATATACTGGACATCTGAGATTCTCGTGATCTTAATGTCATCTTTAGTATATAATGCTACACCTCCTCCCATTCTGCCCTCCCTGTCCCGGCGAAGCAAGTTGTAACCCGGTATAACCATGTCCCACCCGTGGGAGTCTGTGAGCCAGGTCTCGGCTATCGCCACCACATCCAGGTCGGCATTCCTTATTTCTGTTTCCAATTCCAGGATCTTGTTTCCTAAACTGTGTGCGTTGACGTACATAGCCATCCATGTTGTATTTTTGTTACCTCTCAATGGGGATATTCCTGCTTGAGCTACTTGAACACCTTTAGCATTATTTGCGTTATTTGTGCTTTCCTTAGACCCAGAACCACAATGTGTACTCCCCTTAGACCCGGAATTACAATGTGACCCATAAATATGATGTGACCCTACTCCCGACTCGAAAGTGTGTGCACTCACCCCCGACCCAGAATTTCGGTGACTACTTACCTCAGCCTCAAAAGTATTGGCAGTTTAGTTAGCCAGGTATGTTGTTTGTGCCTGTACCCTCCCCCGACTTACCTAGTTTAAAGCCCTGTGGAGTAGGCGGGCTAGATTGTTCAGACAATCGTTTAGTAGCTGCCTCGATGGAGTCATTAAACAATTCATTGGCCTGACAAGGGATGTTGGCCAGACGATCTTGAAGATTGGGGTCCATGTCTACAGTGCGGAGCCAGGCAAGCCAGCGCATTGCCACTGAGAAGACAGTGACCCTCGAGGAAAGTTCAAATGCATCATATGAAGATTGAAAGAGATGCATGTGGAGTTGAGCCAGAGTGGTAATTACATGCTGAAACTCTGGAAGACGGTGTTGAGCAATATATTTGAAAAATTCAGGCAGGATGTCAACCAAATGCTTGAAATAAGAAGTGAAAACAAAATTGTAATTCAAAACTCTAGTTACCATAAGAGAATTTTGTTACAAACGACGACCAAACTTGTCCATGGTCCTGCCCTCTCTTCCAGGAGGAACAGTGACATAAACTTTGGCAGGATTGGTCCTTTTCAGAGAAGACTCCACGAGAAGGGACTGATGGGATAACTGAGATTTCTCGAAGCCCTTGCAGTGGACCATCCTGTAACGAAATTCCAGCTTTCCTGGTACAACAGGAACAGAATAAGGTGTTTCAAGATTCCGCTTGAAAGTTTGAGAAAGAAATCTATTGAAGGGCAATTTAAGAGACTCCGCAGGAGGATGAGACATACCCATTTCTTCTAAATACTCTGTAGAGTATTTGTAATCAGAGTCCAAAGTAATATAGAGGTCCTTACTCATTTGACGTAGGAAAGAAGAAAAAGATATCTGCTCCAAGGAAGGTTGGCCTCGAAGGGAAGAAGGTGACCTCGCAAAGCGCTTTGCAAAGCAGAGAACAAAGATGAAGCTTCTCTGGAGTACTGATACCCGAGATCTGAATATGCAGGTATACATGACTCGCTGAAAGAATGGATAGAATCCCTCACAGGAGAAGAAACATAGGTGTAAGGCTCTGGAAGTGGTGTCCTCGACTTCACTTCCAGAGTTGGAGGCCTTGAAGAGTCTCGAGGCCTGGAGAAACAAGGTCTGTCTCGAGAAGAGGACCTGTGCCTCGATGAATGCCTCAACTGATTTGGAGAACTATGCTTCGAACCAGGCAAGTCCAGCTGAGAGGGATGTCGAGGAGTCTTCACCCTATGCCTCGGAAAGAGCGACGCCTTATGCGAGGAAGGAGAGCTGGAGATCGAGATCAAGACACCAAAAGGGACTGTGTTAAGGTATCTTGAGGCACTGACAAGGACTCAACTCCTTGAGTGGCATACTTATACTCCAGATGAGACACTAGCAAAGACTAGACTCCTTCTATAGTGTGTGTAGAATCCTCTTGAGGCACTCCCAAGGACTCGACTCCTTGTATAGAGTGGGTAGATTCAGCTCGAAGCACTGTCAAGGACTCGACTCCTTGTGATACTGCTAAGTGCTCAGACTGGACTGCAGGAAGCAGAGTCGAGGTAGGAGAATGTTTGGCAAGCATATTACCAAACTGCCGATCCAAAATGGTCTTGATCATATCCTCCAAATGTGACACCGAGACTTGAGGATCTGGTACATTTGGCGTGGCTATAGTCTCCGAGGAAGAAGAATGAATCTTCAACGTTGAGACATGCTTCTTGGGCATCTTGATAACCACTGCTGGTACCTGACCTGAGGGAGGCAGCGAGGAAAGTGTATCCCCAGGAGAAGACTTAGTAGATTTGCCCGAGGACGAGGACCTGTCAAACGAGGAGGGTTTGATTAAGGTCGAGGTAGAAGGCGGAACTCCTGTGAGAAGCTTGACTGGATTCGAGGTCAAGGTAAGTGGATCCATACCGCCAAAGAGTTTCTCCACCTGAACTCGACGGCGTTTGATGGCTCGAGGTTGAAGGGTAGCACAGCGGGCACACAACTCCAGATGATGGTCAGGTACCAAACACTGAACACACCACCTATGTGGGTCAGTGAAGGAGACTGCGTGCTTGCAATGGCTACACTTCTTGAAGCCTGTGACCGGCTGGGACATAAATGGAATAATAGCCTCAGCAAGATCGAAGCCTGCAAGCTGAGGCCGCAAGGCAGGCCCCACCATGACAGGAAAGAAAAATAAAATTAAGGGGTTATTTTTAAATAAATGAAAACGCGAAAAGAAACACAGCGACCCTGTAAAAAATAAAGAACTAGCTGCAGTGAGAGAAGGCACGAAGTAGAACTGAGTCTAGCGCAGAGTGTCGAAATAGGATTTCTTGGAGAACTGAGGAGAAGCGCGCCCTGCGTCGGGCGGGAAAGCACTCGCGCATGTGTGGTGCGGCAGTCGCGAACTTTCTACAGTTCTTCAAGCAAGTCTGCTTGCGAAGCTGTCCACATCCGGGCTCCATGGATGACGTCACCCAGATGTTGAGAATACACTGCCTTTTTGTCTTGGGATAAAAATGCTTTTCATACAAAAAGTTAGCAGATATTTAAGCCTGTAAATTTGGGATGATAAACTCCTTAGGAATTACCCTATCTGTGGAAATATGATATCAGCTGTCACTCCAAACTTGGCACAAAGGTTTTAGTTTCAGTCTTCATTAGCTAGTGCCATATGTGTGGAAGCTATTTTGCTTGGAGTTAAAAAATGATCTTTCTTTATTTAAATTATATCTATTCTGGCATGGATACTATTTGGGTGATTCTAAAGAATTTCCAGGCTCTGTTAGGTATGATAAAGATGCATTTTAATCAAACTTGTGATATGCAGAAGCTAGATTCTATGAGAAAGGAACCTGCAGAGATTGTTTTCAAGCACAAGTACTGGTTAAGCATATAGTGTTAGTAGGGAAGTGATATTACAATGAAATGAAGTTTATATATCACTAATAATAAAACCCTAGAGCGCGCATGCGCTCTTGAAAATTTGTGATTCCTGGCACCATGAGGTGTGCTTCTGTGGCAGTTTTCTATTTCACACCTCACAGCGCTTGCAGGGGCTGGAGGCGCGTGCGGTGGCTGAAGGCGATCGACTGTGCTCTCTCCAAACCTCCTGGCTCCAGCGATGTAGGCAGCACCAGTGGCAGCAACCGAGTGGTGGACAGCAGCCCCGCTCCGGCCGTTGACCCTCCCACAGCCAACAAACCTCCCGGCTCCAGCGGCGTAGGCAGCACTATAAACACGCTGCTTCGTGCCCTTCTACTGCTGATTTCCTCTGCCGCGTCTCTGGTGACATCATTGGAGGGTCTCCCGTACGAAGAAAGACTGAGCAAATTGCAGCTCTACACTCTCGAGGAGCGTAGGGAGAGGGGAGACATGATTGAGACATTTAAGTACATCACGGGACGGGTAGAGGTGGAAGATGATATCTTTCTTCTCAGGGGACCCTCGACCACAAGAGGACATCCGCTCAAGCTCAGGGGAGGGAAGTTTCGTGGAGACACCAGGAAATACTTCTTCACGGAGAGAGTGATTGAGCATTGGAACGAGCTTCCAGTGCAGGTGGTCGAGGCACGCAGCATCTCAGACTTCAAGAACAAATGGGATACCTATGTGGGATCCCTACGAGGTCATGCCAAGGGATAGGGTCACTAGGACTGAATGAGCGGGTCAGTAGAGTGACAGTATAATTACAATTATTTTTTAGGGGGTCAGTAGACTTAAGAGGGTGGGTAAATAGTGTGGGCAGACTTGATGGGCTATGGCCCTTATCTGCCGTCATCTTTCTATGTTTCTATGACACAGGAGAGGAAATCGGCAGAAGGCTGCGAAGCAGTGTGTTTAAAGTGCTGCCTATGCGGTTGGAGCCCGGAGGTTTGTTGGCGGTGGGAGGGTCAGGAGCAGGCCAGATCGAGCAGGACAACGGCAGTAAAAGAAGGGGGAGGGGGCCGAATGGAGCAAGGAAGAGAAGGGAAAGGGGGGGTGGGGGAAAATGCTGCTACTGCTTCAGCACAGGAAAGGGGGGATAGGAGGGAAATGCTGTTGCTGCTGCATAGGGAAGTGCAATGGAAATGCTGCTGCACAGGGAAATGGGGAAAAATGACAGACAGACAGCGGGAGGGAGAGAGAAAGAAAGAAAGACACAGGGGCAGGGAGAGGGACAGAAAGATAGACAGAGAAAGGGGGCTAGAGAGAGAGAGTCAGCGGGAGAGGGAAAGGGGGCTGCTTTGGGGGGAGGGGTGTGCTTGGGGCAAACAGCTTTGCTCTGGGGGGGAAGACAGAAGGGGCCATGGAGAGACAGGGAGAGGGAAAGGGGGCTGCTTTGGGGGGAGGGGTGTGCTGGGGGAGACAGAAGTGGCCATGGAGAGATAGGGAGAGGGAAAGGGGGCTGCTTTGGGGGGAGGTATGCTGGGGTCAGACAGCTTTGCTCTGGGGGGGAAGATAGAAGAGGGCCATGGAGAGACATTTGGGGGGGAGGTGTGTGCTGGGGCAGACAGCTTTGCTCGGGGGGGGGGGGGGGAGAGGGAGACAGAAGGATACAGACAGCGGCCAAGGAGAGAGAGATAAAGAAACACAGACAGACAGACACATCTATTCTAGCACCCGTTAATGTAACGGGCTTAAAGACTAGTTAAAAAATAATTTCTGATTGTAATTTCCAGAACATATAGTCCTCACATTCAGTTAGATCAATGTGGTTTTCTATTCTAGATTATGTATCAGACTAGTAAAATGTCCAGAGTGTAGACTAGCGTCAGGGCTCCTTTACTCTGTATTATAAAGAATCTGTATCATGTTTGTTCTTGATCAGTTTTATAAATAAATACAAAAGGGAAACATCTCAAAGGTACCTCCTCTTGTTACTTGTGCACAGTTAGGGTAAACATAAAAACACAATTTTTATTTATTTTTTTACATGTTCTCACAAAGTTTCTATCTCAGAGGATATTTAGCTACATCATCAACTTGAGAAGCTAAACATGCCAGACTTGTTGGGAAGTCCTTGTTCATTGTCAGCCTATGCTTGCAGCTCCTGGGCCTGGATGGGTTTAGCAGAGGGCCGCCAACTGCAAACTCTGACAATATCCAGTGGGCCTTATTAGTTCACATTCAGGCAACCAAACTAGCTTCCAGTTTTGGCCGAAACTAGGCGATATGTTTCAGCTGTAGCTTTGCTTTTGGCCGAAACAAGAGGGGAAGGGGGAACCAGTTTTGGTCTGCCTCTAAGCTCCCATATATATTTGAACACATCAAATATTATCTACGCACTAATTTCATATATTCAGAACATAAAACTCTATTCAGAACATAAAACTCATGGCTTGGTGTGGAAACAAAAGGAACTGTGCTACCCAGTAAAAGGGTAACCTCTACAGCATTCCTTCCACTATTTCCTTCTCTCCTTCCTGCCTCTCATTTTTCTACCTTCTCTCCCCACTGCATTACCTCCTTCTCCTTTCTGTTCTCTTTCATTATACGGTTTTTAATTCTGTAAATCACTGAGTCTTTGCTAGGCCTAGTGTTGTATATCAGGTAAAACAACATGCTGTCATAAGGTTCTTGCATGGACTGAAACCTGCATAACTTGTTGCATTATATTGAAAAAGAACACAAGTTTTCACTTCCATCTGCAGAGATGTAGGGTTTACAGACATTTTTAAGGTCCTTTTAACATAGACAAAATCTGAAGAGCATATTTCTATTACCTATCTGCTCCAATTCTGATCATTTCATCCACTTCAAACATATTTTATTGGACAACAGCCATAAACATAGTGCAGGCTTTGAGGCATCAGATACTGCTCATGCCCTTCTGTAGAGGTGAGCAATGAAATGGGAAGAATTTTCTACAAGGCAGACTTACTTGCAGGTTGCTCCAGTTTCACAACAAGCGCCTGCAAGGCATAGAGAGCCTGCAGTTCCCTTTGCTCATCGTTGATATACTTCTGCAAAAGCTTAGCCCGATTTTTGATCACAGCAATATCCACTCGGTATGGATTCTCAACTGCAAAGAGAGACCAGTAGTAATTGGTACTGGCACAAGCACTACCCACTTGGAGAGCAAAGTACTGCTCATGGTACCTTTCAAGCAATACAGAATGCTATATTGTAAAGAGCCCAGACCGTGTTCAGTAAACACTCTGTCCTAGTTCAACTACATACATTCAGAGGAGCTAATTTAGTCATATTTATTTAACTAAGACTAACCTGCCAAAGTACTGAAAAGCAATCTCAGTAGAGAATAGCCATTAAAATGCCAGGTTAGGATAAAATTTGTATCATAATCTTGTACTGAAATTATGTACGTTTAATCTGTAACCCGTTCTGCGCTCTTTGGGGATAAGGGAATAGAAAACGAAATTAATTAATTAAAAAAAATAACCACATACAAGAAAATATTTTTGTATATATATTACAAAATAAAATGAAAACAAAGAATATAAAAAAATAAAAATCTAAAGACTTCAATATTAAAAGTGAGTCCAAAGCCATCCTGTTAGTAGTAATGAGTTCTAGAGGGAAGGCTCGTCTGGGCAGTTTCAATCTACCCTTCATTCTCTGAGATCTGGTTCTATGTGCCTGAGACTCTTTTAGCAACAGATCCCTCTAAACATCCAAAAGACGAAACGACCTGAAAGCTAGCCTCTGAATCATCCTTTCTGAGTACCAGCAGAGAAACTGGCTCAAAGGAAGGGTTCTGTACAGAAAGAAGACCTAGGCAGGTGCACCAGTGTATGCAGAAAAAGGGAAGAGGATAAAAGCAGGAAAGGCTGATGCACACCGAAGAAGGGGCATTCAGAAAGGTTTACAGATTTTAGACAGGTACTTATTTTGCAGCTGGGGCAATGAAATGTTAAGGAACTTGAAAAAGTGGGGAAGAGGCTTTACACATCAACCTTGAGAAATTAGGTTCTTACCTGCTCATTTTCTTTCTTTAAATCCCTCCAAACCGGCACAGACATATAGGTTTATACTCCTCTGCCAGCAGGTGGAGAATGAGAACACACTGAATTCTTACAGTACAACTGGGCTGTACAGTTCCTCATAGAATTAGTCTGACAAATAGCCAAAACTATAAGCTTAACTTGTGTAATTTTATTTCATTGAACAATGAACAGTGTAAAACCAAGCACAACTGTTGGAAAAGGATCAGGACAACCAGAAATAACCCCACAGTTCGCCAGCTACACCAGACGAACCAGATGTTGCTGCTCCATAATCAGTTATGTATACTCCCCAGAAAAAGAAAAGGCACGAGATCGCAATCCTGAAATAAAAATGACTCTTCAAAAAACACAGGGTGGGTTCTATGCCGGTCTAGAGGGACTGAAAGAAAGAAAATTAGAAGGCAAGAACCTAATTTCTCCTTCTTTATCATCCCTCCAGACTAGCACAGATGGATGGGATGTACCAAAGCAGTACCCTTCACGGGTACGACTCCCAAAGCGCCACCAATAGAGCGCACTCACCAAAAAAAGCATCCCAACGTGCCTGAATATCCACCCGGTAGTGACGCACAAAAGAATGCAAAGACCACCAAACTGCAGCCTTACAGATATCCCCTGGAGACACAAAAGAGGATTCAACCCAGGAAGCCGACTGACCCCGAGTGGAATTAGCTTTGAGAAACTCCAGAACTGGTTTCTTTTGAAGAAGGTATGCTGACACGATAGTCTCTTTGTTCCAACGCACGATTGAAGCCTTAGATACACCTTCCTCCTTATGACTGCCCGCCAGGAGAAAAAGTTTAAAAGTTTAGCTTTTTCGGAGTCTGATTCTACATAGTTCCCGTCTGGTTTCCTAAGGCGTATTATCCCGCCTGTTTCTATTTCTGTCACTAATATACCTGAAGAAGGATTTATCGCCCTTCTTGATGTTCTTCGCTAGATTCTCCTCCATTCGGAATTTGGCCTCTCTGACTGCTGTTTTGACTGCTCTTGACTTGGCCAGATAGTCTTCTCTAGAGTCCCGCTTCCCTGATTGTTTGTAAGAGATGAACGCTCTTTTCTTCTCTTTTATGAGGTCTGAGATCTCCGCAGAGAACCACTGTGGCTTATTGTTTCTTCGCCGTTTACTTACTGATTTTATATAACGGTTGGTTGCTTCTTGTATGGTAGCTTTCAGAGTTGACCACATTTCTTCTACATTATCTGTTTCTGCTCGGTTTAGCAGTGCCTGATGGATGAAATCCCCCATGCCCTCGAAGTTGGTGTCCTTGAAGCTGAGGACCTTGGTTAATGTGTTAGATTTGGTGAAACATTTCCTGAGATTGAACCATACCATGTTATGGTCACTGGAGGCCAACGTGTCGCCCACCGAGACCTCTGTGACACTCTCCGTTGGTAAGTATCAGGTCCAGTATTGCCTGATCCCTTGTTGGCTCCAATACCAGTTGCCTGAGTCTTGCTCCCTGCATAGAGTTTAATAGCCTCCTGTTTCTGCTGGTCGCAGAGGAAAGTGTGGTCCAATCCACATCAGGCATATTGAAGTCACCTAACAATACTGGGTCCCCATACAAGGTGATATTCTCTATATCTCCGATTAATTCCATATCCAGAGCATGGAGGTGCACCACAGTATCTACACAGACGGAGGAGGTGAGCCAGCTGGACGGAGACTTTTTACAGGAACTAATGAGCCTAAGGGAGGAGGTGAAGCGCTTGAGAAGCATCCGAGAGGATGAAGCCTTCATTGACGGAGTTGTCCAAGAGCTGTCCCAAGTCACCGAGCAGGCGCATGACACGTCCATTCTCGGGACCCCTAAACATTCAGCTTTGAAACCGACGGTTGGGGTACAGGAAATGGCTGGAGATGCTGATTCCTGGCAGCTGGTGTCCTCCTCCATAGGTAAGCATAGGAGACCCATCCCCCCTTCTTCAATTTCTTCATCCTCTTCTTTTTTTTACCGACAGGGCAGTTTTACATCTACCCCTCACCTCACCCTGAAGAACAGATTCCAGATACTACAGGATGGGACTGCCGATGAGGAACAGGATGAGGTCCAACCCGAGGCTCCAGTTCCAGAGACTTCTGATCAACCCCCCCCCCCCCCCGAAGAAGCGCAGAGTTGTGGTCATTGGGGACTCCATGCTGAGGGGCACCGAGGGACCAATCTGTAGACCAGATATACAGTCAAGACTTACACCCTTAATAGTGAGATCCTAGCAAGGACTGTAGCAGAACGAGACTTAGGAGTGATCATCAGTGAGGACATGAAGACTGTCAAGCAAGTGGAGAAAGCTTCATCTAAGGCTAGACAAATCATAGGTTGTATACGTAGGAGTTTCGTCAGCCGTAAGCCCGAAGTCATTTTGCCATTGTATAGATCCATAGTGAGACTCCATCTGGAATACTGTGTATAATTCTGGAGGCCGCATTACCCCAAAGATGTGCTGAGACTTGAGTCGGTCCAGCGAATGGCCACCCGGATGGTTTCGGGACTCAAGGATCTCCTGTATGAGGAATGGCTGGATAAATTGCAGCTATACTCACTCGAGGAACGCAGAGAGAGGGGAGACATGATTGAGATGTTCAAATATCTCACGGGCCTTATCGAGGTGGAAGAGGATATCTTCTATTTCAAAGGTCCCACGGCAACAAGAGGGCATCTGTGGAAAATCAGGGGCGGGAAACTACACGGTGACATCAGGAAATACTTCTTCACCAAAAGGGTGGTTGATCGCTGGAATAGCCTTCCACTACAGGTAATTGAGGCCAGCAGCGTGCCTGATTTTAAGACAAAATGGGATCGTCACGTGGGATCTCTTCACAGAGAAAGGTAGGGGAGGGTTATTGGGGTGGGCAGACTGGATGGGCCGTGGCCCTTATCTGCTGTCTATTTCTATGATAGGCGCTTGGTGGCCACTTCGATGGAATCATTGAAGAGCTCACGACCCACACACGGGAGATTGGCAAGACGATTCTGTAAATTTGGATCCATATCCACAATGCGGAGCCAAGCGAGGCGACGCATGGCGACGGCAAAAGGCCCTGACCCTCGAGGACAACTCGAAGGCGTCATAGGCCGCCTGAAAATATATAGAGGCAGAGCTGGGAGAGAGTCTCCTCGAGGAGACGAAACTCCTGACGCCAAGAATCCGGTATGTCCTCCTGGAATGAGCGGAAGGCATCCACACAGAATCGGAGGTAGGAAGTGAAGATAAAGTTACAGTTAAGGACACAATTCGCCATCATTGAGTTTTGGTAAAGACGGCCACCAAATTGTCCATTCTAAGGCCCTCCCTGCCCGGAGGGACGGCAGCGTAAACCTTAGAGGGGTTGGAATTCTTCAAGGAAGACTCAACCACCAAGGACTGATGAGAAAGCTGAGAACTTTCAAACCCCTTAACTGGAATCGTCTGGTAATGGGACTCCAACTTGGAGGGAATAGCCGTGACCGCATAGGGGGTCTCCAGGTTCCGGAGAAAGGTTTGCTGGAGAACCTGGTGCAATGGCAAGCACAACGCCTCGCGGGGCGGATGATAGAAACATAGAAAGATGACGGCAGATAAGGGCCATAGCCCATCAAGTCTGCCCACACTATTTACCCACCCTCTTAAATCTACTGACCCCCTAAAGAATAATTGTAATTATACTGTCACTCTACTGACCCGCTCATTCAGTCCTAGTGACCCTATCCCTTGTAATTATACTGTCACTCTACTGACCCGCTCATTCAGTCCTAGTGACCCTATCCCTTGGCATGACCTCGTAGGGATCCCACATAGGTATCCCATTTGTTCTTGAAGTCTGAGATGCTGCGTGCCTCGACCACCTGCACTGGGAGCTCGTTCCAATGCTCAATCACTCTCTCCGTGAAGAAGTATTTCCTGGTGTCTCCACGAAACTTCCCTCCCCTGAGCTTGAGCGGATGTCCTCTTGTGGTCGAGGGTCCCCTGAGAAGAAAGATATCATCTTCCACCTCTACCCGTCCCGTGATGTACTTAAATGTCTCAATCATGTCTCCCCTCTCCCTACGCTCCTCGAGAGTGTAGAGCTGCAACACCCATCTCCTCCAGATATTCCTGGGTATAACGGGACTCAAACTGGAGGTCCAGTTTCAAGGCCCTACCCATGTCAGAGATGAAACGAGTAAAAGAGGAGTTTCAAGAAAAAGACTCATCCTCCTGAGGAGACCCCGAGCGAGATCTGGGGGCAGCCGAGAAAGAGGGAGAAATTTCCCTTGAATAGTAAGCCGGGGCCTCGGAGTCCCGCGAATGGGAGACTGAAGAGGCTCTACTAAAGTGTTTGGGGGGTGTCAAGGAATGACCCCGTGCTAGGTGCGCTGGGAAGACCCCGGGGTCTGAGGAATTAGCTGGCGACGCCTCGGGGAAGACTGGGTAAAGGAAAATTCCTCCACCGGTTTCAAAGAACACCCATTAGAGGCTGGTAGCTGCCTCGATTGGGAACACAACCCAGAGTCCAACTCAAGGACAAGCGTGTGTCTAGAAGGTTTCGCGGTCGGAGACCTGCCCCAAAGGGGCAGAGAAGACCGGGACATTTTAGGAGGGGCAAACCTCGACAAAGTAGCGGGGGAAAAACGGCTCCCTGGCCTGGATCCCCAAAAAGTTACAGGTGACTCGGGGGATGAAGAATCGCTTGAGGGAACCCGGCGAGTCTTGCAGGCAGGGCCTCGAGAAATGAGGGGACGCTCAGGCTGGTCAGACCGAGACTGGGTCGAGACGAGATCATAGGCGTCGAAGTCGGGACCAGTTGGCTCACCACCAAGGAAAGCTGCGTGGTAAGAATAGCCTTAAGTATGTCCTCAAACATAGGCACCGAGACCAAGGATGGTTGGGTCTTAGGTGCAGCAGTGCGCTCCTTCGGGGGCGACCTCAAGGAAGAGTATTCCATACGTGAGGAGGCACGCTTAGAGTGTTGTCTCGAAGATGCCAATGAGGCGGCACTGACATAAGACTCGGAGGTAGGCTGAGGAGGAAAGAGGAGACTTACCCGAGGCCGGAGTAACAGGAGGGGCCGAGGCCGGAGCCTTCGAGGCCAAAACACCCAACGAGGGCGCCGAGGCCGAGCTCAAGGCCTGTCCCGCAGGATCCATGGGCCAAAGAGTTGGAGAATCTTGGCCACCCTCCTACGAAGAGCCCGCGGTTACAAAGTCGCACAACAGGGGCACGACTCAGCGCAGTGCTCTGCACCCAGGCACTCTACACACCAACTATGAGGGTCGGTGATGGAGATAACCCGGATGCACTTAGTACAGTTTTTAAGAACATAAGAACATAAGCAGTGCCTCTGCCGGGTCAGACCATAGGTACATCCCGCCCAGCAGTCCGCTCCCGCGGCGGCCCGAACAGGTCACGGCCTGTCTGAGTCACCAGAAGGGGCCCCCTTGCCACCTTGGTTTCCCATTGAGTCCTATCTTCCCATCGAAGTCCTAACCCTCCGATCTTGCACATGCACGACCTGGTTGGATTTCTATACTTATTACCTGGTTAGCTTTCTATACCTGTGTTACATCCCAGAACCTCTCTCAGTATCCCACGATCCCCCTATCCCTCAGGAATCCGTCCAATCCCTGTTTGAATCCTTGTACCGTACTCTGCCTGATCACTTCCTCCGGTAGCGCATTCCAAGTGTCCACGACCCTTTGGGTGAAAAAAAACTTCCTTGCATTTGTTCTGAACCTATCTCCCTTCAGTTTCTCCGAATGCCCCCTCGTGCCTGTTGACCCCTTCAGCCTGAAGAATCTGTCCCTATCCACCTTCTCTATGTCCCTCATGATCTTGAAGGTCTCTATCATATCTCCCCTGAGCCTCCTTTTTTCCAGAGAGAAGAGCCCCAGCCTATCCAACCTCTCGGCGTATGGGCAGTGTTCCAGCCCTCTTACCAGTTTCGTTGCTCTCCTTTGAACTCTCTCAAGTACCGTCATGTCCTTCTTGAGGTACGGCGACCAATATTGAACGCAGTATTCCAGATGTGGACGCACCATCGCTCGATACAATGGCATGATGACTTCCCGCGTCCTGGTTGTTATGCCCCTCTTTATGATGCCCAGCATCCTGTTGGCTTTTTTCGAGGCTGCTGCGCACTGTGTAGATGGCTTCAGTAATGCATCCACCAGCACACCCAAGTCTCTCTCAAGACTGCAGTCTCCCAACAATGCCCTCCCCAATTTGTAGTTGAACAACGGGTTCTTTTTCCCTATATGCATGACCTTGCATTTTTCCACGTTAAAGCGCATTTGCCATTTGTTTGCCCAGTCTTCCAGCTTGTCCAGGTCCCTTTGCAGGTCCTCACACTCCCCCCTGGACCTAACTCTTTAAACCCGGAACGAGGCTGGGACATAAAAGAAAAAAGAGGGCCGCGGCCAGAGTAAGACCGGAAAAAGATACGAACTGAAAAACAAACAAAAAGAAAGAAAAACACAGACGTGAGCACAGCGATATTGCGCGAAGCAAGGGAGTAGTGCTTCTGGCTCCGCGGAAAACAGAGAACTGAGGACACGCTGAGGAGACGCCCTAGACCAGGTGGGAAGGGGCGCGTGCGCAGGCCAATCGCAAGCTTGAAGGTCTTCAAGCAAGTCTGCTTGCGAAAACGTCCACTAGGGGGCTCCGTCTGTGACGTCACCCAGATGTAGAGAATATGCTGCCTGCTTATCCTGGGATAATGGATCATATCAGAAAAAGAGGACGTGTCGACCACGCAAAAGACCTCTAAAGGAGGACAAGCCTGCCACCTGAACCCTCAAGGAGGACCAGGCAAGGACGCACTCCAGGCCATCCTGCAAAAACTCCAAGATGTGCGGCAGGGACATATGCAAAGAATGACCACCGGATTGGAACACCATTCCTCTAAGAGGCGCCAAATGCACACATAAACCCATGACATTGAAAAGCAGTGATATCTCAAAAATGTAGAAACCACCTTATCTGAATAACCTTTCTTGCTTAGGCGTTTAATTTCTTTGACTAGGTCAGGGGTCTGCAACCTTTAAGACATAAAGAGCCACTTGGACCCGTTTTCGAAAAGAAAAAAAAACTTGGAGCCGCAAAACCATTATAAAACAAATCTAACACTGCATATATTGTTTCTTAATACAGGATCATGCAGTTAGCTGTCAATCTGAAGAAAAAAGGACTTTTTCACTTAACAATGTAAAATATATTTTTGCACATTAATAGCTAATTAAAATATTTAATTTAGCTGGTTAATGGGATTTTTGCTCCTGAACCTCAGTGCACAGTGTCTGCACATCAGGGCTGTAAGACGTCACCTTCATTTTCACACAGGCTTGCAAGCTGTCATCTGTGAGGCGTGATCGATGTTTGTTTTTAATATAGTTCATGTTGGAGAAGACCTGCTCATATACATATGTGGAGCCGAAGATCGACAGCACGCCAAATGCATACTTTTTCATGTTTATATAAGTGTTGGGGATGGCATTCCATGTTTCGAATACAAGTTTGTCCAGTTTGGGAAGGTTTTCAATATCAGTCCATTTATGATTCTGAGCCATAATGGCCTTCTGATGGGCAACATCCTCAAGAGTAGCGGTCAAGCATTACCTGCAACCTTTGTGAAAATTGTTCGGCGTTTCTGCCGCAATACCACTGTACTGCTAAAAATCACAGATCACCACCATTACTGGGCCAATAAGCACCTCCTCTTCATGTCCCCTCTGTATCTCTATCCTTATTCAGTAGGTCCTGCTTACCCTTTCTCTTCTTTGTGTCACTATCTCCATTTTCAGCTTTCCCCCCCCTTTTCCTTTGTTACTGCACCCTGTAGCTAGAATCTTTCCACCCTCCCTCCACTCCGGCCCAGCCCAGTATGAAATATTTCCTTTTGTTTCCCTCCCCTCTCTCTTTCTCTCCCTCACCCACGAGTCCTGCATCTGGCCCTCTCCCTTCTACCTGCACCTGGCAACACCCCCCTGCTCCGTGGCTCTCTTCAGCAACTCGTCAGCAGCGGTGATCAAGACAAGCTGCCGACATCGAGGCCTTCCCTCTACGAGTCTGATTGGTCCGGCGGCACGGCGGGGCTGCCGGACCAATCAGCAAGCAAGGCTTTCATCTGTGTACGTGCTGAGCTCACTGTTCAGCATGGCTATTTCCCGCCGCGACGCCGGACTTGTAAGCTGCATAAGAACATAAGAAGTTGCCTCCGCTGAGGCAGACCAGAGGTCCATCTCGCCCAGCGGTCCGCTCCCGCGGCGGCCCATCAGGCCCATTGCCTGAGCAATGGGCCCAGACTATCCCTATAACCTACCGCTACTCTTATCTGTACCCCTCAATTCCTTTATCCTCTAGGAACCTATCCAAACCTTCTTTGAAGCCTTGTAACGTGCTCCGGCCTATCACAGCCTCCGGAAGCGCGTTCCATGTGTCCACCACCCTCTGAGTGAAAAAGAACTTTCTGGCATTTGTTTTAAACCTGTCTCCTTTTAATTTTTCTGAGTGCCCCCTTGTACTTGTGGTTCCCCGTAATCTGAAAAATCTGTCCCTGTCTACTTTTTCTATACCCTTCAGGATCTTGAAGGTTTCTATCATGTCTCCTCTAAGTCTCCGCTTTTCCAGGGAGAACAGCCCCAGCTTTTTCAGTCTGTCAGTATATGAGAGGTTTTCCATACCTCTTATCAGTTTAGTTGCTCTTCTCTGGACTCCCTCAAGTACCGCCATGTCCTTTTTGAGGTACGGCGACCAATATTGGACACAGTACTCCAGATGCGGTCGCACCATTGCACGATACAGTGGCAGGATGACCTCCTTTGTCCTGGTCATGATACCCTTCTTAATGATACCCAACATTTTGTTTGCTTTTCTTGAGGCTGTGGCGCACTGTGCCGACGCCTTCAAAGACGTGTCCACCATCACTCCCAGGTCTCTTTCAAGGTTACTAACCCCTAGCAGTGATCCTCCCATTTTGTAGCTGAACATCGGGTTCTTTTTCCCTACATGCATGACCTTGCATTTCCCTACATTAAAGTTCATTTGCCATTTTTTGGCCCATTTTTCTAGCGTCGTTAGGTCCCTTTGCAGATCTTCGCAGTCTTCCATAGTATCAACCCTGCGGTAGAGTTTGGTGTCATCCGCAAATTTAATAACTTCGCAATTTGTTCCTGCCTCCAGGTCATTAATAAATATATTGAACAGGAGCGGTCCCAGCACCGACCCCTGCGGAACTCCGCTCGTGACCCCATGCCAGTCCGAGTAATGGCCCTGCATCGCCAGAATTTAGCGGCGGCAAAGGTGAAAAAGAGCCGCATGCGGCTTTGGAGCCGCGGGTTGCCGACCCCCGGACTAGGTGATCAGAGAATTGAATAGAGGGAGTGCGCTAGATGTGGTGTATTTAGATTTTAGTAAAGCCTTTGACAATGTTCCACATCTAATAAATAAAATGAATAGCATGGAATGTTGCTACTCCTTGGGTTTTGACCAGGTACTAGTGACCTGGATTGGCCACCATGAGAACGAGCTACTGGGCTTGATGGACCATTGATCTGATCCAGTAAGGCTATTCTTATGCCAAGTGCCCTCGTGCAGGCAATACACCTTGTACCAAAGTGATGGGCTGGGTCAGGAACTGATTGAGTGGAAGGCGACAGAGGGTAGTAATCAATGGAGATCGCTCTGAGGAAAGGGATATTACCAGTTGTGCGCCTCAAGGTTCTGTTCTTGAGCCTGTTCTTTTTTAACATGATTGTGAACGATATTGCTGAAGGGCTGTCGGGTAAGACCTGTCTCTTTTCAGATGATATAAAAATCTACAGCAGAGTGGACACCCCAGATGGTGTGAATAATGACCTGGCAAAGCTTGAAGAATGGTCTGAAATTTGACGGCTATAATTTAATGCTAAGAAATGCAAAGTAATGCATTTGGGCTGCAAAAACCCGAGGGAGGAGTACAGTTTAGGGGATGAATAACTTATATGTACAACAGAAGAGACATGGACTGCGCTAACCAAAAAGGGGTGCCCAGAGTCTTCCACTGAGCTTGTACTATATCCCGGAGATCCTGATTGGAAAGAATCCCCTTAAGAGGAGGAACCTCTTTGGTGTCCTCCTCAAAACATAAAACACCTGAAGAATAAGCTCCTGGAGCTCTTCCTCGTGAAAAATGCACACCACAGATGAATCCTCCCCTGCGGGTGGCTCAGCCAGCCAGCCACCTGCTTTGTCCCCCTCCCCCCAGGTCCCCAGAGGGACCCAGCTCCTTATTAGGGGACAAAACATCATCCAGGAATGCATCATCCACCCATGAAACACGCAGCCACTTAGGCAGGGGTGGAGGAGGCATTGATGCTGACAAAGACAACTCTCCGGATGAGGACAAAGTCACCAAATAGGAGAGAGGGCCACCAGCTGCGTGCAGGCAATACACCTTGTACATGGCGAGAAGAGAATCCAGGGAAAAACCCACATGTGAGACAGAAACACGTTCCCCAGCAGATAAAGAGGCCTGCTAAACCTGTTCCTGCCTCTCCAATCTAGGTGGGAGATCCTGAGAAGACCCAGCCAAAATGGCAGTTTCCCGCCAAAGAAAAGCCCGCTGAAAAAGGCATCCTCAAGGCTGAGGGCACTGAAGAGGCCTGAAAAAGCAAAGCCACAGTAAGGGAATCCCCAGAAAAGCCTGAATCCCTAGCACCATCGGCGGTAATGGAAACTTGGTCTTCCCCTAACCCCCAGTAGCTGTGATGGTTGGGGAATCCCCAGCACTGTTGGCAGTTAGGGACCTTAGGGCTTCCAAACTGCCCATGGCCAATGCACCCTTCGCAGCTGCCAGGGAAATCTTTGAGCAGGCCAGCTCCGAAGCTAGAGAGGGTCTCCCTTTCAGCCGCGGACAAAAAGAAACAAAGGCCAGCCACATTAAACCCTCGGTGAGAACACACCAAGCACTTCTTTGGTTTACGAGAAGTGCTCATTGTTAACCGCAAAGCAGGCTAAATGAAATCGGCAGCTGAATGGGAGAAAAAAATATGAACAGTCCTGCAAATCTTGTTTTTTAAATTAAAAGGAGCAGACCCCACAGGCACTCAAAACTGTAATCTTTGCCTGACCATGGCAAGGTGTACAGTTGAGGTTCCTCTAAAGGAATAAATGGGGAGGTGGGGGAAATGGGAGGAGGGACTCGACCACCCGAAGTGGTAATGGTTCCGAAGGGACCCAGCTCAATCCGACTAGAAAATAAGGGCCAATCAAAAAAGCCACTGCTTAACCTTTCAAACAGACTCAAGGCCTAAAAGAAGACTGCATAGGCTTACCAACTCCACCTGCTGGAGACTGAGAACAGATTGATTCTATGAGGGAGTGCACAGCCCACTTGTACTAAGAACATAAGCAATGCCTCTGCTGGGTCAGACCTGAGGTCCATCGTGCCCAGCAATCCGCTCACGAGGCGGCCCAACAGGTCCAGGACCTGTGCAGTAATCCTCTATCTATACCCCTCTATCCCCTTTTCCAACAGGAAATTGTCCAATCCTTTCTTAAACCCCAGTACCGTACTCTGCCCTATTACGTCCTCTGGAAGTGCATTCCAGGTGTCCACCACCCGCTGAGTAAAGAAAAACTTCCTAGCATTTGTTTTGAATCTATCCCCTTCCAATTTTTCCGAATGCCCTCTTGTTCTTATATGTTTTGAAAATTTGAAGAATCTATCTCTCTCTACTTTCTCTATGCCTTTCATGATCTTGTAGGTCACTATCATGTCTCCTCTGAGTCTCCGCTTTTCCAGGGAGAAGAGCTCCAGCCTCTCCAATCTTTCAGTGTATGCCCTTAATCATTCGTGTCGCTCTCCTCTGGACCCTCTCAAGTATTGCCATATCCTTCTTAAGGTACGGTGACCAATACTGAACACAGTACTCCAGGTGCGGGCGCACCATTGCCCGATACAACGGCAGGATGACTTCTTTTGTTCTGGTCGTAATACCATTTTTAATAATACCCAACATTCTGTTTGCCTTCTTCGCGGCTGCTGCGTATTGCGCCGTTGACTTCATTGTTGTTTCCACCAGTACACCCAAATCTCTTTCAAGGTTACTTCCCTCTAATACTAGTCCCCCCATTTGGTAGCTGAACATCGGGTTCTTTCTCCCTATATGCATGACCTTGCATTTCCCTACATTGAATTCAGTGTATTCTCAGTCTCCACCTGCTGGCAGAGGAGCATAAACCCATCCGTCTGTGCTGGTCTGGAGGGACAATAAAGAACATTAATTTATTGAGACCATAAAACAAAGTTCTGAAAGTGCTGAGACCAATCTGTTTGGTGGACACTGTGTAAAGGCATAGCTCAAGTTTTTGTGTACAGCCCCCTTCCCTACTTTTTTCTTTTCCCTGTTGTTTCTCCGTGGAGTTGTGTTTCCTTGTTTTTGTTTTGCCTGGAGTCAGAAGGAGCTGCAGTGGGAATCAAACTCACAACATCAAGGTGCTGAGGCAGCTGCTCTGACCACTAGGCAACTTCTCCATTCATAGAAGGGCTGATGTAGAAAGAGAAAAACAGCATCAGCAAATGAACATCAGGACAAAGACTGATAACAGAGGAGGCAGCGGCTCAGAAGAGGTCAGGTAGGAAGGCTGAGGGAGGGATGCAGAAGGAGGAGGAATTAACACCTGAGTTTCTAGTTAGTTCGAAAACAGGTTCCAGGGAAGGGAAAAATTCCCAAGCTGCATTTAAAATTTAGAGTAAACAGAATGATAAGTAAAAGGATTAAGGTCTGAGATCTTAAAAGAATTTTGATGAATGGTCTCAGTGAGCCAAGAAGAAACTGCATTGAGACATTTTAAACAGAGCAACTGTGTCTGAGGAGGATGAGGCTAAGTATAAAGCATTTGTAGATCATGAGCATAATGGGGGCTGCTGTTAACAGTAAAGTAAAAAAAATATTAAATAGATCCCTAAGAGACATCACAATTGCAGTAGCTTTATAGGCTGATGAAAAATAATCTGTATGAGCAACTTGGAACGTACAATTTGATAGGAAAGACCAAAGACAATATAAAACCATGTCAGTAGATTATGACCGACAATCAAATGCAGAGGAAAGGTTCAATGAAACTAGGACAGATCTTTGACCTAAGGGCTGCCGCGTGAGCAGACTACTGGACAGATGGACCACTGGTCTGACCCAGCAGCAGCACTTCTTATGTTCTTACGATAGTCTAATTTCATTGTACACAATAGTATGAATCCTATTGACAAGGACGCAGGACAGAGAAGGAGATTAAGCATAGAAAGCAGAGTGTCCCCTTATTGCAGGAACTTCCTTCAATAGAAATTTCAGAAGGAGGCAGCCTTGCCTGCCAAACTGTGCAGGCATGAGCTGCACAGGGAATTTAGTTCTGGAAGACAATGGCGCCAAGATTAACAGCCACATCCATGACACTCAGTACCATGATTTCTTTATTTTAATTGGTTGAATTTGTGTCTGCTGTAGAAGATCATATAGAATCTGAATGAAGGTTTTGATAATCTTGGACTGCTGGAAGGCACATCTGTTCTTCAGAATTTCAGGTCAGAAATCAAATCCAAAGATCAGCAAAGTTTGGCTTGTGGCAGAGTCATGGGGATGACATTAAGCATGCAATGTCAATTGAAGAGATTCATGCTACCTTTGCTTTTGATTTATGTAAAGTGATGCAAAAGTAAGAACCCTACAGAATTTAGAGATTCTTTTCTCTGAGCCTCTACCAGCTCTTTTATTCCCAATTTCTCTTCATTTTAATACAGGCCTTCACAGAGAGTAGGAGAAGTCAACAAACAGTGATCTTGCTACATCTGGAATTCACTCCCTACTAAAACTGTTCCCTCAAAAAGCACTCTCTATGGCAGAGGGCTTACCACCTTGCAGGACATTTTGTGAAAGCCTATAGATAACGTATTTTGGCCCCACTGAACAGGCAGTTTGTGAAGCAAACAACTGGTAACTCTTTGGGGCCTTTTGGAAATTGGGAGGCTAAGGACTTTGGGAGGCACAAAAGCGGCTAATATTCTTACCTGTAGTGAAGTTTTATCAGCCTCTCCCCTGTATGTGAAATAAATTTGATGTCTAATCTCAGGAAAGTGTCAATTTTTAGGATGGTTTTGTTTTAGAAGTACCGTATTTTTATGCATATAACGCGCGCGCTATACAAGATTTTACAAACACGGAATAAGCATACGTGTTATATCCGTGAGCGCGTTATATATTTTTTTTACATTCTGAGACACCCATACTGCAGAGACGGTATTTGCCACCCGGAAAATGGTGCCCCTTGCCGTATGGGTAATTTCGGCCCGTCCCAGTCCCCGCGGGTGGAGCTAAGGCGCTTCCTGGACCCCTCTACGCCATCATCCCGGGTCTTTGTTAATCCCTCTACTGGTTAGGTCTGTGGGCCAACTTTATGAATGTAAGCGCCCCTATTCACCCGGTCGAACGCAAATTGCCCAGCTACGAAAGAGTTAATCTGCGGTCCAAATGGAGCGGCGGGAGGAGCATGCGCGGTATACGCATGGGCACGCTATACCAAAATTATTTTACATAAATGCTTGGTTCCCGCACGCTATACGAATGGGCGCATTTTACACGTATGCGTGTTATTTGCGTATAAATACGGTGTTTGACTATATATAGTTATATTTTGGGTTTTTTTGGACCTGTCAGCAAAAGATCATGATGCAGCTGTCAATCATGTAGACTCCCTCTGCCTCAAGTTGTTCTCTTGAACTTGATCTATCTCCATTTACTGAAAGGAGAGATATATCTTAACATGTGGGTTATTGTATTGCTTTACTTAGAAACCCAATTAAAAAGACAGAAGGAGTAATTAGGTTCTTACCTGCTAATTTTCTTTCTGTTAGCTTGTAAATCGGTATAGTTCCTTATGGATGAGTATTATACCTCACTACTACCAGCAGGTGGAGACTGAGATCAAAACTTGTACATCAGTACAGTTCCCCTCTACTAATCCAGTCTGCCGAATAGCCAAGCAGAACCTAGGAAAATTCTAAACTGAAAACAGTATAACACACTCTGAACAGGAGTGGAAAAAACAACAAATACGTATAAACAACTGTTGGAACATGTGTAGAACATAATCCTGGAATAGAAAACATCCACACAGCTCACCAGCTAAGCCATAGCTGCTGTTCTTACTTCTCCCCAGCCCTAGAAAAATACTAGAACAATGAAAAATTCAAAATCTGGCAGAAAAGAAGGACCAGGCCTCAAGACAACTCGCTCCCTAGAAAACTCGAAGAAGGGAGCCCTACAAGAGAAAGCCTGCAGCACAGAAACACGTCTAGCTGAAGTAATGGCCACCAAGAAGACTGCTTTAAGAGTAAGGTCCTTCAAAGAGCAGTCGCCCAACAGTTCAAAAGGAGGGTGCACTAGAACTGACAGAACCAGATTCAGATCCCAAGAAGGAACAGAGGGCCGCACGGGAGGCCTGAGCAACTTAGCCGCCCGCAAGAAGCGAATCACATTAGGAATGGCAGTCAAACGCTGTTACGGTAAGTAACATTGCTTTATCCCAGGACAAGCAGGCAGGTATTCTCACTAGTGGGTGACCTCCAAGCTAACCCAAGTGGGATGGTGGGAGAGTTGGCAACTTAAGAGAATAAATTTTGCAATACTGTTTGGCCAAACTGTCCATCCCGTCTGGAGAAAGTATCCAGACAATAAGGAGAAGTGAAAGTATGAACCGAGGACCATGTAGCAGCTCTACAAATTTCCTCAATAGGTGTAGATCTGAGAAAAGCTACAGAAGCTGCCATTGCTCTGACCTTATGGGCTGTGACTTTACTGTGAAGGGGTAATCCAGCTTGGGCATAGCAGAAAGAGATACAAGCCGCCATCCAGTTGGAGATGATACGCTTAGAAATAGGACATCCCAACTTGTTCGGATCAAAGGAGATGAAAAGTTGGGGAGCAGTTCTGTGCGGTTTGGTGCGTTCCAGATAGAAAGCCAAAGCACGCTTACAGTCCAGAGTATGAGGAGCTGATTCTCCAGGATGAGAATGAGACTTTGGAAAAAACACTGGAAGAACAATGGATTGATTGAGATGAAATTCCGAGACAACTTTAGGAAGGAATTTTGGATGAGTGCGAACAACCACCTTGTCATGATGGAACACTGTAAAAGGTGGATCCGCAACCAATGCTTGAAGCTCACTAACTTGACGAGCAGAAGTGAAGCCAATGAGAAACACAACCTTCCAAGTGAGATACTTCAGATGAGCCTTGTCAATAGGTTCAAATGGAGGTTTCATAAGCTGAGAAAGAACAACATTGAGGTCCCAAACCACCGGAGGCGGTTTGAGAGGAGGATTGACATGGAAAAGACCTTTCATGAATCTGGAAACCACAGGATGAGCAGAGAGAGGTTTCCCTTGAAGAGGCTGATGGAAAGCAGCAATTGCACTAAGGTGGACTCGTATCGAAGTAGACTTGAGGCCAGACTGAGAAAGGTGCTAAAGTACCGTATTTTCACGCATATAACGCGCGCGTTATACGCGTTTTTACCTACCGCGCATACCCCTCGCGCGTTATATGCGTGATCGCGGTATACAAAAGTTTTAAAACATAGTTCCCACCCCGCCCGACTCACCCCCCCAGCAGGACCGCTCGCACCCCCACCCCGAACGACCGCAGCAAGAGGGAGCCCAAGCCCTCTTGCCCGGCCGACTCCCCGACGTCCGATACATCCCCCCCCCGGCAGGACCACTCGCACCCCCCCCCAAGAACCTCCGACCGCCCCCCCAGCCGACCTGCGACCCCCCTGGCGACCCCCACGACCCCCCCACCCCCCTTCCCCGTACCTTTGGTAGTTGGGCCAGAAGGGAGCCCAAACCCTCCTGGCCACGGCGACCCCCTAACCCCACCCCGCACTACATTACGGGCAGGAGAGATCCCAGGCCCTCCTGCCCTCGACGCAAACCCCCCTCCCCCCCAACGACCGCCCCCCCCCAAGACCCTCCGACCGCCCCCCAGCCGACCCGCGATCCCCCTGGCGACCCCCACGACCCCCCCCACCCCCCTTCCCCGTACCTTTGGTAGTTGGCCGGACAGACGGGAGCCAAACCCGCCTGTCCGGCAGGCAGCCAACGAAGGAATGAGGCCGGATTGGCCCATCCATCCTAAAGCTCCGCCTACTGGTGGGGCCTAAGGCGCGTGGGCCAATCAGAATAGGCCCTGGAGCCTTAGGTCCCACCTGGGGGCGCGGCCTGAGGCACATGGGCCCAACCCGACCATGTGCCTCAGGCCGCGCCCCCAGGTGGGACCTAAGGCTCCAGGGCCTATTCTGATTGGCCCACGCGCCTTAGGCCCCACCAGTAGGCGGAGCTTTAGGATGGATGGGCCAATCCGGTCTCATTCCTTCGTTGGCTGCCTGCCGGACAGGCGGGTTTGGCTCCCGTCTATCCGGCCAACTACCAAAGGTACGGGGAAGGGGGGTGGGGGGTCGTGGGGGTCGCCAGGGGGGTCGCGGGTCGGCTGGGGGGGCGGTCGGAGGTTCTTGGGGGGGGCGGTCGTTGGGGGGGAGGGGGGTTTGCGTCGAGGGCAGGAGGGCCTGGGATCCCTCCTGCCCGTAATGTAGTGCGGGGTGGGGTTAGGGGATCGCCGTGGTCAGGAGGGTTTGGGCTCCCTTCTGGCCCAACTACCAAAGGTACGGGGAAGGGGGGTGGGGGGGTCGCGGGTCGGCTGGGGGGCGGTCGGAGGTTCTTGGGGGGGGCGGTCGTTGGGGGGAGGGGGGTTTGCGTCGAGGGCAGGAGGGCCTGGGATCCCTCCTGCCCGTAATGTAGTGCGGGGTGGGGTTAGGGGGTCGCCGTGGCCAGGAGGATTTGGGCTCCCTCCTGGCCCGATATTGTTGGGGAGTCGGCGGTCCTTCGGGGGGGAGGGATGTATCGGACGTCGGGGGGTGCATCAGGCTTTCAGGATGGGGACAGACCTTCAAGGGGGGACAGTGCACGGAAGTCAGGGGGGGTGAACGGAGAGTCGGGACAGCGCACGGAAAGTCAGGGCGGGCGAAAGGAGCGTCGGGCAACATGCGCGGTATACCCGTGAGCGCGGTATACCAAAGTTTTTGTACATATCATCGTGATTTCTGCGCGCTATACCCGTGTGCGCGTTTTATACGGGTGCGCGTTATTTGCGTGAAAATACGGTAGTCCAAAACGGAAGATAAGGAGGAATGTTGAGGTTCCTGATGATGAGAAAAACACCAAGTGGAAAATCTAGCCCATTTTTGGTGATTGAATTGTCTTGTAGCAGGCTTCCGTGAAGCTTCCAAAACATCCCTCACAAGTTGAGAAAACTGGAGAGGAGCTATGTTGAGAGGAACCAAGCTGTCAGGTGTAGAGAATGCAGGTTGGGATGAAGCAGAGATCCTTGATGCTGCGTAAGTAGCGAGGGAAAAACTGGTAGAAGGTAAGGCTCCCTGGTGTTGAGTTGAAGTAGAAGGGAGTACCAAGGTTGTCTGGGCCACCGAGGAGCAATCTGGATCATGGTGGCATAGTCGGACTTCAGCTTGACTAGTCTTTTGAATGAGGGGAAATGGAGGAAACGCATATAGAAAGAGATTCATCCAGTCCAGAAGAAAGGCATCTGCCTCGAGGCGATGAGGAGTGTAGATCCTGGAGCAGAACTGAGGCAGATTGAAGTTGTGGGGGGCTGCAAAGAGGTCTATCTGAGGCGTTCCCCACAGGGAGAAGATGTGATGAAGGGGCGTGGAGTGGAGAGTCCATTCGTGCGGTTGCAGAAGACGACTTAAGTTGTCCGCCAAGGTATTGTCCGCCCCTTGAATGGAGACAGCTTTGAGGAAGGTGTTGTGGCGAATCGCCCAATCCCAGACTTTCAGAGCTTCCTGGCAGAGGGAGGCCGATCCCGTCCCTCCCTGTTTATTGATATAGTACATGGCGACTTGGTTGTCTGTGCGAATGAGGACCACACGATCGTAAAGCAGATGTTGAAAAGCAATGAGAGCACTGAAAATCGCCCTGAGTTCCAGGAGATTGATGTGGCACTGGCGGTCCGTGCTGGTCCAATAATCCTGAGTGCGGACACCGTCCAGATGAGCCCAAGCATAAGTCGAAGAGTCGGTCGTGAGAACTTTCTGATGAGGGGGGGTGTGAAACAGCAAACCTCTGGATAGATTGGAAGACAGCATCCACCAGCGAAGAGACTGCTGTAGAGCAGGAGTGATCTGGATTTGATGTGACAGAGGGTCGGAGACCTGCGTCCACTGAGATGCCAGGGTCCACTGAAGAATCCGGAGGTGAAGTCTGGCAAAAGGAGTCACGTGAACTGTAGAGGCCATGTGGCCCAGAAGAACCATATGTCTCGCCGAGATGGACGGGCGAGAGGACACCGAGTGACAAAGATGGAGGAGAGCTTCCAGACGTTGAGGAGGAAGGAACGCTCTGAGTCAGGTAGTATCCAGAACGAAGGGAAGAGTCTGGGAAGGTTGCAGATGGGATTTTGGAAAGTTGATCTCGAACTCCAGACTCTGCAGGAACCAGTCCTCTGGATCGCCAGGACGACTCCCTGAGACGTGGAATCCTTTATGAGCCAGTCGTCCAGGTAGGGAAACACCTGAAGACCATGGTTCCTGAGCGCTGCGGCCACCACAACCAGACACTTGGTGAAGACTCTGGGTGAGGATGCCAGGCCGAAAGGGAGCACTCGATATTGAAGATGAAAATGTCCCACCCGAAATCTGAGGTATTGATGGGAGGCCGGATGAATAGGAATGTGAGTGTAGGCCTCCTTCAGATCCAGAGAGCATAACCAGTCGTTCTGCTTGAGGAGGGGATACAGAGATGCTAGGGTCAGCATGCAAAACTTTTCTTTGACCAGATATTTGTTGAGCACTCTGAGATCCAAAAGAGGGCGCAGATCGCCCGTCTTCTTCGGGACAAGGAAGTACCGGGAGTAAAAACCCTTGTTCTGTTGAGCCAAAGGAACCGGCTCGACAGAAGGGCGGTCTGGGTGAAGTTGGAAGGATATTCTCTTGGAGGATGTTCCGGAGGAACTTGATGGAACTGAAGAGAGTATCCCTCCCGGACAATGGATAGGACCCAGAGGTCGGTGGTAATAGTCGTCCATCGATGGTAAAAATGATGGAGACGACCTCCTAACGGGGGAAAAACAGAGAAGGGCAGAACGATGGATGTTATGCTCTCCATGAAACAGAGAAAAAGGCTGAGAAGCCTTGGGGACAGCAGATGGCTGAGATTTCTGCTGCTGCTTCTGTGGGTGCTGCCTCTTAACAGGCTGACGGATGGCGGGAAACGCCGCTGGTAGATCAACGGTGGGCGTGATGGACGAGGAGGAGCAGGCTTGGGCTTCGGACGAAGAATGGACTGGAAAGACTTCTCGTGGTCCGAAAGCTTTTTGGTCGCCGCCTCAATGAACTCATCGAAGAGGTCGGTACCCACACATGGAACATTGGCAAGCCTGTCCTAAAGATTGGGGTCCATGTCGATGGTCTTTAGCCACGCCAGCCGGCGCATGGCCACCGAGCAAGCAGTAGCCCGAGCAGAGAGCTCAAAGGCATCATAGGAGGACTGCATCATCTGCAACCTGAGCTGGAATAATGAAGCGAGAACCTCCTGGTACTCAAACTGTGCTCTAGAGTCCAAATAGGGCATGAACTTTTGCAGAACAGACCAGAAAAATTCAAAATAGGTGATAAAGTGGAAGTTATAATTAAGAACTCTGGATGTCATCATGGAGTCCTGATAAATTCTCCTGCCAAACCTGTCCATAGTCTTGCCCTCCCTGCTAGGTGGAACGGTGACATACACCTGGCAGGGGTGAGACCGCTTCAATGAAGACTCCACCAAAAGGGATTGATGGGAGAGTTGGGCACCGTCAAACCCCTTATGGTGGACCGTGCGGTACCTGGCATCCAATTTGCCCGGTACAGCGGGGATGGAGTACAGTGTTTCAAGACACCGAACAAAGGTCTGATCCAGCAACTTATGAAGAGGAAGCTTGAGGGATTCAGCAGGTGGTTGAGGGAGATGCATAGTTTCCAGATACTCCTTTGAAAACTTGGAACTGGTGTCCAGTTGAATGTCCAAATCAGCTGCCATCTGCCGAAGAAACGAGGAGAAAGACAGTTGGTCAGCCAAAGCAGGGCCTCAAGAAGGACTCGATGACGTCGAGGCCTCTGGATCCAATGAGGACGGGTATCGAGATGGAGAAAAAGACCCCAGCTTGTCCTCCAGCTCCGGCATCGGAGGACGTGAAGTAGCCGGTGGAGAATATTCAAGAAAAGCCTGTTTCCGATGAGGCGAGGCATGCCTGGACGAATGCTTCAACGAATGTCTCGAGTGATGATGTGAGCTGTATCTGGAAGAAGGCCTCAACACACGAGGCGAGTGGGTCTTCACTGAAGCCCCCAGCGAGGTGGATGGCTGGAATCACCTCGAGGCAATCGCAAAGACTCGAGCCCTTGCATCGAGTGAATCGGCTCCAACGGAGGCACTCGCAAAGACTCTACTCCTTGCATCGAGTGAATCGGTTCCAACAGAGACATGGGCAAAGACTCTGCTCCTTGCGATTCATGCATCGATGCCAGACCAGACACTCGCAGAGACTCTGCTCCCTGTTGAGAGTTTGCGCACTGCTGATGCATCGGAGGCAGCTCGACCCCGCAGGAGACCTCCGCTTGCACAGGCTGGATTTGAGAGAGAAGCTTGGGCCCCATGGTGGTAGAGCTCAATGAATTGCTTCTCAAGCAAGGTGTGGAACGATGCCGGCAAGGATGAATCTGCATTAGCAATGGGCCCACCTGCACGGGCCTCGCACTCCTTAGAGGCAGTGTGAGAGTGCTTGGGCTTAGAAGCCTTGGGCACTTTTAGCACTACCGGAGGTATGGGCTGCTGTGCTACCTGACCAGAGGAGACAGAGGAAGGCATCACAGCTGGCCGCGAAGGCTGAGCTGGCACAAATGAAGTAGGCTTGAGGATGCTCGGGACCGCAGAGGTGGAAGGCTGGAGAGTAGCGGCCGATGTCAAAGGCGAAGCTCCCTTCGATGAAGACAGCTCTGTTGAAGACTCCATGCTGAACAGCGACTCCCACAAGAAGCAACAACGCTTGAAAGCATATGCTGTGAGTGTGGAGCAAGGCCTGCATGATTTCGGAAGATATTGAGGCCCGAGACACCGAAGACAGCGTCGATGAGGGTCCGTGAGCGAAATCGCACGCTGGCACTTGGCACACTTTTTGAAACCGGTAATAGGCCGGAAAAGCTCCGCTGCAAGATCGAAGCCACAGGGCTGCGGCCATGGAGCCTGCCCGGTCGAACGGATGAAAGAAATTTTTTTTTTCCGCAAAAACTAGAAAGCATGACGAAAAGCAACGATTCTGAGTAAAAGAACCCAAAACCACGGACTTTAAGAAGGCGCAAGTGAACTAACTTCACGCAGAGAGTCGAAGACGGACTTCTCGGCTCCGCGAAAAAGTAAGAACTGAGGAGACGCGCCCTACGCTGGGCGGGAAGGCACTCGCACATGCGTGGTGCGGGCGACTCAAAACTTCAAGTTTCTTCAAGCAACACTGCTTGTGAGGCGTCCGCATTGGGCCTGGCTCCGTTGGATCACATCACCCATTAGTGAGAATACCTTCCTGCTTGTCCTGGGATAAAGACAGTTATAAAGGAAAATTAGTCCTTTAGACAGGCACACTTCAGGATTTTTTTTTTTTTGGGGGGGGGGGGTGTTTTTTTTGTTTTTTTTTTTACAGAACCGACTGCACGGCTCTCAAAGCTGAAGGGCTGACCAACCAGTGGGCCAGACTGCCAGCTGAGGCACCTCTACAAAAATGAGGGGAGGTGGAGAAAGGACCCAGCAAGAGACCTACTGGGTTTAACACCCCCCGAGGTCGGACGGACCCCCAAACAGGACCCGCCCAAGCTCTATCCGGCACAAAAAAGGGGAACCAGGAGTCCAAACACAAAAATCCAACTAAGAGGGGAGATGAAATTAGCCTACCACTCTGCTACCGGAGACTGAGGAAGACTGGATTAGTAGAGGGGAAGCTGTACTGATATACAAGTTTTGATCTGTCTCCACCTACTGGTAGTAGTGAGGTATAATAGCCATCCATAAGGAACTATACCGGTCTATCAAGCGATACAGAAAAACCTTTTTTTGGGGGGGAGGGAAGAACCTCATCAGTCTCTTCCCCAGCTGATGGAGTCTATTGAAAGGAGGGAAAAAAAAAGCCTCAGATAGCCTTTTAATCCAAGGTGACAGTAGCAGAAAAGAAAGCAAGCCAAATAATCCCCTTCCAGTCAGGATGCAGGGGTGGGGGGGGTGGGGGGGGGTGGGAGGGGAAGGGACACAGGATGGTGTTGGGAGAAAGAGAGGAAACTCCACAAAGCTTAGAGGGGGATCAGAAGGGGAAAAGTTCTAAATGTGTGTTGGGGGGAGGAGGGGGGACTGGGTTAGATGCAAAGTCCTACCTCTGATAGTGCCCCCCTTTCCCTCTATTCCCAGGATTTAATCGCCTCCATGATCTCGTACTCACAGATTATTGCAGACTGACATACAGAGGTCATCAAAGCACGAGTGAAAGCAAAGGACAAGATCTGATGCTCACTGAGATTGGCCTGCAGGTGGGAGAAAGACTTAGTTACATAGAATGTCTATTAAACGGTAAAGAAAATGTTTACAGTCAAGAGTTGAGACTGCAGGACCCACCTCAATCCAATCAAATATTCGTTGATTGTCTGGGTTCTCTTTCACAAGTTTCTCCATCTGCTTGTAAAGATCTTCAGAGGTTAGCTCTTTCCGGCCTGGAGACTCGCACTCCTCCCCCAGGGTATACTCCAGTTTCTATCAGGGCACAACAGCAAGCATGGAGAGAAGAGTCTTATCCTTTCTCAGAAAGTTATTACCTCTAACAGGGTCCCCCAAAGGTTCAATCAACCTCTACCTACAGAGAGTACAACGACTACTGGAATTTGCTTGTGTCTCTCAAATTTTAGTCTTATGCAGTATGATGTTCTGCGTTATATATTCCTCTATAACATGATATGCATTTTCCTTATGTGATTATTAACTATACTAGCTTTATAGCCCGTTACATTAACGGGTGCTAGAATATATGTGTCTCTGTGTTTATTTCTTTCTCTCTCTGTCTCTTTAGCCGCTTTTTCCTGTCCATTCTCCCTTATTTTTACCTCCCCTATGTCCACCACCACCCCTTCACTGCTCCCCTTATCCAGCAGCAGCCCTTCTCCCTTTGTTTTACCTCCCCTGTCCATCAGCACCTCTTCCTGCTCCCCCTGTCCAGCAGTAAGCCTCCCTTCATTTCCCCCCCTGTCCATCAGCAACTCTTCTTGCTCCCCATGTCCAGCAGTAGGCCTCCCTTCATTCCCCCCCCCCGTGTCCATCAGCACCTCTTCCTACTCCCTCTGTCCAACAATAGGCCTCCATTCCTTTCCCCCCGTCCATCATCACCTCTTCCTGCTCCCTCTGTCCAGCTGTAGGCCTCCCTTCATTTCCCCCCCTGTCCATCAGCACCCCTTCCTGCTCCCCCTGTCCACGGGAGTTAGTACAGGGCCGGTGTCTGCCATTCTCCCCAGAGTCCTTGCGCCCCCCCTTCCCACGGACCTGACTACCTACCCGGCGATTCAAGCAGCGTGTGCAGCAGTCTTCACACGCTGCTTCGGGTCCTTCTACTGCCCTGATTTACTCTGGCACGTCCCTGATGACATCATCAGAGAAGTGGCAGAGCAAATCAGGGAAGTAGAAGGGCCCGAAGCAGCATGTGAAGACTGGTGCACACGCTGCTTGAATCGCCAAGGTAGTCGGGTCCACGGGAACGGGGGTGAACGGAAAAGGACTCGGACTCCTGGGGTCTGTCGCGGAGGGTGGCCAGGCTCCATTTCAGCCGCAGGGAAGGCTCACTGCCCCAGCTCCTTACCCGTCCGCAGCCCAGGCCAGGTCTCCCGTGCTTTCTCAGCGGCCCGGCTCGCTCGGTTGTTTTTTTTTTTTTTTTGTTTACCTGGCCACTCCGCTTCCTGCATTCGCTGCTTTCCGTCAGTGACGTAATAAGCGCGCATGCGCACTTGTCTTGCCACATCCCGACAGAAAAGGGATCAGGGAACACGCGAGGCAAGTGCGCATGCGCGGCTAGCATTTTATTATTTAATATGAACTTTTATGATGAAAAATTTGGTTGTAATCTACCTTGAACCATGGTTTTCATGATAAAAGTGGAATACAGATGCCAACTGTCCCCTAGCATTCCTGATGAGAATCCTTCAGCCTGCATCACTCTCCACAATAAGCTGGGAATAGGAGAACTGGCTCTAACTTAGCAGCACACACTACATCCGGGGATCGTCTACCAGAGCAAAAACTCCTGGCATGGGTTTTAAACTAAGTGTACAGTATAATCTTGATTATCTCTAATTATCGCTAATCCAATAGCCCCTCCCCCCCCCCACACACACAATGATATCATCACATCACCCATCTTCTCTTCCTGTTTTCCGGCTTCACATACTGCAATAAAGTCATATTTTTGACTCAAGACCATGCTTTTCCAATATGTTCAGCAATGTTTAGACCTGGGTCTCCACTTCTGCAGCAAGGGAACAGTTTTTTTATCTCCTTGCTTCTCTGCAAATTTTTTCCCCATTTTGCTGATAGTGTTAAACAATATTTTAAAGACAGATACCCTATGCATGTTCTTTATGCATAAAATATGTTTCCCATGAATTTATACGGGGTTATTTTTCAAATTATACGATTTTTCTCTTAAACAACAGCAGGTTAGTCCCGTTTATGCTGAATAAACAAGACTGTACTGTATTTCCATTGCCACAGCTATTGAAGTACTGACATTTTTTTTTTTTTAAAACACCCAGAATAGAACATATTTAGCACACTCTAGATCAGGGGTGTCAAAGTCCCTCCTCAAGGGCCGCATTCCAGTCGGATTTTCAGGATTTCCCCAATGAATATGCATGAGATCTATTAGCATACAATGAAAGCAGTGCATGAAAATAGTTGTCATGCATATTCATTGGGGAAATCCTGAAAACCCGAATGGATTGCGGCCCTCAAGGAGGGATTTTGACACCCCTGCTCTAGATGGCTTGAATATCGGACAGGAAAAGGAAGAGCCGTGGACCATAAGTGGGCAGTTCACATATACAGCTGTTTCTATGGTCTGAAACCTTATTTTAATGGGACAGAAAGAGTAGTTAACAACAGAGGACCAGGGAGGCTTTAAGATCAGGTGTTACCTTTTCTGTGATGAATTTATTTACATCTTGGTCTTCAGGCAGGAATTCCTTCCAGCTCAGTCCTGCTTCCTTCCAGAGAGATCCTGCTTTTTTATGGCTCTATATGGAAACATTTGCATTAGTGCTGGCATGAGATAAAACTGTACACATATTCCAGAATTCAGCCTTGCCCTGTAAGACCTCACTTACCATTCCTTTACACAAAAGGCCAAGGATCTCTAGCAACAGGAGGCTGGCCTTACCCAGGGGCAGCAGCGGTTTTGAGAGCTCCCTATAAAACAGCAGGTAAAAAAAAAAGGTTACTGCTGGGAAAACCCCACTTTTTACACAGATTTTGAAAATTATTCATCAAAATTTACCTTGATCAGAAAAAAGCTCAACCAACTTCCAAAGTCAAAATCAGAAAATACAAGGAAATTTAGCAACTTATAGTCCACAATTAAAGAGGTCAAAAATCCACAACCATAGGAAGATGGGTAAATGAAAGGATATCCACACCTGAAATCCTTAAAGTCCTAAATATAAAGTTTATATACATTTTAGCATAAAAAACCCCGTAGGACATTCAAGAAAAATCTCAATTGTGAAGGCTCAAGGCAGATAACTATCTAATAGACCAACCAAACATTTGACCTAATAAAAATCATTGTTTTTTCACTGCCGGAAATTTCTTCTAACTTGTGCCCACCTTGATACATGAAGAACAATTCATATTCTTCAGAGTAACATTAACCATCTTTCAAGGGAGGTACATTTTCCTAGTAGCCTCGTTATCTTGTGGAAACACGAAGAACTAAAAAGCCCCCACTTCTGTTAAACACCTCGCTATCTGAACCTTGAGGGATCCCACAGTCTGAAGACCACACGGTAGATGTACCATTGAAATTTACCATGTATGATCGCAATGACAGAAATCCTTTGAACCAATTGAGAATGTTATCCTCCAAATGTAAATCAGAAAATAGTTGAACAAGAATATCATAGTTCACAACATCAAAGGTTGCTAAGGATCAAATTGCAATAAAACTGCAAAACAATTCTGTGAAAGTAAACTTTGAATTTTAGAGATCAAGGATAACAATAAAGTGTCTGTACTGTAGTTGGAGCGAAAACCATGTTGAAATGGAGATAGTATGGAAAACTTGACTATATAACTTGATAATTGTTTACAGATTATGGACTCAATTAATTTGGTTAATAAATGTATATTAGCGATTGGGCAATAGTTTGTCGGAACAGATCTAAGAATGGACTTTTCAATAAAGGGGTAACAACTATATGACCCATCGAAGTAGAAAAATAGCCAGAATCTAGAAAAGAATTTATCAATGAAGTTAACCAAGAAATAACCTGACCTGGAGTATCTCAAAAAATATAAGATGGATATGAATTCAGGGAGCAATTACTCCGACTTAGTCTATTGCATAAGGTTCTATCCTGGTCTTGCTCAGAGATATGGAGGAAAAAGGGGACAGAAAGTCCCCCAAAATCCTCACCACCCAATCATTGCAAAACTTCCACCTTAACATACTTTTATATGTGCATGACTTGAAAGATTATATTATCGAAGAAGCACTTATCTTATGTGTATAGTTCTTGAAACATGACAGCAGATGAAGATCTGAACAGTCCCATTCAGTCTGCCTAATAGTTACAGGCATTATAAAAGGCGTCAAAAATGAGAAAGGCTGTTCAGCTTGGAGAACAGAAAGCTCAGGGGTGATATGAGAGAGGTCTATAAAATACTGTGGAATGGATAGTTGTGAAATGCGTGGCTATTTTCAAAAATGTAAATTCTGCTGCTTTCTATATAATCACTAATTCTTATTATATTTTCCTTTCTTTAAAACTCCTGTAAACTGTGCCGAGCTCTATCTCTATAGAGAAGATGCGGCATATAAGCTGAAGATTTAGTTTAGTTTATTCACTCTTTCCAAAAATACTAGGAGGCATGCAATGAAGCTTAACTTTATATACCGGGTCATCAAAATGTTTAGCAAATAAAAACGATTTTAGAAATTTACGAAAAGATTGGAAAGGACTGGGGCTCCTCAGAGATAAGGGGAGTTCATTCCATAGTTGCAAAAGTTTAAAAGCCATATAATGTGTAATTAAACTTTGGAATTTGTTGCTGGAGAATGTGGTGAAATCAGTTAGCTTAGCAGGGCGTAAAAAAGGCTTGGATAATTTCCTAAAAGAAACGTATATAGGCCATTATTGAGATGGCTTGGGGAAATCCACTGCTTATTCCTAGGATAAGAAGCATAAGGAGAAATTAGGTTCTTACCTGCTAATTTACTTTCTTTTAGCTTCTCCAGACCAGTAGAGGTTAACTTTACGAATGGGTATATATCTAATCATGACCAGCAGGTGGAGACTGAAAACAAAACTTTGGGACAGTATATCCTAGCCCCTCCTCTCTATTTCCCTCAGTCTGCCGAATAGCCAAGCAGAACCAAGAACTGGAAAACAACAGAGAGAAAAAACAATACTCCGAAAGGAGTAACAAATAACATAACCAAAATGCTGTTGGAAAATGCAGAGGAGAAATTCCCGAAGGAAGAATGTCCCCACAGCTCGCCAGCTAAGCCAGCCGAGCCACAGCCGCTGTTCTTCACTTCTCCCCGGCCCTAGAAAAATACTAGAACCCGCAGCAAAAACCAAAAACTGCCCGCGCAACAGCCCCAACAACAACAACAACAGACAGGGTGGGGACCTCTACTGGTCTGGAGAAGCTAAAAGAAAGTAAATTAGCAGGTAAGAACCTAATTTCTCCTTCTTTAGCACTCTCCAGACCAGTAGAGGTTAACTTTACGAATGGGACGTACCAAAGCAGTCCCTCTCACGGGCGGGACCCCCGAAGGGCCGATACCAGTACACGCTCACCGAACACCGCGTCCCGACGCGCCTGCACATCAACCCGATAATGACGAACAAAGGAATGCAAGGAGGACCAAACCGCAGCCTTACAAATATCCACTGGAGGCACGAGCGACGACTCAGCCCAAGAAGCCGCCTGACCCCGAGTGGAATGAGCCTTGAGAAACTCCGGAACAGGCTGCTGTTTCAGAAGATAAGCGGAAGCAATCGTCTCCTTGATCCAGCGCGCAATAGTAGCCTTAGAAGCGCCAGCTCCCCGACGAGGACCCGCCAGGAGGACAAAGAGATGATCGGACTTCCGGAATTCCTGGGTCCGCTGCACATAAGAGCGAAGGACCCGACCGACATCCAACTTGCGCAGCTGCCGTTGCTCAGAAGAGCCCTCCCGACCACCCAAGACCGGGAGAACCACCGATTGATTGACATGAAAAGGAGAAACAACCTTCGGCAGAAAGGAAGGAACAGGCCGCAAGACGACCCGCTCCCTAGAAAACTCCAAGAAGGGAGCCCTACAAGAGAAAGCCTGCAGCTCAGAAACACGCCTAGCAGAAGTAATGGCCACCAAAAAGACCGCCTTCAAAGTAAGGTCCTTCAAAGAACAGTCGTCCAAGGGCTCGAAAGGCGGACGCACCAAAACAGAGAGAACCAGATTAAGATCCCAAGAGGGAACCGAGGGCCGTTGGGGAGGCCTAAGCAACTTGGCCGCCCGCAAAAAACGAATCACATCAGGAAGAGCCGATAAACGCTGACCTGACACCAACCCTCGAAAAGCCGACAGGGCCGCAAGATGAACCCGGAGAGAAGACCAAGCCAGGCCTCTATCCAGGCCATCCTGCAAGAACTCCAGAATGTTAGGCAGAGAAGCGCGAAAAGAGGTCACTCCCCGCGCCCGACACCATTCCTCAAAGAGACGCCAAACCCGCACATAAGCCCGAGAGGTAGAAAGCCTCCGGGACCCCAACAGTGTAGAGATCACCTTGTCTGAATATCCCTTCTTGCTAAGGCGACCCCTTTCAAGAGCCACGCCGTAAGACAGAAGGGAGACGGGTCGAACATGGGAATGGGACCCTGCATCAGAAGGTCGTCCGAGAGAGGCAGAGGAAGAGGATCCGCTACCAGGTGCCTCACCAGATCCGCATACCACGGACGGCGAGGCCAATCCAGCGCCGCCACCAGCACCACCAAACCCGGATGGTGAACAATGCGAAGAAGCACCCTGCCCACCAGCGGCCAAGGAGGGAACACATACAACAGCCCCTCCATTGGCCACTGCTGGACCAGAGCATCCAGACCCTCGGCCAGACCGTCCCTGCGACGACTGAAGAAGCGGGGCACTTTGGCGTTGCCACCCGTGGCCATCAGGTCCATCAGGGGCTGCCCCCAAGCCTGCACTATCAACTGAAACGCCTCGGCGCCGAGACACCACTCTCCTGGATCTAGGAAGTGACGACTGAGGAAGTCTGCCTGAACATGTTCTACCCCGGCTATATGAGAGGCCGAGAGGTCCAGCAGATGGGATTCCGCCCAAACCATGAGCAGAGCCGCCTCCTGCGCCACCTGAGTGCTCTTGGTGCCCCCCTGACGATTGACATAAGCCACCACCGTGGCATTGTCCGACAGCACTCTGACCGACTTGCCCAGCAACAGGGAGTGGAAAGCCAACAGCGCCAGACGGACCGCTCTGGTCTCCAACACGTTGATCGACCAGGCGGCCTCCTCCGCGGACCAGGTGCCCTGAGCTGAGTGACCCAAACACTGAGCCCCCCAACCCAGGAGACTCGCATCCGTCAGGAGCACCGTCCACTGCGGGAGATCCAGACCCACCCCCTGAACTAGGTGAGGGGTCTGGAGCCACCAACACAGACTGCAGCGCGCCAAGCCTCGCAGGGGAACCGGAACATCCATCCCGTGCCTCTGGGGAGACCACCTCCGGAGCAGAGCATACTGGAGAGGACGCATGTGGGCCCGCGCCCACCTCACCACGTCCAGGGACGCCGCCATCGACCCCAAGACCTGGAGGAAATCTCGCGCCCGAGGACACCGGGACGCCAAAAGCAGGCGAATCTGAGATTGCAATTTGCTCACCCGGCCCTCTGGGAGGAAGACCTTCCCCAAGGAGGTGTCGAACAGCACCCCTAGGTACTCCAGACGCTGAGCCGGGACCAACCGACTCTTGGAAAGGTTGACCACCCAGCCCAGCGACCGGAGAAACTCCACCACCCGAGCAGTAACCCGGGAGCTTTCCTGCAACGACTTTGCCCGAATTAACCAGTCGTCCAGGTAGGGGTGTACCAGGATACCCTCCGACCGCAAGGCTGCCGCGACGACCACCATCACCTTGGTGAACGTCCGAGGAGCCGTGGCCAGCCCAAAGGGAAGCGCACAGAACTGAAAGTGCCGACCCAAGATCGCAAAGCGCAGGAAACGCTGATGAGAGGCCCGAATGGGAACATGCAAGTAGGCCTCCGTCAGATCGAGAGAAGTGAGAAACTCCCCCGGCTGAACCGCCAGAATGACCGACCGCAGAGTTTCCATACGGAAAGAGGGAATCTTGAGAGCCCTGTTGACCCCTTTTAAATCGAGGATGGGCCGAAAAGTCCCCTCCTTTTTGGGCACCACAAAGTAAATGGAGTACCTGCCCGTGCCCCACTCCGGAGGGGGCACCGGAACAACTGCCCTGAGATCTAGCAAGCGCTGAAGGGTCTGGCGAAAAGCCTGCGTCTTCCCCGGAGTCTGACACTGAGAAGCGAGGAAAAAATCCGGCAGAGAGCGGGCGAACTCCAGGGCATAACCGTCCCGCACCACCTCCAGGACCCACTGATCGGACGTGATCTCGGCCCATTTGGGGAAAAATTCGCGCAGCCGAGCCCCCACCGGAACCAAAGGGGGCGCCGGCAAGGCGTCATTGTGCAGGACGGGAAGCGGGGGAACCGGCGGAGGGATTCCCTGCCCCCCGATGGGCCCCCCGAAAGGGCTGCATGCGCTGGAAGAACCGACCCCGGGAAAATCCCGGAGACTGGAAAGAAGCAGCCCCACGCCCAGGGCGATACTTGCGAAAATCCCACAAACGCCCCCGGGCCGCACCCCCCCGAGACGCCGGGCGGGCACGGTCCTCCGGCAGACGGGGAACTTTCGAGTCCGACAGAGTCTGAATCAACTTATCCAAGTCCTCTCCAAACAAAAACGACCCCCGAAAGGGAAATTTAGTAAGCTTAGCTTTGGACGCAGCATCCGCCGCCCAAGCGCGCAGCCACAACACATGCCTTGCGGCCACGCCAAAAGCCATAGACTTAGCCGATATCCGCACCAAGTCATATAGAGCATCTGAGAGGAATGAGGCCGCCATCTCAATCTTCGCAACCTCCTGATCCACCAGAGACCAGTCGTCAGACTCTCGATCCAAGACCCGCTCCGCCCACCGAAACACGGCGCGAGCGACCAGTCCCCCACAAATAGCCGCCTGGACCCCAAAGGCAGAGACCTGAAAATTTTGCTTAAGGATGCTCTCCAATTTGCGCTCCTCAGGGTCCCGCAAGGCAGAACCGCCCTCAACAGGCACGGTATGCCGCTTGGAAATTGCCGAGACCACCGCATCCACGACTGGCGAAGCTAACGTAGCCCGATCCCCTTCAGGAATGGGATACAGGCGAGCCATGCTGCGCACCAGCCGAAACGGCGCCTCCGGCGTTTTCCACTGCTCCAGAATAATATCCCGAATATCCTGATGCATAGGAAAAGAACGGGAAACGGAACGGATCCCCCGTAACAGGGGGTCCCCCACACGCGGAGTCTCCGGCGGCGCGTCCTCAAAACGCAAAACCGTAGAAACCTGTTGAATAAGGTCAGGCAGCTCATCTTTCTGAAAAAGGCGCACCACGGACACCTCGGCACTGGAGAACGGGAAATCCGACAACCCGCCGCCAGCTTCCGTCCCCTCCAGAGAGTCCTGGAACTCCTCAGAAGGGTCCAGGTCCTCCTCCAGACCGACCCGTTCCTCCGACCACAAATTCTCGTCCCACGACACCCGCGGACGCTTGGACAAGGGAGGCGGCGGAGGGGACGTCACGCCAGACGAAAGAGGCAAAGCCGCAGGGAGCGCGGAGGAAAACCCACCCCCCGAAACCCCCTGGGCGCAACCGGGACCCCCAGCCGCCTGAAAATAGGCTCTGCATAAAGAAAAGAAAAATTCAGGAGAAAAACCCCCCGAGGGTCCCAAGGGACTCCCTGCCACAGCAGGGGACCCAGCAGAACCTTGCCCCTGCATAGTCAAAACAGGGGGAAGGTCACCTGAGGTGGAAGACAAAATGGAGGGGCCAGACAGAGAAGATGGCGGTTTTCCCGCCAAAAAAGCTCCCTCCATAGCCTGAAGCGGCTGAGAAACCTGAATAGTCTCAGCCGCTAAAGCAGGCAAGCCGGCATCAGCTGTCAAAAAATCAGCTGAGAGGGAATCCTTCGGGGAATCCCTCCGTGGGCGGTTGTGGAAGACCGGGCTTCCCCACTGCTCCAAGCCGACTCGCGAGGCACCATCGGCGGGGAGCTCTGGGCGCCTGCAGCCGCTGCCGACGGAGCTCCACCACCTCACCGACCCAAACCGCCGAGTTCAGGCCGGCTGCGAGTGCCTCGCGGCTGGACTAAAATTGTGGCCTACTCCCCCGGAGAAGGGCACAATTGCTCCATACGCGACCTAGCTATAAAAAAGTGCTGGGTTACATGAAAAAATACAGTAAAATACAGTTTTCTTAAAGGGAAACAACCCTCCAGACCAGCACTACCTCAGGATTTTTTTTTTTTATTTTTTTTTTACAGAACAGACTCCACAGGCTCTCGAAGCAATATGCCTTGCTTGATTTAGGGGGCAAGGGATACTGCTGAGGCTCCTCTAAAAAAATGTGGGGAGGTGGAGGAAGTGGGGGGAGGGACCCCGCTCGTGACCCGCCGGGTTTGACACCCCCGAGGTCGGACGAACCCCCAAACAGAGTCCGCCCAAGCTCCGTCCGGCTAAAAACAGGGACAATAAACCCCCTAAACAAATTCCAACAGCCCTACCAAGAGAGATGGGTACAGATCACATCAACACCTGCTGGAGACTGAAAGAAGACTGAGGGAAATAGAGAGGAGGGGCTAGGATATACTGTCCCAAAGTTTTGTTTTCAGTCTCCACCTGCTGGTCATGATTAGATATATACCCATTCGTAAAGTTAACCTCTACTGGTCTGGAGAGTGCTAAAGAAAATCTGTTTTTCTCTTTGGGATCTTGTCAGGTACTTGCGACTTGGATTGGCCACTATTGGAAACAGGATACTGGGCTTGATGAACCTTCAGTCTATCTTAGTATGTTGTTATGTTATGTGAAAATAGGAGAGCCCTCCTTCCCGAATCGTGGAAGGCAAAGAAACAAACAAAGAAGGTGACTGGTTGGTACTCGATCTCCTTTATTATTATATTATCTAATAAAGGAGATAGAACACCAACCAGTCTCCTTCGTTTGTTTGTTTCTCTGCCGTTATGTTCTGTGAAGTCATGATATATATTTAATTTGATATTTCGAGGCATAGACCATAGAAGTCAACCCAGTACTGCCCTTAGATTCCAGCTACTGGAGCTGCCGTCCAAGCTCACTCCAGCCTATACAAACCATCTTTGTCATTTGTGGGATACAGACCATAAACGTCTGCCCAGAACTATCCTCACGTTCCAAATTAGAGGAGTTTCCATCGAAGTGCTCTCCATCCCATCCTATCCTAAACTGTACCACCAAATAAGAGACACAGACCGTGCAAATCTGTCCAGTTCCAGCATTTGGTCTTCATTTTATATCATTCATTTTTAATTAGTGATCCTCTGTGTTAAGAACATAAGAACATAAGCAGTGCCTCCGCCAGGTCAGACCATAGGTCCATCCTGCCCAGCAGTCCGCTCCCGCGGCGGCCCAAAGAGGTCACGACCTGTCCAAATCACCAGAAGGGGCCCCCATGCCACCTTGGTTTCCTATTGAGTCCTATCTTACCATCAAAGTCCTAGCCCTCCGGTCTTGCACATGCACGACCTGGTCGGGTTTCTATACTTATTTTCTGGTTAGCTTTCTCAGTATCCCACGATCCCTTTATCCCTCAGGAATCCGTCCAGTCTCTGTTTGAATCCTTGTATCGTACTCTGCCCAATCACGTCCTCCGGTAGCGCATTCCAAGTGTCCACGACCCTTTGGGTGAAAAAAAACTTCCTTGCATTCGTTTTGAACCTATCTCCCTTCAGTTTCTCTGAATGCCCCCTCGTACCTGTTGTCCCCTTCAGCCTGAAGAATCTGTCCCTATCCACCCTCTCTATGCCCCTCATGATCTTGAAGGTCTCTATCATATCACCCCTGAGCCTCCTTTTTTCCAGAGAGAAGAGCCCCAGCCTATCCAACCTCTCGGCATATGGGCAGTGTTCCAGCCCTCTTACCAGTTTCGTTGCTCTCCTTTGGACTCTCTCGAGTACCGCCATGTCCTTCTTGAGGTACGGCGACCAATATTGAACGCAATATTCCAGATGCGGACGCACCATCGCTCGATACAGTGGCAAGATGACTTCCCTCGTCCTGGTTGTTATGCCCCTTTTTATGATGCCCAGCATCCTGTTGGCTTTTTTTGAGGCCGCTGCGCACTGTGCAGATGGCTTCAGTGATGCATCCACCAGCACTCCCAAGTCTCTCTCAAGACTGCTTTCTCCCAACAATGACCCCCCAATTTGTAGTTGAACAACGGGTTTTTTTTCCCTATATGCATGACCTTGCATTTTTCCACGTTAAAGCGCATTTGCCATTTGTTCGCCCAGTCTTCCAGCTTATCTAGGTCCCTTTGCAGGTTCTCACACTCCTCCCTGGAGCTAACTCTGCCGCACAGTTTGGTATCGTCTGCAAATTTTATAACCTCGCACTTTGCCTCCTTTTCCAGGTCATTGATAAATATGTTGAAGAGTAACGGCCCCAGCACCGATCCCTGCGGCACACCGCTCGTGACTCCCCGCCAGTCAGAATATTGGCCCTTTACTCCGACCCTCTGCAGTCTACCCGACAACCAGTGCTCTATCCATCGGTGCACATCCCCTCCCACCCCGTGGTTCCACAGCTTCCTAAGCAGCCTTTCATGTGTTCATCCTACACTTTTTTTTTTGAAGTGTTATAGAATGGGTAGACATGAATTGCTCATTTAATCTTCCCAAAAATACCTGGACTAGGGGGCAGGCAATGAAACTACTAAGTAGTAGATTTGAAGCAAACTGAGGAAAATATTTCTTCTTTCATATGTAATTAGACTCTGGTATTCACTGCCAGGGAATATGGTGAAAGCAGTTAGCTTAGCAGAGTTTAAAATAAATTTGGATAATTTGCAAAAAAGAAAAGTCCATTATTAAGATGGACTTTCAGGTAAAGCCACAGCTTATTCCTAGGATAAGCAGCATAAAACCCACCCACCCCTTCCCCCCAAGCCCTACCCACTGAAGAGATCAACTGAACAATATTAAGAAAAAGAGATATACAAACAAAGTGGATTAACGGAGCTCCCACATTTCAAACTGCTGCCAAATTCGGTCAATCTTACGCAGTGTGCTATGCTTGGAAGCTTATCTACCATCAAGTGCCAACTAGCATCCAAAACCAGTCAGGCAGTTGTAAAGAGTAACTTACAAAAGCTCAATTCCCAATCCTCCATAGTTGGATCATACCAGTGAAGTAGGAGCACCTTTCAGGAGGTCCGCAAACCTTTTCCAAAAACTGAGGCAGAATCCCCAAAACAGATATCCACTAATCCTGTACCCGTGGGCAATGGTGACCCGTCAATTGAATGCAGGACAAAAGCACTCCGACAAAGATGCGCTGACAATCTTAAGATCCTCTCCAGACATCTCCACATTTAAGAATCGTAACTCTCAGATAGCTCCCTGATATCCCAACTCTCCCTCCCCCAACCCCATGCGGTGGGAATATAGCTTCCTCCTACTAGAATTGAAAGACGTATTCGTCTCCCAGTGCCCAGGATACCACAAACCAGCCACCTCTATTACATTTCCTCAAATATAAGAAAAAATACACTCAAGCTAACCCCCTCAGTCATTCACATAACTGCAAAGACCCCCCCCCCAAAAAAAATCCCCTCTCATTCTAGTGCTTAAACAACTCCCTATCCCCAGCCAACCCCCTCCTCCCACACACACACACATTTGCACTCAAGGTACTACAGGCAACCCGAAAGCCCCTCATAATAGAGCCACCTCACATACCTCACCCAGAGTTAGCCAGATAGCTCCCCCTCCCCCGCCAGCCATACATCCCCCTGAGAGCAAAATAAAAGCAAACAAACAATGTCCAATAAAAGACTGTCAGAAACAGAACTCCAAAATAGCCTGCTCAGAAAAAAGTCCTTTCAGTTCACAGGACAAGAGAAAATGTAATGGCTCAGGGTTGCCCTGCCGCCTGGCTCAAAGTCGATGGACCCACTAACGAACGTGCCCCATGCTCCACTCGCTGCTAGCGAAATCCCACTAGCCTTTGCCTGACAGTGCTAAGCTCGGCGTTATCCGCTCCCTCAGCTGGAATTGTGATGCCCTCTCTCTGCTGCAGGCATTTGGCCTTCTTCAGGGTGGAAACTCCATTAAAGGTGACCAGCAATCCAAAGGGAAAAGTCCATCTATATCGAATATTGGCCTGGGCCACCACTTTAAAGGAGCATCACTTCTGCAGCGTAGTCACAGCCAGGTCTTGAAATAACTCCAACCAATGGCCCTCCCAAGTGCCCATGTCTAACTCCCTGGCTTTCCACAAAAGACGCTCCATGAGGGTGAAGCACTGGAGGCAGACCACCAAATCTCTGGGTAGCTCTTTAGGACGAGGTCCAAGGGCTCGATGAGCCCTAAAAACCCCTGGATCAAGGGCATCATCCTGGAGGAGCCACCATATCAGCCTGGCGTCCCTTGCATCCCGGTAGACCCCAGTATCAGGCACACCCTGCACCCTCAAATTATTTCTGCAGGTTCGGTTCTTCAGGTCTTCTAGTTTCTCAAAAAGCCCCTGGAGCTCAGATTGCACGTCTTCCAAGCTGCACTACGTGCCCACAACTGTCTCCTCACATGTATTGATCCTGGTCTCCACTAAATTGACACAGGCCCCCATTTCAACCAGATCTGATCTTATATCCTGTAAGGCTTCCCGCACCAGGATCCCAACTGTTGCAATGCTAGCTTTCACCTCAGCGAGACACTCCTTCATATCTGCTTCAGTCAACATCTCCATGTCATGTGTGGGATCCATCTCCAGACTCTCAGAGTGCGCCGTAACAGACATTGGCTGTCTCTGCTCTTCCTCCGTCGGCCCTGCCTGGCCCAAAGGTTTCTCACTTACGCGAGACTGCATCTTCACTGATCAATTTTTTTATAGCCACCGGTGCGAAGACATGTCAGGAACACTGTCCTGGAAGACAGCTCCAAAAGACTCCACCAGAGGTAACTTTTCAGGGAATATGCTAGGTTTTCCATCAGAGCTCAGCACTTAAGCCCCCATCTTTACTGGTGACATCACTTCCTTTTTCCACCACCTCATCCCCCCCACTTTTTTTTTTATTTTCACCATTGTCCAAGGGTAAGCAGGGGAGACAACCTGTAGACCGTGCAGGTTCCCATTTTCCTTTCTTTCCTGTTAATTAGAGTTCTACCCTTGTTATTTTAATTTCTGTGTGTGCAATTTCTTCTATTTCTTTTTATTATCTATAAACCACTTAGAATCTGTAGATACTATGTGATGGGCAATATATCAAACTCCTAATAAACTTCAAACTTGATCTGGATTGGCTGCTGCTGAAAACAGGATACTGGTCTGGATGGCCCTTCGGTCTGTCCCAGTATAGCAACTCTTATGTTCTTAATTCTCTCCCACTACCACCTGCTGAAGACTGAGAAACATTAGCTGGAACTTACCCCCACAAAGAAAATGAAGCTCAGAAGAGAAAACCTGAAAAGGAATTATAGCTCAACTGAAAGCTAGTACAGGAGGAAGGAAGGAGGTCCAAGAATATTGTCAAAAACCTTCTGGGTGCTTCTAAAATGAGAACAAACCAAAGACTGCAGAGCACTACCAAAGCAGAGCATACATCAGGCTCACCTCCCAAGCACTCAAGGCCCCTAGACAGCACTAAGGTTGAGGCACAAAAAGGAACCCCTCAGGGACAAGGAACTAGGAGGTATAGGGAAGGAAGGGGGGAGAGGGACCTCCCAGTGCACAAAGTAACCCCCATGGGCCACAACCTCAACGAGCAGCCAAGAAGGATCCCTGGGAGAGAAGCAGAGAAATGCCGGAATGACATACAAATAATACTGACCTTTTTTCCTACCTAGGAACCTCCCCTGGCCATCCTGACCACTGCACAGCCTCACACCACTGTCACCTGCTGGGAGACTAAGAGGGACTGCTCAGCTAACTTATAGGCTCCACCCACCTGCTGGTAAGCGTGCATAAGCCATTTGTCTAGGTCAATCTGTACCACTTACAATTCTTATATTCCTGAAGCCCTATGCCCCATGCTCAGCGTACCATTGCTAAGAACTGCAGAAGCAGAGACGTTTACCTGAAGAGCTCGCCCATTGGAATACCCCCCTCTAGCAGCACAGGGGTAATTATTTCAGCCAGATACAGCCAGATGTGTGGAATATCAATCTCCATGTCTTCTCCAATCTCCAAGATCTCTTGTAGCCTGTAAGAGAGACTTGTTAGAAACTATTCCCAGCATAGTAATGTGCTCCCATACCCACAGCAGGACGACTAGGCACTTCAAAAGTAAGTGGCTGGTATGACACATTGGCAGCAAGGCATACCATTACTGTGTACAGTGGACAAGTCCACCTCATTTCACATTATTCTATCACTGTCAAAGCTGACGGAGGGACCCAGTGAAAAGGGAACTGGAAAACTTAGTAAAGCACACCGAGCTGAAAAGTCAGTAAACTTAAATCGCAAACATAACATAGCATTGTAAGAAGTAGCAGTATTAGATTCTTAGAAATCCCACAGTGTCTCAGAGGCTGAATATGTCTGTGTTCTCCCCCTCCCCTCACTGTAAACTCTAGCTGAAGGGCTGCAAATGTTAACGTCTCTGTTCACAGAATCCCTGAGCTGGAGAGTCCTGGAAGTTCCCTTAATCCCCACCAAATCCCAGTAATTTGCTCTCCCTTGGGTTCAGGAGCGACACCTCAGGTTCTCACCCTCTGTAGTACTGCTCCTTAGGCAAGACTGAGGCTTTGAGCAGGTGGTAGAAGAGCAACCCCATGTGCTCCCTGGTAATAGTGCTTCGCTCTAATGTGGACTCGATGCCATTCCGCACAAAGATAAAAAGTAGTGATGGAGAACTAAGCTCCTGAACACACTGCAAGGCCTCCTGCCAAGAAAGAAGACGACATATCTCAGTTCATGCAACTTCTGCAATTCTCTTGGGTCATTTTCCCTCCACCAGAATCTCACCTTAGTGTCATTAATGTGCAAATATTCTTCGATAATTGCTTTTGCTTTCTTTTCTATCTCATCCTCCGTCAGGCTGGGCTTAGGAAGAGCAGCTATTGCAACAGGGGCAGGCGCTGAAGTGGGCTCCCGTTTCACTGCAATAAGATATTTTAATCAGTCTCTTTCATGATACCCTGGTCCTTCACCCATACATCTGCCAAACACCAGACAAGATACGCGTCTACTGTGCACCCTAAACATGGATCGGTGATTTACCATTCCACTGAAGGAGAGGGAGCCCCCTCTGATCACAGATGCAAATAGTGCTCACCATGTTAGTGCTCTTAAAAAAAAAAAAAAAAAAAAAAAAAGCATCCACCTTCCACTCTATAATAGCATGAAATATGAATTAATGTGCTGCAATTTTTTTTAAAATGTCTTCGTAGGTAATCTGGCAGAAAATCAGCACTGGGTACTCTACCATCCCACTGAACAAAACAGATGCTTCACTATACTATGAAGTAATAGGCAAAACTGCTTTCAGCCAGGGGGAGAAGTGATCCCATCCCCAAAAGCACCCCTATCATGAATGAAGCAGAGGCTCCTAGCCTAATCAATCCTAGGGTCCCATAGACTGCAGGTCTACCAAGTCACCACCCGTTGCTAGAGGCCAAAAATACTGGCGTACTGATGAATACACAGGGTAACATCAGCACACCACACAGCCTGCCTTCATCTGCTGGAAGGGATATGTACTCTTGCCTGGACTATTTTTTTTTTTTTTTTTTTGGGGGGGGGGGTGGAAATTAGGTATCTTCTCTCTCCTTTGGTGGGGGCTCTCTGTCCTTTTCTGTAGTAGCTCTGAAAGAATGGATTTCTGTTTGAAAATTATCTGAATGGCTTGTTCCCCTCTCTTAGAGCAGCCCATCTGAACTGATTTGATTTTCCCTCCTCCTTCCTAAGCACTGTGCTTAAGCGATCACGTGAGAAGTTAATTTAAAGAACATCACTGCTCTAATTCATTTCTTTCCTTTTGTGTGGACATGAGCAGACTTATTTTTACCTCTATCTAAATCCTGCGGCCTTCCTATGACCAACATAGCCATGTGAACCCTCCTGGTAAGTTCCCTCTCTATGCGCCACCATATCTTCATGTTCTGAGACTAGCCCATAGCCATTTTCTCCCAGTGTTCCTGTTTCCCCTTTCACCACTATGGCTTCTGCACACTTCTTCCTCTTGATACTGACTTTCCCCAACCTCTCCCTTCACACCAAACTACTGAACTCTTCACCATACCACTTACTTTTCAATCCATTACCCCACCCTCTCTTTTGTCCACCACTCTCTCTTCTCTGCCTAAAACTTCAACGCTTTCACCCTCTCATAAGAACATAAGAAACGCCTTCTCCGGATCAGACCAAGGTCCATCTAGTCCGGCGATCCGCACACGCGGAGGCCCATTTAGGTGTTCCTTGGTGGAGACCCGGATTTCCCGTATCCCTCAATATGATTTGCAAGAAGGTGTGCATCCAACTTGCGTTTGAAACCCATTCAGCCATCCCCACTCTCCCTGTGAGCATTTAATTTGCCCCATGCTTCCCCCACTCTCACCCACATCTTCTTGCTCCTTCTTTTGCTGGGGATATCAGTTCTAATCCTGGTCTTCCCAACTTACTCTTGCAGGTCACACCACAATCTTCTGTCTCCCTCCTCCCCTTTTCAAATGTCCTATGGAACACCCGCTCTTTCTCCAACAAATTTGCCTATATCCACCACCTCTTCATCTCTCAATTTCTCCACCTGCTCACACTGAGACCTGGATCTGCCCTGATGATTCTACTTCAGCTGCCATGAAAGAGGCTATTACAGCCAAAAACACATCCTTTAAAGAATGGAGAAAGGAACCCAATGAAGAAAATAAGAAGAGACAAAAGCACTAGCAAGTTGGATGCAAGACATTGATAAAGAAAGCTAAACAAGAATATGAAGAACAACTTGCTAAAGAGGCAAAAACTCATAATAACAATTTTTTTAGGTACATCAAAAGCAGAAAACCTGTAAAGGAATCCATAGAACCATTGGATGATCAAGGGGTAAAAGATACGCTCAGACCATAGCGGAGAGACTGAATGAATTCTTTGCTTCGGTCTTTATGGAAGATGATGTAAGAAATCTTCTGAATCAGAAATGGTTTACAAGGGTGATGAGACAGATGAATTGAAAGAAACCTCAGTGAACTAAAGCCAAATTGACAAGTTAAAGAGTGATAAATCACCTGGACTGGATGGTATACATCCAAGGGTACTGAAAGAACTCAAATATGAAATTACTGATCTGTTGTTACTGATCTGTAACCTGTCGCTAAAATCGTCTATAGTACCTGAAGACTGGAGGGTGACCAATGCTATGCCGATTTCTAAAAAGGTTCTGGGGAAATCCGGGGAATTAAAGAGTGATAAGCCTGACCTCAGTGCCAGGCAAAATAGTGGAAACAATTATAAAAAATAAAATTGTGGAACATGTAGACAAACACGATTTAATGAGACAGAGTCAGCATGGGTTCAGTCGAGGGAGGTCTTGCCTCACCAATTTGCCTCCACCAGCGACCAGCTGCCCTGAGCTGAGCGACCGAGACATTGTACTCCCCAACCAAACAGACTGGCATCCATGAGAAGCACTGTCCTCTGGGGCTGATCCAGACTCACCCCCTGAAACAGATTGGAAGAGTGAAGCCACCAGCATAGGCTGTGACGAACCAACCCGTGAAGAGGGACTGGAGAGTCCAGATCATAAATCTGCGGGGACCACCACCAAACAAGGACTTACTGAATGGAGAACATGTGAGCCCAAGCTCACTGAATCATTTCCAAAAGGCAGCAATTGACCCCAATACCTGCAGAAAATCCTGCACCCCAGGGCAACAAGAATAAGCCTTGTGAAAGGATAACACAAAATCAGGGGCAAAAAGGCACATACTGCCGGTGAAAAAGAAACACCCGAGACCTGTTCCTGTCTTTCTAAAACAGGAGGGAGGTCACCTGAGGCCACAGGCAAAATGGCACTGCTTCCCGCCAAAACAGATGGAAAGACCGCCAAAAAAGCCTCCCCCGATGTCTTTAGCAACAGAGGCCTGAATGAGCTCAGCTGCTAAAGCAGAACTCCAGGCAGCATCAGCTGTAGCGGTAAGGGAAACCTGAGTTCCTCGTCTTCCAGCTGGGGAAATCCCTGTGTGGGCGGTAGGGGAAGCCTGGGCCTTCCCACTGCCTACAGCTAAAGAATGGTGCACTCGCAAAGGGGAACCCTGCTTGCCAGCACCCAAAGATAATGAGGATTCCCCCTTGAAGCGGCTGGAGCACTTCATGCAGACACTGGCTGCATCAACTGCTCGGCTGGAGCACAATGAGCACTTTTTCAATTTTTTTAAAAGTGCTCTTTGTGAATCGCTTGGGAAGAAAAACTAAGTGTCGGTTTGCAATAAAATTCAATTAAGCACAATTAAAGGCTTCCTTTCAGACCAGTACCACCTCAGGCCTTTTAAAAAAAAAAATTTTTTTTTTACCTAACAAAGGTGCAGACCCTACAGGTTTTCAAAGCTGTAGTCTTTGCCTGACTGTGGTAAGACCTACAGAAGAAGCATCTCTAATTAAAATTTTGGGGGAAGGGACCCGACCACTAGAGTGTAGCACCCCCGAGGTTGGACAGACCCCCGAAAGCAAACAGGATACTAGGAATTATTAGAAAAGGGATGGTTAACAAGACTAAGAATGTTATAATGCTTCTGAATCACTCAATGGTGCGACCTCACCTTTGAGTATTGTGCTTAATTCTGGTCTCCTTATCTCAAAAAGATATAGCGGCATTAGAAAAGGTTCAAAGAAAAGCGACCAAAATGATAAAGGGTATAGAGCGCCTCTCGTATTAGGAAAGACTAAAAAGGTTAGGGCTCTTCAGCTTGGAAAAGAAACAGCTGAGGGGCGATAGGATTGGAGTTTACAAAATCCTAAGTGGAGCCGAACAGGTACAAGTGAATCGATTTTTCACGCCATCAAAAATTACAAAGACTAGGGGACACTCGAAGTTACAGGGAAATACTTTTAAAACCAGTAAGAGGAAATATTTTTTCACTCAAGAGAATAGTTAAGCTCTGGAATGCTTTGCCAGAGGATGTGGTAAGAGCAGTTAATGTAGCTGGTTTCAAAAAAAGGTTTGGAAAAGTCCATAATCTGCTGTTGAGAATGACATGGGGAAAGCCACTACTTGTCCTGGATCAGTGACATGGAATGCTGCTACTATTTGGGTTTTTTCCATGTACTTGTGACTTGAGATTGGCCTCCTTGAAGATGGGATACTGGGCTATATGGACCATTGTTCTGACCTAGTAAGGCTAGTCTTAGATTCTCATGTCCTGTGTCATGGAGGCTACCTGTTCTTCACCTGGTTGGATATGGAGGTGGTGTTGGGCTGCTACTCTCATTCTCTTGTAGATTTCAACTAGAGAATGACATGGTGTAGTAAAACGGATGAAAGATCATAAACTGAAGCTGAACGCAGACAAAACAAAATTCATCCTCCTTGAAAATAACCAAGTCCCAACCATAACCAATATAGAAATTAACTCAACCAATTACCCCATTCAACCCACCCTAAAACTACTAGGAATGACAATAGATGCTGCACCAAGCAACCACAAATCAATAAAACAATACAGAAATCATTTGCAGTTATGAGAAACTTAAGATAAGTTAGAAAATTCTTCGATAGAACACAATTCCAACTCTTAGCACAATCCCTATTCCTAGGCCTCTTAGACTACTGCAACATTCTCTACCTCCCCTGCCCAGCAACAATGATAAAACAACTACAAACAATCCAAAACACAACACTGAGACTCATCTTTTCATTAAGAAAACATGACCAGATCACAGAGGCATACCTCAACTCACACTGGCTCCCAATTCTGGCAAGAATACTATTCACATTCTACTGTTTACTATTTAAAACCATAAACAGCGACAGCCCAATCTACCTGAACAACCGCCTCAACCAAACTACATCAGCTAGACATAGAAAAACCCACACTCCATTCACGCACCCCCCAATCAAAGAAGTCAAACGGAAAAAACTATGATGGCCTCCTAGCCACACAAGCAGCAAAACTCGACAACCAAATCTCCAATCTACTAATTATGACCCCAGACTACAAAACATTCAGAAAAGAAATAAAGACTCTACTTTTCAAGAAATTCCTGCAAACGCCTTAATAACACTAGTTCCTTCCCACCTCCCAATACCTTCCCGATTCCCCAAAACAACCTCATCTACTCTTTATCTCCTCTAGAAATTACCAGATATCTTCTTCATGTAATTTGCTTTTTGTAATTCTTTTTTAATCCGCCTTGAACCGCAAAGGCAATCGCAGAATAGAAATCTCTAATGTAATGTAATGTAATGGTGATAGAATTCATCACCATTCCTGTGATGATCTTAAGGTGGCCAAACAGGTTGAAAAGGTGACGGTGACAGTTAGAAGGATACTAGGGTGCATAGAGAGAGTTATGGCCAGTAGAAAAAAAAGGAGGTATTGATGCCTCTGTATAAGACTCTGGTAAGACCTCATTTAGAATACTGTGTACAATTCTGGAGGTTGCACCTTCATAAAGATATAAAAACAATGGAGTTGGTCCAGAGGAAAGCTACTAAAATGGTATGTGGTCTTCGTCATAAGGGGACATGCTTAAAGATCTCAATCTGTATGCTTTGGAGGAAAGGCAGGAGAGGGGAAATATGATAGAGACATTTAAATACCTATGTGGCATAAATGCACATGAGTCGAGTCTCTTTTATTTGAAAGGAAGCTCTGGAATGAGAGGGCATAGGATGAAGTTAAGAGGTGATAGGCTCAGGAGTAATCTAAAGAAATACTTTTTTACAGAAAGGGTAGTAGATGTGTGGAACAGTCTCCCTGAAGAAGTGGTGGAGACCCAGAGAGTGGTGGAAAACTGGAACGCTCTTCCGGAATCTGTTATAGGGGAAAACACACTTCAGGGTTTCAAAACAAAGTTGGACAAACTCTTTCAAAACTGGAATATACGCAGGTGAAGCTGGACTCATTTAGAGCACTGGTCTTTGACCTGAGGGCCACCGCGTGAGCGGACTACTGGGGAGGATGGACCACTGGTTTGACCCAGTAGCGGCTATTCTTATGTTCTTATGACTATGTTTGAATTGAAGAAAGCCTGGTATAGGCACGGGAATCTCTTAGAGAGAGGAAGAGATAATGGTTAATGTGGATGTGCAGACTGGATGAGCCATTTGGTCTTTATCTGCCATCATGTTTCTATCTGCGGTGATGGGGACGGTGATGAATTCTGTCACCGTGTCATTCTTTAATTTCAACCCCTTCTTCCACCTCAGACTCACCGCTTCTCTTCCTTGAAGTCCACTCTGTCCATCTTTTTGCACCTCTACCCCTCCGCTTAGCTGTCATTTACCGCCCCCCTGATAAGTCCCTCTTCATTCCTCACTGACTTCGACTCTTGGCTTTCTCTCTTTCTTGAACATCCATCTCCCTCTCTCATCCTTGGTGATTTCAATATTCATGCCAACAATCCCACTGATTCTTATGCTTTTAGCCCTAACATCCTCACTTGATCTTCAGTTGTTCTGCACCACCCCTACCTTGATCTCGTCGTCTTCTCCAACTGCTCTCTTACTAATTTCTCCACGGAGTCCTTCCAGTCTCTAACCATCATCTGATAATCTTCATAATCCATAATCTTCCCCCCTTGCCCAGGCCAATTTCCTTCAGGCCATCAACCCTGGCATTCTCTCCACTGCCATTTCGCCAAGTCTGTAAATGAGGCTGTCTCCTCCTATAACACCACCACTCTCTCCTGTTCTAAATATCCTCAGCTCCCCCTATCCCACACTCTGTAAGGCACCCCAAACCTCAGCCCTGGCTAAACTCTAAAACCTACTACTTACGCTCCTGAACGGCTCTGGCTCAAATCTTATACTCATGCTAATTCCATTCATTTCAAATTCCTTCTGACCTCCTTCCAGTCTACTCTTTCACTCACCAAACAGAATTACTATACCCGCCTGACTGACTCTCTCGGCTCCAACCCTCACCGCCTCTTTGCCACATTGAAGTTACTCAAAGCCTCCCCACTTCCAATCCCTCTGCCGCTCTTCCTTCAAAGTATGGCTGAGTACTTCTATGACAAGGTTCACAAAATTAACCTTGAATTCTTAACTGAACCATCTTTCCCAGACCGCTCTACCAACCCCCACCACATCTTCTGGAACAAACTGCCTGACTTGATACGTCAGGCGCTGTCTCTGGTAGTATTCCCTCTGTAATTCCTCCACCTGAGTACTGTGGATTGATGCATCTTCTTGTCCAGTTTGTCTATCTAGACTGTAAGCTCTTTCAAGCAGGTACTCTCTCTTCCATGTTTTTGGTGTACAGCACTGCATATGTCTGGTAGTGCTATAGAAATGATTAGTAGTAGTATGACCCTGACCAGTGACAAGAGTAACAAATTCTCCATGAACAAAAAACTTATAGCTACTAATAAATGTTAACTGCTTTGAATGTACATTAGAAAGGCAGTATATCAAATCTGTGAGCCTTGACCCCTTTACCACAAGGATTTGCATATGCCAGGAAAAGTGGTGACCCAGCTTATACCACAGAGCACTTGAAGGTCCCTTACTTTGTGGCTAGCTGCATGTTTGCTCACTTTACAGTCTGCAGAAGAGTCAAGTTTTGCAGATTTTGGCGACAGGAATGCTGATGTGGTCAGATCAGACTGTAAATAAACGTAGGGCAACTCTCTCAGAAATGATCTTGTTCAGTCCTTAAACTCCCTGAGACTAGATGAATGCCGGCTGTAACAGACCTGCTTCTCTGCTCCGGTCCCTCTCCTCCGTCATGCTGGCGACTTTACGAATGGATTCCTGAGGGAGACGTTTCTCTCGCTCACGGCTCCTGTCCTCAGTCTCTTTGCTGAAGCTCCGTTTGGTAATTGGTGGTCTGCTACTTCTATCATTCTTCTCTAAGCGATCACCCTTCTCACTCCTGTCCAAGCGCTCATTCCTCTCGCTGCCTTTCTCAAAGCGCTCAAAGCGGTCCCCACGATCTCTGTCCTTTTCTGATCTGTCACGGCTGGAGCTGCTCCTATGATGGGAATAATAATATTTAGTAAATTCTCTCTCCAAAGTTATCCTGAGACTGCAGCTACCTCTCTCTCCCATCTAAGGGATCCCCAAAGGAGACAGCCACCCTTCACTCTTTGTGTAACAGATGATTTCATTGTACCTCTGTATAGCTCTGCGAGTATCCGGACTCTCTGTTGAGGTCTGCTGTAGAGCAGAGAAGCGGTTCAAGGTAGAAGCAGCTGGACGCCCAGACTCGGAGGCTGAAAAAAAGAATCAGAAAGGTGATACTCCTTCAGGTCTTTTGAGATGGGGATGTGGCTGGGAGAACTGGTGCTGTGAAAAGGGACTGCCACCTGTACGGTAAGGGTTACAGAACTGGGGGTGGGGAAGGGGGCTGTAAGCAGGCACTGCACCATCAGGTGAAATTTAAAGAGTGGAAGTGGGGGCAGTGTAAAGAGAAGGGCTCAGCATGTAGCAACAGACAGTGCGAGAACATGAGCTTATGCAGAGTCTTACCTGATTCCGCAGGCTTTGCCCCAATCCCACCACTGCTTCCTTTTCCCCAGCTCAGTCTGCCACCTGGTGCCAACAGCTGATTATTGTAGTCAATAGAAGCAGGCTGCATGGACAAAGACAAGAGAGGTGTAAGAGAAGCTCAGGGGGCAGCTGCACTGAAGTGCCCCCATCCCAAACCCAACTTGTGAGAAATGAGATGTTGTTTAGCATTTCTTGGATTAATCTTTCATCCCTTTTTCTGATTCCCAGGTTTTCTCAAGTTGCACTAATGTGAACTATTATATTACATCGTCTTCTGGTAATTTATGGTTGTGCTTTGCATTCCATCCACTGTTTCTAGTTTGTCTTATGTGTACAGCATCTTGATGCCATCGTGATAGTGCGATGTAACAAATCCATTAATAAAGAAATAAAATATTGGTACAGATGGGAAGAGAGGATTATTTTGCTAGTTTTTTAGGCAGACCAAGATTATTGTGGGACAATGGATATTATTTATAATTTCACTGCAAATAGGACTGGAATAGAAAACGCAGCTGAAGACATTCCATACTGTTGTATTGCTTCATTTTTAGGGTTTTCAAAGTCAGCGTTGTACCTATACTTAGAATTTTTTTCCTAAGTTCATCCTCTTGCATCTGTTCACATTAAATTTCATCTGCCATATAGATGCCCAGTCTCAGTCTCTAGATCTATCTGTAGAATATTAAGCTCCTCTGAATAATTTTGTGTTATCTCACTTGGCACCCTTATATAACCAGATGGAATGATTAGGTTCTTACATAGTAACATAGTAGATGACGGCAGATTAAGCACAGTTACTTACTGTAATAGGTGTTATCCAGGGACAGCAGGCAAATATTCTCACACATGGGTGACCTCACCGATGGAGCCCTGGTACGGACACTTGAAAAGTGAATCGTAACTTTAAGCTTAGAAATTTTGCGATTAGCCTGCACCGCACATGTGCGAGTGCCTTCCCGCCCGCGTGGTCCCTCAGTTAAGATAAGTCAGCTAAGAAGCCAACCAGGGGAGGTGGGTAGGTTGTGAGAATATCTGCCTGCTGTCCCTAGATAACACCTGTTACTGTAAGTAACTGTGCTTTATCCCAGGACAAGCAGGCAGCATATTCTCACACATGAGTGACCTCCAAGCTAACTAGAAAGGGATGGAGGGAGAGTTGGCCTTTAAGAAAACAAATTTTGCAAAACTGACTGGCTGAAGTGCCCATCCCATCTGGAAAAAATTTCCAGACAGTACACTTCTCCCTCCGTATTTGCAGTTTCAACATTCACAGTTTCGATTATTTACGTTTTTTAGCTTGCTGGCTCCTCCCCCCAAATTACATCAGCTTGCATAGAGAAATCGCTGATTCCCAGCACTTTCTTCACCGTGTTTTGTCTCTCCTTCAGGAACAGGTCAGGTTTCCCACCATGTTATTCACGGTTTCACTATATTCACAATGGTTTTTAATAGAAAACAGCAAACATATGAAAAAGTTATTTGCGTTTTTTTTCTATATTTGCGGTTCTGTTAATCCCTCTATCATAGCGAATATGGAGGGAGAAGAGTAATGTGAAGTGAAAGTATGAACTGAGGACCAAGTGGCAGCTTTGCAGATTTCTTCAATAGGAGTAGATCTGAGGAAAGCTACAGAAGCTGCCATAGCATGGACCTTATGAGCAGTGTCACGGCTCTCAAGAGGTAGTCCGGTCTGAGAATAGCAGAATGAGATACAGGCAGCCAACCAGTTGGAAATTGTCTTTTGGTTACAGGATGACCCAACTTGTTAGGATCAAATGAGATGAAGAATTGGGGTGATGTTCTATGAGGCTTTGTCTGATTGATGTAGAAGGCCAAATCATGTTTACAGTCCAAAGCGTGCAGTGCCATTTCTCCTGGATGAGAATGAGGCTTAGGGGAAAAAACCTGAAAGAACAATGGATTGATTGAGATGAAAGTCTGTAACTACTTTCGGTAGAAACTTAGGATGCGTACGTAGAACCACTTTATCATGGTGAAAAACTGTGAAAAGTGGATCTGCGACCAACGCCTGTAGCTCACTGACTCTCCTGGCTGAAGTGCGCGAGATGAGAAAAACAACTTTCCAGGTGACAAATTTGAGATGAGCTGTTGCCATTGGTTCAAATGGAGGCTTCATCAACCTGGAAAGAACTACATTAAGGTCCCAGACGACAGGTGTAATAGCGCTGAAATTGACTCTGATAGATGTAGATTTAAGACCAGAATCAGAGAGATGAAGGAGATAATCCAGCACCAATTCCAAGGAAGCTGGATCATGATGATGATGATGGAGACAACAGGAAGAAAACCCTTTTGAGTAGTACTATGTCCTTTTTCATGTACAGTGACCAGTGTTGGAAACAGTATTCCAGGTGGGGGCGCACCATGGCCCAGTACAGCGGCATGATAACCTTCTTCGATCCGTTTGTGATCCCCTTCTTAACCATTCCTAGCATTCTGTTCACTCTTTTCGCTGCTGCCACGCCTTGCGCAGACGGCTTCATTGACTTGTCTACAAGTACTCCCAAGTCTCTTTCTTGGGGGGGGGGGGGGGGAGTGTCTCTCCGAGTACCGCACCGGACATCCTGTATTCGTGTATAAGATTTTTGTTACTGACATGCATCACCTTGCACTTATCCACGTTGAACCTCATTTGCCATTTCACGGCCCATTCCTCGAGCGTGTTCATATCTCGTTGTAGGTCTTCGCAATCCTTCTGTGTCCTCACTACTCTGAATAACTTTGTATCGTCCACAAATTTAATCACCTCGCTTGTCGTACCGGAAGGGGTAGTGGAAGGCTTCTTAGCCTGCTTACCCAGAGACATGGTGAATTGTGACACCAGAGTCAAAGTTAGTGGATCCACCCTCGGTGTCATCTTGGTCGGTGCCGGAGATGAACTGGGCTCCGCTTCCATTGCGGCACTGAAGAGCAACCAATTCTTGAGAGTGCGCTTCTGAAGGGAAGAGCAGCGGGATCAGGTGTTGCGACGGTGCTCGGGTCCCACTGCAAGCACAAGTGGTGAGGATCGGTGACAGAAATGGCCAGAGCACAGTGACCGCACTTTTTGAATCCTGTCAGCGGGTGGGACATGGACGGGAATATAGCCGTTGAGAAATCGAACTTGAGGGCGAAAAGAGTCCATAAGGCCCCGATGGGCCAAAGCCCACAACGGCAAAAGAAAAAAAAAAGCGATTTTAAAAAAAATTTTTATTTTATATGGATAAAAAAAGTTAAAACAAAAGAACTAAACATAAGAACAAAAGCAATGCCTCCGCTGGGTCAGTCCTGAGGTCCATTGTGCCCAGCAGTCCGCTCACACGGCGGCCCAAAAGGTCCAGGACCCGTGCAGTAATTCTCTCGGCCCCAAAGGTCCAGGACCCGTGCAGTAATCCTCTATCTCCTTTTCCAGCAGGAAATTGTCCAATCCTTTCTTGAACCCCAGTACCGTACTCTGCCCTATTATGCTCTCTGGAAGCGCATTCCAGGTGTCCACCACACTTATCCATCCATATTTCATACACTAATTTTGAAAGCTCAGTTTTACATGCGCTTTCATTTTGAAAATTAACCCGAGTAAATTCTGCAAGGCTCATTTACACCTGCTAATTTCTGTAGTTTCCAGGAGAATAAATCTGTGCATACTTTTTGAAAGTTCAGAAGCATGTATGCAGATGCAAAACCCCTTCCTAACCCACCCCTGAGAATATTTCTTCTCAGTGTGGGTAAACTTAAAGCTAGGTTTTCTAAGGTGTGCTACTGAAATAGTGCATGCCAATAAAAATGAAAATGCATTATTACCTCTAACTCCCAGACATGGGCAAAATAAAGGATCAAAATAAAGGCTCATAATCCTGAATCCAGCTAATCCGATTTGATTGGAGGTGGGTGTTTGGGAGAAGTGTATTTTCCTGAAATGTTCCATCTCCTATTTATCTTGTCTCTATCATTTTTAACATTTAAAGATATATATTTGAATGTTATAATTAAGGAATATAAACTTTGCAAGAAGCTATTAACCATCAGATTTAGCACCGATTCTTTTTTGCACTGTCTTCTTACAGCAGCTCCTCTGTTCTATCAGAGCAGAGATGAGTGTTTTACCAACTTATTCTTGAAATCTCTTGGTAACATTCTAAATGACCATAAGAACAGCCTTACTGGGTCAGACCAATGGTCCATCAAGCCCAGCAGCCCGTTCCCACGGTGGCCAATCCAGGCCACCATCACCTGGCCAAAACCCAAGATGTAGCAACACTCCATGCCACCGATCCAGGGCAAGCAGTGGCTTCTCCCATGTCCCTCTCAACAACAGACTATGGACCTTTTCTCCAAGAACTTGCCCAAAACCACCTCAAAACCAGCCACGCCATCCACTCCCACATCATAGAAACATAGAAAATGACGGCAGAAAAGGGCTATAGCCCATCAAGTCTGCCCACTCTATTAACCCTCCCTAACTACCCTCCTAGCTCACACTCAGGTGGCGATACCCTTACACTGCCCTCGTAGTGATCCGACGTGGGCAACCCACTTATTCTTGAAATCAGGCACACTGTTAGCCATGATCACCTGCACTGGGAGCTTGTTCCAATGGTCAACCACTCTCTCTGTGAAGAAATACTTCCTGGTGTCGCCATGAAATTTCCCACCCCTGAGTTTCAGCAGATGCCCTCTTGTGGCCGAGGTTCCTTTAAGAAAGAAAATATCATCTTCCACCTCTACATGACCAGTGATATACTTAAATGTCTCGATCATGTCTCCCCTCTCCCTGCGTTCTTTGAGAGAGTATAGCCGCAATTTGTCCAACCTTTCCTCGTACGTGAGATCCTTGAGCCCCAAGACCATCCTGGTGGCCATTCTCTGAACCAACTCAACTCTCAGCACATCCTTACGGTAGTGTGTCCTCCAGAATTGTACACAGTACTCCAAATGAGGTCTCACTGTGGCTCTGTACAACAGCATAATGACCTTGGGCTTCCGGCTGACGAAGCTTTTACGGATACAACCCAGCATTTGTCTGGCCTTGGATGAAGCTTTCTCCACTTGATTGGCTGTTTTCATGTCTTCACTGATGATCACCCCTAAATCTTGTTCTGCCACAGTCCTAGCCAAGGTCTCCCCATTCAGTGTGTACGTTCTGCATGACCTTGCATTTCTTTGCGTTGAAGTTCAGCTGCCAGGTCGAGGACCAGTGTTCCAATAAAAGCAGGTCCTGCTTCATGCTGTCGGACAAATCGCTTTTACTTACAATGTTACATAATTTGGCATTGTCAGCGAACAGTGTTATTTTACCTTGAAGCCCCCGAGGTAGGTCTCCTACAAATATGTTGAAGAGGATCGGACCCAGGACTGAGCCCTGCGGCACTCCACTGGTCACCTTCGACGTTTTAGAGAGGTTACCATTTACCACCACCCTCTGAAGCCTACCGCTTAGCCATTCATTGACCCATGCTGTTAGAGTAACCCCTAGTCCTCTGGCAACGTGCTCCAGAGCTCAACCACTCTCCGAGTGAAAAAAAAATTTCCTCCTATTGGTTTCAAGAATATTTCCATGTAATTTTTGACGGAGCAAAAAAATCGATCCACTTGTACCCGTTCTACTCCACTCAGGATTTTGAAGACTTCAATCATATCTCCCCTCAGCCGTCTCTTTCCAAGCTGAAGAGCCCTAACTGTTTTAGTCTTTCCTCATACAAGAGGATTCCATCCCCTTTACCATCTTGGTCATAATCTGCGAGAGCGGGAAGGCAAGCGAGAAAAAATTAAACAGGTGTTGAAAAACGAGTCTTACTAGCTCTGCGGAAATTAGAAAACTGAAGGACCGCACGCCTACGTCGGGCGGGAAAGAACTTGCGCATGCGGGCTAATCGCAAAATTTCTAAGCTTAAAGTTATGATTCACTTTTCAAGTGTCCGTACCGGGGCTCCATCGGTGACGTCACCCATGTGTGAGAATATGCTGCCTGCTTGTCCTGGGATAAAGACCCGAATGGTCCATCCAGTCTGACCAATCTGATGTAATTTAAAAATCTTTTGTGTTTTTTTTTTCTACTTCTTCTTAGCTATTTCTGGGAAAAAATTAAATACTTTCCAGTTTAAGGGTACAGTAGGCTTGACATGTGGGTTACTTCCCATCACTCGTGAGGTTTACAGAAGACATCATCTACATTTTTCAACTCCGCCTCCTTGTGTCACTGGACAGTGCCTCAGCTTCTCAGTTTGTGCCAAAGCAATGGATGACCCCTAAAAAAAAGAAGGAACACGGAGGGTGTGAGGAACTCCCCGACCTCTCAAGTCTTTTCTGTTCTATAACAAGAATTAATAAACCTAATGGATACATAATCATAAACAAAGGTGGATCCAAACAAATCATCAACCTGAATGCAACCAGAACTAATACTGATGCAGTTCCTATAGCCAAAATCAAAGGTTTTGCTATAGCAGTTCAAAAAGGCTATTATAATAAGTTTAAGGATGTGTGTGGGCCATTATTAAATTATTATAATGAATAATTTACATTTTTTCCAATTTTGATATACTTGTGGTTTTGGGGTGGGGGTATTTGGATTTTTCACTAATATTATATATGAATGAAATAAGATATTATATCCATATGATATATTTTAGTTATATATGAATTTGGGTGGGAGGTGGGTGACAAACCTTCTTGTTGTATATTATTGTAGAATTTCAAGTGATGCTATGTTCTAATTGTTGTTATTTTCTGTACACTTGATGTATATGATAAAATGAATAAAGAATATTTAAAAAAAAAAAAAAAAAAAAAAAAGGTTTTGCTATAGTGCTGGAATCCCTGAAAGGACTTCTGTCGTTTGGTCCCCCATGTAGAGCTACAAAAATTCCTGTGCCCTGAACTCTAAGTCGCCCAGGGTCTGCTGTCCAGAAAGGCCTTAGGGTGGCAGTCCATAATACTGGCCATCAGGTAGTCCTGACCCTTTCCAAATAGCATCTGCCCCTTAAAGGGAAGCCTGCTGAGGGTGGCCTTAGAAGTCGAGTCTCCTGCCCACTGTCTGATCCACAGCATCCATCGGGCGGAGAAAGAATAGGCTTACACCTTGCTCATGACTCTGATGATGTCTTACAGAGTGTCTGCTACATAATTCAGAAAGGATCATCTGAGGGTTCTCATCTTCCTCCAAGGCTGGGACTCAAGCTAGCTAAGTGTGCCAAGCATGTGTCACAAAGGAAGCCACGCCTGTTGCTTTAATTCCTAAGGCTAAAGCTTCAAATTGCCTCTTGAGAACCACATCTACTTTGTGGTTCCGAGTATCCTTCAACATCATACCTCCTTCACTGGGCAAGGAAGTCCGGTTTGGTGACCTATACCAACAACAAATCCAAGCCATTGAAAATCTGAAGCCATGGAGTAAAGCTTGGCCATAGACTTGGCTACTCACAGAGACCCCTCTGGAGACTTTCAGTGGTCAGTGACGAGCTTTGTGATGTCAGGATGCGAGGGAAAGAACATGGTCAGAGTCACTGAGCCATTCATAGTTGAGCACTACGACATGGAAGCTGGCAGAAATTCTCGTTGCAGTTCACACAGCAAATTAGCTATTATGCCCAGGACCATTGATGCCTTGAACAGCTGCCGCACTGAGGGGTTTTCTTCATGGTCCAGGTCCATCACTGATTCTTGTCCACTGGTCTCAAGCAGAGAACCAGGCTCTGCTAGGAAAACTGCATTCTGGGACAATAAGGGAATGGAATCAGACCTTCCATCCTCCCAGTTGATGTCATACTTGACCCCCAGGTCCAGCTCTGGGTACTTGTCTGCATATGACACAGGCTGAGGGCCAATTCTCGGTGCTGCCACAACTGTCGCACCTTCAGCAGATGCTGGGGGACCCTAGCAGTTTAAATAAGCATGCCACATCAGACTCATAAAATGCGAGGTGAAGCTTTACACAGCGGGTCTCGCTGACCCCAGCAAGGACTCTCTGATGGTCCTCCTGGGTTCCATGGCATTCACGCATCTACGCTTCGCCAAATTTCCTTCGGAGGACTCTGGAAAGGGCCTCATCACCTGGGAGAAAGTCTCCTGCAGACCCCCAGCCCTGGAGGACTCAAAGGAGGCTGAACTCAAGGCTCCAATCCCTCCCCCGTATGCCCTGTTGTACATGGATGCTCCTCGGTTGACCATCCAGCACAAACCTGGAATGATACAAGGGTAGAAAAGCGTGAGGGTTCTATTCTTATTGATTTTAAGCAAATCTGAGGGGTTTTGAGGCCAAAATGGCCACTGCCAGCAAATTCTTGCCAAAAACAGTCTGGGGAGGTTCTTCTGAAGTTCAAAAACTACAGAGAAAAGTGTTTTAAAGAAGGGGGACCTTAGCTCTGGCTCCGGAAACCTTAAAAAATATTTTTTCAGACTCCTTCTCCTCCCCTCACCTGATTTTCCCCATCAGCTATAATAGCCTTACTGATTGTGCCATGTGGTGCCTGCCTGCCTTAGCTCAGAAGTGCATCTGGAACAAGAACTCTTGCCTCACAGGTTTGCTCTATGAACTTAGTCTTCGGGCTGCCAGTTGGACAGATGTTGGACTGAGCATCAATCACCAGAAACCCTCTCGCCACAAAGAGGGAGGACCACGCATTTGGCCCGCTGTTAATCCTGGCCAAGCCAGGAAGAAGCCAAACAGCCTGCACTCAAGCTCCTGATAAATCAGAGATGCGAGCAGCTACTCAGAGGACGGTCCCTGAGCTCCAAAAAGATTACAGCAGGCTGGCTAGACAGGTATCCCCAAGGGCTGATCCTGCTAGCAGCAGAGTTCCACTAAGTGAGTCTGTGTTTTCTCCAAAACAGAAGTCCTAACAAGACGAAACCTCTGGGCACCATGCTTCAAACTTAAAACGACAGGAGAAACCCAAAAATAATAAAGCTGCAAAGGAGATCAGAAACACATCTGAGCAACTTGCTTGCAGAAAAACTGAGGGGCAGGAGCAAGCTGACTGGGAAGGAGGAAGAATTGAAAGATGAGCGATATTCTACAAGCAACTAGCAGGTTCAGATGCATAACCTAGGCATTCACAGTTATGCACTGCGACGTGGAGACTGGCAGAATACTAGACACATTGCACTAGATGTGGAGGCTGGCAGGAATACTAGACACATTGTACTAGAATAGTTATTTATTAGACTTTATTTGTCACCTTTTTGAAAAAATTCACCCAAGGTGGTCTACAACTAGAATAAGCTGGACATAAGCATAGACAATTACAACAGCAAACACATTTGAATAACAGAACACATTCTAATATAGTTTAATATTCACGTCAACACAATACATGTTAAAATAGCTCAGCAACAGAGAGCACAAATGGAGGTGAACATATAGATAGATAGATGCCATAGAGCGTAGATCATTGATTGGTCATCATTATAGAATATGTAATATATTGGCACTGCAGTTTTCCAGTTCAAAGGGAACTACAGTACATCTAAAAGATTATTTACCAACTTTTTTTTCTTACAAGGTGAGTAGTAGTGGCTCATGGCCAGAAGGGGGTGATATCTACGGGGAGGTAATGGAATGGACATCAGGACACATGATAGTGCAATATTTTGTGGAATTTTTCTACAAAAATGGCCTGCTTTTCGTATGATTCTTGGTAACTCTAGTCAGATACAAGCATATGTGTTAGATAAGGCCACGCCCAATAGAAACGTACGAAAAATTGGTGAATAAAAATCTAAATATGGATGTAGCCAAGGCCAGAAAAACACACTACATATTAATATTAAGGGAAAGCATAATATTATTTTTATGTACTTTGCTATTAAGCTAGATCATGGAGGAAATCAGGATATACATGGATTCCATTTTGTTCTCTGTCTTTCTGTATTCTTCTGTTTGATTACTCCATTTTGTGTTTAGCCTATGTCCTTTGTTCAGAGTTTCCCGCTTCTAAGCCTCATGGTTCTAATTGATACCAGATGTGCCTTAGGCTGGTTAGAAAAAGTATATGAGATTACGTATCCCAACCTGAGATACATATAAATGGTTTAAATATGAATGAAAATACATGGTCTGAATGAAGGGGCCCCGAAAGTGAGTGATTATGTGTATGGATGTGTATTGACCAAAAGAATGGGTTTTGAAAAAACATATTATATATATTTGCAACCTAAAGAAATTTAAAGGAAGCCTGAGCACAACATCTGGAAATAATTAGCTGTCTAGCATAGAAAGGGGGAAAACAGCCCCTCCTTTTCCTCCAAGGCTGACCAGTTTTCAACACTTTTTTAGGTATAACATGAAACTTGGTTGTTCAAAGCAGGCTGAGAACATTTCAGCAGCTTGCTTGATACATAGACAAATTGTCTGAAATAAGTTTTAAGAATGACAAAAAGAATATTGATTGGATATATAATAAAATGTTAATGTATATTCAGAAATGAATGTAAACAAACAAAGTTCTGAAACTTTTAAACATGTAGAGAAATTTTCTTTGTCTAACTTTAAAGACCACCTCTGTTTTTGGTTGGCCCATGGGCCAATGATGTCATACTAGACTAAAGGTATATAATGGAGCTGCGAAGTATTGAGTTGAGTTCGTTATCAGAAGGCCAGCATTTTGGCAACTATAACGACCTCCCACTAACGCAACTAGCCTTTTGATGTCCATGATAGGAAACAATAGAAATAATAAAATTAAATATTTTGGTGAACCTTGCGTTAGCGTCATTTTTCATGTTTTTGTTATTTTTCACACCTTGAGTGAAAGCTAGCAGCTTAATTGGCAGCTGCAGCTTTATGAGTGCGCTGGTGTCTCATGGTCCATGCTCAAAGGCTGCATCAGTGTGCTCAATATTGCCAACTCAAATTTGATCTATAACTAATTTTTATATTTTTAAAGAGTGCTTAAAACTTTTCTGTTTCAGAAGTAAATAGTGGGAGAATGTTTTTTGGCGTCTTCTTCATCAACACTGTATAATGTCTTTATACATCCTACTCATAGATCAATTCATCTAGCTTCTTAATATGTAATCCGCTATGAACTTATTGTTGGCAATAGCAGAATACAAATGAACTAACTGCAACTATACAGGTACCCCAAGGGGTACAAGAGACCTTCGCCCACCCATTACCTCTCCCTCCTTGCAGCCAACTCTTTCGCTCACTGCTGTCTCCCCAGCCCCATGGCTGCAAAGAAACCTAAACCAGGTGCCAGGCCATAGCCTTGTGTGCACCACCAGCAACATTTGTGGGTACCCTCCTCCAAAACAAGAAGTTACATTGAAATGGAAGGATCAGCAAGAGTTGCCAGTAGCATGAACAAAGCTACTGAGTTTGTTTCTTTGCAGCCATGGTGTTGGGGAGGCAGCCAGTGAGCATGTGAATGCCATATGTGGGGGGGGGGGGGAGGAAAGAAAGAGAGAGAGATGAGATGCTTTATAGCTGGGGAGAGGAGAAAGACACATACAAAGAGCAAATATCGCATGGCTTGTTGGGGGGGAGGAAGACATACAGAAAGATGATGGTGCACGACTGGGAAGACGCATGACACCCTCCTTTCCTTGTACTCAAACCCACCTCACATTCTCTCACCCTTGACCTTCCCGCCTCTGCCAGAACACAAAAGTCTCCCAAGTCTCAACATACAGCACCTTCCCTCCCCAGGCACCCCACCCTGCCCCTACTCAAACCCTAGCAAACTTGCACAGCAGCCACTCAAAGCACAGAGCCAACAAACTGTTCTACCCTGTATCTGCTCAGGTTGAGGCATTTTCACACAAAAATGTGGACTTACTTTCGTGATCTTTGTGATGCGGCTGGTGTCAATAGGTCGGCTGCCTTTGCTGATTGGGACTGTGTTCCAACCATCATCACCCACCTGACCTCCTCGGCCCCCTGTCAGAAAAATCAAAGCTGAATAAAAGAGCCAGGCCCATAGAAAGAGAACAAGGGACAGGATACAAAGCAAGATAGGAGCAGCACCCTAACATGGGGCAAGATGACATCACCACAGTGTAAGAAGAACAGGGAGTGGCATGGCAGAGGAGGCAACTAAGTCCAGCTGGAGGTATATATGTCCTGCACTTACTTTCCTTCAGAAGCATATGTACTCCGCTTACAAATGTAAATAGTGCGGATAAGAAATCTTTTCAAGAAATAAATATGGTAAGGTTGGGGGTAGGAAAGTGGAGACAGTGAGTTTGGATTTTTGCTTCAAGTTAGAATGGGGAGAGATTTGACTCTTCCCTGAAGTCTGCGAGAAGACCTCTGTACCCAAGACTTTTGTGGTGGGTGATTGAGAGATTAACTTCTGAACTTAGTAATAGCCTGGAGTACACTTAACTTTGTACTGTCTCAGGTAGAGATTGTAAGCCCTCTGGGGCAACAAGGAAATAACTTATTTTGAGCTATCACTGAAAAAGCCTGAGCTAAATCCAAATAGATAAAGTCTGTAGATTCATCCAATGTCTCGTGTGGTGATAAAGTAGGGGGAGGAATAGGGCATCACCTGAGGTTTGGCGTACTGGGGGCTCCCTCCTCTTGTCCTTGCTGGACATTAGTTGCTGGACTTTAATCTGCTCCCGATGCTGTTCCAGTTCTGCCTCCTTGTGAATTTGGTCAATCGTCTTGGGGCCCTGGTCACCTCTCCGAGGTACCCAATTAGTCTGCAACAGAAAATGAGGATATTGGAAATATTACTCACAGACCTAAAAACTCATTGTGCCCCAAGACTTACCATTATAAAAATGAAACTTGAGCCTATCTGATAATTTCTTCCCCTTTAGTCCTGTCAGTCCAGAAAAGTGGGTTGTCTGTTGAGCAACAGGCTCAAACAAATTGTTCTGCTCAAAAGTAACTAAACAGTACTGTTAACTGCCAACACAGGCTTCAGTGGAGCTCAGAAACTACTCCCCAATAAATTGAAACATATATACAAATTCTTCTCAGCCCTCAAGGGCCAACAGGCATCCAAGAATCAGCTTAGAGAAGCATAAACAAACTGAACATTGTAAGTAGGCACAAGAAGGACAGGGCAGGAATCTAGACTGTCTCACCTATCTACTGGAAAAGAACTTACCAGGGTAAGTACTGATGGCGCTGTTAGGCCAAAAAACAAAAACCTAATGCTTGCCAAGAAACAAAACAATTGGCAAAAGGCTTTTTCAATTCCTACTCTCAGAATAGGCACCCGTGTCTATGATGATAATAATATTAAGACCTCAGTAATCTGGGCTGATGACTCATGGGTGACAAGCACCAGACTACTGCTTAAATGAGTCTGCCTCGTACATCATTTAAGTCTTATTAAATTTTATTTGCTTTAGTTATAAAAGATATAAATGTGTCTGTGAAAAAAACTTTTTTATACTATCTTGCACACGGTGCTCTTTTGAGTGAGAAGGAATTAAAATTTCTAATTACTAATCCACAGACTGCTCTGTTATTAACTTCATGAAAAATATAAACCATAAAACTAATATGTTGCTATCATAAATGTGAAGATAAGGCCATCAAAAGCTTATCTAAATCCCAAAAGTAATAGTGTTACTGCTAGACAGAGGTCCATTTCGCTATCTTCGTCAGTAGCAGGAACGGATTTATCCCTCTATTGAAAAATGGACAGGCAGAAATTCTTCTACTTTAGAAACATAGAAAGATGACGGCAGATAAGGGCTACAGCCCATCAAGTCTGCCCACACTATTGAACCACCCTTTTAAGTCTACTGACCCCCTTAAGTATAATTATAATTATACTGCCACTCTACTGACCCGCTCTTTCAAGTCTATACCCTAGTGACCGTATTCCTTGGCATGACCCTTTTAGGGATCCCTCATAGGCATCCCATTTATTCTTGAAGTCTGGGATGCTGCGGGCCTCGATCACCTGCACTGGAAGCTTGTTCCAATGCTCAATCACTCTTTCCGTGAAGAAGTGCTTCCTGGCGTCTCCACGAAACTTCCCTCCCCTGAGTTTGAGCGGATGTCCTCTTGTGGTCGAAGGTCCTTTGAGAAAAAAGATATCATCTTCCACCTCGACCCGTCCCGTGATGTACTTAAATGTCTCAATCATGTCTCCCCTCTCCCTACGCTCTTCGAGAGTGTAGAGCTGCAATTTGTTCAGTCTTTCTTCGTACGAGAGACCCTTTAGCCCCGAGACCATCCTGGTGGCCATCCGCTGAACCGATTCGACTCTGAGCACATCTTTACAGTAATGTGGCCTCCAGAATTGCACACAGTATTCCAGATGAGGTCTCACCATGGCTCTGTACAATGGCATCATGACTTCAGGCTTCCTGTTGACGAAGCTTCTCTTGATACAGCCTATCATCTGCCGTGCCTTAGATGAAGCCTTCTCCACTTGAGTGGCAGTTTTCATGTCTGCACTGATGATTACTACTAAGTCTCGTTCTGCCGTAGTCCTGATTAAAGTTTCTCCATTCAAGGTGTAAGTTCTGCATGGATTTCCGTTTCCGAGATGCATGACCTTACATTTCTTGGCGTTGAAGCCCAGCTGCCAGATCGAGGACCAACTTTCTAAAGTACGCAGGTCATGCTCCATAGTATCCTGTAGATTGTAGCCGTTTACTATATTGCATAGTTTGGCGTCATCAGCGAATAAGGTTACCTTACCTTGAAGCCCTTGAGTCAGATCCCCAATGAATGTTGGAAGAGGAGTGGGCCCAGGACTGAACCCTGCGGCACTCCGCTGGTCACCTCCGACGTTTTAGAGAGGGTACCGTTAACCACCACCCTCTGAAGTCTGCCACTTAGCCAATCTTTAACCCATGCAGTTAGTGTCTCTCCTAAGCCCATCGATTCCATCTTGTTCAGCAGCCTGCGGTGTGGGACGCTGTCAAAAGCCTTGCTGAAGTCTAGGTATACGACGTACAAGGACTGTCAGATTTGGAAAAATAAAATTACCAATATTTTTTCAAAGTTTCCTCAATTAATACTGGGAATTTTATTTTTCCAAATCTGACGGCGAGATCTGAGCTGAATAAAGATCCACCTGGTCCTGGGCACATCAATGCTGGAAGGACTTCCATGCTTTAGCATAAGCCGACACTGCTGATGACTTCTTAAGACTTCATAAGAGTATCAACAACCTGGGCAGAGGCACTCAATAGCCATGCCGTAAGATCAAAGTGACTCGGATCTTCAATGGAAACTGGACCCTATGAGTGAAGGTCCGGAGAGGCGCTTTGCTGAAGGCTGCAACCTCTATGCAGACACATCAGATCTGCGTACCAGGATCTACGAGGCGAATCTGGAGCCACCAGAATGATGTGGCCTGGATGAGCTTCAACCCTCCAAATGACCCGGCTGGTCATCGGCCAAGTTAGAAAAACATACAGGAGAATTTCCTAAGGCCACAGCTGCACCACAGCGTTGAATCTCACGGTGCTGGGTTCAGATCTTTGACTGAGAAACGATCCGATTTCTTGTTTCTAGCTATGGCCATGAAATTGAAGTGAGGCCATCACCAGCACCCCACTATCACTTGGAACGTCTTTGGGGACAGGATCCACTCACCCAAATTCAAAATCTGTCTGCTGAGGAAGTCAGCCCAAACACTGTCTATCGGCAACACTAGGAGATGATGCTCCGCACAAAGAAAAAGAAAGTGGGCTTCCTGAGCTAGAGGAATGCTCTTGGCAACTGACGTAGGTTACTGCCATTGCATTGCCAGAGAAGACCCTGACCACTTGGCCCTCCAGAGCCTTCTGCAATCTCATCAGAGCTAGCCAAATGGCTCTGAGCTCTAACTGGTTGAGGGACCACTTTTGCTGAGAGAGCGTCCAACACCCCTGAACAAAAGAGCAATTACAATGGACTCCCTAACCCCGAAGGCTGACATCAGACAGCACCATGATCCAGAAGGCAATGTGTAGCAGTAAGCCCCCACAGAATGACTGTGGGAGAAGTCACCAGTTCATGTTTGCTCAACCTCCAGAATCCAAGGTAGATAGGTTTGCAAGGCATCCCTGTGCCAAGTCCAGCAAGAGAGAAAAAATGCAGAAGACGATGTCTGTACACCCTCAACCAAGGAACCACATCTAGTGGGCAACCATGGATCCCAGAAATTGAAGATAAACCCATGCTGATCGAGTCAGCCACTCTAAGAACATATGAAGTTGCCTCCGCTGGGTCAGACCAGAGGTCCATTGCGCCCAGCAGTCCGCTCCCACTGCGGCCCATCAGGTCCATGACCTGTAAGGTGATCCTTGTCTAAACCCTTTAATCCCCCTTGTCCTTCTATCTATACCCTTTCATAACCTATCTCTACCTCTATCTATATCCCTCAATCCCCGTATCCTTCAGGAATTTATCCAATCCTTCTTTGAAACCCGGTAGTGTACTTTGTCCTATCACAACCTCCGGAAGGGCATTCCAGGTGTCCACCACCCTCTGAGTGAAAAAGAATTTCCTAGCATTGGTTCTAAACCTGTCCCCTTTCAATTTCTCTGAGTGCCCCCTTGTTCTTGTGGTTCCCAATAGGCTGAAGAATCTGTCCCTTTCTACCTTCTCTATGCCTTTCATGATCTTGAAAGTCTCTATCATGTCTCCTATGAGTCTCCGCTTTTTCAAGGAAGAGAGCCCCAGCCTTTCTAACCTGCCTGCGTATGAAAGGTTTTCCATACCTTTTATCATTTTCGTCGCTCTTCTCTGAACCCTCTCAAGTATCGCCATGTCCTTCTTGAGGTACGGTGACCAATATTGGACACAGTACTCCAGATGCGGGCGCACCATCGCGCAATACAGCGGCATGATGACTTTCTTCGTCCTTGTTGTAATACCCTTCTTAATAATACCCAACATTCGGTTTGCTTTCTTTGAGGCCGTTGATTTCATTGTTGTATCCACCAGCACACCCAAGTCTTTTTCAAGGTTACTTTCCCCAAGCACTGATCCCCCCATTTTGTAGCTGAACATCAGGTTCTTTTTCCCTATATGCATGATCTTGCATTTCTCTAAAGTTCATTTGCCATTTATTTGCCCACTCTTCCAGTTTGTTTAGGTCCCTTTGTAGGTCTTCACATTCTTCCGCGGTTCTAACCTTGCTACAGAGTTTGGTGTCATCCGCAAATTTTATAACTTCACACTTTGTCCCCGTTTCCAGGTCATTTATAAATACATTGAACAGCAGCGGTCCGAGCACCGACCCCTGCGGAACACCGCTCGTGACCCTCCTCCAGTCCGAGTAGTGGCCCTTCACTCCAACCCTTTGCTTTCTGCCTGCCAACCAGTGTTTAATCCATCTGTTTACGTCCCCTTCCACCCCGTGGTTCCACAGCTTCCTAAGTAGCCGCTCATGAGGTACCTTGTCAAAGGCTTTTTGGAAGTCAAGATAAATGATGTCTATGAGTTCCCCTTTGTCCATCTGGCTGTTTATCCCTTCAAAGAAGTGCAGTAAGTTCGTTTGGCACGATCTTCCCTTGCAGAGGCCATTACTGCAATGACTGAACCCATGGCCTCTATTTGAAAGTGTGGAACCTTGAGAGCCGTATTCACGACCTGAAGATCTTCTGAGATTTCTGGGCATGAGAAAGTATGTAGTATCTGACTGAGCCCAAGAGTTTGGGTGACCCCCAGCTCTAGAGTTAATATCTTGCCAGCGCTGAATGATGGCTAGAACATTGAGCGTCGTGACCGGGCAACCTGTACTAAAGTCCATAAACCAATCTGGCAAATTCCAGCTTGTAGCCCAATCAAGGAAAATCCAAGACTCACTTGTTGGACATAATGTGCATCTAGGCGGAAAAAAACACAGAGCCAGCCTCCTATCTGAAGAGGAACATCCCTCGGCCTGGCACCATTTTGCCTCTTCACCAGGGGGCGCAGAACTAGAGGAGAAAGGCATGGATACCTGTAGCCATTATACCATTATTGGTAGCCCTGTGAAGAAATCTGCTATGTGGCACTTGCATATGGTCAGGATCACTGTGAGCCACGAAATTAGAACGACCAGAACCCCTCCGGTCTGGGTCTGCTATCAGGCAGAGCCTTAAGGCGACGGTACATTCTAGAATCCATGAGGTCATCCAGACCATAGCCAAAACAGTCCAGCCAAAGTAGCCTTGGAAGTGGAATTACCAGTTCACTGTCTGAACCAAAGCATTCTGTGGGCAGAGATGGAGTATGCCAACACTTTTGCCAAACCCACATAAGGTCATACAATGCCTCCGCCATATAACCAAAAAAGTTGAGGAGGGGGAACCACCTCCTCACTCTCCATTGTGCGCATTTTAGAGAAACTGGCGTGTGCAACGAAAGACATTGCCTAAGCAGCTTTAATGCCTAAAGTAGCTGTATCAAAGAGTTTCCTGAGGACTACATCCACACAGTCGTGCATATCCTATAAAACTACACCACCCACACTGGGGAGAGAGGTGCGTTGAGCCACCTGCACCAAAGAAACCACCTTGATCTGGTACAAAAGATGCTGACACTCCTGTGCCAAAGGATACCAGTGTGACATAGCTCTAGCAATTTTCAGAGCACCCTCCGGAGAGACAAACTACTCCAAAACCAGAACGAACATATCAGGGTGCCAGGGGAAGGTAGCAGACTGCAAGCCAATACCACAAAGTCAGAAGGAAAAAGTGGATGGAGCCGGCTGAGTGACCAAAATAAACACCTGCAAAGATGAAGAAATAAGGTCCGGCAAAGCCGCAAACTCAAATAAGAGCAGGATTGTGAGAGCATTTCCAGGCTTCAAAACCCACAGATCCAGCACAGAGTCCATGATCACCCACCCCGGGAAGTGTTGCACTTGCAAATAAGTCTGTGAATTCTTACGCAGACAGAGCTTCAAATTTGCTCCAAGCACTAAATTACCCAAAAAGAGGACAAAATTACGTTGAATTAAAATAATAAAATGGGGAGAGCAGAACAAACACATCTGCAGTCATGCGTACAGAAGGAAAGAACTGAAGATTAATGAAAGTCTCCAACAAAGCATTATGCCCACAGCATGGAAACAGTCATCCGTCCCATCATTAAGGATCATAAAATCAGCTCAGAAGAAAAATCCAATTACAGGCCAATTGCAAATATCCCTTACTTGGCAAAGCTGACTTAGAAGATAGTATTTAACCAAGTATCAGAATTTATAGAAAAAACGAATATTTTACATCTAAATCAAACTGGCTTTAGACAATACCACTCTACTGAACATTCGTTGATTGGCATGTCTACTTCCATACTTTACTACTTGGATCATCATACATCTGTTCTTCTGATATCTATTGATCTTTCATCAGCATTTGACACAATTGACCACAATCTTTTAATAGAAAGACTTCAATCCACAGGTATTATGGATCAGGTTCTTCTTTGATTTAAATCCTATTTTGAAAATCACTCATCAACTGTGTACTTCAACAATATAACTTCGGAAAGTTTCTCAGCAACATACGGTATCCCGCAAGGATCCATTCTTTCTCCTCTTTTAATATTTTTCTTGCACCTCTCATGACCCTTTGTCAATCTATTGGTTTTACAGTATTTGCTTACGCAGATGATATCCAGCTTTTAAATCCGCTGGATCCCAACAGTTCTTTAGAAACATTAGCAATTAATGAGAAACTTGAACAGATTCACCAGTGGCTTGATACCAACAGATTAGCTTTTAATATCAATAAATCAAATGTTATGCTCTTTCCATGGAAAGATAGTTTGAAACTTATTTTTCCAATTTCTATTAAGGGTATCACTCTAAAGCTGATAAATAGAATTAAGATCTTAGGGGTTACCTTAGATGATAAATTAACCTACCATGACCATATTAGTAACATTGTTAAATCAACTTTCTATAGACTACGTCAAATCCATTCAGTGCCAAAATTTTATGTGAATATATTAATCCACTCCTTGGTTATTACAAAATTCGATTATTGCAATGCCCTATTCAAGGGAATAGCCCAAAAGGAAATTAGACGTTTGTAGATCATCCAGAACACATCAATCAAACTTATAATGAAAGCCAAGAAATTCGATCATGTGACTCCTCTTCTTAAAAAAGCACACTGGCTTCCTGTCGCACATCGCATAATGTACTAAGTTTGCTTACCTTCAAATCTCTGATATACAAAACTCCGGCTTTCATTTACAAATCATCGATTCCTTATACTTCATCCAAGTTACTAAGGTCATCCCCTCACTTAAAATTATTAATACAAGACAGCACTTCATCTTTTCCATTACAGCTCCTCAAACATGGAATTCCCTCCCTATTTACTTAAGAGAGGAAAAAAATTTGGATAAATTTAAGAGCAAACTTAAAAGCTTTCTTTTTAAAGACGCATTTAATGACTAAAAGGACTGCTTAGGAGTTTCACTTTATTTTCATATCTTCTTTGAGATTCTTCGTTCTCTCCCTTCCTATTGTTTTTAACCATAAGTGTCTTCTTCTATTAACCAAATTGTATTTCTTTCCCCATCCTTTCCTCACGTTTTATTATGTTTATTAAACTAGTCTTCAATATGTTTTGCAAGACTTAGTTTTTTGTTAGTTTTCTTTGTCCTCCCAATTTTGTAATTTTATTGATTTGTTCATCGCTTAGAATTTTGAATAAGCGATTAATCAAATTTTATAATAAACTTGAAACTTGATAAACTTGAAGATGGAGCTAGAAAGCCCAATGAAGTATAACAGAGGTAGAGTAAAAAAATCTGGAGTGGATTCCTTCTGCAGCAGCATGCGGCTATAGGGAAATAACCCTACTGTCTAGAATGTCTCACCTATTGCACTGGAAATTCATTTTTAAATGCAGGGACTGAATAAAATGTTCTAAACTCACTCTTGTAGAAATATGTTGCAAAAATGAGCTGGAACAAGACAGTCCTTTTTGGAGAACAGAGGCCTTCCAAATCTTAATGCAATCCCTAATCCTCTCTCACATAGACTACTGTAGTGTTAACACTAGTTCTTTGCTCTAAATGTTGCTATCGTGTCTACAACTAGTTCAAAATTTGAACAAGTTTAAATTAGGCATCACTGCCTTTAAGATCCTGAAAGGGAATACCCCCTGACTGCCTAACAGAGTTGGCCATCCTACCCCAGGGTGCCTCCAACAGATATTCCACCAGAAATATTTTCCACTTAATATTCCCAGCATGCAACAATATAAAGTCTACCAGGCAAATTATCTTATCCATCCAGTATCAGTTAGCACAATGCTGGAACCAACTACCACTTACACTATGATCTTGTGACCACTACCTCAGATTCAGAAAAGTTAAAAAAACATTTCTACACCAAGACAGGGAATCAACTCTGAAGTAATTGTTTGGTGTACAACATTGCATATGCCTGGTAGCACTGTAGAAAAGATAAGTAGTAGTATTATAAAAAGCCCTTTTTTAAAATTGGCTAATGCAACTCCTGGGACATAACAATGAGCCAATGGTCAAGAAGATTTTTGTTAGAATGGTCATACAGATTTTATGTTAGAAGTAAATGCTCAATATTAACACCCTCAAGCACTAAAAATAGCAGCAGGAAAAGATCACCATTTGTGCTGACTATTGTGTAGGTCTTTTCCCCTTTCCCATAATTTAAATGACTTTGTATCTACTCCATTCTCATCATAGCTAGGCTAGATAATAGGGAAGCTGGAAATGATTATTTTGGAAGGGGACGAGGGTATTAAGACTCATGATGCTATAGGCCTACAACTCTAATCAATACTGCGGGAGAAGGGATGCAACATGATCAAACTTTTATTAGAAAAATCTGTTCATTACTGCTGGCAATCTCCCCCCCTCCCCCCCCCAGAAGCAGCATGAGCAATTTCTAGATACAATACTGAATAACTCACATGTTGGACATAAACAAGCATTGACTTATGTGCAGAATAGTCAATCAGGGGTTTAAACAGCATTTAACAACACAAATGTGCACCATTCATTCTTCCAATCTAATCTGGCTGAAATTACATGTATGGTGAAAACCAGCAAATACTTGATTTAACTGAATTTACCTCATAGCTATAGCTGCCTGATGTAATCAGTTTTCAACTAGAGAAACCTATATGGGTAAAAATCTCTGCAAAAAACGACTCCATAATGCTTTATTCTGTGAACCCAAACCAACAGTAGGCAGGATAACTTCAGTAATGAAAATGCAGGGCTACAGAGCACCAGAAATCATTTCTTTGCAACAAACTCCAACCAAACCAGATCTGAAAAGTGTGTTTAAAAGTTCATGACAAACTCCTCTGGGAATCAAGTCAAAGAAAATAAAACAATCTTTGCATTCCATGTACGAGAACAAGATTTAGCCAGGAGGCAGAGATATCATCAAAGAGTGGGGGCAGAGACTTACCCACCCCTGGGTGAGGAAGTTTCAAGTTTATTTAAACTTTGATTGATCGCCCAATCATACATTCAAGGCGATGCACAATTCTAAAACAGGGAAACAAAAATTCATATACCAAAAACATGACTTACTAGACAGATAGAACCAATAAGGAATGTAGGGATGGAAATACAATAACTGAAAGCAAATGAGACAATTAGGGGTCAAGTCTTCAGCAGGGTTGAAGGGATCAGGGGTCTAAACTGATGTGTGTGGTCCAAATTTGTGATGTCTAGCAGTCAAAAGCATCTTTAAAAAAGAAAGCATTTTATCTTGCTCTTAAATCTATCGATATTTCATTCTTCCGTTAAATAAATTGGTAAGGAATTCCACAATTGAGGAGCCGTAACTGAAAAGATGTATTGTCTATGCGTATTGATGGTTTTAACTGAAGGAACAGCCAGCAAATGTTGGTCATTGGACCGAAGTATTCCAGTAGAAGAGTATAGAATTGAACCCTATCAATGAAAGCTGGGGATTTGTAGAGCAGCGCCTTAAGAGATAACAAACATATGCAACATTGGAAGCCAGTGGGATTTCTTGAGAACTTACCAGTCGCAGATCAATCACATCTTGCAGCATGAAGCGAATTCGAGATGAGGTTTTTCGCTCCTTAATGATCTTCTCCATTTGATGAAAGTACTGGGCCATCCTCGGCTGTGGAAAGAAAAGAGGGTGTTAGCTGGCTCTTCATAGATCCCTTTCTTTTATCAGAAAGAGTCAAAATCCCCCCCCATGCAACCCCTGACCGTCCTCCCTCCCACAGAGGATCATTTTCTCCATGAATCAAAGCTACTTCCTGGGCTTCCATTAAATGTTCTCTGAAGACAGCAGTTCACTATCCACACACATTGGTTACATCAGTGTTTTTCAAACGTTTTACACCCGTGGACCGGCAGAAATAAAAGAATTATTTTGTGGACCGGCAAACTACTAAGACTGAAATTTTAAAAAACCGTCCCGTCTCTGTGAGCTCGGTCCCCGCAAATTAAACGTAAACCGACAACAAGCGAAACAAAGCTCTACACTCGTTAGAAGGAACTACCATATTTCACGCATATAACGCATTTTTACAAACCGTGCATAACCTTGCGCGTTATACGCGTGAGCGCGTTTTCCAACTTTTTTTTTTACATAGTTCCCCCCCCCCCCCCCGCAGGACCGCTCGCACCCCCACCCTGAAGGACCGCTCGCACGCACTCGCACCCCCACCCCGAAGGACCGCTCGCAACCCCACAGCCTCCTGACCCCCCCATCATGTAGAAGCTCCTAGAAAGCACAGTTACTTACCGTAACAGGTGTTATCCAGGGACAGCAGGCAGATATTCTTAACGCATGGGTGACGTCACCGACGGAGCCCCGGTACGGACCTTTTTAACTAGAAAGTTCTAGTTGGCCGCACCGCGTATGCGTGAGTGCCTTCCCGCCCGACGGAGGAGAGCGTGGTCCCCAGTTAAGATAAGCCAGCTAAGAAGCCAACCCGGGGAGGAGGGTGGGACGTAAGAATATCTGCCTGCTGTCCCTGGATAACATCTGTTACGGTAAGTAACTGTGCTTTATCCCAGGACAAGCAAGCAGCATATTCTTAACGCATGGGTGACCTCCAAGCTAACAGAGAGGGAGGAGGGATGGTTGGCCATTAGGAAAATAAATTTTGTAACACAGATTGGTCGAAGTGTCCATCCCGTCTGGAGAAGGCATCCAGACAGTAGTGAGTAGTGAACGTGTGAACTGAGGACCAAGTGGCAGCCTTGCAGATTTCCTCGATGGGCGTGGAATGGAGGAAAGCCACAGAAGCAGCCATAGCTCTGACCCTGTGGGCCGTGACAGCACCTTCCAGTGAGAGACCGGCCCGAGCATAACAGAACGCAATACAGGCAGCAAGCCAGTTGGAAAGCGTCCGTTTAGAGACAGGACGACCTAGACGGTTAGGATAGAAGGTCAGAAAGAGCTGAGGGGACGAGCGGTGAGCCCTGGTACGGTCAAGGTAGTATGCAAGGGCAGGCTTACAATCCAGCGTGTGCAACGCCTGTTCCCCAGGATGAGAATGGGGTTTAGGGAAAAAGACAGGCAACACAATGGACTGGTTGAGGTGAAAAGCCGAGACCACCTTGGGAAGGAATTTAGGATGGGTACGCAGAACCACCTTGTCATGGTGAAAAACAGTGAACGGTGAATCGGCGACCAGTGCATGCATCTCACTAACCCTCCTGGCAGAGGTGATGGCAATGAGGAAAAGCACCTTCCATGTTAGAAGTTTGAGCGAAGTTGTGGCAAGAGGCTCAAAAGGGGGTTTCATGAGGGCTGATAAAACCACATTCAGGTCCCAGACGACAGGAGGAGGCTTCAGAGGTGGTTTGACATTGAAGAGGCCTCTCATGAACCGGGAAACCAGTGGATGAGCCGTGAGAGGTTTTCCGAGGATAGGCTCATGAAACGCAGTGATGACACTGAGGTGGACTCTGATTGAGGTAGACTTGAGGCCAGCGTCGGACAGAGAGAGCAAATAGTCCAGTACAGTTTCCACCGCTAATGAGGTGGGATCGTGATGATGCAGTAGACACCAAGAGGAGAACCTGGTCCACTTCTGATGGTAACATTGGAGGGTGGCCGGTTTCCTGGAGGCATCCAAAATGCGACGGACAGGCTGAGACAGATTCTCTGGAGAGGTCAGCCCGAGAGAAACCAAGCTGTCAGGTGGAGCGAAGACAGATTGGGATGCAGTAGAGACTGACGTTGCTGCGAAAGTAGAGTAGGAAACACAGGAAGAGGAATGGGCTCCCTGGAGCTGAGCTGAAGCAGGAGGGAGAACCAGTGTTGGCGAGGCCACCGAGGAGCGATGAGAATCATGGTGGCCCTGTCCCTGCGGAGTTTGGATAACGTCCGCAACATCAGAGGTAGTGGAGGAAAGGCATAGAGGAACCGATCCGTCCAGTCGAGCAGGAATGCATCTGGGGTCAGACGATGAGGAGAGAAGAGTCTGGAACAGAACTGGGGCAGCTGATGGTTGTGAGGCGCTGCAAAGAGGTCCACCTGCGGAGTGCCCCAGCGAGCAAAGATGGAGTGGAGTGTTGAAGGGTCCAGAGTCCACTCGTGAGGTTGAAGGATGCGGCTGAGATTGTCGGCCAGGGAGTTCTGTTCACCCTGGATATAGACAGCCTTGAGGAAGAGATTGCGGGCCGTGGCCCAGGTCCAGATGCTGAGAGCCTCCTGACAAAGGAGGCGAGATCCAGTGCCGCCTTGCTTGTTTATGTAGTACATGGCGACTTGATTGTCTGTGCACAGGAGAAGAACCTGAGTGCAGAGAAGGTGCTGGAAGGCCTTGAGAGCATAGAACATGGCTCTGAGTTCCAGGATGATGTTGACGCTCCTGAGGGGTCCAGAGTCCCTGGGTGCGTAGATCTCCCAGGTGATCTCCCCACGCATAGGGGGAGGCATCCGTGGTTATGATCATGGAGTGAGGGGGTAGATGAAAGAGTAGACCCCTGGAAAGATTTGAGGAGTTCAACCACCATTGAAGAGATTGCTGAAGAGACGATGTCACAGAGATGGGATGAGAAAGAAGATCCGTGGTCTGTGACCATTGGTTGGCAAGAGTCCATTGAGGTGTCCTGAGGTGGAGTCGCGCCAGAGGAAGCACATGGACCATCGAGGCCATGTGGCCCAGGAGGACCATCATCTGTCGGGCAGGAATGGAGTGATGAAGGAGCACCTGACGACAGAGGTGGAGCAGGGTCCATTGACGGTCGGAGGGGAGAAACACCCTCATTAGTGTGGTGTCGAGAACTGCTCCGATGAACTGAAGTCGCTGTGTGGGAAGCAGATGCGACTTGGGGTAGTTGATCTCGAACCCCAGGAGATGGAGGAAAGAGATGGTGTGATGAGTGGCTTGTAGCACAAGTGGAGACGTAAGTGCTTTCACCAACCAATCATCCAAGTAGGGGAACACCTGGAGGTTGTGAGACCTGAGGAAGGCCGCCACCACAATAAGGCACTTGGTGAACACCCTGGGCGATGAAGCGAGGCCAAAAGGTAGCACTTTGTACTGATAGTGACGGTGCTGTATCTGGAACCGTAGGTAGCGACGTGAAGTCGGATTGATTGGGATGTGAGTGTAGGCCTCTTTGAGGTCCAGGGAACATAGCCAGTCGTGTTGAGAGAGAAGAGGGTAAAGCGTGGCAAGGGAGAGCATTCTGAACTTCTCCTTGACCAGACACTTGTTGAGGTCCCTGAGATCGAGGATGGGACGAAGGTCTCCTATCTTCTTGGGAACCAGGAAGTAGCGGGAGTAGAATCCCTGACCCCTTTGGTCCGGAGGCACCTCTTCGATGGCATTGAGAAGGAGGAGGGATTGGACCTCCCTCAGGAGGAGGGGGGTTTGGGAGGAGTGAGAAGCAGACTCTACGGGAGGATTGTCTGGTGGAAGAGTCTGGAAGTTGAGAGAGTAGCCGTGACGAATGATGTTGAGGACCCATTGGTCTGATGTGATGACCTCCCAACGGCTGAGGAAGAGTTGGAGGCGACCTCCGATAGGCTGAGGAAGAGGCAATGATGGTGGGAGACTGGCTATGCCCTGGAGGAAAAAGTCAAAAGGGATGAGAAGGTTTTGATGGAGGAAGAGGCTTGGCAGGTTGGTGAGACTGTGAGCGAGCCTGAGTTTGATGCTGTTGACGAGGTCGGCGAGGCTGCTGTTGAGGTGGGATGAGAGGTCTGGCCGAGAACCTGCGTTGGTAGGAAGACTGCTGTCTGTAGGGGCGAGCAGGCGGGGTCTTCTTTTTAGGCTTCACCAGGGTGTCCCACCTGGTTTTTGGGTTGTTGAGTCTAGGGACTCCCCGAAGAGTTCATCACCAAGACAAGGTGCATTAGCCAGGCGGTCTTGGTGGTTAATGTCGAGGTCAGAAACTCTCAACCAGGCCAGACGCCGCATGGCAACAGCCATGGCAGACGCTCGAGAGGTCAGCTCAAACGAGTCATAAATGGAGCGCACCATGAATTTCCGGAGTTGGAGCAGACTGGAAATTTGTTGTTGAAAAAGAGGCACCTTACGTTCAGGGATGTATTTTTGTAAGGCGGAAAGTTATTGCACCAGATGCTTCATGTAGAAGGAGAAGTGAAAGGTGTAATTATTTGCCCTGTTGGCCAGCATTGCATTCTGGAAAAGGCGCTTGCCAAACTTATCCATAGTTTTTCCCTCTCTGCCAGGAGGGGTGGAGGCATAGACATTGGAGCCCTGAGTTTTCTTTAAGGTGGACTCCACCAGGAGAGATTCATGGGGCAATTGAGGCTTGTCAAACCCTGGGATGGGAATGACCCGATACAAGCTATCCAATTTGCGAGGGGCCCCCGGGACAGTGAGGGGGTTCTCCCAGTTCTTATAAAAAGTTTCCCGTAGGATGTCATGTACGGGTAACTTGAGGAATTCCTTAGGAGGTTGGTCAAAGTCTAAGGCATCGAGAAAGGCCTGTGACTTTTTAGAGTCGGACTCTAAGGGAATGGAAAGAGCAGCAGACATCTCCCTAAGGAATTTGGTGAACGAGGACTGTTCAGGTTTTGAGAGGGTATCAGTCACTGAAGGTTCCTCGTCCGTGGAGGAAGCGTCTTCCTCGGTACCGTGTGGGGATTCTTCCCATAAGTCTGGGTCCCTGATGTCGGGGTGCGCACGGCGGGACATCGGTGTGGAGGGCTCGGCATGGCGGGTTTTGGAGAGAGACTTGCCAGAGCGGACTGAGGCGGTACCGGGTGAGGAAGACCGGTGCCATACCTGGTACCGAGGATCGGCCTCAGAGCGGGTCTGTACCGGAGGTTGGGAAAGATGTGGCTCAGCCGAGAGGACCAGCATGGAAGTGTTGAGCGGTACCGAGGGGGTCGACACTGATGGATCGGTGCGAGGTTCGGACCGGTCCCGTACCGGAAGGTGCGGTGCCAGCAACGCCGGCAACAGTTGTTGGAGCTGTTGTTGTAGCTGCTCCTGTAACTGTGTTTGGAGTATGGCCGCGATGCGGTCGTCCAGGGGAGGCAACGGTACCGCTTTTTTCTTCTTCGGTACCATAGGTGCCGCTCTACGCTCCAGCGATGAGGAGGCCGATGACGAGGCACTCACCGATATCGGAGCGGAGCGTTTGCGGGGTCGATGCGGTGCCGAGGTTGCCGGTGTCGCAAACGTGGCAGGAGGGCGCTCAAGGGAAGTGGAAGGCTTCTTAGCCGGCTTACCTGGGGCCAGCGACCCCGAAGAAGGATCCGGTGGAGTTGAAGTAGTCGGGTTCGACTTTTGCGGTGCCGTCGACGTCGCGGCAGATTCCATGGCAGATCCGGTACCGAATAGAATATTTTGCTGGATCTGCCTATTTTTTAAGGTGCGCTTTTTAAGTGTAGCACAGCGGGTGCAGGTGTCCACCCGATGCTCTGGACCCAAGCACTGCAGGCACCAATTGTGCGGGTCGGTAAGAGAGATCGGGCGTGCACACCGCTGGCACTTCTTAAAGCCCGGTTGAGGGGGCATGAAGGGAAACACGGCCTCCGCAAAATCAAAGTCGGAGGCCTGTATGGTGGCCGGCCTGAAAAATAAAGAAAATCCGACGATTTTTTTTTTTGAAAATAAAAGGGAAAGTAACCCGAAGGGAAAAAAGAGAAAAACAACGAAAAATTACGCGAGCGGGAAGGCAGGAATTGATTTTTCAACGGCCGTTGAAAACACATGCGTCTTCTTCGCTCCGCGGAAACGAAGAAACTGGGGACCACGCTCTCCTCCGTCGGGCGGGAAGGCACTCGCGCATGCTCGGTGCGGCCAACTAGAACTTTCTAGTTAAAAAGGTCCGTACCGGGGCTCCGTCGGTGACGTCACCCATGCGTTAAGAATATGCTGCCTGCTTGTCCTGGGATAAACATAGAAACATAGAAAGATGACAGCAGAAAAGGGCTACAGCCCACCAAGTCTGCCCACTCTACTGACCCACCCCATTAAGTCTGAGTGCTAATGACCCAGCTCCTTAACTCGACCCTCGCAGGGATCCCACGTGGATGTCCCATTTATTCTTAAAGTCGAGCACGCTGGTGGCTCTGATCACCTGCTCCGGAAGTTTGTTCCACTGATCCACCACCCTTTCTGTGAAGAAATACTTCCTGGTGTCACCACTAAATTTCCCTCCTCTGAGTTTGAGCGGGTGCCCCCTTGTGACCGAGGGTCCCTTGGGAAAGAATATGTCATTTTCCACCTCAACACGACCTGTGACGTACTTAAATGTCTCTATCATGTCACCCCTTTCCCTGCGCTCTTCTAGAGTATAGAGCTGCAATTTGCCCAGTCTTTCTTCGTATGAGAGACCCTTGAGTCCGGAGACCATTCTAGTGGCCATCCGCTGGACTGACTCAGCTCGAAGCACATCTTTACGGTAATGTGGCCTCCAGAATTGCACACAGTATTCCAGATGAGGTCTCACCATGGTTCTGTAAAGTGGCATTATGACTTCAGGTTTGCGGCTAACGAAGCTTCTATTGATACATCCCATCATTTGCTTTGCCTTGGATGAGGCCTTCTCTACCTGTTTGGCAGCCTTCATGTCTGCACTGATGATTACTCTCAAGTCCCGTTCTTCTGAAGTCATAGCTAGTGTTTCTCCATTCAAGGTGTCCTGCTGCTTCCTCTTGGCGGTCCCGGCCCTTCTGTGAGCCCTGCGTCTGCGCTGCTTCCTCCATCGGAAGAGGAAGCAGCGCAGACGCAGGGCTCACAGAAGGGCCGGGACTGCCAAGAGGAAGCAGGACAATGGTAGGAGCTTCTACATGATGGGGGGGGGGGGGTCGGGAGGCTGTGGGGGTGCAGGTGGGAGTGCGTGCGAGCAGTCCTTCGGGGTGGGGGTGCGAACGGTCCTGCGGGGGGGGTGAATCGGCCGTCGGGGGGGGGGGGGGGGCATCAGGCTTTCAGGGTGGGGACAGGACTTCAAGGGGGAGAGGAGAGTCGGGGCGGGCGAAAGGAGAGTCGGGGTGGCCAGAGGAGAGTCGGGGCGGGCGAAAGGAGAGTCGGGCGGCGACGGGAGAGTCGGGGCGGCATGCGCAGTATACGGGTGTGCGCGGTATATAAAAATTTACATAAATTACAGTTTCCCGCGCGCTATACCCGTGTGCGCATTTTACACGGGTGCGCGGTATTTGAGTGAAAATACGGTAGTTTTCTTTTTACCTTTTTTTTTTAATTACAAAGCTGAAAGATCCTAGGGCAATCAAAATTACGACCTCAGCAGTACTAATAGGGACACATGACACATGCTTTCCTCTCAGCAACCGCTTTTTTTTTTTTTTTTTGGACACTCAATGCCCTGCCCAACCTGCCAAAGTGGGACATACCATTTCCCGGCAATTTGACCCATAGCGATTTCAGCCCCTCTGCCTTCGTTGCTACTCGGTCGGGATGGATATGGTAACGAAGGCAGAGGGGCTGGAATCGCTATGGGTCAAATTGCCGGGAAACAAGGGTGCGGGCATAAAATTGGGGCTGTACTATCGCCCACCTGGTACGCCAGAAGGAGTCGGACACGACTTGGAAGCTGAACTGAGACAGGAATGCAGGACTGGAAGTGTAACAGTGATGGGGGACTTCAACTACCCGGGGATAGACTGGAGTACGTGTCACTCCAACTGCACTAGGGAAACAGGATTTGTAGAAGCCGTGAGGGACTGCTTCATGGAGCAACTAGTCAGGGAACCGATGCGAGGGGGTGCTACTCTTGACCTCATCCTAAACGGATTAGGGGGGCCTGCAAGAGGGGTAGAAGTGGGAGGACCACTAGGCAACAGTGACCACAACGCGATCAGATTCAAATTAGAAAGGGGGACTCCCATAGTAAGGAGGACCGCAACAACTGCGCTCAGGAAAGGAAACTATGTTGCTATGAGGGAAATGGTGGGGAGGAAGCTCAGAAACATCTTTAGGATGGAGACTGTAGGAAGCGCCTGGACCCTATTCAGGGACACCCTGCAGAAAGCACAAAGAATGTACGTCCCCAGTTTCAGGAAAGGCTGCAAGAACAAGCGGTCAAAGGACCCGGCTTGGATGTTAACTGAAGTAAAGAGGACAATAAATGACAAAAAAGTATCCTTCCAGAGATGGAAAAAGGACCCAACGGAAGAAAATCACCAGGCGCACAGGAAATGCCAAAAGGAATGCCACCGAGAGGTTAGAAAAGCAAAAGGGAAATACGAAGAGGGGCTGGCCAGGGAGGCGAAAAACTTCAAGGCATTCTTCAGTTACGTTAAGGGGAAGCGATCAGCGAGAGAGGAGGTGGGGCCGTTGGACGATGGGGATAGGAAGGGAGTGATTAAAGAGGATAAAGAGGTAGCTGAGAGGTTGAACACGTTCTTCTCGTCAGTTTTCACGAGAGAAGACACATCTAATATACCGGACTCAGAGGAGCTCATGAGTGGGGAACAGGCCGAAAAATTGGAGCACATAGAGGTAAGTAAGGAGGATGTCCTCAAACAGATAGACAGGTTAAAATGCGGCAAATCACCGGGCCCAGATGGGATCCACCCAAGGGTTCTAAAGGAACTAAGACAAGAAATAGCGGGCACAATCCAGCATGTTTGCAACCTATCCTTGAAAACTGGTGAGGTACCAGAGGACTGGAAATTGGCGAATGTCACACCTATCTTCAAGAAGGGATCGAGGGGTGACCCCGGGAACTACAGGCCGGTGAGCCTAACTTCAATTATAGGGAAGATGGTGGAAGCTATGATCAAAGACGGCATTTGCGAGCACTTCGAGAGAAATGGCCTACTGAGAACAAGCCAGCACGGATTCTGTAAGGGAAGGTCGTGCCTAACGAACCTTCTGTACTTCTTTGAGGGAATAAGCAGTTGGGTGGAAATGGGGAACCCATAGACATCATTTACCTCGATTTTCAAAAGGCTTTCGACAAGGTGCCACATGAAAGGCTGCTTAGGAAGCTGTGGAATCACGGGGTGGGAGGGGATGTGCACAGATGGATCAAGCACTGGTTGTCGGGTAGGCTGCAGAGGGTCGGAGTGAAGGCCCAATATTCTGACTGGCGGGGAGTCACGAGCGGTGTGCCACAGGGATCGGTGCTGGGGCCGTTACTCTTCAACATATTTATCAATGACCTGGAAAAGGAGGCAAAGTGCGAGGTTATAAAATTTGCAGACGATACCAAACTGTGCGGTAGAGTTAGGTCCAGGGAGGAGTGTGAGGACCTGCAAAGGGACCTGGACAAGCTGGAAGACTGGGCAAACAAATGGCAAATGCGCTTTAACGTGGAAAAATGCAAGGTCATGCATATAGGGAAAAAGAACCCGTTGTTCAACTACAAATTGGGGGGGGGGGCATTATTGGGAGACAGCAGACTTGAGAGAGACTTGGGTGTGCTGGTGGATGCATCACTGAAGCCATCTGCACAGTGCGCAGCAGCCTCGAAAAAAGCCAACAGGATGCTGGGCATCATAAAGAGGGGCATAACAACCAGGACGCGGGAAGTCATCATGCCATTGTATCGAGCGATGGTGTGCCAACATCTGGAATACTGCGTTCAGTACTGGTCGCCACACCTCAAGAAGGACATGGCGGTACTTGAGAGAGTCCAAAGGAGAGCAACAAAACTGGTAAAAGGGCTGGAACACTGCCCATACGCCGAGAGGTTGAATAGGCTGGGGCTCTTCTCTCTGGAAAAGAGGAGGCTCAGGGGAGATATGATAGAGACCTTCAAGATCATGAGGGGCATAGAGAGGGTGGATAGGGACAGATTCTTCAGACTGAAGGGGACAACAGGTACGAGGGGGCATTCGGAGAAACTGAAGGGAGATAGGTTCAAAACAAATGCAAGGAAGTTTTTTTTCATCCAAAGGGTCGTGGACACTTGGAATGCGCTACCGGAGGAAGTGATCAGGCAGAGTACAGTACAGGGATTCAAACAGGGATTGGACGGATTCCTGAGGGATAAAGGGATCGTGGGATACTGAGAGAGGTGCTGGGATGTAATACAAGTATAGAAAACTAACCAGGTAATAAGTATGGAAACCCAACCAAGTCGTGAATGTGCAAGACCGGAGGATTAGGACTTCGATGGGAAGATAGGACTTCAAATGGGAAACCAAGGTGGCAAGGGGGCCCCTTCTGGTTATTCAGACAGGTCGTGACCTGTTTGGGCCGCCGCGAGAGCGGACTGCTGGGCAGGATGGACCTATGGTCTGACCCGGCGGAGGCACTGCTTATGTTCTTACAAGCTCCGACACTTCGTAACTCAGGTAGAGGTAATATACCCCCACCCGCACACCATCACTGAGCACCCAGGGTGTGCAATAAATCAAGGTAAAAACGTTCACAAATCAAAAACGAGTGAATCAACTAAAGTGAATAACAGGTGAGACCTGAGCGACCCCTAAATGAACCCTACCAGCTAAAACCCCAGCAAAAAATCAAAAATCAGAAAAACGATAACTTAACTGAAAAACGAAGAATGAAGAAGAAACTCATCTTTAAAGCACAAAATTAAAGCGCGTCCGGATACCAGGTTCAACCGAGCTGGTTTCGGGGAAGAACCCTTCTTCAGGAACCCAGGAACCCGACGGAAAAAAAAAAAAGAGGAGGCTGGAGGGCGGGGGAGAAAAACATAGGGGAAGCCACTGCTTGCCCTGGATCGATAGCATGGAATATTGCTACTCCTTGGGTTTTGGCCAGGTACTAGTGACCTGGATTGGCCACCATGAGAACGGGCTACTGGGCTTCAGTGTTCTCCCCAGAAATTTTTTCCAGCCGGGTGGCATGAAAAAGTAGCCGGGTGGGGCGGGCGGGGAAATTTGGTAGTGGAGAAAATTAAATGTATACTATTTTTATTAGTTAATTATTATTATTTTCCAATGCTCGATATGACTTCCTTTTTTAAGGTGTGACACTTGTGCCAGAATATTTTTACTAAATCTAAGAAGTATCCAATTCTAGAAGTGAATAATTAGATAGTCACCCTCTTTCAAATGGTATAGAGGTTTAAAAAAGGGAAATGCGTTAATGAAGTCATTAGGTTCAATCTAACCATTTATTTCTGCATGAATTTAAACAACTAAAAAAAAAAAGATAAATATAGCTCATCCAGTCATACAAGAAATGGCTGTACAACACCTCTAATAATGTTTTGATCACTAGGTTCCTTCCTGAGGTCTCACTGAGGATATAAAATAGATGCTATCCCCACTTCCAGACCTCTTCCACATAATTTATGGAGAGGTGTTACTAAGCCTTGAAGGGCACCTGTGTGATTAATCTTTATCTGCTTCTTTTTTATTTTGCTATAGTGCAAAGTAAAAGCTAGGGCAAAACAGTATAGGTAAAGATGCAGGTAATAATTAGCAATGTATTAAAAATATTTTATTTTTATTTGCTTATAATGTCATTTGAAAGCTACTTGAAATAATACAACTTTAATTTAATTCTTTATAATGTGTGTCTGTGTGTTGGGGGGGGGACAACACCTACGTCAACAGTAAAGTTAGAATAGAGTCATTAAATCCAGTGGTGTACCTAGTATATATGACAGCCAGTGCTAATCATTTTTTTAACAACCCCCTCCTCTATATAAAAAAAGATATTTTTAGTAATAATCCATGAGTCACACAATAAGGGTGCATCTAGGAAAAGGCAGCATCTTAAACACTGCAGTGAGCACTAGAACACCAACACACGCATTGTAAAACTAAACAAACCAGATCCTACACAGTCAATTGATCCTGTAGTCGATGCTAACAGAAAGCCATGTCCTTTTCATACACACAGAACACAGATACACCCTCGCCCAATATGGAATAATCACAAACTAAAAATAGAAATATGTAGACAAAAGTTAAACTGAACCAAGAAACCAGACTCTGCATACAATGCAACACCACAGAAACAGTGACACATGTCCCCTAATACTGTGCAAAATATAAAGACAGTAGATGTAAATTTGAAAAAAAACTTCTACATAACAGTCACCACTTTACAAATTAACAAATAGAAATAAAACAAATAATGAGAAATATGAAAATACCATTTTATTGGACTAATCCATGTTTCAATTAGCTTTCAGAGGCCAAATCTTTCTTCAAGACAGTACAGTAAACAGCTGTTATGGTATCCTGTCCTGATCTGAGGAAAGGGGTTTAGTCCCCCCCCAAAATTGCCTTATTTCCATTTCCTATTGATAAATTTTAATCAATACAGTTACAATACTACTTGATTCTACGTAAAGCAAAAAAATATATATATTTTTCTACCTTTTGTCGTTTCTGCTTTAGTCATCTTCTCTTCACTCTCTTCTTTCTATTCAGCATTTGTCCTCGCTCCCTTCCAGGCAACATCTGTCCTCTCTCTTTGCCCCTTCCACCAGCCTCTACCCTCTCTCTTCCCCTTCCATCTACTGTCCACCCTATCTCTGCCCCTTGCATCCACTGTCCACCCTTTCTGCCTCTTCCATCCAGTGTCTGCTCTCTCTCTGTTCCATATGGTATATTCCCTCTTTCTATGTCTCTTCAGTAAACTCTATATCCTGTGCCCTTTCTCTCCTTTGTACATGATTTATTTCAGCTTCAACCCCTCTCCATTTTTTGTCTCCACCCCTCCCCTATGCTCTGGCATCTCTCTCTTCTCCTTTCCTTCCTTCCTTCCTTGCCACTCCACCCCATGGTCTGACATCTCTCTCCCCCTTCCCTTCTCTCCCCCCCCCTCTCCAGTATCTGCCTCTCTCTTTCTCTCCGTCTTTCTTCTGTGAGGAGATCATGTTGATCTTGAACACTGAATAATTCTTCCATATTCCCCATATCACTAAACTGTAGTCTGGTCCAGCAGACTGCTTTGGCACTATTACATGGGTAATAGTAAATTCATTATGCATCAGCTTTCCACACAGAATGCCACAAGTCTCTATTTCTTGTGCTGTGTTTACATCTGCCAGCAGCAGAAACTTGTGAGACAGATCCCTTGGCAATACTACACTTTGGAGCCCTTTGACCATCTGGTTCTGTATGGCTGCAGGCTTTAAAGCTCTGTTTACTGGAGGAGACTGTCCAGCATACATAGTTGCATCACTCTTAAGGATCTGATCAGAGATTACATTAGACAAGGTGGTATTTTTAGGCATGGAAAAACAGGACATGTTCTCCTCAATCTGCTCAGATGCCGTCTGATCTCGGGCTAAATCTTGCCTCCTGAGCTAATCTTCAAAGGAGAGCGGAGTGAGAGCCATATCGGCAGTGACATCCGTTTTGGGCCGCATGTTGTGCAGGGCTGGACTAACGCAAGTTGTAAGTTTCCTTCCATCGCTGACCTAACTTCCATAAATCAGCAACAGAGGGAAGCTTACAACTCGCTGCTCTTGCTTGCTTTGGGCCTTCCTCGTTGCCGGGTCCTGCCTTCACGGAAACAGAAAGTAGGCAGGACCCGACAGCGAGGAAAACCCGAAGCAAGCAAGAGCAAGTTGTAAGCTGACCTGTCTCCTATAGCGAACCCATGCTCCGGGGCGTGTGCATGCCGACTTCCCTTCTCTTCCCCCCTCAGGACTTTCGGTTTTGGAGGGAAGCGGCATGCACGTTAGAGCCCCGCCGGGGAGCATGGGTTCAAGTCGCTTGCTGGCGTTAAAAACTAAAAAAAAATAAAATAAAAATGTCAGGCTCCTGCGATTCAGGCTGTGCCGAGTCAGCCCGGTAAATCTCCAAGCCGGTGAGAAGGTTTGTTTTTTTTTTAATGTTGAGCAGAAGGCGGCAGCAGCAGCAGGATTGCGATCGAGATTACAGCCGGGCGCTCATCTAAATTAGCTGGGCGGAGCGCCCGGCTGAAAGGCCCTGGGGAGAACACTGGGCTTGATGGACTAAGGGTCTGACCCAGTAAAGCTATTCTTATGTTCTTAATAATTTGTATTTCGCATATCCTACAATTCTATGCAGATTACAAATTATTCAGGTACTCAAGCATTTTTCCCTACTCCCACTCTAATATACCTGGGGCAATGGGGATTAAGTGACTTGCACAGGGTAACAAGGAGCAGTGTGGGACAGTTTGAACAGAATCTGCCCCAGCACCGATCCTTGAGGCACTCCACTGCTCACCTTTCTGTCCTCCAAGCAAATTCCGTTAACCTCCACCCTCTGTTGTCTGTTCCTCAACCAGTTTCTAATCCAATTCAACACTTTGAGTCCTAACTTCAGCCAGTCGTTTGTTCAAGTCCTCCTATGAGAAACAGTGTCGAAGGCTTTGCTGAAATCTAAGAAAATTATATCTAGCACTCATTCTTGAACAAATTCTCTCATCACCCAATCAAAGAATTCAATCGTTTGGCATGATTTACCTCTAGTAAAGCCATGTTGTCTTAGTAAAGCCATGTTGTCTCAGATCTTGTGAGCCATTAGATTCTAGACACTGCCTCCCCTTCAGCAACGCTTCCATTATTTTTCCAATAACTGAAGTGAGGCTTAACTAATTTGTAATTTCCCACTTCATTTCTGCGACCACTTTTGTGAAGAGAAACCACATCAACTCTTTTCCAATACAATGGAACCACTTCCATCTCCACGGATTTATTGAACAAATCTAAGTGGAGCTGCCAGAACCTTTCTGAGCTCCCTCAATGTCCTGGGACGGATACCATCCAATTCCTTGGCTTTATCGACCTTTAATTTTTTAAGTTGTTCATAAACGTTTTCTTCCATGAATGGCACGGTATCAACTCCATTCTCACTTGAAATTTTGCCTGTCAATTGTGGTTCTTCTCCAGGATTTTCTTTCTTGAACACATAGAAACAGAGGCAGATAAAGGCCAAATGGCACATCCAGTCTACCCACCTACAACATCCGTTATCTCCTCCTCTCCCTATAGGCTAAGGCTCTTTACACTTGCATTGTGAGGTCATGGAGCATTATTGTGAGCATAAGTATTTGTTTAGCACATTTGCTTTTTCCTCATCACTCTCTACATAGTGGTTCACAGCATTTTTCAGTCTTGCAATTCCATTTTTTATCTTCACCTGTTCACTAATATACCTGAAAAAAATTTGTGTATCCCTTTTTTATATTTCTAGCCATTTGCTCTTCCACCTGTGCTTTCACTTGATGTATCTCTCTCTTGGCTTCTTTCATTTTCATCCGATATTCCATTTTGTGCTCCTCTTCTTGAGTATTTTTATATTTCACAAATGCCATCTTTTTGCCTTTATTTTCTAGGTTGGAGAATCATATGTTTCCTTTTCCTCTTGTTTTTGTTTATTTTCCACACATAAAGGTTGATAGCCATTTTTATTGCTCCTATCAGCTTGGACTACTGTTTTTCCATTTCCCTTAGGTCCACCCAAACTATTAGCTCTTTCTTCATGTACTCCTCCATTTTACTAAAGTCCATATTAGAGAATGACACGGTAACAAAATTCATAATCGTTCTGTATCAACCAGCACTGGAGGAGCTACGCAGGCAGATTCGCTCCTCCACCACTTCAATGACTTCTGTTCCCAAGCCTCTGAAATTTCTGCGACCTCACTATGGCAAGCTGAAAGAGATTTATGAAAGCATGGCTTCTGGAGAGAACAAGGTTGGCTCTTTTATCCAGCCATGCTAGAGGAGTTGAGATTAGAAGCTCTTTCTGCTTTTGTAACAAGGTCAACATACCACTTACTGTTTCTGAGCAACATTTCAGTGCTAGTCATGGACCTTGCTTGCCATATGGCTTTTGTTTAGTTAGATGCAGGTAAGGCTTTACCAGACAGTGCAAACTATGAGGTTTTTACTGCTCCCTGCATGAACAGCCTGGAGTATTAGAGTTGCTGCAGAAGATTTCCTGTGCTTGACTTGCCTTACTTGGTGCTTGCTAGAAAGCGCATCAAGAGCTTGTCGGTTGGCGGGGGGTGATTAGATTACTTTTTTTTTTTTTTAATTCTTTATTCATTTTTAAACTTTCATCAAGTGTACAAAAATTCATAATAAACACAATTAATTTGAGAACTTGAACATCTTATCATTATAACTTATAAGTACAAATGTAACCCTCTCCCCACCTTCCCTCAAAGCCCCTTAATCATTATAAGATCATATACTTGAAACCCTCCCCCCACCCCCTACTAAATGGTGTATAATTAATAGAAAAATGGCATTCAATCATGACAAGAAGATGTTAATGGCTCCCATATTTTAATAAAATTTTATAATTTCCATTCTGTACCGCTAATGATCTTTCCATTCTATATATGTGACATACTGAGTTCCACCAAAAATTAAAATTAAGTTTACTATGATCTTTCCAATTATTAGTAATATGTTGGATGGCAACTCCAGTCATAATCATTAAAAGTTTATTATTACACGAAATGACGGAGGTGATCAGTGGAGTGCCACAGGGCTCGGTCTTGGGCCCGATCCTATTCAACATCTTTATAAGAGACTTGGCAGAAGGGCTTCGCGGTAAAATAACATTATTCGCTGATGACGCCAAACTAAGTAATGTAGTGGGCAAATGCAAAACGGACGAAGATTCAATGCCCGACAACATGATGCACGACCTACTCCTACTAGAGCGCTGGTCTAGGACCTGGCAACTCAGCTTCAATGCCAAAAAATGCAAACTTATGCACCTAGGCAGCCAAAATCCATGCAAGACTTATACCCTTAATGGTGAGATCCTAACAAGAACGGTAACAGAACGAGACTTGGGGGTGATTGTCAGGGAGGACATGAAGGCTGCCAGTCAGGTGGAGCAGGCTTCATCCAAGGCAAGACAGATCATAGGTTGCATACGCAGGGGTTTCGTCAGCCGTAAGCCGGAAGTCATTATGCCATTGTATAGATCCATGGTGAGGCCCCACCTGGAATACTGTGTGCAATTCTGGAGGCTGCATTATCACAAGGATGTGCTGAGACTGGAGTCGGTTCAGAGAATGGCCACCCGGATGGTCTCGGGACTCAAGGATCTCCCATACGAAGAACGGTTAGACAAATTACAGCTATACTCGCTTGAGGAGCGCAGAGAGAGGGGAGACATGATCGAGACGTTCAAGTATCTCACGGGCTGCGTCGAGGCAGAGGAAGACATCTTCTTTTTCAAGGGACCTGCGGCAACAAGAGGGCATCCGTGGAAAATCAGGGGCGGGAAACTACGAGGTGACACCAGGAAATTATTTTTCACTGAAAGGGTGGTTGATCGCTGGAATGGTCTTCCATTGCAGGTGATTGAGGCCAGCAGCATGCCTGACTTTAAGGCCAAATGGGATCAACACATGGGATCTATTCACAAGGCAAAGGTAGGGGAGGGTCATTAGGGTGGGCAGACTAGATGGGCCGTGGGCCCTTATCTGTCGTCTATTTCTATGTTCTATGTTTCTATGATGATTAGATTACTGATGGAGCAGCAGACTAGAAGAGAAAAATGAAAGGTTAGGACTACATTTCACCTCCTTGTGACTTTGGACCCCATGTTCTTGTGATATGACACAATGGAGCCTTCTCCTGCCGGGGCCTCCTATGTGCCGCATTGCTGATGACATCATCAGCGATTCAGCAGAAGGAATGCCCCGATGGGAGAAGGCTGCGAAGCAGCCTGTTTAGAGTGCTGCCAACGCTGCTCTGTGGAATGAGGTAGTAGGTCTCGCGGTCGGAGGGGTTCGGATGGGGGGGGAGGGCTTATATTAAGACCTACCCTGAAAATCATGCTAGGTCTTATTTTCAGGGAAACACTGTAGTTGAATGCATGCAGTAAGCTTTGTATGTAGCAAGCACAAAATCTGGGGAAAACCCCATGGCTTGGCAGTGGCCAAAGAAGAGGCCTGAAAGACCTGTTCTTGTCTCTCCAATCTAGGTGGAGGCTCAGCTGAAGAAACAACCAAAATGGCGGAATTTCCTGTCAAAGAAGAAAAACCTGCCGAAAAAAGTTCACCCACAGAAGAGGCCTGAAAAGGTAAAAACCGTGTTAAGGAAATCTCCAGAAAACACCGATGTGACGGCAAGAGAATCCCAGGCCTCCCCATCACTGGCCAATGCAACTGCCAGGAAATCCCCAGGCCTCTCCGCCGCCCTCGCAGCTGCTGGGGAATTCCTCTTGCTGGCTTGCAAAGCCGACCCCAATGAGGTTTCTTCTTTGCGCGGCAGTGAGCAGAAATGAGACATGCTGGCATCGTTGAGGTCTCAGCAGGAGCACACTGAGCACTTCTTCAGGTGAGAAATGCTCATTGTGAAAACCACTAGGCAGGCCCAATTGACAAAACCAGTCAGCTAGGGAAAAAATATATATATATGAATGAAAAGTTTCCCTTCAGACCAGCACTAACACAGTGAATGGCTCTGCCTGCTTTATTTTTAAGTTAAAAGAGCAGACCCCACTGGCTCTCTAAGCCACAGTCAGTGCCCTCAGGCAATGCATACAGCTGAGGAACCACTAAACCCAGAGGAGGAAAGGGGGGATTCAACCTCTGTCCGGACAAGAACAGAGCCAGAAAAAATAAACCTCCTATCCATAAGCACATAAGCATCGCCTCTGCCGAATCAGACCATAGTTCCATCGTGCTCAGCAGTCCGCACTCGTGGCGGCCCCCCAGGTCCATGACCTGTAGTGTTCTTTCACTTAAGACATTTTATCCCTTTCAACAGCCACAACCTAAAGGCCTAACAGCAGTGCACAGTGAAACTTGAAACTTATCACCTCCACCTGCTGGAGACTGAGAATAGACCAATTCTAAGAGGTACTGCAAAGCCCACTTCAGAGTATTCTCAGTCTCCACCTGCTGGAAAAGGAGCGAGCGTAAATCCATCTGTCTATGTCAGTCTGGAGGGACGCCAAAGAATAGTTATTTACAGGTTCTGTACAAGTTGGAAACATGACAGCAGCTCCTTACCTTGGCCTTCTCAAAGTCCAGGTCCTTTCCAATGGTTGAAAGCAGTCGGCACAGACACTCAAGTGATTCCTCATCGTGATTCTTTAGCAATTTTAGCACACAGTCATGCATTATGGCTTCCGTCAGCATCTTAAGTTTGAACAGCTCCCCAATGAACTTTATATTCCCTAGAGACCGCCTCCTAGCCTTGTCACGAGCATCCTCCAGTTCGTCTCGTAGACGAGTTTTCTCCTCTGGCTGCAGAAGCAGAAAAATCACACCAAAGTATGAAAACCAAAAAGTCAGAAATATGCATAGTGCAGCATAATATACAAGCCTAGTGTCTGGGTACTATCAGCAATAGAAGTACAGACAGTGGCGTAGTAAGGGTGTACCCGTCTTCCTCTCCACCATCCCGCTCCTTCCTCCACTCTACTGCTGCGTGTGTGCGCTGCTTCCCTTCCCCCATACCTCTGTAACGTTCCTGGCATGAGCAGTAACCCCAACCTGCTGTTGCACCAGCGTCGGCTCTTCCTCTGACATCACTTCCTGGACCTAGGCTAGGAAGTGACGTCAGAGGAAGAGCTGATGCTGCCTGCTGCTCACACCAGGAATAAAGGGACATCGGGGGGGGGGGGGGAGGGAGGGAAGAGGTGTGCGTGAGTGGCAGGAGGGGGCGGGAAAGGAGCATGTGGAGGGGGGGTGTAAGAGAAGAGGGGTGCCTCTCACCCTCACTACGCCACTGAGTACAAAAGGACTGATGCATCCAAAGGACAAAGGCTCAGAGTAATCTGATGCTGCATGGCAGCAGTAAAGGTGGGTGTTCTACTGGGGAACATATATTTTCAGCACAGGATGGGGGGATGCATGGCAAAGACAGGGGGGCAAGAGACAAGGTGGACAAGTTCTGTTTCTTATGATTTCCAAATCCAAATCCCACCAATCAGTTTAGAGAAATGTGCAACAAAAAGCCTATCTGACTGGGAGAAAGAAAATTACAGCACTGACTATACTAAGGATTACCGTAGCTGCTGCCTCCAACTCTTTCTGCTTCTTCTCAAACACCTCATCATCATCCTGATCCTTCTCAAACTCCTTCTGACAACGGTTCAGCAGCAATTTTCGAAAGTTCACGGTTACACCGGGTTTGTCTGTGGTGGGGACCTTCAGCTAAATGGAAAGCATGGAGAGAGATAAGCAAATACACCAGGAAACCCATCTTATTGTCTTAAGTGAAAGTGCAGTCTACAGTATGTGGGGAATGTGGCAGGGAATCTACTACAGTTTGGAAGAACAGAATATAAATATGTTTCTGGATACACTCAAAGCCTCCGTGTATCCAGCTGAAATAATGCAGAGCTTCTTGAACCCCATGCTAAGGTATGACAGAATAGTCAGTAGTTAACATACATACCCCAATAAGGCAGCGACACATGTTGGCATAAGCAACAGAGAAGTTGGGCTCTGATATGGCCTTCTCAAAGATCAGGTCAATGACCCCTTTCAGCCTCTCCTCAGTATCGATGGCCAGGTCAGTCACCTGCTTCATCAGCTGCTGGAACATCTGTGGTGTCAACTTATTCAATATACTGCGCACACGACGAAACAGTTCCTGCAGCATAAAACAAATCAATGAGACTCTGAGGAAAGCAGTTAGAATGTAGTCTCAAAACATTAAACCTGGGAGAGACTGAGGTTATGCCCCCGAGAACCCCGAGATCTCTGATCCTACAAATTCATCCCACCTCCCTCTTTCCTTCAGTCTAACCTTAGAACCAGGTGGCACTAAGATGAAAGCCCAAATCCTGACGCCATTTCCCTGCTTCCTGCTTTATGATTGATACCAGCAGAATGAAAAAATTAAGCATTTTCCCCAGCTCCTTTTATTGCAGCAAAATGAAAACAGGAAGGAGAGATGGAAGATTAGGTTTATACCTTCGATAATCTTCTTTCTGTTAGTCCCTAGAGGATTCCATACGCTAGGTGTTCAATCCCAACCCACAATCCGGGAGTTGCAGAAATCAAACACTTTTCTGAGCACATGCTCCTCCACCCCCTTAGCCTGAGAGCTAGCAAACATATCCAGTTAAGTCTCAAAGCCAAGGAACATACCTGAACAAATCCATGACAAGGGGTACAGGGGGGGGGAGGGGAAGATCCTCCAACAACACAAACAAGTCTTGAATTGGGCTGCTCTGCAAAACATGAACATATAATAAACAGGCACAAAGGCAGCTCAGAAAAACATTGAGGAACAATGTAGAACTAACCTGCTGGGTGCAATGAGCACCCAAGAAAAACCTTCGGTAATGCACAGAAAACTCCCCACAGAATCTGGCAACTGGCTAGAAAATCTTCAAGCCTCTATGGAGAATAACTGAGGCAGAAAAGCAGGTTATTCCAAACAACTGAGTATATACGGAGAGGACGGGTAATATGGAATCCTACAGGGACTAAAAGAAAGAAAATTATTGAAGGTATAAGCCAAATCTTCCATTCTGTTACGTCCCTTTCGGATTCCATACACTAGGTGAGATACCAAAGCAATGGTAACAGCTAGGGAGGGACGAGCCTACCTTTAATACCGAGGTCCCAACAGTGGCATCAGAACGAGCTGCCACATCCATTCAGTAAAACAGGGTAAAAGAATGGAGAGGGGACCAAGTAGCCAGCCTGCAAATTTCATCAGGATGAATCTCATGAGACTTCATCTATGGCACAGCCACACTTCTAGTCGAGTGTGCTCTAAGCGAAATCGGTGGCTGCATGCCACAGGCGATGTAAGTCATGGAAATGGCCATTCGGAAGAGGAAGTGACGTCATCGTGGCTGATGGCAGCCTAGAGCGATAGCTCCGCGGACCCCCGTGCTGTTTTTGGCGATCTTCGCGCGAGTTCGCGTGCCTGCACTGTCTGCCTCCCTCAGCTTGTTTGTGAAGCTGCCTTGCTGCGTCTCGATGGCGACGCGAAAGAAACAAACAGATATTAAAGCGTTCTCCTCACCGATCCCGAATGGGCCTCTTAAACCTGGCTCTAAAATGGCGCCCGATCCGGCCGCGGCTGCGGAGGGCCCACCTGCTGATGCAACGCTGCCGACTCTACAGCTGGAGATGCGTGGTTGGTTCCAAGAACTGAAATCTGAAATCTCTGCAGTTCGAGCTGATATCCATGCTGTTGTTGCTGAGCTAAAACGAGAGGTGGGTGAAATCGGAAATCGGGTGGGAGAGACGGAGGTTGCAGTGGAAGCACATGGCTCTGAAATAACACAGCTGAGAGGCAGGATTGCAGCGCTGGAGGAAAAGGCTGATGTGAGCACCCTTAAGCTGGAGGATCTGGAGAATCGCTCCAGACGGTGCAACCTTCGCTTTCGGGGTGTGCCAGACACTGTTTCTGACCCTCGCTGTATGGAGGTGATTGATCATATATGTATACAGGCACTGGAGACTGCTGGCTTGCCTGTGGAAGTGGGTAAACCATTGCTGGATAGGGCACACCGCATACCTGGCCCTCGTGATGTGAACCGCCCTCGTGATGTTGTGGCTTGTTTCCATCGCTATATGGATAAGGAGCATGTGCTTAGGGCGGTGAGGCGCTCTGGGGGAACTGTGAAATGGGAAGAAGCGGACATTGATGTTTATCCTGATATAGCTCCAGCAACCCTGGCCCGCCGTCGCACGTATAGAGACTGCACCCGTATACTGCAGGAGCGCAGTGTTCGATATAGATGGATTTATCCCATCGGACTGGCTTTTACACATGCAGGCAAGACCTACACTGCAATAACTGTGGCGGATGTTCAGGCTCGAATGGTGGAAGCAGGTTTGATGGCAGCTTCAGAAATGGCACCACTTCCTCAGAGGTCTCCTGTGCCCAAATCAGGAAGAGGGCTGGGATGGCAGAGAGTGGCTAGATCGGCTGCAGCTCGTCGCCCTTTGGAGACGGCTGCCCCCTCACCCACTTGAACATTTATATTTGTGCACTGTGATTAAGAAATTTTGTGCTGTGACTGTTTTTTCTTCTCTTTGCTGAGCGACATCTGTCGCGAAGATTGTTTATAGGGCTTGTTCTGGGGGTCCCTTTGTGAACTGTTTCTCTACACTTCCTGTACCATGGTTACCAGGTGCTTCGGTGGCTGGACCATGTGGGGTATTGTTGGGGGGTTGGGGGGAGGGGGGGGTGTTGGTGCTGGGAAAAGTGGTGACCGAGTGCTTTCTTGTATGATTGTATGGAAGAGTGTTTGTATAATGTTTCTCTTACGGTTACGATTGCAGGGGTTGGTTGATTTGGCTGCTTTGGAACTAATGGTTGATTTGGTAATGCTGTGCTTTTTCTTTTCTGGTACAAATGGATAAACTCACTTTGCTATCTTATAATGTACATGGGCTGAATTCTCCACAAAAACGACGCTTGTTATTTAAAGAAATGAGCCGCCTGAATAGTGCGGTTGGATTTATTCAGGAGACCCATTTTCAATCTCACTATGAGAAATTGCTTACACACCACAACTACCCACACGTTTTCCTTTCTTCTAATAAGGTTCGGAAAAAGACCCAGGGGGTGGGCATCTTAATACATAAACGTGTCCAGGTGGTGTTGAGAGAGGTGGTGCGGGATGTTGAGGGCCGCTACATATTGGTCAAGGCTGAGTTGGATGGCGCCTTGTATAGTTTGCTGAATGTCTATGCCCCAAACGCTGGTCAGGGGGCCTTCTTTACGTTGTTAGAACGTGTGCTGTTAGATCATGTAGAAGGTACACTCCTTGTGGGTGGAGATTTTAACCTTACTTGCTATCCTCAGGAGGATAATTCAAATTCATCCATCCGCTACGCTAGAGGCGACAGAAGAGCTTTGCTGCGCTTCTTGCGTAGGCATGATTTGATAGATGTGTGGCGTTATTTACATCCAGGCACGCGAGATTACACATTTTATTCATCGAAACATAATTCCTATACTAGAATTGATATGTGGATGCTACCTCGTATTGCTTTGCCTCGAGCCCTGGCCTCCAGTATTGAGCCCCGGGTGTGGTCAGATCATGCTCCTTTGACTCTGGAGTTACAGATTGGACAGGTTAGAGGCGGCCGTCGCTTGTGGCGTATGAATGACTCTTTGTTAAAAGATCCCAATACCTTGACTCTTTTAGAGACGGATGTCGAGGAATTTTTTGCATTCAACGACATAGCTGGCATTAATGTTGCAATTCTTTGGGAAAGTTTTAAAGCTACCCTTAGGGGTTGTTGTATCTCGAGGGGGTCGTACAGAAATCAATGTCGAGTGGCACGCAGATTAGAATTAGTGTCTCGCCTTCGACGCCTAGAGAATGCTCACAAGAGAGCCCCGTCGGTGGCTGGGGGGGTTGCGTTGACGGAGTGCCGGAGAGATTTACAAGAACTTGATTTAGAGGGCATGGCTTGGGCCCTGCAGAGGCGGAAACAACAGTATTTTGAATGGGGTGGTAGGGCAGGCCGCTTGTTAGCTGCACAGATCAAGCAAACTCAAGCACAACACTCCATAACTCGGATTCGTAATGATTCGGGTCAGCTTTGTGTGGATGATGGGGACATCCATCAGGCTTTTTTATCCTTCTATCAGACTCTGTACACTCCGGAAATTGAATCCACGGAGGGGGAGATTGAGGCTTTTCTATCTAACGTTACCTTGCCTTGTTTGGCGGAAGTTGATGCGGAGTGGCTCTCTTCCCCTATTCAACCCGCTGAGGTGGTGGCTGCCATACGTCATCTGGCTGCTTCCAAGGCACCGGGTGTTGATGGCTTTTCCCCCCTGTTTTATAAGAAAATGGAGGCCCATATAGTCAATCCTCTGACTAGATTGTTTAATTCTTTTCTGGAGGGGGATTGTCTGCCGTATTCGTTTCGTCAGGCAGCGGTCTCCCTTCTTCTTAAACCTGGGAAAGATCCCCTCCTTTGTGGGTCTTACCGCCCTATTTCATTGTTAGGAGTTGATTATAAGCTGTTTACTCGTATTTTGGCAGTCCGGTTACAACGCTTTCTGCCTTACCTAGTTCATGGAGATCAATGTGGCTTTATTTCAGGGAGGCAACCTGGTGATAATATCCGAAGAGTGTTAGATCTTATTGGAGTGGCCCATCAAAATTCTGTTCCGGCAGTCCTGTTATCAGTTGACGCTGAAAAAGCCTTTGATAGGGTTTATTGGCCGTTTATGTTAGCGGCCTTGAAGAAAATGGGCATTTCGGGTGCTTTTCTACACTGGGTGACTTTATTATATGCTGCCCCGGAGGCTTGTCTAAGAGTTAATGGAAGATATACTGCTAATTTTATGATCCGTAGAGGAACTAGGCAGGGGTGCCCTTTGTCACCACTGATTTTCGCGCTGGTCATGGAACCTTTAGCAGCCTCTATACGTGCGAATGCTGACATTCGGGGAATTGTGGTGGGTGGTGAAGAGCATAAGATTTTATTGTATGCTGATGATATTTTGTTTACCTTGACCCACCCATTTCGTTCTCTGACGGAGGCGCTTCGTGTTTTGACTACATTTGGTGTGGTAGCTGGCTTTAAAATTAACATCGAAAAATCTGAATTGCTTAACATTTCCCTTCCGGACTTATTGGTGACGGACTTACGTACTAGGTTCTCGTTTCGATGGGCGGATAAATCCATTAGATACCTTGGTGTGCGTATATCTCGAAGACTTACTGACCTTTTTGAATTGAATTACCCTCCGTTGCTTAGAACTGTATTTGCCGATCTGGACCGATGGGAGGGATTGAGATTGTCTTGGATGGGTAGGATTAGTGCTTTGCGTATGAATGTGCTGCCTCGTTTTTTGTATCTGTTCTCCTGCCTACCCCTCTCAATTCCTAAACGGTTCTTGCTTAGGCTACAAAGGCGGGCCTTTGCTTATATCTGGACACGTAAACCCCCTAGGGTGCGGAGGGAACGTATGTACTGGGACAGATTACATGGGGGAATGGGTGTTCCTGATTTTTCTACATATTACTATGCATCCCAATTGCAGGGACTATTTCATTGGGCATATCCCTCCCAGCGCTGGGTCTCACTAGAACAGGCCTTACAACCTACTTACCCTTTGGCAGCAGTGCCCTGGCTGTCTTTTGATATCCTTCGGGATCTGCAGACTGAGACATCTTATGGGATGGAATGTACTTTGCATGCGTGGAGCCGGGTTCGACGAGCTTGGTTCCCACGTCAGCGCTATTTTTATGCTACTCCCATTAGATTTGCCCCTGATTTTCTGCCTGCTAAAGATACTGGGATTTTTCGGCGTTGGGAAATGGAGGGTCTTAGGGTCCTAGGTCAGCTGGTAGTGGGTGGACAACTGGTACCCTTTGCTGCCTTACAATCCATATATGATCTCCCCTCGACTGACTTTTTCGCCTATGTCCAACTTCGAGATTTTATGGTGAAGAGGGTGATCCCAGAGTGGGAAGGGGCAGACTCTGCTTTCTTACAAGTTTTTAGGATGGGATCTGGGGTAGGCCTTATTTCCCGTCTCTATAGGGCTCTTTTATACACTCGACCACAGGCCCACACATATGAACATCGTTGGGAACTCTTGCTAGGGAGGGCTTTGGAATATCGACAATGGGATTGTCTTTATGGTACACTGCTGAGAGTCTCCTTGGCATCTCCCTTAGTGGAGCAGGGGTATAAAATGCTATTTCAGTGGTACCTCACGCCTGAAAAGGTGCATCGTTTCTATCACTGTGGGAACGGGCACTGTTGGCGCAACTGTGGGTGTCTGGGCTCCTTTGGGCATGTGTGGTGGGATTGTACTAAGATTGTACCTTTTTGGAAGATGGTTCAACGACTGCTGATTGATGTGTTACGCTTACCCATCCTATTGCGTATGGAAACATTTTTACTTAACTATCCTTTGGGAAGTTTGGATGTGGATCAGAATCATTTTGTGGCCCTGGTTGCTACGGCAGCCAGACTTTTAGTGGCTACATATTGGAAGCGGGACTTTTTGCCTTCTCGTACTGAACTGTTACATAAGGTTGACCAAATTTACTTAATGTCCAAATTGACTGCTCTAAATAATGATTCCTGTGGATTGTTTCATCGACAGTGGTCTCGATATAGCTCCTGGCGAGGTCTACTTTGAAACTTTTCTTATTTTTTCTATTGCATCTTCCTTTGTTTTAGGCTTATATTGTATCACTCGGTGGGGGGGGGTGGGGGGGGTTTTGTTGTTTCATGTGGGCAATGTACTTTTGCTGTTGGCATACTGCCTGTGTACTGTTTTCATTTTGTTTAATAAAAAAAAATTTTAAACTTCAAAAAAAAAAAAAAAAGCCACGCGCGTTAACCCCGCTAACGCGCCTTTGTAAAAGGAGTTCACAGATAGATTGTTTTCAGGTATTTTTATGAGGTGTTGGTTAATTGGAAAGTGGGTGGGAGAAAATAAGTCTTGTCTTTATTCTATTAAGTATATTGTGCTGTAACGATAATGTTTTATGTAAATGCATCATGTTTTGTGCACAATTGAAGTTTTGAAAATGAATAAAGGATTAAAAAAACAAAAAAAAAAAAAAAAACAAAAAAAAGAAATGGCCATTCGAATCCATCAAGCAACTGAAGACTTGGATGCTGGTCGGCCATGGTGAGATGCAGCAGTCAGGGCAAAAAGGTTAGCCCTCTCCAAATAATGGAGTAAGACGCTCCAGACATCCAATTTGCATAAAATCTGATCTTTGCACGCCGAACTGTGGAATGAAACGTAGGCAACCGAACCTTCTGGTTGACATGGAAGACTAAGACAACCTTGGGCAGAAAGGTACAGTATATAGAATGCCTCCTGCACTACCAAATGACTCTCAGTTCCCCCCTGGAGACAGAAGTAAGCCACTACTATGGCATTGTCCGAGAGAACCCAAACCGACTTGCCCTCCAGCAATGACTGGAAAGCTACTAATGCCAACCGAACGGCTCTGGTCTCCAGAATATTGATCGAACATGAAGCTTCCACCGGCGACCAGATGTCCTGAGCCAAGCGACCGAGACATTGTGCTTCCCAACCGAGGAGACTGGCATCCGTGATAAGAACTGTCCACTGGAGCTGATCCAGACTCACTCCCTGAACCAGATTGGAAGACTGTAGCCACCAGCACAGGCTGCGACAGACTAACCCCCGAAGAGGAACTAGAGAGTACAGATCTTGAATCTGCAGAGACCACTGCTGAATAAGAGCATACTGAAGGGGACGCATGCCCAAGCCCACCTAACCACTTCCAGGGAGGACACCATCAACCCCAAGACCTGCAGAAAATCCTGCGCCCGAGGGCAACGACATTCCATCAGCGAACGAATCTGTGACTACAATTTCAACACCCGGGCCTCAGGAAGGCTCTTTCCATGCTGGTGTCGAAGAGAACTCCGAGATACTACAAGCGCTGATACAGAGTCAACCAGCTTTTGGAAAGGTTGACCACCCAGCCCAGTGACTGCTGAAACTCCATAACCCAAGTCACAACTCACCACTATTGATAGTGCTTTCCCAAAATCGCAAAGCAAAGGAATCACTGATGGGAGTCCTGAATCAAAACATGCAGATATGCCTCCGTCAGGTAGAGAGAAGTCAGCAACTTCCCAGTTTGAACAGCAAGAATTACAGACTTCAGGGTTTCCATACAAACAGACAGAATCCAGAGTGCCCTGTTAACACCTTTTAGATCCAAAATGGGCCAAAACAACCCCTCTTTGTTGGGCAACACAAAGTAAATGGAATACCTGCCGATGCAAATCTCCTGAGGTGGCACTGGACCTACCGCTCTGAGATCCTCTGCATCATCTGACGAAATGCCCACTATTTCAAGGTACTGAAGGGGATAGACTTAGTAGATAAGGATAGGTTGTTCACCCTCTCCAAGGTAGGGAGAACGAGAGGGCACTCTCTAAAGTTAAAAGGGGATAGATTCCGTACAAACGTAAGGAAGTTCTTCTTCGCCCAGAGAGTGGTGGAAAACTGGAACGCTCTTCCGGAGGCTGTTATAGGGGAAAACACCCTCCAGGGATTCAAGATAAAGTTAGACAAGTTCCTGCTGAACAAGAACGTGCTTGTCTCAGTTAGGGCGCTGGTCTTTGACCGGAGGGCCGCCGCGTGAGCGGATTGCTGGGCATGATGGACCACTGGTCTTACCCAGCAGCGGCATTTCTTATGTTCTTAGGTTAATCTTACAAGCGGGTTATCTCTCATCATGACCAGCAGGTGGAGACTGAGACAAAACTTTGGAACTGTACATATCATGTGATCCCTCCCTAATCACTTCAGTCTTCTCTCTGTCTCTAGCAGGTGTGGTGAGCTGTACCCATCCCCCTTGGTAGGGCTGTTGGAATTTTGTCTTTTATTTATTATTTATATACCTTCAAAGATTGCTAGATCTCTAAGCTATTGTTCTGGTTCCCCCTCAAGAGTGTGGCACCATCAGGTACTCGATTTACTTTGTGGTGCCCAAATTACAGAGGTCCTTTCGGCCCATCTTAGTTTTGAAGGGGATCAACGGGGCTTTCAGAGTTTCGTCTTTTCGCAGAGAAACACTGTGATCTGTGATTCTGGTGGTTCAGCCGGGGGATTATTTAACCTCTTTCGCCCTGTCGGAAGCCTACTTGCATGTTCCAATTCGGGCCTCCCATCAGCGCTTCCTGTGCCTGACTTTATGACGCAGGACCTACGGCAGCTAGAACAGTGGTCAACTTGGCAGTTAGGCTTCAATGCTAAAAAATGTAAAGTAATGCACCTAGGCAAAAAAAAATCCACACAGAACATACACACTAAATGGTGAAACCTTGTCCAGGACCACGGTGGAACGAGATTTAGGAGTGATCATTAGCAATGATATGAAGGCTGCCAATCATGTGGAGAAGGCTTCGTCCAAGGCAAGACAAATGATGGGCTGCATCCGTAGGGGTTTTGTCAGCAGAAAACCTGAAGTTATAATGCCACCGTACAGATCCATGGTGAGACCTCATTTCGAGTATTGTGTTCAATTCTGGAGACCACACTACCGGAAAGATGTGTTGAGAGTTGAGTCGGTTCAACGAATGGCTACAAGGATGGTCTTGGGGCTCAGGGATCTCACGTATGAAGAAAGGTTAAAAAAACTGCGGATGTACTCACTGGAGGAGCGAAGAGAGAGGGGGGACATGATTGAGACCTTTAAATATATCACGGGGCGTATAGAGGTGAAAGATGATATCTTCAGTCTTACAGGGCCCACGGTAACTAGAGGACACTCGCTGAAAATCAGGGGAGGGAAATTTCAAGGTGATGCTAGGAAGTACTTCTTCACCGAAAGGGTGGTTGATCATTGGAACGAGCTGCCTCAGCAGGTGATTGAGGCCAACAGCGTGTCAGATTTTAAGAGAAAATGGGATATTCATGTGGGATCTATAGGGGAGTAAGAATCAGGGAGTGGGTCATTGGTATGGGCAGACTCGATGGGCTATGGCCCTTTTCTGCCGTCAATTTCTATGTTTCTATGTTTCCTTCGCTTTGCGATCTTGGGTCAGCACTATCGGTTCTGTGCGCTTCCTTATGGTCTGGCCACGGCTCCACGGACGTTCACCAAGGTTATGGTAGTCATCATGGCAGTCTTGTGGACAGAGGGCATTCTGGTGCATCCCTACCTGGATGATTGGTTGATTTGGGCGATGTCATCTCAGTAGAGCACTTGGGTCACGGCTCGAGTGGTGAAGTTTCTGCAGTCGCTGGGATGGGTGGTCAACCTTTCCAAGAGTCAGTTGGCCCCATCTCAGTGCCTAGAATACCTTGGAGTTCTTTTCGACACCTCCTTTGGGGTCATGATGAGATATAAACCATTGTAAGATTAACCTATGCCAGACTGGAGAGTTGCTAAAGAATGCTGCTACTATTTGGGTTTTTGCCAGGTTCTTGTGACTTGGATTGGCCATCATGAAAACGGGATACTGCCCAGTAAGACTATTCTTATGTTCTTAAAATTTTCTTTACTTAAATTTTTCAATTTGGATACCATTCTATTTTTTAAAAAATACTGTTTTCACCACTGTCCTTAATTGAGGTTTAAATGAAAGGGAGGTATCCAAAATTACTTCTACATGTTTTGCTTCACGTCCAATAGGAATTTCCAGACCTTCAAAAGAAAAGGTTGACAGACAAACACAGGAATCAAATCTTGATAATCACAAAATTAGTGTTTTATGAACAATCATCATCTTGATTGTCAACATCCAAGAAAGTATGGTTTTAATATACAGTATAACAACAAACCCAAATGCTTCCTGAATTGGCTCGTATCAGTATTGGAGGGGATTAAAAGTAAAGTTTCCTTGGAAGTTTAAATGACAAGATTTCCACTTCATACTTCAGACATATCTCAAGAAGAGAAGGATCTTAAGAGAGATGATATGCTCGGCAAGGCTGAAGGTCAATAATAATAAAAAAAAGAGAACCTGCAATGCAATGGATCATTATCATAACAGCAGCTGTGGATGCCAAAGACCAAACAATAGTTCAGGGCAACTATACACAGGGTCACCATGAGCCAACACTGACTCAGTGGCATATAAGATTTTTAACTTTTTTTTTTTCCACATGCCTTCAGCACCAAAATGAATGCCTCCTCAGTTACCAAAACAACCAACCACACTCATGCCATGTGACCCAACCTGGAGAAGAGGGAATCTGTATCAAGTGACTTACTAAGGCAACCAGAGGAGGGCAGAGATTCAAGGCTATGTGGCCCCTCTTACCTGAGTTTTTGTGTTTTCAGGATCTAGGTCTTGGTCATTCCGTTTCTGGGTTGGCTTCCAGGCTTTCTCAGCTTTGTTTAGTCGAACATCTTCACTCAAGGACACTGTGGCAATAATCTTTCGTGTTTCTTTTCTCTGTCCTTGCTGAGACCTTCTTGCACCCATTCCTGGGGGCTAAAGAAGAAATGAGCTGAGAATATCAGCACCCCACATTTCTCATTCCTCTTCCCAGATAGAATCCCCACCCTGTCAAATTCTTAGCTACACAACTCTGCTCAGATCCTCAGTCCCATCACAGAGCTTCAGTAGCCCAGACACGATGGCACAAACAGGATGTCATCATTCAGTGATCCCAAGAAATAAATAAATATACAGAATAGCAAACCTAGTATCATCTGCTTGCTCCAAGACACCAGCATACACACTGGCACATGCATGGACAACAAATAGCACACCATGGTTAAAACTAAACAGCATCACACACCCATGTCACACTGGGTCCTGTATCTCAAAGGCCACTTTCCAGTTCTTATGTTCTGGCCCCTTTCACATCTTCACTCAACCAATACTAATACCAGTTTGGAGACACACAGACTACTCCCATGTCATACAAACTCACCGGTCCACGATTGCCTATTGGCTGACGGCCCAGGTTAGCAAAGGATGGGGTGAAGTCAGGTCCACAGTTCATATTAGTCAATCTTGTAGGGTCCAGAGGGCGTAGGGGAGCTTTGTTTGCCTATGGAAGATAGTAAAATAATGCCAAGCACTCCTCCACTAAGACAGCAGGCAAGACCCAACTACTCTGACAGCTCACAATTCAGCAGGAATGTAATTATGCCCTAAAAAGCAAAACTAAACCCATCTCCTCTGAAAGCAGTACTCTCTCCCAGACAAGCAGGAGGAGAGAGACCTGTCACGGTCCAGCCTTACTCCTTGGATTGCCAGTATCTCTAAAATTAGCAGTAGTAGCAGCACCATATATGAACTTTTACCAAAGCAGAACTGGACATATAGCAACATGGAGAAGTTAGATCTACTATTTTAATTTTATTTCCTTTATTTCCAACAGTCCAGAACATGGATCTCAAAGTCCCTCCTTGAGGGCTGCAATCTAGTCGGGCTTTCAGGATTTCCTCAATGAATACGCATGAGATCTATGTGCATGCACTGCTTTCAATGCATATTCATTGGGGAAATCCTGAAAACCCGACTGGATTGTGGCCCTCAAGAAGGGACTTTAAGATCCCTGGTCCAGAACGTGTGGGTTATGTCCTTCTACTAGAAGGTGGAGATAGAGAGCTCTGCCATAAAGGCTACTGTGTAGTAGCTTTCAGTTAATTTTTCAACAAAGCAGTGGATCATCAGATATGGGAAAGAAAAAATAATTATCCTGCCTCTAACAGAACACAAACTGTATAGATAGATAACAATACAGATCCCTGTTTTCAAGTATTGCTTTGTTTTTTTCTTCCATTTTTTATATTTTATAAACTTGCATATGTGAACAAATAAAACTTGAGCATCTCTCATACACAAACATACAGTGACAGAAGTAGGATGAGTTTCTGGACTTATCTGTTGGGGCTAAAGGAAAGAAAATTAGCAGGAAATATCTAATTTCTCCTTCCTTACCATCCCACAGATCAGTCTAGAATTTGCAGAATGCAAAAAAGAAGTCCTCAAGCTGGGAGGGTGAGAGACATACCCACTGACAATAAGCCCCAATCCTGGCCAAGATGTCCAATCAATAAAGCTTGGCAAAGTCGTCGCATACTTGAAAATTCCCTCAGTGGAAACTACTTGTGACCCCACTACAAAGGTAGCTAGTGTTCTAGTAGAGTGGGCCCTTGAGGCTAAGGGAGGTTGCTTCCAGAAGAGGTATAAGATCTTCACTGGTAATAATTTCCTGGGAAATGGTTTTTAAACTTGGGAAAAGGTAGAGTTAAAGAAACATCCACAGGGGCTTTATTTTACCCTGCTCACTTAGCAAAGGAGTTTTTTTTTGTTTTTTGGGTTTTTTTCCTAATTCTTTATTCATTTTTCCATCTTACAACAAGTACACAATATTACATCATATTAAACTTTTACATATCACTTGAAATTCATTCAATTATGATTTTACATACATAAATTTATTCCCTCCCCACCCACTCTTCTCACAAGTAATTTAATTCAAAATATCATATACATATTGTATTCCTATCTATTAATAAGACCTTTAAAAGAACTTTCTACCCTCCCCCCTCCCCCTACGTATAAATGTACTTTTAGTGGAAAATGATGTCTATTCATTACAATAATTTGTTGATGGCCCCCAAATCTTTTAAAAATTATTATAATTCCCTTTTTGTATGGCAATTGTTATTTCCATTTTATAAATATGACATAGCGAATTCCACCAAAATGTGTAGTTAAGCCTATTGTAATTTTTCCAATTGCTGGTAATATGTTATATGGCGACTCCTGTCATAATTAATAAACGCTTGTTATTACTTGATGAAATTTGACTTTTTGCTCTCATTGACATCCCAAACAGAATTGTATCATATGATAAAGCTACATGGTTTTCTAGTAAACAATTAATTTGAGACCAAATTGATTTCCAAAAGGCCATGATACAGGGACAATAAAATATTAAATGGTCCAAAGTCCCTGCTTCCAGATTAAAATGCCAGCATCTATTAGACCTAGAGCTATCCAACTTTTATAATCTAACTGGGGTCCAAAAAGCTCTATGTAACAAAAAGAACCAAGTTTGTCTCATAGATGCAGACACTGTACATCTCATTCTCCAAGACCAAATTTGTGGCCATTGAGACACAGAAATTTGATGCTTAATCTCAATGTTCCAAATGTCTCTAAGACCAGTCCTTGGTTTTTTATTCATATATCCAGATATCAATTTATACCACTGTGCGGCTTGGTGTCCCAAGAAATCCGCCTGAAAGCATAAGAATTCCAGACTATGCTGATTATTAATATTTTTCCATTCAGGGAACCCCTCCTGAATAGCCTGCTTCAGTTGCAACCATTTAAAGCTTTGTGATTTATTAAGGCCAAATTTATGTTGTAACTGTGAAAAATCAAGCAGTTTACCATTTGAAATAACATCATCTAAAGTCCGTATACCTGCAATAATCCAATGCTTCCAAACGATTTTAAATCCGCCAATTTGAATCTTGGAGTTTACCCATAAAGATTGATTTGTTCATTTATGTATTGGATTAGGTGTTAAATTACTGACAACACAATGTTTTCCATGTATCCATTAATATTCTGTTCTCTTTATATTTTCTAGGCATCTTGATACTGAGAACATGAGATAAATGTAAAGGAAACATGAGTCGCCATTCCAAATACAACCAATCTGGGACATTTTCCATGAGCTCTGGGAGGACCCAATACATACCCTGGCATAAAATATAGGCTTGATGATACCTATAAAAGTTAGGAAAATTTACCCCACCCTCCGCAATTGGTTTTTGTAAAGATACTAAAGCAATTCTAGGCATTTTACCCTACCAAACAAATTTTGTAAGGATACCATTTAACTTTTTATAAAAGGACCCTTGAAAAAAAATTGGTATCATACTCATTTGATAACAAACCACAGGCAAAATCATCATTTTAATAGTATGAACTCTCCCCCACCAAGAAAGATGTAAAGGTTTCCACTGCTCACACATTTCTGTTACTTTCTTTAATAAAAGTTTTTCATTCTCTTTTATTGTGTCTTCCAGTGTATTTTTAATCTTAATACCTAAATATTTTAATCCATCTTCATTCCATATAAATGAAAATGTTTCAAATAAACCTTTAGTACAATGCACATTAAGCGGAAGAATTTCTGACTTATTCCAATTTATCTTATACCCTGAAAATTTTCCTAATTTCTCTATCAACTCCAGCAAGCATGGAATGGAAGTTTCTGGATTTCTCAAATAAAGCAGAATATCATCTGCATATGCAGAGACTTTATATTCCCGATCTGTACGAGGAATACCCTGTATCCCATTTGCTTGTTCAATGGCAAATAACAAGGGTTCTAAAACAATATCAAAAAGCAAAGGAGATAATGGACAGCCTTGTCTAACCCCCCTCTGCAAATTAAAGTGCTCCGATATATTATTATCGATATACAATCTTGCAGTAGGGGAGCTGTACAACGTCTGAATCATTTGTATAAATCTCGAACCTATACCAAACCAATTTAATGCTTGATACATGAAAGTCCACTCAACTCGATCAAAGGCTTTCTCAGCATCTAAAGAAACAGAGAAAGCTGGATCTTTTAAGGCTTTTGTTAAATTTAACATATGAAAAGCCAGTCTGGTATTATTAGAGGAATGTCTCTTAACAACGAATCCTGTTTGGTGCATATCAATAATGAAAGGGAGAGCTTTAGCTAAGCGTAAAGCTAATGTCTTAGCCAAAAGTTTTCCATCAACATTGATTAGCGAGATAGGCCTGTAGTTTGAAACCAAAGTGGGATTTCTGTTTGGCTTTGGCAAAACGATTGTTAATGATACTGCCAAAGTACCTGTAATGCAAACTTTAGTTAGTTGGTACTGATATAAATTTAATAAATGAGGTAATAGGGTAATTTGAAATGATTTATAAAACTCTACTGTATAACCTTCACCACCTGGAGCGGATCCAACTCTAAGAGATTTCAACGCTCTTTCTAATTCTTTTAGTGATATAGGCTCATCCAAACTTCTTTTTATATGATCAGGAACCTTCGGTCCAGTAATTAGATTCAAAAATTCTAAACCGTCTTTTTTCCTATCCTCATAAGGCTCAGAAAAATACAGGTCTTTATAAAAATTTTGAAATTGACTTAAAATATTTCCAATTTGAGTATGTGTGACTCCTTTTTCGTCTTTTATTGCAATAATTTTTGTCCTTCTTTTCTTTGCTTTAAGATAATTTTCCAATAATCTTCCCGCCTTATTTGAACTTCCATAAAGCAATGTTACTTACCGTAACAGTTGTTATCCAGGGACAGCAGGCAGCTATTCTCACTAATGGGTGACGTGATCCAACGGAGCCCCGATGCAGACGCTTCTTTGAAGAAAACTCAAAGTTTCGAGTCGCCCGCACCGCGCATGCGCGAGTGCCTTCCAGCCCGATACACGAGGCGTGTCTCCTCAGTTCAGCTAGCTAGCAGAGAAGCCAACCCAGGGGAGGTGGGTGGGACGTGAGAATAGCTGCCTGCTGTCCCTAGATAACAACTGTTACGGTAAGTAACATTGCTTTATCCCAGGACAAGCAGGCAGGTATTCTCACTAATGGGTGACCTCCAAGCTAACCAGAATGGGATGGTGGGAGAGTTGGCAACTTAGGAGAACAAATTTTGTAGTACTGTTTGGCCAAACTGTCCATCCCGTCTGGAGAAGGTATCCAGACAATAGTGTGAGGTGAAGGTATGAACCGAGGACCAAGTGGCAGCTTTACAAATCTCCTCAATCGGTGTTGATTTGAGGAAGGCTACAGAAGCTGCCATCGCTATGACTTTATGGGCTGTAATTTTTCTTTCAAGGGGCAATCCAGCCTGGGCATAGCAGAATGAGATGCAAGCCGCCATCCAGTTGGAGATGGTGCGCTTGGAAACGGGGCGTCCCAACTTGTTCGGATCAAAGGAAATGAAAAGTTGAGGAGCAGATCTGTGAGGTTTGGTGCGTTCTAGGTAGAAAGCTAAAGCACACTTACAGTCCAGAGTATGAAGAGCAGATTCTCCAGAGTAGAGTGTGGCTTCGGAAAGAACACTGGCAGGACGATGGATTGGTTGAGATGAAATTCTGAGACAATCTTAGGAAGGAATTTCGGGTGTATGCAGAGAACCACCTTGTCATGATGGAATACTGTAAAAGGCGGGTCCGCAACTAAGGCTTGTAGCTCACTGACTCTTCGGGCAGAAGTGAGGCCAATGAGAAACACCACTTTCCAAGTGAGATACTTAAGGTGAGCCTTGTGAAGAGGTTCAAATTTAAGGTTTCATAAGCTGAGAAAGAACCACATTGAGGTCCCACACCACCGGAGGCGGTTTGAGGGGGGGATTGACATGGAAGAGTCCTTTCATGAATCTGGAAACCGCCGGATGAGCAGAGAGAGGTTTCCCTTGAAGAGGCTGATGGAAAGCAGCAATTGCACTAAGATGGACTCGTATCGATGTAGACTTGAGACCAGAATGAGAAAGGTGCAAAAGATAATCCAAGACTGAAGACAAGGAGGAGTGTTGTGGCTCATGATGATGAAAAAAACACCAAGGAGAAAATCTAGTCCACTTTTGGTGGAAGCATTGTCTAGTAGCGGGCTTCCTTGAAGTTTCCAGGACATCTCTCACAGGTTGAGAAAACTGGAGAGGGGTTACGTTGAGAGGAACCAAGCTGTCAGGTGTAGAGACTGCAGGTTAGGGTGAAGCAGAGATCCTTGATGCTGTGTAAGCAGAGATGGAAAGACTGGTAGAAGGTATGGCTCCCTGCTGCTGAGTTGAAGTAGAATGGAGTACCAAGGTTGTCTGGGCCACCATGGGGCAATCAGGATCATGGTGGCATGGTCTGACTTCAGCTTGACTAGAGACTTTTGAATGAGAGGAAATGGAGGAAATGCATATAGAAAGCGATTCGTCCAGTCCAGGAGGAATGCATCTGCCTCGAGGCGCTGAGGGGTGTAGATCCTGGAGCAGAAGTGAGGCAGTTTGAAGTTGTGGGGGGCTGCAAAGAGGTCTATCTGTGGCATCCCCCACAGAGAGAAGATATGATGCAGGGGCGTGGAGTTGAGGGTCCACTCGTGAGGTTGCAGAAGATGGCTTAGGCTGTCTGCTAAGGCATTGTCCACCCCCTGGATGTAGACTGCTTTGAGGAAGGTGTTGTTGTGAGTCGCCCAATCCCACACCTTCAGAGCTTCCTGGCAGAGGGAGGCCGATCTCGTGCCTCCCTGCTTGTTCACGTAGTACATGGTGACCTGGTTGTCTGTGCGAATGAGGACAACCTGGTCGCGAAGGAGATGTTGAAAGTCTGGAGAGCGTTGAAGATCGCCCTGAGTTTCAGGAGATTGATGTGGCACTGGCAGTCTGTGCTGGTCCAGTGATCCTGGGTGCGGAGGCCGTCCAGGTGGGCTCCCCAGGCATAAGTCAACGAGTCGGTCGTGAGGACTTTCTGGTGGTGGGGGGTGTGGAATAACAAGCCTCTGGATAGATTGGAGGAGTGCATCCACCAGCGAAGAGACTGTTGTAGAGCAGGAGTGACCCGGATGAGGCGAGTCAGAGGGTCGGATGTCTGGGACCACTAGGACGCCAGGGTCCATTGGGGAATCCTGAGGTGAAGTCTGGCAAGCAGAATCACGTGAACTGTAGAGGCCATATGGCCTAGAAGGACCATCATTTGTCTCGCTGAGATGGATGTGCGAGAGGATACTGAGTGGCAGAGATGAAGGAGAGCATCCCTGCATGGGGGCAGGAGGAACGCTCTGAGTTGGGTAGTATCCAGAATTGCTCCAATGAAGGGAAGAGTCTGGGAAGGTTGCAGGTGGGATTTGGGGAAGTTGATCTCGAATCCCAGATGTCGAGAGGTTGGCCTCGATGGACGGGGTGAGGCAGGCTTCGTTGAGGCCCCCAGGTAGTGGATGGGGCTGGAAGCGGTCGATCGAAGCAGGGGTTACTGCCGTAGAGGCTTGAACCCCGTTGGGGTGATCGGTTCCAATGGAGGCATTCGCAAAGACTCTGCTCCTTGATTTGAATGAATTGGCTCCAACGGAGGCACTCACAAAGACTCTGCTCCTTGCATCGAGTGTATCAGTTCCAGAGGTGGCATGGGCAAAGACTCTGCTCCTTGCGATGCATGCATTGTTGCCAGACCAGACACTCGCAGAGACTCTGCTCCCTGTTGAGAGTGTGTTCCCCACTAAGGCATTGGAGGCGGCTCGACCTCGCGGGAGGCCTCCGTGTGCCCAGGCTGGATTTGGGAGAGAAGCTGAGGCCCCATCGTGGTAAAGAGCTCGATGAAGTGCTTCTGTAGCATGGTCTGGAACGAGGCCGGCAAGGATGGATCCGCATCTGAAATGGGACCACCTGCGCGGGCCTCGCGTTCCCTCGGAGCAGTGTGTGAGTGCTTGGACTTCGAGGCCTTGGGCACTTTCAACACAACTGGGGGAATGGGCTGCTGGGCTACCTGACTCGAGGAGGTTGAGGAAGGCATCACAGCAGGCGCTGGAGTCTGAGCCGGGACAAACGAGGTGGGCTTGATGAGACTCGGCGCCGCAGAGGTGGAAGACTGTGGGGCTGCGGATGATGTCGAAGGTGCGGGTCCCTTTGAGGTCGCAGGTTCCGTCGAGGACTCCATGAAGAGCGATTCCCACAGGACGCAACGGCGCTTGAAAGCACGTGCAGTGAGTGTAGAGCAAGGCCGGCACGATTTCGGGATGTGTTGAGGCCCGAGACACCGAACGCAGTGTCGATGAGGGTCCGTTAGCAAAATCGCACGCTGGCACTTGTCACACTTTTTAAAACCGGTGATAGGCCGGGACATAGGCCGAAAAAGCTCCGCTGCAAGATCGAAGCTGCGGGGCTGCGGCCACGTGGCCTGCCCGGTCGACCGGTACGAAGAAATTTTTTTTTTTTAAACAATAAAACACGATGAAAATCAGCGATTACGATCAATTAAAATCAAAACCACGGACTTAGAAGGCACAAGCGAAGGAACTTTGCGCAGAGAGTCGAAGACGGACTTCTCGGCTCCGCAGAAAAGTAAGAACTGAGGAGACAAGCCTGGTGCATCGGGCGAGAATGCACTCGCGTATGCGCGGTGCGGGCGACTTGAAACTTCGAGTTTTCTTCAAAGAAGCATCCGCATCGGGGCTCCATTGGATCACGTCACCCATTAGTGAGAATACCTGCCTGCTTGTCCTGGGATAATACAAAGTTTGTTGGGAAAACAAATCATTCCTTACTAATTTTGATGAAATCTCATTATATTTACCTTTTGCCTTTAATAAAGCCTGTAGGGTATTTTCCCATTTATCAACTAATTTAGCTTCTAAATGTTTAATTTCTTTCTCTAAATCAGAAAATTGTTTTTTAAGCTGTTTTCTAATATATGCCGAATATGAGATAATATTACCTCTCATGGTAGCCTTAAAAGCATCCCATAATGTTTCTATGCTAATTTCTTCCACGGTATTAAATTGGAAAAATTCAATCATTTTTAATTTAAATTCTTCAAGGAATTTTGAATCCGCAATCAATGTATTATCGAATCTCCCAACAGACCAACACATATTCCTGTTCTTCAAACTTAAACTCAATCCACACTCCTCCAAGATCAGAAAATATAATAGGATCTATGGATGCTTTTATCACTTGTTGTACTAATTGATTTGAAACAAAAATATAATCTATTCTTGAGAAAGATTTATGCACTTGTGAACAAAAAGAAAATTCCCGCTCATCAAAATGAAGTATCCGCCATATATCTTTCAAATCACAAGATTGTATCAAATTATCTAACCCTAAAGATTTCATAATTTTACTTGGTTTTTTATCCATTAATGGATCTATAACAGCATTGAAATCTCCAGCCACTACTAAATTAGAAGCAGCCAGTGGAAGTAATAATTGTTGTAATTTCTTTAAAAATTCACTTTGATTCGTATTTGGGGCATATAATTCACCAGATCTAGGATATTATTTCCCATGCTCATTCTTATATGTAACAACCTTCCTAAGGGATCAGAATCTATCAACTGAAAATTGGCTGTATTCTTTTTATTTATTAATATAGCTTTTTTACCAAGAGCAGGTGCAAAAAAAAACTTTGCTTTACCCAACCCCTTTCCAATTTTTGTGATTCTACCACTGATAGGTGGGTTTCCTGTATGAAATATAGATTGGCATTTTGTTGTTTCAGAAAGGCAAGCATTTTTTTCCTTTTTATTTGATGATTAAGGCCATTAACATTTAGTGAAAAAAGCTTAACCTCCATTATATAATTTGTTTTTTAAATAATCAGATGTAATAAACTTAAAATGAATAGACACCATTTCCAATATTTTGAAATTTTGCACATAAAGTTTTCCTACCCTTAATATTATCTTCTTTACCCTGCCCCACACCCACACTTCTCCAACTCCTTATTAATAGTGTTAACTTGGTGACACACATTTAGATTGAGCAGGGACCTTCTTTAAAACAATATTCAAAAATAAATCACATGAAATATTCATTATATATAATAACTGTTCATAGAACTTAATCTATTTCATAAATTTTACTAAAGTTTTTAATTTAATGACTTCGAATGTTTTGGGAACCTTTAATTTAATATCATATATTAGTATACCTACACACCCAATTATAAACAAATATATCATCTCATAAATAATATATTTTAATATGATTAAACCATCATCGTATACTTAACTCTCTACATTAAGGACTTTACATCTAAGACAAGAGACTATCAATATTAGCTTCAAATTTCTCTTATTTCCATAAATCAACTTATTATATACCTTATGATATAGAAATTTATTAAATAGTGTCTATAATTAATCTTCTTCTTATATGTTTAATTAAGACCTTCAATAAATATTGTCATCGGTTTCAATTATCATTAGGTTATACAATTTAAATTCAGAACAATTTTTAATTATTGACTCTGCAAAAGATTTAAACATATCCTATATCTTTAGGGAATGCATTACATTACCTATTAATTAAATCTTTAATATAAATCAGATTCTTAAATTAAAACAATTTATTTATATAATAAAACTTCTATGAAGAACCCATATGCAAATCAAATACATTTAAGAGCCTTCTAAATCTATTTCTTATATTGCATTTAAAACATAAGTCTTAATAAGTAAATAGAATTAAGATTCTTTATATATAATATTTACTTTTTAAAATTTCATTTCTTATGGATCATATCACCTTTTTCCTACAATATTTTATACTTGAATTACTTATTTTATCTGAAATATAGTCAAAAACAGAGCTTGGTATGATCTTTAAATCTACAACACTTTAATTAAACAAATTTTTAATTATTAAGGTATCGCTTCAAAAAAAAAAAAATTTTATATACTTCTTTTCAAAGCAACCAATAAAACTCTTCCATGCGACAGTGTTCCATGCCCTCAACATTTCTGTAACAGAAGCTTTAAATTAATCTATCTTCCTCTTTCTTTGACACAAAAAGCTATATTGTTTTGAACTTTCATTCATCAACATCACGAACATCCTTGACGACTCAATTACTGAAATATCAACTGGCTCCAAAGAACTACTCATTCGCTACTCATACAAAGTAATCCTTTTCATGAAACTACTTTGAGGAGCCTGCATAAAGTGGAAAAGGACGAGGAGGATATCTTCTCCAGATTTGTTAGAAATCCAATTCTTTTCCACATCCTGTAACGGGTGCTTTCCTTGTCACAGTGATGATCATGACCTTTACATCCCGAATTAACCCAAGACCTCATTGGATATATTGTGCAGAACAATTTAATGATGAGGCAATATTAGGGTGAGTTCACTGTAAAGATGATATGCAGTCCGTCCACTCATGAACAAAAGCGCTGAATCTTGCTTTAATTACATTCTAAGGAGCTCAAGGGATGTTTGATTACGTTTTTCAACTTTTCTAAATCTTGAGTAGATCAGGCGCAGATAAGCAAAAGTGAATCCTTCCAACTTTAATGGGCAGTATATAATCTGCACTCTTAAGCAATGCATCAGACCCATGCAAATAATGCTCTGAGGGTTCGCAACCTCTGATATTAGCTCCAGAAATAATGCATATTCATATAGCTCTTCATGAAGAGATTCTTCAGGATCTTATATTAAATCTTTGTGATTCCAATAGACATTTGAGGAGATAGAAATTCTATGTAAGCAAACATTCATCGCTACTGAGATTATAGCCAAACAGAATCCAGGACAGAGTTCTAATTCTTATTGTTTCTGCCATTGAGTCCTATGGTTTAAATTGAATCATAAATAATTAACGTTTTCTTCTCAGGTTCCACGAAGAGCATAATTAAACATATTTCCAAAATATTTAGTAATATCTCCTACACCTTTCTCAAAAGAATGAAGAGAACAATAAATATTTCAAAGGAAAACTAAAACTCATATTATCTTACAATCCATCGTTTTCTTATAGGTCTTGACGATTCTATGTTAACATGGGCAGTTCCTTTATGTTAACATGGGCAGTTTGTTTATGAATTCATGCAACTTTTCAGGATCATCAAAAGTTGTGGTTTTATTCTCAAAAGTAACTTTCATTAGTGCTGGGTATAGTAAGCCGTATTTAGCCCCCTTAGCTCTCAATTGTGGCCTCAGCACTAGAAAACCATTTCTTCTTATTGCTGTACTCCTAGCAAAGTCGGGAACAATATGAATCCGTGCATCCTGGCACTTCAAGTTCCTATTTTGTTTTGCCAGCTGAGATATTTCTAGAACCTGCTGATATCTTAGGAGCTTAAAAATTAGAGGATGAGTACCCTTTTGTTTCTCATCTCTCTTGACAGGGATTCGGTGTGCCCTTTCGAATTCGAGAGGAAACTTTGACCTTACAGGCAATATCTTAGGCAGAAAATTTTCTAAGAAGGAAATAGGATTCCCTTTCTCCACCCCTTCCAGGAGACCTAAGATACGTAAATTGCTCCTCCTCTCACGATTAGAAACATCTTCAAGCTCTCTGGTAAGAAAATTCAATTTGTTTCCATTCCATTTTGCTTTTAATTATCTCTGTTTCAGCTGCCTGCATTCTTTGTCCCATATTGTTTGTTTTAATTTCAACTTGTTCCATCCTCTTAGTAAGAGTGAAGATTTCCTCTGTGAGATCATTCACTTTCCCGGCAGTATCTGAAACAATCTATTTTATTTCTTTCAACTCTCTCATAATATCAGTCGCCATTTTTTGCTGATTTTAACGGCGTCTCTGGTTCTGGCTTCGCTCGTTTCCCACTTGTAGAAGGTATAAATGTAGAATCACTCTTACTCTGCTTCCCTGAAGCCATTATATAATCTTACCCTTTCTTTAAAAAAGAAATTAGTAAACTTTCTTGTGATTTATTATCACTTCCCAAGGTCTATCAATGAAGAGTCCACTCACTATCCGACCTTCTCCATGCGCGACCAAGCCATGCCCCCTTAGCAAAGGCGTTTAAGGAAGAGATTTTTTAAGCAGACTAGATGGGCCATTTGGCCTTTATCTGCTGTCATGTTTCTATGTTTCTATATAGAGTCACTGTTCCAGTTATGTAGGCTAGCACTTATGCTTATCTTTATTAAGAATTTGATATACTGCTCCTGCATTTTACTGATCTAAGTGGTTTACAATGTAACAATTGTTTGGGTTTTTTTATAAAATCTTTATTCATTTTTACATCTTTCATCAAGTGTATCAATAAAATAACAATTGAAATTAGATACACCTCACTTGACAATGTAACAATTGAATACTGAAATGAACTCCATTGAACATAATCAGATAGGAAAGATACAAAATATACATATCCTAACAAGTATTCATTACTGGTGAAAACAAAAAATTACTTTAAAAATAAAGTAAATTTAAGAAAATTAGAAATTTAAAAAACAGAAATTAAACTGAAATGAAATAATGGTCCAATTGGGCTCAGTCCAGTGCAAGGCAACAGCAGGACACAAAGGTTGAGAATACTTTGATGTCAATCCATCACTGGCCAAAGACGATCTCAAGATTCCCACTGCAGGAGCCGGTCTTACAGCTGAAGATTGCAGGTAGAAAAGAAGGAGCAGTCAAAGGCAGTAGAAAAACGGAGCAAATATAGGCTCCATCAAAGTCGATGTAGAAGAGGCAGGAAGGTCTCAACGGCCGAAGGCATTATTCTTTATTATTAATCATTTTATTAAAATTTTATTCCCTGCAAGCAGATCCCCAGTAGCAGCGGATCGTAGAAGCAAAAGTCAGGCAAGAAAGAAGAAGATCCCGGAGGCAGGCAGCATGCCGAGAGGAGGATGGGAAAACTTAAAAAGACTACTTTAAAATTATTACAATATCAGTATAAAGCATAGCTAATAGGCACAGGAACCCTCAGTTGAGACTAATTCGCTCCAATTGTTGCCTGCCTCTGGCCTGATCTCTGATTTATAGACCAACCAATTAGGAGGCTACAAATTTAATTTGGGCATCTCTATCAGTCAGTAATTAGTTCTTAGAAATGCAGTCTAGGGAAACCTACTAATAACATTAAAATAATAGGAACCAATTAGCAGCATAGCCTAAATAGCAATTTCAGTTTACATATTTCTACTCCATTAGCAACTTAATTAAGAAATCACCAATAAAATGAAGGCAAGCAGTCCAGCAGCAAGATGGGGGATCTCCCATCTTTTGCACTGTGTCACAAGTTATTTCCCAGTCATGTGTGTGTACTAGGTAGAAAGAGTTCCTAGCACTCAGGGAACAGGTCTAATCTCTGAAGACTAGAATAGCAGACTTGGAGGAGTTGAGGCAGACAGAGGCTTATAGTGGAGGCCTTCAGGGACAAAGTAGTTCCATCTCCAGTCTGGAAATCTCTCTGCTGCCATGGAGGAGAAAGGTCTCGAGGTGGAGAGACAGGAAATGATTCTGTAGCCAGGACCTGTCCTCCAGAGGATGTAATATTGTCTTGCATATGAGGTGTTTCCAGGGTCTTCTGGCCATTGTAGTTGGAGATTCAATCTTTAGACATGTACATAGCTGGGTGCTTGGTGCACATGAGGATCACTTGATCACATAAGAACATAAGAAGTTGCCTCCGCTGAGGCAGACCAGAGGTCCATCTTCCCCAGCGGTCCGCTCCCGCGGCGGCCCATCAGGCCTATTGCCTTAACAGTGGTCCCAGACTAATTTTGTAACTTACCTCTAATCCTATCCCTAAACCTACCTCCACTCCTATCTGTACCCCTCAATCCCTTTGTCTTCCAGGTACCTATCCAAACCTTCTTTGAAGCCCTGTAGCGTGCTCCTGCTTATCATATCTTCCGGTAGCGCGTTCCAATTATCCACCACCCTCTGGGTGAAAAAGAACTTCCTGGCGTTTGTTCTAAACCTTTCCCCTTTCAATTTCTCTGAGTGCCCCCTTGTACTTGTGGTTCCCCATAATTTGAAAAATCTGTCCCTGTCTACTTTTTCTACGCCCTTCAGGAAGGTTTCTATCATGTCTCCTCTAAGTCTCCGCTTTTCCAGGGAGAAAAGCCCCAGCTTTTTCAGTCTGTCAGTATATGAGAGGTCCTCCATACCCTTTATTAGCTTAGTTGCTCTTCTCTGGACTCTCTCAAGTACCACCATATCCTTCTTGAGGTACGGCGACCAGTACTGGACACAGTACTCCAGGTGCGGGCGCACCATTGCACGATACAGTGGCAGGATGACTTCCTTCGTCCTGGTCGTGATACCCTTCTTAATGATACCCAACATTTTGTTTGCTTTCCTTGAGGCTGTGGCGCACTGCGCTGACGCCTTCAAGGTTGTGTCTACCATCACTCCCAGGTCTCTTTCAAGGTTGCTCACCCCTAGCGGTGATCCCCCCCTTTTTGTAAGTGAACATCGGGTTCTTTTTCCATACATGCATGACCTTGCATTTCCCTATGTTAAAGCTCATTTGCCACTTTTTGGCCCACTCTTCCAGTGTTGTCAGATCTTTTTGGAGATCTTCGCAGTCCTCCATGTTATTAGCCCTGCTGTATAGTTTGGTGTCATCCGCAAATTTAATAACCTCACATTTTGTTCCTGCCTCCAGGTCGTTAATAAATATATTGAACAGGAACGGTCCCAACACCGACCCCTATGGAACTCCGCTCGTGACCCATTGCCATTCTGAGTAATGGTCCTTTACTCCAACCCTCTGTTTCCTGTCCGCCAGCCAGTTTTTGATCCATCGGTGGACCTCCCCTTGCACCCCCGTGGTTCCATAGCTTCCTTAGCAGTTTTTCGTGTGGTACCTTGTCGAAGGCTTTTTGGAAGTCAAGGTAAATGATGTCTATGGATTCCCTTTTATCCACCATGCTGTTTACCCCCTCAAAGAAGTATAATAAGTTCATGAGGCATGACCTGCCCTTGCAGAAGTCATGCTGGCTCGACTTTAGTAGCCCATTTTCTTCAATGTGTTCCCAGATGCTGTCTTTAATCAGCGCTTCCATCATCTTTCCCGGGACCGAGGTCAAGCTCACCGGCCTGTAGTTTCCTGGGTCTCCTCTTGAGCCTTTCTTGAAGATGGGCGGGACATTTGCTATTTTCCAGTCTTCCAGAATCTCTCCAGTTTTTAAGGATAGGTTGCATATTTGTCGAAGTGGCTCAGCTATTTCGTTCCTTAGTTCCTTGAGTACCCTTGGGTGAATGCCATCCGGACCTGGCAATTTGTCGCTCTTTAGCCTGTCTATCTGCCTGAGGACATCCACCTTGCTCACCTCTAGTTGGACCAGGTTTTAATCCTGATCTCTCTTTATGATCTTCTCGGGATCCGGAATGTTGGTTGTGTCCTCCCTCGTGAAAACTGACGTGAAGAACTCGTTTAACCTGTCAGCTATCTCCTTTTCCTCTTTTACTACTCCCTTTCTGTCTCCATCATCTAAGGGTCCCACTTCTTCCCTTGCTGGTTGCTTCCCCTTGACGTACCTGAAGAATGATTTGAAGTTTGTTGCTTCCCCCACCAGTCTCTCTTCATATTCTCTTTTTGCTTTCCTAACCACTCGGTGACACTCCTTTTGGTGTTTTTTATGTTCCTTTTGGTTGTCCTCTGATTGGTCCTTTTTCCATTTTGAATATTGTGTTCAATTCTGGAGACCACATTATCACAAAGATGTGCGGAGAATCGAGTCGGTTCAGCGAATGACCACCAGGATGATCTCGGGACTCAAGAACCTCCCATATGAGGAAAGACTAAATAAACTGCAGCTATACTCGCTCGAGGAACGTAGAGAGAGGGGAGACATGATTGAGACTTTTAAATATATCACGGGCCGCATCGAGGTGGAAGACAATATCTTCTTTCTTAAAGGACCTTCAACCACAAGAGGTCATCCGCTGAAAATCAAAGGCAGGCAATTTCAAGGCGATGCCAGGAAGTATTTCTTCACCGAAAGGGTAGTCGATCATTGGAATGAACTTCCATTGCAGGTGATTAACGCCAGCAGCATTCTCGATTTTAAAAAGAAATGGGATATGTATGTGGGATCTCTAGCCGGGTGAAATCTGGGGGTGGGTCATTAGCGTGGGCAGACTTGATGGGCTACAGCCCTTTTCTGCCGTCATATTCTATGTTATGTTTCTATGTTTCTTATCACTTATCACCTTTTTCACTGCATTTGTTACCCACACTGGGTTTTTTGTTCTATTTTTTTTGCACCCTTTCCTGAACTTGGGGACGCACAGGTTTTGTGCTTCGTGCACCGTGCCCTTAAGTAGGGTCCAGGCTTTTTCTATGGACTCCATCTTTCTTGCGGTGTCGTTGAGTTTCTTTCCCACCATTTTCCTCATGGCATCATAATTCCCTTTCTTGAAGTTCAGTGCTGTCGTCGTAGTTCTTTTCACCTTTGCTGATTCAATTTATTAAAACTTGATATACTGCCAAGACTACGTGGATTTGGGTAGTTTACAATAAAACACAAGAGAACCATTAAGAAAAGAACACCAAAATTTTCATACAGGACAGATCTAATCTATGCACATCCATATGAAGCTGTAAAGGTGGCAGACCTCAAACATCACCTAGATAAGATTTTAGACAGTACAAACTCATGGCAGCCATTCAGCTTGTGGCTCTGCACGGGGCAAGAGTGCAGGAAGATTGTTCCTGCTCCAGCTCACCACTGGACCACCAGGGAATTGGTGAAGGAACACTGTCCTTATGCTGTTCATTGGTTGGCACATTAGAGACATAAAATGAAGGAAAAAAAAGGCGCACAGTCTGGAGAGGGAAATATTTATCCAGAGAGGGATAAAGGCTGAAAAGTCCCAAAGATTACCTTGTCAGAACAGACGCTTACAAGATGCCAAAGTACTGGCAAATTCCTCTTTTAACCTGGCAGCTGCCTTTTTTCTTTTTAAGAGAGGTATGAGAAATGTAAAAGTGACAAAGGGAAGGGGTAGGACCTGGCCCCTAAAAAGGGCTAGAAGTCACAAATTAAACCCTGAGCTCAATTGTGCCCAGAAAACTAGGCCAGGAGCAAGCTTCAGAAAAAGTTCCAGAACTGCACAGGTTTGTTTCTGACACATGCAGGAGATAAACAAATACGTCAGATTAAGTGGGACTGTATATCAAATTTATAGTAAACATTAATAAACTGATTGGAAGCTGCTGTACAGTAGCTTTTATGGCAGAGCTCTGTCATTCGATTTCCACCCAAGACAAGTTGTTAAATGAACTGTGGGACAATAAGGAAGAAAAATGTGACTTACATAGCCCGCACTTGCACCATCTCACTCTCTGCCCACTCCTCTAGGGTACTGGTGCTTTTACTGTTATGCATTCAATTTTTACCCAATCACTGCTACCACAACTTCATATATCTCATCCTTGCCAGCTGCCTGCATGTGTTATGTTAATCAGGTTTTCTATTTAAGCGTGCCAGACTTTAAAAATAAATGGGATACCCATGTGGGATCCCTACGAGGGTCAAGATAAGGAAATTGGATCATTAGGGCATAGACAGGGGGTGGGTAAGCAGAGTGGGCAGACTTGATGGGCTGTAGCCCTTTTCTGCCGTCATCTTCTATGGACAGTTTAACATGAACATTCAATAGGATTGCTAGTACAGGTAGATCAGTATCGTTATGTCCCAAGAGTTGCATTAGACAGTTTAGAAATGGGCTTTGATGGGGCCATAAGGACAATGTGTGCTGGTTAAATCCTGCAAGGTCAACCAAATTCCAATCAGATTTTGAGCAAACAACTTTGGATTGCCTATCATATTATAAACTATAGAAGTATTGCTCTGCCACCTTCTGATTACCCATCCATCAACACCACCCTAACTATCTCCTTGAGACCCTCATTGAATGCTTTATGTTTGACATATATTCTGATATTGTCATCTTTTGCTCATATTGCTCTGACCTGAGGAAGATGGTTCTGGTCTAGTCAAATATATGAAGCTGGCCCAATAAAAAAAGGCATCATCTTATTTTCTTTCTTTTAGTCCACTTTAAAGGGAATAAATAGAAATAGCATGGCAACCATGGTCAACACCCTTGAAGGAGGTGCACTAACCTTGTCAAGCACCACATCCGTGATTTGTGGCAATCCCTCTGGTTTCTGCATGCTTGCCAGGATAAACTGAAAGCCCAACAAGAATTCTCGGTCATACTGTTTCTTCTCTTCTGGGTTCAGAGGCTTCCATTGCTCTGCAAGAAGGACCAATGCTTGCCTTCACAATGCTTCTGGGATGGGAAGGAGGTATAGGGTACAGACAAGAAGAGGGACTCACCTTCTTTGTATTGGTACTTCTGCTCACCAGGCTGGATATTCTCTGCATCCAGTTTATCTTCTTTCTCTTCCCAGGTCTCCTCGACATCTTCTTGAGATGCAGCAACAGTCTCTTCCTGCTCTGGCCCTGAGACAGCAGCACAGGTCTGTGAGTCTGTCTGTGACACTCCATCCCCAGACTGTGAAGAAAGTGAATAACTGGTCAGGCAGGGAGGGAAGGTTCAGCTGTCACATACTGACAACACACAATTCCTTGTGTGTTTATACATATTTCTTTCTTTTTTTTTTTTTTTTAATTCTTTATTCATTTTTAAACTTTCATCAAGTGTACAAAATAATAAACACTATTAATTAGACCACTTGAACATTTTATCATTATATCTTATAAATACATATTTCACCAGTGACTGGTGTCCCTCCTGGAATGTGCTGTGTCTTTGAGAGCAGTGCGCATAAAATTCCTGGAAACCAATCTAACCCTTTTGCTTGTAGGTGCAAACAAACAAACAAACACAACAACCCAACTCTCAGAAAGCAAAGCCTAGCACATGCGTATATCTGTGCAGATAAATAGCCTTCAAAGCAGAGAAGCCCAAGAACAGAGTTGTTTCCCACTGTTATAACCAAGGTAAACCACAGCTATTATGCAAATAAGCCAAAGCATATTTATTCTTAATGAATTATCACAACAGTCAAGGCAGACTCAACACAGCTAGTGTTTCAGTGTCCACCAACGCCTTCCTCTGAGGTCTAAAAGTTGATACAGTAAACCAATCTGCAATTAAACAATATTAATAATAAATAAAATTAATTTAATTAAATCAATTAAGAACATCAACCAAATTGATACAGTGTAATATAGATCTGATGTTACACTGCATCAATCTGGTTGACATTCTTAATCAATTTAATTAAATTTATCTATCTAATAAAACCTTACCCGCGCATGCGCTGTTAAAACGGCGTGATTCCTGCCGCCGTGATTTCTGATCTGTGGCCATATTCTATTTGGGGCGCGTGCGGCCGCTTGCCGCATGCGCCAAGGCTTCCGACGTCTTCAGGCTTCCGGCGCATGCAGGAATCTCAACGGCGGTGGTGGTTTGTTATGGTGCACAGGAACGGCAGGAGGGTGTTGTGCGACGCAGCTGGGGATCGGCAAGGGTAAGGGAGCGGCCAGAAACAAGCAAATGCTGCTGCACAGTGAAGTGGGGTGGGGAGGGGAGGGAAATGCTGCTGCTGCTACACAGGGAAATAGAGGTGGAGGGAATGCTGCTGCTGCATAGGGAAGTAGGGTGGGGGAAGGAAATGCTGCTGCTGCACAGGGAAATGGAGGGGGAGGTAATGCTGCTGCTGCACAGGAAAGTGGGGGGGGAAGGGAAATGCTGCTGCTGCAAAGGGAAGCGTGGGAGGGAAAGGGGGCCAGGGAGCGAGCTTGCTTTGCTTTGGGGGGGAGGGGTGTGCTCGAGGGGCAGGGAGCGATCTTGGTTTGCTTTGGGGGGAGACAGAAGGGGCCTCAGAGAAAGACAAAGAAAGGCAAGCAGGCAGGGGGCCAGGGAGACACACAGACAGAAAGAAAGACAGACAGCAGGAGGGGGAGAGAGAGGAAAGATAGATAGCGGGAGGGAGAGAGACAGAAACACAGACAGACAAAGGAGCCAGGGAGACATACAGAAAGAAAGAAAGACAGACAGCGGGAGGGAGAGAGAGAGACAGAAAGAAAGGAAGAAAGAAAGAGACAGGGTCAGGGAGAGAGACAGACAGACAGACATATATTCTAGCACCCGTTAATGTAACAGGCTTAAACACTAGTATCGTTCAAGTCAATTAAACATTTCTACTAAAAAATATGCTGGCTATGTTGGATCTGTCTTGACTGTTGCGATAATTCATTATGAATAAATACTGGTTTGCAACCTAACATCTCAAGTGGTAGCATCTGTCCATCCCTACTAAACTGTTTTGATTTGACTTTACTTGGGGATTGTTTCCCGTTTTTGTTTTTTCTCTAATGAGTCAAAGCGCGACATAGGGAGGGTAAAATGGCTAAAGGCTACTTTCAACTTCCACAAGCTCACTTTTGCTGACCATAGCACAAGATGTACAAGTCACCTCAGTCATGAAAAACTGGGTAGGAATAAAAACAAGGGAAAAAGAATATAAGACTTGCCATACCGGGTCAGACCAATGGTCCATCTATAGCCCAGTATTCTCTTTTCCAACAGGGACACTGGATGCAGGAATAAGCGGAGGGTCAGCAACAGGGTTCAGAATATGAGAATTTGCTACATCAAATGAAAAGTGCTCAGGAAAGCAGTGCAATAGAGTAGGTTAAGGAGGAGGAAAAGAGATGCAGGATGCAGGTCCCAGCTGTATCCAGTGATAAAAGAAGTAGCGTTACTTAAAATACAGAGATCTGGCAACAGAGATACATCACCCCATATGCCCTGTACTTCACCACACATATTCCATAGCCCTCGTAAGTCTCCCCCTTCCCCATGATCCAATATGCATGTATGAATATTCCTCTTACTCAACCATTCCACACCACTGCCTCCTGAGTTCCAGCAAACACAATTGAGTTTGTTCACCATGGTGTTCCAGCTTCCTATGGACCACTGCGCACGCTTCCCTGCCCTTCCTCACATAGTAGGCCTTAACACAGATGACCTGTTTGTGCAGACTTTTGACAGATGAATTTTTAAATGATTTCTGATTATTTTATTGATAAACTTTTGTGTGTGCCTGAATTATTATTTGTTGATTGGAACCCGCCTAGGTACATTTTCTAAAATTAAATAAATAAAATCCAATGCGTACTAGCCCCAAACATTCCAGGTTAACAGATTCCCTACTAGCATTTACCTCTTTAAATGCATCCAGCAGGTCTCCCACAGCTTCTTTTTTATTCAGTTCTTTCATTTTCCTCTTTTTCTTTGGCACAGAAATAGCAACTATATGAAGGCCAAAAAAAAACCCACAAAAAACGAATGCGTGATGAGTTCTAGAGAAAAATATGCTCCCCCCCCCCCTCAACCTTTCAACTGCCAATGCCTCTAAAGTCCATCCCAACACCATCTCTAACACAGTTTCCCCATTCTCTTCAGAACTAGGCCCCAAATATTTTGGATTTAGAAGCTGCCCTGCTACTCAATGGCCCAATACAGAGAGACTTCCCTTGCTCTTTAGGACTCAAAGAGCAGTACAGCCTTCTCCATCATACCCCACCAATTCCTCTGGCCAGGTATAATGAAATCTCCCTTCTGCCAGGTCTAGCATATGGCCTCTCATCCTGTCACAGCACCTATCCTGCTAAAATACAGCCCCTCCTACATCCCCCTTTATTTTTTTAACATTTATATTTACAATATCAAGTGGATCCGTTCTTTCAGCAGAACCTACCTTGTACTGCAGGGTCCGAGCCCTGACTGGGGGCAGTCACTTGCTCTGTCTGTTCCTGTCCTATTAGCTGTTCCTTGTCAGCTTCCATTTCTTCTTCCTCTGGGGGAGGAGAGGCTTTGTCCAATGGTTCTTCTACCACTACCTCCTCGGGTTCAGTGATTGGGCTAATGTCTGACTCAGGCTGCTCTTCTCTTACCTCCACAACGGTCTTCTCAGGTGCTCTCATCCCACTCACAACCAGCTCCTCTGGCTGAGCTATAGGCGAGTCCACAATAGACTCCACCTGGCATGTGGATGCAGGTTGGTCTAGAGGCTCAGCTGCCTCCCCTGACACCCCATTTGACTCCCCCACAAATTCAGTAACCACCTCTTCCTGCGACAGGTGGAGTGTGGGCTCCTCTGTGGTCTCCGGTTGCTGGGGTTTCTCTAGTTCCAGCGTGTCTAACATTAGTGTTTTGAGAACTGCAAACTCAGTTGTGGGTTCTAGCACCAAACTTTCAGTTGCGTGTAGAGAGGCAGGAGTAGGGCACTTGACTGATGGCTCACTATCTGAAAAACTAGTGTTGCTAAGGACAGGAACATGGACTAGGTGTCGATCAGGAGGCAGTTCAGTCATTTCTGCCTTAGTGTCTTTTTGTTGTAAACTTTCTTCAGTGGCTACAAGAATCATGTCAGGCTCAGTCTCCATAGTAGGAGGTAGCAATGGAGGTGAGGGACTCTCGGAGCTGAGCAGGTCTAACTCCACTTTATTTACAGTTGCTGTTAAAGTCTGACGATCATCTATACGCAAAGACAGGAAGAGGAGGCAAGAACATGGATCATGAGTCACACGAATTCAAGAATAAACAGCCCCTACTCCTTTCACTACAGGGTTCCAAGAATCCTAAAACACATTGTTGAGTGGAAGGGGTTAACTCCCTAGAGCAGAGAAAGATGGCAAGATTATGAATAAATTGCTCAAAAGTCCTGTAATAGCATCATACTCACCTGCTCTGATGACAACAGTTACATGAGAGGTCTCGCCATTGGCTTGTACTTCGAGTCCTCCAACCTGCGTGAGAGATGAGGGAGCTAAAGGTTAGTGGCATCACAACAAGTTTCCTGCAATACTGACTGTTTTGGAATGAGCGAAGAGCACATTTCTTCACAGGCCCAGGGTGGCTCAGATGGAAGTATAAGGCCAATTATAGTGCAGTGTGTGGCCTACCCCCAAAGCTTCAGATTTGACCCCAGGAATTCAAAAGGCATTCCAAACATTTACATAACCAGAAGGCCAAAAAGCTGTCTGGATCCCAATCTAGACCCTGAGTTCTGCTATTTATTTAACAGACTTATTGTATATCCCGAATAAAACCTCAGCGAGTTACAATACATACATAAAATGGAAAAAAAAAAAAAAAAGAGTTAACAACGTATTATGAAAGACAATAACATAGCATATACATTATTCATTCTGTACCTATATTATCCCAATAGGCAATATACTCTTCATCTATTTCAAAAAGCTCCACAAATACTGATGTTTCAAGAAGCTTCTTAAAGTGCTCCTCTACTGTCAACTCCAGTCTCCATCCCTTCTATCTTGCTGCAACATTTGCCTGGAACAGACTGCCTGAGTCAATACGTCAAGCTCCGTCTCTGAAAGTAGTCAAATATCTAGGCTAAAAGCCCACTTTTCAAAGCTGCTTTTAACTCCTAACTCCCACTCGTAAAGTACCTCTGTGAAAAATTCCCTATTTGTCTGTTTAATTAGATTGACAGTTCTATTCAGCAGGGATTGTCTCTTAAATGTTTAATATTCACCAGAAAACAAAACAACAAAGGTCACGAATTGTGTTCAGTCTCTTATATTATGTTGGACTCAACACGATCGTGTTTCGGCCCACAAGGGTCTGCCTCAGGAGTCCTATAGGTTCTATGGAAAAACTCATAAGAACATAAGAATTGCCGCTGCTGGGTCAGACCAGTGATCCATCATGCCCAGCAGTCCACTCACGCGGCGGCCCTCTGGTCTAAGACCAGGTCCATAGCCGAGACTAGCCCTATCAATGTGTGTCCTTGTTCAGCAGAAACTTGTCTAACTTTGTCTTGAATCCCCGGAGGGTGTTTTCCCCTATGCCAGACTCCGGAAGATTGTTCCAGTTTTCTACCACTCTCTGGGTGAAGAAGAACTTCCTTACATTTGTACGGAATCTATCCCCTTTCAACTTTAGAGAGTGCTCTCTCGTTCTCCCTGCCTTGGAGAGGGTGAACAACCTGTCCTTATCTAACAAGTCTATCCCCTTCAGTACCTTGAATGTTTCGATCATTTCCCCTCTCAATCTCCTCTGTTCGAGGGAGAAGAGGACCAGTTTCTCTAATCTTTCGCTGTATGGCAGTTCCTCCAACCCCTTAACCATCCTAGTCGCTCTTCTCTGGACCCTTTTGAGTAGTACCATGTCCTTTTTCATGTACGGCGACCAGTGCTGGATGCAGTACTCCAGGTGAGGGCGCACCATGGCCCGGTACAGAGGCATGATAACCTTCTCCAATTTGTTTGTGATTCCCTTATCATTCCTAGCTTTCTGTTCGCCCTTTTCGCTGCCACCGCACATTGCATGGACGGCTTCATCGATCAGAACTCCCAAGTCCCTGGGAGGTCTCTCCAAGTACCACCCCGGACATCCTATATTCGTGCATGAGATTTTTGTTACCGACATGCATCACCTTTATCCACGTTAAACCTCATTTGCCATGTCGATGCTCATTTCTCGAGCCTGATTATGCCACGTTGCAGATCTTTGCAGTCCCCCTGCGTCTTCACTACTCTGAATAACATTGTATCATCCACAAATTTAATCACATCGCTCGTCGTTCCTATGTCCAGATCGTTTATAAAGATGTTGAAGAGCACGGGTCCAAACACCAAGCTCTGCGACACCCCACTGGTGACGCTCTTCCAGTCCAAGTATTGTCCATTTACCCCCACTCTCTGTTTCCTATGCTCCAGCCAGTTTCTAATCCACATGAGTATTTCACCCTTGATTTCATGACTCGCAATTTTCCGAAGTAGTCATTCATGCGGAACCTTGTCAAACGCCTTCTGGAAATCCAGATATACAATGTCGACTGGGTCGCCCTTGTCTATCTGCCCGTTCATTCCCTCGAAGAAGTGCAGCAAGTTTGTCAGACAAGATCTGCCTTTGCTGAAACCGTGCTGGCTGGTCCTCATCAGACCGTGTCCGTCAAGGTGATCAATAATGCAGTCCTTTATCAGCGCTTCTACCATCTTTCTCGGTACCGAGGTCAGATTTACTGGTCTGTAGTTTCCCGGGTCTCCCCTCAAACCTTTTTTGAAGATAGGCGTAACATTTGCCACCTTCCAGTCCTCTGGAATCTTTCCCGTTTTGATCAACACATTGGCTATTAGTTGAAGCAGTTCAGCTATGGCCCCTTTCAGTTCCTTGATGACCCTTGGATGGATGCCATCCGGTCCCAGGGATTTATCGCTCTTGAGACTATCAATCTGCCTGCATACCTCTTCTAAACTGACCGTTAACCCTGTCAGTTTCCCGTTTTCACTTCCAGCATATAGCCTGATGGGTTCCGGTATGCTGTGTATATCCTCTTCGGTAAATACAGACGCAAAAAACGTGTTCAGTCTGTCTGCGATTGCTTTGTCCTCCTTTAGCGCTCCCTTTATTCCTTGGTCATCCAATGGTCCCACCGCTTCCTTCGCAAATAAACGTGATCCATAGGACTCCTGAGCCAGGCCCTTGAAACACGATCGTGTCGAGTCCAACATAATAAAAAAAGAGACTGAACACCATTGGTCACCTTTGTTGTTTTGTTTACATATCTCAAGTGCTACCAGCGTTAGCCCTGGGGGTCATGTTAGTGGAAAGAAAAGCAACCATTAGACACTCTTGGTTTGCTGAGACATGCAATGGACTCCTAATGGTACTCAGACCCTCCCCTTGCTCTAAAGCTGCCCTTCAGCACTGTTGGGTGGCGTCTTACCTGGGGTGGGGTAGATGACGATCTCCCACCAGACATAATTTCTTCAGTAATATCCTTTCCTCCCTGGTTAGGGTCTCTTATCCGAATCTAAGCAACCAGCAGGAAAGCGGGAGAGAGACAAGCGATGGAAATAAGTTCTTGGGAACAGGGGTACGCAGAAAGTAGTACAGAATGGCAACACACGTGTACACTACCCTGGTACAAAGAAAACGAGAGAAGCCAAAAGAGGACAAGTTGCAGAGGCCCTGAAGAACCTCTTTTCACTTATGGAAGGACTTTATTCATTCACACTTTCCAAATCCAAGCTCAATTTTCTCAGAACAACAAAGAATTCACAAGTGACCCAACCTTGTAGCTGGAGTAAGAGTCTCAGTTTTAATTCTGCTAAACAGCAATGGGCACAGTATTTAAAGCAGGTGCTGTTATCTGGGTAAACAGTACTGACCAGACACAAGCCATAGTTTTCAAACAGCATTATCCGGATGCAACCAAAGAAAATTATTATTGACTGTGCAATATTCAGTCCACTGACTGGACAACTATCTGGATAATATTAGGATAGTAAAAGGCCTGGTACAGCAGACTCTCTGTTAACCGGAACTCAATTAACCAGAACTCTCAAGCAACCAGCAAAAAAAAAGCTAAGAAATACTGTAAGGCTTTAAATGAAAATAAAATCAATTTCTGGCAGAAATTTAAGCGTAAACTTGGCATACCACAGCTGAGTATGCCCACCACGTCTGGTAGTTTCTCAGAACAGTTTATGGTAAGGCATTAGCAACTCTCAAGAAACCAGAAATGACATTTATCAATCTCCATGGGTGCCAGTTAACTGAGTCTACTGTATCAGGCTGAATGTTACTCCCAGAGTCTTAAGCAACACACAGATCCCAGACCAAACATCAAGCATGGGGATCCAGACCCATGGTGGAGGGCCCAAGTCTACCCTTTTTTGTCAATTCTGTAGCATCTTTTTAAGCTCATTTGGAGGCCCTGCAGCAGTTCTTAATTTTTTTCTTTTTTTAGTGGGGGGGGGGGGATTTTTGACTGTGGTGTTATTAAGGAACTACAAAATAGATTAAAATTATAAATAAAAGTTCATTGCAACCTCTGCCTTTCTAGACAAATATGATCCTGCCTGTGAACAGCAGATAATTAGCAAAAATCAATTCAAGCTGTAAACAAAAGGTTTGAGATGGATCATTGCAACATTGTTTACCCCTGGATCTCCAAGGTTGGGTTGTTTTTAGTGCAGCTGCCATTGGCTACCAATCTATGCAAGGATATCTTAAAAGTTGAGACTGTGTTTAAAATGACAGACTTGCATCAATAAGAGCTCTTCATTCCTCAATGGATCTTGGTTTGAAAGTGTGCAAATGTTGTTGAGAATCTAGGGACCATTCCATAGAATTATATTGTGTTTGGCAGTTTCAGAAACATTTGTTCTAGGGGTTCTAAGCTTATTAATGTAGATTGTGAATGCTGTTTGGTAACTGTTGTACTTGTGTTCTAACTCGCATGGAATGGATGTTCTATTACACCAGGAATAGAGAACTCCGATCCTCGAGAGCCGAATTCCAGTCGGGTTTTCAGGATTTCCTCAATGAATATGCATGAGTTCTATTTGCATGCACTGCTTTCAATGCATATTCATTGGGGACATCCTGAAAACCCAAATGGAGTATGGCTCTAGAGGACCGGAGTTCCCTACCCCTGTATTACACGATGTTATTTTAACTTGTAATGTTAAACTTAACATTCAGTTTGAAGCTTGAAATTGTTCAGCCTATTATCCCAGTGGAAACAGTTTACTGCAAACTAGAATTCTGTCTGCTGACAAAACAGGGAAAGTACAGAACCCATTCTTTGCAGAAAGAGAGGCCCCCACCTCTCCTGTTTCTTCTGTTCCTCAGTACATGCTTTTTACAGGAACATTGACAGTGCACCAAGAACTGCTCTATATTTCGTGCAGAGATGATACAGACAATGAAAGAGATGGGGCCACCCCTGAAACAATACAGAATCCTAAGTCTTCTAGCTCTGGCCTTTGCAATGAAAGGACTATTTCACTGCAAAAAGGCAAAGAAATTACACATTTACTCTCTCTTCTTGAATGGATTCACACAAGGAAAAAAATGGTTCAACTTGGAACAAAAGCACTAAAACTTGTTATGTCCTAAAGCTTGCCGATATTCCCTGGTTCCAGCCCACCCATTCCAAGATGCCCTGGATGCAGGAGAGAAAGCCATCAGACTGTTAACACCAGCAATTCTTACCAGATCCCAGAAGAGAAGGAAGTGCTTATCTTGTGAGGACTCTGCTGCAGCCACATGGAGCCATCGAGTGGGCAGCTGCTAATTGCCTGCCACACATGCGCAGGGCTGGGCACTTTAGTCCCTGCTCTGCAGCAGCTGAGGTGCCAGACCAGCAGGGTTTCATCTGCCAGAAAGCCAGCACAGGCCCTGTCCCTGTTGTGCACCTGCCCTGCCAAGCTCATTACCGATTACAACATGCTGTCCATGCTCTAAAAGGCAGCAGCACTCAGACTGCAAAAGAAAATCAAAATTAAAACAAATTCATGGAGGCTGCCCCTGGGCAGCCAGTGAGCTCACAATAGGGTTCTGTTAGTTGGCCCAAGCTGTGAACCAATCAGAGAGCAGTTTAAAGGGCCCCATCTAGCCAAACAGCAGTGGCTGAGCCAGCGTGGCCCCTACAGCTAACCTTTCTTCCAGACAGAAGGGGTGGGGAACTTGAGGACATCCCTTTCCTGCGCTGTGCCAGCAAGCACGACTTCTTCCTCTTAAGGAAACCCAGACGGGACAGAAGAGCTGGAGCTGGCATTCCCGAGGCCTAGCAGCAGGCTGCCAAAATCTCCATAAGCACTGAAGAACACGGTAAGGGCCCGAAAGGGAGAGAGAAACAGACCTCCCAAAGGGAGGGGGGAACACCAGATACAGCCAGACAGACAATGAAACACAAGATTCCCAACATTAGTACCATATTGAGATTTTAAAACATTTGGAGGAGGAGGAGCACAGGAGAGAAAGAAGAACATTTCTAACATTCAAGCTGTCTTGGCTTCACAAGAGAAAAACGAACCCAAGAGTATACCTCTGGCACCAACGGCAGACAGTCCTGCCAGCCACTGATGTGCTGCGAGCTGTCAAGAGTAAACACTGACACACTAACAGACCCCTACAAAACAAAGAACTCCCCCACCCAACAAACCAGCAGAAACAAAAGTAGGCCTAGAAGAGCAGGACAGGAGGGAGGGGGCCATGAGTCTGCAAAAATCTCATGGCCAAAGGCCAATCTGTAAAGGGGAGGGATTTCCAGAGACGCAGAAGACGCTGCCCTGGAACCTTTCCCAAAACAGCAAGAAACCATGCAGACACAGAACTAATGCTCACTTCAAGACGGAAAAGGACAGAGGCAAGAGGAAAGGGATTAGGAATTTTCCAGTTTATTTACTGCCTTGCAAGGGACTACCTAAGCAGTTTACACAGAATATAAGGAAAAGAGGAATTAAGGAACTACAACAAAGTCACAGTAATTATAGAAAAACTAAATCTATGACGTCCAAGAGCAGAGCTCAAGGGGCAGCAGCACTCCTCTGAACAAATCGAAAACTTCTTTCCCTTCCTATAAAGCCGAGTCCTAAGCACTGGCTGCTCACATGCAATAAAAATGTGACACTCTAGCACTCCCTTTCCCTAGTCTGTTTTCACGAGGACCATCACTCAACACCAGCAGTTATCAAACTGCTTCTGAAGTGCCACCTAGCCAGTCGGGTTTCAGAAGCACCCACAAGAATATGCATATGAGATCTGCCTGCAAAGCCTCTACTTCAGACATTCATTGGGGTATGCTGAAAACTTGACCAAAGTCTGCTTCTTAAACCTTTGAACCCATGCTTTTCCCACAATCCTGACCCTACCTCTGTCTCAGTGCAGACCAACCTCTGCTGCAGGCCCCTGGTTCCCAGCGAGCCCACACAGGCCAAGTTATGGCACCCTACCTGTGTGGGTTGATGACACTTCCCACCCGCCCTCCCAAATCATGACTCCAAATGAGGGCTTTGTGACCCCATTTGGGGTTGTGACCCACAGTTTGGGAAGCATTAGGCTAGAGGGTAGTCCAGGGCCAGCTTGAGAAACACTTCTCTAAACAATACAATATCCCGTAAACAAAGCAGACCAGACACACCCTGCTCCCAGGAGGCAGAACAGCAAATATAGTACTCAACAAAACATGATAAAACCAGTATCAAAAAAGGCAGATCGATTAGAGAATTAGGATTTCATTTGCTTATGAAAGCATTAAGGCCCAGATTCTATAAAGAACGCCGTTGTCATGGGCCACCAATGCTCTCGCCCACGAGGAATTTAGGAAGCGTCTAAAAACATACCTGTTCCTGAAATACCTAGACAACTGACCTGTTCTCTCTCGTACTCACTCACTCTTTCCGCTCTTAAGTCCAATTATTCTGTACCTTCTCTAATCTTTTGTAAACTGCATAGAACTTCACGGTATTGCGGTATATAAACTGTTATTATTATTATCAATCATGCAATGGCCCCATTTATAGAATTGCGCCTTTGGGAAATGTAAGCCAAGGTTTTTAAGTCCTATCTGCACCTAAGGAGGCACTTTACAACACCTAAAACACTTCCATTAGGCAATGTAAATCACCTCCATAGGTGCGATGCAGGCGCCGTTTTTGCAGGCACTAATAAGAGTCTTGAATTCTTTTTTTAAACCTCTTTTAAACGGCATTTTGCACTTAAAAGTCTCTTTGCCTCATTCCATAGAGAGACTTGGCTCTCGTTTGTGAAATCTTTGCATTCTGAAAGTGGGAAGAGTTAAAGCTCCCTAAGGATCATAACAGGAATGCTCTCAAAAAGGAACCACCGTGCACATCAAAATCTTCAATGCCAAACGGTAATTAGCTTACCGTTTGGCATTGAAGATTTTGATGTGCACGGTGGTTCCTTTTTGAGAGAATTCCTGTTATAATCCTTAGGGAGCTTTAACTCTTCCCACTTTCAGAATGGAAAGATTTCACAAACGAGACTAATTTACAGAAATCACCCAGAAGTTGATCAAGCTGAAGTGCCCAAACACTTTAATGGATCAGCAGATATATTACCATTGGATGCTTTGGGTTGGTTTTTTTTTACCATGTCAGACCTGGATGATTATCATTTATCTATTTGCTATACTGCAGGCTCCATTACAAAATTTGCTCCCATTTGAACTGTGCAGAGTGACTAATTTTCTTCAGTTCTGAAAACATTTTAAAGCTTATTTTAAAAAGCCTTGCAGTGAATAATTGGGGAGATCTAGTTTATTATCACTTAGGTATCCACAGTTAATTGTTTTATAAGTTTGTTTTCATGTTGTCTATGATGCAAATGTATTACACAGGAACACAGTAAATGACAGCAGATTAAAAACCTGCCGAACAATCACACTCATTATCAATTCAAGGTTAAACCAACAATGAATGTGAAATGCTTCAGCCTGGTCTCTCTCTGCCATTTCTGGGACACAACTGTCTGCTCAGACAATACAAGTCTGCTCAGTAGTGTCCTTACATTCCAGCTATTGGAGTTTACATTAAAGCCCACTCCAACCTATCCCAAACTCCTGGTAGAGGTGCTGGAGACAAAGTGGGATCTCTCAGGGAGAGGAGGAGATAGTGGATGCTGGAGATGGGCAGACTGGATGGGACATTTGGCCTTTATCTGCCATCATGTTTCTATAACCATAAAGCTCTCTGACCTCACAATGCCAGTGTAAAGAGCCTTAGCCTATAGGGAGGAGGAGGACATAGTGAATGCTTCAGATGGGTCATTTGGCCTTTAACTTTCATGTTTCTGTTTCTAGGAACCATAATGCTCTATGACCTCACAATGAAAGTCTAAAGAGCCTTAGCCCATAGCGAAAGGAGGAGATAGTGGATGCTGCGGATGGGCAGTTTGGATGGGTCATTTGGCCTTTATCTGCCATCATGTTTCTAGTGTATCTAGATTTTCAGAAAGCTTTTGATAAAGTTCCTCACGAGAGGCTCCAGAGAAAATTAAAGTGTCTTGGGATAGGTGGCAAAGTTCAGTTGTGGATAAGGAATTGGTTATCAGATAGAAAACAGAGGGTAGGGTTAAATGGTCATTTTTCTCAATGGAGGAGAGTAAACAGTGGAGTGTCGCAGGGGTCTGTAGTGGGACCGGTGCTATTTAATTTATTTATAAATGATCTAAATATTGGAACAACGAGTGAGGTGATTAAATTTGCAGATGACACTAAACTGTTCAAAGTTGTTGAAACGCATGAGTATTATGAAAAATTGCAGGCGGATCTCAGGAAATTGGAAGACTGGGCGTCCAAATGGCAGAAAAAATTTTTATGTGCACAAATGAAAAGTGATGCACACATTGGGAAGAATAACCTGAATCACAATTATCGGATGCTAGGGTCCATCTTAAGGGTTAGCGCCCAAGAAAAGGATTTGGGTATCATTGTAATCAATACGATGAAACCTTTCGCCCAATGTGTGGCGGCAGCCAAAAAAGCAAACAGGATGCTGGGAATTATTAAAAAAGGGATGGTTAACAAGACTAAGAATATCATAATGCCCCTGTATCGCTCCATGGTGCGACCTCATTTGGAGTATTGCGTTCAATTCTGGTCTCCTTATCTCAAGAAAGATATAGTGGTGCTAGAAAAGGTTCAAAGAAGAGCGACCAAGATGGTAAAGGGGATGGAACTCCTCTCGTTTGAGGAAAGACTAAAACGGTTAGGGCTCTTCAGCTTGGAAAAGAGACGGCTGAGGGGGAGATATGATTGAAGTCTACAAAATCCTGAGTGGAGTAGAACAGGTACAAGTGGATCAATTTTTCACTCCATCAAAAATTACAAAGGGGACACGCGAAGTTATAGGGAAATACTTTTAAAACCAATTGGAGGAAAAAAATTTTCACTCAGAGAATAGTTAAGCACTGGAATGTGTTGCCAGAGGATGTGGTAAGAGCGGATAACATAGCTGGTTTTAAGAAAGGTTTGGACAAGTTTCTGGAGGAAAAGTCCATAGTCTGTTATTGAAAGAGACATGGGGGAAGCCACTGCTTGCCCTGTATTAGTCAACACCAAAACAAAAAATAGGAACTTTGACTATTTCAGCCTTTGTAACCAAAGTGGTGCTCAGAACCGTGTAACAGTGAGAAAATCACAAGTCGGGGAATGCTCCCCTGTGAGTGTTTTCAGTCGTCTATCATTGTACCATCTTCATTTGGTAGAAAGGGGGATGAAATAGACTTCAACAAAATCTCAAGTGTACTTAGCAGTGTAGAACAAACTCCAAAAAAGTTCTAAATAAAGCTCATAAATTAACAAAAAAAGTTGTTTTTAACTTAACTGAAATAAAGGAGAAAGGAAGTTGTTTCACTCCAGTGGGTCCTGACGTGTTTCGCCAGTGGCTTCCTGTATTGGTAGCATAGAATGTTGCTACTCCTTGGGTTTTAGCCAGGTACTAGTGACTAGAGAATGACATGGGGGCCGTTTACCATGGTAAACCATGGTCACCGCAGTAAATCCGCAGGAATGGAGAAATTTGCAACTGGTATACCGCAGGAATGGGAACAGCACAGTTACTTACCATAACAGGTGTTATCCAGGGACAGCAGGCAGCTATTCCCACATATGGGTGACGACACTGACGGAGCCCCGATGCGGAAGCCTCGCAAACAGACTTGCTTGTAGAAACTAGAAGTTTCGAGTCAGCCGCACTGCGCATGCGCCAATTCCTTCCCGCCCAGCACAGGGCGCGTCTCCTCAGTTCAGATAGCTAGCAGAGAAGCCAACCAGGGGAGGTGGGTGGGTTGTGAGAATAGCTGCCTGCTGTCCCTGAATAACACCTGTTACGGTAAGTAACTGTGCTTTATCCTAGGACAAGCAGGCAGCCATATGGGTGACCTCCAAGCTAACCAGAATGGGATGGTGGGAGTGTTAGCAATTTAGGAAAATAAATTTTGTAATACTGTCTGGCCAAAATGGCCATCCTATCTGGAGAAAACATCCAGACAATAGTGAGAAGTGAAAGTATGAACCGAGGACTAGCAATCTTGCAAATTTCCTCAATAGGTGTAGATCTGAGGAAAACTACTGAAGCTGCCATTGATCTGACCTTATGGGCTGTGACTCTACTCTATAGGGGTAATCCAGCCTGGGCATAGCAGTAGGAGATAGAAGCAGCCATCCAGTTGGAGATGGTTCACTTAGAGATAGGACGTCCCAACTTATTTGGATCGGAGACAAAAAGTTGAGGAGCAGTTCTGTGTGGTTTGGTGCATTCCAAATAGAAGGCCAAAGCACGTTTACAGTCCAGAGTATGAAGAGCTGATTCACCAGGATGAGAATGAGGCTTTGGAAAGAACACTGGAAGAACAATGGATTGGTTGAGATGAAATTCCGAAACCACTTTAGGTAGGAATTTAGGATGAGTACGTAGAACCACCTTGTCATGATGGAACACAGTGAAAAGTGGCTAAGCAACTAAAGCTTGCAGCTCACTGACTCTTCGAGCAGAAGTGAGGGCAATGAGAAACACCACTTTCCAAGTGAGATACTTCAGATGAGCCGTAGACATTGGTTCAAATGGAGGCTTCATCAATTCAGCAAGAACAATATTGAGGTCCTAAACCACTGGAGGCGGTTTGAGAGGAGGTTTGACATTGAAAAGACCTTTCATGAATCTGGAAACCACCGGATGAGCAGAAAGGGGTTTTCCTTCAATAGGCTGATGGAAAGCAGCAATTGCATTGAGATGGACTCGGATCGATGTAGACTTGAGGCCAGAGGTGGATAAGTGCAAAAGGTAGTCTAAAACAGAAGACAAGGAGGAATGTTGAGGCTCCTTATCGTGAGAAAAATACATCATAGAAAATTTAGTCCATTTCTGGTGATAGCATTGTCTAGTGGTAGGTTTCCTAGAAGCCTCTAAAATGTCTCTTACAGATTGAGAAAACTGAAGAGGAGTTATGTTGAGAGGTACCAAGCTGTCAGGTGTATAGACTGAAGGTTGGGATGAAGCAGAGATCCCTGACTCTGTGTAAGCAGAGATGGAAAAACTGGTAGAAGGTATGGCTCCCTGCTGCTGAGTTGAAGGAGAAGGGAGTACAAAGGTTGTCTCGGCCACTGAGGAACAATCAGAATCATGGTGGCATGGTCGTTCTTTAACTTGACAAGAGTCTTGAGAATGAGAGGGAATGGAGGGAATACATACAGGAAGAGATTCGTCCATTCCAGAAGAAAAGCATCTACCTCGAGGCGATGAGGAAAACAGGTCCTGGAGCAGAACTGAGGCAGTTGTGATTGTGGGGAGCTGCAAAGAGATCAATCTAAGGCGTTCCCCACTGTGAAAAAATGTGATGAAGAGGCAAGGAATGGAGTGTCCATTCGCGGGTTGCAGGAGACGACTCAAGTTGTCCGCCAAGCAATTTTTTGCCCCTTGGATGTAGACAGCTTTGAGGAAGGTGTTGTGGTGGATTGCCCAGTCCCAAACCTTCAGAGCTTCTTGACAAAGGGAGGAAGATCCCGTCCCTCCCTGTTTGTTGACACAATACATGGCGACTTGGTTGTCTGTCCAAATGAGGACTACCTGATCTTGAAGAAGATGTTGAAAAGCTTTGAGAGCCTTGAAAATCACTCCGAGTTCCAACAGATTGATGCAACACTGACGATCGGTACTGGTCCAGTGGCCTTGAGTACAGAGACTATCGAGATGAGCGCCCCAAGCATAGGTCGAGGAATCTGTTGCGAGGACCTTCTGATGAAGGGGCATTTGAAACAGTAAGCCTCTGGAGAGATTGGAAGAGAGCATCCACCAGCAGAGAGACTGTCTCAATGAAGGAGAGACTGCAATGTGTCGAGAAAGTGGGTCGCAACCTGCGTCCACTGAGATGCCAGGGTCCACTGAGGAATTCTGAGGTAAAGTCTGGCAAAAGGAGTCACGTGTACTGTGGAGGCCATGTGACCCAGGAGTACCATCATGTGTCTCGCTGATATGGAGGAGCGGGAAGACACTGTATGACAGAGCTGAAGGAGGACTTCCAGATGTTGTTGCGGAAGGAATGATCTGAGTTGGATAATATCCAGAACAGCTCCGATGAATTGTAGATTCTGAGAGGGCTGAAGTTGGGATTTGGGAAAGTTGATTTCGAATCCCAAACTCTGTAGGAACTACGTAGTCCGCTGGGTCGCTACAATAACCCCTTGAGATGTTGAATCTTTGATGAGCCAGTCGTCCAGGTAGGGAAATACCTGAAGACCATGGTTTCTAAGAACAGCGGCTACCACTATGAAGCACTTGGTGAACACTCTGGGAGATGAAGCCAGGCCAAAGGGCAGCACTCCGTATTGATAATGCAGATTCCCCACCCAAAATCTGAGATATTGGCGGGAGGCCGGATGAATATGAGTATAAGCCTCCTTGAGATCCAGAGAGAATAACCAGTCGTTCTGATCTAAGAGGGGATAAAGGGATGCCAGGGATAACATGCAAAATTTTTCTTTGACTAAAAATTTGTTGAGAGCCCTGAGATCTAGAATGGGTCGCAGATCGCCAGTCTTCTTCGGAATAAGGAAGTAAGGGGAGTAAAACCCCCTGTTCTGCTGTTCCAAAGGAACTGGTTCGATGGCATGGAGACGAAGCAGAGCTTGAGCTTCCTGAAGAAGGGCGATCTGGGATGGACTGGAAGGATACTCTCTTGGAGGAAGCTCTGGTGGAACCTGAGTGAAATGAAGAGAGTATCCTTCCCTGATGATTGACAGCACCCAGAGGTCAGATGTGATTTTCTCCCATCGGTGGTAAAAATGATGAAGATGACTTCCAATAGGGGGAAGATAACACAGAGACAGAACAGTGGAGGTTATGCTCTGTTTTAAACAGTCAAAAAGGCTGTGTGGCCTTAGGTGCAGCAGAAGGTTGAGGTTTCTGTTGCTTCTGATTCCGCTGTTTCTTAAGAGGAGGGCGAGTGTAAGGAGCCGCTCTTGGAGCAAAATGCCTCTGATAAATAGAAGGAGGGCGTGCAGGCTTGGCAGGAGCTGGCTTTGGCTTAGGTCAGACAATAGAAGCAAAGGATTTTTCATGCTCAGACAAGGAATATTAGCCAAGCGGTCCTGAAGATTAGGATTCATGTCAATGGTATGAAGTCAAGCAAGGCGGCGCATTGCTACAGAACAAGCAACCACCCTGGCAGATAACTCAAAGGCATCATAAGAAGACTGAAGTAGATGTAATCTGAATTGTGATAGAGAAGCTATAACTTCTTGAAATTCAAAGTGCTTTTGAGTATCTAAATAACTGATAAATTTAGGCAAAAGAGCAATGAAGAACTCAAAATAAGCTATAAAATGAAAATTGTAATTAAGGACTTTAGAGGACATCATGGCATTTTGATAGATGTGAAGTCCGAATTTGTCCATAGTTTTCCCTTCCCTTCCAGGAGGAACGGTAGCATAAACCTTGGAAGGATGGGACCTCTTCACGGATGACTCCACAAGTAGGGATTGGTGAGATAATTGTGAATTCTCAAATCCTTTGCAATGGAGAGTTTTATATCTGGAGTCCAATTTGCCTGGAATGGCTGGAATTGCATAAGGAGTCTCCAGGCATCTAGTAAAAGTCTGAGACAAAAGCTTGTGAAGAGAAAGCTTAAGTGACTCTGCCGGAGGTTGAGGAAGATGCATGACTTCGAGATACTCCTTAGAGTATTTGGAACTAGCATCCAATTGAGGATCCAAGTCTAGAGCCATCTGACGAAGAAAAGAGGAGAAAGATAGCTGATCCTCCAATGCTTTGCCTCGAGAAGGACTCAAGGTCGTTGAGGCAGCCTGGGTCGAAGATGAAGCTTCGGCTGGAAAAAAGGCATCAAAAGAATAGGGAGACTTGGACAAAGCAATCAAAGTTGCTGAGTCCTCGAGATTTGAAAGTGGAGACCTCGATCGAGGAGTCGGTGGTCTAGTAGAACTGGAAGGGGTAGATCGAGGCTTAGTTGAAGAAGGATGCTCTTTGGAAGAAGAGCTATGCCTGGAAGTATGCCTCGATGAAGGCCTTGAACGTCGGTGAGAATGGTGCTTGGAAGCAGATTTTGAAGTTCGAGGAGACTTCGCCCCGGAGATGGCACCAAGGAATGGATGGGGCTGGAAGCTGTGGATCGAAGCTCCAGGGGCTTGATGGAGGAACCTCGATGAACTCCCAAAGACTCTGCTCCTTGTATGGAGTGTGAGGATTCCTGTCGAGGCACTTGCAAAGAATCTGCTCCTTGCTTTACGTGCATAGATGCCAGACCATACACTCACAAGAGACTCTGCTCCCTGCATAGTGTGTAGTCTCAGTCTGAGGCATAGAAGAGGCTTGACCTCGCGGGAGTCTGCAGAATGCCCAGCTGGATTACCGTAACAAGCTTCGGCCCCATATTAGTGAGGAACTGAATGAATTGCTGCTCTAACATGGTCTGGAAAGAAGCCGGCAAGGATGGATCCACATCTGAAACTGGACCACCTGCTTTGGCAGGAGGTTCAACAGAGGCAGTGAAAATGGGCTTCGACTTGGAAGTCTTAGGCACCTTAAGCACCACCGCTGGAACTTTCTGCTGAGCTATCTGACCTGAGGATACAGGAGAAGATACAGCAGACGTCGTTGAGAAAAGAGCCGCTGCAAACGAAGAAGGTCTAATGAAGCTCGAGGTCGAAGCAGTGGAGGCAGAAGGAACCTCGGTCGAAGATGAGACCGAGGTCGGCTTCGGAGTCGAGGAAGAAGTCAAATCCATCCCGAAGAGTTTCTCCACTGAAAGCAGATGACATTTAAGGGCTCGAGGTTGAAGAATAGTACAGCGCTCGCACGACTTCGGATGATGGCCTGGCCCAAGGCACTTACTATGTGGGTCCATAAGAGAAATTGCACGCTGACACTGGCTACATTTCTTGAAGCCTGTTGTAGGAGGAAAGACAGTCGCTGCAACAGAAGAAATTTTTTTTTTTTTTAAACGAGAAATAAAAGAAATAAACTAAAGGCAGTGATTCATGAAGAAAAATAACACAAACCGCGGTGTAGAGAAGGCATGAAGTAAATAAGTTGAACGCAGAGTCAAAGAGGGACTTCTCGGCTCCACGGAAAACTGAGAACTGAGGAGACGCGCCCTGTGCTGGGCGGGAAGGCACTCGCGCATGCACGGTGCGGCTGACTCAAAACTTCTAGTTTCTACAAGCAAGTTTGCTTGCGAGGCTTCTGCATTGGGGCTCCATTGATGATGTCACCCATATGTGAGAATAGGCTGCTTGTCCTGGGATAAAAGACCTTTCACTGTCCTGCGGGAATGGGGACAAGACCTTTTACCACCCCATGGGAGCGGTGAAAAGTCTTGCTCCTGTGGTAAAAAAATTGCGCCCATGTCAGACTCGCCATCTCCTCTCCAGCTCCTCAGGAGCCAGCCATGCCACGATGAAGACAGAAGGAACCCAAAACCAAAGACTGAGTCAAATGTGATTTGAAGAATAAAATTACCAGACAACAAAAGGTAGAAAAAAATTAATTTATTTTATATTTTGTGATTTGAATATTTCAGATTTGAAATATGTATCCTGCTAGAGCTGGTATTAGACATAACTGGTAAGGAATAAACTTAGGAACACTTCCAAGAAATGGAGGATGGTAGAACAGGCCTGGTCTTTTTTCAAGGACATGGTGAGCGAGGCGCAAAATCTGTACATCCCCAGATTCAGAAAGGGGAGCAAAAAGAGTCGAATAAAGGACCCGATATGGATGACTAAAATAGTGAAGGAAGCGATAAGTAATAAGAAAAATTCATTCAGGAGATGGAAAAAGGACAAAACTGAAGAAAACTGAATAGAGCACAGGAAGTATCAAAAAGAATGTCACCGTGTGGTTCGAAAAGCTAAAAGAGAGTATGAAGAGAAGTTAGCCAGGGAGACTCGTAATTTCAAACCGTTCTTCAGATATGTTAAAGGGAAACAGCCAGCTAGGGAGGAGGTGGGACCGCTGAATGATGGAGTCAGGAAGGGAGTAGTGAAGGAGGAGAAAGAAGTCGCGGAAAGACTGAACATGTTCTTTTCGTCTGTATTTACAAACGAAGACACAACCAACATACCGGAACCTGAGCGATTCTTCAATGGAAATCAAGCAGAAAAATTAACATTCATGGAAGTGAGCCTTGAAGATGTGCGCAGGCAGATAGATAAACTAAAAATAGACAAATCTCCAGGTCCGGACGGAATCCATCCAAGGGTTCTGAAGGAACTAAAGGAGGAGATAGCAGAACTACTGCAGTAAATATGCAATCTATCCCTGAAAACAGGCGTGATCCCGGAGGATTGGAAGACGGCCAACATCACGCCCATCTTTAAAAAGGGATCAAGAGGTGACCCGGGAAACTACAGACCGGTGAGTCTGACCTCGGTTCCCGGAAAAATGGCGGAAGCACTGATAAAAGAAAACATCGATGATCACTTGGAAAGAAACAAACTTCTGATAACCAGCCAACATGGTTTCTGCAGGGGGAGATCGTGCCTAACCAACTTACTACACTTCTTCGAAGGAATTAACAAACAGATGGACAGAGGTGACCCCATAGACATCATATACCTTGATTTCCAAAAAGCCTTTGACAAGGTGCCCCATGAACGATTACTCCGGAAACTGAAGAACCATGGGGTGGACAGAGATGTACATAGATGGATCAGAAACTGGTTGGCAGGTAGGAAACAAAGGGTAGGGTTGAAGGGACACTACTCTGACTGGAGGAGGGTCACGAGTGGTGCTCGGGCCGCTGTTATTTAATATATTCATAAATGATCTAGAAACAGGGACGAAGTGTGAGATAATAAAATTTGCAGATGACACCAAACTATTTAGGGAAGCTCGGACTAAAGAGGACTGTGAGGAATTGCAAAGGGACTTGAACAAACTAGGAAAATGGGCGACAAAATGGCAAATGAAGTTCAACGTTGAAAAATGTAAAGTATTGCATGTGGGAAGCAGAAACCCGAGGTACAACTATATGATGGGAGGGATGTCATTGAATGAGAGTACCCAAGAGAGGGACTTGGGGGTAATGGTGGACAGGTCAATGAAGCCGACTGCACAGTGCGCAGCGGCCGCTAAGAGAGCGAATAGAATGCTAGGTATAATCAAGAAGGGTATTACAGCCAGGACGAAAGAAGTTATCCTGCCGCTATATCGGGCGATGGTGCGCCCACACCTGGAATACTGTGTCCAGTTTTGGTCGCCATACCTTAAGAAGAATATGGCGTTACTCGAGAGAGTTCAGAGAAGAGCGACACGTCTGATAAAAGGGATGGAAAACCTTTCATACGCTGAGAGATTGGAGAAACTGGGTCTCTTTTCCCTGAAGAAGAGGAGACTTAGAGGGGATATGATAGAGACTTATAAGATCATGAGGGGCATAGAGAGAGTAGAGAGGGACAGATTCTTCAAACTTTCAAAAAATAAAAGAACAAGAGGCCATTCGGAAAAGTTGAAAGGGGACAGATTCAATACAAATGCCAGGAAGTTCTTCTTTACCCAACGTGTGGTGGACACTTGGAATGCGCTTCCAGAGGACGTTATAGGGCAGAATACAGTACTGGGATTTAAGAGAGGATTGGACATTTTCCTGCTGGAAAAGGGAATAGAAAGGTATAAATAGAGGATTACTGCTCAGGTCCTGGACCTGTTGGGCCGCAGCGTGAGCGGACTACTGGGCAAGATGGACCTCAGGTCTGACCCAGCAGAGGCATTGCTTATGTTCTTATGACCGCAAAGCCCAGGCTGTGCTTCTTTAGCTTCCAGCTGGCTTAAGGCTCTCTATTGACCAGGGGGCAGTTGCCCTAGTTGCTCTCCCCTAACACTATTCCTGCCTTGTGTGACTGAAGTATTCTGTTAGCTTGTTTTTTCTATGTAGCAGCATTCTGTAGTTTTCACAATAGTGGAGGGGATATTTGTGAAAGGGAGGGGAGACAGGGGTTTTGTTGATCCTTACTCTGCATTATTTGTGTTTATAAAATGACAATTGTACAGAATATTGTCTCTTTATATATTTTAATAAAATAAGATCAGTATAAAATCATAACTATTCGAGGCTTGTGTGGATGGGATCTGACAGTTTGTAGGGCAGGAATGGGGACCAAGCTTGCGGGGAGGGGACGGAGACCGAGCTCGCAGGGACAGGGCAGGAATGGGGACGAGCTCACAGGGATGGGGCCTGAACTCACAGGGACAGGGCAGGGACAATCTCACGGAGACGGGCGGGAATGGTGATAATTTTTTTTCCCCCATGTCATTCTCTACTAGTGATCTGGATTGGCCACCGTGATAACGGGCTACTGGGCTTGATGGACCATTGGTCTGACCCAGTAAGGCTATTCTTATGTTTATTTCTGATTTTTTTTCTAATAAACCGAGTGATTCATTTTGGCTATACATTGAGCGTCCGTGTGGCCATTCCCTTAGAGGGAACTCCATCGAGAAGCTAAGCATGGATGGGGAGAGGGACCTAGAGGTGATAATATCTGATCTGTTTGGCAGACTTGATGGACCACACGAGTCTTAAGAACATAAGAATTGCTGCTGCTGGGTCAGACCAGTGGTCCATCCTGCCCAGCAGTCCACTCACGCGGCGGCTCCTAGGTCAAGACCAGTGCTCCAAATGAGTCCAGTCTCACCAGTTTAGCATGAACTTGTCCAACTTTGTCTGTTCTTCTACCAATTATCAAGGATCCTAAAACCAGTCCTTTTGAATGTTCTAACTATCGTCCAATTGCGAGTCTTCCATTCCTAGCAAAACTAACTGAAAAGGTAGTATTTCAACAGTTATCAGACTTTGTAGATAAAACTCATGTCTTGCATCCCAATCAAGCAGGATTTCGCAAGAATCACTCAACTGAACACTCTTTATTAGGTCTTGTTACTACCATTCATTACTTTCTGGACCAACACAAATCTGTCATTCTCATTTCCTTAGACTTAGCGGCAGCCTTTGACACTATTGATCACCATTTACTACTTCACCGCCTTTCTTCCATTGGCATCAAAGACCAAGTTTTAGATTGGTTTAAGTCATATTTTACCAATAGATCTTCTTCTGTACACTTTAACAATTCTACTTCAAAGCCTTATCAAACAAATTATGGTGTACCTCAAGGGTCCATATTGTCACCGTTACTTTTCAATATTTATCTGGCCCCTCTCTTAACTCTTTGTCAATCTATAGGATTTACAGTGTATGCCTACGCGGATGATTTCCAACTTTTACACCCTATTGATTCTTCAAGCTCCCAGGATATACTCGAAATCAACCGTAAGTTGGCCAAAGTTCATGATTGGTTGAACAATAATCAACTTTCTTTAAGTATTAATAAATCTACAACTATGCTTTTTTCAGGGAGAGAAGGTGTAAAACTAATCAACCCAATCTTAATAGATAACAAACCTCTATATCTTACTACCAACACAAAAATCTTAGGCGTCATTTTAGACAATAATCTTTCTTTCAGATTACACATCAGTGCTTTGGTAAAAAATTGTTTCTATAAATTAAGAATGATCCGCTCATTGGTTCCCCTTCTAGATTCATTTTCACTCAATACCTTAATACATTCTCTAGTGATCTCAAAGCTAGACTACTGTAATTCATTGTTAAAAGGGGCATATCTTAAGGATATAAGGCGCCTCCAAATCATACAAAACACTGCAATAAAAGTAATCACAGGTTCAAAAAAATTCGATCATGTTACACCACTGCTTCAAAATGCTCACTGGCTACCAATTTCATATAGAATCAACTATAAAATAGCACTATTAGTCTTTAAGACATTAAGAAACAATACACCAGCATTTATAGATAGGCTTCTGATCCCCTACAGCCCTTCTAGAGTTCTTAGATCTTCCTCACAAGCGTCCCTTTATGTTCCCTCTTTGAAAGTCATAGGTACTCGCCGTGACCTTATTTTTTCGGTTACAGCCCCTACCATTTGGAACTCCCTTCCTCTTCATTTAAGACTTGAACAAGATTTGAATAAATTCAAAAACAGTTTAAAGTGTTTTCGGTTCATTCCCAATTTTATCGTTTTGTATTATACTCTGAGTATATACCCCTTTTTTTTTTTTTTTTTTTTTTTTTTTCTTTCTCTGTGATTTTCAAGATTGTAAATCCTTTTCTCTTAGATTTTCAAGATTGTAAATCCTTTTCTCACATTATCCTTATGTTTTAACCCAACCTGATTAACTCATCTTATTTTTTTTATTTTTTGTTGTATTTTTTCTTTTCCCTCCTTTCCTACTGTTCCATGTGTTTGTTACCCCAGTTCGTTTTTTAATTTTTTAATTAATAATTTTTATTTACGATGTATTTGTAATTTTAATATATCCAATTTTATGTCTTTGTAAAACGCTTTGTATTCTGAAAAGCGTTCAATCAAATATTTTAATAAACTTGAAACTTGAAACTTGAAACTTGAAACCCTGGAGGGTGTTTTCCCCTATAACAGACTCCAGAAGAACATTCCAGTTTTCTACCACTCTCTGGGTAAAGAAGAATTTCCTTACGTTTGTACAGAATCTATCCCTTTAAACTTTAGAAAGTGTCCTCTCATTCTCCCTACCTATGTTACTATGTAAGAGCTCCGGTTCTGGTTTCTAGCTGCTCAAGGTCTGCTCTCTGGTAAGGACTTGGGAAGACAATCTTGCACACTGGCCATAAGATCACCCAGGCCTTTGCCAAAAAGCATCTGTCCCTTGAAGGGGAGCTTGCTAAACACAGCCTTGGAAGCTGAATTACCTGCCCGCTTTCTGATAAACAGCATGCATCAGACGGAAATGGAATAAGCTGAGATTCTTACCATGACTCAAATTACATCATAAAGTGTGTCAGCCATATAGTCCATCCCTGCAAGCACAAGCTTAGGTAATGGCTCAGCCGCTGTCATGTCCAGATTTCGCAGCCATGAATGGCAGGCACGTGCTACAAAAGCAGTGTGATGTTATGTCTGTATTTTAGGGAATTTTATGATTGTTTTGATACTGAAAATCACCTAGATTTAATACGGAATATAAATAAACAAATTGCCTCCTGGGAACCATATCTACTCTGCAGTCTTGTGTATCCTTCAGCACGACTCCTCCCTCACTGGGTAAGGACATGCATTTAATCACCTGTACCAGCAGAGAGTCTACCTTTGGAATAGCAAACATTTTCTGGAACTCTTAATTCATAGGATACAGCCTAACCATGGCTTTCACCCCTTTGAGAGATCCTTCCGAGACCTTCCAGGGCTCTGTAATCAGGCGTTTCATGTCTGGGTGCCACGGAAAGAATGTGGGCTGAGATTGGACCCTGCTCAAAAGAGAACACTGAGATGACTGGGGCCAAGGCGGATCAATCTTGAATTCACGAAGAGACTCGGTAATAATGACTTGCAGGGCTGAAAACTTGAATAGCCACTGTGTAGAGGGATACTCTCATAAGTCTGCGGCCAGGACTCTATCCTGATCTTCAACAAAGGAGGCTGAATCTCCCATCAGGGAGGCCTTGCTTTGAGACAGTAAGGAGATCAAGACTGAACTTTCATCCCTTGAATCCCTGTTCGAATGACAATCAGAATCAAGAACGAGCTCCGTTCTCATAGAAGCGCTCTGACGCTTCTTAGAGGTATGCGCTAAAGGTCACTCTTCAATGGACCTAAATTGCATATTTTTGCCATGTGCATAGGCCTGCCAGAGCAGATTAATGAACTCTGGGGTAAAGGTCTTAGCAAGTAACTCTCCTTCCCCTTTAGAAGTGAGGAGATATTGCCTCTTTAGCTGTGGAGCCTCTGCGCCAGTTTGGCATGCAATGCTACTATTCCAGGGCTCCTGGGAAAATTTTCACTCCCCTAACAGACTCAAAAGCCATGTGCCATGCCCCAGAGGCTGTATGGGAGCTAAACTTAAACTTTCCGCCTCCCCGCTTCACTTGACAAGGCACGTGGTACAAGGGCGCTCTTCCTTCACAAAAAAGGCATGATATAGGGGTATCAGAGTCAGAAGACACCATCCCTGGCAGTTTGGAAACAAAACGAGGTGCTTTGGAAAAGTTTGAGAATTTGGGGGGGGGATTAAAATCTGGAAAATTCAAGATGAATTTTAGTGCAAAAAACCAGCTTAAAATCATCTCAGGGTTGACCAAAAACCTCAAAAAACAAGATTTTAGGGGAGGAGAACCAAGGGCCTAGCTATAGAAACAGTTAAAAACAGCTTTTGAAGAGAAGACTCTCCAACCACCCCACCCCCAACCCATGCTTTTCCCACAGACTGTCACAGCCTTACTCACAAACCATGTGCTGGGGAAATGGTGCTGCTGTTGTCTTCTTCAGCTCCTCTCAGCTGTAGTTATTCTAGGAAAGGCCCTCTGCTTCCAGGCACTCAGCCACTTTGCTGGAATCTTCAGGCTGCCAGTCGGACCTGCATGGACCGAACCTCAACCTCTTCAGACCTCTCATGAAAAAGGGGGAAGAGAGATGAGACACAGCCGGCACCATGAGCACCCTGAAGGAACACTATTAGCGCCTATACAGCCTGCACTCCAGCCCCTAACCAAGTCAAAGGGGCGAGCAAACACCAGGAAAACATTCCCTGAACTCCACTCATCTTCAACAGCTGGCTGAAACACGTCCCTGATTTAAAATCTGTACTTCTCCACACATTGCAGAGTAGGCCCTTATCAAAAGGGATCTCTGATTTCACAAAAAAAGACTGTGAATAGAGCAAAAAACTGCAAAATTATAGCAAAATAAATTGAGAAGATCAGAAGATACCGAAGGGAGCAACAAACTTCTGGGAGGAGGAGGAGGAGGAAGTTTCAAAAGCTGTGATTCTGCAGTGTGCTCGCAAGAATGGACAGAGTAGCTAAGGTTCAGCATGCCATTCCTACTGCAAAAGTAAACCCTATACAATCTAACTAAAACTTGCCCCCACAGTAACCCATTCTTCTTCCAAAGATAGTGACTGAACTACACAGTACTCAAACAACCCTTAGAAGTCCAGAATAATGCAAAGTCCTACGTCATTCAATCTGAGTTATCTAGAGGAATTCTAATCCTCATCACATTTATGGTTTTGATCTCTTAATTCCACATTGACTATCTCCCAGACTTCGCTATGTCACTAATAGATAATGGCACAGGTCTCTTCTAGCATCTCAAATGATGTTTACCACAGGACCAATTTAGCACACCAACTAGGCAATGCCCATGGCCTTACCACTTTGTTCCCCAAGAGCATCAGATGATCTAATAATTTGGGAGAGCATAACTTAAAGTTGTGCCCATGGCTTCTGAAAATCTGCATACACAATATGTTGTGCATTTTTGTAGTTTTTCAAAGAGAATGAATACATGCTCAGCCCTGTGTTTGAAGCATCTGATTAGCAGTCCAGTAAGAATAAATTCATGGAGTTAGGACTACTCTGAGCTCTTGCAGGATTGGGCTACCATATCTCAGACCTAGCTGCATGTGGAAGGATAAAGGTCAACTTAAAAGAAAACAAAGGTCACTGTACAGGGGTCCAGTACCCAGGCATTTATCTCAGCCCTAAGAGATATCAAGTCATAACAAGAGGAACATTTCCTATAATCCTCATCAAGGGGAAGTCTCAGGTCTTGCACAGTGACAGCTTTTAGTTGGAGTGGAGAAACCTAATAGTTAGTGCAATGAGCTGAAATCCTGGGGAACTGGGTTCAATTCCCACTGCAGCTCCTTATGACTCTGGGCAAATCACCAGGGACAGCGGAAGTACCTGCATCTACAGCATTGTCTATCTCTAGCGGTGCCAAAGGACTGATCAATAGTACATTACATTAAAATACATTTCTAGACCGCAATACCTTCCAGATCAATGCGGTTTACATAATCAAGAGACTGTACACCACAATGAAATACAAGAGAAATATCATCTCCCTTACTTTCCTAAGAATTTTACAAAAAGAGATGTCTTTAATAGTTTTTGGAAATGCATTTATGAAATCGAAGAAGCAAACAAAATACGCAGTTCCGAATCCCAACTAGCAGCCTGATATGTAATTGTTCGATGCAAAAACTTTTTGTAAAGACATCCTCGTTCTATAGGGAACACAAAGAATGAAATTATCCTTAGTGGATGAACCGCCTTAAAAAATGTAAATTGTTCTAGTAAATAACCAAGTGCCTGACCATATATGGCTTTATAAGAGAGCGTCCCAAATTTAAACCAAATCCTGGCCTCAAAAGGCGACCAATGGAGTTGTCTGTAGTATGGAGTAACATGATCTGATTTTTTCAAATCAAAAATCAGACGCACAGCCGCATTCTGGATTTTGTGCAATCTATGCAAATTTGACTGAAGACCTGCCAAATGAACTGAATTACAATAGTCCAGTATACTAAGTACCAGAGATTGGACAAGTATTCTAAATGCAATGGTATTAAAGAAAGACTTAATCGTACATAACTTCCAAAGAGTGAAGAAAGATTTTTTTAACCAAGGAATTTGTAAATGGTTTCAGTTAAATTCTTATCCAACTAAACAGCCAAAATTTTAATTTCTGGATCAATAGTATAGTTTATCCCATCTACAATCAGTTCTGTTTCTATCATTTTGCTAGAAGGGGAGACATTAAAAAATTTTGTTTTATCATTATTAAGTTTTAATCTATACTCCCTCATCCAATTATTCACTGTAAAAATAATCTCCTGAATGAAGCGTGGAATGAACACAAAGGGTCTAGAATCAGAAAATAAGATTAAATATTGAACTAAGGCCAGTACTGGGCAGACTTGCACGGTTTGTGTCTGTATATGGCCGTTTGGTGGAGATGGGTTGGGGAGGGCTTCAATGGCTGGGAGGGTGTAGATGGGCTGGAGTAAGTCTTAACAGAGATTTCGGCAGTTGGAACCCAAGAAATAGCTAAGAAGAAAAAATTAAAAAATTTAAATTGAATCAGGTTGGGCAGGATGGACCATTCGGGTCTTTATCTGCCGTCATCTACTATGTTACTATGTTATGTTACTATGAATGATATTCCTGGAAGTTGAGAGACAAGAACTGATGGGAACAGCAATAGCAATGTCATCAGCATAGTTGAATATTTTCAAGCTAAATGAAGATAATCTCCAAGCTAAAGAGGCCAGATAAATATTAAAGCGTGCAGGAAACAGTGGAACCCCAAACAAATTACTCCATCTATTTGAGTATAAACCATTGAAATATACCCAATATGTACGAGATTTTAAAAACTCTTGAAACCAAGAAAGTACCTTCCCTGTAATTTCCATCACAACCAATCTAGTAAGATATGATCTACAAGATCAAAAGCTGAACTAAGACCAAATTGCAATAAAAGCACTCCAGTACCTTTACTAAACCAAGTATATAAGCACATAAGCCTTGCCTCTGCTGGGTCAGACCAAAGGTCCATCATGTCCAGCAGTCCAGCCCCCCAGGTCAATGACCTGTAGTGATCTATTACTCTAAAGCATTTTGTACTGTTTAGTAACCCTCTAATTGTACCCCTGGATCCCCTTTTCCTTCAGGAACTCGTCCAGTCTCTTTTTGAAACCCAAAGTCGTACTCTGCTCTACCACCTCCTCTGGAAGCGCATTTCAGGTGTCCACCACCCTCTGAGTGAAGAAGAACTTCCTAGCATTTGTTCTGAACCTATCTCCCTTCAATTTTTTAGAGTGCCCTCTAATTTTTGTTGCCCCCGCCAGTCTGAAGAATCTGTCCCTCTCTACCTTCACTATACCCTTCATGATTTATAAGTTTCTATCATATCCCCTCTAAGTCTCCGCTTTTCCAGGGAAAAGAGCCTCAGCTTCTCCAGCCTCTCAGCATATGAGGGGTTTTCCATGCCCTTTATCATTTTTGTTGCTCTTCTCTGGACCCTCTCGAGTATCGCCATATCCTTCTTAAGGTATGGCGACCAGTACTGAACGCAGTACTCCAGATGCGGTCGAACCATCGCCCTATACAGCAGGAGGATAACTTCCTTGGTTCTGGTAGTGATACTTTTTTGATAATGCCCAACATTCTGTTCGCCTTTTTTGAGGCCGCTGCACATTGTGCCGCCGGTTTCATTGTTTTATCCACCAAAACCCTCAAGTCCTTTTCTAGGTTGCCTTCTCAAGTTTCAAGTTTAATGGAGATTTGATTAATCACTTAATCATAATTCTAAGTGATGTACATAATAATAATAAAATTACAAAATATGGGGAACAATACAATGAGTAACAAAAAAACCAAAAACCAGGTCTAACAAGACTATTAACAAACTTAACAAAACTAAGAACATAAGGGAAGAGAGGGATAAGAACTACAAATTATTTGAAAGTTAAAGAGACGTATAAGGGAGATACATAAGGAAAGGGAAGTTAAAAATTACTTCAATAAACTTAGAGAGAAAAAGTAAAATTGATTGGAAGACTAAATGGCTAATTTTCAAAAGCGTCTTTAAAAAGAAAGCTCCCAATATTATCCCCCCCATCGTGTAACTGTACATCGGGTTCCCTTTCCCTATGTGCATAACTTTACATTTCTCTACATTGAAGCTCATCTGCCATTTATTTGCCCACTCACTCAGTTTGTTCAGGCCCCTTTAAAGTTCTTTACATTCCTCTACAGATCTAACCTTGCTGGAGAGTTTTGTGTCATCCATGAATTTTATAACTTCGCACATTGTCCCTGTTTCCAAGTCATTAATAAATATATTGAATAGCAGTGGTCCCAGCACTGACCCTTGTGGGACACCACTCGTGACTCCTTTACAGTCAGAATAGTGTCCCTTTATTCCTACCCTGTTTCCTGTTTGCCAGCCAGTTTATGATCCATCTGTGTATGTCCCCTTCCACCCTGTGGTTCCACAGTTTCCTTAGTAGGCGCTCGTGAGGTACCTTGTCAAAGGCTTTCTGGAAGTCCAGGTTTCTATGGGGCCACCTTTGTCCAAATGTTCACTTATCCCCTCAAAGAAGTGCAGCAGGTTCGTTTGGCAAGATCTTCCAGTACAGAAACCATGCTGGCTTGTTCTCATCAGTTTACTTTTTTCTATATGCTCACTGATACTGTCCTTGATTAATGATTCGGCCATCTTCCCCGGAACTGAGGTTAAGCTGACCGGTCTATAATTCCACGGGTCGCCTCTGGATTCCTTCTTGAAGATAGGTGTAATATTCGCTATCCTCCAGTCTTCCGGTATTACCCCTGTTTTCAAGGATAGGTTGCAAATCTGCTGCAGTAATTCCGCTATTTCGTCTCTAAGTTCTTTTAGCATTCTTGGGTGGATTCCGTCCGGGCCCGGAGATTTGTCAGTTTTTAGCCTATCTATCTGCTTGAGTACATCTTCGTGGCTTACCTCCATGCACGATAATTTTTCCTCTTGGTCCCCCTTGAAGAATTTTTCCGGTTCCGGAACATTGGATGTGTCCTCTTTCGTGAAGACCGACAAGAAGAATGTGTTTAATCTGTCCGCTACTTCCTCCTTTACCACTCCTTTCCTGTCACCCTCAACCAGGGGTCCCACCTCCTCCCTTGCTGGCTGCTTTCCTTTCACATATCGAAAGAAGGGTTTAAAGTTCCGTGCCTCCTTTGCAAGTCTCTCTTCATACTCTCTCTTTGCTGTTCTGACCACGCAGTGACATTCTTTTTGGTGCTTCCTGTACTCTTTCCAATTTTCCTCGGTTTTATCCTTCTTCCATGTCCTGAAGGATTTTTTTCTTATCCCCTACCACCTTCTTTACTTCTTTGGTTAACCATGCTGGGTCTTTTGCTTGATTCTTTCTGCACCCTTTTCTAAATCTGGGTATATACTGGTTTTGCATCTCATTCACCGTGTCCTTGAATAAGGTCCAGGCTTGGTCCACCGTCTGTGCCTTTCTGGAGCTGTTCTTGAGTTTTCTCTTTACCATTTGTCTCATGGCATCAGAGTTCCCTTTCCTGAAGTTGAACGTTGTTACAAGAGTGAAATGATTAAAGTCTCAGTACTGTGCAAAGATCGAAAATCTGATTGTGACTCATGTAACAAAGGAAATAAATTCAAATAGTCCAATAACTGATGGTATACTATTCCCTTCATTAATTTCACGAAGAAAGGTATTGAAGCGACTGGCCTATAATTGCTAACATCTGACAAGGGAATTTTTGAATTTTTAACAAGTGGAGTAATCACAATATGTCCTTTACTTTTTGGAAAGCTATCTGTCGCCAGACTATGGTTTAACAAATTGAAAAGATCTTTTTGAAAAGTAAGGCTAGAGGCTCTCATAACCGAAGAGGAGCAAAAATCTAATGAACAAGATGATCTGGAGTATTTTACATTTAGAGGTTTAAACTGAAACCAATCCAGTACTTTAAAAAGAACCCCAATGTAAGTCTGCAAATACTGATACAGGAACATCAAAATTCATGATCATGAGTAATAGAGTAGGAATCTCTAGACGACTATTTTCTGCTTGGTCTGTAAGGAAACCAGATTGGCCTTGATTCTATGAACAGCACCCACTGCAACCAAATTAATTTTATTAATTGGTTTATTCAGCACAGTTAATTTAACAGCACCATTAAAAACTATTTAAAAAAATTAATTTTGCAGTAGCTGCCTATCAGCAAGTTTGGGCATGGATGGCATACTGGCACTTAACACTACGATGCCTACCAGCATCTAAGTCAAGTAGATGTCGCTAGGTGCAATTCTACAAATGGCGCTGTTCATAAAAATCAGGGCCACTATGTGCAGATTGGGGGGGAGAAAACATAAAAACGGTGAAGAAAAGAGATTTCTGGTCAAGAAAGGAGGCAGCACAAGCAGAAATGAAGTAATGAGAAATGCTCCACTCCGCTCACTTTAAAATCACAACTTTTTGATTGGATTGTATCGTTATTAGTGGCTGCGTCGTTTCCAAGTGAGATTGGTCAGATTTTAATCACCCCTTTTATAAAGGATATGAAAGAAACTATAACTAATACATCCAATTTCAGTCCAGTCGCTTCTATTCCCTTAATTACAAAAGTGATTGAAGGTTTAGTAAATGTGCAATTAGTGAATTATTTTGATAAATTTGAAATTGCCGTTCAGGATATAGCACCGAAATAGTTATAGCTTCAATAGTAGATCATATCCAGAGCCTATTCAAATCAGGTTCAAGCGCAGTTATTCTACAGCTGGATTTGAGTACTGCTTTTGACTTAGTTAACTACGATATACAGTGGTACCTCGGTTTACAAGTGCACCGGTTTGCGAGTGTTTTGCAAGACGAGCAAAACATTTGCAAAATCGGTGCCTCGGAAACCGAGCATGGCTCAATTTACGAGCACCCCCTCGCAATCCGGCACCCCCCCTGCGATCCGGCACCCCCCCCACCACGATCCGATCCCCCCCGACACGATTGTGCATCCCCCCGACACGATCCAACGTCCCCCCCGAAACAATTGGGAACCCCCTCGCCACTTCTTACCCTCATCTGGGCACTCTTAAAGATCGGCCTACTCGTCTGCTGGGCCTTGAGCATCTGAGCATGCTCAAGGCCTGCGAGTTCACGCTCACGTTCAGAACGTGAACTCGCAGGCCTTGAGCATGCTCAGATGCTTAAGGCCCAGCAGACGAGTAGGCCGATCTTCAAGAGTGCCCAGATGAGGGTAAGAAGCAGCGGGGGGGGGGTGCCCAATTGTGTCGGGGGGGATGTCGGATCGTGTCGGAGAGGTGCCCAATCATGTCGGGGGGGGGGGGGTTCGGATCGTGTCGGGGGGGGGGTCGGATCGTGTCGGGGGGGGGGGGTCGGATCGTGTCCGGGGGGGGGGTGCCGGTTCAAGGCAGGGGAGGTGCTGGATCGCAGGGAGGGGCCTTTGAGGGGAGCAATGCTGGTTCTCGGGGGGGGGGGGGGTAGAGGGGAAATGCATCAAAGCGAGTTTCCATTATTTCCTATGGGGAAACTCGCTTTGATAAACGAGCATTTTGGATTACGAGCATGCTCCTGGAACGGATTATGCTCGTAATCCAAGGTACCACTGTACTACTAGCATGTTTGGATTCCACTGGAATTTCAGGTAGGGTGTGGAATTGGTTTCAAGGGTTTTTGAAAAATAGTCAGTGCTGGACAATACTCTACCAGATGGGTAAATGAAAGTGGAGTTCCTCAGGGTTCACCGCTTTCTCCAACTTCATTTAATGTTTACCTAGCACCTTTATGTTATTTATTACATAGTTTACAGGTAAAATTTTATGTTTACGCAGATGATATTTCAATACTCATCCCTTTAACCAAACTCACTTCAGAAGTGTTAAATTATATAGCTTTTATTCATACACAATTGGAAACCTGGTCATCTACATTTAGATTGAAATTAAATCCGGGCAAATCAAAATTCTTTCTAGCTAGTCCTAATGAAAAAATTACTGAAACAACTTTACTTTTAAAAGGTCAATCTTATTCGATATCCCCTATGCTGAAAATTTTAGGGGTTATTTTAGATCTTTTAAGGCCCATATAGATTCTCTGGTTAAGAGATGTTTTATTATCCTCTGGAAACTGCGTACTATTAGGAAATACAGTAAAACCTTGGATTGCAAGTAACTTGGTTTGCAAGTGTTTTGCAAGACAAGCAAAACATTTTATTAAATTTTAACTTGATATACAAGCAATGTCTTGCAATACAAATACATACAGTATACACACATCACAACTAAGCTGACGGTTCTTCTCTTTCTGACGTTGCAAGAGTGCAGTGACTGTTCTAAACAAGCAAAGTCTTGTAATACGAGTACATACTGTATACACGCATCACATGACTATAACTGAGCCGATGGTTCTTCTCTCTCTGATGCTGCAGGAGTGTAGTGACTGTTCTAAATGAGCGAGGGCTTGCAATACAAGTACGAATAGTATTTTGTATTACAGTTTTTGGGCTGTGGAACGAATCGTCTGAGCTTCCATTATTTCCTATGGGGAAATTTGCTGTGATATATGAGTGCTTTTGAATTACAAGCATGCTTCTGGAACGAATTATGCTCGCAAACCAAGGTTTGACTGTATTTTGATTTTATATCATTTAAAATCCTGGTTCAATCTTCAATCCTTTCAACATTGGATTATTGTAATGTTAATTATTTGGGATCATATAAAATAACCACTAGCCGACTAAAAATCATACAAAATACAGCTATTCGTTTGATTTTTAATCTGAAAAAACACAAATATATCAGTATATATTATCAAAAGCTTCATTGGCTACTGTTTGAGGCTAGAGTGTTATTTATTTAAATTTGGATACATTTGTTTTAAAGTTTTATCCGGCTTAGCGCCGGCTTACCTTGTTTCTCATTTTACTTTTATTTACTTCTAAGAAAAATATTCATAGATCTAGTTGGTTTTATTTTAATTCAGCAAATGCATGTCGTTATAAAAAAATTTTGGGATCGGACCTTAGCATTCCAAGCAGGATTAATGAATTCATGTTTGAATCTTCTTGTTTCTCCATTTCTTACTTACTATCAATTTCGAAAAGATCTTAAAACCCACTTATTTAAACAATAATATACATTATTGATTTTCATATTATCATGTAGTTATATTGTACTTTTTATCCATACTTATTTTAGTTTACATTGTGTTTTCCTTATTCATTAGTTTTAATGCTTATATTAGTTACTTAGAATTTTATTATGTATGATGTTATTATTATATTGTATGCCGAGTACCTATTGTGTAAACCGCTATGAACTGCTGGTTAGGCGGTATATAAAAATAAATTACAGTATTGTTATTATTATAAGTAATGTCAGTAAGCGCAGCAGGAAAGGAAAATACAAAGACGGCAAGGGAGCTTTACAAGTTCATGTACACACTAGAGAATGACATGGGGAAAAAATCTGTCCTTGACACTGCCCCGTCCCTGGACCACCGTCCCCGCCCTCGCCATCCCCGCAGCATCCATACAAGCCTCAGTACTGCAATATTTAGCTTAATCCTACCTTTTAAATCAAAGTTCTGGCTGCTGAACTAGAGAAAGAGATGTTCAGCTGGCAGGGCTTTGTTTATAAATTTTTATCAACTCAACTAATATACTACTTTATCCTAAAGCAAAAGAAAAGAAATAGAAATTTTTTTCTATCTTTGTTGTCTAGTTTCTGCTTTCCTCATCTTCTCATTCAATTCCTTCCATCCACTGTCTCTCTTCTCTCTGCGTCTTCCATTTGCTCTGTTACTGTGCCTCTCCCTTATTCACCTCCCAAAAAAATTGGTCTGGCACCCATCTTCTTCCCTCCGTTCCCCCCATAGTCTGGCATCTATGTCTTCTTCCCTGCCAGCATCTTCTCCCCACTCTGTCTTCCCCATTTCCCTTTAGCATCTGTTCCTCTCCACCCCACCTTTCCTCCCTTTCTCCCTCCCTGCCCCTTACCTTCGTTGTGCTTTCACCTCCCACCTTGCAGCAAGAACACCTCTTAACCGCTTCCACCATGCACACCGCACTCCCCCCGGACAACAGGCCCCGGTCTGACTAAAAAAACTAAACAGTAAGTGCTCAATTTAAAAGGCAGAAAGAGTGTTTCCTTCTTGCAGCACACAACTGTGCCGACAAACCTCCCTGCCCATTTCCTTCATGGCTGGCGATTTCTAAATTGCCTTCCTATGAGCAGCTGGAGCGTTAAAGCTGAATGTGGCTGCTGGAAAGGTCGTCTCTGATGAAACTTTTGGTTGCGTCAGAGATGACCTTTACGGCAGCCACATGTAGCTTCAATGCTCCGGCTGCTCGTACGAAGGCAATTTAGAAATCGCCGGCCATGAAGGTAAGGGGCAGGGAGGGAGTAGGGAGATGTTTGGACTGAGCGGCGGCAGCAATCAGTAAGGAGGGAGGGATCACGATAGGTGACCATGCACGTTTCCTCCCTTAACTGCGGGGATAAGGCCATTCACTGCTCCACGGGGCTGTGAATGGCCTTGTCCCCGTAGCCAGGTTGAACACAGTTTTTTCCCCACCATTTTGGCGGGTTACTTGCGGCTAGCTGCAGGTAACAGCCGCCGTGTCATTCTCTAATACACACTCCCTGCCTCTGAGGGCTTTGAGAAAACCATGCAGGTCAGAAGCAAATGCATTCACTGCGTGTGTGCTCACTAGCCAGTACCTTAGACTTGTATGATTACAGCATTCAACTCTTACCGTCTTTCGTTCTCGCTTGGGTGGGGCCTGTGGCTGGTTTATCATTACCTGTGGTGTTGGAACACCTGGCGGGAACTGCTGCACTCCCTGCGCAGGGTAGTAAGTGGCAGCTGAAGAGAAGGAAAGACAGAGAAACATTGTCAGGTTATGTCTGTACTTACAGTAAAATTAGAGAACAAATTTAGAATCCAGTTTCCACTTAAATGAGGCTGTAGCTCCCACTGAAATCTAGCAAGCCCCATAAGAAACTTACCACCACACTATAAAGCAAAGCAATTTGATTGGCTCTTAGTGATGCCATGCTTCATAATGTCACAAGCTATTAACAGAAAGGGGACAACCTAGAGAGGACAAAACTGCACCTGCTGGAAAGCACAGGAACAGCAGGCAGATATTCTCACATGTAGGTGACATCATCCATGGAGCCCCAGCATGGACAGCTTTAAAAGTGCATCATCACTTTAAAAACTTGAGAAAGTTTGTGAACTGCCCGCACCGCGCATGCATGAGTGCCTTCCCACCAGACATCACTTGCAGCTCCTCGGTTCGTTAAGCAAGCTAAGAAGCCAACCAGGGGAGGTGGGCGAGTTGTGAGAATATCTGCCTGCTGTCCCTGGATAACACTTGTTACGGTAAGTATCCGTGCTTTATCCCAGGACAAGCAGGCAGCATATTTTCACATGTGGGACTCCCTAGCTTATTAGAATGGGATGGAGGGAGAATTGGCCATTAGGAAAATTAATTTTGCAATTCTGCTTGGCCGAAGTGACCATCCTGTCTGGAATAAGATGTGAATGTGTGAACTGAGGACCAAGTAGCAGCTTTACAGATTTCATCAATAGGAGTGGAGTGGAGCGAAGAAAAGCAACTGAAGCTGTTATAGCTCCGACTCTGTGGGCTGTGACACAGCTCTCAGTTATAGCCCAGCCTGAGCATAACAGAAAGAGATACAAGAGGCCAACCATGTGGAAATTGTTCTTTTGGATACTGGACGTCCCAACTTGTTAGGATCAAAGGAGACAAAGTTGAAGAGATGTTCTATAGGGTTGAGTTTTCTGCAAATAGTAGGCCAATGCGCATTTGCAGTCCAGAGTATGAAGAGCTGTTTCCCCAGGATGAGAGTGAGGCTTAGGAAAGAATACTGGAAGTACAATAGAGTGATTAAGGTGAAATTCTGTGACAAGCTGCCCGTTAGAGCACTCAGACCTTTCCTTTTGCATTATCCCTCTTTCTTTCTTTCCTATCACAGATTGTAGCTCCTCCCTGTTATGACATTTTCATATATTAGGCTCATTGGCAACGTCTTCAAGCAACAAGGTGGTGGATGCCTGGAATGCGCTCCCGAGAGAGGTGGTGGAGAGTAAAACTGTGAATGAGTTCAAAGAAGCGTGGGATGAACACAGAAGATTTAGAATCAGAAAATAATATTAAAGATTGAACTAGGCCAGTTACTGGGCAGACTTGTACGGTCTGTGTCTGTACATGGCCGTTTGGAGGAGGATGGGCAGGGGAGGGCTTCAATGGCTGGGAGGGTGTAGATGGGCTGGAGTAAGTCTTAACAGAGATTTTGGCAGTTGGAATCCAAGCACAGTACCGGGTAAAGCTTTGGATTCTCGCCCAGAAATAGCTAAGAAGAAAAATAAAAATAATAATTTAAATTGAATCAGATTGGGCAGACTGGATGGACCATTCGGGTCTTTATCTGCCGTCATCTACTATGTTACTATGTTACTAACTAGTATTGGCGCTTAAACCCTTCCACAATATGACACCTGACTATATAGCGAGGAAACTCCTTCTGATCGCAACTGGAACTCAGGCTGTCCAACCCTCCACCTGGAGACAGCCTGAAATTGGTTATCCTACAGCATACCAATCAGGGCAATTGATAATCTACTGTCCTTCCGGAAAGCAGTAGACACTACTTTTCTTTTCTTTTTTATTTATAAGATTTTCAATTTTACATACAAGCATTGCTAGAAATTATTTACAATATAACATATAAAGGAAGCAATTAACTAACTCTTATTTAGTCCACAAAAAATGAGGATCAGGAAAAGAAATAAACTTCCAATCAGAAATAACAAAAATTAACTTAAGGCATTAGATTCCCGTACTACAGCCAGATGGAAGGTCATACATCACTAGACATAGACATGGTTACCAGCCTTTCTTTTGATCCAATAAATTCTAAAAGTTGTTTAGGCTCAAAGAAAAGAAAATTCTTATCTTGATAAGATATAACACTTCGCAGGAAATTTAACAAGAAACGTAGCCCCTAGAGCCAGAATTCTTGGCCTCAAGGACAAGAACTCTTTCCTACCTCTCTGGGTTTTCTGGGCAAAATCTGGAAAAACACGAACATTTGAGCCTAAGAACTTATCATTTATATGACAAAAATACAAGCGGCGGATAAATTCCCTATCACTCTCCAAGGCTAGAGTTAACAGCATGGTAGTTCTATGAGTGACAACCTCAAGGGAATTTTCCAGAAATAAAGACAAATTCATGTCCACTGCTTTATCTACTGGAATTTCTGTAGGAGTAGATTCCCCTTGTGGTGTCTTTATATTCAAATAATAAGCACTAACAATTGGAGGTAAATTTTCTGATGGAATGGACAGAGTTTCACAGAAATATTTTCTAGCCATCTCAACTGGTGATATAATAGGACACTTTGGAAAATTCAAAAATCTTAAGTTATTTTTCCTCAGTTGGTTTTCAAAATTCTCCATCTTACGAGAAACATAAGATCTCTCTTTGACCAGTTCCATTTGCATTTTCTTTACTTCATTCAAATTATTTTCTTGATTCTCCAACTTTTCACTCAAATTAGTTAGAAGTTGTTCCACCTTGGAAAAGACAGTTTCGTAGTCTGTTTTAATAGTAGAAAGACTCAATTTAAGGTTGGAGTCCATGACTGATATGGCCTGCCACAGCGCCTCCATATCTATTTTCTCTGGTTTCTTCATCTCCCCAAAGCTGATAACATTCCCTCCTGAAGCACCTCGCACCTCCTCCTCTGTGTTGCAGGAAGACTGCTGATGATTCCCATCTCCACCTTCTTCCAAAGGGTTCAGTAGAAATATCCCTCCTGTACTGGGGTCAAGCTCTCCCTCTCGGGGCTGCAGGACTCCTGACGTTCCCTGCACTGGAGTACTTCCAAGTTGGGGAGGAACCAGCCTCTGCTCTAGGCTTAATGAAGCGCAGCTTGCTGCATTAAGGTCCCCCGAAGATTCTATGTTCTCCCCTGAGGTAGTTCGGGTCACTTCACCTGAACGGGCAAAGACGCTCGTAAGCATTGTCTGGACCAGTTGTTGAGGGGACTCCACCGCTGGAGGGGCAAAGCGTGGGACTCCCTTTCTCTTCCCCATATCACTACCAGGAAAGAGACTCACAAACGCGGCACCAGGTGAGACGAGCAGCACAGCTTGTTCAGGCGTCCGCTCCCGACTCCACCTTGATCCTCAAAGACACTACTTTTCATGAACCGAACACTCCTGGTCTCAAACTTTAACAGACCAAACCTCGGAGCACCTGAGTCTCCCTATCAGTTCTTCTCCTGTCCACTGAAGACATATAGATACCCATTATAAGACCATATTGCTGTAGATTCTGCAAAACATGTGCTTCTTAGTTTCCCCATAGTAAGCATTTAGCTCCTCATAGTGTACATGTTTACGAATCAGTCTCATTTCTCTGTAAGTTGTATGTTATTGATCCTTTAGCCTTTGTGTTTCTGATCCTGTAGCATGTTATTGACTCTGTGGCGTATGTATCTCTGATCCTGAAAACTGTGTGTATGTATCCTTGTAACCCGTTCTGGACTCTTGGGGAGGACAGGCTATAAAACTAACTAAATAAATAAATAAATGTACGCTACATAAGCAAGAGTCTGTCTATGTGCGTAAGGATACAACCACCCACACAAGCATCATTATTTGAAATGATTGGTCCTTAAAAACTGACAGCAGGTAATTTTATTTTTATTTTATGCAGTAGTTATCCTAACTTGAGCAGCAAAGCAATCAAATGTTTGTTACCATTTGGATCTTATCTTTGCAAACTTGAATTGTCAGCTCTGACAGAAATTACATAGAAAAAAAGAGAATGACTGCAGATGGTGGATGATGAAATGTGTGTTTGCTTGTCAACTATCGAGTTGCACTTTGAGTTAATTTGCAATAAAAAATAAGCACATCCATCGCATTGATTAGCGATTCTATTCCATCTACTTGAGTTTTAACATTGTTACAATTACCCATATATAGCTTAAAGAACTTTAAATAAATAACTCTCCAATTTTAATTTTTTGCTGGTTTTGCAATTTATGTGCTGCGAAAAACATTTGCTCCGTTTAGTGTGCTGGAGCTAAAAAAAAAGTTTGAGACACACTGCCCTAATAGGTGAATCAGGGAGTGTGTCGAGAGGAACGTCAACTATGCATCAAGGTACATTGATGGTTTGACCCAGAAGACAACTCCTCCGCTGAAGATGATGCACACATCACTGACCATGCCGACCCTGATTCAAGAAGGAGTGCATGACCTCATCCTCGATCAACATTTTGATGCTGAGGCAGGCATGGAAGATGTTAAAGTCTGTGAAGACTTGTCTGTAGTAGCCCCAAAAGCTTTTGTCCAAGAATATCCCGGATCTCCTCCTGGAGAAAAGGTGCTGGTACCGGAAGAGATATAAGTTTCAAGTTTCAAGTTTAATAAAAATTTGATTAATCGCTTTAACTGTATTCAAAGCGATGTACATTTTGATAAAATTACATTGTTAAAATTATTACTACATTAAATAAAACAAACTCAACTTAAGACAAATGCAACAAAATTGGAAACATAAGGAGTTGTGGGGAGAATTTACATTATATTAAAAGTCTGGAGAGACATATAGGGAAAGTACATAAGGGAGGGTAGGGTAATGGAAGAGAGAAAAAAATGATTTCTGATGTTTTGAAAATCAAGTTATGATTAGTTTATGAATGCATCATTGAAGAGAAAAGTTTTCAATTTACTTTTGAATTTTTCTATGTTAGTTTCTTCCCTTAAGTAATTGGGGAAAGAATTCCAGGTTTGGGGAGCAATAACAGAGAACATAAACTGACGGCGCGTATTTATTATTTTTAAAGATGGGATAGATAATAAATGTTGTTCTGCAGATCTTAATGTTCTGTTGGTAGTGTAAGGTATTAATAATTTGTAAATAAAAGCTGGAGTTTTAAAAAGAAGAGATTTAAAAGTAAGCAGACCAAGTTTGTATAATATTCTATGGGCGACTGGTAGCCAATGAGCTTCTTTAAGAAGGGGTGTTACATGGTCAAATTTTTTAGCTTTACAAATAAGTTTAATAGATGTGTTTTGTATCATCTGTAATCATTTAATTTCTTTTTGTGCTGTTCCTATAAGTAAAGCATTACAATAATCGATTTTAGAAATGACGAGAGAATGAATAAGAATGTTAAGAGATTTAAGCATGGAAGCAGTCTGCTGTACTAGAAGTTGTGGAATGGGAGACCTCAGAGTCGTGGCACGCCTACGAAGAGACAATCAGCGGATGAGAGGAGGGCAATCTTCAATTCATTGACGTTTAATGTGTGTCAAGAAAGTCAACGCTTGGGAGGACGCAGTTGTGTCATGCCTAGAAGGGGAATAATGTTTGTGCTTATTAGCTTTTTTATGTGCTGTGACTTTGATACACGAGACATAGATGAAGAGGGAGTATAGCATTCTCTCTGTAAGAAACCTGATTCTCTGGATGCAGTGTTGATGCATTCAGTGCTGATGTCAATCCCCAAGTCATAGAAACATGATGGCAGATAAAGGCCAAATGGCCCACCCACAGTAACCATTATCTCTTTCTCTCTCCGAGATCTCCCACGTGCCTATCCCAGGCCCTCTTGAATTCAGATACAGTCTCTGTCTCCACCACATCTTCCGGAAGACTGTTCCATGGTGTTGAGTTCCAAGTCCACTGCCATGCTTGATGTCAATGCCAACACAGAACCAAAACGTTTTTTGAACTAAAGTTTTTGGCCCTTAAGTAACCTCTTTGGTATGCAGAGATAGAGATCACAGCAAACATCCCAATGTTCAGGACCCAAACACTGAACACACCAATTACGTGTGTCAGAGCCTGAAATGGTCCAATTACACACTGAAACACAGACCTTGTAGAGTCCCACGTTCATATTCATCTGTTGAGTCCATTCTATTATTATTTATTTAATTCATTTTCTAGTCCGGTGTCCCTAAAGAACTCATACCACCTGTCAGCTGATTTGATATACCGGATTTGTGGTCATCGCTATCCACCTCCACCTTGCATACAAAGCTGGGCTCACTCATGTACAGATGACCGTCGAATCCTCATATTGACTGATACAAACCTGGGACTATTTGAAACTTTTATTGCAGTTTAGTTAGCTGCAACAGTTTTCATTGATTTTTAATTTTGATTGCCTAATAAATATGGGTGTTTCCAGTTCATCTACTCCACTTTTGCTGGTTTTTGATTGCCGATTACATCGAGAACATTTCTTAAAGCCACTTGGTACCTTCACTGACATGGAGGAGAAAACGGCCAACACTAAGTCAACGGGCTCAATGGCTTGGAGAAGTTGAGTAACTATGATGCCAAAAAGTGAGACAAAAGGCCCAAAAAAGGAAAAATTAACAAAAATAAATCAAAGTTTGATAAAATACTGGAACACGATAAAAATAATAAATTATGAGGAAAACACTGAAAAAGAAGTATGGTAAGGCACTAAAAAGGGAACAAAAAGTTGACGTTTTGAAGAGAAAACTGAAGACACAGCTTCTCAGCTCTGTGAAAAATGAAGAACTGATGGTCCCGAGAGCCAATTTTGGGCACATGAACTGTATGGGCATTGCCTAAAGATTTCAGGCGACAATGCACTTGGTACCAGGTTCTGTGGATGACATCATCCACATGTGAGATTATTGTGCCCTCAGTAAAACATCTTATTTACCCTAATAGTACTGAAATCCTTAGTACAATTAAAAGGAACAAATCTCCAACACTTGTGCTGGGAATCAGATTTCAGTCCTGTCTCTGCTTTTTCCTTTTAACACTTTTCCCAACTATGCCCCAAAGTGAAATGGAGGAATAAAGCTTTTAGGGCTCCTTTTACAAATGCCAATGCGATGAAATCCACAGGAACTGAACAGGCTTTGTTGCATTTGTCACACCAGAATTTTTAGTGTGGCTTTGTCTTAGGTCTCTTTTTCTGGAACAATCTATCTCAGGAGATGTGCCAAACTTGTTATTGTTTCTGAAAGGTTTAAAGACCTTTATCTTTTAAAATATATGGTATTTTATAAAATAAGCTTTATAATTTGCCTGTTCTCAGTTATTTTATTTGGAATGTAAACTACATTGAATGGTATTTCCAAAAATGCAGCATAAAACCTAGTATTGATGATGACAACTTCATTTCTTTATCATTTTGTTCATTCTTCCTAGTGTGTCATCAGTCCATTGTCTGTCTCTCACTTCTTAGTCTCAGCCTCTCCCTGTTAGCAAAGAGATGGAAGGGAAGAAGGAAGAAAATGGCACCCCAAGCCTCCACCTCCACCTCCATCACAATCCCCCTATGTATGAATCTTGCATTATCTTCAGCTATCAGACACTAAGTGATGAGTTATAAATGCCTTACATGAAATTAAAATCATCCTTGCATGACTTCAGCAATTCCTCGTATTAAACAAGATTCTCACCATATGGACCATATTCTGTGGGACTGGCTCCTGGAAAGAAGCTGGGGGCACCAGGCTGTACTGGGTACTGCTGTGTTGGCACAACATAAGAACGTCCCTGCAAGATGGAAGAGACCACAGTGAGAAACTGGCAATTAAGGATGAGACAAAGAAAAACACATGAAAGAAAAGAGAAACAGCAAATGATGATTTTTTTCTGAATTTTATGATCTTTCACTCAAGAGAAAAGAGAGAAGTAACAATATAACCAGATAATGTGTAGAAGATAAAGAGCAGAAGTGTAATACCTCACAGGAATACAGTGGTGTCCTGGGATGATGCTCAAAAAGCTCCCGAGAGGTAAGAAAAGCATGATAAAATCTGTACTTACCTGTCCTTGGAGGTAGTATCCTTGTGAAGCAGGGTAGGAGATCTGAGAGGGAATCATCATCACTTGGGAGCTCGTTGGATAGACATGAGCTGGAGGTACCGCCCGAGCTGTAGTGGTACTGGGAAGCCTGGAAGCACTGGTTGGAGGCTGAGCCCTGCTCTGATAAAAATGCTGTTTAAAAGGAAAGGGGGGAACAAAATCAAGCTTGCTCCCAACTATAAGACTGAGCAAAAGCTCTTCTACCTTCACCTTCAAAAGAAATTGTACCTACTCAGGTGCTATTAATCGTACACATGTTGGGAAGATGGGTTAACATAGTAGATGACTAGGATGCAACGAGCACCTATCTGAAAGCTTTGTTGTATGTCAAACGTCCTCTCAAAGAAGCAGGCTTATCTATTCTTACTCTAGCTGAAAATACTCCAGCACCTTTCTGAATTCACCCGCAGCTCTTTCAATTTGTCCCCAGATTTTCTTTTATCTATATATTCCATCTTTGCCTATACCCTTTGCTGCCTATTAAAATGTTTTATTGTGTATTGTGTTGACATTGTAATGTTGGAAAAACTAGTCAGAATATTATAAAGAATTCATATGTTGTAAAAAAGTTCATATATCAAAAAATTCATACAATACAAAAAATTTTTAATATTCAAATTGGTGACATAACATAATGGCTCTGTATTGAATTCTAAATACCACTGGCAGCCAATGCAATTGGCGGAGATATGGAGTAATATGCTCATATCTTGGTGTTCCAATTATCAATCTAGCCGCAATGCCCTGCACCTGGTCTTTGTTATTCCCAGGTACAGGACATTGCAGTAGTCCAGCCGAGACAGGATCATTGCTTGTACAATGGCACGAAAGTCAGGTGGTGACAGCATTGGTTTTAAACGTTACAGTAAATGGATCTGGGCAAAACAAACATAGGAAAAAAATATAATACCTTTTTTATTGAACAAAGAACTAATTTAAAGTAGTTTAAGATTAGCTTTTGAAGGAAACCCCCTTCCTCAGATCAGAAATAAGCAAATGTTGGCAAAATCAGTATATATAAGGAAAATATGAGAACATTTCAGTGGTACTTGAAGACAAAGAGGTGACAAAGCAGTTTGAATTTCTTTGCAGTGTTTTGGGGTTTTTTTCAAGATGGCGTCCGTATAGGTTGTGGGTTAAGTACCCCATCTACTGTTTTTCAGTTTCACTTTTAATTAGTCTAATTTTGTTATAATTTTGTATTCCTATATGTCTTATTATTTGGTGTTTCTTTATTAGTATTACTTTGAAGATTTTCCTTGGTTGAATTTTAATTTAAGGACTGAAACTGATATTTAACCGGCAGCATATAACTTGGAAGTCAACAGTTATCTGTTTCGCAGTTAAGAGGCCTAACTGCTACCAAGGCCCTGCTTTACTACCTGCTATTGTGGATTTTAGGGCTCAGGAACAGCTTTATTCCAGCTGTTTCTCCTGCTCTCCCCGACAGCCGGTGCATGCTTTCTTCACTCCCAGTGGCCAGCACTGAGTCGGAGGTACCATGGCCACTGGGAAGACAACTGACTGCCATGCCAACATGGGCCCTGCATCCCAAACACTGCAGCTGTTGGGAGGACAGCCAATGGTTTCCTTTGTTCCTCCAATGGCCAGGGCAGAAAAGGAAGGAGGAAGAAACACGGTGAGGCTGCCGAGGATGCCTCCCTCAGTTTTCGGTGGGACAGCATCTCAGCTTTGGAGCCCTCAACACCAGATCTGAGTATTGGAAAGGAACCTTAGCCTGGAGGCTCCTGAAGGTATTCAATCCAAGGCCTGCATGTTAAATGAAGTCCCAAGAAAGGAGTTTCCAAGTTTCCAAGTTTATTGGTTTTTAATATCCCGACCATCAAACAATTGTCTGGCCGGTTAACAATCAGCTTAAAAAAAAAGAATTAATAGTAATAGGATGTGAATGGAAATATCTTAAATTAAACATAAATGACAAAGACTTGACATACTTGAATGTGAGGAAATTGTGGGGGAAGGGAAAAAAGTTACATTGTATAGAAGAAATGGAGAGAGTGGGGAGGGGATGAACATGAGGAGGGGGGAACGTTAATGTAATGAATAATGGATACTTGTCTAATGAATGAAAAAGAGCATTTTTTTTTTTTTTTTTTTTTTTTTTTAGGTTTGGTTAAATGCATCCTGAAATAAGAATGTCTTTAGATTTATTTTAAATTTAGCAAGTTGTTGTTCATCTCGGAGATGTTGTGGCAGTGAGTTCCACAATGTTGGGGCGGTAACAGCGAAATTGGTTTTACGAGTATAATAAGAGTCTTTTAGGGACGGTATAAAAAGGAGCTTTTGGTCTGAAGATCTCAAAGTGCGCGGGGAACTTTGAGGTATAAGAAGCTTATCAAGAAAAGTTGGTTGATGTAGAAGTTTGATTTTGAAAGTGAGAAGAATGATTTTGTAAGTAATACGGTAGGAGATGGGAAGCCAATGAGCTTCCTTTAAAAGAGGGGTGACGTGGTCATATTTGCTTTTTTTATAGATAAGTTTTATAGCGGTATTTTGTATTAGCTGGAGGCGTCGTAGTTCTTTTTGTGAGAGGCCGTTAAGGAGGGAATTGCAGTAATCTAGGTGAGAGATTACCAGAGAGTGGGTCAAGATAGTGTTCAGAATGGATGTTAAAGATCTGATAATGCGGAGTTTAAAAAAACATACTTTTACTACAGAGCTGATATGCTCATGGAAGGTGAGATTGCTATCGATGATAACGCCGAGTAATTTAATTTTTGTTTCCATTTGTAATGGAGTGGATTTGATAGAAATAGTTCCGAGTAATGATTCTGATTTTTTGATGGGAAGTAGAAGTACACGAGATTTATTTATGTTGAGTGCGAGTTTGTTTGTATATAGCCAATCATGTATGTTATCCAGTTTATTATTTATGTCTTTTGTATCTGAAATATTAGTAGTATTGATTGGGTGGAGGAGTTGAATATCGTCGGCGTAGGCGAAAATGGTGAATCCGATGGATTGGGCTAGTGTGAGGAGGGGAGAGAGAAATACATTGAATAGTAAAGGAGATAGTATAGAACCTTGTGGTACTCCGAAAGTTTGTGATTTGGCTGAGGAAGTTTCATTTTTTACGCAGACTATAGAGCTGCGTTCATGAAAATAAGATATGAACCAAGAGAGAGCAGAGTCAGTTATGCGGCAGTCTTTTAATCTTGAAAGGAGGAGAGAATGGTCGATAGTGTCGAAGGCAGCAGAGAGGTCTAGAGAGATTAGAATAACAGATTTTTGGTGTTCATGGTAATATTGAATGGTTGAAGTGAGACCTAGTAAGGATAGTTCAGTAGAATGTGAAGAACGAAAACCTGTTTGACATGGATGTAGTGCGTGAGTTTTTTCAAGAAATTCGGTTAATTGTGAGTGGATAATTTTTTCGGTAATTTTGGAGAGTAAAGGAAGATTTGCAATGGGACGGTAGTTTTTGGGGAGAAAGGGATCTAGGTTATATTGTTTGAGTTTAGGGAATACAAGTGATGTTTTCCAAGTGGTGGGTACTAAGCTTTCTGAAATTGATTTGGAAATCATTGCCCAGATAAAAGGGCCGAAGAATGAATAGAATTTTTTGAGTAAGAATGGGGGAATGTTCTCTAGGAGGTTATTAGGAGAATTTAGAGATTGTAGTACGAGAAAAAGTTGTGCTAGAGAAGGCATTTTAAAGGTGGTACAAGAACTAAAAGACAGTTGAGTTGGTATATTGGGGATTAGAGTGGAAGGGGCGGGTATGGACGGTCCAAGAAGGGATCTGATGTCTTTAATTTTTGTTTCAAAAAACAAGGATAGTTCAACTGCGGAGGGTGAAGTTAAACTATGAGAATTTTGTTTTTTCTTGGAATATTTAGAAAGTGAGTGAGCGATAGTGAACATAGTAGAGGAATTTCGAGTAGTGGAGATAAGTTTCGAATAATATTCTTTTTTTGTCAGTTGAATAGTTGTTTTGTAATGGATAGCTTTTTCTTTGAATAGAACAAGGTGGGTGTTAAGGCGTGTTTTACGCCATTTATTTTCAGATGAACGAAGTTGTCGGCGGAGAAGAACTAGTTTGTCATTGTACCATGGTTGTTGTTTCTTTGAGGATTGGATAGAGGTAGGTTTTTTTATTTTTTGTTCTGATTCGGGTGACAGAGAATCTAGTAATGATTTAGTGGATGTTTCCCATAAAGAAGCTTGTTCGTTTATAGAGAGAGAAGAAAAGTCATCCAGATTTAAAGAAAAGGAGGTCTGTATTCCTGAAAGAGTTATGTTATCAAGATTGCGAAAGGTCTGGGAGTTTTTTGGTTGTTTTGTGTGATCAGTGTGTGCTTGAGTGTCAAGTTGCCAGGTTATGAGAGTGTGGTCTGACCAGGGAATGGGATGGTATTGGAGATTATAGAAGAGATGGTTAATAGAGGTTGAACAGAAAATCATGTCGAGGATATTGCCTGCGGAGTGAGTGGGCATAGAAATGAGAGGGGATAGAGATAGATCAGATGTTAGAGTGAGGAGTTCGGAAGTAATGTGATGATTGGGAGAGTTAAAATGGATATTAAAATCTCCGAGAATAATAGCATCAGAATAAGTAATAGTGAAATCAGATATAATAGTGGTTAGGGTTGATAGTGAGGCTATAGATACCGGCGGGGGAAAGTAGATAAGGAGAAAGTTAAGAGGAAAAGAGTATTTTAAAGTGAAGTGGAAAGTTTCAATCGGAGGAATAGAGAATGAGTTAGAGATATTTGATTGTAGAGGGATAGCGGAGTGATAGATAATAGCTATGCCGCCTCCTCTTTTGAGGATCCATCACCAGCTGTGCTGCATGATGGAACTGACAGGAGGAATTGAAATATGGAGTGAAGCTGAATTGAAAGACAGTGAATATGGAACTGAAATATAAAGCAGGATTTATTTTATTTACTTTATTTTTTGGTTTGGTTTGATATAACGGCTAAAGTGGAGAGCGGCCGCATGATACTTAAAGTCCTAGATTTCAAACGTACGGACTTTAATGCAATGGGAGAGTACCCGAAGAAAGAGCTGTTAGGATGGGAGGACATAAGAGAAGTGGAAAGACAGTGGTCTAAGCTGAAAGGAGCGATAAAAATGGCTACGGACCTTTATGTGAAGAAAATCAATAAAAACAAGAGAAAAAGGAAGTCGATATGGTTCTCCAACCTAGTAGCTGAGAAAATAAAGGCGAAAGAGTTGGCGTTCGTGAAATATAAAAAAACCCAAGAAGAGGAGAGCAGAAAGGATTACAGGGTGAAACTGAAAGAAGCCAAGAGAGAGATACGTCTGGTGAAAGCACAGGCGGAAGAACAAATGGCTAAAAATGTAAAAAAGGGAGACAAAAATTTTTCCTGATATATTAGTGAACGGAGGAAGATGAAAAATGGAATTGCTAGGTTAAAAGATGCTGGGAACCAATATGTGGAGAGTAATGAGGAGAAAGCAAATGTGCTAAACAAATACTTCTGTTCTGTGTTCACAGAAGAAAATCCTGGAGAAGGACCGAGATTGTCTGGAAAAGTTACAAGAGAAAATGGAGTAGATTCTGTGCCGTTCACGGAGGAGGGTGTTTATGAGCAACTTGAAAAACTGAAGGTGGACAAAGCGATGGGACTAGACGGGATCCATCCCAGGATACTAAGGGAGCTCAGAGAGGTTTTGGCGAGTCCTATTAAAGACTTGTTCAACAAATCTCTGGAGACGGGAGTGATTCCTGGGGATTGGAGGAGAGTGGATGTGGTGTCTATTCATAAAAATGGTCACAGGGATGAAGCAGGAAACTACAGGCTGGTGAGCCTCACTTCAGTTGTTCGAAAAATAATGGAAGTGTTGCTAAAAGAAAGGATAGTGTACTTCCTTGAATCTAATGGGTTACAGGATCCGAGACAACATGGCTTTACAAAAGGTAAATCGTGCCAAACGAACCTGATTGAATTTTTTGATTGGGTGACCAGAGAGCTGGATCGAGGACATATGCTAGATGTAATTTACTTGGATTTCAGCAAAGCCTTTGATACAGTTCCTCATAGGAGGCTGTTGAACAAACTTAAGGGCTGAAGTTAGGATCCAAAGTGGTGAACTGGGTCAGAAACTGGCTGTCGGACAGACGCCAGAGGGTGGTGGTTAATGGAAGTCGCTCGAAGGAAGGAAAGGTGAGTAGTGGAGTCCCTCAGGGTTCGGTGCTGGGGCCAATCCTGTGAGTGAGTGACATTGCTGAAGGGTTAGAAGGAAAAGTGTGCCTTTTTGCAGATGATACCAAGATTTGTAACAGAGTAGACACCGAAGAGGGAGTGGAAAATATGAAAAAGGATCTGCAAAAGTTAGAGGAATGATCTAATGCCTGGCAACTAAAATTCAATGCAAAGAAATGCAGAGTAATGCATTTGGGGATTAATAATAGGAAGGAACCGTATATGCTGGGAGGAGAGAAGCTGATATGCAAGGACTGGGGGAGGGACCTTGGGGTGATAGTGTCCGAAGATCTAAAAGCGAAAAACAGTGGGACAAGGCAGTGGCTGCTGCCAGAAGGATGCTGGGCTGTATAAAGAGAGGCGTAGTCAGTAGAAGGAAGAAGGTGTTGATGCCCCTGTACAGGTCATTGGTGAGGCCCCACTTGGAGTATTGTGTTCAGTTTTGGAGACCGTATCTGGCGAAAGACGTAAGAAGACTTGAGGCGGTCCAGAGGAGGGCGACGAAAATGATAGGAGGCTTGCGCCAGAAGACATATGAGGAAAGACTGGAAGCCCTGAATATATATACCCTAGAGGAAAGGAGAGACAGGGGAGATATGATTCAGACATTCAAATACTTGAAGGGTATTAACGTAGAACAAAATCTTTTCCAGAGAAAGGAAAATGGTAAAACCAGAGGACATAATTTGAGGTTGAGGGGTGGTAGATTCAGGGGCAATGTTAGGAAATTCTACTTTACGAAGAGGGTAGTGGATATCTGGAATGCACTCCCGAGAGAAGTGGTGGAGAGTAAAACTGTGACTGAGTTCAAAGAAGCGTGGGATGAACACAGAGGATTTAGAATCACAAAATAATATTAAATATTGAACTAAGGCCAGTACTGGGCAGACTTGCACAGTCTGTGTCTGTGTATGGCCATTTGGTGGAGGATGGGCAGGGGAGGGCTTCAATGGCTGGGAGGGTGTAGATGGGCTGGAGTAAGTCTTAACAGAGATTTCGGCAGTTGGAACCCAAGCACAGTACCGGGTAAAGCTTTGGATTCTTGCCCAGAAATAGCTAAGAAGAAAAAATTTAAAAATTTAAATTGAATCAAGTTGGGCAGATTGGATGGACCATTCGGGTCTTTATCTGCCGTCATCTACTATATATATTTCTTTTATTCACTTTAAGTTCTAATTGTTGAAGTAGTAGATTTGATCTGATTTATGTTATGTTAGTATTTGTGAGGTACGTATTATATATCTTAGTTTATTGTGAGGGAGATTCCTTTTTAGATATAAGCTGTAAACAAACAATAAACAAAGCCAAGGTCTTTGTTAAGTAGGAGACAGAGAGATGTCAAAATAGTTTAAGTTTCTTTATAGTGGGGAAAGAAAGCCAAAGTCCTTGTTGAATCCTGTCCGGAGAGTATCAAAATATTTTATCATTTTGATTTCAAAGGTCTTACGTTCTTGGATTGAAATTTCCTTTCAGTATTCTCACCATAAAATCATTGGGGTAGTGGTCAGTTTTTCTAAAGTGCTGTCTGACACAGGAAAGAAAATCTCAAGACAACCCAAGAACCTATAAGACACATGAAATCAAAGTGATAAAATATTTTGATGTCCACCAGACAGGGCTGGGTGGAATGTGGGAAGGACTAAAGTCCTTGGGGTCGGATTAAAGGGTAGGCCCAGTAGGTATGTGCCTCGTCCCGAAAATGTCAGGGGGCCCACTGGTGTGGTTCTTTGGGGTCGTTGTTAGGGGATGGCAAACAGAGCAGCTGCCCTGGGCCCCCTTGGTCCGGGCACTTCTTCCCCTAGTTGGCCCATCTCCCTTCCCCTCACCTTTCCGTTTCAAAATCGATTTTTTTCTTTTTCAGATGGGTCCCGGCATTGATGGCAACCATTCTCTTGCAAGTGGCTGCTCGGCCCAAAGCTTCCCCTTTGAAGCAGCTTCCTGTTTCCGCCTGGGCGGTTCGCATCAAAGGGGAAGCTTTGGGCTGCTTGTATGAGAACGTTTGTCAAAATGCCAGGGCCCGTCTAAAAAGGAAAACATTGATTTTGAAATGGAAAGGTGACCAGGGAAGCGAAGGGAGGGAGATGGGTCAACTACGGGAAGAGGTTAAGTGGTGTTTGAGGTTTATTATCTTGTGCCATCAGAACGTGTGGGAAAGCAGTGGTGAAGGGTCAGGATAACTTGATGGAATTGGGGTGAAGGGGGGGCCGGATATTCAATGGAATTGGGTTGGAGAGAGAGAGAGAGAGAGAAAGGGGGCAAGTGATGGAAGTGGGGTGAAGGGAGAGAGAGAAGGGGCAGACATTGGATGTCAGTTGGGAGGAGAGAGGGGGGAGCAGATGCTGAATGGAAGTGGAGAAAGAGAGTATATACTAGATGGAAGGAGAGAATAAAGAAAAAGGGAATATGCTGGATGGGGGAGAAGAGGATTGAGTTAATGATAGTGGAGGGGTGAATGAAAGGAGTTGCTAGCTATGGGTAGACAAAGTGAAAAGAGGGAAACAGGAATGAATAGTAAGAAAGAATTTAATTTAGATGGAGGCAGAAAATAGAGAAGGAAGATCAGGGAAGAAAAAGAAAGGGAAGAGAAAGGAGAGAGAGATGCCAGAGCATGGGGGGAAAGAGACAGAAGATGCTAAAAACCACAGGGGGAGGGAAGGAGAGAAATACCAGACAATGAGGGGAACAAAGGGAAGAAGATGGATGCCAGACCAATTGGGGAGAGTACAGGAGGAGAGATGGAAGGGGGAGGCACATAGTTTCTGGAAGGGGCAGACAGTGGATGGAAGGAAGAAGATGAGGAAAGCAGAAACCAGGCCATAAAGGTAGAAAAAAAATTATATTTTTTTTGATTTAGGATAAAGTAGTATTGTAGCCGTGTTGATACATGTTTAAATAGAAAATGGAAATATGGTGATCCTTTTATTGGACTAATTTTAATACATTTTTGGCTAACTTTCAGAGACATTACATTACATTACATTAGGGATTTCTATTCCGCCATTACCTTGCGGTTCAAGGCGGATTACAAAAGGTTAATTTAGAAATACAGAGTTACATTGATTGGCAAGATAGGTAAGTTGTAGATTTTATAAACATTAACTGGTTGTTGAGGGTGAGGTGGTTTGTAAGAGAATTAATAGTTGGTCATATTGGAGGTTCTTTTGTTGTTGTTAGTGCAGTAATGGGTAGATCAGATGTCAGTTTTAGAGTTACTAAGAGGTCGTGATGTTAGTGCTGCTTCAGGAATTTCTTGAAAAGTGTGGTTTTTATTTCTTTTCTGAACGTCCTATAGTCTGGAGTGGTCATCAGAAGGTTGGAGATCTGGTTATCCAGCCTTGCGGCTTGAGTGGCTAGGAGGCCGTCGTGTAGTTTTGTTCTTTTTACTTCTTTGATTGGGGGGGGTATGAATGGGGAGTGTGTTTTTCTGTGTCTGGTAGTGGGTGCTTGGATGAGGCGATTATTCAAGTATGATGGGCTGTCTCCGTGTAGGGTTTTAAATAGTATGCAGTAGAATTTGAATTGGATTCTTTCTTGACCAAATTCTCCCTTCCTCAGGTCAGGACAGGATACTGTAACAGCAATATACTTGAGGAAAGAGGTTCTGACCTCTGAAAGCTAATTACAAAATGTATTAGTCCAATACAATAGTATTAATTTATTTTCCATTTTTTGTTTTATTTTTATATGTTAATTTGTAAAGTGATTTATTTCTTTTGTTTCAAATTTACATCTGCTATCTTTATATTTTGTACAGTATTAGGGGATATGCACCACTGTTTTTGTGGAGTTGCATTGTATGCAGAGCCTGGCTTCTTTATGGCTCAATTTTTGTATACATATTTCTATCCCCCCTCCTTTTACAAAGGAGCGCAAGAAACATAGAAACATGATGGCAGATAAAGGCCAAATGGCCCATCCGCAGCATCCATTACATTACATTACATTACATTACATTAGGGATTTCTATTCCGCCTGTGCCTTGCGGTTCTAGGCGGATTACAATAAAGATGATATCTGGGCATTTCCAGTAGAATTACATTACAGGAGAAGAGTAAATTACAAGTAACAGTGAAGAGTTACAATACATTCAATATCGCAGCAGATGTAACATAGCCACGGATTACAATAAAGTAGATATCTGGGCATTTCCAGTAGAATTACATTACAGGAGAAGTGTTAATTACAGGTAATAGAGAAGAATTACAGTACATTCAATATCACAGGAGATGTTACATAGCAACTGAGTCAATTTACAACTGGTGGAGAATAAGAATTACAATATATTCTAGATTACAAAAGATGTAACATGAGCTGAGTCAAGTTTCTTCGGATGGAGAGTAGCATCATATGCCTATAAGTGGAGGTGTATTTATTGTTTTGATGATTGCATGATGTTGGTTAATTAATGTTGATGATATGGACAGTAGGGGTGTTTAGTTTGGGTTGGATAAAGAGATTCTATTCCCAAAGGAATTGGTTGGGAACTCATTAGATGGTGGTTTAGATTGATGGGAGATATTTTTTGAACAGTAGTGTTTTTATTTCTTTTCGGAACTCTTTTATGTCTGTAATTTCGATCAGTAATTTTGAGATGTCGGAGTCAATATTAGCTGCCTGTGTCCCTAGTAGGTTGTCATAAAGTTTCTTACGTCGAGTACCATTGAGAGGAGGGTAGGTGAAAATGTTCTGTGTTCTCCTTCTTCTGGATAAGAGATAATAGTGAAAACGGTTGTTTAGGTAGCTGGGTGCCGCGCCGTGGGTTACTTTGAATAGGAGACAGTAGAGTTTGAATTGTATTCTTGCTTTTATTGGTAGCCAGTGAGATTCATCCACTATCTCCTCCTCTCCCAAACATATCCCATGTGTTTGTCCCCCACTTTCTTGAATTCAGACACAATCTCTGTCTCCACCACATCTACCGGGAGACTGTTCCACGCATCTACCACCCTTTCCATAAAAACATATTTCCTTAGACTACTCCTCAGCCTATCACCTCTTAACTTCATCCTATGCCCTCTCATTTCAGAGCTTCCTTTCAAATGAAAGACTTGACTGAAGTGCATTTATGTCACGTAGGTATTTAAACGTCTCTATCCTATCTCGTCTCTCCTGCCTTTCCTCCAAAGTATACAGATTGAGATCTTTAAGTCCACAATGTTGGAAGCCTTAAGAATTTTGGCAGTCATTTATTAGGTGAAGGCAATTAAATGCTGAATTGATGAAATCAGAATGCAAAAGTTTACCAACCCCTGAGGAAGCTTTAATTAGTGAAACAGCTAAGCTCCTGTTGGGACAAGCTAAGTACTTTTGTCTTTATATTTTACAGCATTTGCTCATTAAAATAGCTCCACATGAGGTTCCGATGAACTTATGATGATATTCATACCCCATTAGGCACCTGCAATTTGGGGTGTTTGAACTTCATGGATTCACTCAATCAGCGATATCAGTATATCTGGTTTTGCATTATTTGCTTCAGTGTATATTATTATTTCCTCCAAAGTATACAGATTGAGATCTTTAAGTCTATCCCCATATGCCTTATGATGAAGACCACCCACCATTTTAGTAGCCTTCCTCTGGACCGACTCCATCCTTTTTATATCTTTTTGAAGGTGCGGCCTCCAGAATTGTACACAAAATTCTAAAAGAGGTCTCACCAGTCTTATATAGGGGCATTAATACCTTTTTTTTCTACTGACCATACCTCTCCCTATGCAACCTAGCATCCGTCTAGCTTTCATCGTCACCTTTCAACTTGTTTGGCCACCTTAAGATCATCACTTACAATCATACCTAAGTCCCGCTATTCTGTCATGCACATAAGTTCTTCACCCCCTAAACTGTACAGTTAAGAACATAAGAACATAAGAACTGCCATCTCCGGATCAGACCTTCGGTCCATCAAGTCCGGCGATCCGCACACGCGGAGGCCCTGCCAGGTGTACACCTGGCGTAATTTATAGTCTGACTTACACGATTGAATTCCCACATATATTTGGTAATTTATAGTCCACCATATCTTTATATGCCTCTCTTAAGGAGATATGCATCTAGTTTGCTCTTGAAGCCTAGGACGGTCGATTCCGCAATAATCTCCTCTGGGAGGGCATTCCAGGTGTCAACCACTCTCTGAGTGAAGCAGAACTTCCTGACATTAGTCCTGAATCTGTCCCCCCTTAGCTTCATTTCATGTCCTCTAGTCCGTGTCAAATTGGACAATGTAAATAATCTTCTCTGCTCTATTTTGTCGATTCCTTTCAGTATTTTGAAGGTCTCGATCATATCCCCACGCAGTCTCCTTTTCTCAAGTGAGAACAATCCTAGTGTTATAAGTCTATCCTCGTATTCCAGTTTCTCCATACCCTTTACCAGTTTTGTTGCTCGTCTCTGCACCCTCTCCAGCAGTTTTATATCCTTCTTTAGGTAGGGAGACCAATGTTGAACGCAGTATTCCAAGTGCGGTCTGACCATTGCCCTATAAAGCGGCATTATAACTTTCTCCGATCTACTCGAGATTCCTTTCTTTATCATGCCCAACATTCTATTTGCCTTCTTTGCCGCTGCCGCGCATTGTGCCGACGGCTTCAGGGTCCTATCTATCAGTACACCCAGGTCCTTTTCTTGTTCACTCTTCCCCAGAGTTGCACCTGACATTGTATACTCGTATTCCTTATTCTTATTGCCTAAATGCATTACCTTGCATTTCTCCACATTGAACTTCATCTGCCATTTCTCTGCCCATGTTTCTAACCGACACAAGTCGCTCTGGAGTTCCTCTCTATCCTCCTGCGATCTTATTGCCCGGCACAATTTTGTATCGTCTGCAAACTTGATGATCTCACTGGATGTTCCTTCCTCCAGGTCATTGATATAAACATTAAAAAGGATCGGCCCAAGTACCGAGCCCTGGGGTACACCACTAGTCACTTTCTCCCAGTCGGAGAACTTCCCATTTATGCCCACTCTCTGCTTTCGGTTTTCCAGCCATTTTCCTATCCATCTTTGTATATCTCCCTCTATGCCATGGCTTTGTAGTTTCCTGAGAAGTCTTTCGTGTGGAACTTTGTCGAACGCTTTCTGGAAGTCCAAGTATATTATATCCACCGGCTTCCCACTATCAATTTGCTCGTTCACGGTCTCAAAAAATTGGAGTAAATTCGTCAAACATGATTTCCCTTTCCTGAATCCATGTTGACTGGGTTTCATCAAGTCGTGTGCGTCCAAGTGCCGGACTATGCTATCTTTGATCAGTGCTTCAACCATCTTGCCGGGGACAGACGTAAGACTCACAGGCCTATAGTTGCCAGGTTCCCCTCTCGATCCTTTTTTAAAAATTGGCGTGACGTTCGCTATCCTCCAGTCGTCCGGTATCTGTCCAGTTCTGATTGTCAGGTTTGCAAGTTTTTGCAATAACTCTCCGATTTCAACCTTCAATTCCTTTAAGACTCTTGGGTGAATTCCATCCGGTCCAGGGGATTTGTCACTTTTAAGTTTGTCGATCTGATAGTATATCTGGTCTAAGTCCACTTCAACTGTGGTGAGGCTATCTTCTATTTCTCCTGCAAACACTTTCTCCGCTTCAGGTATTGTTGAGGTGTCCTCCTTCGTAAAGACGGACGCAAAGAAGGAATTTAGTTTGTCTGCGATTTGTTTATCTTCCTTGATGTACCCTTTTCTTCCCTGGTCATCCAGGGGTCCCACTGCCTCTTTTGCAGGTTTTTTCCCTTTCACGTATCTAAAGAAGGGCTTGAAGTTCTTGGCCTCCTGGGCTATTTTTTCCTCATATTCCTGTTTTGCATCCCTCACCGCCTTGTGACATTTCTTCTGATCATCTTTATGTTTGTTCCAGGCTTCGGTTGTCTTTATGCATTTCCATTTTTTGAAAGAGTCCTTCTTTTCTTTTATGGCTTCCTTCACCTGTATGGTAAGCCATGCCGGTTCTCTTTTGCTCTTTGTTCTCCGATCTTTGGGAATCCTCGGAATGTAGAGATCTTGTGCTTCTGTGATAGTATTTTTCAGTAGGGACCATGCCTGATCTACCGTTTCAAGTTTGTCCACCATCTTCTCGAGTCGTTTTTCTACCATGGCTCTCATGCGATCGTATTTACCCTTTTTAAAGTTTAAGGTGGTGGTTAAGGTTTTGGCATGTTTCCCTTTTCCGATGTTAAGTTTAAAGTTGATTACATTGTGATCACTCGTTCCCAGTGGAACCATGACTTCCACTTCTGTTATCGGTCCCGTGAGGCCATTTAGGACCAAGTCCAAGGTGGCGTTGCCTCTTGTCGGCTCTTTTACCATTTGTTCCAGGAAGCAATCCCCTAGCACCTCCAGGAACTTGGCCTCCTTGCCGCAGTTGGAGGTTGCTAGTTTCCAGTCTATCCCTGGGAAATTGAAGTCTCCCAATATAATTACATTGCCTGTCTTGCATTCTTGTTTGATTTCTTCCATCATTTCTGAGTCAGTTTCCTCCGCCTGTCCTGGGGGACGATAGTAAAGGCCAATTTTCGTGTCTGCTCCATATTTACCAGGAATTTTGATCCAGAGTGACTCAAGCTTCTCTTTCATTTCTGTTGTAACCATTTCAGCAGAATCTATTTCCTCCTTAACATATAGAGCAATACCTCCACCTTTCTGCCCTACTCGATCTCTTCTATACAGTTTGTATCCCTGTAGTACTGTGTCCCATTTGTTTTCTTCATTCCACCATGTTTCTGTTATGCCAATGATATCCAATATGTCATGTCTTGCTATTGTCTCTAGTTCCCCCATTTTGTTACCTAGACTTCTAGCATTCGTATACATACATCTAAGTTCCCTTCGTGTTACCTTTTTGGACCTTCTACTCTTGGCCATTCCTATAGTTTTAATTACGGTATCCTTTACTGCTCCTGTGTTATCACCCTTGTTTGCTGTGTGGTCATCCCCTCCTGTGTCTGAGTTGTCCCTTCCTGCTTTTTCTCCCTTATTGGCTGTGAGGTCGTCTTCTCTTGTGTAGGAGTAGTAGTCCTTGGCTTCTTCCTCGGGGCATCCCGCTATCCGTGCCATCGACCGGTGGTCGACTGTCGGCTTTCCCCTATCTTTCAGTTTAAAGCCTTCTCGATTGCCTTCTTCATGTTGCCTGCCAAAACTCTTGCTCCTTCCTTGTTGAGGTGTAGTCCGTCCCTTCTGTAGTACTTGCTTTTTCCCCAGAACGCCGTCCAGTTGCGCACGAAGTCGAAGCCTTCTTCTTCGCACCATCGTCTCATCCAGGCGTTGATTACTTGCAATTCCCCTTGTCTCTTTCCATCCGCTCTTGGTACTGGGAGGATCTCAGAGAAGGCCACCTTCACCTCCCTGATCTTCAGTTGTCTTCCGAGTGAGCGGAGCTGGCCCTTCAGCTCTTCCCTGTCATACTTCCGCCCGCTCACATCATTTGTTCCCACGTGGATAAGCACAGCGGTGTCCTCTCCCCCTGCGCCATCTATGATCCTGGAGATCCTGTTGGTCACATCCTTCACTCTTGCTCCAGGCAGACAGGTGACGACTCTGTCCTCTCTTCCTCCTGCGGTGTGGCTGTCCACATGTCGTATAATGGAGTCGCCTACGATGATCCCCATCTTCTTTATTCGGGAGTTCCTTGGGGGGCGTAGGTCCACGTCCTTGGAGTAGGGCCAGTCTTCTTCCTCCAATGATACTCTTGAAATTTTTTCCTGTTCTTTGGGTGGGGCGATGTCTTCCTGTGCTCTCACTATTACTCCTGGTGTGCGGTTGTCTCCTACCTCGTCTTCGGTTTCTTCCGTGTTTGCATGGGTGTCTTCTTTCCTCACATGGGTTTCCTGAGTACAGTTTTCCAGCCCTGGGATCTCTACGTGGTGCTGATGAGCTTCCTCTATGAACATTTCTAGTTCCTTGACCTCGTCGTTTGGGCTGTATTCCACTAGAATCTTCTCCTGTGCTCGGATTCTGTCTTCGAGCTCCATCACTGTTCCTTCCAATAGTCTTACCTGACATTTCAAGCTATCCATCTCCATACATCGATTGCAAATGTATGCCTGGATCCCCGAAGGGAGGTAGTCATACATATTGCAGCCGATACAGAAGACCGGAAAGCTCACCTTCTGACTTCCTTGGGCTTCCATCTCTTGCTTCCCTCGTGTGTGCTTGTGTCCCTTGCCTGCTGCTTCCTTATGTTGCTTGTGTCCTCTCTCCCTCTGCCTGCTTGCTGCCTCCTTGGTATACGGCTTGGCCCTTTGTGTCTGTCTCTTTCTTTCCTTTATGTGCTTTCCTTTTGTGCTTGTCGCTTCTTTACCCCTCTGACTTACTCAGTTTGTTCTTGATAGTAGTGCCTTGTCTCTCCGCAAATGCTCTTCGCAAAGGCGCTCTCGCTAAGGCGAGCGCCTTTGCCGTTCGCCTTCGCCGCGCGCCGAACGGCTGCGCGCCGTTGGCTCCGCCCCCTTTTCAAGGGGGAGTCCGACGCTGCCTCTGATGCGGTGGGGGTGGGCGGAGCTTACTCTCGCCGGTTCCCCGAGCCCTGTGCTTCTTCCTGCCTTCTTCTCCTACTTCAAACTCGGTCTCTCAGGCTCTCCCCTGCTTGATCTGGCTACCAAGCGCTGCTGCCTCCTTCTCCTGCACGCGGCACCCGATGCAGAGTTCGCCGCGTTGACTCCGCCCCCTTTTCAAGGGGGAGTCCGACGCTGCCTCTGATGCGGTGGGGGTGGGCGGAGCTTACTCTCGCCGGTTCCCCGAGCCCTGTGCTTCTTCCTGCCTTCTTCTCCTACTTCAAACTCGGTCTCTCAGGCTCTCCCCTGCTTGATCTGGCTACCAAGCGCTGCTGCCTCCTTCTCCTGCACACGGCACCCGATGCAGAGTTCGCCGCGTTGACTCCGCCCCCTTTTCAAGGGGGAGTCCGACGCTGCCTCTGATGCGGTGGGGGTGGGCGGAGCTTACTCTCGCCGGTTCCCCGAGCCCTGTGCTTCTTCCTGCCTTCTTCTCCTACTTCAAACTCGGTCTCTCAGGCTCTCCCCTGCTTGATCTGGCTACCAAGCGCTGCTGCCTCCTTCTCCTGCACGCGGCACCCGATGCAGAGTTCGCCGCGTTGACTCCGCCCCCTTTTCAAGGGGGAGTCCGACGCTGCCTCTGATGCGGTGGGGGTGGGCGGAGCTTACTCTCGCCGGTTCCCCGAGCCCTGTGCTTCTTCCTGCCTTCTTCTCCTACTTCAAACTCGGTCTCTCAGGCTCTCCCCTGCTTGATCTGGCTACCAAGCGCTGCTGCCTCCTTCTCCTGCACGCGGCACCGGCCGGCATGCTGAATGTTCTGCACTGCTCTGTCAGAGTTCTTATGGGTATTAAGAGCAGCGTGGAACATCAGCCTGTGCTAAAAACTGCTATTGTTTTGTAAAAGGGGGGGGGGGGATGTTTTAGATTTATTTCTTCAATACTGCCATAAATTCCAATTTACTAAAGTGAACTAATTAACATACAGGTATGCAAATGGGTGTGGGAATTTAAAATATTATATTGGTTTATCATTGTTATGGTATTGTATATTTAACTCAGTGTGAAATCAAATGGAAATCCCAGCTGATGATGAATCAAGGTTGCAGTATACTTTATATATGTATGGAAAGGGTTCAGAGTTTAAATCCTAGGCAAGTAGGTGGGAAGGGAAGGAAGATGTTTGGGGGTTGCCTAGAAGAAAAACTGTACATTGGCAATCTTTGTTGTTTGTTTTGAATTTTAAAATAAAAGAAATACAAGTGGAAATAAAGAAGTAAAGAAAAAAATAGGTAAATAAATGGGGGCAGGGCAGGGCCCTCGAATAATTAATCCTGCCGTGAACCAACCTTCCCAAAAAGAAAAGGAAAATAGAGTTTCTTTTTTCTACTAGCTGAAAATAGAATAAAGGGAAAGGGAAAGTGTTAGATTCTATGCATAAAGCAAAAATCAGGGACATACAATTCAGGATTACTTGGCACTTACAACTGCTGTGCTACTAAGTTAGTCTAAACAGGTTCAGATTAAGAAAACGTTTGAAATGTGTTTTGATTTTTCTTTTGGGGGGGAAGAACGCATGGAAATTCACAGCAAGAGAACAGATAAGAGATTAGGCAGCTACTCAAATGAGAGAATGCAATATTTTACTTAGCTCAAACAGGGAGGTCACAGAACAAAAGGTGGGGGAGAAGGCTAGCCCAAATTCTTTTAAAAAAGGCTGGTAGGAAACAGAGATTTAACCGTTTTGAAAAGTGCACTGGTTCAGATTAAGAAAATGTTTGAAATTTTTTTTTTTTGAGAAAGCACATCTACTTGTTCTACCAGCCTAGATCTTATTGCAAGGACTATCTTGCTATCAACAGGATTTATGAAACTGCATCAGCTTAGTTACGGTATTTTTCTTAACCCGTGGAGAATATGACAAACTCTGTGAAAAAGAGAATGAGTTTGTACCACCTTCCATTGTTTGGGTAATACCATCTTGTCATCTTTTACTCTTATCATCACCACTTAATAGTCATTCACGATATTTATATTTTGCTCTTTGAAATGCCTAAGGAAGAATTTTTTGGACATGGACTTGATCTGCTCCTCAAAGGTTAGGTAGGAGTCTAGGATCGACTAGTATTTTGGATGTTTTGTCAATTTTCAGGTTTTCTCCAGATAAGTTAACAAAATTTTTCTTTGTAGCAGATAAACTCCTAGCTGCATCATATGGAAACAAAAACAACTTGTACCCACAGATCATTTTTTTTTTTTTTTACGAAAATGTGACTTTCTTTAAAACTTACCACAATAAAGAATGGGCAAGTACAACAGTTTTATAAAGTATTGGGATGACTATATTCAGTGGAGAGGCAGTTTTCTTCCTTTTTTTGGTGGGGGTAGTGGGGTGGGATATGGGGTTTTGATATTATACTATTGGTATACTTGGATGTATATTAATTCAATGTACTCCTGTTCTTTGTAGAATGGCATTACTATAAATAAAAAATTTTAAAAACACACCACAAACAAAAAAATGGACCAAATCAGACCAACTGTTCTAAAGGAGAAAAACCTTCCCCACCCAAAAAAAACACAAACCTGCCCATTGCATTTCTGTGAGAGGAATTCCAGCTTATAAAGCCCAGAAACTTACATACAGTGAAACAGTTAAGGAATTCCTCCTTTCAAACTGCCTCTCCACACCCCAAACTACCGCTCTATAAAAAAATAAAAAATACCCTACACAAACAGTTCCACCACCAAAAACCACCACCATCGCTAATGCCCCACTCCCCAAAATTACCTTTCCACAACTGCCCCAAACACTTATAAACTCCCACCTCCAAAAATTACCCCTTCTAAGCATCCCATTCCAAAGAATGTCATTCTTCAACTGCTCCTACCCCCCCCCCCAACACTACTCACTGAAATCTGACCAATCCTCCCCAAACTGCTCCCTGCCCCATCCCTAAAATAAGTCTCAATACTGTATCACCTCATAAACGGATCCTTCCCCACAAATTTCAGGGCATCCACGTTGGCTGTAACTGTCTAAATAAACATTCAAGGCTCTAAAATCACATGGGGCTTTTATGACCCTACCCCAGTAGCTCTTAAGAGCCCCCCACCCCCCCCAAAAAAAAAGCCTGTAAAGATGAACAGGGAAATTTCTAATCCCTAGAAGAGACAATGTATTTCTCCCTTTTACCTACTTGTTTCAGTTTGTATTAATAGAATATAATGATTAGTCTGTATAATAGTCTTATTTGTATTTGTCATCTCTGGCTTTTACAATTATGTAATACGCATTGAAATATTGGATATTGCGTAAAATCAAAATTTAATAAACTTGAAACTTGAGTCAATCCTCACCTTCCTTATTTAAATCTTCCGATGTCTACTTTGGACAATTAATTATCTAACAAAGATATTTTTATACACATGATGGTAATAAAACAGTTATTGTACCTTACAAACTGATTTGGGCTAATGCAACTTTGAATAAGCAGCATCGTATTGAAGGGAAAGAATGGGTGGACAAAATATCAGATTTTGATTCAGGGAAAGATATTTAACCTATCTTGATGCTGCTTAGATTCCAATCTAACAATAGAAAAAACAAGTCTGTGTTCTAGAAGTTCACGGTATCTTCTTCCTGGTTCCTTTGCCTTCTGCTCTTGGGCCCAGATTGCAGCCGTTGATTTCTTCACCTCTGGAAGAGACGGCCCCACAGCCCACCATCGATCCATTGAACCAGATTGAGGATTGGAATTTATCTGGCTCAATCTCAAACTTATTTGTATATTTTGATTTTATTCTTTTTATTTCTTTTATCTTTATTTTTATTATTTGAATTGTAATTTTCTCTCACCATTCTTGGAATTTTGTTATATCTTTTCTATTTTAATAATTGTCTACTCAGATACTTTAGCCAGATTATAAGCCTTCGGGACAGATAGGGAAGTTCTAAGTACCTGTTTTTTATTGTAAACTGCTTAAGCGATATATCAAACATCTAAGGCACATCAGAAAGTTTTTTTCTCCAGATCATTTTAGAACAGTAGAGCAAGTGATCAATACTGTTCTTTCACATTTAGACTTTTGTAATCTACTTTATCTTAGATTACAAATGCACAAAAGGTTGCTACCAGTGGCCTGCAATGTGAACATGTTTGACATTGGTTATTAGTCCAAGCTTAAGTCCAATTCAGAATTCTCTCAGGCTAAGCCCTTGACTTTAGGACTTCACCGATATCTCTTCCTCCATTAGGTAGATCTTCTCATACTACCATATATACTCAATGGAAGTCTCGGTTTATATTCGAGCCTTCCCCCTTCCACCGCCACAAATCTCCCCAAACTGGCAGACTTCAGTGCATACCCTTGGCCCAAACCCCACCCTTACCATCCAGCAGCTAGCGTTCCCTCCCTCTCAAGCAAGAGTAACCCCCCCAGGCCTACCCAATTCGTAGTCACTTCTGCTCATTCTTTTTCCACAGCAAAAATGGCCACTAAGACTTCCAGCAGCAGTCTCGCAAGGTGTCAGCTGCCGGTCGGGGAGGGGGGGGAGGGTTAGGGGTGCGGACGCAGGTACATACTGAAGTCTGCCGGTTAAGGGGGGTTGGAAGCAGCGGAGGGGGAAGATTACCAGGAGGGAGGAATGGGAAGCATATAATAACCTTCTGGTTTATACTTGAGTTACCATTTTTCCATGGTATCTCAGTTTATACTCTGATAGGTTGATATTCAAGTATATTTGGTAAGTGCCACTGTCCTGCACTACCTATCAGAAGAATTAGATTAAATAAAATGTTTGTTCTTCCCCCTCCCCCAAATCAGGTGGCACTTTACTGGACCTCTCTTCCTAATGTTAAACAATAAAAAATTTATAGAAGTAAATTCATTCTGCAGCCCCTCAATAGCTCTCATAGAAACATAGAAAGATGACGGCAGATAAGGGCTACAGCCCATCAAGTCTGCCCATATCATTGACCCCCTTTTAAGTCTACTGGCCCCCTTAACTCTACTGACCTGCTCTATTAAGTCTATATCCTAGCGACCCTATTCATTGGTATGACTCTCGCAGTGATCCCACATACGGTAGGTATCCCATTTATTCTTGAAGTCTGGGATACTGCGGGCCTCGATCACCTGTACTGGAAGCTTGTTCCAATGCTCTATCACTCGTTCCGTGAAGAAGTACTTCCTGACGTCTCCACGAAACTTCCCTCCCCTGAGTTTGAGCGGATGTCCTCTTGTGTTCGAGGGTCCTTTGAGAAGAAAGATATCATTTTCCACCTCGACCCGTCCCGTGATGTACTTAAATGTCTCAATCATGTCTCCCCTCTCCCTACGCTCCTCGAGAGTATAGAGCTGCAATTTGTTCAGTCTCTCTTCGTACGAGAGACCCTTTAGCCCCGAGACCATCCTGGTGGCCATCTGCTGAACCGACTCAATTATGAGCACATCTTTACAGTAATGTGGCCTCCAAAATTGCACACAGTATTCTAGATGAGGTCTCACCATGGCTCTGTATAATGGCATCATGACCTCAGGCTTCCTGTTGATGAAACTTCTCTTGATACAACCCATCATCTGCCGTGCCTTAGATGAAGCCTTCTCCACTTGAGTAGCAGTCTTCATGTCTGCACTGATGATCACTCCCAAGTCTCGTTCTGCTGTAGTCTTGGTCAAAGTTTCTCCATTCAAGGTGTAAGTTCTGCATGGATTTCCATTTCCAAGATGCATGACCTTACATTTCTTGGCGTTGAAGCCCAGCTGCCTGACAGAGGACCAACTTTCTAAAGTACGGAGGTCCTGTTCCATAGTATTCTGCAGATTGTAGCCGTTTATGATATTGCATAGTTTGGCATCATCAGCGAATAAGGTTACCTTACCTTGAAGCCCTTGAGTCATATCCCTAATGAATATGTTGAAGAGGAGTGGACCCAGGACTGAGCCCTGGGGCACTCCGCTGGTCACTTCTGATGTTTTGGAGAGGGTACCGTTAACCATCACCCTCTGAAGTCTGCCACTTAGCCAATCTTTAACCCATGCAGTTAGTGTTACTCCTAACCCCATCAATTCCATCTTGTTCAGCAGTCTGCAGTGTGGGATGCTGTCAAAAGCCTTCCTGAAGTCAAGGTATACGACGTCTAAGGACTCTCCCGAGTCCAGCCTTCTTGTTACCCATTCAAAGAAGCTGATAAGATTGGACTGGCAGGACCTACCCTTGGTGAATCCATGTTGACTGGGATCCCGGAGATTCCCCTCATTCAAGACCGTATCTAATTTATGCTTAATTAGTGTTTCCATGAGTTTACACGCTATTGAAGTGAGACTCACCGGTCTATAGTTCGCAGCCTCAGCCTTGCAACCCTTTTTATGCAGAGGAATGACGTTGGCTGTTTTCCAGTCCAACGGAACTTTCCCCGTGCTTAGTGAGAAATTGAAGAGCACGGCCAACGGTTCCTTACTTATCTCCCCCTATGGTCCCCTTGGTGAACTCTGTTCATCCTGTAAGTCCCTCCTATCTGTACCCTTTTCCTCCACTGCCAATTCTAAACTCCATCTCATCTATCTTGCTGTGCTGTATGCCCGAATCGTTACATCAGGTTCCGTCTCTAGCAGTATTCAAATCCGAGCTAAAAGCACACTTTTTCAACTCCTAATTCCCTCTCACCATAAGATACCTATGTCTATTCTATCATTCTCTCTGCTAGAAACTCCCCAAATTAGATTTTAAGCTCTTCTGAGCAGGGACCATCTATAACATGTTAAATGTATAGAGCTGTACATGTCTTTCAGCGCTATAGACATGATAAATAGTAGTAGTAGTATATTCTATCATAAGTCCCGTTTTAAGTTTAGCATAAAAGAGAGACAATTTTGGGGATTTGGGTTAATTGCTACTTTGAAAAAGGCACTTAGTGGAGAAAGGGCAAGTAGCTACCTGGACACCAACGCATTTAATCTGAGTGTGTGGGCAAGGTACAAGTTTCCCACCCCCACCCCCACCCCGGACTGCAGCTGCATCAATGGAAGTCAACAGTCACATCAAGCAGAATCCTGCCCCTGGACTGATTAGGCAGCAAACCTATCCATACAATTGGCACTGGGTTGCCTAGAAAACAGAGTGGTAAAATTAGTCTATGATTATGGAAACTGCAAAGAATTCATAACCTGCCAGGGTATGCAATGTATTCAATTAGCCAGCTAAACACCATCAGAAGTCCCAGGAAACATAGGGATCTCCACTAGAGATTTCCCAGAGACCCCTCAAATGGGAATCTGTCATGTTAAGGAGAAATATGAAATCCAAGACAACCCCTCTGAAGGGAGAGCACCTTGGAATGGTGGAGGGGCTTGTGTGTTTCAATGATTTGGAGGGCTATGCTATAGGGTCACCCATATCAGACAGGCCTCTAAGGAAAAACCAGATGAAGTGTCCCAAACCTGTGAGAGACCAGATATGGTGACTTGACGGAGAGAGCAGGATGATGGCTGCTCTCTCCAACGTCAATGGGGAAGAGAAGGGGAAAGACTCAAACATACCCTCCGGTTCGGATTTCCACACCCCGCCTAAGGCAGTCAACATTGGAAGATTGTGGCCTAGGACAATCGGGCACATCAGCTGGAACTTTGGGCAGCTCCATGGACATTGCGGCGTTTAACTTGGAAAGGACATCATTAAGCCCTGATATTTGTCTGCCAACCCCATGATCCAGAAGTGCAAAGGCATCAGGAAGTATGGTGCAGCGGGAGGCGTCTGCCTCTGATTTAGCTGTCTCTGCTGGAGAGACTTCTGCTGCCATTTCCTCGCCAAGTGGATTGGTTGAGGCAGCTAATCTGGAAACTTCTGTTGTTGGCCCCGGAATAGGGAAGTTATCTACGATGCCTTCTGGAAGAACCCCCATGTTGGATTATCAGCACAGGAAACAATGAAGTTAATATGGGAAGCATTTTAGAGCCTAGCCAGGTCCTATTAAGTACTGTCTTCTCAATTTTCTAAATGCAATGCAGATTTTTCTACACAACTTGAGACTCGAGCTCAAACCCTAGATTGGTAGTATGGAATATTGCTACTCCTTGGGTTTTGGCTAGGTACTAGTGACCTGGATTTGCCACCATGAGAACGGGCTACTGGCTTGATGGACCAGTAAGGCTATTCTTATGTTCTTGCATGCTTCCTTATGACTAACTAAGTTTCTCAAGTCATCTATGGAACTGACATCAGGGATGTCAACTCTTGTGGTCGCTTTTGAGTTGGAACCTGACTTTAACTTGGTGTTGAAATAATACTTCAGGCATATGAACCAGATGGGGTTTTCTGGCTCAGTTATAAGAATTTTTCCTGATCCAAATTAGAAGTTTTTTGGCCTTGAGGTCAAGGGTTTTGGCTCTACCTAGGACATTTATTTTGAAATTTCTTTCATGTTGTTTTGTAATTTTTGAGTCTAATTCATATTTGTTTCTGGAGCCTGAAACAACTTCTGGAATTTTTGATTGCTAAGAAGTCCTGTACAAGAGTTTCTAATGACATTAACCAGCTGTTCTAAACTGTTCTGCAACTCTTTATAAAGGCTATTTTTTGCCTTTAGTCTTGTGTAACCTTGACTCTCCAATTGTGGGCTAAAGTAGAGTGTTTAATGTTTCCTTCTAATTTTTTTAATATATTTGATCTTATTTCATATTACTGTTCATGCATTTCTCTGAACGTAATAAAACTTTCCTAAATTAAAAAAAAAAAAAAAAAAAAAGAAATCCAAGTCAATGTTATATTTAGAGAAAAAAAACACATTACCTGCAGAGACCTGAATCCTCCCTGTTAGCAGCAGCATGCAAACACACAAGAGGGAAAAGGGAGAAGGGGAAGACAAGAAAGAAGAGTTCAGAAACCACCAAAGCAAAGCATGGGCGTATGAACACAGAGGAGCAATCAAGTAATGCTGTGCTAAGCAGCAGACCTGCTAGCCAAATGAAAACAGACAGAGCCATAGGACAGGCCTCAAAAGTTCTGTCTTCCAGTAAACAAAATCCATCCACTTGAGACTGTGTTCCATGGCATCCATCTCCTAAGCTTAAGCCTCTGGAAGGTTAGCAAACAGTGGGAGAGGCAGCTGTGAGGACTGTCACATCCTAGATAATTAGAGTTCCAAGATGAAACTGATCTTAATGTCTAACAGGTGGTTGTTTTATCGTGAACTGTACATTTTAATTATGAGTGTTCTTTTGTAACTTGCTGAGAACTACAGGAAGTAGCAAGTAAGATATTTCTTAAATAAATAAATGATTTTTAAAAATCACTTTAGGCAGATGAACACAAATGTCCATAGTCTTCCCTTGACCCAGCCAATTCTTTTCACCTCCCATGATCTCAATACCTATTTAGAATGAATTCTTTAGAATGTATTGTACCTTAAAAATGTTAAGAACCATCTTGAACTAAAATTGGAAAAGCAGTCTAGAAATACAGAAAAAAAAATCATCCTCATTGGTTAGTTATTTAATGTTAGCTCCTGAGGCAAGAAGGGATAGAAGACATGCCATCTATCATCCTGCCTCAAACAGCAGCCCATCAGGACTAATATGGAGATCCCAGCAACTCCCAAAGAATAGATCGCTTTTTTTGCAGCTTGCTGACAAGGTTAAGGGGTGGCAGTTCCCAAGCCTACACTGCTAAAAATGATTTCTGGACATTCCTCCCAGTAATTCAACTCTGCAGGATATAAATGAAAATTCTGAAAATTCTGCAGCCTTTAAAGTATTACTCAGAGATATAATATAGAAAAATGTTATTACTACAAGAAGCATAATTTAATTCTTTGTGCAAAATTCCTCTATCATAATCCATGTTACCTCCCACCCCTAGTGCCAACCACTGTCAGGTCTTTCTCTTTGGGTCAACCCCTCTCCCATTTCTCTGCTCCAGTCTTCTGTCCCCATGTCCGTTCTTTTCCTCTTCTCTCTTCCCCGGTTTTCTCTCTTGCTCTCCCATCCAATCCCACCCCACCATCGTGACCATGCCTGAGCCTCTCCCCTGATCTCTTTTAGGCCTACCCCTCATCGTTCCCTTCATTCTGGACATGGGTTTAAAAGCAAGAACTGCCAACCAGCACCTGTGGCTGTAGCCAGCTCTCAGCAAGCTTCTTTATTCTGGGCTAAAGACGCAGGCATTATGGCTGCATCCTCCATTATGGGCCTGCATTAGCCGGCTCTCATGGCTGCAGCAATCTAGCCCAAATCTAAACAGACCCAGGGCAAGCTCTTCTCTTCATCTTAGGCCCAGACAAGCTGACACTCACAGCTGCAGTCTTTTCTCCCCGAGTGGCAGCTCACTCCATGGCCAAGCAGACCAAGGTTTTTACAATTGCTGTTTGTCCCCACTTAGAGTTCTGTGCTGCTGAATTATGCTAGATACCTTACCCACATCCCTGATGCTTGAAAAGACCCATACTTCAGAGAACACCCAAGCCCTCATCCTCCTCAACTGCCCTCACTACTGTGCCAACCATGTCTAAATACTGTTACTACTTCTGCCAATGGATAGTCCAGGAATCTACCAGCAAATCAGGTCTTCTTCCATCCAGAATGAAGGGCATAGCCAATCAGAAATCAAGTCTTTTTTTCTGCCTTTCCTCCTGCAAGTCTTCGCTAGACTGATTCAGTGGTTTTACTTCTGCTCACAGGTTTCCAGGACATCTTGTGGAGAGGGTTCCTACAATAGCCTATCCTTGCTTTTTATGAAAAACCAGCTAGGGAAGCTAGACTCTTACCCTGGTCTATTCATCACCTCCCCTAGTTCCGCCTAACAAAAAAACACTCACAGGCTTTTTAAATCATGTATCTATACAAAGGAGCACTGCTTCCAGCATACATACTGCAGGAGAGAAAATCATGCATAATGACCAAATATGAAGAAAAGACCTATTAGGGCTGTTAAAAAAAATCATTCATGTAGTCAGTTTGTGTGCACATTTCCTGAACCATTCAACTAAAAGCAATCAAATAATCAAGTGAAGCATTTCTCTCTCATTAATAATGTGTCATACGATCTCAAATATCTGTAGTAGCATAAATAGGATTTCAATCTTGCCATAACTATTAATAATAACTTTATTCTTCTATACCGCCACAGTCAGATGACTTCTAGGCAGTTCACACCGAAGAGTGCTGGACAATCAGCGAATTACAAAATGCAAATAGTGGAAGTACCACATATTACACAAGAATTAGACAGAAGGAAAATATAAAGTTTAGTGTGGCTTCTGTTTAGGAGATAAATCTGTCAAACAGTACAGTTTTAATTACTTTCTGAAAGGCGCCGTAGGTCAGCCTGGCTCCATTGATGCAGTTACCCAGCCAAGACTGCTGTTTGCTTGCTTGAAACATGAAAGACCTGTCCAAAAAGGACTTATATTTACAACCGGTGATCCTTGGGTATGCAAATATGTTGCAGTTTCTGGCTGATCGTGTGGGGTTGTGTAGCACGAAATGAGGTAGAAGATAGGAAGAGGCTAGTCCCCAAGCCTGCTTGAAACAAATGCAAGCAAACTTAAACATTATTTGTGCCTCCATTGGCAACTAGTGCAACAAGGACTCTGGGTGTAGTATTCTCTCTGGGGAAGTAATCAAAATTTATCCTCTTAACGTTATGATCTCATCAGTACTACATAGCTCATGAAAGAGGTAAGCAACTTATAGTACAATCCCTAATCTTAGGCCTACTAGATTACTGCAATATCCTCTACCTCCCCTGCCCTGCTACTATGACAAAACAACTACAAACAATCCAAAATACAGCCCTGAGACTCATCTACTCATTGAGGAAACACGACCATATTACAGAAGTATACATCAACTCACACTGGCTACCAATCCAAGAAAGAATACTATTTAAATTCTACTCCATGTTATTTAAAACCTTAAATGGAGACAGCCCAACCTACCTGAACAACCGCCTCATCCAAAAATTATACGATGGCCTCCTGGCCACTCAAGCAGCAAAACTAGATAACCAGATCTCCAATCTACTGATAACTACCCCAGACTATAAGATGTTCAGAAAAGAAATAAAAACTATACTCTTCAAAAATTCCTGAAACAGCCTTAACATCACTTATACCATCCTTCCTCCCTCCCTGACATACTCTTTACCTCTCCAGAAATGACAAATGATCTTCCATTGTAACCCACCGTTTATAATTCTTTTGTAATCTGCCTTGAACCGCAAGGTAATGGCGGAATAGAAATTTCTAATGTAATGTAACCCTTTTCCAGTCAGACTTTGCAGATCCTTATCCCAGGGAAGCACCTAGCACAGCTCTGTGCACATACACAGAAACAAGAACTCTTTGCCCATTACAACTCCAATATTAGTAGATCATCTACTATGTCAACTATGCTGGCAGGATTCACCCCTAAACCTGTTCCCCTGTCTTGTCTATAACCACCATAAAGTGGCTACATCTGCAAAGAGAGGATATGTTAAGACCTGCTATTAAAAAGAGCCTGCATTTAATAGAAACTGCAGAATAATGGGAGGGAGAGAAAGAAAGTCACATCATATCAACAAGCATCAGCCATCACAAAGACTGTACAAAGTCCACCAAGAACAACAACATGCAGTATCCGCTTAGGTCAAACTCAACTTGCGGAGGGATGCGTTCTTTGCTTACTGCTGTTTCTGGAGACCAGGGAGCCATGTCATAAGAGCTGCCATACTGGGTCAGGCTGAAGGTCATCAAGCCCAGTATCCTGTTTCCAACAGTGGCTAATCCAGCTCACAAATACCTGGCAGAATCCCAAGAACTGGCACTGCCAGGGGGCCTGGGCCCGCTCACCTTTGGCTCAGGACCACACATCTTCAGAAATGGTAGGGGACTGCTTCCTAGAACAATTGGTGGGAGAGCCGACAAGAGGGAATGCCACCTTAGACTTGGTCCTAAATGGCATTACAGGTCAGACTAAAGATGTAGAAGTCACAGTCCCGTTAGGGACGAGCGATCACAACATGATCAACTTTAAACTTGATATCAGGAAGGGGAAATGTATCAAAACCTTAACCACGACCCTCAACTTTAAAAAAGGAAGATATGATAGCATGAGAGCCATGGTAAAAAAACGGCTCAAGAAAAGGATATACACAATTAAAACAGTAGATCAGGCATGGTCCCTACTGAAAAATACTATCACGGAAGCACAAAATCTCTACATTCTGCAGATATCCAAAGGACGGAAAAATAAAAGCAAAGGAGAACCAGCATGGCTTACTAATGAGGTGAAGGATGCCGTAAGAGATAAGAACTCCTTTAAAAAATGGAAACGCGAAAGAACAACCGAAGCTTAGAACACCCACAAAGACGATCAGAAGAAATGTCACAAGGCGGTGAAGGATGCCAAAAAGGTCTATGAAGAGAAAATAGTGCACGAGACCAAAAACTTCAAGCCCTTTTTTTAGATACATTAAAGGGAAAAAAACCTGCAAAAGAGGCAGTGGGTCCGCTGAACGACCAGGGAAGAAAAGGGTACATCAAAAAAGACAAACAAATTGCAGACAGATTGAACTCCTTCTTTGCATCTGTCTTTATGAAGGAAGACATTACATCAATACCTGAAGCAGTGAAAGTGTTCAAGGGAGAAATAGAGTACAGCCTCACCACAGTAGAAGTACCAGATTTGTACCAGATATACTACCAGATTGACAAACTTAAAAATGACAAATCCCCTGGACCGGATGGAATTCACCCGAGAGTATTAAAGGAACTGAAAGTAGAAATCGGAGAACTACTGCAAAACCTTGCTAACCTGTCAATTAGAACTGGACAGATACTGGACGACTGGAAGATAGCAAACATCACCCCAGTTTTCAAAAAAGGATCAAGAGGAGAACCGGGCAACTACAGACCACTGAGTCTTACATCTGTCCCTGGAAAGATGGTCGAAGCACTGATCAAAGATAGCATAGTCCGGCACTTGGATACATACCACCTGATGAGAGCCAGTCAACACGGCTTTAGGAAAGGGAAGTCATGCTTGACGAATTTACTACAATTCTTTGAAACAGTAAACAAACAAATCGATAACAGGGAACCAGTGGACATAATATACTTGGACTTCCAGAAAGCATTCAACAAAGTTCCACACGAAAGACTTCTCAGGAAATTACAAAGCCACGGAATAGAGGGAGACATACTAAGGTGGATAGGCAAATGGCTGGAAAACAGAATGCAGAGGGTGATGTCCCTCCTTGTTGTTTATATAGTACATGACGACTTGATTGTCCGTGTGGACTAGAAAGACATGATTGACGACTAAATGTTGAAAAGCTCTGAGAGCATAGTAAAATTTATGTGAAAATGTTCTCTAGGGGACCAGGGACCTTAAGTGCAAAGGCCATCCAGATGAGCTCCCCAAGCATAGATTGACGAATCCATGGTCAGAACTTTTTGATGAGGAGGCATGTGAAACAAAAGACCTCTGGAAAGATTGGAAGAGTTCATCCACCACTAAAGCGATTGTCGAAAAGACGAGGTGACAAATGTGTTGTGAGAGTGGGTTGAGCACCTGAGACCATGTGAAGACAGAGACCATTGAGGCGTCCAAAGATGAAGCCTCGCAAGGGGAGTCACCCAGTAGAACCATCATGCGCCTGGCTGAAATTGACTGAAGCTGGACGATCTGATAACAAAGTTGGATTAGAGTGTCCTGACGTTCTTGAGGAAGAAACGCCACAAGTTGATTGGTGTCGAGTAGAGCTCCAATGAACTGGAGCCTCTGAGATGGCCGAAGTTGTGATTTGGGGAAGTTGATTTCAAACCCCAAGTTCTGAAGAAATAATATAGTTAGATTTGTCGCTAAGATCACACCTTGAGATAAAGGATCCTTGATGAGCCAGTCTAGGTAATAATAATAATAACTTTATTTGTATACCGCAATACCACAAGCAGTTCAGAGCAGTTTACAGAAGATATACAGTGATGTTACAGTAGATATTGTCAGGTACATTAGTAAAAAATTTCAATTACATTGGAAGTCGAGAGTGGTTAGGTAAAGTCGGGAATATATCAGAGATACCACAAAGATTTCAGGGATACAGCAAGGCAGGAAGAAGGTTAGAGAAATTTATCAAAGAGGTAGGTTTTGATTGATTTCCTGAAGGATTGGTAGGCGGGAGTATTTGAAATGAGGGTGGATAGGCATTTATTCCATTTTCCCGCTTGGAATGACAGTGTTCTATCGAGGAATCTCTTGTAGATACAGCCCTTCAGGGGAAGACTTGAAGGCCCTGCAATCTCAAAGCTGCTGCTACCACTACAAGACACTTGGTGAGGAGAAGAAAGCAGTTTCTTGAATTGAGACCTCAGGCTGTACAGTTAGGGCAACCTTTGTTCTAAGATACCCTTGTAAGTGTGTTATGACATTTAGAGGTAATAGGTACGTGTTTTATGAACCACAGCAGTTATCTAAGTTTATTTCGGATAGAGAGACTACATGAGTTTTGCTGTTCTCAAGATAGCTCAGAAAAGAAATGTTCATGAGCAGTCAGGTCACCTCTTTAGTTTGCCTGATACTTATTTTAAGAACATAAAGAACATAAAAAGCGCCATCTCCGGATCAGACCTTCGGTCCATCAAGTCCGGCGATCTGCAAACACGGAGGCCCAGATAGGTGTACACCCGGCGTAATTTTAGTCACCCATATCCCTCTATGCCTCTCGTAAGGAGATGTGCATCTAGTTTGCTTTTAAATCCTAGAACAGTGGATTCCGCAATAACCTCCTCTGGGAGAGCATTCCAGACTTTGGACTTCAGGCATGTGCCTAGTTTGCCAGCATCTTAATCCAGCCCTGTTATTGTTATTGTACACTCTCTGAAGCCCATTAATTTGGTTTACCATACTTGCATTTCTGTAAACAAAACACTCAGGCTAATGGCTCCATTTTGACAATGATCTCCAGAGATTCTACTCACTACAGATTTTTACCAAGGGTACGATATCCTTATTAAATAAATCCCCCCCCCAACCAAAAAAAAAAAATTTGACTAGATACTGTCCCATTGTTCTTAAACTGTAGGCCATTCTGATAAATGTAGCACATGGCCTCCAATTTAAGGAGATGCGCAATGTCCCAGGGAACTGGGAGCTTCTAGTGGCAAAATGAATCACCTTAAAGGTATCAGCAAATTGCAACAGTTGTAAATAATAATTTACAAAAACCCGAGTAATATCATATTAATGTTTCCTAAAATAGGTCTTGGATTCTGCCATTTACGTTTTTATTTAAAAGCGAATGCGAAACAGACGCACCTCTTTATCAGTAACCCAAAGAGGCACATCCTGCAAAGGTGTTGGTGTTGTTTTTCTTCAGCTACGTCTCCGATTATTGAGGACTAACTATACGTTGCAATAAGGTGATATTCTTTAAGTAATTTGGAATGTTAGTTTTATTTACAGCTTACATTGTATTTTTTCTTATTATTGACTTGTAAAGATTGTCAATTGTTAAAATTTATAAAGAATTAAAAAAAAAAAAAAAGGTATTACCATGGCGTACCCCCTGTACTTCAGGGGTGTCCATGCTACTTCAGCTTGAAGGGGGTTATGATTGAGGCCTACAAAATCCTGGTGAAGAGCTCTAACCTCTTAAGCCTTTCTTCACACAAGACAGTGCTGTACCCACACTTCATCTAGGTACAGCGGTGGCATCCTTCTGCTGCTTGTAAGACCCTGCCCCAATTAGTTAAGAGAGCCAGTCAACAGTGTGTGGATGGCAGAATATATTCATTCTCCTGTCCAGGTATGACCTTGGGAGCAATGTTGCCGAGATGGAGAATCAGGATTGACTATGTCATCAAAGCGACTGTACAAAGAACAGCATTTGCAGGGACAATTTGTAAAAAAGGTAGTGGCTCAAAGCAGTATGATTTCTATTCAAATAACTGGTCATAGTTTTGCTCATATCTGGAGTGTAAGTGTCCTTATGAAAGAAGCAAACCCAGTTCTATGGCAGTGGAGACTCACCAGATCACCCAGCTCATCCCAATAAGGCAGAAATGCTTTATTTCTTAGCATGTGAAACAACAAAATGTATTTTTGCACAAAAGGATCAAACTCCTGAAATTAGATTTACATTCACTCTATATCAAAAGACTGAGAGAAGCAGAACAAGACAAACAGAGGATGTCCTTACCTGTCTAGGCTGTGACGGTGTATTCATTTGTGAAGATTGTGGTGGCCCAAACACCACAGGTACCGTCTGAGCAGGCGGGTACGAGGACTACAGGAAAAATAAGAGAAGGTACATTTGAGCAGACTGGGCCAAGGGCAGGACAAAAGTACAATGTGAAAACAGTCCCTGACTTGACTTTGGGCCTGGAGAGAGGAGGCCGCTTGAAAAGACACATAGATACTGATGGAAGTGCTAAACAGCAAAGCAGTATCGATCACCTGTAACAGATGTTTCTCACAGATAGCAATAGAATGGATCTCCAGAATGACAGAAGAGTCAAGCTTTGAGCTTAGGTGGTTCTTCCTGAGTCCATCAGTCACTTCAGTTTCATAGCTTCCGAAGCAAGGCAACTCTTAGGGAGATGAGATAGACTGGGTACTTAAGGGAACACTTGTTACAGATGAGCCACACTGCTTTTTCCAGTGACAAGCTGCACTGAATCAGGCACACAAATAAGTCCCAAAACCAGGTCATTTGTTCACTGGCCAGAAGCAGTTCGATCACAGGTAAATGAAAATTTCAGAAGTTAAAGAGAGATTGCACAACAAAAGCAGTGCCTGTGACTTGGTGAAATTCTGTGCACAAAATTAGCAAATTTGTCAAAATGTAAACAATATTTTTACTAATTATCCATATTCCATTTAAAACATTTAAAATAAAATGGTTTTTTTCAACCTTTGTCTGGATGTTTCATTTTTCTATCATGTTTGTTCCAGTTTCTTTTTTCTGCTTTCCTGTCATCTGCTAATTCTCCTTCAAATGGCTGCTCTCCATTTGTCTTTTCTACTCTCTCCTGTCTATTCCCTCACTACATTTGCCTCGGACATATTGATAATTCCTTTTTAGCTCTTTTCTGCCTCTTTCTTACCCTTCTCTTTTCACTTTTCAGCTACCTATCATATTTCCATCTTCTCTCCCATTCCCCACCTCATTTCCTTCCTCAGCCCTCCAATCCCATTTCATCTTCAATGTAACTCCATTACTATATTTCTACCCTATTATATCTATCCTCTCATCCGTTTCCTTGCCACCCTCAAGGTTCTACCATTCTCAGCATCTTCCTTTCGCCACCCTTATAGCCCAGCCTCGTAGCATGACATCTCCCTATCTCTTCCTTGCTGCACTCTCCTCCCTCACTACCATTTCCAGGCATCTCTCCATCACTCCATTCTGTTCCTGGATCCATCTTCCTCCTTCTCCCCTTCCACTTCCTTTGTATCTCTCTCTCATCTACTCCCATGTCCAACATCTCTCTCTCTCCCCCCTTTCCTTGTGCCCTATGTAAAATCTCTCTATCCCTCTCCATGCACCATCTCGCCCTTCCTATCCTCTATTAGGTGCAATCTCATCCTCTCCTCTCACCATGCATGTCTCCCTCTCTCTCCCCCTGTGCCACCATCTCTCCTGCCTCTCACTCTCCCCCATGCCACCAACTTTCCTGTCTCTTACCTCTTCCATCCCCATGTCATCATTTTTCCTTCCTGAAGTTCCTTTCACCTCTTCCCTCCCCCTGTGCCACCAGCTTTCCTTCCTGAAGTTTCTTTCACCCCCTTCCTTAGCTCTGTGCCACCAACTTTCCTTTCTCTCACCCTCCCCCTGTGCTACCAACGTGATGGGAGGAGAGGAGGATCCTGGACTGCAAGTAGGGAGGGGAAAGGAGGGAACACAGATGCTAGACCCGTAAGTAAAGGGGTGAAAAGGAAACCCAGGCCTGAAAGAGGGGTAAGAAGGAAGAGATGCTTGACCGTAGAGAGGGAGAGGAAGATGCCAGACTATGGGGAGTAGGGAAGGGATTCATTCAGGATGCAAGCGAGAGAGGTGGTGGGTGGAGTGAGGGGATATAGATGCTGGACTCACAAGTTGGGGTGGGGGGATTGTAGAGAGAGGAAGAGAGAGTGACCAAGACCAGAAAGGGGATGGGAAGGGAGGAAGAGATTCTTATCCAGTAGAGAGGGAGAGAGAGATGCCAGACTATGGGGGCCAAGGAGGGGATTTTGAGTTTTAGGAAAGCAATAAAAACCCACCTCTTCACCTGACCCCTCAGGATAAGCTAGCATTCAGACTGTTACACCCAAACCACTGTATTCCTAATAGATATCCAACTGACTCTCTCCCTGTGCATGTTTCAGGCTCCAAGTGTCTGCTTATCCAGAACAATTGAACTATACACACCTCACGGTGCACTAGGACCTCAGTCTTCTTTTCCCTGCTGTTAACTGTTATATGTCTTGTTTGCCGTTATGTTACCATGTAACCCGTTCTAGGCTCACTGGGGAGGATATAAATCGAATCAAATAAATAAATAAGTGAAAGAGGGGTGGGATTTAAAAGAAGACAGAATTGCAGTTGGAGTGAGAGAGAGAACTGAGGAGGCTGGAACCTGAGAAAGGAAAAGGCAGGAACTAATTTCAGGCAGGAAAATTCTACACAAAAGGTTACAATAAACTTTGCAGAAGTTTCAAAAATTTTGCACAGAATTCTGCCAGGAGTAACAGCGATGGGGGAAGAAATTCAGGAGGTTCTTACACAGGGACCACACAGCCTGCACTCAAGCCTCTGATGAAATCAGCAGGCGAGCCAGCTCCTAGGGGGACGGAACCCAAGCTCCTGAAGGGACACAAAGCAGGCTGGCCCCAAAGGTACTTGATGAAATTGGCCTGGGAGCAACAGTCCACCCATATGGGAATGTGTCTTTTCCCCAGTTGAGTAAACCCAAGAAGAGAACCTCCAGGCACTGAAGTCAAGAAGAAATTTAAAAAACAGACAGAAAAATACAAATAGAAACAGATCAGAGCACATCTTCCGAGATCACTTGCAGAAGGAAAAACTGAGGAGGGGAGGAGTTCAAGATCTTAAAGCGATACCCTTCGGCAGTTTCGCAGGAAAGTAGGAATCAACAGCTAAAGTATGGACTCCTGTGTAAGAGAACAAGCAGCATGCTCTTGGTGTGATACCTTACATAAGGATATTGATCATATTTATCCTCCCCATTGTAGTTAAACAACTCAGATCGAAAAATGGTGTCAGGTTTCATTCTGGCCTCAAGATGCTTAAAAGACAAATTCATCACCAGGAGCATTGCTGGTGTAAATCTAAAACGTTATGAACTCAACAACTGAAATTGGCTAGATTATAACAAGCAATTAAAATGGCCAAGAGACACTCCTTTAATAAACAGTTGGATAATTGTGAAAACAAACCAAAACAATTATTTAGTTTACGTGTATCATTCTTTAGTCAATCTGATCATGACGATCCAACTCAGATTCTTTCAGCCACTTCGTTAGCAAAATTATTTGAGAATGACTTCACTTAGAGCTTCATTTTCATCATCTATGTCTAAATTCAATACATTTGAGAACTGTTCAATGAAACAACTCTCTAAAATAGTACATGTTATAAAAAAACATTTATAAATTGAATATCCCAATCCCTAAGTCTTGAATATACTTAGACAAACATTGCTTACTTCCATTTTTACTGCAGATTAATTTAAGTTTAGACCAAGGTAAGTTTCCATCTGCATGGAAAAATGCTTTATAATCACTTAAATTATCAAATCGTAGTCTGTTATTGAGAAAGACATGGGGGAAGCCACTCCTCGCCCTGGATCGGTAGCATGGCATGTTGCTACGCATTGGGTTCTGGACAGGTATTAGGGACCTGGATTGGCCGTGAGAATGGGCTACTGGGCTTGATGGACCATAGGACTGGAGGATAGCGAATGTTACACCTTTCTTTTCTAAAAAGGATCCAGAACTACAGGCCGGTGAGTTTAACCTCAGTCCAGGGAAAGATGGCTGAATCATTAATCAAGGATAGTATCAATGAGCATATAGAAAGAAATAATCTAATGAGAACCAGCCAGCATGATTTCTGTAAAGTAAGATCATGCCAAACTAACCTACTGCACTTCTTTGAGGGGATAAACGAACAATTGGACAAAGGTGACCCCACAGACATCATATATCTGGACTTCCAAAAAGCCTTCGACAAGGTACCCCACGAGTGCCTACTAAGGAAACTGTGAAACCACGGGGTGGAAGGGGACATGCACAGATGGATCAGAAATTGGCTGGCGGACAGGAAACAGAGGGTAGGAGTAAAAGGACACTACTCTGACTGGAAAGGGGTCACGAGTGGCATCCCGCAGGGGTCGGTGCTGAGACCGCTGCTGTTTAATATATTTACCAATGACCTGGAATCAGGGATGAAGTGCGAAGTTATAAAATTCGCAGACAATACAAAACTCTCCAGTAGGGTTAGAACTGTTGAGGAATGTAAGGAACTACAAAGGGACCTGAACAAACTGAGTAAATGGGCAAATAAATGGCAGATGAGCTTCAATGTAGAGAAATGTAAAGTCTTGCACATAAGGAAAGGAAACCCGATGTACAACTACACGATGGGGGGGATGGTACTGGAGGAAGGCAACCTAGAAAAGGATTTGGGGGTTTTGATGGATAGAATAATGAAGCTGGCAGCACAATGCGCAGCAGCCTCAAAAAAAAAGCGAACAGAATGTTGGGCATTATCAAAAAAGGAATCACCACCAGAACCAAGGAAGTTATCCTGCCACTGTATCGGGCGATGGTGCACCCACATCTGGAATACTGCATTCAATACTGGTCGCCGTACCTTAGGAAAGATATGGCAGTACTCGAGAGGGTCCAGAGAAGAGCAACAAGAATGATAAAGGGCATGGAAAACCTTTCATATGTTGAGAGGCTGGAGAAGCTGGGGCTCTTTTCCCTGGAAAAGCGGAGACTTAGAGGGGACATGATAGGAACTTACAAGATCATGAAGGGTAGAGAAGGTAGAGAGGGACAGATTCTTCAGACTGGCGGGGGGCAACAAAAACAAGAGGACACTCACAAATTGAAGGGAGACAGATTCGGAACAAATGCTAGGAAGTTCTTCTTCACTCAGAGGGTAGTGGACACCTGGAATGCGCTTCCAGAGGAGGTGGTAGAACAGAGTACAATTTTGGGATTCAAAATGGGATTGGACGTGTTCCTGAAGGCAAAGGGGATTGAAGGGTATAACTAGAGAGATACTATACAAGACAAAATGTTTTAAGTAAAAGATCACTTACAGGTCATAGACCTGGGGGGCCGCCGCGGGAGCGGACTGCCAGGCACGATGGACCTATGGTCTGATTCGACAGAGGCAATGCTTATGTTCTTATGTTATGTTCTTATAAATCCACAAAATTATAGACCTCTCTCTAACTTATGTCACCCAAGTAAAATTATAGAACTAGCGGTCCTTTCTCAACTCTGTATTTGTTAAAAAGCAAATGTATTGCACCTGAAGCAGGCAAGATTTCGTACATACCATAGTACGATTTATTAGTGATGTCTTGAAAATTCTAGGTTTTGGTCATCTGGCTCTTGCTATCTTTTTGGATCTAGCTTCAGCTTTTGCATGATAAGTTAACTACCATTGGCATAAGTTCCACTGTTCTTGCTTGGTTTGTGTCACTTCTTGAAGACAGGACCATCGAACAACATCTTCTACTCTTAAACTGACTTGTGGTGTCCCTCAAGGCTCAGCACTATTGTCAATTCTTTTTAATATTCTTCTTGCATCATTGACCATCATTGAAGAATTTGGTATTAAAACATTTTGTTATGCTGATGATATTCTGCTTCTAGCCAAAGCTGATCCAATTAAACAAAATTTAAGCTTTCTGCAAGATTGTCTAGCAGCAATAAATTTATGGTTGAACTCAAGTTAACAAATATTATTCTTGTTGGCTATCAGTACAAGGAGCAGAATCTGTCCTTATGCTATCTTTTATGGGGAAAACCATCCCCCTTGTGAATAAATTTAAATAAATGATTAAATAAGTTTAATCATTGATTCACATTTAACATTTAATTACCAAATTTCTGCAATAGATACAAAGGGATATTATTCACTTAGATCACTTCAGTCTATAATAATAATAACTTTATTTTTCTATACCGCCATAATCTTGCGACTTCTAGGCGGTTCACAGTGAAGAGAGCTGTACAATCAGCGAATTACAGCGTACAAATAGTGAAGGTGTCACTGAGCAGTCAGTGATCGTAGAGTACACAATAGCAAGAAAAAGATATTAATGGGTTACAGTGTAATCTTAACATGTTCCATTAAAGGGGCTGGAAAGCCAGCTAATTACAGAATACAATTGGTGAAGAAGACACTGAACAGTCATTGAAAACAGAAAACCGTTAGATGAAGATACGTAGTATCAGCATGAAGAGTGAGAGTTTTTTTTTTAAAGAAAGGGGGGCATTTTTTGACTAGGAATTAAATGTATTGAACAGAGCAGTCTTGATTTCTTTCCGAAAGGCGCCATAGGTTAACCTGGCTCTGTCCATGAAGTTGCTTAGCTAGGTTTGCTGTCTACCAGCTTGAAATTTGAAAGTTCTTTCCAGGAAGGTTCTATATTTGCAACCTGTGATTTTCGGGTAGGCAAAGAGGTTGCGATTTCTGGTTGTCCTTGTGGATGTGTAAAGTTCGAAGTGAGATGATAGATAATTGGGGGCCATTCCCCACACCAGTTTATAGCAAAAGCAAGAGAACTTTGAATAAGATTCGTGCCTCAATTGGCAACCAGTGTAGCAGTTTGTAGTAGGGACTAATGTGTTCAGACAACTCTGACAATAAAAAACTGCATATACATGCATTTCTCATGTCCAAGACTGACTACTGCAATGAAGCATATGCCTATTTCAAAGAAAAATCTTAGGCAACTTCACACTTCAATATATTGCACTAAAATTACTAGGACAGAAAGATAAATGTGATCATGTCACACCACTTTTTCTTCAATACCATTGACTACCAATGTCATATAGGATTCAATTTAAAATGTTAATGTTAACTCGCAGATCATTACATCCTTTTCAGCCAAGCTACTTGAATTCATTGATAATTCAATACATACCTTCACATACTCTTAGATCTATACAAGGTAATAGGTTAGTCATACCATCTGTCTAAAGAATTAAATGGGAATTTACATGTTCAAAGGCTTTTTTTTTTTTTTTTTTTTCTATCTGGCACCATGTCATTGGAATCAGCTACCCACTCATAAGAACATAAGAATAACCTTACTGGGTCAGACCAATGGTCCATCAAGTCTAGTAGCCCATCTTCATGGTGGCCAATCCAGGTCTGGCAAAAACCCAAACAGTAGCAAGAGTCCATGCTACCGATACAGGACAAGAAGTGGCTTCCCCCATGTCTGTCTCAATAACAGACCATGGACTTTTCCTCCAGGAAATTGTCTAAACCTTTCATAAAACCAGCTACATTAACCACTCTTATCACAACCTCTAGAAATGCATTCCAGAGCTTAACTATTCTCTGAGTGAAAAAAATATCTCCAATTGGTTTTAAAAGTGCATCACTTTGCATTTGTCCACATTACATTTCATATGACATCTGGCTGCCCAGTATTCCAATTTCCTAAGTTCTGCCTGCAATTTTTCACAATCTGCATGCGTTTTAACAACTTTGAACAGTTTAGTGTTATCTGCAAATTTAATCACCTCACTCATTCCAATTTCTAGATCATTTTGTACTAAAGGAGTTCAAGTAACCCAAGTGGGAATACCCCCACAGGGTACACACATTTCCGAGTCTGGGATAGGAACACACTGTAGTTCTGGGTCTGGGGAGTCCGGGATAGGTGCACATTGTAACTCTGGGTCTAGAGAAAGTACAAAACATGCGAATAATGCTAAAGGTGTCCAAGTAGCTCAAGCGGGAACATCCCCGCTGAGACGTAACAAGCATACAACATGGAGGGCTATGCACGTAAACGCCCACAGTCTGGGAAACAAGATCCTGGAATTAGAAACAGAAATGAGGAATGCCGACCTGGATGTGGTGGCGATATCTGAGACCTGGCTCACGGATTCCCACGGGTGGGACATGGTCATACCGGGTTACAACTTGCTTCGCCGGGACAGGGAGGGCAAAATGGGAGGAGGTGTAGCATTATATACTAAAGATGACATTAAGGTCACCAGAATCACAGATGTCCACTACACTGGGGAATCCCTTTGGGTAAATTTGGCCAGAGAGAAGGACAAATGCCTGTATCTTGGCGTAATATACAGAACCCCAAGACAACAGGATGACCTAGATATGGAATTAATCGGAGATATAGAGAATATCACCTTGCGTGGGGACACAGTATTGTTAGGTGACTTCAACATGCCTGATGTGGATTGGGACACGCTTTCCTCTGCTTCCGGCAGCAGCAGGAGGCTATTAAACTCTATGAAGGGAGCAAGACTCAGGCAACTGGTGTTGGAACCAACAAGGGATCAGGCAATACTGGACCTGATACTTACCAATGGAGAAAGTGTCACAGAGGTCTTGGTGGGTGACACATTGGCCTCCAGTGACCACAACATGGTATGGTTCAATCTCAGGAAAGGTTTCACTAAATCTACCACACTGACCAAGGTCCTCAAATTCAAGGACACAAACTTCAAAGAAATGGGAGACTTTGTTCATCAGGTGCTACAAAGCCAAGCAGAAACCGATAACGTGGAAGAAATGTGGTCAACTTTGAAAGCCATCATACAAGAAGCAACAAGCCACTATGTTAAATCAGTAAGTAAATGGCGAAGGAACAATAAGCCACAGTGGTTCTCTGCGGAGATTTCGGACCTCATCAAGAAGAAGAAAAAAGCATTCATCTCTTACAAACAATCAGGGAAACAGGACTCTAGGGAAGTCTATCTGGCCAAGTCAAAAGCCGTCAAAACAGCAGTTAGGGAGGCCAAATTCCGCATGGAGGAGTCTCTAGCGAATAAAATCCAGAAAGGAGATAAATCCTTCTTCAGGTATATCAGTGACAGATATAAGAACTCAGGCGGGATAGTACGTCTTAGGAAACCAGACGGAGACTATATAGAAGCGGACTCGGAAAAAGCCCAACTGTTAAATGAATACTTCTGCTCAGTCTTCACCCGCGAGGCGCCAGGACTCGGCCCTCAGCTACAGACAAGGGTTGACGCAGATGACCCGTTTAGTAATTTCGAGTTTACACCCAGCAGTGTCTACTGCGAGCTGTCAAAGCTTAAGGTTAACAAGGCAATGGGGCCTGACAACCTACACCCCAGGGTGCTCAGGGAGTTGTGTGATGTCTTAGCGGAACCGCTATCCACACTCTTCAATCTCTCCCTTAGTACAGGTAACGTCCCATTGGACTGGAAGACGGCTAACGTCATTCCACTCCACAAGAAAGGCTCCAAGATGGAGACAGCAAACTATAGACCGGTGAGTCTCACATCAATAGTGTGCAAACTAATGGAAACTCTAATCAAACTCCAATTGGATACGATCCTGAACGAGGAGAATCTACGGGATCCCCGTCAACATGGATTTACTAAGGGGAGATCCTGCCAATACAACCTGATCAGCTTCTTTGACTGGGTGACGAGGAAGCTGGATGTTGGAGAATCCCTGGACATCGTATACCTGGACTTCAGTAAAGCATTCGATAGCGTACCACACCGCAGGTTGCTGAGCAAGATGAGTTCTATAGGATTGGGTGACACATTGACGAAATGGGTTGGGAACTGGCTTGGAGGTAGGCTTCAGAGGGTAGTGGTGAACGGCACCCCCTCCGAAATGACGGAGGTAATCAGTGGAGTGCCGCAGGGCTCGGTCCTGGGCCCGATCCTGTTCAACATCTTTATAAGAGACTTGGCAGAAGGGCTACAAGGTAAAATAACATTATTCGCCAATGACGCCAAACTAAGCAATGTAGTGGGCAAAAGCACAACAGACATAAATTCAATGTCCGACAACATGATGCACGACCTACTCCTATTGGAGCGCTGGTCTAGGTCCTGGCAACTCAGCTTCAATGCCAAAAAATGCAAAGTCATGCACCTGGGCAGCCAAAATCCATGCAAGACTTATACCCTTAATGGCAAGATCCTAACAAGAACTGAAGCAGAACGAGACTTAGGGATGATCGTCAGTGAGAACATGAAGACTGCCAATCAAGTTGAGCAAGCTTCATCCAAGGCAAGGCAAATCATAGGTTGCATATGCAGGAGTTTCGTCAGCCGTAAGCCTGAAGTCATTATGCCATTGTATAGATCCATGGTGAGACCCCACCTGGAATACTGTGTGCAATTCTGGAGGCCACATTACCGTAAGGATGTGCTGAGACTGGAGTCAGTACAGAGAATGGCCACCCGGATGGTCTCTGGACTCAAGGATCTCCCTTACGAGGAACGGCTGGATAAGTTGCAGCTGTACTCACTCGAGGAATGCAGAGAGAGGGGTGACATGATCGAGACATTCAAGTATCTCACGGGCCGCATCGAGGTGGAAGAAGATATCTTCTTTTTCAAGGGTCCCATGGCAACAAAGGGGCATCCGTGGAAAATCAGGGGCGGGAAACTGCACGGGGACACCAGGAAATTCTTTTTCACTGAAAGGGTGGTTGATCGCTGGAATAGTCTTCCACTTCAGGTTGAGGCCAGCAGCGTGCCTGATTTTAAGACCAAATGGGATAGACACATGGGATCTATTCACAGAGAAATGTAGGAGAGGGTCATTGGGGTGGACAGACTAGATGGGCCGTGGCCCTTAACTGCCGTCTATTTCTATGTTTCTATTTATAAATAAGTTAAATAGTACCAGTTCCAGTATAGAACTCAGCGGCACACCACTATTTAATAATAATAATCTTTACTCTTGTATACCTACCCCCCAACCATGAGTTCCAGGTGGTTCACAACCAAGAAGGACTTTACAATCAGTGAAACATACATGTAAACAGAGACACAACAATAATCATGTTACAAACTTATTAAGCAAGTAAGTTTTCAACAACTTTCTGAAAGCATAATATGATTGAGCTTGTGGAATCAGCATACTCAACCAGGAATTAATTTTTCCTAACTGGAAAGCAAAAGTCTTATCTAGGAATCTCTTATAACGACAAGCTTTTACAGATGGATACATGAACAAGCAATTATTGAGAGTATTTTTATTCGAGTTATATAACTTAAATTGGGAGGATAGGTATCTTGGAGCCAAACCAAACAGGGCTTTAAAGAAGATACAGCCAAATTTAAACAAAATTCTCGCTTCAAATGGCAACCAATGGAGTTGTTGATAGAAAGGACTCACATGGTCACATTTTTTTAACCCAAAAATCAAACACACTGCCATATTTTGTATTACTCGAATACGATTTAAAATTTTCTTATACGATCCCAAGTAAATGATATTGCAATAGTCGAGAGCAGATAGAATTAAAGAATGAACTACTAATCTTAAAGATACTAAGTCAAAATATTTTTTGATGGTTCGAAGTTTTCAAAGACTCACAAAACATTTATCATCATTAGATCGGTACGTTCTTCTAAAGTTAAGTAACGATCTAATGTCACCCCAAGATCTTAATTGAAATGGCTATGGCAAAATTCTGACCTTTAATTTGAAGTTTTTTCTCAGTAATTCTATCATTCGGACTGGCAAGAAAAAATTTAGTTTTTTCTGGATTAAGCCTAAGTTTAAATTTAAATATCCAATGTTCTATCTGTGCCAGGAGAAATGCAATCTGAGAATGCTGACATTGGCAAAAGTATAGTAATATCGGCAGCATAGATGTAAAATTTAACTTTAAAGTCTTGCAATAAATTGGCCAAGGACACCAGATAGATATTTAAAAGAGTGGGCAATAATGGAAATCTTTATGTGTAAATCTTTTTACTGAAAAAGTGCAAAATAAAGTAAATACAATGAAGTGCTTATAAAAGTCATCCCACCAAACCCTTCCCCCCTCCCAATCATAGAAATGAACTGGAATTGAAGAAATGAACAGAACCAGTAGCCAAAAGAAACCATATGTTCAAAAGCCAACTCCCAAAGCCAACTCCATACCCTAAGGGTCAAAGTGTCCCAAAAGGAGCGCTAAGTATGTTTAAATTTGTGTCCCGTTAGAGAGTCTAACTCCTGAACTTGAAGTCATCTTGAGCAAAGTAAGCATTTGCCACTGCAACAAACTGGGAGGGCCCGGTTGAAGCCAGTTAAGCAAAATAACCTTTTTTTCCATCAAGATGGCCCTCCGCAAAAAAAGACGATATCCACTCAGCGTAGGAGATTGCAAAGAGTATAAATCAAACAAAATCAGAGGATCTAGCTTGATCCCACAGGTCCAAAGAGAAGAGATACAAGCTAACAAGGCAGTCCAGAAAGTCTGAATCAAGGGACAAGTCCAACACATGTGGCCAAGAGTGGCGGGTGAATAGTCACACATAGGACAAGCTCCAGTCCGAGACAGGCCCATATATCTCGCACGCTAGGGTGAGATGTAGAGACGTGGTGCAAACTTGTAGTTCTGTTCCCAGTGTAATACATTGTCTAATGTGGAGGCAGAAGCCAAAATGTATTTTTTGTAATCCAAAAGAGACAGTTGCATAGCAAGATCTGAAATTCCATACAGACATATATTTAGGGTAATAAAGTTCGGGGGTGGAATCCTGCAGATACCTATGGTGAAATTGTAAAGGAACCTTTTGCTGAGCTCCCAAAGTGTAAGATTCTCCCATGAGAGACTCCGCATATAGTGCCGGAGTTGGAGGTAAGAAAAGATATCTCCTGGTGCCAGAGAAAATTCCTCCCGAAGAGTTGCAAAAGACTTCAAACGGCCCTCCTCTGGTTTACCTTCTTTATACAAAGATCTGTTGCTGATTTTATAGCCGCTTCTATATCCTCCCAACCCTTCAGCTCTTTCTTCAGATACTGCTCCATTTTAACAAAGTCAGCATGTTTAAAATCCAGGATTCTGAGTTTTGTGCGGTTACTTTCCACATTAGTCCGTACATCGAATCATATCGTGTGATGATCACTATTTGCCAGGTGGCCAGGTGGGCACCTACCCAGACATTGGACACGGATTATACATATTTTTCCTCCCTCCCCCCCCTCATAACCAATACTTCTGTATTGATTCTGGTCTGACCCAGCAGAGGCAATGCTTATGTTCTTAAGGTAGGTCACCTGCATAGGCAACATTATTTTCTCTGATCACCTTCCCTGTAAAGTGGGTATCTTTGATCTTGGAGCTGAATCTGTCATACCTCTTTTTTCCTCATTGCTGTCCACATAATGGTTCATAATATCTTTCAATCTCACAATTCCATTTCTAGCCTTTATCCTTTCACTAATATACCTGAAAAAAGGTCTGGTCATCCTTCTGTTTTTAGCCATTTGTTTTTCCACCAGAGCCTTCGCAAGCCTTCTTTCAGTTTTATCTGGTAATCTCGTTGGTATTCTTTTTGCTTTCCCTTATATTTTATAAATGCCACATCCTTTGCTTTTATTTTGTCAGTAACCTTTTTGGTGAACCATATCGCAGGAGTCCAGGCAGTTGTAAGTCAGCTGACACCAGCGCGATCTCGCACACTGGGCAGGAAGAGAAGCATCGGTGTCAGCTGATTAGCAACTTCCTGCAATCGCATCGTATGCCGGGACTCCTGCCTTCAAGTATCTGCTGAATACGCGAAGGCAGGAGTCCCGGCATATAATGCGGCTGCAGGAAGTTGCTAGTCAGCTGACGCCAATGCTGGAGCTTCTCTTCCTGCCCAGTGTGCACCAGGTACTGTTGGACAAGGGGAGGAAGGAAGGGAGAAGGGGTACTTCTCCTGCTAGATAGGGGGGGAAGGGAGAAGGAGTACTGCTGGACAATGAGAAAAGGGAAGGGAAAAGGGGTACTGCTGGACAAGGAAGGGAGAAGAGGTACTGCTGGACAAGGGGAGGAGGGGATTAAGGAAGGGAGAAGGGGTACTGCTGGACAAGGGGAGCAGGGAAGGGAGAAGAGGTACTGCTGGACAATGGAAACAGGGACGGGAGAAGGGGTACTGATGGACAAGGGGGAGGTAAAAGGAAGGGAGAAGAGGTACTGCTGGACCTGGCAGAAAGGGAGGGAAAGGAAAGATGCTACACACTGGAGGGGAGGGTGAGATGGTGCATAGAGAGAGAGCATGTTGGGTTAGGGGGTGCGAAGGAGGGATGCCACTGAGGGAAGAGGTAAGGACAGAGAGAGAAAGCGTGCAGAAGGCAGAAAGTATTGGACTCATGGAGAGGGCAAGATGGATGGGGAGGACAGAAAGCCGGTGCGGGAGGCAGCAGGCACCGGAGAAGGGAGAGGAGAGGAGGAAGCTAGGAGAGAAGGGAGCGGAGGAGAAGCGAGGGAGAAGGCAGGCAGCGTGGGATAGCGGCAAGAGGAAGCTCCGCCCACCCCCCAGCATCACCAGCAGCATCAGCGAGCCCGGACTCCCCCTTAAAAGGGGGGTGTTATGCCTCAGCATATTACTGACATGTTCAGAACATATTACTGATATGAATCCTCAAGTCTGCTTACCTGACATCCTGACCTCCAAAGAACATTAAGACCAAATGGTCTCTGTAATAACCTTGCTTATTTGAGATCCTGACTTCCTTTGTCTAAGTGTCAACTGGATAGCATCAAAGAGACAATAAACTGCAACACCTCCTTGCGTATTTGAGATCCTGACCTCTTTAATCTCCACAGGACAGTAAGACCAGATGGTCTCTGCAATAACCTTGCTTATTTGAGATCCTGACTTCCTTTATTTGAGTGACAACTGGATAGCATCAAAGAGACAATAAACTACAACACCTCCTTGCGTCCTGACCTCTTTGATCTCCACAGGACAGTAAGACCAGATGGTCTCTGCAATAACCTTGCTTATTTGAGATCCTGACCTCTTTGATCTCCACAGGAGCTAACATCCTGACCTCATTGATCTTCAAAGGACAGTAAAACCAGATGATCATCAGTAAAGACAGATGGGAAACTACATCAAAAAGAAAAGGACAGTGACAAGTATCTGCTATCTTGACCTCTTTTGACCTGGGTGTTGTCAAAACAGATAACAAAAGAACAGAACCGGCTGTCTTACTAAGAGGGCAGCAGTTTTTCTCTATAAAAGAGAAAAACTCAGCCCATAGAATTTGAATCCAGTTTCGTTGCAACAAAGGGACAGCCCGGTTCGGTTCTCCTCTCCTATCAATCGCTTTGGATTCCAGATTGTGAGGGATAGTGATGTCCGGAAATACGGTGATGTTATTCTATTTTAATATTTATCTATGCATGTAATAAAGTGTTATTGTTTAAGCTTTATATTGTCTGGGTGCCTTTCTGAGGGTTACTGATCATCCCATTGGGCAGAAATAAGTGGCGGAACAAATTGGCACCAGAAGTGGGGTTGATCGATGTGGTCAAAAAGGCACCAAATGAAACATGGGGTTGAGGGGCAGGCCCCCAATCTCTCCATTCCGGGTTGGGATGACAGCATTTATAAATTAGTAGCCACTGAGTGGTCTGTCGAGGCAGGATTATGTGAATCCTGGACTTTTGGAAGTGGGGATCCACATGAATTATGTGCCTCTTTACAAAAGGTGAAAATTACAAAAGGAAAAGAGCGAGAAGGAATTTCTAGACGAGGATGGATGATTTTAGCAGCATGGAGGAAGTTGCATGAAGATAAACATGAGTTACAATCAAAGTTAGGGGAGCTGGAAAAGAAAATGTGTGAGCAACAGAATGCCATCACAATGTTACAATGTCAAAATAAATTGTTAATGGATAAGGTGGACACCTATCAAAATGTAGCCGAAAAGGCAGCCGTGCATTGTGCTCAATATAAATACAAAAAACGGAGGGGGAAAGTGAGTGCCAAAAAGGTTAGGACTTTGCTTTCCCATCCTCCGGATGATTGGGATCCAGATAAATGGGATGGGGATATTTGGGATTCCAATTCTAATACCAGTGAGGAGGATATATGTAATGAAGGAAAGCAGGCAGAAAGTTTAGAAGCAAAGCCAGTGAGGAGACGAAGATTACAGGGAAATCTGCAGACAGGAGAAAATCTAACTAGAAATGATGTTATGGAGGACTTTACTCAGCAAGAAGTCATGGATATTATGGCACGCTTTACACAGCGGCCCGGGGAGCCACTAATACAATGGGTAATTCGGGTACAGGAGTTGGGCGCAGCAGGGATTATGTTAGATGCCACAGACGCCCCTAAATTTGTTCGAATTAGTCAAGAAGCAGCAGTACAAGATGCGCTACGGGAGGATCCCGATCCGACAAATTACAACCAATGGTCTTTATTAGAGGTAATTGGTAAGGGTGTCACGAGGCGATATCCCCTTGAATCTGACTGGCCTTCAAATGATAAAGTTTGGTATACATTGAAAGATGCACAAATGAGAATTAAGGAAGAGGCTATGAAGGTAGCTTTAGTAATAGGTCACGCTGACACATATATGTCATTACCTTTTACTGTATCCATGAGAAATAAAATTATCAGGTATGCTGCACCGGCATACAAACAGGTAATTATGACTTTGTTGATCAATCAAACAGACAGGTCTATTTTGGAAGTCTTGGAAGCGGTCCGACAGTTAGGAGATCTGGGAGACTGGGGACCTCAAACTACTTTTGATAAAAAGAGGGAAGGACAATCCAATTCAAACAGGGCTAATCGAGTATCCCGAAGGGATATGTTTTTGGCATTAATAAAAGATGGGGTAAAGAGGGAAGAAATAAATGGGAAAGATACCGGGACTTTATGGAAAATGTACAAAAGTAGAGGATTAGGAAAGAAATCTATGTCTCAAGCCCAAGTAAGCAAGAGTGAGGATGTGCCGGTGCCAACTGCTCCCCCTGAGGAAACTGCTTCCACTCTTTATCCTGATTTAAAAGGGTGGAAGTGGTGGGAGGATCAATGATGTGAATGCCAAGCCTCAGTGTTAGCTTGGACCAAATTAGAACAGCGTCCACATGTCGAGGTAAATATCTATTGGAAATCTGGGGAGCAAAAGGTACAAGCTCTAGTGGACACTGGGGCGGAGGCATCTATTATATATGGGAACCCTAAAAAATTTCGGGGCCCTAGAATACAAATATCAGGATTGGGGGGGAAAATTATACAAGCAGTACAGACAAAACTGAGATTAAAAATTGGACAATTACCAATCCGGGAGTATACTGTACTGATCACTGAGATTCCTGAGTATATAATAGGGATAGATATCCTGAAAGGGCTAACCTTACAGCTTTCTGATGGAATTTATAGTTTTGGCAAATCACCAGCCATTCCTATAAGATCAGTAGTGGTGGGAAAATTACCTGTTCCAATAGTAGTACCAATCTCCACAAAAATTGTAAACATGAAACAATATCGCATTCCGGGAGGGCACGAAGAAATTACCAATACAATACAGGATTTGGTGAAAGCGGGAGTAATAAAAACAGTTACCTCCGCCTTCAATAATCCTGTATGGCCCGTCCATAAGGCAGATGGAAGTTGGAGAATGACAGTAGATTACCGAGAATTGAATAAACACACGCCACCTTTAAGTGCCGCTGTTCCCGATATGATAACACTGGTTGAACAAATTCAATCACGAACTGGTACTTGGTATGCAGTTATTGATTTAGCCAATGCATTTTTCTCTATTCCTATAGTGGAGCAATGTCAGGAACAATTTGCATTCACTTGGCAAGGGAGACAATATACATTTACCAGACTACCACAAGGGTATTTACATAGTCCCACTTTCTGTCACAAGATTATAGCAGAGCATTTAGATAACTGTACCTTACCTGAAGGAGTAGAACTATCACACTATATTGATGACATTTTGATCCAGGGTAATACAGAAAAGGAAGTTGCAGATGCTTTGGCATTGGTAGTAGAAACAATAAGACAGGCTGGGTGGGAAATAAATCCAAAGAAAGTGCAGGGACCAGCACAAACAGTGGTATTTTTAGGAATTAAATGGTCAAAAGGGTGTCGAGAAGTGATAGAGAAAGTTAAACAGAAAATTGTAAACTTCCCTTCTCCCCAAAGTAAGAAACAAACCCAGGCCTTTATTGGCCTTTTTGGATTCTGGAGGCAACATATTCCACACTTGGGGCAAATCCTGTCTCTTCTGTACAAAATCACAAGGAAAAAATATGATTTTGTCTGGACTGAACACGAGGAGCAGGCTTTCCAGAGAGCAAAGGAAGCTATTCAGCAAGCCATGAATTTGTGGCCATTAAAGGAGGGTCCAGTAGAATTGCAAGTGAGTGTACAGGAGCGATATGCTAATTGGAGCCTATAGCAAAAGCAAGCTGGACGACGAGTGCCTTTGGGATTCTGGAATAGGACTCTCCCAGAAACTGGGACCCGATACACATCCTTTGAAAGACAGCTGCTAGCATGCTACTGGGCTTTGGTAGCAACAGAACAGTTGACCATAGGACACGAAGTAATGATACGACCAGAAATACCCATTATGACATGGATCACGAGTGACCCAAAAACTCGTATTGGACATGCCCAGGAACAGAGTATCATAAAATGGAAATGGTACATCCAACAGAGGGCTAAGTCAGGCCTACATGGAGTAACGATGCTGCATGAAAAAGTATTTAATGTGCCCACAGAAGATACCCCATTGCAAGTGGACGACATATGTGAAAGTCCCATTCGGTGGGGAAAAACATATCAAGAACTAACTGAGACACAACAACAGCATACCTGGTTTACAGATGGTTCCTCCAAATACCAGGGTCAACTGAGACATTGGAAGGGCGTGTCCTTTAATCCAGTCACAAAGCAACTGCTAACAACCACCGGAAAAGGAGAGAGCTCACAATATGATGAACTATATGCAGTGTGGCAGGCCATACGGCTAGAACAAGGACAACAATGCCATATCTTTACTGATTCATGGGCAGTAGCAAATGGAATGACAACTTGGATGATGAAATGGAAAAAGGACAATTGGACAATTCATAATAAAGAAGTCTGGGGAGCCAGACTTTGGCAAGATATTCTGGAATGGGCCAATACTACCGTAATAACAGTGTACCATGTAGATGCACATGTGGTGAAAGATACGCTTGACACTGTTTTCAACTCTGTTGCAGATAGCGCATCCAAACTCACTGAAACAGAGTTGGCAGAAGAACAAAACTCTTCCACCCCGCACATTGTGGTCATGGAAACAGATGTTGCTTCCGAAATGGCCATGGCAACATGGGCACATCAAAAGTCCGGACACCTTGGAGAGAAGGGAACTATTAGGTGGGCACATGATAGAGGAATACATTGTACTGTAGATATGGTAAAGGCAGTAATCAGTAATTGTCATTTATGTAAACTAGCTCTCACATCAGCGCAGCAGATGCCCCCAATTTTTGGGAAAATAGCCAGAGGCAGGCTACCAGGTCAGATTTGGCAAATAGATTATATAGGCCCTCTACCATTGTCTAAAGGATGTCAATATGTGTGTACCATGGTAGATACCTATTCAGGGTTGTTAGTGGCTTATCCTTGCCGGAAAGCCAATCAAGAAAACACAATTAGAGCATTAGGATTAATTACCTTATATTACGGACACCCTCTAGAAATACAGTCAGACAGGGGGACTCATTTTACAGGTAATATGATTAGGGATTGGATCAATGATAACAATGTTCAATGGAGACTACATGTAGCCTATCATCCACAAGCCTCAGGACTGATAGAAAGAATGAATGGATTATTAAAAACCCAATTAAAGAGATTAGGATATCAGTCATTGCGTAGGTGGAGGGAACATTTAACTGAAGCCTTACAAATTTTGAACAATAGACCCATAGCTTCACATACTACACCCCTGAATAGGATGCTGTATTCCACACTTGAAGCAAGTGACAAAATTTGTACCCTCCAGTTTTGGACTGTTAGACCTGGAGTACAGCTTCCTATAATGGCCACTGATGGATCTGCTGGACTAGATGTATATTGCCCTAATGAATGCAAATTAGATCCACAAATAGTGAAACCTATTCAAACTGGTTTGGGGGTGATTATTCCAAAGGGATATTATGGACAGATTTGTCCGCAATCAAGTTTGGCTCTTAAAGGTGTAACTATAATGGGGGGTGTCATTGATTCAGACTATCGGGGCGAAATTGGAATATTGTTATTAAACCTTGGAAAAGAAGCTATCATTCTCCAAAAGGGGGATCGTGTTGCACAATTGATAACTATTGCAATTAAAATGGAAGCTCCACAGTTAATTGATAAACCCCTGCACCATTATGGCCGAAGTGAACCAGGCTTTGGGGCAGCTAATGTAATTAAAGCTGGTATGAGAATCTGGTGGAAGAAACCACTCCAACCAATAGTAGGAGCCACCGTAATAGCTGCAGGGAAAGATAGTATTGTACAAATACTAGTGGATGGTTATGAACGTCCAATCTTCGCTCCTCGAGACCAATGTTTTAGGAGAGAATAAAGATTATTTTTCTTTCCACAGGACCTAACATGGAAGTGTATCACCATTCTATCTTTGGTATGGTACGGACAAACTGCAATAATACCAGTGAAGAGTGACCGTCCAACCACTGTCGTCATGATCCAGTGGAAAAATGCTACTTCAATGAGAAAACATTTTCTCCTTCCCCTGTCATTCGATATGACACAGATACCGGGTTCACTAAATATTATAAAACTCCTTTTTGGGTGATGAATGCCTCTGTAATTAGCATTACCATTCGAAATCACACTGGGATCCAATGTACTAACTATACTTTCCCCCAAAATATAGTTAGTAAACAAGTGGCTCGAGATATCATACAAACACAAAAATTTACTAGCACTACATTTTGGAATTTATCCTTACCCATTAACAGGGCACAGGGACTAATTTGTAGGAATGCAACCAAAATTGAAAACCGCACTGACATGGTAATTATTATGACATTTATCCATACTAATCCTATTTCATTAAATGCCTCTTTAGTAAGAAATATTAGAGAATGCAAAAATACCAGTTTAGAACATAAGGAAATGATATATGAATGGAAAATTAATTTTCCTATTCTACCCAAATGTAGGACCCGAAGATGGCTGGATCAACTATTAGGGGGGGCGGGAACTACATTAGGTATTGTAAATACTATTGATTCTGAAATACTGGCTGGCAAACAAGCATCTTTTGGCTCCGGAGTAGCGGATGTATTTAGATGGGAAGGTAAATGGATGCCAAATACTGTACATAATCATGAACTACAGCAATATACTTTAGATAGTAATGTTTCTTCAGCCTTACATTGGACTATTTGTGAGATTCGTGTTTTGTCTTTTATACAACAAAGAATTAATTTTATCCAGCAGTTACAATTACGAAATACCTCATTGATTTTTGTATTATTTAATAAAACCACGCCCTTAGATAGAACATGGTGGAATTTTGATATAAAACAATGTTCTGATTTCTCCTGTGAAGGGTTGCTTACGTTATTTGATGTAAGGAACTCTACCATAATGTGTCCTTTCACTGTGATGCCTTTGGTATTAGGACCCCAATTATGGTTTCCTACTTACTATGGGCAACAAATAGATGAACAGAACAAAACATACGTGTTAAAAAATTGTAAACAAATTCAACACGGACAAGTTTGTCCATCTTCTTATGCGATCTATGAACCATGTTCTCTACAACATACCTACAATCTGTGCCAATGGACCGTTCAACCTCAAGGTTACACTTTTATACAAGAAATATTACATAAATATGTCTGTGTTGCTAGCAGTACTGTTGAACTTGTGATTCCTGCTATTCAAGCTCCCTTTTCAGTATGTTTACAGAATGTTAGTGTGTTGCAGTGGGCAAATAATGCAACTTATCATTTTTATGAACCCTGGATATCAAATGTAAATGTTAATCTTTCTTTTGCCAATGTACTTACTCCAATTATTTTATTACCCTCTGTAAAGAAAGCTATGCAAAATATAGCAATTCTAAATAAAGCAAACCAGCAACGTAACCTTACCTTGCTACAGCATAAAATAGATACTGAATTTTTAAATACTAACTTGCATTCAGTGGCAGATCATATTGAAGCTACTACTGCACACCATTGGTGGGATGCTTTTACCGGGTGGAGTGCTACAGCAAGAAAAGTGTTTCTTCATCCCTTAATCTATATTTGTTTAGTTATCCTTATGTTAACATTTCTTAATTGTGGATTTACCTATTGTGTATACAAACGAACACTCTATCCCTCTATTCGGATGACTTCTTATTCGGAGATACAGACTTAAGGATCCAGGGGTGGACTGTTATGCCTCAGCATATTACTGACATGTTCAGAACATATTACTGATATGAATCCTCAAGTCTGCTTACCTGACATCCTGACCTCCAAAGAACATTAAGACCAAATGGTCTCTGTAATAACCTTGCTTATTTGAGATCCTGACTTCCTTTGTCTAAGTGTCAACTGGATAGCATCAAAGAGACAATAAACTGCAACACCTCCTTGCGTATTTGAGATCCTGACCTCTTTAATCTCCACAGGACAGTAAGACCAGATGGTCTCTGCAATAACCTTGCTTATTTGAGATCCTGACTTCCTTTATTTGAGTGACAACTGGATAGCATCAAAGAGACAATAAACTACAACACCTCCTTGCGTCCTGACCTCTTTGATCTCCACAGGACAGTAAGACCAGATGGTCTCTGCAATAACCTTGCTTATTTGAGATCCTGACCTCTTTGATCTCCACAGGAGCTAACATCCTGACCTCATTGATCTTCAAAGGACAGTAAAACCAGATGATCATCAGTAAAGACAGATGGGAAACTACATCAAAAAGAAAAGGACAGTGACAAGTATCTGCTATCTTGACCTCTTTTGACCTGGGTGTTGTCAAAACAGATAACAAAAGAACAGAACCGGCTGTCTTACTAAGAGGGCAGCAGTTTTTCTCTATAAAAGAGAAAAACTCAGCCCATAGAATTTGAATCCAGTTTCGTTGCAACAAAGGGACAGCCCGGTTCGGTTCTCCTCTCCTATCAATCGCTTTGGATTCCAGATTGTGAGGGATAGTGATGTCCGGAAATACGGTGATGTTATTCTATTTTAATATTTATCTATGCATGTAATAAAGTGTTATTGTTTAAGCTTTATATTGTCTGGGTGCCTTTCTGAGGGTTACTGATCATCCCATTGGGCAGAAATAAGTGGCGGAACAGGGGGAAACCGTGGCAACAGGGCAGCAGATACAGCCGGTGCGGGAGGCAGCAGGCACCAGAGAAGGGAGAGCGGAGAGGAGAGGAGGAAGCTAGGAGAGAAGGGAGCGGAGGAGAATCGAGGGAGAAGGCAGGCAGCGTGGGATAGCGGCGAGAGGAAGCGCCGCCCACCCCCCAGCATCACCAGCGAGCCCGGACTCCCCCTTAAATGGGGGGAAACCGCGGCACCAGGGCAGCAGATACAGCCGGTGCGGGAGGCAACAGGCACCGGAGAAGGCAGAGCGGAGGCAGCAGACACCAGAGAAGGGAGAGCGGAGAGGAGAGGAGGAAGCTAGGAGAGAAGGGAGCGGAGAAGGCAGGCAGCGTGGGGTAGCGGCAAGAGGAAGCTCTTCCCACCCCCCAGCGTCACCAGCAGCATCAACGAGCCCGGACTCCCCCTTAAAAGGGGGGGTGCCAACGGCACGCAGCCGTTCGCCGAGCGCCTTTGCGAGGGGCCTTGAGAAGGGCCGAGCAAAGACAGCCAAGGATTCCAGAACACCAGAGAACAACAGGAAGGTAAGGAAGAAGCGGGCACATGCGCAAGGAGAGCACACACACAAGAGCACACATAAAAGAGAACACACACAAAAGACACACACAAGACAGAGAAGGATAAAGAGGCAGCAGGCTCCAGGGACAAGAAAGAGGTAGGCCCAAGAGAGGACAGCACTTACTCACAAGCAAAAAGCTGCAGGCGAAGTAGGCAAGAAAGAGCCAAGCATAGGAGAGAGCACACACAAGCAAGCAAAAGCAAGAGGAGAGATCACCTAGTGCACAGTTCTTCAACCGCCGGTCCGCAAAAAAATCTTGCCGATCCGCGAAGGACTCGATCCCCGCCGCAACGAAAGGCCGGCGTCAGCTGACTTGCAACTTCCTGTTGCAGTCGCTGTGCCGGGACTCCTGCCTTCCACCATGTTTGCCTCCTGCCTTGTCTCCGCATCTCCAGACCAGCAGCGGCAGCTCTGTGTACTTTTAACTTCGGCACAGAGCTGCCCCTAAACAGTAGTTTAGCGCGGTTTTATGAGGCAGCCTCAGTGCCTTTGATAGGCCGGTCCACATCGCATCATCGAAGCGGGCCGGTCTAGCAAAGACCCCGAGGCTGCCTCATGAAACCACGCTAAACTACTGCTTAGGGGCAACTCTGTGTCGAAGTTAAAAGTACACAGAGCTGCCGCTGTTGGTCTGGACTCTTGGGCCGCTGAAGGAGGGCAAAGAGCAGTTGTCCTGGAGGTTTCCCTTCCTCTCGCCTTTGCAGGTCCCTTTTATCCACCTTTTTTTTTCCTTCAAAGGCCAAGGGGCCCCAGCATCGACATCAATCAAGTAAGTTCAACTGTTCCTTGCAAGCGGTTCTGCTCAGCCAAAGCTTCCCTTCTGACATGAGCCACCCTCAGGGGAAAGAAAGTGACCCGCAAAGGTGAGGGGAAGGGGGGCAGATGATGGAATTTGGGGGGGGGGAGAGAGATAAGGGGCAGATGATGGAATGGAGGAGATGAGAGAGAGAAGGGGACAGATGATGGAAGTGAGAAGAAGGGGGAGAGAGAGAGAGAGCAGAAGGCAGATGGATGTCAGTTGAGAAGGGAGAGCAGATGCTGAATGGAAGTGGGAAAGAACACATACTGGATGGAAGGAGGAGATAAAGGGGGAAGAAAATAGTAAGATAATGGAGGGGTGAGGGAAAGGGGTGACAAGCTGTTGGTAGACACAGTGAAAAGAGGGAAACGGGACTAAATAGTAAGAAAGAATTTAATTTAGATGGAGGAAGAAAATAGAGAAGGAAGACCAGAGAAGAAAAGGGAAGAGAGAGCAGAGAATGATATCAGATCTGAGTGGAGGAAATGAGAAGAGAGAGATGCTAAAAACCACAGGGGGGAGGGAAGGACAGAGATGCCAGATCATGAGGGGAACAGAAGGAAGATGATGGATGCCAGACCAAATTGGGGGGGGCAGGAGGAGAGATGGCAGGGAAAGACAGACAGTGAATGGAAGGGGCAGATGCTGGACTGAAGAGACAGAGAAGGTTATCATGCCGCTGTACCAGGCCATGGTATGCCCTCAACTGGAGTACTGTGTCCAGCACTGGTCACCGTACATAAAGGACACGGTACTACTCGAAAGGGTCCAGAGAAGAGCGACTAAAATGGTTAAGGGGCTGGAGGAGTTGCCGTACAGCGAAAGATTAGAGAAACTGGGCCTCTTCTCCCTTGAGCAGAGGATATTGAGAGGGGACATGATAGAAACATTCAAGGTACTGAAGGGAATAGACTTAGTAGCTAAGGACAGGTTGTTCACCCTCTGCAAGGCAGGGAGAACGAGAGGGCACTCTCTAAAGTTGAAAGGGGATAGATTCCGTACAAACGTAAGGAAGTTCTGTGGTGGAAAGCTGGAACGCTCTTCCAGAGGCTGTTATAGGGGAAAACACCCTCCAAGGATTCAAGACAAAGTTAGACAAGTTCCTGCTGAACAAGAATGTGCGCTGGTAGGGCTAGTCTCAGTTAGGGTGCTGATCTTAGACCAGAGGATAGCCGCGTGAGCGGACTGCTGGTCATGATGGACCTCTGGTCTGACCCAGCAGTGGCAATTCTTATGTTCTTATGTTCTTAGGGCAGACACTGGCTGGAAGAGAGTGAAAAGGCAATGAAAGCAGAAACCAGAGACGACAAAAGGTAGAAAAAAAATAATTTTATTTCTATCTTGTGATTCAAATATATCAGATTTGAAATATGTATCTTGCTAGACATAATTGGGGAGTGCAAAGCCCAGGCAGTGCTTCTTTAGCTTCCAGCTGGCTTAGGGCTCTCTGACCAGGGGGCAGTTGCCCTAGTTCCACTCCCCTAACACCATTCCTGTCATGTGTGACTGTGGTATTCTGTTAGCATGATATTTGTGTAGCATTCTGTAATAATTTGGCTTATTCAGTTTTCTTGATAGTAGAGGGGATATATGTGAAGGGGAGACGAGACAGGGGTTTTGTTGATCTTTGCATTGTATTATTTGTATTTATAAAATGACAATTGTATAGAATATTGTTTCTTTTTATACTTTAATAAAATATGTTCAATATAAAATCATAACTATTTGAGGCTTGTGCGAATGGGATCAGATGGTTTGTGGGACCAAGCTCGCGGGGACAGGGCGGCGATGGTTTTTTTAAAAAAAATTTCAGTCTTAGTAGTTTGCCGGTCCACAAAATAATTATTTTATTTCCACCGGTCCGTAGGTGTAAAAAGGTTGAAGAACACTGACCTAGTGGACTAAAGAGAAAGAGAAATGGAAGCAGCAGAAACCCAGAGGAGCTTCCCAGTGTACTGCACGGAGTGTCAAATGTACGACTACCTCCCCTCGGGAAGGCAGGCGTACGTATGCAGTCGATGTCAGGAACTGGAAAGCCTGAAGAAGGAAGTCGGTCGACTACAGTGCAGGGTTCAGGAGCTGGAGGGACTCCACATCTCGGAATACCATAAGAACATAAGCAATGCCTCCACTGGGTCAGACCCGAGATCCATCGTGCCCAGCAGTCCGCTCATGCGGCGGCCCAACAGGTCCAGGACCTGCGCAGTAGCTCCCTATCTATACCCCTCTATCCCTTTTTCCAGCAGGAAATTGTCCAATCCTTTCTTGAACTCCAGTACCGTGCTCTGTCCTATTACGTCCTCTGGAAGTGCATTCCAAGTGTCCACCACACACTGGGTAAAGAAGCTGAAGACCCCACAAGAGAGAGCCACATCGAGGAGCAAGTAAGGGAGCTCGAGAGATTCATCGAGGAGGCCTACAGGAGGGTGGAAGAACAGGATCATCAGCAGCAGGAACCAACAGATGGAAGACTAGAACCAACAGACACCAAGGATTAAGGACCTCATGGAAGAATCGAGCAAGCAGAGGAAGCAAAGACTCACCAGTACCCTGAAGGAGAAGTACTGAACCACACCGAGGATACAGACTTGAAACCAATGAGGAAGCTGAAAAAGGGGAAATCTGCAATCATAGTGGGAGACTCAATCCTGAGAGACGTGGACAGTCACGTAGCAGGAGGGAGAGAAGATCAGCTAGTGACCTGTCTCCCAGAAGAAAGAACGAAGGACATCACCGATAGAATAGAGAGGATCCTGGAAAGAGCTGAGACGGAAGAGACGGCATTGATAATCCACGTTGGAACAAATGATGTCAACAGGGGAAATTACAGCAGGACTACGCTAACTGAACAGTTCAAGATCCTGGGAAGGAAACTGAAGCTAAGGACACAGAAGATAGCATTCTCAGAGATCCTGCCAGTACCGAGGGCAGATGTGAAGAGGCAGGCCGAACTACAAGCAATAAACGCATGGCTGAGGAGATGGTGTGCAGAAGGTTTCCACTTAGTGAGGAACTGGACAACTTTTGGGGGGAAAAACAAGCTCTTCAGGAAGGACGGACTACACCTAAGCACAGCAGGAATGAGACTGCTAGAGAACAATGTCAAGAGAGGAATAGAGCAGACTTTAAACTAAGAAGAAGGGGAAAGCCGACAGTCGACCTGACGTCGATGGTTCGGAAGAGAATATCCAAAGAAGATACTGAAAGGGAAAAATGCTGGGAAGAAACAAAAGACGAACAACAGGAGTCTAAGGAACAAGAGAAATTGGAGAACAAAAAGAAAAGCAAACAGCAGGAGCTAGAAGAACAGGTGAAAATGAGGAAAAAGGTTGCGGACGAAAAAGACGCACCAATGAAGGAGGAAGACAGGAACAGAAATAGGGGGCTGGCAGCTCATGAGGGGGGCGGCAAGAGGGGCAAATCACAAGGAAAAACAGCAGGAAAAAGAAAAAACCAGGACTTAAATTGCTTGTACGCAAATGCGAGGAGCCTAAAGACCAAAATGGGAGAACTGGAAGTTACAGCCAAAAAAGAGGACCTAGACATCATTGGAATCACGGAAACATGGTGGAATGAGAAAAACAAATGGGACATAGTACTGCCAGGGTACAAACTCTATAGAAGAGACAGGATTCACAAGAAGGGTGGAGGAATAGCACTATATATAAAGGACACCATTCACTCGACCAGAGTGCATACGGCAACAAAGGCAGAAGGAGTGGAATCATTATGGGTTAGATTACTAGGAAGAAATGGATTTGACATAAAATTGTGACTGTACTATCGTCCACCTGGACAAACAGAAGCAAACGATAAAGAACCGGAAGCAGAATTGATGCGGGAATGCAAAAACGGAAACATGATGGTAATGGGGGACTTTAACTACCCAGGGATAGACTGGAGTATTGGAAATTCCAACTGCGCGAGGGAAACAGAATTCCTAGAGGCTGTGAGGGACTGCTTCATGGAACAGCTCGTCAAGGAACCAACGAGAGGGAGAGGGAATACCACTCTCGACCTAATCCTCAACAGGCTAGGGGGACCTGCAAAGGAAGTGGAAGTAGTAGGACCACTAGGAATCAGCGATCACAACATGATCCAGTACAAATTAGAAGTAGGAACATCAAAAGTGAAGAGAACCACAGCGACAACGCTCAACTTCAAGAAAGGGAACTACGATGATATAAGAGCAATGGTGAGAAACTAACTCAGAAACAGCTCAAGAAAAACAGAGACCGTGGAGAAAGCCTGGTCCCTATTCAAGGACATGGTGCAAGAAGCACAAAATCTGTACATCCCCAGGTTTAGAAAAGGGTGCAAAAAAAAATAAATAAATAAATAAATTGAACAAAAGACCCGGTATGGATAACCAATGAAGTGAAAAAAGTGATAGACAAGAAAAAATCGTTCTGAAAATGGAAAAAGGTCCAAACCAGGGAAAACTGGAAGGAACACAGGAAACATCAAAAAGAATGTCACCGAGTGGTTAGGAGAACAAAAAGAGAATACGAAGAGCAAGAAATTTCAAATCGTTCTTCAGATACATTAAAGGGAAGCAACCGGAGAGGGAGGAAGTAGGACCGTTGGATGATGGAGACAGAAAGGGAGTGGTAAAGGAGGAAAAAGAGGTAGCTTATAGGTTAATCAAGTTCTTCTCGTCAGTCTTCACAAGCAAGGACACATCCAATGTACCGAAACCCAAAGAGATCTTAAATGGAGACCAAGAAGAAAAACTGTCAACAATAGAGGTAAGCCATGAGGATGTCCTCCAACAGATAGATAGATTAAAAAGTGACAAATCACCAGGCCCGGACGGAATCCACCCAAGGGTATTAAAAGAACTAAGAAACGAAATAGCGGAAATACTCCAACGAGTTTGCAACCTATCCTTGAAAACTGGGGAGATCCCAGAGGACTGGAAAATAGCAAATGTTACACCTATCTTTAAAAAGGGATCAAGAGGTGACCCGGGGAACTACAGGCCGGTAAGCTTGACTTCATTCCGGGCAAGATGGTAGAAGCACTAATAAAAGATAGCATTTGTGAACACATAAAAAAAAAATGGACTAATGAAAGCAAGCCAGCATGGCTTCTGCAAATCCGGAGATACCTGGAAACTCAACAGTCCGGTTGTCGAAAGACTCAAAAGATCTGCATAGCAAGGATGGCGCAGCCAATCCAGAGATTCTACAAATACTGCGCCCTGAAAGCGAGCTTGAGATGGCAAATCCAAGCCATCATCAGCCAGGGGCAAACACTGAAAAAAGAGAAACCAGAGGCGAGAAAGAAGCCACACTGCTACCCCCTCTGACTCCCACTCCCTATCCCCGCCAAAGAAGCTAGAATTTTGAGACGAGGCCATGAGGTCTAGTTCCAGGAGATCTCACTTCCATAAAAAGAGCTGGAATGCCTGAGCCAAAATTCTCAATATCCAAGATGTAGAAGATTTCACTATTACTAACATTTACACTTTCTAGAGCGTTTACAGCGCTGTACACTGTAACATACAATAAATGGGCCATGCTCAGATTTCGCGGAGAGAAAGTCTATCCAAACTCTTTTCCTGACTCATAAAATGATCTGCCAACAGAAGAGGAAGATGAGGGTCCACCCATTGAAGTAGAACCACAACTTTACCCACTAACTGAGTACATCACCTACTACCCAGGCTGTAGAGAAATACCACTATCATAATACTGACTGAAAAGACTTTCAGCATCATTCCGGAAGAATGGTCTGAAGCTCCAGAAACGGTAGCCTGACCATGCTCCAGAGTAGAAGAATGAACAAGTACTGAGTCGCCTCTTAAGACCAGACTCCTGGAGCTGAGGATGGAAGGTACCGAGCCCCCCAAACCGACAGCCCGGGATGTTTGGTGGCCATGAGCTAGTCCAGCAAAGACCGAGGCATGCCTTTGTAAAGAAAAATCTCGCTGAGCCACCAAATCATACAGAGTGATGCTTGAGGAGCCTACCAAATAACTGGAGCCCTGAGATACCGGGAACCACCGGAACAAAAGTTATAATGGGAAAGCAAGCCGAAGTTCAGAGTGGAGTCAGCAACATGGATCCTAGAACCTATACAGAATCCCACACTCTTGGTCATGGTGACCGAAAAAGAATGAAAACCTGAGACTGTGACCCATCACCCTAGTCTCTGGGAAGAAACACAGTTCTCTCCTATATGAATAAAAACATCTCCCCGATATACCTATAAATAGTATTGGAGAAAAGAGCGCTGTGCAAATTCGAAGATTCACATCCAAAGAACTGAGGAAAAGAAACCACCCTTTTCGTGTCAGTCAAATGGCCCAACTGGAAGACGTCTGAATCAAGCAGTCAGTCAATAAAAAATTAGGTGAATTGCCTGGTAGCGCCAAAACGGTGCCACTGCCCACATTTTCTAAAATGTTCGTGAAGCCTTGGGTAGGCGAAATGGCATGTACCAAAACCGAAAGTGCTGCTCCAAGAGAGGCAGATTCGGAGTCCATAGTGAAAATGTAAATATTCTCCCAGTTTTTTTGCAGAAATGTGTAACCCTGAGAAACTAATTCAGCAGAATGGGATCCAGCCTGCCCAATGCCCCCATCTTGGGCACCATGCAGTAAGTGGAACAACGTCCCTTAGTTCCTGAAGAACTACAAGAACTGCCCTAAGGACCAGTAACACTTAAAAGGGAAACACAAAACATAGAGACTCCAAGAACTAACCGGAAACCTGAAGAGGATGCAAAGTTGCAAGCATCCTGAAAAATGTTCACAGCCCCCTGACCTGACATTATAGCGTCTTCTAACTCATGAGAAAGCCTAAAGAGTCATTGGAAGAAATCAAGATCCCCTCAGAATGAAGTGCAGATGGTCAGGGAACGGCAGGATGAGAACTGTAGGATCTGGGGGGGGTCCGTCTAGCATGTGCCATGAGAAGATGGCGACAGGAGAAACCAGCGTGATAAGCATGGAAATCTCAAGTCCAGGCCTTCTCAGAAATAGAGAAAGAGTCTCCTGGCCACAGGAAGATGCGAAGTGTCATTATGCCCATAGAGACAGCCCGAACTTGGAAACTGTTAGTACTACCTTTAGGCATATATATATATATCCTATGCCACTACTAGACACATGCAGCGCAGCACGGAGGCCCAAATAAGAAGGACAGTTACCAACAGACAAAGACTCAATCTGCAGGGACCCCAAGAGAGACAATGAGATACCCGTCTGAAATACAGGGCACTATCTTACTGCTGATCTCACTGTGCCATGAGTTGCCGTATGTCGACCCAGTCCGGAGACAAACCGAGACTGGGTGACCTAGCACAGGTCAGAGTCTCTCTGGTAATCCCCTTGAGTGCTAACCCGAGAGTTCGATTAAACTAGCAGCTTCCTTCAAGGGAATACAGCAGGAACACAGACATAGACATAAAAATCTGCCCAAGCTTGTCCCAAAGCTGGTGAAACACATACAACTTGTCTGAACCAGAAAGGAGAGAAGCCGCGGCATACCCTGACCAAAGTCAGCTGTAAATAAACTACCGGAACGCTGCAGCTCTCTCGCCATCGCCGGAGACCCAAGCGCACGCCTGATTCTCGCTGATACATGGCCGCTGCATCAACGCTCCTAGAAACATAGTCGGATTCAAGCCCCGCAAAATTCTCCCAGCTGCGGCCTGCATAGAAAGAAAATCAGACTCGGGGAATAACCAGAAGAACGGTGCAGTGTTTCCCACAGCGCCGGAAAAAACATGTTCCATCTCATGCGTGCTGCTATAAACCGACACCTGCACAATCAGCTGCACATGGACGCAACAAACACCGATGAAAGAGAGCCTCGGAATAAACAGGACTACTACTGCTGCACAGAAACCCAACGAGGAGAACAAGTGCGAGCATGAAATCGCACCGCTACTGCCGCGCTGTAACCAACAAGGAAACCAAGCACGTGCATGCAAAGGGCGGGAAAGTCCCGGCTCCCTCAACGGATTTCTAGTCATAAAACTGAGCCTCAATAAAATATCCATTCCTTAAACGTACGTTGACCGAACCCACAGTACTAAGACTCCCAAACAGAACCTGAAGTTCAAACAACAGTAAAAAACACAAACATACTCACAAGCTTGTTGTTAGGGCCGGTTGAAGCCAGTAAGAGCTGGTTGTACAGCACTAACAGGGCAGAATGTAGCAACTGTGGTCTTCCTTTTTTTTTTTTTTTAAAAAGAGAGAAGGGAAAGAAGAAAAAAATCGAGACCCAGTCAGACCCTCTAGCAATGGAGGGAAGGTGAGGCAGGGACCTGGAGGGGCCCAGGTGTAACCCCTAAAGCCGGCACCGTTCAGCCGGACACCCCTGTCTCACTTAAGAGAAACTTCAACAGGAAAATAAAATTTCCATCTCATTGAAGAGAAACCTCAACAGGAGAAATAGAATGGCAGTCTCATTGAAGAGAAACCTCAACAGGAGAAAATAGTTTTCCAGTCAAAGCCAGAATTCAGGAGCTAATTGAATAGCGACCATCACCTGCTGGGAGATAGAGCATACTGAAGATACAGGAGGAGTGCCAGCCAATAGGACCACCTGTTAATCAGTTTCTCTATCTCCGCCTGCTGGTAGATGTGTGCTATCCTATTGGTCTCTGGATTCATTTGCTGTTGCTAAGGAAATGTCTCTTTAGCTATAAATTGCAATATTATTATTCTTAAGACTTAGCCAAAAGGAAAGATTTATAAACTATAAAGAGTTTTACCTCATGCAAAATTGTAATTTCTTTAATATGACATCCAAGTACCTACAAATCCAAAATGTGGCCCTGCAAAGGGTTTGAATTTGAGACCACTGTTTTAGATGCTGTTATCTTGGCGAATAACATACCTAAATTATTTATCCACAGAGGAAGGAGGCTGGGATAATCTGAAGAGTAGGCGAACCCTTACTACAGCTAACTCATTATGTTTACTCCATTGACAACACCACCAAAAAGCAATGTTACTTACCGTAACAGTTGTTATCCAGGGACAGCAGGCAGCTATTCTCACTAGTGGGTGATGTCATCCGACAGAGCCCCGATACGGACGTCTCACAAGCATGTCTTGCTTGAAGAAACTCAGAAGTTTTGAGATGCCTGCACCGCGCATGCGCCAGTGCCTTCCCGCCCGATGGTCCGGGCGCGTCTCCTCAATTCAGGTAGCTAGCAGAGAAGCTAAACCAGGGGAGGTGGGTGGGACGTGAGAATAGCTGCCTGCTGTCCCTGGATAACAACTGTTACGGTAAGTAACATTGCTTTATCCCAGGACAAGCAGGCAGGTATTCTCACTAGTGGGTGACCTCCAAGCTAACCTCAATGGGATGGTGGGAAAGTTGGCAACTTAGGAGAATAAATTTTGTAACACTGTTTGGCCAAACTGTCCATCCCGTCTGGAGAAAGTATCCAGACAGTAATGAGAGGTGAATGTATGAACCGAGGACCAAGTGGCAGCCTTACAAATCTCCTCAATCGGTGTTGATCTGAGGAAGGCTACAGAGGCCGCCATTGCTCTGACCTTATGGGCTGTGACCTTACAGGGAAGGGGCAATCCAGCCTAGGCATAGCAGAAAGAGATACAAGCCGCCATCCAGTTGGAGATGGTGCGCTTCGAGACAGGGCGTCCTAACTTGTTTGGATCAAAGGAGACGAATAGTTGAGGAGCAGTTCTGTGTGGTTTGGTGCGATCCAGGTAGAAAGCCAAAGCACGTTTACAGTCCAGAGTGTGAAGAGCCGATTCTCCAGAATGAGAATGAGGTTTTGGGAAAAACACAGGAAGTACAATGGATTGGTTGAGATGAAATTCAGAGACCACTTTAGGCAGGAATTTCGGATGAGTGCGGAGGACCACCTTGTCATGATGGAATACTGTGAAAGGCGGGTCCGCCACCAAGGCCTGAAGCTCACTGACCCTGCGAGCAGAAGTGAGGGCTACCAGAAAAACCACTTTCCAAGTTAGAAACTTCAGTGGAGCCTTTCTCAGAGGCTCAAAAGGAGGTTTCATAAGCTGAGAAAGGAGAACATTGAGATCCCAAACCACTGGAGGCGGTTTGAGAGGAGGATTGATATGAAAAAGTCCTTTTATAAATCTGGAAGCCACAGGATGAGCAGAGAGAGGTTTCCCTTGCAGAGGCTGATGGAAAGCCGCAATAGCACTCAGGTGGACTCGAATAGAGGTCGACTTGAGACCAGACTGAGACAAGTGTAGAAGATAGTCCAACACAGAGGATAGGGAGGCTCGCTGAGGCTCTTTAGAATTGGAAACACACCATGAAAAAAATCTAGTCCACTTTTGGGAGTAGCATTGACGAGTAGCAGGCTTCCTGGAAGCCTCCAAGACATCCCTCACCGCTTGGGAAAACTGGTGAGGAGTTACGTTGAGAGGAACCAAGCTGTCAGGTGGAGAGACTGCAGGTTGGGATGAAGTAGTGATCCCTGATGTTGAGTAAGTAGTGAAGGAAACACTGGAAAAAGGACCGGCTCCCTGCTGCTGAGTTGAAGTAGAAGGGAGAACCAAGGTTGACGGGGCCACCGAGGAGCAATCAGAATCATGGTGGCGCGGTCAATCCTCAGCTTGACCAGAGTCTTTTGAATGAGAGGAAATGGAGGAAACGCATAAAGAAAGCGATTCCCCCAATCCAGCAGAAAAGCATCTGCCTCGAGGCGATGAGGAGTGTAGATCCTGGAGCAAAATTGAGGCAGCTTGAAATTGTGGGGAGCCGCAAAGAGGTCTATCTGAGGTGTTCCCCACTGAGCAAAGATCTAATGAAGGGGCAAGGAATGGAGCGTCCATTCGTGAGGCTGGAGTAGACGACTCAATTTGTCCTCCAAGACATTGTCCTTCCCCTGAATGTAGACAGCTTTGAGGAAGGCGTTGTGGCGAACTGCCCAATCCCAGACTCTGAGAGCTTCCTGGCAGAGGGAGGCCGAGCTCGTGCCCCCCTGCTTGTTGACATAATACATGGCCACTTGATTGTCTGTGCGAATCAGGATCACCATGTCGTGAAGCAGATGTTGAAATGCCTGAAGAGCATTGAAGATGGCTCTGAGCTCCAGAAGATTGATTTGATGGAGTCGGTCCGCACTGGTCCAGAATTCATGAGTGCGAAGCCCATCCAGATGCGCTCCCCAGGCATAGGTCGAGGAATCGGTCGTGAGGACCTTCTGGTGGGGAGGAGAGTGAAACAGCAAACCTCTGGATAGATTCGAAGAGGTCATCCACCAAATTAGAGACTGCCGAAGAGCAGGAGTGACGATGATGTGTCGGGTCAACGGATCCGACACCTGAGTCCACTGAGATGCCAGGGTCCATTGAGGAATTCTGAGATGGAGTCTTGCTAACGGCGTCACATGAACTGTAGAGGCCATGTGGACCAGGAGGACCATCATGTGTCTCGCTGAGATGGACTGGCGAGAAGACACAGACTGGCAGAGATGAAGAAGAGCATCCATGCGCTGAGGAGGAAGGAATGCTCTGAGAAGTATGGTATCCAAGACCGCCCCGATGAAGGTGAGCGACTGTGTAGGCTGTAGATGAGATTTGGGAAAGTTGATCTCGAATCCCAAACTCTGCAGGAACAGAATCGTGGACAGGGTCGCCGAGATGACCCCCGATGCCGAGGGAGCCTTGATGAGCCAGTCGTCGAGGTAGGGAAATACCTGAAGACCCTGGTTCCGGAGTGCAGCGGCCACCACTACCAGACACTTCGTGAAGACTCTGGGAGACGAAGACAGGCCAAATGGAAGCACTCGATACTGCAGATGTCCCACCCGAAATCTGAGGAATTTGCGAGAGGCCGGATAAATGGGAATGTGAGTGTAGGCCTCCTTGAGATCCAGAGAGCATAACCAGTCGTTCTGCTCGAGGAGGGGGTAGAGAGAAGCAAGGGTCAGCATGCGAAACCTCTCTTTGACTAGGAATTTGTTGAGGACCCTGAGGTCCAAAATGGGTCGCAGGTCGCCCGTCTTCTTCGGAACAAGGAAGTACCGGGAGTAAAACCCCTGGTTGTGTTGGTCCACAGGGACCGGCTCGACGGCCCGGAGCGGAGCAAGGCCTGGGCTTCCTGAAGAAGAAGGGCGGTCTGTGTCAAGTTGGAAGGATCCTCTCTTGGCGGGTGGTCCGGAGGGACCCGATGGAAATGAAGAGAGTATCCTTCCCTGATGATAGTAAGGACCCAGAGGTCGGTGGTTACGGCCTCCCAGCGATGATAAAAATGATGGAGGCGCCCTCCGATGGGAAAAACAGGGGGAGGCGGAACGAGACTGGTTATGCCCTCTACGAGACAGTCAAAAAGGCTGAGGAGCCTTAGGGACAGCAGACGGTTGAGACTTTTGCTGAGTCTTCTGAGGAGGCTGCCGCTTCGCAGGTTGCCTCGCAGGAGGAGCTTGCCTCGGCTGATAACGCCGCTGATAGATCAATGGCGGTCGAGAGGGTCGAGACTGCTGAGGCTTAGGCTTCAGCCTAAGAATGGACTGGAAGGACTTTTCATGATCAGACAGCTTCTTAGTGACTGTCTCGATGGATTCGTCGAAAAGATCCGCCCCAGCACACGGGACGTTCGCCAGCCGGTCCTGAAGATTCGGGTCCATGTCAATGGTTCGTAACCAGGCCAAACGGCGCATCGCCACAGAGCAGGCTGCCGCTCGGGCCGAGAGCTCGAAAGCATCATAGGCAGATTGCATTAATTGAAGACGAAGCTGGGACAGCGAGGCAACCACCTCCTCGAACTCAAACCGAGCCTGGGACTCGATGAAGGGCGTGAATTTCCGAAGCACAGGTAGAAAAAATTCCAAGTAGGTGGCAAAGTGGAAATTATAATTCAGGACTCGAGACGCCATCATAGAATTCTGATAGATGCGACGTCCGAACTTATCCATGGTCCTGCCCTCACGGCCCGGAGGCACCGAAGCATAGACCTGGCCAGGATGAGACCGCTTGAGCGAGGATTCGACCAAGAGGGATTGATGAGAAAGCTGAGGTCCCTCAAAGCCCTTATGATGCACCGTGCGGTACCGAGCATCCAATTTTCCAGGGACCGCAGGGATAGAGTAAGGAGACTCAAAGCACCTCATGAAAGTCTGGTCGAGGAGCTTGTGTAGAGGCAAGCGTAAGGACTCGGCCGGAGGACGAGGCAGGTGCATGGTATCGAGGTACTCCTTGGAGTATCGAGACCCAGCATCGAGAGTAATGTCCATGTCATCCGCCATCTGTCGGAGAAACGAGGAAAAAGAAAGTTGATCCGCCAGCGCCGGTCTTCGAGAAGGACTAGAAGAAGTTGAGGCTTCGGGCTCCACAGAAGCCTGTGAGCAACAAGGCAAGTAAAACACCTCGGGGTCCTCGAACTCCGGACCCGGAGGAGGAGACCCAGCTGAAGCAGAATACCCCATCCGAGGCAATTTCTTCTGAGGCGAGACGGTCGAGTGTTGAGAGGAATGCCTCGAAGAGTGTCTGGATCGATGCCCTTCACGATGCCTGGAAGGGGATCGAGCTCTCCTGTGAGTATACTGGTCCCCAGAAGCCTCTAAGGAGCAGATAGGACTCGAGGCCGTCGATCGCAAAGGGGGAAGAGTAGGGGCCTCCCCAGAAGCCGCCCAGGCTTGATAGGGGGTTTGGAAGAACTCGTCCTGCTTCCTGCTACGCCCAGGACTGGGAGGCCTCGAAGGTGGACGCCACACAGTGTCATGGGGCGGGGTAATAGGTTCCAAGGAAGGCAAGTCGCCAAGGGAAGCTCTCCTCGAGGGAATAGGCTCCAAAGGAGGCATATCGCTGAGGGAGGCCTTTCTCGAAGGAATCGGTTCCAAGGGAGGCATGGCACTACCCGAGGACCGCCTCGACGAACTAGACACCGCCCGCCGCTCCTCATCGCCAAGCAACGAGGTCGAGCGGTGCGGTGAAGGAGGGGGGGGCGGGCCGCCCCTCGGAGCCGGAACTGGGAGGTCACCCTGGATCGAGGCAATCAGCCGGGGACCCATGGTGGTCATGAGTTCCACAAACTGAGCCTCCAGAATGGACCTCAACGAAGCCGATATGGAGGGATCCGCACCAAAAGGGGGCCCTTCCGCACGGTCTCCGCGCTCCTTAGGTGCAGTGTGCTTCTGCTTGCCAGCTTTCGGCACCTTGAGCACCACCGGTGGAACTGTAGGGGTCGATACCTGCTCCGAGGAGACGGAGGAAGGCACCGGCGCCGAAGCCTGGGCCGAAACCGGGGTGAATGATGCCGGTTTCAGGAGGCCCGAAGCAGCTGGGGAGGCAGCGGGCTTCGCTGAAGGAATCGAAGCCCCCGTCGATGTCGATTTCGAATCTGCAGGAACTGACGAAGCTTCCATCTTGAACATGGACTCCCAGAGCAGACAGCGGCGTTTAAACGCTCTCGCCGTCAGAGTGGAGCAAGGCCGGCACGATTTCGGGAAGTGATCCGGTCCCAGACACTGTAAGCAGCGTCGATGAGGGTCCGTGAGCGAAATCGCGCGCTGGCACTTGCTACACTTCTTGAAACCGGTAATCGGCCGGAACATAGGCCGGAAAAGCTCCGCCACAAGGTCGAAGGCGCGGGGCCTCAGCCACGCGGCCGACCCGGAGTCGGAAGGAAAAATTTTTATTATTTTTTTTTTGAAAAAAAGAAATCAAAGAAAGAAATAAACGCACAGGAGAGCCTAAAAGAACTCAACCCGCGGCAAAAAGAAGGCAAAAAAGATATTCAATGGGCGCAAATTGAAGATAGACTTCTCAGCTCCGCAGAAGAAAAAGAACTGAGGAGACACGCCCGGAGCATCGGGCGGGAAGGCACTGGCGCATGTGCGGTGCGAGCATCTCGAAACTTCTGAGTTTTTTCAAGCAAGACATGCTTGCAAGATGTCCTTATCGGGGCTCTGTCGGATGACATCACCCACTAGTGAGAATACCTGCCTGCTTGTCCTGGGATAATAGTTAGGTGCTATCAACTCATGTTCGAGTCCTAGCGACATGATGAATTACAGATCTATAAATAAATCAGTTTTGTGCTAGTTTGGTAATGTCTTCAGCATCATCCCTATGGTTGTTTTCAAAATGTCCAGCCATCTGATTCTTAGGATAAGCAGCATAAAATCTGTTTTACTACTTGGGATCTTACAAGGTACCTAGGGCCTGGGTTGGCTATTATTGGAAACAGGATAGTGGGCTTGATGGACCTTCGGTCTGTCCCAGTACGGCAACTCTATTCTTATGAGACAATTATAGGACAGTCAAGTCATTGTGACATCACTGATGAGGTTGGCTGTTAGGCACTGGTGGAATGAGGCATTATGACATCACAATCTGAGCTCTGGAATGTTGCTACTCTTTGGGTTTCTGCCAGGTACTTGGAACCTGGGTTGGCCACTGCTGGAAACAGGATATTGGGCTTGATGGACCTTCGGTCAGTCCCGGTAAGGCAATTCTTACATTCTTACACTGAAATCACTTAGTATTTTCCCCTTCACAGCTATATCTTGAATGTCTTCAATTCAATCTGTCAACTTCTGCCTGTGGAGGCCTGTATACACCAATGTTAACAGATTTTCCATTTGCTCTTTCCTGATACAGTACTCTCCCGCGAATTTAAGGTCCATGATTCGCGGACTCAGTCATTCGCAGTATTTTCTGACCGCCTCTTCCGGTGGTCAGAAAATACAGCAAATGACTTACATAAGCACCTGTCATCCCCCCTAATTCGCAAGCTCCATAGAGAATATTAAACCTGACTTTGCATGGGATCACGCCCCTCCTAAGTTCTGTTTCCATTAAAGTCTTAGTGCGGGTTTTTTGCTAACCTATGTGGGACACGTGAGGTGTCAGGAGCCTGTGGCTAACTAGACAGGAAGGAAAACAGCGCTTCCCGATCTATCACAGAAGAGCCTGGGAGAGACAGTGACCAATCAGGGAGTCGTTTACTTGTGAGCGGCGTGCGGGGAGAGATGTGGGGAGAGTCAAAAGTGTGGTCAGAAAATACTGCGAATGACTTACATAGGCACTGCTGCCACCCCTGCAGCCCTCTCCCACCTCCGATCTGCTCCTAAACGACATCCAATATTTGCAGTTTTTCAAAATTCGCGGGTGCTCCTGGAACGGAACCCCTGCAAATTTCAGGGGAGTACTGTTCACCCATATACTTCTTCCTTACCCAGTAAGTCTTTAACATATGTTACTTCCCCTCCCTTTCTTCCTACCCTGTTCTCCTTGAATAGAGTATAACCCAGTATAACTATATCCCAGCCATGGTTCTCCTTGAACCATATCTCTATGACCACCACTAAATCCAAATCGGACCAGAGCCTTGTTTCCGATACAAGAGGAAGGACGTGTACAGAATAAAGTTAATATGAACTGTAAGATTGTGGAAAGAAAATGACTCCCTGCTGCCCAGTCTTCAGCCAATGCTCTGCAGGCAAAGAAGATATGCTCCCAGCCAACAGCATGGGTGCCCTGAATTACAGCCTTCTTTGTAAGGCATTACCTGGGAAAGTCCAGGAGAAGGGGCAGAGTGTGGGGCTGCCGGGGGTCCTCCTATAGGTTGTGCTGCTTTATTCATTTCATGGGCCCTGGCTACCTGTGGAAACAAACATTAAAAGACAGCCATTAATACAGGTGGCCAGCAACTTGTGAGGAACCATCACTGGAAATCAGCAGGAGAGAGAGCTCTGCAGCTATTATCCAGACAGCGTTCCATGTAACTCCCCCAAGTCATTCTCCCTCTGGACAGCTTCTAAGCCCATCTATCTCAACTGTGCTAAGGTACAGATAATTGCTTTAAAAAGCATGTTATTTACACATTTATGTTTGATAGATAATTTGACTTGGTTATTACCTAGAGTTGTGTGCATTTTCAGCTGCTAAACAGGGTCACAAATTTGAGCAGCACAGTTGTAGGTGGCATTTTGACACTTAGGATAATTCAGAGTGAGGCCTGGACAGCAGGTCTTCGATATTCCTAGACTGTTACAAACTAACAACTATATCATGTTACTTTTTAATTTCCTCAGAGAGATGAACCAAGAGTCAGCAGCAGGAAGTGACAACCAAGTGTGGAAAGCATGCACAGCACGGCTCATGGAATTCCTTCCAAGCCACTGTGCACACACGTTTTGACCTAGAGGAGGGGCTAGGCTAGTTAGAGGGAGAGGGTAAATGGAGAGATCAGGCAGGTTTGGTGATAAATTAGCTAAAATGGGAGGCATTTGTTGGGTGGGGGAGGGAAGAGGGGAGTAGATAACAGGAGAGAGGGTATTTAAATAAGGAATTTTCTCATTACTGTTTCACTCAGGGGAAACGTATCCAAATCAGTTAATTCTGAGCATACCGTAGACATCAATGAACCTCATTCCTAAACTAGAGGAATTTCTGGAATATGATCCGTCTCTCAAATTTACTGCTTATGCTTTTTGTAGTGCCAAAGAGCTTCCTTCTTGATACTTGAGGAACTTTTCCATCTCAATCTGGCTCACAGAACTCACTGTGGCCGGACACCTCTATGATTAATGACTTTCTGGTGGTTTTCTTCTATCTCTGATTGCGTGTTTGGTGGGATTATAAAGCGGTTTAGAGATGGCATCAGAACGACTTAACCCGAGAATAAAAGGATATCTATCGGCTGCTTCAAGTGCAAGGGAAGGCAGGAAGTTTGTCTAAAATTTGATAAAAACACTTATAAAACTTTCTAAGCGCTATACATAATAATAAAAATAGGGGGTACAAAACAATCAGAAATATAAACAAGACCATCTTTGGACGGCAAGTAACAGGAAAAAAGGGATAAGAAGGGAAGAATTACAATGGTATAAAGAAAAAATCACAATCTCTGTTAGAGATTCGCAACCTAGCTTTATCCATGTAAAAGCTAGTTAAAAGCTTGGCTGTCACCTGTTTGTGGCTAAGGCTACAAAGACCGAGGGAGATCCTTTGCACCTCTGTGGTAGGTTGGAGCAAGCAAGAATAAAGCAAGGGAAAGTATGAAAATGATTTTTTTGTCAAATATGTATAACAGACTGCATTTTATAAACCTGTATGACCTAATTAGGTCAAGAAATTTGGAAACGCTACCAAAGTCACTCTTTAGGCCAAGTAGCTGGTTCAAGCAGCAACAGATTCTGAGTATGAGTTCAGAGAACAAAACAGCCATTTTGTGGATGTCACCATGTAATAAGGAGCAAAGTCTGGTGTTGAAATAACCATGGCATACAACTGATGGACTGTGACTGTACCCTGAAGAATGATTTACATCTTCTTACAGCATAAGGCTATGTTAGCAAAAATCCAGGAAACAATTCTCTTTGTTATAGAACAGCCTGGATGAGTTGCGTCATGGGATATGAAGAGACGATGTTTCCCAGAACAGCACTGGGAACTAATTGTAGTGGAAGAACGCACGTCTTTAGAGCACTACAGCCACCTGTGGTGGTGGATAGAAGGCAAAATTCAAGGTAAGACGGACTGACTGATATGGAGCTTCAACATCACCTTTAAACATGAATCATCTGCATGCAAGGTGGATAAAAATCTATGATTTCAAATAAAAATGAGATTTTTTTTTATATAAAATGCTTTTTTGAGAAAAAAATCTATCTAAAGAAGAAAACCACAGCATGATAGCTTTAACGTCAGCTCTACCTACCCATACGCGGTGAGACCCAACCAACAGCAACAATCATGACGACAGCTGCAGAAGACTAAGAGAATGAACATCTATAGTCCAAAAGTTATTCATCATAAAATAAGGACTCGTTTTTAATTATGTAGCATGAGGCTATATATTTATGCAATGTTTACATTTTTTTAGTAAAAGAATTCCATCAATTTATGTCATGGGCAATTTTTCTATCTAGAAGATATCATAGATGCTTGGTTTTACATTTCTCAAAACTGTGAATTTATCTGCAGAGATAACATTCTTCTTCTTCACAGCAAAAATGTTACAGTATAACCTCGTTATAACAGACTTCAAGGTTCCTGGAAAAACGGTCCGTTATATCCACAGTCCGTTATATCCAGAGTTACATTTTTTTAAAACTTTATTTAGGGCAACTTGAAACAATGTACAATCAATGAACAACAGTCACTGCTCAAGCCATATCAGCAACATCAAGAACAAAACTCAGCAAAACATTGGTATGGTACAAAATCATTGCAAACCAGAACACTGTACTGGAAAGAAAAATACTCTGTCATTCTTTTCTGGGCTGCATTTTAATACTATATCACCGGCATGCTACATGCCTTGTAGGCGGAGCCTGCATGTCCATTATAGCCGAATGAAACTACAGCTAAAAATGGATCTGGGGATCAAATTGTTTGTCCGTTATATCCAAAAGTCCGTTATATGCGAGCCCGCTATATCCAATGATTTTCTGTATGTTTATAATGGTGCTCAGCCGGGACAGTGGACCTCGTCCGCTATAAGCGAAGTTCCGTTATAACGAGATTATACTGTATAAAATATACAAAGTTGAGAAAAAGACCTTGGCCCCATTGTTCTTTTGCAAATCGATGTACACAAAATCAGCCCCTTACCTGTTAAGTGGTAAGTTTATATATCTGCACAAGTTTGAGAAGGGAAAGGCAATCAGTAAAAATGAAAGTGAAACCTTTTCAGCAGCAGACTCCACAATTTATTTGATCTTTGGAAGAGAAAACCTACAAGAGCATAATAATAGTCTTAGGCTGGGATAGGCCAGTTGTCCATCTAGCCCAGTATCCCATCTTCTTGGAGGCCAATCCAAAGTCACAAGTACCTGGTAAAAACCCAAATAGTAGCAGCATTCCATGCCACCGATCCAGGACTATAAAAGACCCAGTTTGGGAATATTTTAATTAAGTTTCTCTACCTATTGGGAAGGCAGGCATGCATACAAAATGCAAACAATGCAATAAAGAAATGCTAGGCCTGGTGGCCCGAATGAATCATCATGAGAAGTGTTTTGATGAAGATGACAAAAGGAACATGTTTGAATAGGCAGGAGCTTCAGGTTGGTAAATCTTTTGATTTCACCACTACCTTGATGAACTGTCATATTTGAGTAAAAATATATGCTATTATTACTGCATATTACTGTCATTTTGATACCTTTATGAAGAAATAAAGTTGAAGCAGTACTAAGAGCTAAATTCACTAAACCTTCTGATACTGTACCGTCTATCTCAAATTCAGTTTTACTGGTTTTGCAATCGTTCCCCGACCCGATTCACTAAACTGCTGCCCGATCAATCTCCTCTCCGATCCGATCAACCCATTCAAACTAGTAAAAACCCCATGTAAAATAGCCAAGCAATTGATTCACTAACAATTGCTTGGCTATTTTGAATCGAGTTTTACTATCCTAAAACCCGACTGCTGCAGACCTGTCGGTAACTGTGTTACCCAGAAAACGAACACAGATCACCTCATAGGATATCCAATCCACAAAAATGAGCATCAATCTAAAGAGAAAGAGGGGGTATTTCAGATAATCTATCAATATATTTGAGCAACTTTCTTGACACAATAGTGTCAAATTTTTATTTAGATTTCATATGATATTTCAGTGCCTACTTACTTATAAACCGTTCATATGGTGCCCCGCTTCAACAACAAACTCATCCACATGAGAAATAAACTAGGAGGTTGAAGTATCAAATGGATATTAAATTCTCAGTAAAGGGACCTCTTATAACATGGATGTTATTTCAAATCCTCATCGTGGATTCATGTGATATAATCATTTACTTCAATGCCTCCTTCCCACACTATTGTGTCAAGAAAGTTTCTCAAATATATTGATAAGATTATCCGAAATACCCCTCTTTCTCTTTAGATTGGTAACTATGTTACCGACAGGTCTGCCGGAGGTATATTTTTTTTTTTTCATGGCACAGATATTTTGCGTGTATTACACAAGCAAAATTTCTGCTCATTAAAAAAATATGGAAAACCCACTGCTGCCAAGGTCCCCCCCCAATGACCCCTTACAAACGTGGCTTACCCCCCCCCCCCCGACAAACACCACAACCGGAAAGATCTCCCCCAAAGAAAAAGGCAGGAGGGATTCCCACTCCATCCTGTCAACAACTACCTCCCCTCACCCCCGAAAAATCCTAGCAGGAAGGATGCCCACTCCCTCCTGCCATCAGCCTCCCTCTCCCTTTACGTTGGGAGCAGGAGGGGTGCCCAGTCAGACCCTCCTGCTCCTCCTATGAAATGTGGGCCTTAGGCCCCAGTGCATCTTGTGATGCATGGGGAGGGGCCCAAGGCCCTGATTGGCTCAGGATCCTCTCTTGGGGGAAGCCTGAGCCAATCAGGGCCTTAGGCCCCTCCCCATGCATCACATGATGCACCAAGGTGGGGGCCTAAGACCCGCATTTCATCAGAGGAGCAGGAGGGTCTGACTGAGCACCCCTCCTGCTCCCAACATAAAGATACAAGGAGAGGACGGCTGATGGCAGGAGAGAGTGGGCATCCTTCCTGCCGGGTTTTTTCAGGGGTGGGGGGAGGTATTTGCCGGCAGAAGGAAATGGGCATCCCTCCTGCTGTTTGTTGTTTTTCTTTCCTTTTCAGAAAACGTGCTGGCCGATAGCAGGAGGGAGTGGGCATCCCTTCTGCCTTTTTCTTCAGGGGAGGGGGAGGTCTTTCCGGTCATTGCATTTGTCGGGGAGGCATGTTTGTCTGGGGGGAGAGCTTTTTGCTTTTTAATTGGGCAGATATTTTGCGTGTGTAATACACACAAAAAATCTGTGCCATTAAAAAAGATGAAAAAAAATACACGACAGAAGCCCTGACAGCAGTGACAGGAGGCTGCTTCTCCTGTCACTACTGTCAGGGCTGCCCCGACTCAATCGTTCACTGAGCAATTGAGTCGGAGAGTTTGCATGCAAATGATTTGCACCTCCTGATAGTGAATCAGTGTAGCATCAGCACTTCCCCAGCGATGACAACTCCAGTGTAGGGGAGGTGTCAGAACCATGCCTGGAAGGCAAACCATGGCAATGGCTCTTAGGTCTCTCAATATATCAACAAAGAGAACTTGCAGTTCTTTTGCATCCTCAGTGCCGTGTCCAATACTGGACACTCAACTCTGCATCAATGACTTCGACATCTATGCTGATGCCACATAGTGTGTCAGAAAGAAAGGGAACAATTTTGGTGATGCTAGAGAAAGAAATCACACGTTTTAGCAGTGTGTTGGATGTGTAGAGAGAAAAAAATCAAAGATTACCAAGATTATGTGCTGGGGGAACCTGGAAGATGCAAATTCTACAGTCATGTCATTCCACTGGTGAGCTATAAATAGAAAAAGGGGGAAGGTACAAACGTAAGGAAGTTCTTCTTCACCCAGAGAATGGTGAAAAACTGGAGCGCTCTTCTGGAGGCTGTTATAGGGGAAAATACCCTCAAGAGATTCAAGATAACGTTAGACAAGTTCCTGCTGAACCAGAATGTACACAGGTAAGGGCCCCCGCATGAGCGGAATGCTGGACATGATGGACCACTGGTCTGACCCAGCAGCGGCAATTCTTATGTTCTTATGTAGTGGTGAGTTTTGGGGCAAAGGTAAGACACACCATATTCGCCACGCTAAAATGATGGTGGAATATCCAATTGGCAATATCAGACAATCTGGCTTACACCTGGATTCCTGGTGAAATTTTGGTGTAAATAGGTAGATCTGAAAAACATCAGCATAAAGGACTGTACTGAAAGTCATGGGAGAAGACGTACCATAAATAAAGCCTGAGGTACACAGGTTGATAATAAAGTGAAGAAGGATCCACACAAAGAGTGCAGTAGGAGGGAAGAAAAAAAAGAGAGAACAAAGATCCAAAAGCACCATCAAGTGCAGTATCCTGTTTCCAAATGGTCAAAGTCTTATGTACCCAGAAGGATCCCAAAGGTTGACCTGTGTGATTTTGGGCCTGTTCTTTATTTATACGTAAACACTCCAAGTAGTATAAGGAGCAATTGTGCAATATTACTTGTGTTAAATCTATGAGAATTAAAATATCTCCACAAGTTCTATAAATAAACAGTTTATATTAATATATTAACTGTTTTTTCTGTGTTTAGTTTCAGTTTGAAGTTGATTGTCCAGTATTCTATTTCAGGGTTTAATAAGAGCATTTAAGATTGTATTGAAGAGATCATAGCGCTGTGTTGTGGTCTAAATATGCCTTCACTTCACCTTAGATACATCAGATAAGTACATAAGCACATAAGCATTGCCTATGCCGAGTCAGACTATAGGTCCATCATGCCCAGCAGTCCGCTCCTGCGGTGGCCCCCCAGGTCAATGACCTGTAGTGATCTATTACTCTAAAGCATTTCGTACTGTATAGTAACCCTCTAATTGTACCCCTGGATCCCCTTTTCCTTCAGGAACTCGTCCAGTCTCTTTTTAAAACCCAAAGTCGTACTCTGCTCTACCACCTCCTCTGGAAGCGCATTTCAGGTGTCCACCACCCTCTGAGTGAAGAAGAACTTCCTAGCATTTGTTCTGAACCTATCTCCCTTCAATTTTTTAGAGTGCCCTCTAATTTTTGTTGCCCCCGCCAGTCTGAAGAATCTGTCCCTCTCTACCTTCACTATACCCTTCATGATTTATAAGTTTCTATCATATCCCCTCTAAGTCTCCGCTTTTCCAGGGAAAAGAGCCTCAGCTTCTCCAGCCTCTCAGCATATGAGGGGTTTTCCATGCCCTTTATCATTTTTGTTGCTCTTCTCTGGACCCTCTCGAGTATCGCCATATCCTTCTTAAGGTATGGCGACCAGTACTGAACGCAGTACTCCAGATGCGGTCGCACCATCGCCCTATACAGCAGGAGGATAACTTCCTTGGTTCTGGTAGTGATACCTTTTTTGATAATGCCCAACATTCTATTCGCCGTTTTTGAGGCCGCTGCGCATTGTGCCTCAGGTTTCATTGTTTTATCCACCAAAACCCCCAAGTCCTTTTCTAGGTTGCTTTCCTCCAATATTATCCCTCCCATCGTGTAACTGTACATCGGGTTCCCTTTCCCTATGTGCATAACTTTGCATTTCTCTACATTGAAGCTCATCTGCCATTTATTTGCCCACTCACTCAGTTTGTTCAGGTCCCTTTGAAGTTCTTTACATTCTTCTACAGATCTAACCTTGCCAGAGTTTTGTGTCATCCACTAATTTTATAACTTCGCACGTTGTCCCTGTTTCCAAGTCATTAATAAATATATTGAATAGCAGTGGTCCCAGCACTGACCCTTGTGGGACGCCACTCGTGACCCCTTTCCAGTCAGAATAGTGTTCCGTTATTCCTACCCTCTGTTTCCTGTTCGCCAGCCAGTTTCTGATCCATCGGTGTATGTCCCCTTCCACCCCATAGTTCCAGTTTCCTTAGTAGGCGCTTGTGAGGTACCTTGTCAAAGGCTTTCTGGAAGTCCAGGTATACTATGTCTATGGGGTCACCTTTGTCCAAATGTGATTTTGATACACTCTTTTTTTATATATATTCTTACATTTATGTTACTTACTGAAACGGAAGGCAGAATGAGAGACGCTTTTGTACTATGATGGTCCCTCAATACAACCAGCGCATGTACAATCATTGGGATAATTGCACTTTTTGGTTGGTGACTGAGCACTTTAAAAGCACATGCTGCACTTCTTATTAATATTTTTATATCTATTAACTGTTTATTTATAGAACTTGTGTAGATTTTTTAAATTCTTTATTTATATGTGTCATAATCCAAGAAAAGGGGCCAAGTCTTAGAAATTGAGTTATTCAGCTGGTTATGTAATCAAGAAGATGTCGATTCAAATGCACCAAACCACATCTTTCTATCATTTCATTTGCCAGAGATATACCGCTTCAATTAGCAAACATTTTTAGTTATAAATAGAACCCTACTGACATTGATGCCTCCTTTCTCAAGTAAGCATGCACTATGACTTGATACCTTTTCTTAAACTGCGAGACATATTCCCAGGCTATTTCAACTATCATAACCTCTGAGGATATTCTAACTTTGGCATTTTGCTAATATATCTTTTGAAAATAACTTACTCTGAAGCATGCACTAATTGAAAAGCTGCTTTCTTTCATTTTTTAAGGTTAGCACCCGCAGCCCAGTTCCACACTGCCTAGTGCCCATGGCTATGTCACTGCTCTGTACCAACAGCAAGTAACTGAACCAAATCTTGATTGCGCGTAATGTAACTCATTTGACAAACATGCCTTTAATCTCCCCACAGACAGCAACAGCCTTTCCTGCTTATTCTAAGACTCACCGTCCCGCTGCTCTCAGCGCAATCTGTTGAATACTTTCTGCCGTTTCTTCTCACCAATTGAAGGTGCAGGACCACTGGGAAACACAAACAAACAGACATGTGAGGCACAATAAGCACTGTAGTCCCCATTTGTGTACCCTGTTCTGCACCCCAAACCATAAAGCAAATGCCGTGCCCTCCCCAGAACCTCCCAGTGACCTAATAACATCACTCACTTTCTACTGCTAAATGTTCCTCAAGATTTAACGGTCCAGCTCCAATCCTTAATTCTTGAGTTCTCAACTCTATCCAACTTCCCAATAATCTTAGACAACTTTAATTTTCATTTTGACGACCCTAGTAATCCCTTCACTTCTGAACTTTAATTCATATTAAGGATCTCAACTTAGCTCCCTTAATTACTGACCCAATACATTCAAGAGGCCATACCCTGGATATGATATTTGTTCCAACTACCCAGACAATTAATTTCACTAAACCCTTTATATCTCAAGTGGCTTGGTCTGATCATTTTCTTATCCTATCATCTCTTTCCTTACATTCAGCCGCCACTTGGCTTCCTTCCAAAAAAATATCCACAAGAAATTTCAGTAAATTGGACTCTTCGGTAATCACTTCATCTTTTCAACTTGACATCTGGGACCTAGACAATGTTCCCTTAGACAATCAAATTGTGATTTGGGAAGAGGTGTGCCGATCCCTTCTCAACAACTTTGCGCCTATTGTCACTCGTACTATTTCTACTAAAAAACAGAAGAACCCATGGTTCAACTCTGATCTGCTTCTTCTTAAATGTCAGCTTCGCTTCTCGAGCGTAAATGGCATTCTAATCCTTCCACTTATAATCTCCACAAATATAAAGAGTACTCTCAATACTATAAGAACTCAATCAATCTTACAAAGAAAAAATACTTTACAAAATGTATAGGGAAAGCAAGAAACTCTTCGCATAGGAAAAGCAAGAAACTCTTCCACTCTATATTCCATCCTTAAAAATCTCACTCATTCTAAACCAAACAACTCAACACCTACTAAGGATACTCCCCACAACCCAGAAGTTCACTGATTTCTTTCAGGACAAAATCAATTCTATCAGGTTAGACATCTTAAGACAAGGCCCCTTGACTAACAAAACTCTGGATGAAGATATTAACCCACTATGTTCCACCTATTTGAATTTTTCAATCCCTTCAAACAATGAGCTTCAACATGTTATCCAATCACTTAATTCAAAAGGGACTAAGATGGAGATTATTCCTCCATCTCTATTAAAAAAAGTACACTTTTCCAGCATTGCCCCATTTATTTCCATATTCATAAATCAATGCCTAAGCTCATCTTCCATCCCCAAGGTCTGGAAAGACTCCATCACTCATCCTATAATCAAAAATCTGAAAACATCCACAAAAGACTAATAATTTTCGACCAATCGCAAACTTACCATTTTTGGCTAAGTTGGCAGAGAAGGTAGTACATAACCAAATACTAAACTTCATTGAAAAAACAAATATCCTTCACCCAAACCAAACTGGTTTTCGCCAACATCATTCTACAGAACACTATTAAGACTGACCACCTCAATCCAATACTTTCAAGATCTACGTACGTCGGTAGTTCTCATCTCACTGGACCTATCAGCATCATTTGATAAGGTTGATCAATTGCTTTTGAAAAGATTATCTGCCATAGGAATCAAAGGCACTATAATGGTTCCACTCTTATTTCACAGACCGAACTTCTACTGTGGTATTCAATGGCTCAAACTCAAAAACCTATAATAATCACTTTGGCAATCCATAAGGATCAATACTTTCTCCGCTATTGTTCAACATCTATCTGGTGCCACTACTGACGTTATCCCAATCTATAGGCTTTACATCTTATGCCTAAGCAGATGATATTCAGCTCATCCACCCAATTGATCCCTCAAATAAGAATGAAATCCACGCCATCAATTTAAAATTAACTAGTATTAAAAACTGGCTTAGAGATAACGTTATCCCTAAGCACAGCTAAAACAAATTATCTCCTCTTCCCGTGGAAAGAGGGCATTCAGTTATCTACCGAAATCAATATCGATAACGTCCCAATATTTGTATTTTTTACTATATTATTGTATTTTGCTGATTGTCCAGCTCTTTTTAGTGTAAACTGCCTAGAACTTTTAGGTTATGGCGGTATAAAAGAATAAAGTTATTATTATTATTATTGATAGTAAATTAAACTTCCATCAACAAATTGGTGCAGTGGTCAGAAACTGCTTCTATAAATGTCAAATGATTAGTTCCCTTGCCAGCCTTCTAGAACCCTCTTCCTTAAACATCTTAATATGCTCGCTTGTAATTTCTAAAATTGATTACTGTAACTCTATTTACAAAGGTATATCACAAAAGGAAATCAGACGGCTTTAACTAATCCAAAATACTTCAAAGTCCTCACCAATTCTAAAAAAATGTGGTGTCACCCCCCATTTAAAAAATACTCACTGGCTTCCCATTCCTCATAGAATTATATTCAAAATTGCTTTACTTACTGTATTTTTCGCTCCATAAGATGCACTTTTTCCCCCCCAAATGTGAGTGGAAATAAGGGTGCATCTTATGGTGTGAATACAAGTTTACCTCCCCCCCCCATGGGTACCTTTTTTAAAATTCTGATAGCAGTGGTCTAGCACGGTCTCGGCAGGAGCTTTCCGCACTCCTGCCCATTCCTTGCTGGACGGCTGCTTCTCTTTCTGCAGAGAGGCGCATAAAGCAGGAGCAGGAGCTTTTCGCGCTCGTGCCTGGTCCCATGCCACTCACTGAATGGCTGCCGTAAAATCGCGAGAACTGATGGCAGCCATTTAGTGAGCGGCGTGGGACCAGGAACGAGCACAAAAAGATTGTGCTCCTGCTTTATGCGCCGCTCTGCAGAAAGAGAAGCAGCCCATCCAGCGAGGGAAGGGCAGGAGCACAGAAAGCTCCTGCCGAGACCACGCTGGACCACTGCCATCGTAATTTTAAAAAAGGTACCCAGGTGGGGGGGGCTGCAGACTGATGCAAAGCAGATAGTCAAATGGAGGCTGAGCTTGGGTCGATTTTGGACCGGAAGGATACACTGCGGCAGGGGATTATGGATTTCCATGAAGAGGGGTCAGAGGTGGAAAACCCCACTATTTTTATCAGCATGGAGGAGGAGAGTGGTTTTGTCAGCAAAGATATCTGTGCAACCAGCGTTGCCCACCATGTTCTTAGACAAAAAGAGTCCTGAGGCTGAGCAAGGGCAACGTATAGAAGGCAAGCAGTGTCCCGGCTTCCCCAGATAAGGAGTCAAAAACCACCAAAGAAACAGTCTATGGTGCTATTACCATAGCAGATGACAGAAAATTACCAGCGAGTTCAGTACAATTTCTTGGGCATGTATTTTGTTAAATATAAATGTGTTAATTTTTTGTGGGGGGGAGGGGTGAACTAGGGCTCTCTTTCAAGTAAGTTGTATGATGGGCGGTACTAGTGAAGTTCAGTGATTTGTCAACTGCCTAGAAATGTTTTAATAGGCAGGTATAAATACAAATGAAAGGTACGGGGTTGTGTGTAAAAAATTGTTAGTTGGCTGGGACTAACCAGAGGGGGGCAGGGTACAAAGCCTTGCAGGGACGGGGGATGAAGACAGGGTGCAGAGCCTGGCAAGGAGTGTGAGGCTGGGTGAAGAGCCTAGCAGGGAGAATTTGGTTCAGAATTTTTTTTTCTTGTTTTCCTCCTCTAAATCTAGGGTGCATCTTATGGTCAAGTGCGTCTTATGGAGCGAATATACAGTACTTTTAAAACACTCAAATCCAGAGAACCAGTCTTCATCGACTAATTACTTATCCCTCATGCTTCCCCTAAAGTTCTTAGATCCTCCTCTCAAAATTTACTCTTTGAACTTGAAACTTGAACGAATCTCTTCTCTCTCCCTTTTGTTTTTTCCTTTTTTTTGTTCTCTTTTCTTGACTTTATTGTCGTTTTCCCTCCTCCTTTTGTATCCTGGTCGTCTATTTTCGTTTTTGTTGAGTATTTTAACCTTATAATTCCCCTTTTTTAAACATTTTTGTATATCGCCTAGAATCTGAGATTTTTATTAAATTTTAAATTCTATCTTCTATTAGGCAAAACTGTGGCATTTAGCAGAGTCAAGAAAAGCTGCAGCAGCAAGTGAACAATGGGGAAAACAAGGAAAGTAAGGGCCAAAACATCAAATTAAGCAAAATTCCCTTAATCCCCTGAGAAACAGTTAAAACGTCAAAATTAAGTTCAAAAATAATTTCCTCAATTTCTAAAAATTCTACGCTGGTTCCAAACAATTGTCATTTTTCCCCCCCTTTTGACTCAGCACCTTCCTAGCCCTGGTTTTGATTGAGCTATAAGTATGGAAGAGTAGTCAAATCTTGGCACCCAAGTTTTCTAAATATTTTTCAACCCCTAAACTGCCTATTTCTGTTATTTACAAGATGGAGAGGGGGGCCTCTCCATCTACTGAAGAGCAGTAGAAAACTAATATCCACTAACCGGGAGTAAGACCTAAGGATGACTGTCTTATGATTAAGGCAGTGAAACAGTGCAATAGGGGCAGAAGCAAAACAAAGAGGAAACAGCACAGCCATTACATGGTCTCTGAAGCTTAACCATACAAACACAGAAAATAACAGCAGATAAAGACTATATGGCCCATCCAGCCTATCACACTGCTAAACTCTATAATTCTTTCCTCTCTCACACATCATTACAGCCGTTGTAGTAGCAGAGGACTTGGGCAGGAGTGACTGGGGATTGCTGCTGGCCTGACTACACACTAGACCACCAAGGTATGGACAGTAGACACAGTAGACAGGGAAAGGCGAACCAGGAGGGAGCTTGGGAAAGGTAGACAACAAAGTTTTGGTTCCAGCCGAAAACATAGCATCATTTTTGGCAAAAACCAAAACATTACTAGAATTTTAGGCCAGTTTCAAGTAATTTTCGACTTATTATCTTGCACATTAGCCTTATACAGTAAGCGGCTTACAATCTAGATCAGGGTAAAAGCTACAGGAATAGTGAGGGGGTAGACGTCACGACGGTGAAGATAAGGAAGGTGGAACTACACATGTATAAGAACATAAGAACAAAAGCATGGCCTCTGCCGAGTCAGACCATGGGTCCATCATGCCCAGAGGTCCGCTCCCGCGGCGGCCCCCCCCCCCCAGGTCCATGACCTTTAAGTGATCTTATACCTAAAACCTTCTATTTCCTAATCATTTAATATCCAGTATGGTAACCCTCTAACTATACCCTTCAATCCCCTTTTCCTTCAGGAAATCATTCAATCCCATTTTGAAACCCAAAATCGTACTCTGCCCTATCACCTCTCCGGAAGCGCATTTCAGGTGTCCACCACCCTCTGAGTGAAGAAGAACTTCCTATAATTTGTTTTGAATCTGTCTCCTTTCAATTTTTGCGAATGTCCTCTTGTTTTTGTTGCACCCACTAGTCTGAAGAATCTGTCCCTCTCTATCTTCTCCATACCCTTTATGATTTATAAGTTTCTATCATATCCCCTCTAAGTCTCCGCTTTTCCAGGGAAAAGAGCCCCAGCTTCTCTAGCCTTTCAGCATATGAAAGGTTTTCCATGCCTTTTATCATCCTTGTTGCTCTTCTCTGGACCCTCTCGAGTATCGCCATATCCTTCTTAAGGTATGGCGACCAGTACTGAACACAGTACTCCAGATCCGGTCGCACCATCGCCATATACAGTGGGAGGATAACTTCCTTGGTTCTGGTAGTGATACCTTTTTTGATAATGCCCAACATTCTATTCGCCTTCTTTGAGGCCGCTGCGCATTGTGCCCCTGGCTTCATTGTTTTATCCACTAAAACCCCCAAGTCCTTTTCCAGTTTGCCTTCTCCCAGTACCACCCCCCCCCCCCACCCAATCGTGTAGTTATACATCGGGTTTCCTTTCCCTATGTGCAAGACTTTACATTTCTCTACATTGAAGCTCATCTGCCATTTGTTTGCCCACTCACTCAGTTTGTTCAGGTCCCTTTGTAGTTCTTTGCATTTCTCCACAGTTTTAACCCTACTGGAGAGTTTTGTGTCGTCTGCGAATTTTATAACTTCGCACTTCGTCCCTGACTCCAGGTCATTTATGAATATATTGAACAGCAGCGGTCCCAGTACTGACCCCTGCGGGACGCCACTCGTGACCCCTAAAGACATGGGAAGGAGGCACTGGGGGCACTAAAGACAGGAAGGGGCACTAAGGACTAAGGAATAACCAGAAGAACGGTGCAGTGCTTCCCACAGCACCAGAAAAAACATGTCCCATCTCATGCGCGCTGCTATAAACCGGCACCTGCACAATCAGCTGCACATGGCCGTGACAAACACCGATGAAAGAGAGCCTCGGAATAAACAGGACTACTACTGCTGCACTGAAACTCAACGAGGAAAACAAGTGTGAGCATTAAATCGCACCGCTACTGCCGCGCTGTAACCAACAAGGAAACGAAGCGCGTGCATGCAAAGGGCGGGAAAATCCCGGCTCCCTCAACGGATTTCTAGTCATAAAACTTAGCCTCAATAAAATATCCATTCCTTAAACGTATGTTGACCGAATCCACAGTACTAAGACTCCCAAACAGAACAAAACACATACATACTCACAAGCTTGTTGTTAGGGCCAGTTGAAGCCAGTTAGAGCTGGATGTGCAGCACTAACAGAGCAGAATGTAGCAACTGTGGTCTTCCTTTTTTTTTTTAAACAGAGAGGGGAAAGAAGAATAAATCGAGACCCAGTCAGACCCTCTAGCAATGGAGGGAGGGTGAGGCAGGGACCTGGGGGAGCCCAGGTGTAACCCCTAAAGCTGGCACTGTTCAGCCGGACACCCCTGTCTCCCTGAAGAGAAAATCTCAACAGGAGAAATAGCATTGCCAGCTCACTGAAGAGAAACCTTAACAGGAGAAAATAAAATTCCAGTCACAGTCAGTATCCGCACATACCAAGTCCGTTTTAATCACGATCTCTCAGATACATGGAGCAATCCATCTGGTGTGCCACAAGGATCACCGCTATCCCCTTTGCTCTTCAATGTTTACATGTTCTCGCTGGGTACACAACTATCCCAGCTGGGGATAAAACTATTTAGCTACGCTGACGACTTCACGATAATCATCCCATTCACCAACTCTATCTCGGAAGTCACCCCCAAAGCAACAGAAGTATTAAATCGGATGGAGCAATGGATGACCGAATTCAGACTAAAACTAAACTTAGAGAAAACAAAATTTTTCATAGCAGCGCCATACCCACTCGACACTAAAGCACCAATGTGCATCAACAACCTCAGCTATCCAATTCAACCCACTATGAAGATATTGGGTGTAACATTGGACCAAAACCTGACCATGAAAGACCAGGTGGACTCCTTGATCAGAAAAATCTTTTATACCCTCTGGAAACTTCAGTCCATCAGAGCTTACTTCGATGCCTCATCATTTCGAATTCTAGTACAATCCCTTATTCTGAGTCAACTCGATTATGGTAACATCGCCTACTTGGCACTCCCCCAGAAATACATGCGGCGATTTCAACTGGTTCAAAATACAGCGGCTAGACTACTTTGTGGATTGAAGAAGTTTGATCATGTGACACCTTCCTATCGACTTTTACACTGGCTACCAATAGGCACGTGTGAAATTCAAGTTTGGTTGTTTTTGCTTCAAGGTACTTTATGGCTTAGCCCCTAAATACATAACAGACCTTTTCTCTTTCTCAACCAACAGACACAAGCGAAGCTCACACCTGAACTTCGTTTCTCCACCAGTTAGAGGTTGTAAATTTAAAAGTCATCATCAACATCTTCTCGCACATCAAGCAGCATTATGGGGTAAAGACCTTGAACAATTGCTTGTGCCTACTACCTATGGAGAATTCAGGAAACGTCTGAAAACACATCTATTCCTGAAATACTTAGGAGACCAACCCATTCAATCTTAGTCCTTAACAACCGAGCGCAAGAATCACCTGTCGCTAAATCTGTACTTTGTTCATTCAATCTGTAACTCTGTTTATTCACTCAATCTGTAACATTTCTAAGCATTGTAAACCGCATAGAACTTCACGGTCCTGCGGTATATAAACTGTTATTATTATTATTATTATTAATCCAGGAGCTATTCGAATAGCGACCATCACCTGCTCGGAGATAGAGCATACTGGAGATACAGGAGGAGTGCCAGCCAATAGGACCACCTGTTAATCAGTTTCTCTATCTCCACCTGCTGGTAGATGTGTGCTATCCCATTGGTCTCTGGATTCATCTGCTGCTGTTGCTAAGGAAGTTCTGTTTCACTCAGCGAGTGGTGGACACCTGGAATGCTCTCCCAGAGGAATTGCAGAATCCACCGTTCTACGATTTAAGGGTAAACTAGATGCACATCTCCATAACAGTGGCATAGAGTGATATGGGTAAGGGTAAATTAGATGCACATCTCCCTTGAGAAGCATACAGTGATATGGGGACTAAAACTAGGCCAGGGTACACCTGGTGGGGCCCCCACATGTGCTGATCACCGGACTTGATGGACCCAGGGTCTGATCCGGAAATGGCAATTCTTATGTTCTTATTAACCATCTTTATAGAAACAAAAAATATAATGGCAGATAAAAGCCCAAAATGGCTCATCCAATCTGCAGCATCCACTATCATCTCCTCTCCCTATAGGCTAAGGCTCTTTATAAAACTCTATGAGCTCACAATTCAAGCATTGTTATAGAAACATGATGGCAAATAAAGGCTGAATGGCCAATCCAGTCTGACAATCCACAGCATCCATTATCTCCAACTCTCCCTATAGGCTAACGCTCTTAACACTTGCATTGTGAGGTAATAGAGCATTATTATTATAAGCTACGGCTCTAACACTTACATTGTGAGGTCATAGAGGTTTATGGTTATAGAAACATGACAGCAGATAAAAGCCAAATGGCCTATCCAGTCTGCCCATCTGCAGCATCCACTATCTCTTCCTTTCCCTATAGGCTAAGGCTCTTTACACCTGCATTGTGAAGTCATAGAGTGTTGTTTTCAACACATCCAGCCATCTGATTGCAGGTCACCCTCTTTGCCTGAGTCTTTTTCAAATGAAACAAAACTGGAATGAGAGGACTTAGAATGAAGTTAAGAGGTGATAAGCTCATGAGTAATGTAAGGAAATATTTCTTTACAGAAAGGGTGGTAGATGTGTGGAATAGTCTCCCGGTAGAAGTGATGGAGACAGACTATGTCTGAATTCAAGAAAGTATGGGACAGGCACGTGGAATCTCTTAAAGGGAGGAAGAGATAATGGTTACAATGGATGGGCTGACTGGATGGACCATTTGGCCTTTATCTGCCAACATATTTCTATAATCTTAGGAGGCTGGTCTACTAATGGCCACTCTCTTAATTATCCTCTCTAATAATGCTAATCTTCAGACCCTCAGAAATGCCACCAGCCACTCAAATATGTTTCATAGTGGTTGGATTTATACATTCAATCCTCACTGGGTCACTTATAAATGTTTTAAATTTGAATGTAACAAATCTTTCAAATCTTCCATTTATATAAAGCTAATACTTAGCTTAAGTGGTCATTCTAAGGGATATATCACCGACATGTTTCACCCTGGAGGGTTTTCATCAGGGCTACGATCCCTAGATTAGAACTGGTTTCCCATGACACGACCACTATATTTTTCACAGAGAAAACGATCAGACAAGGATGGGTACTTCGCAACTGAGTGGGAGTTAGAAGTTAAAAGCAGCCTCGAAAAGGTAGACGTTTAGCCTAGATTTGACTACTGCCAGAGACAGAACTTGACATACTGACTCAAGCAGTCTGTTCCAGGCATATGGTGCAGCAAAATAGAAGGGATGGAGTCTGGAGTTGACAGTAGAGAAGGGTAAAGATAAGAAAGATCAAAGGAATAGAGTTCCCAGGGAGGAGTATAGGGAGTGATAAGAAAGGAGAGATGATACTAAAGGGCTGCAGAGTGAATGCACTTGTAAATCAGTAAGAGTTTGAACTGGAGGCGGCAAAAAGGGCGAACAGAATGGTGGTAATGATTAAGAAGGGGATCACGAACAGATCGGAGAAGGTTATCATGCTGCTGTACCGGGCCATGGTATGCCCTCACCTGGAATACTGCATCCAGCACTGGTCGCCGTACATGAAGGACACGGTACTATTCGAAAGGGTCCAGAGAAGAGCGACTAAAATGGTTAAGGGGCTGGAGGAGTTGCCATACAGTGAAAGATTGGAGAAACTGGGCCTCTTCTCCCTTGAAAAGAGGAGACTGAGAGGGGACATGATAGAAACATTCAAATAATGAAGGAAATAGACTTAGTAGATAAAGACAGGTTGTTCACCCTCTCCAGGGTAGAGAGAATGAGAGGGCACTCTCTAAAGTTAAAAGGGGATAGATTCCGTACAAACGTAAGGAAGTTCTTCTTCACCCAGAGAGTGGTAGAAAACTGGAACACTCTTCCAGAGGCTGTTATAGGGAAAAACACCCTCCAGGGATTCAAGATAAAGTTAGAAAAGTTCCTGCTGAACCAGAGCGTACGCAGGTAAAGCTAGTCTCGGTTAGGACACTGGTCTTTGACCAAAGGACCGCTATGTGAACGGACTGCTGGGCACGAAGGACCACTGATCTGACCCAGCAGCGGCAATTCTTATGTTCAATGAAGTGACTTGAGGAGAGGGATAATGTGAGCATAGTGACACTGGCAAAATATAAGTCGTACAGCAGAATTTTGAATGGATTGAAGGGGAGAGACACCTAGAATGAGCTTCCAGAGGGTGTGATAGGACAGCGTACGGTATCGGGGTTCAAGAAGGGATTAGATGATTTTCTGCAGGAAAAAGGGATAGAAGGGTATAGATAGAGAGGCACATTCTGTAGGAAGTCAGTCGATGTGGACGACTCTCCTCCTGGCCAGCATCCCTCCTCTTCTCCCTGCACCTCCAGGATCCCTCTAAAGGCAGGAACGCAGCAAGACGGGCCCCCGTGAATGCGCGACATTGATGCATGCGTGTGACATCATCGCGTCAACTTCCATCCAGGGCACTGCATTTAGTATGCTGCCAGCCGGAAAAGTTTGCAGGATACTGTTATAAAGAAAAACAACAAGCTTTTTAGTGGTCTGTTGGATTTCTGCAGAGGAAAAAGAGGAGGAGTCAAAGATGATTCTGAGGTTGTAAGCTGACAAGACAGCTCCTTCCACAATATCACTCACAAAGATGTTAAAAAGAGTCAGTCCAAGGACAGATCCCTGCGGCACTCCACTAACATCATCCTTTTCGTCAGAACACACTCCATTTATCACTTCCTTTTGACTCCTTCCACTTAAACAGTTATGAAGAGATTCATCCAAGTCAGTGTACAGCAAGTGCACTGTGGTTATAATACACACAGCCACTGGAAATGTATCCATCAAATCCAAAACGCATGAATTTAAGGGTCGGCTAAATAGCAGTAAAAAAAAGACAATCCAGTCAGTCCAGTTATCCATTCCACACCTCCACAGATACCCTGAAGATGAGCATACAAAAGCCCCACTTACTTACCTCTAGTACCCAACTCTCCATGCTTAAGGAACCATGGCCACTGCCCAAAAGGACCCCCTGCCTAACTTGACTGACAGACCCAGCACTTGGACATTCAATTCTCACAGAACGTACATCTTGCAACAAAGTTGCTAATTTAATACTATCATCACTGTGAAATATATGCTACTACCATTACTGTACTAGCCTCCCAGCAACTGAGAGCCTGCATTTCCATTAGGTATTCTAGTTTGGCTGCTAGGTCTTTTGGCCTGTTAGTTCTACCACTGCAACATGTGAGACAGCCCATATTACTCCATGACTTCTAACATTTAAAAATAATAATAATAAATCACTGCCGTGCATTGAATTAGTTAAGTTTTGTGCCATCAACTAAGTCATGCTTTCTACTCTCTCTATACATTGAGCAGTAAAGAATCCTCCACTTATAACTTAAGCGGCTTACATTCAGGTATTCAGGTATTTCTCCCCATCTGTCCCAGTGGGCTCACAATCTCACTAATGTATTATGAATATCTAATAATCTTATTGTAAGCTGCATTGATTCCTTGCCGATAATTGTGGGGTATAAGAAATGGTATGGTATGGTTAAGTGACTTGCCCAAGATCACAAGGAGCAGCACTGGGCTTGAACCTGCAACCTCAGGGTGCTAAGGCTGAAGCCCTAACCACTAAGCCACTCAGTAACTATTTTAGTCACCCTCCCAGAAACATACCATTTAACAAAACATTTTTTAAAACTCTGCTTGAAAAATAAGATCAAATTGAACTGTTGTAAGCAAAAGTAAAGCGTTTGCAAAAGTGACATTTATGTGGGGGCAAGTCGTTCCAAAGTCTAGTTGACAGAAAAAAGAACGATGATTGACTGTGGTGCATTATGTCCCTGCCTTTCCCTAAGTGCATAAGTAGCTATGTCAATATGTATATGTGGGAAGAAAGGTGGGAAAGAGGAGATAACGAAGAAATATTTAAACATTTCCATTATAAATGCACGCAAGTCTCTTTCAACTAAAAGAAAGCTCTAGAATGAGGGGACATAGAATGAAGGTAAAGGGGACAGAGTCAGGAGTAACCCAAGGAACTATTTCTTCATGGAAAGGGTGGTGAACTCATGGAACTGCCTCCCAGTGGAGGTGGTAAGAAATTAAGACTGTATCTGAATTCAAGAGGAAGGGACGGTAGCTGCCATGGGTGGGCAGACTGGATAGACCATATGTCTTTATCTGCCTTCATTTTCCTATGAGTTTCTTGGTTAATACACCAGCCAGCTTTCCCTGCATAATACAGTCATTGGAGCAGCCACCCACATGTATTTGCCTACTCCTCACTAAAGACACCCCTCCCACAACTTCTTTCTGTACAACACTGAGAGCACCAACCCACCAGGTTTCCAGACATCACAGTATTGATTATGCACAGTCTCCGCTGCATACAAAATTTTTCAATGATAAAAAAACAGTGAGGTTGACAAAAATGCAAAGCAGCCAGTAAATGTTCACAGAACTCTTTATTAAACAAGGGCTTGACTTGGCACAAAATGTGTTTAGACTAAAAAGTCTTCAAGAGTCTAAATCTTGTGCTCAAATAGGAGATTACTCAGAAAAGGCACTTTCTGTTTTGAAACAGCACCTTTAAAATCACAATATATTGCAACTTTAAAGAGACTCTTTCAAAATAGAAAGTGCCTTCTCTGAGCAATCTCCTATTTGAACACAAGGATTAGACTCAAAACAGGCTTTTGGCCGAAACATGATTTGTGTCAAGTCAAGCACTTGCTTATTTACGTAATAATAAGTTTTATGAGCATCATTGGCCGCTTTGCTTTTTTGTCAACCCCAATGTTTTCATCATGCAACATTTTTCATACAAATCAATTGCATATATGCAAAACTATCATGTGGTTGATGTTTTCTCAGGCCAAGTTTGAGAACCACTGTTTACCTGAAACAATTTTGACTCCTAATACATTGTGATAAAAGACATGAACAATCATCAGCGTCATTCAGGTAGGGAGAACGAGAGGGCACTCTCTAAAGTTAAAAGGGGATAAATTTCGTACAAACGTAAAGAAGTTCTTCTTCACCCAGAGAGTGGTGGAAAACTGGAATGTTCTTCCGGAGGATGTTATAGGGGAAAACACCCTCCAGGGATTCAAGACAAAGTTAGACAAGCTCCTGCTGAACCGGAACTTACGCAGGTAGGGCTGTCTCAGTTAGGGCAATGGTCTTTGACCTAGGGGCCTTCGCGGGAGCAGACTGCTGTGCACGATGGACCACTGGTCTGACCCAGCAGTGGCAAATCTTATGTTCATGGCATCAAAGCCAAATTAGTGGTAGTTAAGACAGCAACTCCAGCAAATGTGAACTAAGGCCAGAGCTAAGCCAACTTCTATGGCCCATACCCTATTTTGGCTGGACAGATCTGGATGGGTTGGTGTGGAGTAACTGGGAAATAAGACCAAAGCCAGGCAGGCTTCTATGGCCTGTGCTCCAAAAATGGCAAGCACAGTTGAGGATTAGATTTTCATATGCTAAACTCAAGCATATGGTATGGTGCAATATTATCTTGGTGGACTAGATGGAACATGTGCCATCATCTACAATGTTACTAAGTTATTTACTCCCACCTTTAATTAAAGTTACAACTCTGAAGAGCAGTATTAAACAGGGCTTGGGGGTATCCACAAGGAGGGACAGTAGTTGAAACAATCATTTAAGAAAACTGCAGGATTTTAACACAGTAGATGAATGAATATTGGCTTAAATAAAGATCTTAAAAGAAACAAATACTGTAGTAGCAATGGAAAAGTCTTGAGAAGTGATGAAGAACAAAGGTATCACATATATTGGATATCCGGGACAGAATATCAAGGGTAGGATGTGAAATCAGGTAAGGAATGTGTAGCGCTGCATGTGAGAGTTATCATGTGGCCACAACTAAAGACAGGATGGTGGGCTTGATGGCGCAGCATGGTATATCACATAATCCAAAGCAAACTGCATAAATCCTAAGAACACCGGACAGCAGTTGCATGTGTCTGGCAGGTCCATCAAGCCCAGTATCCTGTTTCCAACAGTAGCTAATCAAGGTCAGAAATGCCTGGGAAGATCCTAAGAGTAAAACAGATTTGATGCAGCTTATCCTAGGAAGAAATCTATCTTAAGAATGACTTTCTTTGAGAAAATTATCCGGACCTTTCTTTAAAAACCTGCTAAGCTAACTGCAACATTTTATTGTTATTCTGTGTGTGTGTTTCTCTAGGGCAGATGATCCCATAAAAGCCTTTAAGATGTCAAAGTCTACAATATGTGAGACAGCAACATCTGTATCCCTAGTGCCAAAGGTTTGCAGTGATTTGGTTGGTGGCGAGACGGCCTAAAGAAGCCAATTAAGGGTCACAGCCTAGTCCCACTGCTGAACATTTAGGCCAGCCAAGGAATGAGTCAGAGCTCGCGCGGACGGAGAAGGGGGGGCAACACCCAGGCGGCGGAGGCCGGGCCTAGAGCAGGTGGAGGGGGCTCGGGACGGGCCCAGACGGGGGGGGGGAGACGACCCCCCTCCCTCTCTGAGCAGCGGCGGCCGCTACTGCGGCCTCGGGCCCGGCACAGGCCGAGGGAGCAGGCGCGGAGGCCTCGTCCCGGAAACGGGCGCCACGCGACCCCGCTGTGGACAGGGAGGGGGAGCCGGAGCGGGCCCGAGGCCGGACCCGCTCCCCCGGGGCCCAGGGGCTGAGGATGGCGACGGATCACGCGGCGCCGCAGACATGGCGTTACCTCCTTCTCTCCTTCAGTCCGCCGAGCCGGACGCAGCCGCACGAGCGCCCACAACCATTTCCGGGTATCGGCAACTGCTTCTCCGCAGGCGCAGAACCGCCGACACGTGACACGCGACACTGCTGCCAATGAACGACGTCCAAGACTGTAGAACGACAACACGCTCGTCCCGTGACGTCACGGCGCGCAACGTCTATGGCCAGACGCGCATGTGCAGGTTGACGTGCTAGCATCGCCGCTGACGTCGTGACGGTGCGCTGAGCTGAGCTGAGCTCAACCCAGTCCTCTTGGAGAGTGCTTTCGACTCCTCTGACTCTTCTTACCTTGGGTTTTGCATCACCAACCCAATATGTCATGTCTGTCCGTCCAAGTTAGATTGTAAGCTCTTCCGAGCAGGAACCATCTATAAATGTTAACATGCAAGTGATAAGTAGTAGTTATCCAGACCCATAAAGCAATACAGTGGTACCTTGGTTTACGAGAGCACCGGTTTGCGAGTGTTTTGCAAGATGAGCAAAAGATTTGCAAAATCAGCACCTTGGAAACAGCTTGCCTCGATTTGCGAGCGGCGCCCCCCCCCCCCCCCGCAATCCGGCACCCTCCCCCCCCCTGCGATCCAGCATCCCCCCGCTCTTGTCGCACCCCCCCCCCCCCCCGCAATCTGAAATCCCCCAGCACCCACCCAAACACGCTGTTTACCCCCATCTGGCCACCAGCACCAACGCACAGGATGTGCCGGTGCCCGAAGATCTGCGTCCTCTTCCTTGCTGGGCCTTGAGCATCTGTGCATGCTCAAGGCCTTTGAGTTCACGCTCTCTCCGAGATTCTCAGAGATCTCCAAGAATCTCGGAGAGAGCGTGAACTCTAAGGCCTTGAGCATGCACAGATGCTCAAGGCCCAGCAAAGAAGAGGACGCAGATCTTCGGGCACCGGCATGGCCTGTGCGTTGGTGCTGGTGGCCCGATGGGGATAAGCAGCATGTTCGGGTGGGTGCTGGGGGATTTCAGATCGGGGGGGGGGCAGATCACACAGGGGGAGCAATGACGGTTCTCGGGGTAGGGGTGGGGGGTAGAGCAGCGCCACTGGCCTCGAGGGGTGGGGGTGGGTGGGAACGTATCAAGCGAGTTTCCCTTAGTTCCTATGGGGAAACTCACTTTGATATACGAATATTTTGGTTTATGAGCATGCTTCTGGAACAAATTATGCTCGTAAAACCAAGGTACCACTGTATTGCATACCAAAACAAAAAATAAAGAGGAACTGGAGCAAAAGTCCACAAACACAACACTCATATCCTCCAGTACAAACGCTGAAGCTAAAGCCTGTACCACATTATCAAGCCTGTCGGCCACGAAGCAACAAATAATAAAAATAATAATAATTTTTTTTTTTTTAATATACTGCTATACCAGAAAGGTTTGAAGCGGTTCACAACAAAGAAAAAATACAATCAATGTAATTAAAAAAGATATAATAGTACACTCAATTAAAACTGGAATACATCAATTATAAGACAAGGATGAGTTAAACAGTAACACAGCTAAGATGTAAACATGTCAAACAGATGTGTCTAACGATTTTCTAAAATCGGAATAGGAAGTAGCCTCTAATACTGGCTTTCCAAGCCACGTATTCAATTTAGCGGTCTGAAATTAGAAAATTCTGTCAAAGAACTTCTTATATTGACAGGATTTTATAGAAGGAAATTGAATAGATTTATTCTATGTGTACTTTTGTTGGAATAGTTCAAAGAAAAGTGAGAAGCAAGATAGTCTGGTAGCATCCCCAAAACTGTTTTGTAACAAATATAGGAAAACTTAAAAAGAACTCTGGACTCTACCAGCAACCAGTTAAGTTTTTGATAGAAGGGAGTAACATAGTAACATAGTAGATGACAGCAGATAAAGACCCGAATGGTCCATCCAGTTTGCCCAACCTGATTCAATTTAAATTTTAAAAAAAATTTTTCTTAGCTATTTTTGGGCAAGAATCCAAAGCTCTACCCGGTATAGTGCTTGGGTTCCAACTGCCAAAATCTCCATTAAAACCAACTCCAATCCATCTACACCCTCCCTCCCAGCCACTGAAGCCCTCCCCAGCCCATCCCCCACCAAACGGCCATACACAGACACAGACCGTGCAAGTCTGCCCAGTACTGGCCTTAGATCAATATTTAATATTATTTTCTGATTCTAGACCCTCTGTGTTCATCCCACGCTTCTTTGAACTCAGTCACGGTTTTACTCTCCACCACCTCTCTCGGGAGCGCATTCCAGGCATCCACCACCCTCTCCGTAAAGTAGAATTTCCTAACATTGCCTTTGACTCTACCACCCCTCAACCTCAAATTATGTCCTCTGATTTTACCATTTTCCTTTCTCTGGAAAAGATTTTGTTCTACATTAATACCCTTCAAGTATTTGAACGTCTGAATCCTATCTCCTCTGTCCCTCCTTTAGTCTAGGGTATACATATTCATGGCTTCTAGTCGCTCCTCATACGTCTTCTGGCGCAAGCCTCCTATCATTTTCGTCGCCCTCCTCTGGACCGCTTCAAGTCTTCTTAATGTCCTTCGCCAGATACGGTCTCCAAAACTGAACACAATACTCCAAGTGGGGCCTTACCAATTACCTGTACAGGGGCATCAACACCTTCCTTCTACTGGCTACGCCTCTCTTTATACAGCCCAGCATCCTGCTGGCAAGCAGCCACTGCCTTGTCACACTGTTTTTTCGCCTTTAGATCTTCGGACACTTTCACCCCAAGGTCCCTCTCCCCGTCCGTGCATATCAGCTTCTCTCCTCCCAGCATATACGGTTCCTTCTTATTATTAATCCCCAAATTCATTACTCTGCATTTCTTTGCATTGAATTTTAGTTGCCAGGCATTAGACCATTCCTCTAACTTTTGCAGATCCTTTTTCATATTTTCCACTCCCTCTTCGGTGTCTACTCTGTTACAAATCTTGGTATCATCTGCAAAAGGCACACTTTTCCTTCTAACCCTTCAGCAATGTCACTCACACAAACATATCGAACAGGATCGGCCCCGGCACCGAACCCTGAGGGACTCCACTACTCACCTTTCTTTCCTCTGAGCGACTTCCATTAACCACCACCCTCTGAATCTGTCCGACAGCCAGTTTCTAACCCAGTTCACCACTTTGGGTCCTAACTTCAGCCCTTCAAGTTTGTTCAATAGTCTCCTATGAGGAACTGTATCAAAGGCTTTGCTGAAATCTAAGTAAATTACATCTAGCATATGTCCTTGATTCAGCTCTCTGGTCACCCAATCAAAAAATGCAATCAGGTTCGTTTGGCACGATTTACCTTTTGTAAAGCCATGTTGCCTCGGATCCTGTAACCCATCAGATTCAAAGAAGTACACTATCCTTTCTTTCAGCAACACTTCCATTATTTTTCCAACAGCTGAAATAAGGCTCACCGGCCTGTAGTTTCCTGCTTCATCCCTGTGACCACTTTTGTGAATAGGGACCACATCCGCTCTACTCCAATCCCCAGGAACCACTCCCGTCTCCAGAGATTTGTTGAACAAGTCTTTAATAGGACTCGCCAGAACCTCTCTGAGCTTCCATAGTATCCTGGGATGGATCCCGTCTGGTCCCATCGCTTTGTCCACCTTCAGTTTTTCAAGTTGCTCATAAACACTCTCCTCCGTGAACGGCGCAGAATCCATTCCATTTTCTCATGTAACTTTGCCAGACAATCTCGGTCCTTCTCCAGGATTTTCTTCTGTGAACACAGAACAGAAGTATTTGTTTAGCACATTTGCTTTTTCCTCATCACTCTCCACATATCGGTTCCCAGAATCTTTTAGTTTAGCAATTCCATTTTTCATCTTCCTCCTTTCACTAATATATCTGAAAAAAATTTTGTCTCCCTCTTTTACATTTTTAGCCATTTGTTCTTCCGCCTGTGCTTTCGCCAGACATCTCTCTCTCTCTTGGCTTCTTTCAGTTTCACCCTGTAGTCCTTTTTGCACTCCTTTTCTTGGTTTTTTTTTTTATATTTCATGAACGCCAACTCTTTCGCCTTTATTTTCTCTGCCACTAGTTTGGAGAACCATATCGGCTTCCTTTTTCTCTTGTTTTTATTGATTTTCTTCACATAAAGGTCCGTAGCCATTTTTATCGCTCCTTTCAGCTTAGACCACTGCCTTTCCACTTCTCTTATGTCTTCCTATCCTAACAGCTCTTTCTTCAGGTACTCTCCCATTGCATTAAAGTCTGTACGTTTGAAATCTAAGACTTTAAGTATCGTGTGGCCGTGCTACACTTTAGCCGTTATATCAAACCAAACCGTTTGATGATCACTACTTTCCAGGTGAGGACCCACTCAAACATTAGAGATACTCTCTCCATTTGTGAGGACCAGATTCAATATCGCTTTTTCCCTCGTGGGTTCCGTCACCATTTGTCTGAGCAGAGCATCTTGAAAGGCATCCACAATCTCCCTACCTCTTTCCGATTCCGCAAACGGAACATTCCAGTCCGCATCCGGCAGGTTGAAATCTCCCAACAGCAGAATCTCCTCTTTCCTTCCAAACTTTTGGATATCCACAATCAGATCCTTATCAATTTGCTGTGATTGAGTCGGCGGTCTGTAGACTACACCCAAGTAGATAGACGTTCCATCCTCTCTTTTCAGAGCGATCCATATCGCTTCTTCCTCTCCCCAGGTCCCTTGCATTTCGGTCGCTTGGATATTGATCTTTACATAGATGGTTACTCCTCCACCTTTTTGACCATCTCTGTCCTTCCTAAAAAGATTATATGTAATAATAAAGTAATATGTTCCCATTTTTTTAATCCAAAAATAAGGTGTTCTGGATCAGTCTGAGTTTTTTGAGTGTTTTTTTATAAGCTCCTAGATATACAATATTACAGTAATCTAAAATACTCAAAATGGATGACTGCACCAGCAAACGAAAAGAGGTTTCATCAAAGAACTTCTTGATGGTGCAGAGCTTCCAGAGCCGAAATACATTTCTTAAACAATAGGTCTGTATGTTTTTCAAAAGTCAGATGTTTATCCAAAGTTACATCCAATATTTTTATGGATTGTTCAATGTTATATTCCAGCCCGCTCACATGAATCGTGGTTTCTTTTATCTTTTCATTGGGTGTTGCTAAAAAAAATTTAGTTTTTCCAGTATTCAGTTTCAATTTAAAAGTGGTCATCCAAAGCTCGATCTGATTTAAAATATTTGCCAAAAGATTAATAAAATCAGATGACAGACAGGTTAATGTAATAATTACAGTAATATCATCTGCATAAATATAAAAGTTGAGCTTTAGACTTTGCAACAAATTACCCAGTGAAATAAGGTAGATGTTAAACAGTGTTGGGGACAAAGGGGAGCCCTGCAGCACCCCACAAGAATTATCCCAACTGTAGGACAAATTGTCATCCTTAAACACCTGATAGGATCTTTTGCCCAGGAATCTCTTAAACCAATTTAGAACATTTCTCACAATACCAATGGATTCCAGACAATCCAAAAGAATGGTATGATCCACCAAGTCAAAGGCACAGCTTAGATCCAACTGCAGGATCATAGCACTTGTACCTAGACTATAAAGGAAGTGTAAATGATTTAATAAAAAGGCCATAACTGTTTCGGTACTAAAACCAGACCTGAAACCTGATTGGTTATTATGTAGGATACTAAACTTGTCTAAATAGGTAGTCAATTCTGCATTTACCATCCCCTCCAATAGCTTAGTGACCAACAGAATACTAGCAATGGGTCTGAACTTTGATATATTATTTGATGATTCTTTAATATTTTTTTAATTGGTGTTATCACAATTTGGCTGTTTCTCTGGGAACTTCCTTATAGATACAGTGGTACCTTGGTTTACGAACATAATTCATTCCAGAAGCATGCTCGTAAACCAAAATAATTGAAACTCGCTTTGATACGTTCCCACCCCACCCCTCCTCCTCCCCGAGGCCAGCGGTGCTGCTCCCCCCCCTCCCCCGCTCGCAAAGGCCCCCCGAGAATCTCAGCGAGAGGGAGAATTAGGCCTTGAGCATGCGCAGATGCATGCTCAAGGCCAGCAGAGGCAGAAAGATCTTCTAGCGGCACCGGCATGTCCTGTGGGCTGTGTGCCGGTGCCAGACAGGTGAGGGGGGGTAAGTTCAAGTTGTTCGGACGGGGGGGGGGTGCCGGTTCGAGCGGGGGGGGGGGTGCTCGCAAATCGAGTCAACACTCAGTTTGCGAGAAAAGTTTTGCGAGAATGTTTTGCTCGTCTTGCAAAACACTTGCAAACCGGGTTACTCGCAAACCGAGGTTTGATTGTATATATGTATACATACCGAGCAGTTAGTACAGGCAGGTCTATCTCATGCATATTCATTATGGATATCCTGAATGGCTAGGTGTGTTCGAAGGATTGGGTTGAGAAGCACTGCTCTGAGAGCCTCACTAAAGTAGCCTATCTCTGCCAACTGAGTAGGGGCAGATACAACTGAGGGGGAGGGGGGCAGGGCTAACTAAGAACATAAGAATAGCCCTAGTGGTTCAGACTAATGGTCTCTCAAGCCCAGTAGCTCGTTCTCACGTTGGCCAATCCAGGTCACTACGACCTGGCCAAGGAGTAGCAATATTCCATGCTACAGACCCAGGGCAAGCAGTAACTTCCCCTGTGTCTTTCTCAATAACAGATTATGGACTTTTCCTCCAGGAAATTGTCCAAACCTTTCTTAAAATGTCCAAACCTGCCTCAGGGCTGTCTAGCCTCAACCCTTAATGGCCATAACCCAGTTGAGTTTTCAGGATTTCCACAATGGATATACTTGAGGTTATGGAAGGGTTATCATATCTGGAGCCTCACAAACTCGGACGCATGGCCCTGCCCCTTTCTGCCCTCATCCTTGCCTTGTTCCGCCTCTAGTTTCACCCAGTTCTGCCTCTAACTCTGCCCCCAGCCCAAATCCATCAAAGCCTCCTCTTCCCCAAATAAACAAATAAACTCTGGCTGCATGTTGAGGGCCTCAAACATGCACAGATGTGTGCGACTTCATTGACACACGCTCAGAGGCTTTCCAGATGCGGCCAGAGCTCATCAGGGCTTTCCAAAACACAAACTACTACTATTGATTATTTCTATACTGCTACCAGAGTCACAATATCCGGAACTTGGAGGCGAGGAGGATGGCAGTTTGAGTGCAGAGCTCCTCTCCCTGGACAATCTGCCTGCTTTTAAATATCAGCAGCAGTGGGAGATCAATTGCTTTTACACCTAAGCAGCAAAGGAACCAACCCACCAAAAACCCACAGTCCCGGTACTGCAAAAATATGAGCTCCACCCTCCCTGCAGTTCGCTAGGAAAATCAACTGCTTTTACACCTAAGCAGCAGCAGGACCAGCCACCACTACCAAGAGCCCTTTGCCCCGATCCAGCCAGGCATGTGAGCTCCTCCCTCTGCAGTCCATTGGAGAGATCAATCTACCTGCTTTTAAATATCAGCAACAGTGGGAAATCAACTGCTTTTACACCTCAGCAGCAGCGGAACTATCCGCAACTACCAAGAGCACACAGACCCGATCCAACCAAGAGTGTGAGCTCCACCTCCCTCTGCAGTCCACTAGGAAGATCAACTGTTTTTTACACCTAAGCAGCAACAGGACCAGCCACCACTACCGAGAGCCCTTTGCCCTGATCCAGCCAGACAAGTAAGCTCTTCCCCCAGCATTCCGTTGGAAAAATCAATATACTTGCTTTTAAATATTATCAGAAGTAGGAGATCAACTGCTTTTACACCTAAGCAGCACCAAGACCAGCCACCACTATCGAGAGCTTTTGTCCCAATCCAGCCAGATGTGTATGCTCTTCACCATACAATTTGTTGGAGAGATCAATCTGCCTGCTTTTAAATATCAGCAGCATTGGGAAAACAACTGCTTTTACACCTAAGCAGCAGCGGGTCCATCCGCAACCACCAAGAACCCACAGACCCGAACCTGCCAGGAATGTGAGATCCGCCCCCCCTACAATCCGATAAGAAGATCAACTGTTTTTACACCTAAGCAGCAATAGGACCAGCCGCCACTACCGGGAACCCTTTGCCACGTTCCAGCCAGACATATAAGATCTTCCCCCAGCATTCCATTGGATAGATCAATCTACCTGCTTTTAAATATCAGCAGCAGTGGGAGAACAACTGCTTTTACACCTAAGCAGCATTGGGACCAACCGCAACTACCAAGAGCCCATAGACCAGATCATGACAGGAGTGTGAGCTCCACACCTCCTGCAGTCCGCTAGGAAGATCAACTGCTTTAACACCTAAGTAGCAGCAAGACCAGCTGCCTATAATAGGAGCCCTTGCCCCAATCCAGCCAGGCATGTGAGCTCCTCCCCCTATATCCCGTTTAAGAGATCAATCTACCTGCTTTAAATATCAGCAGCAGTAGAAAAACAACTGCTTTTACATACAAGCAGCAGCAAGACCTACCGCAACCACCAAGAACCCACAGTCCCGATCCTGCCAGGAGTGTGAACTCCTCCCCCTGCAGTCCATTGGAGAGATCAATCTGCCTGCTTTTAAATATCAGCAGCAGTGGAGATCAACTGCTTTTACACCTAAGCAGCAACGAGACCAGCCACAACCACCGAGAGCACACAGACCTGATACTACCAAGAGTGTGAACTCTTCCCACCCTGCAATCCGCTAAGAAGATCGACTCTCGGCTCCGGGCGGCTTTCCCGCAGAGGAGAGAATCCTGCATTCACCGTGGGCCTCATCTGGGGCAGCCTCCTTGGAGCGGCTGGGGCACGGGCAATGTGTCTGGGAGGGAATGCATGGATGGGAGAACATCTCAGGGGAGGAGACATAGGCATCCTGGGACTGTCGGCCAAGTCTCTTCCCTGAAGAAGCCCTTTCTGGAAACGTCAATCGCTCCTCCTAAACTTACTTGCTCCACTTCATCACTTCATCATGCTTCTATTCCTTTCTCTCCTCTCTTCTACCTTCCAAAGTATTTAGATCAATGCTGTCTTGTTAAAATGTTTATTTTATTTTTATTTTTCCTCTAACTCTACTTTTCACTTCTCTATTACCCTCCAGGTACTTTAGTTAGATTGTGAGCCTTCGGGACAGTAAGGGAATTTTTCAAGTACCTTTCTTATTTCTAATCTTAATGTATATTTTCTGTAAACCGCTTAGAACCTAACGGATGTAGCGGTATATAAGAAATAAATTACATTACATTACATTACAAAGAATAAGAACAGTCCCTGCTCGAAAAAGCTTACAATCTAAACACGCAAGACAGACAGATGTCATGGATGCAGTTAAGGGGAACGGTTAATCAGCAGACTGGGTTGGAGAGCAGAGGAATAAGAACCTGGACAGTCTTCTAAAAAGAGGACATGTCTGGGTTTTCCCCAATGTTTGGTAACCTTAGCTTGGAAACATAGAAACATGATGGCAGATAAAGGCCAAATGGCCCATCTAGTCTGCCCATCCACAGTAACCATTATCTCTTTCTCTCTCTGAGAGATCCTATGTGCCCATCCCAGGCCCTCTTGAATTCAGACACAATCTCTGTCTCCACCACCTCTTCCGGGAGACTATTCCATGCATCTACCACCCTTTCTGTAAAAAAAAAGTATTTCCTTAGATTACTCCAGAGCCTATCACCTCTTAACTTCATCCTATGTTTTTAGGCTGGCTGTGAGTGCCTCGCATCTGGACCAAATTGTGCATCACTTCCCCTGAGAAATGCTCAATTGGTCCATACGCGACCTAGCTAGAAGAAAAGTGCTGGTTAGTCAAAAAAATACAGTAATTTACAGCATAGTTAAAGGGAAAGCAACCCTTGAGACCGGCACTACCTCAGGTTTTTTTTTTTTTACAGAACAGAATCCACAGGCTCTCAAAGCAATATGCCTTGCTTGAATTAGGGGGCAAGGCTTACTGCTGAGGCTCCTCTAAAAAAATGTGGGGAGATGGAGGAAATGGGGGGAGGGACCCAGCATGAGACCCGCTGGGTTTGACACCCTTGAGGTCGAACGGACCCCCAAACAGGGCCCACCCAAGCTCAATCCCGTCAAAAACAGGGACTAGAAACCCTAAACAAATTCCAATAGCCCTACCAAGGGAGATGGGTACAGCTCACTCACACCTGCTGGAGACTGAGAGAAGACTGATAGGAATAGGGGAAGGTACCTCATATACTATTCCAGTTTTGTTTCAGTCTCCACCTGCTGGTCATGATGAGATATATACCCACTTGTAAGATTAACCTCTACCGGTCTGGAGAGTGCTAAAGAAGTACCGCTTTAAAATGAATCTTTGGATTGTGTCTGAGCAGGAACGTTTAATATTTATGGATTGAAACATACCCGTTGCATGTCAGTTAATGTAGGAAGGGAGAAGTGGGAACATTTAGAGAGACAAATTTATATGATCATTTAATGTGGGCGGAGGGAAGGCGTGCGATTTAATAGCAAGTTTTGTTCCAATGATTTGTATTTTGTCAATGAAGTAATTTGCAAGCTCCTGTGTAGTAGGATTATTTTCTGAAGGTGGGTTTTTATGATTTACTGTTATTAGTGAGATTACATTGAATATAGCGTGGATGAATTTTTTTGCTTTGGGAATGCGTTCTGAGTAATGTTTTCTTTTTGCTTGGTTAATTTTCATTTTGTATTTATTTAGTGAGGTAGGGGCCTTTTCATGTCTCCATTTTCTTTCTAGAGATCGTAATTGTTTTTTAAGTATTGTTAATTTAGCAGTGTACCATGGATTCCTGATGCGGCAGGATGAGATAGTGCAAGAGGTGAAGGAGACTATTTTGTCAAGAATGGCGTTTATAGAAGTGTTCAATGCTAGAATCTGATCATCCATGGAAGGCTTGATAAGGTCGTCTATATTAAATTGGAAAGTGGAAGAGATTCTTGAAATGTCTAATTTACTATAATCACGATATGTAATAGTTTTAGAGGAAGGACATTTGGTGGTCTCTTTAAAGTGCTCAATGTAAATCACTAGGGAAGAAAAAGTGCCTGTTAGAAATAAAAACCAATTAAGCTCAATTAAATGCTTCTTTTCAGACTGGCACTGCCTCAGGATGGTTGTTTTTTTTTTGTAAGTAAAAACTTTAACAGAGCAGCAGACCCCACAGGCTCTCAAAGCTGTAATCTTTGCTTGAACTATGGCAAGGCATACAGCTGAGGTACCTCTAATTAAAATTCGGGGAGGTGGGGGAAAATGTGGGAAGGACTCGGTTGCTCAAGTGTCGCACCCCTGAGGCGGTCCCCCAAGCTCTGTCCGGACAACAAAAACAGGGACAAAAAGGCCACTAATCCAAACCAACAGGCCCTAACTAAAGAAAGACTGCACGGGCTTACCACCTCCATCTGCTGGAGACTGAGAACAGACTTTAGATGAGACTGCACAGAGCCCACTTGTACTAATGACTTTTATGTCTCAATCTCCACTTACTGGCAGAGGAGCGTAAACCCATCCGTTCTGTACTGGTTTGTAGGGACGATAAAGAAATGATATTTTCAGCTCAGCTTGAACCACCCAACCTAAGTCAATTGATGCTTGTGGCTTGCTGGCAACATTAAAAATACTTCTAGAGCAGACTGTCAGGGTTGTTTTCCCCAGGGGCCACTCTACTGTCTGGAAAGCAGAGTGGCAATCCAGGAGAGGAAGTGAGAGGGTTAGAGGTGAAGTTTGCATCCAGGAAGAAGGAGTGTGCCACATCCCAAAGAAAAGCAGTAGTATTTGAGTCCCAGTGGGGTACAGGAAACCCTTAATGATGCCTGGAGGGGCCTATGTATATCTTTCTTCTGAGGCCGAGTCCTCTGTTATACTAAACAAACACCAAGAGTTCAATTTTGAGATAATGTCAATGGGCTATTGCAGAAACATCTAATTTATTCAGTCACATGGCTCCAAGTGCTCAGATGGACAGTTTCAGTGGAAGAGTGCAATAAGCTACTGAAGCTTTATAAACAGGACTTGTTTTTTTTAATTGAGCTGTGTATTTCCAAACATAGCTCGCAACATTCAAATGAAGCAGCTGCAGATTTTACTAAGACTTAAATGGCTCCAGATGGATTCTGCTCTTTCCTTTGTTTTCTGTCCAACCGTAGCATTTCAATAGCTCTGGGGGAAAAGGGGGGGAAGAGACTGGAACGCTGGAGTGTGGCACTCCTAAAAGGGTCCCCCAAGCTCAGTCCTAACAAAAAAAGGGACATAAAGGCCACTAATCAAATCCAACAGGCTTACCACTTCCACCTGCTGGAGACTGAGAACAGACTGATTGGAGATGGGACTGCACAGCCCACTTTTACTATTGCCAAAAGTCAATGTATACTCAGTCTCCACCTGTTGACAGAGGAGCGTAAAGCATCCATTCTGTGCCAGCCTGGAGGGACGATAAAGAAGCAGATTATTTTCCTAAGACCAAATTTGCTCCAGATGGATTCTGCCTGTTCCTTTGTTTTCTGTCCAACTGTAGCATTTGGATAGCTCTCTCTCTCTTTTGAATCCATCTCAAGTAACTGCTTATGTAAACTCTAAGGTATATTCCAGTCTGGCCCACCTCTGACCCCACCACTTAAGCAAGGGGATACTTCCTCTTCTCTGTGCTCACAAACCCTTTCTTTTACTAAAGCCAGCTGTGCCAACTGCTATGATAAATTTTCCAATGCCCATATGAATTGAATAGGCATAGGAGAATTTGCTATGTGCTTTTCTAAAAACAGGGGCCAAATAAACTATACTGCTCATCTCAAGTCTTCAAAGATTTTCTTTTCAAATCTCTTGACAAATTAAGATTTCTTGATTTGGCTTTAATTTGTGCTTAAGAATATAACAATAGCTTTAATAGATCAGACCAATGGTCCATCAAGCCCAGTAGCCCGTTCTCACGATGGCCAAACCAGGTCCCAAGGTGTAGCAACATTCCATGCTACCAATCTAGGGCAAGCAGTGGCTTCCCACATGTCTTTCTCAATAATAGACTATGAACTTGTCCTCCAGGAAATTGGCCAAACCTTTTTTAAATCAGCTACATTAGCTGCTCTTACCACATCCTCTGGCAATGCATTCCAGAGCTTAACTATTCTGAGTGAAAAAATATTTCCCTGTAACGTTGAATGTCCCCTTGGCTTTGTGATTTTTGATGGAGTTAAAAATAAAAATCGATCCACTTGTACCCATTCTACTCCACTCAGGATTTTGTAGACTTCAATCATGTTTCCCCTCAGCCGTCTCTTTTCCAAGCTGAAGAGCACTAACCTTTTTAGTCTTTCCTTATACGAGAGGAGTTCCATCCCCTTTATCATCTTGGTTGCTCTTCTTTGAACCTTTTCTAGTTCCACTTCATCTTTCTTGAGATAAGTTGACTAGAGCTAAATGCAATACTCCAGGTGAGGTCATATCATGGAGCAATACAGAGGTATTATTTTTTATTCATTCATTCATTCATTCAATTTTCTATACTATTCTCCCAGGAGAGCTCAGAACGGTTTTACATGAATTCATTCAGGTACTCAAGCATTTTTCCCTGTCTGTCCCGGTAGGCTCGCAATCTAATATACCTGGGGCAATGGGGGGATTAAGTGACTTGCCCAGGGTCACAAGGAGCAGCGTGGGTTTGAACCCACAATCCCAGGGTGCTGAGGTTGTAGCTTTAACCATTTGTTTGCTTTCTTGGCCGCCGCCACACATTAGGTGGAAGGTTTCAGTGTACTTTCCATGATGACACCCAGATATTTTTCTTGGGCAATGACCTCCCCCACAAAGGTGGGCCCTTCTTGGGCAATGACACCCTCCCCCCACCCCCAAGGTGGACCCTAGCATCTGGTAACTATGATTTGGGTTATTCTTCCCAATGTGCATCACTTTGCATTTCTCCGCATTAAATTTTATCTGCCACTTGGATGCCCAGTCTCCAAATTTCTTAAGGTCTGCCTGCAATTTTTCACAATCTGCATGCGTTTAAAAACTTTGAACAGTTTAGTGTCATCTACAAATTTAATCACCTCACTCATCGTTCCAATTTCCAGATCATTTATAAATAAGTTAAATAGCACCAGTCCCAGTACAGATCCCTGCGACATACCACTATTTACCCTCCTCCATTGAGAAAAATGGCCATTTAACCCTACCCTTTGTTTCTTGTCCAATAACTAATTCTTAATCCACAATTGAACATTGCCTCCTATCCCAAGACTAATTTTCTCAGGAGCCTTTCATGAGGAACTTTGTCAAAGATTTCTGGAAAACTAGATATTCTACATCAACCAGTTTGCCTGTATCCACACGTTTATTCACATCTTCAAAGAAGTCAAGGACATGTGACACAAGACCTCCCTCGACTGAACCACAGCGACAGCGCTCAACTTTAGAAAAGGGAACTACGATGCTATGAGGAAAATGGTGAGAAAGAAACTCAGAAACAGCTCACAGAAGATGGAGACCATAGAGAAAGCCTGGTCCCTACTCAAGGACACGGTGCAAAAAGCACAAAACCTGTACGTCCCCAGGTTTAGGAAAGGGTGCAAACAGAATCAAACAAAAAACCCGGTGTGGATAACAAAGGAAGTGAAGAAGGCGATAGGCCACAAGAAAACATCATTCAGAAAATGGAAAAAGGACCAAACTGAGGAAACCCGGAAGGAACACAAAAAACACCAGAAAGAATGTCACCGAGTGGTAAGGAAAGCAAAAAGAGAATACGAAGAGAAGCTGGCCGGGGAAGCAAGAAACTTCAAACCGTTCTTCAGGTACGTGAAGGGGAAGCAACCAGTGAGGGAGGAAGTGGGACCGTTGGATGATGGAGACAGAAAGGGAGTGGTAAAGGAGGAAAAAGAGGTAGCGGACAGGTTAAACAAGTTCTTCTCGTCGGTCTTCACGAGCGAGGACACATCCAATGTACCAGAACCCGAGGAGATCATAAGTGGGGATCAAGATGAAAAGCTGGAGCAAATAGAGGTAAGCCATGAAGACGTCCTCCGACAGATAGATAGATTGAAAAGCGACAAATCACTAGCCCGAATGGAATCCACCCAAGGGTACTAAAAGAACTGAGAAAGGAAATAGGTTACATATTTGCCGGAGTGGTTCCGCTATCATTGAAAACTGGGGAGATCCCGGAGGACTGGAAAATAGCAAATGTCACGCCTATCTTTAAGAAGGGATTGAGAGGTGACCCGGGAAACTACAGGCCGGTGAGCTTGACTTTGGCTCCAGGTAAGATGATGGAAGAACTGATTAAGGACAGCATCTGCGAGCACATAGAAAAAAATGGGCAGCTGAGGGCGAGCCAGCATGGCTTCTGCAAGGGAAGGTCATGCCTCATGAACTTACTACACTTCTTTGAGGGCATAAACAACCAGATGGACAAAGGGGAACCCATAGACATCATTTACCTCAACTTCCAAAAAGCCTTCAATAAGGTACCCCATGAACGGGTGCTTAAGAAGCTGTGGAACCACGGGGTGGAGGGGGATGTATACTGATGGATTAAACACTGATTGGCGGGCAGAAAACAAAGGGTTGGAGTGAAGGGCCAATACTCAGACTGGCAATGGGTCACAAGCGGAGTTCCGCAGGGGTCGGTGTTGGGACCGCTCCTGTTCAATATATTTATAAATGATCTGGAGACTGGGACGAAATGTGAGGTTATCAAATTTGCAGATGACACCAAACTCTGCAGCATGGTCAGAACCACGGAAGACTGTGAGGAACTGCAAAGGGACCTAACGAAACTGGAAGAGTGGGCAAAAAAGTGGCAGATGCGTTTTAATATAGAGAAATGCAAGGTCATGCATGTTGGGAAAAAAAAAACGATGTTCAGCTATACAATGGGGGGATCATTGCTAGGGGTAAGTACCCTTGAAAGAGACCTAGGTGTGTTGGTGGATACAACAACGAAAGCATCGGCACAATGTGCGACAGCCTCCAAGAAAGCAAACAGAATGCTGGGTATCATCAAGAAGGGTATCACGACCAGGACAAAGGAAGTCATCATGCCACTGTATCGTGCAATGGTACGCCCGCATTTGGAGTACTGTGTCCAGTATTGGTCGCCGTACCTCAAGAAGGACATGGCAATACTTGAGGGGGTCTAGAGAAGAGCGACGAAAATGATAAGAGGTATGGAAAACTTTTCATATGCCAACAGGCTAGAAAAGCTGGGGCTGTTCTCCCTGGAAAAGCGGAGACTTAGAGGAGAAATGATAGAAACTTTCAAGATCCTGAAAGGCATAGATAAGGTAGACAGGGACAGATTCTTCAGACTGTGGGGAACAACAAGTAGAAGGGGGCACTCAGAGAAACTGAAAGGGGACAGGTTTAGAACCAATGCCAGGAAGTTCTTCTTCACCCAGAGAGTGGTGGGCACGTGGAACGCACTCCCGGAGGTTGTGATAGGGCAGAAGACACTACAGGGATTCAAAGAAGGTTTGGATAAATTCCTGAAGGATAAGGGGATTGAGGGGTACGGACAGAAGTAGTAATAGGTTATAGGATGAGGCAGGGACCACTTTGACAGGTCATGGACCTGATGGGCCGCCGCGGATGCAGACTGCTGGGCGTGATGGACCTCTGGTCTGACCCAGTGGAGGCAACTTCTTATGTTCTTAACCCATGCTGACTCATTAAATCATGTTTGTCTACGTTCCACAATTTTTATAATAGTTTCCACTATTTTGCCTGGCACTAAGGTCAGTCTTACTGCTCTTTAATTCCCCGGATCACCTCAGAACCTTTTTAGAAATCAGCATTAACATTGGTCACCCTCCAATCTTCAGGTACTACAGATGATTTTAGTGACAAGTTACAGATCACTAACAGCAGGTCAGCAATTTCATGCTTTTTAGTCATTTTTCTCCAGTATTTAAAAATGACCGCTGCCTTTCCATTAAGAAGAAATTTGGCCTTAATTTATGGGGGCTCTTTTAACTCTCTTTCCAAAAATTGCCTTATCTAAGTTTCCTAGAACAAAGGGTGTGAAAACTTATGGCATCAAGACTGGTCGTTCTTTATAGCTTTTGGAAAGCTTCTATAATTATTTCATTTGAAATCAAAGTACAGTATGCTGGTAGATCAGTGAAAAAACTTGTACTCTACAACATGCAACTCAAAATGCTTTGACTGATCCGAACCTGCATGATCTTCAAGTTACTGTGTTATTCTCAGTTATTCCTGTGATGTGTAATTTCATCAGTTTACAATGTATAAGTTTCCAATGGAAGCCTACAAACATGGGGTGAGCAGGTTCAACACCTCAGATACAAATCACCATAAAAGCCACTAGATTTGTTTGACATTTGATTGTAAACCAACTAAATGTTTTATTTTATTCTGATTAGTTGTTTAGCAAGATTCTGTAAATAAAAACAAAATAAATACAATTTACAAAAAAGCCTTAGATGGCCTTGGCAAGTAAGAGTGTCATATTTGAACTTTTCTTTAATAAGACAGACTTAGAACAAAAAGACAGTATGACCATTACATTGTAGTTCTCGCTCATTCTTTCTCCCCTAACAAAAGGTAATTCCTTGCCCCCTGATTCTGGTTCACTCCCATGTAATTCAACAGCAAACCTGAAAGCTAAGGGCCCAGAAGGGTGACCAATACTACTACAGATCATAGTTTGGATTTTTTCTCAGGATGACAAAGCCCTCCAGGATAGGAGTAACAGGCAGGTACTCCTCAGTAGCGAGTTCTGCTCGCTCGCCGTGTGCCAGTAAGACTGGGGTGGTGTGCGTTTGGAAGCCTGTGATAGTCTTCGGTTTTCCTGCTTGACCAACAACATCCACAGCCTATAGGAAAGGAAAGAGACAAAATGAATGGCAGGAACCCACTGCCACTCCTAAGGAAAAATAGACAAGTCTTTGCCATTAAACACCTCAGATAATTTCAACTGTCCCCTTACCTGCCCCACCCGCACTGAAACTGGCAGAGGTCGCAACTCTTCATCAAATGTCACAAGCATGCGTGGCTGCATGGCAGCTACAAGTCCATAGAGAACATAGTGAGATTTGCCCAAGATTACTAGGAGAGAGAGAAGAGGGTGTTGATTGGATTCATCAGACTACAATCTGTAGAATCTAACTCTAAAACTCCTTATGTAAGGATCGGTATAATAGAAGGTATTGGAAAAAAAGATTTAAGACATTGCTTGCTCTGGTGGGGGAGGGAAGCTTGGAAAACCAGTTTAGGAGCAGTACTGTTATTACGGTTCTGAATTTCCTCCTAATCACTTTTACACAGTCACACTACACAACCATGCTCATAAAACTATTCTAAATGGTGGACAAAATTACCAAATCAAATATCAAATACAAACCTCAAACTGAAAGGAAGTGGACAGATTATGAAAAAAAAAAAAGCTTGCAATTTGATGGATCTAGCCTCTGCTGAGCACCACAATCCACTTGCTCTGAATTCTCCCTTCTAGCCCAGAGTAACCAATTCATGCATGTGCTTCACGACTAACCACTTCCCATTGCCAGCCAAGAGCTATGGGCATCCCTAAATCTGGTGGATGGAAAGCAGGGACCTCTTTTGCACACTAGGCCGGGGCAGCTAGTTCTTTGATTAGAGAACCCTAAAACACAGTACTGTACAATGCTGTACTCAACCTCCCACTTTCTTGCTCATCTGTTTTTGGAGTGGAATCTAACCTCTGCCATCCTCCATACTACATTCATTCTGTTCTTTCCCCTCTCCATACCCGTGGTGTCAGCATTTTCATTCAGCCAGGGGGGGGCCCAGGCCACCCCTCCACGCCAGGAGCAAATTCTGACATGCATGTCTGTAAGTGTTCTTGGCTCTCTGTGCACCAGAGAAACCAGAGGCCACTGCAAGCCACTTTAGCACGACAAATTGAAGGGGGTCAAAAGGTAGCGTCTCTCTACCACCACCAAGAAAAAGGGGCCAGTGGTAGCTTTCAACCCACCTTTGCACAAGTCCTCAAAATTCTTAGCAAACCTAAATACTTAATCATCACACACAGGTAAAGCCTGAAACAATGGAACCCAATTAAACAAAATGTTTAGTCAGAAAGAAAGAGAAGACTGGGGATGCAATGGAAAAGTCCTTACTATTTCTGACATCCAGGAATGACACCAAGACTGTGAGTAGTCCAGCAACAGCCACCTGACTCATGAGCTGCCGATCACTGTGGTATGGACAGAGTGTCAATGTACCCTTCCCCAGGTGAGTCAGACCCTGCATAACAAAAACAAAGCAGTTATTTATCAGGAAAAGATGCTGTAGAAACTCTGGACATTCATTTATTACTACACAGCCTTCATCACATAAGGATAAATTAGGTTCTTACCTGCTCATTTTCTTTCTGTTAGCTTCTCTAAACCGGTACAGTTTTTCACTGATGGGTAATATCTCACTGTGACCAGCAGGTGGAGACTGAGACCACAACTTTGGTTATAGTAGCTGAGGATCCCCCTCCTAACCTAGTCTGCCAAATAGCCAAGCAGAACTAAGAAAAAACTAACATGTAACAAATAACACTCCGAACAGGAGAATAAAAAAAACAAACATATAGTAGCGGCCTTTGGAACCCTGGAACTTGGGGGATGACCACCAGGATCCTCTTGGGGAAATGGGTTCTGCACTTCCGTCTGCTGGCGAGGATGCATCTATGGTGCACATTTTCAGCGGGACGAGCTTATTCTTCAGGTCTCCTTGGTGTTGCGTTTTGAGGAAACTGAGGAGCCCCCGCGTGTGGTAGACCCCTTGCTTAGGGAGATCCGCTCAACTTCCCGTTCTTTTCCTATGCATCAAGATATTCAGGATATTGTGCTCACACAGTGGCAGGTGCCGGAGGCCCCTTTTCGCTTTCTATGACCCGTCTGTATCCCCATCCCAGAGGGGGATAGGGACCGGGACATCTTAAAGTCACCTGTTGTGGACACGGTGAGCTCGGCCATTGCGAAGTGGCATACTGTGCTGGTTGAGGGCAGCTCTGCTTTGAGGGACTCTTGAGGAGTGTAAGTTGGAGTCCATCCTTAAACATAGTTTTGATGTTTCTGCCCTGGCGGTCTAGTCGGCGATGTGTGGCGGTCTGGTTGCTCGGGCTTGTTTTCGGTGGGCCAAGCACATCCTTGACCTTGAGTCTGATAACTGGAACTTAGTCGAGCAGGAAGTAGCCAAGATTGAAATGAGTGCTTCTTATCTCTAGGATGCCATGTATGACCTGTTGCAAGCATTGGCCAAGACTATGGCTTTCGGGTTGGCTGCACACCGTACCTTGTGGCTTCGGGCATGGTCGGCAGATGTGGCATCCAAGGTTAAGCTAACACAATTTCCCGGTGTTGGGTAGTCAAGAGGGATCCTCGGAGCAGAAACAGTTGCACAAGTTGGTCCTTCACTCTTATGTTCAGCGGACCCAGCGTTCCAGAAGTCGGATCATCTCTTTGTCCTCTTGGCGGGTCCTCGTAAGGGGAATAGTGCTTCCAAGGCTACCATTGCGCGGTGGATTAAGGAGACTATTGCTTCTGCATAACTTCTTCAGAAAAAGCCTGTTCCAGAATTTCTCAAGGCTCATTCCACTCGGGGTAAGACAGCGTCTTGGGCTGAGTCTTCTCTTGTGCCTCCAGTGGACATTTGTAAAGCTGCAGTTTGGTCTTCTCTGCATTCCTTTGTCAGACACTTCTGTGTGGACATTCAGACACGTTGGTTTGGTGAGCGTGTTCTGGTGTCTGCCCTTTGGGGGTCCCACCCTTGATGGGTACTGCTTCAGTATATCCCATCAGTGAAGAACTGTACCGGTCTAGAGAGAGTGACACAGAAGGAGAAATTAGGTTCTTACCTGCTAATTTTCTTTTTGTTAGTTTCTCTAGACTGGCACAATACTCAACCCCTTCTGTCTTTCTGTGGCGATTGTGAATTTTGCTTTTCTGCAGGTTCTAGTATTTTTCTAGGGCCGGGGAGATATAAGAACAGCGGCTAGGGCTCAGTTGACATAGCTGATGAGTTGTGGGAACATTTTCAATGCAGGGTTTTGGTTCTATGCATTTTCCAATAGCGTTACTATATGTTTGTTGTTTTTATTCTCCTGTTCAGAGTGTTATTTGTTACATGTTAGTTTTTTCTTAGTTCTGCTTGGCTATTCGTCAGACTGGGTTAGGAGGGGGAGCCTCAGCTAATATACTATAACCAAAGTTGTGGTTTCAGTCTCCACCTGCTGGTCAGTGCTCCTCCTGTATAAATTCATCGATCCCAAGAGCCCCGCGGCTGCTTGGATAAGAGTGGACTAGAAGGGGACTAAATGGGCGCTGTATGGAGCCAAACCGTAGAGGATATCGAGGGCACCCCCCCCCCCCAAGACCCCTGGGGAGGAAGTGGGACCTCTGGCTGCAGTCAGATAAGCCTTACAGAAGGCTACAATAAAATCTGTGGATTACCCCACTGGTGGCCCCATGGGACTCCCTACCACAGCAGGGGGCCCAGCTAAAACCTGCCCCCGTTTTTCCACCAAAAATGGCGGTGCTTCCCATCAAAATTTGAGCCAAAATCGCCAAAAAACAGAGCTCCAGAGGCCTGAATTGCCCCAGCCGCTAAAGCAGGCAAGCCGGCAGCAGTGGTAAGGGAGTCCCCAGCAGCTTCAGTGGTAAGGGAATCCTTTTTACCCTCGAGGCGGCCAGAACATTTCATGCACCCGCCAACTGTATCCACTGCTTGGCACCCACATAAAATACACTTGTTCTGCTTTTTTGAAGTGTTCATACTAAATGTGACAAAAACCCATGCACAACACCGTAAAAAAACAGCAGCATCAGGACCATTTAAATGCTCTGTTTATTTCTCGTGTCGTCTTTTTTTTTTTTTTTTTTTTAATAAACCTCACAGTTCACCAACTGTCTCAAGTTAGAGCAGACCCCACAAGGCACTCTAAACTGTAGTCAGTGACAGGAAAGAAACTTGGGAGTTCTGATCGACAAGTCAATGAAGCTGTCCGTGCAATGTGCGGCAGCGGCAAAAAGGGCAAACAGAATGCTAGGAATGATAAAGAAGGGGATCACGAACAGATCAAAGAAGGTTATCATGCCGCTGTACCGGGCCATGGTGCGCCCTCACCTGGAGTACTGCATCCAGCACTGGTTGCCATACATGAAGAACACGGTACTACTCGAAAGGGTCCAGAGAAGAGCGACTAAAATGGTTAAGGGGCTGGAGGAGTTGCCATACAATGAGAGATTGGAGAAACTGGGCCTCTTCTCCCTTGAAAAAAGGAGACTAAGAGGGGACATGATCGAAACATTTAAAATACTGAAGGGAATAGACTTAGCAAATAAAGACAGATTGTTCACCCTCTCCAAGGTAGGGAGAATGAGAGGGCACTCTCTAAAGATGAAAGGGGATAAATTCCGTACAAACGTAAGGAAGTTCTTCTTCACCCAGAGTGGTAGAAAACTGGAATGCTCTTCCGGAGTCTGTTATAGGGGGAAACACCCTCCAGGGATTCAAGAAAAAGTTGGACAAGTTCCTGCTAAACTGGAACGTACGCAGGTGAGGCTGGAATCATTTAGAGCACTGGTCTTTGACTTGGGGGCCGCCACGTGAGCGGACTCCTGGGCACGATGGACCACTGGTCTGACCCAGCAGCGGCAATTCTTATGTTCTTATCGGTGGCAAGGCGTACAGTTGAGGCTCCTCAAAACACAAAAAACCTGGGGAGGTGGGGGAAATTGGGGGTGGGACTTGACCCTTTCGAATGTGGCACCCCCAAGCTCTATCCAGACAGCAAAAGGGACCAAAAAAATTCCCTAACCAGATCCCACAGGCCCAAAACAAACAGATTGCACAATCTTACCACTCCACCTGCTGGAGACTGAGAAAAGACTGATTGTAATAGGGACTGCACAGCCCACTTGTACTGTAGCCAAAATTAGTTTCTCGGTCTCCACCTGCTGGCAGAGGAGCGTAAACCCATTCGTTTCTGTGCCGGTCTGGAGGGACACATAAGAACATAAGAAGTTGCCTCCGCTGAGGCAGACCATAGGTCCATCCTGCTCAGCGGTCCGCTCCCGCGGCGGCCCATCAGGCCCACTGCCTGAGCAATGGTCTATACCTATCTATACCCCCCAATCCCTTTTTCTTCTAGGAATCTATCCAAACCTTCTTTGAAACCATTTAGTGTTTTCTTGTCTACAACAGCCTCTGGAAGCGCGTTCCATGTATCTACCACCCTCTGAGTGAAAAAGTACTTCCTAGCGTTTGTTCTAAACCTGTCCCCTTTCAATTTCCCCCAATGCCCCCTTGTGCTTGTGGTGCCCCTTAATTTGAAGAATCTGTCCCTGTCTACTTTTTCTATGCCCTTCAGGAACTGTGGCTTAAGCACTTTTGTCCTTCACTACCCACTCTCCCTTGCCCCAGACCAACATTGCACTTACAGTTCAGGAACTCAGAAAGCCGACGCTCTCTGCTTGTGCAGATGTTCAAGGCCCTTCAGCAACACAGAGCGTCAGCTTCCTAAGTCCTGAAACTATAAGTGCGATGTCGGTCTGGGGTGTGGGGAGTTGGTAGTGGAAGATAGGAGTGTCAGTCGGAATGGGGGGAGGAAGATAGCAATGCCAGTCATCAGGGAAGATAGCAGTGCCAGTCATTGGAGGGGAGAGGGAGACAGAAGTGCCAGTCATAAGGGGGGGGGGAGAGAGAGAGACAACAGTGCTGGTCATTGAAGGAGGGGAGGATAGCAGTACAGGACAACAGGGGTGGGGTGGGGTGGAAAATAGCAGCATTGGTGATTGGGAGAGGGGAAGAAAAAAGCACCATCATCAAAAAGAGGTTTGAATATAAACCGAGGCCCCCTTTTTTGGCCCAAAAATCTCGGTTTATAATAGAGTATATACGGCACCCAAGACCCTCACGTTCATAGTACTTCCTGGCTGCTACACCCTCATAAGCCCAAAAGTGTTGCAATAAATCAAGTAGTCCTGAATGTCCTGTACTTAGGCCAGCTGCTATTACTATGAAGAAATATTTAAAAAAAGGGGGGCAAACTCCTGTTTAAATGGTCTCCCCCCATCAAGACCAGAGCTAAAACTGAAGGGGAGGCACTAGAAGTATACGTTCTCCAGTTTGTAGCTGTAGCCAGTCTATTACACTCCCAAACAGCACGCTCATTGGTAGCGACCCAAAGAGGAAGGCTATTCTTCACGATTATTCTGCATCACTTTGTACCACATACACGTGGCCAGGGAGATTACATACCTGTGCTAGCCGCACCATGAACAGGTTATTGGGGTCCTTGGCATGGTATTGTGCCAGCTGTCTCAACATGGCTGCCAGACGGGCATTATTTGTTCCTAGAGTAAAAGCATTAGATTAGTCAGACAAGTATTTGACTACCAGTAAGATATCAAAAGGCTTCTCCGTATGTAATTAATCTATAACTTGTGGATCAGTTCAGGAAAAGCAAAATACCTCTAGCACACAGTAGTAGGAAAAGGCTGAGGGTTCCAGGATTACATGTGCGAGAGTGCCAGAGACATCGCAAGACTTAGGAAGCCGGGACTACATAAGGCAGGCATAGATTAAGGAATGTCAATAACTCACTACTACCACCTGAGTCACTGCCCAGTTATAACACAAGCTATCCAAACACACACTGAGCTCCTAGAAAACAACCCTCATGAGGGTGCTGTAGACATTCCCAATACAAATTCATTTCTGCTTACATTTCTTCTTTAGATGTCACACTTTCAAATGTGATCCCAAATTATTGGCAATGGATCTACAAAGTAGGTGAATTGATTCACACTCTGTCCATCCATCCTGTTCCGTTCCTGTCTACTACCCTGTACTTTGAATGCAAATCTTACATCCACTGGCACTAGACCACAAAGTGAAGGCTGGAGTCAAAGTCCACTGTGGAAATGGTATTTACAGCCCTTGGGACTGGGGGGAAAGAGGAATGGCATAGCAGTGACACCTAGTGGTTGAACTGAGGACTTAGGATTGCAGGGATCCAGATAGTGCCATGGTGGACTGCTGCAAAAAGTAAGAGGGAAACAGACATAAAATATGAAAAAATCCTCAGGTGTTTGCAAATGAAAACTCATGGCACAATTATAAATGGTTGCAACTGAAGCAGGCTATTCAGGCAGGGTTCCCTGAATGGAAATCTCTTAATAATCAGTTTAGTTTAGATTTCTTATGCTTTCAGGCAGACTTTCTGGGTTACCAGGCCGCACAGTAGTATAAATTATTATCTGGCTATTTGAATAAGAAACCAAAGACTGGACTTAGAGATAAATGGAGCATTGAGATTAAGCATCAAATTAATGCGTCTCAATGGCCATGTATTTGGTCTTGGAGGATGAGATGTACAATGTCTGAGTCATTGAGGCAAACATGGTTTTTCCTGTTGCATAGAGCACTCTGGATCCCTGTTCATTTACAAAAATTGGATTGCTCTAAGTCTAATAGACGTTGGCATTGTCATCTCGAGGCTGGAACTTTAGATCATTTATTGTTTCATTGTCCATTTATTAAAGTTTTTTGGCAGTCAATTTGGGATCAAATAAATTGTATGCTAGAAAATCATATAGCATTGTCATATGACACAATTTTATTTGGCATTTCTATGAGAGCTAAAAGCCAAATATCTTTTTTTTTTTTTTCCAAAATCTTTATTCATTTTTATATCTCACAACAAGTGAACAATAATACAACAATTGGTTCATACAAATCACTTGAAAATTTTTTTATATCATCATTGTAAATACATAAATTTAAGTCCCTCCCCCACCCTCCCCTTCCACCAATAATATAATTCAAGCATATCACATTCAAAGATACTGAAAAGCCAGTACAAGAACAATATACCCCCCTTTCCATTCTTATAACATACTATTTGTGCAAAAAAGGTGTCTAATCATTACAATATACTGTCAATGGCCCCCAAATCTTTTTAAAATTATTATAGCTCCCTTTTTGTATGGCAATTATTCTTTCCATTTTATATATATGGCACAGTGAATTCCACCAGAAGGTGTAATTAAGTCAGGTGTAATCCTTCCAATTGCTGGTGATATACTGAATGGCAACTCCTGTCATTATTAATAAAAGTGTGTTATACAATTGCAACACAGATTTGGTCTTAATAAATCACAAAGTTTTAAGTGGTTGCAGTTGAAGCAGGCTATTCAGGTGGGGTTCCCTGAATGGAAGAATCTTAACAACAATATAGTCTGGAATTCCTATGCTTCCAAGCAGACTTCCTAGGACATCAAGCCGCATTGTGGTATAAATTATTATCTGGATACTTGAATAAAAAACCAAATTGTGGTCTTAGAGACATTTGGAGCATTGAGATTAAGCATCAGATTTCTGCATCTCAATGGCCATGAATTTGGTCTTGGAGGGTGAGATCTACAGTGTCAACATCTATGAGGCAAACTTGGTTCTTTTTGTTGCATAGAGCGTTTTGGACCCCTGTTCGTTTACAAAAATTAGATAGCTCTAAGTCCAATAAATGCTGGAACTGTAATCTGGAACCAGGGACATTAGATCATCTACTTTATTACTGTCCCTTCATTAAGTTATTTTGGAATTCAATCTGGACTCAAGTAAACTCTTTATTGGAAAATCATGTTGCGCTTTCTTATGATACTGTTTTATTTGGAATGGCTATGAGGAAGAAGAGTCAAATATCGTCACATAATAATAAACTTTTATTAGTTATGACAGGGGTTGCCATTCAACATATAACCAATAATTGGAAAAATTACAAGAATCTTAATTATACATTCTGGTGGAATTCGTTATGCCATATTTTTAAGATGGAAAGAGCAATAGCGGTACAAAAAGGGACATATAATAACTTTGCAAAGATATGGGGGCAATTGGAAAAATACTGTGATGAATAGGCATCGATTCTTTTCTTTTCTTTCTTAGTTCTATTTAGCACACTCAAGGGGGAGGGTGAATTGGGTGTGTAATTCAATAAGATATGTTATACTATGTTGTATAAAATAGTATATTTTATTTTGTTGAGAATGTGATGAAGGGTGGGTGGGTGGGGATCTTACACTATTTAGTTTTTATGTGTTAGATATTACAGTGCTATATTGGAATTACTTTATGATATATTTTTGTGCACTTGTTGATTTGATTTAAAAATGAATAAAGATTTATTAAAAAATAAATAAATAAAAGTGTGTTATTTGCTGAAATTTGACTTTTTATTCTCATAGATGTTCCAAATAAAATTGTGTCATACGATAGAGCTACATGATTTTCTAATAAACAATTAATTTGAGACCAAATTGAATTCCAAAAGGCCATGATGCAGGGACAGAAAAATATTAAATGATCAAGAGTCCCTGCTTCCAGATTACAGGGCCAACATCTATTAGACTTAGAGCTATCTAACTTTTGTAACATAACTGAGGTCCAAAATGCTCTATGTAATAAAAAGTTTGTCTAATAGATGCAGACACTGTACATCTCATTCTCCAAGACCAAATTCGTGGCCATTGAGATGCAGAAATTTGATGCTTAATCTCAATGCTCCAAATGTCTCTAAGACCAGTCTTTGGTTTTTTATTCATATATCCAGATGTTAATTTATACCACTGTGCGGCTTGGTGTCCTAAAAAATCCACCTGAAAGCACAAGAATTCCAGACTATACTGACTATTGAGAATTTTCCATTCAGGGAACCCCTCCTGAATAGCCTGCTTCAGCTGCAACCATTTAAAACTTTGTGATTTATTTAGACCATATTTATGTTGCAACTGTGAAAAATCAAGCAGTTTACCATTTGAAATAACATCATTTAAAGTTCGTATGCCTGCAATAATCCAATGTTTCCAGACGATTTTAAAACCGCCAATTTTGATCTTGGAGTTTAGCCATATAGATTGATTTAGTGATTTATATATTGGATTAGGTGATAAATTGCTAACAAAACGTAATGTTTTCCATGTGCCAATCAATATTCTATTCTCTTTATATTTTCTAGGCATTTTTATACTGATGAGATAGATGCAAAGGAAACATGAGTCGCCATTCCAAATACAGCTAATCTGGGGTGATCTCCATGAGCTCTGGGAGACCTAATACATACCCTGACGTAAAATATAGGCCTGATGACACATAAAAGTTTGGAAAATTTACCCCTCCCTCCACAATTGATTTTTGCAAAGATACTAAGGCAATTCTAGGCATTTTACCCAGCCAAACAAATTTTGTAAGACTACCACTCTAGTTCTGGATCTGGGGAATCCGGGTTAGGTACACGATATAGTTCTGAGCCTAGAGAGAATACAAAATATGAGCATAACGTTAATAGTGTCCAAGTAGCTCAAACGAGAACATCCCCACTGAGACGTAATAAAAACACATGGATGGCTATGTACGTTAATGCACACAGTTTGGGTAACAAGATCCTAGAACTGGAAACAGATATTGCCGACCTGGATGTAGTGGCAATATCTGAGACCTGGCTCACGGACATGGTCATACCGGATTACAACTTGCTTCGCAGGGACAGGGAGGGCAGAATGGGAGGAGGTGTAGCATTATATACAAAAGATGACATTAAGGTCACAAGAATCGCAGACGTCCAGTACACTGGGGAATCTCTTTGGGTTAATTTGGCCAGAGGGAAGGACAAATGCCTGTATCTTGGCGTAATTTACAGACCCCCAAGACAACAGGATGACCTAGATATGGATTTAATCGGAGATATAGAGAATATCACCTTGCGTGGGGACACAGTATTGCTAGGTGACTTCAACATGCCTGATGTGCATTGGGACACACTTACCGCTGCTTCCGGCAGCAGTAGGAGGCTATTAAACTCTTTGAGGGGAGCACGTCTCAGGCAACTGGTGTTGGACCCAACAAGGGATCAGGCAATACAGGATCTGTTACTTACCAATGGGGAAAGTGTCACAGAAGTCTCGGTGGGAGACACTGGCCTCCAGCGAGCACAACATGATATGGTTCAGTCTTAGGAAAGGCTTCACTAAATCTACCATACTGACCAAGGTCCTCAAATTCAAGGACACAAACTTCCAAGACATGAGTGACTTTGTTCACCAGGTGCTACAAAGCCAAGCAGAAACCGATAGCGTAGAAGAAATGTGGTCGACTCTGAAAGCCACCATACAGGAAGCGACAAACCGCTATGTTAAATTAGTAAGTAAACGGCGTAGGAACAATAAGCCGCAGTGGTTCACTGCGGAGATCTCAGACCTCATCAAGGAGAAGAAAAAAGCATTCATCTCGTACAAACAATCAGGGAAACAAGACTCTAGGACAGAGTACCTGACCAAGTCAAAAGCCGTCAAAACTGCAGTCTAAATTCCACATGGAGGAGTCTCTAGCAAAGAACATCCAGAAGGGAGATAAATCATTCTTCAGGTACATCAGTGACAGAAGTAAACACTCAGGAGGGATAGTACGTCTTAGGAAACCAGACGGAGAATATGTGGAAAAGGACTCAGAAAAGGCACAACTATTAAATGAATATTTCTGCTCAGTCTTCACCCGAGAAGCGCCGGGACACGGCCCTCAGCTACAGACAAGGGTTAACTCAGTTGACCCATTTAGTAATTTCAAGTTTACACCCAGCAGTGTCTATGGTGAACTGTCAAGGCTCAAGGTTAACAAGACTATGGGGCCTGACAACCTACACCCCAGAGTGCTCAGGGAGTTGAGTGATGTCTTGGCGGAACTGTTGGCCGCGCTCTTCAACCTCTCCCTTAGTATGGGCAGCGTCCCATTGGACTGGAGGACGGCTAACGTCGTTCCACTCCACAAGAAAGGCTCAAAAATAGAGGAAGCAAACTACAGACCAGTGAGTCTAACTTCAATAGTGAGCAAACTAATGGAAACCCTAATCAAACACCAATTAGACACGATCCTTAATGAGGAGAATCTACGGGATCCCCGTCAACATGGATTTACTAAGGGGAGATCCTGCCAATCCAACCTGATCAGCTTCTTTGACTGGGTGACGAGGAAGCTAGATGTTGGGGAGTCCCTGGACATCATATACCTGGACTTTAACAAAGCATTCGATAGCGTACCACACCGCAGGTTGCTAAGCAAGATGAGTTCTATAGGATTGGGCGAGACATTGACAAAATGGGTTGGGAACTGGCTTGGAGGTAGGCTTCAAAGGGTAATGGTGAACGGCACCCCCTCTGAAATGACAGAGGTGATCAGTGGAGTGCCCCAAGGCTCGGTCTTGGGCCCGATCCTATTCAATATCTTCATAAGTGACTTGGCAGAAGGGCTCCGAGGTAAAATAACATTATTCACCGATGACGCCAAGCTAAGCAATGTAGTGGGCAAAAGCACAACGGACAAAAACTCGATGCACGATCTACTCCTACTGGAGCGCTGGTCTAGGACCTGGCAACTCAGTTTCAATGCCAAAAAATGCAAAGTTATGCACCTGGGTAGCCAAAATCCATGCAGGACTTATACCCTTAATGGTGAGATCCTAACAAGAACGGTAGCAGAGCGAGACTTAGGAGTGATCGTCAGTGAGGACATGAAGGCTGCCAATTAAGTGGAGAAAGCTTCATCCAAGGCAAGACAAATCATGGGTTGCATACACAGGGGTTTCGTCAGGCGTTAAGCCGGAGGTCATTATGCCATTGTATAGATCCATGGTGAGGCCCCACCTGGAATACTGTGTGCAATTCTGGAGGCCGCATTATCGCAAGGATGTGCTGAGGATGGAGTCAGTTCAGAGAATGGCCACCCAGATGGTCTCGGGACTCAAAGATCTCCCATACGATGAACGGTTAGAAAAATTACAGCTATACTCGCTCGAGGAGCGCAGAGAGAGGGGAGACATGATCGAGACGTTCAAATATCTCACAGGCCGCATCGAGGCAGAGGAAGGTGTCTTCTTTTTCAAGGGTCTCACGGCAACAAGAGGGCATCCGTGGAAAATCAGGGGCGGGAAACTGCAAGGTGACACCAGGAAGTTCTTTTTTACTGAAAGGGTGGTTGATCGCTGGAATAGTCTTCCACTTCAGGTGATTTAGACCAGCAGCGTGCCTGATTTTAAGGCCAAATGGGATCGATACGTGGGATCTATTCACAAGGTAAAGGTTGGGGAGGGTCATTAGGGTGGGCAGTCTGGATGGGCCGTGGCCCTTATCTGCCATCTATTTCTATGTTACCATTTAACTTTTTATACAAGTGAAAAAAAACTGGTATCATACTCATTTGATAACAAACCACAAGCAATATCATCATTTTAATAGTTTGGACTCTCCCCCACCAAGAAAGATATAAAGGATTCCATTGCTCACACATTTCTGTTACTTTTTTTAATAAAAGTTTTTCATTTTCCTTCAGTGTCTTCTAATGTGTTTTTAATGTTACCTAAATATTTTAATCCATCTTCTTTCCAAACAAATGAGAATGAATCGAATAAACCTTTAGTACAATGCAGCGGAAGAACTTCTGACTTACTCAAATTTATCTTATACCCTGAAAACTTTCCAAATTTCTCTATTAATTCAAGTAAGCATGGGATTGTAGCTTCTGGATTTCTCAAATAAAGCAGTATATCATCTGCATAAGCAGATATTTTATATTCCCAATCTGCATGAGGAATACCCTGTATCCCCTTTGCCTGATGAATGGCTAATAACAAGGGTTCTAAAACAATATCAAAAAGCAAAGGGGACAAAGGACAACCTTGTCTAACCCCACTTCGCAAACTAAAGCACTCTGATAAATTATTATTAATGTATAATCTTGCAGCAGGGGAGCTATACAACATCTGAATCATTTGAATAAATCCTGAGCCTATACCAAACTATTCTAATGCCTGATACTTGAAAGTCCATTCAACTCGATCAAAAGCTTTCTCCGCATCCAAAGAAATTAAGAAAGCTGGATCACTCATGTTTTTTGTTAAGTTTCGAGTATGAAAAGCCATTGTTAGAAGAAAAGTCTTGTTTAGAGTATGAAAAGTATTGTTAGAAGAATGTCTCTTAGCAACAAATCCTGTTTGGTGCATATCAATAATAAAAGGGAGAGTCTTAGCCAATCGTAAAGCCAATATCTTAGCAAAAAGTTTTCCATCAACATTAATTAACGAGATAGGCCTGTAGTTTGAAACCAAAGTGGGATCTTTGTTTGGCTTTGGCAAAACAATTGTTTATAATTCTGCCATAGTACCTGTAATACAACCTTTAGTCAGTTGAAACTAATATAAATTTAATAAATAGGGTAAAAAGGGTATTTTGAAAGATTTGTAAAATTCTACTGTAAAACCATCACCACCTGGAGCGGATCCAACTCTAAGAGACTTCAATGCTGTTTCTACTTCTTTTAGTGATATAGGCTCCTCTAAACCTCTTTTTATATGATCTGGAACCTTCGGTCCAATGATTAGATTTAAAAATTCTAAACCATCTTTTTCCCTATCCTCATAAGGCTCAGAAGAATACAGGTCCTTATAGAAATTTAGAAATTGTTTTAGAATATCCTCAATTTTAGTATGTGTTTCTCCATTTTCATCCTTTATTGTAATAATTTTTGTTCTTCTTTTCTTTGCTTTAAGATAATTTGCCAGTAATCTTCCCGCCTTATTTGAGTTTCCATAATACTGAGTTTGCTGGGAAAACAAATCTTTCCTTACAAATTTAGAAGATCTCATTATATTTGCCTTTTGCTTTTAATAAAGCCTGTAAAGTATTATGCTCCCATCTAACAACTAATTTATTTTCCAATTGTTTAATTTTCTTTTCTAAGTCATGAAATTGTTTTTTAAGTTGTTTTCTAATAAATGCCGAATATGAAATATTACCTCTCAGGGTAGCCTTAAATGCATTCCATTACGTTTCTATGTTAATATCATCTGAGGTATTAAGTTGGAAAAACTCAACCATCAGTTTGAATTCTTTAAGGAAATTTGAATCCGCAATCAAAGTATTATCAAATCTCCAAACAGGCCTACTACAATTTTGTTCATCAGACTGCAACTCAATCCATATACCAGCATGATCAGACAAAATTATAGGGTCTATGATGGCTTTTGTTACTTTCTGAACTATTTGATTTGAAACAAAAATATAATCTATTCTTGAAAAAGAATTATGGACCTGTGACCAAAAGGAAAATTCCCAATCATTAAAATGAAGAATACGCCATATATCTATTAAATTGCAAGATTGTGCCAAATTATCCAACCCTCGTGATTTCATGATTTTACATGGTTTTTTATCCATTAATGGATCCATTACAGCATTGAAATCTCCAGCCACTATTAAATTAGAAGTAGCCAGTGGGAGTAGTAATTGTTGTAGATTTCTAAAAAATTCCATTTGATTCGTATTTGGTGCATAGACATTGAACAAGTCCAGGGTAGTATTTCCCATGCTCATTTTAACATGTACCCATCTACCCAGAGGATCCGAATCAATCATTTGGAAATTAGCTGTACATTTGTTATTTAATATGACAACCTCAGCCTTTTTGCCAACTGCAGGGACAAAAAAATTTTGACAAACCCAACCCTCTTCCAGTTTTCTAGATTCCACTATTGACAGATGCATCTCTTGGATAAAGTACACATCAGCATTCTGCTTTTTTAGGAAAGCTAGCATTTTCTTCCTTTTTATTTGATGGTTAAGGCTATCTAATTCCATATGCATATACCAACAATGATAATTAAAATTATTTAGTTTAATATGATTAGACACCAATACACATATAATATCCAATGAAAAATGAAATTGATTTTCTTCATCCCCATCCTTCCCTATCATCTTATCCCAGATTTGAAGAGACCCCCCCCCACCCTCATCCCTCCCCTACCTCCCACATAAATTGATTGCCTTGGAACACACATAGGATTAATAACCGCAATACCCCCCTCCCCAGGCAACATTTAATCACAACTTTTTCTTACCACATATATAAATAAAAGTATATTCATATTGCATTATGAAGCAATTAATCTTTTAGTAGTACCCCTAAAAACAATGCAATCTTAAATATTATCTTAAAGAAGTTCTTCATATAAACTTATTTTAAAAGTTTATTTGAACCAAGATTACCATCTGATATGATATCCTTTAACCTTCTAATAACCTTTAAGTAGAATTTTATTTAATCAGCTTTATTATAAATATTCATCTATCCATAAATTCATCTATCCATAAATGTCATGAACAACCTTTAAAAATTTTCCCCTGACCATCCCAAAATGTAGAAATATTGACTCCTTTTCCTCTTATTAACACTTTCACTGACTTTATCAATCATATTAAACTATCTTTTCATTTAATTAAGATATTCATAAAATTACAAATTGCTTAGTTAAAATTACTATATTCAATTTCATCATGTAGCATCAGCTTTTTGTATTTATCAATAAACATATCTGATGCAATTATAATAAACTATACTGGTTAAAAACTAATAGACCAGAACATAAATATTATTCCATTATGAACCATACTAGAGATATTGTAGAATATATCTCAATCTTATATTCATTCTCAACTCTTTTTCCTTTTCATTCTTCTTCTTTTCTATCTTCTCTTCTTTTCCTCATATCATATGATTGCTAAAATTGACAAAACTCATCTATTTTCTACTCCACTTTATTATAGATGTTACTCTTTTCTTTCTTCTAAGTTTCTCCTTTTTTTTTTTCAAACTGATAAGTCCAAAAACCACAAAAATTTTATAAAGTCAAATTTGTAAAATCTGAACCATTTAAAAAGACATTGGCTCAGAACTTGTCAAGAAATCCTTTAACTTTCCAGGCTCTTCAAAGTAGAGGGACTTATTTCCACTTGTTTGGCAGGATAATACAATCCATATTTGAGGCCCTTTTCTTTCAATTGGGGTCTTAGCTGAAGTAATTGTTTTCTTATGGCCGCAGTATTTTTTGCAAAATCTGGCAAGAACAGCAACTTTGAACCTTTATAGTTTAAGTTTCTATCAGCTTTAGCCAAATTCAAAATCTCCAGAGCTTGCTGGAATCTTAAGACCTTGAATATTAAAGGCTTTGGCTTCACTTGGCTAGCTGACCGTTTAGATGGAATTGTGTGTGCACGTTCTATTTCCAGGGGATGTTTTGAATTTAACTGCAGTAACTTTGGCAAAAGGTTTTCCAAAAACTGAACAGCATTCCCCCCTTCCAAATTCTCAGCAAGGCCAATTATTTTCACATTTTTCCTTCTTCCACGGTTCTCATAATCTTCAAGCTATTTCTTTAAATCTTTAATATCCTTACTGTCAGCTTTACACTGAATCACATTGATTTCCAACTGCTCCACTTTGTTTTCTAGTGTTAACATTCTCTGACTGGCAATCTCCATCTGCCTATTAATATTTAAAACTTCTTCTTTTAACTTCAGCGATCCCGCTAGCATTGTCCTGGAGCATTTGCTTAATGCTCTTGAATTCAGCCATCATTTCACTCCTGTCCAGCACATCAACGGCTTCAGCAGGGAGAGGCGCCTTCGACGGCAATCACTGATCTTGTTTCAGCTGCTTTGCCGATCCTCCTGCAGCGAAGGCAGTATCTAATTTCACCTGCCGCAAGGCCGCCATACTCCACAATATTTTCAGTATGCTTTAGCATCAAAAAAGCCGCGACGTACTTTACAAATTCTCAGCGTGTCACCTGGGTTTGAGGAGCTCCACAATCACACTGCCATCTTGTGTGCTGCCAAACCATGCCCCCCCCCCCCCAAGCCAAATATCTTCTAATATCAAACTTAATGATTTTGACAGGAGTTGCCATCCAACAAATAACATATAATTGGAAAGATTGTAAAAAATTGAATTATAGTTTTTGGTGGGATTCAGTGTGCCACCTGTATAAAATGGAAAGAGCGTTAGCGGTTCAAAAAGGATATTTTAATAAATTTAAGGACGTGTGGGGGGCCATTAATAAATTACTGTAATGAATAATTATCATTTTTCCCTACTTAACATAAATGTTGATATTGGGGTGGGGGGTGGGTTTTTTGAATTTCATGATAAGATATGATGGGAATGATATAAGGTATTTTATTATGTTATATTTATTATTTAATAGTAATTTGATGGGGGGTGGGGTTAAATCCTATTTTCGAGAGAAGTTGTAGAATTTCAAGTGATGTATTATTTCAATTGTTGATATTTTCTGTGCACTTGAAGTAAAATATAAAATGAATAAAGAAATTAAATAAAAAAAAAGACTCATGGCACAAGACGACCCAAAAGCACCAGAACGACAGTGCTGAGCTATCAGCACAGTATGTGAGGCATGGACAGTTTAATGTTTTCCAGGAGCGGAGCAGTACAGCTATGCCAGGCTTCTTTCTGCTCCCCTCACCCAGGGATTTAGAAAGTATCGTGGCTCAACAATTGTTTTAACAATTTTTGAAAGTAGGTATATCAAGTCAAACAGACAAATGTAAGACACACGTCATGTCCCCAGGATTGAATTTTCCATTGGGTTTTCATATCCACGGCCCCCAAGTTGCCTGAAGATAAGCCTTGCAAAAGGCTAAAACAAATAAGGGGGAAAACCCCCTGGCGGCCCAATGGGACTCACTGCCAAAGCAGTGGACCCAACAGAAACCTGCCCCTGTCTCTCCAACACAGGGGGAAGGTCACTTGAGGCTGCAGACAAAATGGAGCAAAGCCTGCCGAGAAAAACAGCCCCCTGAGACCTGTAGCAGCCAAGAGGCCTGAACCACCCCAGCTGCTAAAGCAGGCAAGCCAGGAGGTTCAGCAGTAAGGGAAACCCTATTTCCCTGACCGTCGGCGGCTGAAGGGGATCCCTGGATGCCAGCACCCAAAGCCGAGGACTCCCCTTCGCAACGACCGGCACAATATGAGCACAGGCCGGCAACATCGACCTCACAACTGGAGCACAATGAGCACTTTTTACCTTTAAAAGTGCTCTTGGTGCAATACACGACCTAGCTAAGGAAAGAGTGCCGGTTAACAATAAAAATCAATTACAGTCAATTGAAGGCTTCCTTTCAGACCAGCATTGCCTCAGGATTTTTTTTTCTCAGAACAAACTCCACTGGCTCTCTAAGCCATATGTTTTGCTGGTAATGGTGGCAAGGCTTACAGCTGAGGCACCTCTACAAAATTTTGGGGAGGTAGAGGAAATGGGGGGAGGGACTCAATTCATGATCCGTCATGTGTGACACCCCTGAGGTTGGATGGAGCCAGACAGGGACAAGAAGGCTACCAAACAACAGCCCTACACTAACCCAGGGAAGACTGGCAACAGCTTACCACACCTGCTTGGAAGCGCAGCTACGTGTATTACAGCCAAAAGGTTTTCGTCTCAGGCTACACCTGCTGGTCATGATGAGCTATTATCCATCAGTGAACTGGGCCGGTCTGGAGAGTTGCTAAAGAAACTGCATGTACTATATTTTACATCGAATACTAGAGAAAGTCTTACCACTGCCCACCATGCCCATCGCAAAGATGGAGTTATAAGAGACCTCAGGATCAGCATCATGAGAAAATTTGCTGAGTGTATCCAAGATGTTAAGGCGTGGATTTGAGACAGATATGAGAGCCAGAGCAAGTGGGACAGCTCTCCTCAGGGTAGGCTCTCCATACCGCAGCTGACACAAAAAAGAAAAGAGAAAGGGATTAAAATAATCTAGCTGATGTGTCCTCCAATCACATCAGAAAGAGGAGGGACCGATCTCATATTGCATATATTAAAAATGTAAGCTTATGAGAGAGAGATGTGGAAGCTATATACCTCATAAAGGTCATTAGATCAGCCCAAGAATTGTTAATGCTCTCTCTATGTCAGAAGTAAAATATACATGTGAGTTTTTCTTACATACCACTCCTTAGCTTTGAAGGAGAAATTAGGTCTCATCTACTAGTTTTCTTTCCTTTAGTTCCCCCAGACTGCTGGGTTATGCACTCCAAACTCTGAATGAGCCTATAACTGTCTTGTGTAGTCCCCCAGAGAATCAATATTTCTTTACAGCAGCAAACCAGGCACTCCCTCTGAAAGCTCCACATTCCCATTGTATCGCCTGGGTAAACAGGAACTGAGCTGCTTTCTGTACCATTTTATTTTAATTCAACTTACAGCCTAGAAGTCTACACCCTCAAAACTAAAGAAGAGACATTCCCCTAAACATGGCTGGGTTCTGGACCAGTCTGGAGGGATGTAACAGAATTAGCAGTTAAGACTTCTTTTGCACCTCTTCAGACTAGGCCAGACTGAAGCAAAATGCAGAGCAATGACCTTCAAGGGTAGGTCCCCAAAAGTCCCACTGACGAGACTTACACTCCAAAGGTTGAATTTCAAGGAGTCTGAAGATCTACTTGATAGCGCTTCACCAAGGAAAGCTAAAAGGACAATACAACAGCCTTGCAAATATCCAGTGGAGGCTTTAGACCAGGGGTATCAAAGTCCCTCCTCAAGGGCCGCAATCCAGTCAGGTTTTCAGGATTTCTCCAACGAATATGCATGAGATCTATTTGCATGCGTTGCTTTCATTGTATGCTAATAGACCTCATGAATATTCACTGGGAAATCCTAAAAACCCAACTGGATTGCAGCCCTCGAGGAGGAACTTTGACAACCCTGCTGTAGACAGTGCTTTCTGCCCATGAAGTCATCTGGCCCCTGGTAGAATGAGCTTTCAGGAAATCCAACACCAGCTGCCCTTCAAGGATGTATATGACACAATTACTTCCTTTATGCATCCAGCAAAGTCACTTTGGATGCCACCTCACTTCACATTTGACTACTGAGCAAGATGAACCAATCTAAATGGTAAAACTCCTTTGCTCCCTAACTCTCCCCTACCACAAACCAGCAACACAATAGCTTGATTAACATGGAAGGCTGATACCACCTTAGGGAAGAATGAGGATACTGGAACAAAGCACCGCCTTTTCTTTGGAAATACCAGGAAGGATTTTCTGCATGATAATACCTGTAATCGAGATCTTTCTTGCCAATGAAATAGCGACCAGAAACACAGTTTTCAAGATGACTTCTTTAACTGTATTCCTGGCTAAGGACTAGAAGAGATCAAGGCTGATAGGACGATTCAATCCCAAGATGAAATCAACAGCCAGCAAGAAGGCCAAATAAGCTTGATGCTTCTAAGAAACCTGAAGACATCCTGATGCAAAGCCAAGGTCTTGCCTCGCATCAAGTCCTGAAAACACATCAGTGCCGTGATCTGCACTTTAGACAGAGACTAAGGCCAGACCCCTATCTAAACCATCCTGCAGAAGTTTCAAGATCTCCAGTACAGAAGACTTCAAATGAACCATCCCTCAAAAGAAACTCTACCCTAACATTAGCCAAGGAAGTGTATCTCTTCAGCAATGTCAGAGTAGAAATTTATTTATTTACTTACTCTACTACTATAATTAATTCTTTTCAGAGCACTGCCAAATGTACACAGTGATGTAAAGAGTCACGAAGGAGATGGTCCCTGCTCGAAAGAGCTTCCAATCTAAACAGACAAGACAAACAGGAAGTTAGGGTGGGGGATACAGTTAGGGAGGATGGTTAATCTGCTGGCTTAGCCTCCTTACTGAATCACCTTTATGATCTCTTTAGCAAGGGCAAAAGCGCACTGATCCTACAATTAGACCTCAGCAGCGCGTTCGACTTGGTAGACCATGAAATCATGCTGCTGTGCCTTGAAGTAATGGGAATCTCTGGAAAGGCAAAGAAAATGGTTCCAAGAATTCCTAATAAACAGATCCTACCAAGTAATCAGCAACGAAAACTACTCCAAACCATGGAAAAACCCTTCAGGCGTACCTCAAGGTTCCCCCCTATCGCCCACCCTTTTCAATATCTACATTGCCTCCTTACAAAAACTCAACTTAATACACTACATTTACGCAGACGACATATCCATTCTAATCCCCATAAATGACATCACAAAAGAAATTGTAGACAACCTCTTAAACATAATGACCGAAATTGACAAATGGACCACTAATTTCAAACTAAAACTAAACGCAGAGAAAACAAAAGTCTTTCTGGCTAGTCCTAATGACAAAATCACGAGAACATCGATAAAAATAAACAATCACGAATACCCAATTTCCAAAAACATAAAAATACTCGGTATCACCCTAGACACTCATCTAACTATGACTGACCACACAAACTCACTAGTGAAAAAATGTTTTTTACACGCTATGGAAACTAAGGACCATAAAAAAATACTTTGACCCAACGTCATTCAGGTTGCTGGTACAGGCACTGATCCTATCCATTCTTGACTACTGCAACATCATCTACCTGGGCATCCCACAAAAAAACAATAAAAAAACTGAGATTAATACAAAACACTGCCGTTCGCCTAATTTTCGGACTAAGAAAAAACGATCACATCAGCCCCTACTATAAAAAACTGCATTGGCTTCCAATAGAAGCACGAATACTATTCAAATTTGCATGCACCTGTTTCAGGCAAGCCTGGGGACTAGCACCTTCATACCTGCAAACTCACTTCATCCTGCACAACCCCGCACGAGCAACCAGAAACAAAAACTTCTTTGCATACCCAAAGATTACAGGCTGCAGATACAAATCATTCCTGGACAGAACCTTTAAGTTCCAAGCAAGCAGACAGCAAGTTTGGCTGAAAAACTACATAAACGAACCCAATCTGTCTTACAGTGCCTTCCGTAAATCAATCAAAACCGCCATATTCGCTAAATTCGTCGACTAAAACTGTCCCCTTCCTCACTAGGACCCTCCCTCACTAGGATTCCCCTCCCCTTAAACGCCTTTTTCTTCCTCTCAAGAAGTTCCTCATCTATTCAGATATCTTCTACTCATAGAACTCCTACTCATATGTAAGCTCTAAAGTATTCAGGTATTCATTACCCATAGAACTCCAATTAGCATGTTAGTTTCCCATTAGACTATTATATTGTATTAGACACATTGCATGGTATTGCATCTGGTCTTATTATATTGTATTGTATTTAGACTCACTGTATTGTACTGTATTGTATTGTATGTAGACTTATTGTTTTGTATTAAGACCTTTTGTTATTCGCTGAATGTCCAGCCCTCTTACAATGTAAACCGCCTAGAAGTCGCCTGACTATGGCGGTATAGAAAAATAAAGTTATTATTATTATTATTATAGTTGCCATCAAGCCCAGTAGCCTGTTTCCAATAGTGGCCATCCCAGGACCTGCATGCTCACATCAGGCAGGATGGCACTCGTGCATGGAAGGCTTCTACTAAGTGCTGGGCTCTCTCAGATGACACACTCCAATGTCCTGCGAGAAAAAGCTCTCCACCTCAACTGCCAAGCACAAATGAGAGCTTCACACTGCTCCTCTCAAAGAGCACAATAATTACCGTATTTTCACGCATATAACGCACGCGTTATACGCGTTTTTACCTACCGCGCATACCCCTCGCGCGTTATATGCATGAGCGCGGTATACAAAAGTTTTAAAACATAGTTCCCACCCCGCCCGACGCCCGATTCACCCCCCCAGCAGGACCGCTCGCACCCCCACCCCGAACGACCGCTCGCACGCGCTCCCACCTGCACCCGCATCCACGATCGGAGCAAGAGGGAGCCCAAGCCCTCTTGCTCGGCCGACTCCCCGACGTCCGATACATCCCCCCCCCCCGGCAGGACCACTCGCACCCCCACCCCGAAGGACCGCCGACTTCCCGACAATATCGGGCCAGAAGGGAGCCCAAACCCTCCTGGCCACGGCGACCCCCTAACCCCACCCCGCACTACATTACGGGCAGGAGGGATCCCAGGCCCTCCTGCCCTCGACGCAAACCCCCCTCCCCCCCAACGACCGCCCCCCCCAAGAACCTCCGACCGCCCCCCCAGCCGACCCGTGACCCCCCTGGCGACCCCCCCACCCCCCTTCCCCGTACCTTTGGTAGTTGGCCGGCAGACGGGAGCCAAACCCGCCTGTCCGGCAGGCAGCCAACGAAGGAATGAGGCCGGATTGGCCCATCCATCCTAAAGCTCCGCCTACTGGTGGGGCCTAAGGCGCGTGGGCCAATCAGAATAGGCCCTGGAGCCTTAGGTCCCACCTGGGGGCGCGGCCTGAGGCACATGGGCCCAACCCGACCATGTGCCTCAGGCCGCGCCCCCAGGTGGGACCTAAGGCTCCAGGGCCTATTCTGATTGGCCCACGCGCCTTAGGCCCCACCAGTAGGCGGAGCTTTAGGATGGATGGGCCAATCCGGCCTCATTCCTTCGTTGGCTGCCTGCCGGACAGGCGGGTTTGGCTCCCGTCTGTCCAGCCAACTACCAAAGGTACGGGGAAGGGGGGTGGGGGGGTCGTGGGGGGTCGCCAGGGGGGTCGTGGGTCGGCTGGGGGGGCGGTCGGAGGTTCTTGGGGGGGGCGGTCGTTGGGGGGGAGGGGGGTTTGCGTCGAGGGCAGGAGGGCCTGGGATCCCTCCTGCCCGTAATGTAGTGCGGGGTGGGGTTAGGGGGTCGCCGTGGCCAGGAGGGTTTGGGCTCCCTTCTGGCCCAACTACCAAAGGTACGGGGAAGGGGGGTGGGGGGGTCGTGGGGGTCGCCAGGGGGGTCGCGGGTCGGCTGGGGGGGCGGTCGGAGGTTCTTGGGGGGGGCGGTCGTTGGGGGGAGGGGGGTTTGCGTCGAGGGCAGGAGGGCCTGGGATCCCTCCTGCCCGTAATGTAGTGCGGGGTGGGGTTAGGGGGTCGCCGTGGCCAGGAGGATTTGGGCTCCCTCCTGGCCCGATATTGTTGGGGAGTCGGCGGTCCTTCGGGGGGAGGGATGTATCGGACGTCGGGGGGACATCAGGCTTTCAGGATGGGGACAGACCTTCAAGGGGGGACAGTGCACGGAAGTCAGGGGGGGTGAACGGAGAGTCGGGACAGCGCACGGAAAGTCAGGGCGGGCGAAAGGAGCGTCGGGCAGCATGCGCGGTATACCCGTGAGCGCGGTATACCAAAGTTTTTGTACATATCATCGTGATTTCTGCGCGCTATACCCATGTGCGCGTTTTATACGGGTGCGCGTTATTTGCGTGAAAATACGGTACATCAGGTTGGATCCAGTAATACCCAGACACTATCTGGCTTACCAAATGGCCAAAAGTACGCAGAGCCATTTCTGCTCCAATGTCCTCGCCCATTGCAATGAGTGCAATCCCCAGAACAGCCACACCCTGTGCAAAAAAAAAAAAAAAAAAAAGGTTGAGAGAGAATTGTAAGATAGGGCAAAACAGCAGGAGCTTAGGAAGAGAACACAGGAAAGGGGCAAGAGGAATTTCCGCCCCAATCCACCCACCCCTCCCTACCATTTCCTGGTCATGCATCTGCAATGAATACAAAAATGATGCATGACTAATAAAAACAAAATTGTTCTAATGTATCCTAAGAAGAACATCTTCAAAAGACATTCTGACCTCCAATCAGGGATAAGACGCACTCACCATGCATCCCTAATCCTCAACAGTGCTCAATGGATAACACCTACCACCACCACCACTGTAGCCCTCTCTCATTCCCATCTATTCTTTCCTCTACCCTTCCTTAACAAAATGACCTGTACAATTGCCTTTCACAAACCCCTTACATAATTGTTCCCAGAAGCATGCTCCCACTCCCCCTTCATTAATTTATGTTAGACTAGTGTTTAAGCCCGTTACATTAACGGGTGCTAGAATAGATGTTTCTTTTTCTTTCTCTCTATCTGCCCCCGGTCTGTCTTTCTTTCATGTCTCTCTCCTGCCCCATCTTCCTTTCTTTCTGTGTCTCTCCCTGCCCCCGTCTTTCTTATGTCTCTCCCCAAAGCAAAGTAAGATCATTCCCTGCCCTCCCCTCCCCCAGCACACCCCCTTACTCCAAACCAAAGAAAAATCGCTCACTGCTCCCCCAGCATACCCCCTTCCCCCAAACCAAAGCAAAATCGCTCCCTGCCCCCCCAGCTCACATTCATGGTTGCAGTGGTCTTCTTGTGCAAGGTCTCAGAATTTTTTACTCTCTTGGCCTTTCGCTTAGATCCTCGGACAGTTGGGAGTGATCTCCCTCTTCCCCCTTGCTCCAGGGGAGTTTACTTTGGGGGGGTTTACAGCTGCGGGCATCGGGAGTTTTTGTTGTTGCTTGGGGGGGGAGGGAGAAGCCCCGCCCTTCCCTGCCGCAACCGGAAGCAACCCTTTCCCCCTACGTTCCAGTGATTGTTTTTATTTTTTCTTTTGGTCTCGCCCGGGGTTTTTTTGGCAGAGAGAGAGGGCGGGAGAGGGAAGTCTCTGCCATGGTGATCACCATTGGCTCTGGGCTCGAACCGCTTTGGATCCAGACTTGCAGCGTTGCCGAGGGAGAGCGAAGGGTAAACCACCGCAGGCTCCTTCTATTCTACTGTGCATAGTACGGAGTTTCAAGTGCTCATGCACACTAAGCGTTTTATTATTATAGATTATATCATTACATACACAGTTCAATTATAATACAAAACAAAACTTCGACAAATAAATTAATATATTTAGTTTCCACAAAAAAATAAATAAAACAACTCATACATAAAATGCTTGCACAAACAAATGTGTTTTCAGTAATTTTTAAACTATCTTTTGGCACACACAACTGCCAAACTGTTATAACAGTGTCTCTTAAACTAGAGAATGACACGGGGAAAAATTTGTCCCCGTCTCCGCAAGATCGGTCTTCATCTCCATCCCATCCTCACAAACCATCTGATCCCATCCGGACAAGCCTTTAATAGTTATGATTTTATACTGAACTTATTTTATGTTTAAATGATTTTTATTATTCCAGCAGTAAGAAGCAAATACAAACAGTAGTACCATTCAGGAAATAACATTTTCAACAATATAATCAGTTCCCCTCCCATCCCCCCCTCCCCTCCCCTCCCCAAGAGTCCATGGCCAGTCCAACAGCTGAGAGTGGGAATAAAATCTTAAAGATTCAAAAGTCTATTTTTAAAAAAACAATATTCTGTACAATTGTTATTTTATAAACACAAATACAGAGTAAGGATCAACAAAACCCACATCTCCTCTCCACTATCGAGAAAACTGAATAAGCCAAATTATTAAAGAATGCTACAAAGTCATGCTAACAGAATACCGCATTCACATATGACAGGAATAGTATTAGTGGAGTGCAACTAGTGCAATTGCCCCCTGGTCAGGGAGCACTGGAAGCTAAAGAAGCACAGCTTAGGCTTTGCAGTCCCCCGTTATGTGTAACACCAGTTCTAGCAGGATACATATTTCAAATCTGATATATTCTAATCACACAATAGAAAATACAATTTTTTTTTCTACCTTTTATTGTCTCATCATTTTATTCTTCAAATCATGTTGGTCTCTGTCTTCTTTTTAACTCACTATTGTTCCCCATCTAAAGCATCTCCCTTCTCTATGTCTCCTACAAGTCCCTTTCTAGTATTTACCCTGTGCCCATCTCCCTGTCTTCATCATCTCACCATTCTATGACCCCCCTCCATACAGTTTCACGTCTCTATGCCGGTCCAGCATCTTCCTTCTGCATTTTTACTCTCCTCCATGTCTCTGTGTCCATATACCACTTCCATGCAGCATTTTTGTCCCTGTTCCTATGCTCCCATCCATGCCGACCATCTCCCCTCTTTTTGTATATCTCTCTGTGTCCAGCTTCTCCCCTCTCTTACACCAATGTGTCTCACACTCTCTCTTTCTTTCCTCCCTCCCTCCACTATGTTCAATATTTCATTCACTCTTCTTTGATCCTCCTGCTTCAGCTTTTCTCTTTCCTTCTCTCTTCCTCCCTGCAAGTCATGCACCTCTCTCCCTTCCCTCTAGCCCCCTTCCCATGGGTATAACATCTCTATCTCCTCCCTTCAGTGCCGAGGTGTGGGTACCTCACCCTTCCCTCCAGCTCCACTCCACCCACCGCATGGGCTCAGTACGTTTCCCTTTTCCCCCCAATCCCAAGATCAGATCCAGCAACTGTCTCCCTTCCTTTCAGCTCTCCAGTAGCCCAAGCAACCCCCTCTCTCCTTCACAAGTGCAGCAGCAGCCCCCCCTCGCGAGACCAGCAACCAACCTTCCTCCCTCCCATTTGGCCTTTATCTGCCATCATGTTTCTATGTTTCAATAACCCCCCTCCCTCCCAATCGCAGCTACAGACAACCCCCCCCCCAAATCCCCCAAACCAAAATCTCCTCCATCAGCTCCTTTGTGCCTCCCAAGGCGGGCATACCAGCCTCTTAAAAGCATTCGTAGAGCAAAAAGGCAACATCGTCGTCTTCGGAACCTTCTACCCGCCAAGTCCCTTCTGATGTAACTTCTGGTGAAACTGGAAGAAGGTTCCAAAGCAGCCCTGCATGCGACGTTGCCTCTTCGCCCTATGAATTTCTAAGAAGCTGGTAGGCCTTCCCAGGGAGGTGCAAAGGGGCCAACGGGGGAGTCACAAGTTTTGTTCTGGTTTTTTTTTTTTGCCGGTAGCCGCGATTGGGAAAGAGGAAGGGGGGCTGCTGGTCCTGCGATAGGGAGGAAAGGAGGCAACTCACGGCAATCCTTTACTGCGGGGACAAGACCATTCACCACTCCATGAAACAGTGAAAAGCCTCATCCCAGTACCCGCAGCTACCCATCAATGTTTCCCCCCGTTCCTGTGGCTACCTGCGAGAAATCATCAAAGTGTCATTCTGTATCTCTGTGTGCCACAGCACAGTGTTGTGCCCCACAGGAGATTCCAGAATTTGACTTTATTTTTAAAAATTCCCTTCATAAGTATACACTAGAATAAATGACATATACGTTGCATACACAAGAGTCTGTCAATGTTATGAGCATATGTGTGCGTAAGGATACAATCACCCAGACAAGCATCATTCTTTGACATGATTGGTCCTTGAAAACTAATCACAAGCAATTTTATTTTTATTTTTAAGTAGTAGTTATCCTAACTTGAGCAATAAAGCAATCAAGGATTTGTTACTGTTTGAATCTTCTTATCTTTGTGAACTTGGATTTTCAGCTCCAACAGAAATTAAATTGAAAAAGAGAACGACTGCAGATGGTGGATTATGAAATGCATGTCTGCTTATCGACTATTGAGCCACATTTTTAGCTAATTTGCGCTCAAAAACAAGCACATCCATTGCATTGTTTAGCAATTCTATTCTATCTACCTTAGTTTCACCATTGTTAAATTACCCATATATAGCTTAAAGAACTTTAAATTAAGGACTCTCAAATTTAATTTTTTGTTGGTTTTGCAATTTTATAATTTCAATTATAAAGTGCTGCGAAAAGCATTTCCTCCGTTTAGTGTGTTGGAGCTAAAAAGTTTGAGAGACACTGTCTTAGAAGATTATTTCACTATGGAGAAGCAATGCATATAAACTCATAATTAAAATTGTTGCACAAATAAACATGTTTTCGGTAATCTTTTAAAACTATCTTTTGACACAAATCCGCAAAGATCCTGGAAGATTATTCCACCATAAAGAAGAAATACATTCTCGTACCCTGTTATATTCCACCAATGACAGCTTCAAATCTTCATACAAGATTGGGGTAATACAAGGACAGGAGATGTTTCAAAACAATAAGAGCCTCGACATATAAAACCTAACGCCTTAAATTCAATTCTAAATTTAGCTGGCAGCCAGTGAAACTTTCTGAGCATTGCTGTTGTGTGCTCTCTCCGGGAAACTACCGTAATCAATGGTGCAATCAATAGAACATTCATTTCACCTGCACTCCTCACTTCCTTCTCTATACCTAGTAACTGCTTACATCTTAATTGTGGGCATTGTTTAACTTTCCATGCTTTTACCTGATGTATTGAGTCGGTACAGCGGATGGCCACCAGGATGGTCTCGGGGCTAAAGGGTCTCTCGTACGAAGAGAGACTGAACAAATTGCAGCTCTATACTCTCGAGGAGCGTAGGGAGAGGGGAGACATGATTGAGACATTTAAGTACATCACGAGACGGGTCGAGGTGGAAGATGATATCTTTCTTCTCAAAGGACCCTCGAACACAAGAGGACATCCGCTCAAACTCAGGGGAGGGAAGTTTCGTGGAGACGTCAGGAAGTACTTCTTCACGGAATGAGTGATAGAGAATTGGAACAAGCTTCCAGTACAGGTGATCGAGGCCCACAGTATCCCAGACTTCAAGAATAAATGGGATACCTATGTGGGATCACTGCGAGAGTCATACCAATGAATAGGGTCGCTAGGATATAGACTTAATAGAACAGGTCAGTAGAGTTAAGGGGGCCAGTAGACTTAAAAGGGGGTCAATGGTATGGGCAGACTTGATGGGCTGTAGCCCTTATCTGCCGTCATCTTTCTATGTTTCTATTCTTTGATCGATTGCTATTATGTATTTTATATTCACTGATTGTATGTATTTTTCCTTTGTTGTGAACTACTTTGAACTTTTGGTATAGCAGTATACAAAAATATATTATTATCATTAACCCCCAACCTACACTCACTATACCTAGTGACACCTCCCCCACCCCACTCCCGCAAGTCTCACTGTCTTTGCTACACCTTTCTTCTCCCCATGCCATTCCTCTCCATACCTGGTGAGCCCCCATGTCTGCCGAACTCTCTTTCTTGTCTTTGTCCTTTTTATCTTTCTTCTCTTTGTCTTCTTCCTTGTCTTTCGAGTCAAAGTGTTGGCTGCAGATGTGAAGAAGCTGCTGGACCTTTAATACATTACCAGACCCTGCACAAGGAAGGTGACACCGACACAAGGGAGAGAGAACCCAACACTCAAAGCATTATTCCTGTATACATCATGCCTCGCTCCCTCCTCATTCACCCTATTTAAATCCACCTTCTTACCAGCATCCACAGCCAGCCTCACCCTGTCTTCCCTTACATCTGGTTTTTCCACAGCTACTTAGATGCATCCTGCTGCAATCATGGACCCTGCCTCAAACCGTCCTAAAATCCAGCCTGTCCCACTGTTCTCTTCTCCCTCTAGAACAGTGGTCTCAAACTCAAACCCTTTGCAGGGCCTCATTTTGGATTTGTAGGTGCTTGGAGGGCCTCAGAAAAAATAGTTAAGTCTACAAAATCCTGAGTGGAGCAGAACGGGTACAAGTGGATCGATTTTTCACTCTGTCAAAATTACAAAGACTAGGGGACACTTGATGAAGTTACAGGGAAATACTTTTAAAACCAATAGGAGGAAATTTTTTTTCACTCAGAGAATAGTTAAGCTCTGGAATGCGTTGCCAGAGGTTGTGGTAAGAACAGATAGCGTAGCTGGTTTTAAGAAAGGTTTGGACAAGTTCCTGCAGGAAAAGTCCATAGTCTGTTATTGAGAAAGACATGAGGGAAGCCACTGCTTGCCCTGGATCGGTAGCATGGAATATTGCTACTCCTTGGGTTTTGGTCAGGTGCTAGTACTCTGGATTGGCCACCGTGAGAAAAGGCTACTGGGCATGATGGACTATTGGTCTGACCCAGTAAGGCTATTCTTATGTTCTTAGTAAAGAAATGACAATTTCTGTTCAACAAATCTCTGGAGACCGGAGTGATTCCTGGGGATTGGAGGAGAGCGGATGTGGTCCCTATTCATAAAAGTGGTCACAGGGATGAAGCAGGAAACTACAGGCCGGTGAGCCTCACTTCAGTTGTTGGAAAAATAATGGAAGTGTTCCTGAAAGAAAGGATAGTGTACTTCCTTGAATCTAATGGGTTACAGGATCCGAGGCAACATGGCTTTACAAAAGGTAAATCGTGCCAAACGAACCTGATTGAATTTTTTGATTGGGTGACCAGAGAGCTGGATCGAGGACATATGCTAGATGTAATTTACTTGGATTTCAGCAAAGCCTTTGATACAGTTCCTCATAGGAGACTGTTGAACAAACTTGAAGGGCTGAAGTTAGGACCCAAAGTGGTGAACTGGGTCAGAAACTGGCTGTCGGACAGACGCCAGAGGGTGGTGGTTAATGGAAGTCGCTCGGAGGAAGGAAAGGTGACTAGTGGAGTCCCTCAGGGTTCGGTGCTGGGGCCAATCCTGTTCAATATGTATGTAAGTGACATTGCTGAAGGGATAGAAGGAAAAGTGTGCCTTTTTGCAGATGATACCAAGATTTGTAACAGAGTAGACACCGAAGAGAGAGTGGAAAATATGAAAAAGGATCTGCAAAAGTTAGAGGAATGGTCTAATGCCTGGCAACTAAAATTCAATGCAAAGAAATGCAGAGTAATGCATTTGGGGATTAATAATAGGAAGGAACCGTATATGCTGGGAGGAGAGAAGCTGATATGCACGGACGGGGAGAGGGACCTTGGGGTGATAGTGTCCGAAGATCTAAAGGTGAAAAAACAGTGTGACAAGGCAGTGGCTGCTGCCAGAAGGATGCTGGGCTGTATAAAGAGAGGCGTAGTCAGTAGAAGGAAGAAGGTGTTGACGCCCCTGTACAGGTCATTGGTGAGGCCCCACTTGGAGTATTGTGTTCAGTTTTGAGACCGAATCTGGCGAAAGATGTAAGAAGACTTGAGGCGGTCTAGAGGAGGGCGACGAAAATGATAGGAGGCTTGCGGCAGAAGACGTATGAGGAGAGACTGGAAGCCCTGAATATGTATACCCTAGAGGAAAGGAGAGACAGGGGAGATATGATTCAGACGTTCAAATACTTGAAGGGTATTAATGTAGAACAAAATCTTTTCCAGAGAAAGGAAAATGGTAAAACCAGAGGACATAATTTGAGGTTGAGGGGTGGTAGATTCAGGGGCAATGTTAGGAAATTCTACTTTACGGAGAGGTTAGTGGATGCCTGGAATGCGCTCCCGAGAGAGGTGGTGGAGAGTAAAACTGTGACTGAGTTCAAAGAAGCGTGGGATGAACACAGAAGATTTAGAATCAGAAAATAATATTAAATATTGAACTAGGCCAGTTACTGGGCAGACTTGCACGGTCTGTGACTGTGTATGGCCGTTTGGTGGGGGAAGGGCTAGGGAGGGCTTCAGTGGCTGGGAGGGAGGGTGTAGATGGACTGGAGTAGGTTTTAACGGAGATTTTGGCAGTTGGAACCCAAGCACTATACCGGGTAGAGCTTTGGATTCTTGCCCAAAAATAGCTAAGAAAAAAAAATTTTAAAAAAAATTTAAATTGAATCAGGTTGGGCAGACTGGATGGACCATTCGGGTCTTTATCTGCCGTCATCTACTATGTTACAATTTTGCATGAGGTAAAACTCTTTATATTTATAAATCTTTCCTTTTGGCTCAGTCTTAATAATAATATTGTAATTTATAGCTAAAGAGACATATGATCAAGAAACTTATTTTACTTTTCAAGTGTAAATGTCCTTTTAAGGATATTTATTAACCCTCCCAAAAACCATATGAAACTTTTTATCTTCTACAAGTTCACTTCTATTGGACTTAATTGTTTTTAACCCCACTCTTTTGTTTATACCTTTATATCTTACTTTTCTTTCAGCATTGTAGTTTTCCTCTTTTCCACTCGTACCCGTTTGTCCAGTTGTGTATGTCATTGTTTTTATCTAATTGTGTATGTTTATTTTGTTAAAGTTCTGTTAAATTTATATTATATGCTTCTACCCTATTTTAAAATGTATAACCACCTTGAAATAAATGATAAAGTGGTATATCAAAATTTTAATAAACTTGAAACTTGATTATGATAAACATATCAAGGGCCTCAAAATAGTACCTGGCAGGCCGCATGTGGCCTCCGAGCCACGAGTTTAAGACCACTGCTCTAGAACAAACAAAACGTGAGGATGGAGAATATCCAAAGATACTAAGAATACAAAACCATCTATAAATCCAAAATGTAAAAGAGGAGATCACAAGATACATAATAGTTTTTTTTATAAATTATAAAAGTTAAAAAAGGTCTCGGAACACTCCACTGAACCAGTAGATAGCACCAGTGTCCAAAAGACACAATGGCTGCGTAAAACAAAATCAAATCACCGATTTAAAAAGGAAAACCTCCTCGACTAAAAAAGGGTTCAATTTTCAAAATCACTAGTAGTTAAGTTTTCCTTTATCATACCTGAAGTGATCTAATCTAATCAGGATTTCTTAATCACACTTCTCCAGTACAGGTTCAAGGCGATTTACAAAACAAAAGGCCCATGCAACATCATGGGAAAAAGGTTACATCATGTGGTAGGGTAGGATTGAAGGGAATATGAAGGTTACACTGTTACAATGGAGGAAAAAGTTACAACACATTATAGAGGAAGGTTACACTGTTGCAAAAGGGGAAGTAGTTACAGTACAGTGTTCCCCCGGTCATTCGCGGTCAGCGGTCCCGGTCATTCGCATTATTTTCCGACTGTGAACTGCTGACCAGGAGAGGACAGCTGAGGAAAGCAGTCGGAGCGCTGGCGAGTGAAGGAAATCACTCGCTGTATGCTCCGACCACCTCTTCCTGCTTTGGCACGCAGCTCCTGATTGGTAAGGCTCAACTTTAGTGCAGGAAGAGGCGGTCGGAGCATACAGCGAGTGATTTCCTTCATTCGTCAGCGCTCAGACTGCTCTCTCCTGCCTCTCCCGCTGCCCTCTCCAGTCTCCCCAACGAAAATGACCGTGTTTAGCATTCCTTCATTCCCAAATCACTAAGAAAGGTATCCGTTTCTCTGCTTACACCCCTCTGCCTAGCTCTCAACAATTTGGAGCAGCCGTGATTCGATATAACCCATGGACGCTCTTCCATTGGTGAACTCAGTATTGCTGGTTTTTGTACATGCTCTGGATTGTGATGGAAAAGCAGTTAAACTGTTTTCGCAGTTTTTCAGGATTCACAGGGGTTCCTACAACGGAACCCCCGCGAAATATCAGAAGAGTACTGTACTCCCCCAAAAATTTGTGGGGGTTCCATTCCAGGAACCCCCCACGAATTTTGAAAAACCACAAATATGGTTTTTATAGGCAGGAGAGAGCAGCTGGGGCGCCGAGGCAGGAAAGCAGCTGGAGCTGGGTGCAAAATCACTCGCTGTATGCTCCAACCGCTTCTTCCTGTTGCTAAAGTCAGGCTACACCAATCAGGAGCTGCTTTGACACGCAGCTTCTGATTGGTGTAGCCTGAATTTAGTACAGGAAGAGGTGGTTGGAGAATACTGTGAATTTGTGAGTCTGTGATTCGCAACCGCGAATTCACGAGGGAACACTGTACTTCACGTTGAGGATCTCTACCAATCTCTTCAGCAATAAGGTACAAATTTTAAATCAGCCTACCTAATTCTTCATAATCATCTTCAGCATTAAAGAGCTTATCTTTTCAAATAGTTTGATGAGTATTTTCTCTCAGGACTTTTTCCTTCTTTTATAAATAGAATTGTTTTGGTTTTTTTTTCACTCAAAGAATAGAAATGCTCTGGAACTCGTTGCCAGAGGATGCAGACATGAGGGAAGCCACTACTTGCTTTGGAATCGGTACTATTTGGGTTGCTGCCATTTACTCATACTTGTGACCTGGATTGGTCACCGTGGAGGAAACTGGGCTAGACAGATCACTGGTCTGACCCAGTAGAGCTGTGATCTCTTCACTTTTGGAGTTTACAGATATTCTGTACTCTTCTCCCTGCAGACATCCAGAAACCTACCCTCACCTTTCCATCTCCTTCTCTTCATGCACCAGACCTCCCCATCCCTGATCATCTATCCTCTCCCCAAACCAGTCTACTTTGCCCACACATCTGTATCCAGACTCGACCTGCCTCCCGTATCCCTCACACAACTCTCCCTGTTCTCACTGTGACTTCACCCTCTCCACATACACATTACAAGGTCTGCCCCATTGCTTTCCTCAAGCTCGGCCCTATTCCCTCTCACTGCCTACTCTCCCCACCTTATGAAAACAAAAGGGCCCAGGTGGCACTGGAGATATTACAAGCAAACATACCTGCATATGCACAAATATCCACCAAAGTGTTGGCAAAACTACGAAAGGGTTCAGATACAACCTCCAAAGCAGCTAGTATGGCTTCAATGGCTTCCCCTTTCCCTACAAATGAAAAATCACAATGCCATCAGTGTGCAAAAAATTAAAATGTCAACATCCAACAAAGGCCAAACCATCACAGGCACCCAGCATGGGGAGTACCATCTTCACAGAGAGGTCTAATAATCTGCGAAGCAGACAGGAACGAACCAATCCTTCCACTATCCCTTGGCAGAGCACAGCTCTATGTTGAACTCCCATTTAGTTGCATACAACCTTATGCCTCACTTACCCAAATGGTTCAGGCCAAGCCCAAGGGGAAGCCACCTGGCATAAGTGTCTTTTAGCTCCTGTTCAGATTTTTCCATGATGGTTTGAAGGATGGTTGATGTAACATCCCCATTACATGAGCCCACAGAGATCATTCCACAGGCAAGAGCAGTGACACCAGACACCTGTAGAACATTGCAAAAAGAACAGCAGTATCAAAACAGAGCTCACAAGCTGCTACATTAATGTTGTTTATCAAAGAAGGAGCAGAGCCGTGCGCAAAAGGGCATTTGTGCTATTCCAGGAGAATTCAGTGCAGAATCCACACCAGCAAAGATGAGGAGGAGGAGAGCAGCTATTCTTCTGACCAGTAGTGTGTATGTGGTGTGTGCCTGAAGATGGAAAAGGCAGGGAGGAAAAGAAAGCCAGAGGGAAAAAGCTGGGGGTTCACCTGCCAACAGAAAGGGAGATAACTTGAAATCCTTCCTAGACCTAAGTAGAGAACAGAATTGGTGTGAATAACATGAAGAAAGACCTGGCGAAGCTTGAAGAATGGTCTGAAATTTGGCAACTAAATTTAATGCTAAGAAATGCAAGGTCATGCATTTAGGCTGCAAAAACCAGAGGAAATGGTACAGTTTAGGGGTGAAGAACTTATGTGTACAACAGAAGAATGGGACTTGGGTGTGATTGTATGCGATGATCTTAAGGTGGCCAAATAGTTTGAAAAGGTGATGGCGAAAGCTAGAAGGATGCTATGTTGCATAGGGAGAGGTATGGCTAGTAGAAAAACTGAGGTATTGATGTCCCTGTATAAGACTTTGGTGAGACCTCATTTAGAATATTGTGTACAATCCTGGAGGCCACACCTTCAAAAAGATATAAAAAGGATGGAGTCGGTCCAGAGGAAGGCTACTAAAATGGTATTTGGTCTTCATCATAAGGTGTATGGGGACAGACTTAAAGATCTCAATCTGTATGCTTTGAGAGGAAAGGCTGGAGAGGGGAATGGTCTTCCACAACAGATAGTCGAGGCCAGTAACACGCTTGACTTCAAGGGACAATGGGACAGACTGGTGGGGGTCGCTTAAGAGGAATGCTTAATAAATGGATTCTCAAGGGAGGGAGGGATGCTTAATAGATGGATTCTCGAGGGAGGGAGGGTTCTTGAGTGGGCAGACTTGTTGGGCCGTTGATGGAATGGTCTTCCACGACAGGTAGTCGAGGCCAGTAACACGCTTGACTTCAAGGGACGATGGGACAGACTGGTGGGGGTCACTTAAGAGGAATGCTTAATAGATGGATTCTCGAGGGAGGGAGGGTTCTTGAGTGGGCAGACTTGTTGGGCCGTTGGCCCTTTTCTGCCGTCAAGCTCTATGTTTCTATATGATAGAGACGTTTAAATACCTACGTAATGTAAGTGCGCATGAGTCGAGTCTCTTTCATTTGAAAGGAAACTCTGCAATGAGAGGGCTTAGGTTGAAGTTAAGAGGCGATAGGCTCCAGAGTAATCTAAGGAAATACTTTTTTACAAAAAGGGTGGTAGATGCATGGAATAGTCTCCCGGAAGAGGTGGAGACAGAGACTGTCTGAAAGCCTGGGATGGGCACGTGGGATCTCTTGAGAGAGAGAGAGATAATGGTTACTGTGGATGAGCAGACTAGATGGGCCATTTGGCCTTATCTGCCATCATGTTTCTAGGACTTTATGTGATCATTTTATTGTGAGCCACTGATGATTTTGAATGAGTTTAGTAAATCTTTTTTTTTATATATAAATTTTTATTGAAAAGTTTTCAATATATCGTACAATAGTAGCAAACCGCAAGAAACAAGTAACATCAGATACAAGTACAATACAGGTAAGGCAGTAGTAAAAGCAAGAATACCACAACCCAAAATCAAAAACAATACCATCCAACCACATCTAATCTTCTCCATCCCCACCCCACCTCAAGCCCATGTTCCCCGTCCCAAATTACCCCATAGTCCCCCCCCCCTTCCCCATTCACTTAGCAGACAACAGAACATCCAATACAAGGAGATCCCCTAGAGTGTATCCAGCAGGTCTTCCAACTTACTCCAAGTGTGAAAATAAGTGATATAGGTGTGGCGTCTCTTAGCCAAGGCTATCTCCATCCTCCCCAAAGATAACAATCGGTTAACCCATGTGGTATAAGAGGGGGCCTCTGTATTTTTCCAATGGTTGGCAATGAGGCATTTCGCAGCCGCCAACCCCCAACGAAGAAACGTAGTTTGCCAGGTATGCTCCCTAATATTATATAATCCTAAAAGGCAACTCAAAGGGGAAAATACAACACATTCACCCAGACACTCAGATACAGTACCAATCACCGCCTTCCAAAAGGGATTGAGAACCCCACAGTCCCACCAGATATGTAAAAAGGACCCCACATGTGAGCCACATCTCCAACATTGATCAGAGACTCCTGGAAACATTCGAGTTTAGTAAATCTTAACAGAGATACAAGGCAGTGTGCAAAGGAAAAGTAAAATTTTTCATATTAAGTACCGCAATAGTTTATTTATATTCCATCTAAAGTAAGAAAACAGCAAAGCAAGTGGTCTACTAGAACCAATTCAAGTAGCACACCTTAGAATCACAATAAAAGTCTTTCTTTGTCCCAGGGATTCAAAAACGATGTCCGGCCTGGCCACATTTTGCCATGCAAAGACTGTCAATGGCAATAAAAGCCACAACCTTCCCCATTGGGCAAGCAATGTTTCCTCTCCTGCCAGATTGGTTTCATTGCCCCCAACACAGCCTCTGTCTGACTAGCATCGGCTTTTAATCCCTGGGATATTACCCCTTTGAACACAGATGTCCTGCTGTATTGTTGCACAAGGTTTCTTTATTAGCTAGGAAATGTATTCTTTTTATTTATTCATTCATTTTTCTATGCCATTCTCCCAGGAGAGCTCAGAATGGTTTACATGAATTTATTCAAGCATTTTCCCTGTCACAATCTATCTAATGTACCTGGGGCAATGGGGGGGATTAAATGACTTTCCCAAGGTGCTGAGGCTGTAACTTTAACCACTGTACCACACTCTCCCCTTCTTTTGCACTGGAGACAACCTGAAACTCCTACTCTCACATTAGAAACAAAATGTTTACGTTGTTAAAACTGGAATATTTGGATGCTAATCAAAGTTCATCTAGATTATGGAAATTTGGTCCCCTGTTTGGGATGTGTTGTCTCATAGAGCCCGTAGTGTTCTCTTGAATTCCAGAGCTCTCAGGGGAGGAGCGAAGAGGTTTGAATTTTCTGGGTTTTGTTCATAATGTTTTAAGCCTTTGTGAAGAACCAATGTAAATAGCTTTCTATTGCCTGTTCTACTGCTGGTTATCATTGTACTTATTCTTTTTGTATTATTGATCCAAACATAATAAAAATTTATTTGGGGGGGACAAAAAAAATCCCTGGGACATCATATGTACAAATAAAGACTTTTGTGATTCTGAAGGTCTAGTACTTCTTCCTCCATATTGCATCTTAAGGCCAAGGTGAATTACAAAACAACCACCACCAAAGGGGCATTTTCAAAACACAAAAACATCCAGAAATCAGCATGTGGATATTTCTCTCTGCACAACGTCCAAGTGCCGATAATCAAAACAAGAACTTAAAACATTTTGAAGTTGATCCTCCAAAATGTCCAACTCGGAAAGGGGCGTGTTAGAGGCAGGTTAGACTTGGACGTTTTGCGGTGACAATCGAACCTTTTACAGGGCGTCCTAGACAGAACTTAAGATGTTCTGAGCTAGACCTGTCGAAGTGCCACTGGAGGGATTAAGTAATGGCCCCCCCAAGCTCCCCCCAGTTGTCACAGATCTCCTCCCACCACACAAAACTCTGAATGATAAAGTACATACCTGTCTCTACAGGAGTCTTAAGTAGCCTATTGAGTGGGCTAGTGAACCATAGAGGGGATGACTCAGGCCCAAAAGACACTTGAACCCAGGGGTGTCAAATTCCCTCCTCGAGGGCCGAAGTCCAGTCGGGTTTTCAGGATTTTCCCAATGAATATGCATGAGATCTATTTGCATGCACTGCTTTCATTGTATGCTAATAGAGCTCATGCATATTCACTGGGGAAATCCTAAAAACCCGACTGGACTGCGGCCCTCGAGGAGGGACTTTGACACCCCTGCTCTAACCACGTTTATGATGAAAAATGTGAGGCCACAGAAACATCCAAATCTACTACTAATCAAGTATCAAGTTTATTTAAAAATTTTATAAACTGCAAAATCAGCCTTCTAGGCGGTGAACATTATGTTAAAAACATATATGGAAAGCATCAGATTAATGCATCTCAATGGCCACGTATTTGGTCTTGGAGAATTAAAGGTACGATGTCGGCATCTATTAGGCAAACATGGTTCTTCTTGTTGCATAGAGCATTCTGGACCCCTACTAGATTACAAAAATTAGATTGCTCTAAGTCTAATAGATGCTGGCATTGTAAAATTGAAGTTGGAACTTTAGACCATCTTTTATTTTATTGTCCATGTATTCAGGCATTTTGGGTATCAATCTGGGATCAAGTTAACCTAATGATGGAAAATCATGTGGCATTGTCCTATGACACAGTGGTTTTTGGAATGTGCATGAGGGCTAAATGCCAAATATCTGCAGCAAACAATAAATTACTGATGATTCTTACTGGTGTGGGAATTCAGCAAATAACGACTAATTGGAAAGACTGTTCTAGACTGAATTGTAGTTTTTGGTGGAACTCAGTATGCCATATGTATAAGATGGAAAGATTTCTTGCAGTACAGAGGGGGCATTTTAAAAGGTTTCAGGAAGTGTGGAGGCCATTAATTGAATATTATAATGATTAAGGTTTATTCTTTTTCCTTAGGGGATATTTTGTAGAAATGGGGGTGGGTGGGGGGGATAGGATAATCCAATTAAATAGCGGTATATTTCAACTGATTAATGGATATAAGAAACATGGTATATATGTATGAATAGAAAAGGAAAGGGGGTAAAATTATTGGAAATATGTTGTTATGAAATATTAGGGGATATATGTACTATGATGAGATATATTTGTTGTGCATTAATGTATATAATAAAATGAAAAAAGAGTTTGAGGAAGAAAGGGTGGGGGAGGGATAGGTTAAAGTATGATTAATTGTATTAAGGAAGAGGGATGTCTAAGTATGTATATGTTTGGATAGATTATTTTATTGATATGGGAAGGGATGGGAGGTGGGTGGGGGGAATTAAAACATGCATAATAATATTGTGTAAGAATGTCAAGTGAGTTATGTGAATTAATTGTAATAATATTGTACACTTGTTGAGAGAAATAAAAAGGAATAAAGATTTAAAAAAACAAAACACAAAACCCATATATGGAATAACTATACAGCCTTTAAATTGAGATGGATAACCTGGACATACAGATGGATAAACTGGACATACTGGTCTCACTTGTGTATGCTGGACACTACAGACATTTTTAACATATAGTTGCTGGCACTGTCATATCGAAATTGGGACATTAGACCATCTTTTATTCTTTTGTCCATTCATTTTAACATTCTGGAAATCAATTTGGCCCCAAATTAATAGGATGTTAGAAAATCCGGTAGCCCTGACATATGATACCATATTGTTTGGAACAACTATGAGAAAAAAAAGTCAAATATCATCAAGTAATAACAAACTTCTATTTATTTTAACTGGAATAGCAATACAACAAATCACTTATAATTGGAAAAAACATGACAGATTAAATTATACATTCTGGTGGAATTCGGTATGCCATATATACAAAATGGAACTCACTATAGCAACACAAAAGGGATATATAAGTAAATTTCAAAAAATATGGAGACCATTAACTGAATACTGTAAAGAATGATTAATTTTCCCATGTTTAGAATTTGATAAGAAGGTAAGGGGGGAATTGTATTAAAACTTTATTCATGTATTGAGGTTCTGAAGGGAGGGGGGAGGGGAAGGGATAGTATTATATTAACTAAAAATATATAAATTTAGATTTTTGAAATATTAATATGAATTTTAATATTAATTTTTCTATAAAAAAAATTAAATCAAATATTAATAGATGAGCTTATCAAGTATGTATATATATAAATTTTTATTGAGTTTATGTAATTCATTTGATGTAACATTTGAAAATGAATAAAGATTTTAAAAACAAAAAAACATATATTTTCCCATAGCCTGGCCCAGCCTGTACCTTGCTGTCTGTGAACACATGTATCCTTTGAAATGCTAACCCAGCTGGCCTTTGCTGCAAAGTTCATGTCTCCATTCCCTGCTGGGAGGATACTTCTCCAAGGTTCTGCTGAGCTGTTATCAGTGCTGTATGACTTCACATATGCAAGGCACCCTGGAAAGCCATAAAACATTTATAACGAGCAACAATCCCTGCAGGATGATGGGGGAGTAGAGATGGAGAAGCCTGAATGAGCCTGGTAACCAGGCTGGCTGTCTGTCTGCAAGTTATGGGAATCAGGCACAGCTGGGGTGCTAAAAGGTCACCCTTGCCAACTCTCTGCATACAAGGACGCCATCCTGAATATGTACAGCGGTGTAAAACCACAAATTAGCATCTGCAAGGTGATAAGGATCTCAGAGCTGGAAGAAGAAGGTTCACGAAGAATTCTCTGTTTCTGCTCGGGCCCCCCTCCTGGGGGGGGAAGTGAGAGAGGTGTGGACTGGGGGGAGGAATAGTTAGGTATACATTTTTGTACCAATAGGGAAATACATGACCAGAGTTCAGGGATGTGCTTTTTGAAACAAAGGAAGAATTTCTCTATATAACAATCCACGCATCACAGGTAAAACCAGAGAGATTTATTTGCTTATGCCAGCGGGTGTGCTAGCCCCCTGTTCGGCATATGGGTGTAAGTTCTACTCTCCATTGCATATTCTGAACTGACAATATATTTCTTTCTGCTATGCCTTTGCTGCTGTAATTTTGTAAGTCTTTATACTAACAATAAAAATATTGTCTGTTTTGGAAAATACAATGCCATCTCGTAGTCATTCCAATGAGGTAAAATAAGCAGCATTTACTTCAAAAACAATAATCATCATTAAAAACATTTAAAAACAAACAGAGACAAAAAAGGGAAGAAGGGTAGAACTACAATTCATCAAGTAAGAAAGAGAACATATGGGGAAAAAACAAAAGGGATAGTGTCTAAAAATAGACTAACCCTATGTAGCCCTAAAAAGGGCTTACAATCTAATTTGGACTGACAGACATGACATATAGGGTTAGGGATGCAGAACCCAAGATGAAAGGAGTTAGGAGTTGAAAGCACTCTCAAAGAAGTGGGCAGAAAGGACGGAGTCTGGGGTTGGCAGTTGAAGAGAAGGGCACAGATAGGAGGGACTAACCAGCTGAGCGGAGCTCACAGAGGATCACAGGAGGAGACAGGAAGGGACAGCTGAGTGCACTCCCTCTAGCGAAAAAATTTTGGAGAGATGGGGGAAATGAGGGGAGGGACTCGACCCATCAACTCCTCCTGAAGCTGTTTGACATTTTAGCTTCTCCCATATTCTGATTTGCTCATTCATTGGTAGAAATTGTGCATGCCATATTATTTTTAAGATTATTATTTCGCAAACCAGACATTGGAAAGGCACTTGTTATATAATCCTGCCCCAGTAATTTGTTTTTGGTGTGGGCATGCTGGTGAGAATACATGACAAAAATTTTATATTCTACTTATAGCCTAAGTGGTTTTCATTCAGGTACCCAAGCATTTGTCCTATCTGTCTCGGTGGGCTCAAACTATCTAATATACCTAGCAATGGGGGATTAAGTGACTTGCTCAGGGTCACAAGGAGCAACATGGGATTTGAACCCACAACCTCAGGGTGCTGAGGCTGTAGCTCAAACCACTGTGCCACACACTCACCAAGTGCATTTCATCTTGGTGAGTGCACTACTCCTCTTCCTTCCTCCCTCCAGATCTTAATGGGGACCAAAGATCCTTCCTTCTTCCCTCTAGCCTGAAGGGCTTTTGCTTTCTATTCATGGCCTCATTGCTGCTGTATGAGGCCAACACATCACTGCTGCTTCCTATTCTCTCCCAGCTACAAAAATGCAATTGACACCCCAGAAGAAAGACTTCCTGTGGATCTCTTGCCACAACATCTCGAAACTCACCTCCATGCTGGACTTGGAATCTCCCATAACTGGAAGAAGCAGTGTGAGAACATCCTCCCGATTGGAACCAGCATAGGCCAAGCCCAATCTGCAAGCCAAAGAACAAAGTACTGAGGTTACTGTATAATGTGCAGGAAGGAAAGGGCAAAGTCTAGGGAGGGGAAGAGTCTAACCAGACAGCAAGAAAGCCAATAGGAAGGAGCAGGCACTAAGCAGCACCAAATCCAGAGCTTACCCACAGATAATGCAATTGACACAGCAGCAGAGTGATAAGGAGTCTAGAAGAGATGCTCTTACCCAAAGATAGCACCGATCCGCATGGTATTACTGTTGTGCAATACGTAGTCTGAAAGAAGTGCCAAGGCAGGGTCACACTCATTCCTCACCCCAGAATTCACAATACCACAGGCCAAGAGAGCACCAGACTACATAAGAGAAAACAAAGATTTGCAACTGCAGTACAGTACTAGTTCTACAGCAAAAAATGCAACAGGCTGACAGACCATACATGGCGCAGACTACAAATACTTAATAAATTTGCAATTGTTTGATGCCAGACCCACCTTGATATAATCCTCAGAGGAGTACAGGTACTTGTCAATCTGAGTCAAGCCTCCATCCACATCCCACAACAGAATCATCCCCAGGGAAGCTGCAGCACTCAGCATACCTGAAGGACAAACACATGAGTTCTCAACATTAGTACAGTGGGCCTTGACCCTGGCTCAATTCCCACTGCAGCTCATTGTGACCTTGGGAAAGTCACTTAACCCTCTATTGTCCCAGGTACAGGTACCTGCAGATAATGTATACAGTGCTATAGAAATGATTTTTTTTTTTTTTAAATCTTTATTGAGTTTCTAAAGCTAGCAAAAATGCAATACAACAACTATACAAATAATAGTAATCATATATGCACCTATAATCAATCAGAATCCATACAACATTAAAAAAAACACCACCCAACCAACATTTTCATAAGGGATTAGAACCATACAACAGAAATACCCCCCCCCCACCCCCACCCCCTGGGTGTGCATTATACCAACAAAAATAAAGGAAAAGACAACTATAATGAATCCATAAAAGATGTCAATGGGCCCCAAATTAACTTGAATCTCTTAGTATGCCCCAGCATAACTGCATTTCATCTTTTCATACCTATAACTTAAACATAAATTTGCCCACCAAAAAGTAAAGTTAAGGTGATCCCAATTCTTCCAATTGCGAGTAACCATTTGCATGGCTATCCCAGTCATAATAAGGAAAAGCCGACCTTTATAACTGTCCAATGAGGGCTTCAGATGTAATATCATCCCACATATGACTACCTCATATGTCAATGGAATTGATGACTCAAGTATAGCATTAATCTGTCCCCATATCGACTTCCAAAAATTAAGTATCAAAGGACAATAGAACAGCAGATGATCCAGTGTCCCTATATCAAGATGACAGTACCAGCATCTATTAGATTTAGAACTGTCTAACTTTTGTAACAAGAAAAACCATGTTTGTCTCATAGATGCTGACGCTGTACATCTCATCCTCCAAGTCCAAATTTGTGGCCATTGAGTAGCAGAAATTTGTTAGAAAATCATGTAGCATTAACACATGATACAATTCTCTTTGGTATGTTGATGAGAACAAGGAGCCAGATTTCATCAAATAATAATAAACTTTTATTGATAATGACAGGGGTCGCCATTCAATATATAACAAGTAATTGTAAAAATTATAGTAGATTAAATTATACCTTTTGGTGGAATTCATTATGTCACATTTATAAAATGGAAAGCATAATTGCTTTAAAAAAAGGTAATTATAATAAATTATAAAGATCTGGGGGCCATTGACAGCCTACTGTAATGAATAGATGCCGTTTTCTATTAGAAGTATATGGAGTAATGGAGGGAGAGAGGGAGGGTGGGTTGTCTAAATTATATGGAAGGTTTTAACATATAAATAAGTATGAATGGAATGGGTGGGTGGGAAGGGAATAAACATGTATCTGAATATATTAAGAAAATTCAAGTGATGTTTTTAATCTTAAATGTTTTAATTGTACACTTGATATAAGTTTTAAAAATGAATAAAAAAAATTACAAAAAAAAAAAAAAAAAGAAATTTGCTGCTTTATCTCAATGCTCCAAATGTCTCTAAGACTAGTTTTTGGTTTCATATTCATATAACCAGATATTAATTTATACTACTGAGCGGCCTGATGCCCTAGGAAATCCGTCTGGAAGCATAGGACCTGCAAACTACAATGATTTTTTTAGATTACGCCAATCAGGGAACCCCTTCTGAATGGCCTGCTTCAACTGCAATGGTTAGAAGAAGAGTGGTAACCTTTAATGTCCTTGTAAACTACATAAAGGCATTTCAGAGTGCAGCAAGCATTTTCAGTAATGTTGTCTTTAAACACAAAAGTGAATTAAGATGTTTTTAGGATCATTATTATTTTAAGTTGCAACTGTGTGATTTTATAATTTCATTACAGTTTGTACTCTATATGCCATTATTTGTATCCCATCTAGATCCTTTTAGGTATAAAGTAGTATATGAATTCTGAACTAAATTAAAAGGCCTGTAGTCTCCTGGGAAAGCACAGAGCCCAGGTAATGCTGCAGATGGTAATAACCTGTCAACATTAGAGTGTTGGGAGCTTCTTCTCTCTTTTCCTATTGTGTCTGTAAACAGCCAGCATTTCCTCTTACCGTGGTCTTTGTTCTTGTAGAGCCATTTGTTGCCATCATCTGTCAGCAACTTGTCTTGTCCAAAAGCTGCATTCACAAAACCGTTCACAAACGAAGAAGCCAAATTCATACGAGCTGAATCCACCTGGGAACCACTGCCACCAAACCCTGCAGAGACAAATGTGGATGGTACAGTTACTTATACATTTAGTTATCCCATGATGTATAATTCAAGAAGACAAAAGGAAGCTGCATACCTGTAGCAAATGTTCTCAGTGGACATCAGGATCCTACAGCCATAAAGATGGGTGACATCAATATGGAGTGAGTTAAGAATAGCTTTCGAAAGTCTACTTCGGAATCTGGGCTCCCTCCAACTTTTCTGAAAACATCTGAAAACTTGGCTATTCTCAAAAATGTAATACCTCCTCCCTCTTTGGTATACTATGTCCCTCTAAGTCCTGTAACTCTTCATTGGAGTTCCTTCTCTTTACCAATTCCCGTAAACTGTGCCGAGCTCTATGATTTTTTCAATCACAAAAAAATAGTCTCAGGCTCACCCAAGCTAATATCTTTTCGAGACTACACTAATTTAGACGAATCATCAGTCGCCTCAGCTATCAAGCTGAACATCAATAACTTTGACAATCTGTCACTTGAAGACCAATTATCCAAGTGGGATAACTGTTGTACAGATTTGTTAAATAAATTAGCTCCTACTACAACAAAGTTAACCTCGATTAAAAAACAAAAAAAACCCTTGGTATACAGCCGAGCTAACATTAATTAAAAAACAATTACGTGCTCTTGAAAGAAAGTGACGTCAGACTAAAACACCTTCAAATTTAGCAAAATATCAGGAACAAGCAAATCATTATAAGATTAAAATAAATGCTGCAAAGAAAGAGTACTATAAGAAACAAACTGGAAATGCAAAAAAACTCAGCTATGTTATTTTCAATACTAAAATCATTAACTATGTTTAAACCTCAAAGTAATACAGATTCTGATATTACAATTACTGCAAAGATCTAGCACATTACTTTAAAGAAAAAAATCATCAATATCAGAAGTCAATTCAGATCAAAAACTAAAATAGACCCGACAGAATCTGATATGCTACTTTTTTCAAAATGTGCCCGGTTCAATATACCATCTATCAGCGACATTCAATGGCTATTTCAATCCATAAACTTAAAAAGTAATAAATCAGACATTATCCCACCATGTCTTAAAACGTCTGTACAATAAGTTAGGGCCATATATTCATAAAATTGTTACCAGCAGCTTAGAAACAGGACTCCTTTCTAAATCCTGGAAACAGGCAACAATCCACCCAATTCTTAAAAACCCAAAGGTAAATCATAACGACATTACGAATTTCCGACCGATAGCTAAAATTCCATTCCTAGCTAAATTAACTGAAAAGGAAGTATTTAATCAGATATCTGAATTTATAGATAAAACAGGAGTATTACACCTTAATCAAACAGGATTCCGGAAATACTATTCAACAGAACATCCTTTTGATCACTACTGATCTGTTCTTCTCATATCCATAGATCTTTCCTCCACATTTGACACCATTGATCACCATCTTCTTATCAAAAGACTGAAATCTATAGGAATTAGTGAAATTGTGATACAATGGTTTTAATCTTATTTTTCGGAAAGATCATCAAAAGTTATCTTTAATAATGCCACTTCAGACCTGATATCTACCAACTATGGCATCCCACAAGGATCGATATTATCTCCCCTACTATTTAACATTTTTCTAGCCCCTCTGCTGACTCGCTTACGTGGATTATCTGCAAAGCAATGTTACTTACCGTAACAGTTGTTATCCAGGGACAGCAGGCAGCTATTCTCACTAGTGGGTGACGTCATCCAACGGAGCCCCGATGTGGACATCTCACAAGCATACTTGCTTGTAGAAACTTTAGAAGTTTCGAACTGCCCGCACCGCGCATGCGCGAGTGCCTTCCTGCCCGATGCACCGGGCGCGTCTCCTCAGTTCAGATAGCTAGCAGAGAAGCCAACCCAGGGGAGGTGGGTGGGACGTGAAAATAGCTGCCTGCTGTCCCTGGATAACAACTGTTACGGTAAGTAACATTGCTTTATCCCAGGACAAGCAGGTAGGTATTCTCACTAGTGGGTGACCTCCAAGCTAACCACAATGGGATGGTGGGAGAGTTGGCAACTTAGGAGAATAAATTTTGTAATACTGTTTGGCCAAACTGTCCATCCCGTCTGGAGAAAGTATCCAGACAATAATGAGAAGTGAAGGTGTGAACCGAGGACCAAGTGGCAGCCTTACAAATCTCCTCAATCGGTGTCGATCTGAGGAAAGCTACAGAGGCTGCCATTGCTCTGACCTTATGGGCTGTGACTTTACTGTGAAGGGGCAATCCAGCCTGGGCATAGCAGAAAGAGATACAAGCCGCCATCCAGTTGGAGATGGTGCGCTTAGAGATAGGGCGTCCCAACTTGTTCAGATCGAAGGAGATGAAAAGTTGAGGAGCAGATCTGTGAGGTTTGGTGTGTTCCAGGTAGAAAGCCAAAGCACGTTTACACTCCAGGATGAGAATGAGGCTTTGGAAAAAACACAGGAAGAACAATGGATTGATTCAGATGAAATTCCAAGACCACCTTGGGGAGGAATTTGGGATGAGTGCGAAGGACCACCTTGTCATGATGAAACACTGTAAAGGGAGGATCCGCAACCAATACTTGAAGCTCACTAACCCGATGAGCAGAAGTGAGGCCAATGAGAAACACCACTTTCCAAGTGAGATACTTCAGAGGAGCCTTGTTATGAGGTTCAAATGGAGACTTCATAAGCTGAGAAAGAACAACATTGAGGTCCCAAACCACTGGAGGCGGTTTGAGGGGAGGATTGACATGGAAAAGTCCTTTCATGAATCTGGAAACCACAGGATGAGCAGAAAGAGGTTTCCCTTGAAGAGGCTGATGGAAAGCAGCAATTGCACTAAGATGGACTCTTATCAATGTAGACTTGAGGCCAGATTGACACAGGTGCAAAAGGTAGTCCAAAACAGAGGACAAGGAGGCATGTTGAGGCTCCTTGTGATGAGAAAAATACCAAATAGAGAATCTAGTCCATTTCTGGGAATAGTATTGTCTAGTAGCAGGCTTCCTTGAAGCTTCCAAAACATCCCGCACAACTTGTGAAAACTGAAGGGGAGTTACGCTGAGAGGAACCAAGCTGTCGGGTGTAGCGACTGCAGGTTGGGATGAAGCAGAGATGGAAACACTGGCAGAAGGAAGGGCTCCCTGATGCTGAGTTGCAGAAGAAGGGAGTACCAAGGTTGCTTGGGCCACCGAGGAGCAATTAGAATCATGGTGGCCCGGTTGGACTTGAGCTTGACCAGAGTCTTTTGAATGAGAGGAAACGGAGGAAACGCATACAGAAAGAGATTCCCCCAGTCCAGAAGAAAAGCATCTGCCTTGAGACGATGAGGAGTGTAGATGCTGGAGCAGAACTGAGGCAGTATGAAGTTGTGGGGGGCTGCAAAGAGGTCTATCTGAGGCGTTCCCCACAGAGAGAAGATGTGATGAAGGGGCGTGGAATGGAGAGTCCATTCATGAGGCTGGAGAAGACGACTCAAGTTGTCTGCCAAGGCATTGTCCGCCCCTGAATGTAGACAGCTTTGAGGAAGGTGTTGCGGCGAATTGCCCAATCCCAAACTTTCAGAGCTTCCTGACAGAGGGAGGCCGTGCCTCCCTGCTTGTTGACATAATACATGGCGACCTGATTTTCCGTGTGAATGAGGACCACCATGTCGTGAAGCAGATGCTGAAAAGCAGTGAGAGCATTGAAAATCGTCCTGAGTTCCAATAGACTGATATGGCACAGACGATCTGCACTCATCCAATAGCCCTGGGTGCGGAGACCGTCCAGATGAGCCCCCCAAGCATAGTTCGAGGAGTCGGTCGTGAGGACTTTCTGATGGAGAGGCATGTGAAACAGCAAACCTCTGGAGAGATTGGAGGAGAGCATCCACCAGCGAAGAGACTGTAGCAGAGCAGGAGTGACCTGAATGTGTCGAGTCAGAGGGTCGGAGATCTGCGACCATTGAGATGCCAGGGTCCACTGAGGAATCCGCAGGTGAAGTCTGGCAAAAGGAGTCACGTGTACTGTAGAGGCCATGTGGCCCAGAAGCACCATCATGTGTCTTGCCGAGATGGACGGGTGAGAGGAGACTGAGCAAGAAAGATGAAGAAGAGCCGCCAGGCGTTGAGGAGGAAGGAATGCTCTGAGTTGAATAGTATCCAGAACAGCTCCGATGAAGGGAAGAGTCTGGGAAAATTGCAGATGGGATTTGGGAAAGTTGATCTCGAATCCCAGACTCTGCAGGAACCAGATTGTCGCCTGGACGACACCCTGAGATGTGGAATCCTTGATGAGCCAGTCGTCGAGGTAGGGAAACACCTGAAGACCATGGTTCCTGAGTGCAGCGGCCACTACAACCAGGCACTTGGTGAAGACTCTGGGTGATGAAGCCAGGCTGAAAGGGAGCACTCTGTATTGAAGATGAAAATGTCCCACCCGAAATCTGAGATATTGAAGGGAGGCCGGATGGATGGGAATATGAGTGTAGGCCTCCTTGAGATCCAGAGAGCATAACCGCTCGAGGAGGGCATAGAGAGAAGCCAGGGTCAACATGCGAAACTTCTCCCTGACCAGAAACTTGTTGAGCACCCTGAGGTCCAAAATAGGACTCAGGTCGCCCGTCTTCTTCGGAACAAGGAAGTACCGGGAGTAAAAACCCTTGTTCTGTTGGCCCACAGGGACCGGCTCGACAGCACGAAGCCGGAGCAAAGCCTGAGCTTCCTGAAGAAGAAGGGCGGTCTGGGTCAAGTTGGAAGGATACTCTCTTGGAGGATATTCCGGAGGAACTTGATGGAACTGAAGAGAGTATCCCTCTTATACGATGGAAAGGACCCAGAAGTCGGTGGTAATAGTCGTCCATCGATGATAAAAATGATGGAGACGACCTCCGATGGGAAAAACCGGGGAGGGCAGAACAATGGAAGTTCACGAGACAGTCAAAAAGGCTGAGGGGCCTTGGGGACAGCAGAAGGCTGAGGCTTTTGTGGGGGCTTCTGCTGGTGCTGCCTCTTCACAGGTTGACGTATGGTGGGCGCCTGCTTCGGTGGGTAGTGCCGCTGATAGATCATAGGCGGGCGAGACGGACGAGCAATAGCAGGCTTGGGCTTCTGGCGGAGATTAGACTGAAATGACTTTTCATGCTTCAACAGCTTCTCCGTCGCCGCCTCGATGGACTCATCAAATAGGTCGGCTCCCGCACATGGAACGTTCGCCAGTCTGTCCTGGAGATTCAGGTCCATATCAATTGTTCGGAGCCACGCCAGACGTCGCATGGCCACCGAATAAGCAGCAGCTCTCGCAGAGAGTTCAAAAGCGTCGTAAGACGATTGCATCATCTGCAGACAAAGTTGGGACAATGACGCTAGGACTTCCGAGTACTCGAAGCGAGCCTGAGAGTCCAAATATGGCAAAAATTTTTGGAGAATTGAGAGAAAAAACTCAAAGAAGGTCACAAAGTGAAAACTATAATTCAGGACTCGAGAGGCCATCATCGAATTCTGGTAGATGCGTCTGCCAAATCTATCCATAGTCTTGCCCTCCCGGCCAGGAGGAGTGGAGGCATAGACCTGGGAGGGATGAGACCGCTTCAAGGAGGACTCAAGAGAGATTGGTGAGAGAGCTGTGCACCATCGAAGCCCTTATGGTGCACTGTGCGGTACCTGGCATCCAACTTCCCGGGGACAGCGAGGATGGAGTAAGGAGTCTCGAAACATCTCATGAAGGTCTGGTCCAGAAGCTTATGCAGAGGCAGACGGAGAGACTCAGCAGGAGGTTGGGGAAGATGCATCGTCTCCAAATACTCCTTAGAAAACTTGGAACCTGAGTCCAGGGTAATATTCAGATCCACCGCCATCTGACACAGGAAAGATGAGAAAGATAATTGGTCAGCCAAGGCCGGGCCTCAAGAAGGGCTCGAGGAAGTCAAGGCGTCCTGATCCGCCGAGGCCGAGGAGCGGCAGGGAGAGAACAATCCCACGATGTCCTCGAGTTCCGGCATAGGAGGAGGAGGCGAGTAATCCGGCAGAGAATACTCCCTAAAGGGCTGCTTACGACGAGGCGGAGCATGCCTCGAAGAATGCCTCGATGAATGTCTCGAGCGACGACCCGAACTGTGTCTAGAAGCAGGCCTCGAACGTCGAGGCAAGCGAGGCCCAGACGAGACATCCAGCGAGTAGATGGGGCTGGAGGCAGTGGATCGAAGCAGGAGGCTGAGAAGCCCCTCGAGGCACCCCCCAAGGCTCGAGGCTCGGCATCAAGGAGAAAGGTTCCGCTCCAGGCAGGGTAGAGGATTCAGCGCCATGCATCGAGTGAATTGATGGTGGCATAGGCAAAGACTCTACTCCTTGCGATGCATGCCCCGAAGCCAGACCAGACACTCGCCAAGATTCGGCTCCCAGCAGCGAGAGTGTGCGTCAAGGAGGCACCGGAGGCGGCTCGACCTCGCGGGAGGCTTCCGCATGCCCAGGCTGGATTTGGGAGAGAAGTGTCGGCCCAATCTTAGTAAAGAGCTTGACAAATCGCTTCTCCATCATGGCATGGAACGAAGCCGGCAAAGAGGGACCCGCATCTGCAATGGGACCTCCTGCACGGAAATCGCTTACTCGGCCGCCAAGGGGCTTGGGCTTAGAAGCCTTGGGCACCTTGAGCACCACTGGAGGAATGGAAGGCTGCGTTACCTGACCTGAGGAGACAGCGGAAGGCACCACAGCAGGCGTCGGAGTCGAAGCCTGCACGAACGAGGCACGCTTGAGCAGACTCGAGGCCAAAGCGGAAGCTGAAGGCGCGGCACTCTGCGATGAGGGCAGCTCCGGCGACGCCTCCATAATGAACAGCGACTCCTACAAGATGCGACGCTTGAAAGCACGTGCTGTAAGTGTGGAGCAAGGCCGGCACGATTTCGGAAGATGTTGAGGTCCGAGACACTGAATACAGCCTCGATGAGGGTCCGTCAACGAAATCACGCACTGGCACTTGACGCATAAGAACATAAGAAACACCTTCGCCGGATCAGACCGAGGTCCATCTAGTCCAGCGATCCGCACCCGCGGTGGACGCAGCCTGCCCAGTCGAACGAACGAAAGAAATTTCTTTTTTTTGAAAAACAAAAAAATGAAATGTGAACCAACGATAATGAGCAAATAAAACCCAAAAACGCGGACACAGAAGGCACAAGTGAAGGGACTTCGCGCAGAGTCAAAGACGGACTTCTCGGCTCCGCGGAAGAGTAAGAACTGAGGAGACGCGCCCGGTGCATTGGGCAGGAAGGCACTCGCGCATGCGAGGTGCGGGCAGCTCGAAACTTCTAAAGTTTCTACAAGCAAGTATGCTTGTGAGATGTCCGCATCTGGGCTCCGTTGGATGACGTCACCCACTAGTGAGAATACCTGCCTGCTTGTCCCTGGATAACTCCTGCTTCCACTAGACTCATATTCTATCGAGGAATTCCAAAACATTAATAAGAAATTAAGCACAATTTCTGACTGGCTTGATGAAAATAAATTAGTAATGAATACAAATAAAACAAAAAATAACACACTTCCCTTTGAAAGAAGGACTAAATCTCACCACCTCATTAAACATAAATAACATCCAACTGCAGGAAGTCACCACGATTAGAGTTCTAGGGGTTATTCTGGATCAAAAACTGACATATCATAATCAAATTAGCACAGTAGAAAGAGGTTGTTTTCAGAGGTTAAGAATGATTAGATCAATCGCCCCTTTTTGGACCCATCATCACTGAACACTTGTACAATCGTTGATCATTTTGAAGTTAGACTATTGAAACTCGCTCTATAAAGGAAAGAAATCCGTCGACTTCAATTAATTCAAAACACCTCAATTAAGATTATAACGAATAGGAAAAAATTTGATCACGTGACGCCTCTTCTTAAAGAAGCTCATTGGCTTCCAATTGTTCACAGAATTTCCTACAAAATAGCAATATTAACATTCAATATATTAACAACCAAAGCTCCATCATTTTTAGAAAGGTACATTATTCCATATATTCCTACTAGAAGTTTGAGATCTGAGGACAAAAACCTTCTAGTAATTCCATCACTTAGTATAATAAATACAAAACAAGATACGATTTTTGCAATTACAGCACCCAGAATATGGAATTCCCTACCATCATTTATTAAAGAAGAAAAATCATTGAGTACATTTAAAGGACTATTAAAGTGCTGGTTGAACAAGGATGCTTTTGAGACCTAATTATTGGAGTACCTATTGATCCCATTTGATGCTTAAACTCATTAATCCTCTGTCTTAGGCTCTGAGAATTTGAAAACAAAAATTCTTAATTTTCTACTATACTTTTATAAATACTTTTAAACTTTCTTACCCTCCATTTTCCTTGTATGTATCCTTTACTATACTTATTGTAGTTCTCCCTACTTCCCTTATGTATTGGTACGTCAAGTCCGTTTGCGTTGGTTTTAGTTAATAATTAAGACCCCGTTTTTAATTGTAAAACGCTTTGAATTAATGATATTGCGATACATCAAAATTTTAATAAAACTTGAAACTTGATGCGGTAAACTTAAGGTTTAGTTTAGTTTAAAGATCTGGAAAAGCTTTCTGAAATGCACGGGAGTTCTCATACTGCTTACTGTTAACTTTAAACGGCCCATTTTCAACACAGAGTAGGTTAAGAGAGATATGTGGCTATAGGATCCCAATATCTATAGAGAAAATATATTACAGATATTGCACCTTTGCTTCTTCCTTGAAAAGTTAAGATTGCAACAGCCATTCTAATGGCGACTCCCTAGCTGAAGGATATAGAAGGAATTTTTCTGACAATCTGTACACTCTGAAAACTAAATTAACATGGGGAAGGTTCACTGAAGCATTAAAGGAGAAATTAGGTCCTTACCTGTTAATTTTCTTTCTTTTAGTCCCTCCAGACCGGCATAGAAACAGATGGATTTACACTCCTCTGCCAGCAGGTGGAGACTGAGAGACTAACTTTTGGCTACTGTACAAGTGGGCTGTGCAGTCCCTCTTACAATCAGTCTTTACAAATAGTCAAGCAGAAATCAACTAGGCTGAACAAGAACATACAACTCCACACTCACATGGAGAAGACCAAGGAGCAGTTCCAAATCGGACCAGGGGACACTGTTGGATACTGAATAGAACAAGAACCTTTTCAGAACACCCTACAGTTCGCCAAACTAAATGCCACTGCTCTTTAAACTCCCCCAACAATCAAACACAACCAAAACCCCGCAGAAAAACCCATACTCTTCACAAAAATACCAAACAAAATCATAGGGCAGGGTCTGTGCCAGTCTGGAGGGACTAAAAGAAATTAAAGTCCCACTGCCGAAGCAGCGCATACTGAAGAGGACACATGGAAGCCCGAGCCCACGAGACCACTTCCAAGGAGGCCACCATGGACCCCAAAACCTGCAGAAAGTCTTGTGCCAGCAGACATCAGCAATCCAACAGACAGCGAATCTGCATCTGTACACCCTGGCTTCCAGAAGGAAAATTCTTCTCAAGCTGGTATTGAAAAGAACACCGAGATACTCCAAGCGCTGAGAGGGAGTCAACTGGTTTTTAGACAGGTTGACCGCCCAGCCCAGGGACTGCAAAAACTCCACAACCTGAGCTGTAACCCAGGAACTCTCCTGCAATGACTTTGCTCAGATCAACCAATCGTCCAGATAGCAGTGAACCAAAATGCCTTCCTTGCGCAAGGCCTCCACCAGTACCACAACCATAATCTTGGTGAAGGTGTGCAGCACTATCCCTAGCCCAAAGGGAAGCACACAAAACTGATAATGCTCTCCCAAAATCACAAAGCGAATAAATTGTTGATGGGAGGCCCGAAAAGGAATGTACAGACATGCCTCCGTCAGATTGAGAGAAGCCAAAAATTCTCCAGTTCGGACAGCCAGAATTACAGGCCTCAGGGCTTCCATACGCAAGGACGAAACCTGGAGCGCTCTGCTGATATCTTTGAGATCCAAAATGGGCTGAAAAGACTCCTCTTTCTTGGGCACCACGAAGTCAATGGAGTACCAGCCGGTGCGAATCTCCTGAGTCAGCACTGGGACTACCGTTTTGAGGTCCAACAACCAGGGCAGTATCTGCCGAAAAACCCTCCTCTTCCAAGTTGCCTGACAAGGAGAGGAAACGATCTGGTAAAGGTCGGGCAAACTCCAGAGCATAACTGTCCCAAATCACTTCTAGAACCCACTGAACCATTGTGATCTCGGCCTACCCTTGGTAAAACTCATGCAACCAGGCTCTGACCCGCAATGAGTCATTAGGCCAGATGGGCGGCGGAGGAGCCTCTGGAGGAGTTGCGCGTGTGCGCCCCCCCAAAAGAACTGAATGCGTTGGGAGGAAATGTCATCTGGAAGGAAAGAGGTCGCTTACCTGCCAGGGTGGTATCTACAAAATTCACTCAAATGTCCCAGAGCAGAACCACCTCATGAAGACTGGCGAGGTCAGCCCTTTAGTAACCGAGGCACCTTAGAGTCAAGGCCTGAACCAGCTTATTCAACTCCTCCCCGAAGAGAAAGGAGCCCCAAAAGGGAAACTTACTAAGCTTAGCCTTAGACCCCGCACCTGCCAACCAATTCCAAAGCCAAAGGGTACGGCGGGTCGCTACACCCCCTCTGGACTTAGCCGAGGCACACAACAGATCATACATAGCATCAGAGAGATAAGAAGCTCCCAGCTCAATCTTAGCAACTTCCTGATCCACTAAGAACCAGTCAGCCATTTCGTGGTCAAGAAACAAGCCTGGGCTACCATACCACCACAAATCATCGCTACTGCATTTAAGTAGAGTTTCCATTTACTGTCCTGAGGGTCTCTCAGGGCCAAACCACCTTCCACTGGCAGTGTGTGCCTGTGCGCAATAGCCAAGACCACCACATTCACCACTGGAGACTTAAAGGTTTCTCTATCCCCATTAGGAATGGGGTGGAGTCTGGCCACGGATCGCATCAACCAAAAAGGCTTGGCCAGAAGTCTCCACTGAGTGTGCACCACATCCTGAATATCCTGATGCATAGGGAAAGAGCAGGATGCTGACCGGATCCCTCTAAGAAGAGTGTCCACCACACGAGGGTTGTCCTTGGCTTCCTCTTCAAAGTGTAAAACTAAAAACACCTGAAGAATGAAATCCTGCAACTCTTCCCGATGAAATATATGCAAAACAGACGCCTCTGAAAAATCACTATACAAAACATCAGACCCCCTTAACGGGTCTGGAAAATCCACCTGAAAATCCAAGTCCACATCTAGAGGAAACGGATCAGCCAGAAAAGAATCCTCATCCCAAGACACCCGCAGCCACTTGGACGATGGCTGAGGGAGCTAGATAGAGGCAAGCTTAGCAGGAGACTAAAAAGGGACCCCCAACCCTGAGGCCCCCCCAGAACCAAAGTAGGACCCCCAGCTTCTTGTAAATAAGCTTTTCACATGGTTAACATAAAATCAGGGCTCAACAAATCCAGCGGCAAACCAGAAATTATAGTAGGAGCAGAAGACACATTTAAGACATGTTCCTGTCTAAGAAAGGAGGAAGGTCACCCGAGGCATTGGGCAAAATGGACGCACTTCCCACCAAAACCGAGAGAAGAGCCATCGCTAAACTGTCAGCTGAGGAAATATGCAGCACCAAAACCCCGAACCTGCCAGACTGCCAGCAGATGAGGAAACCCCAATGTGGGCTGCAGGAGAGACGTGGATGTTACCACCGCCTCCCGCTGATGAGCGGTGCGCAAGCCAGGAGCTTGATACCCAAAGCCGGGTCACCCCTCGAGGTGGTTGGAACCCTCTGTGCACCAGCCAGCCGCATGTGCCACTCAGCGCCCACATAAAAATGCACTTGTGCTGCTTTTTTGAAGCACTCATACTGAATGCACTAAAACCCCACATACAACAACGCTGTACAAAAATGGCGGCCTCAGGATCACTTTATGCTCATTTTATCTCGTGTCTTTTTTTTTGTTTGTTTAGACTTCTCACAGCTAACTAGCTGTCTCAAGAGAGCAGACCCCACAGGCACTCTAAACTGTAGTCTGTGCCGAATAGGTGGTCAGGCGTACAGCTGAGGCTCTTCTAAATTCAGAAAACCTGGGGAGGTGGGGGAAATGGTGGGAGGGACTCAACCCTTCCGAGTGTGGCACTCCTGAGGTCAGTAGGATCCCCAAAAGGGTCCCTCAAGCTCTGTCTGGACAGCAAAAGGGACAAGAAAGATTCCCTAAATCAGATCCAACAGGCCCAAAACAAACCTCAGCACAGGCTGTACAATCCTACCACTCTACCTGCTGGAGACTGAGAAAAGACTGATTGTAGGAGGGACTGCATAGCCTACTTGTACTGAAGACAAGTGTCTCAGTCTCCACCTGCTGGCACAGGAGTGCAAACCCATCCGTTTCTGTGCCGGTCTGGAGGGATGCTAAAGAATCTTGAATGACTATTGTTTGTGATCTATTGGACACCAATAAAATTGTTTTTAAGTAAACCTCTCACATATCATTTGGATCAGATAACACAAATTCCTAAAAAGTTTTCCAATAAAATTAAAATGTTCTACTCACTGTTATTTTCCAGATGTGTTTTGTAGATGTCATCAGGGACTTTGGGCTCCATGATATCTAACTGAAAAAGAAAAAACAGAACTTACAAAAGGCCAAAGCAGACATCAAGCAACACATTTAGCATGAGATGATTCAAATCTCCTGGGGTGTTCGTTAGATAATTTCTATTGTTTTGCTATTGACCACTAAGTTTAGTGGACTACTGCAATATCCTCTACCTACCATGCCCCACAAATCTAATAAAACAATTACAGACTGTACAAAATACAGTCCTCAGACTGATCTATTCACTTGGAAAATTCGACATTACCAATGCCTACCTAGACTCTCACTGGCTACCTATACAAGCTCGTATTCAATTCAAATTTTACTGCCTATTATTCAAAGTATTAAACGGAACTGCAACCACCCATCTAACCAACCGCCTAAATCGGAACCTCTCATCCAAAGGAGAACCCAGTCCCCATTTTCCTACCCCCTTTTCAAAGGAACTCAACGCAAAAGGATGTATGACTACCTACTAGCAACTCAAGCAGCAAAACTGGACCCCCTAATCTCCAACCTGCTGACAGCAACAAGTGACTTTAAATCTTTCTGAAATGAAATCAAAACCCTGTTATTCAAAAAAATTTATCTGGATATCTTAACTCCCTCTTCCTTCCTACCCCCCCTCCCCGATATCTCTCCCCTCAACCTCTCCTCTCTTCCCATAATATTCCCCTATAACTCATCAAAGCTTCCAGCATCCACTACGTAACCTCACTGAAACATAATCCTTATTCTTCTACTTATCTTTTAATCCCCCCTCACGACTCTATTATGTAACCAGCTCCTTAATTGTAATTTCTCCTGGAAATGTCCAGTCATCTTTTGATGTAATCCGCCTTGAACTGCAAGGTACAGGCGGAATAGAAGTCAGTAATGTAATGTAATGTAAATTCTGCACATAAGACCCTTCTTGTTGTTCCAGCATAGTTCAGGCAATGACTTTTGAGCAGATCTATTTATTTATTTCATTTTCTATCCTGTTGACCCCAAAGAGCGCAGAACAGGTTAAACATACAAAATATCAGTACAAGATTATAATGCAAGTTTTCATCCTAGTTCTAGCCTAGATCTAGCGGAGTGCTGCAGTGCTCTACTATTCTCATGAGGCAGAGTAACGATAAAGAAACAATAAACCCCAATGGTTCACCGCGGAGATCTCGCACCTCATTAAGAAGAAAAAAACGTTTCCCTCCTACAAGCGCACGGAGAAAAGAGAGGCAAAGGTAGAATATAGGACCAGGTCTACAGCGGTCAAAATGGCAGTTAGGGAGGCAAAACTTCGAGTGGATGAAATTCTGGCAAAAAACATTAAAAAGGGGGACAAATCCTTCTTCAGGTATATTAGTGACAGAAAAAGGAACACAGGCGGGATAGTACGCCTTAGAAGACCAGACAGAAGTTACGTGGAAGCAGATTCCGATAAAGCCGAACTACTGAATGAATACTTCTGCTCAGTCTTCACCTGTGAGGCACCGGGACATGGTCCGCAGTTGAAAGCAACACAAAGCACAGAAGACCCGTTTCAGAATTTTGAGTTCACACCAGGTGAAGTTTACAGTGAACTGGCAAGACTCAAGGTGAACAAAGCCATGGGACCAGACAATTTGCACCCAAGAGTGCTCGGAGAATTGAGCGATGTCCTGGCGAAACCGTTGGCTGAGCTATTCAATCTCTCCCTAAGTAAGGGGAAAGTTCCCCTGGACTGGAAATTAGCTAATGTCATTCCTCTGCATAAAAAGGGATGCAGGGCAGAGGCTGCGAATTATAGACCGGTGAGTCTCACATCAATAGTGTGCAAACTCATGGAAACACTAATTAAAAGCAAATTGGACACGATCTTGAATGAAGGGAATCTTCGGGATCCCAGTCAGCATGGATTCACCAAGGGTAGGTCCTGCCAATCCAATCTCATCAGCTTCTTTGACTGGGTAACAAGAAAGTTGGACTTGGGAGAGTCTTTGGACGTCGTGTACCTGGACTTCAGTAAAGCTTTTGACAGTGTCCCACACCGCAGGCTGCTAAGCAAGATGGAATCGATGGGATTAGGAGAGACACTAACTGCATGGGTCAATGATTGGCTGAGTGGCAGACTTCAGAGGGTGGTGAATGGTACCCTCTCTAAAACATCGGAGTGCCGCAGTGGAGTGGAGTGCCGCAGGGCTCGGTCCTGGGTCCACTCCTTTTCAACATATTCATAGGGGATCTGACTCAAGGGCTTCAAGGTAAAATAACACTATTCGCCGATGACGCCAAACTATGTAATATAGTAAGTGAATGCAGTTTACAGAATTATATGGTGCAGGACCTGCTTACATTGGAAAGTTGGTCCTCAACCTGGCAGCTAGGCTTCAATGCTAAGAAATGTAAGGTCATGCACCTCGGAAGCGGAAATCCATGCAGGACATACTTCTTGAACGGAGAAACTTTAACTAGGACTTCAGCAGAACGAGATTTAGGAGTAATCATCAGTGCAGACATGAAAACTGCCAATCAAGTGGAGAAGGCTTCATCTAAGGCAAGGCAGATATTGGGTTGTATCAATAGAAGTTTCGTCAGCCGAAAGCCTGAAGTCATAATGCCGTTGTACAGGGCCATGGTGAGACCCTATCTGGAGTACTGTGTGCAATTCTGGAGGCCACATTACAGTAAAGATGTGCGCAGAATTGAATCAGTTCAGCGGACGGCCACCAGGATGATCTCGGGGCTCAAGGGTCTCTCGTATGAAGAGAGACTGAACAAATTGCAGCTCTACACTCTCGAGGAACGTAGGGAGAGGGAAGGCATGATCGAAACATTTAAGTACCTCACGGGACGTGTCGAAGTGGAAGATGATATTTTCTTTCTCAAGGGACCCTCGGCCACAAGATGGCACCCGCTCAAACTCAGGGGCGGAAAATTTCATGGCGACACCAGAAAGTATTTCTTCACAGAGAGAGTGGTTGATCATTGGAACAAGCTTCCAGTGCAGGTGATCGAGGCAGACAGCGTGCCAGACTTTAAGAATAAATGGGATACCCATGTGGGATCCCTACGAGGGTCAAGATAAGAAAATTGGGTCATTAGGGCATAGACAGGGGGTGGGTAAGCAGAGTGGGCAGACTTGATGGGCTGTAGCCCTTTTCTGCCGTCATCTTCTATGTTTCATCTTCTATGTTTAAGTATGGTATTCTGGCCACTGAGCCAATGATATGCTGCAAGGGCCACATGATGCATGGCACCAGCTGCATTTCAACAACTTGAGTGGCATGTGGTGCAACGACAGAGCAGGGAGGTAGGCAGGAGACACCAAGGTGGGGGGGGAGGGAGAAAGCAATGGAGGTAACAGCAACAGGAGGTATAGGAAGACATGAATATGGAAAGTCCTAACCAGCCTCTTGGTCCCTGACATTGAGATATAAGAAAGAGTCTCTAATGAAATAGGCTCAGAAGAGATATTAAGGACCTTTAATACCTTGGCAATCAGTAAAGGTAACTCTCTTCTGGAACAGCCAAGCCGCAGTGGGAACATCTCCCATTTCAGGAGGAATTTCCGCTTCCTCCAATGAGTCAGAAAGCGAGGGGCAAAGAGGGCCCTGAAAGGGGATCATTCAACCAGTATTCTGGGGGTAGAGAGACCTCATCTATGGAGAGGGGATGTCATCGAGGTCTACAGAAGTGCAGTAGAATGCGTAAAAGTGAATCAATATTTTACTCTTTCCAAAATTAGAAAGACTAGGGGACACTCAAATTTACATGCAAATGCCTTTAAAACAAATAAGAGGAGAAATTAGGTTCTTATCTGTAAGTTTTCTTTCTTTTAGTCCCTCCAGACCTGTGTAGAAATGGATGGGTTTACATTCCTCTGCCAGCAGGTGGAAACTGAGACATTAATTTTTGGCTGGAGTATAAGTGGGCTGTGCAGTCCCATCTACAATCAGTCTGACAAATAGCCAAGCAGGAACTAACTAAGAACTTAAGAACTGTGAACTTTATATTATAAACACCAACGACACTTCCAGAAGGAGAATATCAAGCTATTGTCCAGAAAGGACAGGGAAACACTGATGGATACTGATTAGAATAAGAACCTTCAAAAACATCTCCAGAGCTCACCAGCTAATCCAGACAAACCAAACGCTGCTGCTCTTACTGAACTCCCCAACAACCCTGACAAAAAGATACCGGGGAAAAAAGCGTATTCTTCGAGAAAAGACACCGAATAAAAATGACAGGGTGGTGTGTGTTGGTCTGGAGGGACTAAAAGAAAGAAAATTAGCAGGTATGAACCTAATTTCTCCTTCTTTAGCATCCCTCCAGACCAGCACAGAAATGGATGGTACGAACTAAAGCAGTACCCATCATGGGTGGGACCCCGGAAGGACCACCACAAGAACACGCTCACCGAACATTGCATCCCGACACTCCTGAACATCCACATGGTAGTGTTGCACAAAGGAATGTAGAGAAGACCAAACCGCAGCCATACAGATATCCACCAGAGGCACAAGAGAAGACTCAGTCTAAGAAGCTGCCTGTCCCTGGGTTGAATGAGCTTTGAGAAAATCCAGAACAGGCTTCTTTTGAAGGTATGCCAAAGCAATAGCCTCCTTGATCCAGCAAGCAGTTGTAACCTTGAAAGCACCATCTCCCTTATGAGGTCCCACTAAAACTTCCTTTTATATGCTCAGGAATTTTTGGTCCATTAATTAAATTTAAAAATTCTAAACCATCTTATTCTTTGTTCCTATAAGTCTCAGAAGAATATAGGTCCTTATAGAAAGTAAGAAACTGTTGTAAAATATGCTCAATTTTAGTATGTGTTTCTCCTTTATTATCTTTTATTGCAATAACTTTTGTTTTCCTCTTTTTTGCTTTAAGATAATTTGCTAATAATTTTCCTGCCTTGTTTGAATTTCCATAATACTGAGTTTGCTGATAATACAAATCATTCCTTACAAATTTAGAAGATAATTCATTATACTTGGCTTTTGCTTTTAATAAAAATTTGTAAAGTACTCTGTTCCCATCTATTAACTAATTTATTTTTCCAAATCATAAAATTGTTTTTAAGTTGTTTTCTAATATATGCCGAATATGAAATAATATGTCCTCTCATGGTTGCTTTAAATGCATCCCATAACACTTCAATATTAATATCATCAGAGGCATTAACTTGAAAAAATTCAATTATTTTTAATTTAAAATCTTCAAGTAATTTTGAAACTGCAATCAAATTATCAAACCTCCATATTGGTTTAGAACAAATTTGTTCATCAGATTGCAATTCAATCCAAACACCACCATGATCAGACAAAATGATAGGATCTATGATGGCTTTTATCACTTTCTGAGCAATTTTATTGGAAACAAAAATATAATCAATCCTTGAAAAGAAATTATGAACCTGTGAACAAAATGAAAATTCCCGGTCACCAAAATGAAGAATACGCCATATATCTATCAAATCACAAGATTGAACCAAATTATCTAAGCCTAATGATTTCATAATCTTACTTGGACTCTTATCAACAATTGGATCCATTACAGCATTGAAATCTCCAGCCACTACTAAATTAGAAGCAGCCAGTGGGAGTAACAATGGTTGTAAAGACTTAAAAAACTCCATTTGATTCATATTTGGAGCATAAACATTGATCAAGTCAAGGGTAGTATTTCCCATGCTCATTTTAACATGTACCCACCTTCCTAAGGGGTCCGAAGCAATCATTTGAAAATCAGCTGTACATTTCCTATTAACTAAAATGGCAACCCCTGCTTTTTTCCCAATTGCTGGAGCAAAAAAATTTTTAGAAATCCAACCCCCTTCCAGCTTCCTAGATTCTATAATTGACAGATGTGTCTCTTGGCTAAAATAAACATCAGCATTTTGCTTTTTAAGGAAAGCTAACATTTTCTTCTTCTTGATCATATTATTAAGGCCATTGACATTTAAGGAAAAAAACAATCTCCATCTAAATATCCATTTATACACCAATAATAATATGTAAACTTAATCAAATTGAAATGACTAGACACCAGCACCCACATGAAATCCAATAATAAATAAATTAAACACAAAACCCCCTATCCTCTAAAACCTTTTTTACCCAAATAATAGAAAAAAACCCATCCCCAATCCACCCAAACCCACCCTATAAATGGATAAATTTGTAACACGCATAGGATATGTAACCACCATACTCCCCCCAGGCAACGTATAATCAAATCCATCTTCTTATAGAAATATTAATATGAGAATAATTCATTAATGCCTTAAATATCCATAATGACCATAAAATAAACCAAATTCATATTAAATATATAGAATTAATCAGATTATAAACTCATATAATTAGCTAAACTCTAACATTAATATAAAAAACTCATTTGACCAAATTCAAATTATATTCATCTGCTAAAAGACAAAATTTAAATAACTTTATATTATAAATTCCATATGTTTTCATAAAAGCCCCTTTAAATCTAATACATAGCACCCCCTCCATAATTTAATCTAAAATATATAATTAAAAACCCCTTAATAAATTCAATAAAATGAAGAGATTATACATATATTTTATATCTATATTCATAGCTAAAATATTCTTTAAAATTCCAACCATTAAACATACAAAACTAACAGCAGGACCAAATAAAATTTCATAACTTTCCATATTCCAAAATCAACAATTAACTTCACCAATAAATGATTATAGAATTATAGTTAAGGAAATGACCAAATGATATATCCAGAATTCCAAACACAAAATGAAATATTGTACATATAATGCAACCAAAATCAATAAAAATAAATAGCACATATCTAGACTATAATAAAGAAAAATAAACTAAAATTCAGAAATATATTTGTCCATATTTCATTCCATTATTGTTTCCTCCAAATCATAAAACATAAACACAGCTAATAAACAACACAATAAAACCAAATGAACATAAAACATTCATGACACCACCAACATTGACATGACAAATCAAATGTTCAAAAGAAAGAAAAAAGAAAAAATAATAAATAAACAGAAATAGTTCTATTAACATCTTTAAAGTAAGATACAAAATTCCATTGCATATAACAAAAACATAAGAATGGTGAAGCATAACTCTTATTCATCCTTTTCTTATCTTCTTTCTTTAAATAGTCATTGGCTCTGAAGTGACCAAAAAATCCTTCAGTTTCTCAGGATCTTCAAAATAAAGTGATTTATTACCACTGGATACTCTCATTTTTGCAGGATAGTATAATCCATACTTAAAGCCTTTTTCTTTCAACTGAGGACGAAGCTGAAGGAACTGCTGCCTTAAAGCCACAGTGCTCTTTGCAAAATCCGGCAAGAATAGTAATTTGGATCCTTTATAATTTAAGTTTTTATCAGCCTTTGCCAAACTTAATATTTTAAAGGCTTGCTGGAATCTCAAAAGCTTAAAAATAAGAGGTCTGGGCTTTGAGTTATTAGCAGACCGCTGAAATGGAATTCTATGTGCTCGTTCAATTTCTAGGGGGTACTTAGAACTCAGTTGTAATAACTTTGGCAATAAATTCTCCAAAAACTGAATAGGATTTCCCCCCTCTAAATTTTCCGCTAGCCCAATGATTTTCACGTCCTTTCTCCGTCCACGATTTTCATAGTCCACCAGCTGTTTTTGCAGATCATTAATGATTTTAGTATCAGCCTTAGACTGAGCAGCCGTTACCTCTGTGTTCTAAAACGACCACTCGCTGATTAACAATCTCCAGCTGTCTATTTGTATTTAAGACTTCTTCCTTGACCTCTTGTATACTATCCGCATTCTTCTGAATTATTTGTGATATTTTCCAGAGTTCAGCCATTATTTCTTTTTTGTCAATTACCTCATCATCCGGAAGTGGGGCTTTAGCGGGCATAACATGATCATGTTTGACGCGCTTCGCCGTGCTGGATGTCACAAAGGCCGCATCAATTTTTGATTGCCGTGTATTGGCCATCTGCTTGCGGCACACAAACCGACCAAAATCTGAAATTTAAGGGGAAAAGGTTTTTTTAATCTTCAGACCGCTGCCTGGAAAAGCGGAGCAACGCGATCACACGTCCATGTTTTGCGCGCGCCAAGCCACGCCCCTCCATTGAATGTATCTTTAAAAAGAAAACCCTTGAGTTTGCTCTTAAATTTTTCGAAAAACTTTTCCTCCCTTAAATAAATTGGAAGGACATTCCAAGATTGAGGAGCCGTGACTGAAAAAATAGATTGCCACCGTGTGTTAATAATTTTAAGAGAGGGAATGACCAATAAATGTTGGTCATTTGACCTCAATAATCTAGATGAAGTATAAGGAATTAAAACTTTATAAATAAAAGCTGGGGTTTTAAATGTCAAAGACTTAAAGGTGAGCAGGCAAAATTTGTACATTATACGATGAGCAACTGGAAGCCAATGTGCTTTTTTAAGTAAGGGTGTCACATGATCAAATTTCTTGGCTTTCATAATAAATTTGATTGAGGCATTCTGGATAATTTGCAGACGTCTAATTTCCTTTCGAGCCAATCCTTTAAACAGGGCATTACAATAGTCAATTTTAGAAATAACCAGAGAATGAATTAATATATTCAGAGATTTTGGACATAAGAATTTAGATACTGAACGAATTTGGCGGAGTCTATAAAAAGTTGATTTGACAACATGACTGATATGGTCATGATAAGATAATTTATCATCAAAGATAATCCCGAGAATCCTAATTCTGTGTATCAACTTAAAGGAGATTCCCTTAATAGTGATTGGGAAGGAAAGTTTATAACAGTCTTTCCAAGGGAAAAGCATGATATTTGGTTTATTAATATTAAGGGCTAATCTATTGGTATCAAGCCATTGATGAATCTGTTCAAGTTTTCCATTTATAGCTGATATTTCAAAAGAACTATTGGGGTCAAGAGGGTGTAATAGCTGTATGTCGTCCCCATATGTAAATACGGCTGGAACCGAAGGACAAACTGGAGGCCAGAGCAATTTTGCCGCTCTCAAGAATCAAATCACATCCAGAGAAGAGGCCAAATGCCGACTATGCAACAGACTGCGAAAAGAAGACAAAACCGCAATCTGAACCCCGAGATAGGACCAGGCAAGGTCCCGATCCAGGCCATCCTGCAATAACTCCAATATGTGAGACAAAGAAGTGCAAAGGGGAACCAAGTCATGTGCGAAACACCACTCCTCAAAGAGATGCCAAACTCGCACATAAACCCGAGAGGTGGAAATTCTCCAAGAACCCAAGAGGGTGTAGATCACCTTAACTGAATAACTTTTCTTATTTAGGTGTTCCATTTCAAGAGCCAAGCCATAAGACAAAAGGGACCCAGATCAAACATTGGAACGGGACTCCAAGTCAGAAGGTCAGTCGAGAGGGGCAGCGGAAGAGGATCTGCCATGAGGAAACGAACCAGATCCACGTACAATGGGCGCCTAGGCCAGTCTGGAGCCACCAGGACCACGCTGCCTGCATGCTGAGCAATGCAAAGGACTCTGCCCACCAGTAGCAACAGAGGAAATACATACAGTACAGCAAGTAAGCCTCCGTCAAATTGAGAGGTCAGAAATTCTCCAGGCTGAACAGCAAAAATTACAGATTTCAGGGTCTCCATGCAAAAAGAAGGAACCCTAAGTGCCCTGTTGACACCTTTCAGGTCCAAGATGGACCGAAAAGACCCCTCTTTCTTGGGCACCATGAAGTAGAGAATACAGGGAAAATATTTGTCCCCGTTTCTCTCCACTTTCTTCCAGCCTCTGCTCCCCCCTCTCTCCACCCCACTTCCCTTCCGCTCCCCCCTCTCTCTCCTTCCCACTTCCCTTCAGCGCCTGCTCCTCCCTCTCTCCTTCCCACTTCCCTTCAGCGTCTGCTCTTCCCTCTCTCCTTCCCACTTCCCTTCAGCATCTGCTCTTCCCTCTCTCCTTCCCACTTCCCTTCAGCGCCTGCTCCTCCCTCTCTCCTTCCCACTTCCCTTCAGTGTCTGCTCTTCCCTCTCTCCTTCCCACTTTCCTTCAGCGTCTGCTCCCCCCTCTCTCCACTTCCCTTCCGCGTCTGCTCCTCTCTCCTCACTATCTTCCAGCATGTTCCCCTCTCTCCTACCTACTTCTATGCAGCATCTGCTCCCCACTCTCTCCTCCCCATTCCCCCTGAGCATCTGTTCCTCACTCCCCTCTCCCTTTCTATCCACTTCCCTTCGGCACCCTTCACACAGTCCAGCAGTCCCCTCCTAATCACCGTGGTCCGGGCATCTCTTCCCCTGGTAGGGGCATCTCCCTCCCTCCCTTCCCTGTCGCTGGCAATTTTCAGTTTTCTCTCTCCATGCAGCCCGAGCGTTTTCATAAGCTGCACACGCAGCTGCACTGAAACTTCTCCTCTGATGCGAACTGCCCAGGTGGAAATAGGAAGTTGCTTTGGCAGTAAGAGAAACCCCATTTCCCTGACCATCAGCAGTTGAGGAAAACCCCGTGTGGGCGGCGAGGGATACCTTTCTGGCTCCTGCATTACACTTTCACAGGCTTCTACTCCATATCAGTGGTTTGAATTTCTGTGCAATTGTGGACAAATCAATTTCTGTTACCATTGAAACGCTTAAGACTCCTGAAGCAGGCCATCTTGGCCAAAACATGTACATGTCGAGTCATTGAGTTTGTTTGGATGAATAAAATGGACATTGATGAAATAAATTGAGTCCACTGGTCTATTTAGGATATTTCCACTTCTTGATAAGTAACCAAAGCACACATATACAACCTTTTCCCCCAGTCTGGTAAAGCTATGGGTCTACAGGCTGTACTCACACAACTTTATAAGATAATAGCCATAAACACTGCTTTCAAAACAGCCCTATTAGCTTTTTGGTAAATCTGATATTTAAAATTTGTGAAGAGTGAATTAGTTAAGAGCAGAGAGATGACAAGGAAATCTGCAGGTAGGGAAGACGTGAACTGCATTGGGTAGGGGAGTGGTAAGGAAGAAATTGAGAGTATTGATCCAGAATGGGATGAGAGGGTCCCCAGGTCTTTGGGGCATACAGGGAGACAGGGCATGACATTTAAGTCTTGATGAAATTTAGAATCCCTTATCTTATGTGCATTAAAGTGGGAAAAACAGAGATAGGACAGGGGAAGAAGTGCACAATGCAGAGAGAAGCTCCACCCAAGCCTCACCTCCCGAGCCAGGGCAAGAAAGTTGCTGTTGAGCTGGACATTGGACATAATCTCTGTTAGATCCTCATACTCCTCTACATCTTCATTCAATTCCAGGAATACACCATGTCTTCCCAACATAAACGCCATTTGCTTCTGGACAATCCTAGGCAGTGAAGGGAAATGTCATTAAAGCTCAAGCGTCCCTTTAACAGAACCGCACACAGTCTGGGCAGATGTCCAGTGGTTCTTCCTTGCATCATATGAAAGAAAAAAAGTGAGTGACTGCCCATCCTGTCCGCTCCCCCTCCCCTCATGGCAATCTCTTCATTCAGGGGTAGCAGATGAAGCTGCCAACATGTCAACACTTACACATCTTTGCAGGTTGTGAAGATGTCTTCCACCAGCTCCACGTCATTTAGAATTAACGCTAAGCGCAGTGCTTCAGGATAACGATTAAATTTGCGGAAGATTCCCAAGGCGCAACGCAGCAAGGCAGAGTTCTCTGGTTCTGGGACATAACTGACACAGCTGGAGGACAGAAGACACAGGAAAAAGTTCATCAATAGCAACATGATGGAGCTTCGGGTTTATCAAAGTCTGCATGGGTTAGCCCCCAAATACCTAACTGATTGTATTGCCATATCATATTGCACTTCCTAAGTTGCATTCCTCTGACCACTGGGATCTGAAGATCCCAACCAGAAAGAAGCTAAGATTGCAAACATCAAGGGCAGGAGTGTTTTCCTGTGTTGGTCCAGAGGAATGGAACAGGCTTCTGCAATATATATGGTGACAGGGGAATTTGATGACTTTCAAAAGACTGCTGAAACAACATCTTTTTTGCAAAATGAAATATGGCTGAAGAATGGGTGACTATATTGTGAGGAAGATTGCTGTGAATACTGATGGTCGCTGTTAACTGTTCTGTGTTTTTAAGATTATATTTTGTATGGTTTTATGTTTGCAATGTTATTTATTATGTCTGCTGTGCTTCGCTTGGTATAAGGTGAATAATAAACAAACACTATACAGAAAATATGTCTGCTGAAACAGCCATGAAAAGGGATCTAATGAAACCAGTATTTCTACTACTTCCAACTCTAAGTCACCCACGTCCTAAGTAAGAGATTCCCTCCGGATAAAACTGTCCCCATCATTTTCCAGGCACATACAGATATGTCTGGGTTTTTCTTCTGCACAGGACAAATCAACCCTAACAGATATGTGGATGCCAACTCATCATTTTGCACAGGTATATGGATGCTGCAATCTGGTGTTGCATGATTTATGGAGGTATTTCCAAGCTTGGGTGTACAAGAATTGGTCATAAGCTACTATAAACAACAAAACCTACAGCAATATAAACCAAAGGAAACAAATGTGTGAACAAATAAAAATCATTCAACATAGAAACAGTATCATTCAAGCTCCTCCACACCACTGTTTTTACTGTTCAGTGTTTATTATACCAGTGTAGAAAGGCTGCTAGGTTCTACTGTGTGTTGTTCATGACTGTCTGCCCTTTGTCTGTTCACCTGTTACACACACGCAGTAGAGCTCTTACCTGCTCAAGTATAAGCACACTTTAGCATAAGCATTGTCATCAATATATTTCTCCAGCATGTCCATCTGCTCAATCTCCATCAGAAGGTCACAGGCTTCATGCTCAGCATTGTGTACCATGTTGTAGGGCACAATCTCCTTCACCAGGGTCAGAAGGGTGTCCCTTTGAGATTTATCAGCCTCGTCAATCTCCTGCCATTCCTTGGCAACTTCCCCTGCCAGGTGCCTGAAAGGATTACAAAAAGAAACCTTTATTTTATTTCACCAAACAGCTTACATTACAACCTTCATATGACCCTATAGTGACATCCCTTCCCCCAAACAGTTTGGATACTATTTGGGTAATTCTAAAGAATTTCCAGGCTCTGTTGGGTATATCAAAACTTGTGGAGTGCAGAAGCTAGATTCTATGAGAAAGGAACTGCAGTGGTTATTTTCAAGCACAAGTAATGGTCACCTTATAGTGTTAGTAAGAAAATATTATGATGACATTAAGTCTATATATTAAAAATAAATGAAAAATGTATTGAAACATAGAAAGATGACGGCAGAAAAGGGCTATAGCCCATCAAGTCTGCCCACTCTACTGACCCCTCCCCCCTCCCATTAAGTCTGAGTGCTAATGTAGTTCCTTATTTCGTATTGGTAATCATCCAGTCAATATTCAGCAAGCAGAAGTCACTGGCTGTATTCCCAAAAGCTAGCCAGCTTCAGCACAGCTGGTTAAGTGCCAGTGAATATCAGCAGTTAGTCACAAAGAAGCCATTTAAGCAGGCAAAAGCCTTTTCTGCACACTTTCATCGTGATTTTTAATACATTATCACAAAGTTCCTTTCTCACGAGGATATTTAACTACTTCAGTGCTGACTTGGGATCCTAAAAGTGGCCTTGTCAAATGGCTCTCCCAGTTTCTGGAACAGATGGTACTAATCGCCTGTGGGTTTTAGCATAGGGCTGCCGACTGCAAGCTCTGACAATACCAAGAGGGTCTCTGGTTCACTTTTAAACAGCCAAACTTTTAGCTTTTGGTTTCAAAGTGTTTATTTAGTTTTGGCAATGCAAGAAAGAAAAATCCAATGAAGTCTACAGCAAGCAAACAACAAAACTGCAAACAAATATATACGAGATGCAGGCAATGTTTATTATACTAATGCAGTAAAAATACCACCTTATTACCAACCAAGGGACCCGACATGGTCCGTGTTTCGGATAACACGGCTTCCTCAGGGATCCATGGTGGATAAGGTATGAAACAAACCACAGTAAAAAAGGTATAAAACAAGCGCCTGTGTAAGCCAAAACTTCAAACCGAGTATGCGATGCCTAGCGTGAAACTTATTTATTCTTTTTTCAATTGGCTTAATTAGCGTGGTAATCGACTGTGCTGGTTTTCAGCCAATCAAAAAAACCAAAAACTCCATTGAACACTTTAAGAGCTCAAGAACAAACTCTTAGGATGCCTACCGACTCCTATCTGAAAAAGTAGGCTTGGTTAGGGGGTGGAGAAAAGGCATCCGACTTAGGCACCAGTAAATTAGGCCAGTGAAAACCTGGTCTAATGGAGCAGCGTGTATGTTTAGGAGGCCTAAGTCCACTTATTTATTTTAGTATTTATATTCCACTTATAGCCTAAGTAGTTTACATTCAGGTACTCAAGCATTTTTCCCCCATCTGTCCCAGTAGACTCACACTATCTAATGTACCTGGGGTAATGGGGGATTATGCGACTTGCACAGGGTCACAAGGAACTCCGTGAGGTTTAAACACACAACTCTAACCACTGCGCCACACACTTCACTTAGGCGCCGCTAGGCATGATTCTATAAACAATACCTTGCTCCCCTACTCAACCGCTACCCCTACCTTTTTTCTCCCCTCTCCAGTCTTTCTACTTTTCCGCTTCTCTCCCCTAACACCCCACAGCTTGCACCTTCTATTTCATGTCTATTTTCTTCCCCTCCCTTATTATACACTGCTGTGCAGTGCCATTAGATAGCAATGGCAGTATATCAGACTTTGGTAATAAAATCAATACAAAAAAAAAAAATAATCCAGGATAAGTTTTTGACTTGCGCATTAGGTGAACAAACAACTCTCTATTACCTTAAGACTTTGGAGGGGCAAAGTTTATTTAGTGTTGCAATTTTAACCTTTAGCTTCTAGGTGAGAAAAGGGGCCTCTCATAATGCCAATTCCTCACCTTACATATTCATGGCCCCATGATGCCAGCTCCTCCTGGGATCCCAGCAGGCGGTACTTCAGACATTCCCTCTCTCCACTCATCGTCATAGCCAACACAGAAATGATGTCAGCCGCAAAACGCTGTAAAGGAAATCAGATCAGTCAGTTGGGGTTCTGTGCACTGCTGTCCTGCTTAGCGTAAGACTGAATATCTGAACACCTGTCTGTCACTGCTGTACATTCTCAAACAGAGCTAAGGAACACTAACTGAAGAAATCTGCAGAAAGCTTTTTGATACTAATCTCAAAATTATTGCTTAGATTACATTACATTACGAGATTTCTATTCCGTTATTACCTTGCGGTTCAAGGTGGATCAGGAGCTTTATCTGTAAATATCTGCCATATCCAAGAGATCTTAAATTACATTTAACTTCTTGCCGTTTCAAATCTAATAGCACGGATTGTAGTTATTCCACTGGCCCAGAAGTTTTACACTTTAAGTTTCTACCTGACATACTGATGAGCTGACTTGTCCAAAGTCACTAGGAGGTGAAATGTAGTCCTATCCTTTCATTTTTCTCTTTCAGCCTGTTGCTCTATCACTAATCTAACCCTCCCCCCTCCCAACAAGCTCTTGATGCACTCTAGCAAGCACCATGTAAGGCAAGTCAAGCCCAGGAAATTTAATACTCCAGGATGTTTATGCAGAGAGTAGTAAATCCCTCATAGTCTGCACTCCATCTGGTAAAGCCTTACCTGCATCTAACTAAACAAAAGCCATATGGCAAGCAAGGTCCATGACTAACACTGAAATGTTGCTCAGAAACAGTAAATGGCATGTTGACCTTGTTACAAAAGCAGAAAGAGCTTCTAATCTCAACTCCTCTAGCATGGCTGGATAAAAGAGCCAACCTTGTTCTCTCCAGAAGCCATGCTTTCATAAATCTCTTTCAGCTTGCCATAGTGAGGTCGCAGAAATTTCAGAGGCTTGGGAACAGAAGTCATTGAAGTGGTGGAGGAGCGAATCTGCCTGCGTAGCTCCTCCAGTGCAGGTTGATACAGAGATGTGTCTTTTTCCTAGAAGAGAACAAAACCAGCCTTTTTAAGCTCATCAATATATTTCCAAATAATGGAGCTGTTTCTAGATTGAGCCAGTGGACACACTCACCCCCAACCTCTCCACCAGCATCTCCAGCTCATCCTGCAACTGTTTGTCTTCTTCAGACTGAAAAAGAGCGAGAAACTCATAGAATAAACTCAATCTGTCTAAGAAGTCTCTTTTTGGTCAGAAGCATCATAGCGCTATTGACAGCGCGGCTTTGTAAATCTCTGCCTTACCCCACCCCCCACTTTCACGAACCCGGGGTTACTTTTCTCAGAGGGGAGGGACCTAGAGCGTCATCAGTGACGACATGACGCTGCGCCGCGTGCCGAAACCGGCCTCGGAGGCCGCGCGGGCCTCCCCATGACTCAGCAGAGGGGAACTGAGAGGGCCGCGCTCCGTAAAGGCATCCAGCTCTCACCAGCTCCTGCTCCTCCTTGCGCTCCTTGCTAGTAGGCCCCGGCGGCTTCTCCTCCCTCGACAGCGGCACCGACTGCGCCTTCCCCCGGCTGCTCTCCTCCATAGCTGCTTAGCGCCCTCCCGCTGCGCATGCGCAACACCCTGGGCGCGCCAGCTACGAGGCGGAGCTTCTGGCAGCGGGGCCAATGAGGCGACTCGTCCGAGCGCGTCATCCCACGGTCAGTACGTCTGGGAGCGTCACAAGGCGTGCACCAGGACGTCAGGGGCGTGGCGTGAGAGCGCCCGTAGCAGGGGCGGGGCTACCCTATGTTGCTCCGCCTGCTTCACATGTTTTATTGCACTAGCAATTGATTTTTTTAAACTAACTTTTCGACCAGAGAAGTCAAAAACGAATTAAGTCGCCCAGTAACTACTACTACTATTAATTATTTCTATAGTGCTAGTACCAGACGCACAAAGAGTAACAAAACTGTCCCTGCTCCAAAGAGCTTACAATCTAAACAGGCAAGACAGAGACACAGTCAAGGGGCTGGGTTGGAGGGTTAAGGATTGAAAGCTATATCAAAAAGGTGGGTTTTCAACAAGGGACGGACAAACTTGGGTAATTTAGTCCAGACAACTAGATGAAAGGAACGAAGTCTGGAATTGGCAGTGGAGGAGAAGGGTTCTGCTAAGAGTGACTTATCTGAGGAACAGAGTTCTCTGGGAGGTTTATAAGGAGAGAGATATTGAGGGGCAGCAGAATGAACACACTTGTAGGTAACTTGTCTTCCCTTAACTTTATCCATGACATAAGACCATAAGAATAGCCTTACTGGGTTAGACCAGTGGTTCATGAAGCACTAGTCTCTGGCTCTGACAGACCTCGAAGAGATTTTAGCGCTGACAGATCCTAACACTTTTCCCTCCCTATGCAGAGACGGATCCGTCAGCGCTAAAATCTCATCAAGGTCTGTCGGCGACAGAAACTACAAGCGGCACGGACACCGGACCGACACGGACCTCAGATTTTTAAGGCTGTACGGGTTTAGATCCGCCAGGTCCGTCAGGTCCGCGTTTTACCCCTTCCCGGACTTTTCCTCCAGAAACTTGTCCAAACCTTTCTTAAAACCAGCTACGATATCTGTTCTTACCACATCCTCTGGCAACGCGCTCCAGAGCTTAACTATTTTCTGAGTGGAAAAAAAATTCCTCCTATTGGTTTTAAAAGTATTTCCCTGTAACTTAACCGTGTGTCCCCTAGTCTTTGTAATTTTTGACTGAGTGAAAAATTGATCCACTTGTACCCATTCTACTCCACTCAGGATTTTGTAGACTTCAATCATATCTCCCCTCAACCATCTCTTTTCCAAGCTGAAGAGCCCTAACCATTTTAGTCTTTCCTCATACGAGAGGAGTTACATCCCCTTTACCATCTTGGTCGCTCTTCTTTGAACTTTATCTAGCGACACTATATCTTTCTTGAGATAAGGAGACTAGAATTGAACACAATACTCCAGATGAGGTCGCACCATGGAGCAATACAGGGGCATTATAACATTCTTAGTCTTGTTAACCATCCCTTTTTTAATAATTCCCAGCATCCTGTTTGCTTTTTTGGCTGCCGCCGCACATTGGGCGGAAGATTTCATCGTATTGTCTACAATGATACCCAAATCCTTTTCTCCCAAGGTGGACCCTAGCATCCAGTAACTGATTCAGGTTATTCTTCCCAATGTGTGCATCACTTTTCATTTGTCCACATAAAATTTTTTCTGCCATTTGGACGCCCAGTCTTCCAATTTCCTGAGATCCGCCTGCAATTTTTCATAACCCTCATGCGTTTCAACAACTTTGAACAGTTTAGTGTCATCTGCAAATTTAATCACCTCACTCGTTGTTCCAATATTTAGATCATTTATAAATAAGTTAAATAGCACCGGTCCCACTACAGACCCCTGCGACACTCCACTGTTTACTCTCCTCCATTGAGAAAAATGACCATTTAACCCTACCCTCTGTTTTCTATCTTATAACCAATTCCTAATCCACAACTGAACTTTGCCACCTATCCCATGACTTTAATTTTCTCAGGAGCCTCTCATGAAGAACTTTGTCAAAAACCTTTTGGAAATCTAGATTCACTATCAACCTTTATCCACATGTTTATTCACACCTTCAAAGAAGTCAAGCAAATTGGTGAGGCAAGATCTCCCTCGGCTGAACCCATGCTGACTCCGTCTCATTAAATCATGTTTGTCTATGTGTTCCACAATTTTATTTTTTATAATTGTTTCTACCATTTTGCCCGGCACTGAAGTAAGGCTTACTGGTCTGTAATTTTCCGGATCTCCCCAGGAGCCCTTTTTAAAAATTGGCATAACATTGGCCACCTTCCAATCTTCAGGTACTACAGACGATTTTAGCGACAGGTTGCAGATCACTAACAGCAGGTCAGCAATTTCAGGGCTGCATGGTCTATGACAAGACTTTGCTTCTTAGCTGAGTAGAAACATTTAATCACACGCAACCCTTTCCCTCCACCAATATAAAGAACTATCAACCCTCTACAAAAACACAATACAAACCGCAAAAAAGGAATACTACTCAAAATACATAACAACAGCCCACAATACCTCAGCATTATATGCTATAGTTTGATCTCTTTCCCCCTACTCAAAAACAAAAAAACCTTCATCCTCACTCAACCATCTGCACCTGATTTGGAAAAAAAAAAAAAAAAGATATTCGATCAAATTTCGACAACATCTCGTTCTCAAACTCCCCAGATCCTTTGAAGCAGGATCACCATCTCCTTTTTAGTACACTTTCAACATTCAAACCTCAAACCTCCTTCAGCCGAACTGCTGAAAACCATCCAATCTATGAATACCTCTAATAATCCATTAGAGAATATTCCACCTTCAATGATAAAAATAAATTATTTTCATCATTTGGTCCATTCCTGCTAGAAATGATCACCCAAAGTCTCTCAACCAATGTTGTCCCGAAATCATGGAAATCAGTCCTAGTTTTCCCTAAACTAAAAAAACAAAACCTGAATGAAACTCAAAGTTCTAATTATCGACCTATTGCCAATCTACCCTTCACTGCCAAACTCACCAAAAAAATTGTCTTTCACCAACACTCTGAATTTTTTGAGCAAACGAACGCCCTTCATCCAAACCAAACTGGGTTTTGTATAAATTACTCGACTGAACTGTCTTTACTCGACCTCACCACCACCATTTACTATTTTCATGACCAAAGAAAATCAGTTCTTTTGATATCCCTTGATCTATCGGCTGCCTTTGACACGATTAGAACATAAGAATTGCCATCTCCGGATCAGACCCTGGGTCCATCAAGTCCGGTGATCCGCACATGCAGAGGCCCCTCCAGGTGTGCCCTGGCATGGATCAAGTCCCCATGTCACTGTATGCTTCCCAATGGAGATGCACCTAATATACCCTTACCCGTGTCACTCTATGCTACTCCTAAGGAGATGTGCATCAAGTTTACCCTTAAATCCTAGAACAGTGGATTCTGCAATTACTTCCTCCGGGAGAGCATTCCAGGTGTCCGCCACTCGCTGTGTGAAACAGAACTTCCTGATATTCATCCTGGACCTGTCCCCCCTCAGCTTCAGACTGTGTCCTCTTGTCCTTGTCACACTGGACATTGTAAATAGCTGCTTTCCCTGCTCTATTATGTCGAATCCTTTCAGTATTTTGAAAGTCTCGATCATATCCCCCCGCAGTCTCCTCTTCTCGAGAGAGAACAATCCCAGTCTCCTAAGTCGTTCCTCGTAGCTCAGGTTCTCCATACCATTCACTAGCTTCGTTGCTCGTCTCTGCACCCTCTCTAGCAGTTTTATATCCTTTAGGTATGGGGACCAATGCTGGACGCAGTATTCCAGGTGTGGTCTGACCATGGCTCTGTAGAGCGGTACTATAACTTTCTCTGATCTACTCGTGATACCCTTCTTTATCACGCCTAGCATTCTATTTGCTTTCTTCGCTGCTGCCACACATTGTGCCGATGGCTTCAGGGTCCTATCTATCAGTACACCCAGGTCCCTTTCCTGTTTGGTCTTTTCTAGAGTTACACCTGACATACTATACTTGTGATCTTTATTTTTTCTGCCCAGATGCATCACGATCTACTCCTCAACCGTCTGGAAAACAGTGGAATAACTGACTCCGCTCTTCTCTGGTTTTCCTCTTACTTCGCCGATCGGAATTTCCAAGTTCACTCCAAAGGAACTTCTTCCTCCCCAATCTTTCAAATCTATGGTGTCCCACAAGGCTCTATTCTTTCCCCCTACTATTCAATATCTTCTTAGCCCCTCTCTTGCCTAGCTCAATCTATTGCATTCACACCGTTCGCCTACACTGATGATATCCAACTTTTTCACCCCATCAATCCAGCTAACAACAACGACATCCAAGAAATCAATCTCAACTGGACAAAATCAGCCTATGGCTTTGAACCAATAGACTTTCATTGAACATAGCAAAATCGCAAGGGATTCTATTCCCACTTAAAAACAATGACTCCTTAATTGGACAAATATGTATCGACTCTGCTCCCCTCCAAATCGAACCCAAACAAAAACTTCTAGGAATCATCCTTGATAAAGATCTCACCTACCATGACCAAATTAGCTCATTCACCAAAAACTGCTTCTACAAACTCTGTTTAATTCGCTCAACTTCTGTTCTAGAACCTACCACTATCCAAACTTTAATCCATTCACTGATCATCTCTCACATAGACTACTGCAACTCACTATACCACAGAATAACCCAAAAGGAAACCCATCGACTGCAACTAATTCAAAATACTGCGATCAAACTCATCTATAAAGCCAAAAATTAGGACCACGTTACCCCGCTTCTTTGAGATTCACATTGGCTACCAGTTTCTCACAGAACAACTTATAAAATTCTCCTACTTGTCTTCAAAATTAAGACCTCCCACCTACCTGCCTTCTCATTCCACACACCCCTTCTAGGGCCCTTAGATCCACCAATCAGAACTTACTGACAGTCCCCTCAATCAAGGACCTATATTATACTAGAAACACCATTGTTTCCACAATTGCACCTTCCCTTTGGAATGCAATGTCACCACACCTCCACAGTGAAAATTCTTTAAGTAAGTTTAAAACTAACCTTAAAACATTTCTATTCAAAGATGCATACCAAAATTGCAGTTAAGAACCTGATTAAGGGAAAATAGAAACTAATAAATAGAGAACCGCTTTTAGGAAACGACATCCCCTTTTTCCTATTGTTTTATCCTCACCCTCTTCTCTTTTACTTTTATTTTCTCAATGTAATTAAATTTTCCCTCCTCCCCCTGCGCCTCCCATATCCAACCCGTCTTAATCTTGTCCTTGTCCTGGCCTCAATCTCCCCTATTTTTTATTTCTATTTATTTTTTTAAGCAATTTTTAATTTTTAATATTGTAAACTGACCAGATACCTGTGATGGTCAGTATATCAAGCTATAAATAAACTTGAAACTTGAAACCTGTGCTTGTTTTCTTCTTGCAAATCAGCTTCAGAATTCAGAGGCTGTGGGGTCTGCAGGATCCTTGGTTTACCTCTGTAGCAGGTAAACAGGTTCTCTTGCAAACCTTCGTTGGTGGGGGCCAAACTGCTGGAATTTTCTGCATTTGATCTAGCTTTTGTCCTTAGGCTAAGGGTATCTCCAGCAGAGAGGATGGGGCACAGGCTACATCCCTGCGTTTTCTCTCAGTTTGCAGTGATTTAAGTTTGCCAGAGTGGAGAGTAAGCATTTGTAAATTTAATCTGACATACAAGCATTCTTCTAGAGGGGTGTTCTCTTACATGTAAAGTAAAGATCTGCCCTAGGAGGAATCCAGTGATCTGACTTCTGTGCAGGGAAAGATTTTAGTATTTATTATTGAGGACACAACTGAGCTACATTAATGTTCCTGCTGACACAGGTCCCTCATTAAGTATTTATGCCAGATTTGTTCCTATGTTTATAGACTGGATTATGTTTCTTGGAAATGGTCTCAGCAAAGGTTAAATCATTTTTTTCCCAGTGCTGCCTAGACTGAGCATTTAATTTAATATCTTGTCTCGTCCATGTCTTAGGAAATGGCCAGAAAATAAAATCAGATTAAAATTTTTTACTAATGCATTGCTGTATTTGACCTCTCTCTCTCTCTCTCCCTCCCTTCCTCTTCTAGCCAGGCTGCCAGAAAACTGTCTTTCTGCCTTCATAGATACAATAGATTTTTTTGTCATAGTAACCATCCCAGCTTCAGCTGGAGACTCATCCCCTCCTTCCTTCCTTCCTCCCTCCCTCCCTCCCTCTCTCTGGCAAGGCCTGTCTGCGATGGCGTAGTCACCCCGAGACCTGGAGAAGCAGAGAGAGCTGCCTGTAGCCCATTGCTCAGCTGTGTGTGTCTGGCTGAATATGATGGAAGACAGAGCTGCTGCTGGTTTGGGCTGGGGGAGCTAGACCTCCAGCACCGGGATTTTTTTCCATGCTTTCCAGGATGAGTGTAGCTCTCCGGGAACTCAGCAATGCTGTAAGTAAGCTGGAGGATCTGGGTTTGGGAGGGGAGGTGACCATGTGGGTTAGGGGGATTCGTAGCATTGCAGCTTATCTAGTGGCCTGATCCTGCATCCTCTCCATCCTTATTTTGTAGCTGAACTTGTGCAATGTCATGATTTTGCATTTTCCTTCGATGTCAATGTAAATTTCAGGCTCTTTTCCATTACCGCACTCATCTCTTTCCTTATAGTTTCTGTTTTTTTAATTTCCCTCCCTTATTTTTTCTTCTTGTCTGGGTAATGGATGGGGGTGAAGGGCAGCTTGTATTTGCACCCAAACGTGGATAGCATTATACAGTTGGTGTAAAACTTTTCCTATATTAAGGAAGAGGCTAGCATGAGAAATGTGGAACTGCGTGGTGAAAATCATAGGTGCTGTTGCAGGTGAATTTCTGGTGATTTCTTAGATTGGCGGCTGGACCTGTTTCAGTGAGAGAAGGAGAACTAGGAGGTGGACTCCCACCTCGTCCCTTCTTGCCACTCCTCTGTATCTCCATTGCTTTTTTCTGTCCGTTTCTCATGGTGCTTCTTTGTGGCAGAAGATATGAAAGTTGGTGATAGTGCGGAATTCCTGTGTGTGTGGGACATTCACAGCAACACACTCTGCATCTGGTGCTTATCACATTTCTAGCTCACATCATTCCATTGCTAGCTCATTTATATATATATTTATTTATTTAGATTTCTAACCCGTCCTCCCGTGAGCTCAGAACGGGTTACAAAAGCACGTTCACAGTATATTACAGTAGACACATACAGTTGGTTATGATAGACATTCATGGTACATTACATAGGACAGTCATGGTAGCGTAGGACAGCCCATGTTCATAGGAGTCCCAGGAGGTGTTTCTTGCTGATTGTATAGCAGTGTGCATTGGAGAAAGAGAGTAGAGGGGAACTGCTTGCTGGGAGCAGTTCAGTTGAAAAGGAAGGTTTTACTGCTCTTTGGAAGCTCATCAATGAGTTCAGAGATCTAATCTTGCTCATGACAAGATACACACACCCCGATGATTTAACGATCAAAAGACTTCTTCTATTAGCTTGTATTGTTTTTAACATGTTATGTGGTTAGTTAGCAAACAGGTTCCATGGAGAAATGGATTAACACAGGTTTGTAAATGAGGCGACAGGGGTGGTGGAGTGACTTTCCCAGTTCTTGGTCACTGTTTAATCCCTAGTCTCGACTGATATCGCTTTCATTAACGGTACAGGTCCAGTTTTAATTTTCTGTGCCTCTGTTATCAGTTGTGCTTATTTTGTATAGTTTTAGTTTGTAATGCATTTTATGATATCATTTCATAAGTTTTGTTGTTACCCATGATTGGTGGGAAAGAAATGCTTTTAAATAAAACAATACTGTATGTACAACATTTCTTAAGGGGTCAGTATTGAAAAGCACTTACCAGTACTTGGTTGCTGGTGGCACCTACTACATAAACGTCTGTGTTAAATCTGAGGGAGTTGGGCAGGTAATAAACATAAGAACATAACATTTGCCGCTGCTAGGTCAGACCAATGGTCCATCTGTGCCCAGCAGTCCGCTCACGCGGCGGCCCTTAGGTCAAAGACCGGTGCTGTAACTGAAACTAGCCTTACCTGCGTACGCTCTGGTTCAGCAGGAACTTGTCTAACTTTATCTTGAATTCCTGGAGGGTGTTTTCCCCTATAACAGCCTCTGGAAGAGCGTTCCAGTTTTCCACCACTCTGGGTGAAGAAGAACTTCCTTACGTTTGTACGGAATCTATCCCCTTTTAACTTTAATAATAATAACTTTATTTTTCTATACCGCCACAATCATGCGACTTCTAGGCGGTTTACAGTGAAGAGGGCTGGACAACCAGTGAATTCCAGAATACAAATGGCGAAGATGTCAACTGAACAGTCAGTGAATACAGAATACAATTAGTGAGAATACACAATATCAACATGTTGTTAATAGTTTTAAAAGGGGTATCTGACTAGGAGATAAATCTATCGAACAGAGCTCGTTCTCTCTACCTTAGAGAGGGTGAACAACCTGTCTTTATCTACTAAGTTTATTCCCTTCATTATCTTGAATGTTTCGATCATATCCCCTCTCAGTCTCCTCTTTTCAAGGGAGAAGAGGCCCAGTTTCTCTAATCTCTCGCTGTACGGCAACTCCTCCAGCCCCTTAACTATTTTAGTTGCTCTTCTCTGGACCCTTTCAAGTACTATGTCCTTCTTTGTGTACGGTGACCAGTCTGGACGCAGTATTCCAGGTGAGGGCATACCATGGCCCAGTACAGCGGCATGATAACCTTCTACGATCTGTTCGTGATCCCCTTCTTTATCATTCCTAGCATTCTGTTTGCCCTTATCGCTGCCACCGCATATTGTACTTTAGGAAAGTAATAAAAACATACCGCTTTCCTCCTTCTCTCCTTCCCTCTTCCGCTTCTTCAGCCATGTTCGGCGGAAGGTGTTGTAAATCCAATACATTGTTTGTAAATCGGCATGTCAATGCGGATCCTAATGTAATTGTTGTGAACCGCCTAGAACTCGATGGGCATGGCGGTATATAAGAATAAAATTATTATTATTATAACTCCTCTGCCCTTGACTGATGGATTACAAAGAAATGTAAATTGGTACTAGATCCCAGAATGTATCATGTTAGAAAAAAACTGGTTTTGAAACATCTTCCACTGTATCTATGGCAAACTTAACCTGCAACTGTACATTATGTATATTGGTATTAGATCCCTAATGTGTGTCTAGTTAGGATAGAAAACTTGCATTGAAAAACTTACACAGTTTAGGATTAAATAAATAAATGTTAGCGGTCTCCGTGGTATGGGGAATAATGAAATAAGGTCAGATGGGATTAAGATACGAGTTGGAATTTTTTAGAAAGTTAAGAAGAAATGAGACATTATATGGTCCATCCATGCTTAATGTGTCTTGTCTTTATTATTTCTGGACCATAGACCTTAGAGTCCACCTGCTACTGGAGTTGCTGTCAAAGCTCACTCCATCCTATCCAAATTATCTCATCATTTTCAGGATTCAGATCATGAAAGCCTGACCAACACTGTCCTCATGTTCCAAACTGTTGGGACTCCAGTCAAAGCCCTCCCCAGCCCAGTCTAAACCATGCAAATCTGCCCAGTACCGGCCTTAGTTCTTCAATTTATACCATTCATTTTCTAATTTGCGATACTCTGTTTCACACTTTTCTGAATTCCATCACCGTTTTCCTCTCCACCACCTCCACCACCTCAGGAGGACATTCCAGGCATCCACCACCCACTCCGTGAAAAAGAATTCTTTAATAATAAAAAAAATAGCTTTACCATATGGCTGCACCATTTTTAGTATTTATGATTCATGGTTATGCTTCTTATTTGATATAATGACTTTGTTCCATGGCTGTATGGAATTATTTGTTTATTAGCTCCAATGAATCTTTATTTTTGTTATGATATTCTTATTATAGTTATATGGTACATTTCCATGTAAAAAAATTACTTGTTAATTCCTATTCATCCTTACCAATATTATGCCGGTCTTATGGCTATGTGATATGTTTTTAATGCAAGTTTTATACTCTTTTAATTTGACAAATTTTACTAACATTGCCAGTTATATTGTTATCTGCTCTAATTTTCATTGACTCCTGATGCAGGTGATAGACCCGAAACATGGCTCGTGTCAAATCTACATCTACTCATTTGACTAGGACTGACAAAGGATATTTTGATATCAGCATCACCTGATTTGTTTTGTTTGCTCATTCCCATTATTTTTTGTTCATGCTGTTGTGATTTTGGTTTTTTCCTTTAGTCTGGTTAAGCAAGGTAATTCAGAAAGAAGGCTGCGGAGAAAAGGTGAAGAGAAGGAGTCCAGAGGCAGAGACTGGACAAGAGGCTGAAAGAGCTGGAGGTGGAGGCTCAGGCACATGCTTCAGTTTGTCAAAAGTCCAGCTGTGAGGCTCTGGTTTTTCTCATTTCTTTTTAGTATTGATAAGGTTATTTCCTCATGGTTGAAGAGCACTCATCTTGTTCTTAGTCCTTCAAAAACTGTAACCTGTTGGAAAAGTGGTTGGTCTCTACAAACTACATTTATGCTTGATTTCTGTGGCTCTCCAATCACTCCTGATGAACATTTTAGGTGCTTAGACATTTTTCTTGATCATAAGAACATAAGAACATAAGCAATGCCTCTGCTGGGTCAGACCCGAGGTCCATCGCGCCCAGCAGTCCGCTCACGCGGCGGCCCAACAGGTCCAGGACCTGTGCAGCAATCCTCTATCTATACCCCTCTATCCCCTTTTTCAACAGAAAATTGTCCAATCCTTTCTTAAACCCCATTACCGTACTCTGCCCTATTACGTCCTCTGGAAGCGCATTCCAGGTATCCACCACCCGTTGAGTAAAGAAAAACTTCCTAGCATTTGTTTTGAATCTATCCCCTACCAATTTTTCCGAATGCCCTCTTGTTCTTTTTTGTCTTGAAATTTTGAAGAATCTTTCTCTCTCTACTTTCTCTATGCCCTTCATGATCTTGTAGGTTTCTATCATGTCTCCTCTGAGTCTCCGCTTTTCCAAGGAGAAGAGCTCTAGCCTCTCCAGTCTTTCAGTGTATGAAAGGTTTTCCATGCCCTTAATCATTCGTGTCGCTCTCCTCTGGACCCTCTCAAGTATTGCCATATCCTTCTTGAGGTACGGTGACCAATACTGAACACAGTACTCCAGGTGCGGGCGCACCATCGCCCGATACAACGGCAGGATGACTTCTTTTGTTCTGGTCATAATACCATTTTTAATAATACCCAACATTCTGTTTGCCTTCTTCGCGGCTGCTGCGCATTGCGCCGTTGACTTCATTGTTGTATCCACCAGTACACCCAAATCTCTTTCAAGGTTACTTCCCTCTAATACTAATCCCCCCATTTGGTAGCTGAACATCGGGTTTTTTCTCCCTATATGCATGATCGAATTTCCTTTGATCATCAGGTCAGTATATTAGTGAAAACATGCCTTGTGGCCTTTCTGGTGCCAAGCTCTCTCTGGTTAAGCGCCCTCAGACAGTTCATAATCCTGCCATACTACTAGAAAGGATCAAACTTGCCTTTTTTTGATCCACCATCATTGGCTTTCAATTAAATTTAAAGAATGAAGTTTAAAATCTTAATAGTAACATAGGAGGTGCTACACACATTCCTCATATACTTGCCTGATTTTTCTAATCATTGCACGAGTCTCAATTCACTATTCCTCTGTTCTCCAGTACTTGGGTAGAGTCCATGCATCAAAGAGCTTTTTATTGCATTAGTCCTCAGCTCTGGAACATTCTTCCATTCTCATGATATGTAAATCCCTGTTTTAAGAAGTTTAAGGTTGCATTTGGGAAGAGAGTGGGCTGCGGTCTCAGTTTGTTCTCTAGTTCTCTGCTGTCTTCGCTATTATATTTTGTAGTAGACCCGTGTTATTTGAAGGGGCATTTTCGATATGACGTCTAAATCCGAGTTTGGACATTTTGCGGAACACGCACAAATGAACACGACCATTTTCAAAACAAGAAAACATCCATCTTTTTTGTTTTGAAAATGGCCATTTCTCAGATGTGTTTGTTCTCAATGAGTCTATCTTTTTGAATTGTTGTTGAAAAAAATTACATAAGAAGAATGCTCACTGCCCCTACGTCTCAATAGCTTGTTTTTGTGCGGTTTTTCTTTTGGACTTTTCCTTTTCAAAAATGATCCTAAAAATAGCAAGAAAATGGTAATTTTTTAAACAAAAAGTTAGATGATTTTCTGATTTGAAAATGGTCATTTTCTCTACTGGATTTTTGGATGTTTTTCCCCAAAACATGTAAACTCGGACTTTGACATTATATTGAAAATGCCCCCTCCCATATCTAATAAACCATAAACCAACCCTATCTACCTGTGAATTTTCAACAGCACTAGTTAAGTGAATAGCAGCTGAATATTGCTTGGTGACCATACGTATTGTATACATGTAGAACCTGAATCTATGCGGGTGATTTAAATGCCATGGCAGGCTTCAAAGAACTGCTAACTGCAGGATTTTGGTATTGACTGACTGGGATTTTATATCAGATTGTTTATTAGAGAGGATGCGGAGAGCAGTGGAAGGAAAATTCTCCAGCATTTTGCCACGACTGTTAAAGTTGACTTCAGTGATCTATTGATCGGAATATTGGGCTGGTGTCTCTCTTGCACATTTCCAACTTCACTGTACAAATCAGCTAATCCATGCCTCCATTTTGGAAGCACATTCCCCGATGCCTCATTGCTACAAATAATTGTTTGAAATATCTGTCATAGGGACATGCATGCATGTCATGTCTGGCATTCATGTTGAAAGATGACTTGATTTGCTTTGGTTTGGGGAAAAGGTTGACAGCATTTCAAGCCAAAGATAATGGAATTGTTTATATTTATGCATCCAGACAGGAAATCTGATCTGATTCGTGTAGGTGTGGTAACACAACTTGCGTCTGGCTTCAGAACCTCACAAAACAAAAGCATTGTCAAAGGTCATCAAGCCCAGCATCCTGTTTCCAACCGAGGGCATAAATAGCTGGCAAGATCCCAAAAGAGTTAATCAGATTTTATGCTGCTTATCCTAGAAACAAGCAGTGGTTTCAGTCCTATTTTTCAGAACGATCTTCAAAGGTAATATTCAACAATTCATCTTCAAATACAATTTCAACAAGTTGTGGGATCCTGCAAGGATCGGTTTTATCTCCCCTATTGTTTAATGTATTTCTGGCTCCTCTGTTAACTCTTAGTCAATCAATTGGATTCATACCATTTGCATATGTTGATGACGTTCAACTTCTGTATCCTTTAGATTCAAGCTCAGTCGAAGAAATCTCAAAAGTCAATGAGAAATTGTCGAAAATATCCAAATGGTTACATGATAATAAGCTGGCTCTTAACACATCTAAAACAGAGGTTATGCTATTTCCATGTAGGGAAGGACATAAATAAAACTCTACTTAAGGAAGTCACTAGGGTAAAGATACTCGGAGTCATTTTGAACCAGAAATTGAACTATCATGATCAAATAAGTTAACTTGTCAGAAACTGTTTTTATAGGTTAAGGTTGATTAGATCATTATCCGCATTTCTTAATGAATCATCACTGAATATTGTAATTCATTAATTAGTCATATAAAAAATTGACTACTGTAACGCTTTGTACAAGGGAATAACCTTAAAAGAAATACGTAGATTGCAAATCCTTCAAAACACTGCAATAAAAATAATCACCAAAAGGAAAAAATTTGATCATGTGACTCCCCTCTTAAAGGAAAAGCACTGGTTACCTGTAAATCATAGAATGTAATATAATAAAATGCTAAATGCACATGCGCACTCTTACCCCGTGTTCCCTGTTCCCTGATCTGTCGGGCTGTGGTCAGCAGAGTGCGCATGCGCGCTGAGGCGCATGAAAGGCGGTGCGGAGCGGCGGCTGCCAGGAGGAGGGCTTCACGGAGCGGCGCTGGCAGCAGCTGCCGGAAGGAGGGCTTCGAGGCGAGGCAGCTGTCGGCGGAGGGCAGACGCGAAAGGAGGTAAGGGATGCTGCTTGACAGGGGCAGAAGTGCTGACGACGGGGCAGAAAAAGGAAGGGAGGCCTACTGCTGGACAGGGGGAGCAGGAAAGAGGTGATGATGGACAGGGGAAGAAGTGCTGATGGACAGGGGGGGAAGAAAAAGGAAGGGAGGCCTACTGCTGGACAGGGGGAGCAGGAAAGAGGTGATGATGGACAGGGGGGAGGCAAAACAAAGGGAGAAGGGCTGCTGCTGGATCAGGGGAGCAGTGAAGGGATGGTGGTGGACACAGGGGAGGTAAAAGGAAGGGCGAATGGACAGGGGGAGCAGGCAAGGGGTGGTGGTGGACAGCCAAGGAGAAAGAAAGACAGAAATACAGAAAGCGGCTAAGAAGAGAGAGAGAGAAAGAAATAAAGACACACACACACACATATATTCTAGCACCCGTTAATGTAACGGGCTATAAGACTAGTTACATATAAAATAGCATTACTTACACACAAGGAGATGTACATAGATGGATCAGAAACTGGTTGGCGGGCAGGAAACAGAGGGTAGGAGTGAAGGGCCGCTACTCAGACTGGAGGAGGGTCACAAGTGGTGTCCCACAGGGCTTGGTGCTCAGGCCGCTGCTATTTAATATATTCCTAAATGATCTAGAAACAGGGACGAAGTGTAAGATAATAAAATTTGCAGACGACACCAAACTATTTAGTGGAGCTCGGACTAAAGAGGACTGCGAAGAATTGCAAAGGGACTTGAACAAACTAGGGGAATGGGCGACGAAATGGCAGATGAAGTTCAATGTTGAGAAATGTAAAGTATTACATGTGGGAATCAGAAACCTGAGGTATAGCTATATGATGGGAGGGATGCTATTGAATGAGAGTACCCAAGAAAGGGTCTTGGGGGTAATGGTGGACATGACAATGAAGCCGATGGCACAGTGCACAGCGGTCACTAAGAGAGCGAATAGAATGCTAGGTATAATCAAGAAGGGTATTACTACCAGAACAAAAGAAGTTATCCTGCCATTGTATCAGGCGATGGTGCGTCCGCATCTGGAATACTGCATCCAATATAGGTCGTCGTACCTTAAGAAGGATATGGCGTTACTCGAGAGGGTTCAGAGGAGAACAACACGTCTGATAAAAGGGATGGAAAACCTTTCATACGCTGAGAGATTGGAGAAACTGGAACTCTTTTCCTTGGAGAAGAGGAGACTTAGAGTTCATATGATAGAGACTTACAAGATCGTGAAGGGCATAGAGAGAGTAAGAGAGTAGAGAGGGACAGATTCTTCAAACTTTTGAAAAATAAAAGAACAAGAGGGCATTCGGAAAAGTTGAAAGGGGACAGATTCAAAACGAATGCTAGGAAGTTCTTCTTTACCCAATGTGTGGTGGACACCAGGAATGCACTTCCAGAGTGCGTAATAGGGCAGAGTACGGTACTGGGGTTCAAGAAAGGATTGGACAATTTCCTGCTGGAAAAGGGGATAGAGGGGTATAGATAGAGGATTACTGCACAGGTCCTGGACCTGTTGGGCTGTCGCATGAGCGGACTGCTGGGCACAATGGACCTCAGGTCTGACCTAGCGGAGGAATTGCTTATGTTCTTATGTTCCTGCAATCCTAGAAAGGCTTCTAATCCCTTATATTCCTACAAAATCTTTAAGATCTGAAGGAAAATCTCTCCTCTTAGTCCCTTCACTAAAACTCATTTGTTCAAGGATGGACACAATCTTTTCTGGGCCCCTCAAATCTGGAATTCGCTCCCAATCAATATAAGGGAAGAAAAATTACTTAATAAGTTTAAAAGTCTCCTGAAAAGCAGAGTTATTCAAATTCTATATAATCAGGAGATTCAAATTCTACTGTCTACTATACAAGGTAATACATGGAACAGCACCCAGCTACCTAAACAACAGACTACACCGTAACCTCTCACACAGATTAAGGAGAACCCAGAGCCTATTCACTCACCCCCCTCTCAAAGGAACACGACGAAAGAAACTATATGACAGCCTTTTAGCGACACAGGCAGCAAAGATCGATACTACCATCACCAATCTACTGACCAAATCAATAGACATTAAAGCATTCCGAAAAGAAATCAAAACTCATCTCTTCAAAAAACACTTCCCATCATCATAACCTCACAAAAGTATTAGAAAATGCTCTCATGACTACCCAAACACCACCACCAGCAACACCCGGACAGTATTATCTCTACTCGTCTAAACAACAGAATCCGGACAATATTATCTCTATTCGTCTAAACAACCTATCACTTTCTACTATCTACTACCAATTCATCCTGGAAAAGTCCAGAACAACAATTGTAACTTAACGCATTCTTGTTTATATGTACTGCAATGCTACTGGAAATGTCCAGTCTTCTAACTTGTAATCCGCTTAGAACCGCAAGGCACAAGCGGAATAGAAATCACTAATGTAATGTAATGTAATGTAAGATTCTACAGTGAACCAATAGTGCTGTTAAGTGAAAATTGAGCGGGTAACCTTTTCCCATCCTATTGTTTCATTACCTATGCCCTTTTTATTTGTTTATGAATTGTATTTAATCCTTTTTTTTTCCCCTTCCTCTTGTGTCAGTTTGGTCAAAAATTAAATTAATTTGTCTGGTTTAATTAATGAGTTGGGTTTGTTTTTTTTCACATACCCTGATTTTATTGTTATTTGTAATCACATTAGATTATGATTTTGCGATCAAATCAAATTTTTAATTCAACTTGAAACTCAAAGGAAAAGCTTTATTGGTCACCAAATACTGAAAGCAAGACAGTTCCAGCATGGGCAACAACCACATTAGCATTTCCTTCTTCCTCTCTTCTCCAGTTCAGTCCCAGTTACTCATAAATAAATTCAGGCTTGGCTCCAACTAGGACACTCAGGACTTGGGTCTTTCCAAGAAATAAAGTCACTTTGCAATTTTTGTTCCTGCTCAGGCAATCCCTGGGCTTCTACAGGGTACAAACCTCTGAGCTAGGAGCCACTCCTTACTTCCCTGGAATTTCAACACTCTGTGAGGATTCCTTTACTTGGAGCCTCCTTCAGGAGATCTCTGTACTCAGGATCTGTCTCCTGGACGCTTCTTCCCTTGGGGCCTCTCTGATCCAGGGTCAGTCTTAGGCAGGGGCAAGAGGGGTGCCCGTACAGGACCGTACACCCCAAGGTCCCCTTCTCTTCACCCCCATCAGAGGTCTCCCCCCACCTTCCCGTTCCATTGTTAAAATGTATTTTGCTGTGCAGAAGGTCGCTGATGGCAGAAACTCTGACATGCTCCCTCCGTACTCCCTGGCGCTGTCCCTCTGCTGCTGTCCAACCAGGGAGAAACAGGAAGTTTTAGTAAAATGGCCCCTTATTCTTTTATTTAAAGATTGGAGGGTGGCCAACTTACGCTGGTTTTTAAAAAAGGGTTCCAGGGGAGATACGGCAAATTAAAGAGCGGTAAGCCTGACCTCAGTGCCAGGCAAAATAGTGAAAACAATTATAAAAAATAAAATTGTGGAACACATAGACAAACTTGATTTAATGAGATGGAGTCAGCATGGGTTCAGCTGAGGGAGATCTTAGACTAAGTCTTCATAAAAATTGTTCTTCCCTAATTGTTATTCTATTTTAATTGTTTATTTTAAATCAAATGTAATTTAGCCTCTAATTCTTTATGTGTCTTTAATGTAACTATGGATAAAATTGTATGTATATGGTTTTAAACTGTTTTATTTGTCCCCCCCCCAAATTATTATTGTTATACGCATAGAAAATACTTGATATTGCGTTTAAATCAAAATTTCAATAAACTTGAAACTTGATCTTGCCTCACCAATTTGCTTGACTTCTTTGAAGACATGAATAAACATGTGGATAAAAGTGAGCCGGTTGATATAGTGTATCTAGATTTTCAGAAAGCTTTTGATAAAGTTCCTTACGAGAGGCTCCTGAGAAAATTAAAGTGTCTTGGGATAGGTGGCAAAGTTCAGTTGTGGATTAGGAATTGGTTATCGGATAGAAAACAGAGGGTAGGGTTAAATGGTCATTTTTCTCAATGGAGGAGAGTAAACAGTGGAGTGCCACAGGGGTCTGTAGTGGGACCGGTGCTATTTAACTTATTTATAAATGATCTGGAAATTGGAACAACGAGTGAGGTGATTAAATTTTCAGATGACACTAAATTCTTCAAAGTTGGTAAAATGCATGCAGACTGTGAAATACTGCAGGAAGATCTTAGGAAATTGGAAGACTGGGCGTCCAAATGATCAATGAAATTTAATGTGGGCAAATGCACCTTGGTCTCAGCTTGATTCCTTTGTTAAGAGAATAGAGTGAGGACTGAGTGATGGGATTGAACCACAGGACTGTGATCCTTCGGCCTACCAGAGTAAGACCGGCCTACGCCCAGCCTACGCCCTGCTCAACAGACTTCTCGGTACCTTTTCTAATTCCACTACAGTATATGGTTTTTGAGACACAGCAACCAGAATTGGGCTGCGGCCGAACCATAGAGCGACATAAGGGCATTCTTTTCCTGATCATCCCTAACGCCTCCACCACACATTGAGGTGAGGGTTTCAACGTATCCTCGACAATGACACCTAGATCATTTTTCTGGCAGTGACTCCTAGCATGGAACCCAGCATCACGTAGCTATAGTTCAAGTTCCTCTTTCCCACATGCACACATTAAACATCATCTGCCATTTTGATGCCCAATTTTCCAGTCTCACAAGGTCGTCTTGCAATTTAACAATTTTGAACAACTTAGTGCAATTAGCAAATTTACCCCCTCCTTTACTAATGCATAGCGCGGGTTTTAGCGCCAGCTGCGGCCGTAACTGCTCCAACGCTCATAGAATTCCTATGAGCATCGGAGCAGTTGCTGCCGGCGCTAAAACCCACAAAGGAGGGGATTATTTATCTCATTAGTTGTTCCCATCTCTAGATTACTGATAAATATGTTAAAAAGCAGCGGTCCCAGCACATACCCCCGAGGAACCCCACTATTTACCCTTCTCCATTGACAATATTAACCATTTAAAACCACTCTCTGTTTTCTGTCTTTCGACCAGTTCTCAATTCATAAAAGGACATGACCTCCTATCCCATGACTTTCTAATTTCCTTAGAAGTCTTTCATGAGGTACTTTGTCAAATGATTGTGGTCTTCAGATCATCAGATACAATCACCACATGACTTTGTTCTCATTGCTAAAATCTGTTTCTCACACCCCCCCCCCCCCCCCACACACACACACACATACTCACATGTGTACTGCTCCTTCCAAATTTGCATTGCAACCCTTTTTCCATTGAACCAAAGCTGACAAGTACTTGATATCTTCAGGATCTTTCATAGGTCATTCTTGTCCCTATTCAATCTCTGTTGAGAGATTTTATCTGTAAAAAAAAGAAAAAAACAGTTTCCTCTTTACTTTTTGATAAGAACTGTCCCGGAACAGATCCATGAGCAGCCGAACCAAGGACTCTTCTTTCTTTGGATGCATTCTCCCACTTCCTAACCCAGTTTATGAAGTGTCAAAGGTCTAACTGATATAGCCATTCCTTGCCCTGGTTATGTAGCTGTGCTGGGGGAAGAGGCGTGAGTCCATTTAAGGGCTGTGTTAGATGATGAAATGAGCCATTTAACGGAAGGGAACACAGAGCTGGTTCACAAAGGCAGTCCATATGATTTATCTTCATCGAGGAAACTTAGCGATATGTGCAATGGAAGGTTGCATGGACTTTATGTCCATTTTCTACAGTGGCACTATTTATTTACTTTTTTAAAACATTCCTAGATGACTTACAATATAAAATAATAAAATAATGCTAAAACTCATTACAAATTCCAGTACAGAATCACATCAAAACTGCAATATAATGGAGGAATGAAGAGAAAAGGCCTGTCGCTTCTTTTTCTACATCACCAAAATTTGTACCTTCCTCTCTGAGCATACGACCCAGACCCTTGTCCACTCTCATAACCTCACGCTTAGATTACTGCAATCTACTTTTTTATTTATTGAATTTTTTTTCAAATTATTAAACAAGCACTTTTATACTTGAATACAGATTTACATCATTAATCAAGAAATATAGGTCCAAGTATTAGTATAATAATAAGCAAATATACTCATTAATTACAAGAACAGCTCAGGAGACAATGATGGAAACTCCCGATAGCCTGGACTTAAACTGCTGATGGAGCTATTGGACCAATCATCACTCCCCCCCCCCCCCTTCCTTGGCAGATATAAATTCCAACAATTGCTTTGTTTTCCTTGTAGTGAATGTTTTCCTTGTAGTGAAACACAGCATTTTGCTGGAAATTTCCAAAATAAAGGATGCTCCTAGAGCCAAAGCTCTAGGTTTATAAAGAAGAAATTCTTTCCATCTCTTCTGTGTCACTTGAGAAATAGCCAAGCCAAAGAACTTATCATTCATATGTCTAAAGTAAAGTTTAAATACAAAGTCTCTGTCTTGCTCTAAGGCAAACGTTACCAATAAAGTTATCCTTTCTGTAACTACTTCCAGGGAATTCTCTAAGAAATCTGTTAAGTTCATTCCTCCCTTCTCCATTTCTCCACTTTCAATAAGAGTAGAACTCTCCTATTTCTTCCCTGTGGATATATATTGAGCCACGGTAATAGGCGGCAAATTATCTTGTGGAATCATTAAAATATATTTCAGATATCTATGCATCATCTCAAGTAGAGATAAAACTGGAGACTTGGGAAAATTTAAAAGTCTTAAGTTATTTCTTCTCTGTTTATTTTCCAAATATTCCAGTTTTTTGGACAGAGGATTTTTCTTTAATAATCTCAATTTCTACCTTCTTAATTTGGATAATCTGTTCCTCATGTCTTTTAATTACATCTGCTTGTTCTCTTAACTTTTCCTCGTGAACCCAAATTTGGGAACTGACAGAGCCATAGTCTGCCTGTAACTTAGTCATTGCCTTATGGAGATTAGAGTCCATGATTTCTACAGCCCTCCACAGTTCCTCTAAATTTACTACTGCTGGCTTAGTCAATTGTCCAAACTGGATGTTGTTTTTCACAGAAGCTGTTCCTATTCCTGCTTTGAGTGCTAATGTCTGGGCTCCAGTGGAGACTTCTTCCTCCATTGCCTCTCCTCCCACTGCTCCTCCGGGGCTAGACAGCAATCCACCTTCCAGGTATAAGCTGTCCAGTATTCTCTCTGCAGGGCTTCTTCCTGGTTGGATAGGACTTTGCCCCTGAATCGGGTTAAGAGAAACCCGATCTTCACTAAGGTGAACCTGCCAGAGTTGGGGGCGTCTCCTTAGGCTGGCGGAAGAACCCAGCTTCCAGCATTGTCTGCATTAAGTTTTTGGAGCTCCCAGGCACTGGAGGAATAGACCAGGTAGCTCCCTTCCTCGGCCCCATTCGGGACTTTTTCTGTGTTTGGTCCACTGCACATCCGAGACCCGCAGGTAAAAGACAAAGGCCGGCCAGGCCTAGCACCAGCCGGTGCTTTCAAAATTTCACAGAAAAACTGCTGAGGTAAAGGGAGAGAGGGCTTGCAGAGCAGCGCTAGCGTGGAGCTCACCAAGTAACGTCTGTTCAAAACGCCATCTTGGCACTGCAATCTACTTCTAACTGGTCTCCCACAGTGCCACCTCTCCCCTCAACAATCTGTGCAAAATTCTGCTGCACAACTCATTTTCTACCAACCTCGCTACACTCCTTAAATCACTTCACTGGCTCCCTATCCACCTTCGCATACAGTTCAAGCTCCTATTGCTGACCTACAAGTGTGTTCATTCTGCTGCCCCTCAATATCTCTCCTTGCTTCTTTCTCCTTATTCACCTCCCAGAGAACTCCGTTCCTCAGATAAGCTGCTCTTAGCTGTACCCTTCTTCTCCACTGCCAACTCCAGACTCTGTTCCTTTCATCTAGTTGCCCCTATGCCTGAAATAAATTACCCGAGTTTGTCCGCCAAGCCCCTTCTCTTGTTTAAAAGCAGATTGAAAACCCACTTTTTTGATATAGCCTTCAATCCATAACCCTACTCCCCACTGCCCTCCAACCCAGCCAGCAGATTAACCGTTCCCCTAAACTGTATCCATGACATCTTGTTTGTTTGTCTGTTTAGATTGTATGCTCTTTTGAGCAGGGACTGTCTTCTTTGTGACTGTACAGTGCTGTGTAGTAGTAGTAGTAGTAGAATGAACGAATGAAGTTGTAACTGCTTCTTAAACACAGAAAAATCTGTGATGCTATACTTGAGAAGGAGGAGTCCTTGTCACAGCCTAACACATCTGTGAAGTGCCTGGTAAATGGAGTGATTTCTGTCACATGGTAATGGCCGCGGTGGGTTATAGACCTCAAAGGCCTGTTAAAGGTACTTTGGTTCCTGCCCAACGCAGGACTTCAACATCAAAACTAACAGACATCTCCTACTTTCCCCAAATCTCAGAACTGAGATGCTGGTCTTTCACCGTATCTTCAAGGCCACATGCCTTTTGTACAGGACAGAAAAGTCTCCTGTGCTAATAGATGTAATTGGATTTCTTTCTTGGGCCAGCATCCTGGCACATCATTTATGCCAATGCTGAGAAGTCTCCAGCTTATTGTTTCCTTTTAAGAGCCCTAATCTTCAGGCATTGTTACTTATGCTAGCTCTCCAAAACTCTATGAGATGCTGTAATGTCATCTGGGCTGTGGGGATGGACAGGATCATGCCCATTTCCTCTGGGTTAGGATAATTGTGTAAGGTCTCATGCACTGACTCTTTTCTCTGCTCCCCTTCTCATAGTCTGTATATATTTCATTTGTAGATGCCTGATTACAAGCGAACCACATTTCCAGATGAGGAGGCCACGGACCCCCCTGGAGACAGAAGTACCTCTCCAGACAGTATGGAGGTAGGAATTGCATTGCTGAAAATCTTGAGCAGGGAACATAGTGCAATCGCATTTTCAGAATATCCACAATGAATTTGCATGTCATAAATTTGCATACATGAGGATAGATCTGTATGCACCTCCTCCTTAGAGTCAATAATCCAATTTCTTCCTGTAATGTTATCATCCAATTATTCTAGATGGCCTCCTGAGTGTCCCACCAGCCTTGTATTCTTTTGATTTTCAATGTTTTCCTGAGGTCCCGCTTTGCCTTATCTTTCTGTGATTTTAGATGCTCTCTTGAATATCCTTCCTGAGGTCCCTCTTTGCCTTATATTTTTATAATTCTAGATACCCTGTTGAGCATTCTTTCTATCCTTTCTTCCTGAGGTATTTCTTAGCCTTATATTCCAAAGAACCCCATCAATCCTGCATTATTTTTATTCTCAGTGTTTCCCTGAGAACCCTCTTAGACTTATATTCTTATGATTCTAGAAGCCTTCCTGAGCATTCTACCAGCCCTGTGTTCCTCTCATTCTCAATGCTTTCTTGAAATCTCTCCTAGCCTTTTCTTTTTGTGATTCTAGATATCCTCCTGAGCGTCCTACCAGCCCTGTGTTCTTCTGATTCTCAATGCTTTCTTGAGATCTTGCTTAGCCTTTTCATCTTGAGATTCTAGATATCCTCCTGAGCATCCTACCAGCCCTGTGTTCTTCTAATTCTCAGTGCTTTCTTGAGATTTCTCTTAGCCTTTTCATGTTGTGATTCTAGATATCCTCCTGAGTGTCCTATCAGCCCTGTGTTCTTCTGATTCTCAATGCTTTCTTGAGATCTTGCTTAGCCTTTTCATCTTGAGATTCTAGATATCCTCCTGAGCATCCTACCAGCCCTGTGTTCTTCTAATTCTCAGTGCTTTCTTGAGATTTCTCTTAGCCTTTTCATGTTGTGATTCTAGATATCCTCCTGAGTGTCCTATCAGCCCTGTGTTCTTCTGATTCTCAATGCTTTCTTGAGATCTTGCTTAGCCTTTTCATATTGAGATTCTAGATATCCTCCTGAGCATCCTACCAGCCCTGTGTTCTTCTAATTCTCAATGCTTTCTTGAGATTTCTCTTAGCCTTTTTTTCTTGTGATTTTAGATATCTTCCTGAGCGAACTACCAGCCCTGTGTTCTTCTGATTCCCAATGCTTTCTTGAGATCTCTCTTAGCCTTTTCTTCTTGTAATTCTAGATATCCTCCTGAGTGTCCTACCAGCCCTATGTTCTTCTGATTCTCAATGCTAATCTAATCTAATCTAATCTTCTATTTGTTTGTCGCTCATACCTATACAGGCTCAAGGCGACTTTAGAGAGAGGGGAGAGGATGGAGAGGGACAGGAGGAGAGGGGAGAGAGTAGGGAGGAGAATAGGTAAGAGGGGTGAGAAGAGAGGATATAGGAGATTAAGTGTCGAACAGATGGGTTTTCAGTTTTCTTCAGAAGATGATGTGGCTAGTTCAGTTCTTGAGATCTCTCTTAGCCTTTTCTTCTTGAGATTTTAGATATCCTCCTGAGCGTCCTTCCAGCCCTGTGTTCTTCTGATTCTCGGTATTTTCCTGAGATCCCTCTTAACCTTATCTTCTTGTGATTCTAGATTTCATCCTGAGCATCCTACCAGCCTTGTGTTGTTTTGATTCACAATGTTTTCCTGAGATCCTTCTTAGTCTTCTTGTGATTCTAGATATTCTCCTGAGCTTCCCACCAGCCCTATATTTCTCAGTATTTTCATGAGGTCCCTCTTTGCTTTTGATTCTTGATGCCTCCTTGGTGTCCCACCAGCTCTGGCTTCCTGTGATTCTCAGTGTCTTCCTAAGATCCCTCGTAGCCTTATTTATTTATTACATTTCTTGCCCATTTAAACCTAAGAATCTAGATGACTTTCTAATGCTCTGTTGTTCCTAATTATATGATTTGTGAAATATTATACAAGTGTAACCATATAGTAACAGCTGTATCATTTAAAATTAAACCGCATGTACTCCTTTCTTTTTCAAGGCCGGGATGATGAAGGAGATTAAAGCATCTTTTTCTTGCTTATATGATTTCAAGTTTCAAGTTTATTAAAATATTTGTTTGACCGCTTAATCTAATTTCTAAGCGGTTAAAAAATTATTAAAAACTTTTTTGTTTCAAGACGCCTTTGATGTGTAACTCGGCCTATCTTGGACCCCTCACATCTTGCTACGAATATCAAACTCATTTACCCCTTTCCCTCCCTATTGTTTTTTCCATTTATGTATTTTCCAATAGAGAATGAAATTGTAACTTTTCCCTCCTTTCCTTCTTCAATCATGTCTGTCTTTAATATGATTGCAAAAATGTTAACTGATTTATTTAGTTTGTATGGTGTTTAGTTTGTCCAATTGTATGTGAGACCACAACCACAAGGAATTCATAAACACATGGCGTTCCATTAGTGAGATCGCTCTGAACAAACTAGCACCACTAAAAACAAAAAACAAAATTTGCAGCATTTGACTTAGTAGACCATCCACTACTTCTCCAGATACTAGATGCCATAGGAATAACTGGTAAAGTCCATAACTGGTTCCAAGGATTCCTTCAAACAAGATCATACAGAGTTAAGTCAAAAGATCTTTTATCTGACCCCTGGACAAACCCCTGCGGAGTACCACAAGGATCCCCACTATCGCCCATACTATTCAACCTCTTCATAGCTTCCTTAGGCACTGCCCTAGACGCCCTAAATATAACTTCTTTCAGCTATGCAGATGACATAACAATCATTCTCCCATTTGACATCCTAGACCCCATCTCCAATGGACGCCTGAAAACAACACTGGAAACTGTAGAAAAATGGATGATGAACCATAAGCTGAAACTGAATGCGGAGAAAACCAAATTCCTACTACTAGAGAAGGAACAAAAGCCATCACTAACAGAACTGGAAGTAAACGCAATCAAATATCCTATATAGAGCACTCTCAAAATTCTAAGAATACAATTAGATAGACGCTGCACTATGCAGACACAGATACACAAAGTCATACAGAAAGCATTCTTCACCATGCGAAACCTAAGAAAAATAAGAAAGCTCTTTACCAAAGAACACTACAAGATCATTGTACAATCCCTCACACTCAGTACCTTGGATTACTGCAACAGCCTCTACCTTCCATGCCCAAACAACATGATAAAAAAACTTCAGACCGTTCAGAACACAGCCATCAGACTCATCTACTGTCTCAGCAAATTTGACCACATCACCCCCGCCTATGTAGACTCACACTGGCTACCGATAAAAGCAAGAACTCAATTCAAGTTCTATTGTCCACTATTTAAAGTAACCCATGGAACTGCCCCCTGTTACCTAAACAACCACCTATACCGCTACCACTCATCCAGATCAAGGAGAACTCAAAACCTATTCACCTTCCCCCCTCATAATGGTATCCGACGTAACAAACTATACGACAGCCTTCTAGCGACACAGGCAGCGAAAATTGACCCCACCATCACCAAACTAATGATCAACACTACAGACATCAAAGTGTTTCGAAAAGAAATCAAAACATTTCTATTCAAAAAACACGTCCCTACTAACTAATCTCCTCCCCTTTCGCACTAGCTCTCCCTCTCTTGAATAACACATTAGTCAACTCTAGAACCTTTCCTCCCAAAAACTATTCTTATTCCTAAATAAGCATCTACCTCACTATCCAACAAACTTCTTACGTCATTGTCAGGTAACTTCTCGTCTGTAACCCGTATATACTGATATTCTCCACTCACTTGATTCTGTTATCACTGTTATCATATGATTCTCTGCTATGTAATTCTTATTATTGAATCCTCTACCACACCATGTAAAGTACCCTGTATCACTGTTATGTAATTCTTTAGATAATCTTTGTTACGAAATTCTCTCGGTAATGTCCAGATCTCTTATAATTTGTAATCCGCCTAGAACCGCAAGGCACAGGCGGAATAGAAATCACTAATGTAATGTAATGTATCTAGTGGGTTTTTTTAAATTGTACATCGCTTAGAAAATTTGTATAAGCGATTCATCAAATGGTAATAAAACTTGAAACTTGAAACTTAACATAATAAAATTACATAAAAACAAGTTAAACAGTTACATTGAGACGTATATTAAAACAGGGAAAACAAGTGACTTGCACAGACATACGGCAACAAAAGGACGGATGGGGAAGAACTACAATTGATATAGGATAAGCAGAACATAAATGGCTAAAACAATAGGTTAGGTAAAAAATTATTAAGAAAGATTAAGATTTGATTATAAACTTAGCCCTTAAAAGGGCATTTTAACAAAAAGCGTCTCAGAATAAAAATGTCTTTAATCCTGTTTTAAATTGTTTTATATCTGATTCGTTACGAAGATATATAGGCAATAAATTCCAGAGAGAAGGAGTAGTAACAGCAAAGTTGTTGGTGCGTAAAGTATTAATTGATTTTAATGAAGGTACAACTAAAAGATTTTGAGAAGTTGAGCGGAGGGATTTTGACGTAACATACGGGATTAAAAGGCTATTAATAAAATCGGGTTGGTTATTCATTCTGGTTGTAAATGTTAAAGGTAAAATTTTATAATTAATCCTGTGTTCGATTGGCAACCAATGAGCGTTGATTAGAAGGGGGGAGACGTGATCATATTTCTTTGCCCCGCTAATGATCTTAATAGCGGTATTTTGGATGATCTGTAGTCGTCTGATCTCCTTTTTTGTAATGCCCTTATAGAGGGCATTACAGTAATCTAAACAGGAAATTACCAATGAGTGAATTAAAGTTTTCAGTGGATACAACAAAAAAAATCAGGAATCCACATATGTGGTCCTCAATGAAAAATAGATTTTCAGGATGGCAAAAGGACTAATTGATCCAGCTCTGTTTGATAAAGCATTTGAGGAAAAATCTAGAGTTTTTCAAAGACTTTTAGTCGCGCTGACTAGATGTTTCTAGCATTACAGCTGCATCATCCCTGTTCACTGGCATTAAAGACTGGTACGTGAGAAAAATCAGAAAGGTAAATGGGCCATTACTGAAAGAACATACTGAATATTTGGTGGCTGCCACTAACCTCCTCATTCTGTAACCTGGTGCTTAGTTTACAGAGCGCCAACATTCAATGTGGTCAAAGGCGGCAGTACTTAGCATTTTTGTGAATAAGTTCCAGGAGCTTTTCTATAACGTATTTAGCAATATTGCTTAGTGTTTAGCTGTAGGAGGAATATGGGCATGTCAGCAAGCAGAATACGCAATGTATAAAATACTGGTGGTTGTGCGTGTTGCATGGTATGCCAGCTCACATTAGCCCTACACTGGTCATAAAGGTCTGTAACTACATTTTGGAGCAGTAATGCAGCTTCATGCCATAGGCAGGACTAAGTGCCATTAAAGGGTCAAGGGTCATGAATTTGAGATACTGCTTTTCTGTGGGTATAATCAAACTGGTAAACATTTAATATGTGCAGGTACTTTCACTGTCCCTAGTGGGCTCACAATCTAAGTTACTGTATTTTTCACTTCATAAGACACACCTGACCATAAGACGCACCCTAGATTTAGAGGAGGAAAACAAGAAAAAAAACATTCTGAACCAAATTCTTTCTGCCAGGCTCTGCACCCTGTTCCCCCTCCCTGCCAGGCTCTGTACCTTGTCTCCCCTCTGGTGGTCTAGTGGTAGGCTGGGACAGGGCACAGGGCAGGCAGGCCTTATGGCTGGCAGGCAGGTAGGGACAAGGCAGGCCAGAACAGGGCAGGCATCCCTAGTGGCTGATAGGCAGGTAGGGACAGGGCATGCAGTCAGGCAGTCCTACTCCCTCCCAGGCAGCCCCCCAGGCAAGCAGGCAGACTTCCCCCCAGGCAGGCAGGCCTGGCCTCTCCCTCCTTATTTTTAATTTGGCAGGGTAGGCCCAGCCCCTCCCCCCCCCCCCGTACCTATTTTTAATTTGGCAGGGCAGGCCCTGGCCTCCTAGCCTCCCTCCCCCGTTACCTTTTTAAAATTCTGGTGCCCTCCCTCGCTGGACACGGCTGCCTGTCTAGTCCCTGCCGGTTCCCGCGAGCACTGACAGCTGCCTCCAAATCCTCTTCTTTTTCCTTGCAGCAGAGCAGCACACAAGGCTGCTCGCCTGGTCCCGCGCTGCTTCCTGCGAGAACTCAATTCTCACAGGAAGCAGCATGGGACCAGGCGGGCAGCCTTGTGCACCGCTCTGCCGCAAGGGAAAAGAAGAGGACTCGGAGGCAGCAGCGTCAGCTGTCCGTGCTTGCAGGGACCAGGCAGGCAGCTATGTCCAGCGAGGGAGGGCACCAGAATTTTAAAAAGTTAATGGGGGGGAGGGTGTTTGGGTATTTTCTTCCTAAGATGCACCCTTATATCCATCCCCTTTTTAGGGGTGGAAAAAATGCATCCTATGGAACAAAAAATACAGTATGTACTGGGACAATGGTGGGTTAAGTAACTTGCCCAGGGTCATAAGGAGCTGCAATGAGAGCTGAACCCAGTTCCCCAGGTTTTCAGCCTATTGCACTAACCATTAGGTTACTCTTCCCCTCAGGACCTGTGTTGGCCACTGTTGGAAACAGGATACCGGACTTGATGACCTTTGGTCTGTCCCAGTATGGAAGCTCTTAAGTTCTTATCATGTGAGCCAAGTATAGGCCAATCAAGCCATTGTGACATCACTGATGAGGTTGGCTGTTAGGCATTGGTGGAATGAGGCATTATGACATCACAATTTCAGCTCTGGAATGTTGCTACTCTTTGGGGTTCTGTCTGGTGCTTGGGACCTGGTTTGGCCACTGTTGGAAATGGATCTTAGGCTTGATGGGCCTTTGGTCTGACCCAGTATGGCAATTCTTATGTTCTTAAGTGAACCCTATTGTGGTGTTTAAATTGAGGCACCAAGTTAAATCATTTCCTCCATAGGTAGATTTTTAAAGTATATGATGCCCCAAATTCTATTAAAAGGATTCAGAGGGTCATTACAGAGTCAGAACAGGATTTAAAGATGATAACTAAATTAGAGGCCTCTGTTCTTGAATTGAAATAAGGATTCCTTGGTGAAAAGGGAAAGGGATTTGATAAAGCGCCCTCTTGTGGTTACTGATAAAGAAGTGTTCTTGCAGCTTGCCCTATTGGGTCAGAGCAGGGGTGTCAAAGTCCCTCCTTGAGGGCCGCAATCCAGTCGGGTCTTCAGGATTTCCCCAGTGAATCTGCATGAGATCTAGGTGCATGCACTGCTTTCAATGCATATTCATTGGGGAAATCCTGAAAACCCGACTGGATTGCGGCCCTCAAGGAGGGACTTTGAGACCCTTGGATTAGAGTGTCTATGTCAGGGATGGGTAACTCCGGTCCTCGAGGGCCGGAATCCAGTCGGGTTTTCAGGATTTCCCCAGTGAATCTGCATGAGATCTAGGTGCATGCACTGCTTTCAATGCATACTCACTGGGGAAATCCTGAAAACCCGACTGGATTGCGGCCCTCAAGGAGGGACTTTGAGACCCCTGGATTAGAGTGTCTATGTCAGGGATGGGCAACTCCGGTCCTCGAGGGCCGGAATCCAGTCGGGTTTTCAGGATTTCCCCAGTGAATCTGCATGAGATCTAGGTGCATGCACTGCTTTCAATGCATACTCACTGGGGAAATCCTGAAAACCCGACTGGATTGCGGCCCTCAAGGAGGGACTTTGAGACCCCTGGATTAGAGTGTCTATGTCAGGGATGGGCAACTCCGGTCCTCGAGGGCCGGAATCCAGTCGGGTTTTCAGGATTTCCCCAGTGAATCTGCATGAGATCTAGGTGCATGCACTGCTTTCAATGCATACTCACTGGGGAAATCCTGAAAACCCGACTGGATTGCGGCCCTCAAGGAGGGACTTTGAGACCCCTGGATTAGAGTGTCTATGTCAGGGATGGGCAACTCCGGTCCTCGAGGGCCGGAATCCAGTCGGGTTTTCAGGATTTCCCCAGTGAATCTGCATGAGATCTAGGTGCATGCACTGCTTTCAATGCATACTCACTGGGGAAATCCTGAAAACCCGACTGGATTGCGGCCCTCAAGGAAGGACTTTGACACCCCTGGGTCAGACCAATGGTCCATCTAGCCCAGTATCCTGTTTCCAACAGTGGTCAATCTAAGTTACAAGTACCTGCCAGAAACCCAAAGAGAATTCAATTACTCTGTTGCTTCTTGACTGACTTCATTGAGTCTAAAGTGGAGTTTATTTCCTTTGTTATAATTATGTTATGAAAGTTCAATAAATACAGCATTAAAAAAGAGAAAATAACATGTATTTGGTGGTCTGCCACTGAATGTGTAAGTCCCTTCTTCTTTCAGTAGCCTCCATTTAGATGTCTGGCTGTGGCTGAAGGTTGCTCCAGATGTTTTTGCCTTCCATTTGGTGTTCTGTTTGTTCTAGGAGATGTTATTAATTTAGACTGAGATTCAATTACCCATCTTTCCAAATATGAGTTCAAAGTGAATTAGAAGATGATACTACAGTAGTATGAAATAAGTATTGACTGCTGCTCTCTTCCTACCCCGTCTCTTCCTTTCTCATGTCTGCCCCAAAGATAGGCTTCCGAAAGGGACAGGTGCAGTTCCTGGGACTCCTGGGTGTAAGGACACAGCTGGAGTTGGTCCTGGGACTGCTTTCATTGCTCTTGGCTGGCCTCTTGCTTGGCTCTGTCATCGCTTTGGGAGTCCAGTACAGCAAAGGTAGGGAATGCTGCACGCTCATCTGAGGGGAGGAGCAGAGGCTCTTAACACTCCCATCAGAGGGGAGGGCTGTTACTATTCACATTCTCATCAGAGGGGAGGGACTGTTACTCTTAAACACCCCCTTCAGAGTGGTGAGGCTGTTCACATTCTCATCAGAGGGGAGGGGCTGTTACTCATAAACCCTCCCTTCAGAGGGGAGGGGCTGTTCACATTCTCATCAGAGGGGAGGGGCTGTTCACATTCTCATCAGAGGGAAGGGGCTGTTACTCTTAAACCCTCCCTTCAGAGGGGAGGGGCTGTTCACATTCTCATCAGAGGGGAGGGGCTGTTACTCTTAAACACTCCCTTCAGAGGGGAGGGGCTGTTCACATTCTCATCAGAGGGGAGGGGCTGTTCACATTCTCATCAGAGGGGAGGGGCTGTTACTCTTAAACCCTCCCTTCAGAGGGGAGGGGCTGTTCACATTCTCATCAGAGGGGAGGGGCTGTTACTCTTAAACCCTCCCTTCAGAGGGGAGGGGCTGTTCACATTCTCATCAGAATGGAAGGACTGTTACTCTTAAACACTCCCTTCAGAGGGGAGGGGCTGTTCTCATTCTCATCAGAGGGGAGGGGCTGTTATTCTTAAACACTTCCTTCAGAGGGGAGGGGCTGTTCACATTCTCATGAGAGGGGAGGGGCTGTTACTCTTAAGCACTCCCTTCAGAGGGGAGGGGCTGTTCACACTCCTATCAGAGGGGAGGGGCTGTTACTGTTCACACTCCTATCAGCAGTATTGTTCAAAGTATTAGGTCAAAGTACTTAAGTAAAAGTAAGAACAAATGAAAAACACATTAAAAATTTACCTAAGTGAAAGTAAAAATGTTATTACTTAATATAATGCTTTTTTGAGTAAAAAGTAAAAGTGCTGAAACTACATTAAATGCAATGGGTTTTATCCTATCAATTCAATCCCTTGAAACTGTCACTCATGCCAGGGCTCTTGTGGGTCATTAATCCAACACACGGCACCGGAAGAAAGTGGGCTGTTCAGTCTGATAAAATGTTCCTTCAGATCAGGCCAGGTTGCAATCAAGATGATTTTGCAGGTTTTATTCGAGAGAATCTTTGAATGTGTTATCACCATTATTGTCATTATCTCTGCATTAGAGGTACTGCTGTCTAATTCATCATTTCTATCTTCATCTTCCTTTTTCTTATCATCATCATCATGCTATCCAGTTGCAAAGAAAAACATAAGAATACCCCTACTGGGTCAGACCAGTTTCCAACTGTGGCCAATCAGGGTCACAAGGGCCTGGCAAAAACCCAAACAGTAACAACATTCCATGCTACCAATCCCAGGACAAGCAGTGACTTCCCCCATGTCTATCTCAATAGCAGACTATGGACTTTTCTTCCAGGAACTTGTCCAAACCTTTCTTAAACCCAGGTACGCTAACTGCTATAACCACATCCTCTGGCAACAAGTTCCAGAGTTTAACTAGTCTTAGAGTAAACATAAATAAATATTTCCTCCAATTTGTTTTAAAAATATTTCCAGGACTAGGGGGCATGTAATGAAGCTACTAAGTAGTAGATTTAAAACAAACTGGAGAAAATATTTCTTCCCACAATGTTTAATTAAACTCTGGCATTTGTTGCCAAAGGATGTGGTGAAATCAGTTAGCTTAGCGGGGTTTTAAAAAGGTTTGGATAATTTCCTACAAAAGAAATTCATAGGCCATTATTGAGATGCCTTGGGGAAATCCACTTGCTTATTCCTAGGATAAGCAGCATAAAATCTGTTTTAATACTTTTGGGTGATTGTGTCTGAGATTCTAAAGCAGTGGTCTCAAACTCAAACCCTTTGAAGGGCCACATTTTGGATTTGTAGGTACTTGGAGGGCCTCAGAAAAAAATAGTTAATGTCGTATTAAAGAAATGAGAATTTTGCATGAGGTAAAACTCTTTTATAGGTTATAAATCTTTCCTTTTGGCTAAGTCTTAATAATAATATTATCATTTATAGCTATAGAGACGTATGATCAAGAAACTGTTTTATTTTACTTTTGTGATTGTGATAAACATACCTAGGGCCTCAAAATGGTACCTGGCGGGCCACATGTGGCCCCCGGGCCGCGAGTTTGAGACCACTGATCTAAAGGCATCTAATTAGTGTGATAAGGTGGTGGCTGTAGCCAGAAGGATGCTAGGCTGTATAGAAAGAGGAGTAACCAACAGAAAAAGAGAGGTGTTGATGCCTCTGTTTAGGTCATTGGTGAGATTGAACTTTGAGTATTGTGTTCAGATAAAAAAAGATTTGACGCGGACCAGAGGAAGGCGACGAAAATGGTAAGAAATTTGAACCAAAAGAAGTATGAGAAGAGACTGGAAGACCTAAATATGTACAGTCTGGAGGAGAGAAGAGACAGGGGAGATATGATACAGATGTTTAAATACTTGAAAGGCATTAAAATAGAACCAAATCTTTTCCAGAGAAGAAAAAAATGGTAAAACAAGAGAGCATAATTTGAGGTTACAGGGAGGAAGACTCAGGAGCAATGTTAGGAAATTCTTCTTCATGGAGAGGGTGGTAGATGCCTGGAATGCCCTCCTGAGGGAAGTGGTGGAGAGGAAAACGGTGATGGAATTCAAAAAAGCATGGGATAAAAATAGAGGATCTCTAATTAGAAAGTGAAGGATGCAAATTAAAGAACTAAGGCTGGTATTGGACAGACCTGCCTGGTCTGTGTCCCATATATGGTGATTTGGCGTAGGATGGGCTGGGGTAGGCATCAATGTGAACTCCACTAAAATGGAACATGAGGATGTTGTTTTTCCAGACTTTACGGTAGATATCCTGCAAACAATAGGATGGTTGGATAGGCAACTTCAGCATTTGGAACCTAGGACATACCAGATTTTACAGTCTTTGGCTCAGAAGTATCAAAGAAGAGACAAGTTAATCAAATCATGTATTTTTAAAATGAGTATCACTAATGGGCAGACTGGATGGACCGTTCAGGTCTTTATCTGCTGTCATTAACTATGTCACTATGATACTTGGAATCTAGCTAGGTATTTGGGACCTGGTGGGAAACAGGATGCTGGGCTTGATGGACCTTTGGTCTGTCCCAGTATGTTCTTATATGAGCTAATTATAGGAGGGTGTGGCGCAGTGGTTGGATCTACAGCCTCAGCACCCTGGGGTTGTGGGTTCAAACCCCGCGCTGCTCCTTGTGACCTGGGCAGGTCACTCAGTCTTCCATAGCCCCAGATACGTTAGATAGATTGTGAGCCCACCGGGACAAATAGGGAGAATGCTTGAGTACCTGATTGTTAAAACCACTTAGATAACCTTGATAGGCAGTATATAAAATCCTAATAAACTTGAAACTTGACAATTGAGCCATTGTGACATCATTGATGAGGTTGGCTCTTAGGCATTGGTGGAATGAGGGATTATGACATCACAATCTCAGCTCTGGAATGTTGCTACTCTTTGGGTTTCTGCCAGGTACTTGGGACCTGGGCTTGATGGACCTTTGATCTGTCCCAGTATGGCAGCTCTTAAGTTAATAATGTAGAATTATAATTAATAAGTGTAGAAAATCATAGTATGAATATGGCAGCCTCTATGTGGTGATAGCAGCACCATATTTTGTGTTTCAGTGCAGGTTTTACTTTTACGCTGCCAGGTACTTGGGACCTGGGTTGGCCACTGTTGGAAACAGGATATTGGGCTTGTCTGTCCCAGTACGGCAACTCTTATGTTCTTATGTCTCCTGGTTTGTGCATGTTTTCGAAGGATGCAAAATCGATTAACTCTTACCTGTTCTACACCACTCAAGTTTTCACAAAGTTGGATTCATTGTCTGTAGTTCTAATAATTCTCTGAATATCTTCAAGAATTGATATAACTAAACTAAACTAAACTAAGCCTTAAGTTTATATACCGCATCATCTCCACGGATGTGGAGCTCGGCACAGTTTACAAGAACTTAAAATATAGGAAGAGAAGTAAAAAAAAAAAAAAAGATTTACATGAACTTATATATAGAAGAGAAGAGTAAGGGGGGATAGAATTACATTTTAGTGAAAAGCCAGGTTTTCAGTTGCTTGCGGAATAATTGGAGGGAGCCCAGGTTCCGCAGTGGGGTAGTAAGGTTGTTCCAAAGACCTGTGATTCTGAAGAGAAGGGATTTTCCCAGTTTGCCCTCATAGCGAATACCGTGTAGAGAGGGGAAGGATAGTTTATACCTTTGGGCGGGTCTGGTAGAGTCAGGACTCGAGGAGTTATAAGATAGTGGGATTAAGGGAGGAAGGATGCCGTGAATGATCTTAAAAGCCAGGCAGGAGCATTTGAAATGGATTCTGGAAATCACTGGGAGCCAGTGAAGTTTGGCTAGGAGTGGGGAGACTTGGTCAGACTTGCGTTTTGTAAAGATCAACTTGGCTGCAGTATTCTGGATTAGCTGGAGTCTTTGAAGACTTTTTTTTTTGATAGGCTTAAGTATATCAAATGTATGGGAACTCTTCAGTCTTAAGGCCAGACAAGCAGATTTCCTTTCTAAAGATTCCGTTAATCCAATGGTCATCATCTCAATGTAAAATTTTCCATGGGATGACCAGCAGTCTGTTGTTGTAGAGACATTTGTCTGTTCACCATGAATTGCCACCAGCTTCAGATTCATCTTTTCATTAAAGTAACCCAACTCATCACTTTTCTATTTGGCTGGAGACCAGTAACCAAATCAGCAAAAACAGGCAACTCTACTGTTCTAATAGGCTGTATTTCCTGAACAGAAAAATTTAGATGAGGTTATCCACTGTTTGCATGGTGAAATTTGCAATAGCAAAATCCTGTTCCCAGTTTTGTTGTTTTATTTGGTTTACTGAGGAATCATCATTTTTATCTCACTTCTGCTTTTACTTTTTGCTTTTAACTTCAAGCATCAGAGGTAACTGAGTGAAAATATTAAACAGTAGTGAAATAGTTACTTCAGTAAAAGTAACAAATGTTCGCCTATATTTCTTTCAGATACAAATAACAAAACAATTTACTTAAGTACAGTAACTAGTTAGAAAACTGCTACAGTCTTATCACCAGAGGAGACTCTCCCATGGGTCTAGCATGTCTACAGGTCCAATTCCAATCTCTCCATGGGAAAAACCCCTTTCACCTCCCTTTTCTGACCCTCCCCATACACACACTTTGCCTCAGGTCCTATCTTCTTCTCTTTCCCCATAGGTCCTGCACTGCCACCTGCCCTCCCTCCCTCCCTCACATCCACCCCTCTCCATGCATGTGTTTTCTCTTCTCTCTAACCCTCGGTCTGATACACCCACCTCCCTTTCAAGGTCCCTCCTCATACTTTCCCCTTTCACATGCCTAGAAAATGACCACAGTCAACAGGATTCATACTCTCCACACAGCAAATCATACACCCTGTGTATTGGGAGGGGGGGGGGTTTATATACCCTCCAAACAATGGTATAATTCGCCTCTGCTGTATTCTCTGACCTTCCTCTTCCTCAGATCCCTCTCATACTGTGTGTCTGACTGAGGCCTGTATCATGGTGACCAGTACAATCTTGGAGTCCCTGGACCGGAACATGGATCCCTGCCAGGATTTCTACCAGTATGCTTGTGGTGGGTGGATAAAGAGACACCCACTGCCAGATGGGCACTCCCGCTGGAACACCTTCAACAACATCTGGGACCAGAACCAGGCCATTCTCAAGCATTTACTAGGTAGGTCAGCACCAGTATAAGCCTGATGGGTCCATTCTCATCTCTAGGTATTTATAAACCACTTATAGCCTAAATGGTTTATATTCAGGTACTTAAGCATTTTTCCCAATCTATCTAATGTTCCTGGGGCAATGGAGGGATTAAGTGACTTACCCAGGGTCACAGGGAGCAGCGTGGATTTGAACCCACAACCTGCTGGTGCTGAGGCTGTAGCTTTAACCACTGCCCCACTCTAGAAATCAAAATGGAGTCTAGGACAATCAAGTCATTGTGACATCACTGATGAGGTTGGCTCTTATTGGTGGAATGAGGCTTTATGATGTCACAATACCAGCTCTGCTTATCAGAGGTTGAAACCTTTCACGCTATGTTCTCCCCAGGGGAGCTCAGAACGGTTTACATGAATTTATTCAGGTACTCAAGCATTTTTCCCTGTCTGTCCCGGTGGGCCCACAATCTATCTAACGTACCTGGGGCTATGGAAGACTGAGTGACTTGCCCAGGGTCACAAGGAGCAGCGCAGGGTTTCAACCCACAACCTCAGGTGCTGAGGCTGTAGCTCTAACCACTCCCCAAAAGGTGCAAATCCTATATCAGAGTCATGGTCATGTGTGTCGGGGGGCTACAGTTAGCGTGTTATTGCTGGCTGTCTCTTGTCTGCTTTGCTTAATGGGCTGAACTCAGTCAGTGACTTCTCTGTATGCGGAAGAGAACTCTGGTGATTTTTAGCTGGAGCCAGGCATTGCGCTCTCAGCCCAATATCGGACATTCAATGCAGCTAAGCGGATATTCAATGCTGGCCAGTTAAGTTAATAGCGGGAAAGATAGGACTCTTATTTCTGTGTCCGATTTGCCTCCTAATCTTGGCCAGTGTTTAATATTCACCACTAGCTGGCTGGCCGCTAACCATGAATATTCAGCAGAGATAGCTGCTTATGTGCGCTGAATATTCATAGTTATCTGGCTAAATGTTATTTAATCAGCCAGCAGCTGTTCCTGATTGGTTAAATAACTTTGAATATAGGGGGGAAGGAGTTTCTGTATTTCTATTTATTGCACTGAATTTCCACAAATAGCAGTACAGAAATTTCCGAAAATGAATTAATGTAGTAGAGAATGAAACGGTGACAAAATTCATCACCGTCCCCGTCCCCGCGGATAACCGCGGGAAATAATCCCATGCCATTTTCTAGTGTCTATTTCAACCTCAGTCCTTCTACATCAGCATTCTTCAAAGCAAAGCTTGTGGGTCAGAGGTTGTGGCCATTCATACTCTGATTATTTCCTCTCTCCTTAAAGAATGACATGAAGATGGTTTCCCGCGGTTATCCGCGGGGACGGGGACGGTGATGAATTTTGTCACCGTGTCATTCTCTATAATGTAGCTCAACCCTTTTTTTATTTGCAGCTGAAAGGTAATTCTGTTCAGGAACTATAGGTATATCCCTGTCTCTGAAGTGTTTACAGTCCCTGGGGCTTATTTACAGGTACTGTGTACTCAGGACAAAAGAGGCTTTTCTACTTCTCAGCCAGCTGCTGTAACCACTGGGCCCCTCCTCCACTGGGTTAGCAATACTCAGAAAGAAAGAGACTGCTTCTAACCTTCTGCTTGCATGTAGAGGCTCGTGGGCACTGACCCTGCTTCTGGTATGCTCTGACACACAGAGAATGCTACGTTCAACTCCAGCAGTGAAGCAGAGTGCAAGACTCAACGCTACTATCTGTCCTGCTTGCAGGAGCCCAAGATCGAGGAACTGGGGGCTCGGCCCCTGATTGACCTGATTGAGAAGGTACGCAATGAGTTTAGGAAGCTAGGGATGGCCCAGACAGGGACATACACCTGGCTATATTAGGAATGGGGAAGTCGAGGAACGTACATGAGGAATGAACTCTCCCCACACAGGAGCAAGGGATTGGGGAGAAACAGAAAATCTATCAAAAGGCCAAATGGCATGTCCAGTATTCCAGCATAGTAAGTTCTAAATCTCTGCAGTACCTTCCTCTCCCTCAGAGTGGCGCTGTGCTTGTCCCATGCTTTCTTGAATTCAAATGCTGCCTTCTTCTCTTTCATCTCTGCTGGAAGGCCATTTCTAGAAGGTCTGGATGAGAGTGAGGAAGCTTCATTCCACATTCACACCTTCAAGTAGTGAGGTCTTGAGGAATGTGACAAGGCCATAGTTCCACATACAGAGGGAAAGGGAGATGTGAGGGAGCAATGGGGCAAGTGAAATGGGGATGAGGCCCACACACAAATGGGGTGAGTTAGAACGTAATTAAAGCTGCAAAGACCTCATTCATACATAAGGAGTCAGTCCTCTATGAACCCCCTGTTTGGAGAAGCAGAATCAGGGGTTTATGGCCCTACACCACCCCACCTCAAGGAGGGATACTTCAGAAATAAGTCAACAGGGCATCTTCTGAAAAGACACTTTAAAAGTTATTTATAGTTTCTCCAGTGCTTGTTTAAATAACAACACCTCATCACCATTCTGGTTTACTTCCCATTCACTCTGAATATATGAGGAATGTTCAAAATATTTCCTCACTTTTATTTTTTTAACACTATTTATTCAATATCTCCAAAGCAAATGACATCACTTTCCCACATATGTCACCTGACTGACTAGTCATATGACATTCTACGACACATCCTCACGCCCCAAGCATTTCCTGTGAAAATATGAAAGCGTGAAAACATTTTAAAGAACCCTTCCACTTTCTCTCTTGTTTCTCTTTAATCCTTCGGGTCACCTCTCCAGGTCTTCTTGGATGCTTGGGTCCAGGCCAGCAACCGAAACTCCTCTTTGCTTGGAAGTTCCTCCTAGGCCTTTTCAGAAATGCTCTGGTTTTTCCTTATCCCTTTACCTCTGTGTTTCTAAGGGTCTCACCCTCACAATATCTGCAGACTTTTACCCTGGCCAGAGCTTAGTCTGCCTCTTGGGAGATGGGATTAAGGGTAATGATATGAAGGGGTCTCTCTTGGCTATTGCCCTGAGAACCTCATGAGGCCAATTGACAGAAGGCCTTAGGCTTCTGGTTGCAGGCAAACACTTCCCATCTGGCAGCAGAAAAGAGTCCAGAGAATACACACTTTCCCTCCAAAACTGAGGCCTTAAATAATCTAAAGAACCTACCTAATTTTTCCCTAGGTACATTCGGATTGAGTACTCAGCAGGAACAATCTTGCTTCCAGGGCATGAAAAGAGAATGTCCACAATCCGCAGAGCTCTTACTGATACTTGGATCACACTAGGAATCAAAGGGAACTGTATGAGGATATTCTGCTAAAAAAAAATAAAATCAGCAAAAGGAATGGGATGGGGGAAGAGGGTAAGGCCCGGTGTTGCATGAATGAAGGGTGGGGCAAGACAGTAAGTGACATGACCGATTTGGGTGTTGGAGGGTATAGGGATAAGTTGATGGTATTGTGAGGAAACATCACATCACACGGATGGAAAAAACTGATGAGGCCTCCTGTAATGACACAATGTTATGGGCACAAGAAAACAGAGGTGAAAGCTTCATAAGAACATAAGAGTTGCCCATCAAGCCCAGTAGCCCAGTAGTTTCCAACAGGACATTACACCTCAGCCTGAAGCATAGTTTAGGGCTGGGAACCCTACACCCTGACCCTTGTTTAGGGCCTGAGGATTCCAAGATCTGGAACACAATTTGAAAGCCTCAGATTTTCCTCAATATAAAGGTAGTTAGGAAATGTTTTTGTTTCCTGCACTAAGTTTTGCCATATCCAGAAATGTTTTTTTTCTCCCTTCAGATTGGTGGATGGAACATCTCTGGGGCCTGGAACAAAGACAATTTCATGGAGGTCTTGAAAACAACTTCAGGAACTTACCGTGCGGTTCCCTTCTTCACCGTGTATGTCAGTGCAGACTCCAGGAGTTCCAACAGCAACATAATACAGGTGTGTGGACATGGTGGATGTACAGACACAGTATAGGTGAAAAGCAGAAAAATCTCCTTAGCAAAACTACGTATTATAGTCCTTCAATACAAGAAAATGATCTCTGTAGGCTGCATTCATAGATCACATACCTGAAGGAAGCATCCTGACCACTGAAGAGATTTCAAAATGATACTGAGATCAAGTTTCAAGTTTTATTAAAATTTTTTATACCGCTCAATCAAACTTCTAAGCGGTGTACAAATAATTAAAAATTATTATTTTTTTTTTTCAAAAACAGAAGTGTAGGTTAAAACTTTACAAAAATAGACCTCATAATACACAACTTTAGACAAATAGGAATAAGAGGGAAAAATGGGAAGAAACATAGAAGATGACGGCAGAAAAGGGCTACAGCCCATCAAGTCTGCCCACTCTGCTTACCCACCCCCTGTCTATGCTCTAATGACCCAATTTCCTTATCTTGACCCTCGTAGGGATCCCACATGGGTATCCCATTTATTCTTAAAGTCTGGTACGCTGTCTGCCTCGATCACCTGCACTGGAAGCTTGTTCCAACGATCAACCACTCTCTCTGTGAAGAAATACTTTCTGGTGTCACCATGAAATTTTCCGCCCCTGAGTTTGAGTGGGTGCCCTCTTGTGGCCGAGGATCCCTTGAGAAAGAAAATATCATCTTCCACTTAGACACGTCCCGTGAGGTACTTAAATGTTTCGACCATGTCTCCCCTCTCCCTACGTTCCTCGAGAGTGTAGAGCTGCAATTTGTTCAGTCTCTCTTCGTACGAGAGACCCTTGAGCCCCAAGATCATCCTGGTGCTCGTCCACTGAACCGATTCAATTCTGCGCACATCTTTACTGTAATGTGGCCTCCAGAATTGCACACAGTACTCCAGATAGGGTCTCACCATGGCCCTGTACAACGGCATTATGACTTCAGGCTTTCGGCTGACGAAACTTCTATTGATACAACCCAATATCTGCCTTGCCTTAGATGAAGCCTTCTCCACTTGATTGGCAGTTTTCATGTCTGCACTGATGATTACTCCTAAATCTCGTTCTGCTGAAGTCCTAGTTAAAGTTTCTCCATTCAAGAAGTACGTCCTGCATGGATTTCCGCTTCCGAGGTGCATGACCTTACATTTCTTAGCATTGAAGCCTAGCTGCCAGGTTGAGGACCAACTTTCCAATGTAAGCAGGTCCTGCACCATATAATTCTGTAAACTGCATCCACTACAATAATCAGAGGAACTACAATAATCAGAGGAAAGTGAACATAAAAGGAAAGATACATTAGGAGGGTATCTGAATAAATATGATCAGAAAAAGTTTATCCCTAATAAGGGCAGTTTAGGTATCAAAAGCATCTTGAAATAAGAATGTTTTTACCTTGTTTACCTTGTTTTTAAAATGGGAAAGGTTTGCTTCTAAGATGGTGTTTCAAAGAGAAGGGACAGTTACAGCAAAATGGTTAGATCTAATAGTATTGTTGTGCTTGAAAAAGGGAATCGTTAAGAGATTTTGAGATGTTGAGCGGAGGGCTTTAGCTGCACAGGAAGGTATGATTAGACTGTTAATAAATTCAGGTTGGTTGGCCTGGAAAAAAAATAGGCATAAAGATTGAACTTGAAAGGATTCCTTTAATGCTACTGGGAATAAATGTTCAGACATAAGAAGAGGGGTATCATGGTCAAATTTGGAACGAGTTTCACTGCAGTATTCTGCACCAGTTGAAGTCAGGACTATCTCGAGTTGGAAATGTGCCCTGGAGTTCATATCCCACTCACTACATCACAGCCAAGCAGGGAAGGTTTTGAAGCCCCTTTTTCCTTGTGCCTTGTGTGAACGCACTGCTGCACATAGGCCACTGCCCACCCACTTAACATAAATATATGAACACCCACAACATAGCCAGTCCACCCATGTAGAGTCATCTTCCACCCTTGACTATCACTCCACTTTATGTGCTGAACAAATGATATTCTACTGTACCTGTTGAGTAGAATCCCTTTGTAGACTGTCCTCCAAATCTCTTGTCTTCTACTCCACTTTTCCTATCTACATATAGCGTTCTTCTGTCCAGTGCAGAATTTGCGATATAATAAATAAATGTAAATGTAGCTTGCTATGGCCCTGGTTGAAGTCTATGGACCTGATAAGAAGGGCATTACAATAATCAAGTTTAGACAATACGGTTGAAGAAGAGGACAAATAGAGCGATTACATCAAAGAGGTACAAATGACAAGGATGCTACCTTGGAAATATGAGACTGAAAGGATAAGCTATCAGAAGACTCTGAATATGTGTTTGTTTGATGAGTGGTAAGGGGAAGTGTCCAAATTCTTCTCTCTATCATCTTCTGGCTGAGGGCTAGATGTTTATCCATTTAACTGGAACCACAGAAATAGCACTTTTAACTTAACCAGAACTCTAGTCTTATCCACCTAAGTTTTGGACAACATATTCAGTGCCTATGTTTAAGTGGTGCCTTTCTTAAAGGGACAGTGTACCTGAAAATGCAAGGTAATGCATTTGCGTTGCAAAAACCTGAGGGAACGGTATAGTATAGGAGGTGAAGAACTTTTGTTCATGAAAGAGGAGTGTGACTTGGGTGTGGTAGTATGTGATGATCTTAAGGTGGCCAAACAAGTTGAAAAGCTGATTGCAAAAGCTAGAAGGATGCTAGGGTGCATAGGGAGAGGTATGGCCAGTAGGAAAAAGGAGGTATTGATGCCCCTGTATAAGACTCTGGTGAGACCTCATTTAGAATATTGTGTACAATTCTGGAGGCCAAGCCTTCAAAAAGATATAAAAAGGATGGAGTCGGTCCAGAGGAAGGCTACTAAAATGGTATGTGGTCTTCATCATAACGTGTATGGGGACAGACTTAAAGATCTCAATCTGTGTACTTTGGAGGAAAGGCGGGAGAGGGGAGATATGATAAAGATGTTTAAATACTTACATGGCATAAATGTGTATGAGGTGAGCCTCTTTCATTTGAAAGGAAGCTCTGGAATAAGAGGGCATAGGATGATGTTATCCCTTCATCTCTCCACCCCACACTGCTCAGCAGTCAGTGGTAATTGTTAGCACCAATATCAGAATAAAGGCCGGGAAGGGGGGGGGGGAGTGTAGATGCTGTACATGGGTAGATGCTGCTTCTCTTCAGATAGGTACCCTTGAATATCGTCTCCAAAGATTTCATTCTCCTTCTCTCTCCCTTTGACCCCTTTCCCACTTCGGATTCAGGACACTCTATAGACTTGAAATTTGTTTAGATTTTGATGACATAAAGGATAAATAAAAAACAACATCTCCTGTCATCTCTCCCTCTGTCTCTGTCCCCCTCGCTTTCCTATGTCTTATTTACTGCCTCTCCTTTCCCTACCTCTCTTCTCTCTCCCCATGTCTGCTAATCGTTCACTTCCTTTCCTTCTCTCTGCTTCTTTCTGCCACATTTTTTCTGCCTTCCCCTCTCTATCTCTGCATCTTTTTTCCATGTTTCTCTCTTTGTCGTTCCTTCCTAGGTGGATCAATCAGGTCTTTTCCTCCCGTCTCGGGATTACTACTTGAACAAGACTGCAAATGAAAAGGTAAAGGAAGAGGGAGAGTGGGAAGTGATGCGGGGAAGGGGAAGACTTAGAAATAAATAGAGAGATATGGAGGGTGTTAGAGGTAGGATGAGTGACAGGTGCAGGTGACATATGGGGCACACGAGAGCTTGCCATAAGTACAATGGTGTACGATGGGTCTCAAGTGCCCTGAGGCCAATGTTTACATTTCTGCTCTGTAGCACCCATCTCATCCCAAAGACCTCAGATGTTGCTTTTCACTTTTCAACTTGTCTTCTAGTACCTATTTGGGCTGGTGCTCTAGGGCCATGGGCCCCCTGACCCCACCCCCCCACTCACACACATTAGTACACACTAGCTGAATGACACAGAGAGATGTGTGAGTATAGTACAGGGTAGCTGAGAAGGTAAGTATGAGTGAATGTAACATAAGAGGAGGTGAAAAAGTGGGCGTCAGTGAGTGTAACATGGGGTACATAAGAGGGAGGAGGTGGGTCAGCTTAATATGGGTGTAGGTTAGAGGGTGAGGCAGATCAGAGGGTATGGGCAAATGGCTGCAATATGTGAGGGAGGCTAAAGGGTGGGCATGGGTGACTGCAACTGTGAGGACAATTGAGTGTAATATGTGGGATAGATGACAAAAATGAATGTAAACTGTTCTGAGCTGAAAAAAATTGAATAAATAAATAAAAAAAAAAAAAATATGTGGAGCAGATCAGAGCATGAGGCAGATGTGAGGGTACACGTGGGGTATGTGAAAGGGTGGACACATATAAGTGATATCTATGTTGCTTGTTGGAATAGATGAGAAACACAGCACCTCCTACAGGACAGTGTAATTAGGGACTATATTATATTAGCACCCTTGAAAATTGTGATTTCAGTGGCAAATCTGAGTCCTTGGCTGACAAACAACTGACCCAAGTCCCAGGTAATAAAAATAGAAGTCAACCAAGAATGAAAATGGAGGTATTAGAATGTAAGACTAATGTACAAATGCTAGGTAGCTCAGAAAGAGGTTCTTTAAAAACTGTCCTGTGAAACTCAATGGCCTCCAAATCATACTACCTGCTTCTTACCCACTAGTACAGCAGAGCAAGTCTCTTCTTCCCTGGGATGGAGCTGTAGGTCAGAAGGAAGTCACGCTGGATGGACACACTCTGAAGGCTTCCAACAATGAAGAGATGAGTTGAAGAGTTTGGTGGGGTTCACAAGCTGATGAGGCATCTGATGATAGCGCCAGACCACTCTTGATCCCCAGAGATGCCCTTCAGATGTCTTCATAAATAAGATCAATAATTGCTTCTGGTCTGGGTGTTATGATTTGAAGAACAACATGAATGTCTCTTGATGTCATTCTGGAAACTTTCTTGGAAACCAGGCTCCGAAGGGACTGAGATTGACTTGACCAGAAGTTCAAGTTTATTAAAAATCTGATTAATCGCTTATCAAAAACTTCTAAGCGATGTTCTTGTCTCTAGACGAGGTTCCTTTCGCAATGATTGCCCACCTCTTGCATCAGTCAAAGTGGGTCACAGGCACCTTCCTGCTGAAGTGCAGGCCTTGGGCAAATACTATGACAAAAGTTCATGCTGCATTGAAGAACTATCCATGCACATTTGTAGTATGGAGTGTAGGAGGTTGTTAATATGCTTTGTATTACCAAGGTTTTTCAAAAAGTTTCTACACTTTCATATTTATGCAGGAAATGTTTGAGGCAAGAGAAGTGGTAAGTGGGCATGTCATAGAATGTCATGGGAAAAACGAATCGCAAAACAGGGTGAATATGTGGAAAAGTGATGTAATTTGCTTTTGAGATATTTAATAAATAGTGTTTAATAAATAAAAGTGTGGAAACATTTTGAAGATCCCTCACGTACAGGCAGGAGTCTAGATCCTACAAGATGAAAGAGTGGAGGAAAGTGAGTGTAATATCTGAGGCAGGTTGGAGAGTGGGGATAGGTGAGTGTAATATGTGGGATAGATCCGAAAGTGGGAGTGGGTGAGTGTAATATATGGGATAAGTATGGGGGCAGATGAGTATAATATGTGGGGTTGGTGAGGGAATGGAGATGGGTAAGTGTAACATATGGTGTTGGTGAGTGAGTGTAAAGTGTGTGGTAGGTAAATGGATGAGTAACATGGGCAGGTGAGATGGTGGAGGTGGTTGATTATCATGTGAGGTTGAGATGGGTGAGTGCATCGGGTAGGTGAGGGGCTGAGGTGGGTGAATGTAACATGTGGAGTTGGTGACTGGGGGAGGATGGATGAGGTTTTTGAGTGTAACATGGGGCAGGTGAGGGATTAGGATGGGTGAGTGTAACATGTGGACCAGGTGAGGGAGTGAAGATAGTAACAGGTAGGAACAGTGGCTATGACCTTAGATCTTGTGGGAAGTGTAATGTAACTTCTGGTACATGTGTACAGGTGCTTAGTGCGTACTTGGATTACATGGTGGAACTAGGAGTGCTCTTGGGAGGGCATCACATCTCGACTCGTGAGCAGATGAAACAAGTCCTAGAGCTTGAGACTCTGTTGGCGAATATCACAGTGCCTCAAGATGAGAGACGTGATGAAGAGAAAATATATCACAGAATGATGGTGACAGAGCTGCAGGTAAGAGGACAGCAAGAATCATCAGAGGATGAGGGACCCCTGCCTAGATCCCCTCTCTCTGAAGCCCCTAACCTCTGTCCATCCTCTGGGCCTGCCACTACTGTGTTACAGCAGTGACATGAGCAAAAATCAGAATGGGGCCGTGCATGGTCTTACGAGCTGCTCCAGGGAAATCTGTGTGAGGGTCCTATTCAGAGGCTAATGCTCTTCATTTTACTGAGATCGAGTAACTAAAAGATCTCAGTGGTAGATGGGTAATTCTGGTCTGGACACTGGGAGATAAAACTGTAACTTTAGTCTGCTTCTATGCACCAGATTCCCCTGATGTCTTTAAAGTTCTTACTGGCACAAGGAGAGGAATCCAAATGGACTGCAGTAGACGTCGAACAACAAAGAACCAAAGAAAAATACTGCAGAGACGATACCCTTGATGCCAAGTCTTTATTTCTATTATTGATAACGGAACAAGGATCTTTATCACATTGAAAAATTATGATCATTAATAGAAATAAAAACTTGGCATCAAGGGCATCGTCTCTGCAGTATTTTTCTTTGGTTCTTTAAAGTTCTTACGACCACAGTTTTGCAATGTGCTAGCGAATGTATCAGTTGTAACCTTCCCTTTGATCCTGTTTTGGATAGGCAATTGCATTGCTCATTAAAGCCCTTGAAATCAAGGCCCACTTTACAATCTAGAGCTGTCAGATTCTTGGATGGTAATTTATATATGACTCTACCCCATCACTCTTTCTCCAGGTTCAACTATCAGATTAACATAGAAACATAGAAACATAGAAGATGACGGCAGAAAAGGGCTATAGCCCATCAAGTCTGCCCACCGTACTGTCCCTTCCTCTTAAGTCTATACCCAGTGACTATTTAGTCAGATTGACTCTCTTATGAATCCCCTCTTTCCTCCTCTGACCCTCGTAGGGATCCCACATATGTATCCCATTTATTCTTGAAGTCCAACACGCTATTGGCCTCGATCACCTGCGCTGGAAGCTCATTCCAACGGTCAACCACTCTTTCTGTGAAGAAGTACTTCCTTATGTCGCCACGAAATTTCCCGCCCCTGAGTTTGAGCGGATGCCCTCTGGTGGCAGAAGGTCCTCTGAGAATGAAGATATCATCTTCCACCTCGATACGTCCTGTGATGTATTTAAATGTCTCAATCATGTCTCCTCTCTCCCTACGTTCCTCTAGAGTGTAAAGCTGTAGTTTGTTTAGTCTCTCCTCATATGAGAGACCTTTGAGACCCAAGATCCTCCTGGTGGCCATCCGTTGAACCGACTCGATTCTGAGCACATCTTTACGGTAATGAGGTCTCCAGAATTGTACACAGTATTCCAGATGAGGTCTCACCATGGTTCTGTACAATGGCATTATGACTTCAGATTATGTCATGATCATATCCCATCTGGAAGAGCCCCATATTTGAAACTGAATACTGGGTTCATGAACTCATTAAAATGGACACTGAAACTTATTTTCAGCGCCACAAATAAATTGAGACCACGAGGGACCTCCATAGTACATTCTGCTAAAATTAATAATGACATGTTAAAGTTGGAGATGAAAAGCCGTGAGCATTTCTTGTTATGAAAATAAGATTAAATATCAATATAATCTCTTACTGAGCCAAAAGGTGGGCATACTTGCCTTTGATTCACTATTATGAAGAGAATAACGAGGCTGGACACTTATTGGCCTAATAGTTAAAGCAAAAAGCAAATTGAAGCAGAGACATTTTTGTTCAGCTTAGTCGATATTAGAAAGATCTTTGTGCCTCAATAATCCTGTATCCTCGTGATATTCCATTACCATTGAGGAAAAGCTGACATCCTGTAGTGTGTTACCCTAAAGCAGGGGTGTCCAATGTCGGTCCTCGAGGGCCGCAATCCAGTTGGGTTTTCAGGATTTCCCCAATGAATATGCATTGAAAGCAGTGCATGCAAATAGATCTCATGCATATTCATTGGGGAAATCCTGAAAACCCGACTGGATTGCGGCCCTCGAGGACCGACATTGGACACCCCTGCCCTAAAGGAAGACCCTCAGATCTTCTCATCTTTTTTTAGTGCTGTGCTCAGTAGCATAGCAAAGGGGTATGTGGGCTGGACTGCCCCGGGCGCCGATTTTATAGGGTGCTAGAGACTCTCCTCTTCCTCCCCCTGGTGATGGGATAGGTCTCTGAAGGGCACCCTCACCCCCACCACCACCACCACCACCATTACCTCTTCAAATCTTCGCCGGCAGCTGTCACTCACAGCAACCTCATCCCTCACACTGACATCACTTCCTGTTCACTCTTTTCCCCTCTCACTGGTTTTTAAAGCTGCCTCCTGAGACCTGTGTTTCTTTTCCTGTAGCTCCTGGCTCCTGCTATTGACTGGCTGGATTATCTGAACTTTGCTCTCGCCCCTCTGGACCTCAATGACACAGAACCAATGGTGGTTTACGGGAAAGACTATCTCCAGCAGGTGTCTCAGCTGATCAATGGCATGGACAGGAGGTAATGAACGGGGAACAGGATCTCTGCTGAAAGTGACATGGCATATTCACTTCTCTGTGCTGAGTCATGGCAGTCAACTCCAGTTCCTTCACTGTACTCAACAAGGGGGTGGTAGTTCCTGAAAGTTATCAAAAAATATTGTAAATTAGTCCAATAACAAGGTTAACAAATTATCCCCCTCCCCTTCTACAAAACCATGCTAGCGTTTTCTATTGCTGGTCGCAGCGGTAACAGATCTAACGCTCATAGAATTCCTGTGAGCGCCAGACCTGTTACTGCCATGGTTAGCACTAAAAAACACTAGCATGGTTTTATAAAAGGGGGGGTATACATTTTTTAAAAATTTGCATTTCTTGGAGCCAGTATTCAGACTGTGGGAGTCCCAAGGTCAGCACTGATTCCGGATATTCAGTGCTGGGCTGTTTCCAGTGACCAGCACTGAAAACCTTTTTTTGGCTGATGCTAACTTAACCAGCACTGGCTGTCATAAACAATGCCGGTTACAGAATCCTGGAACCGTTCCCTCGCCCCTCACAACGATCATGCCAGGAGAGATGCCCAATCTCTCTTACTGCGATCCCCCGTGAACCGCTGAATCTTCCCTGGCAAGAGAGATGCCCAATCTCTCCTGCCGCGATCCCCCGTGACCTCCTCCCCCCAATCTTCCCCGGCAGGAGAGTGCCCAATCTCTCCTGCCAGACACAACCCCCAAACCCCCTCATGATCACCGGCAGGAAAGTGCCTAATTCCTCCCACCCCCAAACACCTGCGCGATCACTGGCAGGAGGGTGCCCAATCCCTCCTGCCGGACACAACCCCCCCAAAGCCCTTTCCCCCCTGAACCCCTGCCAGACTGCACACCTACGATTCTGGTTGACCCAGGTGCCTAAGGCCCCGCCCGTAGGAGGGGCATTAGGCACCTGGACCAACTGCAATTGGCCCAGATGCCTAAGGCCCCTTCTATGGGCGGGGCCTTAGGCACCTGGGCCAACTGGAATCTCACAATGTACTAGGAAGGGGCAGGGTTTGTCTATGTAAGACCAGACATGGGTTCAAAATACTAGTCTTTTGGGGAATAAACAGATGGGTGGCTAAATTGAAGGCAAATTATATATATGGTTAAATAAGATATGAGGAACTGGTCAAGTTACAGGGTGCGCAGTGAGCTAGTTCAGGTGTGGAGTGAGTGGAAGTATTAAAAGCTTGGGAGAAGAGCAAGGCTTTCACCTACTTCCTGAAGTTGAGCTGGTCTTGAGTTAGTCTTAGCTTCTCTGTTAGATATAGTTCAGAGGGGGGGGGGGGGGGCTATACCAGAAAAGGCTTGCTAGTAAGAATCTTTTTATTTATGAATCTTCATTTATCAGCTGATATAGCAGGACATGGAATGAAGCTGCAAGACTGAAGAACATGTAATGAGCACATGAAATGTACCATGTCTGTAACCTCCACCATGTCTGATATTTCAGTGTCCTGAATAATTACATGATATGGAACTTAGTCCAGAAGACAGCTTCGGGTCTAGACCAGCGCTTTGAGAATGCACAAGAAAAGTTGCTGGAGACACTTTATGGTACCAAAAAGGTGAGCCAGGGTTTCTTGAAGTCCTCCTGCAGCTAAGGAAGGCTCTCTATGGAGGGAACTTACCAACATGGGCCACTGTTAAGATGTGATATGTTACTGTTAGCACAAGAAAAGGCAAAAAGTGAGGCACCAAGCCAAAGGATCGAGACAATTGTGGTAGTTTTATAGATAAGCTAAAATCCAAATGGCTGTGTTTCAGCAGAAGTCAATATAATCTGTTGAAACACGGCTGTGTCGCATCATGTTGACATTTGGATTTTAGATTTGCAATAAAATTGCCTGGCTCCTTTTTGCTCTTTGCTTGTGGTCACATGCACGTGAGGTGAGCATCTCATCTCCTTCATGTCCATTTTACTGTTCATCTCATGGGACCTATGTTAAAATCGCAGAGTTTGCAGTGCAGTAACGTTTTAATGGTAGCCCACATTGATAACGAAGCCCCTGTTTGTCTTCAGTAGAGAGAAGGGGGAGGGATTCTGGAGATTTTCCAAACAGGATGGCTCCTCGTCATCATAAAGCATATGGGGAGAAATACTGTACTTTGGAGGAAAGGTGGGAGAGGGGAGATATGATAGAGACATTTAAATACCTCCCTAGATTGAAAGGTCGCTCTGGAGTGAGGAGTCATAAGATGAAGGTAAGCTGAGGAAAGACAAATTTTTCCCTGTCCCCGCAGGAACTCATGAGTTATTTCATGTCCCTGCAAGCTCCGTCCTCATAATCATAAGTGTTCGAGGCTTGTGCGGTTAAGGCACAGCTTACAGGAATGGGGCGGGGGCGGGAAATTCTCTACATAGGAACTCTAAGGGAGAAGATGGGATGGACAAGCAGACTGTATCACCTTCTCACTGCCACACTATACCTTCCTTTCTTATCCTTTCTATCCCTGCAGTCCTGCACTCCTCGTTGGCAGACCTGTATTTCAAACACAGATGACACTCTGGGCTTTGCTCTGGGGTCCCTGTTTGTGAAAGCCACCTTTGACAAGGACAGCAAAGAAACAGTGAGTAGCTCTGCACGGCTGGAAGGGTGATGATGCAAGAGATCTTTGGGGTGGGGGCAGAGACGCCTGCATATCCCTGTTCCCAAGCAGTGAGCCAACTGCAAGGTCTGTCATAACTACTGAGAGGGAAGGAGATGGGTTTGTGCATATTCTTAGTGGCAGCTTAAGAAAAGATAGGGAAGAAGGAGAGGGAGGAGAAAGGGTGGTAGGTACTACTACTATTATTACTATGAATGATTTCTATAGCGCTACCAATATCTTATCTGACACGCCATCCATCACAATGAGTATTGGGTTTTTAATATCTTGAATTTTAAGCCTCCTCAGTTTGACATTCAGAATTTTGTATTTTGCCATGTGTACTGTAAACCTGAGATCTCTCAATTTCTTCCATCAACCTCTGCGAGTACTACTTTGATTCTGCAATTGTTGAAAGAACATCAGCAGCGGTCATCAATATTGTCTATTCCACTGTCTCCTCTGCTTCTCCTCATATGTTCCTCGATTTTCTGTCTCATTGCATGGGGGGGGGGGGGGGTATCACAGACAAAGGAAATCCCTCTCTCTTTCTTCTTCCTTCTTCAAAAGCCTTTAACACTGAGACATGTTAAGAGATTCTTTTAAATCGGCCTGTGGAATGGGGAGCATATCTGAGAATGCTACCCTGGAGGTTCTGCATTTCAGTGTACAATTTAAAAGCCTAAATTTTGCTTCTAGATCCTTCTTCCTGCATCCTTCTATATTGACATCTGACTTCTCCCCAGAATTATCTAAAATCTTACCTGGGGGGAATTACATAGTAACATAGTAAATGACGGCAGATAAAGACCTGAATGATCCATCCAATCTGCTACCTTTGCACCAGAAAGACAAGTTACCAAGTGATTCTCATGTCCACCAGCTATGATTGAAGTTTACAACATCCTGAGTGGTGTAGAACGGGTAGAAGTGGATAGATTTATTACTCCATCAAAGATTACAAAGACTAGAGGACACTCAATGAAGTTATAGGGAAATACTTTTAAAACTAATAGGAGCTCTTTTTTCATGAGTTTTTAACATTTTCCGAAAAGTTGTTAATTGAGAAAGTAATCTGATCTCCGATAGAAGCTCATTCCAAATTTTTGCAGATAGAAAAGCAAAGAATTTGCAAAAATTGGATACAGTTTTGATTCTCTTTACAGATGGAAAGCCAAGTTTATATTTCTGAATATTTCTTGAATGAGATGGTAAGCATGAATTGAAAAAAAACAGGAATTAAGGGGGGGGAAAATCCCATGCAAAATTTTAAAAATCACACAAGTGCATTCATCATTCTCTGAGAGTCAGGAGCTCTTTGCTCTGTTGAACACATACAACCTTCCAACAACAAAGGGGCGCTTACACTCTGGTCACTCAATGCAAAAGTCACAGTAACCCCATCTTGCTGCTGGCCTTTAAAATGATAAAAGTTTAGCTTCCTTAAGTTACATTAGGATTTCTGTCGTTTTCTACCCGTCATTTATAGTTTTAGCTAGGAAATAGTTGACTTTTATTATCCTATTATTTCTCTGTCCTTTGATTTGGGCAACAGTCTATATTTTAAGATTTGCATGTGTGAGGAACAGTAATTACATCTGAGACCTGCTCATAGTTCACTGACTTTGAAATAAGACACTAATCTCAATATTGATCTCTACGTAAAGTTAAGCCAACTTTAGCTGGATTTTCAGCTGCTCTATCTGCTTAAGCTGAGCCAATGAATGTATACCGTCACTGAGATCTACCATCTTCTCTGTCACTGCCCCCCTCTCTTTGGAATCTTACTAACTTCAAGACGAAGCTAAAGACAGTTCTCTTCCGTGATGCCTTTGAGGCCTAACTGTCCTTTTAAGGGCAATTGAGTGAAAACAATATTGAGTTTACAGCAGCCCTCCCTCTTGTTTTTTCCTTAATTATTTTCTTTTACTTTGCTTAATGTAGTTCTTGCCTTTTACCTTATGTTCTTGTTTGTCTGTGTTTTTAAAAGTTTTTATAGTTATAGTTTGGCGACATATTGTCACTTCAAACTTGTATTTTAGCTAAAGTTTGTCCTTTGTTTTTACAAATTTGTACACCGCCTAGAAGGCTGATTGGGCAGTATAAAATTTTAAATAAACTTGAAACTTTAAGTGATATGTACGATGGACCACTGAAAGTTCTGAACCCAACCAACAAAGTTGGGGCAGCAGGCTCAACTTGTTGATGCTACTGGCCAGCCTGAAGATTTAATTTCAGCAGAGGAGGTAGGTGGGGGACAGGGGACAGCCACTCGATTTTGGGGTGAGTCAGGGCTGGAGAGAGAAAGAGAGAGACCACACCACCAGATCCTACTGAGGGAGAGGGGGTTGGAGGGAGGGAGGGAGAGAGAGAGAGAGAAGCACCCACAGGAGGGGGGATTGCAGGGAGGAAGAGAAAAAGAAGCACCCGCAGGGGAGTGAGATTAGAGGGGGAGAGAGAGAAAGCACTAAAAGGGTACAGAGGATGGGAACGGGAACTAAGAGGTGAAAGGTGTGTGTGTGGGGGGGAGTGACGAGGCTGGAATTGGGGCAGGGCCAGGGCAAGACTGGCGGGAGGCAGGAATGGGTCCGGGGCTGGGGTGAGGCGATAGCAGGGCCAGGGTGAGGTGGAGGCAGGGTCTTTTTTGACTTCACAGAAATGGTAATCTGTGATTAGGCAAGGAGGAACTCCCCTCACTCCTGGAGTAACATTGGCTATTTTCTACCCCCTAGGCAGAGGGAATGGTTGGAGAGATCCGGGCAGCCTTTGAAGAGACACTAACTGCTCTACAGTGGATGGATGAAAAAACGCTACAGTCAGCCAAGGAAAAGGTGAGACGATAGAGGAACAGGAACACAGTCTAAGAAATGCAAAGGTTTGGGTGGGGAGATGGGAAGAAAATTAAGCTACGCATTTAGAAGGCTGATTTAGAAACTATATTGGCAATTTGGGCATTCATATACCTGCATTTAGATGTGTATATCACATGCAGGTCTAAATCCCAATGAGAGAAATACAGGACACATGTGTCCAAATCAATGAATACACAAATGATTCCAAATTACCCACATCAAATGCTAATAGCTAATATGTTGTCAATATTTATTGTGTGTCTGTGAGTTGCAGAAAAGGAATTTCTTTATTAGGAATACACGTAACCTAGTAAATGACGGCAGATAAAGACCTGAACGGCCCATCTAGTCTGCCCAACAGTCACACTCATCTATTGCGTTTCTAAGACATAGACCGTACAAGTCCGCTCTCCTTGGATTCCCACTCTAGCCTATCTGAATCCATCATAAAAACATAAGAGTTGCCATACTGGGACAGACCGAAGGTCCACCAAGCCCACTATCTTGTTTCCAGCAGTGGCCAACCCAGGTCCCAAGTAGTAAAATAGATTTTATACTGCTTATCCTAGGAATAAGCCGTGGATTTCCCCAAGCCATCTGTTCCGCCACTAATTTCTGACAGGTGGGATGATCAGTAACACTCAGAAAAGCACCCAGACAATATAAAGCATAAACAATAACACTTTATTATACATATATATATATATGATAAGAATTAAATACCTTCACCGTATCCCAGGCAAACACTCCCTTCACAATTGGAGAATCCATACAATTGATAGGTGAGTGGACACGGGAGACTGACCCTTTAGCCTCGTGGCTTCTGTTCCTGTAGACGGCTAGGATTCTACTGTCAGGGTCAGAATCCCAGTCTTATATAGGATGCACACTGCGGAGTTCATAGTAAAAGCATAAACAGCTGGTCCTGCTGTTACGATTAGTCCTGCTCTTTTGTTATCTGTTTTGACAACACCCAGGTCAAAAGAGGTCAAGATAGCAGATTTGGTTGCTCAGTCCTTTTGATGTTACTGGCCTCTTAGTAAGACAGCTGGTCCTGGTCTTTTGATATCTGTTTTGACAACACCCAGGTCAAAAGAGGTCAAGATCCTTTTGATGTTACCGGCCTCTTCCTTGTGATATAGTCTCCCATCTGTCTTTACTGATGATCATCTGGTTTTACTGTTCTTTGGAGGTCAGGAGTTCAGGTAAGCAGACTTGAGGATACATATCAGTAATATTCTGAACATGTCAGTAATATGCTGAAGTCACGTATTATACTGAGTCCATTTACCCCCTGGGCATAACACCATCTCAATAATGGCCTATGGACTTCCCATTTAGGATATTGTCAAAACGTTTTTTAAACCCTGCTAAGCTGATTTCACCACATTCTCTGGCAATGAATTCCAGAATTTAATTACACATTGTGTGAAGAAATATCTCAATTTTTTTAAATCTACTATTTAGTAGCTTCATGGCATGTCTCCTAGTCCTAGTATTTTTGGAAAGAGTAAACAAGCCTTATCATATCACCCCTCAACCATCTCTTCTCCAAGCTCAAGAGCCCTAGCTGCTTTAGCCACTCCTCATAGGGAAGTTGGCCCATCCCTTTTATCATTTTTGTTGCCCTTCTCTGTACCTTTTCTAATTCTGCTATATCTTTTTTGAGATACAGCGACCAGGACTACACACAGTATTTGAGGTGTGGCCGTACTATAGAGCGATACAAAGGCATTATAACATTATCATCCTTGTTTTCCATTCTGTTCCTGATCATTCCTAACATTCTATTTGCTTTCTTAGCCACTTCCGCACATTGAGCTGACGGTTTCAACATTTCCCCAGTGATGACACCTAGATCCTTTTCCTAGGCAGTGATTCCTAACATGGAACCCTGCATAACGTAGCTACAGTTCAAGTTCCTTTTTCGCACCTGCATCTGTTGGCATCTTTGTGGTGTGTGGCTACAGGGTCCACCCACATGGCCAACTATGGTTAGGACACTGAAACACAGACTTTATATTGTGGTGACACTCTGTTCTTCTGAAACCTCTTTTGTATCTATTTATCTGTATGCCTATGAAATCCAAGTCCAATTCCCTTTGACAATTATATTACTGGCAAACAAATAAACCAGGTTCAGTGTTAGCAAAATATAATATTTATTTATAGTGCAAGTGGCAAATAATAATAATAAAACTCTGCCCCCCCCTTTTTTTTTTTTTACAATTCTATGAGTGTTGGAGTTGTTACCGTCGTGGCCATTGCTAAAAACCACTCACTTATTAAAAAGTGGTTTTTTATTCAGCTCTGGGAAGAGTGAGAGCACTTTATCACCAACAACACTTCTCTGTATTAGTTCAATCCATCATTTTGTCAAGGCTGGATTACTGCAATTCAGTGTATTTGGGTCTTTCAAAGGTCAGTCTGCAGAAACTTCAATTAATACAGAACACTGCAGCTAAACTTATTTTCGGTAAGAGTAAATTCGATCATGTCACCCCTCTGCTCAAGGAATTACATTGGCTTCCAGTGTTTCTCAGAATTCAATTGAAGTGTATTTGTATTGCATTTAAGATCCTATTTGGCATTTTTGTTACTTTGATTCCTTTAGACTGGAAGGTTCATAGATCTCATCTTGCCAGAAGTTCTCAAAAATTAAAACTTACATTTCCGTCTCTCAGTGGTAAAAACAGAACCTTTAAGAGATTTAGTTATTCTTTTGCTTTTAAATTAACCAAATTCTGGAATGCTTTACTGCTTATATTAAGAAGTTTAGGCTCTTTTGCTTTATTCCGGAAAGTTCTGAAAACTTTTTTGTTTGCTAAACATTTTGGAAATTAACTATTTCAGTCTACTTTTTCTTGTCAAATTTATGTCTTATGTTTTACATTATTGTAAACTGAGTCGAGCTCCTCTTGGTTGATGACTCGGTCTATAAAATTAAGTTTTAGTGTAGTTTAGTTTAGAAACACCCCTCCTCCGTCCCATAAAGGTTATGATCTCATAACGGGGAGATTCATGTGTAACCTCCTCATCGGTCAAGGCTTAAATTTTTAATGGCTGATGCTCAATAATTTTATATTTATTTTGAACACTTTTTATACTTTAAAACGACTAATGAAGTTTATGTACTTATCTTCAAAAGTGTTGCTGTACTTAGGCTGGTGGACCCGACATGTTTCGCTGCCGCTTCGTCAGGGATCCACTCTTGCCGTTAACCACCATCCCGCATAGACTCTTAGGATACAAGACCGATGAGGAGGTTACACATGAATCTCCCCGTTATGAGATCATAACCTTTATGGGACGGAGGAGGGGTGTTTCTGAGGTCTAGGAGCAACATCAGTTAAGGATTTAAAGGAGTAACATAGAAAGAATATTCTAAAGGTTGAAAGATGGATACAGGGCAGAAAAAAGCAATTGGATAAGAAGGCCATGGAAACAATTAAGAGCACAGACAGAAGGAAGTGAAACCAGAGACTGGGAAAAGATGAGGAGAAAAATAAAATCATCAGACAACAAAGGTAGGAAAAGTGATTTTATTTTTAATTTAGTGAATGAAATGTGTTAGTTTTCAGAATTTACATCTGTTGTCTATATTTTACAACTGTATTTTTTTCTATTTCTCTGGTGTTGTAATGCATCTTAGGGTTTTGTTTGTGGTCCCGTATTTACATAGGGTTTATTTGTGTTCTGCATGTGTGACCAAGGCCAGGTGTTCTGGCAGGAATGAGTGTCGTGAAGTATTATTGGTATATTGGCCCCAAGTAGGAAGAGATATGTCTGGGTTTTGGAAGGCCTCGAGCTCGGGGCCGCATCTGGAGGGTGTCTGTGCATAAGCTTGATGTCATTGCATCGATATCCACGCATGCGCGGAGGTTCTCTAGACACGGCCCAGAGCTCGGGGAAGGAACATAAGGTTTGTGCGGGGGCAGGGCAGGATCAAGTGTTCTCTTTTATAAAAGAGAAAATCTGGTAACCCTAGGCTTAAGCCTACTAGATGCACGAGTACAAGGTTGTCAGCCGAAGGCAGCTAATAGTGTGCACATATCCAAGCAAAATGAAAACCAGCACAAATGTTATTCTGCAGATAAGTACCAGCCTCACAGAAATGTCTTGCACATTAAAGTTTTGTGATGCAAATATTTTGCATAGAACAACCTTAAAGTGCCTGAGTGGATACTAGTTTTTTCTGCTCAGACCTATACACAGAACTGTCACCTCCCTTTCTGTTATGCTCACAGTAAAAAAGAAAAAACTGCCATTAAACCTTTTCAATTAATCCTTCCACACCTTCTCAAACCAGGCCTTTTAATTCCAGTACTGTTTTTGCCTGCATCCTTCTCCGCCGTTCATGTTAATACACTCTGTATGCAGATTATCATGCAGTGTTACCTCCTGCGTGATACACTTCTCTGCATCATGCAGCCCCAAAATTGAACATAGATGTCTCACTTACCAGGTGTTGCTGTCCGCACTAGCTGTCTGCATCAACCCCTTCCTTCTCAAACCTCCCTATCCCCCAGTAGGCTGTTCTTAGCCTTCTTCTAAAGACCATGTTTGACTGCTCCTCAGGTCTTGAGAGCCCCCTCCCTTCCATCCATAACTATCTTTTCTCCCTTCCCTCAGGCCGATGCTATCTACGATATGATTGGGTTCCCAGACTTTATACTTGAAAATAAAGAGCTGGACGATGTCTATGATGGGGTAAGTGCCATGCCCACCCTGCGGCAAATTGTATTTATGGTATGTTGTGTTTAATCATTTGTTCCTGTGTGTCTTTTAATTGTCATGTATAAAGTGGTTTATCAAATGAATGCAATTGGGTCCGAGTCCATTTAGAATAGGGTGCTGTTTGCATGGTGTACTGCAGGAAAGCTTTGATAAACATGCACTTGGGTGGGGATTGGGCAGCGCTCTTCCATAAACTGTATGAGTGAGTGGTGCGACTGAACGAGGCACAGATTTGCAGTGGGCAAAAATAGCTTCAACCCACTGTCTCCTCTCATTAGTGGTGGCGAACCAGGAGGGGGAGGGGGGCAATAACCATAGCTTGATACAGTCTTGGGATCAGGGATGTCTTGAGAGGGGTCCCTGGGAATAGAAGGCCCTATGTATAAAGAGGGGAGTCCCTGGGAAAGTACTTACTCACTGTGGCCTAAAAAATTAGCCCCGACTAGTCCGGCCCAAAGCGCGATTCTATAAAAGTTAGTCAGACTGTATAGAATGGTGCTTAGTGCTGCTTAAGTGGGCCTTAGGCATTGATAGACATCCTAACTTTATTTATTCCAGGGTTTTCATGGCCTAAAAGCCTAAGTTAGGGTTACCAAAATGAGACAGATTTGGGCTCTAAACAACTACAGCACCCAGAGGGTTAAAAGTAAAATCAATAAAACTCTTTGAACAAAAAAAAAAAAAAAAAAAAGTAAAACAAAGGTACAGGGAGGGCGGTAATCTGTTCCTTTCACAGGTGAGGAGACATAAATATGTATCAAGTCAGTCTTTCTTCTCAAGAGTTCTCCCCATGGCCTGTTCCTGCAGGGCCACAACATGAATAGCAAAAGCAGCTGGTCTCTGGCCTGGGGTTCTTCACTATTTAACGCATTCAGTCCTAACTTAGACCTAAAGTCCATCAGGATTCAAAGACAAACTTGGCCTTCCTTAGGTGAAGGACCCTTCTCTCTTAGGGCTTCCCTTGGAGCAGTGGTGCAGTGAGAGTGGGAGGAACCTGGGGCAGTCTCCGCCTCTCCTGCCGCGCATGTGCATCCACTCTCTTCCCTGTTCCTCATTAACTTCTTCGGTGCAAGCAACATCTCCAACTTGCTGCCTATGCTGGCTTCGGCTCACCTTCTGATGTCACTTCCTGGTCCCGCAACCAGGAAGTGACATCTGAGGGAGAGCTGAGGCTGGCATGAGAAGCAGGTAGGAGATGCTGCTCACGCAGGCGAGGAGCTAGAAGTATGGGGCGGGGAAGTGAAGGCGTGCACACAGCAGGGTAGGGGTAGCAAGGAGTGGAAGGCGGAGGGGAGGAGAAGTGTTGGTGCCCACCTCCACCCCTTTACTATGACACTGCCCCTGAGTCCCTCACTCCCTCTCTCCAGGAGGCTCACTGTATCTCATGATCCTTAACACCCGAGGGGTTGGATGTGCCTCCAGGACATAGGTGACGTAGCCAGGGTGAAGGTGCCCAGGGCGGTGGTAACCTTCCCTCCCCCACTCCTTCCACGATACCACTGCTGCGTTTATGCCCCTTCTCTTCCCCCATACCTCTAGAGCAGGGGTACCCAAAAGGTTGATCACGATCGACCAGTAGCTCGCAAAGGCAACGTGAGTTGATCGCAGAGCCCATCTAAGGCTCTGCGATAGACTTGCATTGCCTTTGCATTCTCCCTGTTCCCTAACACTGAAACAGGCCAGACTGCAGAAGCGCCGGGCACACCAGCCTTCCCTCCTTTCCCCCCCCCCCCCAAAATCAATTCTGACGTCAGAGAGGCAGTTCCAAACTTCCTCTCCGATGTCAGAATTGACATCGGGGGAAAGCTGCTGGCCTGTTACAGCATCGGGGTCCAGGGAGAACTCAGCGGCAAAGGCAGCTTGGGGGGGCCTGTTCCCAGACAACGGCAGTGGCGGCTTGGGGAGAAAGAAAGGACAGACAGAAAGACAGGGACAGACAGGGAGACAGAAAGACAGACAGAGGGACATAAAGAAAGAAAGGGGGGGCAGGGAGACAGAGAGAAAGAAAGAAAGGGGAAGGGGCAGGGAGAGAGGAAGAAAAAGTTGGGGGAAGAAATGGAGTGTGTTGGGTGGCAAGGGGCAGGCAGGGAAAGAGGAAGAAAAAGTTGGAAGTCAGAAGAAGAAAGTGCAACCAGAGACTCATGAAATCACCAGACAACAAAGGTAGAAAAATGTTTTTATTTTCAATTTAGTGATCAAAATGTGTCCATTTTGAGAATTTATATTTGCTATCTATATTTTGCACTATAGCCCTCTTTTACTAAACCGCAATAGCGTTTTTTAGCGCAGGAAGCCTATGAGCATCAAGAGCAGTGCAGGGCATTCAGCGCAGCTCCCTGTGCTAAAAACCGCTATCGCGGTTTAGTAAAAGGGAGGGGGTATATGTGTCTATTTTTGTATAGTTGTTACTGAGGTGACATTGCATAAAGTCAGCTGCCTTGACCTCTTTGAAAACCCCCCGAATACAAATGATAATTAACGTTTTCTCTGCGTACAGTGTGCTTTGTGTTTTTAAAAATTTTATTGTTGGTCGATCATTTTGACTTGGTCATTTTGAAAGTAGCTCGCAAGCCCCAAAAGTGTGGGCACCCCTGCTCTAGAGGAACAAGAACTTCAACGTGTTCCTCATGACCCCATCGGCTCTCCCTCTGGTGTCACTTCCTATACGCGGGTGAGATGACGCGGTCGCGAGGAACACGCTGAAGTTGTTGCTTGCGGCGGTGAACAACTAGAGGGCACGCACATGGCGAAAGGAGGAGTGGGAAGAGGCAGGGCAGAGAGGAAGAGGGGTGCCAGCGTCCCCATTGACATGGCACCCCAACCCCCTTACTATGCCTCTGACTGTGCTAAAGTCATCCCTACCTCCCCTCTATGGATGAACTAGCCAGGACTCTTTGGCCACTTGGGGGAAGAGTCTGTAGGAGCTCTGCCAGTGCTCTCTTCTCTCGTTGGGCTAATTTTGCACTTACTGTGACCAGTCTGAACCTCGCTGCTCTGTCCAAACCGAGCCTCCTTCTGGAGTTAAGAGGGGCTTTTGTAATGTATCTGCAATGTAGGAGCATGGCCTCGGAAGCCAGTGGGACAAATTCTGCATCTCTTTTCTGTCTTTCAGTACGAAGTGTCCGAGGACTCGTTTTTTCAGAACATGTTAAACTTCTATAACTTCTCTGCAAAGGTGATGGCAGACCAGCTCCGCAAGCCCCCCAACAGAGACCAGTGAGGATCCTGAGGGGAGAGAAGGGAGAAAAATCAGTTAATCCACAGAGATGGAGGCATAAAAGACATTTTCTATCTGAGCAGGACCATGTGTGTGTTTGTGTGGAGGAATTAGCCAGGGGTGGGTGAGCACAGATCTGAGCAAGGGTTTGGGGTAGAGGAGAGTCTGTGCACCATGTATTGAGCAGTGTGTGCGTGGGGAGGGACCTAAACAGGAGTGATGGAATCTGGACAGGGAATGTGTGTGGGGTGGGGGTGACCAAGGTCCATGCATCTTTTCTGGGGTAATCTGATCAGGGGTGTATGGTGAGAGTGAGTGAAAGCTAAAAAGATTTTAACTCTTCTTACCTTTCTCAGTGGTTCAATTCAGGTATTTCCCTGTCCCTAAGTGCCCAATATTCTAAAGGGTTTAACTGGGCAGAAGAGGTTTTGGTGAACTGGCTGCCATACCAGCATTTACCGGCTGTGTCAAAGTTGGACAGTGATGGGATGGGCCAGGGATGGAGTCAAAGAGGAGCTGGGAATTATGGGGAGGCTGGCAATATAAAATATAAAATGGTCACTTAGATATATGGATGCCAGAACTGAATATTGCCTGGTACCTACATAATTTCCATATATGGAAGGCTGACCCCTAGCAGCACTAGAGGTCATGGCTGCCATTTTTCATCTGGAGCCAGCAGGAGCAGGAGCTAGTGGAGTTAATTCCTACCTGGACCATCCCCTAGACCACCAGGTAGGCCTGGAGGGGTGTCTATTGGGGGTGGGGGTTAGAATAGGATCTATTCTTGTTGGGGGGAGATTGGAAAGGGAGAACATTATTGTTGGGGAGGTCCAAGAAACAGCTTGTTCTTAACATAAGAACCTAAGACTAGCTCTACTGGGTCAGACCGCAAATCCATCAAGTCCAGTATCCTGTTTCCACAATGGCCAACTCAGGTTATGGTACCTGGCAGAAGCTCAGATAGTAGCAACATTCCATGAGGAATCCCCAAAGATTAACAAGATTTCGGAAGCCCAAATAGTAGCAACATTCCATGAGGAATCCCCAAAGATTAACAAGATTCCAGAAGTCCAAATAGTAGCAACATTCCATGAGGAATCCCCAAAGATTAACAAGATTCTGGAAGCCCAAATAGTAGCAACATTCCATGAGGAATCCCCAAAGATTAACAAGATTCTGGAAGCCCAAATAGTAGCAACATTCCATATTACTGAGCCCAGGGCAAGCAGTGGAGTCTGGAACTACCAAATAGTGTTGGGGGTGGGAGGGAGACCAGCTCAATATTGGCCAGGATCCATATAGTGCTGATGGCAGAACTTGTCCAGTCATACACAGACATTCTAACGGAACCTAACGGATGTAGCGGTATATAAGAAATAAATTACATTACATTACATTACATTCAGTGTTGATGCGTTAATAAGGCTTGTTTTTAAATAGCTAACTCTGATTTAGTTGGTGATGGGCAACAGTTACAAATCTTGTGATACCTTTGAAGCTTCTTTTGTAGACATGAATATGTTCTTTGTAATTTCTTTCCCCCATTCCTATCATTCATAAGTTTAGAGGGGCATTTTCGATATGATGTTTTACAGAAGACACACAAAAATCCAGTACCAAACATGCCCATTTTCAAAACTGCAAAACCTCTATCTTGCTTTTTCATAAAATAAACGCCCAAAACAAGCCATTGGAATCTAGGAGGTGCCACACAAACAACCCAGCAGGGCAGTGGGGCATCTTAGGGGGCACTGCAGTGAACGTCACGTAATAAGTCCTCACCATAACCTCCTTATGTTGTACAGGGAGCCCTCCAAAACCCACCCATCCGTACCCCACACTAATGGCCCTTATGAGGATGCAGTCGGGTTTTGGTGGGCTCACACCTTCCACCACATGTAGTAGTGAGAGTCTCTGAAGTCCACTGCACTGACCACCAGGCTGCTCTAATAGGAATGGCCATGACATCTGCAGCTGGCACATAGGGGCTGATGCCGGCACCTCTCTGTTCAAAAAGTTCCAGGACTGATTTTATAAAAATTTATTCCATTAGGTCCCCTTCAAAGTACTCCCCTTGCCTAACGTCATTTCCACTTCTGGAAACAGCCCTTGGCTTAAACGCATCTTCTGGAATTGTCAAAAGTTGCTGTGTCAAATTTTGCTTTATGTCTTTAATGGTGTCGAATCGCTTTCCTTTCATCTTGGATTTAAGTTTAGGAAACCAGAAGAAGTCAGCAGGGGCCAAGTCAGGAGCGTAAGGTGGCTGGGGAAGAACTGTTATTGCGGGGGGATTTGTGCAAAATTTGGGATTTTGATGTATTCAAAACACCTTCCAAAACTCATGACATGTTCCCCATAAGCCACTTTCAACATTTCATAAGTTTCTGTAGCGGTCTGACCCAATTTAAAACTGAACTTCACACTGTAGCGCTGCTCATTGAGGTCTCACTTTCACAAAACTGCTGTAGCACTGGTCTTTGACCTAAGGGCTGCCGCGGGCACGATGGACCACTGGTCTGACCCAGCAGCGGCAATTCTTAAGTTCTTATGTAACTTGGAGATGGAAACAGATATGAACAAATGGAAAAAAGGTGGTTACTTGTCAGCTTTCAAGCTATGGCTCAAAAGAACTTCCTGTTGGTGCGCAATTCAAACTGTCCTGGAACTCGAGCAGATCTCCTATCTATTTAAACGTTAACATCTTCCACCTGCTGCTAGTGCCGGCCTCAGTTCCCTTCTGATGTCATTTCCTGGTTTTGGTACCAGGACATGACATCAGAAGGGAGCTGAAGACAGGTGGAAGATGCTGCCCACATTGGCAAACATTTCAAGAGGTATTTGGGGGCGGAGGGGCGCACAGCATGGTGGGAAGAGTAGGGGCACATGGCAAGGTGATGCCAGGCACCACCACTCGAGGCGCCAACCTCCTCGCTATGCTACTGCATACAGGCAGGTATGCAGTGTTTCCTTTACATCTGTGGGGTAAGTGGGGGGGGGGGGCATACTTACATCCCTCCAGTGGTCATCTTTTGGTACATATTCGTTATTAAAATAGGTGTAGCCCCAAATGTCCAAATTGTGCCCTGGACATATTCTAAAGTGTTTGATTATGGCAAAAAAAAAAGTCCACGTCATAAGCCCCCCAAACTATACCTTTCACATACCCCCTTGAGATTTAGAGAAGTTATGATCAACAGCATAGATACCTGTCTAGAATAGAGGTTTTGAAAATAGCAAATTGGAAGAGTTTGGTAAGAAAAATGGATCAGTAGCATGGAATATTGCTACTCCTTGGGTTTTGGCCAGGTACTAGTGACCTGAATTGGCCACCATAAGAACAGGCTACTGGGAATCCAGGCCTAGACGAATGTCACCATTCCCTCAGATCGGTAAAAGTCCACGACCATCTGGCCTTTAAAAAAAGTAGAACGGGAGAGGGGTTTAAAGAAATGCCAGATTGGGGGTGGGGGGGGGGAGATGAAATGAAAGGGAAGAACTTGTGGGGCCTGAAAAAGAGGCAATGGTCTGGAGGGAGAGAAGAGAAGAGAAAAGGAGAGAAGTTGGATGCGGGGTGGTGTGGAGGGAGGGAGGGAGAAAGTGAAACTTGAAGGGACGACAGTTGGGAAAAGAAGGGTAGAGATGGTGGACCTAGAGTAGAGAGGCAAAGATATAGGATGAGAGGGTAGAGTGATTGGAAAGAAAAAGGGAGAGATGGTGGACCAGGGAGGGAGGGAGAGATATGGGATGCAAGGCCAGTTGGGAAGAGAAAGAGAGAGAAGTTGGACCTGGGGATGGAAGGAAGGGATTAGATTAGATCTAGGGGTAGAAAGGAGAGAAAGATGCAGCATCCCCTTTTTCCCTTCATCCTATTGTTCTGCATCAAGGGAAGAGGGAGAAATGTTGGACCATGTGGAGGGGAGAAAGTAGGAGAGATGGACCCATGGGAAGGCAGGAGGGAAGAGAGGTGGAATGCTAGAGGATGATGAGAAATGTGGTAATGGGGAGTAGATAGATCATAGAAGGAAACAGGAAGCTGGGAAAGGAGTGAGCCAGGAAATGGGAGAGCTAGAGAATGAGAAAGGGAGATGGAAAGTTGGTAGGTAGCTGAAAAGTAAAAAGAAAGGTGAAATTTGAGTGGATGGAGAGGCAGAAAAAAAACAAAGGGTGGGAAGAGCTAAAAATGAAAGATCAGTATTTCAAAGACAGGAGTAGAGAGGGAATGAAACAAGACAGGAAAGAGGAGAAAAGGCATATGGACAGCAACCACTAGAAAGAGAATTATGAGAAGACGGAGGAAAGCAGAAGTGACCAAATGGGACCAACATGATGGAAAAGTGAAATGTCCGGACAACAAAGTAGAAAAAGTGTTTTGTTTTAAATTTATTATCCAGAATATGTTGGCTTTGAGATATGTTTATCAGACAGCCAATGGGGGAGAATAGGGGGGGGGGCAGAGGTCCTAAGCCCACAATGGGTGAGCACCAAATTGTCTCCCTGCCCTCCCCCAAATGAAAAATAGAAATACCTAATCTAATGGGGAAACCCAAAGGGCTACAGCTGAAGTCCTCTTCCTCCAATCCATTAGCCAGAGCTCTGCAGCTGGTGGCAGCTCGGGGACACTTCTGCTAGCTGCAGAGCTTGGAGATTCCTGGCACCGAGGAGGTGGTCTTCAACTGGCATGGCTTTGGGATCCAGGTGGCTTATTTTAGGAGATCCTGGGCCAAGAACCCTTGTGTGGTCAGAACAAAAAAATGCATATCTGGTTTTATTTAACTTGCTGAATTGAATTTCTTGGGGTTCCCAGTTCTGGATTTGGTAAAGGTCTGTCTGTGTTTGTGTATGAAGAAGTCATTTAAAGTTGTTTTTATGTGTAGTAGTAATGGCAGGTGGAGGGAGATCGAAGGAGGGGCAAAGAGGAGAGGCTCCCTCCTTAATTTCTGTCCTGGGTCCCAGCATGTCTAAAAACCAGCCCTGAGGATGTGGGTAGGGGTGAAGGGGGTGGATGAGAAAATGAGGTCTGACTTTCTTGTTCTCGCTCTTTTCTTGTGCAGGTGGAGTATGACCCCACAGACCGTCAATGCTTACTACCTTCCAACAAAGAATGAAATTGTCTTTCCTGCTGGTATCCTGCAGGCTCCATTCTATGACCGCCAACACCCCAAGTGTGTAATCATCTTTTTCTGGGGACTCATTTCTTGAGATCAATTTTCAAAGACATTTACATGGGTAAATAGCAGAACTGAAAAGTTCTCTCCCTTGAGATGGTTAAATGTGTCGGGGGGTTCCAGAGCCATGTGTAGTGATCCCAGGGGTGTGGTATGAAGAGAATAATAACACATTTAGATTATATATCGCCCCATATCAAAATGGGTATAATGCAAATAGAAAAGGTATCGATTCGCATAGTGAGTGGCGCACGTCGTTTTAATTATGTGACCTTGTTATTAATCACTAATTTTGATAACAACCCACAAACCTTTGCATAGTAAAGAGCCAAGTATGACGGGGTGCTGAAAAGTTCTCAGCCCAACCAAGAAGAGAATGACGTGAATATGGTTCAATCAACGATCCGAAACATAGAATTTTGTTTCTGTAAATTGGCACTTAACGAAATAAAATCACACTCTTTTCAGCTACAGTAGCAAAATAATGCTCAGAATTCAAGAAGTTGGTTTGGGCTGAGAATTTTTCAGCACCCCCCTCATAGGTCGTATTCTAGTCAAGCCTCCCTAGTTCAGATACCAGCTGTTAAGGGGTGTCTTTGCCACAGAATCTTAGAGAAGAACTGTCTTATACTTGGTTTCAGAAATACTTAAAAGCTCATATTTTGGCAAACATTTGGGGTTTCATTGCCAGAAGAATGGGATGACTGTGGATTTCAGAGAATATGAAGGTTGTCTTTTCTCTGTAATTTGGCTTTTCTATCAATGTTGGAGTTCTTTCCACTCTTCGGGTTTCTTTGTTGATTGTATACTGCTGTTTTTACCTTGCTAACAAACCTCAAAAAATATACAAAGAAAGGTAAGAAAATGACAAAGGGGATGAAATGCCTGACAAGAAGAAAAGATGATCAAGAGGGGAAAGGCATCGCAGAAACAAGAGGCCACTCCATGAAACCGATGACCATGCAAAGATTTTACACAGCACATAATTAGATTCAGCTGACACCTATGTTGTACATGGAGTATGTTTTTCTTCAATTAAAATGTTGCTACTCTTTGGGTTTTGGCCAGGATTGGCCACCGTGAAGATGGGCTACTGGGTCTGACCCAGTGAGGCTATTCTTAGGTTCTCATTGGAGAATTTTGAAGCTGCTTCTGTTTGGCAATGATTCTTTGAGATGATTTAAAAGTTTTTTAATGCTGCATTTTTTTCTATGTAAAAGAAATCGGGGGGGGGGGGGGGAGGGAGAGAGGGTTTTTTTTGAGCCTGTGAGTGAAGCGTAGAAGCTATAACAATCCCAGAAAGCCACTCTATAGTTCTGAGGCCCTTTCCTACCTCAAATCGGTGTTGTTTCTCAATTGAACTGCCAGCATAGTTGGGTATTGAACATATAGAATTACATTGGAGGGGGGATTAATTCAAATATTGGACCACTGTTCTTGTTCTTTGAAGTGAGCTCATGAAGAATGACTGATACTCTTAGACCACCCTGATCTTTGGATTTTCAGAAGGCGACTTAGCCTCCCGTCTCATGACTTTTAATTGAATGGAAATTGGCTAAAAGACAGGAAACGGAGAGTAAAACAATGGAAAAGGGTCAGTAATTGAGTTCCCTTATGGATGTATCCTGGTACCTCTACTAGTTAACATATTCATAAGATTGTGAGGAAGTGTGAAAGAACATTGAAATATCTCCATGGCATTAATGTACAGTAGATGAGTCTTTTTCAAATAAAGGAAAACTCTGAATGGGAGATCTTAGGAAAAGGGTGGTAGATGCATGGAATAGTCTCCCGGTATAGGGGATGGGAATAAAGACTGTGTCTGAATTCATGAAAGCATAGGACAGGCACATGGGAGAGGATGCCTCAGATGGGCAGATTGGATGGGCCATTTGGCCTTTATCTGTCATAGAGGTTCATCAAGCCCACTATCCTATATCCAACAGACGCTAACCCAGGCCCCAATTACCTAGCTAAATCCCAAGAAGTAAAACTAATTTTATGCTGCTCATCCTAGAAATAAGCAGTGAATTCCCCCAAATCCATCTTAATATTGGCTTTTGGACTTTTGTTTTAGGAAATTATCCAAACCTCTGTTAAACCCTGCTAAGCTAACCACTTTCATCACATTCTCCAGAAACAAATTCCAGAGTTTAATTACACGTTGACTGAAGAAATATTTTCTACAATTTGTTTAAAATCTGCTACTTAGTAGCTTCATCACATGCCCCCTAGTCCTAGTAATTTTGGAAAGAGTGAACAAGAGATTCACCTCTACCCTTTCCGCTCCACTCAGTATTTTATAGACCTCTATCATATCCCCCCTGAGCCATCTCTTCTCCAAACTGAAGAGCCCTAGCCGCTTTAGCCTTTAGCCTCTCCTCACAGGGAAGTCGTCCCATCCCTTTTATCACTTTTGTCACCCTTCTCTGTACCTTTTCTAATTCCGCTATATCTTTTTTGAGATACGGCGACCAGAACTGCACATAGTATTCGAGGTATGGCCATACCATAGAGCGATAGAAGAGCATAATAACATTTTCATCTTTGTTTTCCATTCCTTTCCTGATCATTCCTAACATTCTATTTGCTTTCTTAGCACATCGAGCTGAGGGTTCCAATGTATCCTCAACAATGACACCTAGATCCTTTCCCTGGGCACTGACTCCGAACGTGGAACCCAGCATCACGTAGCTATAGTTCGGGTTCCTCTTTCCCACATGCTTCACTTTGCACTTGCTTACATTAAGCGTCATCTGCCATCTGGACGCCCAGTCTCACAAGGTCCTCGTGCAATTTTTCACAATCCTCTTGTGATTTAACAACTTTGTATCAATGGAAAATGTCATTATCTTACTAGTTATTCCTATCGCTAGATCATTGATAACTGTGTTAAAATGCAGCGGTCCCAGCACCCCATTGTCTACCCTTCTCCACTGAGAATATTGACCATTTAGTCCTATTCTCTGTTTTCTATCTTTTAATCAAAAAAGAGCAGATAAATATAATATTGGCAAGTTCAAAGAAATGAACACATGTAAAATAATCCCAACTACAGGATAAAATTTTGACTCACCACCTGAACAATGACTTTGGAGCCATAGTGGACAATACATTGAAATTGTCTTCCCATTGTGCCGTGGCTGCTAAAAAACCAACTAGAACATTTGGGATTACCGTATTTCCCCATGTATAGGCCGCGGCCTATACATCGATTTTGCAAACCGGCTTAGTGGGTGCACCTTACTTAAACGTGATGACCTATACATTATCTCCCCCCCCCCTTAAATACCTCCCTCACTGGTAAATACATCCTGGATGGCTACCGATGGCCTCCTCACTGTGCAGAGCAGGAGCGATGTTTGCGATCTCAAGCCTCGCCCCATAACGCTTCCTGATTGGCTGAGAGAGGGGAGACATGATAGAGACGTTCAAATATGTTACCGGCTGTATGGAGGTGGAAGAAGACATCTTTTTCCTTACAGGACCTACGGTGACAAGAGGGCATCCGCTAAAAGTCAGGGGTGGGAGATTTCATGGTGACACTAGGAAGTATTTCTTCACCGAAAGGGTGGTTGATCGTTGGAATGATCTTCCACTTCAGGTAGTAGAGGCCAACAATGTGCTCGATTTTAAGAATAAATGGGATAAACATGTGGGTTCTCCCTTCTCCCTTTGATCCATGGGGATTAGGTGGGCTTTGTCCCTGGGAGGCAATCGGTGCTGAATGTTCGTAAAATCCTTTTGGCCCTTGCCCATGCTCAGCAGGTTCAGGAGCCTACGTTGTTAGTTAGTTTAGATGCGGCTAAGGCTTTTGATAATGTTTTGTGGCCTTATCTTTTTCATACTCTGGATTATATTGGGATCTCGGGCTTCTATCGAGCCGCCTTTGCCTCGCTGTATAATGGCCCGACTGCGTCTCTTGTTGTTATTGGTACCCTTTCAGATAACTTCCCTATTCGACGGAGCACGCGTCAGGGGTGCCCCCTTTCCCCCCTCATTTTCATTCTTACTTTGGAACCTTTATTATGCACCCTTCGTCAATTTGAGGAAATGCGCGGATTAACCATAGCGGGTCAGATTATTAAAACCTTAGCTTTGACTTAATGCTTATTCTTACGAATCCAGCACACTCTCATGGGGCAGCCTGGATCTTATTGCTGAATTTGGCTTCTACTCGGGTCTTACCATTAATTTAGACAAATCGGTGGCTTTGCCCTCTCATTCTTCCATTCGTGATTCTTGGCTGGGAGATTTTCCTTTAAAGTGGGCTGATAAAGTTATGAAATATTTGGGTGTATATATTCCTATCGATCTTTCCACTGTATACTCTTCTAATGTGACTCCATTATTGCATTCTTTGGCCCTTAAATTGCGATTGTGGCAGGACTATCCCCTTTCTCTTCTGGGACGGGTGGCTCTCCTTAATATGATCATACTTCCCACCTGGCTTTACCAATTTCAGATGCTCCCTCTGTATTTGCTCTGTCGGGACGAGAACATCTAGATTCGCTTAGTTTGCCGTTTTCTATGGAGGGGTCGTCGAGCTCGTTTGCTTAACCTTAGATATCTTAATATAGGCTGTGGCATGCATCACATTAATGACTACTTTCGGGGTACATCTGTCTTCTCTAATACTCCGTTGGAGCTAGCGTGCTATCAACAGGAGCATTTCAGCGCTTACCTTCATTCTGTTCCCTCTGTCTACTCTTCTGATGTGCGCCTCCGGGTGTTTGGCCTCCCCTTACGGAAGGTGTGGAAATGGGTGTGTAAATTTCATGGTATTAGTGACTGTGAGTCTCCCCTCTTGCCATTGTGTGGTAATCGGAATTTTTCCCTGGGCTTGGGGGTCTCACGATTTAAGCAGTGGGCGGCAAGGGTGTTGATCTTTTTATTTCATCTGGTGCAGAAGGATGGCTCAATTCAATCTTTCCAAACATTGTGTCAGGAGCACGACCTTACTGCTGCTGATAGATTTGCCTATATGCAGATTGCGCATTATGTGGCCACTTTGACTAAGACCAACTTCCATTCTGCTCGTCAGGATTTATTGTCCCCCTCAAGTTCCATCACAGACACTTGAAGGATGAGACTCCCTTGTTGGACTATGTTACACTCCAGGCAGCTTGGTCACAGGATTGGAATATAATAGTTCCAAAGGATGTTGTATCCCGTGCTGTGGCCAGGCTGCCTGCTCTGATCAAGTATGCATACTTTTGGGAAATGTTGTTTCGAATATATGTATCACCCTATAGGGCATTCTGTGCAAAATTTTGGCCCACAGCCTCATGTGATAAATGTGGGCATTTGACATATGTTATGGTCTTGCCCAGCTGTGCAAGCCTTTTGGCAAAGACTCTTCACTTATGTTGGGACCCTTTGGACTCGCCTTGCATGCTCTTTGGGCTTTTGCCCTCATATCATTCCAGGCCGGCGGGCTTGAGTGCCTTTCTTCTTAAATGGCTGGACACTGAAGCTCCAAATCTTCCCATGTGGCATTCCCAGATGATTTTCCTGTTGGCCTGGGAGCGTAGAGATGTGCCTGATCTCTCAACATTGAGGGGGGAGCGCTTTACGGCTGTTTGGGAGCTTTTTTGAACACTATGACTCCAGTGGCCCGCAGTCATCTATTGCACTTTTGCTTTACTTGTTTGAGTTGATGCTTTCTGTATTTGCCATTGGGACCCGGCCCTGTGGGGGGGGAAGGGGGGGAATGTTTAATGTTAAACAGTTATTGGAGCACTGCTTGTTGGGCTGAATCTTGGTAACTGTGTTTTACCTGCTTTAATAATAATAAAAATGATTTTGCCATAAAACCTACATCGGTATTTCCTGCGGCCTATACATGGGGAAATACGGTATTCAGAAGAGCTGGAGAATAAAACAGAATGTCATTTCATAGAGGTCCTTTGGTACAGCTGCATCCTGAGAACTGTCATTGCCCCACCTCAAAAAGGAGAGAGCGGAAGGAAAAAGCTTTCAGAAAAGAGTGACAAAAATGATAAAGGGGACTAAACAATTGTTATTGTTCATTTGTATAAATTTGCAATAAAGATAAACCTAAGAATAGCCTCACTGGATCAGACCAATGGTCCATCTAGCCCAGTAACCCGTCTTCACGGAGGCCAATCCAAGTCCCAAGGACCTGGCAAAAACCCAAATAGTTCCAGCATTTCATGCCACCAATCCAGAGCAAGCAGTGGCTTCCCCCATGTCTATCTCAACAGCAATTTATGGACTTTTCCTCCAGGAACTTATCCAAACATTTTTTTTTTTTAACCAGCTACATTAACCGCTCTTACCATATCCTCTGGCAATGCATTCCAGAGCTTAATTATTCTCGGCGGTTGGGGCTCTTTGGCTTGGGGAAAAGATAGCTGAGAGGGAACAGGATAGATTTTATAAAATCATGAGTTGGGTGGAACAGCTAAATAGGAAACAGTTGTTTAACCGGTCAAACACAAAAACAAGAGACATGACGGCAGATAAAGGCCAAGTGGCCCCTCCAGTCTGCCCATCCGCATCATCTACTATCTCCTCCTCTCCCTATAGCTTAAGATCTTTACACCTGCATTGTGAGGTCATAGATCTTTATGGTTATAGAAATATGATGGCAGATAAAGGCTGAATGGCCCATTCAGTCTGCCCATCCACAGCATCCACTATCTTCTTCTCTCCCTAAGAGATTTCACGTGCTTGTCCTACTCTTTCTTGAATTCAGACACCTCTACCGGGAGACTATTCCAAGCATCTACCACCTTTTCTATTTAAAAAAAAAAAAAATATTTCCTTAGATTACTCCTGAGCCTATCACCTCTCAACTTCATCCTCTGCCCTCTCATTCCGGAGACTTACCTCATATGCATTTATGCCACATAGGCATTTAAATGTCTCTATCATATCTCCCCTCTCCTGCCTTTCCTCCAAAGTATAAGTATTGAAATCTTTAAGTCTGACCCCATGTGCCTTATGACGTAGCTTTCCTCTTGACCAACTCCATCCTTTTTATATCTTTTTGAAGATACGGTCTCCAGAATTATACACAATATTCAAAATGAGGTCTCACTAGAGACTTATTCAGGGGCATCAATATCTCATTTTCCTTCTGGCCATTCCAAGCATCCTTCTACCTTTCGCCGTCATCTTTTCAACCTGTTTGGCCATCTTTAGATTATCACACACTATCACATTCAAGTGTCGCTCCTCTTTCATGCACAAAAGTTCTTCACCCCCAAACTACCATTCTCGGGGTTTTGTAGCCCAAATGCAAACAAACTGATGAATGGCTTTTTTCACGCAGGACATAACTAAGCTGTCTATTGCTAGATTATATTGTCAAATGATATTTAGAGAAGTTCCTTGAAGGTGATTAGCCAGGTTGACTTGGATGAGCCATTACTCATCCCTGGAAATGATCTACATTTTGGGATCTTCCAGGTATTTGTGACCTGGACTGGGTCGATGGGACTTGGTCTGATTCACATGGTTTTTCTTGTTGTCTTATGGTTATAAGAATGATCCTGGGGCTGCTTTGAAGCCTTCTGTGTATTCACAGCCCTGGAAAGTCCTTTGTGTAACTTATTTGTTCTCTTTTTGTTCCAGAGCTTTGAATTTTGGTGGCATTGGTGTGGTGATGGGCCATGAACTCACTCATGCCTTTGATGACCAAGGTAGCACCTTATTGTATGAGAATGGACAGGGAGACCTTGGGGGAGGTGGTGGAGAAAAGAAACCAGGAAGGAAAGGAGAGTTAAAAAGAGGCCTCAAGGTAGATGGCAAAGGGGCAAGGATAGAAAGGTGATCTAGGAGAGTAGAAGGGAGACCGTAGGCAAGGAAGGGGAAAGGTAGGCAGAGAGTGAGGAAGAAGAAAGCTGAGTAAACTGAAAAAGGAAGTGATAGACATGGGCCAAGAGAGAAAAATAGGTAAATCACAAGGAGATAGGAAAGGGTGGAAACCACAGAGAGAGAAAATAATAATAATAATAATAACTTTATTCTTCTATACCGCCATAGTCATGAGACTTCTAGGCGGTTCACATTGAAGAGAGCTGGACAGTCAGCAAGTTACAATATGCAGAAGTCAGAGAATTACAGCATACAGAATCTTAAAAAGGCAGTTGAAATACAATATATAGATTGTTAGCAAATGTTAGAAGTTTCAGATGTTTCAGATTTATATGCAGGAGAGGACATATTTTAGTGTTTGGTGTAGGACAGAGAAGCTCTGGTAATGGAGGGTATAGAAGAGGCTGCAACAGGGCTCATCTAACATCTGACTCTTTGGCAGGTCGAGAATATGACAAGGAAGGGAATCTGCGGCCATGGTGGCAGAACTCTTCCCTGGAAGCCTTCAAGAACCGGACTGAGTGTATGCTGGGACAGTACAATAAATACAGTGTGAATGGGGAGCACCTCAATGGCAAACAAACCCTGGGAGAAAATATTGCTGATAACGGGGGACTAAAAGCAGCGTACCACGTGAGTATAAATCACGTCACCATTTTTCACAGAAGGAGGAACAGTGGCCCCTTATCCCTCAGTTGCCCCTAGAGAGAAGGACTGTGAGATTATAGCATTGTCAAACATAATCAGCCACTTCTCAGAAAGGGAAGGATGGGAACTTAATACCTCACCGCTCCCCGGTGAAGGGACAAAAGCGCGCCAGACAAAGCTTTGTCCTGCGCATGAATGACTGTGAACCCTCAATACTATTTGCGCTGCCGTTGGCTGCCATTAGGGGGGGTGCAACCCCCACATTATACAGAAAACATAACTTTTTCCTAAAAAATTGGGAAAAAGTTAAGTTTCCTCTATAATGGGGGGTTCCAACCCCCCAAACCCCCCCAACGGCAGCGTGAACAGAATTAAGTAAAGTGGTGGGGTTCCCCCCACACCCCCCATCAGAGCTCTTTAACATTAACTTTTCTGGCAGCGCGCTGGAGTTGTGCGCCCAATTGTCTGGGCTCAAATGTCGGCGCGGCTTTGTCCCTCGCGCGAATGACTGTGAACCCCGCTCCCCAGAGAGACAAGAATAAGGAGTGTAGAGAGAAGTGCTGTGGGGATATCTGCCACACCCCTCCGATCCCACCAGAGACAAGTGCCAAGAGTGAAATTTTGGGGCTTAAAAAGTGATGAAAGATAAACTCATTGTTCACAAGTCATCTGTGCTATGTTACATAAGTTACATAAGAACCGCCATCTCCAGATCAAACCTTCGGTCCATCAAGTCTGGCGATCCGCACAAGTGGAGGCCCAGCCAGGTGTACACCTGGCGTAATTTTAGTCACCCATATCCCTCTATGCCTCTCATAAGGAGATGTGCATCTAGTTTGCTTTTAAATCCTAGGACGGTGGATTCTGCAATAACCTCCTCTGGAAGAGCATTCCAGGTGTCCCCCACTCGCTGCGTGAAGCAGAACTTCCTGATATTTGTCCTGGACTTGTCCCCCCCTTAGCTTCAGTCCATGTCCTCTTGTCCGTGTCACATTGGACATTGTAAATAATTTTTTTTCCTGCTCTATTTTGTCGATTCCTTTCAGTATTTTGAAAGTCTCTATCACATCCCCTCACAGTCTCCTCTTCCCAAGGGAGAATAATCCCAGTCTCCTATGTCGTTCCTCATATTCCAAGTTCTCCATACCTTTTACTAGCTTCATTGCTCATCTCTGCACCCTCTCCAGCAGTTTTATATCCTTCTTTAGGTTGGGAGACCAATGTTGGACACAGTATTCCAAGTGTGGTCTGACCATTGTTCCATAAAGCGATATTATAACCCTCTCCGATCTACTCGTGATTCCTTTCTTTATCATGCCTAACATTCTATTTGCTTTCTTTGCCGCTGCCACGCATTGTGCTGACGGTTTCAGGGTCCTATCTATCAGTACACTCAGGTCCTTTTCTTGTTCGCTCTTACCCAGAATTGCACCTGACATTCTATACTTGTGTTCCATGTTCTTTCTGCCTAAATGCACTTTTCTACATTAAACTTCATCTGCCATTTCTCCGCCCATTTCTCTAACTGACACAAGTCACTCTGGAGTTCCTCGCTATCCTTCTGCGATCTGATTGCCCAGCATAGCTTTGTGTCGTCTGCAAACTTGATGATCTCACTGGATGTTCTTTCTTCTGGGTCATTGATGAAAATATTAAATAAGATGGGCCCAAGTACCAAGCCCTGGGGCACACCGCTAGTCACTTTCTCCCAGTCTGAGAACTTCCCATTTATGCCCACTCTCTGCTTTCTGTTCTCCAGCCATTTTTCTACCCATCTTAGTATATCTCCCTCTATTCCATGGCTTTGTAGTTTCCTGAGAAGTCTTTTATGTGGAACCTTGTCGAACACTTTCTGGAAGTCCAAGTATATTATGTCCACCGGTTCTCCACTATCAATTTGTTTGTTCACTGTCTCAAAAAAATGAATTAAATTCATCAAACATGATTTCCCTTTCCTGAAGCCATGTTGACTGGCTCTCATCAGGTCGTGTGTATCCAAATACCGGATTATGAAGACAGCAAACTACAGACCGGTGAGTCTCACATCAATAGTGTGCAAATTAATGGAAACTCTAATCAAACGCCAATTGGATACGACCCGGAACAAGGAGAATCTACGGGATCCCCGTCAACATGGATTTACTAAGGGGAGATCCTGCCAATCCAACCTGATCAGCTTCTTTGACTGGGTGACGAGGAAGCTGGATGTTGGGGAGTCCCTGGACATCGTATACCTGGACTTCAGTAAAGTATTCGATAGCGTACCACACCGCAGGTTGCTGAGCAAGATGAGTTCTATAGGATTGGGTGACACATTGATGAAATGGGTTAGGAACTGACTTGGAGGTAGGCTTCAGAGGGTAGTGGTGAACGGCACCCCCTCCGAAATGACGGAGGTAATCAGTGGAGTGTCGCAGGGCTCGGTCCTGGGCCCGATCCTATTCAACATCTTTATAAGAGACTTGGCAGAAGGGCTGCGAGGTAAAATAACATTATTCGCCGATGACGCCAAACTAAGCAATGTAGTGGGCAAAAGCACAACAGACATAAATTCAATGTCCGACAACATGATGCACGACCTACTCCTACAGGAGTGCTGGTCTAGGTCCTGGCAACTCAGCTTCAATGCCAAAAAATGCAAAGTCATGCACCTGGGCAGCCAAAATCCATGCAAGACTTACACCCTTAATGGCGAGATCCTAACAAGAACTGAAGCAGAATGAGACTTAGGGGTGAAGAAGTATTTCCTTGTGTTTCCACGAAACTTCCCCCCCCCCTCAGTTTGAGCGGATGCCCTCTTGTGGTCGTGGGTCCTTTGAGAAGAAAGATGTCGTCTTCCACCTCGACGCATCCCGTGATGTACTTAAATGTCTCAATCATATCTCCCCTCTCCCTAAGCTCTTCGAGAGTGTAGAGCCGCAATTTGTTCAGTCTTTCCTCATACGAGAAACCCCCGAGCCCTGAGACCATCCTGGTGGCCATCCGCTGAACTGAAGCTTTGCATGGATTACCGCTTCCGAGGAGCATGACCTTACATTTTTTGGCGTTGAAGCCCAGTTGCCAGGTTGAGGACCATCTTTCTAATGTACGCAGGTCCTGCGCCATCGTATCCTGAAGATTGCTGTCGCTTACTATGTTGCATAGTTTGGCATCATCAGCGAATAGGGTTACCTTACCTTGAAGCCCTTGAGTCAGATCCCCAATGAATATGTTGAAGAGGAGCGGGCCCAGGACTGAGCCCTGCGGCACTCCACTGGTCACCTCCGATGTTTCAGAGAGGGTACCATTAACCACCACCCTCTGAAGTCTGCCACTTAGCCAATCATTAACCCATGCAGTTAGTGTCTTTCCTAACCCCATCGATTCCATCTTGTTCAGCAGCCTGCGGTGTGGGACGCTGTCAAAAGCCTTGCTGAAGTCCAGGTACACGACGTCCAAGGACTCTCCTAAGTCCAGAGCATTGACAGCACATAAATACCTTCCCAGAAAATGCTAATTCGATCTGTAACACCTTTACAGAAGCTCAAGTATAGTAACACCACTACAGAAGCTCATGTAAACCGCTCTGAATTGACATCCCAGTATTTTTTCAACAGCACATTACTAAGCTGTGGAATCTGTTCTTGGAGGACAAGGTTAGGATGACGAGCATAGCCAGATGGACTTGGGAGAGCCATGACCTATCCCTGGATCTATTGGTTGGGATCTGCAGGGTACTTGTGGTCTGGACTGGATGCTGAGTTCTGCAGACACTAGTGTGACTTGGCATTGCAAATATCTTTAAAGACCTGTCCATGACATCCCCTTCGAACCACTTTTGCAAAAACATCAGTCAAAGCACTTTTCATAATTTGCAGAAGTAAATGAGAAATGTTGTCTGCAGCAGGTCCTCAAAAGCTGATGCTGTTGAAAATGGAAGGTTTCATCCAAACTGGATCCTCTTCCATTCAGCTCCGTTAAAGGCTTATGTACCTCGCCTGTTTCCTTTTACCATTTATCTGAAACAAACGTCCATCCCTTAGACCCAAACCATCCATCATACCTTCCCCTGGACCAATGCATTAATAATACTCCCTCCCCCAGTTTGGTGCAGTACCGATGTGTCCTCCCCTAGTTCAATGTCAGAGCATTGCTCCCTTAACTAGACCAGCACAGTACCACAGCTCTTTCTCCTGGGTTGGTGTCATCAATATCATTCCTTCCTGCAGGGGTCTCACGCCCTCCCATAAGCTGGTGCAGTACAACTCCACCACCCTGTAAAGCTTCCTAGTCATTCACATGTGTTGTGGTTTTCTTCTTGTTTCAGGCATATATGTCCTGGCTGCATAAGAATGGAGAAGAGAAACAGTTGCCAGCCCTGGGTCTCAGCAACCATCAACTGTTCTTTTTGGGATTTGCACAGGTATTGGTGATTATCAGATATAAGAGAGCTGATCATTTTAAACACATATCCTGAAAGATACAGGGCCAAGGAAATCACATGACATCATTAAGGGAACCTCTCAGTGAGTTCTAACTGATACAATTCTTCAGGTGAAGGAGATGAAGAGAACTTGATATCAGATGAGGACTCCACCAATGAGAGAGGAGTCCACCTGATATCAGATAAAGAAAGTGCCAATGAGAAAGGAATGTACCTGATATCAGATGATTACACCAATGAGAGCGGAGTGTACCTGATATCTGATCAGGACCCTCACCAATGAGAGAGAGTGCACTTATTCATTACATAAAGTTTACTTTTTAACTTTCTCAATCCTAGAGGGAAGAAGTTAAAAGGATTATGTCATTTTAAAAGGGTTATGTCATTTTTCTTTTATATATCAAACTGCTAAATCTTGGAAAATATTGCATGTTCAGCTTAGATCGATCTCCAGTTAAAGATTATTTAGAAAATCTTTAAACACTTTTTTATTTCCAAAAATATGAATTGTGTAACTAGGCGTTGTCTGATTTCTGCTTGATTTTGATTAATCTCTTCTGTAATCTGGATTGATGTACTTCCTGGATGAATGTCCTGTTTCTTGTTTGTCATCTGCATTGAAGCTGTTAAAGTATGTGGATGGGCCAGCTGGATGGGCCAATGGTCTTTAGCTACCCTCATTTTCTGCTTCCATATGTAGATTGTAAGAGCCCCACCAAAAAGACAATGCACCTGGGACCCCACCAGTGAGAGAGAGTACACCTGATTTAAGAAGGGGGGGGCACTGGTGTGACACAGAAGTCAAGCTATCACTTGTGTCCCTGCCAGTGAAAGAGATGAATGAGGCTAATATCAGATAGTTCACTTGTGAGACACGGAGACTTGATATCATGTGAAGTCTCTACTGGTGAAACAGATGGCCCCTGATATCTTGCAGCAGCCTCAATTTAAGACACAATCATTTATTCATCTCAGAGAGAGAGAGAAGTCCTGGTCCTTTGCATGGTCTGCCATCCCCATGCTCCAGGCTGTGATGCCAATCAACTTGTGATAATGTTTTCCAGGATTCCCTGAAAAATTCCCCTAACTAGGTCTCACTCTCTCTCGCCATGTGCTGTTCTCTTGCATGTTTCTCTTAGAGGACTCCTGTAACTGAGCTCCTCTGCGTGTCCCTGTTCACTGCTCTCTCTCTCGTTTGGAACTGGACCCATCTCTCTGACCCTGGGACCTTCCTGTAACTTGTCCCATGGCTGCATATTTTGGACTTTTGCTTTCCTGCTACTGCCTCCTTCCTACCTCTACATTTACTCTTTTCCACTTTGCAGGTCTGGTGTTCTATCCGCACTCCAGAGAGTTCTCATGAAGGACTTGTGACGGATCCACACAGCCCTGCAAAATTCAGAGTAATTGGCACACTCTCCAACTCCAAAGACTTTGCAGAGCACTTCAAGTGCCCACTGGGGTCCCCCATGAACCCAGGCACACACTGTGATGTATGGTAACGAAGAGGGTCTGCGATACCGCCGGCATGAGAATGTAACAACATGGTTTAAAATCTGTGTCTACACATGGAGTGCTGTACACGCAGCTTTACGATATACACTGAGAGAAAGGTTCATATTCATCAACCTTTATTTCTGTGCATTCGAGCAGATTACCCGAATTATGACCCCCATCTCATCCCTGTCTTTAGACACTCTCAGCATCTGTGTACACACACTCTGTCTAAAGGCTTGCTGTACGGAGAGGGACATGCACACTGCTTGTGTGTACCTAGCATGAGAAGATACGCGCTCTGTGAGGTCTTCCTCATTCTGTAACAGGGATCTAGAGTTAGGTGAGATTTGGGTATTCAGCAGCACTATCCAGCTAATATCTATGGTTAGTTCCAGATATGGCCTCTCCTGGCCATTTAACCCCCCAAGTGCAGTTTATTTCAAAATAGCAAATAAATTATGATCTAAATGAAAAAAATCTGATTAGTAAAGAGAGAAACTGAGTCACAGAAAGCCAATCATCAGTAAGCCTGGTGGGCCAGTCCTCCAGGGACAGAATGCACACAGGCTTACAGGCACTATATACAAGATACAAATAATTGAAAGAGCAGCTCAAGAGAAACTATACCTTACACTTATGTATTTATATACCACTTATAGGTTTACGTTTAGGTCCCCAGATTAAAGATCTTCTTACTTGGAAATTCTGCCAAACTAAGGCCGGCTCTTATCAAGTTGCCCAAGAGGTTTTTAGCGCGGGCTGGTGCGGTAAATACTCCAATACTCATAGAATTCCTAGGAGCTTTGGAGCACTTACCTTGCCAGCCCGCTCTTAACAGCTCAAGCTCAAGTATTTAGAAATGCCTCTGACACCCCTAGAGAGCTCGATGCTCAACTTAGGTGTCTGTCTCTGGAACATTCCTTCAGTGCCTAACTTTCACCAAAATATCTGCAAACACTGGTAGCCTGAGCAGGCGCATGGGTGTCATTAAGGATACAAGCACACATCAGCCTATTTCAACATAAAGTTGAAACAAGAAGACCCATCTTTGGTCAGAAAAACTCCAACATATCAAAATCTTATAGTTCAAAATAAAGCACAAAAAACGTATCTGCTTGAAGTCCTTAATGCCGGAGGATAGCAGAGTCTTAAAGCTTTGCAGTCAGTAGATGACTGAGGACGTTGCCTGTATCCCTAATGACACGGAGCTCTTTTCTCCACTATCGAGTGTGATCAGTCCGATTTAACTTGGTCGGCTGTATTTTTGAATGTTTTTTGTGATAGAATTACTACTTTCCATTCAACTTGTATATATTAGTTTTTTCCAAAATGGAGACATGGTGGGTTCAATATCTGATATATTTACAAATAGTACAAGAAGCTCCCACTATAGTGACTAATGGTAGGAAAAGGAGCTCTGTGCACCACTTCAGGTGAATCATTCAATTGGCATAAAAACCTCCCCCTCCAAAATAAATCACTGTACTGAAAACTTTTTTTCTTTTTAAAATATTTTAAAGTCTCTCACTTTTCAAGATATTTCAGGTTTTCAAGGTTTATTAAAATTTCATATAGTCGCCTATTAAAAAAATTTCTAGGTGAAATACAGAAATAAAAGTTGACAGTGTTAAAAGTACATAGACATAATTCCCAACTAACTGGAACATGGAGGGAAAAGGGGAAGGAACTACATTCGTTATCGGATAAACAGTTAAGGTAAGAACGTATTGTAAGGGTTAAAAAAAAAAGAAAAGAGAGCTTTAATTCGAGATCGGCATTTAGTAAGAGTTATAGCGCGAAGGCATCTTTCAGAGACATTTTCTTCTAATAAGAGGGTTTACTCTTCAAAGTTGTGGCTTCAATATCTGAACCATTTCATAGGTTAACTTTGGTGTTACCACATCAATATTTGTGGCTGGAAATGTGGTCCTGCCGTTTGGTTATACCTTAACCAAACAATTCCTTGTAAACTTAAAATGTAAGTACTGTAGTTAGAAATGGGAGGCAGAGGGTATGTAGGGGCATAGCCTAAAGTTAGTCACATGGTACTAGGACTACCTATTAGCGCAGGGAGTCGCGCTGAATGCTTTGCGCTGTCCCGATGCTCATTGAAACTCTACGAGCTCCTTGCGCTAATAACCGCTATCGTGTTTTAGTAAAAGGGGAGGGGGGTTTAGGCATGTGAAATGTCACAGCATAACCAGCTCTTCTGCCTTCACTGGATAAGTCGTCTGGGAAAACTGAGAACAGTGTATTTAGTGCTCCAGCTTAACCAGCTAAAAATCCACCTGCGCAAGTAATGTGGTTAACGGTAAGATTTCTCACTGCTGAATATATCAGCCCCAGCTTGTCTACAGCCCCCTATGTGTATCTGTAAGCTGTCCACAGACAGTATGTGTGTATTCAACTTATTTTTAGGTATTTCTTTTCCAAAGTAGGATGTGTTGGAGGAATCCAGATGAGACGTAACCAGCACCAGGTTCTAGACTGCTGTGACCCATGAGACTAGGTGTGACCCAGTCCTTCTCAGCTGTTTTCTCTTGCGCTCTGCTTCCCATAGCCTCAGCTGACATTCCTGTATGCTGGAACAAATAGACATACCCTACACCTGCCTGTTCTTCATTCAGTCCTTTCTTAGGGTCCAAGACTGCTCATTACTCTTACGTATTGGGGGGCTCTAGAGCACGCACATCCTTGGCTAAACACCTGGGGATCTTCTCTCTCCATATCTCTGGGAAGATGTAGCCCATTCAGGGGGCCTGACCTGGCCACACTCCAAACGGAAGCCTAATGTGGACCCAGCCACTCACATTTCTGGCTGAAACCCTGTTTACATGTGTAACTGAGGCACCGAGGGGACCTGGTACAGTCACCCTCTGTGACATGGGTTCTCTCCCCCTGCAGCTTACTCTTCTGTTTAATTTCTTTGTCTGTGAGATTGATAAATTGCCATAATCAATAAACATTTTACCATTATGATGTCTTTGTCCTGAGTGTTTCTGGGATACAACTTTGGAACATCTGCATGCTTTTTGACTTTATCAATGCTGCTGAGGCATTAGGACAGTGGTTCTTAACTTTTTATCGGTTGGGACATACTAGACAGATGTTTGCTTGTCCAACTCACTGCTTACATGACCCTGACAGAGCTTTGATCTAACACAGTACAGCAATTCGTGAGTTGAATATAACCCTCCCCCTCCCCCACAAATAGTTGCATCAGTTACAACCTCTCCCTCCCTGAACTGGAGCTTGTCTTCATGGAAATCATCGCACAAGAAATATTCTGATTCTCATGTCATCTGAACAAAAGCAACAAAAAAACATCCATATTTGGGAGTGACATTCTGAAGAGTTAGAAGGAAAAGTTGGCCTTTCTGCGGATAACACAAGAAGAGATTTACAAAAACTGGAAGGATTAGCTGAATGTTGCCGAACTTGTGGTGTCTCTTATACTCTGAAAGCTTTTCCTCTCCAGTGCTTACAATGGCAAAAGTGGGCACACTGGAGAGAAAAGACCTCAAGAGCATTAGAGATACCTCGAGCTCTGCAACAGAGAAAAATCAGATAATAACTTCATTAAAGATAAAGCAAAGAAATTCAGTGGAAAAACAACTAAGGCTCCCCTCCCAAAGTTCTGGATAGGACCTACAGAAATTCCTCACCCTTCTAGAGCCAGAACTATCTCGATGAACTTCCCGTAATTAAGTAAGAACTGGGCTGAAAAATGCACTGTAGGTCAGTCTAGTAGCAAACCACATTCATTTCAAATAATATTGAAAAAGGCACAAAATCGTAAATACAAAAAACGGAGAAAACCAGACCTCCTCCTGGGACTGTAGCCTAAGCCATCTGAAAAAACTCCTTACAACAATAATGCATCAATCTTTCATCAATTGAAATAAGCAGATTTTTTTAAAAAAAATTCTCTTTCTTTTAAACTGAATAAGAAAATGGTTTACACTGCATGAAACTTTGCAATAGCTACAGCTGGGGGAAAGGATGACTCTAAATCCTAGAATAGATAGAAAACAGTGTGAAAAACTTCTCTTCAAGTCGTCTTTCATAGATTCATCCCACGACTTGCTCCCAACAGTAAGCACTACTGTTTTGCCCTCTCATTAAGGCTACATCAGGGGAGAAAAAAAATCTCAAAAACTTTTAAATGAATGGGATTTGCTGCTAGACTGACCTACAATGCGTTTATCATCCCAGTTCTTTTTCATTGAGCTTCCCCCCCGAATTTAAAAATCATGACCAACCAGATTTTCCCACCAAAATTCAAATTTGTGACCAACAGGCATTCCCACCTCAATTTCCTGCTGAAATCAGCTCAAACCCCAGTCACTATAAATAAAGACAAACTACAGACCTCATAGCATACCCTGAAGAAAGCCACAGCATGATGGATGAAACAATCAGCATCACAAATATTACACGGGACCCTAAAACACCAAAACACCTCCTACTGGTGGGACTGCTACAGATTTCTACACAGAAAGTACAGGCAATCAAAATGCCATTTCTCCATCATGGAGTATTGTGTTGAATTTTGGAGAGCGTATCGGGCAAAAGATATAAGAAGACTTGAAACGGTCCAGAGGAAGGTGACAAAAATGGGAGGCTTGCGCCAGAAGACGTATGAGGAGAGACTGGAAGCCCTGAATATGTATACCCTAGAGGAAAGGAGAGACAGGGGAGATATGATTCAGACGTTCAAATACTTGAACAGTATTAACGTAGAACAAAATCTTTTCCAGATAAAGGAAAATGGTAAAACCAGAGGACATAATTTGAGGTTGAGGGATGGTAGACTCAAGAGTAATGTAAGGAAATTCTTCTTTATGGAGAACATAAGAGTTGTCGCTGCTGGGTCAGACCAGTGGTCCATCATGCCCAGCAGTCCGCTTACGTGGCGGCCCTCCGGTCAAAGACCAGCACCCTAACTGAGACTAGCCCTACCAGCGTACGTCCTTATTTAGCAGGAACTTGTTTAACTTTGCCTTGAATCCCTGGAGGGTGTTTTCCTCTATGACAGACTCCGGAAGAGTGTTCCAATCTTCTACCACTCTCTGGGTGAAGAAGAACTTTCTTACGTTTGTATGGAATCTATCCCCTTTGAACTTTAGAGAGTGCCCTAGAGGGTGGTTGATGCCTGGAATGTGCTCCAGAGGGAGGTGGTAGAGAGGAAAATGTTCAAAAAAGCGTGGGATGAACACAGAGGATCTAGAATCAGAAAATAATGGTATATGTTGAAGAACTAGGGTCAGTACTGGGCAGACTTGCACGGTCTGTGTCCAGTATATGGCCATTCAGTTGAGGATGGCCTGGAGAGGGCTTTGACAGCTAGGATGGTTTAGGTGGGCTGACGTGAGCTTTGATGGAGACTCCAGTAGATGGAACCTAAGCACAGTACAGGGCAGAGCTCTGGGTTTCTGACCCAGAAATTAATTGATTAATTTATAGAGCATATATGATTGGACAGACTGGATGGACCATTTGGGTCTTTATCCGCAGTCATTTACTATGTTACTATGTGCAAAGCATAGACAGACCCTCCACAAATCTAGAACAAGGGATCAAAATTAGGAAATAGAAATATGAAGACAAAAATTGAACTGGGACTGCCTTTCCCCCCACCCCCGATCCCTCAACAAAAAGTCAAATTCAACGTGTCCTGTAAAACTGGGGAAATAGAAATAAAATGCATTTCTCTTCGCACTGAACAACATCCACAATGCGCATTTTCTAACTCTAGCATATTCCAGTTAATACATTTAAAATAAAACACCTTTTTAATACCTTTGTTATCTGGACATTTTTATGTGTCCAACATTTTGATCTCAGTTTCTTTGTTCTGCTTTCTTTTCTGACTTTTGCCAGTGACTGCTGCTTATTTGTCATTTCCTTTCTCTCACAACACCTGTCTCTGACGTATTGATCTTCCATTTAACTCTTTTCTCCCTTTCTTTTGTCTCTTCCCACTCAAATTTCAGCCTCTTGTTCTTTTTCCTACCTATCAAGTTTCCATCTCCTGCTTTCAACTCCTAGCTGTATTTCCCATCTTACTCCTTCCCCAGCCTCCTATTCCCTTTTATCTTTTCTCTCCTGTGTACTCACTGTCCTCCTTTCACATCTTCTTCACAATCTTCCATGGCCTCTTCCACATGGCTTCACCATTCACATCTCCCCTGCCTTTCCCTCCATCTCCTCCCTCTCTCTCTCTCCTTCTCTTCCCCCACATTTAAGAATATAAAAATAGCCTTACTGGGTCAGACCAATGGTCCATCAAGCCTAGTATCCTGTTTCTACAGTGGCCAATCCAGGTACCTGGCAAAACCCAAATAGTAGCAACATTCCATGCTACCAATCCCAGGGCAAGCACTGGCTTCCCCTAAGTCTGTCTCAATAGCAGACTACAGACGTTTCCTCCAGGAACTTGCCCAAACCTTTTTTTAAATCCAGCTACACTAACTGTTATTACCACATAGTTTCATAGTTTATTAAAATTTGATTAAACACTAAATATAAAATTCGAAGCGTTGTACATTAAAATAATACATGACAATTAAAGAAAGGGGGAATTAATATAAAAAAACAAACATGACTTACCACAGACCAACTAACATAACATAGGGTAAGATAATAAAACAGAAGGAGAGGAGGGAGAACTATATATTTTTTAAAGAAAAGAGAACAAAAAAAGGAAAAATCATCAGGGAAGGGAAGGGGTAAGATAAAAATGGTACGATATCAAGAATGGTAAATTACTCATAGGCATAAGAACATAAGCATTGCCCCTGCCGAGTCAAACCAGGGGTCCATCGTGCCCGGCAGTCCGCTCCTGCGGCGGTCCCCCGGGTCCATAACCTGTAAGTGCTCCTAACCTAAAACGTTCATACAATATTCGCTTAATTGTCCTGAAAGTAACTCTCTATCCGTACCCTGTAATCCCCTTCGCTTCCAGGTAGTCATCCAGTCCCTTTTTAAACCCCAGTATTATACTTTGTCCTATCACCTCACTTGGAAGCGCGTTCCAGGTGTCCACCACCCTTTGAGTGAAGAAGAACTTCCTTGCATTTGTTTTAAATCTGTCTCCTCTCAGTTTTTCTGAATGACCTCTTGTTTTTGTTGTCCCCACTAGTCTAAAGAATCTGTCCCTCTCCACCTTCTCTATGCCCTTCATGATTTTATAAGTCTCTATCATGTTCCCCTCTCAGTCTCCGCTTTTCCAGGGTAAAGAGCCCCAGCTTGTCCAACTTTTCGGCATATGAAAGGTTCTCCATGCCCTTTATCATCCTTGTTGCTCTCTCTGGACCCTCTCAAGTATCGCCATGTCCTTCTTAAGGTACAGCGACCAGTATTGGACGCAGTATTCCAGATGTGGGCGCACCATCACTCGATACAGTGTCAGGATAACTTCCTTCATTCAGGTAGTGATACCTGTTTTGATAATGCCCAACATTCTGTTCGCTTTCTTTAAGGCCGCTGCACATTGTGCTGCTGGCTTCATTGTTTTATCCACCAATACCCCCAGGTCTTTTTCTAGATTGCCTTCCCCCAGTATCCTACCCTCCCATTGTATAACTGTACATGGGGTTCCCTTTCCCTATGTGCAAGACCTTACATTTCTCCACATTGAAGCTCATCTGCCATCTTTTTGCCCACTCAGTTTGTTCAGGTCGCTTTACAGTTCTTTGTATTCCTCAACAGTTCTGACCCTGCCCTTAAATTTATCTTGATTTTGTTCTGCTCTGATATATTTCCTCCTATTGGTTTTAAAAGTATTTCCCTATAACTTCATCAATTGTCTCCTAGTCTTTGTAATTTTTGATAGAATAAAAATCCTGACATCTTCCCGTCCCTTCTCTTCATAGAAACATAGAAACATAGAAACATAGAAAAAGACGGCAGATAAGGGCCGCGGCCCATCTAGTCTGCCCACCCCAATGACCCTCCCCTATTTATCTCTGTGCAGAGATCCCACGTGACGATCCCATTTCTTCTTAAAATCAGGCACGCTGCTCGCCTCGATTACCTGAAGTGGAAGTCCATTCCAGCGATCAACCACTCTTTCGGTGAAAAAGTATTTCCTGGTGTCACCGTGCAATTTCCCGCCCCTGATTTTCCATGTATGTCCTCTTGTCGCCGTCGGACCTTTGAAAAAGAAGATATCTTCTTCTACCTCGATACGGCCCATGAGGTACTTGAACGTCTCGATCATGTCTCCCCTCTCTCTGCGTTCCTCGAGTGAGTATAGCCGCAACTTATCCAGCCGTTCCTCGTACGGGAGATCCTTGAGTCCCGAGACCATCCGGGTAGCCATTCGCTGGACCGACTCAAGCCTCAGTGCATCCTTGCGGTAATGAGGCCTCCAGAATTGTACACAGTATTCCAGATGAGGCCTCACCATGGATCTATACAATGGCATAATGACTTCTGGCTTGCGGCTGACGAAACTCCTACGTATACATCCCATGATCTGCCTAGCCTTAGATGAAGCCCGCTCCACTTGATTGGCAGCCTTCATGTCTTCACTGATGATTACCCCCAAGTCCCGTTCTGCAATAGTCCTTGCTAGGATCTCTCCATTTAGGGTGTAAGTCTCGCATGGATTTTGACTGCCAAGGTGCATGACTTTGCATTTCTTGGCATTAAAGCTCAGTTGCCAGGTCCTAGACCATTGCTCCAATAGGAGTAGGTCGTGTTTCATATTGTCCGTTGTGCTCTTGCTTGTTATGTTACACAGTTTGGCGTCATCGGCGAATAACGTTATTTTGCCGCGAAGCCCCTCAGTCAAGTCTCTTATAAAGATATTGAAAAGGATTGGGCCCAAGACCGAGCCCTGCGGGACTCCGCTGATCACTGCCGTCGTTACAGAGGGGGTGCCATTCACCACAACCCTCTGAAGCCTACCACCAAGCCAGTCCCCAACCCATTTAGTCAAAGTGTCACCTAATCCCATTGAACTCATTTTGCACAATAACCTGCGGTGGGGGACACTATCAAATGCTTTGCTGAAGTCCAAGTATACAATGTCCAAGGACTCTCCAACATCGAGCTTCCCCGTCACCCAGTCAAAGAAGCTGATCAAGTTGGATTGGCAGGATTTCCCCTTGGTAAATCCATGCTGACGGGGATCCCGCAGATTCTCCTCGTCCAGGATCATATCTAATTGATGTTTGATTAGAGTTTCCATTAGTTTGCTCACTATTGATGTGAGACTCACTGGTCTGTAGTTCTCAGCCTCTGTCCTGCAACCTTTTTTGTGGAGTGGAATGACGTTAGCCGTTTTCCAGTCCAACGGGACTCTACCTGTACTAAGGGAGAGATTGAAGAGCACGGATAGTGGTTCCGCCAGGACGTCCTTTAACTCCCTGAGGACCCTGGGGTGTAGGTTGTCTGGCCCCATTGCTTTGTTAACCTTGAGTTTTGACAACTCACAGTAGACACTGCTTGTTGTGAACTTGAAGTTACTAAACGGGTCTACTGATCCATCCTTTTTTTGTAGTTGAGGGCCGGAACCTGGCGCCTCGCGGGTGAATACCGAGCAGAAGTATTCGTTTAACAGTTCAGCTTTTTCCGAGTCTGCTTCTATATAGGTCCCGTCTGGTTTCTTGAGGCGTACTATCCCGCTTGTGCTGCGGTTTCTGTCGCTAATGTACCTGAAGAAGGATTTATCGCCCTTCTTGATGTTCTTTGCTAAAGTTTCCTCCATTTGGATTTTGGCCTCTCTAACTGCTGTTTTGACGGCTCTTACCCTAGTCAAATAGACTTCTCTAGAGTCCTGAGATCCTTTTTGTTTGTAGGAGATGAACGCTTTTTTCTTCTCTTTTATGAGGTCCGAGATCTCCGCAGAGAACCATTGTGGCTTATTGTTCCTACGCCGTTTACTCACTGATTTTATATAGCGATTTGTCGCCTCCTGAATGGTAGCTTTCAGAGTTGACCACAGTTCCTCTACGTTATCTGTTCCTGCTCGGTTTTGTAGTGCTTGATGGATGAAATCCCCCATACCCTCAAAGTTGGCATTCTTGAAGCTAAGGACCCTGGTCAATGTGTTAGTTTTGGTGAGACCCTTCCTGAGCTTGAACCATATCATATTGTGGTCGCTGGAGGCCAACTTGTCGCCCACTGAGACTTCAGTGACACTTCCACCATTTGTAAGCAATAGGTCCAGTATTGCCTGTTCCCTCGTTGGCTCCAATACCAGTTGCCTCAGTTTAGCTCCCTTCATGGAGTTCAATAGTCTCCTGCTGCTGCTGGATGCAGAGGAAAGTGTGTTCCAATCCACATCAGGCATGTTGAAGTCTCCTAACAACACTGTATCCCCACGCAAGGTGATATTCTCTATGTCACTGATTAGTTCTATATCTATGTCATCCTGTTGCCTTGGGGGTCTGTAAACTATGCCAAGATACAGGCATTTGTCATTCCCCCTGGCCAAATTTACCCAAAGGGATTCCCCTGTGTACCTGATATCTGTGATTCTGGTGACTTTAATATCATCCTTAGTGTATAATGCTACACCACCTCCCATTCTGCCCTCCCTGTCTTGGCGAAGGAGGTTGTATCCTGGTAACACCATGTCCCACCCATGGGAGTCGGTGAGCCAGGTCTCAGATATCGCCACCACATCCAGGTCAGCGTTTCTCATTTCAGTCTCAAGTTCCAGGATCTTGTTGCCCAAACTATGGGCGTTGACGTACATAGCCCTCCATGTAGCATGTTTGCTATGCCTCCCTGGGGCTGTTCCTGCTTGAGCTGCGTGGACCTTTTCAGTACTACTTGTAGTTTGTGTACCTTCCCTAGACCCAGTATTACAAAGTGTACCTACCCTAGGTTCAAAAGTGTTTGTACTCTGTGGGGGAATAACTGTTTGAGCTACCTTAATTCTTTTAGTACATCTTGCAATGTGTGTACCCTCCCTAGACCCGGAATTACAGTGTGAACCTACCTTAGACTTAGAAATGTGTGTACTCGCCCCATAATTAGAAATGTGTTTACTCATCACATTCCCAGGCCCAGAATTGCGGTGTTTGCTTACCCCAGTCTCAGAGAAATATTGATGACATATCTCGTCAGATAGGTTGTTTGTGTTTGTGCTTGTACCCTCCCCCAACATACCTAGTTTAAAGCCTTGTGAAGTAGGCGGGCCAGTCGGTGTCCAAGGACGTTCTTCCCTCTTTTGGTCAGGTGTAGTCCATCTGGTCCCTGTAGTCCTAGTAGTGTCTCTCCATGTTGCAGGAACCCAAAGTTCATCTCCTTGCACCAATCTCGCAGCCAGTCGTTAGTCCTCTGGATGCGATCCTCCCTGGCACTGCCCTTGCCCCTTACAGGGAGGATCGAGGAGAAGACCACCTGTGCATCCATCCTCCTCAGCTTCTCACCTAGGGCTCTGAAATCTGTTGGTATGCTATCCTGGGTGCTCCTGGCGGTGTCGTTTGTTCCGACGTGGATAAGGATCATGGGGAAGTGGTCCTGAGGTTTGATGAGTCTATCCAGGCAAGCGGTTACATCCCGGATCTTCCACCCTAGCATCTCCCTATCCCATGTCTCTTTCCTCCTGCCATCCTCCCCATGGTCCAGCATTGATCTTTTTCTATCCTCCCTTGAGGTCCAACATAATTCCCTATCTATTCTATCCCTCCATTCCCATATGGTCCATCTCTCCCTCCCTCCTGTTGATCAGCATCTCTCCCTCCCTCCCTTCTGCTCATAAGAACATAAGAAGTGCCTCTGCTGGGTCAGACAAGAGGTCGATCGTGCCCAGCAGTCCGCTCACGTGGCGGCCCAACAGGTCCAGGACCTATGTAGTAGTCCTCTATCTATACCCTTCTATCCCTTTAGCCTTCAGAAAATTGTCCAATCCCTTCTTGAACCCTAATACCGCACACAGTCCTATCACGCCCTCTGGAAGCGCATTCCAGGTGTCCACCACCCGTTGGGTGAAGAAAAACTTCCTAGCATTGGTTTTGAATCTGTCCCCTTTCAACTTTCCAACATCTCTCTGTCATTCTTCCCTCCCTTCCTTCCCCCTGCCTCTTGATCTAATATCCTTTCACTTGGATTGTGAGTCCATTAGCGACAGAGAAAGTACTTGAATGTAGTAAGCAAACCACATCAATGCCCATACCTATCTCTCCCTCTCTCTTCCTGTCCAGCACCTCCCACCCCCTTCCCTCTGCTCCCTGGTACAACATTATTGCTCCTTCTTCCATCCCTCCTTCCTATTGTGCAGTTTCTCTCCCTCCCTGACTTCTGCCCTGGATCCAACATTTCTCCCTCTCTCTTCTCTTCCTCCCCTCCACCCAGGTCCATTTATCCATCTCTTCCCTCCCTCCCTCTCCTCCTCCCTTTCTGTCTCTGAGTCAAACTTCTCTCTCTCCACTCCACTCCTCCCTGCCAATAGTCTAGCATCTTTGCACTTCCATTCCCCAACCCACATTGTTGGGTCTGTGGATGCTATTGATAAACGTATCACTGTGAATGATAGCCTAAATCAGAGTGTGAGTCAGTGTGTGCTACTGAATCCCTGTGATACATATCCCTGTGACTAATAGAGTAGACCAGTGCTTAGGAGGTCAGTAGGTCAGTGAGTCAGTGCTTAGGGGGAAGGTTGAGAGGAGCACAAGTGGGGACAGTAAAGGGGTCTGGGGAGTTGTGTGCATAGTGGGTTTGCAAGGGGATGGTAGGAAGGTTAGTGAGGGGAGATGGTTAGTACGAGGAAATAAACACTTGCTAAAGCCACACCTGCATACAAATGACATTCAGCACCAGATGTCGTCCAGTTACCAGCAATGATAACCTTCCCAAATGATGGGTGGTTAGCATTTCTATACATTTTATACTGACATTTAAAAATATAACCCTCCACATGGGCATACTTTGCAAAATAAGTCTTCCCTGCCACACCACACCACCAACTAATAAATGTAGATCTACGGATGTAGCCTTTGAGTGCATTTGTGTATTGTGACTTCCCAAAATGTCGATGCTGTGTGTACGTTCTGGCCTTTCCATGCTCAAACCACGAGAAGGCTTCTAAAATGATGGCCTTCATCTAATTTAATTCCAAATGTTTAACGAACTCTTTACAAATGACAGCAGGCACCATGTTTTTAAAAATACAAATAACACATTTCAAAAGCATATCAACACAATCAACCCCCAATTCCCTTCCCCACTAAATACATGTGATGGATAAGTGCAGCGAGAGAGGGAGGGAGGTGCAGGAGCCCAGCTGTGTGTGTTGATGTGTTCCTGCTTCATCTGTCAGCTATCACTTGCAGGGATCAGTTATTTCTGTACTAAATTAACAGCAGATGGGTGAGAATGGGCTGGCAGAGCCACTGTCACCAGTCTCAGCACAGAAGTGAAGAGCTACAGGAGGGGGAGGTAAAAATCACACCATCCGCCTCGGCTTTGATCACTTTTTCTCAGTTCTATTTTAATCATTTGCTCTCTCTGAGGTTTTCCTCGGCAGGATTTGTTTGCTTTGTGTTAGTTTCATGGCTGTGTTGGGTTATGGTCCCCTTACATCATCTGCACTGGTCACCTAAGGCCACCATCCAGTCTTTCTTCAAGGGGGGGCTGTAAGATAGCTCATTCTGGACCCTGCAGCTTTCAGGGAAGGTGATAAGGTCACAAGGGTTAGTAGTATATATAGCGGTAAATATTGATTCAGCGGCACCCAACAGGTTTTTTGGCCACCACCAGCATTATGCCAGCCCAGCATTACCTACCTTTGATGTCTGGGGTTTTTTTGTTTTTTTAATTGTGTTGGTCCCAGACTCTTTTTTCCACTTTCCTCTGGCTTCTTTTAACTCAGGATTCCAAGGTCTCCTTGTTCATTTGGCATTTCTTCTCTGTCCATATCCCCTTGGTGTCCCTGCTCATACAGTATCTTCATGCCATGTTGAGCATCTCCTCTCTCTTGTCTTGTCCAGCAGCACCCCTCTGTGTCCCTATCTCCCCATGTCTAGCATCCCTTCTCATGTTCGGCCTCTTCCCTTCTTCCTCCTTTCCTCCTGTCTCCCCTCTGCTCTTGTCCTCTCCTCCCCCAGGGATAGCATATCCCTTCCCTCCAGCAAGGGTCTCTCTTCCCTCCTTTCTATTCACCCCCCCATACATTCAGCATCTCTCCCTCGTCCTTCTTCTTTAAGTCCCAGTATCTCTTCCTCTCTTTCCCTCTGGCCCCCCCTCATGAGTCCAACCTTGTTCCTTCTGCTCATTCCCTTACATGTCAAGAAATATGTTCCTCTCCTCCACCCTATGGTCCTCCAGTATCTTTCTATCTTCCTCCTTCCCCTGCAACACTTGGCATGTCTGCCTCTCTTCTTCCCCCTACTCCCTCCCTTATCAGTTAGTGACTGAGGGAAAGAAACATTCCTTTTTCCCATGCACATACATGTTATCCTGGCCAGGCTTTGTATATGTGTGTGTATTCCAATCAGTCATTCAGGCCATGGACTTTTTCCCCCCTATGCACTGTGGAGATAAAACTGCAAATTTCTGTAGGCACAGGAGCTTAGAGACTGCCATGAATACTGTCCATTTGAGCATATTAAAGGTATCTATCATAAATTATTTCCTGGATGAATGTGTGAGTTTGAAGTCTATCCAAAAATACAAAAGAACTCATAAGGAGTAATCTAGATCATATGTTTAAGAGAAGAGTGGGACCAAGGGGGCAGGGGGACAGGGGGAGGAGGAAGAAATTCCATAGTGTAAAAGAAAGTACGAGATGGTCAGACCAAGGGACAGGGGTGGAAGAAAAGTCAGAGAGAATAAATATATCAAAAGACAGGGCAAGATCTCAACCTAGTTTATAGCTAGCAGAATGTATAGGGAAGGTAATGTGCTGAGTTAAGCTGAGGTCAGAGAACAATGACAAGCTGACCATCAAAGTGAATGTTTAGATCTCCCAAAATATGTGTGTTTGGATAACAGGTTGACACATCCAAAGAAATGAATGAAGCAGTCCTGGGAAATAAAGCCAAGTCTTGGGAAAAATCCACAGCTTATTTTTAGGAAAAGCAGCATAAAGCCTGCTTGACTCTGTTGGGATCTTGCTGACTTGGATTGGGTTTGATGAACCTTCAGTCTATCCCAGTATGGCAATTTAATTTTAAGCTCCTATATGAAGATGAATTTTCAACTGAAAATGTAGAATCCTAACTTTAGCTGAAAATAGAGCACAAATGAAGGAACTCAACTTTTTTTTAAAAAGTTTGGATGAAAATAGGGCACACATTAGGAGTCTAATTAATTTTGGTGCTCAGCTTTTTTTTTTTTTAATAGATATTCAGTCCTGAAGTGCTAAATTTATGGTTCTAAAATTGGCCCCTAAATACCTGCCTTATTTTTAGCCAAACTTTGGAGCCCAGGTGAAAATTCAGATTAGTTAAGGAGCTTAAAAGTTATGTCCTATTTTCAACTAACTTTTTTCAGCTCCTAAATGAATCCAGATTTTCAGATGAAAGGGGCCCTTTTACTAAAGCTTTGCATAAGCCATCAGACCTCCTATTTTATACATATGGGTCATGTGACACTCTTAGCACACTAAGCTTTAGTAAAAGCTTTTGAATCCTATGATGAATGTAATAAATCCCAAGTTGGAAGGTATATATGAGAAAAGGGGAATGGGAATCTTAAAAAAATCCTTTAGGTTGATTGGGTTCCAGTTACAAGAAAACTGGGAGACTTATAGCAGTTTCTCTAGTTGCATTGTCATAGGAACAGTGAAAGGGGGAAGAGGATGTCGCTTTGAATCACTTGTAACTCATTTTGCAAAGGCTGTGCAGTGCTCAAGGGGAAAGTGAGTCAGTTTCCCTCAGTCCACAACGTCTTGTTAGAGCCAGGAAAATGCCTTATAGGTATCTCTGAGGAAAATTAAACTGGGTCCCAGCACTGAGAATTTGTGATCGAGGAAATCAACAGGGAATGGACATGCCCCCTCCCCCCCTCTCTTATCTTTAACATTTTATAAGCACCGATATGAAAACCTTAAAAACTGTGTCGTTGGAATCCGCATGTGATGGAACAGTTTACAGTCTGTGTTTTTAAAACATGGATTCTCCCAACCTTTCATTAAACACAGAAACTTACCTAGAAGAATCCTTGATGCACAATGGGAAAAGTGATTTTAATAAAAATTGAGAGTTTCACCAGCTGTTGGTACATTTTCCAGTTGATCCCCATAAATAGAAGAAGAGAGAAAGCATTTTGTCAGTCTGGCTTGAAATGGGGTGAATTCTCCGGCACAGCTCAGGAATACCAACTAGGGAAGGATGGATCTTGCCAGAAGAACCACCTTCTTTGTTTAATGGTTTTGTGGGGCTTTTTCTGTATTGAAATCGCACCAGACCTGAACCTTTAGAAGAGGCAAACGTTTACCTCTCCTCCCTAGAGCTAACAGGCTCTGGGCACTTGGTATGGGAAGCGAGTGTCATCAGGGTTGGGGACTGCGTGCAAGAGGAGCCGGAACAGGCGCATTCAAGAGCTGTCCGTGGTACTGAATAATAATTCCCAGGTTTTGCGCAAAAGCTGAGCCGGCTGCAGCTAATCCCCCAAGCTCCACCTGCCAAGCAAGAAAGACGGGAGGGTAACTGATATGCAGAGAGTTGCATTCAATAAACAACATTTGCCCCCTACTCCGCTCAGAAAGATAAATCAGGAATGTGCTCGCAGTTTCTCCTCCCAAAACCTTTACAAAAAACAGAGAACAAATTGAATGGGGAAGGATTAAACTAATGTCGTTTCTTGACTTGGAAAGGCATTAAGCTTGGGAGGGGGAACTCTGCTTCATTTTATCATTTTGAAGAAAGAACTAATGACAAGAGGCAGAAAGGTGATTTAATCACATGTACCTTTGTGTCAAAGTGACGTTAATGCTGCAGATGCTCTAGTGAGAGTCACAGGTGTAGGGAAAGATCAACTGGACATTTGATTTTCTTCCATTCACCGCAGATGTGTAAAAAGGACTATTGTATTTTAATGATCACCCTCCCCCCCCTCCATCTCTCTCGCACACACAATAATTTAAAAAAAAAAAAAGAAATCCTGGGAATTGTTTATAACATTATTGTTAATACACTCATTTCTGTTCTAAACACAAAATAAGATCAACTGGTTTTTACACAGAATTAGGGGACATTTTAATCCAATTTCTTCCATCCAGAGAATATCACAGATCTGTTTAGTCTGTCACCTCTTTCCTCCTCACAGTTCCAGTTTTGACTTTCTAGCTAAAGCATAGACCCATGACTAAGATATAATGTTACAGAGGAATTTAGAGACTGAAGAAAATCAAATTGTTTATACTTGATATATTTGGGACCTGCTCAGAATTATGGATGGTCAGGTGTAAATAAAACATATTTGATTTAACCTTTTTTGAGACCTCCTAGCTGAAGTTTATTATGAGTGGGATAGGTAGGGAGAAAATAGGACTCAGAGAGGGCGTAATACAGGCTGGACTTGTTTGCTGGACATGGGAAAAAAAGATCCTTTAATTTAAGCAAAAGTCATAAAACCATTGACCTTGGGGCTGTGCTGTCCTCATGAGGCTGTTCTCGGGTTTACTGTTTTATGATAGATTTCAGACAATCCCTGCCAGTGCTTATTCCCAACCCAGTCCTCAAGGAACAACTAGTCCTTTTGGGATTGCAGAATAATCATAATAAATATTCATGAGTTAGATTTGCATATTCATTGTAGATATCCTGAAACCCCAATGGGACTAGGCTTGGGAATGGCTGGATTAGGTTCTATCCTGCATCCCTTTGGTAAGTACTTAATCAATTTTTTCTTTAAAGATCTGTTAAGACCACTTTTCCTGATGGTCACACTGGCTCTGTTCTTTGCCTCTGTTGTTTTCTTTCAATCCTTGAATTTTATCTCTGTCTGATCTTCCTGTTGATGAAGATGCTGACATCACTACTTTTCTTGGTAATCTTGTGGACAAATATAATCTTCTATACTCAAGCTGGTTTATTTGATCATTTGAGTTTTTGGACTTTTTGAATATTTGAACATTAAAATACTGGGGAGGTTTTATACCAGTGATTGTAAGGTGGAGAGCGGAAGAATGTTGTGTAACACCATTAGGGAGCTTTCCTGATCCTGCACAGGTGGAATAGTGGGAAGAGAGAGAAAGAAATACTGCCGGTGGGGGAGGGAAAAGGAACAGAGAACTGTTGGACATAGGTGTGTGGCGTGAGAGGGAAAGAGAGATGATATGGGAAAAGGAAGAAAGATGGAGAATTGTTGGACATGATAGTGGTGGAAAGGAGGGAGGGAGAAATATTACACTGGGAGGGAGGAGAGATGACCCAAAGAAGGGAGAGATGCCAGACCACAGAATGGAAGGGAAGGAGGAGAGAGAGAGATGCCAGACTGCAGAAAGGAGAGGAGAGAGATGTTAGACCTCGGGAAGAGGAAGGGAAGGAGAGAGAGATTCCAGACCATGGGAGAGGAGAGAGATTCCAGGCTATGGGAAGGAGAGGAGAAAGATACCAGATCATATGAGGGGGGGGGGAGACAGAGATGTCTGACCATGGGAAAGAAATGAGATGGTGCATAGGGATAGAGGGGAAGGGGAATGGGTGCGACAGGGAAGAGATACGAAGAAATGCTCCTTATGGATAGATGGAAATAGGGGAGAAGAAAGAGGGAAGAGATGGTACACATGGATAGATGGGAAGGGAAGGCTTAAAAAAGTAGATTTTGAGAAAAAAGCAGAAAAATGGAAGAAAGTTGAATGTTAAAAGTTAATGCTAAAGATGGATGTGTGGCAGAAAGCGAAGGAGAGAAAAACAGCAAATGGATAAGGTGGCCCTGGATACACAGTTAAGAGCACAGACAGAAGGAAGTGCCAGAGACTGGGAAAGATGGTTTGAATTTTATTTTCAATTTAATGATTGAATTTTGTTAGTTTTGAGAAATTACATCTGTTGTCTATATTTTGCACTGTTCAGGAAGAAATACATTTGTTTCTATTTCTCTGGGGTGTTGTACTGCATGCAGAGTCTTGAATCTTAGGGTTTTGTTTGTATATATTAGTACTTTTAGTTTGTGGTCTCGTATTTGCATAGGGGTTATCTGTTTTCTGGTAGGAATGAATGTTGAGAAACATACGTACAGTGTGCTTTGTGTAGTTTAATTTTGTGGTTAACCTTTATGTATTGTTAATAAGATTATATTGTGTGTGTATATATGGAAAATGAATGGAAAAAATGGCATTACAATTAATACTATTATGGGGTGGGGTCTAGGGCGGAGCTTGCAGGGCCCCCAAAACAAAAAAGCATTCCGCTGCCTATGAGTAGTAAGGTGCTGAAGTTTGCAGAGGTAGTTGTACTGTACAGTTCCAGGTACCATAAGGTGGTAAAAGGGGCCAAAAGAGACTACGAGGAAAAAATAGCCAAGGAGGCAAAAAACTTCAAGCCATTCTTTCAATATATTAAGGGGAAACGACCTGCGAAGGACGCAGTGGGACCATTGGATGACCATGGAATAAAGGGAGTGCTAAAGGAGGACAAAGCAATCGCCAACAAACTGAACACTTTTTTTGTGTCTGTATTTTCCGAAGAGGATATACACAGCATGCCAGGACCCATCAGGCTATATGCTGGAAATGAAAGTGGGAAACTGGCAGGGTTGACGGTCAGTCTAGAGGAGGTATGTAGACAGATTGATAGGCTTAAGAGCGATAAATCCCCGGGACTGGATGGCATCCATCCGAGGGTCATCAAGGAACTGAAAGGGACTATAACTGGACTGCTTCAACTAATAGCCAATCTGTCGATCAAATCAGGAAAAATTCCAGAAGATTGGAAGGTGGCGAATGTTACGCTGATCTTCAAAAAAGGTTCAAGGGGGACCCGGGAAACTACAGACAGGTGAGTCTGACCTCGGTACCGGGAAAGATGGTAGAGGCGCTAATAAAGGACCGCATCACTGCTCACCTTGATGGACACGTGCTGATGAGGACCAGCCAGCACGGTTTCAGCAAAGGCAGATCTTTTTTGACGAACTTGCTGCACTTCTTCAAGGAAGTAAACAGGCAGATAGACAAGGGCGACCAGCTCAACATTGTATATCTGGATTTTCAGAAGATGTTCGACAAGGTTCCACATGAACGACTACTTCGGAAAATTGCAAGCCATGGAATTGAGGGTGAAATACTCATGTGGATTAAAAACTGGCTGGAGCATAGGAAACAGAGAGTAGGGGGTAAATGGACAATACTCGGACTGGAAGAGCATCACCAGTGGGGTTCCGCAGGGCTTGGTGCTTGGACCTGTGCTCTTCCACATCTTTATAAATGATCTGGACATTGGTACGACGAGTAAGATGATTAAATTTGTGGACGATATGAAGTTATTCAGAGTAGTGAAGACACAGGGGGATTGTGATGATCTGCAACGTGACATAATCAGGCTTGAGAAATGGGCATCGACATGGCAGATGAGGTTCAACGTGGATAAGTGTAAAGTGATGCATGTCGGTAATAAAAATCTCATGCACGAATACAGGATGTCCGGGGCGGAACTTGGAGACACCTCCCAAGAAAGAGACTTGTGAGTTCTGATCAACAAGTCGATGAAGCCATCCACGCAATGCGTGGCAACAGTGAAAAGGGTGAACATAATGCTAGGAATGATAAAGAAGGGGATCATGAACAGATCGTAGAAGGTTATCATGCTGTTGTACCTGGCCATGGTGCGCCATCACCTGGAGTACTGCATCCCAGTACTGGTCGCCATACATGAAGAAGGACATGGTACTACTAGAAAGGGTCCAGAGAAGAGCGACTAAAATGGTTAAGGGGCTGGAGGAGTTGCCGTATAGTGAGAGATTGGAGAAACTGGGCCTCTTCTCCCTTGAAAAGAGGAGACTGAGAGGGGACATGATCGAAACATTCAAAATACTGAAGGGAATAGACTTAGCAGTTAAAGACAGATTGTTCACCCTCTCCAAGGTAGGGAGAACGAGAGGGCACTCTCTAAAGGTGAAAGGGGATAGATTCTGTACAAACATAAGGAAGTTTTTCTTCACCCAGAGAGTGGTAGAAAACTGGAACATTTTTCCGGAATCTGTCGTAGGGGAAAACACCCTCCAGGGATTCAAAACAAAGTTGGACAAGTTCCTGTTCAACTGTAACATACGCAGGTGAGGCTGGGCTCATTTAGAGCACTGGTCTTTGACCTAGGCACCACCGCGTGAGCGGACTGCTGGGCATGATGGACCTGTGGTCTGACCCAGCAGCGGCAATTCTTATGTTCTTATGGCACTTATTCTGATTTTAGCACTCTCTGCTAACGGAGAAGTAGTCTAGCACGAGAGGAAGCATTTCCACCATGAAATATTCCGTTGATTTGTTCTTCTAACCTCTCCTGACAAGGCACAGAAGGCTGATTCTTGCATTGGTTACAGTACATCTTCTTTCTGTAAGCTCTGTGGGGAAGGAACCTCTTTAATAGAATTGTTCTCATTACTGTATGGCATAGAGAGAGTGTACAAACTTTCTTTTGTGACAGCCACTTATTGCAGTAAAACAGCGACACAATTGCACACTGCTGCTTTCAGCAGAGCTGTTAACAATACACGTCGTAGTAACATTACAATTATTATTCTTACAACCTTCATTCTGGGTAGGAGATCCAGGCTACGACTGCAAACCATGCTGCTGCCTTCACCTCTGTTTGCACCGTGTTTGACCACAGAGAGATCACTCGGTGAGGTATCGTCACCACAAGATTGGTCATTCAGGGGACATTTGAGGTTCTGAAAAGTCTGTTCTATTGCTTGAACCATTCGGGCAGGCAATTAAAATGAAGGCCAGTGACAGAGGTCATGTGATACTGTAAATGAGAAAGATATGTCTTTCTCGCTCCGAGATCCCAGGTTCCTAAAAGACCTCATTATTGCTAACAGACTTCACAGATTTGCTAACCGACAAAACTTACTCATTGAAGAATCCTATATGAGGAGATATGTCTGGGGCTGAATCACCCTCGAACCCCGTGATGCAGTTCACTGAAGCTGCACTGACAGAGTTAATGAATGTAGTGGGTAGTTAATGCAGTCATCTAATCAGCTAACCAATTTAGAGTCTATACTTACAGAAACTACAAAGAACAATGGATTTGGAAGCAGGGTTCGATTGCGGAAAGCCAGAAGTTACAGCAGTCTTTGGTAAAAATTCATGCCGAGAAGTTGGAATATCTAGGAAACAGATTTCAAAGAGGGAAGTTGTGCATCTTGGGTATCTATTCCAGAACAAAATCTTTTTTTGGAGCTAGAGCACTGGCTGGAAATGTAACTGCCAATGCATGCTGGCCTGGGCCCTGCTCAATTAGAGTGTGCATATAGACTAGGCCAGAAACCAGCCCACGATTTGAGACCCCAGATAGTCATTGTGAAACTTCACAATTATGTGAATAAAGTAAGAAAATAATAATAGCCTTACTGGGTCAGACCAATGGTCCATCAAGTCCAGTAGCCCGTTCTCAAGGTGGCCAATCCAGGCCCACAAAATCTGGACATTCGCTTTATCAACCAACACTCTCATCCAGGCCACCTACCTCCCGGGCCAGAACAATGCCCTGGCGGTCAGCCTCAGCAGAAAGCTGGACCCACACGAATGGTCCCTCCACCCAGAGGTAACCCAGGACCTCTTCCAACAAGTGGAACCTCTTCGCAGCAGAGGACAACAAGAAGTGCCCTCAATTCTGCTCCAAAAGACCAGCACAATATAGCCAAACCAGGGACGCTTTTGCCATACATTGGGGAAAACACTTGCTCTACGCCTTCCCCCCCCCATACCACTCATCCACAGAGCACTTCAGAAGATCAGGCAGGCGGCAGCTACAGTGATCTTCATTGCGCCCTACTAGCCGTGACAAGTGTGATTCCCCTTCCTACATCGGCTGTTGACACGGCCGCTTATCAGCCTACCACTGCAACCAGACCTGATCACCCAGGACTAGGGACAAACTCTACATCCCAGATTGAAAACACTAGCACTAACAGCATGGATGTTGAAAGGCTAATCCTGGACCCTTTCCACATGTCAACAGGGGTGACTGAGGTACTACTAGCAACCAGATACCCGTCAACTAGAAAATCATACATGCTCAAGTGGAAAAGATTCCACATATGGTGTGTCTCAAAAGGAGAAGACCCACTGAACTGCCAGGTCCCAGCAGTACTCCAATACTTACTTAACCTATCCACAACGGGCCTCAGAACATCCTCCATAAGGGTCCACCTGAGCGCTATATCAGCGTTCCACAACCACATCGAGGACAGGACCCTAGCCACACACCCGCTAGTGTCCAAGTTCATGAAAGGGCTTATAAACCTGCACCCCTCGGTACGCTGCCCACCGCCCGCGTGGGACCTGGGCATCATCCTCCGCAGGTTAACAGCGCACCCCTTCAAGCCATTGGAGGAGGCACCAATCAAATTCCTCACCTGGAAAGTAGTTTTTCTCATCACCATCACATCAGCGAGATGCATCAGTGAACTGCAAGCCCTGGTGACATACCCACCATATACAAAGCTCCTTCATGATCACGCAGTGCTGAGAACCCACCCCAAATTCCTACCAAAGGTAGTCTCACCTTTTCACATAAACCAATCGATAGTGCTCCCTTCCTTCTGTCCGGGACCACATACTAACAGCAAGGAACAACTCCTACACACATTAGACTGCACCCGTGCCCTTCGCCTATACATTCAACAAACACAACCCTGGCGAAAGGCAGTACAACTATTCGTATTCTATGACCCCAACAAGCCAGGAACACCAGTGTGGAAATGCACTATATCCAACTGGATCTCAAACTGCATTGCCTCCTGCTATGAGCAAGAGGGAGTGTCCCTTGAGGGAAAGGCCACAGCACACCAACTTAGGGCCATGGCCACAACATTGGCAAACCTCAGCAACACACCACTTCAGCCCATTTGCAGAGCAGCCACATGGTCTACCCCGCACACCTTCACCAGACACTATTGCCTGGATCGACCGCTGCAGTCTTCTAATGACTTTGGTCTCAACATACTACAAATGGTGACCAAAACAGACACAGCAAAGGACACCAATACCCGGACTAGCTGAACAGGACTATTAGTCTGAATCAGATAGAAGAGATTGTTAGACAGCTTATATTCTGCCATGTTGGCACAATTTGCACAGTTCGTTTTTTACACAGTCTTACACAAAAAGTGTTACTCAGACACCACATTGGTGATATATTTGCTATATTCGCTATCTGTTATTGAGATACAAAAAAAGTGTTGGTCCAGTTCTAAGGACCAAAATAAAGTTCCTATTGTTTACAACGCATAACTCTGACTGGTCTCAGTAATTGTGGTTGTAGCCTCTGCCCCTCACCTGACATTTATGCAGCCTCACCGTACCGCAGCGAGATAGCAGGGACACAGAGGGGACCAGCCCCATCGGGGACCCCGTCCTTTTACACCTTCTGCACCCCACAGCTGGAGAGTCACCAAAAGTGGGACTGACTTATACTGCTTGTCCATGGAGAAAGCGAAGTTACTTACCTGTAACGTGAGTTCTCCGTGGACAGCAGGATAAGTCAGCCACACTGACCCTCCCTCCTCCCCTATGGGTGATGCTGCAATAAGACTCAAGCTAAGGGAATCACTGGATTAGTGAGGACCAGAACAGGTATATATAGGGCTCCCAAAAGCCTCACCTGAGCTCTGGGAGAGCAATTCCGAATTGGGAACGTAGATGATGTCACCAAAAGTGTGGCTGACTTATCCTGCTGTCCACGGAGAACTCCCGTTACAGGTAAGTAACTTTGCTTTCACCACACAGAGCATTTTTGGCTAAATTGAGACACAATGATCTTTGACCAAAGTGTCAACAACCTGGAGCTTCCCTGAGACATAAGTTCTGGTTGTGTCCACTTAAATTAGTGTTCTGGACCTCTATTACATCTGTAGTATCGATATATTGGCAAAGTACCTGGTGACCTTTCCCAGATATGTTGTTTGGCCAATATAGGATAACAGCTGAACAGAGATAAACACCGAAACATAGAAATATGATGGCAGATAAAGGCCAAATGGCCCTTCCAGTCTGCCATCAACAACATCCTCTATCTCCTCCTCTCCCTAAGAGATCCCATGTGCCTGTCCCACACTTTCTTAAACTCACACACAGTAATCGTCTCCATCACCTCTACTGGAAGTCTATTCCATGCTTCTACCACCCTTTCTGTTAAAAAAAGTATTTTCTTACGTTACTCCTGAGCCTATCACCTTTGAACTTCATCCTATGCCCTCTCATTCCAGAGCATAGGGATGTTAACCTATGCATTCCCAGTTGCCAGTGTAGTTGGGTTATGGAGGTAAGGGAGGATAGCGGGCTGTTCTTGATATTAAGGTTTATTGAAAATAATACCTACTTATTAGCTCATGCTATTTTTCATAAATATTGTGATGTTCTTTGAGTTTGTACCATAATAATGCTGTTTTGTGAATTATCATGCAAGATAATAAACATAAATGTAAAAAAATGAAGACCGGAGAAGATACCGAACATCACGGTGCTGTACTGCATGCATCATAATATTCGGCCGGATGTCCGTGATCGTGCCATGGAGTCTGACTCCATGCGCATTACCATGATGGATGCTGTTAGGTCCTGTGAGGAGGAATGAGTTGTGCCAGAAGGTCATAGAGGACTCCGTCTCATTTAGGTTATGCATTCAGTTAGAACTGGAAGATGTTGTTGGACCTAAGCTGTGGGTCACCCAGCAATAAATGGATTTTTCTTTGATATTATTTTCAGAATGTTATGGCCAGAAAGGAGGAAATGGGACATTCTTCTACTTGTCTTTGTGCATTATCTTTTTATGTGAGTGTTTCATTTACATTAGAACAAAATTTTAAAAAAGGGCCAGATATTCGCTCTCACTAGTGAGTAGGCAAATGCATAAGTTGCCTAGCTGTGCTTTCACAAGTTACGTGGATAATATCAGGCTGTGTAATGCACATGGAAGACTACTTTTAAGCACCACAAATGCACCAGTTTAGAGCCTGTCCCTTTAAGAAACGTAGCCTCCTGGTTTTCTTTATGCAATGCTGCATAACCAGTTAAATATGCATCTCTGATTTTATAGATTAGATGTAATGCTTTTAGCTGGTTTACAGAAGTCTTCAGGTAAATTCTGCTTTAGTATGGTGTGGATGCTCACATGCTAAGTGCATGCTGTTGAAGATAGTATGTGCAGAATAGCATGTAGCCAGATTAATGTTCCCATTCCAGTGTAAATGACTATGCTCTGAAAATCTGAAGGGTATGCCAAATCGCTAGGGTCCCCACAGCCTACATCTTAAAGGATACAATTATTCCAATTTGCCAGCTGAACCTGTTTTGTTTTCAATCCCATTGATTCATGAAAGCCAGAGAGAAGAAAAGAGAAATCCACTCCTCCCTCCCTCTCCCCTGGCTCATTCATCCTGGCCTTGTTTTGCTGCAGTCTCATTGCTATGCCACACTTGCCTCCTCTTGCAGCCTAAAGGAGGGGGGGGATGAAGCTGAGCTCCAGAGAAATGACATCATTCTTCCGCCTGGGGTTCCTTGTGATGTAGGATTCTCCCAGCCCTCTCTTCAGATTTCTCTAAAGGCTACCAGCCACTGCAGGGAGCAGAAGCTCCAGCTTTTTGCTGCTCCATTAATCCTTCCCAGGCAATCCAGTCCAGGAGAGGAAGTCATCAAATCCACCTTTCCCTTCCTAGCCAAAGGAAGACATTTTGTTGACTACCACCAGCTCTTTTTTTTCTTCCATTTTCAGGGTGATAATCATGTCTGAGATTCTGCCCTACAGTGAGGAGAAAATGGCTCACTATGGAGATGACCCCGAAGTCGGTCAGATCTCCTTCAGCTGCCGCCTCCAGGACACTAGTTCCTTCTTTGGAGGCAACCAGCAGAAGAGACCACCCAAGCTGGGGCAGATCGGGAGAGCCAAGAGAGGTAAGAGAATCCAGGAGAGGAATTTCCACAAAGGCAGAGGCAGACTGAGATCTCAGATTTTTCCTTCAGTGCAGACCTGGAAATCGTATATGGAAATTGCATCTGTAGAAAGGGAGCCCAAGCCTAAATCGGCTTTTTGTGTAGGGTTGTTGTAGTGATTTCCCTGCAGTCCCGGGAAGGAGGGAAGGGGGGGGGGGGCAGCTTCCTGCAGCTTCTGCCAGTCCTTCAGGATCAATCAATGCATCAATTGTATGCGAATAAAGCCCAGTCTGAGAGCTCCTTATCTGCCTCCCTCCAAGCTAATTATGTACTGCCTTCTTTTAATTAATGAGTTATCGCTCAGTCCCCAATTTCTTCTCTTGGTGGTAAGAGTAATGTTTCTTCAGCCTTACCTGTTCAAATGTTTCTGTGCCACCAATTTCCTCGTCAGTATAAATGCCAGACTCTGGGGCACTTGGGTTTTATAATTATAGACATTAGAAAGGGCCACTGGGTGCAGAAGGGGTAGGAATGCACCCTTTCAACAATCCCTTTGAAGGTATTTCAACGACTAGTCTATCCTTAACCTTCCCAGGGCAATTCATCATAGAAACATAGAAACATAGAAAGGTGACGGCAGAAAAGGGCTACAGCCCATCAAGTCTGCCCATCAGATTCATTAATTTCTCGCTACCCTCTAGGCATCATAATAGTCCTCTGTAATCTAAAGCTACAGGGATCTGTATTAGCAGTTTTACTGGACTGGGGTTCTTGAGACTTTTCATTAGGAAGCATTTATATTAGGTATAAAATATAAAATCATATTACCGGATGAGGATTATTAAAGTATTGCTCAAGTGTCCATTGTAGATTGTGATGTTTGCTATGATTTTCCAAAATAACCTTCTTTCCCTTATTCTAGTTGTGATCGAAGACGATCGAATAGATGACGTGCTAAAGGGAATTGCAGACAAGTCGCCTACTGGGGTGTAAAGTGGAAAAGAGCAACCTGGATCCTACATCTGCAGACTGGTCCACCGATTTTTAAGCACTTTTGGCTGTGCATGTTTGTGGATTGTGGACAAGGAGAAACGTAGAGAAGACGTTGCAAATCTCCACACCAAAATCCAAACCCAAGCCAACTTCACGGTTTTACCGCTGCTGCTCACTCACCATCTGAGGCAGAGACTTTCCATCGCAACCTCCGTCTGTGGGAGGGCTTTGCCGGCTTACCGCGCCTCTCTGTCTGTTAACGCGCCTTCTTCCCCTGTCTGCTCCATGCTTCGTCAGGCGCTGTCCATTTCAGCACCATGCCTGCCGGGCACTCTTTCCATTTCACCTCTTTGGGAGCTGGACCGTTCAGCAACGCACTTTCTGATTCCATCAATGTCTGTGTCTAGCTGGTTACTAACACACAGGTGTGGATATGCATCTATACAGTTCTATATGTATTCACACATATATGTCTATCTAATGGACACATTCATTATTAGTAATCCCAATGTTTTGATGTCAAGTCCATCAAAATGCACGCTCACCCGTCCCTGCCTAAACTCATAGTACTATAAAGGCTTTCACCCTGTCCCTTTTCCTGACCAGGTTTCAATATACCAGCAGATCGGAAGCAAAAATAAAGTAAAACAAAGCCAGCTGTGCGAATGGAAAAAGGAACGAAAGGAGGAGATGAACTGAAGACAGGACTGCTGTCAAAAGAAAATAAACATTTCTGCGCCATCATTTTTGCATGAGCTTCCGGTCCTGGTGCCCATCTCTGGTGTTATTGTTCATAGCAACAGTGGCACCATCCTTTTTAATAGAATTCTTCATATTTGTATTTTTATAACCAAATCTTTGTTTGAGATGAGATGTGCTAGTTTAATGTCTGCAAATGCATCAGAGATACTTGGCATTTAACTCCATGATCATAAGACTGAGGGAATATTGGCAAGCTCTGGGCTTAGTATCAGTTGGGAGATGGTTTAACTGAGCAAAGCATTTAAGAAATGTCATACTTCGGGCTCTGCTTTCTGATGAAACTTGTTAGGAAAATGCTGACATTACAATATACTAATTCATTGTTTACAAATGTATTCAAAGACATATTTGATGCCTCTTTCTTGGGATGCAAAAAGTTGTGTTTTTAATTTTGTAATTTTATTTTTGGAAGGCTTATTTTGGTTTGAATTGCATGGAAACCTTAATATTTTCAATAATACTACATTATTTTATGAATACAATAAAGCAAAAAAAAAAAAAAGAGAGAGAGAAAAATAATCCATGACATTCTAAGAATGATCCACTGTAAATTTTAATGCCATTTTCACTGTATTTGGTGAACAAATAAAGAAATAAAAGAAAGATGTGCATAGGACAGTGTCTTTCATTCCTTAACTCTGACCCTCATAAGGATATGGATGATTGAATGTGGAATATAGTAGACATAGCGGTGAATTTTTCTTTGTAATTAACACACACACACCCTTTGGGTTGATTTTTTTATGTTTTAAGCCAAGGGGTTGTGATATGTTTGGAGATGACTAAACCAGAATAATTGGTTAAAAAAAAAAATCAACCCTTTAACTCTCGACAAGACTGACACCTGCAGTTTAAATTTAGCAAGAATTAAATCATACAAGTGATCAAGATAACGGGATTTCAGTCAATACTCCGCATCATGAAAAGCCCCAGGCAGGTGTTCATAGGTGACTAGCACCAGACAACGGTCTAAATAAACCCTGCCCCGTGCATCATCAGTTCCCTTATTTCAAAACAGATTTCTTATGCAAATAAATATAAAGTGCAGGTGTGCATTCAAAAAAGGGTGGAAAAGTGCTTTAAATCCCCGAAAATCAATCAAGAATAATCATAACAACATATGAAAAAATCAAAAAGAAAAATACAAAAAAGTCACAATTGAGTATCAAACAGCTAAGATGCAGTTCGACTTAGCTGAATCTCAGGTTCATGCCACCACTTTGCCAATTATTCTGCTTTAGTTTCCTATTTTATTGGTAATATTTTTGGGTTTTTGAAGCATGTTTGGAGTTTACCATCTGGGTGACTAAGCCTGTAACTACTGAAATAAATTCCAAAACATTTTAAACATTGATGGTTTTATTAAGCTCTTTGTCTTCAGCCAAAATATTTGGGATTTTGGAAATGTTCTAGGAAAGTGGAAAGAGTGCACAAAAAAAAAACCTAGACCACTATCAAAATACAAAGAAATTGGACTATCCTGGAATGAATAAACCGGGCAGGACATAAGAGAAATGCTAGTAAGGAAAGGCAAAAAGATAATTTAAAGGCAAGGCTCTCCCTTCCCCCTCCCCTGCTCCCTGTCTTTCTCCTCCTCCTTCCTTCTTTTTCAGCCACTGGTGTTTATCTCTCTCACCATCTGCTCCCCTGTTCCTCCCACCTCCACCTCCACCCTCACTCTCATTTTCTCTCCAATTTTATCTTCTCCATAGAAGGTTAGTATAAAGAAATAAAACAAAAAAATTAAAAGGAAATAAGGTGATATTATATTGGACTAACTCAATGCGTTTTATGATGAGCTTTCGAAAGGTCAGAATTAAGCAAATGTTTTCCTTATATAGACTGCTATTGGTCAACATTTGCTTATTTCTGATCTGAAGAAGGGTTACCTTGGAAAGATCATCGTAAACCCCTTACAAAAGCGTAGCACAGTTTTTAGCGTCGGCTGTGGTGGTAACAACTCCTACACTCAGGAATTCTATGAGCGTAGGAGCTGTTATTGCTGCCGCCGATGCTGAAAACCGTGCTACGCTTTTGAAAAAGGCAGGGGGGTTAAATGCATTCAGTTAGGTGTCATCTTATTTCCTTTGTTTTTGGTTTCATTTCTTTCTACTACCTTGGAAAGTGGACTAACACAGCCACCACAACATGTCACCCAAAGAAAGTGACAAACACACACAACTTGCTGGAGCGGAGACCTAGGAGAGGTTTAACAATCACATTACACAGGGCTTTTAGCCTGCAAATACCACAAATAGTTAATTGAAGGAATTAATTGAACCAATAGTTCAAGAACTAACAAAGCATCATCAAATTCTTCACAACAAAAAAGTTCTTGATCTTTCAATTATGTAACTGTAATGCATTCCATAAAGAAGCTATTTGGTAGGAGAGAGAAGGCTTATATTTCACAGATCAGACATTTTTCTTAGTAAGAAATCCCAACAATAATTGTTCTCTTAGTGTTAATAAGCAAACTAATGACAAGGTGCTTCACCAGACAAAATTTTATAAATAATTACCCCTAATTTGACTTGAACCCTGGGAACCAGTGTAGTTTTAGCATAAAAAGAGTCACATATTTACCCAAAGAATAAATCAGTCAAATTACAGTACAGTGGTACCTTGGTTTACAAGCATGATCCATTCCAGGAGCATGCTCGTAAACCAAAACGCTCGTTTATCAAAGCAGAGTTCCCCATAGGATATAATGGAGACTCGGACAATTCGTTGCTACTGCTGCCAGCGACCGACATAAACATAACAGAACTGGGGCACTGGGGCTCTTTCCACAGCCAACCAACCTCACTGGGGCCTTGCATCTTTAACTTCTTTTTCGTTCAGTGCTTACATTCATGCTGGCTTTCTCCTCCTTCATGCCGCAGTGCTCGTTTCAAGCTGCGGGCAACAGTTCCCATGTTCCCCCCAAGGCCGACCTGTAAGCCCTCACTGTGCCGTGGTGCCTACCTTCATGCCACAGTGCTCGTTCCAAGCTGCGGGCAACAGTTCCCATGTTCCCCCCATGGCCGACCTGTAAGCCCTCACTGTGCCGTGGTGCCTACCTTCATGCCACAGTGCTCGTTCCAAGCTGCGGGCAACAGTTCCCATGTTCCCCCCCGCGGCCGACCCGGAAGCCCTCCCTCTGTCATCGCAATGTCAGAAGGAACATCTCAGGGCCAGCCGCAGGAGGCATGCAGGAGCTGCCGCCGCAGCCCAGAGCAAACACAGCAAGGAGGAGGGAGCCAGCAAGAAGGCAATCGTCCAGGGGTGGCAGACGGAACAAACGCATTGCCCTCGAGCGGGCCGCACCTAAAAGGCAAAACTGAAGTGAAAGAGCATCAGAAAGTGTGCATTGCAAGGTATGGAGAGGGGGATGCGGGATGTTTTACTTTGGGACATGCTCGTATAGCGAGTCAAGCTTGGTTTACGAGTCACAAATTTTACAAATGTTTTGCTCATCTTGCAAAACACTTGTAAACCGCGGTACTCGTATACCGAGGTTTGACTGTATTTTGAATTACCTGCAATCATCCCTTGGAAGCCTTAGTACACCCCCAAAAAATAATATTGCAATAATCTACTCTTGATAGGATTGAGGCTTGAACTATGAGTCTGAATGCAAATGGATCGAAATACATTTTCTTTAAATGTAACTTCTTAAGTTAAAAAGATTTTTTTAACCACGGAATTTATATGTATTTCTACTCCTAAAATTTTAGAAGAAATCTCAAGAGAAAACCAATAATAATCTAATAAAAATGCAGGAGATGGTCATTTGGACCCAACCACAAAAGCTTAAGCCCTCTTTTACTAAGCTGTAGGAGATGTTTCTACCATAGCCTGGAGCACTAAATGGTCTGACACTGCTCTGACGCTCTGGGCCACAGTATAAACCTCTACCACAGCTTAGTAAAAAGGGGAAGGGGTTAGCTTTCTCTCTATAGCCCCAGGTACATTAGATAGATTGTGAGCCTACTGGGACAGATAGGGAAAATGCTTGAGTACCTGATTGTAAAACCGTTGATATGTGGTATATAAAAACCTCATAAACTTGAAACTTGAAATTTGATTTAAGCCTGTGGTTCAGTATCCAGCTTTCAATTAAATTGAGACAGTTTATCAAAACTTTCAAAGTAGTAAACCAATCTTCAGGAACAGGAAGAAACCCGAAATGTTGTCTGCATAGATTTAAAAAAAACAAAAAAACCCAAAGCAAACCAGCAGATTTGTCCAACATCTCTTCTAATGACTGAACAATGTAGGAGATAATGGAGAGCCCTGAAGACCTCCACAAGGCAGCTTCCAGGACTCAGGCAATATCTCTTTACTTTTAACTTAAACAATACTATAGAAAGAAGCTATATCTACACATATAAATTATTAGTTAAATATCTCTTTAATAAACATTTCTTCAATTATCATACAAAATCTTAAACCCAACATTGTAAATCAAAAATATAAGCCTAAAAAAATTTCCAAATAAAATTAAAAGCCAGATCTCTCGATCAATCATTGATGTATTATCCTCTCAATATAAAAAAGTCAATTCATGCTACATTTGAATTGCTCTTCATGTGTGCTAAGAAATTCTTTATCATCAATTCATTGCATGTTTCTGCTGCTGTTGTTCAAAATAAAAGCTTCATCGTTCAACCCGGCATAGAACTGCATTTCGCTATATGAGCGTCATCAGGAGCTGTGTGTGACTGCATCAGATTTTCATTCAGTTCTTCAACCTTTCATGTTTATCATAAAACAGCAACAAAAGAGAATTCAAATCCAATGTCCTTGCTTACAAAAGTTCATTGCTGAATTGGACCGATGAACTAAAAAGCCTGAAACCACAGCAGCACCACTCCCTGGACTCCAAAACTGATTTAGATAGATAACAGAAGCTCATGGTCAGATTGTATAAGAATAACACATCTACCTTGGCTATAGAATACAATAGAGGAAGCTGCTTGGAAACAGGCTGACCCCAATTAGCAACAATTGTGTTAAAAACATAACAAGCCCAAGATTATTTCAGGAGATGGGGAGGTATAATAAGTGAGTTAAAATATGACAGCAGGATTTTTAACATCTGAGTGATAGGCGTCTCTTTTGACTGTTATCCACAAAACAGAAGTGATAAGTCCAATGAGAATGTGAGGAAGGGGGCTTCAGGAGGGGTCACTGAGGTTGTTTGGAGGGTTTCAGGAGGAGATGTTGTTGATCAGTGGATGAGCTTCAGGATGGCGTACAGTTGTTGTTTTGGGGGCTTCGAGAGGGGATGCTCTGGTTAATGCTTCCTTTGAGATCCCCTTATGCAGGTCCCATCCAATATTCAGTCAGGATCTTATAACACTTTGTCACCAGCTCATGTTTGCTCAGATCTGGATTTTCATTGCAGGTGCTTGGGGACTTGAACATGGCACTGACATTGAATGTCTGGGTCTTATTTAGCTGGACGATGGTTAGTGCTTAAAAAACTATTGCTGGATGAATATTGACTGGTAAATAATGAGTGTAACCAACTATGAGTCATGAGAAGTTGCAATTACTACATCATTCTATGGTAGTGGAATTAGCAGATAACCATGGGAAACCATCTCTGTGTCATTCCTTAAGGAGAGAGGGAAGAATCAGAGTATGAATGGGCCCAGCCAATGACCCTCAAGCCTTGCATTGAAGAATGCCAGTGTAGAAGGACTGAGGTTGAGATGGACACTAAATAATGACACGGGATGGTTTCCAGCCACTGAACCTCAAGCCTTACATTGAAGAATGCTGGTGTAGAAGGACTGAGGTTGAGATAGACACTAAAGAATGACCCAGGATGGTTTCCAGCCACTGAACCTCAAGCCTTGCATTGAAGAATGCTGGTGTAGAAAGACTGAGGTTGAGATAGACACTAAAGAATGACACGGGATGGTTTCCAGCCACTGACCCTCAATCCTTGCATTGAAGAATGCTGGTGTAGAAAGACTGAGGTTGAGATAGACACTAAAGAATGACCCAGGATGGTTTCCTGCAATTATCCGCGGGCATAATCAACAAGATGGCACACTGAGCATAATTGCTGTAGGGTACAAAACCCTGCTTTGCAAAGGGCCAAAACCTGGGGGCCAAAAGAAAGGTGAGAATCAAGAAAATATAGGAAGGAATCAACCAGAGTAATCATTGTAGCTAGCATTTGCAGAGCAGAAGTTGGATGTGGTATAAGTCCTGCAAGCCGACAGACTACAGTCTTACCTAGATTCAAAACTAACTGATTTGTAATTAACCACTAGGAAATCTTAGCAAGCCAGATTTATAGAGGTTGAATATCTGGATTGTCAGAATCAGTAGTGTGAAGGAGGAGAATGTCATCAGCACAGATACGAAAGGAAATATTACATTCCTGGGTACGTAGTGCCAGTGGACTTAGAATCCAATTGAACAGTAAGGGAATGAGGTAGAGCCCTGTAGATTCCCCAATGTAGACGATGAGCAATGATGCCATTTTCTTTTTAACATCCTCTCTCTGGAACTCATTACCTTCTTACCCGAGGTTTAGCTCAGCCTTCTTTTATATTGTGCTGAGGTCCTGTGCTCCCTCTTTCTCTGTCTCTTTCCTATAAACAATTGTCTTTCTCTGTATGTTATGATATTTTATTGGAAACTGCCTTGATGTTTGCATGGAAGGCAGTATACCAAGCCTATTAAACCATCAACCACTTGCATGAAGTCCCCCATTACAACTGATATTCAACCTGCAGGTGTCAGAGTTGTTTTCAAATGCTGACAGATGTGGGCAAGATTCCTTTCCTTCCAGCTTGTCTTTGTCTTAAACCCTCGCCCCCCACTACACAAACGGCCATCTCCTGGCTCTTTCCTCTCATTGAGTTTCCATGGAAACCTTCTCCCAGATTTTCCCTCTGTCTGGCCTCCACTGTTTCCTTGGAAACCACTCTCTCGGCTCTTCCCTCTTTCAAACACCCCACCCCCTATAAACACAGTTTCCATGGAAACCGCTCCTCTGGCTCTTCCCTCTTTTATGACTCCTTCCCCTGATTTCATCTGCAGCACTTCCTGCTCTCCTACCCCTGAAATGTTCATAAGACAGCCTTTCTCCCCAGTACTTCATCCCCCCTGGTTTTACAGGACCCTCTCTCCCTCCTATTTCCATGGAAACCCATCCTCCTCCTCTTCAGCTTCTGCATCTTGTTTCGATAGAAACCCCTCCTCCTCCTTCCCCCCCACCCACCCCCCGTTTCCATAGAAACTTTCAGTACTGCAGGAGCTGTACAGCTGGACCACAGAGACAGGGACTGAGAACAGCACCAGGGGAATAAATTTCAGATGGTAAAAACAAGAAAGCATTTCTAATTAAGGTATCGGATGATGTCCTATATTGAATTGAACTGAAAGCATTTAGAAAGGTACAGAAAAACCAAATCAAACTCATAAACACATTTTAAATGTGGCCAAGTGTGGCTCGGGGCAGTGCTATCATTGTCATGTGGAAGGATCAGCAATTATTTCTCAGAACAGATTTTTATTCCCTAGATCTAGCAGAGCTACAGAGATAGCCCTCGGAGCCCCTGGAAGAGCCATCATACAGCAGCACCTGGCAAGTCCATGATCCCCAATGCTTGGACTGTCAATGTATAGCACCAACTATCAAAAGAGAAAATAAACGTAAGAGCCCTGAGGAATCTGGAAGATCTGCTCTACCAGGGAGCTGTGCTGTGGATGATTGGAGGACTGCAGTGATATCGCCTATTGATGCCAAAGCATTTGAAAATGAGGGCTCTGAGCTTCAGGTCGTCATGAGTACTGTAGATGCTCATGCCAACCCAAGAGAATTTGCCTCACTGATGATTAGAAGATCCGAATGACACCAACATTCTGGTGCATGATCATGGGTGTGTGCTGTTAGAGGAAGGCTCCTTTGGAGCCTGGTAGAAGCACAGGGGGAATTCTGCTATTATTTTTTTTCAGTTTGACCCTTGAGGCATCAATGCTTGGTGAACTGGCATTTTTGTAACAATGGGGAAGAGACAGCTTCTGAGTCTCACCCTGTTCTTAGGTGGCTCCCCTTTTTTCCTCAGGATTGGGCCTTGCTTCCCACCTCTTTTGCTAGATACCAGGGAGGAGTTGCAGGTTGTAAATCCCCTTTTCAAGGCATAAATGGTGTTGTCAGTTTGAGAGGACCCCTGGGGATTTGTCTGTACTTCTGGGGGATGACTGTTGTGATGGGAATAGTGGGAAGTTCTGTGCTGGCTTCTTTTGATCACCAGCTGAATCTTTTCCATGGGGGCATGGTGAGCCAGTCTAGGATTTCCAGTTTACCAGGATAAATGCTCTTTTATTGAGGATGAGAGTGTGTGTATACAGTTTTTTTGTTCCCGCAACTCAAGTTATAAGGGCAAGGATAACATCACCAGTCTCAAAGCAAAACCAAGCAGTATCCGAAGTACTGCTTCTTAATCTTAACAGCAAAATCAGATACAGTTGTTTCCAGTCAAGGATCCTCCTTTCTATTCACCAACTGGGGTTCAAGCTTGGATCCTATGAGGGGCACCACCCTTGTTCTTCATTTGACCAGTAGCCCTAACTAGGGCCTCCAGCTGATGTCTCACCCATCTCCCTTCTGGCTTCCTTTTCCTTTTTGGACTCCTCCCCCTCAGGGAACTCAGCCTGCAACCTGCTTCTGGAATGCAGGGACCAGGATCCTCTAACCCTGAAAGCTACCCATCCATTCCTCCTCCTGCTGGCTTCCTTCTCTAAGGAAGAGTTTTTATAAGGCATGGCTCCTAGGGTTCCAGAACTCCACCCCAACCCGACTCTAATTGGCTCAGCCTATCTGCTTTTGGATTGGAGGACAGGCTGTGCTTCTAGGATTCCAGAGCCCCATTCTAGCAGAACGCTAATTGGCTTAGCCTTTCTGCTCCTCGATTGGGAGGCAGGCTTTGCACTCCAACTCCCAGGATTCTTGGGCACTCTGCTCCCTCCCTGGTTCAAGTTATCTGCCGCCTGAGGTTGCAGCACAGCTTCCCCATCTGTTTGTTGCATAGTATTCCTGGCAGTTGCCACTTTATCGGGTAAGATGGTTTATTTTTTTCTTTCTATTGTCTGGTCCTGGTTCCCATGATAAGATATTGTCCTTCCCTTTATTCCTTCCCCTACTCACTACTACTGATGAGTTTCAAGTATAATAAAAATTTGTATACTGCCTATCAGTCATGTAAGTGGTTTGTACATAATAAAATAGGGTACATAAAACAGGGATCTCAAAGTCCCTCCTTGAGGGCTGCAATCCAGTCGGGTTTTCAGGATCTCCCCAATGAATATGCATTGAAAGCAGTGCATGCACATAGATCTCATGCATATTCATTGGGGAAATCCTGAATACCCGACTGGATTGCGGCCCTCAAGGAGGAACTTTGAGACCCCTACATTAAAACATACAGTATTTACTGGAACGATAGGATTAAGGTAAAGAATTACATTATAAAATAGGAAAGAGAGCCATGTAGGGGAAATACAAAAGCAGAAATGAAGATAATGTTTCATAAGGTAAGTGCATTAGAGGTTCAATGCATCTGTAAAAAGAAACATGTTCAGTTTTCCTTTGAAACAATCTAGCATAGGTCCATCCTGTAGTTCCGGGGGTAATAAGAACATAGGAACTGCAGCTGCTGGGTCAGACCAGTGGTCCATCATGCCCAGCAGTCCGCTCACGTGGCAGCCCTAACTGCCTACATTCTGGTTCAACAGGAACTTGTCTTTAAAAACATAAGAAGCACCATCTCCAGATCAGACCTTCGGTCCATCAAGTCCGGTGATCTGCACACGCGGAGGCCCTGCCAGATGTATACCAGGCATAATTTTAGTCACCCATATCCCTCTATGCCTCTCGTAAGGAGATGTGCATCCAGTTTGCTTTTGAATCCTAGGACGGTCGATTCCGCAATAACCTCCTCTGGGAGGGTATTCCAGGTGTCAACCACCCTCTGCGTGAAGCAGAATTTCCTGATATTTGTCCTGAACCTGCCCCCCCTTAGCTCCATTCCGTGTCCTCTTGTCTGTGTCAAGTTGGACAATGTAAATAATTTTTTCTGCTCTATTTTGTCGATTCCTTTCAATATTTTGAAGATCTCGATCATATCACCTCGTAGTCTCCTTTTCTCAAGGGAGAACAGTCCCAGTCTCTTCAGTCGATCCTCGTATTCCAGTTTCTCCATACCCTTTACTAGCTTTGTTGCTCGTCTCTGCACCCTCTCCAGCAGTTTTATATCCTTCTTTAGTTTGGGAGACCATGCCCAACATTCTATTTGCTTTCTTTGCCGCCACCACACATTGTGCTGACGGTTTCAGGGTCCTATCTATCAGTACTCCCAGGTCCTTTTCTTGTTCGCTCTTACCCAGAGTTGCACCTGACATTCTATACTCATATTCCTTATTCATACTGCCTAAATGCATTACTTTGCATTTCTCCACATTGAACTTCATCTGCCATTTCTCTGCCCATTTCTCTAACTGACACAAGTCGCTCTGGAGTATCTCGCTATCCTCCTGTGATCTGATTGCCCGTCATAGCTTTGTGTCATCTTTATCCTCCTTAATCACTCCCTTCCTATCCCCATCATCCAATGGCCCCACCTCCTCTCTCACTGGTTTCGTCCCCTTTACGTAACTGAAGAATGCCTTGAAGTTTTTTGCCTCCCTGGCCAGCCCCTGCTCGTATTTCCCTTTTGCTTTTCTAACCTCTCGGTGGCATTCCTTTTGGCATATCCTGTGCTCCTGGTGATTTTCTTCCATTGGGTCCCTCTTCCATTTCCGGAAGGACACTTTCTTGTCACTGATTGCCCTCTTTACTTCCGGTGTCATCCAAACCGGGTCTTTTGGCCGCTTGTTCTTGCGGCCTTTCCTGAAACTGGGGATGTACAGTTTTTGCGCTTCCTGCAGTGTGTCCCTGAGGAGGGTCCAGGCGCTCCCTGCAGTCTCCATCTTAATGCCGTTCCTGAGCTTCCTCCCCACCATTTTCCTCATAGCAACATAGTTCCCTTTCCTGAAGTTGAGCGCAGTTGATGCGGTCCTCCCCACTATGGGTGACCCCCTTTCTAATGTGAATCTGATCACGTTGTGATCACTGTTGCCTAGTGTTCCTCCCACTTCTACCCCTCTTGCAGGCCCCCCTAATCCGTTAAGGATGAGGTCAAGAGTAGCACCCCCTCGCGTCGGTTCCTTGACTAGTTGCTCCATGAAGCAGTCCCTCACAGCTTCTACGAATCCTGCTTCCCTCGTGGAGTTGGAGTGACCCGTACTCCAGTCTATCCCCGGGTAGTTGAAGTCCCCCATCACTGTTACACTTCCAGTCCTGCATTCCTGTCTCAGTTCTGCTTCCAAGTCGTGTCCTATTGTTTCTGACGCACCAGGCGGGCGATAATACAGCCCCAGCTTTATGTCTGCACTCTTCTTTCCCGGCAATTTGACCCATAGCGATTCCAGCTCCTCTGCCTTTGTTGCCGTATCGATCCCAATCGAGTAGATATAGTCCTTTATATACAGCGCTATGCCTCCCCCCTTCTTGTGGGTCCTGTCCCTCCTGTAGAGCTTGTACCCTGGCAGCGCCACGTCCCATTGATTTTCCTCTGTCCACCAGGTTTCTATAATTCCTATTATATCCAGGTCCTCCCCCTTGGCCATGACTTCCAGTTCACCCATCTTAGCCATGAGGCTTCTTGCATTTGCGTATAAGCACTGTAGGTCCCAGTGTTTGTCCTCCACCTCTGCCTTTACCTGGGCCGCCTTCCCTTGAGTCTCGGGTCATTTTCCCGCTCCCGGTGCCACCACCTCTGCCTTTACCTGGGCCGCCTTCCCTTGGGTCTCAGGCCGTTTTCCCACTCCCGGTGCCTCTGCTGTGCCCTCCGCCTTTACCCTCGCAACTCCCTTCCTCCCCATGTCCCCTCCACCCCTCCTCCCCGCTTTTCCCCGGGGAGTACCAGCCCCCTCCCGTGCTATCGTCCCCTGAGCCTTGGTTTGTTCCCCCTTGCCTTGTGGCTCCCCTTTGCCCTGTGGCTCCACCTTATTGCCTTCTGTTTGCACCCTGGTGCGATCTCGCCCCCCTGAATCCCCTGTTTCTCCTTCTCCCAGCAAGTTGTTACCTGGTGTTTCCCTCGCTGTCTGATCACGAGTTCCATCGGTCCCCCGTCCTCCTCCCTGCAGTCAGCCCGTTCAGCATTTTTTCTGGATACTGCTGTCTTTTTGTTTGCAGGCTTCAGGAACAATATGGGCTCAATATACCAAATATTTGTGCTCCTATCTGTGGGGGTTATGCTTCGAAATTGGCCTCTTTGAAAATGTACTAGGGCTAGGACCTAACGAGAGCAGGGAGTGATGGTAGCTTAGCACTGATTAAAGCAAACAAATGACAGACTTACATTCCTTATTTCCAAAATTAAGACACATTTTCAGCTGAAAATAGGATACAGTTTTAGGAGCTTGTCTTAAATGTGATAGAGACTGACAAAACTAAGTTACCAAGAGTATGTTAATTTAACCCCATCTTCTTGAAAGTTAACAGCCCTAAACAAGCACTTCTCATATTGAGAACCTAGCTCAGCTTCACATTTAGCTGTAGGAGACAGATCAAGGAGAATAATCATTTATTTATTGGGATTTATTAACTATCTTTATAAAGAGATTCACCCAAGATGGTGTTCAGCAGGTATAATTCGACATAGAACTTACAATTTTGTTAAGCGTAACAATAGTAAAAAGACCAAATATAAACAAAAATACAATGCATGAGGCAAAGTCAAGATCGGTAAATTGAAACTACCATGAAACAGTTCAAAAATATATTTATTAACAGCATTGAAAATTCAAATGAAAGATATAATAGAAACATGATGGCAGATAAAGGCTAAAAATGTAGCAGATTGGAGAGGCAAGACTTCCTTGGCTAAAAGGAGAAATGAGGTCTATACCTGCTAATTTTCTCTCTTTTAATCCCTCCAGACCGGCACAGAAACAGATGGGTTTATACTCCTCTGCCAGCAGGTGGAGACTGAGACACTGACTTTTGGCTACAGTCGAAGTGAGTTGTACAAGCCCTCTTACACTCAGTCTTTACAAATAGCCAAGCAGAAAACAACTAGGCTGAACAAGCACCAGCAACTCCACCCTCACATGGAGAAGACAACGGAATAGTCTAAAATTGAACCAGGGAACACTTGGATACTGATTAGAACAAGAACCTTGCAGAATGCCCCACAGTTTGCCAGCTAAACCAGCTGAACCAAAAGCTGCTGCTCTTTAAACTCTCCCAACAAGCAAACACAACTAAACAAGCCTGCAGAAAAACCCTTACTCTTTGCGAAAACACTGAACAAAATCATAGGGCAGGATCTGTGCTGATCTGGAGGGACTAGAAGAAAGAAAATTAACAGGAAAATATGTAAATTCTCCTTTAGCGCCCGCAGAAGGCATAGGATGAAGTTAAGAGGTGTTAGGCTCCGGAGTAATATAAGGAAATACTTTTTTACAGAAAGGATGGTAGATGCATGGAACAGTCTCCCGGAAGAGATAGTGGAGACAGAGACTGTGTCTGAATTCAAGAGGGGATAGGCATGTGCGATCTCTCGGAGAGAAAAAGAGTTAATGGTTACTGCGGATGAGCAGACTAGATGGGCCATTTAGCCTTTATCTGCCATTATGTTTCTATGTTCCTCCAGACCAGCACAGAAACGGATGGGATGTACCAAAGCAGTACCGAAGGGCTGCCACAAGAACATGCTAACCAAACAACGCATCCTGGCATGCCTGAATGTCCAAACGGTAGTGTCAAACAAAGGAATGGAGAGAAGACCAAACCACAGCTTTACAGATATCCACCAGAGGTACAAGAGAAGATTTCGCCCAAGAAGCTGCTTGACACCAAGTTGAATGAGCTTTGAGAAATTCCGGAACAGGCTTCTTTTGGAGAAGGTATGCCAAAGCGATAGCCTCCTTGATCCAGTAGCCTTGGAAGCATCATCCCCCTTGCGAGGACCCACTAAGAGGACAAAAAGGCAGTCCAACTTACAAAACTCCTGGGTCCGCTAAATATGAGTGAAGGACCCTACTGACATCCAACTTGCGTAACTGCCTCTACCCCAGTGAGCCCTCCCAACTACCCAAGACCGGGAGGACCACAGACTGGTTGACATGAAACGACAAGACCACATTCAGAAGAAAGGAGGGAACTGGCTGCAGCACGACCCGCTCCCTAGAGAACTGCAGGAAGGGAGGCCTATACCAAAAAAGCCTGCAGTTCTGAAACGCAACTCATGGAAGTAATGACCACCAAGAAAGTTGCCTTAAGAGTAAGGTCCTTCAACATACAGGCACCAAGAGGCTCAAACGGAGGACAAACTAGCACAGAGAGAATGAGATTGAGATCACAGGCAGGAACCAACGGCCAAACTGGAGACCACAGCAATTTCACAGTTCTCAGGAACTGAATCACATCTGGAGAAGATGCCAAACTCTTATCCCACAAGAGACCATGAAAGGAAGACAAAGTGGCAATATGCCTCCGAAGGGAGGACCAGGCAAGGCTTTCCGCCAAAACTGAGGGAAGCGCTGTTGCTAAAATGTTACCTGAAAGCAAATGTGGCACCGAAGCCAAAATTGACCCCGCCACTACAGAAACACCACTAGCAGCCACAGTGACAAGGGCATCCCCAGTGGGCTGCAATTCCACATCTGCAAACCACCAGCCGCCAAGGAACCCCTGGCGTGAGTAGCAGGTGAGGTCCGGGTGTCACTAGCGCCTCCCACCAATAAGCAGTGCTTGTGTGAAGAAGAGCCTGACATGCCGACACTCGAAGCTGGGTTCCCCTCGAGGTGGCCAGAACATTTTGTGCACCCATCAGCCGCATCCACCACTTGGTGCCCACAGAAAACGCGCTTGTGCTGCTTCTTTGAAGCAGTCATATTGAATGCGCCAAAATCCCACGTATAACAATGCCATACAAAAATGGCAGCCTCAGGACCACATTATGCTCTGTTTATGTCTAGTGGTTTGGGTTTTTTTTTAAACTTCTCACAGCTCACCAGCTGTCTCAAGTTAGAGCAGACCATACATGGCACTCTAAACTGAGTCTGTGCCAGTATTGTGGCAGGCGTACAGTTGAGGCTCCTCTAAACATAGAAAACCTGGAGAGGTGGGGGGAGGGACTTGACCATTTTGAGTGTGGCACCCCTGAGGTTGATAGGACCCCCAAGTGGGTCCCCCAAGCTCTATCCGGACGGCAAAAGGGACCAGAAAAATTCCCTAACCAGATCCAACAGTCCCAAAACAAACAATCTTATCACTCCACTTGCTGGAGACTGAGAAAAGACTGATTGTAATGGGGACTGCACAGCCCACTTGTACTGAAGCCAAAAGTTAGTGTCTCAGTCTCCACCTACTGGCAGAGGAGCTTAAACCCATCCGTTTCTGTGTTAGTTTGGAGGGACGCTAAAGAATGGGATGATTCATCATGGCCAGTTCATCACGGGACATTTCCATGTAGCCATGTTGACTCATCCTCTCAATGATGAACCACCCCTCCCCAACATACCTCTTCAAAGGTCGCTGGCACATCTTCTACCCCCTGCTCGGCTGGCCTTGGCTCCCTTCTGTGTCACTTCCTAATCATAGGACCAGGATGTGATGTCAAAGGGGAGACTAGGCCGGTGCAAGCAGCAGATCAAAGATGCGGTTTATATGGTTTACATGGTTATATGGTTAACGGTTTATATGGCTTACATACACAATATTAAAATGACGACAAAGTAAAAGCAAATGCAAGATAAAATAATCATATATTTAAAAATCCTCAGAGAAATACCATAATGTAGAAAGAAGAGCTCAAATATAATTCATTAATTTTAGCTAAAATAACTTTAAAAAGGCATCACCGAATAGCTGCAGGTGCCTGAGGGGTGGGGGTGCTCCTACTATTGGTGATAGCCTGGTTATACTGAGTAAAGAGATTGGACGATTCACCCCCAATGAATTGTCCTGGCTACATCAATTTTAAATTGTCCCATTAGATCAGGATTATGTTTGTGTTCAATAATTTGTCCAACACAGGACAATATGTGGTTAAATGGCATAATTTCTTTTTGAATTATACTACGTCAGTTAGTTAAAGTAACAGGATGTCTCTCCAGGTTCAGAGCATCCCAAAGTTATGACTTAGAAGGGGTGTCAAAGTCCCTCCTCGAGGGCTGGAATCCAGTCGGGTTTTCTGGATTTCCCCAATGAATATGCATTGAAAGCAGTGCATGCAGATAGATCTCATGCAGATTCATTGGGGAAATCCTAAAAACCCGACTGGATTCCGGCCCTCGAGGACCGACTTCGACACCTGTGAGCTAGACAGTCAAATGGGATGGACAACTAATTCTTGTGTACGTTCTTAGTTCATCTGCTGCTCCCATCATTGGAGGCTGAGTGCTAGACAAGATACGTCTTTGGTCTGACTCAATTTTGGCAGTTCTTATAGTCTATAGTTTACTGGATTCATGGTGAATGTCCAGACTGTAGTTGTCTGCTATTGTATTGCACTGTGAGTGACCTGTCAGCAACCCTACTTTCCAGGGAGGATAGAATTAAGCAAAGGCTGATATAAAGATAAATTGCTTTATTTCAGAGAAGGCCAGTACTGGGTGCATCTTATTCCCAGTTTACACTGTGTTAGGGTTGTAACAAAGCACATTTAGCTTAATGTTTTCATCCCAGTGACGCAGCAGCAGAAAGAGGTGGCGTGCTGCCCCTTTAATGCTAGCGAGATCCACTTCCTCTGGCATCAGCTGGTCCTGCAACCAATTGTCAGCTTTGGCAGCCACCAACTCCCATTCAGTGAAGAATCCAGCACATTTATGTTCAAGCCAAGCCAGTGCCACAGCAGTGGCCCAGCTGCTGCCCTCTAAGTCACCCTCAGAATTCAAGCCCCCTTCAGAGGTGGCAGGTGAGTTCTCGCAGGTGTCAGTCTCTGATCCTCTCCCACTGTCTTCCTGTTGCCAGCTAGAGCCCAGCACTTCAGGGCAGGAGTTGTAGGACATGGAGAAGAGGCATGGCCTGGACCCTCTACTATGTGGCTCTGAACCCCCTTTGTGGATACGTCTGGAATGGTGCCATAATGCCCCGCTATGATGATCCTCTGTGGCCCTGGGGAGGCCAGGTACTTCTGTACTGCTGGATGAGCTCATTGCCTGTTTACAGCTGTTACTGGCTGGGCTGCCCTCACAGCTGCTCTTTGGTATCGGTACTCGAGGTAAAGTACTGGAGACGGGGCTTATGCTGGCTCGATGGGAAGAGAATGGGGAGGCTCTGAGCAGTCTCTCCAGTGGGATCTGTACTACTTGTGCAAATGTGTCATTAAGCTGAAATGCACCATCCACCAGTTGCAGCTGGACCTGAAGTGAGAGAGAAAACACACATTATAGAATATGGCAAATTTGGAGTGCAGAAGAGTGACAGGGCTTTCTCTGGAGGTCCCTCTTCAATCTAGGAAGGGTTTTTTCCTGAGAAAATGTAGCACAGTGGTGGGGTGCTTCCCTAATTTGCTATCAGAGCTCTTGTTCAGCTGGGTTCTCTCTTCCTCCCCCTCGCATGGTTGAATTCTGTCAATGTTTCACTTGTACCACGTCAAGTAGAAATCTCTTTCAAGCATCCAAATGGTCTCACCTTCCCCTCTAAACTTCCAACCCTGTCTCTCAGATTTACATGTTATGGCAAAAAATCTTCCTTCGAGTACTCTCTTTTCATATGCTAATTATTTCTTAGCTCCTTAATTGTCTCTGGGTATGTCATTTATTTAAAATTTTATTTGAATAAGAAGCCTAAAAATGGATTAAGAGATATTTGGAGCATTGAGATTAAGCATCAGATTAATGCATCTCAATGGCCACGTATTTGGTCTTGGAGAATTAAAGGTACGATGTCGGCATCTATTAGGCAAACATGGTTCTTCTTGTTGCATAGAGCATTCTGGACCCCTACTAGATTACAAAAATTAGATTGCTCTAAGTCTAATAGATGCTGGCATTGTAAAATTGAAGTTGGAACTTTAGACCATCTTTTATTTTATTGTCCATGTATTCAGGCATTTTGGATATCAATATGGGATCAAGTCAATATATTGATGGAAAATCATGTAGCATTATCCTACGACACAGTGATTTTTGGAATGTGTATGAGGGCCAAAAGTCAAATATCTGCAGCAAACAACAAATTATTGATGATTCTTACTGGAGTGGGAATTCAACAAATAACGACTAATTGGAAAGACTGTTCTAGACTGAATTGTAGTTTTTGGTGGAACTCAGTTTGTCATATGTACAAGATGGAAAGATTTCTTGCAGTACAAAGGGGGTATTTTAAAAGGTTTCAAGAGGTGTGGAGGCCATTAATTGATTATTATAATGATTAAGATTTATTCCTTTTCCTTAGAGGATAATTTATAAAAATAGGGTGGGGTGGGGGGGATAAGATAATTTAGTTAGCTAGCGGTATATTTCAACTGATTAATGGATATAAGAAACATGGTATATAGGTATGAATAGAAAAAGAAAGAGGGTAAATTTATTGGAAATATGTTGTTATGAAATATAAGGGGATATATGTACTATGATGAGATATATATTGTTGTGCATCACTTTGTATAATAAAATGAATAAAGAGTTTGAGGAAGAAAGGGTGGGGGGAGGGACAGATTTAATGTAAGATTAATTGTATTATGAAAGAGAGATGTATAAGTATGTATAAGTTTGGACGAAATATTTTGTTGATATGGGAAGGGATGGGAGGTGGATGGGGGGTATTAAAACATGTATAATAATATTGTTTAAGAATGTCAAGTGAGTTATGTGAATTAATTGTAATAATATTGTACACTTGTTGAAAGAAATAAAAAGGAATAAAGAATAAAAAAAAAATAAATAAATAAAATTTTATAGACCGCCTGATTCTCAATGCAAGTCTAGGCAGATTAACAACAAAATTATATAATAGAAACAGAAAAGGACTCTTATTAGACCGAAGAGAACAGCCTATTCATGTCAGACACACACACCTTTTCACACAGTTGTAGTATGTTATCCATAACCCTTTCTGCATCAAACAAGAAAAGCAGAAGACTTTTCTCCAAATGCTATTCTTTAAAAATGCAAATCAATGAAAATTCAGACCAAAGGCACAAGAGCCAGGAAAAAGAAAACGGAGTTTCTGGTCTCTTCCCATCTTGGGCCTGGAAGGACCATTCTGAGATCATTTAAAGATTTGAGGGCACATATGGGATTGTTCATGATGCTAAATAGCAAGGGTTCCCAGTAAGTTGTAGTATATTAGATGAGGCACCCTCTTCTAAGCCAGTCTGCCGAATAGCCAAGCAGAACTAAGAAAAAACTAACATGTAACAGTAAAATAAAACAACCAACATTTAGTAACACTGTTGGAAAAAGCATAGAACTAAAAACCGTTCAGTGAAAATGTCCCCACAGCTCACCAGCTGAGCCACTGCCACTGTTCTTATATCTCCCTGGCGCTAGAAAAATACTAGAACCCACAGATAAGCAAAAATCTGGATGCGAACAAAAAACGCAATCACCGCATAAAGGGTGGGGAACTGTACTGGTCTAGAGAGACTAAAAGAAAGAAAATGAGCAGGTAAGAACCTAAGTTCTCCTTCTTTATCGCTCTCTAGACTGGTATAGTTCTTTATTGATAGGACGTACCAAAGCAGTACCCATCAAGGGTGGGACCCCTGAAGGGCTGACACCAGAACCCACTCACTGAACACCATGTCCCGATGCGTTTGAGCATCCACACGAAAGCGACGAACAAAGAAATGCAGAGAAGACCAAACAGCAGCCTTACAGATGTCCATTGGAGGCAAAAGCGAACAGGCTGCCTGACCCCGAGTGGAATGAGTCTTGAGAAATTCCGGAACAGGCTTTTTCTGAAGAAGATATGCAGAAGCAATAGTCTCCTTAATCCAGCGCGCAATGGTAGCCTTAGAAACACCATCCCCCTTTCGAGGACCTGCCATAATAACAAAAAGATGATCTGACTTCCGGAACTCCTAGGCCTGCTGAACATAAGACAGACATCCAACTTACGCAACTGTCTCTGCTCCGAAGAGCCCCCCCCAATCACCCCAAACCTGGAGAACTACAGATTGGTTAACATAAGAAGTGTCACTGCTGGGTCAGACCAGAGGTCCATCCTGCCCAGCAGCCTGCTCACGCGGTGGCCCACAGGTCTAAGACCTGTATAGTAACCTTCTATCTATACCCTCCTATTCCCTTTTCCTTCAGAAAATTGTCCAATCCCTTCTTGAACTCCAATACCATACCTTGTCCTATCACGCCCTCTGGAAACGCATTTCAGGTGTCCACCACCCGCTGGGTGAATAACTTCCTAGCGTTGGTTCTAAATCTGTCCCCTTTTAGTTTTGCCGAATGTCCTCTCATTCTTTCAGATTTCGAAAGTTTGAAGAATCTGTCCCTCTCCACTTTCTCTATGCCCTTCATGATCTTGTAAGTCTCTATCATATCCCCTCTATGTCTCCGCTTCTCCAGGGAAAAGAGCCTCGGTTTCTCCATTCTTTCAGCATATGAAAGGTTTTCCATACTTTTTATCAAATGTGTCGCTCTCTTCTGGACCCTCTCAAGTATCACCATATCCTTCTTTAGGTATGGCGACCAATATTAGATGCAGTACTCCAAATGCGGGTGCACCATTGCCTGATACAACGGCAGGATAACTTCTTTCGTTCTGGTTGTAATACCTTTCTTGATTATACCTAACATTATATTCGCTTTCTTAGCAGCTGCTGCGCACTATGCCGACAGCTTCAATGTCTTGTCGACTATTACCCCCAAGTCCCTTTCATGGGTACTCTCACTCAGTAACAGCCCTCCCATCGTGTAGTTGTATCTCAGGTTTCTGTTTCCTACGTGCAAGACTTTGCATTTCTCTACATTGAACTTCATCTGCCATCTCGTCACCCATTCCTCTAGTCTGTTCAGGTCCCTTTGTAAATCTTCGCATTCCTCTATAGTCCTAGCTCCACTCAATAGTTTGGTGTCATCTGTGAATTTTATTACTTTGCACTTCGTCCCTGTTTCTAGATCATTTATAAATACATTGAATAGCAGCGGTCCAAGCACGGACCCCTGCGGAACACCACTCGTGACCCTCCTCCAGTCTGAGTAGTGGCCCTTCATTCCTACCCTCTGCTTCCTACATGCCAGCCAATTTCTGATCCATCTGTGTATGTCTCCTTCCACCCCATGGTTCTTCAGTTTCCGAAGTAGGCATTCATGGGGTACCTTGTCAAAGGCTTTTATATATAGGGGGTCCCCTTTGTCCATCCGTTTGTTAATTCCTTCGAAGAAGTACAATAAGTTCGTTAGGCACGATCTTCCCTTGCAGAAGCCATGTTGGCTTGTTGCTCCTCGATGCTATCTTTAATCAGCGCTTCCGCCATTTTCCCCGGAACCGAGGTCAGACTTACCAGTCTGTAGTTCCCTGGGTCACCTCTTGATCCCTTTTTAAAGATGGGTATAACGTTGGCTATCTTCCAATCCTCCGGGATCACGCTTGTTTTCAGGGATAGATTACAAACTTGCTGTAGGTAGTTCTGCTATTTCCTCCTTAAGCTCTTTCAGTACCTTGGGGTGGATTCCGTCCGGTCAGTTTTTAGTTTTTCTAACTGCCTGTGTACGTCTTCAAGATTTACTTCCACGGATGCTAATTTTTCTGCTTGTTCTCCTTTGAAGATTTGTTCAGGTTCTGGTATGTTGGATGTGTCCTCATTTGTAAATACTGACGAAAAGAACGTGTTTAGTCTTTATGCCATTTCTTTCTCCTCCTTCACCACACCCTTCCTATCTCCATTATCCAACGGTGCCACCTCCTCCCTGGCCGGCTGCTTCCCTTTAACGTATCTGAAGAACGGTTTGAAAATTCGTGCTTCCCTGGCTAGCTTCTCATATTCTCTTTTTGCTTTTCTAACCACGAGGTGACATTCTTTTTGATACTTCCTGTGTTCTTTCCAGTTTTCCTCGGTTTTACCCTTTTTCCATTTCTTGAATGAATTCTTCTTATCACCCATTGCTTTTTTCACTTCTTTAGTTATCCACACCGGGTCTTTTGTTTGGCTCTTTTTGCACCCTTTTCTGAATCTGGGTATATACAGATTTTGCACCTCGCTCACCATGTCCTTGAATAGAGACCAGGCTTGCTCTACAGTCTGCCAATTCTTTGAGCTGTTCCTAAGTTTCTTCCTTACCATTACCCTCATCGCTTCGTAGTTTCCTTTCTTGAAGTTGAAAGTTGTCACTGTGGTTCTCTTTCCCTTCGATATTCCTACTTCAACTTTGAACTTGATCATATTGTGATCGCTGTTTCCCCAACAGTCCCATTACTTCCACTTCCTTTGCAGGTCCTCTTAGCCCATTAAGGATTAGATCCAGAGTGGCATTCCCTCTCGTCGGTTCTCTGACAAGCTGATCCATGAAGCAGTCCTGTATAGCCTCCAGGAATCCGGTCTCCCTAGCGCATTTTGAGTTTCCAAGACTCCAGTCTATCCCGGGATAGTTGAAGTCTCCCATAATAATCAAGAGACTGGGATTGTTCTCCCTTGAGAAAAGGAGACTGCGAGGGGACATGATCGAGACCTTCAAAATACTGAAAGGAATCGACAACATAGAGCAGGAAAAAAAATTATTTACAATGTCCAATTTGACACGAACAAGAGGACACTAAATGAAGCTAAAGGGGGACAAGTCCAGGACAAATATCAGAAAGTTCAGCTTCACACAAAGAGTGGTTGACACCTGGAATGCTCTCCCAGAGGAGGTTATAGCGGAAGCGACTGTCCTAGGATTTAAAAGCAAACTAGATGCACATCTCCTTACGAGAGGCTTAGAGGGATATGGGTGACTAAAATTATGCCAGGCTGAGCCTCCGCGTGTGCGGATCGCTGGATTTGATGGACCGAAGGTCTGATCCGGAGATGGCAGTTCTTATGTTCTTATGTTTATCTTCCTGAATGCATACTGCACTTACAGAATGGTCTTCTTTTGCACTTTCCATCAGTGTCCTGCCTGCCTCTCTTTCTCCCACGTGCTGTTCCTCTGTCTTCTGCCTGCCTGCCTCTCACTCCACTCTCCTCAGTCGCTTCCCGACTCTCTCCGGCCGCTTCCTCCGCTGTTTACATGAAAAGGCGAAACCACCTTCAGCAGAAAAGAAGGAACAGGCTGCAGAACAATGCACACCCGAGAGAACTTCAGGAAGGGAGGCCTACAAGAGAAAGCCTGTAGCTCAGAAACACGTCTCGCAGAAGTAATAGCCACCAAAAAGACCACTTTTAAGAGTAAGGTCCTTCAACGAGCAGGCACCCAAAGGCTCAAAAGGTGGGCACACCAGCATGGACAAAACCAGATTAAGATCCCAAGATGGAACAGACAGTCGCATGGGGTGCTTGAACAATTTGGCTGCCCACAAGAAGCAAACGACATCAGGAATGGCAGTCAGATGGTGACCTCGTAACAACCCACGAAAGGTTGACAAGGCTGCAATCTGAACCCGGAGAGAAGACCAAGCCAGGCCCCTGTCCATGCCATCCTGCAAAAACTTAAGGCAGGGAAGTGCGAAGAGACCACTCTACACGCATCACTCCTCAAATATACGCCAAACCTGCACATAAGCTTGAGAAATGGAAAGTCTCCGGGACCCCAAAAGAGTGGAGATAACTATCTGAATAACCTTTCTTACCTAAGCATGCCCTTTCAAGAGCCAAGCTAAGACAAAAGGGACCCAGATCGAGCATTGGAATGGGGCCCTGAGTCAGAAGGTTGAACGAGATAGGCAGTGGCAGAGGATCCACCACAAGATGACAAACCAGATCCGTGTACCACAGATGCCTGGGCCAGTCCGGGGCCACCAGGATTACAAGATTGGGATGCCGAACAATGTGAAGAAGAACTCTGCCCACTAACGGACACCGAGGAAATACATACAGAAGACCCTCCGTCGGCCATGGCTGAACCAGCATCCAGCCCCTTAGCCTGACCATCCCAGCGCCGACTGAAGAAGCAGGGTGTTTTGGCATTAACAATTGCAACAACTGGAGAAAGGAAGTTTGGAGATATTTAAAATTTCCGAGTAGCTGCAAGAGAGGCGTGGTGGTGCCATATTCCTTCGGATTTAATTGAGATGGAACTCAAAGATGCAGGAGAAAACTGCTGGCTCATCATAAACATGATTTTGATGTGTTAAACAGTGGACATATCTTCATGAATACAGTTATCACAGCAGGGCCATCTTAGCATTCGAGATCAGAACTGTGGCATTCAGAGCAACCTTGATCACATACTCAATTAGCAGTTTATATAGTGTGAATACGGAGTGCCAAGTTACTCAGTTCTAGGCTGGAGAATTTGGGATTTCTGACCACCCCATCCTGGTGCATTAAGAGACCTCTAGTACCGATTTCAGTGGGTAGAATCAGTCACTACAAATCCCACACTGCTTTCGGATGTAATTTCAAAACTAGTATTGGCCAAAAAGTCTCCAAACTGGAACTGGGTAACTATGTGAAAAGGATTATTTGCTACAATGTGAAGCTATCAGTGCTGGAGATGTTAGTGGGCAGCATAAGCTCTGTCAAACAGTATTTCATAGGTGATGGTATTTTTTACCAGTGGAAGGTAATCCTGGCTCTCAGACTCATAGCAAAACTCATTCTCTGCAGACAGACATGGTGGTTTCAGGGGAGACAGCTTCCCAGAAGAACTGCAGGCTCTCCGCTTTCTAAGGCTGAACCTGCTTGAACAGAACAAAACTGTAAGAGTCCCCTACTAAAGTCTTCACACCTTTGTATATTCTTCATATGTTGTCAAAAAAAAACAATTCAAAAATGCATTAATGTAACAATTATAAAAAATATTTAAAGAGTAATTAAGGATAAAAATAACCCACAACCTCCTGGTTTCATAATCTTAAGAACATAAGAATTCCGCTGCTGGGTCAGACCAGTGGTCCATCGTACCCAGCAGTTCGCACCCGCGGCAGCCCTTAGGTCAAAGACTAAACATAGAAACATAGAAGATGACGGCAGAAAAGGGCTACAGCCCATCAAGTCTGCCCACTCTGCTTACCTACCCCCTGTCTATGCCCTAATGACCGAATTTTCTTATCTTGACCCTCGTAGGGATCCTACATGGGTATCCCATTTATGCTTAAAGTCTGCCCTAATTGAGTCTAGCCTTACCTGCGTACGTTCTGGTACAGCAGGAACTTTCTAACTTTGTCTTGAATCCCTGGAGGGTGTTTTCCCCTATAACAGCCTCCGGAAGAGCGTTCCAGTTTTCCACCACTCTCTGGGTGAAGAACTTCCTTACGTTTGTACAAAATCTATCCCCTTTTAACTTTAACCTCTCGTTCTCTCTACCTTGGAGAGAGTGAACAACCTGTCTTTAGCTACAGCTAAAAGAACTCAGGGATAAAGTTATTGAAAGGTATAGATTTGGGGAAAGCTGTAAGAAATTGTTAGTGTATCCATCACTATAAAGTGAAAGCAGTTTGACACCAAGATGTTGCCTTCATCAGCCTATCCCTCAAAAGTCAGTAGACATGGATTAAGGAAATGCTGAGGAAGGCCACTGCACATTGCACAATAAAAAGAACCAGAGTTCTGGCTAAGACGGGAGGGAAATGTGGATTGTTCAGCAGATCACTACAGAAATGGTCAGGATGGGAGGGTGGTGAAAAGGAAGCCACATGATGATATATGGCACTCAAGGATAGTTCAGGTTTTGTGCTAGGTGCTGGTTCAGGCTTAAGAACACTGAACAAGCCAACTGCAGAGCATGGTCTGAGCCTCTGGATGCTGTTAGAAAACTGGAAGAGGTTGTCTGCTCTTGGAATCTGAGGATCCTCGCCAGCCATGACTACACCCTTTATTCTCTCATTGTCCTGCTTTTGTTAATCAATGGTCATTCTCTCACTCTCATGCTTGGGTTACGCTGCCCTGCATGTGTTCAACAATCTGGTCACTCCTGTTTTCCTGATTGTCTTAAATATTTAATAGTTACTCTGTCACTCTCCTACTTGTGTTACACAGTCAGTGGTCACTCTCATTCTCCTACTTGTATTAAAGTCAGAGACCACCCTTGTTCTGCTTGTGTTACACAGTCAGTGGTCACTCTCATTCTCCTACTTGTATTAAAGTCAGAGACCACCCTTGTTCTGCTTGTGTTTCACAGTTAATGGTCACTCCTGCTTGTGTTAAACAGTCACTTTCACTCTCCTGCATGTGTTACAGTTGATGGTCATACTCTTGTCTTCCTGATTGTGTTAAACAGTTGATGCCCACTCTCTCACCTACTTTTGTTTCAATAAGTGACCACTTTCGTCCTGTTTGTGCTAAACAGTCAATTGTCACTATTTCTCCTACTTTTGTTACAGTGACCACTCTCATTGTCATGTTTGTGTTACACAGTCAGTGGCCACTCTCACTAGTCTGCTTGTTTTACACAATCAGCGATCACTCTTTTGGTTGTGTTACATAGTCCCTCTCATTGTTTTTTTTGTGTTACACAGTGGCCATGCTTTTACCGTCTGACTTGTGTTACACAGTCAGTGGCCACTCTTTTGTTATTCTTGTGCTAACAGTAGCCACTCTCATTGTCTTGTTTGTGCTACACTGTCAGTGGCCAGTCTCTCGCTGTTGTGTGTATTAATCTGGCTGCTAACTTTCAAGGTAATTAAAATAGAGTGAAAGGATTTGCCAAGTAATTAGTTTTGTTTTGGGTGTTGTAGAAATGCCCCACAAAGGAAACACACACACGCAGTCTTAGAGTCGGGAGGAGGCGCTCCAAATGAATGGTCTCTCCTCCTTTTTATTGAGAATCATAGCTCCATTAATTACTTAGTTAATGCTCTACAAAGTTATAATTTCATAATGCATTTACAGTGAGGATTAGACCAAGGTAACTTATTGTTTATCTATTTCATGTGTTTCTCAAAGCTACTATCTCACATGACATCTGAATACATAATAACAGTTACAATAAAGTGATTCCCAATGTGTACATTTCTGATATGTCTCAAATCTTACTATGGCATGTGACAGGCCAAAGGTTACAATGCATACTTCTTAAGCTTTCTTGATTAGCCTTAAGTCAAGGCCTGCTCAGGCAGTCTGATTGTTGCCCATATAAGGGATGCTTAAACAAGATAAGGAATAAGGGTAAATGTGTGTCAGGTTAATATGTAACAGAAAGGGAGGAGGAATGCCTCAGCATTCTGTCACAAGGTGCAAACCTTGTCCTTGCTTAGAATGTATATGTGGCAGGAAGGAGAGGGAATGAGAAACAGAGCCTCAGATCCAAACATTGGTCTAGATCCGTACACAGGCCTAGGTCAGTGTGCCGACCTGACCTGTGTTCAGAACCGCCTGTGTGCTGACCCTGCCCATGTTCTGATGCACTGGATCACAACTTATCAGATCTCCATCCCTACAGGGTACTTTGACTAAGCCTGACTAATCAACCAACATATAAGAAACCCACAAATGTAAATAAGGCATCCCTGGCTTGCCTGCGCTAGTCTAACTTCTACTAATAGGACAGGGAGCTTTTCTCATCATTAAATACTGAATCACCTTCCTAGAAAACAAAACTGGAGGGTCATATAAAAAAGTATAAACCTACCTGGACCCAAAGATATTCTCTGCAGACCTCTGAGAACCTGTGGAAAGGATGAGTGCACTGCGCATATGACCTGAAACAAAGAAAGAGGATATGCTTAGCAAAAACAAAAAAGGATGCCAGTACTCCCTTGTAAGGTCTTCTTTAAGGAGTGGAGTGACCAATCAGCGATTCACCCCGTTCAAGCAGCCCAAGAGTCTTTGAAAGGGCAACACTGCAAATTTACATTAGACCCTAGAACACACTCTTATGGGAACAGAACAAAGCTGCAAGACACACAGAGTCATAACACACAGTGTGGTGCAGTGGTTAAAGCTACAACCTCAGCACCCTAAGATTGTGGGTTCAAACCCAAGCTACTCCTTGTGACCCTGGGCAAGTCACTTAAGCTCCCCATTGACCCAGGTACATTAGATAGATTGTGAGCCCACCAGGACAGACGGGGAAAAATGTTTGAGTACCAGAATAAATTCACGTGAACCATTCTGAGCTCCCCTGGAAGAACAGTATAGAAAATTGAATAAATAAATTTTATTCAAACTCTCATAATTCATTTTCTGGAATAGATAAGGTAAAGAAAATTATTTCTAAAATTAAGGATATCAATATTGAAGGAAGAATATGGTCAGACCACCTCTCTCTTGTAAGATTGCTTTGAGATCAGAAAAAAGGAGGAATTATTTGTTATTACCGCATAGATGAGAAATTTCGTTAACAGATAGCAATAGACAGCAATATACAATTGCTGAGAATACATAGAATAAATGCATATTTTGCTTTTAATGATGACAGAAAATAACTGAACTCATTTGGATCCACAAAGAACACTGCACCTACAACCATAGGAACATAAGAATAGCCTTACTGGGTCAGACCAATGATCCATCAAGCCAGTAGCCCGTTCTCATGGTGGCCAATCCAGGTCACTAGTACCTGGCCAAAACCCAAGGAGTAGCAACATTCCATGCCCCCAATCTGTTCTCTGGAAATCATCTACTATAACCGCCAAAGACCATTACACAGCCTAGGAGTACTTCTTGACTCTAACTTATCATTCACCAGCCATATTTCTCAAATGGTCTCCTTTCAACTATCTCTGACAACTCCGAAAAATAAGAAACTACTTCTCCGAACCTGACTTCACCCAGCCTTTGTCCTCTCTCACATGGACTACTGTAACACACTATTCAATAGACAGCAAAAAATTCATAAGCGTTTCCAACGTATCCAAAATGCAGTAATTAGACTTCTAAAGAACCTTCATGCCCGTGATCAAGTATCCCAAGCACTAGCGTCAGCCCACTGGCTACCTATAGCCAAATGCTGCGTCTTCAAAGGCTTAGTACTTGCATTTAAGTCCTTACATAACATGGCATCCCACAACATATCAGCCAAACTCCCGTCGTACATGCCAAACAGACCCCTCCACTCCCATGTCTACAATTACCCTCCCGGTCAGAACCTCTGACTACAAACTGCCAGATGCAGATCTTACGCCCACTTCTTACCAAAGTACTAGAATCAACTGCTTCCACACACCAAATCCCTCGAAGGACTTTTGAGCTTTAGAAAAGCAATAAAAACCTACCCTTAGTCAAGTATCCATACGTTATAGCATCTAGACTCCAACATTCTCTGCTCCTCAGCATTGTTAAACTATCTACCACTGCATTCATCCCCTTTCCTCCTCCTCCTTCCCTACATTCTGTAACACACAAATTGTCTATATCCTGTCTGTTCAATTACTATGTATTCAACATTAAGGGGCTCATAATTAAAAAAAAAAAAAGAGTCTACAAAGTGGCCTACATGGGTACTTGGACGATCAAAAAGCCTGATTGTCCAAGTACCCATAACCAAAGCTGGTTTTAGATGTATCTAAAACCAGCTTAGGCTTTTCTCCTGCCTCTAAACGCATAGAGCGAAAAGAGGCATTTTTAGAGGAGGGGAAAGGGCGGGAGGTGGTCAGGAAGTGGGCCAACCTAGACATAGTGTACAGAAGGTATAACCAAAACCTAAAACAGGCTGCCTAGTCAGCACTTATACATTTTGACTTAAGCTTTTCCCATCTCCCACTTTTCCCTTTTTATTCCAGTATGTCTTGTCATCCCCCCTCCCACTTTTCTTTTCTTTTTCCTTATTTTAATTTTAAAGTTTTTATTTAATTTTAACAATACTCTGATAATTGTAAACCGTTTAGGTATGTTTTTGAGAAATGGTATATCAAAGAACAAATAAACTTGGAAACTTGGACCAAGTCAAAACAGGTATAAGTGCCAAAAAAGGGGCCACTGAGCTGATCGCGGCTGCTGCAATGAGCTCAGCGGCCCCAGCAACCTGCCCACCCCCCACCGCAACCAACATGGCAGGAGAGATGGCTCTTCTCCCCTGCCGCGACGGCAATCAGCCACCCCCCTTCCCAAACCGTGGCACTTCGGGGTAAGGATCAGAATTAATGTCAGGGAGAGGAAGGCTGATCGGCCCGGAGCTTCTGCATCCTGTTTACGGCGTCAGGATGCAAGTAGAACGCGGGGTACACTTTTAAATTCTACAAATGTATATTCCAAGGCCTTAGGGCTTCTTCTAGTGCAGGAGTATAACGATCTCTTGGACAGTAGGCAACTACCACATAATATTCTATGAGTGCAGTGGGAGTCACTATATTGCCTAAAGAAGGAAAGAATTCACTACAACGTGTGTCAGCATTAAAATAACCCTTTTAAAATTGTCTTTGCCATCCCATTTCTCCTAAAATAAATTTAATTTTAACATTCCCATGCCTGCTTTACACCTTGTACTGGCAAAGTGCAGAATGTACAGAAACTCCATGAGAAAGTTCCCTTTGAAAACTACTTTGGAGATCCCCAGGCCTGTAAGCACCATGAGAAAGTGGAAAAGTATATGAGAATAGCCCCCCTCACAATCAGAGATACACAGACTAATGTGGTCATATCTGAAATCAAAGGTCCAATAACCAGCAGTAAGCAATCAGGGTCCCAAGGACTCAGAAGATCTTAAAGAGTAAATCGTAGAGAACAGCACACCTACAGATGCACAAAACCATAGGTGAGTAGTAAGTTCTTTATCAGTAACATTCACCTTCTGTAAGGCTTTCTTTCTCCCAGCCGCAAGCAGACGACAGGCTAATGGGAGAAGCAGGAGTTTCTGCTCGATCTGAAACAGAGATAAATGGATGTGGTTATGTTTATTAACTTTATATAAGACCTAAGTGGTTTACAATAAGAATTGCAAAGAACCTCATCAAATCATAGGAGAGACCTCCAATCACTCGTTCCACCCTCCATATGATTTCCCATGGATTGTTCCTTACACCTCCCTAACCAGTTACTTCTACCCTACAAGCATGTTGGAAACACTGAATTTCTTAAGCTTTGGCTCATTCCAGACCCTTTCCTGGGTTGCCTCCCAGTGAGCTGTAGAAAAACGTGGTACAACTAAGTTATGGTCTTTGCTACTCTTTTAGTGACCTGACTTGGCCACTGCTGGAGACAGGGTGCTGAGCTAGAATGGCAATAATTTTGTTTTTATATTCACCAGTTAGTAGGAAAGATTCATCCAAGTCCTCTGAGCTGTTCCTCTGCCCCAGGCCTGTGGAGCAGCTGCGCTGGTGCCTGCTTCCAGAGCGAGACCCCTGGTGCTTGATCTTTAGTCCTGCAAAGAAGCATTCAGCAAGAGTGAGAAAAGGCAGTGTCAAGCAGTGGCGTCGTAAGGGGAGGGTGCAGGCATCCGTCCTCCCCGCCGCCCCCCCCCCCCCCCACTGCCACATGTGCATGCCGCTTCTCTTCTCCCGTACCTCCGTAGCATTCCTGGTGCGATCAGCAAACCCCCAACCTGCTGTCACACCAGTGTCGACTCTTCCTCTGATGTCACTTCCTGGACCTGTGCCTAGGAAATAGCGTCAGAGGAAGAATCGACGCTGGCAGGTTGGGGGTTGCTGATCGCACCAGGAACATTATGGAGGTACGGGGAAGGGAAGTGGTGCACGCGCTACGGGAAAGGGAGAGGGGTCGGAGAGTGTGCCCCAGGCTGTGGAAAGTTCAAATGTTTGTAAGCAGGAAATGACATCATGCCTTGCTTTAAGGCAGCACAGATTTGTTTGGGAGAATCAGGCTCAAGTTTCAAAGTCTTTAACTGGGACCATGAAAGCTGAGCCAGGGGAAGCAGCTAAATGCAAGAACTGGGAGAGGATTTTGTGCAACCAGGACATTTCTTTCTCCCCAAAGAGCTCAGAACGGGTTATAGGTTAATCTACATAATATACAGTTAACAGGTTACCATTTGCCAGAAGTAAAACCGCTATGTTCCTTTTGAAAAGTATTCCACCAATTGCATCAGCTATTTAATACTATTTACATACAAACCCAAACTTTCTTGCCAATTGACACATATACAGTTATGTTAATGTCTGTTTGCACTAGATGGGCTTTTGATTTCACATTTTATTTTGCTGGAACTCTCTCTTTGAGCAAAAGTGCTAGAGGTAACTGGGAATTCCTTACTTGGATCACCAGTTCCTAAGTTATGAGCTGATCTTTTTATTTTTTTTTTAGGAAATCTATCTATCTTTTTCTTTCTGTCTCATTGAATTAAGGTATATTTTTAGCAATACCTGAGAAATTATCATCTTTGCTGATTTTAAGCTATTATTTTCTCTTTTTGATGCTTTTGCAGCTTTGACTCTGCCAATTGTGACTCGAGCCAGGCATTACGTGCTTGTGTCCTTGTCATGTTTCTTTTTTTGCACACATGTATTGGATTCGGTGCTTCAGTCTCTGTGGATGTCCTGCTGTTGTGAACAGACCACTCTATTTTATTGTGTCAGATTCCATGTTGGGATTAGCTTGTTGCTCTGAAGGAGCAACAGTGACTAAGACAGTTAGGACCAAAGTTGATTCCCTGTCCTGGACGTGTACAAGAGACCCTTTAATGGGTGCACAGGACGTGTCTGCCACTGTCCATTGTGACAAAGAGGCTTTTTAAAATCCTAGATTCTTTTGTTTCCTGCTTGGCTTAATTATAGCACTGACACACTTCCCAAAAAAAGTAGGAAAATCAAAACGTAACACACCATCAGGAGATTCCCTATCAAAACCTAGAACTATAGATGGGTCCAAAAAAATGACTACAGAATATTGATCGTGCTTTAATTTCCATTTCAGAGAGACAGGATCAGATCGCAGGAGACTGGATCTGTATATTCAATATATTCATAAATGATCTAGAAACAGGGACGAAGTGTGAGATAATAAAATTTGCGGATGACACCAAACTATTTAGTGGAGCTCGGACTAAAGAGGACTGCGAAGAATTGCAAAGGGATTTGAACAAACTAGGGGAATGGGCGACGAGATGGCAGATGAAGTTCAACGTTGAAAAATGTAAAGTATTACATGTGGGAAGCAGAAACCCGAGGTACAACTATACGATGGGAGGGATGTTACTGAATGAGAGTACCCAAGAAAGGGACTTGGGGGTAATGGTGGACATGACAATGAAGCCGACGGCACAGTGTGCAGCGGCCGCTAAGGGAGCGAATAGAATGCTAGGTATAATCAAGAAGGGTATTACAACCAGAACAAAAGAAGTTATCCTGCCGTTGTATCAGGCAATGGTGCGTCCGCATCTGGAGTACTGCGTCCAATATTGGTCGTCATACCTTAAGAAGGATATGGCATTACTTGAGAGGGTTCAGAGGAGAGCGACACGTCTGATAAAAGGGATGGAAAACTTTTCATACGCTGAGAGATTGGAGAAACTGGGACTCTTTTCCCTGGAGAAGAGGAGACTTAGGGGGGATTTGATAGAGACTTACAAGATCATGAAGGGCATAGAGAGAGTAGAGAGGGACAGATTCTTCAAACTTTCGAATAATAAAAGAACAAGAGGGCATTTGGAAAAGTTGAAAGGGGACAGATTCAAAACGAATGCTAGGAAGTTCTTCTTTACCCAACGTGTGGTGGACACCTGGAATGCACTTCCAGATTGTGTAATAGGGCAGAGTACGGTACTGGGGTTTAAGAAAGGATTGGACAATTTCCTGCTGGAAAAGGGGATAGAGGGGTATAGAAAGAGAATTACTGCACAGGTCCTGGACCTGTTGGGCTGCCGCATAAGCGGACTGCTGGGCACGATGGACCTCAGGTCTGACCCAGCGGATGCATTGCTTATGTTCTTATGTCTCTTTTGCCATCCTCCAATGGCTCTGGGCTGTCTGGCTTCAAAGGAAATTGTTTCCTTACTGACTTAATAACAAAACAAAGTGAATATTTCATTTCATTTTCAAATGACTAAATCCTTTACTTTTATCATATTACATTTCTGTATACAGCATCAAGACCATCTAGATCAGTGGTTCCCAACCCTGTCCTGGAGGAACATCAGGCCAGTCAGGTTTTCAGGATAGCCCTAATGAATATGCATGGGGCAGATTTGCATGCCTGGCACCTCCATTTTATGCAGATCTCTCTCATGGATATTCATTAGGACTATCCTGAAAATCCAACTGGCCTGGTGTTCCTCCAAGAGAGGGTTGGGAACCATTGATCTAGAACACATGATCATGAAAATTCAGGAGCAGGGTTCTCTGATTTCATACATGAATTGAATGTTTCAGGTCTCATGAGGGTCTTACCTGCATTGTGGATGCCCAGGGAGGAGCGCAATGGCTCCTGGGTGGTAGAATGGATGGGCTCCATGTGTGTGTACATAGACACCACGCCACAGCCTTTGCTGCACTGAATTGCCTTCAAACGGAACCTGCGTCCAGCACCTAAAGGCACAAACAGCAGCACTGGATCAAGACGCAATCTCAAGGCCAGTAAATACACATCTAAGCAGTCCCATCATACAAGCCAATACCTCTAAGTGTCACAAATTCAGTAAATAGGGAGGGGGTGCCTGCCTCTGAGGGTTAAGGGGATGGGACTTCTATAGCACTTTTTCTGTGTAGTTTATACAATCAAAGCAGCGTACATATCTTAGACAGATCCTTATTTTGCACGTGGGGAAAGAAGTGTTAAGTGACTTACGAAAGGTAATGGCGGAATAGAAATCTGAAATGTAATGACTTGCCCAGTGGGAATCAAACTCGCAACCTCAGGGTGCCAAGGCAGCTGCTCTGACCCCTAGGCTACTCCTCCACCAAGCTGAGTTTGTAACATTCCCTCCATAAGACATGGAATACAAGTGACCATTGGCCTGCCCAAGCCACACATACCAGTGGTAGGAAGTGGCTTTCTGAAATTGCTGTTTACGTGTGTGTATGATCTTCATATGCAATATTAACCCATGCAGATGGTCTTTAAATAGAGGTTTATGACATGGGGGCTCCCAGGTGGCTGCAAGAGGAAACCTATTATATGATGACACCCAGATTCCATTATAGAATACATTAGCACACCTCACATGTAGGCTCTGCAGTTACACTCACTTAGAGTACGCCTGAATGCAGCAAGGACAATTGTCACTTATAGAATCCTCCAAGTCATATGTGTAACTAGGAGACACGCCTGTGTCCTGTCCACGCTTCAGCCATGCATTTGCCCTTATAGAAAGCACGTAGGGTGCTCACGCAGATGTGCAGCTTTTTCTGCATAGACATACGCAATGGGATGCCGAACCTCAGGCACCTAGTTAAAGAATTGCCTTTTGTGTGTCTAAAACTTCTCATAAACTCTTGCACTAGACACAGTGATCCAGGAACTCCACATGCCCTCTCACACCAGAGATAGCCAGGAACTCCTCATGCTCTCTTGCAGTCTTGCACTAAACACAGTAAGCCACGAGCTCCTCATTCTCTCTTGCACTGGACACACTGATCCAGGAACTCCTCAAGCCCTCTCACACCAGAGATAGCCAGGAACTCCTCACGCTCTCTTGCAGTCTTGAACTAGACACAGTAAGCCAAGAGCTCCTCATTCTCTCTTGCACTAGACACAGTGATCCAGGAACTCCTCATGCCCTCTCACACCAGAGATAGCCAGGAACTCCTCACGCTCTCTCGCAGCCTTGCACTGGACACAGTAAGCCAAGAGCTCCTCATTCTCTCTTGCACTAGACACAGTGATCCAGGAACTCCTCAAGCCCTCTCACACCAGAGATAGCCAGGAACTCCTCACGCTCTCTCGCAGCCTTGCACTGGACACACTGATCCAGGAATTCCTCACGCTCTCTCGCAGCCTTGAACTAGACACAGTAAGCCAAGAGCTCCTCATTCTCTCTTGCACTAGACACAGTGATCCAGGAACTCCTCATGCCCTCTCACACCAGAGATAGCCAGGAACTCCTCACGCTCTCTCGCAGCCTTGCACTGGACACACTGATCCAGGAATTCCTCACGCTCTCTTGCAGTCTTGAACTAGACACAGTAAGCCAAGAGCTCCTCATTCTCTCTTGCACTAGTCACAGGGATCCAGAACTCCTCATGCTCTCTTGCAATCTTGCACTAGACACAGTGATCCAGGAACTCCTCATGCCCTCTTACACCAGAGATAGCCAGGAACTCCTCACGCTCTCTTACAGTCTTGCACTGGACACACTGATCCAGGAACTCCTCACGCTCTCATGCAATCTTGCACTAGACACAGTAAGCCAAGAACTCCTCATGCTGTCTTGCAGTCTTGCACTAAACACAGTGATCCAGGTTGTAGCAGTTAGTTGTTAATTATTTCATTTCTACATGGTTCTGGGCACTTAAGTGCTGTATTACTTACCACGCTCCAGCTCCGAATCTCGTTCTGCTGCCTTCTCATTGTCCCTAATAACAGATCTTGCTGTCAGCTGGTGCAGGAAGTTTTCTCTGGGCTGATCCTCTTCCTCCTGTTTCATCTGTCCTGCGCTGAATAAAGACTCCAGATTGATCATCACTTCCCAGGCAACAGGTTGGCCAGCACTGAGCCCCTGGACCACCACACGGCACTGAAGTATTGGTTGACTGCAGCTCTGAGACTCGCTTGTGTCCTCTGTTGCCAGGGAGGTTGTGAAGAGGTACTGAGGGTCAACAAATGTATCCCAATCCAGCTGAGGAGGGGACAGTAAATGACCTAAGAAACAGAAGAAACTGCAGTGACAGAGAAGGAAGTCCCAGTCCCCCACCCCTCGCCATTATTAGGCCAATTCCTTTATCCCTTTCTATCCCTTCTCCTCATCCCATACTCAGGTTTTTGCTGGGAACACTTAGGATTAATTGTTCAAACAGGCTATAGAGGCTTCTGGCTACTTAAACCACACCACACTGAACAGGCTGACTGCTAATATATCAGCCTGCTCTAATTGCCTGAGTAGGATCTGGAAGCATTGTTGGGAGAGGCAGGATTTGAACCCTTGGTTCTAAACCCACTGCTCTAATAACTAAATTAGTTCCTCTAAATTTGTAAGCTGATTCCTACTTGCAAAGAAAATTAGTGAAGGCTAAACAGAAGACACTAAGTCCCAGGACAACTCTTTTATGGAGGTAACAGTCCTCCCCTCCACTGATGGAGAAAACAGATCTTCCCTAATAGCCTTCCTGGGTCAGACCAATGTCCCAACTTCATGGTGGCCAATACAGAAACCCAAATAGTAACAACATTTCATGCTACCGATCCAGGGCAAGCAGTGGCTTCTCCCATGTCTGTCTCAATAGCAGACTATGGACTTTTCCTCTAGGAACTTGTCCAAACCTTTCTTAAAACCAAATACTGACAACCCTCTCCTACCCCAGCTCCCAGTATCAGGCAGTAAATATCCCCTCCACCTCATGGTATCAGGAATTGACACAGGAAGCAGTGACTCTCCCCTTCACCTTCTGGTATCAGGCACTGACAGAGGAAGCAGTGACAACCTCCCACCTTCTGGTATCAGGTACTGACAAAGGAAGCAGTGACTTTCCCCCCCCCCCCTCCATTTTGAATCTTCTTGTATCAGGCATTGACACAGGAAGAAGTGACCCCCCCTCCCCCCATACATACACACCCCTTCTGGTATCAGGCAGTGACAAAAGAAGCACTGAACTCCCCTCCTCCCCACCTTCCGCTATGAGACAGTGATGGTTCAAGCAGAGTCTTCCCCTCAGGAATCAGGAGAAGCAAACAGATCCCTCTGTGCTCCCGCCCTGACCGAGTAGAAGGTTTTTGTCTCAGAGTCCACTCTGACTCAAGTGAAATGAGGCATTTCAAATAGGAACGTGATATGATAGTAAGACCTAGCTATTGGCTCCAGCCCTTTGTCTATTACCAGATTCAGTGCACTCTGCCAGACTTCTGGTGAGACTAGCTTTCCGGATACGCTCTCTGTTAGCAAGATGTTCCTGCAGCCTTCCATCCACTTCATGTCCACTCGGTGACACTTTCTCCAGAGCCCAACGCAGTCGATGCATGTCCAGTTCCCCGTGAGGGGAAGAGAAGCTCCGGCCAGACATTGTGGCTTTTACCAGCTCCTTCCTTTTTTTAGCAAGTTCATCAGAGCTCAAGGCCATATTATTCTGAATGGAATTAAAAAGGTCAGATTAACTTGGACAGTTTGGGATGCTCGGGAGAAGTCCTTCAATGAAAGCTGAAGTAAGAACATTAGAATTGCTATACTGGGTCATATCTAAGTCCATCAAGCCCAGTATCTTATTTCACAGTGGCCAATCCACCTCACAAGTACCTGGCCAGCAACCCACTAAGGGCCAGATGCACTAAAATCAGTGCTCACCACTAAACCTGGGATCGATTCCGTACAAACGTAAGGAAGTTCTTCTTCACCCAGAGAGTGGTGGAAAACTGGAACACTCTTCCAGAGGCTGTTATATGGGAAAATACCCTCCAGGGATTCAAGATGAAGTTAGACAAGTTCCCGATGAACCGGAACGTACGCAGGTGAGGCTGGACTCATTTAGAGCACTGGTCTTTGACCTAAGGGCCGCCGCGGGAGCGGACTGCTGGGCACAGATGGATCACTGGTCTGACCCAGCAGCGGCAATTCTTATGTTCTTATTGCTTTTACCAACCCAATGCACAAAAAGGCCCACTGCGTGTTTTTCCCCTTGATCGCCCATGCAAATTAGCTAAAACCCCATGCAAAGTAGCCAAGTGATTGATGCACTAACTTTGCTTGGCTATTAAAAAAAAAAAAAAAAAAAGGGGGGGGACTAAGCGATTAGAAAAAACTGACAGGTTTGCCTGGGGGTTTGTCATTTTTTTTCATGTGTTACACATGCAAAATATCTGTCCCATAAAAGAAAAAAGTCTCCCACCACCGATGATGGCCCTCCCTGATGACCCCCGACATACGCAGCAAGAGAGAAAATTGGCAGGAGGGTGCCCACTCCCAACTGCCATGGCCCCCTGCGCCAGGCACCCCCGAGCCACTGTCCCACACCGAACCAAAAAAAGAATGGCAGGAGGAATGCCCACTCCCTCCTGCCACCGGATGCTCCCCAAACCTCCCCTGTACCTTTTTAAAAAGTTGGAAGCAGGAAGCCCGCTCTGAGACTCCTGCTTTGGGCCTGCCAGTCCTAAATGACAGACCTTCCCCTCCCTGGTTTCAGGTGTTATATTTGCAAGTCCCGTTATATTTTAGCGATATGACACCTCAACCCTGATGAAGGGATTGAAACGTGAATTCATGTCGGTGGGGGGGGGGTGAATGAGCCGGTTTTCTATAGTTAAGATAAGTTTCAATTTTTGTTTGACTATCATTATATGTTTTGAAGAAGAGTATGCTTTTTGGAAGAAAATGTGATATATGCGTATATATAAAAAAAAGGATCAATGAGGATTTGTGTTGCACTTTTAGAGTTATATCCTCAGTTCGCCATTTCAAGACCCATCTCTAATACTTTAGAAATTTAATATGAATGCCAGATATAAGATGGAATCATTTTTGTGATTAGAATTTGACATTATATTGATTGTTTGATATACTAATCATTCAGTTAGGCTAGAAAAATTATTTGGAAGAGAAGAATTTGAAGCCAGTACCAGGTGCTCCACAAAACATTAAACATTGGTATAAGCAATATAGTGTCAGTGTCCAGCATCCTTCAGTAGGAGGCAGGATTCAGTGGAGGTGAGGGCCGAGTACTGGAGTACCATCAAGGTCAACTATCGCAGTATCACTGGGTTGTTTCTTTACCTTGCTGCCTGTAGTGTCTCTCCGTGCCTGCAATGAGGGTCTGCAGAAGGGCTCCCACAAAACAACGCTCTTCTGGCCCTGCTGGGAAGCAGCTTCAAGGCACTGTGGGAAGGCAACCTCGTGTGAGCCTGCTGACTCACTGCTGGTGGAGCCAAGAGAGGCCGTGTGGCTTCTGTCGCTGCTAACAGAACAGTGAGTCAGTGTGTACTGCTTCTGGATGTAGGAAACTTGGGAAATTCGGGTCCTGATATCACAGCTTGCAACTGCTTCTCCACCTGCTCAAAACAGAAAGATTGTTAATGTTTATTTAGTTCTTGATACAACACCACTCTATATCTAGTCATACATAGGCCCGGATTCTCCATAGGGCACCGATCAATTGCCAATCACACAACGGTGCCCTATAGAGAATCACACCTCCACGAAAGATAGGTGCCAGAAATACACCTATGGATGCACTTTAAGCCGTCTAACGCCACTTCCAGTCTTAGCCATGCTCATACTGGCCTAAAGCGCCTATATAGGCTTCATTCTAGCGTGTGTTATTTAGGAGAAGGAGTGCTGTTTTTTGCTCTTTCAAACAGCATTTGTTAAGTAGCACTACTTCACCACCACTATGCGATTCAGCACCTAAACTCTACGTGGATCAGCTGGATAATTCCTGATACCTCCCTCCCTCTGCCCCTGCACTGGACAGATAGTGGTGGAGTGGTTAGGGGTATTTCAGCCTATCACTATTCATTTACACACATGTGAAGGGCAATGTTTATATTTATTAAAATTTGATATACCGCTCTCTCATGAAAACATCAAAGCGGTTTACACCAAACTAGAAAGAAAGGAACTACAATCAGAAAAGGAAAGCTAATCATTCAGTCAAACAAAAAAACCTATGACACGCAAAACAGAGCAAGAATGCGGCAGCCAGAAGTCTGAGCCCCCGTAACGAACGCCTGTGTGAAACGATGAGAAGTTTGGCAGCCACTTTCCCTTGAGCTTAATTGAGGCATTACCACTTATAGCAACCACAGGGGCCAATTAAACTCTTCTCTAATGTGAGCTGTGTCCATGTGTACACCGTCTGCATGCTGGCATTTAAAAGACTTACCCTGACTTGGTAGAGCTGCTGCCTCTGCACCCAGAGGGTGTGAGATCAAATCCCAGTGCTGCTCCTTGTGATCCTGGGCAAGTCACCACTTGGAATGCCAAAGCCTTTACTCTGCTATTCTAGACTGCCATAGCAGACAACTGTTAGAGGGGTATAGATGGGGCTACCATTTACACAGGTTGTGGGCACAAATGTCACATCTAGGCATTAAGCTTTATGCTACTACTCTTTGTGGACATTTGGCACAGTGTACCCACATTATCATGACACCCTATTACAGAACTGCCTTCTGTATATTCCAATCCTGTAGAAAATCCCAGAATCCAATAAATATTAACTTTGCTTATCTTTCTGTTTTCCATTTTGCCTTTGCTTTTGTCTTTTTATGGTTCCTATGGGACTATTTGTTCTTACTTGATCATTTCCTTTCCTTGAGTCCTGCTAGGCCAGATGAAGGTAATATAAGAGATGGTGCAGTCTTGAAATTCTATTGACAAAGCAGATTGCTTGTGTAACTCCATCGTGTACGTCTACAACATGAAAATACTGCACAACTTGTGAAAAGCTCTTGTTAGATCATTAGAAAATTGAACTGAATTTGTAAATATATACAAGAACAATTTAGACTAGTAATCCAATCTTTAATTCTAAGTGACTTATTCTGAGGGGAGGGGGCAGAGACAGTCCTGAAAGTCCAGAGAAACACTATGGGCCAAAACATCCTGTAGGTCATTACTCTGAGGAAGAAGGCAGCTTTGGAAAACAAAACTGAGAAGATTATAACGCCTCTATAAATAATACTATCATTGTTCTAGTCACCTCTGTTCGCAAGCTTGGAGTCGTCTTCAATTCCGACCTCTCATTTTCTATGCACATCCAACAAACTGCTAAGGTATGTCGCTTCTATCTATATAACATCACCAAAATTTGCCCCTTCCTCTCTGAGTACACTACCCGGACGGACCCTTGTGAGACTGGAAGACTCGGCGTCAAAATGGCAGATGGTGTTTAATGTAAGCAAGTGCAAAGTGATGCGTGTGGGAAAGAGAAACCTGAACTATAGCTATATTATAGCTGGGCTCTGTGTTAGGAGTCACTGCCAAGGAAAAGAATCTAGGTGTAATTGAGGATATGCGGCAAGGCTAAAGCGACTAGGGTTCTTGAGCTTGGAGAGAAGACGGCTATAAAATACAGAGTGGAGTGGAAAGGGTAGATGTGAATCACTTGTTCACGCTTTCCAAAAATACTAGGACTAGGGGACATGCGATAAAGCTACTAAGTAGTAGATTTAAAACAAACCAGAGAAAATATGTCTTCACACAATGTGTAATTAAACTCTGGAATTTGTTGCTGGAGAATGTGGTGAAATCCGTTAGTTTAGTTTGGATAATTTTCTAAGAGAGAAGTCCATAGGCCATTATTGCAAAATTCCTAAACTGCCTTTCGGAAATCAAAAACTGGATGTCCGTCAATAAACTACAACTAAATGCCTCCAAGATGGAACTCCTTTGGATCAGTAAAGAAAGCTGCGACTGTGCCCTTTCCTCGCTGTGCTAAGACTCGACTACTATAATTGCAAAAGACCAAGTGCACAGCCTAGGAATACTCCTTGACTGCAACCTGTCGCTTTCCGACCATATCTCTTAGGTGGTATCTTCCTCATTTTACTACCTGCGACAACTCCAAAAAATAAGGGAATACTTGTCAGAGTCTGACTGTGCCCAGCTACTCTATGGCTTAGTACTCTCCCTCATGGATTACTGCAATGCGCTATTCAATGGTCTCATGGCAAAGAATGTATGATGGCTCCAGTGTGTTCAAAATGCGGTGATCAGACTTCTAAAAAACCTCCGTGCCCGCAACCCTGTCTCCCAGGCTCCAGCGTCAGCTCACTGTCTTCCCGTAGCCAAGGGCTTTATGCTAGCGTTCAAATACTTCCTTGACATGGCGCCAGGCTACATCTCTCCACTCCCAGGATGAAATACGCCTCAAAACGCCCTCTGGTCATGCCCTTCGACTACAAACTGCCAAACGACAGTCCTACTCCCACTTCATACCAAGCCACTGGAATCGATGCCCTCACTGATCAGATCCCTTGAAGAACTCCTCAACTTTAGAAAAGCAATAAAAACATACCTCTTCATCTAACCCCCTGCCCTTGACCCATAGACTACAAAGAACCAGAACCAGTAAGTGTCACCTAAGGAAAACTTACATTGTAAAATCTTGCACTGTAACTATGGCAAATCTAACCTGCAAACTGTCCAAATGTGTCAAATTAGGATAAAACTTGTACTTTAAGGATAACTATAGCAAATCGTAACCAGTAAACTGTATGGCACAGTTACTTACCGTAACAGGTGTTATCCAGGGACAGCAGGCAGATATTCTCACATGTGGGTGATGTCATCTAAGGAGCCCCGGTACGGACAGCTTTAAAAGTGCATCGCCACTTTAAGATTTTTAGAAAGTTCGCGATAGACAGAATCAGCTTCTAGGTCGAGTTGTAGCTCTTTCCCCAACTGCTTAATAAATATAGTGATAAAAAGATTTAGCCGTTGGTGGACAGTTGAGTTGGAACTTTGTTGCAGACTCAGAGAAGTCCTGAATTGAATCAGACTGTAAGTCCGAGGGATATGAAGGTCTTGATGAAGAAATGCGTCGAGAAGATCGATGCTTACTTCAAGACCGGTACCAGTCTGATGCTAGAAAGATGTATGATACAAAGCTGCTGTTCTCTTCGAAGAACGTGAGGGAGCGATGTTTTCTTTTCGAAGCATCCAAGGAGGAACGATGCTCATTGGATTGTCGATAAAGAGCTCGACCGGTGTTAATTGGATCGATACCTAGACATGGCCTGTCGATGTTGCTCCAGAGAAAACCGGCTATACTTAGGTTGGACCAGTACCGAGGGAATCGATACTGAGGTAAGCAGTTTACATGCATCACTCAAGTCACTTCAGAAAAGTACCAGTACCCCTGGTTTATCTGCCAGTACCATTGGTGCCATGGCTTGCCTCAAGGGTGATCATAATAAGGATTCACAACTCAAGGTTGAGGCATGCTGGAAAGTGGTCATCGCTGCTTGGTTGGCATCAAGAGACTTGATGCAAAGTAACCTGCAACACCAATTGGGAAGCTGGCAGCTTCTGAACTGGTTTTCCAGACAGAGCGATGCCTCCTGATGCTGGTATCGATGTCTTCAACGACAAAGGTTTCTAATCGATGCCCATGCCTGTCCTGAACAATCTTTCCTGTTGAAGTTTCTTGAACATTTCTCCAAGATAGTACACCGGGCACAAGTTCCACCCGGAGGTCTGAGTGAAGGGACCTGAAGCACCAACTGCCGGGAAGAGAGGAAGGCCTTGGGCATATGTAATACTCCTTTTTTTTTTTTAGCCCATTAGCGGCCTGAAAAATGGTCGAGAAGACCGCATCAGTCAACTTAATGGCTGAGAAAAAATTAAAGTCTCGGTGGCCAAAGCCGTCGAGAAAAAAAGAGGAAAAAATGTTCCTCTTCTTTTCTTTTAAAAAGAAATAAACTTAACACAAATTAAGAAAAAAATACATGAGCGAGAAGGCAAATGGCAAAAGTCTGAATGTTCAGAGACAAGACTTCTTAGTTCTGTGAAAAATTAAGAACCGAGGAGCCACAAGCCTGCGTCGGGCGGGAAGGCACTCGCATGCATGCGCGGTGCAGGCAGTTCACAAACTTTCTTAAGTTCTTAAAGTGGCAATGCACTTTTAAAGCTGCCCGTACCGGTGCTACATGCATGACGTCACCTACATTTGAGAATAAGCTGCCTGAGAATATACTAATATGTACCAAGTTAGGATTAAAAAACTTGTATTGTAATCTTGTACTGAAATTATGTGTGCTTAACATATAACCTGTTCTGAGCTCTATGAGGACAATGGGATAGAAAATGAATGAATTAAATAAATAATTGAGATGGCTTAAGGAAATTCACTGCTTATTTCTAGGATAAGCAGCATAAAATCTGTTTTACTACTTGGGACCTGGGTTGGCCACTGTTGGAAACAGAATGCTGGGCTTGCCTCCTCCTAACCACACTGGTGCTGTGGTATAAATAAACAAACAAAAAGACTTTTCCTCTGTTAAATCTAAGCTCACGTTTGCGGTCTCAGGATACACATTTCAAATCTGACATATTGTAATCACAAAACAGAAAATAATTTTTTTTTTCTACCTTTTGTTGTCTGGTCATTATTCAAATCTTGTCAGTCCCAGGCTCTGGTTGTCTTCTGATAACTTGCTTGCCAGGGTCTCCTTCTTTCTTCATGCTAACCATCCATCTTCCATCTCTGTCCTCCCCTACTGTTTCCCTTCCCTCCCCCGGAGGTCTGGCATCTTTCCTTTTTTTAGTCTCCATCCACAGATCTGCCTTTTCTCAACTACCCTTTCATCCAGCATCTCTCCCTTCTTCCCTACCACCCCAGGATCCACCATCTCTCCCTTTCTTTTCCCAACTACCCTCCTATCCAGTATCTCTATCCCCCCCTCCACATCATCCCTTGTATCCAACTTCTCTCCCTTTCTATTCCCTCCCTCCTTCCTTCCTATGTCCTTAGTGCCCCCAGTGCCTCTTTCCTATGTCCTTAGTGTCTTCAGTGCCTCCTTCCTATGTCCTTAGTGCCCCCAGTGCCTCCTTCCTATGTCCCCCTCACTGCCTTCCAGCCTTTGTCCCACCCCCTCCTCTGAAGCCAGCCAGCCTCCCTGCTGCGCCAAAACCAGCCTCCCTCCAGCACTGATTCAAACCCCCCACGGTCCACCACCACTGCCTGCCAGCCTCTCTCCCCACCTCCCTCCAGCACCAATTCAACAACCCCTCTACCCCCCCCTACAAGTGTGTTCATTCTGCTGCCCCTCAATATCTCTCCTCTCTTCTTTACACCTCCCAGAGAACCCCATTCCTCAGATAAGCTACTCTTAGCTGTATCCTTCTTCTCCACTGCCAATTCCAGATTTAGTTTCTTTCATCTAACTGCTTCCTCTGCCTGGAATAAATTATCCGAGTTTGTCCGCCAAGCCCCTTCCCTTGTTTAAACGCAGACTGAAAACCCAGCTCTTTGATATAGCCTTCAATCCATAACCCTACACCCCACTCACTGCCCACCAACCCAGCTAGCAGATTAACTGTTCCCCTTAACTGTATCCATGACATCCTGTTTATCTGTCTTGTCTGTTTAGATTGTAAGCTCTATCGAGCAAGGACTGCCTTCTTTGTGACTCTGTACAGTGTTGTGTAGCGCTATAGAAATAATGAATAGTAGTAGTAAAGGCCTTGAGGTAGCATAATATTGAAAAGAATGCAGAATTTTTCATTTCTCTATTTTCTTTAGCTCCCTCTTGTACAGCAATGGAGGATTAAGTGAGTTGCTCAAGATGCCAAGAAGCAGCTGCAGAGGAATTAAACCTGGGCTTTCCTGGTTGTCAACTCATGGCTCTATGTACAAGACTCCTCCAAGACTTACAAGCCAGAACTTCTTCTGACAGGGCCAAGGGAAGCCAAGCACCTCCATATAATGGGGACTCCTTCAGAATCCCAGGTGGGAAAGACTGAAGCCACTACATTAGCTTCAGAGGAGGGGAAGGCAAGGAGCAGAGAAGAAAGTGGTTTTTACATGCTTGTCTACCACACTGCACAAATGCCACAGTGGTACAGACATGGCAGCCCTAGTGGCTCCATAAAGTGGGCTGGAGATAAAAGAAACACCAACCACACCTTCCCAAATGGACATCACCACAGGGACCCTCATGGTCTTCGGAGAGAAGATGCCAAACTTTAATGGCCAGAAAAGAGGGAGAGAGAAAGCCTGCGAGGTCTCCTGAATTGTGCCTTTTTTGTCTCCTTTAGCAGGACCCATAGGCCTCAGAAATTGGGCATAACAGCAAGAGCTCCTAACCAGAGAAATAAACGGACAGTGACAGACACAATGCTGAATTATCCTGTCAGCACAATCAGCCAGAACAATACTTGAGTTCCTTACATAAGTGCACTCCAACAAAACCTGATACTGGCAGTGACCTCATGGCCCACTGAAAGTCCTGCTTGTTCCGCCATTGATGATTGACAGGACAGCCACAGCTGGGGACTGACACTACACAGTTTACCAAACTCCTTCAGGCCACTGTTGTGTCCTAGTCCACCTCCCTACTAGGTCCTTAACCTGAGTTTAAGTACCGGGCTATCTCCCATGGACAACCTCAACTGATGGTGAGAACTCCTTATTAAGTATCAGCCCTGACAGAACCTTTTCTAGTCTATAAACATAGCAGGAAGGCACTGAAAAGAAAAATGCCTAGATGGATATCAATAAATGTTTCTTTGTTAGGAAACTCTTTCAAAGCAAAAGATGGGAGAGCTAGGACATCGAGAGGAAGAAGAGGAAGTCAAAGGTCATGGATGGTGGAGAGGAATAAAGAAACAATACAGGCCCTGTGGAATCTCTGCCAACTGCCACTTCATAGCAGCCAAGACCCAGAGGATGAGGCCTGAGGAGTCCTGGGCTCCTCCTGCTGTGCACTCCCTCAACATGACTACAGGCTGAGGTGTGGGGTTGAAGAGAGAACTCCCCTTGCTCAACCAAGGTAAAGGTTTGTGGACTGATCCCTGTGATAATCTCCTGTCAGGAACTCAGTCAAAGGCCCAAATCTATTCAGCATCATCATCTATCTGTATTATCTGCTAGAGGCAGAGAAATCCTGGCACATTCCAGGATTACTCCACCTATATGATGCACTGAAATACAGTCTCAATGTTCTCTGCCTCTATCTGCTGGTACAGGGAGACATCCTACTTGTCTGGACTATTGTAACTAGATAAGGAACACAAATTTCCATTATTTCCAACCTTCCCTGCCATCTGTTCCTCTCCTCCTCTCTCCCATCATTTCCATTTCCACATCCCTGTACCTAGCCTGACTCACTCTTGTCCCAGTTTTCTATCCCACTGGCCGAAAACTCCAGAGGGATCTCCTGCAGAGCTTTCTCCATATCCTCAAGCTGTGCAGAAGGGCAGGCAACTCCTGGCAAAAATGCATCGTCCTGGGAATGCAATACAGAATTGGTGGAGCTTGGAGAACCACTCTTGTAGCTGCGTTCTTTTCCCTGCAAAATAGAGACAAATGTTCAGTAAAAATAAAGATGGGAAGTTTGGGCTACTACAAGTTTGTAGGATCACTTTGATAAATTTTCATTTTGTTTAGGTACTGCTTGCTCCATCTAATTCCAAACCTTGACCCTCATCTTCTCCCTCCACCCCTTATATTGTATGTGCATCCTATGACCAGCACCTCCATAAAAACAAACCAAGTGATAAGAGTCCAGTTTGGTGTGTTAATTAATAGAAAAGGAGCTGACAAAGCAAAATAAAACGTGACAGTCTGTACTGCAAGGCGTATCAAAACAATGCTTAGAAGAGTGGACGCTCCAGGGTTTCAGGGCAAAAGAGGCTCCATTCTTACAGACACAAAAGAAAGGCTTTACAAGCAGCATTTTGGCTGGCTCATACACATGTGGTGAGGGGATATTCCAGGAGCCTTAACCTTTGCCTCAGCACCATCCCTTTTAAAGTGAGCTGGGGCCCTATTGTCCCTTGGGGGACTTTTTTGGCTTTGACATTCAAAGCGGTGGGCCCTGGAGGATTATGTGACTTGCCAGGGTCACAGAGATCAGCACTGGGATTTGATTTCACAAACTTTGGGTGCAGAGGCATCAGCTATATACCCCTTCCCTCCACACTGCCTTAAATGGAACCCACGTGCCAATTTCATCCTATTTCAGGAAGGCAAGGCTGAAGGTCTTAGCTGAAACTAGATGAGGTCACTTTGAAAGTGATTTGTGTGGCTAGAAAGCTTTTTACTCCAATTAATTAGCTGTCTAAAAATTACCTTTCTCCAGGGCAGCTAAAAGTTTGTGAAGGGCCAACTTAACACTATAACTGGGCCCTAGGTAAACATATCTTCATGACCTCCTAGATATTCATTCTTAATGTCCCCCCCCCCCCACCACCACCACCATCTCCAGCCCAACACACATCACCTTTCTAGAAGTAATCGTTTGTGAATGCGCTTGGAGATTAGGCAAGAACAGGTTTCAGATGGAATGACTTAATGGTTAGGGTTATCAGATGTCTGGAAAAACCCAGACATATCCTCTTTTTAGAGGACTGGTCAGGTGCCCAGAAGGATTTTCAAAACCCCGCAGTTGGTCCCAAGCTCGGGGCAGCGTCTGGAGGGCCTCCCAGCATGCACGGAAGCAACGTGACGATGTCACATGCATGTGATGTCATAGCATTGCATCCGCACTTGTTCAAGGAAGATGAGATGAGGTTTTGTGAGGGTGGGGCTGGAGCGCAACAGGGCAGAGCCAGGTATCCTCTTTTTTAATGAAGAAATCTGGTAACCCTATTAATGGTTATAATTGGAGAGCTTCTAAGTTATCCAGTTTCAGGAGGGATATTTTAGGCCAGTCCTAGATTTCCTGCAAAGCACACTGAAATGGGATGTAAGTTGAAAAATAGGACTGGCACCAAGTCTCCCGGCTGGAACTAGGTGACTGCCTGAGAAGCAGAGAAGAAGGGCAAGTCATTCTCACCCTCTACTGCCTCCGGAATTAACAAGTGATGCCAACAGTGGACTGCTTCAAAGAATGAGATTCCAGGCCATCAGGGGAATTCTTAGGGTTACCAGATGTCTGGGAAAACTTGGACAAGTCCTCTTTTTAAAGGACTGTCTGGGTGCCCAGACCTTTTTTTTTTAATGGGGAAGTCTGTCTGAGTTTAGCCAGCTCCCCCAACTCCCCCACCTACTTCCTTCCCAGGCCCAGCCACTGTAATTTAATCTTTGTGAAGCCGGTAGCAGTAATGAGCCAACCAGCTGCCACCAGCCTGCCCCATAAGCCACCTCTCTGCAGGTCCCACTTATGCAGGAACAGGAAGTCGCTGCAGAGAGGCGGCTTCTGGGACAGGCTGGTGGCAGCAGGCTCATCTTGTTGCTGCTGCCAGCTGCCCAAAGATTAAATTACAGCACCCAGGCCCAGGGAGGAGGTAGGTGGGGAGTCAGAAGCTACAGAGGTCATAAGGGGAAGCAGCATTGGAGGTGGGAGGAGGGAGAGGAGGGAGATGGAGAAACAGCATGGAGAGGAGGCTGGAGAAGCATTATGGAAAGGAGAAAGTGCTGGAGTAGGGTAGTGTTGGATGGGAGGGGAGAGACAAATGGCAGGAGAGGAGATTGGAAGGAGAGAGAGGAGAACCCGCTGGGGGGGGTTGGGGGTTAGAAGAAAAGAGAGAGAAAGAAAGAAAGAAACACCTACAGGAGAGGGGGTTGGAAGGAGAGAAAAAGAGAGGTGGAGAAAAGCGCTAAAAGTATGGGAATATGGGACCAAGTAAGTATGGGACCAAGGAAATAGGTGGAGTGGGGGCAGGGCCATGTGGTCTCTTTTTTTTTGTTTAACCCTAGGAATTCTATATCTGGGGTGTAAAACTGCGTATACATTTGGGCATGCGCATGGAATTTAATTGAGTAACAAGCTAATTAGTACCAATTTGGAGCTGCAAATATTTCATCTCATTAGTTTAGTGAGAGACATATTACACACCTTATTGTACAAAGACATGTAGAAAAATAGCGAGAAGGAAGAAAGAGAAGAGAAAATGGGGCAGAGGAGAGAGAAAGGTGGAAAGAGAGATGGAGCAAAGCTCTCACTGTATTCTTCTTGCTCTGGAAGCTGGAGACAGGGTAGAGGGTACAGTAGCTGATGAGGCGACTTCCTGGATACAGGGGGGCAATTTCATTTGGTGAGAGCAGGGCCTCTGTTGCTTCAGGAACGTACCAGTCGATGGTGATGTCACTCACCGCTGGTTCGACAGACTTCTTTAGAGACTTAATCAGCTAGTGGTAGGAGAGGGAAAGGGAAAAGCAGAAGTTCCTGCATCAGAAGAGCTTTCTCACCAGTAACCACATCCTGTGCTTGGAGAGAGGCAAATCTGGCACCAACAGTCAAACAAGGAGCACATCTCAGAACATGCAAAAAACTTTTTAGAAAATATGCAAATCCAACACCACCACAGTAATTTTACAAAGCTTTTTATAATATATGCAAATCCAGCACTACCAAGTTAATTTTAGAACGCTTTTTAAATAAAATATGCAAATTCAACACTACCAGGGTCATTTTATAAAGCTTTTCATTAAATATGTAAATCAAACACTACAAGGGCTATTTTTCACAATTCAATATGTAATAAAACCAGAAATATGTTTATAAAGTCTATTTATGGAGACTCTTGGGAGGGCAGTGTTAGGATGCACTGCAATGTGCCCTTTATAAAATATGTACATCTACACACAGGGATTAATATCTGAATAAGGCATCTACATGAAATAGTAGATGCGGTGGATGGTCAGACTGGATGGGCCATCATGTTTCTCTGTTTCTAAATGTGGATAAAAGCACCTATTGTGTGCCCCAGGTAGAATGCAATTCCTCTCACACAATTTTCAACTCTTTCAAAAAAGGTAACTATGTGCATCTACTAGAGGTCTGCATGGGAACGGAGATCGCGGGAATCCCACGGGTCCCGCGGGAATCCCCCCTAACCCACGGGACTCACAAGGGGAACCCCCTCTGGCCTACAGGACTCCCACGGGGACCCCCCCCCCCTCTAGCCAACGGGACTCCCATGGGGATGGAAGGCTTTGGAAGCAGGGTTCATTCATATAATATAATGGACACATCAGCCTTAGTAAAAGAGGGGGTTTATAAGTTAATTACCTGAACAGAAAACAAAGAAAGTGTTCCACCAAAGAGATTCCACAAGGAAAACAGCAGGGCAAACACAAAACAAATGTGGAATTGATGATCCTGTCAGAAGTAATTGCTGCTTTTTATGGGGACGGGCAGGGATGGAGGTAATTCCTTGCGGGGACGGGTGGAGACAGAGAGGATCCTGACGGGGACGGGAGGGGACGGAGAGGATCTTGGCGGGGACGGGTGGGGACGGAGAGGATCCTGGCAGGGATGGGCGGGATCGGAGAGGATCCTGGCGTGGACGGGTGGGGACGGAGAGGATTCTGGCGGGGACGGGCGAGGATGGGTGGGATTTTTGTCCCCGCGCAACTCTCTAGCATCTACTCAATGGGATGATTCTATAAACAAAGATTAGGTTCTTATCTCAATAATCTTCTTTCCTGTAGATGGGAGCAGAGGTCCTGAACATATCTAAAGGCATCTAAACAGAGTGATAAGGCGATGGCTGTAGCCATAAGGATGCTAGGCTGTATAGAAAGAGGAGTAACCAGCAGAAGAAGGGAGGTGTTGATGCCCCTGTATGGGTCTTGGTGAGGCTGCACTTGGTGTATTGTGTTCAATTTTGGAAGCCATAACTGGCAAAGGATATAAAAAGATTTGAAGCGGTCCAGAGAAAGGCGACAAAAGTGGTAAGAAGTTTGAACAGAAAGAAGTATGAGAAGAGACTGGAAGACCTAAATATGTACACTCTGGAGGAGAGGAGGGACAGGGGAGATATGATACAGACGTTTAACTACTTGAAAGGCATTAATATAGAACCAAATCTTTTCCAGAGAAGAAAAAAATGGTAAAACTAGAAGGCTTAATTTGAGGTTACAGAGAGGAAGACTTAGGAGCAATGTTAGGAAATTCTTCTTCATGGAGAGGGTGGTAGATGCCTGGAATACCCTCCTGAGGGAAGTGGTAGAGAGGAAAATGGTGATGGAATAAAAAAAAAAAAGCATGAGATAAAAATAGAGGATCTCTAATTAGAAAATGAAGGATGTAAATTAAAGAACTAAGGCCGGTATTGGACAGACCCGAGTTGGATATAGTGGCGATTATAGAGACGTGGTTCACGGAGAACCATGACTGGGATATAGTTACACTTCTCCCTCCGGATTCGTGGACGATAGGGGCAGAGCCGGACCGCGAATAGTGAACTACCGCGAATATCTTCTGGTCCAGCCATGAGTTCCCGTAGTCTCTCGAGACTACGATGGAAACTCCCCACAGCCATTTCCTATTGGCGATCAACACGGGGCAGGAGCGTAGGAAGATCGCTCCTGCCCCAAAAGCCCACTAGTCCATCAGGTAAGGCCGGGACGCTGGGGGGAAGGCTAAACTATGGTTTTTTTCTCTTTTTTTCCCCCTCCCCAAAAAATCACAAATATGTGAAATTGCGATTGCCAAAACCGTGAATGGGGAGGGGGAAGTGTATACCGGGCTATAATCTGTTCAGGAAAGACAGGGTAGGAAGAAAAGGAGGGGGGGTAGTGTTATATGTTAAAGATCATATTAAAGCCACACAATTGCAGGATCTGCAGGGCAAGGAAGAGACAATGTGGATCAATTTGGAAATAGGAACTGGTGAATATATTTACATTGGTGTGATATACAGGCCTCCTTCACAGACGGAAGAAGTAGATAGAAATTTAATAGTAGACATTCAGAATATATCTAAAAAAGGGTAAGTCTTACTAATAGGTGATTTTAACATGCCGGATATTGACTGGTGTATGAGATCCTGGATTCTCTACAAGGAGAACTGTTCCATCAGTTGGTAATGGAACCCAAGCATGATGGGGTCATACTGGACTTAGTGCTTACAAACGGGGAAAGTGTTTCTGATGTTACAGTGGTTGATCATCTGGCATCCAGCGATCACTGCATGGTACGGTTTAATATTAAGATTGCTTTTGAATGAGCCCTCTCTATATCAAAGGTAATAGACTAAAAAAAAACGAACTTTGTTCAGATAGGGGAATATGTCAAGGAATTATTGTCTGGATGGGAACATCTGGAAGGAGTGGAAATGTGGTGGGCAAAACTAAAAGAAACAATTGTAAGGGCGACAAACCTTTTTGTGAGGCAAGTAAGTAAAAGTAAGAGAAAAAGAAGGCTGCTTTGGTTCTCAAAAGTAGTAGCTGAGAAGGTAAAGAATAAGAGGTTAGCTTTCATAAACTACAAAAGATCGCAGAAAGAGAAAGACAGGTAAAAATATCTATAAAAGTTAAGAGAAGCTGGTCGTGTAGTCATGAAAGCAAAGATGCAAATGGAAGAAAAAATAGTTGATACGGTAAAAACGGGGAGACAAGACATTTTTTAGATATATTAGTGATAGGAAGAAGTGCAAAAGTGGCATTGTGAGACTCAAAGGTGAAGGGGAGGAATATGTAGAAGCTGATAAAGAAAAGGCCGAATTGCTTAACAAATATTTCTGTTCTGTGTTCACGGCTGAAGCTCTGGGAGTGGGACCGTAGAAGACAAACATGAATAGGGATGGAGGAGTAATAGACCCTGATCGATTTTCAGAGGATTGTGTTCGTGAGGAGCTAGCTAAAATAAAGGTAGACAAAGCAATGGGGCTAGATGGTGTACATCTGAGGGTGCTGAAAGAAGTTATAAACATAGTAACATAGTAACATAGTAGATGACGGCAGATAAAGACCCGAATGGTCCATCCAGTCTGCCCAACCTGATTCAATTTAAATTTTTTTATTTTTATTTTTTTTTTTCTTCTTAGCTATTTCTGGGCGAGAATCCAAAGCTTTACCCGGTACTGTGCTTGAGTTCCAACTGCCAAAATCTCTGTTAAGACTTACTCCAGCCCATCTACACCCTCCCAGCCATTGAAGCCCTCCCCAGCCCATCCTCCACCAAACAGCCATATACAGACACAGACCGTGCAAGTCTGCCCAGTAACTGGCCTAGTTCAATATTTAATATTATTTTCTGATTCTAAATCTTCTGTGTTCATCCCACGCTTCTTTGAACTCAGTCACAGTTTTACTCTCCACCACCTCTCTCGGGAGCGCATTCCAGGCATCCACCACCCTCTCCGTAAAGTAGAATTTCCTAACATTGCCCCTGAATCTACCACCCCTCAACCTCAAATTATGTCCTCTGGTTTTACCATTTTCCTTTCTCTGGAAAAGATTTTGTTCTACGTTAATACCCTTTAAGTATTTGAACGTCTGAATCATATCTCCCCTGTCTCTCCTTTCCTCTAGGGTATACATATTCAGGTCTTCCAGTCTCTCCTCATACGTCTTCTGGCGCAAGCCTCCTATCATTTTCGTCGCCCTCCTCTGGACCGCCTCAAGTCTTCTTATGTCTTTCGCCAGATACGGTCTCCAAAACTGAACACAATACTCCAAGTGGGGCCTCACCAATGACCTGTACAGGGGCATCAACACCTTCTTCCTTCTACTGACTACGCCTCTCTTTATACAGCCCAGAAGTTAGAGAAGTTTTGGTGGCTCCGCTGACTGACCTTTTCAGGAGTGGTACCAGAGGACTGGAGAAGGGCAGATGTGGTCCCTCTCCACTAAAGTGGAAGTAAGGAAGAAGTAGGGAATTACAGGCCAGTAAGTCTGACTTCTGTGGTAAGAAAATAATGGAAACGCTATTAAAACAGAGAATGGTCAAGTTTCTGGAATCCTGTGGATTACAGGACCAGAGGCAACATGGATTCACTAGAGATAGGTCTTGTCAGACAAATCTGATCAAATTCTTTGATTGGGTGACCAGAGAATTGGATAGAGGGTGTTCACTAGATGTAGTCTATTTAGATTCTAGCAAAGCCTTTCACAGTGTTCCATACAGACGTCTAATAAATAAACTGAGTGCCCTTGGGATGTGTCCCAATGTGATGAGCTGGATCAAGAACTGGTTGAGTGGAAGGCGACAGAGGGTAGTGGCATAGGATGAAGTTAAGAGGTGATAAGCTCCGGAGTAATCTAAGGAAATACTTTTTTACAGAAAGGGTGGTAGATGCGTGGAACAATCTCCCAGAAGAGGTGGTGGAGACAGAGACTGTGTCTGAATTCAAAAGGGTCTGGGATAGGCACGTAGGATCTCTCGGACAGAGAAAGAGATAATGGGCACACTAGATGGGCCATTTGGCCTTTATCTACCATCATGTTTCTATGTCTTTGAGCCACATATTGAAGTCCTCTGTGTTATTAACTCTTTCCCCTCCCTTTCCATATATAGGCAGAACTTCTGAAAAAGCTACAGTCTTTACAAAAGGTTTTAAACCCTCCCTTAGCTCTTGAAAAGCTTTCTGCGCTGAAAGTGGGGAGTTGTTGGCTTCCCTGATTATAGACAGTATTTGTTTGGTATTCCTATATAAGTGATAAATAGTAGTAGTAGCAGTCTGTACTTGCAGGCTCATCCTTTTCTTCTATTACAGCTTCCTATTTGGCAAAGAAACCCATGTGAGTGCCACTAAGAGGCCTGTTTATAGCACTCTGAGCTCACAGGCCCTTACAAACCAACACTCTGCTGTCTCCTAGTTGATAATGGTAACAAAATCACCAAAGACAAATTTGGCAATACTACATGAAGAGTCGTCGATGATCCCTAGAGATCCCAGCATCCTTTCAGGGACAGCTGGCAAATTAGTTACCTGAAAAGAGTTGAGGAGGGAATTACCTTGGACTGCAGTCTCTCCCCCTCACAGAAGAACTCTGCCCTGCCCCCGCTCACCTTCGCCACTCCTTTCAAAAGTCTGTGGCAGGCATTGGGGCCAAAACCAAAGCTGAAACACCTGAAGGAAAATTGAAAATCAAAGAGTTTATTGAAGCAAAATGCAGTAAGTATCAGGGCAATCACACCAGTTCACTTTCCTTTCAGCAGTCCTGGCTATACTCTCATCTCCCTGCAGTTCTCTTGTCATTTCACTAAATGGTCCCACTTCAACTGTTCTGTTAGGCTGCTAGGATATTGTAATTATGTGCTCTGAGTACTAATTATGCAATTCTAAGTAATAATGGAGCTGAAGTAAACATACTTGCTAATCGTCCAAATCAAAGTGTTGCAGCTAAAAACAGGATTAAATACAGCTGGTTGAACTTAGCCTGGCCAGCTCTGTTCCTGACACTGAGAAAACCCCTAGATAAGAGACAACGGAAAATCCACAAGGAGTTAAAAGGGGGGCGGTTTATTGATAAAGCACCACGATTGAACAGACTCAACGTATAAGAGAACAGGGGCACTGGGTAATCTGAATTTCTGCATCGCACTTATCCAGTATAGGTTCAAGGCGAGAGGCCCAGATGTTATTATAGAGAATTACAATGACTGACATTTTGAAGTTTTATAATAGTGAGTTGGGAAGGTCTGATATGTAAATTGCAACCGTTTTGAATGATGTCTATACAGCATCCTAGAGGATAGATTAGCGGTGATTTTCTTGACATGATAAGCAAGCTGCACTGTATGACATCCGGATGGATGTAGAATCACTGGAATGACTACAGAACATGCACAGACTCCTCACTTCATGTTCCTCACTTCATGTCGAACAACACTGGATGTGGAGCTAAGCTCTGGCAGAGCCGAGGGTGCAAACTCCTCCTACAGATTGTCGTCTCTGAAACATCGGTGGCCTTCCAGAATGTGCCAATGTTTGCGAATGATTTCCTGAATTCCCCATACTAGATGTGACAGTCTTATCTGGTTGTCATTAGTTTGTCCTGAGAGCAACTGTTTTCTGTTTTGACCTTAGAATAACTCTCTTCAATGTGCTTTTTTGGATATTCTCTGTGTATAAATCTATTTGTCATTATAGCAGCTTGTGCATCAGATTCTGAAGAATCAGAACAAATTCTTCTCGCTTAGAAACTGACAAAAGTACATTTCTTTCCAAAGCCTAGTTATGAAAGCTGGTATAATGAAGGTGAAAAACAGCACGTATGCTTCCTGATACGGAGATCCAAATAATTAATTTCATTGATGTCATACTGCATTTGAAATGAGAGGCTTATATCCCTAGAGTTGACCCATAGCAAAACTTGGCTTTGTCCCATCATAAAAGAAAGATATTGTCAATATAACTTTTGTAAAAGTAAATACAGTCTTTAAAGGGATGATTTCCTCATAACGTTTTGTCAGAATTGGCCACAAACAGATTTGCCAAAGATTGCCATATGTCAGGGATTATAGAGACCCCCCAAGGATGTACCTTTGACACATTGATAAAACACACCATAGGCAGCGGAATGCTTTTTTGTTTGGGGGTCCCAAAAGCTCCACCCTAGCCCCGGTTCATAGTCAGATGCACGGAAGACATAAGCGCATGGACAAATGGGAGCAGACAAATGAGCGCAAAGACTAGTGAGCGCAAGATAAGTGAGCGCAAGATAACAGTGCCAAGACATAAGCGCGTAGACAAATGGGAGAGACAAATGAGCGCAAAGACAAGTGAGCGCAAGATAAGTGAGCACAAGATAACAGCGCCAAGACATAAGCGCGCGGACAAATGGGAGCAGACAAATGAGCGTGAAGACAAGTGAGCATGAAGACAAGTGAGCACAAGATAAGTGAGCCAAGACATCTGAGAGCAGACAAGTGAGCGCAAGATAACAGTGCCAAGACATAAGCATGCGGACAAATGGGAGCAGACAAATGAGCATGAAGACAAGTGAGCGCAAGATAAGTGAGCCAAGACATCTGAGAGCAGACAAGTGAGCGCAAGATAACAGTGCCAAGACATAAGCACGCGGACAAATGGGAGCAGACAAATGAGCATAAGCACGCGGACAAATGGGAGCAGACAAATGAGCGCAAAGACAAGTGAGCACAAGATAAGTGAGCACAAGATAACAGCGCCAAGACATAAGCGCGCGGACAAATGGGAGCAGACAAATGAGCGTGAAGACAAGTGAGCATGAAGACAAGTGAGCACAAGATAAGTGAGCCAAGACATCTGAGAGCAGACAAGTGAGCGCAAGATAACAGAGCCAAGACATAAGCACGCGGACAAATGGGAGCAGACAAATGAGCATAAGCACGTGGACAAATGGGAGCAGACAAATGAGTGCAAGATAAGTGAGCGCAAGATAACAGAGCCAAGCCATAAGCGCGTGGACAAATGGGAGCAGACAAATGAGCGTGAAGACAAGTGAGCGCAAGATAAGTGAACCAAGACATCTGAGGAAAAGTTCAGTTTTCAGTAATAATGGCAGCGGGAACACAATGTCGGCGCGCATATGACCCATGCGTTTTGTCCCGTTGGAAGTAATGTCGCTCTCACCAAAGGCGAGTGAAATCCGCGCAAGAGAAATACCTGTTATAGAGCAAGTTCTAGACCAGACCTATAACAGACAAAGTCAGGCAGCGAAAGGAAGGTGGACTGTTCTGAGCAAGCATAAAAGGAGCAAACGTAACCAATCACAAAGAGGCTAGCGAAATGAAGGCAGGCTGTTCTGAGCAAGTAAAAAAGGAGCTAATGTAACCATAGTAATGTGAATGTGCGCGTGATTGTCGTTGCACTGATTTGTCCTTCCGCTCAATTGTCTTACGTGCAATTGTCATTGGGCTCAATAGTCGTTGCGCTCACTTATCTTCGCATGTTTGTCTTGCGCGCATTTGACTTGCCACCCTAGCCTCGCCCCAGACCTTACCAAGCTCCGCCCAGACCCCACCCCAATAATAATAGTACTAATTGTAAATGCCATTTCTTCCATTCATTTTTCATATACACACAATATCTTATTAACAATACACAATGGTAACCACAAAATTTAATTACACAAAGCTCACTCTTTTTCCTCTCCCCATCACTGCACAGCATTTCTTCCTCTCTCCTCCACCCCCATGTGCAATGTTTCTCTCTCTCTCTCTCTCTCATTCCCTCCCTTGCTGCAAAGGGAGTGAGGAAAGTGAGAGAGAGAGGAGGGATCCAGGGTGCATCTCTCCCAACCCCTCTACTGCCACATCCAACATTTCTCCCTCTCTTATCCCCTGGATTGTGTGTATCATCTTTTACCCCTGCCCACCAGTCCTATGCCCAACATTTCTCTTTCTGTCACCCTCTCCAGCATTATACCACATCCTCCCGTCTGACATTTCTTACCCCTCCCAGCCCCCAGCCCATATCCCCTCCGCCTTTCTCTGTCCATCTTTCCTCTCCCTCCTCTGCTCTCTCTGAGTTTTCCATCTCTCCCTCTACCCGTTTTGCTTCTCCCCTGAATATTTTTCCCTTTCCCCATCTTGCCCTCTCCACCAAGTCTATCTCTTCTTCTCCCCATTTTGCCCCCTCTACATCCATTTCTCCCATTTCCTCCCCCTCTGTCTTCCCCCATGTCCATCTATCCCTCTTGCTCCCTCTGTCATCCTCCAAATCCATCTCTCATTGTCCCCCTTCTGCCCCCCCCTCCTGCCACCTCTCCTGTCCTCCTTCTACTCCCTCTGCTGTTCCCAAGTCCATCTCTCCTTGTCCCTCACAAATCTGACATCTTTCCCTCCCTCCCTCCCTTACTCCATTCCTCACATCTCTCCTTCCTGCCTTCATTTGAATCCAACATCTCTCCCTTCACTCCCTCCCTCCCCCAAGTCATATATGCTCCCTCTCTGCCTTCTACTCCTCCCCTAAATCTGAAATGTATCGGGTGGGACCTTATTTTTAGGGCACTCCGGTGGAAGAGACACCTTTCTACTGGCCAGTGTGCCCGCTGGTCGGCACTCTCTGCCATGTCCCTTTGCCAACATCTACTCCTTCCCCCCACCACTACCATGTGTCTACCTTTAATTTCTTGTAAAAGTGCAATGTTGCCAGCCCGGCGGCATCTCTTCACTGTGACCTGCCCTCTCTGACAACTTCCTGCTTCCGCTAAGGCTAGCTGCAGTGGAGAAGACGCTGGGGCCGGCATCAGGGCGGCGCTGCACTTTTACAAGAAATTAAAGGTAGGCACATGGTGGGAGGAGGAGAAGGAGTAGATGTCGGCGAAAGGACGTGGCAGAGAGTGCCGACTAGCAGGCACACTGGCCGGTAGTAAGATGCCACTCCCAGCCTTGCAAGACGTGCTTCTTTTCCCACAGGATCCCCTTTAGGCCCTATTACAGTACTAGTATAGTAACTGGAAATTTTTGAGGAGGCCAAGGCCCCCGTGGCCCCCCTCCCCCGTTCCAACGCCTATTAAACATACCTTGAAAGATAAAATATTTTTTAAAGTGCAATAGTAGCCAAAGCAAGGATGAGGTGATTGGCTTTATGTCTGCATAAGGGTGTCTCTTTCCCTTTCACCCCAACAAGAGTCAAATTTCTCCCTCCCTCCCTCCCTCACCCAGGCATTTTGCTGCACTTAAAGGTCCCCTCACCCCCTGTATGCTCCCCAGTACCTGGTTGTCCAAGGTAAAAAGAGTAGAAGTGATCCCAATTTGCTCCTGCCCATGGTGGTTCCAGCTTCACAATGGACACCACAACCTTTTGTGGCATTCTTGTGATATTGCTACACTAAATTCTAGCACATAAAGTATACACACACACACACACATATGCAAACAAATATTTTATAAAAGATACATGTAAACTGTGACTCTACAGATACTCTACTCAAACTCCTCCCCTTGGTTCAATTATGTGCCTACATGAACCCTGGTTATTTTTAGGCATGGCCTAATGTTATAAAATTACCTGTGATCCCGTTCTATTGGCATTACTGTAATTCCATTGTAGGAATTGAGTGGACATAAGTCCTTGCCCTGCTAGTTACCTGCAGGTGCTTGCGTACTGTCTCACCAGTTCAATCACTTTCCCAGTATTAGGCACCATGGATCCAGTCAGGATGAAGAGTTGTCGTGGGTAACCCCGATGTACCGGCTGGCTCAGGCTCCACGTTAGAGCTTCTAGAAGGTTGGGACCTCCCATGTCAGCTCTTATCTTCTGAATATGCTCCAGGAGCATCTCGACTGTTTCCTGCAAAGGCAATGATAGAGAGATGACACGCCTCTGTACTCGTATGTTGTTTACAGGTATGTGCACATGCTTATGCAGAGGTCAGAACATCTGTTTACCGCCTTTCCCAAAACGGTGCAGTCTATCCATTCTATACGAGGAAGACCATTTCAAAAGTAATTTATTTACCTACATACCAAAATATCTGGGTGTGGCAAAACAGGGGGTTTCATTTGGTTTTTCTTGCACAAATCCCAAGGCTGATATTCAAGGATTCAGGCTCCTCAATGGGCCTCTTTATGATTCAGTATTTCTAAAATGCTGCCACATGCATGAAGCATTCTGTCTGCTCCTTTTTCACCCTCCCCAGGGCTTCCCGGCTTAGGTACGTACATTGCTGTAGAGCTTGCTTGTTGAGAAGAGTGTCTTGACGCTGGAGCCAAATCCAATAAGATTTAACAAGGTTCCTGTAGGTAGACTCTTAACAGCAACTGGCAAAGCCTCCTGTCCAGGATGGAGAGAGGAAGGAAAGTGTAAAAGGGGAGAGAGGCAAAGGAGACAGGGAGAGAATCAGGGTGAGAGTAATCAAAAGACACATGAGAAGAGATACAGACGGGGGACAGACAGGGAGAGACATTTATGAGAGTATATAAGAGAAAGAGACAAGAACACATGAAAAAAAGAGAGACACAGATGGGGTAAAGACAGGGAAGGAAAGTGAAAGAACCACAGTGAAAATATATAAGAGAGACAGGGACACATGAGAAGAGAGAAACACAGATTGGGGAGAGGCACATAGACAATGGGAAAGAATGACAGTGAGAGTGGGTCATTTAAAGAAGGCAATAACATTTCCCTGTGGCTTCTGCAGGTCAAAGTTTAAAATAGTAGCATGCACGCATGTTTCTGCCAGAACGTCATCTAAAGGCTATTCTGTAACTGTGTGTCTGACACATGGGCTGGTCTCACATGTACAAGCGTATCTTACAGACCCTCAGGAATCTGCAGCATTTAGACTCCATCATGGACATGCTTGATATCCTGCAAAATCTGGTAGCCAGGTCACTATGCGCAAACTGGCTGCTACCCTCTAGATTTGTAGTGCTCGTACATGAACGATTTAAAAAACTGCTGACCACGAGGTTTAAATATTGACTTTATTATTGCAGCTGTTTTAGTCCACTTGAATTTGATGAAGGAAGAATCAGATACATCTTGTTAGCGGATTAGCTCAGTACATCTGTCCCTAGCTTCCAAGTAGTCTGTCCTCTGCATTAGGGAATAAATACAGCAGATCACACAGGCAGCAAAGTTCAGGACTTAAAATAAACTTTTTATTGTTTCAAAGTGTGGCGATAAAGAGCAGGCTGTGTCAGGGACGTGACTTTAAATTAAAGAATAACTCAATGACCATATAATAAGAAACTTAAAATGTAAAACAAATATATATAAGCAATACAAAAATGCAAATAAAGCAAAGATACTTCTACGTCATTCACATTTAAACCTGTACCTCTACTGATTTTCTGAGGACAGCAAGCCAAATAATTTCACACCCTCCCATCTCCCCTAGCAGTTGTGTTCTTGTAACTGAGAAACCTGGACATGTGCATCAGGTGGGAAAGCAGCTTTGCATGCACAGTTGGACACAGCTAGAATTTTCTATTTGCTATATGCACTAATCAGCTTCAACACCAGGCTCCGACAGGTGATGGCCTGCTATCAAAGTGATGAAATTTCTGCAATAAGCTGCGTCATTCATATTGAAACCTAATTGCTCATTTTTAATCTTCTACAGTCCATCAGGATCCCTGAGGAAAGCAAACTTCTACCGAAACATAGCCCATGTAGGGTCCGGTTTCAATTATCTTTCTTGGGAGCAATGTGTGTATTGTGAGATTTTTTTCAATATATGTGTTGTCTACATTCAAGACTTTTTAAAATTTATGTTCTTCTATGATATTTTGATCATAATAATTTTTTAAATTTGACAACTCCTGTTACATCCAGGGACTCTTGTTCCAAATTTCCAAGTTTTTATTATTTCTTGATTTCCCGCAAATCCCAGAGTAGCTAAGCAGCTTACAAAGAAATTTAAATTAACATAAAATAAAATCAATACAATTTAACAAAAATAATAAAAATGACTTACTTTACAAAAAGGGACAGGGGGAAAAACTCCAATTTGTGATAGGAAAGAAAAGGGAAGGAAAACACATAAGATTAAGGGGAGCAGTCTAGTTGCTCATCATAGGGATCTCGTATTACATTATTTTAAAAGTTCAGTTGTCTAGGACAGTGTTTTTCAACCGCTGTTCCGCGGCACACTAGTGTGCCGCGAGATGTTGCCTGGTGTGCCGCAGGGCCGCCATCAGGGCAGTACTACCAGTCCTGCATTCAGGGGCCCGGAGCTGACAGGGGGCCCGAGGCAGGGGCGCCAGTAGCTCGCCAAGGCAAAGTGAGTCGATCACCCAGGACTCACTTTGTCTTGGCGATCTAATCTATCGAGCCGATAAGTCTTCTTCTCCCCGACGTCAATTCTGCAGTCGGAGAGGAAGTTCGGGCCAGCCAATCGCTGCCTGGCTGGGCGGAACTTCCTCTCCGATTGCAGAATTGACGTCAGGGAGAGCATGCGTCGGCGTCGGCTTTGGGGCCTGTTATCCATTGGTGGGTCCTGTTCCCCGATGGCAGCGGCAGTGGCAGTGGCTTGGGGAACGGCAGGGAGAAAGAAAGAAAGAAAGGGGGCAGGCAGGGAAACAGAAGGAAAGAAGAGAAACAGAAAAAAAGAAAGAAAGGTCAGGGAGAGAGGAAGAAAAAGTTGGGGGAGGGAATGAGGTGTGGAGGAGAGAAAGCATACAGGCTGATAGAAGGGAAGAAAGATTGGATGCACAGTCAGAAGAAGAAAGTGCAACCAGAAATCACCAGACAAGGTAGGAAAAATGATTTTATTTTAAATTTAGCAAAGTGGAGGCAGTATTACCACAGTTTTCAAAGGAATTTGCCCAAATAACTTAATAGTTAACTGGGTAAATTCCCAGAGATGAAAACTTCCCTTCACTTACTATGCACAGTTCTGAATTTATATCTGCTGTCTATATTTTACAATATGGTCACCTTTTACTAAACCGCAATAGTGGTTTTTAGCGCAGGGAGCCTATGAGCGTCAAGAGCAGCGCTGGGCATTCAGCACAGCTCCCTGCGCTAAAAACTGCTATTGTGGTTTAATAAAAAGGATGGAGGGTATATTTGTCTATTTTTGTATGCTATAAAAACCAAATACAGAGAGAGACTGAGAGCTGTTGACGAAGAGCTACGTGTGTGTCTTTCTTCGATTCCAGCCAGAATATCAGCTTTGTGTTCAGCCAAACAGGCCCAGGTTTCGCACTGAATAAAGTATTTTATAATTTTTCACTCTTCTGTTTACTTAATATTTCATAATAAAGTAATTATAAAATACTTTCTTTGTGTTTATTTGATTCCTATTCAAGAGAATTACTTTATATATAGTCAATATAGGCACAGAGTTAAATTTTTTAACATTTTCTAATGGTGGTGTGCCTCGTGATTTTTTTCATGAAACAAGTGTGCCTTTGCCCAAAAAAGGTTGAAAAACACTGGTCTAGGAGAACCCATCTCTGAATCGAAAAGTCTTCATCATACTTGTGCAAATGATGGTATAAACAGATTAAGAAAACTGGTGTGTGTCATTCACATTAGTTTCTTTTTAATTGTATAAAGAACAATTTTATAGGGTGGAAAAACAAAGAAGGACATGCCAATGCTGTCCCCTTTCACAACTTCTGTTTCTGTTATTTCTAGAACCACTTTTGTATATGGTGCTGAGGGACCTGGGCATTACTGGAGTTGTGGTGAATGCTCATGAAGTGAAAATTTTTTTCATTTGCAGATGATCTCCTCTTAACATTAACTAGTCTCCAATCTTCACTTCAGGCCCTATTCCAAATAGCGGAGGAATTTGCTTGACTTCTTTGAAGGTGTGAATAAACATGTGGATAAAGATGAGCCGGTTGATTTTCAGAAAGCTTTTGGCAAGTTCCTCTTGAGAGACTCCTGAGAAAATTAAAGAGTCATGGGATAGGTGGCAAAGTTCAGTTCAGTTGTGGATTAGGAATTGGTTATCGGATAGAAAACAGAGGGTAGGGTTAAATGGTCATTCTTCTCAATGGAGGAGAGTAAACAGTGAAGTGCCGCAGGGGTCTGTACTGGGACCGGTGCTATTCAACTTATTTATAAATGATCTGGAAGTTGGGACATGAGGTGATTAAATTTGCAGATGACATTAAACTGTTCGAAGCTCTTAAAACGCATACAGATTGTGAAAACTTGCAGGCAGACCTTAGAAAATTGGAAGACTGGGCATCCAAGTGGCAGATGAAATTTAATGTGAACAAATGCAAAGTGGAGTACATTGGGAGGAATAACCCAAATTACAGTTTCCAAATGCTAGGGTCCATCTTGGGGTTAGCACCCAAGAAAAAGATCTGGGCGCCATTGTAGACAATACGATGAAACCTTCCAATGTGTGGCAACGGCCAGATGGGATGGTTAACAAAACTAAGAATGTTATAATGTCTCTGTATCATTCCATGGTGTGGCCTCAACTGGAGTATTGCGTTCAATTCTGGTCTCCTTATCTCAAGATAGATATAGCGGCAATAGAAAAGGTTCAAAGAAGAGCAACCAAGATGATAAAGGAGATGGAACTCCTCTCGTATGAGGGAAGACTAAAAAGGTTAAGGTTCTATAGCTGAGGGGAGATATGATTGAAGTCCACAAAATCCTGAGTGGAGTAGAAGGGCAGAAGTAGATTGATTTTTCATTCTGTCAAAAATTACAGGAATTAGGAGACACTCAATGAAGTTACAGGGAAATACTTTTAAAATCAATAGAAGGCAATGTTTTTTCACTCAGAGAATAGTTAAGCTCTGAAACACATTGCCAAAGATTGTGGTAACTGCGGATAGCGTGGCTGGTTTTAACAAAGGTTTGGACAATTTCCTGGAGGATAAATCCACAGTCTGTTATTAAGAGAGACATGGGGGAAGCCACTGCTTGTCTTGGATCGGTAGCATGGAATGTTGCTACTCCTTGGGTTTTGTCCAGATACTAAGGACCTGGATTGGTCACCATGAGGACAGGCTACTGGGCTTGATTGACCATTGGTCTGACCCAGTAAGTCTATTCTTATGAAATTTAGTTTTTACTTAGGGCTTTTACTTAATTTGCAAAACTCAAAAGGTGAGGTGAAAGATAATTGAATTGGCCCCTTTCCATTTACTTGGGCAACTGAGGCTATAAAATATTTAGGTGTGGTGCTCCCTAAGGACCTGTCCACACTATACTCTCACAACATTGACCCATTACTTTTGTCCACTAAAACTAAATTGCAGACTTGGCTGTCTTTGCCGATATCCTTGATGGGGAGAGCAACATTGTACAACATGATGATTTGAGCTAAGGGCCGCCACAGGAGTGGACTGATTGACACAATGGACCACTGGTCTGACCCAGCAGTGGCAATTCTTATGTTCTCTTTAGTATTGTTGCTTGCTCATGACAGATTGCTCACAAAAATGTTAAAAATGTATTTAAGGAATGGTAAGAGGACGAGACGGCCAATCTTGAAGGCATGTATACCTAGAGGAAAAGGGGACCCTGCTTTGCTGAGCATTCGATCTTTCTCTCTGGCATGTGGGATGAGACACATTAATGATTGGTTTAGGTTTTTTTTTTTCATTTCTCCCTCCTCCATCCTTATCGTTTCAGTTATCTGCTAAATGCACCTACAGGACGTGTTTGTTCGTATTTAACACTTCATCAGATCTGGAGATGAGTGTGACAAGATTTCACCTTCTGCTACTCTTTTTCTCTCGCAAGGCAATGACTTCTTACCCAGTATGCAAGTTGATATGTTTCAGCGTTGGCAAAACATAGGTATTCGTTTTATATTTCAAGTCATCACAGAGAATGATACTCATTTAAGTTACTTCAAACTGAATTCCGCTTGGCAGCACGAGATACCTTTCCTTTTCTGCAATTATGAAATGACGTTCAAACACTGCCGCTGACATACTTAGGAGACGAGCAATGAGAAGGGCTTTCAGAAACTTTTGGACTTGAAGCACAGCAGTGAGTGCCATTAAGATTCCATTACAAATCTATGCAAGAACTTTTACCTGAAGTTAACTACGAAACTTTGGCAACTGACCTGATGGTTACTGTCACAGCATAGCATGTGAAGCAAGCACTTAGGATTACTATATGTATGCTTCATTGGGAATTATAATACAGATTTCTGATGAGATTGAGCGCACAAGGCAACCCTTTGCATAATGGATTGCTGTCCAAAATGTGCCTACCCATGACACATGCTTCTGGCCAACTGTGGGAGCTCATGTCTCACATATTTGGAGCTCTCGTTGGATCTCGAAACCATTAGTGTTGTTTGATGTTTGGTGTTTAGTGTCACCTAAGCCAAAAGGTATCACAGCTTTTGTGGCAAGATCTGTCTTAATGGGGAAGAAGTGCATCCTACAGACGTGGCTCTTACCAACACCACCTTCACTATTCCAGAGGAAGACATTGATGGTGACAGCATGAGCTCTCGAATCTGGACTCTGCTCCTGGAAAGAGATTTACTTTAGTGTGGGAGCCTTTTTGGAACTTATAAGAACATAAGAACATAAGCAATGCCTCTGCTGGGTCAGACCTGAGGTCCATCTTGCCCAGCAGTCCACTCACGCTGCGGCCCAACAGGTCCAGGACCTGAGCAGTAATCCTCTATTTATACCTTTCTATTCCCTTTTCCAGCAGGAAAATGTCCAATCCTCTCTTAAATCCCAGTACTGTATTCTGCCCTATTACGTCCTCCGGAAGCGCATTCCAAGTGTCCACCACACGTTGGGTAAAGAAGAACTTCCTGGCATCCTTTCAACTTTTCCGAATGGCCTCTTGTTCTTTTATTGTTTGAAAGTTTGAAGAATCTGTCAACTGAAAACTTATCTCTTTTCAAAATAAATTCTTTTTGTCATTCTTAAATTGTTTTTAGTTTATAATCTTTTGTAAATCGCATAGAACTCGTGGTTACGCGGTTAAGAAGTATGATGTTATGTTGACGCCATGTGCTTGTAATAGATTGCTCAACATATCCAACAGACTATTAACCCATCGGCACACTTGTAACCTCACACTTAGACTACTGCAATTCACTTCTAACAAGTCTCCCGCTGAATTGTCTCTCCTCCCTGCAATCTGTGCAAAACTCTGCTGCATGACTTATCTTCTGCCAACCTCACCCCTCTCCTCAAATCACTTCACTGGCTCCATATCCACCTCCGCATACATTTCAAATTCCTATGACTAACCTACAAGTGTGTTCGTTCTGCAGCTCCTCAGTATCTCTCCTCTCTTATCTCTCCTTATTTGCCTCCCCAAAAGCACTGTTCTTCAGATAAGCTGCTTTTATCTGTACCCTTCTCCTCCACTACCAATTCCAGACTTTTTCCTTTCATCTAGATGCCCCCTTTGCCTGGATAAACTACCTGAGTTTGTCCACCTTCCCTTGTTTAAAAGTAGATTGAAAACCCACCTTTTTGATAGAGCCTTCAATCCACAACCTTAATCCCCACTGCCCACCACCCTAGCCAGCAGATTAACTAACCCCCCTAACTGTATCCCCCACCCTGGCATCCTGTATGTCTGTCTTGTCTGTTTAGATTTTAAGCTCTTTTGAGCAGGGACCGTCCCCTTCGTGACTCTGTAGGTCTGTCTTGTCTGTTTAGATTTTAAGCTCTTTTGAGCAGGGACCGTCCCCTTCGTGACTCTGTAGGTCTGGTAGTGCTCTAGAAATAATAATAATAGTAGTAGTAATATTTAAATGTGCATCTGATGATTTTTTTAAAAATGTGTTGCCTATTTCTCCACCCGGATCGACATTGGAGAGGGAGGGGAAGGGAAGGGTGATAGGGGAGGCTATTGTTGTATTAGGCATTGTCCTATTTAAGCTGTTCTTGCTGTTCTGGATATATTATAAACAAATAAAAAGGATTAATTTTTTTTTCTATTTTGTACTTTGAAGCTAAGGGGGGACAAGTCCAGGACAAATGCCAGGAAGTTCTGCTTCACGCAGCGAGTGGTAGACACCTGGAATGCTCTCCCAAAGGAGGTTATTAAGGAATCCACTGTGCTAGGATTCAAAGGCAAATTAGATGCACATCTCCTTACGAGAGGCATAAAGGGATATGGGTGACTAAAACTACATCAGGTGTATACCTGACTGGGCCTCCGTGTGTGCGGATCGTCGGACTCGATGGACCATGGGTCTGATCCGGAGATGGCAGTTCTTATGTTCTTATGTACTTAGTCCAAACAATTTTTTGATAAGATCTTTTAGAGGTGTGTGGATAGAATCCTCACCACAATCATTCCACCATTTGATTCACCTCATCTTCAACTGTATTATGTAGCAACTCACACTGAAATTTTAAATATTCAAATTTTCATTGCTTAAGTTTGAGCTTTTGTCTCAGTTATTATTTATTACTGTTTTACTAGGAGTGACCTAATGGTTAGAACTGCTGCCTCAGCACCCTGAGGTTGTGGGTTCAGTTCCTGTGCGGCTAATTGTCACCCTGGGCAAATCGCTTAACCCTCCATTGTCCCAGGCCAGCCCACCAGGAAAGATAGGGAGAAATACTTAGACTGTGAACTGCTCAGAGGGCCTGTGCTGAACAGTATATCAAAGGCAAAATAAACTTGGAAGCTTAAGTTTCATATTGTCATTGACTTATTCTTTGATTTACAATCATGCCTCGATGCAGCCACATTGGGCTCTGTTTTATCTCTATGTCTTGCAGCAAGAAATAGTTTTTTTGAAGCCCTGTACACTGCTGCCAGTGTGATCTAGTATTTATTCCCTTGTGGACTGTTGCAGATCTCTGCAGCTCTGTTTCTGCTTTATTTGTCCCCTGTATTAGGTGCAAATGACCCGATGAAAGGGCTTTAGCACCTACACCTGCTTTATTTCTTAAGTATAAATGAGGATCCTATCAAGAGTTCTTTTCCTCCTACTTGTACTCTCTTGTACTCCTACTTTCTCACCTCCTCTCCAAAACTCTGCACACTCACTTTGATTCTCTCCATGTTGGCCCCATTCATACGATCACTTCTGTCAATGATAAAGATGATCTCACGTGTGACAGAGCGCAGGTCAGTGGGTGTCTTGTTCAGGTCTGGGCACAAGTTCAGCATGAGTACTGGGTTAAGCAAAATATCCTTATGGAATCGTTTCCGCACAAACGCAACCTACCAACATGATACAGGGCAGTGAGAGCAGGAAGACAGTTTTACCTCAACCTGACAAGAGATAGAACACCATTAAAAAGTGGGGGACAGTCTCGTCTCACTCTGAAATGAGATGCAGAGAGAGTGGAGAAAAATCTTTCCTTAATCCAACACAAGAGCAGTGCTGAGAGCATGAGGAAAGTCTTAGCACACCCAACACAAAAGACAGCAGCGGAGAGAGCAGGGAGAAAGTCTTAGCACTTTCCATCATAAGATAAAGCAATGGTGAAAATGAAGAATCAGCTCAGTGAAGTCACCTTTCTGTCGGAAGCACTGTCCTTGCGCACTGCACGGAGATAATCTCGACGACTTTTCACACGTGCTACATACTCTTGGAAGGTCAGGGTTCCCTCCGCAATTAGCAGATGGGGTTCATGGGGTTCTGAAGACATGGAGCAATACATGATAAATAGGTTTCATTTCCTGTGTGCTAATTCTCACTCCTAGCCCCTACACCCTCCACATACCCTGCCAAAGCTCCCATGCATACTTTCCCTACTGAGGCTCCTCCATAAGTGCATCTGCATCCTTCCCCTAAAATCATCACCATCCCTCCTACTATTTCCCCAACTCCTCTACATAATCTCCCCACTGAGGTTGGTGTGCATAACATGAGGAAGGACCTAGTGAAGTTTGAAGAATGGTCTGAAATTTGGCAGCTAAAATTTAATGCTAAGAAATACAAGGTCATGTATTTGGGCTGCAAAAACCAGAGGGAAGGATACAGTTTAGGGGGTGAAGAGCTTTTGTGCACAACAGAAGAGCGGGACTTGGGTGTGATTGTATGTGATGATCTTAAGGTGGCCAAACAGGTTGAAAAGGCGACAGCAAAAGATAGACGGATGTTAAGGTGCATAGGGAGAGGAAAAAGCAGGTATTGATGTCTCTAAGGGAGACTCTGGTGAGACCTCATTTAGAACAGTTTAATTTAGTTTATTTATTCCACCTAACTAAGCAGATATTAAAAAAAAAATCACATAAAATATAAGCAATAAAGAACCACAGTTGCTTAAAACGTCCCATATCTGCTCCCAGCCCACTCTCCTACCAGTTTCCGTCATTGAAGAGATGAGTTTTTAATAGTTTTTTTAAACTGAGCAGTATCATGCATTGTCCTAATTTGCACCAGCAATTTCATCCACAAAGCTGCTCCTGCAACAGAAAAGGAGGGTTGTCTCATCTTTTCAAAATTAATTTTCTTCACAGATGGAATAGAGAGGGGGTAAGTAGCCACTGACCCAGTGACGTAATACGGGGAAGGCAGATCACCCCGAGCGCCATCTTAGTGGGGGCACCGCATGCATCTCTCTGCCACCCCATGCCACGTTCAGGCTCTCCCTTCCCTACCCCCTCTCCTCTTTAAAATCTTCGCCAGTGCGAGCAACTATTCTGCTGCTCGCGCCAGCCTGGCTCCCTCTGAAAGCACTTCCAGGTTGCAGGGCCAGGAAGTGAAGTCAGAGGGAAAACCAACACCAGCGTGAGCAGCAGGCGGAACAGGAACGGAGGGGGCAGAAGGAGCTGACGGGGGCAGAGAGGAGGGTGCCACTGCCCCAGCAGACTCTTACCCAAACTACCCCACTAATCTGACCTTGGTGTTTTGTTTGGACGATCCATTTATAAACTGTATAAGAATCTTCTTAAATATGGTAAAGTGGGTAATTATAATATTCAAAATCAAAGTCAAAAACACCACTGTGAATGGCTGAGAGTCACTATTTTGACGAAAGAAAAAGCCACAGATCTCTTAGTTGAACTTGATTCTGTTCGACCACCTCCGCCCACATCATCAACCCAAAAACTTTCATCGGGTGTGACTTCATGCCAAATAGGTTATTAACGTTGCATTTAGTCTAAAAGTTAGAGTTCCAGCCTCAGCACCCTGGGGTTATAGGTTCAAACCCATGCTACTCCTTGTGACCCTGGGTAAGTCGCTTAATCCCCCCATTGCCCCAGATACATTAGACCAGGGGGTCTCAAAGTCCCTCCTTGAGGGCCGCAATCCAGTCAGGTTTTCCCCAATAAATATGCATTGAAAGCAGTGCATGCAAATAGATCTCATGCATATTAATTGGGGAAATCCTGAAAACCTGACTGGATTGCGGCCCTCAAGGAGGGACTTTGATAGATTGTGAGCCTGCCGGGACAGAAAAAGAAAAATGCTTCAGTATCTGAATAAATTCATGTAAACTGTTCTGAGCTCCCTTGGAAGAACGGTATAGAAAACTGAATAAATAAGTAGAGGTGGTGGAGATGAAGAATGTATCTGAATTCACCACAGCTTGGGACAAGTTTGGATCTCTAGGGGACAGGAGGGAATAGTAAATGGCATGTTTGGGCAGACTAGATTGGCCAAATGGTGTTTATCTGCCGTCATGTTTCTAATATAGTTAAGAGACTGCAATCAGTCTAGAATAGAGCTATTAAGCTTTTATGGCAGCACCGTTGATTTCCAATGATCTACGTAAAGCCTTGCACAAGGGCCACCCACCCACTTGACCTCACCTCAGTGTCCATTCCATCTATTACCTCAGTCCTTGTGATCATTAACTGGATCCAGATGGTTGGCAGTGCTCGACTGGATTCAACCAGGACCTCTGCTTGGAAAATTGCTTCCAATTCTGCTTCAATGTGAGTTTAAAGATGCCTTAAAAACTCATCTTTTTAATAAAGTATTTAGTGACCCCTAGTCAACAAGAGGCAAAGGCTGCTACAGTGTCCTTCATCTGCTCTTCCTTTCCTATCCAATTGACGGAGTTTTCTTTCCTACTTTAATTTGATCATTCTCTTTCTAGGTTGTATTTTTGTTCGTTTAGACCAATATTGGACACAGTACTCCAGATGCGGGCGCACCATCGTCCGATACAATGGCTGGATAACTTCTTTCGTTCTGCTTGTAATACCTTTCTTGATTATTCCTAGCATTCTATTCGCTTTCTTAGCAGCCGCTGCGCATTGTGCCGACGGCTTCATTGTCATGTCCACTATTACCCCTAAGTCCCTTTCTTGGGAACTCTCACTCAATAACAGCTCTCCCATCGTGTAGCTGTACCTCGGGTTTCTGTTACCTACGTGTATGACTTTACATTTCTCTACATTGAACTTCATCTGCCATCTTGTCGCCCACTCCCCTAGTTTGTTCAGGTCCCTTTGTAAATCTTGCAGTCCTCTTTAGTCCTAGCCCCATTAAATAGCTTGGTGTCATCTGCGAATTTTATTACTTCGCTCTTTGTCTCGGTTTCTAGATCATTTATAAATACATTGAATAGCATCGGTCCAAGCACCGACCCCTGCGGAACACCATTCATGATCTTCCTCCAGTCCGAGTAGTGGCCCTTCACTTCTACCCTCTGCTTCCTGCCTGCCAACCAATTCCTAATCCAGCTGTGTACGTCTCTTTCCACCCCATGGTTCTTTAGTTTCCGAAGTATGCGTTCATGGGGTACCTTGTCGAAGACTTTTTGGAAGTCTAAGTATACAATGTCTATGGGGTCCCCTTTGTCCATCCGTTTGTTAATTCCTTTGAAGAAGTGCAATAAGTTCGTCAGGCACGATCTTCCCTTGCAGAAGCCACGTTGGCTTGTTTTCATAAGTTTATGCCTCTCTAGATACTCCTCAATGCTATCTTTTATCAGTGCTTCTGCCTTTTTCCTTGGAACCGAGGTCAGACTTACTGGTCTGTAGTTCCCCGGGTCACCTCTCGATCCCTTATTAAAGATGGGCGCAACATTGGCTATCTTCTAATCCTCCGGGATCACGCCTGTTTTCAGAGATAGATTACAAACCTGCAGTAGTAATTCCGCTATTTCCTCCTTTAGCTCTTTCAATACCCTAGGGTGGATTCCGTCCGGGCCCGGTGATTTGTCAGTTTTTAATTTTTCTATCTGCCTGTGTACGTCCTCAAGGCTTACTTCAATGGAAGTTAATTTTGCTGCTTGGTCTCCTTTGAAGATTTGTTCAGGTTCTGGTATATTGGATGTATCTTCTTTTGTAAATACTGATGAAAAGAACATGTTTAGTCTTTCCGCCACTTCTTTCTCCTCCTTCACCACCCCCTTCCTATCACCCCTGTCTCCCCTCCCCTTCACATATATCCCCTCTACTATCAAGAAAACTGAACAAGCCAAATTATTATAGAATGCTACACAGAAATATAATGCTAACAGAATACTGAAGTCATACATGACAGGAATAGTGTTAGGGGAGTGCCCCCTGGTCCGAGAGAACCCTAAGTCAGCTGGAAGCTAAAGAAGCACTGCCTGGGCTTTTCAGTCCCCAGTTATGTCTCTAGCAGGATACATATTTCAAATCTGATATATTCTAATGACAAAATAGAAATAAAATGATTTTTTTCTACCTTTTGTTGTCTCTGGTTTCTGCTTTTATCTTCTTTTCACTCTTTTCCTTACAGCGTCTGCCCTGTCTCTTCAATCCAGCATCTGCCGTTCCATCCACTGTCTGCCCCTTCCAGAAACTGTCTGTCTCCCCCTGTCATCTCTCCTCTAGACCCCCCCCCCTTTGGTCTGGCATCCATTTTCTTCCCTCTGTTCCCTCATGGTCTGGCATTTTTTTCTTTTCATCTCTCTTTCCCTCCACCCTGTGGTTTTTAGCATCTCTCTCTTCTCATTTCCTCCGCTCAGATCTGATATCTCTGTCTCCTGCCCCGTTCTCTGGCATCTCTCTCTCCTCTCTCTCTTCCCTTTCCTTGTCTTCCTTCTTTATTTTCTGCCTCCGTCTAAATTAATTTCATTCTTACTATGCAGTTCTCAAATTCCCTCGTTTCATTATGTCTACCCACAGCATGCCACCCCTTTCCTTCCCCCTCCACTATCTCACTAACTCTATCTTCTTCCCCCATCCAGCATATGTCCTTTTTCTTTATCCCTCCTTCCATCCAATATGTGTTCTCTTTCTCCACTTCCATTCAGCATTTGCTTTCCCTTCTCCCCACTTCCATCATCTGCCCTCTTCTCTCTCCCCACTTCCATCATCTGCCCTCTTCTCTCTCCCCCTTTTCTCCACTTCCATCATCTGCCCCTTCTCTCTCTTCCCCCCCCTTCCATCATCTGCCCTCTTCTTTCTCCCCACTTTCATCATCTGCCTCTTCTCCCCACTTCCATCATCCACCCTCTTCTCTCTCCCCCTTCTCTTCACTTCCATCATCTGCCCCTTCTCTCTCTTCCCCCCACTTCCATCATCTGCCCCCTTCTCTCAATCTCTCCATCCACCACAGGCCCATCTTTTTCCCTTCCTCACCTTTCCGATTTTGGCAACAAGATCGGCAACACCCCCTCCCCCCCGCAATGACACTTAAGATCAGCAACCGGCCTCCTTCTACCCCCCGGCATCAACAGAACTTCAGATCGGCAACGCGGTGCTCAGTCAAAAGCTTCCCTCTGATTGAATTGCCTGGGCGGAAACAGGAAACCGAGTCAGAGGGAAGCTTTTGACTGAGCACCTGTTGCCAATCTGAAATTCTGTTGATGCCGGGAGAAGGAGGTCGAACTTGAGTGCTATTGTGGGGGGGTGCTGATGCCGTTGAGTGCCGTCGTGGAGGGAGGCGCCGATGCTGCTGAGTGCCGTTGTGGGGTGAGGGGATGGAGGGCGCCGATGCCGCTGAGTGCCGTCGCCGTTGCAGTCCAGGAATTTTCCGGACCTGGCCAGCTGTGTACCCCCCCTAAGGCTGCACCCGGGGTGGCCCGCCCTCCCACCCTCCCCTTGGTTCGCCACTGCCATGCTTTCCTCTCACCCCATGACCAGGGCTCTTCTACCCTATTCTTAAGAACATAAAAATGGTCATAGTTGGTAAGACCAAGTAGTGGTCAAACCAGAACACTAGTATCTTGCAAAATCCCAAAGAGCAACAAGATTCTATGCTAACAACACTAGAGGATAAGAAACGGCTCTACCTTAGTAATGTTTAATGAACCTTTCCTCCAGGAATTTGCCAAACCTTTTTTAAACCCAGTTATACTAACTGCTTTTATCACATATTGTGGCAATGAATTCCAGAGCTTAACTATTTTCTCCAATTGGTTTTAAAATCATTATTATGTGACTTCAAGTCTCCTCGTCTTTATTATTTTAATTTTATATCATTTTTAAGAGTAAGCAATCAGTTTGTGTTTACCAGTTCCTTTCCACTCAGGATTTCATAGACTTCTGTCATTAAGCTGAAGAGCCCTCACTTTTCCAGCCTCATTGGAGAATTGTCCCATTCCCTTCATCATTTTGGCCACCCTTCTCTACCTTTCCTAATTCTGCTATATATTTTTTGAGACAAAAGGTAACCCAGTGCTAAAGAGTTTTTTAAAATGTTTATCACATGCTAGAACCATATCTCAATATTTAGAAAATGAACCACCATTCATTTATTCGTATACTAATTGACACACTTGAGTAAAATGTTTAGCAGTGATTCTTAAGATGGGGAGGCTCAGCCCTGTGACTCACTCACCTCATTACAGGTTTCTCTTAAACAATGTTTTCTCGTGCTCCAATTAATGTGTTTATCAAATAATTCAAACAGTACTAAACTCAAGGAGAGGACCCACTGTCTTGCCAACGTAGGCCAGGTTTTGTAAGAAAAACTGCTGAAAAAGTTATATAACATGCCTGCATTCTTCCAAACACTATTTTCTCATAATAATGGCATCTCGGCATCAGGAGAGAAAATAATGTTTGAAAGAATGTAGGCCCCTGGATAACTTTTTATCTACTTTTCTATGACTTTCACATACCACTGGGGTACAGGATGATTTCCAGCCTCCTGTCACAGCGATGCCCTTCTGCTAGAGTAATGCAGACGATGGAAGCAGAGCTGGCATAAGGACTGGCATCAGCACGCAGGGCATGAGTGGGGCTTTCCAAACCTACAGAAGAAACCAAAGGTCCAAGTGTAAACATTTACCCGACCTCTGCCTCCATCAGCTGATCCCTAGTCTAAGAAAGCCTGAGAAACTACGAAGACTGTGTCTACAAGGAGCGGTTCTCCTCTCACATCTGGCACAGTAATAGGTGGGAGCAGAAGGGGGGCCATTCCTACCCCTTGGTTAAGTTATTATTATTATTACTATTTGTTGATTTGACACACTTCCTTTACCAATTAACAACCTTTGCGGTGAACATAATTACTAAAAGCAAACCACAGAAAGGAAAGGAATGCCAATATCAAAAGAGAAGTTACAGAGAAAACCCCACACACAATCATTCAATCTTTAAAAATAAAATCACTAAAAACAAATAGAATTAATCTCTCAATCTGTCTCTCTAGGGGACCTGTCCCTGCCTGCAACCAGCTTTATTCAGTGGGAGAAAAAGTGTGTGTTTTACAAGAGTCTTGGAACAGCTCTGATGACATCAGGTAGAGCATTCCAAGCTTCAGGGTGGAGAGGGTGGAGGAAGAGAGGAGCTTATGCCCAGGGGGAGGGTTTGGAACTTCAGAGGTGGGTATTTTTCCTGTGCTTTCTGCCTCTGCGCTATCTGCTCTATGTGGAAGATGCTGGGCACACTCCAGGGGCACCCACTGCTTCTACCACACATTCATTTTTGCAGTTAATATGCAGTAAGTGCAAAACCCTTTCACACTTTACTACAAAGGCCGCTAAGAAAATATTCAAAGACACTGGTCACCATGAAATCTTTAGCAAATAACGACTTAACTCGTTTAGCTCTTCTAAGCATGAGAAAAACTAGAAAATAGAACGGGTACTACCAGGGAGCTAATCACAGATTTTCATTAGGAACCTACAGAACATTGGCCCTTTTGACCACATCTCCCCTGCACTGAACAAAGCTCCTTGGCTTCATATACACCACCAACGCTTCCACGGCATGATCCCTGACTACATAGCAAGAAAGCTCCCAATCTACCACCCTCGGCGACCCCTCCCATCGCAACTCGAGCTCAGGCTGTCCAACCCTCCAGCAAACCGCCTTCACCTGGAAACTGCCCGGAAATAATCACACTCCTACAGCATGCCTATGCTTTGAAACCAACTCCTGCCTGCCATCAGGGAAATCGACAACCTTCTGCAATAAAGACACTACTGTTCAAGAACCAGCTGGCACCTGGTCTCAAACTTTAGCCAACTGAGACCAAGTGCTCCGTCACTCGGGGCATCGGAATCTGTCATGTAGATACCACCCTGCGATTTTATATAGCTTGTACACTCTTAGAGTCCCCAAAGCATATGTGTTTTAGCTTCCCCATAACAAGTGTATGATCGTATCCTGTCACAACTTTTATTGCTCCTGTAATATGTCATATATGTGTTATCGATCCTGAAACTAATGTATACATATCATTGTGACCCGTTCTGGGTTCATGGAGAGAGCGGGCAAAAAAAGTCACCTAACTAAATAAAGTAGGATTAACAGATGTCCAGATTTACTCGGATACATCCTCTTTCTAGAGGACTGTCTGGGTGTCTAGATAGATTTTGAAAACCTGGCAATTCGTCCATGTTTTGGAAGGTCCCGGCTCTGCCAGAGCTCGGAGGGCCTCCAAGCATGCGCAGATGCGATATGATGACATCACACGCATGATTTCCTTCTGTTAAATTATGTCGTTACAAAAGATTTCTGGAGAGAACTCTCTCTTTTCAAGCTGCTAAATTGAATGGTTATGTTAGAATCTTCTTCTTATCTTGATTTTAGAAAATTATTGAAGACCCAACCATTTGAAAAATTTGTATCCTAACTGGTTTTCTCTTTTAAAAATTCTTTTATGTAATGTATCACCTTTTAAATTGCATTTTTACTGTACGATTGGTTCTTATTTGCTGTAAACCGTTCAGAACCATTCTTTTAAATTGTACCTTTCTTTAGTTTAAATCATATTCTCCACTGTAGGATCAGTTCCTATTTATTGCACATTGCTTAGAATTGTATTTTCCTTTTAAATTGTATGACTAGTTATTTGTTGTAAACCGCCTAGAACCATTTTTGGTTAGGCGGTATATCTAAAATAAAATGATTATTATTATGAGTGCATGCATGTGATGTCATTGTGTTGCATCTGCGCATGCTGTAAGGCCCTCCAGATGTGACCCTGAGATCAAGGAAGGAGAGGCTGGGGTGGGGCCACATATCCTCTTTTTTACTTTAACTAATATAGTAACCCTACTCATGAGACTCATAAAAATACATCTAGGCCGCTGATATTTAATTAGACTTTTACATAAAAAGTGCAGAAAGTAATAAAGCACCAATTTGCAAAACATCTGGATCAAAAATTGTTTTCTCCTCTTTGTGTGGTTTTAGACATATCCTAACTTGACATCTGGCTTTAGGAAGGTCATGAACACTAGGGTACATTTCCAGGCAAGCTTCTAACTTGAACGATCTGGTGTTGTAGTCTTCATACCTGCCAACAGACAAGGTCCTTTCACCAACATCTCAAAGCTGAACTCGTAACTGTAGGGGTTGTAAGGCTGTTCTGTGAATGCTGCTGTAATGGTACAGGGTCCTAGTGAGTCTAGTGAGGGAGTGACTTTCAGGTTTCCCCCTCCTCCTCCGAAACAACTGGTGGGGCTGAAAGAGAACAAATATCATAATAGAGCAAAAAGTGATTGCAGAGCACAGCTTAACGACCCCATCTATAGAGGGCAGTAGGAGATCATGGGGCTTATAGGGTCTACAGAGGACTGCCAACAGCCCCTCCCCCACTACTCCCAGATCACCTCAATAGAAACGTTTCTGCACAAATCCTCAACTAAGCCTTTACCCTGTCCCTTCCCAGCGGTGCTCTTTTTCCCATCATAGCAAGTGTTAACAGAGACTCGTATGCATTTTGTTCCACAGCCGTAAAGAACATTGTGGAAGAGGGGCAGAGACTCCAACCTCACTCTTTGAATTAAGAACATAAGAACATAAGAACATAAGAAGTTGCCTCCACCGGGATCAGACCAGAGGTCCATCGCACCCAGCGGTCCGCACCCGCGGCGGCCCATCAGGTCCATGACCTGTCAAGTGTTCCCTGCCCTAAAAAAACCTATCCTTACTTCTATCTGTATCCCTCAATCCCCTTTTCCTTCAAGAATTTATCCAAACCTTCTTTGAATCCCTGTAGTGTCTTCTGCCCCACCACTACCTCCGGGAGTGCGTTCCATGTGTCCACCACTCTCTGGGTGAAGAAGAACTTCCTGGCATTGGTTCTAAACCTATCCCCTTTCAGTTTCTCCGAGTGCCCCCTTGTACTTGTTGTTCCCCACAGTCTGAAGAATCTGTCCCTGTCTACCTTATCTATGCCTTTCAGGATCTTGAAAGTTTGTATCATGTCTCCTCTAAGTCTCCTCTTTTCCAGGGAGAACAGCCCCAGCTGTTCTAGCCTGTCGGCATATGAAAGGTTTTCCATACCTCTTACCATTTTCGTCGCTCTTCTCTGGACCCCCTCAAGCAATGCTATGTCCTTCTTGAGGTACGGCGACCAATACTGGACACAGTACTCCAAATGCGGGCGCACCATTGCACGGTACAGTGGCATGATGACTTCCTTTGTCCTGGTCGTGATACCCTTCTTGATGATACCCAGCATTTTGTTTGCTTTCTTGGAGGCTGTCGCGCATTGTGCTGATGCTTTCATTGTTGTATCCACCAGCACACCCAGGTCTCTTTCAAGGGTACTCACATCTAGCAATGTTCCCCCCATTGTATAGCTGAACATCGGGTTCTTTTTCCCAACATGCATGACCTTGCATTTCTCTATATTAAAACGCATCTGCCACTTTTTGGCCCACTCTTCCAGCTTCGTTAGGTCCCTTTGCAGGTTTTCACAGTCTTCCGTGGTTCTAACCCTGCTGCAGAGTTTGGTGTCATCTGCAAATTTGATAACCTCACATTTCGTCCCTGTCTCCAGATCGTCTATAAATATATTGAACAGGAGCGGTCCCAACACCGACCCCTGCGGAACTCCGCTCGTGACCCGTTGCCAGTCTGAGTATTGGCCCTTCACTCCAACCCTCTGTTTTCTGCCCGCCAACCAGTGTTTAATCCATCGGTATACATCCCCCTCCACTCCGTGGTTCCTCAGCTTCCTAAGCAGCCGTTCGTGGGGTACCTTGTCGAAAGCTTTTTGGAAGTCGAGGTAAATTATGTCTATGGGTTCCCCTTTGTCTATCTGGCTGTTTATTCCCTCAAAGAAATGTAGTAAGTTTGTGAGGCAAGACCTTCCCTTGCAGAAGCCATGTTGGCTCTCCCTCAGCTGCCCATTTTTTTCCATGTGCTCGCAGATGCTGTCCTTAATAAGTGCTTCCATCATCTTACCCGGAACCGAAGTCAAGCTCACCGGCCTGTAGTTTCCCGGGTCTCCTCTTGATCCTTTCTTAAAGATGGGCGTGACATTTGCTATTTTCCAGTCCTCCGGGATCTCCCCAGTTTTCAATGATAGATTACATATTTGCTGGAGTGTTTCCGCTATTTCCTTTCTCAGTTCTTTTAGTACCCTTGGGTGGATTCCATCCGGGCCCGGTGATTTGTCGCTTTTTAATCTATCTATCTGTCGTAGGACGTCCTCATGGCTTACTTCTATTTGCTCCAGCTTTTCATCTAGATCCCCACTTATAATCTCCTCAGGTTCTGGTACATTGGATGTGTCCTCGCTCGTGAAGACCGACGAAAAAAACTTGTTTAACCTGTCTGCTACCTCTTTTTCCTCTCTTACCACTCCCTTTCTGGTTCCATCATCCAATGGTCCCACTTCCTCCCTTGCCGGTTGCCTCCCCTTCACGTACCTAAAGAACGGTTTGAAGTTTCTTGCCTCCCCAGCCAGCTTCTCTTCGTATTCTCTTTTTGCTTCCCTGACCACTCGGTGGCACTCTTTCTGGTGTTTTTTGTGTTCCTTCCGGTTTTCCTCAGTTTGGTCCTTTTTCCATTTTCTGAATGATGATCTCTTGTCGCTTATCGCCTTCTTCACTTCCTTTGTTATCCACACCTTGTTTTTTGTTTGGTTCTGTTTGCGCCCTTTCCTAAACCTGGGGATGTACATGTTTTGTGCTTTTTGCACCGTGTTCTTGAGTAGGGACCAGGCTTTCTCTACGGTCTCCATCTTCCATGAGCTGTTTCTGAGTTTATGTCTCACCATTTTCCTCATAGCTTCGTAGTTCCCTTTTCTGAAGTTGAGTGCCATCGCTGTGGTTCTCTTCACTTTTGATGTTCCCATTTCTAGTTTGTACTGGATCATGTTGTGATCACTGTTTCCTAGTGGCCCTACTACTACCACCTCCTTTGCGGGGCCCCCTAGACCAGGGGTCTGCAACCTTTAAGACATAAAGAGCCACTTGGACCCGTTTTCGAAAAGAAAAAAAAACTTGGAGCCGCAAAACCATTATAAAACAAATCTAACACTGCATATATTGTTTCTTATCTTAATGCTATATACAGGATCACTAAATTGAAAATAAAATCATTTTTCCTACCTTTGCTATTTGGTGATTTCATGAGTCTCTGGTTGCACTTTCTTCTTCTGACTGTGCATCCAATCTTTCTTCCTTTCTTTCAGCCTCCTGTATGTTTCCTCTCCTCCAGACCTCATTCTCTCCCCCAACTTTTTCTTTCTGTCTCCCTGTTCCCCCTTCTTTCTGTCTCCGTGCCCTCCCCCAAGCCACTCGGTTTGCTGCCACCGCAATCGGGGAACAGCCCCCAAGCCACCGCCGTCCCAAGCTTTCCCTGCAGAAGTGTTGCGCTGACCAGCATTCCGCTCCCTGACGTCAATTCTGACGTAGGAGAGGAAGTTCCGGGCCAACAAGGCATTTCTCCTCATTCCATCCAGCCTGAGCCCCATCTCTCCTTGATCCAGCATTTCCCTTCTGTGTCTGTCAGAATTACCATTCCACCTATTTTCCAGCATCACCCTTCTTTGTGTCCATCTCACCTATATCCCTATCTCACCACTTTTTCAGAATCTTCATTTGTCTCTGTCCTTGTCTTTACCCCATGTTCACCATTTGCCCTTTCAATGTCTTTATCTCCCCCCCCCACTTTTTCAGCATTACTTCTATGTCTCTATTTCACCTCCTCTTCATGTCCCCTCTGTATCTCTATCCTTATTCAGTAGGTCCTGCTTACCCTTTCTCTTCTTTGTGTCACTATCTCCATTTTCAGCTTTCCCCCCTTTTCCTTTGTTACTGCACCCTGTAGCTAGAATCTTTCCACCCTCCCTCCACTCCGGCCCAGCCCAGTATGAAATATTTCCTTTTGTTTCCCTCCCCTCTCTCTTTCTCTCTCTCTTCTCCTCCCTCACCCACGAGTCCTGCATCTGGCCCTCTCCCTTCTACCTGCACCTGGCAACACCCCCCTGCTCCGCGGCTCTCTTCAGCAACTCGTCAGCAGCGGTGATCAAGACAAGCTGCCGACATCGAGGCCTTCCCTCTACGAGTCCCGCCTTTGTGGAAAAAGGAAGTTGAAAGAAGCGGGACTCGCAGAGGGTAGGCCCCGACGTCAGAAGCTGCTGCTGAGTTGCCGAAGAGAGCCGCGGAGCAGGGGATGTGGCCGGAAGCAGGTAGAAGGGAGAGGGAGATAGGAAGGCTGTAGATCTCCGGAGCATGACACCGACCCCGGCCAGGATGATTTCTTTTTCAGGCACCTTACAAGTCCAGCGTCGCGGCGGGAAATAGCCATGCTGAGTGAGCTCAGCACGTACACAGATGAAAGCCTTGCTTGCTGATTGGTCCGGCGGCACGGCGGGACGGGGCCGCCGGACCAATCAGCAAGCAAGGCTTTCATCTGTGTATGTGCTGAGCTCACTGCTCAGCGTGGCTATTTCCCGCCGCGACGCCGGACTTGTAACTGCATGCCTGCGTGACACACTACCGGAGCCGCAGCAAAGGTGGAAAAGAGCCGCATGTGGCTCTGGAGCCGCAGGTTGCCGACCCCCGCCCTAGACCGTTGAGGATTAGGTCAAGAGTGGTATCTCCTCGTGTCGGTTCCTGGACCAGCTGCTCCAAGAAGCAATCCCTCACAGCCTCCAGGAACTTTGTTTCCCTCGCGCTGCTGGAGTGTCCAATGCTCCAGTCTATCCCAGGGTGGTTGAAGTCTCCCATAACCGTCACCCTTCCGCTTTTGCATTCCTGCCTCAATTCTGCTTCTAGGTCATTGTCACTTGTTTCTGGCTGTCCAGGTGGGCGATAATAAAGTCCCAATTTTGTGTCGGTTCCCTTTCTTCCTGGTAACTTAACCCATAGCGATTCCAAACCTTCTGCCCTTGTTGCCGTATCCATTATGGTCGAGTGAATGGAGTCCTTTATGTATAGCGCTATTCCTCCTCCCTTCTTACATGTCCTGTCTTTCCTATAGAGTTTATAACCTGGTAGTACTACGTCCCATTTGTTGTCCTCAGACCACCATGTTTCTGTGATTCCAATTATGTCTAGGTCCTCTTTGTTGGCCATGACTTCCAGCTCTCCCATTTTGGTCCGTAGACTCCTTGCATTGGCGTACAAGCAATTTAAGTTTTGGTTTTTTACTTTCCCCGTTGTTCTTCCTTGTGGGTTGATTCTCTTGTCGTCCCCTTCTTGGGGTGCCAGCCCCTGAGTCCCATTTTGTTCGTCCCCTTCCCATGGTGTGATTTCTTTGTCCTCAGCTGTCTTCCTCATTTCTGCATGTCCTTTTAGTTCCTGCTGTTTTTCCTTCTTTTCGCTCTCTAATTTCACTTGTTCCTTGAACTCCTGTAGGTCGTCTTTGAGTTCTTTTTTGCAATTTTCCCGCTTGCCTTGGAGGCCTACTTTGCATTTTTCCCTTTCAGTGTCTTCCCTTGATATTCCTTCCCGAAGCGTCGACACCAGATCGACTGTCAGCTTTCCCCCTCTCCTCAGTTTAAAGCCTTGTCTATTGTGCTCTTGACGTTATTTGCCAGCATTCTTGTTCCTGTCGTGCTCAGGTGCAGTCCGTCCCTCCTGTAGAGCTTGTTCTTACCCCAAAAAGTTGACCAGTTCCTTACAAAGTGGAAGCCTTCCTCTTCGCACCATCTCCTCAGCCATGCGTTTATGGCTTGCAGCTCGGTCTGCCTCCTTACATCTGCCCTCGGTACTGGCAGGATCTCTGAGAAAGCTATCTTCCGTGTCCTCAGCTTCAACTTCCTTCCCAGGGTCTGGAACTGCTCGGTTAGTGTAGTCCTGCTGTAATTTCTTCTGCTGACGTCGTTTGTTCCAACGTGGATTATCACCGCTGTCTCCTCTGTCTCCGCTCCTTCCAGGATCCTCTCGATTCTGTCGGTGATGTCCTTCGTTCTTGCCCCTGGGAGACATGTCACTAGCCGGTCCTCTCTCCCTCCTGCTACGTGACTGTCAACTTCTCTCAGGATTGAGTCACCCACTATGACTGCAGATTTCCCCTTCTTCAGTTTCCTTTTTGGTCTTAAGTCTGTATCTTTGGTGTGGTCCTCTACTTCTCCCTCAGAGTTCTGGTGGGTCTTGGCCTCCTCTCTCTGCTCGGATATTCCACAAATTAAGAGAGAAGAAATTCTCAACACTCTCTAGCAACTCATGGTGCCACCAAGACCACACAGACAAAATGCCCTTCCCCACTCCTTTCTACTCCCCTCTGCTGCCCCCTTGGAGACTCATCATCAGTCTGGCTTTTTTGTGCTACTCTCTTTCTTTCTAACCAAGCTCATGACAGAAAGGGGGAGGTGGATGGGAAGAAGAGTCACATGCTTGAACGTCCAATAAACAGTTTGAAGTTGGGCTGATGGGATGGATGTTATTGACACATGGTTAGCTGTGTCATGACCTCACAAGGGAAGATTTGTGGCGGCCCTCTTTCAGTTCATTAGATCCAAAGTGGCCCTGACTTAGAAATGAGTGGATTAGAGAATGACATGGGCACAAAATTTGTCTCCATCCTTGCCCCGTCCCCATCCTTTGGGTTTTGTCCCCATCCCGGCCCCATCTCCACAGGTTCTGTCTCCACTCTGATCGTGCGAGCTCTGTCCCCGTCCCATCCCCTGGACTCTATCCTCATTTGCACAAGCCTCGAACATTTTTTTATTTTATATTTAAATCTTTTTTATTAAAGTATCAAGATACATTACAATTTCTTGTATCCCGCAATTTTCAACAGGGAATCAATGCAGCTCACAGCAAGAGGATTTTACATTAGGTAAGAGACAATCAAATTTAACAATCATAGCTCAGGTTTAGAGGGAATAATATCTGACAAGTGTTTATAAATTACAAATAAAGCCTCCATTTCAATCTGGTTTGGATACAACCTTCCTAAAAATTCAGTTGCTTATGTTTTTACATCAAGTTTCAAGTTTATTAAAAGTCTGTTGTACACGCAATATCAAATACTTCAGTGCGTATGACAATTTTAAATTGGGAGACAAAATAAAACAATTTGTACATATAAACATACAATATATGTACACAAGTAATTAGCGATACAAAAGGGAAGAGGGGTGAACTACAATCTTTAAGGAAAGTAAAAGTACATTTAAGGAAAAACAACATCAGGAGGGTACTGAAGAATGTTTTAAAAATATGGCTAAGCCTAAAAGAGGATAGGGGAGGTTGTGACCTATACATAAGGTCTAGTTCAAATTAGATATTTGAGCCTGGGATGAATGATAGATGAATTATCCTATCTATGACTCAAATGCGTCTTTGTAGGTAACATTTTAATGTGCTTTTGAATTTTTTTTAATGAGGTTTCTCCACGTAGATAGATTGGTAAATTGTTCCAAAGCTAGGGTGCTATGACTGAAAAAATGGTAGCTCTTCTGGTACCTGGGAAAGTAAGTGAACTTTCTTTCAGACATGGGTGTAGAGAAGAATCGAAATTATGGAGAAGATGAACAGGAAAATAAGGGACTAGTAAATGTTGGATGGATGAATCTGTTGCAGTAACAGTAAAATGCTTAAGCAGCCGGGCACATGATGGAAGGCTAGACACAAAAGATGTCATTGAAATCCAAAAGCAGCTTCTGCACTCTTTTTAATCATTCAATTCAGTTGCCAATTGTCTAAGATGTGTTAAGTTTTGACATATTGATACTAGTCTCACGTTTTTAGAGAATGACACCGGGACAAAGTTTGTCCCTATCCCCATCCCCATCCCCACGGGCTCTGTCCTCATTTCCCTACATGAGCAGCATATATTGATTCACCAGTTTTGTCCAGTGTGTGTGTGAAGGATAAAATTCTGTTGGAAAGGGTACAGACAGAGGCGAGCCACGAAACTAGTCAAAGGCATGGAGAATTTAAGCTACATGGAACGCCACGGAAAACTGGGACTGTTCACCCTCGAAAAGAGAAGACTGCGTGGGGATCTAATAGAGACTTTTAAAATATTAAAGGGATTTGATCAAATTGACCAGGAAGCAGCATTACTGACATTTTCAGATGTGACGCGGACAAGTGCTGGGTTGTACTATTTGGCTTGCATGACTAGAAAGGCCACCTAATTTAGGCAGCTCCTTCTAGAATGACCTCAATAATATCTAAGAGAGAATGGCAACATACCAGGTTTACTCAAAGGTGAGTAAAGCAGCCAGTGGTGTACCCAAAACTCTATTCTGAACTAGTGATACTTTACAAATCTGCACTTCTACCAAACCACCAAACCAGAGGAGGCCGTCAAAACAATTGTATCAGAAACTCCCCAACCCTGAGAAGCCCTGTCTGTCCAAATTAGATTGTAAGCTCTTTGGAGGAGGGAACATCTATTGAATATTAAATATACAGTGCTGCGTACTCCTCTCAGCACTATAGAAATGATAAATAGTAGTTGTAGTAGAGTCTAGGTGCTGAGACTAAGGACCCTATGTCTACATAGAGGCTGGGCAGTGTTTCCCCTTTGCCAGTCAGGTTTTCAGGCTATCCACAATGACTTTGCATGAGACAGAAAAAAGAGAAAGGGGTGAAGCCATGGTACAGTTTTTAGGTTTGGATTTAACTCATGCTTTTTCATTGCTAGCACAGGGGTGCAGAAGGTATGTTTGGCTTTGTAGATGAGAAGACTGGCTTTATACGTTCTATAAATCAGAGAAAATCACCATATGCACAACCTGTCGTCACATGAGCTGTCTCCGGGTTCGTAAGCAAGCTGTGAACTGGGCACGAGGGGCATGAATACTGAGGGCAGCGTGATGTGTATGGCTCCATTAGGGAGAGTAGGCAGCTCCTGGCAGCTGCTCAAGGTGATGGTCAGGACCTCTGAGGGTGCCACAATCCCAGTAGAGACAACAAACATTGATCTTTCCAAATCTTCATCCAAAATCAGGTGACCTAGAGAGAAACAGCTCAGAATGGAGTTATGGAGCAAGGACAAGAATCAGAGCAGTGCAATCTTTCCAAAAATGATAATAAAGGAGCCCCTTAGCTGCCATGCATGCACACTTAGACTGCAAAGTTATTTAAACAAAAGTGTTGCTTCAGTTACTGAGCTGTTACCAACCATATGAAATCTGAAAAAGCATCTTCAGATAGCACAAAGTGCAAGGTTGGTACAGCGGCACCAAAAAGAGGAGCCTCCATCACAACAGTCTGAAGTTCGTGCAGTAGTGCCAGGGAAAGCAGTCTCAGTCACACACAAGTCTGAGGTTGGTACAACAGTGCCAAGGAGAGAAGTCTCAGTCACACACAGTCTGAGGCTGGTGCAGTAGCGCCAGGGAGAAGAGCCTCCGTCACACACAGTCTGAGGCTGGTGCAGTAGCGCCAAGGAGAGGAGCCTCCGTCACACACAGTCTGAGGCTGGTGCAGTAGTGCCAGGGAGAGAAGCCTCCGTCACACACAGTCTGAGGCTGGTGCAGTAGTGCCAGGGAAAGCAGTCTCAGTCACACACAAGTCTGAGGTTGGTACAACAGTGCCAAGGAGAGAAGTCTCAGTCACACACAGTCTGAGGCTGGTGCAGTAGCGCCAAGGAGAGGAGCCTCCGTCACACACAGTCTGAGGCTGGTGCAGTAGTGCCAGGGAGAGAAGCCTCCATCACACACAGTCGGAGGCTGGTGCAGTAGCGCCAAGGAGAGGAGCCTCCATCACACACAGTCGGAGGCTGGTGCAGTAGCGCCAAGGAGAGGAGCCTCCATCACACCCAGTATGAGGCTGGTGCAGTAGCGCCAGGGAGAGGAGACTTCGTCACACACAGTCTGAGGCTGGTTCAGTAATGCCAGGGAAAGCAGTCTCAGTCACACACAAGTCTGAGGTTAGTACAACAATGCCAAGGAGAGAAGTCTCAGTCACACACAGTCTGAGGCTGGTGCAGTAGCGCCAGGGAGAGGAACCACCATCACACACAGTCTGAGGCTGGTGCAGTAGCACCAGGGAGAGGAGCCTCAGTCACACAGTCTCAGGTTGCCTTGAGAGAGGAGCCTTAATCACATATACAGAGGCTGGTGCAATAGTGTCAGAGAGAAGAGCTAGTGGAAGGAGGACAACCAATGGGACACTGTGATACCAGGGTACAAATTGTAGTGCGGTGATGATGAAGGAGTGGCACTATATGTTAAAGAAGGCATCGAGTCAAAGAGGATAATGATTCTGCAGGAAACAAAATGCACTGTGGAATCTTTAGAAGAGAAGAGCAGTGGAGATACTTGTACTAAGGTGCACTTGGCTAAAATGAACAGACAGATAATGAAATGTTAACACAAATTAGGGAAAATAACAAAATTGACATCACTGAAAATCAGGAACATTTGCTTCAAATATAATGATAACATTGAAGCACTGACACCACAAACTAAAACTAGAGCAGTGGAGAAAAATCTTTCTGAAGTGAAGAAAGTGGTGGAAGTTCTCCTAAGGGAGTTTGTTTGTGAAACAGGGGTGATTTGTGCATAGGCGGGACTTGCAGAGATGCGGTTTCCTTGGCAGGCCAGCAGTAGTAGGCTCACCTCATTGCTGCTGCCTGCTGCCTGAAGATTGCATTACAGTGGCCGGCCGGGTAGGAGGTAGGAGAGGGAGTCGGGAGATAGAAAGATTGCGAGGGGAAGCAGCATTGTTAGGTTGGAGGAGGGAGGGGAGCTGGAGAAAAAGCATAGAGGGAGGGAGGGAGCTGGAGAAACAGCAAAGAGGGAGGAAGGGAAAGGGGCTGGAGAAACAACTTAAAGGGAGGGAAGAGGCTGGAGAAACAGCATAGAGGGAGGGAGGGAAAAGGACTAGAGAAACAACATAGAGGGAGGGAGAGAGGCTAGAGAAAAAGCATAGCGGGAGGGAGGGAGAGGGGCTGGAGAAATAGCATGGAGGGAGGGAGGTTGGCTGGAGAAACAACATGGAGGGAGTGAGGGATGGCAAGAGAAACATTATGAAAAAGAGAGAGTACAGGAGAAAAGAGCATGGAGTAAGGTAGTGCTGGATGGGAGGGGAGAGACAAACAGCAGGAGAGGAAGCTGGAAGGAGAGAAAGGGGCACCTGCGAGAGGAGGAAAAGCAAGAGAAAGAAAGAAGCACTCATAGGAGAGGGGGGTTAGAATGAGAGAGAGGGGGAGGATGGTTGGAGGAAGAGAGAGAGAGAAAGAGAGAAGCACTTAAAATGGTACAGAGGATGGGAAGGGGGACCAAGGAAATGAGTGGAGTGTGTCATGTATACTCTTTTGTCTTCACAAATATGGTAACCTTAGTAATAACCAAATGAATCAATAAAAAACTTTAAAAATTTTAAAAAGGGAGGGGAATTTGATGAAGATGAAACAGAAGAAGAAACCATAAGAATAGTCTTACTGGGTCAGATTAATGGTACATCTAGCCCAGAAAAAAAAATCTATCCAATTGTACCTGTTCTACACCACTCAGGATTTTGTAGACTTCAATCATATCTCCCCTTAGCTGTCTCTTTTCCAAGCTGAAGAGCTCTAACCTTTCTAGTCTTCCTCATACGAGAGGAGTTCCATCCCCTTTATCATCTTGGTCGGTCTTCTTTGAACCTTTTCTAGTGCCACTATATCTTTTTTGAGATAAGAAGACCAGAACTAAACGCAATACACAAGGTGAGGTCGCACTATTGAGACATTATAACATTCTTAATCTTGTTAATCATCCCTTTTCTAATAATTGCAAGCATTCCATTTGCCTTCTTGGTTGCTGCTGCATATTGGGCAGAAGGCTTCAGCATATTGTCTAAGATGACACCTAGATCATTTTCTTGAGTGCTTTCCCCCAAGGTGGTCCCTAGCATCTGATAACTATGATAGCATCTTACAAATACAGTAGAAGAGATCATGCCCTGTTCATTTTTCCATTGTTTCAAGGTTGTAAAAGTAAGAAATTCTTGGATCATACATTAGCATTTTAGGTGGCTTCCTACGATAAAGAATTTCGATCACTGTTACGTAGGCATCTTTTATGTCATTTTATTATTAATTTTTTGTTAACCGCGTTGAACTTCTGGTTACGTAGTCTATAAGCACGATGCTAATGTTATGATTTGGATTATTCTTCCCAATGTACATCACTTTGCATTTATTTTTCCACAATGAATTTCATCTGCCATTTGGACGCCCAGTCTTCTAATTTCCTAAGGTCTTCCTGCAGTTTTTCACAGTCCTCATGCATTATAACATCTGCAAATTTAATCACCTCGCTTGTAGTTCCAATTTCTAGATCATTTATAAATAAGCTAAATAGCACCGGTCCCAGCACAAATCCCTGCGGCACACCATTATTTACCCACCTCCACTGAGAAAAATGGCCATTCAATCCTACCCTCTGTTTTCTGTCCGATAACTAGTTCTTAATCCACAATTGAATATTATCACCTATCCCATGACTCTTTAATTTTCTCAAGAGCCTCTCATGAGGAACTTTGTCAAAAGCCTTCTGGAAATCTAGATACACTACATCAGTTGGCTTGCCTTTATCCACGTTTATTCACACCTTCAAAGAAGTCAAGCAAATTGGTGAGGCTGAACCTATGCTGACTCTGTCTCATTAAATCATGTTTGTCTACATGTTCCACAATTTTACTTTTTTATAATTATTTCCACTATTTTGCCCGTCACCGAGGTCAGGTAATTTCCCGAATGTCCCCTGGAACCCTCCAATCTTCCAAAATTCCCCGAACACATGTTTATGATCTGAACAAACATAGTTAAAAACAACAAAATATAGAGAGGAATAACAAAGTGCAACAACTTTTCAAGAGAGTTCAACAAGTTTCAAAAAAATTACAATAATGCTCTATGACCTCACAATGCAAGTGTTAAGAGTCTTAGCCTATAGGGAGAGGAGGAGATAGTGGATGCTGCGGATGGGCAGACTAGAGGGGCCATTTGGCCTTTATCTATGCTTTAAAGGAGAATGAACATGTAAATAAAAGTGAGTTGTTGACATGATGTATCTGGATTTTCAGAAAGCTTTTGATAAAGTCACTCATGAAAAGTTCCATAGCAAATTAAAAAATCATGAGTAGGAAGCAATGTTCTGTTGTGATAGATCACAGAGCGAGGCTAAATCATCAGTTTTCTAAATGGACATAGGTGAATAGTAGAGTGTCAGAAGGATCTGATGCTTTATAACATTTATAAATGACCTAGAAATAAATGAATATTTGCAGATGGTAATCAAATCTAATCAGAGTTGTTAAGTCACATGAGAACTGTGAGATGAAATTTAATATGGACAAGTATAACGCAATGCATATTGGGAAGAGCGTCCCAAACTGTTACTACACAATCCATATTACGTACTATATTCTGAGTCACTATCCAGGAAGAGGATCTCGGGGTCATCATGGGTAAGATGTTGAAACCCTCTGTTTAGTGGAGGTGACCAAGAAAACAAATAGGAATTATTAAGAATAGAGAAAACAAAGGATATCATACTACTACTACTATTGATCACTTATATAGCGCTGAAAGGCATTGAATAGATGTTCCCTGCTCAGAAGAGCTTACAATCTAACTTGGACAGACAGCCATGACATATAGGGTAATTGCTCTATAGTACAACCACATCATGAGAATTGTGTGCAATTGTGGTCACCACATCTCAACAACAGATACACAAAGATACAGAAAAGAGCAGCCATAAAAACAAAGGGGATGGAAGTCATCTGGTATGAGGAATGGCTGAAGAGCTCAGAGCCTATCAGATGGAGAGGAGAGAGCTGAAAGGAGTTTTGATAAGAGGTTTTCAAAGTCCTGAGTGGAGAAAACTAGGGGACACACGTCAGAGAGAGGAGCCTCGGACACACACAGTCTGTGCTTGGTGAAGTAGTGCAAAGAAGAAAAGCCTGAGGCTGGTGCTGCAGACTTCACTGTTCCCTCTAAGGCAAGCTGAGCATTGCTGCCAGTAGTGGTTAGTGCTTTCAAATTGTGTTTTCAATCACTAGGGATAGGTAGGTTCCCTGGAATCCTAGAGTTTGCCTGTCCCTCACTATTGAAAATGTAATGGTAAAAGAGCAGAACTGTTGGTGGAGGACCTGCACTCAGCTTAGAGGGAACAGAGGGAGGGGAGAGAAGCCTTGGTCACACACAGTCTGTGTTTGGTGCAGTAGAATCAGGAAGAGGATTCTCAGTCACGTGAAGTCTGAGGATGGCAACACTCGGAGGTTGGTGAGGGGCTTTTGAGAGAGGATCCTCAGACACACCACCAGGGTGAGGAGCCTCAACCCATGAATGGCAGATGCTATACATGGTTTTAAAGTCACAGTAATATGGGGAATCAGATGAATTTACCATTGGTGCACTGTAATGCCAAACTGGAAGCAGTTGTACAGCCGACACAGTAGTCTTCAGTCCTGGCCCGATTCTGGATTTGTACTTTGATGGTCTGGCCCAGAGTCACAGTCTCAAAACTCAGCACCACCTCAGATTCTGCCAAAGGATATATAAAAATACCTGCCAGGAAGCAGACGGCAAGAGTCCATCAGTGGCCTACAGACACTCCACGCTCCTGTGCCTCTGGTCCCCTAGAGGAGAAGCTGACAATGAAAGCATTTCACAAGTACATGTACGTTTACCCTTGTAAAAATAAGTTTGATTAGTGTCTCTTTCTTTGGAGATGAAAAGGACATTTACCCACATGAAAAAAGGAGTCAAAATGTCAATTCATTGTACAACCAGAATAAGGCCAAATAATATTAATTCTATAAACGTCAATGTTTAAAATGAATGGATTTCAACTTTTCAGGCTTACATATTTAAAAAATAAGCCTTTGGCCACAATAACATCATTAGTCTATAACTAAGTGCAACAGTTTATGGTTTATGTTTGTTAAAGTTTTGGCATGATCCAGAATCCTTAGTGCATTTTTCCATCTAGACTCTGTACAGTGCTGCGTACTAATTAATAGTAGTTTAATAAAAGCTTCTATACTGCTACTAATGACTGTGGAGTCAATCCAGAGTGGTTTACATTCACAGGGTGGAACTTCAGGACCACTAGATGGAGAACGGAGCCTAGGTACACCACATTCCGGAAGAAACTGAAAACCCTTCTCTTTGATACCCGAACTATACATGATTCTCTCAATACGCCCTTCCTGCTACTCTGTCTCTCTCCCTTATTCTCCTTCTTTTCCCCTTCCTCCCTGACTCTGTTCTGTTCTTTTTCTACCTTCTTCTCTGTGTAAGTCACCTTGAGCCTGCATAGGTATGCGTGACCACACAATTAGAAGAGTAGATTAGATTAGATCTACAAGAAAGATGATTACTGATGTAAGAACCTAATCTTTCTTTCTAGTGCAATGTGTCCAGTAACCCTGAAATGATAGGGGCATACCAAAACAATCCCCAGAGTCTAGGGTGGACCCACTGTACCCGTTGTATCGGGCAATGGTGCGCCCGCACCTGGAGTACTGTGTTCAGTATTGGTCACCGTACCTTAAGAAGGATATGGCAATACTTGAAAGGGTCCAGAGAAGAGCGACACGAATGATTAAGGGCATGGAAAACTTTTCATACACTGAAAGATTGGAGAGACTGGGGCTCTTCTCCCTGGAAAAGCGGAGACTCAGAGGAGACATGATAGAGACCTACAAGATCATGAAGGGCATAGAGAGAGTAGAGAGGGACAGATTCTTCAAACTTTCAAAACATAAAAGAACAAGAGGGCATTCGAAAAAGTTGGAAGGAGACAGATTCAGAACGAATGCTAGGAAGTTTTACTTTACCCAGCGTGTGGTGGACACCTGGAATGTGCTTCCAGAGGACTTAATAGGATAGAGTACGGTACTGGAGTTCAAGAAAGGATTGGACAATTTCCTGCTGGAAAAAGGGATAGAGGGGTATAGATAGAGGGCTACTGCACAGGTCCTGGACCTGTTGGGCCACCGCGTGAGCGGACTGCTGGGCACGATGGACCTAGGGTCTGACCCAGTGGAGGCATTGCTTATGTTCTTATGTTCTTACCCACCTTTAAGACAGAGGCCCTGAAAGTGGCATCCTTCCCACCCTAAAGAACCTCGTGAAGGTATGGATGGTAGACCATGTAGCCACTCTACAAATCTCCTCAGGTGAGACAATCCTAATCTTCCTCCACAAGGCAGTAATTCTTCTAGTGGAGTGCGCTCTCAATGCGATCAGCGGCTCTTTACCACAGCCCACATATGTAATGTAATGTAATGTAATTTATTTCTGATATACCGCTAAATCCGTTAGGTTCGAAGCGGTTTACAGAGATGTGGAAGAAATGACCATTTGAATCTATCTGAAAATCGAGGCTTTAGACGCCGGCCTCCCATTCTTAGTATGACTGGTTAGGACAAAAAGGTGATCCGATAGGCGAAACTCATTGGTAATTTGAGGTACTGGAGAAGCACTTGCTTGACATCCAGCAAACGTAACACTTTATCTTTTTCTTAGACCCTGTAGGGTGAAAGGCAGACGAATGGACTTCCTGATTGAAGTAGAAGGCCAAGACCACTACCTGAGGCACTCCACTTCTCACCTTTCCCTCTTCTGAGCAAATTGCATTAACCAACATCCTCTGGCATCTGCCGGCAACCAGCTTCTAATCCAGTTTACCAGCTTCTAATCCAGTTTAACTTCAGCCCATGGAGTTTAAGAGCCTCCTATGAGAAACCGTGTCAAAGGCTTGCTGAAATCTAAATGACATCTAGCACACGTCCTTGATCCAATTTTCTGGTCAACAAGTCAAAAGCTTCAATCGGATTCATTTGGCACGATTTACCTTTAGTCAAACCATGTTGCCTCAGATCTTGTAATCCATTAGATTCTAAGAATTTCACTATCCTTTCCTTCAGCAATGTTTCCATTATTTTTCCAATAACTGAAGTGAGGCTTACTGGCCTGTAGTTTCCTGCTTCATCTCTGCAACCACTTTTGTATACAGCAGTGGTCTCAAACTCAAACCCTTTGCAGGGCCACATTTTGGATTTGTAGGTACTTGGAGGGCCTCAGAATAAAATAGTTAATGTCTTATTAAAGAAATGACAATTCCGCATGAGGAAAAACTCTTATAGTTTATAAATCTTTCCTTTTGGCTAAGTCTTAATAATAATACACTTCTCCCTCGGTATTCACGGGGGTTAGGGGCAGAGCCAGACCGCGAAGTGTGAAAAATCGCGAATAACTTTGTGCCGGCTCTGACCCACCCCCAGACCTTACCTGGTGGTCTCTGCCTCCGATCGCCTCCTTCTGTGTGTGTTTGCAGGACCAGTGTGGGTGCTTCTCCTCTTTCCCCGTTTCGGTGTCAGGCCGGGCAGAGTGAAGATCAATCCTCTCTGAGCTGGGCAGCCTGTGCTGGCCTTACCTGGTGGTCTAGCGGGCTATCGGGGCAGGAGCAATCTTCCTATGCTCCTGCCCCATGCAGTTCGCCAATAGGAAATGGCTGCCGTGAGCTCCCATAGTCTCTCAAGACTCTCATTCTCCCTACCTTGGAGAGGGTGAACAACATGTCCTTATTTACTAAGTCTATTCCCTTCAGTACCTTGAATGTTTCGATCAAGTCCCCTCTCAATCTCCTCTGTTTGAGGGAGAAAAGGCCCAGTTTCTCTAATCTTTCACTGTACGGCAACTCCTCCAGCCCCTTAACCATCTTAGTCACTCTTCTCTGGACCCTTTCGAGTAGTACCGTGTCCTTCTTCATGTACGGCAACCAGTGCGGTTTCCTTTTTCTCTTATTTTTATTTATTTTCTTTACATAAAGGTCAGTAGTTCTTTTTATTGCACCTTTCAACTTGAACCACTGTTTTTCCACTTCTCTTATATCTTCCCATGCAATCATAATCATAATAAAAAGACCACAATAAGGAGGAGACCCAAAATTAGAAAATCCCTGATGCTAGGAGAGAGGAAAAGTGGAAAAAAAAAAGAAATAAGGAGGTCAAAATTATATCTGAATTCAATATAGCCCCAAATAGCCCCCAAATCTAACTTTCACCATGGCTCACTAAAGGAAGTTCCAGTCATCCAACATCCAAAACAAACTTCAATGAATTCCTGACTTCCTGATGCAGCACACTGAAACCTAATCATGTCAAACGGGGAATTCTTAGAAACATAGAAACATGACAGCAGATAAAGGCCAAATGGCCCATCTAGTCTGCCCATCTGCAGTAACCATTATCTCTTTCTCTCTCCGAGAGAGCCCACGTGCCTATCCCAGGCCCTCTTGAATTCAGACACAGTCTCCAAGTTCTTCTAAGATAAGTTTTGATAAATAGTTTGAAAAAGTGTTTGGATTAAAAAGAACTGGTGATTAAAGTTTTACTTGTGAAGATATGATTAATGTGAATTGTGTAGATATAGACCAGTTGTTCCCAAACCTGTCCTGGGGGACCCCCAGCCAGTCAGGTTTTCAAGATATCCCTAATGAATATGCATGAGAGAGATTTGCATATAATGGAAGTGACAGGTATGCAAATCTCTCTCATGCATATTCATTAGGGATATCTTGAAAACCTGACTGCCTGGGGGGTCCCCCAGGACAGGTTTGGAAACCACTGATATAGACTAATGATGTTATTGTGCGAAAAGGCTTATTTTTTCAATATTTAAGCCTGGTATGTTGAAATTCATTAACCTGATTTAAGTTTATTGAATTAACATTATTTGGCCTTATTAATGGCTAAATACTAATGATAACAATATATCTTTTCTTTTGACAAAACACCAAACACTGTGCATAACCTTATGCTACATACTTTGTCCCACTGTACACAGGTGGGATATTCAGGGTAACTCCATAGGGAGGGTCCCTTTCAAAGTAAGCTACATGAAGCCCAACAGATAGTTGCAAAATCTCTTTACCCCATCATCAGTTTATGCTTATTTATTCCATTTGATATACTGCCTTATCAAAATTTGGTCAAAGTGGTTTACATTTGAGAAGTATTATTTGTCTGAGAGAAGGGTGAAGGATCCAGAGATCAATTTTACCTTCCACAGGTTCATTTTCTGGATTCATATAACTAAGATTTGCAGTTAGCCCCATGGTGTAACCATTGGCCCAAGTCTTGACACAGGACGTTTTCAGTGGGAGAGCAGACCAGGTGGACTGGTTGAATAATCCTGGCATAGTCAATGGCTGGTATTCTGCAGAGGAAAAAAAACAAGGGACTTAAAGATGGGTAGACTAGGGGGCATATTCGACAGGACCTGGACACGTTTTAGGATCCTCGACTCCTTTTATAACATATTACTTCCAGTTACTCCCCCCCAAGTCCTGCTCATACCACATTCTTTACACCTCAAGCCTGATCTTCACTATGGGAAGAATTTTACTGGAGAAGTACATGCAGAAAGTTGAAAATGCCTTGATCTAAACACCCCTGTTCAAGGAGCTTAAAGCATCTGCATTAAGAGTGGAGTGTTTTACACAGATTTATGTGGTTTTAAAATACTTTCATACAAACAATTTAGATAGTTTTACACTTTTCATACAACCGTGAGCAGAAGATCATTCCACATAGATCCAGGGCAGGCAGACAGGAGCAGAGAGTCGGGAGGCAGGAGAGAGTAGGGAGGCAAGAGACAAGAAGAGTCGGAAGAAGCAGGAGAGAGTGAGGGGGAGTAGCAAGAGGTAGCTCCGCCCACCCCTGATATCAGCGAAGCACCAATCTGGAACTCCTCCTTAAAAGGGGAGGAGCCAATGGCATTCAGCCATTCGGCATGTGTCGAAGGTGAGAATTAAAGGCGCTCACCTTAACGACAGTGCCTTTGCAAAGGGCCTTAAGAAGGGACACATCACTGCAAAGAAGAAGCGCTAAGGAAGGACACCCACACAGGCAAGTACCACGAGGGCAACAGGACAGGCAAGCAGTAGATTTACAACACAGTAGTAGCAGAGAGCAACCACAGCAGACACAGAGGACACACAAGCAACAAGCAAGCAAGGGTAGGGACCTCACACTAACACCAAGGACACTACAAAAGGAAACAGGGAGAAGCCACTTCAGACAGCAGACCGGCAAGTGGACAACAATGGAGACAGCAGACAGAAGCAGGATGTTGAGCTACTCAGTTTTCTGCACCTTTTGCCATATGTATGACTACCTCCCCTATGGGAGGCGGTCTTATGTATGCACACGATGCAGGGAACTGGAGGGCCTGAAGAAATAAGTTAGACTCCTGGAAGGCAGAATACAGGAACTAGAAGCACTTCGAGCAGTGGAGGAGGAGGACAGAGAGGCAGAAGACTTCAAGACAAAGGAAACCATTGAGGAAGAAGTCCGGGAGTTAGAGAAGTTCATCAAGGAGGCTAACAGGGAGGTCGTGGAGAATCACCAACACCAGTGGAAAGATACTTCTACAGTGAAGGAGGACCACCTTGAGGACAACCACAAGGAAGAAATCGGTGACACAGCAGTGAGACATGGTAACAGCGGGGGGAACCCACAGGAAAACCAAAAAAAACCAAAAAAACTCTATGGAGTGACGATGTTCCTAAATGGACTTTATTTGAAAGTATCAAAGTTCCAAAGGTACACTAAAATCATCCACATAAAATAATTCCATCCACAGGAAGACACTGACCTATGGCTGGAGAGATGGACATACACTGAGGACACAGACCTGTGGCTGGAGAGACATGAGAAAATAGAGAGGTCAGCGATTGTTGTGGGGGACTCTATCATCAGACAGGTCAACAGCCTGGTGACCTGCCTACCAGGAGCCAAGATAGAAGATATAGTGAACCACATCAACAGGATCATCAACAGTGTAGAAGAGGAAGATACGGCGGTGGTGATCCATGTGGGGACAAACAACGTGAGCAACAGGAACTACAGCAGAGAAGGACTGAAGGAGCAGTTCCGGATGCTTGGAAGGAAGCTGAAGACCAGAATGCTGAGGGTAGCATTCTCAGAGATCCTGCCGGTACCTGGGGCCGATGAGAAGAGGCAGATGGAGCTGCAAGCAGTCAATGTGTGGATGAGGCGCTGGTGTGAGGAAGAAGGACTCCACTTCGTGTGCAACTGGACAACGTTCTGGGGGAAGAGCAAGCTATACAGGAAGGATGGACTCCACCTCAGAGGAGATGGAACGAGGCTACTTGCAAGCAACATCAAGTGAGAACTTGAAAAGTTTTTAAACTAGGAAGAAGGGGAAAGCCGTCAGTTGACCGAGAGTCAGTGGTTCGGGAAACAGTATACCCAGAGGATACTGCACAAAAAGATAACCATGACATCATCGGCATCACGGAAACATGGTGGAATGAGGAAAATGTCTGGAACACTGTGCTACCGGGATACAAGCTATACCGCAGAGACAGAGTGGCTCAAAAAGGTGGGGGTATTACCCTATACGTCAAAGAGGGAATTGAGTCTACCAGAGAGAACATGCCAGAATCAAACAATAAGGTAGAGTCTCTATGGGCCAAAATTCCGGGAACAAATGGAATGGAAACGAAGATCGGCATCTACTACCAACCCCCAGGGCAGTCCGAAGAAATTGATGGTGAAATGACGGACGAGATTAAACGCAACTGCAAAGGAGGCAATACAGTTATCATGGGTGACTTCAATTATCCGGGGATAGACTAGAACCTAGGAATTTCCAGCTGCAGTAGGGAGACCAAGTTCCTGGATGCTATAGGCGATTGCTTCCTGGAACAACTTGTCAAGAAAAATACGAGAGGAAACGCAATTCTGTACTTAGTTCTAAATGGACTACGTGGACCAGCGCAAGGTGTAGAAGTAGAGGGGACGTTGGGAACCAGTGATCATAATATGATCCGCTTCAACCTGGACACGGGGACGAAACATTGATCCAGAACGACGGCCACGGCGCTGAACTTCCAAAAAGGGAATTATGAAGGGATAAGACTCATGGTGGGGAAAAAGATCAAGAAGAGGATAAGCATTGTAAAGATGCTAGAGCAAGCATGGTCCCTTTTTAAGGACATAATCACCGAGGAGCAAAATCTATATATACTGCATATCAACAAGGGATCCAAGAAGAAAAAGAACAAGGAACCGGCGTGGCTCACTGTAGCGGTGAAGGGAGCGATCAAGGACAGGAAGACTTCGTTTAAGGAATGGGAAAGGTCAAAAACAGACGATAACTGGAAAAAGCACAAAAAGCATCAAAGCAGGTACCATAAGGTAGTAAGAGGGGCCAAAAGAGACTACGAAGAAAAAATAGCTAAGGAGGCGAAAAACTTCAAGCCGTTCTTTCGATATAATAAGGAGAAACGACCCGCGAAGGAAGTGGTAGGTCCGTTGGATGACTGAGGAATGAAGGGAGTACTAATGGAGGACAAAGCCATCACCGACAAACTGAACACATTTTTTGCGTCTTTGTTTACCGAAGAGGATATATGCAACATACCGGAAGCCGACAGGCTATACGCAGGAAACTAAGACAGGAAACTGACAGAGTTGATGGTCAGTCTAGAAGAGGTATGCCGGCAGATTGATAGACTTAAAAATGCTAAATCCCCAGATCTGGATGGCATCCATCTGAGGGTAATCAAGGAGCTGAAAGGGACTATAGCTGAACTGCTTCAACTGAAAGCCAACATGTTGATCAAATCGGGAAAGGTTCCGGAAGACTGGAAGGTGGCGAATGTTACACCGATCTTCAAGAAAGGTCGAGGGGTGATCCAGGAATCTACAGACCAGTGAGTCAGTACCGGGAAAGATGGTAGAGGCGCTGATAAAGGACTGCATCATTGAGCACCTTGACGGACACGATCTGATGAGGACAAGCCAGCATGCTTCAGCAGAGGAAGATCTTGCTTGACGAACTTGCTACACTTCTTCGAGGGAGTAAACAGGCGGATAGACAAAAGTGACCCAGTCAACATTGTATATCTGGATTTTCAGAAGGCTATCGACAATGTTCCGCATGAACGACTACTTCAAAAAACTGCAAGCCATGGAATCGAGGGTGAAATACTCCCGTGGATTAAAAATTGGCTGGCGGATAGGAAACAGAGAGTGAGAGTAAATGGACAATACTTGGACTGGAAAAGCGTCACCAGTAGAGTGCCGCAGGGTTCGGTGCTTGGACCCGTGCTCTTCAACATATTTATAAACAATCTAGAAATTGGTCCAACAAATGAGGTGATTAAATTTGCAGACGATACAAAGTTATTCAGAGTAGTGAAGACGCAGGATTGTGAACTTCTGCAACGTGACATAAACACGCTCATAAAATGGACCGCTCAAGAAATGGCAGATGAGGTTCAACGTGGATAAGTGTAAGGTGATGTATGTCGGTAACAAAAATCTTATACATGAATACAGGATGTCCGGGGCGGTACTTGGAGAGACCCCCAGGAAAGAGACTTGGGACTGGTTGACAAATCGATAAAACCATCCGTGCAATGCGTGGCAGTGGCGATAAGGGCGAACACAATGCTAGGAATGATTAAGAAGGGGATCATGAACAGATCGGAGAAGGTTCTCATGCTGCTGTACCGGGCCATGGTATGCCCTCACCTGGAATACTGCATCCAGCATTGGTCGCCGTACATGAAGAAAGACACGGTACTACTCAAAAGGGTCCAGAGAAGAGTGACTAAAATGGTAAAGGGGCTGGAGGAGTTGCCATACAGTGAGAGATTAGAGAAACTGGGCCTCTTCTCTCTTGAAAAGAGGAGACTGAGAGGGGACATGATCGAAACATTTAAGGTACTGAAGGGAATAGACTTAGTAGATAAGGACAGGTTGTTCACCCTCTCCAAGGTAAGGAGAACGAGAGGGCCCCAAGCCATGCAGTCTATGCCCCTGAACCCGTCGTCTCGAAATGTGGCCGTCCTTGGAGGATCACCAGCCCAACCAGGCCCAACACTACTACTTCTACCGGTCCTCACTGCCCAGTCCTCAGCAGCATGGAGCCCAGAGTGACAGCAGCACCGCCAGAGCCAAGCTTAAGCCGCACAAACATGAGCACCCGCATGACTTCCAGCATCAGGAAACACACCCGAATAATGGGGGAAGTTAAGGAGAGAGGGAGGGCCATGACAAAAACAGAGAAGGGTAGTAATTTGAATTAACATCGGGGAGAAGGCAAAGGGTAAAAATCCAGGAAATCAGAAAGTCCGGAGTAGGAGGGAAAGAAGGAAGGAGAGAGTTGGATTAGTTCCTTGGCCAGCAGGAGGGAAGTAGATAATAAGTGGAATTGTATCGGGATTGGAAAGGGAAGGAGGAAGGCCTGTTTTGAGAATTGTGGAGGTGAAGGGAAAGGTGCAAAGACCAATTTTATTCTTTCTCTAGGAAGGGGTGCTGCTGGACAGGGGGGTGGTAAAAGAAAAGAAGAAGCGCTACTGATGGACAGGAGGGAGCAAGGAAGGGAGAAGGGAAGACAGACAGGGAGCAGAGAGAGAGAGAGACAAAAAAGAAAAACAGACAGACAGGGGTCAGGGAGTGAGACAGAAAGAAAGAAAGACAGACATACAGAAAGAAATAAATAAATTCCTAAGTCTACACACATATTCTAGCACCCGTTAATGTAACAGGCTAAAAAACTAGTAATCTTAATATTATTCTTCCAAATTGAATTTGAATGAGATCTGTCATATTGCATGGAGGTGCACCAGAAGATATCTTGAATATAAGACATGCTAATTTAAATACATATAACTCTCTTCCTAGCAATACTTCTTTATTTGCAGTTCCTAGAAGGGCAATTTATAGAGCAAGAAAGAGAAAAATAATTAGAAAGCAACTGGGACCATTCAGTGACTGGTGTGTTTATTAAATGATTAATAATTAACAACAAAAGCAGAATATTAGAATGTTCTAGAGCAAGAAGCAGGAAGTGCTGCAGGCGTGACACAAAAAGGGTAAACAAACACCTGAGGAAGGAGAGAGGAGAGAGCTATACGCATTTGTTGCAGGGAGGAACAAACACTTGTGGTTCACATCAGATGCTTATAGCTGTCTCCTCTCCCCTTCCTCAAGTGTTTGTTCCTCCTTGAAACAAATGTGTCTAGCTCTCATGTGGAGAAAGCAGAGACAAACACCTGAAGAAGAGGAAAGCAGAGAATTATCAGCAGCTGATATGGGGAGAGCAGAGAGCAACAAAAACCTGCAGAAGATAACAGAGTATTATAAGCATCTGAGTCAAAGAGAGCAAGGGGAAAAGAACAAGAGAGTTATAAACACCTGATGCAAGAAGAGCAGAGGGCAAATACCTGAGGAAAGGAGAGCAGAGAGTCATAAGCACCTGATGGAGAGAGAGCAGGAAGGGAGAAACACTTGAGGGAGGGGAGGGGAGAGGGTGATAAGCATCTTCAGTTCAACCAGCATTAAACAGTTTTGTTCTACATGCCCTTCAGTGTATCTACAGGACCAGGACACATTTTAAATGTCATAAGTTTGTGTCTTATAACAATATACTGCCAATTATTTGTCTCTCCCTTCTTTTATACTCCTCCCCCCTGCACTTGTCCCTTCAACTGTCCATTGTTGATTAATTGTATCATACTGACATTATAAGCATATCTATGTTATTTGTATGCTCTAATGCAGTGTTTCCCAACATGCGATATGCGTACCCTTAGGGGTATGTGAACCGCTTGTTGGGGGTACAAAGTACTGCATGAATCTCCTGCCCCCTTCTTCCTTAATGGCTGCCGCCACTGAGGATTCCATGCCCTCCTTATTGCCTCCCCGACCCATTCCACTGAAACCGCTGCTGCCATCGGGGATCCCATGCCCTCCTTCCTGCCCGCCCCCCCTCCACCCCGACCCAGAAGACTTCCCTCTGATGTCAGAGCTGACAAAGGAGGGAAGCCTTCCAGGTCAGCAGGGAATCCCAGTTACTTCCTTCCAGGTGGGTTGTTCCTTCCTGTCTTCAGTGGCACTTGTTGCAGGAATGCGTCAACAGTGGCTCTTTCATGCTACACGTGGCTGACCCGGAAGCCTTCTTTCCAACGTCAGAGCTGACATCCCTGCAACAAGTGCCACTGAAGGCTGAAGAAGCAGCCTAGCTGGATGGCTCTGAAGGAAGCAAGTATGGCCCTGAAGCGATTAAGTAAAGGAGAGAGGGTACCTGATCTGGGACAAAGGGAGAAAGGGGGGAAGCGCACATTGGGACATGGGAGGGGCAGTGGCATACCAAGGGGAGGCCAGGGGGGGGGCGGTCCACCCCGGGTGCACAGCTGGCCACCCACCAGGGAATAGGCTGCCACCGGGGAAAGGCTTCCACTGCCGTCATCGTGAACAATCCACCCGAGTTCTCCCTTCTTTTCTTCCCTGTAGGGCTGACCAACTCTCGCTGTCCGATGTCAATTTTGACGTCAAATAGGACGTTCTGGGCCAACCAATTGCTGCCTGGCTGGTCCGGAATGTCCTCTCTGACGTTAGAATTGACGACGGGCGGCGAGAGTTGGTCAGCCCCGCAGGGAAGAGAAGCAGGGCGAACTCGGAGCCGGCCTGTTCCCGATGGCGGCAGTGGCAGCTTATTTCTCAGCGGTGGTGGCAGCATTTTCCCAATGGCGGTGGCATATGGGAGGGGAGGGAGAAAGAAAGAAACGGGGGGATGGGACAGGGAGCCAGATAGAAAGGGGGCAGGGTGAAACAAAGAAAAAGAAAAAATGGGGCACGGAGAGAGAGAGAGAAAGACAGAGAGAAAGAAAGAGGGTATGGAGAGAGAAAGAAAGAAATGGGGCACGAAGAGAGAGAGAGAAAGACAGACATACAGAAAGAAAGGGGGCATGGAGAGAGAAAGAAAGAAGGGGGCAGGATGAAAGAAAGAAAAAGTTGGGGGAGGGAATGAGGTCTGGATGAGAGGAAGCATACAGGAGGCTGAAAGAAGGGAAGAAATATTGGATGCACAGTCAGAAGAATAAAGTGCAACCAGAGACTGATGAAATTACCAAACAAAGGTAGGAAAAATGATTTTATTTTCAATTTAGTGATCAAAATGTGTCCGTTTTGAGAATTTATATATGCTGTCTATATTTTGCACTATGGCCCCCTTTTACTAAACCGCAATAGCGGTTTTTAGTGCAGGGAGCCTATGAGCGTTGAGAGCAGCGTGGGGGGCATTCAGCGTAGCTCCCTGCGCTAAAAACCCCTATCGCAGTTTAGTAAAAAGGGAGGGGGTATATTTGTCTAATTTTGTATAGTTGTTACTGAGGTGACATTGCATAAAGTCATCTGCCTTGACCTCTTTGAAAACCCGTGTAATATAAATGATAATTAACATTTTCTCTGCGTACAGTGTGTTTTGTGTTTTTAAAATTTTATTGTTGGTATATCATTTTGACTTGGCCACGAAGGGAAGGGGGAGGGAGGGAGGGGAGCTGCTGAAAGACATCTAGTAATCCTTGTAGGCTTGACTGTGCAGGGAATTATTTTTGTAAAATCATGTTTTGTTATGTGATAGACTTTAATTTCTATGAATGAATAGAATGAAAATGATATAAAATTACTTGCTTGTTTTTATGTGCGTGCGCTGAAGGAAAGTGGAGAGAGAGTGGGCTGAGGACGCTGAAGGAAAATGGGGAAGAGAGAGTGGGGAGAAGACGCTGATTTATAAATTGACAATTGTACAGAATATTGTTTCTTTTTATACTTTAATATAATAAGTTCAATATAAAACAATTCAAGGCTTGTGTGGATGGAATCAGGTTGTTTGCGGGGATGGGGACTGAGCTTACGGGGATTAGTCCAATAAAATGGTATTTTCTTATTTCTCATTATTTGTTTTATTTTTATTTGTTAATTTGTAAAGTGGTGATTGTTATTTATCAGTTTTTTCAAATTTACATCTATTGTCTTTATATTTTGCACAGTATTAGAGGACATGTATTACTGTTTTTGTGGTGTTGTAGTGTTGCATTGTATGCAGAGTCTGATTTCTTGGCGGTTCAGTTTAACTTTTGTCTACATATTTCTATTTTTAGTTTGTGATTATTCCATATTGGACGAGGGTGTATCTGTCTGTGTGTATGAAAGGAACATGGCTTTCTTATAGCATTGACTGTACAGGATCAATTGACTGTACAAGATCTGGCTTTAGTTTTACAATGTATGTGTTGGTGTTCTAGTGCTCACTGCAGTGTTTAAGATGCTGCCTTTTCGTAGGTACACTCTTGTGCGATATGTGGATTGTTACTAAAAATCATATTTTTCATATAGATGGGGGGGGGGGTCAAAAAATGATGGGCCCCAAGTGTCACATATGCTAGGTCCGCCACTGGGAAGGGGCACAATTTTGGGACAATGGCAGGAATGGGGGTATGAACTCGGGACACAGAAGGGAGGGGGCATGAATATGGGATACAGAAGGGAGGAAGGGGGCACTACCTTGGGATATAGGAGGGAGTGATTAGAAAGGGAGAATTTTTGGACATGAGTATGTGAGTGAGAGTGAAAGAGATAGTGCACATGGGGAAAGAAGAAAGAGGAAAATTGTGCAGAGATTAGTGAGGTAGAGTTGCATGGGGAAGAGAAGGATGAGAGGGAGAAATGTTAGATATGGTGGTGGAGAGAGAACAGAGGGACAGATTGAAAGGGATGCAAGGGGGTAGGAATGTTGGACATAGTGATGGAGGGAGAAATGGGTATGGGCTGGTGGGCAGTGGTGAAAAATGCTACACATCATCTAGGAGATGAGAGAGGGAGAAATGTTGGATGGTGGTAGGAGAGATGGGGTGGGAGAGATGCACCCTGGATATCTCTCTCTCTCTCTCTCTTTCCCAATTCCCTTTGCAGCAAGGGAGGGAATGAAAGAAAGACAGATGGACAGTGAGAGAGAGAGGAAGACATGTTGCCAATAGGGGTGGAGGAGAGATAAAGAAAAGTTGGACTCATGGAGGGACAGACAGAGATGTTGGTTGGGGAGGGAATGAGGTCCGGAGGAGAGGAAGTGTGCAGAAGGCAGAAAGAAAGAAATATTGGATGCACATTCAGAAGGAAGTGCAAGCAGAGACTCATGAAATCACTAGGGCAACAAAGGTAGGAAAAATGATTTTATTTTCAATTTAGTGATCGAAATGGATCAGTTTTGAGAATTTATATCTGCTGTCTATATTTTGCACTATATTTGTCTATTTTTCTACAGTTGTTACTAAGGTGACATTGCATATTTTAAAGCCATCTACCTTGACCTCTTTGGGGGGGAAAAAAAGAATATAAATAATTAACATTTTCTCTGCACAGAGTATTTTGTGTTTTTTTAATTTTGTGGTTACCATTATTTATTTATTTAACAAATTTCTTAACCGCCTATTACTAGGCGGCTTACAAATAGCAACATTGATAAAATAAGTAAAAAAAATACATAAAAACAGAATTTGTCCGGTTAATATACATTTCAAATAAGATTATATTGTGTGTATATGAAAAATGAATGGAAGAAATTGCATTACAATTAATACTATTATTATGGGATGGGGCCAGGGGCAGAGCTTGGGTGACTTGGGGGGGTAGTTGGCTTGAAGAAGTTGAGAAACACTGTTCTAATGTGTGCATATTATGGTTTTTCATTTGTGTTATAATTTTTATTGTTAACATTATATCTATGCAATACTATATGAATGTTCTAATATAATAACGGATAACCCAAACAGTCCAGTGTTCTTGATACTTCTTTTATTCAGTTAATCCTTTAAAATACAATGTCCACATTTGTCATGGAGGACCCAACAGCAAAACACACCTTCCTCAGGGATTCGAGAAACTGAATACACAAATGTGTAATAATATAAATGTCTTGACAAACCAAACTGAAAATCACCATAGAGGCACAAAACCTGGGGAGAGTTTCATGCTGCTTCAGCATGGGAAGTTACCCCTCCTGATGACGCTTAGTAGAGGGGTTTAAAGCAGCATATTCATCACACAAGCAATACAGCATGCTTCACACAGATTTATCCACCTGCAAAGCTGCTGAAAAAAATCACATAAGATCTAAAATATTTGGCTGGGGCATCGTAGTGCCTGCAACTAAGCAGATAAGTTCATTGCCCTGGTCATATGTACTACTCACTGTCCATGTGGGGGTAAGGGGTCATGGAAGTGTTATGATGGTCCCCAGTAACAACTAGCAGTGGCTCGCATGCAGTTGGAATGGTACTACTATTAATTATTTCTATAGCGCTACCAGACTCACGCAGCACTGTACAGAGTCACAAAGAGTAAGAAAACAGTCCCCGTTCGAAAGAGCTTACAATCTAAACAGACAAGACAGACAAACAGGATGTCATGGATACAGTTAAGGGGAATGGTTAATCAGCAGGCTGGGTTGGAGGGCAGAGGAGTAGGGTTAAGGATTGAAAGTTATATCAAAAAGGTAGGTTTTCAGTCTGCTTTTAAACAAGGGAAGGGAAGGGGCTTCACAGACAAACTCGGGTAATTTATTCCAGGCATAGGGGGCAGTTAGATGAAAGGAACGAAGTCTGGAATTGGCAGTGGAGGAGAAGGGTAACGCTAAGAGTGACTTATCTGAGGAACGGAGTTGTCTGGGAGGTGTATAAGGAGAGAGAAGCGAGGAGAGATATTGAGGGGCAGCAGAAGGTCAGCAATAAGATCTTGAACTGTATACGATGGCAGATAGGGAGCCAGTGAAGTGACTTAAGGAGAGGGGTGACATGAGCGTAGCGAGGTTGGTAGAAGATGAGTCGTGCAGCAGAGTTTGCACAGATTGCAAGGGGGAGAGGCAACACTGAGGGATACCAGTTAGGAGCAGATTGCAGTAATCTAAGTGTGAGGTTACGAGAGCTTGGACAAGGGTCTGAGTAGGGTGCTCTGAGAGGAAGGGGCAAATTTTGGTGATATTGAAGCGACAGGTCTTAGCAGCTTGTTGGATCTGCGTAGAAAATGAGAGGTCAGAATCAAAGACCACTCCAAAGTTGCGAGCAGAGGAGAATAGAACAATGACAGTATTATTTACAGAGATGGAGAAAGGAGAAGGAGCAGAGAGTTTACAAGGAAAGAGGAGCAGCTCAGTCTTGGACATATTTCGTTTCAGATGATGGCAGGACATCCGGGCAACAATGTCAGCCAAACAAGCAGAGACTTTCTTGGACTTTAGGTGAAATTTCAGGTGTAGAGAGGTAGATCTGGGAGTCATGAGCATAAAGGCAATACTGGAAGCCATGGGAGGAGATCAGGGCACTGAGGGAAGAGGTGTAGATAGAGCCCTGGGGTACAGCAAACCGCGGGGTAGCAGAAGAGGACCTACCAATACATACAGACTGAGCACTTCACAGATTTAAAAGCACAAAGCTGTATATTGAAATTAAAAATAAAACAATGTTTATTGAAACATATCCTATATCATAAAGCATATAGAGATTCTGAGTAAGTGTTAAGGATTTATTGAAATTGGACTTCTAAATGGCCGATTCCTATTACAGGCACCCAACTGATTTTCTGGCAATGGATGATCCAGCGGTAAGAAGTATCTGAAATCTGCTGTGTGTGCCGGTCTCAGCTCTCCCTTTGTTGTGACTTCCTGGTCCCATGACTTGGAAGATTGGAGAGGGAAAGCTAAGGTCAGCGCAAGCAGCAGGTTTAAAGAGATACAGTTGAGGAGGGAGGAGGAGAGGTGTAGGGCTTAGAGTGTGTTCTAAAGGTGACCACCATTGGTTCAGCAAAACGGTTAATCTGGCAAGGGTTTGGAGCTGGGGTGCTGGAAAATTGGTGGTATATCTGTAGTAGGATTCAACCTGTCTGTCTTCCAGTTTCCCTCATTAATTGAATTTATTCTTCCACGTGGATATTTATATTGGTTTTCTCTGTTTATTCATTTTCTTATATACTGCCTGAAAGCTAATAAAACAGTGTACATTTAGGTATAGTAGATATTTCCCTGTCCCTGTCATATCTGAGGCAATGAAGGCTTCAATGACCTCCCCAAGATCACAAGGCTCCCTTGGTTCTTAGGCCACTGCTCTGTTTATTGACTAGTCTTCATGAAGGTGGTTAATATATCCCAATAAATAAATACAAATGTATTGCTGGTGGGAGACTAGCAGCAGATGATTTGGATAACATTAGAAGGGGTTAACATTACAGAGGTAGGAGCAAGAGTACATTCAGGTTCTGCAGGCTTGCCTCTGCTCCCATTAACTCAGTCACGGAATGCCCCAAGGTCTCACCTCTTCCGAACTGGGGGAAAAAGAAGCCAAGTATTTAAACTGCATTCAAAGAAATGAACATGCCTGGAACTGACAGATTTCAGCAGGACTCAGAAAAGATATTTCTAAGAGCATGTTCAGATCAAGAGAGAAATACAGCATGTACAGTACATACAGGAGATTTCCACAAGAACTTGCACTGTCTTTAAGTGGAAACTGCACATGGGCTTTTACTAATTTTCAAAGTCTGGGGCTACTGAATACCTACTTTGCTTTGTGGTGCAGGTGATCTCTGCTTTCTCTTCTCTTGCACTAGCAGGTTATGACTATGAGAAAAGCTCACCTCACTGCTGCTGCTGCAAGGAAGCTCACAACCCATACTTAATTTTGCAGAGCTGGCATGAAGCCTTCATCTCACCGCCCACGGGGATGACAGGGAGGAGAATAGGTTATCTGTGCAGAGGTGGTAAATCCATTAAAAATGTATTTTACCTCCATCTGTTGCTGAGGGATGGTTTGGAGAGCGCCAGTCACATGGCTGAGGTGCAAGCATAAATCTATTCTTCTAAAGTAAATATAGACCATCTGGTCCTTCTCATGTTTTCTGTAGCATATGTGTAAAGCACTTAAATGTGAATCCAACTCTGATCCACCTGACTTTTCTCTCTTCCCCTCTGTCCAAGTCAGGCCCCCCTAAGACCAAGGCAAGGCTGTACCTGCAGGGACAGCTGGGCTACCTTTGTCACATGTAAGTGAATTTAATTAATGTCAGGAAGGTAGGGAGGGGGTTCAAGTCATCCTGCCTTGTAGCTGCAAATTTCCATCCCCGGAACATTTGATATCTCTGCTGCTAGGCTTTCTTTCTGAGAAACACAGCTCTGGTTAATTCACCACTGAAATGTTGTGAGCCAGTGTGTTGGATACATCTGTAAAAGGCCTAATGTTTATTCACCTGGATTTATCCAAGGCAGTGTACAAAGGTATAGCATTAACAAGCATAAAAGGACCAAATGAAGGCGTAAAACACAGTCAGAGCAATGAGGCTGGCACATTTGATTAAATCCTATGCCCATGAAAACAGCACAGTAGAACATTAAGAGAAATGGGATAAATGTCAGCAGAATAAACTAAACTAAACCTTGTGTTTATATACCGCACCTTCTCCACAACGTGGAGCTCGGCACGGTTTACAGGAGTTGGGATAGAACGGAACTCCAATGGAATTATAGAAGTAAGTATAAAGAGAGGTAAGAGGGCTTAGTGTACCAGAGAGGGAAAGAAAAGTTACATTTTAGAAAATAGCCAAGTTTTCAGATGCTTACGGAATAGAAATGATATCCACATATCATAGATATGTTACACAATATAATGGAACATCTTGACAGACAGACAAACAAGATGTGGAAAAGGAATCAGTTTGGATAAACAAGGCAATTTCTACGGACAATTGAAGATGTGGCACTGGGCTCTAGATAGACAGAAAAGGAGCAGATCCTTCACTAATTTTATTCTTGGGTCACTATATTTTTATGCTCAATTTACATTTTGTCTTTTTGCATGAAATTCTGAGTTGGTTTTGAGATCCCTTTTAATAGTTATTATGTTAGGTATTGTTTAGTTGGTTTTCCTTTAATATGTTTACTTTTAAAACTATACTCCTGATGCAGTGGACGAAACATGGCGCATGGCAGGTATTTAAAAGTTGGACCGTTTGAATAAAGAATTATATCCTGTTCTGTACATCTGCATTGCTGTGGATTTGAGAAGCCTTTCATGGTGGACTCCTGTGTTTCAGAGTGTGTGGCATGCTAATACAGACACAGAGTGAGGGGATAGTCAGTCACCAGTTATTAAAGCCCTAATCTGTATTCTAAAGTAGCATAGATTTGAGTTAAGCCCTCTGGGAATGAGTTCCAATGACTGTAAACCACAGTACACTTTTGAGCAATTTTCACTCATGGGCATAAAGTCTGTGAGTACTTTTACCCATGGACTTTGGACCAGCTTTTAAAGGAAAAATCCAAGCACACTTTCCATTTGAAAACTATCTTCAGGAGGGTAGCCACGGGTGGACCTGGGCCCACTCACTTTAGGCTCAGGTCCATCCAGTAGAGGTGCACCCTTGACAAACTCAGCCTTGGGAAGCAAGCTAGGCTACTGCCATTATCTTCAAAGGGTCACTAGCAGCATGAAAAAATCACTACTGCTGCAGGCTGATCCAGAAGCCTTCCCTCTGCTGTTTCTCCCAGGCTGTAAAATGGGAAGTTGCAGCAGAATTGGGGAGGGACGTGGCAGAGGGAAAGCTTCTGGGTCAGCTGGAAGCAGCAGTAGCAGTTCTTACACACTGCCAGCAACCCAATGAAAGATGCTGTACAAGGGGGAACATAAGAATTGCCACTGCTGGGTCAGACCAGTGGTCCATCCTGCCCGGCAGTCCACTCATGTGGCGGCCCCCAGGTCAAAGACCAGTGCTCTAAATAAGTCCAGCCTCACCTGTGTATGTCCCAGTTTAGCAGGAACTTGTCCAGCTTAGTCTTGAAACACCTGGAGGGTGTTTTCCCCTACAACAGACTCCAGCTCTCCACCACTCTCTGGGTGAAGAAGAACTTCCTTACGTTTGTACAGAATCTATCCCCTTTCAACTTTAGAGTGCCTTCTCATTCTCCCTACCTTGGAGAGAGGGCTAATTGTTGAAATGGTGTGGAGGAATAATTGTTGGATATGAGGGAGGAGGGAGGGAGAGATGCTACATGGGGGTGGGGAGAGGGAGAATTCTTGGATGCAGGGTAGGGTGGAGTGGGGAGAGAGAGAAAGAGATGCTGCACAGGAGGGGTGAAGAACGAGATAGGAAGAAATGTTGGCCTTGGGAAGAGGGGAGGGATGATAAAGGAAAAATGTTGAACATGGTGCTGGAGAAGACGAGGTGGAGAAATGCTGCATATGAGAGAGAGAGAGGACAATGCTTTCAACTCCTAACTCCTCTCACCTTGTGTTCTGCATCCCCTACCCTCTATATCATGTCTTGTTTGTCTAAGTTAGATTGTAAGCTCTTCTTAGCAGGGACCATCTATAAATGTCAAAATGTACAGCGCTGTGTATGCCTTTCAGCACTATATAAGTGATTCAGAGTAGTGAAGACGTAGAAGGATTGCGAAGACCTGCAATGTGACATAAACACGCTCGAGAAATGGGTTGCGACATGGCAAATGAGGTTTAACGTGGATAAGTGTAAGGTGATGCATGTCGGTAACAAAAATCTTATACACGAATACAGGATGTCCGGTGCAGTACTCAGAGAGACCCCCCAGGAAAGAGACTTGGGAGTACTGGTCGACAAGTCGATGAAGCCGTCCATTCAATGTGCGGCGGCAAAAAGGGCAAACAGGATGCTAGGAATGATTAAGAATGGGATCACCAACAGATCGGAGAAGGTTATCATGCCACTGTACCGGGTTATGGTACGACCCCACTTAGAATACTGCATCCAGCACTGGTCGCCATACTTGAAGAAGGACACAGTACTACTCAAAAGGGTCCAGAGAAGAGCAACTAAATGGTTAAGGAGCTGCAGGAGTTGTCATAGAGTGAGAGATTAGAGAAACTGGGCCTCTTCTCCCTTGAAAAGAGGAGACTGAGAGAGGACATGATTGAAACGTTCAAGATAATGAAGGGAATAGACATGGTAGATAAAGACAGGTTGTTCACCTTCTCCAAGGTAGGCCGAACAAGAGGGCACTCTCTAAAGTTAAAAGGGGATAGATTCCGTACAAACATAAGGAAGTTCTTCTTCACCCAGAAAGTGGTGGAAAACTGGAACACTCTTCCGGAGACTGTTATAGGGGAAAACACCCTCCAGGAATTCAAGATAAAGTTAGACAAGTTCCTGCTGAACCAGAACGTATAGAGGTAAGGCTAGACTCAGTTAGGTCTTTGACCTAAGGGCCGCCGTGGGAGTGGACTGCTGGGTACGATTGACCACTGGTCTGACCCAGCAGCAGCAATTCTTATGTTCTTATAAGTAGTAGTAGTAATGGACAAGAGGGAAGAGGAAAGAGAGAGGGAGCAATGTTGGACATGAGGTGGGAGACAGGGAAGGAGAGATATTGCACAGGATAGGGGAAGAAGGAGGGGGTGCTGGATCCAGAGGCAGAAGGGAGTGAGGGAGAGATGCTGGACCACAGTGGAAGGGCAGGAGGGAAGAGAAAGGACAGGAAGATACTGGGTTGGAGTGGAAGGAAGAGGGAGATATCAGACGTGGGAAGAAAGAGGGAGCAGATGCTGGGCTAGAAGGGTGAAAGGGGGGAAGACACTGGGAATAGTGGAACAATGTAGGAGAGACCAAGGGGGTGGGGTGGGGGGGAGACAAGGAAATGAATGAGAGGAAGATAATGATTACAGGGGGTAAAATATGGAAATGGGGAGTAGATTGAAGATGGAAAGGAATTGAAGGCTGGAGGAGTGAGATAGGGAATGGAAGAGTAGTAGGTGGAAGAAGATGGAAATTTGATAGGGACCTGACAAGTAAAAAGGGATTAGAAGGAGGGTGAAATTTTAATGGACAGAAAGGAATAAAATAGAGATGCAAGCGCTAAAGTGGAAAGATAAATATGTCAGAGCAAGTATAATGAGGAAATGGAACGAAAGAGGAAAAAAGACAAATGGACAGTAGCTGGTTGAAGGAGAATTAGCAGAAGACAGGAAAGTGGAAAAAAGAAACTAGAACCAACAGGATGGAAAAAATAATGTCCCGACAACAAAGGTAGAAAAAGCTTTTTTAAAACACAATTTATTAGCTGAAATATGTTAGCTTGGGAAAGTGCTTAGTGGATGTCTTTTTATTGTGTTCAGTAGAAAAGGAAATATGAGGCTAAATTAAAAAATAAAGGCAAAATACATTTATCCAGTTTTAATCGAAGTAACTGAACAATTGAACATATCACTTTTCCACATAGTCCCCATGCAAGACAACGTATTGGTTGTATCGTTCAACTAGATTCTGCATTCCTGCAGAGCAGAAGTTTTTCAGCTGTTCCTCAAGCCAGGTGAGCACTACTTCCTTTACTTCATCATGCTTTGTCTTTTGCTCTCCAGAACAAGTGATGCACCCATGTCTTGTCACCGGTGACAATTCTCTCCAGAACACTTGGATCTTCTTCATAACATCTCAGAAACCTCCACACGCTGAGCTTGTACATTTCAGTAAGCTGTTGGGAACCCATCAAGCGCAGACTTTTCTGTATCCCAAATCATCATGCATTATGGCAAATGCAGATCCATAGCTGATATCCAAATTTGCAGCCAATTGAGACACTGTTATCTGCAGTGGCATACCTAGCCTATGTGACACCCGGGGCCCATCATTTTTTGATGCCCCCCCCCATCTGTACGAAAAACATGATTTTTAGTAACAAGCCACACGTCACACATGAGTACCTAGGAAAAAGCAGCATCTTACATACTGCAGTGAACAGAACAACAGCAATACACCCATTGTAAAACTAAACAAGCCAGACTAGTACAGATCAATCCTACACCGTCAATCCTAAATGAAAACCATGTTTTTCGAACACACAGAACACAGAAAACACCTTCGCCTAGTATGGAATATGTCATCACAAATTAACCCCTCCCCCTTTTACAAAACTGTAGTGTGGATTTTAGCCACGGTGGTAACAGCTCTGACGCTCATAGAATTCTGAGCATCAGAGCTGCTACCACCATGGCTGGTGCTAAAAAAAGCTCCACAGTTTTGTAAAAGGGGGGATAAAATAGAAATACATAGACAAAGGTTAAATTGAACCAGTAGGAAGCTGGACTCTGCATACAATGCAACACCACAGAAACAGTGACACATGTCGCCTAAAGCAATAAATAAATAGAAAATTTTTGTTCTACCTTTGTCTTCTCTGGTTTTTGCTTTCCTCATCTTCTTGTTACTCTTTTCCTTCCATCCACTGTCTGCCGTCTCTCTGCCCATATATGGCATCTTCTCTCCTTCTATGCCCCTTCCAGAAACTGTGTGCCTCCCCCTTCCATCTCTCCTTTCACTCCCATTGGTCTGGCATCTCTCTCCTCTCCTTCCATCTCCCACACCTCTCTTCTACAATCCCTTTCTTCCCTCATTTTCCTTTTCAATTTATTTTCTGCATCCATCTAGATTACGTTCTTACTACCCTCTCATCAATTTCCTTTTTTACTGTCTACCTACAGCTCGTCATCTCTTTCCCTCACCCCTCCAGTATTTCCCCAACTCAATCCTTTTCCCTCCAACATGTGCCCTCCTTTTATTTATCCCCTCCTTCCATCATGTGCCCTCTTTCTCTACCCCTTCCATCTAGCTAAAGAAACACTGCCTTGGCTTTGCAGTCCCCAGTTATATCTCTAGCAGGATATATATTTCAAATCTGATATATTCTAATGACAAAATAGAAATAAAATGATTTTTTTCTACCTTTTGTTGTCTCTGGTCTCTGCTTTTATCTTCTTTTCACTCTTTTCCTTCCAGCGTCTGCCCTGTCTCTTCAATCCAGCATCTGCCCGTTTCATCCACTGTCTGCCCCTTCCAGAAACTGTCTGTCTCCCCCTGCCATCTCTCCTCTAGACCCCCCCCCCCTTTAGTTTGGCATCCATTTTCTTCCTTCTGTTCCCTCATGGTCTGACATTTTTCTCCTTTCATCTCTCTTTCCCTCCCCCCTATGGTTTTTAGCATCTCTCTTTTCTCATTTCATAGAAACATAGAAACATAGAAAGATGACGGCAGAAAAGGGCTATAGCCCATCAAGTCTGCCCACTCTACTGTCCCACTCCATTAAGTCAGAGTGCTGCTCGACCCACGTAGAGATCCCACGTGGATGTCCCATTTATTCTTAAAGTCGAGCACGCTAGTGGCCTTGATCACCTGCACCGGTAGTTTGTTCCAGTGATCCACCACCCTTTCTGTAAAGAAATACTTCCTGGTGTCACCACCAAATCTCCCTCCTCTGAGCTTGAGCGGGTGCCCCCTTGTGACTGAAGGTCCCTTAGGAAAGAATATGTCGTTTTCCACCTCGACGCGACCTGTGACGTACTTAAATGTCTCAATCATGTCACCCCTCTCCCTGCGCTCCTCTAGAGAGTAGAGCTGCAACTTGCCCAGTCTTTCCTCGTATGAGAGACCCTTGAGTCCGGAGACCATCCTAGTGGCCATTCGCTGGACTGACTCAGCTCGAAGTACATCTTTACGGTAATGTGGCCTCCAGAATTGCACACAGTACTCCAGATGAGGTCTCACCATGGTTCTGTACAGTGGCATTATGACTTCAGGTTTACGGCTGACGAAGCTTCTATTGATACATCCCATCATCCGCCTTGCCTTGGATGAGGCCTTCTCTACTTGTTTGGCAGCCTTCATGTCTGCACTGATGATTACTCCCAAGTCCCGTTCTTCTGAGGTCGTAGCTAGTGTTTCTCCATTCAAGGTGTATGTTCTGCATGGATTTCTGCTGCCAAGATGCATCACCTTACACTTCTTTGCATTGAAGCCCAGCTGCCATGTTGAGGACCAGTTTTCCAACTTGATCAGATCCTGCGCCATACCATCCGTGAGATCGCTTTCACCTACTATATTACACAGTTTGGGGTCGTCGGCAAACAGCGCTACTTTTCCCTGAAGCCCTCGGGTCAAGTCCCTTATAAATATGTTAAAAAGGGATGGTCCCAGGACTGAGCCCTGCGGCACTCCGCTAGTCACCTCCGATGTTTTAGAGAGGGTGCCATTGACCATCACCCTCTGAAGTCTTCCACTCAGCCAATCATTGACCCATGCCATTAGTTTCTCACCTAACCCCATCGATTTCATCTTGTTTAATAGTCTACGGTGTGGGACACTGTCAAACGCTTTACTAAAATCCAAGTACACTATGTCCAGAGACTCTCCCGAGTCTAGCTTTCCTGTCACCCAGTCAAAGAAGCTGATAAGATTGGATTGGCATGACCTGCCCCTAGTGAATCCATGTTGACAGGGATCCCTCAGATTCTCCTCATCCAATATCGTGTCTAATTTCCCTTTAAGTAGAGTCTCCATGAGTTTACACACTATTGATGTGAGACTTACTGGTCTGTAATTCGCAGCCTCCGCTCTGCAACCCTTTTTGTGCAGAGGAACAACATTGGCAGTTTTCCAGTCCAGGTGGACTCTCCCCGTACTTAGGGAGAGATTGAAGAGCATGGCTAACGGTTCCGCCAAAACATCGCATAGCTCTCTGAGCACTCTTGGGTGCAGATTGTCCGGTCCCATGGCTTTGTTCACCTTGAGTCTTGACAGTTCTTTGTAAACATCAGCTGGTGTGAACTCAAACTTCTGAAATGGGTCATCCATGCTTTGCTTTGCATCCAGCCGAGACCCGCGCCCTGGTGCCTCGCAGGTAAAGACTGAACAGAAGTAATCATTCAGTAGTTTGGCTTTATCGGAGTCAGTTTCCACATAATTCCCGTCTGGCGTTCTAAGGCGTACTATCCTGTTTGTGTTCTTTTTCCTGTCGCTAATGTATCTGAAGAAGGATTTGTCCCCTTTCTTGATGTTCTTCGCTAGAGTTTCTTCCATACGAAGTTTGGCCTCCCTGACTGCTGTTTTGACCGCTGCAGACTTTGTCCTGTATTCAACGTTTGCATCTTTTTCCCCCATGCGTTTGTATGATAGGAATGCTCTTTTCTTCTCCTTGACGAGGTATGATACCTCATCTGTGAACCATTGGGGTTTCCTTTTTCTTTGTTGTTTGGTTACCGATTTTATGTAGTGGATAGTTGCCTCATGAAGGATCGATTTCAAGGTTGTCCACATAGCTTCCACATTATCAGTTACTTCTTAAACCTGCAGCGTCTGGTAGACGAAATCTCCCATGCGTGCGAAGTCAGTGCCCCTGAAATTGAGTACCCTTGTTTTTGTTTGTGATCTAGGGAAGCCTTTCTTAAGGTTAAACCATACCATGTTATGGTCACTGGTAGCTAGCGTCTCTCCCACCGAGACGTCTGAGAAGCTTTCTCCCACCGAGATCTGATATCTCCTCCGCTCAGATCTGATATCTCTGTCTCCTTCCCCGTTCTCTGGCATCTCTCTCTCCTCTCTCTCTCTTCCCTTTCCTTCTCTGGTCTTCCTTCTTTATTTTCTGCCTCCATCTAAATTAAATCTCTAAACAATAGATCTTAAAGAACTCAATATATATAACAAAAGCGGGGAGATGAGTGATCCTTGTGGGACTTCACAAGGGGGAGTCCAAGTGAATGAAGATTCTCCCCTTGTTGAGTACATGATAGCATTTGATTCTCAGAAAAAAACCAAAACCACTCAAAAACCACATTTGTAAATCCTAATTCAGATAATAGAATATCATCAAAATAGATCAATATTGATTAACTTTTAGAGCTATGTTATGTTATAACATAGTAGATGATGGCAGATAAAGACCCGAATGGTACATCTAGTCTGCCTAACCTGATTCAATCTAAAAATTTGTTGGGGGGGGGGTTCTTCTTCTCCTTAGCTATTTCTAGGCAAGATTCTAAAGCTCTGCCCGGTACTGTTCTTAGGGTCCAACTACTGAAGTCTCCGTCAAAGCTCACTCCAGTCCATCTACACCCTCCCTGCTACTGAAGCCCTCCACAGCCCATCCTCCCCTAAACGGCCATATACAGACACAGATCGTGCAAGTCTGCCCAGTACTGGCCTTAGTTCTTCAATATTTACTATTATTTTCTTATTCCAGAACCTTTGTGTTCATCCCACGCTTTATTGAACTCTGTCACCGTTTTCCTCTCCACTACCTCTCTCGGGAGTGCATTTCAGGCATCTACCACCCTCTCCATAAAGAAGAATTGCCTTACATTGCTCTTGAGTCTCCCACCCCTCAACCTCAAATTGTGTCCTTTGGTTTTATCATTTTCCTTTCTCTGGAAAAGATTTTGTTCTACGTTAATACCTTTCAAGTATTTGAACATCTGAATCATATCTCTCCTGTCCCTCCTTTCCTCTAAGGTATACATATTCAGGGCTTCCAGTCTCTCCTCATACGTCTTTTGGCACAAACCTCCTATCATTTTTGTTGCCCTCCTCTGGACCGCTTCAAGCCTTATGTCCTTCGCCAGATACAGTCTCTAAAACTGAACACAATACTCCAAGTGGGGCCTCACCAACGATCTGTACAGGGGCATCAACACCCTCGTTCTTCTACTGGTTATGCCTCTCTTTATACAGCCCAGCCTCCTTCTGGCAGCAGCCACCGCCTTGTCGCACTGCTTTTTCACCTTTAGATCTTCGGACACTATGACCCCAAGGTCCGTGCATATCAGCCTCTCCCCTCCCAGCTTATCAGCCTCCTTCCAATTATTAATCCCCAAATGCATTACTCTGCATTTCTTTGCATTGAATTTTAGTTGCCAGATTTTAGACCATTCCTCTAACTTTTGTAGATCCTTTTTCATGTTTTCCACTCCTTCCTCGGTGTCTACTCTGTTACAAATCTTGGTATCATCTGCAAAAAGGCAAACTTTTCCTTCTAACCTTTCAGCAATGTCACTCACAAACATATTGAACAGGATCAGCCCCAGCACCTAACCCTGAGGGACTCCACTACTCACCTTTCCTTCCTCCGAGTGACTTCCGTTAACCACCACCCTCTGGTGTCTGTCTGTCAACCAAGCCGCCAAACAGTTTCTAATCCAGTTCTCCACTTTGAGTCTTAACTTCAGCCCTTCAAGTTTGTTCAAGAGCCTCCTATGAGGAACCATGTCAAAGGCTATGCTGAAATCTAAGTAAATTACATCTAGCATATGTCCTCGATCAAGTTCTCTGGTCACCCAATCAAAAAATTCAATCCGGTTCATTTGGCACGATTTACCTTTATTAAAGCCATGTTGCCTCGGATCCTGTAACCCATTAGATTCTAAAAAGTTCACTATTCTTTCTTTCAGCAACACTTCTATTATTTTTCCAACAACCGAAGTGAAGCTTTCTGGCCTGTAGTTTCCCGCTTCATCCCTGTGACCACTTTTGTGAATAGGGACCACAGATGCTCTTCTCCAGTCCCTAGGAACCACTCCCGTCTCCAGAGATTTATATTCAGTCTTATATCCCACCGAATTCTTACAGATCAGAGTTGTAGGCAGTTTATAAGAGGTGTAATACTACAAAGAAGTACTGTGGTTCTGCATATTACTGGAGTTATCAACCCGTTACAGCAGTATACAGTAGTATAGTGCAATATAGGGTAGTACAACAAATATGTTTTTATATTGTAGATCAACATCCTAGAAGTACAACATATAGCAAATCTAGGCTTCAGGAAAGGCCAGAACACACTGTGGAGGAGGTGTATTCATTTGGGCTCCCCACTTATTTTTGGGCAGGTTCATTGTGATGAATCGGCGATCTTTGCCTGCCTTTAGGTGCTAAAGGATGATTATTTCTTGCTCTTGAAGAAGTCACGAAACGGAGCTCTGTCAGGCAGTGAATGTGTCCTTTGGATTGAAATAAGTTGATTTTTTAACTTTCAATGTCATATTGCTGAATGATTTGTGAGCAGTGAAAAAATACTTTGAATCAGTATAATAATAATAATAATAACTTTATTTTTGTATACCGCCATACCCAGTGAGTTCTAGGCGGTTCACATTAATTTAAACATAGTTACATACAGTTAAGTATTAAATTGAACATAGTTACATAGAGTTAAGTATTAATTGAACAGAGTTGCAGGCAACGAAGTGGATGGGGTTGGGGGGCAGGAGGGAGTGGATCGGGGGGAGGGGGGTGGAGGCGTAATAAAGGGTGGGAGGAGGATTAGGTTCTTTGAGGGGGCAATTAAGTGTCCTGGCCTTGGAAGAGGTGAGTTTTGTGTAATTTTCAAAAACTGAGGTAGGAGGGAGCATCGAGGATTAATTGGGCTATCTATGGGTTTAGTTTGGCGGCTTGGTAGGCGAAGGTATGAGAAGAAAGAAGGGAGAAAACTTGAAAAAAAAGTGTGATTTTGTGACATTATTTTTACTCTGATTAGCACTATCATAGTGATGGACAGGGCAAACTCATTCCGGTTTCATCTTTAATAATACAGGAGTTGCCTGCCCAGGGGTCTACTGCTGGCATTCACTGGGTGCAGTTCCTCAGTACTGAGGTCTTCCTCTTCACTTTAACTACATATTTAGTTTTGAGCTGATAGGCTTTCTTCACTTTTCCATACAATTTATATTTACCAATTTTTTAGGTATTTTGTCACACTTCAGGAATGGCTAGCCAGGAGTTTCTTGAGACCTTCCTAATATTAAGAGGAAAAAATGTCACCTTCTGTATAATCATACTAGTACATGTATCAAAGCTGTTAGGGGCAGGGTGGAGAGTATCCCCTACACCATAGGCTATAGCATCCAAGTCCAGGCTGAGGGCTCTATCCAAGCTACCATGGATTTCTTCACTTGTCTTTGCTCAGGATAGATACAGTACCATTAGAAATATGACAACATGTTGAGCTAAATGATGATGATGACACCAAGTCTACGATGTTTTCAAAGCAATTCCTGGGAAGCAATTAAACAAGCTTTTGAAATCACAGACTGGGGAAAAAACCCTAATCTATTAAGAAATAAAACTCAACTTTGGAAGCTAACTATAAAATGTCTGGCTCGAAGATAACCCCAATACTAAACTAAACTAAGTTAAACTAAGCCTTAAGTTTATATACCGCATCATCTCAATGGATGTGGAGCTCGGCACGTTTTACAAGAACTTAAAATAAAGGAAGAGAAGGAAAAAAAAGATTTACATGAATTATATATAGACGAGAAGAGTAAGGGGGGATAGAATTACTTTTTAGTGAAAAGCCAGGTTTTCAGTTGCTTGCGGAATAATTGGAGGGAGCCCAGGTTCCGCAGTGGGGTAGTAAGGTCGTTCCAAAGACCTGTGATTCTGAAGAGAAGGGATTTTCCCAGTTTGCCTGCACAGCAAATGCCGTGTAGAGAGGGGAAGGATAGTTTATACCTTTGGGCGGGTCTGGTAGAGTCAGGACTCGAGGAGTTATAAGATAGTGGGATTAAGGGAGGAAGGATGCCGTGAATGATCTTAAAAGCCAGGCAGGAGCATTTGAAATGGATTCTGTAAAAATCACTGGGAGCCAGTGAAGTTTGGTACTTCGGTAGTTACTACTGCAGCAGCCTTAATGGATAAAATAGATTTTGATCTAAAAAGAATATGAATTTTATTATGAAAAAGGAAGCCAAGTAAATGGAACTCTAATGCTTCAGTACAATAACAAGCTCCTATTACATGAAGCTTTCCATGGGGATGGGTTTCTGAAAGCTTGAAAAGAAGTGTTTGTGAACAATGGGCTTAAAACCAGCATTTATCTATCTGTGTTGAATCTGAAAAGTGAGAGGGGGTTCTGTCTGCCATTTATTTGACTGCAGGAAGATTGTATCAATTTATGAAAGTTACATGGGGGAGGACAATACCCTATGCAAACTCTGCATTGAGGGATGATGTTATGCATTTTAAGAGATTATTTCATTTAGCCCAGTTTCCCGTCTTCATAGTGGCCAATCCAGGTCATAAGTACCTGGCAAAAACCCAAATAGTAGCAACATTTCAAATCTACCAATCCAGGATTTGTAGTGGCTTCCCCCATGTTTGTCTCAATAGCAGATAATGGACTTTTCCTCTAGGAACTTGTCCAAACCTTTTTTAAAACCAGCTACATTAACTGCTCTTACCACATCTTCTGGCATTGCATTCCAGAGCTTAATTATTCTCTAATGAAAAAAATATTTCCTCCTATTGGTTTTAAAAGTATTTCCCTATAACTTCATCAAGTGTCCCGTAGTCTTTGTAATTTTTGATGGAGTAAAAAAACGGATCCACTTGTACCTGTTCTACGCCACTTAGGATTTCTAATTCCACGATATCTTTTTTTTTTTACATATGGCAACCAGAATTGAACACAATATTCAAGGTGAGGTCACACCATGGAACAATACAGAGGCATTATACAGTAGTGTTTTGGGTCTTATTTACCATCCCTTTCCAAATAATTCCTAGCAACCTGTTTGCTTTTTTGGCCACCGCTGCATATTGGGTGGAAGATTTCAGCATATTGTCTACGATGACACCCAGATCTTTTTCTTAGGTGCTGCTGACTTCTAAGATGGACCCTAGCATCTGGTAACTGTGATTTGAATTATTTTTCCCAATGTGCATCACTTTGCGTTTGTCCACATTCAAAATTTGGATGCCTAGTACAGATCCCTGCAGCACTCTTCTATTCACCCTCTTCCACTGAGAAAAATGGTCATCTAACCCTGCCCAATAACTAATTCTTATTCTACAATAGAACATTATGACCTATCCTAAGACTTTCATTTTTTCAGGAGTCTCTCTCTGTTGAAAGCTTTCTGAAAATTGCCAACTGGCTCACTTTTATCCACATGTTTATTCACACCTTCAAAGAAATACAGCAAATTGGTAAACAAGACTTCCCTTGGCTGACTCTAACCCATTATACCATGTTTCCCTATGTGTTCCATAATTTTATTCTTGATAATAATTTCCACTATCTTGCCCGGAACTGAAGTCAGGCTTACTGGTCTGTAATTTCCCAGATCACCCCTAGAATCCTTTTTAAAAATCAGCCTTACAATAGCCACTCTCCAAATATAGAACTGTTTCATGGAGCAGTTGGTTTAGAAACTGACAAGAGGTAACTGCTGGAGCCATCTGACAACAGTGCTCATAACATGACCCAATTTAATTTCATAAATGGAATAGAAACATAGAAACATGATGGCAGATAAAAGCCAAATGGCCCATCTACAGTAACCATTATCTCTTCCTCTCTCTAAGAGATCCCACAAGAACTCGACTATATTAGCATTTAACTTTCAAAAATGAGACTATGATAAAATTGTTTTAAATAAAATTAGAAGAGCAACTGCAAAAGTCAAAGGTTTTCATTACAAAAAAAAAAAAATCCTGGAAGCCCCAATATATTCCATTTATTAAAGGTGGAAGGAAGGCTAAATGACACGTGTCATGGTTAAAGAGATGAGTGAAAACAACATGCTTCAGAAAATGGAAGAAGACTCTTTTGCAAAGCAAATGTGACAAAGCCCATTCAGTCCTATAGGCTTCATCGCATTTGCTTTGTAAAAGGAGCCCCAAATGAAGATAGCATAATAGGAAACACAGAAAGACCCAATGATCCATTCAGTCTGCCCATCTCCTCCTCACCCTAGGAATTCCCACATGCCTGTCCAAGTCTTTGACCATTCCATGCATCTACCACCCTGTCTGTAAAAAAAGATTTTATTCGATTACTCCTCTTAACTTCATCCTATGCCCTCTCATTCTGGAGTTTCCTTTCAAAGGAAAGAGACTAACCTCGTGGATTTATGCCATATAGGTATTTCAACATCTCTATCATATCTCCCCTTTACCGCATTGAGATCTTTTAGTCTTATGATGTTTCTCAACTTCTTCAAGTTGAGTAACCCGTCCAAGCTCTTCCCTAGACCCCACCCCCATAATAATAGTACTAACTGTAATGGAATTTCTTCCATTCATTTTTCATATACACGCAATATAATCTTATTAATACATAATGGTAACCACAAAATTTAAAAAACCCCACAAAAGCACAAAAAATGCAGCGAAAATGTTAATTATCATTTATATTCAGGGGGGTTCAAAGAGGTCAAAGCAGATGACATTAAAATATGCAATGTCACCTCATTAACAATTATAGAAAAATAGACAAATATGGTGCAAAATATAGACAGCAGATAAAAATTCTCAAAACTGATACATTTTGATCACTAAATTGAAAATAAAATCATTTTTCCTATCTTTCTTGTCTGGTGATTTCATGACTCTCTGGCTGCACTTCCTTCTGACTGTGCATTCAATATTTTTTTCTTTCTGCCTCCTGGAAGCTTCCTCTCCTCCGGACCTCATTCCCTTCCCCAACCCATCTCCCTTCCCATCTCTCTCTGTCTCTCCATGAGTCCAACTTTTCTTCCCCTCTCCTCTACCCTGATTGGCAACATGTTTCCCTCTCTCACTGTCTATCTGTCTTTCTCTAATTCCCTCCCTTGCTACAAAGGGAGGGGGGGGGAGAGAGAGAGAGATCGAGATTCAGGGTGCATCTATCCCACCCTCTCTACTGCCACATCCAACATTTCTCCCTCTCTCATCCCCTGGAACATGTGCAGCATTTTTCACCACTGCATACCTGCTCCATGCCCTCCTTCTATAACCCCTCTCCAGTATCATGCCACATCTCTTCCTCCATCACTATGTTCAACATTCCTCCCCCTTGAAACCTCTTCAATCTGTCCCTCTGTTCCCTCTCCACCATCATATTCAACATTTCTCCCTCTCATCCTTCTCTTCCCCGTGCATCTCTACCTCAGTCCTCTCTCTATGCCCATTTTTCCTTTCCCCATATGCACCATCTCTTTCCCTCTTACTCACTCACACCCAACAATTCTCACTTTCTATTCCCTCCTTCATATGCCCCAAATTAGTGCCCCATCCTCCCTCCATTCTGTCCCATGCCTCCTCCCTTCCTTCTGTGTCCTGAGTTCATGTACTCCACCCTGCCTTCCAGCCTTTGTCCCAAATTTGTGCCCCTCCCATTTCCCAATATGCTCCTTTCCCCCTTTCTCCCCTCTCTCTCTTTCTTGTTACAATGCGCTCACTCACTCGCTCCCTTCAGGGCTGTCCAGCTGGGCTGCTCCTTCCTGTCTTCAGCCACACTTGTTTGCAGGGACGCGGGCAGTGGCTCTTACACGCTGCATGTGGCTGACTCAAAAGACTTCCTCTGATGTCAGCTCTGACATTGGAGAAAAGGCTTCTGGATCAGCTATATGCAGCGTGCAAGAGCCACTGAAGGCAGGAAGGAGCAGCCCACCTGGAAGGAGGTAACTGGGATTCCCCACTGAGCTGGAAGGCTTCCATTTGACATCAGCTCTGAAATCGGAGGGAAGCCTTCCAGGTTGGCTTTGGCAGAGGGGGGCATCGAATCCCTGGCAGTGGCCATTAAGGAGGAAGGGGGACAGGAGACCTGCGCAGTGCCATTGCCCCCCACAAGCAGCTTGCATACCCCTAAGGGTATGCATACTGCATGTTGAGAAACTCTGACATAGACCACCGATCATTTTAGTAGGCACTAATAAAGAGACCAAAAATAAACTTGCTTCAGAGGCAAAACCACATAATACAAATCTTTTTTAAGGTATATTTGAAGCAAGAAGCTGTCATGTCGATGTCCTTAATGTCCACCACCCTTTCTTTCCTTAGACATTTCGTTTAAGTACTATTTTTTTTTTTTTTTAATCTCTATTTTAGTATTTTATTGTAAACCGGCTAGATACTCGTTGATTGTCGGTATATTAAAAAATCAATAAACTTGATAAATTTGATAAGAGAATTAGTACAATCACCAGATGGCTGAGGGGTAAAAGGATCACTCAAGGAAGACAGCACCATTGTGGAGACACTAAATGAATTAATTGCTTCAGTCTTCACCAAGGAAGCTGTGGGGGAGATATCTATGCCAGAAATTGTATTTAATAGCGATAAGTCAGAACTGGAACAAATCTCTCTACACCTGGAAGATGTAATAGTGCAAACTGACAAACTAAAGATTAGCAAATCATCTGGACTGGATGGTACATATCCCAGAGCACTGATAGAACTAAAAAATGAATTTGCAAGATCTATTATTAGTAATTTGTAACTTATCTTTACAATCAAGCTCGTACCTGAAGATTCGAGGCTGGCTAATGTAATGCCAATTTTTAATAAGGGTTCCAGACCTGATCTTGGAAATTATAGACCAGTGAGCCTTAAATCAACAAAGAAAATATACATAAAACAAACAATGCAAGGCTAAATAAATAATTTATTTAAAAGATTTATAGCCCACGTACAGATAGGCAGGCTCCAACAATACATACATAGAGGGCCATTTTTAAAAAGGATGTCTATGTCCAACTTGGAAGTTTTCCACAAAACATCCAAAGTCAGAAGCACAAAAATATCCATTTTCAAAGGCTGAACTGCAAGATATCCAAAATATATATATATATATTTTATTTTTTTTAATTGCTGTGACAGAGTGGAGTACCTGTCACTGGCCACGAGAGAAAGCCTGAGTAGTGGAGCTCATTGACCCTGAGAAGAGAGCTGATTGCATAAGCTGCAAGTGTTGCTGGGAGCTGTCCACTCACCCTGATTGAATTGTGGTTCTGAAAACAGCTCCCAGCACAGAGAGCTCAGAAGGCAAAGAGCTCCTTTGGGAGCTGGATGACCCTTTGGAGGAGGAATGCTGGCCTCTGACCTAACTCCTGGTAAGCCCTGAAGGCTACTACTGACCGGTACTGACAGGGGGCCCAGTGCAGCAGAGTAGAGTGGGCAGGCTGACAAGGGGGACTGGTGCAGCAGAGAGATCTGGGAGACATGGCCCCGTAAGAAGGTAGCCCAATGGTGGGAGGGTCCTCGGGGACCTATACACTGGCAGAGAGGGGTCTGGAAGACAAAGTAGCCGGAGGGCCTGGTAGACCCTGGAGTCCAGGCGAGACTCAGGCTTGACGACTGACAGTGGGACAAATGAAGAATCGAAGACCCGTGGGGACCCAAGAGTCTAGGGAGTAGGGGACTGGTGGTGGCCCCAGAAGTAGTTGGAAGAGCTGTGGATAAGCTGGAAGGAGGAGTCCAACGCTGAAGGAAAGGACTGATGGTTGACCGGTGGAGGGACCAGTGGCGACTAGCGGAGAGACCAGTAATGGCACTAAGAGCCATCAGAGAGGACCCTAGATGAAGCAACCTGTTAGACATGGAGATCATTGGCCAAACCAGCGGAGGAACTGGCTGCTATGGTGGCATCCAGTGGAGAGACCAGTAATAGCACCAGGAGCTACCTGATGACCAAAGGGCCAAAGAGAATCATGGAGGACCCAGAAGAAGATCCAGAGGGCCAGTGAGGGCAAATGAAGAATGAGGAGTCCAGGGAGGAAATCGGGATGACCAGGAGGTGTCGGAAAGGCCCTGGTGAGATGTTTTAAGGGTCTGTTGGAATAGAATAGAAAATCTGGAGCCTGGAAGCCCAGAAAGTACCTGGGAGTGGAGATATGTGGCAGGTATACCGCTCAGCCCAGTCACATGGCCACAAACACCTACTTGGACATCTTGGCCATGAGGATGTCCAACCCTTGGGATGCCTAACTTTCTACCTCATTTTCAACAACAGAAACATCCAAATTGAAAACGTCCAAATCCAGACCATTTGGATTTGAGAGTGAGTAGCCATCATTGTGATGAACTGGGCACACAGACATGCCAATATAACAGTGGGACATCTTAGAGGGCACTGCTGTGAACTTCACTTAAAGGGTGTCAAGTGTATATTTCACCATAACTCCCTTATACTTTATGGTGAGCCCTCCAAAACTCCCCCTAAACCTGCTATACCCACCTGCCCTTATAGCTGCAGTTGGCACCTATATGGTAGTAGAGTAGTGTTTTAGTGGCCTCACACTTTCTACCATAAATGCAGTGTTTAGCATGGCTTATGGGCCTGGGTCCTCCTCTCTATGGTTCACTAGCCTATCCACCAGGCTACTTAAGACACCTAGGCTTTCCCATACCAAGTGCTATTGTTCTAGAGACAGGTATGTACTGTTTCATTCAGATCTTTGTAGGGTGGGAGGGGGGCCAATGATCAGTGGGGGAGTGTGGGGGTTACACCTTTATGTATCCATTACATTACATTCTGATTTATATTCTGCCAAAGCCTTTACGAGTTCATGATGGATAACAAAATATTTCTATTACAGGGAACAAACCCAGTTAAACATAACACAATGACAAATATTCAAATAGAACATTAACAGAAGATGATAAATTTCAAGAAAAATTTTTTTGACAAGAATGTTTTTAAAAGTTTTCTAAAAACAGTATATTGACCTACTGATCGTATTAAAATAGGGTGATCATTCCAAATTAAAGGAGCCTGCTAAAAGAAGGATTCCTTCCATTGAACAAATGATCTAATTGTCTTTGGAGAGGGAAATTGAAGATAGAATTGCTTCCATACAATATGACCTGGTCTTCCTGCTAGTAATGAAATCAATTCCAATAAATATGGTACTGGCCATATAGAATATTAAAAATCATAATACAAAGCTTAAAATAATTCCTTGCATTTACTGGCAACCAATATTATTTAATGAAATATGGTGTAATTCTATCATATTTAGAGATGGAAAAAATTACCCTTACCACAGTATTCTGCACAGTTTGTAATCTTTTCAACAATCTTTTAACACATCCTAAATAAACAAAATTACAGTAGTTTGTCTGGGAAAGAATAAGCGATTGAACCTCAAATGCAAAAACTGACTTATCAAAATATTTCCAAACTACCTGTAATTTCTTTAAAATAAAAAAAATGATGAACTTGATGCTCCAAGCTCAATAAACTATCTATTGAATGCCCAAAACTCTACTCACAATTCGATCTTTCCGTTGCTTTTGATGTCGTCCATCACAACATACTACTTTACCAACTTTCCGAGATTGGAATCGACTCCACCGTCCTAATGTGGTTCTCAAACTTCTTACGCTCCCGTTCCTACACCGTCAACACAAATGGCACCATGTCCACTCCTTGGACTCCATCTTGCGGTGTCCCTCAAGGATCACCCCTTTCCCCTATTCTCTTTAACATCTACATGTCCTCCCTGAAACTCTTTCAACTATCCCCCCTGGAAACAATCTACACTTATGCAGATGACATCCTTGTCCTCCTTGAGACTGACCAGAACCTCACCAACCTACACGAAAACATTACAGCTTGCATAATGAGACTCCGTGCCTGGTCCCTCTCGCTACAGATGAAACTAAACAAATCTAAAACAAAACTACTCTGGCTCGGCCCAAAATTCGAACACCTGCCCACACTTTTCACACTACCCACAGGCGATACACTACAGCTCGAGTTCTCATGCAAGGTCCTTGGTATCACTATCGATTCCTCTCTCTCCCTCAATGACCACCTCAACTCCTTGGCAAAATCATGCTTTTTCAGCCTTCACATGCTGAGGAAAGCTAGATCCTACTTCAGCCAACAACACTTTGCCATCCTTGTCCAATCCATCATCCTCTCCAAACTAGATTACTGCAACACCATCTACTTAAATCTATCAAAAAAAAAGTATTCTAAGACTCCAGCTAATCCAGAATACTGCAGCCAAACTGATCTTCTCAAAACGCAAGTCTGACCATGCCTCCCCACTCCTTGCCAAACTTCATTGGCTCCCAATAATCTCCAGAATCCATTTCAAATGTTCCTGCCTGGCTTTCAAGATCATTCACGGAATCCTACCTCCTCTTATCCCACTGTCTTTCAACTCCTCCAGTCCCGACTCCTCCAGAACTGCCCAAAGGCTTAAACTAGCCTTCCCCTCTCCACGCGGCATCCACTATTCAGGCAAACTGGGAAAATCCCTACTCTTCAAAATCACAGGTCTTTGGAACGACCTCACCACCCCGCTGCGGAACCTGAGCTCCCTTCAGTTATTCCGCAAACAACTGAAAACCTGGCTTTTCAGCAAATTGTAGCTCTATCCTTCCCCCCTTTCTCTCCCCCCTTCTACACATAAGTTCATGTAATCCTTTTTCTTCTTCTCTACCCATTATTTTAAGTTCTTGTAAACCGTGTCGAGCTCCATTCTCATGGAGATGATGCGGTATATAAACTTAAAGTTTAGATTAGATTAGATTAGATTACTTTGGCCAAAGTGTAATAAAAGATCCGATCGATCCTGATCCTGTGGCCTAGCCACAGGAACTTAGGGCTCCTTTTATGAAAGTGTGCTAGCGTTTTTAGCGCACGCTACAATGCCGCGTGCACTAACCCCGCGCTACATGGAAAATACTAACACCAGCTCTATGGAGGCGTTAGCGTGTAGCATGCGTGCTAAAACCACTAGCGCACCTTCGTAAAAGGAGCCCTTAGTGTTATCTTCAACTTATGGGTTGTAACCCATTTCTCTACAGAATCAAGTACTAACTTGAATGCAAACCAATCAGAATCCTCATTATTAAAAGGCAAGAGAATACTGATATCATCTACATAAATATAACTGAATACATTAAGATCCACGCAGCCTTTTCAGCACTTCCAAATTGTAAACTTGGTTAACTTTGTCCATTTGGTACAAATTCATAATGAACAATTCCTTTAATATTGTTTTGACTCTCTATTTGGACTGGTGGAACTTTTTTGGTCATGGAGATTTGGCTGACTTCCATTGTGCATTTTGATGTTTTGTTTCAGGGTTGCATTGGTATAGCCATGTTTCATGTGGCTAGCCTCCTTTCTTGTGACCTGGGGGCTAGCCACAGCCACATTCACCAATCGTCTCACACGTTTGCTGCCTATGGTGTACCCAGCACCATAAGGATAAAGAGCAGTTACCATAGACTCTTGACAAAGGCAGGATTGCCGAAACACTGACAGTGTCGAGTCCATTTGTTGATACCGTGCTGTTCTTTCAATCAAAGTACACTTTGGATAACCCAGCGCTGAGTGATTGACATCTTTTACCTCAGGACTTGAGTTCTTCTGCGACAAGATTCACCTTAACTTCTCAACCAGGTCACCTCTCCCCACCCCTTATATCTGTTCTCTCTGCCAACCTTCCTTCAACCCCTTCACCTTTTCCTCTTTTTCTGAAATCACTCCTTCTCCAAACCCAACGATTTATTATTTCTATAGCGCTACCAGGCGCATACAGTGCTGCACATTGTACATGTAAGAGACAGTCTCTTCTCAGAAGAGTTTACAATTTAATTATGACAGACACACAGGACAAAGGGGAAATCAGAACAGGTGATATAGAATCACATAGGACAAAGGGGAGTCTGAACTTAAGTGCTCAAGAAGGGAATTGGAGGGGGCTGAAGAGGTGGTAGGGCTCCTCTGATCCAGTTGCCACCCATCTACTCAGCACTATTTCTTCCAATCATCCATCCTGTCAAATCCTCAGCCTATCATGCTCCACTGCAACTGTTCCTGTTTTTAAACATGCCGTAGTTATACATCTCGTCAAAAAACCCTCACTAGACCCTAGATACCCTTCCAACTATTGTCCTTCCCGTCTTATTCAAGCTACTTGAGTGTGCTGTTCACCGCTGTTGCCTGGATTTCCTTTCATCTCAAGCTATTCTTGACCCACTTTTCAATCAGGCATTCACCCACTGCATTCCATTGAAACTGCCCTTGCTAAAGTCTCCAATGACCTGTTCCTGGCCAGATCCAAAGGTCTCTATCCTCATCCTTCTTGATCTAGCTGCTGCTTTCAACACTGTTGATCACCACCTACTCCTCAATACGCTGTCCTCACTGGCTCTCCAGGTTTTCTTCTTCTCTCTCCTATCACACTTTCAGTGTATGGAATGGCGGATCCTCCTCCACTGCCATCTCACTATGAATCAGTGTACTTTAAGGCTCTGTCTTGGGACCTCTCCTTTTCTCCATCTATACCTATTCCCTTGGTGCACTGATCTCCTCCCATGGTTTTCAGTATCACCTCTATGCCGATGACACCCAGATCTAAGTTTCAAAGTTTATTTAAAAATTTGATTAAACGCCTATCAAATACTAAGCGTTTTACACATGTAAAATTAAGGGGAGACACAAATTTAAAAACAAAAACATATGACAGGACACATAATAACGGATATGTTTAACACTAGGAAAGGGGGAGAACTACAATGGTTTATAGAAAAGAGAACAAATAAGGAAAAAAACAAAAGGGACAATGGGGGGAAAAAAAGAGAGAGAAAGAAAAAAAAAGGTGGTCTTTAAATATGAAACTTTTAAAGCCTCCTTGAAATTTGTCAAGATTTTGTTCTGCTTGAAGATGAGTAGGCAAGGCGTTCCAAATTGTGGGTGCAGTACAGAAATCCAGGCCCAAGTCTCAGCCTGTCTGTCCAACATTGCCACCAGGATGTCTTGACCATGGCTAAGACCGAGCTCCTTATCTTTCTACCTAAACCTACCTTGCCCTTTACCCCATTCTCTCTTTTTGTGGACAACACTCTTCTCCTCCCTTTCTTGTCACAACCTTAGGGTCATTTTTAACTCCTCTTTTTCCTTCTCTGCTCAGGTCCAACAAACTGCTAAAGTTTGTTGCTTCTTCCTCTACAATATTACCAAAATCTACTACCACTACTACTCATTTCTATAGCGCTATTAGACATATGCAGCGCTGTAGATCAAAACACAGAAGAGACAGTCCCTGCTCAAAAGAGCTTGCAATCTAGTCAAGGCAGAAACTGGACAAGAAGGTGCATCTATACACTGTGCTAAGGTGGGGGGAACATATACAACTGCATTATGAAGTCATCAATAATTCTGGGTATGATGCAAATGAATTGTGAGGTCACTGAGCATTCAGACAGCTTCTACTTCTACTAATCATTTCTATGTGCCTCTAGACATAGGCAGTGCTGTACATCAAACACAGAAGAGACAGTCCCCTCTCAAAAGAGCTTACAATCTAGTCGACAAACTGAACAAGATGGTGACATCTCCTTTCCAAGCACACTACCAAATCCCTTAACCACACTCTCATCACCTCTCACTTAGATTACTGCAACCTACTTCCACTCAACCATTTCTCTCTCCTTTAATTCCTTCAAAATTCTGCTGCCAGAGCTGCCATACTTACATTATCCCTCTCCTCAAGTCACTTCATTGGCTCCCCATCCATTTCTGAATACAGCTCTGCAGCCTCTTAACATTTCTCCTCACTTATCTCCTCCCATGCTTGCTCCCATGAACTTTGTTCATCGGGCAAGTCCCTCTTATCCATACCCTTCTCCATTGCCAACTCTAGTCTCCATTCCTTCTATCTGCTGCACCATATGCCTGAGTCAATACGTCAAGCTCTGTGTCTAGTAGGATTAGTAGCTAAAAGTTCACTTTTTTGAGGCTGATTTCATAAGAACATAAGAGTTGCCATACTGGGACACACTAAAGGCCCATCAAGCCCAGTATCCTGTTTCCAACAGTGGCCAACCCAGGTCCCAAGTACCCAGCTAGATCCCAAGTAACAAAACAGATTTTTTGTTGCTTATCCTAGGACTAAGCAGTGGATTTCACCAAGCCATCTCAATAATGGCTTATGGACTTTTGCCAATGGCTAATTCCCACTCACTGTAAGATACACATATCCATCCTGTCATTCTCTCTGCCTGTCCTAATTAGATTGTAAGCTCCTGTGAGCAGGGACCGGTATGTTGGATGTACAGTACTGTGTACACCAGGGCTGCCCAAGTTCGGTCCTTGAGATCTACTGGCAGGCCAGGTTTTCTGGATATCCACAATCAATATGCATGAGAGAGATTTGCCTGCACTGCCTTCTTGGTATGCAAATCTCTCTCATGCATGTTCATTGTGGATATCCAGAAAACCTGGCCTGCAAGTACATCTCGAGGACCGGATTTGGGCAGCCCTGGCGTACACCTTTCAGCACTATAGAAATGATAAATAGTAGTAGCAGTGTATATCCAATAGTGAAGAAATAAGAAGTACAGGTACTAGTGTTACGAGTAATATAAGCTGGGGCAGGGGTTGTACTAGGGAAGATAAAGAAGAGCAGCCCGGTAGCACAAGATGGAAGAAAGAAAAATTCACATCATTAGTGGAAATAGTTTACGTTCAAACATAACGACTGAAATGTTTCAGAATCATTAAAAGTTGCTTATCATCCAGCTACCAGCTAGGGTAGGGGGCTGAGAAAAAGGGAAGCCCTCCCAGTGATGCTCCCTCTGGCCCTGGACACGTTACTTCATCTCCCCCTTCCCTTAGCTTAGATCTAAAGAAAACTTCTCAGCTTTGAAAGAGAAGTTAAAAACCTAATGAGTGACAGACAAAAATATAAGCTGCTTCCCTAGAGAGACGACTTAATTATTCAGCCCCAAAACTCCTCCAGAGAAGCAGCTCCAACCTTTGTTTTTCCAAATAATCCTGTGTCTTCATATCTGCTAAGAGCTCTCCTCTCCTCACTGATGGATAACAGACCCTTACCCAGAACAGATTTGCTGCATTCACTTCAAACAGTAGAACGAAAGAAATGTCTTCCTCTTTTCCCCTGCCAGAACTGCAATCAGTCGCCTCTGCAGCTGTTTGGGTCTCCTCTGCCAGGCCCACAGCAGGTCTCTCCTCTACAACTGTGTGGGTCTTCTTTGCCTGGACTGCAGCAGGTCTGCTCAGCCAGCCCTTCCTGTACTGCAGCATCTGAGGCAGCTCCCTGCTGAGCCAGGCGAGTTAAAGGGCCAGAACATAGATCTTCTTCAAAGTAGGTGTGGATTGTGGAACAGCAAAGATTGCCCTGCCTCAGCTGGGAGAGGCCGAATAGAGAAGCACTTGATTAAAAGTACTTAGAAAAATAATCACAGACAAGAGGAGGAAAACAGATCTTGAATTACGGGGCTGTTGCTCAAAACTACTGCCAGTGGGTTTGCACATATGTTACTTATGCAGCGCCAAATGCTCAAGCACCAATGTTAAGGGTGCACTAAAGATTGCTGCAAACTGTATTTAAATGTTTACTAACGAGGTCAGAAAGTATTCCTTCCCAATGCACAAACAAAAGAATGCACTACACAGAAAGAAACGATGGCCTAGAATGGTGACATTTTACCACTAGCTCACGGCAGCATAGAAGGTTTCCAGGAGATTCCTTCTCAATTTCTCACATTGCAAGTGGAAGTCTGGACAATTTTAGGTTTAGGTAATGAGAAACAAAAGTGTGCAAAAGTGAAAGGAAAGCACACACTGGTGTCTGGTTTTCTGCACTTTCAAAATTTTTAAGTGCAAACAGAACAGCATCAATGTGTTCTTGCACTTCTGGTTATGTCTGGACATGTGTGTGAGAGTTGCACTTGCCACAAAACTCTTGTGTCCATATGTCCCCTTCCTTTGGCACATATTTGCATATCATTTCCTTTCAGCATTATGGCTTGGTCCCCGAGAGAAAAGGAGAAACAGCAGCATGAACAGCTGGCAGGAGAGCGGTATTAAAAGGCTTTTCATGGGAGGCTTGGCAAGGAGCTTAGTGGGGGTTCTGCACATCATTTTCTGTAATATTTCAGCCCCTTTATGCAGACAGGGGTTGCATGCACAGTTGTACACTTAGGGCTAAATTGAATATATGACATTGAAAAAATCAGTATTCTATAAAAGATGGGCAGCCAGCATCAGAATCCACACCCAGCTTTGTGCACAAGAATTTACATCAACTGAAACCAGGTGAAAAGCTCAATGTGGATCCCCTTAATTCTATAACATAAGAATTACCTTACTGGGACAGACTGAAGGTCCATCAAGCCCAGTATCCTGTTTCCAACACTGGCCAATCCAGGTCACAAGTACCTGGTTAGAGCCCAAGTAGTAAAACAGATTTTATGTCGCTTATCCTAGGACTAAGCAGTGGATTTCCCCAAGCCATCACAATAATGGCCTATGGACTTCTTTTTTAAGAAATTATCCAAACTTTTTTTAAACCCCGCTAAGCTAACGGATTTCACCACATTCTCCAGCAACAAATTCCAGAATATAATTACATGTTATGTGAATAAATATTTTCTCCAGTTTGTTTTAAATCTACTATTTAGTAGCTTTATCGCATGTCCCCTAGTCCTAGTATTTTTGAAAAGCGTGAACAAGTGATTCACATCTACCCTTTCTACTCCACTCATTTTATAGACCTTTGTCCTATCACCCCTGAGCTGAAAAGACTTAGCTTCTTTAGCCTTTCCTCATAGGGAAGTTGTCCCATCCCTTCTCTGTACCTTTTCTAGTTCCGCTATATCTTTTTTGAGAACTGAACACAGTATTTGAGGTGTGGCCGTACCATAGAGCGATACAAGGGCATTATAACATTTTCATCTTTGTTTTCCATTTCTTTCCAGATAATTCCTAACATTCTATTTGCTTTCTTTGCAGCCGCCGCACATTGGATTAGATTTATTGCATTAAATATACAACTTCAGCATAGATATTAAGTGGTTTACAATACTAAATTATAGGCATTGAGTTGAGGGTTTCAATGTATCCTCAACAATGACACCTAGATCCTTTTCTTGGGCAGTGACTCTTAACACAGAACCCAGCATCATCATAGCTATAGTTCAAGTTCCTCTTTCTCAGGTGCATCACTTTGCATTTGCCCACATTAGTCATCTGTCAGGCGGTATATTAAGTTTTTAAATAAATGCATACATTTCCCTAGGCACATTAGACAGATTGTGAGCCCACCAGGAAAGACAGTGAAAATGTTTGAGTACCTGATTGTAAATTGTGATTCAGTGTAGGAGGGTATCAATGAGAATTCCACTAACTTGGAACATAAAGATGTTACTGGCCAGACTTTACAATGGAGGGTGATAGCGATGGGCACATGCGCAGAATAAATGCAAACACCCCTAAAAACAAACTGAAGATCGGCAGAAGGGAGGGATGCTCCCTGACACCCCCATGGCAGCGGGAGATGCCCACTCCTTCCCACCACCAAGCAACGCCTCCCCCCCCCAACCCCTCCCCTCCCTGGCAGCAGGAGAATTGCCCAATCCCTCCTGCCGCCATGCAACCCACCCTGACAACCCCCCATTCTTCTGACGATCCCCATCTCCTCCCCCTATTAATGATGGCTGGCCAGAGGGATGCCTACTCCCACCAGCCAGCAGGCCCACCTCTTCAAATTGGTGGGCCTTCCCCTCCCTGGTGCATCCTGGGCCAATCAGAGCCTTAGGCCCCTGCCCAGTGCATCCGGGGCGAGCTTGAGTATCTGATTTGCCCAGATGCCTAAGGCCATTCCCATAGGAAGGGACTTAAAAACAACCTGGGCCAATCAGAGCCTTAGGCTCCTCACAGGTGCATCTCAAGATGCACCAGGAAGGAGAAAGTCTGCCATTTTGAAGAGGTGGACCTGCTGGCTGGAGTAGGCATCCCTCTGGCCAGCCATTATTAACAAGGTAAAGGGGAGGGGTAGGGGTCTTTGGGGGTGGTTGCATGGCAGTGTGTGTGTGTGGGGGGGGGGGTGTCAGGGGAAGAGAGTGTTGCTTGGCAGTGGAAGGGAGTGGGCATCTCTCCCGCTGCAGTTTTGTTTAAATTTTCTTCTCTTTGTTTTAAATTAATATTTGGCTTAGCCCCTGCGTATTTGATCTCTCATTTTATTTTGGATTGTTCCAACAGGCCTACACGTAGAATTCATATGTTCACTTATCCAATAATAAAGGCCTGCCATTATAAAAGATTCCTGGACAGAGAACTCTTGCTTTCCAGGCAGGTAAACTGAATGATTGGCTGGGTAATATTATGCATTCCTCATCCTACTTTAGTTTTAGAAAATCAGTAAAAACAAAATTGTTTAATCGATTTATAAACCTAAGGATTCATTGTTTTACTTCTTTTTATCCTGTATGTATATATTTCTGATGATTTTATATTGTGCTTTTTCTCTGATTGTCCAGAACTTCTTATTGTAAACCGCCTTGAACTATTATGGCTTTGGCGGTATATAAGAATAAAATTATTATTATTATAGGGTGGGTGAAGTATAGCTCTGGGCTGGGTCCTTGTTGTTCCACATGAAGGGCCACACAAAGGGCCCTTTGGCGTAGCCCTTCAGTGGGGCCTGCCAGCGGAGCAGGCCCACCTGTTAGGTGGCCCTTTAAGGGCCGATGGGAGGCCTGAAACTGGTAGGCGGGGCCTTCCTTGCCGCTGCATGGGAGATCAGCACTGGTAGGGAGAGGAGGGATGATTTTCCAGTTCCCTTCCTCTTCTCCTTGCTGGGGACTTGCATGCATTGGTGCCCTGGGAGAGTTCTTTTTTTAGTTTTTAAAGGGCCAATGGGAGGCCTGAAGCTGGTGGGCAGGGCCTTTCTTGCCACCGCATGGGAAATCAGCTCCGGTAGGGAGAGGAGGGAAAATTCTCTGGCTCCCTTCCTCCTCTTTTTGCTGGTGGTTCGTGTATGTTGGCGCACTGAGAGAATTGTTGAAATTTAACTTTACAGCATACTTAAGGATGAAAATCCTGTAAAGCACAAAGTCAATGCATCTGAAAAACTTTCCTCGCACTTGTTTTCCTTTTAGGAGGTTCTATGGTTTCTTCAGTTTCAATTAATTCAACATTACCTGAAAGTTGGAATGAAGCATGCGAATATTCAAGAAGCTCATGTGCAGTTGAGAAGAATTTCATTTTCATCTCAAACCGTTTTAGTTTAGTTTATTTGAGAGACTACAAATATATACAAAGGAGTAAAATCTCTTCGGTTTACAATTTAAAAGAAGATACAAGGAAGGGACCTTAAGTTAGCACACATGACAACTGTAAAAAATGCATCTTCAAACAGATTCATAAATTATTCTGTAACAGATTTGTCTCTAAGAGTGTTTTCTTTATTCTATCATCAGAAAGGATGTTGATGGGAGTATCCCTATTGCAGGGTCTTTAGAAATAGGAATCCTGGATTCTCTACAAGGAGAACTGTTCCAGCACCCACGTGGGATGGGGTCATTCTGGACTTAGTGCTTACAAACGGGGAAAGTGTTTCTGATGTTACAGTGGGTGATCAAGAACTAGTTGAGTGGAAGGCGACAGAGGGTAGTGATCAATGTGCCTCAAGGTTCTGTTCTTGGACCTGTTCTTTTTAACATTTTTATAAACAATATTGCTGAAGATTTGCCTCTTTGTGGATGATACCAAAATCAGCAATAGAATACACATGCTGGATGGTGTGAATAAGAAAGAAAGACCTGGCGACGCTTGAAGAATGGTCTGAAATTTGGCAGCTAAAATTTAAAGCTAAGAAATGCAAGGTCATGCATTTGGGCTGCAAAAACCCAAGGGAAGGGTACAGTTTCGGGGCTAAAGAACTTATATGTACAACAAAAGAACGGGACTTGGGTGTGATTGTATGTGATGATCTTAAGGAGGCCAAACAGGTTGAAAAGGTGATAGCGAAAGCTAAAAGAATGCTAGGTTGCATAGGGAGAGGTATGGCTAGTAGGAAAAAGGAGGTAATGATGCCCCTGTATAAGACTTTGGTGAGACTTCATTTAGAATATTGTGTACAATTCTGGAGGCCACACCTTCAACAAGATATAAAAAGGATGGAGTCGGTCCAGAAGAAGGCTACTAAAATGGTGCGTGGTCTTCGTCATAAGGAGTATGGGGCAGACTTAAAGATATCAATCTGTATACTTTGAAGGAAAGGCAGGAGCAGGGCAGGATTAACCAATAGGCCAAGTAGGCACGTGCCTAGGGCCCAAAATGGTCAGGGGGGCCTGATGAAGGAGGACATCAATATTGTTTTTCCAAACAGCGATGGGCCCCTCCAGCATCGATCGGCAACGTGCCCCCCCCACGATCAGCAACGCAGGCCCCCCCCTCCATAGATGGAAAGTAAGACAAGCAAGCAACGCGGGTAAGAAAGGCAACGGGAACTGTAATTGTGCAAGCGGTGCTGTTTGCCCAAAGCTTCCCTCTGACGCAGCTTCCTGTTTCCGCATGGGCGCATGGTGGGAGGGGGGGCGAGGGAGGGGACCCAGTGTTCTTGTCTGCCTAGGGGCCCTCAATGAATTAATCCTGCCCTGGGCAGGACAGGGGAGATATGATAGAGACGTTTAAATACTTACATAATGTAAATGAGCATGAGTCGAGTCTCTTTCATTTGAAAGGAAGCTCTGGAATGAGAGGGAATAGGATGAAGTTAAGAGGTGATCTAAGGAAATACTTTTTTACAGAAAGGGTGGTAGATGCATGGAACAGTCTCCCAGAAGAGGTGGTAGAGACAGAGACTGTGTTTGAATTCAAGAGGGCCTGGGATAGGCACATTGGATCTCTCGGACAGAGAAAGAGATAATGGTTACTACGGATGGGCAGACTAGATGGGCCATTTGGCCTTTATCTGCCATCATGTTTCTATACTTCTCGATGCATTCAATGCTGACAGTAAATGTGATAAGCTCTGAGCACTTAAAAACACTGAACAAAAATCAAAAACACTGAATAAAATAATAAAAAGTGAGAGCCAAACAGAAACACTCCTTAACATAAGAACAGCCTTACTGGGTCACACCAATGGTCTATCAAGCCCAGTAGCCCGTTCTCACAGTGGCCAATCCAGGTCCCTAGTTCCTGGTCAAAACCCAAGGAGTAGCAACATTCTATGCTATCAGCTCTCATACAGAAAGGAAAAACTGCAGGTGGCAGTAGAGCTCTCGGTGAAGTAGGAGGGTCACAGAAAAAATCTGGAGTGGATTCCTTCTGCATATGGTTTGTGGCCATGGGGAGATAACCCGCTTGCCCAGAATGACACACCTATTGCACTGGAAAAAGGTTTTACTGTGTGTTTTTGTTTCCAGCGCAATCTTCTTTTCAAGGTCTCTCTTTACCTTCCTTATTAGTGCTTGGTATTTGACTTGCTGTTTACAATTATTTTCAATTTGGATCTTTCTTTCACTTTCTTAAGAATTCTTCAACTCACTCGTTAACCACACCAGTTGCCGTTTGGTCTTCCTTCTTTCTTTTTTAATACATGGATTATATCTAGTCTGGTCTTCCAGGATGGTATTTTTGAATAACCTGATATAAATTTTTGACCTTTAAAGCTGCTCCTCAACTTCTTTTTTACCATTCTTTTCATGTTATCATAGACTCCTTTTTTTAAGTTAAATACTGTTGTATTGGATTTCCTGTGTGAACTTATTCCAGGGATTATATCAAATCTGATCATGTTATGATCAATGTTATCAAGTGGCAGCACCATTACCTTCTGCCCCAATTCATGCACTCCACCAAGAACTAGGTCAAGAATCGCTTTGCCTGTTGTTGGTTCCAGAACCAGCTGCCCCATAAAGCAGTCCTTGATTTCATCAAGTAATATTATCTTCCTAGCATGCCCTGATGTTACATAGAAACATGACGGCAGATAAAGGCCAAATGGCCCATCTAGTCTGCCACATTTACCCAGCCAATATCTGGGTAGTTGAAATCACCAATTATTATGATGTTACCCAGGTTGTTAACTTCCCTAATTTCTGATAACATTTCAGCATCTGCCCATTCATCCCAGTCAGGTGGATGGTTTTGCACTCCTATTGTGTCAAACCATGTAGCTCAGAACAGTTTATGGATCAATAAAAACAATACATACACTTATGAAATAAAAATGATCTATAACTAACAAAGAATCCCTAACATTTTAAGTATTTATTGAACAGCCAATTGTTTAACTGTTTACCCCTTTACCATCAGCCTGTACCTCATCATACACATTGCATTTTATTCCCATTACAATATACCTCCCTCACATCAGCCTGTATCTCCACAGGAGCCAGCTCTGTGGGTGCTTGAGCACCTCCAATATTGAACAGACTCTGACTAGTACATAGGTTTGTCGTGCCACTGGGGCTTATGTGCATCTGACAAGCTGAAAGCTATGCCTTCACTACCAGAGGGCCTCCCAAGGCGGACAGATTTCAGTGGAGATGTCAGACTAAAGATGCACCACCCATCTGGGCAGCAGCAGATGGCAAGTATTGGAGGCAACAATGGCGACACCATCAAATTTATACTGCGCAGAAGGCCCGGCAATCTACTTCTGTATTCTGCCACGAAAACTTGATGTTCATCCAGTCGCTAGGACTCGAACACGAGTTGATGGCACCTAACAACAATTCCCACTGGGTTCAGCACCCTCTATTTTAAAAACTTGGCTCCTCTGTTTACCTCATCATACAAATAGACCTTTCCCAACACTGGCTGCTGCTAGGCTCTTTTCTTTACCTCATACACAAGATGTTTAATTTGTGTGCTGGTAGTTTGCGTATGTGTATAGAGCCTTCTGTCATGTGACACCATAGAACTAAAGAATAACAGGCAACATCTGTTCTCATTTCAAGTACCTGCAAAGCTCTTAAAGGTCAGTCCACCTCCAGGCTTACTATGATGCTTGTTTCCCAGAGAAACACCAAAATACCCAACAGGGAAATACAATGAAAAGAACTGGAAGGTGCCTTTAGGGAAGTTTACAAAGGAGTGTGTCTTTGTAGAGCATACCATCTGGCAATAGCATACCCTAGGGCGACACACCCCCTCCATCAGTCAGAGGGATGTGTGGATCAGCCGCAGTCTGTATACGTACAGCTGTCAGCCCTGCTGGACCCTCACCCCAGAACAGGAAATTGATATCAAAGGGGGAGGTGCTGGCAGAGCTGATGGCTGTGCCCCATTATCATTTCAGTACCCCCCTGCACCTGGGGTGGCCCCCCGCCCTTCCTAAACTAGAGCCATCTATTATTATACCCCTACCGGATGTTCATACAGTGGTTCAATCTAGAGTTTATATCACTGAGGAACCCCTAGTGTCCATATGAGTTTTGAGTTGGAATTTTAGGGAGAAGGTGTTTTGATTCTTTCCTCCATTGAGACCTTGCAGGCCCTGATGCTTTGCTGTTCGATACTTCAGGTTCATTTTGCTACTAAACCACATGTAGGGCTGGTGATCTGTTCCACTGTTTTTGTACAAGGATTAATTTTTTCATTTGTAGAATTGTTTATTGAAACTCAGGTACAACATTACAGGATAATAATGCAAACAGTAGCAAAAAGTATATAAATACGTTCTCACCAGATTATACCACAGAGTCAGACAAACATAAAAGTAGCAAATATAATGTTTCCAAACATTTATAAGATTTTGTTGTATGGAGGAGTTAAGTAGCACAGCCATGCCACATTTTTTTATCATCACATGAATTAGAAACAAAATATTGTACAGGAAAATTAGGATGGGCTAACTATCTTCCATATCGCTTGAACAAACGAGTTTCTTGCGACAACACTATACGAGGTTGAACCAATGGTGTAGAAAGGGGGGGGGGGCGGTCTACCCTGGGTGGTCTTGGTAGGGGCACCAGCACCTGTTCTCCTCTCCACCCCCCTGCCACGCCTCTTCCCTTCCCTCGTGTCTATTTAATTGTCCCTGCGCGAGCAGCATTGCAACCTTGCTGCCCACATCGGTGTTGCCTCTCTTTGACATTACTTCTGGGCCCCGCCCCTAGGAAGGATAACCCACACAATGCGGGCAGCAAGTTTGTGAGGTTGCTCGTGCCTGGAAAATAAAAAAATATATGGGGGAAGGAAGGGGGTGCGTGTGAGGCAAGGGGGGTCGAGAAGGAGCAGAGGGGGACACAAAGAAGAGGGGTACCACTCACCCTCGCTATGCCACTGAGTTGAACCCTCAGCAATTCTCGAAACAAAGAATGCCTTATAAGGAGAGCTGAAGTTTTTAACATCAGCATCTTCCTTCATATCAAGCAGCAGCATGGGCAAAGATCCAGATCAATCGCTCATTTTTACTGAAATTTATGGGGAATTTAGAAAACATCTAAAAACACATTTATTTCTGAAGTACTTAGGTAGTTAATTTATAAAAAATTTATATTATGTAATTATCAGATTTTAGGGTTTTAGTCATTGGTTTTTACTTTCTAATTTCCTTCTGCTTTTATTGTATTTCAAATGTATTTTAAATTGTGTAAACCGCATAGAACTTCACAGTTTTGCGGTATATAATTACACTGTTGTTATTATTATTATTAAACTGTTATTATTGTAAGGACTTTCAAGTCAACACTCAACTTAAGAACATAAGAATAGCCTCACTGGATCACACTAGTAGCCCATTCTCAACAGCACCTGACCAAAACCCAAGGTGTAGAAATATTCCATGCTACTGATCCAGGGCAAGCCGTGACTTCCCCTGTGTCTTTGTCAATACTGTACAATCACACCCCATACTCATCACTACCACCCAGTTCTCCTCCAGAAACCCATCTTACACGTCCATGAGGCTTCCAACCATCAAAAAAGAAAGAAAGGGAAACCACAAGGTGGGACCAAGCGATGCACCAAACACACTCACTCCCCATCACCACCATACACAAGTTCCTAATAAAAGAAATCTCAATTCTTTGAACAAGTAAAACTGGGAAAAGCAAATGAGCAGTTTAATCACCAATCCATAAACAAAAGACTGTTTGTCAAGTCAAGCACAAAAACGCAAACAGTAAGTCAAGTTTGACTCACCAGAGAACCACTTGCAGCCAACATCTGTTTAGAGCTAGCAGACACCCTCTGCCACTGCTAGGAGGCTGAGCACTAGAAGCAAGACCAGCCTCATGCAAAATTTGTCAGGCTTCCCCCAGAAAACACACTTGATGTAACTTGCTGGTAATCACAGGGCGAAAGGAAAAGCGTTATTCAGAACTTCAAGAGCAAAGCAACAGACATAGTAAATGAGGGCAGATAAAGACCAGAGGGGTCCACCCAGTCTGCCCAACCATACATGCTCCATAAATTAATTTAGTTTAAATGGTCTTTTTCTCATATATTTCTGGGCCAGAGGGTGCTTAGGTTCCATCTACTGGAGTCTCCATCAGGTTTCAAAGTTCATCATTGCTGTAAAGTGTAAGTGGATAAGACTAACTTTAGCATCATTGTAAAGATCAGAAGTTTGTCATGCTTTCCTAAAATCCACTCCTCAGCAAAATGTGAAAACCTAATGATTATACCCTGAGGTCTGTTCTCTTGCGGATTTCCCAAGGAGTGATGCGCTCGCTCTAAAAGCAAAGAAGCCAATCCCTAGTCTTAGGTCTACTGGACTATTGCAATTCCTTTCTATCCTAACTCTGTAAACCGTGCCGAGCTCTACGCCTGTGGAGATGGCGTGGTATACAAACCTAAGGTATACAAACCTATCCCCTACCCTCTTCAATCTCTACACTGCTTCTCTAGGAACGCATCTGGATAATCTAGGCATAACCTCCTATAGTTATGCGGATGACATCACCATCCTCGTCCCATACGATCATTCTAAACCTACCATGACAGACAAACTTCACCAAACACTTGAAGCAGTCACAACCTGGATGAAAAATCACAAACTTAAACTCAACCAAGACAAAACCAAATTCATCCTCCTAGAAAATGACAAAATCCAAACCACAACCAACCTAGACATAAACGCAACCAAATATCCCATCCAAACCACCATAAAACTACTAGGCATGACCATAGACAGATGTTGCACAATGCAACCGCAAATAAATAAAACAATTCAAAAATCATTCGCAATCATGAGAAACCTGAGACAAGTCCGAAAATTCTTTGAAAGAACACAATTCCAACTTATAGTACAATCCCTAATACTAGGTATATTGGACTACTGTAACATACTCTTCCTTCCATGTCCTGCAACTACGATAAGACAACTCCAAACAATCCAAAATACAGCTTTGAGACTCATCTACTCATTGAAAAAACATGACCACATCACTGAAGCCTTCATCAACTCACACTGGCTCCCAATCCAAGAAAGAATCCATTTCAAATTTTACTGCATATTATTTAAAACCCTACACGGAGACAGCCCATCATACCTGAACAATCGCCTCATCCAAGCACCCAGTACCAGACACAGAAAAACGCACTCACCATTCATACCCCCCCTAATCAAAGAAGTAAAAAGAACAAAACTACACGACGGCCTCCTAGCCACTCAAGCCGCAAGACTGGACAACCAGATCTCCAACCTTCTGATGACCACCCCAGACTATAGGACATTCAGAAAAGAAATAAAAACCACACTTTTCAAGAAATTCCTGAAACAGCAATAACAACACGACCTCTAAATGCTCTTAAGATCTACAACTTACCTCTCTAGCTAATCATTGTAATTCTGTCTTTTTTAAATTAACCTTTTGTAATCCGCCTTGAACCGCAAGGTAATGGCGGAATAGAAATCCCTAATGTAATGTAATGTAATGTAATGTAAGGTTTAGTTTAGTTTAGTTTATCTACCTTATCCTGCCAACATGATAAAACAACTTCAGACTATACAAAACTACTCCCTGAGAAAATATGATCATATTACAACTGCCTTCCTAGACTCTCACTGGCTACCTATGCAAGCACAAATTCTACTGTCTATTATTCAAAGCATTAAACGGCTCCGCCCCCCCCCCCCCCATCTAATCAACCGCCTGAACCAGATCCTCACCTCAAGACAAAGAAGAACTCCGAACCCTTTTGCCTTCCCTCCACTCAAGGGCACTCAGCGCAAAAAGATGTTTGATAACCTTCTGACGACGCAAGCAGCAAAACTTAACCACTCCATCTCCAACCTGTTGATGGCAACGGGCGACTTCAAAACTTTTAGAAAAGAAATCAAAACTCTACTTTTCAAAAAATTTATCCAGATATCTTAACCCAACCCTTCCCTCTCCTCCTAGATAAATTCTCCCCCAAAACCTCCACTTAAATAATCTCTTCCTCCCCAAAACACCAGCCAAGTATTCAGATCCCTGAAATGTAACGTAATCTTATTTGTACTCTAACTGTAATCTATTTGTTATATCACACAGTAACGTACAGTCAATTTAATATCCAATTTGCAAGTTCTTCCGGAATTAATCCAGCTACCTCTCCTCCCTTGTAACAAAAAAAACAAAACAACCAAAACTGTTGTAACTTCACTGGAAATGTCCAGTTAGCTCTTTTGTAATCCGCCTTGAACTGCAAGGTATAGGCGGAATAGAAGTCCCTAATGTAATGTAATGTAATTCTCCCTCTGGACTCAGCAGTGGTCTGCTGCTTGCTTTTTTATTTGAAATCTGTTTTCATTGGCAAAAAGAATAACATCCAACAACCACATGTGACAAAGAAGAATTGGTACATTTCCAACTGTATACAAACAGAGGGTCACCCACCACCAGGAACAAACCCCTACCCTCACAACCCCCCAACCCCCTCCCCTCCCAAAGGCCCCAGAACAAAGAAAACCAAGGTCAGACAGATGGGGTAAGATACAACTGCAGTCTGTTCAAAATTTGACTGCGACTTCTTGGAGACAAAGGCCCTGATTCTCTAAAGTGCATCCCGATTTTAGGCGTCCTACAGCTGTCTAATCAGCCAATCGGGATGCACGTTTTTTAAAAAAAAATGCTTCCCAGGCAAGCCTGAAAGCACCTCCGGGAGCCTAGGGAGACCCGCAAGATGCCTAAGCTCGTCTAAGGGCCTTAGGCGGGCCTTAGGCTGAACCTAGGCGGCCCTACGCGTCTCCCTAGTAGAGGAGAAGCTTAAAATGTAGACCAGCAAAATGCTGGCCTACATTGTAAGTAGACACGGCCGCTATACTTATCGCGGCAAGGGATCTCTCTGCCGCTATAAGTATAGAGACCCTCAGGCACCTCCCATATATCCGTGAACATCTTGACTATGCCGGATGACAGGAAAAGAAGCCACCTGTAGTCATTACTCATAAGAGAGCATTCTACAAGCTTGGAATGCAACTGCAAGGAGGAGCATAGACATGGCAGGGTGGCATGGGCAAAGGAAGGCCCAACTTACAGAATACTATATGTTACATGCACTAAAGTGCAACATTTACTTGCTAATATTTACATCTGCTTTTTGCATTGAATGGTAGCCATCTAAATGTTGGTGTGCAACAGTCAAGGTACGGAGTGGCCATGGTAGAGCTGCTGCCTCAGCACACTGATATTGTGAGATCAATCCCAGCGCTGTTTCTTGTGACCCTGGGCTTCTTTTACAAAGCTGCACAGCAACAGAGGACAGCAGTGAGGCACTTTCGGAACTTTTCAGTCTTTCAGCTCAGCAAATGATACTCCTTCGATTTCACCTACTGAGCCTCCAGGATTGTCAACCAGGGCCTAATTTGGACATTTTGGCAGCCTCCTGAGCAGAAGATCTGCATTGCTCACTGACTGCCCAACAAGTGCAACAAGTTTTAAAAAACATTAGGAAGGTTTCTTCCAACGTTCTTCACTGGGAATTACAATTTAAGATTGTACTGCGATTTTACTTCTCCCCCGAGCAAGCTGCTCGGATGGAGATTACTCCTACCCAAAATTGCCCAAAGTGTGCTCAGGCCCACACTTCTTTGGGACATATGCTTTGGACATGTCCCCGTATTCTACAGTTTTGGCATGGTCTTGGACATTATACAACATCTCTCTGGGGAAGGCGATGGTCTCCTACGCCAAGAGCACTCTTCAGATATTATACTATCACAACGCCGAAACCTAAAGGGATGACAGCCTTTGTGACTAGAGTGTTGCTCATGGGCAAAAAAGCGATATTGGCCAACTGGCTGTCCCAGGACCCACCATCATATAGCCAATGGAGATCCTTGATGATCGTTCACGCCTCTTTGGAGCGGGGACAGGTTGGGGATCTTGACTGAGGCCCAGGTCATCGCTTTTGTCAGATTTGGGAACACTTCTGGATGGACCTTACTCCTCATGCTCGCGGTAGATTACTGAACTTATGAGGTTTAACACATGCTACCTGAGTTGTTGTTAGACTTTACTCTAGACGTGGGGGGATTGGTTTGTGCACATATGTAAGACTTTGGTTCATGTTTGTTACTGCTTTACTTGCACTTTCATGAAACTTTAATAATAAATACTTTAACATACACAGCTGCACAGCAAACACTCCATCCATTAATTCCCTATGCAACGTCGGAATGATTACTGCAGCAGCAGCCCCTAGAACAGCTTTGTAAAAGAGGGTTCAATCCTCCATTGCCCCGGGTACAAAATAAGTACATATACGGTATATGTAAACCACTTTGAATGTGTAACCACAAAAAGGTGGTATACAAATCCCATTCCCTGTTATAATATTTGCGTTCTATTTAACACCCAGATTTGGTCGACCTCTATTGAATTACCCCTTAAGTTTGTTCCTGAGGCAATGAAGGTTAAGTGATCACAAAGAGCAACAGCAGGATTTGAACTGAGCTTCCCCGATTCTTAGCCTGGTACTCTGACCACTGGGCTGCTCCAACTCTTAAACATTACTTTTTACATAGAAACATGACAGCAGATAAAGGCCAAAGGGCCCATCCGCAGTAACCATTATCTCTTTCTCTCTCCGAGTTCTATTCTTTCTTTAAATTTGTTTGATGATGAAATAATTATACAGCCTAATCATCAATGCAAACTGTTTCTAGCATGTTTAGCTTATCAATATTTAAGTAATCTGATTTATATTAACTCACTTTGATTGGGTTCCACCACTTTTCTCTTTTCTAAGAATAGTAAAAGGGATTAAAACAAATAAAGAAGGATTGTTACTTATGTATTTATTTATGAAAACGCTTACATCTCCAATTAAAACTGTTGTCTTTCAGCTGTAAACACAAAAGAACATAATTAAAATGTAACAGTATCAACATACCATGCAAACAAATTCACAGCATTCTCTGGGTTCTTTTGCTGTAGCACTTCCATGTTTTAGTCTCCAGCTTCAAGGGTTTTTTTTTTCTTAATTAAGATAGTAATATAGTTATATGCAACTCGATTTACCTATAATAATTGTATGTGGTTCTTTCCATAATGAGGTGTACATATTCTCTGATGTACAATTCTCTGATGTACAATTTGTTTCTTGTACTTGTGAACTGTTTTATTCATATTAAATAAATTAAACTTTTTGAACTGAAAAAAAAGATAGTAATCTAGATCCAGGTCATCGTATTGTCCAGTTGACATCATTTCCTGTCCAGATCACCCAGATAAGTCCTCGAGATCAGTTTGAGTTCTTGCTTGGTTTCCCAGTGGTTCAATAAGGAATGGCTGGGGAGTTTCATTAGTTTCTCATTTATGGAGTCCTGCAAAGAAAGGTGCCAGTAAAATCCACTGTATTCTCAGACTAGAGATAAAAGCTACACAGTTTTGTCCAGGATGTACTAAGTTTGTCCCTCAGCAAAGAAAGCAATATAAAGATGTGAATCATCAGTATGCAGAGTGCACCCTGCAGTAGGTCATTAATGGTGACACCATGCATCTCTGGAAAATTCCCTAGATCAGAGGGACCTTTACTCCCTAGTAGAGAATGACACGGGGAAAAAATCTGTCCCCGTCACTGCCCATCACTGGACTACTGTCCCCTTCACTGCCCCGTCCCCGCCATCCCCTTCACCATTCTGACCCCATCGCATCCACCCTTCCCTCTCGCCACCTCACTGCCCTTCAGCAGCCCAAGAATCTCCCTCCCTCCCCTTACCTTTGCGGCACATTAGTAAAGAATTGAAACTAAGGGGAGGGAAGGAGCGTGGTCCCCTCCCTAACTACGGCCAAATCTATCTCCCTCCCTCCCCCTTACCTTCACGGTGCTTTCGTAAAAAACTTACTGAAGCCGGTGAAGCTTGCCTGCAGTCGTGTGTGTGTGGGTGGAAGCTTCTCCTCTGATGCAACTTCTGGTTACATAGAAACATAGAAGATGAACCTGAGCTCCCTTCAGTTATTCCGCAAACAACTGAAAACCTGGCTTTTCAGCAAATTGTAGCTCTATCCTTCCCCCCTTCTACACATAAGTTCATGTAATCCTTTTTCTTCTTCTCTACCCACTATTTTAAGTTCTTGTAAACCGTGTCGAGCTCCATTCTCATGGAGATGATGCGGTATATAAACTTAAGGTTTAGATTAGATTAGATTAGATGACGGCAGATAAGGGCCATAGCCCATCAGGTCTGCCCACTCTACTGACCCACCCCCAAGTCTACTATCCTAGGGATCCCACTCCTGGTGACAGGTTCCCTTGGCTTAACCCTCTAAGGGATCCCACATGGGCATCCCATTTGCTCTTAAATTCTTGCACGCTGTTTGCCTCGATCACCTGCACCGGGAGCTCGTTCCAAGGATCAACCACTCTCTTGGTGAAGAAATATTTCCTGGTGTTGCCATGAAATTTCACGCCCCTGAGTTTGAGCGGATGCCCTCTTGTGGCTGAGGGTCCTTTGAGAAAGAGAATCTCTTCTTCCATCTCGATACGGCCGGTAATATACTTAAACGTCTCGATCATGTCTCCTCTCTCCCTACGTTCCTCAAGTGAGTACAGCCGCAAATTTTTCAGCCTTTCCTCGCACGATAGATTCTTGAGCCCCGAGACCATCTTGGTGGCCGTCCGTTGCACCGACTCTACTCTCAGCACATCTTTTCGGTAGTGTGGCCTCCAGAATTGCACACAGTATTCCAAATGAGGTCTCAGCATGGTTCTGTATAATGGCATTATGACTTCAGGCTTCCGGCTGACGAAACTCCTGCGGATGCAACCTAACAACTGTCTTGCCTTAGATGAAGTCTTCTCCACATGATCAGCAGTTTTCATGTCTGCGCAGATGATCACTCCCAAGTTGTGTCAGAGGAGAAGCTTCTGCCCACACACATGCGACTGCAAGCAGGCAGGCTTCGCCAGCTTCAGTACATTTTTTACAAAAGCGTCGTGAAGGTAAGGGGGAGGGAGGGAGATAGTTTTGGCCATAGGGAGGGGGGCCACGCGCGATCGGTGACCGTGCATCTTCCCTCCCTTAACTGCGGGGACAAGGCCATTCACTGCTCCACGGGGTGGTGGATGGCCTTGTCCCCATGCCCGCAGTGAGCACTCCCCCCCCCTCCGTTTTGGCGGGTTACTCGTGGCTAGCCGCAGGTAACTGCCACCGTGTCATTCTCTAGAACTTATGTCAATACCCAGTTTCAGTGCTTCCAGAGCCCTGAATCTCTCTTCCACCCTCCTCCCTTCGTACTTACTTTTGTTCCTTCTCTCAGAGCAGCCTTCATTCTCTCTTCCACTCGGATCCCCCCACCACATTTCTCACACTTATTCCACTTTTGATTCTTCATTAATTCTTGCTGCAAATTGTCAAACTTGGTTTTAAACAAGCAGTGTGCTTCTTCTAGATTGACAGAAATCTGCATGGATTCAGAAGCAGCAGATAGTTTAGGCTATATTATATGCACTGGGATATGGAATGGAAACAGTCAAATAAGTATTACATATGTTGCACCTAGTGATATGAGATATAAATTACAGAGGGTGTACAACGTTCATATAAACTAAGTGAAGGAGAGCTCCTCAGGGGTGATCTCCCTTCATGGGGAGAGGAGGGGTCTGACAGGATACCAAGGGAGCCTTCCTCCGAGAGAACCTCTGGACCCTGGAGCAGTCCATAACAGCCTCTCAGAAGTAGTCCTGAGTCAGTGCCTGTCTCAGTCCACCAGGCTGCTGGCCAGGCTCTGTGCGGGAGCACTGAGAAATGGGCATCCTCTTGTGCTCGAAGGAAACTTCCTTCCCTGAAGGACTGGACAAGGACACCGTCTCAGTCAGTGTGAATTCTGTTGCCCTTCAATGCATCGGCATCAATACTCGCTGAACCAGCAGGGCATAGGCCTACAGGATAGCTTCATGTTGAGCGCTTCATCTCCTCCTGAAGCATGGTCCAGATTCATTCCTTGAGACCGCTCACTCATAAATGCTGGGCCACAGCTAGTATGGTCACATCCCCAGTAGGAATCAGGGCTAAATCGGAGGCCTGTTCCCACTTGACAGAGGCCAACACATCCAGCCTGGAGACTTGGAGAAAGAGCTATCCTCACAATGTGGACTGCTTTTTGGATATCACCATTGATACCCCGATTCTTCCAGTGCTGTACTTTGAAAAGGACTGATGCTGATGCTTCTTGGTCGCCACCTAATGCATGGCACTGGTGTCCCTCAGTACCAATGAGGATGATGTTGAATCCTTATATGTCCTCTGGATAGATCAGAAGATGCCTGATGCTGGTGGGAATTACCGATATTCATTATCAAGGCAGGGGGAGACCTCCTCTATGCCGCTACATCCCCAGTGTCCAATGCAGTTCTGGGAGCAAAAAGGACTGATGGCAATATTGATGGACTAAACTTGTTCATGCTAAAAATATTTCTGTGTTGGTATTTGACTCTTAATACTTCTTGAAGAAAGCTGTGAATACAGTTTACAAAAAGACTGGGCATGCAAATGGCAGAAGAAATTTAATGTGATATGTAATACAATTGCTACTTTTTGGAAGGACAGGTCATCTTTTGTTCATTGATATGAACAGGTAGTGGAGATAAGTTATCTACTGAGGCTATCTCACTTGCTTAAAGGGCAATATGTATTATAAAATTTGGGTTAAATATTGAGGACACCAGGAATGCATGGCTCAACATCAAATATGCTACCTTTCTACTTCTCATAACTATTTATATATATTAATGGATGGTTTAGCATATGGATGTTTGTTTTGGTTTGCATGGTGAATAGTGTGGCCTATATGCAAAACGTATTATAAGTAAAAATGTATCTATTGCTTGTCAAATTAAATAAGGAGAAATTAGGTTCTTACCTGCTAATTTTCTTTCTTTTAGTCCCTCCAGACCGGCACAGAACTGATGGGTTATAATGCACCTCTACCAGACACTAACTTTTTGCTGTAGTATAAGTTGGCTGTGCAGTCCTAAGTACAATCAGTCTAACGAATAGCCAAGCAGATCTAAGAAAAAATTACTAACTGTGAACTATAAACAGCAACATCACTCCCACAAGGAGATTAGCAACTAACATAGAGAATACTTTTGGATATTGATTAGAATAAGAACCTTCAAAAAACGTCCCCACAGCTTGCCAGCTATGACAGATGAACCAAACACCACTGTTCTTATAATCTCCCCTAACAATCCAGATAAAAAGACACCGCAAGAAAAAACCATACTCTGTACAAAACCCCGGATAAAAAACAACAGGGTGGGGTCTTTGCCGATCTGGAGGGACTAAAAGAATGAAAATTAGCAGGTAAGAACCTAATTTCTCCTTCTTTATCATCTCTCCAGATCGGCATAGAACTGCCCCGAAGAGCTGCCACAAAAACACGCTCACCGAACACCGTGAACGTCCACACGGTAATGACAAATAAAGGAATGGAGAGAAGACCAAACAGCCGCCTTAGAGATATCCACCGGAGACACAAGACGACTCAGCCCAAGAAGCCACCTGCCCCCCCGAGTGGAATTAGGTTTGAGAAAATCTGGAACAGGCATCTTCTGAAGAAGGTACGTTGAAACGATAGCCTCCTTGTTCCAACACGCAATGGTAGCCTTGGAAGCACCGTCCCCCTTACGAGGACTGGCTGAAAGGACAAAAAAACAATCTGACTGATGGAACTCCTGGGTTTACTGAAGATAAGCGTGAAAAACCCTACGGACATCCAACTTGCACAACTGCCTCTGCTCCAAAGAGCCCTCCCAACTACCCAAAACCGGCAGGAAAACAAACTGGTTGACATGAAAAAGGCAAAATCACCTTCAGCAGAAAAGAGGGGACCGGCCGCAGCACGACCTGCTCCCTACAGAACTCCAGGAAGGGAGGCCTTCACGAAAAGGCCTGCAGTTCGGAAACGTGTCTCGTGGAAGTAATGGCCACCAGGATAACTACCTTAAGAGTAAGGTCCTTCAACATGCAGGAGCCTAGAGGCTCCAAAGGAGGACGAATGAGCACCGAGAGCACCAGATTGAGATCCCAGGCCAGAACCGAAAGACGTACTGGAGACCAGAACAATTTTGCCGCTCGCAAGAAACGAACCACAACCAGAGAAGAGCCCAAATGCTGACCATGTAACAAGCCACAAAAAAGAAGACAAATCTGCAAGCTGAACCCGGAGGGAGGACCGGACTAGGCCCCTGTCCAGGCCATCCTGCAAAAGCTCCAAGATGTGTGGCAAAGAAATACGAAAAGGAACCATGCCATGTGCAGAACACTACTCTTCAAAAAGATGTAAAATAGGCATATAGACCTGAAAGGTGGAAAGTCTCCAAGAACCCAAGAGGGTGGAGATTACCTTTCCTGAATAACCTTTCTTACTTATGCGTTCCTTTTCAAGATCTGCCATGAGAAGACAAACCAGATATGCATACCACGGGTGCCTGGGCCAAACCGGAGCCACCAGGATCATGCAGCCTGCATGTTGAGCAATGCAAAGAATTACTCTGCAAACCATTGACCACGGGAGAAAAACATACAGAAAGCCGTCCATCAGTCAAAGCTGCACCACAGCATCCAGCCCCTCGGCTTGATAATCTCTGCACCAACTGAAGAACCTTAGTGCTTTGGTATTGACACTCGTGGCCATCAGGTCCATGACCAGCTGGTCTCAGGCCTGCACAGCCAACTCGAAGGTTGCGGGACCAAGACATCACTCGCAGGGATCTAGCACATGATGACTGAGGAAATCTGCCTGGATGTTCTCCAATCCCGTTATGTGGGAAGCCAAGATGTCCATGAGCAGAGATGCTTCCTGTGCTATCAGATGACTCCTATTTCCTCTCTGATGACTGACGAAAGCCACCGCCGTGGCATTTTCCGAGAGAACCCAACCGATTTGCCCTCCAGCAACAACTGGAAAGCTAGTAACGCCAACAGGATGGCTCTGGTCTCCAGAACACTGATTGACCAGCTGCCCTGAGCCGATAGACCGAGACATTGAGCTCCCCAACCAAGAAGATTGGCGTCTGTAAGAAGCACTTTCAAATGAGACTGAACCAGACTCACTCCCTGCACCAGATTGGAAGAGCGTAGCCAATCAGCGGAGGCTGCGACGAACTAACCCCTAAAGAGGAACAGGAGATCCTAACAGACTACTGTCGTCCTCCCCAGCATGTTCCCTCTGCCGTGATCCCACCCCTGATGTTAGAGGATGAGCAGAACCATGGCAGAGGGAATGTGCTGGGGAGGCCAATGGCTAGGATCGCTACAGCATCGTCAATCCTCTGCAGGCTGCCCTAATTAGCTGAAGGTGAGACCGGGAGGCCAGGGGGGAAGCCAGAGGACGCTACAAAGAAGGGGGGAACATGCAGGCCTTCGGGGGGCCCTTGTGTAGAAGTACACAGAGGGAGGGAGGGAAGAGGGGGTCCAAAGAAACGTGCATATGCCGGACTGGGGAGGGATGGAGGGGGGAAAGAAATAATGGGTCTAAAAACAGAGGAGAGGGAGAGAGATGGTGGACAATGGGATAAGGGATGGTGTAGAGGGGGGAGGGTAGTTAGGAAGAGAAAGGAAAAGCTGGTGGACCCTGGGGTAGTGGGGAAGGAGGGAGAGATGCTGGATGAAAGGGTAGTTGAGAAAAGGAGAGATGGTGGATCTAGGGATGATGGGGTCCATCGCTGCAGCTGCCAGGATGGAGACGAAAAAAGGAAAAATGCCAGACCTCCGGGGGAAGGAAGGGAAACAGAAGGGGAGGACAGAGATGGAAGATGGATGGTTAGCACGGAGAAAGAAGAAAACAACAAATGGGCAGGAGACCTTGGCAGAAGATGTTTATCGCAGAACATGGGACCAACATGATTTGAATGATGACCAGACAACAAATGGTAGAAAAAATATTTTATTTTCTGTTTTGTGATTACATTGTGTCACATTTGAAATGTGTATCCTGCCAGAGCTGGTATTAGACCGCGAACGTGAGCTAGGATTTAACAGAGAGAGGAAAAGTCTCTTTTGTTTATACCACAGTGCCAGTATGGATATGAAAGGGAAAAGGGGGTGAGGTAGGTGAAGAGGCTATAAAATAAACCCACCAGGATGTTTGAAAAAACACCCAATTGGGCAGAAAAATCAAACAAATCAAAAAATCAATTCAATAGGCTGAAACAAATAGAAATTTTTTCCCTGAATCGGGCAGCACTGCTTGGGACTACACAGCCTACTTATACTACAGCCAAAATTTAGTGTCTCAGTCTCCACCTGCTGGTAGAGGTATGTTATAACCCATCAGTTCAGGGCCAGTCTAGAGGGATGATAAAGAAAAGGTTTTAAAGTGAATTTAAAGTGGACAAAGGCAAAGTGATGTCCAGTGGGGAAAATAACCCAAATTATAGCTAGATAATGCTAGGATTCACAGGAAAAGGATCTAGGTGTCATCATGGGCAATATTTTGAAATCTACTACTACTACTTATCTTCTGGCCTAGTAAGCAGCAGTAGCCCAAAAAGCAAAAAAGAATGCTAGAAATTATTAGGAAAGGAATGGAAAATAAAACAAAGAATATTATAATTCCTCTGTATCACTCCATAGAAAAGGTACAGAGAAAAGTCCCTAAAATGATTAAGGAGATATCTTACATTACATTACATTACATTAGTGATTTCTATTCCGCCAATACCTTGCGGTTCAAGGTGGATTACATAAGATTTATCAGGAGTTACAAGAATTGTAACTTTACATAAGAATTGTCATAGGAATTACATAGGAGTTATATAAGAATTGTCGGGAACTTGAGGCGATACATGTTGGGTAATTAGAAACATTTTAGATTTGAAAGGGGTAGTGGGTGGAGATTGGGAAGGAACTGGTTGTGTTAAATAGGTTTTATGTATTTTTTGAAGAGTAGGGTTTTAGTTATCTCATCTTATATGAAGAAAGGCTAAAGAGACTAGGGTTTTTCAACTTGGAGAACAGTTGGCTAAGGGGGGGATATGACAGAAATCCATAAAATTCTGAGTGAAAAGTAATAAACACAGATTGGCTATTTACTCTTTCAGAAAGTACAATACTAGGGAACATATGAAGATACAAACTGGTACATTTAAAACAAATTGAAGAAAATATTTTTTTCAATCAATGCATAGTTAGGCTCTGAAACTCATTTCTGAAGGATGATAATAGCTATGTTTGGACAAATTCCTGGAAGTCCATAAACTGTTATTAAGGTAGACCTGGGAAAACCCACTGCTTATCCCTAGGGATAAGTAGCACGGAATCTTGCTTCTTTTTAGACTTAATTTGTCAGACATGCTTTGGTTTGGCCACTGCTAATTAGACACAGACCATTGGGCCCATATGTCCACTCATGTTTCTTTTATAGAACAAAGTACAGGATGTGTAGGACATCAGCTTGGCTCTTTAGCAATGATTCCACATCTCATCTCTACTTGTCCCCATTCCAATAATGGCTCTCCTACCCTCTTTGCCCCAGGACCCACTTCAGCTCTTCTACTCACCTGTTCAGATTCTTTGCTGGCTGCCTTCAGTTTGTATTCCATTGCCTCCTTTAATTTCTTTAGCTGTCTGACTTTATCTTCCAAGATCTGTAAAGATTTACCACAAACTCAGAATGTTGCCTTCTTAGTCTGTGGTCCTCTCCTCACCAGCTCCCTTCCCAATCTAACACCCTCAACATGTCCCATACCCTTCATTCTGCTTTATTCTAACATGATTCTCATGTACAGCACTTATCTCTCTTAAGACTCACTCTCTCACTCTTTACAGCCTTCACGTTCTACCTTGCCACTCTCAACCTACACCCCAATGTCAGCTCTCACACCTTATCTACTTATTTTATCCTTCTGTAACCATGCTCTGCTATAATCCCTTGATTCTTCCAACCTGTATACTATCCTAATCTTTACCAGCCCACATCCCATTCTCAGCATTTCCTCTCCCAACCTGTGTCCTATCATCATTGCTTTCTCTTTTCTGTTCTTAGCCCACACTTTTTGAAGCAAAGAAAAAAGCACCAAGAGCCTATCTTTATTACATGACGTGATGCGGGCCATGTTTTCACATCTATACCTCGAGGACGGTGGTGCTATGACATAAATGGCAAGGTATGGCAGACCTTTTGTATCTTGGGGAGTATAAAGGAGCAAATTGTCGGTATATGCAAACAAAAATTAAGAACAGGAGAATGTAGATCTTTTTACATACAAGAAAGGATGCAGCCAGCAGATGACTAAGAAAAAAACTGTGCATAAGTAATGCGATCTGAAAAGAATCAATATAAAAATATGTGAGCTCTTGTTGCATCTTTAATAAGAATTCAGGTAATTAAAGTAGAATTAGAAACTAAAATTTGCAGAGGCAGATATTCAGAACTTTGCCTTATAACCAAAAGACTTTGCCCCCTCTCCCCCCCACCTTCTTTACTTCTTGTCTTTAGCCCTGGGTATGTTAGCTGATTCCAGTTTTTCAGTCTTTGCTCTTTGTTGCTTCCCTTTTGCAGGATTAAGGCTCCTGAGGCAGGCCATATTGGCTGAAACACATGCGTGTTGAGCCATTGCACAGACTTTTATGATTATTGAATAAGCTGCACACCAACATTTCATCTCTCCACTGTGTTGTGTTTGTTTCCACTTGGTTTGTTTTACCTTAAGGAAGAGACATCTTACCCCCGGATTCTCTAACTGATCACAAAGAAAGGCGGCTCAGCTACTTATCTTTGAAAAGGGATCCCTTGCCAACAGCTGATCATGGCATGGGAATCCCCAATCAGCTGAGCTGGCAGAACTCCCTGAAACCGTGGCTCAGCTGATCAGGGGGGAATTCCCCTGCCATGATCAGCTCAGCCAGCTGCAGAAGGAAGAGGACCCCCCCCCCAACATCCACAACCCGAGATCGGAAGGAGGGAAGTCAAGCACATTTGCATGAGTGACTGTCATTTTCTAAATTTAGTTTTATTAAAAGCAAAGTGGATTGAATTATAGAGTAATAAATCTGATAGGATAAAAACATTAATGGTAGTTCCATTCATTGTAGTTACAATATTTTTACTGTTCACTCAAAAAATATTATACTAGGCTATAACTTTCTTACTTGCATTTAAGTAAAATTAATGTTTTCTTCACTGTACATTTACTTAAGTATCAAAAATACATGTATTTTTACTTTTACTTAAGCACTTTGAACAACACTGAGTATTTCAAAGGAACGCTGATGGCATGTCTGGTTTTCTACTTGTGATCTGGCTTGGAAAGAGGATACTGGACTAGATGGACCATTGGTCTGACCTAGTATGGCTATTCAGGAAGGAGCAGCTACCATCAGATTTTGCTATGAGGAGAAGAGGGCGAGGAAAGAAAGAAATACCTGCTCTTGCTCTCTTTTTCCTGCTCTCAACCCTCTTTTGTCCTGTGCTCTGCACCCTGTCTTCAAGCTTTGCCTCCTTCCTAGGCTCTGTCCTCAGCCCTCGCTTTGTTCTTCTCCCAACCCTTTTTCATTCTTACCTTGCCCTCAGCCCTTAATCACTCCCTCTCCACCCTGTGCTGTGTCCTTGCCCTCACTCCTCTGCATCTTCCATTCTGTCTTCAGCCCTCATTCCTTCCTGGATCCCTATTCTCAAGCATTTCCACTTCATGCCTTATCTTTCTTATGCCCTACCTTAGGCCTTGCTCTCTTCTTCCTAGTTCCTGTCTTCATTCTTTCCTGCTCCATCCGCCATGCCCTCAGCCTTCCTTCTTGCTCTCTATCTGGCATCCTGCATTTCGCCCATTTTCCTCCCTAAATGCATTACATGCAGATGGTTTTCTAAGGAGGACCATTTGTAACACCCACAGACTACACTCAGTGTGTGTGTCATGTGAAATACTCTCACCTGGCACTTGTTTTCTAGTTCTAGCCGTTGTCTCTTTTCAACTTGTAGTTGACTCTCTTGCTCTTTACTCTCTAGTTCAGCTTCTTGCTTACTCTCTTTCAGCTTCTGCACCTCACTTTGAAGGCTCATCATTTCCATCATAAACTTCTGGATTTTCTGTAACTAAGAAAGAAATAAAAGCAAATGCTACCTTCCAAGCAATAGGAATGTATTCTCCATTTCAAACATCATCTGCATGCCACGTTCTAGCATATTTTCTTCTCACCCAATGTTCCAGCAATAAGAACATAAGAATTGCCACTGCTGAGTCAGACCAGTGGTCCCTCATGCCCAGCAGTCCGCTCACGCGGCGGCCCTCTGGTCAAAGACCAGCACCCTTACTGAGACTAGCCCTACCAGCGCACGTTCTTGTTCAACAGAAACTTGTCTAACTTTGTCTTGAATCCTTGGAGGGTGTTTTCCCCTATAACAGCCTCTGGAAGAGCGTTCCAGCTTTCTACCACTCTCTGGGTGAAGAAGAACTTCCTTAGGTTTGTACGGAATCTATCCCCTTTCAACTTTAGAGAGTGCCCTCTTGTTCTCCCTACCTTGGAGAGGGTGAACAACCTGTCCTTATCTACTAAGTCTATCCCCTTCAGTACCTTGAATGTTTCGACCAAGGAATGGAGAAGAAAGGATCTTCATACACCAAAAGTACTACTCACTTGTTTTGTATACCCTAAAGTAAAGTCAATACAGTCAAACCTCGGTTTGCAAGTAACGCGGTTTGCGAGTGTTTTGCAAGACGAGCAAAACATTCTCGTAAATCTTGTCTCGCAAACCGAGCATTGACTCGGTTTGTGAGCACCGCCCCAAGAACTGGCATCTCTCCCTCCCTGCTCACGAATGACCCCCCCACCACGGCACCCCCCGCCCGAACAGCATTCAGCCTTACCCCCCATCTGGCACCGGCATGCAGCCTACAGGACGAGCCAGTGCCGGTGAAAGAAGTTCCTGCCTCTTGCGGGGGAGGATGAGGGAGCGTTCGCGAGTGGGGGTGGGGTGGAAGCGATTTCCAAAAAGCCTTTGACAAGGTACCACATGAACGCCTACTTCGGAAACTGAAGAACCATGGGGTGGAAGGAGACGTACATAGATGGATCAGAAACTGGTTGGTGGGCAGGAAACAGAGGGTAGGAGTAAAGGGCCACTACTCAGACTGGAGGAGGGTCATGAGTGGTGTCCCGCAGGGCTCGGTGCTTGGGCCGCTGCTATTTAATATATTCATAAATGATCTAGAAACAGGGATGAAGTGTGACATAATAAAATTTGCGGAGGACACCAAACTATTTAGTGGAGCTCGGACTAAAGAGGACTGCGAAGAATTGCAAAGGGACTTGAACAAACTAGGGGAATGGGTGACGAGATGGCAGATGAAGTTCAACGTTGAGAAATGTAAAGTATACATGTGGGAAGCAGAAACCCGAGGTACAACTATACGATGGGAGGGATGTTACTGAATGAGAGTACCCAAGAAAGGGACTTGGGGGTAATGGTGGACATGACAATGAAGCCAACGGCACAGTGTGCAGCGGCCGCTAAGAGAGCAAATAGAATGCTAGGTATAATCAAGAAGGGTATTACTACCAGAATGAAAGAAGTTATCCTGCTGTGGTATCGGGCGATGGTGCATCCGCTTCTGGAGTACTGCATCCAATATTGGTCACCGTACCTTAAGAAGCATATGGCGTTACTCGAGAGGGTTCAGAGGAGAGCGACACATCTGATAAAAGGTATGGAAAACCTTTCATACGCTGAGAGATTGGAGAAACTGGGACTCTTTTCCATGGAGAAGAGGAGACTTAAGAGGGGATATGATAGAGACTTACAAGATCATGAAGGGCATAGAGAGAGTAGAGAGGGACAGATTCTTCAAACTTTCGAAAAATAAAAGAACAAGAGGGCATTCGGAAAAGTTGAAAGGGGACAGATTCAAAACGAATGCTAGGAAGTTCTTCTTTACCCAATGTGTGGTGGACACCTGGAATGCGCTTCCAGAGGGCGTAATAGGGCAGAGTACAGTACTGGGGTTCAAGAAAGGATTGGACAATTTCCTGCTGGCAAAGGGGGATAGAGGGGTATAGACAGAGGATTACTATACAGGTCCTGGACCTGTTGGGCCGCCGCGTGAGTGGACTGCTGGGCAAGATGGACCTCAGGTCTGACCCAGCGGAGGCATTGCTTATGTTCTTATGTTCTCGGAAGGGGGGGAGTGGATCAGCGCCACTGGCCTCGGGGGGTTGGGGGGTGGGAATGTATCAAGTGAGTTTCCCTTACTTCCTATGGGGAAACTCGCTTTGATATACGAGTAATTTGATTTACGAGCATGCTTCTAGAACGAATTATGCTCGCAAACCAAGGTTCCACTGTATGTAGAATGGACAGAACGGTGATTTCTGTTTTCAGACATAATGAAGAAATGGAAAAAAACTTTGCTTTCTCCGTAGACAAACAGGGGATATGAAGGCACACTTGTAGGTGAGTCCCAAGTTGCAATTAAGACCTGGGTGGTGAAAAAGAAAATTACAGTGCGAACAGGTTCCTTAAGACTGGCCATATCGCACATCTTGAGCAAAACTCTGATCTAGATACTGAGGACCAAGTTGCAGATTTGCAAATATCTTGAATAGAAATGGATTTTAAGTTGGCTTTTGAAGAAGCTGTTGCTGTGACCTTATGAGCTCTAATCGTACCAAGCGACTGAAGTTGCGCTCTTGTGTAGCAAAAATTGATGCACTTTGCTATCCAAGAGGATAGAGCTCTTTTTGATGCTGGTTTTCCTCGAGTAGCTGGGTTATAGGAAATGAAAAGTTGGCCTCGCTGCGCTCATGTCACCCCTCTCCTTAAGTCACTTCATTGTCTCCCAATCTGCCATCGCATTTGGTCCTCGGAATGGGCTACCAGAAGCTAGTCATCTAGGTAAGGAAGAACCATATGATGATGCTTTCTTAGGTGCGCTGCCACTACGGTGAGGCACTTTGTGAAAACCCTCAGAGCTGATGACAGGCCAAAGGGTAGTACTTTGTATTGGAAATTATGATTTAGGAACGTGAAGCATAGGAAATGCCAGTAGGAAGGATGAATTGGCATGTGAGTATATGCATCCTTGGAGTCCAGAGCGGCTAGCCAATCATATTGCTTCAGTAGTGGTAAAATTGTCAGAAGTGAAATCATTCTGAATTTTTCCTTCTTGAAGCAGGCGTTGAGGGAACGGAGATTGAGAATAGGCCGGAGACATTGCGTCTTCTTGGGAATAAGGAAGAACTTTGAGTAGAAGCTTTGGGTTGTTATGGAGTGTGCTACTTCTTCGACTGCATTGCTATGAAGAAGGGAGACTTCTGCTGCAAGTTGTGGAAAGTGATGGTGCGGAATATTGGAAGGAAGAGGAAGGTGGAATGAAATGGGCTTTGAAAGGATGCTGAGGAAGTATCCCTGGCCAATGATACGGAGCACCCACTGATCCGTCGTGATGGCCTGCCAGACCGGAAGAAATGGGATAGCCCCCTCTAGACCCCACATACGTTTTTCCATTTAGGGGAAAAAAGATTGTCCAAACATACTTGATAAGATTGAGACTTTAAGAAACCTTTAAACCAATTTAACACATTGCCAGTCAACCATATAGCTTCCAAACATCCCAAAAAGATACGATGGTCAACTAAATCAAAAGTGCTGCTAAGATCGAACTGCACGATCAAAGCACTTCCCTATGAGGAAAGGCTAAAGCAACTAGGGTTCTTCAGCTTGGAGAAGAGAAGGTTCAGGGGAGATATGATAGCGGTCTATAAAATAATGAGTGGAGTGAAAAGGGTAGATGTAAATTACTTGTTCACTCTTTCCAAAAATACTAGCATTAGAGGACATGCAATGAAGCTATTAAGTAGTAGATTTAAAACAAACCAGAGAAAATAGTTCTTCACACGACGTGTAATTAAACTCTGGAATTCATTGCCAGAGAATGTGGTGAAATCAGTTAGCTTAGCGGGGTTTAAAAAGAGGTTTGGCTAATTTCCTAAAAGAGAAGTCCATAGGCCATTATTGAGATAGCTTGGGGAACTCCACTGCTTATTCCTAGGATAAGCAGCATAAAATTTGTTTTACTACTTGGGATCTAGCTGTTTACTTGGGACCTGGGTTGACCACTGTTGGAAACAGGATACTGGGCTTGATGGGCCTTCAGTCTGTCCCAGTATGGCAATTCTTATCCTTACTTAGCAATCAGTTTAACATACAAGGTGTCCACAAAAACACGCCTTGATTTTAAATGGTTACAAAAGCAAAACTTATTGGAATATGTTTATAAATAAGATGCCAGCAAATGCAAGTCCCAAAAAGCACAGTTAGCAAGATCTTACACAATTGCTTGCTTATAAGCTGCAATTGGTGCAGAAGTTACAACCTATATAGCTTCTTATACCTCACAAATTTTAACACGGATTCATTGAGGTTTACAATAAGATTCTTAGGTAATCAGCAGATATCATATGAGACTTTATGAGTTAATGAAATTGTAGCCTCAAAGGTGAACGAATAGTCCAATAAATTTTGGTTTTGCAAAGGCGTGTTTTTGTGGGTGCTCCATTACAGCTCGTTTGAACTCATCTCACCAATGCCCTCTCTCCAACACTGTCCATCCTCAGGGCAGAACCACCTCCTCACATTTCTAAATTCATACCTGCTCATAATTCTTCTTTTGATATTCCTCCTTCACCAGCTCCATCTGCTTTAGCTCAGTTTCAATCTCCTAAAAAATATAGGAGAATGTTGGAATAATCTACATTATGCATTCTATCACAGTGCCCTATGCAATGCCCACTTCCTCCTATTCCTCCACTCTCTCTCTGCTGCTATAGTGCCCCATTCCCTCCATTCGGTCCCTGTTAGTAAGGTAAGTGAAACACATATTTTCTCCCTATATTCTTCCATTTTGTATTCTTTCTTTCCTGGAATGGTATCCCGTGCAGTGTATTAATTATGGTTTACTGAGACTTGATTGTTTGTTTTTATTAGGATTGCTATTAGAATCATTATTATGGAGATGTTAACTGCTAAGTATTTTAGAGGAAAAAAATTATTATTTTAACTTTTGTTTTTATTCTTTTCTATCCTATTTTTAAATGGAGTTCCTTTTTTAATGTATGTGTATTATATATTGTCTACCACTTGGATCCTTTTTTAGGTTCTGATAGTATGTGACCTGTGCAATGCTCATGTCTCTTCGTTCTGTCATCTGTTTTCTCATATACCTTCATTCGTTCTATGTTTTGCCCACTGCTTGTCTTGGCATCCTGCTGCTGCTGCTGGATCTGTTTCTTCTGGCTCTTTAGCTTCACTTGTTGATTGCTCACTGTTTTTCCCAGGTTTGCTACTTTCTGGTGCAGTTCTCTGTTAGCCCGTGAAAGTTCAGCAGATTTGGAAGTAGCCTCATTGAGAGCATTTCTCAGCTATTGAAGGAGAGGTATAATCATTTTTTAAACTAATCAACTCTCCTCTCAGCAAAAGACTCAAAGGTTCTTTATCGTTCTCAATAAAGTGATACACAGTGATCATTAAGCTGAATCTCAAATGTCTACAAAATAAGAAAAAATTAAATATCACCTGCTAATTTTCTTTCTTTGTCTCTCTTCACACCAGTCCATACACATAGGTTTATGCTCTCCTACAAGCAGATGGAGATAGAGTACCACTGGTTTGATGATTCTACCCTATAAAGCAGGGCTGCCCAAGTCCGAGATCTACTGGCAGGCCAGGTTTTCTGGATATCCGCAATGAACATGCATGAGAGAGATTTGCATATCAAGAAGGCGGTGCAGGTAAATCTCTCTCATGCATATTCATTGCGGATATCCAGAAAACCTGGCCTACCAGTAGATCTCGAGGACCGGACTTGGGCAGCCCTGCTATAAAGGGTCCTATACAGTTCACAGCCAGCCAATATTTTTTCTGAAAGCAACATAACTACATATCTCTTCACATAAATGAAGGGAAAGGCACAACTGAAAACCTAAAAAGGTCTAGCAAGCAAAATCAAACTAAAACAGCTCTACATTACCAGAGATTAATTCCCTCTAGCTCCCTCACAATACTACTCACTAAATATTCCAGGCAGGGTATACAACTGGTTCCAAGGATTCCTTAAATCTAGAACATATAGAGTAAAGACAAACAATCTTAAATCAGAACCCTGGTCCAACCCCTGTGGAGTTCCTCAAGGCTCACCTCTCTCACCTACCCTCTTCAATCTCTTTTTATCCTCCCTTGGTTCTACCCTAGATAACCTAAATGTAACTTCATTTAGCTATGCAGATGATATCACCATACTCCTACCCTTCGATTCTCCTGATCCCCCCCATCAACAGAAAAACTGGAAAAAACTCTACAAGCAGTGGAAAAATGGATGGCAGACCACAAATTGAAGCTGAACACAGACAAAACAAAATTTCTATTGCTCGAAAAGGACAAAACCCTTCCATCACAGAACTAGAAATTAACACCACCAAATACCTTATACAAACTGCCCTCAAACTCCTAGGAGTAATGATAGATAGATGCTGCACTATGAAGGTCCAAATCAACAAGGCCACCCAGAAAGCATTTCTAACCATGCGTAACTTACGAAAAATTAGAAAATTCTTCGACAAAGAGCAATATAGGCTCATAGTCCAATCCCTAGTCCTAGGTCTATTGGACTACTGCAACATCCTCTATCTACCATGCCCTGCAACCATGATAAAGCAACTACAGACAGTCCAAAACACTGCACTCAGATTGATCTACTCGCTAAGTAAATTTGACCACCTCACCACTGCCTACCTAGACTCACACTGGTTACCTATACAAGCACGAATTCAATTCAAATTATACTGTCTACTATTCAAAGCAATAAATGGCACAGCCTCTGTTTACCTAAACAATTGCCTGAACCATAACCTCTCTACTAGACAAAGAAGAACTCAGACCCCATTTACCTACCCTCCACTCAAAGGCACTCAGCACAAGAAGATGTTTGACAACCTACTAGTGACGCAGGCAGCGAAACTTGACCATACCATCTCCAACCTTCTGATAACTACGAGCGACTTCAAATCTTTTCGAAAAGAAATCAAAACCCTACTATTCAAAAAATTTATCCAGATATCTTAACTCTAACCATGAAGACCATATAATTCCCCCCAACCTCTCCTCATCGCCAGCTATCCTTTCTCGTCAAAACTTCAAGCATGTCAATTGCCTCCCAAATTGTACATTTACGGGAATTGCACTATCTCCTAATCGTACAGCTCCCCAAATTGTAAATCTACTGGAATAGCCCAGTCATCTTTTCTGTATCCTATTCACTAAATTGTAATTCTCCAATCTTCTTGTAATTCTCCTGGAAATGTCCAGATGTTTCTTTTGTAATCCGCCCAGAACTGCAAGGTACGGGCGGAATAGAAGCCATTAATGTAATGTAATGTAATGTAATATGGAAGGAATTTTAAAAATTGAAATGTAAAATCTAATTTTTTCTCTCTCTTCGTTCCTTCAGTCTAGTCGAAACATATGGAAAGTACCAAAGCAGTATCTACTGAAGGAGGAACCTGGACAAATCTGCCTCCAATAGCCTGTATATCAAGTTTGCAGTGGGATACAAAGGAATGTAAGGACAACCATGTGGCCACTTTACAAATATCCTTTGGCAGAACATGACTATGATCTGCCCAAGAGGAAGCTTGAACTCTACTTGGGTGCATCTTCAGAGCCATAGTCATTGCCTGCTTCTGAAGAATGCATGCTGAAGTGATGGCTTCCTTAATCTAGCAGGCCACTGTCACCTTCAACACTGCTTCTCCCTTCCTCAGTTTCCTAAATAATATGAACTGTGATAGGCCAGAACACATTGCAGGGGTTCAAGGAAGGTTTGGATAGGTTCCTAGAGGATAAGGGGATTGAGGGGTACAGATAGAACTAGTGGTAGGTTATAGATAGAACTAGAGGTAGGTTATGGAATAGTCAGAAATCACTTCACAGGTCACAGACCTGATGGGCCGCCGCGGGAGCGGACCGCTGGGCGCGATGGACCTCTGGTCTGACCCAGTGGAGGCAACTTCTTATGTTCTTATGAACTGATGATCTATCATCAAAACTCTTTAATTCTCTTCAAGTAACAATACAATAGTTGGAGTCACCTCATGTTCTTTCATCTCCAAGTTTCCAAGTTTATTATGTTTTTTCTACCCTGCGCCTTGGGGAAACTTTCTGGGCAGCTTACAGTCTAAAGTACAGTAAGATACATACAGTAGGTACAATAATCATAGTTAGACATAATGAGCAGGTGCACAAGTAGGTCATGTGGATGAACTACATAATACAGTAGAGAAAAGAGAGGGGAGGAAACATAAGGGGAGGTTCAATTTTACTTGATGCTCTCTGCGCTATATATTCAGACATCAGAAAACAATTTGACTGGTGGCGATATTTTAGACAAAAAGGAAGAAACAACTCTTTCATATGATATCACCAAAATGTGCTCAAGGAGGAGGGGGTAGTCTATCCCGTGTATTCATTGGAGGGGGTGCTCCAGTCCAGAGTCTTGTTCTTCCACACTGCAGCCTGCAAGCTTCGGGCCATCAACATTGTTAATGTGCTGAACACACTGCCTTTGGCAGCCCAGAAGCTTTCTCTCTGCTACAACATCTTGCCTCTTCAGGGAAAGGAAGCTGAAGCAAAGTTTCCAGGGCCATTGGCAACAGCATGTTCAGCTCATTAACGTTGCCAGCGGCCCAAAGCTTACAAGTGGCTGAAAGAGAGGCACGAGAAATGTCACACCCAGTTGGAACAAGGGAGAGGTAGGTAAAGGAGAAATTTGCCAAATTGGAAGGGAGGAAGGAAGAAAGAAGGACCTCCAGGAAAGGGAGAGGAGAAAGAGATGCCAGGCTATGAGGGATGCGAAGCAGAGAAGAGGAGAGGGGAGGATGGAGGAGAATAGACAGAGATGCCAAAAGGTGAGGTGAGGTGAAGGAAGGAAGGAAAGGTTTAACCAAGGATGAGAAAAATATCAGGCTGTCTACCGCAGGAAGTTTCAAGTTTAATGAAAATTTGATATACCTCTAAGCGGTTTGTACATAATAAAGATAGTCAAATAGGTTAACATATATTAAAACATACTGGACCTACTGGAACGATAGGATTAAGGTAAAGAATTACATCATAAAATAAAAAAGAGAGCCATATAGGGGAAATACAAAAGGAAGGGGGATTCCATCTGATAACCAAAGCAGAAATGAAGCTAATGTTGCATAAGATAAGTGCATTAGAGGTTGAACGCATCTTTAAAAAGAAAGATTTTTAGTTTTCCTTAGAAACGATCTAGCATGGATTCATCCTATAGTTCCGAGGGCAATGAGTGACGGAGACAGAGAAGTTTATTGTTCATGTAGCGCTAATAATATGGAGAGATGGAACCAGGATGGAATGGAAACAAGGCCTTTAACCGCCCTGTGGGAGTGGTAAAAGGTCTTGCTCCCCTGGAAAAATAAAAAAAATTTGCACCCGGGTTGGCATCTCAGTGAGTCGTTCAAGTGTCACTGTCACTATAACATGCTTTCTAATCTTAAACCTCCTTCCTTACCAGACCTCCTCAAAGCCTTCCAATCGATAAACACCCCTAATAATCCAACTGAAAGCATCCCTTCTTCAATTCTAAAAAAATTATTTGCGATTTTCGGCCCATTCATCTAGTACTGAACCAGCTCACAGAATTCCTCGACAAAACCAACGCGCTTCACTCATACCAAAACAGCTTCCGCTACAACTACTCCACAGAATTATCATTACTTGGTCTCACCTCTACTATACACTACTTCCATGATCACCGAAAATCCGTCCTTCTTATCTCTCTAGACTTGTCAGCTGCTTTTGACACTGTTGACCATCACCTCCTTATTGATCCTCTTAAAACCTGCAGTATCACAGGTTCTGCCCTCTCATGGTTTGTTTCCTACTTTCAACACCGTAATTTCAAAGTCCACTCGAAAGAGAAAATCTCATCTCCTATTATTCAAACTTTTGGCGTTCCTCAAAGCTCTATTCTTTCTCCTTTACTATTCAATATTTTTCTTGCCCCTCTTCTCACTCTAGCTCAGTCCATCGGCTTTACTATCTTTGCTTAACGCAGATGACATCCAACTTCTTCACCCTGTTGATCCTTCTTCACCCTGTTGATCAAATATTTGCGAAATACAAGAAATAAACACCAAATCTGATAAAATCAGTGACTGGCTCCGCATAAATAAACTTTCCCTCAACATCAATAAATTCTGTGGTATACTTTTCCCGATCAGGAACAATGATATGATAAATGGACAAATCTTTATTAAATCTTGCCCGATAAAAATGGAATCAAAAATAAAATTGCTCTGAGTTATTCTAGACAAAGATTTAACCTTCCATGACCAGATAAGCTCCATCGTAAAAATCTGTTTCCACAAACTTCGGCTCATTCGTTCTTTAACTTCAATTCTTGAAACTGATGCTATCACAACCCTCATTCACTCACTGGCCATTTCTCATTTAGATTACTGCAACTTCCTATACAATGGAATTACTCAAAAAGAATTACGTCATCTGCAGCTCATTCAAAATATGGCAATCAAACTTATCTATAAGGTTGGGAAATATGATTATGTTACTCCTCTTCTGCAAGAAGCTCACTGGCTACCCATCACCCAACGCATCACCTATAAAACTTTAATGCTGGTCTTTATAATCAAACTTTCGCGTCTCCTATCTTTTCTTGATAAACTCATCATCCCCTTTTGCCCTCACCGGACCCTTAGATTGGCTGATCAGAATTTACTGACCATACCTTCCATCAAAGAATTCTACTACACTAGAAAAACTAACTTTTTCGTTGTAGCTCCAACTTTATGGAACCTCAACTCCACCTTGAAAATTCACTCGACAAATTCAAGACTAAACGAAAAACATTCTTATTCCAAGACGCATACCATAGTGTCTAACTATTTCCTTTCCAACAGTCTGAAAAATAAACACGAACCACTTTTAAGAAGCGATCCCCATTCCAGGTGTTTTATCCTCCCCCTCTTCCCTTTAATTAATTTGTTTTTAATGATGTAATTATTAATTTTCCCCTCCCCCTTTACCCTCAAGCTCATGTTCGTATTTGTAATTTGTCTATTTAATGTTCACATTTCCCCCCCCCCCTACAAAAATTTATTTTAACCTTTCATTTTTAGCATTGTAAACTGGCCAGGTGCACGTCGATGGTCGGTATATTAAAATTAATTAAACTTGAAACTTAAACTTGAAGCTATTATGTTTTACAAAGAATTCTTAAGACAATGTATTAGACGTGGAGGGGCATAATCGAAAGGGACGTCTAAGTCCGTTTACGTCCAACTCGCAAGTCGTCCAAAGTAAAAAACAGCCTAGGACATTTTCGAAAAATACGTCCAAAATTTTTTTACTTTCGAAAATTGTCTAATTATACGTCCTGCAGATCTGATCATCCAAGTCACTAAATCGTCCATATAAATCAATATAAATCCAAGTCCGTATAAATCGTTTATACCACATTTTCTTCTAACTTTTTGTCCAAGTCCAAAACGTCTAGAACAAGCCCTATTGAATTTGGGAGGGGTCTGCAAAGTGATGGACTGAACACCCAAACATGCCACCTAAATAGTGGGATACCTTACAGGGCACTGCTGTGAACTTCACAAAAAGGGTGCCATGGCTTCTCCTCACTCCCTTATAGGTCACGGTGAACCCCCCAAACCACCTCTAGAATCCCCTAGACCCACTTATCTACCACCCCAATAGCCCTTATGGCTGCAGGAGCCATTTATATGCCAGTACAAAAGGGTTTTGGGGGTGTATAGGGGAGTGCACATGTTTCATTATCAATGCAGTGATTACAGGGGCTTATGGGCATGGGTCCTCCTTTCCATGAGTCCCTAACCCATCCCCCAAGATGACTTAAGCTGCCTCTGTGCTGGACAACTAGGCTTTCCTATACCAGATGATGATGGTCTGGAGGCTGAATTTTAAAGGTGTGTTTATATTTTTAGGGGTGGGGGGGGTGGTCGGAGATCACTGGAGTAGTATGTGTGAGTCTGTTTTATGTGTTTGCAGTGCTTCTCAGGTGACTTTAGATGGGTTTTTGTGACTTAGACCATGTTTTACATGGTTTAAGTCACAACGTCCAAGTTCTGTCAATCCTGGGCTGTATAACTTTCGGTTATACATGCTGTCTAAGCCGGCCCTTTTTGATTTAATAGGTTCTTTTTCTCTCTATTCTGGTTACAAAATTAATCAACATAAAACAGAAGTTTTACCTCTTAACACTTATTCTCAACTGGCTTTAGTTCAACCTTTTCATCTTCTTTGGTCTCCCACAAGTATGAGATACATAGGAATTGATTTATAAGCTACTCTGCCTATTACAATACACCACAATAGTGAAAACTTATTGCTTATATCAAGACTCTATTACATTCCTGGCACCCTCTTCATATCTCTTGGTGGGGCAGAATTGAAACAATTAAAATGATCATAGCTCCTAAGATTAATTTTATCCTTAGTATGATCCCACATTTATTTTCAACTTTGTTTTACAAAACGATTGACAAACATATTTCATCCTTTCTATGGAATCAAAAACCACCGAAAAATGCCTTAAAAAACTTAAGACTCTCAAAACTGCGGCAGGTGTATTACTACCTGATTTTCTGACATACCACAAGGCTTTTATTCTACAACAATCAGGCCAATGGTTTTCATTGTCCTCTGACTATTGTCCTCTCTGGCTACAGTTGATACACTCCCTCTGTACTTTCTCTCCGTCGCTAATTGCACTGCTGACATCCCACTCAAAACTTCACGAGAACAACCATATCATCTCCCAATCTGTTTCTTGTCTACTTGAGCTAGATAAACTACTTGAAATTTCTATTTGTACCTCTTCTTTAACTTCACTATGGTTCAATCCGCATTTCTTAATTGACAAAGTACCAATTTTATGGTCTTCTTCGGCTAAATTGGGGATATGGTCCCTCAACGACATATGTACGCCAGCCTTACAATTGCTAACATTTGCAGAACTAAGTAGCAAATTTGCTCTACTGGCTTCGGCTTTTTACCAGTGGTTACAGCTAACTAGTGTAATCACTAAATCAAAATTTTTACAATCAGTAGTTGTTGGAACCCCTTCTTTGCTCTCACACTGTTCCCTGCTTATTACAACAAATTATGTTGCGTCCCGAATGTATAAATTACTTATCATCCCTTATACAAAAACTGACACCTCACTACGTAAAACCTGGGAACTTGATGTGGGACACCCAATATCAGACAGGCAATGGACGACTCTTTGGTCTACAGTCATCAGAACAGTTTCCTCTGCAAACTCGACCCAATCAATGTTTTTATTACATCATAGAATGAACTGGATACCCCAAAAGCTACATATTGCTGGTCTCCTTCCATCAAATAGATGTTGGAATTGTAAATCTCTCCCTGGCACATTGCTTCATATGTTGTATGAATGTCCTCTGCTTCAATCCTTCTGGTCGGACATATGATCTCATCTTAGTTGGATTTTTAACATCCAAGCTGCTCTTTCTCCTTCAATTATTTTACTAAAATCTGAGGCTCCTATGCTTAATTTACCTCAAACTCAACACTTTATTTGATACACTTATTATTATAGCATTAAGACTTATACTCTCTAATTGGAAATCATTTGAATCTATTTCAATCCATTTTTGGTTTCAGTCAGTGCTTCTTCAATATAAACGTGAAATGTTGATTTCCACTTATACACCTATGTCTTCCAAGGCTCGTCTAAAATGGTCTGCCTTTATAGACTATCTTAACCTTCTTTGAGTCTCTCTTCTAGCTTTCTCTTCTCTTTCTCTCCTTCTTCTCCTTTCTTTCCTTGACCTCTGAGGGATTTTCTTTTCTACCCTCTCCTTCCCCTTTTTTTTCCCTTCGTTTAGCCTCTCCTCCCCTCCCTCTTTACTTTTTTTTCCCTCACCCCCCTTGTCTTCTCTTCCTACCACTTTTACCTTCCCTTTTTGTGTAACATAATTGGACATGCTTGACCATTGTACTGTATTATATTATCTATTATCATTAATCCCTGATTTCTTTGATATTGCCTTTATATGATTGTCCTTGATTGTTCTTATGACCCTTGTACACCTTTTTCCTTTTTGTATTTCACTAAAACTCAATAAAATTTCAAGTTTAAAAAAAAAAAAAAACATACATACTACAGTTTACGAGTGCACCGGTTTACGAGTGTTTTGCAAGAAGAGCAAAACATTTGCAAAATCAGCACCTCGGAAACAGAGCGTGCCTCGATTTGTGAGCAGTGCCCCCCGCGATCCGGCACCCTACCCCCTGTGATCCGGCCTTCCCACCGCGATTGGGCACCCCCCCGCCGCTGCTTACTGTCATCTGGGTACCAGCACCGACATGTCCTGTGCGTTGGTGCTGGTGCCCAAAGAACAGCCTCCTCTTCTTGCTGGGCCTTGAGCATCTGCGCATGCTCAAGGCCTGCGAGTTCATGGAGAGAACGGTGGTTATTTTACTATTTGTATCACACAGGCATTTGTTTGTTACCTTTATTTACTTTGTGGTTAATTCTACACCTTATTGACTATGGACCCCTGAGGAAGGTGTGTTGTCCGAAACACGGACCGTGTCGGGTCCCTTGATTGGTAATAAGGTTGTATATTACTGCATTCTAGTTTGGTACAATAAACATTGCCTGCATCTTGTACATAGCCTGTAGTTTCTTTTGGTTTCTTCTTGCTGTTTGGTTCACTGCAGACTACGTTGGATTTTTTCCTTGTTACTCTATTCCTCCTAACAGATGGTGCAATAGAACCTGTTCCACTACAGGAAAGAGGGATTTTACTCCAAGTATTTCCTGATCATAAAGAAGATAGGAAGATTCCATGCCATCCTATATCTGAGGGCCCTGAAGAAATACCTCCCCGGATGCTTTCTTTAGGCTCCTTTTTGCCACTTCTCCAAGGAGACCAACTAAATTCTTGCTGGAGTTGTTAGGGTTATCAAAACCGTCCCAAATTTCATTTAAACTCAACACCGTCACCATTTGCTCTCATTGTACACAAAACACATGTAGGAAAGTACTTTATCTAAATGTCTGGGGCTTCTATCTATTTCTGTCACTTTTTCCCTAGTATTTTTTTTTTAAATGACACATAGGTGCCTATCAGGCTCATAATCAAAAAATATAGACATCCAAAGAGCATCCTAAATTGGCACTTGGATGTCTTAATTGCCAGAACGCCCTAGTGCCGATAATCGAAGCCGTCTTTCTGTACATCTAGCGAGGTGTTCCGGCCTCTGTGCGTCCAGAGCATGAGATGGATTTGGTGGAGGCGTGTTATGGGTGGGCTTTGGGCAGTCTCAAAGGCGGGTTATTGATATGGACATCTTGCAGCGATAATTATTTTGCAAGACATCCTGAATGGAACATATACATTTGGAACTAGACCTGTTTTAGAAGGGTCTAAGTGCCACAAAGGTGCCAAAACTGACCAGATAACCACTGCATATGTTAAGGTAAGACACCCCCACACTCCCCCAGTGCTCACTGACTCCCCTTCCATCAAACAAAAATGAGAACAAAAAGGTAAATACCTGTCTCTAAAATAGTAGCATCTGGTATGGGGAAGCCTAGTAGAACTGTACACAGGTATCTTAAGTAGCCTGGTGGATGGGCTAATGAACCATAGAGAGGACAACCCAGGCCCATAAGTCACTCTAACCACTACATGTGAGCCCACTTAAATCCTACTATACTACCATATAGATGCCACCTACAGCCATCAGTGCTATTGGGATGGTACACAGAAGGGTATACACTTCCCCATCCGTACTTGCGGGGGTTAGGGGTGGAGCCGGCCCGCAAATATTAAAAAACCGCAAATAATATTCAGGCCGGTTCTGCCCCTAACCCCCGGTTATTTTAAACCCTGAAAGCCCTCCCCCTTAAGCCTTACCTGGTGGTCTAGTGGGTTTTCGGGGCAGGAGTGATCTTCCTATGCTCCTGCTCCGTACAGATTGCTCACAGGAAATGGCTGCCTTGAGCTCCCGTAGTCTCTCGAGCCATTTCCTGTGAGCGATCTGCATGGGGCAGAAGCTTGGAAAGATAGCTCCTGCCCCGAATACCCACCAGACCACCGGGTAAGGCTTTCAGGGCTTAAAATAGCCCAAAAAATTAAAATGTATTCTTTGATTTAAAACCATGAATAAGGAAATCCATAGATACGGAATTCGCGAATACTGAGGGGGAAGTGTAGTAGGTTTTGGGGGGCTCACCCTAAATTATAAGGGGGTTATGGTGAAATATACAGCTGGCAACCTTGATGTGAAGTTCACAGCAGTGCCCTCTAAGATGTCCCATTGCTCTATTGCGATGTCTATGTGGCCTGTCCATTACTATGCTGGCCACACCCACATCCAAGTGGTCAGGATTAGGACGCTTTCAACCTGGATGTTTTTCTGATCAAAATAGGGTATATAGTTAGACGTCCTAGTGGCCGAGACGTCTAAATAGAAGATTTAAAAAAAATATATATATATATATATTTGGACATCCAGCAGTTTGCCATTCAAAAATGGCCATTTTTGTTCCTCCAACTCTGGACGTTCAGCTGGAAACATCAAAGTTGGACTCAAGACTTTTTTTTATTTTTAAAATGCCCCTCCATGTGTCTTTATAAACTAGGCTTGGACCAGGCACCTACTTTGCCCTCATATATAGGCAACCTATTATAAAATAACCCCCTACATATGCACATTTGTTGTCATGTCTGCAGTAACACACCACCAAAAGCAGGTCTTTAAATCAGCAGCATCTAAGCAAAGGGGCAGAGAGCGGAAGCTAAGTCAGCAAAACCCCCCATGTCCCTCCAGATAAAGTCAAATGAAACCACACTCACCTAGCTGTTCACACACACATGAAGATGCCAGCAGAGGTATTAGGACTTGTATACTGAGCAGATTCAACAGCAGGAAAAGCAAATTGCAAAACAAATACTACAGACTATTTTAGACCTCACCTCTGCAAGGTCCTTCTGGACTGCTTTCCTGGCTCCAGCTTGTTCCAGCTGAAATTGCTTCTTCAACGATTCCAAATGCTGACTAAACAACTTGGCCTCCATCTTGGCCTCCTCAGCTACCTGTTCCCTGAGACAGAAGCAATAGAACTGCATGATTCAATGAGGGGAGTGGATTGTTCATCAACAGTTACAGGATTCCTGGGTACTACTGACTACTATTTATCACTTATATAGCACTGAAAGGTGTATGCAGCACTGTACATTTTGACATGAAATAGACGTTCCCTGTTCAGAAGGGCTTACAATCTAACTTGGATAGACAGGGTTAAAGATGTGGAACCCAAGGTGAGAGGAGTTAGGAGTTGAAGGCAGTCTCGAAGAGGTGGGCTTTTAACTGGGCCTTAAACACTGCCAGAGATGGAGCCTGCCGTAGGGATTTGGGCAGCTTGCTCCAAGCATATGGTGCAGCAAGGTAGAAAGGATGGAGTCTGCAGGAGGAAGAAGAGAAGGGCTCTCTCATCAATTTTCTGTGTGACTATGAAAAGATGCTCTTTAGGTAGGAAAGTAAGAGAGTCTGTGGAGGTGTTTAAAACTGAGCACCATAAAAGGAGCTGGGGAAAAATTTAAGGAATATATAGTAAGTTAGTAATAAAAAATCAAAACAAAAAACCACAGCTCTTTTAGTCTGCCCAGTTATTCTTAATATATCTTAGCTATAGATGCTTGAGCACTTATAGAACAATTTTTTGGTTCAGGTTCCTGTGTTATTTCAATCTGGAGACTCTCAAAATAGAATTCAATAAGCCAAGATCTATATTTTATGTTTCAACAATTTTTATTGCTGATTTCACAACAGTACAGCAATAAAGAAAATATAACATTACAACCCTTGTCATCCTCTTTTTTGTATACAGAAAAAAAAAAGTTTTTGTAGCAAGTCCATCTAATAAATAAAGGAGACTTCTTTAATGTTGGATGGGAGAAAATACATCATTAACCCCAGTATAAAAATCTTAGGCGTTACTCTAGATCAGATGTGAAATTTGAAGCTCATCCAGATATTCTGGTTAAGAAATGCTAAATACTCTCTGGAAACTGTATTTTTTAAAATCATATTTTGATTTTTCATCTTTCAGGTTACTGGTTCAGTCTCTCATATTGAGTACTTTGGATTATTGTAATATCATCTACTTGGAATTTTATTTTAAAAAACCATCAAGAGATTGAGAATTATTCAAAATACAGCGATACGATTGATTTTTGGTCAAAAAAATCTAAACATATTACTCCATATTACAAAAAATTACACTGGTTACCAGCTGAGGCTACAATCATATTTAAATTTGTATGTCTATGCCAGGGGTGGGCAACTCCGGTCCTCGAGGGCCGGAATCCAGTCAGGTTTTCAGGATTTCCTCAATGAATATGCATGAGATCTATTTGAATGCATTGCTTTCATTGCATATTCATTGGGGAAATCCTGAAAACCTGACTGGATTCTGGCCCTTGAGGACCGGAGTTGTCCGCCCCTGGTCTATGCTATAAGACATTGTTATGCTTTGCACCTATTGATCTTCTAAACCACATTGATCTTTCAGTAAATTTACGACATCCATGTGGAGCTTCCTTGTTCTCATTTCCAATGTTGAAGGATGTGTTTACAAAAGATTTTTAGATAAAACTTTATCTTACCAGGCTGGTGTCTGGAGCAAAACCATAATTGATCTGCTCCTAAATTCTTTATCATATCAAACATTTAGAAGATCTTTGAAGACTTATATATTTGATAAATTTGTTGTTTTTTTAAAATTTTATTTATTTATAAGATTTTCAATTTTTAATGCAAGCATTGCATTTGCAAATTGCTACAGATCCAGAAATTATATTCAATAAAACATATGAAGGAAACATTAACTATCTCTTATTTAGTCCACCAAAATGAGGATCAAGAAAAGAAATAAACTTCCATCAGAAATAACAAAAATTAGCTTAAGGTCACGGCATTAGATTCCCGAATTACAACCAGATGGTAGGTCATACATCACTAGACATGGTTACCAACCTTTCTTTTGATTCAATAAATTCTAAAAGTTGTTTAGGCTCAAAGAAAAGAAAATTCTTACCTTGGTAAGATACATAACACTTTGCAGGAAATTTAACAAGAAATAAAGCCCCCAAAGCAAGAGTTCTTGGCCTCAAGGTCAAGAACTCTTTCCTACATCTCTGGGTTTTATGAGCCAAATCTGGAAAAACACGAACATTTGAGCCTAAGAACTTATCATTTATATGACGAAAATACAAGCGGAGGATAAATTCCCTATCACTCTCCAAGGCTAGAGTTAACAGCATGGTAGTTCTTTGGGTGACAACCTCAAGGGAACTTTCCAGAAATGAAGACAAATTCATGTCCACTGCTTTATCTACCGGAATGTTTGTAGGAGTGGATTCCCCTTGTGGCATCTTTATATTCAAATAATAAGCACTAACAATTGGAGGTAAATTTTCTGATGGAATGGCTAAAAGTTTCATGGAAATATTTTCTAGCCATCTCAACTGGTGATATAATAGGGCACTTTGGAAAATTCAAAAATCTTAAGTTATTTTTCCTCAGTTGATTTTCAAAATTCTCCATCTTACGAGAAACATAAGATCTCTCTTTAACCAATTCCATTTGAACCTTCTTCACTTCACTCAAATTATTATCTTCTTCCTCCAACTTTTCACTCAAATTAGTTAGATGTTCTACCTTGGAGAAGACCATTCCATAGTCTGTTTTAATAGTAGAAAGACTCAATTTAAGGTTGGAGTCCATGACTGATAAGGCCTGCCACAACGCCTCCATATCTATTTTCTCTGGTTTCTTCATCTCCCCAAAGCTGATAACATTCCTTCCCGAAGCACCTCTCACTTCCTCCTCTCTACTGCAGGGAGACTTCTGATGATTCCCATCTCCACCTTCTTTCAAAGAGTTCAGTAGAGATGTCCCTCCTGTACGGAGGTTGAGTTCTCCCTCTCGGGGCTGCCGGACTCCAGACATTCCCTGCAATGGAGTAGTTCCGGGTTGGGGAGGAACCAGCCTAAGCTCAGGGCTTAACGAAGCCTGGCTCACTGTGCTGAGGTCGCCCAAAAATTCTGGGTTTTCCCCTGAAATAGTTCGGGTCACTTCACCCAAATGAGCAAAGTCGCTCTAAGCATCGTCTGAACCAGCCGTTGAGGGGAGTCCACCGCTGGAGGGACAAGGTGGGGAACACCCTTTCTCTTCCCCATATCACTGCCGGAAAAGAGAATCACAACGCGGCTCCAGGTGAGACGAGCAGCACAGCTCGTTCAGGCATCTGCTCCTGACGCCATCTTGATCCCGACTCAATAAAAATCTTATCTTTGATAAATTTGTTTAAGCTATTTGAGTGATGTATTTTCTGCATATGTTCATGTATGTATCTTCGCTGCATTTTTTGCAGACCTTCTTGATGTTAACCATTCTGAACTGTAAGGTAGTGCAGGATATAAATAAATTTTTTAATTATTATTATTTTAAGTACATCCTACCCCCCTCTCTCTCATTTTTATGTTTAGACAGTTATTGGATTTCAATAAAATACAATATAAAACCAACAATGAACAGTCTATTTACTTGTCTTGTGTTAAACCGCTATGAAACTACCCTATCTCTCACATACCACCCCCCTATTGCCATATTACATTCCCCATCCTCCGGTACAAAGTTTATGGTAGCAACTTGTATGAATTTTTCCATTCAAGAATTATATAGATAATCAAGTGAACAAAACTGAAATTTGCGTCACTTTGGAAAGAAAGAGAAACCCCTCTCCCTCCCCCTTCTTTAGTAATCCTATCCTGTGAGAGTGTTGTGGATGGAAAAATACAATTACCCTCTGGGTACCATTCATAATGCATTCAAAATTTGATTAGGTGCTCTGTGGGGAAGGGATTGTAGATAAGGGTTCCAAGTGAGCATAGATTGTTTTTTTCACTTATGGATAACCTTAGCATCTTGGGCTTCCCAGCTCATTAATTCTATCAGTTTCGGTTTCGGGTCTGTTACCAGGTTATCTTGTGTCTCATTTTTCTTTGAGTCATGCCACGTAGAGTGCACTTGTTTTCATATCCCTCCATAAAATCCTGTCATTATAAGAAGTTCCTCGAGAGAACCCTCTCATTTCAAGCCGCTAAATTGAATGTATGGCTTGGAAAAATTATGTTAGAGGTCTCTTCCTATCTTGATTTTAGAAAATTGTTAAAGACTCAACTCTTTGATAGGCTGGTATCTTAATGCATTCTGCTCCATTTTTTCAATCAATTCCTTATATTCAACTTGATATATTTTATCTGTTCTATGTATTACTTCTTTCCCTGAGTGTATGTGAACACTTTACTTACTTTATAAGCCAGATATATGTTTTGCTTATTTTTATACTGAGAAGTCTTATCCAGTTATAAGGTATTACTTCTTTCCCTGCCATGGCGGTATTTTCTGCATTATATTGCAAATGCTTTCTGTCTTTATCTGTTTTTAAGTCCATTATTCTAATTTGTATTTTATCTGTATCCCATGTATCCCATTGTATCTGTATCCCTTGTTGTGAACCACCTAGAACTTTTTCGGTATGGCGGTATATAAGAATAAAATTATTTTTATTATTAAATACTCGCTCTCCATTTCCAATAGAAAGAGGGTTATGTTGTCCATACCTGCAGTATTATTTTCAGTCCCAGTAAACTCAACTTCTGGACCCAATGTTTTGGGCCCTTCTCTTTGATCCCAGGAAACCTCTGTAGGCCCAATAAAAAAAAAAATAAAAAACCAACTTCAGAAGAGAGAGATATTCTGTCCCGTAACCGCCTTAAGTAAGCACATGCCCACTTGCAAAATAAATGGGTATCCTGTCATGTCCTTTCATGAATCTGGAAATCAGAGGATGAGCAGTAAGAGGTATACCGTTCACTGGTTGATGAAAGGCAATGATAATACTGATATAGACTCTAATGGATGTAGACTTGAGACCAGAGTCAGATAAAATAAAGAAGATAATCCAAAACTAATGAAACAGAGATGGATTTTGGATCATAGTTTAAAAATTTGATTAAACAGTTAACATAAAATTCAAAGCATTGTACAGTAAAAGTTGTTTAAAATATTAATTAGGGAACAGACTACAAATAATAAACATAATCTTACGAGACAAACAAATTTGGAGGGGAAGAGGACAAGAAAACAAAAAGGGAAAAAAGGGGAGAATTACAATTTATGAGAAAAGAGAACAAATGGATAGAAACAGTGGGATATGATAAGGTTGGGATTGCAAGAAAGAGATGAAGGAGACAGGAAACACCAGGAAGGAAAAATGTGTCCACTGTTTCTGTTAACACTGCTGAGTGGCTGGTTTTTTGGAAGCTTCTGAAATGAGCCTGACAGGCTGCCCTTACTGAAGTCTGCAGGGAGGCGCTTTCGGAACTCTTCAGCCCAACAGAGGATTCCTCTACAATTTCATATTGTGGGGATCCGGGATTGCCAACCAAGTACGAATCTGGATATATTAGCGACAGCGTGGGCTGAGGACTTGCATTGCCAGTTGACTGCTCAACAGTTACAACGGGTCCTGAAGAACATTCAGAAGGTGTCACCCAATATTACTCACTGGGAAATGCAATTGAAAATTGTTCTTAGACTTTACATTCCACCGGAACGTGCAGCCCGGATGGGGATTACTGCATCGCATTCTTGCCCGAAATGCAATCAGGCTCATGCATCTTTGAGTCACATGTATCTTTGAGTCACATGTTTTGGGCCTGCCCTGCAATCCAACAGTTTTGGAGACATCTTGGCCTATATACCACATCGCTTTGGGGAAGGCGATGGCTTCCACAACCGAGGGCGTTATTTGGATTTTATAATATAGCCTCGTCCAAACCCAGGGGAATGTCAGCATTTATCTCCAGAGCCCTTTTGATGGGAAAAAAGCCATCCTCACCAACTGGCTCTCCCGTGATCCCCCGTCATATGCACAATGGAGATCCCTAATGATAGTGCACGCAACACTGGAGAGACGCATGGTGGGAGACTTGACTCTTGGCCCGGGTCGCAAATTTTGTCAGGTGTGGGAGCACTTCTGGCAGGACCTCACACCGCGTGCTCGCAGTAGACTTTTGAATCTTTAAGATTTTATTCCCACTCTCAGCTGTTGGACGGCCATGGATTCTTGGGGAGGGGAGGGGAACTGATTATATTGTTGAAAATGTTATTTCCTGAATGGTACTACTGTTTGTATTTGCTTCTTACTGCTGGAATAATAAAAATCATTTAAACATAAAATGAGCCTGACAGGCTGGGATGGATAAAGATCAGTTGAATTCAGCCCGAGAAATACCAAGCTGTCAGGTGTAAAGACCGAAGGTTGGGATGTAGAAGAGAACCGTGACTCTGCATAAGGAGAGATGGAAAAATCAGCAGAGGTATTGGTTCCTTGATACTGAGAGCTGAAGTAGAAGATAGAACCAAGGCTGCCTGGGCCACCGAGGATCCATGAGTATCATAGTGGCCGACTCCTGCTTGGCTTTGACAAGTGTCTTGAGAATGAGAGGAATGGGTGGAAATGCATAGAGGAACTTGTGCGTCCAATCCAGAAGAAAAGCGTCTGCCTCCAGATGGTGAGGAGAGTACAGACTGGAACAGAAATGGGGCAACTTGCTGTTGTGGGGAGATGCAAACAGATGCAATTGGGGCATCCCCCATTGAGAAAAAAGGGGATGGAGAACGGCAGAATTAAGCGTCCACTCGTGAGGATGAAAAATTCTACTAAGTTTGTCTGCCAAGGAATTCTGGTCTCCTTGAATATAGACTGTTTTGAGAAAGATGTTATGAGCAATCGTCCAAAGCCAGATCTTTTTAAGACTCCTGACAGAGAAGGAGAGAACCTGTGCCTCCTTGCTGGTTTATATAGTACATGGCTACTTGATTGTTCATGTGAAGCAGAAGGACATGGTTGCCTAGTAAATGCTGGAAAGCTGTGAGGGGTCGCTCTTCTTTGAACCTTTTCTAGCACTGCTATATCTTTCTTGAGATAAGGAGACCAGAATTGAACACAATACTCCAGGTGAGGTTGCACCATGGAGTGATACAGAGGCATTATAATATCCTTAGTCTTGTTAACCATCCCTTTTTTAATAATTCCTAGCATCTTGTTTGCTTTTTTGGCTGCCATTGCACATTGGGTGGAAGGTTTCATCATAGACAATATGATGTGACCTTCCGGCCAATGTGTGGCAGCAGCCAAACAAGCAAACAAGATGCTAGGAATTATTAGTACCAACTTAGATCTTAAGCCTTCTGGTGTAGGACGATATTTACTATACCAGAATTGTTTCTTGCCTTAAACTCAGGTTTAATTATTCACCTTTTCAAATCAAATTCCCATCTCCTGCCAGTGCTGTATTCCTGCATTTGTCTTTTATTGTTGTACAAATGCTTGCATACAGAATGAACTCATGTCTCCCTCCCTCAGTCCTTACCTGCAGGCCTCCAGGTGCTGTTGTAAAATGTTCTTGCTATCCAGCTGATCCTGGGTCTTGGATAGTTTACTCTTTATGCTGCTGTTATTCTTCAGAACCTGCTCCAAACTCAAGGCAAGTTTTTTATTACCTTCTTGTGACACATCTAGAGCTCTTCGCAGGGACTCTACCTAGATGTCAGCAAAGAGGGACAGCAATGTGCATTTCCAATAAAATACAATACAATGCACCTTATTATCAAAGTTACACTGGCTTCCTGTGAAAGCGAGGATTATCTTCAAATTTGCATGCTTATGTTCAATATCATCAAAATTTGCCCCTTCCTCTCTGAGCATACTATCCGGACCCTTGTCCAAGCTCTTGTAACCTCACGCTTAGATCCCTCAGTGTTGCCTCTCCCCCTTGCAATCTGTGCAAAACTCTGCTGTGCGACTCTTCTTCTACCAACCTCGCTATGCTCATGTCACCCCTTTCCTTAAGTCATTTCACTGGCTCCCTATCTGCCATCGCATACAGTTCAAGATCTTATTGCTGACCTACAAGTGTGTTCATTCTGCTGCCTCTCAATATCTCTCCTCACTTCTCTCTCCTTATAAACCTCCCAGAGAACTCTGTTCCTCAGATAAGTCACTCTTAGCAGTACCCTTCTCCTCCACTGCCAATTCCAGACTTCGTTCCGTTCATCTAGTTGCCCCCTTTGTCTGGAATAAATTACCCAAGTTTGTCCGTCAAGCCCCTTCCCTTCCCTTGTTAAAAGCAGACTGAAAACCTACCTTTTGATATAACTTTCAATCCTTAACCCTTCTCCTCTGCCCTCCAACCCAGCCCGCTGATTGACCATTCCCTTTGACATCCTGCTTGTCTGTCTTGCCTGTTTAAATTTTAAGCTCTTTCGAGCAGGGACTGTTTTCTTATTCTTTGTGACTCTGTGCAGTGCTGCATTGTCTGATAGCACTATAGAAATAATTAATAGTAGTAGTAGTATGTTACAAAACAATATTTGGTCTGGCTCCCAATTATCTGTTGAAACACTGTGCTGCCTCAAATTAATCGTAGAACCTGTAATATTACGTCCTTGAAAGGTTGTACATGTAAAAGGTTTCTGGAAAGGATTTAGCCTTTCAAGCGGATAAATGGAATGGGAATTTAAGTGGATTGTTCATGTCTTCTTTTTCTTATCAAGAGTTCAGAAAATCATTAAAAACTTATCTATGAGAACGCCAGCCCAAGCTGGATCCAAGATGGTCGTTGCATGTCTGCTGCAGTGAGGATGCCGTCAAAAGTTTCCTCTAACTATGCCGAAAAGACGGGGAAGGAAAGTCGGAGGAGCCTCCCGGCGACCCTTAACTCCAGCGGTTACCATTGATGATTTTCTCCGACGCCTACAACGGGAGCAAGAAGAGTCGGGTGCCAGCTCGCTGGGGACGCCACCGGAGAGTAGCGCGGTGGTGAGATCCCCTGGGCTCGATGTCACTCTTAGCCCCGACGTCAGGACGCCACCCCTTCAACCGACGCCGCAAGCAGCTAGCTCTCCACGGGACCAGAATGCACCCAAGGAGGTAGCTTCTTCTTCGTTCCCAGAGGCTAGCATGGAGGGCTCGCCGAACATAACAACGCAGAGTGACATGCTCTTTCTGCAAGGACTTGCGACCGGGACAACAGAGGCTGGGGGAATACAAGACGCCACTGAGGTAAAGCTAATTTCAGAACATTTAGATATTACACCATTACAACTTTTTTCACCTACAAAACCCCCTAAAGTCACACTTGATGCATTATGGGACTTGGTAGTGAATTTGGGGAATTCTTTAAATCCTCAAATAAAAAGTTTGGACAAAGAATTAAAAGAACAAAAAGAAAAAATAAATGTCTTAAAGCAGGATATTTCTCAATTAAAAATAGAGTCACAAAATACAAGTAAGGAGCTAATGTTTTTGAAACAAAATCAAGATTTGTTGGTTAAAGATAATATAATACTCAGGAGGAAGTTGGAAGCGCAGGAGAATAATGGTCGAATTAATAATTTGAGATTTATAAATTTTCCAAAGATCTTGTCAACTTCTCCTAGAGAAATGGTGAAAAGGTATTTTATGGAAATATTGGAAATTCCTGAAAGCTCCTTACCTCCTCTTACAAGAGTGTATTACCTTCCTGCCAAGCCCCAATCCAAAGAAGAAGAAAAAATTGAGGAACCCCGGGAGAGATCATTGGACATTTCCGCAATACTGGAACAATCGGATAGAGAATTGGCTGATCCAGCCACTCTCTTGTTGTCTGTGGCTTTGGCTCCAGACAAGGATTGGAGATTAAAACTTTTCTTTAAAAATAGGTCCAAAGACTTCCTGGGACATCATATTCAGATTTTCCCTGATGTCTCCAGAGAGACTCAAAAAAGAAGGAAAGAATTTCTACTTCTAAAACCTGGAGTGACTCAAATAGGGGGTATTTTCTTTCTGAGATATCCATGTAAATGTGTGGTTAGATATTTATCATTGAAGTATATTTTTACAGAACCATCTCAACTGATTAGTTTTCTCTCAGCGAAACGTCTTGAAAAAGGAATAACAGCGTCCATGGAAGGTTAGCTCCCCACACTGTAGTAAGACATGGATTTTCTTTTAATTAATTTGATTTATATTTGTCCTACTCTTTAAATCTTGGATCCAATATATGGAGGACTAGTGTGTGATCAGCTAGATTATTATTACTTTATTTATCTATTTTTATTTTCAACTGAATTATGATTGTGGTATATCTTAATTTTGGAAACTTAGTTCAGTATGTTGTTTGATCTCACTTTACTGTACAAGATGTATATGCTTGGTAATATTGTAAAATTCTATAAATAAATAAATAAATAAAAAAAAACTTATCTATTTGGTAAATTTGTACCATGACTTGTTAGTTTATCACATCAATGATATTGTTGATATTATCTTACAAACTGTGCACAGAGATGGGCGGAGGTGCGAAAACGTAGCCTGTATGCTGTGGAACACCACTGAGCCCCCTAAGCATGCTGAACAGTCTGAACTCGACCCTCCCCTACTTAACAGGGAGTGAGAAGATCAGGGACGACCCTGACATCCAAGGAAGACTAGCAGACTGGCTGACAGGTACCCCGAAGGGATCATGGATTGGCCTGTCAGCTACAAACCGAAGTCTGTGAATTCTCAAGCAGGCAGCACTTCAAATGTCCTTAGAATGCAAAAGAACCGCAAAATGGAATGATGAAACTATGTCAAATAAAAAATAAATTGGAGAAAACAGAGCACACTGTAAGCACATGCAGAAGAGAAAGACTAATGGGAGGAGCTCAGCTAGCCTGTGATGTACCCTAGAGGCGGAATGAAAAATGTATAATTCTCTTCTGCAACCCATGCGAGTAAAGGGAAATAACCTTATGGTCTAGAATGTTTCACCTATTGCACTGATATGGAGGTTTACTCGGTCTTAGAAGTACCTGCCTGTCAGCATTTTTCACTGCAGCTGAATTGAAGAAAAAGATTTTCTGTCTCAGAACAGCTCCAAAAAGATCAGGCCTGAAGATCTGTAATCTCCGCCACACAAATCCTCTCTATACAACTGGGTGTGGGAAATGCAGCCTGCACCCTGAAACCCAGAAGAGTTTTACTCAAGATGCATAAAACCTGTGCTTAAACCCCTGTCAAGGTCAGAGGGCAAGCGAGCTTCCAGGGGAATGGACCCCAAGTCCACAAAAGGCTGGCTCCACAGATCCACCAAAGTTTCTCAGTGAAGCAGCAGTCTGGCTCAGCGGGACTGCGTCTTTCTTCTGACAGACAAATTTTAAAAAAATGTTTGTAGACTCCTGAGGCAGGTCTTATGTCCAAACTCGCACAATTTGAGTCTTGACTACAATAAAAATATTGAGTACTACAGGTCGCCTTCTCTGTTTTCTTTGGGTAACTGTGTTACCGATAGGTCTGCCTGTTTTTTTTGGGGGGGTTCATATAGGCACAGAAAATGGCCTCCCATGCTATACCCCCGATGATCCCAGTACCAAAAGAATCAGATGGGATACCCACTTCCTCCTGCTGCTACAACACCCCCCTTCCCCCCCCCCCCCCCCGGCTGAACTTACTGCCTCGCCAGGCCCCCCATGGCCAAGTTTCAAGTTTCAAGTTTAATATTTTTCTTGATTTATTGCTTAATCTTTTATGTTTTAAGTTTTTTATTGATTTTTTCACATATCAACAAGTGTTATAAATTTTCCATACATTTATCTTAACAATACACTTGATATCTCTATAATGTATTTTATATAAACCATATTTTATATTATTTTTCTTATGAATTTATATAACATATATATTGTAATGATTTTATCAATTATTATTTAATTATGAACTTTTTTCCCTCCCTTTATCACATTAATTTCTCATAAGACTATCATTCATTCACACATTCAGGCATGTGAGCTCCTCCCTCTGCAGTCCATTGGAGAGATCAATCTACCTGCTTTTAAATATCAGCAACAGTGGAAAATCAACTGCTTTTACACCTCAGCAGCAGCGGAACTATCCGCAACTACCAAGAGCACACAGACCCGATCCAGCCAAAAGTGTGAGCTCCACCTCCTCCTGCAGTCCACTAGGAAGATCAACTGTTTTTTACACCTAAGCAGCAACAGGACCAGCCACCATTACCGAGAGCCCTTTGCCCTGATCCAGCCAGACAAGTAAGCTCTTCCCCCAGCATTCCGTAGGAAAAATCAATATGCTTGCTTTTAAATATCATCAGAAGGAGGAGATCCTGCCAGGATTGTGAACTCCTCCCCCTGCAGTCCATTGGAGAGATCAATCTGCCTGCTTTTAAATATCAGCAGCAGTGGAGATCAACTGCTTTTACACCTAAGCAGCAACGAGACCAGCCACAACCACCGAGAGAACACAGACCCGATCCTACCAAGAGTGTGAACTCTTCCCCCCCTGCAATCCGCTATGAAGATCGACTGTCGGCTCCGGGCGGCTTTCCCGCAGAGGAGAGAATCCTGCATTCACCGTGGGCCTCATCTGGGGCAGCCTCCTTGGAGTGGCTGGGGCACGGGCAGTGTGTCTGGGAGGGAATGCATGGATGGGAGAACATCGCAGGGGAGGAGACATAGACATCCTGTGACTGTCGGCCAAGTCTCTTCCCTGAAGAAGCCCTTTTTCTGGAAACGTCATCGCTCCTCCTAAACTTACTTGCTCCACTTCATCACTGACGCTGAAACCGTGGATTGAAGACAAAGTTTTATTTTATTTTTCTTTCCAGCTTATGATTTATCTTTAATCTTATCTATTGTTTTGCATTTTGTCTTTGTTTTGTTCTATTTCTATCATTTAAATTTCTCCAGAATTCTACTGTTCAACGTCTCCCCCTTCTGCTTCTATTCCTTTCTCTCCTCTCTTCTACCTCCCAAAGTATTTAGATCAATGCTGTCTTGTTAAAATGTTTATTTTATTTTTATTTTTCCTCTAACTCTACTTTTCACTTCTCTATTACCCTCCAGGTACTTTAGTTAGATTGTGAGCCTTCGGGACAGTAAGGGAATTTTTCAAGTACCTTTCCTATTTCTAATCTTAATGTATATTTTCTGTAAACCGCTTAGAACCTAACGGATGTAGCGGTATATAAGAAATAAATTACATTACATTACATTACATTATGATATATTTTTTATAATGTATAATAAAGAGAATAAATTCTTTACCCCTTCCCTCCCTCCCTTCTTTAACCATTATCTTATTATGGGAAAAAATTAAAATCAGTCATTGCAAAAATCTGTTAATGGTCCCCAAATCTTCTTGAACTTATCCATATATCCTTTTTGTGTTGCAAATGTACGCTCCATCTTATATATATGGCAAACTGAGTTCCACCAAAAATTATAGTTCAATCTGTCATAATTTTTCCAATTATGTGTAATTTGTTGTACTGCTACTCCAGTCAATATATTTATTGCTTAATCAAATTCTAAGCGATGAACATATTAAAATATAGTCAAATAGAGACAAAACATTACAGACTTTAAATAATAACATCCCTACCTCCCCAGAAATAAAAGAGGCAAGGGGGATGCCCACTCCCTCCTGCCATGGTGAGCCCCCTCTGCTGAACTTAACCCCCACCAGGCCCCCCCTCACACTGACCCCTCCGCTCTCCTTCCCTGCTCCCTTTCATTAAAAAACAAAATCAGAATGAAGGATGCCCACTCTCTCCTGCCACCGGATACACCCCGCCCCTGGTACCTTGAAATTAGTTGACAACAGGAGAGATGTGCAGTGCCTCCTATTCAGGCCTGCCACTGCAAAATGGTGGGCCTTCCCCTTCCTGGTGCCGGGGAAAGGGGCCTAAGGCCCTGATTGGCTCAGATGCTTGTGAACCTATCTATAAGTTCTCTTTCACCAGCAATGATGAAGAGATGGTTGTCTTAAGATAACAAAGTACCAGTGTTGTCACAAGACCCTTGGGTATCCCCTGTAGTTTCTGCATAAACATTTTCCTTCAAAAGAGTCCAGTCCATCTATAAAGCCTTGTCAAATAGGAACATCTGGGAAATGTGACTGGAAAAGCAATAGTAACTCATCACCCAACAAAAAGGCATAGGGGGCTCAGCAGCACTGCACCACCAAGTATGAGCCGGGGCTTGGCAGCATGGCACTACTAAGAAAAGGAGGGACTAGTAGGTGAATGAAGGCCATCTACCTTACCAGATATACACACATACCTGAGGGAGGCAGAGAGAAAAGAGCAGAGGTGGGAGTGGGAAGGATTTATGAAAAGGAGTCAAGCTTGAAAAAGAAAATAAGGCATTAAAAAATCTGGTAAATGTGGACAAAGAGAAGAGGAACGTCTAAAACTGCTTTTCACAGTTTACACTGTATACCACCTTTTTTGTAGTTTTACAGCCACACTGAAAGCGGTTTGCATATATGTACTTCAAGCATTTTCCCTATCTGTCGGTCAGTCTAGAAGAAAAATGCAGGCAGATTGATAGGCTTAAGAGCAACAAATCTCCGGGACTGGATGGCATCCATCCGAGGGTCATTAAGGAACTGAAAGGGACTATAGCTGAACTGCTTCAACTAATAGCTAATCTGTCGATCAGATCGGGAAAGATTCTGGAAGACTGGAAGGTGGCGAATGTTATGCTGATCTTTAAAAAAGGTTCGAGGGGAGTTCCGGGAAACTAGACCGGTGAGTCTGACCTCAGAACCAGGAAAGATGGTAGAGGCGCTGATAAAGGACCGCATCATTGATCACTTTGACGGACACAATTTGATGAGGACCAGTCAGCACGGCTTCAGCAAAGGATGATCTTGCTTGACGAACTTGCTGCACTTCTTCGAAAGGGTAAACAGGCAGATAGACAAGAGTGACCCGGTCGACATTGTATATCTGGATTTTCAGAAGGCGTTTGACAAGGTTCCACTTCTACTTCAAAAAATTGATAGCCATGGAATAGAGGGTGAAATACTCACATGGATTAAAAACTAGCTAGTGGATAGGAAACAGAGAGTGGTGAGGTAAATGGACAATACTCGGACTGGAAGAACGTCACCAATGGGGTGCCGTAGGGCTCGGTGCTTGGACCCATGCTCTTCAACATATTCATAAACGATCTGGAAATGGGTATGAAGAGTGAGATGGTTAAATTTGCAGATGATACGAAGTTATTTAGAGTAGTGAAGACGCAGGGGGATTGTGAAGATCTGCAACCCGACATAACCACACTTGAGAAATGGGCAGCGACATGGCAAATGAGGTTCAACGTGGATAAGTGTAAGGTAATGCATGTCGGTATCAAACTCCCATACACGAATACAAGGTGTCCGGGGTGATACTTGGAGAGAACCCCCCCAGGAAAGAGACCTGGGAGTACTGGTTGACAAGTGAATGAAGCCATCTGCGCAATGCGCGGCAATGGTGAAAAGGGCAAACAGAATGCTAGGAATGATTAAGAAAAGGATCACAAACAGATCGGAGAAGGTTATCATGCCGCTCTACTGGGCCATAGTACGCCCTCACCTGGAATACTGCGACCAGCACTGGTTGCCATACATGAAGAAGGACACGGTACTACTCGAAAGGGTCCAGAGAAGAGCGACTAAAATGGTTAAGGGGCTGGAGGAGTTGCCATACAGTGAGAGATTAAGGAAGCTGGACCTCTTCTCCCTTGAAAAGAGGAGACTGAGAGGAGACATGATCGAAACATTCAAGATAATGAAGGGAATAGACTTAGTAGATAAAGACAGGTTGTTCACTCTCTCCAAGGCAGAGAGAACGAGGGCACTCTCTAAAGTTAAAAGGGGATACATTCCGTATAAACGTAAGGAAGTTCTTCTTCACCCAGAGAGTGGTAGAGAACTGGAATGCTCTTCCGGAGTCTGTTATAAGGGAAAATACCCTCCAGGGATTCAAGACAAGGTTGGACAAGTTCCTGCTGAGGCAGAACGAACGTAGGTAGGGCTGGTCTCGGTTAGGGGCGCAGGTCTTTGACCTAGGGGCCACCGCATGAGCGGACTGCTGGGTGCGTTGGACCACTGGTCTGACCCAGCAGCGGCAATTCTTATGTTCTTATGTTCAATCTATCTAATGTACCTGAGGCAATGGGAGATTAAGTAAATTGCCCAGGGTCACAAGGAGCAGCATGGGATTTGAACCCACAACCTCAGGGTCCTGAGGTTGTAGCTCTAACCACTGTACTAAACAGGGTAGGTTTCATGTAATCTTAGCTGGCAGGAATGACACACTGGTGTATATCCGATGATTTTTGGACATCATGCATACCAGCTATCACTGAGTAAAGTCCCTTACCAGAAAAATTTAAGAATTTTGGCTGGTTTGTAATAAGCCCTGTTTAGGAAATATGATGGTGTTGTTGCCACTACTTGATAAGAGCTGCAAGATCAGGGAGAAATGAAAGGAATATGGAAAATTTAGCTAGATGCCAAGGGTCTTTATGGAAATGCATTTGGAAATTACTGTTATAACTATTTGTCAAACCTCTTTCCTCCAATTATTCTGCAAGGAGTTATCTCCTTTCAACTCTGTCTTGTGCAGTTACCTCCTCTGCAAGAAGCTCTTTTTGTCTCAGTAGTTTCTCTTCCTCCTCTCTTGCTACTTCCAGGTTCCTCTCTAATTCAGCAATGGTCGATTCCTGAAGCTCCTTCTGTGTGACCAATTTTTCTTCGGCAAGACAGGCCTTCCTCTTGCAGTCAGTATGCTGGGTATGCAGCGACTTTCTGTATTGGACAATATGTACAAATGAAGCAAGACAAATGGGCAGAATGAGGAAGCAAGTGATTGCTACACAGGTCCTTCATTTACAAGTAGGGGAATTCAGGCAGATCCCTAAGCTATCATATCACAGGGCAGTCAGAGACACCTGCCTGGAAGTTGCTATAGCTCAATAAGTAAAAGCTCTGTGCTTCTCTTCCAGAGGTCATAAGTTCAAATCCCAACCAGCTCCTCCAGGACATATTTTAATTGTGGCATTCTACCTTGCAGGTGTACCTTGATGATCTCACAATAAGGTCAGCATTGTGCAGCTGCAGACCTCCATTTGCAATGAAGTAGAAGCCATGCTAAGGTCTGTATCTGGTTTTTTCTGTTTTTAACCTTGTGCAAATGAAGTTATGTATGTTCCCCGTTTATGTGGTGCCTTATTAAATGTATTTTGAGCTTAATAAAGCAAAAATAAAAACCCATTGAGCTATTAAGCTGATCGCATTAAGGACATCCAAACTGTGCCTAAGTTCTGGAAGAACATCCAAAGAGTGCCTAAGTTCCGTTCATAGAACTAAGATCTATTTGAAGCCCAAACTAAGCTCAAAAGTAGACCTGGTTTTCATTCGCCTACAATATATGCATGATATGGACGCTCTAGGTCGCTCAGTGTTATGTAAATTAATCAAAGGTCGCTCAAATTGAGTCATTACACAAACCACACCCATGCCTATTGAGTTAGGCGCAAGTTTTAAACATGGGTGTCCATGAAATTGTGGCTGCATCTACAAAGTAGCATCTATGTCCTCTGGACGTCTATCTACCAATTATTGCTTGTTAAGACCCTTAATTGGCTCATTAATTACCTAGTTAGATTGGATGCCTAAAGCACACCTAACGTTAGGCATGACTTAGGCACCCTTTAAAGAATCGGGGCCTAAGAGTCTTTATTTGAAACTCTCAGATCTACCTTGTTCGCTTTTACTCAAGGTAAATTAATCATAGTGGGAGATTTTTATGCTAACATGTAACTTGTATTTGATCACACAGCTATATCACTAAGCTTTAGGAAATTGGTTTATGATTTAGGCTTGTTTGACACCTGGCACCTTTACTCTCACTGAAGGTCAATTCCCGCAGCACCTAGGAGAAATCATAATCACTCCAATTGTGAAGGATCACAAAGGCCTAATAGATAACCCCGCTAACTATAGACCCATCGCCTCAATACCAATATATGTCAAAATTATAGAAGGACTTGTTGCCCAATACCTCACAAATTACCTGGAAGACCATAATCTTCTCCACCCCTCTCAATCGGGGTTAAGATCCAACCACAGCACGGACACCCTACTAGTAACCCTACCGACAGCACCTCAGCAAAGGCAGAAGGATGCTGATAATTCAAGTTGATCTATCCACAGCATTCGATCTGGTTGACCACACCATCCTACTAGACACTAGAAGCCATAAGGATTTCAGGCAGGGTATATAACTGGTTCCAAGGATTCCTTAAAATCAGATCTTATAGAGTTAAATCAAACAATCTTAAATCAGATCCATGGTCCAACCCCTGCGGGGTACCTCAAGGATCACCACTCTCACCTACTCTCTTCAACCTCTTTTTATCATCTCTGGGTTCCTAAATGTAACCTCTTTCAGCTACGCTGATGATATCACCATACTTCTACCCTTTGATTCTCCTGACCCCACTTCTACAGAAAAATTGGAAAAAACCCTACAAGCAGTGGAAAAATGGATGACAGACCACAAACTGAAACTGAACACGGACAAAACAAAATTTCTACTCCTCGAAAAGGATAAGAACCCCTCCACCTCAGAACTAGAAATTAACTCCACCAAATACCATATACAACCCACCCTTAAATTCCTGGGAGTAACAATAGACAGATGCTGCACAATGCAAGCCCATATCAACAAGACCACCCAGAGAGCATTTCTAGCCATGCACAATTTACGTAAAATCAGAAAATTCTTCAACAAAGAGCAATATAGGCTCGTAGTCCAATCCCTAGTACTAGATCTACTGGACTACTGCAACATCTTCTACCTGCCTTGCCCTGCAACAATGATAAAACAATTACACAATCCAAAACACTGCACTCAGACTGATCTACTCGCTAAGAAAATTTGACCACGTCACCACTGCCTACCTAGACTCACACTGGTTACCAATACAAGCGCGAATCCAATTCAAATTATACTGTCTATTATTCAAAGCAATAAATGGCTCAGCCCCCAATTACCTAAACAACCGCCTGAACCAAAATCTCACCGCTAGACAATGAAGATCTAAGACTCCATTTACCTACCCCCCACTCAAAGGCACCAGCATAAGAAGATGTTTGACAGTCTGCTAGCGACACAAGCAGCGAAATTGGACCATGCCATCTCCAACCTGCTGATGACAACAAGCGATTTCAAATCTTTTTGCAAAGAAATCAAAACCCATCTATTCAAAAAATTTATACAGATGTCATAACTCCAACCTGGATTCCCCTCAGTGTGACTCCCCCATCCTCCCTTCTTCACCAGTTACCCTTCCCCTCAAAGCCCAAGCTTGTCAACTGCTTCCCTAACTGCATATATACTGAAACTGCACTATATCCTATCTGTACAGCATCCCGAATTGTATATCCACTGGAATATCCTAATCCTCCTTGCCGTATCCCATTCCCTAAACTATACTACACCATTCTTCTTGTAACTCCTCTGGAAATGTTCTTATTCTTGTAACTCTTCTGGAAAAGTCCAGAAGTCTCTTTGTAATCATCCTGGAAATGTCCAGATGTCTCTTTTGTAATCCGCCCAGAACTGCAAGGTTGAGGTGGAATAGAAATCAGTAATGTAATGTAATGTATTTGGATTACTTTTTCCCATACTCATGGTTCTTATTCTAGATTGGATTACATATTTTTGGATAGGACATTGCTGGATAGTGGGGGTGGCTCCGGCCTAGGCAACACTACTGTTTCTGATCATACCCCGGGTTAATAGTCCCTCCCTCCATGTAACATCTTTTACAAAAGGCAGAACCCAGAATGTGGACTAATTTAAGAGCGAAATTTTGTTTAATTATGAAATGGACAGTATCCAGATATATTTTTCCTTTAAAAAAATATGTGGAAGTTCTCTCTTTATTTTCTTATACAAGCAATGTATATGTATCTATATATAAAATGATAAAAAAAAAAAAAAAAAAAAGAAGGCGTTCGACAAGGTTCCACGTGAACGACTACTTCGGAAGATTGCGAGTCATGGAATCGAGGGTGAAATACTCACGTGGATCAAAAACTGGCTGGAGCATAGGAAACAGAGAGTGGGGATAAATGGACAATACTCGGACTGGAAGAGCGTCAACAGTGGGGTGCCGTAGGGCTCGGTGCTTGGACCCGTGCTCTTCAACATATTTATAAATGATATGGAAACTGGTACGATGAGCGAGGTGATTAAATTTGCGGATGATACTAAGCTATTCAGAGTAGTGAAGACGCAAGAGGATTGCGAAGATCTGCAACGTGACATAAACATGCTTGAGAAATGGGCTGCGACATGGCAAATGAGGTTCAATGTGGATAAGTGTAAGGTGATGCATGCCGGTAACAAAAATCTCATGCATGAATACAGGATGTCCAGGGCTGTACTTGGAGAGACCTCTGGGTCAGTTAGAGCGGGGGCTCTAGAGCAGACTTAGGGGGTGGGTCTATGGAGTGGGCAGACTTGATGGGCTATGGCCCTTATCTGCCGTCATTTTCTATGTTTCTATGTTTCCCAGGAAAGAGACTTGGGAGTTCTGATCGACAAGTCGATGAAGCCATCTGTGCAATGTGCGGCGGCGGCAAAAAGGGTGAACAGAATGCTAGGAATGATTAAAAAGGGGATCACGAACAGATCGGAGAGGGTTATCATGCCGCTGTACTGGGACATGGTACACCCTCACCTGGAATACTGCGTCCAGCACTGGTCGCCGTACATGAAGAAGGACACGGTACTACTCGAAAGGGTCCAGAGAAGAGCGACTAAAATGGTTAAGGGGCTGGAGAAGTTGCTGTACAGTGAGAGATTGAAGAAACTTTGCCTCTTCTCCCTTGAAAAGAGGAGACTTGATCAAAACGTTAAAAATATTGAAGGGAATAGACTTAGTAGATAAAAACAGACTGTTCACCCTTTCCAAGGTAGGGAGAACGAGAGGGCACTCTCTAAAGTTGAAAGGGGATAGATTCTGTACAAACATAAGGAAATTCTTCTTCACCCAGAGAGTGGTGGAAAACTGGAACACTCTTCCGGAATCTGTTATAGGGGAAAACACACTTCTAAATACACTGCTAAACTGAATGTATGCAGGTGAGGCTAGACTCATTTAGAGCACTGGTCTTTGACCTGAGGGCCACCGCGTGAGCAGACTACTGGGCAGGATGGACCACTGGTCTGACCCAGCAGTGGCAATTCTTATGTTCTTATCCCCCAAATATAAGGGATCTGCAAAATGATCATCATCATTAGTATTTGCCTGAGCAGGGTCTCCCAAATAAAGAATAGTAACAGACTGCAAAGTAGATGTGCCCTGTGAGGCAAAGCCACTGGGAGACAAATCCGAGGAAGAGCAAGACTGTGCAGGTGAAGCCTGGCTCTCATGAAAGGCATTTCACAAAAATTTCATAAAGTCTGAGAAAGCCTCTGAACCCTAGAGTCACCCCCCAAAGGACTTATTCTTGCGTTTCTTGGGCTTCAGGGCATCCGCATCCTTTCATGTGGATCTGTCAGCTTTATGGGCCCCCAAAATAAATAAGGCCGCCTGTTTTGTCCCCTCCTGAGTCAGGGGAGAGTCTAAGCTTGGCGCTCCCGTCTCTCCCAGCCGCGCCATGCTGCAAAAGGACACTCCTGTTGCACATATTTTATGCAATCCTTTCAAGCATTCAAGTTATCAGAGTCCAAGGACTCCATCTCAACAAATTTTGAGGCAAAAATTGAAGTTATGGCAGTGCAGGAAACTTGTGAAAATAATGGCTGCCACTAGGATTTTTGCGCCAAAAATCATGATTTAAATACATTTAGCAAAGTTCAAAAACAATGATTTTAGGACTTTTCAGGTGGGGGAACACAGGGGGACATGCAGAAACCTTCAAAACTTTGAATTTAAGACTTCCCCCCGTCCCCAAATCACCTCATAGGCTGTAACAGCCTTACTTATTGTGACTTGTGCTGGAAATGTGCTGCAGCCTGTCTCAGCTCTGAACAGTAACTGAATAGAGAAGAATCACTGCTTCAATCTGCCTCCTCAACATTGATCTTCGGGCTGCCGGTCACACACGGAGCCTAACTGTACCCCCTACTCCTGCGGACCGACAGATATGCACTCAGAAGGTGGGGGAGGCAAAAAATGCAGCTGCCACTTTGCGAGACACTGCTGAGCCTCCAAAGGTGCCCAACAGCCTGCGTTGAAATCCCTGATTGGCAGTGGATGAAAAAAGATGGGAATGGCACCGAGCTCCTGCACTCATGCAGGCTAACACTAGGGATTGGCCTGACAGCTGCAGACCGTAGTCTGCTTCTCTCTGTAGGCCGAGCTAAATGGGAAAGCTCAGAGCACTGAAACTCTGAGAAACTTCGAAAAACACCGAAGAAAATAACAGAGAGAGAACAGAACAGAAACACTCCTTCCAGCTTGACTGCAGAAGAGAAAAACTGCAAGTGGCAGCAGAGTTCCCTGTGAAGAACAAGAGAGTAAGAGAAAAAATCTGGAGTGGATTACTTCTGCAAATGCATGTGGCCATTGGGAGAGAACCCGCTTGTCATAGAAACATAGAAGATGACGGCAGATAAGGGCCATAGCCCATCAGGTCTGCCCACTCTACTGACCCACCCCCAAGTCTACTATCCTAGGGATCCCACTCCCGGTGACAGATTTCCTTGGCTTAACCCTCTAAGGGATCCCACATGGGCATCCCATTTGCTCTTAAATTCTTGCACGCTGTTTGCCTCGATCACCTGCACCGGAAGCTCGTTCCAAGGATCAACCACTCTCTCGGTGACTCATCTATTGCACTGGAAATAAAAATTGGGGAGGTGAGGGAATGGGGAGAGGGACTCAGTCTCCCGAGTGTGTCATCCACAAGGTTTAATGCCCCCCCCCCGCCCCCCCAGAACCAAAGCTCAATCCGAGCAATAAAAGGCCAAAAACATCAATCCCTAAGGCAAGGCCCTAGAAAATAGAACAGAACTTACAGGCTTACCACCTCTCCCTGCAGTAGACTGAGAATACACAGTCCACTTGTACTGCTGATAGAATTAAGTCTGTTCTCAGTCTCCATCTGCTAGTAGAGGAGCATTAACCCATCCGTTTGTGCTGGTTTGGAGGGATGCTAAAGAATGATTTATGGTTTGTTTGTGATCTAGGTCAGTCCTCAGAGACTATCTGGCCAGTCGGGTTTTCAAAGTCTCTGTCATCTATATTCATTGTGGATATTCTGAAAACCTGACTGGCCAAGTGGTCCCTGAGATCTGGGTTGAATGCCACTGTTCTAGATGATACATATACCCCTGAGGCAGGCCTTCAAGTCAAACTACGACCAATATGTATAACCTTCAGCTTTGTAAACATCAGTAAGCTCATTTCCCCTGTCTGTTGATGTAGAAAGTGAAGTTGCTTACTTTAATTGGGGGTTTTCTGTAGACAGCATGGCATTCAGCCACACTTTCCTGGTTTCCTTCCTTTCTCAACTGTAAAATTCATAGCTTTAGTATCGACTGAGGAATAAGAGGAAGCTATCTAGTAAGGAAACCCATATAAACCTCTTAAGGTTCTCCGAAGAGCACCATCTGAGCCTGAAGTCCCCTGCTTGTCTATGAAGAACCCCTGTTCTTCTAGTTCAACAATTCTTACCTCAAGAGGCAATGTGAAGAAAAATAAACAGTGCGAGAGTTGCTCTTTTCAAAGCAGTCTCTTTGCCTAGACTCACAGTTCTTTCTCAAGGTTCAGACGCTCACTATGTGCATTCTGCAGCTCTGCTGTGATGTTGGCACGGGCTGCATCCAGAAGAATATCCTGCTCATGGAGTTTCTGTATCATCTGTTCCTGCTCTGCCTGCAGGAATGCAACAACAACAAAAAAACAGGGCTTATACACAGCTCTCCTACAGGACTTGGGGCAATGGGGGCAATTTAAGCACCCCAAAGAAGGCCAATGGCAGATGCCTATTCTATAACACAAGTGAAGCACTTATGTTCACAGAATACAAGTGTAATCTAGTATTGCTACACCTAATATTTAGGTGCTTGTGTTCACTCAAACCATAGAGCTGGTATAAGCGTATGCAAATAAATAAAAGCATGAAATTGACAGTTAAACACATCTGTGCCTATGTATAGCTCCTCCCCCCTTTTGCAAATACAAGTCACATAAATACTAGTATTCTAAAATTTGTATTGTGTACATGTGGGTACCTATGATATCAACTCTAATCTAATCTAATGCTTAGTTTTGTATACCGAGATTCAATCCAGGAAAGCTCGACTCGGCTTACAATGATGAAGTTAGGCCAATAAGGGCATATAGAGAATTCTCAAGAAAGATTAGTTTCCAAAATATTTAGTAAACAGAATGGTTTTCAGAGACTTATGAAAAAAGGGAAGGGAACCAGAACTTCTTAAGTGAAGTGGAAGGTCGTTCCAAAGTTGAGTAAACTTAAAAGACAGAGATTGACCAAGAAGAGAATCTATAAGAGTTCCAAGATAAAGGAACTAGGGGAGTAAAAATACCACAGAGGATTTTAAAAACATAGAAATAGATGGCAGATAAGTGCCATGGCCCATCTAGTCTGCCCACCCCAATGACCCTCCCCTACCTTTGCCCTGTGAATAGATCCCATGTGTCGATCCCATTTGGCCTTAAAATCAGGCACGCTGCTGGCCTCAATAACCTGAAGTGGAAGACTATTCCAGCGATCAACCACCCTTTCGGTGAAAAAGAATTTCCTGGTGTCCCCGTGCAGTTTCCCGCCCCTGATTTTCCACGGATGCCCCCTTGTTGCTGCGGGACCCTTGAAAAAGAAGATATCTTCTTCCACCTCGATGCGGCCCGTGAGATACTTGAATGACTCGATCATGTCACCCTCTCTCTGCGTTCCTCGAGTGAGTACAGGCACATTTAAACTGGATTCTAAAATATACAGGGAGCCAGTGGAGATTATAGCAGTGGGGTCACATGATCAAACTTGCATTTCCTGAAAATCAATCTAGCAGCTGTATTCTGGACCAATCAAACTAGGAATCCCACTGGGATACAGGTACATTAGCTAGAGTCCACCAGGACAGACAGGGAAAAATGCTTTGAGTACCTGAATGTAAACCACTTAGACCATAAGTGGTATAGAAATACTTAAAGAAATAAATAAAAATACATACAAACTGGAGTTTCTGTACACCCTGCCTCAACAGTGGCATGAAGTTTGTTATTCTTACTCCCTGAACAACTTTAAATAACTAAACAACTTATCAACCCTAAGATTTAGACAACTTTTGGAAGGAAGGAGGGGACAGCCCGGAGAATAAAACCCACCTCTGTGATCCTGAGAAAGCTTGCAATTCCGAGATACATCTCACCGAGATGACTGCCACCAGGAACACTGTCTTGACTGAATTCAAAAGGGATGCATCTTTGAGTTGCTCATATGGGGCTTTAGTGAGGCCCTTTAAGAACATAAGAACATAAGCGTTGCCTCCTCTGAGGCAGACCATAGGTCCATCTTGCCCAGCGGTTCGCACCCGCGGCGGCCCATCAGGCCTATTGCCTGAAACAGTGGTCCCTGACTAATTTTTTAACTTACCTCTACCTCTATTCTTATCTGTACCCTTCTATCCCTTTGTCCTCCAAGTACCTATCCAAAGCTTCTTTGAAGCCCTGTAGCGTGCTTCTGCTTACTACATCCTCCAGCAGCGCATTCCATGTATCCACCACCCTCTGTGTGAAGAAGAACTTCCTGGCGTTTGATCTAAACCTCTCCCCTTTCAATTTCTCTGAGTGCCCCCTTGTACGTGTGGTTCCCCTTAATTTGAAAAGTCTGTCCCTGTTTATTTCTGGCACAGGTGTCAAACCTTAAAAAAGGAAGTCATAATGAGCATTGGAAAATAATTAATAATAATAATAATAGGGTAAAATGCTTGAGTACCTGAATAAACTCATGTAAACCGTTCTGAGCTCTCCTGGGAGAACGGTATAGAAAATTTAATAAATAAATAATAAAAATAGTACACATTTAATTTTCCCCAACACCAAATTTCCCCGTCCTGCCCCATCCAGCTAGAAAAACTTTCTGGGGAGAATACTGTAAAGGCTCATTTCAGGTTGTTATAAGAGCCTGTTTATAACTGTAATAGCATGATATAAGGATCTAATATTCCCCTCAAGAGATTAACTCTGGAAGGCATCGTTAAAAAGAAAACTTTTAAGAATGCTATTACATAGAAAGCTAACCAGGTAATGAGTATAGAAACCCAACAGGTCGTGCAGGGTTAGGACTTAGATGGGAAGATAGGACTTCAATGAGAAACCAAGGTGGCAAGGGAGCCCCTTCTGGTGATTCAGACAGGTCGTGATCTGTTTGGGCCGCCGCGGGAGCAGACTGCCGGGCAGGATGGACCTATGGTCTGACCCGGCGGAGGCACTGCTTATGTTCTTATGTTCTTATTTATTTAATTATGTTTCTTCTCTCATGAATGTTGGAAGGTGATTCCAAGTTTATGGCACAGTTATAGAGTCCTTGGCTGGGCCAGGGTTGAACCAACGTGTCCAACCCTAAGCTTCCTGGTTCTTCTCTTCAACTAAGAAGTGCTTCACTTTCGAGTTTTTGGCAGAAGTCATCAAATCCATTACCGGTCTGCACCAGCTATGCACAATGAGATTAAATGTCCTTTGGGATAGAAACTATTCCCCTGGGTTCAGGAACTGCTGACTGAGAAAGTCAGCCTGAACATTTTCCACTCCGGCCACTTATTTATAAATGATCTGGAAATTGGAATGATGAGTGAGGTGATTAAATTTGCAGATGACACTAAACTGTTCAAAGTTGTTAAAACGCATGCAAACTGTGAAATACTGCAGGAAAACCTTAGGAAATTGGAAGACTGGGCGTCCAAGTGGCAGATAAAATTTAATGTTGACAAATTCAAAGTGATACACATCGGGAAGAATAATCCAAATCATGGTTATTGGATGCTAGAGTCCACCTTACGGGTCAGCGCGCAAGATAAAGATTTGAGTGTCACCATTGACAATACACTGAAACCTTCCACCCAATATGCGGCAGCAGCCAAGAAAGCAAACAAGGTGCTAAGAATTATTAGAAAAGGGATGGTAAACAAGACTAAGAATGTTATAATGTTTGCATCCGCTCAATCGTGCGACCTCACCTTGAGATGCTTGCTTGGTCTCTCCTGCTCTGAGACCCACCAGTCCAAAATGACAGGCCTTCCCCTCCCTGGTGCATCATGAGACGCACGGGTCATATAAAAAAAAAAGTCCCAACAGCTGAGGGGTTCCCTCTTCCACTCAGGGCTTCCCCACTCTTAGAGCAACTGTTTGGACAGGGATTACCACAAACCTCCATGCAAATAATTTGCATGGAGGTTTGTTGGTGCATCAATCGCTGGACCAAAGTTGGCAAAAAAATCAGCCAACAATGATTCATAATATGGTCTTGACTGTTTTATGCTTTCAAGTTTCAAGTTTATTAGTTTTTAATATACCGACCATCAAACAAATATCTGGCCGGTTAACAATAAAATTTAAAAATAATAAAGATAAGAAAATAAAATAATTGCATTTTAAAATAAATAGTGCGAACATAAATGATATCGACAAGACAAACTTGAGAGTGAGGGTAAAAGGGAGGGGGGGGGAAAAGTTACATGTTTGAGAAGAAAAGGAGAAAGTAGGAATGGGATAAAACGTATAGGGAAGGGTCGCTTTGTTAAAGCGGTTGGTTGCTTGGAGAGGAAATGGAAGTAAGAAAAAGAAGAGAGAAAGAAAAAGAAGAGAAGAAAAGGAAAAAAAAAAAAACCCACCATAGAAGATAAGTCTAGGCACAGCCAAATGCGTCACAAAATAAAAAAGTCTTTAGGCTTGTCTTGAATTTATCTAGATGTTGTTCATCGCGGAGTTGCTGTGGCAGAGAATTCCATAGAGTTGGAGCAGCTACTGCAAAATTTATTTTCCGTGTATAGTAGAAGTCTTTTATGGAGGGAATATAGAGAAGTTTTTGATCAGTTGACCTTAAGAGTGCGTGGGGAACTTTTGGGGATGAGAAGTTTATCAAGAAATGAGGGCTGGTGAGAGAGTTTTATTTTGAAAGAAAGTAAGATGATTTTATAGGTGATACGGTGAGTGATGGGGAGCCAGTGTGCCTCTTTTAGAAGAGGAGTGACATGGTCGAATTTGCCTATTTTATAAATGAGTTTTATTGCAGTGTTTTGTATTAATTGTAGGCGTCGGATTTCTTTTTTTTTTTTTTTTAATTTTATTTATTAATTTTCCATTCTTACAACAACTGAATCACAATTAATATAATTAAATACTATACGGATTTCTTTTTGAAGGAGACCGTTGAGAAGCGAATTGCAGTAATCTAAATGTGAGATAACTAAAGAGTGAATCAGGATGTTGATTGAATTGGTCTCTAGAATTGGAATTAGCGACCGAATGATGCGGAGTTTGTAGAAACAGATTTTTACGACCGAACTAATATGGTCGTGGAAGGTAAGATCCCTATCAATGATGACGCCTAATAGTTTTACTTTTGTTTCCATTTGTATTGGAGTGGATTTGATAGAAATTTTTTCCAATAAGGATTCGCAAGTTTTGATTGAAAGTAGAAGGCCTCGGGATTTATCTATATTAAGGGAAAGTTTATTTGAGTAGAGCCAATCATTTATGATGTCCAGTTTGTTATTTATGTCTTTTATGTCTGAAATGTATGAAGTGTTGACTGGGTGAAGAAATTGTATGTCGTCTGCATAAGCAAAGATTGTGAATCCGATAGATTGAGCCAATGTAAGAAGAGGGGAAAGAAAGATATTAAATAGTAATGGGGATAGAATCGAACCTTGCGGGACTCCATAGGATTGTGATATAGCTGAAGAAGTTTCATTATTTACATGGACTTTAAAGTTGCGTTCGTTAAAGTAAGATATGAACCATGAAAGAGCTGGACCTGTAATACCGCAGTCTTTGAGTCTATTAATAAGAAGAGAGTGATCGATAGTATCAAAGGCTGCTGATAGGTCAAGAGAGATAAGAATGACAGATTTTTGATGGTCGTGGTAATAATGTATGGTTGAGATAAGGCCTAGCAGAGACAATTCTGTTGAATGTGAAGAACGGAAACCAGTTTGGCATGGATGTAAAGCATGGGTTTTTTCAATAAACTCTGTAAGTTGGGAGTGAGATTTGAGTGTTTCAGGGACAGGATTTTGGTTTAGCTAGATAGTAGTGGAACAGAGAGGAACAGGTTCATTATCTAAACTCCAGCAGGTTTTTTTTTTTATGCTATTGCACATACAAGAGATTGTTAAGAAATCTAGACAGCCTGAAAATGTCAGAAAGTTGTAAATTGGTGGGAAACTGGACAAGAGTATGAATAGTGGTGATCAAATTGTGGCAGGCACAGAGCCTGGGGTTTCCCAATCCACGGCTGCAACATTGACTGGCACATAGACCAGAAGCTTACACACACACTACCACTGCCCCATGTACTAGTGCTACACTGGCAAGCAGAAAGACTGCTGTTTTCACACTACATTAAATTTCACAGTATACTGAAACTCACCTTCAGTATAGTTTGATGATCTATGATGAGCTTTGCAGTCTCCAAAGTAATCTTTTGCAGTGAGGCTCCCAATTCAACACACTGATTGTTCAGCTGCTCATTCAGTGCCTAGGACAGGATGGTAGATTGTCACTGATGTGCAGAAAGGAATGGAATGCTTTTAGAGTTATCTGCCATCACCCATATCCAACAATAGCTAAGTACTAGGATGAAGGTGGAGATATGTTCACATTACACCCTATCTCCAGCAATTATACTAGCTGCCAGTTGCATTCAGAATTCAGTACAAAGCAGTGATGATTTGTCACCAATTCCTGTACGGTACTATACCTGAATTATTTAAGAATAATATGACCAACTATTTATCAAATAGATCACTGCACTCTGAGAATTCAGTCTTATTAAAGGCAAATGTTAACTCAAAATATGTTAAGACCAGCTCAATGACCTTTTGTTTTGCAGGGGTCAAACTGTAGAACTGCTGAAGCCACTGCAGGGGATCCCTCCCTGCTTGCCCGTCTGCCCACCCGCTGCACCACCCCCCACCCCTGAAGCCGACCCTATTACTTCATTGGAGCCGAACTAGCTCCCTCCTTCCCCAGCAGTACTTTGTGCAGGGATGCAGGCAGTGACTCACCAATGTCAGAATTGATGTCAGAGGGAAGGCTTGTGGGACAGCCACGTGCAGTGTGTGAATCGCTGCACATGCTGTCCCTGCACAGAGTTGTTGCTGGGTGATAGAGCAAGTCCGGCTCCAACAAAGTAACAGAGTCGGCTTCGGGGGTGGGAAGTGGTGCAGTGGGCAGCCAGACAGGCAGGCAGGCAGGGAGGGATCTCCGGCAGTGGCTTCAGGGGGCAGGGATCCCCGGCGGTGCCTGCAGCTTCTGTGGACGTGTTGGCTTCGGGGGCGGGTAGGCAGGGATCCCCGGTGTGCAACTTAATTTTGGGACAAAGCTGGAAGGCAGGGAGGGGGAAGGAGCATGAACTCGACACAGAAGGAAGGGAAGGGGCACTAACTTGGGATATAGGACAGAGGAAATAGAAAAAAAGAATTGATGGGCATGAGTGTGTGAGCAAGAGATGGTGCTCATGGGGAAAGGAAGAAAGGAAAATTGGACATAGAGAGGAGTGAGGTAGAGATGCATGGGGAATAGAAGGATGAGAAGGAGAAATGTTGTATATGGTGGTGGAGAAGGCAGATGGAAGGGGATGCAAGGGGGAGGAATGTTGGACATAGTGATGGAGGGAGAAATGTGGCATTGTGCTGGAGAGGGTGATAGAAGGAGAAATGGGCATGGGGCAGGTGGGCAGGTGAAAAATGCTGCACATGATCTGAGGGATGAGAAAGGCAGAAATGTTGGATGTGGCAGTAGAGGGAGTGGGAAAGATGCCTGGATCTCTCAAGACAGATAGACAGTGAGAGAGAAAGGGGGACACATTGCCAATTTGGGGGGAGGACAGAGGAAGAAAAGTTGGACTCATGGAGGGACAACGAGAGAGAGATATTGGCTGGGGAAGGGAATGGAGTCCGGAGGAGAGGAAGCATGCAGGAGGCAGAAAGAAAGAAATATTGGATACACAGTCAGAAGGAAATGCAACCAGAGACTCATGAAATCATCGGACAACAAAGGTAGGAAAAATAATTTTATTTTCAATTTAGTGATCAAAATGTGTTAGTTTTGTGAATTTATATCTGCTTTCTACATTTTGCTCTATATTTGTCTATTTTTCTATAGTTGTTACTGATTGCATATTTTAAAGTCATCTGCCTTGACCTCTTTAAATAAAACCTAGAATATAAATTATAATTAACATTTTCTATGTGTACAGTGTGCTTTATGTTTTTTTTTAATTTTGTAGTTACCATTATGTATTAATAAGATTATATTGTGCGTATATGAAAAAGGGATGGAAGAAATTGTGTTACAATTAGTACTATAACTTGGGGGTGGGATCAGGGGCGGAGCTTGGGCAGGGGTACTTGGTTGGTATTTGTTAGGCTTAGGGGGTACTTGGCTTGAAGTTGAGAAACACTGCTCTAAACTGTAGTCAGTGCCAGTATTGGTGGCAAGTCGTACAGTTGAAGCTCCTCTAGATTCATAAAAACCTGTGGAGGTGGGGGATATAGGGAGATGGACTCAACCCTTCCGAGTGTGACACTCTCTCCCCTCCCTGTGGTCAGTAGGACCCCTGAAAAGGTCCCCCAAGCTCAGTCCAGACAAAGGGACAACAAAGATTCACTTAACAAACCTCAGCACAAACAGACCACTCTACCTGCTGGAGACTGAGAAAAGATCGATTGCAAAGCCCACTTGTACCAATGCCAAAAGTCAGTATCTCAGTCTCCATCAGCTGGCAGAGGAGCGTAAACCCATCCATTTCTGTGCTGGTCTGGAGGGACGATAAAGAAGGAGAAATTAGGTTCTTACCTGCTAATTTACTTTCTTTTAGCTTCTCCAGACCAGTAGAGGTTAACTTTACGAATGGGTATATATCTAATCATGACCAGCAGGTGGAGACTGAAAACAAAACTTTGGGACAGTATATCCTAGCCCCTCCTCTCTATTTCCCTCAGTCTGCCGAATAGCCAAGCAGAACCAAGAACTGGAAAACAACAGAGAGAAAAAACAATACTCCAAAAGGAGTAACAAATAACATACCCAAAATGCTGTTGGAAAATGCAGAGGAGAAATTCCCGAAGGAAGAATGTCCCCACAGCTCGCCAGCTAAGCCAGCCGAGCCACAGCCGCTGTTCTTCAATTCTCCCCGGCCCTAGAAAAATACTAGAACCCGCAGCAAAAACCAAAAACTGCCCGCGCAACAGCCCCAACAACAACAACAACAGACAGGGTGGGGACCTCTACTGGTCTGGAGAAGCTAAAAGAAAGTAAATTAGCAGGTAAGAACCTAATTTCTCCTTCTTTAGCACTCTCCAGACCAGTAGAGGTTAACTTTACGAATGGGACGTACCAAAGCAGTCCCTCTCACGGGCGGGACCCCCGAAGGGCCGATACCAGTACACGCTCACCGAACACCGCGTCCCGACGCGCCTGCACATCAACCCGATAATGACGAACAAAGGAATGCAAGGAGGACCAAACCGCAGCATTACAAATATCCACTGGAGGCACGAGCGACGACTCAGCCCAAGAAGCCGCCTGACCCCGAGTGGAATGAGCCTTGAGAAACTCCGGAACAGGCTGCTGTTTCAGAAGATAAGCGGAAGCAATCGTCTCCGTGATCCAGCGCGCAATAGTAGCCTTAGAAGCGCCCGCTCCCCGACGAGGACCCGCCAGGAGGACAAAGAGATGATCGGACTTCCGGAATTTCTGGGTCCGCTGCACATAAGAGCGAAGGACCCGACCGACATCCAACTTGCGCAGCTGCCGTTGCTCAGAAGAGCCCTCCCGACCACCCAAGACCGGGAGAACCACCGATTGATTGACATGAAAAGGAGAAACAACCTTCGGCAGAAAGGAAGGAACAGGCCGCAAGACGACCCGCTCCCTAGAAAACTCCAAGAAGGGAGCCCTACAAGAGAAAGCCTGCAGCTCAGAAACACGCCTAGCAGAAGTAATGGCCACCAAAAAGACCGCCTTCAAAGTAAGGTCCTTCAAAGAACAGTCGTCCAAGGGCTCGAAAGGCGGACGCACCAAAACAGAGAGAACCAGATTAAGATCCCAAGAGGGAACCGAGGGCCGTAGGGGAGGCCTAAGCAACTTGGCCGCCCGCAAAAACCGAATCACATCAGGAAGAGCCGATAAACGCTGACCTGACACCAACCCTCGAAAGGCCTACAGGGCCGCAATATGAACCCGGAGAGAAGACCAAGCCAGGCCTCTATCCAGGCCATCCTGCAAGAACTCCAGAATGTTAGGCAGATAAGCGCGAAAAGAGGTCACTCCCCGCGCCCGACACCATTCCTCAAAGAGACGCCAAACCCGCACATAAGCCCGAGAGGTAGAAAGCCTCCGGGACCCCAACAGTGTAGAGATCACCTTGTCTGAATATCCCTTCTTGCTAAGGCGACCCCTTTCAAGAGCCACGCCGTAAGACAGAAGGGAGACGGGTCGAACATGGGAATGGGACCCTGCATCAGAAGGTCGTCCGAGAGAGGCAGAGGAAGAGGATCCGCTACCAGGTGCCTCACCAGATCCGCATACCACGGACGGCGAGGCCAATCCGGCGCCACCAGCACCACCAAACCCGGATGGTGAACAATGCGAAGAAGCACTCTGCCCACCAGCGGCCAAGGAGGGAACACATACAACAGCCCCTCCGTTGGCCACTGCTGGACCAGAGCATCCAGACCCTCGGCCAGACCGTCCCTGCGACGACTGAAGAAGCGGGGCACTTTGGCGTTGCCACCCGTGGCCATCAGGTCCATCAGGGGCTGCCCCCAAGCCTGCACTATCAACTGAAACGCCTCGGCGCCGAGACACCACTCTCCTGGATCTAGAAAGTGACGACTGAGGAAGTCTGCCTGAACATTTTCTACTCCGGCTATATGAGAGGCCGAGAGGTCCAGCAGATGGGATTCCGCCCAAACCATGAGCAGAGCCGCCTCCTGCGCCACCTGAGTGCTCTTGGTGCCCCCCTGACGATTGACCTAAGCCACCGCCGTGGCATTGTCCGACAGCACTCTGACCGACTTGCCCAGCAACAGGGAGTGGAAAACCAACAGCGCCAGACGGACCGCTCTGGTCTCCAACACGTTGATCGACCAGGCGGCCTCCTCCGCGGACCAGGTGCCCTGAGCTGAGTGACCCAAACACTGAGCCCCCCAACCCAGGAGACTCGCATCCGTCAGGAGCACCGTCCACTGCGGGAGATCCAGACCCACCCCCTGAACTAGGTGAGGGGTCTGGAGCCACCAACGCAGACTGCAGCGCGCCAAGTCTCGCAGGGGGACCGGAACATCCATCCCGTGCCTCTGGGGAGACCACCTCCGGAGCAGAGCATACTGGAGAGGACGCATGTGGGCCCGCGCCCACCTCACCACGTCCAGGGATGCCGCCATCGACCCCAAGACCTGGAGGAAATCTCGCGCCCGAGGACACCGGGACGCCAAAAGCAGGCGAATCTGAGATTGCAATTTGCTCACCCGGCCCTCTGGGAGGAAGACCCTCCCCAAGGAGGTGTCGAACAGCACCCCTAGGTACTCCAGACGCTGAGCCGGGACCAACCGACTCTTGGAAAGGTTGACCACCCAGCCCAGCGACCGGAGAAACTCCACCACCCGAGCAGTAACCCGGGAGCTTTCCTGCAACGACTTTGCCCGAATTAACCAGTCGTCCAGGTAGGGGTGTACCAGGATGCCCTCCGACCGCAAGGCTGCCGCGACGACCACCATCACCTTGGTGAACGTCCGAGGAGCCGTGGCCAGCCCAAAGGGAAGCGCACAGAACTGAAAGTGCCGACCCAAGATCGCAAAGCGCAGGAAACGCTGATGAGAGGCCCGAATGGGAACATGCAAGTAGGCCTCCGTCAGATCGAGAGAAGTGAGAAACTCCCCCGGCTGAACCGCCAGAATGACCGACCGCAGAGTTTCCATACGGAAAGAGGGAATCTTGAGAGCCCTGTTGACCCCTTTCAAATCGAGGATGGGCCGAAAGGTCCCCTCCTTCTTGGGCACCACAAAGTAAATGGAGTACCTGCCCGTGCCCCACTCCGGAGGGGGCACCGGAACAACTGCCCTGAGATCTAGCAAGCGTTGAAGGGTCTGGCGAAAAGCCTGCGTCTTCCCCGGAGTCTGACATGGAGAAGCGAGGAAAAAAAAAATCCGGCAGAGAGCGGGCGAACTCCAGGGCATAACCGTCCCGCACCACCTCCAGGACCCACTGATCGGACGTGATCTCGGCCCATTTGGGGAAAAATTCGCGCAGCCGGGCCCCCACCGGAACCAAAGGGGGCGCCGGCAAGGCGTCATTGTGCAGGACGGGAAGCGGGGGAACCGGCGGAGGGATTCCCTGCCCCCCGACGGGCCCCCCGAAAGGGCTGCATGCGCTGGAAGAACCGACCCCGGGAAAATCCCGGAGACTGGAAAGAAGCAGCCCCACGCCCAGGGCGATACTTGCGAAAATCCCGCAAACGCCCCCGGGCCGCACCCCCCCGAGACGCCGGACGGGCACGGTCCTCCAGCAGACGGGGAACTTTCGAGTCCGACAAAGTCTGAATCAACTTATCCAAGTCCTCTCCAAACAAAAACGACCCCCGAAAGGGAAATTTAGTAAGCTTAGCTTTGGACGCAGCATCCGCCGCCCAAGCGCGCAGCCACAACACACGCCTTGCGGCCACGCCAAAAGCCATAGACTTAGCCGAGATCCGCACCAAGTCATATAGAGCATCTGAGAGGAATGAGGCCGCCATCTCAATCTTCGCTACCTCCTGATCCACCAGAGACCAGTCGTCAGACTCTCGATCCAAGACCCGCTCCGCCCACCGAAACACGGCGCGAGCGACCAGTCCCCCACAAATAGCCGCCTGGACCCCAAAGGCAGAGACCTGAAAATTTTGCTTAAGGATGCTCTCCAATTTGCGCTCCTCAGAGTCCCGCAAGGCAGAACCGCCCTCAACAGGCACGGTATGCCGCTTGGAAATTGCCGAGACCACCGCATCCACGACTGGCGAAGCTAACGTAGCCCGATCCCCTTCCGGAATGGGATACAGGCGAGCCATGCTGCGCGCCAGCCGAAACGGCGTCTCCGGCGTTTTCCACTGCTCCAGAATAATATCCCGAATATCCTGATGCATAGGAAAAGAGCGGGAAACGGAACGGATCCCCCGTAACAGGGGGTCCCCCACACGCGGAGTCTCCGGCGGCGCGTCCTCAAAACGCAAAACCGAAGAAACCTGCTGAATAAGGTCAGGCAGCTCATCTTTCTGAAAAAAGGCGCACCACGGACGCCTCGTCACTGGAGAACGGGAAATCCGACAACCCGCCGCCAGCTTCCGTCCCCTCCAGAGAGTCCTGGAACTCCTCAGAAGGGTCCAGGTCCTCCTCCAGACCGACCCGTTCCTCCGACCACAAATTCTCGTCCCACGACACCCGCGGACGCTTGGACAAGGGAGGCGGCGGAGGGGACGTCACGCCAGACGAAAGAGGCAAAGCCGCAGGGAGCGCGGAGGAAAACCCACCCCCCGAAACCCCCTGGGCGCAACCGGGACCCCCAGCTGCCTGAAAATAGGCTCTGCATAAAGAAAAGAAAAATTCAGGAGAAAACCCCCCCGAGGGTCCCAAGGGACTCCCTGCCACAGCAGGGGACCCAGCAGAACCTTGCCCCTGCATAGTCAAAACAGGGGGAAGGTCACCTGAGGTGGAAGACAAAATGGAGGGGCCAGACAGAGAAGATGGCGGTTTTCCCGCCAAAAAAGCTCCCTCCATAGCCTGAAGCGGCTGAGAAACCTGAATAGTCTCAGCCGCTAAAGCAGGCAAGCCGGCATCAGCTGTCAACAAATCAGCTGAGAGGGAATCCTTCGGGGAATCCCTCCGTGGGCGGTTGTGGAAGACCGGGCTTCCCCACTGCTCCAAGCCGACTCGCGAGGCACCATCGGCGGGGAGCTCTGGGCGCCTGCAGCCGCTGCCGACGGAGCTCCACCACCTCACCGACCCAAACCGCCGAGTTCAGGCCGGCCGCGAGTGCCTCGCGGCTGGACTAAAATTGTGGCCTACTCCCCCGGAGAAGGGCACAATTGCTCCATAAGCGACCTAGCTATAAAAAAGTGCTGGTTACATGAAAAAATACAGTAAAATACAGTTTTCTTAAAGGGAAACAACCCTTCAGACCAGCACTACCTCAGGATTTTTTTTTTTTTTTTTTTTTTTTTACAGAACAGACTCCACAGGCTCTCGAAGCAATATGCCTTGCTTGATTTAGGGGGCAAGGGATACTGCTGAGGCTCCTCTAAAAAAATGTGGGGAGGTGGAGGAAGTGGGGGGAGGGACCCCGCTCGTGACCCGCCGGGTTTGACACCCCCGAGGTCGGACGAACCCCCAAACAGAGTCCGCCCAAGCTCCGTCCGGCTAAAAACAGGGACAATAAACCCCCTAAACAAATTCCAACAGCCCTACCAAGGGAGATGGGTACAGATCACTCAACACCTGCTGGAGACTGAAAGAAGACTGAGGGAAATAGAGAGGAGGGGCTAGGATATACTGTCCCAAAGTTTTGTTTTCAGTCTCCACCTGCTGGTCATGATTAGATATATACCCATTCGTAAAGTTAACCTCTACTGGTCTGGAGGGACGATAAAGAATTGGCAGTTACACTTGTAAATACACTAGGCTATAGTCTATAAGATTGTTCCTAAATGCTATAGCACGTAACTGCTTGCATGTCATTTATACAATACGCATATTAATGCTTGCCATTATTAACATAAATGGTACCACCCAAATTAAGTGTGCCAATTCAAGTCTACACTAATATTCTATAACAGAATCTTACCACACAGATGCCATTATAGCAGCATTAGTCCACCTAAGTGGAGGTGCAAAGTTATAGAATTTCCCCCATACTTGTTTAGGGTTCTATCAGTCTCTGCCATATACTTTGGGAACGTAAGATCAGGCTTTACCTGCAATCTTTCTGCTATCTCTCTTAATGATGCTAATTCAAACCGTAGCTGCATGTTATCCTCGTTTTCTTTATTAAGAGATGATAATGTATTCTGAAAACAAATAGAAGGTCATAAGAGGGAGTAAGATACAGGAGTCCTTGTTAGTGTTGATATTACTAGTTACTTAGTCACTGTTCTGCAAGCTAGTTGCCAATATCCAACAACACTTAACTGGACAATGCCACTGACTATCCACTTTTTAAGTAGGCTGGGGAGGAGTTGGCAACTAATAAAACCAGGTTGAGGAATTATGCTGTCCAGTTTGGGTGGAAGTTTGGAGTTAATAGCCTCTGACGCAGCTGAACAATGAAACATAGCCATGTCAAGCTAAACTTGGGAGCTTTAGAAATGATCTAATTAAAGGACTATTTCACTGGTGAATTTGTAAATTTACAATGATTAATTTTCATTTTCTTCCATCTTGAATATTGTAAATCGATTGCCTTGTTGTTTTATTGGCCAACACCTGCATTGTTTCCAGATACTCACCTGAAAGTATGCCAATCCTTCTACTCATTCCTGGAACATGAAGATACCTTACAATCCCCCCTCCTTCCTTCCCATCCCTCCGGAACATGAAAAGCCCCCTCCAGGATCCCCCCCCCCAAGTCTACCTGCCCATTCCCTGGTAGTCTAGCGATGAACAGGCAGGAGTGATGTCCAGTCAATTTTGCTCATCATGGTTGCTCACAACCTCTAGGAAGACCAAACGAGGCCCTTCTCCAAACCTTCCTGCAAAAAATCCAAGATACAGGACAAGGACATCCAGGATGGTGTGAATAGCATGAAGAATGACCTGGCGAAGCTTGAAGAATGGTCTGAAATTTGGCAGCTAAGATTTAATGCTAAGAAATGCAAGGTCATGCATTTTGGCTGCAAAAACCCGAGGGAAAGGTACAGTTTAGGGGGTGAAGACCTTATGTGCATGACAGAGGAGCGGGACTTCTGTGTGATTGTATGTGATGATCTTAAGATGGCTAAACAGGTTGAAAAGGTGATGGTGAAAGCTAGAAGGATGCTATTGAGCATAGGGTGAGGTCTGGCCAGTAGGAAAAAGGGAGGAATGGATGCCCCTGTTTAAGACTCTGGTGAGACCTCATTTAGAATATTGTGTACAATTCTGGAGACCGTACCTTCAAAAAGATATAAAAAGGATGGAGTCGGTACAGAAGAAGGCTACTAAAATGGTGCATGGTCTTTGTCATAAGGCATAGGGGAGCAGACTTAAAAATCTCAATCTGTATACTTTGGAGGGAGAGGGGAGATATGATAGAGACGTTTAAATACCTACGTGATATAAATGTGCGTGAATTGAATCTCTTTCATTTGAAAGGAAGCTCTGGAATGAGAGGGCATAGGATGAAGTTAAGAGGTGATAGGCTCAGGAGTAATCTATGGAAATACTTTTTTACAGAAAAGGTGGTAGATGCGTGGAACAGTCTCTCGGAAGAGGTAGTGGAGACAGAGTTTGTGTCTGAATTCAAGAGGGCCTGGGATAGGCACGTGGGATCTCTTAGAGAGAGGAAGAGATAATGGTTACTGTGGATGGGCACATTGGATGGGCCATTTGGCCTTTATCTGACATCATGTTTCTATGTTTCTATTTGTAAACCGAGTGGCACACCAGATTTCAAACAATCTTCAAATCTGCATATAGGCCTGAGAAGTAGAAATTTTCCTGGACTCCAAAAGGGTGGAAACAAATCTGCTTGAGAAGCCATTCCTACTTAGCCATAAGACAAAAGGGACCCAGATCGAACATCTGAATGGGTCCCTGAGACAAGCTTCTGAAGCTCCTCCCAGTGAAGAATGCATATGACTGAAGCATCCTCGCCAACAGGTGGTTCCGAACTCCAGTTATCTGCCTCATCCCTCCACCCCCCACTCCCTCCCTCACCCCCGAGAAGGTCCTGGGGATCTCCCAAGAATATAAGAATAGCCTTACTGGGTCAGAACAATGGTCCATCAAACCCAGTAGTCTGTTTTCATGATGGCCAATCCAGTTCCCTGCTACCTGGCCAAAACCCAAAGTGTAGCAACATTCCATGCTATCGAACCAGGGCAAGCAGTAGTTTCCCCCATGTCTTTCTCAATAAAAAACTATGGACATTGATACACATTGGGAAGAATAACCTGAATTACAATTACCGGATGCTAGGGTCCACCTTGGGGATTAGCACCCAAGAAAAGGATCTGGGTGTCATCGTAGACAATACGATGAAACCTTCCGCCCAATGTGCGGTGGCAGCCAAAAAAATAGGATGCCAGGACAGCTTTAGCGGTCAGGGAAATTTAAGACCACCGGTAGAAGAGACGGCTGGGAAAATCCCTGTGTGGGTGGTGGGGAAAGCCCGGGCCTCCCTGCTGCCCACAGCCAACAAACTGCAATCGGCTGAAGAAGAATCCTGCCAGCCGGCATGCAAAGTTGACCCGATGAGGGTTCTGCAAAATGGTGGGCCTTCCCCTTCCTGGTGCCGGGGAAAGGGGCCTAAGGCCCTGATTGGCTCAGATGCTTGTGAACCTATCTATAAGTTCTCTTTCACCAGCAATGATGAAGAGATGGTTGTCTTAAGATAACAAAGTACCCGTGTTGTCACAAGACCCTTGGGTATCCCCTGTAGTTTCTGCATAAACATTTTCCAGTAGCCCGTCATTTTTAGAGCGGTTTTTTAAAGAATCTAGGCCTTAGCATGCATTAACCTCTGAATTAACATGCATGAATTCTATTAGTGAACCTTAAAAATTTCTTACATGCATTAAATTTTTTAATTAAACAAATATGTGAAACAAACAAAAAGTTAAAATCAGGAGAAATGCTCAAAATAACCAAAGACAGACTCTGAAAATGTTTACCCTGTGCACATCCCTAAAAGATACTGCCACTCAAAATCCACTTAACTATATGTATGACAGCAATATTCAGCCACTCTGTATAGTGAAGAGGTTTAACTTATGCCAGAAAAAAGGCTGTTATTAATGCAGTGGCTGAATATCACCACTGTACCACTGCCACCAGCATCATTACACAAATAATCAGCACTACTGTCTATTCAGATAGTGACACTGAATATATGCATTTTTTTAAATGCCACAACTGCCACGGCTGTAAATTGCTCTATTAATGAGTGCAGTTTTAAACCCCCAATCTGAACACCCCCCCCCTCCCCAGAATGCTCTCTTTTTAATCTGTGGAAGCCTATTTGTACTTTTAATCAAGCAGAACAAGGCACTTCTGCAGACAAGTCAATCTACCCAGGTAAAAAGCACTGAAAAATAACCTATTAAGCAATATTTTCCTGAGATGCATTTTTTTACCTTTTCTTCTTCTTGAAGTCGACAAATGGTGGCATCTTGAGCATCTATAAACATAAAAAATAATTCAAATATATTAGCAATGGCAAAATATTATTGTTAGATTAAATACCTCCCTAAAGACCTGATCAAAAACTACAGAGATTTATTATCTAGATATATCATTCTTTAGAAGCCTTTCAAACTGTTTTCAGATGTATTAATATCTGATAGTGAAAATATGAAAGGAAACGAGAGTAGAGAGGATACAGTCCGTATTGCAGATCACCCAAGGCAACCCCGGGAGTGAAAGCAATCACAACAGCATCATGGAATAGAAGTGTTTTCAGATTGCTTTTAAACTGTACGAGAAAGTGCACTTCAGAGAGAAGGTCCGATAACACTAGAAATTTAAGATCTAATAAAGCCATGTGAGATTTGCCGAAGGGAGAGAATCAGAAGAGTGTCAGACTGAGAAGTACATAGTAACACAGTAAATAACAGCAGTAACATAGTAGATGACGGCAGATAAAGAACCGAATGGTCCATCCAGTCTGCCCAACCTGATTCAATTTAAATTTTTTTTTATTTTTTCTTCTTAGCTATTTCTGGGCATGAATCCAAAGCTCTACCCGGTTCTGTGCTTGGGTTCCAACTGCTGAAGTCTCCATCAAAGCTCACTCCAGCCCATCTACACCCTTCAAGCCATTGAAGCCCTCCCCAGTAGAGAGCTGCACGGGAACGGGGACGACGGAAATCCCACGGGACCTGTGGGGATCCCGGGGGGACGCCCCCTAGGGTCGCTGGGATCCCATGGGGATGCCCCCTAGGCGGGGTTCCTGCGGGTTGGATGTACTCGCGAGACTCGTCTTCTCCCAGCTGCCCTGCCACAGCACACAGCCAATCGGAAGTCTTCCACGATGTCAGCGCTGACGTCGGAGGGAGGGCTTAAGCAAAGCCCTCCCTTCCTCCGACGTCAGCGCTGACATCGGGAAGATTTCCGGTCGGCTGTGTGCTGCGGCAGGGCAGGTAGGGAAAGGCAGTGGTGTACCAAGAGGGGGCGTGGAGGGCGGTCCACCCCGGGTGCAGCCTTAGGGGGGGGGTGTGCACAGCCGGCCAGGTCCCCTTACCTTTGTGGCGCTTCCCCTGACCAACCGACAACAGGCCCAGTCCGACAAACCTCCCTGCCCTGTAGCCGCGAATCTAAATTACCTTCTTACAGCAGCTTCAATACTCCAGCTCCTGCTCCGTGAAAAAGAATTTCCTAACATTACTCTAAGTCTGCCACCCCGCAACCACAATCAATGTCCTCTAGTTTTACCAATTTCCCTTCTCTGAAAAAGATATTAATACCTTTCAAATACTTAAATGCCTATATCATATCACCCTTCTCTCTATACAGCCTCATATCCTCCTGGCTACAGCTATCGCCTTGTCACACTACTTTGTTGCCTTCAGACCTCAGATACTATCACCCTAAGGTCCCTCTTCCTGTTCGAGCATATCAGCCTCTCACCTCCCAGCACATACATCTCCTTCAGATTTCTGCTCCCCAAATGCATCTTTCTGCACTTCTTTGCATTGAATTTTAGTTGCCAGATATCAGACAATTCTTCTAACTTTTGCAGATCCTTTTTCATGATGTCCACTCCCTTTGGAGTGTCCACTCTGTTACCAATCTTGGTATCATCTGCAAAAATTCCAAAGCGTGGGGGCTACTCCTGAGAAGGCTCACTGGCGGGTATTACATTATACAATTTCTTTTGATGAAGGTACGAAGAGTGATGCTCCATGAGAAGACCTTGGCCCATCTGGTCTGAAGACCTTGTGTGCATGGCATTGCAATTGTATTTATTTTTGCATTTCTATTCCTCTCTATCCAATGTTCTAGACGGATGGCAAAGGACTCTCACAATAACAATCTGACAATAGACACTGATCAGTGATGTTTACAGTAATCCCTAGATTTGTATAGGTGGGTTATAAATTGGATTGATTGATGTTGAAAAGAGGACACAAAAGGTAGTAGTTTGACAATGAACAATCTGTAATGCTTTCAGTCAGAGTGGAATAGAAAACTGAATAAATAAATATGTTTATGTTTTATTAACATTTGATATACCGCTTAAGCATATTACAGATCTAAGCGGTTTACAATAAAATACAGGCACTTAGAACTTCCCTATATGTTCCGAAGGCTCACAATCTAGCTAAAGTACTCGAGTAAACAATTAATAATAATAATTTTATTTCTTATATACCGCCCAACCAGAAGATCCAGGCGGTTCACAGCAAGAGAACTGAGGCATATCAGTGAAGATGTAAGATACAGTACGAATCAGTAGAATTCAATGCTATACAATACAATAAAATACAACATGATGCAATGTAGAGTGATATAAAGCAAAGTCATCGCATGAATTTACCAAACAGATTGGGCAATCAGAGAACACATCCAAGAGTTCATTCTCCCTGCTTGAAAGGCTAGAGTTTTGTCTAAGAAACTTTTAAAATGGCAGGCTGGGAGGGAAGGGGATAAATTTAATTTGATAAGATTAATTGTAGAATTTCAAGTGATATAGCTATGTTAAAATGTTAATACCAATGTTGATGTACTTGATGTAAGTTATAAAATGAATAAAGAATTATAAAAATAATAATAATAATAATAATGAAAAGAAAAGAAAAGAAAAAGATAAATAATGCCACTTCTCCGTCCTTTTTACCTACCCTATCCCTCATGAATAGATTATAGCCAGGTATAGCTACATCCCATGGTTGTACTACATCTCCATGACCACCACTAAATCCAATTCAGCTTCTAGATCTGGAAACTTTGCTATCCATGTTAACAGTGATACAGTCTTTTCTGAACTCAATCCCTACATGTAATGTGTTCTGGTTTCTATCTAGAAGTGGTAACACACCAAGATTACTTTTCAGCTGCTTGCATTCCTCCTCCAATTGTCTGTTTTTCTCTTCCTCAGTCTGCAGCCTGTGCCGGAAGATCTGTCCTTCATCCCTCAGGCTCTGGCAATCCTGCTGCAATACCTGCACCTGTAACACATTTCCAAATAAGCACATTTACTCCTGGTGCTAGCACAGGAGTGGAACGGAAGGTCCTTTCCGTTCAGTCTGAGATGGGGAAAGCTTTCTTCAATGCAAGATTGCTTTATCCCTTGGATATCTCTGGACAAAGTTAGTAAACTATAGCAGGTATTCTCTGAGAAGAAGAAATTAGGTCTTACCTGCTCATGTTCTCTCTTTTAGTCCCTTCAGACCAGCACAGATGGATGGGTTTATGCTCCTCTGCCAGCAGGCAAAGACTGAGAACAAACTGAACGGTATAAGTAGGCTGTGCAGTCCCCTTGAGATCAGCCCATGAATAGCAAAAGCAGGAACCACAAAAGTAAAAATGTCCTTTTTAAAAAATAAAAATAACGTGAACAGTTGAAGGAAAAATAGAACAGGTAACCATTTTGAAAACCACAGTTCACTAGCTAAACCAGTCGAATCAGAGCACGCTGCTCTGCTCATTCATTTCCTTTTTTAAGAAATACTCCCCAAAAGACCACGATATGCAAAAACCAACTCTTAGTATCACCAAGCAAAATCACCAAAAAAAGTCACAGGCCAAGTTCTGTGGTAATCTGGAGGACTAAAAGAAAGAAAATTAGCAGGTAAGACCTAATTTCTCCTTCTTTAGCATCTCTCCAGACTGGCACAGAAGGATGGGACCCATTCCAAGCAGTGCCCATCATGGGTGGAATCCCCAAAGAGCAGCAACAAGAACCCGTTCACCAAAATCCGCATCCCGACAAGCCTAAATGTCAACCTGGTAGTGACACACAAAGGAATGTAGAGACGACCAAACAACAAACTTACAAATATCCGCCAGGGGCACAAGAGAACTCTTTGTCCAAGAGGCTGCCTGACAATGCATAGAGTGAGCCTTGAGAAAGTCATGGACTGATTTCTTCTGAAGAAAATATGCTGTAGCAATAGCTTCCTTAATCCAGCGTGAAATAGAAGCCTTAGAAGCACCTTCCCCCTTACAACTGCCCGCTAACAACACAAAGAGACGATCCGTCTACCTGAACTCTTGAGTCCTCTTCACATAAGCCCAGAGGACTCTGTGGACATCTAACTTGTGCAACTACTTCTGCTCCAAAGAACCTTCCCAACTCCTCAAGACTGGGAAGGAAAATGTCTGACTCACATGAAAAGGGAAAAGTACCTTTGAGAGAAAAGATTGAACGGGCCACAGAATCACTAGAAAATTACAAGAAGGGAGCCCGACAAGAAAAAGCTTGCAACTCCAACAAACGTTACCATAAACACTGCCTTCAAAGTAAGGCCTTTCATTGTGTAGGAATGCAATGGCTCAAATGGAGGATGAACCAACACCGACAAGACCAAATTGAGATCCCAAGCTGGAATCGAAGGCCGAAACGGTGGCCAAAGCAGCTTCACTGCTCTCAAAAAACGGATGACATCAGGAAGAGAGGACAACCATTGCCCTTGCACTAAACCTCTGAAAGATGCCAATGTTGCAACTTGAAGCCATAAGGAAGACTAAACAAGGCCCCTCTCTAGGCCATCCTGTAAAAAATCCAGAATGTAAGGCAAAGACGCATGAAGAGGAAACACCAACATCAATATGGAACACCAATCTTCAAAGAGGCGCCAGATGCATACATAGGCCCAGAAAGTCGAGAACCAATGAGACCCCAGGAGAGATCACCTTATCCGAATATCCTTTTCTATTTAGATGTTCTCTTTCAAAAGCCAAGCCATAAGAAAAAAGGGACCCTGATTGAACAAGGGAATGGGACCATGAGTCAGAAGGTTGTCCAAAAGGGGCAGAGGAAGGGGCTCTACGACAAGAAGATGAACCAAGTCCCAATACCATGGGCAATTGGGTCAATCCAGTGCCACCAGAATCACACAGAAGGGCACAGTATGAAGAAGAACTCTGCCCACCAGAGGCCACGGAGGAAAGATATAGAAGGCTGTCTTTCGGCCAACTCTGCACAAAAGCATCCAGCCCCTTGGCCTGAAAATCCCTGCGCCAACTGAAGAATCGCTTCACTTTGGTGTTGAAGCATTTGGCCATAAGGTCCATCATCGGCTGACCCCACGACCAAACTATCAGATTGAAGGCCTCCATTCCTAGGTACTACTTGCCAGGCTCTAGCACATGATGACTCAGAAAATCAGTTTGGACGTTCTCCACTCCCACTATATGGGATGCCGAGAGGCCGAGCAGGTGAGTCTCCACCCAGGCCATGAGGAGTGCTGCCTCCTGAGCCACTAACCAACACTTGATTCCTTACTGCTGATTGACATAGGCCACCGCTGTAGCATTGTTGGAGAGAACCCTGACTGTCTTGCGTGCCAGCAAAGACAGAAAGGCTGAAAGTGCCAGCCAAATGGCTTTGGTTTCCAGAAAGTTGATCGGCCAGAGACCAACTGCCCTGAGTTGATCGACCGAGACACTGGGCTTCCCAGCTGAGAAGACTGGCATCCGTTAGGAGAACTGTCCATTGAGGCTGATCCAGACTCACTCCCTGGACCAGACTTTGTAAGTGAAGCCACAAACGCAGACGGTGGCAAGCTAGCCCATGAAGGGGTACCAGCATTTCCAAATCATGAGCCTGTGGAGACCACCTCTGAAGGAGCGTGTACTGCAGGGGACGCATGTGAGCTCACACCCACTGGACAACCTGTAACAAAGCTGCCATCAATTTCAAATCCTAAAGGAATTCCGGAGCTTGAGGACGAGAGCCCATAAGACTGCGAATCTGCAACTGCAACTTCTGCACCCGGGTCTTGGGAAGAAACATTCTTCCTAGACCATTGTCAAAGAGAAATCTAAGATCGTTACTAAGCCACGGAATAGGGGGAGAAGTGCATAGATGGATCGGTAAATGGTTAGAGAACAGAATGCAGAGGGTTAACATAAAAGGGAAATTCTCGGACTGGGTGAAAGTGACTAGTGGAGTGCCCCAGGGCTCGGTTCTTGGGCCTATTTTGTTCAATATTTTTATAAATGATCTTGAGGAGGAAATAACAAGTAATATAATAAAGTTCGCCGATGATACAAAATTATGTCGGGCAGTTGGCTCTCAAAGGGACTGCGAGGAGCTTCAGAAGGGTGGAAACATGGGCGACAAAGTGGCAGATGAATTTTAACATTAATAAATGCAAGGTGATGCATCTAGGAAAAAAGAATAAAGAACACGAGTATAAAATGTTTGGGGTAACACTAGCAAAATGCGAACAGGAAAGGGATTTGGGGGTACTGATTGACAGAACCCTGAAGCCATCGGCACAGTGTGTGGCGGCAGCGAAGAGAGCAAACAGGATATTGGGCATAATTAGGAAAGGGATCACAAGTAGATCTGAAGAAGTCATAATGCCGCTTTATAGAGCAATGGTTAGACCACACTTGGAGTACTGTGTCCAACACTGTTCTCCTTATCTTAAGAAGGACATAACTCTGTTGGAGAAGGTGCAAAGGCGAGCCACGAAACTAGTCAAAGGTATGAAAAAGTTGAGCTATGAAGAACGCCTCAAGAAACTGGGACTGTTCACACTCGAGAGGAGAAGACTGAGAGGCGATTTGAAAGAGACTTTTAAAATATTAAAAGGATTTGATGACATAGACCAAGAAGCAACATTACTAAGATTTTCAGATGTGACAAGGACAAGAGGTCATAGCCTGAAACTGGGTGGCAGCAGGTTCAGGACGAATGCCAGAAAGTTCTGTTTCTCACAACGAGTGGTGGGCGCTTGGAATTCTCTTCCTGAGGGTGTTGTGGCGGAGCCTACTCTTCGGGGTTTCAAGCACAAGTTGGATATACACCTTCTTGCAAATCATATTGAGAGATACGGTAATTTCAGGTTTTCATAATAGAGAACTAAATGGGCCGCCGCGTGAGCGGATCGCCGGACTTGATGGACCTCGGTCTGATCCGGTGAGGGCATTTCTTATGTTCTTATGTTCCTGGAAGGATTTCACCCAAATCAACCAGTCATCCAGTCAACCAGTCATCTAGATAAACCAAAATTCCCTCTCTGCATAAGGCCACCGCCACACCACCATAATCTTTCTGAAGGTACACGGAGCCATGGCTAGGCCAAGCAGAAGCGTACAGAATTGATAATGCTGTCTCCAAATCACAAAGTGAAGGAATCGCTGATGAGCTTCTTGAATAGAAATGTGCGGAAACACCTCCGTCAGATTGAAAGAGGTCAAGAATTCACCCAGTTGGACCACGAGAACCAAGGACCTGAGCGTCCAGCTCATCCCCTTAAGATCCAGAATGGGATGAAAGGATACCTCTTTCTTGGGAACCAGAAAGTAAATGGAATATCTCCCGGTATGAATTTCATTGGGTGGAACCGGAACCACAGTCTGGAGGTCCAACAACCTCTATAGAGTGGCAAAATGCCTGCTTCTTCCAGGAGGACTGTCAAGGAGAGGTAGGGAAAAGATCTGGTACAGGCCAGTTGAACTTGAAGGTATAACCTTTGCGGATCACCTTCAGAACCCACTGATCTGCTGTAATTGTGTTCCACCCCCGATAGAAAACTCGTAACCTAGCTCTTACTAGAACCGGGGAAAGGACCTGAGCACCGTCACTGTGCTGGAGGAGAGACCAGAAGAGTCATGGTTGCCACAGTGCATGACCCGAAAGGACTGCATCCACTGGAATAAACAACCTCTGTAAGCAGAAGACAACACTCTACCAGGGCGATAACAGAAAGACTCCCAAAATCATTCCCAGCCTAAACCTCCTCTACCAGATTACCGAGGTTTGTCCTCTGGCAAGCAAGGGAGCTTAGAGTCCCCTAAACTCTAAACCAGCTTTTCTAGTTCCTCTCCAAAGAGAAAGGAACCCTTAAAGAGAAACCTACTGAGCTTAGACTTTGAGGTACAATCCGCCAAACAACCACAGAGCCACAAAGACCATCTAGTAACCACACTTAAGGCTATAGATTTAGCTAAAGAATGCAACAAATCATATATAGCAAATGAGATTTAACGTGAGAGGGGACATGATAGAAACATTCAAGATAATGAAGGGAACAGACTTAGTAGAAACAGGTTATTCACCCTCTCCAAGGTAGAGAGAACGAGAGGGCACTCTCTAAAGTTAAAAGGGGATCGATTCCGTATAAACTAGAACGCTCTTCCAGAGGCTGTTATAGGGGAAAACAGCTTCCAGGGATTCAAGATAAAGTTAGACAAGTTCCTGCTGAACCAGAATGTACGCAAATAAAGCTAGTCTCAGTTAGGACACTGGTCTTTGACCAAAGGGCCGCCGCGTGAATGGACTGCTGGGCACGACGGACCACTGGTCTGACCCAGCAGTGGTAATTCTTATGTTCTTATAAGAAGAGCCTAACTTAATCTTTGCTAGCTTCTGATCCACCAGAGACCAATCACTGGACTCTTTTTTATCCAGTGTATGTTCGGCCCAATGGAAACAGGCCCTAGCCACCAGACCACCACAAATGGCTGCTTGGACCATCAAGGCTGCCACATCAACACTCTCTTTAAGAATGGATTCCATTCACCAGTCCTGAGGGTCCCTCAAGGCCGAACCTCCTATCACTGGTACTATGTGACACTTAGCAATGGCTGAGACCACAGCATCTACCACAGGAGTCCCTATCTGCATCAGGAATAAGGTACAAATAGGTCATAGAACGAACTAGCTGGAAACTGGGACTTTCCATTGTGCATGTACAATATCATGGATATCTTGATGCATGGGAAAGGACTGAGAAGCAGCCCGAATATCCTGAAGGGGGTCCAATACACGAGGGGTCTCCTTAGAGTCTTCCTCAAACCTGAGGACAGAGGACACATGAAGAATGAGCTCCTGAAGCTCTTCCTGGTGAAAAAAACACTCAACTGAAGAATCCTCACCTGCGGGCAGCTCCAAATTCCAGTCATCTGCCCCCCCCTCCCCTAAGGGTCTAGCAGATCACCAGAGACCCAAATCCTCATCAGGGGATACACTGTCCACTTAAAAACTTGGTTCTCCCAGGAGAGACATTGCCACTTGAGCAGAGGAAGTTGGGTGAATAAACCACGGAACCAGAGGAGGCAGCCATCCCTGAGGAACCCAAGGCCATCAGAGAATGTGCAGAGACACCAGCCAAGTGCATGCAATAAGCCTTGTACATGGCCAGCACAAAATCAGAAGAAACCCCCATTGTTGAAAGAAAGGCAAGCACCACCTCCAAGGAAGAGGCCTGTGAGACCTGTTCTTGTTTCTCAATGTAGGCGGGAACTCAGCAGTAGACTCAGTCAAGATAGTGGAGTTTCCCGCCAAAGAAAAAACAACCAGCAAAAAAGGTTCCCCCAAGTCATGAGTAAAGAAAAGGCCTGAGAAATCAAAGCCACAGTACAGAAATCCCCAGAAAAGCCCAATGCATTGGCAGGGGATATCTGCGGCAGTAAGGGAACCCTGGGACTCCCCACTTCCAGCTGGCGCGTCTGACAAGATAACTCCCCTGTACAAGGGAACCCCAGCCATCTCCACCGCCGATTGACTTTCCCCTTGTGATGGCCAGGGAATATCCTTTGCCAGTCAGCAGGGCAGCCCATGAAACCGACTCAGCAGAGGATTCCCCTTCTCGTGAACAAAAACCCCCCACAAATGCCAGCTTCAGTGAGGCATCGGCAGAACAAGCAGAGCACACCTTTGGCTGAGAAGTGCTCATTACAAATAGTTACGTGTTAGGCCTCCCCTCAAACAACCTGGTAGGAAGGAAAGTACAAATTAAAACAAATTAAAAGCTTTTCTTCAAACCAGCACCTTTTTGGGGGTTTTTCTAACTTAATTTAAAAAAGAGCAGATCCCCACAGGCTCACTAAGCTACAGTCACTGCCTAAATGTAGAGGTGTACAGCTGAGGCACCTCTAAAACAAAAGGGATGGGGAATTGGAAGAGGGGACTCAGTTGTCCAAGTGTGGCACCCCTGAGGTGAAAAAAAAGGGACCCTATCTCCGTCCGGGCAAAAAGGGCCAGTAATGGCCACTGCCTATCCCCTCCAACAGAGAATCACCAAATTTAAGCAAAGGCTAAACAAGGCTGCAGAGCCTTAGCACTTCCACCTATACTAAGCCAAATCAACAAGTTAAAAAGTGATAAATCGCCTGGACCGGATGGTATACATCCCAGGGTACTAAAAGAACTCAAACATGAAATTGCTGACCTGTCACTAAAATCGCTGTAGTACCTGAAGATTGGAGGGTGGCCAATGTTACACTGATTTTTAAAAAGGGCTCCAGGGGAGATCACGGAAATTACAGAGTCTAGGGGACACTTGAAGTTAAAGAGAAATACTTTTAAAACCAATAGGAGGAAATATTTTTTCACTCAGAAAATAGTTAAGCTCTGGAATGCATTGCCAGAGGTTGTGATAAGAGTGGATAGCGTAGCTGGTTTTAAGGAAGACATGGGGGAAGCCACTGCTTGCCCTGGATCGGTAGCATTGAATGTTGCAACTCTTTGAATTTTTGCCAGATACTAGTGACCTGGGTTGGCCACCGTGAGGACAGACTACTGGGCTAGATGAGCTAGATTGTGAGCCTTCAGAACAGATAGGGAAGTTCTAAGTACCTGTAACATATAACATAGTAGATGACGGCAGATAAAGACCCGAATGGTCCATCCAGTCTGCCCAACCTGATTCAACCCAAATTTTTATTTTATTTTATTTTAATTTTTCTTCCTAGCTATTTCTGGGCAAGAATCCAAAGCTCCATCCGGCACCGTGCCTGGGTTCCAACTGCCAAAATCTCCGCCAAGACCCACTCCAGCCCATCCACACCCTCCCAGCCATTGAAGCCCTCCCCTGCCCATCCTCCACCAAACGGTCATACACAGACACAGACCGTGCAAGTCTGCCCAGTAACTGGCCTAGTTCAATATTTAATATTATTTTCTGATTCTAAATCTTCTGTGTTCATCCCACGCTTCTTTGAACTCAGTCACAGTTTTACTCTCCACCACCTCTCTCGGGAGCGCATTCCAGGCATCCACTACCCTCTCCGTAAAGTAGAATTTCCTAACATTGCCCCTGAATCTACCACCCCTCAACCTCAAATTATGTCCTCTGGTTTTACCATTTTCCTTTCTCTGGAAAAGATTTTGTTCTACGTTAATACCCTTTAAGTATTTGAACGTCTGAATCATATCTCCCCTGTCTCTCCTTTCCTCTAGGGTATACATATTCAGGGCTTCCAGTATCTCCTCATACGTCTTCTGGTGCAAGCCTCCTATCATTTTCGTCGCCCTCCTCTGGACCGCCTGAAGTCTTCTTACGTCTTTCGCCAGATACGGTCTCCAAAACTGAACACAATACTCCAAGTGGGGCCTCACCAATGACCTGTACAGGGGCATCAACACCTTCTTTCTTCTACTGACTACGCCTCTCTTTATACAGCCCAGAATCCTTCTGGCAGCAGCCACTGCCTTGTCACACTGTTTTTTCGCCTTTAGATCTTCGGACACTATCACCCCAAGGTCCCTCTCCCCGTCCGTGCATATCAGCTTCTCTCCTCCCAGCATATACGGTTCCTTCCTATTATTAATCCCCAAATGCATTACTCTGCATTTCTTTGCATTGAATTTTAGTTGCCAGGCATTAGACCATTCCTCTAACTTTTGCAGATCTTTTTTCATATTTTCCACTCCCTCTTCGGTGTCTACTCTGTTACAAATCTTGGTATCATCTGCAAAAAGGCACACTTTTCCTTCTAACCCTTCGGCAATGTCACTCACATACATATTGAACAGGATTGGCCCCAGCACCGAACCCTGAGGGACTCCACTAGTCACCTTTCCTTCCTTCGAGCGACTTCCATTAACCGCTTAGATCTGTAATATGCTTAAGCGGTATATCAAATGTTAATAAAACATAAACATAAACCATTGGTTTGACCCAGTAAGGCTATTCTTATGTTCTAAGCAGTATGTTTGGATTCAGCCTAAAAAGGTGTCCTAGAAACACAACTGTTCCTTCCAGAAACTGAATCCAAAGTTAACATATTTTTTAGTATCTTCCGCAGATATAAAAAAGTAGCCTAAATAAAGGGGCCCCTTGCTCTGGACCTAGTTGGGATCATGCCCCAAAACTTTGGATATATTCATTAGAAGCCCCAAGATAACTCCTAAAAAATTTCATCAATTTCTGAGATGGACAAGTGGGGAGCTCTGGACAATTTGACATGGAATGAGCCTAAGTTAGTCACCTTTATCTATATGTTCCACCTCAGTTTAACCCCTGTGCTGTCTATTAACATGTTTTAATTTGTATTGTGTTGACATTATAAGTAGCATACTATACCATTATTGTGTACTGTTATCATGAATGTTGTAATTGTTTATTGCCTACGTCTGGGTTATATTTTATTGTAGGCTGCCTTGAATGAATCATAATAAATAAATAAAACAGTAGTCTTCAATGAATCCCAATAAATAAACAAAATACAGTAGCCTCTCTTGAAAAGGAAAGCAACAAAAATATGGTGATCGTTTCAGTATTCACCTCTTTGCGCTCCAACTCAACTACTTTTTCCATGTCCTGGATACTAAGTAGTTGGGCAGCCTGTGACTCCTCCAAAGATAAGCGAAAGCTTCTCTCTTGTGACAGCTGCTCCTCCACCTGCATCAGAAGAATATCCATAAATCATTCTGGTCCAATGTTTTTTATACACTGTGAAATGGAACCTGGATAGCAGCAGAATCTGTACTGGGTTTCCTACATTTTTGCTAAGCTTGGCAACAGATGTCTTTCACAGGAAATATTCATTTAATTCTAGATTGAAATGTTGCAACAGAAAATAGATTTGCTTACCTGAAATGGTAGTTCTTTGTAGACAGACAATCTTACAGTCACATAAGTGGGGTGAAGTCACGAAGGTGGAACCATCCCAGCCAGTACAAAGCACAGAAAACCCCAGGCCTCCTCACCGCTGGCTGACACAATGGCCAGGGAATCCCCAGAGCCACTGGCGATTAGGGAAACCTGAGCCTCCCTGCTGACCACAGCCTACTCTGCCAACCAGGGAGTCCCTCTTGTTGGCTCGCAAAGCAAACCTTGATTAGGATTCCTCTTTGCATGGCCGTGAACATAAATTATACACACCGGCATCTTTGAGGTCTCAGCGGGAGCACACTGAGCACTTCTTCGGTCCAGATGTGCTCACTGCTCCAGTTGCAGTTGAACCAGGTCAGCATACCAAGGGTGCCCTGGCCAATCGGGCACCACAAGAATCACCTGACCCTGGTGTGTCTTGATTCTCTGCAGAAGGCAGCCTATCATGGGCAATAGAGGGAAGACAGAGAAGTCCTTCTTGGGGTAATGGCTGCACCATGGCGTCCAACCCTTGGCTTCCGGGTTCGTGACGGCAACTGAAGAAATGAGCCGCCTTCTTGTTGACTGCCAACACCATCAGGTTGAACATCGGGCATCCCCATCTCTCTTCAATGTATTGGAAGGCTCTGTAGAACAGGGACCATTTTTCTTAATCCAGAGTTTGATGGCTGAGATAATTTGCTTGAATGTTGTCTGCTCCTGCTATATGCACCACTGAAAGAGCCAGAAGATGCTTTTCCACTCAGCGAAAGAGCATTTTAGTCTCCTGCTACAGAGGCGTGCTTCAGGTGCTCCCTTGTTGACTGACATAGGCCACCACTGTAATATTGTCTGAGAAGACTCAAACCACCTTGTTCTAGAGCGCACGATTGAAGTGCAGGAGAATCAGCTGGATCGCTTGAAGCTCCAAATGATTAATCAACCACTTTCTCTCAGAAGGGGACCAACAGCCTTATACCAGACTGTCTGCGCAAAACATCCCCTAACCCAGCCATAAACACTGGCGTCCATCATCAAGATCACCTACACGGAGATCTGGAGGGGAACGCCTCTGGACAGAGAGGGATCAACCATCAAGCTAGAATGTGCCAAGCTTCCATCATCTAGGAGAGCCGAACATACAGCGGATCTCTCTACGGACTCCAATGGGAGATAAGATAGTCTTGCAACAGGCATAAGTGCGCCCTCACCCAAGGAGCTACATCGATGGCTTTCAGGAATTGAGAGTCCAGAAAGGTACATATCAACTGCCAAAGCTTCTCCTGGTGCAACTTGGTAAGAAACACTTTGTTAATTCCCATGGCAAAACAGATCCCCAGGTCTTGCATCGGAACAAGGTAACTTCTGAAAGTTGACTACCCAGCCTAGTCTCTGAAGCAACTGAAAGGCTTGGCGCACTGCTAGGTACCTCTTGGATTCTGAATGGGTTCTGATAAGCCAATCGTCCATACAGAAAGACTTGGGTCCCGAGTTTCCGTAGGTGGGCTGCCACCACCACCATCACCTTGGTAAATGTCTGGGGCACTGTCGCCAGCCCAAAGGGCAAGGCCGCAAACTGCAAACTTTTGGGGAGGTATGCTGGGGGAGACAGAGGTGAGGAGAGGCACCAATCATCACAGCTGATGAAACAACCCACAATGAAACGACTGCAATGAATCGTCCCATTCCGATTAACAACCACTATGTAAATTTGTATTGCGCACAGAGAAAACTGGGAAAAAATATAAACTGACTGTTACATTTGGATATGGTAATTTGGGAATACCCAGCACACGTGCAGAAAGCTTTTCTAGAGTTTCTGTGCTTTGTACTGGCCATCACCGTAACATCACCCCATTTGTGTGGCTGTAAAATATAGTCTAAGAAGGACCCAAATGCAGACAGGTATAACAACTCCATTGCACTAGTAATAGCAACTTCAGATGTCAGTAGCAGAGCATGTTTTTCCCATCCTCAAACAGCTCCTGAGGAAGAATTGATGGATCTTCATCCAATTTTGATCTCCACAGAGGGATAAAAGTTCTGAGATCAATTATATGATAGAATAGCTTGCATTATACAGCAAAGCTGCTAAAAACGTGTCTTTCTAAAGTTTGATCTGTTCTGTGCCTCTTTTGACTTTGCCTCATTAAAAAAGTCTCTTTGAATGAGGCACCTGTTCACAAACTGCAGCAGTACATTGACATGTGACAGATTCCATAAAAGCTGGGATAACCTCCATGGAGTGGCCATGATTCTAAACCTAGTATCTTAGGGTCTTAACTGTTTTGAATAAAAGCCACATTACTTTTGGCAGCTGTCTAAATTACAAAGCATGCTGATAAGACATGGCATGGGACTTAGGTGTTAGCTTAAGTATGGAACTTGTAAGACCCAAAGAAGAAGATAAAGCCAGGACTAGGCCATCAGGGGAGGAGTTGGAGGCCAATACGGCTTAGGACTATTGCAAGGGGCAGAAGCTGGAAAGGGGTTGACAGGGTAATCAACAACAGGGGATGAGGAAAGAAATAGGCTCATCTACCCAAGGTGGTAAAGAACCAGAGAAAAGGCAACCAAGTGGCTTGCTCAGAGTTCCCAATTCCATTCCCTCATATGAATACAACATAAAGGACTGCTGGATCCACTTTCTGAACTTACCTCCTGAAGCCTGAGACTTATTTGATTTTTTGTAGACCTCAGCAAATCTGCAGCAATTGTAACATCTGACTAGATACAAAACAAATATACAGAAGAGATGTAATGATATCCCTGAAACATGGAGATATACAAGTCAATATTCAGCCATAGTGGTCAATGCGTTTTTTTTTAAACATTGGCTGCAACATTAGAAAAAAAAAAACCAACCCAACACACAACCACAGTGAGCACCACTATCTACTAAATATGACAACTAAACACCCATATCTATACACACAGCAGCTGAGTAGTTTAATTTAGAACAACTTTTTTCTATCCTAACTTAAACCCACTCAGCAATATGGATAGTGGCTGAATAATGTCACTAAATTTACAGCTAGACAAACTAGCTGCATTTAGAGGGAATTTTCATCAGTACTTTCTCTGCATAGTGTCACTAAAAATTCAGACAAAGAGGACTTGTAATTTTCCTGCCTTTGTGGCCGTGGCGATCTCCAGGGCAGCACTAAGTCTCTCTTTTTCATCCTGAACCATCTCCTTCTCCTCACTCTTCTCATGCAGCTTTTGGCGTAATTGCATCATTTCCAGCTGCATCTCCTTCAGTTCCTGTGCATGTTCTTCCTGCAGCATATTCAGATGCTTCTCCAGCTGAGCTGTGTTAGACAGCACAAGACATTAAGGAAGCAAGTTTACTACAGTTGATTAGTATGTAGTACACAGATAGGTTTTAAAATTCACTAACATGTACATGGATACAAATTTTTCTCTGCTAGAGTTTGATAAGACAAATAATGCATGTCAACTAAAATATTCAGCTGCAGTGGGTTTCTTCACACCTAGGAACACCTACATTTGGTTTCACTAGGCAACAAGATTCAACCAATCTGCACAGGGCAATTTTTATTAAATGAAAAGTTGCAAAATGGTACATTTAATAAGTCAGGAGAAAATGTATTATTGACTCCAACAATGAAAAATCAAAAACAAACAATACAAGATGTAATAAATTATAGACTAGTAGCTTCAGTACCTTTGTTTACTAAGATAATTGAAGGCTGGGTTGCAATAAAATTGACATAATATTTGGACAAATTTGATCTGTTACACCCAATTCAAATCAGGGTTTAGAAACATAGAAAAAGCGGCAGAAAAGGGCTATAGCCCACCAAGTCTGCCCATTCCAAGTATCCTCCCCCCCTGAGTTTACTCCCTTAAAGATCCCACGTGAGTATCCCATTTTCTCTTAAAATCCGTCACGCTGCTGGCCTTTATCACCTGGAGTGGGAGTCTGTTCCAATGATCCACAACTCTCTCGGTGAAGAAATACTTCCTGAAGTCGCCATGAAACTTCCCTCCCCTGATTTTTAGCGGATGCCCTCTGGTGGTTGAGGGTCCCATGAGCCGGAATATATCATCTTCTGACTCGATGTGCCCCGTGATATACTTATACGTTTCAATCATATCTCCCCGTTCCCTTCTTTCCTCAAGTGAGTACATCCGCAATTTCTCTAGTCTTTCTTCATACGTGAGATCCTTGAGCCCCAAGACCATCCTGGTGGCTGTTCGCTGTACCGACTCGATTCTCAGCACGTCCTTTCGGTAGTGAGGTCTCCAAAACTGAACGCAGTACTCTAAGTGAGGCCGCACCATGGCTCTGTACAACGGCATCATAACTTCAGGTCTCCTGCTGACGAAACCTCTGCGGATACACCCCATCATTTGTCTTGCTCTGGAGGAAGCCTTCTCCACTTGATTGGCAACCTTCATGTCCTCGCTAATGATCACTCCTAGATCGCATTCCGCTGTGGTCCTAACCAAGGTTTCACCATTTAGTACATAAGTTCTACGCGGGTTTCTCTTTCCCAGGTGCATTACCTTGCATTTTTTAGCATTGAAGCCAAGCTGCCAAGTACCAAAACCTTGTTCTTTTTTTTTTTTTTTATTCTGTATTGATTTTCCAAACTGCAATAGTGCAATATACAGATAAATTACATCCAATTAGTCAACAAAAGCACATTCAACTTACAAATATACATAACCAAACTATTTTCTCCCACCCACCCACCCATCCAGTGATTATTCAATACAACACAGAAACATAGATTTTTCCAATATCCTTACCCTATTCTGATTAATAATGCCCTCCCATCCTCCCACCCAACCTAAATGTAAACACTCAAAGGTCAAAATTAGGACAGAAATATCCCCCCTCCCTCCCTTCCCTAGATGTGTACAAAAATAAACAAAAACTGACTCATAATCAAAGACCTACTATAGTGAAGTAATATATGATGTCAACGGACCCCCAAACCAATTTAAATCAATTACTGTGCCCCAAACTATCTATAGTAAGAGCATAAATTTGCCCACCAGAAAGGAAAATTTAGGCAGTCATAGTTTTTCCAGTTTCGGGTTGCCATCTGCATGGCTATCCCAGTCATGACAAGAAAAAGACGGCATTTATATTGATCCATAGGGGGTAATAACCGCCTCATACGTCAGTGGAATTGATGATTCCAATATGTTAATCGTACCCCATATTGACCTCCAAAAGTTAAATATCAAACGAGATGATCCAGAGTCCCTATGTCCGTATGACAGTGCCAGCATCTATTAGTTAGAACTGTCTAACTTGTGTAACAAGAAAAACCATGTTTGTCTCATAGATGCTGACACTGTACATCTCATCCTCCAAGTCCATAATTATACTCTATTAGGAAAAAATGTTCATATTATAATAACTCCAATCCCAAAAAACCCCAAAGAATCATTAGCACTAATCACTAATTTTAGACCAGTAGCATCCATTCCATTTTTTGTAAAAATTATGGAAGGATTGGTCCATTCTCAACTAATGGAATATCTTGATCAATTTTCTCTTGCCTGAATCTCAATCTGGTTTTAGACCTTTATTTAGTACCGAGACAGTAATTGCGGCTAGTTTGGACAATTTACATTCTTTGTGTAGTGAAGGTCTTAATGCCTTGATCATGCAATTTGATATGAGTTCTGCATTTGATGGGAAATTGCTGCAATGATTGGATGCTATTGGTATTAGAGGAGAGGTGTTAGAATGGTTCCGGGGCTTTCTCAAGTTTGTTTCAGTAATTATCTTTCAGGTATTTGGAATAATTCATCTGGCGTTCCGCAAGGTTCACCATTGTCCCCATTGCTCTTTAACGTTTATATGTCACCATTAGGTGCGCAATTGTCCCAGCTGGGGGATAAAGCTGTTTAGTTATGCAGATGATTTTACGATCATTATTCCATTTGCTAGTTCTCTTTCTGAAGTTAGTCCTAAAGCAATAGAACTATTAGGTCTAATGGAGCAATGGATGACTTAACACAGAAAAAACAAAGTATTTTGTAGCTTCACCGTGCCCGTTTGATACTAAAACATCATTACGTATCAATCTACCTTTAAGGTTTTGGGAATAATACTGGACCAGGGCTTGACTATGAAGAACCAGGTGGACTCTTTGGTCAGAAAGGGATTCTTTATTCTTTGGAAGCTTCCGTCCGTTAGGGCGTATTTTGAGGTTTCATCATTTAGAGTTTTGGTACAGTCTCTTATACTAAGCCAGCTTGATTACTGCAATATTGCCTATTTGGCAGTTTCCCAGAAGAATATGCAACGATTGCGAATAGTACAAAATGCAGCGGTCAGGCTGAAGAAATACGATCACGTAACACCCTCCTATCGAGTACTTCATTGGCTGCCAATGGAGGCGCGGGTGAAGTTTAAGTTTGGTTGCTTCTGATTTAAGGCTTTGTTTGGTTTAGCTCCCAAATATATAATGGAGCTTTTCTCTTTTGCAACCAACAGACATAAGAGAAACTCACATCTGAATTTTGTTTTTCCCCCTGTTAGAGGATGTAAACTTAAAAAACATCATCAAAATCTTTTTTCGTATCAAGCAGCGTTATGGGGTAAGGATTTAGAACAATTGCTTTTGCTTATTGACACTTATGGGGAATTTAGGAGACATCTAAAAACATCTGTTTTCGAAGTATTTAGGCACTATTTTGATCATTTTATCCTAGACCGCCCATCCAAACACACTCGCAGAACCCACCTGTTTAGCCATCCAACTATAAAGGCCTACCGCTACAAAAGATATCTAAATAGAACTCTCGCCTTCCAAGCAGGTCAGCTTAATAATTGGCTGGCCGACATTATCTCACACGCTTCATCCTACCTTAACTTCAGGAAACTACTAAAAACCAATCTATTTACCCGATTTATATCCTAAGACCTCTATGTCCAACCTATGGCCCTTTTTTACCACACCGTGTCCTGTTTACCCTTTTAAACTGTATCTTCATCTGCTGATTGTACCCCCTCTGTTTTACCTATATGCCTATATTCACAGACTGTGTACCCCTTTGTTTACCAACTTTCTTGGATTGAACCTTTACGCAGACTGTCTTGCCCTTCTTTGTTGTACCTATTTTCTCTGATTGTACCATATTCGCTGATTGTCCAGTCCTTCTTCATTGTGAACTACTATGGCTTTGGCGGTATACAATAAATAAATTATTATTATTATTATTATTATTATTAATTATTGGCTTTTAACTTTATTAGTTCCATTCAACTTCTTTTATTGTTTTGTATTTTTAATCTACTGTAAACCGCACAGAATTTTACAGCCTTGCGGTATATAAACTGATTATTATTATTATTATGTGACTAGTGCTTGAAGTTCTGAAACTCTTCTGCTCGAAGTTAAGGCTGTAAGAAAAACTGTTTTCCAAGTAAGGAAGGAAAGAAAGCGAAGCAGATCTCAATGGTTCAAAAGTGTCTTGCATTAAGATGTCCAAAACTAAATTCAGGTCCCATGCTGGAGGAGGATCCAGCACTGGAGGCCATAAATCAGTAAGACCTCTGATGAATCGAGAAACCAATGGATGATGCGAAATTGGTTTACTGTCCACAAAGGTATGGAAGGCCGAGATAGATGCTAGATAAAAGCAGACGGAGTTGGATTTGAGACCAGAATCTGACAAATGTAGAAGATGTGATAAAACATAGTCAATTAGACAAAGAAGAAGATTCTGCTAATGCTTCTGTGACCAGAGACCGCACCTGGAGTACTGTGTGCAATTCTGGAGGCCGCATTACCGCAAGGATGTGCTGAGACTTGAGTCGGTCCAGAGGATGGCCACCAGGAAGGTCTCGGGACTCAGGGAGCTCCCGTACGAGGAGCGGTTGGGGAATTTGCAGCTCTACTCACTCGAGGAGCATCGAGAGAGGGGAGATATGATCGAGACATTCAAATATCTCACGGGCCGCATCAAGGTGGAAGAAGACATCTTCTTCTTCAAGGGTCCCGCGGCAACAAGGGGGCATTCGTGGAAAATCAGGGGCGGGAAACTGCACAGTGACACTAGGAAGTTCTTCTTCACTGAAAGGGTGGTTGATCGCTGGAATAGTCTTCCACTTCGGGTTATTGAGGCCACCAGTGTGGCGGATTTTAAGGCCAGATGGGATAGACATGTGGGATCTATCCGCAAAGATAGATAGCGAGGATCACTGGAGTGGGCAGACTTGATGGACCGTGGCCCTTATCTGCCGTCTATTTCTATGTTTCTATGTAGATAGAAAACCGTTTCCACTTGGATTGATAAGTCTTTCTAGTAGACGGCCGCCTTGCTGTAAGGACAGTCTTCACTGGTTGAGAAAGTGGTAAATGCGTTAGGTTTGAGCTTTCAAGTTCCTAGCTGTCAAACTGAGACTGCAATGACTGAGGAAAACGAAAGGGCCTCGCCAGCTGAAGCCTGTGAGGAGAAAAGAGAGGAAAAAAGAAGTTTCCCCACTTTTTTTTTTTAAGAAAAATAAGTATATTTAAAACAATTATTAAAACAGAAAAAAAATAACATGTGAGCGGGAAGGCAATACAAAATTTTTTGAACAGTGTTCAAAAACACAACTTCTTAGCTACGTGGAAAACTAAGAACTTAGGTACTGTGAGCCTATGTCGGGCAGGAAGGCACTTGCGCATGCGTGGTGCGGGCAGTTCGTGAACTTTCTTAAGTGCACTTTTAAAGCTGTCCGTACCAGGGCTCCATGGATGACATCACCCACATGTGAGAATATGCTGCCTGCTTGTCCTGGCACAATGTTATGCCAGTTTACCTCAACCCCACTAATATCTGAGTACCAAGGCTTCACACACAGTGCTGATAAAGCCTTCAATAAGCACCAAATATTGTCACAAATAGAATACAGAGATGAGGCACAGGAAATGAGCAACTAGCAATGTTCTTTATATCCACAAACATTTGTCTGCACCTGATTGCTTGGGGTTCAATTCCTTCTCTGTGTGTAGTCTGAAGATGTTCAGTTTCAGAGTCTGGATGACGCTTTCCATGTGACACACTTGGCTTACCAGAGATTCACAATTCTTCCACAGCATGTCACTCTCAGGCACAAAGGCTGATCTGACCTGGTAAGGACTGATGGGATGAGGCACTTCTGAAGCAGAGGGCTGGAAACTGCAGGACAGAAAACACTTCATGGAGCACAAAGCAATCTCTTTAGGCCTATCATTTCACATTGTTTTCAGATCCTTCTGTTTGATATATTTGCATTTATCAGATGCTCTTAACCAGGACACTTTACCCAACATATTGAGGGGTTGATGTAGAAAAGCTTGCATCAGTGGCATAGCTATAGGTGAACCTGGGTAGGCACTGGCCCATCTATCTTGGCTCAGGATCACCAAGTCTGGTGACCAAAGTGGCTCCCAAAACACTTCCGCTGCAGCTGCCTTGCTCTTCTCTCTCTCCTTCCCAGATTTGGCATCTGCCCCCCTTCCTTTGAAACCCCTCCTTCCCTGCTCAGTGATTTATATCCACTGCCTGCGCCAGCCCCACCAGCTTCCTAGCCCTCACTGACTTTAAGTTTCAAGTTTTATTAGTTTTAATATACTGACCATCGACGTGCATCTAGCCGGTTTACAATGCTAAAAAATTTAAAGGTTAAAAAAAAAAAATATATATATATACTGCGGCTTTGAAATTTGGCAAAGGAGCTGGTCAGAATGGGGTAGGGGACTTCTAAAATGTAAGGCTGTATGGTTTACAGATAAGGGAGAAGGGTTCCTAATGGACAGTGGGGAACGTACAGTAAGGGAGAAGGGCTACTGCTGGACAGGGGGGAGCAGGAAGTAAAGGAGAAGAGCTACTGCTGGACAGTGGGAGCAGGAAATGGGGGTGGGGTGATGCTGGACAGGGGGAGATAAAAGGAGAAGGGCTACTGCTATATAGGGGGAGCAGGGAATAGGGCGGGTGCTGCTAGACAGGGAGGAGGTAAAAGTAAGGGAGAAGGGCTGCTAGCACCCGTTAATGTAACGGGCTAAACAACTAATATATATATATATATATATATATATATGTATAATAATTATAAGAAGGGGAAGAGTGAATTAAGGACAATTTACAAATACAAACTTAGACTTGAGGGTAAAGAGGGGAAGGGGGAGTCAATAAATACATCATTAAAAACAAAGTAAAAGAACAGGAAAGGGGGGATACAACATCAAGAGTGGGGGGTCGCTTCTTGAAAGCGGTTGATGATAAGTTTTACTGGCTGTTGGAGAGGAAGTATTTAAGGGCTATGAAATAAGAACGTTTTTAGTTTAGTTTTAAATTTGTCGAGGAAATTTTTCAGATGGAGTTGAGGTGGTATAGCATTCCATAAAGTTGGTACAACTACGGAGAAGTTAGTTTTCCTAGTATAGTAGAATTCTTTAACGGAAGGGATGGTCAATAGATTCTGATCTGCTGATCTAAGTATCCGAGAAGGGCAAAGAGGAATGATGAGTTTATCGAGAAAAGATGGAAGACGGGAAAGTTTGATTTTAAAGACCAGCATTAAGATTTTATAAGTGATACGGTTTACTCCCTGTTTCCTTACTTGCAAATCAACACTGGCCACAGAGAGATTGGATAGGCTTCCCACAGTACCAGCCCCTGCCATATTGATGTATCCCAGTCTGGTCTCATCTCAAGGCCTGCGTTGACAAAGTCATCCAACCTGATCAAGGTATCAAATTTGAATCTACTGCCTATGTCAACCCTGCCAGCTACTCTGCCATGTCCTGCCCTTGCTAATGTCACTTCCAATTTCCTCGCTAGCATGATCCAGCAGATATGAACTGCTACTGCTACCAACAACAGTTCTAGAAAACAGCAAGGAAGAGAGAAGGTTCCAGAGAGGCGAAGTTGCCAGATCCAGGGGCAAAGGAGAGGGAGAGGGAAGCAGGACAAAGGAGAGGGCAGTTTTGGAAGGACTCTCCCAAAATGGCAGGTCTGACTACACCACTAGAACCATATGCTGGTAGCTGAGCACATAGTTTCTAACATGAACGTAACACAAAGGTCTGTTCACCAATGCAGAAAGCTAATTAAATGCAAATTTTAAACAAGCAGAATGCATTGGCTAATCAGAGCCTGCACATAAGGTTTTGCACTGAGGGCAGCTAATACTATGCATGTGTCTGAGCAAAATTCATACGTTGAAATATTCTGCAGATAAATATTGGGGTTCAGTTGTGGGGTGGTGTTCCTTTGTTAGCTAGGATTTTGCTGTATTAGGTAGAGAATGGCTGGGTACTAGAGCATCACGATTTGTATGACTTTTGCTTGCTCTTTATGAAAATTTAATAAAAATTTAAAATATAAAAAATATCTATATATTGGCATCACAAAAATTTCCTGTAAAAACATTTTTGAAGGCAGAGAAAGTGAAGTTACTTATTTGTAGCAGGCATTCTCTGAAGACAATAGGCCAATTATTCTCCCAAACCCTCCCTCTTCCCCTTGGAGTTGCCTTTCTCAGCTCTTTTACTAGACTGCTAGTGCCACACTTGCATGTCTGCCAAGATCTTAACTTCTTTCTGAAATCACGGGGGTAATAATAGTAAAGACTAGAAGAAGTCAGAAAATGCTTTAGTCCAAAGATCTTAACTTCAGCATTCAGCAAAGATATTGGTCTGTACGAATCCAGCAATGTTGGATCCCTCCCTGGTTTAGGTAACACCAGTATACACACCAAGTTAAACCAACTCAGTAAAGCCTCTGCCCAAATCATAATATAAAAGGCCTTTGCCAATGGGTTGGTAATCTCTACCCCCCAAGTTTTTTGTTTTTTTTTTAAATTCTTTATTCATTTTATGTTTAACATCAAGTGCACAGAAAGTAACAACAATTTGACTAATACATCACTTGAAATTCCACAACGAATTTGAGAGCCCTTTTGGACAACATTGTCTCCGGTGGCTCTTAGTCGCCTTTTGAACTGCTAGACCCCTGGTATTTGTCCTTTCCTCTGTTTACTATGTTTTATTTGGCATCAGTGAGAGTGGGAGGGGGGATGGGTTGGGGTTGGGGTGGTGGGGTGGGTTTGCTGGATTTTTGTGTGAAATATGGAGCTGCTTTGTTTTTGTACTTGTTTCTGATTGTTGTTTCTATTGGTGCTCAATAAAATATATTTGACGATAACAAACGGCAAGATAGAATAAGTTGTGCCATTCAATCTTGAGTCATCTTTGATCGAATCAGATGGAGAAGCCAAGAAAAATTTGTTTTATCTGGATTAAGCTTTAATCTGAAATCCTTCATCCATATTTCAACAACCTCAAGGACCTCATGAGCAAAAAATTTAGATGTAAAGAAGTCAGAGGGGTCATTGGCATGGATGTTGACGCCGCCGAGGATAAGGGAGGGAGATGAGGGATTCAAGAAAGAATGAGAGCCAGGAGTCAAAGTCAGTGAGGAAGAAGAAGAATTTATCAGGGGGTCAGTAAATTACTGCTACTCTGAGAGACAGGGGGCGAGTAGACAGATGGAATGAACTTCAAAGGAAGGAAAACAGTGAGATTGAGGCAGAAGAAGGGGTTGATATTTACAAGATGGTGAGAGGAAGAGTCCAACACCACCTGCATGACCATCTGGGCGAGGCATGTGTGAGAAAAGGTACCCTCCATTTCACAAGGCAGCAGCTGAAGCAGTCTTCAGGGTAGATCCAGGTTTCAGTTAGTGCTAGCAGGTGGAGCTTTCTAGAGATAAAGAGGTCGTGGATGAAGGTAAGTTTGTTGGAGGCGGTGTGGGCATTCCAAAGGGAGGAATGGGGAAGGAGAGGAACAGAAATAAGATTGGCATGATCCCCATGAGTAGACTGAGGGTTGATTGTGAGGACCGGGGTTAGAATCGATGTCCCCAGCAGAGAGCAAGAGAAGGAATAGGAGAATACGAGTGAGTGTGGGAGAGGCATGGAGGCTACGCCTTGGTCAAGATGCAAATAGGTAGAGTGGGGATCTCTGAATGAAAGGGAGAGTGTAGTAGCTGTAAGGCTTAGGAAAGGGTGGGGGAAAAGAGGGAGGGTGAGGTGGTAAAGCTGAAAAATGATTGATGTGGTAGTGGGAGGTTAAGTGGCTTGGGATGGGGAAGGCAAGTAGCAGTAAGAGGAATTGGTAAACAGGAGTCATTGGGGAGGAGAGGGCGTGAGAAGTACCTGCCTTCTAATTAAACAGTGAGAATTGTCCTGGATATGATGGTGGAAGACAGATGAGTGGTGTCAAGTCTCATAAGATGAAAGGAGGATAAAATTTTTTTAAAGCAAACTCACTATGGAGAGTCTATGCGTGAAAGCCATGGCTATGTGAGTGCCACAGCAAAGTAAGGATAAGGAAGTATAAAATTTTTCTGCTCCCATCATAACAGAATGAGTGAATGAAGCTATATAAACCTTTAAAAGTACTGCTCCATTGTGCCTGGAGGAGGGATTTTGGCAGGGAATGAGTTGGTCACAGGGATGTGTAAAGACTGGTTGGGTGAAAATCCTGTCAGTCAATAAATCTGTTCAGGTCTTTATCTGCCGTCATTTACTATGTTAGTATGTTAATGCAGGCAAGCCACACAGGAATTATGCAAAGCATGTGCCTGCGGGCTTCAGACCTCTGCCCCGATAGTCTGTATCTCCTCGCAGCCAGAGAAACCGAGAGCCTCTGAAGCACGAAAAGCTTCGCTTATAGGAGAAACCCTCTCAAAAAATAAAGAAAATTAATGTGAGCACAACAGAAAAGCTCCTACAACTTCGCTGTAGAGAGCACAGCCCAGAGAAAGAGGAGGAGGAGGAGCTGAAGAATATGGAAATTAGGCTCTCTACTGACTTTGCAGTAAAGGAGGTAAATACAGTGACAGAATTCAAAAACGCATGGGATGAACATCTTAGAATATGGTGTAAAAACCAAATATAAATGGTGCTTTGATGATGACTCCAGCTATAAAGAACTAAGGCCAGGGCCAGGCACACTTACACAGTCAATATAGGGCTCCTTTTACAAAGCCGCACCAGCCGCTGCTGCCTCCTTTTGAGCAGGCGGTAGATTTCCAGTGTGTGCGATAAAACCGCTAGCACGGCTTTGTAAAAGGACCGCATAGTTTAGAGAGGGTTATGAAAGAAACTTCAGTAATTGGAATGTGTTGGGTAGACTTTTATAGTCTGTGTCCTGCACACAGAAATGCCAAAGAAAAACAACGATGAAGTATTTTAGACCACATTTATTGTTGGTTTAATCATGAACTGATAACGTGTCACTTTTGGACAGACCGGATGGACTGTTCAAGTCTTCATTTGCCACTGTGAAAGACAGTTCTATAATCGAGTTCGTGCAAGGCACACGTGTCACATACATATGTGCATAAGTGCTATAGTGTGTAACTGCAAGGGGGCATAAACATAGGTGGATCGCATGCAATGCACTGTATGCCACACTTAGGTGCACTCTTTTATGCCTGCCTTTGAGCTGGTGGAAATGGATGTGCCTACCTTTCAGTGCACCAACACAGATTTATCTTAGACTGGGAACCCAGGTGCTCCCCATGCAGCACTTATATTGTAGAACTGCTAAAATAGTCATTAATAGACGCTTAAAATTGGTCAGGTTTCTGAAAACTGACCTGTTAGTACATAGGGCCCAAACAAATTATTTAAAGGGATGAAAGAAGCAGAGAAGAACCTTTAGCTCCCATTCTTACCTCTGCCTGCTAACTCCCAGTTTCTCAAGGTCTTGAATCAAGGACACGGCTTGCTCCTCTGCTACTCGAATCCTTTGTTGAAGGATACTGAAGGTCTCAGGTGCTGTGGCATGGACATTCATGGGAGAAATCACTGGCCTGGCCATATCCACGCTGCTGCCTGGATGGGTTTTACAAATTTCTTTTCATTTTCTGATCAAGCACAATCCAATTCACAGGAAAAACTTTAATTTGCACAGTTCTTCCAACTTGAGGTTTTTCTGGACAACCCTATTAAACATCATAACAACAATATTAAACCAAGTAATCCATTAAAAACAAATAAAAAAATTGAGAAGGGAAAAGGCATTGCACAATATCAGCAAGCTAAAGACAATGAAAGATTAGATCCTTACCTGGATAATCTTTTCTCTTAATACATTTTCTGTTAATGTACATTAGGTGATCAATCTGTGCTTGCAAACCCATTTCCTGAATTCTAGAAGTTCTTTACACCAAGCACACACATAAGACTTCAGACCAACTGGGAAATATTCAAACATTTGGCACCCAGTGCTAAAGAATGGATAGCCTCTATTCTACTGCTTGTACAGCTTCCTGGTTTTTGATGCATATCCTCCTGCTTGGATATTTGCTACCTTTGGGGTTTTCTTACGCGTGTTCTTCTGCTTGGATGCTTGCAACCTTTGGGGTTTCCTTAAGTGTGTTCTCCTGCTTGGATGTTTGCTGCCTTAGGGGTTTTCTTACGCATGTTCTCTTGCTTGGATGTTTGCAACCTTTGGGGTTTCCTTATGCTTGTTCTCCTGCTTGGATGTTTGCTACCTTTGGAATTTCCTTACGCGTGTTCTTCTGCTTGGATGTTTGCTACCTTTGGGGTTTCCTTACGCTTGTTCTCTTGCTTGGATGTTTGCTACCTTTGGGGTTTTCTTACCTGTGTTCTCCTGCTTGGATGTTTGCTACCTTTGGAATTTCCTTACGCGTGTTCTTCTGCTTGGATGTTTGCTACCTTTGGGGTTTCCTTACGCATGTTCTCTTGCTTGGATGTTTGCTACCTTTGGGGTTTCCTTAAGTGTGTTCTACTGCTTGGATGTTTGCTACCTTTGGGGTTTTCTTACGCGTGTTCTCTTGCTTGGATGTTTGCAACCTTTGGGGTTTCCTTACGCATGTTCTCTTGCTTGGATGTTTGCTGCCTTTGGGGTTTCCTTAAGTGTGTTCTCCTGCTTGGATGTTTGCTACCTTAGGGGTTTTCTTACGCATGTTCTCTTGCTTGGATGTTTGCTACCTTTGGGGATTTCTTACGCGTGTTCTTCTGCTTGGATGTTTGCAACCTTTGGGGTTTCCTTACGCATGTTCTCTTGCTTGGATGTTTGCTGCCTTTGGGGTTTTCTTACGCGTGTTCTCCTGCTTGGATGTTTGCTACCTTTGGGGTTTTCTTACGCGTGTTCTCCTGCTTGGATGTTTGCTACCTTTGGGGTTTCCTTACGCTTGTTCTCTTGCTTGGATGTTTGCTACCTTTGGGGTTTTCTTACGCGTGCTCTCCTGCTTGGATATTTGCTACCTTTGGGGTTTTCTTACGCGTGTTCTCCTGCTTGGATGTTTGCTATCTTTGGGGTTTTCTTACGCGTGTTCTCCTGCTTGGATGTTTGCTACCTTTGGGGTTTTCTTACGCGTGTTTTCCTGCTTGGATGTTTGCTACCTTAGGGGTTTTCTTACACGTGTTCTCCTGCTTGGATGTTTGCTACCTTTGGGGTTTTCTTACGCGTGTTCTCCTGCTTGGATGTTTGCTACCTTCGGGGTTTTCTTACGCGTGTTCTCCTGCTTGGATGTTTGCTACCTTAGGGGTTTTCTTACACGTGTTCTCCTGCTTGGATGTTTGCTACCTTTGGAATTTCCTTATGCTTGTTCTCCTGCTTGGATGTTTGCTACCTTTGGGGTTTTCTTACGCGTGTTCTCCTGCTTGGATGTTTGCTACCTTAGGGGTTTTCTTACGCATGTTCTCTTGCTTGGATGTTTGCTACCTTTGGGGATTTCTTACGCGTGTTCTTCTGCTTGGATGTTTGCAACCTTTGGGGTTTCCTTACGCATGTTCTCTTGCTTGGATGTTTGCTGCCTTTGGGGTTTTCTTACGCGTGTTCTCCTGCTTGGATGTTTGCTACCTTTGGGGTTTTCTTACGCGTGTTCTCCTGCTTGGATGTTTGCTACCTTTGGGGTTTTCTTACGCGTGTTCTCCTGCTTGGATGTTTGCTACCTTTGGGGTTTTCTTACGCGTGTTCTCCTGCTTGGATGTTTGCTACCTTTGGGGTTTCCTTACGCTTGTTCTCTTGCTTGGATGTTTGCTGCCTTTGGGGTTTTCTTACGCGTGTTTTCCTGCTTGGATGTTTGCTACCTTTGGGGTTTTCTTACGCGTGTTCTCCTGCTTGGATGTTTGCTACCTTTGGGGTTTTCTTACGCGTGTTCTCCTGCTTGGATGTTTGCTACCTTTGGGGTTTCCTTACGCTTGTTCTCTTGCTTGGATGTTTGCTACCTTTGGGGTTTTCTTACGCGTGCTCTCCTGCTTGGATATTTGCTACCTTTGGGGTTTTCTTACGCGTGTTCTCCTGCTTGGATGTTTGCTATCTTTGGGGTTTTCTTACGCGTGTTCTCCTGCTTGGATGTTTGCTACCTTTGGGGTTTTCTTACGCGTGCTCTCCTGCTTGGATATTTGCTACCTTTGGGGTTTTCTTACGCGTGTTCTCCTGCTTGGATGTTTGCTACCTTAGGGGTTTTCTTACACGTGTTCTCCTGCTTGGATGTTTGCTACCTTTGGAATTTCCTTATGCTTGTTCTCCTGCTTGGATGTTTGCTACCTTTGGGGTTTCCTTAAGTGTGTTCTCCTGCTTGGATGTTTGCTACCTTTGGAATTTCCTTACGCGTGTTCTTCTACTTGGATGTTTGCTACCTTTGGGGTGTTTTTGTGTATTCTTCTCACTTGTGGGCGTTTCTTATGTTTGCAGATAAACTTGATTTTGCGGGTTTGGGGCATTTAGCTTCTTGCAGTGGTGTAGTAAGGGGGGAGCGAAGTGGGTGCCCGCCCCAGGCACTCCTCCTCCTCTCTGCCCCCCTGTCTCTTCCCACTCCCCCCCTACCTCTAGTTGAAGTTCACAGCAGTCAACAACTGTGCTCCTAGCAACCCCAGTCGGGCTCTCCTGCTGATGTCACTTCCAGGTGCCGCGCATAGGAAGTGAGGTCAGAGAGAGAGCTGAGCACTACAACTTCAACTAGAGCAGGGGTTGGGAACTCCGGTCCTCGAGAGCCGTATTCCAGCCGGGTTTTCAGGATTTCCTCAATAAATATGCATGAGATCTATTTGCATGAACTGCTTTCAATGCATATTCATTGGGGAAATCCTGAAAACCCGACTGGAATCCGGCTCTCGAGGACCGGAGTTCCCTACCCCTGGGCTAGAGGTACAAGGGAAGGGGCGCGCGCCTCGAGTCCTCGCTCGAGGCATTTGCTCCCTTCGCGAGCGGCGGCGCTGGAGAACGCCTCGCGCGCCTGAACGTCACTCACCGGCTGTGAGGGAAGGAGCTCGCGACAGAGAACCTCAGTGGTCCCCGAACGACAGCTGTGGCCTCACGGCGCTCGCCCCTCGGTTTCCATGGAAACGACGACTCGGTTCGTCAACCGCCGCCGCGCACGTCACTGCGCCACGCTTGCGTCTCTCTGCTGCTGGGAGTTGTAGTTTCCCTGAGCAGCTTTCTGCAGTCCTTCTGTTCAATGGAAGCCAATGCTTCATTTCTTCCGTTTGCAGAACGTATGAATTTAGCACCAGGTTCTAAACGCTGGGCCTAGAGCTGCCATTAAGCGAGATGAGAAGGAGCAGAGTCCATAGGAACGATCCAGAGGCCCCCACCCTCAGCTGACCTATAGTGAAATGGCTCTTTTTCAAATACAAAAGTTGGTTGAGCTTCGGTGTATCGGGCTCAAGGCTAGGCTGAAGGTCCTCTTTTTCAAAACTGCATTGGCTCCTAGATATTTTTATGTGGAGTATTAAACTGTATCTTAGAACATCTCCTTCTCCACAAGTTTTTTGTTCTTTTAAGTCTTAATCCTACCATTTATTTTTATTTATTCCATTTTCTATACCGTTCTCCCAGGAGAGCTCAGAACTAGAGAATGACACGGTGACAAAATTCATCACCGTCCCCGTCCCCACGGATAACCGCGGGAAACCATCTTCATGTCATTCTTTAAGGAGAGAGGGAAGAATCAGAGTATGAATGGCCACAACCACTGACCCACAAGCTTTGCTTTGAAGAATGCTGGTGTAGAAGGACCGAGTTCGAAATAGACACTAAAAAATGACATGAGATTATTTCCCGCGGTTATCCACGGGAACAGTGATGAATTTTGTCACCGTGTCATTCTCTAAAACGATTTACATTAATTTATTCAGATACTCAAGCATTTTTCCCTGTCTGTCCCGGTAGGCTCACAATCTATCTAATGTACACGGGGCATTGCCCAGGGTCACAAGGAGCAGCGCAAGGTTTCAACCCACAACCTCAGGTTCTAACCACTGCGCCACACTCTCCCCTCAATTTATAAAGCACCATATTTGTTTGTCATTCTCTCTTTGGCCCCTTACCCTCTCTACCTCTTCTCCCTTTGTATTTCCCTACATGAGCAGCATATCACCATTTTTGTTCAGTGTGTCTTCCATAATTAGAATGTAAGCTCTTTCAAGCAGGGAATATATCTTGTGTGTGCAAAGTACAGCGTTGTGTGCGTCTGTTAGTGCTATAGAAATAATAAATAGTAATAGTAGTAGATTGGAGGGAAAAGCATGGGAGTCACAAGAGAATGGGTAGGGCAAATAGAAAAGGGCTGGAGAGGAGATGGAGCTGAGATGGTCATGAGGGAATGGGCGGGGCACAAGGAAAAGAAGGTGGAACTGAGATGGGCAGGAAAAAAGTAGGGTTCTTGATGGGATGGGCAGAGCAAAGAACATACAACATCTCCAGTGTGTACAAAATGCAGCAATAAGACTTCTAAAAACCCTCTGTGCCTGTGACCCTGTCTCCCAGGCTCTATCGTCAGCTCACTGGCTGCCCATTCAAAACCTTGCACGACATGGTGCTGGGCTACATGATGACTAAGCTTCCTCTATAAATGCCGAACAGGTCCCTCCACTCCCAGGAAGAAATACAACTCAAAACGCCCCCTGGTGGTGCCCTTCAAATGCAAATTGCCAAATAACATTCCTGCTCCCACTTTATACCGAGCCACTGGACTCAACTGGATCCCTTAAAGGACTCAACTTTAGAAAAGCAATAAAAACATACATCTTCACCTAAGGCTAATGGATTACAAAGAAATATGAATGTACTGTATATTGGTAGTAGAGCAGTGTTCTTCAACCACCGGTCCATGGACCAGTGCCGGTCCACAGGGCCAGCATGTGCATCAGGCCCAAAACAGTGTTCTTCAACCGCCGGTCCACGGTGCGATCAATGCGATGTTATCTTCGAGCCAGCTCCCTCTTCCTAACTGATTCAGTGCACAAAGCCACGGGCAGTGGCTCCTACGGGCATCCTGCGCCTGAATCGGAAGCCTTCTCTCTGACATTGCAACGTCAGAGGGAAGGCTTCCAGATGAGGCACAGGATGTGCAAGGTGCAATTAGTACTATTATGGGGGTGGAGTCTGGGGTGGACATTGGGTAGAGATGGGCAGGGTCTGGCCCAAGACTTAGCCCAGTGTTCTTCAACCACCGGTCCACGGACCGATGCTGGTCCACAGAATAATTCTTTTATTTCTGCCGGTCCATAGGTGTAAAAAGGTTGAAAAACACTGTACTAGAACCTCAGTATGTGTCAGGTTAGGATAAAAACTTATATTGATAAACCTTGCTCTCTAACTGTGGCAAATTGTAACCTGTAAACTCTATACAATGTATATTGGTATTAGATCCCTAGTATGTGTCAAATTAGGAGAAAAGTTGTATCAAAAAACCTTGTACTGTAACTATGGCAAATGGTAATCTGTGAACTGCATATGAAGTATTTTAACCTGTAACCCATTCTGAGCTCTTTGGGGAGAACGGGATAGAAAACAAATGTAAATAAGTAATAAAGAGAAAGAGTTAGAGATGAGGTGGTGCTGGGACAAGATGAGGGAATGGGCGGAGCAAAGAGGAAACTGATTTGACAAGTGTGGTCTGGTGTGGTGGCAGGAACAGCATGGCTGCAGATTGGTCGTCGGGAGAAAACTGGAAAAGAAGAGGGGCTGGATTAATTTGGGGTTCACGAGGAGATGGGCGGAGCAAAGAAAACGATTGGAAAAACGGAGGAGAGGAGGTGGAGCTGAGACAGGCGGGAAATGCGTTGGGTTCACGAGAGGATGGGCGGAGCAAAGAGAAAATAACTGGAAAAAAAGAGGGGCTGGATTAATTTGGGGTTCACGAGGAGATGGGCGGAGCAAAGAAAACGATTGGAAAAACGGAGGAGAGGAGGTGGAGCTGAGACAGGCGGGAAATGCGTTGGGTTCACGAGAGGATGGGCGGAGCAAAGAGAAAATAACTGGAAAAAAAGAGGGGCTGGATTAATTTGGGGTTCACGAGGAGATGGGCGGAGCAAAGAAAACGATTGGAAAAACAGAGGAGAGGAAGCAGAGCTGAGACAGGCGGGAAACGCGTTGGAGTCACGAGAGGATGGGCGGAGCAAAGAGAAAATAACTGGAAAAAAAGAGGGGCAGGATTAATTTGGGGTTCACGAGGAGATGGGCGGAGCAAAGAAAACGGTTGGAAAAACGGAGGAGAGGAGGCGGACCTGAGACAGGCGGGAAATGCGTTGGGTTCACGAGAGGATGGGCGGAGCAAGAAAACGGAAGAGGGGAGTTGGAGCTGAGATGGGCGGAACAAAGAAAAGGGCTGGAGAAGAGGCGGAGCTTAGACGGGCAAAGCGTGGGGTTCACGAGAGGATGGGCGGAGCAAGAAAACGGAAGAGGGGAGTTGGAGCTGAGATGGGCGGAACAAAGAAAAGGGCTGGAGAAGAGGCGGAGCTGAGACGGGCAAAGCGTGGGGTTCACGAGGGGATGGGCGGAGCAAAGGGCTGAGGAGGTGGAGCCGAGATGGAAATACACCGTGGCGTAAGCGAAGAGGACGGGACTGTCCGGGAAAGCGAAAGTTTGGGAGCGCGAGACGAGGCCAGTGGCGGAAGAGCTGCTTCTCGGTTAGTTTTCCCTGGGCCGGATCGAGGAAGGACAGGTGAGACCCTCTGGGCGTGAGGGAGGGGCGAAGAATCGGAGGAAGCGTGCAAGGCTGAGGGGATGGTCCTGGGCTTGTCCAGCGGGGGAGGGGATGTGCCTGGGCTTGTCTGTTGGGGGAGGGGATGGTCCTGGGCTTGTCTGGTGGGGGAGGGGATGGTCCTGGGCTTGTCCAACGGGGGAGGGGATGTGCCTGGGCTTGTTCATTGGAGGTGGGTGTGTGCCTGGGCTTGTCTGGTGGGGGAGGGGATGGTCCTGGGCTTGTATGGTGGGGGAGGGGATGGTCCTGGGCTTGTCCAGCGGGGGAGGGGATGTGCCTGGGCTTGTTCATTGGAGGTGGGTGTGTGCCTGGGCTTGTCTGGTGGGGGAGGGGATGGTCCTGGGCTTGTCTGGTGGGGGAGGGGATGGTCCTGGGCTTGTCTGGTGGGGGAGGGGATGGTCCTGGGCTTGTCTGGTGGGGGAGGGGATGGTCCTGGGCTTGTTCATTGGAGGTGGGTGTGTGCCTGGGCTTGTCTGGTGGGGGAGGGGATGGTCCTGGGCTTGTCTGGTGGGGGAGGGGATGGTCCTGGGCTTGTCCGGTGGGGGAGGGGATGGTCCTGGGCTTGTCTGGTGGGGGAGGGGATGGTCCTGGGCTTGTTTGGTGGGGGAGGGGATATGCCTGGGCTTGTTCATTTGAGGTGGGTGTGTGCCTGGGCTTGTCTGGTGGGGGAGGGGATGGTCCTGGGCTTGTCTGGTGGGGGAGGGGATGTGCCTGGGCTTGTTCATTGGAGGTGGGTGTGTGCCTGGGCTTGTCCGGTGGGGGAGGGGATGTGCCTGGGCTTGTCTGGTGGGGGAAGGGATGGTCCTGGGCTTGTCCGGTGGGGGTGGGCTTGTCGAGTGGGGGAGGGGATGTGCCTGGGCTTGTCTGGCGGGGGAGGGGGTGTGCCTGGGCTTGTCTGGCGGGGGAGGGGGTGTGCCTGGGCTTGTCTGGCAGGGGAGGGGATGGTCCTGGGCTTGTCTGGTGGGGGTGGGCTTGTCCAGTGGGGGAGGGGATGTGCCTGGGCTTGTTCATTGGGGGAGGGGATGTGCCTGGGCTTGTCTGCTGGGAGAGGGGATGTGCCTGAGCTTGTCCGGCGGGGGAGGGGATGGTCCTGGACTTGTCTGGCGGGTGAGGGGTTGGTCCTGGGCTTGTCCGATGGGAGTTTGTGCTTGTCCAGCGGGGTAGGGGATGTGCATGGCTTGTCCAGTGGGGGAGAGGGTGGTCCTGAGCTTGTCTGGCGGGGGAGGGGATGTGCCTGGGCTTGTCCGGTGGGGGTGGGCTTGGGCTTGTGCAGCGGGGAGGGGATGTGCCTGGGCTTGTCCGGTGGGGGGTGGAGAGAAGAGAGCCACAGCAGCTACATCCAAGGCCTCCTGCTCCAGGGGATGCAGCCAGCATGTTAAGGCCCCCCCCCAGTGGTAGTTGTTCCCAGCATTAGCCCGAGTGTCTTTTCTTTGCAGAATTGGAGCAATGGGCAGACCCCGGAAAGCAGCAGCAACAAGCACTTCTTCCCCAGCACTGAGCAGCAGCACTCCCGAATTCAAGCCAGCAGCCTCCAAGGCCTCCTCAGCCTCGACTTCAGGGAGCAGTTTTCATCCAACAGCATCTCATAGTGCTTCCACCAGGAGCAGAAAGGGGGCAGAAAGCTCCGGTGGCAGAGGAGCAGCAGTTCCACCATCTTCTGGAGACTTCAAAAATAATCAGGAAAAACTTCCCAGAGCTAAGAGCAAAGGGGAGAGTGTGAGACAAGGCTCTCCTGCACCCTGTCAGCTAGGCAAGGAGGCAGTGATGAAGATTGAGCAGGAAACTCGTGGCCAGAGGAACAACTCCAAGTGGCATGAGCACAGAGAGAACCGTATTACAGCTTCCATGGCCCACAAGATAGCAAATAGCAAATACATTAACGAGAAGAGTTCAGACGTACCACAGTCTTACCTGAAAGCTGTGGTGAATGCGGGATCCCGGGTGCAGAGCCCAGCTATGTCATGGGGCATCAAGAATGAAAAGTCAGCCATTAAGGAGTATAAAGAGCTGACTTCCAAACAAGCTGGAAAAGATGTGACAGTGAACGAGTGTGGTCTCTTTGTTCACCCAGAGAAGAGCTGGCTTGCAGCTAGCCCTGATGGCATTGTCCATGATGGCACCACAGGGAAGCCGGTCAAGCTTTTGGAGATCAAATGCCCCTACAAGCACAGAGACCATACAGTGAAAGATGCTTGTAAGGATGCATCTTTCTGCCTAGAAAAAAATGGTGATGCCTATGCCCTGAAGAAAAACCATGCCTACTACAGCCAGGTGCAATGCCAGCTGGCAGCCACTGGACTCACCAAAGCAGATCTTGTGGTTCACACCAAGAAGGAGACTGCTGTTGCCCCAGTAGAATTTGATGCCAAATTCTGGGAGAAGACAGAGCCCAAGCTGGAGAAATTCTACTATGAGGCTGTAGTCCCCCACCTGGAGAGGAAAAATCCTGTGTGGATCTCAGAAGAATAATGTACCAGTGATATTGCATACTTAAAAACGACAGCTAGGCTCCAGGTCCTTTCATTCATTTCAGATTTGTTGCCAGTGGATACAGAAACCAGGCAAGGCAAAGCAACAAATGTTGGAGCAAGAGGAAACCTTTCAGTTGTGGCTCTTCCCACAAAAAGTTTATTTCCAGTGCAATAGGGGAGTCATTCTAGACAAGTGGTTTCTATCCCAGTGGCCGTGAGCCATCTGCAGAAGGAATCCAGTCCAGATTTTTTCTCTGACTGCCTCTACTTCACAGGGAACTCTGTTGCCAACTGCAGTTTTTCCCTTCTGCTGTGCTGATGTTGAAGAAAAGTCAAAACAAAATTTTTGAAGTCATGTTGTAGTTCTTAGAAATGCTTATAAACTGATTTGTTCTGGAGGCTTCTTGGCAGAGCAGCAACAAATACATTATTTTAACAGATACTGATTTGTGTTTTCCTTCAGCCTCCCATGTACTTTTAACTAACCAAACACACAAGAGTGATTTGGGAAGATGTGGACTATGGCCATGGGGGTCTGGGGCTTATCAATCACATTCCTTGCTTGTATCATGCACCAGCTTCTCTACTCCCACGTATCCATCTCCTTGCTCTCTCATACAGTCTCTTGGTTCTGGATGCAAATACCACCCTTTAATTTTTTTCACACAACTGTGACCTGAATCTATAGAACTTAATGCAGGAGGGCTGCAGGCACAGGTGGTGGTGACAGTAGCCAGAATCAGGTCACATAGCTCTGCTTTGCAAAGAATTATTACAAAGCCTGAGCGTGATGACTAGAAAAGAGATACTGCTGAAAGGAAGGGCAGTGACGTTTCTAGAATGCTGTTGTTGCAACGAGAAGGCAACATGGCTTTTACCAAAAGAGGCTCATGGCAAACAAATCTGATTTGATTTGTTTGACCATGGCAAACTAAGCATCTTAGGTATGAGTCAAGTTGGTGTGGATTAGAAAATGGTTGTCTGACAGAGAGGGACGAGCAGATGTTCAAAAGCATGCCTTTGAGGAAGGCTGGTTGTAGCCAGTCTAGCTTTTGAGTGCACAAAAGGGTTCGCAGTGGCTTTTGCCAACAGCGGTAGTAGCCTCTGAGTACCCTGTGCTAATTGCAATACAATGAACTCATTGGTATTACAATGAGTGGAACATATCTCAATCCACTCGAGGGAGTGTCCTGTTTTGTCCCCTTTGGACAGTGTGGAAACCAGTCCTTTCTCTTTGGGGTCAAGATCCACATATCTGTGTGGGCAATGCAACCTTTCTGCCGGGACTTACACCCTCTATTTTCAGCAAGTGGGGGGAGGGGGGAGCATATTCTAACTGTGTCACGGTTTTCAGGATGGTACACTACTTTCATATGAGACATTGATTGCTAGAGGGGGGGGCGCCTTGTGCTTATCAGCAGGCCTGACATTATGTGGGGTCCCTCCCGTTGGGCTTTCTGTCCTGGGAGTTTGGGACTACGTTTGAGCTGGCAGAGAGCAGAATATCAGTTTCCTATTTCCATAAAGGCTTGCTTAAGTTACAGCCTCCTAGGAACTTCTCACATATGCTACAGCACTAGCAGAAACCTGTATATTGCTACAGGCTCTTAAGGGTATACTAGCTGTGGTGAGTAGTGCATCATGCTATGTTGTGGGCTTATGTCCCTCAAAAACCAAGCCTATTCCATGGGAAATGTCGCCACACAATGTCATTCTGCCGTGAACTCTTATGTGCACAGTCCATGGGCGTGTTCAAGAGTTCATGGTTTGCTTCCTTCTTGGAAAACACCTTAAATAGAGGTTCTATCTCTGAGCCTAGTATGCTTTTCTGCCATTTCTCTCTTTTGCATATGTATCCATCGTGGGAAAAATTGTTTTTCAGCACATGTTACATAGAAACATAGAAAAAGCGGCAGAAAAGGGCTATAGCCCACCAAGTCTGCCCATTCCAAGTATCCCCCCCCTGAATTTACTCCCTTAAAGATCCCACTGAGTATCCCATTTTTTCTTAAAATCCGTCACGCTACTGGCCTTTATCACCTGGGGTGGGAGTCTGTTCCAATGATCCACCACTCTTTCGGTGAAGAAGTACTTCCTGGGATCGCCATGAAACTTCCCTCCCCTGATTTTCAGCGGATGCCCTCTGGTGGTTGAGGGTCCCATGAGCCAGAAGATATCATCTTCTGACTCGATGCGTCCCGTGATGTACTTATACGTTTCAATCATATCTCCCCGTTCTCTTCTTTCCTCAAGTGAGTACAGCCGCAACTTCTTTAGTCTTTCTTCATACGTGAGATCCTTGAGCCCCATGACCATCCTGGTGGCCGTTCGCTGAACCGACTCAATCCTCAGCACGTCCTTTCGGTAGTGTGGGCTCCAAAACTGAACACAGTACTCTAAGTGAGGCCTCACCATGGCTCTGTTACGTTATGGGGAAGAAATGTAGTCATGTGAAAAAATTAGGACACCCCATGAAATATTCAGTTCTTTCTTAAGAAATGTTCACATATTGATGTCAAATCTTTTTTTGTATTTATCTCTGAAAAAGAAAGTAGTGTAATTGTGTGTAAACACACATTTTCCTTTACTCATGAAACAAAATATATCCACAAAAATGTGTATTCTAACTGAGGAATAAATTAGGACACCCCCACATATCCTTCCACTTAAAGTGGCTTGTATCACATTAGGTGCATGTGATTAGAACATCATTACTCAGCATTTTGAAGGAGGTTTGCCCTACTTAAACATCAGACATTTAGTTTGGTGTGCTCATGACTGCTGCGGTGAGAGTGAACACTATGGAGAGATCAAAAGAGCTGTCAGAGGCCTTCAGAAAGAAGATTGTAGCAGCTTATAAGTCTGCTAGGGATTGAAAAAGATCTCAAAAGAATTTGACATTAGCCATTCCACGATCCAGAAAATAGTGTACATGTGCACTGTCAAACCTGGGCATGTTGGCAGTTGTTTGGAAAGTCCTCCAAGCAAGTTGCCCTCCAGAGCAGACTGCAAGATGCTAAAAGACGTTTCCCAAAACCCTAAAATGTCATCACAGAATCTACAGCAGGCACTGAGGTTTTTTTTGGAGGTTGGGAGAGTACAGCAGGGCACTCAAGTCCATCATTGGAGGTCAAGTTCAGAGTTCTTGGACATGCACTCAAGAGTTGTGCCTACTGCACAGCTCGTGGGAAGGTCCCAGGAAATTCTGACTCTTTAGCGATAGATGCTCAGAAGCAACAGAATGCATAGGATTTGCATCTGTCACTAAGATTAGTGCTATAGCTTTACAGTTTTTGTGCATCTGCCCTGGAGGGGGGGGGGACATGGAATTAATTGAGCAAGTAAGGTGAGCAGTGGAGTGTTTAAAGGCTCTATCTTATTTGATACCAAAGGTTTAAAAGGGAAAGTGTGCCTTTTATGGATGATACTAGTCTTATAGCCTGTTACATTAACGGGTGCTAGAATATATGTGTGTGTGTCTGTCTTCCAGTTGGGTTTTCAGGATTTCCCCAATGAATATGCATTGAAAGCATAGCATGCACATAGATCTCATGCATATTCATTGGGGAAATCCTGAAAACCCAACTGGATTGCAGCCCTCAAGGAGGGACTTTGAGACCTCTGTTCTAGCTCATGCATATATTTATGTACATGCAACTGAGTGCTGATGCATTTCTTTGCACAAAATATAGTTTTGCCATGCTCTTCCATCTTAAAGTATATTTTTGTATGTACTTTTTTCACATACTATTTAGTTATTGCACAGACACAAAATTGTTTTATGAGTGTTAAGGAACCATGTACTGAGCTTTAGCATAGACCCACAGATCTTAAAAATTTAAAATCCACTCAAGTTCCTGTGGGCATCTGTGTTTTGTAATGGAAAACTAAATTAGTGAGGAATCATTACCCAACTTTAGAGGAAAATGAGAAAACAGTTTAAAGATCCCAAATAGTAAGAGAGACTCCAATTTGGGTCAAGGCACTTTTAAGTTGAAATTTCCTAAACAACTTTAGATTGTGGAATAAGATAAAAATTTCTACAATGTAAGGGGGTAAAGCTGTGTATGGGCAACAGTGGTGCAGAGCTTGCCCTACCATCAGGTGACCACGTGTCCACCAAGTTTGGCACTGGTGGGGCAGCCATCAGCTCTAAAGTCTAAACAACTTAGCATGGTCAGCATGACGCCTTTGATTACCTGCATGGCTCAAGTTGATGCCCAACAGGAAGTTTGGAAAGGATGGGATGCTACCAGCATCGAACATGTGCCAGCTATGTTGAGTTTTGTTTAGAGATGGTGTTCTGCATCCCAAATCATGCAACGATGAAAAGGGTGAAGAAGGAGATATGCTTGATACGTGTGTGTGTGTGTGTGGGTAGAGAGCTGCACGGGGATGATGGGAATCCCGCGGGTTCCCCCTTTGGGTCGCGGGGATCCCGTGGGGACACCTCCGAGGGTCGTGGGGTTCCTGCGGGGTTGGATGGCACTCGAGCCGCGAGGCTAGTCTCCTCCTTACCTGCCCTGCCGCAGCACACAGCCGAATGGAAGTCTTCCCGATGTCAGCGCTGATGTCGGAGGGAGGGCTTAAGCAAAGCCCTCCCTCCCTCCAACGTCAGCGCTGACATCGGGAAGACTTCCAGTCGGCTGTGTGCTGCGGCAGGGCAGGTAAAGAGAAGACTAGCCTCGCGACTCGAGTGGCGTACCAAAGGGGGCGGGGAGGGAGGTCCACTCCGGGTGCAGCCTTATGGGGGGTGCACAGCCGGCGAGGTCCCCTTTGTGACGCTTTCCCTGACCGACCGACCAACTACAGGCCCGGTCCGACAGCCCTCCCTGCCCTGTAGCCGTGAATCTAAATTACCTTCTTACAGCAGCTGTAAGAAGGTAATTTAGATTCGCGGCTACAGGGCAGGGAGGTTTGTCGGACTGGGCATGTTCTGTTGTCGGGCAGGCGGGGAAGCGCCACGAAGGTAAGAGGCAGGGAGGGATAAAATGAGGAAAGGTTCTTGCCACTGTTCTATGCATTTCCTTATAGAATTACCCCCTAAATCTCGGCCCATGTGGGGTTTCCCTTTAAAAATGTGATCAACCCAATATGCTTACTGCTGGTTGAATCACAGCTACTGCATAGTCGTTCCTCAAATACACATTTGTCTATTCACTAGACTTCCCAAATAATGATTTGTCATGGCATGAACAAACATCAGCATGAGACCTCATTAGTTTAAAAGAAATTTTGAATCCTATCATAATGAAAATATGCTGGGCTTCCTCACACGTTTAGAATTTCTTTCAAATTTATCTAGTCATGCTTCATATAATGGTTTTCTTTAGAAGTGACTGTGGTATCTGATATATAAAAATAGCCCTCGAGCAATAGATGTGAAATCATCAGAAAGAATCTGAAAAAATATCATGCGTTGTGAATCCCGCACTTGTCTGGTGCATTGTGTGCTGCTTACGTATGCTGTTTTATTTTTTGCATCAAAATGTGTTGCCAGAAACAGTTATGTGACATCATAGATGTTATTTTGCAAGGAAGAAATCTAAGTGGTTCAAAATCTAAAAGAAGGTGGGGTGGAGAGGAAAAGACGCTGAAGGGAAATGGGTAAAACTGAGGAGGGAGAAGGACGCTGAAAGCACATGGGGAAGACAAAGGGGTGGAGAAGGACGCTGAAAGGACATGGGGAAGACAGGGGGGGAGAAGGACGCTGAAAGGACATGGGGAAGATGGGGGAGAAGGACGTTGAAAGCACATGGGGAAGACAGAGGGGGAGAAGGACAGTGAAAGCACATGGGGAAGACAGAGGGGGGAGAAGGACAGTGAAAGCACATGGGGAAGACAGAGGGGGGAGGATGCTGACAGGACATGGGGAAGATGGGGGGAGAAGGACGCTGAGAGGAAATGGGGAAGAGAGAGTGGGGCGAAGATGCTGGCAGGGAAGAAGACAGATGCCAGACTATGGGGGGAGCGGAGGGAAGAAGATGTGTGCCAGACCAATTTGGAAGGGGGGAGAATGGGAGAGGCACAGTAACAGATCAAATGGAAGACACAGAGAAAAGAGAGATAGTGGATGGAAGGAATTGAATGAACATGAAAGCAGAAACCAGGCAACAAAGGTAGGAAAAAAAATTATATTTCTTTTTTTTTTTTGCTTCAGGATAAAGTAGTATATTAGTTGTGTTGATAAAAATTTATAAACATTAGAGGCTCTGGTAGAAACCTGTTTACAAAGTATGTATTCTTCCCAATTAATATTTCCAAATTAATAAAGTCTCTTTGCTTATTTGTAAATGGGTCTCTACCAGAGCCTTTAATTCAGTAGCATAATTAAATGAAATAACTATTTCTGAAGTTTATAGGGACGGGTGGGGATGGAGGGGATTCCTTGTGGGGATGGAGGGATTCCTCATGGGGACGGATGGGACTTTGACTTTGTCCCCGCACAACTCTCTATGGGGGGGGGGGGAGGGGGGATAAGGTAGTGGTTGATGGTTGAGCTTGAAGGAGAGAATAAGGAAAGGAAGAGGCTGGTGCTATTCCTGGGTGTGGGCCCATGGCTGAAAGTTCGCTTAAGAGATCAGATACCTTTAGGCTGGTCCTAGAAGGGTGGCTGCAAACGGAGTTAAAGTTGAGATAAAGAGGGCACTAAAGAAAAAAGCTTAAAAAAAAAAGTTCATTCAAAGTGGTTTGCATTTAGTATATGTGTTGTTTTAGGTTTCATTTAATACAGCTATTGCCCGGGTTTCGAAATACAGTATACCCTCCGCCGTTTCTCTCGGCTTCAGCGGCCACGTAAATCACCTCTCTGCCTCACTACATGCTGGATCTGTCGCAACAGGTGCGGGTCTCCGTCCTTTTTGTCCCGGCATTTCTCCATTTGGCAGATGCCAATCTATCTCCTCGCTAACCTAGGCACTTGAATAGATTATCATCCGACCTAACCTCGGGATGTTCTACCGCGGCGGTGACAATTCAGTACACTGCCTTTGAATGTAAAAAAAAACATGCTTGTTGACGTCCTCGCCGTCCCAATTGCAAGCACTAAACAGCGCTAGCCTACGCCATCTGCCTCTTCACCATCAGCCATTTTTTTCCTCCTCTTTGCTATAGAAGGGGGGATGGATCACTTCCGGTCTAGTGCACGAAATCGACGACGGGGGCAGCATCTATACATTAAGGGAGCACTGGTGCGCGAGTATGAAAACATCACCTTTTGGTGCGCGCGAGTGTTCTTACAGGGAACGACGGCGGCGGTGGCGGCAAACTTACAGGAAAGGAGGGACAGTACTGTAGGGCCATCAAATAAGTATGAAGCTGTGTGATTTTCTTTGTATGGCAAGACTCTCGCTTATGCGCACTCCTACCTGCGGGTCCCTACAACGCACGGAAAACGGGAGCACGCAGGTGGGAGTGCACATGCGCGGCTTAGGGCTTTATTATGTTAGATTAAGATTTGCAATAAAGAAATGACAGGGAGTGAACATCATGAGATGTGATGTAGAAAACTTACAAGCATGGGCTGAGTTTTAGGACTGGGATGGGATGTTGAGGTGACAGTGTCCAAGGATCTCAGGCTGGTAAAACACCATGGCGAGTTAGTGAGCAAAACCAGCAGAAGAAAGGTGTTAATGCTCTTGAAGTTGGGGGCGAGTCCTCACTTGAAATGGTTCTGAAAGCAGCAGCTAGAATGAGAGGAGGGATCGGTGCATAAACAAATCTTTTTCAAAGCTGAGGATGCTGGAGAACTAGAGGATACACAAGGCAGCAGGCCTAAATCAATATCACAAATGGGGGCAGATGGATGCTTGGAATACCCTCCTGGAGGTGGTGTGGAAAAAGCAGTGATGGAATTCCAAAAGGCAAACACTGATCATCACGGAATTAGTCCCGGCGCTTCAGGCCATGTTTGTCCACTGGCATTGAAGATCTGTGCGTAATTAAAAACTGCACAGGCCGCTTGAGCTTATGGAGGTTCCCCAATCCCTAAACACCAGACCAGCCCCCTCCCAGCTTTATAATCCCCTAAACTCACTCCTGTCCAAAACAGGTGCTGTGACTGCTAGCAGCAGCCTCACAGTACTGCAAGACCGCCACTAGGGTTCAGGTGGCCTTTTGATGCAAGGAGCTGCAACAGGCAGGAGTGAGTGGCTGTAGAACTCCACCAGACCACCAGGGATTCAAAAGGCAGGACTGGGGGGGCTAGGAATCCCTTAGGCTGCTACTTGGCATTAACCAGGCACCAGCTAACTTTCAGACCAGTGATCAGTTAGCTCCCTGTAGTTAAAATAGCACAAAGGTTTAGGTTTTTTGTAGGTCTTCGTGAAGGAATAATGCGAAAGACCTATTACTGCTAATTTATACTGTTTGCTGTTGTTTATATGTTGTATTGAATGTATTTTTAAAACCAAAAACTTAATATGATGTAAAAAAAAAAATAGCACAAAGGGTATCCTAACTCAAGTCTTACATAATCAGTTGAGTATCAGCTCTACCCACAGACCACTCCATCAAATCAATGAATAAGGGGACCACAAAAATCTAAAGTCATTTAAAGCTGTAAACGATTCAATGTTTCCTCCACCGTTAGAATTGATGGAGGAAACATTGAATCGTTTACAGCTTTAAATGACTACATTTTTGAAACATGGTCTACCCTTTAAGTATTATTGGGAGTATAACTTTTTTGGTTCCCTGATGTAGGATCGAACGGGCCACGTTGGAACCTGATATTCAGGATAAGTTCTGCTTTTCTGAAGTATTTTTGAATGAACAGTACATGCTAAAGCTTTAAACTGAGAGTACATGGCTAAATGAAGACCTTAAAATATCAATTGACAATATATTGAAGATGTGATGATTGGGTGGTGAGGTGATAGTTTAGGGGTTCACTCCTTGTTTTCACCTCCATATCTCTGAGCACATTTTTCACTATAAGTTGATATTATGTTTAAACACTACTTCTTATGATCACAGACCATTCCAGGCAGGGACAGTTATTGGTGAAATTCAGCAGCACTGAAGACCACTAGTTGGGCGGCCACATGTGATTTAACCAGGCGGAAGCTTTGGATATTGGGCAGAAAGGATCCCTAAAAGGCAAGCCCAATTGTCTAGTCCACTCCTTTCCCTCAAAAGCCTTGTACTCCTGTCTTTCTCCTGCCAGGGGGAAAAAACAACTTCAACACACAAACTCCTCACAAGATTTTATTTACAAGTGCAATGTTTTTCTCAACAGTCAAGGCTGGTTGGTTAATCAGTTTAGATTTAATTTTCCAAATTGATTTTTCGCTCCTGGCTGTACACGCTCTGTACAACATCAGTCTTTCACTTGTAGGGAAGAGGGCCGGGGACAAGAGTGTAAGGTGCCTTTGCCTTAAAACTAATACATTATAGACAATATTGGCTGTCTGCATCCATGCAGCACATAGTCTGAGGCAGCTTCAGAAGTGCAGAGATGTGCAACTCTCCCCCCCTCTCCTCCCAGCACCGTCTGCTTCTGCTGATCACAAATGAAGAATCCAGTTTGAGATGGATGTTGCATTACAAAGTAAGTAGAACTCGGTGACCCTGCTACCCCCTCGTATTGTGAGAAAAGCCCCAGGGCCAGGGCCTTCTTTCCAGAATGTTATCTGCAGTGATACTCAGTAGATAACTTGCAGGCGGAGTTCACAACCTTCCCTTCCAGTATCCTCCACACTTCTGTCAGATCAGACCCAGGATGCCAGCTTTCTATGGTTGAGCTGCTCACCATGTACAGAGCTCTCTTGGGGTCACCGATAGTCCTCTCCCCTCCACAATCCATGCACTGCAGTAGAAATAGAAAGCCTGGGTTCCAGTGCTGCCCCCGGCTCCAGCATGATATCTCCTCTATAAAAACCCTTCCTTGCGGAACTGCTCATGTAACATGTCGCGATATTCATCGAAGCCACCCTCGATGCGGGTTACAGATGCGTTCTCACATACCCACAGCTCTCGGCACACCAACCGAATGAAACGTTCATCATGCGACACCAGAATGACACCACCCTGAAAGAGAAGCGAGACAAAACCAGTTGTAAAAAGTTGGGGCCATGGCCCTAGACAAAATTCAGAGACTACCTCTCCCTCATCCTCCAGCTCAAAACATGCAGGAGATTAGACTGATTCCAAATACCATGACCCCCTATGCACAAAACCATACCCGAAATGTATTTAGGGCCTTGCCCAGTGCCTCTATGGTCTCCATGTCCAAGTGGTTTGTTGGTTCATCCAGGATGTAAAAATTGGGGCTGGAACAGGAGGAAAGAGACAGTCAGTTGGCAGATTATAATCTCCAGGAGCAGCAGTTGATTACAGAGCAATAGTTCCCTCTTCCCCAGTGAGCCCATCCCTTGCATGTTTGAGCTTCATTTCGCCTCCCTTTGGGGGCTGGAATCTTCCTTCTTTCTCCCCCTAGATGAGCACAGACATAGAAGAAGCCAAGTACCCAATACCAGCTCCACAGGAACAGAATTCCCCAAACCCTCCCCACCAAGAGTGAGCTCGGTCAAATCATAGCCTAGAGATCCTCGGCCCACAAGAGACAACCCCATCGTCAGATACAGTCCTTGTTTTGTTGAGTAAGATCCGAGAGCTGAATTCTCAGGGATGCAGAATGGGAAGATCAACATTCTGGCTCTACCTACAGCTGACTCAAAGCACCTTCCTGGTACGTACCAAGACATTGTCATCTGTGCAAAGGCTACACGGCTCTTCTGTCCTCCAGACACACTGGCAGTGGGTCGAACTGCCAACTCCCCTGAGATCCCAAATCTTCCCAGCTGGTGCCGATACTCTTCCTCTGTTTTCCCTGGAAGATAGAAACATGGCTGAAGCTTTGACTGAGGGCAGCAGGAGGCGAATGAAGACATAACAGTGGAAGGGCACAGTATGGTCAAGGGAACAAAAGAGAAGACAGTAATGTGTGGAGCAGCTGCCTATAGGGAGACAGTACTTGGGGTGGGGGATTAAGAGCTCCTAGATCACTTTCACATGGCCACTGGGCCTGCAGGAGATCTAGCAGAGAGAGATACGAACTGCCTCCACTCACCAGGGAAGCGTTTGGCCAGCAGTTCCAAAGCACTGATGTTAAGATCCAGTTGGTCCACATGGTGCTGACTGAAGTAACCAATCTTCAGGTTCCTAAGGAGACAAAGCCACTGTCACCTGTCTTTAGGTTCAGGCATTCACAGAAACAGAGAACATAACACAAAAAAGTCAACAGAGCTCATCAAATCTATCCAACTCCACCCTCCGATCATGTGCTTATCCAAGGCCTTTTGACATTCAGGCACAATTCTGGTCTCATCTCCCACTGTGAGACTTTTTCATGGATCCCTAACCCTTTCTAGAAAAAAATAGTTCTCAGGTCTGCCCTCTTTCATCCTCATTGTTATATGGCGTTCCAGATCCTGCTTTCTGTTGCAACAAAACCATCTCTGCATTATATGTTGAAGGTATTTAAATTTCTGTTGAGGGCTAAGGGGATTCCATTGCTTATTCCCAAGATAAGCAACATAAAATCTGTTTTTCTCCTTAGGATCTTGCCAGGTACTTGGGACCTGGGCTGGCCAATGCTGGATACTGGCTCAATGGACCTTTGGTCTGTTCCAGTATGGCAACTTATATGTTCTTATGTATCATTACATTACATTACATTACATCAGGGATTTCTATTCCGCCATTACCTTGCGGTTCAAGGCGGATTACAAAAGGTTAGTTTAAGGACAGAATTACAATGAATAAAGAATTACAGCGTTACAGAGTGACAGAAATTATATGAATTGTAGAGCATAGCTAGAGAGGTAATATGAAGATCTTGAGGGCTTTTAGTGGTTGTGTTGTTATTTCTGTTTTAGGAATTTCTTGAAAAGTGTGGTTTTTATTTCTTTTCTGAACGTCTTATAGTCTGGGGTGGTCATCAGAAGGTTGGAGATTTGGTTATCCAGTCTTGCAGCTTGTGTGGCTAGGAGGCCGTCATGTTGTTTTGTTCTTTTCACTTCTTTGGATGGGGGGGGTATGAATGGGGAGTGCGTTTTTCTGTGTCTGGTGCTGGTTGCTTGGATGAGGCGATTATTCAGGTATGATGGGCTGTCTCCGTGTAGTGTTTTAAATAATATGCAGTAAAATTTAAATTGGATTCTTTCTTGGATTGGGAGCCAGTGTGAGTTGATGTAGGCTTCAGTGATGTGGTCGTGTTTTTTCAATGAATAGACGAGTCTTAAGGCTGTATTTTGGATTGTTTGGAGTTGTCTTATCGTAGTCGCCGGACATGGGAGGAAGAGAATGTTACAGTAGTCCAGTATTCCTAGTACTAGTGATTGTACTATAAGTAGGAATTGTGTGCATTCAAAGAATTTTCGGACTTGTCTCAGGTTTCTCATGATTGCGAATGATTTTTGAGTTGTTTTGTTTATTTGTGGCTGCATTGTGCAGCATCTGTCTATGGTCATGCCTAGTAGTTTTATGGTTGTTTGGATGGGATATTTGGTTGCGTTTATGTCTAGGATGGTTGTGGTTTGGATCCTGTCGTTTTCTAGGAGGATGAATTTGGTTTTGTCTTGGTTGAGTTTAAGTTTGTGATTTTCCATCCAGGTTGTGACTGCTTCCAGTGTGTGGTGAAGTTCCTCTGTCATGGTATGTTTGGAATGATCGTATGGGATGAGGATGGTGATGTCATCTGCATAGCTATAGGATGTTATGCCTAGATTATCCAGATGGGTTCCTAGAGAGGCAGTGTATAGATTGAAGAGGGTGGGGGACAGTGGAGATCCTTGTGGTACACCGCATGGGTTTGTCACACCATTTCATTTTTCTTCCTGAATATACATACTGAGACCTCTAAGGCTTTATGATGAAGCCGACCTCTGGACCACCTCCATCATGCAGTTTCCAGAATTGTATACAGTTCTCTAAATGGGGCCTCAGCAGAGTCTTCTACAGAGACATCTTCACCTCCTCTTTCTTGCTGGCCATTTCCTCCCTGGGCTTCTGGCTTTTGCTGTTGCCTTATCTGTTTGGCCACTTTAAGCTAGTCAACACTGATTAACCCTAATCTTGTTATTCTAGAAACATAGAATATGACGGCAGAAAAGGGCCACCGGCCCAACAAGTCTGCCCACTCTAAGGACCCTCCCCCCTAAGCACTTCCTCAAAGTGAACCCACATGCTTATCCCATTTTTTCTTAAAATCGAGCACGTTGCTTGCCTCAATTACCTGAAGTGGAAGATCATTCCAATGATCAACCACTCTTTCGGTGAAGAAATACTTTCTAGTGTTGCTATGAAATCTCCCACCCCTGTGTTTCAACGGATGCCCTCTTGTTGCCGTAGGTCCTGTAAGGAAAAATATATCTTCTTCTACCTCAATATGGCCAGTAACATATTTGAACGTTTCTATCATATCTCCCCTCTCTCTGCATTCCTCGAGAGAGTATAACTGCAACTTACCTAGACGTTCCTCATATGGGAGATCCTTGAGTCCTGAGACCATCCTAGTGGCCATTCACTGAACCGACTACACTCTCTACACATCCTTTTGATAATGTGGCCTCCAAAATTGAACACAATATTCCAGATGAGGTCTCACCATGGACCTGTACAACAGCATTACAACTTCGGGCTTCCGGCTGACAAAACTTCTTCGGATGCATCCCAACATTTGCCTTGGATTCTGTGCCTAGAACCTCACTCCCTATATTAGTGTTCTTCATTGGAAGCCCTGAGGGCTACTGGTGGCCCCAGTGAACCTGGACTTTCTTCCCTCTATACATACCCATCTTTCTCACCCATTCTGCAGCACTGACTCTGCATGGCTCTCCCAAATTCAAATCACGCAATATCCAAATGCTTACGTTATTCTCATGAGACTACGCAAACTGCGAAGGAATTTGGATATTGCAAAGCAGAAGCTCACCTGCAGCCATGTGGTGCTGAAAGAAAAGTGAGCAGCTGTCTCAGGAGACACCAGCAGCACAAGCATGGGGGAAGATGAGGGAGCATTAACAAAAATGGGAGATCTGGCTTGGAGAGACTGAGGGATGCCTCACTACAGGGGAACCTCCCTGAGGCGCTGGGTGCTGGGCAATGGTTCTAGCTCTCTCACACCAAAGTCTTTTTTTTTTTTTTTCCAAATCTTTATTTATTTTTTCATTTTACATCAAGTATATCGTATTATATCAATTAAATCATATACATTACTTGAAATTTCCTATATACCATCTTAAATTCATAAAATATCTTCCTCCCTCACCCACCCTTTTTCACAATATCCTAACAAAAAAAAACCCCATACATATAATGTATTCATAAAAATTGATAAAATTTATAATATAACTATAAACCACCCCCTTCCCATACTTATAATTATACTTTCAGTATAAAAAGGCATCTAATCATTACAATAAGTTATCAATGGCCCCCAAATCTTTTTAAAAGTATTATAATTCCCTTTATGTATGGCAATTACTCTTTCCATTTTGTATATATGGCACAATGAATTCCACCAGACACCAAAACACCAAAGTCTTTTTGCCAATGTGGCTCCTGCTTGAAAAATAGTCAAGATCACTATCTTATAATGTACCACTTCCTTGGGTTTTTGAACTATTAAACCTTAGTTGGCAAACACTAGACTATTTCTCAAGCTTTAGGACATCCCTCTTCATGTTTTCCACAACATCCAAGGTGATACAACATCCAAATTGACATAAGCGATGAGATGCCAAAATCTGCACTAGGTAGAATTTTGGAAAGTAACCAAACTAAGGACTGACCCTTGTAGCACACCACAAATAACGCACATTCCAAACAGAGATAGCACAAACCTTTCAATAAAATATTTAAATACAGAAACTGCAAAATAAGACAGAGCAGAGGATAAGTTTACCTATGTGCGTGGCGGATCCCTCTGACAGGGGCCAGGTCTCCCATCAAAATTCTTAACATTGTGGACTTTCCAGCACCATTTTCACCCACCTGTGAGAGGAGAGAAGTAACATGCGGTAAGAATTAGTGCATCACCTCACTCAGCTGCAGAAGACCCCGATGACTGGGGCAGAGAGGGTCCCTGTATTATATCCACAGAGGCTATTATTAATCTGTATCTCTCTCTTATTCAGAGCTGGTGAGGTCCCTGAGTTTTAATGTATTTCAACGGTAGGAATATAGGAGCCAAACAAGTTTCAGTACTGGAGAAGGCATTGTGAATGTTTTAAATTGTAAACCGCTAGCAAAACAGATTTTATGCTGCTTATCCTAGGAACAAGCAGTGGATTTCTCTAAGCCATCTCAATAATGGCCTATGGACTTCTCTTTTAGGAAATTATCCAAAAGACATTTTAGAAATAATAAATAAATTAGGGAAATACCCCAGGTAACTGGATTATTGTGTAGCATGTGCAAAGTTTCAGTGTACTTACCACACATATTCGAGACTCCAGATCCGCTGAGACAGAGAGATTCTTAAACACATGCTGTCCAGAAGAATAAGAAAAGTCCACTTCATCCAGCTGTAGGATTGGAGGAGAGAACTTCTCAAAGCCGTCAGGGAACCTACAGAAAGATCAACCCTTGCAGACTGAGAACCTCAACTACCGAGGATAAGGGGAAGAGGAAGAGAACAGGTAGGCAAGATGTTGGTGCTATAACGAAAGTAGTCTTCCTCGTCTGTTACAGAGATTTGTGGTGGAGAAAATATGTTGCTTCTGCTGCTTTGGCAGGTGGGGAAAGCCGTTGCCCAAGAAGTGGGAAATGCCAAAGAGATGGGGGAGGGGTGCACAAAAAGTGAGAGCTTCCCCTCATCCCCTCTCTTTGGGAGAATAGGACTGTACTGAGAAATGAAGAGCAGAGACATAAGGGAAGACAGCCATGGATGGTGGGGGAGGGGGGCAGCACTAGAAAACCTCCTCCTCATGCCACAATAGTGGAGTTAGGAAAATGAGCAGCGACCCCTCCTAAATGTTAATGGAGTGTGGAGAGTGAGGAGGAATGAACCCGACAACAGCAGCAACCCATGATCGGCATAATAATAAAAAAAAGGATTCCCTCTCGCCAGTGATGTTACAGGAACAATGGGAAGGAATATGAGCACCAGCACCAGAGAAAGGAAAAAGAGGAATCTGATCCCAAAGAAGAGCAGGAAAGGGAAGCCACCCAATGCAATAACACTGGGAAAGGAGCTGGTCTACAGGAAACACAAGTCTTACCTCAGCATCACCTCAGATTCCTTCTCTACTGGCTTTAGTTCAGGTCTAGAATAGAGAACAAAAAACTCAAAAACATGTCCAACTCTGATCTAAGAAAGAAGAGAGACAATATTAAATTATCTGAAGACGTTTGAAAACATGAACTAAAGCAGAGCATCCAGAGTTCACCTTCGGTGACTGAGGAAGCAGAAGGTGGAGACTGAAGAATGGGGAGGGTGGTCAGTGGTGAAGAGAAACCAGGTAAGAAATCCAGCATTTGGTGGATACTCACAGCTTTTCCAACAGTTTGAGTTTACTCTGGACCTGTGATGCTCGATTCGCATTGTAGCGAAATCGGTCAATGAAGACCTAGAAAAAGCAAAGAAGATTTTAGGGATCATAAAACAAATGGTGAAATTTAGACTTGCCTGCTAATTTCCTTTCCCTGAATCTTGCTAGACTAGTCCAGATGCGTGACTGATCACCCTGCCAGCAGATGGAGACAGAGAACATAGCTTTACAGTGACATCATCACTACCTACTGTATATGAGGCTATGAATCCAGAATATTTGATAGTATTCTCTGTGTCATGTATTGATCTGGTGTGGCAGGACCGAGATGCTCACTAAAAAAAAAAATTCCTCCCATAATGGTTTCATTTATTGTCTGCATGATCAGAGTACTAATCCTGAGCTCTAACTGATGTACGAAGGTCATACTGAAATTAATGAGCAACAATTTTTTTAAATCAGAATTTATTAATATAGGAAAAACAAGTATCACTTCATGATGCGACCTCATCTGGAGTATTGTGTTCAATTCTAATAATAATAGCAGTTTATATACCACAGGACCGTGAAGTTCTATGCGGTTTACAATGATTAAAAAGAATGCTTCAATTGAGTAGAACTTACATAGTTGGAGATTAATGACTAACAGTATATGAGAGCAGTTGTGGGAGAGATTGTGCGGATCAGCTCCCTAGGTAATTCAAGAACAGATATGTTTATGGGGGTTTCCTAAATTCACCATAGTTGTTTGTATGCCCAAGTAATTTTTCTAGGTCTTTGCCCCATAATGCTGCTTGATAAGAGAAAAGATGTTGATGGTGTCTTTTAAATTTACATCCTCTAACCGGTGGGGAGATGAACTTCGGGTGTGAGCTTCTCTTATGTTTGTTGGTTGAGAAGGAGAAGAGGTCTGGTCTCCTTATCTCAAGAAAGATATAGTGGCGATGGAAAAGGTTCAAAAAAGAGCGATCAAGATGGTAAAAGGGATGGAACTCCTCATATGAGAAAAGACTAAAACAGTTAGGGCTCTTTAGCTTGGTAAAGAGACGGCTGAGGGGAGATAGGACTGAAATCTACAAATCCTAAGTGGATCGATTTTTCACTCTGTCAAAAATTACAAAGACTAGGGGACACTCAATGAAATTACAGGGAAATATTTTAAAACCAATAGGAGGAAATTTTTTTCACTCAGAGAATAGTTAAGCTCTGGAATGTGTTGCCAGAGGATGTGGTGAGAGCAGATAATGTAGCTGGTTTTAAGAAAGGTTTGGACAAGTTTCTGGAGGAAAAGTCCATAGTCTGTTATTGAGAAAGACACGGGGAAAGTCACTGCTTGCCCTGTATCGGTAGCATGGAATATTGCTACACCTTGGGTTTTGGCCAGGTACTAGTGATCTGGATTGGCCACCATGAGAACGGGCTAGTAGGCTTGATGGACCATTGGTCTTACCCAGTAAGGCTATTCTTATGTTCTAAGTACATCATCTTAATGTACAGACTACACTACGAGTTGAGGTATTGTGACGCCATTAGGTTCTATCATGTTACCACCGGCAGTAGATACAAAATGGCCAACACTGATGTTTCGTTTCATCAACGTTCTGTCATTGAATTCCCTGTTAAAGAGGAAATTCCCACTGCAGAAGTTCTCCAAAGACTTCAGTGTGTATATGGAGATGTGTGCATGGGCTCTAACAGTGATAGATACATTTCAAAGATGGAAATACGAGCATCCGAGATCAGCCTCGTAGCGGTCGCCCTCATACTGCCTGCATTGAATGCAACAAGGAAAGGGTTGATGATATCATTAAAGACAACAGATGTGTCACTGTGAATGAAATTGAAGCAAAACTTGGAATAGAACACAATGCAGTGCAGGAAATGATTGCAAGCTTAGACTACCAAAAAGTTTGTGCCAGCTGGGTCCCATATTTGTTGACCGAAAACCATAAGGTTCAAAGAAAAACCATTACTCAAGACCTTCTTCAGCGATATCAAAATGAAGATGATTTTCCATACCAGGCCTACAGTCCCGACCTGGCATCCTCCAACTACCATATTTTTGGTTTTGTGAAGGAACAAATTTGAGGCCAACACTACAAGATGGTAAAGGATGTCCAGAAAGCAGTGCAGCTGTGTCTTCAGGCAGCTGCAAAGGTGTTCTACTGCAGGGGAATTTTCGAGCTTGCAGAACAATGGAGAAAATGTGTGCAGAGAAATGGTGACTATGTTGAAAAGTGAAGAAAAATCTGTTCATTAAGATAATGTACTTGTTTTTCCTACATTAATACATTTTGATTTGTTAAAATATTACTTTCAGTATGACCCTGGTACATTGCCTAGTACCACCCTGCGTTACCCAGAAACATGACGGCAGATAAAGGCCAAATGGCCCATCTAGTCTGGACTCGTTCTCAGTATTAATACTACATCTCTTACCTTACTATACTACTGGGATTCAAAGGTGGCCTCGAATAGTTTCTTCCGTTGAACCTGATGAGGGGAGGGATAGCTTAAGATGTTGCATCTTTCTTACGGTATGGAATGAATGGGGAATCTTGATGTGCACTATTAGTCCGGCAGGCAGATGAAGAGAATCCTTTCTTTCACTGGCAGCCAGTGCAGTTCTCCCAACAGTGGGCTAGCCCTCTTGAATATGCTTACTCCAAAAATTAGTCAGCAGCTCTCTTGTCTCTCCCCCATTTTCATACAGCATCTACTGTGCTCCCTCTCTTCTTTCCATCACCTTCCACCTCTGTCTCTCCTATAAAGCATCTGCCCCTCTCCTCATTTCAATCCAGGGTCTTCTTCTCTCACACTTCCTCCTCCATTTCATCACATCTGTCTCTTCTTTACCCCTCCACCCTCCCATGGCCACCCCAACTACTGCTGCTGCCTCCTCTTTCTTCTGGGTTTGACCCCTCAGACAGCTCCAAGACAGATGAGGTTGTGAGTGCTGCCCCGCAGGAGAGTAAGGCAAGCAACGGCAGCCAGGATGGCAGGAGGGAGGTGGGGAAGTGCTGCTCCTGGTGTGTGGCAGTCCTAAATTGCTACGTGGGATCTTCAAAAGAAGTGCGCAGCCATATAGCTTAGAGGGAACATTACTCCAATTGGTTTCTCTTATTCTCTGCCAACAAATTCCAGAGCTTAATTATAAATTATTTTCTCCAATATGTTTTAAAAGTACTTTTTGGTAACTTTATTGCATGCCCTCTCTAGTCCTTGTACTTTGGAAAAAGAAATAAAAGCAATTTGTACCCACCCACTCCACTCCACTCCTGGTGGTCCAGCGGTGTGTTCAGGGAATGAGCAACTCTCACTCACTAATGCCCCTGTGGTCTCTGCCTTCAAAATGGCTGCCATGAACTCTGGTGGCAGTCTCACTGGACCACCAGGGTTTCTAAAGGTAGAGAGCATGGGGGCAATCTGAAAAGAAAGAGGTGGAAGGAGGATGATGCAGCGAGACTTAGATTATTGAACTTTTTGGATATCTGACAACCTGCCAGTTCCAATTAAGAGAAAGCAGAGTCTTGATTATCCGATTTATTTGAGACGTGGAGACAGTGTACATTATGTTCAAGGTGCAGTCAAACCGTGGATTACCTGATACAAAGGTATGATGATAGTCTGTATTATCCTCCACTCCATTCTTCCTAAAATCCCACTGAGCGGAGGATTTTAACAGACCAATGATGACACCCGGTCCTCTTCCTGAGCGTCGCCTCCTAGTGTGGAACCTTCCATCACACGTAGGTTCCTCCTTCTGATATGCATCACTTTGCACTTGCTCATATTACGTTTCATTTGCCATTTCGATGCCCAGTCTCCCAGTCTTGTAAGGTCTTCTTGCAATTTCTCACAACCTGGATGTGGTGGCGATATCTGAGACCTGGCTCATGGACTCCCAGGGGACATGGTCATACCGGGTTACAATTGCTTCACTGGGACAGGGAGGGCAAAATGAGAGGAGGTGTAGCATTATATACTAAAGATCAGTGGTTCCCAACCCTGTCCTGGAGGAACACCAGGCCAATTGGGTTTTCAGGCTAGTCCTAATGAATATGCATGAAGCAAATTTGCATGCCTATCACTTCCATCATATGCAAATCTCTCTCATGCATATTCATTAGGGCTAGCCTGAAAACCCGATTGGCCTGGTGTTCCTCCAGGACAGGGTTGGGAATCACTGCTAAAGATGATATTAAGGTCACCAGAATCACAGATGTCCACTACACTGGGGAATCCCTTTGGGTAAATTTGGCCAGAGGGAAGGACAAATGCCTGTATCTTGGCGTAATATACAGACCCCCAAGACAACGGATGACTTAGATATGGAATTAATCGGAGATATAGAGAATATCACCTTGCGTGGGGACACAGTATTGTTAGGTGACTTCAACATGCCTGATGTGGATTGGGACATGCTTTCCTCTGCTTCCGGCAGCAGCAGGAGGCTATTAAACTCTATGAAGGGAGCAAGACTCAGGCAACTGGTGTTGGAACCAACAAGGGATCAGGCAATACTGAACCTGATACTTACCAATGGAAAAAGTGTCACAGAGGTCTCCGTGGGCGACACATTGGCCTCCAGTGACCACAACATGGTATGGTTCAATCTCAGGAAAGGTTTCACTAAATCTACCACACTGACCAAGGTCCTCAAATTCAAGGACACAAATTTCAAAGAAATGGGAGACTTCATTCACCAGGCGCTACAAAGCCAAGCAGAAGCCGATAACGTGGAAGAAATGTGGTCGACTTTGAAAGCCACCATACAAGAAGCAACAAACCGCTATGTTAAATCAGTAAGTAAACGGCGAAGGAACAATAAGCCACAGTGGTTCTCTGTGGACCTCATCAAGGAGAAGAAAAAAGCATTCATCTCTTACAAACAATCAGGGAAACAGGACTCTAGGGAAGTCTATCTGGCCAAGTCAAAAGCTGTCAAAACAGCAGTTTGGGAGGCCAAATTCTGCATGGAGGAGTCTCTAGCGAAGAACATCCAAAAAGGAGATAAATCCTTCTTCAGGTATATCAGTGACAGAAATAAGAACTCAGGCGGGATAGTACGTCTTAGGAAACCAGACGGAGACTATGTAGAAGCGGACTCGGAAAAAGCCCAACTGTTAAATGAATACTTCTGCTCAGTCTTCACCCGCGAGGCGCCAGGACTCGGCCCTCAGCTACAGACAAGGGTTCGCAAAAATGATTGTCCCATACAAATCCTCTCGTCCGTTAAGATCCTCTTCATTGCAATTGCTTTCAATCCCTTCGCTAAGAATCATAGGTACAAGACGAAATGATATGTTTTCTGTGAAAGCCCCTACATTATGGAATTCCCTCCCGAACTATATTAAAAGCGAAACAGACCTTGTCACGTTTAAGAAAATTTTAAAAACATATCTATTTCAAGACGCATTCGATTCATAGAACTTAATTTTTCAAGTTTTCACATTCTTATTAGATCATCTTAACCCATTACTACCCAATGTGCTTCCCTTTTGATGTTAATTTCTATTTTAAAACAAAATTGTAACTTTTTCCCTTTCTTCCCACCCCTTCTTGTTAGTCCAATATTGTCTGTCTTTTAATTGACTTTTGTAATTTAAATGTATTACCACAACCTGATGGTTTTTATATTGTACATCGCTTAGATATTGTTATAAGCGATTCATCAAATAAAGATTAAACTTGAAACTTGGTTGACGCAGATGACCCATTTAGTAATTTCGAGTTTACACCCAGCGGTGTCTACTGCAAGCTGTCAAAGCTTAAGGTTAACAAGGCAATGGGGCCTGACAACCTACACCCCAGGGTGCTCAGGGAGTTGTGTGATGTCTTGGCGGAACCGCTATCCGCGCTCTTCAATCTCTCCCTTAGTACGGGTAACGTCCCGTTGGACTGGAAGACGGCTAACGTCATTCCACTCCACAAGAAAGGCTCCAAGATGGAGACAGCAAACTACAGACCGGTGAGTCTCACATCAATAGTGTGCAAACTAATGGAAACTCTAATCAAACGCCAATTGGATACGATCCTGAACGAGGAGAATCTACGGGATCCCCGTCAACATGGATTTACTAAGGGGAGATCCTGCCAATCCAACCTGATCAGCTTCTTTGACTGGGTGACGAGGAAGCTGGATGTTGGGGAGTCCCTGGACATCGTATACCTGGACTTCAGTAAAGCATTCGATAGTGTACCACATTGCAGGTTGCTGAGCAAGATGAGTTCTATAGGATTGGGTGACACATTGACGAAATGGGTTGGGAACTGACTTGGAGGTAGGCTTCAGAGGGTAGTGGTGAACGGCACCCCCTCCGAAATTACGGAGGTAATCAGAGGAGTGCCGCAGGGCTCGGTCCTGGGCCCGATCCTATTCAACATCTTTATAAGAGACTTGGCAGAAGGGCTGCGAGGTAAAATAACATTTTTCACCGATGACGCCAAACTAAGCAATGTAGTGGGCAAAAGCACAACAGACATAAATTTAATGTCCGACAACACGATGCACGACCTACTCCTACTGGAGCGCTGGTCTAGGTCCTGGCAACTCAGCTTCAATGCCAAAAAATGCAAAGTCATGCACCCGGGCAGCCAAAATCCATGCAAGACTTACACCCTTAATGGCGAGATCCTAACAAGAACTGAAGCAGAACGAGACTTAGGGGTGATCGTCAGTGAGAACATGAAGACTGCCAATCAAGTGGAGCAAGCTTCATCCAAGGCAAGGCAAATCATAGGTTGCATACGCAGGAGTTTCGTCAGCTGTAAGCCTGAAGTCATTATGCCATTGTATAGATCTATGGTGAGGCCCAACCTGGAATACTGTGTGCAATTCTGGAGGCCGCATTACCGTAAGGATGTGCTGAGACTGGAGTCGGTCCAGAGAATGACCACCAGGATGGTCTCGGGACTCAAGGATCTCCTGTACGAGGAACGGCTGGATAAGTTGCAGCTGTACTCACTCGAGAAACGCAGAGAGAGGGGTGACATGATCGAGACATTCAAGTATCTCACGGGCCACATCGAGGTGGAAGAAGATATCTTCTTTTTCAAGGGTCCCGCGGAAAATCAGGGGCGGAAAACTGCACGGGGACACCAGGAAATTCTTTTTCACTGAAAGGGTGGTTGATCGCTGGAATAGTCTTCCACTTCAGGTTATTGAGGCGAAGCAGCGTGCCTGATTTTAAGACCAAATGGGATCTATTCACAGAGAAAGACGTGGGATCTATTCACAGAGAAAGGTAGGGGAGGGTCATTGGGGTGGGCAGACTAGATGGGCCGTGGCCCTTATTTGCCATCTATTTCTATGTTTCTAATAATTTTTGTGATCTCACAGATTTGAATAATTTTGTGTTGTCTGCCGCCTATCTGTGACGTAGCCATGTCGCATGCTTGATACAATTGGTGTCGCTTTTGTGGGCGGCTGCCGATTGTGGCACCGTTTAGAGAATCCGGACCTTTCTGCCTAAAGTTAGAGCTGACCTTTGCCCTTCCCACTTTTCTTAAGCTGCCCTCATTCCCTCAGTACTCCAGAGCCACAAACGCACCTGGAGATCACTGTCGCTCTTTCACTTATGTCGAGCATCCCCAGGTCTACCAGTTACAAACGGAACCTCCTTCATCTTGGACACAAACATATTCTGTTATCAGCAAGCTTAACATCAGCTGCCAAGTTGCAAGCTACGGCTCCCTCCGTTGCACACCTCCAGCTTTGAGAGTCACCAGATCATCCATCTGCACTTCCTCAGTGCTCTACTCCCTAGACCAGTTCTTCAGCGCCAACAGTGACTTCAGTCAAACGGTGTTACAGAATTCAATAATATGAGCCTATGGGGGCCCTACCTGCGTGTGGTTGCCTTTTCTGTCTTGCTCATAGACAAAGGTCACAAAGGTAAATCTTGTTCTCTGAAACCACATTCATCCTTGACTTCCATTAGTGATACAACAGACCGACGAGAAAGGCAGTTGTCATTAGTTGGGGACTCCTCCACATGCCCAATACTTTTCTCAGCTTTTATACAGCTGATTCATGCTGGTGTCACTCATGGCTTATCCTTCTGCCCACAGAGAACCCTCCTTGCAAGCGAGCAAACTCTGGGCTAGATTAAGGCCACGGATCCGATCCGTGGCGCTGATTCACAAAGTGTCCTCCTGCAAATGAGGGCGATCAGAATCACGCCCCCAACAGACTGCACGGATTGCTCTTCAGCGATCCCGACACATGCGCAGACCATCTTTCTTCTTTGCCTGCAGATGGTCTGCGCATGTGCTGGCTCTCTGTGCCTGGCAGAGCTGGAAAGTTTTTTAACTTTTTTTTTACTTTGCGAGGGAAGGGCAGGAGAATCGGGGCAAAGAGCAGGGCAGTCGGAAAGGACCTAACAACTGGTCCTCAGCAGTCACTTATTTTTTGGTCAGCCAGCCCAGTTGGTGGCCCTCATTTTTTTTAGTGAATCGCTGCCTGCCTGTATTTGCATGCAATTCCCCCTCATTTGCATGCACGGATCGGAAGCGGATCGATGTAAGATTAATGAATCGGGTTGGGGGTTGCTAAGTGATCGCAAAGTTTAAAATGACCTGGATATACTTATAAGAACAGCCCTACTGGGTCAGAGCAATGGTCCATCTAGCTTGGTATCCTGTTTCCAACAGTTGCCAATCCAGGCCACAAGTACCTGCCAGAAACCCAAAGAGTGGCAACATTCTCTGCTATACTGATGCTGCACGTGACCTGGATATACAAGCACTAATCATTTCTATAGCGCTACTGGATGTACGCAGCTCTGTACACTTTATATACCGGTACTTTCTCTGTCTCTAGTGGGCTCACACACTGGGGCAATGAAGGGTTAAGTGACTTGCCCAGGGTCAGAATTGGAAATTGCAGTATGTTACCTGGATATGTTCTCTGTATTGATGCTGTGCCTCGTACTCCCGCTGCTGGTTTTTCAGCCTCTCTTCCTTAATTTTAATGAAGTTCTCAAAGTCTCCTCGGTACGTGTCCAGTCTTTGGCTGTGGAGATGTATGATATCCGTGGCCACAGCATTCAGAAAATTTCTGTCATGAGACACAACTAAAATAGTGGACTGCCATGTCTGGAAAACAGGAGTAGGAGAAGTAAGGTAAATTACTGGGATAAGGAGAAAGGTTCATCCCCAAGCAGGACTAGGACCACCTGCAGTGGGCACAAGAGACACAAGCCAAAAGATTAAAAAGGGTCTCTGTCACAAGCACAAGGGGACATAGACGCCTCATTTCAAAAAGTTCTTACATCTTTAACTGGATTAACCCGACTGTAGAGCATTTATGTCCACAAGCTTTCCCAGCCTACGTTTCTGTAACTTTACACAGAATCCAACATCATGAGAAGGTAACTGAAATGAAGTTTGAATGCCACCAGGTGCTGCTGGAAATAATATTGGCCCAAGAATTCATGCTAACAAACTTAGATTTTCACCAGCATATAAGTCCATTAGCCATGTATTGTGAAGCCCAAAATCCCTCTAACTAGCCTGATGCTACCCATAGAGAGAAGAGGTGCAAGAAGGGTGTAGGTGAAAATCACCAACATCTGTGTAGGCCGAAAAAATGAGGTGCCAAATCGATGTATTCATTTAGATTCTGCTCAACATCATCTGTCTTTCTTTTAGCCAAGCATTTATCTCCTTGAACCCTCGTTTGCATTACCTGGGCTGTCTGACCTCCTCTTCCCATGAAGAGCAAATCAGCGGTAAGCACATGGCCTGACACAGCTCAGTGGGACCAGTGACGGTCCAGAGAGACGGAGGGAGCACAGCCCTGTTTCTGTCATCGAGTTCGAGACAGCAGACGGCCATTGCAAGGGAAGTGCAAAGTGAAACATTTTGAAACATTGCGTAAGTAAGGGGAGGGAGGGTCCGCTCTCCTCTCCACTCCTCCCCCCTACCGTGCACATGGGCCTCTTCCCTTACCTCGTACCTCTCAAATTTTCCCAGCGCGAGCAGCATCATGAAGTAGCTGCCCGAGTCGTGTTGGTTCTCCCTCTGACGTCACTTCCTAGGTACGGGAACTGATATGGGAGGCAAGTTCGTGATACTGCTGACACCACGGAAGGAGCAGAGGACACGTGCCGGTACCCATCCCTCCCCAAGACGGCCCCCTCCCTCTTTTACTATACCACGACTTCCAAAATGTTTCACTTTGGACTTCCCTTGCAATGGCCGTTCCAGATTCTCACCTTCCGCTGTCTCGAACTCTAGGTCAGGATCCCAAAGAAGTCACAGAAACAGGGCTGCGCTCCCTCCCTCTCTCTGGACCTTCACTGCTCCCAGTAGTCGGAGCCGCCAAGTAAGATTTTTTCTTATTTTGATATTGATATTACAAGATTTAAGGAATGACATTACTTGGTGATTTTTGACCATTGCAGTGGTTTATTTTTTGTGTTTTGGTTGTCAGAAGAACGCTCTACCACAGTCATACGGGGAGCTTCAGTGACCTGCAAATCATTCATAAGAAGTTGCCTCCACTGGGTCAGACCAGAGGTCCACCACGCCCAGCAGTCCGCACCTGCGGCGGCCCCATCAGGTCCACGACCTGTCAGGTTTTCTTGATTTAGCCCTATATCCCTATATTTTGAAATTTGGGCGGAGTAGAGTGAACTGTACTGAAAGTATTTTTTCAGGATTTTAGCACTGGATATATATGTCACTATATTTTTTTTTGTTAGGTATAAATAAGAATAGAATAGACAAAACCACTGATAAAATTAAAAAGTGTGTGGCAGGACAGAAGTGGTGTTTAGATGCCACAAATCGAGAAGTAAGGCCAGTGCTTTTTTCTTTGGACTTATCGGCTGCATTCGATACTATAGACCATGCTTTACTTTTAGATAGATTAAAATCTATTGGTGTTTGCGACCAGGTTTTACAATGGTTCGTTTCTTTTCTAGCAAACAGACAATATACAGTCCATTTCAATAATACATGTTCAAAACCTTTCTCTCTCAGCTATGGAATTCCTCAAGGATCTATACTATCACCTTTACTGTTCAATATCTTTCTTTCACCGTTACTAAGTCTATGCCAATCTATTGGCTTTACTCCATACACTTATGCAGATGACATTCAATTGTCTCACCCTTTAAATCCTGAACACTTAGAAGAAATTTCGCAGATCAACAAAAAACTCGACACAATTAAAAATTGGCTGGCTGCGAATAGATTAGCATTAAACATCCATAAAACAAAAGCAATACTTTTCTTATGGAAACAAGGAATAAAGTTAGCTACTCCTTTTATTATTAATAACATTCATATAGACTTAGTTTCTTCATTAAAAATACTTGGGGTTATTATTGACGAAAATTTTTCCTATCATGAACATATAAGTAACGTTATCAAATCTTGCCTCTACCGATTGCGAATGATTCGTTCAATTTCTAAATTTCTGGAGCCTAAATCTTTAAATATTTTAATACACTCATTGGTTATAACAAAGCTCGACTATTGCAACGCGTTACTGATCAACATAACACAAAAAGAAAAGAAACGTTTACAAATAATTCAAAATATTGCAGTCAAACTTTTACATAATGGTAAAAAGTATGACCATGTAACTCCTTACTTGATTGAATCGCACTGGCTCCCCATTACTCATCACATCACTTATAAAATTTTGTTGCTGGTATTTAAAACTCTATCTACGAGTGAACCATCATTTATAAATCGGATGCTTATGCCGTATAATTTATCACGCACTCTTCGATCTTTAGCACAAGGATTACTGGTAGTCCCTTCTTTAAAAGTGGTAGGCACCAGACGTCATGACATGTTTTCAATAGTGGCCCCCCAAACTTGGAACTCTCTACCACAATATATAAGAGATGAAAAGGAACTCAGTCTCTTTAAAAATAAATTAAAAACTTTCCTTTTTAAAGATGCTTTTAGTCTCTAAAACAAATACTATTCAAATAGTGTAGCTAAGTCATCCCTCCTTATGTCTTTTCTTTGAATGTTCCCTTTTCTTCTTTTCAAAACATGTATTATGTAACTTTTCCCCTTTTATCCTTTTGTGTTCTTGTTTCGTCTGTTTATGAGTCTGTTTTTTACCCTTTTATATAATACTAGTCTTTAAGCCCGTTACATTAACGGGTGCTAGAAAGCAGCCCCCTTTCCCTCTCCCCCTCCAGTTCCTCCCTGTCTCTCCGTAACCCCCCTTCTGTCTTACCCCCCTAAGCAAAATGATCTGCCTCCCAGCACACCCCTCCCCCCGAAGCAGCCCCTTTTCCTCTACCCCTCCAATTCCTCCCTGACAGTGTCTCCGTGGTCCCCCATCTGTCTCCCCTCCCAAGCAAAGCTGTCTGCCTCCCAGCACACCCCTCCCCCCAAAGCAGACCCCTTTTCCTCTATCCCTCCAATTCCTCCCTGACTGTCTTTTCCGTGGCCCCCCATTTTGTCTCCCCCCCCCCAAGCAAAGCTATCTACCTCCTAGCACACCCCTCCCCCAAAGCAGACCCCTTTCCCTCTGCCCCTCCAGTTCCTCCCTGACTGTGTCTCCGTGGCCCCCCTTCTGTCTCCCCCCCAAGCAAAGCTGTCTGCCTCCAAGCATACCCCTCCCCAAAGCAGGCCCCTGTCCCTCTCCAGTTCCTCCCCATCTCTCTGTGGCCCCCCCTTCTGTCTCCCCCCCCAAGCAAAGCTGTCTGCCTCCAAGCACACCCCTCCCACAAAGCAGGCCCCTTTCCCTCTCCCGCTCCAGTTCCTCCCTATCTCTCTCTGCCCCCCCCCTTCTGCCCCCCCCCCAAGCAAAGCTGTCTGCCTCCAAGCACAGCCCTTCCCCAAAGCAGGCCCCTTTCCCTCTCCAGCTCCAGTTCCTCCCTGTCTCTCCGTGGCCCCCCTTCTGTCTCCCCCCCAAGCAAAGCTGTGTGCCTCCAAGCACACTCCTCCCCCAAAGCAGGCCCCTTTCCCTCTTCCCAGTTCCTCCCTGTCTCTTCGTGGCCCACCCGATTTTCTCTTCTCGCGGTCTGGCCAGCTCCCCTAGTCCCTTGCCGCCGCCGCCACCCCCTTCCCTTCCCGCGGTCGACAAACCTCTTGGCTCGAGCAGCGGACGCAGCACTGTAAATACGCTGCTTCGCGGCCTCTACTGCCCCGATTTGCTCTTCTGTGTCTCTGATGATGTCATCATAGACACGGAAGAGCAAATCGGGGCAGTAGAGGCCGCGAAGCAGCGTATTTACAGTGCTGCGTCCGCTGCTCGAGCCAAGAGGTTTGTCGACCGCGGGAAGGGAAGGGGGTGGCGGCGGCAAGGGACTAAGGTAGCCGGCCAGACCGCGAGAAGAGAAAATCGGGTGGGAGGCTCAACGGGGATTGGGGGGGGAGGGGCAAAGACGACGACGAAGACTGAGCCCTTGCTTTCTCCCTAGCTCCCAGTACACCGCGATCTGGAGAGCAGGGAGTGCAACGGTTGCGGCTGGCAAACAATGCGGCTGGGAAGCAGTAAGGCTCGGGACTCGCGCATGCGCACGTCTGCAAAGCCACGGACATACATCTCACGGAACAGGGATTTCAGATCACGCAGATCTGAGTGCGCATGCGCGTCTAGCGCTTTATTATATTAGATTATTTGTATGTTTTTTTATATGTTTATATATCTTATTGTAACTCGCTTAGTAAATTATGGATAGGCGACTCATCAAATTAATAAAATAAACATAAACATAAAACATAAACTCCAACCGGCAAAGAGGTACAATCTTCTATCACATTCATATCATTTGGTGTGTGTATGGGTGTTGTGGCGTGATATTGTGACAGGCATGGTAAAACTGCCAACTGCTCTGGTAACCGTGATTTGGATTATTCTTCCCAGTTTACATTTGTCCATATAAATCTCAGCTGCCAGGAGCGAGGTGACCGTCTGTAAATGTCAACGCGTTCGCTTGCTCTCTGAAAACACTCTCATCCTAACTACAGTTTTTGCGGGTCACTTCTGCACTGAACACCTTATCTGGAAGGCTGTGGAGGAAGGAGGCAAAGCTTAGCACATACCTGCAGGTAATTCTCCAGCCACAAGATGGCTCGGACATCCAACATGTTAGTTGGCTCTGGAAAGGACAGAAATGCATACAGGTTATTACTCACAAAACCCAGGAGAGTAGAGCACACCCCACCTTGCCTGAGCCATGAAAGTTGTGGCCAGGTCCCCAGCAGCACACCTATTACTCCCCTAGCCCTTAAAGGGCTCTCTGAGAAAATCACAGCAAAGAACTCCGCTTACCATCCAGCAAGAGAAGATCAGGCCTAGAGAAAGAGATACAACACTAATTAATCAAGCACTTCCCAAAGTAAATGAAGATGGAACAGATTCTGCCGAGCAGTGATCCCCCCACCCTCATGTCCATCTGTCACCCTCCATCCCCATCCCTTCCACCACCTCAATTTCCCTACCCAATGCTTTGACCTTCAGATACAATCACTACCTCTATATGTGTATCTAGGAGACCCCCAATATGCAATCTGTCTTACTGAAAGTAAGATGAAGATCTGATACAGCTCATTGGCCCACACACGACTCGTCTGCTACTCACATAATCCCTGACCCCTGCTGATACATGGTACATTCCATATTATCACGTGACTGTAGTGTTCACGTGGCTCCTGATGCCTACAGAAATTCCCAATGCCGCCACTATTGACCTTTCATGCTATAACTAGTACCTTCCTCGTGTTCTTCCCATGACCCAACAGCATCAGTACCTCCTCCTCCCTCCACCCACCCTGCACAGTTGTCCAGACTCTAGTCAGATGCAGACAGGACAGACGTACCTGGCAAAAAGGGCCCTGGCCAGAGCCAGCCTCATCCTCCAGCCACCCTGAGAACTCTCTGCAAATAAAAAAGGAGGACCTTCAAAAACAGTGTCCCCCCTCCCCCACCACCCTTCAGTCTGTCAAGTACTGCAATCCCCTCCCTCACATGCCACTGCCCTGTTCTCCTCTCCCCATATGTTCCACAGCCCACTCCCCCCTCAGTCTCATGCTTAAAGCCTCATCACACACACTAGAGCCCCTTCTCTCCTCACCGTCACACACCACATGACAGAACCCCTTCTGTCTTCACCTTCATTGGGTGTCACAGTGGTTAAAGCTACAACCCCAACCCCCTGAGGTTGTGGGTTTAAACTCACGCTTCTCCTTGTGAGCTTGGGCAAGTCACTTAATCCCCCTATTGCCCCAGGTACATTAGATAGATTGTGAGCCCCACCTGGACAGAGAGGGAAAATGCTTAATAAATTCATGAAAACTGTTCTGAGTTCCTCTGGGAGAACGGAATAAATAAATAAATAGTGTGAAAAGTGTCTGTCTCTGGTACCCCTGAGCTGATACTGTGATGTCAGCCTCATTCCACCAATAAGAGCCAACCTCATCAGTGATGTCACAATGGCTCAATTGTCCTATACTTTCGCTACCTTTTCATTTCTAGAGTGGTGCAGTGGTTAAAAGCTACAGCCTCAGCACCCTGGGGTTGTGGTTCAAACCCACACGGCTCCTTGTGACCCTGGGCAAGTCACTTAATCCCCCCATTGCCCCAGGTACATTAGATAGATTGTGAGCCCACCGGGACAGAGAGGGAAAATGCTTCATAAACTCATGTAAACTGTTCTGAGCTCCAATGGTAGGACAGGATAGAAAATGTAATCAATCAATCACCAACTGCAGCTGGTTAGTCACACACCGTAACCCTAACCACAGCCCCTTCTCAGCACGATGTGCTTTGACGCTCCTTTTTTCATCAAATACTCCAGCCCCCCTTCCCACCCCCACAACCATGCAGCCCTTTTTATCCCTTCACCCCCCTCTACAGGCGAAGACTGAAGGACAGCTAGGAACTTACTTTGTTGCCTGCTGCTGCATCTTGGGATTGAAACCTAAAACCAGCCAAAATAATGGAAGCCCTGCAAGAAAGGGAAGAGGAAGGAATATTTACAAAGTAATTCTGTAGGAGCTGATTGACGCAAACAGCGTTATCCTGTCAGATCAGGATACGGTCACGAATTACAAACACAGGAACTGTGCACTCACGAGGACCCAAGGAACGAGATAAGGATCTAGCTTCCATCTCTGGAAGTGGCACGGAGCATCTTGGGATTTTTTCGTTTTCTTTATTAATTCACATCAAGTGTACAGTAATTATCAACAATTAAAATACAACATCACTTGAAAATCTACAATATCATTCAAAAAGAGAGATTTAACCCTAACACCCCCTCCCAAATTCATATGCAACAAATATATACCACATGAATATAATAGCTTATGTCATTTCATACACATTTTATTAGTGTGAACATCCCAAATCCATCCCCACCCAAATCCACATGTAATATTAAATTGGGAAAGTGCAAATTATTCATTATAATATTTATTAATGGCCTCACACATCCTTAAATTTATTAAAGTATCCTTTTTGAACTGCAACGCTCTTTCCATTTTATACAAGTGGCAAACTGAGTTCCATCCCACAAAACAATAATTCAGCCTTTTACAATCCTTCCAATTATGTGTTATTTGTTGATGGCAACTCTGTCAATATCATCAAAAGCTTATTATTATTAGCAGATATTTGACATTTAGCTCTCACAAACATGCCATATAAAATTGTGTCATATGACAATGCTACATGATTTTCTAGCATACAATTTATTTGATCCCAAATTGACTGCCAAAAAGCTTTAATAAATGGACAATGAAACAATAAATGATCTAAAGTTCCAGCCTCGAGATGACAATGCCAACATCTATTAGACTTAGAGCAATCCAATTTTTGTAAACGAACAGGGGTCCAGAGTGCTCTATGCAACAGGAAAAACCATGTTTGCCCCATAGACGCAGACATTGTACATCTCATCCTCCAAGACCAAATACATGGCCATTGAGACGCATTAATTTGATGCTTAATCTCAATGCTCCAAATATCTCTAGTCCAGTCTTTGGTTTCTTATTCGAATAGTCAGATAATAATTTATACCACTGTGTGGCCTGGTGATCCAGAAAATCTGCCTGAAAGCATAAGAAATCTAAACTAAATTGATTATTAAGAGATTTCCATTCAAGGAACCCTGCCTGAATAGCCTGCTTCAGTTGCAACCACTTATAACTTTGCTTTTTATCAAGGCCAAATTTATGTTGCAACTGTGAAAAACTCCAGCAATTTACCATTAGATATAACATCATCTAAGGTACGCATTTCTCTGCTTTAATCCAATCCTTCCAGACAATCTTGAAACCGCCTATTTGGATCTTGGAGTTTAGCCATATAGTTTGATATGTAGATTTTTGAATTGAAAGAGGTGTTAAATTATCAACATATCTTACAGTTTTCCAATGTTGTCCATTAATCATTCTATTGTTTTTTGCGTAATCCTAGGCATTTTAATACTAAGAAGATGACCAAGCCTAACGGGAAACATGAGCTGCCATTCCAACATCAGCCAATCTGGAAGCTTATCCATGAGCTCTGGGAGGACCCAATACATACCCTGGCGCATAATATAGGATTGATGATACCTATAGAAGTTTGGAAAATTTACCCCACCCTCCGCAATTGGCTTTTGTAAAGACACTAAGGCTATTCTTGCAACTTTTACCCAACCAAATAAATTTAGTCAGAATACTGTTCAACTTTCTTATATAAAAGACCCCTGGAAAAAAACTGGAATCATACTCATTTGGTAACAACTACAGGCAATATCATCATTCTTAACAGTTTGGACTCTTCCCCATCAGACAGATGCAACGGATTCCATTGGCTCCTCATAATTCTGTTACCTTTTTTGAATAAGTTTTTTCATTTCACTTTCATTGTCTCTTCAATATGTATTTTTTATTCCAAATTCCTAAATATTTTATTCCTTCCTCCTTCCAAAAAAAAGGAAATGAATCGAATAAACCTTTTGTACAGTGTACGTTTAAAGGAAGAACTTCTGACTTAGTCCAATTTATTTTATAACCTGAGAATTTCCAAATTTCTCAATCAAATCAAGCAAACATGGAATGGTTGTTTCAGGATTCCTCAAATGAAGCAGTATATCATCTGCATAAGCAGATACCTTATATTCCTTTCCAGAACGTGGAATACCTTGTATCTCCTTTACTTGTTGAATAGCTAATAACAAGGGTTCAAGTACTATATCAAAAAGCAAAGGAGACAAAGGACAACCTTGTCTAACTCCCCTTTGCAACTTAAAAGAATCTGAAAATTATTATTAATATATAATCTAGAAACAGGAGAGCTATACAACGTTTGAATCATTTGTATAAATCCTGAACCCATACCAAACCATTCCATAGCCTGATACATAAAGGTCCACTCTACCCGATCAAAAGCCTTCTCTGCATCCAAGGATTACAGAGAAGGCCGGATCACTTATGTCCTTTGTTAGATATAACATATGAAAAGCCAATCTTGTATTATTGGAAGTGTGCGCTCTGAGCAACAAAACCCATTTGGTTCATAACCAAATTATATAAGGGAGAGCCTTTGCCAAACGTAAGGCCAAAAGTTTAGCCAATAATTTCCCATCTACATTAATTAAAGAAATAGGCCTGCAATTTGAAACCAATGTAGCATCTTTATTTTGGCTTTGGCAAAACAATTAGTTAATGATTCCGCCATAGTACCTGTAATACAACCTTTATTTAGTTGGGTCAGATATAAATTTAATAAATGAGGTAATAGGGTAATTTTGAAATGACTTATAGAATTCTACAGTAAAGCCATCACCACCCTGGAGCGGTCCCCCAACTCTAAGACACTTCAATGCTGTTTGTAATTCTTTTAGTGATATAGGTCTCTTCTAGACTTCTTTTTATATGACCAGGAATTTTTGGTCCCTCCAATTAAAATTAAAAAATTCTAAGCCATCCTTTTCCCTATCTAAATAAGGCTCAGAAGAATAAAGTGCTTTGTAGAAATTTAAACATTGTTTTAAAATAGGACCAATTTGAGAATGTGTATCTCCTTTTTCATCTTTAATTATACTTTATTTTTGTTTTCCTTTTCTTACTTTAAGATAATTAGCCAATAGTATTCCTGCCTTATTAGAGCTTCCATAATACAGAGGAAAAATATCATTTCCTTACTAATTTAGAAATCTTATTTTACTTACATTTAGTTTTTAAAAGAGCTTATTAATGTGGAATGTTCCCATTTACCGAATCAATTTTGACTCTAAAATCTTAATTTCTTGTTCTAAATTAGAAAATTGTTTTTTTATTTGTTTCTTAAAATAAGCTAGACTATGAAATAATTTGCCGTCTCATGGTTGCCTTAAAAGCATCCCATAAATTTCCATAGAGATTTCCTCTGTATTATTAATTTGAAAGTATTTATTTAATTTTAATTGAAAATCTTCACAAAATTTTGGATCTGCAAGCAAAGTATTATCAAATCTCCATATTGGTCTACTAATATCTTGATCAATAACATTAAATTCAACCCACAGACCACCATGATCAGACAAAATAATTGGATCTATGGAGGCTTGTGTTACCTGATGTACAAAATGATCCGAAATAAAAACATAATCTATTCTTGAAAAAGATTTATGAACATGGGAACAAAAAGAAAATTCTCGTTCATTAAAATGAAGTATACGCCATATATCTTTTAAATTAGAAGATTGTACAAAATTATCTAAACCTAACGACTTTATAATTTTACTAGGTTTTTTATCCATTAAAGGATCCATAGCAGCATTAAAATCTCCCGCCACTACTAAATTAGAAGCAGCCAGTGGCAGCACTAATCTGTGGCAGAGACTTAAAAAATTCTATTTTATTAGAATTAGGGCATATACATTAAAAAGCGTCATAGTAGTGTACCCATGCTCATGTCTACATGCAACCATCTTCCTAAAGGATCTGAAGCTACCATATTGAACACTGCATTACATTTTTTGTTAACCAAAATAGCGACTCCAGCCTTTTTCCCCCACAGCAGGGGCAAAGAACAATGCTTCACCCAATTACCCACAGTTTTTTTAGACTCTTCAGCAGACAGATGAGTCTCTTGGATATAGTAAATATCCGTCATTCTGATGTTTTAAGAATAAGAGCGTTTTTTTCACTCTTATATCGGATGGTTTAGGGCCATTTCTTACATTTAACAAAAATCATTGTTCAAATCTATAAATTAGACTTCCATAAATCCTTCCAATAAATAAAATTATATTGAAAACAATCTAAATTATTACTTTCCCCAATTTAAAATCTAAAGAAACAAAACCCCTCCTCCCATAACCCCACTTTCCACCTCCCCCACCCCTACCCCCCACCCAACCCCCCCCTAAATAAAAGTGAAAAACTTGGAAACACACATGTGGGTATCAGGTGACAAGAAACTCCTACAGGTTAATAGCTTATTATATTAGAGATATGTTATAAAATATCTAAATTTTATCAACCCAAATTATATCTAATTAATCTGACATATCCAAAAATTAATTCTAGGAGGATTTTTAACTCCATTTTATCCAATAAAAGCCCAAATTTGCATATATTAAATAATAATTGCCTCATATAAAAAACTAAAAGACTTTAGTTAAAACTATTAAAAATTCCCAAATTGACCCAAAACTATTTAATTAGAAATTACCCAAAATACTATTTTCCATTACCCTTGCCTTATATAACTTTCCAGATTACTCATAAAACCAATTAACTTGTTATTCAAACATAAAATTTCCCATAATTTAATAATTTATTCAAAATCATAAAGAATATTCATCAAACTTCTAGCATCTATATCAGTAAATATCTACTCAAATTCATCCTCTTATTATGTAATAATAGAATATGAACATAAATAGCTATACGGTTAGCTAAGGTTGCATTCTTTTATTCTTATTAAGCCAAAAATCTATAATGTTTTCCTGACTAAAATAAATTTATAACATTAGTAAAATTCATATCACTTACTTTTAATAAGTTTTAAATAAATATTAGAAGATCCCATATAAAGTAACTCATAAAAATTAAAGCAATATTAACCGAAGAATCACAGAAGAAGCAATCAGTAGTAATTATAAAAATTTTCTAACACATTGAGATTGATTACTTATAATCTTAAATTTTTAACAGCTCATCCATCTTTCTATTTCCACTTCGATGCCACCATGCTTTCATGTTTACTGCAGGAGATAATATAATGTCACTTCCGTTTTCAAAAATTTAATCCTGTCAGTCTCTGTCTGATTTTCAAATTAAACTAATATTTTGCACAAAAAATGGTTTGGGCAAAAAAGCACAGTTACTTACCGTAACAGGTGTTATCCAGGGACAGCAGGCATATATTCTCACATGTGGGTGACGTCATCTACGGAGCCCCGATGCGGAAGCATTTTCAAGCAAACTTGATTGAAGATTTAAGTTTGCTCTGCTGCTCCACGCATGCGTGCCTTCCTGCTCCAACTAGGGGGCGCATCCCCTCGTGGTCTCCAGTTCACTTAACTAGCAAAGAAGCCAACCTCGGGGAGGTGGGCGGGTTGTGAGAATATATGCCTGCTGTCCCTGGATAACACCTGTTACGGTAAGAAACTGTGCTTTATCCCAGGACAAGCAGGCATAGATATTCTCACATGTGGGTGACCTCCAAGCTAACTGAAAAGGGATGGAGGGAAGTTGGCAATTTAAGCAAATAGATTTCGCAATACCGATTGGCCGAACCGGCCATCGCTTCTGGACAGTGAGTCCAGACAGTAGTGGGAGGTGAAAGTATGAACCGAAGACCACGTGGCAGCCTTGCAGATTTCCTCAATGGATGTGGACCTGAGGAACGCTACGGAGGCTGCCATCGCTCGGGGCCTTGTGTCCCGTTACTCGACCATGCAGCGCCGAGACCAGCCTGAGCGTAGCAAAGGTGATGCAATCGGCCAACCAGTTGGACAAGGTGTGCTTGGAAACTGGGGTGGCCTAACCGGTTTTGGGTCGAAGGACAAAAACAATTGTGGGACTTTTCCGGTGTGGTGAGTGCGTTGGAGGTAAAAGGGCCAACGCTCTCTTACAGTCAAGAGTGTGAAGCGCCACCTCTCCGGGGTGAGAGTGGGGCTTGGGAAAAAACACGGGCAAGACGATGGACTGATTGAGGTGAAAATCAGACACTACTTTAGGCAAGAACTTTGGATGTGTGCGGAAGTACCACCTTGTCATGGTGGAATACAGTGAAGGGTGGGTCCGCTACCAGAGCCTGTAGCTCACTAACTCGGCCGAGCGGAAGTGAGTGCAAGCAGGAAAATCACCTTCCAAGTGAGGAATTTAGGATGGCATTTGTCTAGGGGCTCAAATGGAGGTTTCATTAGTTGAGCCAGAACCACGTTGAGGTCCCAAACCACCGGAGGGGGTTTGAGAGGAGGGTGGATATTCAGAAGGCCTTTCATGAAGCGAGAGACTAAGGGGTGGAGCGAGAGGGCTTTTCCTTCCAGGGGCTGATGAAAGGCGCAATCACACTGAGGTGTACTCAAATGGAGTTGGTCTTTAGGCCGAAGTGAGATAATTGAAGTAAATAGTCAAGGACCAGAGGGACGGGGACCGACACCGGGTCCTGGCTGTGAGAGGAGCACCAGGCTGAGAATCTGGTCCACTTTTGAGAATAGCAGGTTATCGTCGAGGTCTTTCTAGAGGCCTCCAATATCTCCTTGACTGATTGAGACACGGGGAGAGAAGTCAGGGGGAAAGAAACCAAGCATTCAGATGAAGAGATTGAAGATTGGGATGTAACAGCGAACCCTGACTCTGTTGATAGTAGAGAGGGAAACCGAGGCAGAGGCAGTGGATCTCTGACACTGAGTTGAAGTAGAAGGGAAAACCAAGGCTGGGCGTGGCCAGCGAGGAGCAATCAGGATCAGGGTGGCTTTCACCGTTTTCCAGGTGGACCAGCGTCCGCAGGATCATGAGGGAACGGCGGAAACGCGTACAGAAATCTTCCCTCCCAGTCGAGGAGGAAGGCGTCGGCCTCGAGTCGGTCCGGGGAGTGTATCCGGGAGCAGAAGAGGGGCAGTTTGTGATTGTGGGGGGATGCGAACAGATCTATTTGCGGCGTCCCCCACTTTTCGAACACCTGTCGTAGGGTCTGAGAGTGCAGTGACCACTCGTGTGGCTGGAGGAGGTGGCTGAGTCTGTCCGCACAGACAGTTTTGTTCTCCTTGTATGTACACCGCTCGAAGGAAGGTGTTGTTGGAGATTGCCCATTTCCAGAGGGCGCATGGCTTCCCGACAGAGGGGCAAAGACCCTGTCCCCCCCTTGTTTGTTTACGTAGTACATTGCTACCTGGTTGTCGGTTCGGATGAGAACCACCCGGTCGTGAAGCAGATGTTGAAAAGCTACAGCTGCGAGATAGATGGCCCGGAGTTCTAGCATGTTGATGTGACAGCGGCGGTCTTCTGCTGACCACATCCCCTGAGTGCGGAGGCCGTCCAGGTGGGCTCCCCAAGCGTACTCTGACGAGTCTGTGGTGAGTACCTTGCTGTGAGGGAGGGGCGAGGAAGAGCAATACCTTTGGAAAGATTTGAAGAGTCGGCCCACCAGCGGAGCGATTGTTGCAAGGAAAGGAGTTCACTGTCATGGGACGATCGATCGGGGTCCCGGTCTTGAACGCCATTGAGAGGCCAGGGGTCCATTGAGGGATTCTCAGATGGAGACGGGCGAAGGGTGTGACATGGACGGTGGAGGCCATGTGGGCCAGGAGAGTCATCATCTGTCGAGCTGATACCGAGGTCATCAGACCTTACTAACGCCTCTAGACAGCGGAGGGGGGAGAAAGGAACGGAGGGCGAATCGTGTCCAGCGTGGCCCCGATGAATTGTAGGGACTGCTGAGGGCCGTAGTTGGGATTTTTGGAAGTTTATCTCGAACCCCAGACTCTGTAGGTAGAATAATAGTCTGTTGGGTCGCTGAGATAACCCCCTTCCCTGGACGGGGCTTTGATCAGCCAGTCGTCCAGGTAGGGGAAAAACCTGAAGACCCTGGGAGCGTAAGGTAGCTGCGACCACCACGAGGCACTTGGTGAAGACCCGAGGTGACGATGCTAGGCCGAAGGGGAGGACTCGGTATTGCAGGTGCAGGTCTCCCACCTGAAAACGCAAGAACTTGCGGTGAGCGGGGTGCACTGGAACATGTGTGTACGCCTCCTTCAGATCGAGGGAGCAGAGCCAGTCGCCCTCGTCGATCAGGGGTAGACAGTTGGCAGGGAAAGCATCCGAAATTTTTCCCGCACCAGGAATTTGTTGAGGCGTCTCAAGTGTAGTATTGGGGCGAAGGTCTCTCCCGTTTTTTTCGGTACCAGGAAGTAACGGGAGTAGAAGGCCTTCCCCCGTTCCTCCACTGCTCTCAGGTGAAGCAGATCTCGAGCTTCGGAGAGGAGTAGGGGTAGCTGCGTCCGGTTGGGAGGGCAATTCCTTGGGGGGGTTGTCTGGAGGAATGGCCCGAAAGTTGAGAGAGTATCCTGATGAGATCACGCCAAGGACCATGCGTCCGACGTGACTATGTTCCCAGCGAGGGTAAAAGACCTTGAGGCGACCCCCGATGGGAAGGAGGCCTGGGACTACGGTGGAGGGGGCCCGCCCCCTTCCGCGTGTCCCGTCAAAAGGACGGGGACGGTTTGGTAGTCGCAGGCGGTTGGGACTTGGGCGGGGCCCAATGGTGGGCTTGCGGGCGCCTGGCGGAGGCCGCGAGAAGGCAGGAGTGGATTTTTGTGGGTAGCGGCGTGGAGGGGCCCTGAACGGCCTGGATGTGGATGGTTTTTGGCTTTTGCCGCACGAGGGAGGCAAACGAGCGTTCGTGTTCGGAGAGGCGTTTTGTAGCGCCTCGATAGTGTCATCGAACATTCTTTACCCACGCAGGGGAGGTTAGCCAGCCGGTCTTGTAAGTTGGAGTCCATGTCGGACCAGGCGCAACCAAGCTAGTACGTCGCATGGCGATAGCAAAGGCTGCCTCTCTGGAGGAGAGTTCGAAGCCATCGTAGACCGCGTGGAATAGATGGAGGCGTAGGTTGGAGAGGGACTCTGCAAGCAGGCTAAACGCTCCTTGGCGGGAGGCCGGTAAGTCAGTCCTCAGAAGGCTCTCAGTAGTCCAATGAGATGTTTGAGATAGGATGTGAAGGTGAAAGTGTAGCCTTTGCACCCTAGAGGCCATCATCGCATTTGATATAGTCTCCTGCCGAACTTGTCTAGGGTTCGGCCTTCTCGGCCTGGGGGGACCGCCGCTGAGACCCTGGAGGGGTGAGCCTTCTTCAAGGATGATTCTACCAACAGCGACTGGTGGGAGAGCTGTGGTTGTTCAAATCCCGGGAAGGGTACTGTACGGTACTTAGCCTTCATTTTGGAGGGTACTGCTGTGACCATATAGGGGGTCTTGAGGTTTCTGAAGAAAGCCTGTTGGAGTACCGGGTTTAGGCGGTAAGCGTAGGGACTCTCTGGGCAGTGATGGCATATCCAGCTCCTCTAGGTACTCTTTAGAGTATCTGGAGTCGGACTGGAGGTCTAAGTCCAAAGCGTGGCCCATGTCCTGGACAAAGCGAGAGAAGGATGGGCGGGATGTTCCCGAGGCCCCTTGCGGGGTCGGTGAACGAGACTTCCGTCGGGTGGAGAAGGATGGGGAGGCTTCCCTCGAGTATCGAGGCTCCTGCTCCGATCCACGCTCCGAGACCGGGGGAAGCCACTGGTGGAAGTGTTCCGGGGTCGTAGATCTCCGCCGTCTCGAGGAGCCCCTCGGAGACGATGCTGGGGTTCGGGGTACCGATCGATGACGAATCGGTGACCTCGACCCGGACTCCCTCGGTGAAAGTCTGAAACCTCGGATCGGAGCCCCGTCCGAGGGGGGAGTTCGGAGGATGCGCGGGTTGGAGAGTGATAGCATCCGTCACCCTCAGCGGTCCCGCACGAGGTGTAGGTGAACGGCCTCGTAGGAGTGCCTTCTTGGAGGTACGGCGGTTCAAAGTTTCTGTCGTTTTAGCACGACGTTTTGCCCCGCGGCGGTCTGTGGAGGGAGAGCGCCTCGGGTGTCTCGGCGAGGAGTCGCGAGGAGGATGGGATGCGGCGAAGCTTGCGCGCTTTTCCTCGAGGTGGCTTGACGCGAGGCTTAGGCTGGTCTGGCACATGCGGGGTCGAGGTCGAGGCCGGTTGTAGATGGGCCATTGCAGCGGACAGCTCCGATGAAATCATCGCTTGGAGTAGGTCCTGGAAACGGGCACAGACAGCATCGAGGGCATGTCCACTGCCTCGGTGCGCTCCACCGGGGGCGACCTCGTATCAGAGTATTCCCGTGTAGTGGAGGCACGGCCCGAAGGCTTGGAGGGCTTCGCCGGGGCTGTGAGCATGGGACTTCCGCCATGCGTCGCCGGTGTCCCCGAGGCTGGCTTCTTCGTTGTTGCGGAACCTGAAGAGGGAAGAGGGGACTTACCCGGAGCCGAGGTTTTCTGTTGTCCCGAGGACTTCGGATTCGAGTCTCGAGGCGATGCCGAGGTATTCGGGGCCGAGGTCAAGGCCGGGGCCGACCTCGAGGCCGAGGTAGAGGGTTGGTCGGCGGCGAAGAGGATCCGCCATGCGGGCTTTTCTTCGGCGGAGGGCCCGTTCTGGAAAGTAGCACACTGGGGGCAGGAGTCGGTTGGATGAGCGGCCCCCAGGCAGAGGATGCACCGGCGATGCGGGTCTGTGATGGAAAGAAGCCGCTCGCACCGGGTGCACTTTTTAAAGCCGGTCAAAGGCCGGGACATAGAATCGGAAAGTGGCCGCGGCTCGAGTAGCCATGCGGCCACGGGGACCCGGAAGCCTCCGGGTCGGTTCAGAAACGAAGCAGGAACAAGTTGAAACAAGAAAAAATTTGCGCACAGTGACTTAATCGAGAAAAAAATAAGGAAAATCACGGTGCTAGAAGGCAGTTGGGGCAGAGCCTGAAAAAAACACGTCTTCTAGGCTCAGCGGAAAATTTTGAACTGGAGACCACGAGGGGATGCGCCCCCTAGTGGAGCAGGAAGGCACGCATGCGTGGAGCAGCAGAGCAAACTTAAATCTTCAATCAAGTTTGCTTGAAAATGCTTCGGGGCTCCTTAGATGACGTCACCCACATGTGAGAATATCATGCCTGCTTGTCCTGGGATAAATTGTGCATACTAAAACTGTATAATAATGTTAAATACAAATTCTTAATGCCATACACTCCTCTTCAGCGATACACGTAAATCACTCTCTCCATATAAATCAACTGCAGATCAGGCGAGAATCTTTATTATGATGCCAGTAATATGAAACGAATTTCCAAGAGCATCATATTATACTTTACCACTTCAGTCAAACTTCAGGAACATAACATATCCAACAAAATCCAGAAATATAGTCAGCCTACGAATTCTCGCTGTACTTCAACCAAACAGGAGAGCAGAGATCAGTTAAAAGGAGGATTATGAAACCAAGTCACTCAGAGCAAGTCCATAAATGTCTATACTTTAACAACTCATACACATCAATTGCAGCATATACTTTGTAAGATGTGCACAAATATCTATATAAGTTATGAATAATCCAAACCAGGCATCTAAAAGAGAATGTTGTCATCATCTATGCCTGTTTAGATGGTTAGTTTAAAAAGATTCCATCCATCCAAACCTTTAGATTTCCATAAATAAAAGTAATTTATGAAGACATGGGATGTTCACAATTATCCCAAAATTCCTGTAATTTTGCAGGGTCCTCAAAATTGAAAGTCTTGTTTTCATATGTGACTCTCATTATGGCTGGGTATATCAGACCATACCTAGCTCCAAGACTTTTCAATTTTGGCCTCAGCTCCAACAATTTCTTTCTTTTTTGTGCAGTAGTCTTTGCAAAATCAGGCCACAATAAAGATTTTTGAGTCTTGACACTAAATTTCGATTTTCTTTTGCCAGCCTAAGGATCTCTATTGCTTGCTGATGCCTCAATAACTTGAAAATTAAAGGACGCGCTCCCAGCTGCTTATTTACCTCCGAGTCGGGAATCCTATGAGCTCTTTCAAACTCAATTGGATATGTAAATTTAAGCAGCAAGATCTTAGGTAGAAACTAATCTAAAAATGCCACCGGATCATTTTTTTCTACTCCTTCCGGCAGCCCTATTATTCTCAAATTGTTCCTTTTTCCACGATTAATGCAGTTTTAAAGATCTTTTGACAAATTCTCAATTATTTTTTTATCTGCCTTCAACTGCCGAATTTCAAATTCGTTCGCCTCAGTTCTTCGCTCCATCTGATCTACTTTAACTTCCATAATCTGCCATTCGTCGTGTGAGGCTAGCCACTTCATCAATCGCCTCTTATATCTTTAACGAGTTACCTAAAACTATTTCCTTAATTTGCCTAAGCTCAACTCCGATGTCAACGCAGTCATCCTTTGGCAGCGGTACTTTTGAAGGAGTCGCCGGTTCTTTTTTGATCTCTTTGCTGAACCTGAACTCGTACCGGCTATTTCCCCCTTCATCTGCTTGTTCGATGCCATAATACCAAAGGCTTTCATGGAAATAGTTTAAAAAAACTGAGTTAACAGCTTATTTTCTTATATCTTTAACCTGTTATAGAGGAGCTGCACTATCACCCGACCATCTTAGTGCGGCTCCAAGCCACGCCCCCGAGCATCTTAAATAGGTCCAGACCTCCAGGTGGGTGGCAGTGCCGGATTTCCAGAGATACAAAATTACAAGTGGTATGGGAAACAGTGGGTGGGAACAGAGCAGGCTTGATTTGGAGAGGGACAGGGGAAAGAAAAGGGAACCTATTTACAGCATATTATGGGATGGGAGAAGGGCATCTCACTTCATGCTGTTACAGAGGATCCAACATTCCCCTTAGGGCTGGTATCTTTCTTTCTCTCGCTTATTCGTTTTGATATATCACCTTTCAAACTTCACCAACAAAGTAATTTACAGTAAAAGGAACCCCAATAAAATCTTAAAAGTAGCAAGAAAGGGGGAAGGGAGGGAGATTTTACAGGAACCACCTACCAAGTTGGGAACCTCCCCTGAAGTCGAAGCAATAGGAGGAGGGGTCTTAGCAGAGAACGGCAATTTCAGGAAGATGCAATCTGATCTTGTGGAGAAGACTTATGGGACTGGATACGTACAGCAGTGGAGTAGCTACGTGTGGGCCCACCACACTGCCCTCCTGACCCTTCCCAGTGTACCTTACAGGTCTTCCCGACGCCTGCAGCGAAAGTGCAAATACGTGACTGGGTGGGCTCTAAATTTACAGTGGTGCAAGTTAATTCCTGAACATTAGTTTCTTTTCTTGGAACTGCTCTAAAATGGTTGATCAATAAAAATCATTTAAAAAATACAAATGCAATCACAAATCCAGCAGCAATAACACCGACAAAGATAGGGATCGGATTCGGTATACTGCCTTTGTGTATTCCCAAGTGTATGCCCAAAGGACACTGCCTACAGTTATCCCCCAGACCCTGTCTACACTGCACTGGGAACCTGGGCCAATAGCCTTCCAGGAGTGGATGACTCATAAGTTACTGCATCATCTGCTGGAGCTAGAGAAATACTACAGAACCGAGAGCTGCACCAGCCCCCAACAGGGGGAATGCAGTCAGCTCTGTGCTGTTTTTAACTGGCTCCAATCTGCTCCATACCCAGAGTGCTCATTTCACTCGGCATTACAAAAGGGATTAATTCCCTCTAAACCCTCCATAATGAAGAAATAAAACATACTTGTGACTACACTACTACCTATTGGCTGCAGTTACATATCTAAGTTTGTAAAATCACAGAGCTGCATGTGGAAGCAGCACTATTTGCACACTGAAGCTGCAAAATCAGGTTTATGAAACATATTTCTTCATGCAAAAATAGCTGTGCCAGTTGTGTGTAAAATACCAGCAGAAATGAGCATGTCCCAACCTACATAACATCTAAAGTATGAGGTCTACGTTCTCTGTAGGTGCTTATTGGTACGTGGACAAAGGCAATCCTCATTGTGGGTGATATTTTTGTGTTTTAGAGCTGGATTAGTACATTTTATGATTTTGTGCTGTGGAGAGGATCAGCGAGTTTATTATGATTCACACCGAGACATGAAATTTCAGAAAGTCAGCGTAGGACCACCTAGATCAAATCTCAGCGACAAGAAGGGCCAAGAATGAACCCAACACAGATGGAAGCTGAAAGCAAGCTCAGTACTGCTCATTGACCCTTCACCCCCAACTTTACCCACCTGGCAGGGGCTTTGTCTGCCTCGATTTCCTCCAACTTGCTATAGATTTCTGACAATCTTGCACTCTCTGAGCCTTCAGCTCTAAAGTGGGAGAGAAGAGAGAAAAAATAAAAATAAAAATCACATGTTAGACTCAGATGTATAGTCAGGTCCAAGAGCCAGAGGGAAGAACAAAGAAAACATACCGAGAGAAAGCATCAGAGCTGAAAATCGTAGCCAAGGTCCCCACATGCTGGTGCTCTCGAGTTTGATCATGGACATCCCATGCCTCATTGTTTTGGGAGGACACACCAGGCAGGGAGCAGATGCTAAAGCTAAGATGGCCATCCATCACCAAAACAAGAGAGAGTTGGAGGACTGTAATGGAGTCATCCATGACAGGGAGGATACAGGGTAACTGGAACACCCCCTCCCCCACCCATCCTGGGGCAAGACAGTGCATGGGAGAAACCAAAGGTACATCCGGGAAGCAGGTTGGGCGTTAGAAGAGAAAGAAAGAGGTACCAGGCAAATTAACTGCTTATCAAACCCCTCACAGCCTATTTACACTCACTTGCCAGCATTGATCCTAGAGGTGAGGGCTCGCTCTTCCTGTAGCAGACCTTCCCGCAGTGTATCACACTCCAACACACTCTGCAGTGCTGCCGTATCATCTCCTGCAACCTCCTGCTCCACGTGAAAGAATGCTGATGTGAGAAGGGATGCGAAGGCTTCGACTCGCAACCATCTTCAGCAGAGTGGTTTTCCCCAGTCCATTCCTGCCTACCAGTCCATAGCGACGACCGGCAGACAAGTTCAATTCTGCACCTGACAGCAGAACTCTGAGAGAGGGAGGGAGGGAGCTCAGCATTAGACTGTTCTTTCTTCACCCATTCAGAACCGTAACACTGGGGGAACAACCCCCCATTTCATCCATTCACCAGAGTGAGGTGAAAGAGGCAATGCCCCCCTCCCCACTCACTAAAGGAGACAGACCCCTTCACCTTCCTAATTCAGATGTTAGTATTTTACAGGGTGTTCCTGCCCCAGCCATTTAAACTCCGTGCAGAGGTGTCTACTCTGTGTTTGTGTCACCAACCCAGAGCTCTATGCGAAAGGGAGACTGAGTCCCCCCCCAAGAAACCCAGCTGCCTTCTCTCCAGAAAGCCTTGTACCCCCTTCATTAAAGATAGCAATTTTTCACAACACTCCCAGGCTATCCCTTGGTTATCTTTGCCTTTAGTCCCCAACAGTCCACCCTTTGGAGAAGCAATCACTCACCTTTCACCAAAAGAAATGTCAAAGTTTTCAATCCGGACATCATAGGACTTGTTTTTTCCAGATGATTCCATACGATTCTCTTTCTTGCTAGTAGCTTGGCTGGCAGACGCTTCCTCCAGGACTCTACATAGACACAAACAGGACACTTGGAAATGTGCTAACCTTCATTCAGGGATTAAGGTTATAAAACCACTTCATTTTTTTGTTACGTTTCACTTAGTGCAATAAAGACTGCTCAATGTAACGTACAAACATTTTTACAAAAATCGAGACTAAAATTCACACATCACAAAAAAAGCCTTCTCACCAACCTCCCCACCCACTGAAAGAGATCTTCATCACTTCCTCCCAATCGTCTACTGCCGATGTCTCAAACATTCTACATACATTCCGAGCCAGAGCTCTGTTTTCCCTAAAGTACATATCATTAGGCTGCAGTCAATGAATTTCAACCCTCAGGCGCATGCTGTTGGAAATGCGCAGCTTCTCAATCCAGCATCGATCATTGCGCACTGTGAAGAGAACCTCCAGCCATGCAATCAGACTCCATCTTAATGCTTGCGCAGTTTGATCCCGATTGAACTTCCGAGTTAGGCAACAACCAAAAGAGCAGAAGTGGGGAGCCACAAGTACAAGGGGGCACTCGGAGAAATTGCAAAAGGACAGGCTTAGAACAAATGCTAGGAAGTTCTTTTTCACTCAGAGGGTGGTGGACACATGGAACACACTTCCGGAGGTTGTGATAGGCCAGAGCACGCTACAGGGGTTCAAGGAGGGTCTAGATAGGTTCCTAAAAGAAAAGGGGATTGAGGGGTACAGATAGAAGCAGAGGTAGGTTATAGGATTAGTCAGAAACCACTTCACAGGTCATGGACCTGATGGGCCGCCGCGGGAGCGGACCGCTGGGCGCGATGGACCTCTGGTCTGACCCAGTGGAGGCAACTTCTTATGTTCTTAGAAGTGCTAGAGATCCATCCATGGAAAGTCTGCGCCACTCATGCATTTATGTGTGCTGGGAGGAGCAGGAGCAGATCAGCACTTAGGCACCTCCATAAGGGGTCAAGGATATCTGTCTGGGGCAATATAACTGAAATTTTAAAGGAAACAGTGCCAAATCTGGTATCGGGGGAGAGAAAACAGTGAAAAAGCACATCAAAATGGGACAGGACTGATTAGGGGTTCAAGAGAAATAACAGTCACTGCATTTCTACGCAAGAAGCTATGTTTGTGGGTAAATACGTGTGGTGCTGCAAAATGGAAAGTCCCATATAGTGAAACACATCAGGTGCAGAATTTCTCCTTTCAAATCGCTCTCCCCTCTACACACAAAGTGTGTGTGTATGTGTTGGGGGGGAGGTGTCCAAGAGAGTAGAAAACAAAAGGTCAGCTTGAGAGGAACACTTCCTTTACTGCTCTGCTCCAATGGGCCCAGGAGGTCTCCATTTGTTCTGAAGATCAGAAGGGAGACTCCCTGGCTCTTCTTTTTGCATCTGCTAACGCGGCTGTGCCTGGGCAAATGGGCTTAACTTAGCCAAACTCTCCTTGCTTGATGATTTTAGGGATGTTACATTTAGTCTGTATTATGCTAAGTCAGCTAAGACGAGCCAGTGATTAAATAAACTGTCAGTAAAGGAGTAGAACCCGATGCAAATTAAGTTATTCACACTTCACCCCAAATGCACCCGAGTTTGGAAGGGTTTGCAACATCCTTCTGCCCGCCCTCATCGGTTCTCCCGTCTCAGTAGCTCCTTCCAAGTTTCTCACATAGATCTGGATGAAGGAATCACTCACAGGGGTTCCAGGGTCTTCTGTACATCTCTCTCTGTTCCTCCTTTCTTGCTTTGCCTTTAGTTTGGCTTCAGCCTTTTCTAGCTTTTTGACATCGACTGTCTGTAAGGGGAGAAGAAACTGCTGTAAAAACAGAATTTATGCACCCCTTCCCCCAGACCTCAACTGTCACCCCAACACCCTCCCCCTTCTGAACAGCCCTGCACCAGCCACTACCCCTGTACTGTCACCCACTCCGCTACAGAATTCTCAGCGCCAGCGTCATTGCTGCATTAAGAATTCTGTACAGTGCTGGTTCTCAAGCTTGTCCTGTGGGAACCAGCTAGTTGGGTTTTCAGACTTTCTCTAATGAATATGCATGAAAGAGATTTGCATATAATGGAGGTAGAGGAGTGGCCTGAAGGTTAGAGCAATGGGCTGAGAACCCACAGGATGAGGGGGAGGGTTGGTGTGACAAAAGCAATAGGGGTCAGAAGATAATCACATGAAAATAGTGCATTTAAAAAAACAATATCCCAGGTTAATTCTGGCAGCTTTTGATATAGTACAAGAATAGCACCAGCAGTTTCACTGCACTATCCGATCCAGCTCTCTGCACGAGGCCCAGCGGAGCGGGAACTCGAAGGCCTTCAGCATGCACAGATGCTCAAGGCCCAGCAAAAAGATCTTCGGGCACCGGCATGTCCTGTGCGTTGGTGCCAGATGGGGGGTAAGTGATGTGTTCGGGTGGGTGGATGGGTGCGGGGGGATGCTGGATTGCGGCGATGGGTGCTGGATCACGCGGGGGGGGGGCCTTTGTGAGCGGAGGGAGCAATGCCGGTTCTCGGGAGCATGTGCCGCTGGCCTCGAGGGGGGGAAACGAATCAAGCGAGTTTCCCTTACTTTCTATGGGGAAACTCGCTTTGATATACGAGTAATTTGGTTTATGAGCATGCTTCTGGAACAAATTATGCTTGTAAACCAAGGTTCCAATGTATTAGATTTAGATTTAGTTTAACTTCTGTTTAGGAGATAAATCTATCAAACAATGCAGTTTTTATTTCTTTCCTAAAGGCGCCGTAGATCAGTCTAGCTCCATAAGGAATGGATGGAGAAATGAGTTCTTACCTGATCATTTTGTTTCCATTAGTCTTTCCCACTATTCCAGACCAGTGGTATTTTCTATCTCCAAGCAGGTTGTACTTTCAGCTTTGGGATCTGGTTAGGCCTCTCCTAGTCAAGTTGAGCTCACTGCATAGTACCCTTCAGGAGTGCATGCTTGGTGGTGCCGGCCTCTACCTCCTTGCCTATTTCCTCCCCTCCTGCTAAGACTCAGCCTAATTTGGCTATAATGGGGATCTGGCCCTTTAAGAACAACAACAAAAAAAATGCAATGAAGAGCCGGCAGCCAGAGATAGAGGCTGAGCAGCGGGATTCCCAGTTGGAGTGTAGAGTCGGCCCAGGGATTCCAGCGTTAGAGAGGGATTCCCCAATCAGCTACAGAGTGAATGGAGGTGGAAGAGGGATTCCCCATTCAGTGGGGTGAGTAGCGGCAACTTCAGGCAGCAACACACAGAGCTTGGCGGCTTCATGGTCTGACAATGTCGGCTCCCGCAGAGTTGGCAAAGAGATGGGGGGGGTTGGTTCTTAAAGGTCCAGATCCCCAGCACAGCCAAATTAGGCTATGCAACCAAATTCAAACGCCAGATTCCAAATTTGATGGTTCTTTTCTTTTTTTTTCGGGGAGAGGCTGCTGAGTCTTAGCAGGAGGGGAGGGAATGGGCAAGGAGGCAGGCCGTCACCACAATACGTGCACTCCCAAAGGGCACAACGCAGTGAGCTCAACTGGGCACCAGTTGACCAACTGAACCAGAAGCGGACTAACTAGATGCCAAAGCTGATAGTACAACCATCCACCCGCTTGGAGACCGAAAATATCACTGGTCTGGAACAGCGGGAAGGACATGCCAAACTTGCCACTATTAGAAACACGAAGCTGAGACCTTTGGACTCTCTCTTATGTGCTTATTATGCGGCTTCATAAACTGGTCTAGGTCTAGGTCTAGGTCCTGGCAACTCAGCTTCAATGCCAAAAAATGCAAAGTCATGCACCTGGGCAGCCAAAATTCATGCAAGACTTACACCCTTAATGGCGAGATCCTAACAAGAACTGAAGCAGAACGAGACTTAGGGGTGATTGTCAGTGAGAACATGAAGACTGCCAATCAAATGGAGCAAGCTTCATCCATGGCAAGGCAAATCATAGGTTGCATACGCAGGAGTTTCATCAGCCGTAAGCCTGAAGTCATTATGCCATTGTATAGATCTATGGTGAGGCCCAACCTGGAATACTGTGTGCAATTCTGGAGGCCATATTACCGTAAGGATGTGCTGAGACTGGAGTCGGTCCAGAGAATGGCCACCCAGATGGTCTCGGGACTCAAGGATCTCCCGTACGAGGAACGGCTGGATAAGTTGCAGCTGTACTCACTCGAGGAACGCAGAGAGAGGGGGTGACATGATCGAGACATTCAAGTATCTCACGGGCCGCATCGAGATGGAAGAAGATATCTTCTTTTTCAAGGGTCCCGCGGCAACAAGGGGGCATCCATGGAAAATCAGGGGCGGGAAACTGCACGGGGACACCAGGAAATTCTTTTTCACTGAAAGGGTGGTTGATCGCTGGAATAGTTTTCCACTTCAGGTTATTGAGGCCAGCAGCGTGCCTGATTTTAAGGCCAAATGGGATAGACACGTGGGATCTATTCACAGAGAAAGGTAGGGGAGGGTCATTGGGGTGGGCAGACTAGATGGGCCGTGGCCCTTATCTGCCGTCTATTTCTATGTTTGTATGGGTTATTTATAGAAGGTAGAATGTGGCAAATGGGTTCCTTCAGTGAAAGCTTCCCACGCTGGTCCTTGTGAGGGCACATGCGGAGATAAGAGCAGCTAAGGCTCAAATCCTGGGATCTCAAGCAGGTCAGAGAAATACCTGCCATATGCCAATCTATCTCCCGCCGAGCTAACAAGGAAAAGGTGCAAGTTCAATCCAAAGAAAAAACCCTCTCCCCCTTGGAGACAAGCAACAATACTAGAATGAAGTCCTGTACTTTGAGTCATCCTGGGGAGGAAAAGCTGGACAGCAGAGGTCAAGCAACAGTTTCAGAGCCACCAAACCCTGTCCAGCTCGATCCGTGACTTAACCCACAGCAGGTTACGTAGTCGAAAGCAAGTGCCAAAAACACGCCATATATCACAGCACAAATGTGAATGCGGGGGGGGGGGGGGGAGGAGAGAGAACGAATTGCAAATTCTACTCTTCTTAAGAGCCGGGGTCTGATCTCTACTGGCCCACAACCAGAATTCTCACCGAGGATTGCTCTTTCTTCATTTGGAGAATTGTCATAGGCTCTGACCCTGGATCTGCAGCAAAGAGATGAGAACAAATCAGATATCCTGATTAGCAGTAAACAAATACCCACCAAAATACCCCTCCTAATGCACACACACTTAACAGAGCCTGGCGCTCGGTACAAAAGCGTGAAAGAGGCAGAGGAAGGTCACTCACCGTAGTTTTCTGCTATCTTTGAGAGCTGAATTGGAGCATCCAGGAGCACCTGGTTCTGTCCTTGTGATCTCTGACTATCTCTGTAAAATAATCCCAGAAAAAGCAAGTCAAAAAATACTATTAAGTACATTCTAAGACTGTGGAGTCGGTGAAAATGTGACATTTTAGGTCATGCAATTATAATGCTTAAATTTCTTATTTTACAGATAATTTGATTAACCCATTTTTTGAGGATATGCTTTACTGTCAGAAAATATTTTGATATCAAGTTTATTTAAAATTTTTTATACCACTTAAGAATTAGACAGTTCACACGAGTTAAAACAAATATAATTATGACATGCTAATTCTTAAAATCAACAGGGAAGAACTGTCTCTTCTATTCCAAAGAACTGTTAAGTCATAAGAATGTGGTGACAAATTGGGTTTTGAAAGAGGTCGATACATTGTTGCGACCGACCCACATCTTAACATCAGCTCTGCAGAATGCTATTTCTCTGGTGTCTGCCATAGTAACTAAGTTTCCTTGAGGTTAATACACTTTTATTTTCAGATCGTAAAGATCCGCCTGGTTTATAGTTCTTTGCCGATTACAAAATGTAATATTTTATGATATTTATATTACTGAAAGAGACACCTAGAGAATGACAAAGGGCAACATTTGCCCCCACCCCTGAAAAACTGTCTGATCCCACCCGCACAAGCCTTGAATCATTATGATTTTATAATGAAATCATATTACAGTATAAAAAAACAAACAATATTCTGTACAACTGTTATTTTATAAATCACAACTACAGAACAAGTCCCCCCCCCCCCCAAAATGCTGCATAGAAAAATCATGCTAACAGAACACAAATGCCAAATCCATAATAACGGACTAAAAATGATAAAACATACATTAAATCAAAATCCATGAGGTCACACCTTGCATATAGTATAATAACTCTATAGATATATAAAGGAGTGGGAGTGAAAGGTTTTCTGTCCCATGAACCAAAGAATACTCACAGACGAAGGCTGCTGTACATACGCTGACAAATGTCCCGTATATCTTCATCATCTTTGGAGTCTCCTGACACTTCCTGCAGGAGCTCACCCACTGCTTCAAACAGGTCATCCACAGACTCTAAATCCGAGCTGTTACTGTCCACAATTCCTGAAAAATTGAACAGGACATCAGGGAGGGTGCGTGACAGCGTGCAAAGAGGGCATGAGAAAATGTTCAGAAAGCTCGCTTTATAAAGGCGCGCACACAGAATGTTTGAAAAGTTTTCTAATTCGTTATTCTAATTCTGCAGCGTTTTCATTAAGCTTCCATTCAATTTCCTATACCGTTCTCCCAGGAGAGCTCAGAATGGTTTACATGAATTTATTCAGGTACTCAAGCATTTTTCCCTGTCTGTCCCAGTGGGCTCACAATCTCTCTAATGTACCCGGGCAATGGGGGATTAAGTGACTTGCCCAGGAGCAGTGTGGGTTGGAACCCACAACCTCAGGGTGCTTTTAACCACTGCGCCACACTCTGGGGGTAGTGCGGGAAATAAATCTTTGTGAATAAATAAAATTCTCACCCACAGGTGTAACTGAGATCTAGGCTTATATACATTCATGTGGCACGACCACCCTTGCTCTGTCCAATTACCACCCCAGTGACACAGGAACACACGTGTGCAGATCATGTAAAAGGCAACTCTAGCTGTGTACATATTCTTTTTACATACTACTTCCTAAGAGCCAGTGTAGAGAGAGACAAAGACAGGCCACAGCACACACAAGTGAGACTGCAAGAGACCATATAGAGAAGAAAGTAAATGCAGTAAGAAATGTAAAAAGGAAATGCATTAACAAAGAGACCAGTAGCATCAAAGGAAAGGAATAGAAAACAAAGATGAAAATGTTATAATGCCCTTGTATCGCTCTATTTTACGGCCACACCTTGAATATTGTGTGCAGTTCTGGTTGCCGTATCTCAAGAAAGATATAACGGAATTAGGAAAGGTAGAGAGAAGGGCAACAAAAATGATAAAAGGGATGGGACGACTTTCCTATGAGGAGAGGCTAAAGTGGCTATGGCTCTTCAGTTTGAAGAGATGGCTCGGGGGTGATATGAGACAGGTCTATAAAATACTGAGTGGAGCGGAAAGGTAGATTTGAAGGAGAAATTAGGTTCTTACCTGCTAATTTTCTTTCTTTTAGTCCCTCCAGACTGGCGCAGAAACAAATGGGTTTACGTTCCTCTGCCAGCAGGTGGAGACTGAGACACGGACTTTTTACAGTTCAAATGGGCTGTGAAGTCCCATCTACAATCAGTCTGATGAATAGCCAAGCAGGAACTAAGTAAGAACTTAAGAATTGTGACCTATAACACAACAACTCCACTCTCATATGGAGAAGTCAAAATAGGTGGGCCGGATTGGACAGGAGGATACTGTTGGACAGAACCTTCAAAACGTCTTTACAGTTCACCAGCTAAACTAGACAAACCAAACACTGCTCCTCAAAAACAACCAATAAAAATATACCACAGAAAAAAACATACTCTTCGCAAAAATCACTGAACCAAAAACAGGGCGGGGTTTCTGGAGGGACTAGAAAGAAAATTAGCAGGTAAGAACCTAATTACTTTCTTTATTGTCCCTCCAGACTGGAACAGAACGGATGGGATGTATCTAGAGCAGGGGTCCCCAAAGTCCCTCTTTAAGGGCCGAATCCAGTCGGGTTTTCAGGATTTCCCCAATGAATATGCATTGAAAGCAGTGCATGCACATAGATCTCATGCATATTTATTGGGGAAATCCTGAAAACCCGACTGGATTCGGCCCTCAAGGAGGGACTTTGGGGACCCCTGCTCTAGAGAATGATGCGTGGAAAAAATTTGTCCCCATGAGCTCGGCCTGTCCCCACCTCGTCCCTGCCAGCTCAGTCCCCGTCCCCACCCCATCCCCACAAGCCATCTGATCCCACCAGCCTGCAAAAACCTTGAATACTTATGATTTCATACTGAACTTATTTTATTAAAGTATAAAAAGAAACAATGTTCTGTACAACTGTCATTTTATAAACACAAATAATACAGAGCAAGGATCAACAAAAGCCCTGTGTCCCCTCCCCTTCAAATATATCCCCTCCACTATCGAGAAAACTGAATAAACCAAATTATTACAGAATGCCACACAGAAATATCATGCTAACAGAATACTGCAGTCACACATGACAGGAACAGTGTTAGGGGAATGCAATAAGGGCAACTGCCCCCTGGTCAGGAGAGAGCCCTAAGCCAGCTGGAAAGCTAAATGAACCAATGAAGATAACTCAAGAGAACAAGCGCACCCTAAGCACAAATAAAAAGCCAATCAAGGAAGTAAAAAGAACAAAACTACACGACGGCCTCCTAGCCACTCAAGCCGCAAGGCTGGACAACCAGATCTCCAACCTTCTGATGACCACCCCAGACTATAGGACGTTCAGAAAAGAAATAAAAACCACACTTTTCAAGAATATTCCTGAAGCAGCAATAACATCACGACCTCTTAGTAACTCTAAAACCGACATCTGATCTACCCATTACTGCACTAACAACAACAAAAGAACCTCCACTATGACCAACTATTAATTCTCTTACAAACCACCTCACCCTCAACAACCCGTTAATGTTTATAAAATCTACAACTTACCTCTCTAGCCAATCATTGTAACTCTGTATTTTTAAATTAACCTTTTGTAATCCGCCTTGAACCACAAGGTAATGGCGGAATAGAAATCCCTAATGTAATGTAATGTAATGTATTACTGTTGGGGGATTCCATCATCAGAGGCATTAACCTTGGAACACAAGGTGAGGAGACCAAAATAGTGAAATGTCTTCCAGGATCCTCAGCTACCAGGAGTTCCAGGCAAATACAGATTATAATTAAGGAAGAAACTAAGGATTTTAACACTGATGTTGTTATCCATCTGGGAACAAATGACTTGGCCAACAACTCCACACTTGCAGCACAGAAAGCTTTTCGGGAGCTTGGTGAGGGCGTGGAACCTTTTGTAAAGACTTGAGCTTTTTCTGAAATACTGCCTTCATATGGAAAGGGAGAGCAAAGAGTGAAAAACACAGAGGGCTTTAATAGATGGCTCAGAGCCTGGTGTCATCAAGAAGGCTTCAGGTACATAGGAGGATAGGGAAATACATGGAAGGACAAGAAGCTATATTGCACTGATGGGCTACATATTACTACAGCAGGAAAAAGAAACCTTGCAGAGAAATTTAGACAATATTTTTCTAGGCATTTAAACTAGAAGGTGGGGGTGGTGTATGTACGAAGGACAATTATAGAGACCACCCCCGGCAAAAGAAAAAGATGTGATAGTAGTAAAGGCTGCAACATAAGCAATATCAGCAACTCATTTCTTAGTATTGCAACGGAAAGTGAAACGACACAAAAATCCATACGAAAAAGGAGATTATCGCTGAAAAATAGCTGGAAAGCGATGACCACAAATGCTCGCAGTCTAAGCAACAAAGTTCATGATCTGCAAGCCCTGATATTAGAGGCAGATCTAGATATTGTTGCTATCACAGAGACATGGTTCAGTGAATCACATGGATGGGATGCAAACATACCGGGATATAATCTTTTTAGGAAGGACAGAGATGGTCATAAAGGTGGAGGAGTAGCTCTCTATGTAAAGATCAATATCCAAGTGACCTAAATGCAAGGGACCTGGGGAGAGGAAGAAGCGGTATGGATTGCTCTGAAAAGAGAAGATGGAACTTCTATTTATGTGGGTGTAGTCTACAGACCTCCGACTCAATCGCAGCAAATTGATAAGGATCTGATTGTGGATATCCAAAAGTTTGGAAGGAAAGAGGAGATTCTGCTGTTGGGAGATTTCAACCTGCCGGATGCGGACTGGAATGTTCCGTCTGCAGAATCGGAAAGAAGTAGGGAGATTGTGGATGCCTTTCAAGAGGCTCTGCTCAGACAAATGGTGACGGAACCCACAAGGGAAAAAAGCGATATTGGATCTGGTCCAATGGAGAGAGTATCTCTAATGTTCGAGTGGGTGCTCACCTGGGAAGTAGCGATCATCAAACGGTTTGGTTTGATATAACGGCTAAAATGGAGAGCGGCCGCACGATACTTAAAGTCCTAGATTTCAAACGTACGGACTTTAATGCAATGGGAAAGTACCTGAAGAAAGAATTGTTAGGATGGGAGGACATAAGAAAAGTGGAAAGACAGTGGTCTAAGCTGAAAGGAGCGATAAAATGGCTAAGGACCTTTATGTGAAGAAAATCAATAAAAACAAGAGAAAAAGGAAGCCGATATGGTTCTCCAACCTAGTGGCTGAGAAAATAAAGGCGAAAGAGTTGGCATTCGTGAAATATAAAAAAAACCAAGAATAGGAGAGCAGAAAGGACTACAGGGTGAAACTGAAAGAAGCCAAGAGAGAGATATGTCTGGCGAAAGCACAGGCGGAAGAACAAATGGCTAAAAATGTAAAAAAGGGAGACAAAACTTTTTCAGATATATTAGTGAAAGGAAGAAAATGAAAAATGGAATTGCTAGGCTAAAAGATGGTGGGAACCAATATGTGGAGAGTGATGAGAAAGCAAATGTGCTAAACAAATACTTCTGTTCTGTGTTCACAGAAGAAAATCCTGGAGAAGAACCGAGATTGTCTGGCAAAGTTACACAAGAAAATGGAGTAGATTCTGCGCCGTTCACGGAGGAGGGTGTTTATGAGCAACTTGAAAAACTGAAGGTGGACAAAGTGATGGGACCAGACGGGATCCATCCCAGGATACTAAGGGAGCTCAGAGAGGTTCTGGCGAGTCCTATTAAAGACTTGTTCAACAAATCTCTGGAGACGTGAGTGATTCCTGGGGATTGGAGGAGAGCGGATGTGGTGTCTATTCATAAAAGTGGTCACAGGGATGAAGCAGGAAACTACAGGCTGGTGAGCCTCACTTCAGTTGTTCGAAAAATAATGGAAGTGTTGCTGAAAGAAAGGATAGTGTACTTCCTTGAATCTAATGGGTTACAGGATCAGAGGCAACATGGCTTTACAAAAGGTAAATTGTGCCAAACGAACCTGATTGAATTTTTTGATTGGGTGACCAGAGAGCTGGATCGAGGACATATGCTAGATGTAATTTACTTGGATTTCAGCAAAGCCTTTGATACAGTTCCTCATAGGAGGCTGTTGAACAAACTTGAAGGGCTGAAGTTAGGACCCAAAGTGGTGAACTGGGTCAGAAACTGGCTGTCGGACAGACGCCAGAGGGTGGTGGTTAATGAATGTCGCTCGAAGGAAGGCAAGGTGAGTAGTGGAGTCCCTCAGGGTTCGGTGCTGGGGCCAAACCTGTTCAATATGTTTGTGAGTGACACTGCTGAAGGGTTAGAAGAAAAAGTGTGCCTTTTTGCAGATGATACCAAGATTTGTAACAGAGTAGACACCGAAGAGGGAGTGGAAAATATGAAAAAGGATCTGCAAAAGTTAGAGGAATGGTCTAATGCCTGGCAACTAAAATTCAATGCAAAGAAATGCAGAGTAATGCATTTGGGGATTAATAATAGGAAGGAACCATATATGATGGAGAAGAGAAGCTGATATGCATGGACAGGGAGAGGGACCTTGGGGTGATAAGTGTCCAAAGATCTAAAGGCGAAAAAACAGTGTGACAAGGCAGTGGCTGCTGCCAAAAGGATGCTGAGCTGTATAAAGAGAGGCGTAATCAGTAGAAGGAAGAAGGTGTTGATGCCCCTGTACAGGTCATTGGTAAGACCCCATTTGGAGTATTGTGTTCAGTTTTGGAGACCGTATCTGGCGAAGGACGTAAGAAGACTTGAGGAGGGGCGATGAAAATGATAGGAGGCTTGCGCCAGAAGACGTATGAGGAGAGACTGGAAGCCCTGAATATTTATACCCTAGAAGAAAGGAGAGACAGGGGACATATGATTCAGACGTTCAAATACTTGAAGGGTATTAACGTAGAACAAAATCTTTTCCAGAGAAAGGAAAATGGTAAAACCAGAGGACATAATTTGAGGTTGAAGGGTGGTAGATACAGGGGCAATGTTAGGAAATTCTACTTTACGGAGAGGGTGGTGGATGCCTGGAATGAGCTCCCGAGAGAGGTAGTGGAAAGTAAAACTGTGACTGAGTTCAAAGAAGCATGGGATGAACACAGAGGATTTAGAATCAGAAAATAATATTAAATATTGAACTAAGGCCAGTACTGGGCAGACTTGCACGGTCTGAGTCTGTATATGGCCGTTTGATGGAGGATGGGCTGGGGAGGGCTTCAATGGCTGGGAGGGTGTAGATGGGCTGGAGTAAGTCTTAACAGAGATTTCGGAAGTTGGAACCCAAGCACAGTACCGGGTAAAGCTTTGGATTCTTGCTCAGAAATAACTAAGAAGAAAAAAAAAAAATTTAAATTGAATCAGGTTGGGCAGACTGGATGGACCATTTGGGTCTTTATCTGCCGTCATCTACTATGTTACTATGTTACTAAAGCAGCACAGCCTGGGCTATGCAGTCCCCAGTTACGTCTAACACCAGCTCTAGCAGGATACATATGTCAAATCTGATATATTCTAATCATAAAATAGAAAATAAAATTATTTTTTTTCTATCTTTGTTGTCTCGTCATTTTATTCTTCAAATCATGTTGGTCTCAGGTGCTGGTCTCTGATTTCTTTTGTCTTCTCTTAACTCACTTGCCAGGGTCTCCTGACCATGACATTTCTTCTATCTCTGTATATGTATTATTCCCCATGTTCAGGAATTCCCTTCTCTCTGTCTCTGTATCCTTTCTATGCCATCATCATTTCATCATTCTTTGATCCTCTCCTCTTGTGTACAACATTACTTCTCCATATCCCTATTCCCCCCCCCCTGTTCAGCATAAGAACATAAGAATAGCCTTACTAGGTCAGACCAATGGTCCATCAAGCCCAGTAGTCCATTCTCACAGTGGCCAATCCAGGTCACTAGCACCTGGCCAAAACCCAAGGAGTAGCAATATTCTATGCTACCGATCCAGGGCAAGCAGTGGCTCTCTGGTCCCATGTCTTTCTCAATAACAGACTATGGACTTTTCCTCCAGGAACTTGTCCAAACCTTCCTTAAAACCAGCTATGCTATCTACTCCTACCACATCTTCCTTCTGCATTCATATTCACCCTCATGTCTAGCCATCTTTTCTGTGTCCATATACCACCCCCATGCAGATGCAGCATTCCCCTTTTTGTCCCTGTTCCTAAGTTCCCATCCATGCCCATCATCTCCCTGTGTCCAGCTTCCCCCTCTCTTATACCAATGTGTCTCTCACTTTCCTCCCTCCACTATGTTCAATATTTCATTCCCTTGGTTCAGCTTTTCTCTTTCTCCCTGCAGGTCTTGCACCTCTCTCCCTTCCTCTAGCACCCTTCCCATGGGTTTAACACCTCTATCCCCTCCCTTTAGCACCCAGGTGTAGGTCTGGCACCTCTCCCTTCCCTCCCACTCTACTCACCTGTTTCCCTTCCCCCCAATCCCCAGACAAGATCCAGCAACTGTCTCCCTTCCCTTCAGCTCCAGCCGGTCCAGCAGCTCAAGCAACTTCCTCCCCCCTTTGCATGTGCAGCAGCAGCCTCCCTTTGTGAGTCCAGCAGCCCCCTCCCTCCCTATCGTGGGCCCATCAGCCCCTCCCCCTTGCACCTTCCCTCCTTGCTCATGATTGTGGACTGCAAAATCAAAACAACAAATCTGCGACGCTCCTGGGGTGGGCCTACCAGCCTATTAGAATCTTCCTGCACAAAGGGCTGTTCTGGAACCTTCTTGCCACCGAGTCCCTCCTTCCGATGTAACTTCTGACTGGCACAAGAGAACTTTTAGCCCAAGAGGCTGCCTGACCCCAAGTGGAATGAGCTTTGAGAAAATGTGGAACAGGTTTCTTCTGAAGAAGGTGCACCGAAGTGATAGCCTCTTGCTTTAGAAGCACTGTCCCCCTTGCAAGGACCCACGAGAAGGACAAAAAGACGATCTGACTAATGGAACTCCTGGGTCCACTGGATGTAAGCGCAAAAGAACTTACAGACATCCAATTTGCACAACTGTCTCTGCTTCAAAGAGCCCTCCTAACTACTCAAGACCGTGGACTGGTTAACATGAAAAGGAGAAATGACCTTAGGAAGAAAGGAAGGAACCGGCTGCAGCATGACCCGCTCCCTAGAGAACTCCAGGAAGGGAAGCCTACACGAAAAGGCCTGCAGTTAGGAAACATGTATCGCAAAAGTAATGGCCACCCGGAACACAGCCTTAACAGTAAAATCCTTTAACGTGCAGGAGCCAAGAGGCTCAAAAGGATGACGAATGAGCATGGAAAGAACCAGATTGAGATCCCAGGCTGGAACCAAAAGACGAACTGGCGGCAAGAGCAATTTTGTTGCTCTCAATAAATGAATCACACTCACAGAAGAAGCCAAACACTGACTGTGCAACAGACCGCGAAAAGAAGGCAAGGCCGCAACCTGAATCCTTAGAAAGGGCCAGGCAAGACTCCACTCCAGGCCATCCTGCAAAAACTCCAAGTTGTGAGGCAAAGATGCACAAAGGGGAACCACGCCACAAGCAGAATACCACTCATAAGCCCAAGAGGTGGAAAGTCTCTGAGATCCTAAGAGGGTAGAGATCACCTTATCCAAATAGCCTTACTTAGGCGATCCAAGGTACTCCAAGCACTGAGATGGAATCAACTGGCTCTTGGAGAGGTTGACCACCCAGCCCAGCGACGGCAGAAACTCCACAACTCGAATCATGATCGGGGAGCTCTCCTGAAAAGACTTCACTCGAATAAAACAGTCATCCAGATAGGGATGGATCGGAATGCCCTCCTTGTGGAAGGCTACTGCCACCACTACTACCATAATCTCGTCTACCACCCTGGGATACCTCGTCTACCACCCTGGGATATGGACTCAGTACTCCTCTCTTCTTCCTCCCTGAGGTACTATATATAGGCTCACATTCTTCCTCCTGGGGTACCACGTATAGGCTCAATACTCCTCTCTTCTTCCTCCCTGGGGTACCACGTATGGACTCGGTACTCCTCAGTTCTTCCTCAATGGGGTATTACTTTTGGGCTCGGTACTCCTCTCTTCTTCCTCCCTGTGGTCCCACGTATGGGCTCGATACTCCTCACTTCTTCCTCAATGGGGTATTACTTATGGGCTCGGTCTTTTCTTCTTCCTCAATGGGGTACCGCTTATGGGCTCGGTATTCCTCTCTTCTTCAACGGGGTACCGCTTATGGTCTCGGTATTCCTCTCTTCTTCCTCCCTGGGGTATTACTTATGGGCTCGGTACTCCTCTCTTCTTCAACGGGGTACTGCTTATGGGCTCGATACTCCTCTCTTCTTCCTCAAAGGGGTACCACTTATGGGCTCGGTACTTCACTCTTCTTCCTCAACGGGGTACCGCTTATGGGCTCGGTACTCCTCTCTTCTTTTAATGGGGTACCGCTTATGGGCTCGGTACTCCTCACTTCTTCCTCCCTGGGGTATTACTTTTGGGCTCGGTACTCCTCTCTTCTTCCTCCCTGTGGTCCCACGTATGGGCTCGATACTCCTCACTTCTTCCTCAATGGGGTATTACTTATGGGCTCGGTCTTTTCTTCTTCCTCAATGGGGTACCGCTTATGGGCTCGGTATTCCTCTCTTCTTCAATGGGGTACCGCTTATGGGCTCGGTATTCCTCTCTTCTTCCTCCCTGGGGTATTACTTATGGGCTCGGAACTCCTCTCTTCTTCAACGGGGTACTGCTTATGGGCTCGATACTCCTCTCTTCTTCCTCAAAGGGGTACCACTTATGGGCTCGGTACTTCACTCTTCTTCCTCAACGGGGTACCGCTTATGGGCTTGGTACTTCTCTTTTAATGGGGTACCGCTTATGGGCTCGGTACTCCTCTCTTCTTCCTCCATGGGGTATTACTTATGGGCTCGGTACTCCTCTCTTCTTCCTCAACATGGTACCGCTTATGGGCACGATACTCCTCTCTTCTTCCTCCCTGGGGTATTACTTATGGGCTTGATACTCTGCTCTTCTTCAAAGGGTACCGCTTATTGGCTCGGTACTACTCTCTTCTTCCTCCCTTGGGGTACCGCTTATGGGCTCGGTACTTCTCTCTTCTTCCTCAACGGGGTACCGCTATTGGGCTCGGTACTCCTCTCTTTTTCCTCAACGGGGTACCACTTATGGGCTCGGTACTCCTCTCTTCAACAGGGTTCAACTTATGGGCTCGGTACTCCTCTCTTTTTCCTCAACGGGGTACCACTTATGGGCTCGGTACTCCTCTCTTCAACAGGGTACAACTTATGGGCTCGGTCCTCCTCTCTTCAACAGGGTACCACTTATGGGCTCGGTACTCCTCTCTTCTTCCTCCCTGGGGTATTACTTTTGGGCTCGGTACTCCTCTCTTCTTCCTCCCTGGGGTCCCACGTATGAGCTCGATACTCCTCACTTCTTCCTCAATGGGGTATTACTTATGGGCTCGGTCTTTTCTTCTTCCTCAATGGGGGTACCGCTTATGGGCTCGGTATTCCTCTCTTCTTCAATGGGGTACCGCTTATGGGCTCGGTATTCCTCTCTTCTTCCTCCCTGGGGTATTACTTATGGGCTCGGAACTCCTGGTACCGCTTATGGGCTCGATACTCCTCTCTTCTTCCTCAAAGGGGTACCACTTATGGGCTCGGTACTTCACTCTTCTTCCTCAACGGGGTACCGCTTATGGGCTTGGTACTTCTCTTTTAATGAGGTACCGCTTATGGGCTCGGTACTCCTCTCTTCTTCCTCCATGGGGTATTACTTATGGGCTCGGTACTCCTCTCTTCTTCCTCAACATGGTACCGCTTATGGGCACGATACTCCTCTCTTCTTCCACCCTGGGGTATTACTTATGGGCTCGATACTCTTCTCTTCTTCAAAGGGTACCGCTTATTGGCTCGGTACTACTCTCTTCTTCCTCCCTTGGGGTACCGCTTATGGGCTCGGTACTTCTCTCTTCTTCCTCAACGGGGTACCGCTATTGGGCTCGGTACTCCTCTCTTTTTCCTCAACGGGGTACCACTTATGGGCTCGGTACTCCTCTCTTCAACAGGGTTCAACTTATGGGCTCGGTACTCCTCTCTTTTTCCTCAACGGGGTACCACTTATGGGCTCGGTACTCCTCTCTTCAACAGGGTACAACTTATGGGCTCGGTACTCCTCTCTTCAACAGGGCACCACTTATGGGCTCGGTACTCCTCTCTTCTTCCTCCCTGGGGTATTACTTTTGGGCTCGGTACTCCTCTCTTCTTCCTCCCTGGGGTCCCACGTATGAGCTCGATACTCCTCTCTTCTTCCTCAATGGGGTATTACTTATGGGCTCGGTCTTTTCTTCTTCCTCAATGGGGTACCGCTTATGGGCTCGGTATTCCTCTCTTCTTCAACGGGGTATCGCTTATGGGCTCAGTATTCCTCTCTTCTTCCTCCCTGGGGTATTACTTATGGGCTCGAAACTCCTCTCTTCTTCAACGGGGTACTGCTTATGGGCTCGGTACTCCTCTCTTCTTCCTCCCTGGGGTATTACTTATGGGCTCAGTACTCCTCTCTTCTTCCTCAACGGGGTACCGCTTATGGGCACGATACTCCTCTCTTCTTCCTTAATGGGGTACTGCTTATGGGCTCGGTACTCCTCTCTTCTTCCTCAACGGGGTACCGCTTATGGGCTCAGTACTCCTCTCTTCTTCCTCCCTAGGGTACTGCTTATGGGCTCGGTACTTCTCTCTTCTTCCTCAACGGGGTACCGCTTATGGGCTCGATACTCCTCTCTTTTTCCTCAACGGGCAGTGTTCTCCCTAGGGCCTTTCAGCCGGGCGGTTCGCCCGGCTAATTTAGTTGACCGCCCGGCTGCTATCCTTCACGAATCCTGCAGCTGACGCCGCTGCTCAACATTTTTTTTTAAAAACCCCACCTCTCATCGGCTGGAGATTTGGCGCCTTAGCCCGTAGTGAACTCATGCTTCGGGGCTTTAAGGTGTGCGTGCCGGCTTCTCCTCTCTTCTCTCCGAAACCGGAAGTTACGTCCTGGGGGGTGGGGGGAAGAGAAGGGAAGCCGGCATGCACACCTTAGAGCCTCGAAACATGAGTTTGCTACAGGCTAAGGCAGGAGACTGGTCAACGATGAATGGAAGCTTACAACTTGCTTCGGGCCTTCCTTGCTGCCGTGTCCTAATTTCTGTTTCCGCGAAGGCAGGACCCGGCAACGAGGAAGGCCCGAAGCAAGGAAAGAGCAGCAAGTTGTAAGCTTCCCTCCGTCACTGACCTATGGAAGATAGTCAGCAATGGAGGGAAGCTTGCGACTCTGCCGATTCAAAGATGACATGAACTTCATTCAGGAGGGCAATAATAGCAGTCATTGGTCTTTCCAAAAGGCTGCTTGTTGTGAATCTGCGAATTATGATAATTGTTCAAAAAATGCTCTTTCAGTCAACTTGGAAAGAAAGCACAAATTGGAGATAGATCTATATTTATTGGGGTCAGAATGATCTCCAGAGTTGGATTTGAAGATTGGATGGAGAAGGGCTTTTTTCCATATCTAATGATAAACTAACATTAATCAAATTTAAAGCAAGTAGCAAAAGGCTGTGAACAGACAGTTTTAAACACGAGGAAGGGACCGGATCTAAAGAACAAGTTGTACTTCTCATTAAAGAGAGGATTTTGGATAATTTATCCAGAGACTGAAGTGAGAAAGATGACCAGTTTGATAGGGGCAAGGTTCATGAGATAGAAGTAGTAAATGATGGAGACTGAACTACTAAAGAATCTGTAGAAAATGGTTTCGCATCTGTTGAAGAATGTTGGTAAAAATGAATGTCTAAGTTTAGTAACTTTATTGAGAAAGTGATTCCCTAAAACATCAGCTGAGGGAAACAGATTGCACAATGGAAGGTAAGAAGTGAGTCTTGATATTAATGAAAAAGACATTTTAGGGGGGTTATCAGATCTTGCATCCTGCTATTTTTTTATGATATTCCTTTTGAATGTTTCTACAGGCTTGTAGATCAGAGGAATTATGTTGATTATGCCAAACTCACTCTGTACTGATGTTTCAGGAGGTGAAGACTGCTGTGATACCAGGACTTTTTGCGTGTTGTATTAGGAATGTCTGAATTGGGGCAATGGTGTTTAAGGCTGTTTGCAGGCTCTGATTCCAGCTAATAAGGCTAGTGAAGATGGGCTACTGGGCTAGATGGACCATTGGTCTGACCCAGTAAGGCTATTCTTATGTTCTTAGAAGCTTGCTCCTCAATGGGTAAAAAAAGGAAATCCACAGGAAAGAAAGAAAGAAAAATAAAGGGGACATTCTATATGCAGTGTTCTTCCTAGAGCTTTTTAGACGGGCACTCCGTGTGGCTAATTTAGATGACCGCCCAGCTGCCATCTATCGCGAATTCTGCCGCTACTGCTGCTGCTCAACATTTTTAAAAAAACAAAACAAACAAAACCCACCTCTCACCGACTTGGAGATTTCCCGCCTTAGCTCGTAGCGAACTCATGCTTCGGAGCTCTAAGGTGTACTTGTTGGCTTCCCTTCTCTTCCCTCTGAAACGGGAAGTTATGTCCTGGGGGGGGGGGGAGGAGAAGAAAAGGGAAGCCAGCACGCACACCTTAGAGCCCCGAAGCATGAGTTCGCTACGGGCTAAGGTAGGAGATAGGTCAACGACATTGGGAAGCTTACAACTTGCTGCTTTTACTTGCTTCGGGCCTTCCTCGCTGCCGGGTCCTGCCTACTTTCTATTTCCGCGAAGGCACGACAGCTTGCGACTCTGACGATGGGAGGGATGGGAAGAAAAATGCTTCTGCTGCACCCAATTGGGGAGGGGAAGAGAAGTGCTGCAGCTGCTGCACCCAATTGGGGAGGGGAGAAGGAAGACCAGGGAAGGGAGAGGAGAGGAAAGAGATGCCAAGACCATGGGAGTGAAGGAAAGGAAAGGAGCTACCAGACTATGGAGGGGAGGGGAGAGATGTCAGGGCATATGGGGGAGGGGGAGGAGGCAGATGCCAGACCAGGTGAAAGGAAGGAAGGAGCGAAAGGAAGGAGAAGAGATGCCAGATAATGGAGTGGGAGGGGGAGATGGAAGGAGAGGGGAGAGATGCCAGGGCATGGGGGGAAAGGAAGGGAAACTAAAGGAGACAAAATGCCAGACCAGAAGGAAAGAAAAGAGAGGAGGTGCCAGAGAAGGAGGGAGAGGGAGAGATAGGAGGGAGATGCCAGGGCATGGGGGGAGAGAAGGGAAGGAGAGAGAGATACCAGACCATGGGGTGGAGCGGGAAGGAAGGAAGGAAATGAGAAGAGAGAGATGCCAGAGCATAGGGGAGGGGTGAAGCTGAAATGAATCATGTACAAAGGAGAGAAAAGGCACAGGATATAGTTTATTGAAGGGACATAGAAAGAGGGAAGATGCCATATGGAACAGAGAGGGCGGACACTGGATAGAAAGGGAAGAGAGGGTGGACAGTGGATGCAAGGGGCAGAGAGAGGGTGGACAGTAGATGGAAGGGGTAGAGAGAGAGAGGGCATAGGCTGGGTGGAAGGAGCAAAGAGAGGACAGATGTTGCATGAAAGGGAGCGAGGACAAATGCTAAATAGAAAGAAGAGCGAAGAGAAGATGATTAAAGCAGAAACGACAAAAGGTAGAAAAAATTTTTTTTTGTTGCTTTATGTAGAATCAAGTAGTATTGTAACTATTGATTAAAGTTTATAAATAGGAAATGGAAATAAGGCAGTTTTTTGGGGACTAAACCCCTTTCCTCAGGTCAAGACAGGACAGGATACCATAACAGCAGGGGTGCCCAAATGGTCGATTGCGATCGACCAGTAGATCACAAAGGCAATGTGAGTTGATCGCGTTGCCTTTGCAATCTTTTTCTTTCTGCCTCCCCGAGCCAGGCCAGGCGCGTACAAGCGCCGGACTCACAAAACTTCACCTCCGACGTCAATTCTGACGTCGGAGAGGAAGTTCTGGACCAGCCAATCGCTGCCTGGCTGGCCTGGAACTTCCTCTCCGACGTTAGAATTGACGTCAGAGGTGAAGTCTTGTGAGTCCGGTGCTTGTATGTGCCTGGCCTGGCTTGTGGAAGCAGCAGGGAGAAATCAGCGTGGTGGCTTAGGGGGTAGGGAAAGAATCAGGGAATGGAGAAATTGGTGCGATGGCTTGGGAGGGGGGAAAGAGAAAGAAAGAGAGAAAAGGGGATGGGCAGAAAGAAAAAATATTGGATTTACAGCAAGAAGAAGGAAGTACAACCAGAGACTCATGAAATCACCAGACAAAAAGGTAGGAATAATGATTTTATTTTCAATTTAGTGATCAAAATGTGTCCGTTTTGAGAATTTATATCTGCTATTTGCACTATGGCCCCCTTTTACTAAACCACAATAGCGGTTTTTAGCGCAGGGAGCCTATGAGCATTAAGAGCAGTGCAGGGCAGAGAGAGGGCATTCATGCAGCTCCCGGCACTAAAAACCACTATTGCGATTTAGTAAAAAGGGAGGGAGTATATTTGTTTATTTTTGTATAGTTGTTCCTGAGGTGGCATTGCATAGAATCGTCTGCCTTGACCTCTTTGAAAACCCGCGGAATAGAAATGATAATTAACATTTTCTCTGCATACAGTGTGCTTTGTGTTTTTTAAAAAAATTTATTGTTGGTAGATCATTTTGACTTGGTCATTTTAAAAGTAGCTCGCAAGCCCAAAAAGTGTTGGCAACCCTGCTTTAAAGCCATTTCTTGTATGACTGAATGAACTATATTTATCTTTTTTTTAGTTGTTTAAATTCATGCAGAAATAAATGGCTAGATTGAACCTAATGACTTCATTAACACCTTTCCCTTTTTTAAACCTCTATACCATTTGAAAGAGGGCAAATACTGCTTAAATTTAGTAAAAATATTCTGGCACAAGTGTCAAACCTTAAAAAAGGAAGTTATATTGAGCATTGGAAAATAATAATAATAATTAACTAATAAAAATAGTATACATTTAGGGCTCCTTTTACTAAGTTGAAATAGTGGTTTTAGCGTGCACCTAGTGCGCGCAGAATTGCCATATGTGCTAGATGCTAACGCCAGCATTGAGCTGGTGATAGTTTTCCCGCGTAGCGCGAGAGTTTGCGCACGCTAAAAATGCAAGTGCACCTTAGTAAAAGAGGGGGTTAATTTTCCCCACCACCAAATTTCCCCATCCTGCCCCACACTGCTACTTTTTCATGCCACCCGGCTGGAAAAAATTTCTGGGGAGAACACTGACGGGGTACCACTTATGGGCTCGATACTCCTTTCTTCTTCCTCCCTGGGGTACCACTTTTGGGCTCAGTACTCCTCTCTTCCTCCCTGGGGTACCGCTTATGGGCTCAGTACTTCTCTCTTCTTCCTCCTTGAGGTACAGCTTATGGGCTCGGTACTTCTCTCTTTTTCTTCAATGGGGTACCGCTTATGGGCTCGATACTCCTCTCTTCTTCCTCCCTAGGGTACCGCTTATGGGCTCGAAACTCCTCTCTTCTTCCTCCCTGGGATACCGCTTATGAGCTCGGTACTCCTCTCTTCTTCCTCAATGGTGTACCGCTAATGGGCTCGAAACTCCTCTCTTCTTCCTCCCTGGGGTACCGCTTATGGGCTCGGTACTCCTCTCTTCTTCCTCCCTTGGGTACCGCTTATGGGCTAGGTATTCCTCTCTTCTTCCTCAACAGGGTACCGCTTATGGGCTCGGTACTCCTCTCTTCTTTAACGGGGTACCGCTAATGGGCTCGAAACTTCTCTCTTCTTCCTCCCTGGGGTACCGCTTATGGGCTCGGTACTCCTCTCTTCTTCAACGGGGTACCGCTTATGGGCTCGGTACTCCTCTTCTTCCTCAACGGGGCACCGCTTATGGGCTCGGTACTCCTCTCTTCTTCCTCAACAGGGTACCGCTTATGGGCTCGGTAATCCTCTCTTCTTCCTCAACGGGGTACCGCTTATGGGCTCGGTACTCCTCTCTTCTTCCTCCCTGGGGTACCACTTATGGGCTCGGTACTTCTCTCATCTTCCTCCCTGGGGTACTACTTATGGGCTCGGTACTTCTCTCTTCTTCCTTAACGGGATACCACTTATGGGCTTGATACTCCTCTTTTCTTCCTGAATGGGGTACCGCTTATGGGCTCGGTACTCCTCTCTTCTTCCTCCCTGGGGTACCGCTTATGGGCTCGGTACTCCTCTCTTCTTCCTCCCTTGGGTACCGCTTATGGGCTCGGTATTCCTCTCTTCTTCCTCAACGGGGTACCGCTTATGGGCTCGGTACTCCTCTCTTCTTCCTCCCTGGGGTACCGCTTATGGGCTCGGTACTCCTCTCTTCTTCCTCAACAGGGTACCGCTTATGGGCTCGGTACTCCTCTCTTCTTCCTCAACAGGGTACCGCTTATGGGCTCGGTACTCCTCTCTTCTTCCTCAACGGGGTTCCGCTTATGGGCTCGGTACTCCTCTCTTCTTACTCCCTGGGGTACCGCTTATGGGCTCGGTACTCCTCTCTTCTTCCTCAACAGGGTACCGCTTATGGGCTCGGTACTCCTCTCTTCTTCCTCAACAGGGTACCACTTATGGGCTTGGTACTCCTCTCTTCTTCCTCAACGGGGTTCCGTTTATGGGCTCGGTACTCCTCTCTTCTTCAACAGGGTATCGCTTATGGGCTTGATACTCCTCTCTTCTTCCTAAATGGGGTACCGCTTATGGGCTCGGTAATCCTCTCTTCTTCCTCCCTGGGGTACCCTTATTGGCTTGATACTCCTCTTTTCTTCTTCAACGGGGTACCGCTTATGGGCTCGGTACTCCTCTCTTCTTCCTCCCTGGGGTACCGCTTATGGGCTCGGTATTCCTCTCTTCTTCCTCAACGAGGTACTGCTTATGGGCTTGACACTCCTCTCTTCTTCCTCAACGGGGTACTGCATATGGGCTTGACACTCCTCTCTTCTTCCTCAACGGGGTACCGCTTAAGGGCTCGGTACTTCTCTCTTCTTCCTCAATGGGGTATCGCTTATGGGCTTGATACTCCTCTCTTCTACCTCAACGGGGTACCGCTTAAGGGCTCGGTACTTCTCTCTTCTTCCTCAACGGGGTACCGCTTATGGGCTTGATACTCCTCTCTTCTTCCTCAATGGGGTACCGCTTATGGGCTCGGTACTTCTCTCTTCTTCCTCAATTGGGTACCACTTATTGGCTCGGTACTCCTCTCTTCTTCCTCAACGGGGTTCCGTTTATGGGCTCGTTACTCCTCTCTTCTTTCTCAACAGGGTATCGCTTATGGGCTTGATACTCCGCTCTTCTTCCTCAAAGGGGTACCGCTTAAGGGCTCGGTACTCCTCTCTTCTTCCTCAACGGGGTACAGCTTATGGGCTCGGTACTTCTCTCTTCTTCCTCAATTGGGTACCGCTTATGGGCTCGGTACTCCTCTCTTCTTCCTCAACGGGGTATCGCTTATGGGCTTGATACTCCTCTCTTCTCCCTCAATGGGGTACCGCTTATGGGCTCGGTAATCCTCTCTTCTTCCTCCCTGGGGTACCCTTATTGGCTTGATACTCCTCTTTTATTCTTGAACGGGGTACCGCTTATGGGCTCGGTACTCCTCTCTTCTTCCTCCCTGGGGTACCGCTTATGGGCTCGGTACTCCTCTCTTCTTCCTCCCTGGGGTACCGCTTATGGGCTCGGTACTCCTCTCTTCTTTCTCAACGGGGTACCGCTTATGGGCTTGATACTCCTCTCTTCTTCCTCAACGGGGTACCGCTTATGGGCTCGGTACTTCTCTCTTCTTCCTCAATTGGGTACCGCTTATGGGCTTGATACTCCTCTCTTCTTCCTCAACGGGGTACCGCTTATGGGCTCGGTACTTCTCTCTTCTTCCTCAATTGGGTACCGCTTATGGGCTTGATACTCCTCTCTTCTTCCTCAACGGGGTACCGCTTATGGGCTCTTTACTCCGCTCTTCTTCCTCAACGAGGTACCGCTTATGGGCTCTTTACTCCGCTCTTCTTCCTCAACGGGGTACCGCTTATGGGCTCGGTACTCCTCTCTTCTTTCTCAACGGGGTACCGCTTATGGGCTCGGTACTCCTCTCTTCTTTCTCAACGGGGTACCGCTTATGGGCTCGGTACTCCTCTCTTCTTTCTCAACGGGGTACCGCTTATGGGCTTGATACTCCTCTCTTCTTCCTCAACGGGATACCGCTTATGGGCTCTTTACTCCGCTCTTCTTCCTCAACGAGGTACCGCTTATGGGCTCTTTACTCCGCTCTTCTTCCTCAACGGGGTACCGCTTATGGGCTCTTTACTCCGCTCTTCTTCCTCAACGGGGTACCGCTTATGGGCTCGGTACTCCTCTCTTCTTTCTCAACGGGGTACCGCTTATGGGCTCTTTACTCCGCTCTTCTTTCTCAACGGGGTACCGCTTATGGGCTTGATACTCCTCTCTTCTTCCTCAACGGGGTACCGCTTATGGGCTCTTTACTCCGCTCTTCTTCCTCAACGAGGTACCGCTTATGGGCTCTTTACTCCGCTCTTCTTCCTCAACGGGATACCGCTTATGGGCTCGGTACTCCTCTCTTCTTTCTCAACGGGGTACCGCTTATGGGCTCGGTACTCCTCTCTTCTTTCTCAACGGGGTACCGCTTATGGGCTTGATACTCCTCTCTTCTTCCTCAACGGGGTACCGCTTATGGGCTCGGTACTTCTCTCTTCTTCCTCCCTGGGGTACTACTTATGGGCTCGGTACCCCTCTATTCTTCCTCAACAGGGTTCAAGAACTGGATCTGTGGTCACGTGTCCCTATGTAACTCCCCCAGAACCCGCGGTCTAACACCCGCATTCTGACATCAGAGTTACGCCTGCAGCCAATCAGGGCCTGGCTTCCGTCTGCCAATGACGTCATAGAGCGTTCTGCCCCCCCCCCCCCCCCGCCAGCGTCCGCGGGGTCCCTTTGCTCACCTGTCACGTATTGAAACACCTCCGCGTCCAGCTGCGGAAACTCGCTCCGCAGGATCTCCACGAAGGTCGCCATCTTCAGCCGGCCGGCATGTAGGATGCGTTCAATGCGCAGGCGCCGCAGGGCCGGAAGAAGGAGTCTCGTGGCCCATGGGCGTTGCAGTTGTTCTTAGTCGACGGCAGCTTGCGCCTATTGCCGCGCGCGTGCATGAGTACGTTTGTCGCGAAAGGGCTCTCGGGAGCTGTAGTGTAGTGTGGTGGCGGCGGCGTTAGCAGACAAGAGCAGCAGATTCAGGACCGCTGCAATCGAGCTCCTGCCAGCACGAGCTCTAGCCTTGAGCCATCCGGGTTTTCCTTCCATTGCTTTCACTGGAAGAGGGATGGGAGCAGATGCAGGTTGGACCAGTGGCACCACAACTGGGAAATAGGAATGGACTGGTCCAACTCGGGGTAATTGGGAGGGTGTTTTGCAGCAATCACAATCCTGGGGCATTGCAGGTGTCTGTTTTCAGTCACCTTTTTTTGTATTTTAGACAGTAGCAGATTCTAACTTGATAGTTGTACATGTTTAGGCTCAAAACAAAGGGGGGATAGGTAGAGCGGCACAGTTATCTGGAGTAAATCTTTATTATTACCCACAAATGCATTTTGTCTAGCAGGAAATATTTGTTCACTCAAATAAAGCTCTGCCACTCTACCTGAGGCTGGAGTAACAGCAGATTTGCATGTCTGGGGTTTGGACATGTTCCTGGAGAAAAAAAAAATCCAGTCTGCTATTAAAAGCAGATATGAGGGAAGCCAGTTTGCCTTGGCTCAGTAGTAGTGTGGAATGTTGGTACCTGGGAACTAGATTGGCCACTGTGGAAAAAGAAAACTGGCTAGAATAGATGGACCATTGGTCTGACCCAGTATGGCTTTTCTTATTACTAAATGTCTAATCATAATTCTTAGCACTCATTGCTGTAGCAAACTATGATCTTCCTGCATTACTTCTATATTCCATATTGAGGTGAGTGATCTAGTGGCAGACCTGCGGTTGTGGGGTTAAATCCCAGCACTGCACCTTGTGACCCTGGGCAAGTTACTTAATCCTTCACTGCTCCATGTACAAAATAAGTACCTATCTATATGCAGACCACTTTGAATGTGTAGCCACAAAAATGTGGGAATTTTTTTTGAATCTCCTACAACACTACTACTGGAGTTAATTCTGAGCAGTTTGCATTCACAGGAGGAGGCGGACAGAGAGGGAGAGCAGAAGAGAGCAGCGTGGGGTAGCGGCAAGAGGGAGCTCCGCCCACCCCCGACGCATCATCACTAGTGCGCCCGGACTCCCCCTTACAAGGAGGAGACCGCGGCGTTAAAGCAGCAACTTTGGGCCGGTGCAGGAGTTAGCAGGCACCAGCAAGGAGGAGGCGGACAGAGAGGGAGCGCAGCGTGGGGTAGCGGCGAGAGGGAGCGCCGCCCACCCCCGACGCGTCATCACTAACGCGCCCGGACTCCCCCTTACAAGGAGGAGACCGCGGCGTTAAAGCAGCAACTTTGGGCCGGAGTTAGCAGGCACCGGCGAGGAGACCGCAGGAGGAGGCGGACAGAGAGGGAGAGCAGAAGAGAGCAGCATGGGGTAGTGGCGAGAGGGAGCTCCGCCCACCCCTGATGCGTCATCACTAGCGCGCCCAGACTCCCCCTTACAAGGAGGAGAGCCAACGGTGCACAGCCGTTCGGCGCGCGGCGAAGGCGAGCGGAAGTCAGGAAGCTAGGCTGACAAATAGAAAACCCAAAACGTAAGTTACAGTCTTGTTGATTTTTGTTCTTACCTAGCCACACAACACACACTTAGAACAAGCAGACGCAGAAAACTCAGTAGCTCGCAGAGACCAGGCAGTCGCAGAAAACTCAGAAGCACCTGCACATCTCGCAAGAAACAGGAAGACAGCTAACAGGAGGTCAGGACACACACAGCCGGTTGGGCAAAAGCACAGACAGCTTAGAAGGGGAACCAGATATGATCGGCAGCAGAAGACAGAAGATGAGCTTTCCAGTCTTCTGCACCGGCTGCAGTATGTATGACTACCTCCCCTCGGGGGCTAGGGCATATGTTTGCAGTCGATGCATGGAGCTGGAAAGCCTGAAACAGCAAGTCCGGCTGCTGGAAGGAACTGTGATAGAACTAGAAGAACTCCTCGCCATGAAAGAAGAAAACTGCAAGCAGGAGAAGTTGCTAGGGGAGTCCAATACCAGCAAAGTGATCGAGGAATTGGAGAAATTCATCGAGGAAGCCCACCAGCATGTGGAGGTCCCAGGGTTGGAGGTCCCAGGGTTGGAGATCTGTGCCCAAACAACCAGGAAAGAGGGTCCAGTCGATGAGGATGGAGGCACCACTACAATGGAAGAGGAGGCCAGAGCGGAGGTAGAGGAAAATGACAGGGCATACACCATGGATACAGACTTACGACCCCCTAAGAACCCCCGAATAAAGAAGATGGGGATCATCGTTGGAGATTCCATCATACGCAATGTGGACAGTCACATCGCAGGAGGGAGAGAAGATAGACTGGTCACCTGCCTGCCTGGTGCAAGAGTGAAGGATGTGGCCAGCAGGATCATAGACAACGTAGAAGGAGAGGATACTGCTGTGCTTATCCACGTGGGAACCAACGATGTGAGCGGACGGAAGTACAACAGGGAAGAACTAAAGGATCAACTCCGCTCACTCGGAAGAAAACTGAAGGTCAGGGAGGTGAAAGTGGCCTTCTCTGAGATCCTCCCAGTACCGAGAGCGGATGAAAAGAGACAGGATGAACTGGGAACAATCAACGCCTGGATGAGACGATGGTGCGATGAGGAGGGATTCGACTTCGTGCGCAACTGGACGGCATTCTGGGGATGTGGCAGATACTACAGAAGGGATGGCCTACACCTCACCAAGCAAGGGGCAAGAGTCTCGGCTGAAAGCATGAAGAAGGCCATTGAGAGGGCTTTAAACTAAAGGCCAGGGGAGAGCCGACAGTCGACAACCAGTCGATGGCCCGGGCATCAGGAGACCCCAAAGAAGAAACTACAAGCTCAGATAAAGGGGAAGAGCATGCTGAAATCAAAAGTAACAGAGATAGAGCGCAAATGGATACAAAAAGGGTTGTGAATACTAAAAAATCCAAGAAGGTACCACCAAGAGAACTAAATTGTATGTACACAAAGGCGCAAAGGGAGCTCAAATGTATGTACACAAATGCCAGAAGCCTGGGAAACAAAATGGGGGAACTCGAAGCACTAGCAAGACGAGAAGAACTGGATATCATCGGAATAACAGAAACATGGTGGAACGAGGACAAAGAGTGGGACACAGTTCTACAGGGATACAAACTATACAGAAGAGATAGAATAGGGCAAAAAGGGGGAGATATTGCCCTGTATGTCCAAGAAGGAGTAGAGTCTATCAGAGAAGGGAAGACAGATGGGAAAGGAAAATTGGAATCCCTCTGGATAAAGATTCCTTGAGAAAATTAGGCTGACACAAAAATTGGCCTCTATTATCGACCACCAGGACAGAAGGAAGAAACAGACGTAGAAATGATAGAGGAAATCAACCATGGCTGTAGAGCAGGTAATGTAACGATCATGGGAGACTTCAACTTTCCCGGGATAAACTGGAACCTGGGAACCTCAAACTGCTGCAGGGAATCCAAGTTCCTGGAAATGATAGGAGACTGCTTCCTAGAACAAATGGTGGGAGAACCGACAAGAGGGACCGCCACCTTGGGCTTGGTCCTAAATGGCATAACTGGAAGGACAACAAATGTAGAGGTCACAGTCCCATTGGGTACGAGCGATCACAGCATGATCAATTTTAAAATTGGCATCGGGAAGGAGAAACGTACCAAGACTCAAACCACAACCTTTAACTTCAGAAAAGGCAAATACGACAGCATGAGAGTCATGGTTAAAAAACGGCTCAAAAACAAGGCAGCCAAAATCAGAACAGTCGATCAAGCATGGTCCCTACTAAAAAATACCATCACCGAAGCGCAGAATCTCTACATTCCGCAGATATCCAAAGGAAGGAAAAATAAAAACAAAGGAGAACCAGCATGGCTAACTAAAGAGGTGAAGGATGCAGTAAGGGATAAGAGGAACTCGTTTAAAAAATGGAAACGCGAACACACAACGGAGGCCTGGAACAGTCACAAGGTCAACCAAAAGAAGTGTCATAAGGCGGTAAGAGACGCTAAAAAAGCATATGAAGAAAGGATAGCGCAAGAAGCCAAAAACTTCAAGCCTTTTTCAGATACATAAAAGGGAAAAAACCAGCTAAGGAGGCAGTGGGTCCTCTTGACGACCAAGGAAGAAAAGGGTGCATCAAGGAAGACAAACAGATTGCGGATAGGCTAAACTCATTCTTTGTGTCTGTCTTTACTAAGGAGGACACTGCATCAATGCCAGAAACAGGGAGAGCATTCAAAGGAGAAATTGAGGATAGCCTAAACACAGTGAATGTGGAATTGGACATGATATACTATCAGATCGACAAACTAAGAAGTGACAAATCCCCTGGGCCAGATGGAATTCACCCGAGAGTGCTAAAGGAGCTTAAGGTAGAAATCAGAGAACTTTTACAATCCCTAGCTAACTTGTCAATTAGAACCGGGCGAATACCAGATGACTGGAAGATAGCGAATGTCACTCCAATCTTCAAAAAAGGATCGAGAGGAGAACCGGGCAACTATAGACCTGCGAGTCTTACGTCGGTTCCTGGGAAAATGGTTGAAGCACTAATAAAGGATAGCATAGTACAACACCTGGAAAACCACGACCTGATGAGAGCTAGTCAGCATGGCTTCAGGAAGGGGAAGTCATGTTTGACAAACTTACTTCAATTTTTTGAGGAGGTGAACAAACAAATCGATAACAGTGAACCAGTGGATATAATATACTTGGACTTCCAGAAAGCGTTCGACAAGGTTCCACACGCAAGGCTTCTGAAGAAACTACAAAGCCATGGAATAGAAGGAGATATACTAAGATGGATAGGCAAATGGCTGGAAAACAGATTGCAGAGAGTGGGCATAAATGGGAAGTTCTCAGACTGGGAAAAAGTGACGAGCGGTGTACCCCAGGGTTCGGTCCTTGGGCCCATCTTGTTCAATATCTTCATAAACGACCTGGAAGAAGAAACAACAAGTAATTTAATCAAGTTTGCAGACGACACAAAACTATGTAGGGCAGTTGGGTCACAAAAGGACATAGAAGAACTCCAGAGAGATTTGAACCAGCTAGAGAAATGGGCAGAAAAATGGCAGATGAAGTTCAACATAGACAAATGTAAAGTGATGCACCTGGGTAAGAAAAACATAGAACATGAATATAAAATGTTAGGTGTAACATTGGGCAAGAGCGAACAAGAAAGGGACCTGGGGGTGCTGATAGACAGGACCCTGAAGCCATCAGCGCAATGCGCAGCGGCAGCAAAGAAAGCAAACAGGATGTTGGGCATGATAAAGAAGGGGATCACGAGTAGATCGGAGGACATCATAGTGCCGCTTTACAGAGCAATGGTCAGACCACACTTGGAATACTGTGTCCAACACTGGTCTCCCTACCTAAAGAAGGATATAACCCTGCTGGAAAGGGTGCAAAGACGAGCCACGAAGCTAGTTAAAGGTATCAAGAACTTGAGCTACAAAGAACGCCTCGGAAAATTGGGGTTGTTCACCCTCGAGAAGAGAAGACTGCGAGGGGACATGATAGAGACTTTTAAAATATTAAAAGGATTCGACAAAATAGAGCAAGACACATCGTTATTCACCTTGTCCAATGAGACTCGGACAAGAGGTCATGGATTGAAGCTGAGGGGCACCAGACCCAGGACAAATATCAGAAAATTCTGCTTCGCACAACGAGTGGTTGACGCTTGGAACGCACTCCCGGAGGAGTCGTGATGGAGACCACCATTCCGGGATTCAAGGGCAAGTTGGATGCACACCTTCTCGCAAATCACATTGAGGGATTCGAGTAACAAGGTTTCTCAACAGGGAACACCTGGCTTGGCCTCCGCGGGTGCGGGTCGCCGGACTAGATGGACCAAGGGTCTGATCCGGCGAAGCCATTTCTTATGTTCTTATTAAGGTACAGTACTCCCCCCCCCCAATATTTGTGGGGGTTCCGTTCCAGGAAACCCCGCGAATGTTGAAAAACTGCAAATACAGTTTTTAGCAGGGGAGACAGGAGAGGGCAGCAGGAGAGCAGCCAGAGTGCCGGCGAGTTAAACTTTAGCACAGGATGAGGCGGTCAGAGCATACCGCGAGTGATTTCCTTCACTCGCCGGCACTCCGGCTGCCCTCTCCTGCCTGGTCATTCACAGTCAGAAAATACCGCGAATGACTGGGGGAGCACTGTATTACAATAGATGAGCTAAATATATGTGTACCTTACCTATTTATACCATCTATTTACATATACTATAATTATTGTTTCTGTATTGTTTTATACTATCTTTCTTTGGATTATTTGTGAGTTCATCCTTTCATATTTCACATGGGGGGGGGGGCATAGCATGATGATAGAATGATTTTGGGTGTCAACAACATGATCCTGAATTTCACCCTGCTTTCAATCAGGAGTCAATATAACTCTTTCAGTAGCATGGTGGCATTTATAATAATAATAATAATTTTATTCTTATATACCGCCAAAGCCATAGAAGTTCGAGGCGGTTTACAGCAAGAAGTGCTGGACAATCAGCGAAGAGGTTACAATCAAAGTCAGCAATACAATCTTACATAATGAAGAAATACGAGTTATACAATCTTACATAAAGAAGGAATATAAGAACATAAGCAGTGCCTCCGCCGGGTCAGACCATAGGTCCATCCTGCCCGGCAGTCCGCTCCCGCGGGCGGCCCAAACAGGTCACGACCTATCTGAATCACCAGAAGGGGCTCCCTTGCCACCTTGGTTTCTCATTGAAGTCCTATCTTCCCATCGTAGTCCTAACCCTCCGGTCTTGCACATGCACGACCTGTTGGGTTTCTATACTTATTACCTGGTTAGCTTTCTATACCTGTGTTACATCCCAGCACCTCTCTCAGTATCCCACGATCCCTTTATCCCTCAGGAATCCGTCCAATCCCTGTTTGAATCCCTGTACCGTACTCTGCCTGATCACTTCCTCCGGTAGCGCATTCCAAGTGTCCACGACCCTTTGGGTGAAAAAAAACTTCCTTGCATTTGTTTTGAACCTATCTCCCTTCAGTTTATCCGAATGCCCCCTCGTACTTGTTGTCCCCTTCAGTCTGAAGAATCTGTCCCTATCCACCCTCTCTATGCCCCTCATGATCTTGAAGGTCTCTATCATATCTCCCTTGAGCCTCCTTTTTTCCAGAGAGAAGAGCCCCAGCCTATCCAACCTCTCGGCGTATGGGCAGTGTTCCAGCCCTTTTACCAGTTTCGTTGCTCTCCTTTGGACTCTCTCAAGTACCGCCATGTCCTTCTTGAGGTGTGGTGACCAATACTGAACGCAGTATTCCAGATGAAAGCTGTTTAGTTCATTAGGGATACTGGTTGATTAATCAGAGCTGAGAAGATTCTTAGTTAACAAATCGATTGAACAAGCTCGTTTTTACCTGTTTTCTAAAATTGAAGTAGGATGATGAGAGCGCGAAAACATTACTAAGCCAATCGTTCCATTTGCCTGCCTGGAAGGCAAGAGTTCTGTCCAAGAATCTTTTGTAGTGGCAGGCCTTTATTGTCGGATAGGAGAACAGATGTATTCTTCGTGTGGGTTTAAGATAACTGGCCAGATTGAAGTGGGAAACGAGGTAAGTGGGGGCTAGGCCAAATATTGATTTGTAACATAGACAGGAGAACTTAAACAGGATCCGCGCCTCTAGGGGCAGCCAATGGAGTTTCTGATAGTAGGGGCTTATGTGTTCCCATTTCTTCAGCCTAAAGATCAGCCGAACTGCCGTGTTTTGAATGACTCTGAGTCTTAGGATGGTTTTTTTGTAGGATGCCAAGTAAATAATGGTGCAATAATCGAGCAGGCTCAGGAAGGAAGATTGAACCAGTAAGCGGAAGGATGGAGCATCAAAGTATTTTCTGATGGTTCTAAGTTTCCATAGTACAGAAAAAGCATTTTTTAACAAATAAATCTGTGTGAGCATTAAGAGTGAGGTGGCAGTCCAGGGTGACTCCTAGGATTTTAATGGAGTGGTCAATAGGGAAGACCTGACCATTCAAGGAGATCGATGGGTCGCTGATTTTGTCATTGGGGGGTAGCGAGGAAAAATTTAGTTTTGTCGGTGTTGAGCTTCAATTTGAAGTTGGTCATCGATAGTTCGATTTCCTTTAGAATGGATGAAAGATGAGTCTTAGTCTTGGAGGTCAGAGTGGTAATGGGAATAACAATGGTGATATCGTCTGCATAGATGTAGAATTTAGCCTTTAGGTTTTGAAGTAAGTTCCCCAATAAGGCAAGGTAGATGTTGAACAGAGTGGGGGAAAGGGGAGAGCCCTGTGGGACTCCGCATGAGTTGACCCAACTAACGGATTTTTTATTGTCACTGTAGACTTGATATGACCGTTTGCTCAAAAACCCTTGAAACCATTTTAACATATTACCTGAAAGACCAATTGACTCCAGACAGTCAATCAGAATAGCGTGGTCAACTAGATCGAAAGCACTACTTAGGTCTAGTTGCAGAATAAGAGCACTGGTACTGGAGGAAATCCAGTAGTGATGCTATGACAGTTTCGGTGTTGAATCCAGAGCGGAAACCAGACTGATTGTCGTGCAGTATGCTAAATTTCTCCAGATACATTACTTGTTCCTGGTTGACCAGACCTTCCATTAACTTGACGAAAAAGGGGGTGCTCACAATTTGTCTGTAATTAGATGTCTGTTTGGTAGATTCTCTAGGTGTTTTACGATTGGAGTGATCAGAATCTGGCCTAGATCCTCAGGGAAAGAACTGGTTAGCAGAAGAGAGGAGAGCCAGTTGAATAGCTTGGCTTTGAAAGACAGTGGCGCGACTTTCATAATGTTTGGGGGGCAGCAGTCTAATCTACAGTAGGAGACGGCGTATTTCGCGTAATAGTTGGAGAATTGTTGCCAGGATGGTGTAGTGAAGTTATTCCAGGCCATATTTACCCTAGGGTCATCTTTGTGTTGGGCAACCGGGTAGTTCAAATGATTGGTTGAGGAGCTCGCTAGATTTGATCTCAATTTGATGATTTTGTTGTTGAAAATTCCGCCAGTTCATCTGCAGATGGGGGGGGGGGGGGGAATCAAGGGTAGAGCAAGATAGGGCCTGTGAGTCACAGAGATTATTGACTAATTCAAAGAGATTTCTAATATTGGTGATTGGCGATCCGATTTTTTGGGCGTAGAAGTTGTAGCGCTTCTTTGTTATTAGTTTTTTGTATTCATTTAGTTTTAGTCTCCAATTTGACCTCCCCACACTGTCCCTGATTTCAACCATTGTCTTTCGAGTTTCCGTAATTCCCATTTCATATTTCCTAACTCGGTATCGTACCAGCCATCCAGATTCTTGTTTTTCGTAGTTGCTTGTATGATTTGTATTCTCACTGATTGTCCAGTTCCTTTGTTGTGAACCGCCTAGAACTTTGCGGTAGGGGCGGTATATAGAAATAAAGTTTATTATTATTGATTATTTTCACAGCAGAAATTGAGCTGCTGCGCTTTGTATTATTTGGATCTATCTGATCATGTACTTTGGAATGCCCAGCAGGATTGCATTGCAGTAAAGATTGAGAGTACCAGAGATATTACTAGTGCTGCCCAATTCAGGAAAAAAATTTTGATTCGATTCAGCCTATTGAATTGGTTTTTTGATTCAATTTTCCTAAGCCCAATTGGGTGTTTTTTTTCAAACATCCTGGTAGGTTTATTTTATAGCTTCTACACCCCCTTTGCCCTCTCCTACCCTCACTGGCGCTGTGGTGTAAACAAAATAAAGAAACAAAAATGACTTTTCCTCTCTCTGTTAAATCCTAGGTCACATTTGCGGTCTAACACCAGCTCTGGCAGGATACACTTTTCAAATCTGACATATTGTAATCACAAAACAGAAAATAAAACGATTTTCTACCTTTTGCTGTTTGGTTGTCTTCTTTCTCCTTGCTAACCATCCATCTTCCATCTGTGTCCTCCCCTTCCATTTCCATTCCTTTCCCCTGGTCTGGCATCTGTCTCTCCCCCCCCCCCCACACACACCCTGACATCTCTCCCTCCATGGTCTAGTATTGCCTTTTCTTTCCCTCCCTCCCATGGTCTTGGCATCTTTTTCCTCTCCTCTCCCTTCCTGGGCTTCCTTATCCCTCCTTCCCTCTCTCCTCAATTGGGTGCAGCAACAGCATTTCTCTTCCCCCCTTCCCCTCTCACTCTTCTCCAGTGCTCTTCCCCCATCCACTTTCCTCCTCCACTGCTCTCCCCTCAGTCCTGCTGCAGCTTTCCCTCTTTCATTTTTAAGTCCAGCAGCACTCTCCTCTGTTCCCAATCCAGCACCTCTCTCTCCCCTCTACTTCAGTTTCCCCCACCAACTAGCTGCAGCACCTCTCCTTTCCACCAGGGCAAGCAGCACCTCTCCTCTTCGACTAGCAGGGCTCCTCTCCCTTCCCTTCTCTTTCCCTCCCCTCGGACTAGAAGCAGTACCTTACCCACTCACCTCCCAGGTCTAGCAGCATCACTCCCTCCTCTCCGCGCCTATCAGCCCCCCTCCCTCTTGTCTCCCAGGTCCATCGGCACCACACCTCCCTCCCGATTAACAGGCTCTCACTGGCTTGTGGATTTCCCGGCCTGACTCGGCACAGCCTGAAGTTGTGTTTCACTCCGGTAAAGAAAGTACAAAAGAAAAAAACCAGGCACTTTTTCAAACCCTCCCTGTAACACTAGCCTGTATTAGCAGCTGCACCACTCTCTTCTTCCATAGCTTTAGCGAGCCAATTCCCTTCTGCAGCCTCAGAGCCTCTGCTAGGCCATCCCGCCTTGAATCGGAAATCGGGCAGCACTAATTATTACATTGGAGGAGTGTGTGGAGCAGTGGTTGGAGCTGCGGTTGTGGGTTCAAACCCCGCTCTATTACTCAAGTCCTCCATAGCCCCAGGTATGATAGATTGTGAGCCCGCCGAAACAGATAGGGAAACTGCTTGAGTACATAAGAACATAAGAAGTTGCCTCTGCTGAGGCAGACCAGAGGTCCATCTTGCCCAGCGGTCCGCACTTGCGGCGGCCCATCAAGCTTAATTGCCTGAACAGTGCTCCTGACTAATTTTGTAACTGCCTCTAATCCTATCCCTATAACCTACCTCTACTCCTATCTGTACCCCTCTATCCCTTTGTCCTCCAGGTACCTATCCAAACCTTCTTTGAAGCCCTGTAGCGTGCTCCTGCATATCACATCCTCCGGTAGCGCGTTCCATGTGTACACCACCCTCTGGGTGAAAAAGAACTTCCTGGCGTTTGTTCTAAACCTTCCCCCTTTCAATTTCTCCGAGTGCCCCCTTGTACATGTGCTTCCCCATAATTTAAAAAATCTGTCTCTGTCCACTCTTTCTACCTGATTGTAAAACTGCTTAGATACCCTTGATAGGCAATATATAAAAACCTAATAAACTTGAAGGGTTAGGTAGGGTTTTAGTAGTTTGCCATAAGTGTTTTTCAGAATGCATTAGCTATGTATTGTCATGTCCAAATTTGGGTCTAGCCATACTCCTAGGTTTCTCACTCTTTCCATGGATGATTTTATGGTTGCTGCCGTTCAGAGATAGTTGATAACTTAGGTTGTTTCTCCCCATTTATTAATTAGTAGTAGCTCAGTTTTTTGCCTGACTACTAGTCTGTTTATTTGGAACCAACCAAAGATTTTCTCTAGGCCGGTCTTGATCTTCTGCTTGCTCTTCACAGCCTGTTTTTCACTGGGATGACCAGTTGGACAGCATCTGCATAGATGTAGCATGCCCATCCTTGTTCTCTGATAAATTTCCCCAGTGGTTGGAGGAAAATGTTGAACAGCATAGGGCAATGCAAAATTGGCTAGCACACCTGGTCCTTGGAGAACAAAAGTCTAAGGGAGTGAGGCAAATCTATAAATTTGTAAACAATGGACATCAGTATGAGCCCTTAATAGATAAACGTAAACCTCTGGCTCAGGCAATATCTCAAAAGATGACCAGCACCAGACCACAGTCTAAATGAGAGTAGCCTCATACATCATGTAGTCCATAATATATCAGAAAAAATGCAGATCAAATCAAACTCCCAAAACCAAATAGACTTTTTCACACCAAGAAGGGGTTATACGAGCATCACACATACATACTTTCCCAAAAACACACCTTGTGGATGAAAGCTTACCTAATGAATAGAACAATTGCACCTTGCACTTTGTATTTCTCTTAGAATTATTTGTTAGGTACTTTTTTATCTATTTATTTATTTCCTGTTTTTTGCACTTCACACACAGACATCGTTTATTATACATGTTCACCGTAGGGTCCAGTATATTTATAGTATTTATTATTATATTTATTGTTCTATTTATTAAGTAAGCTTTCATCCACAAGGTGTGTTTTTGGGAAAGTATGTATGTGTGATGCCCGTATAACCCCTTCTCCTTGGTGTGAAAAAGTCTATTTGGTTTTGGGAGTTTGATTTGATCTGCATTTTTTCTGATATATTATGGACTACATGATGTATGAGGCTACTCTCATTTAGACTGTGGTCTGGTGCTGGTCACCTTTTGAGATATTGCCTGAGCCAGAGGTTTACGTTTATCTATTAAGGGCTCATACTGATGTCCATTGTTTACAAATTTATAGATTTGCCTCACTCCCTTAGACTTTTGTTCTCCAAGGACCAGGTGTGCTAGCCAATTTTGCATTGCTCTTATTACAATTTGGATATTATTGGCTATTATCCACTTAGGGTTTTTCCTTGAACAGCATAGGGGGACATATAGTAACATATGTTACTATATGTTGAACAGCAAAGGGGACATTCTGCTTCTTCCCAATTGCTTTTAGGCCCCTGCCATTCTACTCACATTAGTCTTTGTGATAGAAAGGATTCTATCCCTACCATGACTTTTCCTTTGAGGCCCAATTCTCCGCCTCATGATTTTAGTAGTGTGTGTCAGACTAGTAGGTCAAAGGCTGCTGAGAGGTCCAGGAACACCAGCAGCATCTCCTCAACTTTAGGAAATGCCACTGGCTTCCAGTAACCTATCGAATAATGTATAAAATGTTTATTGTTTATTAACTCTTAAAACACTTCTTTCCAAGGCCCCAGCCTTCATTGACAGACTTCTTATACCCTATGCCCCCTTAGAATGCTCAGATCAAATGACCAAAATTTATTAACAGCTCCCTCTTAAAATCATTAATACAAGCTGGTAATATATTTTTTCAGTCACAGCACCGCAAACGTGGAACTCCCTTTCCATACATTTCAAAGAAGAATGTTTTCTTGACAGGTTTAAGAGCAAGTTAAAATGCTTTCTTTTTAAGGACGCTTTTTCACCTCTGACTCTTCAAGTTAGGGTAAGCCTTCAACCCTTGATCTCTGATTTCATATGCAAGGACAAGCTTCCAACTATCTTATTCCCAGTCTATCACAAGAATTTCCACTGCTGGGTCAGACCAGTGGTCCATCTTGCCCAGTGGTCTGCTCACGTAGCAGCCCTTAGGTCAAAGACCAGTGCTCTAAATGAGTCCAGCCTCACCTGCGTACGTTCCAGTTTAGCAGGAACTTGTCTAACTTTGTCTTGAATCCCTGGAGGGTGTTTTCCCTTATAACAGACTCTGGAAGAGCATTCCAGTTGTCTATCACTCTCTAGGTGAAGAAGAACTTCCTTACGTTTGTACGGAATCTGTCCCCTTTCAGCTTTAGGGAGTGCCCTCACGTTCTCCCTACCTTGGAAAGAGTGAACAATCTGTCTTTATCTACTAAGTCTATTCCCTTCAATATCTTGAATGTTTCGATCATGTCCCCTCTTTTCAAGGGAGAAGAGGCCCAGTTTCTCCAATCTCTCATTGTATGGCAACTCCTCCAGCTCTTTAACCATTTAGTCGCTCTTCTCTGGACCCTTTCGAGTAGTACCATGTCCTCCAGGGTAAGGGCGCACCATGGCCCGATATAGCAGCATGATAACCTTCTCCAATCTGCTTGTAATCCCCTTCTTTATCATTCCTAGCATTCTGTTCGCCCTTTTTGCCACCGCCGCAGATTGTGCGGATGGCTTCATTGACTTGTCAATCATAACTCTCAAGTCTCTTTCCTGGGAGGTCTCTCCAAGTACCACCCTGGACATCCTGTATTCGTGCATGAGATTTTTGTTACCGACATGCAGCACTTTACACTTATCCACATTGAGCCTCATTTGCCATGTCGATGCCCAATTCTCGAGCTCAATTATGTCAGGTTGCAGATTTCACAATCCCCCTGTGTTTTCACAACTCTGAATAACTTCGTATCATCCGCAAATTTCATACCAATGTCCAGATCATTTATAAAATATGTTGAAGAGCACGAGTCCAAGCACCGAGCCCTGCGGCACCCACTGCTGACGCTCTTCCAGTCCGAGTATTGTCCATTTACCCCCACTCTCTGTCTCCTATGCTCCAGCCAGTTTTTAATCTATGTATGTCCCTGATTCCATGGCTTGCAATTTTCCAAGTAGTCATTTATGTGGAACCTTGTCAAACGCCTTCTGAAAATCCAGTTATACAACGTCAACCGGGTGTTTGTAGAGGCAAAAAATACTATTTTCAAATTCTTAGCCTTGTTGTTTCATATCAAGCTCGTTGGTGGTTAAGCTCATCCATGGCTTCCTCATGGGGATCTCTCCATTTTTATTTTTTAAATATGCCCTTTTGGTGTTCAGTGCCTGTCACCTAATGTTAAATATTAACATATCAAGCAACTGCCAGTGTCATTTGGCTTTCCAAAATGGTATAATTAAATCATGAGTGACACTCACTGCTGTCAGATACCTAGACCCACACTATCATTTCCTTTATCATAATCTCCCCCACCCTATCCTGTCTAAATTAGATTGTAAGCTCTTCTGAGCAGGGATTGTGCATTGTATGTTAACATGTACAGCGCTATAGAAATAATAAATAGTAGAAGTAATTTCATGCAAGCACTTTTACCCTGGAACTCAGTTTAGTTTCCTTATTTTATAATAGTGTTTTTAAAATGTGGTAGTGTAATAGTCTTTGCACCTCTTCAAATTTTTGGCACTGTTACAAAATAAGACTCATCACTTTTACTCCTTACATGAGGTCTTGTACACCACAGAATTCAACTGAACATAGCCCCCCCCCCCTTCTTGTTTGAAGACATGAAACAGTAATTTATACCATTCAGAAACTAGACCTCCCTAGAGTGACATATGCATTAATCTACAGAAGTTCATTACTTTACTAGACCTGCGTTAAGGCTTCTTATGTTGTGAGCTCAGCTTTATTGGGCATTACAATAAGGTTAAATGTCGGACTCCTGATGCAAGCTCTCTAGCCCTAGAGTCTTCCTTATTTGATGGCCTTGATTTTTCTTTGTTCCTCACTTTACTGTGAATGTGTCCTCTGCTATATGGGTATCTTGAAAACCTGACCAGCTTGTGGTACTTGAAATATAGAGTTCCCTTCTTTTAGTCTAGCAGTTTCCTCTTGGACTGAAAATGGATTACCGAACCATCCGTTTTCACATGCAACTATTTGAGCTCCCATCTCCACACCAATCCTCATTAAATATCCCCTCAAACTACAATAGACTGACCCGAGTGACTTAGGTGCACTGAAGTGATATATTCCCTCTCTCAGATTAGAGGTTCACAGGAATGAAGCTACTTGTTTTACCAATAACTTGGTTCAAATGAAATACAGAGCAAATTCACTAATTGAAACATACCAATATACACTTCTCCCTCCATATTCACGACTTCAGTACTCACAGGTTTTTGTCATGTCATGGGGGTGGGATGGAGCAATCTTGGAGTACTGAAAAAGTTCTGTGTTTCTTTCCAGCAGGGTCAGAGAAAAGTATGCAGAGAAAATTTTAGCACATGCTTCAGCGTGGTAAGGCAAATATCGATAAGTTTTATTCGCAGGGGCTATACCAAAAATCTGAGAATATGCTATGAAAAAGGTTAGTTGCTTTGATTTTATATTTACAGGCAATCTTTGAAAATATACCTTGTAAAAATGGAGGGAGAAGTGTATACTAGCATTTGTGTTTGTCCAACACACAGATTTTGGGGGGTTTTAATTTTTTTATTTGGACTTGAAACTGGATGATCACAGCATATACAAAACAGAGGATACTATCAGCAAGGGACTGTGGGTAGCAGCAGCATTCTTAGCCAAGTATTCCCCTTCATCACTATTGCCTTCATGTTAGGAAGCCAGAGACCTTGTGCCCAAAATATCAACATTTTCTCCCCCCTTCCAAAGAAACAAGGAGTGTTACTGTGATAAATCAAATAGGTAAGTGCTCTGAGAGGTTCTGTGAATGACTGCTACAACCCACAATTAATCACTAGCTGTGAAGCTTTAATTGGGTGTTTTCTTACAGCTTTGGTCACAAAATACAAACTGCATGACTTCAGGTTGGAAAATAATTCAAAAGCCCACTGGTAAGAAGGAGGCAGTTGCAAGAGGGCATTTTTTTTTTTTTTGCCATTATCTGATCACAACATTGCTTAGCTATGACATGAGAGCCAGGTTCTACAAATCAGATGAGCTCAGTTACTATATTCTACTGATACATATGCACAAGAATTTCAAAAATACTAGGATATGGTAAGTAAAACAGCCATGAAGATTTTGCTTCATCAGATGTATCCGAGATGTATTCCTTCCCCTGCCCGACAGCACAGAGCAGCAGCTGTCTCCATGATCTTAAAACACACCATATGGCAATCATTCAGCTGCAAGGAACTAGAAACTCTCCACAGGCAAGAAAAGTCTGTTTGAGACAGGCTTCCGTTTCCACTCTGACTAGTATGCAAAGAGCCTCTTCGTTTGCTGTGAAAGGGCTGGCTGGGAAGAAGGCTCCTTTGCTTGTATGGCTAGCACCTGGTCTCATAGATTCCACTGCGGCCAATATAACGAACCCATTTAATCACATCATGGTCACTGTAGTTCAGCTTTGGCTCAAAGACTTTCAGGTATCGCACCTTTAGCCCAGATGGTGCAAATGGAACCTGTGAAAGCAGAACAAATGCTTTAACATTAAAGAAAAGCAAGAATGCCAACTGTCCCAGAGCAGTCCTACACAAGTTGATTACGATATACAGCAATGTCCACAACAAATGCATTAAAATTAGGAAAGTGAACGGAAGTCACCAAAAATGCTACTGAGTAGAAAGTAAAAATCAATCTTCATAAACCTGCAAACTCTTCCCACATGCACCATTTGTTTTAAGATATTCACAAATCAGATGAAGCTTGTAGAAAGAGCACTGTGAAGTGGAGTAGTAGTTTAACTAGTAACACTTACTGGCCAATGCTAAATTTCCCTGGATTTCAGATTGGCTGTTTGCATTTTCTAAATAAGGAGTTAAGGCTCACCCTAAGTAGTTGGTGCTATGAGAAAAGAATAAGAACACCAAGTGACAAAGCTTGGGACAGAAGAGAATATGTTAATTTAAAAATGCAAACCATTATTAGGTTTAATTGATAAGGGCGACAAACTTTGCATTTTTACCATTTTCTTGAACATTTTGCTTAGGTCAAGAGAGAACTGGCAAGAAACATAGAAGTAGACAAGACAGTTCTATTACTAGGCTTGTCCAACTTTAATGGCGGGCCCCATTAATATTTCATATCATCTGGAGGGCCAAGACATGCGCAAGCACACTCATGCCTCCCCCTAGGCCAGGGGTAGGCAATTCTGGTTCTCGAGAGCTGGAGCCAGGTCATGTTTCAGGATATCCACAATAAATATGCATGAGATAGATTTGCATCTCAAGGAGGCAGTGCATGCAAATCCATCTCATACATATTCATTGTGGATATCCTGAAAATCTGACCTGGCTCTGGCTCTCGAGGACCAGAATTGCCTACCCCTGCCCTAGGCAATATTATCTGTTTCTCCTTCACCATTCAGCCTATGCCCCTGCCTCTCTTCCCCTCCTCCTCCTAAGCAGTATTTTCCCTCTACTGTCTCTCTCCCCATCCCATCCAGTCTTGCTCCATTTCTCTCCCCCCTTTCATCCATCCAATCTTGCCATCCATCCATCTCTTTGAAGCACAATTTCTTCCCTCCTATTCATACTAATGACCCACCAAGGAATTAGTGAGAGACTGCAGCTCTGTGCACCCCGCTACTGCTTCCTATGCTGGTCCTGGAAGCAGCAGAGTTGAAATCTCTGCTTCCTTGGTTACTTATTAACATGGCCCCAAAGATGGACACAACAGGAAAGAGAAGCAGGAGCAGGGCTACATCCAGAGAATGCTGCCCTTGAAGCTAGGGAGACTTATCCTCCCCAAGTCTCTTATAAAGGGTGCCTATGTGTCTCCCCCCCCTCTGATTTGGGGGGCAACATATTCCCTCCACCCCCTGTGCATTAAAATTATCCCAGGACAAGCAGGCAGTATATTCTCACTGATGGGTGATGTCACTGACGGAGCCCCTGGTATGGACCACTTTAAAAAGTGCATCGCCACTTTAAGAATTCAAAAAGTTCACGATAGACTGAACTATGCATGTGTGAGTGCCTTCCCACCCGATGAGGGTGCGCGGTTCTTCAGTTTCTTAGTTTTTGCGGAGCTAAGTCGCGTTTCAATGGCTGTTGAAAAAGTCTCTTCTTTTTTTTGAAAATTCTTTATTCATTTTATCATCTTTCAACAAGTGTAAAAATTATTAAACAATTGAAAATGAATACATCACTTTAATTACTATCAATTATAGCCTTGAATACATAAAATTTAATTCCTCCCATCTCCTCCCTTCCAACTAGATTTTAATCAAAAATATCATATAAAGATTTGTTCCCTTTTTTTTTTTTTAAACTAAACATTTAATAAAATTCAACCCCCCTCTCATCCCTTCATTCACAATTGTACTTATAGAGTAGAATGGCATCTATTCATTACAATATTTAGTTAATGATCCCCATATCTCTTTAAATTTATTATAACTCCCCTTTTGTATAGCTATTGTTCTCTCCATTTTATAAATATGACATAACGAGTTCTACCAGAAATTATAATTTAGTCTGTTCCAGTTTTTTCCAATTAGTTGTGATCTGTTGTATGGCGACTCCTGTCATTATCAATAAAAGCTTATTGTTATTTGATGATATTTGGCTCGTTGACCTCATTAATGTACCAAATAAAATTGTATCGTATGATAATGCTATGTGGATTTCTAATAGACAATTAATTTGGGACCAAATGATTTCCAAAAGATCATAATATAGGGACAATAAAATAATAAATAATCTTAACGACCATGCTTCAAGATTACAATGCCAGCATCTATTAGACTTAGAGCTATCTGATTTCTGTAATCTAACTGGGGTCCAAAAAGCTCTACGTAATAAAAAGAACCAAGTTTGTCTCATAGATGCGGACACTGTACATCTCATCCTCCAAGACCAAATTCGTGGCCATTGAGATACATCAATTTGATGTTTGATCTCAACGCTCCAAATGTCCCATTTTTAGGTTTTTTTATTTACATATCTGCTTATCAATTTGTACCACTGTGCGGCTTGGTGATCCAAAAAGTCCACCTGAAAACATTAAAAATTCTAAACTATATTGCGTATTAAGAATCTTCCATTCAGGGAACCCTGCCTGAATGGCTGCTTCAGTTGCAACCATCTATAGCTTTGTGATTAAGACCAAATTTATGTTGCAACTGTGAAAATTCAAGTAGTTTACCATTTGAAACATCACCTAGAATTCGTATACCTGCTATCATCCAATGCTTCCAGATGACTTTAAATCCGCCAATTTGGATCTTGGAGTTTAACCATATAGTTTGATTTTTTGATTTATAGATTGGAATAGGTTGTTAAATTGCTGACATATCTTAGGGTTTTTCCATGTGTCCATAAATATTCTATTTATCTTTATATAAATTAGGCATTTTAATACTAAGAACAAGACAAATGTAGAGGAAACATGAGTCGCCATTCCACCATAACCATCTGGGGTATTATCAATGAGCTCTTGGGAGGACCAATACATACCCTTGCGTAAAATATAGGCTTGATTGATACCTATAAAAGTTTGGAAAATTTACCCCACCCTCTGTAATTGGTTTTTGTAAAGATACTAAAGCAATTCTTGGGAGTTTTGACCAGCCAAAGAAATTTTATAAGAATACCTGTGTTAATTTTTTTATAAAGGATCCTTAAAAAACCACTGGTAACAATTCCCATCTGATAACACAAACCACAGGCAATATCATCATTTTGATAGTTTGAACTCTTCCCCACAAGACAGATGTAATGGATTCCATTCCCTCGCACATTTCTGTTACTTTCTGCAATATTTTTAATTTTATTTCATTGTATCATCCAGTGTATTTTTAATCCAACAATTCCTAAGTATTTCAATCATTTTCCTTCAAATGGAAGATAATGGATCAAATAAACCTTTGTACAATACACGTTTAGTGGAAGAATTTCAGATTTTACTCCAATTTATCTTATATCCTGAAAAATTTTCCCAAATTTTTCAATCAAATCAAGCAAGCATGGCATGGTTGTTCTTGGAATTTCTCAAATGAAGTAAGATGTCATCTGCATATGCAGAGGACTTTGTATTTCCGGTCACTGAATAAGGAATACCCTGTATCTCCTTTACTTGCTGACTAGCTAATAACAAGGGTTCTAAAAACAATATCAAAAAGCAAAGGAGATAGGGGACAACCTTGTCTAAACCCCCTCTGCAAATTCAAGCGTTCTGAAAAATTATTATTAATGTACAATTTTTGCAACAGGGGAGCTATACAATGATTGAATCATTTGTATAAATCTTGAACCTATTCCAACCAATCCATAGCTTGATACATGAAAGTCCATTCCACCCCTATCAAAGGCTTTCTCTGCATCCAAGGACACAGAAAAAGCCGGATCTTTTCATGGTTTTTGTTTAATGTTTAATATATGAAAAGCCAATCTTGTGTTATTGGAAGACTGTCTCTTAGCCAATGAATCCAGTTTGGTACATATCAATAATTAAAAGGGGCAGCCTTGGCTAAGCGTATAGCCAATGACTTAGCCAAAATTTTTCCCACTACATGATTAATGATATAGGTCTGTTAATTTGAAACCACTGTGGGATCTTTATTTGGCTTTGGCAAAACTATAGTGATTGATTCTGCCATAGTACCTGTAATACAACCGTTTCCTTAGTTGAGATGATATAGTTTTAATAAATGAGGGTAGTAGAGTACTTTGAAATGATTTATAAATTCTACCGTAAAAACCATCACCACCTGAAGCGGATCCAACTCTAAGAGACTGCAACCCCTGTTTCTAATTCTTTTTTTTAATGATATAGACTCTTCTAAACTTCTTTTTATATGATCAAGAACCTTTGGGCCCTCAATTAAATTCAAGAAGTCTAAACCATCTTTTTCTCTATTTTTCATAAGGCTCAGAAGAATATAGGTCTTTATAAAATTTAGAAATTGACTTAAAATAGATTTCAATTTTTGGTATGTATCTCTCCTTTTCTCATCTTTTATAGCAATAATTTTTGTTCTTCTTTTCTTCGCTTTCAGATAATTTGCTAGTCAATCTTCCCGCCTATTGAACTTCCATAATACAAAGTTTGTTGGGAAAACAAATCATTCCTTACAAATTTTGATGATATCTCATTATATTTACCCTTTTTCTTTTAATAAAGATTGCAAGGTACTTTGCTCCCATTTATCCACATAATTTAGCTTCCAAGTATTTAATTTCTTTTTCCAAATCAGAAAATTGTTTTAATTTTTTTCCCAATATATGCCGAATATGAATAATGGTTTCCTCTCATGGTAGCCTTAAATGCCTCCATAATGTTTCAATAGTAATTTCTTCTGATGTATTAATTTGAAAAAATTCAATCATTTTTAATTTAAATTCTTCAAGGAAATTTGAAATTCCACAATCAATGTATTATCGAATCTCCATACAGACCTAGTATACTCTCTCATCAAACTTAAATTCAATCCATACACTTCCATGATCAGACAAAATAATAGGATCAATGGAGGCTTTTGTCACTTGTTGTACTAATTGGTTTGAGACAAATATTTAATCTATTCTTGAAAAGGATTTATGAACTTGTGAACAAAAAGAAAATGCCTGATCACCAAAATGAAGTATCCGCCATATATCTTTCAAATCACATGATTGAACCAAATTATCTAAACCTAATGATTTCATTATTTTACTTGTTTTTTATCCATTACTGAATCCATAACAGCATTGAAATCTCCCAGCTACCACTAAATTAGAAGCGGCCAGATGGGAGTATCATATTATTGTAACTTTTTAAAGAGTTCATTTCTGATTCGTATTTGGAGGCATATACATTGAACAAATCCAAGGGTATCATTTCCCATGCTCATTTTCACATGAACCCACCTACCCAAAGGGTCAAAATCAATCAATTTAAAATTAGCTGTGCATTTTTTTATTTATTAATATTGCCACCACAGCTTTTTTCCCCATTGCTGGAGCAAATAAACTTTGTTCTATTCATCCCCCTTCCAATTTTTTTTACTCAACTAATGACAGGTGTGTCTCTTGTATATAGCATATGTCTGCATTTTGTTGCTTTAAGAAGGCCGACATTTTTTTCTTTTTTTATTTGGTGGTTCAGGCCATTAACATTTAATGAAAAAATTCTCTTTTCGCTGCCTTCCGCTCTCGCAGTTTTCTGATTTTAGTCAGTTTTTTCTTTTCTTTCATTTTTAGCTTTTTTTAAAAAAAAACCAAAACAATTTCTAGTTTATTTTTTTCTTTTACTGTCCATCAGTTAGGCTTGGTTTTTCCTGCTCCATTTCCATCAGCAGGGTTTCTTTGCTGGGGAAATTGTCTTCAGACATCCTTCTGTGGTTCTAGTAATGTCAGATCCTTGGCCTTGCCATTTTTTTCTTCCCTGCTCTTTTCTTCATCAGCGCTTTTTCATGTGGATTCTTCAGATGCAGTTTTCCGTCGGCGCCATTAAGAATCTGGCACCTGCCAACGTCAGTAATCCGGTGCCCAGTGTACTTCCAGCACTGCTCTTCCAGCCTGTACCGACATTAACGGGCCCAATCCTCTATAGAAGTTGGCTCTCCACTTTCTCCTTTGGGCTTCAGGTCATTTGTAGCAGTGTCAAGTCCTGCCAACTTTGATCAGTCCCATCTCTGGCTCCGCTATCGATAAGTGCCTTGATACGGGCATACTCATCTTGGAATCCGTGCAGCAACACCAATGGTACCGGCTCATGGGCCAAAGGGTACCGGTGTATTTTTTCTTTCCTGCTGAATCATTTTTCTCCGCTCGTGATTGTGTGCCTTGATGCCGGCATTTTCAATATTTGGAGTGTAGCAGCGATGTAGCCAGCAGTACCGGTGTTTTCTTTTTTCAGTAAATTTCCTTCATGTTCCACGACTTATGCCAACACTGACATGTTTCTCTGTATGTTCAAGTCATTTTATCTATGTCAGTGTTGGCATCGACATGTTCAACTGTATTTTCAGTTGTTCGTGCCAACAGCCATGTCGACACCGTCTCCTTTGATGCTAATCCGGCCTGAGTTCTTGACACCTGTAGTATTTTCACAGGAGTCTCCTACGATTTTGACTCATACCGCGACGCCGGCTTCTTTGAAGTTGCTGGCTTCGGTTGTCGATCCGGTATTGGGATAGCTTTTACAGTCATTAAGCTGTATTCAGCCTTCGACAGACTCCCTGCTTTATAGTTTGGGATTGGACTTTCTGAGGGGGATTTTGAACACCCCCCTTTTTCTCTCTGAAGCGGTGGGTTTTTCACCACATGCTTCTCTTTTCACTTCATTTGGGTTGCACATTTATTTTTTTTACAGATTCTTTAGGGACTGTATGTACCGTGTGTCCTTCCCTTGGAGTTGACTCTAGGCATAAGGAGACCTGAACAGGCAAAGGAAAAATGAAGCTTTCAAGTTATATTATAATTTTGGTTAAACGCAAATCAAGATTTCTAAAGCGTTTTACACGTTTATACTTAAAAGGAGGGAGACATAATTTGACAGACTTCCACTGAACAAACATTTGACTACAGAAACAGGTAGGAAAGGTCGGGAGAAGTACAAATTTAAAGAAAGAAATACAAAAAATGGGAGACCACAACAGGAAGGGGAGGCAGTTAGAATTATCAAAGAAATCTGACCATATTTAAGATCTGTTTAGGAGTCACAATACATCCTGGGAAAAGATAAGTTTTTAAAATTATCCCTAAATTTGGCTAAATTTTTATCCTCCCTGATATAAGAGGTAAGGAGTTTCCACAACGTAGGAGCAGTAACTGCGAAGGAAGTAGCCGATGTGAGCCAATAATTTTCACTGATGGTATATGCAGAAGGTACTGCAAGGAGGATCTTAAGACTCATGTAGGTTCATGCGGGATAAGGAGTTTATGAATAAAGGCCGGTTCTTTAGTGTCTAATGATTTAAAGGAGAGAAGTGCTATCTTGTAACTGATACGGTGTGGAATTGGTAGCCAATGAGCAGATTTTAGCAGTGGAGTGACAATTTTTATGGCCATATTTTGTATCAATTGTAACCGGCGGATCTCTTTTTGACAGATACCCTTGTACAGTTCATTACAATAGTCAAGTTAAATGTTGAGAGATGGGTGGGGGGTCCAGGATATTCGCCAGCTCAAGATCTCAAGATAGCTGAAAAACCTGAATGAGAAGGGCCTTGTACAACAGTGATAACATTTATACACTTAAGCAAATACCATGCAAAGCCAACTGTACTCTCATGAACTAAGACCTCTTGCCAGGCCGAACAAAGCAAATGTTCAGTTGTACTAAAAAACATAATCTTGTCTAATCAGTAAGTTCCACCTTGGACAGTGGCATAGCAAGGGTGGGAGATGCCCAGGGCGGTGGCTGATCCACCCCCTCTGCCTTGCACACATGTACTTCTTCTCTCCATTCCTCTAACTTTGCTTGTCTCTGCCAGAAAGACATTTGTGCTACCATCTGTTTTGTTAAGGCCTAAATTATAGATTGCCACTTGCCAGAGACTTTAAACTAGTACATTTGCCTGCCTAGTACTAGGGCAGTGTCAGCTAGCATTCTGTCAATATTCACAGAATCTGCTTACAGTACTCAGCTCTCAGACTTACCTCAAAGTTCATGGAAATAGGTGGCCGAGCCCACTTCTTCTTATCATTAGTAGGGAGGAGTTCAATTCTCTGCACTGATTCTGTGACTCTTCATTCCAGCCATTCGTTTTATCCTGTAGAGAAAGGAGAAATTAAGTCCTTGATTGCTAATTTTCATTAGTCCCTCCAGACCGGCACAGAAACGGATGGGTTTACGCTCCTCTACCAGTAGGTGGAGACAGACACTAACTTTTGGCTACAGTACAAGTGGGCTGTGTAGTCCCCATTACAATCAGTCGTAACAAATAGCCAAGCAGAAAACATCCCAACTCCCCACTTACAAGAAGACAAAGGAAAACACTGTTGGATACCGATTAGAACAAGAACAGTTCGCCAGCTAAACCAGCCGAACCAAATGTCGCTGCTCTTTAAACTCCCTGAACAACCAAAACCACCAATTCCCACAGAAAAACCTGTACTCTGCACAAACACTGAACAAAATGTCGCTGCTCTTTAAACTCCCTGAACAACCAAAACCACCAATTCCCACAGAAAAACCTGTACTCTGCACAAACACCGAACAAAATGTCGCTGCTCTTTAAACTCCCTGAACAACCAAAACCACCAATTCCCACAGAAAAACCTGTACTCTGCACAAACACCGAACAAAATGACAGGGTGAGGTCTGTGCTGGTCTGGAGGGACTAAAACAGGGGTGTCAAAGTTCCTCCGAGGGCCACAATCCAGTCGGGTTTTCAGGATTTCCCCAATGAATATGCATGAGATCTATTAATATACAATGAAAGCAGTGCAAAATGTTTCAAATGTCCGTTTTACCTCAATATATGATCCATTTATTTAATCAAATTTCTAGCTCATCTTCCCAGAAGAGTCCAGAATGGGTTACAAGTTTACATACACAGTCTAAGGTTTAGCAACAAGATTACAACTTCATATACAACAGGTAGACAGAACTAATCAAAATGACGAAGAGAAATTCAAAGCAATGGGGTCGAATGGTGTACATCCGAAGGTGCTGAAGGAATTTAAGGAAGTTCTGGTAGCTCCACTGACTGACCTTTTCAACAAGTCTCTAGAGTCAGGAGTGGTACCAGAGGACTGGCGAAGGGCGAATGTGGTCCCTTTCCACAAAAGTGGAAGTAAGGAAGAAGTAGGGAATTACAGGCCAGTAAGTCTGACTTCTGTGGTAAGAAAATTAATAGAAACACTTAAAACAGAGAATGGTCAAGTTTCTGGAATCCTGTGGACATTACAGGACTGAAGGAAACATGGTTTCTGAAATATGTCTGAAATATGATCAATTTCTTTGACTGGGAGACCAGAGAATTGGACGTAGGATATGCGCTAGATGTGGTGTATTTATATTTTAGCAAAGCCTTTGACAGTGTTCACCACAGACATCTAATAAATAAACTGAGTGCCCTCGGATGGGTCCAATGTGATGGCTGGGTCAAGAACTGGATGAGTGGAAGGCGACAGAGGGAAGTGATCACATGGAGATTGCTCTGAGAAAGGGTTGTTACCAGTGGTGTGGCCTCAAGGTTCTGTTCTTGGCCTGTTCTTTAACATTTTTTATAACGATATTGCTGAAGGGTTGTCAGGTAAGATTTGCCTCTTTGCAGATGATACCAAAATCTGCAATAGAGTAGACATGCCGGATGGTTTTGAGATGCATGTTTGAGACCCAGCGCTGCAACCGATCACAGCACACCTTCGGCCCAGCACGGAGCGTGGGAGCACTGCTCGCCCCTCCCAGAACCAGCAGGGGATCCTGCTTACAGACCCAGCGCCGCACCGATCACAGCACACCTCCGCCCCTCCCCAGATTCTAGCCCTTCCAAAGGGCCCCCACCCCAGTATACAGATCTCAACTTGAGGAAGAACCGCCCCTATTTACTATCACAATGACTCCCTGAACAACAAAACTCATGCTCGCCCTCCTACTATTCTTCCTGCTCCTAACAAACTGGAAAACAGCCGGTACTATATCTCCCCCATCCCAATTCTGACAGAATCCAACAGACATATCCAACCATCCAGAAAACTCCAACCATCCTGATAGACTGCTCAAAGTCCACCTATAAAAGCATCCCCCCAGTTGGGGAAAAAGGCCACCTCCTAAGCCAAGACCAACAGCTCAGCCAAGAAACCTCCTCCATCCAAAATGTACCTCCTATCCCAATACAACATACACCTCAATAGCCTGTGCATATATGACCATAAGATCGATTGGCCCAAAGGCAGACCTAATAAAGGACTGGATAGTTAAAGAACAACCTAAGCTGCCTGTTCCTAGCTGAAACCTAGTTAACCTCGGACTCAGACCCTTGATAACAGGAATTCTGCCCTAAGGGATACAAAGTAGAGCTGGTCTGCCGAGAAAAAAAGCGAGGGGGGCGGTTTGGCCACCCTAGCCAAAATCAACCTCAACATAAAAGTTCTAGACAAACACACTACGCCCTATTTGGATACTTTCTAGCCTGCCAACTATCCGGCGATACTCTCAAGGACACCATAACCTGCATCTCTTGCTATACAGCCCCAGGAAAATGGAGCGCTACAAACATACACTTGAAAACTTCATTTTCCAGAATTCTCTAACGTCAACCTACAACTTGCTCCTAGGAGACAAACTCCACCTTGAAGACCACAACTCCAATCAAGTGGAATGCATACTCATTTACCTCAAAGCACTAACCTATCACATTCTCAACCCCACAACCCACGCATGAAAAAGGCCACACAACTAGATATTGCTGCATACATGACCCAACATCCTCACACACCTGAAATCCACATATCAAAAGGGACCTAGCACCCCCTCCCTCTGATCAGATCATTATAAATACACCTTCAACATCAACTGGGCTCAATGCAATTATTAACATAAACCCCACAAATCCCCCATCAAAACCCGACCAAAAATCGAACCGACCGCATTCTGGAACAAAGCAGACCCTGCAATTGAATCCATAGATCCCAAAGAATTCATACCTCAATGGCGAACATTAAGCGAAAAAATCCTGAAGGAGCTAGCATCAATAAAATCTAAACACAAAATCTGCAGACAATCAGACAAATGGTTCGACTCCGAACTTCTCCAACTCAAAAGGCACTGCAGACAACTGGAAAGAAACTGGGAAAAAAACCCCAAGATCAATCCAAAATAGCATGGAGAAGCCTAATCAAACAGTACAAGATCAAACAAAGGAAAAAAGAAAAGCTTACTATTCCAAACTGGTAGGCCTGGAGTCACTAGAGATTAAAAAACTATTCAATCTAGTAAAAAACCTCACCGACATCAAACTTTACCTAGCAGCTCAAGGAAAACATCCACAAACAGCCACCCAACTCGCAGAATACTTCAAAAACAAGATTACAACGATCAGGACAACCTTCAATAACACACGCACCCACCTCGACGAGATAATAACAAACTCCACAATAGGAGAAGCTACTGCAGCAGACAGGATCTGGACCGACTTTCCAGCAGTACACTGGACTGACATGAATCAACTCTACAAAAAAATACAGCCAAGCCTCATGCGACTGAACAACTGTCCCACTTATCTGATAACAAACGCCACCCCCAAATTTAGAGCTAGCTTCATGCAATGGATCCAAATTACACTCACAGAAGGTCAATTCCCACAGCACTTAGGAGAAATCATAATCACCCCAATTGTGAAAGATCACAAAGGTCTAATAGATAACCCCGCCAACTAAAGACCCATCGCTTCAATACCAATTTATGTCAAACTAATAGAAGGACTAGTTGCACAATACCTCACTAACTATCTGGAAGACCACAATCTTCTTCACCCCTTTCAATCGGGGTTCAGATCCAATCACAGCACGGAGACTCTACTAGTAACCCTATTAGACAGTGTCTGACAGCACCTCAGCAAAGGCAGAATAATACTGATAATTCAACTTGATCTCTCTGCAGCATTTGATCTGGTTGACCACACCGTTCTACTACAAATACTTGAAGCCATAGGGATCTCAGGAAGGGTATACAGCTGGTTCCAAGAATTCCTTAAATCTAGAACATATAGAGTAAAGACAAACGATCTTAAATCAGAACCCTGGTCCAACCCCTGTGGAGTTCCTCAAGGCTCACCCTCTCTCACCTACTCTCTTCAACCTCTTTAGATCCTCCCTTGGTTCTACCCTAGATAACCTAAATGTAACTTCATTTAGCTACGCAGACGACATCACAATACTCCTACCCTTCGATTCTCTTGACCCCACTTCAACAAAAAAACTTGGAAAAAAAACTCTACAAGCAGTGGAAAAATGGATGGTAGACCCCAAATTGAAGCTGAACACAGACAAAACAAAATTTCTACAGCTAGAAAAGGACAAAAACCCTTCCATCACGGAACTAGAAATAAACTCCACCAAATACCCTATACAGTCTGCCCTAAAACTCCTAGGAGTAATGATAGATAGATGCTGCACAATGCAGGTCCAAATCAACAAGACCACCCAGAAAGCATTTCTAACCATGTGTAATTTATGAAAAATTATAAAATTCTTCGAGAAAGAGCAATATAGGTTTATAGTCCAATCCCTAGTCCTAGGTCTATTGGACTACTGCAACATCCTCTATCTACCATGCCCTGCAACCATGATAAAACTACAGACAGTCCAAAACACCGCATTCAGATTGATCTACTCGCTTAGTAAATTTGACCACATCACCACAGCCTTCCTAGACTCACACCGGTTACCAATACAAGCACGAATTCAATTCAAATTATACTGTCTATTATTCAAAGCAATAAATGGCACAGCCCTCATTTACCTAAACAACCGCCTGAACCTAAACCTCAATACTAGACAAAGAAGAACCCAGACCCCATTTACCTACCCCCCACTCAAAGGCACTCAGCGCAAGAAGATGTTCGACAGCCTACTAGCAACGCAAGCAGCGAAACTTGACCATACCATCTCTAACTTGCTGATATCAACGAGCGACCTCAAATCTTTTCGAAAAGAAATCAAATCCTTGCTATTCAAAAAATCTATCCAGATGTCCTAACTCTAACCCTGGTTTTACCCTCCGGGTATTCCCCCCCCCCAACCTCTCCTCATCTCCAGTTATTCTTTCTCTTCAAAGCCTCAAGCATGTCTACCGCTTCCCAAATTGTATATTTACTGGAATTGCACTGTCTCCTATTTGTACAGCTCCCCAAACTGTAAATCTACTGGAATAGCACATCATCTTTTCTGCATCCTAATCCCTAAATTGTAATTCTCCAATCTTCTTGTAATCCTCCTGGAAATGTCCAGCTGTTTCTTTTGTGATCCGCCCAGAACTGCAAGGTACGGGCGGAATAGAAGTCATTAATGTAATGTAATGGTGCGAGTAACAAGAAGAAAGAACTGGCGAAGCTTGAAGAATGGTCTGAAATTTGGAAGCTAAAATTTAATGCTATCAAATTCAAGGTCATACATTTGGGCTGCAAAAACCCTAGAGAAAAGTACAGATTAGGGAGTGAAGACCTTATGTGCACGACAGAAGTGCGGGACTTGGGTGTGATTGTAAGGACACGGTGCAAAAAGCACAAAACCTGTACATCTCCAAGTTTAGGAAAGGGTGCAAAGAAAAAACCAAATTGAACAAAAAACCCAGTGTAGATAACAAATGAAGTGAAGACAGCGATAGGTAACAAGAAAGTATCGTTCCGAAAGTGGAAAAAGGACCAAACTGAGGAAAACCAGAAGGAACACAAAAAATACCAAAAAGAATGTCAGAGTGGTCAGGAAAGCAAAAAGAGAATACGAAGAGAGGCTGGCTGGGGAAGCAAGAAACTTCAAAACGTTCATCAAATACGTGAAAGGGAAGCAACTGGCGAGGGAGGAAGTGGGACCTTTGGATGATGGAGACAAAAAGGGAGTGATAACGGAGGAAAAAGACGTAGCTGATAGGTTAAACAAGTTCTTCTCGTCGGTCTTCACGAGCGAGGACACATCCAATGTACCAGAACCCGAGGAGATCATAAGTGGGGATCAAGATGAAAAACTGGAACAAATAGAGGTAAGCCATGAGGATGTCCTCCGGCAAATAGATAGATTGAAATGCGATAAATCACCTGGCCCGGACGGAATCCACCCAAGGGTACTAAAAGAACTAAGAAACGAAATAGCAGAAACACTCCAACAAATTTATAATCTATCCTTGAAAACTGGGGAGATCCCAGAAGACTGGAAAATAGCAAATGTCACACCTATCTTTAAGAAGGGATCAAGGGGTGATCCGGGGAACTACAGGCCGGTGAGCTTAACTTCGGTTCCAGTTAAGATAATGGAAGCACTGATAAAGGACTGCATCTATGAACACATAGAAAAGAATGGACAACTGAAAGTGAGTCAGCATGGCTTCTGCAAGGGAAGGTCGTGCCTAACAAACTTACTACACTTCTTTGAAGGGATAAACAGCCAGATGGACAAAGGGGAATCCATAGACATCATTTACCACGACTTCCAAAAAGCCTTCGATAAGGTACCCCAAGAGCGGCTACTTAGGAAGCTGTGGAACCACGGGGTGGAAGGGGATGTTCACCGATGGATTAAACACTGTCTGGCAGAAAGAAAGCAAAGGGTTGGAGTAAAAGGCCAATACTCGGACTGGCAGTGAGTCACGAGCGGTGTTCCGCAGGGGTCGGTGCTGGGACTGCTGCTGTTCAATATATTCATAAACGACCTGGAAACGGGGACGAAGTGTGAAGTTATCAAATTTGCGGATGACACCAAACTCTGCAGCAGGGTCAGAACCGTGGAAGAATGTGAAGACCTGCAAAGGGACCTAAAGAAACTGGAAGAGTGGGCAAAAAAAGTGGCAAATGCACTTTAATATAGAGAAATGCAAAGTCATGCATATAGGGAAAAAGAACCCAATGTTCAGTTACACAATGGGGGGATCCTTGCTAGGGGAAAGTAACCTTGAGAAGGACTTGGGTGTGCTGGTGGATACAACAATGAAATCATCGGCACAGTGTGCAACAGCCTCTAAGAAAGCAAACAGAATGTTGGGTATCATTAAGAAGGGTATCACGACCAGGACGGAGGAAGTCATCATGCCGCTGTATCATGCAATGGTGCGCCCGCACCTGGAGTACTGTGTCCAGTATTGGTCACCGTACCTCAAGAAGGACATGGCGATACTTGAGGGTCCAGAGGAGAGCAACGAAAATGATAAGAGGTATGGAAAACCTTTCACACACTGATAGGTTAGAAAGGCTGGGGCTCTTTTCCCTGGAAAAGCGGAGACTTAGAGGAGACATGATAGAAACCTTCAAAATCATGAAACGCATAGAGAAGGTAGACAGGGACAGATTCTTCAGACTATGGGGAATCACAAGTACAAGGGGGCACTCGGAGAAACTGAAAGGGGACAAGTTTAGAACCAATGCCAGGAAGTTCTTCTTCACCCAGAGAGTGGTGGACACATGGAACGCGCTCCCGGAGGTTGTGATAGGGCAGAGCACGCTACAGGGATTCAAAGAAGGATTGAATAAATTCCTGAACGATAGGGGGATTGAGGGGTACAGATAAAAATAAGAGATAGGTTAGGAAGAGTATAGATAGAAGAAAAAGGGGGATCATAGGGCTAAGTCAAGGAACACCTGCCAGGTCATAGACCTGCTGGGCCTCCGCAGGTGCGGGCTGCTGAATGCAATGGACCTCTGGTCTGACCCAGCGGAGGCAACTTCTTATGTTTTATGTTCTTATGAGGCATAGAAGGATATAGGTGACTAAAAATTACACCAGGTGTATACCTGGTAGGGCCTCCGCGTGTGCGGATCGCCGGACTAGATGGACCGAAGGTCTGATCCGGAGATGGCGCTTCTTATGTTCTTATGCGATGATTTTAAGGTGGCCAAACAGGTTGAAAAGGTGACGGCGAAAGCTAGAAGGATGCTAGATTGCATAAGGAGAGGTATGGCTAGTAGGAAAAAGGAGATATTGATGCCGCTTTATAAGCCTTTGGCGAGACCTCATTTAGAATAGTGTGTACAATTCTGGAGGCCGCACTTCAAGAAGATATAAAGGATGGCGTTGGTCCCAGAGGAAGGCTACTAAAATGGATGTGGTCTTCATTCATAGGGCGTATGGGGACAGACTTAAAGATCTCAAATCTGTATACCTTTGGAGGAAAGGCGGGAGAGGGGAGATATGATAGAGATGTTTAAATACCTAAGTAATGTAAATGCGCACGAGTCGAGTCTCTAATTTGAAAGGAAATTCTGCAATGAGAGGGCATAGGATGAAGTTAAGAGGTGATAAGACTCGGAGTGATCTAAGGAAATACTTTTTTTACATAAAGGGTAGTAGATGCATGGAACAATCTCCCAGAAGAGGTGGTGGAGACAGAGACTGTCTGAATTCAAAAGGGTCTGGGATAGGCACGTGGGATCTCTGAGAGAGAAAGAGATAATGGTTACTGCGGATGGGCAGACTAGATGGGCCATTTGGCCTTCTGCCATCATGTTTTGGGTATTAGGCACAGTAAAATGGAAAACTATGGACAACAAGGATACAAATTCACATATAAGATATTCAGAACAGCAGATTAAAGGGAAGAACAGCAGCTGAGGGATAATTCTTAGGAACTGTATAGAGAGGAGAATATAAGATTTGGGGACTGAGCACAGTAGAATGGCAAACAAGGGGTCCTATATGTAAAGCAGCTAGAATTACCATACATTTGAAGTATAGGACAGATTTTGGTATTTATGGCTTGGGTACATGTAGTAAGGAGGTAAGATCTTGCTTAGTTTTGCACAGTGTGCGAGTCTCGAGACTTAGTTCTGCCTATAAGTCAAGTGGAGGGCACATTCAGTGTGGCAGAATCATTTTGCTGAGGTAGAAAAAGCCTGTCAGTGATGTAATAATAATAATAATTTTATTTTTATATACCGCCAAAGCCATAGTAGTTCAAGGCTGTTTACAATAAGAAGAGTTGGACAGTCAGCGAAAAAAAATAACAATGAAGTCTTTGTATACATGAATATTTGTAGGGAGGGAGAGAGAGAGAGAGTAAAAAAGTTACAATGTAGGAACATCGAGTACATAGAAGTAGAATACATGGTTGGTAGGATAGCGTTCCATAATTTGGGTAGGAAGTGCTAGTAGAAGTGTTTGTCCATGTGGACAAGTTTTATTTTGTTTGAAAACGCATCTGAAGAAAAAAAAAAAAGAAAAGTCAAGAACATTGTGTTATCCAAAGTCTGTTTTTCTTCAAATGTATTAGCCACCTGAAGGGTTATAATTTTTCCCATTTCAGCATATTCCATATACCCTGTTGCCTTACAGAACCTAGTTGGAAAGAAAAAAGTACTTCTTCCTCCACTACCACTCCCCCAAATTAACATTTCAGGAAAAACAAGACATCAGAACCAATGTGGTATTTCTAAATAGAAAGGCATACACTAGAAGATGCAACTACAGACTACTCGTATAAAACAAACAGTCTATCCCCATCCCACACTCACTTCCAGACTATTGCATTTTCACTGGCTTTGTACTTGGCTTTCCCCTTCATACAGATGACTTGTACACCACTGGTGTTTAGTGGGGTTGGAATTCGCACCTAACATGGAGAAAGACAAAACAATATGACTGAACACATTGAGTTTAGTTACTAAATCTTTACTCAGAAATCTTTATCTAGAAAGCTACTTGATCAGCTAGTGCTGCAAGAGAAGCAAGCTGTACACCCATCCAAAGTAGAGAGTTGCGCGAGGACAGAAATCCCCTCCGTCCCCACCCGTCCCTATAAACTTCAGAAATAGTTATTTAATTTAATTATGCTACTGAATTAAAGGCTCTGGTAGAAACCCATTTACAAATAAGCAAAAAGACTTTAATAAGGTGGAACTATTAATTGGGGAAGAATACATACTATTGTAAACGGGTTTCTTACCAGAGCCTCTAATGTTATAAATTTTTATCAACACAACTAATATACTACTTTATCCTGAAAGTCAAAAAAAAAAAAAACAAAAAAAGAAAGAAAATAGAATAATTTTTCCTAATTTTGTTGCCTGGTTTCTGCTTTCCTCATGTTCTTCATTCAATTCCTTCCATCACTGTCTCTTCCTTCTGCGTCTTCCATTGCTCTGTTACTGTGCCTCTCCCTTTCTCCCCCTTCCAAATTGGGCCTGGCACCCATCTTCCTCCGCTCCCCCATAGTCTGGCATCTCTGCCTTCTTCCCCTGCCAGCGTCTTCTCCCCACTCTCTCTTCCCCCATTTCTTTTCAGCATCCTTCTCCCCCCATCTTCCCCATGTCCTGTCAGCGTCCTTCTCCCCCCTCTGTCTTCCCCATGTCTTTTCAGCATCCTTCTCCCCCCTCTATCTTCCACAAGTGCTTTCAGTGTCCTTCCCCCCCCCCCCCGTCTTCCCCATGGCCTTTCAGCGTCCTTCTCCACCCTTTTATCTTCCCCAGTGCTTTCAGCGTCCTTCTCCCCCCTCTTTCTCTCCTGCCCCGGGTGCAGCACAGCCAGCCAGGTCCCATTACTTTTGTGGCGCTTCCCCGACCGACCGACAACAGCCCTGGTCTGACAAACCTCCCTGCCCTTAACCGCGAATCTAAATTACCTTTTTACAGCTGCTGTAAGAAGGTAATTTAGATTCTCGGTTAAGGGCAGGGAGGTTTGTCGGACCGGGGCTGTTGTCGGTCGGTCGGTAGGGGAAACGCCACAAAAGTAAGGGACCTGGCCGGCTGTGCTGCACCCAGGGTGGACCGCCCCCCTCCCTTGGTAGCTCGCGAGCTACTCTCCTCCTTACCTGCCCTGCCTGCAGCACAGAGCGAATGGAAGTCTTCCCACACGTGAGCGCTGACGTCGGAGGGAGGGAGGTCTTTGTTTAAGCCCTCCCTCCCCTCCACGTCAGCGCTGACATCGGGAAGACTTCGTTCGGCTCCTGTGCTGCAAGCAGAGCAGGTAGGGAGAAGAGCCGCGCGACTGAGTACATCCAAGCCCCGCAGGAACCCTGCGACCCTCGGAGGCGTCCCCACGGGATCCCCGTGACCTAGGGGGCATCCCACGGATTCCCGTGACCCAAAGGGGGAACCCGCGGGTCCTGCAGGATTCCGTCATTCCCATTCCATGCAGCTCTCTAATCCAAAGTACAGAGATTGCGCTCAGGAGGACCATTTGCCAAGTACCTGGGTAGAGGCTTATTAATAATAATAATACTAATAATAACTTTATTTTTTCTATACCACCACAATCTATGGCTGTAAAGTTAAAGATAACAATTTATACTGTATTCCTCTGTGGTGCATCCACACCTCGAACACTGTGTGTAATTCTGGTCGCCGTATATAAAAAAAAGATATAGTGGAATTAGAAGAGGTAGAGATAGGGCAACAAAAATGGTAAAAGGGATGGGTCAATTTCACTATGAGGAGAGGTTTAAAGCAGCTAGGGCTCTTAAGGTTGGAGAAGAAATGTCTCAGGGAGATAAAATATAAAAGAGAACAGATAGAAAAAACTCCAAAATACTAGAACTAGGGGGCATGCAATGAAGCTACTAAGTACCAAATTAAAACAAACCAGAAAGCAGTTACTTACCAGGGGACAGTAGGCAGATATTCTCAACATATGGGTGATGCCATCCACGGAGCCCCCATAGTGGACAGCTTCACAAGACAGACTTGCTTGAAGAACTTTTTGGAAGTTTGCAAGTGCCTTCCTGCCTGACGTAGTAGTCACGCGTGTCCTCATTTCAGATAGCTAGCAGAGAAGCCAATGAGGGGAAGTGGGTGGGTTGTGAGAATATCTGCCTGCTGTCCCTGGTTAAAACCTGTTACGGTAAGTAACTGTGCTTTATCCCAGGACAAGCAGGGCAGCATGGTTCAACATATGGGTGACCTCCAAGCTAACCAGAATGGGATAGAGGGAGTGTTTGGCGATTCAGGAAAATAAATTTTGTAATACTGCCCTGGCCAAAGTGGCCATCCGCCTGGAAAAAGAATCCGACAATAACGAGAGGTGAATGAATGAACGAGGACCAAGCGGCAGCTTTGCAGATTTCCTCAATAGGAGTAGATCTAAGGAAAACTACAGACACTGCCATGGCTTAACTTTATTGGCTGTGACTCGACCCTCTAGATCAGGGATCTCAAAGTCCTTCCTTGAGGGCCCAATCAGTCGGGTTTTCAGGATTTCCCCAATGAATATGCATTAAAAGCAGTGCATGCACATAGATCTCATGCATATTCATGGGGAAATCCAGAAAAACCCGACTGGATTGCGGCCTCAAAGAGGGACTTTGAGATCCCTGCTCTAGATGCAATCCAGCCTGAGCATAGCAGAATGATATGGAAGCAGCCAACCAGTTGGAGATGGTTTCGCTTTGACACTGAATGTTCAACTTGTTAGGATCAAAAGAAGATAAAAAGTTGAGGAGAAGATCTTTTGGGCCTTAGTCCTTTGTAAGTAGAAATCCAAAGCAAACTTGCAGTCCAAAGTATGAAGAGCTCTTTCTCCAGGGTGAGAATGAGGCTTTGAACATAAGAAGGTGCCTCCGCTGGGACAGACCAGAGTCCATCCTGCCAGCAGTCCGCTCACGCGGGCGGGCCCATCAGGCCTATCGCCCTGAACAGTAGGTCCCAGACTAATTTTGTAAACTTTCCTCTAATCCTTATCCTTATAACCTACCTCCTATCTCATCTGTACCCCTCAATCACTTTGACCTCTAGGTACCTATCCAAACCATCTTTGAAGCCCTGTAGCGTGCTCCAGCTTATCACTTCTTCTGGTAGCATGTTCCATATATCACCACCCTCTGTGTGAAAAGAACTTCCTGGCGTTTGTTCTAAACCTATCCCCTTTCAATTTCTCCGAGTGCCCCCTTGTACTTGTAGTTCCCATAATTTGACAAATTCTGTCCTATCTACTTTTTCTAAATCCCTTCATGATTTTTTGAAGGTTTCTATCATGTCCCCTCTAAGTCTCCGCTTTTCCAGGGGAGAAAAGCCACCAGCCTTTTCAGTCTGTCAGTATATGAGAGGTCCTCATACCCTTTATTAGCTTAGTTGCTCTTCTCTGATTCTCTCAAGTACCGCCATGTCCTTCTTGAGGTACAGCGACCAGTACTGGGACACAGTACTCAGGTGCGGGCGCACCATTGCACGATACAGTGGCAGGATGACTTCCTTCGTCCTGGTCGTGATACCTTTCTTAATGATACCTGCAACTATTTTGTTTGCTTTCTTTGAGGATGCGCACACTGTGCTGAGCCTTCAAGGTTGTGTCTACCATCATTCTTTCAAGGTTGCTCACCCCTAGTGGTGAGTTTCCCTTTTGTAAGTGAACATCGGGTTTTTTTTCCCTACATGCATGACCTTGCATTTCCCTATGTTGAAGCCTCATTTGCACTTTTTGGCCACCTCTTGGAAAGAGGCACTGGAAGTACAATGGATTGAGAAGAATATTTGAAACAACTTTTGGTAAGAATTTTGGATGAGTCCCAAGGACCACCTTGTCATGATGGAATTACTGTGAAAGGAGGGTCCGCTACTAAGCTTGCAGCTCGCTGACTCTGCAAGCAGACGCGAGAACAATGAGGAAAAACCCACTTTCCAGGTGAGGATATTTCAGATGAGCTGTAGACATTGGTTCAAATGGAGGTTTCATCAATTTGGCAAGAACACGTTGAGGTCTCCAAACCACGGAGGGGGTTCGAGAGGCGGTTTGACATTGAAAAAGTCATTTCATAAATTAGGAAACCACAGGATTAGCAGAGGGTTTCCCTTCAAATGGCTGATGGAAAGCAGCAATTACACTGAAATGGATGGATGTTGATTTGAGACCTGATTGAGATAAGTGGAACAGGTAATCCGAACTGAAGACAAGGAAGTAGATTGAGGCTCCTTGTGATGAAGAGCACACCAAGCCAAAAACCGAGTCCATTTCTGGCTGTACATCATTTGCCTGGTGGAAGGTTTTAGAACATAAGAATTGTCGCTGCTGGGTCAGACCAGTGGTCCCATCACGCCCAGCAGTCGCTCCCGCGGCAGCCCCTAGGTCAAAGACCAGTCCTATCTGCGTATGTTCCGTTTCAGCAGAACTTGTCTAACTTTGTCTTGAATCCCTGGAGGTTGTTTTTCCCCCTTAATAACCTCCAGAAGAGTGTTCCAGTTTTCCCACCACTCTCTGGGTGAAGAACTTCCTTACGTCTGTACGGAATCTATCCCCTTTTAACTTCAGAGAGAGTGCCCTCTCGTTCTCCTTAGCTTGGCGAGGGTGAACAACCCTGTCTTTATCACCAAGTCTATTCCCTTCAGTATCTTGAATGTTTCTATCATGTCCTCTCTCAGCCTCCATTTTTCAAGGGAGAAGAGGCCCAGTTTCTTTTATCTCTCGCTGTACGGCAGCTCCTCCAGTCCCTTAATCATTTTAGTTGCTCTTCTCTGGGAAGCTTCTAAATGTCTGCTACAGTTTGAGAGAACTGTAGGTTGGCAGTTATGTTGAAAGGTACCAAGCTGTCAGGTGCAGAGACTGAAGACTGGGATGAAACATTTTAAAATGTATAAACTACCTTGAAATAAATTGATAAGGTGGTATATCAAATTTTTAATAAACTTGAACCTTCTGAGCTTTTTCGCACAGAGGAAGAGATCCTGTTCCTCCCTGCTTGTTGACATAGTATATGGCTTCTTGATTGTCTGTAAAAATGAGGACTACTTGATTGTGAAGATGTTGAAAAGCTTTGAGAGCATTGAAAATCGCTCTGAGTTCCAACAGATTTATGTGACACCGACGATCTGTGCTGGACCAATGCCCTTGAGTACGGAGACCATCGAGATGAGCCCCCCAAGCGTAGGTTGAGGAATCTGTCATGAGAACCTTCTGATGGAAGGAATGCTCTGAGTTGCATAGTGTCCAGTACAGCTCCAATGAACTGTAGAGTTTGAGAGGGGTGTAGCTGAGATTTTGGAAATTTGATTTCGAACCCCAAACTTTGGAGGAACCAAATAGTCCGTTGGGTCACTACAATAACCCCCTGAGATGTTGAATCTTTGACGAGCTAGATACGGGAAAATCTGAAGACCATGGCTGCGCAGATCTGCTGCTAATACTACTAGGTACTTGGTGAAAACTCTGGGAGATGATACCAGGCCGAAAGGTAGCACTCTGTATTGAAAATTATGATTTCCCACCTGAAATCAGAGGAACTTGCGGAAGGCTGGATGAATGGGAATGCAAGTGTAAGCCTCTTTGAGATCCAGAGAGCATAACCAATCGTTGTGATCCAAAAGGGGATATAAGGATGCTAGGAGACAGCATCTGAAATTTTTCTTTGACAAGAAATTTGTTGAGAGCTCTGAGGTCCAAAATAGGTCGTAGATCTCCTGTCTTCTTCGGGACAAGGAAGTAACGGGAGTAAAACCCATGCTCTGCTGTTCCAGAGGAACTTCCTTGATGGCACAGAGACTAAGCAGAGCTTGAGCTTCCTGAAGAAGGGTGAGCTGTGACAAATTGAAAGGACACTCTGAGGGAGATCTGGTGGAATCTGAAGAAATTGAAGAGAGTAACCCTCCCTAATTATTGTGAGGACCCCGAGGTCAGATGTAATCAGTTCCCGTCACTGATAAAAATGAGGGAGACGACCTCCGATGGGAAGAGGGGAAGACAGAGGCAGAAAGATTGATGTTATGCTCTGTGTGAGATGGTCAAAAAGCCTGAAGTTTACTCTGCCACTGTTTCTTAGTAGGTGGCCTTGAATAAAAACATAAGAATTGCCATCTCTGGATCAGACCCTGGGTCCATCAAATCCGGTGATCCGCACACGCGGAGGCCCCACCAGGTGTACCCTGGCCTAGTTTTAGTCCCCATATCACTGTATGCTTCTCAAGGGAGATGTGCATCTAATTTACCCTTATCACTCTATGCCACTCTTAAGGAGATGTGCATCTAGTTTACCCTTAAATCCTAGAACGGTGAATTCTGCAATTACTTCGTCCGGGAGAGCATTCCAGGTGTCCACTTGCTGCGTGAAACAGAACTTCCCGATATTCGTCCTGGACCTGTCCCCCCTCAGCTTCAGTTTATGTCCTCTTGTCCGTGTCACATCGGACATTGTAAATAACTGCTTCCCCCGCTCTATTTTGTCAAATCCTTTCAGTATTTTGAAAGGTGCTGACTAAGGATAACGCCTCTGATAAGATGGAGGAGGTCCATAACTCTTAGCAGTGGAAGGCTTCAGCTTAACTATGGAAGCAAACGATTTCTCTTGTTCAGACAAGCGCTTTGTAGCTGCTTCAATAGAGTCATCAAATAATTCATTCCCCTGACAAGGGATGTTGGCCAGTCGATCTTGCAGATTCTGATCCATATCTACGGTGCAGAGCCAGGCTAGATGGCACATAGCCACTGAGAACGCAGTGACTCGAGGACATTTCAAATGCATCATATGCAGCCTGAATCATATGCATGCGAAGTTGACCCAGAGTGTGATGCATGTGTTGAAACTCTGGAAGTCGATGTTGAGGTAGATACTTAAGAGTAGGCATGGCGTTGACCCAATGCTTCAGATAAGATGTGAAGACAAAATTAGTTTAAAATTCAATTTGTCATCATAGAATTCCGATATAGCTGTTGGCCGAATCTGTCCATGGTCCTTCCTTCTCGGCCAGGAGGGACTGTGGCAGGATTGGTTCGTTTCAAAGCAGACTCCATGAGAAGAGATTGATGGGACAGTTGAGATTTCTCAAATCCTTTACAATGAACCATGTTATAACGGGATTTGCTGGCACTGCAGGGATAGAATATGTGGTATCCAAATTTCTTTTAAAACGTCTGAGAAAGAATGCCATTCATGGGTAATTTTAGAGAATCCCTAGGAGGATTAGGCATACCCAACTCTTCCAAATACTCCTTAGAGTATTTTGAACCAGACTCCAAAGCAATGTTGAGATCTTTACTCATTTGGCATAGAAACTTAGTAAAGGATGAAATCGTTGAGAAGGTGTATGAGAGCCCCCCCAAAGTACCTTTTACAGCAGAGAAAGAAGATGAAGCCTCTCTGGAGTATTGATACTGAAGATCTGAATCCATAGGCAAAGATGCAAATGAACATCCACTTCTGGAATGAATGGGAGAAACAGAACGTTTTCATTTTGAAGAATCAGCTGGTGAAGAAAACCTCACAGGAGAAGAACTAAACTGGCGAGAATGCTGTGGTTCCACAACAGATTTCCTCAACAAAGGGGAAGAAGGGGAAAGCCGACAGTCGACCAAGCGTCGATGATTCGGAAAAAGGTATCCCGTGAAGATACCGAGGGGAAAAAAGGCTGGGAAGAAACAATGGACAAATTACAGGAGTCGACTAACCCAGATGAGGAGGTTAGAAGGATTGTAACAAGAGAAGAAACTAAAGACCGAAGCACAGGGAAAGGAAATGAAGACAAGAAAATACCAGGATCTAAATTGCATATATACTAATGCAAGGAGCCTAAGAAACAAAATGGGGGAATTAGAAGCCATGGCCAATGCAGAGGACATAGACATCATTGGAGTCTCTGAAACATGGTGGAATGAAGAAAACAAATGGGATACAGCACTACTGGGGTACAAGCTCTATCGCCAGGACAGGTCAGGACAGAAAGGAGGTGGAATAGCCCTATAAATAAGAAAGCATACAATCAACAAAAATGGACACAGCAGAGACGACCAACAAGCTGGAATCGCTATGGGTTAAAACACTGGGAAGGAAAGGGCCTGAAATAAAGATGGGCCTATACTATCATTCACCCAGGCAAACTGGAGATATCGATGAAGAAATGGAAGCCGAGATGAAGCGAGAATGCAAAAGCGGTAACACGGTTATTATGGCAGACTTCAACTACCCCAGAATAGACTGGAGTCTTGGAAGCTCAAAATGCGCTAGGGAGACAGAATTCCTGGAGGTTATACAAGATTGTTTCATGGAGCAGCTTGTTAGAAAACCAACGAGAGGAAATGCCACTCTGGATCTAATCCTAAATGGGTTAAGGGGACCTGAAAAGGAAGTAGAGGTAGTGGGACCGTTGGGAAACGGTGATCATAACATGATCAAGTTCAAGGTTGATGTAGGAATACCGAAAGGAAAGAGAACCATAGCGACAACTTTCATAAGAACATAAGAAATGCCTTCACCGGATCAGACCTAAGTCCATCTTGTCCGGCGATCCGCGCACGCGGTGGCCCATTTAAATACACCTTTTGGGAGACCCGCATTTCCCGTATCCCTCAATATGGTTTTCAAGAAGATGTGCATCCAACTTGCGCTTGAAACTCAGAACAGTAGTCTCTGCCACAACCTCCTCCGGGAGAGCATTCCAAGCTCCAACCACTCGCTGTGAGAAACAGAACTTACTGACGTTTGTCCTGAACCTGCTGCCTCAGGAAAGGAAAATATGAAGCAATGAGGGAAATGGTAAGGAAGAAACTTAGGAACACTTCCAAAAAATGGCAGGAACACTTCCAAAAAAATGGCAAACGGTAGAACATGCCTGGTCTTTTCTCAAGAACACGGTGAGCGAGGCGCAAAATCTGTATACCTCCAGATTCAGAAAGGGGTGCAAAAAGAGTAGCTAAAAGATCATGCGTGGATAACTAAAACAGTGAAGGAAGCGATAGGCAATAAGAAAAATTCATTCAGGAAATGGAAAAAGGACAAAACTGAGGGGAACTGGAAAGAGCACAGGAAGTATCAAAAAGAATGTCACCGTGTGGTTCGAAAAGCCAAGAGTATGAAGAGAGGCTAGCCAGGGAAGCACGAAATTTCAAACCGTTCTTTAGATATGTTAAAGGGAAGCAACAGGCTAGGGAGGAGGTGGGACCGCTGGAAGACGGAGACAGGAAGGGAGTGGTGAAGGAGGAGAAAAGTGGCAGAAAGCCTTAACGGGTTCTTTTCGTCTGTATTTACAAACGAAGACACATCCAACATACCGGAACTTGAGCAATTCTTCAATGGAAATCAAGCAGAAAAATTAACATCCATGAAAGTGAGCCTTGAAGATGTATGCAGGCAGATAGAAAAACTAAAAACTGACAAATCCCCGGGTCCGGACGGAATCCATCCAAGGGTTCTGAAGGAATTAAAGGAGGAGATAGCGAAACTACTGCAGCAAATTTGCAATCTATCCCTGAAAACAGGCATGATCCCAGAGGACTGAAAGATAGCCAACGTTACGCCCATCTTTAAAAAGGGATCAAGAGGTGACCCGGGAAACTACAGACCGGTGAGTCTGATCTCAGTTCCGGGGAAAATGGCAGAAGCACTGATAAAGACAACATTGATGAACATTTTGAAAGAAACGAACTTCTGATAACCAGCCAACATGGTTTCTGCAAGGGGAGATCGTGCCTAACAAACTTATTGCACTTCTTTGAAGGAATTAACAAATGAATGGACAAAGGAGACCCCATAGACATCATATATCTAGATTTCTAAAAAGCCTTTCACAAGGTGCCCCATGAACGCCTACTCTGGAAACTGAAGAACCATGGGGTGGAAGGAGACGTACATAGATGGATCAGAAACTGGTTGGCGGGTAGGAAACAGAGGGTAAGAGTGAAGGGCCACTACTCGAACTGGAGGAGAGTCACGAGGGGGGTCCCGCAGGGCTCGGTGCTCGGGCCGCTGCTATTTAATATATTCATAAATGATCTAGAAACAGGGACGAAGTGTGAGAGAATAAAATTTGCGGAAGTCAAACTATTTAGTGGAGCTCGGACTAAAGAGGACTGTGAAGATTTGCAAAGGGACTTGAACAAACTAGGGGAATGGGCGACGAGATGGCAGATGAAGTTCAACGTTGAGAAATGTAAAGTATTACATGTGGGAAACAGAAACACGCGGTACAACTATACGATGGGAGGGATGTTATTGAATGAGAGTACCCAAGAAAGGGGTAATGGTGGACACGACAATGAAGCCGACGGTACAGTGCACAGCAGCCACTAAGAGCTAATAGAATGCTAGGTATAATCAAGAAGGGTATTACAACCAGAACGAAAGAAGTTATCCTGCCGTTGTATCGGGCGATGGTGCGTCCACATCTGGATTACTGCGTCCAATATTGGTCGCTGTACCTTAAGAAGGATATGGCGATACTCGAGAGGGTTCAGAGGAGAGCGACACGTCTGATAAAAGGTTTGGAAAACCTTTCATACGCTGAGAGATTGGAGAAACTGGGACTCTTTTCCCTGGAGAAGAGGAGACGTAGAGGGGATATGATAGAGGCTTACAAGATCATGAAGGGCATTGAGAGAGTGGAGAGGGACAGATTCTTCAAACTTTCGGAAAATAAAAGAACAAGAGGGAATTCGGAAAAGTTGAAAGGGGACAGATTCAAAACGAATGCTAGGAAGTTCTTCTTTACCCAACGTGTAGTGAACACCTGGAATGCGCTTCCAGAGGGCGTTATAGGGCAGAGTACAGTACTGGGGTTCAAGAAAGGATTGGACAATTTCCTGCTGGAAAAGGGGATAGAGGGGTATAGACAGAGGATTACTGCACAGGTCCTGGACCTGTTGGGCCGCCGCGTGAGCGGACTGCTGGGCACGATGGACCTCAGGTCTGACCCAGCAGAGGCATTGTTTATTTTCTTATGTGGGCTTGAAGAGTCTCGATAAACGAGGTTTGTCTTGAGAAGAAGACCTGGGCCTCGATGAATGTCTTGACAAATGATGTGAAGAGGAATTGTGCCTCGAATCACAAGGCAATGATCGAGTTGAATCCAGCCTTGATGAAGAATGTCGAGGAGTCCTTGCCCTGTGCCTCGAAGAGGGCAATGCCTTATGAGAGATAGGACTGGAAGTTGGAGATTGAGGTCGAGACACTCGTAAGGACTCAGCTCCTTGGATAGAGTGGTCAGGTTGGGCTCGAGGCAGTCTTAAGGACTCTACTCCGTGTAATACTGCTGCGGGCTCAGGCTGGACTGTAGAAAGCAGGGTCGAGGCAGGAGTCAATTTGGCAAGCAAACTCCTGATGCAGAATAGCTTCCAACATATTCTGCAAAGCCGGCACTGAGACCACTGGAGCTGGTGCAATTGGTGTGGCTATGGACTCCGAGGAAGACAACCTCAAAGAAGAGTGTTGTCTCAATTTGAAGATACGCTTCTTGGGTCTCGAAGCGACTAGGCCCACTAAAATCGCTGTTGGAATGGCCTGTGAATCCTTTCTTGAGGTGGAACCAAACCATGTTGTGGTCACTGGATGCCAAGGTGTCTCCTACCGATCCCTCTGTTACACTGTCTCCGTTGGTGAACAACAGGTCCAGGATTGCCTCGTCCCTGGTGGGTTCCAGTACCATCTGCTTGAGGTGTGCTCTTTGCATGGAGGCAAGTAGCCTCTTGCTGCCACCGGTTGTAGTGTAAGGTTCGTTCCAGTCCACATCGGGCATACTGAAGTCTCCCACCAGCACTGTATCTCCACGCAGTGTGATGGTCTCAATGTCATCCATTAGTTAGTCGTCTACATCTTCTTTTTGTCTTGGTGGTCTGTATACAACACCAAGATATATGCATTTGTTGTTGCCCCTGGCTAGGTTTACCCAGAGAGATTCTCCTGTGTACTTGATGTCTGTGATTTTAGTGACTGATGTCATCTCTAATGTACAAAGCTACCCCTCCGCCTGATTTGTCCTCTCTGTCTCGATGGAGTAAGTTATATCCTGGTATGACCACATCCCATCCGTGGGATTCCGAGAACCATGTTTCTGATATCGCCACTACATCAAGGTTGGCGTTTCTCATTTCCGTTTCCAGTTCCAGTACTTTGTTGCCCAATCTACGGGCATTAGCATACATGGCTGTCCATTCTATCTTTTTGCATGGAGTGTTATCTGACCGAGATAATTTGTCCTCTTCATTCTTGCCTCTGTTCTACTCAATCTGGCCTTTAATTTTGCCCTTGTCCCCTCCAATCTTGCCTTTGCTCCCTCCCATCTTGCCCCCTTCCGTCTTACCTTCAATTCTACCTTTCCTCCCAGGTCCCAAGATGGGGTCTCCATCTCTCCCTCTGTCCCCCGCTCTATCAGCTTGATTGCTTACTACAGATACTAAGTCTGTGTTTCTTGCTTTATCTCCATCTCTCCCTCTGACCCCTTTAGTTTTCATACGATTACTTACCTCCGAGTTACTTACCCAACTTGTGTGAGAGTGGGTCCCCTCCCCCTGCTCACCTAGTTTAAAGCCTTCTGGAGCAGGTGAGCCAGGCGTCGTCCCAGGACATTCTTCCCTCTTTTGGTTAGATGCAGCCCATCCGGTCCCTGCAGTCCCTGAAGTGCATCTCCGTGGTCCAGGAATCCAATGTTCATCTCCTTGCACCAACCCCTAAGCCACTCATTAGTCCTCTTGATCCGTTCTTCCCTGGATCTTCCTAGGATTGAGAAGACCACCTGCGTTTCGAGTTGCTTTAGCTCTTCTCCTAGGGCAGGGGTGTCCAATGTCGGTCCTCGAGGGCCGCAGTCCAGTCGGATTTTCAGGATTTCCCCAATGAATATACATGAGGTCTATTTGCATGCACTGCTTTCATTGTATGCTAATAGATCTCATGCATATTCATTGGGGAAATCCTGAAAACCCGACTGGACTGCGGCCCTCGAGGACCGACATTGGACACCCCTGTCCTAGGGCTTTAAAGTCTTCCTGTATCTTCTCCGGTGAGCTCCTGGCGGTGTCATTTGTCCTGATGTGGATGAGGAGCATTGGGTAGTGGTCTTGGGGCTTGATTATTTTTCTAATGCAGGTAGTCACGTCCCTGATCTTGGCTCCTGGTAGACAGCAGACCTCTCTTGCCTGTAGATCTGGTCTGCATACCGGTCCCTCAGTTCCCCTCTGCATGGAGTCCCCAATGACGACCACTCTGCGCTTCTTCTTGGGGGGGCGGGGGGGTACCGTTTGTTGTTTCTTGGGTTGGAGTTGTCTGCCGGGTTTCGAGATTGCACTCCTGGAAGTCTTCCTGAATAGCCTCCTGAGTTCTTCTGGCGGGTCTCTCATCTAGGAGCTGAAATCTGTTGCTCAGGGTGATCTGCGGAGTTGATGTGAAGTTGCTGAGCTTGCTTGAGGATAGCCAAATAGAAGACTGTCTTCTGTGCTTGCTTGTAGTGGTGACTAGTTGCCAGGTTCCGTCGTCTCAAGTCTCTTCTTGTTTGCATGCAGAGGCGACTAGTTGCCAGGTCTCGTCGTCCTGAGTCTCTTCTTGTACCCCAGCCGACACTTCCAATGCTGCATGCCTGGTTGGTTCGGGTGTCCTGAGGATGGTCCTGTCTTCGTGCCCTTTTTCGGAGACCTGAGACAGTTCTAGGAGGACTCCATCAATGAATGCCTCACTCTCCCGGATACTTCCTCAGCCGCTGCACTTCTTCCCTCAGGCTCTTCAGCTCCTGCATGATGTCTCCATTGGGCTGTTGCTGGGTGTCTTCTTCAGTCTGTACAGAAACAAGACGTCTTCAGGTGGGGCTCAACTTCAGTCTGTACAGAGATCTCCGCCTTCCATCGGGGGGGAGGGGGGGTCCTCTTCAGTCTGCATGGAGACTGTGGCCTTCATCTGGATTTCTTCGGCTGTGGGGTTGACCTTGATTGTAGTCTTGGTGCTCCTTGTCTTCCCTGCCATTTCTGGTCTTGTCTTTTCACTTGGGATTGTACTCTAGTTGTTGCTTGTACTCTGGTTGTTAGTTTGTCTGCTGTGTTTTGTTTTGCCTGCTTGCGCTGGTTTGTTTGCCCTCCTGCCTGCTGTTAGTCTTCGGTTGTTAGTTGTTAGTTTGGTAGGTGTGTGTTGGTGTGTCTGCTTGCGCTGGCAGCTGTGTGTTGGTTTGCTTGCTTGCGTTGGTTAGTCTGCCCTCCTGCCTGCTGTTAGTCTCCGGCTGTTAGTTTGGTAGCTGTGTGTGGGTTTATTTGCTTGCGCTAGTAGCTTTGTGTTGGTTTGCCCGCTATGTGTGCTAGCCTGTCTGCTGTGTGTGAACAGACTACTGTGTATTGGTTAGTCTCCCCGCTGTGTGCTGACTACTAGTTAGTGAAGGGGTACACATGAATCGATTTATTTATTCATTAATTCATTCAATTTTCTATACTATTCTCCCAGAAAAGCTCACATGAATTCAGATATTTTACTCCATCAAAAGTTACAAAGACTAGGGTACACTCAAGGAAGTTAGAGAAATACTTTTAAAACCAATCCGAGGAAATATTTTTTTAACTCAAAGAATAGTTGATGAGCTCTGGAACTCATTGCCAGAGAATACAATAAAAGCAGATAACAGATGAGTTTAAAAAAGGTTATGACTTTTACTCCAGGAACTTGTCCAAGACTGCTTTTGAATGACACAGGGAAACCATTGCTTACCCTGGGATTGGAAGCATGGAAGTTTGCTACTATTTGGATTTTTACCAGGTACTTGTGACATGGATTGGCTAGATGGACCATTGGTCGGATTCAGTATGGCTATTCTTATGTACAATCACAAGGGATGTGGATATGTTGTTCTGGAGCCAGTCAAAAAAATCTTGCCCCTCATTGTTCCAGCTAGGATTTTTGTGCCCTTTGCTGCTGTAGAAGGGAGCGAACACACTGGTTGGTCTGGAGGAGTGAACCTACACCTTTCAGATCAGGTCCTCCGCTGCCTTCCACCAAAATACCTCCCGAATATGGAGGCCAAGCTATGAGCAGCTTAGGATAAGGCCAATGATCTCGTTTCTGCCTGATGCATGGCATTAAAATCTCTCAGCATCAAAGATGAATTCTCTCACCCTTGGGATTGGATCGAAAGAACCATGATATAGAGAAAGGTGGAGGCTCTATCAATATTGATGCCTCCTCAGCGTGACGCAGCTCCCACATAGTCTGAGATAAATGCCTCTGATGCTAAAGTCAATTGAATGAACCTCAGTGCAAAAAAACTGTTTTGAGCTGGTGCCCCTCAACACATGGTACCTCTCCTCGACATCTATTAATGAGGTTTCCAAGAGGGATCATGATCAGGCCCCAGCCACCATGACTTAAAGGACATGGACCCGTTACCCCAAAACACCTTAAAGCCACTAGGAATTTTATGGTGTTTTAAGAACATAAGCAATGCCTCTGCTGGGTCAGACCTGAGATCCATCGTGCCCAGCAGTCCGCTCACGCGGCGGCCCAACAGGTCCAGGACTGTGCAGTAATCCTCTATCTTTTGTCAGGAAAAAAAATAGCAAAAGCCAAATACAACGGCTCAATGCCAAAAATCCCCAACTGGGTGCCCAAAGCTCAAGAGGGTCTAGTGGGTCATGGAAAAGAAAACCTTGGTGAAAAACCTGACTGAAGGAGATATGAAAGGGAGGAGCCTAGTAATTAGAGCTACAGCCTTAGCAATAGTATTCAGTAACCTTGGCTAGTTCCATGGTTTGTGGTAATCTTGTTTGCAACATGCTGTGTGTCTGACCTCAATTTTCTGAGCCAGTAGCGAAGGCTTAAAGTTGGATTTTATCACTACTTTCACTTCCAACTTGGTGCGTCCCACCTCCCGCACCAGTGGGATCACACGGAATGGCAGAATGATGTCCTTAGTGGTCCGGTATCTAGAAAAGGGATAAAAGCAAACTTCAAACAGCAGATAAGACACAAAAGGGCATCTGTTATGGTACATGAAAGCAACATCTACTCTGTTTAGTGTTCTATGATCTCTCTGGCTCTCTAACCACTTTCCAGTCACCATGTGGATTTTACAAGACAGCAAATGCCCACACTTGTTTCAGCTGAGGGTTACAGATGGAAAAATAAGTTCTTACCAGATCATTCTCTTTTTTAATCCCAATCAATCCAGACTTATAGGTTTTGCCAATCTACCAGCAGGTAGAGACAGTTTGGAAGCATTCTTCTTTAAAAGCTACTGTGCAGTAAACAATCCCAGTGCTACACATAACACCTTAAAGTATCTATTGTGTGGCACAAATTAACTGAAGAATTATGGCCCCTGGGCTATATGGTAAGCTGTATCGTAAAACAGCATTAGCATCAAATCTATTACAGTATATCAATGTTCTGATGTAGGTGTATTATATCTGTTTATTAAATATGTATATTTTTGATACAGTTCCATGGTCGTTCTATTAATAATAATCAATTTGCCGATTTTGAGTTTATGCTTGTAGTTTTGTCAATAGTATAATAGTAAAATGACCAAGTTGTTTATCTGTGCCTTGGGTGAATCTCTTTATAAAAGGGTTAATGATTAATAAAAAAAGTTTTGACCCGAGTGGTGACATTTCCCCGTGACTCACCAGCTTCATTAGTGGTCTGAAGGGGTTGTTTTCTTTCCTTTTCACTTGAATCTAATTTTATTAAAATGGTTTTACTTATTCAAATCTCAACTATTCATAAACTTTCAATGATGTTCCTTCTCAGATTGTGGGACCTGCAACCAGATATTAAAGACATTTAATATTAAAATTAGATGCAAGTAAAAACTTCAAACCAGTGACAAGGTTGGCAAGTCATGGGGAAACTTACCCTATGTGAAACGTCATTACTGAGGTCTATAAAAGTTTAGATTTTTTATATATATATATATTTTTTAATACGCAACTTGTGTTCATTTTTATAAGAACCCTGGGATTACTTCCCCTGCTGTTAAGACAACCACAGCTAAAGGGCTTTAAAGGTTACTTTGTAGCTGTTTCCAGCCAGTACGTTAATATCCAAGTAGCAAAGTTATGAAAAAGAACCAACTCTGCCTCATTAACAAAAATAAAAAAGGACTGCAATCTGCATGTACTAAGTGCCTCTTTATAAATTGTCATTTTGACATGAGGACTATACAGTTAAACCTCAGTTTACGAGTGCACTGGTTTGTGAGTGTTTTGCATGACGAGCAAAACATTCGCAAAATCGGCACCTCGGAAACAGAGTGTGACTCGATTTACGAGCTCCACCCTCCCGCGATTCTATACCCCCCCAAGCACCGTAACGACATCACTTACCCCGATTGGGCACCGGCACCAGCGCACAGGAGGTGCCAGTGCCTGAAGATCCTCCCTCTTCTGGCCTGGGCTGGGCGGTGCGATGGAGATCCTCCCTCTTCCCTGTGATGGCTGGACTGGGCTTTGAGCATTTGCGCATGCTCAAAGCCTTCTGGTCTCGCTCTCTCCGAGATTCTGAATCTGAGGCGCCGATTTTGTGAGTGTTTTGCATGACAAGCAAAACATTCACAAACTAGTGCAAGTGATGTCGTTGCGGTGCTTGGGGGGGGGGATGTAGGATCACAGGGGAGGGGTATGGAGCAGCTTGTGGCCTCAAGGGGGAGGGGATGGAACAGTGCCGGTAGCCTCAGGGGGAGGGGGGGAGGAGGAGGTGGAACGAATCAAAGCGAGTTTCCCTTACTTCCTATGGGGAAACTCGCTTTGATATACGAGCAATTTGGTTTATGAGCATATTTCTGGAACGAATTATGCTCGTAAATCAAGGTTCCACAGTATTTAGATCTTTGCTACATCCTTCTTTGGGAGAACGGGAGGGAATGCAGAATTATGCACAAATACAGGATGTTCGGGGCAGTACTTGGAGAGACCTCCCAGAGACTTGAGGAGTTCTGATCGACAAGTCGAAGCCGTTCACGCAATGCGCGGCAGTGACGAAAAGGGCGAACAGAATGCTTGGAATGATAAAGAAGGGAATCACGAACCGATCAGAGAAGGTTATCATGCCGCTGTACCACCTCACCTGGAGTACTGCATTGGTCGCCATACATGAAGGACACAGTACTACTCGAAAGGGTCCAGAAAAGAGCGACTAAAATGGTAAAGGGGCTGGAGGAGTTGCCGTACAGTGAGAGATTGGAGAAACTGGGCCTCTTCTCCCTTGAAAGAGGAGACAGAGGGGCATGATCGAAACATTCAAGATACTGAAGGGAATAGACTTAGATAAAGACAGGTTGTTCACCCTCTCTAAGGTAGAGAGAACGAGAGGGCACTCTCTAAAGTTAAAAGGGATAGATTCCGTACAAATGTAAGGAAGTTCTTCTTCACCCAGAGAGTGATAGAAAACTGGAACGTTCTTCTGGAGTCTGTTGTAGGAGAAACACCCTCCAGGGATTCAAGACAAAGTTGGACAAGTTCCTGCTAAACTGGAACGTGCGGAAGGTGAGGTTGGACTCATTTAGAGCACTGGTCTTTGATTCTTGGGGTACTATGGTAAACTGAGGAGATACAGGTATGCTCTAAGATGTTACTGTACTTTGTTTTCCCTTTTCTTTAAGAAAACAAATGTACAAAATAAACTGAGGCAATATTAAACCCGAAACTATTCTTAATGTAGTGCCTATGGACCCCCAAAAATGGGCAACGGCTAGTAACATATTGAAGGCAGGTTCTGGACTGATCGTTTGGGATTAAAGGAAGGAAAGTTAGTAGATAAGACTTAATTTTCCTGCCATTATGTCCCAAGGGTCAGTCCAGACTTATGGTATGTATAAAAGCTTAGCAGGACAGAAATCCCAGCTTAAAGCACTGAATCACCACATGAGACCTCTGTTCTCTCAGTGAGATGACTACTTAGCCAACTGATAAATCTCATCAATGAAAATGGTCTGTGCTTCCGTAAAGTAGACTGTGCTTGTAGAGTGCCCTATCTGCTGCCTTTATTCTGGCAGGTATGTTACTCCTTAAGCCAACAAGGAAGAGAGGCTTTAAGGTACTCATGTCTTTTCAAATGCCTAAAATAACATATATTATTAAGAAAACACTGTCAAATAGCATGGTTTTCACCATTTCCTAAACTGCAAAATGCTCGATGCTTGCTTTATCTCAAAGGCAATGCATTTCAACAAATTGGCCCTGGTACAGTCACATGGTTTTACAATGATCCGAGTGTGACTATATTCATGGACGGCACTTACAGGTCTATCTTATCCACAGACCATAAGAAATGTTATTTTAGGTTATTTTTATTTTTTACTGCTGTGATTTGCATTGAACGGCATTTAAATTGAAATATGTTTTATTTTTTTGTTAACTATTATGCAATGTTTTTGTTATTACCCGCTCAGAATTTCTGGATGTGGCGGGATACATTTTTAAATAAAACAAACATCTGGAAAAAGGATTTAAAAAAATGACAGCATCAGAAGTAATTGGGTAATTTCAGATAACAAGAGCTCAGCAACATCCAGAAAGCTCAGAAGTAAAAGTCCATGCCATAAACTTCTTTAAAGGAAGGGAGATAAATTGGTGGACTGAGATGGAAAGAAATTACTTTGGGCAGAAATGAAAATTAACTCCAGCTTCTGAAACAAGTGAATGCTTGGAGTTCAGAAACACCCCCAGCCAAAAGACAAGGCCACAAGGAATATTTGTCTATTTCAAAATCTTTAAGATGAATGCAAGTCATACAAATAATCCTATCCCAGCCTCCCCCCCTCCCCTATAACTTAACTACAAGGGGTGTTGTAACTTGCTTTTTTAACAAACTTTTCAAACACTTTTTTGGAAATACACAGTTTTATTTCTCAACGTAATCTCCATCGAGGGCTATATATGCTTAGTCCAGTGAGTTTCCAGTTTTCATCCCATCAGAAAAATAGGTTGTCAAATTCTGCAAAATACTCATTGACAGCATTTGACATCCTCAGACAAAAATTTCTACCCACCAAGCCAAAGTTTTTTTTAAGTTCAGGAACAGGAAAAGTCCGGGGAATAAGGAACCAATTCAAAGCCTCAGGGAGGCTGCACAGGCTTACCACATCTACCATTTGCTAAGATTGAGAACAGACTGGCTTCTAGAGGACTGCACAGTCCACTTATAGGTCGAGTTGAAGCTCAGTGGCTCCCAGTCTCCATCTGCTGATAGAAGTACATAATACCGTCCTGTGCCAGTTTAGCGAGATGCTATGGAAGCCACTTTTTTTTTTTTTAAATTAGTTAAGGAGGCAAGAGAACATGGTGCACCCACAGCTGCTTTAGCTGTGTAACCCAACATCCCCAGCTAAACAGAAACAAGAAAAAGTACTTCAGGTGCACTCAATTTTCAGTTCCAGAGCTCCAGAGTTAAGTCTCTGCCAAAGACAATACAGCAGAACTATGTCTTAAAGGCTATTGTGCAACTTCTTCCAGTCAGTATTTTTTACATCCACCTCCTGATAGATGGGCCTAACCCACAAGTCTAGACTGATCCTTGGTTATCATTATTACTTCTGTTACACCCCAACTAAAATTTTAACTCCCCCTTCAAAGTTGTAAACACAGTTATAAGCTTCTTAACAAATGGTATTTTGCTATGTGTAAGAAACAGAAAGTCAAATTTGTCATTTGTTTTATCAATTGTGGTATAGCAAACAGTTAAAGAAACGCACAATCGAGCTATGAAACTTTTCACAGCAGTGCATGTCTGATGTAAGTCTGAAGTAAAGAATTCTGTCTTGTGAGAATCAAATGAAGAGCAGGCTATCATACCTCATCAGTTCAAATTCTCCATCGGGCGGAATAAAACTGATGCTTCTCTCTGAATCAAATTTGCTGAGCCTCACGCACTGGTGGAATGTACAGTCATCAATGGCTATCGACTGCTTGCCACTAGAACAAACAAGAACACAAAAGGTAAACACCAATGTGGCTATTTAAATCATTAAAAAGGACTGAAAAACATTGGGCAAGCTGAGGAACCAGGTGCCAAATCCGTTTTCTACTATCGCCAGTGGCTCAAGTTGTCTCCTGCAGGGAAGGCTCTAAATTGAGAAGCAGCAGCTTGAAGCAAAAACTGGCAGCAAATGAAAGGTAGGCAGACCTGGGGGGAGCTAGGTTATCGGACGTCCAGAAAAAACCCAGACATGTCCTCTTTTTAGAGGACTGTTCAGGTGTCCAGACTGTTTTTCTGAAATGGAAGGGGGGGAAGAGGTGTCTGTCCAGGTTTAGCCAGCTCTCCCTACTCCCCCAGCCGCTGTAAGTCAATATTTGGGCAGTCTGTTGCTGTCGGCCTGTCCTGGAAGCCGCCTCTGAAGTGACTTGTTGCTGTGTAGGTGGGACCTGTAGAGAGGCGGCTTCTGGGGCAGGCTGTTGGCAGCAGGTTTACTTCATTGCCGCTGCCTGATTGAATTACAGCAGCCAAGGTGGTGGTGGGGGGAGTCGGAGAAACAGCATGGAGAGGTGATGGAGAAAGAGCATGGAATAGGGTAGTGCTGGATGACAGGAAAGAGAAACAGCAGAAGTGGAGGTTGGAAAGGGAGAGAGAGGTACCTGCTGGGAAGGGAGGGGGGAATTGGAAGAGGAGAGAAGCACCCTTGAGGGAAGGAAAGGTATTAAAACAGGTACAGAAGACGTGAGGGGGGACTAAGGAAATGGGTGGAGTGTGGGCAGGGTCATGAGTCTTTTTTGTCTTCACATATAGTGGGGGGGAAATGCCTGATGGAGCATATGAGCAACAGGACAGCACTAGAAAAGAAAACTAGAATTTGTGTTTCTGCTTCTCTAGAGAGGACAGTCTCATAAATAAAGCTTCTCTTTCAAAATCTGGGCTGGAATGGAGAGGTTCTTTGGGGCCTGTAGATAAACTAAGCAGACGGAAGTTTTCAGCTCAAGGAATCTACCCTGTTAACTATTAAATTACTTGGGCAAATGCCTTGAACAGTGTCCTAATACTAAGCATTTAAACAAATCTCAAATTTTTTTTTTTTAATTATCTCATGAGGCCTTTGAATGTATTTTATTAATTTGTTAAATTGTCATTTGTTTTTTTTTTGTTTTTAATTTCTTTATTCATTTTTAAACTTACATCAAGTGTACAATAAATATCAACCAAATATAATACATCACTTGAAAAATTTTCAATATCGTACACCAAGAAGATTTAACCCTACCCCCTCCCAAATTCATATACAACTAATATATACCACATGAAAATATCTTACAACAATCATCTATATATTCTTAATGGAAAAACAAGAAATCCCCCCCCCCCAAATCCACATGTGTATTAAGATTGGGAAAAGTGTAACTTATTCATTACTATAATTTAATAATGGTCCCCACACATCCTTACATTTATTATAATAACCTTTTTGAACAGCCAACGCTCTTTCCATTTTATACACATGACAAACTGAAGACCACCAAAAACAATAATTCAGTCTTCTACAGTCCTTCCAATTATGTGTTATTTGTTGGATGGCAACTTGCACACATTGCCCTTAATTCCCTTGGAATCTCTGGTTTTGAGTGAAAATGATCTGCCCAGCTTCCCCGATTCTCAGCCCACAACTCACCCAGCTGCCAAGTCACCCAGCTGCAGAAAGAAGACTCTTTGCTCTTTTCTGTTTTTTGAACTTCTATCCCAATTCAGTGTTCTATTTGTAATCTCTGATACAACGAATTGAAAAAAGCACTTCAGGTCCCAAAATGGACCAGAATAGATTTACAGGAATCCAGTAGCGCGTTTCCCTTTTGAAATGGGTAACCTGGCTGCTCTCCATTCAAATCATAGGCTTGCATAATCCATGTTCACTTGCAAACTTTTACTGCTATTATAACCCACAGCTAGGCTCTGCATATTTCCTTGCTACTTCTTGAAATAATGGTGGAGAGGAGTCCTGCCTCGGATGTGAAAATCACCATTAAAATACTCACGTTTTCCCAGTCTCATCAGCAGTGCCTTTGCCTTGTTTCTCTATAACAATTTTGTCATTCATGCCAAACTTGCACTCTGGCATTCCACTCAAGTAACTCTTCATTACCACCCTGCCCGATACATGGGCACTAAGAACCTGTCCTGGAAGGGAAAAGATAAGTATGATTCTAGCTCAGTGCCTTCAAAGCCTTCCAACATGTGCAGAAAATTTTCAGACTAGTCGGTTGCTTTCAGAAAACATGAGATGCGGTAAAAACAGATGAATGAAGAAAGCCACACAGTGAAGTAGCTTCACTGTACCATGAGGAAGCAATGAGCATGCAAATTACTGCCATATTAAACATGGTAGTAATTCCCAGCTTATTGCAAAAATGTGTCCCCTTGTCAGTCTATGAGAAGTGGTTGGCTTGTGCATTGACAGGAAGTGGAACTTTTAGGAAAGGCACCAGTGAGCTGCATCAGTTTAACTCTGATAATCTACTGCCCCTCCCAACCCCCACAACAGAAGACAGACCTGGAGGACCACCAGACCAGTCAGGTATTCAGAATAGTCCTAATAAATGTGCATGAGAGAAATCTACATATAATGGAGGTGCCTGCATATTTTTTGTTTTGTTATTCTTTATTCATTTTTGCATATTACAAGTGTATTAGATAAAATCATATTAACTTATAAATACATACTTGATTAACTCTCATATAACACATTAAATATAACATTTCATTACATATTTATATTCTATAATATCTTTAATATTATGAATTACACCCAATATCTAAACAATTATTATTAAATAGAAACCCTCCCATCTCATCCCCTCCCATAACAGAATTTCATACAAATACAATGAGACTCTTGACATATTCATATGCATTAAGAGATAAATAAAAATAATACCCACCCTTTAGGACTATCCTGAAAACCCGACTGGTCTAATGTATTGGTTCTCATACCTATCCTGGGGAGAGACACCAGCCAGTCAGATTTTCAGCCCCCTGCAGAAGGGGGCTATAAATAAATGCTTGAACACGAGGGAGAATTTGGTGTTACCTTACATGAAAGCTTGGGAGGGGGATTGGGGTCATGCAATACCTCTAGAACATTGCTCATGTGGCGGAAGTATCCTCTTTGGGATTGCAGCCTTGATTGTGGTAGAGAGGGACTTTGTTGGAGAGGGTGTGTGTGGGGGAGGGAGGAACCTATTTGCATATGTGGTGGTACTGTGTACAGGTGGGAGGATTTGGGGACAATATCTAGGATACATGCCTACTTCATGGTACTACGCACTAATCTTGGCATGAGCTTGATCTGGAGCAGAAAGAATCCAGCTTTTGTAAGCTGGCTCTCATAGCCGCATATATTGTGATTGCAACTCATTGGAACCAAACTGTCACTGACTTGGCAGACGGAGGTACAAAAATTGCAGCAGTGGCAACATATGTGTCAATTAACTACCCTCCAACGTGGGACATGGCCTGGCTGTGATCGTATTTGGAGGAGCTCTATCTTACTGACTTGACTTTGCACTTTGGGGGGATTTATTTGATGCCTTTTTTTTTTTTTGAGTGTTCCCTCAGCATTAGATGAGTGATGGGGAGGGAGAGGCATGTGAAACAAATCTGAGGAATAGTGTAGGGGGATATAGCAATTATTGACTGTGCTTTTTGTGTTTCTAATGGTTAGCTTGGTTCTGGACAGGATGGTTTCTGAAATAATTCTACCGCGGTGCTTACTTCATATTTTTGTTTATGTGCATTGGTTGTGCAATAAAAAGCTTTTCTGTTTATAAATCTTTATTCATTTTAAATCTTTCAACAAGTGTATAATAAAATCATCATTTAATATACAACATCACTTGAAGCTCTACAATTTCTCAAGAAAAAGATTATATTCCATTCCACCATCCCAAAACTTATATTCAAATATAATATATATCATATAATATAATAATTTAGATCATTTGTTTTATAATTTGATAATGAAAACCCCAAAACCCACCCTCCACCCACAAAACAATATATATTAAGTAGGGAAAAATGCTGATTATTCATTATAATACCTTATTAATTGGCCCACACACATCCTTAAATTATTAAAATATCCATTTGAACTACAAGCGCTCTTTCCATTTTATACATGTGACACACCGAGTTCCACCAAAAACAATAATTTAATCTTGTGCAATCTTTCCAATTATGTTATTTGCTGAATGGCAACTCCTGTTAAAATCATTAAAAGTTTACTATTATTAGCAGATTAATTGGCTTTTAGCTCTCATAGAAATGCCAAATAAAAATTGTGTCATATGACAATGCTACATGATTTTCTAGCATACAATTTATTTGATCCCAAATTGGACTGCCAAAAAGCTTTAATAAATGGACAATGAAACAATAAATGATCTAAAGTTCCAGCCTCGAGATGACAATGCCAACATCTATTAGACTTAGGGGCAATCCAATTTTGTAAACGAACAGTGGTCCAGAGTGCTCTATGCAACAGGAAAAACCATGTTTGCCTCATAGACGCAGACACTGTACATCTCATCCTCCAAGACCAAATACATGGCCATTGAGACGCATTAATTTGATGCTTAATCTCAATGCTCCAAATATCTCTAAGTCCAATCTTTGGTTTCTTATTCCGAATAGCCAGATAATAATTTATACCAATTGTGCGGCCTGGTGACCCAGAAAGTCTGCCTGAAAGCATAAAAAATCTAAACTAAATTGATTAAGAGATTTCCATTCAGGGAACCCTACCTGAATAGCCTGCTTCAGTTGCAACATTTATAGCTTTGTTTTTTATCAAGGCCAAATTTATATTGCCAACTGTGAAAAAATCCAACAGTTTACCATTAGAAATGACATCATTTAAGGTTCGGTATACCTGCTTTAATCCATCCTTCCAGACATCTTAAAACCGCCTATTTGGATCCTGGAGTTTAGCCATATATTTTGATATGTTTGATTTTTGAATTGGAAGAGGTGTTAAATTATTAATATAACGTAAAGTTTTCCATGTGTCTATTAATATTCTATTGTGTTCTCCCCAGAAATTTTTTCCAGCCGGGTGGCATGAAAAAGTTGCCGGGTGGGACGGGATGAGGAAATTTGGTGGTGGGGAAAATTAAATTTGTACTATTTTTATTATTTATTATTATTATTTTCCAATGCTCAATATGACTCCCTTTTTTAAGGGTTGACACTTAGGCAGTGTTCCAGTAGCATTTAAGCCAACCTTGTAAAAAAGTAATGCAGATCCTTTTATTCCGAATAACTACTAGCCAGTATCAAACCTTCCATTTCTTTCAAAGCTACTGTACTTGAGAGTGATATTCAACCAACTTCAAACTCATGTTGAATCAGTTAATGCTTTGCATTCCCGGCAATATGGTTTTTGTTTAAGACATAGCACAGAGACAGTAGTTCCTGCAAGCTGGGATAGCAATTCTGCCACAGCAAATGCACTGAAGCCCATAGAAATTGATTGGACTTTGGTGAATTTGCCATGGGAGAATTGCTACTGTGGCCTTGTAAAAGAGGCTCTTACTGCGTGAACTCCATTGTCACCTAGACCAGTGTTTCTCAACTTTTTCAAGTCAAGTACCCCCTAAGTCTAACAAATACCAACCAAGTACCCCAGCCCAAGCTCTACCCCTTACCCCACCCCCATTTATAATAGTACTAATTGTAATGCAATTTCTTCCATTCATACACAATATAATCTTAATAATTCACAATGGTAACCACAAATTAAAAAAAAAAAACAAAAAAACACAAAGCACACTGTATGTAGAGAAAATGATAATTATCATTTATGTTTGTTTTATTTTTCAAAGCGGTCAAGGCAGATGACTAAAATATGCAATGTCACCTCAGTAACAACTATAGTGCAAAATATAGATAGATTATAAATTCTCAAAACTGACACATTTCGATCACTAAATTGGAAATAATATCATTTTTCCTACCTTTGTTGTCTGGTGATTTCATGAGTCTCTGGTTGCACTTCCTTTTGACTGTGCATCCAATATTTCTTTCTTTCTGTTTCCTGCATGCTTCCCCTCCTCGGACCTCATTCCTTACCCAACCAATATCTCTCTCTGTCCCTCCATGAGTCTAACTTTCCTTCCTCTCTCCTCTACCCCTATTGTCAACGTCTGCCTTTCTCTCCCTCCTCGGTTATGATCTTGCATCTCTCTGTTCTTCCTCAGGGTCTCTCCCCCCCCCATGTCTCTTCTCTGTCTGCACCTCCCATAGTCCAGCATCTGCCTCATGTCATAGAAAGATGATGGCAGATAAAGACCAAATGGCCCATCCAGTCTGCCCCTTTGGTCCAGGCCTGTCTCTCTGTTGCTTACAAATACCCTCCATCCCCAGCATTTGTTCTCCTTTCTTCCAGGTCTTTCTCTGACTCTCTACTTCCTTCCTTCCTCCTTGATCCAGAATCTTTCCACCTCTCTGCAATCTCTCTCTCTCTTCCTCTATACACCCCCAAGTTCAACATCTGCCCCCCTCTCTTCTGCCTCCCCTTTGTTTCAGGTTTCTCCCTCTATGTTCCTTCTGCTAACTTTTTGAGTCCTCCCACCTTTGTTTCAGGTCTTTCTGTATCTCTCACTGTCTTCCACCTCCCCAGGACCTGGTATATGCATATCTCTCTCCTCGGTTCAGGGTGTTTCCTCTCTCTGCAGTCTCTTTCTCTCCCTCTATACCCCTCTAGTCCAGCATCTGCCCTGTCTTCCCCCTCCTTTTTGGTTTGTCTACTTTCCCACCCCTTCTCAAGGTCCTTTTCTATCTCTCTGTCTCCTCCTCTTCCTCTCCCCACTCCCCTAATGTCCAGATCCAGCATCTCTGAAAAGTTTTTTTTTAAAGTTACTGACAAATTCATACGCCCTTTCCCCTGTAATATCAACCATAAACCCCCCCACCCCCAAACCCACTCACATTCTTCTTTCTGAAATTCCCCAAGCATGAAACATAACCAATTATATCACAAAATCACCCTATACTGAGCAACAGATGCTCCTCTGAGCTCTTAACTCCTGCGCTGTAGTGTCCAACTTCTTTTTGATTTGAGTTATGGTTGCCAAATACAAACTGTTTATACACTGCACATATCACAAAGAGGCTATTCTTTTGTTTTTATGCAATTCAAAAAGACATGGGGTATACACACAGCATCCCCCATTTGGGAAAAGAATAAAGTATAGTATACTTCCAATCCAAGCAAAACATAACTACACCCCCCCCCCCCGACACACACACACCAAAAAAAAAAAGAGAAGCTCATGGGGTGGGGGAAGAGAGGTTATCTGCACAGTGAGAGGATAACTTACATGGATTGGCAGGTTCAACTCTAGAGAGCTTTACAAAACCCACCGAACCGCTGAGGCTGTCCTGCAGAATTAAATAAAGGGGGTGGCTGACAATTTCACTGCCATAGCTCCTCCTCCTCCATTATCTTCCATTCAACCCCTCTACATACAAAATAATAAAAAGGAGGGGGGGGGTTGAATAGAATTAAAATAAATGCAGGATCGGACTTAGAAGTCAGCTGCCCATCAGTCTGCCTTAGGAGGCCTGCATTCCGTCTTCAGCTCATCTCCCTCTCCCTTACAACTTTCTTTTTGGCTTCCCTATGCTGCGAATTTTGACTTTTTTTTTTTTTTTTTAATCAAAACTGGTGGGAGATGGGAAAAAAAGACTGTACAAGAAAAATCTCTCCTGGCGAGGCAGTTAGTAACAGGATCTGAATCGCCAGCGCATTCTCTCATTATACGAAGGCTGTCACCGCTCAGGGAAGGAAACAGACGGTACAGTCGGCGGCAGCACGTGCACACACAGACATCTACACACGCCTCTCACATTGATGAAAGCTACTGGTAAAAAATAAATAACCACCGGTTCACCTCCAAACCTTCTCCCTCACTCTTCAGGCTCCTACCCCAGCTGTTGGCCATCTGCCCCAGGACCTCTTTACTCCACGGTTGTAAATTAAGTGCTTCCCGTCGACGCGGGTCTGTCCAAAGGTTTATTGCTCTCCTCTTTGGCCATGGCAGGCTTGCTAGTGTTAGTGCTCTTCCCGTAACGATGGCAGCACAGCTCTTTCTCAAAGTTGAAGCTCCTGCCGCGGCACCGGAATTTTCATTGGCTCAGCTAGGGCACAACAGACCAATCACAAACGACCTCACAGTTCTAAGGTCGTTTGCGACTGGTCTGTTGTGCTGCAGTTGAACCAATGAAAAAAACCCCTCGGCAATAGGCAGTCTGGACCCAGTCAAAAAGTAGCCCAATAAAGCGGAGAGATTTGTGAGCTCTTCTAATGAGAACCGCTGTAGCTAGTATTGTCCCGTCAACTAGATTTTGAAGGGTAGTTGTGGTTTCAGTATTTAACAAGTGCCATTCCAGACTGTCTCTCTGAAACTCACAGCCTGGCGCTCACTTAAATTAGCTGGGCGGAGCGCCCAGCTGAAAGTCGCTAGGGAGAACACTGCTAGACATTTTAATACTGAGAAGATGACGAAGCCTAATGGGAAACATAAGCTGCCATTCTAACCATAACCAATCTGGTAGCTTTTCCATGAGTTCTGGGAGGACCCAATACATACCTTGGCGCATAATATAGGATTGATGGTACCTATAGAAGTTTGGAAAATTTACCCCACCCTCCTTAATTGGCTTTTGTAAAGACACTAAGGCAATTCTTGTAAGAATACTATTCAATTTTTTATAAAAAGACCCCTGGAAAAAAACTGGTATCATCCCCAATTGGTAAGAAACAACAGGCAAAATCATCATCTTAATAGTTTGGACTCTTCCCCACCAAGACAAATGTAAAGGATTCCAATGCTCATATAACTGTTACTTTTTGCAATAAAAGTCTTTCATTCACTTATCTAGTGTATTTTTTATCCAAATTCCTAAATATTTTATTCCTTTCTCCTTCCATATAAAAGGGAATGAATCAAATAAACCTCTTACACAATGTATATTTAGAGGAAGGACTTCTGATTTAGACCAATTTATTTTATATCCTGAGAATTTTCTAAATTTCTCAATCAAATCTAGTAAACATGGGATGGTTGCCTCAGGATTCCTCAAATGAAGCAGTATATCATCCGCATATGCAGATATTTTATACTCCTTTCCAGAACGCGGTATACCTTAAATCTCCTTCACTTGCTAAATAGCAACAACAAGGGTTCCAGCAAAGGGGGGACATGATCGAGACATTCAAGTACCTCACGCGCCGTATCGAGGTGGGGGAGGATATCTTCTTCAAGGAACCCACGTCAACACGAGGGCATCCATGGAAAATCAGGGGAGGGACATTGCATGGCGATACCAGGAAATACTTCTTCACCGAGAGGGTGGTGGATCGATGGAATGGTCTTCCGATGCAGGTGATTGAGGCCAGCAGTGTGCCTGATTTTAAAGCTAAATGGGATCGAAAGGTGGGATCTCTTCGCAAAGGGAGGTAGGGGAGGGTCATTGGTGTGGGCAGACTTGATGGGCCTTGGCCCTTATCTGCCGTCACTTTCTATGTTTCTAAAGGACAACCCTGTCTAACCCCCCTTTGCAATTTAAAACCTTCCGAGAAATTATTAATATATAATTTAGCAACAGGAGAGCTATACAAGGTTTTAATCATTTGTATAAATACCAAACCATTTCATGGCCTGATACATAAAGGTCCATTCTACCCTATCAAAAGCTTTCTCTGCATCCAAAGAAATTCATTCATGTCTTTTGTTAAGTATAACATCTGAAAGGCCAGTCTGGTATTATTGGAAGTGTCTGCGAGCAACAAAACCTGTTTGGTGCATACCAATTATATAAGGAAGAGCCTTAGCCAAACGCATGGCCAATCTTTTAGCTAAAAGTTTACCATCTACATTGATTAAAGAAAGGCCTATAATTTGAAACCAACACAGGATCTCTATTTGGCTTAGGCAAAACAATCATTAACGACTCTGCCATAGTGCCTGAAATACAACCTTTATTCAGTTGATTCTGATATAAATTTAATAATTTGGAATGATTTATAGAACTCTACCGTGAAACCATCACCACCTGGAGCGGTCCCCACTCTAAGAAACTTCAATGCTGTCTGTAGTTCTTTTAGCGATATCGGCTCTTCTAAACTTCTTTTTATATGATCAGGAACTTTTGGACCCTCAACTAATTTTAAAAATTCTAAACCATCTTTTTCTCTATCTAAATAAGGCTCAGAAGAATAAAGGTCTTTATAAAACTTTAAGAATTGTTTTAATATAGGTCCAATTTGAGACTGAATATCTCCTTTTTCATCCTTAATTGCATTTATTTTTGTCTCTCTTTTTTGCTTTAAGATAATTTGCCAATAATCTTCCCGCCTTATTTGAACTTCCATAATATAAAACCTGCTGAGAAATAATATCCTTCCTAACCAATTTAGAAGAAATCTCATTATATTTACATTTAGCTTTTAAAAGATCTTGCAATGTAGAACGTTCCCATTTTCTAATCAGTTTTGATTCTAAGATTTTAGGTTTTTTTTTCTATAATAATAAATTGCTTTTTTAATTGTTTCTTAATATATGCTGAGAATGCAATAACTTGACCTCTCATGGTTGCCTTAAAAGCATCCCACAAGGTTTCTATAGAGATTTCTTCAGAGTTGTTAATTTGAAAATACTCATCAATTTTTAATTGAAAACCTTCAAAATTCTGGGTACATAAGCAATGCATTATCAAATCTCCAAACAGGCTTAGCATTATCTTGATCAACAAAATTTAAATCAATCCATAAACCCCCATGATCCGACATAATTATTGGATCTATGGAAGCTTGCGTTACTTGTTGTATCAACTGATCAGAAACAAAAATATAATCTATTCTAGAAAAAGATTTATGAACATGCGAACAAAATGAAAATTCCCAATCATTAAAATGAAGAATACGCCATATATCTTTTAAATTACAAGAGTTTACAAAATTATCTAAACCCAGTGACTTCATAATCTTACTGGGATTCTTATCCAATAAAGGATCCATTACAGCATTAAAGTCTCCCGCCACTATCAAATTGCTATCAGCCAGTGGTAAAACTAATTGTTGTAGAGTCTTAAAAAACTCAATTTGATTCGAATTAGGGGCATATACATTCATAAGTGCCATGGTATTATTGCCCATACTCATGTCTACATGCAGCCATCTGCCTAGAGGATCTGCAGCCACCATATTAAACGTTGCAGAACATCTTTTATTAACTAGGATAGCTACTCCAGCTTTTTTCTTTACAGCAGGTGCAAAAAAAACAATCTTTCACCCAATTACCTATTAGCTTTTTAGATTCCTCCCCAGACAGGTGAGTCTCCTGAATGAAACAAACATCCGTATTCTGCTGTTTCAAATATAATAACGTCTTCGTTCTTTTAACCGGATGGTTGAGGCCATTAACATTCAAAGAAAAGATTTTAAAACCTATTATATCGATTAATCACAAATAATATACAATACCATATAGCAATTATATAATCACTTTCCCTACTTTGAAAATTCAAATTTAACCCCAACCCCCTACCCATTCCCCATCACCACCCTCCCTCAACCCATCCCCCCCCCACCCCCTTAATGCTAACTTTGAAATGCCCATATTAGATCAAGTAAATGAGAAACTCCCCCAGGCCATATCAAAAAACCAATAAGTATTTACTCAAATCAACAATTAGCAATATATGCAAGTCACTTATTAAAAGAAAGAAATAGTTAACATAATAAATCTACTATTTTTTTTTTTCGAAGAATAATCTATAACATACTCTCCGAAAAGAAATAAGATTATATTAAATCTTCTTTTCATATTCTCACCCCACATTTAATTAAACAAAACCCAAGTACATCCAGCACATACACTTTTAGTAATTACAGGCCATCAATTCCCATCTGTCTTATGTTAACAACATGCAATTATTCCCACAACTTGGTACGAATACCATATCCAAATCTCTGTTCATCATCAGATCTGCTCTTCATCATCCTACTTCTTCTTTCTTCAAAAGATCTTCTTTGTATCTGTTTCTGTATGCTTACTCCTGTAGGCTTCTTTAATAAAGTATCCATCCTACATTCATACAGTACCTGTATATATTAATCCATAACTTTATAGAATATAGCATATCCCAAGATTAACTTTATGGAAGTCACCATACAGCTGTTAAGTTGAAAATCTGCATTTCTCATAGACTTCCTTCCTCCAAATTAACTGTGCATCAAAATATATTAGAATCCATGGAAAGCAAAAAATAGCATCAGGGTATAAGATGAGAATCAGACCGTATCATACATGAACTGATTCCATTCATACTACAATACCCAACATCCTTTACTTCCCACCATATTGCAGAAAACTCTCATAATCTGCCAACCTTTTATGTCAATTTGCAAATCATTTGACATTCTTTACAGTTATAAGAATCCATTTCCTTCAGTACTTTAATTAAACCACTGCAGACTAAGATGCATACAAACATCTTTACTGTCTTCTTCTCCCCTGTACCTTGTAATGTAGTTTTTAAAGTACTGCAGGAATAAACAGTACATATAGGAAATTGTAATGCACTTGGAGGAATGAGTCTAAAAGTGCTGAAGAATCTCAAAGCACAACCTTGCTGTGGAAAATGCAGAGTTACCATTGCCAATTACTGAATAACATCCAGAGCATTGTTAAATCTGTTCCTGCTCCACATGTCTTGTATCATTCTCAAACCCAAGCTTAGCCTTCTTTAAAATCTTCTCTCCAACCATCTAGGGAAATGAAAAAGTTCACATATTCCCCTTAATGTTATGCCATATTCACATCTATTATGCTCAGTTCCGGTATAAGGAAGAACTCTCCTTTAACACCTCTCACTAAACAGCCACATTCCATGCAGCTGCTTCCACTGACTGTCAGAATGTTGAGCCAATTCAAAATTAACTGTAGAGTTACCCAGGTTTATATCTTTGGCTTTGAGTTTTAAAATATATTTCACAAACTACCAAAAATAAACTAAAGTATTATAAAAAAACTAAAGAAATAGGAAAAAGATATAAAACCCAGTTCCATTCCTATGTGGCAATAGGCATTTCACACCTATCCAGGAACTCTTAACTTAGCAGAATCTTCAAAGTTGAAAGTTTTATTTTCATGAGTAACCCTCATAATTGCTGGATAAATTAGACCATATCTGGCTCCCAACACTCTTAACTGTGGGCGTAACTCTTACAGTTGTTTTCTTTTATAAGCAGTCTCCTTCGCAAAATCCTGTACTATGTGTAACTTTGCATCTTGGCACTTGAGGTTTCTGTTCTCCTTAGCCAATTTAATAATCTCCTCAACCTGTTGGTATCTGAGCATCTTAAAAATCAGGGGGCGCGGTCCTTTTTGATTACTAGATCTCCTTATTGGGACCCTATGTGCCCTTTCAAGTTCCAATGGATATTTGCTTTTTATTGGCAGAATTTTCGGTAGAAAATTAGTGAGAAAGGCTATGGGATCATTTTTTTCTATCACCTCTGGTAACCCAAGCACCCTTAAATTACTCCGTCTTTCCCTATTAGACAGATCCTCCAGTTCTTTCTTTAATATCTCTATCTCCTTGTGATCATTTTTATATTGTATTATTTCTACCTCAGTTCTCTCCACACGTTTTTCTATATGTTCAATTTTTATATCTACTATTTGCATTCTTTTACTCAAATTTTCTACCTCTTTTTTGACCTCTTGTATGTTTTTTGTATTATTTAAAACTATCTCTTCAATCTGCTGCAATTCCTTCATGAGATCTCTGTTCTCTATTTCTTCCGTTGGAAGCGGAACTAATGCAGGAGACGTCGGCTCCAACTTTGACCTCTTGACGCTTCCTGCTCCTGTTCCCGCTGAAGCGCTTTTACACTGCTTCCCCGAAGCCATTCCGCTACCGAAAACAAAACTTTACTGATGCGACTCGCAATTTTTTTAATACTTTAAAGTATTATAATTTTACAGAGCTCCTCAACTACCCAACCATATCGGAACGCTCCAAAGCTTTTCAATTAAAAAACCTACAAAAAACATGAGATGCATGTGTCACCTCTCACACATAGCGGGGATATTCTGAACAGACTCAACTGGCTGGTGGTCCCTACAGGATGGGTTTAAGAACCAGTCTGTTCACCATCCCAATTAATTCCCTGGTATCTAGTGGCACCCCTGATCCTCTTGATCAGTCATTCTCCAAGATGGCAACACCTGCTGAATATGGGTCTTTTCCTTAGAGTACTGTGGGTAGAGACTATCAAATAAGGATGCCATCATTTTTCATGACGACAGCACCTAAAGAAAAAAAGGGGGGGGGGTACCACTCTTCCTTCTTAAGCTGTGCCTGATGGGAAGTGTCACTAGACATCAGGAATCCAAGCAGAAACCTGTTGGATGGCGGGAGAGTATATCACTATAAATAATCCTACACTACCCTGGACCTAGCAAAATAATTCCCATGTTGTGTGCATGTCAAAAGCCACCATTTCCTACCATGTATTAAAGCAGAATGTTTAATGACTTCATCACTACACATGTTTAATGGAGTCTGTTTTGCTCAGCAAATTCTATAGGCATACAGTGGTAATTGTATGAGGCAGCTCACAGTAGCTTTTTGCATAGGCTTCTTATGTAGGACAACTTCTCTAGTTACACTAGAATTTCTTAAAAATAGTGGCAACTAGGCCATTCTGCTTACCTTGTGGTGACATTAGGAGGTTGACGCTTTCCAGCACATCCAGGAAAAGTTCATTCCTGCGATACTTGATTCCCTCACGTCTCCAACCTATCTGACCTGTCACTTGACTGGTGATCTGGGACTGTTCCTCTTTAGTCTATGATGCAAAAGAAATCTTAACTGAATAGGCAAGAATTATACTAACGGCGTGAATCACCATCTACTACTGGAAAAGAAAGCATTTTAGAAGTCTTAAAACTACTATAGTTAGTCAGTTCCTCAAAAAAACAGGATTAATTACTATATCAAGATTAAACGACTCGGTCACCTCTGAATAAGTCGGTCATGCTTGGCAGCAAACAAAGCCCCCTTCTCCTAATAGGACATCCACCATATCCAAAACTCACACTACATGTACAATTCCATACTAAACTCCAAACACTTACAGAATATGACAGGCCATATTCACAGAACATTGCTAATTAGCTGGGAATGAATGAGAGCAAGAGAAGTTCACCCAGAGCAGAGGAACAAAACCAACTCTTAACTCCCAGTTACATAGGCAGAAGCTGAGGCATAGCCACAAGACAATATAATCCTCTCAATCTCACATTAGCTCTCCCCCAATCATACCTTCAGCTGGCAGGGCTTGATCATCCCCACCAGCCAATAGTGTGGGAGGGGGCGCAGAAGACCATTACAACATACCTGGTGCTATAGTCAGTCCAATCACATGGAGAAAGAACAAGGAAGCGATGCAGAGGTGTGGTTTATGCAGGGTTAAACACACAAGCAGGTCAGCATAAAAGGAGGGGGGAGAGAACAAAAAGATTAAAAAAAGGTTAGGACAAGAGCAACCAAGAAACAGAACTGTTTTACAGATGAAAGCAATATTAAGGCAGTTACTCAAATGGATTTAAAAAATTCAAATTGATGACCAAATTAAAAGGCCGAAAGCCCATGTACTGGTATCAAACTACACCATTTTAGTTCTCACCTCTATTTTAGGTCATTCACACTAGGAGAAAAGGAGAAATTAGGTTCTTACCTGCTAATTTACTTTCTTTTAGCTTCTCCAGACCAGTTGAGGTTAATCTTACGAATGAGTATATATCCAATCTTGACCAGCAGGTGGAGACTGAAAACAAAACTGTGGGACAGTATATAATATATTCCCTTCTCTATTTACATCAATCTGCCGAATAGCCAAGCAGAGCTAAGAACTGGAAAACAGAAAGAAGTTGTTACTCCTGTTCGGAGTATTGTTAACATACCCAAATGCTGTTGGAAAATGCAGAGGAGAAATACCAGAAGGAAAATGTCCCCACAGCTCACCAGCTAAGCCAGCCGAGCTACAGCCGCTGTTCTTTAATTCTCCCCGGCCCTAGAAAAATACTAGAACCCGCAGCAAAAAACAAAACTGCCCGCGCAACAGCCCCAACACACCAATAACAGACAAGGTGGGGACCTCTACTGGTCTGGAGAAGCTAAAAGAAAGTAAATTAGCAGGTAAGAACCTAATTTCTCCTTCTTTAGCACTCTCCAGCCCAGTAGAGGTTAATCTTTACGAATGGGACGTACCAAAGCAGTCCCTCTCAAGGGCGGGATCCCCGAAAGGCCGACACCAGAACACAGTCACCGAACACAGCGTCCCGACGCTCCTGAACATCTACCTGTTAGTGTATGACAAAGGAATGCAAGAAAGACCATACCGCAGCCACTGGAGGCACGAGCGACGACTCAGCCCAAGAAGCTGCCTGGAATGAGCCTTGAGAAACTCCGGAACGGGCTTCTGCCTCAGAAGATAAGCGGAAGCAATAGTCTCCTTGATCCAGCGCGCAATAGTATGATCGGATTTCATGACCTCCTGGGTCCGCTGCACATAAGAGCGAAGGACCCAACCGACATCTACATTGTGCAGCTGTCTTTGCTCAGAAGAGCCCTCTCGACTACCCAAGACCGGGAGGACCACAGATTGATTGACATGAAAAGGAGAAACTACTTTTGGCAGAAAAGAAGGAACAGGCCTCCCTAGAAAACTCCAAGAAAGGAGCCCTACAAAAGAAAGCCTGTAGCTCAGAAACACGCCTAGCGGAAGTAATGGCCACCAAAAAGACCGCCTTCAGAGTAAGGTCCTTCAAAGAGCAGCCATCCAACGGTTCGAAGGGCGGCTGCACCAAAACAGAGAGAACCAGATTGAGATCCCAAGATGGAACAGAGGGTCGCATGGGAGGCCTGAACAACTTGGCCGCCCACAAAAGAGCGAATCACATCAGGAATGGCTGTCAAACGCTGACCTGTCACTAACCCCTGAAAGGCCTGAACAGTCCCAGCCGCTAAAAACAGGCAAGTTGGCATCAGCTGTCAAAAAATCAGCTGAGAGGGAATCCCTTGCAACCCGACCGTCAGCAGTTCAGGGAATCCCTCTGTGGGCGGTTGGAGAAGACTGTGCTTCCCCACTGCTCCCAGCCGACTCGCAAGGCACCATCGGTGGGGAGCTCTGGGCGCCTACAGCTGCTGCCAATGGAGCTCCTCCACCACACCGGCCTGAACACTGCTTGCACAGGCCGGCTGCGATTGCCTCGCGTCTGGAGCACAATGAGCACTTTTTCCCTTTCGAAGTGAACATTGCTCCATACGCGACCTAGCTAGAAATAAAGTGCCGGTTAGATGAAAAATACAGTTTTCTTAAAGGGAAGCAACCCTTCAGAATGGCACTACCTCAGGATTTTTTTTTTTTCAGAACAGACTCCACAGACTCAAAGCAATATGCCTTGCTTGATTTAGGGGGCAAGGCTTATTGCCGAGGTTCCTCTAAAAAAAATGTGGGGAGGTGGAGGAAGTGGGGGGAAGGACCCCTCTCGAGACCCGCCGGGTTTGACACCCCTGAGGTCAGACGGACCCCCAAACAGGGCCCACCCAAGCTCTGTCCGGACAAAAAACAGGGACTAGAAAACCCCCTAAACAAATTCCAACAGCCCTACCAAGGGAGATGGGTATAGAGCACTCAACACCTGCTGGAGACTGAAAGAAGACTGAGGTAAATAGAGAAGGGAGTATATTATATACTGTCCCACAGTTTTGTTTTCAGTCTCCACCTGATGGTCATGATTGGATATATACCCCATTCGTAAAGATTAACCTCTACTGGTCTAGAGAGTGCTAAAGAAGTTTCATTTTATCACCTTTCAAATGGACTAACAGCAACTACACTACTTTGTATCCCATATACTGTTGTAAGCATGAAATAGGTGAAACTTATTCATGCCTGTTAATTCCTTTCCTTGAATCATTCTAGACCAGTCCAGTTAAGTGGTGTGCAAAAGAGCAGAGAGGACAAGGCTCCCTGAATAACCACTGTTTGTCAAGATGTCAATCTTCTAGTGTTTATGGAGTGCAGCAATGACTAAACTGCTTCTCTGCACTTATATTCTGGGGAAACTACCCAGGTCAGAAGTGGGAGGAAATGCTGCAGAGATATATGAATGACCATCCCTAGGCTGCTGTAGCAGTGGGTTCCTCAGAGAAAGGCTGGCATTCTGGGACACTACTATCCACTTGAGAGGATCAAGTCATATAATGAAATCAGCACCCGATTCCAATGCTACCTATGACAACTCCAGCAGCTGTTACACCTAAAATCTGGGATGGCCTGAGTGACCTTGTCCCCACAAAACAGATGACTACTTAAGAAGCTTCTCAACTTGTCAAGATCCTCCTCCATAACTTGGCCCCTCTCCACTGGAAAGTGGTCTTCTTTGTCACTACCCCTGAGAATACCTTCCAGATCCTCTAGGATGGAGGTGTTCTTATCTGAATGCTTTTTCAGGCTAGAGGCAGAGATCTGTTGGGCTGAAGAGATCATATTGAGCTGATTTGGAGGAGAGGGTTCGGCTGGGCCCAGAGTGAAAATGCAATCTACAAAGGCACCAGTGGGTCTATGATATTAAATCCCTAGGCAATGTTAGACTGAATGGCTCCTGCCCATTTAGTCTAAAAAATAAGACCTCAGAATGCCACTAAATGACTCCTAAAATATAGTATTTGATATTAACAAAGAATCATTTTTATAGCACTGGAGTTATCCTGCAAAGCCCTGGATTTTCAAACAGATGTGATAAGGACAGGTGCTTGAGGAATTCAAACAGAATGGCTCCAGCTACCAGAAAAAAACAAAAGGAATTGACCCCAAAATATCCACAAAGAAGAAAATCCAGAGAAAAACAAAAAAAAAAAACTCTGTGGAGTGACGATGTTCCTAAATGGACTTTATTTGAAAGTATCAAAGTTCCAAAGGTACACTAAAATCATCCACATAAAATAATTCCATCCACATAAAAGTAAATCATCCACATAAGAGCCTTAAAGGACCTAGTCCGCTAGGGATACAGGACCCAACACGGTCCGCGTTTCGACAAAAAGTCTTCTTCAGGGGTCCCTGGGGGTCCTATAAAGGTGTGTACGTGGGAAACAATTGTGTGGTGAACCGGAAGTGAGACACTGCTTGCATTTGCTACCAGAGCCATTGTTTCAAACAGATACCAAATTATGACAAAGGAAGATACTATTTTTAGAACAAACAAGTCTATAAAGACAGGCTGTAGCACCTTGGTTTCTTCTTGCTCCTTCCTCTCTGCATCTTCATACCTATATACCCACTGTTAAGAAACACATACCTCATTCATTCAGGCAGGGCACAGGCTCTCTGCTCTCATTCATTCAGGCACACACACAGAAACAGCTCTAAATCTAATTTATACTCCATATTTGTAAAAGCTTATTCCTATAAAATACTCTTTATGTACCACCCAGCTCTTGTCTCATCTTACTTCCCAATGCCTCTGAGGCAAACCCGGGACTCAAAATAGACTAGACAATACAAAAACAGAAAACATTACATAAAATAAAAGAATCCACAAACACAAAAAGATTACAAATAACCTTGACCCATTTTTACCTGGCTCTTGATTCCCTGTTGAGTGATGAAGGTTTTCAGGGCTCCAGTTTCAGAGTTTTGAGGGTATCCAAAGTCCAGGATTTCTACAAAAAAAAAAAAGAAAAAAAGACGACACACACATGCAAGGCAACAATGCTGAATACTAATGAAAGTGCAAGCAAAGAATGAAAACTGCCAATTCCATCTAGTTAATCAATTCCCCATCTCACTGCACTATCCAACTCAGCAAGGTCTACTTTCCCCCAGCTTTCCACTTGAGTGCAAACAGCCTCAAGATTCTAGGAGTAATACTAGACCAAGGACTAACCATGAAAGGCCATATAGACTCCTTAATCAAGAGGGTTTTTCACTCTATGGAAACTTAAGTCCATTAAGGCGTACTTCCACACTTCAGCTTTCAGAATTCTAGTACAATCCCTAATACTAAACCACCTGGACTATTGCAACATCACCCATCTGACAATCCCCCAGAAGCAAATGCAAAGACTACAACTGATACAAAATGCAGCAGTCAGGATGATTTTCGGGCTGAAGAAGTCTGATCACATAACCCCTTCCTACCGACTCCTGCACTGGCTGCCGATGGAGGCGCGCACGAAGTTCAAGCTAGGATGTCTCTGCTTCAAAGTATTAAATGGTCTAGCCCCAAAATACATTACAGACTTCTTCTCATTCCCAACCAACAGACATGAAAGAAAAACACACATGAAATTTGTCTCCCCACCGGCTAGAGGGTGCAAATATAAGAGACACCATCAACAACTGCTATCATATCAAGCAGCCATATGGGGTAAAGACCTAGAAAAACTAATTGCGCACACAAACAACTATGAAGACTTCAGGAAACACCTAAAAACTTACCTATTCTTGAAATACCTAGGTAACGAACCGGAACATCAACCCCCCTCGTAACATCAACACATACCTGAACGTGTAAACTGCAAACCCCAACCCCTATTCACTAAATATGAACACTCTACGAACTTACGGAATATTTCTACTTCTGTGTAAACAACTTGGCACTTCCTGGCCTTGCAACACACAAACTGACGTTAACATTATTAATGTTATCAGATGTACACTGCTATACTCTCTAATTCATTGTACGAGATATACACTGATATACTCTTTAATTCGCTGTACGTAAAGTTTCTCTTGATTGTATTTACAGTTTCTTTGATTGTATTTACAGTTTCTCTTGATTGTATCTACTGTTTCTTTTATTGTAAACCGCCTAGAAGTCGCAAGATTGTTGGCGGTATATAAGAATAAAGTTATTATTATTATTATTTTGAATGCAGACATCTTTCCTCAGTTAAAACCCAGAATGATGCAGACACCCAACACCCTCTAAACACGTTCAATCCAATCCGCCCAATAAAGTAGCAAGAGCTGAATCTGGCGCTTTTTCTGCCAATTGTAGAACACAGACCATAGAAGTCCTACTTCCCAACCACTGGAGTTATCAAAGCCCACCAGCCTTGATCACAATCCGTTATTTGCCATTTACGGGACCAAGACTGAAGAAATCTGTCAAAGCTCACTCCAGGTACGAGGTCATTTTTGTTTTCCATATACTGCTTCTCTTAAATGCCATCATTGTCTTCACAACCTCCCACTGGAAGACATTCCAGGATTTACTACCCTTTCTGTGAAAAAGTATTTCCCGACATTGCTCCTAGTCTCCCTTGCTGCAATCTCATGACCTTTCGTACTACTCCTCTATTTGCATATTAATGCATTAATTACATCTGTACAATATTGCCCCCCAATCCATCCTTTGATGTCCTCAAATTTCTTTGCATGTGTCTTGACAAACCCCCATATCATTTTTGTTGTCTTTCTCTGAATCACCTTAAGTGATTAATGAGATGCAGCCTCCAAAACTGAGCAGTTCTCTAAATGGAGTCTAACGACTTGTACAAAGACATTACCACCTCTCTACTGAATGTGTCTCTCTATACAGCCTCCAAAATATATTTACATTTGATGAACATATTTTTAGTTTAAATATTTTTAGAGTGGGTGGTGTTTTGCAGACCACAACAATGAATGCTCCATCTTATTGCTGGGCTTTCACACCCTTTCTGTAGGGAGTCTGACTAGCACATATGGTCTAAATACAATTGTTTGCCTAGTCATGTGAGCTTCTAGTAAGAAGCCAGGTTTTATTTGGTCAAGGACCTAATGTGATTTCTTGACCGACCATGGTATTCATAACAGTAGTCTCCAGCACTGTAACTCAAATGCCTCAGTGGTCTATGTTCTCCTTTTCATGGCCAAACTTTCACAGCCATTAGTATAATAGAATCCCCCCCACACACACATATTGTAAGATTCAAATCTTTTAAAGATCTCAACCTAAAGTCTTCTCCAATTCTGCAACAAACTTCGACTATTTGCATCTTTGTTGATGATTGAAGTTGTAGACAATTCTGGCTTTTAGGATCAATGTCTTCAACAGTTTTGAAGTTTTTGTCCTCCAGTTACCACTTTTTATCGTGAGTGAGTGAGAGAGAGGGGAGAATCTAAATAAGGACTTCAATCTTCTTTGTTTTCAGCTATGAGTGAAGTGCCATCAATATACTGAAGGTTGTTGGATATTCCTGCTTTCATTATGTTCTCTCCCTAGTTGTTCAGTTTATATGCAGAATGTAGCCCTGTCAAAACACCTTTGCCAACTAAGAACATGGAGAAATTGATTCAATCTTGATTGGAGCTTGATGTTCTTGTACAAATTCCACATTAGAGTAATCAGATGCTCAGGGATATCCACCACAATGTGAAACAAAGACAACAGGCCTTACAAAAGGCAATAAAACAAACTTATTTGATACTCTTTGGTTTTTAATTATCCAGAATGCATCAGTGATATCTTGTCCCTTTTTCTGAATCCTGCTTGCACATCTGGAACTTCTTTCCATATATGGCCCAAGTCCATTGAATAATCTTCCGCATGACCTCACTGTCATGTGACACTAAGGAAATAGTATGGTAGTTTGTGCAGTCTTAACATAAGAATTGCCATACTGGGACAGACCAAAGGTCCATCAAGCCCAGGTCAACCATCAAAGGTCCTTCAAGCCCAGGTCAGGCAGTGGTCAACCCAGATCCCAAGTACCAGACAAAAACCCAAAGAGTAGCAACATTCCAGAGCTGAGATTGTGATGACATAATGCCTCATTCCACCAATGCCAAAATACCAGCCTCAGTGATGTCACAATGGCTTCATTGTCCTATACTTGGCTCACATAGGAACATAAGAGCTGCCATACTGGGACAGACTGAAGGTCCATCAAGCCCAGTATCCTGTTTCCAGTGGCTAACCCAGGTTCCAAGTACCTAGCTAGATCCCAAGTAGTAAAACAGATTTTATGCTGCTTATCCAAGGAATAAGCAGTGGATTTTCCCAAAGCCATCTCAATAATGGCCTATGGTCTTCTCCTTTAGGAAATTATCCAAACCTTTTTTAAACTCCTCTAAGCTAACTGATTTCATCACATTATCCGTTTTAGGAAACTGGAATGTTCATTGCACTTCCCAGATTTCTTGACAAAGCTTTGTGAACACCTTAAAGTAGGGCTGCACATTCTCAATAATTAATTGCAATTAAAATCGTGTGCAACCCACTTCCTGAACGCCTTCCTCTTCCCCCTGCAATCCACAGCTTAACATTAACCCAATCTTTAGCCCTGATGCCTGTCTCTCTAACCAGGCCCTGCCTCCTTCTGACATCAGATGGCAACGAGCCAGGTCAGAGAGAAAGGCCCAATGCAGATTGCAGGCAGCCTTTTGTAAGTTGCTGCTGACTGCAGGGCTGAAGCGTGCAGGAGGAAACAGGTGGAAAGATGCTGGATCGTGTGGGAGAAAGTGAATTAAGATCTGGACCTAGGGATAGGAGAAAAGGAAGATACTGGGAAGCCCCCTGGAGGCCTTAGCAATTTCCAAAGCTGCAGTATCAATTCAATGGCTGGTGGGGTTGTTGAAGCCCCATCAGCCAAAGAAATCTGCTGCCTAAGTCACACTCTTTCTTCTCAAACTGCCCCACCCCCTCTCATTGCACAAGGAGGGACATAAGGCTAAGAAGCCTTAACTCGAGTCAAACGCCCACTGCCAAGGTCCTGTGGGGACCCCTACTACATATCTTACCAAGCTAAAGTCCATGAGCTATAGCTTGGGACAACAGAGAACCAATCTGCCTCTACACTTCACTTGGAGGGGAGGGGGGCAGCAGCGGCCGCTGTGACCTGAACTCCAGAAGGTACCAGCCCTAGGACTCAACCTAATGGAGGCAGAGCTGTACACAGTTTTGGGAAGTCAGTTCTAACCTAAAGGACTTGTTGAACCAAGCCAGACCTACACTACATGAGGTAAAGAAAAATCCTGGAAATGCCAGGTTACACCAGCATACTGCTATCACTAGAATAGTTCATTATCTTTGTCTCCATTGCTGGTTGGGCAACTCACTACTTTGGTCTGGACCATTGGTATTCAACCCAGTTCTCAGGGACCACCTGGCCAGTCAGGATTTTCAGGATATCCACAATGAATATGGATGACTGAGACTTTGAAAACCCAACTGGCCATGTGGTCCCTGATGACTGGGTTGAATACCACTGGTCTACTCTGGACTGTCTACCTGGATGAAAACAAAATTTTATCAGTGTAAAAAAGCCACACAAAACATCTTGCAACTGAACCATCTCAAACTTTTATGTGCCCGAGTTTTCCTGAAACTAAACAATTTTCCTAATCTATATGAACACCGTCTTGAGAAGGAAAACCAAAACAGAACCTTCCAGCCCTTTTGCTGGATCATTTTTTTTAACATCTAAATCCATGTTTATATATTTGACCTTTGCAACTTCCAGTGCACCCAAAATCAATATGGCTTCTTACATGCTGTTCAGGTTTAACATTGTACATCCAAACAAGATTAACCTGCCATACATACAGCATCTCCAAAAGACAGGCAGACCTTTATAACTAAGGAATACATTAACTTCTAAAATATTAAAGTTGGGTTTTGGCCAGGTACTAGGGGTCTGGATTGGCCACCGTGAAAATGGGCTACTGGGCTTGATGGATCAATGGTCTGATCCAGTAAGGCTATTCTTATGTACTAGCTGAGAAACAGGCAGAGTTAACCAACAGGCTGATCTTTCCTACAGTTCCTTAAAACCTAGTCTTGTACTCTAGTGCCTGTCTTTACCCCAATCTGAGACCACCAATGGGTCAGGTTTTCCCTAACATGCATGCATGAATAGCAGGCACAGAAACCTCCTTGGCAGTCCTTCAGTGAAGACCAAGTTCCAGTGGGGAGTTAAAAAAACAAAATAAAAAACACATGTAAACCGAGCCCTCATTAGAAATGAGTTTGTCAAGCCCCATAGAATAGATTCTTTTGCCTTCAGTGTGATTATGGCAAAGAGCGTGCAAAGTGAGAGAAGGTGATAAGTCACCAAGAACAGGATAACACGAAGTGAACAAAAGGATATCCAAACAGAAGAAGAATCTATCTGTGCAGCACTTTCTTTAGGTTTTGATTCTCTCATGAAGATGTAATAAAAATCAAAACCTAAAAAAATTACAGCAGAGTAGTTAAGCGTAGAGTCGGCAAGCACTTTTGTTTTGCACAAAAGTTACATCTATTTTCAGATGGCTGTTTAGAAGAGGCAAGTGTAACATCAGTTGATAAGCATCTGTTCTTCCCCAAGGTGAATAATTAAGAACACTTACCTGTGTGCATCTGCAGGACCCCATAGCTGCTGAACAGAGGCCCAAAGTTGGTTAATTATGAAAAATATTTATAAAAAATGCTAAATAGGACATCATTTCCACATTGAAACAGGTTACAGACTGGTGTATACCAAGTACCAGCGAAGCCAAAATTTTCCCAGCCTGAATAAACCCTAGGCATCCCAGCATTTTTGTTCTCCTCCTCCCTCCCCCTACATAAGGTGTCCCACAAATCACTACACTTTTTCTCTGTTTCGTTCCAGGTATCATTCAAAAGAATAGTTAGGCTTTGCAGTTTTGTAAGCTTATCATCCCTTACCAATGGCTTGCCAACTGACAGTAGAGCAGCGTTGCAAAATTTCTGCTTGCGTCCAAAGGTGGCTGAAAGTTATCAAAAATGGAGACACTCATGTGGAGGAATAAAACTTGTTTTTGAGGCTTTGGAACGTGATGGCAAGCCTAGCAAATAAAACTGCAACGACTTTTGTTGAGGCTAAGAATATGAATAAACTCAGTTTCTTGTGTAATTTTAAAAATTTACTAAAAGTGTGTAGTGACTTTTGGGACACCCTGTATTTATGCTTACAAGTGGGATTCAAGAGATAACCTAAGAAAAAGGTTTTTCTCAGCTGTCCCAGCCTTCAACGTCTGGTTTTGAAAAGAAATGGCCAACAACCTTGAGGAATGGGAAGAGACATTTACTCCTATCCAATTATAGCATATTTTAATGCTACTTGCAACAAAGTCTGAAATATGCTATTAATGAAATCAATAGAGGGAGGAACGTGACAGAGAATTTACTATTGGGGTCCTCCTCCTAAATGATACCATTAGAGAGATTACAATATAACTTGTGAGACGGATGGGAAGGGGACTAGGCTTTTCTATACTTATATTGTACCTCAAGTAACAATTCAGGCCATCAATGTTTTCTCTGCACAGGGTTGTCTGGTTTGGGGGTAAATACTGCAGGGAGCATTGTAACTAGAGAGTTGCACAGGGACAGAAATCCCACCCATCTCCGCCAGGATCCTCTCTGTCCCCACCCATCCCGCAAGGAATTTACCTCCATCCCCGCCCGTCCCCATAAAAAGCATTAATTACTTCTGACAGGACCATCAATTCCACAGTTTCTTTGTGTTTGCACTGTTTTCCTTGTGGAATCTCTTTGGTGGAACCCTTTTTTTGTTTTCTGTTCAGGTAATTAACTTAACCCCCCTCTTTTACTAAGGTTGACGTGTCCATTATGTTATATGGATGAACCCTGCTTCCAAAGCCTTCCATCCCCGTGGGAGTCCCGTTGGTTAGAGGGGGGTTACCGTGGGAGTCCCGTGGGCTAGGGAGGAATTCCCGCGAACCCCATTCCCGTGCAGACCTCTAATTGTAACATACAGTAATGATTTGTACATTTATTGTTTAAACAGTAATGAACTATAGGAACGCACCTCCTACCCCCACCCACTGTTTTTATTCTATTTGGGCAGTAATCAAATTCATGGAACAAAACCTCCGTGCTCCTCTTTACTCTGCATTTAATAGCATTTTTATTGTCCTATACAGATGTTTTATTATTTCTGTGATGGTATATAGAAAGTTTAACTGTCTCCAAACAGCTAGTTAATACCAATACAAAATAATACACTAATGCTAAACCCAGATGTGGCTTAGTGGGTTAAAAGGAGAAATTAAGTTCTTACCTACTAATTTTCTTTCTTTTAGTCCCTCCAGACCAGCACAGAAACACCTGGAAAACTAATAATGCCAAACAAATTGACTCTGGTCTCCAGAACATTAATCTATCAGGACGCTTCCTCCAGGGACCAGCTGCCCGAGCCAAGCGACCAAGACATTGCGCAACCCAACCAAGCAGACTGGCATCCATGAGAAGCACTGTCCACTGGGGCTTATCCATACTCACTCCCTGAACCAGATTGAAAGGCCATAGCCAGCGGCACAAGCTGCGACAAACTAACCCCCGAAGAGGGATAGGAGAGTCCAGATTATGCATCTGCAGCAACCACCACTGAAGAAGCGCATATTGAAGAGGGTGCAAGTGAGCCCAAGCCCATCTGACCACTTTAAGGGAGGCCGCCATCGACCCCCAAGACCTGCAGAAAATCCTATGCCCGAGGACACCAATAATCCATCAGAAAGCAAATCTGCGACTGCAACTTGAACACTTGGGCCTCAGGAAGGAAGCCTCTCCCCCAAGCTGGTGTTGAAGAGAACCCCGAGATGGAGCTTTTGGACAAGCTGACCACCCATCCCAGTGACTGCAGAAACTCCACAACCTGAGTAGTAACCTGGGAGCTCTCCTGGAAAGACTTTATTCAAATCAACCAGTCTAGAAAAGGATGAACTAAAATGCCCTCCTTGTGCAAGGCCGCTACTGCCACCACCACAACAATCTTGGTGAAGGTCTGTGGAGCCGTGGCAAGACCAAAAGGAAGCACACAACCAATAGTGCTTGCCCAAAATTGCTAAAGTGAAGGTATCGCTGATGGAAGTCTCAAATTAGACTATGCAGGTAGGCCTCTGTTAGATCAAGAGAAGTCAAAAATTCCCCAGACTGAACAGCAAGAATTATGGATTTCAGGGTTTGCATGTGAAAAGAAGAAACCCTGAAGTGCCCTGGACATCTTTCAGATCCAAGATGGGCAGAAAAGACCCCTCCTTCTTGGACACCATGAAGTAAATGGAGTACCTGCCAGTACGAAACTCCTGAGAAGGCACTGGGAATACCACTTTGAGGTCCAGCAACCTTTGCAGCAACTGACAAAAGCCCGCTTCTTCAAGCTGCTCAACAAGGAGAAGAGAGGAAACAATCTGGCAAGGGCCAGGAAAACTTGAGTGCATAGCCGTCCTGAATCACCTCTAGAACCCACTGATTCATTGCGATGCCAGTCCACCCCCAGTAAAACTCCCGCAACTGGGCTCCTGCCAGAAACAGTGGAAGGACCCACAACAAGTCATTGGGCTGGACAGGTGGAGGAAGAACCTCCAGAGGAATTGTGACCTCCCCCCGTTGGGCACCCTGAAAAGACTGCATGCACTGAAAGAAATGTCCTCTGGAAGGAAAAGCCTCACCCCAGCCAGGGTGGCACTGAAGAAAATCATGCAAACGCCCATGGGCAATGCCACCCCTTGATGCATGGCGAGGATTATCCTCAGGAAGCCGGGGCACTCAAGGCCTGAACAAGCTTATCCAACTCCTTATGAAAAAGGAAGGAGGCCTGAAAATAAATTTTTTTTTTTTTAACTGAGCTTAGCCTTCGAAGCTGCAGTATACAGCGAGTGGCCACTCCGAGAGCCATGGACTTGGCAGATGCCCTCAAAAGATCATGCATGCATCCAAGAGATAAGAAGCATTGAGCTCAATCTTAGCCACCTCCTGATCCACCAAGGACCAGTCAGACTCCAGGTCAATGACCTGTTCAGACCATTGAAAAGAAGCCTGGGCTACCAAACCGCCTGGACCGCCAAGGCAACTACATCAAAACTCTGCTTAAGAGACTTCATCTTACAATCCTGTGAGTCTCTCATGGCTGAACTGCCATCAACCGGTACTGTATGTCTACGTGTGATAGCCGAGACCAGCGCATCAACCACGGGAGACTTAAAGGTATCCCTATCCCCATCATGAATGGGATAGAGCCTGGTCATGGACGTGCCAAGCGAGAAGGAGCGTCCAGAGCCTTCCATTGTGTGTGCACCACATCCTGCATATTCTGATGCATAGGAAAAGAATGGGAGGCTGACCGAATCCCCCGAAGGAGGAGGTCCACAACACATGGGGGTCCTTCGCTTCCTCCTTAAAGCACAAAACTGAATAAACCTAGGAGAATAAGCTCCTGCAGCTCTTCCCATGAAAAATGGGCACAACCAACATATCCTCGCCAAGTAGAGTCTCTGAAAAACAACCATCCACATCACCGCTCCCCCCCCCCCCCCAGAGGATCAACCATAAGGTCCAAGCCCTCATCAGGTGAAAACGTGCAAGTCCTCATCACGTGTAAACAAAAAATTCTTGTTCCAAGAAGCCCACGGCCACATGGAGGAGTAGACGCCACAGGGGCCTGAACTTGGGCAGACGTGGAAGGCAAAAGAAACCCCTCCCCCCAAAAAAACAAAAAAAAAACCAAAGCCCTGAGACTTGAATCGGTTCAGCGAATGGCCATACGGATGGTCACAGGGCTCAGGGATCTCCCGTATGAGGAACGGCTGAACAAATTGCAGCTCTACTCCCTGGAGGAACGCAGGGAGAGGGGGGACATGATCGAAGCATTCAAATACCTCACGCGCCGTATCGAGGTGGGGGAGGATATCTTCTTCTTCAAGGAACCCACGTCAACACGAGGGCATCCATGGAAAATCAGGGGAGGGACATTGCATGGTGACACCAGGAAATACTTCTTCACCGAGAGGGTGGTGGATTGATGAAATGGTCTTCCGATACAGGTGATTGAGGCCAGCGGTGTGCCTGATTTTAAAGCTAAATGGGATCGAATGGTGGGTTCTCTTCGCAAAGGGAGGTAGGGGAGGGTCATTGGTGTGGGCAGACTTGATGGGCCTTGGCCCTTATCTGCTGTCACTTTCTATGTTTCTATGACAAAGCAGGACCCCCCCAGCTATCTGTAAGTAAGCCTTATACAAAACAAAATCTGGGGCAAACCACCCCCCCTTCCCCAGCAGAAAAGGAAGCACTCACTGCAGAAGCCGGAGAAACATTTAAAATCTACAGGCAAAACAGCGGAGCTTCCCATCAAAACTGAGGAAAAGCTTGCCGAAAAAAAATCTCCCACAAAGTCTGTAGCAGCAATGAGGCCTGAACAAACCCAGCCGCTAAAGCAGAACTGCAGACAGCAGCTGCTGTAGCGGTTAGGGAGTCCCCAGAACCATCAGCGGTAAGGGAAACCTTATTTTCCTGACTGTTGGCAGCTGGGGAAATCCCTGCGAGAATTCCCCCTTGTGGCAGCCAGAACACTTTATGCAAACGCCGGCTGCATCCACTGCTCGTCAGACACACTGAACACTTTTTCAGCCTCTTAAACAAGGGAAACAAAACCACCAGTTAACAATAAAAACCAATTAAAGCAAATAGCTTCCTTTCAGACTGGCACTGCCTCAGGGTGGTTTAAAAAAAAATAAAAATAAAAAAAAAGTTACAAATGAGCAGACCCCACTGGCTCTCAAAACTATATGTCTTGCCAGAACAGTGGCAAGGCTTACAGCTGAGGCACCTCTATGTGAAAAAATTTGGGGGGAGGTGGGAGAAATGGGGGGAGGGACTTGACCAGTCAAGTGTGGCACCCCCAAGCTCAATCCAGCACCTACAACCGGGACAAGGCGGCCACTAAGCAACGCCTGCATAGGCTTACCACCTCCACCTGCTGGAGACTGAGAACAGCCTGGACTGCACAGCCCACTTGTACTACTGCCAAAAGTCAATGTCTTAGTCTCCACCTGCTGGCAGAGGAATGTAGACCCATCCATTTATGTGCCAGTCTGGAGGGACGCTAAAGAATTAGGCATTTTAACTGGATTACTCTAAACTTTTAAATCATTTTATGGCTCCAATTTGTTCAGATACTTGCATATTGGGTTAAATTCAACATGGTGAACTGTATGTATTAAGTCTGAAATCGATACCCTGTCTAATCAAAGAAACGTCATGTTTTCATGTTTCCACAGTTATCAAGCTGCAAGCCTACACTTTGTGTAGCATGTTGGCAGGTCTCAGACTCATCACATCTCCCCAGCTTAAAGCCCTTCAGACTCTCCATCATAAGGAACTGTAAGTATCAGCAAGCAAGTCATTAGACCTGGAAGAGTTGAGATTCTCCATTGGGATTCAGTCAGTTCTACTATAAAGTTTATGAAGCATTTTCCAGTTTTGCTCTGATGCTTATGGAAGCAAATTCCTTTTTCATTTAGATCCTGTTCCTTGCTTCTTCCTTCCAGGAAGGAAGCGTTTTATCTTTTACTTATCTCCCTGTTACTGTTTTCAAACAGATGTTCCTTTGGGGGTTTTTCATTTCCATGTTATGATTAATAGTGGATGCTGCTATTCATGATACATGTATTTTATTCTGACATTTCTCTTTTTACTTCCAGTTGCCTTTACCATGTTTTGGGCTAGCTATAAAAAAAATTTAAGAGTTCACAAATGGTCAGAGCGATACAGTGAAACTTCTTGCAGTAAGGGGCCCTTTTTACGAAGCTGCAGAGAGTACCTGCACAGTAAACGCACCGAAGCCCATGCAATTCTTATGGGCTTCAGGAGAATTACTACCACAGCTCTGTAAAAAGGGCCTCGAGTGTTAGTTGATTTGATTTATAGCTCGACAGTACCCTGAGTGGTTCACAATGCAAGAGTACAACTTTAGCCTGTAACCGTGCCGAGCTCTACGCTTGTGGAGATGGTGCGGTATACAAACCTAAGGTTTAGTTTAGTTTAGTACTAGCACTAACATAGATAAGACCAAATGGCCCTCTGCCCCACCCACAAAATGTGTGCTTTTAAGATTTTCCTTATTCAGAAGCATTAGCTTCATCTGCTCAAGAACATAAGAATTGCTGCTGCTGGTGGGTCCATTCATGCGGCGGCCCCTAGGTCAAAGACCAGTGTCCTGAGAGTAGCCCTATCTGCGTATATTCCGGTTCAGCAGGTAGATTTAAAAAAATGAGCGCTCCTGGCTTAAACTCAGATGCAGCACCCACCAGAACTACAAAGCCCTGAACAATTCAGGCATGCCCAGCCTCCCAATATTTCTGTGCAGTCTGTCAAAGAAACCCTACCAAGGGAATGCCCCCAAGTTCACTAGAACGTCTAAACGTCCTTTCATTCTGGCAGCTCAACCCTAAACATTCAGGTATGGTACTTAAAACACCAAGTCACGCTTCTTACCGTTTGCAGCTATGATCTTGTACAGCCAGAGAAAGGATCAGGAACAGAAATCAAGTCTCCTCTAGTTTATAGTGCTGCCACTCAAGTAGGAACCTAGCATAGTCACTAAAACTCTCACTATCATTTAGCGCTACCTCCATTGCTGGGAGAGGCAACACCCCAAAAGTCCGTTTACAAGTCAAATAGTCATTAACCAACATACATCAGAGCAATCAAATACAAAAATTCAAATGGAAACCTAGAATCCCCATCTGCTTTAAGGGCCTCCCCCATCCTTAACACCTCATATATAACCCCTGTGAAATCAGAAAGACGAAGCTTGTCCTCACCATCCAGGAGCTCATAGATGAGAACAAAGTTGTTTTTGATGTTCTCCTCGCTGATCTTCCCGAAGTATGCAGTCATCACATCACACATCTTGTACAGGAACTCGAAGACCATGGCAGCATTGACATTCTGTTTGGTCACAGCAGCTAGCCAGATGTTGGAGCGCTTGACATGGAAGAAACTAGTGCGTGCTATGTTGGTGACTGGAGAACGAACCTGTTGCCGGGCGTGGATGACATTGACACGGAAAGCATCCACTGCATTCCGCCTAGAAAGGATTTTACAGAAAGGAGCAAGTGTTAACATTAAAATGCTACTATAAAAACAAGCTTCTGTAGTTGCATTGCACGTCGCCTTTCTATAACTGCTCAAAAGTAGTATGCAAATTAAAAAAAATAAAAAAATACTACTCAGGGAGGTACTGGCAAAGTAATAAGTCAGCTAAGGAAAAGAATCCTTGAGCTGTTAGAGCCAGGGTAGGCGACCAGAGTGCTCAAAAGCTTATATTTTCTTGATATCCACAATGATTACACGCTCATCAATACTGTGCCTATTCATAGTGGACATCTGGAAAACGCAACTGATCACAGCTCAAGATGGATTCTTATACCAAGATTAAGAAGTTAATCTTGCAACTGATTAAATAAAGAGTCATGGTCCTCTTCTGAAAAAGGAGACATTTAAGATGCTAAAAATCTTTTAAACTATTTAAACATTTATTTCTATCTCTAGCACCTCAAAGTGCGAACTGGGAGATGAAGGCAGTTAACTACGAACTAGTATACTATTAGGGGACTCTGCTGGATTTTAGGGAACTTTGGACCAGAAGCCTTTTTACATAGCCAAAACCAGAAAAAGAGATATACTGTAAATGCACTTCTAAAATCTTGCCTTGAGCTATGGTTTGGAAAGGTAAGCTGAAGTACAACCACCATAGACAGAACTTGCCCAATACAGAGTAACTGATGCAAAGAAATGCTAGCCCTAGTGTTCCTTCAATTGCATTTAGGATGACTAACTGCTGATGTGCACTCTAAGCAGAAAGGAAACTGGTCTCAGAATTGCCCAGAGGCTGTTGCGTTTTGACTTCTGGAATTAGTGCATTTCTAATTTAAATCATATTAAAGTACTTAGTAATATGGTATAGCAAAGTTATGAGTTCAACAATAAGAAGCATAAAATCTCTCCTTGGGATCTTGTCAGGTACTTGGGACCTGGGTTGGCCACCATTTGCTCTGCAAAGTCTCCTTCCTCTGTGATGCCCGTCCCTAAAGAAAGATTAGGTTCTTACCTCAATCATCATCTTTCTTGTAGCTGTGCCCAGTTTTCTGACCTAAGTTGCTTGCAGAATAATGTCAGTCTCTTTTCAACTCCACCTCCTTCCCAGATAACTTTTGTAAAAACTTGAGGACAGGAGCAGCCTTCAAGCATCATTGTAATGAAAAATATCCGGAAGGAGAGAAACAGGGAAAAGTCCAACACTTCTGTTCTGCACTAACAAATATACCAATTAACAGTTACAAAAAATAGCACTAACATTTATGGAGCTCGTAGCTACTTGAACATCTTATCAAGAAGAAACTCAGCTTAGTTAGGACAGACAGACTAATATTGAAGACTGAAGGCAGGCCTAGTGGTTAGAGCTGCAGTCTCAGCACCTTGAGGTTGTGGGCTCAAGCCCCACACTGCTCCTTATGACCTTGGGCAAATCACTCAATCCTCCATTGCCCCAGGTACATTCGATAGATTGTGAGCCCACCAGGACAGACAGGGACAAATAACCAAGATCCTGAATAACTAAATCAAATAATTACTAGACACATCTACAAGAAATATCATTAAGGTAAGAACTTAATCTTTCTTTCTAGCACAATGTGTCTAGAATGCTAGGGATGTACCAAAGCAGCCCCCAAGTCAAAGGCAGGACTAACATGGAGTACCTAAAAGCAGTGTCCTTCCTAGCTGCCACATCCACTCTATAGTCTTAGCCACTTGCAGGGACCCCTCTGGCGATTCCCAGTGGTCAGTGACTAGCTTCATGAGGTCAGGATGCAAGGGAAAGACCATGGTCAGTGTTAACTGAGCTGCTCATAATAAAAGCGCTGGAACGTGGAGGCTGACTGAACTGCCAGTTTCAATTCCTGCAGCCAATTAGAAATTATGCCCAGGAGTGCAGATGCCTTGAACAGCCACTACTGCTTCTTGACCGCTGATCTCATGCAGAGAACCAGACTCTGACAGGGAAACTGCATCCTGGGACAAAAAGGATGTGGAATCCAACTCATTGTCAGACTGAACCTCCTGGTCCAGCTCTGGGTCCTCACCTGACATAGCACATGCTGAGGACTGTTCCCCAGCACTGTCACCCCTAACACAGACGCTGTAGGAGCCCCAGCAGTTTAAACAGGAATTCCACATCAAGCTCACAAAATCTGGAGTGAAGCCTTGCACTGGGGGTCTCGAGGACTCTGGCAGGGTCTCCCTGAAGTTAATGCATTTGCGCTTAGCCAATTCTTTGGAAGGCTCTGGAAAGAGTCTTTCTTCCCTTTGGGATTGAGCCTCCTGTGGATCCCCAGCCCTGGAGGACTCAAAGTTGAAAAGATGACTGACATTTTGCAAGCAACTTGTGGGTTCAGATAGATAGCCTAGCATTTAGGACTACTAGAGACACTGCACTAGAAAGTGTTTCTATGAATCACGGCAGTGATTCCCATAGGCTGCTAACCCAGAAGTCTCTCCTTTGTTGCGGAGAGGCTTTCAGGTTAGTTGCAGGCAGCATGTGGGAATCACTGCCGCTCTAGGGCCCACTGAAGCAACATCTTAGGGAAGGGAGAAATTAAAGCTATTACACAAACTGATACATGAGGGATCTTAAAAAAATAAGTGCGGAAACTTTAACACTATTTATTAAATATCTCCAATGCTAATTATGTCATTTTTCCACATAATCACCCTGTTTTGCAATACATTTTTCACAGCATCCTAACACACCCTCTTACCACTTCTCCTGCCCTAACCATTTCCTGTGAAAATGTGAAAGTATGAAAACTTTTTGAAAAACCCTTGTAATAAACAAAAGTGAACATATGTATGTATGCAAACCTCTAAACCAAAATGCCTTTAAGGCATTTACAAGAGATTAAAAACAAGTAGTGGTCTGCCTGACATTTATCTAACAAAAATAAATACTGTAGCAATCAGTATGCCATTAACCTTCATATGTGGTGAAAGGCACTTTATGGCTCAGAATACCAAACTAACCCCCAAGTCTTGGCTCATAAATGAAAGTTAAATATGTTCTTGGTGTAGAAGGGGGGGAGGAGAAGTTCAGGGATATGAATAAAAAATACGAAATATATACACACAATATAATTTTGTATAAAGCTGTGGTTTGGCACTTCTGTTGGTATGCCTATGTATAGACAAGGCTCACCTAATTCTCCTGTGATGGGAGAGAGGAGGGAAGGAAGATACAACAAAGTGCAGAGGGGTGAGAAAGAAATCTTACATATGGGGGTGGAGGGAAGGAGAGAAATGTTGGACACAGGGATGGAGGGAGGCCGTGAGTACTGCATGGGGAGAGAGGAAAAGCGTTGGCACAGAGTGTGTGGTGCAGTGGTTAAAGCTACAGCCTCAGCACCCTGAGGTTGTAGGTTCAAACCTGCATTGCTCCTTGTGACCCTGGGCAAATCGCTTAACCCCCAACCCCCCACCCCATTGCCCCAAGTACATTCGATAGATTGCGAGTCCACTGGGACAGACAGGGAAAACTGCTCAAGTACCTGAATAAATTCATGTAAACTGTTTTGAACTCCCCTGGAAGAAGGATATGGGAGAACAGTATAGAAAATTGAATACATAAATACAGGAAATAAAATACACCTAATGGAGGAAGGAAAGGAGAGAAGCTGAATGGGAAAAACAGAGATGTCTGACCTAGGGAGGAAGAGGAGAGATGGTGGACAGAGGGAAAGAAAGAATGGCAGTGGAATGGAGGGAAGGGACAAAATGCTGCATGTGGTAAGGTGGAAGAGATACTAGACCGAGAGCACAAGGGAGGAATATAAAGGAGATGGGAGTGGGGGAGATGTTGGATCCAGGAGCAGATGGGAATGAGGGAAAAGTGGCAGAAATGCTGGATCATGCAGGAGGGAAGAGAGGAGCAAAGAGCTATCAGGCTACAAGAGTAGAGAGGGAAGGAAAAGGCTGAGAATGGAAGAACCCTCAGGGAGAGGCCAGGACACAGGTGGAGGAAGTTATTACAGAGTAGAAATATGGTGATGAGGAGTACGTTGAAGATGAAAAGGAATGAGATGGGAATTTGAGAGGTAGCTGAAAAGTGAAGAGAAGGGCAAGACAGAAAATAGAATGATCGATGTCAGAGGCAGATGTAATGATGGAATAGGTGGAGAAGACAAAAAGTGGGCAGCAGCCACCTGAAGAATTAGCAGAAAAACAGAAACATCCAGAGAAAAAAGTATTTTATTTTTAATAGTTTAAATTCTGACAAACTTTCAGAATTATGAAATTTTTTTGCAGAGAATTCCACTAGGAGTAACTGTTGGAAAACAGGATACTAGGCTTGATGGACCTTTGGTCTGCTCTAGCATGGCAATTTATAGCATGTGGGGAATGTTAGCACTTCTGGTGTTCCTCTTGTTCAAAGTAGGATTCTCAGACTGCACTAGTGTATAAACTACTAAAGAGACTCAAATTGGGCAGGATCCAGCTTTCAGTTCCATAGCAATGAAAGTGATTGATGTATGCACAACTACAAGATGTGACGTGCACATTTAAGCAATTTGCATAGCACATAATACTATATATGCTAAGCATCTTACCTATTGCTATCACAGCCAATGAAGAGATGAGATGGACAGAAAATGGTGCCAGCAAGGAGGAGATTGACAGTAACAAGAGAAAGGGTTAGAAAAAAAACAAAAAAAAAAACCACACACAACCAACACACACAAACAAAATCATTCCCAAGTCAAATATGCAGAAGGCCACAATGATTCAATAGAAAAAAAGGGGTCAGGAGGGGCCACATTAGCAACACAACTCCCTCACCCCAACTGGAAAATGGAGCGAGTCAAGTTAAAGAATTGCAAGCCCACTAGACAGGGTTCTCATGCAAACACACACTGGTGCTTTCCAATCCATTATTCCTAAATTTAAAAAAATAAAAAAAAAGTGAAATGAAAAAGTCTAAGCCTCAGATAAGCATCTTCCCCAGTCTGCAGAATAGTGAAAACAGCATCTCTAGCATTGCTAGTCGACAGGCATTAAAAGTAAACCAAACACGAACAGTTCCTTCCCAAACTCCACCTACCACACACTCCACCCATATCTAATCTAAAATGTTTCTAATTACCCAACAAATTATCTCCTTAACTTCTTAGACAATTCTTGTAACCTCCTGGCAACTCTTGTGTAATCCGCCTTGAACTGCAAGGTAATGGCGGAATAAAAATCACTAATGTAATGTAAAAACTTATTTCAGATCTGATGACAAAAAATGTTCCACAACTAGGCAGCACCTTGCTCCTTTCTTTCTGAGATGGGAGTTGGTACAATAATATGAAATGTGTCTACTTTAACATTTAGGAGCCCAAAAACACATCATAATATACTCCAGTTTCTTTAGGTAAATTGCTACCTATTGTCAAGGTACAGAACACAATTGTAGTCCAAGGGCTACATGAAATACTGCACTTAAGAGTACTTATAAAATATAAAAAGTATACATGGTTAACGAGGCTAAAGGAATTTTTGAGTAGGTTTTGAGGGCTATAGGTTATTCCCAAAACATAGTAAATGACGGCAGATAAAAGACCTGAACAGTAAAGAATCGGAAGGGCTATCAGGACTTTACCATCTTCCCAGGTGGGCCCTGGATGGGTTTCAGGTTTATTACATTTGCTTGACCACATTAAGTGGATTACAATAAAAATGTATCAAAAAGAAAAGAACGCCATATTAAAAAAGGAAAGAAAGCCACTGACAGAACAAACTCAGCCAGCCATTAACTCTGGGTTTTAGGTTGATCTCCCACACTCTTCAACCTAAACATTGCCTCCCTCGGCTCCTACCTAGACAAACAAGGTCTAACCTCCTACAGCTATGCAAACGACATCACCATTCTCCTTCCTTTCGATCAACCAGCACCATCCAGGGCAGATACAATACACAAACAATGGCAGCATGGATGAAAGACCACAAACTGAAACAGGACAAAACAAACTTCATCCTACTCGAAAATAACAAAACCCCAACCGTAACAAACCTTGTCATAAACTCTACAACATACCACATCTAACCCACTTTAAAACTCCTGGGAGTGCTAATAGACAGAGGCTTTACAATGCAGCCACAAATTAACAAAACAATAAAAATAAATAAATAAAATAATCATTCGCAGGCATGAGAAACCTGAGGCAAGTCAGAAAATTCTTTGACAGAAACAATGCCAACTCTTGGTGCAATCCCTAATCCTTGGTTTCATAGACTACTGCAACATACTATCTCTCCTCTGCACAGCAACCATGATAAAACAACTACAAACAATACAAAACAGTCCTAAAACTGGTCTACTCACTGAAGAAATTTGACCACATCAGAGGCATACCACAACTCACATTGGCTCCCAATACAAGCGAGAGTACACTTCAAATTTTACTGCCTACTATTTAAAGCAATAAACGGAGACAGCCCAGCTTATTGGAACAATCGACTAATTCAATCCACCTCAACCAGACATAGGAGAACCCACACACTATTCACACACCCTCCAAACAAAAGAAAAAAACCAAAAAAAAACCTACCCCACCAAAAACTGTATGACAACCTCCTAGCCACTCGTGCTGCAACACTCTACCTCCAACTCTACAACCTATTGACCTCGACCAGACTACAAAACCTTAAAAGAAATAAAACCCCTTCTATTCAAAAACACATAAAACCGAACTAACTCAATCAGAAATGTCCCAAGCATCACCTGCAACTACTCCATATGTACTTCTAATACCATGACAACTCAAATGTAATCCTTAGCAAATCAAACAAATGTACAAACTACTCCCTAAATACTTCTAATGTCCTGACACTCCATTTGTAATCCATCTTGAACCGCAAGGTAATGGTGGAATAGAAATCCGTAATGTAATGTAATCTTTGAGTAAGGGCAGAGATGAGAAGGCAAGCAATGTTTCTAGTAATTGATTCCACAATTCAGGGCCTACCACCAGCCATAAAGTGCCCCAAAAGGTGGCAGTGGGGACCTGGCAGATGGATGGCATCAAGAGAAGGCGCTGTTGGGAAGAGCACCAAGATCTTACTAGGCGATACAGCACTATAGATTGAGAAAAATAAAACAAGGACAACCCACCTGCGCTTGAAACATCAAAGTATCAACTTAAAAAGAATGCAAATATTTACCTGGCAATCAATGCTTAATCTGCAATAAGGGACTACTTACATGACTGAGCTTCTGCCATTTAAACAAGACTTGAGAAAAGGAAATCAAGCCAAGGAAATTGATACCATTTCTTCTTCCTTATCCTGCTAGACCAGGCCGGACTGATGGGATACACCAAAGGTTTATTCTACTGGGCAGGAGAAAAAACCAGGCACCCTGAAATGAGCAGTATATCAAACTTGAAAACTTAAGAGCAAACCATCCATGCAGTACAGCTCTGCCACAGAAGAATGCAGGGAGGACCAAGAGGCCACTCTGCAGAAATTAGGGTAGATGCTTGACAAAGTCAGAAAAGAACTCAAAGAATCGTGCACAGAGTATTAAAAGTTGCATCATAGTTTGAGAGGTTATTTCACTAAGTTCCAAAAGTTAAACCAAAACAGAAAGTACACTTTAATATGTAGATCACAAAAAGGTGGTATAAATTTTGATATCCTTTCCCTTTTTTTCTTAGCTAAAATTTTTGTTCCTACCTGTTCTTCACACCCCAGTTTAAACACTCTCCTAGTTCTGTACTAGGGTTTGGAGACTACTGCTTGGTTATCTTTCCGAATTCCATCTCTTTCCGAGACTTACTGTTGTGGGCTAGATGCAATTCCTTTATCTTGGTTGAAAATGCCTATTTGTGATCTACTTCCTCTTGCTTTATCCTTGCGAGTCTTATGATGACCTTTTGGTCCTGTTCCATGAGTTTGGAAGAGTGCCAGATCATCCTTGTCTCAGTAGCCTGTTTAATCCAAATTAATTGCTGAACTTCTCAGAACGTGCAAAATAGCTTTTGTTTCCATTAAGCAAATTAATCGGGTTTCAGATACTAAATACCTATCTTGGCCAACTGCTTCTTTTTTTTTTTTCAAATTCTTTATTCATTTTTCATCTTACAAGTACACTATATTACATCTTTTAAAACTTAAGAAAAAAAATTTAAATTGAATCAGATTGGGCATACTGGATGGACCATTCGGGGCTTTATCTGCCATCATCTACTATGTTACTATGTACATTAAGTTCCAGTTTGTTTAAATTCCATTTTAAGTTTCCACCTTTGGATTTTTACACTTGAGTAAATTTTTACAATGTAGTTTACTGCACCATTCTTAAGAACATAACATAAGAATAGTCTTACTGGGTCAAACCAATGGTTCATGAAGCCCAGTCGCTCGTCTTCACGGAGGCCAATCAAGTCACAAGTACCTGGCAAAAACCCAAATAGTAGCAGCATTCCACACCACTAATACAGGGCAATCACTGGCTTCTCCCATGCCTGTCTCTACCACAGTTTATGGACTTTTCCTCCAGGAACTTGTCTAAACCTTTTTTTTAAACCAGCTACATTAACCTAGGAACATTTTAGTGCGCAGGTAAGAATACAGATATCAATACGAGAGTTGAGTAGTATTCAATAACATACAGGTAAACATGTCAATCAAAAACGGTAAAGGTGTATTGACATTGAGGTAAAGAATCAAGTACGAACATAAGAAGTATGTTCATAGGTTATATGACCTGATGTTTTTCTTTCTTTGTTCTCTCACAGGCAACGGTTACTTGAATTGTGAATTATGCTCTTGAAATCTTTTTCCGTTCTGTATTTTGTTACATGATATCAATAAAATTTATTGAACTTAAAAAAATAAAAAATCACAATATGATCCGCTTCGATCTGGACGCAGGGAAGAAACATCGGTCCAAAACGACAACCATGGCACTGAACTTCCGAAAAAGGAATTACGAAGAGATGAGACTCATGGTAGTGAAGAATATTAAGAGAATAAGCACTGTAAAAACGCTAGAGAAAGCTTGGTCCCTTTTTAAGGACACAGTCACTGAGGCACAAAATCTATATATACCGTGATCAACAAGGGATCAAAGAGGAAAAAGAACAAAGAACCGTCGTGGCTCACTATAGAGGTGAAGGAAGTGATCAGAGACAAGAAAACTTCATTTAAGGAATGGAAAAGGTCAAAAACAGACGAAAACTGGAATAAGCACAAATATCAACGCAGGTGCCATAAGGCAGTAAAAGGGGCCAAAAGAGACTACAAGGAAAAAATAGCCAAGGAGGCAAAAAACTTCAAGCTGTTCTTTTGATATATTAAGGGGAAATGACCCGCGAAGGAATAGGTGGGACCATTGGATGACCATGGAATAAAGGGAGTGCTAAAGGAGGATAAAGCAATTGCCGACAAACTGAACACATTTTTTGTGTCTATTTACCAAAGAGGATATACTCAACATACCGGAACCCATCAGGCTCTATGCTGGAAACTAGAGAATGACATGGTGACATAATTCATCACCATTCCCGTCCCCGCGGATAACTGCGGGAAACCATCTTCATGTCATTCTTTAAGGAGAGAGGGAAGAATCAAAGTATAATTGGGCACAAACACTGACCCGCAAGCTTTGCTTTGAAGAATGCTGGTGTAGAAGGACCAAGGTTGAAATAGATACTAGAAAATGACATGGGATTATTTCCTGCGGTTATCCGCGGGGACGGGAACGGTGATGAATTTTGTCACCGTGTCATTCTCTACTGGAAACTAAGACGGGAAACTGACAGGGTTGACGGTCAGTCTAGAAGAGGTATGCAGGCAGCTCAATAGGGTTAAGAGCAATAAATCCCCGGGACTGGATGACATCCATCCGAGGGTCATCAAGGAACTGAAAGGGACCATAGCTGAACTGCTTCAACTAATAGCCAATCTGTCGATCAAATCGGGAAAGATTCCGGAAGACTGGAAGGTGGCGAATGTCACGCCAATCTTCAAGAAAGGTTCGAGGGGAGATCCAGGAAACTACAGACTGGCGAGTCTGATCTCGGTACCGGGAAAGATGGTAGAGTCGCTGATAAAGGACCGCATTATTGATCACCTTGACGGACACGGGCTGATGAGGACCAGTCAGCATGGTTTTAACAAAGGCAGATCGTGTTTGACGAACTTGCTGCACTTCGAGAGAGTAAACAGACAAATAAGACAAGGGCGACCTGGTCGACATTGTATATCAGGATTTTCAGAAGGCGTTTGAAAAGGTTCCACATGAACAACTACTTTGGAAAATTGCGAGCCATGGAATCGAGGGTGAAATACACTTATTGTTTAAACAGTAATGAACTATAGGAACACACCTCCTACCCCACCCACTGTTATTCTATTTGGGCAGTAATCAAATTCATGGAACAAAACCTCCGTGCTCCTCTTTACTCTGCATTTAATAGCATTTTTATTGTCCTATACAGATGTTTTATTATTTCTGTGATGGTATATAGAAAGTTTAACTGTCTCCAAACAGCTAGTTAATACCAATACAAAATAATACACTAATGCTAAACCCAGATGTGGCTTAGTGGGTTAAAAGGAGAAATTAAGTTCTTACCTACTAATTTTCTTTCTTTTAGTCCCTCCAGACCAGCACAGAAACACCTGGAAAACTAGTAATGCCAAACAAATTGACTCTGGTCTCCAGAACATTAATCGATCAGGACGCTTCCTCCAGGGACCAGCTGCCTGAGCCAAGTGACCAAGACATTGCGCATTCCAATCAAGCAGACTGGCATCCATGAGAAGCACTGTCCACTGGGGCTTATCCATACTCACTCCCTGAACCAGACTGGAAGACCATAGCCATCGGCACAAGCTGTGACAAACTAACCCCCGAAGAGGGACAGGAGAGTCCAGATGGTGCATCTGCAGCAACCACCAATGAAGAAGCGCATACTGAAGAGGGTGCAAGTGAGCCCGAGCCCATCTGACCACTTCAAGGGAGGCCGCCATTGACCCCCCAAGACCTGCAGAAAATCCTATGCCTGAGGACACCAATAATCCATCAGAAAGCAAATCTGCGTCTGCAACTTGAACACTTGGGCCTCAGGAAGGAAGCCTCTCCCCAAGCTGGTATTGAAGAGAACCCCCGAGATACTCCAAGCACAGAGACGGAGTCAACCAGCTTTTGGACAAGCTGAACACCCATCCCAGTGACTGCAGGAACTCCACAACATGAGTAGTAACCTGGGAGCTCTCCTGGAAAGACTTTACTCAAATCAACCAAATCTCGGAGAGAGCGAGAACTAGAAGGCCTTGAGCATGTGAAGATGCTCAAGGCCCAGGCAAGAGACAGGAACTTCTTGCACCGACATGTCCTGTGGACTGCGTGCCGGTGCCAGATGGGGGGTAAGGCTGAATGCTGTTTGGGCAGGGGGGTGGGGGGCGTGCTCGCAAATTGAGTCAACGCTCGGTTTGCGAGACAAGATTTGCGAGAATATTTTGCTCGTCTTGCAAAAACATGCAAACCGTGTTACTCGCAAACCAAGGTTTGACTGTATTTCTGTATAATTTCAAAGCGTCCCCTAGTCTTTGCACTTTTTGATGGAGTGAAAAACTGATCTGCTTCTACCTGTTCTACTCCACTCAGGATTTTGTAGACTTCAATTATATCTCCCCTCAGCCATCTCTTTTCCAAGATCCCTAACTGTTTTAGTCTTTCCTCATATGAGAGGAGTTCTATCCCCTTTATCATCTTGGTCGCTCTTCTTTGAATCTTTTCTAGCGCCACTATATCTTTGAGATAAGGAAACCAGAATTGAACGCAATACTCCAGATGAGGTCACACCATGCACCGATACAGAGGCATTATAACATTCTTAATCTTGTTAAACATCTCTTTTTAATAATTATTTAACATCCTGTTTGCTTTTTTTGGCCGTCGGCACACATTGGGCAGAAGGTTTCATCATACTGACTACGATGACATTCAGATCCTTTTCTTGGACGTTAATCTCCAAGGTGGACCTTAGCATCCAGTAACTGTGATTCGAGTTATTCTTCCCAATGTGCATCACTTTGCATTTGTTCAATAGACTTGGTTAAATGAGTCATTAAATGTGAAAACCAGTCAGACTGACCAGAGGGGGAATTTTTCTGTGCTCAGTGTGCTGTTCATGTTGCCCATCACTAACCTTGGACTCTCAATATCAAGAGGGGGGGGGGGTTGGCACAAAGAAGACAGTCCCTGCTTAAAGGAGCTTACAATCTAAACAGACAAGCTAGGCAAAAAGGATGCCAGGGCGGCGATAAGTTAGGGGGAGGATTACAAATCTAAGCAAGATTTTAATTGGTTTAGAGGACTGATGGATTCTTCCTATTCAGAAAGAACTGGAGCTAGAACGAGAACTAGCACAGTGGGCTCATTTACAACTGTCTTGGTGTTTCTCCATTTTTTACCCTTATTAAACTCCTGGTCTAGACAGCACAGTAGCAGTCACTTGGCTATGCTATGGAACTTGATTAATATGGATCCTAAGTGATTACCAGGTGTTGCTCAAGAGAGGGCAACACTACCCCCCCTCCCAAATGATGCCTTAGCAGCAACCCTAGACAACAGAGAATAAAAAATTTGGACCAAAACTGAAATCCTCTGCATTTGCCAGATCAGGCCAGCTCAAAAAATTGTGTTTTAAAACCAATGAAAAAGCTCTTGATACTTGCAATGGAAGAATGCTAGTAATTTTCAGATACACTCTCTCCCACCTATCACCAACTGTTTGGGACAATTATGTACAGTTCTTAAAAAATAAAATAGTACAAGCTAAATTGCAAAAATCAAGCATCTAAACAGAATTGGAATGCAAATCATTGAGGAAGTTTAGCAGCTTTTTCCTCGTTATGCCAACTTTAGAAATAAAAAAAAAAAAAGCAGCAAACGCTACAGCCAATTAGTATATAGGATATTTGCAGGCTGCTTTAAGTAGCTCGCATGCTCACAAGGGAAATTGCTAGATCTGCCAGACCGATCTGTAGCAGTGCAAAGATTCTACAGTGCTACTCACCCAATATCATCTCGGTATACCCGAGAGATCAAAACCTCCCCTTTGTGATTATAAATGAATAAACCTCCAATCATGGTTGAGAGTTCAGGCTTCCCTTTCCATGGTAGTTAAGTTATACCTGGAATGAGAAAAAGCATTTCATTTTTACCAATTATGTTTTGTAGCAAACAAGTAAACTGGTCAATCTAAGATCTACTCATGCTCACTGAACAATTTCAAAGCATCAAAGTAAATGAGTCACCAGCAATATTTTATTTAAAACATTTCTACACCTCCTAAACCTACAAAGTTTACGAAAAAAAAAAAAAAAAAAAAAGTGATAGGAAGGGAAAGCAAGACCAAATAGTTTATCTAGTACAAGACAGCCGCTGGTACCGATTTAACTGCTGCTCTAATAGCATTTACAGAGTGCTCTCATTCCATGTGTGCTTGTCCTTCAGTTTGTACCAAACCAGGCAATAGCCCTATATCTATAATAATCCTCTAAGCGCGTATCTCAAAAAGGACATGGCGATACATGAAAGGGTCCAGAGAAGAGTGACAAAAATGATAAGATATGGAAAACATTTCATATGCAGACAGGTTAGAAAGGCTGGGGCTCTTCTCCCTGGAAAAGCAGAGACTCAGGAGACATGATAGAGACTTACAAGATCATAAAGGGCATAGAGAAGGTGGAGAGGGATAGATTCTTCAACCTATCGGGAACCACATGAACAAGGGGGCACTCGGAGAAACTGAAGGGGGACCAGGAAGTTCTTTTTCACTCAGAGGGTGGTGGACACCTGGAATGCGCTGCCGGAGGTTGTGATAGGACAGAGCACATTACGGGATTTTAAAGAAGGATTGGATAAATTCCTGACAGATAAAGGAATTGAGGGATACAGATAAGGGTAAAGATAGGATATAGAAAGGGTATCAAGGCAAATTTTAAGGGATCACATACAGGTCATAGACCTGATGGGCCGCCGCGGATGCGGACTGCTGGGCGCGATGGACCACCGGTCTGACCCAGAGGCGACTTCTTATGTTCTTATGTGGGGACCTGACATGTGCTGTGTCTGTCCGTGGCGGCAGCTTGAGGGGCATGCGCCACAGCACAGCCGGTGACTCCCCCCTCCCGCCCTCACTCACAGCCAAAACCTTCTCACCGGCTCATTCACCGCCAAAACCTTCCCACAGCCCCCTTCCCAGCCGCCGCGTTTAAATTCATAGACAATCGCTACACCGCGCTACCGCTGGCCTCGCCGTCTTCTGTCCACTGCAGCCCGCCCTCTCTGACTACTTCCTGTTTCCGCTAGGGTTGGCCACAGTGGATAGAAGATGCCGAAGACAGCAGTAGTGCGGCGCAGCGCTTTTCTGTGAATTTAAACGCGGCAGCTGGGAAGGAGGCTGCGGGAAATGCTACTGCTGCACAGGGAAGTGGAGGGGACGGAGAGGGAAAGGGGGCCTGGGAGCAATCTTGGTTTGCTTTGGGGGAAGGGAGACCGAAGGGGGCCATGGAGAGACAGAAAGACAGGCAGCGCATTAGAACGAAAGACAGACACACAGAAAGACAGCGGGCAGGGTGAGAGACAGAAAGAAAGAAAGACAGACAGGGTGCCAGAGAGAGAACCAGAAAGAAAGGACAGATAGCGGGAGGGAGAAAGAAAGAAAGGAAGAGAGAGACGGGGGCAGGGAGAGACACAGAAAGAAAGACAGACAGACATATTCTAGCATCCGTTAATGTAACGGGCTTAAACACTAGTGGGAACATAAAAGGAGAGGGGGAACAGGGGATTCCCCAAACTACAAATCTGTTCTGCTCTGAAAGTATAACAAATATGTATTGATAGCCTAGATTTGGCACCAAGGCCCTGAAGCAGTGGTTACCGGCCACGAAACGATCAGCCTAGCCTGTTTGTGTTCAGTGGTTTTTACCATTAATCATTCTTGGCTATTTTTTCTGCTCCTACCTGCTAACTTTAAACTTGTGCGAAAGTTTTTTGCCTATGATGCTTGGGTGGAAGAGTGTGGGTACACCTCTCCGTTTGTCTGAGGCTTTTCATTCACTTAAGTAAAAAGCTGGCTTTCTTGGTTTGTGTGGTGCTTTTGTCTTGGAGTGATATTTTTGGATTAATCTTCCCTTAGTTCCTCCCTGTTTATTGTGGTTGTAACAAATATATGTTAAACATTTTAATTGAACAATCAAAACATACCAAATCAAACATTTATGAACGTAAACATTCCCCCAATGAATTATAGCAATAGATTAGTCTTCATACCCCCTCCCCCAAGGTCTGACCTACATCAAAATCTCAGTTTTGACTCAAACTTCCGATTGAGACAGTAGGCAGGCGGAGTAAATAACCGATAGGTGTGTCATTCTAGAACCCTGCCATATCTAGTAATCTAATCTTTTTCTAGTGCAAAAAGTCATTCTGCATGGTAGGGACATACAAAAGCAGTCCCAGAAATCTAGGGCAGTATCTCTGTGCCCGCTCATAACACTGAAGACCCAAAGACAGTGTCCTCCCATGCTGCCATGTTCGCTCTGTAGGATTTGGAGAACCTATGCAGTGGGGGCCAGGCCACATTGCAATCACCTGAGTTTCTGCCCACAAAGAGGGAATATTGGAAAATACATGAGTGAAATCATGTCCCTTGGTTAATCTTTTTTGGACTCTTAGCTACAGTGGGAAGCTACTCATACCTTAAGCAGGGCTCTGCCTGATTTCTATAGAACTGGTAATAATGATAACAGAAGCTAATCACAAGATTTGTTTGATTGTTTTTTAGCAGCAAGATGTGTCTCTGCATCCCAATGGAAAACAACTCCAATGATAGATGCTCGGCATAAAAAAAAAAGCTGTGTTATGTCCTGCTAATGGAGAAGTTAACAGCGAGCTGTACAAATGCCTCCAAATATGAGAGTACTTGGGGTTTACCTCAGACACATTTGAGCTCAAAGAATTACAATCTTACCTCTGCGACGGGCAGCAGCAGAAGGCTATTAACCTCTATAAAGGGAGCAAGACTCAGGCAAATGGTACTGTAACCCACTAGGGATCAGGCGATACTGGACCTGATACTTACCAATGGAGAAAGCGTCACAGAGGTCTCGGTAGGCGACACGTTGGCCTCCAGTGACCACAACATGGTATGGTTCAACCTCAGGAAAGGTTTCACTAAATCAACCACACTAACCAAGGTCCTCAACTTTAAGGACATAAACTTCGAAAGCATGGGAGACTTCATCCATCAGGCGCTGCAAAACCAAGTAGAAACAGACAATGTAGAGGTAATGTGGTCAACTCTGAAAACAACCATACACGAAGCAACCAACCACTATATAAAATCAGTTAGTAAACGGCACAGAAACAATAAACCACAGTGGTTCTTCTGCGGAGATCTCGGACCTCATAAAAAAGAAGAAAAGAGCATTCATCTCCTACAAACAATCAGGAAAGCAGGAATCTAGGGAAGACTATCTGGCCAGTCAAAACAGCAGTCAGAGAGGCCAAATTTCGAATGGAGGAGAATCTAGCAAGGAACATCAAAAAGGGCGAAAAAATCCTTCTTCAGGTATATTAGTGACAGAAACAGAAACACAGATGGGATAGTACGCCTTAAGAAACCTGATGGGAACTATGTAGAATCGGATTCCGATAAAGCCAAAATCGTAAATGAATACTTCTGCTCAGTCTTCACTTGTGAGGCGTCAGGATCCGGCCCTCAGCTGCAGACAAGGTAAAGCACGAAAGACCCGTTTTGAAATTTCGAATTTACGCCCAGCAGTGTCTACTATGAGCTATCAAGACTCAAGGTGAACAAAGCTATGGGACCAGACAAACTACACCCCAGGGTGCTCAGGGAGTTGAGTGACGTCCTGGCTGAACCGTTATCCGCACTCTTCAATCTTTCCCTAGGTACAGGAAGAGTCCCGTTGGACTGGAAAATGGCTAACATCATCCCGCTCCAAAAAAAGGGATGCAAGACGGAGGCTGCGAACTACAGACCGGTGAGTCTCACATCTATCGTGAACAAACTAATGGAAACTCTAATCAAACGTCAATTGGACACGATTCTGTCCGAGGAGTATCTATGAGATCCCCATCAACACGGATTTACAAAGGGAAGGTCCTGCCAATCCAATCTAATCAGCTTCTTTGACTGGGTAACAAGAAAGCTGGATATGGGGAAATCCCTGGACATCATGTACTTGGACTTCAGCAAAGCATTTGATAGAGTCCCACACCGCAGGTTATTGAACAAGATGAGTTTGATGGGATTAGGCGACACATTAACTGCATGGGTTAAGGACTGGCTTAGTGGTAGACTTCAAAGGGTGGTGGTAAACGGCACCACGTCCGAAACGATGGAGGTGATCAGCGGAGTGCCTCAGGGCTCGGTCATGGGCCCGATCCTATTCAACATCTTCGTAAGCGACTTGGCTAAGGGTCTTCGAGGTAAAATTACATTATTCGCCGATGACGCCAAACTATGCAACATAGTGGGCAAGAGCACAACAGACAAAAGCACAGTGCCTGACAAAGGCTCAATACTCGACAATATGACACATGATCTACTCCTACTGGAGCACTGGTCCAGGACCTGGCAACTAAGTTTCAATGCCAAAAAATGCAAGGTCATGCACCTTGGCAGCAAAAATCTATGCACAGCTTACACCCTAAATGGTGAGACCCTAGCAAGGACTGTAGCAGAACGAGACTTGGGGGTGATCATTAGTGAAGACATGAAATCTGCCAATCAAGTGGAGAAAGCTTCATCCAAAGCTAGACAAATCATAGGTTGTATCCGTAGGAGCTTCGTCAGCCGTAAGCCCGAGGTCATAATGCCATTGTACAGATCCATGGTGAGACACCATCTGAAATACTGTGTACAATTCTGGAGGCCACATTACCACAAAGATGTGCGGAGAGTTGAGTCGGTTCAGAGAATGGCCACCCGGATGGTCTCAGGACTCAAGGATCTCCCGTATGAGGAACGGCTGGATAAGTTGCAGCTTTACTCACTCGAGGAACGCAGAGAGAGGAGAGACATGATCGAGACGTTCAAATATGTCACGGGCCGTATCAAGGTGGAGGAAGATATCTTTTTTCTTAAAGGTCTCACGGCAACAAGAGGGCATCCGTTGAAACTCAGGAGTGGAAAATTTCATGGTGACATCAGAAAATATTTCACCAAAAGAGTGGTTGATCGCTAGAATAGTCTTCCACTAGAGGTAATTGAGGCCAGCAGCGTGCCAGATTTTAAGAAAAAATGGGATTGGCACGTGGGATCTCTTCACGGAGGGAGTTAGGGGGTGGGACATTGGTATGGGCAGACTAGATGGGCCGTGGCCCTTTTCTGCTGTCAGTTTCTATGTTTCTATGGACTCTTGTTTGATCAGATATATCTTCTAAAAATCTTTTATCTATCCCGTTTTTGAGGTTTATTAACAAAATGAGGTCTACCATTTTCTCTGTCAGCGCTCCATCTCTTTGGAATAATATTCCGGCCCACTTACGGGAAAAATCAACTCTTCACCATTTTAAGACAAACTTAAAAACATCTTTTTTTTAATGCTTTTGAGACCTAAATGTCCTTTTCAAGGCTACATAATTTTATTCTACCTTTTAACACCCCTCCTTTTGTTTTTTCCCTATATGTTCTTTCTTTTTACTTGAAAATTGTAGTTCTACCCCGTTTCCCTTTTTGTTTGTTTTAAATTGTTTTTAACAACTATTGTTTTAAATGTATTGTTATCTCATATGTTTTTAAGCCAGTGTACACCGCCTATCCAATCCAACATAAAATGTGTTAAAATTAGAAGAGCAAAGTAAGCAAAGCAAACACCATACTGTGTCTTTGAATGGCCCTGTTCTCAGCTGCATTGATTTGATTGTAAATTACTTATGACCTATCAACACTCAGTCTTTACTTCAAGTCTGAGGACTACAAATAGGTCAGGATTACCTAAAGAATATGCATGAAAGTTATGCATATGATGAAACAAGCCTACAAATCCCCCTAATGTACATTCATTAGACATATTCTTAACCTAACCTTCAAGATCCTCCACGGTATCCTTCCTCCTTTTATCCCTCTATCCTGGAATTCCTCAAATCCAACCTCCACTAGATCCACTCAAAAATTAAAACTATCCTACCCCTCCTTAAAAGGCATCTCCCTTGTTGGTAAACTTGGCTCTTCCCTCCCTTTCAGAATCACTCAGCTCTGGAACAGTCTCCCTTCCCCTCTCTGCAATTTGAGCCCCCTTCTACCATTCCGTAAGCATCTGAAGACCTGGCTCTTCTCCAGAACGTAACCCCGTCCCGCTCCTGGCACTCTCACACCAACCTCTCTTCTCTCATACTTATATAATTCCACTGGAGTTCCGTTCCTTCCCTAACCATGTAAACCGTGTCGAGCTCCATCTGCGGAGATGATGCGGTATATAAACCCAAGATTTAGATTAGATTAGATTAGATATTCTAAAAACTTGATCCATTGGCAATTTCAAGGACTGGGTGTAAATACCACTTATCTATACCTTTGCCTAGGAAAATCAGAGCAGGAATGCAGTTCTAGCAGCTGCATGAGAGTAGCAATACTCAATTAACACACCAAATACACAAACTGACTTTTACCATCAAAGCACCTCAGAGTTGTTGAAAGGACACATTTGAAAAGATAAGTTTTCTGTCTCTGTCTATGAAAGGACACATTTAAAAAGGACACACATATCTTATGCCTTTTGTTTCTGCCTGTGCTGGAAGTAATCAAATGCAGAATGTTTGTGTTTACTCTCTTGATGGTTTGGGAAGAGGTCATTTGGTCATGTTAACGAAGTTGGTTCTCTGAAACAATGAAGGCTCGACCCCCCACTGCCATGTACCGGTTAAGAGTGATAAGGGAAGCTCTTAACATCTTTTAGTTTAGACAATGAAGTACATGTCCTGCTCACGTTCCCCCTCCCCTCTCTTGTCCATCCCCCTTTTCCTGTGATGGTTACCACTGACCCATGTGAAAGATATATAATTGAATGTACACTGATAATAAAACAGGCAATTTCTTTGGGACTTCTGTGAATCCTTCTTACCTAAGGAAATTGCCTCCAAATATCTGACCAGGCGGCAGGATTTTTGCAGGACAGTTTCGGGACCAAGAAACGGACCTCATTCGTTTCAATTGGTATATGAAATTTTAACTAAACTTGAAATTTGATATATAGAGAAAAGTTAGTTTTTTCTTTTGACCTCTGACTTGTTTACTAAAATGAGTTACACAGGATATGGTTGTATTAGATATGGGCTACCTGTTAGGTTTCTTACATGTGATATCAGTTGGTGATTTGTAAGCATCTGACTCTTAATAAAAAACCAAATAGGTGGCAGAGCCGTTCCCAACATACTACAGTATATTAATTACTGGGCTTCTGAAGTGAGACAACTTGTAGATTGGGAAAATTGTTTGTGGTGCTGGAACAAAGTAGCTTTTTTCAATTCCTGCTAAAAACTTTTGTACATTTCTCCTTGACCGAGACTTTTTTCAGATATGGCATGCAGTGTGGGTCTGACGTAGGGCTAGAGAGTCTTCTAGTGCCTATTCAATTTGAGCACACAAGGTCGTGGCTCATTTGCTAGTTTAAAAAGAAGGTGGTTTGTCCTGCTTTTGTCAACTTTAGGATGTGGGCAAGATGGGGTGTGTAACCGATATTGCTCCCATTAACGCCTCAGTGCCGTGACTTATTTCCCTATCTGACGTTTCAGGGTTGGCTGACAGAAGATCCAGATGATTGAGCACTTGGAATGTGGCTAGCTACAGGGAAATTTAAACAGCAACTGTCCCTTATAAATTTGAGAGATAAGTTTAAATGATAAAGTTTAAGATTCAATGGGAGACAGATTTGGGCAACAAATCAATAGCAGGAACGGAAAACTATTTAGAGAAGTACAAAAGGCTGTAGCATGGAACGCTGCTACTATCTGGGATTTTTGCCAGCCAGCTGTGACCTAATTGGCCAATGTGGAAACAGAATACTGGGCTAGATGGACCACTGGTGACCTAGTATGGCTATTTGCGTTTTTCTATTAAAGAAAATGTTTATAAAATTATGATGGTATGATCAAGAGCTGCATTTCCAAACATTGGCACTTATTTATATTGACAGTGTGGTAATGAAAATATTACCTTTTTTCCATGTTTGGTGGACATGTACCAAGATAGTGGATTAATCTAGTGAATTAGGACTTTCTATTTAATGCTGCTCAAAAGTGAGTACTGGTATTGCTCAGGAACTGAAGTACTGTTGGAAATTACGAGATAGCTGCACATTAGAAGTTGTCAACTGTGCTCAAAATCTTATCAGAGCTTTGAACACTTAGACTGGAGAAAGCACTTTTGACTCAGAGGCTCAAGAATGGTTGCATTTGATGCAAGTTGTCAGGGATAGATACAGTTTGAAGGAACCAAATGTGCTATAATTTTATGATGGGGGTGAGGGGAGAGAAGAGAAGAGAAAAATGGTAGAGTTTACACCAGATTTTGTTATTAGACACAAGCGTATCATTCTTTCATGCTTCTTTGTGAAATACCAATAAAACTGATAAAATAAGTTTGTAGAATTTCACAATTTTTATGCTGAATTGTCCCAAGGGTAGGATATAGTAAGCATGCAAGCAGGTGGAGGGGGCAGCCACTTCATTCCAAATATAATCTTGAGATATTTGCTTGTAATTTGGACCACCCCTAACTTAATTCTTTGGGAATCTTTACTAGTAGACAGCAAGAGTATAATTTCATAAACCTCATTAATGCACACCTCAGGCTCTGCTTTGATGAAACAATGAAAGCTATTCAGCCTTGAACATGTTCATTTTTGAAAGAATATCTGTAGAACAAAAACTGAATCTATACTCTATACTGAGCCTACACTCTGGCACAGTACTTATCAGGATTTTTTTCCAAAAGTTACACATAAAAGCACCACAATGCTGCTTTATAATTGCCACCATGAAACTGAAGGAAAAGTTATATCTGATTTTTCTTTAGTCAGCTATGGAAGTGGGTGTTATCCCCTCCTACAAGCAGCCAAGCTTTCCCTGTAACCTCACATGTATTAGTTGGTGGCGTTCCCTAGAGAGATCCACTAGGCATCTGCCAAAGTGGCAGAAGACCCGTTTTTATAAATGCACCACAACAGCTGCAATGATAAATCGAGCAAGCATACTACAAAAGTGGTACTTCTGAACACTCTGTGTCTTGGGTCACACTGGTGTGTCCCGGGTCACACTGGTGTGTCCCCAAACGCTATCTACTCTACACATCAGTGCCTGCAAGCTAATACCAACAATCATGAGTCAGGTTCTTGAAAATTCTCCTAACTGGTCCCTATTTCTACTTCCCCACTACCCCCAATAACTGCTATAGGTCTGCTGACCATAGATTGCTATATAGATTTAAGCAGCATATCTGCAGATTTGTGTTGCTTCACAGTATAGGGATTTAGTGTTAATGAGGACACTCTAGAACTTGAATATATTTGTTTTGTATGACAAGTGACAATCTGGGACAGAGAATTCAGTGAAATTTAAGATGAACATAAGAAATGCCATACTGGGACAGACCGAAGTTCCATCAAGCCCAGTAACCTGTTTCCAAGAGTGGCCAACCCAGGTCACAAGTACCTGGCAAGATCCTAAGGAGTAAAACAGTTTGATGCTTATCCTAGAATAAGCAATGAATTTCCTCAAGCCATCTCAATAATGGCTTATTGACTTGTTTTAGAAATTACCTAAGCACTTTTAAACCCTAATTTCACCACATTCTTCAGCAACATATTCCAGTGTTTGATTACATGTTGAGTGAAAAAAATATTTTCTCCCGTTTTAAATCTGCTACTTGGTAGCTTTATCGTATGCTTTCTTCAGCTGGGAATCTTAATGTTTGATGTATCACACAATCATTTTCTGTAAAGTGTTGTCACACAATAGAAGGAAGGTTGGAGAACCCACACTGCTGTGAATTTAACACCTGCGATTTGCCTTGACAGAATAAGACACGCTGATAGAACAGTTCAAGATTCTGGGAAGGAAGCTGAAGATAAGGACCCAGAAGATAGCGTTCTCAGAGATCCTACCAGTACCGAGGCAGATGTGAAAAGGCAGGAGGAACTACGATCAATAAATGCGTGGCTGAGGAGATGGTGTGAGGAAGAAGGGTTCCACTTCAGGAGGAACTGGACAACGTTCTGGGGCAAGAGCAAGTTCTACAGGAGAGATGGATAGCACCTGAGCGCGGCAGGAGAGGAATAAAGCAGGTGCAACAACTACATTCTCGAAACAAATTCGCTGTTCTGTTACAATTCGACCTCTCTGCAGCTTTTGATGTCGTCCACCACGACATACTACTTTATCAACTTTCCGAGATAGGAATTGATTCCACCGTTCTTAATTGGTTTTCAAACTTCCTTCGCTTTCGCTCCTACACTGTCAACTCTAATGGCACCATGTCCACTCCTTGGTCTCCTTCTTGCGGTGTCCCTCAGGGATCACCCCTTTCCCCTATCCTTTTTAATATCTATATGTCCTCATTGAAGCTCTTCCAGCTTTCCCCCCTTGAAACAATCTACACATACGCCGACGATATCCTTGTCCTTCTTGAAACAGACCAGAACCTCACCAACCTCCACGATAACATACATCCTGCATAATGAGACTCCACTCCTGGTCCCTCTTGGTACAGATGAAACTAAATGAATCAAAAACAAAATTACTCTGGCTCGGCCCAAAGTTAGAACACCTGCCCACCCTCTTCGCACTGCCCTCAGGCACTGCCTTACACCTTGAGTTCTCAAGCAAGGTCCTTGGCATCATTATCGATTCCTCTCTCTCTCTCTCAACGACCACCTCAACTCCTTGACAAAATCATGCTTTTTCAGCCTCCACATGCTAAGGAAAGCAAGAACCTTCTTCCGCCAAAAACATTTCGCCGTCCTTGTCCAATCCATCATCCTCTCCAAACTTAACTATTGTAATGCCATTTACCTATGCTTAACAAAAAAAAGCCTCCAAAGACTCCAGCTTATTCAGAACACGGCAGCCAAGCTGATTTTTGCAAAACGTAAATCTGACCACGTCTCCCCACTCCTGGCCAATCTTCATTGGCTCCCAGTAATTTCCAGAGTCCAATTCAAATGCTCTTGCCTGGCTTTTAAGATTATTCACTGCATCCTTCCTTCCCTAATCCCACTTTCTTTCAACTCCTTATGCCCTGACTCCACCAGGACCGTCCATAAATTAAAACTATCCTTCCCCTCCCTACATGGTATTCTCCACACAGGTAAACTGGGAAAATCACTTCTTTTCAAAATCACAGGTCTCTGGAATGACCTTACTATCCCACTGCGGAACCTGAGCTCCCTCCATTTATTCCTCAAGCAACTAAAAACTTGGCTCTTCTCTAACATGTAATTTATTTTCCCTTACTTTTCCACTCGATTTATAAACTTATGTAAACCTTTTCCTACCCTTTCTCATTTTTAAGTTCTTGTAAACCGTGCCGAGCTCTACTTCGGTGGAGATGATGCGGTATATAAAAACTTAAGGTTTAGTTTAGTTTAGGCTTTAAATTAAGAAGGGGAAAGCCGACAGTCGACCAAGCGTCGACGATTCGGAAGAAGGTATCCCGTGAAGATACCGAGGGGGGAAAAAGGCAGGGAAGAAACAATGGACAAATTACAGGAGTCGACTAACCCAGAAGAGGTTAGAAGGATTGTAGCAAAAGAGAAGAACTAAAGACTGAAGCACAGGGAAAGGAAATGAAGACAAGAAAATACCAGATCTAAATTGCATATATACTAATGCAAGGAGCCTAAGAAACAAAATGGGGGAATTAGAAGCCATGGCCAATGCAGAGGACATAGACATCATTGGAGTCTCTGAAACTTGGTGGAATGAAGAAAACAAATGGGATACAGCACTACCGGGGTACAAGCTCTATCGCCAGGACAGGTCAGGACATAAAGGAGGTGAAATAGCCCTATACATAAAAGAAAGCAGACAATGACAAAAATGGACACAGCAGAGACGACCAACAAGTTGGAATCGCTATGGGTTAAAATACTGGGAAGGAAAGGGCCTGAAATAAAGATGGGCCTATACTATCGTCCACCCGGGCAAACCCGGGATAACAATGAAGACATGGAAGCCAAGATGAAGTGAGAATGCAAAAGCGGTAACACAATTATTATGGGAGACTTCAACTACCCCGGGATAGACTGGAGTCTTGGAAGCTCAAAATGCGCTAGGGAAACAGAATTCCTGGAGGCTATACAAGATTGTTTCATGGAGCAGCTTGTTAGAGAACCAACGAGAGGAAATACCACTCTGGATCTACTCCTAAATGGGTTAAGGGAACCTGCAAAGGAAGTTGAAGTAGTGGGACCGTTGGGAAACAGCGATCATAACATGATCAAGTTCAAGGTTGAGGTAGGAATACCGAAAGGAAAGGGAACCATTGCAGCAACTTTCAACTTCAGGAAAGGAAACTACGAAGCAATAAGGGAAATAGCAAGGAAGAAACTTAGGAACACTTCCAAAAAAATGGCAAACGGTAGAACATGCCTGGTCTTTTCTCAAGGACACGGTGAGCGAGGCGCAAAATCTGTATATCCCCAGATTCAGAAAGGGGTGCAAAAAGAGTCAAACAAAAGACCCGGCATGGATAACTAAAATAGTGAAGGAAGCAACAGGCGATAAGAAAAATTCATTCAGGAAATGGAAAAAGGACAAAACTGAGGGGAACTGGAAAGAGCACAGGAAGTATCAAAAAGAATGTCACCGTGTGGTTCGAAAAGCCAAAAGAGAGTATGAAGAGAGGCTAGCCAGGGAGGTACGAAATTTCAAACCGTTCTTCAGATATGTTAAAGGGAAACAGCCGGCTAGGGAGGAGGTGGGACCGCTGGACGACGGAGACAGGAAGGGAGTAGTGAAGGAGGAGAAAGAAGTCGCGGAAAGACTTAACATGTTATTTTCGTCTGTATTTACAAATGAAGACACATCCAACATACTGGAACCTGAGCAATTCTTCAATGGAAATCAAACAGAAAAATTAACATCCATGGAAGTGAGCCTTGAAGATGTACGCAGGCAGATAGAAAAACTAAAAACTGACAAATCTCCGGGTCCGGACGGAATCCATCCAAGGGTTCTGAAGGAATTAAAGGAGGAGATAGCGGAACTACTGCAGCAAATTTGCAATTTATCCCTGAAAACAGGCATGATCCCGGAGGACTGGCAGATAGCCAACGTTACGCCCATCTTTAAAAAGGGATCAAGAGGTGACCCGGGAAACTACAGACCGGTGAGTCTGACCTCGGTCCCGGGGAAAATGGTGGAAGCACTGATTTAAAAAAACATCGATGAACATTTTGAAAGAAACAAACTTCTGATAACCAGTCAACATGGTTTCTGCAAGGGGAGATCATGCCTAACTTATTGCACTTCTTCGAAGGAATTAACGAACGGATGGACAGAGGAGACCCCATAGACATCATATATCTAAGATTTCCAAAAAGCCTTTGACAAGGTGCCCCATGAACTCCGGAAACTGAAGAACCATGGGGTGGAAGAAGACGTACATAGATGGATCAGAAACTGGTTGGTGGGTAGAAAACAGAGGGTAGGAGTGAAGGGCCACTACTCGGACTGGAGGTCACGAGTGGGGTCCCGCAGGGCTTGGTGCTTGGGCCACTGTTATTTAATATATTCATAAATGATCTAGAAACAGGGACGAAGTGTGAGAGAATAAAATTTGCGGATGACACCAAACTATTTAGTGGAGCTCGGACTAAAGAGGACTGTGAAGAACTGCAAAGGGACTTGAACAAACTAGGGGAATGGGCGACGAGATGGCAGATGAAGTTCAACGTTGAGAAATGTAAAGTATTACATGTGGGAAACAGAAACCCGAGGTACAACAATACGATGGGAGGGATGTTATTGAATGAGAGTACCCAAGAAAGGGACTTGGAGGTAATGGTGGACATGACAATGAAGCCGACGGCACAATGCGTAGTGGCCGCTAAGAAGGCAAATAGAATGCTAGGTATAATCAAGAAGGGTATTACAACCAGAACGAAAGAAGTTATCCTGCCGTTGTATCGGGCGATGGTGCGTCCGCATCTGGAATACTGCGTCAAATATTGGTTGCCGTACCTTAAGAAGGATATGGCGATACTCGAGAGGGTTCAGAGGAGAGCGACACGTCTGATAAAAAAGGTATGGAAAACCTTTCATACGCTGAGAGATTGGAAAAACAGGGACTCTTTTCCCTGGAGAAGAGGAGACTTACAGGGGATATGATAGAGACTTATAAGATCATGAAGGGTATAGAGAGAGTAGAGAGGGACAGATTCTTCAAACTTTCGAAAAATAAAAGAATAAGAGGGCATTCGGAAAAGTTGAAAGAGACAGATTCAAAATAAATGCTAGAAAGTTCTTCTTTACTCAACATATGGTGGACACCTGGAATGCGCTTCCAGAGGGCGTAATAGGGCAGAGTACGGTACTGGGGTTCAAGAAAGGATTGGACAATTTCCTGCTGGAAAAGGGGATAGAGGGGTATAGATAGAGGATTACTGCACAGGTCCTGGACCTGTTGGGCCGCCGCGTGAGCGGACAGCTGGGCACGATGGACCTCAGGTCTGACCCAGCGGAGGCATTGCTTATGTTCTTATGACACCGAGGCCCAGATGTACTAAAGTCAGCGATCGTCGCTAAACCTGTTTTAACAGGTTTAGCAACAAACACATTTGTTGACCCGATGCAAAACAAACAGCTCACCACCTGGTTTTCTGCACGATCGCTCATTCCCCTATCCGACCATGCAAATAAGCTAATTAATATTAAAATGCCATGTAAACTAGTAAAGTGACTGATGCTCTAACATGGCTTCCTGAGGCACTAAAGAAAAGTGATCGATTTTAGCAATCCAAAAAAGTGACTGGGGCACAAATGCTGTGCATGCTATACATGAACAATATCTGTCAAGCATCTGAGCTAATCAGGGCCTTAGACTCCTCCCCCTTTAATCATGGGATACAGAGGGAAGGGCCTAAGGCCCTGATTGGCTACAGGGGCCTCAGGCCCCTCCCCATTCATCATATGATGCACCGGGGAGAGAAAGGCCTGCCTTTTTGGAGCAGCAGCCCTACGAGCAGGATGGACAGCTTCCAAGAAGGTAGCTGGAGGGGTGTTCGGGGCATGGGGGGGTGGAGAACTTCAGTAGCAGGAAGGAGTGGGCATCCCTATCTTTTTTTGGGACGGGAGGGTTAGGGGATGTTTGGGGGGAGCGCAGGGTGGGCCTTTGGTGGCAGGAGGGAGTGTGCATCACTCCTGCCATTATCGCTGTTGTGTGTGTGGGTGGGTCACATTGGCAGGAGGAAGTGGGCATTCCTTCTGCCATTTTCATTGGTGTGAGGGGTGCGAATGGCAAGAGGGAATGACCATCCCTCCTGTTGTTTTTGACTAGTGAGGGAGGGTTCATCTCGGTGCTGTGTTTGTCAGGAGAGGGGGCTTTTTTTCCTTTTTTAATGGGGCAGATATTGTGTGTGTGTAACACAGCATCTGTGCCCATTTAAAAAAAAAAAGGTTTCCTGCCACAAACAGTTCAGTGGCAGGAGGTTGCTTTTGGGGCTTCTCCTGCCAACTCTCACAGCGATCGGACAGCAAAGTCAGGCATTATGATTAAGACCCGCGTGAATAATTTGCATGCAAACTTTTTAGTGCATTAATAGTTCTGTCTAAATCAGCTAAAAAAAAAAAAAAAAAAATCAGATCAGTGCAGACCCACACGGTCTTACCAATTCTCTTAATGCATCTAATCCTGAAAGGGAAGTGCAGACCTAGAGTACTAGGCCCAAGTATTCTAAGGTGGGATGCAGAACAGGGTGGCTAACAAAGAAAAGTCAGGTAAGAAATTCTCCTTCTTTGGAGTCTTTTGCCCACGTGGGATACATAGAAAGATCTACTGGGTGCTCACCTTTGGATACTGCTTGGTTCTTATGAATACCATTTTTTTTTTTTTTTTTGGGGGGGGCGACACAAAAGTTTATACTGGAGCCAAAAACTTGTCTCCTACAAATACCTAATGATTGTAATGTATAGGGCTAAAGGATATTTCTTAAATTACTTTATATTGTTTGAAATAGGTAAAAATGTATACCTTCAAATTCCCTTTTTTATTAATGGTATAGCTTAGCTTATTTTATATTTTAAAAAATACATACACCCAATTACTAAACCCTCAGTCCATATACTAGAAGGATGGTATATCATACAATGTAAACAGATTTCAGTGCATAGGACCTCACATAACATACGTTATCCCAAGTCCACATTTTTTTGTTCAGTTTTCAAATAATCATTTATACCTTGACCTCCTTCCCTTAATTCATTATTTTTATCTTCTATTGCATTTTATTCTAATTAGTGAAGTGTACCTATAATTCAGTGATGTGCAATTTCATAAATTTAGTTACCCCATAAATAACAATTTCTAACATAAAAATTCTGTAGCTTAGCTTTTGAAATAGCAACACTTATCTTCAACAGCAAACTGCTGGTCCAATGTTGGCCTTATAAACTACAACTTCCCGACGCTCCACTTTTACATGAACATTTCAGTCCACAGACCTTCATTGGGGGAGGCTGTGTTTGCTACATTGATCAAACAATTTTTATCGTTTAAGACGCACAAACGGTGTCTGAAACGATAAAAAATTGTTTGATCAATGCAGCAACCTCTTTCTTTTAACTTGCATTGTCTTCAGTCTACTAGGAATATACATAAATATAAATTAGAATTTCTTTCTGTTAGAGGGATTCAAACTTTAGGTAAATTCTCATGTTCTTTGGCATATATTATGGTGAAAGTTTGGCATGATCTTCCCTCAGTTAGTAGAACTTTATCTTTGACCCATTTCAGAAAAATTCTGAAAACGTATCTGTTTAAGAAGTTCCTAACGGATAGTTGAAAGAAGATGTCTCTGAGAATTTCTCTAATTAATCGATAAATGTTAATATTAATTATTTTTTTTAGATTCATTACTGTTTCACTAATGTATTATTAACTTAAAGTTTGTTAACCGGGTCGAGTCCCTTTGGGGCATAATCCGGTATACAAGACTGAAGATTAGATTAGATTCCCAACACTCTCTCAATGTGCTATTTTCGCTGGAAAGTCTTGAATAGTATTGCTCTTCTTTAAGGTGAGTGAATTCCAAGACTCCTTAAGCCAGAAGAGGGGATTCCCCCCTCCCCCTCCAGGGTTTCCCCAGTCAGAGTCCTTCTTCTCTGCACATTAGGTTCTTCCAATGCAAATTAGTTCACTCTCTCCTTCTGGGATCTCTTATCAGCAGGCACCCAGACTGGAAGGATAGGGGATATCTGGGACCTGCCACCACCCTCCTAGTCTTCCTCCCCAGCAGGACTGCAGTTCCTACTAGTCATATCTCTCCTCCCAAGGACAGCTCCAAATGGGTTGATAAGCAGACCCCTGGTTCTCAGGACAGGATGTGCATCACAATCTAAATATTCCACCTTCAGCAACTGAAACATTTTGTTTCTCCACAGTGCAAAAGAAGGAGCCCCAGACCATCTGCAACCAAGAATAAATACACTTCTTTTCCTTAAAGCCTAAGACAACTATATCCTTTTCTAAAAAGCACAGCACAGAAGTAGTCCATGACTTTTTTCCCCAAAATAATTGCATTCTATCACATCCAAAACACAGGAAATGTCAATGGCATGGTGGATTAAAAAAAATAATAATAAGTTTTGTGGTTTTTGTTTTTTTTAAATGGATTAAATTTTTTTTAATCCAATCAAACAGGATTTTTTTTTAAGATACATTATGGTCCCAAAACATGAAAAACTAATCTTGAACAGCAACCATCACCTGCTGGGAAATAGAGCACATTGAAGATACAGGAGGAGTGCCAGCCAATAGGACCACCTGTTAATCAGTTTCTCTATCTTTGCCTGCTGGTAGATGTGTGCTATCCCATTGGTCTCTGGATTCATCTGCTACTATTGATAAGGAATTATGTAGCATGAGGCTATATACTCATGCAATGTTTATATTTTTTGGTAAATGAATTTCTTTAATCCATTGTCACAAGCATTTTTTCTATCTAGAAGATTATTACAGATGCTCGGTTCTGCTTTTCTGAAATCTGAAATTGTGTCTACCAAAATAACATCCTTCTTCACAGCAAAGACCTTGGCCCCATTGTTTCTTTGCAAATCGATACACAGTTTGTCCTGCTTATACTATGAATATACTCTTGTGACCCATTCAGGCCTCCTATGGGAGGACGGGCTAAATAATTGAAAAAATAAATAAACCCCTTATTAGTGCCAAGATAATTTGTTTAAGCAGATCATTTAACATGGATATTTAAGATTACATATGCTATAATGTTATTGCTTTGATTAAATAAAACTAAGGTAGTGATTATTTTAATCCTTTCAATGACGTACAGCAGAAAAATAGTTCTCATAAGAATGATTAACCTATTAAAGTGCAGATAATGTTTATTTTATACCAGATTCAAGTTGTCTGAGTACAGGTTACCTGGGGGAGGGGGGGGGGGAGAGATAAAGCAAACATCTTACACAGGTTTGCTGGTTCAACTGCATTGCCTTGAGAATGAATGGGCCCCATAGGAAGGATGGCACCTGCATCCCTTGGGTAAGTTTCTAGGTCTGCCCAGAGTCCTCCTGTGTTTTGACAGCTTTGAACCGTTCAATCATCTCCCTCGTCCTTCCAATAAGTTAACCCCTGCGGCACTCCATTGAGGAAAACGACCACTTGACCCTCCCCTAACCCACCACACAGGAGCCTCTTCTGAGGAACTTTGTCAAAAGCCACCGGCTCTCCTTCCGCCCCACCACTTGACGGCTGACGCTTCCCTCGGTTGCCCACCCGGGACAGCCCGAAGGAACAGGCAGGGAGCGACGACGACAGCAGTGCGGGTCTGCCCCGTGCTAATTCCTTAGAGCTAGCCCTCCACTCTGCTCCCCAAACGGACAGCGAGTCGCGAGCACCGCTACCTACCCGCCGGGCAGCGCCCTCCCTCCTTCGCTCAGCAGCACATCCAAAATGTCCGCCGGGCCACAGCCGCCTCCGCCTCCCGCTCCCTTTCTCCGCAGTGTGACGTCAGCGCGCCTGGCGTTGCCAGCGTGATACGCCACTCCGCCGGAAGCTGGATGGCGCGAGAGAACGCGGAAGACATGAAATACCACCAAATGTGATGCACCTTCGAACCTAGTCCGTTAGTCTGTCTTTTGTGGGTGGTAGGAGCATGGAATATTGCTACTCTTTGGAGATTCCAAAGAGAAAAACTTTTGGCTAATGATCGAACTACGCTGAGCTCCAGACTTCCCCAACAGAATCCTGACAATACCTGAGGCTTTGCCTCTGGCAATCTTCAAATCCAGACTCAAAGCCCACTTCTTTGAAACTGCTTCAATTGCAAACTCCAACCCATCCACTATCTGTCTTATCGTTCCCTCTGTAATTCCGCCACCTGAGCACAGTATATTGATGTATCTTCTTGTCCAATTTGTCTGACCTGACTAAATTGTAAGCTATTTTCAGCAGGGACGGTCTCTTCCATGTTTTCATGTATAGCGCCACCTATGTCTCAGCGTTATAGAAATAAGTAGTAGTAATGTAATGTAATGTATTTCTTATATACCGCTACATCCGTTAGGTTCTAAGCGGTTACAGAAAATATACATTAAAATTATAAGTAAGGAAGGTACTTAGAAAATTCCCTCACTGTCCCGAAGGCTCACAATCTAACTAAAGTACCTAAAAAGAATAGAGAAGTGAGAAGTACAGATAGAGGAAAGAAAAATAAATAAACATTCTAACAAGATTGTATTGAATTGAGTATTTTAGAAGGCAAAAAAATTTTGGAGAAATTTAAATAGTAGAAGTAGAACAAGACAAAAAATTAATGGCAAAACCGTGAGTAAGATTAAAAATAATTAATAAACTGGAAAATAGAAAAAAAAAAAATAAGAATAAACATCAGTCTACAGTTTCAATGATGAAGTGGATCAAGTAAGTTTTGGAGGAAAGATGACGTTCCCATAAAAAGGACTTCTTTATGTAAGAGGTTTGGTTGATAGTCCAGGTTGCTAAGACTCCTCATCTGTGATGGTCTTCTTCATATAATCCTTATGACTCACTGCCCGTGCTCCAGCTGCTACTCTGAACGACTGCTACAAGATGATTGCCATAGATGAGGCATGTGGTAAGTGTTAGTACTACTACATAACATACAAATAGCCATACTGAGTCAGACCAGTAGTCTAGCCCACTAGACTGGCTTCCCAGTGGCCAATCCGGATCACTAGTATTTGGCCAAAAAAAACCAAACAGTAGCAACATTCCATATTACCGATCCAGGGCAAGCAGTGGCTTCCCCCCATGTCTTTCTCAATAATATATGGACTTTTCCTCCAGGAATTTCTCCAGACCTTTTTAAAACCAGCTACATGACCCAGAACAGCTAAACTAGATGCATCTCACAGTATCCTAGTTGCTTAGGACTCCTTTTACTAAGGTACGCTAGCATTTTTAGTGTATGCAGGATTTTAGCGCATGCTAAACCCACGCTACACTTCTAGAACTAACACAAGCTCTTCTATTCCTTGTTTATAATTGTTGTGTGTCTTATTGCTAACTTATATATGTTATTATGTTACCCATTAAGGGCTCCTTGGGGAGGATGAGATATAAATCAAATTAAATAAATAATTGACTGGTAAGATGCGGATAAGAGAAAAACTGATTTTTGCAGGGAACAAGATGTGAGAGGCAGGGGAGACTGTACATGCTCAGTAAGAAAAAACTTACTTTAGCTACTGGAGAGCACCGACACATAGAGTCAGTCTAGGACATCACCAATAAGTATGTCTGCATAACCCCTTCTTGTCTCCAGAGAAATAAAAGATTCTCCTTGTTTCTTCCCCACACTTAAAACAGCTAAATCTCAGCAACAGAGTTCAGCCTTCACCGGTTCTATACTACATAGAAACATGATGGCAGATAAAGGCATCGGAAAAGCTGAAAGGGTACAGATTCAAAACCAATGCTAGGAAGTTTTTCTTCACCCAACAGGTGGTGGACACCTGGAATGTGCTCCCAGAGGGCGTGATAGGACATAGTATGGTACTAGGGTTCAAGAAGGGACTGGACAATTTTCTGAAGGAAAAGGGGATAGAGGGGTACAGATAGAAGACTATTACACAGGTCCTAGACCTGATGGGCCACCACACGAGCGGACTGCTGGGCCCAATGGACCTCTGCTCTAACCCAGCAGAGGCACTTCTTATGTTCTTAAATGGCCCCATCTAGTCTGCCCACCCATAGTAACCATTATCTCTTTCTCTCTCTGAGAGATCCCATCTTGAATTCAGACAGTCTCTGTTTCCATCACCTCTTCCGGAAGACTGTTCCACCCATCTACCACCCTTTCCGTAAAAAAAGTATTTCCTCAGATTACTCCAGAGCCTATTACCTCTTAACTTCATCCTATGACTCTCATTGCAGTTTCCTTTCAAATGAAAGACACTTGAATCATGCACATTTATATTACATAGATATTTAAACATCTCTATCATATCTCCCCTCTCCTGCCTTTCCTCCAAAGTATACAGATTGAGATCTTTAAGTCTGTTCCCATACACCTTATCACGAAGACCACATAACATTTTAGTAGCCTTCCTCTGGACCAACTCCATCCTTGAAGGTGTGGTCTCCAGAATTGTACATAATATTCTAAATGAGGTCTCACCAGAGTCTTATACAGAGGCATCAATACCTCCTTTTTCCTACTGGCCATAGTGCAAAACACGTCTGTCCGCTTAATATTCGGACTAAAGAAAAGTGATCACATTAGTCCCTACTACAAACTTCTACACTGGTTGCCAAATGAGGCACAAATTTTATTCAAATTCTCTTGTTTTTGTTATAAACTGGTGTGGGGAATGGCCCCCAACTACCTCTCACCTCATTTCGAACTATACACTCCCACAAGGACAACCAGAAATTGCAATCTTTTTGTTTACACGAAGATCACAGATTGCAAATACAGAACCTTTCTGGAAAGAACATTCAAGTTTCAAGCTAGCAGACAGCAAACCTGCCTAGGCGACTTCATTGATAGAGCCAGATTGACTTACGGTGCCTTTCGGAAAGTAATTAAGACTGCTCTGTTCAAAAGATTTATTTCCTAGTCAAAATACTCCCGCCTTCAAAAACTATTACTCTTCATTCTGATTCTACACTCCCTCTCCAATTGTATTCTGTACTCTCTGTCTGTTCAGTGTCTTCCTCTCCATTTGTATTCAGTAATTTGCTGGCCATCCAGCCCCTTCACTGTAACATGTTAATACTATATTGTAGTTCGCTGATTGTTAAGATTGTAATTCATTGGTCTTTAAGATTGTAATTCACTGATTGTACAGCTCTCTTTATTGTGAACCGCCTAGAAGTCGTAAGATTATGGCGGTATAGAAAAATAGGTATTATTATTATTATTACTTCTCCCTATTTAACCTAGAATCCTTCTAGCTTTTGCCGTCACCTTTTTAACGTGTTTGGCCACCTTAAGATCATCACATACAATCACACCCAAGTCCTGCTCTTCCATTGTGCACATAGGTTTTTCACCCCACTTAAACTTACCCGTTCCTTCTGGTTATTGCAGCCCAAATGCATGACCTTGCATTTCTTGGCATTAAATTTTAGCTGCCAAATTTCAGACCATTCTTCAAGCTTTGCCAGGTCTTTCTTCATGTTATTCACACCATCCGGCGCGTCTACTCTATTGCAGATTTTGATATCACCCCGCAAAAAGGCAAATCTTACCCGACAACCCTTCAGCAATATTGTTTATAAAAATGTTAAAAAGAACAGAACCTTGAGGCACACCACTGGTAACATCCCTTTCCTCAGAGTGATCTCCACTGATCACTATCCTCTGTCACCTTCCACTCAACCAGCTCCAGACCCAGCTCATCACATTGGGACCCATCCCAAGGGCACTCAGTTTATTTATTAGACGTCTGTATGGAACACTGTCAAAGGCTTTGCTAGAATCTAAATAGACTACACCTAGTGAACACCCTCTATCCAATTCTCTGGTCACCTAGTTAAAGAATTTGATCAGATTTGTCTGACAAGACCTACCTCTAGTGAATCCATGTTGCCTCCGGTCCTGTAATCTACAGAATGCCAGAAACTTAACCATTCTCTGTTTTAAAAGCGTTTCCATTAATTTGCTCACCACAGAAGTCAGACTTACTGCCTGTAATTCCCTAATTCTTCCTTACTTCTACTTTTGTGGAGAGGGACCACATCTGCCCTTCTCCAGTCCTCCGGTACTACTCCCAACTCTAGAGACTCGTTGAAAAGGTCAGTCAGCGTTGCTGCCAGAACTTCCCTAAGTTCCTTCAGCACCTTCGGATGTACACCATCCGGCCCTATCGCTTTGTCTACCTTTATTTTAGCTAGCTCCTCATGAACACAACCCTCTGAAAATCGATCAGGGTCTATTACTCCTCCATCCCTATTCACATTTGTCTTCTGCAGTCCCGCTCCTGGCGCGAACACAGAACAGAAATATTTGTTAAGCAATTCGGCCTTTTCTTTATCAGCTTCTACATATTCCTCCCCTTCACCTTTGAGTCTCACAATGCCACTTTTGCACTTCTTCCTATCACTAATATATCTTAAAAAGAAAATCTTTTTGCTCCGTTTTACCATCAGCTAATTTTTCTTCCATTTGCATCTTTGCTTTCCTGACTACACGACCAGCCTCTGATTGAAACCTTCTAACTCCTCCAAAATAGGACTCCAACATCCTTGATATAGAAAACAGATGTTGGAGGCCATGCTAAACTCATGAGTTGCATCTCAGCAGCTACATATAACAGTTTAACCAATGGCAGGTTGAATAGACCCTGGGATGTCTAACTTTATGTTCAGATGGCAGCATTAAAGAAAACTGCCTGAGGATTATGGCTTCAACATAAAGAGATTTGTATCTAGATATGCATAATGAGGGGGCTCTGTGCTTTTGCTCTCCTTAGCCAACATTTTACCAGGCAGCTCTATTGTGCTAAATCCTACTGCAATAAACACTTGATCTCCGATTTCACATTGTTTCTATTATTTGTTATGTGCTCAATGCCCATTATTTGTAGTTGGCTAAATAGTAAAATATGCTTTATCCCAGGACAAGCAGGCAGCATATTCTTGACTGATGGGTGACGGCACCGACGGAGCCCCGGTACGGACAATTTTAGAGTGATTGCACTCTAAGAACTTGGAAAGTTCTAGTAGGCCGCACCGCGCACGCGCAAGTGCCTTCCCGCCCGATAGAGGCGCGCGGTCCCCAGTTTCTTAGTTTACGCGGAGCTAAGAAGTCGCTTTTTTCAACGGCTGTTGAAATTTTTTCCTTAACGCCTTCCTGCTCGCGAAACCTTTTTGGAAGTTTTTTTCCCTTCATTTCTTTTCTTTATTTAAAAAAAAAACAACAAAAAACTGAACGTTTACTTTTTATTTTTCTCGTCATTTCGGTTTTGCCCCGGCGGGGCCTTCTGCCACCATCGAGGCCTCGGCCTTCGATTTGGCAGAAGCCGTTTTTACTTTCATGCCCCCCCAGCCAGGGTTCAAGAAGTGCCAGCGGTGTGCACGGCCTATATCCCTCACGGACCCGCACAACTGGTGCTTACAGTGCCTAGGTCCTGAACATCAGGCTTCCACCTGCACCCGCTGTGCCACGTTAAAAAAACGTACCTTAAAAAATCGCCAGATACAACAGCGATTACTTTTCGGTGCCGAAATGTCCGATCCCGCATCATCGACACCTGCTTCGGCTCCATTGCAGTCGGCACCCTCTTCGTCGACACCGCACCGGCGTCGCAACACCCAGGTAAGCCGGCTAAGAAGCCTTCCCCGCTGGAGCGTCCTCCGGTCTCGATTGCAGCGAGCCCAGTCCTGCCGACCGTGAGGCGCCCGCGGAAGCGCTCCGCCCCTATCGAGGTGAGTCCCTCGACCTCGGGCTCCTCATCTTCGGGGCGTCGAGCGGCACCGCAGGTACCACAAAAGAAAAAGGCGGTACCGGTGCCTTCTTTGGATGAGCGCATTGCAGCTATCCTACAAGTGCAGCTCAAGGAGCAGTTACAACAACTCCTTCCTGCTCTCTTGGCACCGAACCTTCCGGTCCCGGTCCGGTCTGAGCCACCGGTACCGGCAGTGGAGCAGCCCCTACTGTCAGCATCCACTGTTTCGGTACCGGTTCACTCGGCATCATCGGTATCGATGCCAGTCCTTGCACCGGAGCCGAGAGCCCAGCATCAGTCGGTGCAGACTTCGGCACCGTTGCAGTCGGTAACATCTCCTGGTACCGTATCTATAAGGTCGGGTAAGTCAGCACGCAAATCCCGACACCTAGAATCCTCTACTCCGGAGTCTCGGGACCGCGGCTCCCATATTAGGGACCCTGATCTGTGGGGTGACTCCGAAGAGCCTTTTCTTTCTGAGGGTGAGTGTTCTTCGGATGAGGATGATCCTGCTATTCCTGATCCATCCTCCAAACATGATTCCACATCTTTCACTTCTTTCTTGAAGGACATGTGCAAATCTCTTTCTATTCCTTTGGAGGCTGAGTCTAAAAAATCCAAGGCCTTTCTTGATGCCCTTGACTTTGACCAGCCTCCAAAGGAATTATTGAAACTCCCTCTTCATGACATCTTGAGGGAAACTTTCTATAAAAACCTAGAGACTCCTTTACTATTCCAGGAGCTCCCTGCAAATTGGATTCATTGTACAAAGTAATCCCTATTCCTGGGTTTGATAAGCCACAGCTTCCCCATGAATCTCTGCTTGTGGAATCTACGCTTAAAAAGTCTGCGGGGACTAGTGTATATGCTTCTGTCCCTCCTGGCAGAGAAAGTAAAGCCATGGACAAATTTGGTAAGCGATTATACCAGAATGCTATGCTCGCTAACAGATCTGGTAATTATGCTTTTCATTTTTCTTTTTATCTCAAGCATCTCCTTACCACCATGGCTTCCTTTGAAAAGTACCTTCCTGAGCGGAAACGACAGGCTTTTCACCACTGTTCGTCTTCTCTTTTCCAGTTCCGTAAATTTATGGTAAGATCCATTTACGATACCTTCGAACTTACCTCCAGAGCGACGGCCATGTCTGTGGCCATGCGCCGCCCTTGCCTGGCTGAGAGTATCCGAGCTTGATGTCAACCATCAAGATCGGTTGGCTAATGCTCCATGCCTGGGGGATGAGCTCTTTGGGGAATCCATGGACTCGACCACCCAGAAGCTCTCCGCCCATGAGACACGCTGGGATACTCTCCTCAAAACAAAAAAGAAGACTCCACCGGCACGGCCTTTCAGACAGCAGTCAGCCTACCAACGCCGTTATGTGGCTCGTCCCTTGCCATCAGTTCCCCAGCAACCTAGGCGTCAACGTCAACAACAACGACAGACTCCTAGACCACCGCAGCAACAACCTGTGAAGCCGCCTCCACAGCAGAAATCTACGCAGCCCTTTTGACTTAATTCTCCAGGGCATAGCCAGCGTCACCACATCTACCCACCTACCTCAACCTATAGGTGGCTGTCTCACTTTTTTCCTCAGCCGGTGGGAAGTTATCACTTCGGACCAATGGGTCCTCAACATCATTCGCCATGGCTACTCTCTCAACTTTCAGACACTTCCTACCCTAAGTCTGCCAAGAGAGTCTGCTTTGAACACTCCTCAGTCTTCTCTCCTTCTCCAGGAGGTTCAATCCCTCCTCCTTTTGAACGCCATAGAGGAAGTTCCTCTAGATCAAAAGGGACAGGGATTCTACTCACGTTACTTTCTAGTCCCCAAAAAAACAGGAGATCTCAGGCCAATTCTAGATCTTCGAGATCTCTACAAATGCTTAGTCAAAGAAAAATTCAAGATGCTTTCTTTAGCCACTCTTTACCCTCTTCTCAATCAAAACGACTGGCTATGCTCCCTCGATCTCAAAGACGCATACACTCACATACAGGTCAATCTGACCTCCAGACAGTACCTCCGTTTCATGATCAATCACTGTCATTACCAATACAAGGTGCTGCCCTTCGGCCTTGCCTCCTCTCCAAGAGTGTTCACCAAATGTCTGATTGTGGTGGCGGCTTTTTACGCTCTCACCACCTTCAGATCTTTCCTTACCTGGACGATTGGTTGATAAAGGCCAATTCATCTCAGACAGTACTCCTGGCCACCAACCAGACCATCCTGTTTCTCCAACTTCTGGGGTTCGAGATCAATCTACCCAAATCTCATCTCATCCCCACTCAGAGACTTCAATTCATTGGAGCGGTGTTAGACACAGTCCTCATGAGAGCGTTCCTGCCGTCCAACTGTCTTCAAACTCTTCAGTCTCTATGTCAGCAGGTGCTTCCACAACGTTCCATCTCTGCCAAGCAAATGATGATACTCTTGGGTCACATGGCCTCCACAGTTCATGTCACACCCTTCGCATGTCTTCACCTGCGCACTCCTCAATGGACCCTAGCTACCCAGTGGTCCCAAGCGACGGATCCCTGCTCACGACACATATCTGTGACATCGTCTCTTCGTCAGTCTCTACAATGGTGGTTGATATCCTCAAATCTCTCCAGAGGTCTTCTGTTCCATCTACCTCCTCATCAACTTGTCATCACCACCGACGCCTCCCCTTATGCCTGGGGAGCTCATTTGAACGAATTCCAAACTCAAGGACTTTGGACAGCCCAGGAAATGAAGCATCACATCAATTTCCTGGAACTCAGAGCGATGTTTTATGCCCTCAAGGCCTTCCAACATCTTCTCTTTCCTCAAGTCCTCCTGCTGTGCAGACAATCAAGTTGCGATGTACTACATCAACAAGCAGGGGGGGACAGGCTCTCGCCTCTTGTGCCAGGAAGCCCAGAAGATTTGGGCTTGGGCCACAGATCACCAACTTTTTCTGAAAGCTATTTACATTCAGGGAGAACAGAATTCTTTAGCAGACAAGCTCAGCAGAATTCTTCAGCCTCACGAGTGGACACTCGATCCTTTAACTCTACAGTCCATCTTCGCTCAGTGGGGCACTCCTCAGATAGACCTCTTTGCAGCTACTCACAATCACCAGCTGCCCCTATTCTGCTCCAGACTCTACTCTCCTCACCGTCTGGCAGCGGATGCATTTCTCCTCGATTGGTCCAATCTGTTCCTGTACGCTTTCCCTCCTCTGCCTCTCATGTTGCGAACCTTGTTCAAGCTCAAGAGGGAAAGAGCCACCATGATTCTGATTGCTCCACGGTGGCCCAGGCAACATTGGTTCTCCCTTCTACTTCAACTCAGTGCCAGGGAGCCTTTTCTTCTTCCGCTGTTTCCTTCTCTGCTTACGCAACATCAGGAGACACTTCTGCATCCCAACCTTCCTTCTCTGCACCTGAGCTTGGTTTCTCTCGGGCTGACTTCTCATAATACTTCTTTGTCTCAGCCCGTTCGTTCCATTCTGGATGCCTCCAGGAAACCGGCCACTCTGCAATGTTACCATCAGAAGTGGACACGATTTTCTTCCTGGTGTCTTCTTCATCAACATGATCCCACTTCCCTTGCTGTGGAGACTTTGTTGGATTATCTACTTTCTTTGTCTGACTCTGGCCTTAAGTCTACTTCCATCAGAGTCCACCTTAGTGCTATTGCTGCTTTTCATGAGCCAGTTCATGGAAAACTTCTCTCGGCTCATCCCTTGGTGTCCAGATTCATGCGGGGTCTTTTCAATGTGAAACCACCTCTTAAAGCCCCTCCTGTAATCTGGGATCTCAATGTGGTTCTTTCCGCCTTAATGAAGCCTCCATTTGAACCTTTGGCTACCACTCCTTTCAAGTTTCTCACTTGGAAAGTACTTTTCCTTATTGCTCTTACCTCTGCCAGGAGGGTCAGTGAGCTACATGAACTAGTTGCAGATCCACCTTTTACGGTCTTTCATCATGACAAGGTGGTTCTGCGTACACATCCAAAGTTTCTCCCGAAGGTTGTCTCTGAATTCCATCTCAACCAATCCATTGTTCTGCCTGTCTTCTTTCCGAAACCTCACTCTCATTCTGGAGAACAGGCTCTACATACTTTGGACTGTAAGAGGGCTCTAGCTTACTATTTAGAGCGTACTAAACCCCACAGATCAGCTCCCCAACTCTTTCTGTCCTTTGATCCGAATAAATTGGGACGTCCTGTTTCTAAACGTACGTTGTCTAATTGGCTGGCAGCGTGCATTTCATTCTGTTATGCTCAGACCGGACTGACACTGGAAGGTTCTTTCACGGCCCATAGAGTTCGAGCTATGGCAGCATCTGTAGCTTTCCTCCGTTCCACTCCTATTGAGGAAATCTGCAAGGCTGCTACTTGGTCCTCAGTTCATACTTTTACATCTCACTATTGTCTGGATGCTTTCTCCAGACGGGATGGACACTTCGGCCAATCTGTTTTGCAAAATTTGTTTTCCTAATGGCCAACCTTCCCTCCATCCCTCTTTTTGTTAGCTTGGAGGTCACCCATCAGTCAAGAATATGCTGCCTGCTTGTCCTGGGATAAAGCACAGTTACTTACCGTAACAGGTGATATCCAGGGACAGCAGGCAGATATTCTTGCGTCCCACCCTCCTCCCCGGGTTGGCTTCTTAGCTGGCTTATACTAACTGGGGACCACGCGCCTCTGTCGGGCGGGAAGGCACTCGCGCGTGCGCGGTGCGGCCTACTAGAACTTTCCAAGTTCTTAGAGTGCAATCACTCTAAAATTGTCCGTACTGGGGCTCCGTCGGTGCCGTCACCCATCAGTCAAGAATATCTGCCTGCTGTCCCTGGATAACACCTGTTACGGTAAGTAACTGTGCTTTTTGGTATAGCTCTAAGACACCACTTGCTTTCCATTGAACCAATACCTGGCAGAAACAAAGTATTACCACATCTAGACCATTGGTCTGACACCTGCGAGTCCCCCTACCCCCATCATACAAAGTCTCACTAGGACATTCCTACACAATCAGGCCAGAAGGGCATGCAAAGGTAGGTATAAAAAATGAATGTACCACATTCCTTTTCATAAGTCAGGGATGTGAAATCCTGTCTCTCCAGACACCAGTCCCCAAGATGGAGAAGCAGACAAGCAAAATTATATTTCCTTATGTCTGGCAGACCTATGCCACCCTCATGCCAGAGCCCTTAGAGATACCCCAGTTGTGTTTTTGCCCAGGAACCTCTTAAATGGTTTCCTGAGTTTGGGAAAGAAGTTGGGGTCAAGCTCTATTGTAACAGCATATACAAGCTCCCCCTTAAACTACAAGATAGGAACCTTAGAGTACAGATACTTATGCTGATCCCCCTAAATTCAAGCTAATCTTTCAGACCTGCTTCCATCATTTGCAATAACTATGCTCTCCCTCTTCATATATTGAGAAGGCGAGTCTTGTCACAGTGGTTCACATGATGGTAACACCAAGATGGAATTACTGTAATGCGCTTAATGTTGGTCTGGCTACTAATGCTGCATGATTCAGGGAAAAAAAAATTTCAATTTGATTTGGCACACGGAACTGACTTTTTTATTCAATTCACTTTTCCTGCCCAATCGGGCATTTTTTTTCAAATGGCCTGGTGGTTTTGTAGCCTCTTCACCCACCTCTCCCCCCCCCCCCTTTGCCTTCTCCAACCCCACGCCAGCGCTGAGGTGTAAACAAAATAAATAAAAAAGACATTTCCTCTTTCTGTTAGGTCCTAATTAACATTCACTGTCTAACACCAGCTCTGGCAGGATACACATTTCAGATCTGACAATCTCAAAATAGAAAATAAAATTAATTGTTGTCTGGTCATTTTATTATTCAAATCATGTTGGTCCCAGGCTTTGTTTTTTGTTTGTCTTCTGTTAACTCACTCACCAGAGTCTCCTGCCCATTGACGTTTTCTTCTATCGCTGTACCTTCCCTTCCACTGTCATATCCAATATTTCCGTTTCTTTCCCACTTGTCTACCATCTCTCTCTCTCTTCCTGCCTTGTCCCCCCTCCATGCAGCATCTCTCTTCCTCCCCTCCAGTATCATGCACATTTCTTTCTATCCCCATGCACCAGCTCTCCCTGCCCTCCACCCTATGTCCAATATTTCTCCCTCTCTCTTCTTCATGCATCTCCTTTCCCTCCACCATATGTAGATTTCTCCCTCTCCCCCACATATGTAACTTTCTACCCCTATCCTCCTGTGCAGCAGCTTTCCATCCCGTGACACCTGATATAGGCCTCCCAAAGCAGCAGTAGTCGACAGGAAGAGGCAGCGCTTGGAACAGGCTGCCTCTGGCCTGCCCTACCAGGGCTTTCCTCTGCCGCATTGCCAGTGATGTTATCAGTGACACGGCAGAGGAAAGGCCATGCTGGGGCCAGCCAGGAGTATCTTGTTCCAAGCTTCTGCCTCTTCCTGCTCAACACTGCTGCTGCAGCTGCTTTGGAAGGCTTATGTCGGATCTCACAGAGGTTTGGGGAGGGAGAAGGGGGGTGGTTGGAAGGTACCTCAGAGGGGGATAGGAGGGAGGGAAAGCTTCAACTTTTGTGCCCCATGCTGGTACTGTGCACACCAAACACAGGCCAGCTCAGTCATTCCCCCTGCCAAAGTCCCTCCTTCCAATGCAATCCCACGCTTCGCGGAACAGGACGTTTCAAGTTACACTAGAAGGAAGGGCTCTGGCAAAATATATCGGTGGTGAGGATGCTTGTGCCACCGAAGATAAGTTGGCGAGTTCGTTTTTTTTTTCCTGAAAACAAATCAATTCACCCAAAGTGAATTGGTGAATTGATTCGAATCGGGAATGGGCCAGCTCTACTGGCTAAAAAGGGTTTGCACTATCTACAATCGATCCAGAATGCTGCAGCAAGGCTGATAGAAGGTTGTTTGCAACAGAATCACATCAATATCTCTAGTACCTGTACAGTACAGTGCTAATTTTAAGTCCTGTGTCTGATCTTAAGGCCCTTAAATGGGCCAGAATACTTAGACAGGATTAGAGAATGACACAGGGACAAATTTGTAATGTAATGTAATGTAATCTATTTCTTATATACCGCTAATCCGTTAGGTTCTAAGCGGTTTACAGAAAATACACATTAAAATTATAAATAAGAATATAAATATAAATAAAAAATCTCCATTGGAACTCAATATCCCTGTCCCATCCCCATCAGTTTTGTCGCTGTCCCTGCCCCATTCCTGTAAGTTCTGCCTTAACTGCACAAGCCTCGAACACTTATGATTTTAAAGTGTTGGAGGCTTGTGCAGATGAGGGCAGAGCTTGCAGGAATGTGGCAGGGACAGGAAAAGAACTCACGAGGATGGGAAAATGAGTTCCTGCGGGGGCCAGGTAAAAATTTGTCCCAGTGTCATTCGTTAGTCACCTATACACCTCCAAAGTCAATATCATCATCTCAAAGAATATCCCTAGCCATATCCCCTCCAAAGAATATCACAGTGAGCCTTCTCTGGGGTAGCCCCCACACTCTGGAATGCACTCTATGAAAGGCTTCACTCAGTTGAAGACTAATCTCTACTTTAGGAAGCAAATGAAAGCTTGGCTTTTCTCTCAAGCCTTTAATGGAAAAAGCAACCCCCTAAGTCACTCATGCACATATTGTAGCAGGTCTTGTTTATCCAACTCCTACCCTGGCTGAAATCATTTAAGTTAGAAAATAAGGGGGACTATCTAACTCCTATTATTCTGTCTTATCTATCTATATGTTCCAGCTCTGCCTAGGCCTCTGCTGTCCATTGTTTTATTTTGTACTGTGTATATGTGAAGCTTGAAATTCTGTTGCTCATGTTGTATTAAGGTGAGGTGGGGCAGTACATGCTATTTTATTCTGTGGATGTTGGGTATATTGTGTGTTTGCCTCTGCTCTATCAGTCCTGTGCTGCCTACACTAATTTATAGAGCTGCTTTTATTAGGAACAACCCTTTGTAATATGCTGTGTAATCATAGGAGGAATCTGAGAGTGATTTAGTATTATAGGAAATGGAAGAAGAGGGCCTGCTAAATAGATACAAAGGGATAAAAACAACATTTCTATCTCCACTTCATTTCTTCTAGAGTTTCACACTTTTCTTCAATTTAATTAATACTGTTTTCTACTTAAAAGCTAAACATAATATAGGAAGAAGCTTTTTTTCTATTCCATTTATTTATCATAATTCATTGTACACAAATAAGGCTTGTGGTGCACTTTCTCCCGAAGATGCCGTCTTCTTTCAAGAAAAAACCTCTTTCCATGAACGTGTGATCAAGGGCATGATCTGGCGGCTCCTCGCTTCCCTGCTAAACAAAGCTGCCATGAAACCCTTCAGCGGGGAACCTTTTACTTCCTCTGTCAGAAAGGTCAAAGGAAGTCAAATACCCCATAGTTCTTTGCTGCTTGATAAAAAAAAAAAAAAAGAGGTTTTAAAAAGAACCCAAAATCTGTTTAAGAACATGGATCTAGTAACAGACAGCCTTTAAAGATGCCTTTCAAAAACTGGTGTTATTAATTCTGTTAAAGTAAAAAGGTGTTAAGTAAAGCCAAGCAATCAGGTATGCTGCTTCTCCCAACCTTCTCACAGCCACAGTGGAGGAAGAAGCTGGTCTGCAGATCTTTGCACATTAGTGTTCACTCCATCACACACGTGCACAGCCATTTGTTATACTTTTAGTTCATTTTCCCCTTTTAGTATCAAATCAAAAAATAGAACAGTGCATTGGAAGAGCAAAAACACATTTCACATGACATCCACAAAGAACTCACTAGGGTTTCCCATAGCCATTCGGAATGACTGTCTGCTAGCTGTCAGTTCTGGGGGTACAGAACCTAAATCTCGACTTGGAGGGGCCCCGGGAGGGCCCATAGCAGATGGTGGTGGGGGCATCATCACAGCTGAGCTGTAGAGAGGAGGCACCCCAGGGGGTCCACAGGATGGGTGCATGTGATTGCTTATTGAGTGTTTGCTCCTATGACTTCTCTGGCTGAGGCTGCTGTGATGGCTGTGCTCGCTAGCTGCACGATCTCGATGCATCGTGCTCCTTGTTGTATGATCCGATTCACTGCCACTGCCACCAGACTTCAAGTCCACAGGTTTTAGGTCTTTTTCTTTCCTTCTTTCACTCCCACTACGGTTAGAGCCACTACTTCTACTGCCTAGAAGCAAGAATACACAAAATATCATTAAAATTATTTAAATAAAACTCATATGCATCCAATCCAACATAAAATGTGTTAAAATTAGAAGAGCAAAGTAAGCAATGCAAACACCATACTGTGTCTTTGAATGGCCCTGTTCTCAGCTGCATTGATTTGATTGTAAATTACTTATGACCTATCAACACTCAGTCTTTACTTCAAGTCTGAGGACTACAAATAGGTCAGGATTACCTAAAGAATATGCATGAAAGTTATGCATATGATGAAACAAGCCTGCAAATCCCCCTAATGTACATTCATTAGACATATTCTAAAAACTTGATCCATTGGCAATTTCAAGGACTGGGTGTAAATACCACTTATCTATACCTTTGCCTAGGAAAATCAGAGCAGGAATGCAGTTCTAGCAGCTGCATGAGAGCAGCAATACTCAATTAACACACCAAATACACAAACTGACTTTTACCATCAAAGCACCTCAGAGTTGTCAGCTCCAGGAAGAAAGGTTTTGGCTCAATCCTGATTTTCACCTTATATCCTGCATCACTGAACTTGGTGCTCTAAGTTGCATAATGTTATCAGCACCGGATGTCAGCAGTTCAGAACTGGGCAACTTGACAGCTTTGCTTTACATTACTTGCAACTGTTTCAAAATGAAAACCTGGTCCAACTTGCACTGCACAACATTCCATCCACACAATATGGACCTGAATGAACATCACACATTCAAACATTGAAGTGGAAAAAAAAGAAAGCTGCAGTTACTGTAAGATTTAATAGAAGCTAGGCTCCCATTTCCAAAGAAAACCTACCTTCACTAGGCTGACTGCCAGTACTGCCTCCACCATAGTTGCATCCTACGTCTGGAAAGCCTGGATGCAGGTTGTAAGGATGAGGAGGTGGGTACTGGTAGGGGCATGGAATAGGCCATGGTGCAGCTCCTGGATGGGGAAGGGGTGCCAGTGTGTCTTGATCGGAGGCCCCACTTGATCCATCATGGTCATTCAGGGACAAATTAGCCATATCTGTGCAAAGAATAAGAAAAAAAATTCATGCTACAGAACATGTGTTTTTCTAACTTTTCAATTTAGAGTGTCTTGAAAAAGCACCTAACACTTTGTCTAATCAATCTTTATGTTTAAGGTTATCTCAGATCTTTCCACTATAACTTTGCCCTGAAACACCAGTTGTCACTGGCTGTACACATGGAAGTGAAAGATGAGACCAGAAAACATCTTCTTCTGTTTTAGAGAAACAGTTAAGGGGCTTTTTTTTTCAACAAGCATTTAACGAATTAGATTCTGATGTTAATCTTTGGGAGCTCATCATTTTTATGATTTTATTTCACCTTACTATTTCTAATGTTTCTTGTAATCTGCTTAGAATCCCAAATAGGTATAATGTGAGATACAATTACTACTAATAAATCTGAGAAAGTATGGGGCTTATAGTCTTATTTCCAAAGAAGTATACAGAACATCTCCGGGTCAGACCCTGGGTCCATCAAGTCCAGTGATCCGCACACGCGGAGGCTCCACCAGGTGTACCCTGACCTAGTTTTAGTCCCCATATCACCGTATGCTTCTCAAGGGAAATGTGCATCTAATTTACCCTTACCCGTATCACTCTATGCCATTCTTAAGGAGATGTGCATCTAGTTTACCCTTAAATCCTAGAATGGTGGTTGCCTTTAAAGTATTTAAAATGATATGGATGCTGCAGGGCAGGACTGAAGTGCAATGGCAGAGCTGTGCATGTGTTGAGTAACTCAGTATGGGAACCGCAGGATGTGCTGCAAGGCAGGACTGAGGTACTCTGGTAAAGCTGTGTTTGGAGGAATGTCTGAGGACTAGAACAGCAGGGTATGCCACGAGGCAGACATGAAGTGATGGAATAGTAGAGGTGCTGCAGTGTGTCTCAATATTGAAAAGCAAGACTGAGGTGCCCTGGCAGAGTACACGAGTCTCATCATGGGAACAGCACTGACAGAGCTGTATCGGGTTAACTGAAATTAAAGTAGCCAATTGGAAGCTGTGAGAACTTGAGCTCTTCTTCTCCCTTTTCTTGCTAATATAACAGGAGTATAGCCATCACGGAAGGGGACATTTTATTACAAAGCATGTTTACTGAACTGACAGACCATCATGGCCTTATAATGCTATTGCACAGACATATCCTCAATGCATAGAAGACTGTAGCAGTATTCAACTGACAAACCCTGCAACAAAAATGAACAAAACTTTTCTTAGTGCACGCCAAGTAGCACAATGCATACAAATATTCAAATAAAAAATGGTGCCAGGAATTGCAAAGTTTATTTTTTACTGCTGTGTGCTTACCAAGGGGGACTGAGAGGATCTGAACTTGGCAGATTCTCATTGAACTGCCTTTTTAGGGGAGCAGCTAGCTGGACATGAAACTCACACATTTAAAACAAAAGCAAACAAGCGAATACACCAGGCCATTTAAACGTACTGCCACAGAGCTCTCCAAAGATGTAGTAACACTGCTCAGAGAAAGTGATCTTATTAACGGTGTGCCGAATGTAGCCAGCTTTTAACAGGTTGCTGGCATATTTGCGGGCTTCCCTGCGATCTGTAAAACCTTCTACGTGATGATAGAGCCAGTCTACCACATCTGAACCTGCAAGCAAAGCCAAACAAAAGAAAGAAGCATTAGACATTTAATCGAAACACAAGTTAGCACCGAATGCCATCTGTCCATATTATATTAAACCTCCCTTCATCCATTTTTGTTATTGTTTTCACTTTCTGTTTTTTGGACATTTGGAAGGACAGTAAAAACACAAACCAGTGTGTTTGACCCAGTTTCACTTTTGACATAGGACTATCACATTTTGGCCCTTGTTAAATATATTTTGTACAGGTACAGAAAAAGTGTGAGTGAAACTAAATCAAAGCGTGGAAAGGAAGTTGTATTCTATTCTTATTTATTTATATTCCGAACTATTCTCACAACAGATTCTAGGCAGATAACAACAATTTTAAAAATATTGTGTCAACACAAAATTATTCATTAGAAATGAAAACATTATCAATCTTCTAAAGATATAAAAAGAAACTTTTCTTTGTGCAGTTGGAAGATCATTCCAAAACTTTGTTCATCAAAGATCTCAAACGACCTTAATAACTGTTTATATACTGAGAGGTAGCTCTATTTATTGGGAAAATTATATACTTCATTAAACTTTCTGGTCCCATTCTACCTTTATCCAAAGCAGAGCACAAAAATATCAATCAGTCTTAAACATACACCTACAAGGTGAGTATCACTCTCTCAAAGCCCACACTCATGGCCAAGCTGAAGCCTTTTCTCAAAAGTAACGCTCAGCAGTTTCACACCAATGGACTATATGGCAGGTTGAGAAGGCTTAAAACAATCAAGACAGAGTCAGTAGGTCTCTCGCAGGAAAATGTCTTCAAACGGGTTAGTTTTGCAGATCCATGATAGAATCAACCCTGTTTCTAAAGCCAGGGTATGCTGAGTATAATCTGATTTTCCAAATTTAGTGATAGTCTCTCGGAGTTGACAAGGTCTCCAAGTCAAGATTAAAAAAAAGCCCCCCAAACCCTAAAATCAAGTAACTATGATTTGGCTTATTCTTCCCAATGTGCACAACTTTATACAAGTCCACACTGGATAACCAAATGGCAGATAAAATTCAGTCTTCCAATTTCCTAAGGTCCTCCAGCAGTTTTTCACAATCTGCATGATTTAACAACTTTCTGCCCGATATTCAAAATGATTTACCTGGCCGCTGACTGGTACTGCTGATTATTGCAGCTAGTGCCAAACACAAAGCTGGTATCTTGGGAATTCGGGGAAGGAGTGCTGATATATTCAGCCCTTAAACAGCCAGTGTTAGTGCATAAACGGAACGACATAAAAACCTGTCATATTTCAATGCACCACCCAAGGCCACTTAAATGATAAATATGGACTCAAACGGCTGTGTCAGCAGCTTAAAAATAACCAGATATTCAAAGTTGAAATCCAAGCTTTGAATATCTGGGAATAATGGTGTCGGCGATGAGCAAAACGCTGAATATTGATCCCTATCAATAGTCTAGTCATCTGTAAATTTGATCATCTCACTTGTTTCTGTTTCCAGATCATTATAAATATGTTTAAAACCACCAGTCCCAGTACAGATCCCTATGGCATTCCACTATTTACGTGAATCTTACTGTTTGCAATGGCAAATGCCTGAAAACATTCCGATTAAAACAAAAAGCAGGTCTCTAAAAATCTTTTTCATCTCTTGTTCTAAAGCTTTAATTTTGTAGCATTCTTTATACTAAACATGTAAATAAATATGGTTTAATGGGGCAGATAAAGCCAAGGGAAGTCTTGCTTCCCCAATTTGTTTTATTTCTTTGAAAGCATGAATAAACATACAAAATTAAAGCTTTAGAACAAGAGATGAAAAAGATTTTTAGAGACCTGCTTTTTGTTTTAATCGGAATGTTTTCAGGCATTTGCCATTGCAAACAGTAAGATTCACATACTCGTCATCAGGCAAAATTCTTGCTATTAATGCAGACTCCTCTGAAGGCATTAGAGGATCAGAAGAGAGTGCGAATGCTAAGGAATCCCACAGAAACTCTGCATATAAAAATGTTCAACAAATCACATTCATCAGCTGGCTAATGAGGAACTGCTTTCCTTTAGGAGCAAAACATTATTAATAAACCTATATCATAAATTCCAGCTTACCTATAAATGCATTGGGGATAGTGATTTTTAGCCACATCCTGTCCCTGACTTCAAGGCCAGACTCAGGAGAGCTCATTGCTTTAACGATGGTGGCCATGTCACTATGGATGGACAGGTGGAAGTCATCAAAGCCTGTGGATCCAAGGAAGGAGGAGAAAAAAAGCCAACCAAAAGAAAGAAGGGAAGGAAGTGGAAAGGAAAAATGTACTGCATGAAATTTAAAGGAGTACTGAACACATATGGATAGGCAGAATGAACAAACAGATGGAATTTTACATTTTATTCCATTGCTTAGCAGAAGACAGCCATCAAAGTGAAAGCTGTATTTATGCTGAAATGTGGTTGCTGATGAAAAAGCAAATCCAATTCAAGACAGCCTGCATTGGTTCATATGGTGAGAGCCCCAAACTCCTTCCATTCATGAGTATTGCAACGCTTCAAACTACCCTTCCCATCACCTCAACAAGTTTGGCTGAAGAAGATGTTTGAGGCTCCCTTTGAATACCAAGAACCTCTTATCTGGAACAAACCCACCACTTACCTTGACTTCCGGAAAAAAATGAAAACATCTCTCTTCTCACTACAGCCACTCTCCCACCCTTCACCTCTTCCCCTAACCACCTCAAGATCAGGCTTAAACTTGATCTACTGTAACTCTTAATGTAAACTGCACAGATTCCTTGTAGAGAATTGTGGTATATTAAACACTGAATTACGCAAAGACTGCGTCATTGGATTCCTTGGGCCAGTAAAGAGCTGAGTATTATTTACTGTTCTTGTTTTGTACAGTATTACTATCTTTGACTCTTTAAATACAATATTATTTATTTAAAACATTTTAACCCACATTTTTTAACCTAAGAAAAAAATCTTCAATGTAAACTTATATACAAAAGTCTTTATAATTATTTTGCTCATATTATGCATTGGCACCAGCCCAAATATTTGGGTTAAGATAGCCAACTGCTTCAGTTTAATCACTGTACAAAAACATAAAGCAATTTAAGCTATAAAGGTAGTTCAAAATCCGTGAGCAATACTAGTTCACCTATATTTCTGGGAGTACTTATTTATTTTTTCTTTGTCAGTGTGCACAGAACAGAATGTTAAAAATAAAGAAAAAAATGAATGAACTACAGCAGAATCTCAGTTAACTAACCCTCTCACCCAATTGGCAAAAAAATTGCCAGTGGGAAAAGTCCCCTGAGCTGCAAACCCCCTCCCTCCCTCAAGCCCTGAGAAACTAGAAGCAGAGGCAAACTCCACCTCCCTCCTGACCCCAAGCACAAGCATGGCAGCGTCCTGAGCCTCAAATCCCCCCTCTCTCAAGCAGCTGAGACACGAACCACCCTCCCTTCCGCCCCAAAGCACCAGCGCGGCAGCAGTCTTGAACCACAAAGCCCTCCTCCCTCAAGCCCCAAAGTGGCAGAAGCAGGCGGTGGTCCTAAGCCGCAAACCCCCTCACTTGCTCAAACCTCCCTTCCTTACCTGAAGAAGCACAGGTCAGCAGGAGGCAGCTTTAAAACAGGCTGCTGGCCGGCTGCGCTTTGGGTTAGGAAGGGAGGGGGTTCGCAGCTCAAGACCACCACCTGCTTCTGCCACTTTGGGACTTGAGGGAGAGAGGGAGGAGGGTTCTGTGGCTCAGGATCGCTGCCGCACTGGTGCTTTGGGCAGGAGGGGGGATTAAGATCTGTGTTCTAACACAGAACTCTCAATCAACCGGGAAAACAGCTATCTGGCATCCACCAATCCCCATGGGTGCCAGATAACTGAGATTGTATAGTACTCAAACACAACCAATTCTGAAGAAAGAAATTATAGCCCAGAAGCCAGAAATGAAAATATGCCCAGTACTGTTTTTAGGTTCCAACTACTGAAGTCTCCGTCAAAGCTCACTCCAGTCCATCTACACCCTCCCAGCCACTGAAGCCCTCCACAGCCCATCCTCCCCTAAACGGCCATATACAGACACAGATCGTGCAAGTCTGCCCAGTACTGGCCTTAGTTCTTCAATATTTACTATTATTTTCTGATTCTAGATCCTCTGTGTTCATCCCACGCTTTTTTGAACTCTGTCACCATTTTCCTCTCCACCACTTCTCTCGTGAGCGCATTCCAGGCATCCACCACCCTCTCTTTAAAGAAGAATTTCCTTACATTGCTCTCGAGTCTACCACCCCGCAACCTCAAATTATGTCCTCTGGTTTTATCATTTTCCTTTCTCTGGAAAAGATTTTGTTCTACGTTAATACCTTTCAATCTCACATATAAGGTCCTAGGTACACATCTTTATATTATAAGGTGAGCCCTCCAATACCCACTAGACTCAACTGTACACCACACCAATAGCTCTTATGCCTGCAGGCGATACCTATATATGGGTAAGGATGGGGTTTGGAAGGCTCACATATTCCACCGCAAGTGTAGGGGGTAAGAGTGGAGTATGCACCTCGGTCTCCAATCCAATCCTTTGGTTTTATATACCGATTCATCCCTCTTAGAGGGCTCAACTCGGTTAACAAATATTAAGCTCTAAAATCCAACAATTTTTGATCCCAGTAGTAGCAGTGCATTTTTGGATATAGCACAAAAAACATTACATATACAGTAATTGACTTAGTTTAGTTGAATTCATTTTTCATAGCTTAATTTTGTTTGGAAGTAATTTTGCGAGAAACCATGTAAAACGTTTAGAAGAAACAGTCACAGATGGTACCACTGCCCCCAAAGTCCTAACTTGTTAAAACCTATTTCAGGTTTCATACCAGGGAAGTGTTGAACTATGCTTCCTTTGCAACTGACAACAACCTGATTCAAAGGTTTGAAAGCAGTCCCAGACCACCACCCCCCTTCCAAAATTTTTCAACTCCTTTTGAACCTCATAATCCCAAATTACTCCGAGATCTGCTAATTGGTATTCCAGGCAAAGGGGGCAGCTAGATGAAAGGAACAAAGTCTGGAATTGGCAGTGGAGGAGAAGGGTACAGCTAAGAGCAGCTTATCTGAGGAACGGCGATCTCTTGGAGATGTATAAGGACAAGAGAGGCGAGATATTGAGGGGCAGCAGAATGAACACACTTGTAGGTCAGCAATAGGAGCTTGAACTGTATGCGAAGGCGGAGAGGGAGCCAGTGAAGTGATTTAAGAGTGTAGCGAGGTTGGTAGAAGATGAGCCGTGCAGCAGAGTTTTACAGATTGCAGGGGGGAGAAGCTGCACTGCAGGAGACCAGTTAGAAGTAGATTGTCTGATCTGTCTGACCCATCCCTGTTAACACTGACTGAATGCAGTCATATGATATATAATACACTTCCCCCTCCGTTTTCGCGGGGGATAGGGGCAGAGCTGGCCCGCGAATATTAAAAAACCGTGAATAATATTTGGGCCGGTTCTGCCCCTAAGCCCCGCTTCCCCCAGCTATTTTAAGCCCTGAAAGCCCCCTCCCCCTTAAGCCTTGCCTGGTGGTCTAGCGGGTTTTCAGGCAGGAGCAATCTTCCCAAGCTCCTGCCCCGTGCAGATTGCTCACAGGAAATGGCTGCCTTGAGCTCCCATAGTCTCTCAAGTCTCCTGTGAGCGATCTACACGGGGCAGGAGCGTGGGAAGATCGCTCCTGCTCCAAAAACCCGCTAGACCACCAGATAAGGCTTAAGGGGGGCTTACAGTGCTTAAAATAGCCTGAAAAATGAATGCTTTTTTTGATTTAAAACTGCGAATAAGCGAAGCCGTAGATACGGAATTCACGACTACGGAGGGGGAAATGTATATACAGTATACCAAGCTCTGCCAGTAAACTACAAATAGGCCTGGGAAAAATATTATAAACAGCAGGCAATGATAATCCTGGGGGGACTGCAGAAAAGACACAACATAATACCTGACCTCCCCTCCCCTCCCCCATAGCCATAATTGAACAATCATTGTACCAGCAGCCCACAAATGCATCAAATGCTGCCATCCCACTCAGCAACAAGTCCCCTTAAGGGAATGAGGCCCAAATCTTCTTCTACATGCTACCACCACCTATTCGATCACCTTTCCTGAAATAGGATAGAAGCTCTCCAGATACCCAATCTTCACTTTGACTTACTTTATTTATTTATTGGAGTTTATTAACCACCTTTCAAGGCAGTATACCGCAGGCACAGATTGACATAAAAACTTAAGTTTTGATAACAGCATTACAGTAGTAAAATGGCTAAAGAAAAACAAATACAGCCAATAAGGTAAACTTGGATAACAGTAAATTAAAACTTAGTACAACATCAAAAATAACACTTAATAGCACAACAAAACAATCATAACACAAAACTAAGAGAAATGGTGGCAGAATACAAATGAAAGCATGATGGGCAGAATGGAAGATCATTCATATAAGAGATATAATCTTCAATCTCAGCCCAATACAAAGAAAACACATTAATAGGTATGCGTTAGAGCAGTGGTTTTCAACAAACACGCAAGAAATATGCAGGAGATTTTATTAGTAAGAGCTTCCTCCACTACATGCAAATCTCTCTCATGCATATTCATTGCAGGTAATCTGAAAACCTAACTGGCCAGATGGTCACTGTACTAAAGCATTCAAACAACAGACATGACAATCATGCTTTTTGTACAATGACTCGAGGAAGAGCATGATTGGTGGGTTGAGGTAGATGAGACAATGGAAGTGAGTTAAGTCCATAGGGAGATGCAGATGAAGGCTCATGGCACCAGACGTCCAATCCAGGAGACCCAAAAGTAGGAAGAAGAAACTGCCAGGCCCATAAGAAAAGCCTCAGCTTTTCTAACCATTAGGGTTAGGTTAAGTGCCATCAATGGCATTGGAGAGAAGGTGCCTAGGCACTTAGATCTTCGTAAAGGAACATTTCCATCTGCGGAGCATCTAATTTAAGCTGCTAAAAAGTAAACAAGGTCAGAGGCAAGGGCAGGTGCCCAGTGCTCATTTTCAGCGCTACATGTTTTAACTTAGGTTCCTAAATTTAGTACCTGTTTTAGGAATTTAAAGTCAGGCACTCAGTCTTCATAGTGCTAGGATTTCATGGCCAGTTGATTTGGGTTTATCAGCAGAAAGGAGAAATTAGGTTCTTTTCTTTCTTTTACAGACCATCACAGAATGGATGGGTTTATGCTCCTCTGCCAGCAGGTGGAGACTGAGACATTGACTTTTGGCTGTGAGCTGTGCAATCTCATCTACAATCAGTCTGACAAATAGCCAAGCTGAAACTAACTAGGCTGAATAATAACATATCAACTCCACACTCACATGGAGAAGACAAAGGTAAATGTCCAAATCGGAATGGAACATACTGTTCAGATTAGAACAGGAGCCTTCCAGCAATGTCCCACAATTCGCCAGCTAAACCAGCCGAACCAAGTGCCGCTGCTCTTAATATACTCCCCAAAAAACCAAGACAACAAAAACCCGCAGGATCAGCAACGCCGAATCTCCCTGACCGCCAAGTGATGAGAAAATCCCAGATGTCTCCACCCCCCCCCACTGAGTGGTGCACGCACGAAGGGTGGCCCTGCACACCAACACCTGAAGCAGATGCCGGTTCCCCCTCGTGGCGGCCGGAACACTTTGTGCACATGCCGGCCACATCCACCACTTGGTGCCCACAAAAAACACACTTTTTCTGCTTTTTAGAAGTGCTCATAACAAATGCACTGAACACCCATGCACAACAACGCCACCTAACAATGGCAGCCTCAGGCTCTTTTTATGCTCCTTTATTTCTTGTTCTTTTTTTTTTTCTTACAGCTCACCCACTGGCTCTCTAAACTGTAGTCTGTGCCTAACAGGTGGCCATGTGTACAACTGAGGCACCTCTAAAGCAAATACATAAGGGGAGGTGGGTGAAATGGGGGGAGGGACACAATTCTTCTGAGTGTGGCCCCCCCCCCCCCCCCCCCGAGGTCAGTAGGACCACTGAGAGGGTCCCCCCAAGCTCTGTCTGGACAGCAAAAGGGAGAAGAAAGATGCCCTAACAATCCTCAGCACAGACTGCACAAGCTTACCACTCCACCTGCTGGAGACTGAGAACAGACTGATTGTAGATGGGACTGCACAGCTCACAGCAAAAGTCAATGTCTCAGTCTCCACCTGCTGGCAGAGGAGCGTAAACCCATCCGTTCTGTGCCGGTCTGGAGGGACGCTAAAGAAGATCACTTTTTCTGAGTCAGGGAGGTTTCACGTATCATTTCTTTTTCCAGGACATGTTTAGACTTGCACCTAGAATGGGAAATGTGTTCCCCTCCATACCACTGAATGTGGAGGAAGAAAAGCCATGCAGCGTTAAGTGCATGGGCAGCTGAGGCACATAGCAGGCACTTCCTGCAAAACTTACGTTCAGTTTCAGGGATGGAGCTGGTGATGGAGGAGCTAGTGGAAGTGATTGTGCTCATGGAGGGACTCATACCATATGCTGGGTAGGTACCAGTCATAGCTGCTGTGTGGGAAACCCATGCTGCAGGGTCAATCGGTCGTATGGGCTCACCTGAAGAAACAAAAAGGAACACAAGTCAATTAGTCCTTCCTGATAATTATTCCATGCAAGGTATTATTCTTTTTAAGGAAAATGCGGACTAAAGATAAATCAGACACACAAATGGAAGCCTTTGGTGAACCATTCCCTGCTCCTATTCCCAAGGTGCCCAGTATCTACTCCCCTTTACTCCTGTCAGCAATGCTACTACTTCTACCACTGTAGGAGTCTTTGAGGGATGGCAGCAAGCACTGGCACAGCCAGAAAAAACAGTGGCAGGGAAGGTAGGCCCTGCAGCAAGATCAAAGTCTGCCCCAGAAGGGCAGGTCATAACAGACCTTAAGCGCTTACTGCTATGGTGACAATGACTTTTAAAGGCTTGCTTGCTGCTGTCTTTACCAGCTGTGCCAGCATTGTGCTGCTCCTCTCGAATGTTGCCCTAGGCAGATGCCTATATTTTACTTAGTGTTTAGACAGACCAGCAATATTAGAGCCCAGTAAGAACTAGGTGGTTGTCTGAGCATGTCCTGGACTTCCTCACTAGAACCTTCAATTTTTCACACAGCGTAGGAGTTATCTGATATGTATGAGTCTTTGTATTTGATTTCTCCTGCTGTTTGCCATAAACCTCCATTACAAGTCTGTCAACAGAAGCAGCAAATGGGAAGCATCAGTGAAGCTATACCACCTTTCCATATATAGTTTTTATTTAAGGGAAATAGTATTGCAAAGTTTTGACTAATAATTAAAAAGTGCTTGTAGCGCTGCTTGATCTTGCGCACTGAATCTCTATCAGAATTATACAAGGATGGTTATTATAATAAATTTAAGGATGTGTGGGGACCTTTATTAAATTATAGTAATGAATAAGTTACACTTTTCCCAATCTTAATACACATGTGGATTGGGGGGGGAGGATTTCTTGTTTTTCCATTAAGAATATATAGATGATTGTCGTAAGATATTATTTTCATGTGGTATATATTAGTTGTATATGAATTTGGGAGGGGGGTGGGGGTTAAATCTTCTTGGTGTATGATATTTAAAATTTTTCAAGTGATGTTGTATTATATTTGGTTGATATTTACTGTACACTTGATGTAAGTTTTAAAATGAATAAAGAAATTATAGAAAGAATTATACACGGATGTGTAAGTGAAATTCCCATGGCTCTGACTCCGAGCCCTCACTGGATCACTCACGATCCTGCAAAAAGGTGCTTGAAAGACCTGGTTATTTCAGAAATACTTATAAATCATAGGCTTGCCCATAAATGCATCTGCTTGTATTTATGATCTCACAGTTCTTTTTTTTTTATTATTGTCATAATCCATCTGTTAAGCAGGAACCCCAATCCATGCTCTGCGGAATGGCAATAGAGTTTGGATTCTCCAATGAGAGTTGTTCCACACAAGCAGGGCACTGCTGTGCTTCAAGGAGAGGAATAGCAGGAAGCAGGAGAAGAAGGCTGAAGTAAAAAAAGACTAAAACAATTAGAAAGTGACTGAATAGACTCAGATCCCTGAAAAGGAAGTTCTGGAGCTAAAACAGGCAGAGCAAGATGTTTAGGTGGTACCTGGTCGTGGGCCAAAGGAGCTGAAGAGGCAACCCGTTTAGTCTTAGCATGTTTTTTTTGCTGATTTTGGGCAGCCAAATCCCTCAGCATGGAACTGGGAGAGGACTGTAAGACCAAAACTGAACCCCCAGGAGCCTTCCCAGAAACATCCACTATTAACAGCAGAGTCCCCGTGTCTTTCTGTGAGGGACATGCCGCTAAAGAGGGAGTATCACCCTTCTGGATAGGCTTCTTTTTATGTCCTGCTTCAAATGCCAGTTTTTTCTTCACTGAGCTTCCCTCCCCCAGCGGTACCGAGACAGAGCCCTGGGGGGAGGGAGGAAGCGGCAAAGTTGGCGGTCTTGACACTTTCTTTTTTTTTTTTTACAATTCTTTATTCGTTTTCAAATTGAACAACAAGTGCACAAAAGAGTATATTACACTAAAATATTCCACAATATCACTTTGATATCTATACATAAAAATCTAGTACATCAATATCCCCCCTACCACCCACCCTTCATCATATTTTCAATAAAATACACACAAATTATATATCATATTATAACATATTATGTAAAATTATTTCCAAATCCCCCCCCTTTTTAGTGTGTCGTAAGAGAAAAAGAAAAAGAGAAGAGAAGAAGTGATGACTATTCAGTACAATATTTTGTCAATGGCCCCCAAATTTTTATAAAGTTAGTATATGTCCCTCTTTGAATTGCTATTGCTCGTTCCATTTTAAATATATGGCATAATGTATTCCACCAAAAAGTATAACTAAGGTTCCTGTGATTTTTCCAATTGTTGGTTATATGTTGGATGGCAACCCCTGTCATAACTAATAAAAGCTTGTTGTTCTCTGGTGATATTTTACTCTTTTTCCTCATCATCATACCAAATAGCACTGTATCGTAAGAGAGTGCCACATGATTTTCCAATAATGCATTTACTTGAGACCATATTGAGTTCCAAAATATCTTAATATAGGGACAATAATAAATTAGATGATCTAATGTCCCAAGTTCCAGATTACAAATGACAGCATCTATTGGACTTAGAACTATTTAATTTTTGTAAGCGAACAGGGATCCAAAACACTCTATGTAACAAAAATAACCAAGTTTGTCTCATAGATGCTGACACTGTACATCTCATTCTCCAAGACCAAATTCGTGGCCATTGAGATGCAGAAATTTGGTGCTTAATCTCAATGCTCCAAATGTCTCTCAGACCATTCTTTGGTTTTTTTATTCAAGTATCCAGATAATAATTTATACCACAATGCGGCTTGATGTCCTAGGAAGTCTGCTTGGAAGCATATGAACTCAAGACTATACTGACTGTTCAGTCTTCCATTCAGGGAACCCTACCTGAATGGCCACTGCAACCATTTAAAGCTTTGTGTTTTACTAAGACCAAATCTATGTTGCAGTTGTGAAAATTCAAGAGGAAATATAGGGAGAAAGGTCTCGACACTTTCATTACAGTTTTGGCGCGAAGGGAGAGAGCCACTGTCCATGGTGTCAGCTTCAAAGGAAAGAAGATGTTTTCACGGTCTTAAAGCTTGCAGTATTTAGGCAGTTTTTAAAACTGTATATATCGTACATCAATATATATATATTTTTTTTTTGCGAGAGGCTCTTTTCACTGTCTCTTTTTCTTTTTAATTAATGGCTAGAAAGCCTTATAGCTTTCTTTTTCCTTTCCTTTTTTTTCCTGAGGGGAGAGCTGCGACTGTACCGAAACAGTTGAAGAAAAAACTGACAGGATGAGGGGAGGCTCTCCAGGTGTAGGGCATCCTGCACATGCTCAGTAAGCCAAAAGCTTACTACAGCTAGGAGAGAACACCGATACACAGGCTCAGTCAGAGGACTTCACCAAGTGTGCTTGCATATCCCCTACTTGTCTCCGGAGAAAACAGAGCCCTGAAATCCAAGCAAGAGCAGTGATTTACCATGTCAAAAGCTGCGGACAGATCAAGAAGGATGAGGCTGGAGTAGAAACCTTTGGATTTGACCAGGAGCAGGTCACTGGAGACTTTCGTAAGGGCAGTTTCTACAGAATAAAAAGTGGAAAGCCCGATTGAAACAGGTCAAGGATAGCTTGAGATGAAAGAAAGTGAAGACAACAGTGGTGAACAGCACATTCAAGTAGCTTGGATAAGAAGTGGGGGGGGGGGGGAGGGAGAAGAGACAGGACATTAGTTGGAAGGGCAAGTAGATTCCAACAAGGGTTTATTGAGGAGTGGTGTAACAGCATGTTTGAAGGAGTCAGTCACAGTTGTGGTGAAGAGTGATAGGCTGAAGATATAGCAGATAGAGGGGATGACAATAGGAGAGAGTGTTAAGTAGATGGGATCAAAGGAACAGATGGCAAGGTTGGAGGGAGGAGGAAAAAAAATTCAGTTTCCTCCTCAGAAATATCAGGAAAGATAAGGTGGCAAGGGACAAGGGGAGTGGGGGGGGGGGGTTTAAGTGCAGCAGACTGGAGGTGGTGGTTTGGTTGAGAACTCAGTCATAGTCTGGGGTGTGTGTGATAGAGGGGTTGGAGGTTGGGGAACCTTAAGTAAGGAGTTTAGTGTGACAAAGAGGCAGCGAGGACTGGAGCTGAAAGAGTCATTCAGGTGGGTGTAGTATTCTTGTTTGGCAAATGAGAGAGCGAATTGGAAGGAGGTCAGGAGGAAATTGAAATGAAGTCAGCATGTGTACAAGATCTGAGCCAGAGCCATTCAGTAGACCTGGCACAGGAGCGTAAGTAGCGGAATTTAGATTTTAGCCATGGCTGGGATTTGGGGCACCTTACAGAGCATGGGGTAGGGGGATCGAGGGGAGAGTGATGTTATAGGAGGAGACAGCCTCTTTTACAGGTACTAGTAACCTGGATTGGCCACTGTGAAATGGGCTACTGGGCTTGATGGACCATTGGTCTGACCCATGTTCTTATGGTAGCCAGTGTTCTGTATTCAGAAGGGGAATGAAATGGTTGAAGTGGCAAGTGTTGTGGAATAATAACACAGCTGTGGACTGTACCATTTGAAGATGTTTTAGAGCAGGGAGGGAAAGTCCAAGTGAATTACAGTAATTGGTGTGCGTGCTATAACTAAACTGAAAAGTGATCAGATAACAGGGGTGGGGAGGTAATATTGGTTTAACTGCTCAAATACTGGAAGTGATGAGATCCTGGGGGGGGGGAAGAGGGACAGTCAGTAAAGTAAAATAATAGAGCATCTTTTCCCTCTTTTTAATGGCAACCCCGCTGTGTGAATCCCATGGCAGGATTACACATTTAGGATTGCAAAATGGCAATACCACACTTATCAGCATGTGGTTGTGGTAAAGAGCAGATAGCATAGCTGGTTTTAAGAAAGGTTTGGACAAGTTCCTGGAGGAAAAGTCCATAGTCTGTTATTGAGAAAGACATGGGAGAAGCCACTACTTGCCCTGGAATATTGCTACTCCTTGGGTTTTGGCCAGGTACGAGTGACCTGGATTGGCCACCTTGAGAACGGGTTACTGGGCTTGATGGACCACTGGACTGACCCAGTAAGGATATTCTTATAGTGGAAGAGGGGGTGAAACAACTGTGGATAGAATGCCGAGGTCGATAGCCTGAAGATTCCTAAATGTACTGGAGATCGGCTGGGGTGATGGATTGTTAAAGTAATCAGGTGATGGTCAGACAGGGGAAGGACTGCTGTGGAGAAATTTGTGATAGAGAACTTGGAGAAGACAACAAGATCAAGGTAGTGGTTTTTCTGTTACAGCGTGTTGCTGAGTTCTTCCATGTGATATCCAGCACACCACACTTTCGTTTCAAGGTATGGTTTAATATTAAGTTGCAATTTAATAGCCACTTACTCCTGGGTAATGTGAAGCAGCCTCGAGGGTTGGGATCCCAGCACTTGGCAACAGTCAACGTGATAGGCCTATGTCAAAACAAAAACTCTTTGTAAAGAACAGTCAACAAGTTTTGTGGACATTTATTCTATAAACAGATATTTTATCACAATTTTCTATCTAAAGCAGGCAATACCCAAAAGTGCACCTGTTAAGTCTATGTTGGTAGTTTTTCCTTTGTTTATTGCTCAACAAAATTTACCCATTCTAATCTGTACCTGTTATCTCTCTGGTAGCTTTTCAGACAAACACACAACCAAAACTTGGCACAATCATCCATTCTCCACCCTTTTTACGTCTCCAAGAATGCAAATTAAATCATGCTGTTTTACATAAGCAAATGCTTTTATTTCCCTTATGTTGTATGTTTATTCATACTAATGATTGTTCTCTTAAAAAAAAAAAAAAAAAGGTGTCCCCACACAAGACATTGTTTAATCTGCAGGTCAACCTCTGCTTGAAATGCAGCATCCAAAAGAGCTAAAAGCACTGGCCCTGGAATTCCTCTGTTAAAGGAGCAACCTATCAAAAGAATAGACAGCAAAGTTACTTACCTGTACCAGGTGTTCTGAGGACAGCAGGTATATTCTCACATGTGGGTGACATCCACAGAACCTGCTACGGACAGATCCAAGCAACCAGCACCAGACACAGAAAAACGCACTCCCCATTCATACCCCCCCCATCCAAAGAAGTGAAAAGAACAAAACTACATGACGGCCTACTAGCCACACAGGCTGCAAGACTGGATAACAAAATCTCCAACCTTCTGATGACCACCCCAGACTATAGGACGTTCAGAAAAGAAATAAAAACCACACTATTCAAGAAATTCCTAAAACAGAATTAACAACACGACCACCAAAAGCCCTCAAGATCTTCATATAACCTCTCTAGCTATCCTCTACAATTCATAGAATTCTATCTTTCTGTAATGCTATAATTCTTTATTCATTGTAACTCTGTCCTTAAACTAACCTTTTGTAATCCGCCTTGAACCGCAAGGTAATGGCGGAATAGAAATCCCTGATGTAATGTAATGTAATGTAATAAGTGTACTTTAAAGACTACCCATACCACCTTCCTGCCTGACCTTAACAAACCTAAGAAGCCAACTAAGAGAGATGGGTGGGTGGGTTGTGAGAATATGTGCTTGCTGTCCTTGGAGAACACCTTCTACAAGTAAGTAACTTTGCTTTCACCGAAGACAAGCAGGTACAATATTCTCACATGGAGAAGAGGAGACTTAGAGGGGACATGATAGAAACCTTCAAAATCCTAAAGGGCATAGAGAAAGTGAATAAGGACAGATTCTGCAAACTGTGGGGACCCACAACCACTAGGGGTCACTCGGAGAAATTGAAAGGGGACAGGTTTAGAACAAATGCTAGGAAGTTCTTTTTTACCCAAAGGGTGGTGGACACATGGAACACGCTTCCGGAGGAGGTGATAGGCCAGAGCACTTCACAGGGGTTCAAGGAAGGTTTGGATAGGTTCCTAGAGGATAGGGGGATTGAGGGGTACAGATAGAACTAGAGGTAGGTTATAAAAGTGGACAAAAACCACTTCACGGGTCACGGACCAGGTGGGCCACCACGGGAGCGGACCGCTGGGCGAGATGGACCTCTGGTCTGACTCAGTGGAGGCAACTTCTTATGTTCTTAAGCTGCCATGATCATGCCTCTTGGAAGAGAGCCATTAACAAACGACCTAGCGCAACCCAAAAGATCGGAGGGAAAGTTGGCATTTAGAAAGAGAATACATGGGATCCAAGATGGCCGCTACTGCTATCTGACTGCTGTGAGGATGCCGTCAATAGTCTCCTTACCTCAAAGATTTGTCAGCTGAGAATGCCGAAAGGGGCAGAAGTGTCAGTGGAGCCTCCCGACGTTCGGTAGCCCCGTTGCCTACGGTGGATGAAATCTTTCGGCGCCTTCTAAGCGAGCAGGATGTGTCAGGGAATCGCCCGTTGAGAGCCCCGGCAGAGAGTAGTGCTGCGGGGTCTCCCCAAGGGCTTGATGTCACGCTGAACCCCGACGTAAGGACGCCTTCTTTTCAGCCACTAGCGCTGGGAGCTAGCTCACCGTAAGGAGAGAGCACACCCGAAGAGGAAGTGTTCTCCCCCCGAGAGGCCAGTTTGTTGGAGGGCTCGCTACAAGGAACAGCCCAGAGTGACTCTTCCCTCTGGAAAGAGCCAGCGACCGGGACAACGTTGGCTGAAGAAGCCCAGGACCTCAGAGAGGTAAAACAATCGACTGAACAGTCATTTTATTCCTCCTGTCAAGCCCTCTGAAGTCACCTTAGATTCTCTTTGGGATTTAGTCTCTAATTTAGGGAATTCCCTTAATCTGCAAATAAAACACTTGGATCAAGACAAAAAAACAGAAAGGAGAAATTAATTCCTTAAAGCAAGATATGGTATTGTTGAAGTCCGATATACAAGAGGAAAACAAGGAACTTAAAACAATTAAAGGCAACAAGATCTACTTGTCAAAGATAACCTAATTATGAAAAAAAAAAATGGGAAGATCTTGAAAATAAGACTCGGGCTAATAACTTGCGTTTAATTAATTTTCCCAAAATTTCATCAATTTCTCCACGAGAAATGATAAAACGTTACTTTCTGGAGATATTAACAATACCTGAGGATTCTTTACCACCTCTCACAAGGGTATATTATTTGCCTACAAGAAATCAGGATCCTCAAAAGAAAGAAGATGAAGGAATGTCGCAGGAAGTACCCTTGGACGTTTCTACTTTATTGGAACAATCAGATAGAGAACTGGCTACTCCAGCCATTCTCTTACAGATTGTAGCTTTGGCTCCAGATAGGGACTGGATCCTTAAACTTTTCTTTAAAAATAGATCTAAGGACTTCCTGGGTCTCCAGACTTGAGAGAGACTTGGGTGTGCTGGTGGATGCATCACTGAAGCCATCTGCACAGTGCGCAGCAGCCTCGAAAAAAGCCAACAGGATGCTGGGCATCATAAAGAGGGGCATAACAACCAGGACGCGGGAAGTCATCATGCCATTGTATCGAGCGATGGTGCGTCCACATCTGGAATACTGCGTTCAGTATTGGTCACCGCACCTCAAGAAGGACATGGCGGTACTTGAGAGAGTCCAAAGGAGAGCAACGAAACTGGTAAAAGGGCTGGAACACTGCCCATACGCCGAGAGGTTGGATAGGCTGGGGCTCTTCTCTCTGGAAAAAAGGAGGCTCAGGGGAGATATGATAGAGACCTTCAAGATCATGAGGGGCATAGAGAGGGTGGATAGGGACAGATTCTTCAGACTGAAGGGGACAACAAGTACGAGGGGGCATTCGGAGAAACTGAAGGGAGATAGGTTCAAAACAAATGCAAGGAAGTTTTTTTTCACCCAAAGGGTCGTGGGCACTTGGAATGCGCTACCGGAGGAAGTGATCAGGCAGAGTACGGTACAGGGATTCAAACAGGGATTGGACGGATTCCTGAGGGATAAAGGGATCGTGGGATACTGAGGGAGGAGCTGGGATGTAACACAAGTATAGAAAGCTAACCAGGTAATAAGTATAGAAACCCAACAGGTCGTGCATGTGCAAGACCGGAGGGTTAGGACTTCGATGGGAAGATAGGACTTCAATGAGAAACCAAGGTGGCAAGGGAGCCCCTTCTGGTGATTCAGACAGGTCGTGACCTGTTTGGGCCGCCGTGGGAGCGGACTGCCGGGCAGGATGGACCTATGGTCTGACCCGGCGGAGGCACTGCTTATGTTCTAATGTTGAAGCTATGCGTGACCCAGATTGGAGCTTTTTTCATCCATGTAAATGTGTCATTAGATACCGTTCTTTTAAATATGTGTGTGTAGAACCAGCTCACTTGATTGCTTTTCTTTCTCTGAAGCGTCTTGAGTGTGGAATGCCATCCGTATCTAAGTGATAATTAGCTTTGCGTCAGCACAGATTAAGTAATTTTCCTTGTAAAATTATTCTTCAAATTTAATACTCTTTTCGTTAATCTTGGATCTAAATTGAGGACTAGTGTGTGATTAAGATGAGAAGTGTTTTTTTTTTCCTTTATACTTTGATTCATTATTAGGATTGAAAGTAAACCTAAATATTATATTTTCTTGATCATACTTTCTGTACAAGTAATGCTTGATAATAATGTAAAAATCTTATAAATAAATAAATTAAAACATAGAAAGAGAATACATTTTGCAGAATTGCTTGTCCACACCAACTGTCCCATCTGGAATGGTTTTCTAAACAGTAGTGGGAAGTGAAGGTATGGATTGAGGACCAAGTGGCGGCTTTACAACTGTATTCAATAGGTGTACAGAGAAAACGGGCTACTGAAGTCCCATAGCTTTAACCTTATGAGCAGTGACATGGCCTTATAACATCAGTCCAGACCAAGTATATGTGAAGGAGATAGTCTGCTAGCCAAGTGGAGACGATTCTCGGTGACAGAACTCCGATTCCTTTAGGGTCGAATGACCACAGAGTTGATTGGCAGTTTTGTAAGGCTTGCTGTAATCCAAGTAGTAAGCAAGAGCACATTTACAATCCAAGATGTGGTGTGCTGTTTCACCAGGGTGAGAATGCAGCCTTGAGAAGACGACAGGCAAAACTATGGACTGATTGAGATAAAATTTGAAGATGACACTCGGGAAGAACTTCAGATGTGTTCTGAGAACAACCCTAGCATGGGAGAATTTTGTATAGGGTGGATCTGATACAAGTGCCTGAAGTTCACTGACTTGGCATGCAAAAGTAAGAGCTATGAGGAACACCACTTTCCAAGTAAGATGTGGTTCAGAAGGACGCTGCTTTCTCCCACTTCTTACCAAGCTATTGGAGTCAACTGCCTTCTCACATCAGATCCCTCAAAGGGTTTCTGAACTTCAGGAAAGTAATAAACACTTACCTCTTCCCATAAATCCAGTCACTCCCTTCCAACCATACGTATTCTAATGTACACAGAACTGTTAACTGAATGACCAAATTGTATGCTAAACTTGACTCTGTATAGCTAACATTACTGTACATTTGTAAATTCATAATTTGTCTATGCATTATGTATGTCAACCTTGTTACCCGTTCTGAGCTTGTTGGGGAGCATGGGATATAAAACTAACCAAACAAATAAATAGGACGACATTGAGGTCCCAGGAGGCTGAGATGCTAAAGGCCTTTCATGAATCTGGAAAGCAAGAGATGCACAGACAACGGTTTCTTGTCCAACAGCGAATAACATGCACTAATAGTATAGAGATGAACTCATTCTGAAGTAGATTTTAGCCCAGAATTGGAAAAGTGAAGAAGATAATCCAGAACAGACGGCAGAGGAAAAGTGAAAGGATCTAACAAGTGGAGTAGAGAGCTGCATGGGAACAGGGACTACGGGAATCCCACAGAGTCTACGGAGATCCCCTCCAGACTCGTGGGGATGGGTCATTGTTGTTCAGGGATCCCATGGGATGGTACTTTCCTCTGGTGCATTCGCTCACTCTTTTTAGGCCGCGGGAAGCGTTCTTCCTGTCCCCGCACATTTCTCTAAGTTTCAAGTTTAATAGTTTCTTTGATTTGTTCGCATAATCCAATTTCAATGCGATTTACATCAGTTAGAAATCAAATCAAATAATAAAATCCACATACATGACATACACTGCTAATTGACAATAGAACATTAGGAGGGGAGATAACTTAATTACAATAATAAAAAAATAAAACCAGAAATAAAATCGGGTATAGGTTTAGGACACATGGGTTGGGAAACAAATACCCACATATTTCTATGACCTCCTCATCCTAACCTAAAGTATAGTAAGACTGGTCTATTAAAAAGCGTCTTTAAATAGCCAACTCTTTAGGAGACTTTTAAATTTGTTCAATAATTTTTCTTCACACCAGAAAGTGAAGCGAGTCCATTTGAATAATAGCATCGTTGTCTGGAAGGCTTTCTGGAAGCTTCAATGTTAGGTGACACTGGTGCAGATAAAGTGAAAGCATCTACTTGCTTGGAGAGAGATACCATGCTGCGAGTGCTAATGAGTACAGATTAGAATGGAGGAGAGAGCCTTCATTCTGTGTGAGTAATGCTGGAAACAAATGAAGTATGATGGGTTCCTGAACAATGAACTGTAGGAGGAAAGGGGAACCATAGTTGATGTGGCCAATGAAACACGATGAAAATCTTGGTGCCTTGATCTTGGCAAAGTTTGAGTAGAATTTTCCCCAAGAGGTATTAGAAGAAATGATTAGAGGAACTTTTCTCCCCAAACCAGCAGAAAGGCATCTGACTCCAGGGGACTGGGAGTGTAGTGTCTGGAACAGAAGAGTGAAAACTTGTGGGTGTGAAGGGAAGCAAAGATCTATAAGGGATCTTCAAAAAGTTGCTGCACTTTTTTGTTTTTAAACACTATTTATTAAATACCTCAAAAGCAAATTACATCACTTTTTCATATAATCACCCTGTTTTGCAATACATTTTTCCCAGCATCCTACTAACTTCTTAATGTCACCAGAAAAGAATATTTTTGGTTGAGCACATAGCCACTGATGCACCAATGCTTTCATGTCATCGTCACTGGAAAACCTTCTGCCCCTTAAAATTTTGAGTGATCTAAAAAGGTAGAAATCAGATGGTGCTAAATCTGGACTGTATGCTGGATGTCCCATGACTTTCCACTTCAATTCTATGAGTGTTTCTTTTTTTTAAAAATTTTTTTTTTTTATTCTTTATTCATTTTAAAAATCTTTCACCAAGTGTACAATATTCATAATCAACACAATGAAACAAGGCACTTGCATATCTTACATTATAATCTAAACATATAAATGTAAACCTCTCCCCACCCTCCCTCAAAACCCTTCATTCATGTAACGAAACCTATCTTTGTATCCCTCCCCCCTCCTGTTATTATATGATGTCTGACTAATAGGAAAATGACATTTAATCATGACAAAAAGACGCTAATGGCTCCCATATTTTAATAAAATTATTATAATTTCCATTTTGTGTCGCTATTGATCTTTCCATTCTATATATGTGGAATAATGAATTCCACCAAAAATTAAAGTTTAAAGTGTTTCCAATGTACAGGCTGCAGTCATGCAACAATGTGACACCCTTTAACAGTGTCCCTCTTCTTTTAGAGCAGATAGCGGGTTTCAGCTCTCTTTGAAGCATGTCACAAGCTTGTGACAGTTGTTCCTCTTTCCTGGTAAGTTTCAAGAATAAGCCCTTAAGAGTGCCAGAAGACTGTCAATATCCGACGGCTGCATTTTGAATTACTTTGCCACAGATGATGGATGCTTCCATTGCATGCTCTGCTGCTTGCTTTCTGGTTCATAGTGATGAACCCAAGTTTCATCACCGGTGGCTGCAGAAAGTTGTCACCTTCTTAAAGACAATGGGTCAAGTGTCGAGAACAAAGGTCTAAGCACTTACTTTATGCTCCTCTGTCAGTTCCTTAGGCACCACCTGGCATACACTTTATGGACGTTAAGGCTGTTATGAATTAGGGAATACACAGATCCAACACTAATGTTCAGCTTTTCTGCCATCTGATCAACCATAATTCTTCTGTTTTTGCGAATCAGTTCCAGGGCTCTTTCTTCATTCTGTGTGGTAGTGGCTGTTGCTGGACGTCCAGAGCGCTCTGCATCAGTAACATTTGTACGGCCATTTTCACACATTTCTATCCAGTCATAGACCACTCTGTGAGAGAGAACTTTGTCCCCATATTGAGCACACATGCGGCAATTAACTTCTGCTCCCAGTAACAGTTTGTACAAGCCCGTGACCAGCAAAATGCAGGAATAGGTCTCACAACCTGTAAAAGTCTCCCATAGGCTCCTGTCATCTATCTCAGTGTAAGGACTACTTCATTCTGCAAGCGATCTTGGAAGGTATGGAGGACATTGCAAATTGCTCAGAACTCCAGAGTTTTCTCATGAGGAGTCCAAAGTGTGGAGGCTGTTGAGATGTGCTCCTCAGCTCAACATGGAAGTGTCTGTAATGAATAGCTGGTAGGGAGCAGGCTAGAAGGGGAGGCCTCTAGAAAGGTTAGATGGAACCATCCACCACTGGAAGGAGTGATGTAGTTCTGAGATCACTTGTATTAGAGAGATCCAGTGGCTTGTGATCACTGTCCCTTATTCCAACACTTTTCACCTGAAAAATGTTTCTGGTATTCTTGAGATATTGGGCTGTCTCTATCACTTCTCATATCTCCTTCAGAATACAAACATTTAGGTCCTTATCCTCAGCTCATTAGGAAGGGCCCTACCTAAATTATGAGATGGTGAACATTTGCAACAGTGAACAAAAACTGCAGAAAATTATGTTAACTAGTCAGCAGGCATCCATTTCTTGAAGCAACAGCAAATTGCAGGGGAAGGGACGGGAATCAGCAGAGAAATAGCAGATTGCAGGATGATACTGGCTTATTGCTTTCTTCCAGAGCTCACATGAACCTGCATCCTTAGTCTGCATGAATGGGATTTCTGTGTGACTGTTCAATTGTTTGCCTCAGTTCTATCAGTCACAAGCCTGAGAGCTAGTCTTGAGTACATTTAACTGAAGGCTGAGCAACTCACCCCAGGCCCTTAGCAAGATAGACTATTGCTAGTAAGGAAAGTTGAAAATATGGAAAATTATACTAAAATGTTAAATTTAAGAATAATTAACTTTCCCAAAGTACTGGCAATGCTTCCTAGAGATTTATTCAATATATTTCTGAAGGAAATATTTAAATACCCTGAGTCTGAACTTCCACCTCTACATAGAATATATTTCCTTCCAGTATCTAAGAAGGTATCACAATCTGAGGTATTACCTGATCCAGGGAGTTTAATGGACTTAATAAGAATATTGGAAACCTCAGTGGATGAAGCCATCTCATACTCTACACTTCTGGTGACTAAGAGGCACTTCTTAGGCTGTATTTTAGGCTTAAAGAGGTGACCTCTATGGACTCTAAGATCTCCTTGTTCCCAAATGTCTCAAAGATAACTCAGACTAGAAGGAAAGGGTTCCTGCAATTGAGACAATCCGTACTGTTTTTGGGTGCTAAATTTCAGCTTAGATATCCCTGTAAATGTTTGATCCTCTTGGATCAACAGTCATATACTTTTTTTGACCCTCCTTAGTTACGGTTTTTCCTAAAGGGGAAAGGAGTAATCCCTCCCAGTATCTCCACGCGGACTTAGTCCTTAAATAATGTAGAAGATGTAACACCACATTATTGATATAGTTGTTTTGTATATTACCTTGATATCTATCAGATCCCATGATTGAATACGAACTGCTTCTCCCATATTGTGCTCACATTCAGATTAGTGACCAAACCTCAGAATTGTAACCGCCACATTTAAAGTCACTCAGAGGTATGTAACTCTTCAAGGAGGGAACCGCGCCCCTCTAGTGGTGAACCAGAGTTAACTTTCCAGTCATTGCAACTCTGTTGGTGCTGGTTACACTCCAAGGTTGATTACAAAAAATAAATAAATAAATATCGTTACAGTCTTTCAAACACTCGTATGGAGATTCTTTGTTTCTTTTTATCTTTTCAAACAAAACATCGCTCTATGAATAAGTGCAGTGTAGCTTGATAACTTAGCTTGTGACAGGTTCGGGGTCTCTACGTGGCCCCGTTTCGGTTTCTTCTTCAGGAGACCCTATCATAAGTATGCTGAAAATCCTGGCAGTTGAAATTTCTAGTACCGGCAGCGTTCTTTCGACGATGTTGCTACATCGCGAACTTAAAATACTCTACCAACATTGAAAAGGATTTTCAGCATACTTATGATAGGGTCTCCTGAAGAAGAAACCGAAACGGGGCCACGTAGAGACCCCGAACCTGTCACAAGCTAAGTTATCAAGCTACATTGCACTTATTCATAGAGCAATGTTTTGTTTGAAAAGATAAAAAGAAACAAAGAATCTCCATACGAGTGTTTGAAAGACTGTAACGATATTTATTTATTTATTTTTTGTAATCAACCTTGGAGTGTAACCAGCACCAACAGAGTTGCAATGACTGGAAAGTTAACTCTGGTTCACCACTAGGGGGGCGCGGTTCCCTCCTTGAAGAGTTACATACCTCTGAGTGACTTTAAATGTGGCGGTTACAATTCTGAGGTTTGGTCACTAATCTGAATGTGAGGTCAGTTTGACTTGTTTGGACTTCAGCATTTTTCTGACTTCCTCTAATTTCTAACTAGTATTACCCCAGTGATATTATAGGGAATCTCCCATATTGTGGGCTTTATTAGAGAGATTGTTAATTCCATATGGAGTTTTTACTCATTTTTTGATTGTGTTTCCTGCTTAATTGTGTGTAAATCTCTCTTTTTCTTTATATATGTACTGGAATTATATATTTATAAATTGAATATTTAAATAAATAAATAATAATAACAACAACGGTTTATATACCGCAGGACCGTGAAGTTCTATGCGGTTTACAATGATTATAGAGAATGTTACAAATTGAATAGAATTGACATAGTTAGTGTCTATTGTTTAGCAGATCTGGAGGTCTGGTATTGAGAGAGATATTCTGCGAATCAGTTACCTATGTACTTTAAGAACAAGTATGTTTTCATTTGTCTCCTAAATTCCCTATATGTATTGGCAAGCGTAAGTAGTTGTTTCAGATCGTTGCCCCATAATGCTGCTTGATAAGAGAGAAGGTATTGGTGATGAATTTTGAATTTGCATCCTCTAACTGGGGGGGAAACAAAGTGCAGGTTGGAGCTTCTTTTATGTCTATTGGTTGAAAAGGAGAATAGGTCGGTTATGTTTTTGGGGGCTAGACCGAATAGAACCTTGAAGCAAAAGCAACCGAACTTGAACCTCACTCGCGCCTCCATTGGCAACCAATGCAGGAGTCGGTAGGAGGGAGTTATGTGATCGAACTTCTTCAACCCGAAGATCAGCCTGACTGCTGCTTCTGCACAAGTTGCAATCGCCGCATATTCTTCTGGGAAATTGCCAGATAGGCAATGTTGCAGTAGTCCAGTTGGCTTAGTATGAGGGATTGTAAATGATGGTGCGTCAAAATACGCTCTAATGGACCAAAGCTTCCAAAGAGTACAGAAGACTTTTTTGACCAAAGAGTCTACCTGGTCTTTCATGGTCAGGCCCTGGTCCAGCATTACGCCCGGAACCTTCAGAGTGGGTTGAATGGGGTAACAAAGATCGTTGATGCTTAGTGGAGTTGTAGTATCTAGTGGGTGTGGTGAAGCTATGAAGAATTTTGTTTTTTCTGAATTGAGCTTCAGTCTAAATTCAGTCATCCATTGTTCCATCGAGTTTAGTGCTTCTGTTGCCATGGGAGTGACTTCTGTGAGAGAGGTGGCGAATGGGATGATAATCGTAATGTCGTCTGCATAACTGAATACTTTTATTCCTAGTTGGGATAGTTGTGTACCCAATGTTGACATGTAAACATTGAAAAGCAGTGGAGATAGTGGTGACCCCTGTGGGACGCCAGATAGGTTACTCCAGGTGTCCAAGAGATTGCAATCAAAACGAACTTGATAGGTGCGGGACATAAGGAAGCCTCGAAACCAGTCTAGCACCTCTCCTCTGATACCAATGTCATCTAAGCATTGTAACAATTTCTCATGGTCTACTAAGTCAAAGGCGGAACTCATATCGAATTGCATAATCAGGGCATTGAGGCCTCTACTAAACAAGGAGCGTAAGTTATCTAATATGGCTGCAATTACTGTCTCAGTGCTAAATGAGGGTCTGAAACCTGATTGGGTTTCATGTAGAAGACAGAACTGATCAAGATACTAAATTATTTAATACGCCCTACTGAGAAAAATGGGGCTTGCAATACACAACATGTTAATACAATTTAACACGTTAAAGAGGTTGTTGTTTTTAATACCTGTGACAACAGAGGATAAAAACTGCTTCAAGATCACAAGGGGAATCATCAGGATTTGCCTGCTGCTCTAACCATTAGGCATTCTGCCTGTTCCCACTCTGGCACCACTCTCAGTGGTATCTCTGAGCTCCCTGTTCCAGCTGTATTAACTTCATTGTGTGTCTTTTTTGTAAACAGACCAGGGTGTCCCTTCCTTCCTTTTCTGCTCCTATCTGCATTCTTTAATCATTCCCTTCTGTAAGTATAGACGGTCAGGTTTTTCCCTCTGTGTGTTTCAATTTGTTGATTCCAGTAATCTCAAACCTGTGTGTCTAAAAGCATTCTGTGGACACATACCCAGGCTTGTGGACAATCTCTCGTAGGACTCTCACAGCATCATCATTGCTCATGTTCTCAAAGTTTATATCATTCACCTGCAAGGAAGGAACAATGGCAGGAAATGGTCAAACACATTTTTACTAATCTAACAAGAAACTGTCTCCGTATGGGGCTTCACAGGAAACGAGCAGAGAAAGAAAAGCCATTTGCACACTATATACAGTACTTTGTTTTCTCATGTGTGTAGGTGAAGTTATCTTTCAGCTAGTATGAAATGAAGAGTGAAGAGCACACTCTGTTACAAAAATGCTCTTGTGATCACATACAAAGTGCTAACACTGGCATTGACTGGCAAAGTCAGGGATCTTAATTTCCTAGGTAAGCAGTTTACAGCAGTCAAATCATTAGCTGAAGGTTACACTTGGTTCACATTTTCTGAGCAAATTTCAAATCTGTTTTCTTTTTGGATCTTTGCCAGTTACACTCCATTCAGAACTTTTTGAATTTCACTTGAAATACTCTAATAGCATTTATCTGGGTATCTCTCATATAAACTTGAAATGTTTCCAATTGTTACAGAATAAGGCTGCGTATGGCAAAATGCAGGGACCAAGTCATACCTTCCTCTTGCATTCTAATAAATGATTACAGGCTGGTTCTCCCAGCCCTGCACAAGCCTGGTGGGAGGTAACTAGAAATTACATAGAAACATAGAAATAGACGGCAGATAAGGGCCACGGCCCATCAAGTCTGCCCACTCCAGTGACCCTCCCTATCTATCTTTGCGGATAGATCCCACATGTCTATCCCATCTGTGCATTTTTTTTTCCTAGCCCTAAGGCTTTGGAATAATTTGCCCATTGATCTAGGGTCTAAGTCTTCTTATGAAAAATTCAGAGCCAATTTAAAGCCTTGTTTATTTCAAATTGCTTTTAGGTGAATTTTAGCTTTGTGGGGAGAGTACCGACATTAGCAGAAAACCCTACTGTCTGTGTGTCTGGTGCTTTCATGTGTGTGTACGTGTAGCTCATTCTTCTATTTCTTTGATGTGCTGTTGATACTTTTATTATGCAAATCACCTCGATTTGGTATTGGCCAAGACTGGTAATGAACATGAGGACTGCAAAAATATTGTCATCATGTACAGTGAGGGTCTACTAATAAGATGTTGACTAGCATTCACAGCTAAGCATTTAGCATTATTTGCATTAAGTGGTCAGAGTACAGATTAGTGCTGCCCGATTCACTTCGGGTGAATCGATTCGAAACAAACAAACAAACCAAAAAATCGGTTCCCGATTCGGCTGACCCTCCCCCCCTCACCTCCTAAAGCAGGAGCAGCAGCGCTGCTCTTGCTGTCCAGCCGCTGCCGCACCTACTTTAGAGGGTGAAGGGGGAGGGTCAGTGGGAAGTGCTGCTGTCAGGTTCCCCCCCTGGCGTCCGGTTCTCCCCCCTGGCCTCCGTTTCCATCCCTTGGCATTCGGCTTCCCCCCTGGCCTCCCCGCACTGTTTACCTGTGAGGAACAGCCTGCAAATAAGATCGCGATGCTAGCGATCTTTCCACTGCTTCGGAGCTGTTTCCTCCACGATCCTACCTCTGACGTCAGAGGAGGGGAGGGACCGTGGCAGAGGAAACAGCTCTGAAGCAGTGGAAAGATCACTAGCATCGCGATCTTATCTGCAGGCCAGGGGGAACACGCAGGCCTTCCGTGGGAGTTGAGCAGTCCTTCAGGGTGGGGTGGGACAGTCAGGCAGGCAGGCCTTCAGGGGGAACAGGCAGGCAGGCAGTCCAGGCCTTGAAAAGGGGGGAGACAGGCCTTCAGAGGGAGGTGAAGGTTTCAGGGGGGCACAGACCTTCAAGGGGGGGTAGGCAGGCAGGCCTTTAGGGGTGGGATGCAAGCCTTTAAGAGAGGGAAAGCCTTTAAGGAGGAAGCAGGCCTTCAGGGATGGTGGCACATGCCTTCAGTGGGAACAGGCAGGCCTTTAGGGGTGGGGTGCAGGCCTTCAGGGGGAGGTGCAGGCTTTTGGGGGGGACAGACCTTCAGGGGAGGGGGGCCCTGGTGTAGAAGTACACAGAGGGAGGGAGGGAGGGAGGGAGGGAGGGAGGAAAAGGGGGGTTCAAAGTGACATGCATATGCCAGACTTTGAGGGGAAAGAAATAATGGGTCTGAAAATAGAGGAGAGGGAGATACGATGGACAATGGGATTTAGCGAGGGAAGGAACAGAAAGGGAAAGAAGTTGGACACAAGGGATGGTGTGGAGGGGGGGATAGAGATACTGGATAGGAGGGTAGTTGGGAAGAGAAAGGAAGAGATGGTGGACCCTGGGGTGGTGGGGAAGGAGGGAGAGATGCTGGATGAAAGGGTAGTTGAGAAAAGGTGTATCTGTGGATGGAGACAAAAAAAGGAAAGATGCCAGACCTCCGGAGGAAGGAAGGGAAACGGAAGGGGAGGACAGAGATGGCAGATGGATGGTTAGCACGAAGAAAGAAGAAAGAAGGAGACCCTGGCAAGCAAGACAACCAGAGCCAGGGACCAACAAGATTTGAATATTGACCAGACAACAAAAGGTGGAAAAAATAATTTTTATTTTCTGTTTTGTGATTACAATATGTCAGATTTGAAAAGTGTATCCTGCCAGAGCTGGTGTTAGACCACAAACGTGAGCTAGGACTTAATAGAGAGAGGAAAAGTCCTTTTTGTTTCTTTATTTTGTTTACACCACAGCGCCAGTGTGGTTAGGAGAAGCCAAAGGGGCTGAAAAAGCTATAAAATAAACCCACCAGGATGTTTGAAAAAAAAACACCCAAATGGGCAGGAAAATCGAATCGAATAACCAATTCAATAAGCTGAATTGAATCAAATTTTTTTTTCCTGAATCGGGCAGCACTAGTACAGATGCATGGGTACCTGTAGGAGCATGTCTCCTGGCTCAATCCTGCCATCAGCTGCCACAGCACCACCTTTCATGACTGAACCAATGTAAATGCCACCATCACCCCGTTCGTTGCTCTGTCCAACAATGCTGATGCCTAAGAAGTTATATTTTGCTGTAGATACCAGAATAAAAAGTAAAAGCAACAGTGAGGAGACAGAAGGTTCAAGGAAAATGTAGACATTGAACACCAGATATCAAAATGTGTATCAAACATTCTGTAAAAAACAAGACCTGGAACAACCTCCCAAATGACATCAAGATGGAAACATTCTATAACAAATGAAAACCATGCACACTGTAGACAACTAACTCAAAACAGTTCATAGCACTAAATCTCACCCTCGACTCAAACGCTCTATCAGTACAATTAAAGAATCTCCATTCTCTTCCCTATTACCCTATCCATAATTCTGACCGCCTCAAACTACTATATGGCGTTACTCGAGAGGGTTCAGAAAAGAACGACACGATTGATAAAAGGTATGGAAAATCTTTCATATGCTGAAAGACTAGGGAAACTGGGGCACTTTTCCCTGGAAAAGCCGAGACTTAGAGGGGACATGATAGAGACTTACAAGATCATGAAGGGCATAGAGAAAGTGCAGAGGGACAGATTCTTCAAACTTTCAAAAACTACAAGAACGAGAGGGCATTCGGAAAAATTAAAAGGGGACAGATTCAGAACCAATGCTAGGAAATTCTTCTTCACCCAAAGGGTGGTGGACACCTGGAATGCACTTCCAGAGGGTGTGATAGGACAAAGCACGATATTGGGGTCCAAGAAAGGATTAGATAATTTCCTGAAGGAAAAAGGGATAGAAGGGTATAGATAGAGGAATACTACACGGGTCCTGGACCTTATGGGCCGCCGCGTGAGCGGACTGCTGGGCATGATAAGATATCTGGTCTGACCCAGCAGAGGCAATGCTTATGTTCTTAAGTAGTACACTTCCCCCTCTGTATTCGCGGGGGTTAGGGGTAGAGCCGGCCCGCAAATATCAAAAAAACCGCAAATAATATTTGGGCCGGTTTTGCCCCTAACCCCCACTTCCCCCGGCTGTTTTAAGCCCTGAAAGCACCCCCTTAAGCCTTACCTAGTGGTCTAGCGGGTTTTCAGGGCAGGAGCGATCTTCCTACACTCCTGCCCCATGCAGATCGCTCACAGGAAATGGCTGCTTTGAGCTCCTGTAGTTTCTCAAGCCATTTCCTGTGAGCGATCTGCACGGGGCAAGAGCTTGGGAAGATTGGTCCTGCCCCGAAAACCCGCTAGACCACCAGGTAAGGCTTAAGGGGGGGGGGGGCTTACAGGGCTTAAAATAGCCTGAAAAATGAAAATGTATTTTTTGATTTAAAACCGCGAATAAGTGAATCTGTAGATGCAGAATTTGCGAATACGACTCCTCCAGAACTGCCCAAAGGCTTAAACTAGCCTTCCCCTCTCCACGCGGCATCCACTATTCAGGCAAACTGGGAAAATCCCTTCTCTTCAAAATCACAGGTCTTTGGAACAACCTCACCACCCCGCTGCAGAACCTGAGCTCCCTTCAGTTATTCCGCAAACAACTGAAAACCTGGCTTTTCAGCAAATTGTAGCTCTATCCTTCCCCCCTTTCTCTCCCCCCTTCTACACATAAGTTCATGTAATCCTTTTTCTTCTTCTCTACCCACTATTTTAAGTTCTTGTAAACCGTGTCGAGCTCCATTCTCATGGAGATGATGCGGTATATAAACTTAAGGTTTAGATTAGATTAGATTAGATTCATTCTGTAACTCAAAACATTGTAAGTCGCCTTGAATCTGTTTAGGCATAGCACGACTCAGAAATACCAGATTAGATTGGGACTACTGTGTTACAAGGAAGAAGATGAGGTTTCTGACATTCATTCCTCTCTTGCAATCTGGGACTGTCTTGCCCCCAAGTGTAGATAAAGGAGAGAGGGAACAAAAGTCATCTATGTGCTAGAAGAGAAAGGGGATGGACATGGGGGAGGGGAGCAAAGGGCAGATGCAGGAAAAATTACTGGAAAAAAGTACAAAAAAAATGAAGGGCAGATTATAGACAAAGGTACAATTTAGGGGAGAAACAGGGAGAAAAAGAAAGGGTTCATGAAGGCAAAGTCTAAGAAATGTTGAGTGAGTGGAGAGACAAAAAAACAAAGCTTAGCTCCCTGTTTGCATCAGTGGATAGAGTGCCACAATAGAAAAGCACCTGGGGAGGAAGACAGCCCTTCCCACATTTTTAAAGTTATTTTTACATATCCTCCTTTGTAAAATAAAAGGGAATATGGGTGGGATGCACTATGGTAGAGCAACCACTTCCCCTACACTGAGAAACGAAGGCAGATCAAGACCAACTACTGTGGTAAAAGCGGATAGCGTAGCTGGTTTTAAGAAAGGTTTGGACAAATTCCTGGAGGAAAAGTCCATAGTCTGTTATTAAGACATGGGGGATGCTTCTGCTTGCCCGGATCGGTAGCATGGAATGTTGCTACTCTTTGGGTTTTAGCCAGGTACTAGTGACCTGGATTGGCCACCATGAAAACGGGCTACCGGGCTTAACGAACCACTGGTTTGACCCAGTAAGGCTATTCTTATGTTCCTCTTCCTTACAGATCCCATGTGCTTGTCCCAAGCTTCCTTGAATTCAGATTCAGTCTGAATCCACAAAGTCTGTATCAGATGAAATTATGTGCCAACAGCAATGCACATGTCCAAAAGCCCCCAAACCAGCTACAGGGAAGACCGATACTCAGTCTGAGCCAAAATGCACCTCTGAAACTAGCCACCAAAGAAATAGCTATTACTAACAACAAGCCTCAGTGTGCTACTGAATGCATTGAAAGGTCAGAAATCTCAATCATAGGCTTGTGGCACATAAATGCAAGTGCTTTGAATAGTTTAAGTATTTTTAAATATTTTGAATCAATTAGTCTTTAAATATACGATTTTAGAATAAGTAGTATCAAACATTCAGTGATAGTGCATAATGTGAAGAACAGCACTTATCTTAAGAATCATAGGATTCGGCACTGCACTTAAGACCCGACGGGGCCACCGTTTCACCTCTGTCGGCTTCGTCAGGGGAAATGCCAAAACAGTGCCTAAAAGTTCAAAGAATAAAACATCATTTAAAGAATGTTTGAAATGAAAAACAGCTTAATTCAGTGCTTAAGACAACAAACTTACGGAACAGGACTTGAGGTAAATTCAAATGATCATGATATGTTCATTGAAATAATTAATCAAAGTTAGATTTTTGGTCAGGCTAAATGACAAGATCGATTGGTCTGCTTACTACTAAGAACTTGCTTTATCAGTTTTTCTAGCAATCAGGAATCCATCAAGGCATTTTGTGTACACAAATCTATTTCTGACCAAAAATCTAACTTTGATTAATTATTTCAATGAACGTATCATGATCATTTGAATTTACCTCAAGTCCTGTTCCGTAAGTTTGTTGTCTTAAGCACTGAATTAAGCTGTTTTTCATTTCAAACATTCTTTAAATGATGTTTTATTCTTTGAACTTTTAGGCACTGTTTTGGCATTTCCCCTGACGAAGCCGACAGAGGTGAAACGGTGGCCCCGTCGGGTCTTAAGTGCAGTGCCGAATCCTATGATTCTTAAGATAAGTGCTGTTCTTCACATTATGCACTATCACTGAATGTTTGATACTACTTATTCTAAAATCGTATATTTAAAGACTAATTGATTCAAAATATTTAAAAATACTTAAACTATTCAAAGCACTTGCATTTATGTGCCACAAGCCTATGATTGAGATTTCTGACCTTTCAATGCATTCAGCAGCACACTGAGGCTTGTTGTTAGTAATAGCTATTTCTTTGGTGGCTAGTTTCAGAGGTGCATTTTGGCTCAGACTGTGGTTAGCACACCTCTTTTTGTATTTGATTTTTTGGTTTTACCAAGACTGATACTCACCCATGTTTAAAGTGACTGTGATGATGTTAAGAGACATGGTTGAATCGGTAATGCTGCTGAATGACGATGACTGCAATGGAAACAACAGACAGTATGAATTTCAATTGCAACCTGATAAAAGGTGCCTCCTTAATTAGGGTATCGCTGATCTCTCTGATAAAAAGAACCAATTTTAGCTCATCTTAGTAGAAGCGATCAATGGAAAAGTTTTTCACGTTTGTTGCTGTTTTTATTTAGTTTTGTTTTAAACAATTTTTTTGAACTTCAAATGTAGTACAAAATAAGTGTCATCAACATGAATAGTTCAGTATTTTTCAGCATAATGACATAACCTCTTTAATCCCCTCACCACATCTAGATTCTTCCCCTCCCCCCCTTCAGATTCTCTATTAGTGGGCTTATCTTCAAAACAATTTTTAATAATTTCTTACCTTAAGTCATCACCTCATCCACTGTATTTCTGTTTATATTTGGCGTTTTTACTACTGTTATGCTGTTAACAAGATTGTAAGTAGGAGTGTGTGCTGCAGTGGTTAGAGCTACAGCCTCGGCACTCTGAGGTTGAGGGTTCAAATCCCGCACTGTTCCTTGTGATCCTGAGCAAGTCACTTAATTCCCATTGCCCCAGGTACATTAGATAGAGTGGGAGCCCACCGGGACAGGGATAAATGCTTGAGTACCTGAATAATTTGTAATCCGCATAGAATTGTAGGATATATGGAATATTATTCTTAAAAAATTAAATTAAGTTTTATGTTGAATTATACCTATTATATATAGCCTTGAGTGAATCATAAGAACATAAGCTGGGTCAGACCTGAGGTCCATCTTGCCCAGCAATCCGTTCACGCGGCAGCCCAACAGGTCCAGGACCTGTGCAGTAATTCTCTATTTATACCCTTCTATCCCCTTTTCCAGCAGGAAATTGTCCAATCCTTTCTTAAACCCCAGTACCGTACCCTGCCCTATTACGTCCTCTGGAAGCGCATTCCAGGTGTCCACCACACGTTGGGTAAAGAAGAACTTCCTAGCATTTGTTTTGAATCTGTCCCCTTTCAACTTTTCCGAATGCCCTCTTGTTCTTTTATTTTTTGAAAGATTGAAGAATCTGTCCCCCTCTGCTCTCTCTATGCCCTTCATGATCTTGTAAGTCTCTATCATATCCCCTCTAAGTCTCCTCTTCTCCAGGGAAAAGAGACCCAGTTTCTCCAATCTCTCAGCGTATGAAAGGTTTTCCATACCTTTTATCAGACGTGTCGCTCTCCTCTGAACCCTCTCGAGTAACACCATATCCTTCTTAAGGTACGGCGACCAATGTTGGACGCAGTATTCCAGATGTGGGCGCACCATCGCCCGATACAACGGCAGGATAACTTCTTTTGTTCTGGTAGTAATACCCTTCTTGATTATACCTAGCATTCTATTCGCTCTCTTAGCGGCCGCTGCACACTGTGCCGTCGGCTTCATTGTCATGTCTACCATTATCCCCAAGTCCCTTTCTTAGGTACTCTCATTCAATAACATCCCTCCCTTCGTATAGTTGTACCTCGGGTTTCTGTTTCCCACATGTAATGCTTTACTTTTCTCAACGTTGAACTTCATCTGCCATCTTGTCACTCATTCCCCTAGTTTGTTCAAATCCCTTTGCAGTTCTTCGCAGTTCTCTTTAATAATAATAATAACAGTTTATATACCGCAATAACGTTAAGTTCTATGCGGTTTACAGAAGATTAGTGGGGTACAAGTTGAGTAGACGTACAAGTTGAGTTAACTTAAGGGATGTGGGAACAATGGGGAGAAAGGGCAAGAGAGGGGAAGGAGGGAAGTGGGTTAGCTGTCTAGGTATTTAGTCCGAGCTCCACTAAATAGTTTGGTGTAGTCCACAAATTTTATTCTCTCACACTTCGTCCCTGTTTCTAGATCATTTATGAATATATTAAATAGCAGTGGCCCGAGCACCGAGCCCTGCGGGACCCCACTCATGACCCTGCTCCAGTCCGAATAGTGGCCCTTCACTCCTACCCTGTTTCCTACCCGCCAACCAGTTTCTGATCCATCTATGTACATCTCCATCCATCCCATGGTTCTTCAGTTTCCGGAGTAGACATTCATGAGGCACCTTGTCAAAGGCTTTTTGGAAATCTAGGAATATGTCTATGGGGTCTCCTCTGTCCATCCGTTTGTTAATTCCTTCGAAGAAGTGCAATAAGTTAGTTAGGCACTATTTCCTCCTGCAAAAACCATGTTGGCTGGTTATCAGAAGTTGTTTCTTTCAAAATGTTCATTTATGTTTTCTTTTATCAGTGCTTCCGCCATTTTCCCCGGAACTGAGATCAGACTCACCGGTCTGTAGTTTCCCGGGTCACCTCTTGATCCCTTTTTAAAGATGGGCGTGACATTGGCTATCTTCCAATCCTCTGGGATCATGCCTGTTTTCAGGGATAGATTGCAAATTTGCTGCAGTAGTTCCGCTATCTCCTCCTTTAATTCCTTCAGAACCCTTGGATGAATTCCGTCCGGACCCAGGGATTTGTCAGATTTTAGTTTTTCAATCTGCTTGCGCACATCTTCAAGGCTCACTTCCATGGATGTTAGTTTTTCTGCTTGATTTCCATTGAAGAATTGCTCAGGTTCCAGTATATTGGTTGTGTCTTCGTTTGTAAATACAGACGAGAAGAACATGTTAAGCTTTCCGCGACTTCCTTCTCCTCCTTCACCACTCCCTTCCTGTCTCCGTCGTCCAGTTTAACAAATCCCAATAAATAAACTAAATTAGTACAAGTATCACAATTACCAAACCACACCCCTCCCTTCCATTCTTAATGGGAAATAATATTGTTAAGCAAAGCTTATAACCTTCTCCAGAATCATCATATTTCCCCTTATATCAAGAAAATATAATCCCCCCAACTCTCCCGCCCTTATATATATATAAACTGTAACCCTCGTCCAACTTCTGCCTGCCCATCCCAGTCAGGCAACGGTACGGTCAGTGTATGGCTTTACTTTGTCAGGAATAAAGGGGTTTTGTTTCTTTTAACCCCATAAGCTCTTATAAAATGGCTGAACTGTCTTTTCTCCACCTCCCCCTTTATTTTGTCTTGTCTTAAAAAGTGTTTTGTTTCAAGTGCTCTCTTCATAATTAGTGTGCAGAATTTTGAAATAGTGCACACTGACGGGCTCCCTTCCAGTTCCCACCCTCCCCGAGATTGAGATTCTCAGAGTTGGAAGGCTTTGAGCATGCAGCGGGGTTGAGTGTGGGGCAGTGGTTAAAGCTACAGCCTCAGTACCCTAAGGTTGTGGGTTCAAACCCACGCTGCTCCTTATGACTCTGGGCAAGTCACTTAATCCTCCCAGTGCCCCAGGTAGATTGTGAGCCAACCGGGACAGACGGGAAAAAATGCTTGAGTACCTGAATAAATGCATGTAAAACCGTTCTGAGCTCCCCTGGGAGAATGGTATAGAAAATGAATTAAATAAATAGGTGGCAGGCACATATGGTAAAGCACAGTGCAGTTCAGTTGGGGAAGGAGGTGGACAGCAGCACCAATTATCTTGGGTATAAAGGGAGGAGAGCAGCACCGCAGGCCTTGGGGGGGGGAGGGCAGTCTGGAGTGGGAGGACAGCAGCAACAATGGTTTTCAAGGGAGGTTTGAATATAAACTGAGATCCCCATTTTTGGCCCCAAAATCTTGGTTTATATTAGAGTACTGTATATAGGGTAGTTATGGCTATTTTAATAGTAACTCTCAAGCAACCAGAAACTACATTTATCCGGCATCTACCAATCCCCAAGGGTGTCAGTTAACTGAGAGTCTACTGTACTTTTTATGCAACCTCCTGGCTATTGTCATCAATTTTATTTCTTTAGAGGGTTAATTTCAGGATCTCTCAGACACCCACAAAAAGACTAGCCAAATACACTTTTAAGCACTAAAGATTACATTTGGGGGTTCGTTAACATCAACATCTGATAACCAGGTCTCTACCTCCCTCACTCTCTGAATCCCTAGTTCTGCTGACCCAGAAAATACAGGAATCCAACTGGAGATCTTCCACATGGTAGTGCTTATAATTTGCACCTGAGCAACGGCAGTAGCCCAAAACATCTGTTATTCTATGAAGCTCATCTCTTGCGATATATAAGGGAAGGGGCTTTACAAACGAGAGCACAGACTCGGGGATTTACAATCACTGGCATCTGTTGCTGGCATGGGATTAAGAGGAGAATAAGTAGTACCACATAATATATGCTAACCAGCACTCGCTGCCATTTCTGGTTCTGAAGCCAGTTGAGTTGTTAAATCCCATTCATTTGCTTGATAGTTATTCCTGCTAACAGTGCATTTCTCTTGCCATACCCGTTCAATGCGTGGTGCCTTTGGTTTTCGCCGACGTCTCTTATGCCTTCGCATTAGGTGGGAAGTGCTGCTTCGTTCTGCTGAACTGCTGAACCTAGAAGTAAAAGAAACATGCAGAGTAAGGCTTGCAAGCTACACAATGATTGAGCTTCAATTACGAGAGTTACTGAATCAGACCCGAACGTTGCATATGCTCCATTACAGATAAGAGAAATTTATTCATACATGTTCATTTCTTTTCCTTGAAGTCTACTAGATCACTCCAAAACAATAGACTGATGGAGAGATACTTTTTAAAATCAATTTTCAAAGATTAACACAGTAATAATTTTCAAAAGAACAAATTAAACAACTCCATAGCCCCAGAGTATATCCCCTACCACCACTCCTCTCCTCAAAATAGGGTCATGTTAATAACCCACCACATCGCCAAATCTTTCCTCATCCTCTCAAGATCTTCAATGAACTCCATTTCCATGTCCTTTAACAGGCCCACCACTGTCTCATAATATGCTTCCCATAGCATCTGAATGCAGACAGCTTATACATACAGCAAAACCGGCAGAGTTTATCTGTTACTCTCCCTAGAGAGGATCATTTTGTTTCCGGTACTCTGGAGATGGGTTATCTGTGGTTAATCATAGGGATGGGGACAAGGACAAACTCTCTAAAAATGTGAGATTAGTATCAATATGTAAAAATTTTAAACATCTTAGACAATTGGCAACTGAATTCAATGATTTAAAAAACTGAAGAAGCTGTTAAATGACATCATTTGTGTCTTGCCTGCCTTTGAAGTTCAGGTTCTGGATAAAGCTCTTGATGGTAGATACTTGCTCTTGTGCTTGATGTTGGGTGATCTTCGTTACCTCTTACTAGTGGTTTATGGCTCTAACTAGTCAGAACCTGCTTTTATGCAAAAGTTAACTCAACTTTGTTCTCGTTACTCTGGGGATCCGCTTCTTATCTTGGGAGATTTTAATTTGGTGATGGACCCTGCTTCTGTTAAGTCCGGTATCTCTTTCCCTTCTTTGGGGGCTAAGGGTCGCCTGCTTTCAGACTTTTGTGATACTCTTTCCGTAGTAGACCCTTGGCGTCTTCTCCATCCTGAAGTCTGTGACTACACTCACCTTTCTCGGGCCCACAATACTTGGTCTCGGATAGACCACATTTTTGTATCTTCGACTTTGTTCTCTTCAGAAATTTCAGCTGAGATTGGTCCCCTGAATATTTCCGATCATGCACCGATTTGGGTTGATGTTCATCTGGATGCCACTTATCTTCGTAAGCCTTTTTGGCGCTTTCCATTCTATCTTGCTCAGGATAAGGAATTTCAAACCTTTTTGCAGACCCAGTGGGAGGATTATTCCACCAGTAATGCTCCCCACATGGACGATCCTATTCTGTTTTGAGAGGCTGCCAAGACGGTACTTCGGGGCCACATCATTTCTTTTTTGAATGCTCAAAATAAACGTATTCATACAGGCATTATTACTTTAGAGCGGGCCTTACGTATGGCTAAGCGGTCATTTCATTCTACTCCCTCGCGCGAAACTCGGGAACGCTATTTGTCTACTCAAGAGGCTCTCAATTCTTTAATTCATTCTCGCTTTCAGAAATGGCCAGCTTACTATAAACATCGCTTCCACCGTTTTGGAAACAAGCCAGGGCATCTTATGGCGCGATTGGTGAAGGTTGAGACCCGCAGGAAACCAATCTTGTCTCTTTGGAGCCAGGGTGGGGGCAGAATGACTAGTACGGCTGATGTCTCTGTGGTCCTCTTTGATTTTTTCAGTCAATTATATGGTACCCCTGATGATGTCTCTCCAGAATTGCTGACGGACTATCTTCATTCCTCTGGACTTCCACGTCTTCCGGAAGATGTTGTGTCTTCTCTCCATAGCCCGTTTCGAGCGACGGAATTAGAATCAGCTATTAAGGCTCTCCGCTCCGGTAAGGCCCCGGGACCGGATGGATTTTCTGGTGACTTTTACCGGATTCTCTGGTCCTTTGCTGGCTTACTTTAATACTGCTATTACGAGGGGATCATTCCCATGCTATGCTAATGAGGCACTTATTTCTTTACTGCTGAAACCTGGTAAGGAGGCTGATGCTCCAGGTTCCTATCATCCTATCTCTTTGATCAACGTGGATCTTAAGCTCCTTTCTCGCATGTTGGCTGACTGCCTCGCTCCGCATCTTCCTAAGGTCATCCATGAGGATCAGGTAGGGTTCGTTCGGGGACGTCAATCCGTTTGTAATGTCCATAAGGTTCTCTTTGCATTAGCCCATTGTCAATATCATCATATTCCGGCTTTGTTTGTCAGTCTGGATGCTTCTAAAGCCTTTGATAGTGTCTATTGGTCCTTCTTGTTTCGCACCCTTGAATATGTTGGTTTGGGCGGCTTTTATCTTAATGCTATGCATTCTCTATATTCTAATCCGAGGGCTTCTCTTCTACTTAATGGGACACGCACAGATTCCTTTCCTATTCTTTGGGGTGCTCGGCAAGGTTGCCCCCTGTCATCCTTATTTTTTCTTCTTTCTTTGTAACCCCTGCTTTGCACTCTTCGTGGATTCGAAGAGGTACAGGGACTTCGTGTTGCTGGGGTAGAGTTGAAGACCTTGGCTTTTGCGGATGACATGTTTTTGATTCTTACTAGGCCTGAAGATTCTTTACCGACGGCCCTGGACCTCATTTCAGAATTTGGCTTTTATTCTGGTCTTTCTCTTAATCTAGATAAGTCCTTTGCATTACCTACTTGCCCCGAGTTACGCACAACATGGAGTGGGATTTTTCCCCTTCGCTAGTCTGACTCTACGTTGAAATATTTAGGGGTAATTATCCCCTTGGACTTGTCTAAATTGTATCCTTTGAACGTGGAACCGTTGTTTCTGGCCCTTCAGACTAAATTGCAGCTTTGGAGAACCCTCCCATTCTCACTTTTGGGTCGGGTGCATCTTTATAATATGCTCATTGTCCCCTGTTGGTTGTATGTCTTTCAGGTCCTTCCTCTTTATTAGACTTCTCGGGATGAAAGCCGCCTGGAACGCTTGGTGCAGAGGTTTCTTTGGGCTGGGAAGCGGCCTCGCCTGCCTTATAAATTGGCAGCGGCTCCATGGTATAAGGGTGGCCTGGGTTTGTTGAACCTTCGATATTTGACTATTGGATGTGGTATGCGACATATTAATGATCTTTTTAGGGGTACTTCTGCCTTTACTAACACCTCTCTGGAACTTTTCTGTTTCCAGACCATTCACTTTAGTGCATACCTTCATTCTATTCCTTCTCCTTTGCCTGAGCCTCTTTCTAGTAGGGTGCTGCACCATTCCTTGCGGAAGGTTTGGCACTGGGTCTGCAAATTTCATTCTATTTCTGCTTCTATTACTCCCTTTTTGCCTATCTGATTTAATAGCTCTTTTCTCCCCGGGGGTAGATGGGCCGAGTTTTGCTCGGTGGGAAACAAGGGGCATTCATTATGTGTTTCAATTGGTTGATGATGATGGGAACATTAAGCCTTTTGCACAGTTGCGGGAAGAATTTGATCTCCCGCCTGCTGATTATTTTGCCTATATGCAAATTCACCATTACATTAATTCACTACCTTCTGGTTCTTTGAAGGCTTCTTGCCAGGAGATCTTGTCTACGGCTTTTACCATTGGTTCTCAACTTCCTGTTCCCCTTAAATTTCATCATCGCCATTTGAAGGATGAGTCCCCCTTATTTGATCATTCTAAATTGAGGGATGCTTGGGCTCGGTACCTTGCTGTTGAACTACCCGAGGATGTGCTTTTACAGGCTGTTCGTAGATTGTCTGCCTTTCGAACATACACCACTTTTTGGGAGCAACATTATAAGTTGGTCTTCCGTTGTACATTTCTCCTAAGAGGGCTTATCTTTCTGGGTTTTGTGAATCAACTGATTGTCCGAGATACTAAGCCCCTGAAGCGGGCTTGGGACATATGTTCTGGACTTGCCCTAATATTCGATCCTTTTGGAATGCCATCTTTCTTTTTATAGAGCGTATTTGGACCATTACAATTCACCGCTCTCCTTTGTTTTTATTTGAAGCTGTTCTCCATTGTTACCCTCGTCAAAGGGGGGCTGCTGCTTTACTCAAGTGGACTGTCCTTATTGCCCATTTCTTGATGAAATGGCTTGAAGGTGAAGCACTGGACTACTCTATCTGGCAGTGCCGGATGATTATTCTCTTGATGTGGGAAAGAAGAGATGTGACAGACTTTTCCTCTCTCCCAGGACACATTTTTCAACGCACCTGGGAACCTTTTTGGACCACAATGACTCCCTTGGCCAATTGCTCAACTGTTGATTTCATGTATACCTGTATTACGCTGTTTCAATTGGTATGCCTGTATCCTTTTGTATTCTATCATTGTCTATGTTGGTGTTTTACTTGGAAGGAGGACCTGGGGGAGGCGGGATGGGGGATGGGAGGGAGTTATGTGGGGGGTTTTGTAAAACAAAAACTTTGAGCTTGTTTGCGGTTCCTTTTGTGTATTTGCTTGATTTCTTGTTCAGCTCAATAAAATATATTTGAACATAAATCGAAGACTAGATTAGATAAAATATGCTTTTAATATCCATCTCAATAAATAAAAATGGGAGTGTGTGGTGCAGTGGTTAATGCTACAGCCTTGGCACCCTAAGGTTGTGGGTTCAAATCCCGCACCGCTCCTTGTGGGCAGACTAGATGGGCCATTTGGATTTTATTTGCTGTCATATTTCTATGTGACTCTAGGCAAGTCACTTAATCTCCATTGCCCCAGGTACATTGGATAGATTGGGAGCCCGCTGGGACAGTTAGGGAAAAATGCTTGAGTACCTGAATAATTTGCAATCCACATAGAATTGTAGAATATGCAGAATTAAAAAACAAAACAAAAACCAAGACAAGAATTCCTGTCCAACTTCCAATTAAAATAATCCTTTATATCATAGATTCACTCAATTGATTAAAATAAGCAGTAGCAATTTAATTAATCCAAACTGAGACATATTTTACTTTCCTAAAAAGCAGGTGGATAACCTATACCAATAACTGAAACTACCACCGAAAAAGATGTGCACCTAAAGCTCACCCACTTACACATTTGCAATGATGGGATGTCAAATACGATTTCCAGACTCAAGCTCAACTCTCTGAATGAGAGAGATCACCAGGAGTTGTTATGTGGTATTTAGACTAGAAAAGCAATAACCAAGAAATGATGTTTTCAAGCAAACATGAACCCTAACAAACTCTCCTACCTACTGGTAGAGTCGTCCTCGTCGGAATCAAAGAAACTGGTGATCTCTAGCTCACTGCTCATGAGGGTGGAGGAGCTGTCGTACACACCTATGTCATGTCTCCGTTCCAACTTGGCTGTGCCATTCAGTCGAGGAGCTACAAAAATGAAAAATTCAAGCTCTATTATATCCATTCCAGCTCCAGAGTTGCCATCATAAAGGTCATCTCAGCATTTTATTTGGATTTGGCTCATTTCTTTTTCAGGTGTTGCTCAATGTGAATTACATTCAGGTAGAGTAGGTATTTCATTTACTTCAGCTCTGTTTCTTGTACTCTAAGAACTAACCACTCAACACAAATTCAGTCAGTGTTCACATTTTCAAACCTTGTTATATCATAAAAAAAATATAGTTTCATTAACCAGAACCAAAGGAAAAAAAAACCTCTTCCTAGTAAAGAAAGATTAGGTTCTTACCTCAATCTTCTTTCCTGTAGATGTGTCCAATGGTCCTGAACCATGGGGTCTTGTATCTGAACCCACAAGTTACTTGCAGAAAACTGTCAATTGTTTTCAACTCCACCTTCTTCCAGGGAGCTGCTAATGCCCCCTCAGCTCGTACGAAAGCAATCGAGCAGCAGCAATGTAATGAAAGACATAACTGGAAAGAGGGAAACGGGGAGAAATCCCCGACAGTACAATTCTGTTCTGTAAGAAATATAACAACATTCAAACAGCTGCTCAAAAACATTTGTAACCAGCACTAACTTTATATAGTGCTTGTAGCGACTGGCAGACTCTACACTGTCTGGAGTGTTTTCTTTCTTTTTAAGCTCTCCTGGAGCACCAGACTGATTTCAAGGCAGGCGAAGCCCACAGTCAGGACAGGGCTTCAGGACCACTAGACGCATCTACAAAAGTAAGGACCTCATCTTTCTAGTGCTGGACCGTAGGGATGTACCAAAACAGTCCCCAGAATCTAGAACCAGGATGGAGGACTCAAAAGCAAAGTAGAGGGAAGACCAAGTAGCTGCTCTCCAGAGCCCTAGTTTCTGCCCAAGAAGAAGTTCCTCTGATGGAATGAGCTTTCAAAGCGATCAGTGGCTGCTTACCACAGCCTACATATGTGGAGGAAATGGCCATCTGGAAAATTCAGGCTTTAGATGCCAACCTCCATTTTTTTACATGACTGGTCAGGACAAAGATGATCCAAACTCATTGGTAATTTCGAGGTACCGCAATGCCCTGTTCTTTTCCTTTGACCCTGCAGAAAGAGAAAGTGGGCAAACGGACTTCCTGATTAACGTTGAAGGCTGAGACAACCTTCAGGAAGAAGGACGGAACCTTGCATAAGGAGATCCCTGCTTCCATAATCTTGAGGAATGGCTCCCTGCAGGAAAGAGCTTTCAACTTGGAAACACATCTTGCCACTTGATGGTAAAATCCAGAAGGTGCCTGAGCAAATCAGGGCCTTAGGTCCCTCCCAGTGCATCTCAAGATACACCGGGAAAGGGAAGGCCTGCCATTCTGAAGAGGTGGACTTGCTGACAGGAGGACGTGGTCATCCCTCCTGCCAAACTTCTGGAACTAAAAGGTATCAGGGGGTTGGGGGGTATTGAAGGCGTCAGACCACACTTGGAATACTGCGTCCAACATTGGTCTCCATACCTAAAGAATGATATAAAAATGCTCGAGAGGGTACAGAGACGAGCAACAAAGTTAATAAAGGGCATGGAGAACTTGGAATATGAGGAACGACTTGAGAGACTGGGATTGTTCTCCCTTGAGAAGAGGAGACTGCGAGGGGATATGATCGAGACTTTCAAAATACTGAAAGGAATCGACAAAATAGAGCAGAAAAAACATTATTTACAATGTCCAATGTGACACGGACAAAAGGACATGGACTGAAGCTAAGGGGGGACAAGTTCAGAACAAATATTAGGAAGTTCTGCTTCACGCAACGAGTGGTGGACACCTGGAATGCTCTCCCTACTAATACAATAAAAATATTGGGAGTCACATTGGACACATTTCTGACAATGGTTGAACACACGAACATAGTGGTAAAAAATGTTTCCTGATATTATGGAAATTAAAGACCATCAAAAAATACTTTGACCCATTATCGTTCAGATTACTAGTGCAATCTCTGGACTATTGCAACATCGTTTATATGGGTATACCCAAAAAAAACAGTAAGGAAAGGAGAAATTAGGTTCTTACCTGCTAATTTACTTTCTTTTAGCTTCTCCAGACCAGTAGAGGTTAACTTTACGAATGGGTATATATCTAATCATGACCAGCAGGTGGAGACTGAAAACAAAACTTTGGGACAGTATATACTATCCTCCCTTCTCTATTTCCCTCAGTCTGCCGAATAGCCAAGCAGAACCAAGAACTGGAAACCAGGAAGAAAACAATACTCCGAACAGGAGTAACAAATAACATACCCAAATGCTGTTGGAAAATGCAGAGGAGAAATACCCGAAGGAAAATGTCCCCACAGCTCGCCAGCTAAGCCAGCCGAGCCACAGCCGCTGTTCTTTAATTCTCCCCGGCCCTAGAAAAATACTAGAACCCGCAGCAAAAAACAAAAACTGCCCGCGAAAACAGCCCCAACAACAACAACAACAACAGACAGGGTGGGGACCTCTACTGGTCTGGAGAAGCTAAAAGAAAGTAAATTAGCAGGTAAGAACCTAATTTCTCCTTCTTTAGCACTCTCCAGACCAGTAGAGGTTAACTTTACGAATGGGACGTACCAAAGCAGTCCCTCTCACGGGCGGGACCCCCGAAGGGCCGATACCAGAACACGCTCACCGAACACCGCGTCCCGACGCGCCTGAACATCTACCCGATAATGTCTAACAAAAGAATACAAGGAGGACCAAACCGCAGCCTTACAAATATCCACCGGAGGCACGAGCGACGACTCAGCCCAAGAAGCCGCCTGACCCCGAGTGGAATGAGCCTTGAGAAACTCCGGAACAGGCTGCTGTTTCAGAAGATAAGCGGAAGCAATCGTCTCCTTGATCCAGCGCGCAATAGTAGCCTTAGAAGCGCCAGCTCCCCGACGAGGACCAGCCAGGAGGACAAAGAGATGATCGGACTTCCGGAATTCCTGGGTCCGCTGCACATCAGAGCGAAGGACCCGACCGACATCCAACTTGCGCAGCTGCCGTTGCTCAGAAGAGCCCTCCCGACCACCCAAGACCGGGAGAACCACCGATTGATTGACATGAAAAGGAGAAACAACCTTCGGCAGAAAGGAAGGAACAGGCCGCAAGACGACCCGCTCCCTAGACAACTCCAAGAAGGGAGCCCTACAAGAGAAAGCCTGCAGCTCAGAAATACTCCTAGCAGAAGTAATGGCCACCAAAAAGACCGCCTTCAAAGTAAGGTCCTTCAAAGAACAGTCGTCCAAGGGCTCGAAAGGCGGGCGCACCAAAACAGAGAGAACCAGATTAAGATCCCAAGAGGGAACCGAGGGCCGTAGGGGAGGCCTAAGCAACTTGGCCGCCCGCAGAAACCGAATCACATCAGGAAGAGCCGATAAACGCTGACCTGACACCAACCCTCGAAAGGTCGACAGGGCCGCAAGATGAACCCGGAGAGAAGACCAAGCCAGGCCTCTATCCAGGCCATCCTGCAAGAACTCTAGAATGTTAGGCAGAGAAGCGCGAAAAGAGGTCACTCCCCGCGCCCGACACCATTCCTCAAAGAGACGCCAAACCCGCACATAAGCCCGAGAGGTAGAAAGCCTCCGGGACCCCAACAGTGTAGCGATCACCTTGTCTGAATATCCCTTCTTGCTAAGGCGACCCCTTTCAAGAGCCACGCCGTAAGACAGAAGAGAGACGGGTCGAACAAGGGAATGGGACCCTGCATCAGAAGGTCGTCCGAGAGAGGCAGAGGAAGAGGAACCGCCACCAGGTGTCTCACCAGATCCGCATACCACGGACGTCGAGGCCAATCCGGAGCCACCAGCACCACCAAACCCGGATGGTGAACAATGCGAAGAAGCACTCTGCCCACCAGCGGCTAAGGAGGGAACACATACAACAGCCCCTCCGTTGGCCACGGCTGGACCAGAGCATCCAGACCCTCGGCCAGCCCTTCCCTGCGACGACTGAAGAAGCGGGGCACTTTGGCGTTGCCACTCGTGGCCATCAGGTCCATCAGGGGCTGCCCCCAATCTCGCACTATCAACCGAAACGCTCCGGCGCCGAGAAACCACTCTCCTGGATCCAGGAAGTGACGACTGAGGAAGTCTGCCTGAACATTTTCTACCCCGGCTATATGAGAAGCCGAGAGGTCCAGAAGATGGGACTCCGCCCAAACCATGAGCCGAGCCGCCTCCTGCGCCACAGGAGTGCTCTTGGTGCCCCCCTGACGATTGACATAAGCCACCGCCGTGGCATTGTCCGACAGGACTCTGACCGACTTGCCCAGCAAAAGGGAGTGGAAAGCTAACAGCGCCAGCCTGACCGCTCTGGTCTCCAACTCGTTGATCGACCAGGAGGCCTCCACCGCGGACCAGGTGCCCCGAGCTGAGTGGCCCAAAAACTGAGCCCCCCAACCGAGGAGACTCGCATCCGTAAGGAGCACCGTCCACTGCGGGAGATCCAGACCCACCCCCTGAACCAGGTGAGGGGTCCGGAGCCACCAGCGCAGACTGCAGCGCGCCAAGCCTCGCAGGGGAACCGGAACATCCAAATCTTGCCTCCGGGGAGACCACCTCCGGAGCAGAGCATACTGAAGAGGACGCATGTGGGCCCGCGCCCACCTCACCACGTCCAGGGACGCCGCCATTGACCCCAGGACTTGGAGGAAATCTCGCGCCCGAGGACCCCGGGACGCCAAAAGCAGGCGAATCTGAGATTGCAATTTGCTCACCCGGGCCTCTGGAAGGAAGACCTTCCCCAAGGAGATGTCGAACATAACCCCAAGGCACTCCAGACGCTGAGCCGGGACCAACCGACTCTTGGAAAGGTTGACCACCCAGCCCAGCGACCGGAGAAACTCCACCACCCGAGCCGTAACCCGGGAGCTCTCCTGCAACGACTTTGCCCGAATCAACCAGTCGTCCAGGTAGGGGAGAACCAGGATGCCCACCGACCGCAAGGCTGCCGCGACGACCACCATTACCGTGGTGAACGTCCGAGGAGCCGTGGCCAGACCAAAGGGAAGCGCACAGAACTGAAAGTGCCGCCCCAAGATCGCAAAGCGAAGGAAGTGCTGATGAGAGGCCCGAATTGGAACCTGCAAGTAGGCCTCCGTCAGATCGAGAGACATCCAGGATGGGCCGAAAGGTCCCCTCCTTTATGGCCACCACAAAGTAAATGGAGTACCTGCCGGTGCCCCACTCCGTAGGGGACACCGGCACCACTGCCTCGAGATCTAGCAAACGCTGAAGGGTCTGACGAAAAGCCTACGTCTTCCATGGAGTCTGACATGGAGAAGCGAGGAAAAGGTCCGGCAGAGAGCAGGTAAACTCCAGAGCGTAACCGTCCCGCACCACCTCAAGGACCCACTGATCGGACGCGATCTCGGCCCATTTGGGGAAAAATTTGCGCAGCCGGGCCCCCACCGGAACCAAAGGGGGCGCCGGCAAGGAGTCATTGCGCAGGACGGGAAGCGGGGGAACCGGCGGAGGGATTCCCTGCCCCCCGACGGGCCCCCCGAAAGGGCTGCATGCGCTGGAAGAACCGACCCCGGGAAAAACCCTGAGCCGGGAAAGAAGCAGCCCCACGCCCCGGGCGATACTTGCGAAATTCCCGCAAACGCCCCCGGGCAGCCCCACACCTAGACGCAGGGCGGGCACGGTCCTCAGGCAGACGGGGCACCTTCGAGTCCGTCAGAGTCTGAATCAACTCATCTAATTCCTCTCCAAACAAAAAAACCCCCTAAAGGGAACTTTAGTAAACTTAGCTTTGGACGCAGAATCCGCCGCCCAAGCGCGCAGCCACAAAATACGCCGCGCGGCCATGCCATAGACTTAGCCGAAATCCGCACCAAGTCATAAAGAGCATCTGAGAGGAACGAGGCAGCCATCGCAATCTTCGCTACCTCCTGATCCACTAGAGACCAGTCATCAGACTCCCGATCCAGGACACGCTCAGCCCACCGAAACACGGCGCGAGCGACTAGCTCCCCACAAACAGCCGCCTGGACCCCAAAGGCAGAGACATCAAAATCATACTTAAGAAGAGTCTCTAACGCACGCGCCTCCGAGACCCTAAGAGCAGAACCGTCCATAACAGGCACGGTATGCCGCTTAGGAAGTGCCGAGACCACCGCGTTCCCCATTGGCGAAATTAAGGTAGCCCTACCTCCCTCCGGGACGGGATACCCAAGAGCCAAGGCGCACACCAAACGAAACTGCGCCCATAGGCCACTGCGCCAACACAAAATCCCGCAAATCCTGACGCACAGGAAAAGAGCGGGAACCAGGACAGACCCCCTGAAGCAGAGGGGCCCCCATACCCGGGGTCTCCGGCGGCGCCACTGCAAAAATGCAGCACCAAGGAGACCTGCTACACAGGTCTAAAAGCTCATCCCTCTGAATAAAAAAGCGCACCACGGACGCATCTGCTCTGGAAGACGGGAAACCCGCCGCCCCGCTGCCAACAGGCGTCCCCTCTAGAGGATCCTGGAAGCCCGCCAAAGCAGCCAGGTCCTCAACCAGGCCAACACGCTCCTCCGCCCACCAATTCGCAATCCAAGCCCCCCCGCGGGCGCTTGGATGAGGGAGGAGGAAGAGGGGACGCCAAACGAAAAGAGGGAGGCAAAGCCATAGGGGGCGCGGAGGGAAACCCCCCCCGAAACCCCCCAGGCGCACGTGGGACCCCCAAAAGTCCGCACAAAGAAAGAAAATAAATTGGGGGCAAAAAACCCCTGGGGGTCCCCAGGGACTCCCTGCCCCAGCAGGGGTCCATGCTGAAACCTGCCCCTGTGTTCGCCATACAGGGGGAAGGTCACCTGAGGTTGCAGACAAAATGGAGGGGCCAGACAAAGAAAATGGCGAAGTTCCCGCCAAAAATGCTCCCTCCATGGCCTGTAGCGGCTGAGAAGATTGAACAGTCCCAGCCGCTAAGACAGGCAAGTCGGCATCAGCTGTCAAAAAATCAGCTGAGAGGGAATCCTTCGGGGAATCCCTCCGTGGGCGGTTGTGGAAGACCGGGCTTCCCCACTGCTCCAAGCCGACTCGCGAGGCACCATCGGCGGGGAGCTCTGGGCGCCTGCAGCCGCTGCCGACGGAGCTCCACCACCTCACCGACCCAAACCGCCGAGTTCAGGCCGGCCGCGAGTGCCTCGCGGCTGGACTAAAATTGTGGCCTACTCCCCCGGAGAAGGGCACAATTGCTCCAGACGCGACCTAGCTATAAAAAAGTGCTGGTTACATGAAAAAATACAGTAAAATACAGTTTTCTTAAAGGGAAACAACCCTTCAGACCAGCACTACCTCAGGATTTTTTTTTTTTTTTTTTTTTACAGAACAGACTCCACAGGCTCTCGAAGCAATATGCCTTGCTTGACTTAGGGGGCAAGGCTTACTGCTGAGGCTCCTCTAAAAAAATGTGGGGAGGTGGAGGAAGTGGGGGGAGGGACCCCGCTCGTGACCCGCCGGGTTTGACACCCCCGAGGTCGGACGGACCCCCAAACAGGGCCCGACCAAGCTCCGTCCGGCCAAAAACAGGGACAATAAACCCCTAAACAAATTCCAACAGCCCTACCAAGAGAGATGGGTACAGATCACTCAACACCTGCTGGAGACTGAAAGAAGACTGAGGGAAATAGAGAAGGGAGGATAGTATATACTGTCCCAAAGTTTTGTTTTCAGTCTCCACCTGCTGGTCATGATTAGATATATACCCATTCGTAAAGTTAACCTCTACTGGTCTGGAGAGTGCTAAAGAACTTATAATTATTCAAAACACAGCAGTCCGCTTGATATTTGGATTAAAAAAGAGTGACCATGTCACCCCCTACTACAAACTACTACAGTCAGTCGAGGCACGAATAATTTTCAAGTTCTCTTGCATATATTTCAAACTAGTTTGGGGACTAGCTCCTACGTACTTACTATCTCACTTCGTATTCTATAGCCCTATAAGACAAACCAGAAACTGCAATCTTTTTGCATACCCAAGCATTACCAATTGTAAATCCAAAACCTTTCTGGATAGAACTTTAGTGTACCAAGCAAACAAACAACAACATTGGCTAGACAACTACATTAATAAAGCTAGATTGACTTTAAACGCTTTTAGAAAACTCATAAAAACTGCCTTATTCAATAGATATATCACCTAAACAAAATCTTCACCGAACACTCTTTTCTTTTTTCATTTTCCCAATATGCCCCCTCTGAAATCCCAATCAAACTGTATTTTGTAACTCTAACTTTAAAACCGCAAATAAGAGAATCCGTAGCTATGGAATTTGCGAATACGGAGGGGGAAGTGTACCATCAATGCTCATCCAGTACTTTTCAGGAGGCTTATAAATTTGCTCTCCTATTGTTTAATGGACATTATCCACAACTCTGGGGAAGAGTGAACAAGAAAAGGACCTGGGTGTACTGATAGATAGGTCCCTGAAGCCGTCGGCACAATGCGCGGCAGCGGCAAAGAAGGCAAATAGAATGTTGGGCATGATAAAGAAAGGAATCTCGAGTAGATCGGAGAAAGTTATAATGCCGCTTTATAGGGCAATGGTCAGACCACACTTGGAATACTGCGTCCAACATTGGTCTCCCTACCTAAAGAAGGATATAAAACTACTGGAGAGGGTGCAGAGACGAGCAACAAAACTGGTGAAGGGTATGGAGAAACTGGAATACGAGGACAGACTTATAACACTAGGATTGTTCTCCCTTGAGAAAAGGAGACTGCGTGGGGATAGGATCGAGACCTTCAAAATACTGAAAGGAATCGACAAAATAGAGCAGAGAAGATTATTTACATTGTCCAATTTGACACGGACTAGAGGACATGTAATGAAGCTAAGGGGGGACAGGTTCAGGACTAATGTCAGGAAGTTCTGCTTCACTCAGAGAGTGGTTGACACCTGGAATGCCCTCCCAGATGAGATTATTGCGGAATCGACCATCCTAGGCTTCAAGAGCAAACTAGATGCATATCTCCTTAAGAGAGGCATATAAGGATATGGTGGACTATAAATTACGACAGGTGTACACCTGGCAGGGCCTCCGCGTGTGCGGATCGCCGGACTTGATGGACCGAAGGTCTGATCCGGAGATGGCAGTTCTTATGTTCACAACACCCTTTACTCCATCTCCTTTTTTAATCTAAAAGAACCCGGAGGTTTGGGAATGGCTGTAGAGAGGAGGCGGCCACTACATCCTTTTTAAGATGTTTTTCCTTTTACTGAAATCAAGCAGTACCTTTGTCATAGATCCTTGGTTTTTGTATCGATGTTCATTCAGTGCGTTAGATTCTACCTGCTATACTTCTCTACAGTACGCTGAGATTCTGTATACCATGATTTACATGTTGTGACCTCTAGACTTCTCCTGGGTCACCTCCTCTTTACCTTTTTTTATATCTTCCTCACTCCACGGAAAACTATAAACTGATGACCTGGCAAGCTTGCGTCGGGTGGGAAGGCACTTGCGCATGTGTGGTGCGGGCAGTCTAAAACGTTTGCTAAAGCTAAGTGATACTACACTTTTCTCTGTCCATACAGGGACTTCTTGGATGACGTCACCCATTTGTGAGAATATGCTGCCTGCTTGTCTAAGGATAATGCTTGATATTGTTATGTCCAGTTGTTCACCGTGTCACTATCAAACTCACATTGCCAAATACATGTTTCATTTCTGTATGGTTTTTATATCAGAAATTGTTGGGTAACATTTACTATTTATGGTTTTTGTCTTACATTTCCACTTTTACAATGTTTATGCAGTATATTGTATATGATTTTTAGGTTTTGCATAAATTTGACTTTTGATCAGCTTTACCTGATGCAGCTTAAGACAGATGAGAGGTGGCCTTGTCAGGCACTGCTTTTCTTCTGCTTCTACCTTTCACTCTACCTAGTATCTGCACTGGTTGAACCAACACAGTTTCCCCACTGATTTACTATCTTACTTTTGCCTTCATTTCCCACTGTTATCATGTTCATGCTCTCGGCTCTACTTAGTTTAGCCTTGAGAGAAAATTTGCTCCTCTGCAAGTCAGTATTGAAAAACGTATCCAGTCAGGAGGGGTACTGGGCACCCTGGGTCTATCTTGGAACTTACGTTCCCCTCCCACCCAACCTAGATTTTGCTAAGCTCATCAGGATCATCCCAACACCACCACTCCCACAAGGATCCTGTGCAAATGCAAAAGGACTTTTAAACACTGTTTTATTAGTAATGGAAAATATGTGTTGACTGTTTGAGTGTCTGTTGTCTTCAGGATCTATTGTTTTGCTTTGACTGCAACTGATCTTTGGCCTCCCCCCACCCACAAGTTGCTGCCCTAAGTGACCACCTTAAGGTAAGTCTTGTCTAATGGTTAAAGCAGCCCTGTGTCCAGTTAACTCAGACCAACAAACCTTTATTTTTAATTTCCCCTCCCTGAGCATTTTTTCAAAAGTTAAGCTTTATTCGGTTAAATCTGAGCACAATCAAGGGCAATTAATTTAATAACATTTATATTCAGCATGTTACTGGCATGCATTCAACAAAGCACACTACAAAATAAAAGAAACACACAGAAACATGACAGCAGATAAAGGCCAAATGGCCCATCCAGTCTACCCATCTGCAACATCCAGTAAGAGATCTCATATGCCACTGGCTATTCAGGTAAAATTAATTAGAATTTTCTGGCTCAGTGGGCCACTAAATATTCACATCTTAATTATATATTTTTCTCACTTTGTCCCTAGCAATTGCTGCTGCTACTCTCTCACCAGATGGCATTTCTACACATCTCAAGGAACCCTGACCAGGATGACTGCATCTCCTGAGGTTCACACTCACAATATTTGCCAGATGGCTGTCTCCTTTTCTTCCAAATGCTGGAGCGCACCATGTCCACATCAAGCCCCATTCAAATGGCCCTGAAGGATGGTGGCTATATTTCATTAGGATGTACGGAAGGAAGAATTAGGCAGCCTTCTGGAATTAAATTATTAGCAACCCTTACCTTCAGAGAATTCAGAGACCGCACAGCAAATGATAAAGCTCAATACCCTCCAGTTGTCAGGAAATGTAGTGGTGTGCAAAAGTCTGGAATATAATTGATACAAGCCATCCACTTAAGTCCCAGAACCCTGATTACAGGTCCTGGAGGACTGAAATGCAGGCCCTGAATCATGCTTCCTCTCTAGTGCTATTCAAATCCAAGCTAAAAGCATAGCTTTTTAAGCCTGCATTTATATCTTATTCTATCATTTATATCCACATTTTTAAATCATTTCCCAAAATAACAGGAACTCCCAAATCTCTTATTTTTCCTGGTTGCCTTATCTAGCAGATGACACTTCTTCCAGGGTGCTGAGACAGCTGCTCTAACCACTAGGCCATTCCTCCACTCCAGCAAACTGATAACTCACCACGTTCAGGTCTCTCTTTTCGACGAAGTATTTCCCGCTGTGCTGAGACCACAGAGTTCATCTCAGTCTCATTGTCTAGGTTCTCTTGGCTCCCACCAGTATTTGGGCTGTTAGCAATACAAAAAAAAGACAAAAATCAGGACCAATATAAAAAAGACCCACAGCAGAATAGCCTATGATCAGCAAAGCTAGACCATTGTATTATGGCATACTGCACAAGATCCTCAAAATAATCCTCTGCAAAATTTCAGCAGTAGAGCGCAACTGCAATTTGTATAAGGAAAATGGCCAGCCTGCAGGCTAGCAGCTAACAGAGACACGCAGGTTTCTTTCCTCAGTTATGAATTGCTGCCTTTCATATCACAGGGTTGCTTACCTGTAATGGGTGTTCTCCATGGATAGCAGATAATCAGCACTAGTAAAAACCCTAATTGGATCGTAGCCAATAAAATCCAAAGGCTAATAGAATGTAAGAGAATTGGCTAACTCACCTGCTCCTTGGGGAGAAAGGGTCTAAAAAGATGGGGCAAATCTACAAATTACTAGATCAATAATGGACATCAGTATGAGCCCTTCGTGCACAAACGAACATGGACCATTGGCTCAGGCTATATCTCAAAAGGTGACCAGCACCAGACCTTAGCCTAATTGAGAATTGCCTCACACATCATGTAGTCCATAAATGTCTGAAAATGTCCCAGCATTTTTGATTGTTATACGCTCGGGAACCGTAGGATTTTTTCCACCGACAATTCTAACAGTTATTGTCGGGCTCTTTATTTACCTTACATATATATATCTATCTCAATCCGTCTCCGCTCCTGACGAAGTGGCGAAACGGAGCTCTGTCGAGTGGTGATATTTATGAGAGATTTCTTAAACAGAGTTACTATTGTTTGGTTGGGGCTTTATTCAAGTCGGTGTATGAGTGAGTGTACCTGTGTATTTGTGTGGTATATGGGTGAATGTCTAGCATTTGCTAGTTAAGTATTTTTTGTTATTATTGGTTTGGCGTGAGTGAGTGGGTGTTCACGGTGCTTATAACCCATAGTTAGTGATAACCTGCTCTCATATTTTAAAATGGGGAATGTCTAGCAGCAGCTAGTTTAGTATTTATCATTCACCATTCTTTGTTTTATGCAGGCGAGTGTGTGAGTATGGTGTCTATAATTTAGAGTCAGTGAAAAACTGCTCTCATATTCTACATGGTAGGATTTGCACTGGCACCTTATATTCATAGTTTTCTCTATATGTACTAGTGTTTTTTTAGCGTTATAGACTGCATTTGCACTTTATTCTAATTGTGTACTTTTTCACATATATTTGTGATATTCACTGACTATATATATTTTTTTCATTATGGTACTATAGGCATTTGCACTTTATTCTTTTCAATATGTATTTTGATATGTGTTTTGTACTTTACATATATATTTTTACACATATTTTTGTGATAAGGGATTAGATATTTCTCATTATGGTGCTTTAGGTTGCATTTGCACTTTAGGTTGCATTTTGGTCACACATTTCGCATTTCATGAAGTATTTTGTATGAGTATTTATTTATTAATTAATTATTAAGTATTTATGTATTAATTTTTTATTCGCACTTTACACACTGATTTTGGTACTCCTCATATATTTTTATATATATATCTATAGTGTTCATTATATTTATTGTATTTATTATATTTATAGTTGTTTCTTTCACAAGGTGTGCATAGGGATAATTGTATGTGTTGCCCAAATAAAATACCCCCCTTTTCCTTGGTGAGAAAGGGTCTATTCAGTCTTGGGAGGTTGTATAATATAGTTTATATTTTCAGACATTTATGGACTACATGATGTGTGAGGCAATTCTCAATTAGGCTAAGGTCTGGTGCTGGTCACCTTTTGAGATATAGCCTGAGCCAATGGTCCATGTTCGTTTGTGCACGAAGGGCTCATACTGATGTCCATTATTGATCTAGTAATTTGTAGATTTGCCCCATCTTTTTAGACCCTTTCTCCCCAAGGAGCAGGTGAGTTAGCCAATTCTATTAGCAGATAATCAGTCACACAAATGCCTTCTGACAGTACCAAAGTGAAGTATCTCCTTGACAGCTCTGGAAAGTTCTATAAGGTTTTTCCTTAAGTGTAAGGTACTTCCTACACAACTCTGTCCGTTCTACATAAGATGGCTATCTTTGGCTGATTAGCTTGCTGTTTACTTTATTTATTTATTCCAAAGCTCAGAAAAGCCCAGGCATATGCAGGTGTGCAAGCATGTCAGCTGGTCCTTCTCTCTCAGATTGTTTTATTTACTCAGCTAAGCAGGATGGATTTCTTCTCTTGCTCTCTTTCTCCCTTCACTTATCTTTAACAAAATATTAATTTAGTTTAAATAAACTAGGTCTCTGTTCTTTACGAAGCTCTAGAAAGGAACATCATTTGGGGGGTGTGGGCAGTGGAAGTGGCATATAGCAGAAGAGAATTCTTTCTTCCATTCCTTCCCCACACCTGGGTCCAGCATCTTCTTTCTCCTTCCCTTTCACAGGTGCTGCTGTCACCCTACCTCTCTTCCATAGTGGTTCCAAAAATACTTGTTGCTAGAGGAAGTGGTTACATCGATTAGCATAGCTAAGTTTAAGAAACGTTTGGATATGTTCCTGGAGAAGATAGACACGAGGGAAGCCGCTGCTTGCCTTGGATCCGTAGCATGGAATGTTGCTTGCTCTTTGAGGATTCCACATGAGGTTCCAGAATCTTGTTACTCTTTGGGGATTCCACATGGAATGTTGCTACTCTTTGGGGTTCCAGAATCTTGTTACTCTTTGGGGATTCCACATGGAATGTTACTACTCTTTGGGGTTCCAGAATCTTGTTACTCTTTGGGGATTCCGCATGGCATGTTGCTACTCTTTGGGGTTCCAGAATCTTGTTACTCTTTGGGAATTCCACATGGAATGTTGCTACTCTTTGGGGTTCCAGAATCTTGTTACTCTTTGGGGATTCCACATGGAATGTTGCTACTCTTTGGGGTTCCAGAAACTTGTTATTCTTTGGGGATTCCGCATGGAATGTTTCTACTCTTTAGGGTTCCAGAATCTTAGTACTTTTGGGGGATTCTGGAATGTTGTTACTATTTGGGTTTCTTTTTTTTTATTTATTTATTTATTTCTTTATTAATTACTTTTAAATTTTTTCCAAGAAACCTCTTGTACAGAATATTGAAAATAAGACAGATAAAATAAAATAGTTTAAACAAAACAAGATATCAGTTAGGCAATACAATTCTTAATCAATAATGTTAATCCCATAATAATGGATCCATGAATTCAAGTGAGTGCTAACTTAAAACATTATTAACAAGAAAGGTAAAACATCCGACTGCGGTAGTAGGAGTCTTTTAACTACTTTGCAATGTTGCTGCTGTTCCATTTACCCCTTCCAAGCGTTTCGTAGAGAGGAACCCTGTTAATTGAGAAGGGTCAAAGAATACATATGTATTGGATCTATATTTAACAATACATTTACAGGGATATTGTAATAAAAAAACACCTCCCATCATTGTTACCCCTGGTTTAAGAAGCAAGAATTGTCGTCTACGTTTTTGGGTATCTTTAGTCACATCCGGGAACATCTGTATCTTTAGTCCCAAGAATTCTTTATGTCTATTTTTGAAGAACATCTTTATTAGCTAGTCTCTATCAGGCAATAACGTCACTGTTAGTAATAACGTAGCAGGTTTTACTAAATCCTTCAATGATGTTTCCAGGATTGCAGTAACATCCATTTGTAAATCCTGTTTTAAAGGAAGAGGAGGATCTTCTTGTTCTTTCGCTGGTAAATAAAATACTTATACAAAAGGAGGAAGCATATCTTCCGAAATATTCAAATTTTCCATAAGATATTTTTTCAACATTTCTTTTGCGGAAATCACTAAAGTTTTAGGAAAATTTAATAATCTAAGATTACTGGAGCAAGAATTATTTTCCAAATTTTCAATTTTCCTTCTCAAGTTAATAAAAATGCTTCTGCTCCCTCTGGAAACTTCGCACCATCAAACGCCACTTCGACCACCTCTCCTTCCGTTTACTGGTCCAATCATTAATCTTAAGCATACTGGACTACTGTAATATCATATACCTGGGAGCCTATAAAAACACCATCAAACGTTTAAGACTAGTACAAAACGCTGCTGTCCGCCTCATTTTCGGCCTCAAAAAATATGACCACGTTAGCCCCTACTACACTAAACTCCACTGGCTGCCGGTGGAGGCAAGAATCATCTTTAAATTTGCTTGCCTCTGCTTCAAAACCTTAGCAGGCTCTTCACCAATTTACCTATCTGAGCACCTTGAAATTGCTGGCCCCTCTCGTACTCGAAATACCTACCTGTTTTCCTTTCCCTCCCTGAAGGGCTGCCTTTACAAAAAATTCCTCAACCGATCCCTAGCATTCCAAGCAGGCAAATTGAACAAATGCCTCTCTACCCTCATCTCCAATTCCACCCCCTATCAAACATTCAGAAAATTAATCAAAACCTACCTTTTTGACAAATTCCTCTGATCTACTCTCCCTCCTCCTTTGACCTCGACTCAACCCCAGACTCTTTACCTCCGTATGTAACACTGCCATTTGTAACACCGCTGTATGTAACTTATAGCGAATGTAACTACTCCGAATATATAACATAAGCTGCAAAAAATAACTTCACCGTAAAGTTAACGTCTAAAATGTAAATGTAACATGACTGAAAATGTATAGTCTATTATGTAAATGTAACATTAACGAAATTGTAACTTCGCTGTAAATGTACAGTCTCTTCATCTGTTAACCGCATAGAACTTCCATGGTAATGCGGTATACAAGAATAAAGTTATTATTATTATCCCTAATAAGGGTAGTCTGAATTTGCTTCACTTCTAAGAAATCTTTTTCAATATTTTCCATCTTATTTTTCATTATTACAGTCTCTTGTTTAAAGTTTTTAAGTTCTTCTTTTTGTTCCAATACTCTTTTTTCTCATTCCTTTATTTGTGGAGACAATGACTGCCCCAAACTAATGACTAAGTCCCATAAGGAATCTAAGGTAACATTGCTAGGTTTGGGAAAGGAAAAAGTACCTGGATGTATTGCCTGAATTGTCTCAGTCTCCAGATTAATCACTACTCTGCTTTGTCCTTCTAACTGCTCCAAAGCTATTCCTGCCGAAGACTTGATGACTCCTAGTGGCTGGCTCATCGAAGCCTCCCGAGAGAACAAATCTACCTCTTCGGATAGTGTCTTCTCTTGGTGAGCTAGTTCCCTGCGGTTGTAGAGGCGGGGTCCTTACGTCGGGGCTCAGAGTCACATCTAGCCAGGGAGGTTCACTACGGCTTCACTCACTGCCGGGATCTCCAGCGGGCGATTCCCCGGCGTTACTCTCTCCTGCTGCAAGCACCTCAGTAAATCGCCTATTGTAACCAGAGGAGAGATTTCAGAGCGCCGCAAGGCTCCACCATCGCTTTTGCCTCTCCTCTTCGGCATTACGGCAAAGTAAGGTAGGACTTTAGGAGGACTTTACTGAGAGCGTCTTCCCGCAGTCAGATCATCGCGGCCATCTTGGATCCCTCTGCCACTATTTGGGTTTCTGCCAGATACTTGTGACCTAGATTAGCCACTGTAGAAAAAGCACAGTTACTTACCGTAACAGGTGTTATCCAGGGACAGCAGGCAGATATTCTCACTGATGGGTGACGTCACCGATGGAGTACCGGTACGGACCACTTTAAAAGTGCATCACCACTTTAAGAATTCAAAAAGTTTGTGATAGCCCGAACCGCACATGTGCGAGTGCCTTCCCGCCCGATGAGGGTGCGCGGTCCTTCAATTAAGATACGCCAGCTAAGAAGCCAACCTTGGGAGGTGGGCGAGTTATGAGAATATTTGCCTGCTGTCCCTGGATAAAACCTGTTACAGTAAGGCTTTATCCCAAGACAAGCAGGCAGCATATTCTCACTGATGGGTGACGTTACCGATGGAGCCCCGGTATGGAAACTAAGAAACAGGGGCATTATAACATTCTTAGTCTTGTTAACCATCGCTTTTTAATAATTCCTAGCATCTTGTTTGCTTTTTTAGTCGCAGTCACACATTGGGCCACACATCGTATTGTCTACAATGACCCCCAGATCCTCCCTAATTTCTGATAACATTTCAGCATCTATCTGTTCATCCTAGTCGGATGGACGGTAGTACACTCCTATCACTATTCTTTTCCCCCTTACTCACGGAATTTCTACCCATAAGAGATTCCAAGGTGTGTTTCTGCTCCTGTAGAATTTTCACTCCATTCACTCCTTAACGAATAATGCTACTTCTCCACCGATTCAATCCACCCTATCCCATTAGTTATCTTCCCTTCCACCAGATCTGAGATGCCTATATCTATCCTTTCATTTAGTGCAATATAGTCTAACTCTCCCATCTTGTTTCTTAGACTTCTAGCATTTGCATACAGACATTTCAAACAATGTTTGCCATTTAGGTATACCCACATCATTTATGTGGGTATACCTAAAAAAAAACGTGAGAAAATTAAGAATAGTGCAAAACACGGCCGTCCGCTTAATATTTGGACTAAAGAAAAGCGATCACATTAGTCCCTACTACAAACTGCTACACTGGTTGCCAATAGAGGCATGAATTTTATTCAAGTTCTCTTGCTTTTGCTATAAACTGGTGTGGGGAATGGCCCCTACCTATCTCTTACCTCACTTTGAACTATACACCCCCACAAGGACAACCAGAAATCACAATCTCTTTGTCTATCCAAAGATCACTGATTGCAAATACAGGTCCTTTCTGGACAGAACCTTTAAGCTTCAAGCTAGTAGACAGCAAACCTGGCTAGGCAATTTCATTGATAGAGCCATGTCGACCTATGGCGCTTTTGCGGAAAGAAATTAAGACAGCTCTGCTCAATAGATTTATTTCCTAGTCATAGTAACATAGTAGATGACGGCAGATAAAGAACCGAATGGTCCATCCAATCTGCCCAACCTGATTCAATTAAAATTTTTTTTTTTTTTTCTTCTTAGCTATTTCTGGGCGAGAATCCAAAGCTTTACCCGGTACTGTGCTTGGGTTCCAACTGCCGAAATCTCTGTTAAGACTTACTCCAGCCCATCTACACCCTCCCAGCCATTGAAGCCCTCCCCTGCCCATCCTCCTCCAAACGGCCATACACAGACACAGACCGTACAAGTCTGCCCAGTAACTGGCCTAGTTCAATATTTAATATTATTTTCTGATTCTAAATCTTCTGTGTTCATCCCACGCTTCTTTGAACTCAGTCACAATTTTACTCTCCACCACCTCTTTCGGGAGCGCATTCCAGGCATCCACCACCATCTCCGTAAAGTAGAATTTCCTAACATTGCCCCTGAATCTACCACCCCTCAACCTCAAATTATGTCCTCTGGTTTTACCATTTTCCTTTCTCTGGAAAAGATTTTGTTCTACGTTAATACCCTTCAAGTATTTGAACGTCTGAATCATATCTCCCCTGTCTCTCCTTTCCTCTAGGGTATACATATTCAGGGCTTCCAGTCTCTCCTCATACATCTTCTGGCGCAAGCCTCCTATCATTTTTGTCGCCCTCCTCTGGACCGCCTCAAGTCTTCTTACGTCTTTCGCCAGATACGGTCTCCAAAACTGAACACAATACTCCAAGTGGGGCCTCACCAATGACCTGTACAGGGGCATCAACACCTTCTTCCTTCTACTGACTACGCCTCTTTTTATACAGCCTTGTCACACTGTTTTTTCGCCTTTAGATCTTCAGACACTATTACCCCAAGGTCCCTCTCCCCGTCCGTGCATATCAGCTTCTCTCCTCCCAGCAATAATAGGTTCCTTCCTATTATTAATCCCCAAATGCATTACTCTGCATTTCTTTGCATTGAATTTTAGTTGCCAGGCATTAGACCATTCCTCTAACTTTTGCAGATCCTTTTTCATATTTTCCACTCCCTCTTCGGTGTCTACTCTGTTACAAATCTTGGTATCATCTGCAAAAAGGCACACTTTTCCTTCTAACCCTTCAGCAATGTCACTTACATACATATTGAACAGGATTGGCCCCAGCACCGAACCCTGAGGGACTCCACTAGTCACCTTTCCTTCCTTCGAGCGACTTCCATTAACCACCACCCTCTGGCGTCTGTCCGACAGCCAGTTTCTGACCCAGTTCACCACTTTGGGTCCTAACTTCAGCCCTTCAAGTCAGATCACTCCCCCCTTTTAAAACTATTACTCAACATGTTGATACTGCGTATTCTCACTAATTGTATTCCATATTCACTGACTGTTCAGTGACATCTTTGCCATTTGTATTCTGAAATTCGCTGGCTGTCCATTCCGCTTCACTGTAACATGTTAATATTATATTTCTTACTAATTTGTACTCTGTAATCACTGACTGCTCACTGATATCTTCCCTATTTGTACTCTGTAATTCATTGATTGTACAGCTCTCTTCACTGTGAACCGCCTAGAAGTCGCAAGATTATGGCGGTATAGAAAAAATAAAGTTATTATTATTATATCTATTTACAATTTGCTCAGCAGTTGACATGAATAATTTACATTCTTCAGCCCACTCTGTATTTAATATTGCAATCTCACTATCAGGTTGCTCTGTCTTCTCTTTTATGATGATATATTTTAAAGATACCTTGTCCTGAAACATGCTCTTTGGAGCGATTGTTGACCTTCCCCCAGTTTCTAGTTTAAAAGCTGCTCTATCTCCTTTTGAAATGTTGCTGCCAGCAGCCTGGTTCCACCCTGATTAAAGTGGAGCCCATCTATGCGGAATAGGCTCCCTCTTCCCCAGAATGTTGCCCAGTTCCTAACAAATCTATAACTTCCCTTCACCCATTGCCTCATCCAAGCAGTGAGACTCCAGAGGTCTGCCTATCTCTTGGGTCCTGTGCATGGAACAGAGAGCACTTCTGAAAATGCTACCCTGGAGATTCTGGATATTAACTTCCTACCTAAGAGCCTAAATTTGGCTTCCCGAACCTCCCTACCACATTTCTCTATGTCCTTGGTTCCCACACTTTGTCATAATTAGTTGCTGAGAAAATTAGTCTTGCTGCTACATTTTGAATGGTTTGCAGTTTTTTCAATACATTTTCTTTGCCTCCTATATAAAGGATGTTGCAGTAGTCTAATTGAGATAGTACCAGTGATTACGTTTTCTTTGGCGAAGCAATGCAGAATTCGTCTCGGTTTTCTCAGTGTTGTGAACATTTTCTTGGTTAATGTTTGTTAAGTGTTGAAAGTATTTTCACTAACAATAAAAAAATTATACAATTATTGATAAACTAGTCTTATAGCCCATTACATTAACGGTGCTAGAATATATGTGTGTGTGTGTCTGTCTATTTTTTTCTCTCTCTCTCTCTCCTTAGCCGCTTTCTGTCTTTCTTTTTTTCTGTTCTTTCTTAACGCATCTGCTTATTTAGCTCCAGCTCCTGTTAATAAGGGAAGTGAGTAATTATGTTTAAATTCCCAGCCTCCATTATCATATCAAACAACGCAACTCCAGCTGCAAAAGAGCCAGTACTTATTCTGCACCCAAGGTCTGGGTTTGTGGGAGGCAGAGTGAGGCCAGCGATCCAGCTGCTGCTGCTCATTCATTGGAGGAGGGGGAGAGGAGGGGCTCCAATCATCCTTTGACAGATCCACAATGCACAGAGAGCACCAAAATAGAAATCTGGCCCTCCTTCCCACCTTGGGTTAAAACAAATGAATCCACAAATGGTCCGATTTGACTTGCACTGTAACCCAGTGGCAATCTGTTCCTTTCTTGGACATTTCCTCACCCACAGCCCTGAGTCCCTGTGTAGAACATCATCATAAATCAGCAGCACCATCTTCACACAACTCTCCTTATCCCAATCAGCCAATCCGAGGCTCGCCCTATACGTCGCTGCAGCCAATCGGAGAATGCCCTCGCGCGTCTCGATTCCTTTGTTTTCATCTGGGCGATGCCAGCCGGAGAACTCCGCCCAGTTAGAGGCAGGGGGAGCGCCTGGCGCAGACTGCGGGCCAATCAGATAAGACTTCTGAACAGTAGCGGGGCCGGTGAGCCAATCGGAAGAGGGCGGTCGCTGGAGTCGGTGGCCGCTCGTGAGCACTTCTGTTTGAATTCACGGTGATCGCTGCTGTACCCGAGGGAGAGGTGGAGGGATGATGTCATCCCTGCTGCGCCTAGACTTCTGAACAGTAGCGGGGCCGGTGAGCTAATCGGAAGAGGGAGGCGGGGCGGAGGGCGGTCGCTGGAGTCGGTGGCCGCTCGTGAGCACTTCTGTTTGAATTCACGGTGATCGCTGCTGTACCCGGGGGAGGGGTGGGGGGGATGATGTCGTCCCTGCTGCGCCCTTTCTCCATGACCGAGGGACCTTGCGAGCTGGCTCGGACAGGGCCATCTTCTAGGACCTTGCCGGCCACCACCCCCGGTGGCGGGGCCAAGCCCACCCATCCTGGGAAAGCCTTCCTGGCTGGTAAGGAAAGGGATCGTCCTCAGTGGGGTTGATTAGAGGTTTACCCCCCTCCCCCCAATTCCGATCTAGGTCTGGCTGTGCATGAATCAGTAGTTCTGGCGTAATAACCGCACATGCGCACTCTTTCCGGCACATCCCGACAGATCAGGGATCAGGGAACACGCGGCGCGAGTGCGCATGAGCGCTTAGCGTTTCATTATTATAGATGGAACTAGGCCCTCCCTGCCAATCAAGTTCTGACATTAAACAAAAGGGACTGTTGTAACTTTAGGTTTAACAGAAGCCATTGTCCCCACCTCAAAAATAAACACACACAACAAAACACAAATACCCCAAAACTAATATACTTACTGGAAAGAAGGGGGCCTGGAGTCTCCTATTCCACCTGTCCGTTCAATAGGAGGAGGGAGATCTAACTGGTTATCAGCACAGACAGATCCCACCTCTGAATGTGACCCTTCAGCAGACACCAGCTGTAAAAACCAAACACAGAAAATGAAAACTTGACCTGAGCAGAGGTTCACACAAGAGACAGAGATCCCATAACTCTAGGGGTAGGGGTTCTTAACCCAATCTTCAGAACACACTCAGCCAGGTTTTCAGGATATCCACTATGAATATGCATGAGATAAATCTGCCTGTACCACCTCCATTATATACCAATCTCTCTCACACATATTCATTGTGGGTAACCTGAAAACCTGACTAGCTGGGTGTGTCCCAAGGACTGGCTGAGAATCACTAATCTTGGAAGTTTGTATATAAAGATATGATACCACCTAATGGTGAAAATCTTTGTAGGCTCTAGTAACAACCAACCTCCTTCACAGGATACACTGAAGGAAATAAAAACAAATCCAGGCACTCCCAAAATAATACAAATCATTTAGGACTCTAATTCATCTATTTTGATGTCGAAAAAAAGGATACGTATTTGGGAAGATTGGCACAAATTGCTATTCAAAGCTGAAATGCATGTAGAACTGTACAAGAGATCAAACAGGTCAAATTGGGCAATAGTGATCATTTTGAATCCACCATATTCTGAGCAATGGAATGCATTAGCTGTCTCTTTCCCTATGCATGAATCAATGCAGTAGAATGGGTTGGCAGCTGTCAGTTGCTGGAGGGTCATTCACTTCTCTGAGCAGACAACAGAAGATCCCAATTGCATCAGGTGAGCTGGGTACAGATGTATGCCTCAGAGAGGTAAAGTTGAGGAGTTGGGGAAAATGGTAGGGGTAGGTCAGTTCCTAGGTTAGCCTGAATGTGGGGGAAGTGGACAATACCTCTGACTCACAAAGTAGTAGAAGGGTGTGTATGACTTTGGAGGGGAAACATAAAAACCCCAAACTGTCAAGAACCCTACTGAACTGAACTAGATGCTTCAAACAGGTCTGAGGTCTACCTTGAACTTTCTCAGCCTGTGCCTGTTTAAGTTTTGCCTTATTTATGTTTCTTATATCCCCGCAAGAGCTGATGTCAGCCATTCAGCGGGCGGTGTGGGGGCAGGCCGGATGCCGAAGAGATCACAGCTGCTCTGCACCACTGGAGATTCGCCATCCGCCATTCAGAGGAGCTCCAAAAACGGTACCGGGAGTGTAGGGGGTGGAGATTTTAAAACATAGAAACATAGAAATTGACGGCAGAAAAGGGCCATAGCCCATCGAGTCTGCCCATACCAATGATTCACTCCCTGATTCTTACTCTCCTAGAGATCCCACATGAATATCAAGTTTCAAGTTTCAAGTTTATTCAGTTTTTGATGAATCGCCTATTATAAATTCTAGGCGATGTACATGTTACAATTTTAATATAAGAAACTTACAAGATAATTCTAAAATACAAGATACAAATGATACATACATGAGTTTAGGGAAAGAGGGGAAAAAAGTTACAATAATAGGGTATTGTTAAAAAAAAGGAAAGAACAATAGGGAGGGTATTTATAAAACCAGAGCACAATGTAAAAAGAATTAAGAGAGCTGTGTTAAAAATCATAGGCATCTTTAAATAAATAAGTCTTTAAAAGTGATTTGAATTTAAGAGAATCAGGTTCAGATCTAATATATCCCATTTTCTCTTGAAATCTAACGCACTGCTGGCCTCAATCACTCGCTGAGGCAGCTCGTTCCAATGATCTACCACCCTTTCAGTGAAGAAGTACTTCCTAGCATCACCCTGAAATTTCCCTCCCCTGATTTTCAGCGAGTGTCCTCTGGTTACCGAGGGCCCTGTAAGACTGAAGATATCATCTTTCACCTCTATACACCCCGTGAAATACTTAAAGGTCTCAATCATGTCCCCTCTCTCTCTTCGCTCCTCCAGTGAGTACATCCGCAGTTTTTTTAACCTTTCTTCATACGTGAGATCCTTGAGCCCCAAGACCATCTTGGTAGCCATTCGCTGAACCGACTCAATTCTCAACACATCTTTTCGGTAGTGTGGTCTCCAGAATTGAACACAATATTCGAGATGAGGTCTCACCATGGATCTGTACAATGGCATTATGACTTCAGGTTTTCTGCTGACAAAACCCCTACGGATACAGCCTATCATTTGTCTTGCCTTGGACGTAGCCTTCTCCACTTGATTGGCAGCCTTCATGTCGTTGCTAATGATCACTCCTAAATCACGTTCCACCGTGGTCCTGGACAAGGTTTCACCATTTAGTGTGTAAGTTCTGTGTGGATTTTTTTTGCCTAGGTGCATTACTTTACATTTTTTAGCATTAAAGCCTAGCTGCCAAGTTGATGACCACTGTTCAAGCTGTTTTAGGTCCTGCGTCATAAAGTCAGGCACACTGCTTTTGTTAACTATGTTGCATAGTTTGGCATCGTCGGCAAACAGTGATACTTTTCCTCTAAGTCCTAGGGTCAAATCTCCTATGAATAAATTGAATAGAATCGGCCCTAAGACGGAGCCCTGAGGTACTCCACTCATCACTGCTGACATTTTGGAGGGGGTACCGTTTACCATCACCCTTTGAAGCCTACCATCTAGCCAATTCCCTACCCATGTAGTGAATGTATCTCCTAATCCCATCGATTTTAGTTTGTTCAACAGCCTGCGGTGTGGGACGCTATCAAAAGCTTTGCTGAAGTCCAGGGGAGGTACTGGAAGATAAGCTGTGGCTAATACCATGGGGCGGCTTATCTTCCAAACATAGGCTGCCCTTTTCTGCGGCATATATGCAGGGAAATACAGTACTCTGAGATTCAGCCACATACTTGTGACCTGGCTTGGCTACTATACTAAAGCACAGTTACTTACCGTAACAGGTGTTATCCAGGAACAGCAGGCAGATATTCTCTACATGTGGGCGAAGTCATCGACGGAGCTCCCTAGCGGACGTTTTCGCAAGCAGACTTGCTTGAAGACCTTCAAGCTTGCGATTGGCCCGCGCATGTGCGTGAGCCCCTCCCGCCCGGTCTAGGGCATGCGTCTCCTCAGTTCAGATAGCTAGCAAAGAAGCCAACCACAGGGAGGTGGGTGGGTTGCGAGAATATCTGCCTGCTGTCCCTGGATAACCCCTGTTACGGTAAGTAACTGTGCTTTATCCCAGGACAAGCAGGCAGCATATTCTCTACATGTGGGAGACCTCCAAGCTAACCAGAATGGGATGGAGGGAGAGTTGGCAATTTAGGAGAATAGAGTTTGCAAAACGGACTGGCCAAAATGGCCATCACGCCAGTATCCAGACAGTAGTGCGAGGTAAACATATGAACCGAGGACCAAGTGGCAGCCTTACAGATTTCCTCGAGCGAAGGAAAGCAACAGACGCCGCCATCACTCTGACCTTGTGGCCAGTGACTCAACCCGGAAGGGAGAGACCAGCCAGAGCGTAACAAAAAGAGATACAAGGGGCCAACCAGTTAGAAATGGTCCGCTTAGAAACAGAACGACCCAAGCGATTAGGATCGAAGGAGATGAACAGCTGGGGAGCAGTATGATGAGGAGCGGTACGCTTCAAGTAGAAGGCCAGCGCACACTTACAATCAAGAGAATGCAGAGCCACTTCTCCAGGGTGAGAATGGGGCTTTGGAAAAAACACAGGGAGAACAATGGATTGGTTGATGTGAAACTCAGAAACAACCTTACGCAAGAACTTAGGATGGGTACAGAGAACCACCTTATCATGATGGAAGACAGTGAAAGGAGGGTCCGCTACCAAGGCTTGAAGCTCACTGAGTCGACGGGCAGAAGTGAGAGGGATAAGAAACACAACCTTCCAAGTAAGAAACTTCAAGTGAGCCAGCGCCAGCGGCTCGAATGGGGGTTTCATTAAGCAAGCAAGGACTACGTTAAGATCCCAAACCACAGGAGGAGGCTTAAGGGGAGGATGAATGTGGAGAAGGCCTTTCATGAAGTGGGAAACCACAGGATGAACAGAGATAGGCTTCCCATCAATCGGCTGATGAAAAGCAGCAATGGCACTAAGATGAGGTACAGGAAGTTGTCCACAAGACGATTCCGGTTCCGGAGACAACAGATCAGCTCCCCCAAAGAAGTGCAGAGTGGTAGTCATTGGGGATTCCCTGCTGAGGGGCACCGAGGGACCAATTTGCAGACAAGATATGCAATCAAGAGAGGTATGCTGTCTGCCAGGAGCCAGGATCCGAGATGTAACCGCCTGCCTAGACAGACTTATCAAGCCACATGACCACTTCCCCATGCTTCCCATCCACGTTGGAACGAACGACACTGCCAGGAACACCACGGAGAACATATCTGTAGACTTTGGAGCCCTGGGTGAGAAGTTGAGGAGGATGGAAGCGCAGGTGGTCTTCTCCTCGATCCTCCCAGTGAGAGGCAAGGGGAGAGCCAGGGAGGATCGCATCCAGAGGACAAACGACTGGCTACACAGATAGTGCAGGGAGATGAACTTCAGATTCCTGAACCATGGAGAGGCGCTGCAAGGACTACAGGGACCAGTGTTCCCGCTAAGCTGCGTTGGCCTGCGCTCGCGCACAAAATATTACATCGCAGCGCAAAGTTTCTCTTCACAGCGCACACACGCGTCGGTAAGGTAAGGGGACGCATTGGGGGGATTGCACTTCCCCACAATTGCCATGCTTCGGTTCCTCTTCTTCCTTCCTTCCTCCCCCCCCCCCCCGCGGGACCCTGCGGCACCATCAACTCTTACTCCCTCTAATGTCGGCCCTGCAGCTCCAGACTTCCTCGCACCTTCTCCCCTCCCCCTTTGGATCGCTATTATTTTAAATGTTATAGCCGCGGAGCTGTATCCATCAGTGGAGATGTCTAACCTCGGCCTGCCCCGGAACTCTTACTGCAGCAGACGCCCGTCTAGGCAGGAACAGGAAGTCACTGTTGCAGTAAGAGTTCCGGGGCAGGCCGAGGTTAGACATCTCCACTGATGGATACAGCTCCGCGGCTATAACATTTAAAATAATAGCGATCCAAAGGGGGAGGGGAGAAGGTGCGAGGAAGTCTGGAGCTGCAGGGCCGACATTAGAGGGAGTAAGAGTTGATGGTGCCGCAGGGTCCCGCGGGGGGGGGGGGGGGAGGAAGGAAGGAAGAAGAGGAACCGAAGCATGGCAATTGTGGGGAAGTGCAGAGCTGCAGGGAAGAGTGTTGCGGTACCCAGCTGGAGGGAGAAGGAAGATGAGGGAGGGAATTAAAGGAGATGCCAGGGCTTGGAGCGTAGGAGGAAGGTATGCCAGTCTAAGGGAAAAGGAAGGGGGAGATGTGAGAGCATGGAGGGGGAGCGAAAGATGGAAGAAAAGGAAAGGAGAGAGATGCCAGAGAATCAGGGAAGGGGAGATACCAGACTATGAGGAGAGGTGTGGGAGAGGGAAGGCGAGGAGAGAGATGCCAGACCAATGGGGTGAAAGGAGAGATGGAAGGGGGAGGCATACAGTTTCTGGAAGGGGCATAGAAGGAGAGAAGATGCCATATAGGGGAAGAGAGACGGCAGACAGTGGATGGAAGGAAGAGAGTTACAAGAAGATGAGGAAAGGAGAAACCACAGAAGACAAAGGTAGAAAAAAATTTCTATTTATTTATTGCTTTAGGAGACATGTGTCACTGTTTCTGTGAAGCATTGTATGCAGAGTCCAGCTTCTTGCTGGTTCAATTTAACCTTTGTCTATGTATTTTTATTTTATCCCCCCTTTTACAAAACTGTGAAGCGTTTTTAGCACCAGCCTTGGTGGTAGCAGCTCTGATGCTCAGAATTTTATGAGCATCAGAGCTGTTACCTCCGTAGCTAAAATCCACACTACAGTTTTGTAAAAGAGGGAGGGGTTAGTTTGTGATTACATATTCCTTACTAGGCGAAGGTGTTTTCTGTGTTCTGTGTGTTCGAAAGACATGGTTTTCTGTTAGGATTGACGGTGTAGGATTGATCTGTGCTGGTCTGGCTTGTTTAGTTTTACAATGGGTGTATTGATGTACTGCTCACTGCAATATGTAAGATGCTGCCTTTTCCTAGGTACTCATGTGTGACGTGTGGTTTGTTACTAAAAATCATGTTTTTCTTACAGATGGGGGGGGGTGCCAAAAAATGATGGGCCCCGGATGTTACATATGCTAGGTACGCCACTGTATGTAAAGATACCAGAAAGCTGGCGTAGCAAAAACTTCTAAGTTTTGAGTATTTAACCCTCCCACAATCTCACGGGCACTCGTTTCAAGTTTATTGAGATTTTGATTTAAACGCAATATCAAATATTTTCAATGCGTATAACAAAAATAAATTTGGGGAAATAAATAAAACCATTTGAACCAGTGTTCCCGCTAAGCTGCGCTGGCGTGCGCTGGCGCACAAAATATTACATCGCAGCGCACACGTTTCTCGTCACAGCGCACGATCGGAAGAGGCGTACGGCAGATGGCAGGGCGGCGAGAGGAGAATCGGGCGAGTTGGCTCATAACTTGCTGGCGCCCGATATTTTTGGCTCACGGTGAAAAAAGTTTGCTCACAACACCCGCCCGCTTAGAGGGAACACTGACAGGGACCGCCGTGCAAGAGGGACAACGATATCGCGGAAAGCAAGGGAGCAGTGCTTCTGGCTCCACGGAAAACAGAGAACTGAGGACACATAAGAAGTTGCCTCCGCTGAGGAAGACCAGAGGTCCATCTTGCCCAGTGGTCCGCTCCTGCGGCGGCCCATCAGGCTTATTGCCTGAACAGTGATCCCTGACTAATTTTATAACTTACCTCTAATCCTATCCCTACACGCTGAGGAGACGCATGCCCTAGACAGGGCGGGAGGGGCCTGCACGCATGCGCGGGCCAATCGCAAGCTTGAAGGTCTTCAAGCAAGTCTGCTTGCGAAAATGTCCGCTAGGGGGGGTCCGTCGGTGATGTCACCCACATGTAGAGAATATGCTGCCTGCATGTCCTGGGATAAACAGAATATTGGGCTAGATGGACCATTAGTATGAAACCAGTATGGCTATTCTTATGTTCTTACTGCAACGCTAATAACCTGGAGACACTTACCCAGCATACCACTCTGCCATTGAAACAAGGGACCCTGGCATTGTCATCCGAGATCTCTTCCTTCACCACCCTGCCAGAGAAGAAACACACACAGTTAATCCAAGGAACAAGAAACCTGCAAGAATAACCACAGAAGCTTAACAATTCCCGTGGCTGTCACTTAATAGTGAATAACTTCTTAGATAACTGAATATCACCTGACCTTAAAGTTTGCACAGTTAAGAGCTCATTTAGAATCCTGTGTATAATTATGGAGACTGAACCTTCAAAAAGATATAAACATGACGGAGTCAATCCAGAGGATGGCTATGAAAATGGTCCATGATATCTGTCATAAAGAGGTGGGGACAGACAAAGATCTCAATTCATATACAGTACTTTGGAAGAATGGAAGGAGAGGGGAGATAAAGAGATTATGTACTTACCCTGGTATGCTCTTTTCAAGTAGATAGGTGAGAAATTCTAGACCAGGGGTGTCCATCCTTTTGGCTTCCCTGGGCCGCATTGGCCGAAAAAAATGCGCAAATGCTGCAGCAAGACAGAGGAGGGAGCAGGCAAGACGGTAAACAGCCAGGCGCAGCAGAGGAAAACGCTGCCTTGCCCTTGACCGGGGCTGCACAAAATACTTCACGGGGCCACATGCGGCCCTTGGGCCGCAGGTTGGACACCCTGTTCTAGACAATAGGGTTATTTCCCCATACTCACATGCTCTGCAGACGGAATCCACTCCGGATTTTTCACTCTGCCTCTGTAGTACTTCACTGATTGGTTTAGCACCCTCTACAGCAGTGGTTCTCAACCCTGTCCTAGGGGACCCCCAGCCAGTCGGGTTTTCAAGATATCCCTAATGAATATGCATGAGAGAGATTTGCATATAATGGAGGAAGCAGGCATGCAAATATGTCTTATGCTTATTCATTAGGGATATCTTGAAAACCCAACTGGCTGGGGGTCCCCTAGGACAGGGTTGAGAACCACTGCTCTACAGTCAATACCCAAGCACCAAGAGGCACCTATAATAACAGGCTAAACAAAGTGTTCTGCAGAAAGAAATGAAACAGTACCATTAACTGCCAACACAGGCTCCAAAGGAGCGCAGCTTAACTCCCCAACAAAAGGAACATACAGCATATACAATTTTTTTCCAGCCCTCAAGGGCTGGGTGGCCTCCAAGAAGCAGCATGGAGAATCATAAACAGACAAACTGTAAACAGGTGCAGAAAAGGACAGGGTGAGGAGTCTAGAATGTCTCACCTATCTACTGGAAAAGAGCTTACCAGGGTAAGTACATAATCTCTTTTTCCAGTGCAATAAGTGAGACATTCTAGACAATAGGGATGTGCAAAAGTAGTCCCCCCAAACAGCTAGGGTGGGTTTGCTGCGCTGGCCCTTAAGACCTGAAGGTCGAGTCCTGCCTTGCAGCAACATCCACTCTGTAAAACGTGACCAACGTGGGAAGAGAAGACCATGTTGCAATCCCGCAAATCTCCAGCTTCGGACCACGAAAAAGCCACACTCCTGGTAGAAAGCACCTTGATTGTTTCCCAGAAACCATGTAAGTTGATGACATGGCCCTACGGATCTTTCTGGAAATCGTGGCCTTAGAAGTGTGAGCACCCAGCTTAATCGAATGAGTCAGCACAAACAGATGGTCAGAGAGGCGAAACTCATTAGTGACCTCCAAATAAAGCAGAACCCTGCGTACAATCAGTTACTTCAACAGGTGGTCCTGAGTCGAGGAACTCGTCAGTAGAAAGGCAGGCAAACACACTGCACCATGAACATGAAAAGCCGAAACAATGGCCTAGAGTGTCAAAACCAACAGAGAAGCATCTGAAGAAGGCCAAAGGGAGCCTAGATAAAGCGAGATAGCACCAGGCTAAGGACTGAGGCAGGGACAGAATGGACAACCAGCCATCTGACACAACAGACCCCCTGCAAGAATGGAGCGACATCAGGATGAGCTGCCACAGAGGATCAACTGTCTCAGGATCTAAGTAAGAAAGCCTGGCTACCGGGACCCACAGAGAAGCTACCGTAAGACCAGTATCTTTCCAGTGGGAAGAACAGCGAGAATCAGTGAGATCAGAGTTGAATGCAGAACCACCTGGACTTGGATGCACCAATATTGGAAGGCCTTCCATGCCATAGTGTACGCCGACCCCATGGACAACTTCTTAGACTGCAGAAGAGCCTCAATACCAAGGCCAGAACATCTCATATGTCCAAAGATTGCGTGCTCAAAAGCCATGAGGTAAGAGCCAAAGGCCCTGGAACTGGCATGGCAACTGAACCCTACTTGAAAGAGTCCAAAGAAGCACTCAGCCCAAAGGCTGCAACCCACATGGCCTGCAGCCGTACTGGCGCGGACTCCCAAGTATGCCAATGACTGCGTGGGCTGCAGAGGACTCATTTCAAGGATGACAATCCAGCCTAAGTCCTCCAGCACCTGCTACACTGTGCGACATCCCTCAGCCAACAAGCGAGCTCTGATCCACCAATCATCTAGATAAGGATGAACTTGCTGACTCATCTTCCTCAGGTCCGAGGTGCCCAAATAGCAGGGCTGAGAACTGGTAAAGCTGCTCCAGAACATGAACCCACAGAAACTTGCAGTGGGCCGTAAATATGGAAATGTATAAGCACGCTTCTGTAAGATCCAGAGAGGCCAGAAAGTCTCCCAGAGCCACTGCTGCAATGACCGACCGCACAGTCTCCATTCGAAAGCAGGGAAGTTTGAGAGCCACATTCATATGCTGATGATCCAGAATAGGCCTCCAATCATCAGAGCCGTTCCTTGGCATGCTAAAGTATACAGAGTATCTGCCTGAGCCCGAGGTGTCGCATGACACCGGCTCTATAGCTTGAATATCCAGCAAGCCCTGAACAGTAGCCTGGACTCTGAGCTCCTTGTCCGGACAGAGAAACCGCTAACCAATCTGACAGAGGCTGTGCAAATTCCAGCTTGTATCCTGATCGAATAATGTCCAGGACCTACTGGTCTGCTGTAATGCACATCCAAGCAGGCCCCTATTCACAGAGGAGCATTTGGCATCCTGACATCTTTGTATCTTTCTGGAAGATTGTGCAGGACAGGCGGTGGAAGGTTGAGAACGCCTGTAGCTCGCATACAGACCTTGGGAGCTCTGGGAAAATTTCTGCGACACGGAATATGCATTCTGTCTGGGGCGTCTGGGGCCCCAAAAATTAGAACGCCCAGAACCCCTGGATAGTCTGGGTCTAGTATCAGGCAAGGTATTTGGGCAATGGTCCATTACCAAATCCATGAGGACCTCCAGACCTGTGCCAAACCATACCAGCCCCTTAAAAACTGCCCCTGAAAAAGGAAGAAAAAATCTCAATGCCCTACAAAAATTGTGCTTTTGATTCTCTAGGATTCAACTTATGCATTAATGGTCAAAATGTGTCTTTTACCAAAATCATTGGTTGTATATTTTATCTATTAGAGGTAAGTGAGCTCTTAACTGGAAGTTCCTTTGGTCCTTGTTCTTGTGAAATGCATCCAAGTACTCTGGACAGGACCAGAGCAAGGGCAGCAGCAGAGAAAAAAAAAGAGAAGCCACCAAGGGGAACAGAGCAAGGGGATGCGAATGAAAAGGAAGCCAAGAGAGGAGACGGAAGAAAAAAGGTAAGGCAAGGAGAGTAGAAGCAGGAGCATGTGTGTGTGGGGGGGAAACTGTTCCATAAACATTCCCAGCATCCAAACTGCTCTCCTCATGCCACCAGAAGATGCTGGAGAAGAGGGTAGAGTTACCTTTTTCCTAGGAGCATTATCAACATTAAAATACATCTCCATCTAATATCTACATGTGTGTGACTGAAGTAGGAGATCTAGAATGTTGGAAATGCCCTGTGTTTCATGCCAGGGGTCCATAAAAGTTACGTCTTTTTTGAACTTCTGTAACTTTTCTTATTTTTTCACATAAAAGGTGGTGTCTGGACTTACTGTATTACAAATAGCACAGTTACTTACCGTACCAGGTATTATCCAGGGACAGCAGGTAGCTATTCTCACATATGGGTGACATCTTCGATGGAGCCCGGATGCGGACACCTCACAAGCAGACTTGCTTGAAGAAACTCTAAGTTTCGAATTGTCCACACCGCGCAGGCGCGAGTGCCTTCCCGCCCAGCGTGGGCGCGTCTCCTCAGTTCAGATAGCTAGCAGAGGGCTGTTCTCCCTGGAGAAGCGGAGACTTAGAGGAGACATGATAGAAACCTTCAAGATCCTGAAGGGCATAGAAAAAGTAGACAGGGACAGATTTTTCAAATTATGGGGAACCACAAGTACAAGGGGGCACTCGGAGAAACTGAAAGGGGACAGGTTTAGAACAAACGCTAGGAAGTTCTTTTTTACCCAGAGGGTGGTGGATACATGGAACACGCTTCCAGAGGCTGTGATAGGCAGGAGCACGTTACAGGGCTTCAAAGAAGGTTTGGATAGGTTCCTAGAGGACAAAGGGATTGAGGGGTACTGATAGGAGTAGAGGTAGGTTATAGGGATAGGAGCAAGAGGTAGTTATAGAAATAGTCAGGGACCACTGCTCAGGCAATAGGCCTGATGGGCCGCTGCGGGAGCAGATCGCTGGGCGAGATGGACCTCTGGTCTGCCTCAGCGGAAGCAACTTCTTATGTTCTTAGAAGCCAACCAGGGGAGGTGGATGGGTTGTAAGAATAGCTGCCTGCTGTCCCTGGATAACACCTGTTACGGTAAGTAACTGTGCTTTATCCCAGGCCAAGCAGGCAGCCTATTCTCACAGTGACCTCTAAGCTAACCAGAATGGGATGGTGGAAGTGTTGGCAATTTAGGAGAATAAATTTTGTAATACTGTTTGGCCAAACTGTCCATCCCGTCTGGAGAAAGTATCCAGACAATAATGAGAAGTGAAGGTATGAACCGAGGACCAAGTAGCAGCCTTACAAATTTCCTCAATAGGCGTAGATCTGAGGAAAGCTACTGAAGCTGCCATAGCTCTGACTTTATGGGCTGTGAGTTTACTGTGAAGGGGTAATCCAGCCTGGGCATAGCAGAATGAGATACAAGCCGCCATCCAGTTGGAGATGGTCCCAACTTATTGAGATTGAAGGAGACAAAAAGTTGAGGAGCAATTCTGTGTGGTTTGGTACATTCCAAATAGAAGGCCAAAGCACGTTTACAGTCCAGGATATGAAGAGCAACTTCTCCAGGATGAGAATGAGGCTTTGGAAAAAACACTGGAAGAACAATGGATTGGTTAAGATGAAATTCCGAGACCACTTTTGGGAGGAATTTAGGATGAGTACGAAGAACCACCTTGTCATGATGGAACACTGTGAATGGTGGGTCAGCAACTAAAGCTTACATCTCACTGACTCTTCGATCAGAAGTGAGGGCTATGAGAAACACCACTTTCCAAGTGAGATACTTCAGATGAGCCTTATAAATTGGTTCAAATGGAGGCTTCATCAGTTGAGCAAGGACAACATTGAGGTCCTAAACCACGGGAGGCGGTTTGAGACGAGGTTTGACATTGAAAAGTCCTTTCATGAATCTGAAAACCACCAGATGAGCAGAGAGGTGTTTCCCTTCAATAGGCTAATGGAAAGCCGCAATTGCACCGAGATGGACTCGGATAGATGTAGAAATGAGGTCAGAATTGGATAAGTGCAAAAGGTAGTCCAAAACAGAAGATAAGGAGGAATGTTGAGGCTCCTTATGATGAGAAAAACACCACGTAAAAAATCTAGTCCACTTTTGGTGATAGCATTGTCTAGTGGTAGGCTTCCTAGAAGCTTCTAAAACATCTCTTACAGATTGAGAAAACTGAAGAGGGGTTATGTTGAGAGGTACCAAGCTGTCATGTGTAGAGACTGCAGGTTGGGATGAAGCAGAGATCCCTGACTCTGTGTAAGCAGAGAAGGAAAAACTGGTAGAAGGTAAGACTCCCTGCTGCTGAGTTGAAGTAGAAGGGAGTACCAAGGTTGTCTCGGCCACCGAGGAGCATTTAGAATCATGGTGGCATGATCGTTCAACTTGACCGGAGTCTTGAGAATAAGAGGGAATGGAGGGAATGCATAGAGGAAGAGATTCGTCCATTCCAGAAGAAAAGCATCTGCCTCGAGGCGATGAGGAGAGTATATCCTGGAGCAGAATTGAGGCAGTTTGTAATTGAGGGGAGCTGCAAAAAGGTCTATCTGAGGCGTTCCCCACTGTGAAAAAATGTGATGAAGAGGGGAGGAATAGAGTGTCCATTCGTGAGGCTGCAGTAGATGACTCAAGTTGTCCGCAAAGCAATTCTTTGCCCCTTGAATGTAGACAGCTTTGAGGAAGGTGTTGTGGCGGATTGCCCAGTCCCAAACCTTCAGAGCTTCTTGACAAAGGGAGGCAGACCTCGTCCCTCCCTGTTTGTTGACATAATACATGGCGACTTGGTTATCCGTCCAAATGAGGACTACTTGGTCGTGAAGCAGATGTTGAAAAGCATGGAGAGCTTTGAGGATCGCTCTGAGTTCTAACTTGATATGACACTGTCGATCCATACTGGTCCAGAGGCCTTGAGTACAGAGACCATCGAGATTAGCGACACAAGCGTAGGTCGAAGAGTCTGTCGTGAGAACCTTCTGAAGGGGGGGGGGGGGGGGCGTTTGAAAAAGCAAGCCTCTGGAAAGATTGAAAGAGAGCATCCACCAACGGAGAGACTGCTTCAATGAAGGAGTGACTGATATGTGTCAAGAAAGAGGGTCGCAAACTTGCGTCCATTGAGATGCCAGGGTCCACTGATGAATTCTGAGGTGAAGTCTGGCAAAAGGAGTCATGTGTACTGTGGAGGCCATGTGACCCAGAAGTACCATCATGTGTCTCGCTGAGATGGAAGAGCGGGAAGACACTGTATGACAGAGTTGAAGAAGAGATTCCATTCGTTGTTATGGAAGGAATCCTCTGAGTTGGACAGTATCCAGAACAGCTCCAATGAATTGTAGATTCTGTGAGGGCTGAAGTTGAGATTTGGGAAAGTTGATTTCGAATCCCAAACTTTGTAGGAACCAGGTAGTTCGTTGGGTCGCTACAATAACCCCTTGAGATGTGGAATCTTTGATGAGCCAGTCGTCGAGGTAAGGAAATACCTGAAGACCATGATTCCTTAGAGCTGCTGCTACCGCTACCAGGCACTTGGTGAACACTCTGGGAGACAAGGCCAAGCCAAAAGGTAGTACTCTGTATTGATAATGCAGATTCCCCACCCGAAATCTGAGGTATTGACGGGAGGCCGGATGAATGGGGATACGAGTGTAGGCCTCCTTGAGATCCAGAGAGCATAACCAGTCGTTCTGCTCGAGAAGGGGATAAAGGGATGCCAGGGACAACATTCAAAACTTTTCTTTGACTAGGAATTTGTTGAGAGCCCTGAGATCCAGAATGGGCCGCAAATTGCCCGTCTTCTTTAGAACAAGGAAGTAACGGTCCGAGTAAAACCCCCTGTTCTGCTGTTCCAAAGGCACTGGTTCGATGGCATGGAGACAAAGCAGAGCTTGAGCTTCCTGAAGAAGAAGGGCGGTCTGGGATGGATTGGAAGGATACTCTCTTGGAGGAAGCTCTGGTGGAATCTGAGAGAAATGAAGATAGTATCATAAGAACATAAGAACATAAGCAGTGCCTCTGCCAGGTCAGACCACAGGTCCATCCCGCCCAGCAGTCCGCTCCCGCGGCGGCCCAAACAGGTCACGACCTGTCTGTATCACCAGAAGGGGCTCCCTTGCCACCTTGGTTTCTCATTTAAGTCCTGTCTTCCTATCGAGGTCCTAACCCTCCGGTCTTGCACATGCACGACCTGGTTTGGTTTCTATACTCATTACCTGGTTAGTTTTCTATACTTGTGTTACATCCCAGCTCCTCCCTCAGTATCCCATGATCCCTTTATCCTTCAGGAATCCGTCCAATCCCTGTTTGAATCCCTGTACCGTATTCTGCCTGATCACTTCCTCCGGTAGCGCATTCCAAGTGTCCACGACCCTTTGGGTGAAAAAAAACTTCCTTGCGTTTGTTCTGAACCTATCTCCCTTCAGTTTCTCCGAATGCCCCCTCGTACCTGTTGTCCCCTTCAGTCTGAAGAATCTGTCCCTATCCACCCTCTCTATGCCCCTCATGATCTTGAAGGTCTCTATCATATCTCCCCTGAGCCTCCTCTTTTCCAGAGAGAAGAGCCCCAGCCTATCCAACCTCTCGGCGTATGGGCAGTGTTCCAGCCCTTTTACCATTTTCGTTGCTCTCCTTTGGACTCTCTCAAGTACCGCCATGTCCTTCTTGAGGTGCGGCGACCAATACTGAACGCAGTATTCCAGATGCGGACGCACCATCGCCCGATACAATGGCATGATGACTTCCCTTGTTCTGGTTGTTATGCCCTTCTTTATGATGCCAAGCATCCTGTTGGCTTTTTTCGAGGCTGCTGCGCACTGTGCAGATGGCTTCAGTGATGCATCCACCAGCACACCCAAGTCTCTCTCAAGTCTGCTGTCTCCCAACAATACCCCCCCCAATTTGTAGTTGAACAACGGGTTCTTTTTCCCTATATGCATGACCTTGCATTTGTCCACGTTAAAGCGCATTTGCCATTTGTTTGCCCAGTCTTCCAGCTTGTCCAGGTCTCTTTGTAAGTCCTCACACTCCTCCCTGGTCCTAACTCTGCCGCACAGTTTGGTATCGTCTGCAAATTTTATAACCTCGCACTTTGCCTCCTTTTCCAGGTCATTGATAAATATGTTAAAGAGTAATGGCCCCAGCACCGACCCCTGTGGTACACCACTCGTGACTCCCCGCCAGTCAGAATATTGACCTTTTACTCCGACCCTCTGCAGTCTGCCCGACAACCAGTGCTTGATCCATCTGTGCACATCCCCTCCCACCCCGTGGTTCCACAGCTTCTTAAGCAGCCTTTCATGTGGCACCTTGTCGAAAGCCTTTTGAAAATCGAGGTAAATGATGTCTATGGGTTCCCCATTGTCCACCCGACTGCTTATTCCCTCAAAGAAGTACAGAAGGTTCGTAAGGCACGACCTTCCCTTACAGAATCCGTGCTGGCTTGTTCTCAATAGGTCATTTTTCTCGATGTGCTCGCAAATGCCGTCCTTGATCATAGCTTCCACCATCTTCCCTATAATTGAAGTCAGGCTCACCGGCCTGTAGTTCCCGGGGTCACCCCTCGATCCCTTCTTGAAGATAGGTGTGACATTCGCCAATTTCCAGTCCTCTGGTACCTCACCAGTTTTCAAGGATAGGTTGCAAACATGCTGGATTGTGCCTGCTATTTCTTGTCTTAGTTCCTTCAGAACCCTTGGGTGGATCCCGTCCGGGCCCGGCGATTTGCCGCATTTTAGCCTGTCTATCTGTTTGAGGACATCCTCCTTACTTACCTCTATGTGATCCAATTTTTCAGCCTGTTCCCCACTCATGAGCTCCTCTGAGTCCGGTATATTAGATGTGTCTTCACTCGTGAAAACCGACGAGAAGAACGTGTTCAACCTCTCAGCTACCTCTTTATCCTCCCTAATCACTCCCTTCCTATCCCCATCGTCCAACGGCCCCACCTCCTCTCTCGCTGGTCGCTTTCCCTTAACGTAACTGAAGAATGCCTTGAAGTTTTTCGCCTCTCTGGCCAGCCCCTCTTCGTATTCCCCCTTTGCTTTTCTAACCTCCCGGTGGCATTCCTTTTGGCATTTCCTGTGCGTCTGGTGATTTTCCTCCGTTGGGTCCTTTTTCCATCTCCGGAAGGATACCTTTTTGTCCTTTATCGCCCTCTTTACTTCTGTTGACATCCAAACTGGGTCCTTTGATCGCTTGTTCTTGCAGCCTTTCCTGAAACTGGGGACGTACATTCTCTGTGCTTCCTGCAGGGTGTCCCTGAATAGGGTCCAGGCGCTTCCCACAGTCTCCATCCTAAAGATGTTTCTGAGCTTCCTCCCCACCATTTCCCTCATAGCAACATAGTTCCCTTTCTTGAAATTCAGTGCAGTTGTTGCGGTCCTCCTTACTATGGGTGTCTCTCTTTCTAATGTGAATCTGATCGTGTTGTGATCACTATTGCCTAGTGGTCCTCCCACTTCTATCCCTCTAGCAGGCCCCCCTAATCCGTTTAGGATGAGGTCAAGAGTAGTACCCCCTCGCGTCGGTTCTTTGACTAGTTGCTCCATGAAGCAGTCCTTCACAGTTTCTACAAATCCTGTCTCCCTAGTGCAGTTGGAGTGACCAGTACTCCAGTCTATTCCCGGGTAGTTGAAGTCCCCCATCACTGTTACACTTCCAGTCCTGCATTCCTGTCTCAATTCTGCTTCCAAGTCGTGTCCGACTCCCTCTGGCGCACCAGGTGGTCGATAGTACAACCCCAGTTTTATGCCTGCACCCTTATTTCCGGGTAATTTGATCCATAGTGATTCCAGCCCCTCTGCCTTTGTTGCCATATCTATCCCGACCGAGTGGATAGAGTCCTTTATATATAGTGCTATGCCTCCTCCCTTCTTGTGGGTCCTGTCCCTCCTGTAAAGCTTGTACCCCGGCAGCACCACGTCCCATTGATTTTCCTCTGTCCACCAGGTTTCTGCAATTCCAATTATATCCAGGTCCTCCCCCTTGGCCACGACTTCTAGTTCACCCATCTTGGCCTTGAGGCTTCTTGCGTTTGCATATAAGCACCTCAGGTTCCGTCGTTTTTCTTCCACCTTTGCATTTACCTGGGCCACTTGCTCTTGGATTTCGGGCATTTTTTCTGTTCTCTGTGCTTCTGCTTTGCCCTCAGCCTTTACCCTCTTAGCTTTCAGCTTCTCCACATCCCCGCCACCCCACTTCCCCGCTATTCCTCTGGGTTTTCTAGCCCTACCGGCCCACTCCTGGGCTATCATCCCTTGAGCCTCTGTTTGATCCCCCTCGCCTTGTGGCACCTCTATATTGCCCTCAGCTTTTGCCCTCGTGCCACCCAGTCCCCTTGTGACTCCATGCCCCTTAGTCTCCTCCCAGCAAGCTCCCCTTACCTGGTGTTTCCCTCGCTGTCTGATCATAAGATCCACCGGTCTCTCTACTTCCTCCTTGCAGTCAGCCCGTTCAGCATCTGTTCTGGATACTGTTGTCCGAAGCGTCAACATCAGATCGGCTGTCGGCTTTCCCCCTCTCCTCAGTTTAAAGCCCTCTCGATCTCCTTCCTCACATTGGCTGCCAGTAGTCTAGTTCCCGCTGTGCTCAGGTGCAGGCCGTCCCGCCGGTAGAGCTTACTCTTTCCCCAGAAGGACGTCCAGTTCCTCACAAAGTGGAAGCCCTCCTCCTGGCACCATCTCCTCAACCATGCATTCACAGCCTGGAGGTCTGCCTGTATCCTTCTCTGATGATGGAAAGTACCCAGAGGTCGGATGTAATTGTCGTCCATCGATGGTAAAAATAATGGACATGACCTCCTATAGGGGGAAAAGAAGACAGAGTCAGAACGGTGGAGGTTATGCTCTGTTTTAAACAGTCAAAAAGGCTGAGTAGCCTTAGGTGCAGCAGAAGGTTGAGGTTTTTGTTGCTTCTGAGGCTGCTGTTTCTTTAGAGGAGGGCAATTATAAGGCGCCATCCTTGGAGTAAAACGCCGCTGATAGATAGGAGCAGGTTTGGCAGGAGCTGGCTTTGGCTTAGCTCTGACAATAGAAGCAAAGGATTTTTCATGGTCAGACAATTTGTTGGTGGCTGCCTCGATGGATTCATCGAAGAGGTCATTGCCTTCACAAGGGATATTAGCCAAGCGGTCTTGAAGATTAGGGTCCATGTCAATGGTACGAAGCCAGGCAAGATGACGCATAGCTACAGAGCAAGCAGCTGCTCGGGCAGACAACTCGAAGGCATCATAAGAGGACTGTAGGAGATGTAATCTGAGTTGAGATAAAGAAGCCAGGACTTCTTGGAATTCAAAGTGCTTTTGAGTATCCAAATAAGTCAAGAACTTTGGTAACAGAGAAATAAGGAATTCAAAATAAGTAATAAATTGAAAATTATAATTGAGGACTTTATAATAATAATAATAACTTTATTCTTATATACCGCCAACAATCTTGTGACTTCTAGGCGGTTTACAGCAAAGAATATTGCAATGTACATCTGATAGTAACAGCATTAATGATAATAACAGTTATGTATTGTAGGGTCGTGAAGTACCTTGCGGTTTGCACAGGGTTGGAAGTTAGTGATTGGGGTTATCAGTTTACAAGAACAGATTTGGGGAGTGATTACGAGGGGGGTTATTGTCCTTGTTCGTTGCCTAGGTATTTTGTGAACAGGTATGTTTTCAGGTGTTTCCTGAATTCTCCATAGTTGTTTGTGTGTGTAATTAGTTTATCTAAGTCTTTGCCCCATAAGGCTGCTTGATAGGATAGAAGTTGTTGATGGTATCTCTTATATTTGCATCCTCTGGCTGGTGGGGAGACGAATTTCAGGTGTAATCTTCTCTCATGTCTGTTGGTTGGGTATGAGAAGAGGTCTGTTATGTATTTAGGGGCTAGACCTGATAGTACTTTGAAGCATAGACATCCCAGCTTGAACTTCGTGCGTGCCTCCATTGGTAGCCAGTGCAGGAGTCGGTAGGAAGGGGTTATATGATCGGACTTCTTCAGCCCAAAAATCTTTAGAGGACTTTAGAGGACATCATGGCATTTTGATAGATGCGATGTCCAAATTTGTCCATCGTTTTCCCTTCCCTTCCAGGAGGAACTGTGGCATAAACCTTGGAAGGATGGGACCTCTTCAAGGAGGACTCGACAAGCAGGGATTGATGAGATAACTGTGAGTTGTCAAACCCTTTGCGATGCACAGTTTTATACCTAGAGTCCAATTTTCCTGGAACAGCTGGTATGGAAAAAGGTGTTTCCATGCATCGACCAAAAGTCTGATTCAAAAGCTTATGAAGAGGAAGCTTAAGAGACTCTGCCAGAGGTTGAGGAAGATGCATGACTTCTTAGAGTATTTGGAGCCAGTATCTAATTGAAGATCCAAGTCCACAGCCATCTGACGAAGAAAAGATGAGAAAGATAGCTGATCTGCTAATGCTTTGCCTCGAGAAGGACTCGAGGACGTTGAGGCAGCCTGGGTCGAAGATGAAGCTTCGGCAGGAAAAAAGGCATCAAAGGAATATGGTGACTTGGACAAGGCAATGGAAACCGGGACATCCTCGAGGTCCAGTATTGGAGACCTTGAACGAGGAGTCGGTGGTCTAGTCGGTAGTGGAAGAAGGTCTTTCTTTAGAAGAACTATGGCTGGAAGGATGCCTTGATGAAGGCCTCGATCATCGATGAGAACTGTTCCTGGAAGCAGATCTCGAAGATCGAGGAGACTTTGCCTTGGAGATGGAAGCAGCCAATGGTAGCAAAGAATGTATAGGACTGAAGGCTGTAGATCGAAGCTCCAGAGGCTTGGTGGAGGAACCTCGATGCACTCCCAAAGACTCTGCTCCTTGTATAGAGTGTAAGGATTCCTTCCGAGGCACTTGCAAAGAATCTGCTCCTTGCTGTATATGCTTTGATGCCAGACCAGATACTCGCAGAGACTCTGCTCCCTGCAAAGAGTGTGTTAGCTCAGACTGAGGCAGGGGAAGCGGCTCGACCTCTCGGGAGTTAGCTGAATACCCAGGCTGGATAAGAGGAAGAAGCTTCGGTCCCATATTAGTAAGGACCTGAATGAATTGCTTCTCCAACATGGTCTGGAAAGAAGCCGGCAAGGATGGATCCGCGTCTGAAACCGGACCACCTGCTTTGGCTGGAGGTTCCTTCGGGGTAGTGTGAGTGTGCTTCGACTTGGAAGTCTTAGGCACTTTAATCACTACCGCTGGAACTGACTGCTGAGCTATCTGACCTGAGGAAACAGGGGAAGATACAGCAGATGTCGAAGAAAGAGCCGCTGCAAATGAGGAAGGTCTGATGAGGCTCGAGGTGGAAGCAATAGAAGCAGGAGGAACTTCGATAGGAGTCAAGGCCAAGGTCGCCTTTGAAGTCGAGGGATCAGAAGAAGATTCCATCTCGAAGAGCTTGTCCACCATAATACGACAACGACTGAAGGCTCAAATCTGAAGCATAGCACAGCATAGGCACTTGAGGCAGCGACGGTGTGGGTCCGTAAGAGAGACGCATGCTGGCACTTGCTACACTTCTTGAAGTCCGTGACAGGCCCGGACATAGAAGTAAAAATAGCCGCCGCAAAATTGAAGCCCTCGGGCTGCGGCCGAGCAGCCTGTCCTGGGAAACGGATGGAAGAGGAAAAAAAAATGTTTTTTAACTGAAATTGAGAGAAATAAAATAAGAACAGCGATTCGTGAGGAAAATAATACAAATCGTGGTTCAAAGAAGGCACAAAGTAACGAAGTTAAACGCAGAGAGTCAAAGACGGACTTCTCGGCTCCGCAGAAAACTGAGGAGACGCGCCCTGCTCTGGGCGGGAAGGCACTCGTGCATGAGCAGTGCAGGCGACTCGAAATTTCGAGTTTCTTCAAGCAAGTCTGCTTGTGAGGCGTCCGCATCCGGGCTCCGTCGATGACGTCACCCATAAGTGAGAATAGGCTTCCTGCTTGTCCTGGAATAATATTTGCTCTAAAAGAGTCAATTAAAATAGTCATCTCTCTCCCCCCCCCCCCCCATCTTAACAGAAGATTCTGAGGCAAAAAGTAAAGATTTAATATTTGGGGGTTTTTAGGGGTTATCTATAATATGTGCTTAAACAAGTTTATGAGTGTTATGCTCATTGTGATTTATAAGAAGAAGGTGTTGTCATTCTCCAGGACAGCTGCTTACATTTCTCAAATAATTGATAAACATGAGCATATTCCTAGAGGCTCTGCAGAGGTAAGTGTAATGGTGAATGGAGTAACCTCTAGGTCTGCAATTAAGAGAGGAACTCTATGAGGATCCCCAGTATCATTTCTCCTACTCTTAAGAGCCTTTTCTGAAAAGTTATAGTAAAAAGTTCAAGTAAAATGTTTGGCTTTTGCTGAAGGTGACTTACGAGTACTACTACTGATTTCTATAGCGCTACTAGACAGCACAGTTACTTACCGTAACAGGTGTTATCCAGGGACAGCAGGCAGATATTCTTAACGCATGGGTGACGTCACCGACGGAGCCCCGGTACGGACACTTTTAACTAGAAAGTTCTAGATGGCTGCACCGCGCATGCGCGAGTGCCTTCCCGCCCGACGGAGGAGAGCGTGGTCCCCAGTTAAGATAAGCCAGCTAAGAAGCCAACCCGGGGAGGTGGGTGGGTCGTAAGAATATCTGCCTGCTGTCCCTGGATAACACCTGTTACGGTAAGTAACTGTGCTTTATCCCAGGACAAGCAGGCAGCATATTCTTAACGCATGGGTGACCTCCAAGCTAACAGAGAGGGAGGAGGGATGGTTGGCCATTAGGAAAATAAATTTTGTAACACAGATTGGCCGAAGTGTCCATCCCGTCTGGAGAAGGCATCCAGACAATAGTGAGTAGTGAACGTGTGAACTGAGGACCAAGTGGCAGCCTTGCAGATTTCCTCGATGGGCGTGGAACGGAGGAAAGCCACAGAAGCAGCCATAGCTCTGACCCTGTGGGCCGTGACAGCACCTTCCAGTGAGAGACCGGCCCGAGCATAACAGAACGCAATGCAGGCAGCAAGCCAGTTAGAAAGCGTCTGTTTAGAAACAGGGTGCCCCAGACGGTTGGGGTCAAAGGACAAAAAGAGTTGAGGTGAAGAGCGGTGAGCCCTGGTACGGTCCAGGTAGTATGCAAGGGCCCGCTTACAGTCTAGCGTGTGCAATGCCTGTTCCTCAGGATGAGCATGGGGTTTAGAGAAAAAGACAGGCAATACAATGGACTGGTTGAGGTGGAAGTCCGAGACCACCTTGGGAAGGAATTTAGGGTGGGTACGCAGAACCACCTTGTCATGGTGAAAAATAGTAAAAGGTGGGTCGGCCACCAGTGCATGCAGCTCACTAACCCTCCTGGCAAAGGTGATGGCAATGAGGAAAAGCACTTTCCACGTCAGAAATTTGAGTGAAGTAGTGGCAAGAGGCTCAAACGGAGGTTTCATGAGGGCTGATAAAACCACATTCAGGTCCCAGACGACTGGAGGAGGCTTCAGAGGTAGTTTGACATTGAAGAGGCCTCTCAATAACCGGGAAACCAGTGGATGAGCCGTGAGAGGTTTTCCGAGGATAGGCTCATGAAACGCAGTGATGGCACTGAGGTGGACTCTGATTGAGGTAGACTTGAGGCCAGCGTCGGACAGAGAGAGCAAATAGTCCAGTACAGTTTCCACCGCCAATGAGGTGGGGTCGTGGTGATGCAGGAGACACCAAGAGGAGAACCTGGTCCACTTCTGATGGTAACATTGGAAGGTGGCCGGTTTCCTGGAGGCATCCAAAATGCGACGGACAGGCTGAGACAGATTCTCTGGAGAGGTCAGCCCGAGAGAAACCAAGCTGTCAGGTGGAGCGATGACAGGTTGGGATGTAGTAGAGACTGATGCTGCTGCGTAAGTAGAGTAGGAAACACAGGAAGAGGAATGGGCTCCCTGGAGCTGAGCTGGAGCAGGAGGGAGAACCAGTGTTGGCGAGGCCACTGAGGAGCGATGAGAATCATGGTGGCTCTGTCCCTGCGGAGTTTGAATAGCGTCCGCAACATTAGAGGCAGTGGAGGAAAGGCATAGAGGAACCGATCCGTCCAGTCGAGCAGGAATGCATCCGGGGTCAGACGATGAGGAGAGTAGAGTCTGGAGCAGAACTGGGGCAGCTGATGGTTGTGAGGAGCTGCAAAGAGGTCCACCTGAGGAGTGCCCCAGAGAACAAAGATGGAGTGGAGTGTGGGAGGATCCAAGGTCCACTCGTGAGGTTGAAGGATGCGGCTGAGGTTGTCGGCCAGGGAGTTCTGTTCGCCCTGGATATAGACGGCCTTGAGGAAGAGACTGCGGGCCGTGGCCCAGGTCCAGTTGCGGATGGCCTCCTGACAGAGGAGGGGAGATACGGTGCCGCCTTGCTTGTTTATGTAGTACATGGCGACTTGGTTGTCTGTGCACAGGAGAAGAACCTGAGGATAGAGAAGGTGCTGGAAGGCCTTGAGAGCATAGAACATGGCCCTGAGTTCCAGGAAGTTGATGTGATGTTGATGCTCCTGAGGGGTCCAGAGTCCCTGGGTGCGAAGATCTCCCATGTGAGCTCCCCATGCATAGGGGGAGGCATCTGTGGTTATGATCATAGAGTGAGGGGGTAGATGAAAGAGTAGACCCCTGGAAAGATTTGAGGAGTTCAACCACCATTGAAGAGAGTGCTGAAGAGACGATGTCACAGAGATGGGATGAGAAAGAGGATCCGTGGTCTGTGACCATTGGTTGGCTAGAGTCCATTGAGGTGTCCTGAGGTGGAGTCGTGCCAGAGGAAGCACATGGACTGTCGAGGCCATGTGGCCCAGGAGGACCATCATTTGCCGAGCAGGAATAGAGCGACAAAGGAGCACCTGACGGCAGAGATGGAGCAGGGTTCGTTGGCGGTCTGAGGGGAGAAACGCCCTCATCAGAGAGGTGTCGAGGACGGCACCAATGAACTGAAGTCACTGTGTGGGAAGGAGATGTGACTTGGGGTAGTTGATCTCGAACCCCAGGAGATGGAGGAAAGAGATGGTGTGTTCAGTGGCTTGTAGCACAAGCGGAGACGTAGGAGCTTTCACCAACCAATCGTCCAAGTATGGGAACACCTGGAGGTTGTGAGACCTGAGAAAGGCCGCCACCACAATAAGGCACTTGGTGAACACCCTGGGCGATGATGCGAGGCCAAAGGGTAGCACTTTGTACTGATAGTGGTGGTGCTGTACCTGAAATCGGAGGTAGCGACGTGAAGTCAGATGGATTGGAATGTGAGTGTAGGCCTCTTTGAGGTCTAGGGAACATAGCAAGTCGTGATGAGAGAGAAGAGGGTAAAGCGTGGCAAGGGAGAGCATCCTGAATTTTTCCTTGACCAGACACTTGTTGAGGTTCCGAAGATCGAGGATGGGACGGAGGTCTCCTGTCTTCTTGGGAACCAGGAAGTAGCGGGAGTAGAATCCCTGACCCCTTTGGTCTGGGGGTACCTCTTCGATGGCATTGAGAAGAAGAAGGGATTGGACCTCCCTCAGGAGGAGGGGGGATTGAGAGGAGTGAGAAATAGACTCTATGGGAGGATTGTCTGGTGGAAGAGTCTGGAAGTTGAGAGTGTAGCCGTGGTGAATGATGTTGAGGACCCACAGGTCTGATGTAATGACCTCCCAACGGTTGAGGAAGAGTTGAAGGCGGCCTCCTATCGGCTGAGGAAGAGGCAATGATGGCGGGAGACTGGCTATGCCCTGGAGAAAAGAGTCAAAAGGGCTGAGATGGTTTTGACTGTGGGAGAGGCTTGGCAGGTTGGTGAGACTGTAAACGTGCCTGAGTTTGGTGCTGCTGACGAGGCCGGTGAGGCTGTTGTTGCTGAAGCGGGTTGAGAGGTCTGGCCGAGAAACTGCGTTGGTAGGAAGACTGCTGTTTGTAGGGGCAAGCAGGTGGAGTCTTCTTTTTAGGTTTGATTAGGGTATCCCACCTGGTCTCGTGTGCTGAAAGTTTCTGGGTAGTTGAGTCCAGGGACTCCCCGAATAGTTAATCACCAAGACAAGGTGCGTTAGCCAGACGGTCTTGGTGATTAATGTCGAGGTCAGAAACTCTCAGCCAGGCCAAGCGCCTCATGGCAACAGCCACGGCAGATGCTCGAGAGGTCAGCTCAAAAGAGTCATAAATGGATCGCACCATAAATTTCCAGAGTTGGAGCAAACTGGAGATTTGTTGTTGAAAAACCGGGATCTTACGCTCAGGGATGTACTTTTGTAAGGAGGAGAGTTGTTGCACCAAATGCTTCATATAGAAGGAGAAGTGGAAGGTGTAATTATTAGCCCTGTTGGCAAGCATGGAATTCTAATAAAGGCGCTTGCCAAATTTATCCATTGTTCTGCCCTCTCTGCCAGGAGGGGTGGAGGCATAAACACTGGAGCCCTGGGTTTTCTTCAAGGTGGACTCCACTAGAAGGGATTCATAGGGTAGTTGAGGTTTGTCGAACCCCGGGATAGGAATGACCCTGTATAAACTATCCAGTTTTCGAGGGGCACCCGGTACCGTGAGAGGGTTTTCCCAGTTTTTGTAAAAAGTTTCCCGTAAGATGTCATGGACGGGTAACTTTAAAAATTCTTTGGGAAGTTGTTCGAAGTCCAGGGCATCCAGGAAAGCCTGGGACTTCTTAGAGTCGGATTCCAAAGGGATCAACAGAGCCGCCGACATTTCCCTGAGAAATTTTGTGAATGAGGACTGTTCAGGTTTGGAACTGGTATCGACCATCGATGGTTCCTCGTCCGTTGAGGAAGCCTCATCATCGGTACCGGGTGGGGATTCTTCCCATAAGTCCGGGTCCCTGACGTCGGTGTGCGCAGGACGGGACGGTGGTGCGGACGGCTCAGTGTGGCGAGTCTTAGAGAGAGATTTGCCAGAGCGCATCGAGACGGTACCGGGGGAGGAAGATCGATGCCGGTCCTGGTCTCGGGGGGACTGGTGTCGGTCTCGATGTCGGGGAGGGTCGGCATCAGAGCGTGTTTGTACTGGAGGATTAAGTGGTTCAGCCGCGAGTACCGGCATGGAGGTGTTCAACGGTGCCGATGGTGTCGACACCGGCGGTATGGTGCGATGCTCGGGCCGGTCTGGTACCGGAAGGAGTGGGGCCAAAATTGCAGGCAACAAGTGCTGGAGTTGCTGTTGCAGTTGCTCTTGCAATTGGCTTTGGAGTATGGCCGCAATGCGGTCGTCCAGAGGGGCACCGGTACCGCTTTTTTCTTTGTCGGTACCATAGGTGCCGCTCCATGCCCCGGCGATGAGGATGCCGATGACGAGGCACTCAGCGAAATCGGGGCGGAGCGTTTGCGGGGTTGGCGTGATGCCGGGAGGACCGGCGTCGCCGGTGTGGCAGGAGGGCGCTCAAGGGAAGTGGAAGGCTTCTTAGCCGGCTTACCTGGTGCCAGCGACCCCGAGGAAGGATCAGGCGTCGTCGAAGTAGTCGGTGCCGACTTTTGCGGCGCCGTTGACGGCGCGGCTGATTCCATGGCAGATCCGGTACCGAAAAGGATATTCTGTTGGATCTGTCTATTTTTCAAAGTACGTTTATTAAGAGTAGCACAGCGGGTGCAGGTGTCAGCCCGATGCTCTGGACCCAGGCACTGTAGGCACCAATTGTGCGGGTCAGCGAGAGATATCGGGCGTGCACACCGCTGGCACTTCTTAAAGCCCGGCTGAGGGGGCATGAAGGGGAACACGGCCTCCGCAAAATCAAAACCGGAGGCCTGTATGGTCGCAACAGGCCCCGCCGGGGCCGGCCCGAAAAATAAAGAAAAAACAAAGTTTTGGTTTTTTTGCAAGTTAGAACGAAAAACGAAATCCGAAGGAAAAAGAACAAAAAAAAGGAAGAAAATAGCGCGAGCGGGAAGGCAAAAAGAGAGATTTCAACAGCCGTTGAAAGCACATGCGTCTTCTTCGCTCCGCGGAAACAAAGAAACTGGGGACCACGCTCTCCTCCGTCGGGCGGGAAGGCACTCGCACATGCGCGGTGCGGCCATCTAGAACTTTCTAGTTAAAAGTGTCCGTACCGGGGCTCCGTCGGTGACGTCACCCATGCGTTAAGAATATGCTGCCTGCTTGTCCTGGGATAAATACACAGCGCTGTACATAAAAACAGAAGAGAGACAGTCCCTGCTCCAAGGAGCTTACAATCTCGTCACGACAGACAAACCGGACAAGAAGGTGCATCAGGTGGGGGAATTACAGAGGGAATGATAAGACAGATATCGGTGCTTAGAGAGTGGGTTGGAGTTTGGAATGGAAGAGCTTTGAGTCTGGATTTGAATACTGCCATAGACAGAGCTCGACGTAATAAGACTTGCTGTCATTGACTAATACGAATACTTCGCCATGAATTTAAACAATCTGACAAATGCTCACAATTGGGAGAGGGAATAACCGCACAGAACTTAACGGTATTGCGGTATATAAACTGTTATTATTATTATTCCCTTTGAAGTGGGCTGAGGGCTCTATTCCTTACTTAGAACCACTCCTGTATCTCACCAGGTCACTTCTTCAAACTCTCTCACTGTGGGGCAAAGAACATTGTCAAAAATGGCACTTTTGCCTAAATGGTTTTATGTTTTACAAAATGTACCATTGTATTTGCCGTCCAAAGAAAAAAATTTTGGTATAGAAAATCCTGGATCATCCACAAAGGACACACTCAGCAGCAAAAGGTTGTGGCACAGAGATGAACTGAAGAGGCTCATCAGCTAAATGCTGTGTCACTAAAGGAGTGTAATGAGCTACTGAACTGAAGTAATAAACCCACAATGGCAAGGCGTAGAAATGGTCAGAGATATATGAGTATTAAGGCTCAATAAAAACAACTTTATCATCACAGTTAAATATTTTTACTGAAGACAGAAGTTGGCAAAAGAGCAACACTTAAGAGATAACAAAATTATCCACAAATAACATGCATTAAAGAAAAACAATTTTAAAGCAAATACCCCTCCAATCTACTACACGTTCCTGTAAGCCTAAATTCCCCAAGCACACAGTTATAGACCTACCACCATAATGACAAAGTAATGAAATCTGTACGTCACAAAATTTTCACTATGTAATAATGGGACTTGTGTACCGCTTTTTTGTGGTTATACATTCAAAGTGGTTTATATATGTACATGTAGTTATTTTGTACCTGGGGCAATAGCGGATTAAGTGACTTGCCCAGGGTCAGAAGCAACAATGCTGGGATTTAACCCCACCACCTTACATAGTAACATAGTAGATGATAGCAGATAAAGACCCAAATGGTCCATCCAGTCTGCCCAACTTGATTCAATTTAAATTTTTTTTCCATTTTTCCTTCTTAGCTATTTCTGGGCAAGAATCCAAAGCTCTACCCGGTACTGTGCTTGTGTTCCAACTGCTGAAATATCCGTTAAAACCTACTCCAGCCCATCTAAACCCTCCCAGCCATTGAAGCCCTCCCCAGCCCATCCTCCCCCAAACGGTCATATACAGACAGACCGTGCAAGTCTGCCCAGTGCTGGCCTTAGTTCAATATTTAATATTATTTTCTGATTCTAGATCCTCTGTGTTCATCCCACGCTTCTTTGAACTCAGTCACCGTTTTCGTCTCCACCACCTCTCTCGGGAGCGTATTCCAGGCATCCACCACCTTCTCCATAAAGTAGAATTTCCTAATATTGCTCTTGAATCTACCACCCCTCAACCTCAAATTATGTCCTCTGGTTTTACCATTTTCCTTTCTCAGGGTACAGAGGCAGCAGCTCTACCACCAGGCCACTCCTCACCTTCAATTTATGATAAGAACTAGCAGGAACTGCCAGGAACACACACACCAATCCCAAATACTCACTATAGAGCCAGTTAATGTATGGCCACGTTAATGGAAACTGTGCTGGTTCTTTTGAAACTCACTCATCAATATTTTTCAAACTGCAGTTGGACAGCCGTAGTCTTCATTGAAGAACTCTGCACGTTTTGTCATGGCAGATGAGAAAGACGTCTGTGAGAGTACACCAGAGGTCTGTGATTGAAGTTCGTGTTAAACTTGGAAAGTGTAGTAATGAAACTCTTGAAATGTTCCCAACTCTGAAAAAACAACTGTGCGGAAAGAAGTTGAAAAACGCCACAGTGCTAAAAGTGAAGTTGCAAAACAGTCTACTGCATGTCTTTGAATCATTTTCAAAATATTGCAAAAAAAAATGTATTGAATGTAAAGGATGCTACTTTGAAAAAAAAAAAAAATGTTCTGGTCCTGTTGGGTAATGATTCTGAATTTAAAAAACCCCCAAAACAACAGTCTCATTATTTTTCAGTCAGCCCTTGTAATACTAACTTGTGACATCTGGATCCACAAACAGGTGAATTTAACCCTGTTGCAAGCGGTGGCAAGGGAAAGCTGTGTTTTAGAAACCTATTGCATCAACCCGAGCCTTCCTTCTAAAGCTTCCCACCTATGTAGAAGCAGAAATTTACATCAGAGAGAAGACTCAGGAGCTGGTGCTAGCAGCAAGTCTGCATCACTGCCCTCTGCCATTAACCTCTAAAAAAAAAAAATCTTATAATGTTGGCTCACTGGATGGGGACGGGAGTGACAGAAAACTCCCACAGCACACCAGTTGAAAAATGCTGTTTTACTCTCTGAAAAAGTAAAGATCAAGATACGTGCTATGAAGTCAGTTCTTCACTCTAAACTAAACCTTAGGTTTGTATACCGCATCTTCTCCACGGTCTTACACAATTAAGCTCTAGATTCCACTATGAGAATGTGATACAAGCAGTTACCATAGCTGAGTATAAAAAAAAAGGTAGTTAAGCTCCTGGAGGAAAAATTCATAAATCATTACTGGCAAGGAAGAACTGGGATAAGCAGCAGAATATCTACTTGAGGATCCTGTGAGGTATTTTTTTTTAAACATGGATTGGCCGTTCCTAGAAAAAGTACTGGGCTGCCAATGATAGAATCTGTAATGAGGTAAAGAAAGATCCTAGATGCCTAAATAATTTGCCTTGAGTTGCAAGTGAAGAAGGCATCAGCTAAATCTAAATTCCCTTTTTTCCTCTTTGGTCTGACCCAGTAAGACAGTTCTTACAGTATTTTCTTATAAGAAGCAGAACTTTTAAGAGATTCCTGCTTGGGGCAAACACGTTTTGTTTGTTTATAATCTGTTTTAATTCAAAGTAAAGAACAGGAAAAACATACCCCAAATAATCAATGTACATACAATACTATATCAGCACAAGACTAACATACAATCCTAAACACAAAACATAAAATATGACCTCCCTATAACTATAAAATCAGTTGCAACCCAAATATGTCATTTGGTAGAACAGGTGCCGTTTCAATAGTTTTTTTAAACATACATTTTCCTGGTTTCTAACATATAATGGAAGTTTAATCCATTCCTCAGGTCCTATGCAAGAGAAGACCCCCAGCTCTTACAGTCAAATCTTTTCTAGTAGGTATTGCACAAGTCAAGTTGAGCAGCAGACTATAACTTTTGGTAATGAAAGGTAAAGAGAATATCCACCAAATATTTGGTCGATAAAGCTCTCAGGCTCAAATAGATAAGTAACACTAGTTTAAATCTGATCCAATAAAGCTTAGGGTCACTCACTGCACCTCAAATATTACAATAGTCCACAGCTGGCCAGCAAGAGGCATGTCATTTAGGAGTCAGCTGGTGCCTCCCTCCTCCCCAGTGAGTTGGGTCTCAAAGAGTCGGGTTTTCAGGATTTCCCCAGCTCTATTTGCATGCACTGCTTTCACTGTATGCTAATAGATCTCATGCATGTTCAGGATTTCCCCAGCTCTATTTGCATGCACTGCTTTCACTGTATGCTAATAGATCTCATGCATATTCAGGATTTCCCCAGCTCTATTTGCATGCACTGTTTTCACTGTATGCTAATAGATCTCAGGCATATTCATTGGGGAAATCCTGAAACCCCGACTGGATTGCGGCCCTCAGGGAGGGACTTTGAGACCTCTAGAACCCCGAGTTAACATTTTTCTCCGCCAGGGACAACCAACCCTAAGCTCTTGTAGGGGGAGGGTTTGCATGGGCAGGAGCCTCGCGATTGGCCCCGGGTCTCTCCAGGCCTCACCCGAAGTCGTCGTCGACGGACTTGAAGAAGAACTTGTAGTTGGCTTTGTTGAGCAGCGCTTTGAAGTGGCCCAGGGTGACCCTGTCGGCGGCCAGGGGCAGCTTCACCAGGTAGGGCGTCTCCTGCTCGTCCAGGTGGTAGATGATCTTCGTCTCCGCCATGGCTGCTCGGTCGCCGCCGGCCGCCCCACAGGGCCCCGACCTCCCGTCGCTCGCGCCCGGCCGGGTCAGGCGGCACTGCGCAGGCGCAAGCGCCGAGCGAAGGGGAGAGACGCGTGCGCGCGGCTTCTCCGCTCCGCCCACAGCCTCGAGAGCTTAACTCCCGCCCTGAGCTCATTAGCATAGTAAAACTCCCGAGGCAGCGAGCAGGCCTGCCCGCTCGAGGGCTTCCCTCTGGCGTGTCACTGAGGAGAGCCCAGGCCGCGCACTGCCTTAGGGGGCCCGACCATTTGTCAGATCCCACGGGGGGAGATGGAAGATGGAGGGTGAGCAGGGAGAAAGAAGAAAAGGTGGAATGGGCAAGGAGACCCTGGTGAGCGAAACCCAAGCCAGAGCCTGGGACCAACAAAGTCATTGGATTTCTAGTTTCTGATTGGAGATGAAGGGTTGGAGAGGGCAAAGGGGGCTGGCCACAAACCCACCGGATCAGACGCCATCTCGACCCCCGGCCGCGTCCAATGCCAGCCTGGTTCTCCCTTTGAAGTCATTTCCTGGTCACATAGGATATTAAAGTGTTTGAGGCTTAGAGAGGAAAGATAAAAATATGTATGCAAATATTATTATTCTGAATTTAATTATAATGAATATCTCTTTGTATCTGAAAAAAAGCCAACCAGGGGGATTTCTACATCCTAGCCGATGTTGGTTGGTGAATTTTGAGTTGTATTAGTTGCTTGAGATGATTCTTGGTATAGGAAAAGTGATTGTATTGCTATTATTGTCAGGCTGGGGTTTGATTTTGATTTTATGCTGAATATGATGTAAATTGCTGTTGGTCTTTTGTAAGATGTCTGAAATGTCTGTGAAGTATTATTATGTGTATGCTGTTGTACTCGGCCTTAAAAAAGGCAGATTATAAATAAACAAACCATAAACCATCAAAAAAAGCAACCTTGCTTGCTTCTATGCCTAGTTCTTCAAACGGTTTATTCCTCTTTCTCCCTTATTAAATGATCTATATAAAAGTGGAGTAAATTCAGATGTAAATGTTTTTATCTGATCCCTTTTCAGATTTTACAGCAGTTCGTTTTAGCTGCAAAACTGAAATTGGGTCTGTGCTTTTAAGCACAAGAAATAGCAGCAGGATCATATACTGTATTTAATTTTAGTCTTTTTATTTATTATCCATTTTAAACAAACAGTATTAAGAATTAATCTTGTACAGAAACGAAAGTATTAGCTAACAACAAATAATACATAATCTATATCTAGAAAAAAAATACATAAGCTAATCCATCTCAAGTCCACATAATAGTTGAGATCCTTGATTACTAGAAGGAAGAAAAACAAATTTGCAAAAATCTAAGGAAAACTAAGTTCCAACATCTGAACCAGAATTTAATTTCTAAGAGTTCAATAACTTCAAACCCCTTCGAGATGCTTTAGGGACAGAAATGCAGTTAAGTGTGAAGGTTTGAAAAATACATATTTCAGGGATTTATATTTAACTACACTTTACAAGGGTATCTTAAATAAAAGGTACCTACCCCCTATAAGCAAAACTCCAGGTTTTAACATCAAGAATTGTCTTCTTCGCTTTTGAGTCTCACGCAAAACATCTGGGAAAATCTGAGTTGTTTTTTTTTTTTTAATTATTTGATTATTCATTACAATAATAACAAATATTCATGAATATCCACAAAAACTGTATATAAAATACATTGAAACATATATATAAGATAATTAATCAACCATGATCTAGTCCACATAATGGTCTCCAGCGTTTTAAATAGGAAATCAACTTTATCTATCTGTAATCTACCATCTTGGACAGGCTTAATTGTGGCTTACTTTATATATCATACATCATCCTCCTAAAATGAAAATATCAATATTGGAAATTAAACTTTCAGCAAACGTTTTTCTTTAATAAAATCTTCTAATTGGGCTGGATCAAAGAACACATATTTATCACTTCCATATGAGGTAAGGCACTTACATGGGAATTTTAAAAAGAAAGTAGCTCCAACTGCCAAAACCCTAGGGGCTCATAATCGAAAGAGAAAAACGTCCAAAAACTGGCGTAAATCGGCACTTGGACGAACATTTCTCTAAAACGTCCAAGTGCCGATAATCAAACCGGGTTTTGGACGTATTTCTAAACGACTTAGGCCTTCATAGAGCCGCTCAACGTCCAAAGGTAAACGGGGCATTTTGGGAGGCATGTCAAGGGCGGGAGTTGGGCGGGACGTGGGCTGGCTTAGACTTAGTCGTACAGCATGTATAACCGAAAATTAAACAACAGAGCCTAGAGGAAACTTGGACGTTTTGACTTAGACCATCTAAAACATGGTCTAAGTCACTAAAACCCACCTAAACTCACCAGATAATCACTGAAAACACATAACACAGACCCCCACACACTACCCCAGTGATCACTAACACCCCCCCACCCCAATAAAAATTTTAATCATAACTTGAAATTTCAGCCTCCAGACCATCATAACCTGGTTGCCTAGCATAGGAAAGCCTAGTCGTCCAGCCCAGAGGCAGCTTAAGTCATCTTGGGGGTGGGTTTGGGACCCATAGAGAAATGGACCCATGCCCATAAGCTTCTATAATCACTGCATTGTTACTGAAACATGTGCACTCCCCTATACACCCCCAAAACCCTTTTGTACTGGCATATAAGTGGCTCCTGCATCCATAAGGGCTATAGGGGTGGTAGATAAGTGGATCTAGGGGATTCTGGAGGTGGTTTGGGGGGCTCACTGACACCTATAAGGGAGCTGTAGTGAGGAGAAGCCATGGCACCCCGTTTGAGACGTTCACAGCAGTGCCCTGTAAGGTACCCCACTATTTAGATGCCCTGTCTGGGTGTTCTGTCAATCACTTTGCAGACCCCTCCCTCGTCCAACAGGGCTTGTTCTAGACGTTTTTGACTTGGACGGACATTTGTATGAAAATGGACTATAAAGATAGACGTTTTAGATCAGATCTGCAGGACGTATAATTTGGACGATTTTCGAAAGTCTAAAGAAGTTGGACGTCTCTTTCAAAAATGTCACTTAGGCACTTTTTGACTTTGGATGACTTGTGAAATGGATGTAAACGGACTTAGACGTCCCTTTTGATTATGCCCCTCCTAGGCTTTAGCTGGAGAAATTGCTTCCTTTTAAACTGAGTATGTCTAGAGACATCCGGAAAAATTATCACCCATTGGCCGCAAAACAGGTCTTGCTTTTTCAAAAAAATATAATTTCAAAATAGCCTGTTTCTCTAACTCTGTCTTAAAAGCCACAAGAAGGGTTGCTCGTTTATTTATTATGGGGCTCATAATCGAAAGAGAAAAACGTCCAAAAACCGGCCTAAGTCGGCACTTGGACGAACATTTCTCAAAAACGTCCAAGCACCAATAATAAAACCGGGTTTTGGACGTATTTCTAAATGACCTAGGCCTTCATAGTGCCGCTCAACGTCCAAACTAAACGGGGCATTTCGGGAGGCGTGTTGAGGGCGGAACATGGGCCGGCTTAGACTTAGTCGTACAGCATGTATAACCGAAAGTTTAACAACAGAGCCTAGACGAAACTTGGACGTTGTGACTTAGACCATGTAAAACATGGTCTAAGTCACAAACACCCACCTAAACTCACCAGATAAGCACTGAAAACACATAACACAGACCCCCACACACTATCCCAGTGATCACCAACACCCCCCCACCCCCATAAAAATTTTATTCACAACTTTAAATTTCAGCCTCCAGACCATCATCACCTGGCCGCTTGGCATAGGAAAGCCTAGTCGTCCAGCCCAGAGGCAGCTGAAGTCGTCTTGGTGGGTGGGCTAGGGACCCATAGAGAGGAGGACCCATGCCCATAAGCCCCTGTAATCACTGCATTGATACTTAAACATATGCACTCCCCTATCCCCCCCAAACCCTTTTTTACTGGCATATAAGTGGCTCCTGCAGCCATAAGGGCTATTGGGGTGGTAGATAAGTGGGTCTAGGGGATTCTGTAAAGTACCCCACTATTAAGGTGGCATGTCTGGGTGTGCAGTCCATCAGTTTGCAGACCCCTCCCACATCCAGCAGGGCTTGTTCTAGGCGTTTTGGACTTGGACGGAAAGTTGGACGGAAATGTGGTATAAAGATGGACGATTTAGTGGCTTGGACGATCAGATCGGCAGGACGCATAATTAGACGATTTTCAAAAGTAGAAAAAAATTGGACGTATCTTTCGAAAATGTGTCTTAGGCTCTTTTTAACTTTGGACGACTTGCAAACGGACTTAGACGTCCCTTTCAATTATGCCCCTCCACGTCTTTAGAAGATTTGAGAAACACTAGCTTGTCCATTTCACTTTCTTCTGCTGTTTCCTTAGAGGCTCTTCAGATGTAGTAAAGGTTATCAACTTCAAATGTATCCACATTAGTATAGTGTAATATCTCCCTCAAATACATTCTCGAGAGTTCTAATTGAGACAAATAATATGTGATAGGAAAATTTTAAAAAACGAAGGTTTTTAACCCTTGTAGAATTATCTAAGTTAGCATGAATCATCATACCATCCTTAATATTAGCAGCAGCATTAACTGTAAAGTATTTACACCTTGATCTAATTTTTCTAACTTTTTTGCTGTTTCTTCAAATTTAACATCATGCTCATTAACTTTAACTATTACATCAGATGAAAATCGACATAAATTCAAAATGGTTTTTTGTAATGATGACTCTATTCTATTAACACTTAGTCATACATCATTCAGGGTGATCACTTTATCTTTAGAGAGGACATCAGAACCTTGCCTCGTAACCATTAGTACAGGGGTTAGCCCTTTAACTCCCCTAAAGATTGTCCTGCAACCTCCAGTCCAGTTAATAAAGATGATTGTGGGGGAGAGACTGCACTTACTGACCCAGGAGAATATGGTGATTGAGGAGGTGGTGATGGTTTCCCAGAGGATAGAGAGGCAGCTTGGATATCTAAAGTTACCTGCTCTTCCACATGTGGCAAAACAGGAGCCATAAGATGACAATCCATCGGGCCCGTCATCAAAGTAGGTGGAATTACTTTGGCCTTCCTCTTGCCCATAGTAGTAGGATTCGATATACCTGCTTCCTGCTCCTCTTGGGCTCCGAAGGGGCTCAAAAGGGGCGTGCCCCTTTAGCTACACCCCTTTGGCTCATGTCCCAAGGCTAGCAACCGCGGCTCACCGGCAATTTAAAGGAGCCTGGCAAGGACCCTCTCAGCTGGCTGGGGTTCAGGTAGCTGCAGGACTGCCTGTCCCGGTGGAAAAGTGCTCACAGCACTAGCAGCTGCTCTCCTCCGCGGCTCACCGGCAATTGAAGGAGCCCGGCAAGGACCCTCTCAGCTGGCTGCGGCTCGGGAAGCTGCAGGACTGCCTGTCCCGGTGGAAAAGTGCTCACAGCACTGGTGGCTGCTTTCCTCTGCAGCTCACCGGCAATTGAAGAATCCCAGCAAGGACCCTCTCAGCTGCCTGGGGCTCGGGTAGCTGCGGGACTGCCTGTCCCGGTGGAAAAGTGCTCAAAGCACTGGCAGCTCGAAAATCTGAGTTTTTAAACCCAAAAACTCTGTGTCTATTTTAGAAGAACATCTTCATTATCCAAAATTTATCAGGTGGAAGGACAACCGAAGCTACTAAAGTAGATGGTTTAGCAACTTCTTTAATTGGATGTCTCTAATATGGTTGAAATGTCTAATAAATCTACTTTTGGATTTGGATCATTAGTTTGCTGATCTTGTAATTTTTTTGTGGTAAATAATAGACTAAGGAGAAAGGGGGATTGACAAAATTTATAGGGAATACCTTTTTAACATTTCCCTCGGTATTACCATAGGTACTTGAGGGAAATTCAAAAAATGTAAATTATTTCTGCGTGCATTATTCTCCAATATTTCTATCTTTCTTCTTAGATCTATAGTATCTTTAATCTCAGAACATAAGAATTGCCGCTGTTGGGTCAGACCAGTGGTCCATCAGCAGTTTGGATTGAATGTAATTCAATTAAATCCTTATCCAATCGAGGATTTCATAATGTCATTTCTACCTTTAATTCTTTTACTTCATCTTCTTGTTTTCTTATTCTTCTCTCAAGACTCTGAATTTGTGGGACAAAGATTTCCTCAGATTAACCACCAAGTCCCTCAAAGCTTCCATAGTAACTTGAGGAGGTTTATTCAAAGGAAATTTTTGTTAATTTTAGTCTTAACAAAAGTCAGGTTAACCATGGCTGTGAATTTAATATCATTCTTTTGGGTTATGAATTTGAAGTGCACTCATAGAAGTTCAATGAAAAAAAATGGCATTGGTAAATGGTTTGAATATCACATGAACATCTCATTTCATATTACGTGAATGTTTGGCCCATTGAAAGTTACTACTACTATTTATTATTTCTAAAGTGCTGAAAGGCGTACGCAGCGCTGTACATTTTAACACTGGTGGCAGTCTGACTTAATACAGAGCACTCTATCTCATTTATAGTGACTAAAACTACATAATTTATGAGAAATTCAGGCTGTATTCTGAATACAGTGAACAGTTACTTACACATATTTGATCTCATTTTGGGTTTTGCATCTCTAGGGAGAGCTATTTCGGACACTCCCTAATCCTTCTCCATGCACTTCTATTTTAGGAAATTAGGGCCATATTCTATAAACAGTGCCTACGTTAGGTGCCCTAATTGCAGCTGCCTGGCGACATCTAAGTTTGGGATCCACGTCTAACTTCTATTTTTTAATCGGCTTAATCAGCTTGGTAACTGACCATACTGATTATCCCAGGACAAGCAGGCAGCATATTCTCCACATGTGGGTGATGTCATCCATGGAGCCCCGTCGCGGACAGATTTTCAAGCAAACTTGATTGAAGATCTCAAAGTATGCTAGTGCTGCCCACGCATGCATGTGCCTTCCCGCTCCACTAGAGGGCGCATCCCCTCCTCGTGGTCTTCAATTCTTAGTTTTCCACGGAGCCAGAAAGCCCTGTCTCTCTTCTCTGCGTTCTTCTAAGTGCCTTTCTAGCACCGCGGCTTTTTTATTTTATTCAGGAGTCGCTGTGCGGTTCATTTTTCGTTTTTGCTTGATCGTGTACTTTTTTTGTCTTTTCGACTTGGTGACCGGGGGCTCCCGGTTCACCGTGGCCGCGGCCATTTATACCTATGTCCCGGCCTCTTACCGGGTTTAAGTGCTCCCAGTGCGGTCGGGTTATTTCAATCACAGACCCACACCGCTGGTGTATTCTGTGCCTGGGTGCTGATCACCCGAAGGACTCCTGTCCTCGTTGTGCCACTCTTCAGCCCCGGCCTCTTCGGCGGCGTAGGGCCAGGATTGCGGAGCACTTCGCCATGGAGGCTGCTCCTGCTTCGACCTCGGTCTCGACATCGACCTCGAAGACCTCAGCCCCGGGCAAGTCTCCCTCAACCTCGAAGGCCTCGACTTTGGCTTTGGGTAAGTCTCCTCTTCCTTCTTCAGGTTCAGTTCAGTTACCGAAGAAGCCTTCCTCGGAGTCTCTGGCCATCCAGGCGGTGAGTGTAGTCCCGCTGGCCTCAACGAGACCACCCTCCAAGACCTCTAAGCATGCTTCCACCCTACGGGAATACTCTTCCTCGAGATCGCCCTTGGTGGAACGCACTGCTGCACCTGCCCGGCCTAATATGGTCACGGTGCCGATGTTCAAAGAGGTGCTGAAGGCGATCATCTCCTCAATAGTTTTCCTCTGCTTTGGCTCAGCTCGCTCCTGCCTCGACCTTGCGCGTTGTGAACCAGCCTGAGCGTCGTGTCGAAGTTTCTCGGGGCAAGGTGCGTCGGTCTCAGCGTCTGTCCTCGTCGGACTCCTCACCACTTCCATCGAGGCATGCCTCGGTCGAGGCGTCTTACGCCCTCATCTAGGCGACTTGCGAAGCGCCCCCAGGACTCTTCCCCAAGGTGAGGTAGGTCCCCGGGTCCTCGAACTACCGGGTCCATTAAACCCTAGGACCTCACCTTGTCCAACCCGAGTCTGCTGCGGTCGCCTGTCAGGTCGGGGACCCCGATCCGGGAGGAGCCGGTCTTGAGAGGTCCTGCCTTGTTTTCACGGGGCTTGTCTTCGGGCCGGGGTTCTCCAGGGCGGCATCGGACCTTGGCAGCCCGGACCCCGGGGTCCTCCCTTCCGGGGATTTCTAAGCGCCGGCTCTCATCAACTCCCCCCCGTTCTTTTAGCGGGGCTTCTTAGGCGTCAATGCTTGTGGATACGGATATGCCAGCGCAGTATTCCAGGGAGGCTTTCCCCTCCTTTTCGGATGCCTTGCGGTCTCGTTCGACCACTCCCCTTGAGGGGCATTCTGAGAGCAGGCCCTCTTCCTTTACTAGATTTGTTCAGGACATGGGTAAGGCGTTAAAACTTGGACCTCCAGTCGGATTCCAAGTATACCAAGGAGTACTTGGAGGAGATGGAACTTCCCTACCCTCTGAGGGAGTCCTTGAGGCTCCCCTTGAATCCGGTGTTGCAACAGACTTTCTTTCGTAATCTGGAGACTCCATACGCTATCCTGGCCATTCCATCCAAAATGGAGTCTTGGTATCGGACAGTGTCCTACAAGGGGTTTGAGAAGGCGCAGCTTTCTCACCAGTCCTTGGTGGTGGAGTCTACCCTCAAGAAGTCTCACCTGTCAAAGGTGTATGCAGCTGTCCCGTCGGGCCGGGAAGGCCGGACTATGGATAAGTTTGGGAGACGCCTATATCAGAACTCCATGATGGCTAACAGGGTCCTGAATTACAATTTTACTTTTACATCCTATCTCAAGTGGTGTATTAAGGCACTTCCATCCTTCGAGGATACTTTGCCTGTCAAGCGCCGTGCGGTTTCGCAGGCTTGTGGATACTTTGTCGCAGCTTCGCCTGTACATGTTTCAGGCCTCCTATGATGCGTTTGAGCTCTCCTCCAGGGTCTTGGCCTTCGCGGTGGCCGGGCGTGGCTCTGCATTGTTGATATGGACCCCAACCTGCAAGACCGGTTGGCCAATCTCCCATGCTTGGAGAATAAGCTGTTCGATGATTCCATCGAGGCTGCTACAAAACGCCTCTCAGAACACGAATGCTCCTTTGCTTCCCTGGTCCGGGCTAAGGCGAAGCCCACTCCGCCCAAGTCCTACAGGCTGCCCACCCCCACGTTATGCGCAGAAATTAACGACAGCCCTTTCTCGCCCTCCTCCTCGGCGTCCGCAGCAGCAGAGGGCCCCCCATAAGCCTCAGACCCCTGCAGTGTCTAAGCCGACGCCGTCTTTTTGACTGGCCCTGGGGGAGGGAGCTGGCCTCCTCTGCCCTGGGTACTCCCCCTCTTCCTATCGGGGGTCGTCTCCGCGCCTTATATCAGCGGGCTGAGATTACTGCAGATTCTTGGGTCCTCTCTGTCATTCGGGAGGGGTATTCCCTAAACTTCCAGTCTTTATCACCAGACAGGCCCCCAGGAGGGTCACTTTCCGACAGGGCGCAGCTTCCCCTATTACTCTGGGAAGCGCGGGCCCTCCTTCGCCTGCAGGCAGTGGAGGAGGTTCCCCCTGTCAACGGAACTCCGGAGTTTATTCCCGGTACTACCTAGGTTTCCAAAAAGACCAAGGACCTTTGCCCTATCCTGGATCTACGGAAGCTGAACAAGCTCCTAGTTCGGGAGAAGTTCCGCATGCTCTCGCTTTCCATTTTGTATCCCTTGATGAACGAGGGGGACTGGTTGTGTTCCCTGGACCTGAAGGAAGCCTACACTCACGTTCCGATCCACCCGGCTTCTCGACGGTTTCGCTTTCAGGTGTGGGACCTTCATTTGCAGTATCGGGTTCTCCCGTTCGGGCTCGCTTCGTCCCCACGGGTCTTCATGAAGTGCCTCGTGGTGGTGGCGGCAGCCTTGCGGTCGCAGGGCCTTCAGGTTTTCCCATACCTTGACGATTGGCTTATCAAAGCTCCGTCGAGGGAGGGGGTTATTTCAGCGACCCGTCGGACTATTATCTTCCTTCAGAATCTGGGTTTCGAGGTAAACTTCCCCAAGTCCCAGTTGTGCCCATCTCAGTCCCTGCAGTTTATCGGGGCCATGCTGGACACGGTCCGCCTCCGGTCGTTTCTCCCTTTGCCTCGGCAGGCCGCCCTCCTGCGGCTGAGTCAGCTGGTGTCCCAGAGGTCTTCAGTCTCGGCCAGGCAGATGATGATCCTCTTGGGGCACATGGCCTCCACCATTCATGTCACGCCGTTCGCCAGGTTACATCTTCGTGTTCCTCAGTCGACTCTGGCGTCTCAGTGGTGGCAGGATCTGGATCCCGCTTCTCAGCACATTGCAGTGACTCCCTCCTTGAAACGCTCACTCCGTTGGTGGACCAGTTCTTCCAATCTGTCCAGAGGTTTGCTCTTTCTCGTGCCCCCACATCAGAAGGTTCTGACGACAGACTCCTCGGCGTACTCCTGGGGAGCGCACCTCAACTTCCTTCGGACTCAAGGTCTTTGGTCGAGTGCGGACCGTCGCTGTCACATCAACCTTCTGGAGCTCCGGGCCATTTACAATGCCGTGGTGGCTTTTCGTCATTTGCTGCAGGATCGCATGGTCATGGTGCGCATGGACAACCAGATGTATTATGTGAACAAGGGGGATACAGGTTCCCTATCTCTATGCAGGGAAGCCGTTCGTCTTCGGCAGTGGGCATTGCGCCACAACATCTTCCTTCGGGCGGTGTATATCCAGGGCGAGCAGAATTGTCTGGCGGACAAGTTGAGTCGACTTCTTCAACCGCACAAATGGTCACTCCATTCTCGCACTCTGCGGCAGGTGTTTGTTCGGTGGGGCACTCCGCAGATAGATCTGTTCGCTTCGTCCCTCAATCACAAGTTACCTTGCTTCTGTTCGAGGATGTACTCCCCGGATCGTCTTGAGGCGGATGCTTTCCTTCTCGATTGGACAGGAAGGTTCCTCTATGTGTTTCCTCCCTTCCCTCTGATTCTCAGGACGCTGGTTCACCTTAGGTCGGATCGCACCACCATGATCTTGATAGCTCCTTGGTGGCCCCGGCAGCCGTGGTTCTCCCTGCTCCTCCAGCTCAGTGTCAGGGAGCCTCTACTTCTACCTGTTTTTCCTTCTCTGTTGTCTCAGAGTCGGGGTTCGCTACTGCATCCCAATCTGCAGTCTCTACACTTGACGGCGTGGTTCCTTTCCACCTGACTCCTTCCTTTGAGTTCTCTCAGTCGGTGCGGGATGTCCTTGACGCTTCTCGGAAGGCCTCTACTAGGCTATGCTATTCCCGGAAGTGGACTCAATTCGCCACGTGGTGTGCTTCTCGACATATGGAGCCTCTGTCTGCCTCTTTGTCCTGTATTCTGGATTATTTGCTTCATTTGTCTCGGTCTGGCCTCAAGACGAATTCGGTTCGGGTCCATCTCAGTGCGATTGCTGCCTTTCACCGGCAGCTTGATGGGAAATCCCTCTCGGTCCACCCTCTGGTTTCTTGCTTTATGAGGGGCCTCTTGAACGTCCATCCTCCTCTCAAGCCTCCCCCTGTGGTATGGGATTTAAATGTGGTTCTCGCTCAGCTGATGAAGCCCCCCTTTGAACCCATTGATAAGGCTCTTCTGAAATTCCTTACTTGGAAAGTGGTGTTCCTGATTGCTCTCACCTCTGCTCGCAGAGTGAGTGAACTGCAGGCTCTGGTTGTGGACCTGCCTTTTACTGTTTTTCACCATGACAAGGTGGTCCTGCGTACCCATCCAAAGTTCTTGCCCAAGGTGGTGTCAGATTTCCACATCAACCAGGCCATTGTTCTTCCAGTGTTTTTTCCGAAGCCCCATTCTCATCCTGGTGAAGTGGCGCTTCACACTCTTGACTGTAAGAGGGCGTTGGCCTTTTACCTGCACCGCACCCAGTCTCATTGGACGGCAACTCAACTTTTCATCTCTTTTGATCCTAATCGGTTGGGCCGTCCTGTTTCCAAGCCTTATCCAACTGGTTGGCTGCTTGTATTTCCTTCTGCTAAGCTCAGGCTGGTCTCTCGCTGGAAGGTCGGGTCACGGGGCATAAAGTCCGAGCGATGGCGGCGTCTGTCGCTTTCCTCAGGTCCACGCCTATTGAGGAGATCTGCAAGGCCGCCACTTGGTCTTCGGTTCATACCTTCAAATCTCACTATTGTCTGGATGCCTTATCCAGGCGCGACGGCCAATTTGGCCAGTTGGTTTTGCGTAATCTGTTTTCCTGAATTGCCAACTCTCCCTCCATCTGTCCTTTTTCTTTTTAGTTAGCTTGGAGGTCACCCACATGTGGAGAATATGCTGCCTGCTTGTCCTGGGATAAAGCACAGTTACTTACCGTAACAGGTGTTATCCAGGGACAGCAGGCAGATATTCTCACAACCCTCCCACTTCCCCGGTTGGCTTCTTTGCTGGCTATCTGAACTGAAGACCACAAGGAGGGGATGCGCCTTCTAGTGGAGCTGGAAGGCACACGCATGCGTGGGCAGCACTAGCAAACTTTGAGATCTTCAATCAAGTTTGCTTGAAAAGCTGTCCGCGACGGGGCTTCGTGGATGACGTCACCCACATGTGGTGAATATCTGCCTGCTGTCCCTGGATAACACCTGTTACGGTAAGTAACTGTGCTTTTACAGCCAATAAAAAAAAACAACCCAACAACCCCCATTAAATTTAAGGGTTTGGTGCTGAACTCTTAGGACACCTAGCAACACCTAAGTAGAAGTACTCACCCATACCTAAGAACGCCTGATGCCTATCTCAAAGAGTAGGCGTGGTTATGGGTGGAGGAATAAGCATGGTTGAGTTAGGCATCTGACATAGCTGCTGCCAAATTTGGCAAGTAAAAAGCTGGCCAACTGGAGCGGTGTCCATGTCTAGGATGCCCAGTGACAACTATGTTTGTTGATTGACAACCGCACTGAGTATTTGTGTATAAAGCAGTTTTAAAGAAAAACACTGAGTTGTGTGGTACTGCATTTAGAATACATTTACCTGCTCACTCACAATAAAAGGGGAAGTGTTGATGGTGAAATATTCTAGTTGGCTTATGCTCATTGTTGAAAGCTTCTATACCGCTGCTAATGCCAATTCAGAGCCATTTATGAGAGCTTCTGTAATGTTTGTTTATTAAAATTTGATTTACCACCAAATCTTTAACATAGGTCTCAGCTTTTTACATCAACATAAATTATGTATTAAAATAAAAACAAAATAGAAATAAAATTAAAAAAGGAACTCCATTTAATAGGAAAGCACTCAATAATTTCCCGGGATGGTTTCAATACAGAAATGATTAAACCTTAATCAATTTTGTATTTTCTTCAGAGTTAGTGTTTTCTGAATTGGTTCTTAATAAAGCCCTCTTAAACCATAATCAATTCTCTTTCTTATTTCCGCCTCTTGGTAGATGGTGACTGTGCTTACAAAGAGATACCATCCATGTGTCCAACCAATGCACACAAATAAGTGCTGGAGCCGCCCAACTTTCGATCTGATGGCTACGGCATGGAATGAAAAGGTGAACCATTTCTTCAATCAAACATCCGAGCCAGGAAGTGCAGGTCTGGATGCCCTAGTCCAATCTTGACCAAAGAAAGAGCTCTTGTACGTGTTTCCTCCATGGCCCATGTTAGCATGGATATTTCACAGAACAGTAAACTTCCCAGGGAGCGTGGTTCTCATGGCTCCAGATTGGGTTTATAGGCCGTAGTATGTGGACCTTGTGCATCTTCAGAGGGAAAAAGGTTTCAGACTGCAGATTCAGGCCAGATCTTCTTTCTCAAAGTCCAGTGGTGGTAGAAGATCCAGATCGTTTTGGTCTCAGAACAGGGCTCTAGAGTGCGTGGTGTTAGAGCGCAAAGGTTAATCAGAGGTAGTCATTGCTACTCTCCTTAGAGCCAAGAAGCCTGCAATGATCTCCGCTTAAGATAAGGCATGGGAGACTTTTCAGCACTGGTGGATCTATTTAGTGCTCCCTTGCGGTAGTGCTAGCTTTCCTCCAAGACATCTCGACAAAGACCTTGCAGTGGTGTCGCTCAGGGTCCTTGGTAGAAAGAGTGGATGCCTTCTGCACAGCTCACAAGCATGGGGCGAATACTTTACTGTCCAGAATGGCATACTTATTGTACTAGAATACTTGCTAAGCAGCTTTCAGAATTCAATCTTCCACAAAATGTAGCTCTCTTCGTGCTTATCTGATGCTAGGATGAGAAATGATTGAGCGGTTTAGAGGCTGCAGCTCTATTTGAGAGGTTTAGGTACTGAAAATGGGCATCAATTAGTCTACAGTTTCTATTTTTTTCCATTCTTACAGTTGTCAGATTAAAGGAGCAGCTTATGTATGTATTAATGAAAATTTATGATTTTTGTCATGTCTCAGATTCTGCCCAGAAGTATATGAGGGATAAATGTTAAGTATGTTAAACTATGGTTGTGGGTTGGTTTGTGTGTGGGGGGGGGGGGGGGGGGGCGGGGGGGGATTGTATTAACTTGTAAGTGGTATATAAAATCATTATAAGAATACTCACTGAAAATGATAAAAGCAATGGAAATGAAGAAAATAAGAAGAGATACAAGCACTGGCAAGTTAGATGCAAAGCATTGATAAAGAAAGCTAAGAAAGAATATGAAGAGAAACTTGTAAAAGAGGTGAAAACGCGTAATTTTTTTTAGGTATATCAGAAGCAGAAAACATGTGAGGGAATCCGTGGGACTGTTGGATGATCAAGGAGCCAAAGAGGCGCTCAAGGAGGATAAGGCCATAGCGGAAAGACTGAATGAATTCTTTGCTTCAGTCTTTATGCAAGATGTAAGAGAAATGGTTTTCAAGGGTAATGAGGCAGAAGAACTGAAAGAAATCTTAGTGAATCTGGAAGATGTACTAAGCCAAATCAACAATCACCTGGATTGGATGGTATACATCCCACAATACTAAAAGAACTCAAAACATGAAATTGCTATCCTGCTGTTAGTGATCTGTAACCTGTTGCTAAAATCGTCTGTAGTACCTGAAGATTGGAGGGTGGCCAATGTTACGCTAATTTTTAAAAAGGGTTCCAGGGTAGATCCAGGAAATTACAGACCAGTAAGCCTTACTTCAGTGCCGGGCAAAATGGTAGAAACAATTATAAAAAATAAAATTGTGGAACACGTAGACAAACATGATTTAATAAGACAATCAACATGGGTTCAGCCAAGGGAGATCTTGCCTCAGCAATTTGCTTGACTTCTTTGAAGGTGTGAATAAACATATGGATAAAGGTGAGATGGTGTATCTAGATTTTCAGAAAGCTATTGACAAAATTCCTCATGAGAGGCTCCTGAGAAAATTAAGAGTCACTGGATAGGAGGCAAAGTTCAGTTGTGGATTAGGAATTGGTTATCGGATAGAAAACAGATGGTAGAGTTAAGTGGTCATTTTTCTCAATTGAGAAGAGTAAACAGTGGAGTGCCACAGGGGTCTGTACTGGGACCGGTGCTATTTAACTTATTTATAAATAATCTGGAAATTCGAACAACAAGCGAGATGATTAAATTTGTAGATGACACTAAACTGTTGTTAAATTGCATGCACACTGAAAAATAGCAGGCAGATCTTAGAAAATTGGAAGACTGGGCGTCCAAGTGGCAGCTAAAATTTAATGTGGACAAATGCAAAGTGATGCACATTGGGAAGAATGACCCCAAATCAGAGTTTCCAGATGCTAGGATCCACCTTGGGGGATAGCGGTGGCCAAAAAAGCAAACAAGGTGCTAAGAATTATTAAAAAAGGGATGGTTAACCAGATTAAGAATGTTATAATGCCTCTGTACCGCTCCATGGTGTGACCTCACCTGGAGTATTGCGTTCAATTCTGGTCTTATCTCAAGAAAGATATAGCGGCACAAGAGTGACCAAGATGATAAAGGGGATGGAATTCCTGTCGTATGAGGAAAGACTAAAAAGGTTAGGGTTCTGCTTGGAAAAGAGACAGCTGAGGGGAGATATGATTGAAGTCTACAAAATCCTAAGTAAAGTAGAACGAGTATAAGTGGATCGATTTTTCACTCCGTCAAAAATTACAAAGACTAGGGGACACTCGAACATAAGAATTGCCGCTGCTGGGTCAGACCAGTGGTCCATTGTGCCCAGCAGTCCGCTCACGCGGCAGCCCTCTGGTCAAAGACCAGCGCCCTAACTGAGACTAGCCCTACCTGCGTATGTTCTGGTTCAGCTGGAACTTGTCTAACTTCGTCTTGAATCCCTGGAGGGTGTTTTCCCCTATGACAAGACTCCAGAAGAGCGTTCCAGTTTTCTACCACTCTCTATCTACCTTGTCCTGCCAACATGATAAAACAACCTCAGACTATACAAAACACTGCCCTCAGACTGATCTACTCCCTGAGAAAATATGATCATATTACAACTGCCTTCCTAGACTCTCACTGGCTACCTATGCAAGCACAAATTCAATTCAAATTCTACTGTCTATTATTCAAAGCATTAAACAGCTCTGCCCCCCCCCCCCCCTATCTAAACAACCGCTTAAACCAGATCCTCACCTCAAGACAAAGAAGAACTCCGAACCCTTTTGCCTTCCCTCCACTCAAGGACACTCAGCGGAAAAAGATGTTTGATAACCTTCTGGCGACGCAAGCAGCAAAACTTAACCACTCCATCTCCAACCTGTTGATGGCAACGGGCGACTTCAAAACTTTTCGAAAAGAAATCAAAACTCTACTTTTCAAAAAATTTATCCAGATATCTTAACCCAACCCTTCCCTCTCCTCCTAGATAAATTCTCCCCCAAAACCTCCACTTAAATAATCTCTTCCTTCCCAAAACACCAACCAAGTATTCAGATCCCTGAAATGTAACGTAATCTTATTTGTACTCTAACTGTAATCTATTTGTTATATCACTCAGTAACGTACAGTCAATTTAATATCCAATTTGCAAGTTCTTCTGGAATTAATCCAGCTACCTCTCCTCCCTTGTAATCAAAAAACAAAAAAAACAAACTGTTGTAACTTCACTGGAAATGTCCAGTTAGCTCTTTTGTAATCCGCCTTGAACTGCAAGGTATAGGCGGAATAGAAGTCCCTAATGTAATGTAATGTAACTTCCTTACGTTCGTACGGAATCTATCCCTTTTTAATTTTAGAGAGTGCCCTCTCGTTCTTCCTATCTTGGAGAGGGTAAACAACCTGTCCTTATCTACTAAGTCTATTCCCTTCAGTAACTTGAATGTTTCGATCATGTCAAGTTTCTTTATTCTTTATGTTCGAGGGAGAAGAGACCCAATTTCTCTAATCTTTCGCTGTACAGCAACTCCTCCAGCCCCTTAACCATTTTAGTCACTCTTCTCTGGACCCTTTTGAGTAGTACTGTGTCCTTCTTCATGTACGATGACCAGTGATGGACGCAGTACTCCAGGTGAAAGTGCACCATGGCCCGATACAGCCCAATACAGGGAAATACTTTTAACACCAATAGAAGGAAATATTTTTTCACTCAGAGAATAGTTAAGCTCTGGAATGCATTGCCAGAAGTTGTGGTAAGAGCGTAACTGGTTTTAATAAGGGTTTGGACAATTTCCTGAAGGAAAGTCCATAGTCTGTTATTGAGAAGGACATGGGGGAAGCATGGAATGTTGATACTTTTTCAGTTTTGGCCAGGAACTAATGACCTGGATTGGCCACTGAGAACAGGCTATGGGCTTGATGGACCTTTGGTCTGACCCAGTAAGGCTATTCTTATGTTCGTAGTATGAGGAAAGGCTAAAGCAGCTAGGGCTCGTCAGCTTGGAGAAGAGATGGAACAGGAATGATATGATGGTGGTCTATAAAATACTGAGTGAAGTGGAAAGGATAGATGTGAATCGCTTGTTTACTCTTTTCAAAATACTAGAACTAAGGGGGCATGTGATTAAACTACTAACTAGTAGATTTAAAACAGACCAAAGAAAATATTTCTTCACACAGCATGCAATTAAACTCTGGAATTTGTTGCCGGAGAATGTGGTGAAATCAGTTAGCTTAGCAGGGTTTAAAAAAAATATAGGCCATAGGCCATTATTGAGGTGTCTTAGGCAAATCCACTGTTTATTCCTAGGATAAGCAGCATAAAATCTATTTTACTACTTGGGATCTGGGTTGGCCACTGTTGGAAACAGGACACTGGGCTTGAAGGGCCTTTGTTTTGTCTCAGTATGGCAATTCTTAATGACTCAAAAAGGATAACGGGATCAGTTCTTCTTTAAAATATATTTTTTAATGGTTCCCTGAAATAAATACTGGTCTATGCTGACGACAATGTTAACGAATTTTTCCAAATCAGACATGAAGATTAACATCAGATGAATAAACCGCCTTTGATAGAAATGTGGATGGAAAGCCAAAGTCACTGACATATCTTTCAAAAGGAAATGAATACCTTTTTCAGGTCCTCATCTAAGCACTGCCGGTCACTGACTGAAGACGTCTAAAGGTTTAAACTATAATCTCAGCAAAATATCCCTAATGTACAGTAAAAGCAACCAAGAAACGGTCTTTGGAGCTGTGACATCTGCAGGAACGACGTGCAATCTCTGAGCTCCAGCAGAGGGATTAAAGCAGCCACATACTCTCAGCCAGAATATTGCCCAACTGCCTTGGGCCTTATTTTGGTTACCTTTCACACCAAATACTGTGTCCCAGTAAGGACTATGTCCTGAACCAAAAACTCTTAAAGCAATCATCTCTTATCTAGAAATTTTACCTCCCTAGCTTGGCCAGTCATTATTAGGGCAACTCATTGCCAAATTTGTTAGCTTCCCTGATTTCTGGTAACGTTTCATCATCTGTCTGTTCATTCTGGCTAGAAAGACGGATGGATAACTCCACTGTTCATGGATTGCATTTCTATTCATATACATTGCGTTTTGTTTCCCATAGAACTTTTACTCAGTTTGCCTTGCCCTCCCCCAATCTGATTCCTTCTATCACAGCAATATAATTTGTACTCTTGACCTCAGCATCCCACAGGTAAATCCTTTTTCTACCAGTTCTCCGAGATACCTCTTTGCTTAATTCTCCTATCTTATTGTTCAGACCTCTAACATTTCTATACAGACATTTCAAGCTATGTGTTTTCTTTTTATTTACAATCCACTTGGCAGTCATTTTGCTCATACACTGAAAACTCGCCCCTCATAGAAGATGGTTTGTTTGCTCCACAAGTACTGCAAAGGAAGTTATTTACTTCTGCATGGTCTAAATTTAAGATTCGCCCAACTCTTCCCTCCTGTTCAACTGTATTGGCAAAGTGCTCAGGCATTCTTAAAGAAATAAGATATTTTCATGCACAAGCTGTGAGGCTTTCATTGTGGTCCAGAAATCCAAGATGATGATTCTAGGTTACAGCGAGCATTATGTCTTGCCAGTCTCTCATATTTACTCCCTTAGCTTTTCAAAACTAGATTATTTCATCCAGTTTCAGTTTTAAAAATGAAATTTGGAAGGCGGCAGCAGAAAGCTCAGAATATGAAGCCAAGACTCCAGCGTCCACATGTGTGCATAACATTGTTGGCGTGGGAGTGCTGTGGCACAGAGAGGTCCTTTGGCGGCAGTCAGCTTAGGCTTCTTCTCCCTCTGATGATTCTTCCTCTGCTTCCTCCAGCCACTGGATGAATTTCTGAAGCTGTCAGTAATGAGAGAAAAAAAAATACACAGTAAGTGGCTGGATTTTCACATTTCTCTGTCTTTCTCTATCAGAACCAGGGCTGGGATCCAGCACAATAAGCCTTCATCCAATTATATGATTCGTGCAGTGACAAGCCTTGGCTGAAAACCACACAAAAGAGCTTCTTCTGAGGCCCTAAAATGTCACTACCTAACGAATGAGACTCCCCTGCCATGAGCCCAGAGAAAACAAGTCCCATGTGCTCCATCATTCAGTCACTAGACCAGCTCAGCTCAATATTTCATATATCAAGTTTCCAAACAGGAATTAATTCAGCACTTTAACTTTGTACCTTGAAATGTCACTTCCTCTACAGATTTAACACAATAGAAAAACTGTAAAAATTTCTGAGCTGGTGATTAATGCTCTGAGCTGATAAAGCACAGTTACTTACCGTAACAGGTGTTATACAGGGAGAGCAGACAGCTATTCTCACATATGGGTGACGTCATCCGACGGAGCCCCGATATGGACGCCTCACAAGCAGACTGCTTGAAGAAACTAGAAGTTTCGAGTCACCCGCACCGTGCATGCGCGAGTGCCATCCCGCCCAGCACAGGGCACGTTTCCTCAGTTCAGATAGCTAGCAGAGAAGCCAACCAGGGGAGGTGGATGGGTTGTGAGAATAGCTGCCTGCTGTCCCTGGATAACACCTGTTACAGTAAGTAACTGTGCTTTATCCCAGGACAAGCAGGCAGGTATTCTCACATATGGGTGACCTCCAAGCTAACCAGAATGGGATGGTGGGAGTGTTGGCAACTTAGGAGGATAAATTTTGTAATACTGTTTGGCCAACCTGTCCATCCCATCTGGAGAAAGTATCCAGACAATAGTGAGAAGTGAAGGTATGAACCGAGGACCAAGTAGCAGCCTTGCAAATTTCCTCAATAGGTGTAGATCTGAGGAAAGCTACTGAAGCTGCCATGGCTCTGGACTTATGGGCTGTGACTTTACTGTGAAATGGTAATCCAGCCTGGGCATAGCAGAAAGAGATACAAGCCGCCATACAGTTGGAGATGGTGCGTTTAGAAATTGGATGTCCCAACTTATTTGGATCAAAGGAGACAAAAAGTTGAGGAGCAGATCTGTGTGGTTTGGTGCGTTCCAAGTAGAAAGCCAAAGTACGTTTACAGTCCAGAGTATGAAGAGCTGATTCTCCAGGGTGAGAATGAGGCTTTGGAAAAAACACTGGAAGTACGATGGATTGGTTGAGATAAAATTCTGAGACCACTTTAGGTAGGAATTTCGGATGAGTACGAAGAACCACCTTATCATCATGGAACACAGTGAATGGTGGGTCAGCAACTAAAGCTTGTAATTCACTGACTCATCGAGCAGAAGTGAGAGCAATGAGAAAGACCACTTTCCAAGTGAGATACTTCAGATGAGCCTTATCAATTGGTTCAAATGGAGGCTTCATGAGTTGAGAAAGGACAACATTGAGGTCCCAAACCACAGGAGGTGGTTTGAGAGGAGGTTTGACATTGAAAAGTCCTTTCATGAATCTGGAAACCACCGGGTGAGCAGAGAATGGTTCCCCTTTGATAGGCTGATGAAAAGCCGCAATTGCACTGAGATGGACTGGGATAGATGTAGATTTGAGGCTAGAATCGGATAAGTGCAACAGGTAGTCCAAAACAGAAGGATAAGGAGGAATGCTGAGGCTCCTTATGATGAGAAAAACACCATGTAGAAAATCTAGCCCATTTTTGGTGATAGCATTGTCTAGTGGTAGGCTTCCTAGAAGCTTCTAAAACATCTCTTACAGATTAAAAAAACTGAAAAGGAGTTATGTTGGGAGGTACCAAGCTGTCAGGTGTAGAGACTGCAGGTTGGGATGAAGCAGAGATCCTTGACTCTGAGTAAGCAGAGAAGGAAAAACTGATAGAAGGTATGGCTCCCTGCTGCTGAGTTGAAGTAGAAGGGAGTACCATGGTTGTCTCGGCCACCGAGGAGCGATTAGAATCATGGTGGCATGATCGGTCTTCAATTTGACCAGAGTCTTGAGAATGAGAGGGAATGGAGGAAATGCGTAGAGGAAGAGATTTGTCCATTCCAGAAGAAAAGCATCTGCCTCAAGGCGGTGAGGAGAGTATATCCTGGAGCATAACTGAGGCAGTTTGTAGTTGTGGGTAGCTGCAAAGAGATCTATCTGTGGCATTCCCCACTGTGAGAAAATGTGATGAAGAGGGGAGGAATGGAGAGTCCATTCGTGAGGATGCAGGAGACGACGCAAGTTGTCCGCTAAGCAATTCTGTGCCCCTTGAATGTAGACAGCTTTGAGGAAGGTATTGTGACGGATTGCCCAGTCCAAAACTTCCAGAGCTTCTTGACAAAGGGAGGCAGATCCTGTCCCTCCTTGTTTGTTGACATAATACATGGCAACTTGGTTGTCCGTCCGAACGAGAACTACTGTGTCGTGAAGCAGATGTTGAAAAGCATGGAGAGCTTTGAGGATTGCTCTGAGTTCCAACTGATTGATATGACACTGACGATCCGTACTAGTCCAGAGGCCTTGAATACGGAGACTATTGAGATGAGCACCCCAAGCGTAGGTGGAAGAGTCTGTCATAAGGACCTTCTGATGAGGGGGCATTTGAAAAAGCAAGCTTCTAGAAAGATTAGAAGAGAGCATCCACCAACGGAGAGACTTCTTCAAAGAAGGAGTGACTGTGATGTGTTGAGAAAGAGGATCGCAAGCCTGTGTCCACTGAGATGCTAGGCTCCACTGAGGAATTCTTAGGTGAAGTCTGGCAAAAGGAGTCACGTGTACTGTGGAGGCCATGTGACCCAGAAGCACCATCATGTGTCTCGCTGAGATGGAAGAGCGGGAAGACACAGTGTGACAGAGTTGAAGAAGAGCGTCCAGGCGTTGTTGTGGAAGGAATGCTTTAAGTTGGACAGTGTCCAGAACAGCTCCAATGAATTGTAGATGCTGAGAGGGCTGAAGTTGAGATTTGGGAAAGTTGATTTCGAATCCCAAACTTTGTAGGAACCAGGTAGTCCGTTGGGTCGCTACAATAACCCCTTGAGATGTGGAATCTTTGATAAGCCAGTCGTCGAGGTAGGGAAATACCTGAAGACCATGATTCCGTAGAGCTGCTGCTACCACTACCAGGCACTTGGTGAAAACTCTGAGAGACGAGGCCAGGCCGAAGGGTAGAACTCTGTATTGGTAATGCAGATTCCCCACCCGAAATCTGAGGTATTGACGGGAGGCCTAATGAATGGGAATATGAGTGTAGGCCTCTTTGAGATCCAGAGAGCATAACCAGTCGTTCTGCTCGAGAAGGGGATAAAGAGCCAGTATCCAATTTGACATCCAAGTCTACAGCCATCTGTTGTAGGAAAGATGAAAAAGACAGCTGATCTGGCGATGCCTTGTCTCGAGAAGGACTCAAGGATGTCGAGGCAGCATGTGTCGAAGAAGAAGCTTCGGCATGGAAAAAAGTCTCATAGGAACCTGGTGACTTGGACGAGGCAATCGAGGTCGGGATATCCTCGAGGTCCGGCATCGGAGACCTCGAATGAAGAGTCGGTGGTCTGGTCGAGGTTGGAGTAGAGCGAGGCTTCGAAGAAGATGGTATATCCTGCGAGGAACGATGCCATGAAAAATGCCTCGATGAAGGCCTCGAACGATGGTGAGAACTGTGTCTGGAACCAGACCTCGAGGATCGAGAAGATTTTGCCTTGGAGACAGAAGCAGCCGATGCCAATGTATAAATAGGACTAGAGGCTGTAGATCGAAGCTCCAGACGCTTGGAGGAGGAACCCTGCTCCCTGCTGAGAGTTCGAGGAATACTATCGATGCGCTCGCAAAGAATCTATTCCTTGCCTTTCATGCTTAGGTGGTAGACCAGACACTCGCAGAGACTCTGCTCCCTGCAAAGAGTGCAACTCCGACTGGGACATAGGAAGCGGCTCGACCTCATGGGAGTCTGCTGAATGCCCAGGCAGGATAATAAGAAGCAGTTTAGGACCCATAATAATAAGGTACTGAAGAAACTGCTTCTCTAATATGGTCTGGAAAGAAGCCGGCAAGGTGGGATCCGCGTCTGCCTTGGCTGGAGGTTCCTTCGAGGCAGTGTGAGTGTGCTTCGACTTAGTAGTCTTAGACACTTTAATCACCACCGGCGGAACCGACTGCTGAGCTATCTGACCTGAGGAAACAGGGGAAGATACAGCAGATGACGTCGAAGCAAGAGCCGCTGCAAACGATGAAGACTTGATGAGGCTCGAGGTAGAAGCAGGAGGCGCGGAAAGAGGCTCGATGGAAGTCGAAACTGAAGTCGAGGGATCAGTCGAAGACTCCATCTCGAAGAGCTTGTCCACCTGAATGCAACGACGCTTAAAAGCACGAGGCTGAAGTGTTTGGCAAGGCAGGCACGATCTGGGATGATGTGAAGGCCCAAGGCACTTAAGGCAGCGTCTATGAGGGTCTGTGATCGAGATCGCACGCCAACACTTACTACACTTCTTAAAGCCTGTAGCAGGCCTGGACATAGGCCAAAAAACAGCCGCTGCAAGTTCGAAGCTCATGGGCTGTGACCGAGCGGCCCGTCCCGGTACGGAAGACAAAAATTTTTTTTTTTTTTTTTTTTTAAACTAGATAAAACAAATAAAACAAAATAAAACAGCGATTCGTGAAGAAAATACACCAACCGCGGTTGAGAGAAGGCAAAAGTGAACAAAGTTTAACGCAGAGAGTCAAAGACAGACTCGGCTCCGCGGAAAACTAAGAACTGAGGAGACGCGCCCTGTGCTGGGTGGGAAGGCACTCGCACATGCGCGTTGCGGGCGACTCAAAACTTCTAGTTTCTTCAAGCAAGTCTGCTTGTGAGGCGTCCGCATCGGGGCTCCATTGGATGACGTCACCCATATGTGAGAATACCTGCCTGATTGTCCTGGGATAAGCAATATACTACAGGGAAAGAGAATGAATGGCAGCAAGTGAGGAACAGACAAGACACAATGCTGGAGCTTTAGTGTGTGAGACACTATGAAGCAGACATAAAGGGCTGCAGTTTATAGTTTAGTTGAACTTTCTATACTGCCCTTACTGGTGAGCAGAACTGGGCTATAGAGAAAACAAGAAAAGAAGTACAGTGAAATCCATGCATCATTTAAAAATACTCCTGAAATTGGAGTTTCGAGGGAACCAAGTCTTAACAGCAGTTTTAAACTCTTTGAAGGGCGCTCTACTTTAAACATCCAACGCACAGGAAGAGTCCCCTTGGACTGGAAAACCGCCAACGTTATCCCACTCCACAAAAAGGGCTGCAGGACAGAGACGGCAAACTACAGACCGGTGAGTCTCACGTCTATAGTATGCAAGCTCATGGAAACACTGATTAAACAAAATATTGACACAATCCTAGACGAGGAAAACCTACGTGATCCCCACCAGCAGGGATTCACCCAGGGCAGATCCTGCCAATCTAACCTAATCAGCTTTTTTGACTGGGTTACTAGACAATTAGATGCCAGAGAGTCACTGGATGTAGTATATTTAGACTTCAGTAAAGCTTTTGATAGCGTCCCACACCAAAGGTTATTGAACAAGCTGAAGTCGATAGGATTAGGGGACACTCTAACTACATGGGTTGAGGATTGGCTGAGTGGTAGACTTCAGAGGGTGGTGGTAAACGGTACCCCATCCAAAACGTCAGGCGTGATCAGTGGAGTGCCGCAAGGGTCGGTCTTGGGCCCGATTCTATTCAACTTATTCATAAGAGATATGACCCAAGGACTTAGAGGAAGGGTATCACTGTTCGCCGACGACGCCAAACTTTGCAACATAGTAGGTAAAAACACCTTGCCTGATAATATGACGCAGGATCTACTGCTGCTGGAATGGTGGTCAGCAACATGGCAGCTAGGCTTCAATGCTAAAAAGTGTAAGGTAATGCACCTGGGAAAGAAAAACCTGCACAGAACTTACATACTAAATGGTGAGACCTTGGCCAGGACCGCGACGGAACGTGATCTAGGGGTGAACATTAGTGATGACATGAAGGTTGCAAATCAAGTGTAGAAGGCTTCCTCCAGGGCAAGGCAAGTGATGGGTTGTATCTGTAGAGGTTTTGTCAGCAGGAGACCTGAAGTCATGATGCCGCTATACAGGTCCATGGTGAGGCCTCATTTGGAATACTGTGTTCAATTCTGGAGACCACACTACCGGAAAGATGTGCTGAGAATCGAGTCGGTTCAACGTATGGCCACTAGGATGGTCTTGGGGCTCAGGGATCTCACGTATGAAGAAAGACTGAATAAACTACGGCTGTACTCACTTGAGGAACGAAGAGAGAGGGGAGACATGATTGAAACGTTTAAGTATATCACGGGCCGTATCGAGTTGGAAGAAGATATCTTCTACCTCAAGGGACCCTCGACCACCAGGGGGCATCAACTGAAAATCAGGGGAGGGAAGTTCCATAGCGACTACAGAAAATACTTCTTCACTGAAAGAGTAGAGGATCATTGGAACAAACTCCCACTGCAGGTGATTAAGGCCAACAGCGTGTCAGGTTTTAAGAGAAAACGGGATATTCACATGGGATCCCTAAGGGAGTAAAATCAGGGGGGCGGGTATTTGGAATGGGCAGACTTGGTGGGCTATAGCCCTTTTCTGCCGTCTTTTTCTATGTTTCTATGAGAGTGAGTTCCAGGTTGCAGCAGCTAAGAAACAGAAGGCACTATTTATTGCAGACTCAAGATGCGCTTGTTTTGGATTTAGGAGTAAGAGGTGATGGCAGTTAGGTCTATAGAGGAGAGATCTCTGGTCACATTTTGCAGTGTGGTAATGAGAGTTTAAAAAGGATAGATAGCTAAGTGATCTGACAAGGACAGTGATGTAGTAGAAAAGTCAGTGGAGTCGCCGGATGTCTAATATGTGCGGGAAAAGATACCCATTGTGTTAAAGTAAGGTTTGATAACAAGGAAAGACGAGGGTACGCACCTGGGTGGGTGGGAAGAAAATCTCCAATGGCACCTCACCCCGAGTAACCAAGAATTCTGGTGCTAAAGGAACCTTTAGGTCACTCATGTCCTGACTATTCCTTACCCTGCACAAGCAGATTGTTGCCGCCTACATTTCTGACTGCCTGGAATTCCTAGGGCAGTCCACAAATTTGCCACTTTTTTTTTTTTGTGTGTGGCAGCTAAACTTATTCTGGCCAGGTACTGGAAACCTTCTACCGTACCTCCACTGGACACTGTTTTCGTAAAGTTGGACTATATTTGCTTGATGTCTAAATTGACGGCCTTTAAATATGGTCGATTTGTTCTTTTTCATAAAGTTTGGGACTCGTGGCGAGCACATACTACTTCAGCGACTCCCATTCTGTGATCGAGCCAGGGAGGGGGAGGGGATTGGGGTTTGATTGGTTTTGCTACGCCTCTGTTTTGGTGTCCTTTTACCTTATTCTGCACAAGATGTTTTGGATTTGATGACATTGCCCTCCCCGATTTTGGATGGGTTAGGGTCTAACATTGTTTTGTATATTTCTACTTGCTATAAATAAAACATAAAAAAAAAAGAATTAAGAGATTTGTGTAACTGAGTAGCTTCAGCGATAGTTTGATAACAAGCATCCCATTCGACAACAGATAAGAATGGCGGACAGTAAAATAATAAAAGGAAAAGTGGGGAAGATGCTGAAACCTTTAGAATTTGCATTGCTGGGGCAAGGGAAAGGGGAGGAAATTTCCGAGAGTGTGATCAAGGAAGAGATCAAGAGATGCAGAAAGCATCGTATCCAGAGGACAAGCAATTGCATAGCTGAGATTCTTCACCTGCCTTCAGCCACATCTCTTGAGACATCACAATTTTATTCCCGATGTCCAGATAAAGTCGCAAATCAAAAACAATTTGAATATGGGAAAGTTTTAAGGGCCACCAAACGATTTCAAGCTTATATATACTACTAATTTTGTCAACCACCAAGACAACTTACAATATAAGGTATTACAGATGTATGTAGTACTGAATTATATATATTTTTAAAACTTACTTTATTTTGGAAAGTCAACAATAGCAAATTCCATAAATGAGACACCTGAATAACACACTTGATATAGTAACTGCAAACAATCTCTTAAGTGGGCCAAATTGAAATGAATGCATTTACAAGATTTGACTAGCAATAGAACTTCAGCCAAATGTTTGAGGGCTATAATTGGAGATTTGGGGGCTTCAGTGCTTCCCTCTCTTTTGACCATTTCAGTCCTCTCCCATCTCCACATGTCTGCTTCAGAGGCTGAGGTGCGGCACATTTTTTAAAATGTAGGTAAAAGTGGAAACCCCACTCTGAATACTGTGTCAACAATCCTTGCACAAGGGCTCACAGAGATTGTGCCACCTTTATAAACCTTGTATACATATATTGATAATGTTCTCCATTACCCCAAGCATCCTCTGAAGCACACACCATTCAGCTAAATGAAGAGCTTAAGTCTGCTCACCAATAAGCCATCAGGCTGGACTGGAGGAGCAGCAGAATGAGAACCAGGGATCAGAAGAAACCCACTGTGGCAAGTCACCTAACCCTTCTACTGCCTCAGGTACAAGCTTAGAATTGAAGCCCTCCAGAGACAGGAAAATACCTTCCGTACCTGAGCTCCTATTGAAAATCCAAAATCCCTTACCCTTTTAAAAACAAAGAAAACCCCAGCAATGTCAGTCAGACTTACACCTGGGCTTTGGCAAAGCTTCCTGCTTTTTTCAGACATTTTTGATTCAGAAAACCATCGTAAAATCATCTCCTCTGCCAGGATCTCCAGTTGATAAAAAGTCATGAGCACCTGCAAGAAACAGAAAGGAAGGAGAACAAAGGCTCAGTGCTCTAGGGCAGGACTGAAAATATTTCTGCAGAAGGATAGTGGAAACAGGGAACAGCATCTTAAGGGAAGTGGTAGAGACAATACCAGTAAGAGAACCCAAGCAAGCCTGTGTCAAGCACAGCTATGATGGGAGGAGGGAAAGTTATATAGACCATCAAGGAATACAAGAAGTTCTCACTTATTTGCCTATCCTAAGCCAAATAGTGTCCGATATAAGACCTTTTTTGACAGGACCTTAGCGCTTCTAGCAGGTAAACTGCAATTTTGGCTTGGTGAATGTATTCCTCAAGCCATTTCCTACTGTTCTTTTCAAAAATTAGTCAAGTCTTCTCTGTTTGACAAATTTATCATTTAGTTGGGTATCTTTAAGACTGTAATCATATTTTTAACTTTTATTGTACGATTTTATTTTTATGATATGAATGTATTTCGCTGACTGTCCAGTTTCTTATGGTGTAAACCGCCTAGAACTTTTGGTAATGGTGGTATAAAAGAATAAATTTATTATTTATTTATTATTATTATTATTATTATTAAAGATCGATTGCGCTCTCTGGGCAAACAACATAGGCCGTATGGTCTTCCTGTGTCCTGCCTTAGTTTCTATAAACTCCTTAAGAAGCTCTATTAGTGGACTACTTGAAGTTTAGGAAAGAGAGACTTTACACACCAGGTTGCTTTCTACATTTACCCATTATGGAAGGGATTGAGACTTATATACTGCCTTTTTGTAGTTTTACAACCATACATACAGGTACTTCAAGCATTTTCCCTGTCTGTCCCGGTGGGCGCACAATCTCTCTAATGTACTTGGGGCAGTGGAGGATTAAGTGACTTGCTCAGGGTCACAGGGAGCAGTGCAGGTTTGAACCCACAACCTCAGGATGTGGAGGCTGTAGCTCTAACCACTGCGCCACACTCTCCTCCCATTAGTCAGCTGTACATCTGGTCACAGTCGGAGTGAGAGTATATGTCCTTTAGATTTAATGTTGCCTTGAGGTTTTACTGATTTTTTGGTCTTTTAATTTTTTGGCAGATTGTTATATTTTTACTCTTGTGCTTATTAATTTATACATTTTGTCATTTTGGTTTACATGTTACTATGTTTGTCCCACCAGGACAGAGAGGGAAAATGCTTGTGTACCCAATTGTAAACCATTTCATATGCCTTTGTCCAAGCAGTATATCAAATCTCAATCCCTTCCCACCCCCCTTTGAGAAAATTATTTTGTTACTAGATATTTGTTTTGGACTAATATTTAAGTAAAAAAATAAAACCCTCCCCACTATTAAAGCGTAAGCACCCCTCCCAATCCCACATGCACTCCAGGCAGAGTTATTGCTCCTCTCTCCCCAACTGAACACATGCCTCCTGCAGCGTTATGGTTCTTCCTAGCCCTGTCCAGGCTGCAATAGGAATTTGCTTTATGAATCTGCCCTTTGATAAGGCAGTGGATAAAGTGCAGCAGTCCTCAAGCACCATTTGCATCTGGAAATCATAGAAGCAAATAGGTGGTTAGAATTTACCAACAATGGCAGGAGTGCAATGCCCAAGAACTTGGCAGTTGCTCCTGAGGAACAACCTAACTTCTCACAACAAGTTCCTCTACATCATCTGCTGCCTCCGATCATTCCAAGCTTATACAACAATGGCCAATATTTATCAGTTGTGTTTTACCAACCCTATCATGACATCTAAATATATCCAAAGATCTGGGTTGGAATATCGCCGCCGCCATCTTTCACATATACCTTACTTGTGAGTCGGATGACAACGGCGACCTCTGTAAGATGGGGTTGAATGAGGGGATCGGATGTAAGATTGTTGGGGGGAGATAGTGTTTGAAGAACGATTCACTACAGCTTCCTTATTCTTTTGTTATTTACACAGGGAGACCCTTGAGACAGCACTAGTTGTGCGAAACATGTCGGGTCAGACTCCCAGGTTTGGCTGTGTTTAAGCTAAGTACAAAAGCTCTTTAACACTTTTATATACCAGTATACTATTTAACTTTATAAATTAAACAAATATACGAAATAATGAATGATTAATAGAGCATTTAAGATTGATGGCCAATGATGAGGCACCATGTAAATCTCCCGCTTTCTTGAGATGGTTTAGCGGTGGAGTGGTGGGGCTGAGGTGTCCTTCTGAAGCTAAGTATAGAGGCTAAGATTTATATTCCTGATATTCCAACCCAGATCTTTGGATATATTCCGATCATTCCAAGCCATTGCTGTGCTCCTTCCCTACCTCCCAGCCCTGGAGTAATTACATCCACTGGAACTGTGTCTCTTTCTCATGGACTGATTTTGGCTCCCAGCCTGACACTCTGCTAGTAGAAGGCCTTACTTTGGCAATAGCTGCCCAGAGGGTCTCATGCTCAAGGAAGAAGTCCTCAACTGCCCACACGAAATCCAGGTGGTCTGAAGCCCTCTTTATGTAGTTCTTAAACAATGGAGCCCACTTCCTCAGCAGCTGCAAAAAAAAAAAAAAAAAAAAAAGGAGATGACTAATTGGTATCCAGTAATCCAGTGTGTATAAAATTATAAACTACATTTGTCTACAGGCCTGGCCAGAATCAATCACAACTTGAATTTGAGGGGGGGGATGGAAGGACAAAGAAATGTGTCTTCAGTCTTCACCTTCTGGCTTCATTCACTCTCACATCAGTGCTAAAGGCTTATCCAAGATTCAAGTTCAAAGACTGCACAACCCGTACTACCAGCGGGCTGTATTGTCTCAGCACATCAAAATCTCAGACTGGATGAATCAAAGTGACGGTGAGTATTGCATCACATAGGACAACTGGGAGTTACTCATACACATGACATCTGGCATAAAAACTTTCACTTACAGGCACCAATGCTGTTGAGTACTGGTTTGGTCTCACCGTCTCCAGCTGCTGCAGCGGAAACTCCAGAACCACTTTGGAGAGAACCTGCATCACCTCCTTCATGGAGATATTATAAGCATATCTGGCGCAGAAAGAGAAAACCATCAGTTGTGATTTTTCACACTAACTAGGGCCTCAACCATACCACATTTATCAAGAAAAGCCACACTTCAAAGAGGGTGCTTTAGACTGGAACAGAGGCAAAACCCCGTTCTGATCTAATGTTGAGAAGTACCATCTGTACAGCAACAGAGTCCAAAAGCAAGAAATCTGATACAGGAGAGGTTGATTTCTCTGTCTCTTCCTCACAAGTAACCAAACCCATGACAACAATTGTCAACCTTTGTTTCACAAATGTCAAAATATCTTCAAAGTCCCCAATTAGACACATATTGTATCTTTGTAATGCATCATTTTTGTAAACCGCTTAGAAACCTCACGGTTATTAGCGGTATATAAGAATTAAATTAAATAAATAAAATAAATGCTCATAAAATGGACTAGCCAAAAGGGCCACTCTGGGCTACTAGACATATTTTAATGCCACAGTGCTGGATGAATTGCTTCCAATTTATTTAGGCCTTTTAGTTTCAGGTTTTCAATTTAAATTATACTTTTTTTAGTAGCAGCCCAAGAAGCATAGAAACAGAAACCTGATGGCAGATAAAGGCCAAATGGCCCATCCAGTCTGACCATCCGCAGTAACCATTATCTCTTTCTCTCTCCGAGAGATCCCAGGCCCTCTTGAATTCATTCAGTCTCTCTCCATTACGGTACAGTAAGTATTTCACTATCTATGGAGAGTTGACAATCCAAGGGTCTCATTTTCTAATGCAATGTATTTAAATGATAAATAGGCCCTTTGCATGTAAGTACAGGTTAGTAAGTAAGCTACAGGGTGAAGCAACTTGCCCATCTAGCGGGCTAAGAATCAGGGGAAGTCCGTTTCAAATCCCACAGATGCTCCTTGTGATCCTGGCCACTGAAGCCTCCATTGCCTCAGGGACAGAGAAATGCCTTCTGCACCACTGAGAAAGGTGCGAGTTGAATGTCCTTCTCCCCTTTCAAAATGCTGATGCAGTACAGGGATGGGCAAAATAAATTAATTTTCATAACTATCCAAACATGATCCTCACATGCTTTAGAATTCACCAAGTGCTGATAGCAGAGAAAGTTGTCATGTCCTATGTGACAGACATTACTTAAGGGCGCAGTACTAACAACTTCTGATTCAGAAAGAAAAAGGGAAGCCAGTGCCGCAGATATTAATGTAGAGCACAGATTTAGCTATTGATAAAGGAAACAGAAGAAGGGGAGCCAGTGCCGCAGACATTACTGTACAGCACAGATTTTAGATTCTCCAGGCAGGAAAGCAAAGAAGGGAAGTCTGTGTCTCAGACATTATTTCATATTGCAGATTATAGATAACCATACAATGGGAAAGAGGGGGAGGAGCCTGCACCGCAGAGAAAGCTTTAGAGCACAGATTATACTCCTGATACATGAAAGAGAAAAATGTGCCAGCACCACAGACATTATTTATGAGCACAGATTTAGCTATTGATAAAGGAAACAGAAGGGGAGCCTATGTCTCAGACATTACTTGAGCGAGTTGATCTCTAGCACCAGGTTGTCACAGGAGATGTTCTCCTCCTCACCCCTCTGCAGCGTTCCCAGCACCTCGTTATGAAACACTGCAAAGAAGACATGACGAGATTATTACACTCCACTCACCTTCATGTTTGTTCTTATGTTCAAATATATTTTATTGAGCTCAGCAAAACAACAATCAAGAAACAAACAAAGTATAAACAAGCTCAGCAGTTTAAATAACAGAACCCCCCTCCCTGCAATTCAATACCCCCCAACTAAACCCCCCCATCCCAACACAACCCTTCCCAAAACATCATCCCCCCTGGGTCCTCCTTCCAAATATAGCATGACCATAGAAAACATAAAAGGATCAGGCATACCAAGTGCAACAAAATGAAACAGAATACAAGAATTCAACAGTTCAGCAAGCGGCTTCGAGCCAGCGGGGTCATTGTTGTCCAAAATGGTTCCCAAGTACGTTGAAAGATACGGCCCGGGAGAGAGGAAAGGTCCAGCACATCCCTCCTTTCCCACATCAAGAGAGTAATCATCTGACATCTCCAAAGAGAGTAATCTGGAGCAGCAGCCTCAAGCCATTGCAACAAAATGCATTTCAGGGCCACCAGAACAGTCCACTTAAGGAAGGCAGCAGCCCCCCGTACACAAGGGAAATAGTGAGGAAAAGATCCAAACAGTAACAATGGGGAGCGGCGAATGGTAATTTTTCAAATGAAACATAGAAACATAGAAGATGACGGCAGAAAAGGGCTACAGCCCATCAAGTCTGCCCACTCTGCTTACCCACCCCCTGTCTATGCCCTAATGACCCAATTTCTTTATCTTGACCCTCGTAGGGATCCCACATGGTTATCCCATTTATTCTTAATGTCTGGCACGCTGTCTGCCTCGATCACCTGCACTGGAAGCTCGTTCCAATGATCAACCACTCTCTCTGTGAAGAAATACTTTCTGGTGTCGCCATGAAATTTTCCGCCCCTGAGTTTGAGCGGGTGCCCTCTTGTGGCCGAGGGTCCCTTGAGAAAGAAAATATCATCTTCCACTTCGACACGTCCCGTGAGGTACTTAAATGTTTCGATCATGTCTCCCCTCTCCCTACATTCCTCGAGAGTGTAGAGCTGCAATTTGTTCAGTCTCTCTTTGTACGAGAGACCCTTGAGCCCCGAGATCATCCTGGTGGCCGTCCGCTGAACCGATTCAATTCTGCGCATATCTTTACTGTAATGTGGCCTCCAGAATTGCACACAGTACTCCAGATGAGGTCTCACCATGGCCCTGTACAACAGCATTATGACTTCAGGCTTTCGGCTGACGAAACTTCTAGTGATACAACCCAATATCTGCCTTGCCTTAGATGAAGCCTTCTCCACTTGATTGGCAGTTTTCATGTCTGCACTGATGATTACTCCTAAATCTCGTTCTGCTGAAGTCCTAGTTAAAGTTTCTCCGTTCAAGAAGTACGTCCTGCATGGATTTCTGCTTCCGAGGTGCATGACCTTACATTTCTTAGCATTGAAGCCTAGCTGCCAGGTTGAGGACCAACTTTCCAATGTAAGCAGGTCCTGTGCCATATAATTCTGTAAACTGCATTCACTTACTATATTACATAGTTTGGCGTCTTCGGCGAATAGTGTTATTTTACCTTGAAGCCCTTGAGTCAGATCCCCTATGAATATGTTGAAAAGGAGTGGACCCAGGACCGAGCCCTGCAGCACTCCACTGGTCACCTCCGATGTTTTAGAGAGGGTACCATTAATCACCACCCTCTGAAGTCTGCCACTCAGCCAATTATTGACCCAGGCAGTTAGTGTCTCTCCTAACCCCATCGATTCCATCTTGCTTAGCAGCCTGCGGTGTGGGACACTGTCAAAAGCTTTACTGAAGTCTAGTGTATAAATATTGCAAAATAACAGTGTCTCTGTATCTAATGTTACTTCTGCTATAGGGTATCTACCCCCAGGATCAAACCATTTTTGATGAATCACAAAATGAAGTATCAATATAGCTGCCTTTTGGTGAACCGCCAGGGCACCTATTTGGTGTCCCACCCACCATTTCTGGAATTTCTTGTGCTCCTTCATAGTTAAATGGGTTTCCTGTAAAACTGCCACATCTGCTCTTTGGCAATGTAAAGCCTGCAGGATTTGTTGCCTTTTAATGGGGGAAGTGACGCCGCTGACATTCCAAGAAAAGCACCCGAGGGTCATCCGTATTCCATCAGTAAGGACCCATAAAATTCAAAGTTCAGTGCATTATGTAATGAGTTGGGCAGACCCAACCTCCAGCCACCCTCACTCTTCCCATTAGTAAAACAATTCCCAGAGAGGCGTTTCCAGGTTCTTCTGAAAACTCATTTTTTCTCTCTTGCTTTTCAGCTGGGCTAGTCAACACTTGGGGGTTAGATAGCATGGGGATGGCAGGCAAGTAGTGATTCGCTAATAAGGAATATTTTGTGTGCTATGTGAGCGCCTGGATGTGAATGACTTCTTTCTTATCAGCTACTGGAGTTTCTTTCAAATTTCTTATCTTTATTTGTTTTTAACTGTAAACCACTTAGATCATTTGTTGGTACAGGCAGTATAATAAATCATAATAATTATAGGTAAAGCCAAGTTTTAAGTGGTCCAGCAGGTGTAACTCAGGAGGCATTTTGTTCTACGGTGTGCGAACTGCAGTTGAGAATACTCTAGACCAGGGGTGTCAAATCTGCGGCCCCGTGAAGTATTTTGTGTGGCCCTGGTCAAGAGCAATGCAGTGTTTTCCTCTGCTGCCCCCGGGTGTTTACCATCTTGCTGGCTCCTTCCTCTGTCTTGCTGCAGCGTTTGCACATTTGTGCGGCCCCAGAAACATTTTTTTCGGCCAATGCGGCCCAGGGAAGCCAAAAGGTTGGAAACCCCTGCTCTAGACCTCTATCAAGCACACCACAAGATTTGCAATGATGAGACTCCCAAGAAGCTCAGTGACATTTCAGATCATAAGGCACTCATTTCTGGGCGACATAACTAGAAGAATCATCATGAAGAGCTCTAAAGGTCATGTACGCTAATCGAGAGAGAGATCTACTATTACTTACTCTTTTAGCACCGCTAGATTTATGAAATGCTGTACTTCTGAAGAGTTTACAAAATTAAAAAATAATCTGCAAGAGGGAAAGAACCACATTATGGTGCCGATGATACCTATCTACATGCAAAGAAATTTCTGCCAGCTCTTTGTCCCCAAAACTACTTAATGTTTCAATCCCTTTTCTCCTAGATCTTTCCTTCCCTACATTTCCCTCCCTCTACTCTGCTTGTATTGCTCTTCTTTCTTCCCCTACACACTGCTAAATACTCATCCATAAGCAGGTCACAGATACTGAAAAGTGGGAAATGCTACTGCACTTGCCTCCATCTGGGTTCATCTGACTTCTGATATCAGTGATCTGTTTACAATGCAGAGACACTTTCCAGCTCAGAATCTCCAATAGTAAGTGCTAAGCAGGCAACTAGAGGCATCTCACCCTGGTTTTTTTGTAATAGGAACCATACTTTGCTAATTCACATCTTCTTTTAAAGAAGAAAAGTTAAATCAAGCCACCTGACTTTAACGTGCAATTGCTTTTCTTTAAAGGATACGATGGGAAGTAGCCACAGTTGTCTGGCAGTCCATAGCACAGGCTCTGGTTTCTCACCTTTAATGTCATCCAGTTGTGGAGAAGTACTGCGAACATCCAGCTGCTCAGAGCTCACACTCTGCTCACTTTCACTCTCCTCTTCTGAGTGCAGGGTTAGACCTAATAGCACAAACACACTGCTTCAAAAAAGGATAAAAGCCTGACATGTGCTCTAACATAATTCAAACACTCATTACAAGACGTGCCTGGCTCCCCTCAGAATCACTTCCGGGTCACGGGGCCAGGAAGCTGACGTCAGAAGGAATCCAAAACTGGCGCAATGAGCATGCTTGCAGACATCACTCGAACTGGCAAAAATTAAGAGGTATTGGGGTGGGGGGGAAGCATAAGTGTGGAATGGAGGGCAGGAAAAAGAGTGGTAGAAAACTGGCTCTTCTGGAGGCTGTTATAGGGGAAAACACCTTCTAGGGATTCAAGACAAAGTTAGACAAGTTCCTGCTGAACCAGAACGAATGCAGGTAAGTCTAGACTCAGTTAGGGCACTGGTCTGTGACCTAAGGGCCGCCGTGTGAGTGGACTGCTGGCCACGATGGACCACTGGTCCGACACTGTAGCGGCAATTCTTATGTGGGCATGGGGGGGGCGCCTCCACCCCAGGCACTTCCTACCCTTACTACGCCACTGGTACCAGAACAAATAAAACAAAAGAGTACAAGAGGACAGCGGAGAATGAAGAATTACAAATTATAAAGGGTTGTAGAAAAGGTTAACAACAATTAGTAAAAAAAAAAAAAAAAAAAAGGGGGGAAAATGTCTGCTGTGCTAAAAGAAAAACTAGACTCTATTGCGCCTATCCCAGCTCTGTCTGTACCCTGCCATTTGCTTCAGATGTCACCTTCTTAAGGAAAGTAATAGGTACTCGTTGGTATGGAAGCCAAACTCCTCCAAAGCAAGTTCCTTTAACAAATAATTTGAGAAAATGTCTAACAGTTTAGCAAATTTCAAAATTCCTCTAGACAGCCCAAGGCAGTTTACAAAAAGACATCATAACAGGAATTCATGGAAATAGGGAAATTAAATCTTACCTGCTAACTTTAAGAACATAAGAATTGCAGCTGCTGGGTCAAACCAGTGGTCCATCGTGCCCAGCAGTCTGCGGTGGCCCTTAGGTCAAAGACCAGTGCCCTGAGAATAGCCTTTCTTTCCATTGGTCTCAAAGAATCAGTCCAGACTTTTGGTTTATGCCCATCTACCAGCAAGTGGAGATAGACATAAGCCACAAATCTGGACTGATCCTTTGAGACTAAAGGAAAGAAAATTAGCAGATAAATATCTAATTTTTCTATTTCCATTAATTCTGGTGATTAACCAGCAGGTGGAGACAGAGTATGACAGAACTCTGCCTTAAAGGCTACTGTGCAGATGCTCCCTAGTAAGTACCTCGATATCCAAGCAGTAAAAATATGAAGGAAAAAATAATTCCTGCCTTCTTAAGCTAATATGAACTAAACATAACATGCAATCCAAATAAAAAACATTTTAATCTTCAAAACTTTTAAACTTTGTGTCTATAAACCTGAAACCAAGTAAAACACAAGAGGATTCTGGAGTGATCTTTAAGAACTAGAGACAAGAAAATTAGCATGTAAGATCCAATTTAACCTTCCTTTTCATCCCAAGGATCAGTCCAGACTTGTGGGATGTATAACAACAATTTGGAAGGGCCCAGATACCAAAGCAAGCTTCTGATCCATCACCACATCCAACTGATAATGCTTTGAAAATGAACAATTTTAAGACCGTGTAGCTGATCTGCAAATTTCATTGATGCAGACTGCCAATGCTTCACCAAAGGAAGCAGAAAGCACACTAGTTACGTGAGCTTTGTTATGCAAGTATGCTCTTTTACCAACCAGGCTGTAAGCTGAAGAAACAGACTCTGAGCTAACTTGCTATAGTGGCTTTAGAGACAGATATACTTTTTCTCAACTCCAGAAATGAGGATGAAAAGATGATCAGAGCATTTGAAATCATTTGTTAACTTCAAATATTGCCAAAGAACTCTATGAACACCAAGCAACCACAGAAAATCATAATCCTCCTTACTAAAAGAAGAAATGCAGATTGGTTGATTGAGGACAAAAGTACTGGATGCAATTAAGAGATCAAAGAGCAAAATTTGAAATTGAAAGTGAGCTGCAAGGACCAAAAAACACAGGAAGTGTTGAGGAGGAAGCAAAATTGAAATACAAAAGCAGGTTTCCTTGGGATCTAAGGAAATAAGGACAGGAATTCTTCTGGCTGTACCAACACTTGAGATCCAGTACTGCTCCCAACTGAAGTAGAGACTGCAAGGTTTCTCAAACTGCTTGCCTTTTTTTCAGGTGATTTGCTGAAAGATTAGGTTCTTACCTGGATAATCTTCTGTTAATACACCTTTAATAATTAATAATAATAATTTTATTTCTTATATACCGCTATACCATAAGTTCAAAGCGGTTTACAACAAGATACATACAGTGAGTATGTGAAGTGAGGAGAAAAAACAGTTTGAACTGGGATACAAATTACAAATGGAAGAAAACCAAGTTGTTTTGAATCTAAAGATGTGAATAGTCGAAGATTGATACAGGGAAATACATTTACTAAAGGGAAGAGCATGAGTAATCTAAAATCTAGAGAGAAGGGGATTGAGAAGAGGAAAGTTGGAGGGATTGGACATGAATTGGGATTAGAATTTGTTAAATAGATGGGTCTTCAGAGATTTTCTGAAGTCAGCATGAGGTGGCCTCGAGTATGGGTTTTACGAGCCATGTGTTCAGTTTGGTTGCCTGGAATGATAACATTCTGTCTAGGAACTTCTTGTAACAGCATGATTTCAGGGGAGGATAATTAAAGAGATTTATTCTGCGGGAGCTCTTGTTAGAGATGTTGAGGATGAATTGAGAGGCGAGGTAAGTTTGTAGCATCCCAAAAACCGCTTTGTAGCTGATGCAGGCAAACTTTAAGAGTATTCTGGATTCCACCGACAACCAGTGGAGCATCTGGAAGTATGGGGTGACATGTTCCCATTTTTTTAAACCAAAGATTAGCCGGACCGCAGTGTTCTGAATTAATCTCAGCTTGTTAAGTGTCTTTTTATAAGCTCCTAGATATATAATGTTTCAGTAATCCAGCATACTCAAGATGGATGATTGAGCCAGTAATCGGAAGGACGATTCATCGAACAATTTTTTAATGGTGCGGAGCTTCCATAGGATTGATATACTTTTTTTGAACAGTAGGTCTGTATGCTTTTCCAGGGTTAGGTGTTTATCTAGTGTAACTCCCAGTATTTTTATGGTTTGGTTAATTTCGTATTCTCGGCCATTCACGTGGATCGTGTTATCTTTTATCTTTTCGTTGGGGGATGCCAGGAAGAATTTTGTTTTTTCTGTGCTAAGTTTTAGTTTGAAGGCCGTCATACAAAGCTCTGCTTTTCTTAGGTCTGAGACCCTGACTTAGTGCAGAGGTTCAGGCAACCAAACATCCTACTTTAAAAATGCTCAGTTTTTCTTCTCATTTTTACCCTGCCCCCTCAGCACTAGGCTTTTTCCACCTTCACACCCAACAGGCATCTCTTCAAGCTCCCCTCAGGAGTTTTTGCCATCTCCTCCAGGGTTACATTTGTTTTTAGTGCACAGTAAATTTGAAATTGCACTCACACTATGTTCTTTCTGAAAGCTCATAAAGTGAGAATTAACATCAGAGCTAGCTTCAAGACAAGTCACACCACATTATCTAAAGCACTCACTCACCCCATAAGTTCTGCCTTAGTTCATCCTCTTCTTCTTCGTCCAGGTCGATTTCTTTCCAGACATAACCTTTGCCTTCTGACCCCACTTCTGCTTTATTGTAACCTGGAAGATGATTTGTTCAGGAGATTTTCACTGAACATGAGATTCCTACATCAGGACAGTGATTCTGGTAACAGGACTTACTCTGCCCAGCTGACTAACCACCCATCTTTACTGCCAACTTTTCTGCTATATGCTAGCTTTAAAGAGCCCCCCTTCCCATTTACATCACTAGGTACCTTTAACTGTAGCTTTCTTCTCCTCCTTGGTCACTCCACCATCATCACTGAACTCATCTTCTTCTTCTTCTACATCCGGGAGGTGCAAGGAGATCACTGTGCCTTCGGGCAGATTAATGTCTGGACCCACCACTACCTAGAATAGAGAAAGGCCTAATTGAAAACAAATTGCAGTTTTTATGGCCTCCCAAACTTCATTCAAACAAGAACTCTAGCAAGGATTTTCTGAGTCAAGGACCGTTTCACATCTCCTGATCCCCTCTTCTTGCATCAAGCAACTAAGATGATCTTAAAGTGTAAGAGATGGGAGAGGGCAGCACCTTGCTCTAGCTTCCTGTGGATTTAAGCTACTGATGTTCATTTTAAAGGTATTGCACTGTATTGGAACAATTTATCTACAGTTGAACATCATTCAGCACATCTCAAATGTGCTCACAAACTGAGATACAATTAGAGGTTACTTCAGTTAGAAAAATAAAAAAACTGGCTTCCACAGAGAAACAAACTTTGTTAGGATAACCATCATGTATCTGGTTCCTGGAGTATAGGCTCAAGGTTATTTAATTAAATTGCTTTGTCCCATCAGATAAGGTATAACTGTACTGAGCAAGCTTTTCTGGGCACATAGCCTAGTCTGCCAAAATATTTTGGTGCTTTTTGCCCCAATCTTGAACACCTGGGTTTGCCTCATCTATCACCAAGTCCAATTAATGGTACCCTTGAAATTATTTCTGGGCAAGGAATTACAAACACCTGTGTATGATTTCATTATAACAAGTGTATGTTATCTTTAGTTTTGCAAAAGTATAGTTGTGATTCATATGGGAATACTGACACTTCAAAGATTGGGAAAATGTTATTTATCTGACCCTAAAGGTCAGGGAAAGCCAAAACCAAATAAATTCCAGCTGACTTCACAGGTCCGGTGGGATTTCGGTCAGTCCCTGCTGTCCTCACTGAAATCCCCATCTTTCTGTGTGTTTGCAACTTTAAGTACTTAGGGAAGATATCTCTCTTTCCTTCCTGCTGAACTAACCACTATATAGCGGTATATAAGAAATAAATTACATTACATTACATTACATTACTAGACTACTCCTGCACCCAACTAGCTAGAATCTCTTCAGTAGAGAAAGAAATAGCAAAAAAGGACTAGCAACTCTCTACATAAAAAGATAATATTAACGCAGATGAATTGTAAGGCAGTGGGCAGTAGCTTAAGAACATAAGCAATGCCTCCGCTGGGTCAGACCCGAGGTCCATCGTGCCCAGCAGTCCACTCACGCGGTGACCCAACATGTCCAGGACCTGTGCAGTAATCCTCTATCCCCTTTTCCAACAGGAAATTGTCCAATCCTTTCTTTTTTTTTAAGACCTGCACAACGAGGGAGGAACCGCTTTGCCTGAACACCGGACTCGCAAGGGCACTCCCCGTTAGGGTCTGATGCGCCAAATCGATCCGTGGGGTCCAATCCTTTCTTGAACCCCAGTACCGTACTCTGCCCTATTACGCCCTCTGGAAACGCATTCCAGGTGTCCACCACATGTTGGGTAAAGAAGAACTTCCTAGCATTCGTTTTGAATCTGTCCCCTTTCAACTTTTCTGAATGACCTCTTGTTCTTTTATTTTCCGAAAGTTTGAAGAATCTGTCCCTCTCCACTCTCTCTATGCCCTTCATGATCTTGTAAGTCTCTATCATATCCCCTCTATGTCTCCCCTTCTCCAGGGAAAAGAGTCCCAGTTTCTCCAATCTCTCAGCATATGAAAGGTTTTCCATACCTTTTATCAAACGTGTCGCTCTCCTCTGAACCCTCTCGAGTATCGCCATATCCTTCTTAAGGTACAGCGACCAATATTGGACGCAGTACTCCAGATGCGGATGCACCATCGCCCGAACTTCTTTCGTTCTGGTTGTAATACCCTTCTTGATTATACCTAGCATTCTATTCGCTCTCTTAGCGGCCGCTGCGCACTGTGCCATCAGCTTCATTGTCATGTCCACCATTACCCCCAAGTCCCTTTCTTGGGTACTCTTATTCAATAACATCCCTCCCATCGTATAGCTGTACCTCGGGTTTCTGCTTCCCACATGTAGTACTTTACATTTCTCAACATTGAACTTCATCTGCTATCTCGTCGCCCATTCCCCCAATTTGTTCAAGTCCCTTTGTAATTCTTTGCAGTCCTCTTTAGTCCGAGCTCCACTAAATAGTTTGGTGTCGTTCGCAAATTTTATTATCTCGCAATTCGTCCCTGTTTCTAAATCATTTATAAATATATTAAATAAATAGCAGCGGTCCGAGCACCAAGCCCTGCGGAAAACCACTCGTGACCCTTCTCCAGTCCGAGTAGTGGCCCTTTACTCCTACCCTCTATTTCCTACCCGCCAACCAATTTCTGATCCATCTATGTACGTCTCCTTCCACCCCATGGTTCTTCAGTTTCCGAAGCAGGTGTTCATGGGGTACCTTGTCAAAGGCTTTTTGGAAATTTAGATAGATGATGTCTATGGGGTCTCCTCTGTCCATCGGCCTGTTAATTCCTTTGAAGAAGTGCAATAAGTTCGTTAGGCACGATCTCCCCTTGCAGAATCCATGTTGGCTGGTTATCAGAAGTTTGTTTCTTTCAAAATGTTCATCAATATTGTCTTTTATCAGTGCTTCTGCCATTTTCCCCGGAACCGAGATCAGACTCACCGGTCTGTAGTTTCCCAGGTCACCTCTTGATCCCTTTTTAAAGATGGGCGTAACATTGGCTATCTTCCAATCCTCCGGGTCATGCCTGTTTTCAGGGATAGATTGCAGATTTGCTGCAGTAGTTCCGCTATTTCTTCCTTTAGTTCCTTCAAAACCCTTGGGTGGATTCCATCCGGACCCGGGGATTTGTCAGTTTTTAATTTTTCTATCTGCCTGCGTACGTCTTCAAGGCTCACTTCCATGGATGTTAATTTTTCTGCTTGATCTCCATTGAAGATTTGCTCAGGTTCCGGTATGTTGGATGTGTCTTCATTTGTAAATACAGACGAAAAGAACATGTTAAGTCTTTCTGCCACTTCTTTCTCCTCCTTCACCACTCCCTTCCTGTTTCCGTTGTCCAGCAGTCCCACCTCTTCCCTAGCTGGCTGCTTCCCTTTAACATACCTAAAGAACGGTTTGAAATTTCGTGCTTCCCTGGCTAGTCTCTCTTCATACTCTCTTTTGGTTTTTCGAACCATACGGTGACATTCTTTTTGATACTTCCTGTGCTCTTTCCAGTTCTCCGCAGTTTGTCCTTTTTCCATTTCCTGAATGAATTTTTCTTATTGTCTATCGCTTCCTTCACTACTTTAGTTATTCACGCCGGGTCTTTTGTTCGACTCTTTTTGCGACCCTTTCTGAATCTGGGGATATGCAGATTTTGCACCTCGCTCAACGTGTCCTTGAAAAAAGACCAGGCATGTTCTACCATCTGCCATTTCTTGGAAGTATTCCTAAGTTTCTTCTTACCATTTCCCTCATTGCTTCATAGTTTCTTTTCTTGAAGTTGAAAGTTGTCGCTATGGTTCTCTTTCCTTTCGGTATTCCTACCTCAACCTTGAAACTTGATCATATTATGATCGATGTTTCCCAACGGTCCCATTACTTTCACTTCCTTTGATGGGCCGCCGTGTAAGCGGACTGATTGGCATGATGGACCTCTGGTCTGACCCAGCGGAGACACTGCTTATGTTCTTATGAGACATCCTAAGGTGTAAACCTAGGGAGGTATAGAAACAGGGAAATACTTTTAAAACCAATAGGAGGAAATATTTTTCTACCGAAGAGAATAGTTAAGCTCTGAAGTGCATTGCCAGAGGATGGGGTAAGAGATGTTAACGTAGCTAGTTTTCAGAAAGGTTTGGACAAGTTCTTGGAGGAAATGTCCATAGACTGCTATTGAGACAGACGTGGGGGAAGCTACTGCTTGCCCTGGGATTAGTTGCCTGGAATGTTGGGTTTCTGCCTTGTGGTGTACTGAGAGGAAGAATTTTGACTAGATGGACACTTTCAACCAGTTTGTATGACCTGACCTTCCCTTTACTGTCTTACAATGTTATCCGGTCTGGATGAAAATACTTCTCAGCAGTACAACTTACCTTAGCAGTTAGCACACAATGGGGGTTCAATTTGACCTGTTTTTTCACCTCTACCCCATCACAAACTATTGATTGTTTGATCTCAACGTTGTCTTCTATGTGGATGTCATCCCAAATGTGTGCACCGTCCAGAATCACATTGTCACCTGTTAGAAAACACAGATAGGCAGCATGAGGAATATTCAGCCTGAAACCCAATTTCCCAGGCTGGATTTGAGATTCTGGTACCCATGGGCAAAACTGGAAAGCAGATCCTTAACAATAGGAAGAGGAGGACTGTCAGAAATCCCAAGACAACTGACGAGTCAGAGAAAGAGCAATTAACAGAATTATAAAATCACTTTCCCCTCCAGTGTTTTACTACATAAAACAGAAAAAAATAACACAAACCTCCTCTCTAACACCACTCTCCCGAAAGCTAGAGCTACATAGCACAGTTTAAACCTATTTACCAACTCATAATAATTTTACAGTTGGCTTGAGCAAACACATTTTTTGGAAACAAAATCATAAATTTCTTCATCGTAAAACCATTATAAAAGTAGAAATTATATAAAAGAAAGAAGGTTTACAAGTGATGACAATAAAATTTGCAATGCAGTTTCTTTTTTGCCCCATGGACTGTTTCCTTAATTGCATAGGCACTGGGGCATTTGAGGTCTTTTTCCTCATCGCACTGAAATTGCCATCACTCTTTATGGACACCGTGTTCACAGTTTTGTTGCTACATTACCCAATAAATATGTATCTCTATATGCGTGCAATACTAAATTTGGTACTTAAAATCTGCATTGAAAATTATTTATTCAGTATTAAGAAGGATGAAAAGATGTCTAGGAAAGATCAATAGTTCTGACTCCTAGTTTGGCTTTGCTTTGAGAACACCAGTGACTGCAAGGGCCATTACATAATGTAAGATCAAGAAAGGGGAATTTTGTTTTAAAACTGAATTTTGCAGGGAAGTGGGAGAGAGCTGAGGAATGCCTGCAGTTGACTATTCCAGTAATCATGCCACATATTATTAGCTCAGGGGTTGAATTTGAGTAGCACAGTTTCCTGGCCAATAACCAGACACACCAAAGCTAAAGCAAAAGTCTTAATGTCGCAAAAGAAGCATGCCAACCTCTGGTGGCAGTTTTAAAGCAGCTCACACTTGCCCCGAGGCAGCGCAGGCAATTTTTATACATTAAATATCTTGCTTCAAGGTGCATTTGCTCCTATTATAAAAGACTGATTGTGCCCGATTCAGGAAGTCCAGCTGAGACCTCTGAGGTAGAACAGTTCATACCACACCACGTTATCAAAGATTGCTTCATATAATAAATGTCATATTTATTTGCCACTAATTGGTTCTCTTTGCAGCTTCTTTTGCGACATTTGGTAGGCTTAGACAACAGCACAGAATGTCTTACATGGCTAAGACTGCCCCGTTAAAATTAGAAACTGTGCAAGCTACTTTCACAGTTTTGAATTATAGGGAATATTTTAAAAGCCAGCTCTAGATTGTCTCCTTCATATACTGTATCTCTTCTCCACGATACAGAAGCTTGACAGAGAACTAGACATATTAATTTTTAATCCATAGATACAAAAAAAAAAAAAAAAACCTTTTGATATTTCCGAGCCTGACTTTGCTTAGTCAGAACTGGCCTAGGTCATGCCATGGTGCGACCTCATTTGGAGTATTGCATTCAATTCTGGTCTCCTTATCTCAAGAAAGATATAGTGATGCTAGAAAAGGTTCAAAGAAGAGCGACCAAGATGGTAAAGAGGATGGAATGCCTCTCATATGAGGAAAGACTAAAACGGTTAGGGCTCTTCAGCTTGGAAAAGATATGGCTGAGGGGAGATTTGATTGAAGTCTACAAAATCCTGAGTGCAGTAGAACGGGTACAAGTGGATCAATTTTTCACTCTGTCAAAAATTACAAAGACTAGGGGACACTCAATCAAGTTACAGGGAAATACTTTTAAAACATCTTCTATGTTTCTATGTAATAGTTAAACTCTGGAATGCGTTGCCAGAGGATGTGGTAAGAGCGGATAGTGTAGCTGGTTTTATGAAAGGTTTGGACAAGTTCCTGGAGGAAAAGTTCATAGTCTGTTATTGAGAAAGCCATTGCTTGCCCTGAATCGGAAGCATAGAATATTGCTACTCCTTGGGTTTTGGCCAGGTCCTAGTGAGCTGGATTGGCCACTGTGAGAACAGGCTACTGGGCTTGATGAACCATTGGTCTGACCCAGTAAGGCTATTCTTATGTTCTTATTTTCAGTCATAACTTTCCTGTGTTCATTTCTCTCTCAGTGTTTAACCCTCAGCCATTTGCACTTTACGTCTAATTATTTGGAAACAGGATCCTGTGGTAGACGGACCCCTGATCTGACCTAGGAGGCCAACTCATAGGCCTAGATTCTCTATATGGTGCTGATACTGATCGTGTGTCAATAACAAGGCGGCACCATAGAGAGAATCGCACATTCAGGAAGGATAGGCACCGGAAACGTAGGCTAGGGTTTTGCACCCGCAACACCCATGGTGGCTTTAAGCGCCATAAGGCCTTTTGTTTAGGCACCGGGAAACGATTTAAATTCAATGTTTTTTTCCCGTTTTAAATGGTGTTTCTCAATTAATTTAGGTGTCAGTAGGTTTAAGCAGCACTTATAGAATTTCCCCCATAGTGGCACCTTTCCGAAGCAGCCCTAAAATAAGTGGGAGCAGGCCCACTTTGGAAAAGGTTTCTGGCACCTGCTAAGTTCCTCACATGCACATGCCTATTGTTTCTGAAGAAAGATGGAGCAATGCACGCAGGATCAAAGCAGAGGCTGGGATCGGCACACACTCACCTATGCTGCAGTTCTGACCGATGGTGCTGTTGCTGATGTAACAGTTGCTGCCAATGACAGTCCTGTGACCCACCACCACATTCTCTTCCAGTACGCTGCCGTGCCCCAAGCTGACCTCCACGCCCCGGTAGATATTGTGCCTGCAATGTGTGTAGTTCCGCGTCTCTTCATCCGTGAAGTTCACCTCAGGGGTCAAGGGGTAAACCCAGCGTCGGACAATATCAGAACTCACAGCTTCATACATCAGCAGGTTGGAGACGCGAGCTCCATATTCCTCTACTGTCACATGCATATGGATCTGGTTACCCTGAGTCTGCACCATATAAAAACAAACAAATGCAACAAAGGAAAAATTATCCAAATAAAAAGTCGTAATAAGCTGCAAGGGTGAGGTAAGGAGAAATTAGGTTCTTACCTGCTAATTTACTTTCTTTTAGCTTCTCCAGACCAGTAGAGGTTAACTTTACGATTGGGTATATATCTAATCATGACCAGCAGGTGGAGACTGAAAACAAAACTTTGGGACAGTATATCCTAGCCCCTCCTCTCTATTTCCCTCAGTCTGCCGAATAGCCAAGCAGAACCAAGAACTGGAAAACAACAGAGAGAAAAAACAATACTCCGAAAGGAGTAACAAATAACATACCCAAAAATGCTGTTGGAAAATGCAGAGGAGAAATTCCCGAAGGAAGAAGGTCCCCACAGCTCGCCAGCTAAGCCAGCCGAGCCACAGCCGCTGTTCTTCAATTCTCCCCGGCCCTAGAAAAATACTAGAACCCGCAGCAAAAACCAAAAACTGCCCGCGCAACAGCCCCAACAACAACAACAACAGACAGGGTGGGAACCTCTACTGGTCTGGAGAAGCTAAAGAAAGTAAATTAGCAGGTAAGAACCTAATTTCTCCTTCTTTAGCACTCTCCAGACCAGTAGAGGTTAACTTTACGATTGGGACGTACCAAAGCAGTCCCTCTCACGGGCGGGACCCCCGAAGGGCCGATACCAGAACACGCTCACCGAACACCGCGTCCCGACGCGCCTGAACATCTACCCGATAATGCCGAACAAAGGAATGCAAGGAGGACCAAACCGCAGCCTTACAAATATCCACCGGAGGCACGAGCGACGACTCAGCCCAAGAAGCCGCCTGACCCCTAGTGGAATGAGCCTTGAGAAACTCCGGAACCGGCTTCTGACTCAGAAGATAAGCGGAAGCAATCATCTCCTTGATCCAGCGCGCAATAGTAGCCTTAGAAGCGCCAGCCCCCCGACGAGGACCCGCCAGAAGCACAAAGAGATGATCGGAGCTCCGAAAATCCCGGGTCCGCTGCACATAAGCATGGAGGACCCGACCGACATCCAACTTGCGCAGCTGTCGTTGCTCAGAAGAACCCTCCCGACTACCCAAGACCGGGAGGACCACCGATTGATTGACATGAAAAGGAGAAACTACCTTCGGCAGAAAGGAAGGAACAGGCCGCAAAACAACCCGCTCCTTCGAAAACTCCAGGAAGGGAGCCCTACAAGAGAAAGCCTGTAGCTCCGACACCCGTCTAGCGGAAGTAATGGCCACCAAAAAGACCGACTTCAGCGTAAGGTCCTTCAACGAACAGCCATCCAACGGCTCGAAAGGAGGGCGCACTAGAACAGAGAGAACCAGATTGAGATCCCAAGAGGGAATCGAGGGCCTTATGGGAGGCCTGATCAACTTGGCCGCCCTAAGAAAGCGAATCACATCAGGAATGGCTGACAAACGCTGACCTGTCACCAGCCCCCGAAAAGCCGACAGGGCCGCCAGATGAACCCGAAGAGAAGACCAGGCCAGGCCCCTATCCAGGCCATCCTGCAAGAACTCTAGAATGTTTAGGCAGAGAAGCGCGAAAGGAGACCACTCCCCGCGCTCGGCACCATTCCTCAAAAAGACGCCAAACCCGTACATAAGCCCGAGAGGTAGAAAGCCTCCGGGACCCCAAAAGTGTAGAGATCACCTTGTCGGAATATCCCTTCTTACTCAGGCGGCCCCTTTCAAGAGCCAAGCCGTAAGACAAAAGGGAGACGGGTCGAACATGGGAATGGGACCCTGCGTCAGAAGATCGCATCCGAGAGGCAGAGGAAGAGGATCCGCCACCAGATGCCTCACCAGATCCGCATACCACGGACGACGAGGCCAATCCGGAGCCACCAAGACCACCAGCCCCGGATGGCGAACAATGCGAAGCAGTACTCTGCCCACTAATGGCCAAGGAGGGAACACATACAACAGCCCCTCCGTTGGCCACGGTTGGACCAGAGCATCCAGACCCTCGGCCAGACCGTCCCTGCGACGACTGTAGAAGCGGGGTACTTTGGCGTTGCCACTTGTAGCCATCAGATCCATCAGGGGCTGCCCCCAAGCACGCACTAGCAACTGAAACGCCTCGGCGCCGAGACACCACTCTCCCGGATCCAAGAAGTGACGACTGAGGAAGTCCGCCTGAACGTTTTCTACCCCGGCAATGTGAGAGGCCGAGAGATCCAGAAGATGCGACTCCGCCCAAACCATGAGCCGAGCCGCCTCCTGCGCCACCAGAGTGCTCTTGGTGCCCCCCTGACGATTGACATAAGCCACCGCCGTGGCATTGTCCGACAGGACTCTGACCGACTTGCCCAACAAAAGGGAGTGGAAAGCCAACAGCGCCAGCCGGACCGCCCTGGTCTCCAACACGTTGATCGACCAGGAGGCCTCCTCCGTGGACCAGGTTCCCTGAGCTGAGTGACCCAGGCACTGGGCCCCCCAACCCAGGAGACTCGCATCCGTAAGGAGCACCGTCCACTGCGGAAGATCCAGACCCACCCCCTGAACTAGGTGAGGGGTCCGGAGCCACCAACGCAGACTGCAGCGCGCCAAGCCTCGCAGGGGAACCGGAACATCCATCCCGTGCCTCTGGGGAGACCACCTCCGGAGCAGAGCATACTGGAGAGGACGCATGTGGGCCCGCGCCCACCTCACCACGTCCAGGGACGCCGCCATCGACCCCAGGACCTGGAGGAAATCTCGCGCCCGAGGACACCGGGACGCCAAAAGCAGGCGAATCTGAGACTGCAATTTGCTCACCCGGGCCTCTGGGAGGAAGACCTTCCCCAAGGAGGTGTCGAACAGCACCCCGAGGTACTCCAGACGCTGAGCCGGAACCAACCGACTCTTGGAAAGGTTGACCACCCAGCCCAGCGACCGGAGAAACTCCACCACCCGAGCCGTCACCCGGGAGCTTTCCTGCAACGACTTGGCCCGAATTAACCAGTCGTCCAGGTAGGGGTGTACCAGGATGCCCTCCGACCGCAAGGCTGCCGCGACGACCACCATCACCTTGGTGAACGTCCGGGGAGCCGTGGCCAGCCCAAAGGGAAGCGCACAGAACTGATAGTGCCGACCCAAGATCGCAAAGCGCAGGAAACGCTGATGAGAGGCCCGAATAGGAACATGCAAGTAGGCCTCCGTCAGATCGAGAGAAGTGAGAAACTCCCCCGGCTGAACCGCCAGAATGACCGACCGCAGCGTTTCCATACGGAAAGAGGGAACCTTGAGAGCCCTGTTGACCCCTTTCAAATCGAGGATGGGCCGAAAAGTCCCCTCCTTCTTGGGCACCACAAAGTAAATGGAGTACCTGCCCGTGCCCCACTCCGGGGGGGGGCACTGGAACTACTGCCCTGAGATCTAGCAAGCGCTGAAGGGTCTGGCGAAACGCCAGCGTCTTCCCAGGAGTCTGACATGGAGAAGCGAGGAAAAAATCCGGCAGAGAGCGGGCGAACTCCAGGGCATAACCGTCCCGCACCACCTCCAGGACCCACTGATCGGACGTGATCTCGGCCCATTTGGGAAAAAAGTCGCGCAGCCGGGCCCCCACCGGAACCAAGGGGGGCGCCGGCAAGGCGTCATTGTGCAGGACGGGAAGCGGGGGAACCGGCGGAGGGATTCCCTGCCCCCCGACGGGCCCCCCGAAAGGGCTGCATGCGCTGGAAGAACCGACCCCGGGAAAACCCCGGAGACTGGAAAGAAGCAGCCCCACGCCCAGGGCGATACTTGCGAAATTCCCGCAAACGCCCCCGGGCCGCACCACCCCGAGACGCCGGGCGGGCACGGTCCTCCGGCAGACGGGGAACTTTCGAGTCCGACAGAGTCTGAATCAACTTATCCAAGTCCTCTCCAAATAAAAACGACCCCCGAAAGGGAAATTTAGTAAGCTTAGCTTTGGACGCAGCATCCGCCGCCCAAGCGCGCAGCCACAACACACGCCGTGCGGCCACGCCAAAAGCCATGGACTTAGCCGAGATCCGCACCAAGTCATACAGAGCATCCGAGAGGAATGAGGCAGCCATCTCAATCTTCGCTACCTCCTGATCCACCAGAGACCAGTCGTCAGACTCTCGATCCAAGACCCGCTCCGCCCACCGAAACACGGCGCGAGCGACCAGTCCCCCACAAATAGCCGCCTGGACCCCAAAGGCAGAGACTTGAAAATTTTGCTTAAGGATGGTCTCCAATTTGCGCTCCTCAGAGTCCCGCAAGGCAGAACCGCCCTCAACAGGCACGGTATGCCGCTTGGAAATAGCCGAGACCACCGCATCCACGACTGGCGAAGCTAACGTAGCCCGATCCCCTTCAGGAATGGGATACAGGCGAGCCATGCTGCGCGCCAGCCGAAACGGCGTCTCCGGCGTTTTCCACTGCTCAAGAATAATATCCCGAATATCCTGATGCATAGGAAAAGAGCGGGAAACGGAACGGATCCCTCGTAACAGAGGGTCCCCCACACGCGGAGTCTCCGGCGGCGCGTCCTCAAAACGCAAAGCCGAAGAAACCTGTTGAATAAGGTCAGGCAGCTCATCTCTCTGAAAAAGGCGCACCACGGACGCCTCGTCACTGGAGAACGGGAAACCCGACAACCCGCCGCCAGCTTCCGTCCCCTCCAGAGGGTCCTGGAATTCCTCAGAAGGGTCCAGGTCCTCCTCCAGACCGACACGTTCCTCCGACCACAAATCCTCGTCCCACGACACCCGCGGACGCTTGGACAAGAGAGGCGGCGGAGGGGACGTCACGTCAGACGAGAGAGGCAAAGCCGCAGGGAGCGCGGAGGAAACCCCACCCCCCGAGACCCCCTGGGCGCAACCGGGACCCCCAGCCGCCTGAAAATAGGCTTTGCATAATGAAAAGAAAAAATCAGGGGAAAAACCCCCCGAGGGTCCCAAGGGACTCCCTGCCACAGCAGGGGACCCAGCAGAAACCTGCCCCTGCTTAGCCAAAACAGGGGGAAGGTCACCTGAGGTGGAAGACAAAATGGAGGGGCCAGACAGAGAAGATGGCGTCTTTCCCGCCAAAACAGCTCCCTCCATAGCCTGCAGCGGCTGAGAGACCTGAATAGTCTCAGCCGCTAAAACAGGCAAGCCGGCATCAGCTGTCAAAATATCAGCTGAGAGGGAATCCTCTAAAACCCGACCGTCGGCGGCTCGGGGAATCCCTCCGTGGGCGGACGGAGAAGACCGGGCTTCTCCACCGTTCCCTGCCGACTCGCGAGGCACCATCGGCGGGGAGCTCTGGGCGCCTGCAGCCGCTGCCGACGGAGCTCCTCCACCGCACCGGCCTGAACACCGCTTGCACAGGCCGGCCGCGAGTGCCTCGCGTCTGGAGCACAATGAGCACTTTTTCCCTTTAGAAGTGCTCATTGCTCCATACGCGACCTAGCTGTAAAAAAGTGCCGGTTAGTTGAAAAAATACAGTAAAATACAGTTTTCTTAAAGGGATACAACCCTCCAGACCAGCACTACCTCAGGATTTTTTTTTTTTTTTTTTTTTTTTTTACAGAACAGACTCCACAGGCTCTCGAAGCAATATGCCTTGCTTGATTTAGGGGGCAAGGCTTACTGCTGAGGCTCCTCTAAAAAAATATGGGGAGGTGGAGGAAGTGGGGGGAGGGACCCCGCTCGTGACCCGCCGGGTTTGACACCCCCGAGGTCGGACGAACCCCCAAACAGAGTCCGTCCAAGCTCCGTCCGGCTAAAAACAGGGACAATAAACCTCTAAACAAATTCCAACAGCCCTACCAAGGGAGATGGGTACAGATCACTCAACACCTGCTGGAGACTGAAAGAAGACTGAGGGAAATAGAGAGGAGGGGCTAGGATATACTGTCCCAAAGTTTTGTTTTCAGTCTCCACCTGCTGGTCATGATTAGATATATACCCAATCGTAAAGTTAACCTCTACTGGTCTGGAGAGTGCTAAAGAATAAGTCACAGTCATTTCTTTTACACGTTTTACTCTTTTACAAGATTACAAGATGTCTTGTTTAGTGGCTGGCCAGCAACTGGTCAACTGACAGAAATGTATGGCGCAGATGACTCACTCTTGCCAAATTCACTCCACCAGGGCATTAATTCATTCAAACTGACAGTCTCCACAGAACAAGAAACCCTCTTGCTCCAAGAAATAGGAACTCAGAAAGAGGTTTGAGGAAACACTGGCAAGTGGTGGGAAAGCTTTGGCCATCAGTTCCATGCTTAAATGAAGCCCTTCACATTCTGATGCTTTCCCCTTCCCCACCAAGAGCGGTTTCAATTCGGTGCACCATATAGCCTCACCTCCTCTGTCACCAGGATCCCATGTACAAAATCATCCCTGGTCTGGAAATCAAAGTTATCAGTGAAAAGTTCAGCCACCTGTGAAAAGAAGCAAGGAAGGCTGTGAGGAGATCCTATCTGAATCAGGACACACACACCACACTCTCACATCTGTATCTTAATTTCAGGAGACAAGCACAAGCCTGGCACATGCATAGAAAGTGTATGAAGGGAAAATCTAAACATGATGATTTAGTGGACAAGAACATTTTCCTGTAGCTCATCTATAAGTCAAGAAACTCTAAAGCAAGGGTTCTCAATCCATTCCCTGGGACACACCTAGCCAGTTAAGTTTTGAGGATATCTACAATGAATATGCACAAGACATATATTTTTATTTTGTATTTGTATGATTGAAGTCTAAAAAATCCTGAGTGGAGTAGAACGGGTACAAGTGGATCGATTTTTCACTCCGTCAAAAATTACAAAGACTAGGGGACACTCAAAGTTACAGGGAAATACTTTTAAAACCAATAGGAGGAAAAAAATTTTCACTCAGAGAATAGTTAAGCCCTGGAACATGTTGCCAGAGGATGTGGTAAGAGCGGATAGCGTAGCTGGTTTTAAGAAAGGTTTGGACAAGTTCCTGGAGGAAAAGTCCATAGTCTGTTATTGAGAAAGACATGGGGGAAGCCACTGCTTGCCCTGGATCAGGAGCATGGAATATTACTACTCCTTGGGTTTTGGCCAAGTACTAGTGATTTGGATTGGCCACTGTGAGAACGGGTTACTGGGCTTAATGGACCATTGGTCTGACCCAGTAAGGTTAGTCTTATGTTCTTATTAGAGAATGACACGGTGGCAGTTACCGCGGCTAGCCATGGGTAACCTGCCGAAACAGTGGGGGGAAAAGTACTCACTGCAAGCACGGGGACAAGGACAACCACCGCCTCGTAGAGCGGAGAATGGCCTTGTCCCCGCAATTAAAGGAGGGAAGGCACGCAGTCACTGATTGCGCATGGCCCCCTCCCTCCCTACGGCCAAATCTATCTCCCTCCCTCACCTTCACAGCGCTTTAATAAAGAAACTTACTGAAGCTGACGAAGCCTGCCTGCCTGCCTGCAGTCGCGTGTGTGTGGGCAGAAGCTTCTCCTCTGAGGAAAAACTTCCGCCCACACACACACGATTGCAGGCAGGTAGGCTTCACCGGCTTCAGTAAGTTTCTTTACTAAAGCGCCGTGAAGGTAAGGTGGAAGGAGGGAGATTCTCGGGCCACTGAAGGGCGGTGAGGTGGTGAGAGGGAAGGGTGGATGCTGCGGGGACGGGGTGGTGAAGGGGACAGTGGTCCGGGGATGGGGCAGTGACAGGGACAGATTTTTTTCCCTGTGTCATTCTCTAGTTCTTATCACTTATGGCCTAAGTGGTTTACATTCAGGTACTCCATTTAAGTGTGCTAGTGTTGGCTTTAAGAGCTTATATGGAATTTTTTCTCCGTTGCTTACTTTTTTTATTTTTTTAAATTCTTATCTCCTCCAGTCTACTAAGGATATACATAAATACAAATTAATATTACCTTCTGTAAGAGGGATTAAAACTTTAGGTAAAATTTCTCATTCTCTGGCATTCACTATGGTAAAAATTTGGAACGATCTTCCTTCAATTATCAGAACTTCTTTTTCTTTGACATATATTAGAAAAACTCTGAAAACATAATTATTTCAGAAATTTTTAACTGATAGTTGAAGGGAAATACTTTTAAAGTATTTTTTAGTTAAAAACAGAATGTGAATTTACTCTCTTTGTCTTTAATTTTATTACTGTTCCATTAATTAACTTTTATCTTAAGTTTTGTTAACCGGTTCGAGTCCCTTATGGGAATGACCCGGTATATAAAGCAAAGGATTAGATTATTATCAAGCATTTTTTCCTTATCTGTCCCAAAGGGCTCATATTCTTATCTAATGTACCTGAGGCAATGGGGGATTAAGTGACTTGCCCAGGGTCACAAGGAGCCGCATGGGATTCGAACCCACAACCTCAGGGTATATGCAAATATTATCTCATGCATATTTATCATGGGCATCTTGAAAGTCTGACTGACCATGTTCTATTGCGGTACTGGCCAATGAGCTGGGAATATGTAAAGCCCTTCTTCATAGGGCTCAACTGGAGGAGGTGCTAATATCAGAGGGCTCGGAGCCCTTTCTGGTAGTTTCTGAGGCTCACCTGGGGTGAACAGATGCTGATGTGACAGTCCAACAAATCATGACGGACTTCTACCTGAGTACTGTTCTGGAATATGCTCTGAATAGATGAAAATAAAATGAGTAAACATACAATTTTTTGCTTTTCATCTTCCTCAGTTAGATGCTCTCAGTTCTGTTACATACAGGAAATTCTATGATAGTACATGTCTTCCATTAAAAACAGTTTAACCAACAGGGAATCTTTTTACTGAATTTAGCCAGTCACTGATGGATTCAAATCTCTGTCATTCTCTATTTTATTATGACTTATTTAGTATTTTTAAACAATTCCTGATGTGAGGATGGCAAAAGCAGTGGCAAGAGGTGAGGTAACTGAACGGGGGGGGGGGGGGGAGGGGGTTCTAGAACATCAGGTGTACCCCTAGAACAGGCAAGCCCCAAGCCTAGCCACCCCCAGGCTCAACTGAACTGGGAAATCCAGAACAGGAGCAAACCAGATAGAAACATAGAAACATGACAGCAGATAAGGGCCAAATGGCCCATCCAGTCTACCCATCTGCAGCATCCACCAGATGAAAACAGGAGTTTGAGAGAGACTAACCATCCACCTGCTGGAGACAGAGAACACTGAATGACCAAGGAGCATTCCATTCTATATGACAGAGCTCAATTTAATACTATCGCTATCTGCATTTAGATGGTTATAACCACAAGTCTCTGGATTCATCTGCTGCTGCTGACAATTAATACTTTTTTAAATAATTCCTGATGAAAGTGCGCTTTAGTTTTAGCTTCATGAACCCAACTACAACGGGATGCTGTCAATATGGCGTTGCACTGGTATAAGTGCACTAGATATAATGGATACAGAGTAGAATAAAAAGCAGCAGCTCTCTGAGGGCAATCACACTGACCACCGATTACCAGGCTTTGGATACTCAGACTGAACCAGCTGACCAGAAAATACAATAGACTCAGTTATCCAACACCCATAGGGACTGGTACATGCCGGATAAATGTAGTTTCTGGTTGCTTTAGAGTTACTATTAAAAATAGGCCTAATTACTTTAATAGGCTGGTATCTTAATGCATTCTTCTTCATTTTTTCAATCAAGTTCCTTATATTCAACTTGATGTATTTTATCTGTTCTATGTATTACTTCTTTCCCTGCCATGCCGGTAATTTTTGCATTATAAATGCTTTCTGTCTTTATCTGTTTTTTAAGTCCATTATTCTAATTTGTATTTTATCTGTATCCCATGTATTAGCTCACCTTGTTGTGAACCGCCTAGAACTTTTTTGGTATGGCGGTATATAAGAATAAAATTATTATTATTATTAATACTACACCCCATACCATACCTTTTAGGTCCAGCATCTGTTCCTCCCTTCCCACTCTCCTTTCTGGTCTGGGTCACTTTCTCTCTCCCACCCATCCCCCTAAACTTATGGGTTCAGCATCCATGTTTCTTTCTCTCCCCCTCCCCGGTCTGACCTCCAGTGGACCCCCCTCACTCTACAGAGCTGGTATCTATTATCTGCAGCTCTCCAAAGCAGCAGCTGATCAGCAGAGGCAGTGTTGTAAACAGGACAACTCATTCTTAAGGACATAGGACCGGATTCTCTATGTGGCACAGATATCGGTGGCCGCTGATCACATGTCAATCATGCAATTTGTTCCTCTATTTCTAGCCAATGCTTCAGCCTGTTTCCTCACAGGCTCAGAAAAGGCAAACAATTTCTTAATTTGCATTTATCACAGAACTTTACTCAATCCCAGCACCGAGTTCCACAATATATTCACTTTCCAGTCCTTTCCAAGGCTCCCAGTCAGCCTACAGCTAGGAAAGGTGGAAATCTCTCTCTCTCCTTCGGAGACCTCTCTCTCAGGGACCTCCCTGAATGATTCCAGTCTGGGGCAGTACTCCTCCCTGCTTGAGTCCTGCCCCTCTGACTCAGCAGGGCTGTATAATGGATCTCAGCACTGAGCTGCAAAGCTCAAAGAATTCTGGGACAGGTAGTTCCTGCAGATTTGTTTACATCCCCCTGCTGGCCAGGGATATAACTTGCAGCTTCAGTGAGGGAATATCCCTGAATCTTTCACAACTTGGTGGGCATGAAAGTTTCTGTCCATCCCCACTCTCCATCCCAGTCTATTTCCCAAAATCAAAACACAAATACCTGAGCTGGGAAGGACCCCCCAAGCCCTGCCTACTATAGACTCCTCCAGCCAGAACTCTTCCAATCTAGGTAGCCAGCAGCAGTGTCCCAGAGTGGCTGCCACTACTCTGCAACACTGCTGCCCTACCCAGCTTAGAATTCTAGCCAGAAAAGAAGTCTTCAGCTGGTGAGACTTGGGGCTCCTTCCCAGATACAACAAGGATGAGTCAACCAGACATATGAAAACTCACACCCCTTTCTCATATCCCCCAATTAAGGAGGTCAAACGGAAAAAACTATATGATGGCCACCTGGCCACTCAAGCATCCAAACTAGACAACCAAATCGCCAATCTACTGAAGGCATCCCTCGACTACAAGACTTTTAGAAAAGAAATAAAGACCATACTCTTCAAGAAAGCCCTGAAAAAAAGAAATAACACCGCAAGTTTCAATCACCACCTCTCACTAAAGCCAACTACCCAAACAAATAACCATACACATTTCTTACTCTCTTTGAAAATGTCCAAACTTTTTTTTTCTAGTAAGTTCTTGTTGTAATACATCCTTGATAATTCTTTTGTGATCCGCCTTGAACTGCAAGGTAATGGCGGAATAGAAATCCCTAATGTAATGTAATGTAATGTAACAAGGTAGGTTAACTCTTGACCATCTAGGACTATGCCACCGATTTTACCTCCTGTTAGAATAAGTTTGACTCTTTTACTGAACCTGGAATTTAAAAATTCATAGAAAAGATGAATACCACAAAAAAAGAAGAAAAGATGAATACTAATTTTTCGCTTGATCCACTTCCTGGTTTTCTGTTCAAATATCCAGCTATTCCCCATTGTTACATGTGCTATGTATGCTAACTTCTAATCTAATCTAAGCCTTAGATTTATATACTGTATCATCTCCTGAAGTAGGGGCTCAACTCGGTTTACATAAGACTTCAATAAACAGGGAAATCAGTTTAACTAACATGTGAATTACTAAACAAAAGACAATTAACACTCTTTAGAATCATTTCCCAAAAACTGTTGAAATAGCATTGTTTTCATCGATTTACAAAAAATCTGGAGAGAGAAAAGAGTTCTAATATAACTAGGAATTTGTAATCATTCTGAGCTTTTTGGGAGATCAGGATATAAATCTAAATAAATAAGCCCCCCTATCTAACTACGAAGATCAACTAAAGGGAGACCAAAATTAGATTTCAGCACCAAAACTGGCCCAAGATCCAGATTCAGTCATGCTTCATCCACATTCAGTCATGCCTATGTATTTCCAGCGGAAATACACCACAGTTACCAACCACCCTCTCCCTCCCCCAGTGACCACAAGCGTCACCTTGCCACCAACTCTAGGCCTACCTTAGAAGCCCTAGTAGTCTAGTAGCCTAATCATGGGATGAACAATCCTCAGTCACTTCTGCCAATGCAAGCTATGTATTTAAAATGGCTGCTAGGACCTCCTGCAGCAATCTTACAAGACTGTCACTGAAAGTCCTAGCAGCCATTTTGAGATTGTATGTATTTTTGTTCTTTTGCATTTCTCTTGCGTTGTGTTGTCTTGTTCAAGTTATTTTGCAGTAAAACTTGAGTAAACTCAAGAAATGAACAGCAGTGAAGGTCCATTTAGACTCATTTAGCTTTGATGGGGGGGGGGGGGGTCACATGCCCACCCCAGGAGCCTCTCCACATGATGAAAGTTCATTTCCAAAGTCTGATCATTGCTTAGTCTGCCAGGAACTCTCATATGACCCTTAAGCTAAAAACATCACCACAGAACACAACCCAACTTATGGAATCTGCATAAATCTTATATCTATTAGTTCAAGACCAGATAACAATGGCAGCTTTAGCTTGGACACCCAGTCTGGCACAAACCATCATCAAACAGAGTCACCCAGAGATAGGACACCCTCACTGATCTCAGAAGTACAATTGTATTAACAAGGAGCCCCTATTCCTTTCTCTAGGAAAAGCTGAAAAGCCTAATGGTATCAAAAACTGGAGATTGAACTATTGGGCTGGTCCAGTGACAAGTGCTTATGCTGCTATGTGCAATTCAACTACTGAACCAGGTTTCTGCCCCCTGGGGAGGCCGGGGCTGGAATACTGCAGAATGTTTACAGCTCTCAGGGAAAAGGAGTCTTAGCCTTTGCTTAACAGCAACACCTAATGGGCAGACGGGCTTCATATTAGCCAGATTCTTAAATAAGATAACGCTTTTCACCCTTGGGGTGCCAGCTTTGTGGGTGCAGTAAGTGATTCAGCACCCCACAATTTAGCAACCTGTGTCCAGGGATGAGTAATTAAGTTTAATATTCCCAATCACTCTGAAAAGCTAAGTGAAGCGAGAGAAAACAATAAGTGAAACTTCCCTCATAGCACCACAGCCCAACAGAGACTGGTTTCAGCAGAGCTGGAAGCCCAAAAAGTAAGCTGAAACCGCAAAATCAAAGAACTTCTCCTAGCACTAACCACTGGAAAGCGGAACTGTTTCAGCCCCTGAGTTTTCTGGAAATGCAGCACACGCTGACTACTGCTGTCCATGGCAACAATAACATCATCATCTTGACATCTGGCCCGATGACCTGGTGATGACTCTTTGAAAATCATTGTCATCACAGAAACGTTCTTCTCCAGTTTACGACGTGTCCTAAAGAAAGAAACAACATATAGAAACTCTTCTCGGTGTGAGATTATATTCACTGCCAGCACATTGTAATGACATTTTTTAAACTTTTTGGGGACTGGTGCATAAGGAGCACACATACAGGCAAAATTGTGGGTGAATGAAGCCAGCATGAATTCTCCATCAGCACCGTTAACTCTTCCCAATATTTAGTATCATTAAAAATCTCACCTGTGCTCCTCCAGAGCTTTAGAAATGTTAATGTTGGAGATAACATCACCATAGACCAGGAGAAAATCAGAGCGCATGAGAGACTTAGCATCTATGTCCCTCAATACATCACCCAAGGAGCGATACAGGTCAGAAGTCACAACATGTAACACATTTGGTGAAGTGGGGCGACACCATCTGGATTTCCTATAATCAAGAATTAAGACAGAATACACTTAAAGCAGTGGCTTCCTACCCTTTAAAAAATTTATCAGAGACAGCCTGACATGAGAACTTAACAGACTATTGACCTTGACTGAAGTCAATTACAGTGTGCATCCTATCCATCTCAGCATAGTTTTCTCATCTGGCTATGATAATATGTACACAATGACTTCACATTTACAACTGAAGCAGAAACTAAAGCTGAATAAAACAAGGCACAGCCTTCAGCTGAAAGGGAAGCTAGATCTCCAGGTATCAAATGGTGCTCACTTACTGTAAATGCTCCTTTATCTGGTTGGAGAGCCAGCAGCAGAAAATGAACGTTTCCTGAACTCCAGTGGCAGTGAGAAATTCCAGGGTGTAATCGATCATTGCTACATTCACCAGGGGAAGAAGGACCTACAGAAAATGATGATAGTCCTATAGTTATATTTAAAAAGAGATTAGGTTCTTACTTTGCTAATATCTTTTCTAGTAGATAGGTGTGTCATTCTGGACGGACAGCTATTCTCCCCATGATCACAAACCATGCAGAAGAAATCCACTCTAGCTTTTCAACACCTCCTCCTTTACTACAGGGCTCTGCTATTCCCTTCAGTTTGTACCAAAGAAGACAACAGCCCTATATAGTAAGACATGGGAAGGAGGGGTATGGAGATACTTCCCAAATTTTAATTCTGTTCTGCTCTGAAAATATAACAAACATATTAAACGCTGCAGCTGAACAATCAGAAGCATTCATAGAGCTCAAACATTCCTCCAATGTGTTATAGCAATAGATTATTCTTCATACCCTTAAGGTCCAACTGGCATCCAAAATTTCAATTTGGACTTGAACTTTCTGATTGAGACATTAGGCAGGTGCAGGAGATAGGTGTGTCATTCTGGAGCCCCACCCTGTCACTTATCTACTAGAAAAGATATTAGCAGGGGAAAAGATTTTGTACAAGCATAAGGAAGTTCTTCTTCACTCAGAGAGTGGTAGAAATCTGGAACGCTCTTCCAGAGGCTGTTATAGGGGAAAGCACCCTTCACGGATTCAAGACAAGGTTGGATAAGTTCCTATTGGAACAGAACATACGCAAGTAAGGCTACACTCAAATAGGGCACTGGTCTTTGACCTAAGGGCCGCTGCATGAGGACTGCTGGGCACGATGGACCAATGGTCTGACCCAGCAGCAGCAAATCTTATGTTTTTATGGGGAGAAAGACGCTGAAGGGAAATGGGGAAAAGAGAGAGTGGGGAGAAGACGCTGAAGGGAAATGGGGAAAAGACGCTGAAGGGAAATGGGGAAAAGAGAGAGTGGGGAGAAGACGCTGAAGGGAAATGGGGAAGAGAGAGTGGGGAGAAGACGCTGAAGGGAAATGGGGAAAAGAGAGAGTGGGGAGAAGACGCTGAAGGGAAATGGGGAAAAGCGAGTGGGGAGAAGACGCTGAAGGGCAATGGGGAAAAGAGAGTGGGGAGACTATGCTAGATTATGGGGGAGCGGAGGGAAGAAGATGGGTGCCAGACCAATTTGGAGGGGGGGGAGAAAGGGAGTGGCACAGTAACAGAGCAAATGGTAGACGCAGAGAGACAGTGGATGGAAGAAATTGACTGAGAAGATGAGGAAAGCAGAAACCAAACAACAAAGGTATCCTTCCTCCTTTTATCCCTCTATCCTGGAATTCCTCAAATCCAACCTCCACTAGATCCACTCAAAAATTAAAACTATCCTACCCCTCCTTAAAAGGCATCTCCCTTGTTGGTAAACTTGGCTCTTCCCTCCCTTTCAGAATCACTCAGCTCTGGAACAGTCTCCCTTCCCCTCTCCGCAATTTGAGCCCCCTTCTACCATTCCGTAAGCATCTGAAGACTTGGCTCTTCTCCAGAACGTAACCCCGTCCCGCTCCTGGCACTCTCACACCAACCTCTCTTCTCTCATACTTATATAATTCCACTGGAGTTCCGTTCCTTCCCTAACCATGTAAACCGTGTCGAGCTCCATCTGCGGAGATGATGCGGTATATAAACCCAAGATTTAGATTAGATTAGATTAGATTAGAAAAAAAAAAATTCTATTTCTTTTTCGCTTCAGGATAAAGTAGTATATTAATTGTATTGATAAAAATTTATAAACAAAGCCCTGCCATCTGAACATCTCTTTCTCCAGTTCATCAGCCAGAACTTTGATTTATAAGGAAGGAATAAGCTAAATATTGCATTACTGAGGCTTGTATGGATGCTGCGGGGATGGTGACAGAGTGGTGAATGGGATGGCAGTGACGGTGAGGTGAAGGGGATGGTGGTGACGATGAGGTTAAGGGGATGGCTGCGACGGGGCGGTGAAGTTAATGGCGGTGACGGAGCGAGGACAGGGCAGTGACGGGGACGGATTTTTTTCCCCATGTCATTCTCTAATAGACATATCTAAACAACATCATTAATCATCCCTGTTACAAACAGGGATAGAGCACAAATTCAATCAATTCAGAAATACAAGCAAGCTTTAAATCATACATTGCTGAAAAAAAAATTCTAAAAGGCGATTATCAACTGAAATATACCTTAGCATAAGAAGGCATTGGCAAATAATTGAGTTTTAAGCATTTTCTTAAAATTCATCCTCCCTATACAAAACCGCAGGATACCAGGCAAGGCATTCCATAATTCTACGCCAGCCACAGATATCAATGATGCTCCGATCCTAGCATGCATAATCGATATTCTACCCTCCAAACTTAATTTCATCCCATTTATATCTCTAAGCTTTCTTCTCGGTTTATAGATCTCAAAGATCTTTAGTAAAAGGCCTCTTAATTTTTAAAAGGGAGCCTATAATAAAAGGAAGAAATTATTTAGGAAAAAAAACCCAACAAAAAACTATAAGGAGAAGTTGCAAAGGTTAAAAGTTTACTTTACGCTTGAATCCCATTTAAAAATAACATCTTGGAAGCTCAGTTAAAATACATTCTCCACACACAAGGAAGATAAGTCAGCCAATCTACTTAATTTGATGGTGCCATGGATGGATAAGCTGTCCTAGAGAACTGGAAAGGTCTTTCTGAGCATTTGCTAGCCAGACAGCACCACAGGGCCTGTTACAGGTAAGTTAACTCACCTTTCATTTATTATACAATAAAGTCAAAGAAAGACCAAATGACTGTTGACATGATTTTAGGGTAAAGCAAGAGTCTTATTAAAGCAGAGAGGATGAGATGCAAAAACTAAAAGTGGATCCAAGTGATGAACATAACTACTGGCAAGTTAGGTATAGATTTGATTAAAAAAAAAAAAATCAAAAAGAATTTGAAAAGAAGCTTGCTATGGACTCAAGTAGTCACTTAGACCAGTGCTCATCAATCTTTTTGTGGCCGTCACCCATGACTGTAGCCAAATACAACTGTGATACCCCCCAGAGCAGCATAATAACGATGCGTGTATGGAGAGTCCACCCACATCACAATCTCAAACATAACATGAGTTGCAGTTTGATCAGCTCTGAATTACATCATTAGACAAGCAAGGGATAAAAGCAGATCTCAAGGAGGAAAAGGCTATAGATGACAAACTAAATTAATTATTTGCTTTAATCTTTATTGAGGAGGATGCTGGGCAAATACACAGAATTGAAGCAGACTAGGATGGTAGTGATTTGGAGGAACTGAAGAAAAATCACAGTGAACCTGAAAGATGTAAGAGCACAGTGACTTGCTAAAAGCAGGAAATCACCTGAACCGGATGAAAGTGAGACCCATTAGAGATATCTGTAATTATTAAAAATGGCTATGGACTGTAATGGCATTTTTTTTTTCTAAAGAGCTCCAGGGGGTCTCAGAAAAAAATAGCCCAGTGAACCTGACATTAGTACCTGGCAAAGTGTTAGAAGCTATTCTGATGTTATGCCTATGGCCAGGGCATGGCATATGCGGATGAATCCATGAATCTCCATGTCTGCTTCAGGGTACGGTATCGGGGTTCAAGAAGGGATTGGATGAATTCCTGAAGAAAAAAGGGATAGAAGGGTATAGATAGAGGATCACTATACAGGTCCTGGACCTGATGGGCCGCCGTGTGAGTGGACTGCTGGGCAAGATGGACCTCTGGTCTGACCCAGCAGAGGCACTGCTTATGTTCTTTTGTTCACTCTCAGTTGTTGTGAGCAGGGAGGGGAGGGGCTGATGTGAGATTTTTTTCCAATTACATTAGCCAGTTGAGGAATTTTATTAAATTAAGATACTGAAGAGTACAGGGAGTTAATTAACAGATCATTACTGTACTAAAAAACAAAAACAGCTTGGAAAATAATGGAAGTGTGGAGAGCGACAGGAGCCGGGGGGGAAAAAAGGGTTTATGTCCGGTGTATTTTTCATTAAGCTGCCCATTAAAGGGATGTATTAATAGATTTCTGAGAGTTTGTATGAGCCAAATTCCAGATGTGTTACACTCAAAGTTACAGAATAATACTTTTAAAACAAATACAAGAAAATATTTTTTACTCAAAGAATAGTCAAGCTCTAGAACTCTTTGCTGAAGTATGTAGTTACAGCAATTAACGTAACTGGGTTTAAAAAATATTTGGGCAAGTTCCTGGAGGAAAAAATCCATAGTCTGCTGATGAGAAAGAAATGGGGGAAGTCACTGGATCAGTGACATGGAATGCTGCTGCTTTTAGGGTTTTTGCTAGGAACTTGTAACTTGGATTGGCCTCTGTGAAGATGGGATACTGGGCTAGATGGACCATTGGTCTGACCCAGTAAGGCTATTCTTATGTTCTTAAATAAATGTGGATAAAGGTGAACTAGCAGATGTAGAGGAGTATTTTCAAAGCACTTAGACACACAAAGTTCCATAGTGCATCTGGATTTTCAGAAGGTGCTTGACAAAGTCCCTCCTGAAAAGTTACCCCCCCTTCTACGAAACTGCGCTAGCAGTTTCTAGTGTGGGGTGCTGCGCTGAATGGCCCGTGCTGCTCCCAATGCTGATAGAGTTCCTATGAGCGTCGGGAGCAGTGCGGGTCATTTAGCGCGTCTCTCTGCGCTAGAAACTGCTAGCTCAGTTTCATAGAAGAGGGGGTTAGTCACTGGATAGCCATTTCCTTGGTACAAGTCCTGCAGCAGATAGTGCAAACTAACCATTAGTAAATTAATTATTTGAGGATTTGGTATACACTGCTTTGCATTTGTAAACAAAGCTACACAAAGCTTTTGACTGTATGGATCACAATAAACTATGGAGAACTCTAATGCAAATGGGAATGCCCAAACACATAACTCAACTGATAAACAGCCTATATGAAAATCACTTCTCAATGAAGGCTCTCAACAAAATATTCAAAGACAAGGAGGTAACACTCCAAACGAAGATCAGACTTGTCCACACACTCATATTCTCAGTGGTCAGTTACAGATGCGAAAGCTGGACACTATGGAAACAAGACAGAAAGAAAATTGACTCATTTCAGCTTTGGTGCTGAAGGAGGATTTTAAGCATGCTGTGGACCACCAGAAGAACTAACAAATCGATTCTGGAAGAGATCAAACTGGCTATGTCATTTGATGCCCAAATGATGAAGTTATGACTCTCTTATTTTGGTCAGCAGAGAGAGATCACTGGAGAAGGACTTCATGTTTGGGAAGGTTGAAGGTGACCTGCAATCAGATTGCCTGGACACGTGGAAAACAACCATGGGGATGACTCTAGAGGACCTTCACAGACTAACACAAAACCAATTTCTTTTTAGATCCACAATTCATCAAGTCACTAGGACCTGAACACGAGTTAATGGCACCTAACAACAGGTGTAATTTACTGAACATCAGAATGACCGACACATGAACCTACTGGGTCAGAACAATGGTCCATCTAGCCTAGTATCCTGTTTTCCACAGTGGCTAATCTAGGTCACAAGTACCAAGGTTCTGGAACCCTAAAGAGTAGAAACATTCAATGCGGAATCCCCAAAGAGTAACAAGATTCTGGACCCCCAAAGAGTAGCAACATTGCATGCGGAATCCCCAAAGAGTAACAAGATTCTGGAACCCCAAAGAGTAGCAACATGCCATGCAGAATCCCCAAAGAGTAGCAAGATTCTGGAACCCTAAAGAGTAGAAACATTCAATGCGGAAACCCCAAAGAGTAACAAGATTCTGGAACCCCAAAGAGTAGCAACATTGCATGTGGAATCCCCAAAGAGTAACAAGATTCTGGAACCCCAAAGAGTAGCAACATTGCATGTGGAATCCCCAAAGAGTAACAAGATTCTGGAACCCCAAAGAGTAGCAACATTGCATGTGGAATCCCCAAAGAGTAACAAGATTCTGGAACCCCAAAGAGTAGCAACATTGCATGTGGAATCCCCAAAGAGTAACAAGATTCTGGAACCTCATGTGGAATCCCCAAAGAGTAACAAGATTCTGGAACCCCAAAGAGTAGCAACATTCCATGTGGAATCCCCAAAGAGTAACAAGATTCTGGAACCTCATGTGGAATCCCCAGAGTAACAAGATTCTGGAACCCCAAAGAGTAGCAACATTCCATGTGGAATCCCCAAAGAGTAACAAGATTCTGGAACCCCAAAGAGTAGCAACATTGCATGTGGAATCCCCAAAGAGTAACAAGATTCTGGAACCCCAAAGAGTAGCAACATTCCATGTGGAATCCCCAAAGAGTAACAAGATTCTGGAACCCCAAAGAGTAGAACATTCCATGTGGAATCCCCAAAGAGTAACAAGATTCTGGAACCCCAAAGAGTAGCAACATTGCATGTGGAATCCCCAAAGAGTAACAAGATTCTGGAACCCCAAAGAGTAGCAACATGCCATGCAGAATCCCCAAAGAGTAGCAAGATTCTGGAACCCTAAAGAGTAGAAACATTCCATGTGGAATCCCCAAAGAGTAACAAGATTCTGGAACCCCAAAGAGTAGCAACATTCCATGTGGAATCCCCAAAGAGTAACAAGATTCTGGAACCCCAAAGAGTAGCAACATTGCATGTGGAATCCCCAAAGAGTAACAAGATTCTGGAACCCCAAAGAGTAGCAACATTCCATGTGGAATCCCCAAAGAGTAACAAGATTCTGGAACCCCAAAGAGTAGCAACATTGCATGTGGAATCCCCAAAGAGTAACAAGATTCTGGAACCCCAAAGTGTAGCAACATTGCATGTAGAATTCCCAAAGAGTAACAAGATTCTGGAACCCCAAAGAGTAGCAACATTGCATGTGGAATCCCCAAAGAGTAACAAGATTCTGGAACCCCAAAGAGTAGCAACATTCCATGTGGAATCCCCAAAGAGTAACAAGATTCTGGAACCCCAAAGAGTAGCAACATTCCATGTGGAATCCCCAAAGAGTAACAAGATTCTGGAACCCCAAAGAGTAGCAACATTGCATGTGGAATCCCCAAAGAGTAACAAGATTCTGGAACCCCAAAGAGTAGCAACATTGCATGTAGAATCCCCAAAGAGTAACAAGATTCTGGAACCCCAAAGAGTAGCAACATTGCATGTGGAATCCCCAAAGAGTAACAAGATTCTGGAACCCCAAAGAGTAGCAACATTGCATGTAGAATCCCCAAAGAGTAACAAGATTCTGGAACCCCAAAGAGTAGAACATTCCATGTGGAATCCCCAAAGAGTAACAAGATTCTGGAACCTCATGTGGAATCCCCAAAGAGCAAGCAGCATTCCATGTTACGGATTCAGGGCAAGCACTGGCTTCCCTCGTGTCTATCTTCTCCAAACCTTTCTTAAATTTAGCTATGCTAACCGATGTAACCACTTCCTTTGCTACCCCCTGCCATGCTGCCCACTGACCCCCCCAGATATTCCCCATCTGCTCAGTCTTCCTCTGACTGGGAAAGGGGCTGACAGTTTCCCGCTCTCACCCGCGGTCGGTCCTTGGAGATGGGGAAGAAGCGCTGATTGAAGCTGTCCGCGACGAGCACGGCCTGCAGCGGGAGCTGCTGCTGCTCCTCCTCTTCTTTCTTCTTGCCAGCGCCAGAGGCGGACACTCCGCGTTTCCCGGCTTGGGCAGCCATCTTGCCGTCACCCCCCATCCGCTGCCAGATGTCATAGTACGGCGAGCGTCTAGGTCCAAGCGAGCAGGTGACGAAATGCGCATGCGCGGCGGCGGCTGCTGGGCGGGAAAGGTCTGTCAGGAGCTTGAGAGTGTGACGCGCAGCCCCCCCCCCCCCTTCAGCAATCCCTTCTCTTCAAGAGAGAGTCAAGAGCAACAGAGCAACTCAGCTCTCTAGCTGCTAATGGGGGCCTGCGGGTCAAGTGCAACCACCGCACTCCTTACATCAGGGCTCCTCTGGGGCGGCCCCCGTTGCCATGCAGATGTCTTTTCCCTGCTCTCTGCTTCTCTGTCCAAGGGGGAAGTGGATGGGAGGAAGAGCTACACGTTCAAAGGACATAGCTCATTTGAAACTGCCCCCTAGTCAGCAGTCATGGCCCTGCATGGGAAGATAGTTGGTGGCTCTCCTTCAGCTGGTTTGAATGCCAAGTGGCCCCCAACATAAAAATTACACCATGCTTGGCAAACAGAAGCAAAGCCTCTGCACTCGCCCTACTTCTCTGCATGAAGAGACAGAGGCCAGGGTTGGCATCTCATCAGTAAAAGAGTAACTCTGAATCTGATGGACGTGCCATCATTGGCTGAGAAGGAGATACAGAGACAGAGTGCTAAGGAAAGGTTGGGATTCTTCAGCTTAGAAAAGAGACTGCTGAGCAGAGATATATATGGTTGAGAGTGACAAAATCCTGAGTCATGTACAACTTAAAAGCGTGGATCGATTTTTCACCCTTTCAAAAGGTACAAAAACCAGGGGACACCCATTGAAATTACATGGAAATACTTTTAAAACAAATACAAGAAAATATTTTTTACTCAAAGGATAGCTACAGCGCTTAAAGTAACTGGGTTTAAAAAAGGTTTGGACAAGTTCTTGGAGGAAAAGTCCATACTCTGCTATTTGAGACAGACGTAAGGGAAGCCACTGCTTGCTCTAGATCGGTATCATGGAACGTTGCTACTGTTTGGGTTTCTGCCAGGTACCTGTGACCTGGATTGGAAACACTGTGGAAACAGGATTCTGGGCTTGATGGACCATTGGTCTGCCCCCAGTATGCCTGTTCTTATGGCAGAGAAAGGGGGCAGATTCAATCTACGTGGGTGTAGTCTACAGACCTTCGACTCAATCACAGCAAATTGATAAAGATCAGATTGTGGATATCCAAAAGTTTGGAAAGAGAGGAGGTGCTGCTATTGGGAGATTTCAACCTGCCAGATGCAGACTGGAAAGTTCCGTCTGCGGAATCGGAAAGAAGTAGGGAGATTGTGGATGCCTTTCAAGAGGCTCTGCTCAGACAAATGGTGACAGAACCCATGAGGGAAAAAGCAATATTGGATCTGGTCCTCACAAATGGAGAGAGCATATCTAATATACGAGTGGGTGCTTACCTGAGAAGTAGCGATCATCAAACGGTTTGGTTTGATATAACGGCTAAAGTGGAGGGCAGCCGCATGATACTGAAAGTCCTAGATTTCAAATGTACGGACTTTAATAAGATAGGAGACTACCTGAAGAAAGAGCTGTTAGGATGGAAGAACATAAGAGAAGTGGAAAACAGTGGTCTCAGGTGAAAGGAGCTATAAAAATGGCTAAGGAACTTTATGTGAAGAAAATAAATAAAAACAAGAGAAAAAGGAAACCGACACGGTTCTCTAAACTAGTGGCGGAGAAAATAAAGGCAAAAGAGTTGACATTCCTGAAATATTAAAAAAAAACAAGAAAAAGAGTACAGAAAGGACTACCGGGTGAAACTGAAAGCCAAGAGGGAGATATGCCTCCTAGTAGTGCTGCCCGATTCACGATTCGAATCGGTTCACTGATTCACTTCGGGTGAATTGATTCAAATCGATTAAAAAAAAAAAATCGGCTTCCCGATTCGGCTGACCCTCGCCCCCTAAAGCAGGAGCGGCAACGCTGCTCTTGTTGGCCGGCCGCTGCTGCACCTGCTTTAGAGGGTGAGGAGGGAGGGTCAGTCACGAAGTGCTGCTGTCCAGTTCCCCCCCTGACGTCCAGTTTCTCCCCTGGCATCCAGTTCCCCCCACCTTGGCGTCTGGCTTCCCCAAGAACTCGGGTGGGATAGTACGACTCAGAAAACCAGACGGAGACCATGTGGAGACGGACTCGGAAAAGGCCCAACTGTTAAATGAATACTTCTGTTCAGTCTTCACCCGCGAGGTGCCGGGAATCGGCCCTCAACCACATACAAGGATTAAATCAGTAGACCTGTTTAGTAATTTCAAATTTACACCCAGCAGCGTCTACTGCGAGCTGTCAAAAATCAAGGTCAACAAGGCAATGGGCCTGACAACCTACACCCTAGGGTACTCAGGGAGTTGGGAGATGTCTTGGCGGAACCACTATCCGCGCTCTTTAATCTCTCCCTTAGTACAGGTAACGTCCCGATGGACTGGAAGACGGCTAACGTCATTCCACTACACAAGAAAGGCTCCAGGGTGGAGATGGCAAACTACAGACCAGTGAGTCTCACTTCAATAGTGAGCAAACTAATGGAAACCCTAATCAAACACCAAATGGATAGGATCATGGATGAGGAGAATCTGCGGGATCCCCACCAACATGGATTTACTAAGGGGAGATCGTGCCAATCCAACCTGATCGGCTTCTTTGACTGGGTGACGAGGAAGCTGGATGTTGGTGAGTCCCTGGACATCGTCTACCTGGATTTCAGCAAAGCATTTGATAGCGTGCCACACCGCAGGTTGCTGAACAAGATGAGTTCTTTAGGTTTGGGCGACACTTTAACCAAATGGGTTGGGAACTGGCTTGGAGGTAGGCTTCAGAGGGTGATGGTGAATGGCACTCCCTCCGAGATGTCGGAGGTGATAAGTGGAGTGCCACAGGGTTCCGTCCTGGGCCCGATCTTGTTCAACATCTATATAAGAGACCTGACAGAAGGGCTTTGAAGTAAAATAACATTGTTTGCCGATGATGCCAAACTGTGCAATGTAGTGAGCAAAAGCACAACAGACAAAAAAGCAATGGCAGACGATATGGTGCATGACTTACTTCTGCTGGAGCACTGGTCTAGGTCCTGGCAACTCAGTTTCAATGCCAAAAAATGCAAAGTCATGCACCGGGGAAGCCAGAATCCATGCAAGATCTACACCCTAAATGGCGAGATCCTGACAAGAACTGTAGCAGAAAGAGACTTGGGAGTGATTGTCAGGGAAGACATGAAGTCGGCAAACCAAGTGGAGCAAGCTTCATCCAAAGCAAGGCAAATCATAGGTTGCATACGCAGGAGATTCATCAGCCGTAAACCTGAAGTCATTATGCCACTGTATAGATCCATGGTGAGACCGCACCTGGAGTACTGTGTGCAATTCTGGAGGCCGCATTACCGCAAGGATGTGCTGAGACTGGAGTCGGTCCAGAGGATGGCCACCAGGATGGTCTCGGGACTCAGGGAGCTCCCGTACGAGGAGCGGTTGGGGAATTTGCAGCTCTACTCACTCGAGGAGCGTCGAGAGAGGGGAGATATGATCGAGACATTCAAATATCTCACGGGCCGCATCAAGGTGGAAGAAGACATCTTCTTCTTCAAGGGTCCCGCGGCAACAAGGGGGCATTCGTGGAAAATCAGGGGTGGGAAACTGCACAGTGACACTAGGAAGTTCTTCTTCACTGAAAGGGTGGTTGATCGCTGGAATAGTCTTCCACTTCGGGTTATTGAGGCCACCAGTGTGGCGGATTTTAAGGCCAGATGGGATAGGCATGTGGGATCTATCCGCAAAGATAGATAGCGAGGATCACTGGAGTGGGCAGACTTGATGGGCCGTGGCCCTTATCTGCCGTCTATTTCTATGTTTCTATACGGTTTATCTTTGAAGAGCAGTCTGCACAGAAGATCGCGGTGTTAGCAATGTTTGCAAACAGCTTCAGAGCTGTTTCCTCTGCCGCGATCCTGCCTATGATGTCAGAGGAGGGGCAGAGGAAACAGCTCCGAAGCAAACATCGCTAACACTGATCTTCTGTGCAGGCTGCTCTTCAAAGGTAAACGGTGCGGGAAGGCCAGGGGGTAAGCTGGACACCAGTGGGAGGCCAGGGGGAACTCACAGGCCTTCCGGGGGGGGGGGGGTGAGCTGTCCTTCGGTGTGGGGGATGGGACAGGCTTTCAGCGGGAACAGGCAGGCAGGCCTTTAGGGGGAACAGGCAGGCAGACCTTCAAGGGGGGAAACAGGCAGACCTTCAAGGGTGGGATGCAGACCTTCAAAGGGGGGACAAGCCTTCAAGGGGGCAGGGACAGGCCTTCAGGGGGGGGACAGACCTTCAAGGTAGGGGGCCCTGGTGTAGAAGTACACGGAGGGAGGGAAGGGGGGTTCAAAGAGACGTGCATATGCTGGACTTTGGGGGGAAGAAATAGAAACATAGAAAAGTGATGGCAGAAAAGGGCCAAGGCCCATCAAGTCTGCCCACTCTATTGACCCACCCACCCTCCTAACTACCCTGTGAGAGATCACACTCTGATTGATGTCCCATTCTCTCTTAGAGATTCGACATGAGCATCCCATCTGTTCTTAAAATCTGGCACGCTACTGGCCTCGATAACCTGTGCTGGAAACTCATTCCAATTGCTAACCACTCTTTCGGTGAAGAAATACTTCCTGGTATCGCCATGAAACTTCCCGCCCTTTATTTTTAGCGGGTGCCCTCTTGTGGCCAAAGGTCCTCTCAGAAAGAAAATATCATCTTCTACCTCAATATGACCAGTGATATACTTAAACGTCTCAATCATGTCTTCCCTCTCCCTATGCTCTTCGAGAGAGTATAGCCGCAATTTGTTTAGCCTTTCTTCGTACGATAGATCTTTGGGTCCCGAGACCATCCTGGTGGCCATTCGCTGAACTGACTCAACCTTCAGCACATCCTTACAGTAATGTAGCCTCCAGAATTGTACGTAGTACTCCAGATGAGGCCTCACCATGGTTCTGTACAATGGCATTATGACATTGGGCTTCCGACTAACAAAGCTTCTCCAGATACAACCCAGCATTTGCCTGGCCTTGGATGAAGCCTTCTCCACTTGATTGGCAGTTTTCATGTCTTCACTAATGATTACTCCCAAATCTCATTCTACTTCAATCCTTGCCAAGGTTTCTCCATTCAATGTGTACGTTCTGCACGGATTATTGTTGCCAAGGTGCATGACCTTGCATTTTTTAGCGTTAAAACTAAGCTGCCAGGTCGAGAACCAATGTTCCAATAAAAGCAGGTCTAGCGTCATGCTGTCAGACAAATTGCTGTTACTTACAATGTTACATAGTTTGGCATCATCAGCGAATAAAGTTATTTTACCTTGAAGCCCCCGAGTCATGTCTTTTACAAATATGTTGAAAAGGATCGGGCCCAAGACCGAGCCCTGCGGCACACCACCATTAACCACCACTCTCTGAAGTCTACCACTCAGCCAATCGTTGACCCATGCGGTTAGTGTTTCACCTAATCCCATCAATTTCATTTTGCTCAATAACCTGCGGTGGGGGACGCTATCAAAAGCTTTGCTGAAGTCCAAATACACTACATCCAGGGACTCACCCAGATCCAATTTTCTTGTTACCCAGTCAAAGAAATTGATGAGGTTGGATTGGCAGGACCTACCCTTGGTGAACCCATATTGGTGGGGATCACGTAGATTCTTCTCATCCAGGATCGTGTCTAGCTTGTGTTTGATTAGTGTTTCCATGATTTTACACACTATCGATGTGAGACTCACCGGTCTGTAATTCGCAGCCTCCGTCCTGCAGCCCTTTTTGTGCAGAGGAATGACATTAGCTGTTTTCCAGTCCAAGGGGACTCTTCCCGTACTCAGGGAGAGATTGAAGAGTACGGATAACGATTCCGCTAGGACATCTCTGAGCTCATTGAGGATTCTCGGATGTAGATTTTCCGGGCCCATTGCTTTGTTCACCTTGAGTCTTGATAATTCGTCGTAGACATCTCCGGAAGTAAACTCAAAATTCCGAAACGGGTCTTCTGAACATTGCTTTGCCTGCAACTGTGGACCAGACCTAAAAATAGGAGAAGAAGAGAGATGATGGACAATGGGATTTAGGGAGAGAAAGAACAGAAAGGGAGAGAAGTTGGACACAAGGGGTGGTGTGGAGGGGGGATAGAGATACTGGATAGGAAGGTAGTTGAGAAAAGAAAGGGAGAGATGGTGGACCCTGGGGTGGTGGGGAAGGAGGGAGAGATGCTAGATGAAAAGGTAGTTAAGAAAAGGTGGATCTGTGGAGGGAGACGAAAAAAAGGAAAGATGCCAGAGGACAGAGATGGCAGGTGGATGGTTAGCATGGAGAAAGAAGAAAGAGGGAGACCCTGGCAAGCAAGTTATCAGAAGACAACCAGAGCCTGGGACCAACAAGATTTGAATAATGACCAGACAACAAAAGGTAGGAAAAATAATTTTATTTTCTGTTTTGTGATTACAATTTGTCAGATTTGAAAGGTGTATCCTGCCAAAGCTGGTGTTAGACCGCAAACGTGAGCTAGGATTTAACAGAGAGATGAAAAGTTTTTTTTGTTTGTTTATTTTGTTTATACCACAGCTCCAGTGTGGTTAGGAGAAGGCAAAGGGGGTGAAGAGGCTATAAAATAAACCCTCCAGGATGTTTGAAAAAAAAAACACCCAATTGGGAAGGAAAATCGAATCGAAATTTTTTTTTACCTGAATTGGGCAGCACTACCTCCTAGAGATGTGGCGGATTAGTCTAATGGTTAATGCAGTGGCCTGAGAAACAGGGGAATTGGGTTTGATTCCCACTGCAGCTCCTTGTGACTCTGGGTAGATCACTTAACCCTCCATTGCACCAGGTGCAAAATAAGTCTCTGTATATGATATATAAACCATTTTGACTGTAACCGCAGAAAGGCAATATACAAATGCCATCCTATTTTCCCCACATTAATTTGTTTAAATGGTTGTATACTAATGCCAGCATTAAGACAGCCAGAAATGCGGCGAATAGAAAACAGGTCCTTTTGATGTTTGTGCTAGAAATAGCTTAGTACATAGTAAAGGCTGTGTCTGAATTCAAAATGGCCTGGGATAGGCACGTAGGATCTCTCGGAGAGAAAGAGATAATGGTTAACGCGGATGGGCAGACTACATTTGGCCTTTATCTGCCATCATGTTTCTATGATCCTAAGCACACTACTAAGCACAGTACTGGCCCAGTAATATCTAAGAAAAAGGGCCATTTAAAATAAATTATTTTATGGCGCATGTATGGTTGGGCAGACTGGATGGATCACTTGGGTCTTTATCTGCCGTCATTTACAAAAACGTGAGGCCTTGTTACAAGGAGTTGAACAGCATTGCAGGCTTTAACCTGACTATCTCAAGAAAACATTGAATGCTTGAGTGTTTGCAATTCGATTGGTAGATGACTACACCAAAGTGTATGTGTTTAGCTATTAGCGAAGTATTCTAAATTTTTGTTATTCTCCACAATAAAGTGCAGATATTGAAGGTTCATCTAAAAAAATACTGCTAGATTTTTTGCATAAAATGTCTTTTTATCAATGTATAATTGCTGAGTGTGAAAACATAAAAGTTTGCCACTGGGTGATCCTCTGGGACACTCAGATCACGCTGGTCACTTTGGGTAATCTCCAGTTCCTTTGAGCAGACCAGTCCTTTACCATGTGCTAGATACTCGTGAATAGGCTTACTGGGAGTTAGGCAATTAAGAACATAAGAATTGCCGCTGCTGGGTCAGACCAGTGGTCCAACGTGCCCAGCCGTCAGCTCACGCGGCGGCCCTTAGGTCAAAGACCAGTGCCCTAACTGAGACTAGCCTTACCTGCGTACGTTCTGGTTCAGCAGGAACTTGTCTAACTTTGTCTTGAATCCTCCGGAAGAGTGTTCCAGTTTTCTACCACTCTCTGGGTGAAGAAAAACTTTCTTACGTTTATACAGAATCTATCCCCTTTTAACTTTAGAGAGTGGCCTCTCGTTCTCTCTACCTTGGAGAGGGTGAACAACCTGTCTTTATCTACTAAGTCTATTCCCTTCATTATCTTGAATGTTTCAATCATATCCCCACTCAGTCTCCTCTTTTCAAGGGAGAAGAGGCCCAGTTTCTCTAATCTCTCACTGTACGTCAACTCCTCCAGCCCCTTAACCATTTTAGTCGCTCTTCTCTGGACCCTTTCGAGTAGTACTGTATCCTTCTTCATGTACGGCGACCAGTGCTGGACACAGTATTCCAAGTGAGGGCGTACTATGGCCTGGTACAGCGGCATGATAACATTCTCCGATCTGTTCGTGATCCCTTCTTAATCATTCCTTGAATTCTGTTCGTCCTTTTCGTCACCGCTGCACATTGCGTGGACGGCTTCATTGACTTGTTGACCAGTACTCCCAAGTCTCTTTCCTCAGGGGTCTCTCCAAATACTGCACCGGACATCCTGTATTCGTATATAAGATTTTTCTTACCGACATGCATCACCTTACACTTATCCACGTTAAACCTCATTTGTCATGTCATGGCCCATTTCTCAAGCGTGTTTATGTCCCATTGCAGGTCTTCGCAATTCTCCTGCATCTTCACTATGAGAGCCTGAATAGCTCTCTCTTGGTCCTCATGAGCTCCTGTGGGTCATATTCAAACAGTACTATATTGATCAGAGTGAGAGAAAAAAAATCATGTCCAGTATGCTCCAGTGACCTGGATTTCATCCCACCAAATCTCAGTCTTTCAGTTTAGGATAACAAATATACGTGAATGAAGAATATACAAATTAGTTCTTATGCAGATTCATTCTGTAACTTACCCTGAAGTCCATTGTATTATCAGGTTAATAGAGATCCCTATGTCCTTCAGTCTCTTTTGGATTGAAGTTCAGGATTTTAAAAAATTATTTTTTGATCAAGCACAATCAGATTAATGGGAAAAACTTCAATTTGCACAGTTTTTCCACCTTTAGGTTTTTCTGAGTAACCCCACTCAACATATTCTTACTAGTTTACAATCTCTTACCATAGGAATTACCCATATCCTTTAACAATCTGCCTGGTTAATAGCTATCCAAGATTTCCCTCAATACACATTCTGCATTACTCTGTGAATAGTGGGGACAGACATTCAATTAAAAATATAAATAATTAAAAATCACTAATTGAACTGGGTATATATATATTAGATTGCTATATCACTAGTGATATAACTTGATTAGCAATCATCAGAGGTTAAGGTTTCCAAATCCTAGGAGCATTAAATATAAAACAAAACACTCTATATCTTTTTCCATATTTGGTGACAAAATGGTGGAAGTCTCTTCCAATATAATTAAGAACTTTCCCGTCTTATGACAGTTTTCGTAAAGGCTTGAAACCCTATTTGTTTGCAATATATCTCTTGTACTCTAACACAGTGTTTTTCAACCTTTTAACACCTATGGACCGGCAGAAATAAAATAATTATTCTGTGGACCGGCATCAATCCGTGGACCGGCGGTTGAAGAACACAGGGCTAAGTCGTGGGCCAAACCCCACCCATCTCTACCCAATTTCCACCCCAGACCCCACCTCCATAATAGTACTAATTGCACTTTGCACATCCCGTGCCTCATTTGGAAGCCTTCCCTCTGACGTTGCAACGTCAGAGAGAAAGCTTCCGGTTCAGGCGCAGGATGCCCGTAGGAGCCACTGCCCGTGGCTTTGTGCACTGAATCAGTTAGGAAGAAGGAGCTGGCTCGAAGATAACGCTGCATCGATCGCACCGTGGACCGGCGGTTGAAGAACAGTGTTTTGGGCCTGATGCACGTGCTGGCCCTGTTGACCGACAGGAAATTTCTGTGGATTGGCACTGGTCCATGGACCGGTGGTTGAAGAACACTGCTCTAACAGACAAGCAGATTTCCTCTGTTTTTGTGTTTTGATTTTAATGTAAGACTGTAATTCCTGGAGATGGCTAACTTCTTATTCATTTGGAAGTCATATTGAACTCCTATTGGAATACTGTATATTAGCGATTCATAAATATTTATGTTATGTAATGGTGACATTTCCTTTATTACATTATGCTTATTCTTTCCTAAGTTCAACAGTCTAAAATTCTTGTAATAAAATATTTCTCTCTAACCACCTAGTAGTGAATTAACCTTCTTTTCAAAAGAACTGCTAGGGAAAAAAAGAGTTCTGTCTCTAAGCTCAGTTACTCTGGTATCTATGCTAATCCCAACAGTAAGACTGTCAAGTCTCTAAACCTGGTATTTCCACTCTACAGTAACAATGTACGCAAAAAGAATTTGTAACCAGTCAACTGCAAAAGTGACCTTGCTGGTGAGGTAATTGAAACATGGAATTAAGGTCATAATGACCTGAGAGCAGAGCGTCCATCCCACTGCAGGCAATGGAGAGGAGAGGAAGAGATACTGGTGTCTGACTGAGGAGATTTTGAGGAATGATGAGGGAGCTTGAGAGGAAGAGAGAACAAGGTTGATATCAACCGTGCATGGATACCAGCATGACTGAGCAATCTTCTGACTTTAACTTTCTAAAGGTTCCCTATCAGAGATTCTTGACTGGGTTTTCCAGGAACCCTGCACATTCACCCAATCATCACACATAAACCACTTTAGAAGGTGCAACAAAATGTTTTATTGAGGCTTCTACCTGAGCCTATTCCCTCATAGGCTCAGGAAAGGCAAAGATATTCTTTTAACTTTTATATCTTGTGTCTAGTGCAGCAGCCTGTACACTTTAGACAGTTAGCCATATCACATTCAGCCCAGCAACCTCAGTTTATGGTCAGTTTCTCCAGTACTCTCAGGTTTAAAGCACCATAAGTCTGGTTCCTACTTCACTTGTTAAATAGTCCAAACAGAAGAATATTTAGGAGCCTAAGTATTCTTAGGCACTGGTAGGTGTTGAATCCTTAGGCACACTGCCATGTAGGCTAGGGATTTGGGGGCCTGAGTGTACCTAAGTTAAGTATCTACCAGTGCCTTAGTCAAACCATGCCCAAAACTCATCCCAGATCTATCCCAAATCTGCCCCCAACCATGCCTACTTGCTAGTAGGAACCTCAGAGTAGATGCCTACCTACTGGCTAAGTCATTAAAAAAATTGTTTTTTAATGGTGCTTTCAATTAATGGCACAGATTAAGCCGATTAAAACTTAAGTTAGGCGCCTAGATTGGCTAAGCACACCAGTCTAGGTGCTTTTTACAGAATTGGGGTGTGAGTGGGGTAGGGCTTTGGAAAACAGCCTCTGCCTCATCTTACCAATTATAGGAAAGATCTGCTATGGATTTAGGGAGTTAACATTGGGATGAGCTCACTTGTGCTCAAGACCCCAGTGAAAATATGAGGATGGTCCCATCACTTGCCTGGCCAAATAGGTAGAAAAGGTGATGGCAAAAGCCAGAATAATGATTTGGTGCATAGGGAGAGGAATAGCATACAGGAAAAAAAGGAGATGATACTCTCCAGAACTATACACAATATTTCAAATGAGATCTCATCACTATCTTCAAAAGGATTTAAATAGGATGGTATTGGTCCAGAGAGCTGCAGCTAAAATTATAAGTTTGTCTTCATCAAAGCAAATGGGGACAGACTTAAAGATCTCACAGTAAAATAATTAGATCTGGGTAAATCTAAAAATCAAGCAGTTCAATCTAATAGGGTCTAGCAAACACAATAAGCTCACTTATAACAACTCACTTCTTCCATGAGTACCATAAATGATTTTTTTAAATTACAAATTATTTTTGTGAAGGAAAAAAGGAATCTCACACAATTTTATCTGTTGCTTTATATTGGGTTCTGTTAGCATTCATTGATTCCCCTCAAACTTTGCATACTTTTTCGTAATGTGCTTTAGTACAAAAAAATGTGCAAAACATTAATCAAAGTGTACTATCACATATAGGGCATTTATCTTATTCCATTTAGTTTTATGAATTCAGAACTTCATCAGGGTTAGTGCCAATTTTTAGCTCATGAAGATTGCCTTACATTCAAAGAGCCCCTTACATCTTAAATCTAGACTGCCCACACAGACATCACAGCAGATATGTGGGACACGGTAGTGAACTTCACATAAAAGATCCCAGGCACACATCTCACCATAACCCCCTTATGGTGTATGGTGAGCCCTCCAAAACCCACCCAAAACCTACTAGACCCAACTGTACACCACATCAATAGTCCTTATGCCTACAGGTGACATCTCACATGTGGGATTTGGATGGACTTTGCAAGGCTCATAGATTCCACCATAAGTGTAGTGGTTAGATTGGGATATGAGCCTGAGTCCCCATCTCTATTGTTGACTACACTTTCAGCCAAGCTACTCCAGGAACTTGCTATTGTATAGGTTGTATGTACTGTTTTATTCACATCTTTGGGGGGTGGGATGGGGTTAGTGACCATTGGTGGAGGATCAGCAATAACACCCCCCCCCTCCAAGCACACCCCTACACAATCCTGAAACCCCAGCATCTGGATCTTTCCCAATTCCACCTGGTCACACACGAGCTTCTTGAAACTTGAGCTCAAATCCTCTAACATAATCCTTGATCCTTGCTCATCCAGCCTCCTATCCACCACAGACGCCTTGGAAAAATCCATCCTCCCCATCATAAACATTTCCCTATCAACTGAGAAGGTTCCATACAACTGGAAATCTGCCATTATGAAGCCCACCCTCAAGAAACCTACCCTTGATCTAAATGACCCATCAACTACCAGTCGGTCTCCAACCCCCCCTTTGTATCCAAACTCCTGGAACGAATAGTGCTCCACAGACTACTACCATTCATAGAGAACAAAGAGCCTTATCCCCTTTTCAATCCGGCTTCAGAGCAGGCCACAGCACAGAGGCAGTTCTCCTAGACATCTTCGACGACAGCTGGTCAATGCTCAGCAAAGGAAGTGATGCCCTACTAATACTCCTAGACATAAGCGCTGCCTTTCCTAAGTGATCACCAACTCCTACTGCACAGACTCACTGATCTTGGAATCAAGAACTCTGCTCTTCAGTGGTTCATCTCCTTCCTACAACAGAGAACACAAACAGTGCTCCTAGGCCCAAACAAATCAGAATCCAAACCCATCAAGTATGGAGTTCCCCTGAGTGCCCTGCTGTCCCCACTCCTATTCAACCTGTACATCAGACCAGTCAATGATATTGCCCAGAGATATAATATAAAAAATCCACTCCTATGCCAATGACATACAGCTACTCCTCCCATTAGGTTAGAACCGATCTGCCCAACTCACCAACCTCCAACACTGCCTGTCTGACATGAAGAATTGGATGACAGACAACAAACTCCAGCTGAACACCTCTAAGACAGAACTCTTATGGATCAGAAAGAAAAACACCGCTTTACCCACCCAACATTATACTGGTAATACACCCCCCTAACAGCAAAGGACCAAGTGTGGCCACCTGTCCCTCTCTGTCCACATCTCGCAGGTGGTCTCCACTTCCTTCTACTAGTTGCACCAGCTAAGAAGGATCAAATTTTACATCTCTAAACCGGACCTGGCCCAGCTCCTCTACGCCTTTATATTCTCTAGGATGGACTACTGTAATTCCATATTCAATGGAATAACTGAAAAGGAACTCAAGTGCCTCCAACAAGTCCAAAACTCAGCGATCCTCCTCCTACACAGCCTCAATGCCTGTGACCCCCATCTCCCCATGCAGAAAACTGGCTACCTGTCAACAAACGCTGCATATTCAAGGCCCTTGTAATAAGCTTACAAAAGATTCCCCCACCTAAATTACATACAAATGACACCAGTACACTCCCACCCATCCCCTCCGCTCAGAAGCAGATAGACTATGCACCACCCCAGGAAGAAACTGCACGCAAATGATCCTAAAACCACTTCATCCGTCGACTTGGGGAAGAAGAGATGAGGTTCGTGAGTGGGGCAGGGCCACATACCCTCTTTTTGACATGAAGAAATGTAGTAACCCTATGCATTAGCTGAGCCTATAGCTGCAAATTTATTTCCTATTATTGTGGAAAATTTGACCACCAAACTGCCTTGTGCCTGTAGGACTGGATAGAGAAGCCCTAGTTAGAGCTAAAGTTATGGGGTACAATCAAGCACTGCGCCTTTAAAGCCGGAAGAGTCGCGCGATTCGTCACGTGATTAAAATATTTCAAAGCTTTTTCCCTCGCGCGCTCCCGTTGCCTAAGAAACCGCAGCGCTCGTGCACACCTGCATCTCCCGTGAGGCGGGGCACCGCAGAGAACGTTCGAGAGGACGTGCTGCGACAGGGTGCGGGACTCTGGGGCCGCTGGTCATAGGAGTCCTCGGCTGCCGAGCTTTCAGCAACGCGAACGCTTGAAGTCGGAGTGGAGACGACAAGTCCCAGCGGCCTCTGCGCCGTGCCGGCTGCGCGCAGGCGCATTGCACCTTAGGCTCTGCTATTAGGACTTGTTTTGCTCTTCAGCTGATTATTGCCGGAGCCGCAGAGCGGGCGGGAGGAGTGGAGCAGGTAACGGGAACTAAGTCGGGTCGGGGCCCCGAATCTGGGGGGGAGCGGGGAGCGCTTCTGCGTTGTTCATTTCAGAACTGACCGAGAAGGACAGCGAGATTGAACAATAAAAGGACTAAAATTGACCGGGTGGGATTTACAGAGAAAACCGGTGTCTGAGGAAGAAAGGCGTAGAGAAGGTAGATTAGGTGGGAGAAAATTCAGGGCAGAATGATTGAGGGTTGAGGGGCCAGAAAGAGCAGAGGGCGATGAACAAGTGATGGAGGGGTAGAGAAAGAGGAACGGAGCCGGTGGAGGGAGACAGGGGGAGTAGTGGAAAACAGCTGATGTGAGAAGGCATGGAGGAAGACGACGGGGGTGAGGAGGAGGTGGGGGAAGAGGACGCACGGAGAGGGGGAGATGGGGTGAGGACGGTGCACTGAAGGGGGGGAGATGAAGGAAGAGGACGGGGGCGAGCAGGGCGCACTGAGGGGAGGGGGAGAGGATGGGGGAAATGGAGGAAGACGATAGGGGCAAGAAAGGGAAACTGAGGGGGGGGTGGGGGAAGAGGATGCAACGAGAGGGGGAGATGGGGTGAGGAGGGTGCACTGAAGGGGGAGAGATGAAGGAAGAGGATGGGGCGAGCAGGGCACACCGAGGGAGGGGGAAAGGATGGGGCGAGGAAGGTGCACCGAGGGGAGGGGGAGAGGATGGAGTGAGGAGGGTTCACCAAGGTGGGAAATGGAAACTGAGGGGGGTGGGGGAAGCGGACAGGAGTGAAGGGGACGCACCAAGAGGGGGAGACGGGAAGAGGATGGGGGTGAGGGTGAGGGGGGCAAGGAGGGCGCAGAAAGGGGGGTAAACGAAGGAAGAGGACGGGGCAAGGAAGGTGCATTGAGGGAGGGGGAGAGGACGGGCGAGGAGGGGGCACCAAGGGAGGAGGAGACGAAGGGAGGGGGCAAGGAGGGCGCACTGAGGAAGGGGGAGAGAGGACGCACCGAGGGAGTGGGAAGACAAAGGGTGAGGATGGCGCACCGAGGGAGGGGAGAGGACGGGGGCAAGGTTGGCCCACCGAGGGCGGGTGAAGGAGGAGAATGGGGGCAAGGAGGGTGCACCGAGGAGACGAAGGAAGAGGTTGGGACATGGAGAGTGCGCCGAGAGGGGGGAGAGGACGGGGCGAGGATTGGGGTGTGGAGGGCGCACCGCGGGAGGGGAGAGAGGACGGGGCGAGAAGGGCGCACCGACTGGCCGGGGGAGACGAAGGGAGATGATGGCGCACCAAGGGGGGGGGGCAAGACGAAGAAAGATTTGAAGGAGCCAGGAATCCTCAGTCTTCAGGATCCCACTCCGCCACATCTCCAAAGACGCAATTATGATGCCAAACTGTCTGCTGAGCCTCCTCGCATTGGAGGGAGGGGAAATAATACTGAAAGGGTACAGGCTAGAATTATTTTTCTTCCCAGACCTTTTTATAGACTCCCTGGCAGGGAGCCCAGAAAAAGTAGCCAAAGTCAAAGCGACAGCGCAAAGATTGCTAGATCTGGAAGCCATAGAGCTCATACCAGAGGAAGACCCAGGCTCTGGCATATACTTGATATACTTCATGATGCCCAAGAGAGGCTCCAAAAACTGGAGGCAAAGTCTAAACCTCAAAGCAGTGAATGCGGCCCTCAAAATATCACATTTCTGAATGAAGATGATGAGGTTGGTGATTGTATCAATGGCGCCAGGGGAGTTTCTTGCTTCCCTGGATTTGACACAGGCCTATCTGCAAATTCCCATTTTTCTAGATCAGAGGAAGAATCTGTGGTTCCATGTGTTGGAACAAACCTTCCAGTTCACAGCTTTGCCTTTTGGACTGGCCCCTGCACCACAGACCTTCATTAAGATGATGGTTGTGGTTGCAGCTGACCTACACAGGACAGACATACAGGTCCATCCATACCTGGATGATTGGCTCATCAGAGCCCAGTCCGAATCTGAGGGCAGACTAATGGTTCACCAAGTGATCCACTTGCTGCAGAAAATTGGTTGGGTGGTCAACTTCAAGAAGAGTCACGTAGAACCAATGCAGAGCCTGGAATACCTGGGAGTCTGGTTTGAGATGGGGAAAAACAAAGTATTCCTTCTGGAAGCCCATAGGGAAAAATATATGTATTAGATTTGGGATTTTCAGAGTAAGCCCGTTCTGATGGCTTGGTAGTACTTGCACGTTGTGGTTATGTCCATGGACGTGGTCCCTTGGGCAAGAGCACACTTGGGTCCATTCCAAGAGGTGCTCCGATGGTGCCCACAGAGGGATCCACTGCATCAACAATTTCCTTGGAAAGTGGAAGCCCATCGCAGACTGGTCTGGTGGTTGAATCCTCCCTCTCTCACCAGAGGGGTTCCCCTCCGTATCTCTTCATGGATGATTCTAATAATGGACGAGTCACATTATTATTACCATCTGCTAATATCCAGAATAACTGCCTCTGGCAGCACAAACGGCAGCCAGATGCCATGGGAGTGACTAAGTAAGATGCTGGGTGGTTGCTAGAGGTATTTGGAGCCATGCAGACTGCAGTGCGTCTGATAGTTGCTGACAGGTACATGGTGGTGGATCTAGTCATCAAACATGTGATAGAGATGGTCCCAAATGTGCTCAGTTGGATTTAGATCTGAGGAATTTAGAAGCCAGGGAAGTAGCTGGAAGTCTTGGATCTTGCTCTGTGAACCACTTGCGAACAAGTCTGGCAGCATGACGTGTCACATTATCCTGTTGAAAGATCCCATTGGCCAAAGGGAAGACCATCAACATGTATGAATGTAATTGATCTACATATTGATTGAGAGTGCCTTCCAGAGGTATCAAGGGGTCTAGATCATACCAAGAAAACATTCCTCAGACCATAACACTGCCACCACCAATTTGTGTACATCCAACAATGGTTGCTGAGTATTTGTTCTTGGCAGTTTCACTCCTGACACGCCAACGTCCATCCATTCAATGGAACTTAAAAAAATGTGACTCATTGGAGAAGACCACCCTCTTCCAGTCAGTGCAAGTCCAGTGTTGGTACTCCTGTGCAAATTGCAGCCGTCTTTTGCGATGAACCCTCGTGAGCAGGGTGCAATCATCAGGCATCTGCTCTGGAGCCCCATTCGCAACAGGGTTTGCTGCACAGTTGTTTTGGACACACATCTTGAAGCTCCCCTGGTTCATTTGGACAGTAAGTTTCTCTATGGTAGCATGCCAGTTGGCTCGCACCAACCTGCGCAGCCGACGTTCATCTCTTGCATCGATGACTTGTGCTGCTCCACAGTTACCATGTTGGGTTGTCGAAAAGGTTCCTTTTGTACACTTGCCCATGAAGAGTTCACAAACGCCGCCATTTCCAAAATGTTTCTGCCCTTGGCCCGGTAACCAATGATCATGCCTTTTTCAATGTCAGATAAATTGCACTTTTTTCTCCATGACAGCCAAGGTTGTATCGTCAACTTGCTGACATTCCACCTTGTATACCAGTGGTTCCCAAACCTGTCCTGGGGGACCCCCAGCCAGTCAGGTTTTCAAGATATCCCTAATGAATATGCATGAGAGAGATTTGCATATAATAGAAGTGACAGGTATGCAAATCTCTCTCATGCATATTCCTTAGGGATATCTTGAAAACTTGACTGGCTGGGGGTCCCCCAAGACAGGTTTGGGAACCACTGTTATATACCCATGAAGTCTGCACGTAGTACGTGTATTTGTTCATTGGCTGTGCATCCCTGACATCAGAATAGGCAGTGATCATAATAATGTGACTCGACCATGTATAATATGGAAAGAGAGATGAGGGAAAGGAGAGAGCAAGCAAGAAAAAGGTGTTATAGAAAAGTCATAGGCAGGACTGAGCCAAGAGTATCTTGATTCCTTAAGTGAGTGAGCCATTCTCATCCCCCTCCTTGGTGAAGCCTCTTCCCTCACCTCATAAATTTTTGAAAATTAATATGAAAAAGTGTATTTATAACAAATTTTATGATCAGAAACAGCATATCCCCCTAGAGGTCTGACATCTGTCTCTCTCCCCACTCTGGTCCTGGGTCCTTTAGTATATTCTGCCCTCCCCTCCCCCATCCTCTGTGGCATCAGAAAGGCCTTTTTGAGCATATGCCTGCCACACTCTTATGATACCCACCCATTTCCATTCAAGCTTGTTCTGTTTACCAGGTAATGTCAATGGAAACTCCTGCTCTCCTTAATATCCTCTGTCGTCTTTTAGTATTTTGCTTAAATCTTAGTAATTTCCACGTTCCCTCTTTTTTACTTTGGCTGTGGTGGGAAATTGCCTCAGTTGATTACTGGAGGAACCCCTTTGCTAACATCGATGGACAAGTAATGATATAGAGACGTGTGGCATAAACACACCTGAGGTGAGTTATTTGAAAGGAAGCTCCAGAATGAGAGGGCTTAGGATGAAGTTAAGATGTGATAGGCTGAGGAGTAATCTAAGGAAATACTTTTTACAGAAAGGGTGGTAGATGCGTGGAACAGTCTCCCAGTAGAGAGGGTGGAGACAAGAGACTGAGTTAAGAAAGTGTGAGACAGGCACATGAGATCTCTTAGGGAGAGGAGGTGATAGTGGATGCTGCAAATGGGCCTTTTGGCCTTTATCTGCCATCATGTTTCTGTGAGGAAAAAGGGGTAGGAAAACAAGAAGAGGGGAGAAAGACTGCTAGAACAGGGAGTGGGTAACTTCAAAGCACACATTTAAAAATCAATCATGTTAAAAGGCTATTGAGACGTGTTTAAATCCAACTCCGCCTCATCCATCACAGCCTCTAGATCCAGAACTTTGTTTCCCATACTTCAAGCATTGGTATATACAGCTTTCCAGACACTGCCTGCTCCCTTTTCCCTTTTGTGTAGAGGTATTTAGTGATTCACTTACCTAGGTGCTTTGATCATGCTGCCCTAATGATTTTAGTTTAAAGCCCTCCTCAGCAGACTATCCAGTCTGCTGCTGAAGACTTCAGTTTGGAAAGGATCCATCACTCTTCATCTTGAAAACATCAAGCTCATAGACCATGCAATTGCCTTTCTCCTGTGATTCCAGCCAGTGGGCCACTGTTAAAGCAAGTTGTGTTCTTACTAACCAGCTTCTGGAATATATTCATCATCTGCTTATAATCAGACAGCTCCTCTGGATGAACTCTCATTCCTCTTGTATCTTCCTTAATCTAACAGTAGCTGTTTTGATCAAATGTTAGGCATCCTTGTGCAGTCTGTTTTGAGTTTGTGATTGGTTTCTTTATATCAGTGTTCTTCAACCTTTTGATACCTATGGACCGGCAGAAATAAAATAATTATTTTGTGGACTGGCACTGGTCTGCGGACCGGCAGTTGAAGAACACTGGGCTAGGTCATGGGCCAGACCCTGCCCATCTACCCAATCTCTGCCCTCATAATAGTACTACTAATTGTAACATCATTTTTTCCATTCATTTTTCATATATGCACTCACACAATATAATCGTATTAACAACACATAATGGTTAACCACAAAATTAAACTACACAAAGCACACTATATGCTTCTCAATATTCATTCCTACCAGAACACAGATAACCCCAAGAAAATATGGGACTTAAAACTAAAAGTACTAATATATATAAACAAACCCTAAGATGCAAGACTCTGCATGCAGTACAACCCCAGAGGAAAAGAAACAAATGCATTTCTTCCTGAACAGACAGCAGGTGTAAATCAATCACTAAATTAAAAAATAAAATTATTCCCCCTACCGTTATTGTCTCCCTCCCTCCATGCTGTGCCTTGCCTTCTGGCCTGCCCCCCGGTGTTATCTTTGGGCCGGCTCCCTCTTCCTCAGTGCTGCAGTGCACAAAACTGCACTGTGGGTAGCGACTCCTCGCATGTACACGCCTCATCTGGAAGCCTTCCCTCTAACATTGTGACGTCAGAGAGAAGGCTTCCAGTTCAGGCACGAGACGCGTGTAGGAGCCTCTGCTCACGGCTTTGTGTACTGCAGCACTGAGGAAGAGGGAGCTGGCCCGAAGGCAACACTGCATCGATTGCACCATGGACCGGCAGCTGAAGAACACTGAATGGGGCCCGATGCAAGTGCTGGCCCTGTGGATCAGCAGGAAATTTCTGTGGACCGGCACCAGTCCACAAACCGGCAGTTGAAGAACACTGTTTTATATGGTGTTCTCTCCTTTCTTTTTCAATAAAGGATGCCACCTGTTAATTCCTCACATAGAGGTCTCCATCATTGTCTTCATCTAACCTTGAATTTGCCACGTAAGTGCAGCTTCATTCTACCACAGCATGCTACACATACTCCTTTATTTAAGATCCCATGGGTTTACCCGTGTGTGGCTGACTCATCCTGCTCGTCCATGGAGAAAATGAGGTTACGGTACTTACCTTTTAATGGCATTCTCTGTGGACAACAGGATACATCAGCTGCACAAGCCTATTAGTGCAGAAATGAGCAGGATACTGCTGGTGAGTGGCTGGTACATGTTTAAAAGGAAAGTGAATATGTTCAGTGCTCCATTGAATAACATCATTGGTGAGTGGCTGACTTATCCTGTTATCCAGGTAAGTTTTCTCATTAACCTCCTTTTACTTCCTGTAGCAAGGCCAAAGCCTGCTGTGGCTAGGAATATATTTTTCTTCAGGTACTGAAGCCAAGTAGATCTGTTTTCAAACCTTGCAGCCTAATGTAGGAAGGATTTACAATGTTTCTTGAAATAGTGTATCATAGAATAAGGAAAGTTTTAAGCTGTAAAGTATATGTTATTCTGAATGAATTTTTAAAATGGGTTTTTTTTTTCCTAGAAATTCCAAGGTGTTGCTAAACGTAAATTCTCAGGCACTCAATGCAAAGAGAAGATGAAAGATATAGATTTAGGAAAAGAGTACATTATCCCCAGTCCTGGGTTTCGAAATGTAAGTGAGGACAGCAGCCCAGAGCGGCGGCCTCTACGTGAAGGGTTGAAGTTCCAACACTCAAAACAGGTCAGTCTCTCTCTTACTGTGTAGCTCTGTTTGTAGCTTTTGTGTTAAAATCAGCCCAGTCAACTTTTCAAGGTTATGTCATTAGTTCAGCAAAGGACTTTGGAGACAAAGCTAATGTGCATGAATCATGGGGCTAAAGATAGCAGTTTATTAAATACTTTAACGTGATATTTTTATGAGACTTTTACATAACCTTCTAATGTGATTAAGTGTTCAGATTACAAATTACCTGAGCTACAACACTGATAAGTGATCTTTGAACTTATTCTTAATTTTTAAATTGTCTGGTTTTAGGTTTTGCTGTCTGATATCTATTCTCTAAACTTTAATTATTTGGTTAAACTGTGCTGACTCTATATCTGTATTGTGGTCAATACAAATGCTCAATAGATCACTGACTTTCTGTGTTGCCATAGTGTTCGGATTCATAGGGCATATGATTTAAAGAAATAGTACTAGAGGATATTATTAGAGATATTGATTAATGGGTTCTATTTAATCACTACACTGCCCTATGTCAATACAAATGTTGCTGTTTCTGCTCTCCTGTCTCTCATCAACAGTCCTCAGACAGCATGTATTCCTCCATCCTGGTCATTACAGGCTAGGGCAGATATGGTGACCTGAGTCATCTCCCCTGCAGTATATCCCTAGTGCATAGACCCTGCTACCTTAGGCATATCCCCCTCACCCCACCCTCATCGATTCCCTAAAGATGCGAGATCCTTAAACATCAAAGCCTGGCTTAAAGACAATGACAGAACCACTCTGGGTATGCTTTGCCCCACTGGTTAACAAGCTTTTAGCCTGCTCATGCACAGACACTAGAGGAAGAGGAGTAGCTGTCTTCATTAAATCTGACCTCAACCCGAGATTAATAGACACCATCATACTAAACGCACTGGAATGCCTCATCTTCTTAATGGGTCACAACAAAGATCTCACCTTTGCACTGATATACAGAGTCCCCACTCCCCCATGAACACCTTAGATGACTTGCTATCCATCCCTGGCAAAGTGGTAATCACTTACAACAAGATTGTTATCCTAGGAGACTTTACTTTTGCTGACTACCCAGACGAGACCAGATCACCAGCAGATTTCATCGTTTCACTCAGACCTGGGCTTTCACCAAATAGTCCCCTTACCAACTCAGCAAGCCACTTTTAGACTTCATATTTACTCAGAAAGATCCATTAATCAACTTGCCCCAAGTTACTCAATCAAACCAGTACCATAGTCTGATCACCATCTAATCACTTAACCACATCTACACAGTGAATCAACCATGAAGCAATTCCAACCCAAGAAAATCTACAACAATGACTCTGTTGACATAGGAGACCTCTCCTCAGTCCTTTCTAACCTGACTGAATCATTAAAACCCAATTTCAAATCCATTGACGAGGGTGCCATAAGCTTTACACAACATGGCACTCAGCTACATATCAGTCAAACAGACCACTCTGCTCCCAGGAGGAAATACATCTGCAGATACCTCCCAGTTATGCTCTTCAACTCCAGAGTATCAGACGCTGATTCTACTTCTATTTCCTACCAAACTACTGGAATCAACTGCCTTCCCATATCGGGGCTTCTGAGCTTTAGGAGAGCAATAAAAACTTACCTCTTCCATAAATCCCTGCTTAGTGTCCTTATAGTAGAACCTCCAAATATAATACCTAAATCCCAGCACTCTTTTAATCCTCAACTGAACTAGATCTACTCTATGTATGTTAATTTAGGATGACAAAACTGTATGCAAAATAGAGACTGACACGGGGAAAAAATTCTGTCCCCGTCACTGCCCCGTCCCTGGACCACCATCCTCTTCACCTCCCCCGTCTCTGCTGTCCCCTTCACCACCCCGTCCCCGTCTTCAGCGTCGTCTCCTCTCCATCCCCCCACCCCCAGCACCCTTCACGCGGTCCAGCAGCTCCTTCCCGCCAGCCAGCCGTGCATTTCCCTCCCTCCCTCCCTTTTCCTTACCGTCTCTTATGGCGAAACTGGCGATTTCTTTTCTTTTCTTTTTTTTTAATTTCTTTATTCTTTTTCAAACTTACATCAAGTGCACAAAAAGAACAACATGAAATACTATCATAACACTTGAACATCATACATTATATTATTAATATGTAAATTAATTAAAATTAAAAAACCAAAAACAGGAAGTTGCGTCAGAGGAGACTTGCCTCTTCTCCTGTGCTGTTTGGTGGGGAACTTGGCTGATTCATTATAATTTATAATCCTACCTACCCCAGGGTTTGCTACTCAATAACCAAGGATACTCCTCAGTCAACACTCATTACTTTTATTCAGTGCAATCATTGTGGTGCTTTAGTTCCAAGGTACACCATCTGGAAGCTTAAGGCTTGCCCCATCTGTCTTCAGCTTGCTAGTATTAAACAGGAGCTCAATAAACCTAAGCAGGAATTAAATGCAATTAAAGCAGCTTTCATCACTCTACTGAATCATACCAGTTTATCACAATTGCCTCAAAGATTAAAACAATCCAGGAATAGATGGATTACAGTAGGCGCAGGTAGATTAAGACATGTGACACAAAAACACCCACCCTCACAATTGCTGCCCCTACAAAATTCCTTTGCTCCATTAGAGCATTATGATGCTCCAGAAAAAAGAACAGAGGTAGAACTAGAACCAGTGAAGATAGCTCAAGAAGTAAAGCATCCCCACAGCACAAATGAAAAAGCTCAAACTGTCAGGAAAATTATTGCTGTTAGGGGATTCCATCATCAGGGACATTATTACTACTATTTATAATTTCTATAGCGCTGAAAAGCATATGCAGCATATAGGGATTGGGGAGTTTCTTGCAGAGAGAATGATAGGATGGACATAGGTAATATTATAGGGAGTGGGAGTTGAAGACAGCATTGAAAAAGTGGGCTTTTAGCTTGGATTTTAATAGAGACTGTGCCTGACTAAATGATTCAGGTAGTTTGTTCCATGCATACTGCACAACAAGATAGAAGGACAGAGTCTGCAGGTGGCACAGAGTCTGGAGGTGGCAGTGGAGGAGAAGGGTACAGATAGGAGGGACTTGCCTGATGAAAGGAGTTCATGGGAGGGAGCATAAGGCGAGAGAAGTGTGGACAGATATTGAAGGGCTGCAGAGTGAGTGCAGTTCAGTTGTGGATTAGGAATTGGTTAGCGGCTAGAATACAGTGGGTAGGGTTAAATGGTCATTTTCTCAATGGAGGAGAGTAAACAGTGGAGTGCCACAGGAGTCTGTACTGGGACCGGTGCTATTTAACTTATTTATGATAAAGTAATTTTTATTGGAACAGACAAGAAAACAGGTACCAAAACTCAGCCATATAAGCAGTGTTCCAAATAGAACATTTTACAGAAACCAAACCCTCACCCCCCCCCCCAGACCCTCCCCAGGTTGGAGTCCCCGAGAGCAGTCAGCAACACACACAAAGCATCAATAGACACAGTCAGCAGTTCAAAACCCAACTTCGTGAGCAGGGGTTAATGTATTCCAAAAACGTTCCCAAATAGCCATAAAACGCTTCCCCCGCACAGTGGACAGATCAGGCACATTTCGACGCTCCCAAGTCAGCAGTAGAATCATTTGAGAACGCCACATAAAAATAGTGGGAGCCATTTGAGAAAAATGCATTTTAGGGCACATAAAATGGACCATCTAAGAAAGGCTTGCAGTCCCGGTGGCTGTGGATGGTAAGAAGGACAAACGCCAAACAAAAGAAGAGGTGAAGGTCAGAGTCACAGTCCAAAGAGTCCCTATAAAAGCAAAAATTTGCATCCTGAAGGTGTGAACTGCCGGGCAGGACCATAACACATGACCCAACGCGACGGTCTGATGACCACATTTATCACACACTGGGGATGGTTGAAATTTAGCATAATAAACTCTATAAGGTGATACATAAATTCTAAACAACAACTTAAATTGCATTTCCCAAAAATAGACATATTTTCTCAGAACGGGCAGCCGGGCTACTGCACGAGATACAGTATCTTCCGGAATCACTATATTCAAATCCTGAGACCACACAGTTTGAAGATGAACATAGTCCGGCAAGGAAGTTTCATCCTTCAGGTGTCTAAGGTGAAACTTAAGGGGGACTTGCAATTGAGAACCAAAAGTGTAGGCCGCAGACAGTAAGTCCTGCCGAGCAGATTGCAAATTGCTCCTGTTCAGAGAGGCTACATAATGAGCAATCTGCATATAAGCAAATCTGTCCACAGCAGTTAAACCATGCGACTGACACAAAGTTTGAAAGGACTGCATTGAGCCATCATCCTGCACCAGATGGAATAAAAAGTTTAACCCCCTTGCCACCCAGTGTTAGAACCTGGATCCCCCTATACCCGGGGAAAAATTACAATTGCCACATAATGGCAAAAGGGGGGACTCATGTGCACTAATACCATGAAATTTACAGACCCATTTCCACACCTTTCGTAATGGGAGTCCAAACACCCTAAGCCGAACATTCAAGGTATAAATGGAAGGAACAGAATGAAAGCATGTACTAAAGTGCTCCTGCTGAAAGCACCCCAACTCCAAAGAGGTGCCTCCAAACAGAGGTACCCCGAAAATAATCATTGATGTGGCGCATGCCACAACCAATCGCAAGATGTCGAAGATTAAGTAAACCTAAATCCCCTTTATATTGCGTTCGTGCCACTTGAGAGTAGGGTAGACGAGCTCGGCGACCCTGCCATATAAAGCGGCGAACTAGACGGATGTAATTAGTTTCATCTCGCCCGAGCAAATATAAAGGGAGCACTTGAAAGATGTAAAGCCAAGTGGGGAGTATGATCATGTTAAGGAGAGCCACCCGCCCTAAAAGAGAAAGAGGGTAATCCTGCCACATTCGAAGTTTTACCGCCAGAGTTTACAATAAAGGAGGCACATTAGATGCATATAAAGTGGAAAGGTCAGCAGGAATAGTCACGCCCAAGTATTTAATAGCAGTATGAGCCCACTGCAACAGAAAGACACCCTGCCAGGAATCCTGAATAGCAGAATGTGAGGGAAGAGCCACTGATTTTTCTAAGTAAATAGCCCTGAGTAAAAACCATATTTTGATATAAGATCCAACGCAGCCTCAAGTGAGATAGCCGGGTTGGAAAGGACAAGCATTAAGTCATCTGCAAAAGCCAAAGTTTTAATCACCTGGCCCGCTATAGTCAATCCACTCACCTCCTCAAATTGTCTTAGGGTGCACAACAAAGGTTCCAAAATAAGAATAAAAATTAAGGCGACAGAGGGCCTTTTCTATTCCCTGACGTGTTCCACGGAGAATAGAAAAGGTGTCGGAAAAAGTGCCATTAACAACCAAAGATGCAGTCGGGCCAACATAGAGTGATGCAAATGCAGCCCGGAAAAAGCCAGAAATCCCTATATAGTCCAAAGTATGAAAAAGATAAGACCACGAAACATTATCAAACGCCTTAGCCACATCCAAACTGACCAGCAGGGTAGGCTCCTGAACATATTGAGCATGAGCAAGAGCCAAAAGGATTTTACGAACGTTTAGTACCGACTGTCTGCCAGGGACGAAACCCCCTTGATCACCATGGATCAAAGTGAGAATCACAGGGAGGAGGCGATCTGCCAAAATCCAAACGAACAGTTTGAGGTCAACATTAATAAGTGAAATAGGACGGTACGATCCTGCAAGGTCAGCCGGCTTTCCAGGTTTAGTGCACTGGTTAAAAACTGTTTTTATAAACTAAGAATGATTAGATCTTTAGCTCCTCTCCTTGACGCTAAATCCCTTAATATATTAATTCACTCGCTCGTAATATCTAAAATAGATTATTGTAATTCACTATTAAAAGGTATATGTTTAAAAGATATAAAACGTCTCCAACTCATTCAAAATACGGCTATAAAGATCTGGAAATTGGAACGACGAGTGAGGTGATTAAATTTGCAGATGATACTAAACTGTTCAAAGTTGTTAAAACGCATGCGGATTGTAAAAAAAATTGTAGGCGAACCTTAGGAAATTGGAAGACTGGGCATCCAAATGGTAGATGAAATTTAATGTGGACAAAGGCAAAGTGATGCACATTGGGAAGAATAACCCGTATCACAGTTACTGGATGCTAGGGTCCACCTTGGGGATTAGCCCATAAGAAAAGGATCTGGGTATTATCGTAGACAATATGATGAAACCTTCTGCCAAATGTGTGGCGGCAGCCAAAAAACAAACAGGATGCTAGGGATTATTAAAAAAGGGATGGTTAACAAGACTAAGAATGTTATAATGCCCCTGTATTGCTCCATGGTGTGACCTCATCTGAAGTATTGCATTCAGTTCTGGACTCCTTATCTCAAGAAAGATATACCTAGAAAAGGTTCAAAGAAGAGCAACCAAGATGGTAAAGGGGATTGAACTCCTCTTATATGAGGAAAGACAAAAACAGTTAGGGCTCTTCAGCTTGGAAAAGAGACGACTGAGGGGAGATATGATTGAAGTCTACAAAATCCTGAGTGGAATAAAATAGGTTAAAGTGGATCGATTTTTCACTCTGTCAAAAAGTACAAAGACTAGGGGACACTCGATGAAGTTATACGGAAATACTTTCAAAACCAATAGGAGGAAATTTTTTTTCACTTAGAATAGTTAAGCTCTGGAACGCATTGCCACAGGTTGTAGTAAGAATAGATAGCATAGCTGGTTTTAAGAAAGGTTTGGACAAGTCCATAGTCTGTTATTAAGAAAGAAATGGGGAAGCCACTACTTGCCCTGGATCAGTAGCATGGAATATTGCTACTCCTTAGGTTTTGGTCAGGTACTAATGACCTGGATTGGCCACCATGAGAACGGGCTACTGGGCTTGATGGACCATTGGTCTGACCCAGTAAGGCTATTCTTATGTTCTTAGAGGCACTGGCATTTCTGGATGCCCTCCAGCTGTGGCCCCAAGTTTAGTGTGCCCTGGCTTCAAAAGGTTTGTGGGACACTGCTCTAGAGGAGAGGAAAATCTTCTTTTCCAGAGAAAGGAAAATGGTCAAACTAGAGGGCATAAATTGAGGTTGCGGGGAGGTAAACTTAGGAATTTCAAGTTTATTTAAATATTTGATTTGATCGCAAAATTCATTAAGATTTACATTTAGTTAAAAATTAAGTTAATATAGAAAATAAAAAACAAGACAATACAATTTTTTTTTTGTAAATCTTTATTCATTTTTACAACTTACAACAAGTGCATCAGTAAATGACATTTAAACTTAGATACATCACTTGATTTTCTAGCATAATCAACTTAAATTAATGAAATTTAACCCCCTCCTACCCATCCCTTCCATAACTTATGTAAGCTCGTATATCATATATTGAAATCTTTCCTACCAATCTAAACATTTAATGAAATATCTAAAAACTACCCCCCCACCCCCTCATTTGCAATTGTACTATTAAGGGATAAATGTTATCTATTCATTATAATATTCTGTTAATGGCCCCCAAACCTCTTGAAATTTACTAGAATTCCCTTTCTGTGTGGCTAATGTTCTTTCCATTTTATATATATGACACAATGAATTCCACCAGAAACTATAATTTAATCTACTCCAATTTTCCAATTAAATGTAATATGTTGTATGGCAACTCCAGTCATAAGTAAAAGCTTATTATTTTTGGAAGATATTTGACTCTTTGCCCTCATTGACATGCCAAATAATATAGTATCATATGATAATGCCACCGGATTTTCTAACAAAGTTTATTTGGTCCCATTTTGATTTCCAAAAAGCCAAAATGAATGGACAATAGAATAATAAATGATTAAAAGTCCCTGCTTCAAGATGACAATGCCAGCATCTATTAGACTTACAGCTATCTAATTTTTGTAAACGAACAGGGGTCCAGAAAGCTCTATGCAACATAAAAAAACAAGTTTGTCTCATAGATGCAGACATTGTACATCTCATCCTCCAAGACCAAATTCGTGGACATTGAGACGCAGAAATTTGATGATTAATCTCAATGCTCCAAATGTCCCGAAGACCAGTTTTTGTTTGGGGTTTTTTTTCCCCCCCCCATAAATCCAGATATTAATTTATACCACTGTGCAACCTGGTGTCCCAGGAAGTCCACCTGAAAGCATAATAACTCTAAACTATATTGCTTATTAAGATTTTTCCATTCAGGGAACCCCGCCTGAATGGCCTGCTTCAGTTGCAACCATCTAAAACTTTGTGATTTACTAAGACCAAATTTATGTTCCAACTGTGAAAAATACATTTTTATAAAATAATATGTTTGAAAAGGGAGGAGAGAAAAAAAAAAAAGGAATAAATACAATTCTTAAACAAATAAAAAGGGATAGATAATGAAACATGAGGTTGGGGAAGGATACCCACTTAATTTTCACTTAATAAAACTTCTGAGTCACTGAAAAATATCCTACCATGGTGAAATTTAAATGAATCAGTTAAAAGCGTCCTTGAAAAGCCAGCTTTTTAGAAGACTTTTAAACTTGCTTTTTCACTGAGAGGGTGGTTGATGCCGCGAATGTTCCCTCGAGGAAGGTGGTGGAAAGGAAAATTGTGATGAAACGCAGAAAAGCGTGGGATGAACACAGAGATCTCCTAATTAGAAAATGAATGGTATAAAGCAAACTAAGGGCGGTACTGAGCAATTTTGTCCTGCATGTGGTGATTTGGTTTAGGATGAGCTGGGGAGGGCTTCAATGGAAGCTCCAGTGACAGGATGGTTAGGATAGGTTGGAGAGAGCTTCAATGGGAACTCCAGCAGTGGGAAGCTAAAAACAGTACTGGGTGGACTTCTATGGTCTAATGCCCAGAAATATTAAAGAAAAAGACAATTTAACCATGAACGTATAATGAGTGCGACTATTGGACAGACTGGATGGATTGTTCAGGTTTTTATCTGCTGTCATTTACTAGGTTACTTGTTACTGATTAGAGAATTTGTTTGAAAGGCAACTTATAGTTGTTCATAAAACTCCACTTCGTTCTTAAACTTTCTCTCTTCTGTTTGATGCCAGAGTTATAGTATTAGAATATGTTGAATGATGGCAGTAAAGACTTTCATGACCCATCTGATGTGTCAAACAAGATGTCCAGAGCCGCACCTGCCACTTCATGCAGGTTACACTCCTTCATGATTAAACATTGGTGTGGTGTGATAGGGAGTCTCCCTGAACTAGCTCTCACTGGATCTTGATATTAGGAATGACAAACTGTCCAGCTTCTTTATTCAGATCGGTGTGGTTTGCCACATTTTCATGGTGAACTTAATGTACTCAATCAATGCTTCAAGACACGTTATTATCCAGGAATGTTGAATGCTATCAAAATAGTTTTTGCAGTCAAACCATGCTATGCTGAGATTTTTCTCTTAGCACCAACTAAGAAGACTTTACTTATCCTTAATTTCCCTTTGGTTCCCTATCGTAACAGTAGGAGAAAGTTTGCAGTATAGAACTGTGTACATATTACTTCTGATTGTTCTCAAAGTTATCAGTTCCTATCCGGTGATAGCTGGCAGCTCTCCTTAGCTGACATTTGCAAACAGTACTTTTAGTTCTGTTGTTTTTCTTTCAGCTACCTGCAGTCCTAGTAATCAGAGCTATACCTTTGACCTAATTTTTTTCCTGTTTAGAGTTTCCTGCACCTGCTGGAGCAGGAAGTTTCAGAGGGAATGTTTAGAGCTTTGCCGACATTATGGCATTAGTAGCTGTCAAGACTTCTGGTAATTTCTGGAATTAGACCCATTTAGAAGCCATGGTGGTTCTTGAATTTTCTGAAGGGGTATGCAATGGGCAGTAGTTAAATCCCCAAAGAGGATTTAAACTTTGTTCTTTGGCGCCAAAAATGTCTTTGGAATCTGTCCTGCCACTGACCACACATGCTGAGGGAGAGCCCTTTCATTGCTTATTTCTAAAGCTGACACTTGAGAGAGTTACAGTTTGTCTGTCTATACCACTCAGGTTAGACATTATAGACACTTGCCACTAAACTAAACTTTAGGCTTATATACCGCATCTTCTCTATAACTGTAGAGCTCGGCACAGTTTAAATTAGAAAGGAGAACAGATACAATATGGATTTGGAATAGTATGGAGAGGAGCGGAATTTACAACTTTGAAAATAGCCAAGTTTCCAGATGTTTTCGAAATGGTTGGAAAGAGCCCAGATTGTGCAGTTGAATAGGAAAATTATTCCACATCTCAGTAATTTTGAAAAGTAGAGACTTCCCTAGTTTGCCAAATGTAGGTAATGCCTTTCAACGTAGGAAAGGACAATTTAAATTTTTTAGTAGATCTGGTAATGTCAGATCTTATAGAATTCCAAGCCAGGGGAATTAAAGGAGGAAGGATGCCCTGCAAGATCTTAAATGTTAAGCAGGCACATTTAAAATAACCCTGGAAATTATTGGAAGCCAATGAAGTTTTTGCAGGAGCGGAGAGATGTGATCAAATTTACGTTTTTCAAAGATCAGCTTAGCAGCAGCATTCTGAATTAGTTGAAGTCTTTGAAGGCTTTTCTTGGTCAAACTTAAATAGACCGAATTACAATAATCCAGCCTCAATAGGATGATTGATTGAACAAGGACAGCAAAGTGTTGATGATGGAAACAGGATCTCACTTTCCTCAACATATGGAGACTAAAAAATTAAGATGGTCGTCGAATGAAAGTGTTGAATCTATGACACCCAGAACTTTACTTGAGAATTCAGTCTGTAGTGAGGATCCTGAAAGCAACAGAATGGACAAAGGTAGCTGTTCTAATTTTGGGCCAAGCCAAAGTAACTTTGTTTTGGACTCACTCGGTTCTTGGGCCTATCTTATTTAATATCTTCATAAATGACCTTGAAGAGGAGACAACAAGTAATATAATCAAGTTTGCAGATGACACAAAACTATGTCGGGCAGTTAGGACACAAAAAGACATTGAAGATCTCCAGAAGGATCTAAACCAACTGGAGGAATGGGCGGACAAGTGGCAGATGAAGTTTAACATAGACAAATGCAAGGTGATGCACCTGGGCAAGAAAAATAAGGAACATGAATACAAAATGTTAGGTGTAACATTGGCCAAAACTGAACAAGAAAGAGACCTGGGGGTACTGATAGACAGAAACCAGAAGCCTTCGACTCAATGCGCAGCAGCGGCGAAGAAAGCAAACAGAATGTTGGGCATGATAAAGAAGGGGATCACAAGTAGATCGGCGGACGTTATAATGCCGCTTTATAGAGCAATGGTCAGACCACACTTGGAGTACTGTGTCCAACACTGGTCTCCTTACCTAAAAAAGGATATAGCCCTGCTGGAAAGGGTGCAGAGGCGAGCCACGAAACTAGTAAAAGGTATGGAAAATTTGAGCTACAAAGAACGACTAGGAAGACTGGGACTGTTCACCCTCGAGAAGAGGAGACTGCGAGGGGATATGATTGAGACTTTTAAAATACTGAAAGGATTCGACAAAATAGAGCAAGAATCATCGTTGTTCACATTGTCAAATGTGAAACGGACAAGAGGTCATGGACTAAAGCTGAGGGGCAGCAGGCTCAGGACAAATGTCAGGAAGTTCTGTTTCACACAGCGGGTGGTGGACGCTTGGAATGCTCTCCCGGAGGAGGTGGTGACGGAGACTACCATTCTGGGTTTCAAGTGTAAGTTGGATGTATACCTCCTTGCAAAAAACATTGATGGATATGGGTGACCAGGGTCTCCATCTGGGAGCACCTGGCTTGGCCTCCGCGTGTGCGGGTCGCCGGAATAGATGGACCTAGGGTCTGATCCGGTGAAGGCGTTTCTTATGTTCTTATGTATTTGTACAGTAAGGGCCCAAGACTGAAGTTTCGTTATACATTCTATTATATTCCCAACAAGGTTAGTGAGATTTGAGTCTATCTCAAAGAGAACAAAGATGTCGTCTGCATACGTAAATAGTGTTTCGCAGGGGGATAAACGGAAAAGCTTCAAAGTACTCATGTGGATGTTGAAAAGCATAGGTAATAAAGGTGATCCTTGTGGGACTCCGCATAAAGGCTTCCAAGAGGATGACATGGTGCCATTCATATTAACAGTATATGAGCGAGATCATAAGAATTTTGAAAACCAGTCTAAAACTATGGAATCAATACTTATCTCAGGAAGTTGGTAAATCAAGATATCATGGTGAACGATGTTGAAGGCTGCCAATAGATCAAATTGTAGCAAAATTGCAAACTTATTGCGCTTGCAATTGCTGAACCTTAGAGATTAATAATGAGATCAGTAGAGATTCAGTATTGAGATTAGGTCTGAATCTATGTTGGCAAGATAAAAGAATGGAAAATCCCTCTAAATATGATGAAAGCTAAGCAGATATAATGGACTATAACATTTGGTCAGTAGAGGAATATTCGCTATAGGTCGATAGCTAGATGGTGAGCTTTCTTCAATAGTGGGGACAGAACAATGTGACCCATCTCTGCAGAAAAAAGACCTGCTGATAAGGCAGAATTAATAAGCCTCTGATTCCTTGCTCCTGTAGCAAGTTCCAGGTCTGAAACCCAGTGCTGGCTTCCTTTAGTGAGAAGGTGTTGGGACCCTTGATCCTCATTTGGAAGGAGTTTAAGGGGAACTTCAGTTTGTGCAGGACTACTACTATTAATTCTATAGTGCTACCAGGCGCACGCAGCGCTGCACAGAGTCACAAAGAATAAGAAAGAGTCCCTGCTCAAAAGAGCTTACAATCTAAACAGGCAAGACAGACAAACACGATGTCATGGATACAGTTAAGGGGAACGGTAAACAGCGAGCTGGATTGGAGGGCAGAGGAATAGGGTTAAGGATTGAAAGTTATATCAAAAAGGTGGGTTTTCAGTCTGCTTTTAAACAAGGGAAGGGGCTTGATGGACAAACTCGGGTAATTTATTCCAGGCATAGGGGGCAGCTAGATGAAAGGAACAAAGTCTGGAGTTGGCAGTGGAGGAGAAGGGTAACGCTAAGAGTGACTTAACTAAGAAATGGAGTTCTTTAGGAGGTGTATAAGGAGAGAGAAGCGAGGAGAGAGATTGAGGGGCAGCAGAATGAACACACTTGTAGATCAGCAATAAGAACTTGAACTGTATGCAATGGCAGGGAGCCAGTGAAGTGACTTAAGGGGAGGGGTGACATGAGCGTAGCGAGGTTGGTAGAAGATGAGTCACGCAGCAGAGTTTTGCACAGATTGCTAGGGGGAGAGGCGACACTGCGGGATACTAGTTAGGAGTAGATTGCAGTTATCTAAGCGTGAGGTTACGAGAGCTTGCACAAGGGTCCGGGTAGTGTGCTCAGAGAGGAAGGGACGAATTTTGGTGATATTGAAGAGATAGAAGTGACAGGTCTTAGCAGTTTGTTGGATATGCATAGAAAATGAGAGGTCAGAATCAAAGACCACTCCAAGGTTGTGAGCAGAGGAGACTGGAACAATGACAGTATTATTTATAGAGATGGAGAAAGGAGGAGGAGCAGAGGGTTTAGGAGGAAAGAGCAGCAGCTCAGTCTTGGACATATTTAGTTTCAGATGATGGCAGGACATCCAGGCAGCAATGTTAGCCAAACAAGCAGAGATTTTTCTTGGACTTTAGATGAAATTTCAGGTGTAGAGAGGTAGATCTTGGAGTCATCAGCATATAGATGATACTGGAAGCCATGGGAGGAGATCAGGGCACTGAGGGAAGAGGTGTAGAGAGAGAAGAGAAGAGGTCCTAAGACATAACTCTGGGGTACACCAACTGCTAGTGGGGTAGCAGCAGAAGAGGACCAACCAACACATACACTAAAGGTGCGTTAGGAAAGGTAGGAGTCAAACCAGGAGAGAATAGATTTACGGAATCCAAACGAAGACATCGTATCAAGGAGTAAGTTGTGATTTACAGTATCAAAGGCAGTAGACAGGTCAAGAAGGATAAGGATAGAGTAAAGGCCCTTAGATTTGGCCATTAACAAATCACTGCAGACCTTAATGAGGGCAGTCTCTGTGGAGTGTTGGGGGCGAAAACCAGATTGTAGAGGATCGAGAATCTGTCGAGTTGAAAGGAAGTCCAGGTAGTGACAGAGAATAGCACGCTCGAGTAACTTGGATAGGAACGGAAGAAGAGAAACAGGTCAATAGTTGAATGAGTAGTGAGTTTTTTGAGAAGCGGCTTAACCGCCGCATGTTTGAAGGTAGCAGGGACAGTTGCAGTGGAAAGAGCTAGATTGAGAATATGGCATATGGGAGGGAAAATAGTATGTGAGATGGGGTTGAATAGAGGGGTGTGAATAGGGTCTGAGGGGCAAGTAGTAGGCTTGGCTGAAGATAGAAGTTGTGCAGTTTCTTCCTCTGTGATTACAGAGAAGGCAGAAAAGTCAGCAGTAGTTGACAGAGAGACAGGTGGGTGGGACCAGGCAGGAGAAGTTTCCTGAGCTGTTTGGGTGAAGGATGAAGGGGAGGTGTGAGACTGAAGTTCAGGAGAGTAGATGGTGAATAGGGGAGAAGGATGTGACTTTGTATTGAACTCAAGGGCGATCTTGCAGAGCTTGTCATGGAAGTAATCAGCTATAATCTGGGGAGAGAGAAGGAGGGGTCGGAAGTGGGGGTGCTTTGAGGAGGGAGTTTAGCGTGGCAAAGAGACGACGAGGATTGGAAGAAAGGGAGTTAGTTAGTTGGATGTAGTAGTCTTGTTTGACATTACTATCCAGGTAGCCCATATTGGACCTTCATGGGAACCTATATTTCTGGCAGTAGTGCTGTCCGATTCACCAATTTGAATTGATTCACTTTAGTGAATCGATTAGTTGTATGAGAAAATTAGACTCGTTGATTCAGCAACCCACTCCGGTGAGACCTGACATACCTCAGAGGCCTCCTAAAGCAGCAACAGCGGTGATGCTCTGAAAGGGCTTCTTTAAGATCTTCCCCACCGGGGCCTTCCCTCTATTATGTCACTGATGTCATTAGTGACATGGGCAAAGGGAAACCCTAGCAGAGCAGACCGTGAAGCAGCCCATTGAGCGCTGCTGCTGTTGCTGCGTTAGGAAACCTTGGAGGTATGTTAGGTCTTGCAGTGGGAGGGTTGGTGGGGTTCTACTGCACAGAGGGATAGGTGGGAGGGGAGGAAAGCTTCTGTTCAAAGGGATGGGAGGGGAGAAAAGATGCTGCACATGGAGGGAGAGAAAGGAAGAATTGGGGTTGAGGAGAGGAAAGGAGAGATGAAACAAAGAGGTAGAAAGGGGTAAGAGGGAGAAATCCATAAGGTGGAGGGAAGGGAGACTTGCATGGAGAAGTGAGAGAGAGAAATGCTGGACATAGGTTGGAGGGCAGAGAGAGATGGTGCATGGGGAGAGAGAAATAAATATTGCACATGATAATGAAGGGAAGGAAGGGAGAGATGCTGCATGGAGGAGAATAGAAAGGTTTGACCCAGGGCACAAGGCAGCGAGAGAGATAGAGATAGTAGACAGTGGAAAAGAAACAAATGTTGGATATGGCAGTGGAAGATAAAATTATTTTTTTCTATTTTGTGATTGCAATATGTCAGAGATTTGAAATGCGTACCCTGCTAGAGCTGGTGTTAAGACAGTGAATGTGAGCTAGGTCTTAACAGAGAGAGGAAAAGTATATTTGTTTATTTTGATTACACCACAGCACCGGTGTGGGGTTGGTGAGGGCTAAGGGGGATGGGGTAGGTGAAAGACTACAAAATAAACCTGGTAGGATGTTTAAAAAAATGTCCAATTGGGTGGGAAAATCAATTCAGTAGTGAAGAATTTCATAAGATATGGGCACAGAGAACGAGGATCCTGGTACTGGGCTACTAAAGCAAAGGTGTTATGTTTTGAGGAGTACCATCTGTATGAACAGTATTGACACCTGATACAAACTATGCTTTTTGCCATCAGCCTTCTTGGTGCAGAGGAACTTTTAAGTTTTATTTTTTAACCCCTTTTTGTGAATGTGGGAGGGGGAAAAAGTAAAGGATATCCTGTGTAAATAAGTTTGAACTGGTTTTCTATTGAACCACATCTTTCAACTGAGGGAGTAAAGATAAAGTTTGGCGTTTAACATCTAGTGTGGGCTACCTTATTGGAGTGAGTGAGTGGACAATCTAAAGCTAGCCAGATCTAGAGTTGGTCTTGGCCGTGGTCCTGACAAAATACTTTATATGCCCTCTTGCCACCATCCGGGCAGGGTCTAAGCAACTGCCTAGCACCCCGTATAAAAAGGGGATTTACACATATGTTGGCCTCTGTGTTGCCTGCCCTTGTTCCAGCAACTTTCCTTCTTCTGCAAAGCTTGCTTCTTTGAGTCACAGTATCGGCAGGGACTCTCGCATTCTTTCTGCCACTAACCTGGAAGCCTCCTCTCTGCTGTAGAGAGACTTCTGGATTATTATTATTGGGTTATCGGCAAGCAGCATGTGGGAATTGCTGCTTATACCATGACCCGAAGATGCTGACACGGTTGAGATTCTGTGCAAGACAAGGGAATTCAGCGCGACTGTGCAATTCTGTGGAAATTCTGCGTTGTGCAGTCACACAGAATTCTGCCAGGAGTATTGGTGCGGGAGGTAATGATACTGGGGCCTCTTTATCATAACATTAACATGATCAGATTTGACATAATCCCTGGAATAAGTTCACACAGGAAATCTAATACAACAGCATTTAACTTTTTTAAAAAAGGAGACTATGATTACATGAGGAGAATGGTAAAAAAGAGGGTCAGCTGCAAAGGTCAAAATTTACATCAGGCGTGGATGTTATTTAAAAATACCATACTGGAAGCCCAGACTAGATATATTCCACATATTTAAAAAGAAGGAAGGAAGACCAAACAGCATCCAGTGTGGTTAACAAGTGAGGTGAAAAAAGTTATTAGAGCTAGAAGAGAATCTTTCAGAAAGTGGAAGAAGGATCCGACTAACAATAATTGTAAACAGCACAAAGAATGTCAAGTGAAATGCAAGGCGTTAATAAGGAAGGCAAAGAGAGACCTTGAAAAGAAGATTGCGCTGGAAGCAAAAATACACAATAAAAACTTTTTTAGGTATATTAAAAGAAAGAAGCTGGGCAAAGAATCAATTGGACCGCTAGATGACCAAGGGATAAAAGGGGCTCTCGGGGAAGACAAGGCCATAGTGGAGAGATTAAATGAATTCTTTACTTCGGTCTTCATCAAGGAAGCTGTGGGCGAGTTACTGGTGCCAGAAATGGTATTCATTTCTGATCAATCAAAGAAACTCAAACAAACCTGTAACACTGGAAGATGTAATGGGTCAATTTGACAAACTGAACAGTAGCAAATCTCCTGGACCGGATGGTATACATTCCAGAGTGCTGATAGAATTGAAAAATGAACTTACAGAGCTATTGTTAATAATTTGTAATTTTTCTTTAAAGTCCAGCATAGTACTAGAAGACTGGAGGGTGGCCAAAGTGATGCCGAGGTGATCAAGGAAATTATAGACTGGTGAGTCTGATGTTGGTGCCGGGCAAAATGGTAGAGACTATTATAAAGAACGTATGACAGAACATGGATTAATGAGAGAAAGCCAACATGCATTTAGTCAAAGGAGATCTTGCCTCACCAATCTACTGCACTTCTTTGAAGGGGTGAATGAACATGTGGATAAAGTGAGCCAGTTGATATTGTGTATTTGGATTTTCAAAAGGCATTTGACTGAACAAAAACAATACTAGGAACCAAACCCTGCAGAAATCAAAATTCTTAAATGTTACTCTATCATAAATGTTGACTTAAAAAAAAATGTTTGCTAGAGGAACATCTTCCTACATTTATTATTTCTGTATTTGGATGGGGGTTTGCCTATATGCTTTTAATAGACAAAATGGGAAACAGTACAGGAAGAATAAAATAAAACAGACATACAGTATAATGAAAAGCTATCCATAATTAAAAAAGGACAGCAGCACAAACTAACAAAATCTGATTAGCATGTACTGCACAGTATCTATTTTGTGAGACTCAAAGGACTGGCAGCTCCAAATCGACTAGCAAAGATGTCTAGAAGAAAGTGTTGTGCTGTGTGCTTCTCAGCTTTTCTTTGCTTTAGGTCTTTGCTAGGTCAAGAGGAGTTTCCTTCCCAGCTGCTCTTATTGGAGAAGGTGGACAGTGTAACACATGATCCAATGAACTGTCTTTCCCTGGGCTAAGGTTTCAGATGGACATTACTCTGCATATTCTGTGCCAATGGCAACACTGTTGTCACCAGGAAGAAAAAAAATACATAATTGTTATTGGATGACTGATTCAGTGTCTGGAGCCAATCAACTAAGTACAGAATGAAACTGGGCCAGAAATTTACTCACAGACACATACTTTTGAAGTCCATGTTGTTCTTTGTGGAATAATGTTTGTCCCACAGAACTGATGAGTCATGCTGTGCAGAGCAGAAAAGCAGAAAGAGGAAGGACAAAAGAGGTTAACACTCAGCATTCTGTGAGGGTACACAGCAGCTTCCTCTGATTACCGCACAACCATGTGCTAACAAGCAATTTTAAAAAAAGGTCTAAGGTTCCACTTTGAGTTTCTAGTTTGATAAAAGCAATCTCTGTTGAGCACTAGCAGCCATTTATGTTTGTTCAAACTACCAGATCCTCATTACAGTGTTGGTGGCACTTCGTCTATCTACTATGTTTAAATCTTTTTATTGAAATAATAGCAGGAAACTGGACTAGATGGACCATTGCTCTGATCCAGCATAGCTATTATGATTTTAATACAAATATAAGCCATTGAACTACTAGAAAGCAATTAAGCAGATCAATCCAACTTTCTCAAAAATAATATGAATAGACAATCAAATTAATTCCTCTTTGCTGTTCAAATCTCTAACTGTATTTTCCAGTGCAGCAGGAGCAGAGATCCTGGGCAGTCACCCTGAAACCTTGAGTTTCCTTGCAGAAGCTGCCTATCTTCTTGCATGGATCCATCTCTCCTTTCAGAGGCTGTGCTGCAGCCCCTTAGTTTTCACTTCTGCAAGTGAATTCAGAAGATGTCTTTTGATCTGCTCTGATTTATGTTTGTTTTTTTTCCTGGTACTTTCTTTCCAAATTGTGAAGCTTTTGTGCTTTAGAGGTTCCCAGTGTTCCTGGGACAGTTTGACTGCGAGAAAAAAGACTTTTGGCGAAGAAGTCTGTTGCGAGCAGGTGTCTCTAAGAGTACCTACCTAGCCAGCCAACTTTACCAGTTAAAAAGGCTCAGGGACGGTTCCTCTGGGAGTTTGGCTTACCCCATACTCTGTCTGGATCTTGAACGCAGGTCGTGTGAGCCCTAAGTTGGTCTAGAGGGCTGGAGCGGAGTTGGCTGCATTTCTCCCACCTTCTGGTTAAGCAAATAGATTAGTGGGGGGTTAGGGGGTCGCAGCCCACCTTCTTAAGGGTCTAGCTCACAATCTGAAGAAGAAAGCAGCTGGAATCTTTGCTTGCCTGAGACAGAAAGTCTTCTCTTCATTGTAGCTGCACTGGCAGCATAAGCAGAAAAAACAGTTCCCAGTACAGCAGGCACATGTGAGTACTGGTGACTGCACTCTATGGGGAAACTCAGGAGTGTGGGTGTCAAAGAATTGCGGTTTTAAGGGTTCCTGGGGCCAAACTGGGAGTCTCTTACCTCCAGAAACCCCTTTCCCAAATTTTTGAAGGTTTTTTTGTTTTTTGTTCCCATGGGCTGTTTTACCGCCAGAATCTCCATTGTGGCAGCCATCTTAGATTTCCAGATTTGTTAAAAATAAAATTTCTGTCTGCCTTTGATATCCCTTGAATATTCAATAATTCACCACAGAAGGATTCCTCAGGTTCTGATACACTGGCTTCATGCCAGACTGGTGCTGGTTAGCTAGCCAAAGAGCATCCATGTTCCACCTCAGAACCTATGAGATTCCTAGGATGACGAGAGGAAATGCCACTCTGGATCTAATCCTAAATGGACAAAGGGGACCTGCAAAGGAAGTGGAAGTAGTGGGACCATTGGGAAACAGCGATCATAATATCTAATCTAATCTAATCTAAATCTTGGGTTTATATACCGCATCATCTCCGCAGATGGAGCTCGACACGGTTTACATGGTTAGGGAAGGAACGGAACTCCAGTGGAATTATATAAGTATGAGAGAAGAGAGGTTGGTGTGAGAGTGCCAGGAGCGGGACGGGGTTACGTTCTGGAGAAGAGCCAGGTCTTCAGATGCTTACGGAATGGTAGAAGGGGGCTCAAATTGCGGAGAGGGGAAGGGAGACTGTTCCAGAGCTGAGTGATTCTGAAAGGGAGGGAAGAGCCAAGTTTACCAACAAGGGAGATGCCTTTTAAGGAGGGGTAGGATAGTTTTAATTTTTGAGTGGATCTAGTGGAGGTTGGATTTGAGGAATTCCAGGATAGAGGGATAAAAGGAGGAAGGATACCGTGGAGGATCTTGAAGGTTAGGCAGGCACATTTAAAGTAGACCCTGGAAATAACGGGAAGCCAGTGGAGTTTGGATAGGAGCGGTGTGACATGGTCAAATTTACTTTTTGAGAAGATAAGTTTGGCCGCGGTGTTCTGGATTAGTTGGAGTCTGTGGAGGCTTTTCTTTGTTAAGCTTAGGTAAATGGAATTGCAATAATCCAATCTGGAGAGGATAATATGATCAAGTTCAAGGTTGAGGAAGGTATGCCAAAAGGAAAGAGAACCATAGCGACAACTTTTAACTTCAGGAAAGGAAACTACGAAGCAATGAGGGGAATGGTAAAGAAGAAACTTAGGAACACTTCCAAAAAATGGCAAACGGTAGAACATGCCTGGTCTTTTTTCAAGGACATGGTGAGCGAGGCACAAAATCTGTATATCCCCAGATTCAGAAAAGGGTGCAAAAAGAGTCGAACAAAAGACCCGGCGTGGATAACTAAAATAGTGAAGGAAGCGATAGGCAATAAGAGAAATTCATTCAGAAAATGGAAAAAGGACGAAACTGAGGGAAATTGGAAAGAGCACAGGAGGTATCAAAAAGAATGTCACCGTGTTGTTCAAAAAGCCAAAAGAGAATATGAAGAGAGACTAGCCAGGGAAGCACGAAATTTCAAACCGTTCTTTAGATATGTTAAAGGGAAGCAGACGGCTAGGGAGAAGGTGGGACCGCTGGACGACAGAGACAGGAAGGGAATGGTGAAGGAGGAGAAAGAGGTTGCGGAAAGACTTAACATGTTCTTTTCGTCTGTATTCACAAGCGAAGACACATCCAACATACCGGAACCTGAGCAAATCTTCAATGGAAATCAAGCACAAAAGTTAACATCCATGGAAGTGAGCCTTGAAGATGTGCGCAGGCAGATAGAAAAACTAAAAACTGACAAATCCCCGGGTCCAGACGGAATCCATCCAAGGGTTCTGAAGGAACTAAAGGAGGAAATAGGGGAACTACTGCAGCAAAAAAACCCTAAAAACTGACAAATCCCCGGGTCCGGATGGAATCCATCCAAGGGTTCTGAAGGAACTAAAGGAGGAAATAGGGGAACTACTGCAGCAAATTTGCAACCTATCCCTGAAAACAGGCGTGATCCGGAGGATTGGAAGATAGCCAATGTTACGCCCATCTTTAAAAAGGGATCAAGAGGTGACCCAGGAAACTACAGACCGCTAAGTCTGACCTCTGTTCGGGCAAAATGGCGGAAGCACTGCTAAAAGAAAACATCGATGAACATTTTGAAAAAAACGAACTTCTGATAACCAGCCAACATGGTTTCTGCAGGGGAAGATCGTGCCTGACTAACTTATTGCACTTTGAGGGAATTAACAAACAGATGGACAGAGGAGACCCCATAGACATCATATACCTAGATTTCCAGAAAGCCTTTGACAAGGTGCCTCATGAACGTCTACTCCAGAAACTGAAGAACCATGGGGTGGACGGAGATGTGCATAGATGGATCAGAAACTGGTTAGGGGGTAGGAAACAGAGGGTAGGGGTGAAGGGCCACTACTTGGACTGGAGGAAGGTAACAAGTGGTGTTCCGCAGTGCTCGGGCCGCTGCTATTTAATATATTCATAAATGATCTAGAACAGGGACAAAGTGTGAGATAATAAAATTTGCAGATGACACCAAACTATTTAGTAGAGCTCGGACAAAGGAGGACTGCGAAGAATTGCAAAGGGACTTGGACAAACTAGGGGAATGGGCGATGAGATGGCAGATGAAGTTCAACGTTGAGAAATGTAAAGTATTGCATGTGGGAAGCAGAAACCCGAGGTACAACTACACGATGGGAGGGATGTTATTGAATGAGAGTACCCAAGAAAGGGACTTGGGGGTAATGGTGGACATGACAATGAAGCCGACGGCACAGTGCACAGCGGCTGCTAAGAGAGAGAATAGAATGCTAGGTATAATCAAGAAGGGTATTACAACCAGAACGAAAGAAGTTATCCTGCCGCTGTATCGGGCGATGGTGCGTCCGCATCTTGAGTACTGCGTCCAATACTGGTCGCCGTACCTCAAGAAGGATATGGCGTTACTCGAGAGAGTTCAAAGGAGAGCAACACGTCTGATTAAAGGGATGGAAAACCTTTCATACGCTGAGAGATTGGAGAAGAGGAGACTTAGAGGGGATATGATAGAGACCTACAAGATCATGAAGGGCATAGAGAGAGTAGAGAGGGGCAGATTCTTCAAACTTTCAAATAATAAAAGAACAAGAGGGCATTCAGAAAAATTGAAAGGGGACAAATTCAAAATGAATCCTAGGAAGTTCTTCTTTACCCAACGTGTGGTGGACACCTGGAATGCGCTTCCAGAGGATGTAATAGGGCAGAGTACGGTACCAGGGTTTAAGAAAGGATTGAACAATTTCCTGCTGAAAAAGGGGATAGAAGGGTATAGATAGAATATTACTGCACAGGTCCTGGACCTGTTGGTCCGCCGCGTGAGCTGGCTGCTGGGCATGATGGACCCCAGGTCTGACCCAGCGGAGGCATTGCTTATGTTCTTAATCTGTGTCAGCAGTGAAATGGCACCACCTGTGAGGGAATCTGTGGGACTGTTGAATGATCAAGGAGCAAAAGGGGCACTCAGGGAGGAAAAGGCCATAGCAGAGTGATTGAATTAATTCTTTGATTCGATCTTTATGGAAGATGTAAGATTACGTATCATACAGAATGCGGCTACTCGTTTAATCTACAATCTAAAGAAGTATGACCATGTCACACCTTTTTACAGACAGTTGCATTAGTTACCAGTGGAGGCTCAGGTCAAGTTTAAGTTTGAATGTATCTGCTTTGAGGCATATGTTGGTTTAATACCTGATCAAAATACTCTAGGAAATCTCATGCGCTATTTGTGTTTCCGTCCGTTAAGGGTTGTAAATCTAAGATTTCATCAGCGCCTTTTGTCCTTTCAAGCAGCTTCATGGGACAAAAATTTGAATCATTTAATTTTGTCCTCCGACACCTATCACCAATTTAGAAGTGCTTTAAAAACTTATCTTTTTATTAAATCTTTTGTAAGTTAAGAGATTTTGTTTCATATATTTTGTAGATCCTTTATCTTTTGTGAACCGCATAGAACTTAACGGTTTTCAGTATAAAAGTGCAGTCTTATATTAAGTTCTGTTATGTTAAGAGATCCACCTAACCGGAAATGGTTTTCAAGGGTGATGTGTAAGAACTGAAAGAAATCTCGGTGAATCTGGAAGATGTACTAAGCCAAATCAACAGTTAAAAAGTTGATAAATCACCTGGACCAGATGGTATACATCCCAGGGTACTAAAAGAACTCAAACATGAAATTGCTGACCTGCTGTTAGTGATCTGTAACCTGTCACTAAAATTGTTTGTAGTATGGTGGCCAATGTTACACCGTCTTTTAATATAAGCCCTACTCCCAAAAATAAGCCCTAGTTGCCGGCAGCAGCACTCCTACCCCCCCCCCCCCGCCCCTTCCATCTCTTCCTCCTAACTGAACCCCAACCGCAAGCCAAAATACCTGGAAACAAATGGCAGCGTTGGCAGCACAGGCTGAATTGTGGCCTGCCTTTCTCACTCCCGGCTATTCCGTGCCGCATTGCTGATGACATTATCAGTGATGCGGCAGAGGGATGCCTGGATGTGAGAAGGGCAGGTTGCGATTCAGCCTGTGCTGCTGTTTGCTTCCAGGTATTTGGGCTTGCGGTTGGGGTTCGGATGGGAGGGAGAGATGAAAATTTAACTATCTTTAAAATTGTAGTTCTCCCCCTCTTTCCCATTGTTTCCTGTGGCTTTAAAAAGCAGTTATCCAAGTATGTCCTGTAATGAATTATGTACATTTAATTTCTTAAAATGTTAATGTCCTTTTATTTTTATTATTTGTACAACGCTTTGTACTTCTGGTTAAGCGTTTAATCAAACAATATGAATAAACTTGATGAAAGGGCCGGGGGGGTGCGGGGTGTGCAGCGGCGGTGGGGGGGGATGAGAGGGATAGAAAGATTCTGCACAGGGGGATGGGAGGAAGGGAGGGATAGAAGCTTCAAGGTTTCTGCTTTACAGGGGGATGGGAGGAAGGGAGGGTTAGAAGCTGCAAGGGTTCTGCTGCACAAGGGGAGGGATAGAAGCTTCAAGGGTTTTGCTGCACAGGGGGATGTGTATGATACAGGACTAGTCAGGAGTTGTGTTAGTTGAGTGAGCCATAAGCTCACTACTATTAATTTTCTCTAGAGCGTTACAAGATATACTCGGCACTGTACAAATTCACAAAGAAGACAGGCCCTGCTCAAGCGAACTTAGAATCTAAACGAGCAAGACAGACAAACAGGATTCCAGGGTAGGGGTTACAGTTAGAGGGGATGGTTAAATTGCTGGCTAGGGTGGTGATGTATATACTGTATATTTGCTATGCATGTTGTAGTTTCTCATGCTAGCTGTTTGTTCTTGAATTAACATTAAACATTCTTGAAATTAAAAAAAAAATTAAATACATTTTCATTATTAGCCTCAAAATAAATTTTCTTCTCTTATTGCATATTCTGTATATTCCAGATGTAAAAATAGTGGTAGTGAAATATCCAGATAACCCTTACAATGCAATAGAAACATGATGGCAGATAAAGGCCAAATGGCCCATCCATTCTGCCCAGCTGCAGCACCCACTATCTCCTATCCCTAAGCCTGACACAATTATCCTGAGGAAGCCAATTTTTTTGGTGAAATGTGTCCCGTTGGATGTCAGTTACTGTTAAGATCAACAGAAAATGTTTGGTGGTCTGTTGTACGCAGCTTATGCAGCTCTGAGAAATGAGAGAGCATCACCAAGCACCAACATAAGTGGGGGTTTTTAATGTGCTTTTTGACTTTACAATCTATAAATGCTGATTGAGGCATACAATATTCTGTGGTGTTAAGATTTTTCACAATTAACAAATTGATTCAAGTTTATTAAAATATTTGTTTGACCGCTTATAAATGTTTCTAAGCGGTTAACAATAAAAACAAATTATAAAATTGCTTAAAAACATATAAGAACAAGGGATACTAAATAGCATCCAAACGTAACAAATGATTTTATTAGACATACAGACTACTCACAATGGGATAGTAGGGATGAACTACAATTGTTATAGGAAAGGTGAAATAAAAAAGGGTAACATGATAGGTTGGGTAAAAGTAGCAATAGTTTACATTTGGCTTTATAAATTTTAAATTTTAAATTCTGCCTTTAAAAGGACAATTGTTGTCCGAAAGCATCTTGGATTAGAAATGTTTTTAATTTTGCTTTAAATTGTTTTAAATTGGATTCATAACGCAAATGGAGAGGTAACGAATTCCATAAAGTAGGGGCAGAAACAGCAAAGTTGTTGGAACGCATTGTATTAATTAATTTTAAAGAAGATATAACTAAAAGATTCTGGGAAGTTGAGCAAAGAGATTTTGATGTGAATTAGAAGTCTGTTAATGAAATCTGGTTGATTATTCAGTTTAGATATGAATGTTAAAAGTTGAATTTTATAGCTAATTCTTTGTTCAACAGGTAACCAATGAGCGTTAATCCAAAGGGGGGAAACATGATTGTATTTTTTTGCCCCACTAATAATCTTAATGGCAGTGTTCTGCACGATCTGTAATCGTCTAATCTCCTTTTTTGTAATACCCTTATACAGAGCGTTGCAATAGTCTATGCATGAAATTACCAAAGAGTGAATTAAAGTGTTTAGTGAAGCTGGTTCGAGTAGCTTAGCAAGGGAACGTATCATAGAAACAGAAGATGACGGCAGAAAAGGGCTACAGCCCATCAAGTCTGCCCACTCTGCTTACCCACCCCCCTGTCTATGCCCTAATGACCCAATTTCCTTATCTTGACCCTCGTAGGGATCCCAAATGGGTATCCCATTTATTCTTAAAGTCTGGCACGCTGTCTGCCTCGATCACCTGCACTGGAAGCTTGTACCAATGATCAACCACTCTCTCTGTGAAGATATACTTTATGGTGTCGCTATGAAATTTTCCACCCCTGAGTTTGAGCGGATGCCCTCTTGTGGCTGAGGGTCCCTTGAGAAAGAAAATATCATCTTTCACTTAGACACGTCCCGTGAGGTACTTAAATGTTTCGATCATGTCTCCCCTCTCCCTACGTTCCTCGAGAGTGTAGAGCTGCAATTTGTTCAGTCTCTCTTCGTACGAGAGACCCTTGAGCCCCAAGATCATCCTGGTGGCCGTCCGCTGAACCGATTCAATTCTGCACACATCTTTACTGTAATGTGGCCTCCAGAATTGCACACAGTACTCCAGATGAGGTCTCACCATGGCCCTGTACAACGGCATTATGACTTCAGGCTTTCGGCTGACGAAACTTCTATTGATACAACCCAATATCTGCCTTGCCTTAGATGAAGCCTTCTCCACTTGATTGGCAGTTTTCATGTCTGCACTGATGATTACTCCTAAATCTCGTTCTGCTGAAGTCCTAGTTAAAGTTTCTCCGTTCAAGAAGTACGTCCTGCATGGATTTCCGCTTCCGAGGTGCATGACCTTACATTTCTTAGCATTGAAGCCTAGCTGCCAGGTTGAGGACCAACTTTCCAATGTAAGCAGGTCCTGCGCCATATAATTCTGTAAACTGCATTCACTTACTATATTACATAGTTTGGCGTCATCGGCGAATAGTGTTATTTTACCTTGAAGCCTTTGAGTCAGATCCCCTATGAATATGTTGAAAAGGAGTGGACCCAGGACCGAGCCCTGCGGCACTCCACTGGTCACCTCCGATGTTTTAGAGCATTGTCCTCCTTCCCTCCGACGTCAGTGCTGACATCGGGGAAGACTTCTGGTCGGCTATGTGTGCTGCTGCAGGGCAGGAAGGAAATAGAAGACGAGCCTCACGGCTCCAGCTGCCTCTCGGAACTCCATTTGGATGAGAAAGTTGCTGATAAGGTTGCTGGCAGATGAGGGCTGGACACGAACGTGGGAGGCAAACGCGGGACACAAAAGGTGGGGAAGGAGTGCGTTTTTGGACACATGAACTTGGGAGAGAGGATAGAGGAAGGGAGGAAAAGAGATGTTGAGGTGGAGGAGGGAATGCGTTTTTGGACACAAGGCATGAAATTGGGAGAGAGGAAGGGAGGGAAAGAGATGCTGAGGTTGGGGAGGAAATGTGTTTTTGGACACAGAAGGCATGAACTTGGGAGAGAGGAAGGGAGGGAAAGAGATGGTTGTGTACACGGGGAATGGAAGAAAGGAGAATTTTTGGTCATAGGGAGGGAATGAGGTACAGATGAGAGGGAGAAATATTGTGGTGGAAAGGGAACAGTGGGACAGATTGAAATGGATGCAAGAGGGAGGAATGTTGGACATAGTGGTGAAGGGAATGGAGGGAGAAGTGTGGCATGGTGCTGGAGAGGGGTGATAGAAGGAGAAATGTTGGGCATGGGGCTGGTGGGCAGGCACGAAAGATGAGAAAGGGATAAATGTTGGACCATGGTAGGAGGAACCAATGGAAAGCAACAGAAGAATTTACAGAAGATGGGAAAGCGGAAAAAAGAAACTGGGACCAACTTTATGGAAAAATAAGTCTCCAGACAACAAAGGTAAAAAACCGAATTTATTGACTAAAATATGTTAGCTTTGGGAAATGTATATAGTAGATGTCTTTGTATTGTGTTCAAAAGAAAAGGAAATGCATTTCTGGTTTTATTTCTACATTGTTGAAGTACTTGCTGACCCTTGCTGTGACTGGTGGGGATCCCCAAGCACCGCCAGCAGAGGACCTCCTCTAGTGACGGCCAGAGCTCCCCTCCACCAAGCACAGCAGTCGCTGGCAACATCCATGAGCCATTGAGGTGCCAGCATCTGTGACTCAGGGACGCTACTGCTGCCTGCCAAGCATGGCAAAAGGGACCCCCGGCCAACTGCAAAGGTAGTCCTCAGCTGACAGCTTGGGGGCTCTCATCAGCTGAATATTTATATTTTATATTTACATTAGAGGCTCTGGTAGAAACCAGCTTACAAAGTATGTATTCTTTCCAATTAATATTTCCAAATTATTAAGTGTCTTTGCTTATTTGTAAATGGATCTCTACCAGAGCCTTTAATTCAGTAGCATAAATTAAATGAAATAACTATTTCTGAAGTTTCTAGGGACGGGTGGGGACGGAGGGGATTCCTCACGGGGACGGGTGGGGATGGAGGGATTTTTGCAGGGACGGGAGAGATTGTGGTGGGGACGGGTGGGATTTCTGTCCCTGTGGAACTAGTAGAGTGGGTTGCTTCAGAGGATTGAAATGTTTCAGTCGGTGTTAGTCTTCAAGGATTTCTTGAATAGCAAGGATTTTATTTCTTTTCTGAAAGTTTTGTAGTCTGGGGTTGCAATTAGTAGATTAGAGAGTTGGTGGTCTAGTTTTGCTGCCTGTGTGGCTAGAAGGCCATTGTACAGTTTTTTTCTATTTGATGTCTTCGATTGGAGGGTATTTGAATGGTGTCTGGGTTCTCCTGTGTCTGGTTGTGGTAGTTTGGATTAGGCGATTGTTCAAGAAGGCTGAGCTTTCACCATTTATGAATTTAAATAATAGACAGTAGAATTTAAATAGTATTCTTTCTTGAATTGGGAGCCAGTGTGAATCGAGGTATGCCTTGGTGATGTGGTTGTGTTTTCTTAGTGAATAGACTACCGTATTTTCACCCATATACCGCGCACCCGTGTAAAACGTGCACACGGGTATAGCACGCGGGGAACACAAATTTATGTTGAAAGAATTTAATATAGCGCGCACACGCGTTTACCGCTAAAACCTCCTCCTGCCTACTCCGAACCGGCATCCTCCCTCCCGCTCGCTTACCCGCGTTTTACAACTTTTTTTTTTCAATCCGATCCGGCATCCCCCCTGCGAACTGGCATCCTCCCCCCCATATCGCGTCACCCCCCCCTCCCCCGCGATCCTACATCCCCCCCAGCACCGCAAAACATCTCTTACCCGATTGGGCACCGACACTAGCACCAATGAACGGGACGTGCCAGTGCCCGAAGATCCTCCCTCATTGGTTGGGCTGGGCTGGGCAGTGCGGTGCAGGAGAGATCCTCCTTCCTGCGCCGGGCTGGACTAGGCTTTGAGCATTTGCGCATGCTCAAAGCCTTCTGGTCTCGCTCTCTCCGAGATAATCTCGGTCATTTGTTATCTGGTCATTATTCAAATCTTTTTGGTCCCAGGGTCTGGTTGTCTTCTGATAACTTGCTTGCCAGAGTCTCCTTCTTCCTTCTTCTATCTCTGTCCTCCCCTTTCGTTTCCCTTCCCTCCCCTGGAAGTCTGGCATCTTTCCTTTTTTTTTCCAATCCACAAATCCACTTTTTCCTCAACTACCCTTTCATCCAGCATCTCTCCCTCCTTCCCCACCACCCCAGGGTCCACCATCTCTCCCTTTTTTTTCCCAACTACCCTCCTATCCAATATCTCTATCCCCCCCACACACACACCATCCCTTGTGTCCAAGCCCCCCTCCCCCGAAGTCTTGGACCTCACCCCTGAAGGCCAGCACTACCCCTTGAAGGCCTGCCTGTCCCCCCTGAAGGCCTGCACGTTCTTCCCTGCCTTCCCACATCAACATGTCCCTGACCAGCGGCTCCATGACCAGCACCCCTCCCAATTGCTACCTAAACCCGACTGACGACCCACACAAGCCCGTCTACTCCTACTTCTCCCTTCCCCGCTCCTTCAAGCACATCCACCGCTAGAAGGACGAGAGCGTGTTACGCCCCTCCACCGCCCTCTCCGGCAGCCTGCTCTGCGCCGAGGACTCTTCTTCCTCATCCACCAGCAGCGACAGCCTGAGGGGCCCGGAGGGCATCCGGGCGCAGTGGGGACAGAACGAGCTGACTTCCCGACTGACCCTAAAGCAGGAGCGGCGGCGGCCAGCCAGCAAGAGGCAGTGCTGCCGACCTGCTTTAGGGGGGAGGGTCAATCAGAGAAATGGTAGGCTGATTTTTGGGGTTTTTTTTTTTTTTAAATCATATCGATTCACTCGCTAATCTTCATCCCCCACAGACCTTCACCCTGCCCTGCCAGCACTCTGATTGGCCGGCGTTCTTCAAGGAGGCGGACCAGATAATAAATTTTGCGGACGACACCAAACTATTTAGTGGAGCTCGGACAAAGGAAGACTGTGAAAAATTGCAAAGGGACTTGGACAAATTGGGAGAATGGGCAGAGAGATGGCAGATGAAGTTCAATGTTGAGAAATGTAAAGTATTGCATGTGGGAATCAGAAACCCGAGGCACAGCTATACGATGGGAGGGATGTTATTGAATGAGAGTACCCAAGAAAGGGACTTGGGGGTAATGGTGGACATGACAATGAAGCCGACGGCACAGTGCGCAGCGGCCGCCAAGAGAGCGAATAAAATGCTGGGGATAATCAAGAAGGGTATTACAACAAGAACGAAAGAAGTTATCCTGCCGCTGTACCGGGCAATGGTGCGTCCGCATCTTGAGTACTGCGTCCAGTATTGGTCACCATACCTTAAGAAGGATATGGTGTTACTCGAGAGAGTTCAGAGGAGAGCGACAAGACTGATTAAGGGGATGGAAAACCTTTCATACGCTGAGAGATTGGAGAAACTGGGTCTCTTTTCCCTGGAGAAGAGAAGACTTAGAGGGGATATGATAGAGACTTACAAGATAATGAAGGGCATAGAGAGAGTAGAGAGGGACAGATTCTTTAAACTTTCAGAACATAAAAAAACAAGAGGGCATTTGGAAAAGTTGAAAGGGGACAGATTCAAAACAAATGCTAGGAAATTCTTCTTTACCCAACGTGTGGTGGACACCTGGAATGCGCTTCCAGAGGACGTTATAGGGCAGCGAACGGTACTGGGGTTTAAGAAAGGATTGGACAATTTCCTGCTGGAAAAGGGGATAGAGGGGTATAGATAAAAAGATTACTGCACAGGTCCTGGACCTGATGGGCCGCCGCGTGAGCGGACTGCTGGGCGCGATGGACCTTAGGTCTGACCCAGCGGAGGCATTTCTTATGTTCTTATGTTACCAGTTAGGAGGGGGGAAAAAAGAAGGGAAGGGAACCTGGCTCTGTGATCGACTGGGGTTGCCTGAGGGATCGACCGGTCGATCGCGATCGACATATTGGGCACCCCTGTGCTAGAGCAAGCTTGGTCCCTTTTTAAGGACACAGTCACCAAGGTACAAAATCTATATATACCGCGTATCAACAAGGGATCCAAGAGGAAAAAGAACAAGGAACCATCGTGGCTCACTGTAGAGGTGAAGGAAGTGATCAGAGACAAGAAAACGTTGTTTAAGGAATGAGTTCTATAGGATTAGGTAACACATTGACGAAATGGGTTGGGAGCTGGCTTGGAGGTAGGCTCCAAAGGGTGGTGGTGAACGGCACCCCCTCCGAAATGACGGAGGTGATTAGTGGAGTACCACAGGGCTCAGTCTTGGGCCCAATCCTATTCAACATCTTTATAAGAGACTTGGCAGAAGGGCTTCGAGGTAAAATAACATTATTCGCCGATGACGCCAAACTGAGTAATGTAGTGGGCAAATGCACAACAGACGAAGATTCAGTGCCCGACAACATGATGCACGACCTACTCCTACTGGAGCGATGGTCTAGGACAGGGGTGCCCAACGCGTCGATCGCGATCGACCAGTAGCTCAGGACGGCAACTCGAGTCGATCGCACTCGTGTTGCCGTCCTGATCTACGGGCCGATCAGCCTTCCTCTCCAGTGTTCTCCCTAGGGCCTTTTAGCTGGGCGGTCCGCCCAGCTGTCATCTGCCGCTGCTGAACATTAAAAAAAACCGGCTTGGAGATTTCAGCCCCTAGCGAACTTATGCTCCGTGGCTCTAACGTGTGCGTGCAGGCTTCTCTTCTCTTCCCTCCGAAACCGGAAGTTATGCCCGGGGAGGGGGAGGGGGGAGAAGGGAAGCCTGCACGCACATGTTGAGAGCCCTGAAGCAAGCGTTCGCTAAGGGCTAAGGCGGGAGACATGTTAGTGAAGCATTTCCTCTTCTTGCTGCCGGGTCCTGCCTACTTTCTGTTTCCGCGAAGGCAGGACCCGGCAGCATTTCCCCCAACAGTTCCTCGCGATGCTGGTCGGCCGAAGCAGGGAGAGGTTGGGGCGGCGGCGGCTTTTGGGCGTGTTATTGGCGTCGGCTTTCGGGCCTGTTATTGGTGGCGGTTTGGGTCCTGGTCCCCGATGGCAGTTTGGGTCCCCGATGGCAGTGGCAGTGTCTTGGGGGAGGGCAGGGAGAAAGAAAGAAAGAAAAAGGGCAGGCAGGGAGACAGAAGGAAAGAAGAGAAACAGAAAAAAAGGAAAGGGAGGCAGAGAGAAAGAAAGGGCAGGGAGAGAGGAAGGAAAAGTTGGGGGAGGGAATGAGGTGTGGAGGAGAGGAAGCATACAGGCTGAAAGAAGGGAAGAAAGACTGGATGCACAGTCAGAAGAAGAAAGTGCAACCAGAGACTCATGAAATCACCAGACAAGGTAGGAAAAATGATTTTATTTTAAATTTAGTGATCAAAATGTGTCTGAATTTATATCTGCTGTCTATATTTTACACTAAGGTCCCCTTTTACTAAACCGCAATAGAGGTTTTTAGCGCAGGGAGCCTATGAGCGTCGAGAGCAGCGCTGGGCATTCAGCGCAGCTCCCTGCGCTCTAAAAACTGCTATCGTGGTTTAGTAAAAAGGGAGGGGGGTATATTTGTCTATTTTTGTATGGTTGTTACTGAGGTGATAGTGCATAGAGTCATCTGCTTTGACCTCTTTGAAAAACCCTGGAATAGGAATGATAATTAACATTTTCTATGCGTACAGTGTGCGTTGTGTTTTTTTAAAATTTTATTGTTGGTAGATCATTTTGACTTGGTCATTTTAAAAGTAGTGTGGGCACCCCTGGTCTAGGACATGGCAACTCAACTTCAATGCCAAAAAATGCAAAGTTATGCACCTGGGCAGCCAGAATCCATGCAAGTCTTATACCCTTAATGGCGAGATCCTAGCAAAAACGGTAGCAGAACGAGACTTGGGGGTAATCGTCAGTGAGGACATGAAGTCTGCCAATCAAGTGGAGCAGGCTTCGTCCAAGGCAAGACAAATCATGGGCTGCATACGAAGGGGTTTCGTCAGTCGTAAGGCGGAAGTCATTATGCCATTGTATAGATCCATGGTGAGGCCCCACCTGGAATACTGTGTGCAATTCTGGAGGCCGCATTATCGCAAGGATGTGCTGAGACTGGAGTCGGTGCAAAGAATGGCCACCCGGATGGTCTCGGGACTCAAGGATCTACCATACGAAAAACGGCTTGACAAATTACAGCTATACTCGCTCGAGGAGCGCAGAGAGAGGGGGGACATGATCGAGACGTTCAAGTATCTTACGGGCCGCATCGAGGCGGAGGAAGATATCTTCTTTTTCAAGGGTCCCACGACAACAAGAGGGCATCCGTTGAAAATCAGGGGCGGGAAACTACGAGGTGACACCAGGAAATTCTTTTTCACTGAAAGAGTGGTTGATCGCTGGAATAGTCTTCCACTACAGGTGATTGAGGCCAGCAGCGTGCCTGATTTTAAGGCCAAATGGGATCGGCACATGGGATCTCTTCACAGGGCAAAGGTAGGGGAGGGACATTAAGGTGGGCAGACTAGATGGGCCGTGGGCCCTTATCTGCCGTCTATTTCTATGTTTCTATGTTTCTATGAATGGAAAAGGTCAACAACGGACGAAATCTGGAATAAGCACAAATAACATCAACACAGGTGCCATAAAGTGGTAAAAGGGGCCAAAAGAGACTACGAGGAAAAAATAGCCAAGGAGGCGAAAAACTTCAAGCTGTTCTTTCAATATATTAAGGGGAAATGATCCGCGAAGGAATAGGTGGGACCATTGGATGACCATGAAATAAAGGGAGTGCTAAAGGCGGATAAAGCAATTGCCGACAAACTGGAAACATTTTTTGCATCTCTATTTACCGAAGAGGATATACACAGCATACCAGAACCCATCAGGCTATATGCTGAAAACGAAGATGGGAAACTGACAGGGTTGACGTTCAGTGTAGAAGAGATATGCAGGCAGATCGATAGGCTTAAGAGTGATAAATCCCCGGGACTGGATGGCATCCATCCGAGAGTCATCAAGGAACTGAAAGAGACTGTAGCTGAACTGCTTCAACTAATAGCCAATCTGTTGATCAAATCGGGAAAGATTCTGGAAGATTGGAAGGTGGCGAATGTTATGCTGATCTTCAAAAAAGGTTTGAGGGGAGATCCGGGAAACTACAGACCGGTGAGTCTGACCTCGGTACCGGGGAAGATGGTAGAAGTGCTGATAAAAGACCTTATCATTGATCACCTTGACGGACACCGTCTGATGAGGACCAACCAGCACGGTTTCAGCAAAGGTAGATCTTGTTGACGAACTTGCTGCACTTCTTTGAAGGGAGTAAACAGGCAGATAGACAAGGGTGACCCAGTCGACATTGTATATCTGGATTTTCAGAAGGCGTTCGACAAGGTTCCACATGAATGACTACTTTGGAAAATTGTGAGCCATAGAATCTAGGGTGAAGTACTCACGTGGATTAAAAACTGGCTGGAGCATAGGAAACAGAGAGTGGGTGTAAATGGGCAATACTCGGACTGGAAGAGCGTCGCCAGTGGGGTGCTGCAGGGCTTATTGCTTGGACCCGTGCTCTTCAACATCTTTATAAATGATCTGGACATTGGTATGACGAGCGAGGTGATTAAATTTTGTGGACGATATGAAGTTATTCAGAGTAGTGAAGACACAGGGGGATTGCGAAGATCTGCAATGTGACATAATCAAGCTCGAGAAATGGGCATTGAAATGGCAAATGAGGTTCAGCGTGGATAAATGTTAAGTGATGCATGTTGGTAACAAAAATTGCATGCACGAATACAGGATGTCTGGGGTGGTACTTGGAGAGACCTCCCAGGAAAGAGACTTGGGAGTTCTGATCGACAAGTCGATGAAGCCGTATGCGCAATGCGTGGCAGTGGTGAAAAGGGTGAACAGAATGCTAGGAATGATTAAGAAGGGGATCACGAACAGATCATGCCGCTGTAGCGGGCCATGGTATGCCCTCACTTGGAGTACTGCATCCAGCACTGGTCGCCATACATGAAGAAGGGCGACTAAAATGGTTAAGGGGCTGGAGGAGTTGCCGTACAGTGAGAGATTGGAGAAACTTGGCCTCTTCTCCCTTGAAAAGAGGAGACTGAGAGGGGACATGATCAAAACATTTAAAATACTGAAGGGAATAGACTTAGCAGATAAAGACAGATTGTTCACCCTCTCCAAGATAGGGAGAACGAGAAGGCGCACTCTAAAGTTGAAAGGGGATAGATTCCGTACAAATGTAAGGAAGTTCTTCACCCAGAGAGTGGTAGAAAACTGGAACGCTCTTCTGTTGTCTATTATAGGGGAAAAAAACCCTCCAGGGATTCAAAACAAAGTTGGACAGGTTCCTGCTAAACTGGAACGTACGCAGGTGCGACTGGACTCATTTAGAGCACACTGGTCTTTGACCTGGGGGCTGCCATGTGAGCGGACTGATGGGCACGTTGGACCACTAGTCTGACCCAGCAGTGGCAATTCTTATGTTTTTATGAACCTCAAAAGTTAACTGCTTTCTTGGCTTTGTCCTGAATAGATGGTGGAACATCAATTGCTCCAGAGTTTAAATAAGTTACTTTTACCTCAGCATTATATATAGCATTTTTCTAAATTGACTTTTATTTTCCCTTTTTCTTCTCGCCTATGTGAATTCTTGGATCCAAATTTGAGGACTTGTTGTGTTAGTTAAAATTATCATTTTCTTATTTTGTTTTAAGGATTATCAAAGTGTAAAATGTTTTATACTTTGAGAATATAATATCCTGTCTAATCAACTTTCTGTACAAGTGTATTCTTGATATGTAATTTGAAAGCTCATAAATTTATAAAAAGAATTATAAAATTAAAACCAATTTTAAAAAAGTGATGTTAAGTTTTACACAATAGTAAAGATATGAAGTTTTTAAAGATTAGATTGAGTAGTATAATATAAAGAGATGATTAAAATACTCAGTCCTTTTAACAGTGAAGATTTTTGATTAATGACAGATACCTTCTACCACCGAAAAACCAAAGGAGAATAGTCATATGATCCTTGGGGTGGTATTCTGAGATCTTTTCCTTCACTTAAGCATTGACAGTTTTCAGTTAACCTTGTTAGGATCTAGTTGGGTATGGGTTAACATATTTTTCACATTTTGTGACATTAATGGGGGGGGCACTCTTAACTGATTTGCAGGCCCCTTACTTATTGCCACTAGTTATAGGCCACGGTGGAGGGCCATATGGAGGAGGAGTGGCCCTTTTTCTGTCATTACACCTATTCCATCACCACCAATTTGTGGTCTCAGCGCACAGTTTGGGAACCACAAAATAAGCATAAAATGACTTTTGTGGCCTCTTAGCCAATTTTGCCCTGTGTGAGATCCATTTATATCGGTGTTGTGTTCCTGTGTGTATTTGTATACTGTAGCTTATCTTTGCTTTCTTCTGTTTATAGAAGCACTTGGATTGCCAGGATGCACTTGAAACTGCAGCCCGAGTGGAAGGCCTCCCTCTGGATGTTTCCGTACATTCTCAGCTGCGAATATTAGATGAAGAAAACCACAAGGGAAAATACCACCAGGGTCTCCACTTACTGAAGCCCATACGTAGAACTTCCAAGTAAGATTTCAGTTTTGTCAGTATTTTTATTTATTTATTTATTCACTTTTTTAGCCCGTTCTTCCAAAAGAGCCCAGAGTGCGTTACAAGTTAACGTACATAATATGTTAGCAGTAAGAAAGTTTGAGTAAAGACTTCAAATAGTGATAAGTAAAAAGATAGTTTGAAAAGACTTCTAATAGTGATGATAGAGTTAGTTCAGACTTCTTACAGAAGTTCAGAGTTCATATTTGTATTTTAGGTAAAAAGCTACCACTAGTAATCTGGCTGTATAGATCTACCAATTTATCTTAGAAGATAAATAAAATTCTCCAAAGAGATGGTGATCAGACGCCTACAGACATGGACCAGTCTTGTCTTAGACCAGTCTTAGTTGGCTTTTTAGGGGTGGAGGGTGATCTTCACTACTTTGAGCAACATGAGCGCATAGCCTTCCACAGACTTTACATTTGTTCTTACTAGGGTGTGTTTTAATCCTGTGGTGAATTAGTAGTGTTGGTTTTGTAAGATCATAAGAACATAAGAATTGCCGCTGCTGGGTCAGACCAGTGGTCCATTGCGCCCAGCAATCCGCTCATGCGGTGGCCCCCAGGATGAAGACCTATGCCCTAACCGAGACCAGCCCTACCTGTGTTCGTTCTGGTTCAGCAAGAACTTGTCCAACCTTGTCTTGAATCCCTGGAGCATGTTTTCCCTTATAACAGACTCCGGGAGAGCATTCCAGTTCTCCACCACTCTCTGGGTGAAGAAGAACTTTCTTACATTTGTTCGGAATCTATCCCCTTTTAACTTCAGAGAGTGCCCTCTCGTTCTCTCTACCTAGGAGAGGGTGAACAACCTGTCTTTATCCACTAAGTCTATTCCCTTCATTATCTTGAATGTTTCGATCATGTCTCCTTTCAGTCTCCTCTTTTCAAGGGAGAACAGGCCCAGCTTCTCTAATCTCTCATTGTACTTCAACTCCCCCAACCCCTTAACCATTTTAGTCGCTCTTCACTGGACCCTTTTGAATAGTACCATGTCCTTCTTCATGTACAGCGACCAGTGCTGGACACAGTATTGCAGGTGAGGGCGTACCATAGCCCAGTACAGCGGCATGATAACCCTCTCCGATCTGTTTGTGATCCCCTTCTTAATCATTCCCAGCATTCTGTTCGCCCTTTTCGCTGCTGCTGCGCATTGTGCAGACGGTTTCATTGACTTTTTGACCAGTACTCCCAGGTCTCTTTCCTGGGGGGGTCTCTCCTAGTACTGCCCCGGACATCTTGTATTCGTGTGTGGGATTTTTGATACCAACATGCATTACCTTACACTTATCCACGTTGAACCTCATTTGCCATGTCGCTGCCCATTTCTCGAGCAAGGTTATGTCACGTTGCAGGTCGTCACTACTCTGTATAACTTCGTATCGTCAGACTCATCGGTCTGTAGTTTCCCAGATCTCCTCTCGAACCTTTTTTGAAGATCGGCGTAACATTTGCCACCTTCCAGTCTTCCGGAATCCTTCCCGATCTAATTGACAGATTGGCTATTAGTTGAAGCAGTTCAGCTATGGTCCCTTTCAGTTCCTTGATGACCCTCAGATGGATGCCATCCAGTCCCGGGGATTTATCGCTCTTAAGCCTATCGATCTGCCTATATACCTCTTCTAGACTGATTGTCAACCTTGTCAGTTTCCTGTCTTCGCCTCCAGCGTATAGCCTGTCAGGTTCCGATATGTTGTGTATGTCCTCTTGAGGAAATACAGACGCAAGAAATGAATTGATGTTACAGAGGGTCAACTTAGGAGTAATGTCAGGAAGTGCTTCTTCATGGAGAAGGAGGTAGATGCCTGAAATGCCCTCCCATGGGAGAAGGTAGAGATGAAAATGGTAAAAGAATTCAGAAGTGTGCTTAAGACAGTAACTCTAGTAATTAGGGAAATAAGGCTCTTGCTAGGCACACATCTACACTCTTTGCCCTGAAAATGACAAGAATGGATCAAGAATATATATTTGTTATATTGCATCATATGCTATGAGCTTGTCTTATTGGGTAGACTGGATGGATCATGCAGGCCTTTATCTGCCATCATCTGGGATACAGTGGACTATCCATCAAGCCCAGTATCCTATTTCCAAAAGTGGCCAATCCATAAGTACCTGACAAGGTCCCAAAAGAGTAGCACAGATTTTATGCTGCTTATCCCAAGTCCATTTTAATAATGGCTTATGTATAGAAAATGACACAGTAACAAAATTCATCACAGTGTCTAGCTCATCCGAAGTCCTTCTACACCAGCATTCTTCAATGCAAGGCTGGAGGGTCAGTGGATGTGCCCATTCATACTCTGATTCTTCCATCTCTCCTTAAAGAATGACATGGAGATGTTTTCCCGCGGTTATCTGCTGGGACGGGAACTGTGATGAATTTTGTCACCATGTCATTCTCTACTTATGAACTTTTCTTTTAGGAACTTGTCCAACCTTTTTTTTAAACCCAACTAAGCTAACTGCTTTTACCACATTCTTTGCCAACCGGTTCCAGAATTTAATTACAGGTTGAGTGAAGTAATATTTTCTCTGATCTGTTTTAAGCTTGCAACTTAGTATTTCTCCACTCAACTGTTTTACATATTATGTACAGCTACTCATTCTTTGTCCTGGGGCAATGGAGGATTAAGTGACTGGTTGCACTATTAAGCTTCTCCTCCACTCATAGTAACATAGTAAATGATGGCAGACAAAAGACCCATTAGTTATTCTCATTAAAAATACCTGATTAAATTATTTCTGGACTATAGACTGTAAAGTCCACCTGGTATTGTCCTAGATTCCAACTGCTGAAGTTGCCTCTAAGCTCACTCCAGCCTATCCATTCATCCCGTTTGCAGGATATCTTCTGTAAAGTCTGGCCAGTAACGTCCTCATGTTACAAGTTAGTGGAGTTCCCATTGATGCCCTCCTCAGCCCATTCTACACAAAATCACCATATACATCTCTCCTCAGTGTGGCAGACTGAGATCCTGGGGAACTAGGTTCCATTCCCAGAGCATCTCTTGTAATGCTGGACAATTCACTTAACCCTCCATTCCTTACGGATGGGTTAAGCACCTCAACTTTCAGTTTGCAGACGACATCAATCATTTTCTTCTCTCTACCCCCTTGTCTGTCTGGGCAGTGCCCCCTCTCCTCTGTCTTAACTTCTGCAAGCAAGTTGAGAAGATGTCTTTTCATCTGCTCTGTGCTAAATTTTTTTAATTTGGGGATTTAATCTGATATTTTTTCAAGATTTCCCTGTGCTGTGAGGTTGCCAGGAGTCCAGGACAGCTCTGCCTGGTAGAAGGGCCAGATGTTGGGGTCTGTAGCCAGGAGGACCACATTTTTAAAAAGAGCACCTGAATGTGGAGCTTGGGAATAGGTTTCTGTAGGAATGGTACTCACCCCTGCAGAGTTAGGCACTTGAATGCAGGCTGATTTGACCCTGTGACTGGCCGGGAGTTTTGGTGGAGGTCGGCTGCGTACCCTCCCCCATCTCCCTGAAAAATCTTGTGGGAACCTGAGGGGTCGAGGGTTTCAGGTGTTTGGAACCTAAATAAAAGGCAGCCTGAAGAGACAAGCTGCTAGAGCTACCCTTGCTTGTTTGAGGCAGATCCCTTCTCCATTTCCAGCTGCAGTGCGAAGCTGATGTAGGCACAGCACATGGCAGATCTTTGAGTACAGCTCATTATTGTCTATGGGAAAACCATAGTAGGTCTGAAATCAGCAAATCTAAGGGTTTCTGAGGGTGTCCCAAGGGTCCCCCACCTCTAAAATCCTATTTTCAGTAATTTTAAACTTTGGTTTTGCTCTCTTGGGCCATTTTTTGGCACTAAAATGCAACCTTGGCAGCTATCTTGTACTTCCTGATTTTATTTCAAAAGCCGCTTTCTGCCTCAAATTAAACTAAAACTAAACTAAAACTTAGCTTTGTATACTATACTACTACTACTACTATTAATTCTTTTTTAATCAGATTGTTAACCGGCCAGACAATTGTTTGATGGTCGGGATATTAAAAACCAATAAACTTGGAAACTTGGACTTGGTTAACAGTAACTAAAAAAATACTGAAAAAAGTAACAATCAGAAAATATTAATATGACTGGTTTCCGAAGTGTTTGGCAAATAAAATAGTTTTTAAAGATTTACGAAAAAGTTGAAAATTACATTGATTTTGGTAAAAAAATTTATAATTATGGACTCCTTAGGTGGTTTAGACCCTATATAATGCCAAATTTGCACTGGATGGTTGGATGAGGAGTGTCCTTATACCATGTGCCGTGAGGCAAGTGAGGGGGCATGAGAGCCCCCTCTGGTCACTTCACAGGTCAGGAGGTGCAGAAAGCTTGAGATCCAGGGTGTAAGAGTTCAAACTCCTCTTACTGACCTATAGCGGCACTAGAAAAGGTTCAAAGAAGAGAGTGATGAAGGGGATGAAACGCCTCTCGTATGAGGAAAGACTAAAAAGGTTAGGGTTCTTCAACTTGGAAAAGAGGGGAGATATGATTGAAGTCTTCAAAATCCTGAGTGGAGTAGAATCGGTACAAGTGGATCGATTTTTCACTCCAACAAAAATTACAAAGACTAGGGGACACTCGATGAAGTTTTAGGGAAACACAGTAAAACCTTGGTTTACGAGCATAATTCATGCTTATAATCCAAAACACTCGTATATCAAAGCAAATTTCCCCATAAGAAATAATGGAAACTCAAGACGATTTGTTCCACAACCCAAAAACTTTAATTCAAAATAATATATCTAATCTAATCTAATCTAAACCTTAAGTTTATATACCGCATCATCTCCATGAGAATGGAGCTCGACACGGTTTACAAGAACTTAAAATAGTGGGTAGAGAAGAAGAAAAAGGATTACATGAACTTATGTGTAGAAGGGGGGAAGGATAGAGCTACAATTTGCTGAAAAGCCAGGTTTTCAGTTATTTGCGGAATAACTGAAGGGAGCTCAGGTTCCGCAGCGGGGTGGTGAGGTCGTTCCAAAGACCTGTGATTTTGAAGAGAAGGGATTTTCCCAGTTTGCCTGAATAGTGGATGCCACGTGGAGAGGGGAAGGCTAGTTTAAGCCTTTGGGCAGTTCTTTTATTGCAAGACCTCGCTCATTTAGAACAGTCACTACACTCCAGGGATTCAAGACAAAGTTGGACATGTTCCTGCTAAATTGGGACATACACAGGTAAGGCTGGACTCATTTTAGAGCACTGGTCTTTGACCTGGGGGACGCCGCTTGAACGGATGGCAGGCAGGATGGACCACTGGTCTGACCCAGCAGTGGCAATTTTTACATTCTTATGTTCTTACATAATACATCTTGCAAAGTAACCTAGTAAATGATAGCAGATAAAGACCTGAACAGTCCATCCAGTCTGCCCTGAAACTACAGGCATAACAATTTCATAATTGAATTTTTTTTCCTTCTGGGCCACAAACCTTAGAAGTCCATCCGGTACTGCCCTTAGGTTGAAGCTCATTCCAGTCTATCCAAACCATCTCATTTGTGGGATTCAGACCATGAACGTTTGTCAGTTCATATTCTAATAATAGGTCCTCTGTGTTCATCCCACACTTTTTAAATTCTATCACAGTTTTCCTCTCCACCACCTCCCTCGGGAGGGCATTCCAAGCATCCACCACCCTCTCTGTAAAAAGGATTTCCTAACGTTACTCCTAAGTCTACCATCTCTCAACTTCAATTTATGCCTTCTAATTTTACAGATTTCCCTTCTCTGGAAAAGATTTGATTTTATATTCATACTTTTCAACTATTTAAATTTCTGTATCACATCACTCCTGTCCCTTCTCTCCTCCAGAGTACAGTATATATGTTGAAGTCTTCTAGTCTCTTGTACTTCTTTTGGCACAAACTCCCCTACCATTTTCATCACTTAGACAACAGGCAACTAAATTCATTTATTAAAAAACTGCAGAAGCTGTTTTGGGATTTAAATATTCTCCAATATCTTCAAATCACCTTGTTTTGCCTCAAAACTGGCAGGAATGGAGTCCTCAGGCTCCTTTACCCCTAATGCATGTCAGATTTGCACTGGATGTGTGCCTGAAGGGGTGGGAGAAGCTGGCTTCGTTTCCCCTTTGCTCTTTAGGGCTGAATGGTCTTTGAAGGGGGGGCCTATCGGGAGTAAATCCCTCCCAGCTCCCTAGAATGGTGGTCAAAGCACAGAAGCATGGATGCTGCGGAGGCACAGAAGCGCAGAGCTCAAGAGATACCCCATTATGCTGTTCCTTCCTTATATTAAGCTCTTGTAAACCGTGCCGAGCTCTATAATCATGGAGAGGATGTGGTATATAAACTTAAAGTTTAGTTTAGTTTAGATGGAAGCTGGAGTCATTTAATAATAATAATTTTATTTCTTATATACCGCTATACCAGTAGTTCAAAGCGGTTTACATTTAGTCAGAGATAGAGATACAAGGTAAAACATTCAGTCTGAAGTACAGAGAACATTCGGTCAGAAGTACAAAAGCATTCATTTTGAAATACAATAACAGTTGAAAGAGTTCATCAGTTAGCTCTGAGGATTGAAAGTTATTACAGTGGCGTGATTAAGATGTGGACGTCAGAGGAGGAGTGGGACTGTGACAGAGAGAAGACACCTGGAAGACCTATGGCAGCTTGCAAAGATCGCTAGCATTAGCGATCTTATGCAGGCTGCTGAAATTAGGTAAATTGATGCCGGGAGGCCAGGGGGACACGCAGACCTTCAGGGGTGGGGTGCAGGCCTTCATGGGGGACAGGCAGGCCTTTAAGGGGTGTAGGCCTTTGGGGTGGGGTGCAAGCCTTTCATTGGGGGACAGACCTTCAGGGGAGGGGGCCCTGGTGTAGAAGTACAAGGAGGGAAGGAGGGGGGTTCAAAGAGACATGCATATGCCGGACTTTGGGGGGAAGAAATAATGGGTCTGAAAACAGAGAAGAGAAAGAGAGATAATAATAATAATAATAATAATAACTTTATTTTTCTATACCGCCAATACCCAAAAGAGTTCTAGGCGGTTTACAGATAAAAAGAAATGGACAATCAGTGATAAAAATACAGTAAGCATAAGACAAATATAATTGCATAATTCTTAAAGAGATAAGAATTTCTTGAACAAGTAAGTCTTTACTAGTTTCCTGAAAGAACAGTATGATTTAGTTCGATGAATCAAATTACCTAACCAAGATTGAGCTTTACCCGCTTGGAAGGCCAAGGTCCTATCAAAAAATTTCTTATAGCAGTAATTTTTTGGATTCTGAAATATAAATAAGCTAGTACAGTATCTGCCATCATATAATATTTAAAAAATAAATGAATCATGTCAAAACTGTTTTCTGTGATGATGCCCACTTGGTGGAATGCCGAAGAGAGATAAGATTGGAATCAGATGCACATCAGTTTAAAATAAAATTGAGGCACAGCTTCTTAAGGAATGATTTTATTGAAATCTGCATAAAATATGAAAGTTTGCAGTAAAGAAAGGTGCTGAGATTTAGGGCTCCTTTTATTAAAGTGCGCTACGGGGGTTAGCACGTCGGACATTTCATCACGCACTAACCCCTACGGCACACAAAAAAACTAACGCCTCGTCAATGGAGGCGTTAGCGACTAGCGCAGTATTGCACGCGTTAACCGCCTAGCGCAGCTTGATAAAAGGAGCTCTTAGGGTATTGGAGGGAGATATGTTTTTAGTGTTAATTAATGTATGGTTGGGTAAGATGAGGCATTTCATCTATGATTCTGTTTTGGAATTTATGAATGTAACTTTGTAAACTGCTTTGAACTGGCATTGGTTAGCATAAGCGGTATAAACATTTTTAATGAAGATAAATATGATGCCTTAGAACTCTCTCATACTCCCTATTTTAAAGCAGATAAGTGTCCACTGTTATTAATTATTTTGTACAATGCACTTAACATAAAAAGAAGTCAGGAAATAACACCTGGGGAAACAGGCAAGATCTGGATCCCCCAATCTCGTGTTTTCTGTTGATTATTTTTTAAAATAAGATCCACACAGACTAAATGATTTGACAGATTAGCTGGTTTAAAAGAAAATCAACAAAGGGATTGGAATCTATGCTTTCTTCAATTATAGCTCAGGGTGAGTTACATTCAGGTACAATAGGTTTTTCCCTGCCCCAAAGAATTTACAATTGTACAATAGGCAAGGGAGGGATATATAACTTGCCCAAGATCACAAAAAAAACAGTGAGATATGAACCCTGGCTTCCCCTAGTTCAGCCCACTATTCTAACTATTAAGCTATTCCTCCACTCTGAAACCAACATGACATGAATTGATTACAATGTGGCAGGTCTGGATGATCTCTATCCTATTTTGGATCCTCTTAAAAGAATAACAAATTTGTACCTACATACTGTTCTATCACAGTTATTGTAATAAACATCCCTTCCCCCTACTGGGAAATTGCTTTTTGTTATGAATACCTAGGCTTTAGTTTAATTTGTTCCTAGATGGTGGACAATGGGATTTAGGGATGAAAGGGAGAGATGGTGGACCCTGGGGTGGTGGATGAAAGGGTAGTTGAGAAAAGGTGGATCTGTGGATGGAGACAAAAAAAAGGAAAGATGCCAGACCAGGGGAAGGAAGGGGAACAGAAGGGGAGGACAGAGATAGAAGATGGATGGTTAGCACGAAGAAAGAAGGAGACCCTGGCAAGCAAGTTATCAGAAAAAAGCCAGAGCCTGGGACCAACAAGATTTGAATAATGACTAGACAACAAAAGGTAGAAAACTAATTTTATTTTCTGTTTTGTGATTACAGTATGTCAGATTTGAAACGTGTGTCCTGCCAGAGCTGGTGTTAGACCGCAAACGTGAGCTAGGATTTAACAGAGAAAGGAAAAGTCTTTTTTGTTTGTTCATTTTGTTTACACCACAGCGCCAGTGTGGTTAGAAGAAGTCAAAGGGGGTGAAGAGGCTATAAAATAAACCCACCAGGATGTTTTAAAAAAACACCCAATTGGGCAGGAAAATCGAATTGAAAAATCGATTCAATAGGCTGAATCGAATCAAATTTTTTTTTCCTGAATCGGGCAGCACTAATCTTTACTGTCACAGAGCGAGCCCTCCTTGTCCTGAGATGCAGAATCGCAGGTTGGTTTAAATGCGCAAGATACAGCAGTAGCTCTCGATCAAGAGGATGACCCCATGGTCCGCCAGCTGTTCATTCCCTCAGCTCTAATTGAACTTATTGTGGACTTTTTTTAGAGTTAAACTTTGACTCCCAGCAGGTCCCCTTTGCTTCTTGCTCTATAATGAGCGGAGTGAGAGCCCAGTCTTCCTCATTTCCCCAGCATGGAGCACTGGGATGCCAAGACGATGGCTTGGCTGTATCCACTGACACATTATAGCTGCTGACACTAGATGCCGACATGAGGTTTGACTGCTGGTGGAAGGGGCTGGTGAAGGAGAGGCACTGAAGGTGACTTGCTGGAGTCATGGCAGGAGGGAAGCAGAAAGAAGGGATGAAAATAAAATAGAAAAACAAAAGACATCCTGCTATTTATTTATTTGGTTTGTGTGCTGGCCCAAGTGCTCGTGACACACTGGTTTAGAACCAGTGTTATAGACTACCCGATGACCCAGTTTCTTACCTGCTGCTTGAGATTTGGCTTTGAATCATTGGAGCTAATGATATTTTGGGGTTGGTTGATAGAGGCACAAAGCTCTTATTTATTGCTGTAGTCTTCCTTTCTGGTGATAGTTTTTGTGATGGTAAAGATTTCTGTTCTTGTTGGTAGGCACCAGCACCCTGTAGACAACGCAGGTCTCTTCTCCTTTATGACGTTTTCCTGGCTCACTCCTCTGGCACGTAAAGCCTACAAGAAGGGGGAGCTCTTCCATGAGGATGTGTGGCCTCTGTCCAAGCATGAGTGTTCAGAGGTTAATAGCAGAAGGTAAGAGCCCATCAAATTATTTCTCCTGGGTGCAATATCTTTCCGGTCCTGCTTAATTTTATACTTAAAAGCTTCTTCCCTTTTCAAGAGGATGTGAAAGTTCTCAACAGTTAAGACATGACTATTTATGCTGTGTAATGTTTTGAATTGCATTTTGTAGATTATATGTTTTGTATCAGCATAAGTGTTTAGTTATAAATTAATGTCATCCAGTAGATGAAGTGTTAAAGGATGAAACCTAATTGTATCTGCCATTCCTATGAGCTGAGATTCCCGTGTGTTCATACCCAGGTTAGAGAAGCTGTGGCTGGAAGAGCTGAAGGCATGCAGCGTTGAGGAAGCCTCGCTCTGTGGGGTGGTGTGGAAATTCTGCCGCACCAGACTCATCATCTCTATTGCATGCCTGATGTTGACGCAGCTGGCTGGCTTCATTGGACCAGTAAGTAACATCCATCCTGTTTTGACCACAGAGGTGTTCATTCCATGGCCAGCTTGAACATCTGTCCATCCCATTGCAGGATTTGCCTTCATATAGATATCGCTTTGTGTGGCCGGATGAGGAAGTTCAGCCTGCCGAGAATGAACAGGGGTCAGAATAGCTGGTGGACAGCTTCACTGCTTTCAGGTTTCCTAGCAGGTATAGATCCCTGAAGAGCTTTTCAGACTAGTTCTAAAGAGTATTTTGCAGTTTCATTTAGAAAGGGAGGCCTGTTTTGCATCTTGCTGAAGAAGCTATTGTGGTTAGTTGATAGCAGCCAGAGAATTACAGCTGATGTAGTGAAGGGATTGTGTCGGGATCTCACTAGGGGGGAGTCAGCGGACCCCTTAGAGCTGGTGTATTTCCAGACTGCCCCTGAGTAGTGGGTAGATTGGGGGGCAGAAGCTGCCACTTCACTTTTCCATCTCTTTGTTGCTTGTGCTATGCAGATCGATACCTGAGTAATCTGCTCACTAAAATTTTGTTTTCTTGTAAGTCTGTTTTGAGGTGTAGGAAGAGTTTGCTACTTGTAGTACAAATTTTCAGTAAGCTCCTAAGCTGGAAGGGTCTTTGCTGGGTAAGTATGAATGGGTGCTGTGCTATTAGGATTTAAAACAAAACAAGGTTTTCAGTTTTGGGCCCTTTTTTTGTTTTAATGTTTTAAAGTTCATCCTTTTGCCAATTGATCTAGAAGTTAGTGATTTTTGAGTGTTAGTGTTTATTGAAATTGTATGAAAGGATGATGTGGAAGTATCTCTTGGTTATACTAAATGCTGCATTTGTGACACTGTTTATTAACTTGCTTAAAGCTTTAACCATGCCAGCTTCACCAAGAAGAGCATCTGTCCTTGCTACACTACAAGGATGTGCAACTGTATCCCCCAGTGCTCATAGCAGGGGCTGATCCGGCCCAGTTCCCTTGGGGAAAGGCTGGGGCAGTGGGAGCTCACTGTGGCAAGCAGAATTGAGTACTCGAGCCTTTTATTTCTGAGCATTTTGAAATGCCAACTCCAGTGGTCCTTTGGCACTAAACAGTTCACAGGTCATCCTATTGAGATTCTGTTTTTAGAGCAGCTAACATTTCAACTTTGCTTAATAAAAAGGTACTGTAGCCGCAGAAGTAGTATGCTGTATGTATGGAAATGTATAGACAGGAAAATATGCACTTCCAGCAGTGAGAAATGGTAGGGCTTTAGCTTATTGTCTCAGGGTTTGTTGGACTCGATGAGAGGAAGGAGTTAACAGAATGATTAATTGGGGGAATGAGTATGGCCCAAGCAATTAGGCAGGTAGTCATTTTTCAGGGAGGGAGGGTTCACCTAAAAATAGCTGCCCCTTGGTGGTACAGCTCCGCTCCCAGATCTGGGCCTGCTGGGAGGAGCTTCCATTTCCTGACCCCCTTCTTCCCCCCTCAAGCAATGGCAGCAGCAGTAGCTCTTTCTGGTGGGCCTGAGCCTGGTGAAACAATTATTCCAGAGGATCCAGTCCAAATGTTTGCAAATTGTAGTCATAACTGTCCTGCATTATGAAATATGTCCTATTAAGAGAAAATGGCAAAGCAAGTGCCAAAATCAAATAGAAAAGAATTCAGAGGAAGTAAGAGAAATCATTGTAATTTGGCTGTATTTCTGGAAGGCACCGCTGTCTGGGTTGCTGAAAGGAAAATGGTAAAGGCAGAGTTATCTGGATCCCTGCTTGCAATGTGAGTGACAGTCCCTGGAACGTTCCATGCAGTGCAGATCTTTTTCAGGGCTGATATACATTAAACTTTTGCTTTTGTTTGTGTTTTATAGCTGTGTGTCATGCAAGGGGTGGGGAAGGAGGAATCGTAATTGGGCAAGTAAAATGTTTTATTTTTCAAATGCATTTTCACGATTATAATAAAGGACTTAAATAGGTAAAAGTTTTGGTAAAGTAAAAATTCCCAAGTGATTTCATATATTCTGTATCCTCTGCCATTTTAAATATATTTTCTCTTTAAAAATGATATAGCTAGTTAGCATTGCTTGCTTTTAGGAGTAACCCTTAACTGTTGCAACCTGAATGAATGACTCTGGAAATGTTTGACCTGTTGTTGAGGGTAGGAGGAGGGTGTGGGAGCTTATTGCCCTGACATTTGATTTTGATTGCTGGAAGTTTGTTTTGGGGTGGTGAATGGGGCGACAGCTCTGCCATCTTGCCAGTGTGGACAGGGGCTCATCCTCTGTAGTGGAAGCAATGACAGAAGCTGTTCTTTAGAATTTTCAGGGTGGCTGTGTTCTGCGGTCAGACTGAGCCAGTCCAGCTGTGCAGAAAGCCTGCAATCCTCACACTCAAGGTAAGGTGTCATTTATTCCATGGGAATGCTTAGAAAACCTTCATGAAAATCAGATCAGCTTTCATGGTTTTCTTTTCCTAGTAAGAAAAACTTATATATCCATCTATCTATATAAAAATAATATTTGATGTAAACTTTTTTTCATTGTGCAACTGGTGGTAGTTATTTTTCTTTTCCAAGTTCTTTAATCGTTTCCCTTCTTATTTTTTATTTTTTAAAAGGTTTTGCTATTTTAAGAGTAGGTTTGTTTAGTGTTAACCTAGTCTCATAAACATCGCTGGGAGATGCTGATTTCAAAAACAATACTGAAAGATGCACAAGAAAGAATGAAAGATTCCCCTTCAGACTTCTTTTACATTTCTGCTCTCTTAAGTTTATTTCTACTGCAGGAGAGCAGTATCTATTCTATGACTCTTGCTCTCATGTCACATTTACATTTTCTCATGGTTTGATTGGACCGATGGATAGAAAATAAGGCAAGAGAAGACTAAAAAAAAATGCTTAGTTGAGTCTTTGCTTGTACTCTGCCAGGACTGATGAGAATATATCCACAATGCATTACAGAGTCCTGATCCCCATCTTGGTTTTGCTAAGAAAACATAAAAGCTTGGGAAATGCATCTTGGGCAGAGAATTGATGCTCATACTCATTTTCAAGTAATATGCCCTTCAAACTGATTTAAGATGCACAAAGACTTGCCAGTATTTTCCTTAGACCATCGGCATCCTCTGCTCCATACCAAAGGACCAAAAAGCAGCAAGCTATTGGATGGTTTGAGTGGAAAAGCATCTCTTGAAGAGCTTACATCTGGGAGATTTTTCGAGAATTGATAGTTGCACAACTCTGGCAAAGAGCAACATTGGATATTTTAACAAAATCTGCCCAAACACTGAGGCACTTTTAGAGCTGTTGCTATAAAGTTTGCTGTGTAGTTATAGGGCATCATTCCTAGCCATCCACTTTGTATATGAAAAGCTGTTTGTTCATTGTACTGGTATTCTATTGTATAAGAGTTTTGTTCCTAACATGATACCTTTTGTTCTCTTTAATAAAAGTATATTGTTCCCCAGTTAATAGTATTTTAATACTGCTAATGAATTCAATTGTGTGGTTGTACTGTGCCCACTGGCCTACACAGGTGAGAGTCGCGGTGGTGATTATTGGGGGCTGTCCACTCAGGTTCTGCAAATGCTGTTTGAAATGTGATACCCTGAGGTAATTATTTCTTGGGGGGGGAAGGGGGTTGGGGGAGGGGGAGTGCTTGTTTTTGGGGCTATTCCTAACTGTTTTTTATTCATTGGTGTTTCTCTGTCATTATTCTGTTTGATTAAACTGCTGATGTTTATTTTCAGGAAAGTTTTGCAAAATGTCCTTCTCACTCTCCCCCGTTACAACTGTAGGTACAGTCGTTCCTTTTTATCAAAATAAGCACGTTGAAAGCAAACAGTGGATGTAAGCTCACAGTAGAATGTTGTTTATTGTGCTTAGTTCTCTGAACACAGAATAATTCTTGTTTTTGTTTTTCTTTTCAATAATTTGACATGATGATCTATTGCTTTCAGCCAACTGACTTTCCAGTTTATGTTAAGTTAGAAGACCTGGCAGCTCTGAAGCTTAGATCAAGAGGTCCCATGTCAAGATGACTTTCTGCTAAATTTGCAATGCCTAAAAGATGTTGGACTAGAGTTACTGCTGCCTATAATGCAAATCCAGTTTTTAGAGCGAATATACATTTATTTTGACATCTGCATCCTCTTGGTGTGTTCAATCGAAAATTGATTTGGTCCTAACTTAACATAAAGGTGTTGGAAGCAATTCTGAGTCAGGTGGAGGTCCTCACGCTTGCAGCTTTTCTTCCTGTAGGCGTTTGTTGTGAAGAGCCTCTTGGAATACACCCAGCAGAATGAGTCCAACCTGCAGTACAGCTTGTTCTTGGTGTTCAGTCTGTTGGTGACGGAGGTGATACGTTCCTGGTCACTGGCTCTCACCTGGGCTTTGAATTATCGCACTGGGGCCAGACTTCGTGGTGCCATTCTGACCATGGCCTTCAAAAAAATCCTGATGCTGAAGAACATAAAGGAGAAATCTTTAGGAGAGGTGAGCTCACTGCGCAAGGGGGTAGAGCAGTAGGCCAGTGATTCCCGGGAAGGAGTCAGACTCGGCAGTGGAAATATTACTAACTTTGGACTGCCTTTGTTTTTCAGCTGATAAATGTGTGTTCCAGTGATGGGCAGAGAATGTTTGAGGCAGCAGCAGTGGGCAGCTTACTTGCTGGCGGACCTATTGTGGCCATCCTGGGGATGGTTTACAATGTTATCATTCTGGGTCCAACAGGCTTCTTGGGGTCTGCTATCTTTGTCCTCTTTTATCCAGCAATGGTAAGTGTCTAGATGGTATTCATTCAATTGGTTTAATAAGGGCATATAGAAATAGAAAGGGTGAAATTATGGGCAGTTTCTGCTATATTCTATAGGTGTTAACCTAGAGCTTTTTGACAGTTAGCTTTTGTCATAAGTCAGCTGTGGTTGGGAGAGATTAGCAGTACACTAAACCCCCATTTTTTGGCTTGTGAGCTACTTTTAAAATGACCAAATTAAAATGATTTACCAACAATAAAATGTACGCAGAGAAAATGTTAATTATCATTTATATTCGGGGGTTTTTCAAAGAGGTCAAGGCAGATGACTTTAAAATATGCACTGTCACCTCAGTAACAACTATTCAAAAATAGACAAATATATCCCCTTCCCTTTTACTAAACCGCAATAGCGGTTTTTAGCTCAGCGAGCTGCGCTGAATGCCCCACACTGCTCCCGATGCTCATAGGCTCCCTGCGCTAAAAACCGCTATTGCGGTTTAGTAAAAGAGGGCCATAGTGCAAAATATAAACAGCAGATATGAATTCGGACACATTTTGATCACTAAATTTTAAAATAAAATCATTTTTCCTACCTTTGCTGTCTGATGAGTCTCTGGTTGCACTTCCTTCTGACTGTAAATCCAATATTATCCCAGGACAAGCAGGCATGATATTCTCACATGTGGGTGACGTCATCTATGGAGCCCCGATGCGGACAGCATTTCAAGCAAACTTGATTGAAGATTCAAGCTTGCTGTGCTGCACCACGCATGCGTGCCTCCTGCTCCACTAGAGGGCGCATCCCCTCCTCGTGGTCTCCAGTTCGTTTTTTTCCGCAGTGCTAAGAAGACTTGTTTTTTCCTAGCTCTGCCCCAAGTGCCTTCTTGCACCGCGATTTATTGTTTTTTCGTAGTTTAAAAGTCGCTGTGCGTATAGTTACTTCTTTTTCCTGCTCATCGCGTTTAAACGCGCTTTCGTTTGCGACCCGGGGGCTGGTAGGCCGCGGTCACCTGATTTTTTCTATGTCCCGGCCTGTTACTGGCTTCAAAAAGTGCACCAGGTGCGAGCGTCTATTATCAATCACAGACCCGCATCGCTGGTGCATCCTTTGCCTGGGGGCCGATCATCCGACTGAAACTTGCCCCCGGTGCGCAACCTTCCAACACCGGGCGCTCCACTGACGACGGGCCCGCATGGAGGACCTGTTTGCTGCTGACCAACCCTCGACCTCGGCCTCGAGGTCGGCCCCGGCATCGGCCCCGGCCTTAACCTCGGCCTCGGGTCCCTCGGCCCCGCCTCGGGACTCGACCTCGAAGACCCCGAGTTCTCAAAAATCTTCGGCTCCGGGTAAGTCCCCTCTTCCTTCCTCAGGTTCCATGCCTTTGAAGAAGCCAACCTCGGGGACAATGGCCGGGCAGGGGGGGAGTTTCCTTAGCCACGGTCCCGGCGAAGCCCTCGAAGACCTCTGGGCGTGCCTCCACCACTCGGGAATGCTCAAAATCGAGATCGCCCTCGGTGGAGTGCACCGCGGCCTCGGACATGCCATCGATGCTGTCTGTGCCGGTGTTCCAGGATATGCTCCGGGCAATGATCACGACGGAGCTATCGGCTGCCTTGGCTCACCTTCACCCGGCCCCGACCTCGACCTCGCGTGCGCCGGACCAGCCTGAGCCCCGCGTCGAGACCCCTCAGGGCAAAGTGCGCCGTTTCCGCCGCCTCTCTTCTTCCTCAGATTCCTCTCCGAGGCACTCGAGGCGTTCGTCCCCGGCGGAGCTGCGCAGGGTGAAACGTAGATCGAAGCCCCTCGACTCCTCGGGCCACCGACTTTCAAAAAAGGCCCGGAGTTCACCACCGACCCAAGGCCGCTCGCCCTCGACTCGATCGGGGGGACCGCTACAGGTTACTGAGCTGTCTCTCGCTAACCCCAAGCTGTTACTGACTCCCCCTCGGTCCGGGGCTCCGGTCCGAGGCTCTAGGCTTTCGCCAAGGGAGTTCGGGGAGAGGTCTCCTACCCGACATCGGTCGGTGCCCCTTACCCCGGCGTCGTCCCCGAGGGACTCCTCGAGGCGACGCAGGTCCTCGACTCCGGAGCGCTTCCATAGCGTGTCCCCGGTGTCGGATCGAGGGTCCGAGCGAGAACCTCGCTATTCAAGGGAGGCTTCTCCTTCCTTCTCAGCGAAGCGGAGGTCTCGTTCACCGTCCCCGCAAGGGGCCACGGGATCACACCGGCCTTCCTTTACGAGGTTCGTCCAGGACATGGGACGTGCCCTTGACTTGGACCTACAATCTGACTCGAGGTACTCCAAGGAATACCTGGCGGAGCTGGATATGCCTTCTCCGCCCCGAGAGTCCCTCCGGCTGCCACTGAACCCGGTGCTCCGGCAGACCCTCATCAGGAACCTCGAGACTCCTTACATGGTGACGGCCGTCCCATCTAAAATGGAGTCTAAGTACGTACAGTGCCCTGCCCGGGGTTCGAGCAACCACAGTTGTCCCACCAATCTTTACTGGTGGAGTCTTCGTTGAAGAAAGCTCACCCCTCTAGGATATCCGCGGCGGTTCCTCCGGGACGCGAGGGCAGGACTCTAGACAAATTTGGCTGCCGTTTGTATCAGAACTCTATGATGGCCTCTAGAGTCCTGAACTATACATTCACTTTTTCCTCTTATTTGAAACACCTCCTTGGGCTGCTGAGCGCCTTCTCGGTGGATTTACCTGCCCCCCGCCAGGCAGCGTTTGGCCTCCTCCTCGAGGATTTTTCAAACCTCCGACTGCACCTGTTCCACGCCGCTTACGACGGCTTCGAACTTTCATCCAGGGTCGCTGCCTTCGCTGTGACCATGCGCCGGCTGGCGTGGCTGCGGCTGGTCGATATGGACCCTAACCTCCAGGATCGGTTAGCTAACCTTCCTTGCGTTGGTAAGGAATTGTTTGACGACACTATCAAAGCAGCGACGAAGCGGCTATTGGAACGCGAACGTTCCTTTGCTTCACTCGTCCGGCAAAAGCCTAAACCGCCGGTCTCTCGACCTTTTCGGGGATTGCCTCGCCGCTACCCCAGAAGTCTACCCCGGCCTTTTCCAGACCGCCGCCTCGGCGCCCCCAGACTCATTCTAAGGCTTTACCAAAATCTCAGCCTACTGCGTCTGCGAAGCCATCTCCGTCCTTTTGACGGGATGAGCGGACGGGGGCGGGCCCCCTCCGCGCCTCTGCCTGGCCTCCTTCCCATCGGGGGCCGCCTACGAGCCTATTACCCTCGCTGGGAAGCTATAACGTCGGACTCATGGTTCCTTGGCAAGATCTCATCAGGGTACTCACTCAACTTTCGAGAGGTTCCTCCCGACAGCCCACCAAGTGCGTGTCCCCCCAATCGAGCGCAGTTGTCCCTCCTCCTCTCCGAGGCACAGGATCTCCTTCGCCTGCGGGCGGTGGAACCGGTACCCCAAAAACAGAGGGGCCAAGGGTTTTACTCCTGTTACTTCCTGGTACCGAAGAAGACGGGAGACCTGCGCCCGATTCTGGACTTAAGGCGCCTGAAAAAGTTTCTAGTGCGGGAAAAGTTTCGGATGCTTTCCCTTCCGATTCTTTACCCCTTGATCAACAAAGGCGATTGGCTCTGCTCCCTCGATCTGAAGGAGGCCTACACCCATGTTCCGGTGCACCCTGCTTGTCGCAGGTACCTGCGCTTTCAGGTGGGAGACCTCCATCTGCAATATCGGGTCCTCCCCTTCGGCCTGTCCTTGTCCCCCCGAGTCTTCACGAAGTGCCTTGTAGTGGTCGCTGCTGCCTTGCGCTCTCAGGGTCTGCAAGTATTCCCCTATCTGGACGATTGGTTGATCAAAGCCCCGACCAGGGAGGGGGTTATCTCAGCGACCCGACAGACTATTACTTATCTTCAGAGTCTGGGGTTCGAAGTAAACTTCCCAAAATCCCAGCTGTGCCCCTCTCAGTCCTTACAATTAATCGGGGCCGTGCTGGACACGGTCCGTCTTCGTTCCTTCCTCAACGCCTGGAGGCGCTGGTAAAGCTGAGCCGTCAGATCTTGAGGTCGACCTCTGTCTCAGCGCGACAAATGATGACACTCCTCGGCCATATGGCCTCTACCGTCCACGTCACTCCGCTTGCCCGTCTTCATCTGCAGTTACCACAGTGGACTTTGGCCTCACAGTGGTGTCAGGATTGGGACCCGATTACCCGCCCCGTGACAGTGACTCCTTCTTTGCAAAGATCGCTCCGTTGGTGGGCCGACTCTTCGAATCTTTCCAAGGATTTGCTCTTTCTCGCCCCTCCACACCACAAGGTCCTAACCACGGACTCGTCAGAATTTGCTTGGGGGGCTTACCTGGATGGTCTCCGCACTCAAGGGATGTGGTCGACAGAGGATCGTCGCTGCCACATCAACGTGCTGGAGCTTCGGGTCATTTACCTCGCCGCGGTGGCGTTTCAACATCTGCTTCACGACCGGGTGGTTCTCGTCCGCACGGACAACCAGGTGGCGATGTATTACGTAAACAAGCAAGGAGGGACGGAGTCATGGTCCCTCTGCCAGGAGGCTCTGCGTCTCTGGGAATGGGCGGTCTCCCAAAACATCTTCCTTCGAGCGGTTTACATACAGAGAGAGCGGAACTGTCTGGCGGACAGGCTCAGCCACCTCCTCCAGCCACACGAGTGGTCCCTGCATTCTCATGTCGTGCGACAGGTGTTCGACAGGTGGGGGACTCCTCAGATAGATCTGTTCGCCTCCCCCGACAACCAAAAACTGCCTCTCTTCTGTTCAAGGATATACTCCCCGGAACGTCTTGAGGCCGATGCCTTCCTCCTCGATTGGGAGGGGAAGTTCCTCTACGCGTTCCTGCCTTTTCCTCTGATTCTGAGGACGCTGGTTCATTTGAAATCGGTGAGGGCCACTCTGATCTTGATTGCTCCTCGGTGGCCCCGCCAGCCTTGGTTTTCCCTACTACTTCAACTCAGTGTCAGGGAACCTCTGTTTCTGCCTGTGTTTCCCTCTCTGCTATCTCAGAGTCGGGGTTCACTGTTACATCCCAATCTTCGATCTCTACATCTGACTGCTTGGTTTCTGTCCCCCTGACTTCTCTCCCCGTGTCTCAGTCGGTCAGGGAGGTGTTGGAGGCTTCTCGGAAAGTCTCGACTAGACTCTGCTATTCCCAGAAGTGGACTAGATTCTCGTCCTGGTGCTCCTCTCACCGCCAGGACCCGGTGTCGGTCCCTGTGCCTTTGGTCCTGGAGTATTTGCTTCATTTATCTCACTCTGGCCTGAAGACCAATTCCATTCGAGTGCATCTCAGTGTGATTGCTGCCTTTCATCAGCCCATGGAAGGGAAGGCTCTTTCACTCCATCCCTTGGTTTCTCGTTTCATGAAGGGTCTTTTGAATGTTCATCCTCCCCTCAAACCGCCCCCTGTGGTTTGGGATCTTAATGTGGTTCTGGCTCAACTGATGAAACCTCCATTTGAGCCTATGGATAAATGCCATCTTAAGTTTCTCACTTGGAAAGTGATCTTCCTACTCACCCTCACTTCTGCTCGGAGGGTTAGCGAGCTGCAGGCTTTGGTGGCGGACCCACCTTTCACGGTATTACATCATGACAAGGTGGTTCTCCGCACTCACCCTAAGTTTTTGCCTAAGGTTGTATCTGATTTTCATCTCAACCAGTCCATTGTTCTACCTGTGTTCTTTCCCAAGCCCCACTCTCATCCTGGAGAGGTGGCGCTCCACACTCTTGACTGCAAGAGGGCGTTGGCTTTTTATTTTAAACGCACTCAGTCTCATCGGACAGTTCCACAATTGTTTTTGTCCTTCGACCCTAATAGGGTGGGACGCCCAGTTTCCAAGCGCACCTTGTCCAACTGGTTGGCTGCTTGCATTTCTTTCTGCTACGCTCAGGCTGGTCTCGTGCTGCATGGTCGAGTTACGGGACATAAAGTCCGAGCGATGGCAGTTTCGGTAGCTTTCCTCAGGTCCACGCCTATTGAGGATATCTGCAAGGCTGCCACGTGGTCTTCGGTTCATACTTTCACCTCCCACTATTGCCTGGATACACTGTCCAGGAGCGATGGCCGGTTTGGCCAATCGGTTTTACGTAATCTGTTTTCTTAAATTGCCAACTTCCCTCCGTCCCCTTTTAGTAGCTTGGAGGTCACCCACATGTGAGAATATCATGCCTGCTTGTCCTGGGATAAAGCACAGTTACTTACCGTAACAGGTGTTATCCAGGGACAGCAGGCATATATTCTCACAACCCGCCCACCTCCCCGGGGTTGGCTTCTTTGCTGGATATGTGAACTGGAGAACACGAGGAGGGGATGTGCCCTCTAGTGGAGCAGGAGGCACGCATGCGTGGTGCAGCACAGCAAGCTTGAATCTTCAATCAAGTTTGCTTGAAATGTTGTCCGCATCGGGGCTCCGTAGATGACATCACCCACATGTGAGAATATATGCCTGCTGTCCCTGGATAACACCTGTTACGGTAAGTAACTGTGCTTTTCGTTCTTTCTGCCTTTCCTGCATGCTTTCTCTCCTCCAGACCTCATTCCATCCCCCAACCAACATCTCACAATGTCCCTCCATGAGTCCAACACTTTCATCCTTTCTCCCTGCCTCCTCTCCTTTCTTTCTCCCTGCTCCCTCTTTCTTTCTTTCTCTCTCGCTCCCTGCTCCCTCTTTCTTTCTTTCTCTCTCGCTCCCTGCTCCCTCTTTCTTTCTTTCTCTCTCGCTCTTTCTTTCTTTCTTTCTCTCTCGCTCCCTGCTCCCTCTTTTTTTCTTTCTTGCTCCCTGCTCCCTCTTTCTTTCTCTCTCTCGCTCCCTGCTCCCTCTTTCTTTCTTTCTCTCTCGCTCCCTGCTCCCTCTTTCTTTCTTTCTCGCTCCCTGCTCCCTCTTTCTTTCTTTCTCTCTCTCGCTCCCTGCTCCCTCTTTCTTTCTTTCTCTCTCTCGCTCCCTGCTCCCTCTTTCTTTCTTTCTCTCTCTCGCTCCCTGCTCCCTCTTTCTTTCTTTCTCTCTCTCTCTCTCCCTGTTCTGCCTTTCTTTCTGTCTGCCTGTCTTTCTCTCTTCCTGCTCCCCTTTTCTTTCTTTCTTTCTGTCTTTCTCTCTCCCTGCTCCCCCTTTTTGTCTGTCGTATGTCTTTCTCTTTCCCTGCCTCCCCAAGCCACCGCCGCCGATATCTCCCTGCTTCTCCAATGCCAGGTCTGGCGCGTACAAGCGCCGGCCCCACAAGCCTCCCCCCCCCACCGGATGTCAATTCTGGCGTCGGAGAGGAAGTTCCGGATTGATGTCAGAATTGATGTGGGGGCGGGAGGCTGTGGACCCGGCGCTTGTTATATACTGTTTAAAACTAAATGGTTTATATAATTTACATATACAATATTAAATTGAAAACAAAATAAAAACAAAATACGTGATAAAATGAACATACTTACAATCCTCAGGAAAATACCATAATGTGGATATTGGAGATCATAGATAATTCATCAATTTTAGCAGATGTAACTAAATAAAGGCATCTACGAATAGGTGCATCGTTAGTAATTTCCTGTTGGATTCTTTACAGGTAATGTAATATAAACAGTTCTCCTGTTGTCCTAATTAGAATAATTGACAATAAATTAAGACAGGTGAGAAAGGGGAAGGCTGGAGACTAAGCCAGACCCTGCTCTGCCTGCTAGAAACTATCTCTAGCAGCAGGTTCTGTCAAACTATCAAAGGCTATTATCCAATGGAGACTAGCAAAGTAAAGTTTGTTCTTTTAAGATCTGAACCAGGGATCTCAAAGTCCTTCCTTGAGGGCTGCAATCCAGTCGGGTTTCCCTTTTACTTGTCTTTATTTCAGATGTTTGTATCACGGCTTACTGCCTACTTCCGAAGAAAGTGTGTATCCATCACTGATGAACGTGTTCAAAAGATGAATGAAGTTCTGAACTGCATTAAATTTATTAAAATGTATGCCTGGGTCAAAGCTTTTTCGCAGTATGTCCAAAGTGAGTATGTATAATTTTGCTCTGTTGGGTGTTTTGGCGAGTGGCATATCCTGTGCTCTATTTATTTAGTTTTTCTTATTATTCTCCCAGGGGAGCTCAGAATGGTTTACATGAATTTATTCAGGTACTCAAGCATTTTTCCCTGTTTACTTGTGGGCTCACAATCTATCTAAGGTACCTGAGGCAATGGGGGGGGGATTAAGTGACTTGCCCAGGGTCAGAGGAAGCAGCGTGGGTTTGAACCCACAACCTCAGGGTGCTGAGGTTGTAGCTTTAACCACTGTATCACACTCTGCCCCACATTAGGAGCAATAGGCTGGGGAGAAAAGAAGCCAGGTCTTTTATTTTGGAAGAATTTTTCTGTTGATGGGGGGAAAACTTTGTTTCAAATCTGCACAACTGAATATGCTGGATGAGAGAACTTAAACCAGTCTCTCAGAGGTTGGTGCCAGAGGAATGAAGGCTAAGATAAGTAGCTCAGGCCTCAGGAGGTGGAGGAAGCCAGGTTTAGGGATGAGGACATGGATAGGATAACCAGTTTTCTTGTACAAGCCCTCTGTAGTCTGCATGGCAGGGTTATCAATCCCTTCCAGCCTTGAACTGTAAGGAACTCAAACCAAATTCAACCCCCTCCTCCTCTGGTCATCTCTTGGCACCCTCCCTTTCAAGATCAGTTTTGTTTCCTACAACCTTGCTATAGGGGCTCATCTCTTCTGCTCGTGTTTTATTTTACTAAATTCCAGTGTTTTAATTTGATATTTGGTGCGGGTCTTGCCCTAGTGCTGTGGATTCATTCTCATTCTCTCTCTCTCTCTCTCTCCCGTTTTAGGGCAAAATCAGCACCAGCGGCAACCATCTTGGATTTTCATTAAAACTTTCAAAAGTATATTTTTTTGGATTTAGGAGCTTCGTTTTTACTCCAAACCTCTCAGATGGCCTCCTCAGGACAGGATGGCATGGATTCATGCATCGTCTGATTCGCAGCCGTGTTTCATGTGTGCCGCGGCCAGTGAGGGGGGTGAGGTTGGCATGGCTTCCACTCTTCCCTCCTCCAGAGAGTCCTCTCTCACTTCTACTTCTGAGAGTGACGTGAAAGGCTTGTCTGGTGACCCGTTAAAGGGTAAGACTGTCGCTTCAGCGAAACGCAAGCACAGTTCCAGGGACAAGTCCCATAAGTCATCTAAGCATTCTAGATCAGATGAATGCAGAGCGGCTCCGGCCGCCAGATAATTTTTTCCCCTAGAATTTGTTAATATGATGTATCGGACGTTCCTGGTTAAAAAGGCCTCTTTCCTCAACTCAGAATCCAGCACAGCATATGGGTTCTTCCCAACTACTGGATTTCAGCAAGTCTCTATGTTCTCTCTCAGGGACCCAGGAGAGCAGGCGAGCAGTTCCCGCCATCGCTTCTGCTTCGGTCTCTGTACCCTTTCTGTTGCAGGTATCCTCGGCAGCATCAGATGATGTGGCTAATCTCGTGGATCTGCGTGATCCTGATGAGAGTGGGTCCTGCCATGAGAGTGGGGATGACCCAGCCATGCACTGGCTGTTTAAAACTGGCCACCTGACCGAAATTATTGCTGAGTCCTTATGAGAGTTGAACCTGAATTCGGATCAACCCAAACAGACGGGAATGTTCCCTGATGAGTAACCAACATCCGCTGTCCGCCTCATTTCCGGATAATCCGGATCTGGCTAGGATCCTTACTGAAGTTTGGGAGTCCCCAGAGCGTCACCTCAAATGCGCTAGGGCCATGGTGAGGTTGTATCCCATGGCCCTGGAGTTCTCCAAACACCTGACTCCACCGAAAGTAGATTCGGCTGTGGCACAACTGAGTAAGCGCACTTCCTTGCCCTCTGATGGAGGGGTAGTCCTGAAAGATGTTCAGGACAGGCGAGTGGATTTCATCCTGAAGCACCTTTTTGATTCCGTGGCGGCAGGAGTTAGGGCTACAGCAGCCACCTCTTGTCGCCCATGCTTATCACTCCAAGCTCCTGTCACGCCATGATCCTGAGGATGTAGTCCTCCGGGACCTAGATTTTCTGTTCTCCGGGGTGGATTATTTGACAGATGCGCTATATGATATGATGAAGGTGTTTGCTAAGCCGTGTCAGCCAGAAGAATGCTGTGGATTTGTCAGTGATCTGGGGATTTTTCTTCCAAGGCCACACTGAGCAGGTTGCCCTTTAAGGGCCTGCTATTGTTTGGCCAGGGTCTGGATGACCTCTTGACTAGTGTACAGGAACATAAACCAAAGGTTCTACTGGGTTCTAAACTTCGCCTAATAAGGAGCTCAGGACGGCCAAATTTTCATCCCCAAAAGGCATCCTCACCAGTATGCCGGGGCCCCGGCTTCATGCACAAGATTTGGAGTCTACTCCAGACCTCGTTTTAGCGGTCCAGTCCGCCAGCAATCTAACAAGCGTCATGCTGCCCCCGCTAAAAAGCAGTTCTGGTGCCAGGCCTCTGGCGCCTCTCCCTCAGGTCGGGGGGGCGTGTTTCAGCCTTCCTGACGGAGTGGCAAAGGGTGACCGCACCGGTGGATCCTAGAAGTGCTTATAGACAGCCTCAGATTGGAGTTTCACCGACCTCCATCGGATTTCTACCTGGCTTTTTCCCCATCCAGAAAGAGCTCTGTGCGTGCGGGCCATGGTTCACAGGCTGCTAGCTCTTGCAGCTATAGCACCCGTCCCAGAGGATGACTTAGGCTCGGGGAGATATTCGATATACTTCATCGTTCCAAAGAAAGACTCGGAAGATGGAGACCAATTCTGGATCTAAAGGCAGTGAATGTTTTCCTGTGAGTTCCATGCTTCAGGATAGAGATGATGTGCTCATGATAGCGGAAGTGACGCCAGGGGAATTCTTGGCTTCCCTGGATCTTATGAGACTGCTTTGATACGTCCCTACCGTGCAGACTACAGAGGGATTGTACAAGAACAAAAGATTAGGTTTCTTACCTCTGCTAATCTTCTTTCTTATAAATCTCCTCTGCAGTCTGCACTCCCACCTGTTTTTTCTGTCCGATTCGCAGGTCGCCTGCCAAGTAACAGATAAGCTGGATTTCTGTATTTGACCAGCCTCATTGAGAATTCCATACTTGTCCTTCACTTAAGGTTTAAGGGGTTCCAGGGTGGTTGCCCCCTTCTGAAGACTGAGTCTCCTTTATCCAAATTTGTACTTTACGGAGAGGGTGGTGGATGCCTGGAATGCGCTCCCGAGAGAGGTGGTGGAGAGTAAAACTGTGACTGAGTTCAAAGAAGCGTGGGATGAACACAGAAGATTTAGAATCAGAAAATAATATTAAAGATTGAACTAGGCCAGTACTAGGCAGACTTGTACGGTCTGTGTCTGTGCATGGCCGTTTGGAGGAGGATGGGCAGGGGAGGGCTTCAATGGCTGGGAGGGTGTAGATGGGCTGGAGTAAGTCTTAACAGAGATTTCGGCAGTTGGAACCCAAGCACAATACCGGGAAAAGCTTTGGATTCTCGCCCAGAAATAGCTAAGAAGAAAAAAAAAAAAATTAAATTGAATCAGGTTGGGCAGACTGGATGGACCATTCGGGTCTTTATCTGCCATCATCTACTATGTTACTATGTATATGTAATGTTCCAAATTGGTTCTTGTTCATTGACCTGCGGTGGTTTGTTTTTGTTTGTTTTGGGGTTTTGTTTTTTTTAATCTTTATTCATTTTAAATTTTACAAGTGTACAGAATATCATTCAAATAATATACAATTCCACTTGAAATTCTACAATTCTCACACAAAAGAGTTTAACCCCTTCCCACCCCACATAAAACATACTTTATAAATAAATATCCCATAATATAATAACTACATCATTCTTTTCACTTAACAATAAGAAAACTAAAACCCACCCTCCCTCACTATAATATATATATTAATAGGGGAAAAATACTGATTATTCATTATAATTTATGAATGGCCCCCATACATCCTTAAATTTATTAAAACATCTTTCCATTTTATACACATTGACACCGAATTCCACCAAAAACAATCATTTAATCTTGTACAATCTTTCCAGTTATAAGTTATTTGTTGAATGGCAACTCCTGTTAAAATCATTAAAAGTTTATTATTGTTAGAGGATATTTGAGATTTAGCCCTCATAGACATGCCAAATAAGATGGTATCATATGACAAAGCTACAGGATTTTCAAGCATACAATTTATTTGACCCAGATCAATTTCCAAAAAGCATTAATAAAAGGACAATAAAATAATAAATGATCTAAAGTTCCAGCCTCAAGATGACAATGCCAACATCTATTAGACTTAGAGCAATCCAATTTTTGTAAACGAACAGGGGTCCAGAGTGCTCTATGCAACAGGAAAAGCCATGTTTGCCTCATAGACGCAGACATTGTACATCTCATTCTCCAAGACCAAATACGTGGCCATTGAGATGCATTAATTTGATGCTTAATTTCAATGCTCCAAATATCTCTAAGTCCAGTCTTTGGTTTCTTATTCAAATAGCCAGATAATATTTTATACCACTGTGCGGCCTGGTGACCCAGAAAATCTGCCTGAAAGCATAAGAATTCTAAGCTAAATTGATTATTAAGCAATTTCCATTCAGGGAACCCTGCCTGAATAGCCTGCTTCAATTGCAACCACTTATAACTTTGTTTTTTTATCAAGACTAAATTTATGTTGTAACTGTGAAAATTCCAGCAGCTTATCATTAGATATAACATCATTTAAAGTACGTATTCCTGCTTCAATCCAATCCTTCCAGACAATCTTAAAACCGCCTATTTGGATCTTGGAGTTTAGCCATATATTTTGATAAGTCGATTTTTGAATTGGAAGAGGAGTTAAATTATTAATATATTTTAAAGTTTTCCATATGTCCATTATTATCCTATTACTTTTCCGTATCCTAGGCATTTTAATACTGAGTAAATGACGAAGCCTAATAGGACCACACAAGCAAGAGCAAAAGTGGAAATGTCCAATCAGAATGGTGCACAAAAAGTGTCTTTCAACTCATCTGATAAATCCAAATGTCTTTATTCATCCAAAATAACTCATTCATCCAAAGTAACTCAATGACTCGACATGATCATAGAAACATAGAAATTGACGGCAGAAAAGGGCTATAGCCCATCGAGTCTGCCCATACCAATGACCTACTCCCTGACTTTTACTTCCCTATTGATCCCATGTGAATATCCCATTTTCTCTTAAAATCTGACACGCTGTTGGCCTCAATCACCTGCTGAGGCAGCTCGTTCCAATGATCGACCACCCTTTCGGTGAAGAAGTACTTTCTAGCATCACCCTGAAATTTCCCTCCCCTGATTTTCAGCGAGTGTCCTCTGGTTATCGAGGGCCCTGTAAGACTGAAGATATCATCTTTCATCTCTATACGCCCCGTGATATACTTAAAGGTCTCAATCATGTCCCCCCTCTCTCTTCGCTCCTCCAGCGAGTACATCCGCAGTTTTTTTTAGTCTTTCTTCATATGTGAGATCCCTGAGCCCCAAGACCATCCTGGTAGCCATTCGCTGAACCGATTCAATTCTCAACACATCTTTCCGGTAGTGTGGTCTCCAGAAATGAACACAATACTCGAGATGAGGTCTCACCATGGATCTGTACAGTGGCATTATGACTTCAGGTTTTCTGCTGATCATGTTTCGTCCACCCGGCCTGCATCAGGAGTCTATAAATTATATACATAAATAATAATTATTAAATGTATAAAAACAAAAACAACAAATGTTAAAAATATGAATGATATTATATAGAAAATATTATGTGTAAAATATATTGTAAAAGAACAGCAAAGAATACCAAACAATGAACACGTATAAAGACCAGCATGGTTAAAAATAAAGACCTATCTATATCAGCACAGATTATAAAAACCATAAAAGGCTTTATACAAAATATAAATTGACCAAATATATAATAACTCTACATAAATAACACGCTAAAAAGATATAACTAATCATGCTTACATGAAAATTGCATTGAAACTATTGATTATCAACCAATAAAAACTATACAATGAAAATATAATAAATAACCTATGGATTCAATAAGATAGAGAGTATGTGTCACAAAACAACTGAGAATATGTTAAAAATATGAGCCAAAATATAAAACAACAATGAATAAGCGAACATATACCGTATTTTCACGCAGATAACGCGCACCCGTGTAAAATACGCACACGGGTATAGCGCGCAGAAACCACGATTTTATGTAAAAAAAACTTTTGTATACCGCGCTCACGGGTATACCGCGCATGCAGCCCGACTGTCCTTTCGCCTGCCCCGACTCTCCTCTGGCCACCCCGACTCTCCTTTCGCCCTCCCCGACTCTCCGTGCGCTGTCCCGACTATCCGTTCACCCTCCCTGACTTTCCGTGCACTGCCCCGCCTCTCCGTGCGCTGTCCCGACTCTCCGTTCACCCTCCCTGACTTTCCGTGCACTGCCCCGACTCTCCGTACGCTGTCCCGACTCTCCGTTCACCCTCCCTGACTTTCCGTGCACTGTCGTGTTGGGCCCATGTGCCTCAGGCCGCGCCCCCAGGTGGGACCTAAGGCTCCAGGGCCTATTCTGATTGGCCCACGCGCCTTAGGCCCCACCAGTAGGCGGAGCTTTGGGACGGATGGGCCAATCCGGCCACATTCCGTCGTTGGCTGCCTGCCGGACAGGCGGGTTTGGCTCCCGTCTGTCCGGCCAACTACCAAAGGTACAGGGAAGGGGGGTGGGGGTGTCGTGGGGGTCGGCCAGGGGGGTCGAGGGTCGGCTGGGGGGGCGGTCGGAGGTTCTTGGGGGGGGCGGTCGTTGGAGGGAGGGGGGTTTGCGTCGAGGGCAGGAGGGCCTGGGATCCCTCCTGCCCGTAATGTAGTGCGGGGTGGGGGTAGGGGGTCTCCGTGGCCAGGAGGGTTTGGGCTCCCTCCTGGCCCGATATTGTCGGGGAGTTGGGGAGTCGGCCGGCAAGAGGGCTTGGGCTCCCTCTTGCTCCGATTGTGGATGCGGGTGCGGGTGGGAGCGCGTGCAAGCGGTCGTTCGGGGTGGGGGTGCGAGCGGTCCTGCTGGGGGGGGGTGAATCGGGCGGGGTGGGAACTATGTAAAAAAATTTTTGTATACCGCGCTCACGCGTATAACGCGCGAGGGGTATGCGCGGTAGGTAAAAACGCGTATAACGCACGCGTTATATGCGTGAAAATACAGTAAAAAAGAATAAAACTATTTACAGTATTATGAGATAAATGAACACCAGTGTTGATACACATAATGGATGGAAAGAATAATATATGTATGAAAAAACTTAAGAAAGGGGGTATAAAACACATATAAACTTGTTCAATAAAACAATAAAGAAGCCTAATAGGAAACATGAGCTGCCATTCCAACCATAACCAGTCCGGAAGCTTCTCCATGAGTTTTGGGAGGACCCAGTACATACCTTGGCGCAAGATATAGGATTGATGGTACCTATAGAAGTTTGGAAAATTTACCCCTCCCTCCTCAATTGGTTTTTGTAAAGTCACTAAGGCAATTCTTGCAATTTTACCCAGCCAAATAAATTTAGTAATAATACTGTTCAACTTCTTATAAAAAGACCCCTGGAAAAAAACTGGAATCATTCCCATTTGGTAACAAACAGGCAAAATTATAATTTTGACAGTTTGGACTCTTCCCCACCACGACAAATATAAAGGATTTCATTGCTCACATAACTCTGTTACTTTTTGCAATAAAATTTTTCATTCACTTTCACTGTCTCATCAAGTGTATTTTTTAACCATATACCTAAATATTTTATTCCTTCTTCTTTCCATATAAAAGGGAATGAATCAAATAGTCCTCTTGTACAATGCACATTTAGAGGAAGAACTTCTGATTTGGACCAATTTATTTTATATCCTGAGAATTTTCCAAATTTCTCAATCAATTCAAGTAAGCATGGAATGGTTGTTTCAGGATTTCTCAAATAAAGCAGTAGACCGTTCTGAGCTACTGGGAGAACGGGATATAAATCTAAATAAATAAATAAATAAATAAATAAGCAGATACTTTATACTCCTTTCCAGAACGTGGAATACCCTGTATCTCATTCACTTGTTGAATAGCTAATAATAAGGGTTCAAGCACTATATCAAAAAGCAAAGGAGATAGAGGACAACCTTGTCTAACCCCCCTTTGTAATTTAAAACAATCAGAGAAATTATTATTAATATATAATCTAGCAATAGGAGAGCTATAAAAGGTTTTAATCATTTGTATAAATCCCGAACCAATACCAAACCATTCCATGGCCTGATACATAAATGTCCATTCCACCCGATCAAAAGCCTTCTCTGCATCCAGAGATACAGAGAAAGCTGGATCTCCTATTTCTTTTGTTAGGTATAACATCTGGAAAGCCAATCTAGTATTATTGGAAGAGTGTCTCTGAGCAACAAACCCTGTCTGGTGCATACCAACTATATAAGGAAGAGCCTTTGCCAAACGCATGGCCAAAAGTTTGGCTAATAACTTACCATCAACATTAATCAAAGAAATAGGCCTGTAATTTGAAACCAGCATGGGATCTTTATTTGGCTTTGGCAAAACAATGGTTAACGACTCTGCCATAGTGCCTGAAATACAACCTTTATTTAGTTGATTCTGATATAAATTTAATAAATAAGGTAATAGGGTAGTTTGAAATGCTTTATAAAACTCTACCGTAAAATCATCACCACCTGGAGCGGTCCCTACTCTAAGAGACTTCAATGCTGTTTGCAATTCTTTTAATGATATCGGTTCTTCCAAACTTCTTTTTATATGATCCGGAACCTTCGGTCCTTCAATAAAATTTAAAAACTCTACACCATCCTTTTCTTTATCTAAATAAGACTCAGAAGAATACAGGTCTTTATAAAAATTTAAAAATTGTTTTAATATAGGTCCAATTTGAGAATGAGTATCTCCTTTTTCATCTTTAATTGCACTTATTTTCGTCCTCCTTTTTTTTAACTTTAAGATAATTAGCCAATAATCTTCCCGCCTTATTTGAATTACCATAATACAAAGCTTGCTGACAAAGAATATCTTTCCTAACCAATTTAGAAGAAATCTCATTATATTTGCACTTTTAAAAGAGCTTGCAACGTAGAATTTTCCCATTTTCCAATCAATTTTGCCTCTAAAAGCTTAATCTCTTGCTCTAACTTAAAAAAATTGCTTTTTTAATTGTTTTTTAGAATAAGCTGAAAATGATATTATTTGTCCTCTCATAGTTGCCTTAAAAGCAACCCATAAGATTTCTATCGAGACTTCTTCCGTATTGTTAATTTGAAAATATTCATTAATCTTTATCTGAAAATCTTCACAAAATTTTGGGTATGCAAGCAGTGCATTATCAAACCTCCAAACAGGCCTATCATTGTCTTGATCAGCAAAATTTAAACTTTCCCACACACCACCATGATCTGATAAAATTATTGGATCTATAGTAGCTTGAGTAACATTTTGTACTAACTTATGAGAAACCAAAACATAGTCAATTCTAGAAAAAGATTTATGAACATGTGAACAAAATGAAAATTCTCGATCATTAAAATGAAGAATGTGCCAGATATCTTTTAAATTACAGGAATTTGCAAAATTATCCAACCCTAATGATTTTAAAATTTTGCTAGGTTTTTTATCTAATAAAGGATCCATAACAGCATTGAAATCCCCTGCCACTATCAAATTACTAGCAGCCAGTGGTAGAACTATTTGTTGCAGAGTTTTAAAAAATTCAATTTGATTCGAATTAGGGGCATACACATTAAAAAGTGCCACAGTAGTACTGCCCATACTCATGTTCACATGTATCCATCTTCCTATTTAATCTGCAGTCACCATGTTAAACACTGCAGTACTTTTTTTATTAATCAAAATAGCTACACCAGCTTTCTTCCCTACCGCAGGAGCAAAAAAGCAGACCTTTACCCAATTACCAATTAGTTTCTTTGATTCATCCCCAGTAAGGTGAGTCTCCTGTATAAAACAGACATCCGCATTATGCTGTTTTAAATATAATAACGTCTTTTTTTTCTTTTTATCGGATGATTAAGGCCATTAACATTTAAATAAAAAATTTTAAAATCCATTAAACAAAATGAAACATAATAAATACATACCTCTGCAGAATAATTATTAAATAGTCATTTCCCCCACACTGAAATTCTAATTTAATCCCCAACCCGCTCCCAAATACCCTCCCAATACATCCCAAACCCATTCCCACCCCTCCTCCCCAATCTAACAATGCCAACTTCGAAACGCACATACTTAGCTCAAGTAAATGAAAAACTTCCCCAGGCCAAACTCATAATAACTCTCATAAATATAATAATCATCCTAAATATTACAATGTAAGTCATTTCATTAACCATAAATCACTTAAATTCTGTTCCCAATCAGTATTTTTCCTCTTCTTTTTTTTTTCTTTTCCTCTGAATAACATAACGAGATATTTGCTATAAATCACATATAACAAAGAGTATTCTCCTTCTACTTAAACTCATAACTTAGATCTCCATTAAACATACTTCAACCCACAAAATTTATATTTTGAATATTCCCCATTCCCCCATCCATTCTAAAAACAATACATTCCAATCACCATGCACTCAAATAATCCCTCATTATCATATAGGTCCACCAATTAATAACTTACCCCTCATATAATTTACTTTTCCACTCACTCAAACTACCATACATCCTTCCACACTTACTCTTGAAACAGATAAAAATTTATACCCAGAAATGCAGAAACATCACCATATAACCTAAAATAAACACAAAGCTAATACATTATTTCATCTTCAACCTATGATTAATATCTTATTGTTATATTTCTTATTTATCTACTTTATTATTATTAAAAAAAAAAAAAAAATTCTCCTTTTCCTTTTTCTTTTCCCTCAATCAAGTTAATCCATTTTCTATGAAACTTCAGGCTAATACCACCATGGAAGTTCATAATATGGTGTATAAATAAACCACTCTACATCAATACTTTGACATGACTCCAAGCATTAATTATGTTATACATAAAATATAGCAATCCAGCAACCTTTTCCAAAGCGCAGCGAGTCATAACATTCTATTTTCAGCATCTCCAAGCAATTTCAATGCATTAATTCATCCATTCTTCTGAAAACCGTCTTCAAGTTCTTCTTAATCTAAGCTGCAGCTTCCATACAACTCCATTAAAATTCCTATGTAGCACCAAACTTTAATCTAGGCAAAGGTCAGATGTGAAATAGAAATCAAAGTGAGGATCCAGCCGTATCATACAAGCGATCTTCACAGTCTCAGCACTTCACATCATGTCTCGCTACATTCTCCATATTGTCAACTCCTTCACCATCTTCCATTTTTATTCATCTTTTTAAACTTCCGCTGACCCTTTGCAATATAAACATCATCCAAGATTCGTTTTTTGTTGCATTTGGTTGATGATGCTGGTCTGATCAAACCCTTTGACCTGCTTTGTGAGGAATTTCATCTGCCTCGAACAGATGCCTATGCCTACCTTCAGATTCGCCACTACATTTCCTCTTTGTCGAAGACTCATCTTTTGGCCTCCTGTCGAGAACTGTTGATGGAGGCTTTTACATTTGGCTCCCAACAGCCTGTCCCCTTGAAGTTTCACTATAGGCATCTGAAGGACGAGTCCCCTGTGCTTGCTTGTTTTCGATTGTGGGATGCTTGGGTGGGAGATTTGAATATGGAATTTTCTGATGAAGTAATATTGAATGCTATCAAAGAGCTATCTTTGTATAGTAAATATGCTGTTTTTTGGGAACAACACTACAAATTGACTCTTCGCCTGTATATTTCTTCTCGGAGAGCTTTTCTGGCGGGGCTCTGCCCGACTGCGGACTGCCGACGCTGTGGTGCTCCAGATGCAGGTCTCGGCCACATGTTTTGGTCTTGTCCATCCATACAGACTTTTTGGGACGCTGTTTTTAATTTTGTTGATGTCATCTGGAGCACTACAGTTCGGAGATCAGCCTTGGTGTTATTTGGAGCCTCCTTGCATTTCCATCCCCGTCGGCCCGGGGCCTCCGCCTTCCTTCGTTGGACGGCTGTGATTGCTATCAAATGCATTTTGATTAAGTGGATGGAAGCGGAGGCACCTGACTATTCCCTTTGGCGTAGTCACATGATTATGTTGCTTTCTTGGGAACGGAGAGGAGTCCAGGACATTTCTTCCTTGACTGGACGAGCCTTCCAGAGAATTTGGGAGCCCTTTTGGAACACGTTGTCTCCGGTGGCTCGTAGCCGCCTTTTGAACTGCTAGCCCCCCCTTGTTATTACAACTGTGGGCTTTTTGTTGTTGTTTTTTTTTTTTTTTTTTTTTTTTTTTTTTGCATCAGTGAGAGTGGGAGGGGGGAGGGGTGGGTTGGGTTGGAGGGGTGGTTGCTGGATTATTGGGTGCAAATCTTTGGTCTGCCTTGTTGCTCCTTGTTCTTGTATTGGATTGTTGTTTTCTTGGTGCTCAATAAAATATATTTGACGATAAACATCATCCAAAGATATGTTTATTCTTCCATATCACTGTCTTTCCAGCACAGCATTACAACAAACATCACTCATAGCTGATCACATGTCCTTGCCAGAATGTTGAGCCCTTTTCAAAAGTTAACTGCATCGAATCCTTGCTGAAAGATATTATTCTTGTTTTCCAATTCCTCAATGGAAAATCTTTAAAAGTTTTCAGTATAATAATAAACAAACAAAAACAAAAATCAAATAACAAGAAGTACAGTATCTAAATAATTTTCAAGAATCCATAGGTAAATCATATTGATCCAAGAATTCTTTCAATTTAACTGCCTCCTCAAAATTATAAGTTTTGTTTTCATAGGTCACCCTCATAATTGCTGGGTATACCAGGCCATACCTTGCACCCAATGCTCTTAGCTTAGGTACTCAAATCCAGAAGCTGCTTTCTTCTATAAGCAGTAGCTTTTGCAAAGTCTGGAACTATAAAGATTTTTGAATCCTGGCATTTAAGATCTTTATTATCTTTAGCTAATTTCATAATTTCTGCCACCTGCTGATATCGTAGCAGCTTGAAAATTAGTGGACGGGGACCCTTTTGGCTGTTTGATCTTTATGACGCCCTTTCTATTTCTAGCAGGAAAGAACTCTTTAACGGTAAGATTTTTGGTATAAAGTTCATCACAAATTTTATAGGATCGTTCTGTTCAACCCCTTCAGGCACCCCGATCCAAACGCAAATTATTTCGCCTTTCTCGGTTTGACAAATCCTCCAGATCTTTTCTTAATATCTCTATTTCTTTGTGATCTTTTTTATATACCATCATATCTGCTTCAGACTTTTCAGCGCACTTTTCCAATTTTCAATTTTAAAATCAACCGCTTGCATTCTTTTAGTTAGACTCTCCACTTCCTCTTTAACCTCCTTTATATTTTTAGCGCTGTCAAGTACAATTTCCTTAATTTTCTGCAACTCATTCATCAGATATTTATTTTCAATTTCTTCCAAAGGCAACGGGACCGCTGATGGGGAGACCGAATCCATCTTTGATCTTTTTACACTTCCCGCACCTAAACTCGCTGAATTATTTTTACTATGTTTGCCCGAAGCCATTTTCACACTAAATTCTCACTTTCAACCTGACTTACACAAACTTTGACTGCCTTATCATAACAAAATTAGCCTTTCACTGTGGAGCCACTCATTCACCCGACCATCCCAGTACGCCGCAAAGCCACGCCCCCTCACCTGCAGGTTTTAATAGTTTTATGAGTTGTTGTCATGAGCAGAATTAATTATGTAGCGGGGAGTTCCCCGTACCCTCTTTCTCTCTTCTTTTGTCTCATGTTTTTTGGCTATAGCTCTACCTGGCTTGTGTACTGACTGATCTTGAAGGGGAGTGTCCCAAGAGATGACCAAAGGAGGAGGGGTGAGAATTTGGTTTGAATTCCCTACAGTTCAAAGATGGAAGGGATTGATAACCCTACTGTACAGACTACAGAGGAGATTTACAAGAAAGAAGATTAGCAGAGGTAAGAAACCTAATCTTTTGTTACTTTTGCTGACTTGCCAAGGTTTAATTTTGGCTCCTACATTCAGTTCTCTGCTTGCAAGAAAAGCAAGGGTTGCTCAATTGGCAAGAAGTTTGTAGAAAAAGGGGGCAAAATTAGTGTGTCTATCAAGCCCAATATTTTGTTTCCAACAGTGGCCAACCCAGGTCACAAGTATCTGGCAAGATCCCAAAGAGTAAAACAAATTTTATGCTGTTTATCCTAGGAATAATCAGTGGATTTCTAGAAGTCCATCTTAATAATGGTTTATGGAATTTTTGTTCAGAATTTGAGTTTTCGTTTAGAATTTTAAATTCTGCTAAGCAGAATTTTTCTGCTAGCTAGATCTCAAAAGAAGCCTACACACATATTCCCATCCTCCTGGCCCACAGGAAATACCTCCACTTTCAAGTACAAAGTACTCCCATTCGGACTAGCATCAGCACCCAGAGGATTCACAAAATGTTTAGTGGTAGTGGCTGCAATCCTCCACCGACACGGTTTTCATGTGTTTCCATACCTGGATGACTGGTTGATCAAGGCCCCAACATCTCAAGCTCACCAGACCATGAATTCAACTATACATCTACTAAAACTTATTGGATTTGCATTCAGTTACCAGAAATGTCATTTACATTCTCAATAAACAAACTTAAATTCTAGAGATAATTGGAGTACTTCTGGCCCAACTCATGCGCTTGCCTTTCTGCCACAACAGAGATTCCACACTCTGATTCATATCTGCCAGAAGGTCTCCTCTCCAATGCATCAAGGCATGCCACATGGCATATACAGTTCATGTAACTTCATATGTCCATCTATATCTCAAAGATCCTCAGTGGACACTCTAGACCCAATGGTCCCAAGCTACTGGAGCACTATCCTAATGATTACAAGTGACCTCGGAGCTTTGTCGATTTCTTCAGTGGTGGTTATCACTGACTAATCTTTTCAGACATGGCAAGACCCGGACAACTGCAACAGTCTAAATTTTCATAAAATTGACAGCTTTTCTATGTGGTTTCCCAGTGAAGTCTCAAGGGGAACTTCACTTTGTCCTTGTGAAGTGCTCTACTTGCCAGAACAGGAAATACTTTTTACAGAAAGGGTGGTAGATACGTGGAACAGTCTCCCGGAAAAGGTGGTGAGACAAAGACTGAATTCAAGAAAGCGAAGGACAGGCACATGGGATCTCTTAGGGAGAGGAGGAGATGATTGATGCAATGGATGGGCAGCCTGGATGGGTCATTTGGCTAAAGATGTTTTAAATTTTTATTTTTTACGTATAGAATGTATAATACATACAATGTGAGCTAAACACTAGAGCAGAATTTCTGAAGTGTTATTTAATTATTCCTAGAAATCCGGGAGGAAGAGCGGAAGATCTTGGAGCGTGCTGGCTATTTCCAGAGTATTACTGTGGGTGTGGCTCCTATTGTGGTCGTTATTGCCAGTGTGGTGACCTTCTCTGTCCATATGATCCTTGGATATGACCTCACAGCTGCACAGGTGACATTTTGGTTTTCTTCTCTGGTTTCAATGCTTTTAACCTGCCAAACACATTGCTACCAGATTGGTAATCGACTTTGCTGATGAACCACAAAACATTTCTACAGTACCAGAAGAACTTCTCTTCTTTATTAGGGTGTCTTATTGCTATAAACCTTTTCTCCGAGGACAAACAGGACATGCCTAAGGCAAACCACTGTGAGGGTCAGTCTTAGAACTCACTTTGCCATCCCTAGATCATTTTGTAAAACTATCTGTGGTAATACATGCCCTGCTATCCTTGGAGAACACTTGCTGCAGGTGAATAACTTTGCTTTCACAACAATATTTGGGTCACTAGTAGAATCTGCCTGCAGCTGTTAGAAATAATTACAATAGGTTTCTGAGGAACATTTCCATAAAACAAGAGGGGTTCAGGCTGTATGTTCTGCTCTTAATTTAAAATTCTTAACAAGTGTGCTGATGGAAAAGAAGTGTCTCTCCAATCTATGGCCACATGTTTGTTACGTCATTGCTGTTCAACATTTGTGTAAGGTATGCTTTTCTCCTTTTTCTCTTTCCTTCCAAGGCTTTTACGGTTGTTACTGTTTTCAACTCCATGACATTTGCACTTAAAGTAACTCCGTTTTCAGTGAAGTCTCTTTCAGAGGCTGCTGTTGCTGTTGAACGTTTTAAAGTAAGTTACCTTTTTGTCTCTTAAACTTTGATTTTTAATTCTTTTCTTGTATGTGTCAGCAGTAAGCCTTCAATAACGATTTCTCAGGTACCATAGGTTTTGCAAGTTATGCCAGCTTTGTCCACTGTGATAGTAGGAAAGCTTGTTCTGAGAGGTGGTGGCTGGGACAAACCTTCCTGGTCTGTCATCTCAAGTGTAGCAGGGTTTCCTCTGGGTTAGGAGAAGGAAGGGGAGTCTTGGATGTCACTGGCTACCATTTCTTGCATTCAGTCCCTGCAAGTACATAAAAGGATGCGCTGGCTCTTGCTTACAGGCAAATGTGGCTTTTCTCCCCAGTGGATTCTTTTTCTAGTCTGCTTTTTGAACTACAGTATTTGAAATTGTAGAATACTAATAACCTTAACTTTGAGCCTTTGAAAAGAACAATTAAGCAGTTTTAGGGGATACCATTGATGGTCATAATAGGGCAAAACGCTGTATTGTTCGTGTCTGTGGGCTAAAGGCTGATGTTCTCTGTTGCAGAATGTGATGGACTTTGCTGTTTTGCTAATTAAATGGTACTTGTCCCAGTTGGGCTTTTATTTGCAGAAAGGAGGCAACTTTCCAACCCTTTTTTTCATTTGAGCGGCATGTGCTGATTAGAATTCCTTCCCCTACTGGGGTTGGAAGCTCTCTTAGTTCAACCTAGGGTGCTAAAAATACTTGGTTTAATGCTTTGGATGTTGAGGGAAGTGGAACGTTTTCAGTTCAGTGTTTTGAGGTGTCCATAAATGTTTGCTGCTGGTCCCATGAAAACAGACCGGATTGGTTTGTATATGAGAATCAGAAAGGTAGTGGCACACACTCTTTGGCTTAGGAACGGGAATAGAAATCTTACTGCATCTCAACAATACATAATGAAAGGAGAAAGCTGATGGTGTAAATCTTTGGGGCCTTAGCTAGAAGGGGCAGCTTCTCGCAGAACTCTTATAGTTCAGGAGTCCTGGCCCTTCTCTTGGACTGCTTGACTTGTTTTCTAATTTAGGACCTTCAGAAGCTACGAAATGCTTCCAGTCTCCTTTTTAATGTAGAGCTAGTGAGCGCCTGCCTATTTTCTAAAAGTTAACCATAATGCTGGATGTGGAGATAGTGGACTTAAGAAATCTTTTCATACACTTTATATGCCCATATTGTTGGTTTTCATCCCTTTCAGGGAGTGATATATTTATGGGATTGGGTTGTTTTTTTTTTAAATCTTACCTGCCAGTGCAGTTTAGCCTTGTGGTCTGTTAATTTCTGCTTTGCTAACCTCATATTCCCAGAGAGGGAGACAAGTTTGAGGGGTCTAGCTAGGCAAAGTAGTGGTCACCTAGAAAGAATGGGTGAGAACTGGGGAAAAGGGGAGACGGGGCAGCTAGGGATGTTTAGGATGGGGAACTCCTTTAAACACACTCTTCCTGATTCCACCATCCACAGATATAGCCGATCCTTGTGGATAGCTTCCAAAGAGAAAGCACTCATGTTTTCTGCTTGTGAACATTGACTCTAACATAACCCTTGGAACATACACTGGTGTTCAGATTTCGTAACCTGCTTATTAAAGGGCCAGGCTCTATGAAATGTAATTTTGGATGCCTAAAACCTTAGCATGTCCCACTGTATCTGCTATGTCCTGGAGTTAGCTGACTCTAATGAGCTACCTTTTGCTCCTCAGCAGCTGCTTCTCACTGTATAGCCTGATGTGTTATGCTGCCTGAGTGTGCCATTGCCTTGACCAGCTGTCTCATCTTTACACCTCTCTCAAACTCCTATCAGAGTTTATTTCTAATGGAAGAGGTTCACATGATAAAGAGAGAGCCAGCCAGCCCACACATCACCATAGAGCTGAAAAATGCTACACTGGCATGGGATTCTTCCCATGCTAGTGCCCAGAGCTCACCAAAGCTGACTCCTAAACTGAAAAAGGACAAGGTCGCCAAGGGCAAGAAAGAGAGGCTGAAGCTACAGCCGCATGAAGGAGCCCAGGCAGTGCTGGCTGAGCAGAAAGGACATCTGCTGCTGTACAGTGATGACCACCCCAGCCCCGAGGAGGAGAACAAGAATGTCCACCAAGTTACTGCACGGCTACAGAGGACATTGTACAACATCAACCTTGAGATTGGGAAGGTAAGACATCATCTTGAAGACACTTTGCCTTGCTCCAGTGTCTGATTAAGCATAGGCCAGATATTTGACCACAAACACAACCAGTTCAGCCGCATAGCTGGTTGTATTTAGGAAACCTGTTTATGCAGTTTGAGTTAAAGGATAACATAGGGCAAATATTCAATCTGGTCGAACTTTCTGGTACACTCCTAGAGCACCTCTTAGCCTTGGTCATTAACGTCTGGCTGGATTCCTAAACACACACACATGCATAGAGTTCAGTTATACAGAACACAGCCATTATATATATATATATATATTTTTTTTAAAATTCTTTATTCATTTTTAAACTTTCATCATGTGTGCAGAATTCATAATAAACACTATTAATTAGACCACTTGAACATCTTATCATTATATCTTATAAATATAAATGCAACCCTCCCCCCACCCTCCTTCTAATCACATTATCTAATATAATAAAACGGTAAGCCGCGCATGCGCACTTCCTAAGCGTGCGTCCGTTTTCCGTGAGCTATAGCACACATAGGCAGTGCGCATGCGCGTGAGGTCTGGCCTCACGCGAGGCAAGACAAGTGGCATGCGCGCTCTTCCCTGCTCTCCACCGCTGCCCTCTCCAAGCTGGGACCGCAGCCAGCCAACGATCGCCTCCACAACGCGCGAGAGGAGAAGGGAGAGGGCTGAGGGCTGTCCCGCTGGCAGCATGGCCCCGATCCCCTTGCGCTGCAGCAGCGTCGACGACTCCCCCCTCCTGCACCAACTGCTGCCGCTCCTGTTTGAAGTGGCCTGGTGAAGTTCGCGGCCGGCTGTAGCAAATCTCGCAGGCCGCTCTCCACATGAAGCACATTCCCTCTGACGCGATCGCGTCAAAAGGAACATGCTATCATATGGAGAGCGGCCTGCAAGGTTCAATACAGCCACCCATGAACCTAAGCAGGCCGCTTTGAACAGGAGCGGCAGCGGCGGCAGGAAACATGGATGCATGGAGGAAGGTAAGAACGGGAGGGGAAGCCAAAAAAGAAGGGCCCTGGAGCAGCCAGAAAAGGGAGCTGTTTTGGTGGGAGGGTTGTGCTGAGTGCACGAAGCAGGCAGACAGCCATTGCACAACAGGGGGAGAGGCAAAGGGGGCTGCTTTGGGGGAATGGTTGAGCTGGGGGCCGACAGCAATCATGGGGGGAACAGAAGAGAGCCACAGAGCAGGCAGGCATGGCACAACAGGGGGCCAGAGGGAGAGCGAAAGGGGGCTGCTTTGGGGGGAGGGGGATGCTGGGGGTAGACAGCAATCAGGGATCGGGGAGGAACAGAAGGGTGGCCACGAAGCAGGCAGGCATTGCACAACAGAGGCTGCTTTGGGGGGATGGTTGTCCTGGGGGGCCGACAGCAATCATGGAGGGAACAGAAGAGGGCCACGGAGCAGGCAGGCATGGCACAACAGGGGGCCAGAGGGAGAGCGAAAGGGGGCTGCTTTGGGGGGAGGGGTATGCTGGGGGTAGACAGCAATCAGGGATCGGGGAGGAACAGAAGGGTGGCCACGAAGCAGGCAGGCATTGCACAACAGAGGCTGCTTTGGGGGGATGGTTGTCCTGGGGGGCCGACAGCAATCATGGAGGGAACAGAAGAGGGCCACGGAGCAGGCAGGCATGGCACAACAGGAGGCCAGAGGGAGAGCGAAAGGGGGCTGCTTTGGGGGGAGGGGTGTGCTGGAGGCAGACAGCAATCAGGGAGGGGGGAGGAACAGAAGGGGGGCCACGAAGCAGGCAGGCATTGCACAACAGGGGGAGAGGGAAAGGAGGCTGCTTTGGGGGAATGGTTGTTCTGGGGGCAGAAAGCAATCATGGGGGGGAACAGAAGGGGGCCAAGAAGCAGGCAGTCATTGCACAACAGGGGGAGAGGGAAAGGAGGCTGCTTTGGCAAGCAGGGGAGCCAGGGAGACAGACAGAAAGAAAAACGCACAGACAGGGGACCAGGAGGAGACACAGACACAAAGAATGACTGACAGACAGCGTCCAGGGAGAGAGAGAGAGACAAATAAAAAACAAAAAAACAGACATACAGACATCTACTCTAGCACCCGTTATTGTAACGGGCTTAAACACTAGTTCATTATAAGATCATAAACCTTCCCATTAAACCCTTCCCTTCTTTCAACACTAAATGGTGTTTAATTAATAGAAAAATGGCATTAATCATGACAAAAAGATGTTAATGGCTCCCATATTTTTATAAAATTTTTATAATTTCCATTCTGTACCGCCAATGATCTTTCCATTCTATATAAGTGACGCAACGAATTCCACCAGAAATTGAAATTAAGTCTACTGTGGTCTTTCCAGTTTTTAGTAATATGTTGGATGGCAACTCCTGTCATGATCAATAAAAGTTTATTGTTACACGATGATATCTGACTCTTTTTTTCTCATGGACATTCCAAATATCACAGTATCATAAGATAATGCTTCATGATTTTCCAATAAACAATTTATTTGATCCCAGATTGAATTCCAAAAGGCTAAGATATGGGGACAATAATACAAGAGATGATCCAACGTCCCTACATCTAGATTACAATGCCAGCATCTATTAGACAAGGAACTATTTAATTTTTGTAATCTAACTGGGGTCCAAAAAGCTCTATGTAACAAAAAAAACCATGTTTGCCTCATAGACGCTGACATTGTACATCCTATTCTCCAAAACCAAATTCTCTCTTTTTTTTTGATAATTCTTTATAACAGAAGCAAATACAAACCAGAAATATACAACAAAGCAGTTCACTCGGACAATATTGCCACATAGAGAGAGCAACATACAATTCACTTTATAATATTGCATCTCTCTTCCCATAGTCCCCAAGGAACCGCACATTCCATTCCATTCTCTATACCAATATTTGCAAAAAATGTAATCATCACCCTCACTTTTTTTAACAACATTAACTCCCTGTCACTTAGGCCTAGATTCTCTAAGCAATACTGGTAAGTACCCAAGCTCGATAAAAACTGTCATTTAAACCACGTTTATAGCTGAGTTTCAAGACACCTCCTGGCACATAAAAGATTGGTGCTGGAATCGCATCTCCGTAGGTGCTTTAGGCCACCTAATGCCACTGTAGGCATGGCTGATTCCAGAAGTGACATTAGGTGGCCTAAAGTGCCTACAGAGATGCGATTCACATCAAAGGTAGGCCTGGAAAACCCTTGCCTATATTTGTGGTGCCTGTCTTTGCCGGAGGTGCAATTCTGTACCTGGTGCCGTCATGTGATTGACATGCAATTGGCAGCAACTGACAACAGCGCTGGTTATAGAATCTGGGCCTTTCAGCCCAATGTTGGCTCACAGGACTAAAACTAAACTAAAACTTAACTTTGTATACCAGGTCATCACCAAACAAGGAGCTCGACTTGGTTAACAGTATTTAAAAAAAATACAGAATGATATTAGAGAAAGAGCCAATAGGTCAAAGAGAAAAAGACTAAGAGTGATTTCCAAAATGATTTGCAAAAAAATTGAAAGGAGCTAGAGACCCTTAAGGCAATGGGGATTCAATTCCATAATTCTCTTCTAGTGCCTTCTTGTACTATTTTTTTCTCATATTTATGCCCTAGCACTGTCACTCAACTTTTCTTGTGTGTGATTTTTTAGCAATTGAGTGCTTCAGAATTTGGCAAGTGAGCTCCCTGAAGAGAAGGCAGAAATTATGTACATGGTAAAGCTGTCAGGAGTGAGAACAACTTCTTAGTAGTTCTTCCCTGTATCAATTTTGGAAATCAATTTGGTCTCAAATTAATTGTTTATTAGAGAACCATGTATCATTATCATATGACTAGTCTTTAAGCCCGTTACATTAACGGGTACTAGAATAGATGGGTCTGTCTTTCTTTGTCTCTCTCATAGGCCACTGTCTTTCTTTCTGTCTCTCTCTCTCTCTCTTTGGCCACTGTCTGTCTGTCTTTCTTTCTTTCTGTGTCTCTCCTTGACCACTATCTGTGTGTCTTCCTGTCTCTCTCTCTCTCTCTCTCCTTGGCCGCTGTCTGCCTGTCTTTCTGTCTCTCCCTCTCTCCTTGGCCACTGTCTTTCTGTGTGTCTCCCTCTGTCGCTCTGTGTGTCTGTCTCTTTCTGTGTGTCTGTCTCTTTCTCTCTCTCTCCTTGGCTTCTGTCTGCCTGTCTTTATGTCTCTCCCTCTCTCCTTGGCCGCTGTCTGTCTTTCTGTCTTTTTCTCTCTTTCTCGTTGGCAGCTGTGTGTCTGTCTTTCTGTCTCTTTCTCTCTCTCTCTCTCCTTGGCTGCTGTCTATGTATGTTTCTGCCTCTTTCTCGCTCTTTCTCCTTGGCCACTGTTTAAGTGCCTTTCTGTCTCTTTCTCTCTATCTTCTTGGCCACTGTCTGTGTCTGTCTGTCTTTCTATCTCTTTCTCTCCTTGGCTGCTGTCTGTGTATGTTTCTGTCTTTTTCTCTTACTTTCTCCTTGGCCGCTGTTTATTATAATAATAATAACAGTTTATATACCGCAATACCGTGAAGTTCTATGCGGTTTACAAAAGATTATAAGAGGTACAAAATGAGTGACCTAAAGAGAGTGAGAAGTAGGTCAAGAAAATCGTTGTTGAGAGTGGTGTGCGGGTCAGTTGTCTAGGTACTTCAGGACTAGGTATGTTTTTAGGTGCTTCCTGAATTCCTCGTAAGTGGAGGGCGAAAGCAATTGTTTTAGGTCTTTGCCCCATAATGCTGCTTGATGTGAGAGAAGGTGTTTGTGGTGTTTGTTTCCCCCCCTCTGACTGGGGGGGAAACGAAGTTCAGGTGTGAGATTCTCTTGTGTTTGTTGTTGGAGAAGGTGAAAAGGTCTGTTATGTATTTAGGGGCTAGACCATATAGTACTTTGAAGCAGAGGCAGACGAACTTAAACTTTACGCATGCTTCTGTCGGTAGCCAGTGCAACTGCCGGTAATAAGGTGTTACGTGATAAACCTCTTTAAGCTAAAGATAAGTCTGACCGCTGCATTTTGCACAAGCTGCAGACGTCGCATATTCTTTTGGGAAATTGCTAAATAGGCGATGTTGCAGTAGTCAAGTTGACTTAGTACGAGGGATTGTACCAGGATTCTGAATGCTGATGTGTCAAAATATGGCTTAACGGATCTCAGTTTCCAGAGAGTGAAAAAACCCCTTCTGATTAAGGAGTCCACCTGGTCTTTCATGGTTAGGCACTGATCTAGAGTTACACCCAGTATCTTCATGGTGGACTGAATAAGGTAATTAAGATCGTTGATGCATAGTGGGGTTTTGGTGTCAAACGGGTGAGGGGAAGCAATGAAGAATTTCGTTTTTTCTGGATTGAGTTTGAGCTTGAAGTCTGACATCCATTGTTCCATCACATTTATTGCTTCTGTTGTCTTGGGAATGGTTTCCGAGATAGAGTTAGCAAATGGGATGATGAGCGTAAAGTTATCTGCGTAACTGAATAGTTTTATCGCTAGCTGGATCAATTGCAAGCCCAGTAAGGACATGTAGACATTGAAAAGCAATGGGGATAGCGGTGACCCTTGTGGCACACTGGAAGAATTGCTCTACCACCAGAGGGCATCCGCTGAAGATCAGGGGAGGGAAGTTTCATGGCAACTCCAGGAAGTACTTCTTCACCGAAAGAGTAGTGGATCATTGGAACAGACTCCCACTCCAGGTGATAAAGGCCAGCAGCGTGACGGATTTTAAGAGAAAATGGGATACTCATGTGGGATTTTTAAGGGAGTAAATTCAGGGGAGGGGATACTTGGAATGGGCAGACTTGGTGGGCTTTAGCCCTTTTCTGCTGCTTTTTTCTATGTTTCTATGTTTCTACCTGATAGGTACGAGATGTAAGGAAGCCATGAAACCAGTTTAACACCTCATCCCTGATGCCAATGGCATCCAGGCATTGGAGCAATTTCTCATGGTCTACCAGATCGAAAGCAGAGCTCATATCGAATTGCATGATCAGGGCATTGAGGCCCTTGCTAAACAATAGTCGCAGATAGTCTAAGATAGCCGTGATTACTGTCTCCGTACTGAATAAAGGTCTAAAATCGGATTGAGTTTCATGGAGGAGAGAGAACTGGTTGAGATATTCCATCAGTTGGGTGTGAACCAATCCCTCCATGATTTTTACATAAGTGGGATGGATGCTATTGGTCTGTAGTTGGTTATTAACGCTGATGGTTCCTTTCTATTTTTTAGGATTGGGGTTATTATTATGTGACTGTTGTTAGTGAGGAACTTCCCGTTTTTTAGATTCTGGGCTAAGTAGTGTAGCAATGATAATTTAAATTCTAATGGCGCCACTTTCATAATTTCATAATTTATGTGCCTTTTTGTCTCTCTCTCTCATTGGCCGCTATGTGTCTGTCTTTCTCTGTCTCTTTCTTTCTCTCTCTCTCTCCTTGGCCACTGTCTGTGTATGTTTCTGTCTCTTTCTCCTTGCCCACTGTTTATGTGCCTTTCTGTCTCTTTCTCTCTCTCTCATTGGCCGCTGTGTGTCTGTCTGTCTTTCTGTCTCTTTCTCTCTCGTTGGCCGTTGTCTGTCTGTCTTTCTATCTCTTTCTTTCCTTGGCTGCTGTCTGTGTATGTTTCTGTCTTTTTCTCTCTCTCCTTGGCCGCTGTTTATGTCCCTTTTTGTCTCTTTCTCTCTCTCTCTCTCTTTCCTTGGCCGCTGCCTGTGTGTCTTTCTGTCTCTCTCTCTTTGGCCGCTGTCTGTCTTTCTATCTCTTTCTCTCTCTCTCTCTCCTTGGCCGCTGTCTTGTCTGTCTTTCCTTCCCTCTCTCCCGTTCCCTGCCTGCGCCCCGCTCCCCTTACTTTGACCGCCCCCCCCCCAGCCCATCCCACCCCCACTGCGGCAGCACCACCAGCCTCCAACAAATCCTCATCCTCCACCCAGAAATTCACCCAGAGGGGAGAGTGGAGGCAGAGGAGAAGGCTGTGCGACCATGGAGCGGCAGTAGTTGTGGCCTTCTCTCCCCTAGCTCCGTAGCTCGGTCGCCGCTGCCTCCTCCTTCTCTCCCTGATATCGGCTCCCAATGTGTGCACGTGCCGCACACGCGCCACACTGTGCAACATTTCTCTGCCGACCACAGAGCGATGGACCACAGAGCCACAAAAATTGAAGTGCGCATGTGCGCTTAGGGTATTATTATCTTAGATACAATTCTCTTTGGTACATCAATGAGAATAAAAAGTCAAATTTCAGCAAGCAATAATAAACTTTTATTGATTATGACAGGAGTCGCTATACAACATATCACCAAAAATTGGAAAAATTATAGTAGACTTAACTATACATTCTGGTGGAACTCATTGTGCCATATTTACAAAATGGAAAGAACAATTGCCAAACAAAAAGGAAATTATAATAATTTTAAAAAGATCTGGGGGCCATTAACTTATTGCAAGATTAGATGCCATTTTTCATTGAAAGAACATTTTTAATATGGGGGTGGTATAAAGTTTTATTTAAGGTTTAATCGATAGATAAGAATGTAATATTTATACAGAATTTATGATTAAAATTTTGGTGGGAAGGATGGGTGGGGAGGGAATAAATTTATGTTTTTAAGATAATAATTGAAAGAAATTCAAGTGATGTGTATAAATTTAAATGTTGTAATATTGTGCACTTGATGTAAGATGAAAAATGAATAAAGATTTTTTTTTTTTTTTTAAATCTTTATTCCTTTATTTCTTTCAACAAGTGTACAGTATTATTACAATTAATTTACATAACACACTTGGCATTCTTAAATAATATTATTATACATGTTTTTATTCCCCCCCCACCTCCCACCCTTTTCCATATCAATAAAATATTCCTTCCAAATTTATATATAATTATACATCCCTTTTTGATAATACAATTAATCTGACATGAAATCTGTCCCTCCCCCCATCCTTCTTCCTCAAACACTTTAAACATTTTATTATAACCAGTAATGCACAACAATAAATATCCCATCCTATTACATATATGTTGTTATGAAAAATGAATAAAGATTTTGAAAAAAAAAGGAAGTTATAAATCTGTAATTTTTTTTTTTTCCTTGCATTCAGGGCAAATTGGTTGGAATCTGTGGCAGTGTGGGATGTGGGAAAACCTCATTGATCTCTGCCATCCTGGGGCAGGTAAGAGTACATTTATTATTCCACTTTGAGGAAGAGATAGAAATAAAAAAATGGGTTTGACCGCTTTAATTGTCCTACTAGGATCAGCTCTGTTTGCCTGTGTAATACCTGCCCTGAAATAGCTTTAGTGATGGGCAGGTCCTTATTGCACTGCCATTGTTCACGAACTTGCTCTTGTGTTCTACTATAGATGACATTGTTGGAGGGCAGTTTAGCAGTAAATGGGACTTTTGCTTACGTGGCTCAACAGGCTTGGATTCTCAATGCTACGCTCAGGGACAATATCCTCTTTGGCAAAGAGTTTGAAGAAGAAAGGTACGTTTTTAATAGGATGTTGTGTGTTGCTCACATGTCTACATTGCTAGAAACTAGGGATTAATACAATGATCCAAATGAAAAAGAGTTGAAATAAGTTTAGCATATATAGCCCTACTAAAAATAAAGGCAGGCTTTTACAATGCTGCGCTGCTAAGCTGCCCATAGGAATAGAACATACTGTAAATTCAGACTCCTTTTCTATTCTTTCTGCAGTTCCTCCCTTGTATCCCCCTATACTCCGTCCGTCATGTGAGTCTCTTGTCGATGCCCTTCTCCTCTACTGCCAACTCCTGACTTGGTTCCTTTTGCTTTGCTGCACCTTATGCCTGGAACCTCTTGCCTGACTCAGTGCATCAGGCCCCCTCTCTTGTGCTAGTTGAATCTAGACTAAAACCCAACTTTTTGAAACTGCATTTATGTTCTACCCTGACAACCTGTAAAGCCCATTCCCTCTCTACCTACATCCAGTCTTCTACTACTATTATTTCTATAACACTATCAGACATACGCAGTCACAGAGAAGACAGTCCCTGCTCAAAAGAATTTACAATCTAAACGGCCAAGACAGACAAACAGGATGTCATGGATACAGTTAAGGGGAACTGTTAATCTGCTGGCTGGGTTGGTGGGCAGTAGGGAGTAGGGGTATGGATTGAAGGTTATATCAAAAAGGTGGGTTTATAATCTGCTTTTAAACGAAGAAAGGGGCTTGGCGGACAAACTTGGGCAATTTATTCCAGGCACAGGGGGCAGCTAGATGAAAGGAACAAAGTCTTTAATTGGCAGAGGAGGAGAAGGGTACAGCTAAGAGCAGCTTAACTGAGGAAAAGAGTTCTCTGGGAAGTGTATAAGGAGAGAGAAGAGAGGCAAGATATTGAGGGGCACCAGAATGAACACACTTGTAGATCAGCAATAGGAGCTTGAACTGTATGCGATGGCGGATAGAGAGCCAGTGAAGTGATTTAAGGAGAGGGGTGACATGAGAATAGCGAGGTTGGTAGTAGAGAATTACATGGGGAAAAAAATCTGTCCCTGTCCCCGCGACCACTGTCCCCGCAGCATCCATACAAGCCTAAGTACTGCGATATTTAGCTTATTCCTTCCTTATAAATCAAAGTTCTGGCTGCTGAACTGGAGAAAGAGATGTTCAGTTGACAGGGCTTTGTTTATACATTTTTATCAACACAACTAATATACTACTTTATCCTAAAGCAAAAAAAAAATTATATATATATATATATATATATATAAAATTTTTTCTACCTTTGTTGTCTGGTTTCTGCTTTCCTCATCTTATTCTCATTCATTTCTTTCCATCAACTGTCTGCCTTCTCTGTCTCTTCCATATGCTCTTTTACTGTTCCTCTCTCTTCCATCTCTCCCTCCCAATTGGTCTGGCACCCATCTTCTTCCATCCACTCCCCCCATTGTCTGGAATCTCTCTCTGCCACATTTCCCTTCAGTTTCTATTCCTCTCCACCCCACCTTCCCCAGTTCCCTTCAGCGTCTGTTCCTCCCTACCCCACCTTCCCCATTTCCCTTCAGCGTCTGTTCCTCTCCACCCCACCTTCCCCAGTTCCCTTCAGCGTCTGTTCCTCTCCACCCCACCTTTCCCAGTTCCCTTCAGCGTCTGTTCTTCTCCGCCCCACCTTTCCTCCCTTTCTCCCTCCCTGCCCCTTACCTTCACGGCAGGCAATTTCTAAATTTGCTTCCTATGAGCAGCTGGAGTGTTGAAATCGCTTGTGGCTACAGGAAAGGTCATCTCTGATGCAAAAGCCAGATTGTAGAGGATCAAGAAACTGTCAAGTTGAAAGGAAGTCCAGGCAGCAACGGAGATCAGCACACTCAAATAGCTTGGATAAGAAGAAAGGAGACAGGGCGATAGTTGGATGGGCAGGAGGGGTCCAGTGAGGGTGTTTTGAGGAGTGGCTTAACCACCGCATAAGTCTAATGTTTCCCCCACCTAAGTAACATGTATGTCACCTTTGTCTTATGTCTGTCTTAATTAGATTGTAAGCTCTTTGAGCAGGGACCTTCGCTTGCGTGTTTGTTGTACAGCACTGCATGCATATGGTAGAGCTTTAGAAATAATAAGTAGTAGTGGTAGTAGAATGCTTTGTAAAAGGACCTGAAAATCTGGTGATTTTTTTTTTTAATAATCATCTTCCATCCTCTGCACTCCATTCCATGGGCACCATCTTCCTGCCCTGTCACTTTGCTCCCCTTGGCACTGTCTCTCCTCGGGCACCATCTCATCTCTTCCCTCCCCTCTATAGCACCATCTCTTCCTATTTCTCTCCTTTTCACCCCTCCCTCCCTTGGAATCTGTTCTCTGCCCCTCTTCTCTACCTCAGGATAAATCTCTGGAGAACGCCCCCCCCCATCATGTTTCTTTAGCGTCCCTCCAGACCAGCACAGAAATGGATGGGTTTACGCTACTCTGCCAGCAGTGAAGATTGAGACATTAACTTTTGGCTTCTGTACAAGTGGGCTGTGCAGTCCCTATTACAATCAATCTTTTCTCAGTCTCCAGTAGGTGGAGTGGTAAGATTGTGCAGGCTGTGCTGAGGTTTGTTTTGGGCCTATTGGATCTGGTTAGGGAATTTTTCTGGTCCCTTTTGCTGTCTGGACAGAGCTTGGGGGGATCCTTTCGGGGGTCCTACTGACTTCAGGGGTTCCACACTTGGAAGGGTCGAATCCCTTCCCCCCATTTCCCCCACCTCCCCAGGTTTCCTGAATTTAGAGGAGCCTCAACTGTATGCCTGGCCACCTGTTCAGCACAGACTACATTTTAGAATGCCTGTGTGGTCTGCTGTCTTGAGACAGCTGGTTAGCTGTAAGAAGTTTAAAAAGAAAAAAGAAAGCAACGGAGCATACAGTGATCCTGAGGCCACTGTTTTTGTACAGCGTTGTTGTGCATGGTTTTTTTGGTGCTTTCAGTATGAGCACTTAAAAAAAGCAGCAACATTTTATGTGGGCGCTGAGCGGTAGATGCAGTTGGCGGATGCACTAAATGTTCTGGCCACCTCGAGGGGGACCTGGCTTAGAGTGTCAGCGTGTCAGGCTCCCCTTCAGGTGCGTACGGTTTGTCGGTGGAAGGCAGTGGTGACATCAGGGCCTCACCTGCTGCCCACACTGGGGTATCCTCATCTGCCGGCAGCCAGGCAGATTCGGTGTTGTGGACCACTGGGGAGGCTGGGGATTCCCTTATTGCTGCGGCTGCTAGTGGTGTTTCTGTAGCGGTGAAGTTGAGTTTGGCTTCGGTGCCAAATATTATTTCAGGTGACAGTTTAGCGACGACCCTTATCTTGGTTTTGGTGGGAAGCACGTCTATTTTGCCCACAGCCTCAGGCAACCTTCCTCCTGTCTTAGAGAGATAGGAACAAGTCTTAAATGTGTCTTCTTCTCCTGCTGTGTTTTCTGGATTGCCCTGATTTTGTCTCAGCCATGTGCAAAGCTTATTTACAGGCGGCTGGGGGTTCTGCTTCAGTTCGGAGGGTCTCGGGGTCATTTGGGGTTTTTTTCCCTTCCCTTCAGTCTTCTGCTACGGCTGCCTCTTTCCAGCCTCCTCAGCCATCGACCAAGCCACGGGTGTCTTGGGACGAGGATTCTTTTCTGGCTGATCCGTTTTCTCCAGATGAAGTTTTGGATCTTGGGGAGGACCTTCCAGATCTGTTAGGGGGGCCGGATGTTTTGGATGGAGATTTTTCAGAGGTGCAGGTTGGCGAGGATGTGTTGGTTATGAACATTTTTCATTGGGAAGAGTTGCAGGAGTTCATTCTTCAGGTGTCTTCAGTTTTAGACTTTGAAGAGGAAGTTAAGGACACCCCTCGTGTTGTGGACACTTAGAGGGATTTGGTCAGCATCCCGCTCTTTCCCTATGCATCAGGATATTCAGGGTGTAGTGCACGCTCAGTGGAAAGTTCCATACACGCCTTTTCTATTGACTTGGTCCATAGCCAGACTCTACCCCATTCTGGATGGGGATAGAGAAACCTTTAAGTCTCCTGTGTCTGATGCAGTAGTCTCATCTATTGCACGCAGACTTATTGTGCCGGTGGAAGGCGGCTTGGCCCTGAGAGACTCTCAGGACTGTAAAATGGAGGCTCTATTAAACAAAGTTTTGATGTGAATGCCTTGGCTGTCCAGGAGGCGATTTGTGGTGGTCTGGTACCCCAGGCTTGTTTCCAGTGCTCTGAGAGAGTTTCTGACTGTGAGACAGCTAACTGGTCTTTAGTGGATCAGGAAATTGCTAAGATTGAACTGGGAGCTTGCTGTACCCATCTCCCTTGGTAGGGCTGTTGGAATTTGTTTAGGGGTTTCTAGTCCCTGTTTTTGGCCGGATCGAGCTTGGGTGGGCCCTGTTTGGGGGTCTGTCCGACCTTGGGGGTGTCAAACCTAGTGGGTCTTGAGCGGGGTCCCTCCCCCCATTTCCTCCATCTCCCCACTTTTTTTTTTTTTTTTTGAGGAGCCTCAGCAGTAAGCCTTGGCCCCTAAATCAAGCAAGGCATATTGCTTTGAGAGCCTGTAGAGTCTGTTCTGAAAAAAAAATCCTGAGGTAGTGCCGGTCTGAAGGGTTGCTTCCCTTTAACTTACAATTTTCTTTGTGCAGAGCTTATTTTCAGGCAGCTGGGGGCCCTACGTGTGCCCAGAGGGGTTTCACAGGGGGTCCCTCCGCACCCCCTGTGGCTTTGCCTCCCTCTTCTCCTTTGGCGTCCCCTCTTCCTTGTCCAAGCGCCCGTGGGTGCCTTGGGTTACGGATTGGTGGTCAGAGGAGCATGTTGGCCTAGATGAGGACCTGGACCCTTTTTAGGAATTCCAGGATCCTCCCGAGGGGACAACCGCTGGCAGTGGGGCGTTGGGTTTCCCGCCTTCTGGCAATGAGGTGTCCGTGGTGCACTTTTTTCAGATGGATGAGCTCCCAGACCTGTTTAAGCAGGTCTCCTCAGTGCTGTGTTTTGAGGAAGCGCCACCGGAGACCCCGCTTGTGGGGGACCCTCTTCTAAGGGGGATCCGTACTATTTCCCGCTCTTTTCCTCTGCATCAGGATTTTCAGGATATTGTACTGGTGCAGTGGAATACGTCGGAGGCGCCGTTTCGGTTAGCGTGCATCATGGCTCATTGGTATCCCATCCCGGATGGGTATAGGGCTACTTTAAAGTCGCCAGTGGTGGACGCAGTGATCTCAGCGATTTTTAAGAACATAGGTACCATGTAGGTATCAACGATACTGCCAGAAGCACATCAGATAGCATCCCTAAAAACTTCGAGGCCCTGGGAAGAAAGCTGAAGCAGACAGGAGCACAGGTGGTCTTCTCATCAATTCTCCCGGTAAGAGACAAAGGCAGAGACAGGGAAGAGCGTATCCATCGGACCAACGAGTGGCTTCGCGAATGGTGTTTAGAGATGAACTTTGGATTCCTAGACCACCGAGAGGCGCTACAAGGACTACAGGGACCTGACGGACTACACCTAACAAGGAGAGGCAAGAAAATTTTTGGACATCGACTAGCACGCCTACTTCGGAAGGCTTTAAACTAGGTAAGTTGTGGGAGGGTTCATACATACATACCAGAGCAGCAAGGATCCACCCTGGGGAAGCAAGTAAAACCCATACTTCTGAGCCTAAGGTAGGTACCCATAGTATACACAAAAAAACAAGAGTCACACTAAAGGGGATAGGCATCTCATCACAAATTTGGAGAGCAATGTATGTTAATGCACACAGCTTGGGCAACAAAATCCTGGAACTAGAAACAGAGATAAGGAATGCTGACCTTGACATAGTAGCAATATCCGAGACCTGGTTCACAGAATCGCATGGGTGGGATATGGTTATACCAGGCTACAATCTACTTCATCGGGACAGAGAGGGCAAATTAGGAGGGGGGTTGCACTATACACTAAGGATAATATCAAAACTACCAGGATCACAGAGGTTAGATACACAGAGGAATCACTTTGGGTAAACCTGGCCAGAGGGAATGAAAAATGCCTTTACCTCGGTGTGGTATACAGGCCTCCAAGACAACAGGAAGACAAAGACAAGGAATTGATTGAGGACATAGAGAACATCACTTTGCGTGGTGACACAGTACTGTTGGGGGACTTCAACATGCCAGATGCAGACTGGAACACCCTCTCCGCGACTACGTGTGGTAGCAGAAGAATATTAACCTCCATTAAGGGTGCACAACTCAAACAAATGGTATTAGAGCCCACCAGGGAAAAGGCAATACTGGACCTGGTATTCACAAATGGAGACAGTGTCTCGGAAGTATCAGTGGGAGACACGCTGGCCTCCAGTGACTACAACATGGTATGGCTCAACCTCAGGAAAGGCTTCTCTAAATCAAACACAGCAACGAGGGTCCTCAACTTTAGGGGCGCAGACTTCGACCACATGAAAGACTTTGTCCATCAGGAGCTGCAAAGCCATGCAGAAACTGACAATCCGGAAACTATGTGGTCAAATCTAAAATCCATCCTGAGCGAAGCATCTAGCCGCTACATAAATACAGTAAGCAAACGCCGGAGAAACAAAAAACCACAATGGTTCAGCAAGGAAATTTCGGACCTCATTAAAAAGAAAAAAGATGAATTTATCACCTACAAACATCTTGGGAGAAGGGAGGCAAAAGAAGACTATCTGGCCAGATCTAAGGCTGTCAAAAAGGCAGTCAGGGAAGCCAAACTTTGAACAGAGGAAGATCTAGCACTGAACATTAAAAAAGGGGACAAATCCTTCTTCAGGTACATTAGCGACAGGAAGAGAAACAAAGATGGGATAGAACCCCTTAGGCAATCAGATGGAAACTATGCAGAATCTGATACTACCAAGGCAGAACTGCTAAACGAATACTTCTGCTCAGTATTCACCTGTGAAGCACCGGGAGCTGGTCCACAACTACAGATAAGACACAGCCAAAATGACCTGTTTCATGATTACGAGTTTACACCCAGTAGCGTCTACACAAACTTTCAAGACTCAAAGTAGACAAAGCCATGGGACCTGACAATCTACACCCCAGGGTACTCAGAGAGCTGAGTGAAGTTCTGGCTGAACCACTATCCGTGCTCTTCAATCTTTCCATGCGCACGGGAAAAGTACCCCTAGACTGGAAAACAGCTAACGTAATTCCACTCCACAAAAAGGGCTGCAGAACAGAGACAGAAAATTACAGACCGGTGAGTCTTACATCCATAGTGTGCAAACTCATGGAAACACTGATCAAACAAAACTCGACAAAATTCTAGACGAAGAAAATTTACGTGATCCACACCAACACGGGTTTACAAGGGGAAGGTCCTGCCAATCTAATCTGATTGGCTTCTTTGACTGGGTGACCAGTCATCTGGATGCCGGAGAGTCCCTGGACGTGATATATTTGGACTTCAGCAAAGCTTTTGCTAGCGTCCCGCACCGCAGGCTGTTGAACAAACTAAAATCGATGGGATTAGGGGATACATTCACTACATGGATAAGGGATTGGCTAGATGGTAGGCTTCAAAGGGTGATGGTAAACGGTACCCCCTCCAAAACGTCAGCAGTGACGAGTGGAGTACCTCAGGGCTCCGTCTTAGGGCCGATTCTATTCAATTTATTCATAGGAGATTTGACCCAAGGGCTTAGAGGAAAAGTATCACTGTTTGCCGACGACGCCAAACTATGTAACATAGTAGGCAAAAGCAGTGTGCCTGACTTTATGACGCAGGACCTTCGGCAGCTGGAACAGTGGTCATCAACTTGGCAGCTAGGCTTCAATGCTAAAAAATGTAAAGTAATGCACCTAGGCAAAAAAAATCCACACAGAACTTACACACTAAATGGTGAAACCTTGTCCAGGACCATGGTGGAACGTGATTTAGGAGTGATCATTAGCGATGATATGAAGGCTGCTAATCATGTGGAGAAGGCTTCGTCCAAGGCAAGACAAATGATGGGCTGCATCCGTAGGGGTTTTGTCAGCAGAAAACCTGAAGTCATAATGCCACTGTACAGATCCATGGTGAGACCTCATCTCGAGTATTGTGTTCAATTCTGGAGACCACACTACCGGAAAGATGTGTTGAGAAATGAGTCAGTTCAGCGAATGGCTACCAGGATGGTCTTGGGGCTCAGGGATCTCACGTATGAAGAAAAGCTAAAAAAACTGCGGATGTACTCACTGGAGGAGCGAAGAGAGAGGGGGGACATGATTGAGACCTTTAAGTATATCACGGGGCGTATAGAGGTGAAAGATGATATCTTCAGTCTTACAGGGCCCTCGGTAACCAGAGGACACTCGCTGAAAATCAGGGGAGGGAAATTTCAAGGTGATGTTAGGAAGTACTTCTTCACCGAAAGGGTGGTCGATCATTGGAACGAGTTGCCTCAGCAGGTGATTGAGGCCAACAGCGTGTCAGATTTTAAGAGAAAATGGGATATTCACGTGGGATCTATAGGGGAGTAAAAGTCAGGGAGTGGGTCATTGGTATGGGCAGACTCGATGGGCTAAGGCCCTTTTCTGCCGTCAATTTCTATGTTTCTATGTTAAGAATTGCTGCTGCTGGGTCACACCAGTGGTCCGCTCACACGGTGGCCCTCAGGTCAAAGACCAGTGCTCTAAATGAGTCCAGCCTCACCTGCGTACATTCCAGTTTAGCAGGAACTTGTCTAACTTTATTTTGAAACCCTGAAGTGTGTTTTCCCCTATAATAGATTCCGGAAGAGCATTCCAGTTTTCCGCCACTTTCTGGGTGAAGAAGAATTTTCTTATGTTTGTACGGAATTTATCCCCTTTCAACTTTAGAGAGTGCCCTTGGAAAGGGTGAACAGTCTGTCTTTATCTACTAAGTCTATTCTCTTCAGTATTTTGAACGTTTCGATCAAGTCTCCTCTTTTCAAATGAGAAGAGGCCCAGTTTCTTCAATCTCTCACTGTACGGCATACCATGCCTGTTGAGGGCAGTTTTGCCTTATGGGACTCTGAGGAGCGTAAGTCGGAGACCATTCTTAAGCAGAATTTTGATGTCTCTGCCTTGGGGGTCCAGGTGGCTATTTGTGGGGGGGGCTGGTGGCTCGTGCTGTGTTTCAGTGGGCTGAACATGTCCTGGATCAAGAGTCTGATGACTGGTTGTTGGTGGATCAGGAGGTGGCAAAGATTAGATGGCTGCCTCGTTCCTCTCGGATGCTCTGTATGACTTGGTGCGGACGTCAGCAAGTGTCTGGCTTTTGGAGTGGCTGCACGACGTACCTTGTGGCTTCACGTTTGGTTGGCGGATGCCGCGTTCAAAACTCAGCTTACCATATTTTCCTTTTGGGGGTCTTTTTTGTTTGGAGAAGACTTAGATAAGTTGGTTCAGACTCTGCCGGACTCTTATGGTGCCCCGCCTGCCTGAGGACCGTGCCCACTCGGCGTCTCGGGGCGGCACTGCCTGCGGTGTCTGTGGGATTTCTGCAAGTATCGCCCTGGGCATGGGGCTGCTACTTTCCAGGATTCCGAGTTTTCCTGGGGTCGGTTTTATTAGTGCATGCAGTTTTGGGGGGATTTTTATTGTAATTTTCAAACTTATACATTACAGAAAAGTACAAGAATGGAATTTGTAAACAGAAAAAATAAAGGAAATAAACTACTATTGTAGTAATACTAAAAACAACCAACAATTTCCATCAAGCCCATATTAAGGGAGATTACTTAATTTAAACAGAAAAATGTACAAACATAATAAGAAAAATTTATATTAATATACTTCAAGTAAATATTATTTGCAAAAAATCAAAATTCTCTTTTATTCCTGGTCTCATTCAAATTAACTCCTATAGACATTAGCTACTAAATTCAATTTATAACGACTTATGGGTTTCTTGAACCAGTAAAAACTGTTCTAATTGTAAAGGATCCCAGAAGATGTAATCTTTAATAAACATTTGCATGGGAATTTTAAATAGAAAGATGCTTCGATTGCCAAGACACGAGATTTTAATGTTAGAAACGCCTTTTTCTTAAACTGTGTTGTCTTAGCAACATCTGGAAAAACCAAAACATTGTCCCCACAGAATTTTTTATTTTTATTTTGAAAGTAGGTTTTCAAAATCAGTGTTTTATCAGATTCATTTAAACATTTTACTAATAAAGTAGCTCAAGTCAAGATAGTGTCCCGCGAATCTTCTAAAAAACCTATAAAGTCAAATTCTGTGGGGACAAGTTCTTCTATCCCTTGTTCAGAAGTAATTTTTTTCTTTTGTGGAACATAATAACATATCGATATAGGCAATAAATCTGCGTTAGCCAAACCAAGGATTTCCTTAAAATATTTTCTAAGAAGAATTTAAGGTAATAATAAATGAGTCCTTGGAAAATTAACTAAACGCAGATTTTTAACTCTCAAAAGATTTTCAAACATTTCAAATTTAGAATGCACTACATGGGAATCCTTGACTGTTGATGTGGAAAATGTTTGTAGAGACAACATCTGTGAATCAATTGCTGTAATACGTTTATCTAAAATTTTTTACATTAGCATCGTTGTTTTTCAGCTTTTGAATCACTTCATGTGAAATATTTTGATTTTGAATAGCTACTGACTTTAACAATCCCTCAACACGAGTATTAACCAACCAAAGATCTTTAAGGGAAATCTCTTGAGGAGTCTCTTGAATCTCATGCATGGTTAAGGCTTCAAGTTTCAAGTTTTATTAGGATTTTATATACCGCCTATCAAGGTTATCTAAGCGGTTTTACAATCAGGTACTCAAGTATTTTCCCTATCTGTCCCGGTAGGCTCACAATCTATCTAACGTACCTGGGGCTATGGAGGATTAAGTGACTTGCCCAGGGTCACAAGGAGCATTGCGGGGTTTGAACCCACAACCCCAGGGTGCTGAGGCTGTAGCTTCTTCTTGAAAGGAGATGGCCTTAGGCATTGCTCCAAAATACAGAGCTAATGCCATACCTTGCTGAGAGTCAACCAGAGACTCAATAGGCCTACCCAATGGGTTGGCCTCGGAAGAAGATACCGGAGGGAGAGGAGTTCTATCCAAGGGGCTGAGAGATTCCCCCGATGTTGACGGCGGGATAAGCCATCATAGGATTAATATTAACTGGTGTCAAATGATGGTCAATCGGGCCCATTAAAACTGAAGTAGAACTCTTAAGTTTTGTTTTCCTCTTCCCCATTATAAAGGAAATATTCAAATCTAAAAAAATATCAAGATTAAATAATAAAGTACCAAACTTTTTCAATCTCTCCACGCGGCTCCAAAGGGCTCCCAAGGGACTTGGCATGCCCCTTAGGGCACGCCCCTTTGGCCATGCCCTGCGGCCGCACCGCAGCCACAGCATCTTTTAGAGGAAAGGACCCTGATGATGCTGTCCCGGTGTCCTCGCAGGTGCCTGCACGGAAGTCGGCCCCAAAAGTCACCAGCAGGCAAATTCAGTGAAGGCACAACGTCCCCAAAGGGCAGGAAACAGTCCCTCGGTCTCGTTTACCAGGCAGGTAATGGTGATCCCTGAAGGGGAAAGCAGCCGCAGCGTCTCTTAGAGGAAAGGGAAAGGACCCTGATGACGCAGTCCCGGCGTCCATGTAGGTGCCTGCATGGAAGTCGGCCCCAAAAGTCACCAGCAGGCAAATTCAGTGAAGGCACAGCGTCCCTAAAGGGCAGGAAACAGTCCCTCAATCTCGTTCACAAGGCAGGTAATGGTTATCCGCGCATGCAGTTCTTTCAGGGAGGCCCGTCGGGAGCTGGGAATCCTTCCGCCGGTTCTCCCGCTGCCCGTCCTGCACAATAACTCGTTACCAGCACCCCCTTTGGTTCCGGTGGGTTCCCGGCTGCGCAACCTTTTTCCCCAAGTGGGCCGAGATCCCGTCTGATCAGTGGGTCTTGAAGGTGGTGTGTGACGGTTATGCTCTGGAGTTTGCCCGCTCTCTGCCAGATCATATCTAGCCTCTCTGTGTCAGGCGACATGGAAGATGCTGGCCTTTCGCCAGACCCTTCAGCGCTTGCTAGATCTCAAAGCAGTTCCAGTGTCCCCTCAGGAGTGCGGGGACTCCATTTACTTTGTGGTGCCCAAGAAGGAGGAGACCTTTCGACCCATCCTAGATTTAAAAAGGGGTCAACAGGGTTCTCAGAATTCCCTCTTTTTGCATGGAAACACTGTGGTCTGTCATTCGGACGGTTCAGCCGGGAGAGTTTCTGACGGAGGCCTTCTTGCATGTTCCTATTTGGGCCTCCCATCAGCGCTTCTTTCGCTTTGGGATCTTGGGTCAGCACTATCTGTTCTGTGTGCTTTCCTTTGGTCTGGCCACGGCTCCCCGGACGTTCACCATGGTTATGGTGGTTGTCGCGGCAGCTTTGTGGTCAGAGGGCATTCTGGTGCATCCCTACCTGGATGACTGGTTGTTGCAGGAGAGCACCCGGATTACGGCTCAGGTAGTGGAGTTTCTGGGTGGTCAACCTTTCCCAGAGTCAGTTGGTCCCATCTCAGCTTCTGGAGTAACTTGGGGTTCTGTTTGACACCTCCTTGGGTAGGGTCTTCCTTAGTCAATCTTAGTTTTGCCTCCTTATGGTGTTCCGGTGTCTTCGGGCGCAAGATTTCCTCCAAGTCTTGGGGTCGATGGCGGCTTCCATAGATGTAGTGACGTGGGCATGGGCCCACAGGCGTCTTCTTCAGTTTGCTCTGCTCCTGAGGTGGTTGCCCCAGAGGCACAGTTTGGTTCTTGTTCCTCTGCGAGGCTTGGCGCATTGCAGTCTTCGTTGGTGGCTCCAGACCTCTCATCTGGTTCAGGGGACAAGTCTGGATCAACCACAGTGGACAGTGCTTCTCACGGATGCCAGTCTCCTCGCTTGGGGAGCTCAGTGTCTAGGTCACTCAGCTCAGAGCACCTGGTCCACAGAGGAGGCATCCTAGTTGATTAATGTGTTGGAGACCAGAGCCGTTCATCTGGCTCTATTAGCCTTCTGCTCCCTTTGATGGGCAAGTCGGTCAGAGTGCTGTCGGATAATGCCACGACAGAGGCTTAAATCAGTCGTCAAGGAGGCACCAAGACCACTTGGGTAGCGCGGGAGGTGGCTCTGCTCATGCTCTAGGCCAGTGTTCTTCAACCTTTTTACACCTATGGACCGGCGGAAATAAAATAATTATTTAGTGGACCGGCAAACTAATAAGACTGAAATTTTTTAAAACCCCATTGCCGCCCCATCCCCGCGAGCTCGGACCCATTAACCATCTGATCCCATCCGCACAAGCCTCAAATAGTTATGATTTTATATTGAACATATTTTATTAAAGTATAAAAAGAAACAATATTCTGTACAATTGTCATTTTATAAATATAAATAATACAGGGCAAGTATCAACAAAACCCCCGTCTCCCCTCCCCTTCACATATATCCCCTCTACTATCAAGAAAACTGAATAAGCCAAATTATTACAGAATGCTACACAAATATCATGCTAACAGAATACCACAGTCACACATGGCAGGAATGGCGTTAGGGGAGTGGAACTAGGGCAACTTCCTCCTGGTCAGAGAGAGCCCTAAGCCAGCTGGAAGCTAAAGACGCACTGCCTGGGCTTTGCACTCCCCAGTTATGTCTAACATCAGCTCTAGCAGGATACATATTTTAAATCTGATATATTCTAATCACAAGATAGAAATAAAATTATTATTTTCTACCTTTTGTCGTCTCTGGTTTCTTCTTTCTTCTTCTTTTCACTCTCTTCCATCCAACGTCTGCCCTCTCTCTCTTCAATCCAGCCTCTGCCTCTTCCATCCACTGTCTGCCCTCTACCCCTCCCCCTTCCATATGGTATCTGTGTTCTTTCTATGCCCCTCTCTCCTATACCAGATCTAGCATCTTTGTCCCTCTTTCCTTATTTTTCATCTGATCCCCCTTCCCAGCATCAATCTCTTTCTACTTTGTCATTCCTCTGTCTCTCCCCTTTCCCTCATCTGATCTCTCCATTCCATCCTGACTCCTTCCCCCTCCTCTAATCTCCCTGCCAGCTGTTTCCTTCCAATGTTCCTCCTCCCCTGTCCAGCAGTACCTTCTCCCTTTCTTCCTCCCCTTATCCAACAGTAATTCTCATCCCTTCCCCTTCTCCCCTGTCAACAGTAGCCCCTTCCCCTCCCTTGTCCAGGAGTACCCCTTCTCCCTTTCCTCCTCCTCTTATCCAATAGTAACTCTCGTCCCTTCCCTTTCCCTTCTCCCCTGTCAACAGTAGCCCCTTCCCCTCCCTTGTCCAGGAGTACCCCTTCTCCCTTTCCTCCTCCTCTTATCCAACAGTAATTCTCATCCCTTCCCTTTCCCTTCTCCCCTGTCAGCAGTGGCCCCTTCCCCTCCCTTGTCCAGGAGTACCCCTTCTCCCTTTCCTCCTCCTCTTATCCAACAGTAATTCTCATCCCTTCCCTTTCCCTTCTCCCCTGTCAGCAGTAGCCCTTTCCCCTCCCTTGTCCAGGAGCACCCCTACTCCCTTCCCTCCTTCCCTCTCCAGCAAATGTTTCCTCTATGTAGGCTAGGGGCAGCTCTGTGTGCTTTTAACTTCGGCAATCAGCTGCCCCTAAGCAGTATTTTAGCCGCGGTTTCATGAGGCAACCTCGGGGCCTTTGGTAGGCCGGCCCGCTTTGATGATGCGATGTGGGCCGGCTTATCAAAGGCCCCGAGGCTGCCTCATGAAACCGCGCTAAAATACTGCCTAGGGGCAGCTGTGTGCCGAAGTTAAAAGCACACAAAGCTGCCCCTGCTTGTCTGGGGGTGCGGAGACATACGCGGCAGGAGTAGGAAGTGGAAGGCAGGAGTGTCAGCATAGCGACGGCAACAGGAAGTTGCACGTCAGCTGACACCGGCACTTTTTGCTGTGGCTGGGGACCCGAATCCTTCGCGGACCGGCAACATTTTTTTGCGGACCGACATCGGTCCGCGGACCGGCGGTTGAAGAACTGTGCTCTAGGCGGAGTTGCATCTTCAGGACATCTCAGCCTCCCAAATAGTTGGAGTGGAAAATGTTCAAGCGCACTTCCTCAGTCGTCACACATTAGATCCCAGAGAGTGGTGTCTCAGCCCCATGGCCTTTCAGTTGATAGTGCAGTCTTGGGGCCTGCCCCTGATTGACCTAATGGCCACGAGTGGCAACGCCAAAATGCCCCGTTTCTTCAGTCATCGCACAGATGGTCAGGCTGTGGGTCTGGATGCTCTGTTTCAACCATGGCCAACGGAGGGGTTGTTGAATGTGTTCCCTCAATGGCCATTAGTGGGCAGAGTTCTTCTCCGCATCATTCGCCATCCGGGTCTAGATGTTCTGGTGTCTTCAGATTGACCTCGACAACTGTGGTGCGTGGATCTGGTGAGGCATCTGGTGACGGATCCTCTTTCTCTGCCTATCTCGGACGACCTTCTGACGCAGGGTTCCATTCCATTGTTCAATCCGGTTCCCTTCTGTCTTACGGCTTAGCTCTTGAATTTTGGGGTCGCCTAGGTAAGAAGGGGTATTCTGATAAAGTAGTCTCTACTCTCTTGGGGTCCCGGAGGCTGTCTACCTCTCTGGCTTATATGAGAGTTTGGCATCTATTTGAGGAGTGGTGTCATGCGCGTTTCCCTGCCTACCATCCTAGAATTCTTGCAGGATGGCCTGAACAGGGGGCTGGCTTGGTCTTCTCTCCGGGTTCAGCCTGTGGCCTTATCAGCATTTTGTGGGTTGTTGTAAGGTCAGCGTTTGACTGTCATTCCTGATGTGATTTGCTTCTTGCAGGTGGCCAAATTGCTCAAGCCTCCCGTGCGGCCCTCTGTTCCATCTTGGGATCTGAATCTGGTTCCGTTTGTTCTAGTGCGCCCAGCTTTTGAACTGTTGGGCAACTGCTCTTTGAAGGACCTTACTCTTAAAGCGGTCTTCTTGGTGGCCATTACTTCAGCTAGACGTGTTTCTGAGCTGCAGACTTTCTCTTGTAGGGCTCCCTTCTTGGAGTTTTCTAGGGAGCGGGTTGTCTTGAGGCCTATTTCTTCTTTTCTGCCAAAGGTAGTTTCTCCTTTTCATGTCAATTAGGCTGTGGTTTTCCTGGTGTTAAGTAGCCAGGAGGGCTCTTCCGAGCAGAAATAGTTGCGCAAGGTGGATGTCAGTCGGGTTCTTCACTCTTATGTGCAGAGGACCCAGGAGATCAGGAAATCAGATCATCTCTTTGTCCTTCTAGCAGGTCTTCGTAAGGGGGATGGCGCTTCTAAGGCCTCTATTGCGCGCTGGATCAAGGAGACTATTGCTTCCGCTAATCTTCTGAGGCAGAAGCCTGTTCCGGAATTTCTCAAGGCTCATTCCACTCGGGGTCAGGCGGCTCCTTGGGCTGAGTCTTCGCTTGTGCATCCAGTGGACATTTGTAAGGCTGCGGTTTGGTCTTCCTTGCATTCCTTTGTCGGACACTTCCGGGTAGACTTCAGGCATGTCGGGATGCGGTGTTCGGTGAGCGTGTTCTGGTGTCGGCCCTTCGGGGGTCCCACCCGTGATGGGGACTGCTTTGCTACGTCCCACTCATAAAGATTAACCTCTGCCGGTCTAAAGAGTGCTAAAGAAGGAGAAATGAGGTTCTTATCTGCTAATTTACTTTCTTTTAACTTCTCCAGACTGGTAGAGGTCCCCATCCTGTCTGTTGTTATGTTGTTGTGCCTGTTGCATGGGCAGTTTTGTTTTTTTGCTGTGGGTTCTAGTATTTTTCTAGGGCCGAGGAGAATTAAAGAACAGCGGCTGTGGCTTAGCGGGCGAGTTGTGGGGACATTTTATTTCTGGTATCTCTCATTTGCATTTTCCAACAGCATTTGGGTATTTTAGTTATTACTCCTGTTCGGAGTATTGTTTATTTCTGTTTCCAGTTCTTAGTTCTGCTTGGCTATCTGGCAGACTGATAGGAATAGGGAAGGTATCTCTTATGTACTATTGCACAGTTTTGTTTTCAGTCTCCACCTGCTGGTCATAATTGGGATATATACCCACTCGTAAAGATTAACCTCTACCGGTCTGGAGAAGCTAAAAGAAAGTAAATTAGCAGGTAAGAACCTAATTTTTCCTTTGTGCTGTAGATGAAAGCCTTGATCCTTTAGAAGCTGCATGTCTCCCAATAAAAATGCTGGATAATTCCATTTTGAAGAAGTTTGTAGGGTGTCAGTCACTGAGGTTAAGATCTCATTCTAAAAAAAGTATTCATTAGAGTACTTTTAGCATTTTGACATTTTACACAAGAGTCGTCCTTCCATAAACCCATTCCAGCTCCCTTGACCCCTTGGATAGATGAGCTCTATGAAGGATTTTATATTGAGTTTCTTATAGGGCGGCAGATCACAATGTACTTTAGTTTCTAATTAGTTTTTCCTTCTCTTATGTTTTCTGCTATGTACTCTAGTCTTAATTATATGTGAACTGAGTCAAACTCCACTGGGAGATGACCTGGTATATAAACAAAAGATTAGATTAGACTTTAGGAAATTGTTAGACTGGGTGTCCAAATGGCAAATTAAATTTTATATGGACAAATTCAAAGTGATGCACTTTGGGAAGTATAACTCAAATCATAATTATCAGATGCTAAGGCCCTGATTGGCTTAGATGCCTAAGCCAATCAGGGCCTTGGGCTCCTCTGCGTGCATCATATGATGCATCAAGGAGGGAAGGCCCGCCATTTTAGATTGGTGGACCTTAAAGATGGAGGGACCGTGTTTCCCTCTTTGGGGGGTTCGGGGAAGTGTCCGGTGGCAGGAGGAAGTGGGCATTCCTTATGCCATTTTTTTCTTGTGTGGGGGGTGGGGTTGGCATTACAGGAGGGAGTGGGCATTCCTCCTGCTGTTTTCATTGCTGCATGGGAGGCAGTTCATGGTGCCGGTTCGGCGGGGAGGGCCATCATGAGCGGGTGGAGGGGGGTTCTTATTTTTTTTATGGAGCAGATATTGTGGATATGTAACGTGCACAGCATCTGTGCCCATTTAAAAAAAAAAATAAATAAATAAAGGCTAAACTAAGTTAGACAGGTAAGCGACTGGTTTTGATCAGTTTGTTGTTGTTTTTTTTTTTTGAATCACTAAAAGAGATCACTTTTTGGTGCATGTTAGAGAATCAGTCGCTCTGCTAGTTTACATGGCATTTCAACATTAATGAGCTTATTTACATGGTCGGATCAGAGAATTAGCGATTGTGAAGAAAACCATGTGGTGAGCTGTTTTCTGCATCGGGTCGGAAAATGCAATCGTTTCTAAAGCTGTCAAAACAGTTATAGTGACGGTCACTGGCTTTAATGCATCTGGGCCCAAAGTTTTAAGTTGGACAAGTTTGATAAGATAAGTGGGTTTTTTTACGCTATTTATGCATTTTTTTACACTGTTTGAAATTATTGCAGTGGTAGTAGGACACTTAAAATTGGAAGTTTTTGTGCTGGTGAGGACTTAATGTTCTGAGTTGTGCTCTGAGGCTTCCCCCCCCCCCCCCTTCTACAATTTTACTATTTCTCATTTGTCCTTTAACAGAACATCCTCTAAATAATTAATTATTTGTTGTTGTTTTTTTTTTGTGAATGGGTGGAATTAAATTTTGGTTTTATTTGATTTTGTTCCTCCTGTTTCTGATTTTTGGTTGATAGTCACAAAGGATCCCAATTTTTTATTTTTTTATTTTTTTTAAAGGATAGTATTAAAACAACACATCAACAGTTATAAGTTAATTTAGGATACCCATGAGTAATTCTTAGATAGCAGCTCCAGCAGTGGAGAAGTGAAGCCAGTGCCAGATAGACTTCTGTGTCCCATATATGGCATGACAGATCAGGATGAAAGAAACATAAAGAAACATCATGTCAAGAGGATTAGAAGAGCCCATCTTCACAGGATCCTTGGCTTGTCCGTGCCCTCTAGTTTGCAAAGTTGCTTCTCTCATCTTTCCCCTATATTTACCCCTTGTGCAGGACTGTTTAATAAAGCATTATGTCCCTTTGCTCTGGAGAAATGTCTCCCATTCTCAAATAAAATAACAACTAAATGATGAAACTAATAATGACCTAGTAAGCACACAAAGGGATAATGGCCAGTCTCTCCACTTCTGGCCAGAAGAATAGAAGGGCTAAAAAAAAAAAGGGCCAAATGTTTTAAAAATGAGTCCTTTGGCCAGGAGAAAGTCGGTGAAATAAATTTTTCTAACCAAAGCACCTATAGAGAGGAGTCCACAACTCCCTTGCTTTGCTTCATGTAATATAGCATTTTGGCTGCTTCACCTGGCAGCCAGCAGAGGATCTAGACTTAGGGCTCCTTTTGCTAAGCTGCGCTAGCGGTTTTAGCGTGCGCTACAATGCTTTGCATGCTAGACGCTAACGCCTCCATAGAGCTGGCGTTAGTTTTTCCGCGTAGCGCGGGGGTTAGCGCGCGCTAAAAACACTACTTCAGTTTAGTTAAAGGAGCCCTTAATCTGTGGAAGCTCAAGTCTACAATGATTTCCCTCAATTGCATTTTAATCAGCCAGCAGCACCTCCATTGTTTAACTCAATGGTTCCCAAACCTGTACTGGGGGACCTCCAGCCAGTCAGGTTTTCAAGATATCCCTAATGAATATGCATGAGAGAGATTTGCATATAATGGAAGTGACAGGTATGCAAATCTCTCTCATGCATATTCATTAGGGATATCTTGAAAACCTGACTGGCTGGGGGTCCCCCAGGACAGGTTTGGGAACCACTGGTTTAACTTATTCCCTTAATAATCGCAGACATGTTACTAATCTTTGGTAATAGCACACTTTCAGTGGCTCATTTATTCTACTGTGACATTGATATAATTGCCATTAACATGTTGCTTCTTTTAGCTGTAGAATTTGCTGGCCCTGAGCTGTAGAAAGTCAAGTGCACAAATTACCTAAGTGCAAGAGGAAGTGAGGATCAAAAGATTTTGAATGATCTAGTTTTGAAGTAATGAATGAGAATCATTAATTGAAAGTTAATTGGGTAATATCAATAAAGTTTATCTGGTATATTGGGATTGCATGCTTGAGCTGCTGCCTACAGTACTTCTGGGATTTTTGGTTACACCATACCTCGGGGTTTGATCGTATAATGTGTTATAAAAAATATTAATAATGCTGCAGAACAATTACTTGTTCATTTACCAACTGATTAAAATTCATGCATAATTTATTGAAATGAGAAGAGACTTTATAAATAAATCTCCTTGTCCTCAGGAGCCTAGAAACAAAACATATATGCTAATATAAAAGTATACTTTTACCTCAAATGAATTTTTTTTTTTAATATGCATGGATACATTGGTCTCATTAATGCAGATTTCTAGTTGTCATACTACTAATCTAAGTCTATACTTCCCAACAGAATCTTTAAAATAAAAAAAAAATAATTCATATTTTGAGGCATATATGGCATCATTCAAGAACATAAGAATAGCCTTACTTAAAAATACAATTGAAGATACTGTAAAAGAGAATGAAAAATATGTATTAAAAAAAGTTACGGAGTTATGTGAGCAATGGAACCCATTACATATTTCTTGGTGGGGAAGAGTTCAAACTATTAAAATGATGATGTTACCTGTAGTTTGCTACCAAATGAGTATGATACCTATTTATTTTCAGGGGTCCTTTTATAAAAAGCTTAATAGCATTTTAACAAAATTTCTTTGGCTTGGTAAAACACCTAGAATAGCTTTAGTAACTTTGCAAAAATCAATTAAGGAGGGAGGGGTAAATTTTCCAAATTTCTATAGGTACCATCAAGCCTATATTCTACGTCAGGGTATGTATTGGATCCTCCCAGAACTTATGGATAATGCACCGGATTGGTTATATTTAGAATGGCGCCTTATGTTTCCCCTAAATTTAGTTCATTTGCCAAGTATTAACATACCTAGAAGATACAGAGAAAATAAAATATTAATGGATACTTGGAAAACGTTGAGATTTATTGATAAATTAACACCTATCCCAATAAACAAATCAACTAATCAATCTATATGGATAAACTCCAAGATCAAAATTGGCGGAGCTCAAATCCTTTGGAAGAACTGGATTATTGCAGGCATTAGATCTATAGACGATGTTATTTCAGAAGGTAAACTGCTGGATTTTTCACAATTGCAACATAGATTTGGTCTTAATAAAACACAAAGTTTTAAATGGTTGCAATTGAAGCAGGCCATTCAGGTTGGGTTCCCTGAATGGAAAACATTAAATAATCAATATAGTTTAAAGTTCTTATGTTTTCAAGCAGACTTCCTAGGACATCAAGCCGCATTGTGGTATAAATTAATATCTGGATATTTGAACAAAAAACCAAAAAATGGTCTAAGTATATTTGGAGCATTGAGATTAAGCATCAAATTAATGCATCTCAATGGCCACTAATTTGGTCTTGGAGAATGGGATGTACAGTGTCAGCATCTATGAGACAAACTTGGTTCTTTTTATTACATAGAGCTTTTTGGACCCCTACACGTTTACAAAAATTAGACAGTTCTAAGTCTAATAAATGCTGGCACTGTAATCTAGAACCAGGGACATTAGATCATTTATTGTATTATTGTCCCTATATTAAAACTTTTTGGAATTCAATTTGGCCACAAATTAATAAATTGATGGAAAATCATATTGCAATATCATATGATACAATATTATTTGGAATGATGATGAGAAAAAAAAGTCAAATTTCACCAGAAAATAACAAGCTTTTATTAATTTTAACAGGGGTTGCCATTCAGCATATAACCAACAACTGGAAGAATTATAACAACCTAAATTATACTTTTTGGTGGAATACAATATGTCATATATTTAAAATGGAAAGAACAATATCAATACAAAGAGGGACATATAATAAATTTATAAAAATATGGGGGCCATTGACAAAATATTGCAATGAATAAATAATAAAATTTTTTCTTCTTCTTTTCTTCTTTTAAATATCTTTTTTATGACACACATAAAGGGGGGGTAATTAAAATAAATTCTACATAATATGTTATAATATTATATACAATATGTAATGTATGAATGAAAAGTAATAGAAGGGTGGGGGGAGGGAGAGGGGAAAAAAATATATTTAGAACATATTGTATTAGATATAAAAGTGTTATTGTATATTCATCAATTGTATTTTAACATGTTGTACACTTTCTGTAAAATTTGAAAATAAAAAATAATATATAAAAAAAAGAATAGCCTTACTGGATCAGACCAATGGTCCATCTAGCCCATCATCCTGTCTTCATGGAGGCCAATCCAATTCACAAGTACCTGGCAAAACCCCAAATAGTAGCAGCATTCCATGCCACCAATCCAGGGCAAGCAATGGCCTTCTCCCATGTCTGTCTCAACAGCAATTTATGGACTTTTCCTCCAGGAACTTGTCCAAACTCCATATTTATTATTGGCTTAAACTTAGCCTTGTATGAGTTTACTATGCTGCTATGGGAGCTTCTTAACCTCTTTGATGTAATAGGAGTCTTCAAATTTAGACTGATTGAACCTGGTTTTTTTTTTCTTTTTATCCTGCCAAAGAATATATTGCAAAGTGAAGAAATTGCTTGGTGCCCTGGAGTAAGTGTTGACATGTACAATGGTGGGAAGATGGTAACTATAAAAATTGCTATCTGTGGCCCTATCTACCAACATGTTCATGATATGGTTTTATGAGAAGTATTTTTTTTTTATTAAAGAATAAACACTTAGAAACACGATGGTAGATAAAGGCCAAATGGCCCATCCACTCTGCAATCTGCAGTATTCACACTCTCTTCCCCTCTCTAAGAGAGATCCCATGTGCCTGTCCCATGTTTTCTTGAATTCAGTCTTTATCTCCACCACTTCTTCTGGGAGACTATTTCACACATCTACCAATATCTACATGGCATCGCTGGGACACATGTTATCAGACCGAAAGCTAAAATCCTATATTTATGCAGATGACATTACAATCGTCATCCCCATCTCGTCATTGTAACAAGAAACAGAACAACACCTCTTATCAGTACTCACCATGGTCGAACACTGGACCACTCGGTTCAAACAAACTAAATCCAGAAAAAACCAAATTCTTCCTTGCAAGCCCCAACCACAAATTAATGACCACCACCCTGCAACTTAACGGTCTAACTTACCCTATCAATTTCACCATCAAAATTCTTGGAGTCATCCTGGGCTGCTGCCTGACCTTCGAAGACCACACCAATGCCCAGGTCAAAAAATGTTTTTACACCCTCTGGAAACTCCGTACCATCAAACATTACTTCGACTTCCCCTCCTTCAGACTGCTGGTCCAATCCCTAATCTTAAGCACCCTTGATTACTGCAACATCATATATTTGGGCTCCTACAAGAAAACCATTAATCGTCTGAGACTCATTCAAAACACTGCCGTCCGCCTCATCTATGGCCTCAAAAAGTCAGACCATATTAGCCCTTACTACAGAAAACTTCACTGGTTACCAATAGAAGCGAGAGTCATTTTCAAATTCGCCTGCCTCTGCTTCAAAACTTAACCGGCTCGTCCCCGATATACCTGTCACACCACTTTGCGTTCCCAGGTACCAATCGCACACGCAATGCCTATCTGTTTACTTACCCATCCCCAAAGGGATGCACCTACAAAAGATTCCTTAACAAAACTCTCTCATTCCAAGCTGGCAGATGGACTGACTGCCTGATTACCCTCATCTCATCTGCTCCATCCTACTCATCCTTCAGGAAATCTCTCAAATCTTACCTCTTTGATAAATTTCTTTAGTGCCTGCTCTCAACTGCATGGTACATTCTCTGACATTGTATCCTCGCTGCATATGTACAGTCTCTTACACTGTAAACTGCCCACAACTGCATTGTACATTCTCTTGCTCTTCGCTGTATATGTACAGTCTCTTGCTTTGTAAACCGCTCTGAACTGTTTGTGGTATTGCGGTATACAAAAATAAAGTTATTATTATCTAAACCAAGCAAAATGGTAGAAGTGCAATAGTTTTGGCCAAATTTTATTTATTTATTTATTCATTCATTCATTCATTCCATGTGAGCCTTGCCAAGCCTTTGCAATGGTTTACATTTTTTTAAAAAGAGGGTAAAAAATAGGGCGAGAGGAAGAATTTAGCCGCTTCTTAGGCCAAAGCTTTCGATCATTGCAAGAATTTTGTATTTTGACTCGAGTGGTGACCGGTAGCCATTCAGAATGGAGGAGTGATGTGACCTGATCAAAGTGGCGAAAGTTGTGGAGTAGTGGATTGGATGAGTTGTAGATGTTTGAAAGCGTGTAGAGGGAATTACAATTAATCGACATGAAGACACGACTAATGCTAAAATGAGTGCTTAAAGGCAAGGTATTTGGGGTGGTCTTTGGTTCAGGAGATATTCTTAATTTGTTTAGTGTATTTTCAACTTATTGATCCTTTAGAAGTTTTTTGACTGTGGAAACAAATGATCGTGTCATGATAAACATTCCCAAACTTTGCAAGGCTAGGTTCACTAATGGTTACAAGACAACCCATAGGTACAGCCCAGTAGTAATACAGATGGAACAGAAATTGAAAGAGGTAAACCAGAAATCTCATTTTTAGATGTTACAGGAAATGGTTCTTGACCAGGTTGTTATCCTTTATTGAAAAGCCTAGAGACACTGACCACTTTTCTCACACTTGCAATCCTAGAGACAATAATGCACCCTGGAGCTCTAATTATGAGTCAGGCATAATTTCTGCTAGCCCGTGTTCTGAGACTGATACCACTTCAATAGAAATTGTGGTAAGCAAGCCCAGATACCATCTCTGTACATAGCATTGACAGTTGTACTGCTTTCTGTGCTTCACAGGTACAATACTGTATTGAGTGTCTGCTGCTTGAGACCAGACCTAGCGATCCTACCTAACAGTGACCTGACAGAGGTAAAGGCTTTCTGGCCATCATTTGTGTCATATTGAAAGGTCTGGTAATTTCAGCAGGTGTTTCATATCTTGAAACTATGGACAGTAAGTTTTAGATCTAGCCACTGCCTGTTGCCCTTATTGATGCCCAGGACTCTTCTCTCAGGCTGTAAAATCTACCTGGGGTGCAGCATAGCTACTGAGCCACTAGGATGACCTATATAGAGATTTTGATTGTGTAAATACTTTGTTTTGCAATAATAGAAGTTTTTGTGATTGCATTGGTACATGTGTCCTCTTTCTGTCTTTAGATTGGAGAGCGGGGAGCTAACCTAAGTGGGGGACAGCGGCAACGGATTAGTTTGGCTCGTGCTCTATACAGTGACAGAAATATTTACATCCTGGATGATCCCCTCAGTGCCTTAGATGCTCATGTGGGAAATCACATCTTCAACAGTGCAATCAAGAAACATATCAAGGACAAAACGGTGCTGTTCATTACCCACCAGCTTCAGGTAGGTTTAATATACTGCTTACCAGCTTCCAGGATCTGGTGGTAGAAGAGCCGGCTGCTCAAACCCTTCATAAAAGTAATGACCATGCAACACATACTCATTTATGCTGTATACTTCTCATTTATGCTGTATATTTATTGATAAGAACATAAGAATAGCCTTACTGGTTCAGACCCAATAGTCCATCAAGCCCAGTAGCTCATTCTCATGGTGGCCAATCCAGGTCACTAGTACCTGGCAAAAACCCAAAGAGTAGCAACATTTCATGCTACCTATCCAGAGCAAGCAGAGGCTTCCCCCATGTCTTAATAACAGACTATGGACTTTTCCTCCAGAAATTTGTCCAAACCTTTCTTAAAACCAACTTTGTTTTCCGCTTTTACGACAACCTCTGGCAACGCATTCCAGAGCTTTAAATATTCTCTTGAGTGAAAAAATATTTCCTCCTATTAGTTTTCAAAGTATTTCCGTGCAGTTTCATCGAGTGTCCCCCTAGTCTTTGTAATTTTTGATGGGTTGAAAAATTGATCCACTTGTACCCTTTCTGCTCCACTCAGGATTTTGTAGACTTCAATCATATCTCCCCTCAGCCTTCTCTTTTCCAAGCCGACGAGCCCTAACCTTTTTAGTCTTTCCTCATACGAGAAGAGTTCCATCCCATTTATCATCTTGGTCGCTCTTCTTTGAACCTCTTCTAGTATCGCTATATTTTTTGAACGCAATACTCCAAGTGAGGTTGCACCATGGAGCGATACAGAGGCATTATAATATCTTTAGCATTGTTAACCATCCCTTTTTTAATAATTCCTAGCATCTTGTTTACTTATTTGGCTGCCACCACACATTGGGCAAAAGGTTTCATTGTATTATATTACATTACATTAGTGATTTCTATTCCGCCTTTACCTTGCGGTTCAAGGCGGATTACATAAGAATTGTTATGATATTAAGAAGTACATATTGTTAAGGTAATAAGGAGTTCTTAAGAAATAGTTTGAACATTTTCTAATTTGCTAAGAAGTAATAATAATAATAATAATAACTTTATTTTTGTATACCGCCATACCCAGGGAGTTCTATGTGGTTCACATCAATTAAACAAAACTTAATAAGAAATTGCAATAAACTATCTTTACAAGTGAAGAAGGTATTGAAACAAAATTAACAAGAAATTACAATTGATCATGGTTACAGTTGATCATAATTACAAGCAATGAGGTGATGAAGGGGGGGGAATGAGTAGGTCATTGGAGTTAGTGAGATGGGGGAGATCAAAAAGAGGGGGGAGGGGACTGGGAGAGTTGGGTCGTTTGAGGGAGGGGAGAGAGAAATGGAAGAGATGGGATTAGGGATATTGAGCGTGGAATAAATGAGTTTTGAGTGTTTTTCGGAAATCAAGGTAGGTGTGGGCCTTGAGCAGAATTTGGGCTAGCCAAGTGTTCTGTTTGGCTGCCTGGTAGGCAAAGGTTTTGTCGAAGAACCTTTTGAGGTGACAAAGTTTTAGGGAGGGGAAGGCGAAAAGATTGATTCTGCGGGAGTTCTTTTTGTTGCAGTTCAGGATGAAATGAGGGGTGAGGTAGCTCGGAGATAGCCCAAAGACAGTTTTGTAACAGAAGCACGCGAACTTGAATAGGATTCTAGATTCAAGGGGTAGCCAATGTAGTTTGTGGTAAAAAGGGGTGATGTGGTCCCATTTGTTTAAGCCAAATATAAGGCGAACGGCGGTATTCTGGATAAGTTTCAGTCTCCTGATGGTTTTCTTCGTGGAGGCCAGATAAATGATGTTGCAGTAGTCTAGGATGCTGAGAATGGAGGATTGTGTCAACAGGCGGAATGAGGTGTCGTCAAAGTATTTTTTTATGGTGCGTAGTTTCCGAAGAACTGAAATGCATTTCCTGACCGTAATATCAGTATGTTTTTCCAGGGATAGATGTTTGTCTAGGGTGACTCCCAATACTTTTAAGGTTTGTTCGATGGGGAAGTCTTTGATTTTGTCATTGGGGGTAGCTAGGAAGAATTTGGTTTTGTCAGGATTTAATTTTAGTCTGTGGGATAGCATCCAGAGTTCTATCTGAGTAAGTGAGCTTGAAAGAGAGGTGAGCAACTCTGGAGTGAAGCTGGTTAGTGGGATGACTATTGTAATGTCATCTGCGTAGATGAAGAATTTGAGGTTGAGGTTTTGCAGGAGGTTTCCCAGGGAGGCGAGGTAGATGTTAAACAGGGTGGGGGAGAGGGGGGAGCCCTGTGGGACCCCACAGGCATTATCCCAGCTGTATGAGAGGGAGTCATTCTTGTATACCCTGTATGATCTATTTTTTAGAAATCCGCGGAACCAATTGAGGACTTGGCCAGAGATGCCGATGTAGGCAAGGCAGTCTAGGAGGATGGAGTGGTCTACGAGGTCGAATGCACTGCTAAGATCAAGTTGTACTATCAAGGCGCTAGTGCCCTGGCTGAAAAGTGAATGAAGGTGGTCGAGTAGAGCGGCAATGATGGTCTCGGTGCTGTGGTCCTGGCGGAAGCCTGATTGGTTGTCGTTTAAGATACTGAATTTTTCTAGGTATGTGGTGATTTCGGCATTTACTAGCCCTTCAGCTATTTTGGTGAACAGCGGGATGCTCGCGATCGGTCTGTAGTTAGACGGGGTGTTGAGTGGCTCTTTTGTGTTTTTTATAATAGGGGTTATTATTATATGGCCTTGTTCTGCCGGGAAATTTCCTGTGGATAGTGAACTGTTTATCCATGCCAACATATTGGCTTTGAAATGAGTTGGTGCGGTTTTCATGATGTTTGGGGGGCAGGTGTCCAGTCTGCAGAAGGCTTTGGTATATTTATTGTAATATTTATTGAAGGTTTGCCAGTCGATGGGAGAAAAGTGGTTCCAGCTTAGGTTCGTTCTGGATCCAGAGTCAGGTTTAGATGTGTCGGAGTCTACGAGTATAGGAAAGTTTCCATGGGGATTGGTTGAGGATGTTATCGAAGATCTTAGATTTTGTACTTTGGAATTAAAGAAATCTGCTAGGATGTCAGAGGATAAAATGGGTTCTTCATGGTTGTCGATGAGCGTCTCGAGGTTGTAGAGGTCGTTGACCAGTTTAGAAAGGTTTTTACTGTTGGTGGAGATGTTACCAATTTTGTGTGCATAAAAGTCTTTTCGTTTCTCCTTGGTGAGGTTTTTATAGTTTTTGAGTTTTAGTCTCCAGGCAACTCTGTGCTCCTGGGTACTGGACTTAATCCATAGTCTTTCTGATTTTCTTAGGTCCTTTTTTATTAGTAGCAACTCTGCGTCGAACCAGCCTTCTAGATTTGAAGATCTGATTCTGCGGGATTTTAAGGGGGCTATTTCATCTAGGATGTTAGTGCTGTCTTTGATCCAGGAGGTCATGAATAGTTCTGTTTCTTCGTTTTGGTTTTTGATAGTCTCATAGCGGGACCAGAATTCTTCAGGGTCGATCTTCCCTCTAGTGGTGTGAGTTTTTTTGGTTCTTGTTTTGTTATTTTTGTAAGAGGGTTGTTGGTAATCAATGGAGAAGTTACAAAGTCTGTGATCAGACCATAGGGAGTCTGTCCAGGTATCCTGATTCCAATGGAATTTAGGGTGGGTTGGCGTATTGGTGGAGAATGTCACCAGGTCCAGCTGATGGCCTCTTAGGTGAGTTCTGATCGGAGGGGGTATGAAGTATCCGAGTTGGGAGATGAGTGACAAAAAGTCAGATGTTTCTGGTTGGTCTGTTAGCTCTAAGTGAATGTTGATGTCACCACATAATAGGTTGTAAGGATTTGCTAATGAGTTAGTCAGTAGGAATTCCGTGAAGTCTTCTTTGGCTAGTTTCCTTTTTTTTGGTGGGACATAGAATAGGGTGATGGTCAGGGGGAGGCTAGGGACTTTGAAGTTAGTGAGACCGATAGTAATTCTAGGTTTGGGGAGGATTTGGAGCTCCGAACAGTGCAATTTAGGTGGTCTCTAAATATTATTGCTAATCCTCCTCCCCTTCCCCAGGATCTGGCAAGGGATAGAATCTTGAAGCCTGGGGGAAGACAGTCTTTGATAATTATGTCGTTGTCTGATAACAACCAGGTTTCTGTGAGTAGAACAAGGTCTGGGTTAGATTCATTCAGCCAATCTTTGATCAGTAAGGATTTGTTCCTCATTGATCTTATGTTCAGGTAGTAGCCTTGAAGTTCTGGTAGTTGGTGTGGTCAGTGGGGAAGTGATGGGAATAGGCTACATTTTTTAGAGATCGTTGTTTATTGGTGCGAGGCTTAGTAGGTCTCTGGTGGGGAGGGGGAGGGTTTAGGGGTGGGCCTATAGCTGGATGATCATGTAAGGTATGGTGTCTGAAAGAGGGGTGTTTGGGGTTGGTTGTGCGGTAAGTGGTATAGTGAACTGGGATAGGGTTCGCGTAAAGAGGGTCGGATGTGCAGATTCTGATACTGATTAGGTAGAGTGAGAGCAGTACCGTAAATTACTGAAAGTTAGGTCGTGCCATGGTAGGGCCTGTCTAGCTAAACAGTATGTGGCTGGCTGTACAGAGAGTGTCCAGGCTATCAAGTTTCTCAGGCGACAGGATGATTGGCAAAATTATTAGTCACACAATGCTGAGGTTACAGTTTGCAAATACAGTGGTGCCTCGCATAAAGAACGCCTCGCACAGCGAACGCTGTACACAACGAACTTCATGTCATGATTCATACAACGAACTTCGTTTCACACAACGAAGTCGCCCGAGCTTCCACGATCGCTGCCGATGTATTGCATCCTTCCGCGCAGGCGCTGCAGGCAGTCGTTAGTCACTGCGCTTAACGCGTTTCACATAACAAACTTTTCGCATAACAAACTTGCTCCTGGAACGAATTAAGTTCGTTGTGTGAGGCACCACTGTACCAGTTTCTAGTCTAAGATTGCTGCGGTAGGTGTGCGAGGCTACAATGATTTTGCCAGGCTACAGGGTGCAAGCTTGTTGCCAGGCTACCGGATTAAGGGCTACCTTTTGCTATGAAGGTTTTACAAGGTTATAGAAGAGAGTAAAGGCTGCAGAATGCTACAACGTTACAGAGCTACAGAATGCTACATTGATTTTGAGAGGCTACAGAGTTATTTCTAGGCTATAACATTGTTACAATGAGTAAGCTGGGGTAGAGGTAATTACAGTGTTGCAAGGGCTGCAGACTGCTACAGTGGATTATAAGACTATAGACAGATTGAATTATTTAACAGCTATTTCAAAGTTATGCAAAGGTTATACAAAGTTGGCTATAGGCGTTTTTGAGATACTTATCCAATCTAGACCGTCGTGAATTTTATCGCAGTAACAGGGTGACCGGTTTGTTGTCCCCGTCTGTGGGGGAGGCTTGAATCCAACGAAGCTGGTCTCCTGCAGGCTCGGGAGGGGGCGGAGCCGTGTTCCCACGCTCCTCTCCGCTTGTGGCTGGAGTGAAAAAGTCTCCCGTCGGTGGGGGAGGCTTGGATCCGGCGAAACTGGTCTCCTGCAGGCTCGGGAGGGGGGCGGAGCAGTGCTCCCACGCTCCTCTCCGCTTGTGGATAGTATAGTAGATAGTATTGTAGAAGGAGTTTGGGCATGTCTGGTTATGTTATATTGGTTTTATGTATTTTTTGAAGAGTAGGGTTTTTGTTTCTTTTTTGTAGTCTGTGGTCGAAATCATTAGATTGTTGAGTTATCCGTCCAGTTTCGCTGCTCTGGTGGCCAGTAGGTTGTCATACAGTTTTATTCGTTTGACGTTTTTGGTTGGCGGATGTGTGAATATTGTGTGGGTTCTCCTGTGTGTGGTTGAGGTAGATTGAATTAGTCAATTGTTCCAGTAGGTTGGGCTGTCTCCGTTTATAGCTTTAAATAGTAAGCAGTGGAATTTGAAATGTACTCTGGCTTGTATTGGGAGCCAGTGTGAGTCGTGATATGCCTCTGTGATGTGGTTGTATTTTTTCAGCGAATAGATGAGTCTTAGAACTGTGTTTTGTATGGTTTGTAGTTGTTTTATCGTGGTTACAGGGCAGGGGAGATATAGTATGTTGCAGTAGTCTATTAGGCCAAGGATCAGTGATTGAACCACGAGTTGGAATTGTTTTCTGTCGAAGAATTTTCGGACTTGTCTTAGGTTTCTCATAGTTGCAAATGATGTTTTTATTATTTTGTTGATTTTTGGTTGCACGGTACAGCCTCTGTCTATCAGCACTCCGAGGAGTTTTAGCTTGGGTTGAATGGGGGTATGAGATAGAATTAATTACTAGGTTAATCAAGGTTGGAGTTTTGCTGTTTTCTAGGAGGATGAAGTTTGTTTTGTCAGGGTTAAGCTTTAGTTTGTGTTCTTTCATCCATGTTGTTACTGCTTTGAGTGTTCTTTGTATTGTGCCTACCTTGGAGGGAGCTGGTTGGTCGAAGGGGAGGAGTATGGTGGATGTCATCTGCGTAACTATAGGAGGTAATGCCTAGTTTGTCTAGGTATGAGCTTAGGGAGACAATGTATAAGTTGAAGAGTGTGGTGATCCTTGGGGTACTCCACATTGGTTGGACCATGGTTCTGATTTTTCTTTGTTTGTTTTGACTCTATAAGTTCTGGATTGTAGGAATCCTTTAAACCATGTTAGTACCTTGCCTGTAATTCCTATTGTCTAGTGTTTGTAAAAGGATGTCATGGTCTACTAGGTCAAAGGCTGCAGAGAGGTCTAGTTGTATGATCAGCATTTTCTTGCCTGTGTTGAGGTGTTGTCTCGCGATGTCCATGAGTGTTCCTAGAAGAGTCTCAGTGCTGTAGTTGGTTCTGAAGCCAGACTGTGTGGGGTGGAGTAAGTTGTGGTTTTCTAGGTATAAGTTTAGGGCTTTAGCTACGAGGCCTTCCATTAGCTTGACGTAAAGTGGGATTGAGGCTATGGGTCTGTAGTTGGATGGTTGTTCTGTTGCTCCTTTGGGGTCTTTTAGGATTAGAGTTATAATGATTTTGCTGAGGTCTTGTGGGAACTGGCAATCTGTGAGTAAAGTTTGTATCCATTGTAGGAGCAGAGTGTGGAATAGCGTACTAGAGATTTTCAATAGGTATGGGGGGCAGTGGTTAAGGTCACAGGCTGTGTGACTGTATTTGTTAGTTTGTTGAAGTCTGATCATTGTATAGGTGAGAAGTGGGACCAGGTTCTGTCTGCTGCTACTGAATCTTTCTCTGTGGTGGGAGTTGTGATCTCTTCTAGGTGAGTAGGTATTCCATTAAAAGTGGCTCTGATATTTGCGATCTTGTTTTTGAAGAATGTGGTTAAGAGGTTGGCCAAGGGGGAGGGGGAGTTGTTATTGGTCAGATATGGCGTGATGTCTGTGAGTTCTTTTAGTAACTAGAATAGCTTTTTTTGTGTCTTGGGATCCTTCTATTTGCTTTGTGTAGTATGTCTTTCTTTTTTCTTTCAGCTTTTGTTTGTACTTTTGGTGCAGTATTCTCCATGCTGTTTTTGTGGAATCTTGGCTACTTTTTCTCCATTTTCTTTCTAGTTGTCTGCATTGCCTTTTGAGTTGGAGTATGCAAGGTCATGCATATTGGGAAAAAGAACCCGATGTTCACTTACAAGATGGGGGGATCACCGCTTGGGGTGAGCAACCTTGAAAGAGACCTGGGAGTGATGGTAGACACAACACTGAAGGCGTCAGCGCAGTGTGCCACAGCCTCAAGGAAAGCGAACAGAATGTTGGGTATCATTAAGAAAGGTATCACGACCAGGACGAAGGAAGTCATCCTGCCACTGTATCGTGCAATGGTGCGCCCGCACCTGGAGTACTGTGTCCAGTACTGGTCGCCGTACCTCAAGAAGGACATGGCAGTACTTGAGAGAGTCCAGAGAAGAGCAACTAAGCTAATAAAGGGTATGGGGGACCTCTCATATACTGACAGACTGAAAAAGCTGGGGCTTTTCTCGCTGGAAAAGTGACGACTTAGAGGAGACATGATAGAAACCTTCAAGATCATGAAGGGCATAGAAAAAGTGGATAGGGACAGATTTTTCAAACTATGGGGGAACCACAAGCACAAGGGGACACTCAGAGAAATTGAAAAGGGAGAGGTTTAGAACAAACGCCAGGAAGTTCTTTTTCACCCAGAGGGTGGTGGATACATGGAATGCGCTACTGGAGGATGTGATAAGCAGAAGCACTCTACAGGGCTTCAAAGAAGGTCTGGACAGGTACCTGGAGGACAAAGGGATAGAGGGGTACATATAAGAGTAGAGGTAAGGTTATAGGGATAGGATTAGAGGTAAATTATAAAATTAGTCAGAGACCACCGCTCAGGGAGTGGGCCTGATGGGCCGCCGCGGGAGCGGACCGCTGGTCGAGATGGACCTCTGGTCTGCCCCAGTGGAGGCAACTTCTTATGTTCTTAGTAGTTCGTTGTCGAACCATTTGTCTGATTTTCTGTGGATTCTGGTTTTCGATTGTTCTGGGGCTAGCTCTTTTAGGGTTGCTGTACTTAGATGGCTCCATTGTGAGATGAAGTCTTTGGGGTTGTAGTCTTGGATTATGGTGTCTGTTTTTGTCCAGAATTTGGTGGGGTCTTTGTATTGATGTGAATTGTAAGTTATTTTTTGTGTAACTGGTTTGCTTTTGTTTTTGGTCCAGTTGATTTTGAAGGAGTACATATAATGATCAGACCAGAGGGAACGGTACCAACATCCGTTTGATGTGTGGATTTCTGGTTGAGTGGACTGTTGGGACATGTAGGCTGCAATGTTGAGTTGATGTCCTTTTTCATGTGTGGTTTGATGGTCTAGTATCTTGTATGTTAGGGCCTCGAGGTATGCTAGTAAGTTTTCAACTTGTTTGTGGGATTGTTTTTTGAGTTGGAGGTGGAGGTCTCCTAGAATTAAGTTGTAGGTTGTCGTTAGTGAGTTTTGGTAAATAAAATCTTCAAATTTTGGTTTTGCTGTGTTCCAGTTTTCCTGGAATTATGTAGCAGAGCATGCATGTTTGTGTTCCTTTGAGTGATGTACTTGAGAGTTGACAGGCTAGTAGATCCATTATGGAGTGGTTGTTTTGCGTTGTATTTTTAGGTCTATGGAGGTTCTGGCTATGATGGCAATTCCTCCTCCTCTTTGGTTTTCTCTGCAGACCACTATTATTTTGTATCCCTTTGGGTAGACTTCCTTTATTCTGAGGTCTGAATCAGAAGTAAGCCAAGTTTCTGTGAGGAAAAGGCAATCTATATTTTCTTCTTCTATCCAGTTTTTTATGTGTTCTGTCTTGGGGCCTATGGCTCTGATGTTCACGTATGCACATGTGAGAGTGGTGTAGGCTGTTCGTGTGATTTGAGTAAATTTTGGATAGATGAGTGATCTTAGGTGAGGTTGTGTTTTGGTCTTGTAAGGGTTTGTCGGTCTCCTTGTAGTTTGTGTGGTGGGTTGGTAAGAGTGGGTCTGATAGTTTGTGTTTCTATCTATTGTGAGCCATCTGGTTGGGTGGGTAATTCCGTTAGAGTTTGAAATAGTTGGTATTGGGGAGATGATGTTTGCTGTTGCCTTCCAGTTGGTTAGGAGCAGTGTAATCAGTAGGATAGCTTGAGGATATTTTTGTGTGGTTTTCATTGTGGTGCAGAGAATGGCAGGTGTTGTAGTTGAGGGAAGTGTTGGAGAAGTTATTTTCCTTCCTTGGCTTGTTGAGAGTTGTCTACAATGACACCCAGATCCCTTTCTTGGGTGCTAATCCCCAAGGTGGACCCTAGCATCTGGTAACTGTGATTTGGGTTATTCTTCCAATGTGTATCACTTTGCATTTGTCCACATTCAATTTCATCTGCCAATTTCATTTGATTTTTGGTTGGAATGGCGTCTCATGTTTCCTCTGTGATTGTGCCATGTTCTTAGTATCAAAATGCCTAGAATATATAAAGAAAACAGAATATTAGTAGATACATGGAAAACCTTAAGATATATGAATAATTTAACACCTATTCCAATACATAAATCAACAAATCAAACTATATGGCTGAACTCCAAGATTCAAATTGGCGGTTTTAAGATCATCTGGAAGTATTGGATGTTGGCAGGTATACGTATTCTAGATGATGTTATATCTAATGGTAAGCTGCTTGAATTTTCACAGTTGCAACATAAATTTGGTCTTAATAAATCAGAGTTTTAGATGGTTGCAACTGAAGAAAGCCATTCAGGCATGGTTCCCTGAATGGAAAAATCTTAATAATCAATATGGTTTAGAGTTCTTATGCTTTCAGATGGACTTCTTGGGACACCAGGCCGCACAGTGGTATAAAATGATATCTGGATTTATGAAAAAAAAACAAAAACTGGTCTTCGGGACATTTAGAGCATTGAGAGTAAGCATCAAATTACTGTGTCTCAATGGCCACGGATTTGGTCTTGGAGGATGAGGGGTACAGTGTCTGCATCTATGAGACAAACTTGGTTTTTTCTGTTACTTAGAGCATTCTGGACCCCTGTTCGTTTACAAAAATTAGACAGCTCTAAGTCTAATAGATGCTGGTATTGTCATCTCGAAGCAGGGACTTTAGATCATCTATTATTTTATTGTCCATTCATTTTGGCTTTTTGGAAATCAATATGGAGGCCAAATAAACTGTTTGTTAGAAAATCCGATGGCATTATCATATGATATTATATTATTTGCCATGTCAATAAGGGCAAAGAGTCAAATATCTTCCAAAAATAATAAGCTCTTACTAATTATGACAGGAGTCGCCATACAACAGATTACATTTAATTGGAAAAATTGGAGTAGATTGAACTACAGTTTTTGGTGGAATTCTTTGTGCCATATATATATAAAATGGAAAGAACATTAGCCACACAGAAAGGAAATTTTAGTAAATTTCAAGAGGTTTGGGGGCCATTAACAGATTATTGTAATGAGTAGATAACATTTTTCCCTTAATAGTATAATTATAAATGAGGGGGTGGGGGGAGGTTTTTGGTCTTTTATTAAATGTTGAGGTTAATAGAACATATTTTATAGTATATGTGATTGCATATTTTATGATAGGGATGGGAGGGTGGGGGTGAAATTTAATTAATTTAAGTTGATTACGATAGAAAATCAAGTGATGAATCCAAGTTCAAATGTCATTTCCTGAAGCACTTGTAAGTTGTAAAAATGAATAAAGAATTTATAAAAAAAAAAAAAAATTAATCTACCACTTAGTCTTCCAATTTCCTAAAGTCTGCCTTCAATTTTTTACAATCTGCATATGTTTTGACAACTTTGAACAGTTTAGTGTCATCTGCAAATTTAATCACTTCACTCATTGTTCCAATTTCCAGATTGTTTATAAATAAGTTAAATAGTACTGGCCCCAGTACCGATCTCTACGGCACTCCACTGTTTACTCTCCTCCATTGAGAAAATATGATATGATAAAAGCAGATTACAAAATTAAAGCAGCTTTAAACAAGTATTAAAAGAGTACAGAAAACTGATTTTCCAATAGCAGGGAGAGAAATTCTCGCTATGTGGCTAGCAAGCAATTAGCAGAATACTTCTGTCTAACTGCTCTGTCTGTTATCACTTCTTATGTACTTTATAACAAACAGTAACTCGTGACTTTACATCCTAGCAACCTTTATGTTATTTTTAGTAAATTCTGCTTATATTTTGTTAATCATTCCTAAGCACAGGTACATGTAGAGAACTTAACCTGAAACATTCCATACCGATAACTAAATCTATTTCCAGTGCAATAGGTAAGACATTTTAGACCAGGGGTGCCCAGAAAGAGTAAACAGGCAGATAGACAAAGGCGACCCGGTCGACATTATAGAAACATAGAAGATGACGGCAGAAAAGGGCTACAGCCCATCAAGTCTGCCCACTCTGCTTACCCACCCCCTGTCTATGCCCTAATGACCCAATTTCCTTATCTTGACCCTCGTAGGGATCCCACATGGGTATCCCATTTATTCTTAAAGTCTGGCACACTGTCTGCCTCGATCACCTGCACTGGAAGCTTGTTCCAATGATCAACCACTCTCTCTGTGAAGAAATACTTTCTGGTGTCGCCATGAAATTTTCCGCCCCTGAGTTTGAGCGGGTGCCCTCTTGTGGCCGAGGGTCCCTTGAGAAAGAAAATATCATCTTCCACTTCGACACGTCCCGTGAGGTACTTAAATGTTTCGATCATGTCTCCCCTCTCCCTACGTTCCTCAAGAGTGTAGAGCTGCAATTTGTTCAGTCTCTCTTCGTACGAGAGACCCTTGAGCCCCGAGATCATCCTGGTGGCCGTCCGTTGAACCAATTCAATTCTGCGCACATTTTTACTGTAATGTGGCCTCCAGAATTGCACACAGTACTCCAGATGAGGTCTCACCATGGCCCTGTACAACGGCATTATGACTTCAGGCTTTCGGCTGACGAAACTTCTATTGATACAACCCAATATCTGCCTTGCCTTAGATGAAGCCTTCTCCACTTGATTGGCAGTTTTCATGTCTGCACTGAGGATTACTCCTAAATCTCGTTCTGCTGAAGTCCTAGTTAAAGTTTCTCCGTTCAAGAAGTACGTCCTGCATGGATTTCCGCTTCTGAGGTGCATGACCTTACATTTCTTAGCATTGAAGCCTAGCTGCCAGGTTGAGGACCAACTTTCCAATGTAAGCAGGTCCTGCGCCATATAATTCTGTAAACTGCATTCACTTACTATATTACATAGTTTGGCGTCATCGGCGAATAGTGTTATTTTACCTTGAAGCCCTTGAGTCAGATCCCCTATGAATAGGTTGAAAAGGAGTGGACCCAGGATCGAGCCCTGCGGCACTCCACTGGTCACCTCCGATGTTTTAGAGAGGGTACCATTAACCACCACCCTCTGAAGTCTGCCACTCAGCCAATCATTGACCCATGCAGTTAGTGTCTCTCCTAACCCCATCGATTCCATCTTGCTTAGCAGCCTGCGGTGTGTGACACTGTCAAAAGCTTTACTGAAGTCCAGGTACACGACGTCCAAAGACTCTCCCAAGTTCAACTTTCTTGTTACCCAGTCAAAGAAGCTGATGAGATTGGATTGGCAGGACCTACCCTTGGTGAATCCATGCTGACTGGGATCCCGAAGATTCCCTTCATTCAAGATCGTGTCCAATTTGCTTTTAATTAGTGTTTCCATGAGTTTGCACACTATTGATGTGAGACTCACCGATCTATAATTCGCAGCCTCTGCCCTGCAACCCTTTTTATGCAGAGGAACGACATTAGCTAATTTCCAGGCCAGGGGAACTTTCCCCTTACTTAGGGAGAGATTGAATAGCTCAGCCAACGGTTTCGCCAGGACATCGCTCAATTCTCAGAGTATATCTGGATTTTCAGAAGGCGTTTGCCAAGGTTCTGCATGAACGACTACTTTGGGAAATTGCGAGCCATGGAATAGAGGGTGAAATACGTGGATTAAAAACTGGCTGGATCATAGGAAACAGAGAGTGGGGGTAAGTGGACAATACTCGGACTGGAGGCACGTCTCCAGTGGGTTGCCGCAGGGCTCGGTGCTTGGACCTGTGCTCTTCAACATCTTTATAAACAATCTAGACATTGGTACGACAAGTGAGGTAATCAAATTTGCAGACGATACGAAGTTATTCAGAGTAGTGAAGACGCAGGGGGATTGCCAAGATCTGCAACATGACATAATCAGGCTCGGGGAATGGGTATCGACATGGATAAGTGTAAAGTGATGCATGTCGGTAAGTTGGAAAGGGACTTGGGAGTTCTGATCGACAAGTCGATGAAGCCGTCTATGCAATGTGTGGCGGTGGCGAAAAGGGCGAACAGAATGCTAGGAATAATAAAGAAGGGGATCTCGAACAGATCGGACAAGGTTATCATGCCGCTGTACCGGGCCATGATGCGCCCTCACCTGGAGTACTACGTACAGCACTAGCACTGGTCGCTGTGCATGAAGGAGGACACAGTACTACTCAAAAGGGTCCAGAGAAGAGCGACTAAGATGGTTAAGTGGTTGGAGGAGCTGCCGTACAGTGACAGATTAGAGAAACTGGGCCTCTTCTCCCTCGAACAGAGGAGATTGCGAGGGGACATGATCGAAATATTCAAGGTACTGAAGGGAATAGATCTGGTAGATAAGGACAGGTTGTTCACCCTCTCCAAGATAGGGAGAACGTGAGGGCACTCTCTAAAATTGAAAGGGGATAGGTTCCGTACAAACGTAAGGAAGTTCTTTTTCACCCAGAGAGTGGTAGAAAACTGGAACGCTCTTCCGGAGTCTGTCATAGGGGAAAACACCCTCCAGGGATTCAAGACAAAGTTAGACAAGTTTATGCTGAATCAGAACGTATGCAGGTAGGGCTAGTCTCAGTTAGGGTGCTGGTCAGAAGGGAGAAGGGAGGTGGGACTGGAACCAATGAAGGTAACTCAAGAGAACAAGCGCACCCTAAGTACAAATAAAAAAGCCAAAAACAGAAAACTATTACTGTTGGGGGATTCCATCATCAGAGGCATTAACCTTGGAACACAGGGTGAGGAGACCAAAATAGTGAAATGTCTTCCAGGATCCTCAGCTACCAGGAGTTCCAGGCAAATACTGACTATAATTAAGGAAGAAACTAAGGATTTTAACACTGATGTTGTTATCCATTTGGGAACAAATGACCTGGCCAACAACTCCACACTTGCAGCACAGAAAGCTTTTTGGTGAGGGCGTGAAACCTTTTGTAAAGACTTTAGCTTTTTCTGAAATACTGCCTGCACATGAAAAGGGAGAGCAAAGAGTGAAAAACACAGAGGACTTTAATAGATGGCTTAGAGCCTGGTGTCATCAAGAAGGCTTCAGGTACATAGGAGGATGGGGAAATACATGGAAGGACAAGAAGCTATATTGCACTGATGGGCTACATATTACTACAGCAGGAAAAAGAAACCTTGCAGAGAAATTTAGACAATATTTTTCTAGGCATTTAAACTAGAAGGTGGGGGTGGTGTATGTACGAAGGAAAATTAGAGACCACCCCCGGCAAAAGAAAAGATGTGATGGTAGTAAAGGCTGCAACATAAGCAATATCAGCAACTCATTTCTTAGTATTGCAACGGAAAGTAAAACGACACAAAAATCCATACGAAAAAGGAGATTATCACTGAAAAATAGCTGGAAAGCGATGACCACAAATGCTCGCAGTCTAAGCAACAAAGTTCATGATCTGCAAGCCCTGTTATTAGAGGCAGATCTAGATATTGTTGCTATCACAGAGACATGGTTCAGTGAATCACATGGATGGGATGCAAACATACCGGGATATAATCTTTTTAGGAAGGACAGAGATGGTCATAAAGCTGGAGGAGTATCTCTCTATGTAAAGATCAATATCCAAGCGACCGAAATGCAAGGGACCTGGGGAGAGGAAGAAGCGATATGGATTGCTCTGAAAAGAGAAGATGGAACTTCTATCTACGTAGGTGTAGTCTACAGACCTCCGACTCAATCGCAGCAAATTGATAAGGATCTGATTGTGGATATCCAAAAGTTTGGAAGGAAAGAGGAGGTTCTGCTGTTGGGAGATTTCAACCTGCCGGATGCGGACTGGAATGTTCCGTCTGCGGAATCGGAAAGAAGTAGGGAAATTATGGATGCCTTTCAAGAGGCTCTGCTCAGACAAATGGTGACGGAACCCACAAGGGAAAAAGCGATATTGGATCTGGTCCTCACAAATGGAGAGAGTATCTCTAATGTTCGAGTGGATGCTCACCTGGGAAGTAGAGATCATCAAACGGTTTGGTTTGTTATAATGGCTAAAGTGGAAAGCGGCCGCACAATACTTAAAGTCCTAGATTTCAAACGTACGGACTTTAATGCAATGGGAAAGTACCTGAAGAAAGAGCTGTTAGGATGGGAGGACATAAGAGAAGTGGAAAGACAGTGGTCTAAACTGAAAGGAGCGATTAAAATGGCTACGGACCTTTATGTGAAGAAAATCAATAAAAACAAGAGAAAAAGGAAGCCGATATGGTTCTCCAACCTAGTGGCTGAGAAAATAAAGGCGAAAGAGTTGGCGTTCATGAAATATAAAAAAACCCAAGAAGAGGAGAGCAGAAAGGACTACAGGGTGAAACTGAAAGAAGCCAAGAGAGAGATATGTCTGGCGAAAGCACAGGTGGAAGAACAAATGGCTAAAAATGTAAAAAAGGGAGACAAAACTTTTTTCAGATATATTAGTGAAAGGAAGAAAATGAAAAAATGGAATTGCTAGGCTAAAAGATGCTGGGAACCAATATGTGGAGAGTGATGAGGAGAAAGCAAATGTGCTAAACAAATACTTCTGTTCTGTGTTCACAGAAGAAAATCCTGGAGAAGGACCGAGATTGTCTGGCAAAGTAACACGAGAAAATGGAGTAGATTCTGCGCCGTTCACGGAGGAGGGTGTTTATGAGCAACTTGAAAAACTGAAGGTGGACAAAGCGATGGGACCAGACGGGATCCATCCCAGGATACTAAGGGAGCTCAGAGAGGTTCTGGCGAGTCCTATTAAAGACTTGTTCAATAAATCTCTGTAGATGGGAGTGATTCCTGGGGATTGGAGGAGAGCGGATGTGGTCCCTATTCATAAAAGTGGTCACAGGGATGAAGCAGGAAACTACAGGCCGGTGAGCCTCACTTCAGTTGTTGGAAAAATAATAGAAGTGTTGCTGAAAGAAAGGATAGTGTACTTCCTTGAATCTAATGGGTTACAGGATCCGAGGCAACATGGCTTTACAAAAGGTAAATCGTGCCAAACGAACCTGATTGAATTTTTTGATTGGGTGACCAGAGAGCTGGATCGAGGACATATGCTAGATGTAATATACTTGGATTTCAGCAAAGCCTTTGATACAGTTCCTCATAGGAGGCTGTTGAACAAACTTGGGCTGAAGTTAGGACCCAAAGTGGTGAACTGGGTCAGAAACTGGCTGTCGGACAGACGCCAGAAGGTGGTGGTTAATGGAAGTCGCTCGAAGGAAGGAAGGGTGACTAGTGGAGTCCCTCAGGGTTCAGGGGCAATCCTGTTCAATATGTTTGTGAGTGACATTGCTGAAGGGTTAGAAGGAAAAGTGTGCCTTTTTGCAGATGATACCAAGATTTGTAACAGAGTAGACACCGAAGAGAGAGTGGAAAATATGAAAAAGGATCTGCAAAAGTTAGAGGAATGTTCTAATGCCTGGCAACTAAAATTCAATGCAAAGAAATGCAGAGTAATGCATTTGGGGATTAATAATAGGAAAGAACCGTATATGCTGGGAGGAGAGAAGCTGATATGCACGGACGGGGAGAGGGACCTTGGGGTTATAGTGTCCGAAGATCTAAAGGCGAAAAAACAGTGTGACAAGGCAGTGGCTGCTGCCAGAAGGATGCTGGGCTGTATAAAGAGAGGCGTAGTCAGTAGAAGGAAGAAGGTGTTGATGCCCCTGTACAGGTCATTGGTGAGGCCCCACTTGGAGTATTGTGTTCAGTTTTGGAGACCGTATCTGGCGAAAGACGTAAGAAGACTTGAAGCGGTCCAGAGGAGGGTGCCGAAAACGATAGGAGGCTTGCGCCAGAAGACTTATGAAGAGAGGCTGGAAGCCCTGAATATGTATACCCTAGAGCAGGGGTAGGGAACTCCGATCCTCGAATGCCGTATTCCAGTCGGGTTTTCAGGATTTTCCCAATGAATATGCATTGAAAGCAGTGCATGCAAATAGATCTCATGCATATTCATTGGGGAAATCCTTAAAACCCGACTTGAATACGGCTCTCGAGGACAGGAGTTCCCTACCCCTGCCCTAGAAGAAAGGAGAGACGGGTGATATGATTCAGACGTTCAAATACTTGAAGGGTATTAACGTAGAACATAATCTTTTCCAGAGAAAGGAAAATGGTAAAACCAGAGGACATAATTTAAGGTTGAGGGGTGGTAGATTCAAAGGCAATGTTAGGAAATTCTACTTTACCGAGAGGGTGGTGGATGCCTGGAATGCGCTCCCGAGAGAGGTGGTGGAGAGTAAAACTCTGAGTTTAAAGAAACTTGGGATGAACACAGAGGATCTAGAATCAGAAAATAATATTAAAAATTGAACTAAGGCCAGTACTGGGCAGACTTGCATGGTCTATGTCTGTATATGGCCATTTGGTGGAGGATGGGCTGGGTAGGGCTTCAATGGCTGGGAGGGTGTAGATGGGCTGTAGTAGGTTTTAATGGAGATTTCGGCAGTAGGAACCCAAGCACAGTACCAGGTAGAGCTTTGGATTCTTGCCCAGAAATAGCTAAGAAGAAAAAATTTAAATTGAATCAGGTTTGGCAGACTGGATGGACCATTCAGGTCTTTATCTGCTGTCATCTACTATGTTACTATGTTGAAAAAAGGGATATTCAGATAAGGTGATCTCTATTCTCTTAGTTTCTCAGAGAATTTCCACCTCTCAGACTTATGTCCATGTTTGGCGTCTTTTTGAGGACTGGTAGAAACATGACGGCAGATAAAGGCCAAATGGTCCATCTAGTCTGCCCATCTGCAGTAACCAGTATCTTTCTCAGAGAGATCCCACGTGCCTATTGTCAGTTTGAAGGTGGCCCCCACAATATTAGGTGGTAAGGGTTAAGTGAAAGGCGTACTGAAAATGTCAGTTTGAAGGTGGCCCCCACAATATTAGGTGGTAAGGGTTAAGTGAAAGGCGTACTGACAAACGCCAGGTCCCAGGTTCAGTTCCCTCACAGATGACTCACCAGGAAGTAGAATAATAGACACGACCAGAGGTGATTGCATAAAGAATATATTATAGAAATAGTCTTACAGAAAAGTAATATTTATAAGCATTACAATTAAGCAGAGAGCATTACACTTAAGCAGAGAGCATTACACTTAAGCAGAGAGCAAGCAGTCTCACTGCCTTACAGAGGTCAGAGGCAGAGAGGGACATAGAAGCTTGTAGTTCTAGGAAGCTTCGTGTTAGATAAATAAAGGGAAGGATAGATAGAGAGAGGGAGAGTGAAGACCGAACCAGAGTGCCGAGCAAAGAGCCAAGAGGTAGTTAGATAGAAAGAGAGAGAGGTCTAGCTTGATAGAAAAAGAGAGCTGTATGTGTGTTGCAGAGAGCAGGCTTTTATACCTTGGAATCTTATTCTGAATAGAGAAAATATTGTATCTCCCAGTATCTTTCTGTTTAGAACTTGCAAACTGTTTGAGACAATGGTCAATTTAATAGACAAAGGAGGGTGAGAAACCTGATGGGATTAAGTCTCTGGCTTGATCTGTGCACCATTATCCTAAGCACCCTCTTAATCAGGCATTAACACCTTTTAGCTAGCCATGATTCAATCGGGGCTACTTGAATCAATCAGGGCTACTGCACACAGAGTCTATCTGCATTCCCATGCCAGAGTTAGATTGATATAATCTCCCAGAGGCCTCTAGGCTGACATCTCCCATACTTTTTTTTTTTTTTTTTTAAATGAAGGCAAGCTTGTGGTACCCTTCTTTAAACAGTCAATCTGCAATTAGCAGATGCTTCTTTTACCTCCAACATTATAGTCGCACGTCCCCTTTGCTGCAGAATCTCCAAGCTATGAAGATAGGTTGTTCCCATTATGAGTTCAAACCTCTGTCTTAGGTTGTATAGGCCATAATCTGGGCGGGGATCCCAGTATGCCTATATCTTACCCGTCGTTGAGCGAGTGAACGTTACATAAGGGATGCAGGAAGCTTTTTCAGGAGGTTCAGGTATAAAGGTACCAAGATGTCATAAGAGAGAGTATCTAAGTATGGGATATGGGATAATATTATATCTGACCCTGGTAATGGTAATGCAATAGGCCATGCCAAATTAAAACCAAATTAGGACCAAATTAGCAAGTGTCAGAAAAGATACTGGAAATACATGTATAACTGCCTTAAAAGTTAGAGGGAAGCTTGTATGATAAGCGTTGTAAAGAAATGTACATGTGTTTCACTTTACAGCAAAGAAAAATCATAATAATACATAACAAAATTTGTACAATAATTAAGATAATGATAGGGTGAATTAAAACATTAAATACGTGGTTTGCAGTGGGCGAATACCCAAAGAAAAGTTCCCAAACTGAGACATGAGCGTCTTGTATTAAATTTTGTGCAATCGGTCGGGATGGATATAGCAACGAAGGCAGAGGGGCTGGAATCGCTATGGGTCAAATTGCCGGGAAACAATGGTGCAGGCATAAAACTGGGACTGTACTATCGCCCACCTGGCACGCCGGAAGGACTCGGACACGACCTGGAAGCTGAACTGAGACAGGAGTGCAGGACTGGAAGTGTAACAGTGATGGGAGACTTCAACTACCCAGGGATAGACTGGAGTACGGGTCACTCCAACTGCACTAGGGAAACAGGATTTGTAGAAGCTGTGAGGGACTGCTTCATGGAGCAACTGGTCAGGGAACCGACGCGGGGGTGTGCTACCCTTGACCTCATCCTGAATGGATTAGGGGGGCCTGCAAGAGGGGTAGAAGTAGGAGGACCACTAGGCAACAGTGACCACAATGAAATCAGATTCACATTAGAAAGGGGGACACCCATAGTAAGGAGAACCGCAACAACTGCGCTCAACTTCAAGAAAGGGAACTATGTTGCTATGAGGGAAACGGTGGGGAGGAAGCTCAGAAACATCTTTAGGATGGAGACTGTGGAAAGCGCCTGGACCCTATTCAGGGACACCCTGCAGGAAGCACAAAAAACGTACGTCCCCAGTTTCAGGAAAGGATGCAAGAACAAGCGGACAAAGGACCCGATTTGGATCTCAGCAGAAGTAAAGAAGGCAATAAATGACAAAAAAGTGTCCTTCCGGAGATGGAAAAAGGATCCAACTGAGGAAAATCACCAGGCGCACAGGAAATGCCAAAAAGAATGCCACCGAGAGGTTAGAAAAGCAAAAGGGAAATACGAAGAGGGGCTGGCCAGGGAAGCAAAAAACTTCAAGGCATTCTTCAGTTACGTAAAGGGGAAACGACCAGCGAGAGAGGAGGTGGGGCCGTTGGACGATGGGGATAGGAAGGGAGTGATTAAGGAGGATAAAGAGGTAGCTGAGAGGTTGAACACGTTCTTCTCGTCGGTCTTCACGAGAGAAGACACATCTAATATACCGGACTCAGAGGAGCTCATGATTGGGGAACAGGCTGAAAAATTGGAGCACATAGAGGTAAGTAAGGAGGATGTCCTCAAACAGATAGACAGATTAAAATGCGGCAAATCACCGGGTCCGGACGGGATCCACCCAAGGGTTCTGAAGGAACTAAGACAAGAAATAGCGGGCACAATCCAGCATGTTTGTAACCTATCCTTGAAAACTGGAGAGGTACCAGAGGACTGGAAATTGGCGAATGTCACACCTATATTCAAGAAGGGATCGAGGGGTGACCCCGGGAACTACAGGCCGGTGAGCCTGACTTCAATTATAGGGAAGATGGTGGAAGCTATGATAAAAGACGGCATTTGTGAGCACATTGAGAGAAATGGCCTACTGAGAACAAGCCAGCACGGATTCTGTAAGGGAAGGTCGTGCCTAACGAACCTTCTGTACTTCTTTGAGGGAATAAGCAGTCGGGTGGACAATGGGGAACCCATCGACATCATTTACCTCGATTTTCAGAAGGCTTTCGACAAGGTACCACATGAAAGGCTGCTTAGGAAACTGTGGAATCACGGGGTGGGAGGGGATGTGCACAGATGGATCGAGCACTGGCTGTCGGGTAGACTGCAGAGGGTCGGAGTAAAGGGCCAATATTCTGACTGGCGGGGAGTCACGAGCGGTGTGCCACAGGGATCGGTGCTGGGGCCGTTACTCTTCAACATATTTATCAATGACCTGGAAAAAGAGGCAAAGTGCGAGGTTATAAAATTTGCAGACGATACGAAACTGTGCGGCAGAGTTAACTCCAGGGAGGAGTGTGAGGACCTGCAAAGGGACCTAGACAAGCTGGAAGACTGGGCAAACAAATGGCAAATGCGCTTTAACGTGGAAAAATGCAAAGTCATGCATATAGGGAAAAAGAACCCGTTGTTCAACTACAAATTGGGGGGGGCATTGTTGGGAGAAAGCAATCTTGAGAGAGACTTGGGTGTGCTGGTGGATGCATCACTGAAGCCATCTGCACAGTGCGCAGCGGCCTCAAAAAAAGCCAACAGGATGCTGGGCATCATAAAGAGGGGCATAACTACCAGGACGCGGGAAGTCATCATGCCACTGTATCGAGCGATGGTGCGTCCGCATCTGGAATACTGCGTTCAATATTGGTCGCCGTACCTCAAGAAAGACATGGAGGTACTTGAGAGAGTCCAAAGGAGAGCAACGAAACTGGTAAGAGGGCTGGAACACTACTCATATGCTGAGAGGTTGGATAGGCTGGGGCTCTTCTCTCTGGAAAAAAGGAGGCTCAGGGGTGATATGATAGAGACCTTCAAGATCATGAGGGGCATAGAGAGGGTGGATAGGGACAGATTCTTCAGACTGAAGGGGACAACAGGTACGAGGGGGCACTCGGAGAAACTGAAGGGAGATAGGTTCAGAACGAATGCAAGGAAGTTTTTTTTCACCCAGAGGGTCGTGGACACTTGGAATGCGCTACCGGAGGAAGTGATCAGGCAGAGTACGGTACAGGGATTCAAACAGAGACTGGATGGATTCCTGAGGGATAAAGGGATCATGGGATACTGAGAAAGCTAACCAGAAAATAAATGTAGAAACCCAACCAGGTCGTGCAGGTGCAAGACCGGAGGGCTAGGACTTTGATGGGAAGATAGGACTCAATTAGGAAACCGAGGTGGCATGGGGGCCCCTTCTGGTGATTTAGACAGGTCGTGACCTGTTTGGGCCGCCGCGGGAGCGGACTGCTGGGCAGGATGGACCTATGGTCTGACCCGGCGGAGGCACTGCTTATGTTCTTATGTTCTTATGGTCCATTTTAAAAAGTGATAGTATGAATCACTTCTTTGGAAGTTTTCTTAAGTTGTTCAATGTAAGTATGGAGTTCAGTAAAGTTCAGCAGCTTGTGGAATGTCTCATTCCCCATTCCAAGAGGTAGTGGATGTACAGCATAAGAAATAAAGTCTGGAATGTCCATAGAATAGGTTAAATAGGAGGAATTGTACAGCAAAGCGTTCTTAGGAAGGTGGCTATATCCGATGAACAGGAAACATTGTGTACAGCATGTGTGGAAAAGTCTTTGCAGTCAGGGTGCAGGAAGATGAATTAGTCCAGCAGGAACCGGCAGTCTCTTTAAACTGGTTAGATGCACACTTGGGATGAAATGATGTTTGCACAGGATCTGATGTTTGCACAGGATCAGTCAAGTCACTGGAAACTGGTGGTGTTCGCCCTTGAGATGAAATGATGTCTGTGCATACCGGGAGGGATTTGAAAAGAGTCCCGATATCATTCAGCAGCTGTACTCCAGTGTGATCCAAATAAGAGATAGAAAATGGAAGAGAAAACATGTTGCCTGTACTGAATGTAGAGAGAGAGAAACCAGGTTGCCTGTACTGAATGCATAGAGAGAGAGAGAGAGAGAGAGAGAGAGACTAGTTGCCTGTACTGAATGTGGCAACATGTATAGTTATGGAAAAAGACAGACAATAATCAGGTACTTAAGGTTCTTAATCAGACATTCCAAAAAGATATGTTTTTGTGTGCTGCATATAACTTATGGCAATTCAGAGAAACCATAATTCTGTACTGAATGTATATATAAAAAAAATTATGTCAGAAATGTGTACTGAATCTAATGAGGAGCATAGAATAAACATGGTATAGATATAGAATAAAACCTTTTCTTAAAAATATAACCCCTAACTAAGCTACATTTAGCATATGCAAATTATAGGGAAAAAAGAACATTGCGCAATTGGGCTAGTTAAAAAAAAAATTGGGGAAAAGAGCTCTAGAAATGGCCAATGTTATGTATCCTGGGGTACCCCCTAAACTAAAACAAATAGACAAAAGACAGACCACATAGGACAGACAACATAAAACACAAATTTTGAGGCGTCGGCATTATTCTTCCATCTGTCAAGTGTTCAGGGCGGAATTTAATTCTGCAAATAAACACTTTGTTATAGAAAAACACAGCAAAGATGAACACCTGAGTAGTACAAATAATGCATATCATAACCATCTCATATTCAGAAAAGGCATAAAGCTAATATCTTCTTTGGAACATCTTTATCTCTGCAGTGATAAAGAGGAACCTTGGAAAACACTAGAAATATCTTTGTGCCAAAATTGGTCTGGGATGGCTATATCCGAACTGCTGCTAGAGAAAAAAAAAAAAAAAACATTTTAAATTAGCAGCAACCTCAAGGTCACCTGGGTCCCACTGCACTCGGAGGAGTGGGCACTGCGGTGCAGAAGTCAGGTGCAGGCTAGATTTGTCTTCTTTTGTCTGCACTGTTGTGTCCTGGCATTCAGAGGCAAGGGGCAAATTCCGAAAATCATTAGTCATGTCTAGGACAGAGAAAAATGCACATTTAGGGTTAAATGTCACAGTCATTTCAGAGTGAGAGGCTGCCACTGGTACTACGGGCTTTGAAGTGTTAGTTAGAGCCTGAGAGTGTATAGTGAGCCTAACAGAGCCCTCTGAATTAGCAAATGACCCAGTTGGAGAGCCACATGCTAAAGAGATAGGTCCACTCAGACCTCTCTCCTCCATCTTAGGCACCAGTTCTGTTGCTGGAGGAAGTACTGGTTGCTGTGTTTGTGGTGCAGGATCTTTGCCCTCAAACAAAATTTCTGTGTACCTTTTCCCACAATTTTGTGCCCAAACTGAAAGATCTGTAGCCTCTGAGTGAGTTACACTACGATCATGCTTCTGCACTGGCAGGCAGCATTGTGTGGCTAACTGCACAGGAATAACCTTGTGAACCAAAGGTTTAGAAGCATTTAGAATTCCTGTACCTAATGCAAGACCAGTCACCTCAACTATTTCTTTGCCTGTATTCTCACTCGTGCTGGCAGTAGTTTCTACAATATCTTTCATTTGTTCCTTTTGTGGGATAGACACACACTTTGAAGCTTTGTCATTTAGACCCTGAATCTCACAAATTTCCATATTTTTCTGATCTCCAGTAGGAGGTGCTCTATCTGTGAAACTGATTCTAGCCCCTGTATCGATCAATTTTAATTTATCCTGACCCTCTATGGTAGTATTAACCTTGGGGCTGTCGGAAATGTCCAAAATCAAAGGTGCAACATACCTCAAGCTGAATTCTGAGTCTGACTTCTTTCCCTTATCCTGTGTCTCCAAAAGTGAGTCCACAGGTAAGTGAAAGGAGTCTGGCTGGGCTGTGAAGGCCTGAGTCACCTTGGCATTCGGACACAGAGAGTCAGGACATCCCTATGGACTAGCACTGTTGTTCCTAGCTGTCAAATCACTTTTTACTCTGTCCAATTCTATCTGCATTGTGTGACGATCCTGTTCCCATTTCCTTTTCTCTTTCTCTAATTTTTCCTTTTGGTCTCTGAGTTCATGGAAGGGAATGTAAGTGGAGGAATTTCTGTAACTACCTCTGCCATGCCCTCTATTTCCTGTGTGTGGTGTGTTCTTGTATTGGGGTGCTCCCTCAGCACGCCACCTTCTAGCTTCTGAGACTGAAATAATTTGAGCTGGCTGGGTCTTCCACACAGACCCAATCCTGAGCAGTAAAGTGTCAAAAGGTGTAGTTTTAGGGTCCTCCGAGAACAACAGAAGGTGTTTAGTAATCTCGGGAGATAATAATTCTAATAGGAATTCTTTATGTTCTCTCTGGCCATAATCTGAGGAAATGGGCCAATGTTCATGTTCGTTAAGTACCGCGTTGATTACCCACACTCTATATGCAAACTGCTCTGGTGTATCACTTGGCAGGGGTGAAAGAGTTCTAAGTACTTGCAAAGAGGTGCAGCGAAATAGTTGTTCGATGCCCATCTTTACAAATTGGTATGGATGAACAAGAGATCCAAATTTATAATAATGTGGACCCAGGGCTAGGTGCATAAGCTTATCAAAATCTGCATTGTTCCTTTTGTATTTCCCTAGACCCCAGTGAATCAGTATGTCAGTAGCCCATTTGCACCATTCATTTATGTTAAAAGGCATAGGGCCCACTTTTTCCACTATTCTTTCAATGTCACTATCTTTCATATGTCCCTGCAGCACTACAGTTACTGGAGCTGTGTCACTTATAGGGGTACTATTGGTATTGCTCTGGCCTGGTAATGAATTTTCCTCACTTTCGTTTGTCGGTTCTTCTTCCTGTTCTACATCTGTAGCTAGTTTACCTTTTCGCTGGCCTGCTACAAAAACAGTGTTTTGTTTTTCAATAAACTGACTACATGGATTATAGGGTGAATGATAGGGTGAATGTTGCACTGGTGCAGACGGCAGAATCTGTGAGGAGACAGCAATAACCTGTCCCTGTGAGGCACATTTTGACTTTAAATACTTTAATTCTGCCTTGGCCTCTTCTAATTGTTCATTTACAGTTAAAAAGGTATTTGTGGCCTGAACAATTTGGGTTCTTAGCATGGATATATTAATTTGTGCCTCATCTAAGTCTTGGGACAGCTGATGGCACTGAGTGTTCAAGTTAGTATTATCTTGTCTTAGGCTAATAATTCCCCTACATAAGCCCTGAATGAAAAGGCATTTGCGTTTATCTGTTTTCTTTCTAAACTCCTGAGAATGAGAAACCATTTGTTTCTGAATATCGTGCCATGTGTGTTCTGGAAAATTACCCTCATATGGACCCCCTTTCTTGTCAAAATATTTGTATACAATATCTAAGAGTTCTTGAAAATCAAAAGGGTTCATATTTGAGGCTGCAGAAGTCTGCCTTGGTTCGTGGGCCTTGCTCATATATTTCATGAGAGAGAATGGGCTTCTAAATGTCCCTGTCTGTGTGTAGCCTTTGAGATTGAAATGCTCCCACTTATGAAGGAGGGAGACTTTAGTTAATAGGTAGAAAAGCGAGGTAAAGCGTGTTAGGCAAGAGTTATTGGCATAAATAATACACTTATGCCCACACTTGCCCACACTGGTTACTACCTGAAATTTACAGGCAGAAGTTTAGCAGGATAAAATATAGAAGAGCAGAGATGTCAGCTGCCAGTTCCAGTCCAGTGTGCACTGGGCCTTTCACCAGGGCAGAGACTGACAAGAAATAGAATTAAAAGCACAAGGTAAAAAAAGTTAAAGTTATTAGTACAGAATGTGGCATGTCTTAATTGAGTGACTGTTTTCACTTTGAACCCTGCTTTTCTTCAGAGCAGCTCAAATATTCTTACATGCAACACCCTAGCAAGCATATAATAGCAAATCATACAATGCAAACTGGCACAGGTAAACTACAAAGACTTTTGATAGTAAAATCTCACCAAATATAAAACCCAAAATATTACTGAAACTTTTCACAATTGTGTCATCCAGTCTAAAACAATTTAAGGGTTCCAAAAGGACTTTTGATTTCTATCTCACTCTGTCTATCAATCAAAATTGAAATAAAATCTCACCAAGTATAAAACCCCACAATATTACTGGAACTTTTCAACAGTGTGTCATCCAGTCTAACGTACAATCAATCTAAGGGTTTTCCAAGGACTTTTGATTTCTATATCACTCTGTCTATACATAATCCTATTGCACAGTGCATAAAAAAATTAAATTCTACTTACCCAAATGAAATCATCAGGAAGGACCGAGACAGAGCCCCCAAAATGTCAGTTTGAAGGTGGCCCCCACAATATTAGGTGGTAAGGGTTAAGTGAAAGGCGTACTGACAAACGCCAGGTCCCAGGTTCAGTTCCCTCACAGATGACTCACCAGGAAGTAGAATAATAGACACGACCAGAGGTGATTGCATAAAGAATATATTATAGAAATAGTCTTACAGAAAAGTAATATTTATAAGCATTACAATTAAGCAGAGAGCATTACACTTAAGCAGAGAGCATTACACTTAAGCAGAGAGCAAGCAGTCTCACTGCCTTACAGAGGTCAGAGGCAGAGAGGGACATAGAAGCTTGTAGTTCTAGGAAGCTTCGTGTTAGATAAATAAAGGGAAGGATAGATAGAGAGAGGGAGAGTGAAGACCGAACCAGAGTGCCGAGCAAAGAGCCAAGAGGTAGTTAGATAGAAAGAGAGAGAGGTCTAGCTTGATAGAAAAAGAGAGCTGTATGTGTGTTGCAGAGAGCAGGCTTTTATACCTTGGAATCTTATTCTGAATAGAGAAAATATTGTATCTCCCAGTATCTTTCTGTTTAGAACTTGCAAACTGTTTGAGACAATGGTCAATTTAATAGACAAAGGAGGGTGAGAAACCTGATGGGATTAAGTCTCTGGCTTGATCTGTGCACCATTATCCTAAGCACCCTCTTAATCAGGCATTAACACCTTTTAGCTAGCCATGATTCAATCGGGGCTACTTGAATCAATCAGGGCTACTGCACACAGAGTCTATCTGCATTCCCATGCCAGAGTTAGATTGATATAATCTCCCAGAGGCCTCTAGGCTGACACCTATCCCAGGCCCTCTTGAATTAAGGCAGTCTCTGTTTCCACCACCTCTTCCGGGAGACTGTTTCACGCGTGCCTTGGTTCCACTTTGAGCTGCTTTGCCTCACATTCTGGAGTTTCTGCAGGATGGCCTGGAGCGAGACCTTGTCTGGTCCTCCCTTCGGGTGCAGATTGCTGCTTTGTTGTTCTTTTGCGGTGGATAACTATCAAGCTGTGAATTTTGTCTTCTCTCCATTCCTTTGTTTGACACTACTGTGTAGATGTTCAGGCACGTCAGGATGCGGTGTTTGGTGTGCATGTTCTTGTGGCTCTTTGGGGGTCCCACCCATGATGAGTCCCATCTGTTTCAGTGCCGTTTTGGAGGACTCTAAAGAAGGAGAAATTAGGTCCTTACCTGCTAATTTTCTTTGTTTTAGTCCTTCCAGACCGGCACAGACCCCGCCCTGTCATTTTGTTCTGTGTGTTCATGAAGAGTATGGGTTTTTCTGTGGGAATTGGTGGTTTTGGTTGTTTGGGGAGTTTAAAGAGTAGCGGCTGGTTTAGTTGGCGATCTGTGGAGTGTTTCTGAAAGGTTTTTGTTCTAATCAGTATCCAACAGTGTTTGCCTTTGTCTTCTTGTAAGTGGGGAGTGGGGATGTTATTGTTTTCTGCTTGGCTATTTGTTAAGACTGATTGTAAGAGGGACTGCACAGCCCACTTGTACAGAAGCCAAAATTCAGTGTCTCTGTCTCCACCTGCTGACAGAGGAGCATAAACCCATCTGTGTCTGTGCCGATCTGGAGGGACTAAAAGAAGATTAGCAGGTAAGGACCTAACTTCTCCTTTTTTTTCCTACATATTACCTTGATGTCTGTTGAAGAAAATGACTACCATCATCATCTTATCAGCTTTGCTTAGATTAACCATGCAGGAGGTTGACTTGTGTTTTTTCATTTTAATTCTTGTAGTACCTTGTTGACTGTGATGATGTGATCTTTATGAAAGAGGGCTGCATCACAGAGAGAGGAACCCATGAGCAATTGATAAACTTAAACGGTGACTATGCTGCCATATTTAACAACTTGCAGCTGGGAGAGACCCCACATATTGAGGTATGATTAAGTATTCTAATTCTAAGTCTATATCTTTTTGAAACTTACTTATTTTTCAGGCAATCCGGTGATTTCCTTGGATCAAATAAATAGGTGTTTTATCACTATATTCTCATGACAATCATTTTGTGTCATTTTGGGAGGACTCCATTCATTGACTCAAAAACATACTTTTTTCTAATTTTTTGATGAATTTGGGAAATAAGGTTTTGTTCACAAAAGATATACCTACCGTGTTTTACCGAAAATAAGACAGGGACTTATATTAATTTGTGCTCCATAAAATGCATTAGGGCTTATTTTCAGGGAATGTCTTATTTTTGGGGAAACACTGTGTCTACCATTGACACTTGCCATGTTATACCTATGCCTCTTGCCCATCCCTTTGTGCACTGGAACCCCACCGACCCTCCCACCTTTGGGAAGGAGGGAAAGGTATAATACGGTGGGAGGGTCGATGGGGTTCCAGTGCACAAAGGTAATGGGAAGGAGGGATCTTAACTAGGGCTTATTTTGGGGGTAGGGCTTATAATAGGACCTACCCCGAAAATCATGCTAGGGCTTATTAAAAGCAACTTCAATGCTGTCAGAGACTCAGCTTGATGTATCGACCTAGATCTCCTGCCTTTGCACTCCCACCATTTTGGTATCTTCTCAGACTTAAGAAAGAAGTTTCCGAAATCCCAGATAGCTGAAGAGCCTGAAGTACAGGAAGCTAAGCATAATTGATGTTGTAACTTGTGGGAAATATCTGACTTAATCGACATAAGAATGCCAAGATTCCTTGATAAGGTACAGGTTATGTTAAACCTCAGTTGACAAATCTGAGTAACTCAATCTTATTGTGACCAGATTTGGTGTTGAACATATGTATTGACAAAGAAATTATACAGTTCTTATAGTTCAATGATTTTTATTGATGACTCCACAACAGTACAAAAATAAAGAATATAAAACATTGCAATCCAAGTCATCCAATTGTATATGCCCCCAACCTCCCTCTCCCTCCTACAATGGTCCTCCTCTGAAATGAGTTGCAAGGAGCAGATAACAGATACAAATGTAAACTGTAGATAGTGTAAGAAAGAGGAAAACAAACTGATTCCAAGGCCAGCCTCCAAAAGAGATAAGCAGTAGAGACCTCATAAGCATAATTGCAATTAAATTTCTTATGATTAATCACACAGAACTCCTTGAATGCAGTATCAGTAATACAAAACCAATTCTCTAGTCCACTCTATCAAGCCCCTCCTTCCAATGTACAGCTTCTCCCATCATAGATGAAGGTAAGAAATCCAGACCAATTATGTCCTCAAAACAAATTCAGAATCTGACTGCGCAATCTATGTGAAATGGAATGTAGGTAGGAATCCCAAATACTCAGAAAAAGCTTTCTTCTTTTGTAAGTGCCCCTAGCATCTCTCGTCTCCCAACCCATCTGTTCATGCAGGCTAACTCTCCCTCCCCAAAAAGAGGGAGCATTAGTCGAAGTCCACTTTCAGGATGGCTTTCTGACCCAAAGTCTAGACCCCCTCCCCTTAATGCTGCTTAAACCCAGCAAGCCCAGCAAATACCTCCAATCTCTGTGCCAATACTCGCGTGATATATGCTCCCACCCTCTTCCAAAAGACCTGAACGTTTAGACAGAGCCAAAAGATATGAAAAAACCCAGCCGCCTCCAAATTACACTTAAAGCAATGTTGAGTCTGCAGATAACCCATTTTATGCATCTGAGGGGTCGTAATATGTGCTCTATGAATCACTTGAAAAGCACACTCCTTTAACAAAACACTACGGACCTCATTAGGAATGTGTACAATACTAGCCCTAGGGATCCCAGGTAGACACTAAACCTCCCAGATCTTGTTCCCATCTGTGTCACAAGAGGGAAAAATCTATAGGGGAAATGGCAGTAGACAAAGCCACCCAAGTATCTGAAAAGGATATCCTCCCAAAGGAAATAAGATCAAACAAGTGTCACAGCTTATCCCCCAAAGGAAAAGCCAGGGCATTCTTGTCTAGTGAAGAAAAATAATGTTTCAATTGACAGTGTAACAGTCGTCCCACCCTAGGTGTTACTATTTGCAAAAAATCTGCAAAGGTAAGCAAAATTCCCGTGGGGTCAAGCAGATGTTCTAAAAGAGATAGGGATTGGGACTTGTATACTCCCTTTTTGTAGTTTTACAACCACACTCAAAGCAGTTTACATACAGGTACTTCAAGCATTTTCCCTATCTGTCCTGGTGGGCTCATAATCTATACCTGGGGCAGTGGAGGATTAAGTGACTTGCCCACGGTCACAAGGCTGGAATGAGCTTTGACAGAGACTCCAGTAGATAGAACCTAAGCACACTACTGGGCATAGCTCTGAGTTTCTGGCACAGAAATATCTGAGAAAAAGGACCATTTAAATTAAATGATTAATTTATGGAGCTTCTATGGTTGGACAGGCTGGATGGCCTGCTGTCATTTACTATGTTATGTTACTGTCCTCCCAGTTGTGAAATGCCTTATTTTCTTGACTTGGCAAAAAAGCTAGATTTCCTCTGATGAGCAACAGTGTGGAACCATTGGGGTTTTACCCCAGATGCATCACCAAAAATCTCCATGCTTAACCATCCAGCTATGTTTGAGGGCTACAGATAAAAGCGTGGTCGGGACGTGTAAAATGGAATTAAAATAATACGGTGCTATTTAGGCCTGTTCCAATGACAGAGGATTATAATGTTGGCTACCCATAAGCCAACCATTAATGTGCCGAAGGAGACAGGCAATGATACAGTTCTTAATATTAGTGCATAGAGAGGTCCTTTGTGTAATCAGAGGCGTTGAAGATCTTAAGCAGGTTTCAGAAAACCTTTTCCTAAAGCCTAAGACATTTTTACCATAATACATGTGTCCAATAGATATTGGAATTAGAAAATAAAACAATACAATCTTTATTTGTATACCACCAATACCTCTTCGAAATTCACATCAGTTCACAAACAATTAAATATCTAATATTAGGCGCTTGGAACTTCCGTATCTGTTCAAAAGGCTCACAATCTAACTAAAGCATCTGAATAAACACATACGATGTAGCAAAGGAAAAAAGAAACCAACATTCATAATCAAAACCCCAGAAAGGGTTAAAACGAAAAACAAAATAGCAAAAATTAATCCAAAACAAAAACAACCAAAACAAATAAAAATAAGATAAGGCCCTGTTAAATTAAACTACCAGCATTTTGAACAGTACAGGTCTAAGTCACTGAACCAGGCAAAATCATTTCCTTAGCAGCTGAAAGCTGGATGTCAGCCGAGGTCACGATGCAAGATTGGCCCTCCTTGCCAATTCCAGGCAGCACAGCTAGAGCACCCATCTCCTCCCTCAGGAATCTCTCCACAGCTTCAACAGCAGTGTCGCAGAGGAAAGAAAAAAACATAAACAGCAGAGGCAGGGTCCAACCATTGTCCGGTCCTTGAATCCCCAGCCACATTGCCGGAAAAGACACCTTCAAAACACCCTCAATCGCTTCAGAAATCGGCTGCGATCTTCCCATATCTCACCAGCACTACCAAATACCTACCTACCTATTCATTATGACTTAATAAATTATGACATCTTCAATCAATTGTGAAATCTTACCTAAATTCAGCACTCGCACATAAATATCATATTGTTACAGTGCTGTTTTGTACCAAAATAAATTTAACCTATAATTTTTTAAAATAAAAGTGTTTAATAATGTTGTGCAATGTGCTCAGTGTTCCAACCCAACGGTCATGAATAAATACTAAGACCAAATGTTTTGGGGAACCATCATCGCATTATTATGTTCCCAGCACCAGCCTATATTATATTGCTATTGACACTGTTTAGTATAGTGCTACTTGATAATACGGCACAATACAGCTAATATTTCTCAAATTCTTAAAGCAATATCAAGGTGGCTTGTTGGGTTCCACCTAGTTTTCTTTAATTGTATTTGGTTAATGGTAGAGCAGACTTGGCTTTGCTGGGGAGTTCCCTGTGCCCCTCTCTTTCTTTCTCCTTTTGTAGTGGTTGTCAACTGCTTTGGTACAAACTGAGGAGCAAGAGTACAGAGCAGGCAGAGCCGAAAAAGTTAGATGATATCTTCTACATAACTTGCAATTAGAGGTGAATTACCCACTGGTTCAAGATTTGTATGGCTTTCTACTGGAAAGAAGGTTATTGAATTAAGAACCTAATCTTCCCATATGCCAGTTTGTTGTCTAAACTCTACTCTATAAATATGCAACTATCTTACATAGTGTGTATTTGCAAGAGGGACAGAGGCAGGGCTCTCGAGCATCTTACGTAGGTGGGACATTACTGCTAGTATTCTGTAACGGAGTACACTCCTGCAAGCTTGCCCTCATGGTGCTATAAGCGTAAAGGTGAGGCAACAGGGTCCACTCACATGGCCTGGCTATAACCAGGACACTAAAATACAGATTTTATTGTAAAATATATTTTATTGAGCTTAACAAGAGATGATACAAAAGTACAAGGCAACACAGAGAGTAAGTGATAACGGGAGGCCCTTCCATAACTGCAATCGAATAACAAGAGTGCGGAACAACGGCTCTACGTTCAGAGAATAAAGACTGGAGAGGTCGCGTGGTATGAGGACTCCCAAATATTTTAGTTCAGACTCCGCCCACCGGAGGGGAAAGGGACCCCTCCACGTCGTACGAACTTCAAGACAAGAGGGAAGGGCGACTGATTTATCCAGATTGAGCGATAGGCCAGAATAAAACCCATACTCAGAGAGGAGATCCAACGCAGCGGGTAAAGAAACCGCAGGGTGAGTAAGAATAAGAAACAAATCATCTGCAAAAGCCAAAGTTTTCAGGTCTACCCCCGCTACACGGAGACCCCGGACATCCTCAAAAAGATGCAGAGTACAAAGTAAAGGTTCCAAAGAAAAAAGTAAAGGAGAAAGAGGGCAGCCCTGTCTGGTACTCCGGAGAATGGGAAAAGAGTCAGTACGAGTACCATTGACTAACAAAGATGCCCGAGGATTAGAATATAAGGAACGAATCGCTTGAAGGAAGAACCCCTGAAGCCCCACACACTCCAAAGAATGAAACAAAAAGGACCCGTGCACACTATCAAATGCTTTAGAAGCATCTAAACTAACAAATAAGGCAGGGATCTGGTGTTGTTGACAATGGGCAAGCGCAAAAAGGACCTTCCGCACATTGCAAACCGATTGGAGGCCACGAACAAAACCCACTTGATCTTTGTGGATTACAGAAGGTAGATGAGGGGCCATACAGTCGGCCAACATACGATAAAAAAGCTTAAGATCAACGTTGATCAGAGAGATCAGGCGATACGATCCTGGATCATCCGTTCCCTTGCCTGGTTTCAATAATAAAGTGATAAGGACTTCATTAGCATAACAGGGAAAAGATCCACGGTCAACAGCAGAATTGAAGTAAGCCAACAACGGGCCACACAAGTGGGGGGGAAAGAAATTTATAGAACTCGCCAGAAAAGCCATCGGGTCCCGGGGCTTTCTCAGAGCGTAAGGCTTTTATGGCAGACTGCAATTCACTTGCTTGGAACGGACGATTAAGGGCCACCACCGCATCCTCAGAAAGGCTCGGCATCCCCGACGAGCAAATATAATCTTCCAGGAGCTCTGGGGAGACACCCTCCGGGGCAGTATAAAAACGCTCAAAAAAATCAAATAGTAACATAGAATATGATGGCAGAAAAGGGCCGGCCGCCCAACAAGTGTGCCCAATCAAGATCCCTCCCACCCTCGAGAAACTATCCCCTGTTATACCTCTGTAGCGACCCCATCTGCTTGTCCCATCGTCTCTTGAAGTCTACCGTATTACTGGCCTCGACCACCTGACGTGGAAGACCATTCCATCTATCAATCACCCCTGGTGTCCCCATGAAATCTTCCTCCCCTAAGTCTCAGCGGATGTCCTCTTGTCACCGTGGGACCCGTAAGAGTAAAGATTTCCTCCTCCTCCTCCTCCTAGATGCGGCCCGTTATGTATTTGAAGGTTTCTATCATGTTCCCCCTTTCTCTGCGCTCCTCGAGCGAGTATAAGCGCAGCCTGCTCAGTTGATCTTCATATGGAAGATTTTTGAGTCCTGAGACCAACCTTGTGGCCATTCTCTGAATGGCCTCAATTCTCTTCACATCTTTTTGGTAGTGTGGCCTCCAAAACTGAACACAGTACTCCAGGTGCGGTCTCACCATGGATCTATTTAACGGCATTATAACTTTGGGCTTTCGGCTGATAAAGCTTCTTCTGATGCAGCCAAGCATTTGTCTAGCCTTTGCTGAGGCTTTTTCTACCTGATTTGTAGCCTTCATGTCTTCACGGATGATTACTCCCAAATCCTTTTCTGCTACCGTTCTTGTTAATTTTACTCCATTTAAGGAGTACCGCAGACACCTCCACGGTACAAGACACCCTATTCCCCCCCCCCCCGGAGTCCGAAGTGACAAAATCGGCTGCCGACACATCCGAGCATCAACCAGGCGCGCCAACAAACGCCCCGGCTTATTGCCAAAGCGTGGAAGAAATGTGGTCGACTTTGAAAGCCACCATACAGAAAGCGACAAACCGTTATGTTAAATTAGTAAGTAAACGGCGAAGGAACAATAAGCCGCAGTGGTTCACTGTGGAGATCTCAGACCTCATCAAAGAGAAGAAAAAAGCATTCATCTCTTACAAACAATCGGGGAAGCAGGAATCTAGAGCAGACTACCTGATCAAGTCAAAAGCCATCAAAACAGCAGTCAGGGAGGCTAAATTCCACATGGAGGAGTCTCTGGCAAAGAACATCCAGAAGGGAGATAAGTCCTTCTTCAGGTATATCAGCGACAGAAGTAAAAACTCAGGTGGGATAGTACGTCTTAGGAAACCGGACGGAGACTATGTGGAAAAGTACTCGAAAAAGGCCCAACTGTTAAATAAATACTTCTGCTCAGTCTTCACCCGAGAAGCGCCAGGGCTCGGCCCTCAACTACAGACAAAGGTTGACTCAGTTGACCCGTTTAGTAATTTCGAGTTTACGCCCAGCAGTGTCTACGGTGAGCTATGAAAGCTCAAGGTTAATAAGGCAATGGGGCCTGACAACCTACACCCCAGGGTGCTCAGGGAGTTGAGTGATATCTTGGTGGAGCCGTTGTCCGCGCTCTTCAACCTCTCCCTTAGTACAGGCTGCGTCCCGTTGGACTGGAAGACGGCTAACGTCATTCCACTCCACAAGAAAGGCTCAAGATGGAGGCAGCAAATTACAGACCAGTGAGTCTCGCATCAGTAGTGAGCAAACTGATGGAAACTCTAATCAAACGCCAATTGGATACGATCCTGAATGAGGAGAATCTACGGGATCCCCGTCAACATGGATTTACTAAGGGGAGATCCTGCCAATCCAACCTGATTAGCTTCTTTGACTGGGTGACGGGGAAGCTGGATGTTGGGGAGTCCCTGGACATCGTATACCTGGACTTTAGCAAAGCATTCAATAGCATACCACACCGCAGGTTGCTGAGCAAGATGAGTTCTATAGGATTGGGTGACACATTGACGAAATGGGTGGGGAACTGGCTTGGAGGTAGGCTTCAAAGGGTAATGGTGAACAGCACCCCCTCCGAAATGACAGAGGTGATCAGTGGAGTGCCCCAGGGCTCGGTCTTGGGCCCGATCCTATTCATCATCTTTATAAGAGATTTGACAGAAGGGCTCCGAGGTAAAATAACATTATTTGCCGATGACGCCAAACTAAGCAATGTAGTGAGCAAAAGCACAACGGACAAAAATTCAATGCCCGACAACATGATGCACGACCTACTCCTACTGGAGCGCTGGTCTAGGACCTGGCAACTCAGATTCAGTGCCAAAAAATGCAAAGTTATGCACCTGGGCAGCCAAAATCCATGCAAGACTTATACCCTAAATGGCGAGATCCTAACAAGAACGGTAGCAGAACGAGACTTAGGGGTGATCGTCAGTGAGAATATGAAGGTTGCCAATCAAGTGGAGCAAGCTTCATCCAAGGCTAGACAAATCATAGGTTGCATACGCAGGAGTTTCGTCAGCCGTAAGCCTGAAGTCATTATGCCATTGTATAGATCCATGGTGAGGCCCCACCTGGAATACTGTGTTCAATTCTGGAGGCCGCATTATCGCAAGGATGTGCTGAGACTGGAGTCGGTCCAGAGAATGGCCACCAGGATGGTCTCGGGACTCAAGGATCTCCCGTATGAAGAATGGCTAGATAAATTACAGCTATACTCGCTCGAGGAGCGAAGAGAAAGGGGAGACATGATCGAGACGTTCAAGTATCTCAAGGGCCACATCGAAGCGGAGGAAGATATCTTCTTTTTCAAGGGTCCCATGGCAACAAGAGGTCATCCGTGGAAAATCACGGCCGGGAAACTGCGTGGCCACACCAGGAAATTATTTTTCACTGAAAGGGTGGTTGATCGCTGGAATAGTCTTCCACTTCAGGTGATTGAGGCCAGCAGCGTGCCTGATTTTAAGGCCAAATGGGATCGACACGTGGGATCTATTCACAGGGTAAAAGTAGGGGAGGGTAATTAGGGTGGGCAGACTGGATGGGCCGTGGCCCTTATCTGCCGTCTATTTCTATGTTTCTGTGTTTATAATACTCCTTTCAGAGATGGAAGGTGCAAGGACTTCAATATCTTTTCCACCTGTTTTTGGAGGAGGGGAGGATAGCAACCCTGTGGTGCTTTAATTCCAAGACATACTATTTGGAGGCTTAAGGCTTGCCCCATCTGTCTTCAACTTGCCAGTATTAAGGAGGAGCTCTGCCAACTTAAACAGGAATTGAATACAATTAAAGCAGCTTCCATCACTCCACAAAATCATACCAACTTACCACCTCTACCTCAAAGAATAAAACAGCCCAGGAATAAATGGGTCACAGTAGGCTCAGGAAGACTGCGACATATAACACAGAAACATCCACCTTCACTAATATTACCTCTACAGAATTCCTTCGCTCCACTAGTGCACTGCGATACTCAGGAAAACAGAAGGGAGGTGGGACTTGAACCAATGAAGGAAACTGAAGAGAACAAGAGCACCCTAAGTACAAATAAAAAAGCCAAAAACAGAAAACTATTACTGTTGGGGGATTCCATCATCAGAGGCATTAACCTTGGAACACAGGGCGAGGAGACCAAAATAGTGAAATGTCTTCCAGGATCCTCAGCTACCAGGAGTTCCAGGCAAATACTGACTATAATTAAGGAAGAAACTAAGGATTTTAACACTGATGTTGTTATCCATTTGGGAACAAATGACCTGGCCAACAACTCCACACTTGCAGCACAGAAAGCTTTTCGGGAGCTTGGTGAGGGCGTGAAACCTTTTGTAAAGACTTTAGCTTTTTCTGAAATACTGCTTGCATATGGACAAGGAGAGCAAAGAGTGAAAAACACAGAGGACTTTAATAGATGGCTTAGAGCCTGGTGTCATCAAGAAGGCTTTAGGTACATAGGAGGATGGGGAAATACATGGAAGGACAAGAAGCTATATTGCACTGATGGGCTACATATTACTACAGCAGGAAAAAGAAACCTTGCAGAGAAATTTAGACAATATTTTTCTAGGCATTTAAACTAGAAGGTGGGGGTGGTGTATGTACGAAGGACAATTATAGAGACCATCCCCGGCAAAAGAAAATATGTGATAGTAGTAAAGGCTGCAACATAAGCAATATCAGCAACTCATTTCTTAGTATTGCAACGGAAAGTGAAACGACACAAAAATCCATACGAAAAAGGAGATTATCGCTGAAAAATAGCTGGAAAGCGATGACCACAAATGCTCGCAGTCTAAGCAACAAAGTTCATGATCTGCAAGCCCTGATATTAGAGGCAGATCTAGATATTGTTGCTATCACAGAGACATGGTTCAGTGAATCACATGGATGGGATGCAAACATACCGGGATATAATCTTTTTAGGAAGGACAGAGATGGTCATAAAGGTGGAGGAGTAGCTCTCTATGTAAAGATCAATATCCAAGCGACCGAAATGCAAGGGATCTGGGGAGAGGAAGAAGCGATATGGATTGCTCTGAAAAGAGAAGATGGAACTTCTATCTACGTGGGTGTAGTCTACAGACCTCCGACTCAATCGCAGCAAATTGATAAGGATCTGATTGTGGATATCCAAAAGTTTGGAAGAAAAGAGGAGGTTCTGCTGTTGGGAGATTTCAACCTGCCGGATGCGGACTGGAATGTTCCGTCTGCGGAATCGGAAAGAAGTAGGGAGATTGTGGATGCCTTTCAAGAGGCTCTGCTCAGACAAATGGTGACGGAACCCACAAGGGAAAAAGCGATATTGGATCTGGTCCTCACAAATGGAGAGAGTATCTCTAATGTTCGAGTGGGTGCTCACCTGGGTAGTAGCGATCATCAAACGGTTTGGTTTGATATAACGGCTAAAGTGGAGAGCGGCCGCACGATACTTAAAGTCCTAGATTTCAAACGGACGGACTTTAATGCAATGGGAAAGTACCTGAAGAAAGAGCTGTTAGGATGGGAGGACATAAGAGAAGTGGAAAGACAGTGGTCTAAGCTGAAAGGAGCGATAAAAATGGCTACGGACCTTTATGTGAAGAAAATCAATAAAAACAAGAGAAAAAGGAAGCCGATATGGTTCTCCAACCTAGTGGCTGAGAAAATAAAGGCGAAAGAGTTGGCGTTCATGAAATATAAAAAAACCCAAGAAGAGGAGAGCAGAAAGGACTACAGGGTGAAACTGAAAGAAGCCAAGAGAGAGATACGTTTGGCGAAGGCACAGGCGGAAGAACAAATGGCTAAAAATGTAAAAAAGGGAGATAAAAATTTTTTCAGATATATTAGTGAAAGGAGGAAGATAAAAAATGGAATTGCTAGGCTAAAAGATGCTGGGAACAAATATGTGGAGAGTGATGAGGAGAAAGCAAATGTGCTAAACAAATACTTCTGTTCTGTGTTCACAGAAGAAAATCCTGGAGAAGGACCGAGATTGTCTGGCAAAGTTACATGAGAAAATGGAGTAGATTCTGCGCCGTTCACGGAGGAGGGTGTTTATGAGCAACTTGAAAAACTGAAGGTGGACAAAGCGATGGGACCAGACGGGATCCATCCCAGGATACTAAGGGAGCTCAGAGAGGTTCTGGCGAGTCCTATTAAAGACTTGTTCAACAAATCTCTGGAGACGGGAGTGATTCCTGGGGATTGGAGGAGAGCGGATGTGGTCCCTATTCATAAAAGTGGTCACAGGGATGAAGCAGGAAACTACAGGCCGGTGAGCCTCACTTCAGTTGTTGGAAAAATAATGGAAGTGTTGCTGAAAGAAAGGATAGTGTATTTCCTTGAATCTAATGGGTTACAGGATCCGAGGCAACATGGCTTTACAAAAGGTAAATCGTGCCAAACGAACCTGATTGAATTTTTTGATTGGGTGACCAGAGAGCTGGATTGAGGACATATGCTAGATGTAATTTACTTGGATTTCAGCAAAGCCTTTGATACAGTTCCTCATAGGAGGCTGTTGAACAAACTTGAAGGGCTGAAGTTAGGACCCAAAGTGGTGAACTGGGTCAGAAATTGGCTGTCGGACAGACGCCAGAGGGTGGTGGTTAATGGAAGTCGCTCGAAGGAAGGAAAGGTGACTAGTGGAGTCCCTCAGGTATCGGTGCTGGGGCCAATCCTGTTCAATATGTATGTAAGTGACATTGCTGAAGGGTTAGAAGGAAAAGTGTGCCTTTTTGCAGATGATACCAAGATTTGTAACAGAGTAGACACCGAAGAGGGAGTGGAAAATATGATAAAGGATCTGCAAAAGTTAGAGGAATGGTCTAATGCCTGGCAACTAAAATTCAATGCAAAGAAATGCAGAGTAATGCATTTGGGGATTAATAATAGGAAGGAACCGTATATGCTGGGAGGAGAGAAGCTGATATGCACGGACGGGTAGAGGGACCTTGGGGTGATAGTGTCCGAAGATCTAAAGGCGAAAAAACAGTGTGACAAGGCATTGGCTGCTGCCAGAAGGATTCTGGGCTGTATAAAGAGAGGCGTAGTCAGTAGAAGGAAGAAGGTGTTGATGCCCCTGTACAGGTCATTGGTGAGGCCCCACTTGGAGTATTGTGTTCAGTTTTGGAGACCGTATCTGGCGAAAGACGTAAGAAGACTTGAGGCGGTCCAGAGGAGGGCAACGGAAATGATAGGAGGCTTGCGCCAGAAGACGTATGAGGAGAGACTGGAAGCCCTGAATATGTATACCCTAGAGGAAAGGAGAGACAGGGGAGATATGATTCAGACGTTCAAATACTTGAAGGGTATTAATGTAGAACAAAATCTTTTCCAGAGAAAGGAAAATGGTAAAACCAGAGGACATAATTTGAGGTTGAGGGGTGGTAGATTCAGGGGCAATGTTAGGAAATTTTACTTTACGGAGAGGGTGGTGGATGCCTGGAATGCGCTCCCGAGAGAGGTGGTGGAGAGTAAAACTGTGACTGAGTTCAAAGAAGCGTGGGATGAACACAGAAGAATTAGAATCAGAAAATAATATTAAAGATTGAACTAGGCCAGTTACTGGGCAGACTTGTACGGTCTGCGTCTATGTATGGCCGTTTGGAGGAGGATGGGCAGGGGAGGGCTTCAATGGCTGGGAGGGTGTAGATGGGCTGGAGTAAGTCTTAACAGAGAATTCGGCAGTTGGAACCCAAGCACAGTACCGGGTAAAGCTTTGGATTCTCGCCCAGAAATAGCTAAGAAGAAAAAAAAAAAAAAATTTAAATTGAATCAGGTTGGGCAGACTGGATGGACCATTCGGGTCTTTATCTGCCGTCATCTACTATGTTACTATGTAACCTTTGCAGAATTACGCCAGACTTTTGATTTACAGCCTAATGACTTGTTTGCTTATTACCAGATTCGCCATTATGTACAAGCTCTACCGGTGGCCCACCTCACTGAGGATAATAGAGAGGCACTCTCAGAACTTTTTAGCCTTTCTGTGCAACAGAGAATTCCTCTTCGCTTTCATATTGTGGGGGTCCGGGACTGTCAACCTGGCCCTAACTTGAACATCTTGGCGACCACGTGGGCAGAAGACCTTCAGTGTGCACTTACGGCTCCTCAGCTACAACGGGTCTTGAAACATATTCAAAAGGTATCTCCTAATATCACCCACTGGGAAATGCAATTGAAAATTGTTATGAGACTCTATATCCCGCCAGAGCGAGCAGCCCGAATGGGGATTACCCCGTCTCACTTGTGCCCAAAATGTGATCATGCTCATGCTTCCTTGGTTCACATGCTTTGGGCTTGCCCTAAAATTTTCCAGTTTTGGAGTCACTTGGGACATTATGTTATGCTGCTTGGGGGGAGGTGTTGGCTTCCACAACCGAGAGCATTATTTGGATTTTACAATATTGCCACGCCTAAACCCAAGGGAATGTCTGCATTTATAACCAGAGTACTCTTGATGGGGAAGAAAGCCATTCTCACCAACTGGCTGTCTACTACTCCCCCGACTTATGCTCAATGGAGATCCCTGATGATAATCCACGCAACGCTAGAGCGGAGACTGGTGGGAGATTTGGATCGTGGTCCAGGTCGTAGATTTCGCTAGTCCTGGGAATGTTTCTGGCAGGATCTCAATCCACATGCCCGTAGTAGACTCTTAAATATTTAGGAAGATTTCGGACTCTCAGTGTTTGTTATGGCATTGGACTCCGGGGGTGGGGAGGGTTGGGGAGGGGGGTCGGGGTTGTTGCATTGTTCTTTCTTGGAATAAGTTACTGATTGTATTGTTTGTTTTCTGTTGGAACAATAAAAATCATTTGAACATAATGTTTATAATAAGCTGCCCACCGCTGGTAACGAGAATGAAGAAGAGAGTTGAGAGCCCCCTGGGTAGACAGATAGTGCTCCCTAGTCGTCTCCGAAGGAGACGCAGAAAAAGCCTTCTTAGCAGCCCGTAAGGCCCGCTCCAAGGTAAGAATATCAGAGTGATTTTGTTTATTGTGAGCACTAAGAAAAGAAATCAGGTAACCCCGAATCACCGACTTGGCTGCCTCCCAAAACAAGATAGGATCGTCCTGATGTTGAGCATTGTGAGTCACATAATCATCTCACTGAGCCTGTAGAAAACGCCGAAATTCCACAATGTGCTCCAGATAAAAGGGGAAGCGCCAAGAAGGGGAGCGAAGGTACGTAGAATTCAAATGAATATCTAGCCATATCAGGGTGTGGTTAGAAATACTAAGTGGGCCATTCTCTGCCAACACAACCGAAGGGAATAATCCCAGAGACACAAAAATATAGTCAATCCTAGACCAGGTATTATGCTCACAAGAGAGATGGGTAAAGTCCCGGACTTCGGGGTGCAAGAGGCGCCAGGGATCCACCATGGACAGAGTGTCACAAAAACCCGCAAGAAGGCATCCTTTAGCTCTCAAAGGCATGGCAGTGGGACCAGACTTGTCGCACTCCGGGTCACTGACCAAATTAAAGTCACCAACCAAAAGAATAGGATCACCAGAAAAACACAAATGCAAGCGAACCAGCTGTTGTAAAAAAGAAGATTCAGACGAATTAGGATCATAGACCACTAGCAGCAAATAGCTCCGGTCCTCCAAGGTAAGACGCAAAAGAAGGTAACGGCCCTCCAATGACTTTTCCAATACCTGGACACCAAGAGGCAAAGACTTACGGATCAGCACCGCAATACCCCCACGGTGTCCTGACGAAGACGCAAAATAGAGGTCCCCCACCCAAGACCTACGCAACTTAAGATGTTCAACATCCGTCAGACGGGTTTCCTGCAAACAAGCTATATCGGAGTGATAACGTTGTAAAGCAGTCAAAATTTTGGAACGCTTAATCGGCGAAGTGATGCCCCCCACATTCCAAGAAGTGAGCCTAAAGGGGGTACTCATCTATCAGGTAAGTAAGAAAAGAGCAGAGAACAAAGATAAGTACAGAGAAGAATCCCAGGAGCCCAGCCTCCCCCAGGGCCACAAGTAGCAAACCCCACACACTGTTGTAACTGACAAGGACATAGTAGAAAACCCCGCAAACCACTGCCCCTAAGGACTGAAGGAGGACTGACCCCCCCCAACCCAAACCCAACCCAACTGCCCCCCTATCAAAACCACCACCCCCATTCCAACCAAATCCCCGAAATCCGTTTCACCCCACCGTAGCAGACTGGAGTGACGGAGTCATGTAGAGATGTGATAGGACCCCCAGGCCCCCCTCTCCAGCCCTAAGCAGAAACCCAATCAGAAACCAGACCAGACACCATAATCGAGCCCCACACACTCAAAGCAGGCGGACGAAAGAAGCCCCCGAAGCCATAACTCCCCCGGAGGGACCAACACCCCGTAAGCATGGCAGAAGCAAAGCCCCCAGGAGTCCCCCAAGCACAGGCGCAGACACCCATCAGAAGATACACAATCGAGCAAAACCCTCCCCCACAAGCAAACAACCCACAAAAGCTGCGCACCCATTCATTCTCCCACAAGCACCCAAAACCCCTAACACACAAAAGAACCCTCCATGTGCCCAGAACAGCCAGTCTTCAATGGCACCAAAAGACAAAAATAAACAAAAAAAAGAGAAGGAATCCCCCTCTAAACCACGAGAGGCAAGGGCAGCAAATCCAGGCAACCCAGAACAGATTCCATGAATTCAGGAGCAAAACGCCGCTCCTCCAACAAACTCAAGGTTAAGCTGAGGTTCCGTGCTCAGAAGACAGGGTATCCACGTAGGCCTGGGCAACCTCCACGTATAAAAGGACTTCCACCTGGCGCCCGTCCAGATCTTCAGGGTTGCCGGGTAAAGCAACATGAAGCGTCGCTTCCGATCATACAGCGATGAACACACTCCCGAGAAGCGCCAACGACGTTCTTGTAGGGCTGGTGAATAGTCTTGAAAGAGACAAACTAGATCACCATCATAGCAGGTGGTATTCTTTTTCAATTTATATTGCTGTATCAGCTCAGCTTTGTGGGCATAGTTGTAACCTTTAAAGATAACTACACGTGCATGTGTTCGGTCATCTAGTCTCCTACCAATATGGTGTGCGCGTTCGAGTTGCACTGGCCCCATGCCCTGCGGTAGCGGAAACTCCGCCTGCAGCCATGACTCAAGAGTGGACAGGAGCCGGGCATCAGAAACAGTTTCAGGTAGGCCTACCAGCCGAAGATTATCCCTCCGGAAGCGGTTCTCAAGGTCTTCAATCTATGCCGCCTGGTGCTGTAATTGCTCCTGGAGGGAAAGCTAATCCGCCACTGAAGAGGTGTGCGCGTCTTCAACCAGTGCCACCCGGGTCTCCAATGCAGTAGTGCGGCCGATCGTCTCTGTTAAAAGGGTTTCCATTGCGGCTAATTGGCCGGACAGGTGATCAAAGAGGGATTCAAGAGCCCTGACCACCGACGCCGAGAGCGCCTCTATGTGCGCCTCAGACAGGGGAAGCGCGGGGCCCGATTCAACCGCCACCATCTTGGGATCAGGTTTCTACGACTTTGGGTCCTTTTCCTTCTCCTTCCGAGTCGCTCGCCCACTCATAGCCGGGCTGAGATGGCGCACAAACTTGTCCATATACCGGGCCCCCCTCGTGAAGCAAGATCTGGACGCTCAAAACGGCGAAAAGAGGATGGGGGGGAGGACTCGGGGGTCCCGGAGCTCAAGCAACGCACGTCCTGATCAGCTCAGCACATCACGTGATCCAAATACAGACTTTATATTATGGTAGCACTCTGGTTTATGAAATCTGTTTATCTGCTATATATTTATCTGTATTCCCAAAGAGTTCCAAGACCAAACCCCCTGTGCCAATAGGATTACTGATGGGCAAATAGACCTGGCTCAGTGTTGGCAAAATAGAGAATATAGCTATATTGCATGTGGCAAATAATAATTAGATATAAGACAACTTAGTACTTAGGCTAGAATGCATAAGGAATACAATTACCCACTATTGTTTTGCATTATTAGGAAAGCAAACATTCATTTTCTCTACAGGCTAATTGGGCTCCTAACTACTCCCACTAGTACACAGAAAGCTTATATGACTTGTGCATGTAGGAATATGTCCTTCTTTGGTCAGCTTGGTCTCTGGCATGGTACACTGTCCCATGGACTCTGCTCAACATGGTCTGCGTGGGAGAAAAATCTCTTGGGCAACAGGAGCGCTACAGGTGTTTGGGAGGAAGCCCAGCACTAAAACAGCTGTAGTCTGGGTCTGCATTCTCTTCAGGCCTTGGTCACATACCTGAAAGGCAGCAGCTCAGGCATCAGGATCAGGAACCACCAGCATGGGGTCCAGTGTTCCCGCTAAGCTGCGTTGGCCTGCGCTCGCGCACAAAATATTACATCGCAGCGCAAAGTTTCTCTTCACAGCGCACACACGCGTCGGTAAGGTAAGGGGACGCATTGGGGGGATTGCACTTCCCCACAATTGCCATGCTTCGGTTCCTCTTCTTCCTTCCTTCCTCCCCCCCCCCCCGCGGGACCCTGCGGCACCATCAACTCTTACTCCCTCTAATGTCGGCCCTGCAGCTCCAGACTTCCTCGCACCTTCTCCCCTCCCCCTTTGGATCGCTATTATTTTAAATGTTATAGCCGCGGAGCTGTATCCATCAGTGGAGATGTCTAACCTCGGCCTGCCCCGGAACTCTTACTGCAACAGTGACTTCCTGTTCCTGCCTAGACGGGCGGCTGCTGCAGTAAGAGTTCCGGGGCAGGCCGAGGTTAGACATCTCCACTGATGGATACAGCTCCGCGGCTATAACATTTAAAATAATAGCGATCCAAAGGGGGAGGGGAGAAGGTGCGAGGAAGTCTGGAGCTGCAGGGCCGACATTAGAGGGAGTAAGAGTTGATGTGATGGTGCCGCAGGGTCCCGCGGGGGGGGGGGAGGAAGGAAGGAAGAAGAGGAACCGAAGCATGGCAATTGTGGGGAAGTGCAGAGCTGCAGGGAAGAGTGTTGCGGTACCCAGCTGGAGGGAGAAGGAAGATGAGGGAGGGAATTAAAGGAGATGCCAGGGCTTGGAGCGTAGGAGGAAGGTATGCCAGTCTAAGGGAAAAGGAAGGGGGAGATGTGAGAGCATGGAGGGGGAGCGAAAGATGGAAGAAAAGGAAAGGAGAGAGATGCCAGAGAATCAGGGAAGGGGAGATACCAGACTATGAGGAGAGGTGTGGGAGAGGGAAGGCGAGGAGAGAGATGCCAGACCAATGGGGTGAAAGGAGAGATGGAAGGGGGAGGCATACAGTTTCTGGAAGGGGCATAGAAGGAGAGAAGATGCCATATAGGGGAAGAGAGACGGCAGACAGTGGATGGAAGGAAGAGAGTTACAAGAAGATGAGGAAAGGAGAAACCACAGAAGACAAAGGTAGAAAAAAATTTCTATTTATTTATTGCTTTAGGAGACATGTGTCACTGTTTCTGTGAAGCATTGTATGCAGAGTCCAGCTTCTTGCTGGTTCAATTTAACCTTTGTCTATGTATTTTTATTTTATCCCCCCTTTTACAAAACTGTGAAGCGTTTTTAGCACCAGCCTTGGTGGTAGCAGCTCTGATGCTCAGAATTTTATGAGCATCAGAGCTGTTACCTCCGTAGCTAAAATCCACACTACAGTTTTGTAAAAGAGGGAGGGGTTAGTTTGTGATTACATATTCCTTACTAGGCGAAGGTGTTTTCTGTGTTCTGTGTGTTCGAAAGACATGGTTTTCTGTTAGGATTGACGGTGTAGGATTGATCTGTGCTGGTCTGGCTTGTTTAGTTTTACAATGGGTGTATTGATGTACTGCTCACTGCAATATGTAAGATGCTGCCTTTTCCTAGGTACTCATGTGTGACGTGTGGTTTGTTACTAAAAATCATGTTTTTCTTACAGATGGGGGGGGGGTGCCAAAAAATGATGGGCCCCGGATGTTACATATGCTAGGTACGCCACTGTATGTAAAGATACCAGAAAGCTGGCGTAGCAAAAACTTCTAAGTTTTGAGTATTTAACCCTCCCACAATCTCACGGGCACTCGTTTCAAGTTTATTGAGATTTTGATTTAAACGCAATATCAAATATTTTCAATGCGTATAACAAAAATAAATTTGGGGAAATAAATAAAACCATTTGAACCAGTGTTCCCGCTAAGCTGCGCTGGCGTGCGCTGGCGCACAAAATATTACATCGCAGCGCACATGTTTCTCGTCACAGCGCACGATCGGAAGAGGCGTACGGCAGATGGCAGGGCGGCGAGAGGAGAATCGGGCGAGTTGGCTCATAACTTGCTGGCGCCCGATATTTTTGGCTCACGGTGAAAAAAGTTTGCTCACAACACCCGCCCGCTTAGAGGGAACACTGATGGGGTCCTATCTTAGAGAATGATTGCCAGGAACCGTGAGCCCTCTTGGGAGATCATTCTTAGTCTTTTTGGACTCTGTTCCTCTCTGGGACAATGGTGACAACTCTGACAACCTAGTATCAGACATCGAGATTCCTTGTTCATTCCATAACACGAGAAAGATGCAATGTCTTAAGCTGTCCCTCCCCTCACCTCAACATGTTCAACAAAAATATTTGAGTCCACCTTCGAATCCCTGGGTCCCTGAGTCTGTAATATTCTACCCCTATACTCACATCAAGTAGCTTCAGAAGAATGTTAGACTTATCTTTTCTCTCATAATAACTGATCACTTTCTACAGTGTAATTCTACAGTGTAATTGCTAATGTAATAACTGATCCCAGTCTTATTGTAAGCCACAATGATTCCTTGTTGAAAATTGTGGGATATAAGAAACTATATGGTATGGTATGCTTTCCATGCCTCCTGTTCCAACCTCTTGACCTGAGCATCTTCAGAAATATCCTTTAGACATTACTTCAGGGAAATTCCAGGAACCTTGGCTCCACCTAGTGACCCTCAGAATGTTTGGGCTCCAAGTAGAGAGCTGCACGGGAACGGGGATGACGGGAATCCCGCGGGACCCGCGGGGATCCCGCGGGTTCCCCCTTTGGGTCACGGGGATCCTGTGGGGACGCCCCCTAGGGTCGCGGGGATCCCGTGGGGACGCCCCCTAGGGTCGCGGGGATCCCGTGGGGACGCCTCCGAGGGTAGCGGGGTTCCTGCGGGGTTGGATCGCAGCGGGGTTGGTCGAGCCGCGAGGGTAGTCTCCTTCTCCTTACCTGCCCTGTTGCAGCACACATCCGAACGGAAATCTTCCCGATGTCAGCGCTGACGTCGGAGGGAGGGCTTAAGCAAAGCCCTCCCTTCCTCCGACGTCAGCGCTGACATCAGGAAGACTTCCGGTCGGCTGTGTGCGGCTGCGGCAGGGCAGGTAGGAAGAAGGCAATGGCGAACGAAAGAGGGGGGAGGGGGCGGTCCGCTCCGAAGAATGTGCACAGCCGGTCAGGTCCCCCGATCGACCGACAACAGGCCCGGCCGACAAACCTCCCTGCCCTGTAGCCGCGAATCTAAATTACCTCTTACAGCAGCTTCACTACTCCAGCTGCTGTAAGAAGGTAATTTAGATCGCGGCTACAGGACAGGGAGATTTGTCCGACCGGGCCTGTTCTGTTGTCGGTCGGGTGCAAAAGCGCCACAAAGGTGGAGGCAGGGAGGGAGGAAAGGTGGAGTGGAAAAGAAAAGACGCTTAAGGGGGGAGAAGGCCGCTGAAAGTACTGGGGAAGACAAAGGGGTGGAAAAGAACGCTGAAAGGACATGGGGTAAACGGGAGGAAGGGGGGGGGGAAGGACCCTGAAAGCACTGGGGAAGACAAAGGGGTGGAGAATGCCACTGAAAGGACATGGGGAAGACAGAGGGGGGAGAAGGCCGCTGAAAGGACATGGGGAAGGCAGAGAGGGGAGAAGGATGCTGCCTGACAGGACATGGGAAAGATGGTGGGGGAGAAGGACACTGAAAGGAAATGGGGAAGAGGGAATGGGAAGAAGACGCTGGCAGGGAAGAAGACAGAGGTGCCAGACTATGGGGGGAGCGGAGGGAAAAAGATGGGTGCCAGACCAATTTGGGAGGGGGGAGAAAGGGAGAGGCACAGTAACAGAGCAAATGGAAGACGCAGAAGGAAGAGAGACAGTGGATGGAAGGAACTGAATGAGAACATGAGGAAAGCAGAAACCAGGCAATAAAGGTAGGAAACAAATTTTTTTTTTTTTTTTTTTTTGCTTAAGGATAAAGTAGTATATTAGTTGTGTTGATAAAAATTTATAAACATTAGAGGCTCTGGTAGAAACCCGTTTACAAAGTATGTATTCTTCCCAATTAATATTTCCAAATTAATAAAGTCTTTTTGCTTATTTTTAAATTGGTTTCTACCAGAGCCTTTAATTCAGTAGCATAATTAAATGAAATAACTATTTCTGTAGTTTATAGGGACAGGTGGGGATGTAGGGGGATTCCTCGCGGGGACGGGCGGGGACGGAGGGGATTCCTCGCGGGGACGGGTGGGGACGGAGGGGATTCCTCGCGGGGACGGGTGGGGACGGAGGGATTCCTCACGGGGACGGGTGGGGACGGAGGGATTCCTCACGGGGACGGGTGGGGACGGGTGGGACTTTGGCGGGGACGGGTGGGATTTCTGTCCCCGCGCAACTCTCTAGCTCCAAGTTGTCTTAAAGGGCCAGCGTGCCCCAGATAAAGCTCCAAGCTGGAGCAGGTGATAAGTCCCAATTGCTTCACTTCAGTGTGTCATTGATAAGACACTGAAGGAACAGAAGTAGGCCAAGAGGTTTGTCCTGCTTCAGGCACAGTCTCTGAACTAGCAGGTGAAATGTATTCAGCTTCTGTGTAAAATCTTTGTGGAGGCGTAACGATTACAGTTCCTAAATGCAGGTGCTAGTTATAGGATTGCCCTTAGAAACTGTGGGCTCTTCAGATATCTGGGCTTTCTGAAACTTCTTCCTTGATTCTGAGAAGATACCAAAATGGTGGGAGCACAAAGGAAGGAGATCTGGGAATACAAACAGCAGTGAAGCCAATTAACAGGTAAGTTGATCTTCTGAGTGCTTAGCAATGCACTTATTACAACTTGTTTTCTTTCATTACCTCTCCTACAACTAGATTAATGTTAAGAAGAACAGCAGTTCCTTTAAGAAGCCTCTAGAGAAGGGAAGCAAGGCAGGGTCTGTGAAGAAGGAAAAGACGGTCAAGAAGGAGGAAGGTAATTCTTTAAATTGTAAGTTATTATTGGGAAAACAGTTCCTAACTTTCTAAAGACATTAGTTTTCGACATAACAGATTTTCAGTGGGTAGGAGGAAGATTACATGATATAGAGATATCTGAAAGTGCTAGGCACAATTTGAGTGATAGTGAGCAATAAAATGACCATCAATGTAAAATAAGTTCTAACATAAGAATTGTCATACTGGGTCAGACCAAAGATCTATCCACCAGTGGCCAGCATCCTAAAAAGTAGTAAGATTCAGTGCTATGGACACCAGGGATTATTAGCCTGGGCTTTGTCTGAACAACAGAACTTATCCAAACCTTTTTTAAACCTGTTATCTGCTTTTACCATATTCTCCAACAACAAGTCCCAGAGCTTAACTTTGAGTGAAAAATAGTTAATTTGTTTTTTAAAAGCATAGCTATTAATTCATGGTATGTCACCTAGTACTGTGCAGGTCTCCTGCCCCTCTTCTCCTTGATCGACATCGCCGCCAGGGATTCTATGCCCACCTCCACCAAAGCCGACCTGGAAGGCTTCCCTCTGAAGTCAGAGCTGATGTCATAGGGAAGCCTTCCGGGTTAGCTCTGGGTTGCTCCTTCCTGCCTTCAGGGACGCAGACAGCGGCTCTTGCACGCTGCACATGGCTGACTCAGAAACTTTCCCTCTGACATCGGAGGGAAGATGTGGGTCAGCCACATGCAGCATGTAAAAGTTGCTGCTCACATCCCTACGTGGCTGAAGGCAGGAAGGAGCAGCGTAGCTGGACGGCCCTGAAGGGAGCGAGTGCGGCCCTTGAGCTAGCAAGTAAAGGAGAGAGGGGTCATGATCATGGGAGAAAGGAGGGGGAAGAAGCCCATTGGGACATGGGAAGGGCACAAATTTGGGATAAAGGCTGGGAGGGGGCATGACCTTGGGACACAGAAGGAAGGGAGGAAGGGGAACTAACTTGGGACATAGGAGAGAGGGACTAGAAAGAGAAAATTGTTGGACATGAGTGTGTGAGCAAGAGGGAAAGAGATGGGGAAAGGAAGAAAAAGGAAAATTGAGCATAGAGAGAGAGGAGTGAGGTAGATTTGCATTTTCCCTTAATGTTTTCTCTTTACTTTAAAGATTTGTATTTCATTCCCCCTTACTTAATATTATGTGTATCTTAAATTGACTGTAATTTTGTATTCTTTTTTTTAAGTGCTTTTATTTATTGTATTGTCACCCAACAAATGTAATTTTAAACTGTACATCGCTTAGAAGTATGATTAAGCGATTAATCAAAAAACCTATTAAACTTGAAACTTGAAGGATGAGAGGGAGAAATGGTGGATATGGTGGTGAAGAGGGAACAGAGGGACAGATTGAAGGGGATGCAAGGGGGAGAAATGATGGATATAGTGCTGGAGAGGGGTGACATTTCTCCAGGGGAGGAGAGAGGGAGAAATGTTGAATTTGGAAGTAGAGGAGATGGGAGAGATGCACCCAGGATCTATCTCTCTGTGTCTGTCTTTTGACATTGCATATTTTAAAGTCATCTGCTTTGACCTCTTTGGAAACTCCCCCCCCCCCCCCAATATAAATGATAATTAATATATTCTCTGTGTACAGTGTGCTTTGTGTTTTTTTTAATTTTGTGGTTACCAGTATGTATTAATAAGATTATATTATGTGTGTATGAAAAATGAATGAAAGAAATTGCATTACAATTAGTACTATTATTATGGGGGTGGGATCTGGGGTAGAGCTTGAGCGGGGTACTCGATTGATATTTGTTAGGCTTAAGGGGTACTTGGCTTGAAGAAGTTGAGAAATACTAGTGTATACCATCCAGGTTAGGGGATTAATTGCTCTTTAACTTGTTAGTTGGGCTTATTGCATCTTCTAGGTTGACCGATTGTTCCTCTGTATCATCACTCCTCAATACCGTTTCTGACACAAGTAAATCCCATATATCCTCTTCAATAAAGACTGAAGCTAAGAATTCTTTTAATTTCTTTGCTGTTACCCATTGGTGGGTAATGTTGAAGTGCAGCAGGAACTCCGGGTCTTGACAAGTTGCAAACAATTCTAGCACCACCTTAGCAATGAGAATCAAGCCTGATTAAGCAGCTCCTAAAGTCACATGGAGGAACTGGATGGTGATGAAGGCTGGCTTCAAAGAAATAGCAATCTGGTCAGACTGAGGTGGTCAAGTAAAGCTTTGGATGTCGACATAGCACTGATACTGTTCTATTTTCAGTTTTTGAAAGTATCGAGCAACATCTACCTATAGTGCCGAAAAATGTACGCAGTGCTGTACATTTAATATTCAGCAGCTCAGAAGAATTTGGTTCATCATGACTGCTTGTACTAGATTTTTTTTATGCCTTTAACTATTTTCTTGATTCAGTTGCAAACTATAGGGATTGTGAGATCTGTATTTAGTTGTCCCACACTTGGTAGTTTAAGCAGGCTTCTAGTTATTCAGTGTAAGATTTGGCTATTCAGTGTTTGGGTTTTTAAAAAAATATTTTTTATTATAGAAATTTTAATACAATCAGCATTCTATTACAGCTAACAAACTAGCACTAACATCCATACACTAATTCTGTGGTACAGTGCTCAAACATATTCAAAAAAAGGCTGTTGAGTGTTTTGATTATTATCGGAGAGAAAAACTGACTATCTTTGTACTTAGAGAATTCATGACTCCATCCCCAGTTTGAGATGAAATGACACAAAGCAATTCCATGTGCTTCTGTCAGACTGGGAAAGATTTGTATTGAGTTTTTTGTGTGGCTGGACCCCCCCCCCCCCTTTTTTTTTTTTAAATTCTCTTACTAGTGGCTGAGACGAACAGTTGGATTTTAGGAAGAAGCTAACGGGTATATTTTATTCACCCAGGCTTTGGGTTCTAATTAATAATAGGGTCCAGGAGAGGCTCCTGCCCAGTTAAACCCCTCTGAGCAACCCAGTGTATAATATTCAGGAGCACTTAACCATCCATCTCCTAACTGGTTAGGTTAGGTGATTGAGCCAGGGTGGAGCATGGAAGGAGCGCCTACCTAGCTGGGTAGCGGTGATTTTTCACTTGATCAGATTGCTATTAACTTTTGACATCTTGTTGGGTTGCTGCACTAATATTATCTTCCTGCTTTTTAGGTCAGCTGATGCAGGTGGAAGAGAAGGGCAAAGGCTCTGTGCCATGGTCTGCTTACGGTGTCTATATCCAGTCAGCTGGAGGGCCCTTTGTTTTCCTGATTATTGTGATGCTCTTTGTCCTGAACGTGGGAAGCACTGCCTTCAGCAACTGGTGGCTGAGTTACTGGATCAAGCAAGGAAGTGCGGTAAAGTGAAGAGCCTTTTCTCTATACCATTTACTCTGGTGCATCCTTGTGTGGCCCAACTAATTTTCATGTCTTTGTGGGAGGATGCTTGAGTCCTCAATTTTTCTTCTCCCAAAAAAGTGGAGATAGTATATAAAATTACTTGGTTTGATTTATTTAATTAGAAGATAGCTTTTTGGTGGGATTATATTGTACAGTCATGCTACAATGTGAAAATGAGAAGCGTAGGTCATCTTCCCAGGTAATTCGCTGAATAGGCAAATAGAAACTGGGATAAACTAAAGAATCTTGGTCTATTGAAGCCACTAAGTACAGGCATGTTGACTATTTGTAACATCATTTTCCCCCACAGAATACATCAATGCTGGTAGGGAACAAGACCCTAGTGAGTGAAAGTATGAAAGATAACCCTGACCTGAATTACTATGCTGGCATATATGCACTTTCCATGGGAATCATGCTGGTGTTGAAAGCAATTCGTGGCGTGGCCTTTGTTAAGGTATACTTTGGATTTTGATAGTGAAAATAGCAGAAAACGGATTAGTCCCTTCACCTACCATATAGCATTCTTATTACAGACCTTTTCTGTGATACTTTGTTCCTGTCTCCTGCTCCACCACTAGTTATCAAGCCTGGGTTTGATACAGGAACAATGATTCCTACTGCTCTAACCTCTCCCCATAATTAAACATGCTCTCTCCTTAAGCTAAACAGAAACACATTCTCTCTTAATTCTGCTACTGATGAAGGGTATGTTGGGTCATATTTAGAAACTATTATATTGTCTCAAATATTATTTATATATATGGGCGACGTCATCCAAGGAGTCAGGCACAGACCTGTACCAAAGGGAAGTCACTTTAAAACTTTAGCACCGTACCTCGCATGCACGTGTGCCTTCTTGCCCAATGTCAGCTTGCAGAACCTTCAGTTCTTTGTTTTCACAGAACAAAGAAGCTGTGTTTTTCAAACACTCCTGTGTACGGTAATTTTTTTAACTTTAGATGTCTTCGTGGACTATTTTAATAAGTTTTCATTTTATTACTTTTGATATACAGTGAAACCTTGGTTTATGAGCATAATTTGTTCCAGAAGCATGCTCGTAAACCAAATTGCTCGAATATCAAAGCAAGTTTCTCCATAGGAAGTAAGAAAAATTCGCTTTGATTGGTTCTACCTCCTCCCCCCCCTGAGGCTACTGGCGCTGCTCCATTCCCCCCCCCCCCCTTGAGGCCACTGACACTGCTCCATACCCCTCCCTGCGATCCGGCATCTTCCCCCCGCTCGCGTTGCCCCCCTCCACCGCAATCCTACATACCCCCCCGAGCATGGCAATGACATCCCTTACCCTGACTGGGCACCAGTGCCGGTGCCTGAAGATCCTCCCTCTTCTGGCACGGCCTGGGCTGGGCAGTGCGTCAGAGATCCTCCCTCTTCTGGGCTGGACTGGCTTTGATCATTTGCGCATGCTCAAAGCCTTCTGGTCTCGCTCTCTCCGAGATTCTCAGATTCAGAATCTCGAAGAGAGCGAGACCAGAAGGCTTTGAGCATGCACAAATGCTCAAAGCCAGTCCAGCCCGGCCCAGCCCAGAAGAGGGAGTATCTTCGACGCACCGCCCAGCCCAGGCCACGCCAGAAGAGGGAGGATTTTCGGGCACCAGCACATCGGGATAAGGGATGTCATTGCCGTGCTCAGGGGGGACGCCGGATCGCTGGGGGGGATGCCGGATCGCGGAGGGGGGGGGCGCTCGTACAGCGAGGCAAGCTCGGTTTACGAGGCACCAAGTTTGCAAATGTTTTGCTCGTCTTGCAAAACACTCGCAAACCGGTGCACTCGTAAACCGAGATACCACTGTACTTAATTTCTATTATCCCAGGACAAGCAGGCATGATATTCTCACATGTGGGTGACGTCATCTACGGAGCCCCAGCGCGGACAGCTTTTCAAGCAAACTTGATTGAAGTTTCAAGTTTGCACACTGCACCATGCATGTGCTAGCCTTCTCGCCCACTAGAGGGCGCATCCCCACCTCGTGGTCCTCAGTTCAATTTCATCCGCGGAGCCAGAAGCCCTGTGGAAAATTGTGCTCGTGTTTGCCTTCTGTCGCCGCGGCTGTGTACTGATTTTCGACGCGGTCGCTGCGTTTTCTACTGTTTCTTTCCTTGTTTTCTTTGTTTTTCAAAAAAAAAAAAAAAAGTGTTTCTTTTCCGATCGCTCCGGGGGCTCCCGGTAGCCGTGGCCGAGGAACCTCGTCTGTTCCCGGCCTCGTTTTGGGCCCATGTCCCGGCCCGTAACGGGATTTAAAAAGTGTGGTCAGTGTGACCGACTTTTGTCGATCACAGACCCTCACAGGTGCTGTTTAAGGTGCTTGGGGCCCCAACACCCGACAGCATCGTGTGCTAAGTGTGCCACCTTCCAGAAAAGGGCTCTCACACGCCGCAAGGCCCGCATGGCGGAACTTTTCGCCGTCGAGACCCCGACGGGGAAGGCCTCGAGTTCGGCCTCGGCTTTGGCCCCGGCCTCGACCTCGGCATCGGGTCCCTCTGCTCCACCTTCGCTGCCCTCGAAGCCGGTTGCCTCGACCAAACAGGCCTCGGGTAAGTCTCCACTTCCCTCCTCAGCTCCAGGATCAACCAGGAAGCCATCCTCGGGCTCTTCGACGGCAGGGGGGTCGGCTTCCGCCCAGCCCAAGGTGTCTAAGTCGATAGCCCCGAGGGAATACTCGAGACCGAGGTCGCCCTCTGAGGAGCATCGACAGGTGTTGCCGCCGGGGCTGTCGATCCCGGCATTCCAGGACTTGCTCCGGGCGTTAATCGCCTCGGAGCTGTCCGGGGCCATTGAGCACCTGCAGCAGGCTTCGGCCGCGACTGCTTCGGTCTCGGCGGCCCCGCAGGTGGCGACCTCGGCCTCGGGTACCGGGGCTTCGGCTCCCGAGGCCTCGACCTCGGCGCTCCCCTCGGACCCGACCTCGATGGGACAGCCTGAGTGTAGAGTGCAGTCCCGGGACAAGCTGCGCCGGGTACGAAGGATCTCGTCTACCTCGTCCTCGAGGTCCTCGCGGGGTTCCTCGCCTTCGGGCAAGCCTCGGGCGAGGCGCCGGCCGAAAAAGGCCAAGCGGTCTCGGGCCTCGCCTCGAAGGCGCGGTCGGTCGACGCCGCCCGGTGGCGAGACCTTACGGGTCGAGGAACTCCGCCTGGATAACCCAAATCTTTTGCGGTCCCCGATCGGGGAGAGTTCCCGTGCCTCCTCGCCGGGGCGGAAGGGACGGGCCTCGATTCCCCGCACCCCGGGGGGTTCCCCCAGGGGTTCTTCCAGGCGGGCTCGCTCCCCGACCCCTTCGAGGTCACGGGACCGTGCCTCGTGGGGATCGGGATCCGGTAGGGAGCCGAGGTACTCCCTCGAGGCCTCTCCCTTCGGCTCGGCGGGGAGATCTCGGACACCCTCCCCTCCTGCAAGAACTTCATCTTTTTCAAAGTTCGTGCATGATATGGCGAGGGCTTTGGGGGTGGACCTGTTGGCGGGTTCCCATTATACTAAAGAATTTTTGGAGGAGCAGGATCTTCCTACTCCCCCACGGGAATCCCCCCGCCTCCCGCTGAACAAGGTCCTCCATCAGACCTTTCTACGGAATTTGGAAGCCCCTCTTACAGTCGCGGTAGTGCCCACCAAGATGGAATCAAAATACCGGACTATTCCTCCTAAGGGATTTGACAAGGGGCAACTCTCGCACCAATCGCTCCTGGTGGAGTCTGCGCTTAAGAGGTCGCAACCTTCAAGGGTGTCTGCTGCGGTCCCTCCTGGGAGGGAGGGTTGGACCCTCGATAAATTTGGCCGTCGCCTCTATGCAAATTCTCTGATGGCGACGAGGGTCCTTAATTACGCCTTCTCGTATTCGTCATACTTACGGGCTATGGTGAAGGACCTTCCCGGCTTCCAGGAGGTGATCCCGGACTCCCATAGGGTTCGCTTCGACACCTTTATGTCGAATCTTTCCCAACTGCGCCTATACCTATTCCATGCGGTATACGACGCATTTGAACTCGCCTCGAGGGTATCGGCCTGTGCGGTGGCCATGCGCCGGCTGGCGTGGCTCCGTACCCTCGAGATGGACCCCAATCTGCAGGAGCGCTTGGTGAATTTGCCCTGCGTGGGGTCGGAGTTGTTTGACGACTCCTTGGAGGCGGCGACCAAGAGGCTTTCGGACCAAGAGTGCTCCCTAGCCTCCCTGGTGTGCCCCAAGCCTAAGGCCATGCCGCAAAGGGCTTTTCGGCAACCCCTAGGCGATACCCCCAGAAAACGACACCGGCCTTTTCGAGACCTCCTCCCTGCCGTCCACCCCAACAGGGCAGGGGAGGCCCTTCCAAGCCCGCTACGCAGGGAGCGTCCAAGCCTGCGCCGTCCTTTTGACGGGATGGGCGGTTGGGGGCAGCCCCCCACCGCAAATTCACCGCACCCTCTCCCCATCGGGGGTCGACTCAGGTTTTTTTCCAGGGCTTGGACAGAAATCACGTCCGACGCATGGGTGCTCCGGACCGTCTCAGAGGGCTATTCGCTCAACTTTTCCGTGCAGCCTCCAGACATGCCACCCGGGGCTTGCCCGCCCAATCGGAGCCAGTTGGCCGTTCTCCAGGACGAAGCCAGGGCCTTGTTGAGCCTCCGGGCAGTCGAATTGGTGCCTCGCGACCAGAGGGGCCGGGGGTTTTACTCCCGTTACTTTTTGGTCCCAAAGAAGACCGGGGACTTGCGCCCCATTTTAGACCTCCGGAAGCTCAACAAGTTCCTGGTCCGGGAGAAGTTCCGTATGTTATCGCTTCCGATTTTATATCCTCTGCTGGAGGAGGGGGATTGGATGTGCTCCCTGGACTTGAAGGAAGCGTATACCCATGTTCCGGTGCATCCCGCTTTTCGCAAGTTCTTGAGATTCCAAGTGGGAGAGTTACACCTCCAGTACTGGGTCCTCCCTTTCGGCCTGGCCTCGTCCCCTCGAGTGTTCACGAAGTGTATGGTGGTGGTCGCGGCTGCCCTGCGCTCGCGGGGGCTGCAGGTTTTTCCCTACCTGGACGATTGGCTGATCAAGGCCCCGACCAGGGAGGGAGTTCTTTCAGCGACCCAACAGACTATCTCACTACTTCAGGGTCTAGGGTTCGAAGTGAACTTTCCCAAGTCTCACTTGTGCCCGACTCAATCCCTCCAGTTTATAGGAGCTGTGCTGGACACGGTTCTCCTACGTGCGTTCCTCCCCCCTCCACGGTTGGAGGCCCTGCTTCGATTGAGTCGTCAGGTCTCGCTGATGCCTGTTGTATCGGCTCAGCGCATGATGGTTCTTCTGGGCCACATGGCATCGACGGTCCAGGTGACGCCGTTCGCCCGATTGCATCTGAGGCTTCCTCAGTGGACTTTGGCCTCGCAGTGGCGTCAGGATCACGACCCAATATCTCGTCCAATAACGGTGACTCCTTCTTTGAGACGCTCGCTCCGTTGGTGGACCAACTCTTCCAATCTTTCCGGGGGTTTGCTCTTTCGCGTTCCTCCGCATCGCAAAGTCCTGACCACGGACTCTTCGGAGTATGCGTGGGGGGCACATCTCGACGGTCTTCGAACGCAGGGTCTATGGTCGGCCGAGGACCGTCTTTGTCACATCAATGTGTTGGAGCTTCGTGCCATTTTCCTGGCTGCTCGAGCTTTCTGTCACCTCCTACACAATCAAGTAGTGCTCGTAAGGACGGACAACCAGGTGGCCATGTATTATGTAAACAAGCAAGGGGGGACGGGCTCTTGGCCTCTGTGCCAGGAAGCCCTGCGCCTTTGGGAATGGGCAATCTCTCAGAATATATTCCTGCGTGCGGTTTACATTCAGGGAGAGAGGAACTGTCTGGCAGACAAGCTCAGTCGTCTTCTCCAGCCGCACGAGTGGTCGCTGAACTCCCGGGTTCTACGCGAGGTCTTCGACCGCTGGGGGACTCCTCAGGTGGATCTGTTTGCCTCACCGGAGACTCACAAACTGCCCCTCTACTGTTCTCGGATGTACTCCCGGGACCGTCTCGAGGCCGATGCCTTTCTTCTCGACTGGGAGGGGAGGTTCCTTTATGCATTCCCTCCTTTTCCTCTGATCTTGAGAACGCTGGTGCATCTCAAATCGACCGGAGCCACTATGATTCTCATTGCGCCTCGTTGGCCCAGACAGCACTGGTTTTCCCTGCTTCTTCAACTCAGTGTAGGGAACCTCTGCTTCTGCCTGTCTTTCCCTCTCTGCTGTCTCAGAGTCGGGGTTCGCTGTTACATCCCAATCTTCAGTCTTTACATCTGACCGCTTGGTTCCTTTCCCCTTGACTTCGGTTCCTGTTTCTCAGTCAGTGAGGGAGATTTTGGAGGCCTCGCGAAAGGTCTCGACTAGGCTTTGTTATTCCCAGAAGTGGACCAGATTTTCATCCTGGTGCTCCTCGAACCATCTGGACCCGAGTTCGGTTCCCGTGTCTTCGGTGCTGGAATATCTGTTGCATCTGTCGAATTCTGGTCTGAAGACGACTTCCATTCGAGTGCATCTCAGTGCCATTGCGGCATTCCATCGACATCTCGAGGGTCGTTCCCTCTCTCTTCATCCTCTGGTTTCTCGTTTCATGAGAGGTCTTGTGAATGTCCATCCTCCTCTGAAACCTCCTCCTGTGATTTGGGATCTTAATGTGGTCTTAGCTCAACTGATGAAGCCGCCTTTTGAGCCTATCGACAAATCTCATCTCAAGTTTCTAACTTGGAAAGTAGTCTTTTTGATTGCGCTCACGTCCGCTCGTCGGATTAGCGAGCTGCAGTCTTTGGTTGCGGATCCTCCTTTCACGGTGTTTCATCATGACAAGGTGGTTCTTCGCACCCATCCTAAATTTTAGCCTAAGGTTGTGTCTGATTTCCACCTCAATCAGTCCATTGTTCTTCCGGTATTTTTCCCGAAGCCCCACTCTCATCCTGGTGAGGTGGCGCTTCACACGCTTGACTGTAAGAGAGCGTTGGCCTTTTATCTCCAACATACCAAGTCTCATCGGAAGGTTCCTCAATTGTTTTTGTCCTTTGATCCTAATCGGGTAGGACACCCTGTTTCCAAGCGCACCTTGTCCAACTGGTTAGCTGCTTGTATTTCCTTTTGCTACGCTCAGGCTGGTCTCCCGCTCTCGGGTCGAGTCACGGGGCATAAGGTCCGAGCGATGGCAGCTTCGGTTGCTTTCCTCCGATCCACGCCTATAGAGGACATATGTAAAGCTGCCACTTGGTCTTCGGTTCATACGTTCACCTCTCACTACTGTCTGGACACTTTGTCCAGAAGCGACGGCCGGTTTGGCCAGTCGGTGTTACGTAACCTGTTTTCCTAAATTGCCATCCTCCCACCTGCCCTTTTTTGGTTGGCTTGGAGGTCACCCACATGTGAGAATATCATGCCTGCTTGTCCTGGGATAAAGCACAGTTACTTACCGTAACAGGTGTTATCCAGGGACAGCAGGCATATATTCTCACAACCCGCCCACCTCCCCGGGGATGGCTTCTTTGCTGGATATGGAACTGAGGACCACGAGGTGGGGATGCGCCCTCTAGTGGGCGAGAAGGCTAGCACATGCGTGGTGCAGTGTGCAAACTTGAAACTTCAATCAAGTTTGCTTGAAAAGCTGTCCGCGCTGGGGCTCCGTAGATGACGTCACCCACATGTGAGAATATATGCCTGCTGTCCCTGGATAACACCTGTTAAGGTAAGTAACTGTGCTTTTTTTTCGGGCCTCCTGGCTGTTTTCCACTTTCAGTCAACTGGGAGCGTTGATTCCTTTTTGGATACTATTCTCGACCTCCCCTACGATTGAGTCCTTTGATTTAGCGTTGATGGTCTTCCCATCATAGAAACATGACGGCAGATAAGGGCCATAGCCCATCAAGTCTGCCCACACTATTTACCCACCCTCTTAAGTCTACTGACCCCCTAAAGAATAATTGTAATTATACTGTCACTCTACTGACCCGCTCATTCAGTCCTAGTGACCCTATCCCTTGGCATGACCTCGTAGGGATCCCACATAGGTATCCCATTTATTCTTGAAGTCTGAGATGCTGCGTGCCTCGACCACCTGCACTGGAAGCTCGTTCCAATGCTCAATCACTCTCTCCGTGAAGAAGTATTTCCTGGTGTCTCCACGAAACTTCCCTCCCCTGAGCTTGAGCGGATGTCCTCTTGTGGTCGAGGGTCCCCTGAGAAGAAAGATATCATCTTCCACCTCTACCCGTCCCGTGATGTACTTAAACGTCTCAATCATGTCTCCCCTCTCCCTACGCTCCTCGAGAGTGTAGAGCTGCAATTTGCTCAGTCTTTCTTCGTACGGGAGACCCTTTAGCCCCGAGACCATCCTGGTGGCCATCCGCTGAACCGATTCAACTCTGAGCACATCCTTACGGTAATGTGGCCTCCAGAATTGAACACAGTATTCCAGATGCGGTCTCACCATGGCTCTGTACAGTGGCATCATGACTTCAGGTGTCCTGTTGATGAAGCTTCTCTTGATACAACCTATCATTTGCCGTGCTTTAGATGAAGCCTTCTCCACTTGAGTGGCTGCTTTCATGTCAGCACTGATGATTACTCCTAAGTCTCGTTCTGCCGTAGTCCTGGCTAAAGTTTCTCCATTCAGGGTGTAAGTTCTGCAAGGATTTCCGTTGCCGAGATGCATGACCTTACATTTCTTGGCGTTGAAGCCCAGCTGCCAGATCAAGGACCAATTTTCTAAAGTACGCAGGTCTTGCTCCATAGCATCCTGAAGATTACAGCCGTTTACTACATTGCATAGTTTGGCGTCATCAGCGAATAAGGTTACCTTACCTCGGAGCCCTTGAGTCAGATCCCTAATGAATATGTTGAAGAGGAGTGGGCCCAGGACCGAACCCTGTGGCACTCCGCTGGTCACCTTCGACATTTTAGAAAGGGTACCGTTGACCACCACCCTCTGAAGTCTGCCACTAAGCCAATCTTTAACCCATGCAGTTAGAGTCTCTCCTAATCCCATAGATTTCATCTTGTTCAGCAGCCTGCGGTGTGGGACACTGTCAAACGCTTTGCTGAAGTCCAGGTACACGACGTCCAAGGACTCTCCTGAGTCTAGTCTTCTTGTTACCCAGTCAAAGAAGCTTATTAGATTGGATTGGCATGACCTACCCTTGGTGAATCCATGTTGGCTGGGATCCCGGAGATTACCCTCGTTCAGGATCGTATCTAATTTGTACTTAATTAGTGTTTCCATGAGTTTGCACACTATTGAGGTGAGGCTTACCGGTCTATAGTTCGCAGCCTCAGCCTTGCAACCCTTTTTATGTAGAGGAACGACGTTGGCTGTTTTCCAGTCCAACGGAACTTTCCCCGTACTTAGTGAGAGATTGAAGAGCACCGCCAACGGTTCTGCCAGGACATCTCTCAATTCTCTGAGCACTCTTGGGTGTAAATTGTCCGGTCCCATGGCCTTGTTTACCTTTAGCCTTGCCAGTTCGTTGTAGACGTCCCCAGGAGTGAACTCAAAATTCTGAAACGGGTCATCCACGTCTTGTATTATCATCAACTGTGGTCCGTGTCCCGGTGCTTCGCAGGTGAAGACTGAGCAGAAATATTCATTTAGTAGTTCTGCTTTTTCTGAATCCGCCACCGCGTAGTTTCCGTCCGGTTGTCTAAGGCGTACTATACCGTCTGTGTTCCTTTTCCTATCGCTGATATACCTAAAGAAGGATTTGTCCCCTTTTTTAATGTTTTTTGCCAGAGTTTCTTCCACTCGACGTTTGGCCTCCCTAACTGCTGTTTTGACCGCTGCAGATCTGGTCTTATATTCTACTTTAGTTTCTCTTCTCTGGGTGCGTTTGTAGGAAAGAAATGCTTTTTTCTTCTCCTTAATGAGGAGTGAGATCTCTTCAGTAAACCATTGGGGTTTGTTGTTTCTTTGCCGTTTATCTACTGATTTTATGTAGCGATTAGTTGCTTCGTGTATGGATGATTTCAGGTACGACCACATAGTTTCCACATTGCCGGTCTCTGCTTGGTCCTGTAGCGTCTGATGAACGTGATCTCCCATACGTGCGAAGTCGGCGCCCCGAAATTTGAGCACCTTGGTTTTTGTAATTGATTTAGGGGATCCTTTCCCAATGTTGAACCATACCATGTTATGGTCGCTGGAGGCTAGCGTATCTCCTACCGAGACCTCTGAGATGCTTTCCCCGTTTGTGAGTACCAGGTCTAGGATCGTCTGGGCCCTAGTGGGCTCCGTTACCATCTGTTTGAGATGTACTCCTTTTATGGAGTTCAGAAGCCTCCTGCTGCTGCTGGTTGCTGCTGAAAATGTCTTCCAGTCTGCATCTGCATCGATGTCCCTATTGCCCAGTGGATTCAATAAGTGTTCTTGATGTGACAGAACCATTTCAGGCTCAGTCTCTCCAACTGTGCAGTGTCTTGGCCCTGATCATTGGGACATTTCTTGTAACCTCTGTGGTAGCAAGCAAAAAAGGGCAGACCTTAGGAAATTGGAAGACTCAGCATCCAAATGGCAGATGAAATTTAATGTGGACAAATGCAAAGTGATGCACATTGGGAAGAATAACTTGAATCACAGTTATCAGATGCTAGGGTCCACTTTGAGGATTAGCTCCCAAGAAAAGGTTCTGGGTATCATCGTAGACAATACGATGAAACCTTCTGCCCAATGTGCGGCAGTGGCCAAAAAAGCAAACAGGATGCTAGAAATTATTTAAAAAGGCATGGTTAACAAGACTAAGAATTTTTATAATGCCCCTGTATCGCTCCATGGTGCGAACTCATCTGGAGTATTATGGTCAATTCTGGTCTCCTTATCTCAAGAAAGATATAGTGGCGCTAGAAAAGGTTCAACCTTTCTGAAATACTTTTTTACAGAAAGGGTGGTAGATGCTTGGAACAGTCTCCCAGAAAAGGTGGTGGAGACAGAGAGTGTGTCTGAAATCAAAAGGGCTTGGGATAGGCATGTGGGATCTCTCGGAGAGAGAATAGTTACTGCGGATGGGCAGACTAGATGGGCCATTTGGCCTTTATCTGCCATCATGTTTCTATGTTTCTGAAAAAAGAGCGACCAAGATGATAAGGGGGATGGAACTCCTCTCATATGAGGAAAGACTAAAACGGTTAGGACTCTTCAGCTTGGAAAAGAGATGGCTAAGGTGAGTTATGATTGAAGTCTACAAAATCCTGAGTGGAGTAGAACGGGTACAAGTGGATCGATTTTTCACTCCGTCAAAAAGTACAAAGACTAGGGGACACTCGAAGTTACAGAGAAATACTTTTAAAACCATTAGAAGAAAAAAAATTTTTCACTCGGAGAATAATTGAGCTCTGGAACGCATTGCCAGAAGTTATGGTAAGAGCGGATAGTGTGGCTGGTTTTTAGAAAGATTTGGACAAGTTCCTGAAGGAAAAGTCCATAGTCTGTTATTGAGAAGGACATGGGGGAAGCCACTGCTTGCCCTGGATCAGGAGCATGGAATATTGCTACTCCTTGGGTTTTGGCCGGGTACTAGTGACCTGGATGCTTGATGGACCATTGGTCTGACCCAGTAAGGCTATTCTTATGTTCCATGTAAGAAGAGGACACAAACGCCAAAGTCACCATGTCAAGGCAACACCGCTGGCATTTTTGTTTTTTCAACTGGCAGCCTCTGTAACCGGGTGGTTGCTAGGATCGTGAATTCTTATCTTCAATGATCAGGAACTCCTCAATGGCACTTCACATCTTTGGTGCCGGGAAATCCCAGATGCTGTAGTCCTCGACAGTGACTCCTCCTTAGGGACAAAGTCAGGTATCACCGGGGAGGGAAGCCCTTTGCTGCCGTTGGAGAAAAATAAAACTTCATACGGTGCCAGCATGAAAAAGAAGTAACAGGCTCCAGAGGCTTGCAGAACACCTTCCCTGCTGGTTACATGAAGCCAGCGTGAGGCCAGCAGAAACAGTCCGCGTTTGCTCTGTCATCTAAGAACACCACAGGGAGGCCTCCTGCAGGCGCTGTCATTGCCTCGCAGTTCTAATCTGAGCCCACACAGGATACCGAAGCTAATTCTTTAACTTCTTTTTCCATCTCCAACAGCAGTTCCTGACAGCCACATAGCTCCAAAACAGTATGTATGCCTAACTTGCTTCCAGCAGTTACTCCGCAGGCTCAAAGCTCCATGGCTATGCTAATGACTTTTTTCTCACTTTTATACAGTTTTATGAGAGATAGCGCTGCTCTTCTTCAGAAGCATCTTCCAGCTGCCTCAGTGGATATTGAACAGTGCCCTGACTGCATCCATCTCCAGATCATTTGTGCCCAGAGTCCCGCCAAATATTTATTGGTCTCCCCATACATTGTTTTGCCCTTCACCTCAACAACAGATGTCTCCTGTTCAAGATTGATACACCGGAGTCTGCTCCTCTGGATACTGACCCTCCTTCTCAAAACGCAGACATCACTGCAACAAGATCAACTGGAAGAATATTCTTATCCCAAATTTCTTCAAAGGGTTTCTACTCTGCTAAGTCTTAACCAGTCTGTCATGCCAGCTAATAAAAAGGATTTTCAAGCAATTGTTCAGTATTGTCAAACTTCTTCCAGAGGTGTCATTGTACTTCCAGTCCATTAGGTACTACAGAATCTATAGCTTGCTAACTGGCAAAAGCCACAATCTGTTTTTATGGCTTCCAGGGGGCTAGAACTAAGAATTGAAAAAGTGCCGGTACATGATTTACAACAGCTACTGCATTATTCCATGGTATCGGAGTCCGCTATTCATAAATAGAAATTCTCAAAGTCTCAATACAACTTATCTCCTGGGAAAGATTGTTGTTTCTTTGATTCCATCGGACGAAAGGTCTATCGGGGCTCCATTCTCATATCAAAAATCATGGCCCATCAATTACAAATTCTACATTTTCATCATTCCATTCTACAGCAATTAGATACTGGTTCTCCGGAGGAAATTCCAGATCTCCATATGGCATTACAAGAGTCTACTTTTCCATTTAATAAAAACTAACTCTGATGCCTGTGACATGTATTCTTGTATTTCTGCAGTCGTCATTGCGGTTCATTGCACAGCCTGGCTCAAAGCCTCAGACCTATCTCTGAAAACAGGTGTGATCCCGGAGGATTGGAAGATAGCCAACGTTATGCCCATCTTTAAAAAGGGATCAAGAGGTGACCCGGGAAACTATAGACCGGTGAGTCTGACCTCGGTTCCGGGGAAAATGGCGGAAGCACTGATAAAAGAAAACATCGATGAACATTTTGAAAAAAACGAACTTCTGATATCCAGCCAACATGGTTTCTGCAGGGGAAGATCGTGCCTGACTAACTTATTGCACTTCTTCCAGGGAATTAACAAACAGATGGACAGAGGAGACCCCATAGATATCATATACCTAGATTTCCAGAAAGCCTTTGACAAGGTGCCTCATGAACGTCTACTCCGGAAACTGAAGAACCATGGGGTGGACGGAGATGTGCATAGATGGATCAGAAACTGGTTAGAGGGTAGGAAACAGGGTAGGAGTGAAGGGCCACTACTCGGACTGGAGGAAGGTCATGAGTGGTGTTCCGCAGGGCTCGGTGCTCGGGCCACTGCTTTTTAATATATTCATAAATGATCTAGAAACAGGAACGAAGTGTGAGATAATAAAATTTGTGGACGACACCAAACTATTTAATGGAGCTCGGACGAAGGAGGAATGCGAAAAATTGCAAAGGGACTTGGGACAAACTAGGGGAATGGGCTGAGAGATGGCAGATGAAGTTCAATGTTGAGAAGTGTAAAGTATTGCATGTGGGAAACAGAAACCCGAGGTACAATTATACGATGGGAGGGATGTTATTGACTTGAGAGTACCCAAGAAAGGGACTTGGGGGTAATGGTGGACATGACAATGAAGCCGACGGCACAGTGCGCAGCGGCCGCTAAGAGAGCGAATAGAATGCTAGGTATAATCAAGAAGGGTATTACAACCAGAACGAAAGAAGTTATCCTGCCGCTGTACCGGGCAATGGTGCGTCCGCATCTTGAATACTGCGTCCAGTATTGGTCAACCTACCTTAAGAAGGATATGGTGTTACTCGAGAGAGTTCAGAGGAGAGCGACACGACTGATTAAGGGGATGGAAAGCCTTTCATATGCTGAGAGATTGGAGAATCTGGGTCTCTTTTCCCTGGAGAAGAGGAGACTTAGAGGGGATATGATAGAGACTTACAAGATCATGAAGGGCATAGAGAGAGTAGAGAGGGACAGATTCTTCAAACTTTCAGAAAATAAAAAAAACAAGAGGGCATTCGGAAAAGTTGAAAGGGGACAGATTCAAAACGAATGCTAGGAAGTTCTTCTTTACCCAACGTGTGGTGGACACCTGGAATGCGCTTCCAGAGGACGTTATAAGGCAGAGTACAGTTTTGGGGTTTAAGAAAGGATTGGATAATTTCATGCTGGAAAAGGGTATAGAAGGGTATAGATAGAGGTTTACTACACAGGTCCTGGACCTGTTGGGCCGCCGCGTGAGCGGACTGCTGGGCGCGATGGACCTCAGGTCTGACCCAGCAGAGGCATTGCTTATGTTCTTATGTTCTCACAATCATTTCTCAAGGATACTCTCTCAATTTCCTTCCAATCCATCCCCACTGTTATCTTCCACCACTGTCCAACATTCCGCATCATCACATTCTTCAGTTGATAGAGATCTCCTTATCGCTTCAGAACAATGCTATCGAGGAGGTCCCCAAGCATTCCATTACAGATTCTATTCCAGATTTTTCCTTATTCCCAAGAAGACGCAGGGTCTCCGTTTTATACACGACCTCCGTCCCCTAAAAATTCTGCATGATTTCACTTCCAATAATACTCCCTCTTCTCAGACAAAATGATTGGTTATCTGCTTTGAACCTCAAGGATGCATACATTCACATCTCTATTCATCCTTCCCACTGGAAATTTCTAAGATTTCTGTTCCTTAACAAACATTACCAGTACAAAGTTCTACCTTTCGGCCTATCATCGGCACCATATGTGTTCACAAAGTGTTTGGCGTTGGTAGCAGCTGATCTCAGAAGAAATTACCACATCGGTATTTCCTTACCTGGACAACTGGCTTCTAGTAGCACACACCAGGGAGCAGTTGCTTCTTACTATTCATGCCACAGTGCACTCTCTACAGGCACTGGGTCATAATCAATTTCGACAAATCAAAACTCTAACCAGTTTATTGTCTCACATATATTGGGGCACAACTTGACATTGTCTCTGCAAGGGCCTATCTACCAGAGGATCGTCATCGAGAAATAATTACCCTAGGAAAACAAATGGGGCAGTCTTCGGCTCTCCCAGTGCGCAGAGATTTGCGCCTCTTAGGTCACATGGCTGCGTCCCTTGCTCTAGTTCCGCATGCCAGGCTGCACTTACGTCCCTTTCAGTGGCATCTCAAGCTCAATATGACTCGGAGCACTTAATCATTGGCAGCCTTAATTCCTCTACCACTCAAGGTCAAAACTTCCTTTTCTTGGTGGATTCACTCTCTGTGCCTCAAACAAAGATGTCCCTTCCAGTCTCCATTGCCTCTGCTCACCAGTACCACAGATGCCTCAAGCAAAGGTTGGGGAGCACATGCCAATTGCCTCCAGACTCAAGGTCAGTGGTTAGACAGAGAGCTACACTTTCACATAAATCTTCTAGAACTTTGAGCAATTTACTATGCACTTCGAGCATTCTCCCCTTGGATTCGCAACACATGGCTGCTGATTCAAACAAACAACCAAGTATCAATGTTCTATCTGAACTAACAAGGGGGCTCAGGGTCCTTACCCCTTTGCAGAGAAGCCCACCATCTATGGACTTTTGTTCTCTCTCTATAGAAATGTGACCCTGGGCAAGTCACTCAATCCTCCATAGCCCCAGGTACGTTAGATAGATTGTGGGCCCACTGGGACAGATAGGGAAAATGCTTTAGTACCTGATTGTAAAAAAACTGCTTAGATAACCTTGATAAGGCGGTATATAAAAATCCTAATAATAAACTTGAAATGCAAGCGGTATACATTCCAGGGAAGATGAATATCGTTGTAGACTCCCTCAGCCGCAAACTCGATCCTCATGAGTGGACTTTAAGTCCAAAAGTAGTGCAAGACATTGTTCAACAATGGGGTACTCCTATGATCTTTTTGCTTCTGCAACCAACACGCAGTGTACCCAGTAAGGGCCTGGGCGTACTGATAGATAGGACCCTGAAACAATCGGCACAATGTGCAGCGGTGGCAAAGAATACTGTGTCCAACATTGGTCTCCCAACCTAAAGAAGGATATAAAACTGCTGGAGAGAGTGCAAAGATGAGCAACGAAGCTAGTAAAAGGTATGGAAAAACTGGAATACGAGGAATGACTCAAGAGACTGGGATTGTTCTCCCTTGAGAAAAAGAGACTGCGAGGGGATATAATCGAGACCTTCAAAATACTGAAAGGAATCGACAACATAGAGCAGGAAAAAAATTATTTACAATGTCCAATTTGACACAAACAAAAGGACACAGAAGGAAGCTAAAGGGGGACAAGTCCAGGACAAATATCAGGAAACTTACTTTGAATCGGCAGCACTTTTGCAGGAAATTGAGTAAAAAGGTAATTGGATCACTCTTTTCAATTCCCTCAGGTACTCCAAGCACTCTTAAATTGCTCCGTCTCTCACGATTGGATAAATCTTCCAGCTCTTTTTTCAATGCCTCAATTTCTCTACCATTTTCCTTATGCTGCACTATTTCTGCCTCACACTTTTCAACTCGCTTCTCTATATGCTCCACTTTTATGTCAACAACTTGCAGTTTCCTTTTTAAACATTCTACTTCTTCCTTAACCTCCTTTATATTTTTTGCACATTCCAAAACGATTTCTTTTACTTTCTGAATTTCCTTCATAATATCTTTATTTTCTATGTCTTCCGAAGGTAACGGAACTGACAGCGGGGATGCCGCATCTAATTTCGACCGTTTAACGCTTCCTGAACCATTTCCCGCTGATGAACTTTTATTTTGTTTTCCGGAAGCCATTATTTAATCTAATATCACACTTTCAAGGTGATTATCAAAATTTTCCCCGGCTTCACGGAGCTACTCCATTACCCAGCTATCTTCGTCCGCTCCAAAGCCACGCCCCCTCATTTTATATTTTACATCAAGTACACAGAAAGTAACAACAATTAATTTAATACATCACTTGCAATTCCACAAATTTTCTCATGTTTCAAGTTTATTAGGATTTTATAATACCACCTATCAAGGTTATCTATGCGGTTTTTACAATAAGGTACTCAAGCATTTTCCCTCTCTGTCCCGGTGGGCTCACAATCTATCTAACGTACCTCATTAAATAAGAATTATTCCCCTCCCTCCCACCATACTAATATCAAATATTACATATAATATAATAATTCTTTCCTTCCTTTCATAACAAATTATGAAAATCAAAAACCCACCCCCTCCCCATTCTTTCATTTATGTTAATCAGGGAAAAATGATATATATTCATTACAATAATTTATTGAATCTAAATATGACACACTGATCTCCACCAAAAACTATAATTCAATCTGTTCCAATTTTTCCAATTATATGCTATTTGCTGAATGGCAACTCCTGTCAGAATCAGTAAAAGTTTATTATTTTCGGAAGATATTTGGCTCTTAGTTCTCATAGACATGCCAAATAAAACTGTGTCATACAACAATGCCACATGATTCTCTAGCAAGCAATTTATTTGGCCCCAAATCGACTTCCAAAAAGCCAAAATAAATGGACAATAAAACAATAGATGATCTAAAGTCCCCACATCGAGATGACAATGCCAACATCTGTTAGACTTGGAGCAATCCAATTTTTGTAAGCCAAAAGGGTCCAGAATGCTCTATGCAACAGCAAAAACCATGTTTACCTCATAGATGCAGACATTGTAAATTTCATCCTCCAAGACCAAATTCGTGGCCATTGAGATGCAGTAATTTGATGCTTAATCTCAATGCTCCAAATGTTGTTAATAAGATTATATTGTGTATCTGTGAAAAATGAATGGAAAAAATAGTGTTACAATTAGTACTATTATGGGGTGGGGTCTGGGGTGGATATTGGGTAGAGATGAGCGGGGTCTGGGCCATGACTTAGCCCAGTGTTCTTCAACTGCCAGTCTACGGACTGATGCCGGTCCACAGAATAATTCTTTTATTTCTGCCGGTCCATAGATGTAAAAAGGTTGAAAAACACTGATCTAATGTATCCTTTTCATTCCCATATGACCAACATAAAGGAGAGTTATCAGCATTGATCTTATTTAATTTAACAGGAGTCCATATAACTCGTCTTATCATAAAATATAAGGATTGTTTCACAGAAGCAGACTGGCAGCAATTGATCATATTTTAACATACTTGCTGCCCTTGTCTGATTCGGGGCTAAAGACCAATTCTGTATGTTTTCATCTTTCGGCCATATCTGCGTACCATCATTTTCAGGATGGAAAGCCAATTTCACAAAATACTTTGGTTTCTCAATTTCTACAAGGTCTCAACAACCTCCGTCTTCCACTTTGCACTCCACTGTCAGCCTGTGACCTCAATGTTATTTTGGACCAGTTGATGAAATTGGGATCTGCTATGCAAACTTTCCTTACACGGTGCAGGAGGGCATTATTGTTTTAGCTGGACAAAACTGTGGCTATCCGCACCACTAATCAACTTTTTGTTTTCTTCAATTCAACTACTCAAGGGAACTCAATATCTAAACGGACTATATCCTCGTAGATTGCTCATTGCATCTTTTTGCTATACTGGAGCTCACCTATCTCTCAGAGAGATTAGACCACATCAAGTACCAGCCCCTTCTTCCTCAATTGCAAACTTGAAATCAGTCCCAATTTCGGATATCTGCAAAGCAGCAACTTGGTCCTCAGTTCATTCTTTTACTAAGCACTATTGTTTGGCCAGAGTTCAGCGCAAGACACTCAGTTTGGACAATCAGTTCTCTGTGATTTATTTGCACTATAAGTTTCTTTCCTCCTCTCATCTCTGTTTCAAGCTAGGGACTCACCAGCAAGTGTGCCTACTTGTCTCCGGAGAAATCAAAGTTGCTTACCTGTAACAGGGGTTTTCCGTAGACAGCAGGGGAAGGCAGCCACTCTTGCCCACCCTCCATCCTCTCATTCCAAATTGTTAACTAAGCTAGTGACATAAATGCACAGCTAGGGGATGGAGCTCTAGAGGCAAGGTGCCCTGCATATACTTGGTAGTAAAAAAAAACCACCCAAAAAAACTATTGTATCTAGGAGAAAGCACTGGCACACAGGCTCAGTCAGAAAACTTAACCAGCAAGTGTGGCTGCATTTCCCTGCTTTCTACGGAGAACCCCTATTACAGGTAAGCAACTTTGTTATGTGAGAATATACTGCCTGCTTGTCCTCAGAGAAAGCATAGTTACGCACCTGTAGCAGGTGTTCGAGGACAGCAGGCAAATATTCTTAAAACCCACCCACTTCCTCTAGCTGACTTCTTAGCTTTTAAATGGAACTGAAGGTCTCACAAGCCTACATTGGGTAGAAAGGAACACACGCATGTATTCATGATATAGACAGTGCTATTCTCACATTACCCCTCTCTTCAAGTCACTTCATTGGCTCCCTGTCCGTTTCTGAATACTGTCAGCCTTAGCATTTTCAGTTGGCCTAACTAATGTCAGCAAAGGCCTATGGGAGATTATATCATTCATGTCGGATTTTAGGGCATGTCATTGCAAACAGCCTAAATTAAATCAGTGCTTAAAAGGAAACAAAGGACCTTGATACAGCTAAGAGGTGCGAAGAGGTGTTGATGTCTGATGCTTAAGATGGACAGCTTAAGATATACAAAAAAGTCTAGGTGCATGAGCTAGCACAGATAGCTAAGATTAATCAGAAACCATTGTCAGAGGCATACTGGAAATTACATTTGACTCCAGTCTGTAAGGAACAGGTTCTCCCTCTATTCTTCTCCAGTCTCTCACACCTCACCCACCTTATTCAATATTGTTTCAAACAGTTTACAAAAGATAGGGGTACTTAATTTCAATAGTTTCTATTTTTAGAACAAGCCTCATATGTATAAATATGGGAGATTAGAACTCCCCCCTCCTCTTGCCCTCTCTGCAACATCTCTCTCTGTCTGGAACATCACCACCTTCTTCTCTGTCTTGCCTCTGGACTCTGTAAGGCAGGCAAACTGCCTTTTCTCTCTCATTAATTGTAATGCTTAATTGATATATCTGTATAAATCTCTTTCTTTTCTGTAATAAGCTTATCTCTGCACAATATATATATGTTCTCTATGTAATTACTTTTGGCTGTGCTTGTCATTTGATTTTACATATATACACATATACAAAATGGAGAAAATATTGGCATTACAACAAGGAAATATAAAAAATTTTAAGAAAATATGGGATCCATTGACAAAATATTCTAAAGATCAGATATCTTAACACATTGATAATAATAATATAGGGTTAGGGAGGGAAATATAGAAATTAATATGAGGAAAAATGAAAAAACAAATAACAGGGGAAAGGGATTCAATATATATGATATGATATTGTACATACAACTATAATTATTATAAACTAAATATTATGCTATTTATTTATTGTAAGAATGAAAATTTTATAAATAAAAATTAAAAAAAAAAAAAAAAGATTTTACTTCCTAATGAATCTTCTGCGAGGGTATTGAACCTGGGACCTGGAGGATTGTAAGGCCTCCTCAACATTACCCCTCCAAACCATTACATTTTGAGGAGCTAAACCTTACAAATACAGTTTAAACTCCTCTTGCTGACTTACAAGTGCATTCGCTCTGAAGTCCCCCGATATCTCTCTTCACTTATCTCTCCCTATGCTCCTCCCCGTGATCTCCATTCATCAGGCAAGCCCCTCTTATCTGTACCCTTCTCTTCCACTGCCAACTCCAGACTCTGTCCCTTCTTTCTTGCGGCACCAGCTACCTGAATCAATATGTCGTGCTCCATCCCTAGTAGTATTCAAATCCAAGCTAAAAGCCCACTTTTTTTGAAACTGTTTTCAACTCTTAACTCCCACTCACTGCTGTCAGATACCTCTACCCACTGTATCATTTCCTCTACCTTAATCTCCCTACTCTGAAATGTCCTGTTTAAACTGGATTGTCTTGTATGTTAAAATGTACAGTGCTGCATACGCCTTTCAGCGCTATAGGCATAATAAATAGTAGTAGTAGTAGTAGTAAAATGACAGTAGTACACTTTCATACATGTCTGTGCCAGGCTCCGTGGACTACATTGCCCATATGTGAGAATAGCTGTCTGCTGTCCTTGGAGAGCACCTGCTATAGGTTAATAACTATGCTCTCTCTTGCTTTAAGGGAGAGACATAATTGCTAAACAGGTAACGGGGAAGAAGAGAAGTGAGTATTTGAATGGTCAAGGATATGGGGACAGAAGATGGCTTCAGAGAGAGAAATAGTGAAGGTTATTATTTTTTTCTTTTTATGAAGGGTTAGAAGGGAGGGGTGATGGGAGGGGAATGCTGAGGACATGAGGAGGAAGGGAAATGAAAAAGGAGAAAGATGAGAATGAGAGAGAACTAAAGGAGCATGTAAGCTAGGGGCTGGTAGGATGGAGGAATAATCAGGCTGAATGGTGGGACAAGATAGGAAGGATGTTAGGAATGATCTGGAATTAATGTTGGACTATTCTTGCTTCACCAGGGCACCCTAAGAGCCTCTTCCAAACTCCATGATGAGCTCTTCCGCCGTATCCTTCGCAGCCCAATGAAATTCTTCGATACCACACCCACGGGACGTATTCTGAACCGTTTCTCAAAAGACATGGATGAAGGTATTCTATTAACATTATCTACAAAGCAACAATGTATTTCTTTCCTTCAAAAGTTCAATTTAGTTTTAATCGAGATCTGAAGTTTATAAGGGAATGTTCAGATGTAAGCTATAGGGGAAGAGAGTTCCACAGAGTAGAGCCATAACTGAGAAACAGGAGTTTCTGGGAACATCCTAGAAGATCTGTGTAAAGGAGGAGACAGTCAAAAGGCATTGACAAGAAAGAAGGAATACTGGAAGATTGGATCTGGAAGGAAAGTAGTGTTATATTTGAAAGGAATTCTATAAGTTATAGGATGGAGGTGTTCAGATTTAAGAAAATGGGTGATGTGATCAAACTTTGAATGAAGGGGCAGGGGGGCGTGACTTGGACACGCAAGCAAATGGTCGGATGATAGACGAGCTCCGTGTCAAACAAGCTCTTATTTCAAAATAAAAAGCTCCAATACCGATATTTTGCTGGATCGCAAGAAAATGGCATTGGGTAAACAAAATAAAAACGATGCAGGAGCTGGAGGATTGGGTACAAGCAGTAATAAACGATCAAAACCGGAACCAGGGACACCTTCAAAAGTACCGTTGCCTTCAGAAGGAGATCAAGATATGATGGCAGAAATAAAACAGATCAAAGATATTGTACTCGAAATCAAAAAACAACTTCAAAAGGCAATTGATGATGTTGCCATACTTACAAAAAGAGTTGATCTAATTGATAACAAAATAACACACTTGGAAGAAAAATCGGAAGAGGTACATGCTGAAGTTATACAAAACAAAAAAGCCTGGAAAGAGATGGAAATAATAAAGAGAGATCTGGAAGACTGTTTGAATAGAGAAAAAAGAAATAATTTAAGGATCATTGGGATGCCGGAAGGAGTGGAAAAAAATGATCCCATTACTTTTTTAGAACAATTCCTTCCAAAAATACTGCCTTTAAAATCCAAGGTGCCTCTTGAAATAGAAAGAGCGCACAGAATACCGGGACAAAAAACAACTACACAAAAAGGACCAAGAACTTTTATTTTTAAATTATTAAGATATCAACATGTTGTTGAAATTTGTCAGCTGGCTAAAGAAAACAAAAATCTAAGATGTCAGGATGCACGTATCCATATTGTACCAGATTTCGCCAGAGAAACTGCCCTAAAAAGAAAACAACTACTTGATTTAAGACCCCAACTACGAGCACTAGGGGCTAGATATGGACTTCTTTACCCAGCGGTGATGAAAGTAACTCTAGGAAATAAAACACAGAACTTCACAGATTCTAAAAAATTAGCAGAATATCTTGAACAATGTGAACAACCAATGACATCCTAAAGGAAAACTGGGATTATTCAAAATACTTCGATAAGAATGATTTGATATCAAATACTTTTCACTTTGACTTATTTCATTTTAAGTTACCGTATTTGCCGGCGTATAAGACGACTTTTTAGTACCTTAAAATCCTCCCCAAAGTCGGGGGTCGTCTTATACGCCGGGTACAGTTTACATGCCCTTACTTGTGGGGCTGGATGTACTCAGTCGCGCGGCTCTTCTTCTCCCTACCTTCTCTGCTTGCAGCACAGAGCCGAACGGAAGTCTTCCCGACGTCAGCGCTGACGTCGGAGGGGAGGGAGGGCTTAAACAAAGCTTAAACAAAGCCCTCCCTCCCTCCGACGTCAGCGCTGACGTCGGGAAGACTTCCGTTCGGCTCTGCTGCAGGCATGGCAGGTAAGGAGGAGAAGCCTCGCGGTACCAAGAGAGAGGGGCGGCCGCCCCGCCCCGGTTGCAGCACAGCCGGCCAGGTCCCCTTACTTTTGTGGCACTTCCCCGACCGACCGATAACAGCCCAGGTCCGACAATCCTCCCTGCCCTGTAGCCGCGAATCTAAATTACCTTCTTACAGCAGCTGTAAGAAGGTAATTTAGATTCGCGGTTAAGGGCAGGGAAGTTTGTCGGACCCGGGCTGTTGTCGGTCGGTCGGGGAAGTGCCACAAAAGTAAGGGGACCTGGCTGGCTGTGCTGCACCCGGGGCGGTAGAGAAGGAGGGGGGGGGAAGGACTCTGAAAGCACTTGAAGACAGAGGAGGGAGAAGAACGCTGAAAGCACATGGGGGAATACAAAGGGGTGGAGAAGGAAGAAGGGGTCGTCTTATACGGCGAGTATAACACAAAACTCTATTTTTTAACTAAAAGTTGGGGGGTCGTCTTATACGCCCAGTCGTCCTATACGCCGGCAAATACGGTACTTTTTACTATAAAGGAATTCTGAAAATATATAAAAATGAATACACTGTTTAGAACGCTGGAATTTTTAACTTACTTTAAAAAACAACGATGATTACATTCACGAGCGTGGAACGGAATTGAAGTACATGCAAACACGTCAATGGCTGAATGACGTAGAGGAAAGACGAAACATTGACTTACCTAGAAGATTCTTATATATGCGAGACTGGAAGATAAACTGAGACAATCTTTTAAAATATATCCTCAGTGCCACTGTTTCTATGTTCTCCAGAGAAAATAAAAGAAAGGGAAAGAAAATAAAGGAAAGGAAAATGCGCTGGAAATACAGTGGGCGCTGAGTCAACGATAAAATCTGCGCGAAAACAGGAAGTCTTTCTCCTCAATAAATGATCGCACCGGAAATAAAGAAGATTGGCTGCTTCCACGTTTTACGTCGACGGAGAGTGAGAAGGAAACTCGAGAAGAAAGCTAAAAATAAGGCGTTCATGTTACAAGAAGAACACGGAAGTAAAGACTCTTATATATAAGAACATAAATAGAATAAAATAAACGATTCTAAAGTGAAAACTAATAGTTTATGTTTAAAGAAATATATTTATTGAATGATTATAGAAAGTATATTTGACCCATTTTATTGCAAATATCAGTTTTTAACAGGAAAAAAGAGAAAGGTAAATTGATATATCTATCGAAGATTCTGTATGATTGATTTAGAAATACAAGTAAGTATGTGAGTGAGAAAGAGTTATAAAAATCTTTATTTATATTTTTTTTTAAATATTCTCTTATTTTCTAATTTTAGAATTTTTAGAGAAATTATTTTCATGAATGGATTTAAAAATGCATGTGAAGATTGATTTTAAGTTAATTAAAAGATTCTAATATCTATAAAATATATAAAAAAAAGGATTGATTTAAAAATATAAGTAAATATGATTGTGAAAATGAATAAAAAAGAAAGCAAAGATATAGAAATTTTAAATTCTGTTAGCAATATATTATAATATATTATGATATTAATATGGAGTAATAATTACAAAATTTATAATTTTTTAGCTTGTGATGGAGTAATGTCAGACCTGATCTAATTTGCGTTTCTAAGTGTTCGTATATGTATGGGGAAGGGAGGGAGGGAATGGGAGGGTATTAAACTTTAAGCGTTTAGGTACAGTAGGCAATTCTTGGAATTATCTTATATATGGGAAAATGGAGATCATAAAGAATACTGAAGATGAAATTGTTATATTACAAATTATAGTAGTACATGATGGATCTTAAAATAATATCTCTAAATGTTAATGGTCTCAATCACCCGATTAAAAGAAAAAAAGCATTATTATTTTTAAAAAGACAAAACGCTGACATATGCTGCATACAAGAGACCCATCTGTCAAATAATGAATCTATAAAGCTAAAAGGTGATTGGGTCAAACAATGTTATTTTTCTTCGGCAATAGGGAAAAAAGCTGGTGTTGCTATATTAATAAATAAAAAATATTCTGCTTCATTTAAATTTAATATACACCGAAAAACTGTCCTTGTAAATAATAAACCAGTGAAGGGTGATTGAAACAAAATTATAAGAAAGCTCAGAGATTTGAAACTCTGAAGGAAAGGTTTTGAGGCCTCCCTTAGGGAAAGAGTTTACCTTCCAGTCATAGTCCTCTTATGAAAAATGTTTAATCACTCCTCCAAAGGTATTTTATGAAAAACCACTTCAAAATACTTCAAAAAATGTCCAACAAGGTACTAGTTTAAAACTTGCAATTGTCACTGCACTTATGGCAAGTTCTAACAAGTTTACTTAACTTATAAGCAGGTTTAGGGGGGGTCCCAACGCGGCCCCGTTTCGATACCCTGCTTCAGGGGACCCGATTGCTGATTCTCTAAACAGGTTCCATTACTTTCATGCTGGTAAAATTTGCTGTGGTGACATGCAGCTGAAGAAAACTGCTGCTGAAACAAAGTGCCTTCCAAATCTTGAAACTGGCTTTGAGAACCTGTGGAGTCTGTTCTGAAAAAAAAAAAAATCCTGAGGTAGTGCTGGTCTGGAGGGTTGTTTCCCTTTAAGAAAACTGTATTTCACTGTATTTTTCATCTAACTGGCACTTTATTTCTAGCTAGGTCGCGTATGGAGCAATGAGCACTTCTAAAGGGAAAAAGTGCTCATTCTGCTCCAGACGCGAGGCACTCGGTGGCCAGCCTGTGCAAGCGGTGTTCGGGCCGGTGCGGGTTGTTGGGGATTCCTTCTCAGCTGATTTTTTGACAGCTGATGCCGACTTGCCTGTTTTAGTGGCTGGGACTGTTCAGGCTTCTCAGCCGCTACAGGCTATGGAGGGAGCTTTTTTGGCGAGAAAGTTGCCATTTTCACAGTCTGGCCCCTCCATTTTGTCTGTAACCTTAGGTGACCTTCCCCCTGTATTGGAAAAACAGGGGCAGGTTTTTGCTGGGTCCCCTGCTATGGCAGGGGGTCCCTTGGGACCCCTGGGGGGTTTTTCCCCTGATTTCTTTTTTTCTTTGTGCAGAGCCTATTTTCAGGCGGCTGGGGGTCCTGGATGCACCCATGGGGTTTCGGGGAGTGGGGTTTCCTCCACACCCCCTGCGGCTTTGCCTCCCTCATCTGTTGTGGTGTCCCCTCCTCCTCCTCCCTCATCCAAGCGCCCGTGGGTGTCTTGGGATGAGGATTTATGGTCTGAGGAGCGTGTCGGCCTGGATGAGGACCTGGACCCTTTTGAAGATTTCCAGGACCCTCTCGAGGGGACGGCCGCTGGCGGCTGGTTGTCGGGTTTCCCGTCCTCTGGCGAAGAGGCGTCTATGGTGCGCCTTTTTCAGAGGGATGAGCTTCCGGATCTGATTCAACAGGGTTCTTCGGTGTTGCGTTTTGAGGATGTGCCGTCGGAGACTCCGCGTGTGGGGGACCCTCTGCTTAGGGGGATCCGTATCGTTTCCCGCTCTTTTCCTATGCATCAGGATATTCGGGATATTGTACTGGAACAGTGGAAAACGCCGGAGGCGCCGTTTCGATTGGCGCGCATCATGGCTCATTTGTATCCCATCCTGGAGGTGGATTGGGCTACGTTAACATCACCAGTCGTAGATGCGGTGGTCTCGGCAATTTCTAAGCGGCATACCGTGCCTGTTGAGGGCGGTTCTGCCTTGAGGGACTCTGAGGAGCGCAAGTTGGAGACCATTCTTAAGCAGAATTTTCAGGCGGCTATTTGTGGGGGACTGATGACTCGCGCCGTGTTTCGATGGGCTGAGTGTGTCCTGGATCGGGAGTCTGATGACTGGTCCTTGGTGGATCAGGAGGTGGTGAAGATTGAGATGGCTGCCTCGTTCCTCTCAGATGCTCTTTATGACTTGGTGCGGATCTCGGCTAAGTCTATGGCCTTTGGCGTGGCCACGCGGCGTATTTTGTGGCTTTGCTCTTGGTCGGTGGATGCTGCATCCAAAGCTAAGCTTACTAAATTTCCCTTCCGGGGGTCTTTTTTGTTTGGAGAGGACTTAGATAAGTTGCTTCAGACTCTGACGGACTCAAAGGTGCCCCGTCTGCCTGAGGACAGTGCCCGTCCGGCGTCTCGAGGTGGCACTGCCCGGGGGCATTTGCGGGAGTTCCGCAAGTATCACCCTGGGCGTGAGGCTGCTTCTTTCCCAGCTCAAGGGGTTTCCCAGGGTTGGTTTTTTCAGCGCATGCAGCCCTTTCGGGGGGCCCGTTGGGGGGTAGGGAATCCCTCTGCCGGTTTCCCCGCTTCCCGTCCGCACAATGACTCCTTGCCAGGGCCCCCTTTAGTTCCGGTGGGGGCCCAGCTGCACAAATTTTTTCCCAAATGGGCCGAGATCACGTCCGATCAGTGGGTCCTGGAGGTGGAGCGGGACGGTTATGCCCTGGAGTTTGCCCGCTCTCTGCCGGATCTTTTCCTAGTCTCTCCATGTCAGGCACCTTGTAAGACGCAGGCCTTTCGCCAGACCCTTCAGCGCTTGCTAGATCTCAAAGCAATTGTTCCAGTGCACCCTCAGGAGTGGGGCACCGGCAGATACTCAATTTATTTTGAGGTGCCCAAGAAGGAGGGGACTTTTCGGCCCATCCTGGATTTGAAGGGGGTCAATAGGGGTCTCAAGATTCCCTCTTTTCGCATGGAAACTCTGTGGTCGGTCATTCTGGCAGTTCAGCCGGGGAAGTTTCTCACTTCTCTCGATCTGACGGAGGCTTACTTGCATGTTCCCATTCGGGCCTCTCATCAGCGCTTCCTTCGTTTTGCGATCTTGGGTCGGGACTATCAGTTCTGTGCGCTTCCCTTTGGTCTGGCCACGGCTCCCCGGACATTCAACAAGGTGATGGAGGTCGTCGCGGTGGCCTTGCGGTCAGAGGGCATTCTGGTGCACCCCTACCTGGATGACTGGTTGATTCGGGCAAAGTCGTTGCAGGAGAGCTCCCGGGTTACTGCTCGGGTGGTGGAGTTTCTCTGGTCGCTGGGATGGGTGATCAACCTTTCCAAGAGTCGGTTGGTCCCAGCTCAGCGTCTGGAGTACCTTGGGGTTCTGTTCGACACTTCCTTCCAGAGGCTCAGGTAAGCAAATTGCAATCTCAGATTCGCCTTCTTTTGGCGTCCCGGTGTTCTCGGGAGCGGGATTTCCTCCAAGTCTTGGGGTCGATGGTGGCATCCCTGGACATAGTGAGCTGGGCGTGGACCCACATGCGTTCTCTTCAGTATGCTCTGCTCCAGAGGTGGTCACCCCAGAGGCACGGTTTGGATGTTCCTGTCCCCCTGCAAGGCTTGGCGCGCTGCAGTCTTCGTTCGTGGCTCCAGACCCCTCACCTGGTTCAGGAGGTGGGTCTGGATTTCCCGCAGTGGACGGTGCTCCTTACGGATGCAAGTCTCCTTGGTTGGGGGGCTCAGTGTCTGGGTCACTCAGCTCAGGGCCCCTGGTCCACGGAGGAGGCCTCCTGGTCGATCAACGTGTTGGAGACCAGAGCGGTCCGTCTGGCGCTGTTAGCCTTCCGCTCCCTTTTGTTGGGCAAGTCGGTCAGAGTCCTGTCGAACAGTGCCACGGCGGTGGCTTATGTCAATCGTCAGGGGGGCACAAAGAGCACTCAGGTGGTGAGGAGGCGGCTCGGCTCATGCTTTGGGCGGAGTCCCATCTTCTGAACCTCTCGGCCTCTCACATAGCCGGGGTGGATAATGTTCAAGCGGACTTCCTCAGTCGTCACTTCTTGGATCCAGGAGAGTGGTGTCTCAGCTCCTTGGCCTTTCAGTTGATAGTGCAGGCTTGGGGTCCGCCCCTGATGAACCTGATGGCCACGAGTGACATCGCCAAATTGGCCCGCTTCTTCAGTCGTCGCAGGGACGGTCTGGCCGAGGGTCTCTGGATGCTCTGGTCCAACCATGGCCAATGGAGGGGCTGTTGTACGTGTTCCCTCCTTGGCCATTAGTGGGCAGTGTACTTCTTCGCGTTGTTCACCATCTGGATCTGGTGGTTCTGGTGGCTCCGGATTGGGCTCGCTGTCCATGGTACGCGGATCTGGTGAGGCATCTGGTGGCGGATCCTCTTCCTTTGCCTCTCTTGGATGATCTTCTGATGCAGGGTCCCATTCCCATGTTCAACCCGTCTCCTTTCTGTCTTACGGCTTGGCTCTTGAAAGGGATCGCCTTAGTAAGAAGGTATTCAGATAAGGTGATCTCTACGCTCTTGGGGTCCCGGAGGCTTTCTACCTCTCGGGCTTATGTGCGGGTTTGGTGTCTCTTTGAGGGGTGGTGCCGGGCGCGGGGAGTGGTCTCTTTTCGCGCTTCCCTGCCTACCATTCTAGAGTTCTTGCAGGATGGCCTGGATAGAGGCCTGGCTTGGTCTTCTCTCCGGGTTCAACTTGCAGCCTTGTTGGCCTTTTGAGGGTTAGTGACAGGTCAGCGTTTGTCAGCCATTCCTGATGTGATTCGCTTTTTGCGGGTGGCCAAGTTGCTCAGGCCTCCCGTACGGCCCTCTGTTCCGTCTTGGAATCTCAATCTGGTTCTCTCTGTTTTGGTGCGCCCGCCCTTCGAACCGTTGAACGGCTGTTTTTGAAGGACCTTACTCTGAAGGTGGTCTTTTTGGTGGCCTTTACTTCCACTAGGCGTATTTCTGAGCTACAGGCTTTCTCTTGTAGGTCTCCCTTCTTGGAATTTTCTAGGGAGCGGGTTGTCTTGAGGCCTATTCCTTTCTGCCGAAAGTAGTTTCTCCTTTTCATGTCAATCAATATGTGGTCCTCCCGGTCTTGGGTAGTCAGGAGGGCTCTTCTGAGCAAAGGCAGCTGCGCAAGTTAGATGTCAGTCGGGTCCTTCGCTCTTATGTGCAGCGGACCCAGGAGGTCCGGAAATCCGATCATCTCTTTGTCCTTCTGGCAGGTCCTCGTCGGGGGGCTGGCGCTTCTAAGGCTACTATTGCGCGCTGGATCAAGGAGATGATTGCTTCCGCTTATCTTCTGAGACAGAAGCCCATTCCGGAATTTCTCAAGGCTCATTCCACTAGGGGTCAGGCAGATTCTTGGGCTGAGTCATCGCTCGTGCCTCCAGTGGACATTTGTAAGGCTGCGGTTTGGTCTTCCTTTTATTCCTTTGTCAGACACTATCGGATAGATGTTCAGGCGCGTCGGGACGCGGTGTTCGGTGAGCGTGTTCTGGTGTCGGCCCTGCGGGGGTCCTGCCCGTGAGAGGGAATGCTTTGGTACGTCCCATTCCTAAAGATTAACCTCTACTGGTCTGGAGAGTGCTAAAGAAGGAGAAATTAGGTTCTTACCTGCTAATTTACTTTCTTTTAGCTTCTCCAGACCAATAGAGGTCCCCACCCTGTCTGTTGTTTTTGGGGCTGTTGCGCGGGCAGTTTTTGTTTTTTGCTGCGGGTTCTAGTATTTTTCTAGGGCCGGGGAGAATTAAAGAACAGCGGTTGTGGCTCGGCTGGCTTAGCTGGCGAGCTGTGGGGACGTTTTCCTTTTGGTATTTCTCTTCTGCATTTTCCAACAGCATTTGGGTTTGTTAGTTGTTACTCCTGTTCGGAGTATTGTTTTCTTTCTGATTTCCAGTTCTTGGTTTTGCTTGGCTATCCGGCAGACTGAGGTAAATAGAGAAGGGAGTATATTAAATACTGTCCCACAGTTTTGTTTTCAGTCTCCACCTGCTGGTCATGATTTAATATATACCCATTCGTAAAGATTAACCTCTACTGGTCTGGAGAAGCTAAAAGAAAGTAAATTAGCAGGTAAGAACCTAATTTCTCCTTCCTGCAGACACATCTTAACTTCTGTATGACCTCCTAATTAGCATTGTATGTTCTAATCTGTAAAGAACAGATTATCTCTGTAAAAACCCTAAGTTTCCTGTTCCTCTGAGAACCTTTTCTATAAACTCCATGGATGTATATGAAGAATGGTACATAAATTTGACTGTCTTAAGAGTTACAAAATCAACCTTCTGAACTTCCGTAGCATAGCTAGAATGTAGAAACAGCTATTTAGTCAAGAAATGCCAATCTGTGAGCTTAATATTTTAATTACAAGGTCTCAAGGCTTTTTCCACTAAACCTCATCTGAATTTCCAAATTTGAATATATTTATCATTCACAGTCTCAGTTTTCTGTGACACCTTATCACACCTGTAAATTTCAAAATTTCCTCAACACCATTTTGATTGGTGGTTACATGCTCAAAGTTGTGATTGGTTATTTTCACAGGTTTACTTCAGGTCATTACAAGGCTTGGGTGTTGTCTTATCACCCTTGACAGTTTGTCCTTGGTGCTGACCTCCAAGACCTCTGAACTTGGACCCCTCCCTTCTCAGTGGTCGTCTTCTACTTTTCTTCTTGGGTGTTGCTATTATCAGCACTCTTCAGCATGTTGTGTATATCAGTTATTCTTAACCACCTCCTTGTGATGGTCTTTCCATGGTAGGTACATCATGTAGTTCTGCTTTTTAGTAATTTAGTAACTTCATCGAGTGTCTCCTAGTCTTTGTAATTTTTGATGGAGTGAAAAATCGATCCACTTGTACCCATTCTACTCTACTCAGGATTTTGTAAACTTCAATCATATCTCCCCTCAGCCGTCTCTTTTCCAAGCTGAAGAGCCCTAACCGTTTTAGTCTTTCCTCATACAAGATTCTTCCTCCTCACAAAGCCTGGCAGCTTAGCAGCACTTTTCCTGAGCCCTCCCCCCTTCTATAAAGCTGAGCATGTCTGGGACAGGGCCTTCCTCATGCATGCTCAGTTTCACAAAAAAACAAGCAGATGCACAGCTGGAGGAAGGGGGCAGTGTTTGATCTGTGTGGCAGTGGCCGTCCAGAGAAAGTGCCGCCAACTGCCTAGCTTCCAAAGATGGAAGGCTTCCATTAGTGAGGCTTAGGGACCTTTATCCGCTCAGATATGTGGGTGGAGCAAATGTTTGTGCCCCTCCCCATTTTGGGTCCAGGACACCCTCCCCCAAAAATCTGAGATCTGGCCACCTCGAAGTGGTGTCAAAAATCAGGTTTCAATGCATGAGCATATGTTTTCTCTCTCTTTCTACTCTTTCCAGTTGATGTCCGCCTGCCATTTCAGGCAGAAATGTTTGTGCAGAATGTGATCCTGGTCTTTTTTTGCCTGGGTGTCATCGCTGGCGTATTCCCCTGGTTCCTGCTGGCAGTTGGACCACTTGTTGTCCTCTTCACTGTTCTTCATGTTGTATCCAGGTAATTTGATAGCCTGCTGACCCTAAATTCAGTCTGGGAAATTGACCTGGCTGTCCGAACTAGTATTTATGTATTTTTGATCTGTGCTTACATATATCACCATGAAATGTTATTTCATACTGTATTGATTTTGTAACACCCTCTTAATTTCTTTAAATCACAAAAGACGTGCTAAAAAGCCATGTGTTGACTTTTTTTTTTTTTTTTTTTAAACTATCAAATCATCTTCCTGGGTATAAAGTTTTTGAAATGTAATTTTTATTAAGTTGCCAATAGAAAAACAGTGCCAATGAACAATATGCTCAGATACATTGACCATTTCAAATACAGTGGTATCTTGGATTATGAGCATAATCCGTTCCAGGAGCATGCTCGTAATCCAAAATGCTCTTTATCAAAGCGAGTTTCCGCATAGGAAATAATGGAAACTCGCTTTGATACGTTCCCACCCCCCCTCCCCCCACGTGATCCGGCACCCCCCATGAGAACAGGCACCCCCCGCCCGACCAACTTTAGTTACCCCCCCCGTCTGGCACCGGCACGAGAACCGCTCCCCCCACTCGCAAAGGCCCCCCCCACTCGAATCGGCACCCCCCCCCCCCCCCCCCGTGAGAACAGGAACCCCACGGCCGACCAACTTTATCTCACTCCCCCCTTTGGCACCGGCACGCAGCCCACAAGTGCCGGTGCCGCTTGAAGATCTTCTTCCTTGTCTTTGCCTGCTTTGAGCATGCATCTGCGCATGCTCAAGCCCTTCTAATTCTCCCTCTCGCCGAGAATCTCGGCGAGAGGGAGAATTAGAAGGGCTTGAGCATGCGCAGATGCATGCTCAAAGCCGGCAGAGACAAGGAAGAAGATCTTCAAGCAGCACCGGCACTTGTGGACTGCCTGCCGGTGCCAAAGGGGGGGGTGAGTTAAAGTTGGTTGGGCGGGGGGTTCCTGTTCTCGCGGAGGGGGGGGTGTGCCGATTCGAGCGGGAGGGGGCCCTTTGAGAGCGGGGGGGAGTGATGCCGGTTATCGGGGGGTGCTCGCAAATCGAGTCAACACTCGGTTTGCGAGAGACGTTTTGCAAGAATGTTTTGCTCGTCTTGCAAAACACTCTCAAACCGGGTTACTCGCAAACCGAGGTTTGACTGTATTACATTGCATTAGTGACTTTTATTCCGCCATGACCTTGCCGTTCAAGGCGGATTACATTAGAGGTTATCTGGACAGTTCCAGAAGAGATTATGATGCCGGCGTGTGTAGTTTCTGTTTGCGGCTGCATGAAGAGGATCTCGGGGTTGGTATTGCAAGAGGGAGGCAGCCGCAAGGGCAGAGTCAACCATGGGCGATGGGGAGGCCCGAGGTTTCCTAACCGCCGATGGCTCTAGGAATTTCCTGGCCGCAGTGGGGAAGCCTGGGGTTCCCTTACCGCCGCAGGCAATAGGGATTCCCCTGCTGTCACATCGGAGTTTTCTGGGGATTTCCTTATCACAGTTTTACCTTTTCATGCCTCTTCAGCGTGTTCAAACATGGGTGAATTTTTTTCAGTGGGTTCTTCTTTGGCAGGAAACTCCGCCTTTTTGGCAGAGTCTTCTGCTGAGCTCCTGCCTAAACTGGAGAGACTGGTCTTGCAGGCCTCTTACTTGGCAGTAGAACATGTTTCCTCTCCAGCCATGGGGTTTTCTCCAGATTTTGTGCTTGCTATGTACAGAGCTTATTGCACGCACTTGACTGGTATCTCGGCGCAATCTCCAGGGGTCTCGGCCACGTCTGGGGAGTTGATTCCTTCAGCACTGGTGATTTCTTTGCCCCCGCCTAAGTGATGGCCTCTCTTGTGGGAGGATGAGGTTTGTCTGGCGGATGATTTATCTCTAGATGAGGACCTGGGTCTTTCTGGTGGCCTTCAGGACCATTAGGGGGGGAGGCGATGACACAGGTGACTGTGTGTTGGAGTTGCCCATTGGGGAGAACTCTTTGGTGGTCCACATTTTTCACCAAGAAGAATTGCAGGAACTCATTCTCCACATGTCTTCTGTTTTGCATTTTGAGGATGATACTAAGGACCCACTGAGTGGTGGATCCACTTTGTGGGATTCAGGCGGCTTCATGTTCCTTTCCCATGCATCAAGATATCCGGGATATTGTGTAAGCACAGTGGAAAGTCCCGGATGCCCCTTTTCAGCTGACGCTGTGACCTGTTTGTGTACTATTCCTGATGCTGATAGGGACTCCTTATGCCCGCTGGTAGTGGACGCAGTGGTCTCTGCCATTGCTAAGAGGTATATGGTTCCAGTGTAAATGGATTTTGCTCTGAGAGACCCCCAGAACCAGAGAATGGAGGCTTTTCTCAAACAAGAGTTTTGATGTAGCGACCTTAGCGGTCCAGGTGGTGATTTGTGGTGGTCTGGTGGCCAGGGTATGCTTCAGGTGGGCTGAGCATGTGTTAGATAGGGAGTCCAATGACTGGACATTGGTGGACCAGGAAGTAGTGAAGATTGAATTGGGCTCTTATCTGTCGGATGCCATGTATGATTTGTTGCGGGCTTCTGCTAAGTGTATGGCCTTGGGGTGGCTATTAGACATACCTTGTGGGCTCTGTGGTTGGTCGACGGACTCAGCCTCGAAATCTAAGTTCAATCGATTTCCTTTTAAGGGTTCTTTTCTCTTTGGAAAGGAATTGGATAAGTTGGTCCAGAGTTTAGGAGACTCCAAAGTGCCTCTGTTGCTGAAGGACAAGTCTCGTCAGTCCAATAGAGGAGGCTTCAGCCTAGGTCATTTCTGAGAGTTCTGCTGATACCATCTTGGCAGGATGTCTTCTGCGGCCTCTTCTTCCAGAAGTTGTTCCTTTCAGCATATGCAGTCCTTTCGGGGTGCACACCAGGGAGGCCATGACTCTTCCAGAGTCTTCTCGACCTGCACAATGACTGTGTTTGGGTCCTTCTCCCAGTTCCTGTGGGAGCCCTTTTGAGGGACCTTTACGGGGGGGGGGGGGGGAGAGACCAAGATCACAGCAGTTCAGTAGGTCCTGGAGGTGAGTCGCGACAGGTATCTCTTGGGTTCGATTGCCCCCTGCCAGATCTATTCCTCTCCTCCCCTTGTCGGTCCCTGTGGAAGAATGAGTATTTCATCAAACTCTTAAGAAAGTTGCTCGATCTCAAGGCAGTAATTCTGGTTCCCTCTCAGGAGATCCACACTGGACAATATACCATTTATTTCATAGTGCCCAAGAAAGAGGGATCCTTTATCCCCTCAATGGAGTGACCCGGGCACTTTGAGTCCCCTCTTTTCGCATGGAGACCTTATGGTCCGTGATCCTGGCTGTTGAACCTGGGGAGATTCTCACTTCTCGATCTGATGAAGGCATTTCTCCACATTCCCATTCAGAAATTTCATCAGCGGTAACCTTTGCGATTATGGGACGGCACTTTCAGTTTTGTGCGCTTCTGACCATGACCCCCCATCCCGTACCTTCAAGATTCTGATAGTGGTGGCTGTATGAGGTCTTGTTCTGTCATATCCCATTAAGTATCGCCATGCTTTTTGACTGCAGTCATGCTCCCTAATGTATTGTGCTATCATGTCATGACCAAAAATGTACTATCATGTTCTACTTTATTATATAAACCCTATTATACCTTATTATGTATATACCCTGTTATGTTTTATTATGTATGGAAATGTGTAACCTGTTCTTAGCTTTTCTGGGAGGAGGGGTTATACATCAAAATAAATAAATAAATAGTTACTTTAAGAGGGAAAGGTGTCAACCAATCTTCATCATTATACTCATGAAAGGCATGGCCTCTGACTTAAATTCAGTTCCAAACTGGACATGCTGCTTTACCAATTGTAAGGCCCTCTGGAATGATGCTTGAGGCTGGGTTAAGAGCAAAAGAAGGTCGTCAGTGAATGCGATACAACAAACTTTTGCATGACCCACTATATTCCCATCCTCCCTAATTTTCATCAGAGTTCCAGTGAGAGAATAAACAGTAAGGGAGAGAGGGCACAGCAAGAAATAATCAGACACCCACCCATTAACCAAAATTGCTATTGGATTTTTATAGAATCTTTACCCTATTTCTCCAAAACCAAAAATAAGTACTCCCAGGTTACGCAAAGGGTTTGTTTGGTGTTGTCCACTGTGTCTTAGAAACAGTGTTAAAAAGGCATTTAGTTGCCTTTGCATTATTGAAGTTGCTGCCTTCAAGCACAAACACGACAAAGCAGTACTGGTGGGGGTAATACTAGAGAAAGTAAAGAGAGACTATGTTTTGGCTGGGAGAAAAGAGCAGAGAAGTTATGTCCATTTTGTTTCTTACATTTCCTTTTGTTCTTGGTTTTTCAGAGTTTTTATTCGCGAACTGAAGCGACTGGATAACATTACACAGTCACCTTTCCTTTCACACATCACATCTAGTATTCAGGGTCTCGCCACCATACATGCTTATAACAAGGGCCCAGAATTTCTTCACAGGTGAGTGCCACTCGTGCAGCATTTTGAAGCATGAGGACTATTAAACATCAAGGAATTACTTACTATGTATAGCCAAAATGCTAAGGAAAGTGGGACAAAGAATGCCATTGAGGGACTGAGGCTATTGTCCCAGGAGCAGAGGGTGAGTCCACTCCTTAATCTGTCCCTTCAGAGATAGGAGGGAAGGGTTATTCAAAACAGACTGCCTGGAAGAGTGAGAGCAGAGCTTGAAGTGCTGAAACCAGGCTTGGGCCGTAAGGTAGCATTTTCCTCAAAAACCAGAAAGCCACAAAATATCCAGATAAGACCAGGAGTTCACACTAAAAACTATATGAAATACAAAAGGGGAGTCAGTATAGTCCAGATGTTAATAAGTCTACAGAAGGACCTAACACAGTCCTTGTTTTGGCCGTTTCCTCATGAGTCTGCATGTCCATGCTATACCGTGCAGTGTAAAACTCGAACAAAGAAGTGCGCACAGAGGTACATCAACCGGTCATCTGCCTTGTGTGAAAAGATCAGGACCACAATTGCAAAAATGGAGGGCATGAAAGAGAGCCAAGATATGGGAGAGGGTCTGCAAGGAGCACAACAGAGCTGTTGGAAAGGAGTTCAATGGGTACAAGAGAGCTGAGGGGAGAGAGAGAGAGCGTTGGAGTTGAAGAGAATGTGAGAGAAAGTAGGGATTGGAACATTCAAAGGTTTGCGAGAGAAACAAACACAGGGAGCTTATGGAGGTAGAATGTTGGAAAATGGGGTATTTGGAGGGGGAGGCTGCTATGAAAGAGGATGGCTAGGGTGTGAAAACAGAAGACTTGGACTGGAGGGAAGGAAGACTGTGAGAGGAAGTGAACAAAAAGAGATGATAGAAGGCAGGGGATGATAGAGGATTGTGTCAGAGTGGAAATGATGACGTGGAGGGGGAAAAAAAATCCCAGAAATGAGATGTTTGTTAGAAAAGAATCCAGATAGGAACTTAGTAGAGGAGCCACCCTGGAGAGCTGAGAAACCAGAATTGGAAGATAAGAGAAGTGAAAAAAGGAAGGGTGAAATCCAGGTATGAGATTGAGTTAGACGAGAAAAAGGAAAATAAAATGGAGACCAATGTCAAGGTAAGAAGTGATTAAGATAGGTAGAAGAAATGTAAAAGAAGAGAGCCTGGAGGAGGAGCTGAGGGAGAAAAAAAAAAGATAATAGAGACTGAGACCAGCATGAGAAGAAAAATCCCTCCTGGACAGCAAAGAAAAGTATTTTTTCCAGTTTAATGACTGGAATATGCTGTTTTCTGCTGAAAGCAAACTAGGTGCTATCAATATGATTTCTACAAAGGACTTACATGATGGGAATAATTGGATTCTTTAGTGTCCCTCCAGACTGGCACAGAAACGGATGGGTTTACGCTCCTCTGCCAGCAGGTGGAAACTGAGACTTAAAAAAAATAAAAAATGATAAAATGGCTAGAATTGCTTTAGTATCTTTACAAAATCCAATTACAGAGGGAGGGGTAAATTTTCCCAATTTTTATAGTTATCACCAAACCTATATTATGCGCCAGGGTATGTATTGGGTCCTCCCAGAGCACATAGATAATATCCCAGATTGGTTGTGTTTGGAGTGGCGTCTTATGCTCCCTCTGCGACTATGCCATGTTCTCAGTATCAAAATGCCTAGATTATACATTACATTACATTACATTAGAGATTTCTATTCCGCCATTACCTTGCGGTTCAAGGCGGATTACAAAAGAGAGAAAAAATGGAGGGTTTCAATGGAAGAACATTTGTCCTTTCTAGAGAGGTAAAGAGTAGGTTATGTAGTTTCTGTGTGGCAGAAAGAGGGAGGGGAGAAGGACGGTAAGTTTGAAGTTAAGGCTGTTTCAGGAATTTCTTGAAGAGTATAGTTTTTATTTCTTTTCTGAATGTCTTGTAGTCTGGTGTCGTTATCAATAGAATATTAGTACATACATGGAAAACTTACGATATGTCAGTAATCTAACATCTATTCCAATACATAAATCAACAAATCAGACTATATGGCTAATCTGCAAGATTCAACTTGGCGGATTTAAGGTCATCTGGAAGGATTGGATGATAGCAGGAATACGTATTTTAGATGATGTTATTTCTAATGGTAAACTGCTTGATTTTTCACAATTGCAACATAAATTTGGTCTTACTAAATCACAAAGTTTTAGATGGTTGCAACTAAAGCAGGCCATTCAGGTGGGGTTCCCTGAATGGAAAAATCTTTTTTTTTTTTTTTTCCCATTATTTTTTATTTTCAAATTTTACATAAAGTGTACAAAATATTAAAATACAATTGATAAATACATAGTATCACTTTTATATCTAATACATTATATATCTAAGTTTGATTTTCCCCCTCACCCTCCCCCCACCCTTTTATTACTTTAATATAATATTTTTAATTTTCAAATTTTACATAAAATGTACAAAATATTAAATTACAATTGATAAATACACAATATCATTTTTGTATCTAATAAATCATATTCTAAATATATTTTTATCCCCTCTCCCTCCCCCACCCTTTTATTATTTTTCATTCATACATATTGTATAACATATTATATAATATTATGTAGATATTATTTTCATTACCCCCCCTCTATGTGTGTCATAAAAAAGATACTTTAAAGAAGAAAAGAAGAAGAAAAATCTTAATATTTATTCATTACAGTATTTTGTCAATGGCCCCCATATTTTTATGAATTTAGTATATGTCCCTCTTTGTATTGCTATTGTTCTTTCCATTTTAAATATATGACATATTGTATTCCACCAAAATGTATAATTTAGGTTATTATGATTTTTCCAATTATTGGTTATATGTTGAATGGCAACCCCTGTCATTATTAATAAAAGCTTGTTATTTTCTGGTGAAATTTGACTATTTTTCCTCATCATCATTCCAAATAATACCGTATCATATGATATTGCTATATGATTTTCCATTAATTTATTAATTTGTGGCCAAATTGAATTCCAAAAAATTTTAATGTAGGGACAATGATAAAGTAAGTGATCTAATGTCCCTGGTTCCAGATTACAGTGCCAGCATTTATTGGACTTAGAACTGTCTAATTTTTGCAAACGTGTAGGGGTCCAAAAAGCTCTATGTAATAAAAAGAACCAAGTTTGTTTCATAGATGCTGACACTGTACATCCCATTCTCCAAGACCAAATTAGTGGCCATTGAGATGCATTAATTTGATGCTTAATCTCAATGCTCCAAATATCTCTTAGACCATTTTTTGGTTTTTTGTTCAAATATCCAGATATTAATTTATACCACAATGCGGCTTGATGTCCTAGGAAGTCTGCTTGAAAACATAAGAACTTTAAACTATATTGATTATTTAATGTTTTCCATTCAGGGAACCCAACCTGAATGGCCTGCTTCAATTGCAACCATTTAAAACTTTGTGTTTTATTAAGACCAAATCTATGTTGCAATTGTGAAAAATCCAGCAGTTTACCTTCTGAAATAACATCGTCTATAGATCTAATGCCTGCAATAATCCAGTTCTTCCAAAGGATTTGAGCTCCGCCAATTTTGATCTTGGAGTTTATCCATATAGATTGATTAGTTGATTTGTTTATTGGTATAGGTGTTAATTTATCAATAAACCTCAATGTTTTCCAAGTATCCATTAATATTTTATTTTCTCTGTATCTTCTAGGTATGTTAATACTTGGCAGATGAACTAAATTTAGGGGAAACATAAGGCGCCATTCTAAATATAACCAATCCGGTGCATTATCTATAAGTTCTGGGAGGATCCAATACATACCCTGACGTAGAATATAGGCTTGATGGTACCTATAGAAATTTGGTAAATTTACCCCTCCCTCCTTAATTGATTTTTGCAAAGTTACTAAAGCTATTCTAGGTGTTTTACCAATCCAAAGAAATTTTTTTAAAATGCTATTGAGCTTTTTATAAAAGGACCCCTGAAAATAAATAGGTATCATACTCATTTGGTAGCAAACCACAGGTAATATCATCATTTTAATAGTTTGTACTCTTCCCCACCAAGAAATATGTAATGGGTTCCATTGCTCACATAACTCCGTAACTTTTTTTAGTACATATTTTTCATTCTCTTTTACAGTATCTTCAATTGTATTTTTAACTTGAATACCAAGATATTTAAATCCTTCTTCTTTCCATATGAATGGAAAAGTGTCAAATAATCCTTTTACACAATGAATATTTAAAGGTATAATTTCAGATTTATTCCAATTAATTTTATAACCTGAAAATTTGCCAAACTTATCAATTAATTCCAATAAAGAAGATAAGGTAGATTCTGGATTTCTCAAATAAAGCAAAATATCATCAGCATAAGCTGAAATTTTATATTCCATATCTGAATATGGAATACCTTGTATCTCTCTTGTTTGTTGTATTGCTAACAATAAGGGTTCCAATACAACATCAAATAACAAAGGAGATAAAGGACAACCTTGTCTAACTCCCCTCTGCAATTGAAAACCATCAGATATCTTATTATTAATATTTAATCTTGCAATCGGGAAGCTATACAATGTTTTTACCATTTGTATAAATCCAGAACCTATACCAAACCATTCTAAAGCTTGATACATAAAATTCCATTCTACTCTATCAAATGCTTGAATGGAAAAATCTTAATAATCAATATAGTTTAGAGTTCCTATGCTTTCAGGCAGACTTTCTGGGTCATCAGGCCGCACAGTGGTATAAATTGATAGCTGGATTGGTAAAAAAGAAACCAAAAACTGGTCTTTGGGACATTTGGAGCATTGAGATTAAGCATCAAATTTCTGCTTCTCAATGGCCACAAATTTGGACTTGGAGGATGAGATGTACAGTGTCTGCATCTATGAGACAAACTTGTTTTTTTCTTTTACATAGAGCTCTCTGGACCCCTGTTCGTTTACAAAAGTTAGATAGCTCTAAGTCTAATAGATGTTGGCATTGTAATCTTGAAGCAAGGACTCTAGATCATTTATTATTCTATTGTCCATTTATTTTGGCATTTTGGAAATCAATATGGGGCCAAATAAATTGTTTATTGAAAAACCCGGTTGAATTATCGTATGATACTGTATTATTTGGAATGTCAATGAGGGCAAAAAGTCAAATATCTTAAAAAAATAATAAGTTCTTACTAATTATGACTGGGGTTGCCATTCAACAAATTAGAAGTAATTGGAAGAGACTTAACTACAGTTTTTGGTGGAATTTGTTGTGTCATGTATATAAAATGGAAAAAAACAATAGCCACGCAGAATGGTAATTTTAATAAATTTCAAGATGTTTGGGGGCCATTAACAAATTATTGTAACGAATAGATTCTATTTTTCTCTTAATAGTATAAGATCATGATAGGGTGGGGGGGAGTTTCTGATCTTTTAATAATGGTAAGGATGATAGGAAAGTATCTATTAAATAGTACATAATATGATTGGGTTGGGAAGGAGGGAGGGTGATAAACTTTATAACTTGACTTATTGCTGAATATTAAGTGTTATATCTAAGTTCAAATGGTTGTATTTGTTGATACACTTATTGTAAGTTTGTAAAATGAATAAAGATTTATTTATTTTTTTAAATGCATTTATTAAATTTTTCAACAAAGTTTCATACAAATCAGCTTTTACAACCAGCAAAATATAACAATATAAACGCTACAGTACCCTGCCCTAAATCTCCCAACACCTCACCTCCCCCCCCCACTTGCCCCCCAATCACTCCCCCCATCCCTCCTAAATTTAAACATTTGAAAAGGCGTTAACTTATTCTTAACCCTCCAAGCAAGAAAACTATCCCATACTTTTATGATAAGGGGTGAGAGCTTTGTACATAGTCTAGATGCCGAAGCAGATATTGACGGTCCCTCATCTGTGCCGATTGCCAACGTCTTGCCAGCGCCACTCATGCCACAGTGAAAATAAAGATAGCTAAGAACATAAGAACTGCCGCTGCTCGGTCAGACCAGTGGTCCATCGTGCCCAGCAGTCCGCTCACGCAGCGGCCCCTAGGTCAAAGACCAATGCTAATCTATTTCCCTGGATTACATAGCCAGGCACCGGGGCATTAAGTAAACAACATTCCATCAGCATGGGACAATATTTCTGCATTATACCCACCTAAATTTGCCCCACCATATATCAAAAACCCCTAACTAAAGAGTAATCCCATTCTATATGCCTAAACATACCCACATGACCACATGCCCGCCAACACATATTATACACCCCCTCATAGATATAGGAAAGTCGCTGTAGAGTCGTGTACCAACAGTAATACATTTTATAACCATTTTCAATAAGGGAAGATGAAAGAGGGACAAAAAATAAAACTTTACATAAAGAGGACCAGCCAGTCTCCCATCACCCGTCTCAATTCTAAGGTCCAATGTTCCCTATAAGGATTCCCTGGGGCCTCCCGCAAAAGCAAAGCAGTAAATAAAATTATTCAGTTACGCAGATGACTTCACGATCATCATCCCATTCGCTAACTCTCTCTTGGAAGCTACTTCCAAGGCAACAGAAGTACTAAATCTGATGGAGCAGTGGATGTCTGAATTCAGCCTGAGACTCAACTCAGAAAAAAACACAATTTTTCATAGCCTCCCCATGCCCACTTGACACCAAAACATCACTCTGCATCAATAAATTGAGTTACCCTATTCAATCTACAATGAAGATATTGGGTGTAACATTGGATCAGAGCCTAACCATGAAAGACCAGGTTGACTCCTTCATCAGAAAGAGTTTTTTCACTTTATGGAAGCTTCGGTCCATTAGAGCATATTTTGACATGTCAGCTTTTAGAATTCTGGTACAATCCCTCATTTTAAGTCAACTTGATTACTGTAATATTGCCTAGTTGGCAATTGCCCAAAAGAATATACGACGATTACAACTGGTGCAGAATTCAGCAATTAAACTTATCTTCGGACTCAAGAAGTCCGATCATATAACACTTTACTACCGACTACTGCAATGGCTGCCGATGGAGGTGCGTGTGAAGTTTAAGTTCGGTTGTTTTTGCTTTAAGGCGCTATTCGGTCTAGCCCCTAAATATGTAACTGACCTTTTCTCTTTCTCAGCCAACAGACATAAGAGAAGCTCACACTTGAACTTTGTTTCCCCTCCAGTTAGAGGATGTAAACTTAAGACATCATCAACACCTTCTCTCACATCAGGCAGCACTATGGGGTAAAGATCTAGATCAATTGCTTACGCATGGGAATTTAAGAAACACCTATAAACATATCTGTTCCTGAAGTATTTAGGCAGCTGACCTGTACAATTCTTACTCCAAAATACCTGTTAATCTACACCTGCTAATCACTAGCTCTTAACTCTATTTATTCCACTCAAGTTGTACCATCTTTTAATTATTGTAAACCGCATAGAACTTCATGGTCCTGCGGTATATAAACTGTTATTATTATTATTATTATATAACTGAGATATTCCCCCCACCCCTTCCCCAGCTAACTCTAACCTTGTATCCTCCAAAACAAGATCCCAAAATGCATGTTTAAAAAGAAACAATCTCAGTTGAGTGTAGGAAAAGGCCATTCCAACCTAGGACCCCTGATGAAGGCGTGTTAACCGAAACACGGACTGTGTCAGGTCCCTAGGTTTGTGTAAAAGTGGTAAAATTAACCGCAATCATTAACTGATATAATAAACATAGCCTGCATCTTGTACGTTTGTCTGCAGGTCGTCTTTGTTTATCCACAGCTAATAAGCCATATTTTTCTTGAGACATAATAACTTTTGGCAGTAGTACAAGTGGGCTGTGCAGTCCCATCTACAATCAGTCTGCTCTCAGTCTCCAGCAGATGGAGGTGGTAAGCCTGTGCAGTCGTTCCTTGGTTTAATGTAGGTCCTGTTGGATTTGTTTAGTGGCCTTCTTGTCCCTGTTGTGGGTGCCAGATTGATTTTGGGGGACTATTTCGGGAGTCCATCTGACCTCAGGGGTGCCATACTCGACTGGTCAAGTTCCTCAGCTGTAAGCCTTGCCACTGTTCAGCCAGTGTGGTCTGCTCATTTGTTAGCTAAGAACATAAGAATTGCCACTGCTGGGTCAGACCAGTGGTCCATCGTGCCCAGCAGTCTGCTCCCGCAGTGGCCCTTAGGGCAAAGACCAGTGCCCTAACTGAGTCTAGCCTTACCTGTGTACGTTCTGGTTCAGCAGGAACTTGTCTAACTTTGTCAGGGTATTTTCCCCTACAACAGCCTCCGGAAGAGTGTTCCAGTTTTCTACCACTCTCTGGGTGAAGAAGAACTTTCTTACATTTGTACAGAATCTATCTCCCTTTAATTTTAGAGAGTGCCCTCTTGTTCTCTCTACCTTGGAGAGGGTGAACAACCCTTCTTTATCTACTAAGTCTATTCCCTTCATTATCTTGAATGTTTCGATCATGTCCCCTCTCATTCCTTTTCTAGCGGTTCTCAATGAGCACTTTTAAGAAGCAGAAAAAGTGCTCATTGTGTGCTTGATGAGTGGTGGACGCGGCCAGCGTGTGCACTAAGTGCTCCAGCTGCTGCAAAAGAGAATCCTCATTGATGGGTGCACTGCTAGTCGGCTGCAGGCATTGTGGAAGCCTGGGCTTCCCCTACTGCCCACACAGGGATTTCCCCAGCCGCCTACGGTCAGGGAATAGTGCTGGGGATTCCCTAACTGCTACAGCAGCTGCTGCCTGCAGTTCTGCTTTAGTGGCTGGGTCTGTTCAGGCCTTGGGGGAAATTTTTTGGGTAGGAAGCTCTGTCATTTTGCTTGTAGCCTCAGGTGGCATCACTCCTGTCTTGGAAAGACAGAAACAGGTTTTAAATGTTTCTCCTGCTTCTGCAGTGAGTGCTTCTTTGCCACCGGGGGGGGGGGGGGGTGCTTGCCCCTGATTTTGCTTTAGCCATGTCCAAGACTTACTTACAGGTAGCTGGAGGTCCTGCTTCTTCCCCGGGGGTCTCTGTTTTTTTGGGGGGAGGGGCTTTTGCCTGCCACATCTGCCTCCATTCAGCCCCCCTCAGCATCTTCCCTGCCCCCCCCCCAACCATCTTCGTCCAAGAGGCTGCAGGTTTCTTGGGACGAGGATTTTTTGTTTGCGGACACAGTTTTGCCTGATGAGGTCTTGGATCTTTGGTTGATCCACAAGATCCTCTTGGGGGAGACTGATAATGTGGATGGCTGTTTTTCGGAGATGTCGGTCATACGCATTTTTCAACAGGAAAAGTTTCAGGAGTTTATTCTCCAGGTTTCCTCGGTTTTGCGCTTTGAGGAGGAAGCTAAGGACCCCTCTCGAGTTGTGGACAGTCTACTTAGGGAGATCTGGTCGGCATCCCAGTCCTTTCCTATGCATCAGGATATTTGGGATGTGGTGCACACACAGTGGAAGACTCCAGATGCGCCTTTTTGCTTGGCGCGGTCCATGACCAGGCTCTATCCTATTCCTGATGGAGATAGGGATACCTTTAAGTCTCCTGTGGTTGTTGCGGTGCTCTCGGCTATCACACAAAGATATATGGTGCCAGTTGAAGGTGGTTTGGCCTTGAGAGACTCCCAGGATTGTAAGATGGAGTCTCTTCTTAAGCAGAATTTTGATGTGGCTGCCTTGGTTGGCCAGGTCTTAACATAAGAACATAAGCAATGCCTCTGCTGGGTCAGACCTGAGGTCCATCATGCCCAGCAGTCCGCTCACGCGGCGGCCCAACAGGTCCAGGACCTGTGCAGTAATCCTCTATTTATACCCCTCTATCCCCTTTTCCAGCAGGAAATTGTCCAATCCTTTCTTAAACCCCTGTACTGTACTCTGCCCTATTACTCCCTCTGGAAGCGCATTCCAGGTGTCCACCACTCGTTGGGTAAAGAAGAACTTCCTAGCATTCGTTTTAAATCTGTCCCCTTTCAACTTTTCCAAGTGTCCTCTTGTTCTTTTATTTTTCGAAAGTTTGAAGAATCTGTCCTTCTCTACTCTCTCTATGCCCTTCATGATCTTATAAGTCTCTATCATATCCCCTCTAAGTCTCCTCTTCTCCAGGGAAAAGAGACCCAGTTTCTCCAATCTCTCAGCGTATGAGAGGTTTTCCATCCCTTTTATCAAGCGTGTCGCTCTCCTCTGAACCCTCTCGAGTAACGCCATATCCTTCCTAAGGTACGGAGACCAATATTGGACGCAGTATTCCAGATGCGGGCGCACCATCGCCCGATACAACGGCAGTCTTGTTTCCACTGGTCTGAGCGGGTCTTGGATTGGGAGTTTGATGACTGGTCCTTGGTGGATCAGGAGGTGGCTAAGATTGAGCTTGGTGTTTCTTATCTCTCGGATGCCATTGTATGATCTTCTGTAGGTCTCGGCCAAGTCCATGGCCCTCAGAGTGGCCACTCGCCTTATCCTGTGGTTTTGGGGTTGGTCGGCGGATACGGCCTTGAAGGCTAAGCTCAGTAAATTTTATTTTAGAGGCTCCTTACTTTTCGGGGAAGAGTTGGATAAGCTTGTTCAGGACTTGAATGATTCTAAGGTGCCCCGGTTTCTGGAGGATCGTCCTCGCCAGGTGTCTTGGGGTGGTGGTGCCCTTGGGCATTTGCATTATTTTCGTCAGTACCACCCTGGCCGGGATATGGCCTCTTTTCCTTCCAGAGGATGTTTCTTTCAGCGCAAGCAGTCCTTTCAGGGAGGTCACCAGTGGCTCCTCCTCTGTCTATCCGGCCCAATGACTCGTTGCAGGTCCTTCCCCCACTTCCAGTGGGAGCCTGGTTGCGGGGGTTTTACTGGGTGTGGGCTGAGATAACGACAGATCAGTGGTTCCTAGAGGTGATTCGGGACAGCTATGCTCTCTTGTTTTCCTGGGCCTTGTCAGATCCTTTCCTCTCCTTGTTGGTCAGCTTGCAAGAAGTGGGCTTTTTGTCAGATGCTGTAAAGATTGCTGGACTTCAAAGTGATAGTTCCAGTGCCTCCTCAGGAGTTTTGTACAGGCAGGTACTCCATTTACTTCATGGTGCCCAAGAAAGATGGGTCATTTCAGCCCATGTTATTTCTGAAAGGTGTCAATAGGGCGCATCGGGTTCCTTCTTTTCACATGGAGACCCTGAAATATGTAATTCATGTCGTTCAGCCTGGAGAATTTCTGACCTCTCTCGATCTGACAGAGGCCTGCCTCTTGGCTCCTGTACGTTGAAAGACCTTACTCTAAAGGCGATGTTCCTGGTGGCCATTACGTCAGCAAGGTGCATTTCCGAACTTCAGGTCTTTTCGTATAGGCCTCCCTTCCTGGAGTTTTCTAGGGAACAGGTCATGCTGCAGCCAGTTCCCTCGTTTATGCCAAAGGTAGTTTTGCCTTTTCATGTCAACCAGTCTGTTGTCCTTCCGGTCTTAGGTAGCCAGGAGGGCTCTTTGGAGCAGGGACAGTTGCACAAATTGAATGTCCGCAGAGTCCTTGAAGTTCCGTCAATCGTAAGGGGAATGGAGCTTCTAAGGCTACGATTGCACACTGGATCAAGGAGGCTATCTCCTTCAGCATACCTTCTTCAAAGGAAGCCTGTTTTGGATTTTCTCAAACTTCATTCCACTCGGGGGCAGGTATCTTCTTGGGCTGAGTCATCTCTTGTGCCTCCGATGGATATCTGTAAAGCTTTGGTTTGGTCTTATCTCCATTCCTTTGTTCACCACTACCGTGTGGACATTCAGGTGCATCGGGATGTGGTGTTCGGTGAGCATGTTCTTGTGGTGGCCCTTTGGGGGTCCCACCCATGATGGGTATTGCATTTCTGAAAACTATTAAAGATGGTTCCATAACTAAAGCACGTTGCCAGAGGATGTAAGAGCAGATAGCGTAGCTGGTTTTAAGAAAGGTTTGGACAAGTTCCTGGAGGAAAAGTCCATTGTCTGTTATCGAGAAAGACACAGTGGAAGCCACTTCTTGCCCTGTATTGGTAGCATGGAATATTGCTACACCTTGGGTTTGGCCAGGTACTAGTGACCTGGATTGGTCACCGTGAGAACGGGCTACTGGGCTTAATGGACCATTGGTCTAACCCAGTAAAGTTATTCTTATTTTCTTAATGGCGCGCCGACACCTGCATGCAGGACTATTGCAAGCCGCCATTTCTAGCACTTTACCAACCCAGCCAGCTGATTAACTGTATCCATGACATCTTATTTTGTCTTGCCTGTTTAGATTGTAAGGTCTTTCGAGCAGGGACTGTTTTCTTACTCCTTTGTGACTCTGTACAGCGCTGCGTGTATCTGGTAGTGCTATAGAAATTCATAGTAGTAGTAGTAAGTGGTCGTGCTCCCATTGGGGGGGGTTTGGGAGGGGGAAACCCCCATTACACTGAAAACTTCTGTTCTCTCGCTGTTCAGGAGTTCAGTGTAGTGGGGGGGGGGATGCCCACCAGATTCCCATCCCCTAGCAGATCGCAAGCATTTATAAGTATAGTGGGGGGGGGTTCCCTCCTACACACTCCCTCATAATACTACCAGTAAGCCATAAAAGCACTGGAAAAGGCGGAGCACAATTGTCCTGCGTGCAGGTGTCGGCATGCGATTGATGACGCACCAATGACCTGCGCGCGATTGACGTTCCACCATTAAAGACATCTCTCTTTGTAAAATTCTTAGGAAAGTAAGGAACATAAGAACATAAGCAGTGCCTCCGCCGGGTCAGACCATAGGTCCATCCCGCCCGGCAGTCCGCTCCCGCGGCGGCCCGAACAGGTCACGGCCTGTCTGAGTCACCAGAAGGGGCCCCCTTGCCACCTTGGTTTCCCATTGAGTTCTATCTTCCCATCGAAGTCCCCACCCTCCGGTCTTGCACATGCACGACCAGAGCAGGCCGCGACCCCTGGTTAGCTTTCTATACCTGTGTTACATCTCAGCACCTCTCTCAGTATCCCACGATCCCCCTATCCCTCAGGAATCTGTCCAATCCCTGTTTGAATCCTTGTACCGTACTCTGCCTGATCACTTCCTCCGGTAGCGCATTCCAAGTGTCCACGACCCTTTGGGTGAAAAAAAACTTCCTTGCATTTGTTCTGAACCTATCTCCCTTCAGTTTCTCCGAATGCCCCCTCGTGCCTGTTGACCCCTTCAGCCTGAAGAATCTGTCCCTATCCACCCTCTCTATGCCCCTCATGATCTTGAAGGTCTCTATCATATCTCCCCTGAGCCTCCTTTTTTCCAGAGAGAAGAGCCCCAGCCTATCCAACCTCTCGGCGTATGGGCAGTGTTCCAGCCCTCTTACCAGCTTCGTTGCTCTCCTTTGGACTCTCTCAAGTACCGCCATGTCCTTCTTGAGGTACGGCGACCAATATTGAACACAGTATTCCAGATGTGGACGCACCATCGCTCGATACAATGGCATGATGACTTCCCGCGTCCTGGTTGTTATGCCCCTCTTTATGATGCCCAGCATTCTGTTGGCTCTTTTCGAGGCTGCTGCGCACTGTGCAGATGGCTTCAGTGATGCATCCACCAGCACACCCAAGTCTCTCTCAAGACTGCTGTCTCCCAACATTGCCCCCCCCAATTTGTAGTTGAACAACAGGTTCTTTTTCCCTATATGCATGACCTTGCATTTTTCCACGTTAAAGCTCATTTGCCATTTGTTTGCCCAGTCTTCCAGCTTGTCCAGGTCCCTTTGCAGGTCCTCACACTCCTCCCTGGACCTAACTCTGCCGCACATTTTGGTATCGTCTGCAAATTTTATAACCTCGCACTTTGCCTCCTTTTCCAGGTCATTGATAAATATGTTGAAGAGTAACGGCCCCAGCACCGATCCCTGTGGCACACCGCTCGTGACTCCCCGCCAGTCAGAGTATTGTCCCTTTACTCCGACCCTCTGCAGTCTACCCGACAACCAGTGCTCGATCCATCTGTGCACATCCCCTCCCACCCCGTGGTTCCACAGCTTCCTAAGCAGCCTTTCATGTGGCACCTTGTCGAAAGCCTTTTGAAAATCAAGGTAAATGATGTCTATAGGTTCCCCATTGTCCACCCGACTGCTTATTCCCTCAAAGAAGTACAGAAGGTTCGTTAAGCATGACCTTCCCTTACAGAATCCATGCTGGCTTGTTCTCAGTAGGCCATGTCTCTCGATGTGCTCGCAAATACCGTCCTTGATCATAGCTTCCACCATCTTCCCTATAATTGAAGTCAGGCTTACCGGCCTGTAGTTCCCGGGGTCACCCCTCGATCCCTTCTTGAAGATAGGTGTGACATTCGCCAATTTCCAGTCCTCTGGTACCTCTCCAGTTTTCAAGGATAGGTTGCAAACATGCTGGATTGTGCCCGCTATTTCTTGTCTTAGTTCTTTCAGAACCCTTGGGTGGATCCCGTCCGGGCCCGGCGATTTGCCGCATTTTAACCTGTCTATCTGTTTGAGGACATCCTCCTTACTTACCTCTATGTGTTCTAATTTTTCAGCCTGTTCCCCACTCATGAGCTCCTCTGAGTCCGGTATATTAGATGTGTCTTCTCTCGTGAAAACCGACGAGAAGAACGTGTTCAACCTCTCAGCTACCTCTTTATCCTCCTTAATCACTCCCTTCCTATCCCCATCGTCCAACGGCCCCACCTCCTCTCTCGCTGGTCGCTTCCCCTTTACGTAACTGAAGAATGCCTTGAAGTTTTTCGCCTCCCTGGCCAGCCCCTCTTCGTATTTCCCTTTTGCTTTTCTAACCTCTCGGTGGCATTCCTTTTGGCATTTCCTGTGCGCCTGGTGATTTTCCTCCGTTGGGTCCTTTTTCCATCTCCGGAAGGACACTTTCTTGTCATTTATTGCCCTCTTTACTTCTGTTGAGATCCAAACCGGGTCCTTTGACCGCTTGTTCTTGCCGCCTTTCCTGAAACTTGGGACGTACATTCTTTGTGCTTCCTGCAGGGTGTCCCTGAATAGGGTCCAGGCGCTTCCTACAGTCTCCATCCTAAGGATGTTTTTGAGCTTCCTCCCCACCATTTCCCTCATAGCAACATAGTTCCCTTTCCTGAAGTTGAGCGCAGTTGTTGCGGTCCTCCTTACTGTGGGTGTCCCCCTTTCTAATGTGAATCGGATCACGTTGTGGTCACTGTTGCCTAGTGGTCCTCCCACTTCTACCCCTCTTGCAGGCCCCCCTAATGATGATGTATTTCACCGTGATGTACCGTCTCTTGATGATGTAAACTGCATCGATCTGGAAGGTATTGCGGTCTAGAAATGTATTTTAGTGTAATGTAATCAGTTTCTGTGCCGGTCTGAAGGGATGATAAAGGAGAAATTAGGTTCTTACCTGCTAATTTTCTTTCTTTTAGTCCCTCCAGATTGGCACAGACCCCACCCTGTCATTTCTTATTTGGAGTTTTGCGCACAGAGTACGTTTGTTTGTTTTTTTCTGCGGTGTTTTTGTCTGGATTTTCAGGGAAGATTAAAAGGACAGCAGTGTTTGGTTCGGCTGGTTTAGCTGGAAAACTGTGGGGACGTTTTTGAAGGTTCTTATTCTAATCAGTATCCAACAGTGTTTTCCCTGTCCAAACCAGACATTACTTGATATTCTCTCTCTGGGTGTGAAGTTGGTGTTTTTATAGTTCACAGTTCTTAGTTCCTGCTTGGCTATTTGTCAGACTGATTGTAGATAGGACTGCACAGCCAAAAGCCACTTGTACTACAGCCAAAAGTCTATGTCTCAGTCACTGCTGGCAGAGGAACGTAAACCCATCCGTTTCTGTGCCGATCTGGAGGGACTAAAAGAGAGAAAATTAGCAAGTAAGAACCTAATTTCTCCTTGTGTTACCTTGACTTTTCTCTGGTGCATCCTTAATTTTCTTATACTTGCCAGCCCTGAGTTTATTGTATTGGTCTCAAAAATGTTATCTAAATTTAAAGGATGTGTGTTCAACTTAGTTTGAGAGTAGAGTAGATTAGATTACTACAGTCTTCCATGGAGAGAGTCTGCTGGACTCCCCTAAGCTGCAAGAGGAATGAGTATCCCAGATTCAGATATTTCCCTCCCCACTTCCTTTCTCACACTGCTAGGCGTGCACTACCTGTACAGCTTCAATCTGATGTCTGAATGCATAGGCCCACTGACTGTTATTCACCTATTGGGGTGAAGTTGGAAGGAGGAGGTGGCGCCACACACATGTATAAACGCTACTTGACTAATGATGTGGAGGTTCATGAAAAATTTTGTTCTTTATCAAGCTTTCCAGACCGGTACAGCCATTACTGATAGGTAATAGCTCAGTGACCAGCAGGTGGAGACTGAAACTAAACTTCGGTTATAGTATAATAGGTGAAGCTCCCCCTCCTAAAACCAGTCTTTGCCCAGTCTCCAGCAGGTGGTAAGTTGAACTGTCAGTCTCCCCTTAGAGCTGTTGGAATTTGTTTAGGGCTCCGGGTCCCTCTTCTGGTGCCGGACAGAGCTTGGACAGGTCCTGTTTGGGAGTCCGTCTGACCTTGGGGATGTCAAACCAGATGGGTCTCAAGTTGGGTCCCACTAATGCCATGGTACAGGCAAGGCTGGATAAACACTATATCGGGCTCTAGGCAAGCATACATTTGTGCCATGTCCCCCCCCCCCCATTAAAAAACAAAACCCAACCCCCTAAAGCAAAACAAAAAACCCAAAACATGGAGCTTAATTTTATTCTTAGTCTCTCCCCAGAATCACATTAACTTTCTCTGCACGCCCCTCTCCCCCAGCCTCTTCAGGTCTTCATTTATGGCGAACCTCCTCCCCCCACCACACACACTTATTCACCTTCCCAAAAGTAGCAGGGTAAAGTGCAGAGCCTGGCTGTGGATGTAGCAGTTTTGTGAGGGAGCGTGGAGGATTAGGCAGGCACATACTTCAAATGGAGAGGTTTAAAGGTTAGAGCTGGAGAGCGGCCAAGTTACCCAAGACCCAGGATGGCAATTTTAGGCTAGTCCTGGACGTGTAGCGCTGATTTCAGTGGGCCTGAAGCAGAGTGACTTGGCAGCTCTAGAGCAGTGGGCTGAAAACCAGGGAAGCTGAGCAAGCCATTTTCACCATCCATTTCCTCTGGTAGGATCTACAGATGCCAAGGGTAGACTTGACCCAAAGAAGAGGTGGGGGGCAAAAGAAAATGATACTTGGCTTTCTTTGGTGCTTGTGAAAGGATGTAGACAGAATGGAGGCAGCAATAGGACAGTTTCCCAAGAAATTTGCCCAGGTAGCTTAATAGTTAGCTGGGTAAATTCCCTGGGCAGAAAACTTCCAGGTTTCCAAGTTAATTTCTTATTTGATATACTGCCCATCATCTGAGCGACTCACAAGGGTTCCCAGTCTAATCGGGTATTTTGCCCATCTGTCCTGGTGGGCTCTTTCCTTCACTTCATCTGTACCCAAGTACATATTTTCCAGTGAGCTTTTCAGTAAGCCTAAATTTTCAAAAGGAAGCTCTGTTTGGCGGGGACTGTCTCCTGCCTACTATAATATAACATTCTTGCCTTTGCTGTCAGCTTTCTCAGCAGCTGCCTCTTTACACCCTCACACATAGCACCTGCACTGGATGATTTGTTTAAATTTTATTTGTAGAGTTTCCAATACTGCACCATCAGCAGTGCTGGGCAATTTACAAAATAATTAGAGGGGGTAGGGAAGGCTTGGAAAGCTGCAGAGGGTTAAACTTTGAAAAATATCCAGACACTTAACTGTACTCCAGGTAACCCTCGCCTTCTAAATCCTGATCACATCTAGCAGGGCCCCTACGCTTTTAGGTCCTAGGCATGTGCCTGGTTTCCCTTTGTCTTAATCTGGCTCTGGGTATTAAGGAAAATATTTTTAGAATGTTGTCTGCTTTGGCGTAAAGGTCCAGCTCTTGCTGCCACCTTTTGTTTTAAAATATTTTGATTTAAATTTTGAAGTTTGAACCCTCGTATGAGTTTTCTATTCTGCAGATTACACATACCAGGGCATCAGTTATCCAGCTAGATAATCATTACTGTAGACATAAGTTCAAAGCACCCCATCCCCTCTCCTTTTATCCCCTTTTGTATTTCCATGTCTCCCCACTCCTTGCTGTAGGTCCGGCAGCAGCAGCTTGGTATGTGGTCATTGTGCATTTTTTTTTGGCTCTTGGTCTTTTCATAATTGCTGTCACTTTATCAATGTGGTGTTTTTGGGTTTTGTTTTGTTTTTTTAAGGAAGTAATCTATTGTGAGTAGACATAGGGATCCTGGGTATGCACAAATTCTGAAGAGCATGAGGATGTTTAATGTTCTATGTTTATGCAGGTACCAGGAACTGCTGGATGAGAATCAAGCTCCCTTGTATCTCTTCAGCTGTGCTATGCGATGGCTGGCTGTTCGGCTGGATGTGATCAGTGTGTGTCTAATCACCACCACAGGGCTAATGATTGTCCTCATGCATGGCAATCTCTCTCCGGCCTTTGCTGGACTCGCTATCTCCTACGCTGTTCAGGTCAGCAACTAACCATCCTGAAAGCAGAGCTATAAAGGTGTGGTCTTGTACATATAATCTATTTTGATTGAAGAGAGACAGGAAGGCTGAAGTTGGCCAGCCCTGACTAGATAACTTTGCATTGACATTGAAGTATTATGTTACATTAGCAATATGGCTCTCGGTTAGGGAAGGAAAGCAGATACCACCCTGCATGATCATCTTCTGCATCTACTTTAATGGCCAGATTTAATGCAGCATCTGATGGTTCTTGCTTAAGCTAGTTGTATTCGTAATCTGTGAATATACACCTGGTTTCCTCCAGGTTTTCATTGGAATCTTTGGCAAGCAAGGGAGAGAGCCTTATATTCAGAATTTAATAACCAGAACACACATTACATTGGTGTCTTCAATCATGTCAGTACCTTTCAGTTCTAGTGCTGCCAGGCTCTTTCCAAAGTTAGTGTCTTTTTGGATTAGTCATTAAACTTGTATTTGAATCTCTTGCTATACATTTGACCAACTGGGGAGGGGAGGAGAAGTGACAGTATTATAATGTCTATCCAATATCTGTAAACATGTGACAGTTTTCTTCTCTTGCTTTTTTAGCTCACAGGGCTCTTCCAGTTTACAGTTAGACTAGCCTCAGAGACAGAAGCACGTTTTACGTCTGTGGAGAGGATCAGCCACTATATCAAGGTACTGCACAGCAAGTGGTGTGCCTTCCACATGGAGCCAGACGTGCTAGAACTCGGCTCAAGTCAGAAAATCACTTCACCTTCCGTTGCCTCAAGAACAAATTTAGATATGAGGCCTCTTAAAACAAGAAACTACCCACAGCCCTGAAAGACTGAATAGAAAACAGCTGTAATTGCCATTCACAGAGATGGAATTAAGGGGGTGGAATATAAGAATGAACTGCTTATTAACCAGCAAACAAAACAAAAAGGGAGGGGGCTAGTTCAAGAAACAATACTTAAGATTTACTTTTAAGAAGGTAGTACGAAGATAAATTCTGCTAAGTTTATCCACAGGTTTTCACAAAAGTGGGACAGGCTCCTGACACAGGTCCGCCCAGCTGAAATTTCTGGTTATTTCTAGGCTAGGTCTCAAGCTGATACCGAACAATAAATGACAGCACGGGCACTGGCTTCTTAACCAGGCCCCATATAGAGCATTACATAGCGTCCCTCTAGAGCAGCACAGAAGGGTATTAAGCACTCCTACCAGCATATGGAGACAGAACGTCTGATCTTCAACTCTATTTGTTTCCAAATAGAAACATAGAAACAGACGGCAGATAAGGGACACGGCCCATCTAGTCTGCCCACCCCAATGACCCTCCCCTACCTTTCTCTGTGAATAGATCCCACGTGTCTATCCCATTTGGCCTTAAAATCAAGCCCGCTGCTGGCCTCAATAACCTGAAGTGGAAGACTATTCCAGCGATCAACCACCCTTTCAGTGAAAAAGAATTTCCTGGTGTCCTCGTGCAGTTTCCTGTCCCTGATTTTCCAAGGATGCCCCCTTGTTGTCGCGGGACCCTTGAAAAAGAAGATATCTTCTTCCACCTCGATGCGGCCTGTGAGATACTTGAATGTCTCGATCATGTCACCTCTCTCTCTGTGTTCCTCGAGTGAGTACAGCTGCAACTTATCTAGCTGTTCCTCGTACGGGAGATCCTTGAGTCCTGAGACCATCCGGGTGGCCATTCTCTGGATCGACTCCAGTCTCAGCACATCCTTACTGTAATGCGGCCTCCAGAATTGCACACAGTATTCCAGGTGGGGCCTCACCATGGATCTATACAATGGCATAATGACTTCAGGCTTACGGCTGACGAAACTCCTGCGTATGCAACCTATGATTTGCCTTGCCATGGATGAAGCTTGCTCCACTTGATTGGCAGTCTTTATGTTCTCACTGACGATCACCCCTAAGTCTCGTTCTGCTTCAGTTCTTGTTAGGATCTCACCATTAAGGGTAAAAGTCTTGCATGGATTTTGGCTGCCCAGGTGCATGACTTTGCATTTTTTGGCATTGAAGCTGAGTTGCCAGGACCTAGACCAGCGCTCCAGTAGGAGTAGGTCGTGCATCATGTTGTCGGGCACTGAATTTATGTCTGTTGTGTTTTTGCCCACTACATTGCTTAGTTTGGCGTCATCGGCGAATAATGTTATTTTGCCTCGCAGCCCTTCTGCCAAGTCTCTTATAAAGATGTTGAATAGGATCGGGCCCAGGACCGAGCCCTGCGGCACTCCACTGATCACCTCCGTCATTTCAGAGGGGGTGCCGTTCACCACTACCCTCTGAAGCCTACCTCCAACCCATTTCGTCAGTGTGTCGCCCAATCCTATAGAACTGGGTGACATGATCGAAACATTCAAGGTACTGAAGGGGATAGACTTAGTAGATAAGGACAGGTTGTTCACCCTCTCCAAGGTAGGGAGAACAAGATGGCACTCTCTAAAGTTGAAAGGGGATAGATTCCGTACAAACGTAAGGAAGTTCTTCTTCACCCAGAGAGTGGTAGAAAGCTGGAACGCCCTTCCAGAGGCTGTTATAGGGGGAAACACCCTCCAAGGATTCAAGACAAAGTTAGACAAGTTTCTATTGAACAAGAACGTGCGCTGGTAGGGCTAGTCTCAGTTAGGGTGCTGGTCTTAGACCAGAGGGCCGCCGCGTGAGCGGACTGCTGGGCATGATGGACCACTGGTCTGATTCAGCAGTGGCAATTCTTATGTTCTTATGTTCTTAACTCATCTTGCTCAGCAACCTGCGGTGTGGTACGCTATCGAATGCTTTACTGAAGTCCAGGTATACGATGTCCAGGGACTCCCCAACATCCAGCTTCCTCGTCACCCAGTCAAAGAAGCTGATCAGGTTGGATTGGCATGATCTCCCCTTAGTAAATCCATGTTGTCGGGGATCCCGTAGATTCTCCTCATCCAGGATCTTATCCAATTGGTGCTTGATTAGAGTTTCCATTAGTTTGCTCACTATCGATGTTAGACTCACTGGTCTGTAGTTTGCTGTCTCCATCTTTGAGCCTTTTTTGTGGAGTGGAATGACGTTAGCCGTCCAACGGGACGCTGCCTGTACTAAGGGAGAGGTTGAAGAGCGCGGACAGTGGCTCCGCCAAGACATCACTCAGCTCCCTAAGCACCCTGGGGTGCAGGTTGTCTGGCCCCATTGCTTTGTTAACCTTGAGCTTTGACAGCTCATCGTAGACACTGCTGGGCGTAAATTCAAAGTTACTAAACGGGTCAACTGAGCCAACCCTTGTCTGTAGCTGAGGGCCGAGCCCTGGCGCTTCTCGGGTGAAGACTGAGCAGAAGTATTCATTTAACAGTTGGGCTTTTTCCGAATCCTTTTCCACGTAGTCTCCGTCTGGATTCCTAAGACGTACAATCCCGCCTGAGTTTTTTCTTCTATCACTGATATACCTGAAGAAGGATTTATCTCACTTCTGGATGTTCTTTGCCAGAGACTCCTCCATGTGGAATTTAGCTTCCCTGACTGCTGTTTTGACAGCTTTTGATTTGGTCAGGTAGTCTGCTCTAGAGTCCTGCTTCCCCGATTGTTTATAAGAGATGAATGCTTTTTTCTTCTCCTTGATGAGGTCTGAGATCTCCGCAGTAAACCACTGTGGCTTATTGTTCCTTCGCCGTTTACTTACTGATTTAACATAGCGGTTTGTTGCTTCTTGTATGGTTGCTTTCAAAGTCGACCACATTTCTTCCACGTTATCGGTTCTTGCTTGGCTTTGTAGCGCCTGGTGAACAAAGTCTCCCATTTCTTTGAAATTTGTGTCCTTGAATTTGAGGACCTTGGTCAGTGTGGTAGATTTAGTGAGTTTGCCCGTTCCTTGCCAGATCGTTTTCTCGCTTATCCCTCGCAGCTGGACTGGAAGCAGCAGGCCTTTCGCCAGACCCTTCAAAGATTGTTGGATCTCCACACAGTGGTTCCAGTTCCCCCATAGGAGTGGGGCACAGGTTGGTACTTGTTTACTTTGTGGTGTCAAAGAAAGAAGAGACCTTTCAGCCCATCCTAGATTTGAAGGGGGTCAACAGAACTCTTTACATGCCTTCCTTCTGCATGAAAACTCGGCGGTCTATGATTCTGGCAGTTCAGCCGAGGAAGTTTCTGACCTCTTTAGATCTGACGGAGGCCTACTTACACATTCCTATTCAAGCCTCCCGAGATACGCAGGTCTGTGTCCCTGGTGTGTGGAGAGATGGCCATACACCAGGGACACAGACCTGTGCCTAGAGAGGCAAGAAAAGATAGAGAGGACAACAATTGTCGTGAGGGACTCCATCAGCAGACAAGTCGGCAGCCACATAGCAGGAGGAAGGCAGGATCGGCTGGTGACCTGCGTACCGGGAGCCAAGGTAGAAGACATAGTGAACCGCATCGATAGGATCATCAACAGCATGGGAGAGGAAGATACGGCGGTGGTGATCAATATGGGAACTAACAACGTGAGCAACAGGAATTACAGCAGGGAAGAACTGAAGGACCAGTTCCGGATGCTAGGAAAGAAGCTGAAGACCAGAATGCAGAGGGTAGCATTCTCAGAGATCCTGCTGGTACCCAGGGCTGATGAGAAGAGGCATACAGAGCTGCAAGCAGTCAACGCGTGGATGCGACACTGGTGAGGAAGAAGGATTTCACTTCGTGCGCAACTGGACGACGTTCTGGGGGAAGAACAAGCTATTCAGGAAGGATGTACTCCACCTCAGCAGAGACGGAACGAGGCTTCTTGCAAGCAATATCAGGAGAGAGATTGAGAAGTTTTTAAACTAGGAAGAAGGGGAAAGCCAACAATCAACGATACTGTGCAAGAAGTTAGCGGTGAAGACTCAGCGGATCATGGACAGGACAGAAATCCGGATGGATCAAATGGGACGCAAGAGGGAAGAAAGTGCAAGAAAGTAATACGCTGAAAACTCAAATTATATACACGAATGCAAGGAGTCTAAAGAACAAGATGGGTGAATTAGAAACTATAGTCACAATATATAAAGGTAGTAGGGAGATTGGATTATTAGATCTTGTAAGATATACGAGGTCAAAAATGAAATGAAATATCAATACTGTAAGGAACTCCTGGAGAAAAAAGGAATTTAAATAAATTAAATGTAAAAAAATTTCTATGTTTTTTGTCACATACACTCAGAAATGTGTAATTCAGCCATAGGAGCTCCAGCTTCTGTCTGAATTACACATTTCTGAATGTATGTGACAAAAAACATAGAAATTTATTACATATAATTTATTTAAATTCCTTTTTTCTCCAGGAGTTCCTTACAGTATTGAATTAGAAACTATGGCACAAAAAGAGAATCAAGGAAACATGGTGGAACTGGGTTGACGGTCAGTCTAGAAGAGGTATACAGGCAGATTGATAGGCTCAAGAGTGATAAATCCCCGGGACCGAATGGCATCCATCCGAGGGTAATCAAGGAACTGAAAGGGGTTATAGCTGAATTGCTTCAACTAATAGCCAATCTGTCGATCAAATCGGGCAGGATTCCGGAAGAGTGGAAAGTGGCGAATGTTACGCCGATCTTCAAGAAAGGTTTGAGGGGAGATCAGGAAACTACAAGCCAGTGAGTCTGACCTCGGTACTGGGAAAGATGGTAGAGGTGCTGATAAAGGATCGCATCATTGACCACCTTGATGGACACAATCTGATGAGAACCAGCCAGTACGGCTTCAGCAAAGGAAGATCTTGCTTAACGAACTTGCTGCACTTTTTTGAGGGTGTTAACAGGCAGATAGACAAAGGTGACCTGGTCGACAGAAAAAACCAAACACAGAACCTGTAGACCCTCAGACAAGTGGTTCGACTCAGAACTCCACCTACTAAAAAGGCATTGCAGACAACTTGAAAGATCTTGGAGAAAAAAGAGAAATGACCAAACCAAATCCGCTTGGAGAACCCAAATCAAACTATATAACAACAAACTTAAGGAAAAGCGCAAAACATACCACACTAAACTAATTGGCACAAACAACCCCGACACAAAAACACTCTTCAACTTAGTAAAAAAACTTACAGACACAAACCCATTCCTTGCCACCCAAGGCAACAAAACACCAACAGCTTCCCAACTAGCTGACCATTTCAAACTCAAGATCATCAAAATCAGAACTACCTTCAACAACTCAACTACCATACTCAACGAGTTAATAACTACCCCCACAACAGAAGAAGCCATAACAGCAGACAGAACATGGGTCACCTTCCCAACTCTACAATGGCCTGATTTGAACCGACTATATAAAAAATACAGCCACACCTCATGCGACTTGAACTACTGCCCATCGTATCTACTCACAAATGCCTCCCCTAAATTCAAAACCAGTCTCATGCAGTGGATACAAAGCACTCTCATAGAAGGCCAATTCCCACAAGATCTTGGAGAGATCATAATCACACCCATACTGAAAGACCAAAAAGGTCCTGTAGACACACCTACCAACTATAGACCTATCGCGTCGATCCCACTATATGTCAAGCTGATTGAAGGACTTGTAGCTCAATACCTCACCAACTACCTAGCTGACCACAATATACTTCACTCATCTCAATCAGGATTTAGATCTTACCACAGCACGGAAACTCTACTAGCAACACTACTGGACATAGCCCGACAACACCTCAGTAAAGGACACAGGATCCTAATTATCCAATTAGATCTCTCCGCAGCCTTTGATCTAGTTGATCATACCATACTACTCCAGATACTTGACACAATAGGGATCTCAGGGGTGGTTTACAACTGGTTCCAAGGATACCTTAAAACAAGAACGTACAGAGTTAAGATAAACGATACGAAATCTAACACATGGTCAAATCCATGCGGAGTCCCGCAGGGATCCCCACTTTCACCCATTCTATTCAATCTCTATATCTCCTCCCTTGGTACCACTCTAGACAACCTAAATGTAACATCCTTCAGCTACGCAGACGACATAACTATTCTCCTCCCCTTCGAAACCCAAGACCACACCTCAACAGGACACCTGGAAACAATACTGGACGAAGTAGAAAAATGGATGACAAACCACAAATTAAAACTAAACTCGGACAAAACCAAATTCTTAATGCTTGAAACGGACAAAAACCCATCCATAACAGACCTGGAAATTAAAGCAATCAAACACCCAATCCAAACCTCCCTCAAAATCCTGGGAGTGCTGATAGATAGATGCTGCACAATGCAGGCTCAAATCAACAAAACTACCCAAAAAGCATTCTTCACAATGCGCAACTTAAGAAAAATAAGGAAATTCTTCGACAAACAACACTACAGGATCATTGTCCAATCCCTGGTACTAGGACTTGTAGACTACTGCAACATCCTATATCTACCATGTCCTACAAACATGATCAAAAAACTACAGACCATTTAGAACACTGCTCTCAGACTAATCTACTCCCTCGGAAAATATGACCACATCACCAACGCCTACCTAGACTCACATTAGCTACCAATTAGAGCCAGAATTCAATTCAAACTATACTGTCTAATCTTCAAAGTATTCAACGGTACTGCACCTGCCTATCTAAACGATCGCCTAAACCGTAACCTTCCACCCAGAATTAGAAGAACACAGACACCATTCTCATACCCACCACTCAACGGCACTCATCGTAAAAAGCTTTATGATAACCTCATAGCAACGCATGCAGCAAAACTCGAACCCTCCATCACTAGATTGTTAACCTCAACATCTGACTTCAAAGCTTTCCGTAAAGAAATCAAAACGCTGCTATTCAAAAAGTATATACAATCTACCTAATCTCCCTCTCCTCTTCCACCACACCGACCAGGTTTTGCTCACTCCCTGGCACCTTACCCTCAATCGACCAAAAAAAAAAAACAAAAACAAAAAAAAAACATGGAACCTAATTCATCCTACCGAAACCGATTACCTACCAACGCATGAAAACAGACTATTGATATGTAATGTAATGTAACTGATCTATCTTCCAATATTACTAAGTCTACACTCATTCTGTTATTAAGTCTTACCCTCAATCTGTTTCTCCAATGTCATGTACCCTCCTGGAAATGTCCAGCTTTCTTCTTATGTAATCCGCTTTGAACCGCAAGGTACAAGCGGAATAAAAATCACTAATGTAATGTAATATCTGGATTTTCGGAAGGCGTTTGACAAGGTCCCTCATGAACAACTACTTCAAAAAATTGCGAGCCATGGGATTGAGGGTGAAATACACACGTGGATTAAAAACTGGTTGGCAGATAGAAAGCAAGGAGTGGGGGTAAATGGACAATACTCGGACTGGAAAAGCGTCACCAGTTGAGTGCCGCAGGGTTTGGTGCTTGGGCCTGTGCTCTTCAACATATTTATAAACGACCTGGAAATTGGAACGACGAGTGAGGTGATTACATTTGCAGATGATACGAAGTTATTCAGAGTAGTAAAGACGCAGGAGGACTGCAAAGACCTGCAACAGAATATAAACACGCTCGAGAAATGGGCTGAGACATGGCAAATGAAGTTTAATGTGGACAAGTGTAAGGTGATGCATGTTGGTTACAAAAATCTTGTACACGAATACAGGATGTCTGGTGAAATACTTTGAGAGACAACTCAGGAAAAAGACTTGGGAGTACTGGTCGACAAGTCGATGAAGCCATCCGCACAATGCGCGGCAGCAGCGAAAAGGGCAAACAGAATGCTTGAAATGATTAAGTAGGGGATCAGCGTTTGATTGCCATTCCTGATGTGATTTGCTTCTTGTGGGCGGCCAAATTGCTCAAGACTCCCATGTGGCCCTCTGTTCCATCTTGGGAATTGAATCTGGTTCCGTCTGTTCTAGTGCGCCCAGCTTTTGAACTGTTGGGCAACTGCTCTTTGAAGGACCTTACTCTTAAAGCGGTCTTCTTGGTGGCCATTACTTCAGCTAGACATGTTTCTGAGCGGCAGGCTTTCTCTTGTAGGGCTTACTTCTTGGAGTTTTCTAGGGAGCGGATTGTCTTGAGGCCTGTTCCTTCTTTTCTGCCAAAGGTAGTTTCTCCTTTTCATATCAATTAGGCTGTGGTTTTCCTGGTGTTAGGTAGCCGGGAGGGCTCTTCCGAGCAGATGTAGAAGCAGATAGTTGCGCAAGGTGGATGTCAGTCTGGTCCTTCGCTCTTATGTGCAGAGGACCCAGGAGATCAGGAAATGAGATCATCTCTTTGTCCCTCTCACGGGTCCTCGTAAGTGGAATGGCGCTTGTAAGGCTACTATTGCACACTGGATTAAGGAGACTATTGTTTCCACTTATCTTCTGAAGAAAAAGTCTGTTCCAGAGTTTCTCAAGGCTCATTCCACTCGGGTCAGGCGGCTTCTTAGGCTGAGTCTTCTCTAGTGCCTTCAGTGGATATTTGCAAGGCTGCAGTTTGGTCTTCTCTGCATTCTTTGTCAGACACTACTGTGTGGATGTTCAAGCGTGTCAGGATGCGGCATTCGGTGAACATGTTCTGGTGTCGGCCTTTCAGGGGCCCACCCTTAATGGGTACTGCTTTGGTACGTCCCATTCGTAAGGACTATACCAGTCTACCAGGTGCTACATAAGGAGAAATTAGGTTCTTACCTGGTAATTTTCTTTGTTAGCTTGTAGACTAGTATAGTCACCCACCCTGTCTGTCTTTGTGTGGTGATTGCGGGTTTTTGTTTTGCTCGCGTGCAGATTTTGTTTTCTTCTGTGGGTTCTAGAATTTTTTTTAGGGCTGGGAAGTGGAGCTACTAGAACTTCCCTAAGTTCTTTCAGCACCCTAGGATATATACCATCTGACCCCATTGCTTTACAAAGAGATTGAGCCTCCTAAGATCCAAGATGGGATGAAAGCCCCCTGTTTTCTTGGGGATTAGGAAGTATTTTGAGTAGAAGCTGCTTCCGTGTTATTGCACTGGAACCTCTTCTATAGCATTGATTAGAAGTAACCTTTGAATTTCCTGATGAAGCTGAGGTAGATGAAATGTAATAAGTTCCTTGTGAGGCTGGTAGAATGGAGAAGGTCAAGAAATGAAATTTATCCGATATCCCAGTCTAACTATCTGAAGCACCCATCAATCTGAAGTGATAGTTTCCCTGGTGCTGTAAAAGTAATGAAGGGCCCCCCTCCGCCGACTGGTATGTGGTTGGGTTTGTCAAAAAGAGGGCTGAGATTTTGGAACAATAACTTGGGAAGGCCGTGTAGGGTCCGGTTGGATTTTTATCACAGTACTTTTTTAATTGAATTTTCATGGTTTTATATGTCAGTGTTTAATAAATTATCTCCAGAACATCTGTATCCACAGTTTTTGTTTTTGTTTTCATCGGTGGATTGTTTTCACTGTGGATCATTGGGTCTCCCCATTTTTCTTTGTAAGGCTGCTGAGAGCATCTGTCATTTGCAGCTTGTTAGATGTCTGATTCTTTTGAGGCCTGGAAGACTTCTGAGGTTGAAATGGTCGACTGGACTGGTAATTAGAATAAGTCTACTTCTGTGGATAAGGCTTCTTAGTGGAATAGAATGAAGACTTCTTGTAGTTTTGTCTGGATTGATCCTTACTCTGAACCTCCAAAGTATCTAAAGTGGTACAATCCTCTTTAATTCCATCTATAATCGTTTTCACCTTATCACCAAATAAAGATTCCCCTGTACACGGAGCATCAGCTACTTTTTCATGAACATCCTGACACAAAGCTGAAGATTTGAGTTGCTAAAGATTTGAGTCATGTAAGCCTTCTTGTGCATAAAGCTGTAGCTGCTCCTCTGATAGCTGTGTCATAAGAGTCATGTGCAGCCCTGATCACATTTTTGGCACATTCCTCTGAGTACTCCAGGATCTTTTGAAACCCTGGTTGTACATTAGAGATTAGATTTTGTTATTTCAAATTTTAGATTATCCATAATCAAGTAAAGATATTCAGTGTAGTAGAATTGGTAAACAGCAGTTTTTCCAGAGAACATGGTGTTTTGCAACATGTGGCGACCCATGATATCTGTGACTTTCATGTCTTTGGACGGTGGAGTATTTGAAAAGTCACGAGAGCTTTTGGCTTTTTGCATAGCTGATCGTACCACAATGGAGTGGTGAGAAATCTGAGGCTTACCAAAACCCAAGATCTTTCAACTTATAGCTGTGTTCCAGGCTACGTTTTGCCGGATGAGAGATATATGGGGTATTCCATATGAGTTTTATAATTTTCTAGGAAAACCTCATGTATGTGTAAGGCTATAATCTCCTTAGGGTAATGGAAGAAATTTTAACACCTTGAGGTTTTTTGAGCCTGAGTATCAGGTTTCATTGTCGTCAGAAGCTCTAAAGTTTGAGCCATTTTTAGCAAAAAGGCAGAGTAAGAAAGATCCTCTGGTTGAGATGTCCTGACTGGTTCAGGAGGAGAATGATCTGACTGAAGGCCAGGAAAATCTCTGGTATGAGATGTAGGAGAATGAGATCTGGACTGTCTGGGAGAGGACTCATAAGATGAGTGGATAGCCTCTTCCATAGACGAAGTGGTAGAAAGAGACCATGAACGCTGTCTCTCCAGATGAGGTGGTGTTAATTGTAATACCTTTTTGGACTGTAAACGCTGCTGAGTGGTTGGAAGTATATCCGGCTGTTTTTGCAATAGTTGTTCTTCAAACCGCTTAGAACCTAACGGATGTAGCGGTATATAAGAAATAAATTACATTACATTACATTACATTGTTTTAGAAGTAGAAGGATTTCTGTTTTCATTGAGAAATGTTTAGCCTGATGAGAAGGCAAAAAACCCTTGAGGTCTTTATAAGGAGAAAGCTCTGGCTCTAGGGAAGAAGCCCTTACCATAGGAGCTAACTTTATAATCAGAGTAGGCTGGTTGTTCAGGAGAAGAAGGCACAGTGTGATCAGAAGTATGGGAAGGAGAAGGAGTTGCAAAAGGCACAGGAGAACATGCAGGAGAACTTAAACAAAGTGCCAGTGGAGATCCAGCAGTTAAAACTGAGTCGGCAGTTTTATATGCAGAGGAGGAACTTTAGCCAGTGTGGGTGCCGATGCTGTGGGCATAGAGGGTAATGCTGGGGCTGATTGGGAATAATGAGGATGTTTCGATGTCTATGATGATATCAATGTCGATGTTGAAGGCAGCATAGTTGAAGTTGCATCTCTTCTCCTAAACTAAACCTTAACCTTATATACCGGGTCTTCAACCAAAGGAAGCTCGACGCGGTTAATATTAAATTTAAAAAAATAAAGTAAACTGAAATACAAGAGTTAGTTTTCAAACTGTTTAGCGAATAAAAAAGTGTTTAGAAGTTCATGGAAGAGTTGGAAGGAACTGGGACACCTCAAAATTAGGGGAAGTTCATTCCATAGTTGGGGAAATTTAAACGCCAGAGAGCTGCTAAAATTCTTAACTCCTTGAATATCTTTCTTAGAAGGAAGAGAAAGTTTAAATCGATGAATGCCTCTCGCATATGAAAATCTATAAACATTCCATAGCAGAGGAGCAAGAGGCGCAAAGATACCATGTAAAATCTTAAAAACAATACATAAACACTTAAACTGAATTCTAAAATAAACCGGGAGCAAATGGAGAGAGAAAAGCAAAGGAGTCACATGGTCGAATTTGCTCTTTCCATAGATCAACTTAGTGGCGGTATTCTGAATCAATTGTAATCTTTGAAAGCAGTTCTTAGTGATGCCAAGATAAATGGCGTTACAATAATCTAACCGGGATAATATAATAGATTGGACCAAAACATGTGGTTGAAGAGCGGTAGGGTGCCGGGAAGGAGAAACTTCCAGGTGTTTAGATTTAGACATTCTTCTTTGGAGAGGGAATAGCCGACTTGTCTATTTGAGTTTCCACACAATGGTCCAATGAAGATGGAAGTTTAAAAATGTTTCTGAGCGTCAGCTCACAAATTTTTAAAGATTTTTTATTTAATTTAGCACAGTTGAAGCAAGAGTTAATCTTGTGGTCTGGTCCCAGGCAATGCACACAATCTAAGTGTGTGTTGGTAAGTGACATGTTTTGCTGACATTTTGAACAGCGTTTAAAACCTAGCTTGTTTTTGCCATCTATCTCAAATATTAAACTAGCAAAGTCAAAAAATTACAACGAAGGAATTGTAGAAAACTTGACAGAAAAACTAACTGATTGAGATGTGTATCAATTCACGGAAACTATAAAACTGAGTGTGGTTGAGGGGGGTTACTGTATATACAGTAGATACAGTAGGTAAGAAGCCTGGGGCATGCGCTGAAAGCTCGTCTAGGGCTTTCTGTGCTTGGAACTGGCTGAGATTGGATGCCGTCGGGCTGACAACACCAACTGTGGGGCTGAATGAATCAGTTGTCCAGGGAGAAGGGAGGAGCTCAAGACTCTGTGTAATGAGGCTTCCTACAAGCTCTGGCGAGTATGGGAAAATAACCCACTAGTCCAGGAATAGTGTATGGATGTACACGAAAGAAGACCAGCAAAGGTAAGAACCTAATCTTTCATTACCTCCTTCTATCCCCTGACTTTCTAATTTCCTCAGAAGTCTTTAATGAGGTACTTGTCAAATGCCTTTTGAAAATCCAAATACACAATATCAATCGGTTCACTTTTATCCACATGTTCATTTGCCCCTTTAAAGAATGCAGTAGATTGGTGAGGCACAATTTCCCTTGTCTAAATCCATGTTGGCTTTCTCTCATGAATCCATGCTAATGTATATGTTCTGTCATTTTGTTCTTTATAATAGTCTCTATCATTTTGCCTGGTACTGACTTCATGGCCTTTGCATGTTCAGTGATTACCTGCTGTTGTGGAAGGATTGTGCAGTCTCATTTGCTTGCTTTGTTTAGACTCTGACCCTGGAGGCTCCAGCTCGGATTAAGAATAAGGCTCCCCCTACAGACTGGCCCCAGGAAGGGGAAATAAGTTTTGAAAATGCTGAGATGAGATACCGTGAAAACCTGCCTCTGGTCTTGAAGAAAGTGTCCTTCACTATAAAACCCAAAGAGAAAATTGGCATTGTAGGGCGGACAGGATCAGGTAAGGTTGGAGGATTGTTTGGCAATGGAAGAGTATGATCAGATAAGAAATGGAACAGTGTTGTATAAAGAACAGGGGGATGCCAATGAAGGAGTGAGAGAGGGATTGAATTTTGAGAGTGGGAAGCATTTCAGAAAGTAAGATGAGGATAGATAATCATATAAGGTGTTAACACAACCCTTATCACCCATTAAATTAGACACTTTGAGACCCTGTGTGCTCCTTTATTCTGTCCGTCCCACCTTTGGTTGCCTGTTGAATATCTCACCCTGCAAGTTATTTCCTGGTGGGTTTTTTTAGCTACTCTTAAGGCCCCATAAAAATCCATGGATCACATTGATCTAGAGATGCATCTACAAATACTCAAAAAAAATGCTGAGATTCTTATTAGTCAATAATAAGTAAACCAAAAAGTTTATACCAAAGTGCAAGCAAGAAAAACATTTAGTTTTGTAAACCAACAAGTAAAATGAGAAGGATTCATACAAATGCTCGTATCTAAACATTGAGGATAAGATGGGCAGGTCCTTGGCAAAAGTCTACTTCATGCTCCCAAAACTGAAAGATTCAAGGTTCTCTTAGGCTGTGTTTGAAGAAGTGCTAAAAGAACCATCTTACCAATGACACTGCAGAAATGTTGCAGCAGTACAAGTTCTGAAGGATTCTGAGAAACACATTGTCCAACCTTAATTCTGAGTTTTTCGAGGGTCAATATATCACCTACTGGCTAGCCTGAGATAAGTCAAACTGCCATTTGCAAGATATATTTTATTGAAACATGAAACAACAGGTCTTGGTAGATATTTTAAATAAAGTGCCCCAGAAGTACCAGTTAAAGAAATTTTGTTTGGGGCTGAGGAGTGGGATATAAAGCGTGGTAACATAATAAGAGAGTGCTGACACAGTTGACTCTTTATCCACAGGAAAATCTTCACTTGGTATGGCACTGTTCCGGCTGGTTGAGCTGTCTGGAGGCTGCATTAAAATAGATGGGGTGAAGATCAATGACATTGGTTTAGCAGATCTGCGCAGCAAACTTTCTATTATCCCTCAGGAGCCTGTCTTATTCAGTGGTACAGTCAGGTTAGTGTGGTCAGAGGCATGTCCACTGTTCCACAGGTCTTTCTTCCTCCATTTTCTTTCTGATGTGCGCAATGTTCAGTTAGTCATAAGTAATATACATTATCCCAGGACAAGCAGGCAAGCAGGCAGCATATTCTCACACATGGGTACAGACACTTGAAAAGTGAATTGCAGATTTAGTTTTAGAAAGTTTGCGATCAGCCCGCACTGCGTGAGTACCTTTCCGCCTGACGTAGGTGCGTGGTCCCTCAGTTTCTTAGTTTCCACAGAGCTAAGAAGACGCGTTTCAACAGCCATTGAAAACTTTTTTGCCTTCCCACTCTTACATCAGTGACATTTTAGTCATTTTTCGTGTTCTTTTCTTTTTTTGTTTCTGTTAGTTACTTCAGTAAAAAAAAAAAAGGAAATCTCTTTTTATCCCTCATAGGTTTTTGGCCCAACGGGACCTGTTGTACCACCTTGGCCTCCGATTTCACCGAGGCGGTCTTCCCATAGATGTCATGGGATTTAAGAAGTGCGGTCACTGTGCTCGGCCCATCTCTGTGACTGACCCACATCGCTGGGGTCTCCTGTGTCTAGGGCCCGAGCACCGTCCAGAATCCTGTACTCGTTCATCACTTCAAAAAAGGACTTTGAAAAAACGCATTCTTCAACAGCAACATTTGTTCGGTGTCGCTATGGAGGGGTAGCCGACATTGCCACCAATACCGACGGCACCGACCAAGGCAACGCCGCATTCATCGACACCAGCAGAAACATCTCCGGTATCGCAACCTCCAGTGAATAAGCCGCCTAAGAAACCTTCCCCTACCCCATCTGGGACTCAGGTCAAAGTGGCATTGAGTCGAGTCATGCTGAACTCGAAAAAGTCCCGTAAATGCCCAGTTCCGATTTTGGTGAGTGCCTCGACATCGGCCTCCTCATCACCGGACCAGCGCGCAGCACTAATAATACTGGTTAAAATGCCTGCAGTACCGGCGCTCTCTCTCAAGCAAAAGATTGACAATTTGCTTCAAGAGGAATTGGGTGAGCATTTTCAAATGTTAGTGCCGGTTCAAATTATGGCCATGTCGACACTGGCTAGACAGGCCATGTCGACACCGACTTTCCAGGCGGTTCAGTGTGAGCAGCGAACGACACAGACTGCACCTCATTCTGATGCTCTACTGGTGCGGAGACCATCGATACGGGAGTCGATTGATCCATCTATATCTCACCAATTGTCCTTGACTCAAACATCCAGAGAGGTTACTCCAGTGTGGAGGCTTCAACACTGAGTCTTCCACACCATCTTCATTCCACAGATATTTGGAGACTTGGAACAGGAACCATTTTCTACTGCAGATGAGGACTCTTCTGGTTCAGATTCACCTCAACGATCGCCTCAAAGACCTGCTTTGTCTGAGCAGTCTTCTTTTTCTAAATTTCTTCGTCAAGATGTCTGAAGATCTTTCCATCCCGCTAGAAATGGATTCCAAGCATAGTAAGGAGTTCTTGGTGGTTCTGGATTATGATCAGCTTCCTAAATATCTGCTGTAGCTCCCGCTCCATGATATTCTATGAGAGACTTTCTGTAAGAACCTTGAGACTCCTCTCTCCATTCCAGTGGCTCCTTAAAAAATGGACTCTTTGTATAGGGTGGTTCCTATTCCATTTTTTGCTAAACCACAGCTCCTTCATGAATCTTTAGTGGTTGAATTCACTCTAAAGAAATTGTTTGGGGGCTAGTGTCTATGCATCGGTACCTCCTGGCAGAGAAGATAGAGCAATGGACAAGTTTGGTAAGCATCTTTACCAGAATGCAATGTTGGCCAACAGAGCTGGTAATTATAATTTCCATTTCTCGTTTTACCTAAAATATTTGATCAAACAGCTTGCATCTTTTCAAAAGTATATTCCATCTCTTAAGCAATCGAGATTCCAACAACTCATTGCTTCAACTTTTCAATTGCGGAAATATATGGTTCGCACTACTTTTAATATTTTTGAACTTACAACACAAGCAGCAGCTATGTCGATGGCCATAAGGTGCCTTGCCTGGCTTTGTGTTTCTGAACTTGATGTAAATCACCAGGATTGCTTGGCCAATGCTCACTGTCCAGGAGATGAGCTTTTTGGTCCATCAATGGATATGACTACTCAAATGCTATCCACTCATGAGTCCAGATGGGATACTTTGGTTAAACCAAAGAAGAAGCCTCAACTGCCCCGTACCTTCAAGCCAGCTTCTTCGTACCAGCATAGGTTTCCGGCTAAGCCTGCTCCTTCTCAGCCTAGGAAGCAGAAGCAACAACCACGTCAGCAACCTAGACAACAGACTCCTCAACAAAAGCCCACACAGCCTTTTTGACGTGTTCCTCGGGAGCATAGCCACAGTTCCCATTCTCCAACTGTTACCTCCGCTGATCGGAGGGCAGCTTTAGCATTACGTAAATCGTTGGGAGCTCATCACCACAAATATTTGGGTTCTAGACATTGTTTGTCAGGGGTATGCTCAAGAGAGTATTTCGGACCCAATAGTCTTCTCTCATTCAGGAGCTTCAGTCCCTCTTCCTTCTCAATGCCATCGAAGAAGGTCCTTTAAATCAGCAAAGTCAGGGATTCTACTCCTGGTATTTCTGAATCCCAAAAAAGACTGGAGGTATACAACCTATTCTGGCGGAGATCTCAACAAATTTCTAGTCGAAGAGAAATTCCGGATGCTCTCTCTTGCCCTTCTTTATCCACTTCTGGATCAGAACGACTGGCTATGCTCTCTAGATCTCAAAGAAGCCTACACGCATATACATATTCATCAGGCTTCCCGCAAGTACCTTCGGTTTCAAGTGAATGGACGTCATTACCAATACAAGGTTCTTCTTTTCGGCCTGCCATCCTCTCCCAGAGTCTCCCAGATTGTTGTAGTTGCATCTCTCCGATACCAAGGTCTTCAAGTCTTTCCTTACCTGGATGAATGGTTGATCAAAGCTGTGTTATCTCAGCAGGTGCCTCTGGCAACATCTCAGACCATTGCCTTTGTACAAATTTTGGGATTCAAAGTCAGTTTCCCCAAATCTCACCTAATTCTGACTCAACGTCTTAAGTTCATTGGGGCTATCCTCGATACTACTCTGAGGGCATTTCTCCCTCCAGAGTACTTGAACAATCTTCTCATCTTGTGTCAACAGATGTTGAAGGTACACACCATCTCTGTGAGGTGCACGATGGTTCTCCTGGGTCACATGGCTTCCACAATTCATGTAACTCCTCTAGCAAGGTTACATCTTCGCATTCCTCAGAGGGCTCTTGCTTCTCAGTGGTCTCAATCGACAGATTATCTCTCTCAACATATTTCTGTCACATCATCTCTTCAGCAGTCGCTTCAATGGTGAATGACTTCCTCCAATTTATCCAAAGGTCTTCTTTTTGATTTACCCCCACCCCCACCCCAAAAGGTGATAACAACAGATGCATCTCCTTATGCCTGGGGGGTACACCTGAAGGGCCTTCAAACACAGTCATTAGTCTGCCAGGGAGCAGAAATTTCACATCAATTTCCTCATGCTCAGAGCGATGTATTATGCTCCCAAAGGTTTCCAGCACCTTTTGAGTCCTCAAGTTCTCCTTCACTCAGACAATCAAGTGGCAATGTACTACATAAACAAGCAAGGAGGCGCGGGCTCTCATCTGTTATGTCAGGAGGCTCAGAAAATCTGGCTTTGGGCGAAGGCTCGCAGCATTTTCTAAAAGGTTGTCTACATTCAAGGGAAGAAGAATTCCCTGGCAGACAACCTCAGCAGAATTCTTCAGCCTCACGAATGGACTCTCAACTCTTCGACTCTCCATCTTATCTTTACTCAATAGGGCATTCCTCGGGTGGACTTATTTGCAACTCCCCACAATAACAAGTTGCCTCAGTTTTGCTCCAGACTTTACTCTCCTCACCATCTGGAAGCCAATGCGTCTCTTCTGGATTGGATGGGCCTGTTTCTATATGCATTCCCTCTAACTCCTCTCCTGTTGAAACTCAAATGAGAGTCAGCCACCATGATTCTCATTGCTTCTCAGTGGCCCTGGCAGCATTGGGTCTCCCTTCTACTTCAGCTCAGCACCAGGGATCCAATTCCTCTACCAATCTTTCCTACTCTGCTTACTCAGAATCAAGGATCTCTTCTACATCCCAACCTGCAGTCATTACACCTGACAGCTTGGTTTCTCTCGGGCTGAATTCATATGAATTACATCTTTCTCAGCTTGTTCGCGATATTATTGACACCTCCATCTCAGTGCTATTACAGCTTTTCACATGCCAGTTGGGGGAAAACCTCTTACTGCTCATCCTTTGGTCTCCAGATTCATGATAGGATTTTTCAATGTGAAACCACCTCTCAAATCTCCAGTGGTCTGGGACCTTAATGTGGTTCTTTCCAGATTAATGAAGCCTCCATTTGAACCAATGGTGGCTCATCTCAAGTTTCTAACCTGGAAAGTAGTCTTTCTCATTTCTCTCACCTCTGCCAGGAGGGTCAGTGAGTTACAAGCATTGGTGGCAGATCCACCCTTCACAGTTTTTCACCATGATAAAGTGGTTCTGCGCACACATCCTAAGTTTCTACCGAAAGTGGTCACAGAGTTTCATCTCAGTCGATTGTTCTTCCAGTTTTTTTCCCTAAGTCTCATTCTCATGCTGGAGAAATGATGCTGCACACTCTGGACTGTAAACGTGCTTTGGCCTATTACATCAACAGGAGAAAGCCACATAGAACATCTCACCAACTTTTCATCTCATTTAATCCTAACAAGATGGGGCATCCTGTTTCCAAGAGAGCGATTTCCAACTGGGTAGCGGCCTATATATCATCTTTCTACTATGCTGAGACTTGACTGCGCCTGTAAAGTCGTGTCACAGCTCACAAAGTCCGAGCTATGGCAGCTTCTATAGCTTTCCTTAGATCTACTCATCTAGAGGAAATCTGTAAAGCTGCCACCTGGTCCTCAGTTCATACATTCACCTCGCACTATTGTCTGGAGTCTTTCTCCAGACAGGATGAGCACTTCGGCCAGTCAGTATTACAAAATTTATTTTCTTAAAGGCCAACTCTCCCACCATCCCATTCTAGTTAGCTTGGAGGTCACCCATGTTTGAGAATATTCTGCCTGTTTGTCCTGGGATAAATCACAGTTACTTACCGAAACCGGTGTTATCCAGGGACAGCAGGCAGATATTCTCACAACCCACTCACCTCCCCTGGTTGACTTCTTAGATGGCTTATCTTAACTGAGGAACCGCGTGCCTACTGAAGAGCCTGCTATTAAGGCCTCCACTGACAGACCACTCGACTCTCTTTATGCTGATACAAATAATATGAGTTTAATAATCAAATAGCAATAGCTTACAGGAACAAATCACACAGCATACAGAGTAATAGAGCATACACCAGGCTGGCCAAACTAATGGAGAACTGCCGATGAGTTCTGACTCCTTGTTTCATAGAGCTTTCTTTTATATGATTCTGACAGCTCTGGCCCACGTTGGTGCATGTTGCATTTCACACTTTCATTGGTTAATCATATTCTTTATCTCATTTATTAATCTATGGATTGGTTAACATAATTGAGTGATACTGTGTCACGCCTTTTTTTCATCTACTTCTCTCTTACTTCCCCATAAATGTGCTTTTAATATATCAAGAACCTCCCTCGAGCACTTGGGTCTAACGGTTTTCCAGCTCTGTGGTCAGCTTTCTTGTTTCCTGCATAGCATTCGTCCTTCTTCTTGTGAAACCTTCATAAGCTTCTCATACCTTTATAGGGCTAAGATCTCTCTTTCACTAGAATTGCTTTTCTCTCCAGCTGTGCCTTTGTTTGACCCTGCTTTCAAGCAAAGCAGAAGTGTCTTTCCAGAGCCAGCTGTTTTTTTAGTCAGTATCCATTTTGCCTCTTTCAGCAACCATTTTAGGTTTTAGCTGTATTGGCCTGTTTTTTGGCTTGTTCCTGCTATATTGGGGAAATTCTCAGGGATTTTATTTCTCAGGGGTCTTCACCTGGGCTTGCAGGACTTCTCATCCCTTCCTCACTATGTCGGGTGGGAAGGCACTTGCGCATGCGCAGTGCAGGCTTATTGCGAACTTTCTAAAACTTAAAGTTGCAATTCACTTTTCAAGTGTCCATACCGGGGCTCCGTCAGTGACATCACCCCCATGTGTAAGAATATCTGCCTGTTGTCCCTGGATAACACCTGTTACAGTAAGTAACTGTGCTCTTCTTCCTCCAAATTCGTGGGTTTAGGACTTGCAACTTCGGTTATTTGCGAGTTTCTAAATCCTAACCCACCCCCACCTCCCAGACCTCTCCACACCGAACCTGGTGGCCTAGTGGTGAAGCGGGGCAGGAGCGATCTTCTATGCTCCTGCCCTGTGCAGAGCCGTCAACAAAAATGGCAGCTGTGAGTTCCCGTGGTCTCACGAGACTACAATGGGAACTCAAGGCAGCCATTTTTATTGACATCTCAGCATGGGACCGCATAGGAGGATTGCTCCTGCCCCGCTTCACCACTAGACCACCAGGTAAGGTGAGAGGTCCAGGAGGTGGGGGTGGGTCAGTCCTAAAAGTTGTTTGCAATTTTTCTATTTTCGCGGGCCAACTCTGCCCCTAACCCCTGCAAATGTAAAGGGAGAAGTGTAATTCTAAAGCACAGTAGCAAAACAGTTAGGTGCTGTCATTGGGAAGTTAACCAGAACATTCTCTCCCAAATAATGAGGTTAGCACCCAACTATATTGCTGTCAATTAACTGAATTTCCAGTGCAGTACATAAGACATTCTAGACAGTAGGGTTAATTTCCTTTAAAGTTTAGCCGCATGGTGCAGAAGGAATCCACTCCGGATTTTCCACTCTGCCTCTTTAGTACTTCACTGGGCTGTTTAGCTCTCTCTACATTTCCTTCCTTCTGCACACATGGCTGCAGTTGTGTGTGTTCTGCTCTTCCCATTTTATTATTTTTAATTTGATGTTATTTTGTCTTCTTTTCGGGTAATTTGGTGCATGGAGTGATTTTAAAGCTCTGCCTACGTGAGAATTCACAGACTTCGGTCTGTAGCTGACAGGCTGATCTCACTGGGTACTTATTAGCCAGCCTGCATAGTTTTCTCTGGAATTCTTCTGTGTTACTTGGAGGTCCCCAACGAGTTTCATGTCTCTGACCATTTGTTTGTGCTTGCTTATTCAGTTAAGCAAGGTGCTCCCACTTCCAAGGCCACGATTTCCACATGGATCTGTAGGACCATTTCGTCAGTTTCCAAGTTTATTCAATCTTTGATATTTATCAAAAGCATATCAAAACGGTTTACAATTATCAAGTATTATTAGAAATGAAATAAAAAGTTAAAAAACAGGGGAAGCAGCATCCTGTTTTCATCAAGATGCGTTCTACCAGAAACGTGGCCTCTTCGTGGGCCAAAGCTAGATCTGTCTCTCCTGAGGAGATTTGCAGAGCAGCAATGTAGTCTTCTCTGCACACATTTGCTAAGTGCTAGTGTGGATGTGGTGGCAAGAAGGTCTCTGCTTTTGGGTTCTTGGTCTTAAGGGTTGGCGCAGCATGCCCACCCTAGCTTTTTGGGGGACTGCTTTTGTATGTCCCTATTGTCTAGAATGTCTCACCTATTGCATTGGAAAAAGAGATTATGTACATACCCTGGTAAGCTCTTTTCCAGTAGATAGGTGAGACATTTTAGATTTCTACTTTGTCTTTACTGTTCCTGCTTACTGTTTCAGTCTGTTTATACTACTCCAAGCTGATTCTTGGAAGCCTGTCAGCCCTTGGGGGCTTGGAAGAATTTGTATATATGTTTCAATTTATTGGGAAGTAGTTTCTGAGCTTCTTTGAAACCTGTGTTGGCATTTAACTTTCCTGTTGGTTGAAATCTTGAGCAGAACAGTTGGTTTGAACCTGTTAATAGATATGCCTCTACTTCACGAGTATTGGGTGGGTACTAATTGTAGAGGGAGCGAAACAGCCCAGTGAAGTATCCAGAGTGGATTCCTTCTGCACCATGCTGCTAAAGGGAAATAACCCTACTGTCTAGAATGTCTCACTTAGCTACTGGAAAAGAGCTTACCGGGGTAAGTACATGATCTCTTTTTCTGCTAGCATACAGTTAGAGCTAGAATTAAATCTGTAGCTTACTAAATTGTGTGCTTCCTTTAGATCAAACCTGGATCCCTTTAACCAGTACAATGAGGACCAGATCTGGGATTCCCTAGAAAGGACTCATATGAAAGAATGTGTAAGTGTTCATTGGAGCAACAGCGCTAGAGAATAGCTACTAATTTTTTATATTTTCTGTCTTGAAGTGAAAACAGTTGAGAATTTCTGTATTAATGGAACTTATAGATTATAGCCACTGGTATTCCTGTGCTGTAACTCATCCAACTGTTCTAATCACCACTCTGATTCTGCTTGCACTTGTTGAGTATCTTATGCAACTCCCTAACCCTGTTACCTTCTCTGTTTCCTCAGATTGCTCAACTACCTCTAAAACTTGAATCTGAAGTGTTAGAAAATGGTGACAATTTTTCTGTAGGGGAGAAGCAGCTTCTTTGCATTGCCAGAGCTCTACTGCGCCGCTGCAAGGTACAGAACGTGTTTCCCATAGTTTTTTTTAATTTTATATTAATTTTTAAATTGTCTATAGTTGAAATGCTTATACATGTACATTTATTTTATTTTTGCACTTTTATGTTTTAGTAGACTCTTGACAGAGGCAGAATTGCCAAAACACTGTCAAGTCTGTATAATTTACATCATGCTGTTGACAAAGTGTTCTCTTAATTGACATATTTCTATATAGCTTTGTTGAACCTGCTAAGCATCAGCTTAATGAATGATATACAGTGATACCTTGGTTTACAAGCATAATTCGTTCCAGAAGCATGCTCGTAATCCAAAGTGCTCGTATATCAAAGTGAGTTTCCCCATAGGAAGTAATGGAAACTCGGATGATTCGTTCCACATCCCAAAAACAGGCCTTTGTTGCACTCAACTTTAGTGACTTAATACATCTCCCCCCCCTCCCACAAAAGCTCTAAACATGACCAGAAACTAGCCAACCTCAGCTTAGCTTTCGCTAAATCCATCTAACAGCTGCAAGCACTCCCCCATGCTAAGCATCTGGCCCGGCAGTACTGCCCGTAAAGAAGCAAAGTTCCCCATTCCGACATAGCCACTTACCACGCCTCCATCCTTCATCGTATTCCTGTGGGCCACCATGGCAGTCGAAGGGCACAGGACCCTCCGTTTCCCCAAGCAACTCACGGAGCTGCCATCACTGCACCAAAGGAAGCCAAAACCGCTCAGGCTACAGCAGCACGGCTCTTGCACGTCACAAGTAAAGCGCCACCCACCCAGTACCCGCAAGAACCACGACTACGTACGCATGCGTGCTAACATCTAGAAGGCACAGTGTCTGCTGGAGGAGTGGAGGTAAGGGCTTGGGGGTTGGCCATGAAGGGAGAGAAGCCGATTCCCGGGGTTGATGAGCTTGTTGATCGAGTCGATGCTCGGTTTGCAAGTTAGTTTGCTCGAGTGTTTTGCTCGTCTTGCAAAACACTCGCAAACTGAGGTTTGACTGTATATAAATGCAGAGTTCACTAGATGGTATTGAAAATAGTTTTTCCACTTTTTTAGACCTGTACAAGTTAGCACACTACACCATCTTCATAGGTCTCATTAAATATTCTAATTCTATTTATTTCAGTGTCTTAAATTTTTATATATATAAATACACATTTTTCATATGCGTTTTACATATGCGCTATTCATATATGTCGGCGGGGACTTCTTCCGACATGTTTCACATAAGAGCTGTTTGAAGGATCCATCCCCTAAAATAGCAGACCAGAACTTTTAGTAGATGTTACCTCTATTGCATTATCTAAACTAAAAATCCAATCCACCTTACCTTTAACATACTCTATGCCTCTTAAGACAGCATAAATTTAATGTCAAAAGATAGTGGCGGCGTTATTTTACGTGAATTTAAAGAACTTATCACCTGACTACTTCCTGCCTATCAAAGCTCAGAACTCCAGTAATTTAAATTAAAGAAATCCACTCTATTTCTTGATTCAGTCCATTAGGACTGAATTTAAATGAAAAATCAAATTCTGTTCTCTAATTTAATATTACATTACATTAGAGATTTCTGTTCTGCCATTACCTTGTGGTTCAAGGCGAATTACAAGAGAGTTAAAGAAGGTGGGTTACAAAAGAAGATCTCTGGTCATTTCTAGTGAAGTAAAGAGTAGATCAGGTAGTATCGGGGAGATAGGAAGAAGGAAGGTACTCGTGGTGTTAAGATTTTTTTCAGGGATTTCTTGAAGAGTATAGTCTATTTCTTTTCTGAACATCTTGTAGTCTAGGGTTGTTATCGGTAGAATGGAGATTTGGTTATCTACTTTTGTTGCTTGAGTGGCTAGGAGGCCATCATATAGTTTTTTCCGTTTAACTTCTTTGGTTGGAGGGTGTGTGAATAAGGTGTGAGTTTTTCTATGCCTGGTTGAGGTAGTTTGGATGAGGCGGTTGTTGAGGTAGTTTGGGCTGTCTCCGTTTATAGTTTTAAATAGTATACAGTAGAATTTAAATAGTATTCTTTCCTGAATTGGGAGCCAGTGTGAGTTGAGGTATGCCTCTGTAATGTGGTCATGTTTCCTCAATGAGTAGAAGAGTCTCAGAGCTGTGTTTTGAATTGTTTGTAATTGTTTAGTCATTGTTGCAGGGGAGATAGAGGATGTTGCAATAGTCTAGTACAGTGGCTCCCAACCCTGTCCTGGAGGACCACTAGCCAGTCGGGTTTTCAGGATAGCCCTAATGAATATGCATCGGGCAGATCTCCACTCTTATCATCTTCATTACATGCAAATCTTTTTCATGCATATTCATTAGGGCTATCCTGAAAACCTGACTGGCTGGTGGTCCTCCAGGACAGGGTTGGGAACCACTGGTCTAGTAGACCTAGGATTAGGGATTGTACTATGAGCTGGAATTGTGTTCTTTTGAAGAATTTTCAGACTTGTCTTAGGTTTCTCATAACTGCAAAAGATTTTTGTATTTTATTTATTTGTGGTTGCATGGTGCAGCATCTGTCTATCGTCATTCTTAGTAGTTTTAGGGTGGTTTGAATGGGGTAATTGATTGAGTTGATTTCTATATTGGTTATGGTTGGGACTTTGTTATTTTCAAGGAGGATGAATTTTGTTTTGTCTGGGTTAAGTTTCAGTTTGTGATCTTTCATCCAAATCGCTACTGTTTCAAGTGTTCGGTGTAGTGTGTCTGTCATGGAGGGCTTTGGTTGATCACAAGGTATGAGAATGGTAATGTCATCTGCATAGCTATAGGAGGTTAGGCCTAGTTTGTCTAGGCAAGCACCGAGGGAGGCAGGGTAGAGGTTGAAGAGAGTAGGGGATAGTGGGGATCCTTGGGGTACACCGCAGGGGATGGACCAAGGTTCTGATTTTTCTTTATCCGATTTTACTCTGTATGTTCTGGATTTTAGGAAACCTTCAAACCATGAGTGTACTTTATCTAAGATATCTATTGTGTCCAAAATTTGCAGTAGGATGCTATGGTCTACCAGGTCAAATGCTGCAGTCATAGTAACATAGTAGATGACGGCAGATAAAGACCCGAATGATCCATCCAGTCTGCCCAACCTGATTCAATTTAAATTTTTTCTTCTTAACTATTTCTGGGCAAGAATCCAAAGCTCTACCCGGTACTGTGCTTGGGTTCCTACTGCCGAAATCTCCGTTAAAACCTACTCCAGCCCATCTAAACCCTACCAGCCATAGAAGCCCTCCCCAGCCCATCCTCCACCAAATGGCCATATACAGACACAGATCATGCAAGTCTGCCCAGTACTGGTCTTAGTTTTAATATTATTTTCTGATTCTAGATCCTCTGTGTTCATCCCACGCTTCTTTGAACTCAGTCACAGTTTTACTCTCCACCACCTCTCTCGGGAGCGCATTCCAGGCATCCACCACCCTCTCCGTAAAGTAGAATTTCCTAACATTGCCTTTGAATCTACCACCCCTCAACCTCAAATTATGTCCTCTGGTTTTACCATTTTCCTTTCTCTGTAAAACCAGAAGCAAACCTCCATGACCTGGAAGCAGAATTGAGAAGGAAATGCAAAAGCGGAATTTTGATGGTGATGGGAGACTTCAACTACCCGGGGATCGACTGGAGTATTAGTCACTCCAACTGCGCAAGGGAAGAGGAATTCCTAGGGGCTGTGAGGTACTGCTTCATGGAACAGCTAGTCAAGGAACCAATGCGAGGGGACGCCACTCTCGACCTAATCCTCAACGGACTAGGGGGACCTGCAAAGGAGGTGGAAGTAGTAGGGCTACTAGGCAACAGTGATCACAACATGATCCGGTATAAATTAGAAGTAGGGACCTCAAGGGTGAAGAGAACCACATCGACAGCGCTCAACTTCAAGAAAGGGAACTACGATGCTATGAGGAAAATGGTGAAAAAGAAACTCAACAACAGCTCTAGAAAGATGGGGACCATAGAGGAAACATGGTCCCTTCTCAAAGACACGGTGCAAGAAGCACAAAACCTGTACATCCCCAGGTTTAGGAAGGGGTGCAAAAAAAATCGAACAAAAGACCCGGTATGGACAACAAAAGAAGTAAAGAAGGCGATAGGTGACAAAAAAGTGTCCTTCCAAAAATGGAAAAAGGACCAAACTGAGGAAAACCGGAAGGAACACAAAAAACACCAAAAGGAATGTCACCGAGTGGTTAGAAAAGCTAAGAGACAATACGAAGAGAGGCTTGCTGGGGAAGCAAGGAACTTCAAAGCGTTTTTCAGATACGTGAAAGGGAAGCAACCAGCGAGGGAGGAGGTGGGTCCGTTAGATGATGGAGACAGAAAGGGAGTGGTTAAAGAGGTAGCCGATAGGCTAAACCGGTTCTTCTCGTTGGTCTTCACAAGTGAGGACACCTCCAATGTACCGGAACCCGAGGAGACCATAAGTGGGGATCAGGATGAAAAACTGGAGACCTTAGAGGTAAGCTATGAGGATGTCCTCCGACAGATAGACAGATTGAAAAGTGACAAATCACCGGGTCCGGACGGAATCCACCCAAGGGTACTAAAAGAACTGAGGACGGAAATAACGGACACACTCCGACAAATCTGTAGTCTATCCTTAAGCAGTGGGAAGGTACCGGAGGACTGGAAGCTAGCGAATGTCACACCTATCTTTAAAAAGGGATCGAGGGGTGACCCGGGGAACTACAGACCGGTGAGCTTGACTTCGATTCCGGGCAAGATGATGGAAGCATTAATAAAGGATAGCATCTATGAACACATAGAAAGAAATGGACAGCTGATATTTTATTGATATTGCTATATTGATATATTATTGATATTGATATTTTATTGTACACTTGATGTAAGAAATGAAAATGAATAAAGATTTGGAAAAAAAAAAAAAGAAATGGACAGCTGAAACCGAGCCAACATGGCTTCTGCAAGGGAAGATCGTGCCAAACAAACCTACTGCACTTATTTGAAGGGATAAACAGCCAGATGGACAAAGGGGAATCCATAGATATCATTTATCTCGACTTCCAAAAGGCCTTTGATAAGGTCCCCCATGAGTGGCTACTTAAGAAATTGTCGAACCACGGGGTGGGAGGGGATACACAGATGGATCAGGCACTGGTTGGCTGACAGAAAACAAAGGGTTGGAGTGAAGGGCCAATACTCCAACTGACAGAGGGTCACAAGCGGTGTTCCGCAGGGGTCGGTGCTGGGACCACTGCTGTTCAATATATTTATCAATGACTTGGAAACGGGGACGAGGTGTGAAGTTATAAAATTTGCTGATGACACCAAACTCTGCAGCAGAGTTAGGAATACAAAGGAATGCGAAGACCTGCAAAGGGACCTAAGCAAACTGGAAGAGTGGGCAAACAAATGGCAAATGTGCTTTAACATAGAAAAATGTAAGGTCATGCATATAGGGAAAAGGAACCCGAGGTACGGCTACAAAATGGGAGGAACATTGCTGGGGGAGAGTAATCTTGAAAAAGACTTGGGTGTGCTGGTGGACACAACCATGAAATCATCAGCGCAATGTGCAGCGGCCTCGAAGAAGGGAATTACAACCAGGACGAAAGAAGTCATCATGCCACTGTATCGTGCAATGGTGCGCCCGCATCTAGAGTACTGCGTCCAATATTGGTAGCGATACTTGAGAAGGTCCAGAGAAGAGCTACGAAAATGATAAATGGTATGGAGGACTGTTCATACGCTGACAGGCTGGACAAGCTGGGGCTGTTCTCCCTGGAAAAGAGGAGGCTTAGGGGGGACATGATAGAAACTTTCAAGATCATGAAGGGCATGGAGAAGGTAGACAAAGATAGATTCTTCAAACTACGGGGAAACACAGGCACAAGAGGGCACTCGGAGAAACTGGAAGGGGAGAAGTTTAGAACAAATGCCAGGAGGTTCTTCTTCACACAGAGGGTTGTGGACACATGGAACGCGCTCCTGGAGGAAGGGGTTGGGCAGAGTACGCTACGGGGATTCAAAGAGGGATTGGATGGATTCCTGAAGGATAGGGGGATTGAGGGATACAGATAAGGGTAGATAAGAGTATGGAAAAAGTATAGATAAAAACAAGGGGGGCTATAGGGCTAAATCAAGATAACATGACAGGTCATGGACCGGGTGCGGACTGCTGGGCACGATGGACCTCTGGTCTGACCCAGCGGAGGCAAATTCTTATGTTCTTATGATTATGTTCTACATTAATACCCTTCAAGTATTTGAACGTCTGAATCATATCTCCCCTGTCTCTCCTTTCCTCTAGGGTATACATATTCAGGGCTTCCAGTCTGTCCTCGTACTTTTTCTGGTGAAAGCCTCCTATCATTTTCGTCGCCCTCCTCTGGACCGCTTCAAGTCTTCTTACGTCCTTCGCCAGATACGGTCTCCAAAACTGAACACAATACTCCAAGTTGGGCCTTACCAATGACCTGTACAGGGGCATCAACACCTTCTTCCTTCTACTAGCTACGCCTCTCTTTATACAGCCCAGCATCCTTCTGGCAGCAGCCACTGCCTTGTCCCACTGTTTTTTCGCTTTTAGATCTTCGGACACTATCACCCCAAGGTCCCTCTCCCCGTCCGTGCATATCAGCTTCTCTCCTCCCAGCATATATGGTTCCTTCCTGTTATTAATCCCCAAATGCATTACTCTGCATTTCTTTGAATTGAATTTTAGTTGCCAGGCATTAGACCATTCCTCCAACTTTTGCAGATCCTTTTTCATATTTTCCACTCCCTCTTCGGTGTCTACTCTGTTACAAATCTTGGTATCATCTGCAAAAAGGCACACTTTTCCTTCTAACCCTTCAGCAATGTCACTCACAAACATATTGAACAGGATTGGCCCCAGCACCGAACCCTGAGGGACTCCACTAGTCACCTTTCCTTCCTTCGAGCAACTTCCATTAACCACCACCCTCTGGCGTCTGTCCGACAGCCAATTTCTGACCCAGTTCACCACTTTGAGTCCTAACTTCAGCCCTTAAAGTTTGTTCAACAGCCTCCTATGAGGAACTGTATCAAAGGCTTTGCTGAAATCCAAGTAAATTACATCTAGCATATGTCCTCGATCCAGCTCTCTGGTCACCCAATCAAAAAATTCATTCAGGTTCATTTGGCACGATTTACCTTTTGTAAAGCCATAGAAACATAGAAATAGACGGCAGATAAGGGCCACGGCCCATCTAGTCTGCCCACCCTAATGACCCTCCCCTACCTTTGCCTAGTGAATAGAGCCCACGTGTCGATCCCATTTGGCCTTAAAATCAGGCACGCTGCTGGCTCAATCACCTGCAGTGGAAGACTATTCCAGCGATCAACCACCCTTTCAGTGAAAAAGAATTTCCTGGTGTCACCTCGTAGTTTCCCGCCTCTGATTTTCCACGGATGCCCTCTTGTTGCCGTGGGTCCCTTGAAAAAGAAGATATCTTCTTCTGCTTCGATGCGGCCCGTGAGATACTTGAACGTCTCGATCATGTCCCCCCTCACTCTGCGCTCCTCAAGCGAGTATAGCTGCAGTTTGTCTAACCTTTCTTTGTACGGGAGATCTTTGAGTCCCGAGACCATCCGGGTGGCCATTCTCTGAACCAACTCCAATCTCAGCACATCTTTGCGAGCCATGTTGCCTCGGATCCTGTAACCCATTAGATTCAAGGAAGTACACTATCCTTTCTTTCAGCAACACTTCCATTATTTTTCCAACAACTGAAGTGAGGCTTACCGGCCTGTAGTTTCCTGCTTCATCCCTGTGACCACTTTTATGAATAGGGACCACATCCGCTCTCCTCCAATCCCCAGGAATCACTCCCATCTCCAGAGATTTGTTGAACAAGTCTTTAATAGGACTCGCCAGAACCTCTCTGAGCTCCCTTAGTATCCTGGGATGGATCCCGTCTGGTCCCATCGCTTTGTCAACCATTCAGTTTTTCAAGTTGCTCATAAACGCCCTCCTCTGTGAACGGCGCAGAATCTACTCCATTTTCTCGTATAACTTTGCCAGACAATCTTGGTCTTTCTCCAGGATTTTCTTCTGTGAACAGAAGTATTTGTTTAGCACATTTGCTTTCTCCTCATCACTCTCCACATATTGGTTCCCAGCATCTTTTAGCCTAGAAATTCCATTTTTTATCTTCCTCCTTTTAACTAATATATCTGAAAAAATTTTTATCTCCCTTTTTTACATTTTTAGCCATTTGTTCTTCCGCCTGTGCCTTCGCCAAACGTATCTTTCTCTTGGCTTCTTTCAGTTTCACCCTGTAATCCTTTCTGCTCTCCTCTTCTTGGTTTTTTTTTATATTTTATAAGTTGAAAGGGGATAGGTTCCGTACGAATGTAAGGAAGTTCTTCTTCACCCAGAGAGTGGTAGAAAATTGGAACGCTCTTCCGGAGTCTGTCATAGGGGAAAACACCCACCAGGGATTCAAGACAAAGTTAGACAAGTTCCTGCTGAACCGGAACGTACGCAGTTAGGGCATTGATCTTTGACCAGAGGGCCGCCGCGCGAGCGGACTGCTGGGCATGATGAACCGCTGGTCTGACCCAACAGCGGAAATTCTTATGTTCTTTTGTCTTTCTTGAATTCAGACAGTCTTGTCTCCACCACCTCTTTCGGGAGACTGTTCCACATATCTACCACCATTTCTGTAAAAATGATTTCCTTTCTGTAAGCTGTGGAATGCATTGCCAGAGGTTGTGGTAAGAGTGGATAGCATGGAGGAAGGCACTACTTGCCCTGCATCGATAGCATGGAATGTTGCTACTCCTTGGGTATTGCCACCATGAGAACAGGCTACTGGGCTTGATGGATGTTTGGTCTGACCCAGTAAGGCTGTTCTTATGTAAAATAATGACACAGTTGTATGTGATGACCAGTTTGCTAAGGACGGAGAGTAGGTCTTCTAAGGATGGCCTTTGGAGAGTAAATCATACTGTACTGTATATCAAGGCAAAGGTTAGGTCTCTGTTGTGACCCACTGAGAAGGTGAGGCACTAGCAAATCTAGTGTGATGGCATCTATCAGTTTTGATTTGAGGCTGGACTTAATGATGGCAGCTACACCTCCACCTCCATTTCTAGTATCTGTGCATGAGCAAGCTATCACTTGGTATTGTCTAAGCTTTATATTTTGCTGAAATTGTATTTTCCTTTTTTCAAGTGGAATGCTTGTAAACTTTATTAATGCAAATTTTTTTAAAAAAAAAGTAAAGCCCATAAACCATTATTAAGATGGAATTAGGAAAATGCATTACTTTTTTTCTACAATAAGCAGTATAAAAAGCAATGTTACTTACCGTAACAGTTGTTATCCAGGGACAGCAGGCAGCTATTCTCACTAGTGGGTGATGTCATCAGACAGAGCCCCGGTACGGACGTCTCACAAGCACGTGTTGCTTGTAGAAACTTAAAGTTTCTAGATGCCCGCACCGCGCATGCGCCGGTGCCTTCCTACCCGGAGATCCGGGCGTGTCTCCTCAGTTCAGGTAGCTAGCCTGAGAAGCCAACCCAGGGGAGGTGGGTGGGACGTGAGAATAGCTGCCTGCTGTCCCTGGATAACAACTGTTACGGTAAGTAACATTGCTTTATCCCAGGACAAGCAGGCAGGTATTCTCACTAGTGGGTGACCTCCAAGCTAACCTCAGTGGGATGGAGGGGGAGTTGGCGACTTAAGAGAATAAATTTTTCAATACTGTTTGGCCAAACTGTCCATCCCGTCTGGAGAGGGTATCCAGACAATAATGTGAGGTGAATGTGTGAACCGAGGACCAGGTGGCAGCCTTGCAAATTTCCTCGATTGGTGTTGATCTGAGGAATGCTACTGAGGCTGCCATTGCTCTGACCTTATGGGCTGTGACCTTACAAGGAAGTGATAATCCAGCCTGGGCATAGCAGAAAGAGATACAAGCCGCCATCCAATTAGAGATGGTGCGCTTTGATATGGGTCTTCCCAACTTGTTAGGATCGAAGGAGACAAAAAGTTGAGGAGTGGTTCTGTGTGGCTTGGTGCGATCCAGGTAGAAAGCCAAGGCACGTTTACAGTCTAGAGTGTGAAGGGCCGATTCTCCGTGGTGAGAATGAGGCTTAGGGAAGAATACTGGAAGTACAATGGATTGGTTGAGATGAAATTCGGAGACCACCTTAGGCAGGAATTTCGGGTGAGTGCGGAGGACCACCTTGTCATGATGGAATACTGTGAATGGTGGATCCGCCATCAATGCCTGGAGTTCGCTGACTCTGCGAGCGGACGTAAGGGCTACAAGGAAAAGCACTTTCCAGGTGAGATACTTAAGAGGGGCCCTGTTGAGTGGTTCAAACGGGGGCTTCATGAGATGGGAAAGGACTACATTGAGGTCCCAAACTACTGGTGGTGGTTTGAGAGGAGGGTTAACATGGAAGAGTCCTTTCATAAATCTGGCGACCACCGGATGGGCCGAGAGGGGTTTCCCTTGTAGGGGCTGGTGGAACGCCGCAATAGCGCTCAGGTGGACTCGTATGGATGTGGACTTGAGCCCAGATTGAGATAGGTGTAGGAGATAGTCCAGCACGGAGGATAAGGAAGCTCGCTGAGGTTCCTTTGACTTAGAAACACACCATGAGGAGAATCTGGTCCATTTCTGGGAGTAGCATTGTCGAGTGGCGGGCTTCCTGGAAGCTTCCAAGACCTCCCTCACTTCTTGTGAGAATTGGTGAGGGGTTACGTTGAGAGGAACCAAGCTGTCAGGTGGAGAGACTGCAGGTTGGGATGAAGTAGTGATCCTTGATGTTGAGTAAGTAGTGAAGGAAACACTGGAAGTGGTACTGGTTCCCTGCTGCTGAGTTGAAGTAGGAGGGAGAACCAAGGTTGTCTGGGCCACCGAGGAGCTATTAGAATCATGGTGGCCCGTTCGAGTTTCAGCTTGACCAGGGTCTTCTGGATCAGCGGGAATGGTGGGAACGCATATAGAAATCGTTTCCCCCAGTTCAGTAGAAAAGCATCTGCCTCGAGGCGATGAGGAGTGTAGATCCTGGAGCAAAACTGAGGCAGTTTGGAGTTGTGGGGAGCCGCAAAGAGGTCTATCTGAGGCGTCCCCCATTGCGTGAAGATTTGGTGAAGGGGTCTGGAATGGAGAGTCCATTCGTGCGGTTGTAGCAGACGGCTTAGTTTGTCTGCTAAGACGTTGTTCTCCCCTTGGATGTATACTGCTCTGAGTAGGGCGTTGTGGCGCACCGCCCAGTCCCAGACTCGTAGAGCTTCCTGGCAAAGGAGGGCCGAGCCCGTGCCTCCTTGCTTGTTGATATAATACATGGCGGCCTGATTGTCTGTGCGAATGAGGATTACCATGTCGTGAAGTAGGTGTTGGAAAGCTTGGAGCGCATTGAAGATGGCTCTGAGTTCCAGTAGATTGATTTGGTGTAGTCTTTCCGCACTGGTCCAGAATCCTTGGGTGCGGAGACCCTCCAGGTGGGCCCCCCATGCATAATTCGACGAATCGGTTGTGAGAACTTTCTGATGGGGGGGAGAGTGCATCAGCAAACCTCTGGATAGATTCGAAGAGGTCATCCACCAAAGTAGAGACTGCCGAAGAGCAGGTGTGACTAAGATGCGTTTGGATAGTGGATCGGACGTCTGATTCCACTGTGATGCCAGGGTCCACTGGGGGATCCTGAGGTGGAGTCTGGCAAAGGGTGTCACATGTACTGTGGAGGCCATATGGCCCAGGAGCACCATCAGTTGTCTCGCCGGTAGGGTTTGGCGAGTAGACACCGACTGGCAGGGATGAAGAAGAGACTCCATGCGTTGCAGAGGCAGGAATGCTCGGAGTCGGGTGGTGTCCAGGACCGCTCCGATGAAGGGGAGGGACTGGGTGGGTTGTAGATGAGACTTGGAGAAGTTGATCTCGAAGCCCAAATTCTGGAGGAAGTAGGTTGTAGCCAAGGCCGCCGAAGTGACCTCTGGGGCTGACGGGGCCTTGATGAGCCAGTCGTCGAGGTATGGGAACACCTGTAGACCCCTGTCCCGGAGTGCTGCGGCCACTACCACCAGGCACTTTGTGAAGACTCTGGGGGACGAAGATAGGCCGAATGGTAGCACTCGATACTGTAGGTGCAGATTTCCCACCCGAAATCTGAGGAACTTTCGGGAGGCTGGGTGAATGGGGATGTGAGTGTAGGCCTCCTTGAGATCCAGGGAGCATAACCAGTCGTTCTGCTCGAGGAGGGGGTATAGAGAAGCCAAAGTCAACATGCGAAACTTCTCTTTGACCAGGAACTTGTTGAGGGCCCGAAGGTCTAAAATGGGTCGCAGGTCGCCCGTTTTCTTCGGGACGAGGAAGTACCGGGAGTAAAACCCTCGGTTCAATTGGTCTGACGGGACCGGCTCGACAGCCCGAAGCTGAAGTAAGGTTTGGACTTCCTGAAGAAGAAGGGCGGTCTGCGTCGAGCTTGAAGGATACTCTCTTGGAGGATGGTCCGGGGGGACCCGGTGGAATTGAAGAGAGTATCCTTCTCTTATGATGGTGAGGACCCATAGGTCCGTGGTTATGGCCTCCCATCGATGGTAAAAAAGATGGAGGCGGCCCCCTATGGGAGAGGCCGAGGTTATGCTCCCGGGAGGGGCGTCAAAAGGGCTGGGGAGCCTTAGGTACAGCCGGTGGCTGAGGTTTTTGCTGAGACTTCTGGGGAGGTTGTCTCTTCGCAGGCTGTCTCGCAGCAGGCGTTTGTCTGGGCATGTAACGCCGCTGGTAAATCAGGGGTGGCCTGGAAGGTCGAGACTGTTGAGGTTTGGGTTTGGGCCGCAGGATGGATTGAAAGGATTTTTCATGATCCGACAGCTTCTTGGTAACAGTTTCGATAGACTCATCGAACAGGTCAGCTCCAGCACATGGTACGTTGGCGAGTCTGTCCTGTAGGTTGGGATCCATATCGATTGTACGGAGCCATGCTAGGCGACGCATAGCTACCGCGCTTGCGGCGGCGCGTGCCGAGAGTTCGAATGCATCGAAGGAGGATTGCATCAGCTGGAGGCGTAATTGGGAGAGGGAGGCTACCACTTCCTCGAACTCGAATCGAGCTTGGTTGTCTATGAACGGAGTGAACTTGCGGAGCACCGGCAAGAAGAACTCCAGATAGGAAGAGAAAAAGAAATTGTAGTTTAGCACCCGTGACGCCATCATGGAGTTTTGGTAGAATTTTCTACCAAATTTGTCCATCGTTCTCCCCTCTCGGCCCGGCGGTACAGAGGCGTAGACCTGGGAGGGATGAGAGCGTTTAAGGGAGGACTCGACCAGTAGGGATTGGTGGGAGAGTTGAGGGCCCTCGAACCCTTTATGGTGTACGATGCGGTATCGAGCATCGAGTTTGCTGGGGATCGCCGGTATGGAATACGGTGTTTCGAAGCACTGCATGAAGGTCTGGTCCAGTAATTTATGCAAGGGGAGCCGAAGCGACTCCGTTGGAGGGTTAGGTAAATGCATGGTGTCCAGATACTCTTTGGAGTATCGGGAGCCCGTGTCAAGGGTCACATCCAGATCATCCGCCATTTGTCGGAGGAATGATGAGAAGGACAATTGTTCCGCCAGCGTCGGTTTGTGGGACGGGCTGGAGGAGGAGGAGGCCTCCAGGTCCGTGGACATCGGGGAGTGACAAGGAGAATCGGGCACCGCTGTCTCCTCGTACTCCGGGCCCCCCGGAGGGGACGCCTCTGATGAGGAGTATCCCCTACGTTGCAGTTTTTTCTGCGGTGACACCTCCGAATGGCGTGAGGAGTGCCAGGATGAGTGTCTCGATCGGTGCCCGTCTCGGTGGCGGGACGGGGATCGGGATCGTCTGTGCATCGCATGGTCTCCCGAGGCCCCCAAGTGGATAGGGCTGGAAGCGGTGGATCGCAACTGGGTTTGCGATGCGGGTTCTTGCGATGCTACCCAAGTCTGGTAAGGAGTACGGAAGAACTCTTCCTGACTATGCCCAGGGCTTCGAGTATCGATCGGAGGTCTGGTCCCATGTTGGCGCGGAGGCGTAATGGGTTCTAATGGCGGCATATCGGTAAGCGAGGCTTGCCGCGTGGGCATCGCCGCCCTCCCCCGTTCGTCCTCGTCGGTTGCCGAGGTCGAACGGTGTGGGGGAGGGGGAGGGGGCGGACCGCCCCTTTGGACCGGTACCGGGAGGTCACCCTGTATGGCAGCGATGAGCCCGGGTCCGATGGTCTGCATGAGCTCAACGAATTGAGCTTCCAGCACGGACCGTAGCGAAGCCGATAAGGAGGGATCCGCACCGAAAGGGGGTCCTCCTGCACGGACATCGCGCTCCTTCGAGGCCGAGTGCTTCTGCTTAGTAGCTTTCGGCACTTTGATGACCATTGGTGGCACTGTGGAAGGAAGAGGTACCTGAACCGAGGAGACCGGGGCAGGCACCGACGTCGAGCTCGTGGATGGTGTCGGGGTGAGCGATGCCGGTTTCACCACGCTCGATGCAGGAGGGGTCGATGCCGGTTTCGCCCGAACCGGGGAGGTATCAGATGAAGTGGAGGCTGAGGGATCCTTAGCTGCGTCCATCTTGAACATCGATTCCCACAATAGGCAACGCCGCTTGAATGAGCGTGCCGTAAGGGTAGAGCAAGGCCTGCACGATTTCGGGATGTGGTCAGGGCCCAAACACTGCAAACAGCGCCAGTGAGGGTCCGTGAGTGAAATCGCGCGTTGGCACTTGCTGCACTTTTTAAACCCGGTGATTGGCCGGGACATAGGCCGGAAAATCTCCGCCGCGAGGTCGAAGCCAGTGGGCCTGAGCCACGTGGCCGGCCCGTTCGACCCGCCGGAGGAAATAATCTTCTTTTTTTTTTTTTTTTTTACTGAAAAAGAAAAGAACTGTTAACTGTAATTAAAAGAAAGCGAAAACGCGGACAAGGAAGGCAAATTTAACTGAATTCAGCTAGCGCATGATGAAGTTGAACTTCTCAGCTCCGCGGAAAAGAAAGAACTGAGGAGACACGCCCGGATCTCCGGGTAGGAAGGCACCGGCGCATGCGCGGTGCGGGCATCTAGAAACTTTAAGTTTCTACAAGCAACACGTGCTTGTGAGACGTCCGTACCGGGGCTCTGTCTGATGACATCACCCACTAGTGAGAATACCTGCCTGCTTGTCCTGGGATAATCCATTTTACCCTTTTGGTGTATTGCTAAGTATTTGGGACCTGGTTTGGCCACTATTGGATACCGGATAATGGGCTTGATGGACTTTGGTCTGTCCTAGTATGATGTGGCTTGTGTTCTTCTGTTATTTCATCTACCTTATATACACAAATATGTCGATCCAAATATAAGTCGAGACTCCCATTTTCCCACCAAAAAAGGAGGAAAAATGATTGACTCGAATGTCAGGTGGCTTAATATTCAAGTACCCTGCCCTGCCAGGCTCTGCACCCACCCCACTTCCCTCCCCCTGTCATGCACTGCATCCAGCTCCCTTCCCTCCCTCCCTTGTCAGACATTGCACCCAGCCCCCTTCCTTCCCTCTCTCCTCTATCAGGCTCTGCACCCAGCTCCCCTCCCTCCCTGCCTGTTGGGCTCTGCACCCAGCTTCCTTCCCTCCCCAGTCAGGATGCTGCTCAGCGCTGAGCAGCAGCATCAAAGCATGCTCCTGCTCTGTGCTGCTCAGCGGCTGAAGAAACCTTATCTCACGACAGCCACCCCCGACCGGGTTAGCAGCGGGGCAGGAGTGCGGAAAGCTCGCTCCTGTCCGCTGCACCTCTGGACCACCAGGGATCAGCAGAGGAGCTACAAGGACAGGGTGCAGAGCCTGGCGGTGGCCTGCAATAATTCTGGGAGGGGGCGCTGGCCCGAATATAAACTGGGACCCCCATTAAAAAAATCCTGGTTTATATTTGAGTATATACGGTATTATAAATACATGTCTCCCCATATCTACTCTAATTGCCTAATCTGTTTAAAGATCTTTATGTAGAGATACGACTTATCGAAATACATCCCAAAAAAACTTTCATATTGACCACCAAATTCAGCATACCAAAATCAAAGTACATTGAAAATAAGTGTAGGCTGTCAGGCAATATATCCCTTTGGGATGCTTCATTGATAGCATCCAGTTTCACTAGTGAAGCAGGAAGTGATGAGCAGGTAAGTGGAACAAATCTTTTGATTCTGTGAAGGCAGCCAGGGAGAGATCCGAGAAGCCCAAGGTAGCGTAATTCTCCCAGTACTTCCTCCTTCAATTCAGGGAGCCAGATAGCTTGGGTATATTCATCTTATTCTTCCAGGAGTAAACAGATTATGATGAGCTTTCTTAGCCAGGACCTTAGCATTTCAAGCAGGTAAACTGCAATCTTGGCTAGGTGAATGTATCCATCAAGCCACGTCTACTGTTCTTTTAGAAAATTAGTCAAGTCCTCTCTCTTTGATAAATTTATTACCTAATTTAGGAGTTTTTAAGATTGTAACTAATATTTTATCGAATAATTGTATTTCGACGACTGTCCAGTTCCTCTTAGTGTAAACCACCTAAAACTTCTGGTAATGGCAATATAAAAGAATAAAGTTGTTGTTATTATTTGTGATATAAATAACAGGAAATAATTCTTAGTGACCACTGATGGAGACAAAATGGTGAATTTGACAGACCATTTGTTTGAACCAATTTAGCTTTTTTTTCTGTGTTTAAGATCCTGATTTTAGATGAAGCTACTGCTGCAATGGATACAGAGACTGACCTACTGATCCAGGAGACAATTCGTGAGGCATTTGCAGATTGCACCATGCTGACCATTGCTCATCGCCTTAATACTGTTCTTGGCTCTGACCGCATTATGGTCCTAACACAAGGACAGGTGAGTGTGTGGGGCTGACACAAGGAATATTGATCCCTTGCTGGGTATGGAATGCTGGTAGTGGAGAGCCTAAAATGTGGCAGCCAGAGCTGGGAATGCAACCCAGTTCTCCTGCCTGGGAGTGAAACAATAGACCAGACCATGAAGTCAGTCCTGCTAAGCTTATAGTATGGGACAAGCAAGACAGGATAGCCAAGGAGGGGACGGGATTGGAAGGTTGAAGAGGGAGGGATAGATATACAGTACAGGCTACATAATCCATATAGTCCTCCTCTGCTATTTTCTGCCTTATTTTATATGGGGGGGGGATGGATGAGTAATTACTTTTTTAGTATGCAGAATTTCATTTGTGGTTGCTGAAAGAGTATTTATTAGTAAAAAAATATTGTGCTCGCCTGTGTTTTAGGTGATGGAATTCGACATGCCTTCTGTCCTCCTGTCCAATGAAAACTCACGATTTTATGCCATGTTGGCTGCTGCAGAGAACAAAGTCACCATCAAGGGTTGAGCGCGTATAAAAGCACTTTGCGCCTGGAGGGCGCAGACCTCATACTCTGCCTGTGGCAGGTTCACTGTTCCCTTTTTATCTTGATAAAAAGTGGAATATTGCCTTTTTCATATTTTAATTTTTGGCACACAAATCCTGTTTTAAGACAGATTTTTTTTTTAACTATTTTGAAAGAGATTCATGTTTTGCTATTGTATTTATTCCACATTCATATTACAAAAAAAAAATAAATAAATAAAAAAAGGGAAAAAGTGGTGGTTTTCCAATAGACTCTCTAAAATGGTTCTGGAAACCATTGTTCTATGTATCAAATGCTTACAATGAAGCTTTATACATGTAGCTGTATCTATACAAAATTCTGTACATAGCCTGTTTACAGCAAAGATGTAAGCTGGTTTATTTTATATTAAAATGCGCACTAGGTTACTGATGGTGCATATTCTTTTCTATCAGTTTTGTACAGTGTACTGTAGGGGTGCTCCAATTTGGGGAGAGATCTATCTATGTATGTGAAGGATGGTGGTCTGTTACTCTCAGTCCGCGTGGAAAGCATTGCTTTGCTGTCCTGTGGGGAAAGGGGATTTTCTGGTTTCAGTAGCAGGTTCTTGCCTTTTGAGTTGTGTAGATAGAAAGTCTCTTCATTTTTGAAAATCAAGACATTTTAATTTTTGGAAGTGCAAATCCATTTTTATATGCTTACAATAACTGTGAGTTTGAAGCGGTGTTTTGCCACCACCTGCCTGGTGCCAGTAGAGCCATTTTGCATTTTGGGCAGTAAGGGACTGACGGGTTTTATGAAACTTCATAGCCTTATTTGGTACAAACGATGGGAAAGCTAGAGTAATGTCAAGCATGTAAATAGATTTGGAGGTCCCTCGGGCAAGGTAGTGGGAACACTGCAATGCTCCCTGAGTTGAGTTCATCTTGCTTTTGCTAACGATTTTGTCACCATGTGGTTGGCTGCTGGTGTTTGAATGGGTGACAGTATAATCAACTGTGATTAACCTTTCAGAATAATGAAAATAACAGAGGTAGAGTGCCACCTTACAAATTGGCTTGTCATATAGACATATATGCTGCTCGGTGGGGGGTGGTGAAGGCCTTGTCTCCCTGTTCTTTTAACTACAGTCAGTATCAGTGGCCTTGGCAAATGCATTATTTATATGAGAAGAGGTCAGGAGCTATGAAATTCTATCAGCATTGTATGATTTAAGTATAATTATGTTGCATTTGCATCTAAAAGCAGTTAATAACTAGTTCATGATTAGCTTTTTTTTTTTTTTTAGTTTTCAATTTCATCTTTCTGCAGTGCAAATTCATTGTTGCAGATGTGAAATCCTGAGGTACTTTTGTTTCTTACTACTGTATATGATTTTAAATTCCAGCTTTATTTGTAGACATTTGTACCTTTTCAGTGTGGTATTTCCCTGTTTTGTTTCTGAGTGTTATTTAAATGTACTTTAATTTTGATAAATACATTAGATCTTGTTTTGATACAGTGTGTGTCTGCCTCTTTCTTGTGTGTTTAAATATGCAAAGAATGCATCTTATACACACCGGTGTTGAGGTTTGGGCCTCACCAAGGAGTGGCTATTATGTTGAGCAGAGTGAAACAAGTAACCTGTTAGTTCAAAAGTTCTTCTCAAACCGTATTTCAAAACTTGAGTAGTCTGTGGAACAAATGGATGCTCATGGCAGACCTATTCAGATCTGTTAGTAGGGGGGAAGAAGCTAATATCTATATAATTGTTTCCAGGCAGCAAGCCTTCCTCTGATGCTGGCAAAGTTGGTGACAGCTTTTGTTCTTACCCGACTGGTATCTAAAGGAAAAAACTTTCTCCATCCTTGTTGGGATCTTAGCACAGGGGCCTTAAGCTGCAGGAGGCTGCTTCCCATTGAGAGCAGTGGCCTGCTTATTTTAGAGATGACACTTGGTGCTGCTTGTAAGTCACAACTCTGGACATTTTGTAGGATTTCCATGTTTTGAAACCAAAACCTAGATGTGAATAAAGATTATCAGGTTTCTAAACTTTTGCTGTCTGGCTTTCCTTTGGCACAAGGCCATCCTTCTGTTGCTACGTCTGAATTTTCAAGGAAATACGTATGTTTACATGAAAATTAGGTCTGTGGATTAATCAAAGTAAGTAACTAGTTGTGTCGGGCATCATTGTACTTGCTGTGTTTGGGGCAGGCTGCTTCTGCTGGCCTCAAGAGTTTTTGCACAGCCGCAGAAACTACACGTTGCATCAGAGGGAAGTGGGATATGGCTGCAGGAAGAGGTTTAAAAATCTAAATCATGAGATTAATTGCAATTAAAAATTTTAGTTATCCAAAATCCCTAATGAAAATGTATATTCCCTCACATCAGGCAAAAAGAAAGCATTTATAAATTGGAAACATTCACTAAGAGATATATTAATCTCTCTTTTCCCAATCTGGTAAAATTGATATACCACCTTCCCATAGAAGCTATTCTGATTTGGATTCTAAAGAAATTATATTTAAAACAAATTCTTCACCTGAGGGAGTATAGATGTACATTTTGATATCCTCTATAACAGGGGTGCCCACATGTTTTTGGCTTGCGAGCTACTTTTAAAATGACCAAGTCAAAATGATCTACGAACAATAAAATTTAAAAAAAAATACAAAGCACATTGTATGCAGAGAAAATGTTAATTATCATTTATATTCCGGGTATTTTTCTAAGAGATCAAGGCAGATGATTCTATGCACTGTCAGTAACAACCATACAAAAATAGACAAATATACCCCCCTCCCTTTTTACTAAACCACGATAGCAGTTTTTAGCGCAGGGAGCTGCACTGAATGCCCTGTGCTACTCTTGACGCTCATAGGCTCCCTGCGCTAAAAACCGCTGTTGCGGTTTAGTAAAAGGGGGCCTTAGTGCAAAATATAGACAGCAGATATAAATTCTCAAAACAGACACATTTTGATCACTAAATTGAAAATAAAATCATTTTTCCTACATTTTTGTCTGGTGATTTCATGAGTCTCTGGTTGCGCCTGGGCCAATCAAGCCTTAGACTTAGTGGGGATGGGTGGACCCGCTATGCCTAAGGCCTGATTGGTCCAGGCTTCTAGAGCCTGGGCCAATCAGGCCTTAGGCTTCGGCGGGAAGGGGCGGGCCCGCTTCATTTCGACGAGGCGGGCCTGCCGGCTTGACGGGCAAGACCCATCTGGCCAAAAGAAAAGGTTAGTTTGGTGGGCGGGAGGTTTGGGGGCTGTTAGTGTGGGGGGGGGAGGGTGCGTCTTCAGGCAGGAGGGATTGGGCGCCCTCCTGCCAGCGATCGATATTGTCGGGGGGGCATCTTCTGGCAGGAGGGTTTGGGCACCCTCCTGCCAGATCGGTAGTGTCGGGGGGGGGGGGCGGTCGGTACTGTCGGGGAGGAGCATCTTTCGGCATGAGGTTTTGGGCACCCTCCTGCCTGCAATCGGACAGGGGGCCGCGGCCCGCTATACTTATAGCGGCAGAGAGATCCCTTGCCGCGATAAGTGTAGTGGGCCGTGTCTAATCTAACCCGATTCTCTAACCAGCGTCTGTAACATGGACGCCGGTTACAGAATCGGGGTTTAGTGTAGGCCCGATTCTGAATAGGACACCTCTCCCGTGCGTCCTATACAGAATCAGGGCCCAAATCTGCAAGGGCCTATCTGCCTCAGGAAAGACATCAGGCAATCATAGAATTGGCAACACAAGCAAGACAGTCAACTCTTACCAGCTCGGGAGATATTACAACTGCTAGGCCACATGCCAGCCTCGCTATCATTGGTGCCACATGTCAGACTCCACATGCGTCCATTGCAGTGGCACCTCAAGTTGCACTGGAACCAGCGTCTCCACCCACTGTCTAAGCTGATTCCTCTGATGTCCAACATCAAGGACTCCCTTCTGTGGTGGCTTCACTCCACCTCCCTACAGGCAGCTCCCACCGCCTTCTCTAACCATCACTACCGATGCTTCCACTCAGGGCTGGGGGGGCACACCTCAACAATCTTTGCACTCAAGGTCAGTGGACACCATCCGAATAGTCACTTCACATCAATCATTTGGAACTCAGAGCAGTGTTTTATGCTCTTCAAGCTTTTCGCCACTGGATAGGTCACAAGAACAGTCTCATTCAGACCGACAATCAAGTGACCATGTTCTATATAAACAGTGCAGTTCCGGATCCCTCAAACTCTGCAAAGAAGCATATTGTCTCTGGTCCTATACCCTGACTCTCAAAATAGATCTTCATGCAGTCTACATTCCAGGAGATCACAATATCCTGGCAGACTCTCTCAGCAGGAAACTTGACCCATATGAACGGGCCCTCAATCCTGCAGTGATAACATCCATTTTCCATCAGTGGGGGACTCCTCAAGTAGATCTCTTCGTCTCTCCAATCAATGCACAGTGTACCCTCTTTTGCTTTCTGCGTCCAGCTCCATGAGCTCTAGCAAGGGATACTTTTTCCATACCATGGAACCACATTCTTCTCTATGCTAGAGAATGACACGGTGGCGGTTTACCCGCGGCCACCGCATTTTAGCCGCGGGTCACCCGCCGAAAACGGGGAAGAAAACTAGCAGTCGCTGCGGCGACGGGGACAAGGCCATTCACCGCCTGCGGGGCGGTGAATGGTCTTGTCCCCGCAGTGAGGCATGAAGGAACACGCGGTCCCCGCAGCTCACACCCGCCTGCCCAATCGATTCTAGTGTTTAGCCAGCTCTCTCCCTTCTCCTCACCTTAGTTTGTAGATTTTCTTTTTCGGCGATCCGCACGCGCGGCTGCTCAGTGTTCAATCTTCTGCTCTGACGCAACCGGAAACAGGAAGTTGCAGCAGAGCATAAGATTGAACACTGAGCAGCTGCGCATGCGCGGCTCTCTGATAGCGTGCGGGTCGCCGAAAAAGAAAATCTACAAACTAAGGTGAGGAGAAGGGAGAGAGCTGGCTAAACACTAGAATCGATTGGGCAGGCGGGTGTGAGCTGCGGGGACCGTGCGATCGCTAGTGTTCCCGGCTCAAATTGGAAGGAGGGAGTGAAAGGGAAAAGGATTCTGGGCCAAGGGGATGAAGTCGGAAAGAAAAACCCACAGCAGGAAAGAAAGGGAAGGACTGGCAGGTGAGCCAGATGCTAGAAGCAGGGGGGGGGGGAAGAAAGAGGGAAAAAAGCTAGATGGGGTTGAAAAGAAGAGACACACTGGTATGGAAGAGGAAGATAGGGGAAATCTGGACACAGGAAGGTAACAGAAAGAGGGGAAATTATGTGCATGGGGCATAGGGACAGAGACATAAAGGGGACATGCCATGGGGATGGTTTATGGACACAGGGGGGGCAATGACAGATACATAGGGGAGATATTAGAAATGGAGAAAATAGGAGCACAGAAGCGAGATGGTTTGTGGGGATGGGACAGGGACCGAGCTCGCAGGTTCCAGTGGCTTGCACAAATTACATTGTAACGTGCCATGAAAATAAGAGGGAGGAAGGTATATAGATAAGCCACGTGAGAGGAGCTGAAGGGTAGTAGAAAGGAACAGATGGTAAAGGAGGGAGGGAAGGGTGGTGGTGGAAAGGAATAGAACAGACATTGAAGGAGGGTGGAGAGGAACAGACCCCGAAGGGAAATGTGGAAGACAGAGTGGGAAGAAGACAGATGCCAGACTATGCGGGAGCGGAGGGAAGAAGATGGGTGCTAGACCAATTGGGGGGGGGGGTTAAGGGAGAGGCACAGTAACAGCAAATGGAAGACGCAGAGAGAAGACACACAGTGGATGGAAGGAATTCAATGAGAAGATGTGGAAAGCAGAAACCAGACAACAAAGGTAGAAAAAAAAATTATATTTATTTATTTATTTTTTGCTTTAGGATAAAATAGTATATTAGTTGTGTTGATAAAAATTTATAAACAAAGCCCTGCCAGCTGAACATCTCTTTCTCTAGTTCAGCAGCAGGAACTTTGATTTATAAGAAAGGAATAAGCTAAATATTACAGTACTAAGGCTTATATGGATGCAGCGGGGATGGTGACGGGGCGGTGAATGGGATGGCAGTGGCGGTGACGGGGCGGTGAAAGGGATGGCGGTGACGGGGCGGTGCAGAGGATGGTGGGCCGGTGACGGGGACAGATTTTTTCCCCGTGTCATTCTCTACTCTATGCATTCCCACCATTTCCTCTCATCTCCAGAGTGCTTCAGAAGGTTTTAACAGACAAAGCACACCTCATTCTCATTGCACTCAGATGGCCCACTGCTTCTGGATCTGCTGGATGCACCTCCAATTCCCTTATCTTCTGTCTCAACACGACGGCCAGCTTCTACATCCCAATCTACACAGTCTGAGTCTCACAGCATGGAAATTGAGAGCTCACTCCTGACCAACCTTTCTCTCTCACATTGTAAAGACAGTTCTGTTTGCAGCAAGGTGACCTGCTACACGGAAGTCCTATCAAGCAAAATGGAAGCGTTTTTCCTTATGGGCTCAGGATCATGGTCTACAGCCTCTCCATTGCCCACTAGACCATGTCTTCACGTATCTCCTGTATTTGTCTGATTCAGGACTTAAAACGAACTCTTTCAGACTATCATCAATTTCAGCATACCCCACTCGTTGGTCAATGATAAACTAATCTCACAGCACCCTCTCATGGCATGTTTCCTGAGGAGTCTCAACAATCTTAGGCCTCCACTGAAAACCCCTACTCCAGCTAAGGGACCTCAATGTAGTTTTGGATCAATTGATGACAGAGCCCTTTGAACCTTTGGGTTCTGCCTCTCTCATTTTCCTTTCCTGGAAGACAATTTTTCATGTAGCGCTTTATCAGCTAGAAGAGTAAGTGAGCTTCAAGCCTTAGTCACCTAATAATCCATTTTTTTCCAAACAGGGTGCAGTTACGAACTCATTAAGTTTCTGCCTAAGGTTGTTTCAGATTTCCATCTCAACCAAACCATCACTTTGCCTTCCTTTTTTCCACCTCCATGTGCCTCTGAGGCAGAGGAAAAGCTTCATTCCTTAGATTGCAGAAGAGCACTGCTTTTTTTTTTTTTTCCTCAAAGCAACTTCTCATCTCTGAAAATCTTCTCAATTATTCATTTCCTACAGTCCACCTTCCTGTGGTCAACCAGCACAAAGAGAGCCATTTCAGCTTGGATTTCACATTGTATCCATTTTTGCTACACAAGAGCTCATATACAGCCCCCTGATTCAATTGGAGCGCATAGACTACGGGCTGCAGCAACTTCAATTGCAAACTTGAGGTCCATCCCAATCCAGGTAAAGCAGCTACCTGGTTGTCTATACATACTTTTACCAAGCACTACTGCTTAGACCAGGGGTGTCAAAGTCCCTCCTCGAGGGCCGCAATCCAGTTGGGTTTTCAGGATTTCCCCAATGAATATGCATGAGATCTGTTTGCATGCACTGCTTTCATTGTAGGCTAATGGATCTCATGCATATTCATTGGGGAAATCCTGAAAACCCGACTGGATTGCGGCCCTCGAGGAGGGACTTTGACACCCCTGGCTTAGACCAAAGTTTAGCTCAAGATGTTTGCTTTGGACAATCAGTTTTACGTAATCTCTTTACATTATTGACTGTTTTCCATCTCCCGTATGCTTTTTCAGCTTGGGACTCACCATCAAGTGGGGCTGCATATCCCTGCCTGTCTTCAGAGAAAGCAAAGTTGCTTACCTGTAACAGGTGTTCTTCGTAGACAGCAAGGGAATGCCCACCATCCCCTCATCTCCTATTCTATGGCTAGGAACAAAACTGACAGGAGGAGGGGAGGGGGCTTGAGGAGTAGGGCAATTCTGCACATGCTCAGTAAGCTTAAAAGCTTACTATAGCTAGGGGAGAGTACCGATGCAGCTGACTCAGTCAGAGACTTCACCATCAAGTGTCGCTGCATTCCCCTGCTGTCTAGGGAGAACAGAAGATTAGGTTACTTACCTCTGCTAATCTTCTTTCTTGTAAATAGACTCTAGAATCTTCACCAGCGGGTTTGTGTATCCTCTAACTCTGAGCTGCAGGTACTCCAAAACAAACCTTTAACCCCTCCCTAGGTATATACATCCTGTCACGTGCCTTAGAATTCCAGTCTGTACATAAGCCAGGGAGACCTAAGAAAAACAGGAAACACCAGAAAGGAGAGAGAAGGATGTGGGGACTCTCCGCAACACGTCAATTCTGCTCAGGAGAAACAAAACAAAACTTTGCATAACTTTAAATTGGAACAATGCCAAAGAACAGCATAACGTTGAACAAGAGGCACAGCCTGAGGGCACAGACAGGGCTACCACCCCAGGACCCCGCTAACTCCCCAACCTCACATAGGAGGGACCAGATGGGAGTCTCAGAGAGATTGGTCAAGACAGACATCTACTTACCAGGTATTGTCAGGCAATCTGAAAATCAGACAGAATAGATGGGCAGATGTGAAGATTCCAGAGTCTATTTACAATAAAGAAGATTAGCAGAGGTAAGTAACCTAATCTTTCATTCTTGTACAATAAACTCTGGAATCTTCACCAGTGGGACACATCAAAGCAGTCCCAACACATCAGGGGGGGCCTGATAAGCCCACTGCTAGGACAGAAACTCCACAAGCAGTATATTGCTTAGCTGCCGCATCAAGTTGGGAAACATGGGAAAAGATATGAAATAAGACCCAAGAGGCTGCTCTGCAAATCTCCACAGGAGAAACAGTGGGCGACTCAGCCCAAAAAGAAGCCTGTCAGAACAAGCCTCCACCCCAAGGGTAGGTGGCACCCCTGCCGATACATAAGCAGTGGAATGTCCGAACTCCATCTAGAGATGGTAGCCATGGAAGCAGGCCGACCAATGCCAGAACAAACCAACAGTGAAAAGCAGAAGCCATTAATGGCCTCCAGACATCTCAAAAGGAGACGCCGGACATCCAGGGACCGCTACACCCGGTCCTTGGACTTGGAGCCCAAAGGAACAAAGGCGGGCAAAGATGGACATGGAACATGGAAACCACTGTTGAAACTGCAGAGAAAGGATCTCTGCACGAAAGAGCCTGAAATGCCGACACTCTACACGAGAATGGAACCGCTACAAGAAACACAGTCCTGATGGTAAGATCTCTCAGGGAGAGAGAGATCTAAGCCAGGGGTTCATAGGGTAGACTAGTCAGCAAAAGCAGAACCAAAGTCAAATCCCACGTGGGACAAGGTATCCTTAAAGTAGGCCGCAGCCTCCCCGCCCCCCACAAGAAGTGGCAACGTCCAGAAGAGACACGAGAGAACCCCTGAGAGCAGCGGGACCCAAACACAAAAGTCCTGCAACTAGACACTGAGCAAAGACACTGCCAGACCCTCCTGAAGCCCAGCCTGCAGGAAGTCGAGAACATGAGCCACGGAGGGGTTTCGAGGGATTCACCTGAGCCCTCACACACCAAATCTGGAAACACCTCCAGCCCTTGGCATAGGTAGACACAATAGAGTTCCGCTCACTGAAGCAGAGTAGGGATGACCGCAGGAGAAAAGCACCGAGCTGTCAAAGCTGCGTGCTCAAAAGCTAAGCTGTAAGACTAAAGCTGACCGAAACTTGAAACACTAAGGGGACCTGCGTAAGCAATCTCCAGAAACAGGGAAGCCACAGCTCTGTGGTCCCTGTGCAACTTCATCAGATCTGCAAACCATGTTTTCCGGGGTCAGTTTGGGGCCACCAGGAACACCAGGCGTACTTGAGCAGGCACTCAATGCCAAACACGCCCTATCATGGGCCAAGGAGGAAAACACATACATAAGTCCCCCCACCCGGGGCCAAGACTTGACCAGAGCGTCCAGCCCCTCAATGACGACCTCTCTGCATCGGCTGAAGAATCTGTCCACCTTATGGTTCCAAGCAGATGCCATCAGATCAAAGGCCGAACGGCCCTACCACTGAACGATGACCTCGAACACCATCCCGGATAAGGACCCATCTCCCGGGTCCAGAATCTGACAATTAAGAAAGTCTGCCTGAATGGTGTCTACACTGGCCATGTGGGCCGTGGACAAAGTCACCAGATGCTTTTGCCCCCAGAAAAAGAGCATCCGAGCCCCCAGACTCAGAAGGGAACTATTTGCACCCCTAGACAATGGACAAAAACTACCGTTGTTGCATTAGAGAACACCCGAATGCCTTCCAATGAAGACAGAGTTGAAACTGCAATATGGCCAGCGAGCTCGCTCGAAGTTCCAGGCAATTGGACCATCTGCGCTTCACACAGTGGTACGGATGCCTCCCACAAATGCCAACGCGGCCAGCGTTTTGCGGATCTATCAAAAAAACCGCTGCGTCAGGGCCGAATTCAGGGCATTCCACCAAATTTTTACTACACTGCTATTCCATCAGCTCTTTTCATCAGCTCTTTTCAGCTGATGAAAAGAGCTGATGGAATAGCACTGTGTAGTAAAAATTTGGTGGAATGCCCTGAATTCGGCCCTGACGCAGCAGTTTTTTTGATAGATCCGCAAAACGCTGGCCGCATTGGCATTTGTGGGAGGCATCCGTACCACTGTGTGAAGCTAAGTTACAATTACAGCACTGTTTTCAGTGAATATAGAGTTGTGCATGAAAATTTATATAAAAAAGAAAACCCATAAAAATGCTTTAGAATATAAGCTAAGTTTTAAATAACACAAACTTAGTAATTTATTATGATAGAATAAGATTTAAGCATTCTAGAAATTAAGTTAAATGGGTTTTTGCTGGCCGATGACTGGAGCAAGGAGCGTGACAACTACGCTGATCAATTTGATCAATTCTGTCTATGACTGTGCGAGGCTCCATTTCTGAGGCCTTTTCCCATTGAAATTAAAGCTAAAAAGTGAGTGCACTTCTGTGAATATGTGATAGTGGAATTTTTTCTAGTATATTATTGGACTATATACTCCACTAGGGTAGGTTTATTTAGGTTATAATACTCTCATTCAATAACATCCCTCCCATCGTATAGTTGCACCTCAGGTTTCTGCTTCCCACATGTAATACTTTACATTTCTCAACGTTGAACTTCATCTGTCATCTTGTCGCCCATTCCCCTAGTTTGTTCAAGTCCCTTTGCAATTCTTCGCAGTCCTCTTTAGTCCAAGCTCCACTAAATAATTTGGTGTCGTCCGCAAATTTTATTCTCTCACACTTCGTCCCTGTTTCTAGATCATTTATGAATATATTAAATAGCAGCGGCCCGAGCACCGAGCCCTGCGTAACACCACTCGTGACCCTCTAGTCCGAGTAGTGGCCCTTCACCCCTACCTTCTGCTTCCTACCCGCCAACCAGTTTCTGATCCATCTATGTACATCTCCTTCCACCCCATGGTTCTTCAGTTTCTGGAATAGATACTCATGAGGCACCTTGTCAAAGGCTTTTGGGATATCTAGGTATATGATGTCTATGGGGTCTCCTCTGTCCATCCATTTGTTAATTCCTTCAAAAAAGTGCAATAAGTTAGGCACGATCTCCCCTTGCAGAAACCATGTTGGCTGGTTATCAGAAGTTCGTTTCTTTCAAAATGTTCATCAATGTTTTCTTTTATCAGTGCTTCCGCCATTTTCCATGGAACCGAGGTCAGACTCACCGGTCTGTAGTTTCCCGGGTCACCTCTTGATCCCTTTTTAAAGATGGCTATCTTCAAATCCTCCAGGATCACACCTATTTTCAGGGATAGGTTGCAAATTTGCTGCAGTAGTTCCTAGCATGCCCTGCAAGCACAGGTGGGCAGCCACCACCACCACTATGATCCTTGTGGAAGAACAGGGCTCTGCTGTCAGCCCGAAGGCAGAGCTGCGAATCAAAAATGCCGACTGAGAACAGGAAACCGCAGAAACTTCCTGTGTTCCTGAAAAATCAGGATGAGGTAAGCTTCTGTGAAATCCAGGAAAGCCAAGAATTCCTCAGGCGCTACCGCTACCAAAACTGAACGTACCATTCCCATCCGGAAACAGGGTACATGCAGAAAAGTATCCATGGACTCGAGTTCCAGAATAGGCCTCCAATCTTCGGAGCTTTTCTGTGGAATGATGAAGTATATCAAGAATCTCCTGGAGTCCAAGTCTTCTTGTGGAACCGGTTCCATCACTGCCAGATCCAGCAGTCTTTGAACCGCAGCCTGCACGCTCCGGACGTGATCCAGATTTCCCATGGGTGAGAACAGGGAGAAATCTGACAGAGGTCGGAAAAAATTTCAAGCAGAGACCCGGTCTGAGTATGTCAAGGACCCACAGGTCCGAAAACATCCTCTGCCACTCCGTCAGGTAGGCTGAGAGGCATCCCTGTCTGAGGAAGAAGAGCCAGAGGCCTGGCGTCAGAACTCCCTCATGGGACGGGCAGGAGGACGATAGTTGGAAGACTGATAAACTAAACTAAAACTTAACTTTTTATATACCGGGTCTTCAACCAGAGGAAGCTCGACACGGTTAACAATAAGTTTAAAAATATGCTAAAATACAAGGGGGATTAATTTTCAAAGTGTTTAGCAAATAGAAAAGTTTTTAAAGATTTACAAAAAGATTGGAAAGAGCTGAGACACCCCAAAATTAAAGGAAGTTAATTCCATAATTGGGGGAATTTAAAAGCCAAAGAGAGGCTGAAATTCTTGACTCCTTTAATTTCTTTCCTAGTAGGGAGGCTGTCTTAGGGGTTTACTGCAGGTCTGCTAACAGTGCCCCCCCCCCCCCAGAAGCAGATGATGTAAACACCAAAGTCTGTGATCTCTCGCCAAAGGAAGAATTAAAAGAACTAGAAATGTAAAATGAAGCATGAGCAGAAAAGACAAACCAGCAGTCAGAGCTGCAGGAATAGACTGGAATTTTGTTTTATTTTTTAAGATGATGCATTTACATAAAATATTATCATTCCAGCATAATATACTTAATAGAATAAAAACAAGACTTATTTTCTCCCACCCACTTCACATTAACCAATATCTCATAAAAACATTTGTAATCAACCCTTCTATACTTCTTAACAAATGTCCCTCCCCGGATGTACATGTTTTCCTCAGTTATACAAATAAATCAGTCTTTACAATATTTAGTTAATGGTTCCCAAACTTCCATAAATTTTTTATAATATCCCTTCTGAATGGCCATAAACTTTTCCATTTTAAAGATATAACATAGGGATTCCCACCAGAATTAATAATTTAATCTATCCCAATTTTTCCAATTCTTTAAAATAAGCTTCATGACAACTCCGGTCATTATAAACAAAAGTTTATTATTTTTTGCCAAAATTTGACTTTTTGCCCTCATAGATGTTCCAAATAAAACAGTATCATATGATAATACCATTGGATTTTCTAATAAATTATTAACCTGATCCCAAATCGATCTCCAGAATTTTAGTATCAAAGGACAATAGTATAGTAAATGATCCAACGTCCCAACTTCCCGATGACAATGCCAGCATCTATTAGATTTGGAACTATCTACTCTAAAATACTCTAATAAGAAAAACCATGTTTGTCTCATAGATGCAGACATTGTACATCTTATCCTCCAAGACCAAATTCGTGGCCATTGAGACGCAGTAATTTGATGCTTTATCTCAATGCTCCAAATGTCATGCAGACCAGTTTTTGGTTTCTTATTCAAAAATCCAGATATTAATTTATACCACTGAGCGGCCTGGTGACCCAGGAAGTCCACCTGAAAACATAAGACCGGTAAGCTATTTTGAACCTCCAAATTTTTCCATTCAGGGAACCCTTCCTGAATGGCCTGCTTCAACTGCAACCATCTATAATTTTGTGATTTATTGAGACCAAATTTGTGTTGCAATTGTGAAAAATCAAGCATCTTACCATCAGAAATAACATCATCTAAAGTGCATATGCCTCCTATCATCCAATATTTCCAAATGACCTTAAATCCACCAATTTTAATCTTGGAGTTAAGCCATATAGTCTGAGACGTAGATTTATAAATAGGAATAGGTGTTAAATTATCTACAAATTTTATAGTTTTCCAAGTATCTAATAAAATTCTATTGTCCTTATAAGAGACTGGAATTCTAAGGCACGTGACAGGATGTATATACTTAGGGAGGGGCTAAAGGTTTGGTTTGGAGTACCTGCAGCACAGAGTTAGAGAGGATACACAAACCACAGTTTATTGTACAAGTACACCTGTTACAGGTAAGCAACTTTGCTTTCTGCCCAAGAATTTGCTGATTTCCTGCTTGAGTGAGCTTAGAAACCCTCAGGAATTAGGCCAGGGAAACTTCCTCCTGGATCCACTGGGCTATGGTGGACTTTGTGGCAGCCTCACTTTTCTTTTGGTCTCCCAAAGAAGACCAGTGGTCAAACTTCTGAAACACATTAGTCACCACAGATACAAGAGCAGGGCTGAATACACGTCCAGCATATGGAAAACATAAAACGCTTTCCTGTCTGTCCTCCCTGGAAATGATGTCTAATTCTCACAAAGTTTCAAGTTTATTAAGATTTTATATACCGCCTATCAAGGTTATCTAAGCGGTTTTTTTTACAATCAGGTACTCAAGCATTTTCCCTCTCTGTCCCGGTGGGCTCACAATCTATCTAACGTACCTGGGGCTATGGAGGATTAAGTGACTTGCCCAGGGTCACAAGGAGCAGCGCGGGGTTTGAACCCACAACCCCAGGGTGCTGAGGCTGTAGATCCAACCATTGCGCCACACACTCCTTCAGGAGGAAAGAGGGAGCAATTTGAACCATTGGCATATTTAGAACTGAATAGGGCCCATGTGAAAAAATTAAGATGGGCCTCCTCTAACACCATCTCTCACAAGGTAGTGGGAGGGGGGAAACCTCTTAACATAACAATGGGCTAGATTAACTAACCCCCGAGTCTGCCTCCGATCCATTCCTGATTGCAGGCCGAAAAATTCATAATTGGGGGAAGGCCTACATGCAAATGGGGGACAATCGTTCACACGCCCCCCCACCCATGGCCAGGATCACTAGAGAGCGATCCTGGAGCATGCACAGACCCTGACAGTAATGACTGGAGAAGCAGCCTCCTGTCACTGCTGTCAGGGCTTCTGCCGGCTTTTTTTATTTTTAATCGGGTAGTTTGCGTGTTTACACATATAAAATAACTGCTCGGTTAATAAAAAGCACCCCCCCCCTCCCCCGTGCCAATGCACACCCAACACTGATGCCAAACAAAAGGCAGGAGGGATGCCAACTCCATCCTGCCACAAAATGAATGCAACCAGCCAGCCCACCCCCCAACTGGCCTGGTCCACCCCTAGTTGGGCCTGACCCGAACCCTCCCCTGTACCTAAAAGTTGGGAGCAGGATGGGTGCCCAGTCCCTCCTGCTCCTTAGGCCTCCAGTGCTGTCTTCCGGAGCAGGAGGAACCGCTAAGTCCTCCTGCTCCGGCATGATGCACCGCGAATGTGGGCCTTAGACCCTGCCCCAGTGCATCATGTGATGCACAGGGGGAGCATAAGGCCCTGAATGTCTCAGGCTCCTCCCTTGGGAGGGGCCTGTGGTGTTTGAGCCAATCAGGGACTTTCTTAGGGCTGAGCCTAAGGAAGTCCTTGATTGGCTTAGGCGCCATAGGCCCCCTCCCAAAAGAGGAGCTGGGCGGGGCCTAAGGCTCACATTCATGGTGTGTCATGCAGGAGGACTTTGCAGTTCCTCCTGCTCGAAAGACAGTGCTGGAAGCATAAGGAGCAGGAGGGACTGAGCACCCCTCCTGCTGCCAACTTTTAGGTACAGGGGAGGTGTCTGGCTAGGCCTGACCAGGGGTAGGCCAGTCGAGGGGTGGGCCGGGGTGACTCGGTGGCAGGAGGGAGTTGGCATTCACCACAGTTACTTATCGTTACAGGTATTATCCAGGGACAGCAGGCAGCTATTCTCACATGTCATCAGCGGAGCCCGGATGCGGAAGCTCGCAAGCAGACTTGCTTGAAGAAACCAGAGGTTTTGAGTCGACCGCACCGCGCATGTGCGAGTGCCTTCCCTCCCAGCGTAGGGCGCGTCTCCTCAGTTCAGATAGCAGAGAAGCCAACCAGTGGAGGTGGGTGGGTTGTGAGAATAGCTACCTGCTGTCCCTGGATAACACCTGTAACGGTAAGTAACTGTGCTTTATCTCAGGACAAGCAGGCAGCCTATTCAAACATATGGGTGACCTCCAAGCTAACCAGAATAGGATGCTGGGAGTGTTGGCAATTTAGGAGAATAAATTTTGTAATACTGTTTGGCCAAACTGTCCATCCCGTCTGGAGAAAGTATCCAGACAATAGTGAGACGTGAAAGTATGAACCGAGGTCCAAGTAGCAGCCTTGCAAATTTCCTCGATAGGAGTAGATCTGAGGAAAGCTACGGAAGCTGCCATTGCTCTGACTTTATGGGCTGTGACTCTACTGTGTAGGGGTAATCCAGGCTGGATTACCCCTACACAGTAGAATGAGATACAAGCAGCCATCCAGTTGGAGATGGTACGCTTAGAGCTAGGATGTCCCAACTTGTTTGGATCATAGGAGACAAAAAGTTGAGGAGCAGTTCTATGTGGTTTGGTGCATTCCAAATAGAAGGCCAAAGCACGTTTACAGTCCAGAGTATGAAAAGCTACTTCTCCAGGATGAGAATGAGGCTTCGGAAAGAACACTGGAAGAACAATGGATTGGTTGAGATGAAATTCCGATACCACTTTAGGGAGGAATTTTGGTTGAGTATGTAGGACTACCTTATCATGATGAAACACCGTGAAAGGTGGATCAGCAACTAAAGCTTGTAGTTCACTGACTTGTCGAGCGGAAGTGAGGGCAATGAGAAACACCACTTTCCAAGTGAGATACTTCAGATGAGCCTTGTCAATTGGTTCAAACGGAGGCTTCATCAGTTGAGCAAGGACAACATTGAGATCCCAAATCACAGGAGGCGGTTTGAGAGGAGGTTTGACATTGAAAAGTCCTTTCATAAATCTGGAAACCACCGGATGAGCAGAGAGGGGTTTCCCTTCAATAGGCTGATGGAAAGCCGCAATTGCACTGAGATGGACTCGGATTGATGTAGACTTGAGGCCAGAAGTGGATAATTGCAAAAGGTAATCCAAAACAGAAGATAAGGAGGAATGCTGAGGCTCCTTATCATGAGAAAAACACCATGTAGAAAATCTAGTCCATTTTTAGTGATAGCATTGTCTAGTGATAGGCTTCCGAGAAGCCTCTAAAACTTCTCTTACAGATTGAGAAAACTGAAGAGGAGTTATGTTGAGAGGTACCAAGCTGTCAGGTGTAGAGACTGCAGGTTGGGATGAAGCAGAGATCCTTGACTCTGTGTAAGCAGAGAAGGAAAAACTGGTAGACGGTATGGCTCCCTGCTGCTGAGTTGAAGTAGAAGGGAGTACCAGGGTTGTCTTGGCCACCGAGGAGCAATCTGAATCATGGTGGCATGATCGTTCTTCAACTTGACCAGAGTCTTGAGAATGAGAGGGGATGGAGGGAATGCATATAGGAAGAGATTTGTCCATTCCAGAAGAAAAGAATCTGCCTCGAGGCGATGAGGAAAATATATATCCTGGAGCAGAACTGAGGCATTTTGTAGTTGTGGGGAGCTGCAAAGAGGTCTATCTGAGGTGTTCCCCACTGTGAAAAAATGTGATGAAGAGACGAGGAATGGAGTGTCCATTCGTGAGGTTGCAGAAGACGACTCAAGTTGTCCGCCAAGCAATTTTTCGCCCCTTGGATGTAGACAGCTTTGAGAAAGGTGTTGTGGTGAATTGCCCAATCCCAAACCTTCAGAGCTTCTTGACAAAGGGAGGCAGATCCCGTCCCTTCCTGTTTGTTGACATAATACATGGCGACTTGGTTGTCCGTCCAAATGAGGACTACCTGGTTGTGAAGAAGATGTTGAAAAGCGTTGAGAGCCTTGAGGATCGCTCTGAGTTCCAACAGATTGATATGACACTGACGATCTGTACTGGTCCAGTGGCCTTGAGTACGGAGACCATCGAGATGAGCGCCCCAAGCGTAGGTCGAAGAATCTATCGTGAGGACCTTCTGATGAGGAGGCGTTTAAAAAAGCATGCCTCTTGAGAGATTGGAAGAGAGCATCCACCAACGGAGAGACTGCTTCAATGAAGGAGTGACTGTTATGTGTCGAGAAAGTAGGTCGCAAACCTGCATCCATTGAGATGCCAGGGTCCACTGAGATGAAGTCTGGCAAAAGGAGTCGCTTGTACTGTGGAGGCCATGTGACCTAGGAGTACCATTATGTGTCTCATTGAGATGGAAGACCGGTAGGACACTGTATGACAGAGTTGAAGAAGAGATTCTAGACGTTGTTGTGGGAGGAATGCTCTGAGTTGGACAGTGTCCAGAACAGCTCCAATGAATTGTAGATTCTGTGAGGGCTGAAGTTGGGATTTGGTAAAGTTGACTTCGAATCCCAAACTTTGTAGGAACCAGGTAGTCCGTTGGGTCGCTACAATAACCCCTTGAGATGTTGAATCTTTGATGAGTCAGTCGTCTAGGTAGGGAAATACCTGAATACCATGGTTCCGTAGAGCTGCTGCTACCACTACCAGGCACTTGGTAAACACTCTGGGAGATGAAGCCAGGCCGAAGGGCAGCACTTTGTATTGATAATGCAGATTCCCCACCCGAAATCTGAGATATTGACGGGAGGCCGGATGAATGGGGATATGAGTGTAGGCCTCCTTGAGATCCAGAGAGCATAACCAGTCGTTCTGCTCGAGAAGGGGATGAAGAGATGCCAGGGACAACATTCGAAATTTTTCTTTGACCAAAAATTTGTTGAGAGCCTTGAGATCCAGAATGGGCTGCAGATCGCCTGTCTTCTTCGGAACAAGGAAGTAATGGGAGTAAAACCCCGTGTTCTGCTGTTCCAAGGGAACTGGTTCGATGGCATGGAGATGAAGCAGAGCTTGAGCTTCCTGAATAAGAAGGGCAGTCTGGGAAAGACTGGAAGGATACTCTCTTGGAGGAAGCTCTGGTGGAACCTGAGTGAAATGAAGAGAGTATCCTTCCCTGATGATGGTGAGCACCCAGAGGTTGGATGTAATAGTCATCCATCGGTGGTAAAAATGATGGAGACGACCTCCTATAGGGGGAAGAGAAGTCAGAGTCAGAATGGTAGAGGTTATGCTCTGTTTTAAACAGTCAAAAAGGCTGAGTAGCCTTAGGTGCAGCAGAAGGTTGAGGTTTTTGTTGCTTCTGAGGCTGCTGTTTTTTAAGAGGAGGGCGATTGTAAGGAGCCGTCCTCGGAGCAAAACGCCGTTGATAGATAGGAGCAGGGCGTGTAGGTTTGGCAGGAGCTGGCTTTGGCTTAGGTCTGACAATAGAAGCAAAAGATTTTTCATGTTCAGACAATTTCTTGGTGGCTGCCTCGATAGATTCATCAAAGAGGTCATTGCCCGCACAAGGAATATTAACTAAGCGATCCTGAAGATTAGGGTCCATGTCAATGGTACGAAGCCAGGCAAGGCGACGCATGGCTACAGAGCAAGCAGCTGCCCGGGCAGATAACTCAAAGGCATCGTAAGATGACTGGAGGAGATGTAAGCGGAGTTGTGATAAAGAAGCAAGGACTTCTTGAAATTCAAAGTACTTTTGAGTATCCAAATAAGTCAAGAATTTTGGTAATAGAGAAATGAGGAACTCAAAATAAGTAATAAAATGAAAATTATAGTTGAGGACTTTAGAGGACATCATGGCATTTTGATAGATGCGACGTCTGAATATGTCCATAGTTTTCCCTTCCCTTCCAGGAGGAACGGTGGCATAAACCTTGGAAGGATGGGATCTCTTCAAGGAGGACTCGACTAGCAGGGACTTAGTTGTCAAATCCTTTGCGATGTACAGTTTTATACCTAGAGTCCAATTTGCCTGTAACAGCCGGTATGGTATAAGGGGTCTCCAGGCATCGACCAAAAGTCTGAGACAAAAGCTTGTGAAGAGGAAGCTTAAGTGACTCTGCCGGAAGTTGAGGGAGATGCATGACTATAGAGTATTTGGAACCAGCATCTAATTGAAGATCCAAGTCAATAGCCATCTGACGAAGAAAAGATGAGAAAGATAGCTGATCCGCCAATGCTTTGCCTTGAGAAGGACTCGAGGACGTCGAGGCAGCCTGGGTCAAAGATGATGCTTCGGCAGGAAAAAAGGCATCAAAAGAATATGGAGACTTGGATGAAGCAATTGAAACCGCTGCATCTTCGAGGTTCAGAAGTGGAGACCTCGAGCGAGGAGTCAGCAGTCTAGTCGAAGTAGGAGTAGAGCGAGGCTTAGTTGAAGAGGGACGTTCTTTAGAAGAACTATGCCTGGCAGTATGCCTCAATGAAGGCCTCGATCGTCGGTGAGAACGATGCTTGGAAGCAGATCTCGAAGATCGAGGAGACTTCGCCTCTGAGACAGAAGCAGCCAATGCCACCAAAGAATGGATAGGACTGGAGGCTGTAGAGCGAAGCTCCAGAGGCTTGTTGGAGGAACCTCGATGCACTCCCAAAGACTCTGCTTCTTGGATAGAGTATGAGGATTCCTGCCGAGGCACTTGCAAAGATTCTTCTCCTTGCTTCATGTGCTTGGATACCAGACCAGACACTTGCAGAGATTCTGCTCCCTGCAAAGAGTGTGTAAGTTCAGGCTGAGGCAAAGGAAGCGGCTCGACCTCACGGGAATCTGCTGAATTCCCAGGCTGGATGAGAGGAAGAAGCTTCGGTCCCATATTAGTAAGGAACTGAATGAATTGCTTCTCCAACATGGTCTGGAAAGAAGCCGGCAAGGATGGATCCGCATCTGAAACCGGACCACCTGCTTTGGCTGGAAGTTCCACCGAGGCAGTGTAAATGTGCTTCGACTTGGAAGTCTTAGGCACTTTGAGCACCACCGCTGGAACTTTCTGCTGAGCTATCTGACCTGAGGAAACAGGGGAAGATACAGCAGGTGTTGTCGAAGAGAGAGCCGCTGCAAACAACGAAGGTCTGATGAGGCTCGAGGTGGAAGCAGTAGAAGCAGGAGGAATCTCAGTTGAAGGTGAGGCCGAGGGCGTCTTCGATGTCGAGGGATCGGAGGAAGAATCCATCAGCTTCTCCACCAAAAGATGACGACGTTTAAGGGCTCGAGGTTGAAGAGTAGCACAGCGCTCGCATGACTATGGATGATGTTCTGACCCAAGGCACTTGAGGCACTGACGGTGTGGGTCCTTAAGGGAAATCGCACGCTGGCACTGTCTACACTTCTTGAAGCCCGTTACAGGTTGGGACATAGGAAAAATAGCTGCCATAAGATTGAAGCTTTTGGGCTGCGGCCGAGCAGCCTGCCCCGGCAAACGGACAGAAGATTGAAAAAAAATTTTTTTTTTTTTTAACTAGAAATAAAAGAAATAAAGTAAAAACAGCGATTCATGAAGAAAAAAATACAAACCGCGGTTCAGAGAAGGCACGAAGTAACAAAGTTAAATGCAGAGAGTCAAAGACAGACTTCTCAGCTCTGCGGAGAACTGAGGAGACGCACCCTACGCTGGGCGGGAAGGCACTCGCGCATACGCGGTCGATTCGAAACTTCTGGTTTCTTCAAGCAAGTATGCTTGCAAGCTTCCTCTTCCGGGCTCCGCTGATGATGTCACCCATTTGTGAGAATAGGCTGCCTGCTTGTCCTGGGACAACTTCTGCTATTTGTGGGTCGCCGGTAGAGAGTTGTGCAGGGACAGAAATCCCATCCGTCCCCGCCAAAATCCCACCCGTCCCCACGAGGAATCCCTCCGTCCCCATAAACTTCAGAAATAGTTATTTCATTTAATTATGCTACTGAATTAAAGGCTCTGGTAGAGACCCATTTACAAATAAGCAGAGACTTTATTAATTTGGAAATATTAATTGGGAAGAATACATACTTTGCAAATGGGTTTCTACCAGAGCCTCTAATGTAAATATAAAATATACTCAGCTGAGAACCCCCAAGCTGTCAGCTGAGGACTTCCTTTGCAGTTGGCCGGGGGTCCCTTTTGCCAAGCTTAACAGGCAGCAGTAGCGTCCCTGAGCCAAAGATGCTGGCACCTCAGTGGCTCATGGATGTTGCCAGTGACTGCTGTGCTTGGTGGAGGGGAGTTCTGGCCGTCTCTAGAGGAGGTCCTCTGCTGGCAGTGCTTGGGGATCCCCATCAGTCACAGCAAGGGTCAGCAAGTACTTCAACACTGTAGAAATAAAACCAGAAATGCATTTCCTTTTCTTTTGAACACAATACAAAGACATCTGCTATATACAAAGCTAACATATTTTAGTCAATAAATTCTGTGTTTTACCTTTGTTGTCTGGAGACTTATTTTTCCATAAAGTTGGTCCCAGTTTCTTTTTTCCGCTTTCCCATCTTCTGTAAATTATTCTGTTGCTGTCCATTGGTTCCTCCTACCATGGTCCAACATTTATCCCTTTCTCATCTTTCGTGCCTGCCCACTAGCCCCATACCCAACATTTCTCCTTTTATCACCCCTCTCCAGCACCATGCCACATCTCTCCCTCCATCACTATGTCCAACATTCCTCCCTCTTGCATCCATTTCAATCTGTCCCACTGTTCCCTTTCCACCACAATATTTCTCCCTCTCATCTGTACCTCACTCCCTCCCTATGACCAAAAATTATTTCTTCCATTCCCCTGTACACAACCATCTCTTTCCCTCCCAAGTTCATGCCTTCTGCGTCCAAAAACGCGTTCCCTCCCCCACCTCAGTCTCTTTCCCTCCCTCTCTCCCAAGTTCATGCCTTGTGTCCAAAACGCACTCCCTCCCCCACCTCAGTATCTCTTCCCCCTTCTTCCATCCTCTTTCCCAAGTTCATGCCTTGTGTCCAAAACGCACTCCCTCCCCCACCTCAGCGTCTCTTTCCCTCCCTTCTTCCATCCTCTTTCCCAAGTTCATGCCTTGTGTCCAAAAACACACTCCCTCCCCCCTTTTGTGTTCTGTTTGCCTCCCAGCCCTCATCTGCAAGCAAATTACCAGCAACGAGGCTCATCTTCTATTTCCTGCCTGCACTGCCCCAGCACACATAGCCAACCGGAAGTCTTCCCCGATATCAGCGCTGACGTCGGAGGGAGGGAGGGCTTTGCTTAAGCCCTCCCTCCGACATCAGCGCTGACATCAGGGAAGACTTCCCGTCGGCTATGTGTGCTGCGGCAGGGCAGGTAGGAAAAAGAAGACGAGCCTCGCGGCTCGAGTTGTATCGAACCCTGCAGGATCCCCGCGACCCTAGGAGGCATCCCCACGGGATCCCCGCGACCCAAAGGGAGAACCCGCGGGATTCTTGTCATCCCCGTTCCCGTGCAGCTCTCTAGTCACCGGGGGAGATCGTGTTTGTCAGGGGCCCTCGGCCGTTTTTTGACAGGCCTGCCTGTCTTCATTTTTTATGGGGCAGATATTTTGCATGTGCAACACACAAAATATCTGTGCCATGGAAAAAAATGAATAAAAATGACAGAAAGGCCTGTCAAAAAACCTGCAGACTTGTCGGTAACTCAGTTACCGACAGGTCTGCAGCAGTCGGGTTTGCCAATAGTAAAACCCAATTCAAAATAGCCAAGCAATTGTTAGTGACTCAATCGCTTGGCTATTTTGCATAGGGTTTTACTAATTTGCATGGGAGGATTGCTACAGGCGTTAGTGAATAGTGCAGGAGGGAAATCTGATCGCAAAGGGGTCGCAAACCGATAGGTACACGATCGGTTTGCTTTGTGAATCTAGCCCAATATGCTTGTATACTGCAGCTACCTCTCAGTTCTGTGTGGTTTACAAAGTAAAGAGACTGGACATTCACAGCTTCAGTAAACAAACCCTTCAAAATACAACAAATCTCCACTCATTCCATATTATACAGGAATGCTTGATGACATTAAAATTAATATATGATATTCAGAAAAATACTTTATTGCCTGAGTATTACTTTGTTTTCAGTGTTTATTTTGCTTTTCTGTTTGTTTTCTTAACTTTCTTGAGTGTCTTGTCCTTTTGACAATTTTTCCTGTGTTGCATCCATCTTCATTCTGCAACTTAAATCTGTTCTGTTCAGGATCTCCCCTCTGTATCCCTGTACTACTACTACTTCTTATCATTTCTAGGCATACACAGCACTGTACATTAAAACATTTTAGAGAGTCCCTGCTCAGTAGAGCTTATAATTTAAACAAATCTGACAAGTAGGGGGTTAGAGAGTTTCTCAGGCATGGTTACTTTATATTGAGTGGTGGTTAGGAACTAAACACAGCCTCGAAAAGGTGGGCTTTTAGTACATATTAGAATACTGCCCCTATCCTCTCCCCCCTATTCAGCATCTCTCCTCTGTATTCCTATCTTAATCTGTCCAGCATTTTCCTTCTGTGCCTTTTCCCTCTGCTTCTTCAATGCCCAGCATTTCTTCTATGCTGTGTGATATTAATAGTTAATCTAAATACAGTGGTGCCTCACACAACGAACTTAATTCGTTCCAGGAGCAAGTTTGTTATGCGAAAAGTTCGTTATGTGAAACGCGTTTTCCCATAACAATACATGTTAAAAAAAATAATTCGTTCTGCAGCATAAAATATGCTAAGATGACATAAAAAAAGATAAATTTGTCAAAATGGTGAAAATGGTGGTCTTGCTGAGGCCAAACTCTTTGATGAGGTCACACTGTTTTACCCCCACATTCACTCCTTCTAATTATTTCCCGTTTCATTTCAACAGAAATCACCTTCCTGCTTTTTTTAGAAGCCATGATATATAAAAAATATTGAGTTTATCTTAAAAGGACGACTGTATACAGTGAGAGAGGGCAGTTAAGCGCAGTGACTAACGACTGCCTGCAGTGCCTGCGCGGAAGGATGCAATACATCGGCAGCTCGGGCGACTTCGTTGTGTGAAACGAAGTTCGTTGTGTGAAGTTCGTTGTGTGAATCAAGACATGAAGTTCGTTGTGTGCAGCGTTCGTTGTGCGAGGCGTTCGTTATGCGAGGCACCACTGTATTACAAGTTGTATTTATAGAACCACTATATAAACTCAAAATCTGTGTTGAAAAATACTTTATATCTTTAAAAAAATATATTAATGGCAACCCTAAGTAGCCATTTCTTAAAGCTTGCCAGACATATTGCATGCTTCAAAATATCAGGGAAACAATTAGAGGTTGAATGGCAGATATGCTTAAATTTTATAACAAAACACAAAAAACAGTTTTTGGTGTTTTTTTATTTTAAATTTTTATTGAAGATTATAAAAGAAATACAAAACAGCAAAATTGGATATCAGCTCTAACACAAATGCAATATAAAGCACAATAACATACAAATGTCTTCCAACCATAGGTGCACAAAATGCATCTCCCAACCAAAGAACAATAAACCAGATCCCCATGCTCGAACAGCACCCCACACCCCCCTCCTGAATTCTAATGAAAAGAAACACATCGAAAGGCAAACAAAAAAACAGTTTCTGAGTTGAGCAATACAAAAAGAAAGGACATCTCATACTTTGGTTCTCTGCCAAAAAGAGCAGAAAACAAAACAAATATCTTCCCTAATGATTTATAAAACTAAGAAACACATTGTATACATCTTAAAAAGATCATATCACTGAAAACTGTTGCTATCTTAATATAATAAGAAAATCTTACTGAAGGCACAGGTTCAGTCCTGTAGATTAAAGTACAGTGAAATAATGCACATGCCCAAAATTCAGTGAGGTATGATAAGACTGTTAATGAATTCAGGTTGGTTACTTGAATGAGTTTTAAATGTCAGTAGAAGGATTTTGTAATTTATTCTGTGTTCGACAGGAAGCCAATGAGCTTTGTAAAGAAGGGGGGGGGAGACATTATCATATTTTTTAACATTGAATATGATTTTTATAGCAGTGTTCTGCACAATTTGAGGCACCTGATTTCCTTTTTAGTTATGCTTTTAAATTGGGCATTACAATAATCTATACAGGAGATTACTAGAGAGTGAATTAAAGTGTTTAAGGATGCAGGTTCTAGGAGTTTAGCTAGCAATCTGATCATTCTTAAATGATGGAAATAACGTTCTACTGTGCTGATGTGGTGATGGTATGTAAATTTGCTGTCAAAGGTGACCCCCTAACAGTTTCAAAGAACTGATAATTTTAATTGACAGAGATTTGAATTTCTGTGGTGCCTGTATAGTAAGGCCTTCTTTGCTGGGGAATATCATTAATTTTGATTTTTCAGTATTTAGGGCCAATTTATTTGCATCTAGCCATGATTTTACTTTCTCCAGCTTCAGATTTAAAATGGGAATTTCAGCCGGGCTACTAAGATCTATTGGGTGGATTAATTGGACATCATCCGCATACGTGAACATCATGAAACCTATAGAGACTAACCTAGTTTTAAGAGCGGTGACATAAAGATATTGAAAAGTAAGGGAGATAAGATGGAGCCTTGTGGGATACCATGTTTATTTTGAAAGGGTTCTGAGGAGTTAGAATCAGAGCTGTGGAGTCGGAGTCGAAGTCGGAGGAAATTTCGGGTACCTGGAGTCGGAGTCGGAGTTGCCAAACAATGCACTGACTCCGACTCCGACTAAATTTAGATTGGAATTTAAAAAAAGCAAGTTTAAATGTCCCAATTCACAAAAAGTTATAATTAATGACTTCTCTACTGTAAGAATAAAGACCAATGCATGCAGTGCCTCATGTAACCGCAAAACGAACACGTGCTTCACTATATGGCACGCAACGCACAATTCGGAGCACCAATACTTATAAATGTATTCTCCCTTGTTGTTTACAACTTATTTCCAACGTTCAACAAGGTTTTCAATACCTCGTTGGTAGAAATCACCTGGTGTAGACTCGAAAAATTAATCCAACCAAGCTCTCCCACTATACACACAACATCTTTTTACGCGGATGAAGATCTTGTTTCACGCGGAGTCGGAGTCAGAAGTACAAAAAACTGAGGAGTCGGAACATTTATCTACTGACTCCACAGCCCTGGTTAGAATTGAAAACAGCCTTAGAGGACCTGTCTGTGAAGAAGTTGGAGAACCAGTCCAGGACCTGGTCTGAAATTCTGATTTTTGGAGACCTGATAGTAGGAGTCTATGATCAATTGTGTCAAATGCGGAAGAAAGGTCAAGAGAAATGAGCAAGACTAACTGGTAATGATCAAGATGATAAAGTATCTTTGTTGTTAGGCCTATAAGAGAAAGTTCAGTAGAATGATGTTGGCAGAATCCGGTTTGATTACGGTGTAGGACCTTGGTTTTTTTTCTATGAAATTTGTTGTGTAAACATGATTTTTTCAGTGAGTTTCACTAAGAAAGGGATATTGGCAATAGGTCTGTAATTGGATAATTCTAGAGAGCTTGTTTTATGATCTTTGACAGTGGGGTATACAATTGATTCTTTCCATTGTTTAGGCAGGGATCCAGAGTCGAGGCTGGTCTTGACCAGATCTAGGATTAATGGATTGAAGATAGTAAAAAACCATTTCTAAAGGAATGGAGGAATTGATTCATTACGGGTTCCCTTGATGTTGAGGCTATTCAGGCACCTCTTGATTTCTAGATAGACAGAAGAGTGATTCGTGAACATTTTGAGAAGGGTAGGCTGGTTGTTTCTTTGGATGCGATTAAGTCAATATTGCTAGTGTCGGTGTGATAGATTCTCTGATTTTAATTTTTTCGATGAAATATGTTGCTAGAGCCTAAGCTGTAGGAAGGGAATCGGTCATATTAGTTTTTTTTCTTTTTTGTTGTTAATGATTTAGTTATAGCATATAAGGCCGCTGTGTTTTTTATTTGTTTGGAATAGTATGGTTTTTTTGTGTTATTTATTTCTGATTTGTAGTATGAGGCATGTTCCCTAAATTTAAGGTTTACTAGTGTTTTGTCATGTCGCCATTTCCTTTCTAGGGAACACAATTGCTTTTTAATCAGAGATAGACGAGGGGTGTACCAGGGGAGACTGTTAAGATGGTAACAGGGGCAAGAGAGTCTAAAAGTTCTGAAATGGAAGTATTTTATATAGCCAACAGAGAAGCATCTGAAAGAGGGCCAAAGGGAGCCTTGATAAAGCTTAGACGGCACCAGGGTAAGGTCCGAGGCAGGGATAGGATGGACAACCAGCCATCTGACATGAACCCCCTACAAGAATTGAGCAACAGCAGGATGAGCCGCCAAAGAGGACCAACTGTTTCGGGATCTAAGTAAGAGAGCCGGGTTACTGGAACCCACAGAGAAGCCACAATAAGGCCACAGAAAGAAAGGTGAGCATCAGCGAGATCGAAGCTCAATAAGGATCCACCTGTTCTTGGACGCACCAATATTGGAAGGCCTTCCACACTGTAGCATATACCAACCCCCTGGATGACTTCTTAGACTTTAGAAGAGCCTCAACAAGGGCAGAACATCTCATTTGCCCAAAGGTCACGTACTCAAGAACCATGCCAGAAGAGCAAAAGCCCTGGAACTGGCATGGTAACTGGACCCTGCGAAAAAGGGTCCGAAGAAGAACTCAGCCCTAAGGCTGCGACCCACATGCCTATGCAAATTACCTGACGCCACCAGCACAGCGCAGCCACGAAGAACCAAAATGCTCTGAAGGACACGGTCGACCAACGGCAGAAACCCCCTGCTGCCAGAACTGCACCGCTTCTGAGCTTAAGAAGTAAAGCACCTTCCTGTTATCTGAAATGCCTGTGGGAACCAGATCCACTTGCCAGAGACTGGGCACATGAGCTGCCACTCAAGAACAAGAAGGTGGGCTTCCTGAGCTCTTAGTCTCTCCCTGGCCGCATAGTTGGAGAAGACCTTGACCACTCGCTTCTCTAGAATCTGAGCTAAACAAATGGCCCTGAGCTTCACTTTATCTGCCATCACCATGATCCAGGAAACAATGAGGAGCGGGAGGCCCTGCAGAGGGATTGTGGGAGAATCCTGCCGAAGGACGCATGCGCGCCCTCACCTCAGAACCCGCATCCAGTGTGGCACCTTAAAGGTAATCCAATGAGTCGGAGGATGACAATCCAGCTCGTATTTCTTTCTTTGCCTAATCAGACAACCGTTGGTCCCTGTATTGCCGTCACTTCGCCTGGAGCGTTTCGAGGGTCGGCGTGAGGCGCGCTTCTTGCGCACGTGACGTTGCAGTTGGCGGAGGACGGGGTGGGGCGCGAGCCGAGCCGCCCGCCCGCCCGCGTCCTTCCGGCCTCCGTCACTTCCGGTCGGGCGCCGTCGCGCGCGCTCCCTCCGCCCTCGTCCTCTGGCTTTCTCAGCGGCGCCGCCGGGGCCTCGCTCGCCCCCCCATGGATTTCACATAGCGCCGGCGACGCCCCCGCCCATGGCCTCGGCCCCCCCCGACCTGGCCTCGGCCTCCAGCTTCCGCCACTACCGCCTGCACCACTTCCACCTGGCGCTGGAGCTGCGGCCCGAGGCCCGCGAGCTGGCCGGCTCCCTCCTGCTGCACCTCAGCGCCCTCGAGCCGCGGCCCTGCGCCCTGGTGCTCGACAGCCACCCGGCCCTCCGCGTCCACTCGGTGCGCTGCCGCCCCGGCCCCCGGGAGAGCCCGGACTGGCCCTGGAGCAGCCCCGGCAGCCCCTCCTCGCCCCCCCCGGGCTGGCCCTGGACCCCCTCCTCTCCCCGGGCACCGCACGAGCCCTCGGATTCCTCGCTCTCGCCCTCCGTCAGCCCACGCTTGTCTCGGGCCACTCTCGACAGCTCCCCGAGCACTCCCGAGCCCTGGGACTGTCCGGGCCACGGCCAAGGCCACAGCACCACTCTGTCCGACCATTCGTTCAGTTCCAGCTCTTCCCCTCCCCCGCCCTCGGCCTCCCTCGGCACCCCGGTGCCAGATCGCAGCTCCCCTCCGGCCACCGCCACCTCCACCTCCCTGGCAGGCCTCTCCAGCGGCGCGGACTCGGACCCTGCCGAGCCCCCCTCCTGCCCCCTGCTTTTTAGGGTGGACGCTTTCACCGATTACGGCTCGGCTCTGATCCTTTCTGTGCCAGATGACCTCCAGCCCCACCAGCCCTTCCAAGTGATCATTCGCTACACAACCACTGTTGGGCCTGCAGTAAGTGCTTTTCATACGCAGCCGAGTTTCAGCTCAAAACCAGGATGCAATCTGATCACAGCAGCTGATCTTAAATCACTGCGAATGAGTGAAGGCTGGGGAAAGATCAGGGACAGGTCACTTTGGGCTCCCAGATACAGTAGCTTATTTTCCTGTCCATGTACCTGAAGAAGGGTCACAAGGAGCTGCAGAGAGAGGTTCTCGGTTGGCTGTTCTAGCTGTTACACTATTCCTCCATTTCCATGGGATGCACAGAGGCCACAGTCTGTATGTGCAGTGAACTATGCTATTGGTTCAATACAAAGACCTCAAATTCAAAGAAATTACAAAAAGGGAAAAACAGACATGCCTTTGGAAAGCCTCATTGGTCCAGCACAGTATATCGGGCTCCTGCATCTTTTTTCATGATCTCTGCAGCCTTAATTCTGGGTTCTAGTTCTATGCCTGAATATCTTCCATGCTAGCCTTCTTCCAGGGCTGCTCCAACCTTTAGGCAAGACGAGGTGGTCACCCAGGGTAACAGCTTCTTGGGGACAGCAAAGAGCAACAGCAGTCGGAACATGATAATTGAATTAATTTATCAGATTCTGGGGGGTGGGGGTAGAGCCTGCAGACTAAAGACATAAAAGTCAGTTGTGGGGAGGCGGCAAAGGTTCATTTGGGTTATTCACTACTCTTGCACCTGCTCTGCCTGTTTTTTCCTAGCCCTTCAGCCTCTCTATGGACATTTCATAGCAGTAACTGGACATACCTTGACAGCTTTTACCAGTCCAAATCAGAGGCTAGGCTGGTATGAAATAGAGAGCTGCGTAGGGTCAGAAATCCCACCCATCCCCACCAGGATCCTCCCCGTCCCCACCCGTCCCCGTCAGGATCCTCTCCGTCCCCACCCATCCCCGCAAAGAATTACCTCCATCCTCATAAAAAGCAGCAATTACTTCTGACAGGATCATCAATTCCATAGTTTCTTTTGTGTTTTCGCTGCTGTTTTTCTTGTGGAATCTCTTTGGTGAAACCCTTTTTTGTTTTCTGTTCAGGTAATTAACTTATAAACGCCCTCTTTTACTAAGGCTGACGTGTCCATTATATTATATGGATGAACCCTGCTTCCAAAGCATTCCATCCCCGTGGAAGTCCCGTTGGCTAGAAGGGGGTCCCCGTGGGAGTCCTGTGGGCCAGAGGGGGGTCCCCGTGTGTTAGGGGGGATTCCCGTGATCCTCATTCCCGTGCACACCTCTAGTATGAAATTGGTACCTGGGATACCTAATAAGTTGAAAGACTTAGTAGATGCTGGTCCAGTGATAGGCTCATTTCAATAGCCTTTGCAAAAGGTCGATGCCCTCAAGGACCTGGCTTGAACCAAGTGAAATGACTAACCTATGCCTAGTTTATCTACCCACAGAGCCTCAATTGTTTCCACATAGATTCTTCCATCACTGAAAAAGCACAGTTACTTAACGTAACAGGTGTTATCCAGGGACAGTAGGCAGATATTCTCTACATGTGGGTGACATCATCCATGGAGCCCCGTCGTGGACAGCTTTTCAAGCAAACTTGATTGAAGATCTCAAAGTTTGCTAGTGCTGCCCACGCATGCGCGCTTTCCTGCTCCACTAGAGGGCGCATCCCCTCCTCGTGGTCTTCAGTTCAGATAGCTAGCAAAGAAGCCAACCTCGGGGAGGTGGGAGGGTTGCGAGAATATCTGCCTGCTGTCCCTGGATAACACCTGTTACAGTAAGTAACTGTGCTTTATCCCAGGACAAGCAGGCAGCATATTCTCTACATGTGGGTGACCTCCAAGCTAACTAAAAGGGGATGGAGGAAAAGTTGGCAAGTTATGAAAACAGATTACGCAAGACCGACTGGCCAAACTGGCCGTCGCGCCTGGAAAAGGCATCCAAACAGGCTGGATGCTAAGGTTAAGGTAGGAACCGAAGACCAAGTGGTTGCAGATCTTCTCAATAGGCATGGACCTGAGGAAAGCTACAGATGCCACCATTGCTCGGACTCTGTCCCGTGACCTGACCTTGCAGCGAGAGACCAGCCTGAGGGTAGCAAAAGGAAATACAAGCAGCCAACCAATTGAATAAGGAGCGCTTGGAAATAGGGCGGCCCAACCGATTAGGATCAAAAGAGATAAAAAGTTGATGAGCCGTCTGATGAGACTTGGTGCGTCGCAGCTAAAAGGCTAACACCCTCTTACAGTCCAGCGTGTGAAGCGCCACCTCACCAGGATGGGAGTGGGGCTTCGGAAAAAACAGGAAGAACAATGGACTGGTTGAGGTGGAAATCCGAAACCACCTTAGGCAAGAACTTAGGATGAGTGCGAAGGACCACCTTGTCATGATGAAAAACAGTAAAAGGCGGATCTGCAACCAGAGCTTGCAGCTCACTGACTCTGCGGGCAGATGTGAGAGCAACTAAGAACACCACTTTCCAAGTGAGAAACTTCAGAGGAGTCTTATCAATGTGTTCAAATGGAGGTTTCATCAATTGAGCCAGAACCACATTAAGATCCCAAACCACCGGAGGGGGCTTGAGTGGAGGATGAACATTGAAAAGGCCCTTCATAAAGCGGGAAACCACCGGATGGACAGCGTGGTTTCCCATCAAGTGGCTGATGAAAGGCAGCAATCGCACTGAGGTAGACTCAAATTGAAGTCAATTTGAGGCCAGACCGAGACAATTGAAACAGAAAATCCAGCACAGAAAACAAGGAGACTGAAGGTGGATCCATGCGGTGTTCAGCACACCGCAAATCTCTTCCATTTCTGAGAATAGCATTGTCGAGTGGAGCTCTTCCTAGAGGCCTCGAGAACATCCCTCACCGACTGGGAGAAACCTAAGAAGGGAGGCACATGGAGAGGAACCAAGCTGTTAAATGTAGAGACTGCAGATTGGGATGCAACAGCGAACCCCGACTCTGAGACAGCAGAGAAGGAAACACAGGAAGTAGCAGAGGCTCCCTGACACTGAGATGGGGGAGCAGGGAGAACCACGGCTGCCGGGGCCACCGAGGCGCTATCAAGATCATGGTGGCGCGGACCGACTTGAGATGCACCAGCGTCCTGAGAATCAGAGGAAAGGGAGGGAACGCATAGAGGAACCCGTCCACCCAATCCAGCAGGAAAGCATCTGCCCATAGACGAACCGGGGAGTACATCCTCGAGCAGAAACGAGGCAACTTGTGATTGAGGGGCGAAGCGAACAGATCTATCTGCGGGTCCCCCACCGAACAAACACCTGCCGCAGAGTTCGAGAATGGAGGGACCATTCGTGCAGCTGAAGAAGGCGGCTCAACTTGTTCGCCAGACAATTCTGCTCGCCCTGGATATACACTGCCTCAAGGAAGATGTTGTGGCGTAATGCCCACTGCCAAAGACAAAGGGCTTCCCTACAAAGCGACAGGGAACCCATACCTCCCTGTTCACATAATACATCGCCACCTGGTTGTCCGTACACACCAGGACAACAGAATCCTGCAGCAAATGACGAAAAGCCACCATGGTGTTGTAAATGGCCCGGAGCTCCAGCAGGTTGATGTGGCAGCGACGGTCCGCACTCGACCAAAGACCCTGGGTCCGAAGGCCGTCGAGGTGCGCCCCCCAAGCGTACGCCGAGGAGTCCATCGTCAGAACCTTCTGATGTGGGGGTATGAGAAACATCAAACTTCTGGACAGATTGGCAGAGCTGGCCCACCAACGGAGCGAGCGTCTCAAGGACGGAGTCACCGCAATGTGCTGAGAAGCGGGATCCCGTCCTGCCGCCACTGAGATGCCAGAGTTCACTGAGGAACCCGAAGATGCAACCGGGCAAACGGCATGACGTGAACGATGGAGGCCATGTGTCCCAGGAGAATCATCATCCGCTGGGCTGAGACCGAATAATGCTGAGACACCAGCTGACTCAGCTGCAGGAGGACAGCCTGTCGAGGTGGGGGCAGAAACAACTGGAGGCGAACCATGTCGAGCTCAGCCCTTATAAACTGCAGGGATTGAGAGGGGCACAACTGAGACTTGGGAAAGTTGATCTCGAACCCCAGCCGCTGAAGGAAGATAATAGTCTGACGGGTTGCTGAAATAACCCTCTCCCTCGATGGGGCTTTGATAAGCCAATCGACGAGGTACGGGAAAACCTGAAGGCCCTGCAACTGCAAGGCCGTCGCGACCACCACGAGGCACTTCGTGAAGACCTGTGGAGGCGAAACGAGCCCTAATGGAAGGACTCGATACTGCAAGTGGAGGCTCCTCAATTGAAAGCGGAGAAACCGCCGAGAAGCCAGATGAATCGGGATGTGAGTGTAGGCTTCTTTTAGGTCCAGGGAACACAACCAGTCCCCCTCGTCCATCAAGAGATACAAAATGGGAAGCGAAAGCATGCAGAACTTCTCCCGAACCAGGAACTTGTTCAGTATCCGCAGATCCAGAATGGGACGAAGGTCCCCAGTCTTTTTGGGTACCGGGAAGTACCGAGAGTAAACCCCGCAGCCCCGTTGGCAAGGGGGAACCTCTTCCACAGCCAGCAGGAGGAGGGCCCGCGCTTCTAAAAGAAGCAAAGGAAGTTGCGACCTGTCGGAAAGAGACTCTCTGGGAGGTCTGTCTGGAGGCAAAGCCCGGAAGTTGAGGGAGTACCCCTTCTGAATGACGGAGAGGACCCATGTGTCCGTATTGATCTCCGCCCAGCGCTGGTAAAAGGCACGGAGATGACCCCCGATGGGTAGAGGAGGAACCCCCGATGCGGAAGGGGCCAACCCCCTCCCTCCGGGCCAGTCAAAAGGATGGCTGCTGCTTAGGCACCACAGGGGTCTGGGGCTTAGGAGGAGCCCTCTGTTGCTGTGGACGTCGGGGCAGAGGGCGAGAAAATGCTGGCGTGGACTTCTGGGGATACCGCCGGGGAGGCAGCCGGTAGGTCTTGGGTGGTGCGGGTTTGGCCTTAGCCCGGACCAGGGAAGCAAAAGAGCGTTCGTGTTCGGAGAGGTGTTTCGTAGCAGCCTCGATGGAATCATCGAACAATTCATTGCCCAAGCATGGGAGATTGGCCAATCTGTCCTGCAGGTTCGGGTCCATATCGACAATGCGGAGCCACGCCAGTCGTCACGTCACCACCGCAAAGGCCGAGACCCTAGACGACAGCTCAAAGGCATCATAGGAGACCTGGAACATATACAACCTAAGCTGCGACAGTGTATCCACAAGCCGGCAGAACTCCGCACGGCACGCAGAAGGCAGATCGTCCACAAAAAAGGTAGGGACTTGATGCACCAGTTGAGATAAGAAGTAAAAGTAAAGTTATAATTCAGGACTCGGTTCGCCATCATGGAGTTCTGATAGACGCCTCCCGAACTTGTCCATCGTCCTGCCCTCCCGGCCTGGCGGGACAGCGGCATAGACCTTGGACGGGTGAGACTTTTTAAGGGTAGACTCCACTACCAAACCCTTTGCAAGGCACCGTCCGGTATGGAGACTCCATTATGGAGGGGATAGCCGGAATAGCGTAGGGTGTCTCCAAATTGCGAAAGAAAGTCTGCTGCAACACCGGATTCAGAGGCAGCCATAAGGATTCCCTAGAAGGATATGGAAGCTCCATCTCCTCCAAATACTCCTTAGTATACCTGAAATCTGACTGGAGGTCCAGGTGCAAGGCATTCCCCATATCCTGCACAAATCGAGTGAAGAAAGAGGGCCCGCTCTCAGAGCGCTCTCCCGGTGGAGTGGTGGAACGAGACCGCAGGGCCTTCGAAAAGGAGGGGGAAGCCTCCCTAGAATACTGCAGAGGAACATCCGTATCCACCTGCATGGACGCCGAGGAAGCCCCGCTGAAGGAACGAGGGGGCGTCGAGAGCTTGCGCCTCGCAGTCTCCGGAGGGGAGGACTGCGAGGCATGGACCGTCGAGGTCTGGAGACGGTGCCCCGGAGAACCTCGGCCCGAAGACAAACCTCGGGAAAACGAGCCCGGGTCCCCCGAGGTAGGCTCCTCCCAGATTGGGGAATCCAACCGGACCGGCGACCTCAACAGACTCGGGTTGGACAGAGTAAAGTCCGAGGTCTTAATGGAGCCAGTAGTGTGAGGACCCGGGGACCTGCTCCACCTCGGGGGGGGGGAGTCCCGCGGACGCTTTGCAAGGCGCCTCGACCGTGGTCGGCTCGAAGGAGACACGTGCCTTGATGGAAGAGGCGAGGAATCCGACGAGGACAGATGCCAAGATCAACTTGTCTTGCCTCGAGAAACCTTTGCAATCCGCTTTAGATATTTTACAGGTGAGAATTTCCAGGTCAGTAGTCAGTTTGGATTCTAACACTTGGAACTTTAAGTGGTCTCGGAGAATTATTGTTAAGCCACCTCCTCTTTTTTTTTTATTCTTGATAAAGGGATAATTTTGTAGTCTGAAGGTAGTATATCACCTGTGATGATATACTGATAAGAGATTAACTATGTTTCAGTTAGAAGTAGAATATTCAGATGAGTTTCTAACAGCCAGTCTTTGACCAATTGTGCCTTATTCCTGATTGAACGAATCAAAACTTTTGGCAAAGTTTGGCTCCGTACTGTTTTGGTAGGTAAGTCAGCTGAGAGTACAACTTTACCAGCAGACATGTACCATGAGGTACTTCCAAGATTTGCAATATGAGTTTTTACAGTCAAGTGAAGCTGAAGATATGACCATCCAAAAAATATGGCTTTATCAACTTATCCACCATATCAGCACCAAAGTAGAGAATCTCACCTGGGCAGGTGCAACAGCGTACGATGCACCTGTACCTGCCCCATTGGAACCGGAGGTTGACTCTTAACAGTGAGGACCATCGGGGTTTAGCACGGGGTGGAAAATGAAATGGGCAGGGGCTCCCTCTGCCTTCCCAAGATGCAGGCAGGCAAAGGAAAGAGGAGCCCGGGTCAAAAGCTGCATCTTTCTTCCCTGCATCTGAACCGATAGAGCCAGCTGCCCTGACCAACCAGCCCGCCCACTTCTGCTGCCTTGGAGGCCGCACAGTTAACCATTTCAGAGAAACCAAGTTGAATGCTGTAATTTGATACACTTTAAAGACAAAACCACCAGACAAACGATTATTTAAAAATTTTTAAAAAATTTATAAAGCTTTAGCGCACACAGACTGGCAGGAAATTTTTGTGGACCGGCAGTTGAAGAACACTGCTCTAAAGTATACATATTGAGATCTTTAAGTCTGCCTCCTACACCTTATGACGTAGACCACCAACCATTTTAGTTGCCTTCCTCTGGACCAACTCCATCCAGTTTATATCTTTTTGAAGGCGCGGCCTCCAGAATTGTATAAATACAAATTTAACTATTTGTTTAGTGAAAAAATATTTCCTCCTATTTGTTTTAAAGGTATTTTCATATGGTTTCATTAAGTGTCTCCTAGTCTCTATAATTTTAGTTAGTTAAGGTGGTATAGCAAATTTCAAATAAACTATAATCTATTTCCTTCCCCTTTATCACTTGACTCTTGTAACTTGTTTATCCATTGGATGTCTCTGTAGGTTTGGTGGCTGGACCCAGAACTCACGTATGGCAACTCCAAGCTATTTGTCTTTACTCAGGGCCACTCTGTGTGCAACCGTTCTTTCTTCCCCTGCTTCGACACGCCTGCTGTGAAATGTACTTATTCAGCTACTGTTAAGGTAAGAAACCTGAAGATCTCCAAGTAGAAGAGCTTTAATCAACGATCCCCTTCATGACTGTTATCTGTTTTAGGGTGAAGAGGTTTGTTTGGAGGGGATGAGGAGAGGAGCTGTACCTTTCCTTTTCCTGAAGCTTCCCTCCTCCAATGAAGAGCTTTACCTGACTACTTTCCCCTCCCCCAGGAATGAGTTGTACATGAATCCATTTTTTTCCCTGAAGCCTCTTTCCTGGCAATGAAATTTACCTGATTCCTCACCCCAACCCTGAGACAAGAATTTTTAGTTGGCTCATGCCTGTGTTGCAATTGGTTTCAGGCACCTGCTGGCATCCAAGTTCTGATGAGTGCAACCCGCAGCAGTTACCAAGAAGAGGAGGGTGTTTACCAGTTCTACATGGAGTACCCAGTCCCTGCATACCTGGTGGCTCTGGTTGCAGGGGACATCATACCAGCTGATATTGGTCCCCGGTAAGATGGTAGATCACTAATGCCCTTTTATCCATTTCCTCTGGGCATATGCACCACCATGTAGTTTTGTTGTATGTAAGGGCTCTTACCTTCTTCTTTTTTCATATTATGTATTATTTTATTATATGGTATCTTTATTTTAAATTATTGATGTCAATTTTGTTCCTCACCCAGAACATTGGAAGGTGTGGGTTATATATTTTGAAAATGAAAATAAATACAGCACAGGTAGATCTACATTAATCCTGGCACTCAGGAGGTGATCCAGGTAGTTCTTTATTATAAGTCAAAAGAAGAAAAGGAGGGATTGAGGTATGAGGAACCCTCCACTCAGGGTCTTATTTGTCTTTTCTAGTAGAAGTTTACTGAGTTTTTGTGATTATATGTTTGTGATTGACAGGAGCAGGGTTTGGGCAGAACCGTGTCTGCTATCAACAGCCACCAGCAAGCTGGATGGGTTGGTGGAACGCTGGCTGTGTGCTGCAGAGAGTCTTTACGGTCCCTATATATGGGGAAGGTGAGTTGAATCCCTGCAGGGGGTGAAAGTAGGACAGGAATGGATTAGGAAGAGGGAGAAGTACGTATTGGGCAGGAGGGGAGAAATGATCATCACTGCAATGTATCTCAATCTCAAACCCTTTGCAGGGCCACATTTTGGATTTGTAGGTACTTGGAGGGCCTAGAAAAAAATAGTTAATGTCTTATTAAAGAAATGACAATTTTGCATGAGGTAAAACTCTTTATAGTTTGTAAGTCTTTCCTTTTAATAATATTGTAATTTATAGCTAAAGAGATATATGATCAAGAAACGGTTTTATTTTACTTTTGTGATTATGATAAATAGTATCTGGGGGGCCGCAAGTTTGAGACCACTGATCTACACAGTCTGGGGATCCTGCTTACCCCTCTTACTGCCAAGAGCCCTTAAAAAAAATAACATCAAGAATATGTTGATCCTTCTATGTTGTCATATGTGCAATCTGACCAAAACCCATATCAGCTTTGCTCTCAGTAAACATAATATCCCAGAATGGACATTGAAGGTTATCTTTTTGGGTATGACTTCCCAAACAGCAAGTGGGTTTTCAGGATGTTCACAAAGAATATTTATGCGGTAAATTTGCATATGCTGGGTCTCCAGCTTACATAATGGATTCCCTTGTCATTTTTGAAAACAATGCAACTTGTTCGGTTCATCCTTAACCGTAAGCATTCTGATCACATTATGCTCCTCTTTACTGAACATCATTGGCTTTGAATATTCTATTAGAATAAAGTTCAAACCGGGGGTGATGGGGGGTTGTCACATGACCCTGTGCTGCTGAGCAGCTGCTAGTTAGCTTGGCTTTTCTCTCTCTCTACCTTTTCGACCCTTTAATTCCTTCAACTCCAGGAGTTCTTGGACAATCTTCTCATAGTTCTGGTTTTATGTTTAGTAGCGCTTTTATGATCATGAAAATTCAGAGAAAGGAATGAGATCGGATCAGAGGCAGTGAAAGTAAAATGGTGGATCCTGCAGGGCCGCCTTCTCCTATGGCGGGAGTTGCATAGACGGCCAAAATAACAGCTGAAATCTCAGTGGTATTAGAGGCATCCCTAGACTGCAAATTACAGCCAGTACTTGACAAAGTAACAGATATAGGGGAACGCTTTGCAACATTGAATCACGATGTGACCACCATTGCTCAAAGAACTACACATTGGAAACTGACATGGAGCATATTGCCGGTGAAAATTGGTGACTCAGCAAATTGTGCCAGCATCTCAAAGATTAATTGACCTCCCAGAGAATTTGCCCGAACGCGACTTGCGTGGTGTTCTAAAGACCTGGTTAGCACAATCTTTGGCCTTATCCTCAGAGCTGGGACCTCTTTTCATTGAATGGGAGCATAAGATTGGAGTTCATAAGGATAAAAATCGTAGACCGCGGGCCATGATTTTTCTGCTCTTTAATTATGCTCACAAGAACATAAGAATAGCCTTACTGGGTCAGACCAATGGCCATCAAGCCCAGTAGCCCGTTCTCATGGTGGACAATCCAGGTCACCAGAACCTGGCCAAAACCCAAGGAGTAGCAATATTCCATGCTACCGATCCAGGACAAGCAGTGGCTTCCCCCATGTCTTTCTCAATAACAGACTATGGACTTTTCCTCCAGGAACTTGTCCAAACCTTTCTTAAAACCAGCTATACTATCTGCTCTTACTACATCCTCTAGCAATGTGCTTAACTATTCTCTGAGTGAAAAAAAATTTCCTCCTATTTGTTTTAAAAGTATTTCCCTGTAACTTCATCGAATGTCCCCTAGTCTTTGTAATTTTTGACGGAATGAAAAATAGATCCACTTGTACCCGTTCTACTCCACTCAGGATTTTGTAGACTTCAATCTTATCTCCCCTCAGCCGTCTCTTTTCTAAGCTAAAGAGCCCTAACCGTTTTGGTCTTTTTTCATATAAGAGGAGTTCATCTCCTTTACCATCTTGGTTGCTTTTCTTTGAACCTTTTCTAGCGCCACTATTTCTTTCTTGAGATAAGGAGACCAGAATTTGAACACAGTACTCCAGATGAGGTCACACCATGAAGTGATACAGGGGCATTATAACATTCTTAGGCTTGTTAACCATCCCTTTTTTAATAATTCCTAGCATCCTGTTTGCTTTTTTGGCTGCCGCCGCACATTGGGCAAAAAGTATCATCATATTGTCTGCGATGATACCCAGTTCCTTTTCTTGGGCGCTAACCCCCAAGGTGGACCCTAGCATCTGCTAAGTGTAATTCAGATTATTCTTCCCAATGTGCATCACTTTGCATTTGTCCACATTAAATTTCATCTGCCATTTGGACGCACATTCTTCCAATTTCCTAAGGTTCACCTGCAAATTTTCACAATACACATGCATTTTAACAACTTTGAACACGTCGCTTCTAGGCAATTTGGGAACACTTCTGGATGGATCTCACTCATGCCTGGAGTAGACTTTTGAATGTGTGACCTTGATTTTTGACGGTTTTTAGTGCTCACAAACTGGGCTTTGCATTGAGGGAGGGTGGGGAATATAATGTGCAGATACAAAAGAAAAATGTTCTATTTTGTTCACTTTGCGCTCACTTTTACTTTTAATAAATATATTTAAACGTAACTTTGAACTGTTTAGTGTCATCTGCAAATTTAATCACCTCACTCGTCGTTCCAATTTCCACATCATTTATAAATAAGTTAAATAACATTGGTCCTAGTACAGACCCCTGTGGCACTCCTCTGTTTATTCTCCTCCATTGAGAAAAATGACCATTTAACCCTACCCTTTGTTTTCTATCCAATAACCAATTCCTAATCCACAACTGAACTTTGCCACCTATCCCATGACACTTTAATTTTCTCAGGAGCCTTTCATGAGGAGCTTTATCAAAATCTTTCTGAAAATCTAGATACACTATATCAACCAGCTCACCTTTATCCACATGTTTATTCACACCTTCAAAGAAGTCAAGCAAATTTGTGAGGCAAGATTTCCCTTGGCTGAACCCATGCTGACTCTGTCTCATTAAATCATGTTTGTCTACGTGTTCCACAATTTTATTTTTTATAATTGTTTCTACCATTTTGCCCGGCACGTTATGGTCACTGTTTCCCTTCGGTCAAGCAGGCCTCTTGAATATCAGACCCACAATGTTTTGTGCTTTCAAGATTATTCTAGTAAAGTTACTTCCTTGCGCAAAGAGTTTGCTCCTTTGTGCTCTCAGCTGATTCAAGCAAAGATTCCATTCGCATTGCGGTATCCGGCAAAATTAAGACTTACTCATCAGGGCAACCTCAGATTTTTACCAAATATCAGGAAGTCTTGCAGTTTCTACAACTCTGTCATCTTTGACCACCAGTCGCCAATCTGAGTTAAATTTAATGAAACCAATCACATTGATATCACTCTAATATGGGGGGGGGGTGAACCTCAAACACCCGCAATCAACTGGTGTTTTTACTGGGATAATAACATAATCATTGATTCAGAATTCCCTCCCAGACTGTCATTTATTTCTCACTCTAACCAATAGATTGGCAGTTTAACAAGGAAAGATGTGATTTGGTTGTTTAGGGGAGGATGAGTGGTGTGGTAGATGGGGAACTTTGGGATAATGGGGAGTTGGGGGCATCTTAACTGGGAAATGATCGAAAGCACAGGATTTAATGGTTTCTGTAATCTCAGACACTGTTGCTTCTTCTTTATTGTGATATCTGATGTGGGTTGGAGGCTGGGACAACCCTTATATGAGATGTACCACTTTACCTGATACCTTAATAGTTCTTTTCACTGTCCATGTAATGTCTCATAAGGTGTTTACTTGGAATGTGGGGAGCATCTCCTCCATAATGAAGAGAGAGACAATCCTTCAAAGCTTGAATAGACTCCAAGCTTCAGTGGCTATGCTACAAGAAATTCATGTTGATACATAGTAAATTGAGATCTTGATGGGTTAAGGATTACATGGAAGTCCTTCAATTTCTTGTAAAGTGGGTGTAATCATTTTATTTTGTAAAGCTCTATCGTTGGAGAAGCTACATACAATCATAGACTGCAGGACTAGTTCTAGCTTGTTATTCATAAAGAGTCCCATTAAAGTCCTCTGGTCGACATTGTATATCTGGATTATCCCAAAACAATCAGGCAGCATATTCTCTACATGTGGGTGACGTCATCCACGGAGCCCCGTCGCGGACAGCTTTTCAAGCAAACATTGATTGAAGATCTCAAAGTTTGTAGTGCTGCCCACGCATGCGTGTGCCTTCCTGCTCCACTAGAGGGCGCATCCCCTCCTCGTGGTCTTCAGTTCTTAGTTTTCCGCGGAGCCAGAAAGCCCTGTCTCTCTTCTCTGCGTTCTCTAAGTGCCTTTCTAGCACCGCGGCTTCTTTATTTTATTTCGGGAGTCGCTGTGCGGTTTGTGTCTTGATTTCTGCTTCGTTCGTGTTTTTTTGTTTTGTTTTTTCTTGGTGGCCGCGGCCGTCTACCACTCTTATGTGTCGGCCTCTTACCGGGTTTAAGAAGTACTCCCAGTTCGGTCGGGTTATTTCCTTCACTGACCCGCACCACTGGTGTATTCTTTGTCTGGGTGCGGATCATCCGACAGACTCCTGTCCTCGTTGTGCTACTCTCCAGCCTCGGGCTCTTCGCCGTCGTGGGGCCAGGATTGCGGAGCTCTTCGCCATGGAGGCTGCTCCTGCTTTGACCCCGGTCTCGACGTCAGCCTCGAAGACCTCAGCCCTGGGCAAATCTCCCTCGACCTCGACGGTCTCGATCTCGAAGACCTCGGCTCCGGGTAAGTCTCCTTTTCCTCCTTCAGGTTCAGTTCAGCCACCAAAGAAGCCTTCTTCGGAGTCTCTGGCCATCCAGGCGGTGAGTGTAGTCCCGCCGGCTTCGACGAGACCACCCTCCAAATCCTCCAAGCTTGCTTCCACCATACGGTGGACCTCTTCTTCGAGGTCGCCCTCGGTGGAACGTACTGCTGCACCTACTCGGCCTTCTATGGTCACGGTGCCGATGTTTGAAGAGACCAATGGGGATAGTTTTATGAAGTCCCGGCTCCCTCCATGGATTTCTAGTCATAAAATTATTTCTAGTCATAAAACTTAGCGATCGACAAGGTTCCCCATGAACGACTACTTCGGAAAATTGCAAGGGTGAAATACTCACGTGGATTAAAAACTGGCTGGAGCATAGGAAACAGAGAGTGGGGGTAAATGGACAATACTCGGACTGGAAGAGCGTCACCAGTGGGGTGCTATAGGACTCGGTGCTTGGACCCGTGCTATTTAACATCTTTATAAACGATGTTGACATAGGTACGACGAGCGAGGTGATTAAATTTGTGGACGATATAAAGTTATTCAGAGTAGTAAAGACGCAGGGGGATTGCGAAGATATGTAACGTGACATAATCAAGCTCGAGGAATGGGCATCAACATGGCAGATGAGGTTCAACATGGATAAGTGTAAAGTGATGCATGTCGGTAACAAAAATCTCATGCACAAATACAGGATGTCCAGGGCGGTACTTGGAGAGACCTCCCAGGAAAGAGACTTGGGAGTTCTGATCGACAAGTCAATGAAGCCGTCCACACAATGTGCGGCGGCGGCAAAAAGGGCAAACAGAATGCTAGGAATGATAAAGAAGGGGATCACGAACAGATCAGAGAAGGTTATCGTGCCACTGTACTGGGCCATGGTGCGCCCTCACATGGAGTACTGTGTACATGAAGAAGGACACGGTATTACTCGACGAATATGGTTAAGGGTTGGAAGAGCTGCTGTACAGCGAAAGATTAGAGAAACTGGGCCTCTTCTCCCTCGAACAGAGGAGATTGAGAGGTGACATGATTGAAACATTCAAGATACTGAAGGGATAAGGACAGGTTGTTCACCCTCTCCAAGGTAGAGAGAACGAGAGGGCACTCTCTAAAGTTAAAAGGGGGTAGATTCCGTACAAACGTAAGGAAGTTCTTCTTCACCCAGAGAGTGGTAGAAAGCTGAAACGCTCTTCCAGAGGCTGTTATAGGGGAAAACACTCTCCATACATACCATAAGAATCACACCACGTAGACCCCAAACAAGCCCGAGAAACACCCCAAACAGACACCCGCCCATTCACATCGGCTTGCGAGTAGGGAGACTGCAGAAGCCCCAAAGAGCCAATGGAATAAAAAACAAAAATCATAGCGAGGCAGAGGAAACAGCCATCTCAGCCGCTGTCTGAAAGGCCCCTCCACAGTGAAACATAAAGTCGTTTGTCACTGGAGAGGGCAGATTGGTAGGTGCGAATCTCATAAGAGGTGATCTCTGTCATCCTCTGTAACCACTGCGGGAAAGAGGCAGGGGTCGAATCCACCCAGTGCTGTAGCATGAGCTTTTTTACCAGCAGGAGCACAGTGTATAAAAACTTCTGATGTGGGAGGGCAAAGGCCCCCCCCCCCCCCCCGGAGAAGTTCCCTCTGATCCCCCAACAACAACAACAAACCATAATCCCTCAGTACCTGCCGCCCCACCAACCCATCAATGAAAGGTAGAACTTGGAGCCAAACCGCTACATGAGGGCATTCCAAAAACATATGAACCAAGGTCCCGGGGACTTCAGGCAATGGGAGCAGGTGGCATCATCCCACAGACCCATAACCCTCCCCCGAACTTATGAGATATATGCCCTGTGTAAGATTTTAAATTGCATTTCTCTAAGGTCCGTCAAGCCCACTAGGAGAGAGATATTAGCAGATAGCTTCTTTTTGTATTGGAGTTTAACACTGGTGTCCTCTTGCTCCCTCAGATACGACCTTGTTTTCTTGCCCCCATCCTTTCCCATCGTTGCTATGGAGAATCCTTGTCTCACCTTTATCATCTCCTCCATCCTGGAAAGTGACGAGTTCCTTATCATTGATGTCATCCACGAGATTGCCCACAGCTGGTTTGGAAATGCTGTCACTAATGCCACTTGGGAGGAGATGTGGCTGAGTGAAGGACTGGCCACCTATGCTCAGCGTCGCATTACAACCGAGACCTACGGTACAACCTTGGCTAGTAGAGTGTTTCTTGGAAGGATGGGTATTTATGATAGGATGCTTACTGACAGCATTGCAGAGCTCTGGTCAGGGCCTACCTGTAATTCAGTTTACCTGAGTTGGCCTCTGAAAAATAATAGAGCTCTGACCTCTGCTCTTGCCCTTAATGTGCTGGCAGTGTAGAATCGATGTCTCTAAGTTGTTAACATGTGAAGAGCACAATAAACTCCAGTAACATAAAAAATCACAAGTCAACTGCTTAGAGACACTGATTCTACACTGCCAGCACATTAAGGGCAAGAGCAGAGGTCAGAGCTCTACTATTTTTCAGAGGCCAATTCACGTAAACTGAATTGCGGGTAGGGCCAGATTCTGTAAACAGTGACTAAATCGCTAGGTGCCTTGAAAACGGCCGTTTGTCAGTCATGCTTAGCCGCTATTTAAAGAATCACGCCTTTTGACCTCTGTCACAAAACTTAGCGCTGGCCATGTTCTTAGTACCAAAATGCCTAGAGTGCATAAAGAAAACAGAATATTAATAGATACATGGAAAATTGTACGATATGTCAATAATTTATGTTTAAATGATTTTTTTTATTCTAGCAGTAAGAAGCAAATACAAACAGCAGTACCATTCAGGAAATAACATTTTCAACAATATAATCAGTTCCCCTCCCCAAGAATCCATGGCCAGTCCAACAGCTATGTCAATAATTTAACACCTATTCCAATTTAAAAATCTACAAACCAAACTATATGGCTGAACTCCAAGATTCAAATTGGCGGGTTTCAGATTGTCTGGAAGGATTGGATAAAAGCTGGTATGATGTTATGTTAGATGATGTTATATCTAATGGTAAACTGCTTGATTTTTCACAGTTGCAACATAAATTCGGCCTTGATAAAAAACAAAGTTATAGGTGGTTGCAACTGAAGCAGGCTATTCAGGCAGGGTTCCCTGAATGGAAAAATCTTAATAATCAATTTAGTTTAGAATTCTTATGCTTTCAGGCAGACTTCCTGGGGGCACCAGGCCGCACAGTGGTACAAATTATTATCTGGATATATGAATAAAAACCCAAAAACTGGACTTAGAGATATTTGGAGCATTGAGATTAAGCATCAAATTACTGCATCTCAATGGCCACGAATTTGGTCTTGGAGGATGAAATGTACAATGTCTGCATCTATGAGGCAAATGTGTTTTTCATGTTGCATAGAGCATTCTGGACCCCTGTTCATTTACAAAAATTAGATTGCTTAAGTCTAATAGATGTTGGCATTGTCATCTCGATGCGGGGACTTTAGATCATCTATTGTTTTATTGGCTATTTATTATGGCTTTTTGGAAGTCGATTTGGGGCCAAATAAATTGTTTGCTAGAGAATCATGTGGCATTATCGTATGACACAGTTTTATTTGGCATGTCTATGAGAGCAAAGAGCCAAATATCTTCCAATAATAATAAACTTTTAATGATTCTGACAAGAGTTGCCATTCAACAAATAACGCATAATTGGAAAACTTGGAGTAGATTGAATTATAGTTTTTGGTAGAGGTCAGTGTGTCATATATATAAAATGGAAAGAACATTAGCTGTTCAAAAAGGATATTTTAATAAATTTAAGGATATGTGGGAGCCATTAATAAATTATTGTAATGAATAGATATCATTTTCCCCTGATTAACATAATTGAAAGAATGGGGAGGCGGGTGGGTTTTTGGATTTCATTATTTGTTATTAAGGGAAGGAAGAATTTACTATATTATATATATTATTTAATATTAGTAAGGTGGAAGGGGATAAATTTTATTTATTGAAAATGTTTGTGAAATTTCAAGTGATGTATTAGTCAAATTGTTGTTACTTTCTATGCACTTGATGTTAAACATAAAATGAATAAAGAATATTCTTTAGCACTCTCCAGACCAGTAGAGGTTAACTTTACGAATGGGTATATATCTAATCATGACCAGCAGGTGGAGACTGAAAACAAAACTTTGGGACAGTATATCCTAGCCCCTCCTCTCTACTTCCCTCAGTCTTCTTTCAGTCTCCAGCAGGTGTTGAGTGATCTGTACCCATCTCCCTTGGTAGGGCTGTTGGAATTTGTTTAGGGGTTTATTGTCCCTGTTTTTAGCCGGACGGAGCTTGGACGGACTCTGTTTGGGGGTTCGTCCGACCTCGGGGGTGTCAAACCCGGCGGGTCACGAGCGGGGTCCCTCCCCCCACTTCCTCCACCTCCCCATATTTTTTTAGAGGAGCCTCAGCAGTAAGCCTTGCCCCCTAAATCAAGCAAGGCATATTGCTTCGAGAGCCTGTGGAGTCTGTTCTGTAAAAAAAAAAAAAAAATCCTGAGGTAGTGCTGGTCTGGAGGGTTGTATCCCTTTAAGAAAACTGTATTTTACTGTATTTTTTCAACTAACCGGCACTTTTTTACAGCTAGGTCGCGTATGGAGCAATGAGCACTTCTAAAGGGAAAAAGTGCTCATTGTGCTCCAGACGCGAGGCACTCGCGGCCGGCCTGTGCAAGCGGTGTTCAGGCCGGTGCGGTGGAGGAGCTCCGTCGGCAGCGGCTGCAGGCGCCCAGAGCTCCCCGCCGATGGTGCCTCGCGAGTCGGCAGGGAACGGTGGAGAAGCCCGGTCTTCTCCGTCCGCCCACGGAGGGATTCCCCGAGCCGCCGACGGTCGGGTTTTAGAGGATTCCCTCTCAGCTGATATTTTGACAGCTGATGCCGGCTTGCCTGTTTTAGCGGCTGAGACTTTTCAGGTCTCTCAGCCGCTGCAGGCTATGGAGGGAGCTGTTTTGGCGGGAAAGACGCCATCTTCTCTGTCTGGCCCCTCCATTTTGTCTTCCACCTCAGGTGACCTTCCCCCTGTTTTGGCTAAGCAGGGGCAGGTTTCTGCTGGGTCCCCTGCTGTGGCAGGGAGTCCCTTGGGACCCTCGGGGGGTTTTTCCCCTGATTTTTTCTTTTCATTATGTAAAGCCTATTTTCAGGCGGCTGGGGGTCCCGGTTGCGCCCAAGGGGTCTCGGGGGGGTGGGGTTTCCTCCGCGCTCCCTGCGGCTTTGCCTCTCTCGTCTGACGTGACGTCCCCTCCGCCGCCTCTCTTGTCCAAGCGTCCGCGGGTGTCGTGGGACGAGGATTTGTGGTCGGAGGAACGTGTCGGTCTGGAGGAGGACCTGGACTCTTCTGAGGAATTCCAGGACCCTCTGGAGGGGACGGAGGCTGGCGGCGGGTTGTCGGGTTTCCCGTTCTCCAGTGACGAGGCGTCCGTGGTGCGCCTTTTTCAGAGAGATGAGCTGCCTAACCTTATTCAACAGGTTTCTTCGGCTTTGCGTTTTGAGGACGCGCCGCCGGAGACTCCGCGTGTGGGGACCCTCTGTTACGAGGGATCCGTTCCGTTTCCCGCTCTTTTCCTATGCATCAGATTATTCGGGATATTATTCTGGAGCAGTGGAAAACGCCGGAGACGCCGTTTCGGCTGGCCCGCAGCATGGCTCGCCTGTATCCCATTCCTGAAGGGGATCGGGCTACGTTAGCTTCGCCAGTTGTGGATGCGGTGGTCTCGGCTATTTCCAAGCGGCATACCGTGCCTGTTGAGGGCGGTTCTGCCTTGCGGGACTCTGAGGAGCGCAAATTGGAGACCATCCTTAAGCAAAATTTTCAACTCTCTGCCTTTGGGGTCCAGGCGGCTATTTGTGGGGGACTGGTCGCTCGCGCCGTGTTTCGGTGGGCGGAGCGGGTCTTGGATCGAGAGTCTGACGACTGGTCTCTGGTGGATCAGGAGGTAGCGAAGATTGAGATGGCTGCCTCATTCCTCTCGGATGCTCTGTATGACTTGGTGCGGATCTCGGCTAAGTCCATGGCTTTTGGCGTGGCCGCAAGGCGTGTGTTGTGGCTGCGCGCTTGGGCGGCGGATGCTGCGTCCAAAGCTAAGCTTACTAAATTTCCCTTTCGGGGGTCGTTTTTATTTGGAGAGGACTTGGATAAGTTGATTCAGACTCTGTCGGACTCGAAAGTTCCCCGTTTGCCGGAGGACCGTGCCCGCCCGGCGTCTCGGGGTGGTGCGGCCCGGGGGCGTTTGCGGGAATTTCGCAAGTATCGCCCTGGGCGTGGGGCTGCTTCTTTCCAGTCTCCGGGGTTTTCCCGGGGTCGGTTCTTCCAGCGCATGCAGCCCTTTCGGGGGGCCCGTCGGGGGGCAGGGAATCCCTCCGCCGGTTCCCCCGCTTCCCGTCCTGCACAATGACGCCTTGCCGGCGCCCCCCTTGGTTCCGGTGGGGGCCCGGCTGCGCGACTTTTTTCCCAAATGGGCCGAGATCACGTCCGATCAGTGGGTCCTGGAGGTGGTGCGGGACGGTTATGCCCTGGAGTTCGCCCGCTCTCTGCCGGATTTTTTCCTCGCTTCTCCATGTCAAACTCCTGGGAAGACGCTGGCGTTTCGCCAGACCCTTCAGCGCTTGCTAGATCTCAGGGCAGTAGTTCCGGTGCCCCCCCCGGAGTGGGGCACGGGCAGGTACTCCATTTACTTTGTGGTGCCCAAGAAGGAGGGGACTTTTCGGCCCATCCTCGATTTGAAAGGGGTCAACAGGGCTCTCAAGGTTCCCTCTTTCCGTATGGAAACGCTGCGGTCGGTCATTCTGGCGGTTCAGCCGGGGGAGTTTCTCACTTCTCTCGATCTGACGGAGGCCTACTTGCATGTTCCTATTCGGGCCTCTCATCAGCGTTTCCTGCGCTTTGCGATCTTGGGTCGGCACTATCAGTTCTGTGCGCTTCCCTTTGGGCTGGCCACGGCTCCCCGGACGTTCACCAAGGTGATGGTGGTCGTCGCGGCAGCCTTGCGGTCGGAGGGCATCCTGGTACACCCCTACCTAGACGACTGGTTAATTCGGGCCAAGTCGTTGCAGGAAAGCTCCCGGGTTACGGCTCGGGTGGTGGAGTTTCTCCGGTCGCTGGGCTGGGTGGTCAACCTTGCCAAGAGTCGGTTGGTTCCGGCTCAGCGTCTGGAGTACCTCGGGGTGCTGTTCGACACCTCCTTGGGGAAGGTCTTCCTCCCAGAGGCCCGGGTGAGCAAATTGCAGTCTCAGATTCGCCTGCTTTTGGCGTCCCGGTGTCCTCGGGCGCGAGATTTCCTCCAGGTCCTGGGGTCGATGGCGGCGTCCCTGGACGTGGTGAGGTGGGCGCGGGCCCACATGCGTCCTCTCCAGTATGCTCTGCTCCGGAGGTGGTCTCCCCAGAGGCACGGGATGGATGTTCCGGTTCCCCTGCGAGGCTTGGCGCGCTGCAGTCTGCGTTGGTGGCTCCGGACCCCTCACCTAGTTCAGGGGGTGGGTCTGGATCTTCCGCGGTGGACGGTGCTCCTTACGGATGCGAGTCTCCTGGGTTGGGGGGCCCAGTGCCTGGGTCACTCAGCTCAGGGAACCTGGTCCACGGAGGAGGCCTCCTGGTCGATCAACGTGTTGGAGACCAGGGCGGTCCGACTGGCGCTGTTGGCTTTCCACTCCCTTTTGTTGGGCAAGTCGGTCAGAGTCCTGTCGGACAATGCCACGGCGGTGGCTTATGTCAATCGTCAGGAGGGCACCAAGAGCACTCTGGTGGCGCAGGAGGCGGCTCGGCTCATGGTTTGGGCGGAGTCGCATCTTCTGGACCTCTCGGCCTCTCACATTGCCGGGGTAGAAAACGTTCAGGCGGATTTCCTCAGTCGTCACTTCTTGGATCCGGGAGAGTGGTGTCTCGGCGCCGAGGCGTTTCAGTTGCTAGTGCGTGCTTGGGGGCAGCCCCTGATGGATCTGATGGCTACAAGTGGCAACGCCAAAGTACCCCGCTTCTTCAGTCGTCGCAGGGACGGTCTGGCCGAGGGTCTGGATGCTCTGGTCCAACCGTGGCCAACGGAGGGGCTGTTGTATGTGTTCCCTCCTTGGCCATTAGTGGGCAGAGTACTGCTTCGCATTGTTCGCCATCCGGGGCTGGTGGTCTTGGTGGCTCCGGATTGGCCTCGTCGTCCGTGGTATGCGGATCTGGTGAGGCATCTGGTGGCGGATCCTCTTCCTCTGCCTCTCGGGTGCGATCTTCTGACGCAGGGTCCCATTCCCATGTTCGACCCGTCTCCCTTTTGTCTTACGGCTTGGCTCTTGAAAGGGGCCGCCTGAGTAAGAAGGGATATTCCGACAAGGTGATCTCTACACTTTTGGGGTCCCGGAGGCTTTCTACCTCTCGGGCTTATGTGCGGGTTTGGCGTCTTTTTGAGGAATGGTGCCGAGCGCGGGGAGTGGTCTCCTTTCGCGCTTCTCTGCCTAACATTCTAGAGTTTTTGCAGGATGGCCTGGATAGGGGCCTGGCCTGGTCTTCTCTCCGGGTTCATCTGGCGGCCCTGTCGGCTTTTCGGGGGCTGGTGACAGGTCAGCGTTTGTCAGCCATTCCTGATGTGATTCGCTTTCTTAGGGCGGCCAAGTTGATCAGGCCTCCCATAAGGCCCTCGATTCCCTCTTGGGATCTCAATCTGGTTCTCTCTGTTCTAGTGCGCCCTCCTTTCGAGCCGTTGGATGGCTGTTCGTTGAAGGACCTTACGCTGAAGTCGGTCTTTTTGGTGGCCATTACTTCCGCTAGACGGGTGTCTGAGCTACAGGCTTTCTCTTGTAGGGCTCCCTTCCTGGAGTTTTCGAAGGAGCGGGTTGTTTTGCGGCCTGTTCCTTCCTTTCTCCCGAAGGTAGTTTCTCCTTTTCATGTCAATCAATCGGTGGTCCTCCCGGTCTTGGGTAGTCGGGAGGGTTCTTCTGAGCAACGACAGCTGCGCAAGTTGGATGTCGGTCGGGTCCTCCATGCTTATGTGCAGCGGACCCGGGATTTTCGGAGCTCCGATCATCTCTTTGTGCTTCTGGCGGGTCCTCGTCGGGGGGCTGGCGCTTCTAAGGCTACTATTGCGCGCTGGATCAAGGAGATGATTGCTTCCGCTTATCTTCTGAGTCAGAAGCCGGTTCCGGAGTTTCTCAAGGCTCATTCCACTAGGGGTCAGGCGGCTTCTTGGGCTGAGTCGTCGCTCGTGCCTCCGGTGGATATTTGTAAGGCTGCGGTTTGGTCCTCCTTGCATTCATTTGTTCGGCATTATCGGGTAGATGTTCAGGCGCGTCGGGACGCGGTGTTCGGGGAGCGTGTTCTGGTATCGGCCCTTCGGGGGTCCCGCCCGTGAGAGGGACTGCTTTGGTACGTCCCATTCGTAAAGTTAACCTCTACTGGTCTGGAGAGTGCTAAAGAAGGAGAAATTAGGTTCTTACCTGCTAATTTACTTTCTTTTAGCTTCTCCAGACCAGTAGAGGTCCCCACCCTGTCTGTTGTTGTTGTTGTTGGGGCTGTTGCGCGGGCAGTTTTTTGGTTTTTGCTGCGGGTTCTAGTATTTTTCTAGGGCCGGGGAGAATTGAAGAACAGCGGCTGTGGCTCGGCTGGCTTAGCTGGCGAGCTGTGGGGACCTTCTTCCTTCGGGAATTTCTCCTCTGCATTTTCCAACAGCATTTTTGGGTATGTTATTTGTTACTCCTTTCGGAGTATTGTTTTTTCTCTCTGTTGTTTTCCAGTTCTTGGTTCTGCTTGGCTATTCGGCAGACTGAGGGAAGTAGAGAGGAGGGGCTAGGATATACTGTCCCAAAGTTTTGTTTTCAGTCTCCACCTGCTGGTCATGATTAGATATATACCCATTCGTAAAGTTAACCTCTACTGGTCTGGAGAAGCTAAAAGAAAGTAAATTAGCAGGTAAGAACCTAATTTCTCCTTTTTTTAAAAAATCAACTTAGCGCTGGTAATGTAAGCCAGGGTTTTACTGGCCTACGTTGCAGGTGCCTAAGTTCTTTTCAGAATCACACCTAATGGCGCCTATCTCTGTCTCCATCCCTCAAACACGCCTATTTAGGAGTTAGGTGCCATGCGATAGGTGCCTATTGGGCAATTAATTTTTTTCACAATTATGAGCTTGTAAAGTTTGTTTAGGTAATTAATGTAGGTACCAATTTAGGCATGTAACATAGGCATCCTTTATAGAATCTGGCCCTTAATGTTGTTTTGTCAAAGGATCCTGAAGTGTCTGCATGTGGAGGGTATATCTGAAATAAATATTCGTGTGTGTGCAAAAGGAAGAGATTTTGAGAAGAAAGGGGAGAATTAAGGATTTAGGATTTTCTCTTAAATTAGCAAAGCAAGGAAAAGGTGCCGTATTTTGCATAAGCTCAGGCTGTCTCTGGCTACTCATAAATCAGTGATTGGATAGTGGAAGTTACTTTCACTTTGTATTTGTTTCTACAGCTTTATCTTCCTTAATTATTATCCTGATGACTCATAATAGTAGAAAGTAGCAGAAGAAAGTTTAGTCTCTGATCGGTTTCTTTTTGCTGTAGGTGCTGCTTTCACATGCCTGGAAACCGCCTTCCGCCTTGATGCACTGCATCGCCAGATGAAGCTGCTTGGTCATGATACACCAGTCAGCAAACTCCAGGTGAAACTGGAGCTAGGTATGGCCCCCACGAGAGCTCTGCTTCTGCTGTGAATGGTTTCTGTACACTTTCCACTCTGATATGCTGATGGCACTATGTTCTCTCCTAGGTGTGAATCCCAGTAACCTGATGAACCTCTTCACTTATGAAAAGGGTTATTGTTTCGTCTATTACCTGTCACAGCTCTGTGGTGATCTAAAACGCTTTGATTGCTTCCTGAGAGTGAGTCCAAATGTGTTCCTCCTCATCGTCGTTTCTCCCATGACTTTGGGCACGTCACTTTTCCTTCTACTGCCTAGAGTGCCAAACATAGATTTTAAGGCCACTTGGGCAGGGAAATAACTACAGTAGCTGAGTTACCACTTGCCTTGAACTTGAGACCTGGAATGGCCACTGATGGAAACAGGATACTGGGCTTGTTGGACCTTTGGTCTGTCCCAGTATGGCAATTCTTATGTTCTTAAAATCCAGATTCAAACCTCATGAAATTCAGTGCAAGTGCCTGAAAGCCAATTAATGTAGGACAATTCACAGCGCATATCAACAGTTCTGTATCGCCTTACAAGGGGTAATATGTCTCGCTGCTACCAACAGGTGGAGACTGAGGTCAGTATAGCATGCCCCTGTTGCTACTCCAGTTTTCCTCAGTCTCCGGTAGCAGGTGATAAGGTTTTTCAGCTCCCCTCTTAGCACTGTTGGAACTTAGTTTGTGGACTCCTGGTTCCCCTTTTTGTGCCGGATAGAGCTTGGGCGGGTTCTGTTTGGGGATCTGTCCGACCTCGGGGGTGTTAAACCCGGCGGTCTCGTGCTGGCTCCCTTCCTCCACCTCCCCATATTTTTGTAGTGGGCTTCAGCAAGCGGCCTGGCCCCCTGGTTGGTCAGCCCACCAGCTTTGAGAGCTATGAAGTCTGTTCTGACTAAGTAAAAATACATTTTTAAAAAAATCCTGATGTGTGCCTGTCTAAAGGGCTCATTTCCCTTTATAACTGCCGTTTTTTTCTCAACTAACTGGCACCTTTTTTTTTACAGCTAGGGCGGTTTTTAGCACAATGAGATCTCTAAAGGGAAAAAGTGCTCCTGGCGCGAGGTACTCGTGGCCGGCCTGTGCAAGCGTTGTGCAGGCCGGAGCAGTGGAGAAGCCTCGTCGGCAGCGGAAGTCAGCTTCTCCCGACACCCATGCTGTCGACGGTCAGGGAGAACATGATTCCCTTACCACCAGTTCAGCTGGGGATTCCTTTTTCATGTCGGCCTCAGCGTCAGGAAAGTCCCAGGTTTTTCAGACACAACAGGCCGCAAGAGCTCTGATTTTGGTGGTTTCGGGTCCAATTTCAGTGGGAACCTTCTCATTCATTTCAGTTACCTCAGGTGACCTTCCCCCTGTTCTGGAAATACGGTTCATAGACAAAAGTGCGCGACGACAACTGAGCGCAAGGCGGAAGCGTGCCGAAGAAAAACAGTATTTTAAGGGGCTCCGACGGGGGGTGTTGGTGGGGAACCCTCCCCACTTTACTTAACAGAGATCGCGCGGGCATTGTGGGGGATTTGGGGAGTTGTAACCCCCCTCATTTACTGGAAACTTAACTTTTCCCTCTTTTTTAGGGAAAAAGAGCCATTTAGGGACAGTAACCATTTAGGGACAGTGAAATTGCTTTGAATATCCCCAAACCCCCCACAATGCAGGCGCGATCTCTGTTAAGTAAAGTGGGGGGGTTCCCCACCAACACCCCCCGTCGGAGCCCCTTAAAATACTGTTTTTCTTCGGCGCGCTTCCGCCTTGCACTCAGTTGTCTGTGCGCGCTTTTCACCTGTCACCGGAAATACAGGAGCAAGGTATGTCAGGGTCCCCTGCTGGGGCAGGGAGTCCCTGGGGGCTGCCGGGGGGTCTTTCCCACTGAATTTATGTTAGCACTTTGTAAAGCTTATGTGCTGGCAGCAGGAGGTTCCCTGTCCCCTCCAGGGATCTGGGGGGGGGGGGTTTACCGTTGACGTCTTCCCTGGTGCGGCCCCACACAGCAGTGGTTTTGCCCCCCTCTACTCATCTCTTATCCAAACGCCCGAGGGTCTCTTGGGATGAGGAATTTTTCCCAGAGGAGCATGAGGTGTTTGATGAGGACCTGGACCTTTGGGGAGAATTCCAGGATCCTCTTTGGGGGCCGGATTCCGCTGGTGAAGGGTTCAAGCACCCCCCAGCCAGCCAGTGGCATAAGATACATAAAATATAATTCTGTTTGAAAATGTTTTATAGGGTCAAGCTGATTCACTGCTCGTCTTCCATTTCCTGCCTGCCCTGCTGCAGCAGACATAGCCGAAGTCTTCCATAAGCCCTCCCTCCGACATCAGCGCTGACATTGGAGAAGACTTCTGGTCGGCTATGTGTGCTGTGGCAGGGCAGGCAGGAAATGGAAGACGAGCCTCGTGGCAGGGCAGGTAGGAAAATCAGACAAGCCTCATGGCTTGAGTTGTATTGATCCTCGTGGGATCCCCGAGACCATGAGGGGCGTCCCCACAGGATCCCCACAACCTTAGGGGGCATCCCCATGGGATCCCCGTGACCTGAAGGGGGAACCCGCGGGATTCCCGTCGTCCCCATTCCCATGCAGCTTTCTAGTGGAGAATGTTCAGGCGGACTTACTAAGTCGTCACGTTCTAAATCCCAGAGAGTGGTGTCTAAGCTCCATGGCCTTTCAGTTGGGGTCAGTCCCTCATGGACATGATGGCCTCTCTTGGACGACCTTCTAACTCAGGGTCCCATTCCAATGTTTGATCTGGCTCCCTTTTGTCTTTCGGCTTGGCTCTTGAAAGGGGTCGCCTAGGTAAGAAGTGATCTCAATGCTCTTGGGGTCCCAGAGGCTTTCCACCTCTCGGGCTTATGAGAGGGTTTGGCGTCTATGGTGTGATGCATGTGGAGTGGTATCTTTTCGTGCTCCTTGCCTAACATCTTAGAGTTCTTGCAGGATGGCCTGGATAGGGGACTGGCTTGGTCTTCTCTCTGGGTTCAGCTTGTGGCCTTGTCAGCCTTTCGGGGGTTCTTGAAAGGTCAGCGTTTGACTGCCATTCCTGATGTGATTTGCTTCTAGCAGGCGGCCAAGACGAAATCTCCTCGATCCTCGAGATCTGGTTCCAGACACAGTTCTCACCACCGTTCGAGGCCTTTATCGAAGCATTCTTCTAGGCATCGTTTTTCGCAGGATAAACCATCTTCCTCCAAGCTTCGCTCTACTCCAACCTCGACCAGACCACCGACTCCTCATTCGAGGTCCCCAATGCTGGACCTCGAGGATATTCCGGTCTCGATTGCCTCGTCCAAGTCACCAGGCTCCTTTGATGCTTTTTTCCATGCCAAAGCCTCTTCTTCAACACAGGCTGCCTCGACGTCCTCGAGTCCTTCTCGAGGCAAAGCATTGCCAGATCAGCTATCTTTCTCGTCTTTCCTGTGACAGATGGCTGTAGACTTGGATGTACAATTGGATACTGGCTCCAAATATTCTAAGGAATATCTAGAAGTCATGCGTCTTCCTCAGCCTCCGGCAGAGTGTCTCAAGCTTCCACTTCATAAGCTTTTGAATCGGACTTTTGCTCGATGCTTGGAGACTCCTTTTTCCATACCAGCAGTTCCAGGAAAATTGGACTCGAGGTATAAAACTGTGCATCGCAAAGGGTTTGACAACTCACAGTTATCTCATCAATCCCTGCTTGTTGAATCCTCCTTGAAGAGATCTCATCCTTCCAAGGTCTATGCCACAGTTCCTCCTGGAAGGGAGGGAAAGACTATGGACAAATTTGGACGTCACACCTAACAAAATGCTATGATGTTCTCTAAAGTCCTCAATTATAATTTTTATTTCATCACTTATTTTGAAATTCTTCTTTCTCTTCTACCAAAGTTTTTGACTTATATGGATAACCACATGCATTTTGAGTTTCAAGAAGTCATTGCTTCTTTCTCTCAGTTACATCTTCATCTCCTCCAATCATCCTATGATGCCTTTGAGTTATCTGCCCGAGCGGCTGCTTGCTCTGTAGCTATGCGTCGTCTTGCCTGGCTTCGTACCATTGACATGGACTCTAACCTTCAAGACCGCTTAACTAACCTTCCTTGTCAAGGCAATGACCTCTTTGATGAATCCATTGAGGCAGCCACTAAGAAATTATCTGACCATGAAAAATCATTTGCTTCAATCGTCAGACCTAAACCAAAGCCAGCTCCTGCCAAGCCTGCACACCCTGCTGTTATCTATCAAAGGCGTTTTGCTCCAAAGCCGGCTCCTTATACTCGCCCTCCTCTGAAAAAACAGCAATCTCAGAAGCAACAGAAATCCCAACCTTCTGCTGCACTTAAGGCTTCTCAGCCTTTTTGACTGTTTACATCAGAGCATAACCTCCACCGTTCTGTCTCTGTCTCTTTTTCCCCCTATAGGAGGTCATATCCATCATTTTTACAACCGATGGACGTTAATTACATCTGACCTCTGGGTGCTTACCATCATCAGGGAAGGATACTCTCTCCATTTCACTCAGGTTCCACCAGAGCTTCCTCCAAGAGAGTATCCTTCCAATCCATCCCAGACAGCCCTTCTTCTTCAGGAAGCTCAAGCTCTGCTTCATCTCCATGCCATCGAACCAGTTCCCTTGGAACAGCAGAACACGGGGTTTTACTCCCATTACTTCCTTGTTCCGAAGAAGACAGGCGATCTGCAGCCCATTCTGGATCTCAAGACTCAACAAATTTTTGGTCAAAGAAAAATTTCGAATGTTGTCCCTGGCATCTCTTTATCCCCTTCTCGAGCAGAACGACTGGTTATGCTCTCTGGATCTCAAGGAGGCCTACACTCATATCCCCATTCATCCGGCCTCCTGTCAATATCTCAGATTTCGGGTGGGGAATCTGCATTATCAATACAAAGTGCTGCCCTTCGGCCTGGCTTCATCTCCCAGAGTGTTTACCAAGTGCCTGGTAGTGGTAGCAGCAGCTCTACGGAACCATGGTATTCAGGTATTTCCCTACCTAGACGACTGACTCATCAAAGATTCAACATCTCAAGGGGTTATTGTAGCAACCCAACGGACTACCTGGTTCCTACAAAGTTTGGGATTCGAAGTCAACTTTCCCAGATCTCATCTTCAGCCCTCACAGAATCTATAATTCATTGGAGCTGTTCTGGACACTGTCCAACAACGTCTGGAAGCTCTTCTTCAACTCTGTCACACAGTGTCTTCCCTCTCTTCCATTTCAGCGAGACACATGATGGTACTTCTGGGTCACATGGCCTCCACAGTACACGTGACTCCTTTTGCCAGACTTCACCTCAGAATTCCTCAGTGGATCCTGGCATCTCAGTGGACGCAGGTTTGCGATTCTCTTTCTCGATACATCACAGTCACTCCTTTGAAGCAGTCTCTCCATTGGTGGATGCTCTTTTCCAATCTTTCCAGAGGCTTGCTTTTTCAACCACCCCCTCATCGGAAGGTCTTCACGACAGACTCTTCGACCTACGCTTGGGGCACATATTTCCAGGTAGCCAGGGGTCCAGCTTGTGTCCTAGGAGTCTCGGGGGAGTTTGTTCCCTCCACACCCTCTGCTGTTTGGACCCCTTAATTCTTTTCACGTCCCCCCTCCTCCTCCTTCATCTAGACGCCCGCATATGGCCTAGGACGAGGACTTGTCTTCTGAGGAGATGCATGAGGACCTGGACCCTTGGTGAGACCTCCAGGATCCTCTCAGGACGGCCACTGGTACCAGGGACTTGATTTTTTTTCTGTTTACCAGCGAGGAGGCATTAGTGGTGTGCCTTTTTCAGAGGGACAAGCTCTCAGAACTCATTCAGCAGATCTCCTTGGTGTTGTGCTTTGAGGAGGCGCCACCTGAGACCCCTAGTGTGATGGACCCTCTTTAGGTTCTCTCCTCTGCTTCCCGCTCTTGTCCAATACATCCGTGTTTTTTCTGGATATGGAGACTCTCTAAACATCTTAGGATGTCCCTTTAATAATAATAATAATAAATAATAATTTTATTTTTGTATACCGCTATACCCAGGGAGTTCTAGGCGGTTCACAACAAATAGATGAGTTACATACAGTGTGATTTAAAAAAGAAGAACATAACAAGGCAATCGAAGAGTCAAACTAGTTTACATTGACAATTTAAGTGAAGGAAAGGCTAATACAGAGCACATACGGTATGTACTGTAAGAGAGTACAATTGAATTTATGAGAGGGGGGAAGAAAGCATATTATATGAGAGCGAGGGGGCAGGGATCTTGGAAGGGGGGGAGGAGGGGGAAAAAGTAAAGAAAGGTGGGCAGTGTTGAGGGGGGAGGGGAGAGTTAAGGATTTGAACTGTTGCAAAGAAGAGTGTTCGATCTGTTTTCTAATGTGGAGAGGGGGAGCGTTAAGGCGGAAGAGGGGGGGCATTAAGGATTTGGTCCATTGAAAAGTAGAGTTTTGAGCTTTTTTCTAAAGTGGAGGTATGAAGAGGCGTTAAGTATAATTTGGGTGAGCCATGAGTTTAGTTTGGCCGCTTGAAAAGAGAAGGTTCTTTCGAGGAATCTTTTAAGATGACATGATTTCAGTGAGGGGAAAGCGAACATAGTTATTCTGCGGGAGCTCTTATTATTATAGTTCAGGTTGAAGTGGGGGTAAAGATAGTCAGGTGACATACCCGATACAGTTTTGTAGCAGATGCAAGAGAACTTAAATAGGACCCTGGATTCGAATGGCAGCCAGTGCAACTTGTGGTAGAAGGGGGATATGTGTTCCCATTTCTTCAGGCCAAAGATAATGGTGTGCTTACCTTTGAAAACCAGATGTCAAGTAGAGAAAGATGATGATATTTTTGTCTTCCACCAGTCCCCATCCACAACACAAAGCTGCACCATTTGTTCTTAAATCGTTGGATTATTTTAGTGAAAATAATAAAGTGAATATTGAAGATGCAAAAGTTTAGATACTCTTCCAGTTGATTAATTAAGACCAAAAGGTTGATTGACTTGTTAGGCCTTCATTTAGTTGAGTGAAGACAATTCCATGTTGAGCAAATACTCTCAGGTTCAAGTTAGATTTTATTCATATTTATTCATATTTTGCCTTTCCTGAGTAATCACCCATATACAACCCACCCTTAAACTCCTGGGAGTAACAATAGACAGATGCTGCACAATGCAAGCCCATATCAACAAGACCTCCCAGAGAGCATTTCTAGCCATGCGCAATTTACGTAAAATCAGAAAATTCTTCGACAAAGAGCAATATAGGCTTGTAGTCCAATCCCTAGTACTAGGTCTATTGGACTACTGCAACATCCTCTACCTGCCTTGCCCTGCAATAATGATAAAACAATTACAGACAATCCAAAACATTGCACTCAGACTGATCTACTCGCTAAGAAAATTTGACCACGTCACCACTGCCTATCTAGACTCACACTGGTTACCAATACAAGCACGAATCCAATTCAAATTATACTATCTATTATTCAAAGCAATAAATGGCTCAGCCCCCAATTACCTAAACAACCGCCTGAACCAAAATCTCGCCGCTAGACAAAGAAGATCTAAGACTCCATTTACCTACCCCCCACTCAAAGGCACCCAGCGTAAGAAGATGTTTGACAGTCTGCTAGCGACGCAAGCAGTGAAATTGGACCATGCCATCTCCAACCTGCTGATGACAACAAGCGATTTCAAATCTTTTCGCAAAGAAATCAAAACCCATCTATTCAAAAAATTTATACAGATGTCATAACTCCAACCTGGATTCCCTTCAGTGTGACTCCCCCATCCTCCCTTCTTCACCAGTTACCCTTCCCCTCAAAGCCCAAGCTTGTCAACTGCTTCCCTAACTGCATATATAATGAAACTGCACTATATCTTATCTGTACAGCATCCCGAATTGTATATCCACTGGAATAGCCCAATCTTCCTTACCGTATCCCATTAACTAAACTATACTACACCATTCTTCTTGTAACTCCTCTGGAAATGTTCTTATTCTTGTAACTCTTCTGGAAAAGTCCAGAAGTCTCTTTGTAATCATCCTGTAAATGTCCAGATGCCTCTTTTGTAATCCGCCCAGAACTGCAAGGTTGAGGCGGAATAGAAATCAGTAATGTAATGTAATCAGCAGCAGTGTACATGACTGCCTCAGGCGGGTTGATGTCTGTTTTACATTGTGTGAAAGTCATGAAGACTCGGCTTTTTCTAATGTTGATTTATGTTATGTATGTTTTATACGGAAACTGTCTAGATATAGACAGTATATAAATTTAAAAAATGTATAATGAAATAAATTGTGTTAAAGTGTTTCATGCTTTGGAGTGTGGCCTTTTCTGATTATCGATTTTTCTCATGCTTTCAGGCATACATAGAAAAGTACATGTTTTCCAGTGTTGTGGCTCAGGATCTTCTGGATTCCTTCCTCAACTTTTTCCCAGAGCTGCAGGAGAATTGTGTGGAGAGTCAAGAAGGTAGATATAACTGCTGTTAGGGTGAGTTTGATGGAAGTGGGTTGAAGAGAGACCCTTTTTACTCCTAGTGGAATTCTATTCAACTGTACAATGCAGAATTTGCACAGAATACCTGATGTGGCCCAGAATCACATCTGCAATGCCTCTCTGTGGCCCAAATCTTCTGGCAGACTGCACAACCTTTGCAGGCTTCCCTCTTCTGTGTTTCTGCCCTCAATGATGTCACTTCCTCTTTCTTCGGGCAGGACCATGGTAGAAGAAAGCCAGTGGCAGGTTGCTGATTGGCATCATCGCTGAGGTATCCCAAATGCTGGATTGAGGACAGGGGAGAATATGTTGGCTGGGGGGGGTGGACCGGGAGGTACCCCAAATGCTGGATTGAGGACAGAGGAGAGTATGTTGGCTGGGGGGTGGACCGGGGTGATAGATTCTTGCTTGGGAGGGGATAGGGGAGAGTGAGAGGGATAAGAGATGCAGACTTGAGGGTGTAGGGGAGAGAGGCTGGCTCAGGAATGGAAGATCCTGCACACTGAGAGGCACAAAAACAAAGAAGAGATCCTAGATAGGAACTGAGCATAGAGACAGGGACACTGAAGCAATGCTGGGCATGGAGAGAATTGAGACAGGTATAGAAGGACTGCTAGACATAGGGACGTTGGATGCAGGAGAATGGAGAGGGATGAACTCAGGATAGAAACAAAATGTAAAATGAAACCGCCTCGAACTTATATGGCTTTGGAGGTATATAAGAATAAAATTATTATTATTATTATCCTGAGAAGACAATTATGAAAAAACAAAAGCAGGAAAAGAGACTCTAGGACCTATGTGAATGAAAAAATAAATGGATCAGACAACAAAAAATATTTTTATTTTGAATTTATTGAAATATATCAGCTTTCAGAAACATTGTTCAACAACGTAAAGGCAAAGTAACCAAACTTCACTACGGTGGGCTTTTACAAAGGTTGCTGCTAAAGCGAGAAAATCTCGAAGGTTCTTTGTTTTCTCTAGTATAATTTAATGATGATACTGAATTGTACTTAAATTCTGGATAATAATTAGCAAAAATATTTAAATGTTGTCAAACAGAATTTGCAAATTTTGTGTGCAGAATTTGGATTTTTTTTATTGTGCAGAGTACCTTTTGTAATAGAATCCCCCCCCTCACCGAATGAAGCCCTGAGCCTCTTGGTTATTCATGTAGTCCTCACCTGACACTGCTCTGCTGTTCTTTCTAGGTCTGGAGTTTGAACGTTGGTTAAACGCCACCGGGCCACCTCTGGCTGAGCCTGACTTATCTCAGGGTTATAGTTTTACCAATCCTGTGGAGACACTTTGCAAGCTCTGGACTGCCGATCCATTGGATGCTAGCGCCGCAGCTGCCAGTTCTGACATCACCACATGGAGAACATTCCAAACAGTGCTCTTCCTGGATCGGCTACTGGATAGGTCTCCACTGCCACATGGTAAGAGCCCCATTAGCTTAGGATGTGATGTCTCTGGGTCTGCCATAAGATGGGATCCTGAGTTCTGAAGGTAGGGTTGGGGTTCAAATCAGCATTCCCAGTAATGATAGTGGCTTTTGGAGCAAGGTCAAGTATTTCATAAGCCAAGAAGTATTTGTACAAGTGAAGAGTCAGTGTGGAGACGGCAGCATTTCAGAGCTGTCTGATGCTGTTGAAAACAGATTTTATCTTTACTGGAAACATTGCTTTGATCATGCATTAAGGAGCTTATTTTCTAAAGGATTTTTCGTGCATATATGGCTTCAGCTGTAACTGTGCAGATTCAGCCAGAAAGAGTAGAACTTATTTTCTGCAAAAAGGCAGAAATTACTAGATCCACCATATTGAAATTGTGCCCTTTTCCTGGAGGGTGGGGGTGGGAGGGTGCATGGAACATGAGCATTGCTTAGCTGGGAAGCTTGGAATAGAATAAGAATTAGTGGTTAGCTTGCTTAAAGTGACTTAAATCAAATTGTCCTTGGTTCTTTTAGTCTTCCCCTCCCCTAACATACACACCCCAAACCCGAGGTGCATTCCTTAATTTAATGGTCTGTTATCCCAATTAAGAAGACAAAAGGGAAATGTTTCACCACAGGGGATTTCATGATAGGTTATTTGCAGGTTTCATGACAGGTTATATTTGGGAAGCAAATATAAAATGTATTAGAGTTTTATAACCCACCACACATAGCAAGAACGTATAGTAAAAACTATACTCGCCCACCCTACACCCCATCCCTCCTAGCAAACCAACCACTTGTCTAAATCCTTGCACCCTTCCCTTGATGAACAAGAAAGAGACTGCAGGTAGCTGTGTTTCAAACTGTTTTCTAAAGCTTAAACAAGCTTGAGTTCACTTCAGTTACACAGAAAGACCATTCCACAGTCCAGTTACCATGTCTGACAAACATGACAGATGCATCCTGACCAACCTAAATGCCTTGGCCACTAGTAATGTCAAATTCCCAGAACCACTAGCCCATAGCTGCCACTGCCTCAAATGGGTGCCCACAGACAAGGCCCTGTCCTCCCAATTACCTTAAAAGCCAAACAATACATCTTAGACAACAGGCAAACCTTTACTGGGACTCCATGTAATGCTGGCTGGGGTAGATTTATGGAATAATCTGATTGATCAATTGAGATTAATAAAGGAGATAAAGAATTCTAAGTATCTTTTAAAAACAACCGTTTTTATGGAAGCTTTTAACATGGGGTGGATAAGAAGCAGTAGTGGGTAAAATAAATAAATGTAAGATGGATTACTATTAATTTTGTTTTGTATTGAATTAGTGCTGATTTTCGGAGAAAAACTTAAAATTGAGACAACATCAGAGGTGCTGGGTGGTGTTATACATTCTGATGTTACCTTTGCTGATCAAATTGATTCTCTAGATAAAAATTGTTTCTTTAGATTAAGAGCAATAAGATCATCCTTAAACCAGGTTAGTTTTAAGATTGTTGTACAGGCTGTTTTGCTTCCATACTTGATTACTGTAGTTCCCTGTGGGTAGGCCGATTGGCTACTCAGGGGTAGTTTCTAGTCCTTCAGGCTTACTGTTGGTTAGGCTTACGCCTGGGTTCCTCCTACTGAGGGTCACCTGTGAATCAGGGAAAACTTTCCCAACTAACTAGGTTTTTAGAGCAAGGGTCTTGATTCTCAACCCCTTAGATGGTTACGGCGAGGCAAGGAGATTGCAGACCCCCAACAATCGCTTGGGACCTCAACATCATCTCAGAGACCCCTAGGTCACATCCACCCAGTAGAGGACTCATAAAAAGGTCATTTCCTCCTAGGGATCTCCCTATTCTAAAGCACACACATGCAAATAGGTTCCAAATGCCTTAAGGGTCCTTCTTATACACAGCTGGTCGTCTTATACTGCTTCTCTTTCCAGTTTCTTGGGATCTCTAGGATGGAATATACACTCTGTCCCACTTCCTTTGTACTCCAGAATACTACAGCCAGACTAGTCCACTTGTAGAAGAGCTACATTGGCTGCCATTGAAAAAGAGAATTAAATTTAAGATTGCTTGAATGGTCCATAAGGCCATATATGGATTAAATTCCAGGAGGTTAATTTCTGATATTAATATTATGAGACCTTTTCATAATTCAAGATCAAAGCAGTGTTTCAAACTTTATTTTCCTTCTCCTTTAAATGTTTGCCATAATCACTTACATGAATCAACTTTTGAATATCAAGGACCCAAAGTTTGGAATAATTTACCATCAAATTGAGTCATATTATCAGTTTAGAAAAATGTTAAAGACGTATCTCTTCAATTAGTCTTTCTGGACTATTTGCTTAACTTGTGGAACCTAATTTTGAGGGAATCTGTACAATAAGCTGTATTGAATCCTTGTTGAAATTGTATGATATGATATACTATCCGCTTAGGTGTAAGCAGGCTACAATTTTTTTAAATAAATAAATAAGGCAAAGTTGTAGCCCTAACCCAGTGGTAGGCAAACTCATTAGTCAAGAGTCAAAATCAGCAGTCAAAAGTCAGTGGTAGACAAACTCATTAGTCAAAAGAGCCAAAATCAGCAGTACAACCATTAAGATTTGTTTTGAGAGCCATACCCCATGCCCACTTGCACTACGATGGCTATGTCAACCCGACTGACACCCTGCTCGCCCGCACGTAGTCAAAATTGATTCGTAGCAGAGCCTATAGAATGACACGGGGAAAAAATTTGTCTCCGTCCCCATCCCCGCAAACCACCTGATCCCATTCAACCTCAAATAGTTTTATACTGAACTTATTATATTATATTAAATTATTATTATATTAAAGTATAAAAAGAAACAATATTCTGTACAATTGTCAATTTATAAATCAGCGTCTTCTCCCCACTCTCTCTTCCCCATTTCCCTTCAGCGTCCTCAGCCCACTCTCTCTCCACTTCCCTTCAGCGCACGCACATAAAAACAAGCAAGCAATTTTATATCATTTTCATTCTATTCTTTCATAGAAATTAAAGTCTACATAATGCCAGTCACATAACAAAACATGATTTTACAAAAATAATTCCTTGCACAGTCAAGCCTGCAAGGATTACTAGATGTCTTTCAGCAGCTCCCCTCCCTCCCTCACCTTTGTGGCCAAGTCAAAATGATCTACCAACAATAAAATAAAAAAACAAAACACAAAGCACACTGTATGCAGAGAAAATGTTAATTATCAATTATATTCTGCGGTTTTTCAAAGAGGTCAAGGCAGATAACTTTATGCAATGTCACCTCAGTAACAACTATACAAAAATAGACAAATATACCCCCTCCCTTTTTACTAAACCACAATAACGGTTTTTAGCGCAGGGAGCTGCACTGAATGCCCTGCGCTGCTCTTGATGCTCATAGGCTCCCTGTGCTAAAAACCGCTATTGCAGTTTAGTAAAAGGGGGCCATCGTGCAAAATATAGACAGCAGATATAAATTCTCAAAACGGACACATTTTGATCACTAAATTGAAAATAAAATAATTTTTCCTACCTTTGTTTGGTAATTTCATCAGTCTCTGGTTGCACTTTATTCTTCTGACTGTGCATCCAATATTTCTTCCCTTCTTTCAGCCTCCTGTATGCTTCCTCTCCTCCAGACTTCATTCCCTCCCCCAACTTTTTCTTTCTTTCACCCTGCCCTTCTTTCTATCTCTCTCCATGCCCCCTTTCTTTCTGTCTTTCTCCATGCCCCCTTTTTGTCTGTCTTCCGTCTCCCTTCTTTCTTTCTGTCTCCCCCCCCTTTATTTCTCCCTGCCCTCCCCCAAGTCACCGCCATTGGGGAACATGCTGCCACCGCCACCGGGGAATAGGCTGCCACTGCCGCCATCGGGGAACAGGCCACCGCCGAGTTCTGAGCTCTCCCTGCTTCCCTTCCCCGCAAGGCCGACCAACTCTCCAGAATTGACATTGGGTGGCGAGAGTTGGTCGGTTCCAAGGGGAAGGGAAGCAGGGAGAGCTCAGAATTCGGCACTGGCTGTCCTCGATGGCGGCGGTGAAGCTTATTCCTCGCCAGCGGCGGTGGCAGCCTGTTCCCCAAAGGTGGTGGCTTGGGGGAGGGCAGTGAGAAGGGAAGGGAAGCATATTGGGCTCCCCTGCTCTAGGCGAGCCGCACTCAAGCAGCTAAAGAGCTGCAGTTTGCCAACCACTGCCCTAACCAAAGCTTCTTATAGGTCGCCAAATGCCCTGCTATGTTCCGGATACTTTGCAACTTCTTTGTAACATATTTGTGCCATTACAATGGATCAGGTGAGTTAACACTGCACCTGCACTACTTATAAAAATCCTGCAGTCTCAAATAAGGTTGCAACTGCCAAACACCTTCAGCTTTAGCCATCTCACTTGTACCAGTTGATCAACCTGGGAATCCAGCATCTTAACTTCCAACACCACCATAACATCCTTGTATTGGTAAGAAATGGTGGAAATTTCTCGTGAGAGGTGGTCCTTACCATCCACAAAATCCTAGGTTTTAGAAAACTTCTAAACAAACTCTGAAAACTTCTGAACCAACCAGTCATTCAAGGCTGCCACACAATCCCCTGGACTAGCCATATTGGGTCAAAGCAATGATTCCAACAATGACCAATCCAGAGTTAATCTACATTATGTATTTATCAGTAATTAAGGATAAGTGTGAGAATATGTGAGTTGTTCCCTTATACCAGTGTGTCTCAAACTGTGTGCCGTGGTACACTGGGGAGGAGGAGAGGCGCTGGCGATATCCACACATTTCCAGGTGCCTCGAACCACGGTCACTGCCTTTAGTGTTCCGTGGCTCGAGAAAGTTTGCGGGACACTGCCTTATACAGACTCATAAAACTGAATTCAGTGAACTGTTGGGTGTAAGGACCCGATGTTCTGTCGTCGTAATGCCAGTAAATTTTCCGATTTCAAAAGGATGAGCGATGCTGTAAAAACTGCATGCAGAAGAGATTCGCAGAGGTCCACAGAAATTCCATACAGTCACTGGAGAAAGTGACTCGCACATGCGCAAAATAGTCCACAAAAAGAGGCATAAATATTTGCATGCACCAGGAAATGCTACATCGTAAACACGTATGAGCGTCAATTATAGCCGTGCTTTATTGTAGCGCATCACGGGCGCACATCATATGCATTGATTGCCCTCAGAGGAGACGATGATGATGGCTGCCTGCAGATAGCGGGGATAAAAACTTCCATCCATAATGTTGTCCATTGTAGCGCAAAGCATGCATGCAGATCATAAACGCATAGAATTCACAGGCTTTTAAATTTTACAGGACAAAAACAATCCTGATACTTTATTTGGATTTTGGGGGGGTTTTTTGCTGTAAAACAAATAACTACCAATGCACTTCATATACGTCATATATGTGCGTCTGTCAATGCCAAGGTGGAGGGAAGGGGCGGAGAACTACCAGCAAACCATGCAGATACTTTTTTCTACACTGCCCCGGTATTTTTTTTTTTTTTAATTTCCGCCTCCCATGCAATCGGCATCCCCAGACCTGCCAGCATATGCTTTTAATGGACGCACATGAGTTGCGCTATTAACACAAGCGTATTTGACATTTATTAAGTATGATAAATGTATCTTGAACTTCCATCTCTCATGCAATCTATAGCCAGACCTGCTGTGTATACTTTTGACACACTACCAGCACCTCCAGACCCGGAGCGTTAAGTCAGCACTTCATTTTGTGCATCACTAGGCATTGTCTGGGCATCGCCTGGAGTGCTCATTTTAATATTAATGACCTCGTTGTACTACATTTACATAGTATTATTGGAAGATGCTATGAAGCATGGAAAAGACTGTGCAGAGCCATTATCCCTGATATTCTTCCAGATGTACCTAACCTCTCTCGACTTACCAATGTAATTTGAAAATATTTTCTGTAACATCGCTGTCTGTACAGTCTCTTCCTCTGTAAACCGCTCTGAACTGTTTGTGGTATTTGCGGTATACAAAAATAAAGTTATTATTATTATTAAGAGCATCTTATGCTAAAATACTTCGACACTAAAATGGTTATAACTGATTTAATGTTGATTGTTAAAGGCACAGTAAGTTCAGAATATCAGGGCCTAAGTGTTTGTAACTAGGGTCATGGAATCCAACAATTCCATTGTATCTGAATCTTGAGTGACCACTGATCTGGGACTTGGGCCTAAAAAGTAACATAAAAAGCAGCCCAGGTTTAAGGTGTGAGTAGGGGATTTAAACTCCTACTGACTCTGTCTGCACTATGATAGCGAATGTTTGCTTGTCCCCTTGCCTGAAGATCTTCTCACCCATTTAAAGAATCCTCTGGCTGCTCAGTTATTTATGCACCAATAAAACCATAAGGTCTCTCCCAAGAGTCACCTGTACACGAAGTGTCTCCATAGCAAAGCTTCTCTGCTCAGTTCATTAAGACATAAAATGGTGTTTGAGTTGGGATTTCTTTTTCCTACTACAGAGGTCATGGTGCAACTCTCCAAAAGTTACTCGTCATTGCTGGATTCCATGAATGCTGAGATTCGCATCCGCTGGCTGCAGCTGGTGGTGCGTAACAACTACTATCCTGATCTGCACAAAGTACGAGGTTTCTTGGAGAACCAGGTGAGAACTGCTTTCAGATGGTCATGGGGAAAACCATGCAGTTTGACTGCTCTCCCAAAATGCTGTATGATTGTCATTCTCTACGGGATACAAAGCAGAGAGATACTATGTAATGTAATGTAAAGTAATGTAATGTATTGTAATGTCATCGCCTGGAAATGTCCAGCTATCTTCTAATGTAATCCGCTTAGAACCGCAAGGTACAAGCAGAATAGAAATTACTAATGTAATGTAATATGCCAGTGAACTCTCCGCGGCTTGAGTCTGCTTGGACCCTGTAGTCCAAAGTTCCCTTGCAATGAATTGGCCTGTCCCTTTGGGTGAAACAGCAATTGCTGCCACTGTAGAGGATACTGCCTGGGGCTTTCTGTTGGGATGATCTGCAACTCCAGCCTCCACATGTTAGACTGCTGGGAACCTGCACCCCTAGAGTGGAATGGGACAATTCATCACAGGATGTTTCAGCATAGCTGCAATCAAACGGCCGCAATGAATCGTCCCATTACGGGGAGGCTGGGCTTCAGGCAGCACAGACAGAGACATAAGAATTGCCGCTGCTGGGTCAGACCAGTGGTCCTTCGTGCCCAGCAGTCCGCTCCCATGGCGGCCCTTAGGTTAAAGACCAGTGTGTATGTTCTGGTTCAGCAGGAACTTGTCTAACTTTGTCTTGAATCCCTGGAGGGTGTTTTCCCCTATAACAGCCTCCGAAAGAGCGTTCCAGTTTTCCCCAATATCAGCAACTCTGGCCGCAGCTTCTCCCCCCAGGGCTAGGCTATTGACGAGCAGCTGAAGGATGTGATACAGCAGCTCTGGTGACAGCTTTTCCCACCCAGGACATGGGCTCCCTGCCAGCCACCACTGCTGATTCCTGTCTTTACCCTACAATCTGCTGCTCTGGGGCTGACTCTTGCACAGGTCACTGGAGGACATATTTGGAGGTCTAATTCGTGGGGGGGAAGGGGTAATCGCAGTATAATTTGTAGGGGTGTGGAGAAGCTTCCCCCCCCCAAACGTTGAATCAGTTTCATCGCACTGAAACAACTGCAGTGAATCATCCTAGACTCCCCCCCCCCCCAGAGACGCCCAAGTACAGTAGCCATCATTCCTTTTACAATTGCATGCATAGGTGTCTAACAGTGCTCTAGAAATAAGAAGTAGTAGTAGGCTATCACTTCTGGGACCTGTGCCTTCCTTCCCTGCAGGAGAGACGGGCAAGCTTCCCCACTGCCATGAAGGAGAGTGCCACCATATACCTGATCCCCTGTCCCAGAAGTGATTCTGAACTCACCACTAAACACCTCATTTTGCAGAGGGGATAGAGTTGGGAATCCTGCTGACCTTTTCCCAAAATAGCACCCTGATACTGTGCTGCTCAATAGGGCTGAGGCTGGGAGTGTAGAAAGCCTGGAGCAGATGAGTGGCTCCTTGTGACCCTGGGCAAGTTGCTTAAGCTTCCTTTGCCCCAGGTACAGTTAAAAATACTTGTTATATACATTTGTAATATGTAAACTGCTTTGATTGTAGCAAAAGTGGTATATCATGTCCCAGCCCATCCATCCCCGGATGGGTGAGGCATCAGCAACACAGATATTTTACAAAGATGTGTAGCTGGGCATCTTTCCTGGTTATTTCTCTCATGCTGTCTTGTTTCCTCAGATGTCCCGGATGTACACAGTTCCCCTGTATGAGGACCTCTGTGCCAGCTCTTTGAACCCATTTGCGGTGGAGGTTTTTTATCAGACTCAGAATCAGCTGCACCCCAACCTACGGAAAACCATCCAACAGATTCTGCTGCAAGGAGTGAATTCTGCCCTTTCCTCCACAGACCCTGCCATGGTCGCACTGACCACACCAGCAGAGCCCACTCAAGGGGCCATATCTCTCAGGGATGTAAATGTTTCGGCATAGACAGCCAAGGTGAATTAGAAAAGAACAGGCAGTCATTTCCAGGCCTTAACCCTGTTGGATTGCACGCTCATAAGAGGGAGCTTCTCTGGAGCTGTGTGCCTACATGTGAATGTGTACCTGCTACTTGAGGATGAGTTGGAACCTGGGAGGCAACAGGCATCCACAGCTCTCCAGCTTCCCGCTTAGGAATTTTGCTGGCATCTGGAACCCTAAATGGGGAGCATTGTGTGGGATAGAGGGTAAAGTCGTATCCTGAATAAAAACAAAAGTTAGAGGCATCCAGATTTTTTTCCTCGGGTGGAGAGAGTGCATATGTGATGAATACTGTGGATGAAAAGTATTTCTCTGTCTTTTAGAACCAAGAGAGGTCACCAGAAACAGGTTCACACTATACAAAGTACTGAACCCCAAAAATGTCATTCTGCAAAGGCTGGTGAATGAAAGTACCCCTGGCCAGTCCAGGCTGTAGGCAATGAGCAGTGGAGTAAGAGCCTGCTAAGTCCTAAATCAAAAGAAACAGTAGAGACTCGTACATTAAGCAAGAGTTGAACTCATGAAATAAAAAGATTTCTCTCTCTGTATTAAGGACTCAGTGGAACAGACCCAGCATTGAACTGTTAAATTCTGGGCAGAATGTTTCATGCTTGAAACAGTGTGCAGATTTTTGTATATGGTTTTTAATAATGACAAAAAGCTACCAAACCCTAGCTCAATGTCCCTTATTTTTTGTCTTCCTTTCCCTATTACAACTGGGCCTGCTGAATTCATGCTTTACCTACCAGGACCAGCTGATACGATAACTCGCCACCGTGGAGTCCTGGATGTGACGTCACACGGCATTTTGAGGAGGGTGAGGAAGCTGGCTGTAAACAGCCGTGCAGGGACAGGTAACATGAAGCAGACAAAGCGAAAACATGCACTCCAACTGCTACAGTGCTAACGGCCTCCACCTTGGGAGGCTGAAGTACTGAAGCGCTATTTAGGGGGTTTTTGCACACACTATATTTCTAGCAGGATTTCCTGCAAATAAGCCTGGTAGAAGTATAGTGCCTGTAGGTTTGTTACAAGATTTTTTTTCAGATGAGATGTAATTAGTTTTTGTGAAATCATATTTGCAAAGTTATATTCATGTATAGTTTTACTACCTGCTCAGGTTAATGGGCTACTTTGCATAATTTTGCATCAAAGCAATTTAATTCATAATTTGCTTTTGTAAAACTACATGTGAAAAATAGCTGTTTGCAAAGCAGATGATTGAATTTTGTATGCTGACAGGGAAACCGTGCAAACACCATGTGCGAGTTTGCCTGTTCAGCATGCAGAGCAGCCTTTGCACAATGTTACGCTGTTTAGTACATTTGGCCTGAAGGGGCTAAGAACTAATATTGTGGCTTGTACTACTGGCTTTTCTGTAGCTCACCATCCTCCTTGCAGAGGGCAAGGGAACTCTTTCTTGTGGCCTTAACTGACTGGCATCTATCCGAGCCTTTCCTGGTTACAAATGTTAGCAGCTTTAAGTGCTCCAGTGATGGCAAGCAGTCTCCGCAATGGAAGAAACCCCCCCAGGCAGACTGACTTGTAGGAGCATGCAATCTAGTGGATGTCCCAAAACGTGGCTGGGCCCACTCTTGTGCCAAGTGACTGCATCACAATGCTACAACAGTTCTGCTGTGCTGTTTTCAATCACACTGTGCTCACAGGGTACCAGTAACCCTTGGCATGAACCCTTGTTCATGAGTTCTGATATGTGGCACGAGAATGACTTACAGGTCTCCTGAATTACTGTGTACCTTTTGATGAGGGTGGTGAGAGTCTCACTGCTCTCATGTGAAGCCAAAACAGCCCCTATGCACTTCTCTGAAATGTGCCTGGCATTGTCTTTCCTGTGCACTTTGTTTGTTGCTGTAGGTAGTGAGACAGTGGGTGGGCTAAAGGGTGGTCTAGGACTCGTGGTATGGAGTGGGGTGGTCAGATGCATTCACTTTTTAAAAATCATTCTCCATTTGCCTTAAAACTGAAGCCACACACACAATAGGCCGTTTGCAGCAGTAATCATCTCAGGCAAAGAAAAAAAGCTCAGTATTGTGTGTGTGGATGTACACAAATGCTATATTAGGCTTCGCATTTTGATATATTTTAATTTGCATTTAAGATTGTAAGCTACTGGCCAAGAACTCCTAAACCACTTTGTCATGTGGATTCCCTGGCCCCCATTTTGTTGCATTACAAAATCTTATGAGCTCCCTTTTATATCACTGTAGTGTCTCAGGTCTCCCGTTTGTAGCACTACAATATCATATGAAGTCCTGACCTCTCTATTAGAGCACTAAAGTGTTATATAGTCTCAGGCCTCCCTTTTATAGCACTATAGTGTTAAGCAGAGTCTCAGACCTCCCTTTTGTAGCACTATAGTATCATGCAAAGTCTTCAGGCCTGTTCTTTTTTTTTTTTTTTTTTAACTATTATCATGTCATGGACCATCCCGGACCTCTCTTTTATAGCACTATATTGGCACATGGAGTCCCAGGCCTCCATTTTGTAGCACTATCTTGTCTTGTGCTATCCCAGGCTGCTCTTTACTAATGTTGTTTATGCAGCAGGAGAATGTATTCTCCCCTCGTGGGGAATTTTAAATCTGTTGGAGTCTTAGGATGTCATTGATTTAGCTGTATGAATAAAACAGAAAGTGTGAAGTGCTGTTTGCTCTCTTCTGTCTCATTCAGATGTTGTGTTGAACAAATGTATACTTCTCCTTCTAGCAGGAGTGCTATATGTATGTCCTATTCAAGCATGGTCACTGACCCTGTGGCCTCTGTGCCTCAGTTCTAAACAGAGGAAAGAATGGTATGCCAGGTCTGCCTTTCCTGAAGAAATACTGCACTCTACCCTTGTACCTAAGCATCCTCTTCAGTTAGCCCAAGCAACCCCCTCCCCCCACCATCACCACCTGCTTAGCTCAGGCTTCCTCCCTGATGTCCAGGCATTTTCCGAAGACAAGCAGGGGCTATGCAGGCACATTTGTTGGTGAAGTCCGCTGTCTGAGCCTATGTGCCGGTGCTCCCCCCTAGCTAAGTAAGCTTTATGCTTACCGGGCATATGCAGGCATCAGTACTCCCCTCGGATGCAAATTTTTTTTCTAACCGCTCCTGACATGACCATAGCTCTCCCCTAAGTTTCTTCTGTCAAATATAATTTTTGAAAAAGAACAACAACAAATATTTATTTAGTTTATTTTTAAAGTTTCTATGCTGTCTAATTCCTAGGCAGTTTACAAAATTTAAATGCAGAGTGATTTCTCTAACAGGACAAATCAGACCCTATAAAAAAAGCATTTTCTCAATTGCCCTACCAGTGAATTCACCCCCGCACAACAGAAGGTCATTGCACAAGTTTCAACATATTTCAGATTAACATTGGCCTTTAACAAACCAGAATTTTCAGAACACAACAATCTTTTAGGCTACTAAGTAGTCATCTTACTCTTAAAGTATTCTGGGGTTGTACCATTCAAAAATTGATGATAAATCATTGCAATCTTATACTGTACGCTAAATGCTACGGGCAGCCAGTGCAATTTCTGAAACCAAGGTGTAATATGGGCATATTTTGATGATCCTGTAATCAATCTGGCTGCTGCACTTTGCGCACTCCCAGGTATAGGGCACTGCAATAGTCAAGCTTCGATAAGACCATAGCCTGTACTACAGTGTGGAAATCAAAGGATGACAACATCGGCTTCACTCGATACAGTGAGTCATAGCCAGGGCAGGATTAACCAATAGGCCAACTAGGCACATGCCTAGGGCCCGAAATGGTCAGGAGGGCATCAACATTGTTTTTTCCAAACAGCAATTGGCCCCTCCAGCATTGATTGCCAACAAGCAAGCAACGCAGGTAAGAAAGGCAACGGGAACTGTAATTGTGCAAGCAGTGCTGCTTGTCCAAAGCTTCCCTCTGACGCAGCTTCCTGTTTCCGCCTGGGCGCATGGTGGGGTAGGGCGGGGCAGAGGACCCAGTGTACTTGTGTGCCTAGGGGCCCTCGATGAATTAATCCTGCCTTGGTCATAGCCAAGCGGTAGCTTAAAAAAAAAAAAAGGAAAATTGGACTGAGGAACCCGCTTTTGCAGAAGTCAGCTTTTTCAGCCTACAAATTTGTTTCAGTAGCAGCGCTGGTATTTTAAACTACCGGGCGCTAGGACCACAAAGTATTTTTCTGACTAGTTCTTCAAGCCACGATGGATGGCGGCTCGCATTTACGAGGCGCCAGAACTTTACCTCAGGCAAGTCAGCCGCTAACACCACCGCTAGCTCCCTCCTCCCGCTAACTTCCTCCTCGGCACTGCAAGAGGAGGGAAGCCAACGCATGCTGATGCTGCTAGAAAAGAGAAAACCGGTAATATCAACAGGGGGGAAAAAAGAAACAGCTCCCAATGTTGGACAGAAATTTGACACCCTCCCCTCCACCGGCGTCTTTGTTATCCCGGAGCGCAACTTCTAAAGTGGCAGCAGCTTCTACTTCAATGGATGCAGCAGGAAAGGCTCCCATGGGCTCAGTCTTGGCCTCGCGGTCCTTTCCTTTGGTGGAGACTAAATCTATTAAAAGTGTAAACAGAAATGGGGCCTTCTCTTATTTTATTAGAACCGGAGCCTATTCCTTCCCCCCCCCCCCCCCAAATGAATTTCTCTTTCTGCTCTTCACCATGCACCCTTTGATCCTCTGATCAAAATTTATTAGTAGTCCCATCACTTAGACACATCAATTAGAGAATGACACGGTGGCTGTTACCCATGGCGGAGGGAGTGCTCACTGTGGGCATGGGAACAAGGCAGAAGACGCTGGAAGGGAAATGGGGAAGACAGATTGGGGAGAAGACAGAGATGCCAGACTGGGGGGGAGCGGAGGGAAGAAGATGGATGCCAGACCAATTGAGGGGGTGGGTGAAGGGAGAGGCACAGTAACAAAGCAAATGGAAGTCGCTGAGAGAAGAGAGATAGTGGATGGAAGGAATTGAATGAGCAGATGAGGAAAGCAGAAACCAGACAACAAAGGTAGAAAAAAAAATTTATATATATATATATTTTTTTTTTTTTTGCTTAGGATAAAGTAGTATATTAGTTGTGAGGATAAAAATGTATAAACAAAGCCCTGCCAGCTGAACATCTCTTTCTCTAGTTCAGCAGCCAGAACTTTGATTTATAAGGAAGGAATAAGCTAAATATTGCAGTACTGAGGCTTGTATGGATGCTACGGGGATAGGGTGGTGAAGGGAATGTGGTCCGGGGATGGGGCAGTGACAGGAACATAATTTTTCCCCATGTCATTCTCTATCTTGTAGCTTCCGTATTTAGGAGTGCTTCGATGAACGTAAGAGAGCGAGTTGGAGTGAGGTTAGACTTTTGATAATTGATGATGAACCCTAGAGACTGAAGGGTTTGAACTGTGGTATGGATGGTTAGAAGTAACTGGTCCTTGGAATGAGCTATCAGGAGCCAATCATCTAAGAACAGAAAGACCATGTGGTGGTGTTTTCGCAGATGTGCTGCTACCACAGCCAGGCACTTCATGAAAACTCTTGGTGCTGACGAAAGGCCAAAAGGTAGCACCTTGTACTGGAAATACTGAGTCAGGAATTTGAACCTCAGGAAATGCCAGTGAGAAGGATGAATGTAAATGTGAGTAGGGTGGCTAACCAATCGTATTGCTTCAAAAGGAGGATAGTTAGAAAAGATATCATCTGGAATGTTTAGTTTTTGAGGCAGGCATTGAGAGGTCTAGGGTCTAGAATTGGTCATAGACCTTGAGTCTTTTGGGGAATGAGGAAGAAATGGGAATAAAATCCATGGGTTTGTTGAACTGGAGGCACCTCCTCGATGGCGTTGTTTAGTAGACGAGAGACTTTTGCCACAAGTTGTGGAATGTGCTAAGGTACCGCAGAAGGTGGAGGAGGTTGAGGAGTTACGTTGGGAAGGAAGTTGAGAAAAGAACCCTGGGCAATGATGGTGAGAACCAATTGGTCCGATGTGATAGCCTGCCAAGCTGAAAGGAAATTAGTTAGCACTGGTAAAAGGTCAAAATCCAGACGAAGGATTTATAGCTTTAAGCTGAGGCATAGATGGCTGCTTTCTATCTCTTGAACACTGTTTAGGTAGGAAGGAGGAAAATGATTGGGTTCTTTGTAGAATAGGTCGGTCGGTTATATAGAGCAAATCTACGTCGTGGTAATATTGCTGGAAAAACTGCTGATGATAAAGCCTTCAGTAAGTGAAAGAAGATGAGGACCGTTAAAACTGGTGAGACTGCTGCAAAGGATGCACTGAGCATTTCCTACTAGTTAAAGAATCTTCTTTCAGCTGTGAAACTGTTGCTTTGACCTTTTCACCAAAAAGACTACCACCCAAGTAGGGAGCATCTGCTAGTCTTTCATGCAGGTCTTCTGGAGATCAGACACTCGCAACCATGCTGAGCATCTAGATGTTTTAGCTATGGCTGCAGTTCTAGATGTCATATCATAGGCATTGTAATTGGTTTTGATGAGATAAGTCAATTCTTGAAGGGCGACAAGAAGATTTGGGAAAGTTTCAAGAGATGTGGACTCCCAACTGCTGCAAAATAGTGTTGAAAATGTAGAATTTGCAGTTGATGGGCAATTATTTTTGAAGAAAGCATAGAACCCTGGTAAACCTTGTGACCCATGAAATCAAGGGGGCGTAGGTTCTTACTCAGGGGTGCCTTTTGAGGTCTTTACTCGGGGGGGGGGGGGGGGGGGGGCTTTTTGAGATTTTAGCTTTCTTGATAGCCGACTCCGATACCATCGATTGGTGAAGAAGTTGTTGAATATCATGACCAGGAGCCTTGTGAACTTTATATTTGAGCTCTAAGCGCTTGGGCACTGTAGACAGTGAAAAAGTGTGTTGTTGTTTTTTTTTACCAATTTGCTAGTTGCAGATCCTGCAGAACTTGATGGTAAGGCGACAAACCCTTTCACTGGAGTTTTACAAGACTGTAGAACAGCTTGAAAATCTTTGCTACCCATTAGAATGGCAAGAAGAAACTTTCTGTAAAAACTTTGCAACGGAGTACTCTTTTCTGTGGGACTAGGCTACCTCGGCTGAGGATCAGTGACTGGTAGGATGTCTGGCTCTGACTAGGGTGGAGGAGAATGTGGTTCCTGCATCGGAGGAGAGCAGATAGGTGTACCTGGACCCCACATTGCTAGAAGAGATGGTACCACTGGACTTGAGGAGAGGTTCTTCTGGGGCAACCTGTTGAACATAAGTTGAACCATGTTGTGCTTCCAGAACAGGAGGAACCCGAAAAGAAGTCTGAAGGAGAGAAGCACTATCCTGCATAAACTTTTGGAGCAGGGCATTTCCAAGTTTATTAAAAATTTGTTATACCGCCTTATCAAATATTTCAAGGTGGTTGTACAATTAAATCAAGGGGGAACAAATAGTAACAAAAAGAAAAAACCCTGACATCATCAATTAAGACAACAGACAAATAAAGACAAAAGGACATACTGAAACAAGAGGAAAAGGGAGAACTACAATATAAATAAAGAAAAGAGAAACACAGAAAAATACAAAAGGGCAGGGTGACAAACTGAAGTGAACTGAAATTAAGTTTATAAAATCCTTAAAGGACAGTCAAACTTGGAAAGCAACTTTAAAAAGAAACGTTTTAAGGAAGGATTTGAATTTCTCCATAGATGTTGTCTCTTTTAAGGAATTAGGCATCGAGTTCCAAAGGGAAGGAGCAACAACTGAAAAAATGGAATTTCTCCTGGTATTGATGGAGAACACAACATCCTTGCAGATTCCTTCAGCAGGAAACTCGACCCCCCACGAGTAGACCCTCGACCCTGCCATTTTGCATCAGATATTTCTTCATTGGGGGAACTCCCATAATGACTCTCTTTGCTTCCCAGGACAATGCCATTTGCAAAATGTTTGCTGTCAGCGCCCAACTTCTCGAGCAATTACACAGAATGCTTTCTCCATACATTGGGGCCATGACATTCTCTACACTTTTCCTCCATTCCCTCTAATATCCAAGGTACTTCAGAAGGTTGCTATGGACAAGACTCACATTATCCTCATTGCTTTTCATTGGCCCCGTCAAATCTGGTATTCACTCCTGATGCTCCCCCAATTTCTCTCAGCGACCATCTGTCAACAGCAGGGCCAGTTATTTCACCCCAACCTTCACAGTCTGTTTGACAGCTTGGAAATTGAAAGCTCATTCCTCTAGCAGCAAGACGGCCTTCTATTAGAAAGTCCTATCACTCTAAATGGAAACAGTTTTCCATCTGGTCTCAAAATCACCATCAAAATCCTATAAACTGTCCAACGGAACACATTTTGTCGTATCTCCTGCATGTGTCTGGTCTTAAATCTAACTCAGTTCGATATCATTTGGCAGCTATCTCAGCTTTTCATATTCCTGTGGATGGTAAGCCTCTCTCACATATCCACTCATCTCCAGATTTCGCAGAGGTCTTCATAATCTCAAACCTCCCATCCATGATCCCCCTCCAGCGTGGGACCTGAATTTGGTTTTGGATGTCTTAATGCAAGACCCCCTTTACACCATTGGGATCTGCTTCACTTTCTTTTACTTGGAAAACAGTTTTTTTTACAGCTCTAACTTCTGCCAGAAGAGTTAGTGAACTTTGAGCACTGGTTACATATTATCCTTATCTTCAATTTTTTCCTACTAAAGTACTGACTCCTGCACATACCCAGAAAGCATAAAGCTTACCTAGGGGAGAGCACCGGCACATAGGCTCAGTCAGTGGACTTCACCAACAAGTGTGGCTGCATTCCCTTGCTGTCTACAGAGAACACCTGGTACACTATGTACAAAATGCAATAGTCTCCCAGGATCTAATTCTTTATGTGTATGGTTAGAGAAACTGATCAGCTGTGACATTTTCTAGTATAACCATGTTGTCCTGAATCATAAGGAAAGCAAGATGCTGAACTAAATGAGGTCAGTGCAGATGCCATTAAATTACAAACCAAGCTGCCTGTCTCTACCATCTCTGCTCCTCTGGAACCATTTGAAACAGATCCATTAGTATTGCTGCCAGAACACCTCTGAGCTCTCATATTTGATTGATTGTATTCCTTCTACTGTCATGGGTCTTAGGTTTATGTGGCTACCAGCATCCCCCTCAATACAATCTGTATTCCTGCCCTGTATGTTATTTTCTGTTACCAGTTTTCACTCATTCTACCTCTCTGAAAGTGCTATTTTCTCCTGCTGCTTTGGTTCACATTTTCAACATCAAGCTTTCAGCAGGTGCCACAGAGGCTAATGTAGTTTTATAGGGTAAGTGTGATGTTTATATCCTGGCTTACTGACAGATAAGATTTCCCTGTAATAAATGCTGAGATTCCGTCTGATCTTTCTGGACATCCTTTTTGAGTTTCCAAATGACATAAGCATGCCCGATTATATATCACAGGCGATTAGACTTGTGGGCGGACTTCAGGCCAATCTACTTTATAGCAGCAATAGTTTGGGAAGGCTTCTTAATGCTGTGGGTGGGCTTCATATGTTTTCGTGTCAGGCTTTCTGTTAAGCAGGTGCCTCCTGTGCTCCACCCCCCCGCCCTAAAATCCGTTTGGTCTGTGACACACGCGAGGTTGTTCGTTGTGCAGCTCAGCCGCGCGCCGCCACCTGTCGCGTTCTGGTGACGTCACGGGGCGGGGCCGGCCTCGCGCGAGCCATGCCATCCCCCGCCAAGCGCCTCTTCCGAGATCCGGATTTCCCGGCCAACAGCGCCTCGCTCTCCCGCCACCCGGCCGGTCCTCTAGCGCAGCTCGGCGGGGACGTGGCCTGGCTCCGACCGCAGGTGGGTCCGGGGCATTTCTATAGCGCTTGAAGTCCCTGCTCCCAAGAGCTTACAATCTTAGGTCAGCGCTCTTTGACTCTGCTTTGAGCCTATGGATTTTTAACCATTTCTAGTTCGCTTTGTCCAGCCTTTGGTTATGGCGGTATAGAAGAATTATGCTATGTGGGCCCTCAGTCTGGATTTGAAGACTGACCTATCGAGCGAGGGTAGGAGGCCCCCCCCCCCTCTGATGTCATTTCCTGGCCCTGCAACCAGGAAGTGATTTCAGAGGGCAACTAGGCTGCTTGCTTGCTTTGGGGGAGGAATGGAGGGTGTGAGCATGGGGTGGAGAGGTGCTGGTGCGCCCCACCAAGATGACACCTGGGGCGGTTCTCCCTCCCTCCCACCCCCACCCCTTACTACACGGAGGCAATTTTTTTCTAGGTATACAGTGCAGCAAGGTAGAAGGGACAGTCTGGAGTTGGCTGTAAAGGAGAAGTCTCATCCCTCAATAACAGCAAAAGCTAGAAAGAAGATGACGGGGAGCGGCAGACCCTGACTTTCTGTCAGGCAGTGTGCTAGAGCACTCCGTGGAAAGAGAACCTCTCCCTTCAAGCAGCAAAGGGACACCTCTTTTCTGATTATCACTAGGGGGATTATCACATTCACTTCCACCCCCACCCCCCCCCCTCACAGCTCACCTGATCCCATGCTTCCTGACAACAGGTACGAACTTTAGCACATAGATCGGCCAGGGATTCTGTTCATGCTACTTCCTCATCCAGCTTCATCCAAGATATGCACTTTCAAATGTACTCGCTAGGGACTGTTCCTCCTTATGGGAGGACCTGCTGTACATGTCAGGAAACCAGAGCTTCATGGTGTTGAAGTCGTATCTCCAACTCACACAGTACTTGGAATTAATTGGGGTGGACATCCAATCAACTCTGCCAAAGGTTACTTTCCTCATCTAAGGGGTAAATAGATAGCCTTTCTGGCCCATTGCATTTCATCTTCCATCAGTGTCTATTCAGTTCTGCCTAGATTCAGGGCAGATTAAAAGTAATTAATTTCATTTAGTTGCGAATTTTACAAGTTCTTTAGCATCCCTCCAGAGCAACACAGAACAGATGGGTTTACGCTCCTCTGCCAGCAGGTGGAGACTGAGACATAATGGTACAAGTGAGCTGTGCAGTTCCATCTGCAATCAGTCTGTTCTCAGTCTCCAGCAGGTGGAGCTGGTAAGCCTGTGCAGTCTTTCCCTGGTTTAGGGTAGGGCCTGTTGGATTTGTTTAGTGGCCTCCTTGTCCCTATTGTGGGTGCTAGATTGAGCTTGGGGACCCTTTTGGAGGTCCAACTGAGGTGCCACACTCAAAAGAGTCAAGTCCCTCCCCCCCATAACCCCCACCTCATATTTTATTTCTTTAGAAGAGTCTCAACTGTACACCTGGCTACCCTTCAGGCACATACTACAGTTTAGAGAGCCTGTGGGGTCTGCTCTATTCTTGCAGCTGTGGGTTGCGAGATTTTAAAAAAAAAAAAAAGAGTAAAACAGAAAAGATACAATCAAAGAGTTCTGCATTGATGAAATGGTCATAAGTAACAGAATTCTGTAACTGATGGAGTAGACAAATAGTCAATCTAGAGCAGTGGTTCCCAAACCCTGTCCTGGGGGACCCCCAGGCAGTCGGGTTTTCAAGAGATCCCTAATGAATATGCATGAGAGAGATTTGCATATAATGGAAGCGACAGGTATGCAAATCTCTCTCATGCATATTCATTAGGGATCTCTTGAAAACCCGACTGCCTGGGGGTCCCCCAGGACAGGGTTTGGGAACCACTGATCTAGAGGAAAGGGGATAATGATTTTGTTTTGATTGATTCGTCCACTTCTTTGTTCATTTTAAGATATATAAGAACATAAGCGTTGCCTCTGCCGGGTCAGACCAGGGGTCCATCGTGCCCGGCAATCCGCTCCCGCGGCGGCCCCCCAGGTCCATGACCTGAAAGTGTTCCCTACCTAACCTAAAATATCCATACCCTATTCGCTCAATGTCCTGTAAGGTAAACCTCTATCTGTACCCTGCTATCCCCTTCGCTTCCAGGAAGTCATCCAGTCCCTTTTTGAACCCCAGAATTGTACTCTGTCCTATCACCTCTCCGGGAAGCGCGTTCCAGGTGTCCACCACCCTCTGAGTGAAGAAGAACCTCCTTGCATTCGTTATGAATCTGTCTCCTCTCAGTTTTTCTGAATGACCTCTTGTTTTAGTTGTCCCTGCTAGTCTAAAGAATCTGTCCCTCTCCACCTTCTCTATGCCTTTCATGATTTTATAAGTTTCTATCATGTCCCCTCTCAGTCTCCGCTTCTCCAGGGTAAAGAGCCCCAGCCTGTCCAACCGTTCGGCATATGAAAGGTTCTCCATACCCTTTATCATCCTCGTTGCCCTCCTCTGGACCCTCTCGAGTATTGCCATGTCCTTCTTGAGGTATGGCGACCAGTATTGGACGCAGTATTCCAGATGTGGGCGCACCATTGCTCGATACAGTGGCAGGATAACTTCTTTTGTTCTGGTATAACTACTTATTCCTGATATCAATTTGATGTGTATCTTAATGGCTGGAAGGTATATTATGATTAACTAGTGTTTTAGCCCGTTACATTCGTTACAGTAACGGGTGCTAGAATAGCCCTACCTATACCCTGACTCTGACCCCACCCATGCCCCACCTCTATCATGCCCGGACCCTGCCTCTCACTGATCTCAGTCCCACCACCTCACCTTTCACCATTTCCTTTGTACCCTTGCATTTATCACCCGACAGGGTCTTTACTTACCCGAGGAGGCAGCAGCAGTCCTGACGTACTAACCTTTCCTCCCTCAGTGCCCCAAAGCAGCAGTGGTCCTACCGCTTTTGCCATCTTTCCCTTTCCTGTCCCCCTCTGTCCTTCCCCAAGACCATCTCTCTCTCCTGCCCCCTCTACCCTCCCTGAAGTCTATCTCTCCCTGGTCAGAGCATTGCCTGTGTTGGGTTGTTGTTTTTGATTTTTTTAAGACATTTAAATATAGAGCACTAATTTCTCCAGATCCCAAGAGGAATGTGGTTTTTAAAAGGTTTGGCTTAAAATGCATAAAAAGTCTAAAAGCGGAAAGCACTTATCATACTCGCCCGACGGCTGCCCAACCGTTTCACATTTTTCGTCAGGGGCTGTGCTTCCATAAGCTATTGCACATAAATCTAAAAAAATACATACAATCAATGATTACTTGAATACTAATAAAGTGCAAAAACGAGCAAACAGTGCATAATTATGAATGTTCTAAATCTCTAAAAATACTAAATACTAATATATATTTTAAGAAATTACATGTTACTCATGGTATAAAGACGGAAAATACTTGTTCTATCTGAACCTGTAATCAAAATAGGATACAAAACACTCTTCAGCCCACAAACATTGTTGTGAACCGAAGCAAACATAGCTCTGATTCATTTCTATAATAACAAACATACTGTTATAATTATAAATGAACACCCTAATTGTAACTCAATGAAAATAGATGACTTTTGAAATCAAAACGTACTCTCAATGAAATGTACACTACCAATCGCAAACTACACAGATAGGTCAAAATGGCAGCAGCGTCCTAAACATTAAATACTCTCGCCGCATTTGCCAATCAATCCTAATACAAAACCTAAATCACAATTTAACAAGTGACAGCGCCTTTCAAACATTATTAAAGTTGATACAAACTACTTACTTTATCAGGCAAAATTCATATAAAGTTCATGTACGCCTCATAATTAATACCCACACAACAAAATGTTGTGTCGGGCACCCTGAAAGGCGGCGTTTTTAAACTCATGACCGAATGTGCCTGACCAATCAAAATACTTGCAACGTGATGATGACAGCACGCTGCAACGTCAAGTCAGATTTTAATTAAACGTAAAACTGTGTGATTCAATGTTACTAAAGACTTAAAGCCACACATCTTTACAGTAATTGTATCAGTTGTAATGAAACTTGACACATAATGTAGTGTCATTAAGAAAAATGATTACAACAACAATTGATCTGATAAAATAAACGAGTGGTAGTGACATACATTGAGAGGCCCTATAGTTATTTACTAAAGAAAAAGACAAAGAAAACGGAAACATAAAAAGAACAGAGAGGCTTCACAAGAGAAATTCAAAAAAAGGCTTTCCATTTTATATTGATGTTAAGTCCCATGGGTTCCAACGACTTCAATCGGTGGATCCAGCGTTGTTTTCGTTGCACTAAAAGTCTATCTCTGTTGCCTCCTCTAGGGTTGTCAATTTCAGAATCGATGACCATACATTTCAAATGAGAAAAGTCATGTTAATAATCAAGACAATGTTGGACAATGGGAGCATCCATCTTATTGCATTTCAAGTTGGACCTGTGTTCACTTAAGCGTGTCCTAAGGCACCTTTTGGTTTTACCTACATAAAACTTTAGGGCAAGGACAAATGATGACTTAGATCACATACATACTGTTGCAATTACTAAAGAATCTTAAATCATAAGTCTTGCCATCTTGAGGATTAATGAAAGTTTTAGACTGGAGCATAATGTCACAACTTTTGCAGGATCCACACTTGTAATGTCCCCGGATATCTCTAATAATATGAGGAATAGTTGAATCCGATGGTCTGATGATTTCTTTTAAGTTACGTCCTCTACTGAAAGCTGGTCTTAAAGGAATATCCGAAAACACAGGGTGAGTCTGAACAATCTTCCAATTGTTCTTTAAAACATAGGTTAACATGGGACTGGCATTAGAAAACTGTAGAACACAAGTCTGAATATCCGGATCTGTTGTATTGGTATCTGTATCTTTTTCCTTTAACAAATGTTCTCTATGGTTATATTTCCCACGTTTATAACATCTCTTCAGATTATGCTTATCATAACCCCGGTCTTGTAGATCGGAGACCAATCTTTTGGAATGCTTGGTAAATTCATGGTCACTGTTGCATATCCTCCTGAATCTTAAAAACTGTGTGAATGGAAGATTATCTCGAAGGTGTCTTGGGTGGCAACTCTGGTTATGAAGAAAAGTATTGCGATCAGTATTTTTCTTAAATATTGTAGTTTCAAAACCAGAAGGAAATTGCGTTATTGATACATCCAAAAAAGAGATAGTAGTGTATGAAACATTATAAGTAAACTGAATATTGGAATTACAAGAATTGAGCCAAATAACAAATGACTTGAATTCATCTAAAGATCCAGTCCATAACACAAATGTGTCATCAATGTACCTCTTCCAAGTGTGTAATTTGCTGTTAAATGGTGAACAAAAAATCCAATCTTCCTCAAACTTATTCATGTAGAGGCACGCAACAGAAGGAGCAAAAGTAGCCCCCATTGCCACACCGCTTTTTTAAAGATATTAAAGAAAAAAATTTTCTTTCATACAAATCCTTGATAGTGATAAAACAAACTCACTGGGAACGCGATGACCATCAGAGAATTGTTTATCTTAAAAAGGGCAATAATTATTTGATTAAAAGTGATGTCTTGGGAAACATAAGGTCTGGTTGCTTAATTTTACTTGTTTCCTTTTTTGTGTTCTCTATTTTTTGAGATTTCTGTTTTTTGGACAATTTTTGTTCTCTTCATTTTTTGTTGAGTTGTTGTGTTGTTTTAAATGGTTTGGGCCAGTTTTCCAAACATTTGACTCAGTGCAAAGAAAAAAAAGAACAGGAAGTATTTGTCATTAGATAGTCTGACATTCCAGGAACCAAAAAAAAAAATCACAACTTCATTGCTGTAGGCCAGAAAATGGCAAGTATTTACCAGGTGTGGGAAAAAAACTTCTGCTTGGACTGGAGATCCTAAAGAATTGTTCAAAAGATCGCCATCTATTTTCTATAGAAGGAGAAGAAGAAGAAAAAAAAAGACATGCCGTGATGATGTTAATTCATTTGAACCTGTTACACGATTTCACCGCTCAGGAGAAGGAGCACGCAACGTGGCCAGGCTCCGGATCGGCTCTGCACTGGGAGGCTGATCGCAGCTGGGGCATATGCCCAGGGAAGACTTTAAAAATGTGGTTCAGAGGGACCCGGGCAACTCTCGCTGCAGCCATGAGCCCATCGGGTCCTCTGCCGAGGGCACAATGCCACGCCACTCACCGGCCCGTTGCTATCCACCGGCGATCCCGCCATCTTGTTGAAGAGTGCCGAGTGGTGATGGAGGCGACGGAGGATTAGCCGCTGAAGGAGGAGAATGGTGGGGAAGGGAGAGCAGGTTCAGGGCTGCCAGGGGGGAGGGAAGTGGGGAGGGAAGAGGGGAGGAGTGAGCCCGGCTGAGACTGGCAGGAAGAGGAAGGCGGGGCAGGTGAGGCTATCAGGCAAGGGAGAGAGGGGATGCCAGGTGTGAGGCTGGGCAGTCAATGGAGATGGGGGGTCAGGGTTGAGACTGGCAGGCAATGGGAGGAGAAAACAGCTGCCGCGGCTGACATCCGCCTCGGGGGAGAGAAAGAGAGAGAGATTCGCGTGCATGCGCACTCCTACCTGCAGGAGACTACATCGCATGGAAAACAAGCGCACGCAGGTGGGAGTGCGCATTCGCGGCTTAGGGTTTTATTATATTATAAGATTATATAGTTATAGATGATATATTATATAATTATATGAAGTAGTTAATGGAGTGTGGGTAATTGGGAGATTGGAGTAATACTTTATTAGCATTCACTTGTTTTTATAGGCATACAGTGTAGCAAGGATTTTTTTAATCTGAAGAAATTTTAACCTTGTAAAATTGTATGGAATTGATATAAGGAAATGAGCTTTTATTGATTTGATGATTCTGAGTTCATTTAGGTTAGGTTTTATATAATTTGTTAACATGGTTTTTTAAATAATTAAACTTCATTATTGGTTGGAGGGGGGAAAGAGAAAAAAAAAATTAAAAACTAGATTTCACATAATATTTGATTTATATTATATTATTGGGTAGCTTATTATATTTTATTAATGATGTTTATGAATTTAGCCTGATGGGAGCTTTTCGTCACCTGATTCTATATGTGCGTTTCCTAGTTTTCATTATCAATTTGGGAGGGGTGGGTGGGAGTGGGAGGGAGGGAATTTGGAGGGGGGGTGGTTTAGTTTTAAATCTGGGGAAATTGATTATATATTAGTTATTAAAGGTTTTGTGATTTTCTGGTTATTTTTTGATATTGTGATAAAATAATATTATGGATTTTAAAATTCTATCATTAAATGTTAATGGCCTTAATCATCCGATTAAAAGGAAAAAGACATTATTATACCTAAAACAACAGAACGCAGATATATGTTTTCTTCAAGAGACACACTTGTCCGCTGGAGAATCTAAAAAGTTGGAAGGTAATTGGGTGAAGCACTGTTTCTTTGCCCCTGCTGTGAGTAAAAAGGCTGGGGTAGCTATTCTAGTAAGTAAAAAGTGTAATGCATTATTTAACATAATAGCTTCAGATCCATTGGGAAGATGGCTACACGTAGATATGCACTTGTCACCTGATAGTATAACTTTCTATCAGCTTTGTTGCATCCCTTAGTCTATTGATATTATATGGGATCCTCAGCGCCACCACTCAGAGCTCAAATAGATTTCATAGCTCTAAGCTTTATGTGCCAGCTCCTCATTGGTTCCCTTTATTTAATATCAGTCTCATATGCTTATATATTTGCTTTTGTAATGTTGTATTTTGTAATATTTTATCTTATAAATACGTTTTTTAGTAATAATAAATTATTTAAGTAAGTACTTAGCTTTGACTTGTGGTCTCTGGCTAGGGGAAACATAACACCGACATGTTTCGCTCCTTGAGCTTTATCAAGGTTTTACCCCTATAGTTTTCACCGCCAAACCTGCGACCACTCTATCCTATCTGCAGGATAGAGTGGTCGCAGGTTTGGCGGTGAAAACTATAGGGGTAAAACCTTGATAAAGCTCAAGGAGCGAAACATGTCGGTGTTATGTTTCCCCTAGCCAGAGACCACAAGTCAAAGCTAAGTACTTACTTAAATAATTTATTATTACTAAAAAACGTATTTATAAGATAAAATATTACAAAATACAACATTACAAAAGCAAATATATAAGCGTATGAGACTGATATTAAATAAAGGGAACCAATGAGGAGCTGGCACATAAAGCTTAGAGCTATGAAATCTATTTGAGCTCTGAGTGGTGGCGCTGAGGATCCCATATAATATCAATAGACTAAGGGATGCAACAAAGCTGATAGAAAGTTATACTATCAGGTGACAAGTGTTTATGAATTATAGCTCCCTGAAAGGATTTAAGTTGTGCATTAGAAGATTTACACGTAGATATGAGCATGAGCAATACTACTGTGGCGCTTTTTAATGTATATGCCCCTAATTCGAACCAAATTGAGTTTTTTAAGACTCTGCAACAGTTAATATTACCACTGGCTGCTTCTAATTTAGTGGTGGCAGGGGATTTTAATGCTGTTATGGATCCTTTAATGGATAAAAAACCTAGTAAAATCATGAAATCATTAGGTTTAGAGAATTTTGTGCAATCTTGTAATTTGAAAGATATATGGCGAATACTTCATTTTAATGATCGAGAATTTTCTTTTTGTTCCCATGTTCATAAATCTTTTTCAAGAATTGATTATGTTTTTATTTCAGATTATTTAGTAATAATAATAATAATAACTTTATTCTTATATACCGCCAACAATCTTGCGACTTCTAGGGTTATACAGGCCTCCATTGATCCAATTATTTTGGGTTAAATTTAATTTTATTAATAATGACAGTAGTAGACCAGTATGGAGATTTGATAATACATTGCTTGCGGATTCAAAATTCTGTGAAGATTTTCAATTAAAAATTAATTAATATTTTCAAATTAATAACACGGAAGAAATCTCGATTGAAACCTTATGGGATGCTTTTAAGGCAACTATGAGAGGACAAATTATTTCATTTTCAGCTTTTACTAAGAAACAAATAAAAAAGCAATTTTCTGATTTGGAGAAGGAAATTAAAATTTTAGAAGCAAAATTGATTGAAAAGTGGGAATATTCAACATTACAAGCTCTTTTAAAATCTAAATGCAAGTATAATGAGATTTCTTCTAAATTGGTAAGGAATGATATTTTTTCTCAACAAGCTCTGTATTATGGAAGCTCAAATAAGGCGGGAAGATTACTGGCAAATTATCTCAAAGAAAAGGAAAACACAAATAAATGTTACTAAGGATGAAAAAGGAGATACATATTCTCAAATTGAACCTATTTTAAAACAATTTTTAAAGTTTTATAAAGACCTTTATTCTTCTGCGCCTTATTTAGATAGAGAAAAGGATGGTTTAGAATTTTTAAAACTAATTGAGGGACCAAAAGTTCCTGATCATATAAAAAGAAGTCTTGAAGAGCCTATATCATTAAAAGAATTGCAAATAGCATTGAAATCTCTGAGAGTTGGGACCACTCCAGGTGGTGATGGTTTTACTGTAGAGTTCTATAAATCATTTCAAATTACCCTGTTACCTCATTTATTAAATTTATATCAGAATCAACTAAATAAGGGTTGTATTTCAGGAACTATGGCAGAATCATTAACTATTGTTTTGCCGAAGCCAAATAAAGATCCTAGTTTGGTTTCAAATTACAGGCCTATTTCTTTAACTAATGTTGATGGAAAATTATTGGCTAAGCTTTTGGCTTTACGTTTGGCCAAGGCTCTTCCTTACATTATTGGTATGCATCAAATGGGTTTCGTTGCTCAGAGACATTCTTCAGATAATACCAGATTGGCTTTTTAGATGTTATATTACCCTCATGTATCAAGCAATGGATTGGTTTGGTATAGATCCAGGATTTATACAAATGATCCAGACACTGTATAGCTCCCCTGTTGCCAGATTATATATTAACTAGTCATTAAGCCCGTTACATTAACGGGTGCTAGAATACTGTTCACCCTCTATGTTGCCCCTTCCATTCACTGCCCTCTCTTCTCTTTCCATCCAGTGTCTGCCCCCTCTCTCTCTGTCCCATATGGCCTCTCTCCATCTCCTCCTTCCTTTTGCCTTGGTCTGGCATACCTTCCTCCTTCCCTCCAAGCCATTCTCTCCCCCTCTGCTCCCTTTCCTCATTTAACTACTTCATTGGTCAACAGCAGCATTCACAATTCATTGCTGTTGCTGGCTTCAGGTCTTTCTCTCTGGCCAGTCCTGTGTTCATGAAAACAGGAAGTAGGCACGACCGGCCAGAGAGGAAGGCCTGAAGCCAGCAACAGCAGCGAATTGTAAACGCTGCTGCTGCCTGAAGCACCCTAGGCAGACGCTTCTCTCCCCTCCCAGTCCAACCCCCGCTGACTCTGCGACCCTCCCAGCAAGATGACTTTAATATCAAACCTCCCTCCAGCGTTGGCAGCCACAGCATGCTAAACAGGCTGCTTCGGCTTTCTGCCGTTGAGTCTCTCTGTCGCGTCATTGATGACGTCATCAGTGACGCGACAGAGGGACTCAACTGCAGGAGAAAGTCGCGAAGCAGCCTGTTTAACGTGCTGCGGCTGCCAACGCTGGAGGGAGGTTTGTGCCGGTATGTGCAGAAGCGATATGTCTCTCCCCCTCCAGTACCTGTGCAGCACTTTGCTGCGCCGCATCCTCTCATCCTGAGTCGGCCACAGCGCTCGAGTCTGTTTCTCCCGCTTTGTCTAGCCGCCGCATAAGCACTCTGGCCACGGACCTACGGATCAGGGATTACAGATCACGCAGGTCTGAGTGCGCATGCGCAGCTAGCGTTTTATTATATAGGATAATACATTTTCGGAAAAATTTAATTTACAAAGGGGGGTTAGGCAAGGATGTCCCTTGTCTCCTTTACTTTTTGATATAGTATTAGAACCCTTATTATTAGCTGTTCAACAAGTGAAAGAGATACAGGATATTCCGCGTTCTGGTAGAGAATATAAAGTTTCTGCTTATGCAGATGATATATTACTCTATTTGAGGAATCCTGAATCAAACATTCCATGTCTGCTTGAACTGATAGAAAAATTTGGGAAATTTTCTGGTTATAAAATAAATTGGAATAAATCAGAAGTTCTTCCTCTAAATCAGTGGTCTCAAACTCAAATCCTTTGCGGGGCCACATTTTGGATTTGTAGGTACTTGGAGGGCCGCAGAAAAAATAGTTAATGTCTTATTAAAGAAATGACAATTTTGCATGAGGTAAAACTATTTATAGTTTATAAAACTTTCCTTTAACAGTTAAAAGGAAAGATATATAAACTATAAAGAGTTTTACCTCATGCAAAATTGTCATTTCTTTAATAAGACATTAACTATTTTTTTTGCGGCCCTCCAAATACTCTATTTTTTTCTGCAGCACTCAAATTTAAAGTTCAATATCTTTTCTTTCTCAAAACTGGCACATTTCAATCACTAAATTGAAAATAAAATCATTTTCCTACCTTTGTTTGGTAATTTCATCAGTCTCTGGTTGCACTTTATTCTTCTGACTGTGCATCCAATATTTCTTCCCTTCTTTCAGCCTCCTGTATGCTTCCTCTCCTCCAGACCTCATTCCCTCCCCCAACTTTTTCTTTCTTTCTCTATGTCTGTCTTTCTCTGATTCCGTGCCCCATTTTTTGCTTTGTTTCTGGTTCCCTGTCCCCCTCCTTCTTTCTTTCTTCCTTCCTTCCTCCGTGACCCATTTTTTGCTTTTTTTTTCTGGCTCCCTGTCCCCACCCCACTTTCTTTCTTTCTTTCTTCCTTCCTTCCTGCCCTCCCCCATGCCACTGCCGCCGCGGAATAGGCTGCTGCCGCTATCGGGAACAGGCCAAGATCTCCCTGTTTCTCTTCTGCACAGGGCCGCCCAACGTCAATTCTAACGTCGGAAAGGACATTCTGGGCAGCCAAGCAGCGATTGGCTAGCCAGAACGTCCTCTCGATGTCAGAATTGACGTCGGGCCGCGAGAGTTGGTCAGCCCCGCAGGGAAGAGAAGCAGGGAGATCAAAGAACACGGTGCTGGCCTGATCCCCAATGGCAGCAGTGAGAAGGGAAGGGAAGCAGGTTGGGTACCACTGCTCTAGACGAGCTGCGAGCCGCACTCTAGGGAGAACAGTGGATCGCCCCCCCTTGGTACGCCACTGGAGCAGCAGGGTGTCTGGCCGGCTCGTTCGTTCAAAGCTGCGCGTGGTGGCTCCTTGCGAGATCCGTGCCTGCGTCTGAAGCCTCTCTGATGTTGTGACATCAGAGAGGCTTCCAATGCAGGAGTGGATAGCGCAAGGAGCCGCCAACCCGCGGCTTTGAACGAACGAGCCGGCTGCTGCTCCAAAAGGAAGAGAATGATCGCCTCCAGACCGCGGGCCGCAAATAAAATCTGGAGAGCCACATGCGGCCCGCGGGCCGCGTGTTTGAGACCGCTGCTCTAAATGTACATTGTGCGAAAGGTTTATTTGATTCATTTCCCAAATATTTAGGTATTTGGATTAAGAATACGCTAGAAGACACAATTAAGGTGAATGAAAAATCATTATTAAAAAAGGTAACAGAATTGTGTGAACAATGAAATCCGTTGCATCTGTCTTGGTGGGAAAGAGTCCAAACTATTAAGATGATGATTTTGCCTCAAATGGGTTTGTTATCAAATGGGTATGATACCAGTTTTTTTTCAGGGGTCTTTTTATAAAAAATTAAATAGTATTCTTACGAAATTTATTTGGCTGGGTAAAATTGCTAGAATTGCCTTAGTGACTTTGCAAAGACCAATTGCGGAGGATGGGATAAATTTTCCAAATTTTTATAGGTATCATCAGGCCTATATTATGCGCCAGGGCATGTATTGGGTCTTCCCAGAGCTCATGGAAAAGCTTCCAGACTGGTTGTGGTTGGAATGGCAGCTCATGTTTCCCATTAGGCTCGGTTATGTTCTCAGTATCAAAATGCCTAGATTACATAAAGAAAATAAAATATTAATAGACACAAGGAAAACTGTACAATATGTCAATAATTTAACACCTATTCCTATTCAAAAATCTACTAATCAAACTATTTGGCTAAACTCCAAGATTCAAATTGGCAGATTCAAGATTGTCTGGAAGGATTGGATTAAGGTAGGCATATGTACGTTAGATGATGTTATATCTAACGGTAAACTGCTTGATTTTTCACAGCTGCAACATAAATTTGGCCTTGATTAAAAAAAAAGTTATAAATGGTTGCAACTGAAGCAGGCTATTCAGGCAGGGTTCTCTGAATGGAAATCTCTTAATAATCAATTTAGTTTAGAATTCTTATGCTTTCAGGCAGACTTCCTGGGGCACCAGGCCGCACAATGGTACAAATTATTATCTGGATATATGAATAAAAAACCAAAAACTGGACTTAGAGATATTTGGAGCATTGAGATTAAGCATCAAATTACTGCATCTCAATGGCCACGAATTTGGTCTTGGAGGATGAGATGTACATTGTCTACATCTATGAGGCAAAAATTGGATTGCTCTAAGTGTAATAGATGTTGGCACTGTCGTCTCGATGCTGGAACTTTGGATCATCTATTGTTTTACTGTCCATTTGTTTTGGCTTTTTGGCAGTCGATTTGGGATCAAATAAATTGTTTGTTAGAAAATCATGTGGCATTGTCATATGACAGTTTTATTTGGCATGTCTATGAGAGCTAAATGCCAAATAATCTTCCAATAATAACAAACTTTTAATGATTTTGACAGGAGTTGCTATTCAACAAATCACGTATAATTGGAAGGATTGGAAAAGATTGAATTATAGTTTTTGGTGGAATTCAATGTGTCACTTGTATAAAATGGAAAGAGCGTTAGCTGTTCAAAAAGGATCTTTTAATAAATTTAAGGATGTGTGTGGGCCATTAATAAAGTATTGTAATGAACAATTATCATTTTTCCCTGTATAGCATAAATGATTTTAGGGGGTGGGGGGGTGGGTTTGTTATTTTCATCATTTGATAGAAAGAGCTGAATAGATTATACTGTATTTTATTATGTAGTTTATTTGATACTGGCATGGTGGGTGGGAGGGGGATAAATCTTATTTATGGAAAATTTTGTGGAATTTCAAGTGATGTTTTGATGTATTATGATTTTATTTTCTGTACACTTGATGTAAAATATAAAATGAATAAAGAATAAAAAAAAAAAAATTACATTAATTATTTTTTTCTGAGGCCCTCCAAGTACCTACAAATCCCAAATGTGGCCCTGCAAAGGGTTTGAGTTTGAGACCACTGCTCTAGGTGAAGTCACAGGGGCATTATAACATTCTTAGTCTTGTTAACCATCCCTTTTTTAATAATTCCTAGCATCCTGTTTGCTTTTTTGCTGCCGCTGCTCATTAGACAGATTTCATCGTATTATCTACGATGACATCCAGATCCTTTTCTTAGGCACTAACCCCCCTTGCTCTGCCACTGCCTTCACAGCTCTTTGCTTGGGAGTCAACAGATGTGACTCATCTTGCCTGCCCATGGAAAAAGTGAAGTTATTTAACCATTAAAGGGGTTCTTTGTGGGTTGTAGGATAAGTCAGTCACAACCACATCCACCTTCCCTTCTACGATGATCCTGCTCTAAAATGTAATGGAGCAGAAATGGGAAGGTTGGGGGGGGCTTGATGTGAGCTAGGATGCTGATGTGAATTACTCTGCTTTCTATGCTGTGTAGAACATGATAGAGACATTCATTTATGATTGTACCATTATTTCTAGACAATTCTGTTTAACCTTGGTGCTCTTCATACTACTGTCTACACAAAATAGAGACTTCTGATGCAGGTCTTAGGGCCAAAACACGTGTATGTCAAATCTTTTTAGTGAAGAATAAAGCACTCTTATTATTGATCATCTTCTAAAAGATGCCAAAGAGCAGAGTCTACATCCAGTAGCACCCAAAAAGCAAGAAAATCAAACTGTCAGTCTCACAACTAAATTGACTTTTAATTTGCAAAACCCAACTTCCTAAAAGGACAGCCATGTCTGAAGAGTATCACAGCTGACTTCATGTTCATTGCTTCTGATGTCATCACTGGTTTTATGAATCGCTCCCTGTTTTCTAGGGAAAGCTCTAAAATTTACATATCACACAACACATTTTTCATTAAAGTTTCATTCTTGAGGAGGTTTTGTTTTCCAAAGGGTTTGGGGTTTTTTTGTGTGTGTATTAAAATCCCCTTTTCCTTGGTTTCAGTACATTGAGCATAAGACTTCTCTAGTCCAGGGTAACCATCTTCTTTAGAGCTGATTAAAAAGCTGACAGCATTGGCCAGTAACAAGTCCATAGCCTGATGGCTTCACTTCAGGGAAGAACATAGCCTAATCTTTGAATTAAGTCTGCAGGTCAAGAAATGATTTGAGTTTTGTACATTGTATTAACAGAGCACATATAAAATCTTCATTTGATTTTCATATTTCAGGAAATTTGTTCTGCCCCTCGGTTGTTTCCAGCTAACCCTCACGATGGACAGGTGAAGCAAGGGATTCTGGGAGACTGCTGGTTCTTGTGTGCTTGCTGTGCTTTGCTGAAGAGTGAATATTTGTTCAACCAGGTAAAATCAAACGGGCACACCTTATAATCTGGTAGTTCGGAGATATGCTTACTATTTGAGTAGGAATAACTGAGCAGACTGGGTGGGTTGTTGGTCTTTTTCTGTCATCATGCACTATGATCCTAACTCCCCTAGTTAGTGCTTTTTAAGCTGCAAAGATGGCTTTGCTGTATAAATATATTGAAGCAGGGCTCAACAAACTACTGGTCACCATGGTGACTAGAGATTACACCCCTGTGCCCATTATTTCTTGCCCTCAAATGTTTTCTTTTTTTGTCATGCTGCCTCAGAAAACACACTTCCCTAAAAGCCTGAGCTGCACAGTGCTGGATGCTCAGGAAGTCTCGCGAGGCATGAAATTGTGAGACCGGGCCAAACTTCCTGCACTGTGTGGTTTAAGATTACCAAGAGCTGAATTGCAGTGGGAAGTAGGACTTCTCTAGCTGCAGTAGCAAAGTGAGGGGAATAGATGGCAGATCCAAAAGAGACAGTGACTGGGTGAAGGCTGGATGGAAGAGTTTGGTATGAGAGAGTGACTGAATGATGGGTTGGAGGATTGAAGAACATAAGAGCTCTGCACGTGTGGAAATAACAAGGCAAAAAAAGTGGGTCAGGGACACCACACATCAGCTGCAGAAACAATCAATTTATTGCAAACATATAAATAACTAAAAGAAAAGGCAAACTTCACAGAGAGTTCTTAAATCCTTTCTGAACTGGATCCTGACACAGTCCGTGTTTTAGCTTAAAAAAGCCTTCCTCAGGGGTATGTAGGCAAAACAGCACAAATATGAAACAAATTTAACATTAAAAAAATAAATATATATACAGTAAGAGAACAAAATAGGACTGTTAAACAAGTGGCCATAAGAATAAAAATAAAGACCAATATCAAAAATGCATATGCACAGGAGTGTACAAAAATAATGTTTGTTTCTGTTTCATTTTTGTATACCTATGTGCATATCATTAATATTATTTTTGTACACTCATTTGACTTTCCATTCATTATGCTGTCTCCTATTATTTTCAATCAGATCCTTCTTCCACTTTCTGAAGGATTTTCTTTGGACTCTAATAGCTTCCTTCACCTCACTGGCTGCCATTTGGTCTTCCTGGAGTTGGCAGTAGAGGAGAAGGGTAAGCTAAAAGAGACTTACTCGATAAACGGAATTCCCGGGGAGGAGTGTAGGGAGAGATATCGAGGAGCCAAGTGCTCAGCAGTTATGACATCCTTGCTCCAAAGTCTTTAAGTTGGAACTCAGAGAGGTTAAAATCGTGGGCTCCTGTGGTCAGGGCTGGTATAAAATAGGTTGGGTGCTAGGGCAGAAATTTGGAACTTCTTGCTCTTGGGAAACATTGAGCATCAAGACACATAATTTAGTGTTAATTCACTTGAAGAGACCTGAACATTACAACCAGTCCCCTGCTTCAGTAACCCAATTTTAATTCCCAAGTACCAGGTTAGTTGACTCTGACTCTTTAACAAAAACCAAATAATTGTGAAGCAGAAACTGTGCAACAGGATAATTAATGAAAAGTTGCCCTGCCCTGGCAGCCTCCATTTCCTGTTAAAGTCTAGGTCACTCTGAAATCTCATCTAGTTTCTTCCCCTCCCCTCTTACCCTTATTATTTCTGTAAAGGAGCAAGAGGAAGGATGCCTGTAGAATCTTATGATTTCTGGACACCACTTGACTTTTATAGTCATACTAGTTTTTTAACCCGTTACATTAACGGGTGCTAGAATAGATGTGTAGACTTAGGCATTTCTTTCTTTCTTCCTTTCTTCCTTCCTTCCTTCCTTCCTTTCTTCCTTTCTTCCTTCCTTCCTTTCCGCCGCCAAGCTGTCTTTCCTTCTCTGCCAGCAGGGACCACCAGGGCCTGGGTGTGGCGGGGAAGGGGGGTCTTGCCTGGCCGGGACCGGCCGAATCCCGGGCCTGCTCTCCTTCCCCTTTCCCGGCCCCTTTCTCTGCGCCATCTAGCACGTGCGCACTCATGCCGCCACATCCCGACAGATCAGGGATCTGGGAACACGCGGCGCGAGTGCGCATGCATGCGTAGTGTTTTATTATTATAGATGAGGTAATCTCCTCTCAGTTTGATAACAGTATTGCATTTCCCTATTGAGGGGAGAAGCAAATTGAAAAAGTATGTGTAATAATCATCTACATTTTTCTGATATTGTAAGAATATAAGAATAGCCTTACTGGGACAGACCAATGGTACATCAAGCTCAGTAGCTCGTTCTCACGGTGGCCAATCCAGGTCCCTAGTACCTGGCCAAAACCCAAATAGTAGCAACATTCCATGCTACCGATCCAGGGCAAGCAGTGGCTTCCCCCATGTCTTTATCAATGACAGACTATGGACTTTTCCTCCAGGAACTTGTCCAAACCTTTCTTAAAACCAGCTACACTATCTGCTCTTACCAGAACCTCTGGCAATGCATTCCAGAGCTTAACTATTCTCTGAGTGAAAAAAAATTTCCTCTTATTGGTTTTAAAAGTATTTCCCTGTAACTTCATCGGGTGTCCCTTAGTCTTTGTCATTTTTGACGGAGTGAAAAATCAATGCACTTGTACCTGTTCTACTCCACTCAGGATTTTGTAGACTTCAATCCTATCTCTCCTCAAGCTCCAAGCTGAAGAGCCTTAACCATTTTAGTCTTTCCTCATATGGGAGGAGTTCCATCCCCTTTGTCATCTTGGTCGCTCTTCTTTGAACTTTTTCTAGTGCCGCTATATCTTTCTTGAGATAAGGAGACCAGAATTGAACGCAATACTCCAGGTGAGGCTGCACTAATTACCACATAAACTGAAGTCCTATAATTTCATATACCAGACCTGTGATCATGGTAATTGTGTCGGTCTCCACTGCACACCAAAATTCTGCACCCAGCACAACTGCCTGGGAAGTATTGGACTGAACTGTAGCCTGTTCTGTGCAGCCCACTGGAGCAAATATTGTTTTGGGGACATTATTTAAAATTATTTTTCTCTTCTCATTTCCTTCATGCATTCTTTGTCCTAGGTAATACCTTCAGGGCAGCCCTGCTGGACAGAGATTGGATACAGAGGCTCCTTTACTTTTCGGATTTGGCAGTTTGGACAGTGGTTGGAGGTCATTATTGATGATTACTTACCATGCATTGGTGGAAAACTCTGCTTCTCTCGGTGCCAGTCTGAGGATGTCTTTTGGCTTCCACTACTGGAGAAGGCTTATGCAAAGTATGTACCGTTCCGTTCTGGTGGTCTGGGCTAATGCTTGACTTTCTAAGTAAAATGTGCAGAGCACTTTCATTCTGGTGCAAACATTTCCAAAGCAAAGGGGTAGTTGACACTCTTTTCTGGGGCAGATACTTTCTAAGCATGGGCGTGAACGCAGCCTAAGGGGTGGAGGCATTTTCTCCTATAGCAGCAGCTTTGCTAGCTCATAGCCACATTTTCCCAGGTCTTAATATTGTCCCAAAAAATTAAAACCCTGCTGCTTTTGACTATATTCCTGGATGCTATAAATCCCAAGACTGTGCAGCTTTGTTTTTCTTGCTGGCCCTGTGCCCTCAGCTTGGAAAAGTCCTCATTGAGTTGTGCTTTATTCTGACAGGCTACATGGAGCTTATGAGCAGTTGTGGGCAGGACAGGTGGCAGACGCTTTGGTGGATTTGACAGGAGGCCTTGCTGAAAGATGGACCCTGAGGGATCATGCTGAAAGCTCTGAAATTCAAAGAGCTATTCCAGAAAAGATGATATTTGGGAAACTGATGGATCTGAAAGATGGATGTCTTATGAGCTGTTCTGTCCTCATCTCCAAAGAAGGTAACAATGTGCCTGACACAACAGAACCTACGCATATTCCACATTCCCTCCAAAATGGAGCTAAGACCTGTAGCCTTACATTGGGGGTGGGGGGGGTCACCTCAAGAGTAGTAACATGTTCTCCTTCCATTGCTAGACACTTTGGGACTCATTTTCAAAATGACTTTGTGTGTCTAAGTGCTTTAAAAATGAGCCTATTTGTGTAACAAATCAAAACCCTGAAAAAAACATTCAAAACCTTTCTAGTATAGCAAAGTTTGCATACCACAAGAATCCTGCTCTCAAGACTCTAATTACAACAAACAGCCTTGTCAAAATTACACTGGTTCCCAGAGCACCGAAACTAGAATGAGCTCCAGAGCTTTTCCTCAGTCACACAGAGAAAACAAGGCAAACCCTCATGACTCTCTGTAAAGAGTATAATCATGTCCTCCTGTATGGTACAAAATGCAAAAGGAGAAGAGATGTACATTCCCTCGTTATCAAATACAATTAAAGAAAATTAATCAATATAACAAGAAATTTGTAGAACAATAGTTCCCATCAAAGGCACATGATTTAAAATCTTTTGGGCAAAAGAAATCTATATTTTAATGACTATTAGAAAATAATAAAGAAATAAAACTGATCCCTGGTGCTTCATTTCCCAAGTTAAAAGGACTCCAACTGAGCTGTAACAATTTCCTTGATAAGTAATAATAAATCTATGAAAAAATGAGAGGAAAAAAGCATACTCGGCAGCAAAACCTTAGGCCTCTGCAAACTTGGATTGCCCTGGAAATATATCTTATCCCAGGACAAGCAGGCAGCATATTCTCAACAGTGGGTGACGTCCCGCAGCGGACAGCCTCGAGAGCAGACTTGCTTGAAGATCTTTGTAAGAGCTTCCGAGTGATGCACTGAACATGTGCGAGTACCTTCCCGCCCCAGTTAGGGCACGCATCTCCTGTGAGGTACCTCAATTCAAAGTTTTCTGTGGAGCCAAGAAGTCCTCTTCACTTCAGCTCTGCAGCCTTCGTTGCCTTCTCTCACCGTGGCTTTCTTATTTTTTGTTAGTCGCTGTGTTCGCGTTTCTTTTAATCTTTTTTTTTTTTTTTTACTTCCGGCCAGGGGCCTTTTGGCCTAGGACTGGCCGCTTACCTCGTTCTTTACGTCGGCCTTTATTTTTTCTATGTCCCGGCCTCTTACTGGATTCAAAAAGTGCAGCCAGTGCGCCAAGGCCATCTCAATAACCGATCCTCATAGTCGGTGTATTGCTTGCCTGGGTCCTGAACATTGCCCCGACGCCTGTTCGTGCTGTGCTACCCTTCAACCTCGAGCCCTTCACAGACGCCGTGCCAAGCTTCTTCAACTATTTGGCACCATGGAACCATCTGCTGAGAGGGTCTCGACCTCGGCTTTGGGGACGGCCTCGACTTCCAAGACCTCGACCCCAACACCCCCATCTGCCTCCACAAGGCCTCGACCTCAACACCTCCGATCTCGAAGGCCTCATCAGCAGTTCCTCAGAAGTCTTCCTTGGTGGGTAAGTCTCCTGTCTCTCCTTCAGGTACCACTCCTAAGAAGCCTCCAAAGTCTCAGGCATCCCAGGCCATGTCTGCGGTCCTGCCAGCCTCTTCAAGACCTCCAGCTAAGCGTGCCTCCAAGCATCGGGAATACTCATCCTCGAGGTCACCCTCCTTGGAGCGCACTGCTGCACCTTCGAGACCTGATCCTTTTGTCTCGTTGCCCATGTTCGAGGACATGTTGAAAGCCATTCTGACCACTCAGATTTCCTCGGTCGTGGCTCAGCTCCTCCCGGCCTCGACCCTGCTTCCTACGAGCCAGCCTGAGCAGCAGTCTGAGACCCCTGTGGAAGCACCTTGAGGCAAGCCTCAGAAGTCTCAACGTTTCTCATCCAGTGACTCTTCGCCTACTCCTCGGACATAATCTCCTCAGCCTCGATCGAGGCATCGCTCAAGGCATTCGAGGCATCTCACTTCCAAGCTCAGTCAGGAGACTTTTCTACAGCAGAAACCCTCTCCTCATCCAGATACTGAGTCTTCTATGCCTCGTTTATCAAAGGCTACCGAGACTTCTACTAAATCTAAACATAAGTCTTGCAAGGCTATTACACCGGCTGTTTCTCCTCGCAGTTCATCGAGGTCGAAGACTCCTCCTTTGAGACCGACTCCAAGGGAGCCGTCTCCTCCTGCCTCGACCCACTCTGTTCCTTGAACCCCAGGAACTTCACCATCAAGGTCTTTGAAGCGCAAGCACTCTCTAACTCCTCCTGTTGCGGGTAGTGGAGCTTCTTCAATCACTGTGTGCCTGGATTCTGAGCCTCCTTCTCAGTATTCCAGAGAGGCTTCTCCTTCCTATTCGGTGGTTCCTAAGTCTCGCACTCCTTCTCCTGAAAGTGCCTTGACCTCAAAGTCTGCCTCTTTTGCCAGATTTGTTTTTGACATGGGGAAAGCTCTTCAGCTGGATCTCCACTCTGATTCCAAGTACACTCCTGAATACTTGGCCGACATGGAGCTGCCTCATCCACCCAAGGAGACCTTGAGGCTTCCTATGACTCCAGTATTAAAGCAAACTTTCTTTCGGAATATGGAAACTCCTTATTCCATTACCGCCATTCCATCCAAGCTGGAATCCCGGAATCGCACAGTACCCTGCAAAGGCTTTAAGAAATCTCAATTGTCCCACCAGTCCTTGGTTGTGGAATCTTCTTTAAAGAAAGCTCAACCTTCTAAGCTCTACGCTGCGGTCCCTCCAGGCAGAGAGGGCCGTACTATGGACAAGTTTGGCCGCAGACTATATCAGAATTCCATGATGGCTAACAGAATTCTAAATTACAACTACATTTTCACTACTTATTTTAACTATTTCCTCAAATTGATGATGCCTAAGTTCTACCCGGCTCTTGAGGAGCCTTATCTTCCAGAATTCAAACAGATTATCAGAACTTTGTCTCAACTTCGACTCTTCATGCTGCAAGCCACATACCTTTCTTTACCACAAGGCTTTCTTTACCAGGGAGATTGGCTATGCTCTCTGGATCTCAAAGAGGCTTACACTCGTATCCCGATTCATCCAGCCTCTCGCAAATATCTTTGATTCTGGGTGGGGAATCATCATCTACAATACAGAGTTCTTTCTTTCAGACTCGCCTCATCCCCCAGAGTCTTCACGAAGTGTCTGGTGGTGGTGGCTGCAGCCCTCCGTACCCAGGGTCTTCAAGTTTTTCCATACCTGGACAACTGGCTCATCAAGGCCCCCTCTCAACAAGGGGTTATTGCAGCGACCCAACAGACTATTATGTTCCTCCAATGTCTGGGGTTCGAAATCAACTTTCCAAAATCCCAGTTGACCCCATCTCAGTCTCTTTAGTTCATTGGGGCCACTCTGGACACTGTCCAACTCAGAGCATTTCTACCTCCACCACGTCGGGATACCCTCATTCGCCTTTGCCATCAGGCAGATATTCTCACAACCCACCCTCCTCCCCTGGTTGGCTTCTTAGCTAGGTATCTGAACTGAGGTTCCTCACAGGAGACGCGCGCCCTATCTCGGGTGGGAAGGCACTCGCGCATGTGCAGTGCAGCACTCGGAAGCTCTTACAAAGATCTTCAAGCAAGTCTGCTTTCGAGGCTGTCCGCTGCGGGGCTCCGTCGATGATATCACCCACTGTTGAGAATATCTGCCTGCTGTCCCAGGATAACAACTGTTACGGTAAGTAACTGCTTTTTCATTCTTATATTAAAATCATTTCAAGACAGCAATTTTCTGTTCTTCTTTAACAAATGAAACTTGAGATGTATCTAAAAAGCCGTTAAATCAACCGAAGACCCATTGTAGACATTTTTTTACCAGTGGAAATGTAATCTATATCGGAAAGTAAAATAGAATTAGCATTGAAAGCATTTGACACCAAATTGAATTTTCATGATCATATCAGTAATATTGTTAAAACCACCTTTTATAGATTACGTAGGATTCGATCTATTTCAAAATTTTTATGTCCAAAATCATTAAACATTCTTATTCACTCTTTAGTGATTTCTAAATTAGACTATTGTAATGCTCTCTTTAAGGGAATATCACTAAACGAACTTAAACGCCTTCAAATTATTCAAAATGTTTCCATTAAACTCGTCACTAAATCTAGAAAATTTGATCATGTTACACCTCTTTTAAAAAATGCACATTGGCTTCCAGTTATCCATCGGATAACATATAAACTTTGTTTGCTTATCTTTAAGTCTCTTTTCAATAAGACTCCAGCATTTATATATAAACTATTAATACCATATCATCCAAGTAGAACTTTAAGATCCAATGAACAAAATTTATTGACCATTCCTTCACTTAAGATTATCAATACTAGACGGCAGTTTATCTTTTCGGTAACTGCTCCACAGACTTGGAACGCCCTTCCAATTTACTTACGAAAGGAGCAGGATTTAGGAAAATTTAAAAGTAATCTAAAAACATTTATTTTTAAAGATGCTTTTGATATTTAATTTAACAATTCTAAGGCCAGTGATTTTATCATATTATATTATGCTTTTTATTTGTTTCCCTATTGTACTTTTCCTTTGTTTTGCTTTTCTTTACTGAATTGTATTTCAAACCCCTATCTTACCTTGTGCTATGAGAATGATGTACTAGTCTTTAACCCAATGTTATTATTTAAAGTTTGTATTGTATTGTCTTTCATTGAATGTATTTTAAATTGTTCATCGCTTAGAATTTGATTAAGCGATTAATCAAGAGAAATATTAAACTTGAAACTTGACTTCCTTAAGATATTTGAGAAAGAGCTCTTTAGGAGCTACCAAATGAAATTTAGGAAAATGAAGAAATCTTAAATGTTGAGCCTAATGCAAATTCAACACAAGCTCATCCTGCTTATCTTTAATAAATAAAACATTTCTAGAGTAGTAATTGATTCTTCAGTAAGTGCATAGAAGATTTCAAACCCCCAAATCTAGAGTCTGTTGAGCAAACATGTTTTCTTTTTATCTTACGATTTAATTGAATTCCTTTTTCCTTCTTGATTTCCCTTTTCCTTATCTAATATAATAAAGCCCTAAGCGCGCATGCGCACTCCCACCTGCGTGCTCCCGTTTTCCGTGCGCTGTAGGGCACCGAGTGTGCATGCGCGAGAATCCCCCGAGGCGGATGGCGGCTGCTGCGGCTGTCGGTGGCTGCAGGCCGCAGAAAACAAGGTGACCACCATGATTGTGTGTGCAGGTCTGCTGCCAAACTAAAAAAACTGCTTCAAAATAAAAGCGGAATTAAATAATTGCTGAATGGGACCACTTCCTTCAAAGTCTAATTAAGTGATTGAAGGAACCGTAAGCTATGATACCGGCACAGTGCCATAAATCACGGTTGTGTCGAAAAGTTAAAAACAGGCATCCTAATGCAGTGACAAATTTATTGCCGCAATTAAAAAATTCTGAAACCTCGCTGTAAATTAAAATGTCATATTTAAACAATATTAATACAATACAGAACAATGTGAAAGTGAAACCGCTGTGCAGGGCTCCGATGAGTGTAACATTCAAATAAGATTAGCTACGTTTGATGTATTCAGACAATGCTGGCAAAATGTCCAAAAACACTTACTAATGGAACCCTGACATTGAAAATCAAACTGCGAGGCAGTTTCCACTATTGACAATTAGTCAAAATCATGCAGGGACCTCTAAGGTACAAGAAAAACAACTTACTAAAAACTTTGGCAACAGTACTCGGAATCAAAAAAGTACCGGGCGTTCTGGAACTAGAAAATGGTGACCACTGAGTGATATAAATTTAAACAGTGCATGAGTGCACCGGTGTTATGTGAAACTTAAGAGCATACCTATGAAACAGACCAATCAAAATGTTCCAATAGTATATATCTAATATAATAAAGCCCTAAGCGCACATGCGCACTCCCACCTGCGTGCTCTAAAAGGGGGAAAGGGAGAGATGGAAATGGTAGGACCACTGCTGCTTTGGGGCACTGAGGGAGGAAAGGTTGGTACGTCAGGACTGCTGCTGCCGCCTCAGGTAAGTAAAGACCCTGTCAGGAGGGCCAAAAGGGTACAAAGGAAATGGTGAAAGGTGAGGTGGGGGGATCAGTGGGAGGCAGGGTCCGGGCATAATAGAGGCGGGGCATGGGTGGGGTCAGAGTCAGGGTCAGGGTATAGGTGGGGCTATTCTAGCACCCGTTACTGTAACGAATGTAACGGGCTAAAACTCTAGTGTTCTTATAATCCATGTGTTCCAGTTTGTTTCGTGTTGTTTACGTTTATGTTATTCCCCTTCCCCTTGTGTCTTTTTATGGTAAAACACTTAGATTTTAAATTTTTATATTTGTGGTATATAAATTCAACTAAACTAAACATAGTTGCCCAGGGCTTGCTTTCTTTCCTCTTCCTCAGGGGCTCACAAGAGCTCCAAAGAGCAATCAGCCATGTTTCGAGGTCCCCACCTGCATCTGATGCTGGTGCCCTGTAAGTTCATCTCCTTCCCTGCTTCAGCAGGGAGACTACTGGTGTTTACGTCAGGCCGGCAGCAGCTATTCTGCACCCCAAGCTGGTGCCCTCTGAGTTCATCTCCTCCCCTTCCCCAAGCTGATACATTTCAGTCTTCAAAATCCTAAAATCATTTATTCTTGTCTTTCTTTGTTGTCTGAACATTTTATTTTTCTAACCAGTTTGGTTTTCAGTCTCATCTTGTGTGAATCTTCTCCTATGTTCTTTTCTCAGGGTCTCTTTTTCATTTCTTCTCCATATCTGTCTGACATTGATCTTCCCTTTCATCTTTGTCCATTTTTTTCATCTTCTCTGCATCTATACTCAGATTTTATCCCTCATTCTCCCCTTTTCTTCCCTATCTCCCATTCCTTTCCCAGCCCTCCCATTCTCCATCTCTCTCTCCTTTCCTTTATCCTGTGCTGCAACTGTAAGTCTTGCTTTCTTGAGTTTAAGTTTAACTCTCAGAGACTGTGTCTCCAGGGAAGTAGAGTCTGATCTTTTCCCAGAGTAGATTTTGTTGAGACATTTCTATTTTCTATACAGGAGCCAGTGAACTGGGAGCGTTCCATGCCTTCATCATCATAGACATTCAAGATCTGGGCCATGTCTCTGGTACAGAGTTGTTTTTGCTCCGTGTACGAAATCCCTGGGGGAGGCGTTGTTGGAAAGGATGCTGGCAGGATGGGTGAGTCACAGGAGGCATAGAAGAAATTACCTGAAATGGGAGGGAAAGATGAGTCACTGAGACATAGATGGCAGAGCTGGAAAGGTGATATTCTAGAAAGTTGCCCAAGAAGAACAGTGATTCCCTTAGCATGTATTAAGGGATTTCTGTAAATAGTGTGGTATTTTAATTTCAAAACCAAAACGAACCAAATTGTCTCCCTTCTAAAACTGGGAAAACCTGGCATCTCGGATATGGTTCCCTTCCTTCTCTTTAGCTGAACCCTTCAGAACAAAATGTTCCCTTTTTGCATTTCTAAGCAGAACTTTTATCTTCGCTTTTAAAAATTTGTAGCTTGCTGACACATTAAAGCCAATTCAAGCAGTGCGTTTTCTTTTTACTGACATTTTGCATGAGGGTTTAAAATATCTTATGAGTTTTCTAAAAGCAAAGGTGAAGTTCTGCTTCATGGGTCTCTTGCTCTGAAGGGCTCAGTTCTTTTTTCACAGGCTCATAACTGGAGGAGTTTTCATTTGAGATTTCATTGAATACACACCAGATTGGCTATATCTGGAATGGCGACTCATGTCTCCTTTATATCTTAGTCATATTCTTAGTATTAAGATGCCCAGAGTGTATAAGGAAAATAGAATTTTGATGGATACTTGGAAAACCTTAAGATTTGTTAATAATTTAACTACTATTCCTATCAGCAAATCAACAAATCAATCCATTTGGCTAAACCCCAAGATTCAAGATTATCTGGAGGCATTGGATAATTGCAGGAATACAGACTTTAAATGATGTGATTTTAAATGATAAACTGCTTGATTTTACACAATTGCAACATAAATTTGGGCTTAATAAATCACAAAGTTTTAGATGGTTGCAATTGAAGCAGGCCATTCAGGTAGGGTTCCCTGAATGGAAAAGTCTTAATGCTCAATTTAGTCTGGAATTTTCATGCTTTCAGGTAGATTTTCTGGGACACCAGGCTGCAAAGTGGTATAAAACTATTAATGATTTGGTTAAGAAAAAAACTAAAAATTGACTTAGGGATATTTGGAGCATTGAGATTAAGCATCAGATTTCAGCTTCTCAATGGCCACAAATTTGGTCTTGGAGGATGAGATGTACAATAATAATAATAATAACAGCTTATATACCGCAATACCGTGAAGTTCTATGCGGTTTACAAAGATTAAGCAAAGGTACAAATTGATTGACTTTAAGAGGGGAGGAAGAAAGAGGGTTGCAGAAGTTGAATAGTTCAAAGTCTAATAGATGCTGGCATTGTAATCTTGAAATAGGGACTTTGGATCATCTTTTGTTTTATTGTCCCTATATTTTGGCCTTTTGGAATTCCATCTGGGATCAAGTAAATTGTTTATTGGAAAATCATGTAACACTATCTTATGATACAATACTATTTGGAACAGCTATGAGAAATCATGACTGGAGTCGCTATTCAACATATCACCAACAATTGGAAGGATTGCAGTAAACTTAATTTCACTTTTTGGTGGAATTCATTATGTCATATGTTCAAAATGGAAAGATCAATAGCTATACAAAAGGGAAATTATAAGACATTTAATAAAATATGGGGGCCATTGACTTCTTTTTGTGATGATTAAACACCATTTTATATCTTGAAATATACACCGTAAATAGTTGAGAGGGGAAAGGGATCTTATACGATTGTGTTAATTAATAATAATAAGAGGGAGGGCGTTGGGTCTTGGGTTTTTATATATACAACTGTTGTATTTATTGATAGATTTATAAGTGATGATTACAAGAATTTGTATGGTTTTAATTTGTACACTTGCTGAAAGATTAAAAATGAATAAAGATTTTTAAAAAAAGACTCTTACCCTCTTCTACAAAGCTGTGCGGTAAGAGCCCTGAAGCCCATAGAGATTTAAAGGGCTTCGGGGCTGTTGCCACACGGCAGCCGCTAACACGGCTTTGTAGAAGAGGGGGTCTGTCATGATATTGTGCTTCCAATCTTTGATGTCAGCCCATGATTAAAAATAAGAATAGCCATACTGGTCCAGCCCAGCCTGTTTTCACAGCGTCCTGGCAAAAGCCCAGATATTCCGTGGCAAGCAGTGGCTTTACCTTGCAGTAGTCTCTTAATATAGTCTTCATTGGGCTTGGGAGAAAGTGGAGCTCTGATTTCTATTCAATTTTATTTTAGTGGCAATGGATGGAGGAAGGTGGATTCCACAATCGCTTCCAGACTTCTGTCCCAGCTTGAGGAAGGAGAATTCTGGATGGAAAAGGAAGAGTTTTTGCAGGAGTTTGACGAACTCATTATTAGTTATCCAGTCAGTGAAAAGGGTCATCTTCGGAGCATCCATTCAGGCATGTGCTTTATGGATATAGATGACTAACAATATTACAGCTCACATACCATTGAAACGTAAGACTCGAGCTTCCAAGAACTGTGCAACTTTACTAAGATGCACCTTGAATGTGGCATTGTTAAAACATGTTTATTGGGGCAGGGGGAAGTGCTTAAAAATTATTTAATACATGAGAGTCTTGGGGAAAGTGCTCCACTTGGATTTGGGCTTATTTACAATTTTGGAGTTAATAACTTGCTTTTATAGTGCAATGTGTCTAGTAGTCCTGAACGCTGGTCTGAACCTACAAGTTACTTCCAAATGATATCACTCATCTTTCAACTCTGCCTTCTTTTCAGTCGGCTTGCTCCTGTCCCTCAGTTTTTCTTCTGCAAGCAAGTTGCTCAGATGTGTTTCTGATCTGCTCTGCAGTTTTATTATTTTAAGTTGGAGGCTCGGTGCCCAGAGGTTTCCTCTTGTTAGGACCTCTGCCTGGGAGAAGTATGCTGCTAGCAGGATCAGCCCTTGGGGACACCTATCTAGCCAGCTTGCTGTAATATTTTTGGAGCTCAGGGGCCATCCCCTGAGTAGCCGCTCACTTGGAGTACCTGGGAGTTCTGTTTGACAGAGCTGTAGGCCAGGTTTTTCTTCCTCCTTTCCGCCACTATGTCCAACAATTCTCCCTTTCCCCATGTGCCCTTTCCAGTTTTTCCTTTTGAAAGTGAACTGAGAAGGTGTGTTCTGATCTGCTCTGTTCATTTATTTTTATTTTTGAATATTTTTCTTTGGTTTTGTGAGACTTCAGTGCCCAGAGGACTCCATTTTGGGGGCTACTCTGCCTGGTAGAGGACACAGACTCCGCAAGGGCTGACTGCAGCTCGCAGGGCAACCCCAGGCTTACCTGCTGAGCCAGCCTGCTTTAGGTTTCTTCGAGGCTCATGCTCTGCTCCCCTTGGAGCAAGCTCACCTTCTGATTTATTAGAGGCTTGAGCCCCTGTGTGATTCCCCTTAGGTTTGAAAGTGCTTTCAAAACTCCCACTCACTGCTGTCAGATACCTATACCCACTGTATCATTTCCTTTACCATAATCTCCCCATCCTTGTAATGTCCTGCATAAATTAGACTGTAAGCTCTTCTAAGCAGGGACTGTGTATTGTATGTTAAAATGTACAGTGTTGCGTACATCTTTCAGCGCTATAGCTGCATTTTAATCTCCTCATCCCTGTTGTGCAATGAGGATCTATGGGGGTGAAGTCCAGTCAGAGTTAAAAATTGCAATATGTTTGGAAGGAAGGTGGGAGAGGGGAGATAAGATAGAGACATTTAAATACTTTCACGGCATAAATGCACAGGAGGCATTGAAAGGAAGGTCTAGAAAGAGGGGACATAGGATGGTGATGAAAGGAGATCATCTCAGTAGTAAACTAAGGAACTATTTCTTCAAGGAAAGGGTAGTGAATGCATGGAATGGCCCTCCCGGTGGAGACAAATTCAAGAAAGTGTGGGAGTGAGGAAGGGATAGTAGGTGGAATGGATGGGCAAACTAGATAGGCCATATGGTCTTTATCTGTCTTCCTTTTTCTCTCTTGCTCTAGAAAAAGTCTTGAGTCATGTGCAGCAGCTCTCTGGATCCTGGGTAAAAGGCCAGTCTGCAGGAGGCTGTCGTAACAACAGCACTTTTCCAAATAACCCCAAGTTCTGGCTGAGAGTCTCAGAAGGCAGTGAGATTTATGTTGCCCTTCTGCAAAAGCATGTCAAGCTTGAGGAACTTCAGGCAATTACTGACCAGAAGGGCAGAGTTCGTGGGAGTTGCTGCACAGAGCCTAGGCAACTATCCTCAGCCTCAGACCCACAGAAGAATGTTTCCCAAGCTATTGGCCTGCACATCTGGAAGGTAAATGAGGAGGAGAAGGAGTTGGTGGCAGGGAAAGGGGTATAATCAGTCGTATTAGCTGTATAAAAAAAAAAAAATCATATTCTCAGCCTGTTGATTTGCTCCTGCTGAAGGCTCAGCTTTAGCAAAGGAGACAAGAAGGATTTCGGTTTCATTTTTTGGTTCAGCATACTGCAGTTCCAAATTAGAAACAGATTATTCTGTGCTGAGATTTACAGGATCCATTTCCCAGTGTGTGTAAGGGCTGTCTCACTGAGAGAGAGCCTGAGAAATCCTGTTTGCATAGGTCTAGTGAATGTCTCTTTATTCTTCCAGTGCCAGAGTTAAGTAGTTTATCTATGAGGCCAATATTGAGCAGAAAGGCTGCCATTCAACTTTAAATATATACCTTATGCATTTGGAGTGGTGCTATTCACTATATTTACCAGCAATGAAAACCTATGTGCAACTTTAATCAACCGGTTATACGTTTAAAAACGTACCTGTTGTTTACCTACATATGGGCACTTAGATGAATAATTTATATGTTCAGGAGAACATGGAAGTTCTTGCCACCTCCAAAACACGCCTCTCATTTGCATGAAAATAAAAAGGCTGGAGTTAAAAAAAAAAAGACACCTTTGTAACTTAAATGCTTTGACATTTTGGTCTTGAAGTTTCTAGACCTCTCTTCTGGCTAAAAACAAGCTGCCCAGAGTTTACAAAATCTGTCCAAATATGAAACAATAGAAACCATAAAACACCAAAGCAAATCAGAAGGAAGGTGGGCTAGAGGCTTTGTGGTGGTAGTTATAAGGAGAAAAATCAAAGATGTCAAATTCTGGTGTTGGTATGTTGAGGAACTTGTTTGGCATTGCATGTGTGTGATCCTTCTTGCTTTCTTAGTTGTACTACTTGAAAAAGAAAGAAAACAAGACCAAGGCTAACACTGATACTATGCAATAACAACAGTGGGATCACTCCATTATCTGGAATGCTATTGCAGGTAGAGAAGCAGCGACTTAATATACAAGAGACCCTCAAATCACTTCCTGTGGCGAGTACCAGATGCCATTCTTATGACCGGGAAGTCCACCTGTGCTGTGATCTTACATCTGGATTTTATCTGCTTATCCCTAGCACCTTCCAGAAGGATGTGGAAGGGCACTTCCTCCTTCGTGTCTTCTCCACGGGGAGAGTCTCTCTCAGGTAAGCAGGAGTGGGAGTTAGCATGCTGACTGTGAGCTTGTCTAGAATTGCACGAGAGGGGATTCTGCGCTCTGTGACTGGGAGTAACATTTTTGCTTACCCAAGCTGATTGGTTTACTGTGCCACTTGACATGTAACGTGAGCAAGTGCAAAGTGATGCATGTGGGAAAGAGGAGCCCAAATTATAGCTATGTGATGCAAGGTTCCACATTAAGTGTCTTCACTGATATATAGAAACCCTCTGCTCGGTGTGCAACAAATAGAATCCTAGGAATTATTAGGAAAAGAATGGAAAATAATAATGAGAATTCTGTAATGCCTTTGCATTGCTCCATGGTGCAATCATACTTCAAATACTGTGTGTAGTTCTGGTCACCACATCTCAAAAAAGATATAGCAAAGTTAGAAAAGTACAGAGAAATGCAACAAAAATGAGAAAGGAGATGGGATGACTTCCCTATGAGGAAAGGCTAAAGCAGCTAGGGCTCTTCAGCTTGGAGAAGAGATAACTGAGTGAAATGGAATGGGTACATGTGAATCATTTGTTTATCTAAGTGAAGTTACTAAGTATTCAGTGTCAGAACATGTAAAAGCAGTTTGCTTAGCAGGGTTTAAAAAAAAGGTTTGGATAATTTTTAAAAGAAAAGTCTCTAAGCCATTATTAAGATGGACTAGGCAAAAGCATAAATTCTTTAGCACTCTCCAGACCAGTAGAGGTTAACTTTACGAATGGGTATATATCTAATCATGACCAGCAGGTGGAGACTGAAAACAAAACTTTGGGACAGTATATACTATCCTCCCTTCTCTATTTCCCTCAGTCTTCTTTCAGTCTCCAGCAGGTGTTGAGTGATCTGTACCCATCTCTCTTGGTAGGGCTGTTGGAATTTGTTTAGGGGTTTATTGTCCCTGTTTTTGGCCGGACGGAGCTTGGTCGGGCCCTGTTTGGGGGTCCGTCCGACCTCGGGGGTGTCAAACCCGGCGGGTCACGAGCGGGGTCCCTCCCCCCACTTCCTCCACCTCCCCACATTTTTTTAGAGGAGCCTCAGCAGTAAGCCTTGCCCCCTAAGTCAAGCAAGGCATATTGCTTCGAGAGCCTGTGGAGTCTGTTCTGTAAAAAAAAAAAAAAAAAAAAAATCCTGAGGTAGTGCTGGTCTGAAGGGTTGTTTCCCTTTAAGAAAACTGTATTTTACTGTATTTTTTCATGTAACCAGCACTTTTTTATAGCTAGGTCGCGTCTGGAGCAATTGTGCCCTTCTCCGGGGGAGTAGGCCACAATTTTAGTCCAGCCGCGAGGCACTCGCGGCCGGCCTGAACTCGGCGGTTTGGGTCGGTGAGGTGGTGGAGCTCCGTCGGCAGCGGCTGCAGGCGCCCAGAGCTCCCCGCCGATGGTGCCTCGCGAGTCGGCTTGGAGCAGTGGGGAAGCCCGGTCTTCCACAACCGCCCACGGAGGGATTCCCCGAAGGATTCCCTCTCAGCTGATTTTTTTGACAGCTGATGCCGACTTGCCTGTCTTAGCGGCTGGGACTGTTCAGTCTTCTCAGCCGCTACAGGCCATGGAGGGAGCATTTTTGGCGGGAACTTCGCCATTTTCTTTGTCTGGCCCCTCCATTTTGTCTGCAACCTCAGGTGACCTTCCCCCTGTATGGCGAACACAGGGGCAGGTTTCAGCATGGACCCCTGCTGGGGCAGGGAGTCCCTGGGGACCCCCAGGGGTTTTTTGCCCCCAATTTATTTTCTTTCTTTGTGCGGACTTTTGGGGGTCCCACGTGCGCCTGGGGGGTTTCGGGGGGGGTTTCCCTCCGCGCCCCCTATGGCTTTGCCTCCCTCTTTTCGTTTGGCGTCCCCTCTTCCTCCTCCCTCATCCAAGCGCCCGCGGGGGGGCTTGGATTGCGAATTGGTGGGCGGAGGAGCGTGTTGGCCTGGTTGAGGACCTGGCTGCTTTGGCGGGCTTCCAGGATCCTCTAGAGGGGACGCCTGTTGGCAGCGGGGCGGCGGGTTTCCCGTCTTCCAGAGCAGATGCGTCCGTGGTGCGCTTTTTTATTCAGAGGGATGAGCTTTTAGACCTGTGTAGCAGGTCTCCTTGGTGCTGCATTTTTGCAGTGGCGCCGCCGGAGACCCCGCGTATGGGGGCCCCTCTGCTTCAGGGGGTCTGTCCTGGTTCCCGCTCTTTTCCTGTGCGTCAGGATTTGCGGGATTTTGTGTTGGCGCAGTGGCCTATGGGCGCAGTTTCGTTTGGTGTGCGCCTTGGCTCTTGGGTATCCCGTCCCGGAGGGAGGTAGGGCTACCTTAATTTCGCCAATGGGGAACGCGGTGGTCTCGGCACTTCCTAAGCGGCATACCGTGCCTGTTATGGACGGTTCTGCTCTTAGGGTCTCGGAGGCGCGTGCGTTAGAGACTCTTCTTAAGTGTGATTTTGATGTCTCTGCCTTTGGGGTCCAGGCGGCTGTTTGTGGGGAGCTAGTCGCTCGCGCCGTGTTTCGGTGGGCTGAGCGTGTCCTGGATCGGGAGTCTGATGACTGGTCTCTAGTGGATCAGGAGGTAGCGAAGATTGCGATGGCTGCCTCGTTCCTCTCAGATGCTCTTTATGACTTGGTGCGGATTTCGGCTAAGTCTATGGCATGGCCGCGCGGCGTATTTTGTGGCTGCGCGCTTGGGCGGCGGATTCTGCGTCCAAAGCTAAGTTTACTAAAGTTCCCTTTAGGGGGTCTTTTTGTTTGGAGAGGAATTAGATGAGTTGATTCAGACTCTGACGGACTCGAAGGTGCCCCGTCTGCCTGAGGACCGTGCCCGCCCTGCGTCTAGGTGTGGGGCTGCCCGGGGGCGTTTGCGGGAATTTCGCAAGTATCGCCCGGGGCGTGGGGCTGCTTCTTTCCCGGCTCAGGGTTTTTCCCGGGGTCGGTTCTTCCAGCGCATGCAGCCCTTTCGGGGGGCCCGTCGGGGGGCAGGGAATCCCTCCGCCGGTTCCCCCGCTTCCCGTCCTGCGCAATGACTCCTTGCCGGCGCCCCCTTTGGTTCCGGTGGGGGCCCGGCTGCGCAAATTTTTCCCCAAATGGGCCGAGATCGCGTCCGATCAGTGGGTCCTTGAGGTGGTGCGGGACGGTTACGCTCTGGAGTTTACCCGCTCTCTGCCGGACCTTTTCCTCGCTTCTCCATGTCAGACTCCATGGAAGACGCAGGCTTTTCGTCAGACCCTTCAGCGTTTGCTAGATCTCGAGGCAGTGGTGCCGGTGTCCCCTACGGAGTGGGGCACCGGCAGGTACTCCATTTACTTTGTGGTGGCCATAAAGGAGGGGACCTTTCGGCCCATCCTGGATGTCTCTCGATCTGACGGAGGCCTACTTGCAGGTTCCAATTCGGGCCTCTCATCAGCACTTCCTTCGCTTTGCGATCTTGGGGCGGCACTTTCAGTTCTGTGCGCTTCCCTTTGGTCTGGCCACGGCTCCTCGGACGTTCACCACGGTAATGGTGGTCGTCGCGGCAGCCTTGCGGTCGGTGGGCATCCTGGTTCTCCCCTACCTGGACGACTGGTTGATTCGGGCAAAGTCGTTGCAGGAGAGCTCCCGGGTTACGGCTCGGGTGGTGGAGTTTCTCCGGTCGCTGGGCTGGGTGGTCAACCTTTCCAAGAGTCGGTTGGTCCCGGCTCAGCGTCTGGAGTGCCTTGGGGTTATGTTCGACATCTCCTTGGGGAAGGTCTTCCTTCCAGAGGCCCGGGTGAGCAAATTGCAATCTCAGATTCGCCTGCTTTTGGCGTCCCGGGGTCCTCGGGCGCGAGATTTCCTCCAAGTCCTGGGGTCAATGGCGGCGTCCCTGGACGTGGTGAGGTGGGCGCGGGCCCACATGCGTCCTCTTCAGTATGCTCTGCTCCGGAGGTGGTCTCCCCGGAGGCAAGATTTGGATGTTCCGGTTCCCCTGCGAGGCTTGGCGCGCTGCAGTCTGCGCTGGTGGCTCCGGACCCCTCACCTGGTTCAGGGGGTGGGTCTGGATCTCCCGCAGTGGACGGTGCTCCTTACGGATGCGAGTCTCCTCGGTTGGGGGGCTCAGTTTATGGGCCACTCAGCTCGGGGCACCTGGTCCGCGGAGGAGGCCTCCTGGTCGATCAACGGGTTGGAGACCAGAGCGGTCAGGCTGGCGCTGTTAGCTTTCCACTCCCTTTTGCTGGGCAAGTCGGTCAGAGTCCTGTCGGACAATGCCACGGCGGTGGCTTATGTCAATCGTCAGGGGGGCACCAAGAGCACTCCTGTGGCGCAGGAGGCGGCTCGGCTCATGGTTTGGGCGGAGTCCCATCTTCTGGACCTCTCGGCTTCTCATATAGCCGGGGTAGAAAATGTTCAGGCAGACTTCCTCAGTCGTCACTTCCTGGATCCAGGAGAGTGGTTTCTCGGCGCCGGAGCGTTTCGGTTGATAGTGCAAGATTGGGGGCAGCCCCTGATGGACCTGATGGCCACGAGTGGCAACGCCAAAGTGCCCCGCTTCTTCAGTCGTCGCAGGGAAGGGCTGGCCGAGGGTCTGGATGCTCTGGTCCAGCCGTGGCCAACGGAGGGGCTGTTGTATGTGTTCCCTCCTTGGCCGCTGGTGGGCAGAGTGCTTCTTCGCATTGTTCACCATCCGGGTTTGGTGGTGCTGGTGGCTCCGGATTGGCCTCGACGTCCGTGGTATGCGGATCTGGTGAGGCACCTGGTGGCGGTTCCTCTTCCTCTGCCTCTCTCGGACGACCTTCTGATGCAGGGTCCCATTCCCATGTTCGACCCGTCTCTCTTCTGTCTTACGGCGTGGCTCTTGAAAGGGGTCGCCTTAGCAAGAAGGGATATTCAGACAAGGTGATCGCTACACTGTTGGGGTCCCGGAGGCTTTCTACCTCTCGGGCTTATGTGCGGGTTTGGCGTCTCTTTGAGGAATGGTGTCGGGCGCGGGGAGTGACCTCTTTTCGCGCTTCTCTGCCTAACATTCTAGAGTTCTTGCAGGATGGCCTGGATAGAGGCCTGGCTTGGTCTTCTCTCCGGGTTCATCTTGCGGCCCTGTTGACCTTTCGAGGGTTGGTGTCAGGTCAGCGTTTATCGGCTCTTCCTGATGTGATTCGGTTTCTGCGGGCGGCCACGTTGCTTAGGCCTCCCCTACGGCCCTCGGTTCCCTCTTGGGATCTTAATCTGGTTCTCTCTGTTTTGGTGCGCCCGCCTTTCGAGCCCTTGGACGACTGTTCTTTGAAGGACCTTACTTTGAAGGCGGTCTTTTTGGTGGCCATTACTTCTGCTAGGCGTATTTCTGAGCTGCAGGCTTTCTCTTGTAGGGCTCCCTTCTTGGAGTTGTCTAGGGAGCGGGTCGTCTTGCGGCCTGTTCCTTCCTTTCTGCCGAAGGTTGTTTCTCCTTTTCATGTCAATCAATCGGTGGTTCTCCCGGTCTTGGGTGGTCGGGAGGGCTCTTCTGAGCAACGGCAGCTGCGCAAGTTGGATGTCGGTCGGGTCCTTCGCTCTGATGTGCAGCGGACCCAGGAATTCCGGAAGTCCGATCATCTCTTTGTCCTCCTGGCTGGTCCTCGTCGGGGAGCTGGCGCTTCTAAGGCTACTATTGCGCGCTGGATCAAGGAGACGATTGCTTCCGCTTATCTTCTGAAACAGCAGCCTGTTCCGGAGTTTCTCAAGGCTCTTTCCACTCGGGGTCAGGCGGCTTCTTGGGCTGAGTCGTCGCTCGTGCCTCCGGTGGATATTTGTAAGGCTGCGGTTTGGTCCTCCTTGTATTCTTTTGTTAGACATTATCGGGTAGATGTTCAGGCGCGTCGGGACGCGGTGTTCGGTGAGCGTGTTCTGGTATCGGCCCTTCGGGGGTCCCGCCCGTGAGAGGGACTGCTTTGGTACGTCCCATTCGTAAAGTTAACCTCTACTGGTCTGGAGAGTGCTAAAGAAGGAGAAATTAGGTTCTTACCTGCTAATTTACTTTCTTTTAGCTTCTCCAGACCAGTAGAGGTCCCCACCCTGTCTGTTGTTGTTGTTGTTGTTGGGGCTGTTTTCGCGGGCAGTTTTTGTTTTTTGCTGCGGGTTCTAGTATTTTTCTAGGGCCGGGGAGAATTAAAGAACAGCGGCTGTGGCTCGGCTGGCTTAGCTGGCGAGCTGTGGGGACATTTTCCTTCGGGTATTTCTCCTCTGCATTTTCCAACAGCATTTGGGTATGTTATTTGTTACTCCTGTTCGGAGTATTGTTTTCTTCCTGTTTTCCAGTTCTTGGTTCTGCTTGGCTATTCGGCAGACTGAGGGAAATAGAGAAGGGAGGATAGTATATACTGTCCCAAAGTTTTGTTTTCAGTCTCCACCTGCTGGTCATGATTAGATATATACCCATTCGTAAAGTTAACCTCTACTGGTCTGGAGAAGCTAAAAGAAAGTAAATTAGCAGGTAAGAACCTAATTTCTCCTTCTGTTTTACTCCTGTGAGATCTTGCCAAGTACTTGTGACCTGGATTGGCCATTGGAAAACAATTCCCAACACTACATGAACACCAATTGGGATTCTGCACACACCAAAGCCTCTATAGTGGATCACATCTCTCACACTCTGAGCACTGGATACCAGGCATTAATACTCCACTTCGATCTGAACAGCGCATTTGATCTGGTTGACCACAATATTCTTCTCAGCAGCCTAGATGCCATTGGGATCTCGGGCATGTACTCAACTGGTTCAGTGGCTTTCTGAAAACCAGATCATACCAAGTCTTGTGACAGGGATCTGGCTAGTCCTAATAAAGCCCGGGGAAAAGCCCAGGGAAAAGAGCAGGGAAGCATTAATAATGTGCCAGGGACTAAGGAGAAGAAATATCCTGAGTATAGGGAAAATCCTGAGCACAAGGTTAAGAGGGAGCCTGTCCCTTTAAAAACACACAGAGCTCAGGCTGGAACGGGAAGGACAGGGCTCTTTAAGGAATTAGCTAAAGCTGCTGTGAGGGGGCGTGGTTATGTGCCGAGGCTCCCTTTTTCTGAAGCTCCCTCGTCAGTGAGAGAGAAGGGACAGCTGGGACTGGAAGCTCAGGGGAAGCTGAGAAGGAACCCAGCTAAAGCAGCTAACTTTTGGCCAGCCTTGGAAAGTTCTCACCAGGATAGGGAAATGCAAAACCTTGAAACACTATCTGAGGTTTGTGACATGGACTGGTTAGAGAATAATGCTATGTCTTCTGAGGAAGAACACCCTATGGAATGGGAATAGGTTTAGGAAAGCCTGAATGTCCTTTTTCCTTGGTGAAAGGGTTTTTTTTGTTTCTTCCTTTTTGAGTTTTATGTTTTGTAAAGGATTTTGTATCCATGTTTCAAGCTGGGCTGGAAGCTGCTGAATTTACTTTTGCGTTAGATGATGGTACAGTGGCCACACCTGTGGGAGCACAAGTCCCTCTGCTCCTAGTAAAAGGGAACTGCCACTCAAATCTACCAGAAGCCTAATTAGTGCCTGGAACCAGGTAGCCTAACTATTACCAAGGCAGGTACGGTTCTAGCACTGCTTGGGGAAATAATACCTAACCTGAACTGTATTTTATGTTCTTAATTTGTGAACTTGAATTGGCTAGCACTGAGGGTGCAGTGAAAAGAACTGGCACATGAGAGAAAGAAAGCAGAACAAGAGAAAAATGGAATGTTTTGGGTTTTTACTTTGAATGCCAAATTTTTACCTTTGTTTTGTTTGAAACTTTCCTTGTGGATAAATAAAAGTAATATATTTGGACAAAACCCGGCCAGTGTGGTGTGCAGTTTATGGGAGGCACCAGGCCGCTGTGATCCACCATGGTTACGCTCGCGCCAAGACTGGGATTCTGGGAAGTTACTAGGCCTCGCCAGGATCCCGGTCCCACAGTCTTCAGCGAGCAAACCCACTCACAATCATGGACTAACCCCTATGACGTCCCCCAGGGTTCTCCCCTCTCCCCTACACTCTTCAATCTAGACATGTCCTCTCTAGGCCATGAACTAGCAAAACTGAACCTTAAATCCTACATCTATGCGGACTATATCATAATCATTATCCCCATCTCCACCCTATCAATCAAAACCAGATGCTTCATTTCATCGGTCATAGATCGGGTAACACTCTGGACAAAAAACTTCAAACTGAAACTAAATCCAAAAAAAACAAATTTTTCATTGCCTCCCCAACGAGCAAAACCATTGAACCTTCAATCAACTTAAATGGAACAATATTCCCTATCAAACCCACAATAAAAATTTTAGGATTCACCCTCGACCAACAACCAACACTTGATGCCCATACTGACATCAAAAAATGCTTCAACATACTATGGAAACTACGTACGCTAAAACCTTTCTTCGACTTCACATCATTGACTGCTAGTCCAATCTCTCACCCTAGGATCACTTTAGATATATTAAAGGGAAACAGCCGGCTAGGGAGGAGGTGGGACCACTGGACGACGGAGACCGGAAGGGAGTGGTGAAGGAAGAGAAAGAGGTCGCAGAAAGACTTAACATGTTCTTTTCATCGGTATTTACAAGCGAAGACACAACCAACATACCGGAACCTGAACAAATCTTCAAGGGAAATCAAGCACAAAAGTTAACATCCATGGAAGTGAGCCTTGATGAGGTGCGCAGGCAGATAGAAAAACTAAAAACTGACAAATCGCCGGGTCCGGATGGAATCCATCCAAGGGTTCTGAAGGAACTAAAGGAGGAAATAGCGGAACTACTGCAGCAAATTTGCAACCTATCTCTGAAAACAGGTGTGATTCCGGAGGATTGGAAGATAGCCAACGTTACGCCCATCTTTAAAAAGGGATCAAGAGGGGACCCGGGAAACTAAAGACCGGTGAGTCTGACCTCGGTTCCGGGGAAAATGGCGGAAGCACTGATAAAAGAAAACATCGATGAACATTTTGAAAGAAACGAACTTCTGAAAACCAGCCAACATGGTTTCTGCAGGGGAAGATCGTGCCTGACTAACTTACTGCACTTCTTCGAAGGAATTAACAAACAAATGGACAGAGGAGACCCCATAGACATCATATACCTAGATTTCCAGAAAGCCTTTGACAAGGTGCCTCATGAACGTCTACTCCGGAAACTGAAGAACCATGGGGTGGACGGAGACGTGCATAGATGGATCAGAAACTGGTTAGAAGGTAGGAAACAGAGGGTAGGGGTGAAGGGCCACTACTCAGACTGGAGAAAGGTCACGAGTGGTGTTCCGCAGGGCTCGGTGCTCGGGCCACTGCTTTTTAACATATTCATAAATGATCTAGAAACAGGGACGAAGTGTGAGATAATAAAATTTGCGGACGACACCAAACTATTTAGTAGAGCTCGGACAAAGGAGGACTGCGAAGAATTGCAAAGAGACTTGGACAAACTAGGGGAATGGGCAGAGAGATGGCAGATGAAATTCAATGTTGGGAAGTGTAAAGTATTGCATGTGGGAAGCAAAAACTCGAGGTATAATTATGCGATGGGAGGGATGTTTTTGAATGAGAGTACCCAAGAAAGGGACTTGGAGGTGATGATGGACATGACAATGAAGCCGACAGCACAGTGCGCAGCTGCCGCTAAGAGAGCGAATAGAATGCTAGGTATAATCAAGAAAGGTATTACAACCAGAACAAAAGAAGTTATCCTGCCGCTGTATCGGGCAATGGTGCGTCCACATCTTGAGTACTGCGTCCAGTATTGGTCACCGTACCTTAAGAAGGATATGGCATTGCTCGAGAGAGTTCAGAGGAGAGCAACACGACTGATTAAGGGGATGGAAAGCCTTTCATACGCTGAGAGATTGGAAAAACTGGGACTCTTTTCCCTAGAAAAGAGAAGATAAAGAGGCGATATGATAGAGACTTACAAGATCATGAAGGGCATAGAGAGAGTAGAGAGGGACAGATTCTTCAAACTTTCAGAAAATAAAAAAACAAGAGGGCATTCGGAAAAGTTGAAAGGAGGCAAATTCAAAACTAATGCTAGGAAGTTCTTCTTTACACAACGTGTGGTGGACACCTGGAATACAATTCCAGAGGAAGTTATAGGGCAGAGTACAGTACTGGGGTTTAAGAAAGGTTTGGACAAATTCCTGCTGGAAAAGGGGATAGAGGGGTATAGATAGAAATTTACTGCACAGGTCCTGGACCTGTTGGGCCGCCGCGTAAGTGGACTGCTGGGCGCGATGGACCTCGGGTCTGACCCAGCAGAGGCATTTCTTATGTTCTTATGATTACTACAATATCATCTACCTAGGATCCCACAAAAAAACCATAAAGAAACTGAGGATAATCCAAAACATGGTGGTACGACTGATCTTTGGCCTGAAAAAATCCGACCATATCACCCCTTTTGTCAAGAAACTTCACTGGCTACCGATCGAGGCCAGAATCATATTCAAATCTGGCTGTCTTTGCTACAAGACATTATTTGGCACAGTGCCCACCTACCTCCTGAGTCACTTCACTCTACGGGACAAATCCCACTCCTCCCGCAAAACACTACTATTCGCATTCCCAATGCCAAGAGGTTGCCACTACAATAAATTCCTTGACACGACACTATCCTTTCAAGCATGAATCTGGAACAACACCCTAAGCAGCCTTCTCCTAAACTCCCTGTCTTACCACTCATTCAGAAAAGCACTAAAAACCCATTTATTCGACAAATTCTCTTAATAGCCTAAGCCCCCACCTTGTGTCTTCTCATGCACGCCCCTCAGCTCTTATGTTCCCTCCCCAAATTTTACACCGTTATACTGCAATATCCAACTGTATGCTCTCTCTCTAAATTACTGCTATTAACTTTATGCATACCAGTTCTCACTGTAATCTGGATGTAATCCTCTATTATTGTACACCGTCTTGAACTGCAAAGGTATGACGGGATATAAATAAAAAAGAAAATAAATTGTAGGAAACAGGATGCTGGACTTGATGGACCTTTGGTCTGTCCCAGTATAGCAACACTTGTGTTTCATGGGTAAAAAGGTGTTCTTCCCAACACCGTGGAGTGAAAAGGAGCAGTATAACACTTGATTTCATTACAAGGGTCTCATAACTGAATGTAACTTGCCTTGAACCCCTACTGAAAAAGGTGTAAACTCAAACAATGATAAAGCCAGACATGATGGATGTAGGCTTGTAAGTGCTTTTGATGGAATTTTCTGGCACAGAAAATGGATTTATTTCAGTCATATAAGTCCCTGTTTGGTCAAAATATATCCATATAAAGTGGGGTGAGATGGAGGGCAGGGCCAGAAGTTATAGGAACATATGCATGGCGATACTCGGGGAGTAATCGAAGGAAATAATTTTTGACAGAAAGGGTGGTAGATAGATAAAGAGAAACATAATGACAGATAAAGGCCAAATGGCCCATCCAGTCTGTCCATCCGCAGTAACCATTATCTCTTCCTCCCTGTAAGAGATCCCATGTGCCTAACCCACACCTTCTTGAATTCAGACACAGTCTCCATCTCCACCACCTCTTCTGGGAGACTGTTCCACACATCTATCACTGGAATAGTCTCTCCCAGAAGAGGTGGTGGAGACAAAGACTGTGTCTGAATTCAAGAAAGCCTGGGATGGGCACATGGGGTTTCTCAGGGAGAAGAGAAGGTAGTGGATGCTGCAGAAGGGCAGATGGTTACGTTGCCTTTATCTGCCATGATGTTTCTATTCTGGCATTTTAAGTCTTGACTGAAATGCATATGTGCTGGAAATTCACATAAAGGTATACAGATAAACGCTCTTTGTACTGTAATTGTTCCTTGTGTCTGGAAACTGTCAAGCAGCCATGTCAAGTGTACTCCAGGGCTCTTCCCTGCCTACCTTTATAGATGAGATCTCTGTCACAGAGCCTGGGAGTGCCGTGGAGGCCTCAGCTCTTGTTGCAGAGTGGACTGCAGCTCTGTTTGACTACATACTCATTTTCCCCTTTGTTTTTGAACAGTGAGATGAAACCACCTCTGCATCAGCTTGCCTGTGGGCAAGAGAAACTCAGTGGTATCTGGGAGAGAGTGCAACTGCAGGGACGCTGGGAGAGTGGGTACAGCGCAGGCGGCTGCAGAAATTCCTCTTCTTACCACTGTAATCCTCGCTTTCCTCTCTCCATTCATGCTGATTTTGGAGACAGCAATGTTAAAGTCACTCTGCGTCAGCATTGCCAGAACCATCAGTACCACCCTATTGGGTTTCATATTTTCCAGGTACTATGCTGTGGAAGGTGCTTTGGGGGTCTTGCATAACTGGGCATCGTTTCAAGTTGATTGGATTTTGAGAGACCTCCAATCTAAAAAAACATCTAGGCAGCCTACAGAAGAATGTTTAAAAATAACTCTGCGTGGACATATTAAATACATAGAAAGATACAAAAGGGTAGAGGGGAGAAATACAATCTATGGAAAGAAAAGCTGGGGAGGAACGAATAAAAAAAAGAGTACTGCAAATGCAACTCCTGCTAAGTCCTAACAACTGTAGGGGTCTTTAAATCCAATCTGAATTTTGAAAAAGAGTCTTCCTATCTGAGGTGAATTAAGAGCCCATTGAATCTTGTTACCTTCTGAGGCTTCCTTTCTCCTAAAAAGATTGTTCTAAACCTCTTCTCTACCTTTTGTATGCCTGGTATTGTCTAAGTCTTGGTACCCTGAATTTGAATTTGTATATCGCTTTGAAATGAGATATTGCAATGGAATCCAATTTTTAAATCATAAGAACATAAGCATCGCCTCTGCCGAGTCAGACCATAGGTCCATCGTGCCCAGCAGTCCGCTCCCGTGGCGGCCCCCCAGGTCAATGACCTGTAAGTGACCTTTTTCTTAAAACATTTTTTCCTGTATAGTATCCCTCTAGTTATACCCTTCAATCCCCTTTGCCTTCAGGAACTCGTCCAATCCCATTTTGAAACCCAAAATCGTACTCTGGACACATTCCAGGTGTCCACCACCCTCTGAGTGAAGAATAACTTCCTAGCATTTGTTCTGAATCTGCCCCCCTTCAATTTTTTTCAGTGCCCTCTTGTTTTTGTTGCCCCCGCCAGTCTGAAGAACATAAGAATTGCCACTGCTGAGTCAGACCAGTGGTCCATCATTCCCAGCAGTCCGCTCACGCGGCGGCCCTCTGGTCTAAGACCAGCACCCTAACTGAGACTAGCCCTACCAGTGCACGTTCTTGTTCAGCAGAAACTTGTCTAACTTTGTCTTGAATCTTTGGAGGGTGCTTTCCCCTATAATAACCTCTGGAAGAGCGTTCCAGCTTTCTACCACTCTCTGGGTGAAGAAGAACTTCCTTACGTTTGTACGGAATCTATCCCCTTTCAACTTTAGAGAGTGCCCTCTTGTTCTCCCTACCTTGGAGAGGGTGAACAACCTGTCCTTATCTACTAAGTCTATCCCTTCAGTACCTTGAATGTTTTGATCATGTCCCCTCTCAATCTCCTCTGTTCGAGAGAGAAGAGGCCCAGTTTCTCTAATCTTTCACTGTACAGCAGCTCCTCCAGCCCCTTAACCATCTTAGTCGCTTTTCTCTGGACCCTTTCGAGTAGTACCGTGTCCTTCTTCATGTACGGCGACCAGTGCTGGACGCAGTACTCCAGGTGAGGGCGTACCATGGCCCGGTACAGCGGCATGATAATCTTCTCTGATCTGTTCATGATCTCCTTCTTTATCATTCCTAGCATTCTGTTTACCCTTTTTGCTGCCGCCGCACATTGTGTGGACGGCTTCATCGACTTGTCGATCAGAACTCCCAAGACCCTTTCCTGGGAGGTCTCTCCAAGTACCGCCCCGGACATCCTGTATTCATGCATGAGATTTTTGTTACCGACATGCATCTCTCTACCTTCTCTATACCCTTCATGATCTTGTAAGTTTCTATCATGTCCCCTCTAAGTCTTCGCTTTTCCAGGGAAAAGAACCCCAGCTTCTCCAGCCTCTCAGCATATGGAAGGTTTTCCATGCCCTTTATCATTCTTGTTGCTCTTCTCTGGACACTCTCGAGTATTGCCATATCCTTCTTAAGGTACGGCGACCAGTACTGAACGCAGTATTCCAGATGTGGGCGCACCATCGCCCGATACAGCGGCAGGATAACTTCCTTGGTTCTGGTGGTGATTCCTTTTTTGATAATGCCCAACATTCTGTTCGCCTTTTTTGAGGCTGCTGCGCATTGTGCCGCTGGCTTCATTGTTCTATCCACCAAAACCCCCAAGTCCTTTTCTAGGTTGCCTTCCCCCAATACCATCCCCCCCCCATCGTGTAGTTGTACATCGGGTTTCCATTCCCTATTACATTTCTCTACATTGAAGCTCATCTGCCATTTATTTGCCCATTCACTTAGTTTGTTCAGGTCCTTTTGTAGTTCCTTACATTTCTCAACAGTTCTAACCCTACTGGAGAGTTTTGTGTCGTCCGCGAATTTTATAACTTCGCACTTCGTCCCTGATTCTAGGTCATTAATAAATATATGAAACAGCAGTGGTCCCAATACTGACCCCTGCCGGGACGCCACTCGTGACCCCTTTCCAGTTTGTGTCCCTTTACTCCTACCCTCTGTTTCCTGTCTGCCAGCCAATTTTTGATTCATCTGTGCACTTCCCCTTCCACCCCTTGGTTCCACAGTTTTCTTAGTAGGCGCGCATGGGGTACCTTGTCGAAGGCTTTTTGGAAGTCCAGATATACGATGTCTATGGGGTCACCTTTGTCTAATTGTTCGCTTATCCCCTCAAAGAAGTGCAGTAGGTTTGTTTGGCATGATCTTCCTTTACAGAAACCATGCTGGCTGGTTCTCATCAGATTATTTCTTTCTATATGTTCATGATACTGTCCTTGATTAATGAGTTTAAGCTCACCAGTCTGTAGTTCCCCTGGTCGCCTCTGGATCCTTTTTTGAAGATGAGTGTAACATTCGCTATCCTCCAGTCCTCCGGGACTACCCCTGTTTGCAAGGATATCTGCTGTAGGAACTCCGCTATTTCATCTCTGAGCTCTTTCAGTATTCTTGGGTGGATTCCGTTTGGGCCCGGAGACTTGTCAGATTTTAATCTATCTATCTGTTTGAGTACATCTTCAAGGCTTACCTCCATTGATGATAATTTCTCCTCTTGATCCCCCTTGAAGATTTTTTCCGGTTCCGGCACGTTGGATGTGTCCTCTTTTGTAAAGACCGACAAGAAGAACATGTTTAATCTGTCTGCCACCTCTTTTTCCTCCTTTAGCACTCCCTTCCTGTCTCCCTCATCCAGGGGTCTCACCTCCTTCTTCGCTGGTTGTTTTCCTTTCACATATTCAAAGAATGGTTTAAAATTCCGTGCCTTCTTGGCAAGTCTCTCTTCATACTCTTTTTTTGCTGTTCTGACCACGCGGTGACATTCTTTTTGATGCTTCCTGTGCTCTTTCCAATTTTCCTCCGTTCTATCATTTTTCCACTTCCTGAATGATTTTTTCTTGTCTCCTATCACCTTCTTAACTTCATTGGTTATCCGTGCTGGGTCTCTTGCTTGATTCTTTTTGCACCCTTTTCTAAACCTGGGTATATACAGGTTTTGCGCTTTGTTTACCGTTTCCTTGAATAAGGTCCAGGCTTGCTCGACCATCTGTATTTTCCTGGAGCTGTTCCTGAGTTTTCTCTTTACCATTAGTCTCATGGCATCATAGTTCCCTTTCTTGAATAGGCAGAGCCTTCCATAGCAGACAATTGCAGCCACTGTGGATAGCCATGAGCTGGAAGTAAAGGTGGGAATAAAGTCAAATTGGGGACATTCATTACTGAATTGCTGGTAAAGGAGATTTCCCCCCCCCCCCAATTGAGTTTCTTCTAAATGATGCTATACCAGGAATCCAGAGGAGATGAAGAAGTTGGTTGCCTTTTGTTGCACAGCTGCTAAACTGACCATAGCTGCTGCCTGGATATAGGCTCAGGCATCAACAGCAGACTGTGACCTATTTTCTGTAAGGTGTTTAAAAAAAAAATCTTAGACTGCAAGCCTTTGGAAAAGTTTGGGCATCCCTTATTTCCTGAATAACCAGACAACAAAAAGGAAGTTCTTTGAGTTAAGAAGAGGGGGGAGAGAGTAGGGGGTGGGATGCTTTGTTATTACTGTGTAAAATGCATTACTTTCAGTGAATCAATGAAAACTTAAAGAAAAAAAAGGAACTGTAGGTGCATAAATGAAAATGATTGAGATTTAATCTAACTTTTATGGCTTCATCTGAAAGGGCTGATGCTGCTTGCTGAGCCACCTTCTGCCTCCTCTTGGAACTCACCTTGTCCATTGCCCTCTCTGCAGGTTCCCAGTACTGGCTGGAACATGGGCATTTCATCTTTTCAGGACCTGGAGCCAGTGGTCAGCTGTGTTCCTCACTGCCACTCTCAGGAAGTGAGCCACCTGTGCCGGCTTTCTCTGGGGGAATATGTCATTGTGCCATCCACGTACCTGCCCGATCAGGAAGGAAGTTTTACCATCACTGCACTAACCAAAACAGGAACTGGTGCAGCCTTTGGGTGAGTGCCTCAGCCCCATTTATTTTGTAGCCATGTTAGGTTATCTGCCTTTCTCTCTTCTCATTTCCCTCTTCCCTAGACTTGGAGAGTGAACCTTTAGGGGGAAAAAATTATAGTTCTGCAGTAAATGTTCTAAGCAGCAATGTATGCATTTCCAAAAATGGTGTGTCATTGGACAGGACCACATTTCAGGAGAGAGTGAACCTTCTGCCACACAACCTGTTGATAAAAATATGCTGTCTGGATAGAGTGGTAAAGACAACCCCTCAGAACCTACCCTTGCAGTAAATGAAGAGGGGCTGTTCAGTGCTGTAAAAACATCATTCCAGAGCAACTCTAGTGCCCAGGTCCAACTCCCGTTTCCTAGCAAGAATGTCATCATCTGGAAGTGGAATGAGGCTTTCCAGCAGCTTTGTCAGCCATGTCAGTGATATGGGCTCTAAAACTTTGGATTTAATGTGACAATTGTAAATGTGCAAATCTTTCCAGTCTGAAAGTGTTGTTGAAAATAGTCAAAGGATCGAATCCCCCCATCTTCGTAAGGTCTTGATGAAAGGCCGTAAGGTCTGTCTGGAGGACAAACAGCCACGTTAGGAGTCATGCAGTAAAGACTAACTCTACCTGAATGGGACAAAAGTAAAGTCTTCCAAGGGAAAAATGCTTGAGTACCTGAATAAATTCACGTAAACCATTCTGAGCTCCCCTGGGAGAACAGTATAGAAAATTCAATAAAAAAAAAAATAATAATTTCAACTTGGTGAATGGCAGCAGTTGTGGAATATTTGAAGTAGAAATTGACACAGAGACAAATTTGTCCCCTTCTCTGCAGGAACTCAATTTTCCCGCCCTGTCCCCGTGAATTTTGTCACTCTCCTGTAAGTTCTGCCTTAACCACACAAGCCTCGAACACTTATGATTTTAAAGTGTTGGAGGCTTGTGCAGATGTGCAGAGCTTGCAGGAATGGGGCAGGGACAGGAAAAGAACTCACTGAGGTGGGAAAATGAGTTTCTGCGGGAATGAGAAAAATTTGTCCCCATATCATTCTCTAATTTGAAGTACATAACTGGCTAGGATCCACAGGCAAATATACTCCTAGATATCTAAAGCCGCCCTCTGTGAAAATAATTTCCCCCTCCTCAAACTGTGTTGTTTATTTATTTAAAAATTTATATACTTTTAATTGCCTTTGATCCCTTAGGAAGATGGGTGCATTTTGGCATGAGTATGGGCAATACTGCTTTGACGCTTTTTAATGTGTACGCCCCTAATTCGAACCAAGCAGAGTTTTTAAAGTCTCTACAACAATTGATTTTACCACTGGCTGCTTCTAATTTAGTAGTGGCGGGAGATTTTAATGCTGTTATGGATCCTTTAATGGATAAAAAACCTAGAAAAATTATAAAATCATTAGGTTTGGATAATTTTGTACAGTCTTCAAATTTAAAAGATATATGGCGTATTCTTCATTTTAATGAACGAGAATTTTCTTTTTGTTCCCATGTTCATAAGTCATTTTCAAGAATTGACTATGTTTTTATTTCAGATCATTTAGTGCATCAAGTAACACAAGCCTCTATTGATCCTATCATTATGTCTGATCATGGAGGGGTGTGGGTGGAATTTAATGTTATTGGTCAAGGCAGTAGTAGACCAGTTTGGAGATTTGATAATGCATTGCTTGCAGATCAAGAAATTTCTGTAGAAACTTTGTGGGAAGCTTTTAAGGTAACTATGAGAGGGCAAATTATTTCGTACTCAGCTGATGTTAAAAAACAAATAAAAAAGCAATTTTTTAGTTTAGAACAAGAAATAAGACTTCTAGAGGCAAAATTGGTTGAAAAATGGGAGCAGTCTACATTACAAGCTCTTTTAAAAATTAAATGTAAATATAATGAGATTTCTTCTAAGTTAATCAGAAATGATATTTTTTCGCAGTAAGCTTTGTATTATGGAAGCTCTAATAAGGCGGGAAGATTATTGGCTAATTATCTTAAAGTAAAGAAAAGGAAAGCAAAAATTAGTATAATCAAAGATGAAAAAGGAGATACACATTCCCAAATTGGAACTATTTTAAAACAATTTTTGAAATTTTATAAAGCCCTTTATTCTTCTGAGCCTTATATAGAAAGGGAAAAGGATGGCTTTGAATTTTTAAATTTAATTGAGGGTCCAAAGGTTCCTGATCATATAAAAAGAAGTTTAGAAGAACCTATATCGCTAAAAGAATTAAAAACAGCATTGAAGTCTCTTAAAGTTGGGACCGCTCCAGGTGGTGACGGTTATACTGTAGAGTTTTATAAGTCTTTTCAAAATACCTTGTTACCCTATTTATTAAATTTATATTTGAGTCAACTGAATAAAGGTTGTTTTACAGGTACTATGACAGAATCATTAATTATTGTTTTGCCGAAGCCAAATAAAGATGTTACTTTTGTTTCAAACTACAGGCCTATTTCTTTAATTAATGTTGATGGAAAATTGCTAGCTAAGCTTTTAGCCTTACGTTTGAGAAAGGCTCTTCCTTATATAATTGGAATGCACCAAACGGGCTTTGTTGCTCACAGACACTCTTCTAATAATACTAGACTGGCTCTTCAGATGTTATATTTAACAAAAGACTTAAAAGACCCAGCCTTCTCTGTGTCATTGGATGCGGAGAAGGCTTTTGATCGAGTAGAGTGGGTCTTTATGTATCAAGCAATAGAATGGTTTGGTGGGTTCAGGATTTATACAAATGATTAAAGCATTGTATAGCTCCCCTGTTGCTAGATTATATAGAAACATAGAACGATGACGGCAGAAAAGGGCCAAGGCCCATCAAGTCTGCCCAATCTATAGACCCTCCCCTTAAGATTAGCCAATGTTTTACCCTGACCCACGTAGGGATCCCACATGGGCATCCCATTTATTCTTAAAATCTGGCACGCTGCTGGCCTCGATTACCTGTACTGGAAGCTTGTTCCATTGATCAATCACTCGCTCCGTGAAGAAATACTTCCTGGTGTCGCCGTGAAATTTTCCGCCCTTGAGTTTGAGCGGGTGCCCCCTTGTGGTTGAGGGGCCTCTGAGAAGGAAAATGTTATCTTCCACTTCTATACGTCCGGTGACATATTTAAACGTCTCAATCATGTCTCCCCTCTCCCTGCGTTCCTCGAGAGTGTAGAGCTGCAAATTGTTTAGTCTTGCTTCGTACGAGAGACCTTTAAGCCCTGAGACCATTCTGGTGGCCATCCTTTGGACCGACTCGACCCTCTGCATGTCTTTGCGATAATGTGGCTTCCAGAATTGCACGCAGTATTCCAGATGAGGTTTCACCATGGTCCTGTATAATGGCATTATGACTGCAGGCTTTCTGCTGACGAAACTTCTACGGATGCAACCTAGCATCTGCCTTGCCCTTGAGGAAGCCTTCTCCACCTGATTGGCAGATTTCATGTCTGCGCTAATGATTACTCCTAAATCTCGTTCTGCTGAAGTCCTGGTCAAGGTCTCCCCGTTCAAGGTATAAGTTCTGCACGGGTTTCTGCTACCTAGGTGCATGACCTTACATTTTCCAGCATTGAAGCCCAGCTGCCAGGTTGAGGACCAGCATTCCAATGTACGCAGGTCCTGCGCCATAATATCTTGTAGATTGCCCTCGCTTACCATATTACATAGTTTGGCGTCGTCGGCGAATAATGTTACTTTACCTTGAAGCCCTTGAGTCAGATCTCCTATGAATATGTTGAAGAGGAGCGGACCCAAGACCGAGCCCTGCGGCACCCCGCTGGTCACCTCCGATGTCTCAGAGAAAGTACCGTTAACCATCACCCTCTGAAGTCTGCCACTCAGCCAATCATTGACCCATGCCGTCAGAGTCTCTCCTAACCCCATCGATTTCATCTTGTTTAACAGTCTGCGGTGTGGGACGCTGTCAAAAGCTTTACTGAAGTCTAGGTACACTATGTCCAGTGAATCTCCTTCGTCCAGTCTTTTTGTTACCCAGTCAAAGAAGCTGATGAGGTTTGATTGGCAGGACCTACCCTTGGTGAATCCATGTTGATTGGGGTCCCGTAGATTCCCTTCGTCCAAGACCGTGTCCAATTGGCGTTTGATCAGTGTTTCCATGAGTTTGCATACTATCGATGTCAGACTCACCGGTCTGTAATTTGCAGCCTCTGTCCTGCAACCCTTTTTGTGTAGAGGAACGACGTTAGCTGTTTTCCAGTCCAAGGGGACTGTCCCTGTACTCAGTGAGAGATTGAAGAGCACGGCTAACGGTTCTGCCAGGACATCACCTAACTCCCTGAGCACTCTGGGGTGCAGATTGTCTGGTCCCATGGCTTTGTCCACCTTGAGTCTTGTTAGCTCAAAGTAAACCTCGCTGGGTGTGAATTTAAAATTCCGAAACGGGTCTTTTGTGTTTGACTGTGGCTTCAATTGAGGGCCGGACCCTGGCGCCTCGCAGGTGAAGACCGAACAGAAGTATTCATTTAGTAGTTCGGCCTTTTCGGGATCCGATTCTGCGTAATTCCCGTCCGTTTTTTTTCAGGCATACTATCCCATCTGTGTTTTTTTTCCTGTCACTGATATACCGGAAAAAGGATTTGTCCCCTTTCTTATTGTTGTTTGCTAGAGTTTCTTCCACACGAAGTTTGGCCTCCCTGACTACCGTTTTGACCTCTGTGGACTTGATCCTGTGTAGCAGTTGATCTTCGCTTTTCCCCGTGCGTTTGAAGGAAGCAAATGCGTTTTTCTTCTCCTTAACGAGACGTGAGATCTCTGCGGTGAACCACTGGGGTTTGTCTTTTCTTCGCCGTTTGTGTGATGATTTTATGTAACGGCCGGTTGCCTCGTGTATGACAGATTTCAGGGATGACCACATATCCTCCACATTCCCTGTCTCAGTTTGGACATGGAGCGCCTGATGGACGAAAACTCCCATGCGTGCAAAGTCTGTTCCTCGGAAGTTGAGTACCTTTGTTTTAGTGTTTGATCTATGGTATGATTTATTGATAATAATTTTTCAGAATCTTTTAAATTGCAAAGGGGGGTTAGACAAGGTTGTCCTCTGTCTCCTTTACTTTTTGATATAGTACTTGAACCCTTGTTATTAGCTATTCAACAGGTAGGGGAGATACAGGGTATTCCGTATTCTGACAAAGAATATAAGGTATCTGCTTATGCAGATGATATACTGCTCCATTTGAGGAATCCTGAAACAACCATTCCATGTTTGCTTGATTTGATTGAGCAATTTGGGAAATTCTCAGGATATAAAATAAATTGGAATAAATCAGAAATTCTTCCTTTAAATGTACATTATGTAAAAGGTTTATTTGACTCATTTCCTTTTATTTGGAAGGAGGAAGGAATAAAGTATTTAGGTATCTGGATAAAAAACACATTTGAGGAGACAATGAAAGTGAATGAAAAAACTTTATTACAAAAGGTCACAGAGCTATGTGAACAATGGAATCCGTTGCATTTGTCTTGGTGGGGAAGAGTCCAAACTGTTAAGATGATATTGCCTGTTGTTTGTTACCAAATGGGTATGATACCAGTTTTTTTCCAGGGGTCTTTTTATAAAAAGTTAAACAGTATCTTGTCTAAATTTATTTGGCTGGGTAAAAGAGTAAGAATTTCTTTAGTATCTTTACAAAGGCCAATTGCGGAGGGTGGGGTAAATTTTCCAAATTTTTATAGGTACCATCAATCCTATATCTTGCGTCAAGGTATGTATGGGGTCCTCCCAGAACTCATGGAAAAGTTACCTGATTGGTTATGGTTAGAAGGGCAGCTCATGTTTCCTATAAGGCTTCGTCATCTTCTCAGTATTAAAATGCCTAGGTTACGGAAAAATAATAAGATTTTAATGGACACATGGAAAACTTTAAGATATGTTAATAATTTAACACCTCTTCCGATTCAAAAATCTACATGTCAAAATATCTGGCTCAACTCCAGGATCCAAATTGGCAGGTTTAAGATTGTCTGGAAGGATTGGATTAAAGTAGGTATAAGAACTTTAAAAGATGTTATATTTGAAGGTAAATTGCTGGACTTTTCACAGTTGCAAATAAAATTTGGCCTTGATAAAAAACAAAGTTATAAATGGTTGCAACTGAAGCAGGCCATTCAGGCAGGGTTCCCTGAATGGAAATCTCTCAATAATCATTTTAGCTTAGAATTCCTATGCTTTCAGGCAGATTTCTTGGGTCACCAAGCCGCGCAGTGGTATAAATCTGGCCTTGTAAAGAAGAAACCAAAGAGTGGACTTAGAGATATTTGGAGCATTGAGATTAAGCATCAAATTAATGCGTCTCAATGGCCACGTATTTGGTCCTGGAGGATGAAGTGTACAATGTCTTCATCTATGAGGCAAACATGGTTTTTCCTGTTGCATAAAGCACTCTGGACCCCTGTTTGTTTACAAAAATTGGACTGCTCTAGGTCTAATAGATGTTGGCATTGTCACTTGGAAGCTGGTACTTTAGATCATTTATTGTTTTATTGTCCATTCATTAAAACTTTTTGGTTGTCAATTTGGGATCAAATAAATCAATTGCTTGAAAATTATGTAGCATTATCTTATGATACAATTTTGTTTGGCATACTGATGAGAGCTAAGCCTCAAATATCGGCTAATAATAATAAGCTTTTAATGATTTTAACTGGAGTTGCCATTCAACAAATAACATATAACTGGAAAGATTGTACAAGATTGAACTATCCGTTTTGGTGGAACTCAGTATGTCATATATTTAAAATGGAGAGAGCGTTGGCAGTACAAAAAGGCTATTATCATAAATTTAAGGATGTGTGGGGGCCATTTATAAGGTATTATAAAGAATAATTTACACTTTACCCAAATTTTAATTTTTTATTGTGGTATGGGGGGGTGGGTTTTTATTAACAATATATTCTAATGCTAAGATATTATATTTATGTGGTATATCTATTTTGTTGGAAAAGTGATATAGGAGGAGGGAGGGTTAAATTTTCTTGTTGAAAGATTGCTGATTTTCAAGTGATGCTGTATCTTACGTGTTTGTTATTTATTGTACACTTGTTGTAAATTATAAATGAATAAAGAATTTTTAAAAAAAATGTATATACCGCATAATAACTATGAAGTTTACAAAATGACATACAAATTAACTTAGGCTCCATAAACAAACGGTATCTGATTATATTTCAACAAAACAAAGAAAGACTTTAACAGACTTTCATTTTATTTAAATTCATCCTGCCAGGATAAAGCCACAAAATCCCAAAAAGGCATTAACAGGCACAGGAAGGCATTAACAGAGAAAAGCATTAGCACAAGAAAAGCATTGACAAATAATTGCGTTGTAATGAGTCCCCTGTTGCCAGTGCTCCTGATTTATGGAAGTTAAGACAAGATCTAGAAAAGTCCCCATACTCAGATGCTTTCCAGAAGAGTTGGAAGAGACTGACAGGGATGTATAAGATGGACTAATAAGACATTGGCAAAAACGAGATCTTAACTGCATCTCCAGATTCCCCATGCTTTCCCTAGTTAATGGGTCTAAGACAAGAACAAATAATAAAGAAATAATAAGGGGGACAGAGGGCACCCCTGTCTTGTCCCTGTATGAACAGCAAATTGTTCAGTAGAACATAAGATTTGCCGCTGCTGGGTCAGACCAGTGGTCCATCGTGCCCAGCAGTCAGCTCACGCGGCGGCCCTTAGGTCAAAGACCAGTGCCCTATTTGAGTCTAGTCTAACTTGCGCATGTTGTGTTCCAGTAGGAACTTATCCAACCTTGTCTTGAATCCCTGAAGGATGTTTTCCCCTATAACAGTCTCCGGAAGAGCGTTCCAGGTTTCTACCACTCTCTGGGTGAAGAAAAATTTCCTTACATTTGTACAGAACCTTTTCCCTTCCAACTTTAGCAAGTGCCCTCTCGTTCTCTTCACCTTGGAGAGGGTGAAGAATCTCTCTTTCTCTACTAAGTCAATTCCCTTCAATATCTTGAATGTTTCAATCATGTCCCTTCTCAATCTTCTCTTCTCAGTGGAGAAAGAGGCCCAGTTTCTCTAGCCTCTCATTGTACGGCAACTCCCCCAGCCCCTTAACCATTTTTGTCACTCTTCTCTGGACCCTTTCGAGTAGTACTATGTCCTTTTTCATGTATGTTGACCAGTGTTGGACGCAGTATTCCAGGTGGGGGCGTGCCCAAGTCTCTAGCTATTCTGTTGACATGTATGCTCGCTGATAAAAAATATTAATTGCCTTGTTAAAATAACCTATGATGGGACTTCCGGCAGCAGGACTTTACAGCTCTGATACGCCCAATACGGACCGGCACTTAATTGCAATTTTGCCCTCTCCAAACAGCCTACAAGGAACAGTGACCTCAGTATCTGCTCAGCTGTGCCCTTCGTCTGAGTTTGGAGTCTGATGGCTGCTAAAGTGATGAAAAAGGACCACGAGAGGGGCGGAACACGTGGCTCCGGCATCGTCAGTAACCCCAAGCTCTGCCTGGGTGGCTGAGGTAACCGCAAAAGTACAGGCAGCCTTGGAAGGCACCCTCAGTGACAAATTACAGCATATTGTAGACAAGCTCGATAACCTGGATCAACATTTTGCCACCTTGTCCTCAGAAGTGTGGGAAACTCAGCAATGGATCAGCAACACCGAGGACTCCCTGCAGCAGCTCTTCAGGAGCAATCGGTGCACACTGCGTCCTTGGCAGCTCAACAGGCCAAGGTAGAGGATCTTGAGAACAGATCCCGCCGGAACAATCTCCAGCTTGTAGGCCTGCCTATTCTGAAGACTGTGGGCCCCCACATCATTGTGATTCCCCTGAGGCTGCTCAGCGGTAATCTGTGGATTGGCAGACTGGATGGGCCATTTGGCCTTTATCTGCCATCATGTTTCTGTGTTTCTAGTTGCTAATCCAGAAGTTGCACACATCAATTCCATTGTGCACAGAGTCTAGGAGGGCATGGGTGTGCCTAACAGCCAAAAGTGCTCACCCTCCATCCAACAACTTTGGTGGCCCATGGCATGGTATATGGCTAGAATAGCATGATCTGTAATCAAACAAACATCTGTTTTTATTATCCCCTCTCGATTAGGAACAAAGCCAAACTTTACCCATTATTGACACAGAAATTGTCACAGATATTTTTTGTTTTGCTTTTACAGGAAACCCATTCAGAGTCAGGAAAAGCTGGGACAGATCTTAGAAGAGGTAGGTTTCTTACATTTGTATGGTGTTTTTTTTGTGCTCTTTGATTGTTTCCGGTGCTAGAACAAATCAATCCTGTTTAAATTAGAAGGATGTTGTGCTTTGGCTAAGTCTAGACTTTGGGAATCTGAACAAGTTTCTTAAAAAACAATGCATTGAGTTAGTCCAATAAAAAAGGTATTGCCTTATTTCCTTTGTTTTTTGTTTTCTTTCTTTAAAAACAAAAGAAACTCAAGCTATTCTCCTTGGGTTCTTTACAGAATGACTTTCTATGTTTCCTGATTCTAAACAGTTGAAGTGCTCACATTCTCATTCACCTGTTTTAATGACAATTTCTGGTGCTTCACTTTATAAAACAGATAGTTTATACTTTACGTCGTTTCATATATCACCCTTCAAAATATCATCAAAGTAGTGTACAAAATATATTGAAACATTTGCACATTAAAGCCAATTAAATAGTGATGAGGATGGCTTTTCGCGCTTCAGTGATTCCCCCAATAGCCTTCGCAAAAAGATATGTTGAACTCTTCTCGCAATTCTTAGGACAGGAGCCTTCCAATGAAATGCCCCCATCTTTCCCCTTGGCTTAGCTGTGGCATCAGAACTATTCACTAATACTACGAAGTAGTAATAATAGCAGGCCAAATAAGAAAGGGGTTGAGAATGTCTTTCTGAGAACAAATTAACTCTCTGAAATTTAATGCAATGGGATGAAACTTAGCAAGTGGGGAAAGACATGCTGAGTTAAAACATGAGTCATTTTAGACTCTCATTTGTCTTGATGTTCCTGCCTGGTGTGCACTTACAACCACTGATACCTCCTCTTTTATGTCCATTTTTTTTATTCATGACACTGTTGCTTTTGGGGAAGTGATAGATTTTGTATAGTAAGAAGTTCTTCCCTATTTCCATTTGTTGTGGATTAATTTCTGGAGTTAAAAAATGGGCCAAATCAGACCAGGGGTGCCAGAGAAATGTGCCCCCCTCCCTCAAAAAAAATGACCCTAGTGCATTTTTATGGGAAAAGGAATTCCAGTTTCTGTAGTATTGAAACTTAATGTAAAAGGTACCAGCTGGAAACAGGTAAAGCAATTTAAAAGGTGGAATTCCCTCGTCGTCCAACCCCTGAAAACGACCGTATTTTTCGCTCCATAAAAGTGCATCTTAAGGGGGTGGGTCAGTAGAGTGGGCACAGTTGATGGGCTGTAGCCCTTTTCTGCCGTCATCTTTCTATATTTCTATGAGGAAGGGTGGGAAACAGACTTGAAGACAGGGCAGATGCCGGACTAGAGGGGGTAGAAAGGGGAGGACTCAAAATGTTAGCAGAAGGAAGATAGAGAGAGGGAGAAACCTGAAACAAAGTGGAGGCAGAAGAGAGAGGGGCATATGTTGAACTTAGGGGTGTATAGAGGAAAGAGAGAGACTGAGACTGCAGAGAAGTGGAAAGATTCTGGACCAGGGAGGGAGGAAGGAAAGAGAGATAGAGAGAGAAGCAGAGAAAGATCTGGAAGAAAGGATAACAAATGTTGGACATGGGGGGGGGTTTGGTAAGCAGAAGAAAGACAGAAAGAGATAGAGACCTGGACCCAAAGGGGATGGGGCTGGATTGTGAAAGAAATGTTGGATGCACAGTCAGAAGGAAGTCCAAGCAGAAACTAATTAAATCACCAGACAACAAAGGTAGGAAAAATTATATTATTTTCAATTTAGTGATCGAAATGTGTCAGTTTTGAGAATTTATATCTGCTGTGTGTATAGGAATAATGAAAGGAAAAGTTGTATTACAATTAGAAGGGGAGGGGGGACAGGGTGCAGAGCCTGGCAGGGAGTGAGGGGGTTGGGTGCAGAGCCTGGTTTAGAATTTGGTTTAGAATGGGTTTTTTTCTTGTTTTCCTACTCTAAATCTAGAGTGCGTCTTATGGAGCAAAAAATACGGTAATTCCCTTCACATCTGCCCCCCCCACCCCCCCGCAACTGTCCACCACCCTACAAATTGGTCTTTCCTCAAAAACTGTCCCACACTTAAAAACTAACTCTTGCAATTGCCACTCTTTGAAAAGATCTTGAGAAATTGCAAAGTAACATCTGTTGCCTTGCGCAGGGCCAGATTAAGCGTAAGAGGGATGGAGGGGAATGGTCCGCCCTGGGTGCCATCTTGGTGGGAGTGCCAGCACTCTTCCTCCTCTCCGCTCCCCTGTCATGCACGTAGAGCTGACACAACGCAGGCAGCAAGTTTGTGATGCTGCTTGTACGGGGGAAGGGAAGGGGGGATCAGGAAGGAGCAGTGGGAGCAGTCTGAGTGGCAGAGCATTAACCTTTCCCATATTAAACAGGTTTTCAGTCTTAGAAAAAGATAGAAACAGAGAAAAATGAAGGCAGATAAAGACTCTATGGCCTATCTAATCTGCCTATCCATTCCATCTTCTTACCATGTGTCTCTCAAACATTTTCAGCTCCGTCACACTAAACAGAGCAAATGTTTTTCACAGCACATTATAATTGAAATTATAAAATTGCAAAACCAACAACAAATTAAATTTGAGAATTGTAAGAACAGTGAAACTAAAATGGATAGAATAGAATTGCTAATCAATGTGATGGATGTGCTTGTTTTTGAGTGCAAATTAACTCAAAATGCAGCTCGATAGTTGAAAAACAAGCATGCATTTCATCATGCATCTGCAATCAATCTTTTTTTTTGATTTAATTTCTGTCAGAGCTGAAAATCCAAGTTCACAAAGATTAGAAGATCCAAATGGTAGCAAAGCCTTGATTGCTTTGTCATTCAATAAAGATAAAAATAAAATTATTTGCCATTGGTTTTCAAGAAACAATCACATCATAGAAGGATGCTTGTCTGGGCAGTGGTATCCTTACATACACAGACGCTCATAACATTGACAGACTTTTGCATACGTGATGTACATGTCATCTATTCTGGTGTGTACTTCTGAAGGGAATTTTTTAAAATAAAGTACAATTCTGGAATCTCTTCAGGGCACACAGTTTGAGAGAGACACTATCTTCTCTCTTAGAGATCCTGTGTATTTGCCAAGGAAGGGCCATCCTCAGCTGTCAGTTGAGAGCTTATACTTGAATCATAGCCAAAAGGCATAGAATCGATGCAGCTGAGGGTAGTATGCAAATGAACTGCAATCTCAGGAATTTCATCAGTCCCTCTCTGCTCCCACACATCCACTCTCCTTGACTGTTTGTCCCCTTCTATCCCTGCAGGTCACCTTTACGGACATTATGCGAAGATGGGAGGAGTCTTGAAGAAATGTTACTGATGTTGTCTGACAACAGTACTGGAAGAAAGTTACTGGGGTTTAAATACTTCAGGATGATGAGCATCACTGGTTCAGTTCACAGCGATTATGCAGAAACCCCTAAAGCCTGCCTTCAGTTTGTTTGGTAATCTTTTTTTTTTTTCCAACTGGGGCCACTTTGACAAAAAAACTCCCAAAACAGTTGGCTTACTGAACAAGAAGAGAGCCCCCCCCCCCCCCCTCAAATTATATAGGAAGCCTGGCTGCTAAGCTAATTGCAGAATGACTTATGTAACTAGAAGTCTGATCCCTACCATACATCCCTTATTCTCTTCCCAGCCACTCTCTCTTCTCCTTCCACACACTTCACAAATAAAAGGCAGTTATGTATTCAGTTTCTTTTGGTCTCCTGGGTTGCTCCTTGTTAATGATTGCTTTTCCAGTCTCTCAACACCGTGGACGTAGCACATCTGTCCTGCCTTCAGTGCTCTGTATTGGCAGGTTTTATCATTTATTACTGCACTCCAAAGCTTCTTTTTGAATTAGACTACTGCACACTTGTTCCCGCTAGGGTCCTGTTCCATCTACTTGTGCCTGTAGCATGTCCCCTAACACGATTTGCAAGTGGACACAGCTCAAAAAAGGTTGGAACAATGCATTCATGCTGTAGCATATACACGTTCAGCAACTTTATCAGTTCAGTCTTTCCTATAGGATTTTTCCATATACATGCTCACTAAACACTGTGTCCCGACGCACCTGAACGTCCACACGGTAGTGTTGCACAAAGGAACATAAGAACATAAGAAGCGCCATCTCCGGATCAGACCTTCGGTCCATCAAGTCCGGCGATCCGCACACGCGGAGGCCCTGCTAGGTATACACCTGGCTTATTTTATAGCCAACCACACAGAAGCAGAAGGTCAAAACAATTTTCACTTCTTTAGTTAAAGCATTAGCTCTTAACTCATGGACCTCAGTAGTGCCATTCCATGCTATTAAACTTTAAGCATGCAAGACCCCTGATCGTCATTGGTCCCATGTAATTGTAATCATTTTTTATAGTAGTTTTTACTTTCAATTTATAATATATTTAGAAAATAACTTATCTTTTCGCTACGCGGGTGGGGGTACGCACTCCGACGTAGACTACGTTTCGCCCTTTCGGGCTGTATCAAGGAATCCCCCTGCAGAATGTTAGAAATAATAGTATCATTATAATGCCATTTTATTATATTATATTGCACTTTAGTAATATTTAACATAGCTCTAAGTTACCTCAAATATTCCAGCTCATGCTCCCCGCGTCTGATTTACAAACAGGAAACATGGCCGCGGCGTTCACAGCTTTAAATCTCCTAACTACTCCCTAAACGTGATGACATCAGACTTAACGTAAAAACGCCCCCCTGTTCTTATTTAGCCTCATATTAAAGTCGCCCATTCTATTTCGGCATTCAAACCAGCGGGAATTACTGAATTTAAAGAAAAAATCCATTTTTGTTCCCTATAGTTTAATTTGCTTCTAGAGTCGCCCCCTTCCCATCCCACATGAACCTGATCTATAACCCTCCATCTTAGATCCATAATATTATGATTATTATCCCTCCAGTGTTGTACAAGGGGTGCCTCAAGATTACCAGTATTTATGCGAGATTTGTGCTCGGTCAGGCGAACACTAATCTTCCGACTAGTCCTTCCAATATACAGAAGTTGACATGGACATTGTATCATATACACGACCATTGAGCTTTGACAGGAGGTGTTAGAAAAAGCACGATATGTTTTATTCGTCCCAGGATGTCTCCAGGAAGGACCAGTAATGGCATATTCACACCATTGGCAGTCATTGCATGTTGAATGTTCAAACATAGAAGATTCATCTCTTATTTTAATCTCAAACTTATGTTGAGATAAAATCTCTCCTACAGTTCTCCCTCTTCTATATGAAGCAATGGGGAGATTTTGAAACTGAGGGTTAAGTTGTAAAATTGACCAGTGACGTTTCACAATCTCAAAAAAAGAAGTACTCAAGGTAGTATAAGGAAGCACCATAATAATACGATCTTCTTGAGTATCAGTCTGTTGATCCCTATCCCTAAGTAAAAGGGCCCGTTGGGCAAATTTAGCTCTTAGATAGGCTTTACGAATGGCTTTTTTGGGATAACCCCTTTTGAAAAAACGTTCACCTAAAATCTTAGACTGCTTTTCAAACTCCTCCTGAAATGAACAAAGCTTTCTAATTCGCAAAAATTGACTGGTAGGAATGTTAAATTTTAGGAAATATGGATGAAAACTAGTAAAGTGGAGAAAATGATTTTTGTCTACTTCTTTCCTATATAGGGTAGTATATATTTGATGGTTTATATCTCTCTTTATTAGTATATCCAAAAATGGAATATTTTCATGATGATGGGTCATAGTAAAAGATAAATGAGGGTTAAGGGAGTTAAGCCAACTCAAAAATACTTGCAACTCGGATTCAGATCCGTCCCAAAAAATCAGAATGTCGTCTAGATATCTTTTCCACAGGAGGACATGTTTAAAGTTTTGAGCAGGATATACTTGCTGTTGTTCAAATTTTTCAACATAGAGACTTGCCACAGAGGGTGCCAGAGTCGCTCCCATCGCGACACCCTGTATCTACAATCAGATACAGGGTGTCGCGATGGGAGCGACTCTGGCACCCTCTGTGGCAAGTCTCTATGTTGAAAAATTTGAACAACAGCAAGTATATCCTGCTCAAAACTTTAAACATGTCCTCCTGTGGAAAAGATATCTAGACGACATTCTGATTTTTTGGGACGGATCTGAATCCGAGTTGCAAGTATTTTTGAGTTGGCTTAACTCCCTTAACCCTCATTTATCTTTTACTATGACCCATCATCATGAAAATATTCCATTTTTGGATATACTAATAAAGAGAGATATAAACCATCAAATATATACTACCCTATATAGGAAAGAAGTAGACAAAAATCATTTTCTCCACTTTACTAGTTTTCATCCATATTTCCTAAAATTTAACATTCCTACCAGTCAATTTTTGCGAATTAGAAAGCTTTGTTCATTTCAGGAGGAGTTTGAAAAGCAGTCTAAGATTTTAGGTGAACGTTTTTTCAAAAGGGGTTATCCCAAAAAAGCCATTCGTAAAGCCTATCTAAGAGCTAAATTTGCCCAACGGGCCCTTTTACTTAGGGATAGGGATCAACAGACTGATACTCAAGAAGATCGTATTATTATGGTGCTTCCTTATACTACCTTGAGTACTTCTTTTTTTGAGATTGTGAAACGTCACTGGTCAATTTTACAACTTAACCCTCAGTTTCAAAATCTCCCCATTGCTTCATATAGAAGAGGGAGAACTGTAGGAGAGATTTTATCTCAACATAAGTTTGAGATTAAAATAAGAGATGAATCTTCTATGTTTGAACATTCAACATGCAATGACTGCCAATGGTGTGAATATGCCATTACTGGTCCTTCCTGGAGACATCCTGGGACGAATAAAACATATCGTGCTTTTTCTAACACCTCCTGTCAAAGCTCAATGGTCGTGTATATGATACAATGTCCATGTCAACTTCTGTATATTGGAAGGACTAGTCGGAAGATTAGTGTTCGCCTGACCGAGCACAAATCTCGCATAAATACTGGTAATCTTGAGGCACCCCTTGTACAACACTGGAGGGATAATAATCATAATATTATGGATCTAAGATGGAGGGTTATAGATCAGGTTCATGTGGGATGGGAAGGGGGCGACTCTAGAAGCAAATTAAACTATAGGGAACAAAAATGGATTTTTTCTTTAAATTCAGTAATTCCCGCTGGTTTGAATGCCGAAATAGAATGGGCGACTTTAATATGAGGCTAAATAAGAACAGGGGGGCGTTTTTACGTTAAGTCTGATGTCATCACGTTTAGGGAGTAGTTAGGAGATTTAAAGCTGTGAACGCCGCGGCCATGTTTCCTGTTTGTAAATCAGACGCGGGGAGCATGAGCTGGAATATTTGAGGTAACTTAGAGCTATGTTAAATATTACTAAAGTGCAATATAATATAATAAAATGGCATTATAATGATACTATTATTTCTAACATTCTGCAGGGGGATTCCTTGATACAGCCCGAAAGGGCGAAACGTAGTCTACGTCGGAGTGCGTACCCCCACCCGCGTAGCGAAAAGATAAGTTATTTTCTAAATATATTATAAATTGAAAGTAAAAACTACTATAAAAAATGATTACAATTACATGGGACCAATGACGATCAGGGGTCTTGCATGCTTAAAGTTTAATAGCATGGAATGGCACTACTGAGGTCCATGAGTTAAGAGCTAATGCTTTAACTAAAGAAGTGAAAATTGTTTTGACCTTCTGCTTCTGTGTGGTTTGCTATAATTGATTTCGGAAGGCTTTAAGAACACTATAGCCACAGCGAAATTGTTATTTTATAGCCAACCATATCTTTATATGCCTCTCTCAAGGAGATATGCATCTAGTTTGCTTTTGAAGCCTAGGACTGTCGATTCCGCAATAATCTCCCCTGGGAGAGTATTCCAGATGTCAACCACTCTCTGTGTGAAGCAGAACTTCCTGATATTAGTCCTGAACTTGCCCCCCCTTAGCTTCATTTCATGTCCTCTTGTCCGTGTCAAATTGGACAATGTAAATAATCTTCTCTGCTCTATTTTGTCGATTCCTTTCAGTATTTTGAAGGTCTCGATCATATCCCCACGCAGTCTCCTTTTCTCAAGGGAGAACAATCCCAGTGTTTTAAGTCGATCCTCATATTCCAGTTTCTCCATACCCTTCACTAGTTTAGTTGCTCGTCTCTGCACCCTCTCCAGCAGTTTTATATCCTCCTTTAGGTAGGGAGACCAATGTTGGACGCAGTATTCCAAGTGGGGTCTGACCATTGCCCTATAAAGCGGCATTATAACTTTCTCCGATCTACTCGAGATTTCTTTCTTTATCATGCACAACATTCTATTTGCCTTATTTGCCGCTGCCGCGCATTGTGCCGACGGCTTCAGGGTCCTATCTATCAGTACACCCAGATCCCTTTCTTGTTCACTTTTTCCCAGAGTTGCACCTGACATTCTGTACTCGTATTCCTTATTTTTACTGCCTAAATGCATTACCTTGCATTTTTCCACGTTGAACTTCATCTGCCATTTCTCCGCCCATTTTTCTAACCGACACAAATCGCTCTGGAGTTCCTCACTGTCCTCCTGTGATCTGATTGCCCGGCAGAGTTTTGTGTCGTCTGCAAACTTGATGATCTCACTGGATGTTCCGTTTTCCAGGTCATTGATATAAATATTAAAAAGGATCGGCCCAAGTACAGAGCCCTGGGGTACACCACTAGTCACTTTCTCCCAGTCGGAGAACTTCCCATTTATGCCCACTCTCTGCTTCCTGTTATCCAGCCATTTGCCTATCCATCTTTGTATATCTCCCTCTATGCCATGGCTTTGTAGTTTCCTGAGAAGTCTTTTGTGTGGAACTTTGTCAAATGCTTTCTGGAAGTCCAAGTATATTATGTCCACCAGCTTTCCACTATCAATTTGCTCGTTCATACGTTCAACGTTGGAGAGGTCCTTGTCTCTGTCTCAGCCTCTGTTGTCTTCTAGTCAGCAACCAGTTGTCTTTGAAATTTCATTTCATAGATAAGTGAAAAGTTAATATTAAATGATATAAACTATGAATGCAGAGAAGACTAAACCGCGGCTTTACAGATATCCACTGGAGACACCAGAGAAGACTCAGCCCAAGAAGCTGCCTGACCCTGAGTGAAATGAGCCTTGAGAAATTCCGGAACAGGCTTCTTCTGAAGAAGGTAAGTGGAAGCGATAGTCTCCTTGATGCAGCACGCATTGGTAGCCTTGGAAGCACCGCCCCCTTATGAGGCCCCGCTAGGAGGACAAAAAAATGATCTGACTTCCGGAATTCCTGGGTCCGCTGAACATAACAGCAAAGAACCCGACTTACTCAACTGCCTCTGCTCCGAAGAGCCCTCCTGACTACCCAAGACCAGTAGGACCACGGACTGATTGACATGAAAAGGCAAAATCACCTTTGGCAGAAAGGAAGGAACAGGCCACAGACCCTTTGAAATGGATATAGAAAACTAATTCCATACATTGTCATTCCAACAGTGTTAAACTTAAAAATAATAATAATCCATCCTGGTCAGACATAGAATTAGGTCCATGTTGGAGAGGTCCTTGTCTCTGTCTCAGCCTCTGTTGTCTTCTAGTCAGCAACCAGTTGTCTTTGAAATTTCATTTCATAGATAAGTGAAAAGTTAATATTAAATGATATAAACTATGAAAAAGCACAATTTACATACTGGCATTAAAAGCAGGCTAATATTCCGGAATTTGGAGGTGTATCTGCATGGATGTGTAACAGCTGAGATCTTACTTCTAGGCATCTGCAGAGCATTTTTAAAATGAAAATTTTTTTTCCCCTCAAAGCTGATACACAAAATTATACTAAAGGATGTTTATGTTTATTTTATTAATTTGATGAATCGCCTATCCATAATTTACTAAGCGATTTACAATAAGATATATAAACATGTTAAAAAACATACAAATAATATTATATAAAAGGTAAAAAACAGACTCATAAACAGACGAAACAAGAACACAAAATGATAAAAGGGGAAAAGTTACATAATAAATGTTTTGAAAAGAAGAAAAGGGAACATTCAAGGAAAAGACATAAGGAGGGATGACTTAGCTATACTATTTGAAAAGAATTTGTTTTAGAGACTAAAAGAATCTTTAAAAAGGAAAGTTTTTAATTTATTTTGAAAGAGACTGAGTTCCTTTTCATCTCTTATATATTGTGGTAGAGAGTTCCAAGTTTGGGGGGCCACAATTGAAAACATGTTATGACGTCTGGTGCCAAACCCAGGAGGAAAAGCAAAAAGGCAAAAGGCAGATCCACCTACTCCTTCTATGGTTAATTTTCCCATAGATGCCCTTGACATGATTGAGGTGCTGGAAGAATTAAGAAGTATTAAATCAATGATTGCTGCAAATACTGAACAGCTGGCAAACCTGGAACAAAAGATGGATGTGGTAAGCAGCAGTGTGGGACAATTAGAAGTAAGAGTTGGAAAAATTGAAATGGAGCAGGCACAATTTAAAAACGATCACAAAGCTATTCAGGATCTAGAGAAAAAGATGGTGGATATGGAAAATAGATCTAAAAGAAATAATTTAAGAATTTTGGGTTTGGCTGATAATATTGAAGGAAAAAATGTGGTTGCCTTTTTGGAAGACCAAAGATACTCCCCATTAATCTAAAGGTGCCACTGGAGATTGAAAGGGCACACAGAGTACCAGGGAGAAGGGCTAATGGACAGTAAGGTCCTAGACCACTGATTTTTCAGGTATTACGTTTTCAGCATGTGCTGGAAATACTAAAAGTGGCAAAGGAAAATAGAAACCTTACTTACAAAGGTTCAGAGATCCTTTTTGTTCCAGACTTTGGAAGGGAAACAGCTAATAAACGCAGACAATTTTTGTCAATGAGAGCAAAATTACAAGGTATGGCCTTTATTATCCTACTTTAATGCAGGTCACTTACAAAGGGAAAACTGTTCAATTTGATGATCCTGAGAAACTAAAAGAATTTTTGGAGCAGCAAGAAATACCAAAGAACTGAATTAAAGGTCCTGTAACTGTCTAAGCAAAAATTGATTTTTTAGGTTTATTTTATGTGAATTTATAAGCAAATAAAACTTTGATCTTATGGCAATATATTTTGTTTTTGGTTTTAATAATAACAACAACCAACGGTTACTTTGGGTTTTCAACTGCCATTGGATAGAAGATCCTGAGGTCAGCAGAATTACCTGATTCAGCCCTGTGACTGGTAAGAAATCGTTCTGAGCTCCATTCTTAGAGAATGCCAGGCTAGAATGGGTCTGTTCCCTCCCACTGGAATGTCCTCCATTCAGCCCAGCCACATCAGCAGACTGCCACTGTTCAAATGGCTGCAACAAGATCACTCCAGCATTCTCCTGACACGTTGTCTCTCTCAGTACTCAGTGAGAGAGTTCATTTCCAGCAAAGTTGTCAGCTTCGATTTACTTTGCTGTTAGAGGAAACCTGAACTCTTTACTATCGTTGCTGATGCCTGCTTTTTCAGCGGACTGGGACAAATATAATGGCTCTGTTCAGAGCCTTTCTCCTATGCTAGGGTGTGAGAATTGGCATGCCCAGCCACATCAGCTGACTGCCATTCAGCAGCAGTCCTTTTAAGCCTCAAGTGCGCTTACATTTCTACTGACATGCTGTCTCCCGCAGTATTCAGTGAGACAGCTTGTTAATTCATGGGAGATCTGTTGCTGGTCTCAGGGGTGAGAGTGTGCAGCTGCACAGCCTGTTAAGTGGAAATTGAATACTACTGGAATTGCTGTCCAGGGGTGGGTGTAGAGACAGAACTAACTGAGTGGAAATGGTGTCTTCTATATAAGACTCAACATACTGTAATGTGAAGTTAGTAGCAGCAAACCATTGTAAGAGTCTCATCAGGATAATCAGAAGTTCCAGATGGTTTTTTATATAACATTTTATGATTGATTCCAGAGTAACTAGAGTTGACAGAGGATGCTCAATGGATTATTTATTTATTTTTTAACAAAAAGCTATTGTATAAATAATTTTTTGATTCTATGTATGCAAGGTAACTTAAAATTAGTTTTTGATCTGTTAGGTCTTTTAATTATTATTACATGAGTATTGCTGGAATAAGGGAGTTAAGAAATTTTTGGTTAGTTAGATTACTCTATAAATTTCTTATATTTATGAAATTCATTATAACATTAATTAATATTTGTTCCGCCACTTATTTCTGTCAAATGGGATGATCAGTGACACTCAGAAAAGCACACAGACAATATAAAGCATAAACAATCACACTTTATTATACATATATATATATATATATATATATATATATATATATAAAATAGCATCACCGTATCTCAGGCAAACACTCTACCTTCACAATTGGGAACCCTTTAATAGATAGGCAAGTAGACACGAGAGACTGCCCCTTGAGACATCTTGGATCCTGGAGACGTCTTGGGTTCTAAGGTTAGAGGCAAGTCCCGTCTTTTATATTGGGTGAAAAGCTGCTTGCCTCTTAGTAAGACAGCTGGTACTGGTCCTTTGTTATTTGTTTTGACAACACCTAGGTCAAGGAGGTCAAGATGGCAGATACTTGTTTGGTTTCCCTGTCCTTTTGATGTTACCCAGGAGGTGTTTGCAGAGACTGGTTTTCCCATCTGGCTTTACTGATGTTAATTGAGAGATACGCAGGCAAAAGGAAGTCAGGAAACAAGGAGGTGTTTCAGTTCACTGTCCCTTTGATGCTATCGGGCGTCACGCAGGCAAAAGGAAGTCAAAGAAGCAGACTTTGATGTTATCCAGGAGGTGTTTGCAGAGACTGGTTTACCATCTGTCTTTACTATCCTTTTGGGGTTGTCAAGGTAACACTCAGATCAAGGAGGTCAGATAAGCAGACTTGAGGAGACATGTCACGTATTATGCTGAGTTCATTTACCCCCTGGGTATAACAATATTATACATTAATCTTAATTGTGGTTGTTTAAGAATCATTTTAGAATCCTTTTTTCCTTATTTATTATATAAAATATTCAAGTTTTTAATACATTATTTTTGTATTCTGGGATGGATGTTAAAGATCATTTTTAGGGGGAAATATTTAAGATGCCTGGGGGGGTTTGGGTTACTTGTCTATGTGTGCACTTTCAAGTTGTCATCTGATTTTGAGGGAGGGGTCAGGGGGATTTTATGGTAGGGGGTGGACGTGTATTGATCAAGGGGTAGTATTGTTAGGTATTTTTGAGGGAGGAGAAGGGTGGGGTCAGGGGAATTTTATGGTAGGGGTTTAGATGTGTGCTCAAGGGGTAATTTTAGGTATAGATGGAATTAAGGGATATGTTTTGTGGTTCCATTTCCTTTTTATAATAGCAAAATGACTCTGAAAATATTTTCTCTAAATGTCAATGGTCTCAATCATCCGATAAAGAGGAAAAAACACTTTTTAAAAAAATAGAACGCGGATATATACTATATACAAGAGACCCATCTAAATGCCACAGAAGCAAAAAAGCTATAAGGTGGATGGGTTAAACATTGTTTTTTTGCTCCTGCGGTGGGGAAAAAAGCTGGGGTGGCCATTTTAGTTAGTGGAAAGTGTTTGGCTACATTCAAATTGATATCTGCAGATCCCATAGGGAGATGGGTACTGGTGGATATGAGCTTGGGGAAAAATACTCTGAAGCTTGTTAATATCTATGCACATAATTCAAATCAAAATGTATTTTTTAAATCTCTTCAACAGTTGATTCTGCCACTGGCTGCTGCTAATTTAGTGGTGGCGGGGGACTTTAATGCAGTTATGGATCCGATATTGGATAAAAAAACCTTGCAGAATAATAAAATCTTTAGGGCTAGATAATTTGATACGATCTTGTGGTTTAAAGGATATTTGGCGAATTCTTCATTTTAGTGATTGGGAATTTTCTTTCTGCTCCCAGGTACTCATTTTCTAGAACAGACTATATATTTGTATCAGAACATTTATTATAGCAGGTTACAAAGGCCACCATAGATCCAATCATCTATCACTGAAAGTTGAACACAATGGTATAAGGGGCTGGATATAAATATCACTAGAGAAGACTGGCAGGTACTTTGGTCTCGCACTTAAAAAGTTTGCCATTCTGCCTAATTCCTGCAAACTGCTTTTCTCTTGCTCCATAGAGCCGTCTCTCTAGATTCTAGAGTCTAATAGAGCCGTTTCTCTAGATTCACAGTCTAATAATTGTTGTTGGTACTGTGATAATGCAGTGGGCACTCTACGTCATGTTATTTGATTGCCCTCAAATCTGCGATTTCTGGTGGAAAGTATGGCAGATTTTTGTTCTATACTTAAGATAAATATACCTTTCATACTCAACACTCATCGTCGGTATGTACTGTATATCTTTTGCTGATGACAATAATGTTCTACTGCACTTTCTACTACTTATTGCGATTAAAATCATTCTTGCCCACTGGAAAAATCTTGCTGCTGTGGATTATGTATCATGGTGGAACATGGTCTGCTTAGCAGCCAAATGCGAACGTATTGCTGCTGAAAGATCATATTCCCTGTCAACTTCTGAGTGACTTTGGGCTCCTATTCTTGATCTCTCTATTTCTCCATACAACCTAAGCTGACTGATGTCCCATCATTAGTTGAGTTGTTAAACTGTTCACTTCATCCAACTGAAATAATGTCTCATTATTATTCACACTGGCTGACATCCAGGTCTAAGAGAAACTCAAAAACACTGTGGAGTGATGATGTTCCTGAAATGGACTTTACTGAAAGTTCAAAAGTTCCAAAACTCTACTTAAACAATCCACATGAAAGTAAAATAATCCACCTAAAAACCTTAAGAACCTATTCCACTGAGAGCGTAGGACCCAATACGGTCTGTGTTTCGAAAAGATAGTCATCTTCAGGGGTCCCTGAAAATCCTATGGTAGTAGATACGTGGAATAACAAAAATATGGAGAATCGTTGAGAATGTGCTGCTTAAAATCAAAGCAGTGGCATCCAGGTCTTATATTTGTTTAAGTATTATACATGATTAAGTATTACTATATATTACTCATTTTATTTTTGCTGGATTCGTTACTTTTTCCCTTAATACTCCCTCTCTACCTAGTTACTGCTTTGTTGCCCTTTTCAGGTATGCCAATATGTTGGTCAATATTATGTCGCATTTCACTCAGTAAGCTTTACTTTGTATTGTATGATCTTGATTTTGTACATTTTGTTCTTAAACTCAATAAAAACTTTTGAACTGAAAAAATAACATTCTTAGTCTTGTTAACCATTCCTTTTTTTAAATAATTCCTAATGTGCATGGTTGGGCAGACTGGATGCACCATTCTGGTCTTTATTTGCCATCATTTACTATGTTATTATGTAAACACTTGTTTCCTTTTGGCAGCAAGACGTACCTTTTTTTCCCCTCTTGCATACCTTTACCTAATAATCCACTCCAGGATTTCCAGCAAATCCTGTTCCCACTGCAGTTATATTTCCTCTTTGTAGAGCTCTGATAGCTATCTCCAGCTGCAATCAGTGAGGTAATTAAGGCAGCTTTCACTCACTGCTCCAATGCACCGATATGCTGCTGGCTTAGCAGGTGCCCACAGTGGCTTAATTACGCTTGTCAGCACTCTGGAGCTGTACACTCTGTTTTTTACTGTCTTCAAACAACAAAGAAAATGAATGCTAGAAGTCTGAGAAACAAAATGAGAGAATTAGAGACAATAGCAAGAAACGATGAACTGGAAATCATTGGCATAACAGAAACATGGTGGAATGATGAAAACAAATGGGACACAATACTACAGGGATACAAACTATACAGAAGATATAGAGTAGGGCAGAAAGGTGGAGGTATTGCCCTATATGTTCAGGAAGGAGTAGAATCTGTTAGAGAGGCTACAACAGAAAGGAAAGAGAAGCTGGAGTCCCTCTGGATCAATATTCCTAGACACAATGGTGCAGACACAAAAACTGGCCTTTACTATCGACCCCCAGGACAAATGGAGGAGACAAGACTCAGAAATGATAGAGGAAATTAAACAAGAATGTAAGACAGGTAATGTAATAATCATGGGAGACTTCAATTTCCCAGGGATCGACTGGAACCTGGGAACCTCGAACTGCAGCAAGGAGGCCAAGTTACTGGGAGCGCTAGGGGACTGCTTCCTGGAACAAATGGTGGGAGAGCTGAGAGGAAACGCCACCTTGGACTTTGTCCTAAATGGCATTACGGGACCGACAAAAGAAGTAGAAGTCACGGTCCTGCTGGGGACGAGCGATCACAACATGATCAACTTCAAACTTGACATTGGGAAAGGGAAACATACAAAAATCTTAACCATGACCTTAAACTTTAAAAAGGGAAGATGTGATAGCATGAGAGCCATGGTGAAACAACGGCTCAAGAAAAAAATGGACAAAGTTAAAACAGTAGATCAGGCATGGTCCCTACTGAAAACTACTATCACGGAAGCACAAAATCTCTACATTCCGCGGGTTTCCAAAGAAAGGAAAACTAAAGGCAAAGGAGAACTGGCATGGCTTACTAGAGAGGTGAAGGAAGCCATAAAAGAAAAGAAGGACTCTTTTAAAAAATGGAAATGCACAAAAACAACCGAAGCTTGGAACAAACACAAAAATGATCAGAAGAAATGTCACAAGGCGGTGAGGGATGCCAAAAATGACTATGAGGAGAAAATAGCACAAGAGGCCAAAAATTTCAAGCCCTTCTTTAAATACGTAAAAGGGAAAAAACCCGCAAAAGAGGCGGTGGGACCGCTGGACGACCAGGGAAGAAAAGGGTACATCAAGGAAGACAAATTACAGACAGACTAAATTCCTTCTTTGCATCTGTCTTTACGAAGGAGGACACCGCAACAATACCAGAAACAGTGAAAGTGTTCATAGGAGTAATAGAGGACAGCCTCACCATAGTAGAAGTGGACTTGGACCAGATATACTACCAGATCGACAAACTTAAACGTGACAAATCCCCTGGACCGGATGGAATTCACCAGAGAGTTTTAAAAGAACTGAAGGTTGAAATCGGAGAACTATTGCAAAAACTTGCCAACCTGTCAATTAAAACTGGACAGATAACCCGATGACTGGAAGATAGCGAACGTCACGCCAATTTTCAAAGAAGGACTTACGTCTGTCCCTGGAAAGATGGTCGAAGCACTGATTAAAGATAGCATAGTCCAGCACTTGGATACACATGACTTGATGAGAGCCAGTCAACATGGCTTCAGGAAAGGGAAATCATGTTTGATGAATTTACTTCAATTTTTTGAGACCGTGAATGAACAAATTGATAGTGGAGAACCAGTAGACATAATATACTTGGACTTCCAGAAAGCGTTCGACAAGGTTCCACATGAAAGACTTCTCAGCGTCGGCAGCAAAAAAAAGCAAATAGAATGTTAGGCATGATAAAGAAGGGAATTACGAGTAGATCGGAGAGGGTTATAATGCCGCTTTATAGAGCAATGGTTAGACCACACTTGGAATACTGTGTCCAATTGGTCTCCCAACCTAAAGAAGGATATAAAACTGCTGGAGAGGGTGCAGAGACGAGCAACGAAGCTAGTAAAAGGTATGGAGAACTTGGAATACGAGGAACGCCTTAGGAGACTGGAATTGTTCTCCCTTGAGAAAAGGAGACTGCGAGGGGATATGATCGAGACTTTCAAAATACTGAAAGGCAACAACAAAATAGAGCAGGAAAATAAGTTATTTACAATGTCCAATGTGACACGGATAAGACGACATGGACTGAAGCTGAGGGGGGGACAAGTCCAGGACAAATATCAGGAAGTTCTGCTTCACGCAGCGAGTGGTGGACACCTGGAATGCTCTCCCAGAGGAGGTTATTGCGGAATCCACCGTTTTAGGATTTAAAAGCAAACTAGATGCACATCTCCTTATGAGAGGCATAGAGAGATATGGGTGACTAAAATTATGCCAGGTGTACTCCTGGCTGGGCCTCTACGTGCGCAGATCACCGGACTTGATGGACCGAAGGTCTGATCCGGAGATGGCAGTTCTTATGTTACCCAGCTCTGACTGAGCTGCTCCAGTCAGAGATAAGCTCCAGCTAAACTTCAGCTGGAGCTTATCTCCTTAGGCTGTTCCAAAAAAAAAAAAAAGAAAACTTTCTATATTGAGGTTCCCAGCCTCTACAGACCCCTGGTCAGCTTCTCTGCAGCAGAAGCTAAAACCCAACAAACACCATATGTGATAGACTAGCCTGTTTTTGCAGGCTAGCCTGACTTGCTTCGAGCAATTAACACACAAACACCTTTCACAGATACAAAATACATATACTTTGTTTTATTGTTTGCCTCATACCAAGTAGAAGGAATTTGGCTTACCTCAGCCCAGCACATTCAGGCACCAGTCTGTTTTCCCAAGGCCTGCCTCCGCCTATCTCTGGGGAAAACTTGAGAGTTCCTCTTTCTCCCTCAGGAGACCTCTCTAGAATAAACCCGCTCCTGTGACTCAACACTGAGCTCCCATAGCCCAGAGCATGCTGGGACCTGTAGTTCCACATTTGATTAGCACCTCCTGCTGCCTGGGGATATAATATTTGCATGGGAGAGGAAAAACCTCTTAATCTGTTACATGGTGTTTGTTGTCCCCAAAGGAAGATATGTCAGTCCTACCAGAACATACAACCAATATTCTGTGCTCAATATTCTCACACTTGTTCTAAAAGCCTCCTACTGGACAGACACTTGGCAGGCTAATAAACACTAGGCTCAATATTCTCACACTTGTTCTAAAAGCCTCCTACTGGACAGACACTTGGCAGGCTAATAAACACTAGGCCTGCAGGAAGGACAGCGAGAAGCAACAGAGCTTATAGATGGAGAAATCTCAAGGTCTAGGGTGTACTACAGTCTAGCGTGAAAAGGCACAGATTTCATATGGATGTGGTTGTACCACAGTCCCATAAATAGAATCCATGTTGACTTCTGTCACTCCCTCTGGCAACTGGAATGTGAATGCCCGGAGCAGATTGGTAAAGAAGATGAACAGCTCTGTCCGTGCCTGTTGTTCACCCAAACATACACGATGCCCTGGAAGAGGAATACAAGACGGGGGTTATATTCTCACCAGAGAGGTAGAGGGATAAGAACTGCGCTATGTGACTGTGTTACCTGCAGAGAATGGTAGGAATGCCTTATTGTTCACAAAGTTCCCTTCCTCATCCAAGAAATGGTTGGGATTGAATTGTCGAGGGGTCTCCCAGTGCTCAGGATCATATAGGGCAGAGGATAAATTTGCAATAATGATCGTGCCCTGCAAGGAAAGATTGCCTCAGATTTAATGATGGAATTGAATATGCAGAATGAGTTAAATAAATTAAACCATCTCAGGATCCATCCTTTCTAATAACAGATTGTAATTTTGGTTTACTCACACCTTTCTATGTAATGTTTCATTCACATCTTTAGGGGGTTCCAGGGTCAAGCTTACAGTTTGGGTAACTTTTTGGCACTTATTTGTCTGTGTCCCATATATGGTGATTCGGTGTAGGATGGGCTGGGGAGGGCATCGATGGGAACGCCACTAACTTGGAACATGAGGATGTTACTGATTAGACTTTATGACAGATATCCTACAAAGAGGCTGGAGTGAGCTTGGACGGCAACTTCAGCAGCTGGAACCTAAGACAATACCAGACTTTACAGTCTATGGTCCAGAAATATCAAAGAAGAGACAAGTTAATTTAATCATGTATTTTTTACTGGTATAACTAATGGGCAGACTGGATGGACCGTTCAGATCTTTATCTGCTGTCATTTACTATACTACTATACTTAAAACAGGTCTAGCCCCAAACGTCCAAATTGTGCTCTGGACGTATTCTAAAATGTTTGATGATTGCAGAAAAATCATCCTCATCCTAATACCGCCTCTAACATGCCCCCTTGAGATGCAGACACACTGCAAACAGCATAGAAATCAGTCTAGAAAATGGGTTTCGAAAACAGTGAATTTGGGTTTGGCAAAAAAAATGTGCCTCTTTATGCCACTTTCTGGAGGTTTTTCTTTTTTGAAAATGAGTCCATGGTATGCTTACAGGGTGGTATGTTAGGTGGGATATGGATGGATGGATATGAGGGAGATTTTTAATGTTTAATTGGGAAGGAGGAGGTTGATAGAAGGTTGCAGGTAGGTTGATTTATTGGTGACACATCAAAACCACGTGGGACAAAAACGCACTGTCAATCCCGCACCAAAAATCCCGCACAGGACTTATGCGCTCCATCTTAAAACACTTTCTTTTAGTGCCCTAACCTTAAACCCCCACTACACTGAAAACTACCGAATACCCAAAAAACGAGGGAAAACGGCAGTTTCCACTCTCACACACCCTAACAGGAACTGTTTTAAGGCCACGCGCATAAGTCCTGCTCACAATTGTCTGCGCGTTTTTGTCCCAAGCGCTTTAGTTACCGTACCGATTTATTTGTTTTATTTGCTTTGAAAGTTTTAATTAACTTTGATTATTTTATTATGATGATGATTAATAATAATAATAATCCAATGCAACATTATCAGATGAAATGCCTATGGTAGTATGTTTCCAAGTATATTTAAAATTTCTTATACCGCTCAATCAGGCTTCTGAGCGGTGTACAATAAAAAATACAGCTTACAAATAATAAAACAAGGTTAGTACTTGACAATTAAAAAATGACAGGGGAGGTTGGAGGACCGAAAAACTTAGACATAAATGAACAGGAACAAATGGGAAAAAGGGAGAGCTACAATATTTTGAGAAAAGTCCTTCTCTTATCAAGTAGCATTATGGGTAAAGATCTAGAACAATTGCTTATGCATGCTGATAACTATGGGGAATTTAGGAGATACCTCAAAACATCTGTTCATGAAGTACTTAGGTAGCTGATCTGCACAATCTTTCCCACAACAACTGATCTCTAGAACTGTTAGTCACTAATTTCTAACTTTGTCCGTTCTACTCAATTTGTAGCATTTTTAATCATTGTAAACCACGGTCCTGCGGTATGTAAACTGTTATTATTATTACACCAGCATTCTTCCAATGCAAGGCTTGAGGGTCAGTGGCTGGAAACCATCCCGTCATTCTTTAGTGTCTGTCTCAACCTCAGTCCTTCTATACCAGCATTCTTCAATGCGAGACTTCAGGGTCAGTGGCTGGAAACCATCCTGTGTCATTCTTTAGTGTCTATATCAACCTCAGTCCCTCAATACTGGTATTCTTCCAATGCAAGGCTTGAGGGTCTGTGGCTGGAAACCATCCCGTGTCATCCATCTCAACCTCAGTCGTTCTCCACCAGCGTTCTTCAATGCAAGGCTTGAGGGTCAGTGGCTGGAAACCATCCCGTGTCATTCTTTAGTGTCCATCTCAACCTCAGTCCTCCTACACCGGCATTCTTCCAATGCAGTGCTTGAGGGTCAATGACTAGAAATCATCCCATGTCATTCTTTAGTGTCCATCTCAACCTCAGTCGTTCTACACCAGCATTCTTCCAATGCAAGGCTTGAGGGTGAGTGGCTGGAAACCATCCCATGTCATTCTTTAGTGTCCATCTCAACCTCAGTCCTTCTACAGCAGCATTCTTCAATGCAAAGCTTAAGGGTCAGTGGTTGTGCCCAATCATACTCTGATTCTTCCCTCTATCCTTAAAGAATGACACTGAGATGGTTTTCCGCGGGGATGGGGACAAATTCTGTCGAGCACTAGTACAGAGTCACAGATACAACACTTCCACCTTTTCAGAGCAGACTGGATGGACCATTCTGGTCTGTATCTGCCATCCATGTTTTAAATTAAATACCCATACAGAAAGGAGGTACAGATAGTTCCGCTATAATGAAACCCTAAGCGTGCATGAGCACTTCAAATGGCATGATCCCTGCCTCCGTGATTTGTGCCTTTGTAGTGCCGCATGCGCAGTAGGAGCCTGTGGCGGTTTGCGTGCGGCAGGCAGCCAAGGATGGAGACGAGGTAGCGCGGAGTGGGCTGGCTGCAGCCGGAGAGCGCTATGTGCGGTGACTGCGTGCTGCAGAGGGTGTTTGGGGAGGCTTCATGGTGGCTACGAGCTTCCAACGTGCAGTGGTTAGCAGGAATGACAGTTGAAGGCTGTCTCATAGAGGTGGGTCTTCACCCTAGTTTTGGACAAGGGAAGGTGCTTGACTCATGGACTCAGGTAGTTTGTTCCAGGCATCCGGGGCAGTGAGATAAATGGAATGAAGCCTGGAACTGGCAGTGGAGGAGAAGGGTGCAGATAAAAGCAACTTATCTGAGGAACAGAGTTCTCGGAGAGGTGTATAAGGAGAGATACTGAGGGGCTGCAGAATGAACACATTTATAGGTTAGTAATAGGAGTTTGAAGTGTATGCGAAGGCAGATTTGAGGACAGAAGTAATATGAGTGTAGCAAGCTTAGCAGAAGATGTCCATGCAGCAGAGGCGGTTCAGTGGGAAACCTTTTAGGAGTAAATTACAGTAGTCTAAGCGTGGGGTTATAAGAGTGTTAGCAAGCATCCAGGCAGTGTGCTCCAAGAGGAAGGGGTGAATTTTTGCAGATGTTGTAGAGATAGTAGTGACACGCTTTCACATCTGTTGGATGTGTGTAGAAAATAAGAGGTGGAAGTCAAAGATGACTCCAAGATTACAAACAGAGGAGACGGAAACGATAACAGTATTATTTGCAGAAATGGAGAATAGGGAGAGTAGAGCAGAGGGTTTGGGAGGAAAGAGAAGCAGCTCAGTCTTGGACACGTTGAATTTCAGGCGGTGGCAGAACATCCAGGCAGCAATGTCAGACAAACTGGAAGAGACTTTCTTGGATTTTCGGTGAAATCTCAGGTGTACAAAATAGATCTGGGAATCATCAGCATATAGGTAATATTGGAAGCCATGGGAGGACATCAAGGCATCGAGGGACGAGGTGTAGAGAGAGAAGAGGTCCTAAGACCAGTTGCTGGTGGGATGACAGCAGAGGAGCATCCACCAGTATATATTTCCAAGTTTATTTAATCTTTGATATACCGTTTATCAAAAACATACCTAAACGGTTTACAATTATCAGAATATTGTTAAAATAAAACAAACTTAAAAGTAAAAAGTGGAGGGTTGACAAAACAAATAGACTTACTGGAATAAAAAGGAAAAATGGGAAATGGTAAGAGCTTAAATACAATGAAAAAATAAAATCTTAAAAGGGGGGGAAGAAATGGAGGGGCTTTAGCACAATAGGATAGGGGTCACTTCAAAAGAAGCGTTTCAGTTCGGTACTGCCGACTGCCTAGAAGCTGTTAGGGCTCTAAGTGAATGGAATCAAACTGAGAAGGCGTCTTTAAAAAGGAATTTTTTAGTTTACATTTGAATTTTTCAACAGATGTTTCTTGTCTAAGATCTGACGGAAGGGTGTTCCATAACGTGGGGACAGTGAGTGAAAAAATGGTTTTGCGGGTAGGAGGTAAACCAGAAGAGGACAGATTTTTGGAATCCAAGCAAGGACAGTGTATCAAGGAGTAAGCAGTGATTTGAGAACTGAGGAGGTTCTGTATCAACATCTAATATATTTCCTTACCTTATTAATGAGGAACCCCTGTATGCTTGTGTCTCGTATGCACTGTCGTGCAAGACCCACTGACGCCATGTTGGCAAAGCGTTGGAACTCGTGAATGACGGCATTGGTGTACGGCAGCCTCTTCCGGTCTTCAAAGTAGATTATCCGTGAGCGCCCAAGAACATTATCCAGCTCCTTCTGTACTTTCTCTAAGAAAAGATACCTGTGTTATAGATGGGAGAAATAGGGGTGGGTTTGTGGCCTAGGAAAAGTTGCTCCTGATGGTGGCAATGTCAGAGGTCAGTAGATAACACTCATGCACTACTAACAAACCTCTTTCCCTACAAAAGAATGATTTATTTGCTGTACATGAAGGAAAGAGACCTCTGCTAAAGAGACAGAGGAGCTGGTGGGAAGCTGCTTAGCATCTGAGCTTTGAGTTCCCATCAGGTGAATCTGGAAGTATGTTAAAGGATCAAAGGGTTTCCAGAAAGAAATGCCATACATCCATTTAGTTCACCCTTAAAGTACAATTATTGGTGACATCTTAAATCACCACGAGCAGCCTTAATTCAAAGTGAAATCTTTTACATTGGCCCTTTAGCTAGTGTAAATGCAAGACATTATAGCAATTTATAACATATGTGCAATACGTCCGTGCTTCATCCATGCTCTGCCCAAACGCCGTTCATGAGTACACCCACTGGCAAAGTATGTACCATCACTTCATGGCATGTACTTATCTATTAGTCAGTAGTTTCTAAGAAACCTTTATATGCAGAACTTGGCACTTTTGTGCCTTACATGTCTAGATAGTACATATGTGGTAGTCTCCACCCAGACTGCCAAATAATCTTTCCCTTACTTGACAGACTGATTCTGCGCAGTGCATCCCAGGATACTCAGGGGTTAATCAGAGGATTCAGTGGATTAAGTGACAAACAAAGCCAACATGAAGTCAACCCTACGACACCAGTACGATGGTCCCATAGTTGGTAGAGCAGTCCCACAGGTACTGTGGTAGCCATGGCAAGGATGTCCGTTCCAATGTAGTCTGTCCTGAACTGCTGCAGTTAAATCATCCATGCGGAGGGGAAAGCAAAAGCAACCTCCTGTGCACAAAATGCTGCAGAGGAGTGGACTTGGAGGCAGCCTGGTTTCATTGCTGCTTCTGCAGTGACCCACCAGTGTATTGGAATGACAAGCCGGCCCAAGATGATGCACCTGTTAATCTCCATAATAGCTCCCCAACATCCCACCCACAAACCCACCCCTGTCCACAAACCCACCTTTTATTGTTTAATTTTTAATTTTTTTTTCTGTATACTGTACATTACTTGAAGCCTCTGGAGCTGATTGTTAAATACTTAATGGAGGGTCAGGTTATCACACACAATCCATGAGTTTTCAAGAATATCAATGTTTAAGTGAGTCCCTCCCTCTGTTTCTAGCTCACCTTGTATAGATGGATATGCCACCATATAGAGAACAGCCCAATGCAGCGTGGCACTAATGGTATCAGAACTGCCCATGAAGATATCTGTTACAACTTGGATCATATTGCTTTCATCAAATGTAGAGCTGGGATCATCTTTGGTCTGAAAACAGTGAGCAGAAGGAAGAAAGAAAATATAGTACTCAAAATCAGAAGGGGGGATGGAGGAAAGAACCAAAAAGTCTGGCTGGTAAAGCCCAATGAATATTTAATCAAGATACATCATAACTCTGAAGCCCACCCCCAACACCATAAACCAGTCCATTCAGCTGCCATTCACACTCTGAAGCCCACCCCCAACACCATGAACCAATCTGTTCAGCTGTCACTCATGATCTGAAGACAAGCTCTGACAGTGCTACGGACCACATTTAAGAGCATTTTGTACACCTTTGCCTAAAAATGTATTTTCTTGCAATGTCTGGGGGAGGGGAATAATTGTACAAGAAACAGCTTCTTTGAAGGGGTGAACCAGTTTATGTCGTGTATTTGGATTTTCAAATGACATTTGACAAAGTACCTCATTAAAGACTTCTGAGGAAATTAGAAAGTCATGGCATAAGAGACAATGTCCTATTATGGATTAAGAACTGGTTGAAAGACAGAAAACAGAGTAGGTTTAAATGGTCAATATTCTCCAATGGAGAAAGGTAAATAATGGGGATTACTGCTTTATAAAAATTTATCAATGGGATGGGAATAACTAGTAAGCCAATTAAATTAGCTGATGACAAAAAAGTTATTCAAAGTTGTTAAATCACAAGAGGATTATGAAAAATTGCAAGAGGATCTTGTGAGACAATGGCAGATGATGTTTAATGAGAGCAAGTGCAAAGTGATGCATGTGGGAAAGAGAACTCGAACTACAGCTGTGATGCTGGGTTCTGTGTTAGGAGTCGCTGCCCAGGAAAAGGATCTAGGTGTCATCGTTGAGGATACGTTGAAACTCTAAGCTCAATGTATGGTGGTGGCTAAGAAAGCAAATGGAATGTTAGGAATTAACAAGAAAGGAATGAAAATGTTATAATGCCCTTGTATCACTCTATGGCAGGCCAGGTTTTCTGGATATAAGAACATAAGAAGTTGCCTCCGCTGAGGCAGACCAGAGGTCCATCTTGCCCAGCGGCGGCCCATCAGGCCTAATTGCCTGAACAGTGTCCCTGACTAATTATGTAACTGTCTCTAGTCCTCTAATCCTATCCCTATAACCTACCTCTACTCCTACCTGTACCCCTCAATCCCTTTGTCCTCCAGGTACCTATCCAATCCTTCTTTGAAGCCCTGTAGCGTGCTCCTGCTTATCACGTCCTCCGGTAGCGCGTTCCATGTATCCACCACCCTCTGGGTGAAAAAGAACTTCCTGGCGTTTGTTCTAAACCTTCCCCCTTTCAATTTCTCTGAGTGCCCCCTAGTACTTGTGGTTCCCAATAATTTAAAAAATCTGTCCCTATCCGCAATGAACATGCATGAGACAGATTTGCATACCAAGAAAGCAGTGCAGGCAAATCTCTCGCATACATATTCATTGCGGATATCCATAAAACCTGGCCAGCCAGTAGATCTTGAGGACCGGACTTGGTATGGCCACACCTTGAATACTTTGTACAATTCTGGTTGCCGCATCACAAAAATCATAGTTATCAGATTCTAAGGTCCACCTTGGAGGTCAGTGCTCAAGAAAATGATCTGGGTGTAATTGTAGACAATATGCTGAAGGCCTCGATTGGCTCATAATTAATCACCATTTTGAGCCAATCAAGGCCTTAGGCCCCTTCCATTGCATCCCAAGACACATTGGGAGGGGAAAGGCCCATCATTCACAGCACTTGGCCCTGTAGGCAGGAGGGTGTGAGCTTCCCTTCTGCCGATTTTGCAGTGCAAGGTACGGGGGTGTCAGATGATTTGGGGGGCCCTATTTCCTGAAGTTAGGTGGTGTCTGCTGATGTGGGGGGGGTGTTGCCTGAAGTCAGGTGGTATCCGCTGATGTGAGGAGAAGCTGCCTGAGGTTGGGCAGTATCCGGTGATGTGGGGTGGGTGTTGTCTGATGTCGGGGTGTCCAGTTATGTGGCGGGGGCAGGAATGTTGGGGGATGTGGGGGTGATGTTGGTGGGGGGTCCAGCTGATCCTGGCAGGGGGAATTTCCTTCAGCTGAACCAGCAGGAATCCCCGAAACTGACTCAGCTTATGGGAATTTCTCTGCCACGATCAGCTGATAACAAGCCCTCAATATGCTATTTTACCCCCATCTCTGGGTTGTGGGAGGGGGTTGTGACCACTGGGGGAGTAAGGGGGGGGGTCATGCCTTAAACCCTCCAGTAGTCATCTTGTCAGTTTGTTCACCTTTGGGGCACTTAGACCTGTTTTACTTTGGTCTAAGTCCCAATGTATAAATTTGGTGTACTGTCAAAAGCGTGCAGGACATTGGTGGGCTGACAATCCCGCCCCGACATGTGCATGCAGGAGTAATGTGTGCCGCTGCTTCCACCGGTTTGAGGCCTTCCCATTTGCGATCTGTGGGTGGGGGGAACCCCCCCACTACATTTACAACTCCTCACGCACCTGTTTGGGGGGTTGGGGGAGAATCCCCCCCCCCAGTAGTTTCAAGTTTAAGTTTATAAAAATTTTGATAAAATGCAAATCAAGATTTCTAAGTGTTTTACAATTTGTATTAAAAAGGGGGAAACAATGAACAAATAAGTATTGACTAAACAATACTTGACAAACAAACTTGGTTTACTGATAGCTTTAAACAGTGCATTCTTTTGGTGAAGGGTTTAATTTCCTTCAACTGTCCACAGTTAATTGATTTCTGCCCCAGAGGCTCAGGTAAGGATTGAGTAATGCTCAGTCAGCTTGGCCTATAAGGACATACGAATTGCCACAGTCAATCAGACCAAAGTTCCATGGAACTCAATATTTTGCTTCCAGGATCCCCCCAAATTTCCAATCCTTCTTGCTCATACTCAGTGAGAACCACTGATTTCATGGTTAATAGTGATTTATGGAGTTTTCCTCTACCCATTGCTAACTACTTTCACTCCAGTCTTTATATTAAGGGGGGCATAATCAAAACTTTAAAGTATCCAAAAACCTGCCTAAGTCGATAATCAAAACAAACTTTCTGGACGTTCAGCAGCATTTCTAAGCGGCTGTGCGTCCAGAGCGCAAAGGGGTGTGTTAGGAAGTGTGTTATGGGCAGGAATTGGGCAGGCTTCCACCTAGACGTCCTGAAGCAATAATTGAAGCTTTTCCAGGACATCCTAGGCAGAATTTATTGTGACTTGTCAAAAGCACGCAGGACATTGGCACACTGACAATCCCACCCCAACATTTGCACTCAGGACACAAGTGCGTTGCTGCTTCCACTGCTTTCAGGCCTTTTCCTATGCACTCTGAAGGGGGTATTGCTACACTTACAAATCTTCACGCTCCCGCTGGGGAGGAGTGTAGAGGACCCCCCCCCCCCACTACACTGAAAACTCCCAAAGAGCAAAAACAAATCAGCGCAGTAGTAAAGAATTGTTTCATTAGACTTAGGATGTTTAGATCTCTTGCGAACATTCTGGATCCCCAATCCCTCAACATTTTAATTCACTCTCTCATTATATCCAAACTTGACTACTGTAATGCATTATATAAGGGTATTTGCCAAAAAGATATTCATCACCTACAATTGATAGAAAATACTGCCATAATAATTATCACAAACAGAAAGAAATTTGACCATGTCACTGGCTACCAAATCCCACACCGCATTATATACAAAATAGCTATTCTCTCCTCCAAATCCCAAAATACTAAAGAACCGGTCTTCATCACAAGCTTCCTATTCCACATGAGTCCTAAGATCTTCCTCTCAACATCTTCTTTATACACCATCCTTGAAAATCATTAGCATGCATCAGTTCACTTCATTTGCAATTACTGAATCCTTACCTGAGCAGAAATCAATTTTTGAAGGGCAGAATTAACTGTGGACACTTTTCACTCCCATAAATTGAAGGAAACTAAACCCTTCACCAAAGGAATGCACTGTTTAAAGCTATCAGTAAACCAAGTTTTAGGCTTTGCACTAATCGTATGTCCAGTCTTTAAATCTGGCCTTAGGCTGGGCTCTGAAACAAAACACAAACTCTGATGTACAGTGGAACCTCGGTTTGCGAGTGTTTTGCAAGACGAGCAAAACACTCAGCAAACTTTTGACTCGCAAACCGAGCACTGCCCCGATCAACGAGCACTCACTAGGGTGGCCCAGGGGTGGGTGGGTACCTGTCTGTGGGTGCTGCAGCCCTTGCAGCGTGGTGGTTTCCTTTCCCCGGGGTCCCCATGCGGCTCTGCTCCCTCTTTGGTGATGCCTTTCCATTAACCAGCGCCTCCCGGCTTCCGATTCAAGCCGGCCATCCTCCAGACGCATGCGCAGGATCTCTGCACTCCCCCGTCAAGCTGGCGCCGCTCCAACAACACGCGCACCACGTACAAGCACGCAGAACGTCAGTTTACATTGTGGCCTATGGGGACTTGTGCTTTGATATACGAGTACTTTGGTTTACGAGCATGCTTCTGGAACAAATTATGCTCGCAAACCAAGGTACCACTGTATTCAGAAAGAGAAAGTATGTCATACTTTTGCTCATGCCTTATTGTTGAAATTGATTAGGGATTTCCTTGGGAATTGTAGACCCTGATGAAATGGTAAGATTGTAGATGGTGGCACTGTTTCTTTTTTTCTTGGGCTGTTCTACCACCAGTGCACATTTTCTCCATTGAGAACCACAGAGAATAAGACCAAGTGGGATACTCACTTCGGAGATCCTCGCCAGGTAGAAGTCAATGAGATCTTTTGGTTCCTCAGTCAAGTTTTTCTGATGGCTTCTTATCTCTCGTTTTACAAAATTGTGGATGTATTCTGCGTGCCCAAAAACCTTCTGATGAGGTCCTGGGATTCTGCACATCAGCCATGGAAAAGCATCATACAGCTGAGAGGAGATGAAATAGGGAGAAGCGCCATGAGTTCTACATCATTTCTACATGTTTAATTCTGCTCAATAAAGCAAAATTCTGTTATACTGGTATGGCAGTGTAGGACAGTAGCATTTCTAAAAGACAGGATCCCAAGGAAGATCTACTATATTGCTATTACACTTCGAAAAAGAGAGCCAAATTTTAGACATTAAATGTGATTTCTATGATGGCGGTTCCTTGCAGAACTGTCAATATAGAACACAGTCCGCAGTCTCGTGTCCAACTTAAGGCCTCAGCACTTGCGCTACATCAAAGGATGGGAATAACTGAAAGTATTCTATAACCTGTACACATAACTCCTAGGTACACTCTTGACCGCCCATACCTAGCCCGTGTTTGTGCCCTTCACCCACCTACAGCCTCCTAAGGGCCGCCGTGGGAGCAGACTGCAGGGCTCGATGAACCACTGGTCTGACCCAGCAGTGGCAATTCTTATTTTCTTATGTCCATGCACCCCCCACCCCTAGATAGAAATTACACACACAACTTCTATGACTAAAGGCAGCTGCATGTCAACTGATAATTGATCTCAATTACTGCCAATTAACTCCCTTTCTTTAGTGATAGAATTTTATGGGGTTTCTTTCTTTCTATATTTGTTGTTACATTTATTTAATATCATTTGTTAGAATATAAGAATAGCCTTCCTGGGTCAGACCATAGGTCCATCATGCCCAGCAGTCTGCTCACGCGGCGGCCCCCCAGGTCAATGACCTGTAAGTGATCTATTACTCTAAAGCATTGTGTACTGTATAGTAACTCTCTAATTGTATCCCTCGATCCCCTTTTCCTTCAGGAACTTGTCCAATCCCATTCTCACAGTGGCCAATCCAGGACCCTAGTACCTGGCCAAAACCCATGGAGTAGCAACATTCCATACAGAATCCTAAGGAATATCAAGATTCCGGAATCCCCATGGAGTAGCAACATTCCATGCTATCGATCCAGGCCAAGAAGTGGCTTCCCCCTTGTCTTTCTCAATAACAGACTATGGACTTTTCCTCCAGGAAATTGTCCAAACCTTTCTTCACTACTATTATTAATTATTTCTATAGCACTACCAGACGTACATATGTTCTGTGCTTGCTCATTGTTAAATGGAAATAAAATAATTAGGTGTATTGCACCACTTAGAACAGGGATCTCAAAGTCCCTCTTTGAGGGCCGCAATCCAATTGGGTTTTCAGGATTTCCCCAATGAATATGTATTGAAAGCAGTGCATGCACATAGATCTCATGCATATTCTTTGGGAAAATCCTGAAAACCTGACTGGATTGCGGCCGTCAAGGAGGGACTTTGAGACCCCAGACTTAGAACAACAGCAGTTAATATTCAGCTGACTGTTGAAAACTTTTCTGAGCTAAGTGCAAGTCAGTTCAGAAATATGCGAAGCCTCATACCAAGAACTTAAAACTGATGGAAATCACTTACCCGGCCCCAGTGGGTGCCATTAAAAGCCACCACAAAATTAGTGGCTCTTTTCAGCTGCTGGAAGGCTCCATCCTCCCCAGAAAATCGATGCCCAAATACCAAGCAGGCAGTCACATTACAGACTGCATGTCTAATAGGTGTAGAGGGGTCCAGAGGTCTTCCTGGAACACAGAAGGGTTCAGTAAGCAAATTGAAACATACACGAAGCAATTCTGCGTAAGCTGTTTGGAAGTGACATACACAAGACTTGGAAGTTGTGTAATTTTAGGTGAATTTGTAATGAGAAAGTATCTAAGTAATTTCTGCTTTAAATTTTGCTTTTAAGTTACATGAGTACAAAATACCAATATTCTGCTGTACTTATATCAGCAGGTGGCATGGAAAAACTCGTATATACACATGTTAGATGTCTGGATTTCCCCGGACATGTCTGGCACTTTGTCTGGATTTTGAAAAGCTGTGTCCCAACAAGAGCAGGCAGAGGGGGGTGGGTGAGGCTAGGGGTCTGGATTTTCCGAAAGGAAAATCTGGCAACCCTATAGTAACCATTCATTTAGCATGTTGTGTGTACTCTTCATTGCTTTTCAGGGGCTGATCTTCTTCACTAAGAGCCCTACAGTGGGAAATGAGATTCTGCACAATAGTCTACCTCTCTGGGAAGTAAAATCCTCTAGCAGGTGCTGAGCCTCCTCCTGGATCTGCCATTCCAGGCCTTTGGTCCGGGTTGCCATCTTTCGCATGAACATCTGCACAAAATATCTCTGCTGCCTCCAGTTGTGACCATTAGACACAGCAATCCCTGAGATAAATGATATAACATGCAAATAGATAATCTGAGTTAGAAAACCCCCCAGAGTTTTAATTTACAACTACCTGGGGCATTTCTCCTCTCAACTTAACCCAGCCATTGCCAGGGGCACCAAATGCAGCTCCCTCCAGAAGGTGACCTATGTTAAGGTTACCAGACATCTGGGAAAACCCAGACATGTCCTCTTTTTAGAGGACTGTCCAGGTATCCAGACAGATTTTCAAAACCCAGCAGTGTATGCAGGTTTTGGAAGGCCCCGAGCTCGAGGCCATATCTGGAGGTCCTCTGAGCATGCATGGATGCAATGCAATGTCACATGCAAGAGTATGATGTCATTGCATCGTATCCGTGAATGCTCGGAGACCCTCCAGACGTGACCCGGACTCAGAGAAGGAGAAAAAATTAGGTATGTGGGGGGGGGGGGGGCACATGTCCTCTTTTTTTTTTCTTGTACAAATCTGGTAACTAACCCAGGGTTGTCCAACCGTGGCCCACGCCAGGTTGAGTTTTCAGGATTTCCTTGTCTGGGAAATTTTGAGTCTCATTTAAATATGAATAAAATCGAGGTCCATGGAGATTTGTATTGGTCTTCATTTGAAGACCCAGATTGGAAGGATTTTTCTAAACTATTCTGTAGATACGCTAAATCATATGTATATTAGATCCCTGCCCTTCAGATTTTATGACAGTGGCACCTTTAAGCTTTAAATTAAAATTATTGGATTGAAGGCAGGAAAATTTCCACAAGAAGAGGGTAATAAAATTATTACTCCACTAATAAGAAGTCATCTATTTTTCTACCAGCCAACTATAGACCTGTGGCATCAATCCCCTTTTTTGTAAAGATATGGAGGGTTTGGCCCAAATTCAGTTGCTGAAATATCTTGAGAAACACTCCTTGCTCCATGTTTCTCAATCTGGCTTCAGAACTTATTATAGTACAGAAACAGTGATAGCTACAATGTTAGATCATCTAAATCAGTGGTGTCAAACTCAAACCCTTTGCAGGGCCACATTTTGGATTTGTAGGTACTTGGAGGGCAGCAGAAAAAAAAGTTAATGTCTTATTAAAGAAATTACAATTTTGCACGAGGTAAAACTCTTTATAGTTTATAAATCTTCCCCCCACACAAAGACCTGCATGTTTCCCCCTTCTTTGCAGCATCCTCCAGCTTCCCCCCTGGTCTCCCGCTCTTAGTTTCAGGGCAGGATCGCAACAGAGGGAATGTGCTGCTGAGGATGACAGCAGTCTGCAAGGATCGCTACAGCACCGGCAATCCTCTCTGCAGGCTGCGGTAATTATCTGAAGGTAAGAGCTGGAGGCCAGGGGGGGAAGCCAAAGGATGCTGCAAAGAGCAGACAGCACTAGTACAGACCGCGGGCTGCAAAATAGTACCTGGCAGGCCGTATGTAGTCCCCGGGCCGCGAGTTTGAGACCACTGATCTAAATGGTCTGTTGAGCAAAGGTAGTTGCATTGGTTGTTCAGTTTGATCTGAGTAGCGCCTTTGACTTGGTGGATCACACCAAGTTACTAGCCTGTCTAGATGCCCTAGGGTTGCAAGGTAATGTTCTCTCGTGGTTCAGAGGGTTCCTTTCCGTAGCTTAGAAAAACCCTTGTGGGGTCCCTCAGGGTTCCCCATTCTCCCCCACATTATTTAATGTGCAGCTATCTTCTCTGGGGTTTCATTTGAACAAACTGGGCTCTAGACTCTTTAGTTATGCTGATCATCATTCCTTGTAATACAGCTATATCTCATATTACCCAAATAATTGAGTCTATACTGAAACTGATGGAATCATGGATGCAAGAATTTAAATTCAAATTAAATCATGATAAGACCAAATTCTTTGGTTGCGTCCCCACCTTGAATTTTACATGAACCATCAATTACAATAGACTCAACACTCTCTAAGATCAATCCAATGATTCAAATATTGAGAGTTGTTATAGATCAACATTTGACCATGAAAAAACAAGTAGATGCTGTGGTGCAAAAGGGTTATTACACGTAGAAGCTGTGTATTATAAAATCATATTTTGAGTTTCCAGCCTTTAAACTTTTAATTCACTCATTACTTCTAAGTCTTCTCGACTATTGTAACAGTGTCTATTTGACAAGTACCAAGAAAGAGATGGCTAGACTTAGACTGATTAAAAATACAGGGATCAAATTAATTTATGTTTAAAGTACATGTGTCAAACACAAGGCCCGCGGGGCGAATCCGGCCCACCTGGCTGTTTTATGCGGCCCGCAGTTCAGGGCCGTCATTACGGAGGAGTAAACAGGGCTTCACGATGTCGCCTTGCTTTCTGTTTTGGGCCCTCACCTGATGGCAACAATAGCACTCGTGGGCCGCAGTGATCATCAGCTTGTGCGCGTTGGTGTAGGGATGGAGGTCTGATAAGTTCTGATCCAGGGCATCAGAACACAGGCAAGGTCAAGTACACAGGCAGTTCGGAACCAGGCCAGGTCGGCACACTGCCCTAGGCCCTGTGTACGGATCTAGGCCTATGTTTGGATCTGAGGCCCTGTTTCTCATTCCCTCTCCCTCCTGTCACGTATACATTCTAAGCAAGGACAAGGTTTGCACCTTGTGACAGAATGCTGAGGCATTCCTCCTCCCTTCCTGTTACATATTAACCTGACACACATTTACCCTTATTCCTTATCTTGTTTAAGCATCCCTTATATGGACAAAAATCAGACTGCCTGAGCAGGCCTTGACTTAAGGCTAATCAAGAAAGCTTAAGAAGTATGCATTATAACCATAAGAACATAAGAATATAAGCAATGCCTCCACTGAGTCAGACCTGAGGTCCATCGTGCCCAGCAATCCGCTCACGCGGCGGCCCAACAGGTCTAGGACCTTCGCAGTAGCCCCCTATCTATACCCCTCTATCCCTTTCTTCAGCAGGAAATTGTCCAATCCTTTCTTGAACTCCAGTACCGTACTCTGTCCTATTACGTCCTCTGGAAGCGCATTCCAGGTGTCCACCACCCGCTGAGTAAAGAAAAACTTCCTAGCATTTGTTTTGAATCTAACTCCTTCCAATTTTTCTGAATGCTCTCTTGTTCTTATATGTTTTGAAAATTTGAAGAATCTATCTCTCTCTACTTTCTCTATGCCCTTCATGATCTTGTAGGTCTCTATCATGTCTCCTCTGAGTCTCCGCTTTTCCAGGGAGAAGAGCTCCAGCCTCTCCAATCTTTCAGTGTATGAAAGGTTTTCCATGCCCTTAATCATTCGTGTTGCTCTCCTCTGGACCCTCTCAAGTATTGCCATATCCTTCTTAAGGTACGGTGACCAATACTGAACACAGTACTCCAGGTGCGGGCGCCTGATACCATTGCCCGATACAACGGCAGGATGACTTCTTTTGTTCTGGTCGTAATGCCATTTTTAATAATACCCAACATTCTGTTTGCCTTCTTCGCGGCTGCTGTACATTGCGCCATTGGCTTCATTGTTGTATCCACCAATACACCCAAATCTCTTTCAAGGTTACTTCCCTCTAATACTAATCCCCCCATTTGGTAGCTGAACATCGGGTTCTTTCTCCCTATATGCATGACCTTGCATTTCCCTACATTGAATTTCATCTGCCATTTATTCGCCCACTCCTCCAGTTTGTTTAGGTCCCTTTGTAGGTCCTCACACTCTTCCGTAGTTCTAACCCTTCTACAGAGATTAGTGTCATCTGCAAATTTTATAACTTCACATTTCGTCCCCGTTTCCAGGTCATTAATAAATACATTGAACAGCAGTGGTCCAAGTACAGACCCCTGCGGAACTCCACTCGTGACTTTCCTCCAGCTCGAGTAGTGACCCTTCACTCCAACCCTCTGTCTCCTGCCTGCCAACCAGTGTTTGACCCATCTGTGTACGTCTCCTTCCACCCCATGGTTCCACAGCTTCCTAAGTAGCCGCTCATGGGGTACCTTGTCAAAGGCCTTTTGAAAGTCAAGGTAAATGATGTCTACATGTTCCCCTTTGTCCAACTGGCTGTTTACCCCCTCAAAGAAGTGCAGTAAGTTAGTTTGGCATGATCTTCCCTTGCAGAAGCCATGTTGACTCGCTTTCATCAGCCCATTTTTTTCGATGTGCTCATAGATGCTGTCCTTTATCAATGCTTCTACCATCTTGCCTGGAACCGATGTCAAACTTACCGGCCTATAGTTTCCCGGGTCTCCTCTTGACCCCTTTTTAAAGATAGGTGTAACATTTGCTATCTTCCAGTCCTCCGGAATCTCTCCAGTTTTCAAGGATAGGTTGCAAACTCGTTGGAGTATTCCCACTATCTCATTTCTTAGTTCTTTTAGTACCCTAGGGTGGATTCCGTCCGGGCCTGGCGATTTGTCGCTTTTCAATCTATCTATCTGTTGGAGGACATCCTCATGGTTCACCTCTATTGCTGACAGTTTTTCTTCTTGATCACCATGGAAGATCACGTAGGGTTCTGGTACACTGGATGTGTCCTCGCTTGTGAAGACTGACGAGAAGAATTTGTTTAACCTGTCGGCTACCTCTTTTTGTTCCTTTATCACTCCCTTTTTGTCTCCATCATCCAACGGTCCTACTTCCTCCCTCGCCGGTTTCTTCCCCTTAACATATCTGAAGAATGTTTTGAAGTTTTTTGCCTCCCTGGCCAGCCTCTCTTCGTATTCTCTTTTCGCTCTCCTAACCACTTGATGACATTCTCTTTGGCGTTTCCTGTGTTCATTCCAGTTTTCCCCAGTTTGGTCCTTTTTCCATTTCTGGAATGATTTTTTCTTGTCTCCTATCGCTTTCTTCACCTCATTGTTTATCCATGCGGGGTCTTTTGTTCGGTTTTTTTTGCACCCTTTTCTAAATCTGGGGATGTACATATGTTGTGCTTCTTGCACTGTGCCCTTGAATAGAGACCAGGCTTGCTCTACAGTTTCTGTTTTCCTTGAGCTGTTTCTAAGTTTTTTTCTTACCATTGCTCTCATAGCATCATAGTTCCCTTTCTTGAAGTTGAACATTGTCACTGTGATTCTCTTCCCTTTTGCTGTACCTACTCCTAATTTGTACTGGATCATGTTATGATCGCTGTTTCCTAGTGGTCCTACTACTTCCACTTCTTTTGCAAGTCCCCCTATTCCGTTGAGGATTAGGTCAAGAGTGGCATATCCTCTTGTTGGTTCCTTGACAAGCTGATCCATAAAGCAGTCCCTCACAGCCTCTAAGAATTCTGTTTCCCTCGCACAGTTTGAGTTTCCAATATTCCAGTTTATCCCGGGGTAGTTAAAATCTCCCATTACTGTCACATTCCTGTTGTTGCCTTCCCGCCTCAATTCTGCTGCCAGATCTTTGTCGTTTGCTTCCATTTGTCCAGGTGGACTATAGTATAGACCCAATCTTATGTCAAGGCCACTTTTTCCTGGTAATTTGACCCATAATGACTCCAGTCCTTCTGCCTTTGGTTCTATTTTCACTCCGGACGAGGGAATGGTGTCTTTTATGTATAGTGCTATTCCTCCACCCTACTTGTGGGTCCTGTCTCTTCTATAGAGTTTGTACCCTGGCAGCACTACGTCCCATTGGTTATCCTCGTTCCACCATGTTTCCGTGATTCCAATGATGTCTAGGTTTTCTTTTTTGGCTATGGCTTCTAATTCTCCCATTTTGGACTTTAGGCTCCTTGCATTAGCGTACAAGCAATTTAAGTCCTGGTCTTTTCTTTTCTCTGCTGGTTTTACATGTGTTTTGCTCCTCTTACCATCCCCTATTTGGGCTGCCAGTCCCTCATTTCTGTTCCTTTCTTCCTCATTTTTTGGTGTATCTTTTCTGTTCCTTTCTTCCACATTTTTTGGTGTATCTTTTTCGTCTGCAACCTGATTTCCTGATCTCTCCTGTTCCTCTAATTTTATCTGTTTGCCCTTTTTGTTGGTCAACAGCTTCTGTTGTTCGTCTCTTGCCTGTTCCCAGCATTTTTCCCACTCAGTATCTTCTTTGGATACTCTTGTCCGAACCGTCGACGTCAGGTCGACTATCGGCTTTCCCCTTCTCAGTTTAAAGCCTGCTCAATTCCTCTCTTGACGTTGTTTGCTAGCAGTCTCGTTCCTGTCTTGCTCAGGTGTAGTCCGTCCCTCCTGAAGAGCTTGTTCTTCCCCCAACCTTTGGACTATCACATGCCATAGTAAGATTGGAGACATATCAGAAATGTACCCATTGGGAATCACTTTATGGTAACTGTTATTATCCCAGGACAAGCAGGCAGCATATTCTCTACATGTGGGTGACGTCATCCACGGAGCCCCGTCGCGGACAGCTTTTCAAGCAAACTTGATTGAAGATCTCAAAGTTTGCTAGTGCTGCCCACGCATGTGTGTGCCTTCCTGCTCCACTAGAGGGCGCATCCCCTCCTTGTGGTCTTCAGTTCAGATAATAATTGGCTTACCCAGAGTGGGCAAATGCTATGGAAGGACACATCCTTCATATCTAATTTTGGACAAACCGAGATAACATCAAAGGTATCAGATCAGTACTGAAGAGTTGCAAACAAAAGGACCTGGGCTGTAGTCTGTCAACAAATGTGATAAGATGTGCAAAGGTCAGGTAGTTTAGGGGAGAAATTAACCCTAGCCACAATGTCAGAGTGAATTTAGAAATTTAACTGTGACTCCAATTTATGAGGGATAATTAGCACCCCACATCTTAGTCATCAATATTTCAACTAATTTACAAAAATATAATTTAGTGTTGTTATTTTCTGAACCAAGTCTCAAATATACAAATATAAGAGGTTATAAAGATAAGAGGTTAAAATCCTTATTCTCTCTCTAGAGCTTTTGACCAACTCCTCCTTTGCTAATTTCTCCTCAGACTCATCTTATCAGTAACACAAAAAAAAACCTCTCAGGCAGGCAGACAGCCCCCTCACACACAGACGCAGCTTCTAAATCCTTGATGCTTTTTGTTAATTCTTGTTCTGCTTGAATATATAAATCTATGCCTGCACTGTGAGCTATTTCAGATTTTTAACTTGACAAAGTTGGCTTTGTGCTTGCCAATATTAGGGGGTCGTCCTTTGTTTCATATGGGCAGTTTATTACTATTTCGCCCTCTGTTCCATATGGGCAGTTTAGTACTATTTGCCTTGAAGTTTTGTTTGAAGTGTCCTGGTTTGAAACCTGTCTCTGAAATAGATGGCCCTTCCTCTCTGGCCTTTTGTATCATTGCTTGAAACGTGCTTAAAGGTTGCGCTAATGTTTCTGCCCTTTTTTTCCTGTAAAGGAGCTGGGGATACCTGTGCTGGAGGTATAATTTTTGGATATGAGTTCTGACTTGAATAGTCAGGGGGGAGGAATGGTTAGCGAAACCGTTGCCACCTTGGAATGCGCCTCTGTCCCTACCATTTCCAAGGCACGCTCAACTGAGGCCATACCCTTATGGCTGCCGAGGCCAGAGGCTCAGCATACAAAAAATTCCCGACTCTAAGCCAATCTTCTAATGTTAATAACCCCTTTTCTGAATACTGGGAGCAGTGCTTTCCTATCTCTTGTACTAAACAGTTTAACTGTGAATCAGAGGCCTCTCTATCTGTATGTTTCAGAATATTCTTCAATTCTGTCACATGAACACGCTGTAAATCTGACAGGGAATTGCCCATACTTACTCGAAGGGATCCCGGAGGATGAGGTGCACCAAGTCTAATCGTCAGACGGAGCAAGCAGGGCGAGGGTCGTCGAGAGTCCCTGTTTCCCAGCGCCATTTGTAGGAATACCCCACAAGAAACACACACACGCACTCCACATACCTAGAAAAATTCACCATCCTAAGCGACTATCAATCTGGCTTTCGCACGGAACACAGCACCGAAACCATCTTAGCCACCCTTCTTGACCATCTCCACACGCTCTTTAGTCAGGGTTCTAGTGCAATGATTATACAACTAGACCTAAGCAGTGCCTTCGACCTGGTCGACCACACCATTCTCCTTGAATGTCTGTCACACATTGGTATCTCTGATCAGGTCCTCAATTGGTTTCAGGGGTTCCTAAAAAATAGATCCTACAAAGTACACCAGAACAACGCTTTCTCATACAGCTGGGAAAACACCTGCGGTGTCCCGCAGGGCTCCCCTCTATCCCCCACCCTGTTCAATATCTACCTAGCCTCCCTAGGTAACCTTCTACACACCCTCAAGCTCAAATTTTTCATCTATGCAGGTGATATCACATTAGTTATTCCTCTTACCAGTCTCTCACCAGAAACACTCGAATACATTACAAACATACTCAACCAGATTGAGCTCTGGATGCTAGCTTTCAGGCTGAAACTAAATTCCGACAAAACAAAATTTTTTCTGGCCTCCCCCAACGACAAAATTAAGGACACCACAATCCTACTGAAAGGAAGGCCTTTCCCCCTTGAAAACACAGTAAAAATCCTGGGTGTTATGCTGGACAGACATTTATCTTTAGAAACTCACACCGACCTCAGCGTCAGGAAATGCTTCGCAGTACTCTGGAAACTCCGCACCATAAAAAAATACTTCAATGACTCCTCGTTCCGCCTTCTAGTGCAATCTTCCATTCTCAGCATTCTAGACTATTGTAATATTATTTACCTGAACTCCACGAAGAAAACTACCAGAAGACTAAAAGTGATCCAGAACACCGCCGTTCGCCTCATCTATGGCCTAAAGAAATGGGAACATATCACCCCTTTCTACCACCAACTTCACTGGCTGCCTTTCGAATCCAGAGTGCTCTTCAAATTCGCATGCTTCTGTTACAAATAGGTAAATGGCCTCTCGCCAAGATACATCAATCCCCTCTTTAACCTTTACTGCACCATCAAGAAATCCCGCAGAATTCAACTGTTCGCCTATCCCTCGCTAAAGCTCTGTCATCTTAAAAGATTCCTAGACAAAACCTTCGCCTTCCAAGCAGCCAAGATGAACCCATGGATCGCCCAAATGATTCTCGAGGCTCCCACTTACCTCGACTTCAGAAAAACACTCAAAACTTATCTATTCAACAAACAAGCCCCATAACGCCCCCTCTCCGGAATCACCCGGCCACACGTTCGACCCATTTCCCCCCCTTTATTGATCACTGGCTTCCGCCCCCTTCTTCATCAGCCAAGTTCGGCTAAAGTTGTTGTAAATCCAATAAATTGTGGAAAATCGGCCCATTTGGCCCTGCCCCCCCCCCCTCCATTGACCGCTTTCCTCCTTCTCTCCTTCCCACTTCCGCTTCTTCAGCCATGTTAGGCGGAAGGTGTTGTAAATCCAATACATTGTTTGTAAATCGGCATGTCAATGCGGATCCTAATGTAATTGTTGTGAACCGCCTAGAACTCGATGGGTATGGCGGTATATAAGAATAAAATTATTATTATTATTATTAAAGTCGGGAGGAGGTGCTCCAAATGAATGGTCTCTTCTCCTTTTTATTGACAATCATAGCTCCATTAATTACTTAGTTAATGCTCTACAAGGTTATAATTTCATAATACATTCACAGTGAGAATTAGACCAAGGTAACTTATTGTTTATCTATTTCATGTGCTTCTCAAAACTATTATTTCACGTGACATATGAATACATAATAACAGTTACCATAAAGTGATTCCCAATGTGTACATTTCTGATATGTCTCCAATCTTACTATGGCATGTGACAATCCAAAGGTTATAATGCATACTTCTTAAGCTTTCTTGATTAGCCTTAAGTCAAGGCCTGCTCAGACAGTCTGATTGTTGCCCATATAAGGGATGCTTAAACAAGATAAGGAATAAGGGTAAATGTGTGTCAGGTTAATATGTGACAGGAAGGGAGGAGGAATGCCTCAGCATTCTGTCACAAGGTGCAAACCTTGTCTTTGCTTAGAATGTATACGTGACAGGAGGGAGAGGGAATGAGAAACAGGGCCTCAGATCCAAACACAGGCCTAGATCCGTACACAGGGCCTGGATCCGTACACAGGGCCTAGGGCAGTGTGCCGACCTGGCCTGGTTCCGAACTGCCTGTGTACTTGACCTTGCCTGTGTTCTGATGCCCTGGATCAGAACTTATCAGACCTCCATCCTACACGTTGGCAACACAACAAAAACTACCACAGCGATGCACCCCATTGCCGGCCAGTAATTTACACCACCAGTGTGATTATCAACATGCGTATGCCGGCAGCACAGCAGATATGAATTTAACTGTGCCAGGCCCAGATGGGATGCATCACTGGGGCCAGCACAGTTAAATTCATTTCTGGTGCGCTACTGGCATGCGCAAGTTGACACCACACCAGTAGTGTAAATTACTGGCTGGCACTGTTAAATTACTGCTGAAAAGAGGAGGAAGCCAGACCATAAGAGAAAATTGAGGCAGCGAGTGAGGGGGGGGGGGGGGCGCTGATTATAACCGTAGGCTTGCCCTCTTGATTTCCACCTCCAGCTCCACCTCCCTACTGGCCTGGCCCAGCAGTACAATGTGCGCAGGGGTGAGGGAGCATGAGTACCTCTCCTGCCTCCAGTAATATTCTGCACAGCCGCAGTGGTGAGGGAGGGAGACGACAAAGGTAGGAGGAATGATTTTATTTTCAATTTAGTGTTTGAATTGTGTCTTTTTTGAGAGTTTTAATTTGCTGTCTTTTGCACTGCTCATTTGTTTATTTTTCTCTAGGGTTGTACTGCATGCAGAGTCTTGAATCTTAGGGTTTCATTTTTATATATTAGTACTTTTAGTTTTTGGCCCTGTATTTGCATAGGGGTTATCTATGTTCTGGTAGGAATGAATGTTGAGAAGCATACAGTGTGTTTTGTGTAGCTTAATTTTGTGGTTAGCCATTACCATTATGTGTTAATAAGATTATATTGTGTGTGTGTATATATGAAAAATGAATGGAAAAAATTGTGTTATAATTAGTACTATTATGGAGGCGGGGTCTGGGGTGGAGATTGGGCGGAGTCTGGTACATGACTTTGCCTGCGTTTTGGATTTCGGCCCCTTTGTGTGATTGAGTTTGACACCCGTGGTCTAAAGAAATATGATCATGTGACTCCTTTCTACCGTGAGTTGCATTGGCTTCCAGTGGAGGCGCGTGTTGTTTAAGCTGGGTTGTCTTTGTTACAAAGTTGCATATGGTATTGCTCCAAACTATATGACCGATAGATTTCTCATAGCATTCCATAAACATAGGAGAGAATCACATGCATTGTTTAATTTTCCATCTGCTCAACGATGTAAGAGCAAGAAATCCTTGAAACATACACTAGCATTTCAGGCTGCTTTCTATGACAGGGAATTTAGGCCACTGTTGCGTAGTGCTTGCTCTTACAAGCACTTTAGAATTCAATTTAAAACTCATCTTTTTTCAAAATATTTACAGAACTAATTTAAATCATCCTTAGGTTATGTTATTTTGAATCTTTTGTTCACGCATTGAACTTACAGTTATGCGGTTTATAAGTACGATGTTATGTTATGTCATGAGATCTATTTGCTGCATGCAAAGAAATCTCTTGCATATGTACTGGGAAAATCCTGAAAACCCAACTGGATTGCAGCTCTCAAGGACTGATGTTGGACAACCCTGCCCTAACCTATTGTATAATGACTAAGACCCTTTCCATTCAAAAACAGTGAATCTCTGGGCTCTAGCCAGTCGAGAAAGCAGAAGCTGAGCAAGTCCTGTGCATGGCAATAGATGGCAGTGCCAGTGAACCACCAGAATGGCCTGGGTTTTATCTCTTCCTGCAGGTTTGGAAACAAAGGAGTTAAACTCAGCTTTGTACACTGATAATTGTACATACCTTTTCCCTGGGTGAATTCCTTTACAAAAGGGGTTGTGGGCCTTCCAGAAATCTCCTGGCTGTGGGAGATAAGTGCATCCCTGACTGCCTTGCATCCGCTGAACACAATCACAGGAGTCTCTCCTGCCCATATGGTAAAGATGCTCCCATATTTATTAGCTAACTGGAGAAAGAATAGATACAAGGTGTGGGTCCCAGGTATATGGTAAATCGATATTATTGCACAATGAGACACCTCAAGAATTCTCTCTAATCTTGAATGTAATTAATAATAGTGAATATTGCCAGAGGTTATCAATAAAGAATCTGTGATTTAGGATACAATGAATCAGTGTTAGCCTCATCTTTCTAGCCATTATACCCTCCACAAGTTGAATAACTCAACTCATTTAAGAGAAAGTTGAATTAACTCGTAATGCCAGCTGTAGTGGATTGTACAAAACTTTCATAGTTGATTTATGATGTCATTGAGCATTGTGAAAGCAGCTGACATGGGTGGATTCCTATCTGATCAGCTAGAAATAGTTGGTTGCATCACTGCATTCCAGTCCTAAAGTGGTGTTCCAGAGATTGGGCTAATTGTACTCCTGAATACTTCACTGGTGAGAAACTCCTGTATTAGAAGGGTGGATCAGGTGAAACTCGCAAGCTTTCCCATTTCAGCAAGAGGAGTGACTACCTACACTAATTAAAATGCTTCTTCCACGGGTTATTAAACACTTGGCTAAACTTGGCAGCTCACACTGAAATACATTTATGACGATGTTCTCGACCTTTTGGCTCAGATGCAAGTGCAGGGTCTGAGCTCTTAAGCTAAGGATGAGACATTCTTAGCCTTTGGGATGAAATTTAAATTCTTTACAATATGGGATATTTTACGTCTTGCCTCACATGCAGGATAAGGTAATGACCAGGAGAATTACACTGTCACTTTTAACATTTTACAGAGATTTAACTGAAATGTTCTAGAGAGTCTTTTAGTAGGAGATTTAAGTTGTCTGCTTTGGCAAAGGTTGTTGCATCCCTGATGGATTCAGGTGAGAGGCGTACCCCCCACCCCCCCATATTTTACAAATTCTCATTTTCATTCAGAAGGTCAGGATTGGCCCTGCTTAGTTCAGGTTCAGATCCTTGTTTTCTTTCTTAGCCAAAATAGATTGAGTGGTAACTGCTAGTCTGTGGTGGCATCTTCCAGAAGACAAGCCCAGAGCCAATCATACTAAAATGATGCACAATGAGAAGAGACTTAAGGACCTAAAACTGTTTGTCCTAGAGCAGAGATTTCCCAGTCTATGGTTCAGAACCCCAAACAGTCTAAAAAATCTGTGCTTAGAGTAATGACCTGGGGGGTCACTGAATTTTGTTTGACTGATCACAGGGTCACAGTCACAAAAAGATTGATAAGCATTGTCCTAGAGAAAGGAGTGGAATACAGGAGAGACATTCAAAGGTATAAATTAGCCACAAGAAGTGAACAGTGTAAAGGAAAGCAGGCTCTAGTATAAGAGATTACACCGTGATGATCTAAAGCAGGGGTGTCCAACCTGCGGCCCCATGAAGTATTTTGTGTGGCCCTGGTCGAGGGCAATGCAGTGTTTTCTTCTGCTGCCCCCGGGTGTTTACCATCTTGTCAGCTCCCTCCTCTGTCTTGCTGCAGCGTTTGCGCATTTGTGTGGCCCCAGAAACATTTTTTTCGGCCAGTGCGGCCAAGGGAAGCCAAAAGGTTGGGCACCCCTGATCTAAAGGAAGGGGGGAGAGTAACACCAGGAAAAGTATGTCTTCAAAGAAACAGCTTCCCTGACAAAACTATGACTGAAATATAGAAAGCCTTGGATAAGCACAAAGCACCCCCTAGGTGTAAAAGGGGTTTGTGGAGCAGACCTGAGCCAGAAACATACCCTGCGCAATACACCCTTAGCATCCTTGCCTTGCCCGCTATGTTGCAGCCAAGCAGAGAAAGCAATTTTGGTGTCCTATCACCTGCACATAACTCACTACAGCATATTCGCAGATATGCTGAGTTAGTCCAATAAAAAAGTCTCACATATAACTTAGTTATTTTTTCCCCTCTTTATTTCTACATAGCAATTACAAGCCTTTCCTCTAGATATGAAGGGAAAATGAGAGAGCAAATAGGCAAAAGAAAGAAATCAAGACAGTCTACTAGGACCCAGGGCTTCATTTCAGGAGGAATGGCCTGGGATGCAGTTCCATCACTTTTCTGAAGAAGGAGCATGCTCTACTCCTGCTCCTCTCTTCCTGACAGCCTCCCTTCTTCTGCTGCTACTGACCCTCTCCCCACTGTAAAGCCTAACTTCCCTTTTATTCTACAAATTAAACCCTGTTATGGACCCCCTTTCAACTTGTATTTTTTCTTCATATTTTGTTTCTCACTTGATCTGTTTGTTTAAGATCAAATAGTGCTGACATTCACAGCTAATTTTCCCAGTAGCTCAAGATATTAGGTGTTGTATCTTTATACAAGAAGCAAAAAGACTTTGCCATGCCTAGTTTTTTGTTTATTTTACAAGTATTATTATAGCTCCATTCTTCATAGAAGTTGTTCCAAGAACTGAAACTGATCCTTAGATTGTCGGAAACATTACAGTGGCAATATCTGTGACCCCGAGAAAGTGGAAGACTTGAGCACTCAGCAGCTCCTCAGAGCTGTCATTAAACTGCCTTTCAGCAGGTCCTATTCATCACAGTGTGATGTCATAAGTTGCAGAAAAGACAACACTATCAAGTCAATAAGTAGCAGGGGAGACGTAGTAGATTGCTATAGCAGACAGACCAAAAATGAACTACCTGAATGAGGGTCTCATGATGAAACTGGAAGTTCAGCATCCACAGGTTTCCAATGATGGGGAGGGGGCTGGGTCCAGGGGGAAGTCCTCTGTTGGTCCATTGTAGCTTTAGAAACTTTAGCATGAAGAGAAATAGGAGGAGAGTGAATAACATCTCTGTGAGCATCAGCATATCTCCAACACACACTTTCACTCGGATCAATGTATACGCCAGGATAACCAAGAAGAATCTGTAGTGGTCCAAAATACTTCCCACACTGGATCACTTTGGTGTTTAAGTCAGCAGTGGGCCAAGATCTCCTGTTCCTGATCAGTGTGTGTAACCAGGGAGATCCAGGGTGTCTCTGAATAATTCTGCATCAACAGCAAGCTCACTGGATCTAATAGATGCAAAAACGTATCTGAATCACTATCACTTTCTCCTTCACTGTAATCACCAAGAATGCATTAAGTCTGAGGGTTTAAAATAGCTTTCACATTAATGATTAACATCTGACATACTATGAAGGAGCATCCAGTGAAACCAGTTTTTCTAGCATGGAAGAGATTTCAGCAGTTGCTCTTAACTCTGGTTGGCAACATCAGCTCAATGATGAATTCAAGTCCCCACATCCAGTACCCAGGCCAGAAATTTATCTGTCATCCTCCTCTCTCCCTATGGTTCCTTTCTGGATCATTGATCCTTCCCCAGTCTCCAGTCCTTCAACTTCCTCTTCTGTCTCCCTGATTCCCAGTCCTAGAGATTCCTCTGCCTTACTTTCTCCTCCAATCTCCAGTCCTTGAACTTTCATCCCCCCCCCCCAATCTCCTGTCTTTGAGTCTTCTCCTTCAGTCCTAGTCTCCATTCCTTGAAAACTCCTTGCTATTTTGAAGTAGTTGCACCAATTCTCTGGAACAACCTTCCCATTTATCTGTTGTGTTGTGTTATGTTTTGTAATACAGTGTACTTATATACTGCCAACTCCCTTAAAAAAAAGAGCCTTCATTTTGTTTAATAAATTCAAACATCTCCTTAAAGCATATTTATTTTCCCAGACTTGTTACAATGTGCCATAGTTACAGTATAAGTTTTTATCTTAACGACACATATTAGGGATCTGAAGCCAATATATAGTTTACAGGTTAAATTTGTCACCGTTACAGTACAAGATTTTACATGTTTTTGTCCTAACGCAGAACATACCGAGGATCTCGTATCAATATACATTTCTTTGTAATCTATCAGTCATTGGAGTTAGGTGAAGAGGTCTGTCTTTATTGCTTTCCTAAAGTTGAGGAGTCCTTCAAGGGATCTTATCTGCAGGGGCAGTCGATTCCAGTGGGTCAGTAGGAAGTGGGAGTAGGAATGTCATTTGGTGGTTTGCAGTTGAAGGGTACGAGCAGGGGGCGTTTTGGGTGTATTTCATCTTGGGAGCAGAGGGACCTGTTAGGCACGTACAGAAGGATTTGAACACTAGCATCAGGCCCTTGACGACACAATGTTTGGCTATGGACAGCCAGTGAGTCAACAATAGAGTTTGGGAGATAGTATTTTCTTTTCCTGATACCTTGGCAGTGAGTGATTGAGGTTTTGCCCTTTTTCCCTCCCCTCTCTCTTTTTTTCCATGTAATCTCTTCTCCTCTTGTTCTTCCCTCTCAGTTATGCCTCTTTTATTCCATGTGTTGTTGTTTTTTTTACTTTGAAATGTTTATTCACTGCTTAGATATTGTTTTATTTGCAGTATATCAAAATAAGTTGAATTTGAATGGACTCTCCCCATGTTCAGCCCTCAAATGTTCCCCTGATCTCCAGTTCTTGGTCCTGCTCTTCCTTCCTTTTTCTCCATTCTCCAATTTGTGAGCTTTTCCTCCCCCAAATTCCTGTCTTTGAGCATTCTACTCATTTTCCAACTGTGGTCTGGAGGTTCACCTAGCCAGTTAGGTTTCCAGGACTGCCATAATCACTCCAAATGCCAGGGATGCAGTGCACGCACATCTCTCTCATGCGCACATAGGTTGCTGAAATGGAGTCCCGGGATGAAAACATAAGAACATAAGCAGTGCCTCTGCTAGGTCAGACCAGGGGGTCCATCGTGCCCAGCAGTCCGCTCATGCGGCGGCCCAACAGGTCCAGGACCCATGTAGCAATCCTTTAACTATACCCCTCTATCCCCTTTTCCTGCAGAAAGTTGTCCAATACCTTCTTGAACTCCAGTACCGTACTCTGTCCTATCACGCCCTCTGGAAGCGCATTCCAGGTGTCCACCACCCGTTGGGTGAAGAAGAACTTCCTAGCATTGGTTTTGAATCTGTCCCCTTACTGGGTCAGACCAATGGTCCATCAAGCCCAGTAGCAATATTCCACGCTACCGATCCAGGGTTCAGGATTCAGCTTTATAGGGACAAGGATGTGCACAGCTGGGAGTAAGAGAAAATGGATGCAAGACAGCTGAGAATTTCTGCGGTTCTTCAGGGAAACCTTGGGAAAGTGCTATAGAAATAATTTTGAGGCAATACTGCTTTCTGAAAGTGAATTTCTTAAACCAGGTTGCTGTTGTAGTTTAATTGTTAGTTCTCGAAACTCTGATTATATAGTGGTCATTGAAAGTTACATATTACACGGTCCTGCCTTCCATATCGAACCCTTCTTTTCCCTGAGTTCCTAAAACGGAATCTCTTTAATTGTGTAAGATGTTGGTGCACAAATGTCTTCAGCCCTGAACATGATGGCAGTACAAGTGTAAGGCTTAACGTTAGGCATGACCACTTCTAGTTCAATGCCTGGCAAGATTGCTCGCACCTAAGCAGTTTGGCATGTAAATGCTAACATTCCATAACCCACACGTTTAACCTGCTTTTACACCAAGCCCCTCCGAGGATCATATCCCCTTTCTAACTGTTGCTCTGGAATTTGAACACACGTCTTATAGAAAACCCTTAGACCCACTCCCAGGCCCACCCAGTTCCACCCATCCCATTATGCCCCATCTTCGCCCTCAGCCCCGCCCCCCTGCTGGGCACGATGGACCACTGCTCTGACCCAGCAGCAGCAATTCTTATGATGATGCGATTTATTTTCAAAACCCAAAGTGTTTTGAAAAGCTATCTGGGCCCCTGGACAAATCCTTCAAAGGAATTTCAAGTTTAATAGTGATTTGCTGAATCGCATATCACAATTCTAAGCGATTATACAAAATATAATAAAATCAGGGGGGGTTGCAAATCAACAAAAAAAACCTTTTATTAAGACAGACCAGAAACAAAACATGCTAATGAGATACAAAAGGGTAAAGGTGAACTACAATTAGATCAAGAAAAGATTACAAAAAAGGGTAAAACAGTAGGAGGGGAAGGGATTTGATTGATCTGCCTGAAGAGAATCAAAAGGAGAGGCTGGTAAGGGAAAAAGGTGTTAGTGTTCAAAGGCATCTCCATATAGAAAACTTTTTAGAACTCTTTTAAATTTATCTAGACTTGTTATTCCCTAATGTAAGGCAGTAAGGAGCTCCAGATAAGGGGAGTGGTAACTGCAAAGGAGGTAGAACGGCGGGTGGGAACAAAAAGAAGATTTGGGGAGGAAGATCTAAGAATTCTGACGGGTGCGTGGGGTATAAGAAGTTTGTTGATGAAAGCTGGCTATCTGGTTTTAAATGTTTTGAATGTGAGTAGAGAGGTGTTGAAATTCATTCTGTGAAGGACAGGGAGCCAGTGGGCATTTTTAAATAGTGGGGAGACAAGGTCATATTTTTTGGAGTTGGTAATGATTTTAATGGAAGTATTTTGTATTAACTGAAGTTGTCTGATTTCTTTTTGAAAAATACCTTTATAGAGAGAGTTGCAATAGTCTATTTTTGAGATAACAAGTAAGTGAATTAAGATATTTAGGGAGGAAGGTTCCAGGAAACTAGCTAGAGATCTAATCATTCACAGTTTAATTAGGACATGTCTGGGGAAATCTGGACATCTAGTAACCCTAAGAATACCAACTAGGGCAATTCCACATGTAACTGTTTATCAGTACCGATTATAGCTCATTATAGGTAGACATCTCTAGTCAATCTGGCTCCTCCAGACACTGTGGTCACTTCCGGCTCCTCTGGTCACTCTGGCCTCAATGATGAATCTGGCCCTTAGTCCACACTGTGATCTCACTAGTGAATCTGGCCCTTAGGCCACACTCTGGCCGCAGTGGTGATTCAGACCCATAGGCCATGCTTGGGCCTCACTAGTTTCCAATGGTTAGGCTTACCAGGGCTTAGGCTAACAGCCAGCATAAGTACCCCTGAGGGTTGCCTTGAGAGCTCAGGTAGCTCTCACTGACAAGGGACAATGGAATCAGGTGTCTTGTCGGAGGTATCCTCCTCAACTCAGGGCGAGGGTCTTCACTGCCCTTCTTAGCTCTGAGGGTCAAGAGAATCTCGTTTCTTCTAGTGTTCCAGAGTCCATCCTGTCAGATAATTCCTCAGCCTTAGTTGTGCTGATCTATTTATTTGGATTTATTTCCTGTCCTCCCAGAAGAGCTCATAATGGGTTACAAGTTTACATACATAATAAAATATAGTAATGTAAAGCATGACAGTACATTTTAGATCATGACATGATAGGACAATACTTAGGGGAGCATGGTAGTTCTCCTCCATGCAAATAAATATGCAAATAAGCTCAGTTAGTATTCCCAAGTGATCAGTCATTCCTGTTATAACTACACAGTCTTTCGATAGGGTCTGGTAAAAAGGCTTCTGCTTCTTGTCATACTGGTTAACACCAATTATCACCTCATTTTTACTAATCAAGATATTTATTATTTCTATAGCGCTACCAGATGCACGCAGCGCTGTACATTAAACACGCAAGAGACAGTCCCTGCTCAAAAAAAACAAATCTAAATTATGACAAATATACAGAACACAGGGTGGTTCAATATATACTTCTCATTAAGAGGCATAGAAAGGGATGAAAAGCTAGAGTACGTCCAACAAAAGCATCTCTTTGCTGGCTATAGCCTCTTTGGTCAGTGAAAAATGAATATGAATATGGGGCAATCTGTAATTACTTACATTTCAATTATTTGTTGACTATGAGGGTCATTTTCAAAGCACTTAGACCAGGGGTGGGCAAACTTTTTGACTCATGGGCCACAATGGGTTCTTAAATTTGACAGAGGGGCCGGACTAAAAGTAGATGGATGGTGTGTTTGTGGTAATTAATATAAATTAAATGTAAATGTCATAACATAAAAGGTTTCGGTCTTTATAAGGTACCAAAGCATGAACACGTAAGTAAGTCTTATTGTACAAAACAAATGTATTTGATCATCTCTCCCTTCCTCTCCTTCACCCCAATTCTTCCTCATTCCTGTCTCTCCCCGTGTACAGCATCTTACCTCCCCTCTCATCCATCCCCTTGTGCCTTCCCTCTTCAGCATCTTTCTATCCCTCCCATCCCCCTGTGCAGCAGAACCCATGCCCAGCTTCTGTCCTTCCCTTCCTCCCATCCCCCTGTGCAGCAGAACCCATGCCCAGCTTCTGTCCTTCCCTCCCTCCCATCCCCCTGTGCAGCAGAACCCTTGCCCAGCTTCTGTCCTTCCCTCCCTCCCATCCCTCGTGCAGCAGAACCCTTGCCCAGCTTCTGTCCTTCTCTCCCTCCCATCCCTCGTGCAGCAGAACCCTTGCCCAACTTCCATCCTTCCTTCCCTCCCTCCCCTTGTGCAGCAGAACTCTTGAGCACCCACCCCTGCCGAGCAGCCGAACCCCCGCTGACCCTCCATTCTTCCCTCCCATCCGAACCCTGCCAACTGTGAGCCCTACATACCTCCCTCCAAAGCAGCGTCGGGTCAGAAGCACTCTAAACAGGCTGCTTTGCGGCCTTCTCTTGTCGGGGCCTTCCATGTGCCGTGTTACTGATGACATCATCAGTGATGCAAATATGACAAGAAGAACATAAGAAGATAAAATTTGCCATTGCTGGGTCAGACCAGTGGTCCATCGTGCCCAGCAGTCCACTCACGAAGTGTGTCTATGTGTATGCACACTTTCTATAAGTCCAACCAAGAAAGGAGATGAGAAGGGAAGGCAGTTTGAAAGGAGCAATTCCTTAATCATTGTTACAGTGAATCAGTGTACACACACTGCAGCTATTGGAACTGTTTCCCCCATAGAAAAGTACTGGGGCATTTTTTGGGAGGAGGTTCATTAATCTCTCGCCTCTTATCAGATTCAGAAACTTAAATTTAACAGGTCAGAAATTTTCTCCAGCTTCCCTCCTCCCTTCCTGTGAATAGAGCTACAAGAAAATATTTAGCTTTCTTTGGTGCTTGAGTAGATATAGACAGAGTTGAGGCAGTATTAGGCCAGTTTTCAAAGAAATCTGCCCAAGTTCCCTACTAGTTAGGTGAATTTCCCAAGTTTAAAATCTTCCCTTTACTTAGTTAACGCACATGCACATTTATACCAGTGGACTTCTCCACTCCAGCCCACATTTTCAAAGGGAAACTTATTTATATGACTGTCCCTACCAGTGACACAGAAACATACACATATGCATGCATGCTTGCTCTTCAGACACATGCGCACACATACACACTTCAGATATAGACATGTATGGTTTCATTCTTCCAGCATACACGTGCTTCACTAGGTTGGGGAATAATACTAGTGCTAGGCAGATTTCTATGGCCGCACTGTGTGCAATTGTGGTCACCATATCTCAAAAAAGATATAGAATTAGAAAAGGTACAGAGAAGGGTGACAAAAGTAATAAAAGGGATGGGACTTCCTTATGAGAAAAGCTTAAATTGCTAGGGCTCTTCAGCTTAAAGAGATGGCTCAGGGGTGATACTTGTATGAAGAGGTGTATAAAATACTGAGGGGCATGGACAGGATAGCTATGAATCACATGTTTACCCTTTCCAAAAATACTTGGACTAGGGGGCATGTGAAGCTACTAAATAGATTTAAAACAAACTGGAGAAAATATTTCTTCACACATGTAACTAAACTCTGGAATTTATTGCTGGAGAATGTGGTGAAATCAGTTAACTTAGCAGGGTTTAAAAAAATGTGGGGGTGATAGAGGTTTTAGTGCATTGAGCTGGCGTTAGTTCTAGCCACGTAGCGCGGGCTAAAAACGCTATCGCAGCTTAGTAAAAGGAGCCCTTGGATAATCTTCTAAAAGAGAAGTCCCTAGGCCATTATTGAGCTGGTTTGGGGAAATCCCTTGCTTATTCCTAGGATAAGCAGCGTAAAATCTGTTGTTTTTGCCGTGTACCTATGACCTGGGTTGGCCACTGTTGGAAACCAGATACTGGGCTTCGCTTTGTGCCAGTGTGGCAATTGCTCTGAACCATTTTTCAGTCATACTAATAAGGGCTATTGAAGCAAACAAGGCCGAGGTGAAGGAAGGCCACATTCCCAGAAGCCCTCGGACGCCGTTTCTAGAACTCTCTGAAGGAGCCACTGGCGCCCCCCAAAGCTCCGCCTCAACGCAGCCTCGCGCACCGGTGACGTGCTGACGCTATGCGCACCCCCCCCTCCCTCCCTCCCTCCCAGTTCGCGCACAAGAGGCTGGAGCGCGCGTGCGTGGCCTCTGCTAATGACGTAACGAACGCGCTCAGCGCGTCTATCTCTGCGCCTTTGTGACGTGTGCGCACGCGCCGCGGCCTCGCTTCCCCGAGAGCAGCCGGAGCAGGCCCGGCCCGACCCTGTCATGAGCGGATTCGGGTTCGGTGCTGCCGGAGGAGAAGGTTCGGAGAGTCCCGACAAGCTGGACATGTCCCTGGGTGAGGGAGGCTCTCGCTCGGCATTCTGTCCTCGCGCTCCCTTCGTACCCCGTTTGTCCCTGTCTTTCTCCGCCAGGCCCCTCCCCCTCTTTCCTTCTGCTCTGCCCCCCTCCCCCCCCCTCCACCTGCTCACTTCATCCTTCCTCAGCTCCTTCCTTCATCCCTGGTCAGTGCCTTGAGAAAGAGGTAAAAAAATCAAACAACAGACGTTGGAGGATCTGGCTTTCATCTGTTTGCCAAGGAAAAAAATAAAACCCAGCAGCAAAGGACTGGGGCTGAGGACAAGGAGGAGAGGAGGCCACAGCGTCTGTCTCGGGGGGGCTGTCCTTGAATCTAAAATCAAATCGGGTTAATAACTCCACATCTCCTACAGGCAGATCCAGAGGTCTCATCTTTCTAAAACAGGGGTGTCGAAGTCGGTCCTCGAGGGCCGCAATCCAGTCGGGGTTTCAAGATTTCCCCAATGAATCTGCATGAGATCTATGTGCATGCACTGCTTTCAATGCATATTCATTGGGGATTTGCGGCCCTCGAGGACCGACTTCGACACCTGTGTTCTAAAAGCTTAATACCCTCCTAGATCCACAAGTGCCTTTCGACTGCAAAGTATGGCATCTAGAGGATCCAGTTTTTGCCCAACCCCTTACCAGGTCTTCCTTCTCAAGGTACCCCTGATGCTGCTTCTTGCTCAGCTTTCTCTTTATCATATTGCTTCTTCCTCATCCGTTTCAGTCCTCCTCATTTAGCTATTTGTTAAAAATGATTCCATACTCTAAAACACTCCAACTGAAGCACATGTATATAAAAACATACCAATCGCTGAAAACTAAAAGATCGGCTAGAGGTGCTACACAGGCCATTTAAACCATGTTTACACAGCTACATTTTTACTTTCTTGGAGTTGAAGGTAACATGATGTGTTCCTACTAATTGGTGGAAGCTTGTTTCCTAATTTCAGGCCTATAAAACTAAAATCTGTTTCCTATGTGACCGCTAAGAATGACTCCTTCACAGATAATATCAAATTAACCCCCCCCCCCTTTTTTTTATAAAGCTGCATTATCGCCTGCCATGGTGGTAAAAGCTCTAACACTCATAGAATTCCTATGAACGTTGGAGCTAATACTGCCATGGCTGGTGATTTTAAAAAAAGCCTAATGCGGCTTAATAAAAGGGGGCCTAAATTCTAAATTGTGAGCTTCATGGGTTATGATTAGGCTGACATGGGACAGAACTGTCTTCAAATAAGTTGCTTCCCCTGCCTTTATACTAATTCCTCTTAAGAAAGGGTAATTGATGAAGAGCCTTCAAAATATAAATTATTCTATCCCAGTTTTAGCACCAGTGATTACACCTGCAATGTTTTTGATCTAATCTGTACTTTTTGTTTTTAAATCTACTCTGTCTTCCTATTTTCAAAATTGTTCTTATTTATTGCTAGTGTATTTGTTTTCTTTTGGTTGACAGAATGGAAGATTTAGATAATCTGAAGATCTGGGTGGAACTGTAGAACAGATGTTGCTAGTGTTCAGTTGCTGTTCTGGATTCTAGAATTTATATTCTGGTGCAGACTTCTGAATGGATTTCTCTGGTTCCCAGTTGCCGTGTTGGGACCTGATAACCAAGGAGTATGTGTGTGAAGGGGGAGGGGACTATTTTACTTTCCAGCACCAGTTATTCCTTGATTATTTAGAGAAAAAATGGAAACCTTCCCCTTTCAATAGATGCTTAAGTGTGATAAAGAAAAAGAATTTGGTTTAAATAATTTTATCTTTTATGATACATTTCTGTTGAATTTTTATTACTTTATTATTTCCATATGATGATTTCATTAGAAAATGTTATTATATAGGATTCATAAAGTCCTAGAGTTTCATCAGGTGTTTTAATATACTTACCTGGTCTTTGTCCTTGTAGTTCTGCCACAAGAGCATTATTGGGTTATTTCATCAGGTTTAAAAGAACCCAAACTTGGTGGTGTGACTTTCTTCATGTGTCTAGTGGGTTCCAAGCTGTTTCTGGAACCAAGGAGTAAGCTAATGTACTTTGAAGTCGGTTCTTATGTCTACTGCATTTGTTGTTGCTATGCTTCCTGCCTGGTATACTAAGCAGCGTACTGCACTAACCCCGCCCTTAGGTGTTCAGGAATGGGTTAGCGCAGTACGCTGCTTAATACAGGAACTAATTTTTCTTTAATTTCTATTCTGTTTAACTATTTTATATGTTTACATGCTCTTATTGACTAAATAGTCTAGGTATGCAAGTAGATAACTCAAAAACATAATAAGTTAGAGGCAGATCAAAACTGCTTTAATCAGTTTTGGCCAAAACCGAAAGTGCAGCTGAAATTTATCACTGAGTGTTGGCTGAAACTGAAACCAAAAACTAACGTTTAGAACCAGTGAGGCCCACTGGGGATTGTCAGGGCTTGCAGTCAGCAGCCATCTGCTAAACCCGGATGAGGTGGTGGAAATAGAGACTGTGTCTGAATGCAAGAGGGCCTGGGATAGGCACGTGGGATTTCTCGGAGAGAGAAAGAGAGAATGGTTTATCTGCCATCGTGTTTCTATGACCTCACAATGCAGGTGTAAAGAGCCTTAGCCTATAGGAAGAGGAGATGCAAATGTTAAGAGCCTTAGTCAATAGGGAGAGGAGGAGATAGTGGATGCTGCGGATGGGTCATTTGGCCTTTATCTGCCGTCATGTACCCTCCAGACTCAGGAATCTGGAAGTGCAGACTGACATTTGGGAGAATCTATTCTAAAGGAAAAGGCAAGAGAGGTCCTCCAAACTAAATAAATGGGACAATACGCATTTTAAAGAATAAACGTTTTTTTTATTTGGAAGGACATCTCTTTTGCTTTTTCCTTTAGTTTATTATCACAGTAAGGCAAGATTTTCAATTTTTATTTGTTCAGTTGATATCTGGAAGAGCCATTTGAACAAGTCAATACTGATGTACTTGAATATCCTTTTGATATAGGAATTTTGTGAGAATGTGCTAAAAAAATCATGAGTGCCAGTTTTTTATGTTTATAGTGTAATGGCCGAGTTAGTCCACTCTTCAAGGTAATAAGTAGAAATAAAACAAAAACATAAAGGAAAAAAAATGTAGTTTATGATTAGCTTTCGAAGGTAACCCCTTCTTCCTCAGATCAGAAATTTAGTTATAAAACTGATTAAGGGCAAACATGATATAGACCAGGGGTGCCCACACCTTTTTGGCTTGCGAGCTATTTTTAAAATGACCAAGTCAAAATGATCTACCAACAATAAAATTTTAAAAAACACAAAGCACACTATATGCAGAGAAAATGTTAATTATCATTTATATTTGGGGTTTTTTTTCAAAGAGGTCAAGGCAGATGACTTTAAAATATGCAGTCACCTCAGTAACAACTATACAAAAATAGACAAATATACCCTCTCCCCTTTTACTAAACTGCGATTGCGGTTTTTAGCATAGGGAGCTGCACTGAATGCCCCGTGTTGCTCCTGAAGTTCATAGGCTTCCTGTGCTAAAAACTGCTATTGCAGTTTAGTAAAAGGGGGCCAAAGTACAAAATATAGACAGCAGATATAAATTCGGACACATCACTAAATTAAAAATAAAATCATTTTTCATACCTTTTTGTCTGGTGATTTCACGAGTCTCTGGTTGCACTTCCTTCTTCTGACTGTAAATCCAGTATTTCTTTCTTTCCTTCTGCCCCCCCCTTTCTTTCTCTCTCCCCCTGCCCCTCTTTATTTCTGTCTTTCTTCCCCTGCCTTTCTTTCTCTTTCTCCCTGCCCCCTCTTTATTTCTGTCTTTCTTTCTCTCTCCCCCTGTCCCCCCCAAAGCCATCGCACTGATTTCTCCACTTCCCTGATTCTTTCTTCCTGTCCCACCCCCAAGCCACCATGCTGATTTCTCCCTGCTTCCCAAGCCAGGCCTGGCGCGTACATGCACCGGACCCACAAGCCTTCACCTCCAATGTCAATTCTGATGTTGGAGAGGAAGTTCCAGGCCAGTCAGGCAGCGATTGGCTGGCCCAGAACTTCCTCTTCGATGTCAGAATTGACATCGGAGGTGAAGGCTTGTGGGTCAAGTGCTTGTACGCATCAAGCCTGGCTTGGGGAGGCAGGAAGAACAAGATCACAAAGGCAACACGATCGACTTGCGTTGCCTTTGTGATCTACTGGTCAATCGCGATCGACCATTTGGGCACCCTGATATAGACGTTTACTAAAATAGGGTAAAGGAATCCAAACACTGGTCTATATTGTGGGCATTAAACCTGCCTGATCCACAATCTGTCCATTGATGTTACTGAGCATGAGGTTTATATGCTCTGAAAAATTACAGTCAAATTATCTTATAATATATAAAATTCATTTTAATATTTCCCTACTAACACTATAAGCTAATCCGTACTTGAAAACAAACACTGCAAGTTCCTTTTCTGCATGTCAAAAGTTTTATGGTTAAAATGCTGCATCTTTATCATAGCCTACAGAGCCTGGAAATTCTTTTCAATTATCAAACGGTATCCTAGCCAGAAACATATAATTATTTAAATAATGAAAGTCCTTATTTTACTTCCAAGCGAAATAGCCTCTGCACACCTGGACTTTAGCTAATGAAAACTGAAAGTAAAAGCCACAGTGCTTTACAGTTGCTGACTTTGCACTGTATTTGGAGTGACGGCTGATGTATCTCCTTAAAGAGATTAATTCCTAAGGTGCTTATCCCAAATTAAACTACATTACTTTATTTATTTATTTAGCCCGTCCTCCCAAAAGAGCCCAGAACAGGTTACAGGGGTACATACACATTAGAACAGCCTTACTGGATCAGACCAATGGTCCATCAAGCCCAGTAGCCCGTTCTCACAGTGGCCAATCCAGGTCACTCATACCTGGCCAAAACCCAAAGAGTGGCAACATTCCATGCTACCGATCCAGGGCAAGCAGTGGCTTCCCCCATGTCTTTCTCAATAACAGACTATGGACTGTTCCAGAGCTTAACTATTCTCCGAGTGAAAAAATATTTCCTCCTATTAGTTTTAAAGCTTCATCAAGTGTTCTCTAGTCTTTGTAACTTTTGATGGAGTGAAAAATCGATCCACTTGTACCCGTTCCACTCCACTCAGGATTTTGTAGACTTCAATCATATCTCCCCTCAGCAATACTCCAGATGAGGTCACACCATGGAACGATACAGGGGCATTATTAGTCATTCAGGCTATTTTCTGCTTTTGATTACTAACTCCATACTCTGCTGGGTGCTTAGATTATCCCAGTGGTTACCAGTGACCCTGCTTCTAGGCAGATCAGACACCTTGTACATCACATTCAAAGTATGATACTTAGTGTTACTGATCCTACTTCTTGGAATGCTCTTCCAGTTCAATTACAGTTATAAACCTGTTTTCCAAAGACCTCTTTTCTAAAGAGCTCCCATGATGCATTTCCCATCAGGGAGAGAGTGGAACGCTGTACTTTGTGAGCAAAGGCCCCATTCTAGAACAACAGCTTTGGGGCCCTAGAAGAGGTGAGATGTTGGATCTGGCATGGCTGGATAGGGTAAGGAAGAGAAAAGCTCGATCTATGAACCAGTGGGAATGAGGTCATAACATGATTTCAGTAATTAAGGGGAAAGTGGAAATAGAAACATGAAGGCAGATAAAGGTCAAATAGCCCATACAGTCTGCCCATTCACAACATCCACTATCTCCTCCTCTCCCTAAGTGATCCCATGTGCCTGTCCTATGCATTTTTTAACTCAGACAGTCTCTTCTGGGAGACTGTTTCACGCATCTACCACCCTTTCTGTAAAAAAGTATTTCCTTAGATTTCTCCTGAGCCTGTCACCTCTTAACTTCATCTTATGCCCTCTCATTCCGGAGCTTCCTTTCAAATGAAATGTCTTTATCATATCTCTTCTCTCCCGCCTTTTCTCCAAAATATTCATATTGAGATCTTTAAGTCTGCTCTCATATGCCTTAAGATGAAGACCATGCATCATTTTAGTAGCCTTTCTCTGGACTGACTCCATCCTGTGTATATCTTTTTGAAGGAGTGATCTCTAGAATTATACACAATATTCTAAATGAGGTCTCACCAGAGTCTTATACAGGGACATCAGTACTTTGTCCTACTGGCCATTCCTCTCCCTATGCACCAAAGCATCTTTCTAGCTTTCACCATTGCCCTTTCAACCCATTTGACCATCTTAAGATTATCACATTCTATCACACCCAAGTCCCATTCTTCTGTTGTACACATAAGTTCTTCACCCTCTAAACTGTACCATTCACTGTCAAAGGCTTTGCTAAAATCTAAATATAGTAAAACCTTGGATTGCAAGTAACTTGGTTTTGTAAGACAAGCAAAACATTTTATTAAATTTTAACTTGATATACAAGCAATGTCTTGTAATAAAAGTACTTACAGTATATACACAACACAACATCAGAGCCGATGGTTATTCTCTCTCTGATACTGCAAGAGTATAGTGACTGTTCTAAACGAGCAAGGTCTTTCAATACTATGTTACTATGTTAATACGAGTACATACAGTATACATACATCACAGCTGAGCCGAGGGTTCTTCTCTCTCTGACGCTGCGGGAGTGTAGCGACTGTTCTAAACAAAGTCTTGCAATACGAGTACATACAGTATACACGCGTCACATCATCACAACTGAGCCGATGGTTCTCTCTCTGACACTGCAAGAGTGTAGTGACTGTTCTAAACAAGCAAAGTCTTGTAATGCAATCGTCTGACTTTCCATTATTTCTTATGGGGAAATTTGCTTTGATATATGAGTGTTTTGGATTACAAGCATGTTTTCAGAACGAATTATGCTCTTAAACCAAGGTTTTACTGTATAAGTGAGGGTAACTTACAAGTGCATTCATTCTGTAGCCCCTCAATATCTCTCCTCACTTATCTCTCTCCCTGTACTCCCCCCAGTAAACTCTGTAAGTCCTTCTTATCTGTACCCTTCTTCTCTACTGCCAACTTCAGACTCCGTCCCTTCTTTCTTGCCACGCCATATGCCTGGAACAGGCTGCCAGAGTCAATACGTCATGCCCCGTCTTTAGCAGTCTTCAAATCCAAGTTTAAAAGCCTCCTTTTTTGAAGTTGCTTTCAGCTCTTAACTCATCATTTACTTTTACCCATCATATGAGTATCATTCCTTACCCTCAGATGTCCTATCTGTCCAAATTGGATTGTAAGCTCTTCTGAGCAGGGACTATCTATTGAATGTTACATGTACAGCGCTGTGTACGCCTTTCAGCACTACAGAAATTATAAATAGTAGTAGTAGAGGGTGACTTACTTGTGAGTATCTACAGGTAATCTAATCAATTCTGTTCATGCCATCATCTACAAAACATTCCCAGAAGTGAATTTTTTAATTAGGCAATGGTCCGAGTATAATTTACCTTGTCCTTGATATCATTTCCGGGGGTGGGTAAAAGCTGAGAAGCTGGTATGGCTAGGTTGACTGGGAGTGAACTGCTTAGTCTTGTTTGGTGTCTCGTTCTGTTGGTGTTTCTATATCACCTGTTATGTGTGGTGCCAATTTTAGCTAGGTCACACACATACTAGTCATTTCCATATCACAAACTGCCTTTTAAATGAATGAGGATGCGCTAGCACATATAATTACCCACAACAATCAGTCAGTCATTTAATTGCATTCCGGAATTCAGGCTGAAATTACATCTAATCTAAATCCTATTTGCTCATTTTCATAGTAATATAGAGTGGAACGGATTGCCTGAGTCCGTACGTCACACTCCGTCTCTGCTAGTATTGCTTTAACTCCTACTTGCCGTTCGCTTGTAAAGCACCCAGGCCTGTTTTATCATTCTCTCTCTGACAAACTCCATCCATTCTGCCCTGAAAGGTGCTCATAGCTGCACCTGTCACCCTGTGCATCTGAAAAAGGGCAGTCGGCAATTTGCCACAATATCAACTAGTTGTATTTGACACAAGACTTTTGGTTGCAGCCTAGTCAGATTCAGTAAAGGGCACTCTAGAATGAACAGCTGCTGGGGATTCCCATGCCCAGCTTTGAGTAGCTGAAACCTGCAAGTAGGGGTAGGATTCCTGGAATTCTAAAATGCTTTGGCCATGCCCCCTTCTAGGGATTTGGGCACTTATACTTCCTCATTAATTTCTGGAATATCTTGTAAATGGGTGACCTGGCACATGCAGCCCCTAATTGGTGCCGGTTAATGTTAACTATTGATGTTGGCTCGTTAATCAGGCTGCACGTGCCAAATTTGGGTGTGAATATTTGGACACCCTTTGAAGAATCTGGGGATTGTCATTTTAACCTTTTAAAGATAAAATGTAATCTTTGTGGGCAATCTGTGTCATTTTGTTTTAAGCCTTGCCTGAGAAGGACAGGTGAGAAATGCTTGAGCCCTGTGACCATGAAACAGCTGCAGAAATACACAGCGGCTTTTAACATTCTGCTTTCTCTAGAGTTGTGCTATAACTTTTGTTCATTGCGTCCTTTTCCCAGATGATATAATCAAGATGAACAAGGAGGAGGAAAGAAAGCTAAAGGCTCTGCGGCAAAATGGAGGCTTGCGGCCGTACTTTGCTCGACAGTTCAGGATGGGCAGGAGCAGGTGGGGAATCCAGCAGCAGAAAGGTATATGCATAGAGCTGTTAATATTTGTCTTTACACTGGAATGACATGTCCATCCAGATTTTCAAGCACCTGCTCAATTACTTGAAGATACAGTCAGCAAATCACTGCACGGCAGGAAACCACAATACACACACACACTGGAATGGGCTACATTTCTTCTGTCTCACTGTGTGCATCACCTTATGCCTCAGGTTGAATCCAGCAGTAATTAAGGAGATGACTGAAAAATCACTATCTCCCCCTTGGTCAAGCATCCCATATTAGAGACAGTCACAGGCATCATATTTAAGCATTACCATGCAGTATTTTCTACAGTTAGAGTATGTGCAAACAAATAAGATTGGGCAGTGGAATATGAGTATGACAGAGAAAATTTGCTGAGGAGATCCATGAGGTAAAACCTCCCCTAATCTCAGATTTTGTCTAGGCATCTTCTGTGTTAATCTCATGCTTTTACCTGCTCTCGCTGTTCTACTGAATCGACACCCCTTTATTTAATGCTATTTTCCTTAGCACAGCAGCAGATGAATCCAGAGACCAGTGGGATAGCACATATCAACCAGCAGGTGGAGATAGACAAACTGATTAACAGGTGGTCTTATAGGTTGGCATTCCACCTGTATATCCAGTATGCTCTATCTCCCAGCAGGGGTTGGTAGCTATCCTAGCTCCTGGGTTCTGGCTGTGCCTGGTGAAAATTCTGAGGAATAATCATTTCTTCTATTGAGATTATTTCTCTTCAGGTAGAAAGGGATGACTGGCTGAACGGTACCAGCTTTGGGAGTTACACCTGGGCCCCCCCCAGGTCCCTGCTCCACCCTCCCCTCCAGTGGATTGAGGGGTTTATTTTGGGCTCTTAATTTTCTTCTTTTCTTAGTAAAAAAAAAAAAATAATAAAAAGAGCCTCTAAGTGTGAAGCTGTGCTGTACTTTATTGTCAGCTTACAACTTACAACTGCCAGCCATAACTTCTGTCCGGTAGGGGGTTTGGTGAGTTGGTCTTTCCCTCTCTCTGGGGTATCTGGTACTGTTTGAGGGTTTTATGCGCGTTTTGGTGTGTAGTTGGCGTTCTCCATTGTGTTCCTTCCGGTTTGGTGTTTTTTGGCTTTGCAATTAAAAAAAAAAAATTTGAATTTCACGGCAGCCGAGGCGGTTAAGCGGTGTTTGTGCTGTGGGAAGTGCAGAACACTGTCGGGGCTATGTCCGCTGGGTGTACAGACGCTGCGGCAGAAGATTTATTGTTGCCAGCTAGCGAGGCTGTTTTTTCCCCGTGCTTGGGAAGCGCGGTCGATCTCCTCTTCACTCGCGGTGGAGCCCGCCACGCTTCATTGCATGTCGGCGTCTGGGAGGAGTTCAGCAGCTGGAGGCGCTTCGAGGGAGCTTGTGAATGACGTGGTTTCTCTGCAGAACGCGGTGCAGGCTCTCAGCCTGCACAAAACCTGGATTGCAACGACTCTTTGCTCCCTTCTGCCTTTATTCCTCCGGTTCAGTCTCAGGTGGCAAAATGTCGTAGGCTGGCTACCGCAGATGAGGGAGGTTCCTTGACTCAAGTCTCCCCCTTGTCTCTGACTCTTCCTGAGTCTTTGGAAGAGGGGGAGGTGCCAGAATTGGACACGGAGGAGGCGCTAGGTAGGGACTTGGATGATCCTACTGCGCTCCGTCTGTTTTCACAGGGAGGAACTTTCCTCGTTGATATCTAAGGCGTTGCAAGGGTTGAACATCTCTCAGGAGGATTCACTAGTATTTGGATCCGCTAACCCTCTTATGGCGGGAACTAAAAAGCCGCCTAGATCTTTCCCAGTTCATGAGGCCATGCAGGAGCTTATTGCGGCTCAATGGGAGACGCCGGAGGCAGGTCTCCGAGTGACAAAAGTTATGCGGCAGTTGTACCCACTAGAGAATGACACGGGGAAAAAATCTGTTCCCGTCATCGCCCCGTCACCGGCCCACCATCCTCTGCACCGCCCCGTCACCGTCGTTCCCTTCACCGCCCCGTCACCGTCACCGCCATCCCTTTCACCGCCACTGCCATCCCATTCACTGCCCCGTCACCATCCCCGCTGCATCCATATAAGCCTTAGTACTGTAATATTTAGCTTATTCCTTTCTTATAAATCAAAGTTCCTGCTGCTGAACTAGAGAAAGATGTTCAGCTGGCAGGGCTTTGTTTATAAATTTTTATCAACACAACTAATATACGTACTATTTTATCCTAAAGCAAAAAATAAATAAATAAATATAATTTTTTTTTCTACCTTTGTTGTCTGGTTTCTGCTTTCCACATCTTCTCATTGAATTCCTTCCATCCACTGTGTGTCTTCTCTCTGCGTCTTCCATTTGCTGTTACTGTGCCTCTCCCTTAACCCCCCCCCAATTGGTCTAGCACCCATCTTCTTCCCTCCGCTCCCGCATAGTCTGGCATCTGTCTTCCCACTCTGTCTTCCACATTTCCCTTGGGGGTCTGTTCCTCTCCACCCTCCTTCAATGTCTGTTCTATTCCTTTCCACCACCACCCTTCCCTCCCTCCTTTACCATCTGTTCCTTTCTACTACCCTTCAGCTCCTCTCGCGTGGCCTATCTACCTTCCTTCCTCTTATTTTCATGGCACGTTACAATGTAATTTGTGCAAGCCACTGGAGCCTGCAAGCTCGGTCCCTGTCCCATCCCCACAAACCATCTCGCTTCTGTGCTCCTATTTTCTCCATTTCTAATATCTCCCCTATGTATCTGTCATTGCCCCCCCTGTGTCCATATACCATCCCCATGGCATGTCCCCTTTATGTCTCTGTCCCTATGCCCCATGCACATAATTTCCCCTCTTTCTGTTACCTTCCTGTGTCCAGATTTCCCCTATCTTCCTCTTCCATACCAGTGTGTCTCTTCTTTTCAACCCCATCTAGCTTTTTTCCCTCTTTCTTCCCCCCCCCCCTGCTTCTAGCATCTGGCTCACCTGCCAGTCCTTCCCTTTCTTTCCTGCTGTGGGTTTTTCTTTCCGACTTCATCCCCTTGGCCCAGAATCCTTTTCCCTTTCACTCCCTCCTTCCAATTTGAGCAGGGAACACTAGCGATCGCACAGTCCCCGCAGCCACTACCTGCCTGCCCAATCGATCCTAGTGTTTAGCCAGCTCTCTCCCTTCTCCTCACCTTAGTTTATAGGTTTTCTTTTTCGGCGACCTGCACGCTTTCCCAAAGAGCCGCGCATGCGCGGCTGCTCAGTGTTCGATCTTCTGCTCTGCTGCAACTTCCTGTTTCCAGTTGCGTCAGAGCAGAAGATCGAAACTGAGCAGCAGCGGGTGCGCGGCTCTCTGATAGCGTGCGGGTCGCCGAAAAAGAAAATCTACAAACTAAGGTGAGGAGAAGGGAGAGAGCTGGCTAAACACTAGAATCGATTGGGCAGGCGGGTGTGAGCTGCGGGGACCGCGCGATCCTTCATGCCTCACTGCGGGGACAAGACCATTCACCGCCCCGCGGGCGGTGAATGGCCTTGTCCCCGTCGCCGCAGCGACTGCTAGTTTTCTTCCCCGTTTTCGGCGGGTGACCCGCGGCTAAAATGCGGTGGCCGCGGGTAAACCGCCACCGTGTCATTCTCTAGTACCCACTGCCTCAGAATGAGCTGGAGAGGTTTAAGCTCCCTAAGGTGGACGCGTTGGTGGCCGCGGTCACCAAGAAGACTACCTTGCCTGTTGAGGGGGGTATTGCTCTTAAGAATGTCCAGGATAGGAAGATAGAATCTTCGCTTAAGATGTCATTTGAGGTTGCAGCGGTTACCTTGCAAGCGGCAGTGTGCAGTTCCTATGCGGCTTGGGTGTGTCTTCAATGGTCTCAACAGATGGCAGATAGAATGATGGAGTCAGGGACTGCGGTTCCATCCGAATTGGCAGATGTGGAATCGGGTTTAGCGTATTGGCGGATGCCTTGTATGATATTATTTGTGCCTCTGCGAAGCAAATGTCGCTTTCAGTAGTTTCATGCAGATCTTTGTGGCTCCGTAACTGGGCGGTGGATGCAGCGTCCAAGCTTAGACTCGTGAAACTCCCTTTTAGAGGTAGGCTGTTTGGTGAGGATTTGGATAAGCTAGTGAAAGATTTTGATTATTCCAAAACACAGCGGTTGCCAGAAGATAGGCCTAAGCTGCCTTTGAAATCCTCGTCTACCAGACCTCGCTTCCGCGCTGTTAAGCGATATAGGCCGGGTAAGCCGTCATTTCAGCTGTCTTACGGTTCTTTCTACAATTCTAGACCTAGATTTCCACATAAGAGTTCCTTTCGTGCTATGAAACCCCCGACAGTTCAGCCAGCCCGTGCTCCAGCAGTTCGCAATCAGCAATGACTGGATCTCGGCTCCCTCCAACATTTCTTTGAGAAGGCGGCTGTCTTCCTTTCTGGCGGAGTGGGCCAAGATTACGTCCAATCAGTGGGTGTTGGACATTATTCGAGAAGGTTACAAATTAGAATTTTCCTCTCCCGTCGCCGATTCTTTCTTGCTATCCCCTTGCAATGGGGCCACCAAGCGAGACTCGGTACAGCTCATCCTTCAAGTCCTTCTGGATCTGGGGGCTGTGGTTCAGATTCCCCCCGCGGAGGTGGGCCTAGGCAGATATTCCATTTACTTTGTGGTGCCCAAGAAGGGGGGGGGGGGTCGGTCAAGCCAGTGCTGGATCTCAAAAGGGTCAACAAATATCTCAAGGTCCGACATTTCCGTATGGAGACGATGCGCTCAGTCATTGCAGCGGTCTAACCAGGGGAGTTCCTTACGTCCCTCGATCTCAAGGAGGCTTACTTGCATATTCCGATCTGGCCTCCGCATCAGAGATTTCTTCGGATTGCGATCCTAGGCCAGCATTATCAGTTTCGGGTAATGCCTTTTGGTCTCGCCATGGCACCATGCACCTTTTCTAAGGTGATGGTAGTGGCGGCGGCGTTTCTTCGCAAAGAGGGGATTCGGGAGCATCCTTATTTGGATGATTGGTTGATCCGTGTGTCTTCCAAGCAGGAGAGTGTGTCAGTGACCCAGAGGGTGATTTCCCTTCTTCAGTCTTTGGGGTGGATCATCAACTTTCCGAAGAACTCTCTTACCCCGTCCCAATCATTGGAGCATCTGGGAGTGCGGTTCGACACTTGTCTGGGGAAGGTGTTTCTCCCCAAGGACCAGGGAGAGAAGTTGCAGTCTCAGATTCGCCTTCTTCTCCACTCACCCAGACCAAGGGTTTGGAATTATGTGCAAGTTCTGGGATCGATGGTGGTGGCTCTGGAGGTGGTACCATGGGCTCGAGTCCATATGAGACCGTTGCAGAAGTCTCTTCTATCACGGTGGTCCCCAGTGTCTCAGGACTACGGACGGCGTCTTCGATGGAATTCTCAAGCTTCCCTCAGCATGCATTGGTGGCTCAACGAGGCCAATCTGTTCAAGGGCATACCGCTTGCGACACCGGACTGGGTCGTAGTTATGACGGATGCCAGTCTTCTGGGATGGGGGGCTCAGTGCCTTCAGTCCTCTACGCAGGGAGTTTGGTCTCAGGAGGAGGCTCAGTGGTCGATCAATATGATAGAGTTGAGGTCGATCAGGCTTGCGCTTCTAGCATTTCAGTCCATGGTTCAGGACCAACCGACGAGAGTCTTCTCGGACAGTGTCACAGCGGTGGCATACATAAACTGGCAGGGAGGTACCTGAAGTCCTCAATTAGCCAGCGAGGCGCTGGTCCTGTTTCAATGGGCGGAAGTTCATGTTCCTCTTCTCTCGGCGGCGCACATTACGGGTCAGGCAAATGTTCAGGCAGACTTCCTCAGCAGAAATCTTCTAGATCCCCGAGAATGGGAACTCTCCACTCAGGCATTCGATCTGCTAGTTCAGAAGTGGAGTCTTCCGGAGATGGATCTCATGGCCTCATCTCGCAATGCGAAGCTTCCTCGGTTCTTCAGCAGATGCGTTGGCTCTTCCATGGCCTCCGGATTGTCTTCTTTATGTGTTTCCTCCTTGGCTGATGATAGGTTGGGTGTTGCATCGCATTTTTCTCTTTCCAGGCAGGGTGATCCTGGTAGCTCCGGATTGGCCGCGTCGTCCGTGGTATGCGGACGTGATCTGGCTATCGATGGGTGAGAGGTTGACGTTTCCGGTGTCTCCGGACTTACTCAGGGTCTGATCAACATGGAAAATCCATCCCACTTTGGTCTTACGGCCTGGCTCTTGAACAGTCGCAGCTGAGGCGTAAGGGTTTTTCAGAACAGGTTATTTCCACTCTTCTTCAAGCCAAAAAGAGATCTACCTCTGCCTCATATGCTAGAGTCTGGCGGGTTTTCGAGTCTTGGTGTGCTACTCTTGGTCTTTTGCCCTTTAAGGCTTCTCTGTCTGATATTCTTTCCTTTTTACAGGATGGCATCACCAAAGGGTTAGCCTATAATTCCCTTAAAGTTCAGGTGGCGGCCGTTGCTTGTTACAGAGGCCGAGTATCTCATTCGCCGCTGGCATCTCAACCTGATGTTGTTCATTTCCTGAAAGGGGTGCAACGTATTCGGCGCCTGTTAAGAGGATCTGTCCAGAGTGGAGCCTTAAGATTGTCCTTGGGGGGGGGGGTGTTTGCAGAAGGCCCTGTTCGAACCGTTATCTCATGCAACTCTAAAGGATGTCACGTTGAAAGTGGTGTTTTTGGTCGCGATGGCGTCTGCCCGAAGGGTTTCAGAGTTGCAGGCCTTGTGCAGGGATCCTTTTTTGCGCATTTTGGATGCCAGAGTGTCTGTTCGGCTGGTCCCCTCATTTCTTCCTAAGGTGGTGTCTTCCTTTCATGTGAACCAATATCTCGTCCTTCCTGCTTTTCGGCGGGAGGATTGGGGGGAGCGCTTCTCTTCCTTGCGTTTCCTTGACGTGTGCAGAATTCTTCTTCATTATTTGCGGGTTACTAACGACTTTCGTCGTTCAGATCACCTCTTTGTGTTGTTTGCAGGACACAACATAGGTATGGCTGCGTCCAAGGCTTCCATCGCTCGTTGGGTCAGGGAGGCCATTGCTTCAGCTTACTTGATGGCCAGAAAGCGGTTGCCAGAACAGCTTTGTGCACATTCCACCCGAGCGATGGCTACTTCTTGGGCCGAGTCCAAGGGTCTTTCCTTGGACGAGATTTGTCGTGCGGCTACTTGGTCTTCTAAGAATACTTTTTCTAAGCATTACCGACTGGATGTGGCCACCTGTGCAGATGCTGACTTTGGCGCTTCGGTTATTGCGGAGGCGGCGTTTGCTTCCCACCCAGTTCGAGGTGTGCTTTGCTACATCCCACTGGTCTCTGGATTCATCTGCTGCTGTGCTAAGGAAGGAAAAATTATGTTCTTACCTGTTAATTTTCTTTTCTTTAGTAGCAGCAGATGAATCCAGAGCCCCACCCTTTCTGCAGATGGTCTGTCCGTTGTTGGTTGCAAGTTTCAGTTTTGTTATTGTTGGTAGTTGTATTCTGTATTTTACCCATTGCACTTGGTTGCTGGAAAGAAGTTTTTTACATGCTCAATATTTCCTAGTTCCGGATGCTTGGGCAAGGAGCGATACTGGATATACAGGAGGAATGCCAACCTATAAGACCACCTGTTAATCAGATTCTCTATCTCCACCTGCTGGTCGATGTGTGCTATCCCACTGGTCTCTGGATTCATCTGCTGCTCCTAATGGAAACAAAATTAACGGGTAAGAACATAATTTTACCTTCTTCTTCAGAACTGAGGATAACCAAACTTAATTACTCTATTTGGGGGTAATAATCCTTTTTTTATGCTTATAAAAAAGCACTTATTTATGTGCACAAAGATTGTCCAGATGTATTAGCTGCTGACACAAAGCTGGTACATTTGTGTTTCTTGATGGTGAAGGTTGGGCAGAGTTGCAAGAATAACTTTTATCCCTGCAAACTTTAAGCAGAAAAGTTCTGTGTAACTTTGTGGGAGTTTTCAGGAAAGCATGTAGGAAGGAGTATAAGTCGTCTTTAGAAAATAAGTACAATGTTTAGAGCTTGGCGCCTTCACAGTCTAGGTGCCCTATTGGAAGAGAAGCTTCACAGAGAAAGGAATTTTATGCTTCAGAGAGATTAGCCTATCTAAAGATAAGTTAGTCTGTCCAAAGCATTATTACATTTGGGGGGACCGATGTGGGATTTTCTTTCTGTTTTTTAGTGGCTTTTGCTTTTATTGAAACAGACTCTAGTGTTGTGGATTTCCTGTTGCTTGTTGCCTCACAGCTAAGGGTTCATTGTGTTTATCCCTCACTTAGTTTTTCTCCAGTATCCAGATGGCTGCACAGAAATTAGCTGTAGAGATAAAGCTTGATTGTAGATGCCAGATAATTCTCAAATGTGGATGAAAATAAGCCTTGTCAATGAGACCCACTGTTTGATGCTCATCACTACATGTTGTATGAAAACATCCATTGTCCTAAATGTGTTTGCCTGATATTTAGAAGATTGGATTCCTGAGCAAAGCATAATTTGCCAAAACACGGACCTTGTCAGATCCTATCTGTTTTAGTAGTTGCATATTATAAACGGGCCCTTACTTTGTATCTGGGGCAATGGAGGGCTAAGAGACGTGCCCAGAGGGAATCAAACCCAGATTCTCAGGCTACTCTTCTTCCTACCCCCTCTTTTGGGACTTAGTTTTCTCTCTAGCGTGACCACTTAGAATTTTCGTTCCACTGAATAATATTATGTAGATATCTAATATTTGAATGTTTCCTTCATGGCGCCTTTGCGAAGGTGAGGGTGAGTGTGTAATATATGTATGGAAAGAGAGAGGGTCTTAGTCATATGAGGGAATTTACAGTGTCAAACTTTGCACTATTTTGTCGGCTGAAAGCAAGGGTTGCGTCTGCAACTTTTTCATCAGATGAGATGATACTAAAGCAGGTCTATCTTGAATGCTGAACTGTTGATACTTTACTGTGTTATTGTTTTTTCTTTCCTTTTAATTGATGGCTTTAGTTTCCTTTTTCTGATGCAATTTTGTAAACCGCTCTCAGCGTTTCGTCATATAGCAATATATCAAATATTTTTTAAAGATTATTAAAACCAATTTACTTGGAATCTCTAGGGGAAAGGAAGGGCCTGAGACGCGGATACCCTACCCCATGTTTTGTCCCACTTCTCTGGAATTCTTCCCCCCTCTTTGACCAGTATAGTTCCTTCCCTCCTCTTCTATTTTTCAGATTGTAAGCCACTTAGAAGTGTATTTGATATGTGGGATAAGAAATCTAATAAACCTTGAATTTGTCCTTGCCATAGAAGTCTGCTTGGCACTAGATATATTCCTCAGCTACTGAAGTTTGTCAAAGGCCACTCCTGCCCATCCAGATGTATCGAGCCATAACTGAGGCACAGACCGCAGAAGTCTGCCCGGCGCTGCTCTTATTTCCCAATTCTTGGATTTACTTTCCAAGCACCACTAAGTTGTTTTTTTTTGTTTGTTTGTTTGTTTTTTTTGTTTTGCTTCCATTCTTTTTCCATATAGGAATCCTCTGTGGCGTAGTAAGGGGGGCAGACCACCGTGTGCGCCCCCCTCCATGCCATGCTCGCACCGTCCCTTACCCATTCCTTGGTAACTCTTTAAATCTTCGCCACTGCGTGCAACTTCTCTGGCCTGCTTCTTGTGCTGTCCTGGCTCCCTTCTGAGATTACTTCCTGGTCGCGGGGCCAGAGAAGCTGTTCAGGCTGGTGAAAATTTAAAGAGGTACGAGGGGGGAATGGAGGGCATGAGTGTAGTGTGTGGGGGGAGTCACCTCCTACGCTATTGAGAATCCTGTGTGTTTAATGGTTTTCATCACCACCATCTCCTGCAAGAAGGCATTCCATGCATCCACCATCCTTGCTGTGAAAAAATACTTTTGACATTACTCCTAATTTTGACACCACCCCCTCCCCTCCCCCCAGCAACCTCATTTCATGTTCTCTAATTCTACTTGTCACTATATTTGTAGCTTTCAAATATTGAAATGTCTGAATCATATCGTCCCTGTCCCTCTTTTCTTAGGGTATACATATTAAATTCCTCAAGTCTCTCTTCGTACGTTTTTCAATCCAAACTCAGTATCATTTTTCAGCCTGAATTAGTGTGTGAAAAACTAATTTGCCATCTGTAATGGGCTGGGAAGAAGAGGAATAGACATCATGGATAATTTCAGGCTGATAGTATATTTCTAATTGTTTCTGGTTCTTGAGAATTAACTGTGCCAGTGGTATCTGTCAGATGCAGACGGGTGCGGTGATCTGCTGTTCATCTGCTGCTCTTCTCACTGCTTCTCTTGTAGGTGTTGGCAGGAATCGCTTGGGCTTCAGAGGGCGAATAATGGGAAAAAGACGTCCCTATGGGCTTATTACAGGCCTGGCAGCCAGGAAAGCATCAGCCATGCACAAAGGCATCAGCCCTTTGAACCGGCCACCACTGAGTGAGAGGGTAGGAAGGCCACACTTTTTTGTTTTTCTGACTTGTGTGACTCAAAATCTGAAAAATGTTTCTAAAGGGCAATATCTATTCAAATTCGATACCACCCCTGGAGTACTTGCTGAGATGGCAGCTTGTCTGCCCCAGTGCACAGCTAATGTGGTGGTGGAGCTTGCCGTAAGCCTTTGGCATGAGAAGTTGCCTTAGGACACACTGTTACATCTCAATAAAATCGGCAGCCATGCTGGCTCTCTCATAGGGGGTACTGGCAGATTGCTCTCTTGTTTTAAAGTTCACCCAAGCAGGGCTGTGGAGTCGGTAGATAAATGTTCCGACTCCTCAGTTTTTTGTACTTCAGACTCCGACTCCAGGTACCCGAAATTTCCTCCGACTCCTCGACTCTGACTTCGACTCCACAGCACTGGTTAATTTTCAGATCGTTAAAATGGAATGTCAAGTTGAGAGAAATGAGCAATTTCGACACCACCTTCTTTTTGCTTTTAATCAAGGTTCTAAGGCCGCAGAAGCAGCTTGCAACATTTGTGCTGTGTATATAGTGGGTGCTATAGCTGAAAGAATCGCTCGTGATTGGTATGCCAAGTTAAAAAATGGAGTCGGTAGATCAATGTTCCGACTCCAGGTACCCGAAATTTCCTCCGACTCCGACTCCACAGCCCTGCACCCAAGCCCTGCTAACCAAGTGTTACAGTTCACTTTGAGCAAGCAGAAAAGCTTCATTAGACAAAAGAAATAATTTGGCTTACAACCTACCCTTTGGAAAATACCTGATGAGAACTACTTTCAGAAGAATATGGTTGCTCTAATTTCATGTGTTTTTGCCTGCAATTCATTTATTAATAAAATTATAGGCTATGTAGAAGAGCTGTGGAAACCTTGTAAGTGAGGTGGTTTTTTAAAATGTTTAGAATGATTAGGGTTTTATCCTCTTTTTTGTCAGCCAAGTAGAACTGAGCAGCAGTTTATATGAATAATGTTCTATGATGTGCTTGGGGGGTTTTTCTATGTAATTCTTCAGAACATACAGAGGCAGCGTCCAATGTTCAAAAAGGGACGAAACCTACCGAGGTCATCTGAGTTCCAGAGGATACCAGCTGTGGGTTTGAGAAGGCCTTTTCCTTGGAGGTGAGAGCTCACTGGAACAGAATTTCAGCATCTGCTTAGACTCCCTTTTGCCTTGTGGGATGCTGTTGCTTTAATTGGGTTTTTAAACAGTAAGGGGCTCATTCTGGAAGTGGCGCGGCTACCACAGACCCTAAGCACTGGAAATGTAGATGCATCAGAGAATCACGCATAGTCACACCTAATTCTGGCGCCATCCCTAGCATTGCCTACTTACGCATTTGGTGTTGCTATGTGCCAGAGAAATGCCTAGCGCCGCCTATTTTTTATGTTAATTGTGTTGTAATTGGCTTTTAATGGCATTTATTGTGCCACTTAAAGCTGATTGAAACAATTGTTAGGTGCCGGTAAGTGTGCCTCAGATGCCTACCACCACCTAACTTTAGGTGGCCCTTACAGAATTTCCTCCTAAGTTCAAATGCTGAAAGAGAAAAACGAAATGTAAACATATTTTTGACTTTTCATCCTGCTAGACCAGTCCAGACTGATGAGTTGTGCCGTCCAACCAGCAGCATAGCCAGGAAAGTAGCGCAGATAGCCAGGTCTTCTACCCAGCCATGAACTGTAGAATCTTCCACTGAGATTGAACCATCGCAAGGCTCTTTAAGACAGAAACTGCACCAAAAAGCACTTTAAACATAGAAACATAGAAAATGACGGCAAAAAAGGGCCACGGCCCATCTAGTCTGCCCACACTAATGCCAGATTCATACACATATTTTGCATTTCAGTCGCAGCTGCTGCTTCAAAAGTCTACCAAAAACTGTATTGTACAAGTAAAACTGTTTTCATTCATAGTAGTACCGTATTTCCCCATATATAGGCCGCGGCTTATATATGGGTTTTGCAAACTGGCCCAGTGGGTACAGCTTGCAAAACTGGGGCGGCCTATACAATTTTAAAAAAATCATCCCCCCCCCCTTTACCTCCCTTGCTGGACGGCCCCAAATTGCTGCCTCTTCGAATCGCGGCCAGCAGGGCAGGAGAGATCTTTTTGATCTCCAGCCCGTCCCTGCGCTGCTTCCTGTATGGCTTCACGTCGGTTCTTGTGGCAGAAGCAGCGGATAACCACACTAAACTCACCAGGCCGCGCTCTTTAAATTTCTCGGTATACACTACCGGCTTCCAATGCCGCACTACCAGCGCATCACAGAAATGGCGCAAGCCTCCTACCCCCTCATGCACAGCTAGCCCAGCAGCGTGCAGGGTTTCCTGTAGCCCTTGACAAAGACTAAGCATTCCAGCCAATCTGAGCGAGCCGCAACATTGATGAACGCTAGGTTCCGCCAATGGAATTGAAAGAAAAAAAATTAAGGCGTGAGGGAAGATGTTAAATAAACCAATATGGCGGTCCACTTGAGCAACCAATATGCGAACGAGATCTGCTTTTATTTTCTTTAAAAAAGAAAACGTTGGTGTCATCCAATCGAAAGGCTGTTTCAGGGTGTCGCTTGGTTTTTTTAGGGGGTTAATTGTATGCTGCCTTGAAAGTCCCACAAGAACTGACGTGAAGCCATGCAGGAAGCAACGCGGGGCCAGGCTGGAGATCGAAAAGATCTCTCCTGCCCTGCACCGCTGGCCGCAATTCGAAGAGGCAGCAATTCGATGCCGTCCAGCGAGGGAGGTAAGGGGGGGATGATTTTTTTAAATTGTATAGGCCGCCCCAGTTACTGGTAGATAAGCCATGGCTAATATAATTGGGCAGCTTATCTACCAGTTTGAGCATTCAAAAACATATCAACAAAATCTGATGGAAAAGTTGATTTTGAATAATTTCCATTGAAATATCAGATTGCCATTAGAAGTTTAAAATCTCCAAGATAGGAAACATACTTATAGCCTTAGTAATTAAGACAAATGATTTGTCTAAAAAGACAGCACAAGATGGCGTTACCTAGTGATTAGAGCACCAGGTTGACAACTAGGAAGACCCAGTTCAAAGCTCCTTGTGATCGTAGGCAGTCACTCAACCCTTCATTGCCTCAAGTACAAAGTTGGCTTGTAAGCCCCGTCTCCAGAGACCTTACGACTTGCTCACAAGTAGCACACCTTGAGCTTCTAATGAACAAGTTGTAAGCAAAATCAAAATAATTAGGAATGACACTCAACAGATTTCTAACTTTATTTGATAAGACAGAGCACATGGTAACTTTATGGGGGAAAAATAGCCACAGCAACTTTGAACTGGTCCCAAGGTATAACTTGGCTCTATTTAGCATCTATATTTCTTGCAAAAGGAAGAGGTAAGCAGTATGGAAAATTCAGATCCTGCAATTGTGTGGCTTTAATATGATTTTTAACATATAACGCTGAACTCACTCAGACCGATGCACTCGGCAATGAAACTTCCATCGTAGCCATCAATTCTGGAATCAGCTGTAATCTGATGTGATGTATCCCATATACTGTCAAAATGTATCTTTAATGTAAACCGCTTTGAACTTCACAGTATAGCGGTATATAAGAAATAAATTATTATTATTATTACTCCCCCTCCTTTTCTTCCAACCCTATCTTTCCTGAACAGATTATAGCCCGGTGCACCTGATGTGATACACCTGTGTGTGATTTGAGTCACTTTTAAGTGGAAGGATATGTTGGGGTGTCCTAATTTATTCCTCAGTTAGAATACACATTTTTGTGGATATCTTTTGTTTCATGAGTAAATCAAGGAAAAGTTTTGTTTACCTGCAATTACATCACTTTCTTTTCCAGAGATAAATAAAAAAAAAAAAAAAAAAAAGATTTGACATTGATATGTGAACATTTTGCGACCTTAGAATTACAGGGTTCTAACTGTACCGCAATTAGAACCTTGTAATCCCATGCATAGACTAATTTCTGTACATAGAACCATGTAATTTCTTATGAAATGAAGGAACGGTTAAGTTGCAATAAATCCTTGTGAGTGTTGTAACATCTACATGTCAGATAGAACCCGGAAGTCATCGGAGTTAAAAATCCTGAAAATTGTCACTTAGAACCCTGTAATTCTAAGGTTGCGATTTCTTAAGAAAGAACTGAATATTTCACATGACTGTATGTCCCATGCTGCTATAGAAACATTTACTAGTGCTGGTAGACTTTTCCTTTTTGTGCAGATTTGAACTTGATTGAAGCATTCTTAGGTTAGATGTGGCTTCATTGCTGCAGGCTTAAATAAATCCTGCAATTAATGTAGTTCACAAATACCTTATTTATGGTCAAATGAACCATGTGCTGCTTGCACTGTTTTTTTATCTCTTTCCTACAGTAATAGCATACCAGGAAATACTGATGATGGTAACTTTTTCCTAAACCATCAAAGAGACACACGTCAAGCAACTTTCCTCTTTAGACGAGGCCTGAAGGTGAGGGTTTACTATTCTTTTCTGTCCTTGAAAAATCCATCCATCCATGCAAGAAGCTTATTTTCTGTCTTTATTCACTTAATTCAATCACTCACAAATTTTGGTGGAATGTGAATAACTTTTTTTGTTTGTTTGTTTTTTCTCATTGTCTCCTTACACTGTTCTGAATTAGTGGGTGTTATCCCTTCCCACCAGCAGATGGAGGTAGATAAAACTGTCTACCAGTTTCTCCCGCACTAGGCATTCTACTTATCCTTCTGTTTTGTTTTGTTTTCTCATCTTCATTCTTTCCATTTTATTTCATTTATTTCCCTATTTATTTTATTTAGGTTTTGTTGTTCTTCTACAGATATTGTAAATATCTCCTACCATCCATATTGTAGGATTTTTCTATCTTTAATGTTAATAATTTCTTTCCTTGTTGTATCCTTAATGTTAACAATTTCTTCCTTATTGTATGCTTGTATTTGGTTTAACATTTTGAGCTTTCATTTACCTTTGCTGCATTGAGCTCAACAAAAATCACTTGAACATAAAACTGAATTCAGCCAGTGACTTCACCAGCTATATTGCGTCGTGCTTTCTACCTCATAGTAGGTGGTAGGTTGTGCTGATGGTGCTCCTGTCCCTGGCCTGGCTCCCTGCTCTGCTGGCTGCTCAGTGTGGTTGAGCCTAACAGCCGGACCTAGGTCACTGTCTTGGAACTATACCTGGTTGAGCTTGGAGCTTGGCTCCACAACTCCCAGTCGCACTCATTTGTGCCAGTAGATGAGGCTTTGGCTTGATCCTGAGGGATGCGAGCTCACCCCTCTTGCCCTTTCACACTGTTTAAGTGTGCCCATCACAGGCTCCCTCTGCTGCTCCCAGATACTTACATTCCTCCAAATTGCCCTAGGCAGCCTTTTTTCCCTGTTTTAGGAAATAAAGCTTCTTTAGCATCTCTCCAGACTGGCACAGTTCACTGATAGGTAATAGCTCACCATGACCAGCAGGTGGAGACTGGACAATACTTTTGGCTGTAATACAAGTACAGTCAACTCTGCTTAAGTTCACGCCCCTCGGACTGTGTCGCCACATGCGCTTAAACGGAGTGTGCACTTAATAGGAGGGAGTGGTGGAGGCTGTAGCTAAGCCGGCTCAGTTTAAATATGGCATGTGGGCTGCTGGAGCCTAAAGTACAGGAAAGCTATGCCCTACAGCTTGAGTGGAAGCAAAGCACTCATCCCAGTGCTTAAGCTGCTGTGTGAAGTCTAGCCATTCCCAGTCAGAACGTGATTGCATTTAACCGGAGTGAACGTAACATGAAAGAATAGAGGTTGGACCTATGACATCAGTGTGCATAAGCGGATTGTGCTCTTATCTGAATTGCAAATATCCAGAGTTTACATCCATTGACTTTAATGTAAAAAAAACCTGGGACCGTGGTGGTAGGGTGCGGATAACCAAAGCGTGCGCTTAACTGACGAGCACTTAGATAGAGTCGACTGTAGCTGAGCTTCCCCCTAATATAACCGGTCTGTTCTCAATCTCCAGCAGGTGTGGTAAGCCGTTGCCAGTCTTCCAATTAGTTATTGTAGGGCTGTTGGAAGTTGTTTATTGGCCTTCTTGTCCCTGTCTAATGCCGGACTGAACTTGGGGGAACCCTTTCGGGGGTCCATTAAAGATACTCAAGAACATAACGTAAGAACATAAGCAGTGCCTCTGCTGGGTCAGACCAGAGATCCATCATGCCCAGCAGTCCGCTCTCGCGGCGGCCCATCAGGACCAGGACCTGTATAGTAACCCTCTATCTATACCCTTCTATCCCCTTTTCCTTCAGAAAATTGTCCAATCCCTTCTTGAACTCCAATACCGTACCCTGTCCTATCACGCCCTCTGGAAGCGCATTCCAGGTGTCCACTACCCGTTGGGTAAAGAAGAACTTCCTGGCATTGGTTCTGAATCTGTCCCCTTTTAATTTTTCTGAATGCCCTCTCGTTCTTGTAGTTTTCGAAAGCTTGAAGAATCTGTCCCTCTCCACTTTCTCTATGCCCTTCATAATCTTGTAAGTCTCTATCATATCCCCTCTAAGTCTCTGCTTCTCCAGGGAAAAGAGCCCCAGTTCTCCAATCTTTCAGCGTATGAAAGGTTTCCCATACCTTTTATTAAACGTGTTGCTCTCTTCTGAACCCTCTCGAGTATCGCCATATCCTTCTTTAGGTACGGCGACCAATATTAGACGCAGTACTCCAGATGCGGGTGCACCATCGCCCAATACAACGGCAGGATAACTTCTTTCGTTCTGGTTGTAATACCTTTCTTGATAGTCCCTAGCATTCTATTCGCCTTCTTAGAGGCCGCTGTGCACTGTGCCGACGGCTTCATTGTCTTGTCACTATTACCCTCAAATCCCTTTCTTGGGTACTCTCTCTCAGTGACAGCCTTCCCATTGTGTAGCTGTACCTCGGGTTTCTGTTTCCTACGTGCAAGACTTTACATTTCTCGACATTAAACTTCATCTGCTATCTCGTTGCCCACTCCCCTAGTTTGTTCAAGTCCCTTTGTAAATTTTCGCAGTCTTCTTTAGTTCTAGCCCCATTAAATAGTTTGGTGTCATCTGTGAATTTTATTACTTCGCGCTTCGTCCCTGTTTCTAGATCATTTATAAATACATTGAATAGCAGCGGTCCAAGCACCGACCCCTGCGGAACACCACTCGTGACCCTCCTGATTGTCTGCTTGGTATAGTGAAACAATTAACATAATATTTGCTAATAAAACAATGATTTCAAATGTCATGTTTTTTGCTTCTCCCCTACCTGAGACCGCTGCTCTCATCTCTCATCCAATGGCAACACCAAGAAGCACAAGACACACACAATCAAACGTACATACTTGATTTCCAGTGTTGGCACATCTTCAAGAGAAAATAAATAGTTGCCATGAGTTATGAATCAGCCCTCTCAGATTCTTCATACTGCCACTTCTGTTACTAGCACTTTTCACCTTTACCACCATGTCCAGTTTTCTTGCGTTGAGGGGCCTTTGACATTTGAGCCAATCAGGGTCTTGGGCTCCTCCCTCTGTATCCTGGGATGCAAGGGGGAGGAGTCTAAGGCCCTGATTAGCTCAGTCAAACCAATCAGGGCCTTAGACTCCTCCCCCTTGCATCCCCCTTGTAACATGCAAAATATCTGTGCCATAAAAAAAAAATTAACAAAACAGGCAGACCTGTTGGTTTTTTTGGGATCACTAAAACCCTTGCATAGCAAAGTGATGTTAATGCATCAATTGCTTGGATAGTTTGCATGGGGTTTTAGCTAATTTGCATGGCCGGATTAGAAAATGGGTGATCGAGGGGGAAAAACATGCGGCGAGCCATTTTGTGCATCTGGTCGGCATGTGCAATCATCACTGAAGCTGTCAAAACAGGTTTAGTGATGATTGGTGGCTTTAGTGCATCTGGGCCTTGGAGTTTTTTTTACCATGTAGAAGGGAAACCTATCTCTTTATAATCTTTAGTTCACTTTGTGGGGCTTCTACTAAATCCTCCCATCAAGACATCTGCTGTGCTTTGGGATCTCAGCATTATTCTCCTCTAGCTTATGAAAGTTTCTTTGAGTCCTGAAGATCTAAAGGTGAAAAATCAGTGTGACAAGAAGGATACTGAGCTGTATAAAGAGAGAGGCGTAGCCAGTAGAAGGAAGAAGGTGTTGATGCCCCTGTACAGGTTGTTGGTGAGGCCCCACTTGGAGTATTGTGTTCAGTTTTGGAGATCGTATCTGGCGAAGGACATAGGAAGACTTGAGGCGGTCCAGAGGAGGGTGACGAAAATGATAGGAGGCTTGCGCCAGAAGACGTATGAGGAGAGACTGGAAGCCCTGAATATGTATACCCTAGAGGAAAGGAGAGACAGGGGAGATATGATTCAGACGTTCAAATACTTGAAGGATATTTTTTTTTTTTTAATCTTTATTCATTTTTAATCTTTCAACAAGTGTACAAATTAAAACCATACATAGTCTTGAAAACATCACTTGTAAATCTATCAAGAAAAACAACAATTATATATATATATATATATATATCTATATAATAAAACCGTAGGCGGCGCATGCGCAGTCTAATCCGCGTGCTTCCGTGATCCGTATGTCCGTGGCTGGCAAGAGTGCACATGCAAACTTACAACAGCTCGCACTCACGGTCTGGCTGGCTCTTTAAAGTTTTTTTCGGTGCCGGCTCATCTGCTCCGCCTTCCTCTTCCTGCCAGTCTCAGCCGGACTCAATCCTCCCCCCCTGGCAGCCCTGAACCTGTCCCTCCGTTCCCCGCCCGACGGGCCGGTGAGTGCTGCGCCAGGGGCAATGCAGGTGGAGACTATCGGCGGCGGAGCCGGGGGGAAGGGGGGGTGGGAGGCACGCGAAGCTGCAAGTCGCCGACTCCACCCCCCCCCCTCTCTCGAACCGCACAAGGACTGCCGTTGACTAAATTTGCCCCACCGTTCCTTCCCTTCCTCCATCAGGTACAGTTCAGCTACGCCTATGTTAAAAGCAGCTGCTTTGAAATTGGCACGGCGCCTTATGGTCCTGCCGCCGCTCACGAATTCCCCCCCTCCCCCCCCCATCCTCCTGCAACAGCCGCTACCGCTCCTGTTCAAAGCGGCCTGCTGAGGTTCGCGGCCGCTGTAACGAACCTCGCAGACCGCTCTCCACATGGTAGCACGTTCCCTCTGACGCAATCGCGTCAGAGGGAACATGCTACCGAGTTGGAGAGCGGCCTGCGAGGTTCGTTACAGCGGCCGCGAACCTCAGCAGGCCGCTTTGAACAGGAGCGGTTGCGGGAGGGGGGGGGAGTTTTAACAGGAGGAGTCGCCGAAAAAAACCTTCAGCCGCAGCAGGCCAGCACACGGGAAGGGAAGGGGGAGGGGCCGAACGGAGCAGGGCAGCTCAAGGTAAAAAGGGAATGGGGGGTGGGGGAAAATGTTTCTACTACTCAGCAGGGACCTGGAGGGGAAGGGAAAACCGCTGCTGCTTCTGCAAAGGAAAGTGGTGGTAGGGGAGAGAAGGGAATGGGGGGTGGGTGGGGGAAAATGCTGCTACTACTTCTCAGAGATCTGGAGGGGAAGGGAAATATCACAGCTGCTTCTGCAAAATAAAGTGGGGGGGAGAGAAGGGAATGGGGGGTGGGGGAAAATGCTGCTACTGCTTCAGCAAGGACCTGGAGGGAAAGAGAAATACCGCTGCTGCTTCTGCAAAGGAAAGTGGGGGGGGAGAGAAGGGAATGGGGGGTGGGTGGGGGGAAATGCTGCTACTACTTTACAGGGATCTGGAGGGGAAGGGAAATAGCACTGCTGCTTCTGCAAAGGAAAGTGGGGGGGGGGGGAGGAGACACAGAAAGAAATACAGACAGACAAAGGAGGCTAGGGAGAGAGACAGACAGAAATAAAGACAGACAGGGGACCAGAGAGACACAGAAATAAAGACAGACAGGCAAAGGGTGCCAGGGAGAGAGAGAAAAAAATTGCAGGAGGGAGAAAGACAGAAAGAAAGGAAGAAAGAAACAGGAGCAGGGAGAGAGACATAAAGAAAGAAAGACAGACAGCCATATATTCTAGCACCCGTTAATGTAACGGGCTTAAACACTAGTATATATATATATATATATAAACCCATAACTCACCCCCCTCCCCATTATTATTATTAATATACACAATATAATAAGAACCCTTCCTCCTCTCTTATTCATGGTGTATATTTCAATAGAATAACTGGTGTTTAATCATCACAAAAAAAAGATATGAATGGCCCCCCCTTATTCTAGTAAAGGTCTTATAATTTCCATTTTGTACAGCTAATGATCTTTCCATTTTGAACATGTGACATAATGAGTTCCACAAAAGTTGAAATTAAGTCTACTGAAATCCTTCCAATTGTTGATATGTTGAATAGCGACTCCAGTCATGAATAATAAAAATTTATTGTTAAATAATGATATCTGAACCTTTTTTCTCATAGCTGTTCCAAATAATACTGTATCATAAGATAGTGCTACATGATTTTCCAGTAAACAATTTACTTGATCCCAGATGGAATTCCAAAAGGCTAAGATAAAGGGACAATAAAACAAAAGATGATCTAAAGTCCCTATTTCAAGATTACAATGCTTGAAGGGTATTAATGTAGAACAAAATCTTTTCCAGAGAAAGGAAAATGGTAAAACCAGAGAACATAATTTGAGGTTGAGGGGTGGTAGATTCAAGAGCAATATTAGGAAATTCTACTTTATGGAGAGGGTGGTGGATGCCTGGAATGCGCTCCCGAGAGAGGTGGTGGAGAAGAAAACGGTGACGGAATTCAAAGATGCGTGGGATGAACACAGAGGATCTAGAATCAGAAAACAATATTAAATATTGAACTAAGGCTAGTACTGGGCAGACTTGCACGGTCTGTGTCTGTCTGTTTATGGCCATTTGGGAGAGGATGGGCTGGGGAGGGCTTCAATGGCTGGGAGGGTGTAGATGGGCTGGAGTTGGTTTTGACTGAGATTTTGGCAGTTGGAACCCAAGCACAGTACAGGGTAAAGCTTTGGATTCTTGCCCAGAAATAGCTAAGAAGAAAAAATTTAAATTGAATCAAGTTGGGCAGGCTGGATGGACCATTCGGGTCTTTATCTGTCGTCATCTACTATGTTACTATGGCCGTAAACTCCTGTGACATAAAATATCTGACCTAGGAGGAGTTATTTTTGGTGAACTCCAAGCCCTAGTGACTGGCCCTAAATGAAGCTTTCAGTGGATGGTTCTTTGCATTCATCTGAAGTTCCTTCTTAAGGTAGTGTTGGATTTCCATGCCAAAACCATGCACTCATAATGAACATGTCTTGGCCTCTTACTTGAAGCAGACACAAGTGCTTAGTCCAACTAGCTTTGTTTCTTTTTATTTCAGCAAGCCTGAGATTGCCAATGCCGAGCATATGCTAAGTTTCCAAGTTTAATAGATTTTTGTTACACCGTCCATCACAAGTATCTAGATGGTTTACAATTTATATACAGGAAATGTGAAAAGTGTGTGGGGGGGGGGGTGGATGACAGACAGACAAACATATAGGGGAGGAAGTTAGAATAAAATAAAGGCTAGAAAAGGAGGGTCTTTGTCATACCATGGCTACATTGATAACCCACTTTTCGGTTGGCCTCCTTGAATGAGATGTGTACAGCTGTAACATGGTCATCATCAGTCTATACTTTCACGTTCATCACTGTCGGAGATTCCCAGTATGATAGTAGGATTAGTTAGTTCATCCTTCAGAAACTCCTGCCTCCTAAGGCCATTTTTTTAAATAAAGATAACTTGGAAATCCAAATAAGAGTGAAATGGCAAAAGTCATGGTGCCATCAAAAACATTTTTATCCCAGGACAAGCAGGCAGCATATTCTCACATGTGAGTGACATCATCCACGGAGCCCCGATGCGGACAGCTTTTCAAGCAAACTTGAAAGAAATTTCAAGTCTGCTGTGCTGCACCACGCATGTGCATGCCTTCCTGCTCCACTAGAGGGCGCATCCCCCGCCTCGTGGTCCTCAGTTTTAAAGTTTCCGCGGAGCCAGAAGCCCTGTTCTTGTTTTCTCTCCGTGTAAAGTGCCTTCTAGCACTGCGGCTTTGTAATTTTATCGGAGTCACTGTGTGTTTTCTTCTTTCTTTATTGTTTCGTTTGTTTTAATAAAAAAAAAATAGTTCGCTGTTCGGCATCCGGGGCCTCCTGGATTGCCGTTGCCACGTGGCCTCGGTTGGTCGGCCTGGTTTGATTTTTCATATCCCGGCCCTTGTCGGGGTTTAAAAAGTGCACCAAGTGTGATCGGCTGTTGTCGATCACCGACCCCCATCGGTGGTGCCTGTTGTGTTTGGCTGCTGACCACCCGACGGATTTGTGCCCCCGGTGCGCGACTTTTCAGCCTAGGGCTTTCCGCCGCCGCTGTGCACGCATGGCGGAGCTGTTTGTAGTAGAGCCCTCGGCGGGCCCGGCCTTGGCTTCGGCCCTGGCCTTGACCTCGGCCTCGGTCTCCTTGGCCCCGCCTCGACTGTCTTCGACCTTGAAGCCCTTGTCCTCGGGCTCGAAGCCTTCTCAGGGTAAGTCCCCGCTTCCCTCCTCAGGTGCCGTTCCGGCGAAGAAGCCATCCTTGGGGTCCTCGGCAGGGCCGGGTGGGTCGACCCCGGCCCGGTCTTCCAAGTCCTCTACTCCTAGGGAATACTCGTTACCGAGGTCGCCCTCTGTGGAGTGCACAGCTGCTACCGACATGCCGTCCATGATGGCGATCCCGGTTTTTCAGGACATGCTCCGGGCTCTTATCTCCTCGGAGCTGTCCTCGGCCTTGGCCCATTTGCAGCCTTTCTCGACCTCGGGCTCGGCTTTGGCCCCGGCCCAGCCTGAGCGGGGCGTCAGAGTGCCCCGAGACAAGGTGCGCCGGACTCGACGGCTTTCGTCTTCGGAGTCGTCCTCCAGAGCCTCGGGGGGGTTCTTTGCCTTCGGGCCGGCCTTGGGCGAAGCGCCATTCCAAGAGGCCGAAACGTTCTCGGGGTTCTCCGAGGCGGGGTCGCTCCCCGCGGGCCAGGGACGTCGAGGCTCTTCGGGTCTCTGATCTTTCCCTTTCGAACCCGAGGTTGCTTCGATCGCCCCCTCGTAAGGGTTCGCTCCGGGGTTCCCGGGATTCCTCTCCAAGGCATCGGAAGGTTTCGATGCCCCGGACCCTGAGGTCCGACCCCAGCGCTTTCTCTCGGCGCTGCTTCTTGGGGGTTGGATGTGGGGGCTGGCCGCGAGCCCCGCTATTCCCGCGAGGCCTCTCCTTCCTTTTCAGCGGCTCGTTGCCCTCACTCGCCTACCCCGGAGGATGACCGGTCCGGTCTGCGTCCATCCTCGTTTTCGAAGTTTGTTCAGGACATGGGACGAGCCTTGGATTTGGACCTCTTGGTGGGGTCCCAGTATTCTAAGGAATTCCTGGCAGGGCAGGATTTGCCTTCCCCACCTAGGGAGTCTCCCCGCCTCCCGTTGAACCCGGTCCTCCGGCAGGCTTTTTTGCGGAATCTGGAATCCCCGTATGCGGTAACTGCCGTTCCCTCCAAAATGGAGTCAAAATACCGTACGGTGCCCTTTAAAGGGTTTGAGCGGGCTCAGTTATCCCATCAGTCCTTTTGTGCACCTTACATTTTTCTATTGCCATTCTGCTTCTCCTTTGAGAAGTTACTTGTCCAAATGTCTGTGGAGAGCAAAGTGCAGGTCCTCATATACTCTTCCACTTGGAAGTTATCTTCTCTGTAGTGAATGAGAAAGTCCTGCTCATGCACAGGAGTGCTGCTTCAAAGCTTTTAGAAGATGTACTTGTCCCAGAGAAATTTTCCTGCATGGGCTCTGTCAAATATCACCAGGTGTGGGATCTTGCATTCTGCTGCCCACAGAAAACACAAGCTACAGGTAGGTAATATGGTTTTCTCTGTATGTTGATAGATAAGAAACCACTGTATCTGGTATTGCTTCCTTTTTCATGAAGAGATTACCCTGTAAGAGAATTTCTTTGTATTTTGTAAAATGTCCTCTGTTTATAGCTTGAACGTAAGAATAGCCTTACCGGGTCAGCACAATGGTCCATCCAAGCCCAGTAGCCCGTTCTCATGGTGGCCAATCCATGTCCCTAGAACCTGGCCAAAAACCAAGGAGTAACAACATTCCATGCTACCGATCCAGGGCAAGCAGTGGCTTCCTCCATGTCTTTCTCAATAACAGACTATGGACAAAATTTTCCTCCAGGAAATTGTCCAAACCTTTCCTAAAGCCAGCTACACTATCCGCTCTTACCACAGCCTCTGGCAATGCATTCTTTCTTCAAGTATTTCTGTGTTGTAAAAAGTACGGGTGTCTGGAATCCTTCTGGGAAATCTGTTTTAAACTGATTTCATGCTTTCAGGTCCAGGCCCAGCTACAAACAGAGCCCCAGCAGGAGGAGGAGCCAGCAATCAAAAGAAGTCGATTGTAAGTGGCCAGTGTTAGGAATTGCAGACCTGAGTGTGGGATGGAATAACACAAACCCATCAAAGCTGAAAATAACAGAGAATGTATTGGGTTACTGACAGTTGCAGCATGGCTTGACATTACAGAAGGAATGGATTTGGGTGGATGATCAGGTGGTGGTGTGTTGAAGCAGTCAGTAGCAGTGTGGGCTAGCATGAAATCGACATGTCTGCAATGGAGATTTTTAAAATTTATTGTGATATATAACTTGCAGGTTTTGAAAATTGACTGGAAGCTCAGTTATGAAATCTGCCACACATAAATTGTCCATGAAGTGTGAGGGTGGGGTGTTTGGTTTGGTTTGTGTTTTTTTTGTTTTTTGCAGATCTGATTTTTCACAATACTGGAAAATTCTGCCTCTTCTGGCTAACAAGGGAATACTGAGTGTCCTGAGGTTATTGGGGGTGTTAAGGTCATAAGCTGCAGACTGCCTGCTTCTCATTAAGATTGTTGCTTTTAATAAGAAGCAGAACATCTCTTGGTAAGTGGCTCCTGCTAACAGCAAGCTTTCTTTCCAAACTAGATGGAGGACATCCACCACAAGTGGCGGCATTCTGACTGTATCCATAGACAACCCAGCAGCTATTCTCACACCGGTGTAAGTAAAAACAGCTTGTGCTCTCGCTCTCTCTTCTCTCAGGGTCCAATAATGTAGACAGAATATTTTCCCTGTTCTGGTTGCAATTTGATATTGCCAATATGCAGTGCTTAATTATGATTATTTCATAAATACCTTCTTGAATGCTGAGAGGAATGTTATATAGCATTTTTATCCACAGATGTGTAAAGATTTGTCCTACTGACCCATAGCTCAGACAGTCACATGAGATGAGCATGTGCTGGGACCTAGTTGTGAAGTTCACATATATGTTGTGTGTGTGCACGCACAGACTTAGCCTTGGAGGTCGTCTTTGACCCCTTTGTGTCTGGCCATGTATCCAGCAGACTATCACCCTTTCTCAACACATAATAACATAGTAGATGATAGCAGATCCAGTCACATTCATTATCAATTCATAATTAAACAGACATAAAATCTGCATACTTGATCCTGATCTTTCTTGTCCATAGAGGTCTGCTCAGCCCTGTCCTAAAGTCCCAACTATCGGACTTGCTATTGAAGCCTGCTCCAGCCCATCCTGATCTGTCATAGCTGGTGGTTCCATCTGCCCATCATAACACACCAACATCCTTGAGGTCATTTAAGTTTTGTTTTGATATCATCCTCTTTCTATTTAGGGATCTTCTGTGTTTATTGCATGTCTTTTTGAATAAAGAACATAAGAATTGCCGCTGCTGGGTCAGACCAATGGTCCATCATGTCCAGCAGTCTGCTCACGTGTCGGCCCTCTGGTCAAGGACCATCGCCCTAACTGAGACTACCAGCTCACGTTCTTGTTCAGCAGGAACTTGTCTAATCCCTGGAGGGCATTCCAGACATTTGTGAAATTTTTCCTGACATTACTCCTGTTGACCACCCTGCAATCTCAATTCATGTTGAAAACCCTTACTCATACTCATCACCTCCTGCTTAAATTGTTACAACCTGCTTCTGAGAACCACTGAACCATCGCTCTCCCATCCAATCAATTCAAATTCTGCTGCACACACGTCTGCCACTGTCTTAAGTCACTTTGTTGGTTCCCTGTCCATTTCTACGTACACTTCAAACGTTCCTCATTGACCTACCAATAGAGACCTCTTTATTTCTCTACACCCCTCCATCAATGTCATTCTTTGTGCCCATCTCCACCACATGCTCCAGACGCTATTCCTTCCACTTTGCTGAACCATATGTCTAAAATAAACATGCTCCCTCTCCTACGCCTGTTCAAATCCAGCCTAAAAATCTACCTTTTCAAGATGACCTTTAAATCTTAACCACTTATTCTTCTATTATGCTTATGTGAAACCCCCCCCCCAAAAAATAAATAAATAAATAAAAACCCAAACAAACCCCAAAACTCTCTGGAAGAAAGGCAATCGTTCACAGCTGCTATGAAGCAGGTCCACCTAAGCTGCTGCTGCTTCTCATTTCCTTAGCAGTAGACAAGAGGCAGCACTGTAGATCCTGCTCTATAAAGGTTACAATCTACTCAAAGGAGATAAAATAGATGCAACATATGTAGTTTCACAACCTTGGTGCCCCAAAGATATTAATTTTATAACAGGGAACATATCTGGAAAGTCCAGAGAGATGAAGTACTTGGGATTTCTAAACTAAACTATGTCCTGTTGAAATGGACATCTCTACATTGCTACAGATGGGCAGCTTTTATAGAAACTTAGAGATTAATGTAGGTCGCCGAGACAGACTTGAACATATGTGAATACTTAAAGGCTCCTCATTAGCATCCACTTAGGTTCTTCAAGGGGGGGGAGGGAGGGCTGCAAAGTGTATTGCTTCAACTGTTAATAGATATCAGTGACAATGTATTTCATCATGCAGGGCAGCAAACAGTCCCTTTATGCATTCAGGAGTGTATCATATGGTTCTAATTTGATGGATTAAAGTCCGAAAAGGTGCCTGTGATGATGATCTCCACTTTTAATCCACATATACTGATCAAAAAATTGCAATTGCTCCAAAGTACTGTGGTTAGATGAATTTTTGGTCTATAAATATATGAAAGTGGTGCATTAGCATATGAGAATCTTCATTGGCTATCAGTTGAGAGGCCAATTAAGTTTAAATCGGCTTGTATAGTTTATCGTATATTACAGACTGACTCTTCAGATAATCTAATTTTGCTTTTTTCTCATTTGCATTATTCTTCCACTAGATTCTGTGTTACTTTATTACTATATTTTCCACAGATTAGTGGACTATGGTATAAACGCACAGCTCAATTCCTCTTTTGCATATGCTTTTATTACAATTTGGACTAATTTACCTGTTCACATTAGGACGGATATCAATTACTTAAGGTTTTGCAAAAGTTTGCAAACTTTATTTGATTTGTTGTAAAATTCATGGTATGATGATATTTTAATTATTGATTTATTTTGTATTTTCCCGTAGATTTTACGGCCTCTTAGACTATAAATTGCTTTGAACCTTTTTGGTATAGTGCGATTAATAAGTTGTGTATTGGATTAGATATAGCAGCTGCTGGAGGAGGGAACTATATGATACAAGTTCAGGATGAAGCTACAATCATCCAGTGGTTCACAAGTCCTATAAAGTCATATAAGGAGGAGTGTGTGGCGCGGTGGATGAAGCTACAGCCTCAGCACCCTGGGGTTGTGGGTTCAAAACCCGCGCTGCTCCTTGTGACCCTGGGCAAGTCACTTAATCCTCCATAGCCCCAGGTACGTTAGATAGTTTGTGAGCCCACCGGGACAGATAGGAAAAATGCTTGAGTACCTGATTGTAAAACCGCTTAGAAAACCTTGATAGGTGGTATATAAAATCCTAATAAACTTAAACTTAAAACCTAACAAGAATTGAATATCTCCAGTCTAGAAATGAGCAAACTCCTCAACCACCTCCTAAGCACACTTTAATTCATTTTTAAAATAAAACTAACAACAAATTCTTTAGCACTCTCCAGACCAGTAGAGGTTAATCTTTACGAATGGGTATATATCCAATCATGACCAGCAGGTGGAGACTGAAAACAAAACTGTGAGATAGTACATAAGATATCCCCTTCTCTGTTCTCATCAGTCTTCTTTCAGTCTCCAGCAGGTGTTGAGTGATATGTACCCATCTCCCTTGGTAGGGCTGTTGGAATTTGTTTAGGGGGTTTCTAGTCCCTGTTTTTGGCTGGATAGAGCTTGGGCGGGCCTTGTTTGGGGGTCCGTCCGACCTCGGGGGTGTCAAACCCGGCGGGTCTCGAGCGGGGTCCTCCCCCCACTTCCCCACATTTTTTTAGAGGAGCCCCAGCAATAAGCCTTGCCCCCTAAATCAAGCAAGGCATATTGCTTTGAGAGCCTGTGGAGTCTGTTCTAAAAAAAAAAAAAAATCCCCGAGATAGTGCCGGTCTGCAGAGTTGCTTCCCTGGCAGTTTGCTGTATTTTACTGTATTTTGCACTAACCGACACTTTTCTTCTAGCTAGGTCGCATATGGAGCAATTGTGCCCTTCTCCGGGGGAGTGTGACACAATTGCACTCGTGGCCGTCCTGAACTCAGTGGTTTGGGCCGGTGTGGTCATGGAGCTCTGTCAGCAGTGGCTGCAGGCATCCAGAGCTCCCCGGCCTTAGTGCCTCGTGAGCCGGCTGAAGGCAGTGAGACAGCCCGATCTGCTCTCACTACTCCAGAGGGATTCCCCGAACCACCGAGGTAGGGGAAATAGGATTCCCTCTCAGCTGATTTTTCAACAGCTGATGCCGGCTTGCCTACTTTAGCGTCTGGGACAGTTTAGGTTTCCCAGCCGCTACAGGCCCTGGAGGGGTTATTTTTGGCGGGATCTTTGCCATTTTGACAGACAGTTCCCTCCATTTTGTCTGCAACCTCAGGTGACCTTCCCCCTGTATTGCAATCACAGGGGCAGGTTTCAGCAGGGACCCCTGCTGGGACAGGAAGTCCCTGGGGACTGCCGGGGGTTTTTTTTGCCCCCCAATTTAATTTCTTTCTTTGTGCAGACAATTGGGGATCCCATGTGCACCTGGAGGTTTTCCGGGGGGGGGGGGGGGGGTTCTCTCCGCGACCCCTGTGGCTTTGCCTCCCTCTTTTCATTTGGCGTCCCCTCTTCCTCCTCCCTCATCCAAGCGCCCGCGGGGGGCTTGGATTGCAAATTGATGGTCGGAGGAGCGTGTTGGCGTGGTTGAAGACCTGGCCGCTTTGGCGGGCTTCCAGAATCCTCTAGAGGGGATGGCTGATGACAGCGGGGCGTCGGGTTTCCCGTCTTCCAGTGCAGATGCGTCCGTGGTGCGCTTTTTATTCAGAGGGATGAGCTTTTAGACCTGATTTAGCAGGTTTCCTCGGTGCTGCATTTTTGAAGTTGCGCCACCGGAGACCCCGCGTATGTGGGCCCCTCAGCTTCAGGGAGGTCTGTCCTGTTTCCCGCTCTTTTCCTGTGCGTCAGGATTTTCGGGATTTTGTGCTGGCGCAGTAGACTACGTCGGGGCGCCATTTTGGTTGATGCGCACCTTGGCTCATGGGTATCCCATCCCAGAGGGGGATAGGGCTACTTTAATTTCGCCAGTGGTGGACGCGGTGGTCTCGGCGCTTGCTATGTGGCATACTGTGCCTGTTACAGGCGGTTCTGCCCTTAGGGTCTCTGAGGAGCGTACATTAGAGACACATCTTAAGTATAATTTTGATGTCTCTGCCTTGGGGGTCCAGGCGGCTATTTGTGTGGGGCTGGTGACTAGTACCGTGTTTCGGTGGTCTGAGCGTGTCCTGGATCGTGAGTCTGATGACTGGTCCTTAGTGGATCAGGAGGTGGTGAAGATTGATATGACTGCCTCGTTCCTCTCGGATGTTCTTTGTGACTTGGTGCGGCTAAGTCTGGGGCTTTTGGTGGCCGCGCACCGTACCATGCCGCGTCCAAAACTGAACTTCCCCAAATTTCCCTTTTGGGGGTTGTTTTTGTTTGGAGAGGACTTAGATATGGTGGTTCAGACTTTGACGGACTCTAAGGTGCCCCGTCCGCCTGAGGGCTGTGCCTGCCCGGTGTCTCGGGGCGGCACTGCCCGGGGGCGTCTGCGGGAATTTCGCAAGTTTCGCCTGGGGTGTGGGGCTGCTTCTTTCCAGGCTTCCAGTTTTTCCCCGGGATTGGTTGGCTTAGCGCATGCAGTCTTTTCAGGGAGCCCGTCGGGGGGCTGGGAGTTCCCCCCCCCCCCGGTTCCCCTGCTGCCCGTCCTGCACGATGGCTCTTTGCCGGCGCCCCCTTTGGTTCCCGTGGGTGCCTGGCTGCGCAACTTGTTTCCCAAGTGGGCCGAGATCACGTCTGATCAGTGGGTCCTGGTGGTGGTGCGGGACGGTTATGCTCTAGAATTTTGCCTGCTCTCTACCGGATCATATCTAGCCTTTCCGTGTCAGGTGGCATGGGAGACGCTAGCCTTTCGCCAGACCCTTCAGCGCTTGTTAGATCTCAAAGCAGTTGTCCAGTGTCCCCTCAGGAGTGCGGCACCGGCTAGTACGCCATTTCCTTTGTGGGGCCCTAAAAGGAGGGGACCTTTCGCCCCATCCTTGGTTTAAACCGGGGTCAAAAGGGCTCTCAGAATTCCCTTTTATTCGCATGGACACACTGCAGTCTCTCCTTCTGGCGGTTCAGCCGGGGAGTTCCTGATTTCTCTCGCTCTGGCGGAGGCCTACTTGCCTGTTTCCATTCGGGCCTCTCATCAGCTCTTTCTTCGCTTTGCGATATTGGGTCAGTACTATCAGTTCTGTGTGCTTACCTTAGGCCTGGCCATGACTCCCCAGATGTTCACCAAACGTGATGGTGGTCGTCGTGGCGGCATTGCAGTCGGAGGGCATTCTGGTGCACCCCTACTGGGATGACTGGTTGATTTGGGCGAAGTCATTGCAGGAGAGCACCCGGGTTACGGCTCGGGTGGTTGAGTTTCTCCGGTCACTGGGCTGGGTGGTCAACCTTTCCAAGAGTCGGTTGGTCCCAGCTCAGCATCTGGAGTACCTTGGGGTTCTGTTCAACGCCTCCTTGAGGAAGGTCTTCCTTCCAGAGGCCGGGGTAAACAAATTGCAATCTCAGATTCGCCGCCTTTTGGCATCCCGGTGTCCTCGGGCGCAGGATTTCCTCCAAGTCTTGGGGTCGATGGCAGCATTCCTGGACGTGATGAGGTGGGCGCGGGCCCACATGTGACCTCTTCAGTATGCTCTGCTCCGGAGGTGGTCACCCCAGAGGCACAGTTTGGATATCTTTGTTGGTAGCTCCAGACCTCTCATCTGGTCTAGAGGGTGAGTCTGGATCTACCGCAGTGGACGATGCTTCTCACGGATGCCAATCTCCTCGGTTGGGGGGGTTCAGTGTCTAGGTAACTCAGCTCAGGGCACCTGGTCCATGGAGGAGGCGTCCTGGTCAATCAATGTGTTGGAGACCAGAGCCGTCCGTCTGGCGTTGTTAGCCTTCTGCTCCCTCTTGATGGGCAAGTCGGTCAGAGTCCAGTCGGACAATGCCACGGTGGTGGCTTATGTCAATCGTTGGGGCACCAAGAGCGCTCAGGTGGCACAGGAGGCGGCTCGGCTCATGCTTTGGGTGGAGTCACACCTTCTGGACTTCTCGGCCTCTCACATAGCTGGGGTGGAGAATGTTCAGTCGTCACATCTTAGATCCTGGAGAGTGGTGTCTCAGCCCCGTGGCTTTTCAGTTGATAGTGCAGGCTTGGGGTCAGCCCCTGATGGACCTGATGACCACGAGTGGCAACGCCAAGGTGTCCCGCTTCTTCAGTCGTCGCAGGGATGGACTGGCCGAGGATCTGGATGCTCTGGTTCAACCATGGCCAACAGAGGGCTGTTGTGCGTGTTCCCTCCATGACCATTAGTGGGCAGAGTTCTTCTCCGCATTGCTCGCCATCCGGGTCTGGTGGTTCTGGTGGCTCCGGATTGGCCTCGACATCTGTGATACGCGGATCTGGTGACGCTCTGGTGGTGGATCCTCTTCCTCTGCCTCTCTTGGACGACCTTCTGACGCAGGGTCCCATTCCCATGTTCGACCCGTCTCCCTTCTGTCTTACGGCTTGGCTTTTGAAAGGGGTCGCCTTGGTAAGAAGGGGTATTCAGATAAGGTGATCTCTATACTCTTGGGGTCCCGGAGGCTTTCTACCTCTCAGGCTTATATGTGGGTTTGGCGCCTCTTTGAGGGGTGGTGCCAGATGCGGGGAGTGGTCTCTTTTCGCGCTTCTCTGCCTAACATCCTAGAGTTCTTACAAGATGGCCTGGATAGAGGCCTGGCTTGGTCTTCTCTCCGGGTTCAGCTTGCGGTCTTGTCAGCCTTTTGGGGTTCGTGACAGGTCAGCATTTGACAGTCATTCCTGATGTGATTCGCTTTTTGCGGGCGACCAAGTTGCTCAGGCCTCCCGTGCGGCCCTCTGTTCCCTCTTGGGATCTCAATCTGGTTCTATCTGTTCTGGTGCACCCGCCCTTCGAACCGTTGGGCGGTTGCTCTTTGAAGGATCTTACTCTGAAGGCGGTCTTTTTGATGGACATTTCTTCCGCTAGGCGTGTTTCTGAGCTACAGGTTTTCTCTTGTAGGGCTCCCTTCTTGGAGTTTTCTAGGGAGCGGGTTGTCTTGAGGCCTGTTCCTTCTTTTACTGCCAAAAGTAGTTTCTCCTTTTCATGTCAATTAATCTGTGGTCCTCCCGATCTTGGGTAGTCGGAGCTCTTCTGAGCAAAGACAGCTGCGCAAGTTGGATGTTGGTTGGGTCCTTCGCTCTTATGTGCAGCGGACCCAGGAGATCAGGAAATAAGATCATCTCTTTGTTCTTCTAGCTGGTCCTCGTAGGGGGGCTGGCGCTTTTAAGGCTACTATTGCACGCTGGATCAAGGAGACTATTGCTTTTGCTTCTCTTCTGAGGCAGAAGCCCATTCTGGAGTTTCTCAAAGCTCATTCCACTCGGGGTCAGGAGGCTTTTTGAGCCGAGTCGTCGCTCATGCCTCTAGTGGACATTTGTAAGGCTGCGGTTTGGTCTTCCTTGTATTCCTTTGTCAGACACTTTTGGGTAGATGTTCAGGCACGTCGAGATGCGGTGTTCGGTGTGCATGTTCTGGTGTTAGCCCTTCGGGGGTCCCGCCCGTGTGAGGGACTGCTTTGGTATGTCCCATTTGTAAAGATTAACCTCTACTGGTCTGGAGAGTCTAAAGAAGGAGAAATTAGGTTCTTACCTGCTAATTTACTTTCTTTTAGCTTCTCCAGACCAGTAGAGGTCTCCACCTTGTCTGTTATTGGTGTGTTGGGGCTGTTGCGTGGGCAGTTTTGTTTTTTGCTGCGGGTTCTAGTATTTTTCTAGGGCCGGGGAGAATTAAAGAACAGCGGCTGTAGCTCGGCTGGCGAGCTGTGAGGACATTTTCCTTCTAGTATTTCTCCTCTGCATTTTCCAACAGCATTTGGGTATGTTAGTTGTTACTCCTGTTCGGAGTATTGTTTATTTCTGTTTTCCAGTTCTTAGCTCTGCTTGGCTATTCGGCTGACTGATGAGAATAGAGAAGGGAGTATATGATATACTGTCCCACAGTTTTGTTTTCAGTCTCCACCTGCTGGTCATGATTGGATATATACCCATTCGTAAAGATTAACCTCTACTGGTCTGGAGAAGCTAAAAGAAAGTAAATTAGCAGGTAAGAACCTAATTTCTCCTTTTGATCTGCATCAGATAAGCCTGAGGATAAAACAAATGATTTCCAAATTATATGCATTTTCTTGTATAGACAATAATTGTCCAGCAAATGTTTATATTGGGATATTCTTTTAAATTTTTATTCATTTTCAAACTTACAATAAGTGTGACAATATATTCAAACAAATTAACAATAAATATAGCACTTAATAATCATCAATAGTTCAAATGATATGCTCTTATCTCCCACCCTTTCTTATCATATAATCAAATACCTTGTACATATTCATAAAGAAAATGTTAGAGAGAGCCAAGGTCTTTATAATAAGAGCAGAGACTGAGAAACCTCTTTCATAGGACTTAAAAGGAGTCCTAAGTCAAGATGGCAGAGCTCCTGACCTCTCTTGAGTTTGAGTATGTGTGGCAACTTTCCCCCATGGGTAAGAAGAGGAACAGGGGGGCCGTGACAACTTCTCCAGCTACTGCCACATCTCTGTTGCCTCTGGGGGAGTACTTCTTTCAGCCTTGCCAGAGCTTTAGACCAATGGCTGCACTAATGGGGTTTTCTTTACCCCTGAACAGAAGCTTCACCTACCCCGACCCGGATGTGCTAGCGGCATAGAAGGGGCAGTGGAGTTGCTGGAGGGTCATCCTCCTGCAACTTGGCTGATTCAACAATTGCTTCCAGGAATTTATTGCTGCAACTTTTGAGCAGGGTTGGAAACTGCCAGGTTATTTTGATGTCTGTACTGCAGAACCCTGAAATGGAGACTATTGGGGGGACGCCATGCAGGTACTTGGTTCATCTTTAGTTTGGGAGTGATTTGTTTCTAAAACTGTGGAAGTTTAGGCCCAGACTTTGGATCAGCATTCTATCAAATTGCACAATTACAGCTTCTCAATGGTATTCTTTACACTCTTACCATGTCAAACCTATTACTTTCAGGACCCCTGAGGAAGGCATGTTTGCCGAAACACGGACCGTGTAGGGTCCGGTGGGACAAATATATGTGGACTATCAACTTGGATTTGTATTTGTTTTTATTGTGAAGTGATAAATAAATCTTTCAGAACATCCCATCCACAGTTTTTGCTCTGATCTATTGAAGAACAATAATCTTGTTTTATATCCAGATCTATAGGACTAACTGAATTTGCCAGTTTTAAGTGAGCAAGCAGTTTATAAAATTTAAAATTGACTTTGCAGCAGTAACCTGGTTGTGAATTTCAACCAATCAAGACTCGCTGACAAAATTCCTGTATTCTTTGTTCCAGTGGGTATGCTAGCCTGTTGCGATAGAATCAGTCTTGTGTGTCATTACAGACCAGCGAGGTCCAGATTAAACCATCCTCCTCTTCCCTCATTCCTGATGAAAAAGGATTCGTCAGAGCCAAGGATTCCAAAAGGAGTGCCTCTGCAGTTTGATATCAACAGTGTGGGAAAACAGGTGATTCTTGGGTTTGTTATTCTTATTTTACTCTTGAGTGCCATGTCTGCTGTTCCAGTTGCAAAATATAGAATTCATTAGTTAGCATGGACCTTCCCCGGGCTAGCTTAAGGAGTGAGCCAGTGAGGCCCAACCTTTAGGGGCATGAACAACGGCAGGAGCATGTTCTCTTCCTTTCTACAACCATGCTCCTCTGCCTTGGGCTTCCCTACATATCTGAAATGCGAGACCAGTTGCTTCTGGTGGAACTGGGGCTGATGCTTGGAAAGGAGGATAGATTCTATGAGGGGGCAGTAGCAATGTCATCTGCAGGAGGTGAGCTCTGGGGATGTAAGGATGCAGGACAGCAGGGACTCAGACTTAAGTGGAGACGTTATGATTGGGTGGCTGAGTATTGGGAATGTAAGTGGAGACCTGGGGCTTGAGAAGGATGCTGAGGGGAAGATTCTCAAAACCTACCAGTTCCAGCCGATTTAGTGTGGAAGTTATCAAAAGGTCTCACCATTGTCTTTTCAGAGCTTCCTGGCAGACTCCGATTCTACCATGCAAATGTATTACAATGAGGTCATTAATATTTAAACAAGCACTCCGGGCGATTCTCTATTATTGCCGAATGATTCCCTAACTTCGTTGTCCTATATTTGCAGGCAAAATTTTCCTGCAGGGACTGAGCTGTCGTAGCCTTACTTTCCGGTCAGTGCCAGAGTGCTGATTGGCTCAGGCATTGACAGGAAAGTAGACTTGACAGCTCAGCAACCCCCCACCCCTGCAAATGAACCTCCCCTCCAAAAAAACAACCTCAACCTTGAATTGAAGTACGGCCCCTCCCGCCACTGGGGTCCCCGTCCCTCTGACAGGGAGGATACCAACTCCTGATGGTGATTCCCCCCCCTCCCAGAAGCAGAGATGTCCCCTGTGGGAGGGGCCTTAAGCACCTGGGCCAATCAGCGCCTTAGGTCCCTCCCTAGTGCATTCCAAGATGCATCGGGAAGAGGAAGGCCCGCCATTTTGAAGTGGCTGGCCAGAGGGAGTAGGCATCCCTCCGGCCGGCCAACGGCTGAAAGGTACGGGGGTGTCGGGGTATAGGCATCACCAGCGGCAGGAGGGAGTGGGCATCCCTCCTGACAATCTTCAATTTGGGGTCTTTTTTATTTGCAGGTGTATTCTATGCTATCACCAGCAACTTGTCCCATGCAAATTTAGTGGCCTTCTGTGAACCTCATGTTAATGCGCAGGTTTTAGAGAATGACTTGTCTTTTTCAAATTGTTATATTTATGGCTGCGATAGCGGTCCATTGGATTTTAGTGCGATTGTTAAGAGAATCTTCTCCTGAGTGAGGACTAAATTGACCAGAGATTAAAAGAACAATGGAATTGGGTGAAAGGATGTGAGTAGGAGGGAAGGGAGATGGTTTGTGAGGCTATGGACAAGGGGCTAGTCTTTGAAGGCAGTGAAAGGGTAGAAATGGGAGGATTAAAAGGAATGCATGGAGGGGGTATGACCTAAGAAAGGAATTGACTGACAAGGAAGTTTCTGGTAAGGGGATGAAAATTAAAGAAAGGTAAATAAGGTTGGGAAAGGACTAAAGCCTAGATTCACTAAACTCACTGATGTGATCTGTGACTGAGTCTTCCCGGGTGACCGATTCACTACAAGTCATCATGCAAATTAATTCGATTGGAGGCATGCCCCACAGTGACTTCACGGATCGCTGCAGAGCGATTCTGATGCATGCGCAGACCATCTTCTCTGCACAAGCGAGGTCAAAACGGGGGAGGGGGGGTTTAATGGAACATAACACACTTTAGCCAGAGCTATATGCAGCCAGGAACAGAACACGTTTTTAACCTGTGGGCCCACTTCAGGTACAGGGCGGCAGAGAGCAGGAGAGTTGGCAGAGCTTGCCTTGTGCGTTTTGCACAAGGGAGATGTGTTTAAATTGGTTTTATTTTTGTTTTGATACTGGGATTTTAGGGCTGCAGAGCTGGAATTTCAGGGCGGCAGAGAACAGGACAGTCGGCAAGGACGTGAGCGACTGGTCCTCAGCAGTCGCTTCTCTTTGGATCAGCCAGCCCAATTAGTGTTCCTTTGTTGGTTTAGTGAATCGCTGCCTTCCTACTTTACATGCCATTTTCCCTCGTTTGCATGATCAGATCGGCCAGAAGATTACTGAATCGGGTTGGGGCCGGAGAAGGCTCGCAAAGCTTAGTGAATCTAGCCCTAAGTACCTAAATAGAAATGGGGGTCTAGAAAATGGGTGAAAGATGAGGGAGGCATAAGGAGGCTGTGGAATGAATGAGACAAATGGGAATGGAAAGACTGGGTCATTAAAGTCGCTAATATAAACATGGAGGAGTGAAACCCAGTTCTAGATAGAGAAGGTGTCAGATGTAGGGGAGACCAGGGAAGATAGGGAAGAAGAAGAAACAAAAAATGGAAATGAGAGCCTGGAAAACCAAAAGGAGAAAAGTGATAAAGAGAGAATCAGGGTCAACCTAACTGGAAAAATAAAATGATCAGACAACACAGCTACTTTCTGGTGTGGGGTCGTTCTTGTGGTTATCTCTGTGGTTCTGATTATAAGATTGCACTCCCCACCCCTTCCCTTGAGTTCAATAGCAAAAGCTGGCTTAAGGCGCCACAGCCCCTTAAGCCAGCTCTGGACCATATTTGTTTTGCTTTCTCACCTTCCTGCCTGTCTAATTTTGTGAAAAATGAGTTGCTTAAAGTGTTTATGTAAACAAAAAATAACAGTCCAAAGGATTAAGCTGTTTGGGTGAAGAAGATCATTTTTGACTGTTTGCAGAATTAATTTAGTCTTTGTTTTTGATTTGCAGACAGGAATAACTTTGAATGAGCGCTTTAGGATCCTACAGGAACAAAGGACTGCCCTGATGTCAGAAAAAGGCAACAGATTTGTCACAGTGGGATAGATTCTCCACCCTACACTTGCTTTGGTTTTGTATAAATGGACTCGACTGTTTTGGGGGGTATTTGAGTTGTGGAGCTTTTTTGTGTGCTTTTTAATTTTTAATTTTTTTTTTGTTAACTTTTTGGAAAACGAGGAACCAAAAAACATTGTTTTTCAGAAATTGACCAGACAGGAAGCAGATTCCCTTTTTTAATTTAAGGCAACCTTAGTAAAATATATTTTTATTGTTTATACTTTAGAATAGTTACCTTTTCTCTCTATTGCCCTCCTACCCCCACCCTCCAAAAAAGGGGAAACAGCATAACAGTGTTCTGCTATTCTGGGCAATAAAAGATGAGGTTTGATTTACACCAGTAGCTGGCTAACCAGGTGATAGTGTCCATACTTACTACGATGACTGAAAGAATTGTAGATCACAAACAGTTAATGCATCAGAAGTCTGCCAGCAGCAAGATGGGCAGAACATATATTTTTTATATTAGTTGGGGATCTGACAGTTGAAACAAAATTTTCTTTATTGAAGGCTATAAAGTTTCTCATACTTTTTGGTCCATCTTGACCCTTAGTGTTTTTATTATTAGCTAACGATCACATGATGTTTCAGCAACCTTGGAAGAGGAATGTCTTGGGAAATTCCCTGCTAGACGCAAGAGGAGGAACCTGGTTCTTAGCGTGGTGGATAGATTGAACTACCTGTCCAGGGGGCTTGCACATCTCTTTGGCTCGGTAGCATCCCGAGTTTAAAATCACCTGCCAGGGAGGCTAAAAAGTGTGTTCCTTCTTAATATGTGTTGTTCATCTTTACAGATTAGAGTACCTTAGGCTCTGACGTTTTTGTAAATCCCAAGCAAAATTTGTTCTTTTTTTTATAGCAGGATTGTAGAGTCCTCCTACACAGTAGGGTTTAGCGTCAAAATTACATTTTAGACTGCTGGCTATCATTTGAGAGTACGATGAATATTCAGAGCAGAGTACACCATGTATCAAAGCAGTGTGCGCTACACATGAAGAACAATTTATTTTTTTCCTTTTAATTCCCCCTTCATTTTCAAACCCCATTCCAGAGATGGCATGACACAGCTGGACAACGGCAGAGCCTTTATTGAGATGTCATCGCTATCTTTCTGTGGCCAGCCACTTTCTTTCCTGTGTACCACTTCATGACATGTTCACACCGAGGAGTTTCAGGGCTGACCCAAAAGAAGTCCTTTACACTAATTAACCATTGCACTAATAAGCAATTTTTTATAACTTTTCTTTCAGCTCTTTCAAATTGTCAATTGATAATGATTAAATGTCTTAATGCACAAAAAATCCGATACCTGCCTGAAACAGTCGAAGATGAGTCCTTGGTGATATTCTCTGCTTTCCTTTGGTGCCAGTGCAGGCCCCATTATGGGAAGGATTGAGGTAGAAGCTGCATTTCCATTTGAGCCTTTTGCAGCTAACAATTAGGAGGCATAATGTGTATGTTAAGGGTTGAACCTCAAGTGGCTTTTTGTGGCTTTACTTCCATTAAAGCTGAGCTAATGCCACGTTATGGATCTAAATGTCTCGGTAACGCCTTTGTGGTGAAATTGTCAGAATTATCTTGCATCTTCCTTGGGGAAGACTTATGCGAGAGAGATTTAGACAGCTCCCATATTAACTTTCCTTTTCCCCTTCTCACCCCAATACACATTGCACATCCCTAATCATGTTGGCTTAAAAATAATTGTTTAATATGACTTGCATGCTTCTTGGCAATAGCAAGTCTAAACAAATAAGCACTGGAGGCTTATTTCCCCATTTCATGCCATGTAGCAGTAAATTTGTTTAAAAAATGTTCTGTGTTGGGCTGACCCCTTGACTGAGTGGCAGTGATATGCACCATCATGAGTAAAGCAGCAGAGGGCAGTATTCTGTGCCCTGGAGGGAGGAAGGCTTGATGCAGAGTTCTCAGGACTATTGCTGTAATAGCCAGATTAGGAACAATGGTTGTTTGGCTTATTAAAAGAGGTGATTTTGAATGAGGGCTCAATACCTCCAGGATCCCAACCCTGGTTCTGACTGAGCTGGAAATAGCCAGTGTCGTGTCAAGTCATCCTGTTACTAGCCTGGAAAGGTCCTTGCGTGGTGTTCAGTGCCTTCCGCAGCAGTGAGGTGCAGCATCTGTCAGGGAAAGTTTGCAATTTACACAAAGATTCTTTACAGTGAATGTTTTGGAAGTTAATACATTTGAATCGTAAGCTGTTGAAGTGACTTTTTAAATAAAAATGTTACTGTTTTCTTAAGCTGGTTTTGTGTCTTTCTTACGTCTCTAAGCAGTGTTTGGTATGTATTAACAGATTTAATTGTGGTGTTCTTGGGCAGTTTATGCTTTCTGAATTCAAGAAAGCTTGGGACAAGTACGTTGGATCTCTAAGGGAGTAGATGGCTAGATCATAGGGTCTTTATCTGCCTTCAGAGAATTCAATACCAGAAAGGCAAGTCTTGCAACATCTTGGGTGCTTCTTATTCTGTCCTTGTCACAGACTAGATCAAGCACAAGCTGGATCCCTGTTGCTGTCCTTTTAGGTAAATCTCCTCAAATTGTTGGTAATGTGTTCCCTGGTCTTGGTGTTTACCTTTACATGTTCACATACATTCATTAGAGTTGTCCCATTTGATTTCTTTAGTCTTTGGTCTGCCAGTTTCCATGTTCAAGCAATTGGGATACAATATAAACTGGTGTGTATCGGTCCTCCTAGAAAAGTGCTCATGTGGATCTCTGTAGACAAGCAGGGGAGATAGAGACAGACCTCTTGGGGGTATCCTCAGACTGATCCTGCGTTCGAGCTCTCCCCTAGCTATAGTAATCCTTTTGGCTTCCTGGCTGTAGGTGAGAGTTCCCACATTCAGCACCAGTTTTATTTCAACTGCTCCTAGTTAAGACACAGCTGCCCCCTTGTCCTTGCATTCAGCCAAAAAAATAAAACAGGTCAACATCCATACCCAAAAGGAAAGCCAGGCCTGCCAACTGTTGCCTCAATGCTGGTACTTTCCTCAACCTGACATGGCTACCTATCCTGTGCCTGCATAAGCAGTGTTTGCTCCCCACCCCCTCGTCCAGTTTTGGCATTGCTAGGAGAAGTGACCTGGAGACTCACCATGTCGTAATATTCTCCTGCGCACCCAGATGCCAGCTCAGCTCTGGCAGCAGCTTTTTCAAAGAGTGGACATGGCCACAAATCTGTGGACCATTGCTCCAAGCCCACTCCTCCAGCATCATCAAAGGTAGTGGCTTTGACACGTGAAAGTGCAACAAGTCCTGGCACAGACTACCAGCGTGCAGCTTCCCCCTACACCAGCAGGCACTGTGAAAAAGGTAAGGCTGACCCAATTTCCTCTCTCCTCTTGGCCAGTTTCCTTCCCCATAGGATTCTATTTTGATGCCTGTGAATCTCCAGGAGTTTCTCCTCTTGCCTCCTTCAAATGCTTTCCTGCAGCTCCATGCATGAAAGTACCTCCCTCATGCAAGGTATGCATACCCTCCCCCACATAACCTGCCTTCCAATTTGCCAGATGCTATTGTCCTACCCCCAGTTACACATACATGGTTGGAATAGGGCTTTACTCCTATTTGTGCTCCCCGGAACCTTGGTCAAATATAGAGGAGGTCATTTCACCTAAGGAAAAGACCCATCTCCACCCCCTGCTGCCTAAACAAGCACCTGCTATCTTGAATTTCTTTAAAAGGTATCTAAGCTACTGAGCCTCAACACAGCTGATGCGACATCTGGACTATCCTGCAATTGCAAAAAGTCCCTGCAAAGGAATTTCTTAAGGATCTGTGTCGATTTGATGCGTCTCTTTTAGAACATTTAACACTTATTAAAAAATCATTTTTCTGTTTATTATCAAGCCTGGATGTACGTTTCAAGCTTTATGCAGACGATATTTAATTCTTTTTTCCTGTGAAGAATTCACTTGATGATGTCATCCAACATTTCAAGTATTTGTTCCTTACTGCAAAAGAAAAGATTTAAATTGAAATGTTGTTGTCTGATTTTGATACTGATTTACTTTCTTATGTGATTTTGGATGATTTCTGAAATTAAGTTTCTAGAAGTTATTGTTGACTCGGCATTAACTTTTCTTGTGTTGCTTGCAGAGAATGTCAGTCATTTTCTTCTCAGCTCCTCCTTGTCTCCCCTAGTAGCACCCCCTTTTCTCAGTTTTAACTCTGCAAGTGAGTTAAGAGTGTCTTCTCATCTGCTCTGCATTAGATTTGTTATTTTCGGGTTTTAAATCCGATTTTTCTCAAGCGGCTTCCCTGTGCTAAAAGGATCACAGTAGACCTGGGACAGCTCTTCCTGGGAGAGGATTCAAACATTTGGGTCTGTAGCCACTAAGGTCACCCCTCTGAGGGAAGCACCTTCCTGGCCGGCCGGCCTTAACACTTGGAGTTCAGGGATCGGTTCCTTGAGAGCATTGCTTGCCCCTGCAGAGTTCAGGCACTAGAGTGCAGGCTGTTTTGACCCCATAACTGGCTGGCAGGCTTGGCAGTGGTCGGCTGCTTCCTCCCTCCCCCGTTCTTGTTTGTCAGAGGCAGAAATCCTTCTCCATTTTCCAGCTACAGTGAAAGTTGATGCAGGCACGGCACATGGCAGTTCTGCGAGTACACTCTATTTATGAGAGACATTGGGGTAGTCTAGAATTTGGCTATTTTAAAAAGTTCTTAGGGCTGTCCTAAGGGTCCCCTACCTCAAATATCCTATTTTGAGAATTTTCTGCCTTTATTTTGGTTCTCCAGGGCCATTTTTTTGTGCCAAAATATTGCCGCCATGGCCATCTTGGAGTTCCTGATTTTATTTTAAAAGCATTTTTCTTCCTCCAAATGCTTTGAATTTGCTTATAATCATGTTTAATGAACTCCTCAGGCGATTTGACCCCTTTATCATGCCAGATTTGTGCTGGATTGCTGCCTGAAGAGCATCCTTGCATTGCGTGCCATGGTGCATGTGAGAGGGAGGGGGCGCAGGAGTTGTGGACTAATAAAAGGCTCTTCTGGGTCATAAAACTCTATTAGAGCCTTCTCTACGTCTCTTGGCACCGCCAGCGAAGCGCAAGTGCACGGATGTCAGGGATCCTGAAAGGAAAAGTGATACAGACCTCCAGAGGTCCCTGGAGGATCCAGGGCAGGTATTTGACCCAGATTTTGTAACTTTGATATATGCTGCTCAGCCTGAATGCAATCCTTTGCAATCAGGGGACCTGCAGGAATCGGATGTCCAGTCGGTCGGGGAATCAGACGATAAGGGATCTATGGCAATTCCTCTTCTCTCTCCTAATCAGCCTCGTCCTTAGGGGATGGAGGGTCTCAGCTTGGGGCTGACAGCCCAGTCAGGGTGACTGCCTTAGACCAGGGAGAGGACCCTAAGGTATGCAGGCTGTTTAAACTTGCAGATTTGATGGAAATAATTACAGGCTCCCTGAGTGAGCTGGAGTCTCCACAACCTTCGACTACTCAGAATTCTCTGTTAAGCAGCTCCAAGTCTTGGTCCACATGATTCCCTTCTCACCCAAAGATAATGGAGCACTGGAATGCGCTAGAGGGTCTTCTAACTAACTGGAGTCGGGGCAATGGCCATATTATATCCCATGGACTCTGAGTTTCAGCAGCTTTTTTCACCACCTAAGGTGGATTCTCTGGTGGCACAGGTAACAGAGGACCTTGCTGCCTAATGAAGGAGGTATGATCCTGAATGTTCTGGATCAGGCAATGGGCAGGAAATTCGACATCCAAGGCTACCCTGAGTAGACTCCCTTTCAAGGGACAGATGCTCTTTGGGAAGGGATTGATGGTCTGATGACAAGTGTGATGGATTGATATCCCAAGTCTTTGCCAGACAGTAAGCCCTTACAAGGGTCCAAACAGCAGTTTGGCGGTTCCCGACTAGGTCAATCATCTGGCTCTCACTCAGCAGCCAGTTCCAAAAGTTCCAATGATGCCAGGTCTACCTCTGACCTCCCTCACGTAGAAGGGAGACTGTTGCAAGTTCAAGGAAGCTTGGGATCAGATCACATCAGACAAATGGGTGCTGGACATCATTTGAGAGAGTTACAAAATTGAATTCTATCACCTTCTCAGGGACCTCTGTAGATTCTCTGGTGGGCAGACCAGAGAAGGCCTGCAGTCAGAAGAACTGTACAAAGGCTGCTGCAGATAGGTGTGATAGAGCTGGTTCTGGACACAGTCGAGCTTCGGGAGATACTCCATATACTTTGTCATGCCAAAGACTCAGAAGATTGGAGGCCAATCCTGAATCTCAAATCAGTAAATACAGCTTAAAGAGTTCCCCACTTCTGAATGGAAATGGTGCGATTGGTTATTGCCTCTGTGGCGCCAGGGGAATTTCTGGCCTCACTGGATTTGACAGAGGCTTACTTGCATATTCCCATTTTCCCAGAACACAGGAAATTTCTCCAGTTCCATGTTCTGGAGTCTCATTTCCAGTTCTCTGCGCTACCATTCAGCTTGGCCACAGCACCCATATCCTTCACAAAGGTGTTGGTGGAGGCTGCACACTCCTTCACAAGTCAGGTATTCAGGTCCATCTCTATTTGGATCTTGTAGTTTCAAGAAGAGCCACTTTGAGCCGAATCAGTCCCTGGAGTTCATAGGGGAATTCTTCAACACGTTATGGGGCCAAGTTTTTCTACCAAAGGCACGCAAACTGAAACTGATATGCCAGATTAGGGATCTATTGGCACTGGCAGCTCCTATGGCTTGGCATTACCTACAGGTCTTAGGTTTCATGGTATGCGGATCTAGTTCGGTTGTGGAGAGAGGTAAGTTGCCAATCCATTTCTGAGTCTGAGGTAAGTACATGCTGCATTTCTGAGTCTGAGGTAAGTACATGCTGCATTTCTGAGTCAGAGGTAAGTACACACATTGCAAACAGCATTATAGGAGTCCAGTTAGCTCAAGCAGGAATATCTACACAGAGATATAGCAAACATAAGGTATGGAGGGCTATGTATGCTAATGCCCACAGTTTGGGCAATAAGATTCTGGAATTAGAGACAGAAATGAGGAATGCCGACCTAGATGTGGTGGTGATATCCGAGACTTGGTTCACGGACTCCCATAGGTGGGATATGGCTATACCGGGATTCAACTTACTTCGGTGGCACAGAGAGGGCAAAATGGGAGGAGGGGTAGCACTATACACTAAAGAGGACATCAAAGTTACCAAAATCGCAGATGTCAAGTACACCGGGGAATCTCTCTGGGTGAATTTGGCTAGGGGGAAGGACAAATGCCTGTATCTTGGTGTAGTATACAGACCTCCAAGACAACAGGAGGACATGGATATAGAATTAGTCGAAGACATTGAGAATATCACTTTGCGTGGAGGCACAGTATTGTTAGGAGACTTCAATATGCCTGATGTGGATTGGAACAAACTTTCCGCTGCGTCCAGCGGCAGCAGGAGTTAAGACAAATGATAAGAAATCTAACCCATGGTCAAATCCTTAAGAAAAATAAGGAAATTCTTTGACAAAGAACACTATAGGATCATTGTACAATCCCTGATACTAGGTCTTGTGGACTACTGCAATATCTTATATCTACCATGCCCCACAAACATGATCAAAAAACTACAGACCGTTTAGAACACAGCTCTCAGACTAATCTACTCCCTCGGAAAATTTGACAACATCACCAATGCCTACCTAGACTCACATTGGCTACCGATTCGAGCCAGAATTCAATTCAAACTATACTGTCTACTCTTCAAAGTAATTGACGGTACTGCACCTGCCTATCTAAACGATCACCTAAACCGTAACCTTCCACCCAGAACAAGAAGAACACTGACACCATTCTCGTACCCACCACTCAAAGGCACTCATCGCAAAAAGCTTTATGATAACCTCCTAGCAACGCATGCAGCAAAACTCGAACCCTCCATCACCAGATTGTTAACCACAACATCTGACCTCAAAGCATTCCGTAAAGAAATCAAAACACTGCTGTTCAAAAAGTATATACAATCTACCTAATCTCCCTCTCCTCTTCCCTAAGAAATCAAAACACTGCTGTTCAAAAAGTATAAACAATCTACCTAATCTCCCTCTCCTCTTCCCCAAGAAATCAAAACACTGCTGTTCAAAAAGTATAAACAATCTACCTAATCTCCCTCTCCTCGTCCTCACTTACTCCGGCCAGGCTCTGCTCACTCCCTGGCACCATACCCTCAATCGACCAATAAAAAGCGAAAAAACAAAACAAAAACAAAAAAAACGAAATACCAAGAAAGCTACCTGAAACCTAAATCATCCTACCGAAACCAACCATCTACCAACGTATGGAATCAGACTACTTGCTATGTAATGTAATGTAACCTGATTTATCTTCCAATGTTATTAAGTCTATACCCTCATTCTGTTATTAAGTCTTACCCTCAATCTGCATTCTCCAATGTCATGTACCCTCCTGGAAATGTCAGTTTCTCTTCTTATGTAATCCGCTTTGAACCGCAAGGTACAAGCGGAATAAAAATCACTAATGTAATGGAATGTAACCTCTATAAAGGGAGCGAGACTTAGACAAATGGTATTAGAGCCCACTAGGGATCGGGCGATACTAGACCTAATACTCACCAACAGAGAAAGTGTCACAGAGGTCTCGGTAGGCGATACGTTGGCCTCCAGTGACCACAACATGATATGGTTCAACCTCGGGGAAAGTCACTAAGTCAAGCACATCAACCAAGGTCTTCAACTTTAAGGGCACAAACTTCGAAAGCATGGGATATTTTGTCCATCGAGCACTGCAAAACCATGCCGAAACAGATAATGTAGAGGTAATGTGATCAACTCTGAAATCAACCTTACACGAAGCAACCAACCGCTACGTCAAATCAGTAAGTAAACGGCATAGAAACAATAGACCACAGTGGTTCTCTGAGGAGATCACAGACCTCATAAAAAAGAAGAAAAGAGCGTTCATCCTCTACAAACTATCAGGGAAGCGAGAATCCAAGGAAGACTATCTGGCCAAGTCAAAAGCGGTCAAAACGGCAGTCAGGGAGGCCAAACTCCGAATGGAGGAGAACCTTGCGAAGAACATCAAGAAGGGCGATAAATCCGTCTTCCGGTATATTAGTGACAGAAAAAGAAACATAGATGGGATAGTACGCCTTAGGAAACCCGATGGGAACTATGTAGAATCTGACTCCGACAAAGCCAAACTTTTAAATGAATACTTCTGCTCGGTCTTCACTTGCGAGGCGCCGGAATCCGGCCCTCAGCTGCCAATGAGGGAAAACTCAGAAGACCCGTTTCGAAATTTTGAGTTTACGCCCAGCAGTGTCTACGAGGAGCTATCAAGACTCAAGGTGAACAAAGCTATGGGACTGGACAAACTACACCCCAGGGTGCTCAAGGAGTTGAGTGACGTCCTGGTGGAACCGTTATCCGCGCTCTTCAATCTTTCCCTAAGTACAGGAAGAGTCCCGTCTTCAATCTTTCCCTAAGTACAGGAAGAGTCCCGTTGGATTGGAAAATGGCTAACGTCATTCCACTCCACAAAAAGGGATGCAGGACGGAGGCTGAGAATTATAGACCGGTGAGTCTCACATCGATAGTGAGTAAACTTATGGAAACACTAATCAAACGCCAATTGGATATGATCCTGAACGAGGAGAATCTACGAGATCCCCATCAACATGGTTTGACTAGGTAACAAGAAAGCTGGATATAGGGGAGTCCCTGGATGTCGTGTACTTGGACTTCAGCAAAGCGTTTGATAGCGTCCCACACTGCAGGTTATTGAGCAAGATGGGTTCGATGGGACTGGGTGAAACATTAACCGCATGGGTTAGGGACTGGCTTAGAGGTAGACTTCAGAGGGTAGTGGTAAACGGTACCCTCTCTGATACGACGGAGGTGATCAGCGGAGTGCCGCAGGGCTCAGTCTTGGACCCGATCCTATTTAACATCTTCGTAAGAGACTTGGCTGAGGGGCTCTGAAGTAAAATTACATTATTTGCCGATGATGCCAAACTATGCAACATAGTAGGCAACCGCACAACAGATGAAAGCACGGTGCCCGACAAAAGCTCAATGCCCGACAGTATGACGCAGGACCTACTCCTGCTGGAGCATTGGTCAAAGACTTGGCAACTAAGTTTCAATGCCAAAAAATGCAAGGTCATGCACCTTGGCGGCAAAAATCCATGCAAGACTTACACCCTAAATGGTGAGATCCTAGCAAGGACTGTAGAAGAACGTGACTTGGGGGTGATTATTAGCAAAGACATGAAGACTGCCAATCGAGTGGAGAAAGCTTCATCCAAGGCTAGACAAATCATGGGCTGTATCCGTAGAAGTTTCGTCAGCCGTAAGCCCGAGGTCATAATGTCGTACAGATCCATGGTGAGACCCCATCTGGAATACTGTGTACAATTCTGGAGGCCGCATTATCAAAAAGATGTGCGGAGAGTTGAGTCGGTTCAGCGAATGGCCACCAGGATGGTCTCAGGACTCAAGGATCTCCCATATGAGGAACGACTGGATAAGTTGCAGCTGTATTCACTCGAAGAATGCAGAGAGAGGGGAGGCATGATCGAGACATTCAAATATGTCGTGGGGCGTATCGAGGTGGAAGAGGATCTCTTTCCTTAAAGGACCCACGGCAACAAGAGGACATCCGTTGAAAATCAGGGATGGGAAATTTCATGGCAACACCAGAAAATATTTCTTCACCGAAAGGGTGGTTGACCGCTGGAATAATCTTCCACAACAGGTAATTGAGGCTAGCAGTGTGCCAGATTTTAAGAAAAGATGGGATTGGCATGTGGGATCTCTTCATGGAGGTAGTTAGGGGGTGGGCCATTAGTGTAGGCAGACTAGATGGGCCATGGCCCTTTTCTGCCGTCATTTTCTATGTTTCTATGGTCCTGTCCTTTTAGACAATCTGGAACACTTTGGTCTTAAGGCATGACTCCTATGCACAAACTTTAGTGCACAAAGGATATTCTGAGATGGTTACAGCCACTCTCCTACAGTCTTAAGAATCCAGCAACAGTGGCAACTGATGCTAAAGTGTGGAAAGTTTTTCAGCTCTGGTGTAAGGAAAATCATTCTAGGGCTTCTATTTCAGTGATCCTGTCATTTATTCAGGACAGACTAGAGAGAGGCTTGGTGGTTGGATCTCTTAAGGTTCAGGAAACCAGTCTTTCCTGTTTCAGAGCTGGAATAGGCAGGTCGTCTTTGACTTCTCATCTGGATGTCACTAGATTCTTGAGGGAAGTGTTATGGTTGCGGCCTCCTGTGAAGCAGCTATTAACTACCTGGAATCTCAATCTGGTTTTGCGAACCCTTAGGAAAGCTCTTTATGAACCACTGTCAGAGGTGTGTCTCTTGGATCTTACAGTGAAGATGGTTTTCCTTGTGGATATCACCTCAGCAAGGAGAGTTCCAGGTTTTGTCCTGCAGAGAGCCCTTTCTCAGATTCACAGAGGGGTGTCACCTGTGTTTCTGCCCAAGGTGGTGTCAGCATTCCATGTGAATTGAGAGGTTTGCCTTTCATCCCTTGGGCAAGAAGAAACGGGACAAAATTCTGCTGGTTTGAGAGTTGTTGAATGTTTGGAGAGTCCTCTGCTGTTTAGAGGTGGCCAATGAGTTTTGTGTCTCAGATTACCTGTTTGTCATGACCAATGCTAGCCATCAGGTATGAAGTGCCACCCCAAGTTGACACCTAGAAATTAGCCTATATGGAGGAAAAGATCTCAGATTCACCACTTAGGAAACATGTATCATTCTCCCTAAGAATGTATTTTATGGTGATGGGTTTCTTTCATCGATCAAAAATCTCCACCCTATCCTAAATTGCTAATCTTTTATTTATTTATTTGTATTTTTTGTTATTAGCAATATTATATTAACTCGTTAATTGAGTAATATCAATGATGGAATAAATAGTTAATAAGGGACCAATCAATTTACAAGCTGCGAGGCTCAAACATAGCTCTCTTGCATAAATCAAATGAGTATTGAGATGAAACTAAGCAGTTGGCCACTTATCTGTAAGTTGTAGACCTTCAGTCCAATAGCTGATGTTCAAATTCTATGCGTACTGAACGCACAGAGTTTCTGGATACTCCCAATACTCTCGGTATTCACACTCAACGTTCTTAGTGCTCAACGGATCTCGTTTCGCTGCTATAAGCAGGCTTCATCAGGAAATAATGATCGAGTACGTGCAACTGAATTGCCTGAAGTTACTACGCCAGTTGTGGGATGGGGGGGAGTGTGTAGAGAGGAGAGGTGCTGTCACCAGCTGACTGCCTACAAGATGTGTCTCTCACAGCATACCCGGAATCTCGCTGCAGCACACAATTTGCGATACACTGCTGTAGAACATAACATGATGAGCAAAGACTCGGGGAGTGCAAATAGATTGCTGCTTCACAAATGATCACCCTTAAGCCAATTCCCAGTTTTTGACAAAACTCTCGATGGGAGGGGAGGCTCAGCTACTTCATACCTGCCTTTCAGGCCATCACCACCTCAGCTTTATGCCCAGCTGAGAAACCTCTCATCTGCCACCTTGTTCAGAAATTTTGCACCACCATCTGCCAAGTCTAGTGGTGGAACTCAATTTCCTAATCATGAACAATGCTGTAGAAGTTGTTTCTGCCCCACAGCATGGCATGGTTTTCTATTCTAGCTTCTTCCTCATCCCCGAAAAGACAAGTCTCGGACCTAGTCTCACCCTTTGTCTAAAACAAAAGTTCATAAGCCATTAAGATGGACTTGAGAAAAGCCACTGCTTATTAGACTGTGAATATGAGAATGCTTAAGAAACGGCTTAAAGCTCCATTTTTTGCAATCTGATGTGTTTCTAGCTGGCAGAGGATGAGATGCTCTGTGGTTTTCATTGTGATCCACTTAGGAGCTAAGTGGAATACAAATTTTAAAATAAGGGGCATAAAATCTGTTTTGCTCTTTTGGGATTGGCCAGGTATTGTTGGAAATGGGATGCTGGGCTTGGTCTGTCCTAAGATGGTAATGCTTATATTCTTAGGACAGCATTCCTCCATCTATGAAAAAAGGATTGGTGCTGGAGGTTCTTTTTTTAGTTCAATATTTTTTATTGAGTTTTTTGAAAAAATATAAGAAACAGTTCAAGTACAAGATATCAAAAAATAAAACAAAACATTTAGTATAACAAATATTCAGTTACAGTGTGCAATGTAGAATTGAATCGTTTTAAAAGATCCAAAGTATTAGGACTGTTCATGAAAAAATAATAAAAGAAAAGATAAGAGGAAAGAGAAATTGAAGGAAGAAAGAAAAAGAATAAAATGAGGAAAAAGATGAAGGTAAAGAAAAAGAAGAAGAAGAAGACAGGAGTGTCTAATCTAATCTAAATCTTGGGTTTATATACCGCATCATCTCCACAGGTGGAGCTCGACACGGTTTACATGTATAGGAAGCAACGGAACTCCAGTGGGTTTATAAAAGTAAGTAAGAGAGAGGTTAGGTGTGATAGTAATAGGGAGGGGACGGGTTACGTTTTGGAGAAGAGCCAAGTCTTCAGAAGCTTACGGAATGGTAGAAGGGGGCTCAAGTTGCGGAGAGGGGAAGGGAGACTATTCCAGAGCTGAGCTATTCTGAAGTGGAGGGAGGACCCGAGTTTACCGACGAGGGAGATACCCTTTGAGGAGGGGAAGGATAGTTTTAATTTTTGCGTGGATCTGGTGGAGAATGGATTTGAGGAATTCCAGGATAGAGGAATAAGAGGTGGAAGGATGCCGTGGAGCATCTTGAAGGTTAAGCAGGCACATTTAAAATGGACCCTGGAGATGACAGGAAGCCAGTGCAGCTTGGACAGGAGTGGAGAGGCATGGTCGAATTTGCTTTTTGAGAAGATGAGTTTGGCCGCGGTGTTCTGGAAATAGATTGAACATATGAGTCCAGGAATTTCCAGGGTGATTTACATTGTATCAAACTTTTGGAAAGTCGAATTATATTTTTCTTTTCATAAGCATATGATTCAAATTTATGATACATGCTCAAAGAATTCCACCAAAAGGTATAGTTTAGTAATGAAGAGGACTTCCAATTTTTCAAGATGTGCATAAGGGCAGTCACAAACATTGCATCAATGAGTTTAGGAGGACAGTTTGACTGTGTAAAACAAGGGTGTTGAGATCGGAGAATTATAATGTCAAAGGAAATTTCTTCTGGATGGTTCTATATGCATAGGTGCAGACCAGTGCTTTACTGTCCTCTTGTCATTTTCTTCATCTGGGCCCTTCAAGCAAATCAAGGAAAAACCTGTCCCTCCTACTCATAAAAATAACTCTATTGCTTTATTCACAAGCTCACGTATCTGACTATAAGAGTGAGCAAAATCCCAATTGCCCAACCTCTTTCTTAGTAGTCATGTAGGAGTATACCTACATACTGATTTTAGATTGGTCGAGGGATGCTTACACATGTTATTTGGAAATGTGTTTACAAATTCCTTTCTAGATCTTGAATGCTGTTGCGGCGGTGAGCAACCTTAATCTTGAATATTGCATTTATGAGAGACGTGTGTGCAAATTTCAAACAACTGAATGCCTTAGTTTTGGGTTTTTTTAAACGGAGATTTAGTAACGTTTTGTGGAATATTTGTCAAGTTTTCTAATTTATTGATGCCATTGTATTTGGCCGGTGGTGACAGAATAAGTAATAAATGACACAACACAATCCTGATTTAGGAGTTCAGCTGTCAGCTTATGAAAATTCAGCCTGCTGCAAATTGTATTGCCATTGTCAACCTCAAGCAGTACCAGAACTGGGGTGTTGGAATGCTGTTAACATGGAGAGGGATTCTTTAAGTTCTGAGGGCATGGTTTGTCTTGAACTTGGCAGTGGCATAGCTGCCTTGAGTGAATGAGTCACTAATTGTTTTGTAATGATCCAGTTGTAAAATTCAGTAACTCTAGAAGATAGGCTTATATCATGGGGTGAGTCCAAGATGTGTTGTGGGAGAGATCCAAGTCAGCCTCCAGTACACCTTATGTTCCTCTAATTCAGATGCTGTCTGTGCAGCTGTCCCATGTAAAAGTGCCCTAGCACACTCACAAATGAACTCTATATGTGGACCAGGCTAGTTTTTAAAATGTAAAACCAAGAATCTAATACACGTGTTTTTCTTCCTTTGCCATTGTTTCACGTTGCTGTCAGTGAGACCAACAGCTTGCATTGAAGAGGGGACAAAGGGAGATGGGTTGAAACTAAGGCCCTGATTTAAGCTTTTCTCTGCTTCTGGCTAGATGGTAATTGCCACCTTTAAACAGATACTGTTGTGCAGTGTTCTCTCTTCAGTCCAGGAGAGATTTGCATACCAAGAAGGCAAATCTACCTCATACATATGTGGAAATAAACACTAGCTTGTGCTCAGTTTAACAATTATTATTATTTATGCGGATTACAAATTATTCAGGTACTCAAGCGTTTTCCCTAACTGTCCCAGCGGGTTCCCACTCTTAACTAATGTACCTGGGGCAATGGGGATTAAGTGACTTGCTCAGGGTCACAAAGAACAGTGCGGGATTCAAACCCACAACCTCACGGTGCCGAGGTTGTAGCTCTAGCCACTGCACCACACACTCCCACAAACAATTGTTTATTAATATATCGATATATGAGGACACACAAATCTTAAAAGCAGACCTACTATGTTCTAAATTTTGGACAAAAGCCAGCCCCTTATAAAAGGAATTTGGCATCTTAAACACAAAGGGATCACATACATACATAAAAATAGAGTCATTATTACAGGTACATAGATTAGTTTACTCTTCCATGCTACTCTCCTTCACCCCTTTGACCATCTGGAGGCCTAGTATTTATTAGGGTTATAAACTAGTCGCTTATGTTTTTCCAGAAGGCCAGTGAGATGCAGATTCAGCAAAGAGGTCATACTTAGAGCATGTAGTTAATGCTCTTACTAGTTCCAGAAGAGTCCTAGCTTAATACGACAGATACATTAATAAGGTGGAATTTTTCCAGTTCCACACATATTCATCATGGACATCCTGAAAACCCTGTGTGGCTGGCTGTGCCCCAAGGACAGCTGAGAAGCACTGCTGCAGCGCTAGTGTTTGGTTTTCATGTTACAATAGAAAAGGCCCAGCCAGCAGTGTACATTCGAGGCATAATAATGTCAGTTACCCAGCCTCTCTCTGACACCCAAATTGTATTAAACTGTAGTCTGATTATAGAAAAAGTATAAATGTACATTGGTTTAGTATGTCTTTTTTTAGAATAGTACAATGTATAGGTTCCGTTTTGTTTTCTAGGGCAGGTAGGAAACTATTTTCATTGGACAAAAAAAAAACATATGGAATGGCAGCAGATAGCATTGAGAAGTCTTTATCTATATCCTGTAGGGATAAAGACCCCCGTCATAATACAGACTAACTTATATGAACCTGCTCTGATGGCTTTTGATGTCACCTGCGTGCTTTTTATATATAGAATACAATTCTGGAGGCTGCACCTTCAAAAAGATATAAAAAGGATGGAGTCAGTCCAGAGGAAGGTTACTAAAATGGTGTGTGGTCTGGTCATCGTAAGGCATATGGGGACAGACTTAAAGATCTCAATCTGTATACTTTGGAGAAAAGGCAGGATAGGGGAGATATGATAGAGATGTTTAAATACTTATGTAATGTAAATGCGCATGAGTCGAGTCTCTTTCATTTCAAAGGAAACTGCAATTAGAGGGCATAGGATGAAGTTAAGAGGTGATGGGCTCCGGAGTAATCTAAGGAAATACTTTTTTACAGAAAGGGTGATAGCTGTGTGGAACAGTCTCCTGGAAGAGGTGGTGGAGACAGACTGTGTCTGAATTCAAAAGGACCTGGGATAGGCACGTGGGATCTCTCGGAGAGAGAAAGAGATAATGGTTAATGCGGATGGGCAGACTAGATGGTCCATTTGGCCTTTATCTGCCATCTATGTTTCCCCCATATCTGTCTCAATAGCAGACCATGGAATTTTCCTCCAGGAACTTGTGCAAACCTTTTTTAAAACCAGCTACATTAACTGCTCTTACCATATCCTCTGGCAGTGCTTTCCAGAGCATAATTATTCTCTGAGTGAAAAAAATATTTCCTCCTATTGGTTTCTGCATGCATGTTGCTCAGAGTGCTTCCGATCTGCCCTGCAGTTTTATTATTTTCAGGTAGTTTTTTCTTGTTTTGTTTGGAGGCTTGGTATCCAGAGATTCCCACTTGTTGGGACCGTTGCCTGGTAGAAGATGTATGGCAGAAATATGTTGCTACAGGATCAGCCCTTGGGGACACCTAGCTAGCCAGCCTGGTTTTATATATTTTGAGCTCAAAGGCATCTCCTGCATAGCTACTCGCATCCCTGATTTACTCAAGAGCTTAACCACAGGCTGTTTGGCTCCTTCCCAGCCCAGCTGGCACTAACATTGGGCTGGGTGCATGGTCATCCGCTCCCAGGGGTTGATGCTCAATCTGACCTCAATCCAACTGACAGCAAGAAGACCAGGTACATCCAGTGAATCTATGAGGCAGAGTTAAACAGAAATAGATGGCAGATAAGGGCCACGGCCCATCTAGTCTGCCCACCCCAATGACCCTCCCCTACCTTTCTCTGTGAATAGATCCCACGTGTCTATCCCATTTGGCCTTAAAATCAGGCACGCTGCTGGCCTCAATAACCTGAAGTGGAAGACTGTTCCAGCGATCAACCACCCTTTCAGTGTAAAAGAATTTCCTGGTGTCCCCGTGCAGTTTCCCGCCCCTGATTTTCCATGGATGCCCCCTTGTTGCCGCGGGACCCTTGTAAAAGAAGATATCTTCTTCCACCTCGATGCGGCCCGTGAGATACTTGAATGTCTCGATCATGTCACCCCTCTCTCTGCATTCCTCGAGTGAGTACAGCTGCAACTTATCCAGCCGTTCCTCGTACGGGAGAATCTTGAGTCCCGAGACCATCCTGGTAGCCATTCTCTGGACCGACTCCAGTCTCAGCACATCCTTACGGTAATGCGGCCTCCAGAATTGCACACAGTATTCCAGGTGGGGGCCTCACCATGGATCTATACAATGGCATAATAACTTCAGGCTTAAGGCTGACGAAACTCCTGCATATGCAACCTATGATTTGCCTTGCCTTGGATGAAGCTTGCTCCACTTGATTGGCAGTCTTCATGTTCTCACTGACGATCACCCCTAAGTCTCGTTCTGCTTCAGTTCTTGTTAGGATCTCGCCATTAAGGGTGTAAGTCTTGCATGGATTTTGGCTGCCCAGGTGCATGACTTTGCATTTTTTGGCATTGAAGCTGAGTTGCCAGGACCTAGACCAGCACTCCTGTAGGAGTAGGTCGTGCATCATGTTGTCGGACATTGAATTTATGTCTGTTGTGCTTTTGCCCACTACATTGCTTAGTTTGGCGTCATCGGCGAATAATGTTATTTTACCTCAGAGCCCTTCTGCCAAGTCTCTTATAAAGATGTTGAATAGGATCGGGCCCAGGACCGAGCCCTGCGGCACTCCACTGATTACCTCCGTCATTTCGGAGGGGGTGCCGTTCACCACTACCCTCTGAAGCCTACCTCCAAGCCAGTTCCTAACCCATTTCGTCAATGTGTCGCCCAATCCTATAGAACTCATCTTGCTCAGCAACCTGCGGTGTGGTACGCTATCGAATGCTTTACTGAAGTCCAGGTATACGATGTTCCAGCTGAAATCTTAGGCTGAGACTGGCAGACACTGCAAGGCAAAGCGAGTAAAGCTATTATAGTCTGTGGGAAAAATTGGGGAGGGGAGTCTCCAAAACTCAATTTTGAAGGTGTTTGTAGCCAGAGGCTAGGTTCCCCACCTCTGAAACCCCTCACTCTGCATTTTATGACTGTAAGGAGTCTCCACGGGCTGTTTTTGGTGCAGTTTTATTGGTGGTGGCCAACTTGGATTTTAAACAATCTTTTTTTTTTTGTTGTTGAAGCATCAAAACCCCTCTATTTTGCTTAAAATCAATAGGGACGGACTCCTCAAACCTTCTTACCCATATATCATGCCAGGTTTATGCTGGATGACTGGCCGGGGAATCTCCATGTCTCATGTGCAACAGAGCACATGGGGAGGAGTGGGAGCCTTGGGCTCAGCCTCCTCCAGGACTGGGGACCTGGAGAGGTGTGTTCTCAGGGTAAGGGCCCTTTCCCGGTGCCTCTGAAGATGGTTTGGTCAAGTGTAGTTACGTGGGTGCCGCAGGGCCCAGGAGTCCCAGCAGGGGGTCTTTGAGACCCCCCATTACAAAGCTTCATTCCAGATTTTGTGAGCTTTAGTGGAAAGCCTATTTGAACTGCTGAGGATCCTCAGTGTGTGAAGTGCATCAGTGGTGATAGGACAGGGGAACTCCCCTCAACATGTGCCCTGACCAGCTGAGGACCTGGACTAGGAAGTTCAGTCTGTTATAGACTGGGAGGATGGAAAGTCTGATTTTTATGCCACTTTTGTCCCAGGATGGAGTTTCTCTGTCAGAGCTGGCTTCTTTGCATGAGATCAGCAGTCAGGCGGTGGCAGGAGTGGAGCAGGGGAAGACCCTCCACAGTGCACTGGCAGTTCAAAGCCTCTGCACTCTCAGGCATCAGACATCTGCCAACAGGACAAAAGTAGTTAAACTGAAAAATTCTTAGGATTAATTAGTAACTCTCCTAAACCTCCGCCCTTCTGAAAATCTTCACTAGCATAGCTGTGCTGTAGCCCCTGAACAAACTGCAGCTAAGGTCGGTAGAAGAATATTTGCTGTCCTAAGCACATCGTCAGCCTTAGGTCTAACTGAAACTGCTATCCCTGGGATTGACAGCATGGAATCTTGCTAGGTACTTGTGACTTTTAACAGTCTATCTTGCCTATTCTGCTTCTAGCAGTGGCCAATCAATTTGCTTCCTGATAGCTATTCTTATGTTCTCAACTTTCAGCCTTCTAATCCCTCAAGAAAACATGTTTTAAATTTTAGAGTGTGTGCATGCGCATAAATAATGACAATTTCTAAAAGCCTTTTCTCTGGTCAATAGGTTGTTTTTTTTTTTTTTTTTTTTATCACCCGCCCTTATCCAGGGCGTGTTCCACACCAACATACAGAATAAAACATTACATTTATCATACAAAACACATTGAGACAACACTATAATAAACTACTTACATATAAAATCAAATCGTATAAGACATGAACATTGTTTAATATCAATAACTAGCCAACCCTATCATACATCAAAAATGTAAAATTACATTAAGGCACACAAGATGCTGCAATGAAAAACATCCTGTGCCAAATGGGACAAACCAGACCATTGAAATACTTCAGTGACCAGCACTCAGCCCTCAACAGTCATCACTCCTATCCCCCACAGCCAAACTCATACCATATATTTTCATCTTACAGAACAGATGTCTTTGAAGTTCTGTAAATTTTGCTGTTGGTGAATATATCCTGGCACCAATATAGTGAAAAACACTGTTCCTGGAAGAGGAAAGCCTTAAGTCCTGCACAGCTGGCACAAACAGATCACAATGCTCAATAGAGCGGAGCAGTAGCCAGCAAGATGCTCTGGACAAGGTGTTTGGGGGCCAACTTCTGTAAGCACCTGAAAACCTTTACCAGGAACATACTCCGTCTGTGAGTACTACTGAATTCTGGGCCACCTGAAGCGCACTCAGCACTGGCTCTGGCACTGCCAACCAGAAAGCACCATGGTCTGCTCCACCATCCTAAAGAATAAGGCCCAGAGTAGATGACGGCAGATCAAGACCCGAATGGTCCATCTAGTTGGGGGTTTCTCTTCGTCTCTGCCCGGTACTGAAGTCTCTGTCAGAGGTCACTCCAGTCCATCCAGGTCTGCCCAGTACTGGCCTTAGCTCTTCTTTTCTCTGTGTCCGCCCCCTCCCCCCACAACACCTGGGTCGGTCCAACAAGGGGGTCAAAGTGCTGCTCCCCTAAAAAGGCCTCGAGCCTACGAAATGCAGCACCAGCAAGACTTGTTTTCCCAGCAGAAAGCGCTGCCTTTGTCGCCGACGTATCGACCACTCTCAGCAAACTGCTCCAGCCGCTAGGCTAGAGTGAGGCTTGCAACGCACTGGAAGAGGCTATTGGCGGACTAGAATGAGGCGGGGAGCGGCCATTGGAGCATGAGAACGAGGATTGACCACAGTTCCGCGTCTGCGCCGTCGCTGCCGGCCTACGGGCTGTTTCCTGCGCCTGCGCAGACGCTTCGGCGAGTCTTTTGCAATGGCGGCCACGGTGTCGGTGTCGCTTGAGGGCTCGGGCGGGCCGAGCTCCGTGTTGTCGGCCGTTTCCCAGGCTGCAGCCGGGCCGGGCACGGCGGCGGGACTGGGCCCCGCCGCCTGGAACCGTTCTGTGGAGCGAGCGCTGGAAGAAGCGGCGGTGACCGGAGTGCTCAACCTCAGCGGCAGGAAACTGAAGGATTTCCCGAGGGGCGCCGCCAACCAGGACCTGACAGACACCACGCGGGCCGGTGAGGGCGAGGGCGGCAGCCCAAAGACACTGGTGGTGCTGCTGCGAAAGGGGGGCGGGGATCACACAAGACTAGCCTTAGTGGGTCCATCAAGCCACGGTGGCCAATCCAGGTCCCTAGTACTTGGCCAAAACCCAAGGAGTAGCAACATTCCGGAACCCCAAAGAGTAGTGACATTGCATGCGGAATTCCCAAAGAGTAATAAGATTCCGGAACCCCAAAGAGTAGCAACATTCCATGCAGAATCCTCAAAGAGTAACAAGATTCTAGAACCCCAAGGAGTAGCGACATTCCATGCGGAATCCCCAAAGAGTAACAAGATTCCGGAACCCCAAAGAGTAGCGACATTCCATGCGGAATCCCCAAAGAGTAACAACATTCCGTTATCTCAGTAAGCAAGATTCCGGGACCCCAAAGAGTAGTGACATTGCATGCGGAATTCCCAAAGAGTAATAGGATTCCGGAACCCCAAAGAGTAGCAACATTCCATGCAGAATCCTCAAAGAGTAACAAGATTCTAGAACCCCAAGGAGTAGCGACATTCCATGCGGAATCCCCAAAGAGTAACAAGATTCCGGAACCCCAAAGAGTAGCGACATTCCATGCGGAATCCCCAAAGAGTAACAACATTCCGTTATCTCAGTAAGCAAGATTCCGGGACCCCAAAGAGTAGTGACATTGCATGCAGAATTCCCAAAGAGTAATAAGATTCCGGAACCCCAAAGAGTAGCGACATTCCATGCGGAATCCCCAAAGAGTAACAACATTCCGTTATCTCAGTAAGCAAGATTCCGGAACCCCAAGGAGTAGCGACATTCCATGCGGAATCCCCAAAGAGTAACAACATTCCGTTATCTCAGTAAGCAAGATTCCGGGACCCCAAAGAGTAGTGACATTGCATGCAGAATTCCCAAAGAGTAATAAGATTCCGGAACCCCAAAGAGTAGCAACATTCCATGCAGAATCCCCAAAGAGTAACAAGATTCCGGAACCCCAAAGAGTAGCGACATTCCATGCGGAATCCCCAAAGAGTAACAACATTCCGTTATCTCAGTAAGCAAGATTCCGGGACCCCAAAGAGTAGTGACATTGCATGCGGAATTCCCAAAGAGTAACAAGATTCTGGAACCCCCAAAGAATAGCGACAGTCCATGCGGAATCCCCAAAGAGTAACAAGATTCCGGCCTAGTTCAGAAAACTACCTGTGTGCTGACCTTGCCTGTGTTCTGATGCCCTGGATCAGAACTTATCAGACCTCCAGCCCTACAACAGAAGAGCAAAGTAGGAATTAAATTGTTGGTGAAGGAACTAGTGAAGTCATTTGAGGTCTACATTGAAAAATAATAATGATGATGAGCCACTATACATAGCAATATATGATGACTGACCTATTTAAGTGTAAATTAAGTCATCGAGGAAATGAATCCAATATTGTAAAAAGCAGTTCTAAAACAAATCCACAAATAGGGCAATCTGAAATAAAAAGTAACTAATGAAAAATATGTATATACGTAGCCAAAAGTGCAAATGCCACTACATAAATAAGGGCACAATATATAGGATAATCCAGTCCATCCATCTATAAACCTAGATTTGAACAATGATGTAAGTACATCAGCAGACAAAAGAACTATGAAACTAGGAGAGCAAAGAAAAAAGACTTGATATATATAAGATATGTGAAAAGTACTATAAATACACATGGGCTAAGAAGGGTAAATCAAAACAAAACAAAAATGACATAAAGCAAAGAACAGTGTGGGGAAGAAACACAAAGTTTCAAAGTGAAGCCAGAGGTTCATAAAAAATTGTGCCAAGTGGCCCAAACTAGTCTATTGGAAAAACGGAAAAAGCTTAAAACTCATAAGAAATAAAGTAAATCCTGACAACCTGCAGAAAGAACATTTTATCTATGAGAATTACCTGACCAGAAACTACTATATGAAAGCAGCAGAACATGGGCCAAAAAGGCTAAAAGAAGCAGACCAAAAAAAGGTGTGTGGGGGTCATGCAACGGACTAGAAATACAAGCAAAGCTAAAGCCAGCTGTGAAAAGCCCAAAGGATTGCTAAGAGCAGCCTCACAAGCATGGAGCTCGCAGGAAGACTGGGATCAAAGAGAAGTGATGTCATCAGAAATGGCAAGACAGGAGAGCGACCCCCCTTCCCCTCATAATTCATTCTCTTCCTTCCCTTTCCTTTTCATGTGGAATCTTCCTCTCCCCCCCCCCCAGTGCCTATTGTAACAACTTTGTCCGATCTTTATGTTGCCATAGTTTAATTTTTTTATTATTATTATTACTCTTTTTTAAACTCCAATTTTAGTAATTGTAAACCATCCAGATATTTGTTTGATGGTCGGTATATCAAACTGTAAATAAACTTGCAGATATAACACAGCAAAAATTCAATATGTTAAAACAAAGCATGGCAAATTTAAAACAGACTCAGTTTAAATGAGTGAAAGTTACAAAAAAGCTTCAGTGACTGGTATGATAATTCAAAATGTGTTTGTAAAAAATGCATCTATTGATACATGAGAGAAATAATACTAATACAATGGAAACATAATACATGCAAAACTCCTATAATAAAACAAATAAATATAAACCTGAACTGCTCAAATAAAGGAACATATAACTTCCTTAGCATAAGAATAGCCATACTGGGTCAGACCAATGGTCCTAGTCCATCTAGCCCAGTATCCTGTTTCCAACAGTGGCTAAACCACAAGTACCTGACAGAAACCCAAATAGTAGCAACATTTCATGCTACCCATCCAGGGCAATCATTCTTTTTGTGTCTCCCTGTGTGTTCGTCTTCCATGAGGCTGTCTTTTCTCCTTTTCTTACACTACCAATGCAGGGTAAGCAGTGGTTTCCCCCATGCCTATTTCAATAGCAACCTATGAACTTAAATACAAACTTTCATTGAAAATGGCCAACCAGAACACAGATTTTGTGAACTGATCAATCAGATCAACATTTGTCATCGAACTCCCTCATTCGGTTCTCTGGGGTAAATTGTTTTAAGTTTATGAATCCAAAACGGTTCGCGATAGTTTAAACATCTATTTCAATGTTTTAATAAGCCAGTTGAGAATCCTGTAGTGCCTTTTTCACCAGATGAGCTGAACCTATTCTTTGAGTCTGTGCTCTGGGGAGTGTGGATGTAAAGTGGACTAGTTCTGAACCAGTGACAGAAGTTTTTGTAAGTAAGGTACTTCCTGCTTGTAAGCCGACAGTAGAGACTGGAGATTTGTGTTTGCCAGTGATTCTTCAGAGTTTGGATAAGGAGGTTTGTCCAGTGCTAATGAAGATTATTAATATCATCCTACAGAATGGAAAGGTTCCAAATAGATAAAAAAATTGCCACAATTCATCCGATAATTAAAGATAGAAAAATAGGTGTAGAGATGATTCAAAATTTCCGTCCAGTGGCAGCTCTGCCAGTATTTTCAAAAATCGTGGAACAAGTGGTTTATCTTCAGTTAGAAAAGCATATGGAAGAAAATGAGATATTAGATAATCATCAATATGCGTTTCGTAAATACCGCAGTACTGAAACTTTGTTAGTCTCGCTTTTGGATGAAATGAGATGTGGGTTTGAGAAGGGGGAGGAATATCTGTCTGTTTTTCTGGATATATTAGCCGCCTTTGATACCCTTGATCATGCAATATTAATGGAACGACGGGGGGGGGGGAAGTTCATGCATAGTTCAGTTAATTTTTGAATAATAGGAAACAGGAAGTTTTTGTCAATGGCAAATTGTCAGGTCAAAGAGGAATAAGCCCTTTCAGCAACACTATTTAATATTTACATCTGTCTGCTGTGTGTATTACTATGACAGTTGTTTTTCCCAATTGGAGAATCATTGGCAAATGCCATTAGGAGGTTGAAAACTGTGCTCCTTGAAGTAAAAAGATGGATGGACAATAACAAGCTCATGTTAAATATCTCCAAGACAAAAGTGATGTTTTTGTCAAGTGCCGTGAATATAAATATACCTGAGTCTGTACAAATTTTAGGGACAATTATCGACCTTTCCGATGAGGTTAAATACCTGGGAGTTATTTTAGATGCCCGCTTGTCCTTTCAACCTCACATTCTTGCCACGGTTAAGAAGATTTATTTTAAATTACGATTGATGAACAATCTTAAATCTTATCTGTGTGGTGCCAATTTTAAGTGCTCTCTACAATCTGCAGTGTTGTCCAGTTTGGACTATTGCAATTTGCTGCTGCTAGGTGTTCCCAAGTTCAATTCATGTGCTACAAGTTACATAAAACTCAATTATTGGCATTATGTTTGGTACTGGGACATTTGACCATGTGTCTTAATTTTATGTGGTTGAGGATTGATTTTAGAATAGGACAAACTGCTGTTGCTAACTTTCCTTTGCCTCTTTGGAATGGCTCCGAGATATTTGATCAACTCTATATCTGACTATGTACTCAAGCTGGAGAGTTAAATGTTCCTACTATACAGCAGGCAAGGTTGAAAGTCACAAGAATGGGAGCTTTTTCTTGTGCTGGTCCAGAAGTGCGGCATGCTATTCCATTGTATAGTAGAAAGCAAAAAGATGTCTTTTCAAAAGCCTCTTAAAAATAGTCACATCTTTTTTTACAAAATGAACCATGGGTGCTGAACATTTTTATTGGCTAATTTGTATGATATGTTGATGAAGTTTATACATGTATATTTGTAATCTTATTGTGAATGTGGTATTGTAACCCACCGTGTTAAAGGGGGGATATAACTAAAAACCCCATAAGACTCCAAATGAAATCCTCCTCTGACTGAGATGCTGCATGCCAATGAACAATCATCTTTGTTCCTATATGTATTCTGCTTCTATGTTCATTCAAATGCAGTAGCATAGTTTGCATTCCCCATATAAACTAAAGAACAAGGACAAATCTATATTTCACATGGGAGAAATCACCTGTGGTACTATTTTGGATTCTGGGGTTTGGCCAGGTACTAGGGATCTGAATTGGCCGACGTGAGAACGGGCTACTGGGCTTGATGGACCATTGGTCTGACTCAGTAAGGCCATTCTTATGTTCTATTAGAATAGTATTGCCATATGAAAAAATATTTCTTCCTATTGCTTTCTCTGCTCACCTGCTGCTGCTACTGTTTCGAGTGAGGGAGGGAGGGGCGATTATCATAAGAACATAAGATTTGCCATTGCTGGGTCAGACCAGAGGTCCATCGTGTCCAGCTGTCCGCTCACACAGCGGCCCTTAGGTCAAAGACCAGTGCCCTGTTTGAGACTAGCATTACCTGCGTATGTTCTGCTCCAGCAGGAACTTATCCAACCTTTTCTTGACTCCCTGAAGGGTGCTTTCCCCTATAACAGCCTCTGGAAGAGCGTTCTAGATTTGGATATATCCTCTTCGGTAAATACAGACGCAAAAAATGTGTTCAGTTTGTCGGCGATGGCTTTGTCCTCCTTTAGTACTCTCTATTCCATGGTCATCTAACGGCCCCACCGCTTCCCTCACGGGTCGTTTCCCCTTAATATATCAAAAGAACGGCTTAAAGTTTTTTGCCTCCTTGGCTATTTTTTCCTCGTAGTTCCTTTTGGCCTCTCTTACCGCCTTATGGCTCTTGCTTTGATGTTGTTTGTGCTTTATCCAGTTTTCGTCCGTTTTTGTCCTTTTTCATTCCTTAAACAAAGTCTTCTTGACTCTGATTGTTTCCTTCACTGCTACAGTGAGTCACACCGGTTCCATGTTCTTTTTCCTCTTGGAACCCTTGTTGATATGCGGTATATATAGATTTTGCGCCTCGGTGACTGTGTCTTTAAAAAGAGACCATGCTTGCTCTAGGGCAGGGGTGCCCACACTTTTTGGGCTTGCTACTTTAAAAAGACCAAGTCAAAATGATCTACCAACAATAAAATTAAAAAACACAAAGCACACTATACGCTGAGAAAATGTTAATTATCATTCATATTCTGGGTTTTTTTCAAAGAGGTCAAGGCAGATGACTCTATGCATTGTCACCTCAGTAACAACCATACAAAAATATCCAAATATACCCCCTCCCTTTTTACTAAACCACAATAGCAGTTTTTAGCGCAGGGAGCTGCGCTGAATGCCCAGCGCTGCTCTCGACGCTCATAGGCTCCCTGCGCTAAAATCTGCTATTGTGGTTTAGTAAAAGGAGGCCATAGTGCAAAATATAGACAGTAGATATAAATTCAGACACATTTTGATCACTAAATTGAAAATAAAATCATTTTTCCTACCTTTGTTGTCTGGTGAGTTCATGAGTCGTGGGATACTGAGAGAAGTATCCAGGTAATAAGTATAGAAACCCGACCAGGTCGTGCATGTGCAAAACCGGAGGGTTAGGACTTCGATGGGAAGATAGGACTTCAATGGGAAACCAGGGTGGCAAGGGGGCCCCTTCTGGTGATTCAGACAGGTGACCTGTTTGGGCCGCCGCGGGAGCGGACTGCTGGGCATGATGGACCTATGGTCTGACCCGGCGGAGGCACTGCTTATGTTCTTATGTTCTTATGTTCTTATGAGTCTCTGGTTGCACTTTCTTCTTTTGACTGTGCATCCAATCTTTCTTCCCTTCTTTCAACCTGTATGCTTCCTCTCCTCCAGACCTCATTCCCTCCCCCAACTTTTTCTTCTCTCCCTGCCATTTCTTTCTCCCTGCCTCCCTTTCTTTTTTCTCTCTTCATATCCCCTTTCTTTCTTTCTCCCTGCCCTTCACCAAGCCACTGCTGCCACCATCGGGGAACAGGCTCCCAAGCCGCCGCCATCGGGTAACAGGCCCCAAAGCCGCCACCGCCCCAAGCTCTCCCTGCTTCCCAGCGATTGGCTGGCCCGAACTTCCTCTCTGACGGCAGAATTGACGTCGGGGAGAGGAAGGCTGATTGCCCCAGTAGATTGCCACGGCAAAGTGAGTCTATCATGGACTTGCTTTGACTTAGCGATCTACTGGTCGATCGTGATCGACCTATTGGGCACCCCTGCTCTAGGGTATTTACAGTGCTTATCCTCTTCTTAATCTTCTTCCTCACCATGACTCTCATCCCTTCGTAGTTCCCTTTTTGGCAGTTCAGTGCCATTGCAGTCATTTTGGATCAATTTTTTGTTCCTGTGTGTAGGCTCTGCTGCTGTGGGGAACGGAGGGGTGTGTTGTCATAAGAACATAAGAATTGCCTTGTCGAACGCCTTCTGAAAATCTAGATATATGATGTCGACTGGATCTCCCTTATCTATCTGCCTATTAACCCCCTCGAAGAAGTGCAGTAAGTTTGTTGGACCAGAGGGAGGGTTGTCAGGACTGGTTCTGCTGCTTCTGGTATGAGAGGGAGGGAGGAAGTGGGGGGGGGGGAGAGAAACTACAGTTATCTGGCATCCACCAATCCCCATGGCTAAAACATCTTCAATATTTTAACAAGTCTAGAGGCATCAAATATGAGGTAAAACACAAGTCAGTGATCCCATTCTTCATTGGTATAATATTGTAGAAACTATTTTCTATGGGCATGCTTAGCATGTTTATGAGCTTGCTTCAATCTTCATTTGTTGAAGAAATTCTTTTAATTTTGAAATGGTGGCTAATCAGCAAATTTCTCCTATGGTGATAGGATGATTGGTAGAAAGCTTTAATTAGTTGTTATGATAAATACGCTTTCGATAGATGTTACAACCTTCTCATGAGACTTCCAAAAATGAAATAGAAATTTGGCTATTAGTCACTGTAAATTTCAAATAGTCTTTTAAAATTGTCTAACAAAAGATCTCTTAGGGAGAGGAAGAGATAGTGGGTGGGAAGACTGGATGGGCCATTTGGCCTTTATCTGCCATCATGTTTCTATGTTAAAAGCTTCAAATAAAATCATATCATTCAAAACTCTATACCAAAAACCAATTGTTTAAATTATGGAGCCGGATAGACATACTTTTCTTCAAATTTCCCCATGTAAAGGGTGGTTATCAATAGAGCAAAAAGGAGTTTCCATAGCTATTTCATGAACTTGTCGATAAAAATGATTTCCAAATACATAACAACTCTGAAACAATACCAGTTGGCTAAAGAGCATAAAATTTATTGAAATGCAACCAATTTTCCATATTCTGCTGTAAAACTGCTTTAAACATCTTTAATGCTATATACATTGGAATTAATGTATATATGGTAATAAAGTTACATTCAACGTAACAAACCAAGCTTGATCAGAGAGATGTTCCAAATTGATTCAAAAATTGCAACCTTTGACATCAGTGGGTTTTACACTTTTGCTGCATGTACTACTTTTCGACTGTATTGCTGTTTCTCTGTTGTTTTCTGTTGTAAATAAACAATTACAAAAAAAAAAATTTCCAACCTTCAAATATGATCAGCTTTGGTGACAATAGGTTTTAAATAACAATCAAGGAAAACTAATGATTGATCCCCTTGTAGAAACATAAGAATAGCCATATTCAAACAGACCAGTGGTTCATCTTGTTTCTAGCAATGACCAGTCCAGGTCAACATTCCATGCAGTGGCTTCCCCCATGTGTTTATCAATGACAGACTATGGACTTTTCCTCCAGGAACTTGTCCAAATCTTTCTTAAAACCAGCTCCGCTCTCCGCTCTTACCACATCCTCTGGCAATGCATTCCAGAGCTTCTATAAAGTATTTCCCTGTAACTTGATTGAGTGCCCCCTAGTCTTTGTCATTTTTGACGGAGTGAAAAATCGATCCACTCAGGATTTAGTAGACTTCAATCCTATCTCCCCTCAGCTGTCTCTTTTCCAAGCTGAAGAGCCCTAACCGTTTTAGTCTTTCCTCATACGAGAGAAGTTCCATCCTCTTTATCATTTTGGTCATTCTTTGAACCTTTTCTAATTCCACTATATCTTTTTATGAGATACAGAGACCAGAGTTGAATGCAATAGTCCAGATGAGGCATTATAATATTGTTGGTCTTAATGTACCATTCCTCTCCTAATAATTCCTAACATCTTGTTTGCTTTTTTTGGCCGCTGCTGCATACTGGGAGGAAGATTTCAGCATATTGTCTACAATGATACCTATATCTTTGTCTTGCATGCTGACTCCTAAGGTGGACCTTAGCCTCCGGTACTATGATTCGGATTATTATTCCCAATGTGTATCACTTTGCATTTGTCCACATTAAATGTCATCTTCCATATTGATGCACAGTTTTCCTACAATTTTTCACAGTCCTCATGTGTTTTAACAGCTTTGAATAGTTTTGTGTCATCTCGCATGTAATTTGCCTCACTTGTCATTCCAGTTTCCAGATCATTTATAAGTATGTTGAATAGCATTGGTTGCAGTACAGACCTTTCTTCATTGAAAAAGTGCTTTAGATGGGTTGAACAGTTTCCATCTGTAGATGGTCTGCGCATGTGCTGGCCTTCCATGCCCGGCAGAGCTGGAAACTTTTTTGCCTTTTTTTTTTTTTTAACTTCATGAGCCTGTGGTTTTAACCCTCTTTAAAACCACAGGCTTGCACTGTGGGGAAAGGCAGGAGAGTCGAGGCAGAGAGCAGGGCAGTTGGAAAGGACCTGAGCGACTGGTCCTCTGCAGTCGCTTATTTTTTGATCGGCCAGCCCAGTTGGTGTCCATAATTTTTTTTAGTGAATTTCTGCCTGCCTGTATTTGCATGCCGTTCCCCCTGATTTGCATGCACGGATTGGATTGGGTGTGGATATGCTCGGGAGGAAGGTTAGTGAATCGGGTCGGGGTCGCTAAGTGGTCGGGACACGATTGGTGGGCTTAGTGAATCTAACCCTTTGAGAATTGCTGCTGTACTTTGAATATACAAAAGTTAGTTCAACCCACCTTTTTTGAATGTATAAAGAGAAAGCTATGAGATCCCTTCTTGAAAATGGGACCACACTATTCGTGTCTAATTACTAGGGCAAGAGTGTTCAATGTTGGATCTCGAGGGTCACAACCCATTGGGTTTTCAGAATTTCCCCAATGAATATGCATGATATCTATTTGCATACAGTGGAGGCTGTGCATGCAATTTGAACGTGCAGGTGGGGAAAATGAGCATTGAACTAGGGTGACCAAAATGCTTTGATCTGGTCTTGAATTTGTTCCATTGCACGCATGAAATCTTCATTCAGATTTACCAAAGACTCATCTTGTCCCTCTTGACATGGAACCGTAATGGGCTGTGCTGATATTTGAGTGAACTTGATTTTCTCTTTCAGATTTGTCACGGAACCGGCTAACAGAGATTCCTATGGAGGTCTGTCACTACATTTCTCTGGAGATTCTCAACTTATACCAAAATTGTATGCGCTGCATTCCAGAAGCAATTTTGAACCTACAGGCCTTAACTTTTCTAAATATCAGGTAATGGTGCTATACTTCGCTTTTGTGTTATGTTTAAAAAAGTAAAGCTGAAAACCCTTTTTCTGGCGCTTTAAAAAAAAAAAGTCAGGCAAAGGCAAATTTGCAGCCAAGATGACAGCCGGGCGCTCACCTAATCTAGCCGGGCGGGGCGCCCGGTTGAAAGGCGCTAGGGAGAACACTGGTTTAATATCAGAGTGCTGCAGGCTAGTCTTGGAACGTAATAAGAAGATTCCTTGTTAGCTTGGCTTGATGTTTGTAAAGCAATTTCTTAAATAAGAACCCTCTTTTGAAAATTTGTGCAAATATGAACAGGGGTGGCAAATCCTAGGTGCCAGACAGCTCAGGTAGAAGGCAGCTGCTACGGCAGGCCCAGGTGGAAATTGAGCTGTCACAACAACTATGCCTTAATGAGAGCAGACACAGGTAAGTCAATGCTCTTGCCCAGGACAGATCCTTAATTGGAAAGGCAATTCCCCAAGAGCCAATGAGTCTTCCAATGCCATCTGAGCAGCTATAGAGGAGCAGAGTCTGGAGTGGTACTGGAGAAGGGTGGACGTGGTCCCATCTCCACAAAAGTGGAAGGAAGGAAGAGATGGGAAACTATAGGCTTGTAAGTCTGACTTCTGTGGTAAACAAATTAATGGAAACACTTTTAAAATAGAGAATAGTGAAGTTTCTGAAATTCAGTGGATTACAAGACCTGAGGCAACATGGATTCACTAGAGACAGGTCTTGTAAGATAAATGTCATCAATTTCTTTGAGTGGGTGAATTGGATAGAGGGAGAGCACTAAATGTGGTGTATTTAGATAGTAGCAAAGCCTTTGAAAGTGTTTCACACAGGCATCTAAAAAATAAACTGAGTGTCCTCGGTATGGGCCCTAAAGTGACGGACTAGGTCAGGAACTGGTTGAGTGGAAGGCGATAAGAGGGTAGTGGTCAGTGAAGATCACGCTGAAGAAAGGGATGTTATCAGTGGGGTGCCTCAAGATTCAATTCTTGAGCCTGTTCTTTTTAACATTTTTGTAAGCAATATTGCTGAAGGGCTGTCTGGTAAGATTTGCCTCTTTGCAGATGATGCTAAAATGTGTATTAGAGAAAGATACTCCTGATGGTGAGAATACCATGAGGAATGACCTAGCCAAGCTTGAAGAATGGTTTGAAATTTGGCAGCTAAGATTTAATGCTAAGAAATGCAAGGTCATGCATTTGGGCTGCAAAAACCCAAAGAAATGGTGCAGTTTAGGGTGTGAAGAACTTTTGTGCACGAAAGAGGAGTGAGCCCTGGATATGATAGTACGTGATGATCTTATGGTGGCCAAACAGGTTGAAAAGGCAATGGCAAAAGCTAGAAGGATGCTTGGGTGCATAAAGAGAGGAATGGCTAGTAGGAGGTATTGGTGCCCTTGGTGAGACCTCATTTAGAATACTGTGTACAATTCTGGAGACTGCATCTTCATAAAGATACAAAGGGGATGGAGTTGGTCCAGAGGAATGTTTACTAAAATGGTCGGTAGTCTTTGTCATATAAGTTGGAGGAAAGATGGCAGAGGGGGAGATATGATAGAGATGTTTAAATACCTACATGGCATAAATGCACATGAGTTGAGTCTCTGGAATGAGGGGGCTTAAGATGAAGGTGAAAGGGGATAGATTCAGAAGTAACCTCAGAAATTACCTTTTTCATGGAAAGGATGATGAATGCTTGCAAGTGTATCTGACTTCAAAACAGCTTGGGACAAGTACATTGGATTAGAGAATGACACGGAGACAAATTTGTCCCCGTCCGCACGAGTTTTGTCCCTGCCCCATTCCTGTAAGCTCTGCCTTAACCGCACAAGCCTCGAACACTTATGATTTTAAAGTGTTTGAGGCTTGTGCAGATGAGAATAGAGCTTGCAGGAATGGGGCGGGAAAATTTTGCTCCCGTGTCATTGTGTTCGTTGGATCTCTAAGGGAGAGGAGGGGATAGTGGATGGCATGGTTAGGCAGACCAGATGAGTCATATGGTCTTTATCTGCCTTCATTTTTTTATGTTTCTGTGAGCTTGGAATAATGGGAGAAATGAAGAATTGAAGGTAAAGAAAAAACCTCAGAGTACAAGTATTTACAAAAACAAGGCAAATCCCAGCCCAAACACCTGCTAGGCATTCCTTAGTATATTACCCCTGTAATTGAAGCTTCCAAGAAAAGCTGGAATGGTCTCGTTTATTAGTATAGTAATATTCCAAAACGTCACGGCTTTTGTGGCCCATGTATAACTTTGAGTAAACTGTTTGAATTGCAAGTCAATTTAATTTTTTGATTACATCAAATAATGGGTTTCTAACAAGATTCAGGATTTTTAAAAATGGTAAAATATATTTAAAAAGTAACATGCAGATAAACCATGTGAGACCTAGTTTAAGGAAGGCCAAACCTAAGTCATGTGTGGTGCACCAGTACTACACCTTGTTTTATTTTGAATAACAGATCGGAGAAGGTTATCATGCCACTGTATCGGGCCATGGTCCGCCCCCACCTGGAATACTGTGTCCAGCACTGTTTGTCATACATGAAGAAGGACATGGTATTACTCGAAAGGGTCCAGAGAAGAGTGACTAAAATGGTTAAGGGGCTGGAAGAGTTGCCGTACAGCGAGAGATTAGAGAAACTGGGCCTCTTCTCCCTTGAAAAGAGGAGACTGAGAGGGGACATGATAGAATCATTCAAGATAATGAAGGGAAAAGACTTAGTAGAAAAAGACAGACTGTTCACACTCTCCAAGGTAGAGAGAACGAGAGGTTAAAGTTAAAAGGGGACAGTTTACGTACAAATGTAAGGAAGTTCTTCTTCACCCAGAGAGTGGTAGAAAACTGAACACTCTTCCGGAGGCTTTTATAAGGGAAAACACCCTCCAGGGATTCAAGACAAAGTTAGACAAGTTCCTGCTGAACCAGAACGTAAGCAGGTAAGGCTAGTCTCAGTTAGGGCACCGGTCTTTGACCTGAGCGGACTGACCCAGCAGCAGCAATTCTTATGTTCTTAATAGTTGGCAGAGCATAATCCTATCAAACTTGCCCTCTCACCATGCCCATATGTTACAGCCACCCTTAAAGGATCAGATCATATAACTTGGGTCAAATGTCATATGATCAAAAGACCCACTGAAGATCAGGGGAAAGAAATGTTAGCCCAGGCAGGACACATAAGGGGAAATTTAAAGGAAAGGATTGTTATTCACAAAGTATTCCCAGATAAGCCATTTTATCAAATTTTATTAAACTTGCAAACTTGAAGAAAATAGGAAAATGGAAAACAAGGTTCTTGTATGACTTGAAAGAAAAGCTTCTAGTTTTATTTGAATTATGATCCCTTAACAAGCAAATATTTTTTCAGAGCTACAACACCGATAATGCAAATTTACAGCTAAGTGATACTCCAATGTGAAACGTGGCCTGTATTCAATTTTGTTAGAGTCAGACTTGAATCTCCTTAACTGGTACAGTCAAGCCTCGTCAGATCAATCAATGTCTTTGCTTCTTTTAACGCTCTTGAAACCTGCTTTGCTAGAAAACATATGTCAGGTCCTTGCTCCAAAACTTCACGCTAATGCCTGGACCAATCTGTGATTGGAGACTGTCCATTCAGTTAAGCAGTACTGGGCAGTCATCAGGTGAAGGTGTTGAGACATTCATATAAGAAACTGGCACAACCCTGAGCTTGGCAGCTGATTGTCCTTGCTTGTTAATTGATCAGCTGCTTCCCTGTAAACATCTTGACTATGTCATTGCTTTTGAATGGACTCTTTGCTGAATGTTTGTATCTTTAATGACCCGTCTTCATTTTGTCTCTATGCAATGTAGTCGGAATCAGCTTTCCACGTTGCCTGTACATGTGTGCAGTCTGCCCTTGAAGGTTTTGATTGCTAGTAACAATAAGTTGGTCTCCTTGCCGGAGGAAATTGCACAACTTCAGCAGCTAACAGAGCTGGTAAGTACATAATGTAAGATTTTATTGAGTCACTTTGGCATTTTACAAAAGGATACCAGGGAGCTCTTTCCCCAGAGATCTTTAGGGTCAAGTGGTCTAGGGCTCCGCACCGCATCATCACAGGTTTTGATGAATCTTAACATGACCCAAACGAACTAAGTTTAAGATGCTCTTTCTTTGCTACCATACCACAACCATGTACAGTATCCGTGCACAATTTTGGCAACTGTGAAGCAAAACAAATGAAACTTGGCAATCTTATACAACTTTTTACAATCTATTCAATGAAACTAAGGCGGATTTTCATTTTATGAAACTGATGTACATAAAAAAGCCTCAAAGGGGGATGAAAAAATGAATTGGGCTAAAAAAGTTTCAAAGTTTTGCCTTCTGTGACTCCTGTAATAATGAAGATGTATCCCCGTAAAATTTTGTCTTATTTTGTGACATGACTTTGTTCTCAAATATACGATTTCAACTTATAAGCTAACCTGGTTACTTTATAATTTGAATTTTAAAGTTTGTGGGGGTTTTTCAAATAAATTTCAAAACTTGGGTGTTTTTAATCAGCTTTTAATGAAATGCCGAAATGCTGCCAACACACTCACCAGGGCCCCCTATCCCTCCCCTTTAGAATCACTGAGATCTGGAATAACCTCCCCTCCCCTCTCCGAACCTCAAGCTCCCTCCAACTCTTCCGCAAACACCTAAAAACCTGGCTATTCTCAAAACTGTAACACTTCCCCCCTCTTAGGCCTCTCACCTTCCCCCTTTACACCTAACTCTTTAATCTCTCCACTGTAGTTCCTCTCTCATCTTTCTTCCTGTAAACCGTGCCGAGCTCCGCATTCGTGGAGATGGTGCGGTATATAAACCCAAGGTTTAGTTTAGTTTAGGTCAGAGGCACTGCATTCAAGCAAATCTCACCCCCCTGCGTTATACCCAACTAGTGGACGAACCTGGGGTGAGCTAGCTCCCAAGGGAAAGGTCCCGGAGCCCCAGTCTGATGTGCAGGCTGTCCAGGGAACCCCCCGAAGCAGATGTTCTCCAGCAGTCTTCGATTTCCCATAATCAAGGACATCCCCGCAGGGAATCTCCACAGCGACTGAAAATGGCTGAAATTACTGTAAAATCACAAAAAGATAAGCTCTTAGAGCCTGGCCTGTAGGAATTAAGGCTGGAGTACACAGGAGAATGCTCAGTGGTAAGGTGTGAGGGGGAGGGGGTGAAAGTTTCAACCGTTTTGGGACTTCCTACAGATCCCTGGCAGGAGGAGGGAAATAACCCCCTGGTCCCGGAATAAAGTGAGGAGGTAAGAACCTAATCTTTCATTGCTCACAACGACAAATTAGTTTAGCTTATTTTAATTGAATATATGTCCCTAAGCAAGCAATCTGAACAATTAAAGGACAAAGCCTTCACAATTCATTCTTTTCCCTACTACAGGATGTCAGCTGTAACGAAATTCAGACAATCCCTCCCCAGATTGGCAACTTGGAATCACTGCGGGACCTTAATGTCCGACGGAATCACTTAGTGTGTTTACCTGAAGGTAATGTTCACAGTTCTGATGCAATTCAGGGGTTGGCCTTTTTTCTGCTCTACCAGTAATCCAAATGATCAGTTCGATGCACATAGAAACATGATGGAAGATAAAGGCCACATGGCCCATCTGCAGTATCCAGTATCTCCTCCCCCCCCCCCCCCCCCGAGATCCCACATGCACAATTTTCTAACGTGAATATCTGCTGTTCAGATCTGTTCTCTTCAGTATCTTCAAAACAGGAGCAATTATCATGATGCTGTTTCATTCAGGTACTGTTTTCTCTTATGGCCTGCTGACATGATCGGTTTTCCCTTCTACATTTCAGCAGACTCAAAAATTGACCAGAGAGAACATTTTGGAAGCAGAAACCTACTTCTCAGTACTGCTCTTTAGTTTTTGTGTGTGTTTGTTCCCTATCCTGCGTATCACGCTCTCTCATCCCTGTTTCCCCCCTCCCCCTGCTGACTTCTCTCATGCTCTCCCCATTGTGCCCAATCCATCATTCCTGTTTACCACTAACTCAGTGGTGCCAATTCCAGTCGATAACAACCTGCCACTGACTCTGCAGACTTCCCTCAACTGTGGTCCTGTCAAAGAAAGAGGAAGTGACATCATCGAGGGTGGGACCGCGGTAGAGGGGAGGCTGCAGAGCCCACGCAGGCTGTGCAAAGATTTACTGGTAGTGATTCAGAGGGACCTGACGCCAAATTTTGCGTTCCTGGGGAATTCTGTGCAAATTCTGCATTGCGCAGTAGCACAGAATTCCACCAGGATTAATATTAATTATCTGAGATTACATATGGTACCCGACACTGTATGTCAAAAAGTAAAATCCTCATATCTTTTAATAAAGATATGTACCATTGTATATTGCCCTGATTTCATATTTGGATCAAGTGATTGGCATTGAAGGAGTTGCTCCACTTCTAAGGATTCCCTTCTATTATTTTGTGACCCAAGAAGTTATGTTTTTGTTGTGATCATTCTTCTTTCCTGTTCGTGAATGTGTGTTAAGTTTTGAGAGGTCACAAGAATAGCATAAGCAGTTTTTTTCATGGTGGTTTAAAGATTCTAAGAAAGTCTCTAATCTTGATAGATTCCTTGGGCTTTTTTAGAATTGTGTAAAGTTCCCATCTTTACCCTCCCCGATGAAGTTTTCTTAGTTGAAACAAAGGGCAAGGTTGGAGGAAAATAATGTATTATATGACCACTAAGGAAGATGAAATGGATAAAGACATCGGCAGTCCAGAGAAGATACTTGTATAACATAAGAACATAAGCATTGCCTCTGCCGGGTCAGAACAGGGGTCCATCGTGCCCGGCAGTCCGCTCCCGCGGCGGCCCTCCAGGTCCATGACCTGAAAGTTTTCCCTACCTAACCAAAAATGTCCATACCCTATTCGCTCAATGTCCTGTAAGGTAAACCTCTATCTGTACCCTGTTAGCCCCTTCGCTTCCAGGAAGTCATCCAGTCCCTTTTTGAACCCCAGAATTGTACTCTGTCTTATCACCTCTCCGGGAAGCGCGTTCCAGGTGTCTACCACCCGTTGAGTGAAGAAGAACTTCCTTGCATTCGTTATGAATCTGTCTCCTCAGTTTTTCTGAATGACCTCTTGTTTTAGTTGTCCCTGCTAGTCTAAATAATCTGTCCCTCTCCACCTTCTCTATGCCTTTCATGATTTTATAAGTCTCTATCATGTCCCCTCTCAGTCTCCGCTTTTCCAGGGTAAAGAGCCCCAGCCTGTCTAAACGTTCGGCATATGAAAGGTTCTCCATACCCTTTATCATCCTCGTTGCTCTCCTCTGGACCCTCTCGAGTATTTTGTGTTTTGCTGTTTTGAAGCACATGGGGGCAAAATTCTTTTGCATGAGTGGGACATTTACCAACTCTGAATAAGCAGAATATTTTCCAACAGTAGAAAGGAGTGCATCTATCTTTTCGGGTGGGGGGGTGGTTGTTACAAAGTTGTATACTTAAATAAAATTACTTCTGAGTTGATATTTGTTAGCAGGATAAACGATAATAATCAAGGAACGTCTTATAATGTGATAACTGGAAACTTCATTTAAATATGAGCTCATCTTAACTTTCGCCTTTAATATTATGGAAATGTATAAATTTTTTCATAAAACTGAAGGATTAATTTTTCATTTTTTTCTTCAGTTTATTGACAATAATTCCTATAAACTTTTATTCAAATGAAGATTGTGGGTAGGATTTATAAGCAAATTGGTAGTACTGCATAACGTTGTACTTTTCGATGTATGGACTGTGCTGGTAGAGTGATAAAAATACATAGCGTGAACATAAGATGGCAAAGAAAATATATTGTAAGTGGAATTATGTTAATGTCATGACTTAAAGTTATGCTGACATACATTTGATTGATGATATTTGGGTTTAATAGGCTATCTCTTCCAAGAGCGTACAATAACAACCTTGTAAGGGTTTGAAATTGTTCTGTTTTACAGAACTTTCAGAGTTGCCCCTGGTTCGCTTAGACTTCTCTTGCAATAAAATCATGACAATTCCTGTTTGTTTTCGGAATCTGCACCATCTTCAGACCATCATCCTAGATAACAACCCTCTGCAGTCACCACCTGCCCAGGTGAGTAATGTTGCAAAAACAACTGCAGATGAATACATTAAATATAGTAATTAACCTTTGAGTTTCTTTGCAGATTTGCATAAAAGGAAAGATACACATATTTAAATACTTGAACCTTGAAGCTTGCAAGATTACTCCAGACCTGCCTGACTATGATCGCAGACCTTTGGGCTTTGGATCCTGGTAAGTTTGCTTGAACAGATAATTTATTCTCTTCTAAATATAAGTTCACACTGTTATAGCCAGAATGCTGTCCCACAAGATGGTACAAATTAAATTAACATGGTATTTCACAGACCACTACAAAGGCAGCATGAACCTTTATTCCCTCTAAAACCAAGACTGTGCCCTTTTATTCCATCAGACTATTGGATAAAACTAGACAACAAATTTGCCTTTCTTGATACAGGAGATAGAGAGCCTAAAGAGTTATGGAATGACATCAAAACCATAATTAGTGGTGAAGCTAAAAAAATACTCCAGAAAAGAAAGAGTCAAGAAATCACCTTGGATCTCAGAAGAAACCAGAAAAGTAACAGAACAAAGAAGACGAGCAAAATTTTCCAGTGATAAGAGAAAAAGTATTATAAATTAATCAAGTGTTTCAATGTCAAGTTCGGTAAGACAAAGAATGATATCTCAAGGATATTCATCAGAAAATTTAATCGGAACATGTAAATGGAAAAACCAGATTAGCGTATCAGGAAATTCCAACCTTGATTGGGGATGCTTAAAGACGCCAATGGAATGATATTGAATGATCCAGAAAGCATTAAAAAGAGATGGAAAGAATATACGGAAAATTTATACACAAAAGGCATTGAGGATAACATTAGGGAAATTAAATTGGAACCAACGCCAAAGAAGAACAAGATAGTTTAAAAGAAGTCATAGCAGCAATTAAAGCTTTATCAAAAACAATTGTATCAACAGTATTCCAACTGAATTAATCAAAGGCTCAGAAAGTGCTATCATGATCTTTACTTGACTGTGTCAACAGATTTGGAAGAAAAAAACATGGCCAACTGATTGGAGAAGATCACTGTTCATACCTATACCGAAGAAAGGTGATGCCAAGGACTAACAACTACAGAACGATTGCATTAATTCCAAATTCCAGTAAAATATTGCTGAAAATACTACAACGAAGGCTACAATCGTACGTTGAGCAAGAACTACCCAAAGTTCAGGCTGGTTTCAGAAAAGGTCAAAGAACAAGAGACATCATTGCAAATGTTAGATAGATATTGGAGAAGAGCAAAGAATACCAAAAGCCCCTATACTTTTGCTTCATCAATTACAGTAAAGCTTTTGAACCTGTGGATCACAATAAACTATAGAGATCTCTAGCCCAAATGGGAATACCCAAACATTTAATTCAGTTGATCGAGCCTCTATGAAAATCAAGAATCTGCAGTGAGAACTGAATATGGCAACACTGATCTGGTTTCCAATAAACGTGGCGTCAGGCAAGGATGCATCTTGTCACCTTACTTGTTCAACTTTTACAGCAAAGCCATCTTCAGAAAAGCAAATTTTGAAGAGAGTGTCGGTTTTTCATTTTTTTTTTGGTTTCAAAGTTGGTGGCTGCGCTTTGCAGATGATACAACGCTCATCTCCAGCAGCAAAGAAGACATACTGTATCTACTGAGAAAAGTCAAAGCTGAAAGTCATAACATGGGATTTGAACTGAACATAAGATGAAGATCATGAACACAGAAAATGATAAAGATTTTGAGGCAATAGAATAGAAGTTGTAGATGATTTCAGTCTCCTGGGCTCTTTCGTAAATAAAGAAGCAACTAGCAGGGAAGAAATACTCCCCAGAATAGCACTTGGTCACTCTTCAATGAAAGCTCTCAACAAAGTATTCAAAAGCAACGAAATAACACCCCAAACAAATATCAGCCTTACCCATGCACTCATTTTCTCAATGGTCAATTACAGATGCATAATCTAGACTCTATGGAAACAAGACAAAGAGAAGATTGACTCAATTGAGCTTTCATGCTGAAGAATGATTTTATGCATGCTGTAGACCACCAGAAGAGCTAACAAATCGATTCTGGAAGAGATCAAACCGGCTATGTCACTTGAAGCCCAAATGATAAAGTTATGACTGTCTTATTTTGGTCACACCATCAGAATAGAAAGATCATTTTAGAAGGACATCATGTTTGGGAAGATCAAAGGAATCAGGCAAGGAGGATGACTTGCAATCAGATGGTTGGACACATTAAAAACCATGGGGATTATGCTGGAGGACCTTTCTGGACTATCGCAAACCTAATTTCTTTTTTGATCTGTAATTCATCAAGTTGCTAGGAATTGAACACAAGTTGATGGCAATCTTTCAATTTATAATGTCTGAATATTATTGGCTTCACAAATTCTTGTGTTTTCACCATTAAGGAATACATTCCACAATTCCCACATTATGATGTCCAGCTGTATGTGGTGTATCCTGAATCAACATAGATGGCAACATATTAGGACTCAAATGTCACTAAGATTACTGTTCCTTGAATGGGAAAAAATCAAGTTCACATCTTCGGAATCGGGGTGTACTTTCAACAGTTGCATGTAAATTGATTTTTTCCTATTCAATGTCTCAATCTTTCCCTTCGCTGTCTCCATGCTAGTGCGTAAGTCGCCCAGTTCCTCCCTCAATTCTGCAAATCCAGATTGTATATCATGGTGGACTCCTGAAATGTCCTAATTTCCTGCTTAGATATGTCCTGATCCGAGTGTTTGTCCTGGGTTTGTGCATCATCTCCACAAGCTATGTGTTCCACTGCAATTTTTTCCCCTCGTTCTCTACTGTGCCAGCCTGTCGAACAATCACTATTCTCTCTAATATATATAAATTTCTCTAACCTCTTATGAGTCAATATTTCTCGAAATACTTGTCTTGCAAAGTAAGGAAGAAAAGATCAAGAAACCGACACTGTAATAGCATTGCTGCAATGTGGGCTATGAGGAACGCTCGCTTCTGGCTGCCATTCTGGATTGTGACATCTCTTTCGTCCTAAACGATTACAGCTCTAATTTTTATAGGTACAGATGTGCCTAATCTAGCTAGCTTTAGTTGACGGCTGATTCCCTGTTGTCTATATAACTGAGATGAGACGTGCTCATATTAACACACTAATCTTCTTTCAGCCATGAGGAGTTGTACTCTAGCCGGACCTATGGAGCACTGGATTCCGGGTTCAACAGTGTGGACAGTGGGGACAAAAGATGGTCGGGTAATGAGGTAGGTTGCTGAGAAAACAATAAGTTGTAGCAAATTTTGCAGTTAGATGACAATTTAAAGTAGTCATAAGATCACCAGTTTGATATCCCATGACAACCAAAAGTCCATTTTAAGATATGAGACCTGATCATTTCTACTTGTATTTATTGAGAAGGAAGAGCTGAGTTATTACCGGTAAGCTAAGGATAAAGCACTTCTTTTACCTATACAGGCACATCTTAATTATGTCCTCTTTGCAGTTTAGGATTGACCTCTGGGGATTTTTCCAGTTGTGTGCAATCAGCAGCTGTCCTGCAAAAGCTGGATCAGATGGTTTGTGCTCCAGTGCCCATTCTACAAAGAGCAAAAGCAAACCTGTTATTTTTTCAGGGAGAAGCAGCCTGAACAATTTCTGTGCATGCAGGGTCCTCACTTTCCTTTTTTCTGCTCTTTTAGCTGGCTGTGTCCGCGCTCTCACCCATTTCTCTTCATAGTTTATTTTAAATTTTCTTATCTCCTAAGGGGCGCAGTCTTATTTTAAACACCCTTGCTTAATTGTTGTGGGTAATCTGGATGCCTTGGATGCCTCTTTAGCTTAGGATCTTTGTATCTCTCTTCTCTGGGGGGGGGGATTACTATCTCGGAAGGCAGGTTCAGTATTGTTGGGTACCCTAGGATCATCAGAGTCCAGACCCTGGGGGGGAAGTTGTCCATTCTTGCTCGAAGGACTGGCTTGCCTAGTTTTGCTATTGGACTTATGCGATTTGGGGGACTGGAATCACAAAAGGGGTGTTGGGACTGGGGGGGTCGGTGGTGATAGAGGGAGGGATGTTAACATAAAAGACAAATAACTTTGTATTGTTTCTTTTTTGTTCTGGCAGATCTTCCGCTTATTTCAGTTGTATTCTGTTCTCTGATATTTTGCTGTTGCTCCGCTTTGTTCATGTTAATAAAAAACTATTTAACCATAAAAGATAGAAAAGGAACTCCAGTGTGAATAGTACAGTGGTTATATACACACAGTCTAAGAATGGGATCTGGAGACTTGACATCAGCTAACGTTATATGCCTGTTGATAACCAAGTTTCATTCTGATTTAAAGCTTTGAAGTCATAAGTTACTGCAGATGGGAAGAGAGAGGTTGTTCCAGGTGTTAGGGGACAAGAAATAGACTCAACCAGACACAGTGCAGTTTTAGGGCTTGGTATTACAGTGTCTCAAACTGTGTGCCGTGAGAGATTCCAGAATTTTACTTTATTTAAAAAAATTCCCTTCATAATTATACACTAGAATAGATGACATACACAAGAGTCTGAAAATGTTACGAGCATCTGTGTGCGTAAGGATATAACTGCCCAGAAAATTAACAGCAAGTCATTTTAGTTTTATTTTTTATGCAGTAGTTATTCTAAATTGAGCAAGAAAGCAGTCGAGGCTTTGTTACCGTTTGGATCTTCTTATCTCGCATTTTGAGTTAATTTGCACTAAAAAAAAAAGCGCATCCATTGCATTGATTAGCAATTCTATTCTATCTACTTTAGTTTCACCTTTCTTACAGTTACACATACATAGCTTAAAGAACTTTAAATAACTCAAAATTTAATTTTTTGTTGGTTTTGCAATTTTATAATTTCAGTTATAATGTGCCATGAAAGACATTTGCTCCGTTTAGTGTGCCAGAGCTAAAAAAGTTTGAGGCACACTACTAAATGATCATTTAAGGAGTGAAGGACATGGCTAGGAGAGTAGGTGATTGTACGATTTGATAAATAATCAGGGATACCAAGTCTTAAAGCTTTAAAAGTAAGTATTGCTACTCTATTAAAATAAACATATGTCTGCATCCTTAATTCTGAAAACGTCTGGACAAATAAGATTTTAGAATATATCTGATCTGTATGACAGAAAAAAGAGTTTTCTGGGTGGACACAAGGTGTGATTAATGTGTGTAAGGTCAGCACACAATCGGGAGACTTACTGTGATTAATTGATTTATTTTTAAGGCCTAGGTGGGTTACAAACTAACATACTCATATATAATTTCATATCAGAACACAGTAGATATAAAGCAGATTGCTGCTAAAGAAATGTACTGTAGTAGCACTTAATTTTTGAAAGGGTGATTACAATAAAATGAGGAAAATCATTAAAAAGAAGCTAAAAGGATCAGTGGCAAAAATTAGGACTATAAACCAGGCATGCATGTTATTTAAAACTACCATTGTGGAAGCCCAGACCAGATGTATTCCATGTATTAACAAAAGTGGAAAGAAGAAGAAATGAAAGCCGACATGGCTAAAAGGTGAAGTAAACAAGGATATTATAACTAAAAAAGAAAATCCTTTAAAGAATGGAAAAAGGATCTGAATGAAGAAAATAAGAAGAGACACAAGCACTGACAAGTTAGATGCAAAGCATTGATGAAGGAAGCTAAGAAAGAATATGAAAAACTTGCCAAAGAGGCAAAAACTCAATTTTTTTAGGTACATCAGAAGCAGAAAACCTGTGAGGGAATCCATGAGACCTTTGGATAATCAAGAAGCAAAAGGGGCGCACAGGGAGCATAAGGTCATAGGTGAGAGACTGAATTCTTTGCTTGATCTTTACAGAAGAAGAAGTAAGAGCTCTACCTGAACTAGAAATGTTTTTCAAGGGTGACAATGGAGGAACTGAAAGAAATCTCGGTGAACTTGGAAGACGTACTAAGCCAAATTGACAAGATAAAGAGTGATAAATCACCTGGACTGGGTGGTATACGACGTCCCAGGGTACTGAAAGAGCTTTCATTTGAGTAGAAGCTCTGGAATGAGAGGGCATAGAATGAAGTTAAGAGGTGATAGGCTCAGGAGTAATCTAAGGAAATACTTTTTACCGAAAGGGTGGTAGATGTGTGGAACAGTCTTCCAGTAGAGACAGAGACTGTGTCTGATTTAAAGAAAGCCTGGGATAGTCACATGGGATCTCTTAGAGAGAGGAAGAGATAATGGTTACTGCGGATGGGCAGACTGGATGGGCTAATACGATTAGGCTCTTCTTTTCCTTTCCCCCATCCTTCCTCTCCTACCCCCCTCAAGTTGTAATGATGAGAGACTTTCTATGAATTTCATTCGCTAGTCTGAAGCAGGAAGGGTAAACCAAATGGTGCCTTGTGGGATTCTTGGAATTCGAGTCCCTTTCAGGCTACTATTAAGACTCTTAAAGCAGCAAAGCAGTCAGTGAGGATAAGGGTGGGGTACATAGATCTACCCTTCAACTCTTTTTGAATGTCCAGACTGAGCACAGACTTTCAGGAACATACAGTAAATTTGTTAAATTATTTCTCTCTCTCTTTCAATTTCACTTATCACTCATACATTGTATGAACCAGATGTACCTTTAAGTATCATGATTTAACAAAGTAAAACAACATATCTACATATATGATTTATATTTGGTGTATATAAGGAGATTTCCCCACTCAGCATCCCTCTCTTAACTATGCCCTAGCTACGCACAAATATTAGATTAGATTAGATCATGTTTCTATGTAACTGTGCTTTGCCAGACAATGTTCTGCCATGCTGTGTTTGCTCTTACTTTACATATACAAACTTGTAACCTGAGGATGGGATGTAAAATCAAATAAATAAATGTGGCTTTAGGGAATCCTCATTACTGGCAAGATCTTTGCTTTCCATGGCCTCAGAAGTTAAATACTTGTATTTTGTTTTTTCTAAAGCCAACAGATGAGTTCTCAGACCTTCCCCTGCGAGTGGCTGAGGTGACTAAAGAGCAACGACTACGTCGAGAGAGTCAGTATCAGGAGAACAGAAGCAATGTGCACATTATCAATGGTGCAGGTAAGTGCTATGCAGTGCTGGGCACCTCTAGGTTCCATAATGCTGTGACTAACCAGTGGAAAGATGTAATTGGGGCTAAAGCTGGTAACCAAGTTCACTGTTAGGACTGCAGGTCGGGAGATGTCTCACCCCATCTTTGATTTCAACAGAAAACAATAGAGAGGGGTTTCTAAATGTACAATTTTTCAGGTGGGGTAATGGTGGACAACACAATGAAGCCGTCGGCACAGTGCGCAGCGGCCGTAAGAGAGTGAATAGAATGCTAGGTATAATCAAAAAGGGTATTACTACCAGAACGAAAGAAGTTATCCTGCCATGGTATCAGGCGATGGTGCGCCCGCATCTGGAATACTGCGTCCGATATTGGTCGCCGTACCTTAAGAAGGATATGGCCATACTCGAGAGGGTGCAAAGGAGAGCGACATGTCTGATAAAAGGGATGGAAAACCTTTCATACACTGAGAGATTAGAGAAACTTGGGCTCTTTTCCCTAGAAAAGAGGAGACTTAGAGGGGATTGATTGAGACCTACAAGATCATGAAGGGCAAAGAGAGAGTGGAGAGGAACAGATTCGTTAAACTTTCGAAGACTACAAGTACGAGAGGGCATTCAGAAAAGTTGAAAGGGGACAGCTTCAAAACAAATGCTAGAAAGTTTTTCCTCACCTAACGTGTGGTGGACACCTGGAATGCGCTTCCAGAGGGGTTCAAAAAGGGATTGGACAATTTTCTGTTGAGAAAAGGGATAGAGGGATATAGATAGAGGATTACTGCACAGGTCTTGGACCTGTTGGGCCGCCGCGTGAGCGGACTGCTGGGCACGATGGACCGCAGGTCTGACCCAGCGGAGGCACTTCTTATGTTCTTAGGTGTCAGAACTAACTAAAATGTATAATGTCCCTTGATGCTACACTCTTTAATTTGCAGTGTTCAAAAACAAAGGTAGATACGAGTCTGACCCATTGTTACGACCAGCATGCAGCGGTGGTTAAACCAAAATCTCATCAAATCAGAGGAGAAAATATTTAAAGCTTATTGTAGAAAAGTCTGGGATCTTTTCATCAGATTTTACTAGCTCAAAACTCACCACTCTTTTCATATTGTAAAAGAACTCGGGGAAGTTCTTCTGGAGTGGTTCAACCAGCAGACTTTCTTTTCAACTTTAAGATTTTTATTAAACACAGATCAAAGAAACAGAAGTTACAATTCCTCTAGTGCAGTGGTTCTCAACCAGTGTGTCCCTGTAAGACTGGAGGTGTGTCGCACAAAATTTGGTGTAGACAGCAAACCTGTGCTTTTCCTTAATAACCCTCTGTGTCTGCAAACTGGGGGTTAATATTCAAGTATAGTGCTTGCCTTGCCCTGTCCTGCCAGGCTCTGCACCCTGTTCCCCCCTCTCTTCCTCCCCTGTCAGTCTCTGCACCCAGCCTTCCTGCCCTGTCACCCCCTCCCTCCCAATGCCTTACAGGTCTCTGCTGGGCTTGCTGTAAGTCCTGGTGGTCCAGTGGTGGGATGAGACAGCAGGGATCCTTCCTGCCTCCAGTCCCAGGCGATTCTAAGAATTTTACTGCTTTCACGCTTCCCTTGCGTACCTTTAGAATCCCAGGTGGTCCAGTGGTGAACTGTGGCAGGAGTGACCTTCCTTCGCTCCTGCCCATGCAAAGCCGCTAGCCGATTGGTTGCCATGAACTCACAGCAGCCAATCAGCTAGCAGCTCTACACGGAGCAAAGGAAAGTTGCTTCTGCTGCAGTTCACCGCTGGGCCACCAGGGAATCTAAAGATACATCGGGGAGGGAGGTAAAAGTTAGTAGAGTTGACCGGGACAGGAGACGGAAGGGCTTCCTTCTGTCCCAGCCCACTGCAGGCCCGGCAGAAGCCTGCAACAGGTTCGGAAGGGGGAGGTTCAGCGCTGATACAAATATAAACCGAGATCCCCATTTTTGGACCCTTTTTTGGCTTATAAACCTGTTCCTATTCGAATATCAGTGGTTCTCAACCTTTTTCTGTTGGGATATACATGTCGGCCAGTATTCATTTGTGTGACACACTGAACACTAAAATTCACAGCTCAACAAAAAACTCCTAAATTTCATTGTTGAAGGTAAATTTTACAATGAGCATATACCATAGCAACAGCGTTGTAAAAGGGGCCCTTAGTGTGAATTTGTCACCTCAGTAAGAGCAACGCACAGTCCTGCTAGATACTGTGAAGCAAATGCGCAAGTCGGAAACTGTGGACAACAAACCTGCAGCAGTCACTATTGAGGGTGGGCAGGAAACAGAAATAAAGGACCAGATCTCGGCTCTCCCCAGCTTGCAGACGCAGATGGCTAAAGAAAGCCCAGGGTTGCAGTCTATACCAAATACTTTGTGACCCATCTCCCAAATATTTTTATTTGTGCGTTTGGCCCCCTTACAATCCCCCACCCCTAAATTGTAGGGTTTGAACTGGTCTGCTAGCAGAAATGGAGGTCATGGCTTGGGCAGATGTTGGGTATAATCAGGACAGATGTGGAGGTCAGTGATAGGAAAATGGGAGAGAACTGATATCAGTTTGTGTAAAGGGTCTGAAGCCCTTTAAACCCCTGCGGCCCACGTAAAGCAGCTTTGAAAAAGAGGCCCTAAATCAGGTGAATATGTGCTGGGCAGATTTTGATCTTTGTGTCTTTTCTTTGATTTATTACCTGTCTTTGTGAAGAGATTCACTTTGACTATTTCTGTCTCTTTAATCATCTTTGTGCTTAACTCTGCAGCTCATTGCTTTTGATTGTGTAGGAGCTGCCATTAAGGTAACATACTAATTACATAGTTCTTGTACTTAAATTTTCCAGTGGAACATGATCTGGATCAGATAGACTACATTGATAGCTGCACCACAGAAGAGGAGGAGGAGGATACAAGGCATTCAAAGGGCGAGAGCCTGAGTTCGGAATTCATGGCATACATTGAACAGCGCCGCATCTCCCATGAGGTCAGGCAGTAAGAGATCCTGTTTTGCTTTCTCCTAGCCTTTCTCTTTTTTCCTGTATTACTCTGAACATTAGACAAGGAAAGTCATTTCTAGATGTGAAAGTTTTATGTTCTTAGGTGCAGTTGATCTTTCATTTAAAGATGACATTTACTTTGAGATCAGTTTTCAGAAGTGATACTGAGGATCATTTTCTGAAATATTTTTCCACATGGAAAGGGTTTCCGATAAATTGTGCAGCTGCATAAATGAACATAAAATGAGTGGGAATTGAAGGAGAGCCTTAAGGAGGAGCGTTTGACGCAGTGGTTGGCGCTCCAGCCTCAGCACCCTGGGGTTGTGGGTTCAAACCCCGCGCTGCTCCTTGTGACCCTGGGCAAGTCACTTAATCCTCCATAGCCCATTAGATAGATTGTGAGCCCACTGGGACAGAGAGGGAAAATGCTTGAGCACCTGATTGTAAAAACCGTTTAGATAATCTTGATAGGCGGTATATATAAAAAATCTAATAATAATAAATCCTTTACCCACCCATCACTGGCATCAACAAAAGACAGCAGAGGGTTCCAAAACCACAGGCAACACCTGGATATAGGATGAAATAGCCAAGATTTCAGTGTCTTCCTGAGAAATTCGCTGTAGAGTGTTGAAGAATCTGACTACTTTGTGCACGACAGCGGGAGAGTGTCAAGGTTGGAGCGGAGACTTCAAGATGCCAGATTATTGCTGAGACAACATAGGCCTGGAATTCAAGCAAAGAAATTGGAGGGAAAAACAGTAGCAGGAATTCATGTGAGATGGCAGAGCATGGATGCGGATTTTATGTATGGGGTTGGTATGTAGGTAACATATTAGACATGAGGGAAATTTCCAGAATAGAAGTTACCCTTGATCTATATTTAAGCCATGCTATAGAGTTAGAGGACAAATGATCACTAAAAAAAAAGCTGAACTTTGCTAGCTTTTTTTGTAAGCTGAACATCTGCAAGATAACAGGAAAACTTGAGGAGGTAAAAGTTAATGGAAACTTCTTTGCTGGCAGATGGGACCCTTGATAAAATTGTTTTGGCAGAGCTAAGCAAAACTTGTGATACGGGAAAGTTGGGTTGAAGCAAAGGCAAGAGAAGATATTCCTTTGAAGATTTCCTCTGAAATGTGTAAGATAACAGAAAGCAGGTGTTCTTTTGAAGATTTCCTTGGAATTATCAGAGAACGTGTAAGATAACAGCAAACAAGGTCAAAAGGTTGACAGGCTGAACTTTTGACCAATGTCAATCCATGTGGTGGTCGGCAATTCCCTTTTGAGGGGTATAGAAGCATCCATTTGCAGACCTAACATGATATCCCAGAAGGTATGCTGTCTGCCTCATGCCAAAATCCAAGATCTTACGGAGAGATTACCAGGACCTCATCAAGCCTGATGACTATTATCTGATGCTGCTTATCCACATCGGCACTAATGATACTGCCAGGTACCCCTGCGAACGTATCAAAAGTGACTTTGGCTCTGGGAGAGAAGGTGAAACAGTCAAGTGTACAGGTGTTATTCAGGTCAGAGAAGCACGCATCCTGGAGATGAATGTGTGGCTATGAGGATGGTGTCATCATGTGCTAGATCCCGGCGAGTGGTGTCTCGGGCTGGAAGCCTTCGAGTTGATTGTTAAAGCCTGGGTCAGCCTATTATGGCTTTCATGGCCTTAGCGCCAAGGTTCATGGCCAAAGCGCCAAGGTTCTTCAGTCGGTGCAGGGAATACCAGGCCAAGGGGCTGGATGCTCTGGTGCAGGCTTGGCTGACGGACGGCCTACTATATGTCTTCCCTCTGTGGCCTCTGGTGGGCTGAGTTCTTTGGATTGCTTGGCACGCAGGCTGTATGATTCTTGTGGCTCCAGACTGGCCCAGGAACCTGTGGTATATGGATCTGGTTTGTCTGCTCTTGCAGATCTCTCCTGCTGACTCTCTCGCCCAATTTTCTGACTCGGGGCCCCATTCCAATGTTCAGCCCAGGTCCCTTTAGTCTTGGCTCTTGACAGGGCTCGCCTAAGGAAGGGTCTCAAAATTTCTACTTCTCGGGCTTATGTCCGCATGTGGCATAGTTCCCCTTCATTCTGCTTGGCCTTGCCTGGTCCTCCCTCGGGCGCAGATTGCTGCTTTGTCTTCTTTTCACGGTCTCTTGCGGGTTAAGCGTTTGGCCTCTTCTCTGGATGTGATTCGGTTCTTGAGAGCTGCAAAATTACTGCGGCCTCCAGCTCGGCTGTCGGTTCCTGCCTGGGATCTCATTCTGGTTCTCTTCGTGCTAGTTTGTTCTTCATTTGAGCCTCTCGGCGCCTGTGTGTTGAAGGACAATAAAGTCTGTCATCAAGCTGTCCATGTCTTCTTGGACAATGCTAAGGCGGTGGTTTCATCAGTTGGCAGGGGGCACGAGGAGTCTTTCCCTGAGTGTAGAGGCTTAGCGTCTCTTCTGGTGGGCAAAGAGACACCTTGTGGTACTGTCAGCAGCGCACGTGGCAAGAGTGGACAACGTTCAAGCAGATTTTCTCAGTCGTCAGATGCTGGACCCCAGAGAGTGGTCTCTGTGTCAAAGAGCATTCGATTGCATAGTAAATCAGTGGGGGTGTTCCATGTTTGATCTCATAGTGACTGTGGCCAACAGGAAAGCGGATCATTCTTCAGTTGCCGTCGCAAGGCCGGCAGCGCAGGCCTGGGCGCTCTAGTTCATTCCTGGCCACAAGAAAGTCTCTATGTCTTCCCTCCATGGCCCATGATAAGGCGTCTGTTGAGGCGAATATTGGTCCACGGAGGTCTGGTGTTCCTGGTTACACCTGATTGGCCATGGTATGATGACTTGGTTCGGCTCCAGCAGGATCAGGGGCTGTGGTTACTTTGTCAGGGTCAGATTGCAATGCAGGATAATGACTGCTTTGGCTCTTAAGCGTGCAGCCTTAACGCAGGGGCTATTCTTCAGCTGTGATTGCCACGTTGCTTCATAGCAAAAGGAAGTACACTGTGGCTGCCTATGCAAAGGCTTGGAGGTGTTACCAGGCCTGGTGTGCCCCGAGACAGGTGGACCTGTCTGTTTCATTGATTCCTTGGGGCCTGGAGTTTCTGCAGGATGGCCTGAAGAAGGGCCTAGTGATAACTTTGCTCCGGGTGCAGTCTTTCGTGTATGGGCCTTCCTCATCTGAGGGGCTCATTGGCAGCTCATCCGGATGTGGAGGAGAGTGTGGCGTAGTGGTTAGAGCTACAGCCTTGGCACCCTGAGGTTGTGGGTTCAAAACCTGCGCTGCTCTTTATGACCCTGGGCAAGTCACTTAGTCCTCCACTGCCCCAGGTACATTAGAAAGATTGTGAGCCTACTGGGACAGAGAGGGAAAATGCTTGCAGAACCTGTATGTAAACTGCTTTGAGTGTAGTTATAAAACTACAAAAAAGTAATATACAAGTCCCAATCCCTTTCTACTGGGTGCTCTGCGACTTAGGCCTCCGTTGCACCTTCCCTGTCCAACCTTTTGTTCAGGTTTCTAATGTTTCATAACCTGTTCTCTCATTTTGCATTTATTGATATGAGCAGAATTGACTTATGTGCTGGGAAGTTTCCCCTTTCCCCTCTCTCTTGTTATTATCCTCTACAGATGTTCCTAGACCAGGGGTAGGCAATTCCGGTCCTCAAGAACCGGAGCCAGGTCAAGTTTTCAGGATAGCCACCATAAATATGCATGAGATAGATTTGTATTTCAAGGAGGCAGTGTATGCAAATCCATCTCATACTTATTCATGGTGGAGATCCTGAAAACCTGACCTGGCTCTGGCTCTCGAGGACCGGAATTGCCTACCCTTGTCCTAGACTGATTGAGGTTACAGAGACAGTGATGAGGTAAGAGGGGGAGGGGTTTAAGTCTCTGAAGTTTGAAGCTTCCAACAAAGTCCTGATGGCTGGATGGAAATAACCCACTGATCCTGGAATAAAGTGTAGATTTACAAGAAAGAAGTTTAGCAAAGGTAACCTAATCTTTCGTTGCAGTCTCATCAGGCTGATGGGGCAGGAATGTGAGCTCTCCACTACTGGCACAACTTGATGGGTCAGGTTACCAGTGTCCTGCATTTGGTGATGTCATAACACATGCAGTTTAGGGGAACACTGGTTGTATGCTGTTTAACCAAACTGCAAAAAATTACAGAGTATAGAAAGAATGAGACTGGATGTTGGGGAAAGATGCCCAACTGTTAACCTACTCAAGCTCCTACCTGGAAATAAAGTGCAAAATTGGGAGAGACTACTGTGTGCATAGTTTTGCCTGAGAGTTTGTTTCTGCCCAAAGAATTTGTTTGATGGGCAAAAGGATCATCCAGTAGGACACCAGACAAATTTAGCTTCAAGCTAAGCCTTTCCCATTTAATATTCTGTTATAGTATGATTATTTTGGGAGTATACACAGCAAAGTTTACTGTGCATTATAAATTAAGTTAGCTAAAATTTGCTTACTTAGTGTCTTGTGCTGTTTTCATTTGCACAGGGTTCACCCGCAAAACAGACACCATCCAGAGAGCTTCATAGAACACATGAAAAAAGGCAATGTACACATCCAAACAGGTATTGTTGCAAGTGTGTTGAACATGTTCAAATCCTCAGTCTCTGAGGAAAGGATTGTCGTAGTTGCTGTGGGTGTTTGAGCAAATGTGTTCCCTTTGTCCAAGGTGGAATACATACTCTTAACTCGTTCTGAGCTCATTGGAGAGGACAGGATATAAAACGAATCAAATAAATAGCCAAAAAGTCAGTTCGCTAGCTTGGACCTTAAATTACTAGAGAATGACACGGGAAACCATTTGTCCCCGTCCCTTTCCATACAAGCCTCAAATAGATAAATGATTTTATACATCTCTTTTTATTAAAGTATAAAAAAGGAATAACCTTCTTTACAACTGTCATTTATAAATTCTTCATCTGTAATTTCTATCTTCGCTCCTCCTTGAAAGTAGGTTACAAAGACATCAAAAGGGCCTGAGCTCTAGTTACAGCTCCTTCCAGCACAGCTGCAGGAACCCAAATGATCCAATTAACTCCCTGCCACCCTCTCTCTTCCATCTCAAACAATATCTCATAGAAACATGAGGGCAGGTAAGACCAAATGGCCTATCCAGTCTGCTCATCCGCAGCATCCACTATCTCCTCCTAACCTTAAGAGATCCCACGTGCCTGTCCCAGGCTTTCTTGAACTCAGACACAGTCTTTGTCTCCACCAGCTCTATTCCATGCATCTACCACCTTTTCTGTAAAAATATATTTCCTTATATCACCTCTTACCTTCATCCTATGCCCTCTCATTCCAGAGCTTTTTTCAAATGAAAGAGACTCGCCTCGTGTATTTATGCCACATTGATATTTAAATGTTTATATCTCTGCTCTCCCACTTTCCTCCAAAGTATACATATTGAAACCTTTAAGTCTGTTCCCATATGGCTTATGACGAAGACCACTGACCATTTTAGTAGCCTTCATCCTATTTATATCTTTTTGAAGGTGCGGCCTAAAGGGGCATAAATATATCCTTTTTTCCACTGGCCATTTCTCTCCCTATGCACTCAAGCATCCTAGCTTTTCTCATCACCTTTTAAACCTGTTTGATCATCACACACTATCACACCCTTGATGAACTTTGATGCGTTCAAAACCCTGCTGTTTCCATTACAATTCTGAAATCAAATTTTAAAAAAATCCACCACCCCTGAAAGTAGAATTCTCTTTTATCCCAAGCCGCCACTAGGATCATGGTCTCCTCCTTGAAGTTATGCTTTGTTTAATGGTATAAGAAAAAAGTCCACTGGATCAATGTAGTTCAAGTCCAACTGTTTGTTGTTTAGGACTTGAACTACATTGATCCAGTTGGACTTGAACTACATTGATCCAGTGGACTTTTTTCTTATACGCTATTGATTTACACGGGATTAGAGTTATATAAAAAATTATAGCCAACCATAGCCAATTGTTTAATGGTATAGCACAAAAAGAAATCAAACGCCTTCAGATTATTCAGAATACAGCCATCAGACTTATTACAAAAGCTAAAAAATTCGACCATATAACTCCTCTTCTTAAGGAAGCTCACTGGCTTCCAATAGTCCACAGAATAATGTACAAACTTTGTTTGCTCACATTTAAATCTCTTCTGTTTAAAACTCCGGCCTTTATTCATAAATTATTAATCCCTTATTCCTCCAATAGAACCCTAAGATCAGACCAACAGCATTTACTAATGATTCCCTCATTAAAAATAATAAATACACGCCGGCAGTATATTTTCTCAGTGACAGCACCCCAAACTTGGAATTCTCTCCCCATCTATTTACGTGAAGAAATCAATCTAGACAAATTTAAAAATAAACTGAAAACTTTCTTATTTAACGATGCTTTTGTAATCTAATATCATTGGTTCCTTTTAATCAATATTCAACAAAATTTTGGACCTAACTGTCTTTTCTCCACACATTCCACACATTCAACTATTTTTCATCCCATCCTTTTGTGTTTTCCATTTTTGGCTTCCCACTCTGCTCAATTACATTGTAACTTCTTCCCCTACCTTCCTCTTGTTTCCAGTTTGTCTAGTTATCGTCTGTGTCTAGTCAGTTTTTAATTGTTTTAAAATTCTTTTTATTCTGTAACTTTTATCCATGTGTAAATCGCCTTGAATACTGACAAGGCGATTAATCAAATAAATATTAAACTTGAAACTTGAACTTGAACTGGGTGATCAATGCATGTGGATGTCCATCCCAACACTGCTGGGCCTGCTACCCAGTGCCTTCTATCAAGTAGGTTATGTTTGCACGCCGGGTTCCGAATTAAAAGCAAGAAATTCCACTGGACCCACACTTCTTCAATGCTGGCACTGTCATCTAGACATTGGGACGCTGATCATCTGTTGTTCTATTGTCCTTTGATACTTAATTTTTGGAGGTCAATATGGGCTAAGATTAACAACATATTGGAATCATCAGTTCCGCTGACATATGAGGTGGTTATTACATATTAAGCCCCTTATGGATCAATATAAATGCCATCTTTTCTTTATCATGACTGGGATAGCCATGCAGATGATTACCTGTAATTGGAAGAATTATGATCATTTACATTTTCCTTTCTGGTGGACAAAAGATATGAAAGGATGAACGCAGATAGTTTGGGGCCTGTTGAAATCTTATATCACCTCACTATAGTAGGTCTTTGATTGAATCGGTTCTAGTTTATTTTTGTACACATCCAGGGAAGTGGGGTGGGTTATTTCTGTCATAAGTTGATCTTCGAATATTTATACTTGGGATGGGAGGGGAGGATGGAAGGATATGTACGCAGGAGCGCAGGAAATTGTTTCTTGCAATGAGAAAGGAGACATTAGCTCTTGCTGGGACATTTCTATTAGCATACCCTTGCAAGGGTTTAATAAAATACCTGGGAGTCAAATATGTCTTCTTTGTACCGGAACAATTACGATCCTTTTTGGATCTGAAGACTCTGGCGAAAGGGGGAATATCAGAAACTATAGAACAGTAGTTATAATAGAGCCTATTTCCAGATTATTGATTGGTTTTTGTTTTTCTTTTTAGTCTCTCTACTTTATGGAATTCTCCTCCTCCAAGTAGTGGTCTCAGAAAGATTGAATATATTTTGTTTGTTAATTAATATTTTAATTAACATTAGTGATGTAATTTCTTTATATGTTTTCTTTCTGTTTTTCTTGAACAAGAGGATTCTTGTGAAGTAATTGAAATTTCAATAAAAAATAAAATTATAAAAAAGAACACTCATTTATGACTGCTAATTGGAGAGCAGAGCTGGAATTCTATAGGGACTCAAGTGGAAGAGTGTGTTCCTCCCTCGGCCGGCTTTTTATTCCCCACTCCTCCCCCATGTCTGCTCTTTCCTCTTCCCCATGGGTCCTGGCACTGCTCCCTCATCTCTCTCATTCCCCTGCGGTCTCTTAAAATTTGTTGGTCCCCTGTGGCAGCAGCATAACAGCCTGCATTCAGCCAGCCCCTGGGTCTTCCCTGTGCTGCAGAGAGAAGACCTGGGGGCTGTCATGCTGCTGTTTGTTGACACCAATGACAGACACAAACTTTACAGGATGCAGGAGAGACCTCCTGGGAGGGAAACCCAGACGCCAAACTAGCGGAGCAGGAGTGAAGGGGGTGTCCAAAGTGATGCAGTAAAATTGAGGGGTACCGCCAATGCACTACTATCTCTTGATCCCACCCTACCTGTTAAATATCAAAGCCCAGTAGGGAATAGTCATTCTGTCTAGACCAGGGCTAGATTTGCATCTCAATCCATCTCCTAACCATATTCATTGTAGATATCCTGAAAACCTGACTTGCCTTTGGCTCTCCAGGACCGGAATTGCCTACAACCGTCTTCAGCTAGTGGCTTCCTCTAAGCCTGATGTCGTTGCATCATGAGGTTGGCCACTAGATATTGCCATTAGTACCATGGCTGGGATTGATTTTGAGGCTATGAATTATACCTGAGCAGGAGCTGTGTACAAGAATTGAACTTATATTACTAACAGTGCACAGCACTGCCACTCAGTCATTGGGCTTTCCAGTTAGCAATTTTTAAAGTCTCATTCTGAGACTCTTGGTCATGTATCTAAGCAGTGGATTTCCCCAAGCCATCTCAATAATGGCTAGGAAATTATCCAAACTTTTAAAACTGTGCTAATACGCTCGAGGAATGGGCCATGAAATGGCAAATGAGGTTCAACGTGGATAAGTGCAAGGTGATGCATGTCGGTAACAAAAATCATATGCATGACTACAGGATGTTTGGTGCTATACTCAGAGAGAGCCCCCTGGAAAGAGACTTTGGAGTACTGTAGACAAGTCAATGAAACTGTCCACGCAATGCGCAGCGGCAGCGAAAAAAGGCAAAAAGAATGCTAGAAATGATTAAGAAGGGGATCACAAATAGATCTGAAAAGGTTATCATGCCGTTATACTGGGCCATGGTATGTCCTCACCTGGAATACTGCGTCCAACACTGGTTGTCGTACATGAAAAAGGACATAGTACTACTCAAAAGGATCTAGGGAAGAGCGACAAAAATGGTTAAGGGACTGGGGGAGTTGCCATACAATGAGAGGCTAGAGAAACTGGGCCTCTTCTCCCTTGAAAAGAGAAAACTGAGAGGGGACATGATCAAAACATTCAAGATATTGAAGGGAATTGACTTAGTAGAGAAAGAGAGATTGTTCACCTTCTCCAAGGTGAAGAGAATGAGAGGGCACTCGCTAAAGTTGGAAGGGAAAAGATTCCGTACAAACGTAAGGAAGTTCTTCTTCACCCAGAGAGTGGTAGAAATCTGGAATGCTCTTCCGGAGGCTGTTATAGGGGAAAACGCCCTCCAGGGATTCAAGATAAAGTTAGACAAATTCCTGCTGAACCAGAGCGTATGCAGGTAAGGCTAGACTCAAATAGGGCACTGGTCTTTAACCTAAGGGCCGCCGCGTGAGCGGACTGCTGGGCACGATGGACCACTGGTCTGACCCAGCAGCGGCAAATGTTATGTTCTTAAGCTAACTGCTTTCACCACACTCTCGACAACAAATTCCAGAGTTTAATTACACAGTAAGTGAAGAATTATTTCCTTTGGTTTGTTTTATATCTACTACTTAGTAGCTTCATCAAATGCCTCCAATGAGTAAACAAGCGATTCACATCTACCCTTTCCACTCCACTCAGTTTGCTTTGTGTGTTACATTTGCTAAACTGCCTTCTGACAGTACATCAAAGTGGTCTACAGTTATAATAAAAACCAAGTAAAGTCATATAAAAACATTATATCAACTATTTACAATCCAACACCTCATTGAAAGCCTGCTCAGAAAAGAAAGTTTTCAGTTCCGCCTTGCTTAATTGAGCTCTTTGTCCTTAACTGGACAAAGTTGGAGAATAACATCACATCATGCTTCTAAACTGCATAACCATAAGTTCGATGCAGTTGACAAAAGATTATCAATAAAAAATTATAAAAGAAAGCAGAATAAAGCTAATCGGTCAGATATTTTGAAAAAAAATTGGTTTTCAACTGCCTTCTAAAATGTTGATAAGAGCAAGATGTAAGCAACAGGAATCAAAATTCTTTATTGTGAGAAGCGGCTTGGGATGCTAGGGTATGATCGTGAAATGAACGGATGGAAAAATGAACAGGGCATGTGATCTACTATTCTTGTAAGATGCTATAATGAATCTATCGGCCAAATAAAGCGAAGCAGTGCCAAAAGCAACTTTGTAACTAGCTAGATAGTAAAAAGTAGAATAACTAATAAGAGCCAACTTTTCAAAATGATAATTACCCTTCCTTAGACACAGTTTGCGCAATGTTGGGGGTATTCAAGCACCCATAGATCTGGCAACTATGGATTGATGGATGGATAAATGTCTACTGAGCTCTTGAACGAGTCAGAAGTGTTATGAAGGAACGCACAATATATTCCAGCATGATTTTAGATAAGGCCCTATGTGTAGGTAGTTTTAAAGCGTCTTGTGCAATGATCTTCTTTTTAATGAGTATCTGTTTCTCTTTCTTAGAGCGCCTGTCGATGCATCATACCAACTCTGTCTGGCTCAATGTCCTAATCAGGTAATTCATATTTTCTTGTTAGATTGGCTGGCAAAGAAATTATCACAAGGTAGCGAAAAACCAAACAATAAATATATTTTTTAAACCCTTCCTCCAAAACAACGTGTTGGATACAAAACTTCACTACAACATCTTCCCACAAACTGATTCGAACTCAAAGGAGGAAAAAGCCTCAGAAACCAGAACTTACCAGCCACATAAATGGCTCAAGGTAAGACCAACAAATACCTCATAGGCATAAAAAAAAAATCTCCTTCATACTTTTTAAAACAGCTCTGCGCAATGCAGTGTGATAACAGGGAGATACACTTGCTTGTGCTCCCTCGGAGAGAAGATTTATTGGTGTTTACACCCTGAGACAGCATGGTTTTGTGAAACGCTGGCCATCGTTGGTGCACAAGATAAGTAGTTTATATTTCTATCTTGTTCTCATACTGCATCGCACAGAGTATGAAGGAGGCTTTTTATGCAGTGAGGTATTTGTTGATCTTACCTTGAGCCATTTGTGTGGCTGGTAAGTACTGGTTTCTTTTTTTTTTTTTTCCAATTATGATTTTTTTGTAGTTTAATTATTATTATTTTTTTTTTTAAATCTTTATTCATTTTCAAACTTTCATCAAGTGTACAGGCATTAAATAAACAACACTAAAGTACAGCACTTGCAACTCTTATTACAGTATCTAATAATATGTATAATTATAATTAACCCTCATCCCACCCCCCTACCCATTATTCTTTTCTGAGATAAACAATAAAATGTGACCCTCCCCCCCTCCCAGCATTAGATGGTGTATCTTTCAATAGATAAAAAAAATGGCATTTAATCATTACAATAATTCGTTAATGGCTCCCAAATTTTAATAAAATTCTTATAATTACCATGTTGTATAGCTAATGATCTTTCCATTTTATATATGTGACACAGTGAATTCCACCAAAACTTATAACTTAGTCTACTATGATCTTTCCAATTCCTAGTAATATGTTGAATGGCGACTCCTGTCATTATCAATAAAAGTTTATTGTTATTCACTGATATCTGGCTTTTTTTTCTCATCGACATTCCAAATATTATGGTATCATAAGATAATGCTACGTAATTTTCCAATAAACAATTTACTTGATTCCAGATTGAATTCCAAAAGGCTAAAATATAGGGATAGTGAAAGAAAAGATGATCTAAAGTCCCTACTTCAATGTTACAATGTCAGCATCTATTAGATTTTGAACTATTCAACTTCTGCAATCTAACTGGGGTCCAAAATGCTCTATGTAATAGAAAAAAGCATGTTTGTCTCATAGATGCAGACATTGTACATCTCATCCTCCAAGACCAAATTGGTGGCCATTGAGATGCTGAAATCTGATGCTTAATCTCAGTGCTCCAAATATCCCTAAGACCATTTTTAGGCTTTTTTTAACAGATTCACTAATAATTTTAAACCACTGTGTGGCCTGGTGTCCCAGAAAGTCCACCTGAAAGCATAAAAATGCCAAACTGTATTGGGTACTAAGACTTCTCCATTCAGGGAACCCCACCTGAATGGCCTGCTTCAATTGCAACCACCTAAAACTTTGTGATTTATTTAAGCCAAATTTATGTTGCAACTGTGTAAAATCAAGCAGTTCAGCATTTGAAATAATATCATTTAAAGTCCGTATTCCTGCAATCAGCCAATGCTTCCAGATGATCTTAAATCCGCCAATTTGAATCTTGGGGTTTAGCCATATGGTTTGATTTGTTGATTTACTAATAGGATTAGCTGTTAAATTATTAACAAATCGTAAGGTTTTAGAATTCTATTATCCTTATATAACCTGGGCATCTTGATACTAAGAACATGACAGAGCTGTAACGGAAACATGAGTCGCTATTCCAAATATAGCCAATCTGGAGTATATTCAATGAGTACTGGGTAAGTACTGGTTTCTGAGACTTTCCTCCTTTGAATTTGAATCAGTCTATGAGTAGATGTTGTAGTGAAGTTTGTATCCAGCAGGTTGTGTTTTGATATTTAAAGAAATTATCACAAGCAGATGCAACAGAATCATTCACATGGGTCAAGTGGCTCTTACAAGCACCTTGGGCATTTCTTCAAGATGATGGTTTGCTTTATGTACTTAGACAAATTGGTGCAAAAGAGCAATCAGAAGTTGTTACAGGAAAAGAGAAAAACTTCTTGAGTGGGCCATAGTAACTTTCCTTTTTAATCTTTTATAAGTATCACCTTGAAATGACCTTGCTATAATTTTGCTGTTGTCAGATTGTGTTGTTACTGTTCAGTGCCTTGAGCTTTTATGGAAAGGCAGTTAAAGTCCAAATTTAGCTTTAGTTCCTCCAGAACGGCACAGATCCCAGCTTGTCATGTTTTTCGGTGTTTTTACGAAGAGTATGGTTTAGTTTTGTCTTGGTTGTTGGGGAGTATAATAAGATCAGTGGCATTTGGTTTGTCTGGTTTAGCTGGCGAACTGTGGGACGTTTTTGAAGTGTTTCCAGGTCCGATCCGGACATTTATTTTGTCTTCTCCATGTGAGAGTAGAGTTGGTCTGTTGGCGTGTTTCTTTTTTTAAAAAAAATTTTTTATTCAGTTTTAACTCTTGCAACAAGTGTACAAAATTCAATCAGATAATTCGTACAAATCACTTGACATTCTAACAATTATTGTCAATTGCATATAAAAAAGACCCCTCCCCCACCCATCCCATTCATCAGGAATAAACCCATTAAATCCCATAACATACCTCCCCATCCCCACATTAAATATAGTCCTATGTAATAAAAAGGTGTCCAAGGTGTCTAATCATTAGAATATGCAATCAATGGCCCCCAAATCTTTTTGAAACTATTATAATTTCCTTGCTGTATAGCTAGCACTCTCTCCATTTTATAAATATGACAAACTGAATTCCACCAAAAGGTATAATTAAGTTTAGTATAGTCCTTCCAATTTCCAGTAATATGTTGAATGGCAATCCCCGTCAGTATTAACAAAAGTTTAAACAAATAACATACAATTGGAAGAATTATGACAGATTAAATTACAACTTTTGGTGGAATTCAGTTTGCCATATAAGTGGTGCCTCGCATAACGAACGCCTCGCACAGCGAACGCTGCGCACAACGAACTTCATGTCTTGCTTCCTACAACGAACTTCGTTTCACACAACGAAGTCGCCCGAGCTGCATCCTTCCGCGCAGGCACTGCGCTTAACTGCCCTCTCTCCACCTGGCTCCCTGTGCAGTGGCGGACCGTCGGCTCGCAGGGGCCCGGCGCCTACTGCTGATGCGTTGGGGGGGGCGGAGCTACTCTCGCCGCTTCCCCGATGCTAGGGAAAAAAAAAAAAATGAACAGTTAAGTCCCAGTTTTTGCCGCTGAGACTCTGCCCTCTCTCACTGTAAAATTAGACTCTACTTAGTCTGTCTTTAAATTTAAAAAATGTGTGTTGTTTTAAAAAAACAATTATGTTTTTAGATGTATCTAAATAAAAATAATAACAAAAAATTTATCTTTTTTATGTCATCTTAGCATATTTTATGCTACAGAACGAATTATTTTTTTTAACATGTATTGTTATGGGAAAACGCGTTTCACATAACGAACTTTTCGCATAACAAACTTGCTCCTGGAACCAATTAAGTTCGTTGTGTGAGGCACCACTGTATATAAGATGGAGCGTACATTTGCAACGCAAAAAGGATATATTGATAAGTTTAAGAAGATTTGGGGACCATTAACAGATTTTTGCAATGATTGATATAATTTTTCCCATAATAAGATACTTGATAAAGGGGGGGTGGGTAGGTTTATTCTCTTTATCACAAAATATAAATAAATTATCATAATATTTGTTATATTGTATGCAACTATCAAAATAAGGGGAGGGAAAGGGATTATAATTGAATAATAGTTGATATAATTATTAAATATTATATGATGTCTAAAATTATAGTAAGGACTATATAATGATATGTTGTATTTACAGTAAGTTATGGAAATATCAAGTGTATACTTAATGCAATTGTATGAATTTTTATGATACACTTGTTATTATATGAAAAATGAATACAAAAAAACAAAAGTTTATTGTTATTTGCTGAAATTTGACTCTTGAATCTCATAGACGTTCCAAATAAAATAGTATCATAGGATAGGGCAACATGATTTTCTAACATTGAATTAATTTGGGACCAAATTAACTTCCAAAAGGCATTGACAAAGGGACAGAAAAAAAGTAAATGATCGGCATCTAAATTACAATGCCAGCATCTATTAGACCTAGAACTATCCAATTTTTGTAAACGAACTGGGGTTCAAAAAGCTCTATGTAACAAAAGGAACCAAGTTTGTCTTATAGATTCTGACCTTGTACTTTTTAATCTCCAAGACCAAAGTCGTGGCCATTGAGAAGCAGAAATTTGGTGCTTGATCTCAATGCTCCAAATATCCCTAAGACCAGTTTTTTGTTTTTTATTCAAAAATCCATACATCAATTTATACCACTGCGCGGCTTGGTGACCCAAAGCATAGGAATTCCAATCTGGTTAGTTTCTGCTTGGCTATTTGTCAGACTGATTCTAGATGAGATTGCACAGCCCACTTGTACTACTGCCAAAAGTCATTATGTCTCAGTCTCCACCTACTGGCAGAGGAGCGTAAACGCATCCGTTCTGTGCCAGTCTGGAGGGACTAAAAGAGAGAAAATTAGCAGGTAAGAGCCTAAGTTCTCCTTAGGTGAAGAAAAAAAAAGGAAAAACAATACAGTAAACCTGAAGCCTAACTAAAGACTAAACACCAGTGAAAATTGAACATTAACTGAAATTACTGTGAAGGTCCTGTTTTATGAAATGCTAGCATATGGCCATCTTATGAACTTAAGGATAATCCTAGTAAGTCAGACCAAAGCTCCATCTAGCCCAGCATTCCAACAGTGACCAACCCAAGGCACAAGTTCCTGGCAAGACACCTTGCCACTTACCCTCATGTCTTACTCTGTGTGTTTTTTCATGCCTACCAACAGTGTATCAAATTACTTGGGCAAGACTTCTTTCCATGTCAACTCTGTTCTGGGGGGGGGGTAACAGAATGAATATATGTGTAATTTGAAAATGTTTTTATATGACTTGTTGTAATATTCATGTTAAGATGATATTTTAATTGGTTGCTTTTATATTTTCCCGTAGATTTTACGGCCCCTTTGAATGTAAATTGCCTTGAACCTTTTAATAAGTTTTGGATTAGATATAAACATCTGTTCCCTGATCCCTAGGCTCGTTGTCCCTGCTTGACCCTCAGAGATTCCAGGAAAGTACTAGTTTATTGTTTATAGTAATGTAAACAGCAATCTGGCATGGTGCAGGTTCCTACAAATAGTTGCGTTACAAATCCTATCACTAGACTAAAATATAACCAGTAGCACTTTGTTAGACTTTCACTTCACAGAAAATGAAAATAACCTGTAACTTATCCCAGTGCCAGAAAGTTCATAAACAGAATAATTCAAAATTATTATGAGGAGAAAAGTAGTTTTCAAAATACCATGTCAGAAGAGTAAACATCCAATGATGTTAAGGAAACGAGGAAAAGACCTCAAGTGCTTTTTCTTCATTTATACAAATTTTGCCATTTCACTGTTTATGAAAGACTCTCTATTTTTGTAATCTGCACACAATTTGAAGAAAATAAAAAAATATTAAATTCACAACAAAAACACACGAGGTTTTACTGAGCCATGATAAGAAGTTATGCCCTAATGTGTTGTGCTGCCACTAAGGCACAAACAAAAATCTTGAGGTCTTTTCCTGGTTCACTTCACATCATCGGATGGTGTTCATCAATTTTAACTCATGTGAGAAGCTTCATAAAACAAAGCAAGGAGAACTGCAGTAACATGGACAATGATACAGGCAAAGTTTATTGAAATGATTGCGGTTAAAAACAACACCTTAAAATTAAACCACGGGACCCAACACGGTCTCGGTACACGCCTTCTTCAGGGGTCCTAGGATTTTGAAATCTATCAGCCCACGTATAAGCTGCTCTTCGACGTTCGTCTTCACACAGGCTTCAATTTGACTCCTTTCCAACCTAGGACCCCTGAAGAAGGCATGTACCGAAACAAGAACCGTGTTGGGTCCCGTGGTTTAATTTTAAGGTTGTTTTTAACCGCAATCATTTTAATAAACTTTGCCTGTATCATTGTACATGTTACTGCAGTTCTCCTTGCTTTCTTTTGTCTTCAACCCTTTTACTGCAGATTTTGTTGGTTCTTCCTTTATTTGTTTGAGAAGCTTCATAAAGCCATTCGACCTTTTGATGAAAGCGCCAAATCTTGTTCTGGGGAAGTAGTGACTGATCCTTGGGAAGCAATTTTATTCTTCCAGTTCAAACTACTTCCTGAAGGCAAGATATTACACTGCCACCAAGGATGAAAGCTCCAAAAGTGTTATGCCTTTTAACGTCTTGGGCAAATGGCCAGATGCCAAAAATAGCAATGCAGTATTCAATAACACTATTGACTCATGCTTTAGAATACTATATATACCTCTACTCATGTACGTTCAGTAAAAACATACATCTCATTTCTAAAGCAGATAGAATTTTTTTTAAACAGAACCGCAGAACACCACTCCAGGCTCACTTAGCTCATATAGCCTTAAGCTTGACAGGTCCGTTCCTCACTGGTTCTTTTTTTAAAGTGCAAAGTTTTATATATATAAATAGTTCAATAGTTTATGAATAGTTTTAAACATTTAATTAGTTTTCTTAATTCATAAAGCTTATTTACTCATACGCTGTACTTAGCTTAGTATATGTGGTCCAAAGTGAATCGGGATTATCTTGCGGACATGTTTCGCTGGAGCTTTTTCAAAGGCATAATTCCTTTTAGTTCTCCCACCAGCTTTCTACCATTTATCTTGGCACTGATGTGAGGCTGAGCAGTCTGTGGGTTTCCCGGATCATCCCTGGAAACCTGAAGGGGTCTAGAATGAAATACAAAGGAATCCTGAAGTTGATTTTAATGATAGATTACTAGTGGTAGATCTGCAGTTCCATTTTTGAGTTCTTTCAGTATTCTGAGATGTCCAGATGATAGGCTGCTCTTTAGTTGTTGTTTTGGCCTTTTAAACAACTCCTCTCTGGCCTCTGTTCTGCAGCTTCCACATGTAGATATGGACACACAACGTCGCCAGGAACAGTTGGTGGAACGGACCCGCAGAGAGGCCCAGCTTGCTATTCTGCAATATGAGGAGGAGAGGATGAGGACCAAGCAGATCCAAAGGGAAGCCGTGCTGGACTTTGTGAAGGTACTTGTAGAAAAATCAAAAAGAGCTTGGATCTGGAGTTTATAACCTTGAATTTTAGGAGTTTTATTCATTAGGTTTTCTCCATATCTGACAGCATTTGGCTGAGAATTTTAGAGAGGCAATTAACACAGCTTAGGGAGCGATGGATCAAAAAACAAGATCTTTAAGTCCTGTCTTGTAGGGCTCAAAATATTGTGTCATTTTGATTTCAAAGATCTTATGTTCCTGGATTGTCTTGACATTTCTCTTTAGTATTCTCACAATAAAATCATTGATGCATTGTTCTGGTTTTTCGAAATGTTATCTGGCAGAGGTGATGATATCCTGGTTGGCATTGAAATGGTTAATATCAGCAGTCTCAAACTTGTGGCCCGCCAGATATTATTTTGCAGCCCCCGGTCTGGAGTCTGGACGTAATGATTGAGTGTTTAGTTTCTGGCCAGCTCCCTTGCTGCAGTCATTTTTCTGTCCTCGCATGATCCGTGCCTTTGTCGGAAGCCTCTCCGATGTCACGATGTAGGAACAAGGAGCCGCTGCCTGCAGCTTTGAATGGAAAAATGACTTCAGCAAGGGAGCCAGCCATAAACTAAAGAGGAAGAGAAATGCTGCTGCCACTGCTGCACAGGGAAGGGGGAAGAAAATGCTGCTGCTGCTGCACAGGGAAGGGGGGAGGAAAGAGAAATTCTGCTGCACAGGGAAAGGGAGGGAACATAAGCAGTGCCTCTGCTGGGTCAGACCAGAGGTCCATCATGCTCAGCAGTCCGCTCACGCGGTGGCCCATCAGGTCCAGGAACTGTATAGTAATCCTCTATCTATACCCTTCTATCCCCTTTTCCTTCAGGAGATCATCCAATCCCTTCTTGAACCCCAATACCGTACACTGTCCTATCACACCCTCTGGAAGTGCATTCCAGGTATCCACCACCCTTTGGGTGAAGAAGAACTTCCTAGCATTGGTTCTGAATTTGTCCCCTCTTAATTTTTCCGAATGCCCTCTCGTTCTTATAATTTTCAAAAGTTTGAAGATCTGTCCCTCTCCACTTTTTCCATGCCCTTCATGATCTTGTAAGTCTCTATCATGTCCCCTCTAAGCCTCCGCTTTTCCAGGAAAAAGAGCCCCAGTTTCTCTAATCTTTCAGCATATGAAAGGTATTCCATACCTTTTATCAATCGCGTTGCTCTTTTCTGAACCCTCTCGAGTATCACCATATCCTTCTTAAGGTACAGCGACCAATATTGGACGCAGTACTCCAGACGCACCATCGTCAGATACAACGGCAGGATGACCTCTTTTGTTCTGGTTGTAATACCTTGATAATACCTAGCATTCTATTCGCCTTCTTAGAGGCCGCTGTGCACTGTGCCGACGGCTTCATTGTCTTGTCCACCATTACCCCCTAGTCCTTTTCTAGGGTGCTCTCACCCATTCCAGCCCTCCCATCGTATAGCTGTACTTCGGGTTTCTGTTTCCTACATGCAAGACTTTATATTTTTCTACATTAAACTTCATCTGCCATCTCGTCGCCCATTCTTCTAGTTTGTTCAGGTCCCTTTGTAAATCTTCACAGTCCTCTTTAGTCCCAACTCCACTAAATAGTTTGGTGTCGTCTGCGAATTTTATTACTTCGTCCCTGGCACTGTGGTGTAAACAAACAAAAAAGACTTTTCCTCTCTCTGTTAAATCCTAGTTCACGTTTGCGGTCTAACATTGCCTCTGGCAGGATACACGTTTCAAATCTGACATATTGTAATCACAAAACAGAAAATAAAATTAGGGAAGGGGGAAGAGAAATGCTGTTGCTTTACAGGAAAGGGGGGAAGAGAAATGCTGCTGCTGCACAGGGAAGGGGGGAGGGAAGAGAAATGCTGTTGCTGCTGCTGTTGTACAGGGAAGGGGGAAGGGAAGAGGAAGAAAAATGCTGCTGCACAGGGGAAGGGGGAAGAGAAATGCTGCTGCTGCTGCACAGGAAAGGGGAAGAGGAAAGGGGGAAGAGAAATGCGCTGCTGCTGCACAGGGAAGGTGGGAAGGGAAGAGGGAAGAAAAATGTTGCTGCTGCTGCTGTATAGGGAAGAGGGAAGAGAAATGCTGCTGCTGCACCCAATTGGGGGGCGAGGGAAGGAAGAAGGAAGACAAGGGAGAGGAGTGAAATGAGAGATGCCAAGTCCATGGGAGGGAGGGGAAGGAAAGGAGATAACCACAGACCATGGAGGGAGAGGGCCAGGGCATGGGGGGGAGGGAAGGAGACTGATTCCAGACCAAGGGAGAGAAAGGAAGGAGAGAGATGTCAGATTGTGGAAATAGGGAAGGAGAGAGAGATAGGAAGGAAAGGTAAGACATGGAAAAGTAGATTTTGAGAAGAAAGCAGAAAAATGGAAAAATTGAATGTTAAGTTAATGCCAAAGATGGATGCAAGGCAGAAAGTGAAGATGGAGAGAAAAACAGTCAAAGGACAAGAAGGCCCTGGAAACAGTTAAAAGCACAGAAAAATGAAGTCACCAGACAATAAAGGTAGGGAAAATGATTTTATTTTCAATATAGTGATTGAAATGTGTCAGTTTTGAAAAAGGAAAGATGTTAAACTTTAACTGTGAGGGCCGCAGAAAAAATAGTTAATGTCTTATTAAAGAAATGACAATTTTGCATGCAATAAAACTCTTTATAATTTATAAATCTTTCCTTTAACAGTTAAAGGAAGCTCACCTTTTAACCATGCTGGCTGTCATTTGGCCCTCTGTTCTTTGTTTTCTTTCTTTTTTTTTTTTTTTTTTTAAATATATGGAATACGTCTGGGCTGGGCTTCCAGAATGGTATTTTTGAATAGCACCAAAGCCTGATGCTAATTTTTGGCCTTTGTCGCTGCTCCTATTTTTCTTTACTATTCTTATTATCATAGCCTCCTCTTTTAAAAAGTTAAATACCATTGCATTGTATTTCCGTGTGTACTTACTCCACTCCAGAGATTATATCAAATCTGATCATGCTATGATCACAGTTATCAAGTGGCCCCAGCACCATTGAATAATAAACCAAATCATGCGCTCCATTAAGGACTAGCTCTAGAATTGTTCTCCCTATTTTGGATTTCTGAACAAGCTGCTCCATAAAGCTATCCTTGATTTCATCGGGAGGGCTATTTCTTGCTTTCATTCGTCATTGTTGCAGATTTTAGCCTTCAGGACAGGTTGAAGAAAAATCTAGTTTGCTTTCTGCTCAGAGTACAAGTAGCTGCGCTATCCTGTTGTTGAGATCATCTTTCCAATAAGTCATTGGCGGCTTATCCAAATGTGGTACATTTCCTTAAAGGATTCAACCATATTAAACCTCCTCTGCATTCTCCATGTCCTGAGTGAAATAAGAACATAGGAATTGCTATACTGGGACAGACCGAAGCTTCATCGAGCATAGTATCCTGTTTCCAACAGTGGTCAACCCAGGTCCCAAGTAGTAAAACAGGTTTTATGCTGCTTATCCTAGAAAAATAAGCTGTGCATTTCCCCAAACCATCTCAATAATGACCCATGGACTTAATTTTAATCTGGTATTCAAAGCTCTTCATGCTTCGCCCTTCAAGCCATTAAAGAAAGCTACAATCAAAGGCAGTGTATGAGGTAGCCATAACATCAGTCGGACAAATTTCTGAGATCTGAGCCCTGTTATGCCAGAATCCATTTTTGTTGCTCAGAGGCTTGGGTTTCTTTCCAGATGATTCCCTCATTTTTACCTAAAATCATGTCAGCATTCCTCCTTTATCAGTTTTTGTTTCTACCTTCCTTTAGGAAGTTTGTGGAAGGGAATATAGCATCTTATGTTCCCTTGAGGTGCATTATTATCTTGAAATCACTAAAGAATTCCGTCAATTGGATCATCTTTTTATCCTTGCTTATGGACCAGATAAAGGTAATGTAGCTTCTAAAGCACAATGAGTTAAGGAGTGCATTTCTTTAGCATACGTTCTTTCTGGTAAACCTTCGACTTTGTCGTGAGGGCTCGCTCAGCTTGGGCAATTGGTGGAGACTTGCATTTTTTTTCTCTTGAAGAGATTTATCAGTCAGCTGCACGGTCTTCCTTGCAGATATTTACCAAACATTGGGTAGATGTCTCCGATAGATCGGAAGCAACTTTTGGTGTGTTGGTTTGTTTGACTGTTTCTGTTTCCCTGCTTGCTACATCCAATGTTTCTAGATTCATCTGCTCTGATGACAAGGAAGAAAACATTTATGTCTTACCTGATCGCTTTCTTTCCTTTAGTCTCAGACCCTAGTAAATTTTCAGAGAGGCCAAGTTAGGAGCATAAATCATTTGAATATTGGACCCCTAAGAATTGAAGTACTTTTAAAAGCTTAGATAATCTTGTTCTTTTGATATTGAGTTCCACAGTATCAGAACTGCAAAACTAAACAATTACAAGAGTAATGAAACCTCAAGGATGAAGATGCCAAAGGCAAATCTTATTCTTTTGAAACAATCCTGTCAGTCTATATCCCAAAAAACTAATCTAATGGGTTACAGGATCCGAGGCAACATGGCTTTACAAAAGGTAAATCGTGCCAAATGAACCTGATTGAATTTTTTTTTTATTTTTTTTTTAATCTTTATTCATTTTCAAATCAAAACAACAAGTGCACAAAAATACATCATACAAGTAATTCCAATATAGCACTATAATATCTAACACATAAATTCTAATAGTGTAATAACCCCCACCCACCCTTCTTCACATTTTCAACTAAAATAGAATATACACATTATATAACATATTATAGCATATCTTATAAAATTACTCCCCAACTCCACCCTCCCCCTTGAGTGTGCTAAATACAACTAAGAAAGAAAAGAAAAGGAAAAGAAAAGAACTGATAACTATTCATCGCAATACTTTGCCAATGGCCCCCATATCTTTACATATCTGATTGAATTTTTTGATTGGGTGACCAGAGAGCTGGATCGAGGACATATGCTAGATGTAATTTACTTAGATTTCAGCAAAGCCTTTGATACAGTTCCTCATAGGAGGCTGTTGAACAAACTTGAAGGGCTGAAGTTAGGACCCAAAGTGGTGAACTGGGTTAGAAACTGGCTGTCGGACAGACGCCTGAGGGTGGTGGTTAATGGTAGTCGCTCGGAGGAAGGAAAGGTAAGTAGTGGAGTCCCTCAGGGTTCGTTGCTGGGGCCGATCCTGTTCATTATGTTTGTGAGTGACATTGCTGAAGGGTTAGAAGGAAAAGCGTGCCTTTTTGCAGATGATACCAAGATTTGTAACAGAGTAGACACCGAAGAGGGAGTGGAAAATTTGAGAAAGGATTTGCAAAAGTTAGAGGAATGGTCTAATGCCTGACAACTAAAATTCAATGCAAAGAAATGCAGAGTAATGCATTTGGGGATTAATAATCGGAAGGAACCGTATATGCTGGGAGGTGAGAAGCTGATATGCACGGACGGGGAGAGGGACCTTGGGGTGATAGTTTCTGAAGATCTAAAGGTGATAAAACAGTGTGACAAGGCAGTGGCTGCTGCCAGAAGGATGCTGGGCTGTATAAAGAGAGGCATAGTCAGTAGAAGGTGTTGATGCCCCTGTACAGGTCATTGGTGAGGCCCCACTTGGAGTATTGTGTTCAGTTTTGGAGACCGTATCTGGCGAAGGAAGTAAGAAGACTTGAAGCGGTCCAAAGAAGGGTGACGAAAATGATAGGAGGCTTGCGCCAGAAGACGTATGAGAAGAGACTGGAAGCCCTGAATATGTATACCCTAGAGGAAAGGAGAGACAGGGGAAATATGATTCAGACGTTCAAATACTTGAAGGGTATTAACGTAGAACAAAATCTTTTTCAGAGAAAGGAAAATGGTAAAACCAGAGGACATAATTTGAGGTTGAGGGGTGGTAGATTCAAGAGCAATGTTAGGAAATTCTACTTTACGGAGAGGGTAGTGGATGCCTGGAATGCGCTCCTGAGAGAGGTGGTGGAGAGGAAAATGGTGACTGAGTTAAAAGAAGCGTGGGATGAACACAGAGGATCTAGAATCAGAAAATAATATTAAATATTGAACTAAGGCCAATACTGGGCAGACTTGCACAGTCTGTGTCTGTATATGGCCATTTGAGGGAGGATGGGTTAAAGAGGGCTTCAAAGGCTGGGAGGGATTAGATGGGATGGAGTAGGTTTTAAAGGAGATTTCGGCAGTTGGAACCCAAGCACAGTACTGGGTAGAGCTTTGGATTCTTGCCCAAAAATAGGTAAGAAGAAAAAAATTTTAAAAAAATTTAAATTGAATCAGGTTGGACAGACTGGATGAACCATTCGGGTCTTTGTCTGCCGTCATCTACTATGTTACTATGTAAACCCCAGAAGTTTTTCTGAGCTGCAGGTTTTCTTAGATTGTGCTTGTTCTGTAACTATAAATCAGCTGCCCTCCCAATCTAATTCTTGCTTTTTTCCCTTCTGCAGCAAAAGACAGCACAGAGTCCCCAGAAGCAGTCTCCTTTGGACAGTGAGGTAAGAAAGAAAAGAGTGGTGGGGGATTCCTAATGCAGTGTACTAGGTTTATAAGGTGTGCCCTGACATCAGAAGATCCCTGCATCACTTCCTGTTTGGTGGTAGAAGAAACCTTTCACGATCAGGGAGTCATGATGCCCTTGGTCAGTTTTTTCAGGGATCCCAGCCCAAGTCTATCGCTGCAGTGATCAAGCTGAGTATGATTGGGGCAAGGAAATATAAAATAGAGAAAAAAAAGCTGTAACTTATTTACCACATAAGGCCTCAGTGTTACTCTTGATATTCAAGTTGCCAAGTTTATTTTCTTTTGATATACCGTCTATTAATAATTTTATCTAGACGGTTTGCAATGATTAAAATGACATATTAAAAAAGTAAATAATTTCCACATACAGCTAATAAAATTTGTGGTGGCGAGGGGGGTCACAAGACCAAAAAAAACCCGATAGGAGGGGAGAAACAATAGGTGGTAAAAAATACATTGAGATTAAAAAAAAAAATATATATATATATATTAAAATGAAGGAGGGGGGTAGGGCAATACATTTGGGTGGGTCTAACTTCAAAAGAAGCGTTTGGTGGGGAGAGCCTGAGCAGGAACTTTCTGGGAGATAGAGGCTCAAGTATTAAATGCGTCCTTGAATAGAAAAGTTTTGATTTTTGACCAGAATAATTTTAGAGGACTCTTGTTTGATGTGAAGAGGAAGAGCGTTCCAGAGCGAGGGTGCCATTACAGAGAAAATAGCCATCTAAGCCGTACACAGTCTAATCAGGTACAGTGGTGCCTCACACAACGAACTTAATTGGTTCCAGGAGCAAGTTTGTTATGCGAAACGTTCGTTATGTGAAACGCGTTTTCCCATAAGAATACATGTAAAAAAAAATAATTCGTTCTGCAGCATAAAATATGCTAAGATGACATAAAAAAAGATAAATTTTTGGTTATTATTTTTATTTAGATACATCTAAAAACATAATTGTTTTTTAAAACAACACACATTTTTTAAATTTAAAGACAGACTAAGTAGAGTCTAATTTTACAGTGAGAGAGGGCAGAGTCTCAGCGGCAAAAACTGGGACTTAACTGTTCATTTTTTTTTTTTTTTTCTACCGTGTTTCCCCGATGATAAGGCAGGGCCATCAAATAAGACAGCCCCCCCTTTTTAGAAAAAAATGTAAAATAAGGCACCCCCCCCGCAAATAAGCCACCCACCGATACCTGCGCTTACCCGAATCGGGTGGTACGGTGGGTGACTCCGTGTGGTCCCTGGCACCCCCGACACGATCGGGGCAAGAGGGAGCTCAAGCCCTCTTGCCCCCCCGACACGATCGGGGCAAGAGGGAGCCCAAGTCCTCTTGCCCCCCGACTCCCCGACACGATCGGGGCAAGAGGGAGCCCAAGCCCTCTTGCCCCCCCGACTCCCCGACACGATCGGGGCAAGAGGGAGCCCAAGCCCTCTTGCCCCCCCCCCCCGACTCCCCGACACGATCGGGGCAAGAGGGAGCCCAAGCCCTCTTGCCCCCCGACTCCCCGACACGATCGGGGCAAGAGGGAGCCCAAGCCCTCTTGCCCCCCCGACTCCCCGACACGATCGGGGCAAGAGGGAGCCCAAGCCCTCTTGCCCCGCCGATTCCCCAACTCCCCGACAATATCGGGCCAGGAGGGAGCCCAAGTCCTCCTGGCCACGGCGACCCCCTAACCCCACCCTGCACTACATTACGGGCAGGAGGGATCCCAGGCCCTCCTGCCCTCGACGCAAACCCCCCCTCCCCCCAACGACCGCCCCCCCCAAGAACCTCCGACCGCCCCCCCCAGCCGACCCGCGACCCCCCTGGCCGACCCCCACGACACCCCCAACCCCCTTCCCCGTACCTTTCTGTAGTTGGCCGGACAGACGGGAGCCAAACCCGCCTGTCCGGCAGGCAGCCAACGACGGAATGAGGCCGGATTGGCCCATCCGTCCCAAAGCTCCGCCTACTGGTGGGGCCTAAGGCGCCTGGGCCAATCAGAATAGGCCCGGGAGCCTTAGGTCCCTCCTGGGGGCAGGGCCTGAGGCACATGGTCGGGTTGGGCCCATGTGCCTCAGGCCCCGCCCCCAGGAGGGACCTAAGGCTCCCGGGCCTATTCTGATTGGCCCAGGCGCCTTAGGCCCCACCAGTAGGCGGAGCTTTGGGACGGATGGGCCAATCCGGCCTCATTCCGTCGTTGGCTGCCTGCCGGACAGGCGGGTTTGGCTCCCGTCTGTCCGGCCAACTACAGAAAGGTACGGGGAAGGGGGTTGGGGGTGTCGTGGGGGTCGGCCAGGGGGGTCGCGGGTCGGCTGGGTGGCGGTCGGAGGTTCTTGGGGGGGGCGGTCGTTGGGGGGAGGGGGGGTTTGCGTCGAGGGCAGGAGGGCCTGGGATCCCTCCTGCCCGTAATGTAGTGCAGGGTGGGGTTAGGGGGTCGCCGTGGCCAGGAGGACTTGGGCTCCCTCCTGGCCCGATCGTGTCGGGGAGTCGGGGGGGCAAGAGGGCTTGGGCTCCCTCTTGCCCCGATCGTGTCGGGGAGTCGGGGGGGCAAGAGGGCTTGAGCTCCCTCTTGCCCCGATCGTGTCGGGGAGTCGGGGGGGGCAAGAGGGCTTGGGCTCCCTCTTGCCCCGATCGTGTCGGGGGAGTCGGGGGGGCAAGAGGGCTTGAGCTCCCTCTTGCCCCGATCGTGTCGGGGAGTCGGGGGGGCAAGAGGGCTTGGGCTCCCTCTTGCCCCGCTCGTGTCGGGGAGTCGGGGGGGCAAGAGGGCTTGAGCTCCCTCTTGCCCCGATCGTGTCGGGGAGTCGGGGGGGGCAAGAGGGCTTGGGCTCCCTCTTGCCCCGATCGTGTCGGGGAGTCGGGGGGGGCAAGAGGGAGCCAGGCGGAGAGAGGGCAGTTAAGCGCAGTGCCTGCGCGGAAGGATGCAGCTCGGGCGACTTCGTTGTGTGAAACGAAGTTCGTTGTACGAATCAAGACATAAAGTTCGTTGTGCGCAGCGTTCGCTGTGCGAGGCGTCCGTTATGCGAGGCACCACTGTACTCTTAAGTCTATGGTACCTGGGCAGTGGAGGGTCACAAGGAGCAGCACTGAGGCACCAACTAGCAACTGTAAGTTCCATACAGACATAATGTCACCTATCTGGACAAAGAGAAAATAACCTTAATTTATGGTGTAACTGTATATACTTCTGTATGGAGTACGTGAATGCTCCAAAAATTCATTATTGTGATTATATATCCCTCGCATCTTAAGAAAATTTGGTATAGACTGAATATAGAACCCAATTGCATGCATGATCCAAAAATATATACTTAATTTCTATCCTGAAAATTTGATATGGATCACATGGAAAACAAAGTATTTAGGTAGTGTAATTGTATGTATATATCTGTAGAAAATACGAATCCCTAAAACATACCCCTCTGTCGTCACTCTGGATCCTATGACACAAAAAATGTGCTATGGCTTCGATGTTTGTTTAAGCAAAATAAAGTTTTGGGAGGGCAACGGTTGTATGTGCATATTAATGGAATATATAGATTTTTTTTTTTTTAACTTTGAATTTGGTATGGAAAAGATAGCAAATGAGGGGCAGACAAAAATAGGGAATAGACATAAGCTTCCAGCCATAAGGAAAGTAGGATCAACAAATAATTGTAGATGATACATTTTTATTGGTGTCTTAAGAAGGTTTCAGTTATTATGTGGAGTGCCCCAGGGCTACTATTTAATATTTTTATTGCACCTTTAATTTATATAATTCTGGAATTTGGACTTCAAGTACATTATGTTGACAATATAAATTGATCCAATTTGACTTGATTTAAAACCAATTAGTGAAGGCCTTATAACAATAACCTAATGGTTTACAGATCATAAATTCTTAATGTTGAGAAGTGACGTTCTTGCTGGATAACAGGCCACTATCTACAACCGAGGATTGATATAAATGTCATCAGTACAGACTTAGAAATACCTTGGAGTAATTGTCAATCATCAACTAAATTTTGAAGGACAATTTCTGCATTCGGGCAGTTAGAGGGTATTTCCATACTATTATTCATGCATTATTAATTTCTAAATTAGATTATTATGGGTATCTGAAAGAGTAATCTTAAAAGATTGCAAACAATTCAAAATACTAGTATAAAATTATTGGGTTACAAAAAGAAATTTGATAGTCACCCCAATTTATCTGCAATTCAGTTGGTTACTAGTTTTTTTTATAGAATCCCGTTTAAAGCTTTGGTTCTAACACATAGAGCGTTTTTTCTTCAACAACCCAATTTTTTACATACTTTAACAATCCCTTATACACCGGCTACAATTTTGAGATCAGTTCAAGATAACAGGTTGGTTCTTTCTTCACTTAATAGGGCAAGATGGGAATCAATGAGAATTAAAGCATTTTATTTTTTGCCCCACAATTATGGAATCATTTACTACAGTAATTGATGTTAGAAGTAAATATTAAAGTATTCAAAACTATGCTGAAAACATTTTATTTTCATGAAGCATTTGGGGAAGATTCTGTTTTGTCAGAAATAATTCATATATATTAGTGGAAAGAGGCCTTTTAATGAGAATCCTGTGATTATAAAATTGATACAGTAAGTTTGGAATTTGCGTGAAGGGATGAATATGTATATATTTTTTTGTTTTGTACTTGTATAGGTTTGTCTATTTTTAAATGGAGTTCTTTTCTATATATTAAATATATGTAAACTGCTTGGACCTGTCGTAAGAGCAAGCAGTATAACAAGTTTTAATAAAACATAAAACGTTAGGTTCTCAACCCATTCATTCATTTTCCACATTTCTATTATCCATAGTTCTAGGTGGATTACAACAGACATACACAGAATTAAATGAAACAATAGGACAATGAGCGGTTAGTGATTAACAAAAACACTGAACCAAGAGGGTTAGACAGTGGGGTACGCTCATAAAGACCCCATAGGCATGAAGGAAAAGAATAGGCTTGAGCTTTTTCTTGAAAGATCCAAAGCTGGACAATGTACGGAGAGTTAAAGGCGTAGCGTTCCAAAGTTTAGGTCCCATGACACTGAAGAGAGAGCTTCTATAAGTTTCTAGCCAGACCAATTGTATGGAGGGAACTACCAGAAGTAGATCACCAGAGGAATGTGGCGTCCTGGTAGGCTGGTAATGCTGCAACAGTGCGGAAATTGGCAGGGGAGCTAAGTTATCGTCATTGACGTACACCCAGCTGGTCTTGTCCTCAACATAGGGTCCAAGTTAAATTTCAAGTTGTACATAGTTGCTCTCATGGAAGACGTAACTTTAGTCATAGTTTGCCAGACAATAGTACCTGCTGAAACAGCTGAGCCAGGGATGTGGATAGGATCAGCAGCAATTTTGGCCGGCTGAGAAGTTGATGAAGATGAGCATAGGCGTGCACCAGTAAGAGCAAAAAATGGAGATGGGGAGAGTAATAGAGATGTTTTGCTTGTCTGAAGGGGGAACTATTCCGGAACTCCTCACACAATCATGCATATAACTACATGCCATTTACTGTGGTGAGTTTCAAAAGGACCCCCCTTTTTCTTTTGAATGTTTCATTGTTACTGCTCTGAACTTCCGGGGCTTCCTTTGGAAGGATCATGAAATATACCCTTCACACTACTAAGTAAAAAGCACAATGAACAGTCCTGGAAGAGAGAAGAGGGAGAATCTAGCACAGAATGCAAAATTGTATATCATCTCAAGTGCTTTCTCATGTCCGTTCCCATGCATGCTTTGGTTTAGTGATTCTTTTCAACTGTCCTATTGACCTTGCCATTTCATGAGGATTTCCTCTCTCTTCCCCATTTGGCATTATCTCCATGTTTGCATATATCTTACATTGCTCCATCTCTTTCACCCTCCCCAGTGTCCCTTTCCATTCTGGCGGTCCCAGCACACTGATGATAGTGCCTTCCTAGTGGTAAGAGCCTGCACGCAGTAGCCTGTTTCTTGATGTAGTATGACTCTCTCACTCAGAATAAAATATTGGTTAGTGTATGTAAATAGCCAAAATCATGATAAATTTTATTTGGGGAAAAGAGGTCTATTGTATAAATATGCTCATTGGATCCTTGTCAATAAGTGATTAGTTCCATTTGGAAAAAGTTGAAAGATGAACCCTTTTATAATGACAATAAACAATAATGTATTAAGATATTGACATCTTTAGAATGAAATGTCATGAAACATCAGTTTTCTACAATTATTTTGATTTCTCCAAGGATAGTTATCAAGAGTGACTATAGCACTAAGAGCTTTCTCCAACATTACACCCTGCGTGTGCAAATTCTTCGGTGCTAGCTTTGCACTGGGCCATTTTGGTTCTATTTTTGCATTTCAGGAGGTCAGACCAGTTTTGCATCTGTGGTAAGGGGGAATTTGTGATTTTCTTTTTTTATTTCCACCTTTGTTTCTTTTTACCCTTTAGACTGGCATCTAAATACAGACAGACAATATGAATTAGTAAGACAGTATCTGCTGCTTTTGGAGACTGTCAGAATAGGAAACAAGAATAACCATACTGGGTCAAACCAGTATCCTGCTTCCAGCAGTTGCCAATCCAGGATACAAGTACTTAGCAGAAACCCGTTCCATGCTATCGATCCCTGGGCAAACAGTGGTTGCCCCATCACTATTTCAATAGCAGACTATGGACTTTTCCTCCAAACGTTTTTTTAAAATCCAGGTATGCTCACCTCTGTTACCACCATCCTCCAGGGCTTAACTATTGATCAAGTGAAAAAATATTTCCTCCTATTTTGTTTTAGAAGTATTTCCATATAACTTCATTGAGTGTTCCCTAGTCTTTTTTACTTTTTGAAAGAGAAAAGGAATCAATTCATTTTTACCTGTTCTACACCACTCGGGATTTTGTAGACCTCAATTTTATCCCTCTTAGCTGTCTCTTTTCCAAGATGAAGAGCCCTAATCTCTAGCCTTTTCTCATATGAGAGCAGTTCATCCCCTTAATTATTATTAATTAATCTCTGAGGTTTAACATCCAGTTCCATCTCCCAAAGGCCCATTATTATTTCCAGGTTACCTTAAAAAAAAAAGCAATCCTGATGCTGCCATTAACAGAGCTTGAGATTCTTCCCAACTGTGAAGAGTATATATCCTGCATGTCCTCAGAGAGCCTCATTTATTTATAACAGATGTTCTGAGAGAACAGCAAGATATTCATCCTGATAACTTAGGGCAGGTTTTGTCTTCTCCAGTTTCATGTAAAGCTTAGCGTTAAACATGGCCTCAAAGAAAACTAGGAGGATTCTCCATCTCCTAAAGACTTTTTTATATGCATCCTATGGATTTATTTTCTCCCCCCACCCCTTCTGTTGTACAAAATTGACTGCATGAGAACTGTACACGTCTCCCTCCGTATTAACAGTTTCAGCATTCGCGGTTTCGATTATTCACGGTTTTTAGCTTGCTGGCTCTTCCCTCCAAATTACGTCAGCTTGTATAGAGAAAATCGCTGATTTCTTCACCCTGTTTTGCCTCTCCTTCAGGAACAGGCCAGGTCTCCCACCATGTTATTCGCGGTTTCACCATATTCACAATGGTTTTTAATAGAAAACAGCGAATAATATATGAAAAGGTTATTTGTAGTTTTTCTGTATTTGCGGTTCTGTTAATCCCCTATCACAGCGAATACGGAGGGAGAAGTGTACTTCTATTTCTCATTCTGTATTGATTTATATTGCTTACTGCCTGGATGGTTTGCCCTTCAGCAGTATATCAAATAAAAATAAATAATTTGATCCATACCTGTTCCAAATACCTCTCTAGAAAGCTCTTAAAGCTTTAGTTCTGTTTCTCTGGCCAATACTCCACTGGATGATATCGCTGTCCTTTGAATATACTTGTTACAAGTAAGTAACTTTACTCTCTTTGAGAATTAGTTTTTTGATTGAATTTTTTTTAGACAAAAGTATTTTATTCTATATTTATTAACTGGAAAATGTCAGCTTTTGGAAATGTGCACATCTGGTATCTTGGAAGAATTACCGTATTTTTACGCATATAACGCGCATACGCGTATAGCGGGCGGGAACAAAGCATTTATGTAAAAAAATTTCCTTATAGAGCGCCCACGCGTATACCGCGCATGCTCCTCATTGAACTAGAAACTCCTCCCGCTACCCCATTTGTGTGAAGGGGATTCGAATGTTCTATAAGTAACCCGCTGGACCGCTGATTAAATATTAAAATCTGCCAAATAAAAACTTCTGAATTGAAAAACTTAGTCTCAACTCTATCGTAGCGGGCAATTTGAGTTCGACCGGGTGAATAGGGGCGCTTACATTCATAAAGTCGGCCCACTGACCAAACCAGTAGAAGGATTAACAAAGACCCGGGATGAATGGAAAGACCGGTCGACTTCGGCCTACAGAACTAAGGGCTAAAGGAATAAATGTAATAGGGTGTCTTTGCTGCAAACTGGCGTATGTAGGTTTACTGCACCCCACAACTGTATATTATAACATTGTTTATGATGACCGCTTGTTATCAAAATACTTTTGGCGTACAGCAATGTTTTATTTCTATCAATGTCACTGGGGTAAAGGTGAAAACAGTCATTGCTGTGAAAATATCCTTTAAAAGTGAATGTAACCTGTACAAAAAAATCGCCAAACGTATTCTAATAACAAGCGGTCCTCGTAGACGATACAGTCAATGCTGTTGCAATCCGTGCGACGCTGGGATGCAGTAAACCTAGATGCGCCAGTTTGCAGCTAAGACTCCCTATTACAATTATTCCCTATACCTTTTACCTCTGTGGGCTATAGTTGACGTGTCTTTCTATTCATCCCGGGTCTTTAATTCCTCTATTGGTTTGATCGGTCGTACGACTCCATGAATGTAAGACCCCTATTCACCTGGTCGAACTCAAAAATTTTCTTCACTAAAAGTCGGGCGCATTTAACATTACTCATTCGGCAGGGGTGGCATTATCGGGGCGGCAAATGCCGTCTCTGCCGTATGGGTGTTGCCGAATGTGGTATCAGCAATGTAAAAAAAATTGTATAACGCGCTCACGGATATTACGTGCATGGATATTGCGCGGTTTGTAAAATCGTGTATAGCGCGCGCTTTATATGCGTAAAAATACGGTAATCTTAGACAAAAATGTTTTTCCAAAAAAATATTAGCGATAGTCCATTTTCATTTGCTAACCTAGAATATTTCTTCACTGGAGCAGAGTTTTACTTCAGTGAAATACATTGAAAGGTTTTAAAGGTCCATAAAAATCATTACAAAAGGGTTTCATTGTGCTTCTACCACAAAACATTGCTCTAGGACAATAACTAGCAAAGTAATGTGACATATGCCCAGAGCCTGCAAAGGTACAAACGTGCAGCTGATCTTGGAACCCAAGTAGAATTGATCATGTTTTATGCTGAGTGAGGTGCATTAGAGAGAGCTGGTGAGAGATGCTGGGTTAACGCACATCACTCTCTGTAGAATGTGTTGCTGCATGGACTGCATGCTTCCGTTGGTCTTATATGTAGTGTACGCCTGCTTCCCACATTTTCCCAGGTGCTCAGCAGTAATGTAAAGGACCTTGTGAATGTCATGGTATCTCGCACGTTGAGCCCTCTGCCTAGCCCATGGCTGTCTTGTGCTGAGGGTCACACGATAGCCATTAAAGGAAGGGAGGGGGATTTCCCTTTTGTGAAATGGTTGCGGGAAACATCAACCATTCTTGGACCTTACATTATCACGTTGCAGTTGGGTTTCTCCATAAATGTGTTTGCTCACTTCAAGATGAACAGAGACTTACTAGATGCTACTGACTGTGTGGGTTTTGTGTCTTCCCATCCTCGTTATCACTTTGAAATGGATGGACCTTGCTTTACTAAACCTTGGGAGAGAGGAGGGCGGTAGAGTGGTGCAAAAACTCAAGTTCCTGGAATATGACCTTCATAAGTCTATTTTTGTTCTCTGTCTGGCCACTTAATTGTGCCAAATTATATAAGCCTTTTGGTGAACATTTAGAGGTCACTCAATGACATTTAATTTAATACATAAAATGAAGGTACAAAATTAATATTTATTTTTTCCATTTCAACCTGAATTGTGAGCACATAGAAAGAAGTTAAATACTTTGTGTTACTTCCAGCTGAAAAGAGTCTTGTTGGCCCCATGATTTATTATGCATTGTTCAATGTTCAGTGATGACTGCTAACTAATGTCATTATTCCACAGTAAATACAAAATGTTTGTTCTGTGCAAATGCTGAACGGTGGTCCTATATTCAGTCAGCCTTCATCAGTTGGATAGGTCTTTCTGTGCTGAGCAGCCAGGCAAAGGAGATTCTGCTTCTGCTCCTCATTCTTTCTGAGACTTGAATTCTACTGTTTGCATTAAGGCATTGATTGCTGTCATTTAATGTTGACTGCTTCAAATACTAGTAACTTGGATCATCTTTCCAGGTCCCACAACTGGTGTATAACTACTGCCCTATTTCACTTTTGAACATCGACTATAAAATATATGCTAAAATTTTATGTTATAGATCTGAACAGTGCATTTATTGTCTCATTCTAAGAGAGCAAGTTGGATTTATGAAAAAAAAAATAGATTTGCTTCCAATGGAGTAAATGACAGACTAAAAGACTAGCCTTATACGGCATTTTTGTTTCTCTAGATGCAGAAAAAGCCTTTGATGGGGTGGAATGGCCTAATTTATTCACTATATTGTCTGCTTTTGGTTTTCCAGTTCGCCTTATTTCTATTTCTCGCACAGCCAGAATTGCAATAAATGGTGATAGTGCAGATTCTTTCATATTATATAGAGGAACACAGCAGGAACTTGTCTTTGTCTTGAATCCCTGGAGGATGTTTTCCCCTATAACAGCTTCCAGAAGAGCGTTCCAGTTTTCCACCACTCTCTGAGTGAAGAAGAACTTCCTTACGCTTGTACGGAATCTATCCCCTTTTAACTTTAGAGAGTGCCTTCTCTACCTCTCAACCTGTCTTTATCTACTAAGTCTATTCCCTTCATTATCTTGAATGTTTCGATCATGTCCACTCTCAGTCTCCTCTTTTCAAGGGAGAAGAGACCCAGTTTCTCTAATCTCTCAATGTACGGCAACTCCTCCAGCCCCTTAACCATTTTAATCGCTCTTCTCTGGACCCTTTTGAGTAGTACTGTGTCCTTCTTCAGGTATGGCAACCAGTGCTGGAAGCAGTATTCTAGGTGGGGGCGTACCATGGCCCGGTACAGCGGCATGATAACCTTGTCCGATCTGTTAGTGATCCCCTTCTTAATCAGCTAAGCTTTTAAAAGGGATAAGGAGCCTTGAAAAAAACCTTTTCGGGTGAAACATGCTGGCTGTTAAATTCCTGAAAGGAAGACCACATTTATAAGCTATTTGCAATACATACACGCTGAAATGGTATTTAAATAGATAAAATATTGACATTTAATCGGCTATAAGATCCAGTGAGGAAGTAATGCTTAAAGCCTGCGACAATTAATATATGTGAGTCCTAGGTGGTACTTCTGAGGATCTGGGGATATAATACCTGATGTGAGGAGTAAATTGGAGGTGTTAAATTTGCACATGCCATTCACATCAAAGATAGACTCAGATCTCGCCATTCATTCGTCTGAGCTTGATGTTTCTGCTGAGGAGTCTTATGAAATTCTGTCAGATCCTTCACCTCCTCTCCCTAGGAGACAATCCCTGCCTGAAAGTTTCTCTTTTACAGAGTTCATCAGACAAATGGGTCTAGCTTTTTCCATTTATATGGAATCTGAGCAGGAGCCTCCAGCAGAGCTTATGGAGGCATTGAACTGTGTAAAATGCCCCAAGGACTGTGCAAAGCTTCCTCTACACAACTTAATGAAGGACGCACTCTTTAAAAATTGGGAAAATTCTCACAGTAGCTTCTAGGAAATTAGATGCACTGTACAAGCTCCAGTCTACATCTGCCTTTGACAAACCACAACTGCAACACCAGTCCTTAGTGGTAGAGACGGCCTTGAACATGCTCATAGTTCACATGCTTATGCCAGTACTCCTGTGAGAGAAGGCAGGACCTTGCCCAGGGTCACAAGGAGCAGCGCGAGGTTTCAACCCACAACCCCAGTGTGCTGAGGTTGTAGATCCAACCACTGCACCACACACTCGTCTACTTTCAACTTGCTCCAGAAATCTCTGCTTCACCAGGGACTCTGCTCTTCACTCAGTGCAATGCAACTAGTTCCACCAAAGAGGGGCAGAGAGTTCTACAGTATTCCAAATACTTTCTAATTCCAAAAAAGACCAGAGATCTCTGTTCAATACTAGGTCTCTGTACTCTCAACAAATATTTAGTAAAGGAGAGATTTTGCATTGTTTCTCTGGGAACTCTGTTACCTCTGCTGGAAAATAATGATTGGCTTTGCTATCTAAATTTAAAAGAAGCCTACACTCATATTCCAATTTTACTAGACCACAGAAAATACCTATGATTTCAAGTGGGATCTTGACACTTCCAGTACAGAGTACTGCCATTCGGCCTTACCTCTGCTCAGGCATCTTCATCAAGTGTCTAATAGTAGTGGCTGTGACTTAGTTCAGTTATGGGCTTCATGTTTACCCATACTTAGATTACTGGTTAGTTAAAGCTTCCTAATTGACTCTGGCTCACCAGTCTACCACTTTTATGATTTGCCTCCTGGAACTCTTAGGATTCGAAGTCAAATTATCTGAAATCACAACTTCCCCGATTCAGAAACTAGAACTCTTAAGAGCCCTTCTAGACACCACACAGAGGTTCAACAATCTCATGCACCTCTGCCAAACAGTCTCATCGTGAACATATCTCAAGGCAAGACAGATGTTAACGCTTTCTAGCTCATATGACATCTACCGTATACGTAGTTCCATTGCATACCTTCATCTCAGAGTGCCACAGTGGACTCTATCCCCCCAATGGATTCAGGCTATAGACCCCCCTCTCTGCACAACTTCAGATTATCCCAGGACTTCAGCAATTGCTTCACTGGTGACACATCCCAGAGGCCTATATTCCAGTTTTCTTCCCATATGAAAGTCCACAACAGAAGCTTCACTTCTTTGTTGGGGGATCACCTAGATTGCCTTGACACTCAAGGAATCTGGTGGCCTCACGAGGAAACACTACAGATCAACCTATAGGAGTCATGGGTGACCTTTCAGGATTGCTTGCAGAACCATATAGTTATCATGCACACTGACATGTGGTGATGTATTACACAAACAAGCAAGATGGCAGAGGCTCTCATCCCCTTTGCTAAGAAGCCATTCAAATTTGGACTTGAGCAATCACTCACATCTTCCTCAAAGCAGTTTATCTAGCAGGACAAGAAAACTGCTTGGCAGACAAATTGAATGGACTTCTCCAACTTCACGAGTAGTCCCTCCCCATCGACTTTGCATCAGATTTTCACATTATGGTGGACTCCCAACATAGATCTCTTTGTGTCTTCCACCAACCACAAGCTGCCGCTTTACTGTTCCAGACAATTCAATACCAACCTTCTTGAATCCAATGTTTTTCTCCTCGATTGGCAAAGACACTTCCTCTACAGCAGTCAGAGAGGCCAAACTCCAAATGGAGAAGAATCTAGCGAAGAACATCAAGAAGGGCGATAAATCCTCCTTCAGGTGTATTAGTGACAGAAAAAGAAATACAGATGGGATAGTACACCTTAAGAAACCCGACGGGAACTATGTAGAATCGGACTCCGATAAAGCCAAACTTTTAAATGAATACTTCTTCTCAGTCTTCCCTTGCGAGGCGGCGGGATCTGGCCGTCAGCTGCAGACAAGGGAAAGCTCAGAAGACCTGTTTCAAAATTTTGAGTTTACGCCCAGCAGTGTCTACTATGAACTATCAAGACTCAAGGTGAACAAAGCTATGGGATCAGACAAACTACATCCCAGGGTGCTCAGGGAGTTGAGTGGCGTCCTGGCAGAACCGTTATCCGCGCTCTTCAATCTTTCCCTAGGTACAGGAAGAGTCCCGTTGGACTGGAAAACGGCTAACGTCATTCCACTCCACAAAAAGGGATGCAAGATGGAGGCTGCGAATTACAGACCGGTGAGTCTCACATCGATAGTGAGTAAACTTATGGAAACACTAATCAAACGCCAATTAGATGCAATCCTGAACGAGGAGAATCTACGAGATCCCCATCAACATGGTTTTACAAAGGGAAGGTCTTGCCAATCAAATCTGATCAGCTTCTTCGACTGGGTAACAAGAAAGCTGGATATAGGGGAGTCCCTGGACGTCGTGTACTGTACTTGGACTTCAGCAAAGCGTTTGATAGCGTCCCACACCGCAGGTTATTGAGCAGGATGAGTTTGATGGGATTAGGTGAAACATTAACTGCATGGGTTAAGGACTGGCTTAGAGGTAGACTTCAGAGGGTAGTGGTAAACAGTACCCTCTCCGATACCACGGAGGTGATCAACGGAGTACCGCAGGGCTCGGTCTTGGGCCCGATCCTATTTAACATCTTCATAAGAGACTTGGCTAAAGGGCTTCGAGGTAAAATTACATTATTCGCCAATGATGCCAAACTATGCAACATAGTAGTCAAAAGCACAATAGACAAAAGCACAGTGCCCAACAAAAGCTCAATGCCCAACAGTACTCTTGCTGGACCTACTCTTGCTGGAACATTGGTCAAAGACTTGGCAACTAAGTTTCAATGCCAAAAAATGCAAGGTCATGCACCTTGGTGGCAAAAATCCATGCAGGACTTACACCCTAAATGGTGAGATTCTAGCAAGGACTGTAGCAGAACGTGACTTGGGGTGATCATTAGCAAAGACATGAAGACTGCCAATCAAGTGGAGAAAGCTTCATCCAAGGCCAGACAAATCATGGGTTGTATCTGTAGAAGCTTCATCAGCCGTAAGCCCGAGGTCATAATGCCGTTGTACAGATCCATGGTGAGACCCCATCTGGAATATTGTGTACAATTCTGGAGGCCACATTATCAAAAAGAGAGTTGAGTTGGTTCAGCGAATGGCCACCAGGATGGTCTCAAGACTCAAGGCTGGGTAAGTTGCAGCTAAGCTCACTCGAGGAATGCAAAGAGAGGGGAGACATGATAGAGACTTTCAAATATGTCACGTGCCCTATCGAGGTGGAAGAAGATCTTTTTCTTAAAGGACCCACAGCAACAAGAGGGCATCTGTTGAAAATCAGGGGAGGGAAATTTCATGGCAACACCAGAAAATATTTCTTCACCGAAAGGGTGGTTGATCGCTGGAATAATCTTCCACTACAAGTAATTGAGGCCAGCAGCGTGCCAGATTTTAAGAAAAGATGGGATTGGCGTGTGGGATCTCTTCATCGAGGAAGTTAGGGGATGGGTCATTAGTGTGGGCAGACTAGATGGGCCGTGGCCCTTTTCTGCCGTCATTTTCTATGTTTCCTCCAATACCACTAATCAGGAAAACACTGCTCAAACTTTGCCAAGAGCAAGCTTCAATGATTCTCATAGCACCACATTGGCCATGACAAGGCTGGTTTCCTTTCCTCCTACAACTCAGCGATCAGGATTCCATCCCTCTCCAGTTTTTTCCAACTCTACTAACTCAGAACAAAGGTTCTCTCCTTCATCCCAATCTATATTCATTAGCACTCACAACCTGGTATCTATCTTCCCAGAGTAGATACCTCCCCCCTATTGCCTTCAGTCTTGAACTTTATTATAGCATCCAGAAAACCATCTAATAGACACCGCTATCAACTTAAATGGACACGATTTATTATTTGGTGTGATCTCCACTCCTTGAATTCAGTCACATGTCCTCTACTGTCTCTGCTAGAATGCGGAGCTTATAATCAAAACTTAAACACATCTAAAAACCCGCCCAAGCCAGCACTTGGACTACTTAAAAGACAGGTCGTCCAAGTGCTGATAATAATAAAACTGAATTTCTGGATGTATCCAGGGACTATTTAGGCCTCTGAATGCTGCTGTGCACCCAGAGCTGAAAGAGACTTATCTGGAGGAGTGGTTAAGGCATTATTTGGGCGGGATTGATTTCTGTTGTGAAAGGGCAAATTTGCATCAGTTTGAAAAGATACTAGGTTATGAGAGGCTGGGCAAAAAGAAGTAAGAAATAGGAAATAAAGAAGAAAATACTTCAGCAAGCAAAGAAACAGAGAATATAGAAAATAATAAAACATGAGTTTAAAAAGAGAACAATAATGTAATAGGTTGGTAGAAAAATATTTGGCATGCTGCATCACCTTAAAATATGCTTTTCCATTTTTCCCTGTTATGAAGCAATCTCGGCTATACAATTGTCAGCAAAATATCCGCTTCCTTTACATGGTCTCATGACATAGGAATGTGTAGTAAAATGTACAAGAGGTAGAGAATAGAATAATAAATGAAAAAGTCTAATTGCAATTGCAGTTTTTAATGTTTAGTTGACACAGGAAGAACACGCTCTGTTAGTCCAGGGTAGTCATAGAAAGGATTCTGGAAGCTGGCCTGGAGAAGATTTCGCCTCTTTCAACAACTTGCAGGACTTGGGAACTGGAGGAGGCATCTTAGGTTTGGGGTTTTTTAATACTGCTGCTGATTCTGCTTGTTTAGTTTCATTTTCTCTTTTCGTTCCTGTCTTTCCTTTCTCCTTTGCTGCTGTCCTCAGCAGAATAGCTTTGAGCCTTCTGTTGTTTTTGAGGTTGACAGTAATACCAACACCATTAAAAGGAAGCCGAAGAGTGAGAGACAGGTGAAGAGCATGTGTGCAATGGTTGTTTTACTGTCTGTTTTGTGCATGATTTTCTGTCCTTTAATATCTTTCTGATGATGATGAGTTCACGGTAGTCATGGGTTGCATGACATAAGAATTGCTGCTGCTGGGTCAGACCAGTGTTTCCATCGTGCCCAGCAGTCTGCTCCCGCGGCAGCCCTTAGGTCAAAGACCAGTGCCCTAACTGAGACTAGCCTTACCTGCGTACGTTCTGGTTCAGCAGGAACTTGTCTAACTTTGTCTTGAATTCCTGGAGGGTGTTTTCCCCTATAACAGACTCCGGAAGAGCATTCCAGTTCTCTACCACTCTCTGGGTGAAGAAGAACTTCCTTACGTTTGTACGAAATCTATCCCTTTTTAACTTTAACCTCTCGTTCTCTCTACCTTGGAGAGGGTGACCAACCTGTCTTTATCTACTAAGTTTATTCCCTCCATTATCTTGAATGTTTTTGATCATTAAGAAATACAGGTTTAAAACACCTTTCACTGCTCATGAGGAGTAGCTCAAGCACTGCTATTGCCCTATGGTTCCCTCAGTTTTGGGGTTTTTGTTTAGGGTTTGGGGTTTTTTTTTTTTGTGGCCCTACAGACCCATAAGTTTATTGTTTGTTTCAGGCTTTTTTGCCTAAACCCATCCTCCCATCGGATTCATTTTTCTTTGCTAAGATGACCTGTGTATTTTATTCGGCACAGCCACACCAGCAAACTATCCAAATATTTTCATCTCCTTGAAGCCCATTTAGGAAGAGGAAACACTTAATTTTAATCCTCACCCAAACTGGGTTACAACAATTAGAAATACTAATAATAACATTTTTTTAAATTATCAGGCCAATATTTAAACACTATGGACGGCATTTAAAGATAATCTGTCTATTCAGTGCCACTTTCTGGATTGTGAGCTATTTGCATATAGGGTGGGCCAAAAGTGCATATGCACTTTACAGGTATTGAACAGGTAAAATACAGATCTGAATGATAATCGAGTAAAAACAAAACAATGTAACTGACACAAAAAGTCACACAAATGTTATTTGTGACCTGTAAAATAAAAAGAAATAATAAATACTGTATAACTCCTTGTGGCCCACCCTGTAGCTATTTGGATGAATATTTTGCTGCCTCTTATCTAGATAATCACTGCTGTCCAGATGACTTGCCACTCCATCCAGTGAAGACTAAATGGTACTGTCTATAGGAATTTTCTAGATAATAGCTGGTGATCGGAATAATTACAAGTTATAAGCGCGATTCCCTTGATTTGGTGTGGTGATAGTAAGAGTTATTCCTAAGATAAGCAGCATAAAATCTGCTTTACTACTTGGGATCTAGCCAGATACTTGGGACCTGTGTTGGCCACTGTTGTAAACAGAATCCTTGGCTTGATGGACCTTCGGTCTGTCAAAGTATGGCAGCTCTTATGTGAGCCAACTATAGGACAGTCGAGCCATTGTGACATCACTGATGAGTTTGGCTCTTAGGAATTGGTGGAATGAGGTATTATGACATCACAATCTCAGCTCTGGAATGTTGTTACTCTTTGGATTCCTGTCAGGTACTTGGGACCTGGGTTGGTCACTGTTGGAAACAGGGTGCTGGGCTTGATGGACCTTTAGTCTTTCCCAGTATGGCAATTCTTATGTTCTTACTTTAGCCCCCAAAATAAGCCTTAAATTGCTAGTTCCTTATGTATTTTTCAAAGTCTGTGTTAAATTGAAAATCATCAAAGGCAATAGTGGGGACAAAAGAGAGATCTTTAGATACAAGTTGGATCTCATATGTGTTTAAAACTCTGTTGTAGGACACGTGTTCTGATTCCCCTTTGTGAAGTTTCTGAGATCCTTTTTTCCAGAAAGAAATAATTATTTCATACATATTTAGGAATGTAAAAGATGACACCATGTTGATAATTTAGCTAGCTCAATTCCAGATAACACATAATATAATTTATCCCAGGACAAGCAGGCAGCATATTCTCAACATGTGGGTGACGTCACCTACGGAGCCCCCTAGTGGACGTTTTCACAAGCAGATTTGCTTGAAGACCTTCAAGCTTGCGAGTGGACTGCATTTCTACACTCAGTGGGAAAGTCTTACCACCGACAGCTGGGTGCTCACCATCATCCGGGAGGTGTACTTTCTTCACTTCTGTCACGTACCCCCGGACCTTCCACCAAGTCTGCCAGGTCTCAGCTACCTCTTCTTCTGCGGGAAGCTCACGCCATCCTTCGCCTCAGGGCGGTCAAGGAGTTTCCTCCGGATCAGTGGAATACAGGGTTTTATTCCCGGTATTTTCTGGTTCCCAAGAAGACGGGAGATCTGTGTCCGATCCTGGACCTCGGGGCTCTGAAAAGGTTTCTGGTCAAGGAAAAGTTCAGAATGCTCACCCTTCCTACGTTGTATCCCCTGATGGACGAGGGGGATTGGCTATGCTCTTTGGACCTCAAGGAGGCTTACACGCACATACCGATTCATCCAGCCTCTCGCCGGTATCTGAGATTTCGGGTGGGGGATCTCCACCTCCAATATCGTGTTCTTCCCTTTGGTCTGGCGGCCTCACCAAGGGTTTTCACGAAATGCCTGGTAATGGTGGCCGCAGCCCTGCGTCTCCGAGGGCTTCAGATGTTTCCCTACCTCGACGACTGGTTGATCAAAGCATCATCCCGCCAGGAGGTTCTGCGAGCGACGAATCTGACAGTTTCGCTCCTTCAGAGTCTCGGCTTCGAGGTGAACTTTCCCAAGTCTCACCTCTGTGTATAATAGTCCTTTTAAGGACGGTAATGGAATTTTATTCCTTGCCATCTTTTAACCTTCTAGCTTATTTTTACATAATTCTAGACCTTTTATACTTTGTTCCCCTTCCTATTGTTTTGATCCCTCTCCCCCCTCTATTTCTCTTCATACAAATTGTATTTCTCCCCCTCTCCATCTTGTATTGGTAAGTTTATGTTCGTCAGTGAGTTTGATTGTTTGTAACACTGTTTGTAATTTGTTTTTAATGTATGTTTTTACTAACTCTCTTTTTATATTATGTAAAACTGCTTTGAATTTTAATAAGGCGGTATATCAAATTTTTAATAAACCTGAAACCTGTCTCAGTCCCTCAAGTTTATCGGAGCGGTCCTGGACACGGTTCGCCACCGCTCCTTCTTGCCCCTGCCTCGTCAGGAGGCCCTTGTTCGTCTGTGCCAGCAGGTGGCCCTCCTGTCCTCGGCCCCGGCTTGGCTCGGCTCCTGAAGGTCCTGCTCGGCCACATGGCTTCTATGGTTCACGTGACTCCGTTTGCCAGACTTCACCTCCGTATACCTCAATGGACTCTGGCGTCCCAATGGAACCAGGATCGGGATCCTGTCTCTCAACTCATTGTCGTGACTCCTTTGTTTAAGCGGTCTCTCCGCTGGTGGATGCTCTCTTCCAATCTTTCCAGAGGTTTTCTGTTTCATGCTCCTCCACAGAAGGTCCCCACGACTGACTCGTCAGCCTATGCTAGGGGAGCATACCTGGAAGGTCTTCGCACTCAGGGTCTTTGGTCCAGTGCCAACCGCCTTTGTCACATCAATCTGCTGGAGCTTCGAGCGGTTTTCTACGCTCTGAAGGCTTTTTGTCACCTGCTTCGTGACTGTGTGGTGCTGGTTCCCACGGACAACCAGGTCGCCATGTATTATATCAACAAACAAGGGGGCACGGGGTCCCTGTCCCTGTGCCAGGAGGCAATGCGGCTCTGGGATTAGGCCATCCGCCGCAACATCTTCCTTCGTGTTGTCTACATTCAGGGTCAGCACAACTGCCTGGCAGACAAGTTGAGCCGCCTTCTGCAGCCTCATGAATGGTCTCTCCATTCCTCGACCCTGCGTCAGGTGTTCGCTTGTTGGGGGACTCTGGAAATCGATTTGTTCGTGTCCCCCCTCAATCACAAGTTGCCCCGTTTCTGCTCCAGGGTTTGCACCCTTCACAGGATCGAGGCGGATGCCTTTCTTCTGGATTGGATGAACCTGTTTCTGTTCACGTTTCCTCCTTTCCCTCTGATTATGAAGACTCTCGTCATGCTCAAGTCCACTCACGCCACCATGATTCTGATAGCTCCTCGGTGGCCCCGACAACCGTGGTTCTCCCTGCTGTTACAACTCAGTTCCAGGGAGCCTCTTCTACTGCCTTTTTTTTCCTTCTCTGCTTACGCAGAGTTGGGGATCTCTGCTTCATCCCAACCTGCAGTTAACAGCTTGGTTCCTCGAGACTTAATGCCCTCGTTACAGTTTTTTCAGTCTGTGCTGGATGGCCTGGAGGCGTCTCGGAAAGAGTCCACTCTCCTCTGAACCCTCTCGAGTAGCGCCATATCCTCCTTTTGATGCGATGCAATCCTTAAGAAGGATATGGCGATACTCGAGAGGGTTCAGAGGAGAGCAACACGTCTGATAAAGGTTTGGAAAACCTTTCATACGCTGAGAGATTGGGAAAACTGGGACTCTCTTCCCTGGAGAAGAGGAGACTTAGAGGGGATATGATAGAGACTTACAACCTACCACAAAAAGAAATAAGACGTTTACCAATAATATAAAATACAGCAATAAAAATCATAACAAACTCAAAAAAATTTGATCATTTGAAAAATGCACACTGGTTACCAATCCCCCCACAGAATAACATTCAAATTAGCTCTACTTGCATTTAAGATCCGTCAGTCAAACCAACCTATTTTTCTCAACAGACTATTGATACCTTATGCCTCTTCAAGAACACTAAGATCCGCAGATCTCAATCTTCTTTAAAAATTATCAATACAGGAAGAGCTGACATTTTCTCAGTAACAGCACCGCAAGCATGGAATCGCCTCCCATCATTCATAAGAGAAGAAGTACGAATAGATAAATTCAAAAGCACTCTTAAAAGTTTCCTTTTTAATGACGCCTTTCAGGAATTAACTTTAGATGTAATTAACCTTTATGAAGCTGCCACCCAACCCTCATTAACCTTTATCGTCTTACTTTCCTATTACAATTGTAGTTCCACTCTCCTTTCCTTTATCTCTAGTAAGTGAGTTTGTCTTAGTACTGTCCATATGTCTTTACCCTAACTTTTAATGGAAATCACTTAGAAATATTTATAAGTGTTTTATCAAATTTTTAATAAAACTTTGACATTTTTGAGCATCGGAGGCTGAGCTGCCTTGCAAGTAAGACTGGCTATAAATCACGGCAAGCTTTTGAGCATTGGGGCCTAGGTTGGCTTTTCTTTCTCCTCATCACCTTCCTGGACACCACCAACCTATCAACGTCGATCTGATTGTTTTTTTGCAGAGACATAGTCTGATGTGACCGTCTCTGGGAAAAGTGACTAAAGTACACGAGCTAAGTCATGATTCTATAAGCAGTCTGTAAAAGAACTTTGCCCTAACAGAATTCATCTGATTTGAACGGCAGCTATGCCTGAATTACTACCCTACTAGTCTGACAAGGGAAAGCAAAGCCAAGACAGGTTCATGATACAGTACTTGTTTCCCCTTCCTACAATGCATATATTTCCCTCACTTTTTCATTATTGGGGCTGAGTTTTAATCGGGTATAGCTGAAAGTAGTTTTTTTGTAGATCACGGTTCCTTTTCTTCCTCTTTCAGGTGTTTATGATCGATTGCATTCATTTTCTTACCCTTTCTGACTTGATATTTTTGTTGTAAATGACTTTAATGTGTTATGATGCCTTTTGTGTGTTTACCAAACTAAATTAAACTTTATACTTAATCCATTTCCCATGGATTTTATTAGAGAGAGGCTATAAGGGCATTCAGAGTAAGAGTATACAATGGTGTTCTCCCTTGCTTCACCACTGCCACTTAGACTTGACTGCTGCTCACACGTCTTGATTTGTAGAGATCCTGTACACTTCTCTGTTTATCTATAGAATGATGACCGACCTGCTCTATCACCAGCTTCACCCACTTCACAAATAGGTAAGAGATGGGGAAAGAGAAGCAGACTGGTGGTTGGAAGGGACTTGCAATCTGTTGCTTTCTTATGCTATTACATGTCATGTGGGACTTGGACGGCATATTAAGTTTGCTGTTCTGAAAACCTACACACTAGCTGCATCCTTTTGTTGAATCCAAGAACCGGTTCCCTTACAGACGTCTTCACCCAGTGTGTATAAGACAGCTGGACACAGAAGCACTAAATTCTAGATATGACCTGAGAAGTGAAATTCACCTTTCAGTAAAGACTCAGTTTTCTAATGTACTGAAAACAATCCGGGCTCTCAGGTTTTATGTTCACCTTCATTTTGGGCTAAATCAGGTCCCAGAAAGGTGATTTATTTCATGCATAACTATTGAATGTGCTGTTCTTCCTTTACTGGGGCACACCATTTCTGTGTAGTGTATAAAGAAAACTGTGGAATCGATGTACTCGATACAATAGTTTATTGAAAAGGGTGTAGGTCAATAAAGCAATTCATAATACACAGTAAGGAAATTGGTCCATGTTTCGGTCAAACATGTAAACCACCAGATTTACATTCAGAACACTGTGTGCGAAAACATATCACCAACTCGGGCAATATTGTGTAGACTAGTGCGATATGAGCTGATCAGAAGCGTATTAGGCAGGAAGGACATGGCTTGATTTTCAGTTGGGCTGACTCAACCATAGGGCCAAACTAGCCAAGCATCAGCTGCAGCTTAAACAAAACAATAAGTCCCAACAACTACACAAATTCAAAGAGCTGTTAGCACAAAATTTAACCTGCATTTGTATAGGATTTTGGCGTAATGATTGCTGAGTTCAATTATCATAATCTTGGAGGGTGGAGGCTGCAGGCTAATGGCATGAAAATCAAGCACCCACTGACCTTGTGTTGGCTGTTTCCAGCCTGTGTTCCTTAGGTAATAGTTCAATAAAATGTCCCAAAGCAAGCACAGGAAGACAGTTTAAGGGTCTCTCTCTGCCCCACGGAAAGGAGGAAATTGGAGGGACTGAATATAAGGAATGTTTGCAAAGTACCTCCCTGTTAGAGCCATTCATTTAGTGAATTGCCATAATAATGTGTCATTTTTTCATTCTTTGATATCCTATTTGGAATGGTTTGCTACTCATTTTTCTCTTCTTGGTTTTTTCCTCAGTCCACCTTTCCCTGCCAAACTCTGGTCTTGCAGCTCCATCATATGGAGGATCCTCCCTTCGACCTGAGAGCTTCCTTTTCCGAGCTGTTGGAAGGGATGAGGGAAAGAAAGGTAGGTGTAAAGCAATGGAGATAACTGAAGAGAAACAAGTTCAGTGGGGGTTTTTACATTGTAAATTAGAGATAGAATAGATGTTTAATATAAATACCACATCTCTCAATTTTATAGATTTGTTTGCACATAAAATTGGTAAAAAAAAATATTTTTACATATTCCAGTTATGAGAAAACCAACAATATGGTCAGATCAGCAAAAACTGAATTTCATAGTCTATTGGAGGGAAAAGAGTAGGAAGAGAGAAAAGCAGGTACAATGCTTGAAGACGAGGGGGAAAATTGAAACGAAAGAATTTTTGTCCAAAGTAGATTTGTTAAGACATCAAGAACAGCAGGTAAGTTGGATTCTGGCTAACTGTAATAAAATCTGCAGGAAAATATCAGAAGAGATTTGAAGCAAGGAAGGAAATCAAAGAGTAGGAGATTAGGATGGGACACGGCGGAATGCTAAAAAGAAATGGTATAAAGTGGAGAAGGCCTTAAATGAACTATTCCTCATCAATGATAGGGAAAGATTCTTTGAATATAAATTGCTGCGGAAATTAAGGATTAGAGCTAACTTTGTTTAGTCAATTGTACTGACTCATATTGATTATTGCAACTCTGTTTATATTGGAGCCAATGGCGGTATAATCAAAAGACTGCAAACTTTGCAGAACACGGCTGCATGTTTGGTGCTATACAGCTCATCAGAATTTGACAGAATTACCCCGTTGTTTTTAAAATTACACTGACTACATGTTAGAGCTTGTGCAAGTTTTTAATTGTTCATGGAAGTGCTCAGTGCAATTTAATTTACTAATAAGGAAGTGTAACATTACTAAGCAATTTTATTTGGCTCTTCATTATTCAGATATGAGGAAAATGTTTTATAAATTGAGTTGGGTTTCTGTGAGGTACTTGTGACTTGGATTGGCCGTTGGCAACCGGATATTGGACTGCATGGACCATTGGTCTCGCCCAGTATGGCTGCTATTATGCGTTAATCTGAGACTATTGAATAACAAACCAAATATTGGCGGGATTCTTTGCCTTCTATGCAAGATTCTGGCCTTCTAGAACTTACCCTTTTAAGAAATTTGTGGAAGATGATTAATGTGGTGATTAGACCAAAAACTGCAGGGCCTGAGAAATTTTGATGCTATGTTTTGTATTGTCCCTAGGAATACCTCGCCTTTTAACATTGGAAGGCACACCGAACCCTAACAGGCCTTTTTTCAAATATGTTCTATTGAGGGATCTGTGGTTCCAGCATGTTCTTCATTTGGCATCACTTTTGCAAAATTCTACTGACTTAAGGAAGGAATTCAGTGTAGCTTTGGATAGGAAATTGGCTCCCAGTCTATTGGCAAATTCCGTTTAAATGTGCTAGTGTGATATTCAAAATTCTGTATGGGGTTTTCCTTTAATTCTTGCAAAACATCTCATTTTAGGAGCGCACAGAAATACAAACTTGGTTTTCCTACTGTTGAGAATTAAAACATTGGCCAATTTTTGCCAAACTTTTTACCTTCTTATTTGCAAAAATTTGGAATGAGCTTCCTTAGAAGATTTCTTTCTCAATAGCAACCTTTCTGAAAGTGCTGAAAACTTACTTATTTCAGAAATTTCTGACAGATTCCTCTACTTTAAAGTTATGATTGTATAAGCCGTGGTCTTACCCAATTTCATCATTTCTTTTGTGAATAATTGTCAACCGAGTTGAGCCCTGTTGCAGGGATGAATCGGTATATAAAACCAAAACTTGGATTGGATTGGAGAGTCATGGGGACGATATTCAAAGAGGTTCTTGCTTCATTGTCTTGCACTGAATGGTGCCACCGAGTATTGGGTTCTGACCATGCGGCACTCACCAAGATCTAGCTAGTTGTTGCTGGGGAAGATACTGATAGAGCTGCTGACCACATAGCCAAAAAGCAGTCCTGACTGCCCACTTCACTATGCTAATATGGCACAGACTATCTTGGTCAGCATTCAATACATTGGTACTTTTGTTGGGTTTTACTTATTTTATTGATCCTTTATGATGGTTTTTTTTTGCTGGTATTGTAATTTTCTTGGTTTATCGGGGAAGCAGAATGAGTCATATTAAACCAGCAAACTAAGTGGTTTCAGGTACTCGCTTACCTTCACTGGTGCTCTGAACCCCTTGTATCTTTAGGTCGGTATCGCCTATCTTCAATATGAGCTCACTTCCTGTCACAAATATATTATTACAGCCTTGTTTTATGATTATTTCAAACTAGGTTATATTGCCCACAAGAAGGGTTCAAGTGGCAGGTTTTTATGAATAAATTAGCTTTATTAAAAATGCTTCATTGTCTACAATTTTCTTTTGATTACTTTGAGTTTACACAGAAGATTCTAATTTACTTTTATGGATGATGGGGCTTTGCTCATGGTCACCAATCTGTGGTATTGAACCTGAAATCCTCCCGGTCCTATGTGTGTTGTGGTGTTCTTGAACTTTGCATGTGATCTGCATGTGGTGGATCTCATGAGCAGTGTGCACAGCACTCCTGTCTGAGAGGTTTTTTTGTTTTTATTCAAAAATAATGCAATTAAAAACAATCTAAGTTATACAATTGTGTGCAAGACAATACATTATCTTATTTCATAACAATGCTAAAAAATTTACATAGTCTATGATACCTAATATATTTCATCCTTCCCATCCCCACTCCTCCTCCCACCCTGGTGAAAAGAAGTGTGCAGGAGATTTATAAAATGTGGGCATAAGATCATATATCAAAGAGATCAATTGGGACTATCGTTTTGTGAGTTATTCAAATTTTCATAAGCATTCCAGATGGTATTATAACTCTGTAACTGATTTCTCCGAAGTGCAGTTATGTATTGAACTTTAACCAATAGTACTGGCAGATCTGGTAAATCTAACTGTTTCCAGGCCGAACAAGTCAACCTGCTGTCATTATCAAATGTGTCCATTTCTGATGTTTTAAGGGCAGGACAAACGGTCCCTTATTCAAAAGACAACATTCCATGGTCTTAGGGATTGGAATGCCTAATACTTCCTCAGTGAAGGAAATTACTTTATCCCAATAGATCTGTGCTTTAGTACAATGCCACCAGATATGTTCAAAAGTGCCTACTTCCATGCATCCTCTCCAACATTTGTCCGATCCTATCGGAGAGTTATTATACATGTAGGCATTGCTTTGTTGGCCCAGAGTGCTACAGCAAATCACCTGGCTCCATCCGTCATATTTGCTCCATTTTGTAACTCCCCATAGACTGCAGAACCCATCGAATCTGCAAGCAACAGAAAGAGGAGGAAGAGGAAGGCACAGAGTTGATGGAACAGCTGCGAAAGGTTTGCTTAATTTATCCTCATTCAATTCTGTTTAGTGATGCCCTTCCCTCTATTGAATAGCCCTGTTTGTTCCCTATAAATAAATGAAGGATGTTTGTCAGGGCTTCTCAACCCTTCTAGTTGTGCTAAATTTTGAGTTTGTTCTATCCTCATGATACACAAACTCGCTACCCAATTCCTCCCATTTCAAAAGATGTTGAGAGTAAGGCTGCCAGGGTTTACCGTGTTGCATGCAGGACTTATAGTTTTGATGTCCCCATTACATTCCCTAGGAAAAGCAAGATATATCCCAGCATACACAGGAGTAAAGTCAGGGCTGGATTAGTGCTGCCCAATTCAGGCAAAAAAATTTCGATTAGATTCAGCCTATTGAATTGGTTTTTCAATTTGATTTTCCTGCCCAATTGGGTGTTTTTGTTTTTTTTAAACATCCTGGTGGGTTTATTTTATAGCCTCTTCACCCCCTTTGCCTTCTCCTAACCATACTGGCGCTGTGGTGTAAACAAAATAAACAAAAAAGACTTTTCCTCTCTCTGTTAAATCCTAGCTCACGTTTGCGGTCTCAGGGTACACGTTTCAAATATGACATATTGTAATCACAAAATAGAAAATGAAATTAGTTTTTCTACCTTTTGTTGTCTGATCGTTATTCAAATCTTGTTGGTCTCAGGCTCTGGTTGTCTTCTGATAACTTGCTTGCCAGGGTCTCCTTCTTTCTCTGTGCTAACCATCCATCTGCCATCCCTGTCCTCCCCTTCCGTTTCCCTTCCCTTCCCTCTAAAGCAGGTGCGGCTGCGGCCGGCCAGCAAGAGCAGTGCTGCCGTTCCTGCTTTAGGTGGCGAGGGGGGAAGGTCAGCTGAATCGGGAAGCCGATTTTTTTTGTTTTGTTTTGTTTTGGACCGATTTGAATCGTGAATCGGGCAGCACTAGGCTGGATCAACCCTGTCCTGCAAAAGCTACTGCCATCCTAGGATAACTAGCCTTAAGTTTGTACCTGAGGCAATAGAGGATGAAATTACTTTTTCTCTTCCTCTCGTTACACCATAACTTGAGCTTTTGCTTAAAACTGGCTTTCGCAGAGATGAATCATTGCCCAAGCAGCAGAAGTTAGCATGGGAACATTCAGAAGGAAAAGACTTGTTTTATTACAGGCAGAAATGATTTTCTAAGGGCAATTTCATCTTCTGTATTTAACCTTTTTTTCGCTTTATTTGCTAGAATATTGAGATGCGGTTAAAAGTGTCTTTACCCAATGACCTTGGAGCAGCTTTGACTGATGGCGTGGTTCTGTGTCACTTAGCGAATCACGTGAGGCCTCGATCTGTCTCCAGTATTCATGTGCCATCACCTGCTGTCGTGAGTACAACTCCTTAGTTCATTTTATGGTATGGTTTCCAAATAAGATGCGTTTTATTTTTTTTCAGAAGATTTTCATTAAATTAGTCCAACAAAGAAATGAAATTGAGCTAAAGATGCTGTAGGGCCAGCAGTGAAGTGCGCTGGCTGAATAGCAAAGTTAGAACTGTCCAGAGTCAGCCCTAAGAGAGAAGGCAGCAAATGTACCACAACATCTATTTTTTCATCGTTAATATTCATGGAACCCTTTTCTGCCTCTAGTAAATGCAGTGTTGAATTTTTGCTCCATATCTCGTAAGGTTCTATGAATATTTGTGGATCAGCTTTTCTTTTTGCTCCAGGAGGGAAAATCAAGTTACCTGTAGCAGATGTTCTCTCTCGACAGCAGGATACAAGTCCTAGTAGCACAGCTCTACAGATTTGTCCCCATGGAATCTGATTTCAAGTGGACGATGAACACTGCCATATTTCTGACCCATAAGAATCAAACCTGCCTGGGCATAAGCAAAGGAAACCAATTTGTGTACGTTTGTTGATGACAGCCTCCACCCTGTTAGGTCAAAACTAACAAAAATGTAAATGGACTTTCTAAGAGCTTTAGTCCAGGCCAAATATAAGAGCAAGGCTCTCTAACAGACCAATGTGTGCAGTTCACTTTCGCCTTTGGGGGTAGGAGGCCTTGGAAAGAATGTAGGCAGGATGATGGAAATCCGACAGTACCTTAGAAAGAAATTTACAATAAGTGCACAGAAGGAATGTTACCAAGATTTGTAATAGAGTGGATACCCCAGAGGGAGTGGAAAAAATGAAAAATGATCTGCAAAAGTTGGCTTAATGTTTGGCAACTAAAATTCAGTGCAAAGAAGTGCAGAGTAGAAATCTGAAGGAGATGTATGTGCTGGGAGAATGGGAGAGGAACCTTGGGGTCATAGTGTCTGAGGATATGAAGGCAACAAGGCAATGACTGTAGCCTGAAGGACACTAGGCTGTGTAGAGAGAGGCGTAACCTGCAGAAGAAAGGAGGTGTTGATGCCCCTGTACAGGTCATTGGTGAGGCCCCACTTGGGTTCAGCTGTGGAGACCGTATCTGGCTAACGATATAAGAACTTGAAGCAGTCCAGAGGAAGGCAATGAAAAGGGTAGGGAATCTGCGTAAAAGATGTCCAAGAAGATAATTGAAAAGCTGAACATGTATACTTTAGAGGAGAGCTGGGGCATGGGTGATAAGAGAAGGGAAATTGGTAAATCTAGAGGACATCAATTGAGGTTGAGGAGTGGTAGACTTAAGAGTAATGTTGGGAAATTCTGCCTGGAAATGGTGGAGAGAAAAATGGTGACGGAATTCCAAAAAGCATTTGGTGAACACAAAAGATCTGGGCAGATTTTCAGGGTCTGATTCCCACAATTGAGATGGTTTGGATAGGCAGGAGTGAGCTTCAAAGGCAACTAGCAGTTGGAACCTAAGGACAGTATCAGGTGGACTTTTAATCATGAAATTGTAATGCAAGTGATTACTGGGCCATTCAGCTCATTAGTATTACTCTTCTATAGCACTACCAGACGTACACAGAGAGGAAGACGGCTGAGGGGAGATACGATTGCAGTCTACAAAATCCCGTGTCAGTTGCGCTTTGACGAAAACTCCAGTGGATGGGGCCTGTGTCCAGAAAAGGAACCTTTTGGGTCTATCTGCCGCCATTTACTATGTAACTTTGTTGTGATAGACTGGTTTTGTGAGGTGGCGGCTGTTTGGAAAACCTCTCATAGCTCAGAAAAACAAGCGGTCTGTGTCGGTGCCATCCGTTATCGCCCACTGTATGTCTGATTGATCCTGCTGTCTCCAGAAAACACCACAGGGCTGTGTGAGGATCTCAGGAGTAAGTTGCATTGGCAGTTCTTGAATATCCAGGGATTTTCAAGGCAAGCTTATAATGCTCATTGCACACAGTTTTATCTAAACTGCATTACAATGATTTCATTGCATTAATGAAAACAGCATTTCCTCTTAAGCATTGCCATTTCTTTGATGTCTCGTTATGTATAAAAATCTCTTTCAAAGTGAAGTAACCATTTCCAAAAAGTTCTGCCTTGAATTACAGAAACATAGAGTATGACGGCAGAAAAGGGTCGTCGGCCCAATCACTAACAATTGTGTGTATCTCCCCCATAGCCCAAGCTAACAATGGCAAAATGCAGGCGGAATGTGGAGAATTTTCTGGACGCTTGCAGAAAAATCGGTGTACCACAGGTAAATGGACCCCTGTACCTCTTCAGCATGAAAATTGCACAAAGTGAAACTTCATGTCACTATCATCTTGGAGCTTGTTCAGTTACTTGTTGCATTTGACATTGTGTGTGGAGTGGATTGCATGAGTGACTCACTCAGATTTGTTTCTCTTTTCCCTTCCTGCTTACATTCTGGACCGCTCTCCAGATATCCTGCAATTAAGCTGCTCCATGTTAGTGTTGAAAGGCTCCTTACTGTTAGAGCAGCTTAGAAACATGATGGCAGATAAAGGCCAAATGGCCCATCCGCAGTAACCGTTATCTCTTTCTCTCTCTAAGAGATCCCACGTAATTATCCCAGGCTTTCTTGAATTCAGACACAGTCTCTGTCTCCACCACTTCTTCTGGGAGACTGTTCCTAAAAGTGACTTCCATAGGCTTGGAGAAGTCCACTGCTTAGTCCTAGGATAAGCAGCATAAAATCTTGGGATCTAGCTAGGGACTTGGGTTGGCCACTGTTGGAAACAAGATACTGGGCTTGATGGACCTTTGAATGGCCCAGTAGGGTTTTACTATGCTCTTTTTCAACTAGTGACTGGTGCACCTTAGGATCAGCCCAACTATTTCTGTACACTGGGCTAACTGTAAGAACTGATCCTGTGGACTAGACTAGAGAATGACATGGTGGCGGTAACCCACCAAAACGGGGAAAGAAAAATAGCAGTCGCTGCAAGGACGGGGACAAGGCCATTCACCGCCCCGTGGAGTGGTGAATGGTCTTGTCTCCGTAGTGAGGCATCAAGGATCGCGCGGTCCCCGCAGCCCCTGCCCGACCGATCGATCTTAGCCAGCTCCGTCCCTTCACCTCACCTTAGTTTGCAGGCTTTCTTTTTCGGCGACCCACACGCTATCAAAGAGCCACGCACGTGGGGCTGCTCAGTGTTCAATCTTCTGCTCTGACGCAACCGGAAACAGGAAGTTGCAGCAGAGCAGAAGATTGAACACTGAGCAGCCGCGCATGTGCGGCTCTTTGGAAAAGCGTGCAGGTCGCCGAAAAAGAAAGCCTGCAAACTAAGGTGAGGTGAAAGGAGGGAGCTGGCTAAACACTACCATCGATCAGGCGGGCGGGTGGGGGCTGTGGGGACCGCGCGATCGCGCGTGTTCCCGGTTCACATTTTTTCTTTGTTTTTCTCTGTGATCACAGGAAGTGCTTGCAACTTTAAAAAGCAGAATGGGAAGTGACAGCTCTGTGTATATTTACGAAGAAAATAAAAGTCCTAGCACACATCTGCCCTTGAAGCACAATGTTGTTCTGTGCATAAAAATTAGCTTCACAAAAATGTTATGTGTGAAAAAATTTTGTGAGGCTAATATTTACACACACAACAGCATTCTAATTCATGTGTAGGTGTGTGCTGGCAGTTTTATTATTATTCTGATTTTTTGGACATGAACACAGTGCAGCTGCAATTACTGCAGAACTACTCATCCGTAGTTGCTAAAAGATTTGGGGCATTAAGACAGCTTAGAGCAGGGGTCTCAAAGTCCCTCCTTGAGGGCCGCAATCCAGTCGGGTTTTCAGGATATCCCCAATGAATATGCATGAAATCTATGTGAATGCACTGCTTCAATGCATATTCATTGAGGAACTCCTGAAAACCCGACTGGATTGCGGCCCTCAAGGAGGGACTTTGAGATTCCTGGCTTAGAGTTATTCAAAATGGGTGTGAAAGGGAAAAGGATTCTGGGCCAAAGGGATGAAGACGGAAAGAAAAACCCACAGCAGGAAAGAAAGGGGAGGACAGGCAGGTGAGCCAGATGCTGGAAGCAGGGGGGGGAAGAAAGAGGGAAAGAAGCTAGATGGGATTGAAAAGAAGAGACACACTAGTATGGAAGAGGAAGATAGGGGAAATCTGGACACAGGAAGGTAACAGAAAGAGGGGAAATTATGTGCATGGGGAATTGGGACAGAGACATAAAGGGGACATGCCATGGGGATGGTATATGGACACAGGGGGAGGGGACAATGGCAGATACATAGGGGAGATATTAGAAATGGGGAAAATAGGAGCACAGAAGCGAGATTGTTTGTGGGGATGGGGCAGGGACCGAGCTCGCAGGCTCCAGTGTCTTGCACAAATTACATTGTAACGTGCCACGAAAATAAGAGGGAGGAAGGTAGATAGATAGGCCACGCGAGAGGAGCTGAAGGGTGTTAGAAAGGAACAGATGGTAAAGGAGGGAGGGAAGGGTGGTGGTGGAAAGGAATAGAGCAGACATTGAAGGAGGGTGGAGAGGAACAGACCCTGAAGGGAAATGTGGAAGACAGAATGGGAAGAAGACAGATGCCAGACTATGGGGGAGCGGAGGGAAGAAGATGGGTGCTAGACCAATTGGAGGGGGGGGGGTGAAGGGAGAGGCACAGTAACAGCAAATGGAAGATGCAGAGAGAAGACACACAGTGGATGGAAGGAATTGAATGAGAAGATGTGGAAAGCAGAAACCAGACAACAAAGGTAGAAAAAAAATTATATTTATTTATTTTTTGCTTTAGGATAAAGTAGTATATTAGTTGTGTTGATAAAAATTTATAAACAAAGCCCTGCCAGCTGAATATCTCTTTCGCTGGTTCAGCAGCAGGAACTTTGATTTATAAGAAAGGAATAAGCTAAATATTACAGTACTAAGGCTTATATGGATGCTGTGGGGATGGTGAATGGGATGGCAGTGGCGGTGACGGGGCGGTGTAAGGGATGGCGGTGACAGTGACGGGGCGGTGAAGGGAACGGCGGGACAGGGCGGTGCAGAGGATGGTGGGCCGGGGACGGAGACAGATTTTTTTCCCCGTGTCATTCTCTAGACTAGACTACTCTGACCACATGGGTCATCTGTAATGAAGCTTGGTATTAAGCAAACATCCAGAACTCCCTGGAAAGGTGCAAGCCTTTTACAGCTCAGATGCTATTCACTTCTCCCTCCGAATCCGCGGTTTCAGTATCCGCGGATTCGGTTATTCGCAATTTTTTTTTATTTAAAAAAAAAAGCTAATTCCAGGCCTTCCCCGCCTCCCTCCCGACATCTCAAACTTACCTGGTGGTCAAGTGGACTTTCGAGGCAGGAGCGATGTTCCTATGCTCCTGTCCCATACAGATCACTCATAGGAAATGGCTGCCGTGAGCTCCCGTCGTAGTCTCGAGAGACTACAGGAACTCACGGCAGCCATTTGCTGTGAGTGATCTGCATGGGGCAGGTGCGTAAGAAGATCACTCCTGCCCCGAAAGCCCGCCATACCACCAAGTAAGGTCTGGGATGCCAGGAGGGAGGCGGGAAGGTCCAAAATGAGGCGGGGGTGGGTCAGAGCCGGCTGAAAAGTTATTTGTGGTTTTTCACACTTCGCAGTCCGGCTCTGCACTTAACCCCCATGGATACGGAGGGAGAAATGTAGTCGGAACAAGTCGGAGAAAATATTTCTTCATTCAACATGTAAGTTAAGCTCTGGAATGCGTGATAAAAGCAGTTAGCTTAACAGGTTTGGATAAATTCTTAAAAGTCCGTAAGCCATTATTAAGATGCAAACTTTTCAGTTTAAGCAGCATAAAATCTGTTTTTTTGTGGGGGGATCTTGGATTGGCCACTGTTGGAAATGGGATACTGGGCTTGATGGATCTTCAGTCCACTAGTACTTTTTCTAGAGAGCTACCAGATGTATGCAGCGCTGTACTGAATTGTGAAGGAGACGGTCCCTGCTCAAATGAGCTCACAATCTAATCAATCAAGACAGAAACAGGATGCCAGGGTAACATAGTAAATAATGGCAGAAAAAGTTCAAGTTTCAAGTTTATTAGGATTTGATATACCGCTTATCAAGGTTATCTAAGCGGTTTTTACAATCAGGTACTCAAGTATTTTCCCTCTCTGTCCCGGTGGGCTCACAATCTATCTAACGTACCTGGAGCTATGGAGGATTAAGTGACTTGCCCAGGGTCACAAGGAGCAGCGCAGGGTTTGAACCCACAACCCCAGGGTGCTGAGGCTGTAGATCCAACCACTGTGCCACACACTCCTCTCCAACCACTGTGCAGACAGTCCATCCAGTCTGCCCATAAGTTATACCCCTTGGGCAGTTATACAAGTTGCGCAGCCGGGTGCCCACGGGAACCAAAGGGGCACCAGCAAAGAGCCATCATGCAGGACGGGCAGCAGGGGAACCGAAGGGCCCCCTGAAAGGACTGCATGCGCTAAGCCAACTGATCTCGGGGAAAAACTCGCCAACTGATCTCGGGGAAAAACCGGAAGCCTGGAAAGAAGCAGCCCCAGGCGAAATTCCCACAGACGCCCCCAGGCAGTGCCACCCCGAGACGCCGGGCGGGCACGGTGCTCAGGCATATGGGGCACCTTAGAGTCCGTCAGAGTCTGAACCACCATATCTAAGTCCTCTCCAAACAAAAACAACCCCCAAAAGGGAAATTTTGGGAAGTTCAGTTTTGGACGCGGCAACCACCGACCAAGCACGAAGCCACAAGGTACGGCGCACGGCCACCAAAAGCCCCAGGCTTAGGCGCACCAAGTAACAAAGAATATCCAAAAGGTCCTCCATCCAGACGTTGCAATCTCAGGTGGAGGATTTGGAAAATCGATCACGCAGATGCAACTTGCGTTTTAAGGGCATTCCAGAGCTGGAGGAATATAAGGATGGGGCTGCGGTGGTGAAAAAGATCTGTGCTGATTTAATCACTGAAGCACATGGCTCCTTGTCTGCTCCAATAGTGCTTGTGAGGGCACACCGTAGTTTAGGTCCTGCACGAAACACAGGGCCTAAGGACATTATTGCTTGCTTCCAGGATTTTGGGATTAAAGAAAGCATTCTACAAATAGCGAGGCGCAAGCAGGAATACCGCTGGAATAACATCTCGGTGGGCATCTTTCAAGACTTAGCCTGGTCTACTCTGCAAAAACGTCGGAACTTTCAACAGATAACACAATTGCTGCGAGCAGAGGGCCATCGCTACCGCTGGTTATTTCCCTTTGGAGTATGGATCACGATTGATGGCAAATCCAAACGTGTTGGTGATGTGGATGAGGCGTGGGCAGCCCTGAAGGAAATGGGGTGCAAAAATGTTCCTGAGGTTCCAGTGCCTGTACCTAAGAAGGCGGAGAAGCGTCCTACTGGAGTTTGGTCCACTGTTGGACGTGCGGGAAAGCGGCATTTAAAGGATCAGACCTGATGGATTGAGGGGATTATTACCCATCTATTCTTTGCTTCCTCCCCGTATTTCTCTAGGACGTTTGGTCCTAGTTAAGGGGAGTCTGGCATTTGCCAGGGGTTCTTATGACTAATTTGATTTTGCATATTCAGAAAGAGGTTATGTATAGAATTGTGTACAAGTTTTCCATGACAAGAATTATTGTCTGTGGGATTATTATTATTTTACTTATACTATTACGGATGTTCTTCATTGTAATGGGCATTTGAGGTTGTTGGGGTATGGATGAGTAACGCTAGTATAAAAGGGCTCAGTTGCCTTCTGTGGGGGGGGGACCTTACTTCTTCTCCTTGGCTGCCCAGATCTTGGGCATGTCAGGGTCACATAGACAGCAGGGGGGGAGGGAGGGGGGGAGTGGGGGAAGGGGGGGGTGGGGGTAGGGGGGGGTCACTTGAGGAATGATAGTTCTCTTGTCCTAGGCTCGTGGAATGTTAATGGATTAAATAACCCTGGAAAGCGTAGTATAGTTTTTCGAGAACTGCATAGGCTGAAGTGGGATATATGCTTGCTGCAAGAAACTCACTTAAGATCAAGGGACGAGCGGTTGCTGCACACTCAACATTATGATCAAGTGTGGACTCATAGGGCTCGAGGCACACAGAGGGTGGGGGGATTAGCTGTTTTGGTTCGCAAGGGGATAGGGCTGGAGGTAGACGAGGTTTTCAAAGATAGGGAGGGACGCTGTTTAGCTATACGGGGTAAGATACAGGATAAAATGACTACTATTATTAATATATATGGGCCTAACACTGATCAATCACATTATTATGCAGGTCTCACAGATGACTTGACTGCTTTCACAAAGGGAGCGATTTTTTGTGGAGGGGATTTTAATGTGTGCCCAGATCTATCATTGGATCACTCTAAAGGGGGACGAGTGGTTCTCCGACGCCATAGTAAGGCCTTGATTAAGTTTATGCATTTATTGGGATTGGTGGATTGTTGGAGATTGCTACATGGTACTCAGAAGACTTATTCTCATTTCTCTAATGCTACTCAGACTTACACGAGAATAGATGGTATTTGGGTACATAGAAATCTTTGGGGCGGGATTCATGAGGCGGAGATTGGTAACATTCAGATCTCCGATCACGCTCCTGTCTGGGTGGTTTGCAAGGGACTTAGGATACAATCAGGTAACAGATTTTGGCGTTTAAATGAATCACTTTTAGGAGACCCTATAATATTACAAGAGGTGAAGGATTCTATTGTAGACTATCTAGATATAAATGATAATGGGGAAGTAAGGGAGGGGATACTTTGGGATGCGCTGAAAGCTGTTATTCGGGGTATTTTTGTTAAATGGGGGGCCCGTAAGAAACGGGACAAAGCTAAACGCTCTTTGAGATTGCGGGAGCAATTGGTGGATTTAGAAAAACAACATCAATTTGATCCTAGTCCTAGGGTATATGAGGCCTTGAGTAAAATACGATTGGAATTACACCAACTACAGCTTGAGGATTTAGCTTTTAGAAAGACACAATTGAAGCAGGCTATGTTTGAGAATGGAAATCGGTCTAGTGCTATGCTAGCCCGCTATTTGCGGGCCCGAAGGATGTCTGCTACTATTCAGAGTATTCGTGGACCAGATGGAGTTAGGTATAGGACTGATAAGGATATTCATAACCAGTTTACTACATTTTTTGCAGAGTTATATCGTGGGGACAACTTGAGTGAGGGTTCTAAGATTGCAGATTTTTTAGACATAGTCCCTTTGCCAAAGCTCTTGGATTTGGAACAAGAGAGGTTGGATCTTCCCATAACGGAGGGGGAGGTGTCTGGGGTTATACGGGGATTGAAAGGAGGGAAGTCACCGGGATTAGATGGGCTATCGAATGTGTTCTATAAGACCTTTAGAGAGCAGATTGTTTCCTTGTTGGTGAGGGTTGGAAATGGTGTGCGAGATGGAGGCTCTTTGCCATCTACTATGGGAGAAGCAGGGATCACAGTATTGTTGAAACCGGGTCGAGACCCAGAGCAGTGTGGAGCATATCGTCCCATCTCATTGTTAAATGTTGATGCAAAAATTTTGGCGAAGGTGTTAGCATTGAGATTGGGACGAGTGTTACCGAGACTTGTCCATGTTGATCAGGCTGGATTTATCCAGAAGCGTCAAGTGGGAGACAATATACGTAGAACTTTACATTTGATCTGGGAGGCTCAGCAACAACATAGTAAAATGGTCCTCTTATCCATAGACGCTGAAAAGGCTTTTGATCAGGTCAATTGGAATTTTTTGTGGGCAGTAATGGAACGGATGGGAATTGGGGGAATGTATGAAAAATGGATAAGGAACTTTTATTTGACACCAAGGGCTTGTATTAAAATTAATGGGCTCTATACAGATTTCTTCTCTATTACAAGAGGGACCCGACAGGGTTGTCCACTCTCCCCTTTACTGTTTGCTTTGTATTTAGAACCTTTGGCTTGTTATATACGGGATTTGGGGGCAGTTAGAGGAATTCACATAGGAGATCGGGAACATAAATTGGCGCTATTTGCAGATGATATTCTTTTTTATGTGACGGACCCGGAGACTACTCTTCCTGGGTTGTTGGAGGTATTTGGGACATACAGAGGTCTATCTGGTTTCACGATCAACATGGACAAGTCTGAATTTTTGAATATCTCTTTGAAGGAGGAGGAGGCGCAGAGGTTGACAGCCATCTTTCCGGTGAGGCGGGTACTGGGGCATCTTAAGTATCTTGGTATTTTGATTCCATCTGATTTATCGTGTCTTTATGATCTCAATTACTCTAGGATAGTGCGGTTCGTGCGGAGAGACTTGCAAGCTTGGAAGGGTTTGTGGTTGTCCTGGTGGGGGCGTATAGCTGTGGTCAAAATGAATATCTTACCCCGTCTATTATTTTTATTCCAAACGCTGCCCATAGCGGTGCCGAGGGGACTCTTGAAGCTATTACATAAGGAATTTCGATATTTTATTTGGCAAGGGAAACATCCCAGGTTGAGTCAACAAGTACTTTGGTCTGCTAGGGAAGATGGGGGACGGGCAGTACCCAATTTGCACTGGTACTACGAGGCGGCACAACTCCGTTTTATTTTGGATTGGAAGATCGCAGTGTTTAAACCTGGGGTTCAAATAGAACAAAGCTATGTTCCACATTGTACACTGAATAATTGGCTGTGGATCTCTTCCTCGCTGACGGAACGATTGCAGGGGCAAGGGAACCCGTTCTTTTGTCATTTAGTACGGATGTGGGGTTCTTTATATCAAAGGGAAAAGAGTGGTAGGGGAGTCTCCACGCTGGCTCCTATTAAGGGGGAACCGCGGTTTAGGGCAGGATTAGAAAGGGGGGCGTTTCGGAAATGGGAATCTATGGGGATTATTACATTTCGAGATGTACTAGTTGGGGGATGCTTACCTACTTTTGATGCACTGGTGACTAAGAAGCCGGGGTTAAGAGGCGAATTTTTTGCATACATGCAATTGAGACATTTTATGATCTCGGAAAGTTGGGATAAAGGGAATCCCCAGGGGACTGAATCTTTGGAAAACTTATGGCTTTTGTTGGGTAGAGTACCGAGACCGATTTCCATTCTTTATAAGTTCTTGCGTGGTAGAGTAGTGACTTCCTTTCCTTTTAAACAACAGTGGGAACGGGACCTCCAGCTGCATCTTTCTGCAGATGAATGGTCACGTGCTTGTTTGGAGGTACAGAAAGCATCTCATTGTATATTGGTCCAAGAAAATGCTTATAAAATTTTAACACGCTGGTACTTCACACCTGCACGGTTACATATTATGTACCCTCAAGTTTCAGACTCTTGCTGGAGATGTGGTATGAGCCCTGGATCTTATATGCATATTTGGTGGGACTGTGGGGTGATCCAGAAATTTTGGGTTATTGTTACACGATCTTTGACATTGTGGATCCAGGATACACTGCAACTTTTACCTCAAGTTTGTCTGTTAGGGTTACATAATGTTAGAGATGCTCCCTGGCAGACAAAACTGGTCAGAATGGGGTTAGCGGCGGCCAAATGTTTAATAGCATTATATTGGAAGAAGTTAGCTGCTCCACCGGAAGAGGAATGGGTAGAGAAATTGCGAAAACTTGCACAGATGGAATGTATAGCTGCTAAGCATTATGGTTATTATGACTTACAAAGGCGAACTTGGGACAAAATATTTCAACAAATTTAGTTATTTACTCAAGTGGGGTGGGAGGGTGGGATGGAGGGTGCAGGGTAGGGTGGTTCATTGGGAGTCTTTTTGAAGGAACCACGAAAGGACTTCCGCATGGTGGTTATTCGATGGGGGATGGTATTGATTATATTGGTTTGCTTTATGTAGGGTGGTGGGATTGAGATATATTTATGTTTGGGGGTTTTCCCCTTATTTTTCTTTTGTTTATTTGTATTATTTTTATGCTTTGCTGAAAGATTGTAACATTACGAATTGGTATACAAATGGTGTTTGTATTGATTCACATGGTTATAAAACTTTAATAAAAATTGATTAAAACAAAAAAAAGAATATCCAAAAGGAACGAGGCAGTTATCTCAACTTTCACCACCTCCTGATCCACTAAGAACCAGTCATCAGACTCACGATCCAGGACACGCTCAGACCACCGAAACACGGTGCGAGCCACCAGCCCCACACAAATAGCCGCCTGGACCCCCAAGGCAGAGACATCAAAATTATACTTAAGAAGTGTCTCTAACATACGCTCCTCAGAGACCCTAAGGGCAGAACTGCCCATAACAGGCATAGTATGCTGCTTAGCAAGCGCCGAGACCACCACGTCCACCACTGGCGAATTAAGGGAGCCCTATCCCCCTCCGAGATGGGACACCCATGAGCCAAGGCGCGCACCAACCAAAACAGCGCCTCGACATCCACTGCGCCAGCACAAAATCCCCAAAATCCTGACACAGGAAAAGAGCGGGAAACAGGACAGTCCCCCGTGAAGCAGAGCGGCCCCCATACGCGGGGTCTCTGGTGGCACAACTTCAAAAATGCAGCACCGAGACCTGCTAAATCAGGTCTAAAAGCTCATCCCTCTGAATAAAAAGCGCATCACGGACGCATCTGCGCTGGAAGACGGGAAACCCGACGCCCCGCTGCCAGCGGCCGTCCCCTCTAGAGGATCCTGGAAGCCCGCCAAAGCGGCCAGGTCCTCAACCATGCCAACACGCTCCTCCGACCACCAATTCGCAGTCCAAGCCCCCCGCGGGCTCTTGGATGAGGGAGGAGGAAGAGGGGACACCAAATTAAAAGAGGGAGGGGGTACGGAGGGAAACCCCCCGAAACCCCCCAGGTGCACGTGGGACCCCCAATTGTCTGCACAAAGAAAGAAATTAAATTGGGGCAAAAAAACCCTGGGACTACCTGCCCCGGCAGGGGTTCCTTCTGAAACCTGCCCCTGTGATTGCAATACAGGGGGAAGGTCACCTGAGATTGCAGACAAAAAGAAAGGGAACTGTCTGTCAAAATGGCGGAAGATCCCGCCAAAAATAACCCCTCCAGGGCCTGTAGCGGCTGGGAAACCTAAACTGTCCCAGGCGCTAAAGTAGGCAAGCCGGCATCAGCTGTTGAAAAATCAGCTGAGAGGGAATCCTTTTTCCCCTACCGTCGGCGGTTCGGGGAATCCCTCCGGAGGTAGTGAGATCAGACCGGGCTGCCTCAATGCCTTCAGCTGGCTCACAAGGCACTAAGGCCGGGGAGCTCTGGATGCCTGCAGCCGCTGCCGACAGAGCTCCATGACCACACCGGCCCAAACCGTCGAGTTCAGGACGGCCGCGAGTGCCTCGCGGCTGGACCAAATAGTGTCACACTCCCCCGGAGAAGGGCACAATTGCTCCATACGCGACCTAGCTAGGAGAAAAAGTACCGGTTAGTGCAAAAATATAGTAAAATACAGTAAACTAGAAATCAAGACCCTATTATTCAAGAAATTCACCCAAACGTCCTAATCCCTTCCTTTCCCCCTCTCTCCCCCTCTTAGAACCCACTCATCAAAATTGCTTTAGACCTTACGCCTTAATGTAATTTGTATTTCTCTTCCTGGAAATGTCCAGTTATCGTTCTGATGTAATCCGCTTAGAACTGAAAGGTACAGGCGGAATATAAGCCAGTAATGTAATGTAAACTGACAGGGAAGCAACCCTACAGACCGCCACTAACTCAAGATTTTTTTTTTTTTTAGAACAGACTCCACAGGCTCTCAAAGCAATATGCCTTGCTTGATTTAGGAGGCAAGGCTTATTGCTGAGGCTCCTCTAAAAAAATGTGGGGAGGTGGAAGAAGTGGGAGGAGGGACCCTGCTCGAGACCCGCTGGGTTTGACACCCCCGAGGTTGGACGGACCCCCAAACAGGGCCCGCCCAAGCTCTGTCCAGCCAAAAACAGGGACTAGAAACCCCCTAAACAAATTCCAACAGCCCTACCAAGGGAGATGGGTACAGATCACTCAACACCTGCTGAAGACTGATGAGAACAGAGAAGGGAATATATTATATACTATTCCACAGTTTTGTTTTCAGTCTCCACCTGCTGGTCATGATTGGATATATATCTATTCGTAAAGATTAACATCTACTGGTCTGGAAATGTCCAGTAATCCGTCTAGAACTGCAATGTATTGGTGGAATAGAAGTCACTAATGGAATTTAAAGTCTGGAATTGGCAGTGGAGTTGAGGAATGGAGTTCTTGAGGAGGCGTATAAGGAGAGACGAGAGGAGAATGCAGAATAAGCACATTGTACGTAAGCAAAGGCGGATAGGGAGCCAGTGAAGTGGCAACTGTTATGTTCTTATGTTTGAGAACCAGCCAAGTACTTGTGGTCTGGATTAGTAACTCTTAGAAACAGGATACACTTCTCCCTTGTTATTCGCAGGGGATACGGGCAGAGCTGGACCGCGAAAGGCGAAAAACCACGATTATCTGGCTCTGACCCACCCCCACCTCCCTGCTGCCTTCCCGGCCTTACCTGGTGGTCTAGAGGGCTTTCAGGGCAGGAGCGATCTTCCTACGCTCCTGCCCCGGGCAGATCACCATAAGGAAATGGCTGCTGTGAGTTCCCGTAGTCTCTCGAGACTACGATGGGAACTCCCTACAGCCATTTCCTCATGGCGATCTGCACGGGGCAGGAGCGTAGGAAGATCGCTCCTGCCCCGAAAGCCCACTAGACCACCAGGTAAGGCCGGGAAGGCGGCAGGGAGGTAAAAAATATGGGATTTTTTATTTTCCCCCTCCCCAGAAAAAAATCGCGATTATGTGAAATCGCGAGTGCAGAAACCGCGAATGGGGAGGGGGAAGTGTACTGTTGATCTGAATCAATATGAATTTTCTTTCCTATTCAAGTTTTATTTGAGTTTGATGAATCGTTTATTTAGTTTTAGTAAGCGAGGTACAAAATTGATAAAAATAAACATATATTTAGACATACAATTTAAAATTTAGAATAATGGGTTAGACAAAAAGACTTACAGACCAACTAATACACAAGGTAAGAGGGAAAAGAACTACAATTCAGTGTTTTAAAGTACAGAGGAGAAAACAATAGGGAGGGAAGAGTGCAATCAAAGAAGGAAACTAATATAAAGTTTAAACATAATTTAAAGATTAAAAGCATCTTTAAAAAGAAAACTTTTTAAATTACTTTTAAAACTCAAATCGTTTTTCTCTCTTAAATGCTGAGGCATGGTGTTCCAAAGCTGCGGGGCCATCACTGAAAACATATCAGGTCGTCGTGTTCCAATAACTTTCAAAGAGGGGAATACTATAAGCTTAGAACGCGAAATGTTATAAGGGATAAGTAATTTAGTAATCAATTGAGGTTCATTAGTAGAAAGGGTTTTGAATACTAAAAGTAAAATTTTGAAGGTAATATGATAGTTAATTGGAAGCCAATGAGATTTAGTCAGAAAAGGTGTTACAAAAAAATTCCCTTACAAAACATTGTCCTTTGGCAGTTGTCTAAGAATATAAGATATGCCAGTAACCAGTAGAAAAAGGTGTACAGGTCGTTGGTGAGGCCCCACTTGGAGTATTGTGTTCAGTTTTGGAGACCGTATCTGGCAAAGGACGTAAGAAGACTTGAGGCGGTCCAGAGGAGGGCAACGAAAATGATAGGAGGCTTGCGCCAGAAGACGTATGAGGAGAGACTGGAAGCCCTGAACATGTAGACCCTAGAGGAAAGGAGAGACAGGGGAGATATGATTCAGACGTTCAAATATTTAGAACAAAATCTTTTACAGAGAAAGGAAAATAGTAAAACCAGAGGACATAATCTGAGGTTGAGGGGTGGTAGGCTCAAGGAAATTCTTCTTTATGGAGCGGGTGGTTGATCCCTGGAATGCGCTCCCAAGGGAGGTGGTGGAGAGGAGAAAAAGCATGGGATGAACACACAGGATCTCAAAATCAGAAAATAATGGTATATGTTGAAGAACTAAGGCCAGTACTGGGCAGACTTGCACAGTCTGTGTCCGAATATGGTCGTTCGCTTGAGGAGGGGCTGGGGAGGGCTTTGACAACTAGGATGGTTAAGATGGACTGGAGTGAGCTTTGATGGAGACTTCAATTGATGGAACCTAAGCACGCTACTGGGCAGGGCTCTGGGTTTCTGGCCCAGAAATATCTAAGAAAAAGGACTATTTAAATTAAATGATTAATTTATGGAGCATGTACAGTTGGGCAGACTGGATGGACCATTTGGGTTCTTATCTGCTGTCATTTACTATATTTATTTGCCATGTTGGGTTCAGACCGGTGGGCCAACAAGCTCAGATGTAAGTAATGGCAGTCTGTATAACTACTGATTCTTAATCCTTGAGAAATGTGCCCAAACCCTTCTTTTAAATTCAACTTTACCATTTGCCAACAAACTTCACAGCTTGAATGCAGGTTGACAGAAGTCAAGTCCCCTAATCCTAGTAGTGTTTGAATGGATAAAAGATCATTTTCCAAACCTCCCCCTGTATTTCTTTTGCCTTTCTCTGTTATCTCTTTTTCTGAGAGAGGGCAACCAGATTTGTGGGTCATCTTTAGCTAGAGAACCTCTCTTGGGCCACTCAGGTAAACTGCTTGTCTTTACTTATAAGAGGCTGAAGTTTCTCATTTCTTTTTGCATTCTACCAATCCATGACACTCATTCAGTAGCACAAGGTGTGTTGCATTCAGGTACAATAGGTAGTTCCTTGTCAGTTTGTACCTGAGGTAATGGACAATTAAGTGTCTTGCCCACGATCACAAGTGGTGGGATTTGAACTCCAATTCAGAACAGTTTAGAGCATCCTGACATCATTGTACAACAGCACGTTCTGTAAAGCAGCTTTGAGGGATGTCCCATGCTTTATTTCTGACCTGGACATGTATTCTAGTCTCAGCTGTGCCTTGGGATTATAGCGTTCAGTGCTGGGTCTTGTGTTGCTGAGCGTGCCTGAGACAACTTCTTCCATCCTCAAGGCATTTGCTGTTTTATCATTTAAAGCTAGGTTGTTTGCTGGTTCTTCTGGGAGTGTTCTGAGACAGACCAGCCTTGGGTCACCCATCTCTCCTCATAATGGTATTGATGCTAGCAAGAGAAACATTTTAGACTGTAGCCTTCCTCCTGCTTGATTAAATGCTTTTATGCCTCCAAACCACAGTGATGTTGAAATGTCAACATCTACCCAAAGTTTAAACAAGGGCATTCAGTTGCCTTGAAGATACAACTTTTGTACCCTTGAAACAATGATTTGCATTGATTGGTCTTCTAAGAGGAAGGGAGCTTCACCCTCTCTTCTGAGCTCAGAAATGTACATGACTTCTTTTTTTTTTTCTCTTTTGTAAATTAATTTCCTTGAAACTGAAAAGAGACTAAGTCTCTCTCTCTCTCTCTGCTGCTTGCACTGGAATATTATCTTGCAATCAAAAGTTATCTGATTCCATTGTTTGCTTTTTCCTCTTCATTTTGTGTTATGTTTTTTCTTTAAGTTCCTCATTTTTTGTCTTTGTTTTTCTGTTGGCTTCACCCCACCCTTCACCCAGGAGCGATTATGTTTGCCTCTGCACATTTTGGAAGAAAAGGGGTTGGGACAGGTAGCAGTGACTGTGCAGGCCCTTCTTGAACTAGCACCACTGAAACACCACCACTTAACCACCGTGTGAGCATAAGGATGCTTCAAGCTGCCATCGATGCCAGCCTAGGGAAGGGGAGAAGACTGCTCATGCCCGGGATTTAAGTGCAAATGGTTTGTTTTATTTCTCCACTTTTCTGGAGCCCACAGGAGTTTGCATTTAAGGGAAGGCAAAACTGCCCAATCTTCTCTGTTCACAGACTCAGCTGCCAGGTCTGTACGGTGTATGAGAGATCTCACTGCTGATTTGACTCCATGTAATCTGAGTGTATTGAAAATATGAAACTGAATTGTTTAATTAGAGATCAGTCTGAGCCACCTGTTAGTACTTGTCTGCACCCCAGAATGTTAATAGATTCAGTAGAATCCAGTGGTGGAGCAGATCTTCCAAAGCAAGAGGGATGTGGCACAGGGTCTCCCATCTGAAGGCCTGCTTTTTAAACGGAAACTGCTGGAAAATGTCATTTCATCACTTGCCAGACTCCCTTAAAATGTACACAATTGCATTGCATTTTGGGGAGGGGGAGGACAGGCTCGTGTATGCTACGTCTTGGGTAAAGTAGTGTGTTCATTTATGGACCTATGCACTTCATGGAAAAAGCACTTGAGAATTTTGTATAGGAATTTTTGCAATGTGCCCTTGTTCTCCCAGAGCATCATGAGAGACTAGGTGTGAGCAGTAGCCCCCGACACTGAACTGAGCTTCCTTCCAACCCAGGAGCAAATGTTGTAACACCTTGGACACTTGGCTCGCACAACACTAGGGTATCGCTTGCACAAAACATGTCCTCGCTCCTGTGCTCTAAGGAAGTGTGAATTGACTTGAGGGGGGGGGAGGTGCATTTGTATTTTTCCTTTTTATTTTACCTTCACATTTTGAAATTGCCTTTTAGAAAAATTTACAAGAGACTGTACAAATCACCCAGTGTAACAACACAGTAACAGTAAAGCAGAGAAAACTGTAAGACACCTTTAAAATCCAGAGTTCACAGTCTAAACTTGTACATGAGGCACTGAAGGATAAAATGACTTGCCCAAGATCACAAGTGGGATGTGAGCTCTGCCAGGTACTTGTGACTTGGATTGGCCTCCGTGAAGACAGGATACTGGGCTAGATGGAACATTGGCCTGACCCAGTGAGAAGGTTGGATATACAGTAAATGTGGGAAAATGGTACGATCAAGGTTATTTTTCCCTTCAGGGTAGAGAATGTCAAAACTTTTAAAGTTTGCAGTCAGCATAAGCTATTTCAGTTCTCTTTCACATTTCAGAACCTGTTGAAATGTTTAGTAGAGTTTTGAAATTGTTCAATCCTGGTTATCTAACCAGCGATAGACTGGAAACTTCTCTCACTAAGGGGTTAATTTGTATTAATGTTTTGCTCTTAGTTTGTAAGTGTGGGAAGGTAATTTTATAATTGTACACGAGTGCATATGACAGTTTGTGCTTTGTATAAAATAACATGCTTGTTTGGCACCTCTTCCCATCCCCTGGATCATCTACATAGGCTCTGCATCAGTGATTGCAGTCTCATTTCCCTTTGAAAGTCACATGTCAGAATTAACCCTTTAATTGGCAGATGGTGGAACATCTGCTTTATGTAACCTGTTGTTGAACGAGAGAAACAGGCATTTGGAGATGCAGATCTCCCATACGAGCCAAAGGTTTCAGGTTTATTAAAAAATTGATATACCGCCTTATCAAATATCAATGCGGTTTTACAGCATATTATTTTAAAAAAAAAACATTAAAAACTATTATCAGTACAACAACAAAATACCAACAGACAGACGATGACTCACAGGTACGAAAGGTCAAAGGGAAGAACTACAATATTAAGATAGTAAAGGAAAAAAACAAAGGGGATGAAGAAGCAGGTACATCAGCTAAAGAAAGCATAAAAACTTCCTTAATACGTCCTTAAAAGGATGATCCTAGAAATGCTTTTAAACTATCTTTGAATTTATCAAAGGACGTAAACTCTCTTAGGGGCCACATTCCAGAGTGTAGGAGCCGTAACGGGTTCTCATAGTGTTAATGTATGTTAATGAGGGGATGGTCGGCAGATTTTGATTCGAGGACCTTAGGGAGCGATGAGTGGTGGGAGAGATCAGTAGCCTGTTAATCAATTCTGGTTAGTTTTATATTTAAATCATTTTTATTAGTTTTCAATAAAGGATAACAGAAAATACACAATAGCAATGTAAAACACTCCAAAGACACAACATCCCCCAACCCAACTATGAGTTAGCCAGGGAGCAGTACAGGAAACAAGGAAGTATCCAATCAAGTCAGTACCAAATTCGTCCTCTAACGTAGGATGTCGGTGTGTTACTAAAAGTTGACCAGCACATGAGTCTAAGACCGGGATATCTCGGCGCTCCAGTAAGACTCTCTCCCCGGTTTAATGGGATGTAGGCGAGCGGACATAGTGAAGAGAAAACTAGGATGTAACCGCCACGTACAGTCCCATAGGCTCACCACATAGGCCACTAGCTGCATCCAAAACTGAGAAATATAGGGACATGCCCAAGTGTAGCATGTTCCTGAAGACATTTGCTGCATTGGTCAGTAGCACAGAGTCGCATCTTATAATGCTCTATTAGGTGCACAATAAGCTCTCAGCAAAAATTTATAGTTCTGCTGCTTGGAAAATGTGTTTAAGGCCAAGCCGTATGCCCTGTTTAATCATCTCAGCAGTGATGGGAACATGTAAGTCAGTAGTCAATTTACGGGCAAGGTCCACATAATCCAGGTCTCCTGCCATCTCCTGCAAGTACTTGTGATGAAAACGCAGCAGGATAGGAACCTGTGCTGTGAGACATAACGCCTCTGACCACCGGTGTTAAAGCTTTCTGGTTAGTTTTAAAGGTCAGTATCCTGATTCGATGCTCAATGGGAAGCCAGTGAGATTTGATTAGAAGGGGCGTGACGTGATCGTATTTACGTGCTTTTGAATGATTTGGAAAAGTCTTATTTCTTTCTTGGTGATTCTTTTATTTATGTTCAAATCTGTTTTATTGTGAACGTGAAAAAAACAAAGAACAAGAAGATCAAGGAATCAACATCCAACAATACATAATTTTCAGAAACAGACAAAGGAGCAAACCCAACCCCCACCCCAAGTGCAACCGCCCCTCCCAGGGTCCCCCTCCAGAAATATACAAAAGACGACCAAGAGGTCTCCCAAATGCCAAAGGCCCGTACTCTTGTGGTCCTTGGGCTACATTAGGAGGAACGCCCCCACACACACACAAAAAAAGGAAAAGGACAGGCGGTGACTGACCATGGGAGCAAGTGCAGGGAACACAAGTAAAGCTAAGCAGTTACCGTAATCCAGACATGATATGACTAAGGAATGAATGAGTATGTTTAGGGAGGATTGATTGAGTAATGTGGCGAGGGATCTTATCTTATGGAGTCAATAGAAGCACTTTCTTACTACTGAACTTATTTGATCATGGAATGAAAGTAGCTTAATGGATGAGACAGTCTGAATAGAAATAGACTTAAGTTTTATGGGGCTTCTGAGCAATAAGGCCAATAAAGGGTTAAAAGTCTGTTTTCTCCCTGCTTTCCCCTCTCTAGGCTTGATTTTTACACGTCATACTCAATCTTGTGACACCCCCCCCTGCCAGACTCAGCTCCTCCCTCCATGCTCATATTTAACCCTCATATTTCACCCTGTCTTAATTCCACTTTTTTTCTTGTGTGACGTACTTTTACTCGCTTTGCAGGAGAGGCCATAAACATATGATATCTTCCTTCAAATATTATAGATGCAAATCTATGTACAGTACTCCCCCCCGATATTCGCAGGGGTTCCGTTCCAGGAAACCCCACGAATATCGAAAAACAGTGAATACGTTTTTTCGCCTGGAGAGGCAGGATAGGGCAGCTGGAGCGCTGGCGAGTGAAGACAATCACTCGCGGTATGCTCCGACCACCTCTTCCTGCACTAAAGTCAGGCCTCAACAATCCGGAGCTGCTTTGACACGCAGCTCCTGATTGGTGAAGCCCGACTTTAGCACAGGAAGTCCCGGTCAGAGAATACAACGAATGACCGGGGGAACACTTGTTGAGGTCCATTGCGATTACTCCCGGGATCGGTCGCCGCAGGCACTTCTTTTTTTCGTTCTTTTGTTTGTTTGTTGGGGAGGGGGCATTTTTACTGCAGCTGCCAAGGGCCACCAGAGCACGGGCCTTTGGCATATTAGAGATTTGTTGGTTGTCTTCTGTAAGATTCCTGGGAAGGGGGGGATTCTGTTTGGGGGGTTTTGCTGCTTGGGTAGAGTTTGTGGGAAGGGGGGTTTCTATTTTTGTTCTACCAAAACAACACAACAACTTTTGTATTGTTGGATGTTAATTCCTTTGACTTTGTTGTATTCTTTGTTGTTTTGTATTCATAATAAAACAGATTTGAACATAAAAGAGAAATTTGCTGGCAGGTACACATAGGCAGATTGAAAGCCTAGGATCTGCCTTATCACATTTTGAAAAAGCAGCATTTCCTCATTCAAGATATTTTTAATGAACTTGCAGAATATGTAGTCCTCACACAGGAAGTGATGTTCTCCAGCGAACTGGATGGCAGCAAAGTAAAACCGTTCTAAGAGCATCCTGGGGTGGAACCTAATACCTTAGTTTTATCTCCAGAGTCTGACAGTCACTGTTTTCCCCTATGTGTTTCTGCTTTTCTGCAACTTTCCTTTCCAAGAACCCTGGTTAAGAGTTTTGAGTGGCCCTACTATATTGGTATCGGTGCATTAAGCAGTATGGGTCAAAGTTTGGTGGTTTTTTGCAAAATTCTCTATTGAAGTAAACAAGTGAGTACAACAAGGATCAACAAAACAAATAACATGTCCCAAGTAACAGCTCAGTGGGTCAAAGTTTTTACCATCAAACAGATTATTTGTATACTCATGTCCTAGAGAAAAATATAACTAGTGGTTTTGGAATTCTGCCTGGGGCCCAAATTTGTCATCTCTAGTTGCACCAGGACTAATGCAAATGGGGACAGACTTAAAGATCTTAATATCTATTCTTGGAGGAAAGGCGGGACAGGGGAGATATAATAAAGATGTTTAAACACCTAGATGGCATAAATACGCATTTGAAAGGAAGTGCTGGAATGAGAGGGCATAGGATGAAGTTAAGAGATGATGGGCTCAGGAGGAACCTAAGGAACCCAGTGGGTTAGGATTCCTTTGGGGCATTGGCTCAGACGAGTTAGTGTTGTGCAGAGGAGATGAAGAAATGTACACTGTTCAGCATTTCAACAGATGTGTTGACTCGGCAGTCTGAAATATTGGTTATGGCCATATACCACTGAAGGCAGTGTGTCAGCAAATTTAAAGAGAGCGCAAGCACACAATGTGTTGGTATACGGTCCTCACAAACCCCACCTGCCAACCCTAGATGTTGAGGTTGTCTAATACTAGCTTTCCTGGACCGTGTTAGCAGATGTCCCATAGAAACAGAGCTCTGACGGAGGTGTATTCACTTATGTCACCATTTATACCAACAGCCATTGAAATGCAGCCTGACTTTAATAGAAAAGAGAAACTGCAATAAAGTTTTTAAAAAATATTGGCCCTAATATTCAGATGCTGATCCCCAGACCGCCCTGGGGTTCTCTGGATTGCGCAAACCATCCCACCAGCCTGCACGCCATGTGGATAATCGGTGCTAAAAGGGTGGTAATAAAAATGCAGACTCTGAGCCTAGCTGCAAATATTCGTAGAATTAAATTTTGGGACATTTTGGTATTTGTCACAGAAAGTATAGACATAAATGATGTACAGTGTGTACTGTTAAATTCTGAGTTTCAGCCTATAACTGGTGTCCAGGGTGCTCCTTCAATCTCAATCTCTGGTCCTAGTACCACATTTGAAATGGCTGTTTTGACACCGGATCTTTTTCAGTGGCCCCAGAATGGTTGACTTGAGAGATCTCACATTACCCAATATTAGTCCAAACCGATGGAACAGGAAGCTAAGACCCCCCTCCCCCCCAAAAAAAAAGCTTCTTGCACAGATGGAAAAACTGTAAAGGATATGAAGTGCTTTTTGGACCACCCTCTAAAGAAAAGGGTTATTAAAAAAAAATTAGAGCTTTAAAATCCCATTCTCTACAGATATTTGTGTTTTTTAAATTGTACTACAGAAGCAGTCAGCCTCGGTTATTTCAGAAGAAGCTTGTAAACCTGTAATTATTAGTGAACTTATTTTTAAAGAACCACCCTGTATTTTGTATGTCTGTAAATACATTCCACAGTTTTTAAGAATTTTAAATATAAAGATGTCAATATATCTTGTTCTTTATTTGAAGTTGCCTAAGTATAACAGTTGTTCAGCACATTAGGAAAACCTGGGTAATTTGAAATAAAGCCAGTGTCTCAAAATGAGCATGAAGTGTTTTGTTTTCCTTGTGATCTGTATCTCATACCTAGGGTACATCTTCCCACAGTCACCAAAATGTGTCTCACATAATCAGCCCAGCCTTTTCTGTTTCTTTGAAGCTGCTTTCAATTCCCATTTGAGCACTATAGATCCAGTTTGTCTGTCATAGAACTAGGTAGAAGAGGATATCTTTTTTTCTTAAACAACCTACGGCGACAAGAAGACATCCGTTGAAACTCAGGGGTGGGAGATTTCATAGTGACACCAGGAAGTACTTCTTCACCGAAAGGGTGGTTGATCATTGGAACAGTCTTCCACTGCAGGTAATTCAGGCCAGCAGCACGCTGGACTTTAAGAGAAAGTAGATAAGCATGTGGGATCACTTCAAGGAAGAATTTAGGGGGTGGGTCATTAGAGTGGGCAGACTTGTTGGGCCGTGGCCCTTTTCTGCCATCATCTTCTATGTTTCGAGCAGGGACTGTCTAGTCCATGTTTGATGTACAGCACTGTGCATGCTTAGTAGCACTATAGAAATGATAAAGGAAAGATTAGGTTCTTACCTTGCTAATCTTCTTTGCAAACAGGAGTGGTAGTTAAACCCCCATTAGTTACAAGGGTTGTAGAGAACCCACTGTTTTCATGCTTCACCTCCCATCACTCTAGGATGAGCTCCACCACCCTCAGTTAGTAACATAGTAGATGACGGCAGATAATGACCCGAATGGTCCATCCAGTCTGCCCAACCTGATTCAATTTAAAAAATTTTTATTTTTTTTTATTTTTTCTTCTTAGCTATTTCTGGGCAAGAATCCAAAGCTTTACCCGGTACTGTGCTTGGGTTCCAACTGCCAAAATCTCTGTTAAGACTTACTCCAGCCCATCTACACCCTCCCAGCCAATGAAGCTCTCCCCTGCCCATCCTCCACCAAACGGCCATACACAGACCCAGACCGTGCAAGTCTGCCCAGTAACTGGCCTAGTTCAATATTTAATATTATTTTCTGATTCTAAATCTTCTGTGTTCATCCCACGCTTCTTTGAACTCAGTCACAGTTTTACTCTCCACCACCTCTCTCGGGAGAGCATTCCAGGCATCCACTACCCTCTCCGTAAAGTAGAATTTCCTAACATTGCCCCTGAATCTACCACCCCTCAACTTCAAATTATGTCCTCTGGTTTTACCATTTTCCTTTCTCTGGGAAAGATTTTGTTCTACGTTAATACCCTTCAAGTATTTGAACGTCTGAATCATATCTCCCCTGTCTCTCCTTTCCTCTAGGGTATACATATTCAGGGCTTCCAGTCTCTCCTCATACGTCTTCTGGTGCAAGCCTCCTATCATTTTCGTCGCCCTCCTCTGGACCGCCTCAAGTCTTCTTACGTCTTTCGCCAGATACGGTCTCCAAAACTGAACACAATACTCCAATTGGGGCCTCACCAATGACCTGTACAGGGGCATCAACACCTTCTTCCTTCTACTGACTACGCCTCTCTTTATACAGCCCAGCATCCTTCTGGCAGCAGCCACTGCCTTGTCACACTGTTTTTTCGCCTTTAGATCTTCGGACACTATAACCCCAAGGTCCTTCTCTCCTCCCATCATATACGGTTCCTTCCTATTGTTAATCCCCAAATGCATTACTCTGCATTTATTTGCATTGAATTTTAGTTGCCAGGCATTAGACCATTCCTCTAACTTTTGCAGATCCTTTTTCATATTTTCCACTCCTTCTTCGGTGTCTACTCTGTTACAAATCTTGGTATCATCTGCAAAAAGGCACACTTTTCCTTCTAACCCTTCAGCAATGTCACTCACAAACATATTGAACAGGATTAGCCCCAGCACCGAACCCTGAGGGACTCCACTAGTCACCTTTCCTTCCTTCGAGCGACTTCCATTAACCACCACCCTCTGGCGTCTGTCCGACAGCCAGTTTCTGACCCAGTTCACCACTTTGGGTCCTAACTTCAGCCCTTCAAGTTTGTTCAACAGCCTCCTATGAGGAACTGTATCAAAGGCTTTGCTGAAATCCAAGTAAATTACATCTAGCATATGTCCTCGATCCAGCTCTCTGGTCACCCAATCAAAAAATTCAATCAGGTTCGTTTGGCACGATTTACCTTTTGTAAAGCCATGTTGCCTCGGATCCTGTAACCCATTAGATTCAAGGAAATACACTATCCTTTCTTTCAGCAACACTTCCATTATTTTTCCAACAACTGAAGTGAGGCTCACCGGCCTGTAGTTTCCTGCTTCATCCCTGTGACCACTTTTATGAATAGGGACCACATCCGCTCTCCTCCAATCCCCAGGAATCACTCCCGTCTCCAGAGATTTGTTGAACAAGTCTTTAATAGGACTCGCCAGAACCTCTCTGAGCTCCCTTAGTATCCTGGGATGGATCCCATCTGGTCCCATCGCTTTGTCCACCTTCAGTTTTTCAAGTTGCTCATAAACACCCTCCTCCGTGAATGGCGCAGAATCTACTCCATTTTCTCGTGTAACTTTGCCAGACAATCTCGGTCCTTCTCCAGGATTTTCTTCTGTGAACACAGAACAGAAGTATTTGTTTAGCACATTTGCTTTCTCCTCATCACTCTCCACATATTTGTTCCCAGCATCTTTTAGCCTAGCAATTCCATTTTTTATCTTCCTCCTTTCACTAATATATCAGAAAAAATTTTTATCTCCCTTTTTTACATTTTTAGCCATTTGTTCTTCCGCCTGTGCCTTCGCCAAACGTATCTCTCTCTTGGCTTCTTTCAGTTTCACCCTGTAGTCCTTTCTGCTCTCCTCTTCTTGGGTTTTTTTATATTTCATGAACGCCAACTCTTTCGCCTTTATTTTCTCAGCCACTAGGTTGGAGAACCATATCGGCTTCCTTTTTCTCTTGTTTTTATTGATTGTAAGATCATAAACCCTCCAGTAGAAACCTTCCCCCCACCCAACACTAAGTGGTGTATAATAAATAGGGAAATGGCATTTAAACATGACAAAAAGATGTTAATGGCTCCCATATTTTTATAAAATTTTTATAATTTCCATTCTGTACCGCCAATGATCTTTCCATTCTATATAAGTGACACAACGAATTCCACCAGAAATTGAAATTAAGTCTACTGTGGTCTTTCCAGTTATTAGTAATATGTTGGATGGCAACTCCTGTCATGATCAATAAAAGTTTATTGTTACACGATGATATCTGACTCTTTTTTCTTATAGAGATTCCAAATATCACAGTATCATAAGATAATGCTTCATGATTTTCCAATAAACAATTTATTTGATCCCAGATTGAATTCCAAAAGGCTAAGATATAGGGACAGTAATACAAAAGATGATCCAAAATCCCTACATCAAGATTACAATGCCAGCATCTATTAGACAAGGAACTATTTAATTTTTGTAATCTAACTGGGGTCCAAAAAGCTCTATGTAAAAGAAAAAAACAAGTTTGCCTCATAGATGCCGACATTATACATCTTATTCTCCAAGACCAAATTTGTGGCCATTGAGATGCTGAAATCTGATGCTTAATCTCAATGCTCCAAATATCCCTAAGACCATTTTTAGGCTTTTTTTTAACCAGATCACTAATAGTGTTATACCACTGTGCAGCCTGGTGACCGAAAAAGTCCGCCTGAAAACATAAAAATTCCATACTGTATTGGGTAGTAAGATTTTTCCATTCAGGGAACTCTGTCTGAATGGCCTGCTTCAATTGCAACCAACGAAAACATTGTGATTTATGAAGTCCAAATTTATGTTGCAATTGTGTAAAATCAAGCAGTTTACCATTAGAAATAACATCATTTTAAGTTTGAATTCCTGCAATTATCCAATGCTTCCAGACGACCTTGAAACCGCCAATTCGAATCTTGGAGTTTAGCCATATGGTTTGACTTGTTAATAGGAATAGCTAAGTTACTGACAAATCGTAAGGTTTTCCAAGTATCCATTAAAATTCTATTTTCTTTATATAATCTGGGCATCTTGATACTGAGAACATGAGAAAGATGTAAAGGAAACATGAGTCGCCATTCCAAATATAACCAATCAGGAGTGTACTCAATGAGCTCCGGGAGGACCCAATACATACCTTGACGTAAAATATAGGCCTGATGGTACCTATAAAAGTTTGGAAAATTTTCAGGATACAAAATAAATTTGAATAAATCTGAAATTCTTCCACTCAATGTACATTGTCTAAAAAGTATGTTTGATTCATTTTCTTTTGTTTGGAAGGAAGATGGATTAAAATATTTAGGAATATGGATTAAAAATACAATGGATGATACGGTAAAAGAGGATGTAAAAACTTTTTTTTAGTTAAGCACAACTAATGAAACTAGGTGGTTAAAAAGGAGCTACCTACCTGTGAGCTACCTGCACCAATAGTTCTGTATTTCTTATGAGTAAATTCTTCATTCCTTACCCTACCAGAGAGGCGATAGAAACAAGACATCTGACTATGCAGGCAGGTCTGAAACAGAAAACTACAGAGGAACAGGATATAGACCCTTTGGGACGCCTGGTGCCCCAAAACTTTTGTTTCTGGCCCTGGAATGTCCTCTGGTTGGAGGTCGCTCCTGAATACTGGTGAAATTGCCAGGAGCCACAAAAATTTCCCCTACTGGATCCCCCTTGCATTCTGGGGTCTGCCATCTGGTAAGGATTTTGACTTGTTATCCACCACACTATTCATTAAATTGTCCAGGCCCTGACCAAAGAGCAACTGTCCTTGGAGGCCGAGTTGCCCACCCATTGCCTGATCCAGAGCATTCTGTGAGCAGAGATGGCGTAAGCAGAGACCTTGCTCAAGACTCTGAAAAGGTCATATAGAGCATCTGCAACATAACCTCCTCCAAGACAAACGCTGGGTAAGTGATGCTGTCCGGATCTAGAGCCCAGCCTAGCCAAAAGTGGCATGCTCAGGCAATATAGGATGCCACTGCTGCCGCTTTCAGTTCTAGCGCAGCAGCCTCAAATTGTCTTTTGAGGACAAAACCTATTCTGGGGTCCTGTGCATCCTTGAGGACTATACCCCCTTCACTAAGAAGTGAAGTGTGCTTCGTAACCAGTCCCACCAGCGAATCTACTTTAGGTATAGCAAACTGCTGCTGAAACTCAGCATCCATCAGGTAGAGCTTAGCCATGGACAGTTACCCGTAAGGGTCCCCTCTTCTCTGTACACCAGATCTGGAATCACTTCTAAGCTTTTACATATGTGACTAACTTTGACTGTTTCTTGGACTGTAAGAGAGTAGCAATTGCCACGTACGAATAACCGTTTCATACTAAGACTTCATGCTCAAGAGCCATACCATAACAACAAAACACTCCGGATCCTCAAGTGCGATTGGGCCCTGCATGAGTAGTCCTGGGTGGCATAGTAGTCTGAGACTTGTTCGTTCTGCAGACGGATGAGATCTGCATACCACGGATGCCTCAACCAATTCTGGCACGACTAGCACAACCTGTCCCAAGTGCAACCTTATTCTTCGCAGGACTCTGCCTATCAAAGGCCATGGAGGAAAGACATATAGGAGCCCCTCCTTTGGCCATGGTTGTATCAGGGCATCCAAGCCATCACTTCCTGGCTTATATCTTCGGCTGAAGAACCATGCTGCTTTCTTGTTGGCTGCTAAAACCATTAAATCAGGTTGCCCCCAATTGCTCACGATACTGTTGAGCACTTCTAGACAGAGAGCCCATTCTCCAGGTAGAGTTTTTCGGCTGAGGAAATCCACCTGCACATTGTCCACTCCTGCTACATGCGCCACCGAGAGGGCCATTAGGTGGATCTCTGCCCACCAAAACAGAAGTTGAGCTTCCAGGTGTAGAGCAGCACCCTTGGTGCTCCCCCTGATGATTGATATAAGCTACTACCTTTGCACTGTTTGAGAAAACTCACACCGCTTTGTTCTGCAGTTGACATCTGAACATCTGCAGCATGAGGTGGATGGCTTTCATTTCCAACCAGTTGATCAACCAAATCTTCTGTAAGTGGGACCAGCTTCCCTGCACTGGACACCCCTCACAGTGAATTCCCCTACTATAGAGGCTGGCATACACAGTCAGGATCACCCATGAGAAGATGTGGAATGACACATCTAAGGCCAAAGACTGAGCTGTACCTCTGCTGTCCAAGGTACATACATCTGCAACGCATCCCTCTGTGGGCACCAGTGAGGAAAAAAGTGCATTCTGGAGGGGATGTAGGTGCGCTCTTGCCCAGGGGACCACATCTATAGCTGCTTCCCTCAACCCTAGCACCTGCAGGTAAGCTGTCAGGGCCAACCTGTCCCCAAACTCAATGATCTACTGCATGAGTTTAGCTCTGCAGGTTTCTGGCAGAAAAACTTTGTTCTCCTTTGTGTCAAACAGGATCCCCAGATACTCCAGGCATTGTTGGCTCCAGGTGGCTTTTCCAAAAGTTGACCACCCAGCCCAAGTCTTGCAGGAGCTGAACCACCCACTGCACTGCTGTCCTTTCTTTGGCTTTGGACGGCACTCTCAGCCAGTCATCCAGATACGGGTGCACCTGTATCCCTGTCTTGTGGAGGAGCGTTGCCGCTACCATTACCTTGGTGAAGGTGTGTGGCACCGTGGCCAGACCAAATGGCAGGGCCAAGAACTGGAAGTGCTGCTTCAGAACACGGAACTGTAAGAACCTCCAGAAAGATTGGAATGTGTGGATAAGCCTCTGTCAAATCCAGTGAGGTGAGAAATTCTCCCAGTGCCACTGAAGCAATGACAGACTGCACCGTCTCCATGCAGAAGCTGTGTATTTTGAGGGCCACATTGACCAACTTGAAATCCAGAATTGGCCTCCAGTCTTCTGAGTCTTTTTGGGGCACTCTAAAGTATATGGAGTAACTGCCTAAGCCCAATTCTTCCTCTGATACGGATTCTATGGCCACTAGATCCAGTACCCTCTGTACCATCGCTCAGATTTTGACCACTTTTTCTGGTCTCCCTGCTAGAGAATCCACAAAAATGTCTGGGAGGGGATGAAATAACTCAAGCTTGTACCCCTCCTGAATCATCTCCAGTACTAGCAGTCTGAACTGATCTCTGCCTACACCTTCAAATAGGCTGTTAACCTTCCACTGAATTTTGGAGGTCCGGCTGCTGATCTGGTGTCATAACTGCTTCTTAGGAACAGGATGACTGAGGGAGCCTGGTACCTCCAAACCTCTGTCTCGCGCCTTGAGACGTACTCTAGACCACTGTGCTTCCTGAGTACTGCGAAAATACCTAGAGCTGCGAAAATTACCCCGTCTGACCCTCTGGGGGTCCTCGGTCTGCTGTGAGGTAACGACTTTGGTTTGCGATCCTATATGCTTGCCATGAGGTCATCCAGACCTTTCCCAAAGAGTAATTGCCCTTTAAAAGGTAATTTTCTAAGCATCAGCTTGGAGGAAGAGTGCCCTACCCACTGTCTAATTCACAGAATTCTTTGGGCAGAGATAGTATAGGCCGATACTTTGTCCAAGACTCTGAGAATTATCATAAAGAGCATCCACTACATAATCCACTCCGGATATGAAGAATTGCTGATCCCTCCCTGCATCAGTCTCCGGATCACAGCACAGCTTGAAGTGGCAGGTGCATGCTATATGCTATCTTTAATCCCACAGCCAAAGCCTCATACTATTTCTTGAGGACAAAATCTAGTCTGCGGTCCTGAATATCTTTTAACACCACTCTGCCTTCACTGGGTACACTCAGTAACCTGCACTGAATCCAACTTTGGTGGGACAAAGAGTTAAAGTCTGCAGCCATGACATAAACTTCACCATGGCTCTGGCCACCCAAAGGGGCCCCTCTGGGACCTCCCAATGGTCTTTTAACAAATATATTAGTAATATCCTGATGCGAGGGGAAGCACGTGAACTAAGCCTTAATGCTGCTTATAAGTGAGCACTGCACAGTTTCTATCCGTAATTCTTGTAGAGACTGCAATTATCTCTGGAAGCTGTGATGGCTTAAACAGCCTGTGCAGTTGGGTCTTCTCCCAGATCCTGAGCCTCCACCTGATCCGGATCTGACGGTCTAGAATGGGAAAGGGCATGGTCCTCCCAGAACTCATGGAAAAGCTACCAGATTGGTTATGGTTAGAATGGCAGCTCATGTTTCCCATTAGGCTTCGTCATCTTCTCAGTATTAAAATGCCTAGGATACGTAAAAACAATAGAATATTAATGGACACATGGAAAACTTTACGTTATATTACTAATTTAACACCTCTTCCAATTAAAAAATCAACGTATCAAAATATATGGCTAAACTCCAGGATCCAAATAGGCGGTTTTTTTTGGGGGGTTTTTTTTTTTCTTTATTCTTTTTCAAACTTAAGTGCACAAAAAGAACAACATGAAATGCTATCATATAACACTTGAACATCATACATTATATTCTTAATATGTAAATTAATTAAAAACCCTCCCCCCTCCCATCTTTCTATACAATCATTAAAACTATCATATTCCTTCAAAATTTCAATTTCGCTACATCTTATCTTCCAATCTCCCCACCCCCCTATGTATATTATCAAAGAAAAATGATGCCTATTCACTACAAAATTCAACCATCGGTCTCCATATCTTTAAAAAAATTTTATAACTTCCTTTCTGTATTGCAATTGCTCTTTCCATCTTGTAAATATGACACAGGGAATTCCACCAAAACGTATAATTGAGATTACTATAATTTTTCCAGTTGTTAGTAATATGTTGCATAGCAACACCCGTCATTATCATCAAAAGCTTATTGTTATGTGCTGATAATTGACTTTTTTTCCTCATAGACATACCGAATAGAACAGTATCATATGATATTTCCACATGATTTTCCAATAAGCAATTTATTTGAGACCAAATTGAATTCCAAAAATTCCTAATGCAGGGGCAATAAAAAAATTAGATGATCCAATGGTCCCCACTTCTAGATTACAGTGCCAGCATCTATTAGATTTAGAGCTATCCAACTTTCGTAAACGAACTGGGGTCCAAAAAGCTCTATGTTAAAAGAACCAAGTTTGTCTCATAGATGCTGACACTGTACATCTCATTCTCCAAGACCAAATTCGTGGCCATTGAGAAGCAGAAATATTATGCTTAATCTCAATGCTCCAAATAGGCGGTTTTAAGATTGTCTGGAAGGATTGTATTAAAGCAGGTATACGAACCTTAAATGATGTCATTTCTAATGGTAAACTGTTGGATTTTTCACAGTTGCAATATAAATTTGGCCTTGATAAAAAACAAAGCTATAAATGGTTGCAACTGAAGCAGGCTATTCAGGTAGGGTTCCCTGAATGGAAATCTCTTAATCAATTTAGTTTAGATTTTTTATGCTTTCAGGCAGACTTTCTGGGTCACCAGGCTGCACAATGGTATAAATTATTATCTGGCTATTCGAATAAGAAACCAAAGATTGGACTTAGAGATATTTGGAGCATTGAGATTAAGCATCAAATTAATGCGTCTCAATGGCCACGTATTTGGTCTTGGAGGATGAGATGTACAATGTCTGCATCATTGAGGCAAACATGGTTTTTCCTGTTGCATAGAGCACTTTGGACCCCTGTTCGTTTACAAAAATTGGATTGCCCTAAGTCTAATAGATGTTGGCATTGTCATCTCGAGGCTGGAACTTTAGATCATTTATTGTTTCATTGTCCATTTATTAAAGCTTTTTGGCAGTCAATTTGGGATCAAATAAATTGTATGCTAGAAAATCATGTAGCATTGTCATATGACACAATTTTATTTGGCATTTCTATGAGAGCTAAAAGCCAATTATCTGCTAATAATAGTAAACTTTTAATGATTTTAACAGGAGTTGCCATTCAGCAAATAACATAACTGGAAAGATTGCACAAGATTAAATTATTGTTTTTGGTGGAACTCGGTGTGTCACATGTATAAAATGGAAAGAGCGCTTGTAGTTCAAAATTGATATTTTAATAAATTTAAGGATGTGTAGGGGCCATTAATAAGGTATTATAATGAATAATCAGCATTTTTCCCTACTTACTTAATATATATTGTTTTGTGGGTGGAGGGTGGGTTTTGGGGTTTTCATTATCAAATTATAAAACAAATGATCTAAATTATTATATGATATATATTATATTTGAATATAATATATAATCTTTTTCTTAAGAAAAATGTAGAGCTTCAAGTGATGTATATTAAGTGATGATTTTATTGTACACTTGTTGAACGATTTAAAATGAATAAAGATTTATATAAAAAAAAAAGCAGTTTAGATGTTTACATATAGTTCAGAACACAGCCATCAAAATAATCTATAATGCAAAAAAATTTGATCATGTAACAGCTTTACTGGTTAAATCTCATTGGCTCCCAGGCAGCCAGAATTCATTGACTCCTTATACCCCACTCGTCCCAATGTACACTCCGTTCATTTTACCAGAACTTACTCATAATCCCATCATTAAGGGTTATTAATACTATGAGAAATTGCATTTTCTCCATCACCGCTCCCACACTATGGAACTCAGAGCCAGCTTAAATACGAGAAATTAATTCATTAGACAAATTTAAATCCAGCCTAAAAACTATGCTTTTTGAAGAAGCTTTTGCAGTGCAACCGTCCTTTTAAGGATGTTCTCTTTTAACCAAATAGTAGAATTTTCTTCTGACCAGCTTTTCTGCTCAGGAAAAAACTGCAGTGTCCACACCTAACCTTTTGGTTTTTAATTTTTGTTCTTTCCTTTCAAAAATATTGTAATTCTTCCCCTTCCTTTTTGTTCCAGTCTATTCATCTGTTTTAAAGTTTAGTCTTTTTTTAACTTTGATGTTATTTTAAAATTTGGGGGTTTTGTCTTACTTGTTTTTACCCTACTCAAATGTATTATGTATGTAAGTCGCTTTGAAATTTTTAAAAGGCGGGATGACAAAATTTTAATAAACTTGATATACAATACAAAAAAATACGACCATGTTTCCCCTTTCTACGTAAAGCACACTGGCTACCAGTAGAACATAGAATAAGTTACAAAATCCTCCTACTCACGTTCAAAACTCGCTTAAGTAACCAAACGGAATTCATCAATAATCTTCTCATTCCCTACTATCCTTCTAAAGCCCTCTGTTCGATGATTCAGAATCTCTAAAGCATATAAACACTATGAGATCAAATAACTTTGCAGTATCCGCACCATCCCTCTAGAATTCCATTCCCAATTATCTGCAGGAAGAAAAATCCTTCTCTCGTTTTAAGGACGCCTTTGAAACTTAATTGCCTTTATAAGGGCTAAATTCTTAAAATCTTCATTTTTTACTTCCCCGCCTACTGTTCGTCCCTGATTTTTTGTTCTTTCCTATCAAATATTGTCGTTTTCCCCTCTTTACTGTTCGTTTCTGTCTGTCATTGATTGTAGTCTTTTGTTTACTCATCTCCCCTGTTGTCATGCAGTTTTTAACTTTGATTCTATACTGTTTTAATTTTTGTACACCGCTCAGAAGTCTGATTGAGCAGTATAACAAATTTTAAATAAACTTAGCACCCCTCCCCCAATCCCACCTGCCGCGCACACCTCCTTACCCCATACCGCTAGATGAAGTTATTGCTCACAGCAGTCAACAACATGCTCCTCGTGACCCCGTCAGCTCTCTCTGACATCACTTCCTATGCGTGGCACCCAGAAGTGATGTCAGTGGGAGAGCCAACGGGGTTGCGAAGAGCATGTTGTTGACAGCTGCAAACAACTTCAGCTAGAGGTTTGGGGGAAGGGGAGGAAAGGGAAGAGGAGGGGTTCCAGTATGACGGCTAGAGCGGGCTGCCCCCCCTTTACTATGCCATTGCTGTTGCCCCCTCACATGCTACGAGGCATGCAAAACATGGACAGTCCTCGGCCCACCATTTAGCGCAAATCTGTCATGAATCTGATGTATCCTGTCTTGAAGAGTTGCCTTCCACCTGATTTTAAGCAAAATCGAGGTATTTTGAGTCAAATAAAGGCTTTTATTTTCAAATTGGGAAATCCAAGATGGCTACTGCAGTAATGATTTTAGCACTAAAAAAGGCCCGTGGAAGCTAGGGGTCAGAAATTAGTGATTTGGGGATTTTAGAGGTAGGGGACCTTAGCTCTAGCCATAGAACAAAAAAATATCACTTTCCAGGACCCCCCTACCCAATTTTCTGCCCCAGGCTGTCAGCCTTTTACTCATTGTGCCATGCTTGTAGTAGGAGCTGCTTAATGGATCTGAAAGGTCCTCCCCAAGATCCAAGTCCTCATCCAGAGAAAATGGATCAGCCAAAAAAGAATCCTCATCCCAAGACACCTGTGGCTGCTTGGACAATGGCTGAGGGGGCTGGATAGAGACAGCCGCAACAGGAGACTGAATGGGAGTGGCTGTGGAAGTGGGGGGGGGGAACCCAGATGACTTGCAACCCCCAGAACCAAATTAGGACTCCCAGCCACCTGTAAATAAGCCTTGCGCATGGCCAACATAAAATCAGGACTGAACAACCCCAGCAGCAATCCAGAAATCATAGCAGGAGCAGAAGATACATTTAAGACTTGTTCCTGTCTCTCTAAGACAGGAGGAAGTTTGCCTGAGGCTGTGGGCAAAATGGATGCGTTTCCCGCCAAAACCAAGGGACGTGCCATTGCTAAACTGCTTAACATTACTCAAAAAGAAAAACGACGTTTGCAAATTATTCAAAACACTGCTATCAAATTGATTTATAACGCCAGGAAATATGATCACGTAACACCATTATTTATTGACGCTCATTGGCTCCCTATTAGCCATCGCATATGGTTTAAGGTCTTGTTACTCATATATAAAACCTTGGTTAACAATGAACCTCAGTTTATATAAAAAATGCTAATTCCCCACAGTTCCGCGCGTGCACTCAGGTCATCCTCTCAAAATTTACTAGTTGTTCCCTCTTTAAAAATAATAGGCACACGAAGATCAGACATGTTCTCTGTAATTGGTCCTCAGTGGTGGAACTCTTTGCCCCAACATATCAAAAACGAAAAAGATATCCCTTCTTTTAAAAAATCCCTGAAAACATACCTTTTTAAAGATGCTTTTAACATTTAAACTTTCTTGATTTTATGATTTTTCCTTTTATAAATACCTAGTTTCCTTTTGTTTTTTCCTTATATGTTTTCTTGATATAACAGATGTAACTTTTTACCCTCCTTCCCCTCCAACTAATGTCTGTCTTGTCTTAATTTTAATGTTTATTTATTTTGTATTAATTTTTAATTCTATCCAATTTTATAATTATGTACATCGCTTTGTAATCAGATTTAGCGATTCATCAAATATTTAATAAACCTTGAAACCTGAAATCAAGCACGGCACCGAAGCCAAACTCGACCCTGCTGCTACAGAAACACTGCTAGTAGCCCAGCCACGTTATATTACTAATTTAACACCTCTTCCAATTAAAAAATCAACGTATCAAAATATATGGCTAAACTCCAGGATCCAAATAGGCGGTTTTTTTTGGGGGGTTTTTTTTTTCTTTATTCTTTTTCAAACTTAAGTGCACAAAAAGAACAACATGAAATGCTATCATATAACACTTGAACATCATACATTATATTCTTAATATGTAAATTAATTAAAAACCCTCCCCCCTCCCATCTTTCTATACAATCATTAAAACTATCATATTCCTTCAAAATTTCAATTTCGCTACATCTTATCTTCCAATCTCCCCACCCCCCTATGTATATTATCAAAGAAAAATGATGCCTATTCACTACAAAATTCAACCATCGGTCTCCATATCTTTAAAAAAATTTTATAACTTCCTTTCTGTATTGCAATTGCTCTTTCCATCTTGTAAATATGACACAGGGAATTCCACCAAAACGTATAATTGAGATTACTATAATTTTTCCAGTTGTTAGTAATATGTTGCATAGCAACACCCGTCATTATCATCAAAAGCTTATTGTTATGTGCTGATAATTGACTTTTTTTCCTCATAGACATACCGAATAGAACAGTATCATATGATATTTCCACATGATTTTCCAATAAGCAATTTATTTGAGACCAAATTGAATTCCAAAAATTCCTAATGCAGGGGCAATAAAAAAATTAGATGATCCAATGGTCCCCACTTCTAGATTACAGTGCCAGCATCTATTAGATTTAGAGCTATCCAACTTTCGTAAACGAACTGGGGTCCAAAAAGCTCTATGTTAAAAGAACCAAGTTTGTCTCATAGATGCTGACACTGTACATCTCATTCTCCAAGACCAAATTCGTGGCCATTGAGAAGCAGAAATATTATGCTTAATCTCAATGCTCCAAATAGGCGGTTTTAAGATTGTCTGGAAGGATTGTATTAAAGCAGGTATACGAACCTTAAATGATGTCATTTCTAATGGTAAACTGTTGGATTTTTCACAGTTGCAATATAAATTTGGCCTTGATAAAAAACAAAGCTATAAATGGTTGCAACTGAAGCAGGCTATTCAGGTAGGGTTCCCTGAATGGAAATCTCTTAATCAATTTAGTTTAGATTTTTTATGCTTTCAGGCAGACTTTCTGGGTCACCAGGCTGCACAATGGTATAAATTATTATCTGGCTATTCGAATAAGAAACCAAAGATTGGACTTAGAGATATTTGGAGCATTGAGATTAAGCATCAAATTAATGCGTCTCAATGGCCACGTATTTGGTCTCTCTAAGACAGGAGGAAGTTTGCCTGAGGCTGTGGGCAAAATGGATGCGTTTCCCGCCAAAACCAAGGGACGTGCCATTGCTAAACTGCTTAACATTACTCAAAAAGAAAAACGACGTTTGCAAATTATTCAAAACACTGCTATCAAATTGATTTATAACGCCAGGAAATATGATCACGTAACACCATTATTTATTGACGCTCATTGGCTCCCTATTAGCCATCGCATATGGTTTAAGGTCTTGTTACTCATATATAAAACCTTGGTTAACAATGAACCTCAGTTTATATAAAAAATGCTAATTCCCCACAGTTCCGCGCGTGCACTCAGGTCATCCTCTCAAAATTTACTAGTTGTTCCCTCTTTAAAAATAATAGGCACACGAAGATCAGACATGTTCTCTGTAATTGGTCCTCAGTGGTGGAACTCTTTGCCCCAACATATCAAAAACGAAAAAGATATCCCTTCTTTTAAAAAATCCCTGAAAACATACCTTTTTAAAGATGCTTTTAACATTTAAACTTTCTTGATTTTATGATTTTTCCTTTTATAAATACCTAGTTTCCTTTTGTTTTTTCCTTATATGTTTTCTTGATATAACAGATGTAACTTTTTACCCTCCTTCCCCTCCAACTAATGTCTGTCTTGTCTTAATTTTAATGTTTATTTATTTTGTATTAATTTTTAATTCTATCCAATTTTATAATTATGTACATCGCTTTGTAATCAGATTTAGCGATTCATCAAATATTTAATAAACCTTGAAACCTGAAATCAAGCACGGCACCGAAGCCAAACTCGACCCTGCTGCTACAGAAACACTGCTAGTAGCCCAGCCACAGCGACAAGGGAATCCTTGGCGGTCTGCAATCGCAAATCTTCCAGACTGTTGGCAGCCGAGGAAATCCCAGCATGGGCAGCAGGTGAGGCCTGGGTGTCACCAGCACCACCCGCCAACGAGCGGTGCACACAGAAAGGGAAGCTGGACACACTGACACCTGAAGCCGAGTTCCCCTTGAGGCGGCTATAACATTTTGTGCACCCACCAGCCGAATCCAACGCTCGGTGCCCACATAAAAAGCTCATACTGAATGTGCCAAAAACTCACACACAATGCCGTACAAAAATGGCAGCCTCAGGATCACTTTCTGCTCTGTTTATTTCTTGAGAGCAGACACCACAAGGCACTCTAGACTGTAGTCTCTGCTGGATAGGTGGCCAGGTGTATAGTTGAGGCTCCTCTAATCACAGAAAACTGGGGGAGGGACTCGACCCTTTTGAGTGTGGCACCCCCAAGGTCGGTAGGACCTTCAAGAGGATCTCCCAAGCTCTGTTTGGACATTAAAAGGGACAAGAAAAATTCCCCATCCGTTTCTGAGCTTTTTAGCCAACACACGGCTGTGTCGAGTCCTCTTTATGTAATAGCCTTGGAAATAAGACACTTTGATTTCATTACTTGCTGATGGCCTTTTCATTTGTAATACCCATTTTTTTATGTTGTCTTTGGAACAGTAGATTCTGCAAAAACTCATCACTCATATCAATTATGGCACTAAAAACACATTTAATGTAAAAAGTGAAAAGCTCTCCATAAAGCCATCCTGAAGGGCTCTACCCTCATATACAGACAAGGCAGCGCTCACTTTTTCTTTTTGTCTGCTGCTTTTTTGCCTTTCTTTGGAGCCACCTTGTCCTTCTTGGGGAGTCTGTAGGACCCCAGTTCTTTCCGAACCATTGTTCCTTTCCACCAGGCCTGGATCTAAAATGAAGAGAAATTTTGAGCAGAACAAATCAGAACAGCACTATGATATATTTATTAGTAAATGCTAAATGTTTTTCCCATTTCAGAACAGTGCAAACGCTGGCGTTTTGTTCTCTGAGCTGCTCTGTTTCCTATACGAGTTCTGTGCCTGAGTATCACTCACTTAAAATCCCATGGTAATGATAGCACAGGTACAAAGAAGTGAGCAAAAGACCTTTGATCATGGCATAACATTCTTGTAGAAACTTGTGGTGGCTACTTCACGCTCATTTAGCCTATAAATAGTATATAAATACTAAATAAAATTGGCGGGGTATGAGCGACAGGCTATTTCTGCCATGGATTCTAAACAGATGTTAAACTGAAAGAAAAATCACTCCGTGGACCTATTCAAAGTATTATATGGATGATATAACAAAGTTCACAGGCTTGCTCAGAATCATGGAGGGGAAAACTGGGGCGAACCCCAGAGGAAAAACCACCTCACAGCCCAATCATCGCATGGACAGTAAACCAGACGTTATATCATTTCATATATGTTTTTACGTTGTGAAAAAACTACGGTCTACTATAGATTATAGTCAAAGAACTTAGGCAAACTTAGCTTGCGAGTTCCAACATGCATGTTTCGGTCCTGCCTCAGGGAACACACAGGAAAAGTTAGAAAGAAACGCTCATGCGATGGGAGATTCCAACAGAGGACTGTTGGCTCACATAGAGAAGCGCATATAGCATGTCGGAACTCGCAAGCTAAGTTTGCCTAAGTTCTTTGACTATAATCTATAGTAGACCGTAGTTTTTTCACAACGTAAAAACATATATGAAATGATATAACGTCTGGTTTACTGTCCATGCGATGATTGGGCTGTGAGGTGGTTTTTCCTCTGGGGTTCGCCCCAGTTTTCCCCTCCATGATTCTGAGCAAGCCTGTGAACTTTGTTATATCATCCATATAATACTTTGAATAGGTCCACGGAGTGATTTTTCTTTCAGTTTAACATATGCATTTTATCACTCCTGTTACATTGTTTGTAACTTGTCCCCTTTCTCATATTTGAATGGATTCTAAACAGGGCACATTATTTATTCGTTGTTGGTTGCTTTTTTGTTTTACTCTGAAACCTACTGCTAGAAGTAGATTGTTGAATTGACTTGCTCAGCTTGTTTGGTCTTTGAAGTAGCTGTTCCCAGGGTGGGGGGCGGGTTTATTCTTTTCATCTTGTGTTCAAACTTTATTGTGTGATTGTATGTTTTGATGGTTATTTGAAAATTCAATAAAACAGATTTAAACATACTAAATAAAATATAGTGAGGCTTAGATTCAATAAATCATGGGTGGTAGTCAAGAATCCACTCTGACTGAAGGGCATATCTGGATTAGATTCAACAAGGTTGGCTGCAATCAGTTGAAATTAGTCAATTTTGGTCAGTTGGTTGACTGAGTAACTAAGGGGGTTGGATAACTTTGTTCCTTTAATAAATTAAGTTAATACTTTTACTAATACCTCCTTGGAACTTTCTTGTCCAAACATTCAGTCTTTTTGGGATACTATTTTTCTTTTTGTGGAACGTATTTGGAATGTTGCCATACAATGTTCTCCCTTGCTCCTTTTTGGTGTTCCTCTCCATTTTTCTCCTAGACGACCAGGGACTGCAGCTTTTCTCCGGTGGACTGTATTGATAGCTCTAAAGTGCATTTTGATCAAATGGTTAGAGGTGGAGGGTCCTGATTATTCTCTGGCGTTGTTGCCTGATCACACTCCTGATGTGGGGAACGCAGAGATGTGCTGGACTTTTCTTCCTTACTGGGGCGCATATTTCAGTGTATTTGGGATAAAAGTTCAAAATGTTCAGGGAAGTGGATTTTGGAGCGAGGACCATACAAGAAAGCCCCCGAGACCCTCAAAACTACTATTTTGGAATCACCCCGAAGTCTGCCATAGACAGTAATAGCCTGTACTCACAGAATTACCTGATGCAGTGCCTGTATCAGCTCACACTGTAGCTGGACAAAGATGAAGATTCCTGTCTCTGACAAGTATATAAGATCCTCTAGAAGCTTGTCTCTTTGGGCTGTCTTTTAGACAGGCTCTGAGAGCATGAAGCCCTCGACCCCACTAGCTCCTCATGTGTCTTCAGAAAGGGGATGCAGTCAGCACCTACTCCAGCCCTCTGGACTAACACAGGGCCACTCAACCTGTGCTCAAGCACTTGATAAATGAGGGGCGAGCTGAGCTCTCGGGGGAATGCACCCCGAGTTATCTTAAGTGTTAGTGCAGGCTGGCTAGGTAGGTGTCCTGATAAAGGGTTGCTTTCCCATCTACTACCCTCTTCTCCCAGGTAGAGCTGTAAGCTCTGGGGCACTGTGAAGCCTTGCACTTCGGATTAAAACCCCAAAATAATAAATCAGATGCAGAGCAGAAGAAGAGACATCTCAATTCGCTTGCAGAAAGGAAAACTAAGGAGATGGAGCTGAAAAGCTGTAGGCGATTCCTTCTGCAAAAACTCGTGAGTAGAGGTTAAGGCTCCTGTTCCTTTTGCACTGAAACAGCAATTTACATGTAAACGACATCCTCACAACTGTGCACATAGTTTTACCTTCACAACACTCTTCAACTCCAGTACTTCCTGCCGACGCTGTTGCTTCTCGCCTTGTTTCTGAAGACGGTCCTCAATGACTGCACGCTCGTAATCCCTGTACTGTCGAGTGAGAAGACATTGATGAAAACCTAAAGTCCTCGCTGGGTTTCCTTCTATGCAGCTCTACTCACCGTGCCACTTCAAATGAAGAATAAATCTGACCCCAAATCTGCTTACCTGCTTCGCAAGTTCCTGCAGCAGCTGCTGATCGCTGCTCTGAGCTGATTTCAGGTTATTCAGCTCTTGCTGCTTTGCTTCTGTGTCTTTATCATACTTCTCCATCCAGTGTTCGAGCTTCTCTTCAAGCTCCTGCTGGCAAGAAAGAGGGGTTTGCTTCATGTTCTTGGATTACAAGCCAGTGCATGAGCATCAGTGACTTGGCTGGTGAGAAGGCCAAATGCTTAGAAGCTGAGATTCAGGAAAGTAGAGGAATAACAAACCTGCTTTCCCCAAGAGAATCGGAGATGTGCCACAGGAAGCAGAAATACAAGCAGCTGTTTAGCCCTTCCCACCCTATTAATGAGAACCCAAGCCCCTGAATGTGTTTCTTTAACCCCTTCACCTTATACATTCAATCTGAAAAACATGCTCACCCACCCTCTGCTGGTGTCTGAGGAAGTTCTCAATCTCCATGTGAATGTGAATCTCTTCATCCATTTTGGCCTTTAGCTTCTGATGGCACAGAACAGAAATGAGTAGGATGCAGCAAAGCCCCTTTTCCCTGAAATCTTTCTTCTCTGTAGTGCGAAGAGTCCCTCCTAATGTACAACAGCCAAGCTTGAGCAGAGAATGAGCTAAAATCATAGAGCAAGATCTTAATAAACTATGACTCTGCTACTATCCTCCTAAATATGTGGAAACGAACGCCAGGACTTTTACCTGTTGGTCAAATTCAAAAATGTAGAACCAAGAGCTCATTTAGGAAAATGCTGAAAACACAACTATTTGTCGATGCATTTCTTTGAGAACTTGATCTTATGCAAGGATTGAATCTGTTTCTTTTATTCTTACCTTGTTCTGAATTTTATAACATTTGATGTATGTAACTATTTGGGATTTTTTCTCCAAATCTTTATTCATTTTAACAAATACATCAAGTGTACATTAAATATAAATTATCATAATACATTATCACTTGAAAATTCTATCGCAATATGTATCTACAAGATTTATATCCCACCCCCCTCCCATAACCATACACAAATAATAAAATTCTTATGTATATTAATCATTTAAAATATGCAAATATATATATGCAAATCTCCATAACTCACCCCCCCCTTCTTCAATTATCACATAAGGAAAAAGAATAATAAATTACCATTAATCATTATAATATTTTATTAATGGCCCCCACACATCCTGAAATCTAGTAAAATGACCATTTTGTACTGCAATAACCTTTCCATTTTGTACAGATGACACACTGAGTTCCACCAGAAGCTGTAGTTTAGTCTAGAACAATTTTTCCAATTAAACGTTATTTGCTGGATCCCCACACTAGTAAGAATCATCAGAAGCTTATTATTTGCTGCAGATATTTGGCATTTAGCTCTCATACACACACCAAAAATAACCGTATCATAGGACAATGCCACATGATTTTCCATCATTAGGTTAACTTGATCCCAGATTGATACCCAAAATGCCTGAATATATGGACAATAAAATAAAAGATGGTCTAAAGTTCCAACTTCAATTTTACAATGCCAGCATCTATTAGACTTAGAGCAATCTAATTTTTATAATCTAGTAGGGGTCCAGAATGCTCTATGCAACAAGAAGAACCATGTTTGCCTAATAGATGCCGACATCATACCTTTAATTTTCCAAGACCAAATACGTGGCCATTGAGATGCATTAATCTGATGCTTAATCTCAGTGCTCCAAATATCCCTTAATCCATTTTTAGGTTTCTTATTTAAATGATTAGATAAAATTTTATACCACTTTGCCTGGAAACATAGGAATTCTAAGCTGTAATGATCATTTAAAGATTTCCATTCAGGGAACCCTACCTGAATAGCCTGCTTCAACTGCAACCACTTATAACTTTGTTTTTTATTTAGACCATATTGCAATTGTGAAAACTCAAGCAGTTTACCATTATGTATAACTTCATTTAAGGATCTTATATCTGCTTTAATCCAATCTTTCCAGACAACTTTAAACCCGCCTATTTGTATCTTGGAGTTTACCCAAATAGATTGATGTGTAGATTTTCCAATAGACTCAGGAGTTAATTTATCTACAAATCTTAATGTTTTCCAGGTATCTACTAATACTCTATTGTCCTTACATATTCTAGGCATCTTTATACTGAGCAGAAGATCAAGTCTAAGTGGGAATATAAGTGACCTCTCAACCCATAACCAGTCTGGCAATTAGAACATAAGAACATAAGCAATGCCTCCACTGGGTCAGACCCGAGGTCCATCGTGCCCAGCAGTCCGCTCACGCGGCGGCCCAACAGGTCCAGGACCTGCGCAGTAGCTCCCTATCTATACCCCTCTATCCCTTTTTCCAGCAGGAAATCGTCCAATCCTTTCTTGAAATCCAGTACCGTACTCTGTCCTATTACGTCCTCTGGAAGTGCTTTCCAGGTGTCCACCACACGCTGGGTAAAGAAAAACTTCCTAGCATTTGTTTTGAATCTGTCCCCTTCCAATTTTGCCGAATGCCCTCTTGTTCTTATATGTTTTGAAAGTTTGAAGAATCTGTCCCTCTCTACTTTCTCTATGCCCTTCATGATCTTGTAGGTCTCTATCATATCTCCTCTGAGTCTCCGCTTTTCCAGGGAGAAGAGCCCCAGTCTCTCCAATCTTTCAGTGTTCCAAAAGCTCTGGGAGGACCCAATACATACCTTGGCGCATGATATAGGATTGGTGATACCTATAAAAATTGGGGAAATTTACCCCACCCTCCTTAATTGGCCTTTGTAAAGACACTAGAGCAACTCTTGCAATTTTACCCAGCCAAATAAATTTAACCAGAATACTATTTAACTTCTTATAAAAAGACCCCTGAAAAAACACTGGTATCATGCCCAATTGGTAACAGACCACAGGCAGAATCATAATTTTAACAGTTTGAACTCTTCCCCACCAGGACAAATGCAAAGGATTCCATTGCTCACACAACTCTGTTTGTAACTATTTGTAAATGATTTTGGAACAAAATGGTTTAGATATTTTAAAAATAAATAAATAAATAGCGTGGGTTTTAACGTTAGCAGCAGTGCACTCATAGAATTCCTATGAACGTTGGAGCAGTTACCGCTACTGCCAGCGCTAAAACCTGCGCTATGCATTTGTACAAGAGAACATAAGAACATAAGAATTGCCGCTGCTGGGTCAGACCAGTGGTCCATCGTGCCCAGCAGTCCGTTCCTGTGGTGGCCCCCAGGTCAAAGACCAGTGCCCTAACTGAAACCAGTTCTACCTGTGTACGCTCTGGTTCAGCAGGAACTTGTCTAACTTTGTCTTGAATCCTTGGAGGGTGTTTTCCCCTATAACAGCCTCTGGAAGAGCGTTCCAGCTTTCTACCACTCTCTGGGTGAAGAAGAACTTCCTTACATTTGTACGGAATCTATCCCCTTTTAACTTTAGAGAGTGCCTTCTCGTTCTCCCTACCTTGGAGAGGGTGAACAACCTGTCCTTATCTGCTAAGTCTATTCCCTTCAGTACCTTGAATGTTTCGATCATGTCCCCTCTCAGTCTCCTCTTTTCAAGGCAGAAGAGGCCCAGTTTCTAATCTCTCGCTGTACGGCAACTCCTCTAGCCCCTTTACCATTTTAGTCGCTCTTCTCTGGACCCTTTCGAGTAGTACCATGTACTTCTTCATGTACGGTGACCAGTGCTGGACGCAGTATTCCAGGTGAGGGCGTACCATGGAACGGTACAGCAACATGATAACCTTCTCTGATCTATTTGTGATCCCCTTCTTAATCATTCCTAGCATTCTGTTTGCCCTTTTCGCTGCCGCCGTGCATTACAGGGATGGTTTCATCGACTTGTTGACCAGTACTCCCAAATCTCTCTCCTGGGGGGTCTCTCCAAGTACCGGCCCAGACATCCTGTATTTGTGAATAAGATTTTTGTTACAGACATACATCACCTTACACTTATCCACATTGAACCTCATTTGCCATGTCATGGACCATTTCTCGAGCATGTTTATGTCACGTTGCAAGTCTTTGCAATCCTCCTGCGTCTTCACTACAATGAATAACTTCGTATTGTCTGCAAATTTAATCACCTCACTCGTTAAGCAATGTTACTTACCGTAACAGTTGTTATCCAGGGACAGCAGGCAGCTATTCTCACTAGTGGGTGATGTCATCCGACAGAGCCCCGATACGGACGTCTCACAAGCATACTTGAAACATAGAAACATAGAAGATGACGGCAGAAAAGGGCTACAGCCCATCAAGTCTGCCCACTCTGCTTACCCACCCCTTGTCTATGCCCTAATGATCCAATTTCCTTATCTTGACCCTCGTAGGGATCCCACATGGGTATCCCATTTATTCTTAAAGTCTGGCACGCTGTCTGCCTCGATCACCTGCACTGGAAGCTTGTTCCAATGATCAACCACTCTCTCTGTGAAGAAATACTTTCTGGTGTCGCCATGAAATTTTCCGCCCCTGAGTTTGAGCGGGTGCCCTCTTGTGGCCGAGGGTCCCTTGAGAAAGAAAATATCATCTTCCACTTCGACACGTCCCGTGAGGTACTTAAATGTTTCGATCATGTCTCCCCTCTCCCTACGTTCCTTGAGAGTGTAGAGCTGCAATTTGTTCAGTCTCTCTTCATACGAGAGACCCTTGAACCCCGAGATCATCCTGGTGGCCGTCCACTGAACCGATTCAATTCTGCGCACATCTTTACTGTAATGTGGCCTCCAGAATTGCACACAGTACTCCAGATGAGGTCTCACCATGGCCCTGTACAACGGTATTATGACTTCAGGCTTTCGGCTGACGAAACATCTATTGATACAACCCAATATCTGCCTTGCCTTAGATGAAGCCTTCTCCACTTGATTGGCAGTTTTCATGTCTGTACTGATGATTACTCCTAAATCTTGTTCTGCTGAAGTCCTAGTTAAAGTTTCTCTGTTCAAGAAGTACGTCCTGCATGGATTTCCGCTTCCGAGGTGCATGACCTTACATTTCTTAGCATTGAAGCCTAGCTGCCAGGTTGAGGACCAACTTTCCAAAGTAAGCAGGTCCTGCTTGCAGAAACTTCAGAAGTTTCGAGATGCCCGCACCGCACATGCGCCAGTTCCTTCCCGCCCGATGGTCCGGGCGTGTCTCCTCAGTTCAGGTAGCTAGCAGAGAAGCCAACCCAGGGGAGGTGGGTGGGATGTGAGAATAGCTGCCTGCTGTCCCTGGATAACAACTGTTACGGTAAGTAACATTGCTTTATCCCAGGACAAGCAGGCAGGTATTCTCACTAGCGGGTGACCTCCAAGCTAACCTCAATGAGATGGTGGGAGAGTTGGCAACTTAGGAGAATAAATTTTGTAACACTGTTTGGCCAAACTGTCCATCCCATCTGGAGAAAGTATCCAGACAATAATGAGAGGTGAATGTATGAACCGAGGACCAAGTGGCAGCCTTACAAATCTCCTCAATCGGTGTCGATCTGAGGAAGGCTACAGAGGCCGCCATTGCTCTGACCTTATGGGCTGTGACTTTACAGGGAAGGGGTAGTCCAGCCTGGGCATAGCAGAAAGAGATGCAAGCAGCCATCCAGTTGGAGATGGTGCGCTTCGAAACAGGGCGTCCCAACTTGTTCGGATCAAAGGAGACGAAAAGTTGAGGAGCAGTTCTGTGTGGCTTGATGCGATCCAGGTAGAAAGCCAAAGCACATTTACAGTCCAGAGTGTGAAGAGCTGATTCTCCAGGGAGAGAATGAGGCTTTGGAAAAAACACAGGAAGAACTATGGATTGGTTGAGATGAAATTCAGTGACCACTTTAGGCAGGAATTTCGGATGAGTGCGAAGGACCACCTTGTCATGATGGAATACTGTGAAAGGTGGATCCGCCACTAAGGCCTGAAGCTTCACTGACCCTGCGAGCAGAAGTGAGAGCAACCAGAAAAACCACTTTCCAAGTGTCTCGCAGCAGGAGCCTGCCTGGGTGCATAGCGCTGCTGATAGATCAAAGGTGGTCGAGACTGCGCCGGCTTGGGCTTGGGACGAAGAATGGACTGAAAGAATTTTTCATGGTCAGACAGCTTCTTCGTTACGGTCTCAATGGATTCGTCAAACAAATCTGCCCCCGCACAAGGAATGTTGGCAAGTCTGTCCTGGAGGTTCGGGTCCATGTCAATGGTCCGAAGCCATGCCAAGCGACGCATAGCTACAGAGCAGGCGGCAGCCCGTGCCGAAAGCTCGAAGGCATCATAGGAAGATTGCATCAGTTGAAGGTGCAGCTGGGACAGCGAGGCGACCACTTCCTCAAATTCGAAACGAGCTTGAGACTTGATGTAAGGTGTAAACTTCCGAAGCACCGGCAGGAAGAACTCCAAATAAGTTGCAAAATGAAAAGTATAGTTGAGAACTCTGGAAGCCATCATCGAGTTCTGGTATATACGCCTCCCGAACTTATCCATGGTCCGGCCCTCTCTGCCCGGAGGCACCGAGGCGTACACCTGGGACGGGTAAGACCTTTTGAGGGAGGACTTGACCAACAGGGACTGGTGAGAGAGTTGAGAACCCTCGAACCCCTTGTGATGCACCGTCTGGTACCTGGCGTCCAACTTGCCAGGATCAGCAGGAATAGAGTACTGCGTTTCAAAACACCTCATGAAAGTTTGGTCGAGGAGCTTGTGCAGAGGCAGACGAAGAGACTCTGCAGGAGGATGAGGTAAATGCATGGTATCGAGGTATTCCTTGGAGTATCGGGAACCGGAGTCCAGGGTAATGTCGAGGTCATCCGCCATCTGCCTGAGGAAAGATGAAAAAGACAATTGGTCTGCCAGAACAGGTCGGCGGGACGGACTGGACGAAGTCGAGGCCTCGGGATCCAGGGAGACCTGTGATCGACAGGGCGAGAACGAGCCATAGGGATCCTCGTACTCCGGTCCCGGAGGAGGAGAGACATCCGAGGAGGAATACCCCATACGAGGAAGTTTCTTCTGAGGCGAGACTGTAGAATGTCTAGAGCAGGGGTGCCCAACGCGTCGATCGCGATCGACCAGTAGCTCAGGAAGGCAACTCGAGTCGATCGCACTCGTGTTGCCGTCCTGATCTACGATTTCAGCCCCTAGCGAACTTATGCTCCGGGCTCTAACGTGTGCGTGCAGGCTTCTCTTCTCTTCCCTCCGAAACCGGAAGTTATGCCCGGGGAGGGGGAGGGGGGGAGAAGGGAAGCCTGCACGCACATGTAGAGAGCCCTGAAGCAAGCGTTCGCTACGGGCTAAGGCGGGAGACATGTTACTGAAGCATTTCCTCTTCTTGCTGCCGGGTCCTGCCTACTTTCTGTTTCCGCGAAGGCAGGACCCGGCAGCATTTCCCCCAACAGTTCCTCGCGATGCTGGTCGGCCGAAGCAGGGAGAGGTTGGGGCGGCGTCGGCTTTTGGGCGTGTTATTGGCGTCGGCTTTCGGGCCTGTTATTGGTGGCAGTTTGGGTCCTGGTCCCCGATGGCAGTTTGGGTCCCCGATGGCAGTGGCAGTGTCTTTGGGGAGGGCAGGGAGAAAGAAAGAAAGAAAAAGGGCAGGCAGGGAGACAGAAGGAAAGAAGAGAAACAGAAAAAAAGGAAAGGGAGGCAGAGAGAAAGAAAGGGCAGGGAGAGAGGAAGGAAAAGTTGGGGGAGGGAATGAGGTGTGGAGGAGAGGAAGCATACAGGCTGAAAGAAGGGAAGAAAGACTGGATGCACAGTCAGAAGAAGAAAGTGCAACCAGAGACTCATGAAATCACCAGACAAGGTAGGAAAAATGATTTTATTTTAAATTTAGTGATCGAAATGTGTCTCAATTTATATCTGCTGTCTATATTTTACACTAAGGTCCCCTTTTACTAAACCGCAATAGAGTTTTTTAGCGCAGGGAGCCTATGAGCGTCGAGAGCAGCGCTGGGCATTCAGCGCAGCTCCCTGCGCTCTAAAAACTGCTATCGTGGTTTAGTAAAAAGGGAGGGGGGTATATTTGTCTATTTTTGTATGGTTGTTACTGAGGTGATAGTGCATAGAGTCATCTGCTTTGACCTCTTTGAAAAACCCTGGAATAGGAATGATAATTAACATTTTCTATGCGTACAGCGTGCGTTGTGTTTTTTTAAAATTTTATTGTTGGTAGATCATTTTGACTTGGTCATTTTAAAAGTAGCTCGCAAGCCCAAAAAGTGTGGGCACCCCTGGTCTAGAGGAATGCCTCGAAGAGTGCCTGGACCATGCCCTTCTCGATGTCTGGAAGGGGATCTGGATCAGTGATGCTTAGAATGGTCCCCAGAAGCCTCCAAGGAGTAAATTGGACTCGAGGCAGTAGAACGCAGAGGTGGAAGATTCGACGCCTCTCGAGATGCATTCCAGGCCTGATAAGGAGTGCGGAAGAACTCCTCTTGTTTGCGATGCCCAGGGCTTCGACTACCCAAAGGGGGATTCCAAGCATCCTCGCCCGGAGGCGTAACGGGCTCTAAAGGGGGCATGTCACTAAACGAGGCCCGCCTCGAGGGACCGGCCACTGAGAGCTGCTCCTCCTCTCCGAGCAGCGAGAGCGAACGGCGAGGAGGAGGCGGAGGGGGCGGCTCGCCCCCCCTGAGGAGGAACCGGTTGGTCACCTTGAATCGTGGCCAGCCACTTGGTGGTCATAATCTCGATGAACTGAGCCTCCATAATTGACCGTAACGAAGCCAACAAGGAGGGAGCCGCACCCAAAGTGAGACCTCCTGAACGGTCTTCGTGGTCCCTCGTGGTCGAGTGCTTCGGCTTGGAAGCCTTCGGCACCTTGATAACCACAGGTGGAATGGTAGGAGGAGGTACCTGATCCGAGGAGATGGAGGAAGGCACCGGAGCAGGAGGCGGGGTCGAAGCCGGAATGGAGGCCGGCTTCAGGAGACCCGGTGCAGCAGGAGCGGTGGAAGGCTTCGCGGTTGCAGGCGAAGCGCTGGTCGAAGTCGAAGCCGAAGGTTCTTTAGCAGCTTCCATCTTGAACATCGACTCCCACAAGAAACAGCGACGCTTAAACGCACGTGCTGTGAGAGTGGAACAAGGCCGGTACGATTTCGGAATATGTTCTGGACCAAGACACTGCAGGCAGCGTCGATGTGGGTCCGTCAACGAAATCGCGTGCTGGCACTTGCTACACTTTTTAAAACCGGTAATTGGCCGGGACATAGGCCGAAAAAGCTCCGCCGCAAGATCGAAGGAGCGGGGCCTGAGCCACGCGGCCGACCCGGTCGAATCACTGGAAGTAAAAATTTTTATTTTTTTTTTTTGAAAATAAGAAACTAAAGTAAGAATACACACGATAAAGAGTAAAATAACTCAAAACCGCGGCGATTAGAAGGCAAAAAACACGGGTTCAATTAGCGCAGAATTGAAGTAAAACTTCTCAGCTCCACGGAAAGAAAAGAACTGAGGAGACACGCCCGGACCATCGGGCGGGAAGGCACTGGCGCATGCGCGGTACGGGCATCTCGAAACTTCTGAAGTTTCTGCAAGCAAGTATGCTTGTGAGACGTCCGTATCGGGGCTCTGTCGGATGACATCACCCACTAGTGAGAATACCTGCCTGCTTGTCCTGGGATAATACCAGTTTCCAGATCATTTATAAATATGATGAAGAGCACGGGTCCAAGCACTCCACTGCTAATGCTTTTCTAGTTCAAGTATTGTCCATTTACCCCCACTCTCTGTTTCCTATCTGCCAGCCAGTTTTTAATCCACGTGAGTACTTCACCCTTGATTCCATGGCTCGCAATTTTTCAAAGTAGTCGTTCATGCGGAACCTTGTCGAACACCTTCTGAAAGTCCAGATATACAATATCGACTAGATCACTCTTGTTACTGGGCAGACTTGTACGGTCTGCGTCTGTGTATGGCCGTTTGGAGGAGGATGGGCAGGGGAGGGCTTCAATGGCTGGGAGGTTGTAGATGGGCTGGAGTAAGTCTTAACAGAGATTTCGGCAGTTGGAACCCAAGCACAGTACCGGGTAAAGCTTTGGATTCTCGCCCAGAAATAGCTAAAAAGAAAAAAAAAAAAAAAAAAAAAAATTTAAATTGAATCAGGTTGGGCAGACTGGATGGACCATTCGGGTCTTTATCTGCCGTCATCTACTATGTTACTATGTTACTATGTCTATCCACCTGTGTACTCCCTCGAAGAAGTGCAGCAAGTTTGTCAAGCAAGATCTTCCTTTGCTGAAGCCACGCTGGCTAGTACTCATCAGATTGTGTCCGTCAAGGTGCTCAATGATGCATTCCTTTTATCAGTGCCTCTACCATCTTTCCCGGTACCAAGGTCAGACTCACCGGTCTGTAATTTCTGGGATCACCCCTCAAACCTTTCTTGAAGATCGGAGTAACAATCACCACTTTCCAGTCTTCTGGAATCCTCCCCAATTTGATCGACAGATTGGCTATTAGTTGAAGCAGTTCAGCTATAGCCCCTTTCAGTTCCTTGATTACCCTTGGATGGATGCCATCCGGTCCAGGGGATTTATCATTTTTAAGCCTATCATTCTGCCTGCATACCTCTTCTAGATTGACCGTCAACTAGAGAGTTGCGCGGGGACAGAAATCCCACCCGTCCCCACCCGTCCCCGCCAAAGTCTCACCCGTCCCCACCCGTCCCCGTGAGGAATCCCACCCGTCCACACCCGTCCCCGTGAGGAATCCCTCCGTCCCCACCCGTCCCCGTGAGGAATCCCCTCCGTCCCCGCCCGTCCCCGTGAGGAATCCCCTCCGTCCCCACCTGTCTCTATAAACTTCAGAAATAGTTATTTCATTTAATTATGCTACTGAATTAAAGGCTCTGGTAGAAACCCATTACAAATAAGCAAAAAGACTTTATTAATTTGGAAATATTAATTGGGAAGAATACATACTTTGTAAACGGGTTTCTACCAGAGCCTCTTTTGTTTATAAATTTTTATCAACACAACTAATATACTACTTTATCCTGAAGCAAAAAAAAAAGAAATAGAATTCTTTTCCTTCCTTTGTTGCCTGGTTTCTGCTTTCCTCATGCTCTCATTCAGTTCCTTCCATCCACTGTCTCTCTTCATTCTACGTCTTCCATTTGCTCTGTTACTGTGCCTCTCCCTTTCTCCCCCCTTCCAAATTGGTCTGGCACCCATCTTCTTCCCTCCGCTCCCCCCATAGTCTGGCATCTGTCTTCTTCCCTGCCAGCGTCTTCTCCCCACTCTCTCTTCCCCATTTCCTTTCAGCGTCCTTCTCCCCCCCCATCTTCCCCATGTCCTGTCAGATTACTTCTCCCCCCTCTGTCTTCCCCATGTCCTTTCAGTGTCCTTCTCCCCCCTCTGTCTTCCCCATGTCCTTTCATTCAGTGTCCTTCTCCCCCCCCTCTTCCCCATGGCCTTTCAGCATCCTTCTCCACCCCCCCTCTTCCCCATGTCCTTTCAGTGTCCTTCTCCCCCCCCCCCCGTCTTCCCCATGTCCTGTCAGCGTCCTTCTCCCCCTTTTGTCTTCCACAAATGCTTTCAGTGTCCTTCCCCCCCCCCGTCTTCCCCATGGCCTTTCAGCGTCCTTCTCCACCCCTTTGTCTTCCCCAGTGCTTTCAGCGTCCTTCTCCCCCCTCCTTCTCTCTCGCCCCGGGTGCAGCACAGCCGGCCAGGTCCCCTTACTTTTATGGCGCTTCCCAGACCGACCAACAACAGCCCCGGTCTGACAAACCTCCCTGTCCTTAACCGCGAATCTAAATTTCCTTCTTACAGCTGCTGTAAGAAGGTAATTTAGATTCGCGGTTAAGGGCAGGGAGGTTTGTCGGACCAGGGCTGTTGTCGGTCGGTCGGGGAAGCGCCATAAAAGTAAGGGGACCTGGCCGGCTGTGCTGCACCCGGGGCGGGGCGGACCGCCCCCCTCCCTTGGTAGCCACTCGAGCCGCGAGGCTACTCCTCCTTACCTACCCTGCCTGCAGCACATAGCTGAACGGAAGTCTTCCCGACGTCAGCGCTGACGTCGGGAAGACTTCCGTTCAGCTATGTGCTGCAAGCAGAGCAGGTAGGGAGAAAAGCCGCGCGACTTAGTACATCCAGCCCCGCAGGAACCCCGTGACCCTCGGAGGCGTCCCCACGGGATCCCCGCGACCCTAGGGGGCGTCCCCATGGGATTCCTGCGACCCTAGGGGGCATCCCCACGGGATCCCCGTGACCCAAAGGGGGAACCCGCGGGATGCCCGCGGGTCCCGCGGGATTCCCGTCGTCCCCATTCCCGTGCAGCTCTCTACCGTCAACCCTGTCAGTTTCCCATCTTTGTTTCCCGTGTATAGCCTGTCAGCTTCCGGTATGTTGTGTATAAACACAGACACAAAATATGTGTTCAGTTTGTCGGCAATAGCTTTGTCCTTCTTTAGCACTCTCTTTATTCCATGGTCATCCAATGGCCCCACCGCTTCCTTTTGCAGGTCGTTTCCCCTTAATATATCGAAAGAACGGCTTGAAGTTTTTTGCTCCCTTGGTTATTTTTTCCTCGGAGTCTCTTTTACCACCTTTGGCACCTGCTTTGATGCTGTATGTGCTTTTTCCAGTTTTCGTCCATTTTTGACCTTTTCCATTCTTTAAACAAAATCTTCTTGTCTCTGATTGCTTCCTTCACTGCTACAGTGAGCCATGCCGGTTCCTTGTTCTTTTTCCTCTTGGATCCTTTGTTGATATGTGGTATATACATATTTTGCGCCTCAGTGACCGTTTCCTTAAAAAGGGACCATGCTTGCTCTAGCGTCTTTACAGTGTTTATCCTCTTCTTAATCTTCTTCCCCAGCATGAGTCTCATCCTTTCGTAATTCCCTTTTCGGAAGTTCAGTGCCATGGCTATCGTTCTGGATCGATGTTTCACCCTTGTGTCCAGGTCGAAGCGGATCATATTGTGATCACTGGTTTCCAGCGTCCCCTCTATTTCTACACCTTGCTCCGGTCCTCGCAGTCTATTTAGAATCAAGTCCAGAATTGCGTTTCCTCTCGTATTTTCCTTGACGAGTTGTTCCAGGAAGCAATCGCCTATAGCATCCAGGAACTTGGTCTCCCTACCGCAGCCGGAGGAGCCTAGGTTCCAGTCTATCCCCAGATAATTGAAGTTATGCATGATAACTGCGCTGCCTCCCTTGCAGTTGTGTTTAATCTCACTGGTCATTTCTCCATCAATTTCTTGACTGCCTTGGGGGTCAGTAGTAAATGCCGATCTTCGTTTCAGTTCCATTTGTTCCTGTAATTTTGACCCATAGAGATTCTGACTTATTCTTTGTGTTCTCTCCGGTAGACTTGATTCCCTCTTTGACGTATAGGGCAATGCCCTCACCTTTTTGTTCCACTCTGTCTCTGCGGTATAGCTTGTATCCCAGTAGCAAAGTGTCCCTGACGTTTTCCTCATTCCACCATGTTTCCGTGATGCCGATGATGTCAAGGTTATCTTACTAATAACTGGAAAGATCATAGTAGGCTCAGTTTTAAGTTTTGGTGGAATTCAGTATGTCACATATATAGAATGGAAAGATCAATAGCGGTACAGAATGGAAATTATAAAAATTTTATTAAAATTTGGGAGCCATTAACGTCCTTTTGTCATGATTGATGCCATTTTTCTAATAATTTTCTATTAATTATGTAAGATTTAGGGTTGGGTGGGGGTTGGGTTTCCATTATATGAAAATATAATAATTAGAGGGATTCGAGGGTGGGAGAGGGAGGGTTATATTTTTAATTAAAAGATATAATGATAAGAAGCACAAGTGCTTAGATTTATTTTATTTATTATAAATTTTTGTACACTTGATGAAAGTTTTAAAATGAATAAATAATTTTTTTTAAAAAAAGGTTATCTTTTTGTGCCATAGCCTCTAATTCACCCATCTTATTCTTTAGGCTCCTTGCGTTCATATACATACACTTGAGTTTGCAGCCTGTTACTTTCTTGCATTTCCTTCCCTCTTCTGTATGTACAGAGAGATTTTGTCCTTGCTCCCCAATATTACAGCAGCCAAAAGCCATAAGACTCTTTTTATGTACTGGTTTTATTTCTGGTACAATACCCTTCACTTTCCCTTCACTTAGGGCTTATCTTACGCTGTTACTTTTTCTGCCTTCAACATGTCTCCTGGAAGGTTATTCCATAAAGCCACCACCCTTCCTGTGACTACCCTTCTGGAGTCTCATACCATGACTTCTGCTTTTTGTAGCTAAGTGGCTCTTATGATATTTCACCCTGTATCATGTACTTGGCATCTTATAAGAAAATCTTAAATCGTATTTGAGTAATGCAAAATACAGCATTTGATTTTCAGGTTTAAAAAATGTGACCATGTGAGTCCTTACTATCAATGACTTAATTGGTTGCCATTTGAAGCAATAATTTTGTTTAAAATTGGTTGCATCTGCTTTAAAACTCTGTTTGGTTTGGTTCCAGGATACCTATCCTCCCAATTTAAGTTATATAAGTCAAATAAAAATACCTGAAATAATTGTTTGTTCATGTATCCATCTTTAAAAGCTTGTCGTTGTAAGAGATTTTTAGATAAGACTTTTGCATTTCAGTTAGGAAAAATTAATTCCTGGTTAAGTATTCTGATTCCACAAGCACAATCATAATATGCTTTTAGAAAGTCATTAAAAACTTATCTATTTGATAAGTTTGTAACTTGATTATTGTTGTATCTGTTTATATGTATGTTTCACTGATTATACAGTCCTTCTTTGCTGTGAACCGCCTGGAACTTATGGTTGGGCAGTATACAAGAATAAAGATGATTGGGGGCGTGGCTTGGGAGTGCACGAGGATGGTCGGGTAGGGCAGAGGCTCTGTACATACAGACATTAATGACATAAAATACTGAAATAAAATTTTCATTTTAACTGAAGAAACGAAGGAAAATACAACGTGATGGCTTCAGGAAAACAAAACAAGTCTGAAATGGGGATTTCTAATACCGGCAGTGTTAAGAGATCTAAGCCAGAGCCGGCAACACCCTCAAAGTGTCCGTTGTCAAGAGAGAAAAGTGACATTGATTTCTGGAAAGAAATACAAGAGATAAAAGAAATTCTTCTAAAAAACGCCAAAAAGCTGGATGAAATACAGGAAGAAGTAATGACTTTAAATAAAAGAACAGAAGTGCTGGAGATTAAAACAACAAAAATGGAAATGAGAATGGACAGTTTTGAAGCAGAAAAAAGGCAATATAAACTGGACAGAGAAAAAATCTTTACACTCACCAGGGAAGTCGAGGATTGCCAGAATCGCATGAGACGGAGTAATTTGAGACTTTTGGGCGTACCGGAAGGGGTGGAGAAAAATAATCCGGTTTCATTTGTGGAAAATTTTTTGATGAAAGTCCTGCCCCTCAAATCCAATTACCCGATAGAAGTTGAACGTGCACATCGCATACCAATGAAAAGACTGGATACTTTAAAAGGTCCTCGCCCCATACTTTTCAAGTTGCTAAGACACCAGCAAGTTTTAGAGGTATTAAGAATGGCTAAAGAACATGCAAATTTAAAATGTCAGGATGCCAAAGTCCATATCGTTCCTGATTTCGCTAAAACAACGGCAGATAAAAGGAAAAAATTTCTAGACATGAGGCCGAAGTTAAGAGACATCGGAGCTAGATTTGGCCTGATATACCCTGCGATTATGAAAATAACTATTGACAACAAAACTATGAGCTTTGATGAACCTGTGAAGTTGGAAATGTTTTTAAATCAAAGGGAGCAGCCGATGTCAATTTAATTTGACTTATTTACTTCCTGGAGTTGGAGTTGATTCTTCTTGGTTTTTATTTGATTTTATTTGTTATTCATCTTTAATATATTTGAGAATCTGCTACCTGCAGTTTGGCTCTGTTTATTTTGAATGGAAACTGTGAAATGGATTCCTGATGAAAAAGGCATTTTGTTTCTCTGTGAGCATTTAATATCTCTTTCTCAAAGGATGACTTTAAAGTTGAAATGAATTGTTCCTTTGCTGTTACATATCTTAATAAGATATTAGAATATCTGATATATGTTATTACAATATATTCATGAAGATAAGATATTAATATACAGAGCTTATAGTGGCAGATTTAGATCATAGGTTATGATGAGTTAATGGAGGTTTTGATAAAAATTCAGTACAAAAGATTTCAGTTAGCAAAGATTTTCAAGGGACTCTAGTTTAAGGTTTAGTAGGCTTCTTTGAGAATATTTAAGGGGAATATATGTATTTAAAAATAAATAATAACAATAATTTAAAAAAAAAAAGGAAAATATATTATTAATGCTTAATTTTCATTTATAGGTTTCTTACAAGTCTGATACTTTTAGCAGACAGAGTTTTACATTCTTTTTTATCATTTATAATGTGAGTGGAAGATCTTTATTTAGTTTCTTATTTTGATTTTTTAATATTTTGAGAATATTACATAAATTATTTATAAAAATACATATGATTATTACATACAATATTGTTTTATAATTGAAGTCTGTATAGAGCTTTTAGTTTAGCTTTACTTGGTCTTGTATGTGCAGTTCCAGGTTTTATCAGCCAATATTAAGGGTGGGATAGGGAGGGATGGGAGGGGGGTTAAAGGGATTTGATAATTGGGGTAGAGATGTTGGATTGGGAGATATAAATGAAGGTGGTGTTTATTCATTTCAAATGATTTCAGTTTTTTGTTCAGATATAATAATTGGAAGAACTTTTGTAAAAATTATTTGGATTAATGGAGATTAAAATTTTTTCACTCAATGTTAATGGCCTTAATCACCCAGTAAAGAGAAAAAAAATGTTAGCATTTTTAAAAAGGCAACAGGCTGATGTGTATTATATTCAAGAGACACATTTATCAGTGGTTGAATCCAAAAAGCTAGAAGATAATTGGGTGAAACACTGTTTTTTCGCTCCCGCAATAGGGAAAAAGGCAGGAGTGGCTATATTAGTGAACACAAAATGTTTAGCTTCATTTAAAATGATAGATTTTGATCCTTTAGGGAGATGGATACGAGCGGAAATGAGAATGGGAAATAATACTTTGACTTTATTAAATATCTATGCCCCGAACTCGAATCAAAATGATTTTTTTATTAATATACAAAAATTAATACTCCCACTGGCTGCTTCTAATTTAATAGTAGCTGGAGATTTTAATGCTGTTATGGATCCTTTTTTGGATAAAAAACCAAGCAAAAATATAAAATCATTAGGGTTAGATAATTTGGTGAATACTTGTAATTTGAAAGATATATGGCGTATTCTTCATTTTAATGATCAGGAGTTCTCTTTTTGCTCACCAGTTCATAAATCTTTTTCAAGAATTGATTACATATTGGTATCAAATTCCATAGTGCAACAAGTGACACAAGCTTTCATTGATCCAATTATTTTGTCTGATCATGGAGGAGTGTGGATTACACTTACACTAGATAATAATGAATACAATAGATCATTATGGAGGTTTGATAATACATTGGTTTCAGATTCAACTTTTCTTGAAGAAATTAAGTTAAAAATTTTGGAATTTTTCCAAATAAATACCTCAGCAGATATTAATGCGGAAATCTTATGGGATGCATTTAAAGCTACTATAAGAGGTAATATTATTTCTTATTCTGCGTATATTAAAAAGCAACTTATTAAACAATTTTCAGATTTGGAAAAAGAAATTAAATTGCTGGAATCCAAATTAATAGATGATTGGAATCACGAAAATTTGCAAACTTTATTAAAGGCTAAAGGCAAATATAATGAAATTTCTTCAAAAATGGCAAGGAAAGATTTGTTTTCTCTGCAAACCTTGTATTATGGAAAATCTAATAAGGCAGGAAGTTTACTTGCAAATTATCTTAAAGCAAAAAAGAGAAGAATAAAAATAAGTGCAATAAAAGATGAGAAAGGAAATATGCATAATCAAACTAATAACATTTTAAATCAATTTTTGGCTTTTTACAAAGAGTTGTATTCTTCCGAGTCTTCTATTGATAAAGTTCAAAAAGGTATGGAATTTTTAAATCTTCTTGAGGGTCCAAAGCTTCCTGATCATATAAAAAGAAGTTTAGAAGAACCTATATCATTAAAAGAATTAGAAACAGCATTGAAGTCTCTTAGAGTGGGATCCGCTCCAGGTGGGGATGGTTTTACTGTGGAATTCTATAAAACATTTCAAAATTCTTTATTACCCTATTTACTAAATTTATATCAGTTTCAACTTAATAAAGGTTGTATTAAAAGTACTATGGCAGAATCTATGGTGATTGTTTTGCCAAAGCCAAATAAAGATCCCACTATGGTTTCAAATTACAGGCCAATATCATTAATTAATGTTGATGGAAAATTAATGGCTAAAACACTGGCATTAAGATTGGCAAAGGCTCTTCCTTACATAATTGATGTACATCAAACAGGTTTCATTGCTAACAAACATTCTTCTAACAATACAAGATTGACATTTCATACATTAAATTTAACTAAAATGATGAATGAACCAGCTTTTGCTCTTTCATTAGATGCAGAAAAAGCTTTTGATAGGGTAGAATGGTCATTCATGTATCAGACTTTGGATTGGTTTGGTGTGGGTCCTGGTTTTGTTCAAATGATTAAAACTTTGTATAGCTCCCCTATGGCAAGATTATACATTAATAATAATTTATCTGAGAGTTTTAAATTACATAGAGGAGTTAGACAAGGATGTCCATTATCTCCTTTGCTGTTTGATATTGTTTTAGAACCCTTATTGATAGCTATTAATCAGACAAAGGGGATACAGGGTATTCCCTTGAAAGAATGGGAATACAAATTATCTGCTTATGTGGATGATATTTTATTATATTTGCACAATCCAGGTTCAACTATACCATGTTTGTTAGAATTGATTGAAAGATTTGGAATGTTTTCAGGATATAAAATCAATTGGAATAAATCTGAAATTCTTTCGCTTAATGTGCATTGCATAAAATCTATGTTTGATTCATTTCCTTTTGTATGGAAAGAGGATGGATTAAAATATTTAGGAATTTGGATTAAAAATTCAATAGAAGATACAGTAAAAGAAAATGAAAAACTTTTATTAAAAAAGGTTTCGGAATTATGTGAACAATGGAACCCATTACATATATCTTGGTGGGGAAGAGTTCAAACCATAAAAATGATAATATTGCCTGTGGTTTGCTATCAAATGTGTATGATTCCGGTATTTTTTCAGAACTCTTTTTATTAAAAATTGAATGCAATAATTATTAAGTTTGTTTGGCTTGGCAAAACACCTAGAATTGCTTTGGTATCTTTACAGAAATCAATTAAGGAGGGTGGGGTAAATTTCCCAAATTTCTATAGGTATCATCAGGCCTATATTTTACATCAAGGTATGTATTGGGTCCTCCCAGATCTCATTGAATACACTCCAGATTGGTTATACTTGGAATGGCGACTCCTGTCTCCTTTACATCTTTGTCACATTCTCAGTATCAAGATGCCCAGATTGTATAAAGAAAATAAACTTTTATTAGATACATGGAAAACTCTAAGATATGTAAGTAATTTAACTGAAATTCCTATTAGTAAATCGACAAATCAATCTATATGGCTAAACTCCAAGATTCAGATTGGCGGAACTAAGATTGTCTGGAGGCATTGGTTAAATGCAGGAATACGAACTTTAAATGATGTTATTTCAAATGGAAAAATGCTTGAGTTTACACAATTGCAAAATAAATTTGGACTGAATAAATCACAATTTTATAAATGGTTGCAATTGAAGCAGGCCATTCAGGCAGGGTTCCCTGAATGGAAAACTTTAAATTTTCAATACAGCATGGAATTTTTATGCTTCCAGGCAGATTTTCTGGGTCACCAGGCCGCACAGTGGTATAAAGTTATTAGTGAATTGGTTAATAAAAAACCTAAAAATGGTCTTAGGGATATTTGGAGCATTGAGATTAATCATCAAATTTTGGCATCTCAATGGCCACAAATTTGGTCTTGGAGAATAAGATGTACACTGTCAGCATCTATGAGACAAACTTGGTTTTTTCTTTTGCATAGAGCATTTTGGACCCCTGTTAGATTACAAAAATTAAATAGTTCAATGTCTAATAGATGCTGGCATTGTAAGCTTGAAGTAGGGACTTTGGATCATCTTTTATTTTTCTGTCCCTATATATTAGCCTTTTGGAATTCGATCTGGGATCAAATAAATTCTTTATTAGATAATCCTGTAGCATTAACTTATGATACTGTGATATTTGGCATATCTATGAGGAAAAAGAGTCAGATATCGGCAAGTAATAACAAACTTTTATTGATTATGACAGGAGTTGCCATGCAACATATTACTACAAATTGGAAAGATCACACAAGACTTAATTTTAATTTCTGGTGGAATTCACTATGTCACATATATAGAATGGAACGTTCAATAGCAATACAAAATGGAAATTATAAAAGGTTTAATGTAATATGGGGGCCATTGACATTGTTTTGTAATGAATAAACACCATTTTATTAACATTATTTATGATTGGAAGGGAAAGGGGAGGGTTTATATAAATGAAAAAAAAAAATAAAAATGTAAAAAAAGAAATATGACAAAGATTGATTCAATTAAATAATTGTATGGAAAGGGAGGGGGGAAGGAGAAATTAGGTTCTTACCTGCTAATTTACTTTCTTTTAGCTTCTCCAGACCAGTAGAGGTTAACTTTACGAGTGGGTATATATCTAATCATGACCAGCAGGTGGAGACTGAAAACAAAACTTTGGGACAGTATATCCTAGCCCCTCCTCTCTATTTCCCTCAGTCTGCCGAATAGCCAAGCAGAACCAAGAACTGGAAAACAACAGAGAGAAAAAACAATACTCCGAAAGGAGTAACAAATAACAAACCCAAAATGCTGTTGGAAAATGCAGAGGAGAAATTCCCGAAGGAAGAATGTCCCCACAGCTCGCCAGCTAAGCCAGCCGAGCCACAGCCGCTGTTCTTCAATTCTCCCCGGCCCTAGAAAAATACTAGAACCCGCAGCAAAAACCAAAAACTGCCCGCGCAACAGCCCCAACAACAACAACAACAGACAGGGTGGGGACCTCTACTGGTCTGGAGAAGCTAAAAGAAAGTAAATTAGCAGGTAAGAACCTAATTTCTCCTTCTTTAGCACACTCCAGACCAGTAGAGGTTAACTTTACGAGTGGGACGTACCAAAGCAGTCCCTCTTACGGGCGGGACCCCCGAAGGGCCGATACCAGAACACGCTCACCGAACACCGCGTCCCGACGCGCCTGAACATCTACCCGATAATGTCGAACAAAGGAATGCAAGGAGGACCAAACCGCAGCCTTACAAATATCCACTGGAGGCACGCGCGACGACTCAGCCCAAGAAGCCGCCTGACCCCGAGTGGAATGAGCCTTGAGAAACTCCGGAACAGGCTTCTGTTTCAGAAGATAAGCGGAAGCAATCGCCTCCTTGAACCAGCGCGCAATAATAGCCTTAGAAGCGCCAGCACCCCGACGAGGACCCGCCAGAAGGACAAAGAGATGATCGGATTTCCGGAATTCCCGAGTCCGCTGCACATAAGAGCGGAGAACCCGACCGACATCCAACTTGCGCAGCTGCTGTAGCTCAGACGAGCCCTCCCGATTTCCCAAGACCGGGAGGACCACCGATTGATTGACATGAAAAGAAGACACTACTTTCGGCAGAAAGGAAGGAACAGGCCGCAAGACGACCCGCTCCCTAGAAAACTCCAAGAAGGGAGCCCTACAAGAGAACGCCTGCAGCTCAGAAACATGCCTAGCAGACGTAATGGCCACCAAAAAGACCGCCTTCAAAGTAAGGTCCTTCAAAGAACAGCCATCCAAAGGCTCAAAAGGCGGACGCACCAGAACCAAGAGAACCAGATTGAGATCCCAAGAGGGAACCGAGGGCCGAATGGGAGGCCGAAGCAACTTGGCCACCCGCAAAACCTGAATCACATCAGGAAGGGCCGACAAACGCTGACCTGACACCAACCCTCGAAAAGCCGACAGGGCCGCAAGATGCACCCGGAGAGAAGACCAAGCCAGGCCTCTATCCAAGCCATTCTGCAAGAATTCTAGAATGTGAGGCAGGGAAGCGCGAAAAGAGACCACTCCCCGCGCCCGGCACCATCCCTCAAAGAGACGCCAAACCCGAACATAAGCCCGAGAGGTAGAAAGCCTACGGGACCCCAAGAGTGTAGAAATTACCTTGCCTGAATAACCCTTCCTGCTCAGGCGACCCCTTTCAAGAACCACGCCATAAGACAGAAGGGAGACGGGTCGAACATGGGACCCTGCGTCAGAAGGTCGTCCAAGAGAGGCAGAGGAAGAGGATCCGCCACCAGATGCCTCACCAAATCCGCATACCACGGACGCCGAGGCCAATCCGGAGCCACCAGAACCACCAGTTCCGGATGGCGAACAATGCGAAGAAGTACTCTGCCCACCAGCGGCCAAGGAGGGAACACATACAGGAGCCCCTCCATTGGCCACGGCTGGACCAGAGCATCCAGACCCTCGGCCAGACTGTCCCTGCGCCGACTGAAGAAGCGGGGAACTTTGGCGTTGCCACTCGTGGCCATCAGGTCCATCAGGGGCTGCCCCCAAGCCTGCACTATCAACCGAAACGCTCCGGCGCCGAGAAAACCACTCTCCTGGATCCAGGAAGTGACGACTGAGGAAGTCTGCCTGAACATTTTCTACCCTGGCTATATGAGAAGCCGAGAGGTCCATAAGATGAGACTCCGCCCAAACCATGAGCCGAGCCGCCTCCTGCGCCACAGGAGTGCTCTTGGTGCCCCCCTGACGATTGACATAAGCCACCGCCGTGGCATTGTCCGACAGGACTCTGACCGACTTGCCCAGCAAAAGGGAGTGGAAAGCTAACAGCGCCAGCCTGACCGCTCTGGTCTCCAACACGTTGATCGACCAGGAGGCCTCCTCCGCGGACCAGGTGCCCCGAGCTGAGTGGCCCATAAACTGAGCCCCCCAACCGAGGAGACTCGCATCCGTAAGGAGCACCGTCCACTGCGGGAGATCCAGACCCACCCCCTGAACCAGGTGAAGGGTCCGGAGCCACCAGCGCAGACTGCAGCGCGCCAAGCCTCGCAGGGGAACCGGAACATCCAAATCTTGCCTCCGGGGAGACCACCTCCGGAGCAGAGCATACTGAAGAGGACGCATGTGGGCCCGCGCCCACCTCACCACGTCCAGGGACGCCGCCATTGACCCCAGGACTTGGAGGAAATCCTGCGCCCGAGGACCCCGGGACGCCAAAAGCAGGCGAATCTGAGATTGCAATTTGCTCACCCGGGCCTCTGGAAGGAAGACCTTCCCCAAGGAGGTGTCGAACATAACCCCAAGGCACTCCAGACGCTGAGCCGGGACCAACCGACTCTTGGAAAGGTTGACCACCCAGCCCAGCGACCGGAGAAACTCCACCACCCGAGCCGTAACCCGGGAGCTCTCCTGCAACGACTTTGCCCGAATCAACCAGTCGTCCAGGTAGGGGTGAACCAGGATGCCCACCGACCGCAAGGCTGCCGCGACGACCACCATTACCGTGGTGAACGTCCGAGGAGCTGTGGCCAGACCAAAGGGAAGCGCACAGAACTGAAAGTGCCGCCCCAAGATCGCAAAGCGAAGGAAGCGCTGATGAGAGGCCCGAATTGGAACCTGCAAGTAGGCCTCCGTCAGCTCGAGAGACGTAAGAAACTCCCCCGGCTGAACCGCCAGAATGACCGACCGCAGCGTTTCCATGCGGAAAGACGGAATCTTGAGAGCTCTGTTGACCCCTTTCAAATCCAGGATGGGCCGAAAGGACCCCTCCTTTATGGCCACCACAAAGGGTCTGACGAAAAGCCTGCGTCTTCCATGGAGTCTGACATGGAGAAGCGAGAAAAAGATCCGGCAGAGAGCGGGTGAACTCCAGAGCGTAACCGTCCCGCACCACCTCAAGGACCCACTGATCGGACGTGATCTCGGCCCATTTGGGGAAAAATTTGCGCAGCCGGGCCCCCCACCTGAACCAAAGGGGGCGCCGGCAAGGAGTCATTGCGCAGGACGGGAAGCGGGGGAACCGGCGGAGGGATTCCCTGCCCCCCGATGGGCCCCCCGAAAGGGCTGCATGCGCTGGAAGAACCGACCCCGGGAAAACCCCGGAGACTGGAAAGAAGCAGCCCCACGCCCAGGGCGATACTTGCGAAATTCCCGCAAACGCCCCCAGGCCGCACCCCCCCGAGACGCCGGGCGGGCACGGTCCTCCGGCAGACGGGGAACTTTCGAGTCCGACAGAGTCTGAATCAACTTATCCAAGTCCTCTCCAAATAAAAACGACCCCCGAAAAGGAAATTTAGTAAGCTTAGCTTTGGACGCAGCATCCGCCGCCCAAGCGCGCAGCCACAACACACGCCTTGCGGCCACGCCAAAAGCCATAGACTTAGCCGAGATCCGCACCAAGTCATAGAGAGCATCTGAGAGGAATGAGGCCGCCATCTCAATCTTCGCTACCTCCTGATCCACCAGAGACCAGTCGTCAGACTCTCGATCCAAGACCCGCTCCGCCCACCGAAACACGGCGCAAGCGACCAGTCCCCCACAAATAGCCGCCTGGACCCCAAAGGCAGAGACCTGAAAATTTTGCTTAAGGATGTTCTCCAATTTGCGCTCCTCAGAGTCCCGCAAGGCAGAACCGCCCTCAACAGGCACGGTATGCCGCTTGGAAATTGCCGAGACCACCGCATCCACGACTGGCGAAGCTAACGTAGCCCGATCCCCTTCAGGAATGGGATACAGGCGAGCCATGCTGCGCGCCAGCCGAAACGGCGTCTCCGGCGTTTTCCACTGCTCCAGAATAATATCCCGAATATCCTGATGCATAGGAAAAGAGCGGGAAACGGAACGGATCCCCCGTAACAGGGGGTCCCCCACACGCGGAGTCTCCGGCGGCGCGTCCACAAAACGCAAAACCGAAGAAACCTGCTGAATAAGGTCAGGCAGCTCATCTTTCTGAAAAAGGCGCACAACGGACGCCTCGTCACTGGAGAACGGGAAATCCGACAACCCGCCGCCAGCTTCCGTCCCCTCCAGAGGGTCCTGGAATTCCTCCGAAGGGTCCAGGTCCTCCTCCAGACCGACACGTTCCTCCGACCACAAATTCTCGTCCCACGACACCCGCGGACGCTTGGACAAGGGAGGCGGCGGAGGGGACGTCACATCAGACGAGAGAGGCAAAGCCGCAGGGAGCGCGGAGGAAACCCCACCCCCCCCCCCCGAAACCCCCTGGGCGCAACCGGGACCCCCAGCCGCCTGAAAATAGGCTCTGCATAAAGAAAAGAAAAATTCAGGGGAAAAACCCCCCCGAGGGTCCCAAGGGACTCCCTGCCACAGCAGGGGACCCAACAGAACCTTGCCCCTGCATAGTCAAAACAGGGGGAAGGTCACCTGAGGTGGAAGACAAAATGGAGGGGCCAGACAGAGAAGATGGCGGTTTTCCCGCCAAAAAAGCTCCCTCCATAGCCTGAAGCGGCTGAGAAACCTGAATAGTCTCAGCCGCTAAAGCAGGCAAGCCGGCATCAGCTGTCAAAAAATCAGCTGAGAGGGAATCCTCTAAAACCCGACCGTCGGCGGCTCGGGGATTCCCTCCGTGGGCGGACGGAGAAGACCGGGCTTCCCCACCGCTCCCTGCCGACTCGCGAGGCACCATCGGCGGGGAGCTCTGGGCGCCTGCAGCCGCTGCCGACGGAGCTCCACCACCTCACCGACCCAAACCGCCGAGTTCAGGCCGGCCGCGAGTGCCTCGCGGCTGGACTAAATTTGTGTCCTACTCCCCCGGAGAAGGGCACAATTGCTCCATACGCGACCTAGCTAGAAAAAAGTGCCGGTTACATGAAAAAATACAGTAAAATACAGTTTTCTTAAAGGGAAACAACCCTTCAGACCAGCACTACCTCAGGATTTTTTTTTTTTTTTTTACAGAACAGACTCCACAGGCTCTCGAAGCAATATGCCTTGCTTGATTTAGGGGGCAAGGCTTACTGCTGAGGCTCCTCTAAAAAAATGTGGGGAGGTGGAGGAAGTGGGGGGAGGGACCGGGTTTGATACCCCCGAGGTCAGACGAACCCCCAAACAGAGTCCGCCCAAGCTCCGTCCGGCCAAAAACAGGGACAATAAACCCCATAAACAAATTCCAACAGCCCTACCAAGGGAGATGGGTACAGATCACATCAACACCTGCTGGAGACTGAAAGAAGACTGAGGGAAATAGAGAGGAGGGGCTAGGATATACTGTCCCAAAGTTTTGTTTTCAGTCTCCACCTGCTGGTCATGATTAGATATATACCCACTCGTAAAGTTAACCTCTACTGGTCTGGAGAGTGCTAAAGAAGAAGGGTTTAGATATATATACCTTTGTTATGATCTTGATAGATTTATCAAGTGATGTTAGTAAATCTATGTATTACTTATATTGTACACTTGTTGAAAGTTTAAAAATGAATAAAGAATTATAAAAAAAAAAGAATAAAGATGATTATTATTATTATTATTGAACCTTAGCTGTCAAACACAAGTCCTGAGCCAGACATGGACAAATGCTTACCAAGATGTTTTCTTCCAGCTCTGCCTCGGCATTGTTGCACTTCTTCTGTGTCTGATATACCTGCAGGTCCATGTCTGTCTTTACATACTTGCCCTCCATGCTGGTTTTTGCCTTCATTTCTTGAAGCTGGTCCTTCAGGTGAGCAATCAGCTCATTGCGATGCTAAAATTAAAACTGCCAAGTGGGTGACTTTTACAGTAGCAGAGAACGGTCTCAAAGCTTATCCAGCCTTCCAGCATTCAGCACAGGTAAAGGAGAAATTAGGTTCTTACTTGCTAATTTTTTTTCTTTTAGCTCCTCCAGACCAATATAGCTGTAATAGTAATTAGAGAATGACACGGTGGCAGTTACCCGAAGCTAGCTGCGGGTAACCCGCTGAAACGGTGTGTGTGGGGGGGGGAAGTGTTCACTGCGGGCACGGGGACAAGGCCATCCACCGCCCCGTGGAGCGGTGAATGGCCTTGTCCCTGCAGTTAAGGGAGGGAAGGCGCGTGGTCCCCTCCCTTCCTCTGGCCAAATCTATCTGCCTCCCTCCCTTCCCCTTACCTTTGGCGCTTTAGTAAAGAAACTTACTGAAGCTGGCGAAGCCTGCCTGCCTCTAGGCGCGTGTGTGTGGGTGGAAGCGTCTCATCTGACACAACTTCCGGTGGTTTTAAAGCCCTAGTTTTGACAGAACTTTCTAAGTTAGAAAGGACACAGCGCCGTATGCATACCAACTTGACACCCCCTCAGAAAAAGATTCTGCAAACTTTACAAGATGATAAGAACATTGTAATACGTAAGGCAGACAAAAGAGGGGATATAGTTATTCAGGACAAAGTCCAATATTTACAGGAAGCTTATTGGCAATTGAATGACAGTTCTGTGTATACATGTTTGCCTAATGAGCCTTCTGATGACATTTTTGCAATGCTTTTGGAGATTTTGAATGAAGGAAGGAAGGAGGGCTTTTTGACCAAATTGGAGTATCAATTTTTAACACATCAGATGTTTAATGTACCAATTATATATTTTTTGCCCAAAGTGCATAAGGATATGTACCATCCCCCGGGTCGTCCTATTGTATCTGCTCGAGGGTCTATGCTTGAACGGGTGTGCAAATACATTGATACATTTTTAGCTCTGATGGTCCTTGAGATTCCTTCCTATATACAGGATACTACTCATTTTTTGCAATGTCTTGAGGATCAGCAGAATATTGCCTCTGTGATGTTTATGGTCTCCCTTGATGTGCGCTCCCTATACACCTGCATTCCGCAGGATGAAGCATTGGCAGTTGTGGAAGAAATTCTTAATAATAGAGTTCGCCCTCATGTGGTGCCAACGGAATTTTTGTTAAAATTGACTAGGGTTGCTATGTCCTGGAATTATTTCATTTTTGATGGGAAATTTTATCAACAACGTATGGGAGTTGCTATAGGGGCATCGTTCGATCCGTCAATTGCCAATTTGTTCATGGCTGTTTTTGAACAATGCTGGATTTATTCATCAATTTTTTTGCCCATGTTCGAATGTGGAAGCGGTTTATTGATAATATCTTCTTTTTATGGAATTCTACCAAGGCAGAATTAGATACATTTGGGGGTTTTTTGAACTGCTGTCATCCTTCCATCCAGTTTGACATTAAAATTAACAGCTTGGATTTGTCATTTTTGGATGTAAAGATTTATTTGGAGGGAGATAGGTTTTCCACATCAGTATTTTTGAAACCTTCTGACTGGAATACATTTTTGGAATATACCAGCATGCATCCAGCTGGGTTAAAAAACAATTTGCCTATATCTCAGTTTTTTTGCTACAGACGGATCTGCAGTTCGACGGAACAATTTTTGAGACAAGCGGAACCTCTTAAACAGCGTTATAGAGACAGGGGTTATCGGCATAGAGTAATACAGAAATCCTGGCATAGGGCCAGGTTCAGTCCAAGGGAACAACTGTTGCAATATCATACACGAGCTTCAGATGACAAAGTTATTCTGTGTATTATGAAGTTTTCTACAGTGGCACAAAGTTTAGGCAGAAAGATCAGGAACATCTGGCCTATGATGCAAACAGTTGCATGTTTTTAGGATCAAGAGTGTAAGATTGCTTATACACGTAATAGGAATTTAAACGATATCTTGTGCAAGGCTGATGTTTGGACTGTCCAAGAGGAGGGAGAGGTGGGTCATTTTCGTTGTGGAAAATGTGCAGCTTGTGGTGTTATGCAAGAGGGCACGGCTGCACAAGTTCCTAGCAGAAGAGTGGTGAAATTGCATTCTTTTACAACATGTGAAACAAGAGGAGTGGTGTATGGGATGACGTGCCTTTGCAGGTTAACCTACATTGGTCACACTGCCAGATGTTTCAAGAGATTAAGCTTCAAATTTCTGCATCTCAATGGCCACGAATTTGGTCTTGGAGAATGAGATGTACAGTGTCCGCATCTATGAGACAAACTTGGTTCTTTTTGTTACATAGAGCACTTTGGACCCCAGTTCGATTACAAAAGTTAGACAGCTCTAAGTCTAATAGATGCTGGCATTGTAATCTCGAAGCAGGGACCCTAGATTATTTAATATTTTATTGTCCCTGTATCATGGCCTTTTGGAAATCAATTTGGTCTCAAATAAATTGTTTATTAGAAAACCATGTAGCATTAGCATATGATACAATTCTGTTTGGTATATCAATGAGAACAAAAAGTCAAATTTCATCAAGCAGGGGGCGTGGCTTGGACGCGAATGCTGACGGTCGGGTGAAGGAGAAGCTCCGTACAAACAAGCTTATTTTACGGAATTTACTACAAAAAAAATGATTTCCCATGATATTGATGGTGTGATAAATTGAAATCTGCATCCTCAGCTGAGACGGAGAGACGTTTGAAAGATGAAAAATCAAAAGTGAAAGTGCCGTTTTTTATATCCTGAGAAGTGAGGTGTAAAAGCAGGAGATTGACGGAGTTTGAAACTGCTGGTGAGCTACCTAACAACAAGGATGAAAATTTCTTCTTTATAAATAATATATGAGGAGGTTGGTGCCTGTCGTGCTGTGGAGATAAGCTGTTTTGAAATAGCTCTCCTCTGCCGGAGATGAAGTGAGGTTTGCTGTAAAACCTACTTGGCAACGGTTTTTTTTTAACTATTTCCTTGCTGCCAATTTCACAAAAAAGAATTGTGAATGACTAATATAAACATAAATACAATATAATATCAATCTCCTCTCCTCTACTGAAATTGAAAAAGATTCCGATATAAAAGATTGTTGGTTTTTTCTTTCTCTTCAGAGCTTAGGCTGTGAGAAAGATGACAGAATAAAAGACCAACGGTTTTTTTTTTAACCTGAAGAAAAGTAATATCGAAGTAATTGAGAGGCGCTGGAAACTGATAAAAACATATACTTATACATATACTTCAAAAATACTGGAAGGAATACTGCTCTCCTCAGTAAGGGCTGCGATTGGGCTTATAAGAGGAGAGCAAGAAAAAAGGATTACCGATTTTTTTCAGCGCTGATGCAAAGTGTCAACAAAAAAAAAAAAAAAGTGACTAACGGATTTAATAAAATAAATCTGTAAAAAGATTGACCAGCAATATCTAAAAAATTTAAGGAAAATAAAGGCTGCTAATTTGAATGTTATTGCCTTCATAGAGGCTGAGATAAGGCTTGAAGGAGGAGAAACAGAGAGAAGGACTACCGACATTTTTTTTACTCACAGCAATAGAACTTGAGACAAATAACTGACAGTTGCTCTAAGAATATTGAAATAAAAGTTTTGAGCCTGTTCTAATATAAGATTGGGACTGATAATCAAGAAAGGAGAAAAGAAGAAAAAAGGATGAAAAAGGAAAAAAATTTTAAAATATAGAAACAAATCCTGAAAGAAAATTACTCATCAATTTTTTATATAAATTGAAATAGCAAAATAGTAAAAACATAAATTGAATACTCAAAACAAAAAAGACAAGCGACAAAATATTGAAACTGATACCAAGAGACAGTGAAGATAAGCTGAGATAAAGAGAAGAGAAGAATAACAGAAGATGACATCTAAAAAACAAAACAAATGTGATTCAGAAGCAAGTGGTTCTGGTATTGGTAGCAGCAATAAAAGATCAAAACCAGAGCCAAATAACACACCCTCAAAAGTTCCGTTGCCATCGGATGAAAGCCCCGACGTCATGGAAGAATTGAGACAAATTAAAGAAATAGTATTAGACAGCAATAAAAAACTAAAAAAAGCAATTGAAGATGCTGCAATTCTCACCAAAAGAGTTGATATAGTTGAAAATAAAATAAATGACCTAGAAAACAATACAGAACAACTAAATACAGACATGAGAAAATCTAAAATAATATGGAAAGAAGTTGAAGAAATTAAAAGAGACTTGGAAGACAGCCGAAATCGAGAAAGAAGAAATAATTTAAGGATCATCGGGATTCCGGAAGGGGTAGAAAAAAATGACCCTATAACATTCCTGGAACAATTTCTACCTAAAATACTACCTTTAAAATTCAAATCTGCATTAGAAATAGAAAGAGCACACAGAATACCAACACAGAATAAAAACCTTCAATCAAGACCAAGAACTTTAATATTTAAACTTTTGAGACACCAACAAGCAGTAGAAATCTGCCAGCTAGCAAAGGAAAACAAAAACCTTAAATGTCAGGATGCAAGAATCCACATTGTTCCTGACTTTGCAAAAGAGACTGCAATACGAAGAAAACAATTCCTGGACATGAGACCCCAACTGCGAGCTCTAGGGGCTAGATATGGCCTTCTTTATCCAGCAGTAATGAAAATTACCATTGCTAACAAGACTCAAAATTTTTCAGATCCTACAAAACTTCAAGATTTCCTCGATCAATGTGAACAGCCAATGTCCTCTTAAACAAGAACTAATTATCGAATAATATATTTGTGTTTATATTTATAATTATGTTTAAATTAATAAAACATAAAGATTAAATATGGAATACAAATATAAAGTTCGATACAGAAACAGAACTTTCAACTCCAACTGAAAGGAATTAGAAGAACATGGAACTGTGATTTAAACTGCAGGAATATTCTAAACAACGAGACTGAAAAAAAAATCTTAAGCTCATGTTTAAAGATATATACAAAAAACTTACATGTAAAACTCTGAGCCAGGAAGCATTCCAAAGATGAGATTGTGGAATGGCGCAGTATTGGACTTATATTTACTCAAGACCTTACATTAAGAAAGTCGCTGATTGGATAAGGAAAGCAAGGGGCGTCAAAATTAAAAAAGGCACCAATCGCTTTGACAAATGTAGGATATTGAGTAAAACGAATTCGTATTGGATAAAAGAAAAATTTTAATAAATGAACTTCCGGTTACTATGCGTTTCAAAGCGCACATGACATGATTCCATGTCAAAAGGATCCAACATGCAGTCTTGTCATGCTGATGAGAGATAAGATATGAGCGAACTTGAGACAAACGAAGGATTGGATCAAAGACAAAGAAATGAAATGGATGCAGATTGAAAATTGACTGAGATAGCAATGGACATGAACAGCGTGGGACGCAAAATAAGACAGGAGGTTTGTGAGAACTGAGAATAATTTCCTGATATTACCGGAATGTCATTTGTTTGTTAAGCCCTTTTTACAGAACCGAGATACGATTTGTGGCGACGACCAAGACAGTAACAGACACTCAGAGATGTTATGACCGCGGCTTGCACTGAAAACCGCGCAGTGGTTTTGTAAAGAAAGGGAATGCTCTTCTGGATATAATAGTTTCCTACTCTTTGATTTGATATTCTAAAATGTAACTAATAACTATTTTGAAGGGAAAAGGTTAAAGATAATCTCCTGAAGGTTGGACTGAGGAGAAATCTGTTCATCCTTTGTGACTGCCTTCAAACATATACCTAAGCCTTAAAAATATAAGTTATAATATTTCAATTACAATTATTTATCATTTTGAATTAATTCATATCTAACTGAATTTGTGGTATACATTGTTGTCATATGTAATAATTTCCTTAAAGAAAGGGGAAAGAATATAATTTAAACTTAATATTTAAAAATGAAAACATTTCTTGACACCACTTAGAATTTACTGTTAGAAAACAATTACTATATTATACAATACAAACCAAAACATAATAATAAACTCAAAAAATAAATTATACATTGGGAATTTATAATAGAATAAAATAAATTAAAACATCTCTAAAGGGAGAAATATAATTAAAAAAAAAAATAAAATAAATAATAATGGTAGTAAATATAGTTATATATTTTAATAGCTTGTAGGAGTTATATACACCTAACCTCAAAATGCGTATCCAAGTGGTCATATTAAAATGGGGAGGGAAGGGAGGGAAGGGAGGGAAGGGAAGGGGGAAATATAATGGAGAATGGGGAAAAAAAGGAAAAGTGTATATTCTAAAATATTTTAAATACTGGGGAAAAAAATTAAGAAAAACAATTCATATAATTTTAAGGAAAATATATCAAAAATACATAAATGGATCTTAAAATAATATCCTTAAATGTTAATGGTCTAAATCATATGATAAAAAGGAAAAAAGCTCTATTATTTTTAAAAAGGCAAAATGCGGATTTATGCTTTATACAAGAGACCCACCTCTCAAATATTGAATCTAGTAAACTACAAGGAGGTTGGGTCAAACATTGTTTTTTCTCACCAGCTACAAGGAAAAAAGCAGGTGTTGCTATTCTGGTAAATAAAAAATGTACTGCTACATTCAAATTAAAGGCAACAGATATTAATGGAAGATGGATAATTGTGGAAATGAATATGGGAAATACTACCATGACGTTGTTTAATATATACGCCCCTAATTCGAACCAAAATGAATTTTTTAAAACTCTACAACAATTGATATTGCCACTGGCTACTTCAAATCTAATAGTAGCTGGGGATTTTAATGCTGTTATGGATCCTCTATTGGACAAAAACCCAAGTAGATATATGAAATCAATGGGATTAGATAATTTAATACAAACTTGTGATTTAATAGATATTTGGCGAATACTTCATTTTAATGGACGGGAATTTTCATTCTGTTCTCATGTTCACAATTCCTTTTCAAGAATAGATTATATTTTTATATCAAAACACCTAGCACATCAAGTAACAAAAGCTGCCATTGATCCAATTATTTTATCTGATCATGGTGGGGTATGGATTGAAATTAAGATCACAGATCAAAATACAAATAGACCAATATGGAAGTTTGATAATACATTGCTTGCTGATCCAATATTTTGTGAAAATTTTCAAATAAAAATGAAAGATTTTTTTCAAGTAAATGATAAAGATGAGATCTCTAGAGAAATATTATGGGATGCATTTAAAGCATCAATAAGAGGACAAATCATTTCTTATTCAGCTTATCTTAACAAACAAAATAAAAAACAATACTCTAATTTAGAAAAAGAAATTAAAAATTTAGAATTAAAACTAATAGAAAAATGGGAATATTCTATACAACAAGAACTGTTAAAACTCAAATGTAAATACAATGAAATATCATCAAAAATGATAAGAAAAGATTTATTTGCACAGCAGGCATTGTATTATGGAAACTCAAATAAGTCGGGAAGAATACTGGCAAATTATCTAAAAGTGAAAAAAAAAGAAAACAAAAATAATTGCTATAAAAGATGAAAATGGTGAAACACTTACACAAATTGAACCAATCTTAAAACAATTTCTAAAATTCTATAAATCTCTTTATTCTTCCGAGACTTATTTAAATAAAGAAAAGGAAGGTTTAGAATTCTTAAATTTATTAGAGGGTCCAAAAGTTCCTGAACATATAAAACGAAGTATGGAAGAACCAATATCACTAAAAGAATTAGAAACAGCTTTGAAATCCCTTAGAGTTGGATCCGCTCCAGGTGGTGATGGTTATACAGTTGAATTTTATAAAACATTTCAAAACTTTTTATTACCCTATTTATTAAATCTTATTCAATATCAATTTAATAAAGGTTGTACAAATGGCACTATGGCAGAATCATTAACAATAGTTTTGCCAAAGCCAAATAAAGATCCCACTTTGGTATCGAACTATAGACCAATTTCTTTAATAAATGTAGATGGAAAATTATTAGCAAAAATCCTTGCGTTAAGATTGGCTAAAGCTCTCCCACATATTATAAGTATGTCTCAAACAGGATTTGTTGCTCAAAGACATTCATCTCATAACACTAGACTAGCATTCCATATGTTATACTTAACAAAGAAAATGAACGAGCCCACTTTTGCTGTTTCTTTAGATGCAGAAAAGGCTTTTGATAGAATAGAATGGACATTTATGTATCAAGCAATGGAATGGTTTGGTATAGGTCCTGGATTCACACAAATGATACAAACATTATATAGCTCCCCTTCTGCTAGATTATACATTAATAATATGTTTTCAGAAAAATTTAATCTACAAAGAGGAGTTAGACAAGGTTGTCCTTTGTCTCCTTTACTGTTTGATATAGTTTTAGAACCCTTAATATTAGCAATCCAACAAGTAAAGGAGATACAAGGTATAAATCATTCAGATAAAGAATACAAAATATCAGCTTATGCTGACGATTTACTATTATATTTGAGGAATCCAGAAACTACCATTCCATATCTACTTGAACTAATAGAAAAATTCGGAAAATTTTCAGGATATAAAATAAACTGGAATAAATCAGAAATACTTCCATTAAATATACATTGTACAAAAAGTTTATTTAATTCATTCTCTTTTGTTTGGAAGGAAGATGCTATTAAATACCTTGGAATTTGGATTACAAAAAATTTGGAAGATACAATGAAAATTAATGAAAAAAATTTATTACAAAAAGTGACAGAGATGTGTGAGCAATGGAACCCCTTACACTTATCTTGGTGGGGAAGAATACAAACTGTTAAAATGATGATATTGCCTATAGTCTGTTACCAAATGGGAATGATACCAGTTTTCTTCCAAAATTCTTTTTATAAAAAATTAAATAAGATATTAACAAAATTTATTTGGCTTGGAAAAAACCCCAGAATTGCATTAGTGTCATTGCAAAGACCAATTGCGGAGGGAGGGGTAAATTTTCCCAACTTTTATAGGTATCATCAAGCCTATATTTTACGTCAAGGTATGTATTGGATCCTCCCAGAGCCCACTGTAAATATCCCAGATTGGTTTTGGCTAGAATGGAGACTTATGTTTCCATTACGTCTTAGTCATGTAGTAAGTATCAAAATGCCAAGGCTATACAAAGAACATAAAATATTCATGGATACATGGAAAACTTTAAGATATATAAGTAATCTAACTCCTATTCCAATTAGTAAATCAACAACTCAAACAATTTGGTTAAACCCCAAGATCAAAATAGGCGGTTTCAAAATAATCTGGAAAAACTGGATGATAGCAGGTATTCGTATTCTAGACCAGTGTTTTTCAACCGCTGTTCCGCGGCACACTAGTGTGCCGTGAGATGTTGCCTGGTGTGCCGCAGGGCCGCCGGGCCCGGAGCTGACAGGGGGCCCGAGGCAGGGGCGCCAGTAGCTCGCCAAGGCAAAGTGAGTCGATCACCCAGGACTCACTTTGTCTTGGCGATCTAATCTATCGAGCCGATAAGTCTTCTTCTCCCCGACGTCAATTCTGTAGTTGAAGAGGAAGTTCGGGCCAGCCAATCGCTGCCTGGCTGGGCGGAACTTCCTCTCCGATTGCACAATTGACGTCAGGGAGAGCATGCGTCGGCGTCGGCTTTGGGACCTGTTATCCATTGGTAGGTCCTGTTCCCCGATGGCAGCGGCAGTGGCTTGGGGAACGGCAGGGAGAAAGAAAGAAAGGGGGCAGGCAGGGAAACAGAAGGAAAGAAGAGAAACAGAAAAAAAGAAAGAAAGGTCAGGGAGAGAGGAAGAAAAAGTTGGGGGAGGGAATGAGATGTGGAGGAGAGAAAGCATACAGGCTGATAGAAGGGAAGAAAGATTGGATGCACAGTCAGAAGAAGAAAGTGCAACCAGAAATCACCAGACAAGGTAGGAAAAATGATTTGATTTTAAATTTAGCAAAGTGGAGGCAGTATTACCACAGTTTTCAAAGGAATTTGCCCAAATAACTTAATAGTTAACTGGGTAATTTCCCAGAGATGAAAACTTCCCTTCACTTACTATGCACAGTTCTGAATTTATATCTGCTGTCTATATTTTACAATATGGTCCCCTTTTACTAAACCGCAATAGTGGTTTTTAGCGCAGGGAGCCTATGAGCGTCAAGAGCAGCGCTGGACATTCAGCGAGCTCCCTGCGCTAAAAACTGCTATTGTGGTTTAATAAAAAGGATGGAGGGTATATTTGTCTATTTTTGTATGCTATAAAAACCAAATACAGAGAGAGACTGAGAGCTGTTGACGAAGAGCTACGTGTGTGTCTTTCTTCGATTCCAGCCAGAATATCAGCTTTGTGTTCAGCCAAACAGGCCCAGGTTTCGCACTGAATAAAGTATTTTATAATTTTTATTTCGTAATAAAGTAATTATAAAATACTTTCTTTGTGTTTATTTGATTCCTATTCAAGAAAATTACTTTATATATAGTCAATATAAGCAGAGAGTTAAATTTTTTAACATTTTCTAATGGTGGTGTGCCTCGTGATTTTTTTCATGAAACAAGTGTGCCTTTGCCCAAAAAAGGTTGAAAAACACTGTTCTAGACGACATAATAAAAAATGGTAAAATGCTGGAGTTTTCACAATTGCAACATAAATTTGATCTTAATAAAACACAATATTTTAGATGGTTGCAATTGAAGCAATCCATTCAGGAAGGGTTCCCTGAATGGAAAAATCTTACTAATTATCACAGCTTGGAATTCTTGTGTTTCCAGATAAATTCAATAGGACATGAAGCTGCACAGTGGTATAAATTAATATCCGGATATATAAATAAAAAACCAAAAAATGGTCTTAGAGACATTTGGAGCATTGAGATAAAGCACCAAATTAGTGCATCTCAATGGCCACGACTTTGGTCTTGGAGGTTAAAATGTACGGTGTCAGCATCTATGAGACAAACTTGGTTTTTTCTTTTACATAGAGCTTTATGGACCCCTACACGTTTACATAGAATTGATAGCTCTAAATCTAATAGATGCTGGCACTGTCATGTTGAAATTGGGACATTAGACCATCTTCTATTCTTTTGTCCATTCATCTTAACATTCTGGAAATCAATTTGGCCTCAAATTAATAGGATGTTAGAAAACCCAGTAGCCTTGACATATGATACTATATTATTTGGAACAACAATGAGAACAAAAAGTCAAATAACATCAAATAATAACAAATTATTGTTCATTTTAACTGGAATAGCAATACAACAAATCACATTGAATTGGAAAAATCATGACAGATTAAATTACACTTTCTGGTGGAATTCTGTTTGTCATATATATAAAATGGAGCTTACCATAGCAACACAAAAAGGATATATTAATAAATTTCAAAAGATATGGAGACCATTAACAGAATTTTGTAATGAATGATTAACTTTTCCCAAGATAAAAATTGATTAGAGGGAAATGAGATGGGATTTTATTTCTGATTTACACACTATATCAATGTTGAATGGATTTACAATAAAGTTGTTTTTAAATATTATTGATTGAATGGGAGGGAGGGAGGGGGAATACTACATTCAAAAGAAATTATATAAATCTAGATTTACTGCATAATATTATAAAATTTGTATAAAATTAATTTTCTAAAAAAATGTTAAACTTGAAGATGATAAGTATGTATATCAAGTGTATATATTTAAGTATCTAATAAGTTTATATGAAACACTTGTTGTAACAAAAGAAAATGAATAAAGATTATAAAAAAAAAAAAAAATTTCATCAAGCAATAACAAACTTCTATTGATTATGACAGGAGTTGCCATGCAACATATCACCAGTAATTGGAAAAATTACAATAATCTTAGCTATACATTCTGGTGGAATTCGTTGTGCCACATTTACAAAATGGAAAGAACAATTGCTATACAGAAAGGGAATTATAATAATTTTAAAAAGATTTGGGGGCCATTAACAAATTATTGTAATGATTAGACATCATTTTCCACTGACAGTATATTTATACATAGGGGGGGAGGGGGGATGGTATAACATTCTATTAAAGGTTTAATCAATAGATAAGAATACAATATTTATATGATATTTTTGATTGAAAGTTTTGTGGGAAGGGTGGGGAGGGAATAAATTTATGTATTTACGAAGACAATAGAAAGAAATTCAAGTGATGTGTAAAGTTTTAAATGATGTAATATTGTGTACTTGATGTAAGATGAAAAATGAATAAAGAATTTGAAAGAAAAAAAAAAAAAAAAGACTCGGTTATTTGAACACCGGTCCAATATCGGTCACAAAAAAGAAGTTGACATCCTGACCCGCCATTGTGCCAAAGAACGGCATGATTTTGATGATTTTGTGTGTTTTGTGCTAGAACACATTCCTGTTACCCCACGGAGGGGCAATGTGAAGAGGCTTTTGTACCAGCATGAACAGCGCTGGATTTTCTTTTTGGATACTATTTGGCCTAATGGCCTTAATCAACGGGTGGAGTGGGTGGCATTCTTTGGATGAGTGACAGTTTAAAGAATGAATGGCAGTTGTATGGACGAATGGCAGCCGTTTTTTTGGCTGTTGCTATAACGCTGTAATCCGGAAGTGCTACCGGAAGTTGGATCCTGTAGTTCTTTTTAGCAATGGGCGTGTCTAGTGCCGGTGTGCACGGAAGAGGAGTGAGGTTTTCCAGCTCTTACATTCCCTGAGGAACCCTTTGAGAGGCTAAACAAGGCACTTGTTGGAGGATTGGGCATGGATTCTGAACTATACATCTAAATGGTGCCGTGGTGTTTCCATCTACAGTCTGGCCAGACATTTTCTACCAGCACAGCACGGCGTTTCAGACCATGGTCCCAAGCTAAGTAAAACTTTTTTTGCTTTTCCTGTGCACAGTGATGGGTATATTACCCTTTTGATAATTACATTTCAGTGGTGGTAGAGATTTTTGCCAGTGATAGTACATAAGCAGCTTGGACTTGAAACAGTATTAAAGTTGTTTACTGCTGCATTGAAATTTTTGAGGCTTTTTCTCCACTGGTTTGTGAAATGGTTTTCGGGGGAGTGTAACCCATCTTTGGTGAGTAATATTTTGTAGTTAAATTTTGGGATTTTTTCTATTACTCTTAGTTTTTTTTCTTGTGAAACTTAGTAAGTCCGCCTGAACATTCTCCACTCCTGCTATGTGGGAAGCTGAGATGTCCAGAAGATGAGACTCTGCCCAGACCATGAGCAGAACTGCCTCTTGCACCACCAGAATGCTCTTGGTGCTCCCCTGACAATTCACATAGGCCACCGCTGTGGCATTGTCTGAAAGGACCCTCACTGACTTTCCTGTCAAGAAGGATTAGAAGGCCAACAGCACCAGGTGGATGGCTCTGGTCTCTAGAACATTGATCGACCAGGACACCTCCTCTGTGGGTCAGGTGCCCTGAGCCCCCCCAACTCAGGAGACTGGCATCCGTGAGAAGCACCGTCCACTGTGGCTGATCCAGACTCACCCCTTGAACCAGATGGGGGATCTGAAGCCACCAACAAAGACTGCAACGAGCCAAGCCCCTCAAAGGAACAAGATGATTCAGACTGTGCCTCTGGGGCAACCACTTCTGAAGAAGAGCATACTGAAGAGGATGCATATGAGCACGAGCCCACCGCACTACATCTAGGGAAGCCGCCATCAACCCCAACTTGGAGGAAATCCTAAGCCTGAGGACACCAGGATGTCAAAAGAAGGCGAATCTGAGACTGCAACTTGGTCACCCGGGCCTCTAGGAGGAAGACCTTCCCCAAGGAGGTGTCCAATAGAACCCCAAGGTATTCCAGGCGCTGAGATGGGTCCAACTGACTCTTGGAAAGGTTGACAATCCAGCTCAGTGACTGCAGGAACTCCACCACCCGAGTCATGACTTTGCTCTAATCAACCAGTCATCCAGGTAGGGATGCACTAGAATGCCCTCTTGGTGCAACAACTACCATAACCTTGGTGAACGTCCGTGGAGCCGTGGCCAGACCGAAGGGGAGCGCACAGAACTGATAGTGCTGAACCAAAATCGCAAAGTGAAGGAAGCGCTGATGAGTAGTTCGGATTGGAACATCCAGTAGGCCTCCGTCAGATCCAGAGAGGTCAGAAACTCTCCCAACTGAACCGCCAGGATCACAGACTGCAGTGTCTCCATGCAAAAAGAAGGAACATTGAGAGCCCTGTTGACCTCCTTCAAATCTAATATGGGCCGTTAGGTCCCCTCTTTCTTGGGCACCACAAAGTAAATCAAGTACCTGCCAGTGCAACACTCCTGAAGGGGAACTGGCACAACTGCTTGGAGATCTATCAATCTTTGAAGGGTCTGGCGAAAAACCTGCTTCTTCCACTCTGCCTGACAAGGAGAAGCTAAAAAAAGATCTGGCAGGGAGTAAGCAAATGCCAGAACATAACCGTCCTGAATCACCTCCAAGACCCACTGATCGGACGTGATGGCTGCCCACTTCGGAGAAAAATCGCACAGCCAGGCACCCACTAGAACCAAAAGGGGTGCTGGCAAGGAGTCATTGGGCAGGATGGGCAGCGGGGGAACTGGCGGAGGGATTCCCAGCCTCCCCCCCCCAACCGGCCCCCCCGAAAGGACTGCATGCGCTGATAGAAATGACCCCGGGAGAAACCAGAGGTAGGGTAGGGAGCAGCCCCTCTCCTAGGACGGTATCTGCAGAACTCCCGTAGACGCCCTGAGCAGTGCCACCCTGAACAGCCTGGCAGGAATGGTCTTCAGGCAGGCGGGGTACTTTAGAGTCTCAGAGTCTGAACTAACTTATCCAAATCCTCTCCAAACAAAAAGGACCCCCGAAAGGGAAATTTAGTAAGTTTAGTCTTGGACGCCAACCAAGCCTGCAGCCACAAAGTCCAACATACAGCCACTCTGAAAGCCATAGACTTGGCAGATGTCTGCAACAAATCACAGAGGACGTCCAAGAGGAAAGAAGCAGCCATCTCAATCTTTAGCACCTCCTGATCCACTAAGGACCAGTCATCAGACTCACAGTCAAGGACCCACTGAAACACGGCAGACATTGTAAAATTCTTCTTAAGAATGGTCTCCAACTTATGATGCTCAGTCCAGTAATGCAGAACCGTCCTCAACGGCTACAGTATGCCACTTAGCAATACCTGAGACCACCGCGTCCACCACTGGCGACTTTAAGGTAGCCCTAACCCCCTCCTGGATGGGATACAAACGATCCATGGAGTGCTCAAACTTAAAAGGCACCTCTGGCATAGATCACTGCACCAGGATAATGTTCCGAATATTTGGATGCATCGGAAAAGAGCAGGGAGCAGAGCAGATCCCCCCAAGAAGAGGTTCTCCCACACGCGTTGTGTCCGCTGGCGCCTCTTCAAAATGCAACACCGAGGAGACCTGCTGAATCAGATCTGAGGGGTTCGTCCCTCTGAAAAAGGTGCACCACTGATGCCTCCTCGCCAGTAGCCAGAACCGCAGAGGCCCCACTACCAGCGGCTGTCCCCTCGAAAGGATCCTGGAGGTCTCCCCAAGGGTCCAGGTCCTCTTCAAGATCCACATGCTCCTCAGACCACAAGTCTTCGTCCCGAACCACCCATGGGCGACTGGATAAGGGAGGATGAGGTGCTAAAGGAGTAGTTGGGGGGCAAAGCCGCAGGGGAAATGGAGGGAACCCCCCCCCCCAGAGACCCCTGGGCCAAACGCAGAATCTACGGCCGCCTGAAAATAAGCTCTGCACAGAACAAAAATTAAATCAGGGAAAAAAAAAACCCCGGTGGCCCCGTAGAACTCCCTGCCACAGCAGGGGACCCTGCTGAAACCTGCCCCTGTTTTTCCAATACAGGGGGAAGGTCATCTAAGGTTGTAGACAAGATGGAGCGGCCTCCCTCCAAAAATGCCGAAGATCCTGCAAAAAATAACCCCTCCTGGGCCTGTAGCAGCTGGGAAGCCTGAACTGTCCCAGTCACTTAAAGCAGGCAGGCCGGCATCAGCTGTGAGGGAATCCCCAGCTGCACCGGCGGTAAGGGTATCCTTTTTACCCTCACCGTGGGTGGTGGAGGAAGACCGGGCTTCCCCACTGCTCCCTGCCGATTCGCGAGGCACTAGTGGTGGGGAGCCCTGGACACCCACATCCGCTGCCGATGAGGCTCCTCCACTGCACCGGCCTGTACACCGCTTGCACAGGCCGGCTGCGAGTGCCTCGTGTCTGGAGCAAACTCAGCACTTTTTCCCTTGTACAGTGCTCATTGCTCCATACGTGACCTAGCTAAGAAAAAGTGCTAGTTAGATGAAAAACACAGTAAAATACAACAAATTTAAAGGGAAAGCAACCCTTCGGATTGGCACTACCTCATGATTTTTTTTTTTTTTTTTAAACAGAACAGACTCCACTAGCTCTCAAAGCCTTACCTGAATTTGGGGCAAGGCTTACTCCTGAGGCACCTCTAAAAAAATGCTGGAGAGGTGGAGGAAAGGGGGAGGGACCCAGTATGCGACCAGCCGAGTTTGACACCCCCGAGGTTGGATGGACACCCAAACAGGGTCCACCCAAGCTCAATCCGGCACCAAAAAGGGGACAAGAAGCCTTAAACAAATTCCAACAGCCCTACCAAGGGAGACGAGTACAACTCACTCACACCTGCTAGAAACTGAAAGAAGACTGAGGGAATAAGGGAGAGTAACCTATTATGTACAGTTCCAGAGTTTTGTTTGTCTCCACCTGCTGGTCATAATAAGATATATATACCCATCTGTAAGATTACTTTACTATTACAGCTATACTGGTCTGGAGAGTTGCTAAAGAAAATACTGTTCTCAGTCCTGTCCTTGGGAAACAACCAGCCATTCAGATTCTTGACATATCCACAATGAATATGCAGAAAGAGCTGAATGCAATAGAAGCAGTACATGCAAATGCACCTCAGGTATATTCAATGTGAGTATCCTCTGACTGGCTAGGTATGTTCCAACAACTGGTTTGAGATCTGCTGCTGTAAACTATCATTCAAAGCATCCATCATGTCAGAGGACTGTTTTTTGGGTTGATTTTTTTTTTTTAAGACTCCACAGGTGATCTGGGAAAAGTAAAGGATGGTGAGTGTGATGTCTCCTGAGGCTCCATGAAAAATGAACATAAAACATTTACTGACGAGTCACATGATGGTGAGGATTGGAACAGTGTGTTCAGAGCTCCTCCAAACTTTTGCCTTAGACCACACATTAACAACTCCCTTCGAGTTTCTACTATGACCTAAACAATTTGGAGGGTGCTTTGAATCCAGGAGACTTACCCATAGCTTGTAGCAGTGACTGAAAGCAATTAAATCAGCATGTCATGATAAGGAAAAACTGAAAGAGATGGATACCAAAATGGCAGCCACAAAGTGCCCTCCAAGCCCTACTGTTAGCTCAGTATGGATGGTGGAGATTACAGCAGATTTGGGACCAAGCCGAGGAGGCACATGAGTGAACATAAGAACATAAGCAATGCCTCTGCTGGGTCAGACCATCGTGCCCAGCAGCCCGCTCATGCGGCGGCCCATCAGGTCCAGGACCTGTGCAGTGATCCTCTATTTATACCCTTCTATCCCCCTTTCCAGCAGGAAATTGTCCAATCCTTTCTTAAACCCCAATACTGTACTCTGCCCTATTACGTCCTCTGGAAGCGCATTCCAGGTGTCCACCACACGCTGGGTAAAGAAGAACTTCCTAGCATTTGTTTCCGAATGCCCTCTTGTTCTTTTATTTTTTGAAAGTTTGAAGAATCTGTCCCTCTCTACTCTCTCTATGCCCCTCAAGGACATGGACACACATCAACAGCGCACGAGTGCCTAAACAGCTGCACAAGAGTTGGACATGTTTGGGGAAAAAACATGGGGGAAGCCACTGCTTGCCCTGGATTAGCAGCATGGAATGTTGCTACTCTTTGGGGTTCCAGAATCTTGCTCTGAGATAATGGAACCAGATGGCATCCATCCGAGGGTCATCAAGGAACTGAAAAGGACCATAGCTGAACTGCTTCAACTAATAGCCAATCTGTCGATCAAATTAGGAAAGATTCCGGAAGACTGGAAAATGGCGAATGTTACACTGATCTTCAAGAAAGGTTCGAGGGGAGATCCGGAAAACTATAGACCAGTGAGTCTGACCTTGGTACCAGGAAAGATGGTAGAGTTGCTGATAAAGGACCGCATCATTGATCATCTTGACGTACACGGGCTGATGAGGACCAGTCAGTATGGTTTTAGCAAAGGCAGATCGTGTTTGACGAACTTGCTGCACTTCTTTGAGGGAGTAAACAGATAAACAAGGGCGACCCGGTCGACATTGTATATCTGGATTTTCAGAAGGCGTTTGACAAGGTTCCGCATGAACAACTACTTCAGAAAATTGTGAGCCATGGAATCGAGGGTGAAATACTCACGTGGATTAAAAACTGGCTGGAGCATAGGAAACAGAGAGTGGGGGTAAATGGATAATACTCGGACTGGAAGAGCATCACCAGTGGGGTGCCACAGGGCTCGGTTCAGAGACCCTTGCTCTTCAACATCTTTATAAATGATCTGGACATTGGTACGACGAGGGAGGTGATTAAATTTGCGGACGATACGAAATTATTTAGAGTAGTGAAGACATAGAGGGATTACGAAGATCTGCAATGTGACATAATCATGCTCGAGGAATGGGCATTAACATGGCAGATGAGGTTCAATGTGGATAAGTGTAAAGTGATGCATGTAGGTAACAAAAATCTTATGCACGAATACAGGATGTCCGGGGCGGTACTTGGAGAGACCTCCCAGGAAAGAGACTTGGGAGTTATGATTGACAAGTCGATGAACCGTCCACACAATGTGCGGCGGTGGCGAAAAGGGCGAACAGAATGCTAGGAATGATAAAGAAGGGGATCACAAACAGATCAGAGAAGGTTATCATGCCGCTGTACCGGGCCTTGGTGCGCCCTCACCTAGAGTACTGCATCCAGCACTGGTCACCATACATGAAGAAGGGTCCAGAGAAGAGTGACTAAGATGGTTAAGGGGCTGGAGGAGTTGCCGTTCAGTGAAAGATTAGAGAAGCTGGGTCTTTTCTCTCTCGAACAGAGGATATTGAGAGGGGACATGATCGAAACATTCAAGGTACTGAAGGGAATAAACTTGGTAGATAAGGACAGGTTGTTCACCCTCTCCAAGGTAGAGAGAACGAAAGGGCACTCTCTAAAATTGAAAGGGGATAGATTCCGTACGAACGTAAGGAAGTTCTTCTTCACCCAGAGAGTGGTAGAAAACTGGAACGCTCTTCTGGAGTCTGTCATAGGGGAAAACACCCTCCAGGGATTCAAGACAAAGTTGGACAAGTTGCTGCTGAACCAGAACGTACACAGGTAGGGCTAGTCTCAGTTAGGTCGCTGGTCTTTGACCAGAGGGCCACCGCGTGAGCGGACTGCCGGGCACGATGCACCACTGGTCTGACCCAGCAGTGGCAATTCTTATGTTGCTACTGTTTGAAGATTTTGCATGGAATGTTGCTTACTTTGAGATAATGGAATGTTGCTACTCATTGGGTTTTGTCCAGGTACTAGGAACCTGGATTGGCCACCTTGAGAATGGGCTACTGAGCTTGATGGACTATTGGTCTGACCCAGTAAAGTTATTCTTATGTTATAATGGTGAAAGCTTTTAGAAACTCCAAACTGGAGTTGTATTTCCTGTGCTGGGCACCAAAAGTGACATTGCCTACATTTTTAGGTCCTTTTATTCTGTTTGTCTTCAGAGAAAGGCAGCATTCTAGAGGACATATGTTGTAATCTGATCTTTATCCGCAGTGTACAAATAATTCCTCTTTACAGCACAATGGTCTAATGATGCCTGAGAAGAGTGTGGCTTGAATGCAATCATGCATGTTCCGTCTGCAGGGACTGAACATGAGCTTGGCTCCAGTCCACCTGGTCCACAGTCTTCCTTACCTGAATTTCCACTTCCTTCTCTCTTTTGACATCCTGCAACTGTTTCTGCAGAAACTTTATCTTCTTCCTCCCTTCTTCCTCCCTAAAGAAAAATCAAAGTAAAAATTACGGAAGAAAAATAAGCTTTTATCCATTAACCCAGTGCATTAAACAACTCCATTCTGTATCACTTGATAGACCTGTATAGTTCCTTATGGATGGGTATTATACCTTACTGCTTCTCTACATTGAAGCTCATCTGCCATCTATTTGCCCACTCATCCAGCTTGTTCAGATTTACAGAGTGACCTGAACAAGCTGGGTGAGTGGGCAAATAGATGGCAAATGAGCTTCAATGTAGAGAAATGTAAAGTCTTGCACATAGGGAAAGGGAACCCGATGTACAGCTATATGATGGGAGGGAGGGTATTGGGGGAAGGCAACCTTGAAAAAGACTTGGGGGTATTGGTGGACACAACGATGAAGCCAGCGGCACAATGTGCAGCGGCCTCAAAAAAGGCATCACCACCAGAAAAGGGTATTATCAAAAAAGGCATCAATACCAGAACAAGGGAAGTTATCCTGCCGCTGTATTGAGCGATGGTGCGCCCGCATCTGGAGTACTGCGTTCAATACTGGTCGCCGCACCTTAAGAAGGATATGGTGATGCTCGAGAGGGTCCAGAGAAGAGCAAGAAAAAGGATTAAGGGCATGGAAAACCTTGCTTATAACAAAGGCTGGAGAGGCTTGGGCTCTTCACCCTGGAAAAAAGGAGATTTAGAGGGGACATGATAGAGACCTATAAAAATCATGAAAGGTATAGATAAGGTAGAGCGGGACAGATTCTTCAGGCTAGCAGGGACATCAAAAACAAGAGGGTACTCAGAAAAACTGAAAGGAGACAGATTCAAAACGAATGCTCGGAAGTACTTCTTCACTCAGAGGGTGGTGGACACCTGGAATGCGCTTCCAGGAGAGGTGATAGGACAAAGTACAATAATGGGTTTCAAAAAGGGCTTGGATGACTTCTTGAAGGAGAAAGGGATGACAGGGTATAGATAGAGGGGTACTTTACATGGTACTTCAGGATTAGGGCATAAACAATTCAGGTGGAGGGAACTTACAGGTCAAGGACCTGGAGGGCCGCCGCAGGAGCAGACTGCTGGGCGCGATGGACCCCTAGTCTGACCCGGCAGAGGCAATTCTTATGTTCTTATGAGACTGAGATCAAACTTGTATATCAGTATAGCATCCCCTCTACTAATCCAGTCTTCCTCAGTCTCCAGTAGCAGGTGGACAGCTAATTTCAGCACCCCTCTTAGCACTGTTGGAATTTTGTTTTGGACTCCTGGGTTCCCCTTTTGTGCCGGATAGAGCTTGGATGGGTCCTATTTGGGGGTCCGTCCGACCTCAGGAGTGTTAAAATCAGCAGGTCTCCCCCCATCTTCCTCCACCTCCCCATATTTGTGTAGAAATGCCTCAGCCAGAAGCCAGGCCCCCTGGTTAGTCAGCCCTTCAGGTTTGAGAGCCGTGGAGTCTGTTCTGTAAGTAAAAAAAAATCCTGAGGTGTGCCGGTCTAAAGGGCTAATTTCCCTTTCCAACTGCCTTTTTACTGTTTTTTCTCATCTAACCAGCACTTTCCTTGCAGCTAGGGCGCTTTCAGCAAAATGAGCACTTTTAAAGGGAAAAAGTGGCTCATTGTGCTCCAGACGCGAGGCACTCGTGACCGGCCTGTGCAAGCGTTGTGCAGGCCGGAGTAGTAGGGAAGCCTCATCGGCAGTGGATGCTGGCGGCCAGGGCACCCTGCTGCATATACCTCATGGGTTGGATTCAGATCGCGGGGAAGCCCGAGCTCCCCCATCGCCCACATGGAGGGTTCCCCAGCCGAAGGTCAGGGAGAAACAGATTCCCTAGGCGCCGCACCGGCTGGGGATTTCCTTTTTGCGTTGGTTGGTTTCTCAGCCTCAGGAGCTCAGATTTTGGACAGTATGTGGTCCAATTTCGGCGGGAACCTCCTCTATCATCTTAGTAACCTCAGGTGACCTTCCCCCTGTTCTGGAAATACAGGGGCAAAGTATGGCAGGGTCCCCTGCTGTGGCAGGGAGTCCCTTGGGGCCACCGGGGGTCTTTCCCCCAGAATTTTTGATGGCACTTTGTAAAGCTTGTGTGCTGGGGGTTGCTCGAATCCCTTGCTGGAGGAATCTGACCTCCTAAGAGGATCCTGGAATTCTCCCCAAGGGTCCAGGTTCTCGTCAATTACATCCTGCTCCTCTGGGAAAAAAATCCTCATCCCAAGAGACCCTCGGGCATTTTGATGAGAGAGGAGTAGAAGGGGGCAAAACCGCCACAGTGTGGGGTCGTACCGAGGAAGACGTTGAGGGAATCCGGTGCCAAATCGGAGTAAGGGATGCTGTTTGGGTGCTCGGCGGGGGATGCCGGATTGCGGGGGGGGGGGGGCACTCACAAATCGAGTCATCGCTCGGTTTGCGAGGCACGATTTGCGGGAATATTTTGCTCGTCTTGCAAAACACTCGCAAACCGGTGCACTCGCAAACCGAGGTTTGACTGTACAAGTTTTGATCACCTGCTGGTAGCAGTGAGGTATACTACCCATCCATAAGGAACTATACCAGTCTACAAGCTAACAGAAAGAAAATTGGCAGGTAAGAACCTAATTTCTCCTTCTATTTATTCATTTGATGTCCTGCTAAATACATAGCAATAAAGCAGTGCCCAAGATAACAAATCAGTTACAAAAATAAATATGAGAAAAACAATACATGAAAACTAAGCTCACTTTTCTTTCCGATATTGCAAATAACTTTGAATGTTTTCCGTTCTTCTATATGAAGCAATGAAATGGAGAAAGCCCAGCACAGCAGATGTGAGCATCCTACTGGATTTGACTGGAATCTAGCAGCCCCTGGAAATCGTTGAATACTTTTCTTACTGGCCTACTTGGAGTCAATTGGTGCCTATTAGCAATGACTCTGAGCACCTGTGCTAGACTGCAGGGATAAGGGAAGCTTGACGTAAACAGATCCTGCTACTTGCCAGCTTCTGCTGGCTCCCCAGGGCATGCTGAGCTCAGTTTCATTTGCCACAGCTTTTTAGGACAACTACAGCCACCTGAAGGAGGACAATCAGCTGAAAACGCCATACATAGCACCCACAATCCAAACAAGCCAAACCCTTTATACAGCTTGTCCCAGTGACTGGAACTAAAACTTCCCAGCCTCGTACCAAGAACTGCCATGTTACCAAAATGGAAACCACTGCTCTTCAAACTTTTCCAAGTGCCAGATTCTTTTCTGAATCACATTATATCAACTTCAGCTTACCGAATACTCTGCTATGAAGATACAAAGAACCAGGTCTTAGTTCTTTTACAGCATAAGCGCTACTGGCAGGTAGTTTCATAATGCGTGGGAGTCATCACCAAAAACAAAAGTGAAGGTACCTTTAACAATATCACCCATGATTGTTTGAACCCTGGCACATGCCAGTTTATTACTTCAGATCTGTAAAGAGACCCATTATTTTTTGAAACACACCACCATAAACCTCATGCAATGTATGCAATCACAGAATAAGCCTTTATTTGCCTGATCTACCTAGTATAGTATAGTATTGTTCTTACAGACGTATTTAGTATCAACTGAAGTTTGTAATTCAATTTAGTAGATCTTCCTCAAAGTAGCTCATTCATTTAAAACTCTGCCTTTCCAGGAAAATCCATCATGCTTCCATTTGGTTGTAGCTACACTTCTCCCTCCGTCTTCGCTGTGATACTGAAAAACCGCAAATAACTTTTTTATATGTTTTTTGCTGTTTTCTTTTAAAATATGGTGAATTTCAAGTGATGTGTATGATTCAATTGATGTAATATTGTGTACTTGATGGAAGATGAAAAATGAATAAATAATTGGAAAAATAAAATAAAATATGGTGAAACCGCGAATAACATGGTGGGAGACCTGGCCTGTTTCTGAAGGAGAGGCAAAACACGCTGACCAAAGTGCTGGGAATCAGTGATTTCTCTATGCAAGCTGATGTAATTTGGGGGGAGGAGCCAGCAACCTAAAAACTGTGAATAATCAAAACCTCGAATACGGAGGGAGACATGTATAATCATAGTTTGATGTTTACAAAATAGCAAAATTGGTTGTGTCATATCCACTTTTATAAACTGTCAATCGTCTTCAAAGGTCACCAAATCCAGCAACAGGTATGTTGAACTGGCACACTAGCCGAAGGAAGATATGCAACAACAGTGCCACCTAGTAGGGCCTGTAGGGAAATGCACTGGAGAGTTCCTAGAATGCTCCTGTGTGGTGCATGGTTGACCTCTGCTGACATTATGCCTGGAAATTCAATGCCAGGCCGAGTCCACCTTTGGCATTAAATTTAAGAACATAAGAATTGCCGCTGCTAGGTCAAATCAGAGCCCCATCATATCCAGCAGTCCGCTCCCGCAGTGGCCTTAGGTCAAAGACCGGTGCCCTAACTGAGTCTAGCCTTACCTGGTACGTTCTGGTTCAGCAGGAACTTGTCTAACTTTGTCTTGAATCCCTTGAGGGTGTTTTCTCCTATAAAAACATAAGAATTGCCGCTGCTCGGTCAGACCAGTGGTCCATCGTGTCCAGCAGTCTGCTTACGCGGCGGCCCCAGGTCAAAGACCAGTGCTCTAAATGAGTCCAGCCTCACCTGTGTACGTTCCAGTTTAGCAGGAACTTGTCCAACTTTGTCTTGAAACCCTGGAGGGTGTTTTCCCCTATAACAGACTCCGGAAGAGCGTTCTAGTTTTCCACCACTCTCTGGGTAAAGAAGAACTTCCTTATGTTCGTATGGAATCTATCCCCTTTTAACTTTAGAGTGCCCTCTTGTTCTCTCTACCTTGGAGAGAGTGAATAACCTGTCTTTATCTACTAAGTCTATTCCCTTCATTATCGGGATTGTTTCGATCAAGTCCCCTCTCAGTCTCCTCTTTTCAAGGGAGAAGAGGCCCAGCTTCTCCAATCTCTCACTGTACAGCAACTCCTCCAGCTCCTTAACCATTTTAGGCACTCTTCTCTGGACCCTTTCGAGTAGTACCATGTTCTTCTTCGTGTACAGCGACCAGTGCTGGACACAGTACTCCAGGTGAGGGTGCATCATGTCCCGGTACAGCGGCATGATAACCCTCTCCGATCTGTTTGTGATCGCCTTCTTAATCATTCCTAGCATTCTGTTCGCCCTTTTTGCTGCCGCCGCCGCCACATATTGTGCAGATGGCTTCATCGACTTGTCGACCAGTACTCCCAATTCTTTTTCTTGGGGGGTCTCTCCAAGTACTGCACCGGACATCCTGTATTCGTGTATAAGATTTTTGTTACCGATATGCATCACCTTACACTTATCCACGTTAAACCTCATTTACCATGTCACAGCCCATTTCTCGAGCGTGTTTGTCACGTTGCAGTCTTCGCAATCCTTCTGTGTCTTCACTACTCTGAATAACTTTGTATCGTCCATAAATTTAATCACCTCGCTCGTTGTACCAATTTCTAGGTTGTTTATAAATATGTTGAAGAGCACGGGTCCAAGCACTGAACCCTGCGGCACTCCACTCATGATGCTTTTCCAGTCTGAGTATTGTCCATTTACTCCCACTCTCTGTTTCCTATCCACCAACCAGTTTTTAATTCACGTGAGTATTTCACCCTCGATTCCATTGCTCGTAAATTTTCGAAGCAGTCATTCATGCTGGACCTTGTCAAACACCTTCTGAAATCCAGATGTACAATGTTGACCGGGTCACCCTTGTCTATCTGCCTGTTTACTCCCTCAAAGAAGTGCAGCAAGTTCTTCAAGCAAGATCTTCCTTTGCTGAAGCCGTGCTGGCTGGTCCGCATCAGACTGTGCCCATCAAGGTGATCAATGATGCGGTCCTTTATCAGCTCCTCTACCATCTTTCCTGGTACTTACCAGTCTGTAGTTTCCCGGATCTCCCCTCGAACCTTTCTTGAAGATTGGCGTAACATTTGCCACTTTCCAGTCCTCAGGAATACTTTCCGATTTGATCGACAGATTGGCTATTAGTTGAAGCAGTTCAGCTATAGTCCCTTTCAGTTCCTTGATGACCCTCGGATAGTCCATTTGGTCCCGGGGATTGCTCTTTAGCCTATCAATCTGCCTGTATACCTCTTCTAGACTGATTGTCAGCCCTGTCAGTTTCCCGTCTTTGTTTCCAGCATAGAGCCTAATGGGTTCCAGTATGTTAAGTATATCCTCTTCGGTAAATACAGACGCAAAAAATGTAGTTCAGTTTGTCGGCAATTTCTTTATCTTCCTTTAGCACTCCCTTTATTCCTTGGTCATCCAACTGCCCCATCGCTTCCTTCGCAGATCGTTTCCCCTTAATTTATCAAAAGAACGGCTTGAAGTTTTTCTCCTCTTTGGCTATTTTTTCCTCGTAGTCTCTTTTGGCCCCTTTTACCGCCTTATGGCACCAGCTTTGATGATGTTTGTACTTTTTCTAGTTTTCATCCATTTTTTGTACGTTTTCCATTCCTTAAATGAAGTCGTCTTGTCTCTAATTGCTTCCTTCACCGCTACAGTGAGCTACACTGGTTCCTTGTTCTTTTTCCTCTTGGATCCCTTGTTGATAGGCAGTATATATAGATTTTGTGCCTCGGTGACTGTGTCCTTAAAAAGGTACCATGCTTGCTCTAGCGTTTTTACAGTGCTTATCCTCTTCCCCACCATGAGTCTCATCCCTTCATAATTTCCTTTATGGAAGTTCAGTGCCGTGGCCGTCGTTCTGGATCAATGTTTTGCCGCTGCGGCTCACTATATCTTCTCCTATATCTATATCTTGGCTCCTGGTAGGCAGGTCACCAGCCGATCCTGTCTTCCTCCCACTATGTGGCTGTTGACTTATCTGATGATGGAGTCCCCCACGATGATTGCTGTCCTCTCTATCTTCTCTTGCTTCTCTAGCCGCAGGTCCGTTTCCTATGTGCACTTCCATCTTCCCTCATCCTGGTGTTGGCTTGTACTGGACTCATCTTTCTGTGGGTTCCCTCTGCTGTTTCCAGATCTCACTGCTGCGTCACCTATTTCTTCCTTGTGGTTGTCCTCCAAGTGGTCATCACTGACTGTAGTGTATCTTGGCAGCTCCGCTGTTGTTGGTGATTTTCCACGGCCTCTCTGTTTGCCTGCTCAATGAACTGCTCTAACTCCCTGACTTCTTCCTCAATGGTTTCCTCTGTCATTAAGTTTTCTGCCTCTTTGTCCTCCTCTTCTACTGCTCAAAGAGCTTCTAGTTCCAGTATTCTGCCCTCCAGGAGTCTGACTTCTTAATCTTCTTCCCTACCATGAGTCTCATCCCTTTGTGATTCCCTTTTCGGAAGTTCAGTGCCGTGGCTGTCGTTCTGGTTCGATGTTTTGCCTCTGTGTCCAGGTGGAAAGCGGATCATATTATGATCACTGCTTCCTAGCGTCCCTTCTATTCTACATCTTGCGCCGGTCCTTGTAGTCCATTTAGAATTAAGTCCAGAATTGCATTTCCTCTCATATTTTCCTTGACAGGTTGTTTCAGGAAGCAATCACCTACAGCATCCAGGAACTTGGTCTTCCTACTGCAGCCGGAGGTGCCTAGGTTCCAGTCTATCCCCGGATAATTGAAGTCGCCCATGATAACTGTATTGCCTCCCTTGCAGTTGAGTTTAATCTCGTCCGTCATTTCTCTATCAGTTTCTTCAGACTGGGAGTCGGTAGTAGATGCCGATCTTCGTTTCTGTTCCATTTGTTCCTGGAATTATGGCCCATAGAGACTCTACCTATAAAAACTATCAATAAAAACAAGAGAAAAAGGAAGCCGATATGGTTCTCCAACCTAGTGGCTGAGAAAATAAAGGCGAAAGAGTTGGTGTTCATGAAATATAAAAAAACCCAAGAAGAGGAGAGCAGAAACAACTACAGGGTGAAACTGAAAGAAGCCAAGAGAGAGATACATTTGGCGAAGGCACAGGCGGAAGAACAAATGGCTAAAAATGTAAAAAAGGGAGATAAAAATTTTTTCAGATATATTAGTGAAAGGAGGAAGATAAAAAATGGAATTGCTAGGCTAAAAGATGCTGGGAACAAATATGTGGAGAGTGATGAGGAGAAAGCAAATGTGCTAAACAAATACTTCTGTTCTGTGTTCACAGAAGAAAATCCTGGAGAAGGACCGAGATTGTCTGGCAAAGTTACACGAGAAAATGTAGTAAATTCTGCGCCGTTCACGGAGGAGGGTGTTTATGAGCAACTTGAAAAACTGAAGGTGGACAAAGCGATGGGACCAGACGGGAACCATCCCAGGATACTAAGGGAGCTCAGAGAGGTTCTGGCGAGTCCTATTAAAGACTTGTTCAACAAATCTCTGGAGACGGGAGTGATTCCTGGGGACTGGAGGAGAGCAGATGTGGTCCCTATTCATAAAAGTGGTCACAAGGATGAAGCAGGAAACTACAGGCCGGTGAGCCTCACTTCAGTTGTTGGAAAAATAATGGAAGTGTTGCTGAAAGAAAGGATAGTGTACTTCCTTGAATCTAATGGGTTACAGGATCAGAGGCAACATGGCTTTACAAAAGGTAAATCGTGCCAAACGAACCTGATTGAATTTTTTGATTGGGTGACCAGAGAGCTGGATCGAGGACATATGCTAGATGTAATTTACTTGGATTTCAGCAAAGCCTTTGATACAGTTCCTCATAGGAGGCTGTTGAACAAACTTGAAGGGCTGAAGTTAGGACCCAAAGTGGTGAACTGGGTCAGAAACTGGCTGTCGGACAGAAGCCAGAGGGTGGTGGTTAATGGAAGTTGCTCGAAGGAAGGAAAGGTGACTAGTGGAGTCCCTCAGGGTTTGGTGCTGGGGCCAATCCTGTTCAATATGTTTGTGAGTGACATTGCTGAAGGGTTAGAAGGAAAAGTGTGCCTTTTTGCAGATGATACCAAGATTTGTAACAGAGTAGACACCGAAGAGGGAGTGGAAAATATGAAAAAGGATCTGCAAAAGTTAGAGGAATGGTCTAATGCCTGGCAACTAAAATTCAATGCAAAGAAATGCAGAGTAATGCATTTGGGGATTAATAATAGGAAGGAACCATATATGCTGGGAGGAAAGAAGCTGATATGCACGGACGGGGAGAGGGACCTTGGGGTTATAGTGTCCGAAGATCTAAAGGTGAAAAAACAGTGTGACAAGGCAGTGGCTGCTGCCAGAAGGATGCTGGGCTGTATAAAGAGAGGCGTAGTCAGTAATGTAATGTAATTTATTTCTTATATACCGCTACATCCGTTAGGTTCTAAGCGGTTTACAGAAAATATACATTAAGATTAGAAATAAGAAAGGTACTTGAAAAATTCCCTTACTGTCCCGAAGGCTCACAATCTAACTAAAGTACCTGGAGGGTAATAGAGAAGTGAAAAGTAGAGTTAGAGGAAAAATAAAAATAAAATAAACATTTTAACAAGACAGCATTGATCTAAATACTTTGGAAGGTAGAAGAGAGGAGAGAAAGGAATAGAAGCAGAAGGGGGAGCCGTTGAACAGTAGAATTCTGGAGAAATTTAAATGATAGAAATAGAACAAAACAAAGACAAAAGGCAAAACAATAGATAAGATTAAAGATAAATCATAAGCTGGAAAGAAAAATAAAATAAAAAAGGTGTTGATGACCCTGTACAGGTCATTGGTGAAGCCCCACTTGGAGTATTGTGTTCAGTTTTGGAGACCGTATCTGGCGAAAGACATAAGAAGACTTGAGGCGGTCCAGAGGAGGGCGACGAAAATGATAGGAGGCTTGCGCCAGAAGACCGTATGAGGAGAGACTGGAAGCCCTGAATATGTATACCCTAGAGGAAAGGAGAGACAGGGGAGATATGATTCAGACATTTAAATACTTGAAGGATATTAACGTAGAACAAAATCTTTTCCAGAGAAAGGAAAATGATAAAACCAGAGGACAAAATTTGAGGTTGAGGGGTGGTAGATTCAGGGGCAATGTTAGGAAATTCTACTTTATGGAGAGGGTAGTGGATGCCTGGAATGCGCTCCCGAGAGAGGTGGTGGAGAGTAAAACTGTGACTGAGTTTAAAGAAGCGTGGGATGAACACAGAAGATTTAGAATCAGAAAATAATATTAAATATTGAACTAAGACCAGTTACTGGGCAGACTTGCACGGTCTGTATCTGTGTATGGCCGTTTGGTGGAGGATGGGCAGGGGAGGGCTTCAATGGCTGAGAGGGTGTAGATGGGCTGGAGTAAGTCTTAACAGAGATTTCGGCAGTTGGAACCCAAGCACAGTACCGGGTAAAGCTTTGGATTCTTGCCCAGAAATAGCTAAGAAGAAAAAATTAAAAAAAAAAAATAAAAATTTAAATTGAATCAGGTTGGGCAGACTGGATGGACCATTCATGTCTTTATCTGCCGTCATCTACTATGTTACTATGTTACCTTATTTTTAATTTCCGGCATGTTCTCTCCAGTAGACTCGATTCCCTCTTTGATGTATAGGGCAATACCCCCACCTTTTTGCCATCTCTGTCTCTGCAGTATAGCTTGTATCCCAGTAGCATAGTGTCCCAGACGTTTTCCTCGTTCCACCATGTTCGTGATGCCGATGATGTCAAGGTTATATTTTTGTGCCATAGCTTCCAATCCCCCCATCTTATTCCTTAGGCTCCTTGTATTCTGTGACAGCGAGAGTCCTGTCATGCTGGAAGAAACCCTGCAGTGCTCTAAAACTATCCCTAAACCTACCCCTAGAATCAGGCAAGTTAGGAAAACTGCCCTGCAGAATTTATCCACAGTGAAAGGCAACCGAAAATGACCCGATTACACTTGCCTAGTTCTAATGTAGGGAATGCTAAAAGCAGAGAACTACAAGGACTAGCATGCACCAGGCAGGTGATAGCAAAACCCACAAAGGGATTAGCTCCTGCAATCAGTTCTGGGGGCACGGTTAATGAGCAGGGAAGCTATCCAGGCTCATTAGCAAAGCACCAGAGAACCACAGTTGTTTGAGGGGCAATCAGCCCATGCTAGAGAAAAAGGTGTGTTCTCTAGGCAGAAGCATAAACAGCCACAAGCTTACAGGATACCTGAATCCTTGGAGAGAGGCAGACCCATGCCAGCCAGGATTCAGAGGACAGAAACCAGCATTCCCCACAGAAAGCAAGGTGTAAACCTCAGGACTAAAACTTCTAATCATTCTTCTGAAGGTAATGATGATTCTGATACAGAAAGGCCAGAAGAATAGTTTGTAAAATGATGTGGAAATGGAACCTGAGAAGTCATGCTTGTTTGAGAGCATGATTACAGAGTAAAGTTTGAGGAAAGTAAAACTGCTGTTTCTGATAAGGTGGTGTTGCCTCCGAAGAGTTAAGAAGTACTGCCTCTGATTGAATTAAGAATACCAGAAGAGTTAAGAATCACTGTTTTTTCTGAATTTGTATAATCACAGGAGAACTGTGGGGAACCTGTCCAAGTAGTGCAAGCAGGCTGCAGGTTCCAGGACTTGAAATTGAAAAGTTATTTTTGTGTTTGCTTGAACTTTAGTAATGAATAAAGCATGGTGGGCTAAAAGGCTGTTTAGCCACCAATGAGAGTTTTTGTTTTGTATATTTTGGAATTGCACTACAATAGAAACCCAGAAAATGAAGTCATCTTAAAATTCACCTTAAACACCTGTACTGGACCTTTATATTTTGATGCAGACACCCCTCTACCCCTCCATGCCTCATTTCTTAATTTAATCTGGACAGTTCCATTAGGTCCACAAGCAGAATTCATTTGTTCTCCTTTCCATCGTTGAAGGATTCCTGGACAGAACTCTTGCCTCCTAGGCAGGCAAATGGAACGACTGGATGGCTAACATCATCAACCATTCCTCATCTTACCTCAATGTTAGAAAATCAATAAAAACGAATTTGTTTAACCGATTGTAACCTATGAATTTAGTGTAGCACTCCTCCCAACCTGTACCTTATTTTTGATGACTTTGCATTGTAACTTTTTCGACTTTGTATTGTAACTACTTCGATCACTTTGTATTGTAACTACTTCGCCGATTGTCCAGCACCTCTTGTTGTAAACCGCCTCGAACTATCATGGCTTTGGTGGTATATAAAAATAAAATTATTATATTATTATTATTCAACCGCTCAGCTAAGGCTTGGATGACCCAGGTCAGGGCTCGGGCTACTCCAGTCCAGATCTTACCTGGTCACAGTTTGTGTACAAACACTTGAGTTTGCGGCCTGTTACTTTCTTGCATTTCTTTCCCTCTTGTATCCCTTTTGATCCATCAGGATTTTTATCTTGCCTATGATCTGGTGAGTCTTCCCTGCAATCCTCCAATATCATCTGGGTATACCGTTTCCCGAACCATCAACTCTTGGTCAACTGTCGGCTTTCCCCTTCTTCCTAGTTAAAAAACTTCTCAGTTATAAATTGGGGAAAACATGCACATCCGGGGAGGGGAATATGTTTTTGGCATTTATTAAGAAATATAGAAGGGTTGATTATAAGTATTTTTATGAAGTGTTTGTAAATTGGAAAGTGGGTGGGAGAAAATAAGTCTTGTTTTTATTCTATTAAGTATATTGTGCTGTAATGATAATAATTTATGTAAATGCATCATCTTTTGTGCACAATTGAAGTTTTAAAAATGAATAAAGAATATAAAAAAAACAAAAAACTTCTCAGTTTCTCGCTTGATGTTGCTTGCAAATAGCCTCGTCCCGTCTCCGCTGAGGTGGAGTCCATCCTTCCTGTATAGCTTTCTCTTCCCCCAGAACGTTGTCCAGTTGCACACAAAGTGGAATTCTTTTTCCTCACACCAGCGCCTCATTCATGTGTTGACTGCTTGCAGCTCCATCTGCCTCTTCTCATTGGCCCTAGGTACCAGCAGGATCTCCAAGAACGCTATCCTCAGCATTCTGGTCTTCAGTTTCCTTCCTAGCATCTGGAACTGGTCCTTCAGTGCTTCCCTGCAGTAGTTCTTGTTGCTCACGTTGTTTGTCCCCATGTGGATCTCCCTCTTCCACGCTGTCGATGATCCTGTCGATGCGGCTCACTATATCTTCTACCTTGATTCCTGGTAGGCAGGTCACCAGCTGATCCTTTCTTCCTCCTGCTGTGTAGCTTGTTAAATGTGATATTCAGCTGAGTCCCCCACAAATAGCTGGTTTTCAGTTAGGTGCTAAGTTAGTACTGCTAAGCAGTTAACCCTAAAGAGCCATTTCTAAATGGTTAAATTGCTTGGAGTTATTAAGCAGGTGTTTTTCTCAATCAATGCTGTTGCTGGCTTTCAAGAAGCAGCTGGAAGTGCGTTTAGGCCTTTGGTCAGGCTGTTCCCTCACCTGGCAATTGTAGCATGGACATTTTCTTTCTGCTCCTTTTCCCCTTCCACGGCTGTGAGGAGGCTCTGGAAGGTTCCTGATGTCTTCAGTTCCTGCACTGTCTCAGCAATCACATCTGTCACGAACTGCCTGCCAAGAACCACACACAAATTCATGTAAAGTGTTCTGAGCTCCCCTGGGAAAATGGTCTAGAACATTGAATGAATAAATAAAGAACCTTAAGGTAGAGGGAAGGGAAATTCAGGACAATCTAAAAATTGGAGCCATTTAAAATGAAAATGATCAAACACTTAATACTAACAAAAAAAAGGGTTAGGGGTCCTTTAACTAAGGCGCGCTAAACGCTAACGCATCCAAAGACTATAATGGACACATTAGCGTTTAGCAGCTAGCGTACCTTAGTAAAAGGACCCCTTAATTTGGTGATGATGCAATGTACATCACTTTTCACTAAATGAATGTAGGCTCCTTTTTTTGATGATGTACAAAAGCCTATATTAGGACCTACCCCAAAAATCATGCTGGGGAAACACGGTACCATAAGAAGTCTAGGCCTCCACTGTTAAGACAGAGTCCTCACGCCACCTCTCTTATCGCTAACTCATGCCTATACTGGATTATATGTCTTATCCTTATTTGTAGTCCTTACTTCGACTATCATATTGTAACTACTTCGATCACTTTGTATTGTAACTACTTTGCTGATTGTCCGGCACCTCTTGTTGTAAACCGCCTCGAACTATCATGGCTTTGGTGGTATATATATGTATGCAAACTTGTAACCCGTTCTGGGCTCTTTTGGAAGGACAGACTAAAAAATGGAATGAATGATTAAATCAATCAATCAATCAGGCTATACTAATAATTGGAAAACGGTTCCTGTGGGGAACCCCTCAATGGAGCTGGCTCTCTATTCTCATTTGTATGCTCTTTCTGTCTTGTTTATTTGTCCTCCAAGTTTGCTTTTTTTTGTCTGGCCTGATCATTCTACCCTCACCTGTCAGCCTGAACCTTTCTAAGGTTATCTGATGACGGAGGGCTCTGTTTTGCTGCCTTGTTGAAGAGGAAATGAGTTCTTCTTAGGTCACCACTTGTCTCATGCAGCTGCTGCTCCAGTTCTATAAGCTTCTCCGTATCGACTGGTACTGCTGACCGGACATCAGCCCTGGATAACATCAGCTTTTCAAACTTCGATTCTAGCTGCTTCTGATTTGTCAGTATTTTATTGATTTCACATCCAATAACCTGGACAACAGAGAATCTGAATTAGAAGAGGTTTTGGATTTAGCCTGGCCTTTTTAATTAAAATCCCAAGTATAATAGGTATTTTCCTGCCCCAAGAGGGCTTCCAAGCTGTTTGTAGCTGCTCTAATCATCTGGACTGCTACAATGGTTCATAGTAAAGATGCAAATTCAGACGTGGCTCAGGTTCCCTCTTCTCGGATCAGCTAGGGTTAGGGATGTGAAGGTTGGGCTCCCATACCCAAGTCCTGGGCTACCACTGCCTTCTAATGAGTCCTACTCCAAGTGTGTGTTTCAGTAAATCCCTAAGTCAGTGTTCATAAACTTTTGGTGGCCACAACCCCAATTCATAGAACCGCCAAATAAATATTAGCTTCTTACCTCGATAATCTTTCTTGTAGATGTGTCTAGCAGTCCTGAATGCTAGAGTTATCCATCTGAACCTGCAAGTTGTTTGCAGAAGGATATTACACATCTTTCAATTCTGCCTCCCAGTGGGCTTACTCCTGCCCGCTCAGTTTGTACGAAAGCAGTCAAGAACCACTGGAATAGTAGACATCACTCCCTATGTAACCTCTTGGGCTCCGCAGTGCTGACACACCTGTGCTTCACCAAGTCACCTTCGAAGGACTCTAGGAAGGATATCTTGTAGAACTCCAGCCCTAGAGGATTCAAGAGGAGGCTAAGCCCTTGGCTCCTACTCCCCCCCCCCCCACACCTTGCGTGGCCCATGGAACACAACAGTCCTCAGCTGACCATCCATTGCAAACCTGGCATGATATAGGGGTAGGAAGGCCTAAGGGGTCCATCCCTGTTTAGTTTAAGCTAAATCAAGGGGGTTGGAGGCAGATGGAGGCTTTAGAGAAAAAAATGGGAAATTCAAGACAGCCGCTGCAGCAGCAATCTTGGCACCAAATCCATCCCAAGGGCAAAATATTAAAAGATAAAAAATGTCAAAAAGGGATTTCTAGAGGAGGGGAACACTATTCTTGGTCCCAGAATTCAGACCTCCCATAGGCTCCAATAGCCTTACTGTGCCATGCTCAGAACTGCAGCAGGGAAATTGGAGAAGTCCTTTGCTTCAAATTTTCTCTGCAAAAAGTGGTCTTTGGGCTGCCAGATGGACCAATGACAGACAGATCCTCAACTCCTCATGTTGTGATGGGGCAGGATCACACAGCTGGCCCACGATTCAGTAAAACGAACCATTACAAGCGTTCTCGTACCACAGTTTGGACACTGAAACCCGCTTTTTGAACCACCGTCTGTGACTTTGAACTGAACTGTTTCAATATAAGACCCCTGAGGCAGGCCTTAGGGCCAAAACACGTACGTGTTGGGTCATGTACGTGAATAAAAAGATTGAGCACCACAAGTCACCTCTTGGTTTTCTGCATACCTCTTCCTATACACCCTAGCGTCCTTCTAGCTTTCACTGTCGCCTTTTCAACCTGTTTGGATACCTTAAGATCATCACATACTATCACAACCAAGTCTCACTCCTCTTTCGTACACAAAGTTCTTCACCCCCTAAACTGTACCGTTCCCTTGGGTTGTTTTTTTTAGCATGACCTTACATTTCTTATCATTAAATCTTAGCTGCCAAATTTTAGACCATTCTTCAAGCTTTGATACACCATGAGGGGTATGTATCGCAAATTTTGGTATCATCTGCAAAGAGGAAAATCTTACCTGATAGCCCTTCAGCAATATTGTTTACAAAAATGTTAAAAAGAATAGGCCCAAGAACTGAACCTCGGGGCACACTACTGGTAACATCCCTTTCCTCAGGATGAATTCCATTTGTCGCCTTCCACTCAACTGGTTTGGTATCCATACTGAGGACACTCAATTTATTTGACACCTATGTGGAACAGTGTCAAAAGCTTTGCTACAATCTAAATAAACCACATCTAGCATTCTCCTATTCAAATCACTGGCCACCGTCAAATAAATTGGTCAGATTTGTCTGACAAGAACTGCCATGTTGTCTTGGGTGCCTCAGTTTATCTCATTTTCCCCCTACATTGTACAGTGTTGACATAAATGAATTATTTTGCCCTCTATATCTGCCTTTTCAAAGTGGAATGTGATGTATTTAGTCTGAAGTTGCTGCATCTCTTTCGTGTCAGGAAGCTTACATTGCCACCATCCAGCCTTTCATAGTAAGACACCGGCATGATGTATCCCAGAATGGAAAGCTGATCCAAGCTGTCCTCCAGTACAGTGTTAATCCGCAGAACATCTAGGAGTGAAAGACATTGCCTCACTTGGTCCATTCTGACTTATCTCCAGGCTGCCAGGGAACATCAGACAAGAAAAGAATTTCTGTGAGTTTTTTGTAATTTGCTCACCACTCCAATGCCATAACAGTGCCTGTTATTAACATTATTGTATTATAATGCTTTATCAATCTTACTCCTGTACTCTGCTTCCCTACTCATCTTCTGTCCCATCATCCTTTCTTCTCTCTCTCCTATATATATATCCTTCTCATTTTTCCCTCCTCTCTCCCACCTACTCATCCCTTCTGTTTGCTTCATTCCTTCTTTCCTCTGACTCCTGCATTTATCCCATTTCCCCTGCCTTTTACCAACCATTCCTCTATTTTCCTTCCTCTAATTCTTTGTTCTTCTCTTTCCTTCACTCAGAACATCTTTATTGATGCCCTCCTGGCTAGGGAGGTAGGGACAAAAAATAACAGAATGAAAAAGTGTGTGAGATAAACACAGAGAGTGGAATTAAAGCAAAACTGAAATGACCTTCACACATATAGAGAGGTGTAACCTACACAGTGCATTAGGTACAAATCTGGCCGCTCTTTTGGGTAGACTGGATAGACCAACTTTATCTGCCATCATTTATTATTTTACTATGTCTATAAAATACTGAGTGGAGTGGAATGGGTAGACATGAATCGCTTAATTACTTTTTAAAAAATACAAGGACTAAAGGACATGCAATGAAGCTAGTAAGCACATTTGAAACAGAGAAAATATTTTTTTCACTCAATGTGTAATTAAGCTCTGGAATTCATTGCCAGCGAATGTGGTAAAAGCAGATAGCTCTTTAACCCTCCAAATTGTGCGCTCCTGTCTCAATAACTCCACTCCCTCCAGCCCCCGAAGCATCAGTGACAGCTGGTCCTGATAACACCCTTCCCTCCAGCCCGAAGCAGCACAGCCAGTCCTGACAACCCCCCAACACACACACACACACACTTACCTGAAGCAGTAGTGTCAGTTGGTGAGCAGAAGCAGTGCCATAAATAATAATAATAACTTTATTCTTCTATACCGCCATAGTCGTGAGACTTCTAGGCGGTTTACATTGAAGAGGGCTGGACAGTCAGCGAGTTACAAAATGCAGAGATAAGAGAAATACAGCATGCAGAATAAATTTTTGGTCTTATACGCAGGAGTGGACATGTTTGAAATATGAGAAATCGATTTAGTGTTTTGTGTAAATACTTTTTAGGTGATATTTCTGTGGACTAAGGCAGTTTTTATGGCTTTTCTAAAGGCGTCATAGGTCAGTCTTGCTCCATTAATGTAGTTGTCTAACCAGTGTTGTTGTTTGTTTGCTTGTGGCCAGCCCCAGAAGGGCCTTTCCTCTGCCTCATCACTTCCTCTGCTCACTGGCCATCTACTGCTTCGGGTAGGGAAGGGAGGGGGGTGTTGGCAGGACTGGCTGCCGCTGTTGCTTCAGAGGCTGGAAGGAGATTTGGGACTGCTGCTTCAGGAGAGAAGCAGGTAGGTAAGGGGGGGCCACGCCGGACCCATGCTGGGGGGGTGGGGGTGGGGAGGTTAATGATCTCCCCCTTCTCACTAACTCCAATGACAATTTTAACTATGATCAATTGCAATTTCTTGTTAATTTTTGTTCCAATAGCTTCATTACTTGTATATATAGTTCATTGTAATTTCTTATTAAGTTTTGTTTAATTGATGTGAACCGCCTAGAACTCCTTGGGTATGGCGGTATACAAAAATAAAGTTATTATTATTATTAATGGACGCTGGACCCATAAGTGGGGGGAGAGAAAGTGACCCAGAAAGAAGGGAAGAACAGATGCTGGACCTACAAGTGGGGGTCGATAGGCGAGAAGGGAGGCAAAACTCCAGTTATCCGGCATCCAACAACCCCCATGGGTGCTGGATAAGTGAGAGGCTTGATCGCCATTTGGTCTCTCCGTTCATTGAAAGCGATGGGACCCCCCCCCCCCTGGCATCTGTAGAGGGTGCCAATGGGCCGGTTAATGCCCCCCTCCCTCCCTTACCCTCCTGGCGGGCGAAAGTGCGGCGTTTACCTCCCGTTTCCAAGGCAACCGTTCCCGGCAGGTAACGCCCCTCGGGGTCCTCGGCCACGTACTGAGGCCGGAAGCTCAACCGTTGACTTTATTTCTTGGGCTTTGGCTGACGCCTTTTTCAGTTGCGCTGAAGGCGGCTTAGCGCCCGCTGCTCTTCTCCGCAGCTGCCTGCTGGACTTTGGGGTCAGGCGGCGCCGGGGACACCTCAGCGCCGGTCCTTTACGCTCCCAGCCTGCCCCCCGCTCTTCCTTTGCCTCCATCTTGGACGTCGGGGCGGGTGAGTAACGGCGAGCGGCGGAAGCGCAGAGGGCGGCCGAGCTGGGGAAAGCGCCTGCGGAGCGTCCAGGGCCCCGTCTGCCTTACGTCTCGCGGTGGTTCCCGGGGGCGCAGCTGGCAGGATGGCGGCGATGGCGGACGGATTGAGGCGCCGGCCGCTCGGCGTCGGCCCCTCGACTGCTGCCTTTCTACCCTTCTCCTCCATCTAGCTGCCCCCTATTCCTGGAATAAGCTACCCGAGTTTGTCCGCCCAGCCCCTTCCCTTGTTTAAAAGCAGACTGAAAACCCATCTTCAACCCAGAACCCTACTCCCTATTGCCCACCAACCCCGTTCCCCTTAACTGTATCCATGAGTGTAAGCTCTTTGGAGCAGGGACTCTGAAATAATTCATAGTAGTAGGAGTGTGAAGAGCTTCAGTCTTTGGGAAGCACAGCTGAGATTGTGATGTCACAATGCCTCATTCTACCAATAAGAGCCAACCTCATCAGTGATGTCACAATGGCTGTACTCCCTTCCCCTCCAACAGATTAACCATTCCCCTTAACTGTATCCATGGTATCCTGTTTAGACTGTAAGCTCTTTGGAGCAGGGACTGTTTTTTTCTTTGTGACTCTGTACAACACTGCATACATCTGGTAGCATTATAGAAATAATTTACATGAACTCTTGATTTTTTTTTGGGGGGGGGGACTCTAATAGGTAGCAATACCCCGTTTCTGTCAGCGCTGGATCCACCTATCCTAAAACCAGGCTGTGTTCCCAGTGCGGGTTCAATTGTGTCCATTTTCTAACCATCTTTTATCAGGGTTCCACTAAAAACAATTTTGCCTTGCATTAAAATCTCTACAAGCTCTAAAGATGTCCTGTTTGTGGGTTTACATGTCTCCCAGTCCTCAGGTTACAAGAAAAAACAGTATTACATGATACATTACAGCAAGGGTGTCCAACCTTTTGACTTCCCTGGGTCGCTTTGGCCGAAAAAAATGTTTCTGGGGCCGCGCAAACCCTGCAGCAAGACAGAGGAGGGTGCTGGCAAGACAATAAACACCCGGGGGCAGCAGAGGAAAATACTGCATCACCCTCGACCGGGGCTGCACAAAATACTTCATGGGGCCGCAGGTTGGACACCCTGCATTACAGCGTTAATATACATTGTGGCAGTTTGGTTTAGCTCCTAAACCAAGGTTTGAATGCATTGCATTTAGTTCAGCGCTCACTCTCTTTTGCCTCTTAGTAATAAATGTCTTTTCTTTCAGGCTCGTCTGCATCAGACAGTAGCATAGCAAAATGTCTGGAAGGTATGGAATACGAAATTGTATTAAAGATGAAGCATAAGTAAAAGTGGTTTGGCATCTGGGTTGGCTCACTAATAAATTTAATTGCTCTTTTCTAGTAGTTTGTGGATTTGTTGTTTTTCTTTGTATACCACTTTGGATGGTTGTTCAGAAAGCAGCTTATAAGCTACATAAATTCTATCTTAGTCTGAAAAAGCAGTTTATTTGTTTTCTTTGATCGTCTTCTCCTTGCTTACTGTATATCGTCACATTAAGATAGGTGCACCAATGTTAGGAAATTAATTTTGTGCATTTGTTTACTAGGCTCTGGTCCAAGGCCATTTTTGCTGGCTACAAGCGTGGACTCCGGAACCAGCGGGAGCATACTGCTTTGCTGAAAATTGAAGGAGTCTATGCCCGTAATGAAACAGACTTCTACCTGGGCAAGAGATGTGCCTATGTGTACAAGGCTAAGAAGTGAGTTGACTTTGGCAAATGAGGGTGTTTTTTAAGCAGCCGCACTTTTCTCTGATTTCATTGCTACTGATACCTTTTCTAGGACTAACAAACAGCACTGACTTCATGCTCTGTTCTTGTCAGTGATAAGTCTGGTCAGTGATTGGCTTGGTTTTGTGGTTTACTTTCAAAACTAGAATATGACGCACAATGCAATGTGACACATCCAGTCTGTCTAAACTTATTTCTGATACATTGCCATGGACCAGTGGATTTCTAGCATCCCAGCAGTCCCTTGCTATGTGTACAGAAGAGAAGGAACTGTTTAGAGCAGGCAGTGATGGACTTGGCAGAATCTAAACAAGAGCAGTAGATGACTTGGTGGACATGCAAGTGCTTATACAGTGAGGTCTGTCTGACAAGCTGCCTGGAGCCTAAGAGCTACTGTAAATGTTTGGGCTATGGCTGCAGTAGTACCTGGGGTTCTTTAGATTGTTTTGGAGCCTCATAGATAAATGGGAAGGAGTCAGGTAAGCATCTTACATTCCCTATCTTCCTGAGGAATATCAGTGAAGATAACAAAAATTTGTCTAACCTGTAGTGACATGGGGACAAATTTTTTCGTCCCATTTCTGCAAACTCCATCCTCGTCTGTACAAGCCTCAAACACTTTAAAATCATAAGTGTTCAAGGCTTGTGCAGTTAAGGCAGAGTTTTCAGGAATGGGACAGGAACAGTGACAAATTTGTCCCCCGTGTCATTCTCTAGGGTGAATCTTCAATAGTGTGGACAGGATGAATCGTGGCTTTTTCTGCATTTCTGTATTTTTGTTGCTTTGATATTTATAGCAATGGGCACTGGAGGATTAAGTGACTTGCTCAGGGTCACAAGGAGTAGCACCAGGATTTGATCTCACAACCAGTGAGCCACACCTGTGATAGTGTGTCCTTTCTTTTTTTTCAGTCTAGTTGGGACTTCCATAACCTGTCATTTGTTGTAGTGGATTTTTCTCCCACTTCTAAAGAATTTAAAGAAAACATCTTCTGTTATGTTGGGGCCAGTGCTTAGGAAAGAGGTTTTCATTTCTCACTACCTTTGATGTTCACTGTGTACCATTTTCTCATTCAGTTTGGTGACGAGGCAGGGTGATGTAGCTCTCTGAAGTTATTCAAGAAATGTATTTAGTCCAGTTAAAAGGTTCTTTTTTTTCTCTTCTTAAACTTTTTCAGTGCATTCAAATGGGCTAACAAAGCAACACACTAGCAGATTCATGTGCTTAAAGGAGAGATCCTTTTCAGTGCTGCACATTTCACCTTAGTTGTGAGGTTATTGCGGCTGGGCTGACCTGAATGAATGCTTGCAGTAGAGAAGTGTATGGTTTGTTTTGGTGCACAAGAAAACAGACATATGCTTCTTGAAGTAACATTAACTTGACATTCTCTGGAAACAAATTCCAGAGTTTAATTTCACAGTGTTCTCCCCAGAAATTTTTTCCAGCCGGGTGGCATGAAAAAGTAGCTGGGTGGGGCGGGATGGGGAAATTTGGTTGTGCGGAAAATTAACCCCCTCTTTTACTAAAGTGCGCTAGCATTTTTAGCGCAGGAAAACTAACACCAGCTCAATGCTGGCATTAGCGTCTAGCGTGCGTGGCAATTCTGCGTGCACTAAGCACACACTAAAACCGCTATCACAGCTTAGTAAAAAGAGCCCTAAATGTGTACTATTTTTATTAGTTAATTATTATTATTTTCCAATGCTCAATCTGACTTCCTTTTTTAAGGTTTGACACTTATACAAGAATATTTTTACTAAATTTAAGAAGTATCCAATTCTAGAAGGGAATAATTAGGTATTTGCCCGCTTTCAAGTGGTATAGAGGTTTAAAAAAGGGAAATGCTTTAATGAAGTCATTAGGTTCAATCTAGCCATTTATTTCAGCACTTCTCTTCCCCTCCTCCCTCCCCAATTGGGTTCTGCAGCAGCACTTCTCTTCCCCTCCTCCCTCCCCAATTGGGTTCTGCAGCAGCACTTCTCTTCCCCTCCTCCCTCCCCAATTGGGTGCAGCAGCAGCACTTCTCTTCCCCACCCCCAATTGGGTGCAGCAGCAGCACTTCTCTTCCCCACCCCCAATTGGGTGCAGCAGCAGCACTTCTCTTCCCCACCCCCAATTGGGTGCAGCAGCAGCACATCTCTTCCCCACCCCCCAAAAAAATTGTGTGCAGCAGTAGAACATTTCTCTTCCCCCACCTCCCCCATTCGGTGCAGCAGCAGCATTTCTCTTCCCATCCCTCCCATCTCACACACCGGTCAGCAGAGTCATTAGGCAAGTTGTAAGCCTATCTTCCATAGGTCAGCGAAGGAGGGAAGCTTACAACTTGCTGCTCTTCCTTGTTTTGGGCCTTCTTCGTTGCCAGGTCCTGCCTTTGTGGAAACAGAAAGTAAGCAGGACCCGGCAGACAGGAAGGCCCGAAGCAAGGAAGAGCAGCAAGGTAAGTTTTAACTTCCCTCCGTCGCTGATCTATCTCCCGCATGCTCCGGGGATCTAATGGTATCGCTATCTGTGCTGGCTTCCCTTCTCTTCTCTTTTTAGATTGATGGACCATTCGAGTCTTTATCTGCTGTCATCCACTATGTTACATCCCTGTTGTCAGTTGCTGCTCTGTTTAAGGGGTGCTTGTATTTCTGATGCATCGGCTGTCCTCTCTGAAAGATCGAAAAGCATAGAGGCTCTCCCTAGATCCTTTTGCCATACTTGCCTCTGGCTGTCCATATATACTTGTTACATTTGACTTTTGAAAGATTTCTGGAGTATTTGCCTTTTCCTGGTCTTTGACCCCATATGCCACACCTATTTTTCTCTTTTGTAATATGATTATGGTGGGTTCCTGTATAAATGATAACATGTTTGATGTCCTGCACACTGAATACCCATCTTACTGTGTCCTAAGCTTGTTTTTCCCAAGAAATCATTCTCTTCTTGGCTCTCTTCTTTCTCTCTTGACAGTAACACCGTAACTCCTGGTGGCAAACCCAACAGAACACGTGTGATCTGGGGAAAGATAACCCGTTCCCATGGCAACAGTGGTATGGTACGGGCCAAATTCCGAAGCAATCTGCCTGCCAAGGCAATTGGCCACAGAATCCGTGTGGTAAGGGTCACACCTGGCAATTATTGCTGGAGCTTTTTTTGTATTCTTTACATTTTGCCTGGTAGCTCAGTTGTACCAGTTCATTCCAGCCTGTGAGACATGAGACGGTATTTCTTCTTCCTCCTGGGTAGATCTGGAACCTGAGCTGCTGCAACTGACTTGTATATTCAGAGCCCCCAGACTGTGTGAAGGTCCTCAGTTTATTCCTGTATGCAAATGTTCATTCCTAGTGTTTGATGTGAGGCATTTAGTCTTACTGAGACAGTCCCTGTATGGCACTGTGAGCCTTGTGGTTTGTATGTCTGTGTTGCCCGAGTGTTTAGCAGCCAAAGTGACATTAAACTATTTCCTAATGATAGCAGAGTAAAGGTTTTGTCTAACAAGAAGTTTCTGTAAGCTCTGGGTGTGTATATGCAACCACTGCCAACCACCCACAGTGACGTTATGGTCTCTAATGAGAGAAGAATAACAAGAAAAGGCAAGAAGGGTGTCTTTCCAACCAAAAATAAAGTCTTTATTTGAAGCATAAAGGTCCCAACAAGTTTCGGCAATTAGAAGACACCTTCTTCAGGGAACACTTTACTGTACTGTTCTGAACGCTACGAAACTGGGAGCCTTGTTGGGACCTTTTTGCTACAAATAAAGACTTTTTCTTTAGCACTCTCCAGACCAGTAGAGGTTAATCTTTATGATTAGGTATATATCCAATCATGACCAGCAGGTGGAGACTGAAAACAAAACTGTGAAATAGTACATAAATCCCCTTCTCTATTCTCATCAGTCTTCTTTCAGTCTCCAGCAGGTGTTGAGTGATCTGTACCCATCTCCCTTGGTAGGGCTGTTGGAATTTGTTTAGGGGGTTTCTAGTCCCTGTTTTTGGCCAGACAGAGCTTGTGCAGGCCCTGTTTGGGGGTCCGTCTGACCTAGGGGGTGTCAAACCCGGCGGATCTCGAGCGGGGTCCCTCCCCCCACTTCCTCCACCTCCCCACACTTCCTCCACCTCCCCACATTTTTTTAGAGGAGCCTCAGCAGTAAGCCTTGCCCCCTAAGTCAAGCAAGGCATATTGCTTCGAGAGCCTGTGGAGTCTGTTCTGTAAAACAAACAAACAAAAAAACAAGTTTCCCTTTAAGATAACTGTATTTTGTCATCTAACCGGCACTTTGTTTATAGCTAGGTCGCGTATGGAGCAATTGTGCCCTTCTCTGGGGGAGTGGTACACAATTTGGTCCAGCCGCGAGGCACTCGCGGCCGGCCTGAACTGGGCGGTTTGGGCCGGTGAGGTGGTGGAGCTCCGTCGGCAGCGGCTGCAGGTGCCCAGAGCTCCCCGCCGATGGTGCCTAGCGAGTCGGCAGGGAGCAGTGGGGAAGCCCGTTCTTCCCCAACCGCCCACGGAGGGATTCCCCGAACCACCGACGGTCAGGTTGCAAAGGATTCCCTCTCAGCTGATTTTTTGACAGCTGATGCTGACTTGCCTGTTTTAGCGGCTGGGACTGTTCAGGCTTCTCAGCCGCTATTGGCCATGGAGGGAGCATTTTTGGCGGGAACTTCGCCATTTTCTCTGTCTGGCCCCTCCATTTTGTCTGCAACCTCAGGTGGCCTTCCCCCTGTTTTGCAAACACAGGGGCAGTTTTCGGCAGGGAGTCCCTGGGGACCCCCGGGGGTTTTTTCCCCCTGATTTAATTTCTTTCTTTGTGCAGACAGTTGGGGGTCCCACGTGCGCCCGGGGGGTTTCGGGGGTGGTTTTCCTTCCGCATCCCTCTTTTCGTTTGGTGCCCCTCTTCCTCCTCCCTCATCCATGCGCCCGCGGGAGGGCTTGGATTGCGGATTGGTGGTTGGAGGAGCGTTTTGGCATGATTGAGGACCTGGCCGCTTTGGCGGGCTTCCAGGATCCTCTAGAGGGGACGGCCGCTGGCAGCGGGGCGTCGGGTTTCCCGTTTTCCATCACAGAGGCATCCATGGTGCGCTTTTTATTTAGAGGGATGCGCTTTTAGACCTGATTTAGCAGGTCTCTTCGGTGCTGCTTTTTTGACGATGCGCCACCGGAGACCCCGCGTATGGGGGCCCCTCTGCTTCAAGGGGGTCTGTCCTGTTTTCCCACTCTTTTCCTGTGGATCAGGAGTTTTCGGGATATCGTACTGGCGCAGTGAATTTCGCCTTTTCTGTTTGCGCGCGCCCTGGCTCGTTGGGATCACATCCTGGTGGGGGGATCGGGCTACCTTATTTTCGCCAGTGGTGGACGTGGTGGTCTCAGTGATTGGTAAGCGGCATACCGTGCCCGTTGCGGGCGGTTTCTGCCCTTAGGGTATCTGAGGAGTGTACGTAAAAGACACTTCTTAAACAGAATCTTGATGTCTCTGCCTTGGGGGTCCAGGTGGTTATTTATGTGGGGCTGGTGGCTCACACCATGTTTCGGTGGTTTGAGCGTGTCCTGGATCTTGAGTCTGATGTCTGGTCCTTTGTGGATCAGGAGATATCTGCCTTGTTCCTCTCGGATGCTCTTTCTGCCTTGGTGCGGTCTGCGGCTAAGTCTGGGGCTTTTGGTGGCCAGGCGCTGTACCTTGTTGCTTTGCGCTTGGTCGGCGGTTGCCGCGTCCAAATTTAATTTCCAAAAATTTCCCTTTCGGGGGTCGTTTTTGTTTGGAGAGGACTTAGATAAGTTGGTTCAGACTCTGACGGACTCTGAGATGCCCCATCTGCCTGAGGACCGTGCCCACCCGGCGTCTCAGGGTGGCACTGCCCAGGGGTATTTTGCAGGTTTTGCCCTGGGCATCCGACTGCTGCTTTTCAGGCTTCCAGTTTTTCCCCGGGGTCGGTTGGCTCAGCGCATGCAGTCCTTTCAGGGGGCCCGTCGGGGGGCTGGGAGTCCCCCCGCCGGTTTCCCCGCTGCCCGTCCTACCCGATGGCTCTTTGCCAGCGCCCCTTTGGTTCCGGTGGGTGCCCGGCTGCAATACTTGTTTCCCAAGTGGGCCAATCAGTGGGTCCTGGGGGTGCTGCGGGACGGTTATGCTCTGGAGTTTGCCACTCTCGGCCAGATCATATCTAGCCTCTCCGTGTCCGACGGCATGGGAGACGCTAGCCTTTCGCCAGGATGACTGGTTGGTTCGGGCACAGTCGTTTCTGGAGAGCGCCCGGGTTACGGCTCGGGTGGTGGAGTTTCTCCGGTCACTAGGCAGGGTGGTCAACCTTTCCAAGAGTCGATTGGTCCCAGCTCAGTGGCTGGAGTACCTTGGAGTTTGATACCTCCTTGAGGAAGGTCTTCCTTCCAGGGGCCTGGGTAAGCAACTTGCAATCTCAGATTCGCCTATTTATGGCGTCCTGGTGTCCTTGGGCGCAGGATTTCCTCCAAGTCTTGGGGTCGATGGCGGCGTCCCAGGACGTGGTAAGGTGGGCGCAGGCCCACATGCGTCCTCTTCTGTATGCTCTGCTCCAGAGGTGGTCGCCCCAGAGACACAATTTGGATGTCCTTGTCCCTCTGCGAGGCTTGGCGTGCTGCAGTCTTTGTTGGTGGCTCCAGACTTCTCATCTGGTTCAGGGGGTGAGTCCTGATCTACTGCAGTGGCCGGTGCTTCTCTTGGATGCTAGTCTCCTCAGTCGGGGGGCTCAGTGTTTAGGCCGCTCGGCTCCAAGCATCTGGTCCAAGGAGGAGGCGTCCTGGTTGTTCCATGTGTTGCAACCCAGTGCCGTCCATCTGGCGCTGTTAGCCTTCCGTTCCCTTTTTAATGGGCGAGTCAGACTGAGTTCTGTCGGCCAGGCCACACTGGTGGCTTCAGGCAATCATCAGGGAGGCACCGCAATCGCACAGGTGGCGTGGGAGGCGGCTCGGCTCTTCCTTTGGGCGGAGTCACACCTTCTGGACCTCTCAGAATCTCACCTATCCGGGGTGGAGGATGTTCGGGCGGATTTCCTCAGTCGTCACATCTTAGCTCCCGGAGAGTGATGTCGCAGCCCTGTGGCCTTTCAGTTGATAGTGCAGGCTTGGGGTCCACCCCTGATGGCCATGAGTGGCATTGCCTAAGTGCCCCGCTTCTTCAGTTGTCGCAGGGTCGGCCTGGCCAAGGGTCTGGATGCTCTGGTTCAACCATGGCCAACGGAGGGGCTGTTGTTTGTGTTCTCTCGTGGGCAGAGTTCTTCTCCGCCTTGTTTTCCATCCGGGTCTTGTGGTTCTGGTGGCTCCGGCTTGGCTTCGACGTCCGTGGTATGCGGATCTGGTGAGACATCTGGTAGCTGATCCTCTTCCTCTGCCACTCTTGGACAGGGTCCCATTCCCATGTTCGACCCGTCTCCCTTCTGTCTTACGGCTTGTCTCTTGAAAGGGATCGCCTAGGTGAATAGGGGTATTCCGTTAAGGTGATCTCTACTCTCTTGGGGTCCCGGAGGCTTTCTACCTCTCGGGCTTAGGTGCGGGTTCGGCATCTCTTTGAGAGGTGGTGCCAGGCGGGGGGAGTGGTCTCTTTTTGTGCTTCCCTGCCTAACGTCCTTGAGTTCTTGTCAGATGGCTTGGCTTGGTATTCTCTCCGGGTTCGGCTTGCGGCCTTGTCAGCCTTTCGTGGGTTAGTGACAGCCATTCCTGAGGTGATTTGCCTTTTGCGGGCAGCCAGGTTGCTCGAGCCTCCCGTGCGACCCTCTATTCCATCTTGGGATCTCAATCTGGTTCTTTCTGTTCTGCTGTGCCCACTTTTTGCACTATTGGGTGGCTGCTCTTTGAAGGACCTTTCTCTGAAGGCGGTCTTTTTGGTGGCCATTACTTCCGCTAGGCGTGTTTCTGGACTACAGGCTTTCTCTTGTAGGGCTCCCTTTTTGGAGTTTTCTAGGGAGCGGGTTGTCTTGAGGCCTGTTCCTTCCTTTCTGCCAAAGGTAGTTTCTCCTTTTCATGTCAATCAATCTGTAGTTCTCCCGGTGTTGGGTAGTCGGGAGAGCTCTTCTGAGCCACGATAGCTGCGCGAGTTAGCTGTCGGTCGGGTCCTTAGCTCTTATGTGCAGCGGACCCAGGAGATCAGGAACTCAGATAATCTCTTTGTCCTTCTGGCGGGTCCTCGTAGGGGGGCTGGCTGGATCAAGGAGACTATTGCTTCCGCTTCTCTTCTGAGACAGAAGCCTGTTCCAGAGTTTTCTCAAGGTTCATTCCACTCGGGGTCCGGCAGCTTCTTGAGCTGAGTCTTTGCTCGTGCCTCCGGTGGACATTTGTATGGTTGCGGTTTGGTCTTCCTTGCATTCCTTTGTCAGACACTACCGGGTAGATGTTCGACCGGGTAGATGTTCGGGCGCATCAGGATGCGGTGTTCGGTGAGCGTGTTCTGGTGTCGGCCCTTCGGGGGTCCTGCCCGTGATGGGAACTGCTTTGGTACGTCCCATTCGTAAAGATTAACTTCTACTGGTCTGGAGAGTGCTAAAGAAGGAGAAATTAGGTTCTTAACCTGCTAATTTACTTTCTTTTAGCTTCTCCAGACCAGTAGAGGTCCCCACCTTGTCTGTTGTTGTGTTGTTGGGGCTGTTGCTGCGGGTTCTAGTATTTTTCTAGGGCCGGGGAGAATTAAAGAACAGCGGCTGTGGGGACATTTTTCCTTCTGGTATTTCTCCTCTGCATTTTCCAACAGCATTTTGGGTACGTTAGTTGTTACTCTTGTTCGGAGTATTGTTTATTTCTGTTTTCCGTTCTTGGTTCTGCTTGGCTATTCGGCAGATTGATGAGAATAGAGAAGGGAATATCTTATATACTATCTCATAGTTTTGTTTTCAGTTTCCACCTGCTGGTCATGATTGGATATATACCCATTCATAAAGATTAACCTCTACTGGTCTGGAGAAGCTAAAAGAAAGTAAATTAGCAGGTTAAGAACCTAATTTCTCCATTTTTGAGACATCCCCCTTGCCTTTTCTTGTTCTATTTGTACCTCAAGTCGGCCTCTAATGAAAGTACAAATCGTATCTGCTGTCATCATATTAGTGAATAGCCATAGGAGCTTGGGTATTTTAGCAAATAGGTCCCAGTCCATGCCACACCTGACAGTTCAGTGCTGCCATCCTAGTTCTTGCCTAAGTGGCATCTCTCCTCTAGGTATTACTTTCAGCAGTTAGCACTGATCTGGATGTTAATGTAGTTGAGGGCTCCCTAACAAACCATCAGATTTTGAAGCTTATATGACCCAACTGAACTCTGATCCGCCAGTGGAAGATTAGAGCTATAGCTCTTTGTTTGATACCATACCACAACCATGTACAGTATCCCTGCAAATTTTTCACAACTGTTGAGTCAAGATATTTTCTTGGTCATATATGCAAAACAAATGAAACTTGGAGAACATTCAATGAAACTAATGCAGATTTTTATTCTTTTAAACTGGCATATGTAAACAGCCTTAAAGTGGGCCTACAATAATGAAGATGTCCCCATAACATTTTGTCTATTGTTTTGTGACATGACTTTGTTCTCAAATATACAGTTTCAATTTATAAACTAATCTTGTTACTTTACAGTTTCACTTTAAATTTTATGAGTTTTCAGACCTTTTTGAACCAAGTCTATTAGAAATCACATGTTTCAAACCCCCGGAAAAAGTTGGTTTTATTTTTCATTGCGAGTAAACGGTGCCTGAAAATAAAGGTCAAAGGTCATAACATAAGAACATAAGCAGTGCCTCTGCTGGGTCAGACCAGAGGTCCATCGCACCCAGCAGTCCGCTTACACGGCGGCCCATCAGGTTCAGGACCTGTATGTTAATCCTCTAGCTATACCCTTCTATTCCCTTTTCCTTCAGGAAATCATCTAATCCCTTCTTGAAACCCAATAGAGTACTCTGTCCTATCACATCCTATGGAAGCACATTCCAGGTGTCCACCACCCTTTGGGTGAAGAAGAACTTCCTAGCATTGGTTCTGAATCTGTCCCCTCTCAATTTTTCCGAATGCCCTCTCGTTCTTGTAGTTTTTGAAAGTTTGAAGAATCTGTCCCTCTCCACCCTCTCCATGCCCCTCATGATCTTGTCTCTATCATGTCCCCTCTAAGTCTAAGTCTCCGTTTTTCTAGGAAAAAGAGCACTAGCTTCTCCAATCTTTCAGCATATGAAAGGTTTTCCATACCTTTTATCAAGCGTGTTGCTCTTTTCTGAACCCTCTCGAGCATCGCCATATCCTTCTTAAGGTACAGCGATCAATATTGGACGCAGTACTCCAGATGCGAGTGTACCATCGCCCGATACAACAGCAAGATAACTTCCTTCGTTCTGGTTGTAATACCTTTCTTGATAATACCTAGCATTCTGTTCGCCTTCTTAGAGGCCGCTGCGCACTGTGCCGATGGCTTCATTGTTTTGTCCACCAGTACCCTTAAGTCCTTCTCTTGGCTACTTTCACCCATTACCAGCCCTCCCATCGTATAGTTGTACATTGGGTTCTGTTTCCTACATGTAAGACTTTACATTTCTCTACATTAAACTTCATCTGCCATTTATTTGCCCACTCTCCCAGTTTGTTTAGATCCCTTTGTAAATCTTCACAATCCTTAGTCCTAACCCCACTAAAAAGTTTTGTGTCATCTGCAAATTTTATAACTTCGCACTTCGTCCCTCTGTCTAAGTCATTAATAAATATATTGAATAGCAGCGGTCCGAGTATCGATCCCTGCGGAACACCACTTGTGACCCTTCTCCAGTCCAAGTAGTGGCCTTTCACTCCTACCCTTTGCTTCCTGCCCGACAGCCAATTTTTGATCCATCTATGTACGTCACCTTCCACCCCATGGTTCTACAATTTCCATAGTAGACGTTCATTGGGTACCATGTCGAAGGCTTTTTGAAAATCCAAGTATATGATGTCTCTGGGGGCCCCTTCGTCCATTTGTTTGTTAATTCCTTCGAAGAAGTGCAGTAAGTTCGTTAGGCACGATCTTCCCTTGAAGAAGCCATGTTGCTTGTTTTCATCTGTTTGTTCCTTTCTAGATGCTCATCGTTGCTGTCTTACCAGCGCTTCCGCCATTTTCCCTGGGACCATATCCAAATATGGAAGCTCTTCAAGTTGTACTCATTATATGACTGTTCTTTTGCATTTCTAGAAGGAAAATATATTTGATTGTGTTGGTCTGTGGTGGAATTGCTACCACCAGTTAAGAAATTTGACCAGCAACCTCATTGCCATAGAGGTCACATCTGATAGCCATGCAATACCAGCCAGTGGTGGGTTTCTTGGTTCAGGTTCCCAAGCCTGAAGTTTTGGTTTCTTCATCAAGGTTCCAAAACCTTGAGCGGGTGTCTGTCTGGTTCCCAAGCCAATGTTTGGGCAGCTTAACCTAGGTTCCCAAACCTAAAGTGATTATCTTATATTGATTCCCCAAGCCAAAATTCAGACTGTATTCCTTCATTGCATCTTATTGAATTTGAGTTACCGTATTTTTCGCTCCGTAAGACGCACCTGACCATAAGACGCACCTACCTATAGAGAAGGAAAAACCAAGGAAAAAAAAATTCTGAACCAAATGGTGTGCCCTGTTCCCCCTCTGGTGGTCTAGTAGTAGGCTGGGACAGGGTACAGGACACATCTTGTGGTGGGCACGACTAATGGTAGGCATGTCTAGTGGCAGCCAGCCCCCAGCCAGTGCCATGCCAACCAGCCAACCCTCCCAAAGGCAGGCAGGCACCCCCTCTCCCCCCCCCCCCCCCCCCGGGTACCTTTTTTTTTTGTCATCCTGGTGGTCCAGCACGCTTTTTGCACTCCTGCCTTGGTTCCCTGCTCTTTCCAGCGGCACAGCAGTGCATGAGGCAGGCGTGCACTTTTTGTGTGCCTGCTTGGTCTCGCACTGAACGCCAAATGGCTGCCTGTCAGTTCTCATCCCACGAGGACAGGCAGCCATTTGGAGTGCAGGGAGAGACCAAACAGGCACGCAAAAAGTGCACGTCTGCCCCATGTGCCGCTGACACTACCAGAAGAGAGCAGGGGAACCGAGGCAGGAGCGTGGAAAGCACGCTGGACCGCAAAAAAAGGTACGGGTTTTTTACATTCGCTCCTTTTTGGGGGTGGAAAAAGTGCATCTTCTTTAGCACTCTCCAGACCAGTAGAGGTTAATCTTTACAAATGGGTATATATCCAATCATGACCAGCAGGTGGAGACTGAAAACAAAACTGGGACAGTATATAATATACTCCCTTCTCTATTTACCTCAGTCTTCTTTCAGTCTCCAGCAGGTGTTGAGTGATCTGTACCCATCTCCCTTGGTAGGGCTGTTGGAATTTGTTTAGGGGGTTTATAGTCCCTGTTTTTGGCCGGACGGAGCTTGGGCGGGCCCTGTATGGGGGTCCGTCCGACCTCGGGGATGTCAAACCCGGCGAGTCTCGAGCATGGTCCCTCCCCCCACTTCACCATCTCCCCACATTTTTTTAGAGGAGCCTCAGCAGTAAGCCTTGCCCCCTAAATCAAGCAAGGCATATTGCTTTGAGAGCCTGTGGAGTCTGTTCTGTTAAAAAAAAAAAAAAAAATCTTGAGGTAGTGCCGGTCTGTAGGGTTGCTTCCCTGTCAGTTTACTGTATTTTTGCACTAACCGGCACTTTTTCTCCTAGCTAGGTCGGGTATGGAGCCATTGTGCCCTTCTCCGGGGGAGTGGGACACAATGTGGTCCAGCCGCGAGGCACTCGCGGCCGCCCTGAACTCGGCGGTTTGGGCCGGTGAGGCGGTGGAGCTCCGTCGGCAGCAGCTGCAGGCGCCCAGAGTTCCCCGCCGATGGTGCCTCGCGAGTCGGCTGGGAGCAATGGGGAAGCCCGGTCTTCCCCAACTGCCCACGGAGGGATTCCCCGAAGGATTCCCTCTCAGCTGATTTTTTGACAGCTGATGCCGACTTGCCTGTTTTACAGTACATGTACCAAAATAGATTCTGAAAACTGATATTGTTGCCCAGATGGTGTAAGAGCATGGAAATGAAATGTTGTTTTGGCATCCAGCAAATGTCTTTCAGGGTAATGTAGATGCATAAAAATGATCAAGGCATCATTTTCTTCTGTTGATATTTCAACAATGTTGCCAGTCCACCATTTGTTATAAATGCAGTTTTTTTTTGTTTTTTTTTAAATTCTTTATTCATTTTAAAAATCTTTCACCAAGTGTACAATATTCATAATCAACACAATGAAACAAGGCACTTGCATATCTTACATTATAATCTAAACATATAAATGTAAACCTCTCCCCACCCTCCCTCAAAACCCTTCATTCATGTAACGAAACCTATCTTTGTATCCCTCCCCCATCCTGTTATTATATGATGTCTGACTAATAGGAAAATGACATTTAATCATGACAAAAAGACGCTAATGGCTCCCATATTTTAATACAATTATTATAATTTCCATTTTGTGTCCCTATTAATCTTTCCATTCTATATATGTGGCATAATGAATTCCACCAAAAATTAAAGTTTAACCTAGTATGATCTTTTCAGTTATTAGTAATATGTTGGATGGCAACTCCAGTCATAATCATTAAAAGTTTATTATTACTTGATGTTATCTGACTCTTTTTTTCTCATACACATTCCAAATATCACAGTATCAAAAGATAACGCTATATGGTTTTCCAATAAACAATTTATTTGATCCCAGATTGAATTCCAAAAGGCTAAAGCTCCAAAAGCTGGTTGAAAAGAATGTTTTCAAAAAAATCACAATTTAAAAGTGAAATTGTAAAGTAATGAGAGAGTTGAAATTGTATATGTTGAGAACAGTCATGTCACAAAATAGACAGAATTTTATAGGGATGGCTAAGGGCTGACCTTTATTAGCACATCCATGTTTTTAGCCCACTGGGAGGCTTTTATATGTCATCAGTATGAAACAAACGAAAATCTGCATTTGTTCCATTAAATAGATACTGTACATAGTTGCAATATGCCATGGTATCAAAGAAAAAGCTTTCTCTTTCTCTACAAGTATTCCACCTGTAAATCTTATTTTACCAAAGTTAGTTTGTCATGAAATCCATGATGGTGAGGTGGGGCACTTTTTTCCACTGAACAGGGCTTGGGCGTGCTTAGGACTTAAAGGGTCCACGTGCCCTGGGCTGGGAGGGGCAGCTTTATTCGGTGGTTCTGCTGATGGTCTGTTAACTGAGACCAGCTTTCTTTTTGCACGATTTTACAACTCGTAGGAATGATAGTCTGCCATTCTTACATAATGGTGTGGTTTTTTGGTTTTTTTTTCCAGATGCTGTACCCATCAAGGATCTAACTCATTGCTGAAAATAAAAGTAAAAGTTCCAGTTTGTTATGCCTTGTCTCTTTTTTTTTTTGAACCGACACCTTTCAGCCTCCTTTTGAGAGACTGACATGGAGATAGAAGGAACCAAATAACTGATTTTTCACTTTCTGACACTAGCAATTTGTTCTGTTAGGATAGGTGTCTAGAATACAACATTTGGTTTATTGGACTTTGAATCTGAAGTGTCTGGAGAGGAGTGTGGAGTACTTTGGCCCGTTAAGAACATAAGTATCATTCAGTTGGGTTCTCCTAACCCAGTGTCCTATAGTTTGTTAGGCCGGGTTCTTCTCGGCAGTAACTGCTGTCCTTTGTGCTGAGGACACAATTAAAAAAACCAAAACTCTACTTCCCAGTTGCCCCTTGACATCTGTTTAAATAATGCTCCTTCTAAAATTGCTATTGTGGACGAGAACTTAAGGTTTACCCTCAATGAATTTTCAGGTCCTGAGCCATTGGTTCTTCTCTCCAAGATTTTGACAATTAAGTACTATGAATACAGTTATGATCACCATACTATAGTTAGGCAAAACTGCACACTTGGACATCATGCTTTTAAATATTGAGGGGGAAGACTGGTACAACTATTTAGCTAGCTGCTAACCACTGACCAGTTGAAATGCTTGGTTGAGGCCAACTGCAAAAATTTGCAATTAAGTGCTGTTGACATTCGATTGGAGAACTCCCTCGGAAAATTTAAATCCTTCCTCTTTAAAGATGCTTTCACTCTTTAGCATCACTCCCTGATTCATAGGTAGCTTTGAAGTGATCCCCCTTCCTAATGTCTTTACCGTCCTTTTTTATTAATTTTACTTCGATGTATTTTAAACAACCTCCCCCTCCCTTACTTTCCTTCTGTTTCATGTCCGTTAATTTGAATTTGTCCAATATTTTTCTTTTAATATCTGATAAATTATTGTTTTTATTTACTTATTTTAATTGTTTTCTATAATTTTTAATAGTGTACACCGTCTAGACATGTATTTTTATAGACGGTATATCAAAAATAAAGAAACTTGAATATTGCAGTTGGAATCGAACCCAAAACCAGCTCTCCTGGGGACACTTAAACGACCAGGGTTAGCACATAAATGCCCTATTTTTATATGGAAACCCATGGCTGTTTAAGTGATGGTTATATGAGCCAGCTTAAAAGTAACTGGATATTTAAAGCTGAAGCCCACACTGGTCCTACCTTTCAGTAGCTGGGAGTATGAGCCAAATGCTCACCATCAAAGGTTCAATATTGACCCGTAAAACGTTTTTCAGGCAAAAGATACTGAGCCACAAATTCTATAATGTCTGCTTAAAGTTCGATTCTTATAGCGGAATGTATTGATGAGGTAGGTGCCTGATAATTGGCAGTTAACTTGTCATTGACGTTAACTGGATTTAACTGAAAGGCGCACAACTTGTTTGGTAGGAGCATAACACAAAGTGCAATGTGCTTAGTCTAAAGCGGGTGTGGTTGGGGGTTATGCGCTTGTTTTTGACTTGGGTGTTGTATACACAACTTAGGCCAAGAAAACCAGGTGCACCTAAAAGTTGCCATGATTCAATATAGGGCACTGAACTTTTTTACAGAATCACACTTGGCCCTGCAGTAGTTGGTCCCAATTTTTGACACGACCTTTATGTGGCTGTAAGGACTTCTGGTTTTGCTTTGATTGCAGCTGCCCTAGGCAACTACCTATTTTGCCTAATTTGCACGGCAGTACACAGTACTCGGCACAACCCTGAAACTGCAGTTACGCTCTTACCAAGTGGCATGAACAGGTCCGTTTCCCAGCACGGCTACCAGGCTGCCTTGCTCCAGACCTGGAGATGGGAGCTACCCTCGGCCAACATGCAAACAGCAGTGATGAGGTTAATCTTCACAGCATAACCACTTTTGTGCTTCGGATTTATTTTATTGTGGGAAATGCCAAATCTTTCCAGAGACCTCTCCTGCCTCTGTATGTGTCTAGAACTTTATTGGTAGTAAGATATGGTGAATAATTAACTCTTGCTCCCACAAATAGATATTTTTATTTATTTTTTTTTATTACAAGTTGTATAAGTCACTTTGGTAAATGAATACCAGTGTAAGTGCAGCACAGGACTGGTTCAAGACCTAGTTATGCAGGCTTTACTGTGGGTGGCACTTTGAATGGCAAGGTTGGTGCCTTCCCCCCCCCCCCCATACACATGCTGGTCCTTGTGAGAATGATGGCAGTGCCCCTCTCCTCTTCCTAACTCCTGCAGGTAGCAGCTCTCTTGTGACTTTGTTCAGAGAAACATGACTGCAGATAAAAGGTCAAATCCACAGCATCCACTGTCTCCTCTTCCTAAGAGATCCCATAGGCCTGACCCATGCTTTCTTGAACACAGTCCTTGTCTGCACCATCTCTATGGGGAGACTATTCCATGCATCTACCACCCTTTCTGTAAAAAAGCTTTTTCCTATTGCATCTTCATCCTATGCCCTCATTCCAGAGCATCCTTTCAAATGAAAGAGACTTGCCACATATGCATTTATGCCACATAGACATTTAAACATCTCCCCTCTTTCCTCCAAAGTATACATATTAAGATCTTTAAGTCTGACCCCAATATACCAAGTTTATTTAAAATTTGCTAGATTGCTACAGTAAAAACCTCCAAAGCACAAATTTAGGAAAAACATGAGTGAAAGTAGAAAACTTCAAATGTTGGATAGAAGGGAAGGGAAACACCTATAGGTGATGAAGACCACACACCATTTTAGTAGTCTTTCCCTGGACCAACTCCATCCTTTTTATATCTTTTTTAAGGTATGGCCTCCAGAACTATACACTATTCTAAATGAGGTCTCACCAGAGTCTTATAAAAGGGGCAAAGGGTTTTCTTCCAGTTAATGCTTGTGCTCGCTCTCTTTCCCTAGCACCCGGCATGGCACAAGGCTCCTAGTAGGACCCTGCTTCCCTCACCCTAAATCTGGTCCTGGTGTCCCCTCTGGCTAATTCAAATAACTATTAGCATGACAAGTTTATATGTGTTACTGAAATAATACATTTATGGGTCAATGCTCTCATAGCTAGGTGCCTGAGGTCACATGGAAGTTGCCTAGGTTGCATTACTGAATACTAGAGAGCCAATACTGGCACACCTCACATTAGGCACCAATTATAGCAGCCAAAGAGCTGAAGGAAGTGTGAGAATCTAAATGTGTCAGGAACACATAGATTAGTCTGAAAGTTATTCGGATAAGTGGGGACCCTGCTTTTGCCACACCCTCCTTGCAAATATGCAAGGAAGTTTTGCAATATAGTACTTGAGTGCCTACTATCACTTGTGCAGGTTTGTTCACAGAACCATATAACTACGAGGGATGCTGCATAAATGTGCCTTGTGGAATTATCTTTTTTTTAGATCATTTCTGAATCTTAATAGTGATAGTAAAATTAAATGCCAGGGTACCAAGAAAACCATAATGAGGACAATTTTTGGGTTCTACCGCTGTGGCTGGTGCATTGTACATAAGAAATAGCCTTACTGGGTCAGACCAATGGTCCATCAAGCCCAGTAGCCTGTTCTCACAGTGGCCAATCCAGGTCACTAGTACCTGGCCAAAACCCAAGGTGTAGCAATATTCCATGCTACCGATCCAGGGAAATCGGTGACTTCCCCCATGTCTTTATCAATGACAGACTGGACTTTTCCTCCAGGAACTTGTCCAAACCTTTCTTAAAACCAGCTATGCTCTCTGCTTTTACCACATCCTCTGGCAACGCATTCCAGAGCTTAACTATTCTCTGAAAATTTTTTTCGTCCTATTGGTTTTAAACGTATTTTCCCTGTAACTTGATTAAGTGCCCCCTTGTCTTTGTAATTTTTAACAGTGAAAAATCAATCCACTTATACCCGTTCTACTCCACTCAGGATTTTGTAGACTTCAATCATATCTCCCCCTCGGCTGTCTCTTTACGATCATCATCCCATTCGCCAACTCCATCTCGGAAACCATTCCCAAGTCATCCGATGCCATAAATGAGATGGAACAATGGATGACAGATTTCAAGCTCAAGCTCAACCCAGAAAAAACAAAATTCTTTGTTGCCTCCCCTGACCCGCTTGACAATAAAACCCCACTATGCATCAATAAACTCAACTACCCTATTCAGCCCACCATGAAAATACTAGGTGTTATTCTAGATCAATGCCTAACAATGAAGGAACAAGTGGATTCCCTATTCAGAAAAGGTTTCCTTACTCTCTGGAAACTCAGAACCATTAAATATACTTTGATATGTCAACATTCAGAATCCTAGTGTAATCCCTCATACTGAGTCAGCTTGACTACTGCAACATCGCCTATCTAGCAATCTCACAAAAGAATATGAGACGTCTCCAAATAATGCAAAATGCTGCGGTCAGACTTATCTTCGGGCTGAAGAAATTCGACCACGTGACACCCTACTATCGGCAGCTGCACTGGCTACCAACGGAAGCCCGAGTAAGGTTTAAATTTGCCTGCCTCTACTTCAAAGTACTATACGGCCTGACCCCCAAGTACATAACGGACCTTTTCGCATTTTCTAATAACAAACTCAAGAGAAACACACACCCAAAACTCATTTCCCCTCCACTTAGAGGCTGCAAAATGAAAAAACACCACGAACACCTTCTCTCTCACCAAGAAGTCCTATGGGGCAAAAACCTAGACCAACTGCTTTCACCCACTACATACGGGGAATTCAGGAAACGCCTAAAAACATACCTGTTCCAGAAATACCTAAACAATTGACCCGCTCTCCCTCTCCCTCCCTATTCCACCTGAACTTACAGCACTGTTATAAATATAATCTGTTATCTTCATCTTATCGTAACTTTACGTTGCTATTTATCCCCAACAGGTCCTGTCGGACATTACCTACTAAAATGTACATATTACATTTTCGCTCAGCAAATTGTATTTCTATACTATTGCCTCCTGAGGTCTCTGATCTCTGTATTTCCTCTGAATATCTACTTATTGTATTTCGCTGAATGTCCAGCACTCTTGATTGTAAATCGCCTAGAAGTCGCAAGATTGTGGTGCTATAGAAGAATAAAGTTATTATTATTATTACTAGTCTTTAAGCCCGTTACATTAACGGGTTCTAGATGATATACGAGGTACACCTTTGAGAAGAATCTAACATCGATCGATTTAAATCAAATTGAAAGACTTTTCTATTTGACAACCTGTTTTCCATTTGCCTTCACAGATGTTAATTCCCCCTCCTATTTGTATTACCCTTTTATGTCTTCCTATCCTATTTGAAAACTGTATTTCTCCCCACCTACCTCCTGTAATTTTGTTAGTTCATAGTATCCATGTAAATACAAATATTGTTTTTATATAATGAAAAATGTTTGTATGTCCCCCTTTTGGGTTTTTTTTTTAAATTTTATTGTAAAACCGCTTAGAAATTTGATAAGCGGGATAACAAATTTTAATAAAACTTGGAATATATGTCTGTCTGTCTTTCTTTCTTTCTGTCTCTCTCTCTCTCTCCCGCTGTCTCTCTCTCTCTCCTTGGCTCCCTTTTTCTGTCTTTCTGCCCCTCTCCCTGCCCCTGTGTCTTTCTTCCTTTCTGTCTGTCTCCCTCCTTCTGTCTGTCAGTCATTCTTTGCCTCCATTTCCCTGTGCAGCAGCATTTCCATCCCACTTCCCTGTGGAGCAGCAACAGCATTTCCCTCCCCCCCTGCCCCCGACTTCTCTGTGCAGCAGCAGCGGTATTTGGCTTCCCCTCCAGGTCCCTGTGCAGCAGTTGCAGCATTTCCCCCACCCCTTCCCTTCTCTTACCGCAATCTGGCCTGCTCCGTTCGGCCCCTCCCCCGCGTTGTGGCCTGCTGCGATCTGGCTGTTCCGTTCGGCTCCTCTCCCTTCCCTTCCTGTGGTCTAGCCTGCTCCATGGCTCCCCCTTCCCTTATAGCATTCCCCACAGGCAGGCAGGCCCAGCTTCTTCCTTGCGGCTCGAGTCCTCTTCTTTGTTGGCCCCCCCTTCCCTTCATGTCTGTCTGGATATTTTTTTTATTTGTCTCTCTCTCCTTGCATGCTGCCTGTCTGTCATTTTTTCTGTCTGTGAATGTCCCTGTGCCTCCTTCCTATGTCCTTAGTGCCCCTTTCTATGTCCTTAGTGCCCCCAGTGCCTCCTTCCTCCCCCCCTCCGATGCCAGCCTGCCTTCCTTTGAAAACCCCCTACCCCCTCTGTTGCCTCCCATCCCCCTGAGCAGCATATTTCCATGGAACCCCCCCCCCGATGCCATCCTGCGTGCCTGCCTTCCATTGAACCCTCATCCCCCCTCCAATGCCAGCCTGCCTGCCTCCTATCCCCCTTCCAGCAAAACCTCCCCATGCCAGTCTGCCTGCCTGCCTCCCATCCCCCTGAGTAGCATGTTTCCATGGAACCCCCCATGCCATCCTGCCTGTCTGCCTTCCATTGAACCCCCCACCCCTCCTCCGATGCCAGCCTGCCTCCCTCCCATTCCCCTTCCACTGAACCTCCCCCCTCCGATGGCTGCCTGACTCCCCTCACCCGACTCATCTCCTCCCCCCCAACCCCCCGCCGACCCTACCCGGCACAACTAAAACCCCCGTTGACCCTCCCACCGCTACAGGGCTGACAAACCCGGCAGGAGCAGCAGCGTCCCAGGCACAGTAAACGCTGCTTCGGGTCTTCTACTGGTCTAATTTCCTCTGCCGCGTCCCTGATGGGAGGGTCAACGGGGGTTTCAGTTGTGTCGGGTAGGGTCGTCGGGGGGGGGGGGGAGGGGGGTAGTCGCGGGGTTGAAAGACGTTCAGTTGAAAGACGGTTCAGTTTTTCGGTCTGGCCTGCTCCTTGCCACAGGGATCGGGAGAGGAGCCACCGCTGCGTCTTTCAACTAAAAAATACAATACGGCAAGGAGCAGCAGGGAGCAGGGCAGACCGAAAAACTGAACCGTAAGCCGCGCATGCGCAGTCCTACCTGCAGGTCGCTACAGCTCACAGAAAACGGACGCACGCGATGGGAGTGCGCATGCGCGGCCTAGCGTTTTATTATATTAGATTATTATTATTTTCCAAGCTGAAGAGCCCTAACCATTTTTGTCTTTCCTCATACGAGAGGAGTTCATCCCCTTTACCATCTTGGTCACTCTTCTTAGATATAGTGGTGCTAGAAAAGGTTAATTCTTGAGATGAGACCAGAACTGAACGCAATACTACAGATGAGGTTGTACCATGGAGCGATACAGGGGCATTATAACATTCTTAGTCTTGTTAACCATCCTTTTTTAAAAATAATTCCTAGGAATTAATAATAATGCTAGGAATTATTAAAAAAGGGATGGTTAACAAGACTAAGAATGTTATAATGCCCCTGTATCGCTCCATGGTGCAACCTCATCTAGAGTATTGCGTTCAGTTCTGGTCTCCTTATCTCAAGAAAGATATAGTGGCGCTAGAAAAGGTTCCAAGAAGAGCGACCAAGATGATAAAGGAGATGGAACTTGCATTTCTCACCTGGTGGCGGAATACAGCTGTTTTTGATGCTCTAGCTGCTGTTTCTCTTTCCCTCAGATTATACTGAATTTGGGAGATGTCAGTGTTGCCATTACTTTCAGGAATGTGGGGAATTTTCCTGTTCAGGGTTGTTTGTTCCTCTGTGTGTTCATCTCTCTTGTACATTGTACGAAGCGTGGTATAATATATTAAACATTGATTAAGCCATACACCGTTGCAACGAAGTGCTGTTGAATATTGCGGTTGGAGCTGAATCCAAAACCAACTCTCCTGGGGACATTTAGAGGGTGGAGTCGATCACATAGTTCTGATATTCAGCACTTACGTGACCAGGATTAGCACATAAATGTCCTATTTTTATGCGGAAACCCATTGCTGTTTTAGTGATGGCTATACAAGCCAGCTTAAAAATAACTATTAAAAGCTGAAGCCCACATGGGTCCAACCTTTCAATATCTGTGAGTAACACTGTGATTAGCAAAACTGTTTTACATGTGGTCAAGGATAGAGAATGACATGGGGACAGGAGGAACTGAATTTCCCTGCCCTGTCTCCATAAGTTTTGTTGCTGGCCTTGACCCATATCATACCATTGCCGTTTCATTTGAAATCTTTGGAGGAATATCTCCCCAGTTTTGATTACACACATTTGGGTCAAAAATGGACTCGGGATCTGGGGGTTCCTATTTCAGCAGACCTTTAGTGTCGTAGTCTTCGAGTGGTGTCCAAGATGCGCTTCTTGGTGGCTGTGTGGGAGCTTAATTATGAATGACTATGCGGTATTTCCTTGGTGCGCCCAACACATTGCACTCCAACTGGATGCTTGTTGCCCTAAATGTAAGCTGGGTGCAAATTTAGGACATGTTTTTCACCTGTCCCAGGATCCGTGCCTTTTGGGGGAGGTCTTGGATCACATTTCCTCAATGTGGTGTGCAGATGTTGTTTTTATCAATGTTGGGTACTTGCTCCAGTCCCAAAGGGTCTGCGCTGCTTTTTAAGAAAAACTAAACTGCTTGGGAAAAAGGTAATACAGTACTCTTGTGCTGGTTGGATGAGTTGCCCTCCTCTTTGCAGCAATGCTGGGTGCTTATGATCCACTTGTTGCAGATGGAGCGTCAACTGGCTCCCAACATGGAGTCTCAAGCAGGTCAGCGTTTGCAAGATGTCTGGGCCCCCTTTTTGGAATATCAACGCCTGCGGCATGTAGTTATTTACTGAACATGTAATTTTAGGCTCTTGACTGTTAGCTCTTGTTGTGACACTTGCCTTGTTATGACGCCCCTTGCGTGACAGCTTTAGATCACTGTCTTTGTATGGGCCGCACCTGATGTTCGTAGGGAGGGGGGGGGGGGCTAGGGCAGGGGAAAAATTGTAAAACTATTTCTGCTTATCTCAATGACTGTGGTTTCTTGTATTATTTCCCAGAGTTATTTCATTGTTCTGTTTAATAAAGATTATATTTAAAATAAAAAAATTTGTCCCTGTGTCATTCTCTAGTCATTGAATCTGCTAATGACAAATAGATTGATAGGACAGAGTGAAAGAAGAGGGGAAACAGGGGCACAGTAGGTGTTGTACCACCACTTAACTGCCATGAAAGCCCAGTTTGTCCATTTAAATAAAAAATGTAGCCACCTACCTGCGCCTTCTGAAGTGGCACCGTAATTGTGGATATGAAGGCGCTTACCAGTGCCTACAGCTGAAGTAGGTGTGGCTAACACTATGCCAGTAGGTGCCTTTTCTCGACGTGATTCATGTGAAAGCTAGTGCTGGAAATGTAGGCCTTTAAAACCCTGACTTACATTTCCGATGCCTACCTTTGACGTAAGTCGTAATTCTGCAAATGAGTGCCATCGGATGATTAGCATGCAATTGGTGGCACTGTTTACAGAATCTGGCCCTTTTAATTTATTATTATGTATTTATTTTTGCCTAAGTGGATTATAATAAAACCAGACGTGAATCAGGTGTGAGCAAGACCTTCCACTGAGTTTCTCTTCAGCCCTGGCTGGTGATTGAAGGTTCAGTGACTCTGGCTCTTTATGGCTTGGATTCCAATAAGGCAGCATAGCTAGACAGCCCTGCCCTGGAGAACTGACTCACAAGCGCCTTTGAGCCCTGTCTGCCCCCACCTCTAGAGCTGGGGCTGCAGTGGGTAACTCGCCCTCCCTTGGAGGTGACACGCCCTGGCACCACCACATGCTCTTGCTGTGAGAGACAGAGGGCCTGAGCTGAGATTGGGCAGGCAAGGCTTCCCAGAGGCATAGTAAGGGGGGGAGGGCAGACCCCCAGGTGCTATCTTGGTGGGGTGCTCCCCCCCACCATGCTTGTGCCCTCCCTTCTCCCGTATCGCTAAATCTTCAGCTTGAGCACCTGCTGCTCACACTGGCCTGGCTCCCCTCTGAAATTATGTCCTGATCGCTGGGTGAGGAAGTGATGTCAGAGGGAGAGTCAACACTGGCATGAGCAGGTGGCTGGAGAAGCTGCTCCTGTTGGCGATGATTTACCCCCCTTTTTTCAAGCTACGTTAGGATTTTTTTATATCTAGTTGCTGTGATAAATCTCCAGCGCTCTGTGGCTGGTGATAAAAACCCTAATATGGCTTCATAAAAGAGGGGGGAGAGTAAGAGAGCATGAGTGTGATGTGGAAAGGAGTGGTGGTGTGGAAGGAAGGCATGGGGGCACCATCTACCCTTGCAATGCCACTAGCTAAGCTCCTGCTCTAAGGAAGGGGGAAATATAATTGTTTTAACTCATGGTGCCAGGGTTGCTGCTTTAGGGGTGACATGGTAAGTGAGCAACATTAGCACAGACAGGTTTTGGGGAGAGAATTAAGCAATTATGGGGGTACCGAGTACTGCACCACCTCTCTTAGGTAACAGGCTGATTCTGTTCAAAGCATTTGTGCCTGCATAGGCAGTGGAGCGCTTTTTTATTGGTTTGTTTGTTTTTTTTGGGTGGGGCACACAAGCTCTGCCCCGCCCCCATAATAGTACTAATTGTAATACCATTTTTTCCATTCATTTTTCATATATCTAACCTAATCTAATCCTTAGGTTTGTATACCGCATCATCTCCACGTTCATAGAGCTCGACGCGGTTTACAGTAGGAAAAATAGGAAGGAACTACAACAGAGGGTTAGAGGTAGAAGTGTGAAGAAAATGTAGAGGACTTGGGATGCCAAGATATGAGTTTCCTTGATTCCTAAGTTGGAGGGAGACTTACATTTTTTGAGAAAAGCCAGGTTTTCAGATGTTTGCGGAAAACTTGGAGAGAGCTCAAGTTCCGATGAGGGGAGGTAAGGTTGTTCCAGAGCTCAGTGATTTTGAAGTGGAGGGAGGTCCCTAGCTTTCCTGTGTGGGCAATGCCTTTTAGCGAGGGGAACGATAGTTTTAATTTGTGGGAGGATCTGGTGGTATTAGGGTTTGAGGAATTCCAAGAAAAAGGGAGGGAGAATACCATATAGGATTTTGAAAGTTAAACAGGCGCATTTATAGTGGACCCTGGCGATTATCGGAAGCCAGTGGAGCTTGGCCAGGAGCGGGGAGACATGGTCAAATTTACTTTTAGCGAAGATGAGCTTGGCTGTGGCATTCTGAATCCGTTGGAGTCTATGGAGGTTTTTCTTAGTTAGGCTTAAGTAGATAGAGTTGCAATAGTCCAATCTGGAGAGGATGATGGATTGGACAAGGAGGGTGCCTTGTTTTTGATGGAGTAGGATCTAACTTTCCTCAGCATGTGAAGGCTGAAAAAGCATTTTTTTACCAAGGATTGGAGGTGGTCATTTAAGGACAATGTGGAATCAATGATGATGCCCAAGACCTTGCTCAAGAACTCAAGCTGCAGAGAGGAGCCAGAGGGTAGTGGGATGGAGGTGGGTAGTTGATCTAGTTTTGGACCGAGCCAAAGAAGTCTTGTTTTCGACTCATTCAATTTCATTTGCACAGTGTGGGCCCAGGATTGTAGGTTCATTATACAAGAGGATATGTTCTTAGACAGGTCAGTGAGGTTCAAATCGGTCTCGAGGAGGACGAGGATGTCGTCTGCATAAGTGTAAATTATTTCAAGGGGAGATAGGTGGAGGAGTTTTAGGGAGGACATATAGATGTTGAAAAGGATAGGGGATAGTGGAGAGCCTTGCGGGACTCCACAATTTGGTTTCCAGGGGGAGGATGAGGTACCATTCATGTTAACAATGTAAGAACGAGAGCAGAGTAATTTAGAGAACCAACCTAGGACTGTGGAGTTGATACCTATCTCAGAGAGTTGGTAAACAAGAATATCATGGTGAACAACGTCGAAAGCAGTAGAAAGGTCAAATTGTAGGAGGACGGCAAACTTGTTTCGAGAGTGAAGTTGTTGAACCCTTGAAATCAGGGAAGACAGTAGGGATTCGGTGCTGAAGTTAGGACGAAAGCCATATTGATAGGGTAAAAGAATAGAGAATCTCTCTAAGTATGATGAGAGTTGGGAAGAAATGATGGACTCTAGCATCTTGGTTAGGAGAGGGATATTTGCAATTGGGCGATAGCTGGATGGTATGGAAGGGTCAAGGTCAGATTTTTTCAGTAGTGGGGTCAAGGTGATATGACCCATTTCTGGGGAGAAATGACCCGACTGAAGGGCGGAGTTTATGAGAATGGTGATAGAAGAAATAGCCTGAGCGGGAATGTTCTCGTATAGGTAGGAGGAGAATGGGTCCAAGGAGCAATTACAGGATTTCAGTTTGAGGCAGAGATTGAGGACCAGGGATTCAGATACGCACTCAAAGATGGTCCAGGATCTGTCAGCTGGGATAGGGTTGGAGACCATTAGGGTGGGAGTGGAATCGGTGGGCAATATATATATATATACGCACAATATAATCTTATTAACAATACATAATGGTTATCCACAAAATTAAATTACACAAAGCACACTGTACATATGGGAGTGATGGTAGACACAACATTAAAGGCGTTGGCGCAGTGCGCCACAGCCTCAAGGAAAGCAAACAAAATATTGGGTATTATCAAGAAGGGTATCACGACCAGGACGAAGGAAGTCATCCTGCCACTGTATCGTGCAATGGTGCGCCCGCACCTGGAGTACTGTGTTCAGTACTGGTCGCTGTACCTCAAGAAGGACATGGCGGTACTTGAGAAAATCCAGAGAAGAGCAACTAAGCTAATAAAGGGCATGGAGGACCTCTCATATACTGTCAGACTGAAAAAGCTGGGGCTTTTCTCCCTGGAAAAGCGGAGACATGATAGAAACCTTCAAGATCATGAAGGGTATAGAAAAAATAGACAGGGACAGATTTTTCAAATTATGGGGAACCACAAGTACAAGGGGGCACTCAGAGAAATTGAAAGGGGAGAGGTTTAGAACAAACGCCAGGAAGTTCTTTTTCACACAGAGGGTGGTGGATATATGGAACGCACTACCGGAGGATGTGATAAGCAGGAGCATGCTACAGGGCTTCAGAGAAGCCTTGGATAGGTACTTGGAGGACAAAGGGATTGAGGGGTACAGATAAGAGTAGAGGTAGATTATAGGGACAGGATTAGAGGTAAGTTATAAAATTAATCAGGGACCACTGTTCAGGCAATAGGCCTGATGGGCTGCCGCGGGAGCGGACCGCTGGGCAAGATGGACCTATGGTCTGCCTCAGCGGAGGCAACTCTTATGTTCTCAACATTCATTCCTACCAGAACACAGATAACCCCAAATACAGGACCACAAGCTAAAAGTACTAGTATATACAAACAAAACCCTAAGACTCTGCATGCAGTACAACCCCAGAGAAATAGAAACAAATGCATTTCTTCCTTAACAGTGCAAAATATAGACAGCAGATGTAAATTCCCCAAACTGGCACAATTCAATCACTGAATTGAATTGAAAATAAAATCATATCCCCTACCTTTGTTGCATGGTGATTTTGGTTTTCAAACCATCTTTCCCAGTTTCTGGCACTTCCTTCTGTCTGTGCTCTTAACTGTGTATCCAGGGCCACCTTATCCATTTTGCTGTTTTTCTCTCCTTCACTTTCTGCCATACATCCGTCTTTAGCATTAACTTTTAACATTCAACTTTCTTCCATTTTTCTGCTTCCCAAAATCTACTTTTCCATGCCTTCCCTTTCCATCTATCCATGTGTACCATCTCCTCCCCTACTCCCATCTATCCATAAGAAGCATTTCTTCTTATCTCTTCCCTGTCGCACCCATTGCTGTGCACCATCTCCTCCCTCTCCCATGGTCAGACATCTCTGTTTTCCCCCTTCCCCCTCATATGGTCTGGCATCTTTCTCCTCTCCTTCCCATAGCCTGAAATCTCTCTCCTCTTCCATAATCTGGCATCTCTCTCTCCTTCCCTCCCTCTTCCTGAGGTCTAACATCTCTCCTTTCTGCCATCTCTGTCTCCCCTCCTTCCCTTCCATTCTGTGGTCTGGCATCTCTTTCTCCTTCCCATTCCAGCAGTCTGACATCTCTCAGTTGAAAACTGAAGAAAGAGGTTGTGCGGCAGGGTCCTACTAGAGGGGAAGGAAGGAAATTCCTGGCGGGGGGAATTGGGGGTCTCGACTTATATTCGAATATAAGTTTATCCGAATATAAGTCGAGACCCCCAATTCCCCCCCCAGGAGGAAAAATGGTTGACTTGAATATAAGTTGAGCAGCTTAATATTCAATTGCCTTGCCCAAAGCCCCCTTCCTGCCAGGCTCTGTACCCAGCCTTCCCTCCCTGCCAGACTCTACACCCTGTCCCCCCTCCCTGCCCTGTCTGTGTACCTTCTCTGCCAATCCCTTGGGGTCCAGAGGTGCAGTGGGCAGGAGCGAGCTTTCCGCACTCCTGCCCCGCTGCTAACCTGGTCGTCGGTGGCTGCTGGAGTTCTCTTCTTCAGTCACTGAGCGGCACTGAACAGCTTCCTGACTGGTTCCCGTGAGCCAATAGGGAAGCCACTTAGCGCTGAGCAGCAGCGCCAAAGCCCATTCCTGCTCGGTGCCACTTAGCAGCTGACAAAAAGAGAACTCCGGCAGCCATTGTCAACCGCGTTGGCAGTGGGGCAGGAGCCTGGAAAGCTCGCTCCTGCCCGCTGCATCGCTGGACCACCAGCGATCGGCCCAGGACAGGGCTGGAGTGCCAATTTTGGGGGAGGCCACGGTTCCTGTGCCCCCCTCTGTTCTGACGCCTGTGTGTGCCTGTAAATTTCTCGTTTTTTGCCCAAGGTCCATCTCCTGTATGCCTTTGAAATGATACGTTTGAGGGTTTATAAAAAAAAAAAATATATGTACAGTATTGGTTTTTCCAATATAAACGACTGGGGAGATATAAGAAGGAAGTTCCTAAAGGTCAATGATATCCTGACACTGGTAAAGGAACCAATTAAGCTACTTTAAATGCTTTTAACCTAGAGTAGTGCTCAGACTCCAAAGATGGATTGTAAGAACTCAATATGGGAACAAGCCCCTGTAGAGATTCTTATGGTATCTATCATTGCACCATTTTGTGGTTAAAGGTAGTTTAAAGTATTGTTAAAGCCTTGTTCATGATTGAATTAGTCCATAAAGAAGCATAATGTCCAATAGTAAATAAACTTCAAATTGATAATCTCAAAAATAGACTTAGCTTGAAAAATATCAACAGCAAGTGTTCAGCTGGGTCCTGACGCGTTTCGCCGCTATGGCTTCCTCAGAGAACCCGCTAAATAGCTGGAAAAGTTCAATGCTGTGAATATCCTAAACATACAAAACACAGTGCATGAGGTTATAAAGCTGAAAATCCAAGTAAATAATCAATACCTATAAAATACTCACAGCACTACCTGCTGAGTACCTGATTCAAAAAGTAGTTTTTTCTGTTTCCTGTGACGTAAGTGCTCAGCTGAGCACCCCATATTTCTCCACAGCGTTTCTCCACTAGGTGATTGACACATCTTCCACAGTATAAATATGGGGTGCTCAGCTGAGCACTTACGTCACAGGAAACAGAAAAAACTACTTTTTGAATCAGGTACTCAGCAGGTAGTGCTGTGAGTGTTTTATAGGTATTGATTATTTACTTGGATTTTCAGCTTTATAACCTCATGCACTGTGTTTTGTATGTTTAGGATATTCACAGCATTGAACTTTTCCAGCTATTTAGCGGGTTCTCTGAGGAAGCCATAGCGGCGAAACGCGTCAGGACCCAGCTGAACACTTGCTGTTGATATTTTTCAAGCTAAGTCTATTTTTGAGATTATCAATTTGAAGTTTATTTACTATTGGACATTATGCTTCTTTATGGACTAATTCAATCATGAACAAGGCTTTAACAATACTTTAAACTACCTTTAACCACAAAATGGTGCAATGATAGATACCATAAGAATCTCTACAGGGGCTTGTTCCCATATTGAGTTCTTACAATCCATCTTTGGAGTCTGAGCACTACTCTAGGTTAAAAGCATTTAAAGTAGCTTAATTGGTTCCTTTACCAGTGTCAGGACAGTATTGGTTTTTGACATAAAGGTGAGTCTCGCCTCAGCAGCACAATGCCATGTCTATGGGGGGAGGGGGGTAACCCCATTTTCAAGGTACAGTCGCCAAAGGGCTTGGCTAAGGGAGTTGTGGGGGCGGGCAGAGGTCGGGGGCGGAGCTGGGAGCTCCCGGGAGTCCACCCGCACACCATGTCAGACGCGGATGGCGAGTTCGTGCGGGCTCTGGCTCGGATCGGCGGCCGGGAGCGGGTGTTGCTGGTCGGGGAGCTCTGGGAGCGGGGGCCGAGCCGGGAGCTGCTGCGGGCTTTCGTGCGGGAGCTCTTCGGGGAGGGGGGCGAGGAGGGCGGCACCGGGGACGGCTTCGGGCTCCTCTTCCTGCTCTGCCGGCCCGAGTCGCTGCGGCGGGAGGGACGGCCGGCGCTGCGGGCGCTGCTGCAGGACGTGCGGCGGCGGCTGCGGGGCGGCTGCGGCGCGGCTGCCCTGGTGGGGGCGCTGGTGCTGTCGGGGGCCACCGGCGAGGAGGGGCAGCTGCTGCCGGCCCTGCTCGAGCTCCTGCGCGGCGTCTTCGGCCCGGAGCAGCGGATCCAGGCGGCCGTGTACCGGCCCGGGGAGCCCCGCACGGTGCTGGAGCTGAAGAGCGCCGCCTGCCGGGCGCTGCGGGCAGCAGGTACCGAGCTTTGCTAGTCCAAGAGCCGCAGGGGGTTGGTAGCAACTGGCCTGCCAGTCTGGAGTAGTGTGCAATAAATCCATAGAATGGGGCAAATGGAAATTGTTCAAACCGGCCATCTTGGAGGTCCAGATAAATTGTATCCCACAAGTTAAGAAAGGTTGAAAGAAAACATGGCTAAATAGGGCTGTGAAAGTGGTTAGAAAAGACAAAAGGTCAGGATGTTCTGATGAAAATATGAAGCCGCAACCCAATTTTCATTTTAAATTTATTCCATGCAACCTGTTCTGATGTTCCTTGAAGAGCAGTAAAGAAAACAAATTACAACGCGAAATGAGAAGAAAACCAGACAAGAGTCTGAATCACTGAGAGCAGAGACACTGTTTATATCATACTATCAAGTTTGGGACAAAATGCACCGGTGTACATTTCAAAGAGAAAGTAAGGGGGGGGGGAGGTGTCACTGGATAGAGCACCTCACTTCCCTTTTGGGAACCTACTTTCAGGGTCATCAGACTGACTCCAAATTTCAGCCTTTGCAGCAGCCCTGCCCCAAACTCTTCCTGTGAAATCTGATCCCCTCTATATGTTCAGAACTGCACACACATTTTCAGCCTGCTTGGTTTACACAAGTGAATTATTATTTACTTATTTTAAAAGACTTTCCTAGGAAGTAAAAACAGCACTGAGGGAGGATAACTAGAAGAATCTTTTACTTGTTGGGGAGATATCACATCAGCTGTAGTCTCTGTAAATGACAATCGGAGCCACTGAAAACAATCCTTCATCTGAAAGAGATGCTAGAGCATATTGATAAACAGTAAGAAATCACTGGGTCCTGATGGTACCGTATCATTGAAATCTACCACTGTTCCTTCCTCTAGTGCTAGTTAGCAGAAGGTGTTTTTCCAGACCACACAGGATTAAGCTGTGAAAAGTGTTGCTGGAGGTGTGGTGAAAGCTAATTGCTGTTAGCCAGGGAGACTTGGTGATGGCCACCTCTTATTTGTATTTTGGCCACTGTTGGAGACAGGATTTTCCACTGGCCTGGCAAATCATTTGTTGTCATGTCCGAGGGGGGACCAGCTGTGTCAGAATACTGGAAGTGCTGGACCCCAATGGAGGACTAGAGCATAGATTCAGGAGATGCGTCTTGCCTGGTTTATTTGCGTATTGCTGAATGGACTAGTCATTCCTCCTGATGAAGACATATTTGAAACTGGGCCGGAGTTGGGGAGTGGACATCGTGTTCTGATATTTGGATTCTAATTTGCATTCTACTTTTTTTTGGTTTGTTTCATTTTAGCTTATATTTTCAGGACATTTTTTGTGCGTTTCTTAGTGCTATTTTTGTCACTTTTTTTTTTTTTGGGGGGGGGATGTTGGGATCACACACCAGCATGGATATCATTTTTTTGAAGCCTCTGGATTACTAAGGGTCTCCTTTGTGACTTAAAGCCTCTGAACTAGGACTCTTCTTACAGCTTGGGCTGTGTGCAGATAAGTCGCTTTTTTCATTCTAGCTTGTGCTGTTTCTGTGCATCTGTATCGGTAGCGGAAACTACTTTTGCTACTGAGCTTTGCTTGCTGGTCCATCTAGGGAGCGGAGAACTGAAGGTTGCAGTGATGGTTCTCTGTTCCATTGGTCTTCAGTTTCAATGACTTCACTAATATTAGTATTTCTTTTTCTGAGTTTGTATAGATTTTTAATAAATATAAATCTATCCTTAGAGGCACTATTATTTTTGTATTATTGACAATGAATGTAACTAACCAAAATTATAAAATTGCTTTTCCTTGATTGTCCAACTGCCTTACGAGTATTTGATCATGATGGTGTGAAACCTGCATGAAGAGGCAGCAACGTCTCTGGCTGCCTTACTGGGAGTCTTTATCTGCCGTCATGTACTATGGAAATGGAGTTCAGGTGGAAAGTTATGAAAAAGACGAAAGGGAGGATTAGGGCATGTCTAGAGAAGAAGCAGGAGCTTGAACTATGTGTGGAGACGGATAAGTTGAAGAGTTGCATTCCTGGCTTTAGTGTACCTGGATAGAGCTGGTTTAGTGAGAGACCCGTCAGGAGTCAGGAGACACTAAAAGGGTGGGTAAGAGTTTGGTTGGAAAAGGAGGGATAGATGGTGGTGTAGAAAAAGAAATGAAGCTTTTCTTAAAATTAGAATTGAAAAGAGTAACAGCAAGTGTACAGAAATTGCTAGATAATTACAGAAAATTTTAAACATTGCAAAACTAAAGGAAAAACTATTATCCCAACAAATATGACATGACCAAACAACAAAAGAAAGCCAAAAATGCAAAACAGCAAAACATTAATTAGACCAAATCATCAATATCTCAACATCAAAATAGCCAAATTAAGTCAGACCAATGGTCCATCAAACCCAGTATCCTGTTTCCACAGTGGCCAGTCCAGGTCCCAAGACCCTGGCAGAAACCCAAAGAGCTGAGACTGTGATGTCATAATGCCTAATTCCACCAATGCCTAAGAGCCAAACTCATCAGTGATGTCACAATGGCTTGATTGTCCTAGACTTGGCTCACCTAAGAACATAAAAGCTGCCATACATCAAGCCCAGGATCCTGTTTCCAACAGTGGCCAACCCAGGTCACAAGTACTTGGCAGAAACCCAAATAGTAGCAACATTTGATGCTACCAATTCCAGAGATAGCAGTGGCTTCCTCCATGTCCAAACCTTTTTTTAAACCCAGCTATACTAACTTCTGTTACAATATCCTCTGGTAATGAGTGAAAAAAACATTTCCTCCTGTTTGTTTTAAAAGTATTTCCTGCCCTCCATCAACTACAGGAAAAGCTTAAACAAAGCACGATTTATCCATTAGAGGAGATTCTAGATGCGAGGGATCACAGAAAATAAACCTGCTCCTTTGATAGTAAATCCTACATTTACAGGGGATAGCTCCACAATTTCTGTCCACAAAACAAGGTATCTGGAACAGGATCAGAGCTTCAATGCAACTTTTTTATCTCCCCTGACAATGTTGCTCACATAGCTACAATATACTGCCCTATGGCGATTTATAGAAAGTAGACAAAGGTTGTCCATTTTAGTAATAGGTGTTCTGATCGCTCTCCCCCAATTCTTTTCTCATTACCAAGAGCAAATGATGTACGAGAGCGTTATGAAAGTCTCAAGAGGTTCTTCAAGGTGAAAGCTCTTTACCCTTGTTTATGGAGCCTTTTCCCTAGTTAGTTGGGTCTGACCAGTACCCAGCTAGGAGCTCCTTCTGGGTTTCCGTGTTACTGAAACTGTCTTATTTTTGTTTCTGGGGTTCAGGAGCAGCAGAAGAATCAAGAATACCCACAATCCTTCATTGCTTTCCTTGGAGACAGAGAACGAGGAGGAGAAACCACCAAGACAAAGCTGCCAACCATAATAGTAAAGGTAATGGAGAAATGTTCCATACGCTGGATTAATTTCTAGCTGTTTTTGAATTTACAGTTGCTTCTCCAACCCCTAGGGGGTACCACTCAGTGCCAGGTCCAAGTCCCACTGGCCACCTGCAAACCCTTGCATGGATCTTCTGAGAGGGGACATTAATCAGGACACAGTTGCAAGATGACCCTGTACATAATACTATATCTGGCCTATTCTGTGATCCACACAGATGTGTTTTACATACAGGGGATGCAACCAAACTACAAGTTTTGTTTCTTCTCAGCTTATAATAAGGTTTTATGCAAAACAGGCAGAAACCTGAGGTTGCAGTACACAGTGGAGCGTGCAAAGCTGATAATGTAGGTACTGAGCAGGAGAGATACCTCAGAATGTGAGCGGAAAACAGCTATTAATTAGCTATGTGAATTATTTCATATGGTGCGATATCTGGTAGAAGGGTATCAAGGTGTTCATCAGATAAATGCAGATTTTTTTAGCTGCCAAATTAAGTATTGTTGAAAATGATGTCTCCTGAGAAAACTTAATTTGGATAGGAGGCTGGATGATTGGGTGTCATTTGAGGAAGTAGTAGAGTCTGATGTTCTTACAGTGGTATGCGGTCTCACTTTAGTTGATCTTTGCTCATCAGGGATAGAAAGACTACTACTACTTATCATTTCTATAGCGGTAAAAGGCGTACGCAGCGCTGAACATAAGAATAGCCTTCCTGGGTCAGACAAATGATCTATCAAGCCCAGTAGTCCGTTCTCTCGGTGGTCAATCCAGGTCACTAGTACCTGGCCAAAACCCAGGGACTAGCAATATTCCATGCTACCGATCCAGAGCATTGTAACAATAGACAGTCCCTGCTCGGAAGAGCTTAAATCTAATTTAGACAGATAGGCTTCTCCTGATGTTACTAGGATTGTGAATAATTTCCAGATATTTCTAAGCAGTCCACTGTTAAACCAATTTTGAAAAAGCAAGGTTTGCAAACTACTCTGATGTGTAATTATCGTCCAGTATTGGTGGTTCCATTTCTGGGAAAGGTTTTGGAGAAAATGGTTTGACAACAGTTAGAGAGGTTTGTGGAGAATGTTGGCTGCCTGAGCCTGTTTTAGTTTGGGTTCCGGCAGGCACATAGTGTTAAAGTATTACTGGAGGAAAAGTCCATAGTCTGTTATTAAGGCATGGGAGAAGCCACTGCTTGCTCTGGATCAGTAGTATGGAATGTTGCATTCTTTGGGGTTCCGGAATCCTGCTTACTGTGAGATAATGGAATGTTTTGGCCCTGAGGATGGACCATTGGTCTGACCCAGTAAAGCTAGTCTTATGTTCTTATCTGTTGCGGATGTGTGAGGTGCTTTTGATTCAGTGGATCTGCTATTATTGTTGTCAAAGTTGGACGATCTAGGAATTACTCTGGTTTACATCATATTTACTGGACTGTTCTTTTCTCCCTCTCTTTGTCTTTATTTAAAATGTATTTCTGCCCTTTTCCATCTTGTATCGATATGTTAATGTTTGTCAGTGCGTTTTGATTGTTTGTAATATTAATTGTAATTTGTTTTTAACTTGTCCTTTTTATTCTTTGTTCTCATATTATGTAAAACCGCTTTGAATTTTGATAAGGCGGTATATCAAATTTTTAAATAAACTTGAAACCTGTCCTGTATCTAAGTTGGTACGTGTAAGGACAGGTGTCCCTTGGGGTTCTGCCCTTTTGGCGTTGTTGTTTAACATCTATATGGCAAAATATTTTTTTGGGGGGGACACGAGGGTCACTGATCTCTTGCCTTTATGGGGTAATCCAGCTTTTCAGCCGGGCTGAGAGTCCCGGGTTTATTTGTCCTGGGAAGCGAGAGGTGTTTCCCGGTTGAACACCTCTTGGGGGAGGAGGGAGAAATGTTAGCCTGTGCCGACTTGCTGGCAGTGGTGGGAGATCACTGGGGAGCGCAGTTTGCATGTCATCAAGTGGAACATTATGTGGGATCCCTCGACAGAGCACAATTGGGTAAACACATGGGGGCTAGTTTGCGGAGGTTCATCTCCTGGGAGGACACATTGGGACATGCATTCTGGTCCTGTCCTATAATACAGCGCTTCTGGAGCCGTACAGTCTCTTACATGTCTAGCTTGATTGGGAGAGTACTGAGGAGTACACTGGCCCAGATGGTTCTGGATTTGCCAGAGTATTATGGCCATTTGCCCCAGGGCCACCTGACTATGTAGGAAAATGAGCCTGTTGGCCTGTAAATGTATCCTTCAGTATTGGACGGTCCAGGACCATTCAGCGTTCTGGCATTGGCGGAACCAGTTGCATCAGTTGGCTACCTGGGAGGCAAGGTATGCCGGGGGGTCATGGAAGCGGAAGCTTTTGTTCCTGAACATCTGGGAACCCTCTTTGCAGTCCTTGCACTCAAAGAGCCATAGTGCTATATTAAGGTGGTTGTCTTAATCTGGGCAGTTAGCAGTTGATGGGGTGGAGAGTCCCAGGAGGGAGGGGTGGGGGGTACCTATGGGGGGTTGGGTTCCATTGGCAGATGGTTTTGGGTCTGTACTTTTGGGTGGGGGAGGGGGGGTACGGTTTTGTACGTTCATACTATGATTACAGTTTCTTGGTTAAAGTGGGGGGAGGGATGATGGCTGGATTGCTCCAGGGCTCATAAGAGTCCAGGGCCCTGGACCTATGTTAGTGTCTCTGGACCTAGGTCTTTTGGTGGATTAGTTAGGTAGATGACTTCACATTATGTACCTATAAACTGTTGATGACTGTTCTTTTGATGTGGAAGCTGCTCCAATGTTCCTTACTTGACTTTGCTATCATCTGTCTGCTTCTGCTGTTTTCTACAATAAAATAATTTGAACATAACATCTACATGGCATCAATTGGTGGGATATTTGAGAATTTGGACATATCTTAGGTTGTATGCTGATGATATCCATTTATTTTCCTGTTGATGTTCAGAATCAAAGATGGGTAGATCGATTTAAAAGTGTGCATGCAGCATGAAAGTGATTGGATGCCAGATCAGGGGTGAAATTGAATGTAATCTAGAGTTGATGTTGGTTGGGAGAAATTGTGATGTGTCATGGCCCCAGAGTGTATATGTGGGGGATGTTTGTGTACGAGTTGTGAAGGAATTGAACTTGCTAGGTGAGAGGGTTGATTCAAACCTTAATAAGCAGTTTCAAGTAACCAAAATGATTCAGTCTTGTTTTGCTCAATTATGACAGAACTGTAGTACAGGGATTGGTTTCGTCTAGGCTTGATTATATTGCAATTCTTTGTATCTTGGTATATCTAATACAAGGATTAAGGCATTACAATTGGTGCATAATGTGATTGCTCGATTGGTGATGGAGGGATACAGAAAACAGTATACATTACTCCCCTACCAAAACAGCTTCACTGTTTACCGGTAGCACATCAGTTTCAGCATAAGGTTTTGTCTATAATTAATTGCATGCTCCTGAAAGAATTGCTGAAGGTTTATTGTCCTAGTATGTTTGTTCATTTATCTTCCGCCCTGATCCAGGGCGAGTAACAATTTTACATACAAAATAATACATTACATTTAACATACAAATCGCATCAATACAACTCTCACTTTAACCAAAATACATACATACATGCAATGTATAAAAAATACAAGTAACGTACAAATTGCTTCAACAGCAAGCATTGGTATATATCAGAAAATAAAAATGCCTATGATATACAAGTCACTAGCATGACGAGTATCATTAAAACCAATACCACAAAGCAGACCAAGGAATACAACAGTGACCCGCACTCTGTACTCAACAATCACCACTACTGCTCCCTCGAGCACTCTCAGACCCCATAGTTCATCATACAGAACAAATGTCTTTTCAATGTTTTCTTAAAGTTCTGTAAATTCTGCTGATGGCGGATATATTCTGGAAGGTTGTTCCATTCCCTGGGGCCAATGCAGTGAAAACCACTATTCCTAGATGTTGAAAGCTTCAAGTCCAAATGCTCAGTAGACCGAAGCAAGTGAGCCGACTCATATGACACGATGTTTGGGGGCCAGATTCAGAAGGCACATGTGACGTATCCTGTCCCTTACCTTCAACCAATATAACTTTATAAAAAAGTCTGTCACATGTTCACGTCTACGATCTTACCACCAAATTCTGGGCCACCTGTAACGCACACAAAACTGACTCAGGTACTCCCAAGAACACCATCATACAGTATGTAGAACATTATATACTATATATGTATATACGTCAGCAAGGAAATTTGAATAATTTTAAAAGATTTCTAAAACGATATCTATTTAGCAAAATGAAATATGGGAACTAAGTATTCCGTTGTATAATTGAGTGCTGGGCGCTGATTAATCTCGTAACTGTTTGTTTTATGAATGTTTGTTATTTTAACATGCATTTATTTGTTGTGACCTGCTTTGTATAAGGCGGGATACAAATGCTATGTTGTCTCAAGAGAAAATTGTGAAACACACTGTGTTAGTTTGTTACGACAATGTAGTGCAAGATGGACGTTTAAAAGAATGTTGAAAATGCAACTCTTTGGCATTTGTGTCAGGAATTCTATGCATTTAGCGCTCCATCCGCGGTAGAAACCTCTACTGTGGCTTAGTAAAGGGTGGGGTGGGGGGACAATGCCTTGCTCAAACAAAACCTCTGTTCTCTGGGAAACAAACCCCAGACTCTTTGTTTCGGTTCTGGGGTGATAATTCAGACTCCCCCATTCTGTTTTGCAGGGAGCACAGCAAACCTCCAGGAGGGCACTGCTCTGACCTCCATGAACCACTCAATGGAGCCAGTGCAGCAGGATCAGAAAGCGACTGCAGGAGAAGAGCTTAACACTAAGATGTAAAAAGAGCTGAGATGCAAACACCCAGGAGGTCTGACTAACTGCTAACTCTGAGCCAAACGTATCCTGTGAAAGACTCACTGCTTTACTGGATCTTCTAACCTACACCGACAGATTTTTTGAAAGATAACATCTGGAAACGTAGAGAGATATTTTGTAGTCTTTTTTTGGTTTTTTTAACAAGGGACTGCGTTATGTGTTCAAATAATATTTTTGCTGCTCTAGATATTTAATTTTAAAACAGAATAAATATTTTAAACTTTGGTTTCATACTGTCCTGGTTCTCAGAATGATTTAATATCTCCAGACACTACCAGACATAGAAAATGCCGAAGCCACAGACTGTGCTGAGTACTACCAGGACTAAAACCCCAAGAGGGGAAGGGCAGAAATAACATACCCTGAGCTAGGAGGAGGGGGCTATACTGTATATTGTACCGCCTTGGGGCTAGGTTGGAGCTTGCTACAGAAGCTGGAACACTTTGTCCCATAGTTAAGCTTTGGGTCATTTGTTGGGAACCCCCAGTCAAATTTTAATCTGGTTTCAAACTTAGGCCCCCTTTCATGGCTTTTTTATTGCCGGCCATGGCAGTATTAGCTCCGATGCTGATAGGAACTCTGAGCGTCGGAGCTTTTACCGCTGCGGCCGGTGATAAAAAAGCCTAATGCGGCTTCATAAAAGGGGGAGGGTGTTTTGGGGTTTTTTTTACCAGTTTTTCCACATACCAAGATTAATTTTATTCCATTACATTTTTGGAGAGTTATTTTGTCCTTTGACAGACATTCTACATCTCTTTCATATGTATTTATTTAATATACTTATTAGGATTTATTTACCACCTTTTTGAAGGAATTCACTCAAGGCGGTGGACAGCATGAATAAGTCGTCGTACGTATAATTCTTTCCAACTAAAGGTACAGTTTTCCTACTTGGGGTGGGGGGTGGCCTTGTACTTTTATCAGTTAACACCCATCAGTCAATAGCTGGCCTCCCTAACAGGCAGTGCTGAGCAAATATAAAGATTACCCTTTGGACCTGACCAAATCCTAATTTGGAAGAGACTGGAAAAAGAGAGAAAGATGAGTTAGCTTGTGGAAGAACTGTTACTTATTCAGAGCAGGAAGATGCATTTTCTATCATCTTGTTGCATTTGTATTAATGGCGTACTGTTTTGTTAATTCCTATGAAACAAACTGGACTAAGACAAACAAAACAAGGATAGAGGGAGATACTAGCACAAAGGTATATTACAACAAGAAAAAGCACACCAGGCCTGAAGTGAACTTTTTATTCAGACAATAAAACCCAATATGGCCAGTATTTTGGTAAATGAATGCTTGCCTAGGGGGTTGAAAATTGGTCTCCTTAAAGTGCTAAAAAAGTGACATAGGCTGAAAAAAATGGTTACTGTTACACTTGGCTTTGTGGAAACACTGGCTGCTCCGGTGTTATTGTTTGAATAAAGTGTCTCCTAACTTAGACCACTTCTGGCCTCTTCCATTTTTTTCTTGTTGCAAACAAAACTAAACAAACGTTTCTGCTAGTAGAGTGGAAAGGGTAGATGTGAATCACTTGTTCACGCTTTCCAGAAATACTAGAACTAGGGGACATGTAATTAAACTTTGGAATTTGTTGCCAGAGAATATGGTGAAATCAGATAGCTTAGCGGGGTTTAAAAAAAGGTTTGGATAATTTCCTAAAAGAGAAGGCCAGAGGCCATTGTTGAGATGACTTGGGGAAATCCACTGCTTTATTCCTAGGATAAGCAGCATAGAATCTGTTTTACTATTTGGGATCTAGCTAGGTACTTGGGACCTGGGTTGGCCACTGTTGGAAACAGGATCCTGGGCTTGATGGACCCATTATGGCAACTCTTATGTTCTTACACTCGTATTGCAAAAGTACTCTTCTCACTATGCGTCATCTGTTGGGTTGGAAAACTATAACAAGTGGGGAAAGCATGTAGAGCAGGGCTTATGGGAATTCTTCTGCATGTCTCTGCCTGCTTTGATATGAACATTAATGCAAAATGTTAAGACTTCTGAAAAAGCCAGACAGCCACAGTTGTTTTTTGGAGTGGGCCAGTTTCAGGGGGTAAGTTTAGAGGGATAGAGGTAGTTGCAGAAAGTAGTTTTTGGGAACAGGGCAGTTTGTAGGGTGGTGTGTCAGTTGTGGGGGTTATTTTTTTTGTGGGGGGGTAATGGTGTATGCAGGGTAGTAGATTTGGGAAGTTTGCAGGGTGGTTTTGCAGTTGTGGGAGAGTAGCTTTTGGGCTGTGGGGGTGGATGCGAAGGGAGATAGTTATAAGGAGCAAGGGCAATTGGGAATTTTGGAAGAATAGGGAATTCTACCTTCCAAACCAGTGTTTCTCAACTCAGTCCTGCAGTACCCCCTTGCCAGTCAGGTTTTCAGGATATGGACTATGAATATGCTTGAAATAAATTTGCATATAATGGAGGCAGTATATACAAATCAAGTTGCTGTTACTAATAAGTTTCAGGTTTTATTGAGTTTAATATACCGACCATCAACATGTATCTGGCCGGATTACAATGCTAAAAAAAAAAAGGTAAAAAGTAAAATAATAATTATATATAACTAGGGTTAACAGTAAAATAACACATCTTAATGGTAACCCATACTGATAACGTCACTCCTTAATAAAAGAAATTGAAATCACTGCTTTGTGTAATAAAAGTGAACCAAGCACAGGACAATTAAGCTATTTGTGACATCACTGATGAGGTTGACTCTTATTGGTGGAACTGTGACATCACAGTCTCAGCTCTGGCTACCAGAGACTGAAACTCTTCACACTAAGGGGTAAGTTATCAGTATGGAGTAAATGCAGTCTTATATCCCAATAAATCCTCAAAGAGTTCAGGTTTATTTAAAATTTGAGAATATCGCTTATAATACTTCTAAGCGATGTACATTTTAAAAACAGGGGTATAATATTACAAGTTTAAGAACACAGACAAAATCAAATAATGTCTAACATGATACAGAAGGATCAAGGGTAGAACTACAATAATTATAGAAAAGAAACAAACATGGGAAATACAAATTAAGTTCATAGGGGAAATGTCGAGCCTCCTGTGATTAATGTTTCTTTAAAAAGAAACATTCTAGGTGGGTTACAAATAACATAAATGTTACATAGAAATTATATATATATATTTGATTTGCCTTCTATGATATGGCTTTAAAACTAGCTGGTGAGTTTATTTTGTAATCAAAATAAGGAAAAACTTCAGTTTGTTCAAAAAGAACCACTCTTACCAACTGAACAAACGGATACAGTTTCATCACAAGACCTCAAACACCCAAGGAACTACCGGAACCTTTTTTTTGTGTCCTTCCAGGGATGATGTGTTCATCATTGGTCCAATTTGATATGAATTCTTAATGGAAGGCTCAAAGTTCAACCAATAGTGTGTTTATTAGATTGTAAAAGAAGAGCACTTAGGCCGGGTTTCCAGAGTACAGCAAGGATGGTCCGTTAAATCAAAATCAGCAAGTCAAAATGAAGGCTGATGTAGGGATGACTGAAGAGGCAAAAGCTAAGGGCTCTTCTTTTACAATCTAGAAACACACGATTGGGTTTATTTTGCAGCCCTTTCCCTCTCCAACCCTATTGTAAAACTAAACAACCAGTCAATGCCAACAGAAGAGCAGGTCTGTTTTTGCACACAAATAACACAGATACAGTCTCACCCAGTGGATAATAAGTAACCGTAAACTAAAAATAGAATATGTAGCCAACAATGAAAGTGCATCCTAAGAAGCCACAGAAATAGTGATGCATGTCCCCTAGTACTGGGCAAAATATAAAGACAGCATATGCAAATTTGAAAAGGCTGACAGATACCAATCACCACATTGAAATAAAACAATTGTAGAAAATAAGATACTAGGATAATGATATTGGACTAATACCGTATTTCTATTAGCTTTCAGAGGCCAAAATCTCCTTCCTCAGCTCAGTATGGTAAACTGCTGTTACAGTATCCTTTCCTGAGCTGAGGGAGGGGGGGGGGGGTGAGTTTGGTCTCTTAAAAAGTGTTTTCAATTTAGTTCAATAAAAATATCACCTTATTTCTGTTTTCAAAAATTATAAATGCTTATCAAAATAGCTATACTACTTTATCATCAAGCAACCCCTCCCCCCCACAAAACCCCAGCAAAACGTTTTATCCCGCTCTATGTGCCTATCTAGCCTCTTTCAGCATTGCTCCTACTATTTATGATTTCTAGAGCGCTGAAAGGTGTATGCAGCGCTGTACATTTTAACATACAATAGGCAGTCCCTTCGCAAAAGAGCTTACAATCTCATTTAGACAGGACATTTCAGAGTTGGAGAGATTATAGTGGATCTAGAGAATGACACGGTGACAAAATTCATCAGCGTCCCCGTGGGAAATAATCCCTTGTCATTTTCTAGTGTCCATTTCAACCTCGGTCCTTCTACACCAGCATTCTTCAAAGCAAAGCTTGAGGGTCAGTGGTTGTGCCCAATTATACTCTGATTCTTCCCTCTCTCCTTAAAGAATGACATGAAGATGGTTTCCCGCGGTTATCCGCGGGGACGATAACGGTGATGAATTTTGTCACCGTGTCATTCTCTAGGTATCTACCCCTCTCTGTATCCCTATTGCCCTTCCTCTTCTCTATGTCACTGCCCCCCCCCTTCCTGGCACCCAGAAGTGACCAGCGGAAGAGGTGGGAAGGGAAGGGGGACTCACGCGGGGCGAGGGAAGAACAGGGGTGGACTGCCCCCCCTCATTACGTCACTGATCCCGTTGTCCCCAAAGAGCTCAAAACGGGTGGCAGAAGCAATGGAAGTAAAACCCGGATGTCTCAAACCGGCCTCCTTTTTCTGGAGCCATATGGTGGTAACTGTAACTTTCTGAGCTTGAGACTAGCTGCGTCGTCTCCATCACCGTCTGTCACTCCTTCCAGACTTTCACTTCCGGGTAAACCCAGGACAGCCGGAAGTGAGGCAGGGATGGAAATATCCTGAGTCACTGCGACGGAGCAGCCCACGGTAACCGAGACAAACTCTGCGTTTCAAACCTCGCTTCCGCACCGAGCAATGAATGAAAAGAAGGGAGTCTGAACTAGTCCTTCCCGCCTTTGATCCCAGAATGAGGCTTGAAACACATAGCCACGCTCTTCCGGTCGTGATTGGCTGAGTCAGATCCAGCTCTCTGGTTCTTGCGTTCTGCCGTCACATCTTCCCATCTCACGATTGGCTGGAAGTTGGCGTGCTTGACTCAGAGCGAGGCTTGGAACGCCGCCTGGGCCGTGAGGTGTGTTGTGTGGTACCGGCAGAAGGGAGAAGCGTGAAGCTGCCACCGTAAAGAAGAAAAGCGGCCGGGTCCGGTGTCAGGCAGATAAAGAGCGAGGGACGGAGCCGCGCCATGATTACCTCAGCAGGTGAGGGCGCTAGAGACGGGGGTGGAGGCTGGGAGCGGCATTAGCTGAGTCAGGGCCGGGCCTGCGCCCCCTCAGGCCTGCGCTCGAGCTTAGTGCAGCCCTTTCCCTCCAATGCAAATGGGGTGGGGGTGGGGAGACATCTGCCTTTGACCTCCATGGACGTCTGAATCCCCCCCTCATATGATAACCCGTGTCTACCTTACTTAGTAGTTATTTGTGAACCTTTTCCTCCAAGAGCTTCTCCAGACCCTCTTTTACAACCAACTTCAGAGCTTAATGATGCACTGAGTGGGAAAAGTACGTTTTACCTCCCTAGTCTTTGTGCTTTTTGGAAGAGTAAATAGCCAGTGTGCATTTAGCCATTTCACTCCAAGCTGAAGAGCCCTAAACTCTTTAACCTTTGGAAAAATTGGTAAACACGAAAAAGGTTAAGAAAAAAAGTACATATGTAAAGAGCAAAGCAGTTTTTTTTGTTTCACTATGTCCTTAGAAACAAATTGTGCCCAGTGCGGTTAAAAACCCACTGAGGCTTTGTAATGTTTATGCTTGTATTCTGTAAACTGCCTAGTTGTAGATGGTAAATACCTAAAATAGCACATTGTCAATGCATAGTTTTGGAAGAGTTTCATTGTTGCCTGTGAACTACTGTTACCAAAATGTTCTTTTTCTAGTCTCTGCATACTTCAGACTGGAATAAGAATGTTTTGGTAACCGTAATTATTCATGGAGGCAATGCTTGATGTTGATATCGGAAGCATTGCCTTGCTTTCCAGTTTGTTTCTTATAAAAAGAAATTGCTTTAAATACATTTTGGCCTGATGTTCACTGGAATTCTTTGGTTTTACTGATTTGTTCTTGTTTTATTATTCTCCTGTGTAACATGCTAGACAAAAGGCCTGAATATCCAGGCATTCAAGTTTATTAAAATTTGATGAAACGCTAATCATAATTCTAAGCGTCTAACAATTAAAAAGGGGCACAACTAACCTACTTGTTATAGACAAGACATAACTTACATGAAAACAAAAGGATAGTAGGGGGAAATACAATTTTAAAAGAAAAGAGTACAATTAAGGTTAAAAACAAAAGGGCTATTTAGATTATTGCAAAACTTTGTGATTAGGCATTTGAAGGGAGGGGCTGGGGGCTGCAGTAAGTAGATTCTGCTGACAAAAACTGACTGTTTGAACTTAAGTCTAGAAATATCAGGTTAGTTTAAATCCCCCCTCCCCCTCAATCTAACTTCTGCTTATTAACATTATCGGATATTTTTTTGTTTCTGTTGCATCTTATATATGTTTGCTTTGTTTACTGGCTAAGTACTTTATTATTGAAGATTATAAAGTTAGAAATGAAATGTTGCTATGAGGGGCACTGAGTGTGTTTCTTTGATTCTGTAGCTGGAATTATTTCCCTTTTGGATGAAGAGGAGCCACAACTGAAGGTATGTTAGGAAACCTGTGGAATTTATATTGGGGAGTAGAGTAACTTGACATAATCATTTATTTGTATACCAAGTTTCTGAGCGGTGTACAATAATAAAATCTGTCATCATCGTACATACACAAAAATCAGTGTTAAAACTTAGGTGACGACAGGGGAAGTTAGTATAAAAGACAAGAAACCGAGACAAACAGGAATGAAAGGCAAAATTTTCAAGGGAAAAAAAACAAATAAGGGTCAAACAATAGGTGGGGGAAGTGAGTTCTCTAGGGAGAGAAAGAAGATTACAGCAAGAGAAGTGGCCACCACCAGGAATATATAAACATAAAACCATCACAATACTCAGTGCATTGCACATATACATTTTTCAAACAAAAGTTTTTGCCTGTCATGTAAAAGCCAGTTAAGAACTAGAGCAAAAAACAACCCGACCACCTGAAAAGAGAATAACGTTTACATAAAAATGCTTCGATGAACCCTGGACTGAAGGGAAGACAAAATTATTAATTCTTTTGGGGGTACTTTTTAGAAACTGCCATTATTTTGGTTAGACCTATTTTCAGGTAAAGTGGCAGATTTTAATGATAAATTACAGATTACCAGTAAGTAATTGGTTAGCAATTTCATGTTCAGATCCTGGGCTAAATGCCATCCTGTTTTAAGAAATTTGCTACTGGTGGCTGTAGCCAAGGGGATGCTGGGTTGTATAGAGAGAGGTGTTGATGCCGCTCTACATGTCATTGGTGAGGCCTCATTTGAAGTATTGTGTTCAGTTTTGGAGGCTGTATTTGGTCAAGGATATAAAAAGACTTGAAGCAGTCCTGAGGAAAAATACAAAAATGGTAGGGGGTTTGTGCCAAAAAAAGTACGAGAAGAGACTAGAGGACCTTAACATGTACACTCTGGAGGAGAGCAGGGACAGGGGTGATATAATACAGACATTTAAATATTTGAAAGGTATTTTCCAGAGAAGGGAAATTGGTAAAACTATAGGACATAAATTGAGGTTGAGGGGTGGTAGATTTAGGAGTAATGTTAGGAGATTCTTTTTCACAGAGAGGGAGGTGGATGCCTGGAATGCCTTCCCGAGGCAGGTAGTGGAGAGGAAAGCTGTGATGGAATTCAAAAAAGTGTGGGATGAACACAGAGGATCATGAGTTAGAATATGAATGGACTAACTTTCATGGTCTGAATCCCGCAAATGAGATGGTTTGGATAAGGTGGAGTGAGCTTCAACAGCAACTTCAGTAGTTGGAGACTAAGTTCAGTACCGAGCAGACTTCTAAAGTCTATGGCCCAGGAATAACAAAGAAAAAAGACCATTTTAATTTAATCATGAAATTGTGATTACAGGGCAGACTGGATGGACCATTCATGTCTTTGTCTGCCATCATTTACTAAGTTACTGTTCATTTTGCCAGTTTGTTTTAGCACTATTTCAGATTCATAGTGGTTTAATTCAGTTCCTTTGAGCCTTTGCTTACAAAGAATGATTCAGTAGAAGGAAGAAGGTGTTGATGCCCCTGTACAGGTCATTGGTGAGGCCCCACTTGGAGTATTGTGTTCAGTTTTGGAGACCGTATCTGGCGAAAGACGTAAGAAGACTTGAGGCGGTCCAGAGGAGGGCGACGAAAATGATAGGAGGCTTGCGCCAGAAGACGTATGAGGAGAGACTGGAAGCCCTGAATATGTATACCCTAAAGCAGTGATTCCCAACCCTGTCCTGGAGGAACACCAGGCCAATCGGGTTTTCAGGCTAGCCCTAATGAATATGCATGAGAGAGATTTGCATATGATGGAAGTGATAGGCATGCAAATTTGCTTCATGCATATTCATTAGGGCTAGCCTGAAAACCCAATTGGCCTGGTGTTCCTCCAGGACAGGGTTGGGAACCACTGCCCTAGAGGAAAGGAGAGACAGGGGAGATATGATTCAGACGTTCAAATACTTGAAGGGTATTAACGTAAAACAAAATCTTTTCCAGAGAAAGGAAAATGGTAAAACCAGAGGACATAATTTGAGGTTGAGGGATGGTAGATTCAGGGGCAATGTTAGGAAATTCTACTTTATGGAGAAGGTAGTGGATGCCTGGAATGCGCTCCCGAGAGAGGTGGTGGAGAGTAAAACTGACTGAGTTCAAAGAAGCGTGGGATGAACACAGAAGATTTAGAATCAGAAAATAATATTAAAGATTGAACTAAGGCCAGCACTGTATTATTTTTCTCTTTGGCAAGTTTTCTTTGGAATTGCAGCTTACATTGTCAGTGTTCTGGGTCTAATTTGTCAGTACTTCTGTTTTATAACTTCCTTTGGCTAAATGTTCTTTTCATCTTCTATAGGAATTTGCTCTTCTCAAGCTGAATTCTGTTGTGAATGACTTCTGGGCAGAAATTTCTGAGTCTGTGGATAAAATGTAAGTGTTGTAGTTTATTTCCTGGATGTCGCTAAGCTGGAATATTCTTTTAAGCTGAACTGGTGTTTTTCTCTTTCTTTTGCAGTGAAGTGCTATATGAGGATGAAAGTTTCAGAAGTCGTCAGTTTGCTGCGCTGGTGGCGTCCAAAGTGTTTTACCACCTTGGAGCCTTTGAAGAGTCCCTGAACTATGCCCTGGGGGCTGGTGACCTCTTCAATGTTAATGATAATTCCGAATATGTGGAGACTATTATAGGTACTGTAATTTGCAGTATGGGGTGAACAAATGTTATCAAGAAATTGATTTAGTCCAAGGCTGCCTAACCTATGTATCAGGAAAGTATATTCCCGGTTCAAAAGGGGATGTATGTGTATGCAGATGTTCTCTTTAAAAATGACCCCACAGAGTCCTAGCACACATTTACACATGCTTATTGGTATACATATATTTTGTTTGGTTGTTTTGTGTGCACATGTATGTATTTTTCAAAATATATGTATAAGGGCAAGCTTAACCATTAGGCTGTCTTGGTGGCTGCCTAGGGCAGCTCCTTCTGAGAGGCAGCAAAGAGCAGCTATAGTCAAAGCAATAGATCCAGATACTACAGTAACTCAGCTATCACATGGCCCATTTTTTTGGATGACTGTGTGTGAGTTATCAAAGTGCAAAGGACCTCCAGGCAATCTGAATAATGCTGCTATTGGCTTTCTGTTTTTATCTTCGCTATTCACTCTGGAGCTTGTATATGTTTTCATATGCATAACTGTATTCATTGGATGACCCCTGAAGCAGGCATTTAATTACATTATATTAGTGATTTCTATTCCGCCTTTACCTTGCAGTTCAAGGTGGATTACATAAGAATTGTTAAGATATTAAGAAGTACTTAGGGAATAGTTTGAACATTTTCTGGTTTGCTAATGAGTAGTTAGTATTGCAGGAGGAGTTCGGAGTATGTTTGGTTGTGTTATATTGGTTTTATGTATTTTTTGAAGAGTAGGGTTTTTGTTTCTTTTTTTAAGGTTTTGTAGTCTGTGGTCAAAGTCAGCAGATTGGTGAGTTGTTGGTCCAGTTTCGCTGCTCTGGTGGCCAGTAGGACAATTTGGATTGGTGGTTGTGTGAATATTGTGTGGGTTCTTCTGTGTCTGGTTAAGGTGGATTGAGTTAGTCTATTGTTCCAGTAGGTAGGGCTGTCTCCGTTTATAGCTTTGAATAGTAGGCAGTGGAATTTGAAGTGCACTCTGGCTTGTATTGTGAGCCAGTGTGAGTCACGGTACACCTCTGTGATGTGGTCGTATTTTTTCAGTGAGTAGATAAATCTTAGGGCTGTGTTTTGTATTGTTTGAAGTTGTTTTATCGCGGATGCTTGGCAGAGGAGATATAGCATGTTGCAGTAGTCTATTAGGCCAAGGATCAGTGATTGAACCACGAGTTGAGTTGTTTTCTGTCAAAGAATTTTCAGACTTGTCTTAGGTTTCTCATAGTTGCGAATGATGTTTTTATTATTTTGTTGATTTGTGGTTACATAGTCTATCAGCACTCCGAGGAGTTTTAGCATGGGTTGAATGGGGTATAAGATTGAGTTTATTATTAGGTTAGTCAAGGTTGGGGCTTTGCTGTTTTCTAGGAGGATGAATTTTGTTTTGTCAGGGTTAAGTTTTAGTTTGTGTACTCATCCATGTCGCTACTGTTTCAAGTGTTCTGTGTATTGTGCCTACCATGGAGGGCTCAAGTTAATCGAAGGGGAGGAGTATGCTGATGTCATTTGCGTAGCTGTAGGAGGTAATGCCTTGTTTGTCTAGGTATGAGCTTAGGCAATGTATAGGTTGAAGAGTGTGGAAGACAGGGGTGATCCTTGGGGAACTCGACATGGGTTGGACCATGGTTCTGATTTTTCTTTGTTTGTTTTGACTTTATAAGTTCTGGTTTGTAGAAATCCTTTGAGCCATGTTAGTACCTTTCCAGTAATTCCTATTGAGTCTAGAGTTTGTAAAAGGATGTCATGGTCTACTAGATCAAAGGCTGCGGAGATGTTTAGTTGTATGATCAGCATTTTTTTGCCTGTGCTGCGGTGTTGTCTCGCGATGTCCATGAGTGTTCCTAGTAGAGTCTTAGTGCTATAGTTGTGTGGGGTGGAGTAGGTTGTGGTTTTCTAGGTATACATTTAGGGTTTTAGCTACGAGGCCTTCCATTAGTTTAATGTAAAGTGGGATTGAGGCTATGGGTCTGTAGTTGGATGGTTGGTCCGTTGCTCCTTTGAGGTCTTTTAGGAGTGGAATTATGATGATTTCACTGAGGTCTTGTGGGAACTGTCCATCTGTGAGTAGAATTTGTATTCGTTGTAGGAGTAAAGTGCGGAATAGCGTATTGGAGGTTTTAAATAGATATGGTGGGCAGTGTTTAAGGTCACAGGCTGCGTGACTGTATTTGTTGTATAGTTTGTTGAGGTCTGACTATTGTATAGGTGAGAAGTGGGACCAAGTTCTGTCTGCTGCTACTAATTCTTTCTCTGGGGGGGAGTTGAGATCTCTTCTAGGTGAGTAGGTGTTCCATTAAGCATGGCTCTGATATTTGTGATCTTATTTTTGAAGAATGTGGCTAATAAGGTGGCTGAAGGAGGGGGAGTTGTTATTGGTTAGATATGGTATGGTGTCTGCGAGTTCTTTTAGTAACTGGAATAGGTTTTTTTGTGTCTTGGGATCCTTCTATTTGATTGTGTAGTATGTCTTTCTTTTTTCTTTCAGCTTTTGTTTGTATTTTTGGTGTAGTGTTCTCCATGCTTATTTTGTGGAATCATGGCTACTTTTTCTTCATTTTCTTTCTAGTTGTCTGCATTGCCTTTTGAGTTGGAGTAGTTCGTTGTCGAACCATTTGTCTGATTTTTCTATGGATTCTGGTTTTGGATTGTTCTGGAGCTAGCTCATCTAGGGTTGCTGTACTTAGCTGGCTCCATTGTGAGATGAAGTCTTTGGGATTGTAGTCTTAGATTATGGTGTCTGTTTTTGTCCAGAATTTGGTGGGGGTGGGGTTGATGTGTTGATGTGAGTTGTAAGTTATTTTTTGTGTAATTTGGTTTGCTTTTGTTTTTGGTCCAGTTGATTTTGAAGGAGTACGTATAATGGTCAGACCAGAGGGAGCGGTACCAGTATCCGTTTGATGTGTGAATTTCTGGTTGAGTGGGCTGTTGTGACATGTAGGCTTCAATGTCGAGTTGGTGTCCTTTTTCATGTGTGGCTTGAGGGTCTAGTATCTTGTATGTAAAGGCCTCGAGGTATGATAGTAAGTTTTCAACTTGTTTGTAGGATTGGTTTTCGAGGTGGAGGTTTAGGTCTCCTAGAATTAAGTTGTAGGTTGTCGTTAATGAGTTTCGGTATATGAAATCTTAGAATTTTGGTTTTGCTGTGTTCCAATTTCCTGGAGTTATGTAGCAGAGCATGCATGTTAAGTGTTCCTTTGAGTGTTGTGCTTGAGAGTTGACAGGCTAGTATATCCATGTATAGGGTGGTTGTTTTGTCTTGTATTTTTAGGTCTAATGTGGTTTTGGCTATGATGGCAATTCCTCCTCCTCTTTTGTTCTCTCTGCAGACCACTATTATTTTGTATCCTTTAGGGCAGACTTCCATTATTCTGGGGTCTGAATCTGAAGTAAACCAAGTTTCTGTGAGGAAAAGGCAATCTATGTTTTCTTCTTCTATCCAGTTTTTTATGTGTTCTGTCTTGGGGCCTATGGCTCTGATTTTAACGTATGCACATGTTAGAGTAGTGTAGTCCATTTTGTTTGTGTGATTTGAATAATTTTCGGGTAGATGAGTGATCTTTGGTGAGGTTGCGTTTTGGTCTTGTAAGGGTTTGTGGAAACATGGCTTGTGAAGGATCCTACAATAAAGTTCCGCCTGATTATCCCTTACTTTGGAGGTCCTTTGTGCTTCATATGTATGGTACACTTTGGCCCTCTTCTACATTTTTATTGTGTGCAAGTTATCAGAATCTCAGTAGGGGGCTTAGAGGGTTAAAAGGAAATTTTGAGGTGGTGGAGGATGTAAGACTGAACATTTATCTGGAACACCTAAATGACCTTTTCACTGGCCATGACCCTAAACTTAATGAACAAACAAACAAAGAAGCTACCTGGAAAACAGGAGAAGAATCTTGGAGTACCTCAGGCATCTATGACACAGCCATGGTACTGGACATTATGGCAGTGGGCGAGTTGACCTGCACAGACAGCAAATGGGGGTCCATCCTTGAATGACGAGTCCTGAGGGAGCTCAGGCAGGATGCCACATTCTCTTTGCCGTGAAGGAACTGGGTTTAGCAAAACCTTTTTTGGGCCTAGCAGCAGGCTCACATAGCGGTGTGAGGAAATGCTTGGGGAACAGGCAGGATGAGTAAACCAGCAGAGTAAGCCAAGCATTGTTCCTGATGTTATGACTCACAGGGTACTTCTTGACAATGCACCTCTTGTTGTGACTGCTCTTCACCTTGGGCAGATTACGGAGAGGAGCTTGGCAATGAGCAGACAATATAATTCATGGAAGAAAAGAGAGCTTTTATCAACGGCCATCCAACAATTCTTGGGCAGAATGATCATTTTGGTTCACGTTACCTTTAAAGCACCTTCAGGCACAGGAATCCTGGCAGAGGTGTCTAGCCGCTGGACTGACTATAGGGTTCTTAGAGGAGGGCTTTGGTAACACTGGGTGCTTCTGGAAAACAGTAAAAAAGATGAAAAAAAGATTAACCGCTACTAACAAGATACTCAAAAGGTTAACCGATCAGGAGAATAGTTATTTACTCACATGAAGGAAAGAATCTCAGAATTGCCACTCCGTGGATCATAATGAAATTATCCAACTAAGGAATTGTGGCAGGAGTATCTTTCATAGATCCAAAACCTTCATCTTATCAATGTGTATAATTAATACACTTCATCAAAATTAATAATATAAATTACTACTAAAAAATTTTTTTGTTTTTTTGTTTTAAATTTTTTTTTAGCGTTTTTTTCTTTTTAAAGACAAGTATAAAAACTCAATTGTGCAAAAGGCTGTAAACACATTTCATCCTTATCTAATTTAAGTGCAAAAACTGTGTGCATAACAGTCTTAAAGTTTTAAGGAGGACAGAAGCGCTTATCTTTTTGCTTATGTCCAAGCGGCATTGAATAGTCGCTAAAGTCCCTTCAGTTGTAGCTTTAGAGAATCGCTGGTTCCGACGTGCACATTTCGATACTGCTTCAGGGAACCGAAAAGCCACTGCTGAACCCTTCCAAAAAAAGTGGCCAATGAAGTCTCATATATTGTTAGAACTCCGGTGCTAACTGCAAAAATTCGTACCTCCTCATTATCCAGTGTCGGAACCAGAGATTCTCTAAAGCTAAGTTTTATTCTTTTTAGAGTTTCAGACCCAAAATGATAAAGCTATAACCTGTTTGGTTCTGCGTAATCAACTAGAGAGATATATACCATTCTTCTGACACTTTATTGATTGGGTGGTGAGGTGGTTTTATAGCCTTCATGTCTCTGAGCACAGTTCCTAGAAACAGTAAAGAAGAACATTTTTAGATTTTTTTTCTGATTCAATACATATGGAGTGACTTTTTGTTTGTTTATGTTCTCTTTTGTCACTCAACAGCTTAGTACTGTGTGAGTTATATTGCCTCTCTTTTTGGTTTTTTGATTGAGTATTCTATAATAGGAAGTAGGTGCTTGCTTTACTCCATATAATAGGTTCCTGCCAGGTGCCTTGTTGTAGAATTCCCTCCACCTCCACTTGGCATCTAATGGTAAGTAGGTGCCTACTTCGTTTTATAAAATACTAATGTACGCACTTACACTGGCCATGTGTGCGGGAAAGTTCCAACGATGGCTTGCATAACTTTACACTCTGGCTAGACTCCACCAGTTTCAAACTATGCTGATGATCTTTCTAGAACAGTGCATAGGAGTAGATGTAACACATATATTTTGTTTGTTTATTGAAAGCTTCTTTACTACTACTAATCACTGGGTGAGTCAGTTCAGAGCAGTTTACAGGAGCTTCTGCAAAGGTATTACAGTACAGAGTTAGATTGTTTCTTTGATGGGTTTTGGTATATCACAACCTTTGGGTTTAGTGTATTTAGGCATCGTGGTGTGGTGCATTTGGTCTTATTGACTGAGTATAAAGTATTTACACACTATCCTATGCATTTGAATTGTTGCACTATTGTATATTTATATTAAATTTACACTTATCCTATGTAATTCTAGCAAATAATGTATGATGATCAGGATTGCAGTTAACTAGTCTAACTTAGTTTACTATACCCTACTAGATTAACCATTTCAGCTAAGTAAATGCATCATAACAGGCACCCTCAATGTAGGTACCTTCTTTGTAGAGTGATTCCCGTAGTGTCTGTCCTTTGTGTTCTGCCAGCTTAGAAATAGTTCAGTTGCATCGTAGATGGCAGATGATCTGGATAAGTGAATATAGTTCACCATTCTTGCTTGGGATACGAAGCTACTTACAATTTTGGGAAATGTGTTCTTGTGCTAAGGCGGTCTCAAATGTCATTTTATTTTAGCAAAGTGCATTGATCACTACACAAAGCAGTGTGTGGAGAATGCTGATCTTCCTGAGGGTGAGCGCAAAGCTGTGGACCAGCGACTGGAAGGCATTGTGGACAAGATGTTCCAGCGCTGCTTGGATGACCATAAGTACAAACAGGCCATTGGCATCGCGCTGGAGACTCGCCGGCTTGATGTCTTTGAGAAAACAATCTTGGAATCAGTAAGTGTCAGAAATGGCAAGAGCATTGTGTTTTGATTTTACATTCCAATTTATAGTTTCCAATTTATTTTGTAGATAAGCCACTGTGGTTTTATTTTGCTAGCCTGTTCAGATTTTAACTGAGAAATGCTGTTGTGTCCTAGGACTGGATACAAGGGGAATGCTTTTTATGCCTAAATTAATCTTATCAAAGCCCTGTATCTCTGCTATGCTGGGGAGTGATGGGTGTATCTGGGTGTGGTAATTAGGGGGAGAATGTGGCACATTGGTTAGAGCTACAGCCTTAGCACCCTGAGGTTTTGGATTCAAATCCTGTACTGCTCCCTGTGACCCTGGACAAGTCACTTAATCCACCACCGTCCCAGGTATATTAGATAGATTGTGAACCCACCTGGACAGATAGGGAAAATGCTTGAAGTACCTATATATTAACAACTTTGAGCGTGGTTGTATAACTACAGAAAGTCCCAATCTCTTTCCACTAATGCTGTATTGCTTGGTATCCTTGCCAGACCAGTCCAGAACCTCTGGTACACGCCTGCCAACCAGCAGATGGAGTTGGAGAGCAAACACTTGTGAGCTCTGCCTTGTAGGGACACTACGCAGCCTTTGGTCCAGAGGCCTTCCTGAGTGCTGCAGGGGTATTGAGCTGCTCTGTTTCTGATTTCTGTTTTGTGTTTTTCAAGGAGTATAGTTTTTCTTCTTGTGTTTTCAAGTTTCTGTTTTCTGTGGTCTTGTTTCACTGGTTTGTTATAAATAGATTTGAAGCAGTTGGTATTGTTCTTATGACTCAAGAAAAAGGAAAAACACTTTGTCTCCATTGCTTTGCTTTGTCATTCAAAATACTGGAGACCTAAGGCTGCATGGTGGCCTTGTAGGGCAGGGATCACAAGTTTTTGTCTCCATCTTTGTGTAAACATAAGCCAAAGATTCTAGACTCATCTGGTAGGCCTAAAGGAAAGAAAATTAAGTTTTCCTTTCTTTTGGTTGTGCTGATGCAGGTGGCATATTATTGTATCACTTTGTACAGTAAGCAGTGTGAGAACTTTTTTTTTTTTTTTCAATGTTTTTTATTATGTTTTCAAAAAATAAATGCCAAACAGCAACGTAGTGTACAACAATAAGCAGTGAGTACCAAAATTCAGCCCAGTTCCACTCCCGTCCCTGTGTTCCCCCTCCCCCAACAACAACAGAAATCACAAAGTGCAATAGAAATATTCCAGTCCAGTGTGTCTTATACCAGTGGAGCTCAAACATTGAGTAAATGGCTGCGAGCTCTGGGTGTCAATGTATTCCAGAATGGCTCCCAACGAGTACAATACCCTCGCCCCTGCATTGAGTCCAATGAGGAATGATACAGATGTTCCATGGAGGCTTGTTGCAACATCAACATATGCCAATGTGCAAGCGTAGGAGAGTCTGAAGAGATCCAACAGTGAAGTATCACTTTCTTCCTCAACAGTATCGTACGATCCAGAAAACTCTGAAATCCCTTCGGGGAGGATCTAGGAAGAGACTTCAAAGTAAACAACATAACCAGGCAAAATGTATATTGATAATGCCACATTGCCATTATATGCTGGTGTATATGTTGCCAAAACATCTGCACCTTCACACAGTAGCAGGAGAATATTGACATTTAAGGCATCGGTCTGAAGCGCACATTTTCACCCGATACATATAAGAGGGAGATCGGTAAAGCCGTAACAAAAATTTATAGTTCATTTCAATCAATGTCACTTGAGGGGTCAATGTCACAGAGGTCTCGGTAGGCGATACGTTGGCCTCTAGTGACCACAACATGATTTGGTTCAACCTCAGGAAAGGTTTCACTAAGTCAAGCACATCAACCAAGGTCCTCAACTTTAAGGGCACAAACTTCGAAAGCATGGGAGATTTCGTCCATCGGGCACTGCAAAACCACGCCGAAACAGATAATGTAGAGGTAATGTGGTCAACTCTGAAATCAACCTTACACGAAGCAACCAACGTCAAATCAGTAAGTAAACGGCAAAGAAACAATAGACCACAGTGGTTCTCTGCGGAGATCTCAGACCTCATAAAAAAGAAGAAAAGAGCATTCATCCTCTACAAACAATCAGGGAAGCGAGAATCCAAGGAAGACTATCTGGCCAAGTCAAAAGCGGTCAAAACGGCAGTCAGGGAGGCCGAATGGAGAAGAACCTTGCGAAGAACATCAAGAAGGGCGATAAATCCTTCTTCCGGTATATTAGTGACCGAAAAAGAAACACAGATGGGATAGTACGCCTTAGGAAACCCGACGGGAACTATGTAGAATCGGACTCCGACAAAGCCAAACTTTTAAATGAATACTTCTGCTCGGTCTTCACTTGCGAGGCACTGGGATCCGGCCCTCAGCTGCCGACGAGGGAAAACTCGGAAGACCCGTTTCTAAATTTCGAGTTTATGCCCAGTAGTGTCTACGAGGAGCTATCAAGACTCAAGGTGAACAAAGCTATGGGACCGGACAAACTACACCCCAGGGTGCTCAGGGAGTTGAGTGACGTCCTGGCGGAACCGTTATCCACGCTCTTCAATCTTTCCCTAAGAACAGGAAAAGTCCCGTTGGATTGGAAAATGGCTAACGTCATACCACTCTATAAAAAGGGATGCAGGACGGAGGCTGAGAATTATAGACCGGTGAGTCTCACATTGATAGTGAGTAAACTTATGGAAACACTAATCAAATGCCAATTGAATACGATCCTGAACGAGGAGAATCTACGAGATCCCCATCAACATGGTCTTACGAAGGGTAGGTCCTGTCAATCAAATCTGATCAGCTTCTTTGACTGGGTAACAAGAAAGCTGGATATAGGGGAGTCCCTGGACATCGTGTACTTGGACTTCAGCAAAGCATTTGATAGCGTCCCACACCGCAGGTTATTGAGCAAGAAGGGTTCGATGGGACTAGGTGAAACATTAACCGCATGGGTTAGGGACTGGCTTAGAGGTAGACTTCAGAGGGTAGTGGTAAACGATACCCTTTCCGATACGACGGAGGTGATCAGCGGAGTGCCGCAGGGCTCGGTCTTGGGCCCGATCCTATTTAACATCTTCGTAAGAGACTTGGCTGAGGGGCTTCGAGGTAAAATTACATTATTTGCCGATGACGCCAAACTATGCAACATAGTAGGCAACCGCACAACAGATGAAAGCACAGTGCCCAACAAAAGCTCAATGCCCGACAGTATGACGCAGGACCTACTCCTGCTGGAGCATTAGTCAAAGACTTGGCAACTAAGTTTCAGTGCCAAAAAATGCAAGGTCATGCACCTTGGCGGCAAAAGTCCATGCAGGACTTACACCCTAAATGGTGAGATCCTAGCAAGGAATGTAGCAGAACGTGACTTGGGGGTGATCATTAGCGAAGACATGAAGACTGCCAATCAAGTGGAGAAAGCTTCATCCAGGGCTAGACAAATCATGGGCTGTATCCATAGAAGTTTCGTCAGCCATAAGCCCGAGGTCATAATGCCGTTGTACAGATCCATGGTGAGACCCCATCTGGAATACTGTGTACAATTCTGGAGGCCGCATTATCAAAAAGATGTGTGGAGAGTTGTCGGTTCAGCGAATGGCCACCAGGATGGTCTCAGGACTCAAGGATCTCCCGTATGAGGAACGACTGGGTAAGTTGCAGCTGTACTCACTCGAGGAACGCAGAGAGAGGGGAGACATGTTTGAGACGTTCAAATATGTCACATGCCGTATCGAGGTGGACTAGGATTTCTTTTTCCTTAAAGGACCCACGGCAACAAGAGGGCATCTGTTGAAAATCAGGGGTGGGAAATTTCATGGCGACACCAGAAAATATTTCTTCACTGAAAGAGTGGTTGATCGCTGGAATAATCTTCCACAACAGGTAATTGAGGCCAGCAGCGTGCCAGATTTTAAGAAAAGCCCTCGTTTAATTATGAGGGCAGAAACCTCGCAGGGCAAATCCATGGACCATTTGGTGGCATAAGAGGCATAAGAAAGTTCACCCAGACACTCCTGAAGATGACGATGATAAAATCGCAGAGGGATCGATATCTGCAATAGCAGGTGTAATGGTCACCTCCACTCTCGAATTAAGAAGGAGGCGAGTGATATAACGATTGGGCTGCCTAGGTCTAGTTAAGGTCACCAGCAAACTCCCAGATTTATTTCCAAATTTATAGTAATGAACTCTAGAATAATAAAGCTAGCGCTGTGTACGCTTATATGAAAGAGTGTTCAGGGCAGCTTGTGCCGCTGTCAGGGCCTCCCTCGACTGAAAAGTGGGATGTGCGATGTGTGCCCGCTTCAGTGTTCTATAACCCTGTTCCAAGTGTAAAATCCCCTGAGAGAGTCTCTTTCTCTGGGCCATGATGTAGGAAATAATGTCTCCCCTAAGAACGGATTTTGCCACCTCCCAAAATAATAATGGGGTCTCCTTATGTTGAGAATTATAAGTGACATAATCCTCCCACTTTGAAGTAAGATACCGAGTAAAGTCCGAGTTACTAATTAAATAGGAGGGAAATCTCCAAGTCCCTTGGGTAGGAAATCCATCACCATGTAAAAGATCCACTGATCTGTCCACACTTGGAATAAGTTGGAAGAACTGCTGGACATACTCTGAGGGATTGCCTAGTATTGGTTGTTCTGTTGTCTGCTATGTGACCGGGGAGGGGGGGACTGTGGGGTACTTTGGGATGGGGAATATGGGCTGGAGGCGGGGAAGGGAAGGTGAAAACTAGATGGGGCTGAATGGTTTTTGTTTTTGATTTTGGGTTGTGGTTTTATTGCTTTTAATATTGTACTACTTATATTGTACTTGTAACTGATACTACGTGTGTCTTGTGGTTTTGCTCTTGTTGTACATTATATTGAAAACTTTTCAATAAAAATTTATATATGAAAAAAAAAAGATCCACTGATCTGATACAGAGAGAGGACCCCCTCTGAAGAATGTACCTGGGAGAAGGAAGCTGTGGGAAGCAATATATAATCTATTCTGAAAAACGTGTGATGCGCTCTCGATTGATGAGTAAAATCTCTGTCTGTAGGATGCAATAGGCGCCACGGGTCAGTCAAATCTAAAGTATCGCAGAGAAAGGAAATGTCCCTAGTTATACTAGGGTGTTGTGAAGGACCCGGTGCCGTTCTTTCTAAATCCTGGTCCAACACCTGATTTAAGTCCCCCAATATCAGTGGAGATGTCTGGTCCCTAAGAACAAGGCGTACCAGAGAGGAAAAGAATTTGTGGTCATATTGGTTAGGTGCATATACTACCATAATAAGATAGGATTGACCAGACATTGTAAGTTTGCACAAGAGAATTCTCTCATCTTCGTCACCATATAAACGTTCCACCCGGCCTGGGAACCCCTTCCGTATTAAGAGGGCTACGCCTGCTTTCTTATTAGACGAAGAAGCTGATATTACTTGGCCCACCCACCCTCTCTGTAGTTTGGCATGTTCTGCATCCGTAAATCGGGTTTCCTGCAGGCATGTCAAATCCGCTTTATGAGTTTGGAGACGTTGAAGCAGTTTAGTTCTCTTTACAGGAGATGTGACGCCACCCACATTCCAGGACAGTATTCGAAAGGTCCTACCACTCACTGCCAAAAGAATAAGCACATACCAACATGCTCACTGGAAAAGACCCCCTGGCGCTCATCCCTTGCCCAGGAGGCAAAATATTAATCCCCACTACAGAAGTCTGAGATAAACCAAAAAAGTGATATACAAAGACACACCGGAATATACAAAAAATACACCCCCAACCCCCTCCCCACCCTCCTCTCCTTAATCCACCCTTGCCCATCCCACCAGGCAATAGGAAAAGAGAGCACGATAAAGAAGCCTTCAGAGCCCCTTCCCCTAAGGTGAGCTACTAAACAAGGAAGGAGAAAAGCCATGCTAGCAGTAATTATATAACAAACAATGAACCACCAGTATAGTCAGCATTTGTATAAACAAAGAAGGCATGAGCAGTCATGTAGGAAGCGATGATGAAGGCTCCAAATTATTAATAAACTCTCCTGCCAAAGTCGCTGAGTCAAAGACATGCCACTTTCCATTTTGCTGAATTTTTAACACTGCCGGATAAAGAAACATAAAATGGCATTTCCATTCAACGAGTTTAGCACAGAGAGGGTGGAACACCCTCCGTTTATCCGTTAAGGCTGCTGAATAATCCTGGCCAATCCGCAATGGAGTAGATTCATAATTCAACAAGTCTTTCTTAGCGCGGTAAGCCCGAAGCAATTTTAACTTGTGCCGGTAGTTATACAATTTACCGATCACCACCCTTGGTCGTTGGTCCTTCCCAGAGCAGGATCCCACTCGATGTACCTGCTCAAAGCGTGCGGGGCCCAAAGAAGTAGGCATCAGCAACTCGCTGGCCAACCAAGATTCCACTACGGAGAGAAGCACGGAGTCAGTGATAGTCTCCGGCAATCCAATAAATCTCAAATTGCCCCGGCGTGATCTGTTCTCTAGATCTTCAAGCTTTTCTTGACAAGTGCGTAATTGGGTCATGAGTGTCGCAACATCTGACGCCATTGAGGTGGCCTCGTCCTCCACCAAGGCGACCCGGTTCTCTAATTCAGTTACTCGAGTAGAGTTGTCCTCCAGGAGTGATTCCAATTTAGTAAGTTGTGAGGAAATTTGTTCCATATGAGGACCCAGAGCTTGCAATATTGCCTGTTGAAGTTCTACTCGCATCTCGAGAGAAAACGCCGGACTAGTTGCACGCGGCGTATCCACCATTTTGTCCTCTCCAGGCTTACTCTTCTCTCACTCTTTTTTAGTAGTTTTTGAGGTCATAGCTGGTTACAATTTCGCCAAATATTTGTCCATGTAACAGCAAATAAGTGCGCTGAAAAAGGCAGGCAAAGTACACACAACGATTCTCTTTTTATGGCTAAAAGAGGAACAGGGCTCTGGAGCTGGCACGAGGTGCTGCTTTCCAGTTCACAGCATCACGTAATCTCTCAGAACTTTTTGTTTTTTTAATTTGCTGAAGTTAAGTACTATATTTGATTGTGTTGCAGAATGATGTCCCAGGGATGTTGGCATATAGCCTGAAGGTCTGCATGTCTCTGATGCAAAACAAGCAGTTCCGTAACAATGTGTTGAGAGTGCTGGTTAAAATCTACATGAACTTGGAGAAACCAGACTTCATCAATGTCTGTCAGGTAGGTCCCAGCATGGTTGCCACTGCTTTTTAGATCATTCCATCCCTGCACTGAGTCCAGCCATCTCAGGGACACAGCTTCTTTGTTCCAGCCACCCCCGCCCAACTACTTCTCTTCTCTTCTTGGTTTCCATTCTTCAAGTTTTTCTTGATTTAGTTCCTGCCTTTCCTCTTTTTCCCAGTGCCTGATTTTCCTGGATGACCCCCAAGCAGTGAGTGACATTCTGGAGAAACTAGTTAAGGAAGACAGCCTCCTCACGGCATACCAAATCTGCTTTGACTTATATGAAAGTGCAAGCCAGCAATTCCTGTCCTCTGTCATCCAGAACCTACGCACTGTGGGCACACCCATTGCATCTGTACCTGGTTCCACCAACACTGGCACTGTTTCTGGTGTGGACAAAGACAGGTGAGCAGAGTTCATCTAATTTAGTCTCTTGTGTAAAGGAGATCATTTCCATGGCTGAACCTTTCAATGCCTGTAATATATAAGGCGTAACACCTGCCCTAGTGAACTTACAGTCCAAGGGAAATGATAATTGAGCAGTTGAAATGGCAGGTGAGGGAAGGTGTAGCAGTGAAAGGGAGAATTGGATGGGGTCAGTGAGGTGGATAACGACACGCAATGTCTATGACCTCTGACTTCTAAAACTTGGTCTATGGCACAGGAGAAGATTACTGTTGTACTGTTGGCCCCATGGCACAGGGAACAAGTGCTGTTCCCTGCCATGCAGAAGGATTGTGATTTTCTCTCCAGATTGCTCAGGACTGGAGAAGCTACAGAGGCCGTGCTCAGACCATCCTGCCACCCCCACTGTAGGGGTTGGGGAAGAGAAGTCATGTTTACTTCTTAAGAGTGGCTCTTAAGTTTCTGTATTCAGGAATAGAACTGCGATGACCGGACTAGACATATTGAGATGAGGTGGGGATATAAAATAGAACAGAGAGAGTTCTAGAGTGGTTTGTACTGAAGACTGATGTGCTGGATCTAAGCTCTGATTCCAAGCAAATGAAGTGTAGAGTAGAGAATGACATGGGGACAAATTTTTCCCCATCCCTGCAAGAACTCAATTTCCCCGTCCTGTCCCCGTTAGTTTTGTCCCTACCCCATTTCTGTAAACTACCTTCACCGCACAAGCCTCAAACACTTAGGATTTTAAAGTGTTTGAGGCTTGTGCAGATGAGGACAGAGCTTGCAGGAATGGGACAGGGAAAAATTTGTCCCCGTGTCATTCTCTAGTGTAGAGGAACAAGAGAAACTGCTGGTGTAAAAGAAAAGATCTTCCTCTAGTTCCTGAAGGCCTGGGGTCCCTGTTGGTGCTGGGAATTCCCACTCTTGTACAGGAGGAGGTCAGTGGGATATGCCATGTGCTGTCTACAATTTGTTTCTGTTCTGGTCTAGTGGAGCTGCGGAGGCTGAAGAAAAGTCAGGAAGCCCATCTGCTGGGAAATCTACAGATGATGTGAGTATAGGTGGTTGCCAGAGATGCCCACGCATGAAGCGATAAAGTGGTAATCCCCGGGCCCTTCCTCTCTTCCTCCCCCCCCACCTATTCAGAGCATTGTCTTAGGCATCTAACTTTGCTCTGCTTCTGTCATCTTTGAGGGCTTATGGAAATTTAATTTGTTTAGTGTTTGATTGCCCCTATTCATTGGCAGCTCAAAGTGAGTTAGAGTCGGACATAGTATGTCTGGTGGTCTGTGAAAAGCATGCCTGTGAGAGAAAGATGTGTGTCTGGATTAGCCTTGGAATGTGGTCAAATAGTCATTTGGGCACCCACATTCTTGTTTTATCTGTTGCATGTTCATATGTTGACTCTGCGTGTGGGCAGTGCCACTGCCTGGCATTCTCACTCTCCCCATAAAGTACTGTAGCATGCAGTTCACCCAGTTCCATGCTTATGCACTTATTTAACTTAAGAACGAACAATCTTACAGAATGTTTCAAAGTGCAGCATGACTGGCTGTAGCTTTGGGAGGTGGGATTTGTTTTAGGGACCAGTCTATTACCAGAGGGCTTGTCTGAATATATCTCTCTTTGCAGACCCCGGAGCCAAAAGATCAGATTTCAAAAATGATTAAAATTTTAAGTGGTGAAATGGCCATCGAGCTGCATCTGCAGTTTTTGATACGAAATAACAACACGGACCTAATGATTCTGAAGAACACAAAGGTGGGTGCTAGTCCCCTCTTGGGTTCCTACTGGGGATGGAAGTGCTCTGAGAGGATTAAATTGCAGTCTTCAGACGAGTCCTAGCCTCAGCTTTGCCAGACCACACTGGATGGCTTCTAGCAGGATACTGATATTAAGGACATAAGAATTGTTTCATACTGGAAGAGACTGAAGGTCCATCAAGCCCGGTATCTTGTTTCCAGCAGTGGCCAATCCAGGTTAGATGTATCTGGCAAGATCCCAAGGAGTAATTATGTTGCTTATCCTAAGAATAAGTGGATTTTCCCAAATCCTTCTTAATAATGGCTTATGGATTTTTGTTTTAGGAAATTATTATTCTGGCTGAAGCTTTTATTCTCGGGCAGTAATGATAGGTTCAATGTACTTATTTAATCCACCTCCCTTATTCTAAAACACACCTGTTAATTCAGTGTAAAGGAAACCTGCAAGAACACTCTAAAAGTGTGGAAAAGCTTCCTTTTGTTCAGACACCTTTGCTAATTTTTGTTTAGAAATAAATCAGTCTGCCGCTACTGTGCTGTTCATCAGTGGGAAACCAGCCTGTCCTAGAGAGGGAAGTCTGACATAGGTATCCTTAAATGTTTAAGCCTCTAATACTGAGAACACCTGTGGGTAGAAAGAGAGAGTCACAAATGGTAGACTTGGGGGGAAGCTGCTGCTTGGAATCGTTCTTTATTTTTGGGATCCCACCAGGTACTTGCTGGGATGTGCATCATTCATCTAGGCAATTGCTGCTCTTGTTTGTCAAATTGCTCCTTTGCATCTTCATGTTCTTGGAGCGAAGCGAACGGGTGAGAGTTGGGGCTTGCGACTGAGTGGAGGAAGAATACGATTAACGTGTTAACACTTAATATTTTAATGAATACGTTAAATCACGTTAATAATCTCAATAAGGTGTCAGTTGGGCCCTTTGGAACTTTTGTCTTTAATCAGTCACTGTGGTTGGATTGACAGAGTTTCTCCTGATGCCTAAAAGGAAAACTCTGGCAGAAAGTTCTCTGTAAAGGTTACTTTTGCCAGCTGCTGAAGTAGTAGAGTTAGTTTTAATACCATGCTGGTCTTGGAGTAATTGAAGGGACTGAAAGTGGATCACAACCTTGGCTCACTTCTATGGATTGGGTTTGTTTGGTTTTTTTAATTATTTCAACTGGGTACTTTATTAAAACAGTAATAGAATAAACAAGAACTGTGCATTGAAATAAAATGTGTTACCAGAAATTGCCATAGAGCAAAACCACTCCCACTATAAGAGTGTTCATACAATGCAGAAAAACTAACAGTGTGAAGAAAGCAAATTTCAGCGACCCTGTCATTTTATAAATTTAATCCTGCAACCCAGTTAAAAGAAAAAAAAGAGGGAAGGAGTTTGGTTATACAAGCACCTGCACCGAATGGTATACATCCCTGGGTGCTAGGGTCCACCTTGGGGATTAGCACCCAAGAAAAGGATCTGGATGTCATCATAGACAGTATGATGAAACCTTCCACCCAATGTGTAGTGGTGGCCAAGAAAGCAAACAGGATACTAGGATGGGTAACAAGACTTAAGAATGTTATAATGCCTCTGTATCGCTCCATAGTGCAACCTCATCTGGAGTATTGCATTCAATTCTGGTCTCCTTATCTCAAGAAAGATATAGCGGCACTAGAAAAGGTTCAAAGAAGAGCGACCAAGATGATAAAGGGGATGGAACTCGCCTCGTATGAGGAAAGACTAAAAAGATTAGGGCTCTTCAGCTTGGAAAAGAGAAAGCTGAGGACAGAGATGATTGAAGTCTGCAAAATCCTGAGTGGAATAGAACGGGTACAAGTAGATCAATTTTTCGCTCATCAAAAATTACAAAGACTAGGGAACACTCGATGAAGTTACAGGGAAATACTTTTAAAACCAAGAGGAGGAAATTCTTTTTCACTCAGAGAATAGTTAAGCTCTGGAACGCTTTGCCGGAGGTTGTGGTAAGAAAGGATAGTGTAGCTGGTTTTAAGAAAGACTATGGACTTTTCCTCCAGGAACTTGTCCAAACCTGTCATTGAGAAAGACATGGGGGAAGCCACTGCTTGCCCTGGATCAGTAGCATAGAATGTTGCACTCTTTGGGTTTTGGCCAGCTGTTAGTGACCTGGATTGGCCACTGGGCTCGATGGTCTTTTGCTCTTATGTTCTTAACATAGCTTCTCTTTAAGCAGGTTCCAGATTTTCCCCCATTTAACCACAGCCTTACAATGAATGGCAATTAGAGGATCCAGCTCATAAAAGTGTCGCAGTTTATTAAACTATTGACGCACTAAGGTCAGATGATTTTTCAAACTTGAAAGGAAACTGAGAGACATTTGTTTAAAAGGTATTTCCCTACCTAAAATTGCCAGTAAGATGTGTCATTTAAATATTTTCAGTGTTCTGTAGACATGATTTGTCTTGCAGGTCATTGTCTTGGCCCCTGTGTGGGTGTTTTTCCTTTTCACTGACATACGTTTCATTACTTTCAAGGATGCTGTACGGAATTCAGTGTGTCACACGGCAACAGTCATAGCAAACTCCTTTATGCACTGTGGAACAACCAGTGACCAGTTCCTTCGGTAAGTGGAGCTCTGCTTCGACTTCCTTAGTGTGGTAGTATGAAAGTATATCTTTGTGGGGTTGAAAGGAGAACTCATACTGTACGTGTGTTTAACTTGATCATATTACTAAAGGCTCAAAAACACATTTGCAAATCACCCCCAAAAATGTTTTTGGTGGCTTGCAATACAGAGCAGTTCTCAAAAGTTTTGTACCAGCATAAATATCAATTTACATAGGGTAAAAGATCATCCCCTACCCTTTGCCTGGATAAAAGTACATGAGGGCTTTCACAGAACCAGGTTAAAAAGAAACTATCTTTCCCATCTACAAAAGGTATATCCCGCGCAGGAAAACTTGGAACATCCCTCCCTTTTAGAACCACAGAACTCTGGAACAACCTCTCATCCCCGCTCAGAAATGTTAGCTCCTTCCAATCCTTCCGTAAACACCTGAAAACTTGGCTCTTTTCAAAAATCTAATCACCCCCCGTTCTCTAGTACCCTGTTCCCTCCCTATCTTCTTATTCCCTCTCCTATATCCATCTTTGTAGTTCCTTTCCTCTCAACCTCTGTAAACCGTGCCGAGCTCTGCGCTTGCGGAGATGATGCGGTATACAAACCTAAGGTTTAGTTTAGTTTAGTTTAGTAAATGTTTCCAAGGCGTGTAAGTTTGGGGGAATGAAATAGTCAAAAGAAGTACATACTGTCTTCTAGAAAGAGCTGCAGCAAATTCTGTGGCTGTTTTTTACTGCATACACGTTACATGCATTTTCCAAGATGGAGGGTTCTTGTTGAGTGAAAGCAAGCCAGGCACACACATTACACCAAATGGACCCAGAAAGCAAGGATTCTTTCTTGTGTAAATCAATGCAAGCTGTGTTTTGCCTTGTGTGTCATATGGAGCCTTCACTTGCTATAACACATAGCCTGAAAAATAGCACATCAAGACGTTCAGTGCAAGTGAGCAATAGGAAAAAATGTCTTTATTCTTTGCTAGTTCAAATTCAGCTAGCCTAGGCTGCCAGAATTGAAAAAAACAGAAAGTTGCTGAAACTGATAAGTGCATCATGGAGTAACAGGCCAGGATTTGTGCTGCTCTGGCTAGGTGATTTTACCCCGCCCTGTACAACTGCTTCAGGCTGATAAATCCAGACAAGAAGGAGGCAGAGGTGCAAGTCTGTGGGTACTTTCCACTTGTGGCCCCTGCACCAACTTTTAAAGGTACAGATTTTAATCCCCGATGCTCCTCTCCCCTGAGGATGACTTCAGTGAGTGTGGGTAAGATAAGCAGGTAGGACGCAAAGCATATAATTTTGCTTCATATAGGGTGGACAGTTAGTCCTTTCTGTAGGTAAAATGCTGACCTAGCTACAGGAACTGGCTTAGACATTGCCATATGTGTTTAATAGGATAGATTGCATTGAGGAAAATCTAGTAATTCTGCTAGGATCATGCCATTATAAATGCAACTTTCTAGAGCCTTGGACTAGTTAAGTTTGGTGTTAAATGAGGACTTGTTTACAGGAACAGTCTTTGATGTTAAACCTTTGGGTTGTACAGAGTGAGGATGTCAGTGTTGAGAAGATTCTGAGCTCTGATGGTGAACTGCTGCCTGTAGCATTGGTGGGTCCTCTTCTGCTGTAGGTTCTGTATTAGGACGTCCTCTGTTCCCTTGGTGCCATGATCTCCTCCCATGGCTTCCAGTGTTAACCTATATGCTGATGACTCCCAGATCTACCTTTATACACTAAAGTCTAAGAAAAAGTTTCAGCCTGTTTGACTGACATTGCTGCCTGGATGTCCTGCTGTCATCTGAAACTAAATATGTCCAAGACTGAGCTGCTCCTCTTTCCTCATAAACCCTCTGCTCCTCCTTTCTCCATCTCGGTAAATAATACTGTTATCGTTCCAGTCTCCTCTGCTCGCAGTCTTGGAGTCATCTTTGATTCCAACTTCTCATTCTCTACACACATCCAACAAGCTTCTAAAGTCTGTTGCTTCTATTTCTACGACATCACCAAAATTTGTCCCTTCCTCTCTGAACACACTACCCAGACCCTTGTCCACACCCTCGTAACATCACCCTTAAATTACTGCAATCTACTTCTAACTAGTCTCCCGCAGTGCTGCCTCTCTCCCCTGCAATCTGTGCAAAACTCTGCTGCACGACTCATCTTCTTCCAACCTTGCTACACTCCCTAAATCACTTCACATACAGTTCAAGCTCCTATTGCTGACCTACAAGAGTGTTCATTTTGCTGCCCCTCAATATCTCTCCTCTCAGAGATCTCCATTCCGCAGATAAGCTGCTCTTAGCCATACCCTTCTCCTTCACAGCCAACTCCAGACTCTGTTCCTTTCATCTAGCTGCCCCATTTAACTGGAATAAATTACCTGAGTTTGTCCGTCAAGCCCCTTCCCTTCCCTTGTTTAAAAGCAGCACGGAAAACCCACCTTTTTGATATAGCTTTCAATCCATAACCCTACTCCTCTTCCCACCAAGCCAGCCAGCTGATTAACCATTCCCCTTAACTATAGCCATGACATCCTGTTTGTCTGTCTTGTTTGTTTAGATTGTAAGCTCTTTGGAGCAGGGACTTTCTTCTTCTTTGTGACTCTGTACAGCACTGCATATGTCTGTAGTGCTATAGAAATAATAGTGGAAGTAAATAGGAAGCTGCCTTGGGAACCCAGAATTGGTGTGATTTTTTGGGGGCAGGGCCTCTGTTAGAGTGCGAAGCTTCTGTCTGGCAATAGTTGATTCTGTGCTGCTCTTGGAATTGTTATGATGACTGATGTGTGTTCTGCTTGGATAATGTCACATATTCATTTTTTTTTTTTTTTTTTTAATTGCAGAGATAATTTGGAATGGCTGGCAAGAGCCACTAACTGGGCCAAATTTACAGCTACAGCCAGCTTAGGTGTTATACACAAGGTAGAGTTATCCTTTCAGCCGGGGAAGAACATCTCTGAAGGTTTAGAGAATCGGGGATTTGATAGCTGAGAATCTGCCGCCTATAACAGCATCTTGAGAGTGTGATTTCTGTCAGTTCCTGAACATTCTCTCTCAATGAACTTTCAGGGCCACGAGAAGGAAGCGCTGCAGCTGATGGCCACCTACCTGCCCAAGGACACTTCTCCTGGCTCAGCCTACCAGGAGGGAGGAGGGCTTTATGCTCTAGGCCTCATTCATGCCAATCATGGTGGAGACATCATCGACTACCTGCTTAACCAGTTGAAGAATGCCAGCAATGATGTAAGCTCTCTTTTTCCCAGGAGGCTCCTGTCCTCTACTGTCCTCCTTGTTTAATGCTGAGTAGGGAGGTGCAGGGCAAAAATTTTCATTTTGTTTACCATCTTCTGTCATTGGAAAGATTTTTTTTTTGTTTTGTTCAAATTTTAACATTTTTCTCAGGTCACAACTCTTGCAGTAGTATGCACTATTAGAGCATTGTTCTGTGATACTGCAGCCTATTTGAACTAAAGGGTTCACTATGGCAAGACAGTGCACACGATTGATGACACAGAGAAAGACAATATGACAGTAGAAATGAATGCACATCCCTAATGCTGTATACTGCAGTGCCCTCTAGAGGCCAAGGGCTGTTATAATATGCCTCAGATGTGACTAGAAGATATGAATAGGAATTTCTGAAAGGAAGACAATTGGGCACCATGCTATCAAGGTCTATTAGAACGATAGAGTACATCTGATTCAGGGGTGTCAAAGTCCCTCCTCGAGGGCCGCAATACAATCGGGTTTTCAGGGTTTCCCCAATGAATATGCAAGAGATCTATTAGCATACAATGTAAGCAGTGCATGCAAATAGATCTCATGTACATTCATTGGGGAATCCTGAAAACCCGACTGGATTGCGGCCCTCGAGGAGGGACTTTGACACCCCTGATCTAATTGGAGGGGAGTGTTGAATCATGAAATTCTACATGTGAAGGGAAAAGCTTGGGTTATGGCTCTTCAGCTTCAATTTTCAAAGCTTCAAGTTTATTTAAAATATTTGATTTGATCGCAAAATCCAAATCCAATGCAATTTAAACTTATTTATAATATTGGGTAAAAAAACAACAAAATAGTCATAATAATTAAACTAGCCAATTAGTACTATTTACCAAACAATACATATGAGAAAGGGAGGGAAGAAAAAAAAAAATGAAAGGATTAAATACAATTTGTGAACAAATAAAAAGGGTTAGGTAATGAAACAAGAGGTTGGGGGAGATTATCTACTTAATTTTTGCTAGTCCTCTGTAAAGTATCCTTAGAAATGATTCAGTTAAAAGCGTCCTTATAAAGCCAGCTCTTTAGAAGACTTTTAAACTTTCTGAATAATTTTTCTTCTCTTATATTGATCGGGAGCAAGTTCCAAATTGGAGGGGCTGTAACAGAAAAAGTCTTGTCTCTCCTTACAATATTTCAATTTATTTTCCTTTCGACTGCTGGTTCAATCCCTGATCTTAAGTACCTTAGACCAGTGGTTCCCAACCCTGTCCTGGAGGACCACCAGGCCAATCGGGTTTTCAGGCTAGCCCTAATAAATATGCATGAGAGAGATTTGCATATAATGGAAGTGACAGGCATGCAAATCTGCTCCATGCATATTCATTAGGGCTATCCTAAAAACCCGATTGGCCTGGTGGTCCTCCAGGACAGGGTTGGGAACCACTGCCTTAGACTACTGCAATATTATATACTTGGGATCGCTCAAGAAAACTATCAAAGGTCTTAGAATCATCCAAAATGCTGCAGTCCGTCTCATTTATGGCCTCAAGAAATCAGACCATGTAAGCCCATATTACAAAAACCTACACTGGCTGCCTGTGGAAGCAAGGGTCATCTTTAAGTTTGCTTGCCTTTGCTTCCAAACCATGACAGGTTCATCCCCAACCTATCTGTCTCACCAATTCTCAGGCCCAACTAATACACGCAGGACCTACTTGTTCACTTTTCCATCCCTAAAGGGCTGCACCTACAAGAGATACCTCGATAGAACACTATCATTCCAAGCAGGCAAATGGAACAAATGTTTAACCAACTTCATCTCAAATGCACTTTCGTACCAAACGTTTAGGAAGTCAATCAAAACTTATCTCTTTGACCCCACTTCAACCTGATGTCCTTCCAAAACACTCCCAGATAAACCTGACTAAACTTAACATGCCAGTGTCATTTCAAAAGTTCTCTGTAATGTCGCTGTCTGTAGACAGTCTCTTCCCTTGTAAACTGCTTAGAACTGTTTGTGGTATGGCGGTATATAAAAATAAAGTTGTTGTTATTAAATAAATGAACTTTAATGAAGGGACTAATAGTAAAGATTTATCTTCGGATCTTAGAGATTTTGTGGGAGTATAAGGGAGTAGAAATCTTTCTAAGAATGCAGGAGCTTTGTTTATTAGTATTTTGTGGGTGAGTAATGCTATTTTATATGTAATTCTGTGGTTTACAGGTAAGCAATGCTTTTCCTTTAAGAGGGGAGTTACGTGATCAAACTTTTTCTTTTAGTAATTATTTTTATTGCAGCATTTTGAAGAATTTGCAGTCTACGTATTTCTTTTAAGGTAGATCCCTTGTACAAAGCATTGCAGTAGTCAGTTTTTGATATGACTAACAAATGTATTAGAATATTCAGCGATGATTCCTCAAGGAATGCGGATAATGATCTGATCAATCTTAACCTATAGAAACGTTCTCACAAGTGAACTTATTTGATCGTGGTAGCTCAGTTTTTGGTCCAATATGATCCCCCAGTATCTTTATCTTAGTGACTGCCTTAAGTGTAGTTTTATTTATGTTTATGTGTGCTCCTAATTTCTGACCCTCTCTGCATGGAAATAGCATCATCTCTGTTTTAGATATATTAAGAGCCAGCTTATTGTCGTGTAACCATTTAGATATTTTTGATAATTTCTCGTTGACTGCTTAGAGAAGAGTCAGCAGGAGGGAGATATGATAGAGGTCTACAAAATTCTGAGTGGTATAGGACAGTTAAAAGGGAATCGGTTCTTTCAAAAACACAAAACCAATGAAGTTACATGATAAGTTTAAACAAATAAGAGGAAACTCATTGCCAGAGGATGTGATTATAGCAATTAGTTTATCTGGGTTTGGAAAAGTCCATAGTCTGCCCTTGAGATAGACATGGGGAAAGCCACTGCTTGCCCTGGTATAGGTAGCATGGAGTGTTTTGCAACTATTTGGGATTACTTGTGACCTGGATTGGCCACTGTTAAGAGCAGGATACTGTGCTAGAAAGACTGTTGGTCTGATCCAGTGTGGCAAGTTCTTATGTTATGTTGTGCTGGCAGAATTGTTATGTTTTTGTCCCGTTTTGCATCATTTTGTTTAGTTTCATAATAACGTGCAAAGTCCATGCTAAATGAAATAGAACAAGTCATTAAACAGGGTAATTAGGCATCTCTGGTGCCTGGGGGTTTTATGCCTTTTTTTTTTTTTTTTAAGCACAAACTTCCAGATTCTTGCAGATTTGTGAAGGTCTGAACCACGCAGTGCAGGAACTCTTGCGCGGTCTCAAGACCAGTGCACATGTTCCTGAGATGCACACAGAGCAGGAAGGTTCTCTTCATGGGAGGAGCTAGGGGGATTGGGGTGGGGCTAGCAGGGGAGAGGGAGCAAGACTGACCAGATAGGGACTGGGGGGAGGGAGCTGAAAGGAGGGCTGAGGAGAGAGCCTTCTTGACTGAGAGAAGGAAATTGATCAGTTTATCTGGGGTGGAGGCTAAGGGCTGAGAGGTGGCCAGCTTTAAAGGAAGATGAGCTAAAAGAGCAAGTGGGTGACAGTAAGGCAGGGAGGGAGAGAAAATGTGACAGGGGAGAGAGTCTGCTGGAGAGAAAGTGAGTGAGACTGCGTGATGTCGGGGGTGGAGGGGAGAAAGATAGATTGGGTGAAGATGGGGCTTGGGAGGGAGAGAGCAAGTGAGATTGGATGATGGGGGGAGAGTGCGTGAGTGAGACTGGGTGATGATGGGGAGATAGCGCACATGAATGAGACTGGGTGATTACATTACATTACATTACTGATTTTTATTCCGCCTCAACCTTGCAGTTCTGGGCGGATTACAAAAGAGACAACTGGACATTTCCAGGATAATTACAGAGAGAATTCTGGTTCTTTCCAGGAGAAGTTACAAGAATAATGGAGCTGTATATTTCAAGAGCTACAAGATGCTGTACAAATAGGAAATAGTGCAGATCCAGTATATATATCGTTAGGGAAGCAGTTGACGTGCTTGAGGCTAAAGAGAAGGGAACTGGTGAAGGGGGGAGGAGGGGGAGTTGCGTTGAGGGGGGTCCGGTTGGGGCTAAGCCATCTGTATAAACTTTTTGAATAGGTGGTTTTTGATTTCTTTGCGAAAATATTTGTAGTTGTTTGTTGTTATCAGCAGGTTGGAGATAGTGTGGTCCAGTTTCGCTGCATGCATCGCAAGGCAGGACTCTGCCTTCAGGTCCTTGGTCTTAAGGGTCGGTGCTGTGAGCCCGCCCTATCTTTTTGAGGGGACTGCTTTTATACGTCCCTACTGTGTAGAATATCTCCCATATTGCTCTGGAAAAAGAGATTATGTACTTGCCCTGGTTAGCTCTTTTCCAGTAGATAGGTGGGACATTCTAGGCTCCCACCTTGTCTTTACTAGGCCTGCTTACAGTGTTCAGTCTGTTTATGTTTCTCCAAGCTGATTCTTGGATGCCTGTCAGAAATTATATATTTTGTTTTAATTTATTGGGGAGTAGTTTCTGAGCTCCTTTGAAGCCTATGTTGGCGGTTCATGGTACTGTTTGAGCCTGTTGCTACAGGTGCCTCTACTTCACATCTATTGGGTAGGTCTACGTGCTTGGGTACTAACTGAAGATGGGAGCTAGAGAACATAAGAACGTAAGAGTTGCCGCTGCTGGGTCAGACCAGTGGTCCATTGTGCCCAGCAGTCTGCTTCCGCGGCAGCCCTTAGGTCAAAGACCACTGCCCTAACTGAGTCTAGCCTTACCTGCGTACGTTCTGGTTCAGCAGGAACTTGTCTAACTTTGTCTTGAAGAGTGTTCCAGTTTTCTACCACTCTCTGGGTGAAGAAGAACTTCCTTACTTTAGAGAGTGGCCTCTCGTTCTCTCTACCTTGGAGAGGGTGAACAACCTGTCTTTATCTACTAAGTCTATTCCCTTCATTATCTTGAATGTTTCGATCATATCCCCTCTCGGTTTCCTCTTTTCAAGGGAGAAGAGGCCCAGTATCTCTAATCTGTCAATGTACGGCAATTCCTCCAGCCCCTTAACTATTTTAGTCGCTCTTCTCTGGACTCTTTCGAGTAGTGAAGTACAACAGAGGCAGAATGAAAAATCCGGAGTGGGTTCCTTCTGCAGCATGTGACTAAAGGGACTATAAGAACATAAGAATAGCCCAGTAGTCCTACTGTCTAGAATGTGTAACCTATTTACTGGAAAAGAGCTTACCAGGGTAAGTACATAATCTCTTTATCTTTTCTATGCCTCTGCAGATTGTGCGTCATGGGGGCTGCCTTGGTCTGGGTTTGGCTGCAATGGGCACTGCCCGTCAAGATGTGTATGATCTGCTGAAAACCAATCTGTACCAGGATGATGCTGTTACAGGCAAGTAATTTTTCTCATCATCTGAAGTTGTTTTGCACTAACACTTTCATCCAATTCAGGGCTCCCTACTCCAGGAAGATTTGGGGAAGGGAGAGGGTGTGTATGATTGGTATGTGATACTGGTAGCTCAGTTCTGATACCTGGAATTCATGGCAGCTTTTTAGAGGTCATAGGAGTAAAGGAATTTAGGCTAGATAACAAGAGACAAGTCCAAACTCAATCCCAGGTACCCCTGATTGGGAAAGAGCAGCGAGATTAATAACTAGGGATCGGCCTGGAAAAAGACAGACATGGGGGTCGGATGGCTCTAGTCATTTTATTACTGCCTGCATTAGCAAAATGTTCCTGCAGTCATAAGAACATAAGAATTGCCACTGCTGAGTCAGACCAGTGGTCCATCATGCCCAGCAGTCCCTCTGGTCTAAGACCAGCACCCTAACTGAGACTAGCCCTACCAGCGCACGTTCTTGTTCAACAGAAACTTGTCTAACTTTGTCTTGAATCCTTGGAGGGTGTTTTCCCCTACAACAGCCTCTGGAAGGGCATTCCAGTCTGTTACTTAGAAAATTAGTGCACAGTGTTAATTAGTGGGTATGCCTTTTCTGACACTGAATGAAAATTCCAAAACATGTGAGTGTGGACAAAGCCGCGCTGACATTTGAGAGCAAGACTTGAGCGTGTCGCCGTAAAAGTATATTTTAAAGAGCTCCGGGGGTGCGAGGGGGGAACCCCTCCAGTTTACTTAATAGTGTTCGTGCTGCCGTTGGGGATGGTTTTGGGGGATTGTAGCCCACCATTATAGAGGAAACTTAACTTTTTCCCCCACAACCCCCCCAACGGCTGCGCGAATGGCAGCGCGAACACTATTAAGTAAAGTGCACCCCCGTCGGAGCTCTTTAAAATAAACTTTTACGGCAGCATGCTGGAGTCTTGCGCGCAATTGTCTGCTCTCAAATGTCAGCGTGGCTTTGTCCGTCGCGCTTTTGTCCCATCACCGGTTTCAAAACCCCCCCCCCCCCACACACACACACTCCAAGAAGCCTTACCCTTCAGCGAGTAAAAGCAAATGTGGAATAACAGCAAATGCATACTCTTCCCCACACATAGAGTGAGCAACTTTATAAACAGAAGCTTGCTTTCTGCTATGCAGGAGAGGCGGCTGGTCTGGCTCTTGGTCTGGTCATGTTGGGATCGAAGAATGCTCAAGCCATTGAGGACATGGTGGGGTACGCGCAGGAGACACAGCATGAGAAGATCTTGCGGGGTCTTGCTGTTGGCATTGCTCTGGTGATGTATGGCAGGATGGAGGAGGCGGATGCACTCATAGAGTCTCTCTGCAGAGACAAGGTCAGTGGCTTTGCATGTACTGCTCCTGTGACCCCCACTGTTTCTTCACTCAACGTATAATTAAACTCTGAAATTTGTTGCCGGAGAATGTGGTGAAAGCAGTTAGCTTAGCAGGGGTTAAAAAAAAGTTTGGCTATTTCCTAAAACAAAAGTCCAAAAGCCATTATTGAGATGGCTTGGGGAAATCCACTGCTTATTCCTAGAATAAGAAGCATAGGTTCCAGGCATCTGTGTGTGTGAGTTATCCTGTAGGTTTGTAAGCTTTATGGTGCAGGGACTTTTTCATATATGTATTTATATAGTGATTCTGGTTTGCATCCTAGACCTTGCTTTATAACTGAAGAGCTGTCAACTGTTTCTCATACAGGATCCCATCCTGCGCCGATCAGGAATGTACACTGTGGCAATGGCTTACTGTGGATCTGGCAACAACAAGGCAATCCGCCGTCTTTTGCATGTGGCTGTGAGTATTATGGGGCTAGAAATTGGTGCTAACCTGTGTTTCTCCAGAGATCCCTCTGTGGCCACAACGTGCAGAGCTGTTAAGAGGAGGGAGGAAACTTGGAGTTTGTTAGGCTATGAACTAGGTAAACAGAGAGGGAAAAAAATGGTTTGTGCCTCTGGACGTGGAATACCATTGAAGCCAAAGGATGTTATTACAGCAGATCCTTAGTCTTCTAATAAACATAAGAATTGCCGCTGCTGGGTCAGACCAGTGGTCCATCGTGCCCAGCAGTCCGCTCATGTAGCGACCCTAAAGTCAAAGACTAGTGCCCTGAGTCTAGCTTTACCTATGTATGTTTTGGTTGAGCAGGAACTTGTCTAACTTTGTCTTAAATCCCTGGAGGGTGTTTTCCCGTGTAACAGCCTCTGGAAGAGCGTTCCAGTTTTCTACCACTCTCTGGGTGAAGAAGAATTTCCTTTAGAGAGTGGCCTCTCGTTCTCTCTACCTTGGAGAGGGTGAACAACCTGTCTTTATCTACTAAGTCTATTCCCTTCATTATCTTGAATGTTTCGATCATGTCCCCTCTCAGTCTCCTCTTTTCAAGGAAGAAGAGGCCCAGCTTCTCCAATCTCTCACTGTACGGCAACGCCTCCATCCCCTTAACCATTTTAGTCGCTCTTCTCTGGACCCTTTCGAGTAGTACGGTGTCCTTCTTCATGTATGGCGACCAATGCTGGACGCAGTATTCCAGGTGGGGACATACCTTGGCCTGGTACAGCGGCATGATAAACTTCTCCGATCTGTTTGTGATCCCCTTCTTAATCATTCCTAGCATTCTGTTCATCCTTTTCACCACCACCGCGCATTGCGCAGACGGCTTCATTGACTTGTCGACCAGTACTCCCAAGTCTCTTTCCTGGGGGGTCTCTGCAAGTACTGCACCGGACATCCTGTATTTGTGTATAAAATTTTTCTTACCGACATGCATCACCTTACACTTATCCATGTTAAACCTCATTTGCCATGCTACGGCCCATTTCTCGGGGTTACAGAAATTCATGCTTACGCTGTGTATTCAGGACAGTCACAGCATCTGTTCCAAGTTCCTCCCCCCCTACTCCCTCTTACAAGATGCTGTTGTCTCAGCTGACAGACAACAGAATTGTCACTGGTGCTCTCTAGCCCTATCCTTGGTAACACACAGAAATAAATGGCATGATTTTCTTTGTTTCTGTGTATTCATGTGGTTTTGCAAGTTATGTTTCTCATTTTATTCAAACTTTACCATTGCCCAAGAAGGGAAGCCTTTCACTGTAGGAGATAAGCTTCTGGAGTTTATGCAAATAATAGGTCAGCCTGGAAAGCGAAGCAGAAATAATAAGAGGGGTTTTATGGGTGCATTCCCCCCCCTGTTAAACAGTAGGTGACAGGTCCCCATTCAGGGGTGAAAGACTGCTATTTGATTTTCCTCAGCTGAGTTGACTATATATTAGCTAAGAAGAGGAATAAGCAGTCCGTCAGAAGGAGGCCGTCTGTGTCCTGACTCTCTTAATAGAACCAACTTAGACCTTAAGTCAGGGGTGCCCACACTTTTTTGGCTTGCGAGCTACTTTTAAAAGTTAAAATGATCTACCAACAATAAAAATACTAAGGCGCGCTTGCGCCCATTATATTCTACGGATTAGCACGTGCTAAATCACCGAGCGCGCCTTAGTAAAAGACCCCCATATTTATTTAAATATATATATGCATACCGAGTGCTCCTCTTCTGTCCTCCAGACCTTGTTTCATTCCCCAACCAACATCTCTCTCTGTCCCTCCAGGAGTCCAGCTTTTCTTCCTCTCTCCTCCACCCCTATTGGTAACATATCTCCCTCTCTCTCCCTCCTCGCTTATGATCTTGCATATCTCTGTTCTTCCTCAGGGTCTCTCCCCCTCTGTCTGCACCCCCCATAGTTCAACATCTACCCCCCTCTCTTCTGCCTCCCCTTTATTTCTGGTTTCTCCCTCTCTCTCCCTCCTGCTAACATTTTGAGTCTTTCTGTCTCTCTCACTCTTTGTCTTCCCCCCTCTCCAGGGCCTGGCATCTCTGTCTCCTCGGTTCAGGGTGTTTCCCTTCTCTATCCCCTCTAGTCCAGCATCTGCCATATCTTCCCATTCCCTTTTGGTTCAAGTCTGCTTTTCCTCCCCTCCTTAAGGTCCTTTTGTCTCTTCTCCCCCCCAAATCCAACATCTCTAAGGAACCCCCATCCCGCCGGGGCCCTCACGACGGGCACAGCCTTACCTCCGCTGCTTCCCGCACACAGTGACTGTCAGGACCTCAGACTGGATCAACCAGCAGGATTGCAACTGTCAGTTCTCGCCTCCGTTCTTCCCTCTGAGCTTAACTACCACAGTTCAAAGTTAATTATGGCAACATGCAGAGTGAACCTAGCAGGCTGTCATCAGCCTCTGTAGCACATTCCCTCTGCCGTGGTCCTGCATCTCCTCTGACATCAGAGGCAGGACCACGGCAGAGAGAACATGCTGTGGAGACTGATGGCAGCCTGCTAGGTTCACTCTGCAGGCTGCTGTAATTATTTAAAGGTGAGACAGTGACCATGGTAGAATGCTAAAGTTGCTAGGGAGAACACTGGCACTGCGATTTACCTGCGTTGCCTTTCCGATCGACCGGTAGATCGCAATCGACGTTTTGGGCACCCCTGCCTGAAGTAGATAATTCAAAGACCTTGGCCGTAACACAGACTAATGGGACCTTTTTTATTTTTAGTATTTAGATATACTTTAAATTTTCTTCTGTGATTAAACTTTATTTAAAGTTAATACTCATCTTTAATGTCAACACGGCTAGGGGGGATCAAGTACTGTGGATATTGACCTTAAGAAAAATACTGTGAAATTGCTAGCGCTAACCGAAGGTGTGTTTGGTCTCCAATATAAGCAGCATGTCTTTTCCTTGATTTCCAGGAGCCCTCTTCCGACTATGCTGTACTTCCATTGATTTTTCCTCCTTTCTACTTGTCTGAATGCAACCCATCTGTTCCTGGCCATGAGTTGTCCTCTATTTCTGATCTCCCAGAACTCCCAAACTTTGCTGTAATCTGCCAGCCTCATGCACGTTTTCCACTCTTGATGTCAGGCCCTGGAATGCTTTGCAGCCCAGTGGTTTTTACTGTATGTTAGGAACAGAGTGTTCTTGTAACCTGAGCCAGGCAGAGCAAGCTCTAGGAGTGTAGGAGTGGGGGAGAAGAAGCCCCTTCCTAGAATGAGGCTGCTGGCTCCCTTCGCAAGGCAGCACCTTCCCTACAGGAAACCTGGTGCATTACTCGGTCAAGCGAGTATGACTGCTTTGCTGTAAAAGACTTCCGGTTCATGGAAGCCTGTGTATAGTGCATGAAGCAGCTGTGCAGGGCCTTGTGAACCATTATGGGATAGATGATGTTAAAGCGTGCACAGCTTTCAGGACAAGCTATTGACTGTGACAACATTTGTTTCACATCACCCGCTATGCCACGGTTGCTGCTATCTCATGACATGGCGGAGTATGTGGACAGACATTAGGAGAACTGAAACTTGAGCCTTGTGACAGGTTTCTCTTAATGTATCAGGCGGTTTTATAAAGCTGCTCTTTAACATCCCGTCTTTCTCTCTTTTAGGTGAGTGATGTCAACGATGATGTCAGACGGGCTGCTGTGGAGTCGCTGGGCTTCATTTTATTCAGGTAGCACTGGGCATGCAAGTACCTTTTTAGCACCTGGTGGTTCTAGCCAGACACAATCTGAATAACTCTCTGTGCTCCTGAGGATGGGTTGTTGGTTCTTAGTAGGCTGGGAATAAGGTCCCTTTGGAGTGACTAGTAATAATAATAATAACAACTTTATTTTGTATACCGCCATACCCAGAGAGTTCTAGGCGGTTCACAGCAATTAAATTAAGATTACAGACATAGAGAAACATTGGAGTTACAGGTTATTGTAGTTGAAAGGAGTATGCAAGAATGTACAGTAGTATTTACAGGAAAGTGCGGTCATTGAGTTAAATTGGTTTGGTGGGTACAATAAGAGGGAAGAAGAAGGTTCTTGTGAGTTGGTGGGAGTTAAGAAGTGAGAGGGAGTTAGGGGTTCTGTCCATGGAATAGGTGGGTTTTGAGATTTTTTCTGAAGTCAAGGTAGGTAGGGGCGTCAAGAACAATTTGGGATAGCCATGAGTTTAGTTTGGCTGCCTGGAAGGAGAAGGTTTTGTCAAGGAACCTTTTGAATTGGCATAATTTTAGGGGGGGGGGGAAGGCGAACAAATGAGTTCTGCGAGAGTGTTTATAGTTGTGATTTAGCTTGAAGTGAGGGGTGAGGTAGCTTGGGGAGAGGCATGCGAACTTGAAGAGTTGCATTGTAGTACTGTGGCCTTGTGATAAAGATGTGCTGTCTGTGTTCCTTTAGTCTGTGTGAGGCATTACTGATATATTAAGTGGAAATGCTCGCAAGTCTCTGGAGAAGAGACAACTTAGAGGTGATATGATAAGAAGTCTATAAAATACTGAGTGGTGGAAAGGGTAGATGTGAATCATTTGTTTACTCTTTCCAAAAATACTAGGACTAGGGGCATACAATGAAGCTACTAAGTAGTAGATTTAAAACAGACCCGAGAAAATGTTTCTTTACTCAGTGTATAATTAAACTCTGGAATTCATTGCAAGAGAATATGGTGAAATCAGTTAGCTTAGCGGGGTTTAAAAAAGGTTTGACTAATTTCTTAAAAGATGTCCCTAGGCCATCAGAGATGGCTTGGGAAAATCCACTGCTTATTCCTAGGATAAGCAGCATAAAATCTGTTTTACTACTTGGAATCTAGCTGGGTACTTGGGACTTGTGTTGGCCACTGTTGGAAACAGGATACTAGGCTTGATGGACCTTCGGTCTGACCCAGTAAGGCTATTCTTGTGTTCTTAAGTATAGGACAATGAAGCCATTGTGACATCACTGATGAGGTTGGCTCTTAGGCATTGGTGGAATGAGGTATTATGACATCACAATCTGAGCTCTGGTTGAAGGCCATAGGAAGGTCATGCAGGAGGAGATCTCAGAGTTACTGCAGAGCTACCAGGTAACCTAGTTCCTGAAGTGAGATTTTAGTCCTGACATGGATTTCTGACAAACTCTGCCAAATGGGACCCACAACACTTTCATTGGGTAGAATCAGGGACTGCAAACAACATACCGCTTTGGGATGTAAGTTCAAAACCAGGATTTGCCAAAAACTTTACCCCTGGTAATAGATAATTGCATTGTTAATCCCCATTATTACTCCTGAGAATTGTAAGTCATTAGGCATAGAGCGACTCAGAAATTTCAGATTAGATCAGATCATAAGCAGATGTCAACACCCGTGATAAACAATCTTGCTGTCTTCCCCTGATTTTGAGGTCAGGACCTACTTAATCTTCTTGTAGCAAAATCCCCAAATTTCAGGTAGGATCTTATTGCAAATGGTGATTTCTCTACACCTGTCTCTACAGCAGGTTTAACAATTTTGGTTAAGGGTGGGAGGAGACAGGGTATAATGCAATATGCAAAGAAACCGAGGTTTTAAAAAGCCTGACAATGTTCTAAGTATTTCTTTGCATTTATATTGTTTGTAATCATTTTTTTACAGTATTGCTCTGTGCCTGTTCTTGTGACCTGGCAAAATAGTAACATAGTAGATGACGGCAGATAAAGCCCGAATGGTCCATGCAGTCTGCCCGACCTTACCCTCTTTTTAAATTAGTGATTTAATTTAAATTTTCCTTCTTAGCTATTTCTGGGCCAGAACCAAAAGCTCTGCCCGGTACTGTGCTTTGGTTCCATCTACTGAATTCTCCATCAAAGCTCATTTCAGCCCATCTAAACCATCCTAGCTGTTGAAGCCCTCTCCAGCCTATCCTCAACCAAAAGGCCATATACGGACACTGACCGTGCAAGTCTGCCCAGTACTGGCTTTAGTTCTTCAATATACAGTATACCATTTTCTGATTTGAGATCCTCTGAGTTCATCCCATATATGGAACCATATGCTTATTACAAGGAGCCACCAGCAGGTGGTGCTACAGATGTATATGCTCATCCCAGGCCTTGGGCTCTTTTTTTGCTGTTGATAAATTGACCCAAGAGTGTCTGTGTAAATGGCAGGAAAATTCCACCCACTCCTTCCATAGCTGTTGAGATTCTTCTAGAATGGTTCAGTGCTCACAGTTTGCTTTCTGACCTCAGGCACCCATAAAAAAAACCCAACAACATCTGTGCCATTCCTACATGCTGGGCTGCTGTCTTTATAGGGACCTGTGTGGTTTGGAGATTCTCATCCAGTACCACCTTTGGACAATTCTTACCTTTTTCCAATGAAAACTGTTAATCTGGAGAATCCAGCCATGCACTTAAATCACAAGCTGAAGCAGTTAATAGACTGAACATTCAAAGGAAAAAGAATTTTTTTTAACGCTGGTTATTAGATATTTTTTCTCTCTCTGTGTGGTCCTGCGGCCTTTTACTTTTTGGTTATAAGTATGTTGCCCAGGGATGCACTGGAGTTCAAACAGACATGTTAAAAAAATTTGCAAAAGTAGTTTAGGGCATATGTCATCCTGCTGAAGTTCTTGTGCATTTTGTGCTCTCTGTTTTTCATGTTGCCTCAAGTTTCCCTTCTTTTGATGAATGGGTAACACATGGACATGACATCCAATGGCGTCTTTTTGGAGAGAGAGGCTTCCTGCTTCTTATCCAACAAAAGTCAATTTCCAAATTCTTAAGAAAAACGAACTTCCTTGGGAGCTGTATATGTGATTTTCCCTTAGCCCACCATTTCTTTTACAATCTTCATATTTCACTTATCTTAAAATCAAGGTGTATTTTAGTAATAGTTACTTATGATTTCCCACCCTAATTTTAAAGTGAGCTCCTCTAGTAATGGAGTTGTTGATGAAGTTTTATGATAGCGCTATGTATTTTATTTTATTTTTTTTATGTTGTGATCCGCTTTGAGCTTTTTGTTAATTCTAATCCAGCATTTATATTCTACTTAAGTCAAGCTTCTAGCAGTTTTGTCACATCCTTCTGCTAGCTAAGTAGAAAAGAAGATCAGTGAATCTTCCCAGCTTCCCTTCTGTTGTCTCAGGCAGGCCTGTCAGAAGAAGATAAAGAAAGCTAGGCAGGGCTGGCCCAGTGTCTTAGTGGCAGCACTGCCTGCTGCCCATGCATAGAAGATAGGTTTAGGGTCAGGTCAGGTCTTCCAAAGTTGGAGGAGAGTCCCAGTCATTGCTCACAGTGATACCTGGTGGCCAGGCCTTCTGTTCAGGTGGATGAAATAGTCTGAAGTAGAAAGCTGTAGGAGAATGGGGATTGCAGGAATCCTGCAGGAACCCACAGGTATGGAAGAAATTGCCACGGGATTCCTGCAAGGTTAGAAGATGTTGCCACAGAATTCCCAAGGGGATAGAAGAAGTTGTCATGGGATTTCTGCAAGAGTGCAGTCAAAATCCAGACTGGTAAGACATTTGAGAAGTACTAATGCAGTAAAGCTGAGGGTGACATCCCTTTACACTGGACACTAACACTTCTACTCCAAAAGCCATGTCCAACAATTTTGTAATGCTTTATAAAAGAATGCAAGGATGACCACACCAACATTCTACAAATATCCTGTGGTGGGATTAAGCTGCTCTGTCCACAAAGTTGCCATTTCTCTCGTGGAATGAGCTTTGAATGGACAGTATCAAGTTCATGCCAGTGCATTTGCTTCTTCAATCCATCTGGCAATGGATGCTTTAGAAGCCACCACCCCTTGTTAGGTTACTAAACAGCTCAAATAACCTTTTCAACCTGCAAAACTCCTCCATTTTCCGCAAGTACTTCAGCAACATTCACTTAACATCCATATGATCCAACTGATGCTGTTCTTTATCTTCCAAAACTGGAAGAGGTAGAGAGACTGATTCACACAAAAAGCCAAAATTGCTTTGGGCAAAAAAAAAAAAAAGAGACTAACTGCAAAGTAACTTTTTCTTTGGAAAATGCCAAGAACTGTTCCTGGTATGACAAGATCCTATGCTCCAAAGATTTTACGACTAAAAAAACCACCTCACTTTAGCATCAAATCCTTAAGCATAGAATCTGCCAATGGTTCAAAAGGAGAGATCACCAAGGCCACCAGTACAAGGTTCAGGTCCTACAGAGGAACCAAAAGTCACTGAGGCAGTTGCATAAGCTTCACTCCTCTAAGAAGATGCACCACATCTGGAAAACATGCCAAGGATTTATACCTACCGTGCTGTAAAAGTAGGCCAAAACCACCACCTGCACCTTCAGGGAAGCCAACATTAAACTTCTATCCAAACCGTCCTGGAGGAATTCCAAAATATCTGCTACCGAAGCACAGAAAGGCAGCTAACGACACCAAGCCTGAAAGATATGCTAGACCCTCACGTAAGCTGAGGATGTAGAACATTTACATGATTTCAACATAGTTACAATTACCTTGGGAGAGTACCTTCTCTTCCTTAGACGTGCTCTCTCAAGAATCCTGCTGTAAGCAAGAATGGAAACATTTAACAACATGATCAGGTCCCTGTACCAAGGTCTGCAGGGACAATCCAGTGGTACTAGAATCACTAAGCCAGGAGGCAACTCTTTGCTTAATGATCTGACTCACCAATGTCCATGGGGAAGTGCATACAACAGGGTGTCCTTTGGCCAGGGAAGAATCAATGTGTTGAGGCCCTCTGACATGGCCTCCCTCCAGTGACTGAAAAATTGGGGCACGTGCATTGGCCACCATTGCCATCAAGACTGTCACTGGTCAACCCCAGCGACAAAATAAAGGCCTCCTGGGTCAGAGCCCTTCCCTGGGATCAACATATATCTGCTCAGGAAGTCTACTTGTATGCTGTCAATGTCCACATCATGGGCTGTTGAGAGTGTGAAAGATGAACTTCCTCTCAGTCCAAGAAGCTTGAGGCTTCTGCTTCTTCCGGATGGCTTCTTGTGCCTCCCTAATTGATTTTTTTTATTTTTATTTTTTTAATTTAAGTTATTTATATACCACCTATCAATGGAGGTTGTCTAAGTGGTTTACATTCAGATACTCAAGTATTTTGCCGTATCTGTCCCTGCGGGCTCACAATCTATCTAATGTACCTGGGGCAGTGGAGGATTAAATGACTTGCCCAAGGTCATGAGGAGCAGCATGAGACTTGAACCCACAACCTCAGGGCTCTGAGGCTGTAGCTCTAACAACTAGGCCATTCCTTCATCTACTATATCTACAAGTTAGTGGAGTTCCCATTGATGCCCTTCCCAGCCCGATCCTACACCAAATGTTCAATCGGGTTGTAAACTAAGAATTTTTATACCTCTGCTAATTCAACCAGTAATCTTTATAGCTTTCCATTTCTTCCATTATGTAAGATTGTATCGACAACTTTGAATTGTGACCTCTTCGCTGATTGTCCAGCGCTTCTTGTTGTAAACCGCCTTGAACTTTCGTGGCTTTGGCAGTATATAAGAATAAAATTATTATTATAATTATATGGCCATGGCATTGTTGGACAACATTCTTATGGCCTTGCCTTAGAGAATCTATTGAAATACCACAAGATTGAGGCAAATTGCTGTGGTTTCCAGCCTGGGTTTCCTCTGCCAACCTCCCACCTTGTCAGTATTCGCAGTCTCCATCTGTTGGTAGGCAGGCATAACCCAAGCATCTTGACTTTTCTTTTGTATGCAAAAGATTCCAAAACTAATGGGAAATTACAAACACTGTAACCTTCCCCCTTCAAACCTGAAGCTATGTCTGGAAGGCTAAGTTTTAACTTCTCCTGTTTTAAGTCAATAACTTAATGAGTAGGTGAGCCGATTTTCATAACTTAAGGTCTTTGAACCAAGGCTATAGTGAGCTATTTGCAAGCAATGCAGCTAGTGGGGACATTAAAATTGCACTTTAGCCATTGCCTCCCCTGATTGGCTGTTATTGGCAAGGCAGAACCCTTGGGGATGTGTCACATAGGGCGCATTTCCAGCTTGGGACGCTCCTGCTTTGAGTTTTAAACAAATAGAATTTAAAGGCGGAAGCCAAAGTGATTGGAATTGTTTGAGGAGGGTTGGAAGAACATGTTTATTGCTTGTCGTCCTCAAACACTGGTCAAGCCAATCAGGGCCTTAGGCTCCTTCCTCAGTATCCTGGATACAGAGGGAGATGCCTAAGGCCTGATTGACTCAGATGCCTATGGCCCCTACCTCTTGGGAGGGGCCTTAGACATCTGAACAAATCAGGGCCTTAGACATCTGAACCAATCAGGGCCTTTGGCCCCTCCCCATGCATCACATGATGCACCATGAAGGCATTTAGACAGACGGGCCCGAAGCAGGAGTCTGAGAGCGGGCTTCCAACGTTTTTAAAAGGTATGGGGAGATTCCGGGTTGATGAGGGGGCATCCCTCCTGCCATTTTTTGTCTTGTTTGGGGGAGGGGGGCAGTGGCTCCGGGGTGCATGGCAAAGGGGTGTTCTGCATGGCAGGAGAGATTGGGCATCCCTCCTGCCATTTTTTGGGGTTCGGGGGGAGGGAGGAGGACAGGATCCATGATGCAGGGAAGGCTTTTTTTTTATGGGATAGATTGTGTGTATGTAACATACACACAACATCTGTGCCATTAAAAAAAAAAGAAGTCATAACAGCAGTGACAGGAGGCTGCTTCCCCCTCACTGCTGTTAGGGCTCTGTGCATGTGTCAGTTGCTCACCGAGCGATTGATCAGTTGCAAATGATTTGCACCTCCTGCTGGAGAATTGGCCAACATGAGTTGGTATGTTTAGTGCATCTAGCCCTAGAGTCTTAAGGGCATGTTGAATCCTATGAATTTCTTTTTTGACTGATGTATTTCATTCTGTAGTGAAATGGACAGGTTGGTTTTTGTCACGAAGCATTGTGGATTTATTTTCAGCACTGTCTCTCTTAATTATGGAAACTACACTATATATGAAATGGCTGTAAAGCATGGCCTATACAGGTCTGTTTTATATCTTTCACATCCTGTTAGGTTCAAAGTTATTTCTCCTTCTGCTCTTATATAGCAAAGATCTAACTCTTAGCTCGGGTGGAGACGTTCTACTGACATTGGATTGCAGTTTTTCCAGTAGTGTTTGTAGAGAGCTCAACCCAAGCTTCCTGTTCCTTTTCCCTGTGCAGTTACCAAGGACTAGCGACACTTTTACAGTATTCTCCTTCTCCTGTAGTGGAGTTGACTTTTTCTAGGGAACACAGACTCTCTAAAGGTATTCACTGCTCCAGAGAGTTAATCATGTTGAGATTCCATTTTGTAAATGCTCTCAAAATCTAAGAATGACAAAGCGATATCTAATCCCTTAAATGAAAAAAAAGAAAACCAGTCATCTTAAACATTCATGTGCACTAAGAGGGGTATTTTCATCCAAAAAAGGCTGATATTTTAGTGTTAATAGAGGGATTTGAGATCACAGCTTTGTAAATCATTCTTTGTAAAATATATGTATATAATATCATACTATTATCTATACTGAGAGAAAAAATGCAAAGCCATAAATCTATTTAACTATTGTTTTGACCCAGTATGTTTCCTACAGTTCCTTGAACTTATAACTCAGCTGGATTAGCATGGGGGTGGGAGGGGGGCGGTATGGTATCATGAGCCTTGCTTTGCATCTACAAGGGGATTTTTCCCTTATTTTGAATCCCCTCCTAATTTACATGGCTCCAGTTACTGCAGCATAAGGCCTCAGGAAGCGTCGATGTCCCAGGGGTCCGTCCAGAACCCTGCAATATCAGTCTTCAGCAATGATCACAACTCCCTGTGTTTTCTCCCCAGGTAATTATAAAACAGGACTGGCCTAAGCATATTGCACATGCTAAATAAACATTCCGCTGTGTGCCATTCCTGTCACCCCATCCCCTAAGTAACATCTCAATTTTTTTCTCACCCAGCTCCCCAAGTAGGGTACTTAATAATAATAATTTTAATAATTTTATCTATAATAATAAAACACTAAGCGCGCATGCGCACTCTTAATGCCATGTTGCCTGATCTGTAGTTCCATGGCCGGCAGAGTGCGCATGTGCGCTTACCGCGCATCTCTGTGTCTTGCAGCGGGCTTGCCAGCTCCGGCCACACAAAGTTCATTTTTTTGTTCAAAGCTCCTGCCGCGGCTCCTCTATCGAACCTCACCAGAGTCGGAGAAGACTTCCGACTGGCGGGGATCGAGAGAGGAGACGCAGCGTCGGCTTTGAACTAAAAAATGAACTTTGTCTGGCCGGAGCCGGCAATCCCGCTGCGAGACAGACAGATGATCGCATCTGAATAGTAACGGAGCGTGGGCGTAGGGGGCCTGGCTCCCCGTCTACTGTGTCCGGAACACAACGTCGAAAGTGGAAGATGGCAGTGGGTTGGCTCACCTCACGGCAGATGCACAGGAACCGGCTCTAACAGGCTCACCCTCCCTCTTCCCCGCGCTCTGCTCCTCTTCCGCGGACGGCATGTGCTACGGAGACGACGCCTGCTTCGTGGGGGGCTGGGGCTGAAAGGGAAAAGATGGGAGAAGGGGGCTGGAGGGGGGGGGGGAAATGGGTTTGGAGCTGGGGCTGAGAATAGGGGACATGTGAGGGAAGGAGGCTTTACTAGCACCCGTTAATGTAACAGGCTTAAACACTAGTTTCTTATATACCGCTATACCAGAAGTTCAAAGAGGTTTACAATAGAGATGCATACAGTCAGTGATTGAGATACAAGGTAAACATTAAATCTGAAATACAATAACAGTTGGAAGAATACATTAGTTAAATCTAAAATGTAAAAGTTTTAACAGTGGCGTAATTAAGATGTGGACAGCTGTTGGGAATTGTTAGTGAGATAGGTGGAACATGCTTTGAGATTTAGAACTTGTCAAACAGACGTGTCTTCAGTCATTTTCTAAAGTCAACGTAAGAAGTGGCCTTAAGAATGGATTTTCCAAGCCATGTGTTCAATTTAGCTGCCTGGAATGATAACATTCTATCAAAAAACTTCTTGTATTAAATATATTTATTCTGCAGGTGCTTTATTAGAACATAGAGTGAACTGAGAGAAAGTTCTATGACCTCACAATGCAGGTGTAAAGAGCCTTAGCCTATAGGAAGAGGAGATGCAAATGTTAAGAGCCTTAGCCAATAGGGAGAGGAGGAGAGAGTGGCTGCTGCAGACACCAGAAAGTATTTCTTCACAGAGAGAGTGGTTGATCATTGGAACAAGCTTCCAGCGCAGGTGATCGAGGCAGACAGCGTGCCAGACTTTAAGAATAAATGGGATACGAGGGTCAAGATATTGGGTCATTAGGGCATAGACAGGGGGTGGGTAAACAGAGTGGGCAGACTTGATGGGCTGGAGCCCTTTTCTGCCGTCATCTTCTATGTTTCTATGCTAAGCTAGTAGCATCCCAAAAACAGCTTTGTAGCTAATGCAGGCAAACTTGAAGAGAACTCTAGATTCCACAGGCAACCAGTGAAGTTTCTAAAAGTAAGGGGTAATGTGTTCCCATTTTTTTTAAACCGAAGATTAGACGGACCGCAGTGTTCTGAATTAATCTCAGCTTAAGTGCCTTTTTGTAAGCTCCAGAGTACTCAAGATGGATGATTATACTAGTAAACAAAGTATTTTTTAATGGTGCGAAGCTTCCATAGAACTGATATACATTTTTTGAATAATAGATCTGTATGTTTTTCCAGTTTTAGGTGCTTATCAAGGGTTACACCTAGTATTTTTATGGTTTGATCTCTTCTCTACTTCCCAGCTCCCCTTGGCCAGCATCTCCCCTTCTCCTCTACCCTAGCATCTCGCTCCCCACTTCCTTCCTCATTTCCAGGCCTTTGCTAATACCCTCTTTACCATCTCCTGTTTTAAGACCTTGTAAGTACAGGACACTTCCTTCAGCAGAAAGTCTATCTTAGAGTTAGAACATAAGAACTGCCATCTCCGGATCAGACCTTAGGTCCATCAAGTCCGGTGATCCGCTCACGTTGAGGCCCATCCAGGTGTAACCTGGCGAAAACATAGTCACCCGTATCCTTCTATGCATCTTTTGAGGAGATGTGCATCTAACTTGACCTTAAATCCTAGAACAGTGGGCAGGACAAGGCAGTGCTTGGGTAAGGCCTATGCTTACAGAACCCATAAGCTCAGAGCCAGCGAGAGGAGGTAGAGGGAATGGCATAGGCAGAACCAGTAGGAGAAAAGCTCTCAAGCTCATCAGAGCTGTGCCACCAGTGTCTCCAAATTATGCCACCTTGGGTGGACACCTCATCTGCCTAGTGACTTGGCTGGTCTTGCTGTGAACACTACCTTTGTAACATCTGAGCAGGAGAGAGCAGGAGAAAAGCAGCTACAGAGAGAGGCAGAGAGAAGCCAAAGGGGAAAAAAAAGGAGATAAAAGAGCAGGAGAGAGAAGCAGAGGCAGAAGACCAAGAGGGGAATCAGTGAGAGTTAGCTCCGCCCCCCCCCGATGTTGACCACCGAAGCTCCGCCTTAAAAGAGGAAGGTCCAGCGGAGCAGAGTTGATCTGAGCAGGAGAAAAGCAGCCACAGAGAGAAACCAAAGGGGGAAAAAAGCAGATAAAAGAGCAGGCGCAACCACAACAGACACAGAAGGCATCCGCAGCAGACTGGCAAACAGGCAGCAATGGAAGCAGCAGACGGAAGCAAGATTTTAAGCTACCCAGTTTTCTGCATCGTTTGCTATATGTATGACTACCTCCCCTCTCGAGGCGGTCTTACCTATGCGCTCGATGCGGAGAACTGGAGAGCCTGAAGACACAAGTCAAACTCCTGGAGTGTAGAATACTGGAACTGGAGGCACTTCAAGCAGCGGAGGAGGGAGACAGAGATGCAGAGAATGTCCAGACAGAGGAAGCAGAGAACAAGACAAGAGGACACCATCGAGGAAGAAGTCCGAGAGCTGGAGAAGTTCATAGAGGAGGCATACAGGGAGGCCGTGGAAAATCACCAGCAACAGTGGAACTACCGAAAGACACCTACAGAGAGTGTGGATCACCTGATGGACAACCACCAGGAAGAAATGGGTGACAAAGCAGCGAGAACGAAGGATACAGGCCTGCGGCAGGAGAGATGGACATACACCAGGGACACGGACCTGCGGCTGGAGAATCAGGAGAAGGTAGAGAGGACAGCAATCGTCGTGGGGGACTCCATCATCAGACAAGTCGACAGCCACATAGTAGGAGGAAGGCAGGATCGGCTGGTGACCTGCCTACCGGGAGCCAAGGTAGAAGATATAGTGAGACGCATCGACAGGAACCTCAATAGTTTGGAAGATTCATGTGGTGACGAACAATGTGAGCAACAGGGAATTACTGAAGGACCAGTTCCGGATGCTAGGAAGGAAGCTGAAGACCAGAATGCAGAGGATAGCATTCTCGGAGATCCTGCCGGTACCCAGGGCAGATGAGAAGAGGCAGATGGAGCTGCAAGCAGTCAATGCATGGATGCGGCGCTGGTATGAGGAAGAAGGATTCCACTTCATGCGCAACTGGAAGACATTCTGGGGAAAGAGCAAGCTCTACAGGAAGGATGAACTCCATCTCAGCAGAGAAGGAACGAGGCTACTTGCAAGCAACATCAAGAGAGAAGTGAACTAGGAAGAAGGGGAAAGCTGACAGTCAACCGAGAGAGAGTCGATGGTTCAGGAACTTGAGCCCCCTTCTACCATTCCGTAAGCTTCTGAAGACCTGGCTCTTCTCCAAAACGTAACCTCATCCCCTCCCTAGTATTATCACACCTAACATCTCTTCTTACCTACTTCTATAAATCTATTGGAGTTCCGTTCCTTCCCTAACCATGTAAACCGTGTCGAGCTCCACCTGTGGAGATGTTGCGGTATATAAACCCAAGATTTAGTTTAGTTTAGTTTAGGATACCGTGCAAAAAGATAGAGGGAAAGACTCACCGGATTACAGTCAAGACAGATCGAAAAGGACACAAGAGGGAAGGAAATGCAAGAAAGGAACAGACTGCAAACTCAAGTGTATGTACACGAGCGCAAGGAGCCTTAGAAATAAGATGGGTGAATTAGAAGCCATGGCACAAAAAAATAACATTGACATCATAGGCATCACGGTGGACTGAGGAAAACGTCTGGGACACTGTGCTACCGGGATACAAACTATACCGCAGAGACAGAGTGTCTCAAAAAGGTGGGGGCGTTGCCATATACGTCAAAGAGGAAATTGAATCTACTAGAGAGAACACGCCACAACTGACGGATAAGTTAGTGTCTCTATGGGTCAAAATTCCAGGAACAACTGGCCTGGAAATGAAGATCGGCATCTACTGTCGATCCCCAGGGCAGTCCGAAGAAATTGATGGAGAAATGACAGATGAGAAATGACGCAACTGCAAGGGAGGCAACACAGTTATCATGGGTGACTTCAACTATCCGGGAATAGACTGGAACCTAGGCACCTTCGGCTGCATTAGAAAGACCAAGTTCTTGGATGCTGTAGGCGATTGCTTTCTGGAACAACTTGTCAAGGAAAATATTAGAGGAAATGCAATTCTGGACTTAATTCTAAATGGCCTGCGAGGACCGGCACAAGACGTAGAAATAGAAGGGACGCTGGGAAGCAGCGATCACAATATGATCCACTTTGATCTGGACGCAGGGGAGAAACATCGGTCCAAAACGACAGCCACGGCACTGAACTTCCGAAAAGGGAATTATGAAGGGATGAGATTCATGGTAGGGAAGAAGATTAAGAAGAGGATAAGAACTGTAAAAATGTTAGAGCAAGCTTGGTCCCTTTTTAAGGACAGTCACCGAGGTACAAAATCTATATATACCGCGTATCAACAAGAGATCCAAGAGGAAAAAGAACAAAGAACCGGCGTGGTTCACTGTAGAGGTGAAAGAAGCGATCAGAGACAAGAAAACTTCATTTAAGGACAAAAACTGGAACAAGCACAAACAACATCAACGCAGGTGCCATAAGGTGGTAAAAGGGGCCAAAAGAGACTACGGGGAAAAAATAGCTCAGGAGGCGAAGAACTTTAATCCGTTCTTTTGATATATTAAGGGGAAACGACACCACAAAGGGTGGGACTGTTGGATGACCATGGAATAAAGGGAGCACTAAAAGAGGACAAAGCAATTGCCAACAAACTGAACACATTTTTTGCATGTGTATTTACTGAAGAAGATGTATACAGCATACCAGAACCCATCAGGCTGTATGTTGGAAATGAAGACGGAAAGCTGACAGGATTGACGGTCAGTCTAGAGGAGATGTGTAGGCAGATTGATAGGATTAAGAGCGAAATCCCTGGGACCGGATGGCATCCATCCGAGGGTCATCAAGGAACTGAAAGGGACCATAGCAGAACTGCTTCAACTAACAGCCAATCTGTCGATCAAATTGGAAAAGATTCCTGAAGACTGGAAGGTGGCGAATGTTACGCCAATCTTCAGGAAAGGTTCGAGGGGAGCTCCGGGAAACTACAGACCTGTGAGTCTGACCTCAGTACCGGGAAAGATAGTAGAGTCACTGATAAAGGACAGCATCATTGATCACCTTGACAGACACAGGCTGATGAGGACCAATCAGCACGGTTTTAGCAAAGGCAGATTGTGTTTGACAAACTTGCTGTACTTCTTTGAGGGAGTAAACAGGCAGATAGACAAGGGCGATCTGGTCGACATTGTATATCTGGATTTTCAGAAGGCGTTCGACAAGGTTCCGCATGAACGACTACTTTGGAAAATTGTGAGCCATGGAATCGAGGGTGAAATACTCACATGGATTAAAAACTGGCTGGGGCATAGGAAACAGAGTGGGAGTAAATGGACAATACTTGGACTGGAAGAGTGTCACCAGTGGGGTGCCGCAGGGCTCGGTGCTTGGACCTGTGCTCTTTAACATCTTTATAAACGACGAGCGAGGTGATTAAGTTTGCGGACGATATGAAGTTATTCAGAGTGGTGAAGACAGAGGCAGATTGCGAAGATCTGCAACGTGACATAATCAGGCTCAAGGGATGGGCATCGACATGGCAAATGAGGTTCAACGTGGATAAGTGTAAAGTGATGCATGTCGGTAACAAAAATCTCATGGCACGAATACAGGATGTCCGGGACGGTACTTGGAGAGACCTCCCAGGAAAGGGACTTTGGAGTTCTGATCGGCAAGTCGATGAAGCCGTCCACGCAATGTGCGGTGGCGGCAAAAAGGGCAAACAGAATGCTAGAAATGATAAAGAAGGGGATCACGAACAGATCAGAGAAGATTATCGTGCTGCTGTACCGGGCCATGGTGTGCCCTCACCTGGAGTACTGCGTCTAGCACTGGTCGCCGTACATGAAGAAGGACACGGTACTACTCAAAAGGGTCCAGAGAAGAGCGACTAAGATGGTTAAGGGGTTGGAGGAGCTGCCGTACAGCGAAAGATTAGAGAAACTGGGCCTCTTCTCCCTCGAACAGAGGAGATTGAGAGGGGACATGATCGAAACATTCAAGGTACTGAAGGGGATAGACTTAGTAGATAAGGACAGGTTGTTCACCCTCTCCAAGGTAGGGAGAATGAGAGGGCACTCTCTAAAGTTGAAAGGGGATAGATGCTGTACAAATGTAAGGAAGTTCTTCTTCACTCAGAGAATGGTAGAAAGCTGGAATGCTCTTCCGGAGGCTGTTATAGGGGAAAACACCCTCCAGGGATTGAAGACAAAGTTAGACAAGTTCCTGCTGAACAAGAACGGGCGCTGGTAGGGCTAGTCTCTGTTAGGGTACTGGTCTTTGACCAGAGGGCCGATGCGTGAGCGGACTGCTGGGCATGATGGACCACTGGTCTGACCCAGCAGCGGCAATTCTTAAGTTCTTATCCTAAGGCGCAGCTTACCCGTGGATGTGGAATTGAGCTATAAGGGCATAAAGGGTCAGACCAGTGGTCCATCAAGCCCAGTAACCTGTTCTCACAGTGGCCAATCCAGGTCACTAGTAACTGGCCAAAACCCAAGGAGTAGCAATATTCAATGCTACCAATCCAGGGCAAGTAGTGGCTTTTCCCATGTCTTTCTCAATAACAGACTATGGACTTTTCCTCCAGGAAATTGTCCAAACTTTTCTTAAAACCAGCTTCTCTATCCGCTAAACTAAACTAAACTAAACCTTAAGTTTATATACCGCGTCATCTCCACGGAAGTGGAGCTCGACACGGTTTACAGGAATTAAAACAGAGAAAGGAACTCCAATGGAAGGAAGAAGGGCTGGTAAACAGGAAGGAAAGAGGGGACTTGGAATAATGGAGGTGGGGGGTAGTTACATTTTGGAGAAAAGCCAGGTTTTCAGATGTTTTCTGAAGTGTTGGAGGGAGGTCGAACTCCGAAGATGGGCAGAGAAGCTGTTCCACAGCTCGGTGATCCTGAAGAGGAGGGATGTTCCAAGTTATCCTGTATGGGAAATGCCATTTAGAGATGGGAAGGATAGTTTAAATTTCTGAGTGGATCTGGTGGAGTGAGTACTCGAGAGCCAGGATAGTGGAAAGAGGGGAGGAAGGATGCCGTGAAGAGATTTGAAGGTGAGACAGGCGCACTTGTAGCGAACCCTGAGGGTGACTGGGAGCCAGTGAAGCTTAGACAGAATCAGGGAGACATGGTCGAATTTGCCTTTTGTGAAGATTAGTTTAGCCGCGGTATTTTGAATCCGTTGGAGTCTGAGGAGACTTTTCTTTGTTAGGCTTAGGTAGATGGAGTTGCAATAATCAAGTCTGGATAAGATGATGGATTGGACAAGGACAGCGAAGTGTTGTTGGTGGAAGCAGGATCTGACTTTTCTTAGCATATGAAGATTGAAAAAGCATTTTTTTACTAGGGAGTTGATGTGGTCGTTAAAGCACAGTGTAGAGTCGATGATGATTCCCAGAACTTTGCTAGAGTGCTCAAGCTGCAGGTTGGTGCCAGAGGGAAGTGGGATGTGGGAGGGTAGCTGATCCAGTTTCGGGCCGAGCCAAAGTAGTTTTGTTTTGGTCTCATTTAGCTTCATTTGAACGGTGAGGGCCCAGGATTGGAGATTTGTTATACAAGATGAGATGTTATCAGAGAGGTTGGTGAGGTTAGAGTCGGTCTCTAGAAGTATAAGGATGTCATCGGCGTAGGTGTATAGTGTTTCAGAGGTGGATAGTTGGAGGAGTTTCAGGGAGGACATATAAACATTGAAAAGAATCGGGGATAGAGGTGAACCCTGAGGGACTCCGCAGATCGGTTTCCAAGGGGAGGATGAGGTACTGAAAGGAATTTTTCTGGCTATACAACTGAATTCTAGAAAAAGCTTTTCACGTGTTACTTTTCTTAACACTCATTGGTTCTAAGCTCACACTAGCAGGTCACTAGCAGGACACCTATCTAACTCTAACAGTTAAATGTACAGAAGGGCAGGGTACATCATGGCTCAAACTCTTATCTATTCAGCTTACAATGTGGTAAGGTAGGGACATACATTTTAGGCAGATGCAGTCAATAGATTATACACTGTTTTCAGCTATGTAGGCCAGAGCAATATTTTAAACAACAGTTAACTATTTCATGACCCTACATTCCCCCCTTTCAGGCTGGCGTACCTAAGGAGCCAAGCCTGACAAAATAAAGTTAGGGGTCAGGAAAGTCGGGGTCCCCAGTGGGTAAGGGACGATACTGGGAGAGGGCCAATGCAGCAGTGGAACAGTTGACAACAGAGTCCATAGTTCAGTGGAGCAGCTTTATGGCTATGGGGACCACACAGGGCAGGCAGCAAAGGAGCAGAGAAGACAGGGCAGCAACCAGCAAGATGATCTTCAGTGCTGAACCAGAGGGCAATCAGGAGCTGAAGGTACCAGAGATCCAGTCTGCAGTAAGGTCACGCCAGGTCTGGTCAGGAACATGAGCCAGTTTGGTGATACGATCCACATCGTTCTCAATCACTTTACTCAAGTTCAAGGCAGCAGTTGGAGAGGTTGAATTTATCACAGGCACAGCAGCTAGTAAATAGTCCAAAGCTAGACGATTCTGATAAATAGCAGTGCACATTTTAGCATTCGCTCTGCCAATGGTACTCAAAGCTCGGGAGGTCTCATTGGTTATCAGTTCAAGTACAGCTTATAGACAAATAATGCAGTTCAGCATATAGATTGGGGTCCGATAGCCCCAGGTGTCATCCTTGGTCCATGTGGCAGGTCCATAAGCAGCAATGATCCGTTCTGCAGGCCAGTCATCACCCCATTCACCTATTTTAAGGGAATTGGTGGAAGTAGACCGCTTTTGGCGACCTCTGGTGTTGAATACAGGGGCTCCCAGGTGTTCACCATCGGCCAGCGGTAACAGGAAGAAGCTGGGACGGATCATGCAAAGCACACATGTACCAGTCTAGTTAGCAGGCAATCAAGAGTAGGCAAACAGATCACAGAGCCAGTATCAACTATCAGGAGCTGACCATCATTCATAGGAAGTTCCATTAAGCAGTGTCTGAAGGGCTGAAGACAGTGGGAAGCAACAAGGCCCATCGTGAAGGTCGTGGACCTGACGTAAAAGTGAGGGTCTGTGAAGTCAGGTTTAACATGTCCAGCTGCTTTGCCTCCCATAGCCACTGTTCTCCCATACCAGTCCCTCCTCATACAAAATAATTGCTAACATTAAGAGTCTGACCTATAGTTTCAGCAAACTATATAAACAGATTTCTAGTGATTACAGGATATTAGTATCTACTTTCATAATTTCATAAAACTGGGGAAACACCACAGAGTGATAGACAGGAGCACATGAGTGGGATACAATTCGGACATATACATCAGTACCTGGGTCTCACCTTTTACCATCAATATACAATGCCATGCAGTCTCTGGCCTTCTGGACTTGGACATTGGCATTCCAGTTATATGGGTCAGTGATAGTGAAAACCATGGGATTACAGTAGCCTGTAGTACACAAGGGGCCGGAGCTAGGACCTATAGTAAGGGAGGCAGACGGGGTATTCTTTCTCATAAAGGACAGGCTCCACCATTAGTGAAGGTTTCCTCATAGGGGCAGTTCTTAAAGGCATCAGGTTATACAGACCTATATACTTAGCACATTTGGTATAATAACGCTGTCAATCTAGGGAGCCACACAAAACTGACCTTGAGAAACATCAAATAGCACACATGTATCACAATACAAAGACACCGGGCGAGTGGGGTCTACAATAAGAGTCTAGTTGATAAGTGGACCCTCAACATTATAAATGCAGATTTCCGCCCACTTTTAAACTTCATCACCAGTTGGTTGGAAACAGAAAATACTCTCTGATGTTTGACACTTTCTGTACTTAACTCCTTCATGCAAACAAACATCAGGCAAAGGGGCTGCACTTGTTAAGTACAAAATACAGAAGAAAGAAACATAAGTGAGGGCAACACAAATATCATATATATATATATATATATATATATATATATATATATATATACTAACATAGGAAACTCATTTTTCTTTCAGGCACAACTTAGAAAACTTCAAACAGTTATACACTTGCTAAAGGCAGTGGTGAACCACAGGCAGTCAATTAAACTCAAACACTTATAAAGAATTATATTCAGAACACCTGCTAAGTACAGTGGTAAATATTCAGAACTTTTGAGGTCTTAGAAAGCTTCAGCTGAAGATCCGTGTTGTAGTGGAACCAAGTTTCATGTCCGGACACCTTTGACAACTGTAAGAGAAGAAATTAGGACAGTAAAAGGACCTATCCACCTAGGTTTCAGGGGGTCTGACTTCCAAGTTTTAGCCATACTGTATTTACAGGGACATACCCATGGACTTGTGTAGCTATCGATAGTGGGGCCCTTTCCAGGACCCGTTGTGGAGCTCTTAAAGGGCTTTAGCTAAAGACTGGACCTGACTCTGGAGGATATCTGATTCCAGAGTAGCAAAGGAACCAGGATCTGGGTTCACAATGGGTGGTGGCCGGCCGGACATGAGCTCAAATGGGGCTTAGATGGGATGCATCTAATCTGAAAAAGAACAGAAGGCAGCAGGACAGGCCAGGACAGATTAGTTTCTTCAATTCATTTTGTGAGAAGGGTCTTAAGAGTTCTGTTTATTCTTTCGACCTGACCAGAGCTCTCAGGATAGTAAGCAGCATATAATTTCTATTCAATTTGGAGGGCCTGAGCAATTTGTTGGACAACATCGGCAATGAAAGCAGGGCCATTGTCACTGCCTATAAAAACAAGGAGATCAAGGCACGGAATTATTCAGGAGGTGTTTGGTTACGTCTCTGGCGCGTTCAGTGCAAGTAAGGAAGGCTTTGACCCATCTAGTCAGGGTGTCTGTGAAGACTAGGAAGTGACTGAGGGAACGGGAAATGGGCATGTGGGTAAAATCTACAGACAGAACCTGCATCGGATATGTTCCAATAGGTTGGTATCCAAGAGGTGGCAGTCATCTGATTGGGAATTTTATTCTAGAACCGACAACACACTGTCGGACCATATTCCGGACTAGCTGATCAAGGTGATTGATAAAGAAATGTCTCTTGAGAGTCAATTTTCATAGCGGGTTCTCCAGAGTGTGCCAGATCATGGCATCTTTTGACAATCGTGAGGGCCAGGTGTTGAGGAATGAATATGAGGGTACCCGCTGTGCTTGCGTTTGAAGTATCAGTGTGTGGGTCTGGATTGGCACTTGAATTGGTTGAATTGGTGCATTTTGTATCCACCCCCCTTTCAGGACAGACTGGCCCAAAATAATGCATGCCCAAGTCTGTTCCTGAGAAGCGTACTGGGGTGTAAGGGAATCCAGAAAAGGAATGATTGTATACAGAGGAGCTGAAAGAGGGGGCAGAGACTGGCAGCTCGGGCTGTGCGGTTGGCAAGGGCATTACCACGAGAGACAAGGTCCGTCACGCGTCTGTAAGCATGGCAGTGCATAACAGAAACACGTGAGGGTAGTTGTACGGCCTCAAGAAGGTCAAGAATGAGGGGAGCATGATGGATCAGGCAGCCGGAAGCTGTAATGAAACCTCGATATTTCCAGATGGCCCTATGGGAATGCAAGTTAAGGAAAGCATATTTGGAGTCAGTATATATATTGCAAGACTGAGAGGCAGAGTGGCGCAGGGCAAAAGTGAGGGCATACAGCTCAGCTTCTTGGGCAGAAGGGCCAGAAGGCAGGGGCCTGAGTCAGAAGTTTTTGGAGGCAGCGAAAAGACCGCTCCTGAAGTTGGGTCCAGACAAAAGGGGCTGAGTCAGCGCCTTTGGTGGAATCATACAGTATCCTGCAATACTGAGAAAGGTGCTCAGAGCCTTGCAGTTATCAGGGACAGGGAGACTACAGACAGCCTAGACCTCGGTGTAGGAAGGGACCTGGTACCCTTGGAGATTTGAAAGCCAAGGTAGGTGACACGAGGAAGGCATACTTGAAATCAATGTAAATATGGCCACAGGAAAATTTAAAAGGCAGACCCACTATCTGAAAGACTCAGATAAATAATAATAATAACAGTTTATATACCGCAATACCGTGAAGAGCTATGTGGTTTACAAAAGATTAGAGAAGGTACAAAATAATTGAACTTAAGATGTGCACTAACACATAAGAATTGTTCACAATCCCTATTCTATATCAGGTTCCTACCCCAAAGAGCTGACTTATAAAATTAAGCTAAATGCAGTTCTGGATCCACCCACTAAGCAGGGTAGTCTGACACAAGCGCTCTCTAAAGCAGCAGTCCCTTCACTATCAGCTGACTGGCAAAAATATTTACTTCAATACAAAAGCATTCCTAAAAATTACATTGTTATACCTAAACTTACATTTTTTATATATAGAACTACAAAACAAAGATTGGAATATACAGTAAAACTTTGGATTGCAAATAACTTGGTTTGCAAGTGTTCTATAAGACAAGCAATGATTAAATTTTAACTTGCCTATACCAGCAACGTCTTGCAATACACGTACATACAGTATAGAAGCATCACATTTTCACAACTGAGCCAATGGTTCCTCTCTATATGACGCTGCAGGAATGCAGTGACTGTTCCAAACGAGCAAGGGCTTGCAATACAAGTATGTATATTTTTGTACACTAGTGCCCTGGAATACAAGCATACTTCTGGAACAAATTGTGCTCCCAAACCAAAGTTTTACTGTACTCACAAGTTTAAACATTGTTCATTTTTATTTTTTTTTTTACAATCAACATGGGTCTCAGTAGAGACTTACTCCCCCTTCCTACAGAATTTCACAAAGGAGAGAGAGTTGCTTAAAGATCAAAGAGATCAAATTACAGATGTAGTCCTTTTCAGAACTTTTAAATTTAGACAAATAACTACTAAATTTGGACAAAGAACTTCTTTTTAGCATGGAATATAAGTTCCAGAAATCATATTTTTCGTTTATATGCATTTCTGAATATGCATATACATTTTATAACATAGCCAAAAACTTCAAATGCAAAACCACTTATCTGTTTCAGGAGAAACCACATTGGAAGTGCTACACACTTCATGGCCCTTATCAGCACAAAAGGAAAAGTACTCTCCTCTCATGCTGTGAACAACTGACAGTTTAAACTTCACTGAAACATTTGAACAGACAGAAGTCATAAAGAACCCGGGATACTGCAGGACTTGGGAATCAGATGAAGGGAAGAATTTGGCAAGGTCTGAAGCAAGGGCAGTGCTGAATAGAGAGGGGCTAATTTTAAAGCCCTGGGGTAGACGGGTCCAGGTTACTTAGGAGGTTTGTCCAGTGGAAGGGTTTTTTCCATTGGAATGCAAAAATTGGCTGACTGGAAGAGGAACTGACAGCAAACGAATGCATAAAAACTTGACGGGTTATGTCCTCTTCCAGGGAGCCAGAGGGGGCCAGCCCACACCAAATATCGGCCATTCTAACTGGCACAGACAAATAAGGGTTGATTTGTTAAGTATAATCAAAGACAAATTCCTTTTTTAAAATTAGCTAACATATCAAGAGATCCCCACAGGTAGACAAACATCCCCCCATTGTGCAATGGAGGACAAAAACACTTCCCTGAATTCCTGGCCCCGCCCATCTCTGGACTAGGGAAACGCAGTACTAACAGGTCCACACTCGCTTCGTCCTCAAGGACGTCTCAGACACTCTCAAACACACAAAACACAACAGATTTCAGTTCAGTTACTCAACCAGAAAATAACAGTTCCTAGAATCCCTTTCCCACAACTTTTCAGCGACAGATCACGTGGCTTACTAGGCAGGAGACGAGAGACAGGATAGGGATGATCAATCCCCACTTACCAGATAGTGGCCACTCCAGGTACAGATACAGATACAGATACAGATTCTTGTACTTTAAACTGAGACTAGATAAGTCAGTTGAAGCGGTCCAACGTCCTGAGGTCTGCCAACCCCCCAAAAGGAAGGCAGCCGGCTAAGCAGACATATCAGCCGTAGGACCAGAAACAAGTGACCAATCGAGTAACCAGTGGTCAAGAGACCTTCAAGTCCCTGTTCGGAAGCCAAATGAAAGGTCACTTGGACACACAAAGTCAGAGGCGTGAAGAAGTACAAGTTTTATTCACAGCATGCATGCTGGACCCCTGAGCTCCAAGCTGGCTCAGAAGTGCCGAAACCAGGAAGTTACAGAGATATTTATTCATTTTTCTGGCTATACAACTGAATTCTAGAAAAAGCTTTTCACGTGTTACTTTTCTTAACACTCATTGGTTCTAAGCTCACACTAGCAGGTCACTAGCAGGACACCTATCTAACTCTAACAGTTAAATGTACAGAAGGGCAGGGTACATCATGGCTCAAACTCTTATCTATTCAGCTTACAATGTGGTAAGGTAGGGACATACATTTTAGGCAGATGCAGTCAATAGATTATACACTGTTTTCAGCTATGTAGGCCAGAGCAATATTTTAAACAACAGTTAACTATTTCATGACCCTACAGTACCATTCGTGCTAACGAGGTAGGAGCGGGAACGTAAGAATTTTGAGAACCAATCTAAGACTGTGGAATTTATGCCAATTTCAGAAAGTTGGAGGATTAGTATGTCATGGTGGACAATGTCGAAAGCTGCAGAGAGGTCGAATTGAAGAAGAACAGCGAACTTGTTGCGGGAGTGAAGTTGTTGGACCTTTGAAATTAAAGAGGCTAAGAGGGATTCAGTGCTGTAGTTGGGTCTGAATCCATGTTGGTAGGGTAGGAGAATGGAGAATCTCTCAAGATAGGATGAGAGTTGGGTGGCTATGATGGACTCCAGCATTTTGGTCGGGAGAGGGATGTTAGCTATTGGGCGATAGCTGGAAGGAGTGGAGGGGTCTAGATCAGCTTTTTTCAAAAGAGGGGATAGGGAAATGTGTCCCATTTCTGTAGTAAATAGGCCTGAGAGCAGGGCGGAATTTAGAAGTTTGGTGAGAGATGAGATGGCCTGTGCTGGAATGTTCTCGTATAAGTAGGAGGGGAAAGGATCCAAAATACAGGCGCAGGATTTTAACTTGAGGCAGAGTTTAGAGACCTGGGAATCAGAAACGAGCTCGAAGGCGATCGGCTGGGATGTGGTTGGTCTCGGTTAGATTAGGGTTGGAGGTAGTGAGCACCAGAGAGTTGTAGGGGGGAAGGAGCATCGTAAGGTAGTCACTTTCTGATTGAAGAATTTTGCTAGATCATTAGCAGATGGAGAAGAGGGGAATGAGGAGGAATCATGTTTAGTGGATATGGAACGCCAAATGTTGAACAAAGTGTTACTTTGGTTGTTGGATCTGGAGATTTTGTTGCCGTAGTAGTTCTTCCGCTCTTACTACAACCTCTGGCAACGCGTTCCAGAGCTTAACTATTCTCTGAGTTAAAAAATATTTCCTTCACAAGTATTTTAAAGTAAACTTGTAGTAATTATATAAATGTGACATCAGAACATAAGCATTGCCATACTGGGACAAGACCGCAGATCCATCAAGCCCAGTATCCTGTTTTTAACAGTGCCTATTCCAGGTCCAGTTACCTGGCAAGATCCTAAAAGAGTAAGTGAATCTTAATAATAGTTTATGGACATTTAAGGGAAAGGAGTTGGGACTTGATATGCAGCCTTTTTGTGGGTATAATCAAAGTGGTTTACATGTTATACAGGTACTGTACTTATTTTGTACCAGGGGCAATGAAGAGTTAAGTGACTTGCCCAGAGCCATAAGGAGCTGTAGTGGGAATCAAACCCAGGGTCTCGGGCCACTGCACTAACCACTAGGCTGCTACTCTTCCTTCTCCAAACATTTTTTAAACCTTGCTAAGCTAACTGCTTTTATCATAGCTTAATCACACACTGAGTGAAGAAATATTTTTTCAAATTTGTTTTAAATTTAGTGGCTTCATTGCTTGTCCTCTAGACCTAATATTTTTGGAAAGAGTAGACAAGCGAGTCATGTCTACCCGTTCCATCTCACTCAGTATTTTATAGACCTTTATCATATTTCCCTTGCGCTGTCTCTTCTCCAAGCTGAAGAGCCCTAGCTTCTTTAGCCTTGCTTAATAGGGAAGTTGTCTCATCACCCTTCTTTGGGGGAGCCTCTAGAATAGTAACAGTGAATCTTTGGTGATCTGGGAATCTTTCCTGGAACATTTGATTTTTATTTCCCTTAGCCAATGAAATAGAATCAATGGTTTACAAGCTTGAGTTTGTCTTTCAGGCTCTGTAGATAGTGATAAAAGCTTATTCTTTCAATTGGGACAAACTAGGGCCTGCAGTTTAAGTACAGAAAATCACTTTGGGAGCAATTTTATAACTGCCTTCATTATTGCTAAGTAAATACATCTTTTGCTGGATTTTCAAAGCAAAAATGGACACATACAATGGCATAGCAAGGGTGAGAGGTGCCTGGGGCGGTGGCACCCCTCACCCACCCTTTTTCTCCCCCTCCCCCACATGCTCCTTCCCCCCGTGCCCCACTTCCTTTCCCCCCGTACCTCTGTAATGCTCCTAGTGTGGGCAGCAATCTCCAAGCTGTTGTCACGCCAGTGTCGACACTTCCTCTGACATCATTTCCTAGGCATGGGTCCAGGAAGTGACATCAGAGGAAGAGTTGATACTGGCACGACTGCAGCTTGGGGGTTGCTGCTCACACCAGGAACACTAGAGAAGTATGGGGGAAGGGAAGCGCCGTGCTTGGGGGGTATGGGGAATGAGGAAGATGGGTGCCTACGCCCTTACCAAGATGGTGCTTGGGGAGTGCTTCTTCTGACGCTAGGCGAGTCCCTTAATCCTCCACTGCCCCAGGTACATTGGAGAGATTGTGAGCCCACCAGGACAGAGAGGGAAAGTGCTTGAAGTACCTGGATGTCAACGGCGTTGAGAACTACCAGTTGAACTAGGCCAGTTACTGGGCAGACTTGTACGGTCTGCGTCTGTGTATGGCCGTTTGGAGGAGGATGGGCAGGGGAGGGCTTCAATGGCTGGGAGGGTGTACATGGGCTGGAGTAGGTTTTCACGGAGATTTCGGCAGTTGGAACCCAAGCACAGTACCGGGTAAAGCTTTGGATTCTCGCCCAGAAATAGCTAAGAAGAAAAAAAAAAAAAAAAATTTAAATTGAATCAGGTTGGGCAGACTGGATGGACCATTCGGGTCTTTATCTGCCGTCATCTACTAAGGTGGTATTTAAGTCCCCAATCCTCCCCCATTGGAACGTTTCTTCTGCCTTCACTTCAAGTGGATATTTCCCTGAGAATACGGACTTGCTAGGGAAAGATTTTGAAGTTGGGGATTTGGCTTTGAGAGCAGAAGAATTTAGTTACATCCACTGTTTGCTAATTCTTGGCCTCATGATACATCTTAGTCAAATCCTGGCTGTATGCTGTTGCTCCCCTCCCTTGAGTTGGGCTGCTATAATTGAGGTTTTTAAATGAACGTTACACACATGTTATAACATTGGCTGAATCGGCACATGTCGGAAACTCCTGAACTGTAGTACAAATTGACTAGTTGGATTTTAAACACAAGGGCATTTGATGGAATAAGAATAGGAACATCCATCACCTTCAGCAGCATTCATACCCCAGTCTCTGCTTCCTATATGTCCTGTACCCCAGCTGCTTCGTTCGGAGCAGAATTAGCCAACCTTGTACCATAACCTATTCTGTACAGCCTCGGTGCCTTGTGCAGAAACGCCGGCTGTAATAGAGCAGCTGGTAAACTGGAGCCTGTTTGTTTCACGGTAACACTGTAAAATAAACATTTACCTAAGAGTGGGCAGACACATTCTCCTGCTGCCATAGGGAGGAGAGAATGTAGAAAGCATTTCCCAGAAGACAGCAGTGTAAGACTGCTGGATGGTTCTAAATATTTCTGTCATCTGTTAGAACAAACACAGTCAGAAATATTCCCTTTTTGGGTTTCTTTTTGACCCAGCAGTTTCTTGCTGCTCTTTGGACCTCCAACTCAATCAGAGGTTCTTCCTTTATGACTCTCTTTGATATTTAAATGTTATTTTTGAAGTGTAATGAGGTAATTTGTATAATGCATTTTTATGTATATATGACAGTGGTAGATGTGTGGAATAGTCTTCCGGTAGAGTTGGTGGAGACAAAGAATGTGTCTGAATTCAAGGCACTTGGGATCTCTTAGGGAGAGGATGAGACAGTGGATGCTGCAGATGGGCAAACTGGATGGGCCATTTATTTCTAATATATGTGCAGTAGGAGAATTCATATATTTGTTTGCAGCCTGAGTATAGACCTGTTCAGGGTGCATTTTGAGCAGAGAAGTCTAATTTTAGCAGCATTTTTTTTGCATCTTTTCTGGGGCAGTTAACTAAAGATACAGAGACTAAAAATGGGTGCCTTCGGAGAAGATGTGATGTCATCAGTGAAGATGGCTGCCTGAGCTCGAGGCTCCGTCTTCTGGCCCTCATAATTCACCTGAAAAGCGATTTTCCAGCTGAGGAAGCGCTATCTTTGGTGGGGTAGCTGGTGCATTAAAGTCTCCTGCACTTCATGGCGTCGAAAAAAAGAATGGAGGGTGATCGCCAACAGAGTCAAGTGCTCGAAAAGACCCACGCACATTCCCTGCGCGCAGCAGGGCTGCAGGATGAAGGCAAGGAGTCTACCCATGTATCTGGCATGCTGCAATCACTGCCTGCAAGGACCTCAGAGAGTAGTGGAGGAGCCATGGAACCTCTTACTAAAGCCGATCTCCGCGTAATAGTAACAAAAGTTAACTTGGAGATCACCATAGTGACCTCTCAAGTCACAGAAGCGATCATGGAGCTGAGGCAGGATATTGTAGAAATCGGGTCCCACATCATAAGAACATAAGAATAGCCTTACTGGGTCAGCCCAATGGTTCATCAAGCCCAGTAGCCCGTTCTCACGGTGGTCAATTCAGGTTACTAGTACCTGTTCAAAACCCAAAGAGTAGCAACATTCCATGCTACCAATCCAGGGCAAGCCGAGGCTTCCCTCATGTCTTAATAAGAGACTATGTACTTTTCCTCCAGGAATTTGTCCAAACCTTTCTTAAAACCAGCTAAACTATCCACTTTTACCATCGATACTGTTGAGCTTCAAATAGATGCTTTTGAGGAGTCAGCCACGGGGGCACAGTGAGGTCTGGAGGACGCACGATCTAAACTGCATGAATTGATTGATAAAATTGAGGACCTTGATAATCAGGCCTGCCGAAACAATTTATAGATTTGGGGAGTCCCAGATACGAGTGAATATAAAGATGAGAAGGAGATGATGACTAACTGGGCCCTAAGACATCAGAATGGCCCCGTGATATCGTGGTCTGTCTTCGAAGCTTTGTGCTCAAAGAATGAGTCCTTCGTAGAGCTCAGGAATTGGGATCCCTTCAATGGAACAGACACCATGTGGAACTCTACCAGGACCTTGCATCTAGCAAGCTGCAGAAAAGAAGAATGTTTCGAGAGGTGACCTGGGCATTGACACGAGCCAATGTACGGTACTGCTGGACATTCCCATTTGGGTTGCTGATCACTTTGAATGGAGTCCCTAAGTGAGATGCCACTGTTGGAGAAGCCCAGGTCCTGCTTGTTAAAGAAGGAATTGAAGTGCCTATTGAGTCTGCCAATGGTGGGGCCCAGCAGTCTATTCAACAATGCTTGTCAAGCTTCAGATGGCAGCGTGTAGAGTGTAGATGGGGTTCACCTGCACAGAGGGCTGTGGAAGCTGCTCCGGCGGCCTCAGCTGCGGGCCATACATCTTGAACTATTGAGCGTGGATGCTGCCCTCAAATCATCTACATCCTGTGTTTGCTTTCTCTTGGACTTTGTTCCGACAGTTGGATGAAATTACAGTTCCCTGCCCTGCAAGCTTGAACTATAAACTGTGTGGTGTAAGAGGGTTTTGGTGGGGATATGTCTAAACTGGTGATGAATGTGTGTGTGTGTGTATATATGTTGGATGGAGAGATGATGTGGGCTTTCTCTCACTATGATTTTGGGGAGCACTATGGGGGCATTGAAGAATGTGTTTTGAGGAGGTGCACTGAGTCCCAGTTAGTTGATGTTTTCCACCCTTCAGGATGGCCTTGTAAGTTTGAGGGGTAATGGAGCCATTGTTTGTGGTGTTCCTGATTTGTAAATCTTTCTAGTAGGGTGGATATACAGCCCCCCCTCCCAATTTGCGGTTTCCCCAATCGTGAATTCGGTTATTCGCAATTTTTTTTTTTAGCCTTGATTTTTAATTAAGAAACGCTGCCCCGGACATCCCCCAGACCTTACCTGGTGGTCTAGTGGTGACGCGAGGCAGGAGTGATCTTTCTATGCTCCTGCCTCATGCAGAGCCGTGCTGTGAGTTCCTGTGGTCTCACAAGACTACAACGGAAACCCCCAGATCACGGGAACTCACAGCACAGCTCTGCATGGGACAGGAGCGTAGGAAGATCACTCCTGTCCTGCGTCGCCGCTAGACCACCAGGTAAGGTTAGGGATGCATGAGAGAGGCTGGAGAAAGGCGGTGGTGGGTCAGAGCTGGCCCAAAAAATTATTCACAATTTTCCCTATTCGTGGGCCGGCTCTGCCCCTAACCCCTGTGAATATTGAGGGTCTGCTGTATGTACATGTGTGTGTTATTGCATTTTTGGCTACTGAAGATGTTTACTTCCTGATTCTATGGTGGGAGGTTTGGTTGGTGGAGGTGTTGAGTGGGTGGGGATTGGGTGGGTTGCGAATGGAGGGGAGCTAGGAGGGGGAGGGGAGAACAACTATCACAGTTTTCACGGGCAGAGTGCTCTTTTTCCACTTTGATAGATGGGTTTCAAAGTTATTTCCTATAATGTTTGGGGATTAAATTCCCCACACAAATGTACAGCATTGTTCAGAGAGCTAGTGTGTCTTCAGGTGGAGGTATGCTTCTGCAAGAATCCCATCACTCTAGGGCCCATGAATGGTACTTGCAGGATCCTAGATTCCCCTTGATGAATTGGGCATCTACTGGGGCTTAAAAAAAAAAAAAAAAAAAAAAGGGGGGGGGGGGTGGGTATTCTATTCACTAGGACCCTGCCCCTAGAGGTCAAGACAATGGTTTGAGACCCTCAAGGCCACTATATTTGGTGGTGGGAGCTCTCCAGGGTCGCACCTATACTTTTGTTAATCTTTATGCACTGAATAAGAGGCAGGGGGATTTTTTTTCACGAGATGACATCTAAGATCTTGCAATACAAAGAAGGCTCACTGATTGTTGGGGGAAACTCTTTCCATCCTTGGACAATTCTGGCAGTCAGGAGGGATAGGGCTGCGCTTTGCCACTTCCTCTGAGATCTTAACCAGGAGGATGGGTGGAGATGACTACATCCTAGGGACCAGGATTACACTTATTTTTCATCCGTACATCACTCCTACTCTCGAATAGATTACATTTTGGTGGAGAAAGAATTGCAGCACAGAGTGAGCCAAGTCAGAATTGAGCCACAGATTTGGTGTGATCACTCACCTGTGTGGGTATATTTAAATGGGGTCTTCTAAACACAGGTATTACCTATTGGAGGCTAAACGATGGCCTCTTAGATGATCCTGTGATCCTATGTAGGATTCAGACAGTTATTGATGATGATATCCAGTTGAATGTAGGTGGTAGGCCACCCAGGAGACTGTTTGTGAAGGGCTCAAGGCGGTGGTGCGGGGTCACCTCAACTCTTTGGCAACCCACAAGAAGAGACAGAGAGTACGGGAGGTCCTACGACTTTGCCGTGTTAAGTTCAAATGATTTTTATTATGTCAACAAGAACATACAAATAGATGTTGCATATATATAAAAAAAAATAACAGTGCAAGCTCACATCCTCTCCCCCCACCCCTCCCATCCCTTCCCCCCCAAGAGTTCAATGCCACTATAAAAATAGAGAGGTAAAGGTTGTGACTGCCGTGTTAAAGTTAGAAGGAACCCATAAACATCAACCATGGGAGGGTGGGGTTTTGCATCATCTTAGGGAGGCCTGTAGAGCTTTGCAGACATATGAGCTTGAACATGTGCAGTTTCAGGCCCAACTTCTTTGGTAGAAATATTTTGAATATAGCAATAAAAGTTCCCATATGGTGGCCCATAGACTGAAACTTAGGAGGCCTTGTACCAATGTGTTTTGTATTAAGCGACCTTCTGGGGGGGAGGTGCACATTGAGCACAAAATAAGGAATGCAGGATGCAGTCTCCGAGGCTAATATAGTGACCTACCTCGACTCATTACAGCTTCGGATGCTCTGAGGTTGGATAGACCCATTACCCTGACTGAGGAGCGTCAGGCTATCCGGGCGATGAAAGGGGGAAAATCTCCAGGATTGGATGGTTTTACGGTCAAATTCTATAGAGCCTTTCAAGACTCGCTTCTCCCCTTGCTTCAATTCTTGTTTAATTCTTTGGAGGATGGTAGTCAGCTCCCATACTTTATGCGTCTCGCAGGGATTACTGTATTGCCTAATGATTAAAATATTGTCAAAAGGTATATACTTTACCATTTAATGCACAAACCCTCTTATAACATTACCCTCAATGTGGCTATAGAGCTATTGCTGGTTTGAATGATTTGTGTTGGGGTTTTTTTTTATTGGGGTGGGGGTAGGCATGAGAAAAAGGATCAAGGGGGCAGTCATGCTTATCTCCATCGGAAATCTGTATAACATAAGAGCTTCCATACTGGGACAGATCACAGGTCCATCAAGCCCAGGATCCTGTTGCCAACAGTGGCCAACTCACAAGTACCTGGCAAGATCCCAAGAAGTAAAACAGATTTTATGCTGCTTATCTTAGGAGTAAGCAGTGGATTTCCCCACATCCATCTTAATAAAGACTTATGGACTTCTCTTTTAGGATGTTATCCAAACCTTTTTTAAACCCTGCTAAGTTAACTGCTTTCATCACATTCTCTGGCAGTGAATTCCAGAGTTTAATTGAGCGAAGAAATATTTTCTCATCTGTTTTCAAGCTCTTATTTAGTAGGTTCATTACATGCCCCCTTGTCCTAGAATTTTTGGAAAGAGAAACCAAGTGTCTCACATTTACCCATTCCATTCCTCTCAGTATTTTATAGACCTCTGTCTTATCTCCCCTGAGCCATCTCTTCTCCAAGCTAAAGACCCCTAGCTGCTTTAGCCTTTCCTCATAGGGAAATCATCCCATCCCTTTTATCATTTTTTATGGCCCTTCTCTGTACCTTTTCTAATTCCACTATATCTTTTTTGAGATACGGTGACCAGAATTGCACACAGTATTTGAGCTGTGGCCGTACCATAGAGCGTGATAAAAGGGCATTATAACATTTTCATCTTTGTTTTCCATTCCTTTCCTGATAATTCCTAACAATCTATTTGCTTTCTTAGCTGCCCCACACCATATCCTCAACAATGACACCTAGATCCTTTTCCCGGGCACTGTTCTACTTCCCTTTGTACAACTCACATAAAGGCAAGTTATGAAGAGACTCCAGTAACAGAGCAAGACTTGGTGAAATATACGTATCGATCATCCATTCTCAAATTATTAGAGACCCTACTAGGACAAAAGAGGAGCTCTAGAAGTAAAACCAAAAGAAGGGAAGAAGAATACCAGGATAGAGGCTCTTGAGTGATGCTTGGTATACAAAATTCCTGCTGAAGCAGCTTCTTAAGAGCTTTGACAGAGACCTGGAGGAGTTTCTCTCAAAAAGGGCAGGTGAAGTAAGACCGTGGGAGTCTCTTTGTAGCGTGCACTATGGAGTAACAGTGTCTTGTCAGAGTGGCTGCTGTAACTTTGTTTTGAAGACTGTAGGTGAGAATGAAAAAACCAGAAGGAAAGGCAGGTGTAGATTTGATCTTGTAGTAGACTGTGCTGGTCTTTCCTCTGCTTTTACTGAATATGCTACTGCTTTGATGGTCTGGTGTGTACAGCATGCTGGAAAACTGTTTTGGCGTGTCGGGTTTTCTCGCTCCCTTCTGCATTTCTGTATCCTTCTGTCCTATGGGTCATTTTTCCTCTTTGTATGGACCTCCCTGACTCAGTTTGGAGTCTGAGGTGGTGGAAGAAAGTGAAATGTTACATTTTTATAAACAGGATTTTGAATGCTCTGAAGTATGTGTGTGTTTGAACAGCAGTGTTTGTACTGAATAACTTTAAACCAAACAGATTTCATTTCTGCATTCCCTCTGCTCATTTGGAGGCCATTTGATATTCAGCATGGAGATTTTGCTCAATAATTTTTTTTTCTGGTCATCTGCCTGTGAGCCAAAGAAACCATTAAGCTGTAGACAAGGGTCCCCTAAAACTTCTGGGCTGAGGGCCACTAGAGACTAAGGAAGTGGGTAGGGGGGTTTCTCTTGAGATTTCCAACCCAAAATACAATTTAAAACCTAATCATTTTATTTCTGTTACAAACATTCTGGTTAGATTTACATTAAAACATTCAAAGTGATGTGTAGCCTGATGACAGGGAGTTTTCTTCTCATCAGTGTGAAGTGTGATCTGGTCAGGCTCCGTGATGGTCAGGCTCAGTCTTGATGCTACTGCAGATGTTTCTCTGTGATTCTCGATTGCAGCTGACAATGAAATAATGTCTGCAGCTTTCAGAAACACTAATTGGGCTGGGACAAAAGTGTCTGCATTTCAGTTTGGGGCTGTAATTTGGAGATCCATGTTGTACATTGACTGCCATGAAATGTTTGTACACTCTTCCTGACAGGATGCTTTGAACATTTACACATATATATATATAGAGAGAGAGTCACATTATCATGATCACCAGCTAATATCCAGAATAACCGCCATTTTTTGCAATAAGCATATGTTAATCACCAGTCGTCTGCCCCGGAGTCCCATTTGCAACAGGGTTCGCGGCAGAGTCGTTTTAGACACACATCTGGAAGCCCTCTGGTTCGTTTGGACGGTGAGTTTCTCCACGGTAGCAGCCGACATTCACCTCTCACATCGATGGCTCGTGATTCCCTACAGTTATCACGTCGGGTCGGCAAAAAGGTTCCATTCATCCGCTCATGGTAACTCCGCTGTTTCTGAAAGGCTGCCGCCCTTGGCCCAGTAGCCGATGCTGATGCCTTTTTCAATGCTTTTTTTCCCCATGACAGCCATGGTTGCTATATTGGTAACTTGCTGCATTCGTTCATTGGCTGTGTGTCCCTGACATCAGAGGTAGGAAGTGGTCCTAATGTGAATCAACCGTGTATGTGTGTGTGTTATTTATTTATTTATATTTAAAATATTTCTCTCCCACACCATCTACCATTCTGGGTGGCTTACAATTCACATACATAATAAAAGCACACAAATAAAATATACATCATCAAAATCATAACACATCACTGATATATACTCAAAAATTCTAGCTCTTTGACATTATCCAAAATTAACTATAAGCCTACGTGACCAGAAAGGCTTTAATCTGTATTCTAAAGCTCCAAAAGAGACCTATTTCTCTGACATTACTTGCTAAAGAGTTCCAAAACCCTGGTCCAGCGATCATAAGCATTTTTTCCCTGTTCATGTGTTTTCTGCCTTCTTTCTATTTTGAGCAAGTAGGTGATTTATCAGCCCTGTTTTCTTAAAAAAAAACTGATGAAAACTCTTCAATGTAGGTTTGTGTTTCCAGGTCTAGATGCCATTGCCAACAGTGGAGCACATTGGGGGTGAAAGGATCTTATTTAAGGTGTAGGGTGCCATATTTGGTGAAAAATTAAGATATGAATAAAGATGAAGAATGATGTAATATCTTTTGTTGGTGTAACGTAATGCATTTCCTGGCTGCCCTTTCGATGTTCATTACATTACATTACATTAAAATGTTTATTCTGCCCCTGCCCCAAAGAGTTCATGGCAGATTACAAAAGAAAACACTTCACTAAGAACATACCCATAAGAAAAAGATTCCTCAAACACTACCACATCAGTTAGTCAGAAAATTTTGAATATGTTTCAAAAGTCTCCTGAATGTCTTGGAATTGCCCTTGGCTCTTATAGGAAAAGGGATCTTGTTCCAAACAGAAAGGGCCCGATAGAAAACCGACAACTTTAGACAAGGAAACTGCCTTACCTAACTGTAAAGTTATTAAATCTAGTAGGACCAAACCATACAAAATTTTAAAAAACATTATGCAAAGTTTAAATTGAATTCTGGCAATAATTTATGTACCATATATTAACTATACAGTTTACAAAAATTATGATTATAACAAGTTAAACACCACATACAGACACAATGTAATTTTTTAAATATAAGGGGTGATCCTCTCATTCTTAGAAATAGAGAATGTCTGCCTTATTGTCATATTCTGGGTTGCCTGAGACCTTTTGAAATGGTGGTTAGGACATCCAGTGTTACAGCAGTCAGTCTGGGACAGCGGTATAGACTGTACTTCAAAATATCAATTTTCTCAACATAACAAATTGTGTCTCGCCTTCTCCTTTGGGCCCAACCCTAAAAATGTAGTTTGATCTTTAATTTATCTGCTACTACTCAATCCTCTACATCATCAGGAACTAACTTTGGGATACTCGGATCTTTTGAATCATCATTCACAAGAGGAACAAGTATGCCAATACCTGCATAAATGTAGCTATATATATTGTAAGTGTCCAGAGCTCTTTCTAAAGGTAGCATTAAATAGCAAAGGTGACCAGGGCGAGCCTTGTGGGACATCTGCACAGAGCAGCAGTTTCAAGCGTAGTGGCATTTGGGGAAAGTAACCCACATGGAATGACAGGTACAACTCTGGCCATCTTTCTGGGCGGACTAGCTGGATAATGCTGCTCTTCATCCGCTGTCATATACTTTGACATATTGTCTTGTGTGTACCTGAGAAACAGTGTCCATGTCTGCGTCTAGCGTATGCAATGGCACATGCAGATTAGCATTCTCATCCTTTATCCTCAACCTGTTTTGTGCCCAGCAGTTCCTACAATAAAAGTCTGCATGTTCAGGCCAATGTACCTACTTCTGGTGCCTGATGATTTTTCATGTGCATGTTTTGCCGTGTATGTACTAAACTGAGTGTATAAATTTACACAACCCCCCCCCCCCCACACACAAATTGGATGTGAATATTTTTTAGAGGAAACCCTTGCAGCAGATCAGTGGTGATCTTGCTATGTTTTGGCCAAGAATGATGAAAACCAGATGAGAAATAGACGAGAGAGTTGTCTTAGGTTCTTTTATTGGAGCCCTTCTGTTAAGAAAGTACAGTATGTTCAGATTTATTTACAACTGCAAATGCCCCCCCCCATCTGGATTAGGCACATTTTGTGTTCAAATTAGGGAACTTAGAGATTCTGGCTTCAGAGCACTGAAGAGATGAAGATAAATTCTGTAACTTTGTTTTCTTTATATATATATATATATATAAATAATTAAAGAACTTATATTGTAGTGGATCACTTAAATCTTCTATGCATTGTGAATGTTGTCCGTTTTTGTAAACCCAATTTTCCCTTGTTTATACATAACTGACCTGTTCTGTTTTATCAGCCTCGTTTTCTGTGAGCAGTAACGTGTCTAGTAAAATTACAGACGACTGGATTTGTGAGTTACGGAGCCTCAGAGGGCTCTGGTACATGACTGGGCTAATCCCGTTCCTCATTCCATGCTTCATAATCAGTTTAGAATTCTCTGCCATGGAGTTCCTGAAGGAGATTTTGCTGGAGCACCTACAGAAGGCCCTCACCGGTTTTATGGCCCTATAGTTGCAGGTGATATACCGGCTGAATGCTTCCCTGAAAGTCTTATTGAAGAGAGTGTATACCAAAGGGTTCACCCCAGAGGACACATAACCCACCCAAACAAATATCTCCATCAGCATCTGGATCACACTCTTGTCACAAGACTCGCACAGTACAGAGGCAACGTTGGTGATGAAGAACGGGCACCACATTAGCACAAACAGGAAAAAAACAATCCCCAAGACCTTGGAGGCCCTTTGCTCATTAGTGATTGTTTGCATGGACTTCTTCCCAAAAGTAGACAGTCTGCGGATTGGCAAATCTTCATGCGAGCTGACCAGAACTTTTTCCTTCCTGGAGCCATCCAACATGGCCACCTTCTCTGGTGATGAGCAGGGTGTCATATCTCGCTGGAAAACAGTGGACACAGTGGACCAGTTCAAGCGTTGAGGTGGTTTATTCTTTATGAGATAGGCCTTCTTGCGCAGTGTCTGAATAGTTAAGAAATAAATTACAACCATGATCCCAAAGGGGATGAAAAAGGCCGTCAAAGATCCATATGTGATGAAATCTTTAAACCTCTCAGGCCTCACGACACATGTCTTGTTGTTGTTCTCAAATATGTTAGATTCATCCTTGATGCCTTGGATAGGAATTGGAATAGCGATTCCTAGGCAGGAGCAGAGCAAAAAGCAAGATCAGTCATTGCCATTAGTTCTAACCTGTTGTTAAGTTCTACTCATATCATTTGAAATATATTGCACTCCCCTAGTGAAACACTTTTTTGAAATACTGTATACTCTAGCGCAGGGCTACCCAAGTCTGGTCCTCGAGATCTACTGGCAGGCAAGGTTTTCAGGATATCCACAATGAATATGCATGAGAGAGATTTGCCTGCACTGCCTTCTTGGTTTGCAAATCTCTCTCATGCATATTCATTGTGGATATCCTGAAAACCTGGCCTGCCAGTAGATCTTGAGGACCAGACTTGGGCGTAACTGAGACTATTAGAGTCAAACCAAGTATTGCATCATAGCATTTCTTGTCCTTCACTGCAGCAGCCACTGAAATGGACAAAGTGAAGGGAATAGTCTGAGTCCTAGTCAGGTTGCTGCTGCTACCTGTATAAATAAATAAAAAAAACCAACAGTAACCTAGAATTAGTAACAGTTAAAGGACCTATAGGCCCATCCAGTCTGCCCAGTTTTTCTGCTAAGGATATGTTCTAGTTGCCAGCTGTAGAAACTTGCTTGTTTGCAGGATCTCTGTTTGTGGGTGACAGGTCAAAAACGCGCAAGACAATCGCGCGCAGACAAATCAGCGCTAAGACAATTCAGCGCAAGACAACTAAGCGCCAAGACAATTCAGCGTAAAGGCGCTCAGTTGTCTTGCGCTCAGTTGTCTTGCGCTCAGTTGTCCCGCTCGTGCACATTTCGGTAAATAAGTTCCGCTCAATTGTCTTGCGCTCAAATGTCTCACGCTCGGTTGTCTTTGCGCTCACTTGTCTTAACGCTCAGTTGTCTTCCGCTCATTTGTCTTGCGCTCAGTTGTCTCGCGCCCAGTTGTCTGCACAATTTTGTCCGCGCGCGATTGTCTTGCGCGCAATTGTCTATGAACCCTGTTTGTGGTCTCATCTCTTTGATTTTCCACTGTCCTGAATAAATGATCATACTGGTTGCAATATTTAATGGTGCTGCAGTGTCTCCCCCCCCCCCTAAGAGCTCTGGAGTATGGGAATTGATGGGCAAAATGCAAGGCACAGATAGCCAGATCCTCGTTTGTGCAGTATGCACAATGCATTCAATATCTGTCATTCCTCCGTTCAGTCTCTTTTATCCTCAGCCTTTCCATGAGTCTTCGCCATGTCTGCGAGGTTGATGTGTCAAAATATTTTTGTTAACATAAGTATTCTATGGGCTTGAAAGCAGGGTTGGCACACGTCAGTGAACTTTCAGCCTTGTAAACCCATCCCCCCAAAGTTTCAGATGCCTGGGCCCCTCAAAGATTTTGATAATAAATCATCCCAAGATCACTTCTCCTTGAACTATCTTGTAAACTGTATAATTGGAGTTTTAAACTTTTAAACTTAGTTTCTTCCATATTTATGTACAGTGCTTTGTAAAAATCTTAACACCTATTTTTTCACATTCTTCTCTCTAGTCATTAATTCAAAATACATTGAAATTGTTTATTTCACAGATCTATGCAACGTACACTACACTCAGTGTGGAAGAACAGTTCTAGAAATTTTCAAAAAGTAATTAAGAATAAGAAAACAATCTTGATTACAGAGTGTGGAAAGGTTACAGGGTGTGGAAAGTCAAAATGTGGAAATAAGAGTCATGTATAGGAACCAGGTAAAAAGTGTGACCTGAAATCAGATGGCTGGACAAGTTGAAAACAATCAAGGGGGTGACGTTGGAGGACCTTACTGGACTAGCACAAAAATGATCTGTAATTCATCAAATCACTAAGAGTCGAACACGAGTCAATTGTACCTAACATTGGACAAATGTCTACAACTTTACAGAATAGTTCAATCTATTTCATTTTGACTTGAGATCACCAGTCTTCACGTGTTGCCACAAGTTTTCTCTTGAATTTAGGTTTGGGCTTTGGACAAAGCAACTTGAGAACATTCATTTTCTTCTTGCTGAGTGGCTCTGCTTTTGCTTAATGCTTAGGATTCTTGTCTTCCTGAAGGATAACTGCCTGGATTTTGCACTATCCATTTTTCCCTTGATCTTCGGAAGACTCCGTAGCTCTGCTTCAGTAAATCATCCCTACAACATAATGCCACTATCACCATGTTTGTGTCATGCTGTGCTTATCTCTTAGAACTTTTAGACCAAGAAGTTACTTAGAGCTAAACAGAACTTTCTCCCACATGTAAAGTATTTCCCAAGTGTTTCTTTTTTAATTCTACAAGGCTTTTTTTTATCAGAGCCTTCCCCCTTGCCTGCTTCTCATAGAGGCTATATTTGTGGAGTAATCTTTAACTTATTGAACAGTCTGTATTTTCCCTAGTGTCAGTCAGGATTCTGTAGTTGTGTGAGTTTTAAAAAGGGTTCCAGAGGTGATCCGGGAGATTATATACTGGTGAGTCTGACGGTGCTGGTAGAGACTATTATAAAGAACAAAATTACAGAGCATATATACTATAAAAGCAAGGATTTAGTCAAGGGAAATCTTGCCTCCCCAATCTACTGCATTTCTTTGAAGGGGTGAATGAACATGGTTGATATTGTGTATTTGGATTTTCAAAAGGCATTTGACAAAGTACCTCATGAAAGACTTCTGAGGAAATTAGAAAGTCACAGGATAAAAAGTAATGTCCTATTATGGATTAAGAACTGGTTGAAAGACAGAAAACAGAGAGTAGATTTAAATGGTCAGTATTCAGAATGGAGAAGGGTAAATAGTGGGGTTCTTTCCTATCAAAAACTGCAGGAGAGTAGGTTCTATTCAATCACATAATATATATACCGAAACTATTCTTTCAATTCTTATGTAGTCAAAAAACTTTGTCAAGTACCTTCGGCTATGTACTCTATACAAGGAGGAAAAAGGCCTCAGATGGAATCTTGCTGAAAGACTAGATAGGGTAAACACCTCATTGGATTGTAAAAAAAAACCTCCTTATGAGTGCTATTTATGCTCTCAATCTTTATATTAAAGTTGTTAGACACAGGCTTAAATGAGTGCACAGCTCAGCATTGCATGTTCCAATCATGAACAATGACTTCTAAAAAGGTTACAGCTACTTATCTTTTACAAGCTGCACCGGGAAATTTCAAACTGCTGTGTGCTTCTGCAGAGCTGTGTGAAGCGTCCAAAGTGCCTTCCTCCTCCTGACGGTGGTAACCAGCGTTTTGCTATTGGCTGCGTCAGGGAGCGGGAGCATCAGATGCATACATTCCATCTGGGCCAACTTGCAGCACTTAAGTAGCCATTCCTCCTTAGTAGGAGCAACGGAGCGTTTCCAATACTGTGCAATAAGACTCTTAGCACCTGCAAGTCCCATACGCACCAGTTTAGTCTGCCAGGGCCAGATCCTCTGATTATGGATACCTAACAAATAGGCTTGGGGCAAGATCTGAACTGGGTCCTGTACCCATTGAGTCAGAACTGTCGTCACCGAAAGCCAAAAGACCTTAAGTATCGGTCAATCCCACCATATATGATAAAATGATCCTGGACTCACCCCACACCTCCAGCATACATTAAGAACCTGAGGATACATGAGGTGCACCCGCTCTGGCGTCAAATACCATCTTGTTAAAATTTTATTAGCATTTTCCTGGACTAAAATGCAATGGGATGCCTTCTGTATCTCCGCAAAAATCCTGAGCCAGTCATCAGTCGTAAACCTCAACTGTAAGTCAGACTCCCAATTTGTCCTCGCAAATATTGATAGATAACTGAAATAGGATGAGGCACCCTTCTCAGCAAACCCCAGAGATTTTCCAAGTGTTCCACTTCCTGAAATTGCCCCCTCCCCCACCCTACTGAAATCATAAAATGGCGTAACTGCATATAACCAAAAAAATCATCCTTAAACCCCTCATCTCTAGTCGCCAACTCATCAAAAGTAGGAATTGTCCCACCTCTAAGCACATCCCGAAAAGTAAAATATCCCCTCTCCTCCCACTTATGAAAAGCTCCCCATGCCTGCCCTACCAAGAACTGCGGTTCACCCCGAATAGGTGCTAAAGTAGACATCCCCCTGCAGCGCTGATCACTATTATGCAGTTTCCCCCAAGTGTGCACTAAATGTCCAAAAAATGATTAGACACTCCCTGCAACCGTTCTACATCTGAATAGGAGGCCCACATCCAATGCTTCAACAAACAAGGCGGTACATAGCTTTGTTCAATTTGGACTCCCAGCTTCAACTCTGCTATGACCCAGTCTAATACTAAGCGAAGCTGCGCAGCCAGATAGTACTAGTGTAGGTTTGGGACAGCTCTACCACCCTCCTCCCAGGCTGCCCAAAGCACTTGTGCCCTATCCGTGGGGGTTTACACTGCCAAATAAACGGCTGAAACTCCATATGTAAAGCCTTCAGCACCCCCCCGGGGAACCGCAATGGGAAGAGTTTGGAATAGAAATAACAACCGCGGTAAGATATTCATTTTAATCGCAGCAATGTGTCCCCACCAGGAGAGCCATAATCCCCACCATTGCTGTAAGTCTGCTCTAACTAGTCGCACAATCTGAGCATAGTTATGCTCATACAACCGAGACAAATCCCTCGAAAGTTGTATGCCCAAATACCTAATACATTCCCGTGCTCTCTAAAATGGAAAGGCATCTACCAACCACTGCTCAACTTCATCCAGTATATCAGGGGTGTCCAATGTCGGTCCTCGAGGACCGCAGTCCAGTCGGGTTTTCAGGATTTCCCCAATGAATATGCATTGAAAGCAGTGCATGCAAATAGATCTCATGCATATTCATTGGGGAAATCCTGAAAACCCGACTGGACTGCGGCCCTCGAGGACCGACATTGGACACCCCTGCAGTATATAGACCCCCAAGAATTCAGACTTGGCCATATTGATGGTAAATCCTGAGACCTGAAACACCTCCATAAGCACTGGGAAAGAACTACATAGATCTCGGACATATAAATGAATTTCATCTGCAAACAGAGAAAGCTTATGTTCCCGTCCTCAGGGCAGCAACCTTATCTCTCATAAGTTTCTCTGACCCCACTTCTGCCTTGATGTATTTCTAAAATACTTCCAGACAAATTTGATTAACTTGATTAAGCTTTTTGTAATATCGCTATCTGTATACAGTCTTCCTCTGTAAACTGCTCTGAACTGTTTGTGGTATTGCGGTATAATATAAAAATAAAGTTATTATTACTCCGATATTGACTGAGTAAATGTAATATCAGATCATGCTAGGGAAGTAAAATTCATTGATGAGATCAAGGACTGCTTTATGGAGCAGATGGTTCAGAAACTGACAAGTGGTGAAGCAATTCTAGACCTAGTCCTTAGTGGAGTGCATGATTTGGTATAGTATTTAATGGTGCTGGGGCTACTTGATAACAGTGATCATAACATGATCAGATTTGATATAATCTCTGGAGTAAGTACACAAAGGAAATACAATACAATATAATTTAACTTTAAAAAAGGAGATTATGATAACATGAGGAAAATGGTAAAATAAACTTAGAAGAGTAGCTACAAAAGTCAAAAATTTATATCAAGCATGGATGATGTTCAAAAATTCCATTCTGGAAGCCCAGACCAGATATATTCCATGTAGTAAAAAAGGAAGAAGGAAGACCAAATGGCAGCCGGTGTGGTTAATGAATAAGGTGAAGGAAGCTATTAGAACTAAAAGAAAATCTTGAGAATAGAAGACAGATCCAACTGAAAATAGGAGGAAACAGCATAAAAAATGGCTAGTCAAATGCGCAGAGAGACCAAGAAAATAAGATTGCATTAGAGGCAAAAACACATAGTAAAAACTTTTTTAGGTATATTAGAAGCAAGAAGCTAGGAAAAGAATCAGTTGGACTGCTAGATGATTGAGGGGTAAAAGACAAAGCCATAGCTGAGAGATTAAATGAATTCTTTGCTTCATTCTTTACCAAAGAAGATGTGGGGGAGATATAGTACCAAAAATGGTATTCAGTGCTGATGAATCAGAAAAACTGAAACAAATCTCTATAACACTGGAAAATGTAATGGGGCAATTTGACTAACTGAAGAGTAGCAAATCACCTGGATCGGATGGTATATATACCAGAGTACTGATAGAATTGAAAAATGAACTTGTTAGTTATTTGTAATTTATCTTTAAATCCAGCATGGTACTAGAAGACTTGAGGGTGGCCAATAAAATGCCAATTTTTGAAAGAGGTTTCAGAGGTGATTCAGAAGATTATAGACCAATGAGTCTGACTTCATAATAATAATTTATTCTTATATACCGCCAGACCGGAAATGGTTCTAGGTGGTTCACAACAAATAGAGCTGAACATGCAGCAAAAAATACAATTCATAATAGAAATACATCAAATTGTAGAATATAAGAAATACATAATTATTTTAAAAGCAAAGAGTGCATTAGGATATAAACTTATCAAATAGTTGTGTCTTTAATAATTTTCTAAAATAGAAATAAGAAGAAGCTCATAGCATGGTTTTTCCAAACCAAACATTCTATTTTTAGCAGTCTGAAAAGAGAGGATTCTCTCAAGAAACCTCTTATAACGACATAATTTAAGGAAGGGTATGTAAACAAATGAACTCTATGTGTAGGCTTATTAGAATGGTTCAAAGAAAAATGAGGAACAAGGTACCCTGGTGACATGCCGAAAATGGATTTGTAACAAATGCATGTCAATTTAAACAAGACTCTGGCCTCAATCGGCAACCAGTGAAATTTCTGATAATAGGCAGGCAGGCAAAATGATAGAGCCTATTATAAAGAAAAAAATTACAGCTATCTATATCCTCTAACTTGATAGAACAAGGGCTTAATGTTCTCTTTTGGTGGTATCTTTATCCAGTCCACCTAGCTCTATTTGATGTCAATAAATCTCCGCTTTGCTGGAGAAAGTGCGGACAGCATAGTTAAACAGGGATCTCAAAGTCCCTCCTTGAGGGCCGCAATCCAGTCAGGTTTTCAGGATTTCCCCAATGAATATGCATTGAAAGCAGTGCATGCATATAGATCTCATGCATATTCATTGGGGAAATCCTGAAAACACAACTGGATTGCGGCCCTCAAGGAGGGACTTTGAGACCCCTGGCATAGTACATATTTTCACATGTGGTGGTCATGCCCTATTATTCAGACATTCTGGACATCTTGTTGTGGGATTTTCTCAGATTTCTTAAAGTGTTTTTACTGCAGTGGCAGCCCCCTGATTTACCAGACTCTCATTTAAGGTTCTGTAGCAAAACGTGGATAACGGCTGTTATGCCTGACCTCTAAACTGTGGCAAATTGTCTGCTAGTCGGCACAGTTATCTTGAGGCCTTTAAGAAACAATGGCAATCCTTGCAAAATGGTGTTCTGTGAACACTAGCAGATGGGTTTTAGCCAAAACTTATTTCAATGACCTGTAGTGCTGCTCCCTAGTTCTACTGCTCTGTCTGTGACCAACTTGCTTTGTTTGTTATGTAGGGACAGACTGGATGGGCCATTTGGCCTTTATCTGCCATCATGTTTCTAATAGGTTTACATTCTTTGGATGTTGAGGAGGGCAGGAGGGAAGATGAGTTTGGGTGGGTGGATGGTTGGTTGGACTCTACTGTAACTATATTCCACAGAATTTTCTGCTAAAGTTCAAATTTAAAAAAAAAAAAAGAACAAAATTGCAGAGCACATATATATAAGCATGGATTAATGAGACAAAGCCAAAATGGATTTATTCGAGAGAAATCTTGCCTCATCAAACTACCATATTTCTGTGAGGATAAAGGTGAGCCAGTTGATATTGTATATAGTAGAGAATGACATGGGGGCAAATTTTTCCCCATCCCTGTGGGAACTCATTATCCTGTCTAGTCCCTGTCCCATTCCTGCAAGCTCTGTCCTCAACTGCACAACCTTCAAACACTTTAAAATCATAAATGTATTTTTTTTCCTTTTTCCCCTTTTTTGGGGGGTTCTATGGGTCTCCTTTCTTCTTTGAGTGGGGAATTTATTCTGCTGCAGTGGGCTATCAGAGTCCAGGTCCACTGCAACATGGTTTATGTATCTGGGGTGTGGGGGGGCTGGGGGCTTGGGACTGTTGTTTTGCTCTGGGCTTATTTGTACTCGGTCCAGTGTGGATTGTATTGTGTTGTTTGTGTATTCTTATTGAAAATAAAAAAATTGTTTACACCTTAAAATCATAAGTGTTCGAGGCTTGTGCAGTTAAGGCAGAGCTTACAGGAATGGGACAAGGACAGTGACAAAACTCACAGGAGCAGGATGGAGAAATTGAGTTCCTGTGGGGATGGGGACAAATTTGTCCCCATGTCATTCATTCTCTAGTATAAGGGGCTGGCATTGGGGGGGGAGCCCCCCTGTGGACTGGCATGTGTTCACCCTATCCTCCCCTCTACTTTCCTTGTGCCATGGTCTGCCCAGGTGGAAACTAGAAGTTGTCTCACTGGGGACAGACTGCAGCAGAAGGAAAATGGGGAGGGGAGCCATGGGCGGCGCTTCAGAATTGCTTTCAAGGCTTGCAGTCATCTGCTGCAAAAATGGATTTGTCAACCAGACCAAAGGTGTGGGCAAAGTTGGGCTGGCACAGATAGAAGGGGAGGACATGCCGAGATGAGGAAGCCCCTGGACCAGTTGTTACTTTTTTTAAGTAGAGATGTGCAAGACTGGGTGTGGCAGGAAGTGAAGGGGAAGAAACAGAGGGGAGAGAGAGATGGTGGGTAATAGTCTGAAGGGAGAGAAGTTAGATGTGGGGTGATATGGAGGACATGGGAAAAAGATTGTTAGGAAGAAAAAGGAAAGGTTGTGGACCTGAGGGTGGTACAGAGATAGAGATATAGGATGGGATGGGAGGGGAGGGTAGTTGGAATGAGAAAGGGAGAGATGGTTAACCTGGGGATGGGAGAAATGTTAGGTCTGGGGGTGGAAAGGAGAGAGAGATGCAGCTTCTGTTGTTTCCCTCCATTACATTGTTCAACATCAAGGGGGAGGGAAGAAGAAGAACAACAGGAAAAAAGGAGCAAAATGTTGGGCCATGGGGAGAGATGAACCCATGGGAGGGCAGGAGGAAGAGAGGTGGGATAAGAAGATGCTGGAGGATGGAGAGAAAGATACAGGGAGATACAGCCTGATGAGTGGAGAGAGGGAGGGAGATCCATGTGGAAGAGGTCAAAAAGGAGATGAGAGCTCAGGGATAGAAATGTAACGAGCAATAGATAGAAATAAATAGTCGGGGAAAGGAGTGAGATGGGAAATGGCAGAGCTAGGGAAAATCCTTGTCCAGTAGCACCCCATCCTTGTTAGCCTGGAGTCACTTTCATCTTAGTTAAACATAAGTTCAGCCTTTCCACTGCCCAATAGTTATCGCTCTGTAATTGTATATAATCAGAATACATTAAATCACTACAAAAATAAGCAGCATTTGAATCAAGAATCAACTCTCGTTAAGTGCTTGTACACATCAGCCACAGTGCAAGCACATAAAGATGGAGCACAAGGAATTTGGGAAGTTATTCCCTAATTTAACTTACCTATTGAGATGAGCCATACTATAGCAATTTTGATGATGGTTTTGGCTCTGGAGTTGAATTGACTGGCTTGGATTGGTTTCTTTATGGCAATGTAGCGATCCAAGGAAATTGCACAAAGGTGCATGATGGAAGCTGTAGAAAAGAGGATGTCAAGAAATAACCAGATAGAGCAGAGACAATTGGGAAGAGGCCACACACTGTCTGAAAGAGAGAAAACAAAATGGGAAGTTATTCGTAGGGTTCTTCTGTTGCCTTTCCAGCTCCTCTTCCCTTGCGTTTGGAGAAAGCACTGCTCAAATGTCAGGTCATCACTTAAAGGTTCTTACATTTGATTATAGTAAGTTGTCAGGAAGGCTGTGGCATCTCTCATAGCTCTCCTAAGATAGTCTATATTTAAAACCAACCAAGCAAATCATTCTGAATTGCAACTTTTGTCTCTATCTTGCCAACCGTGTTGCAAATAATTAATTAGGGATTTACTGTCTTGCTATTGTGTGACTAAATAAGGTGTTGGTTTTCTTCATTTCAAAATGCCATTTCCTAATTAAGCTAGAACATCACAATGAATGCAACTATCATCCTGCTAGACCAATCCAGAAAATTGGGTTATTCTCCCCAACTAGCAGAGAACAAGATTGCCATACTGGGTCGGACCATAGGTCCATCTAGCCCAGTATCCTGTTTCTGATCCAGGTTCACAAGTACCTGGCAGAAAGGAGCAAGACCCCCATGGAAAAGCAGTAACTTCCCCAAGCCTACCCAATAACATTTTATGGACTTTTCTTCCAGAAATTGGTCCAAGCCTTTTTTAACCCCAGCTACATTGACTACTTTCACAACGTTTTATGGCAGTGAGTTCCAGAGCTTAACACTGCATTAAGAGAGAAAATATTTTCCCTGATCTGTTTTACGAGGGTCATTTCATAAATAATGCACACTATATTTTTTAATTTACATGGGGTTTTTTTTCCAAGTATTTCTTTACAGTCCTTCAATATAGTCTCCCTGCTTTGCAATGACCGAGTCTCGACGTCCGGGAAGCTTCATAATTACATCCAAGATACCGTTTTTGTTCAGTTGCCAAATGGCTCGGGTACTGGCGGAAAAAAGCTCTTCCAGAGATACAAAATGATGTTCAGTCATAGGTTGTTTCAACTTTGGAAAAAGGTCGAAGTCTGGTTGACTCATGTCTGGACTGTAGGGAGCATGAGATAACACCTCCCAACCGTATTTGTGTAGTTTTTCAATGACGAGTGGAGAGCTCCATCTTCCCCACGGCCAAAAAAGTTTTGACGAGCTCAATCAAAAGTCAAACAAATGATGATTTTTGCTTACGATCATGAAGGCTTCATCATTACAGACAAAGTTCCATGTGAAAGAAGTGTCACAGCAGTGTATTATTTTGACTTTTTGCAAAAAATGCACAGAAAAATGCATAAAACCTGACCTCAGTTGCTCTTGGCTGGGCCACTCATTCTTCACAAAAACGCTCGCCCGCACATAAGGAATGTCATCATTGAAAAACTACACAAATACGGCTGGGAGATGTTACCTCATACTCTCTACAGCCTAGACATGAGTCCACCAGACTTCGACCTTTTTCCAAAGTTGAAGCAACCTATGCATGGACATTGTTTTGCATCTCTGGAAGAGCTTTTTTTCCACCGGTTCCCAAGCCATTCGGCAACTGAACAAAAACGGTGTCTTGGATGGATTATGAAGCTTCCCAGACTCGGTCATTGCAAAGCAGGGAGTCTATATTGAAGGATTGTAAAGAAATACTTGGGGGAAAAAATAAAACATGTAAATTAAAAAAAATAGTGTGCATTATTTATGAAATGACCCTCGTATATATCCTACTTATTAACTTCATGGTGTGTCCTTTTGCTTGATCTTCCTGCAGCCTTCTCTTTTCCATGCTGAAGAGCCCTATCCTTTTTAACCTTTCCTCATATGGGAGCCATTCTACCCCTTAATCAAGTGATGTGGAGAGAGTGCAGCAGATATAGCAGATGTAGCTTCTGCAGAATGCAAAGATCCTTGGTGATTTTTCTCTTTCTCTGAACTGCATATTCCCTGGCAAGGATCCTCCAAATATTTCATGAGTCAGCAGTGTGAACGAGAATGAAACCTTCCCAAACTTTTCATAAATAAATTTATCGTCTTAACAAGCTTTTGGTTTTTGGTAATATGAAGATCATTTAGTTTAAGATACTGTATGTTTGCTATTTGCAGTGGTAAACTGAAAAGGATTATCACTATAGCAAGTTTTTGAAATGTTGTTTTTTATTTAGGAATACATTTTGAAAGATGCATTAAAAAAAATAATAAATTTTTCATGCTAAAAAAATTCCTGCTTGTGATAGTGATTAAACAAATACATTGATCTGAATAGTTTACCTAGGTTTAGACCATATTCACACAAAGAAATATATGAAAATTCAGAGAAATTGGAAGTGCTTAGAACTTGTATAAATATCTCCAGTTCATCTGTTTCAGCAAGAGGAACTGCCAGCACTGAAGGGTCTGATGCAAGAGGTAGTTGTCTCATCCTAGAAGCCCTATATAGAGTGTGAGCTTCCACCACAGGTTAGATTCTGCTGGATGACCTTTGGAAGGAATTGCCTGAGACTTGGAAGAGATCATTTACAAAAAAGTTGATCTCTGTAGCTTATGAAAGAATTTAGAGAGTTTGAGGCCTGGTTGCTGAGAGTGAGATCTTGCTCCATTTCATTCTTCTTTGGTTCACATTTTGGCTTTCCTGCGGGTGGTGCTCAAAAAAGACTTCTGGTTCTGTGAAGGTGCAGGTTGCAGCTCTAGCCTGTTTTCAGGGTTGCCTGGAAGGAACCTTCTGAAGTGCTTTCCTTCCTGAAGAGAGGAGTGCATGTTTGTCCTCCACTACATTCTGCTGTTCTCCCTCTCATCTTTCTCTTCCCCATGCATCTGTACCTCACTTCTTTCACTCCCTATGCCCCAAAATTCTCCTCTTCCATTCTCCATGTGCACCATCTCTCGTTCCCTCTTACTCACACTCCCATGCCCAACAATTCTCCCTTTCTATTTCCTCAGCATCCCCCCTCCCTCCTTCCAGCCTTTGTCCCATGTTCGTGCATCTCCCGTGACCCAAAACGCTCTATCCTTCATCCCAAATTCATGCCCTTCTCTCTCCCTTCCTTGGTCCAACGTGCACACCCTCCATCCCTCCTTTTCTGTGCTATAAGAAACACAAGCTTTAGGGCCTGGCTGAAACAGACAAGGAATATATAACATGGAAAGAATTCCATTGAAAATGTTCATCTGACTCATTTTTTGTTTCTTGTGTGTCTCATTTCTTTCATCTTCTTTTTCTTTGGGGTTGTTATTGTGTTTATGGCTGTATGTGGGAAGAGTGAGGTGACTGCTTGATATTGTTTAAGACAAGGAAGGTAAGCCGAAAAGCTGCAATAAGCCTTGCAGTAATAAGGTACAGAGACTTATGCAACAGTCTTGGAATTTCTTGTGCAGCACCTTTTTTTGTGAGGCTTTCTTAAACCTTCATATCTACTGAGTCTGCAGAAAAGCTTCATTAAATGGTGACATTTGAGCCATGAAAGAGCTTTTATCCCATTCCAGGGAACATTATGAGACTATAAAAACTGCATAGACTGACACTTCTAAGGCACAAAAAATGGGCTAGAAGTTGCCAAGATAACATTGGGAGAGTATTAATTTGAAAAGTCTTGGTGCCCAACATGTCATATGTGTCTGGCCCAGGATTCTAATCTGTTTGGGCTGTGCTAGTACTTGATCCTTTCTTTCTAGAGCAACTTGTATGATATAACAAAGAATACCACGTTTTGAGCAAAGTCTTCCGCCTCTCTTTGTACCTTTTGCTTGCTTGATGTTTTTTTTCCTAAGTGCAATAGGATTAGCTATGTTCAAGAGTTTTACCACCCAAGCAGTGGAATTGAATGTTAAATTAGAATCACGTCCTGTTGGTCTGACTTCAAGGTGATTCCTATTCAGTAGAGAGGGGAAGTAGGTGGTTCCAGGTTCACTTTTCCTCTCCCTACCAGCGGTCTGAATGAGCTTTCATGATAAACAAGAGAAGCTGGTTATAGAGAAACGTTGTCCTGGTTGATGTCTCCATACTTGGAGACTGGATCATTAATTTCAACAGTGCTAAGGTTTCAGAGGGAGCCAGCCCCTTTCCCCACCCTGTTGCACCCTAGGATGCTGGAGCATTTACTGTGTTGAGGACCCTGGCTCCTCCTGTCAGGCTGATGACATTCGTTTCTAATGGACTAGAGTTGGACAAGTAGAACTGAAGGTCAGCAGGTAACCTGTAGGCGAAACCTCTTTCTTGGACTAACTTTTTAATTTTGGGACTACTTCAGTCAAACAGGATGCATATAGTTGTATACTTTTATGCATGTCGGAGAAGTAAAGAGAGTTTATTTTTTTAGTCTCTGCCAAGCTATGAAGCGGTGCAACTCTTCTTGCTGACTTTCATGGCTGTGCTAAATGAAACCATTCTCTGGAATAAGTGAAATTTTAAACAACGCCGGCCCTGGGGGCCCGATTCGAGTGATTGACGAGTCTAGTATGATTCCATGCTGTCGGTGCTTGAAGAATAGAGTCCTCATCTTGGCCAGAACACAAGGCCTATTAGAAAGTGTGCAACATTCCAGTTGTTATGAAGAGGGTGTAACATTTCTTGTTAAGGACACATCTGGTTCTTAGTATTTGTCCATTTCTGTAGGCTTGATAATGCTGTTTCATCAGGTCTGGAGTTCAGCTCTTAACTAAAATCGAATGATTAGGAGGTTTTGCTCAGTTTTCATTCCGGCAAATGACATTTCAAAACATCTCTGAAGAGCATGTGTGCAGCCTTTAGTATTTTCCTGTTGGGGATCGCTTGGTCACTCAAGCTCTTGGACTTTCTCTTCATTTCATTGGAAAGCAAATGATGAAGAGCTTTGTACTGAACAAAGCAAAGCATATACACTTCTCCCTCCGTGTTCGCGGTTTCGATTATTCACAGTTTTTAGCTTGCTGGCTCCTCCCCCTAAATTACATCAGCTTGCATAGAGCAATCGCTGATTCCAAGTGTTTACAGAGAAAATCGGTGATTCCCAGCATTTTGTTCACCATGTTTTGCCTCTCCTTCAGAAACAGGCGAGGTCTCCCACCATGTTATTCGCAGTTTCACCATATTCACAATAGTTTTTAATAGAAAACAGCAAATAACATATAAAAAGTTATTCGTGGTTTTTCAGTATTTGTGGTTCTGTTAATCCCCTATCACAGCGAATATGGAGGGAGAAGTGTACTAGCAGTTTAGGATTGTTGGACTAATCTTTGCCTTAATCCAGAGAATTTGGATCACAGAGCCTGAAAGGAACTCTTGAAATAGTGGGAATGCAACATTTGCAAAATGTTGATTCTTTTCCTATGTAAATTTACTGTAATCCAGCAAAGGTCAGCTTCAGAACTGAGGGCTAGATGCACTAAACAGGATCAGTAAGTCCGCATGGGTCTGCTCCAGTCTGATTTTTGGCTGATTCTAAAAGAGCTATTGATGCACTAAAAATCTTGCATGCAAATGATTCATGCAGAGGTTCATCATAATCCATGTCTCTTCCATCCAATTGATCGCTGTGAGAGTGACTCTCACACGTGCGTAGAGCCGGTAGGGAAAGCCCTAAAGCAATGTTGTTAGTTCTAAACAGCAAAGTAAAAGCAGTGATAATAAAATACTATGCTTCCAAGGATGTAGGGTCAACCAGCATGAAAGAGTGGCAACAGGTAGATAAATATATTAAGAACGTAAGAACATAAGAATTGCCATACTGGGACAGATCGAAGGTCCACCAAGCTCAGTATCCAGTAGCCAACCCAGGTCCCAAGGAGTAAAACTGATTTTATGCTGCTTATTGCTTATCCTAGGAATAAGCAGTGGATTTCCTCAAGCCATCTTAATAATGGTCTATGGACTTCTCTTTTATGAAAGTAACAAAACCTTTTTTTAAACCCTGCTAAGCTAACTTCGATATAATTGAAGAGAGCTAGCAGGAGCTACATTGAGGGATTAGGAGCAATCTATATTTGTAAGATAGATTGCTGAGAGAGGGCAACTGGCAAGACTGGGAGAGACAAATGGCCCTGAAATGTCATTATCTTGTGTGGTATTATATAAGGAGTGGCCTAGTGGTTAGATGTTAGAGCTACAGCCTCAGCACCCTGAGGTTGTGGGTTCAAGCCCCATACAGGTCACTCAATCCTCCATTGCCCCAGGTACATTAGATAGATTGTGAGCCCACCAAAACAGAGGGACAATGATTGAGTACCTGAATGTAAACCACTTACACACTTAATAGGTAGGATATAAATAACTAAAATAATAAAAGACAAGGAAGTGTAGCAGCCATTGTGTCTGTTAGGAGTAGCTAGAACTGTCTGACTTGCTGCAAGGTGCCATGTAGTTGAATTTGAAATTTTATCTGTACAGGGCCTGGATACAGCTCTCTTTTCCATTGTGTTGCTATTACATCAGATAGAAACAATCCTTAACTTTAGTTATTTGCTGTAGATCTGTGAATAAGTCAGATTCCTGAATGGATAGTCAGTGCAGCAGAAATCATCTCCCTTTTGAATATTTTCCTATTAGTTTCATTAGTAATCAAGTCGAAGGAAAATCGGAAGGTGTTAACGATTAGCTCGGGTAAGTCTCTGAGATTAATATTGGCAATTGTAGTTACCGTACTCCCATATTGAGAATTCTTACACCCAGCTTTGCCTGTGCACTTCACTCCTGCCCTGTTGCACTGAGATCCCCCTCATTCCTGTCCTGCTGCATCCAGGGCCAAGATCCCCACATGGAACTCCACATCACTCCTGCCCTGCTCACCCTTAAGCAACCTTATTGATGGATCCTGAGTGCTATTCTTTGCTGTTCAGTAGTGGGGTCCTTCCACCTATCTTCTGCCTTGTTCTCAGCTCTAGAATGGTAGGCATCAGGGGTATAGCAAGCTTGGCAAAATGCCCAAGGCTGCCCAATTCTAGGAACCACCTGAAGTCTGCTCCTGCCTGCAGGTCTGATATTCTATCTTCCTCTCTCCCTCTTCTACCCGCACCTTGTCTCTAGCTTCTTCCCTTTGCTACTGCAATGGTAGAAGCAGTCCTGAAAACTTGTTAGTGGAAGGCGACAGAGGGTAGTGTTCAGTGGAGATCGCTCTGAGGAAAGGGATATTACCAGTGGTGTGCCTCAAGGTTCTGTTCTTGGGCCTGTTCTTTTAACATGTTTATAAATGATATTGCTGAAAGGCTGTTGGGTAAGATTTGCCTCTTTGCAGATGGTACCAAAATCTGCAATAGAGTAGATACCCAGGATGGGGTGAATAACATGAAAAAAGACCTGGTGAAGCTTGAAGAATGGTATGAAATTTGGCAGCTTAATTTTAATGCTAAGAAATGCAAGGTCATACATTTGGGCTGCAAAACCCCGAAGGAACTGTACAGTTTAGGGGGTGAAGAACTTATGTGCATGACTTGGGTATGATTGTATGTGATGATCTTAAGGTGGCCAAACAGGTTGAAAAGGTGACGGCGAAAGCTAGAAGGATGCTAGGGTTCATAGGGAAAGGTATGGCCAATAGGAAAAAGGAGATATTGATACCCCTGTATAAAACTTTGGTGGTGCAGCCTCAGCACCCTGAAGTTGTGGGTTCAAACCCATGCTGCTCCTTGTGGCCCTGGGCAAGTCATTTAATCCCCCATTGGCCCAGGTACATTAGATAGATTGTGAGAAACTGCTTGAGTACCTGAATAAATGCATGTAAACCTTTCTGAGCTCCCCTGGGAGAATGGTATAGAAAAAATTAAATAAATAAAAATACATTTAGAATATTGTCTACAATTCTGGTGGCTGCAGCTTCAAAAAGATATAAAAAGGATGGAGTCGGTCCAGAGGAAGGCTACTAAAATGATGCCTGGTCTTCATCACAAGGCGTATGGAGACAGACTTAAAGATCTCAGTCTGTATACTATGGAAGAAAGGCGGGAGAGGGGAGATACGATAGAGACGTTTAAATACCTACGTGAGGTAAATGCGCATGAGTCGAGTCTCTTATTTGAAAGGAAGCTCTGGAATGAGAGGGCTAAGGATGAAGTTAAGAGGTGATCGAAGGAAATCCTCTTTTACAGAAAGGGTGGTCGATGCCTGGAAGAGGTGGTGGAAACAGAGACGGTGTCTGAATTCAAGAAAGCCTGGGACAGGCATGTGGGATCTAAGTTTCCAAGTTTATTTACAGTTTGATATACTGGACAAATATCTGGATGGTTTACAATTGTTAAAATTGGAGTTTAAAAAAAGAGTAATAATAAAAAAAAAAGTAAAACAGGGTAAGATAAAGATGGGACAAAGATATGGAGAGAGGAAGAGATAATGGTTGCTGTGGATGGGCCATTTGGCCTTTATCTGCCTGGGATGGTTGGAATGGACATTTCTTTCGACTTGTTTTCTTGAGCAGTTGGGATATTGCTGTCCTTCACATTAGATGTACCTGGATGGGAGGGTGGGAGATCTTTGTTTGTATTCTGATAGCAAAGGGCAGTTTGTATATATGTATTGCAACGTATTGTTCTCCAGTTGTTTGGAAATTTTTCAATAAAATAAGGAAAAAAAAAAAGAACCAGTTTTATTGTTTTGGGCCAGTATTGTTCAGATAAGCAACTGTTCTCTTATCCTTTTAAATCCTCAATGTTGTGTAATGTAGTTCATTCTGTTTTTATATCAAGCGTGCTAAGAATCTGTTAGCAGTTCCCATGCAATGAATATTTCTATGAGCAGAATTTTTATTTTCCTTTTCTCCCGCTTTGTTTTTCCACTTTTGATTCAGCAGAAAAAAAAGTCTGGCAGCAAAATGAATCTTTGTGATTTACCTCAGGATTGTTTAGAAATTGGCTGTGCTAATCCTCCTTCCAGTTTAAGAAAGGGAAGTATAGAAGGTTTGAGTTTAAAAACTTGTGCCAAGTACTGGAATCATGTGCCAGTGAAATGGGATCCGAGAACTTAGCAGGGACTCTGGACTTCACGGCTTTGTGATGGAAAACTAAGTTAGGAGAATGAGAGTTGGTGAAAACAGTGATTTCTGGGGTGGATGCTCAGACCTGCAACTGTGTCTCTGGACTTGTTATGTTAGTCTTTCAAGCACATACAGTGGCTTCTTATGTAAAAGTGCCTGTCCTCTGTTGCAGACACAGTTTGTATGGCTCATCTCCAGCAAGCCCAAGAGCCTGGAGCTGTGCGGATACTAAAAGACTATGATGACGAGCAGGGCTTCCCTTGTGCACTCTTGCAGGATACTGAACTTTGTTTTCTCTAGGGTAGGAATTTTGGGGACCTGAAAGGCAGAAGGCACGGCATGATAGGCTGCCACATAAATCTCTCCATTTGCTCATGAGTTTTGGATTTTAAATGTGCATGAGTTGAGTCTCTTTCATTTGAAAGGAAACTCTGCAATGAGAGGGCATAGGTCCGATGAAGTTAAGAGGTGACAGGCTCCAGAGTAATCTGAGGAAATACTTTTTTATGAAAAGGGTGGTAGATACGTGGAAAAGTCTCCCAGAGATTGTGTCTGAATTCAAGAGGGCCTGGGATAGGCAAGTGGGATCTCTCAGAGAGAGAAAGAGATTACTGTGGATGGGCAGAGTAGATGGGCCATTTGGCCTTTATCTGCCGTCATGTTTCAGAATCTAGTGTGATAAAGGCCAGGGGTAATTTCAATAAAAATTTGAATAATTCTTCAAGGCAGAATTGATGACTGTTCATCTAGACCAGTGATTCCCAAACCCTGTCCTGGGGGACCCCCAGCCAGTCGGGTTTTCAAGATATCCCTAATGAATATGCATGAGAGAGATTTGCATATAATGGAAGCAACAGGTATGCAAATCTCTCTCATGCATATTCATTAGGGATATCTTGAAAACCCGACAGGCTGGGGGTCCCCCAGGACAGGGTTTGGGAACCACTGATCTAGACATTATTTCAATCTTTACTTTCTGAATCCCAAGATACAATATAAAGAACACAATCATTTTGTCTTTCTCGTATCAGGCATCTAATGTTACCAATAGCAGTTAGACCACAGTCTCATTAGAAGTTTCTTTCAAAAATCCTTAAAATCTTATTTATATGCATTAAAATGTGATAGTCCACCTTTCAAATTAAAATCACAGTGGTTTACAATTAAAAATAATTTGTATTGAATAAGTCTCAAATTTTTGCAACATTAGATGATGATTATTTCTAGGTTTCTTATTTGTTAAATTGCATTGGCCTTTATCAGCTGTTTAAGATAATGTAAAAGTGCACACGGTGCAGGAAGACCTGTTCTCTATGTGTAGGGATGTTCTGGGGCCAAGTTGCAATCCATATATGTTCTTTGCTGCCAGTTCTGCTGCTTTGCACCCATGTAGCATCTTAGAAGCGTTGCTTCCTTTGATTTCACATAGCTCAAGGACAAAGAGAAGCCGATTTTAACTCTTTATTTTATCAAGCTCTTCTAGCTAAAAACATATGGTCAGGCTATAGCTGTCACAAAACCTCTGTGGTAGCATTTAAGAACAACTTCATATGGAGATAATAATGAGAAAGAGTGACTTTTAGTTTTTGACTCATGAAAGAAGAGTTTCTGTGGAGGTCCTGAGTGTGTTCAGAGTCTCCCCTTGGTTAATGTGCCAGCAGAGTGCTTTAATATTCACCAGCACTGTTAGTATTGGTTTACCAGGAGTTGATATGGCTAAAGTCGGTGCAACAGGCCGAGATCTCAGGTGATGGACATGTCCCTGTCACTGCTCTCAGGTCCCTCCTGTCTGCTGGCAGCTCTGTAGCTCTCTCTTTCTTGTAAAATTCCCACTTGAGCAGCATCTCTTTCCTTTTCACTCCTTAGCTGCTGGGAACGTTTCTGAGAGCTGTTTGGAAATGAACAAAATCAGCAGTTTTGGATCTAAACATCTTGAAATTCATTTGTTAAAGTAAAAGGATTATTCTTCAGTGGACCGGACAGGGAAAATAGGAGATAGGTCCACTGATGGATGCCGAGAAGGTGAAGAATGGGTTTCTATTGAGAAGCAACAGAAGGAAATGTATTGGTTTGGAAATGTGTTTAGTAAGAGGAGCCACCACCGTCTATGTACACTTTGCTTCTTTTACATTCTTGCTCAATGTGGAATATATTACTATTGGTGGCCAATAAAAATTCTTGAAATACTTTACCCTTGCTTACCAGAGGTTGCTTGGTAGTCTCTGCACTAGTGCTGCCCAGTTCAAGGAAATTTTTTTTCAATTTGATTCAGCCTATTGAATCTTTTTATTTTTTTTTTTTGATTCGATTCACTTTTCCCACCTAATGGAGTGGGTTTGTTTTTTGTTTTGTTTGTGTGTTTTTTTAAACATCCTAGCAGGTTTATTTTCACCTTTTCACCCATCCCACACCCCTTTGCTCACTCCAACTCCACGCCGAGGTTGTGATGTAAACAAAATAAATAAAATAGTCCTGGCTCACGCTCTGGCAGGCCACACATTTCAAATCTGACATATTGTAATCACAAAATAGAAAATAAAATTATTTTTTTCTAACGTCCACTGCCATATCCAACATTTGTTTCTTTCCCACTGTCTACCCTCTCTCTCTCCCCCTGCCAAACCTCCCCTCCATTATCATATGCAACATTTCTTTCTCTCTCCTCTACCCTGTGTCCAACATTTCTCCCTCTATCTTCTCCCCACCTCCCCTCACTTCACCCCTTTCTACCTCTTTGTTTCATTTTATTTATTTTCTATCCTGTTCTCCCCAGGACACTCAGAATGGTTTACATGAATTTGTTCAGGCACTCAAGCATTTTTCCCCCGTCTGTCCGGATGGCATTTGAGGCAATGGGGGATTAAGTGATTTGCCCAGGGTCATAAGGAGCAGCATGGGTTTGAACCCACAACCTCAGGGTGCTGAGACTGTAGCTTTAACCACTGCGCCACACACTCGTTCCCTTCCCCTCCTCCACCCCAACAATTCTTCCTCTCTCGCCCCATGTGTAGCATCTTTCCTCCTCCTCCCATCCATCTCCCCTGTGCAGCAGCTTTCCATTCATTCCTCCCTCCCATCTCCTTATGCAGTAGTTTTCCATCCCTTCCTCCCATCCCCCTATGCAGCAGTACCCCCCCAACACTTCCACCTTGAGACCTGACATACTTCTGTGTCTCCCAATGCAGCGGCAACGCTGTGAACAGGCTGATTGTGGCCTGCCCTGCCCTGCCAGGGCTTCCCTTTTCCACGTCATCAATGACGTCACTGATGACATGGCAGGCTGCGAGCAGCCCGTTCAGAGTGCTGCCTCTGACTAACCACCACTGCTGCTGCTTTAGGAGGCCTGGAGATATGAGAGATCCCACTGGGGTGGGTGGGAGTCGGGGATGGGGTAGGTAGTTCACTGAATCTGTGATCGATACGAATTGATTCACCAAAGTGAATGGGTGAATTGATTCGAATCTGCACTGGTGGTGGATAAAAGGAAATGTCTGCTGTAGGTCTGTCTCTCTGTTATAGAGACCTGGAAACCCCCTTCCCCTCACAGTTTTCACTTTTATATTATGTTCTTTCCATCCTAGATTATGTAGGCAGGTCACCTACCATTTGTATAATTTTGGTTTTAGTGTTGGTCTTCATCTGCAGTCTTTTTATTTATAAAGTTTTATTTCATTAAAAAAATTCCAACATGTTCCTGGGCTGCTGCTAAGTAGACACATTTGCTGCCAAAATGCAGCTTTCTGCTTTCAAAGGAAAGTATTTTAGTCTGGGCAGCTGGACTGGAAGATTAAAGGCCACAGTGACAGAAAGCTGCCTAGCGGGCTGAACCAGGAGCAGCGGACTAATTGACCGAGTGAGATAGTTATTGACTCTCATGATTCTGACGGAATCTTTAACAGTGGGACCTGATGGTCTGGGGGTCACGTCTTGTACTTCTGAATAATAAGGCACAGTTGATCCGATTGCCTGCCAGGTTTTGGAAGTTTATGGTTTCTAATTATATAGTTGCGAGTTCTATAAAAGATCCTCATTTTTTTCTCCTAAACTAAAAACTGCTCAAGGTTCTCTAGATCTACAGTTGCTGGGTTGAGAAATGGGGATAAGGTGACAGCAGATTTTTAGGAGAAAATTCTTTTCATTGTGAACATACGTGTTTGTATGACATCTGCAATGACCATCAAAGAAGAATGAGGTTTCAGCGGAAATGTTTTGGCAGGACACAACTGACCAAGTGTATCTGACACCCTTGGCGAGCCCTTCAACTGTGCTCCTGCTCACGACCACCCCCCTCCCTGACAGTTATCCAGCATCTCTTCCCTCCCCCACCTAACAAAGGGGTCCCTTCTTCTCCTACCTCCAATTGGTGCGGTGCTAGGCCTTTGAACAGTATGTGCATACTCCTGGCCTCCTGGTCCCACTTCCTGTCAGAAGAGAAGGGAGCAGGAGGCCTTGAGCTCGTAAAGACACTCAAAGGCAGTTCACTGCTATGCCAATTCTATGCTGTTGCCCTTGAAGTTTGCCATCCTAAGTGGATAGGCTAACCCTTGAATTGTTCTCCAGAACAAACGCGCATGCTAAATTCATAGGCTTTCAAAAGATCCAAATATTCCAATTTGATTGGATCATAAAAACAGGACATCCTATCCTTTGAGAATCCATGCGAAAAATCATCCAGCATTGCACAAAATAGACTTTTCTGTGGAGCTGGATGGTTCCGAATCTTTGAAGAGCCACAAACTGTGTTATAAAAAAAAAAAATCTTTTTTTTTTCTTTTTTTGTTCTCTCGCTCTCCTGTCATTTCCTATTAGTCTTGTGTGGTTTTATTCTGTCAATTTATTATTATTTTAAACCGCTCTGCTATTGTCTAAGGAAGAGCAATATATTAAATACATTTAAATCATAAACCATGTGGCTATTGTTTCTGGAGTACAAGGCTTTTGCTGTGTTGGGGACTGTTTGATCACTTGGGCAACAGCCATTATACTATCAAATGTCTTGGTTCTCCTTTGGGTTGTGGTCGTTCAGGCCTCCTACAACCCAAGAAGATTTTTGAAAGTGATTGTGTTAAAGGAAACTTTATTTCACAAAAACAGGAAAATGCTGTGAGTTGGAAGCCTCAGATTATAAGAGTAAAGTCAGGTGCAGGCTATTACTTACTGAAGAGGATGGTGAGGAGTGCAATGGGCATCACGAAAAGTCCCACCAGAAGGTCGGCCACTGCCAGTGACATCAAGAAGTAGTTGGTAGCGTTCTGTAGCTTTTTCTCTAGGGATACTGCCAGGATAACGAGGATGTTGCCCCCAATGGTGGGAATTATCACCATCAGAATCAGCAGTGCTGCCCATTTTTTCTCAGTCATGTTGGGCTCATTAGCTGTGGACAAGTGACCTGGCATTGTGGTTCTCTGTATGACCGATTCTGACAAATTGCCTTGCTGAGACATAGTGAGGTCTTTTCACTTCTCTTGGTTGCTCTGTAATTCCAAATACTGCCCACTAGCATGGTCAGTAGGTAAACAGATCATTGGCTTTTCCAAATGCACAGGTATTTCCTTGCTATAGTACTGTGGCTCTCTCTGACGCTCTACAGTCCTTACCCATCAAGGCACTCTGGCTGCAGGAGTCCCTCAGTCGTTCTCTGAGGAGGAGTCGGCTTTCAGAGGGATTTGCCGATGAAATCCGACAGCTTGGGAAGTCCCTGGTATGGTATCTTGCTTTCTTTGCCTAGTGGCTTCTCTCTACAAATGGAAATAGGCTTATTGCATAACATTTAGATTTAAGAAAGTGAAGGTCTGTTTTTCAGTGCGGGAACACCATCTGCACTCATTCTCTCCCCTTCCCCTATAAATACGTAAAACAATGGTGTCTTCAGTATTCCTGAGCTGGAATACTATTTGACATTCAGATTTCATTGGAAATGGTTGTACCTCTAGGACCTCACTTTTCTTAAAACTGCTTTAGAGGAAACTTTTCAGAAGATTTACATGATTAAGAGGAACAGACCTACATCAAAAAACAGGGCAGATTAAGAGAAAGTATCTGTAAAGCAGGTGTCATGAATCTCCCCACGCCCTGGAGATCAATCGGAGAAAGGTTTTGAGACCAGTTCTAAAGTTTTGTAAGGGATGCTCTAAATGCAAATTTGGAGGGACTTGCCACATAAAGGTCCTGAAACTGGGAGCTGCCCCAGATGGTATTTGGATGAGCGGCTGCTTAAGCTGATGAAATCCTTAGATGAATTTGTGAAGCCCTGCTTATTAAAGAAAATGTATCTTCTTTGACACCTTAGCCCTAAGAACATAAGAATTGCCATCGTGCCCAGCTCACGCGGCAGCCCCCAGGTCAAAGACCAGCCCTGTAGGCAGTGTCTATCGAAGTATGGCCTGAGAACCAGGGGAACTGGGTCCAGTTCCCACTGCAGCTTCTTTCTGACTCTTGACAAATCACTTAACCTTCCATTACCCCACTTTGTAACTACAGAAATCTCATCCCCCTGAGTGTGAGATCAGCTATATAACAAAATACCTTACCTTGGTAATATGTCAGTAGATTCCACTCAAGCCCAGGAGTTTTCTGTGTGAGGGAGAAGAGAAGGACATTGGGCTTACGTAGTCAGAGGAGAAGTTTTACTCTCTCTTCCATCACGATTCAGGCTTCAAGAGCAACATTTTTCTAAGCCGACTGCTTTTAATGGTTTCTTCATGCTGTCCTGTGTTTGAGTGTCTACAGAAAGATCATAAGATATTTTTTTTCCATCTTTTTACTTCTAGCCATAAGAGGTTAATTGCCAGCTTTTTATAATACTCTTTCTCTCTGTAAGCAGTCCGTCCCTGTTGTCCCTGTGTGACTGCATGAATTCTCAGTCTTTGCACTGTGTAATCGCTGTGCGCTGAGCTGCCGAACTTAATGCTGTTCTCCTTCCTCACACACTGACTCATTCCAGTGCATCCAGCACAAGGAAACAAATGGGTGTCTTAGAGCTGGAGGCAAGCCAGCAAGGTTATTTCCTTTGGTATCCTTTGCTGCTAAAGACTTCCAGTACAGACTCCCTCCCAGGCATCTCTGGGTCTGTGGTGTACTTCCAGAGTAGAACCGTATGCTATTCTCTTTGGAAAGGTAGTAGCTTTCTCCCTTCACTGATGCTCCTTGTGAATGTGGGTAATCTACTTTACCTTTCATATTCTCATATGCCCACTTCTGCTCTAAAAGCCCTTTGGGGAACGGATTACAGTACCTAAATTCTTACAGAGAAACTGCAAGTCACCTTGAGAGTCATTTGGAAAGGTAAGCTAAGAATCTGAACATTTTTCAAGAACAGAATGAAGTTCAGGACACTTAGATCCGAAATGAGCGAGGGGCATGAGTCTTTGCAGGACATCTGTTTTAGCCCTAGAACGTGGCTAAAATCCAGGTCTCTGTCTCTTCCCGCTCTCTTCTTTGTAGCAATAAATAAAATGACTAGATCAGTTAAACAGAGAGGAGTTTCAGGTTTCTTTGTAGGTTAGCTGGCTGATCCTTGGAGTATGGAGCAACTTCCCTGTGTATATAATGTGGCCAGAGGGAAACGTGAGCTTGGAGGCCTGAAGCAAATGTTAAGAAATGTCAAATGGCTTTCTGTACCTTGATTTTTTTTTTTTTTGTTACACAGCTCAGTCTTATTCTGGGGAGCTAAAGTGCTTGGCCCTGTTTGGCCCTGTTTGGCTCCTCTTAGGAACAGCAAATTATTGTGCTGCTAAAATACCATTGGAGGGTTTATTTACAGCCGCCATTTTGCCCTTCTTGTTTTCTCCAATTCTGCTGAAGAGCAGTAGAACCCAGTCCAGATACATGTTCCAGGTGAAATGTGGTTTGAGCTTGCTCTTTCAAATGCCAGGCTCTGGTTTCATCCTTGATTTTATTAATTAGTTTAATTTTTTTATATATTGCCTGCAAGTCCAATAGCTATGGAAGTGGTGTACATTCGGGTAGAGGAGGAGGCTTTTTTCTCTTCATGGATGGCTCACAGTCTTGCAACATGAGCGTCAGGACTTGAAGAAAGGAGGACAATAAAGAGCTAATGGGAGAGAGTCAGACTGAGAGCGTTATGGGAGAAAGACAGGAATACTGTGCTTTATCAGAGCTGCGTTTGGGGAGGGGGTGGGGTTAAGACAGATCTAGAAGCCTGAAGATTTGCCTGATGTGATAGTCATGAGTTGCATGGTGATGTTTTATGCTAGATTAATTCTTTGTTGAACAGGAGCTTTAAAGTTAAATTTAATGGGAGCTGGTCTACAGAATAGGAGGTAGAAGGGGTTCCCCTTTATTTAATGTGTATTTATTTCATTAGGTGTTTTGGTCAGGAAGTTTGGGGTTTCCTTTTATTCCCCATTGATGGAGATGTGTTTAGACAAGGTGGAATGTATAGATAAGGTGGAGAGTGTGAACTAGTCTGGAAATTTTTTATGTTTTAGAGATATTGACTGGTGTAGCTTTTGTTATCAGGTGAAGGTAGGAAATTTTAAATTAATGCTGGAAAATTGAGGCCGTATTTGGATGCCGATTTATTTTGACCAGTGATGCAGATGTTGGTCACTTGTTCATTAGATTACTGCAGTTTGTTACATGTGGATATTTCTGGGAGCTTGTGAATGCTTCAAGTTGCGTAGAAGGCATAGTAACATAGTAGATGACAGCAGATAAAGACCTGAATGGTCCATCCAGTCTGCCCAACCTTACCCTCTCTTTAAGTTACTGATTTAATTTAAATTTTCCTCTTTTTAGCTCTTTCTGGGCCAGAACCCAAAGCTCTGTCCGGTACTGTGCTTAGGTTCCATCTACTGGAGTCTCCGTCAAAGCTCACTCCAGCCCATCTAAACCATCCCAGCCATCGAAGCCCTCCCCAGTCCATCCTCAACCAAATGGCTATGTGCGGACACTGACCGTGCAAGTCTGCCCAGTACTGGCCTTAGTTCTTCAATATATACCATTCTTTTTTCATTATAGATCCTCCTTGTTCATCCCACTCTGTCACTGTTTTCCTCTCCACCACCTCCCTCGGGAGCGCATTCCAGGCATTAACCTCCCTTTCTGTAAAGAAGAATTTTCTAACATTACTCTTGAGTCTGCCACCCCTCAATCTCAAATTATGTCCTCTGGTTTGATCATTTTCTTTGCTCTGGAAGATATTATGTTCTACGTTAATATGTGGTTTTTAACTAAGTGCAAGAAAACTAGTGTTATACAACTATTGCACTAGTTACACTGGCTCCCTATAAGGGAGTGTTATGTTTTAAAATTGTTGGCTGTAACCTTTAAGGATCTAAAGTTTCAGCTCCATGATGCTGCCTTTCTGTGCCACAAGCAAAGTAGATATGTGGTACTTTCTCTGTCCCTACAGTCTTTGTACCTGGGGTGGTGAGAACCCACTTCCCCATGTTCTCAGCCTGCTGCACTAACCATTAGGCTACTCCTCCAATATCTATGTCCTAGGGAGACAGTTTTATGTTTTACTTTTGTCTGCAATGGTATGTATATTGTACGTATACCATCTTGATTGACTTGTCCAAGAAGTGGATATGTCACCCTTTTATAAAATCCTTAATTGGCCCTGGTTTGTAAACATTCTGCAACACCACCCAGTAAATTGCTGTTGATAATTTGTTTTCTATTGACACAAAATGATTAGTGAAAAGAAAAAAAATATATATAAATCGGCATATGTTACTTTCAAACAATTTTATTCTGGGTGTTCCGAAGTGCACGATCAGGCAGATTGAAATGGTACAAAACGCCGCAGCAAGATTTCTGCTGGAGAAAATCGAGGCAGATGAGTGTCAGCCCACTACTGAAAGAGTTAAACTGGCTCCCGCTTGAAAGCAGGGTGAAATTCAAGATCTCGTTGCTGACGCACAAAATCATTTTTCTCTCGGAACCTCAATATCTAGCAGCCGTACTACATTACCATACACCAGCACGCGCCCTGTGCTTGAGCCAAGAATACCTGTTGGAAATACTCTCCTTCAGAGACATCAAATATAAAAGTATTAGGACAAGAATGGCTCCAAGTTGGTGAAACTCCCTTCTGAAGGAATTAAACCTAGAAAAGGACACTAGAAAGTTCAAGAAAGGGATAAAGACCATCCTCTTCACAGACTACTTTAACTAGTATAAGCTGGCTAGTTCCCATTAGGAACACAACATAGAACACGATACAGGTATTATGTGTACAAATAAGGATTTAGTATGAACATAGTAAATGATACTAGTATTATATGTGTATATACACTATTTCGACTTCCTCTCCTTCCGACTTCTGGTCCAATTACTAATCTTAAGCATCCTGGACTACTGCAATATTATATACCTAGGATCCTTTAAAAAAAACCATCAAACGCCTAAGAATCATTCAGAATGCTGCAGTGCGCCTCATCTACAACCTCAAAAAATCAGATCATGTAAGCCCTTATTACAAAAAACTGCACTGGCTGCCAATGGAGGCAAGGATCATCTTCAAATTTGCTTGCCTCTGCTTCAAAGCCTTAACAGGCTCGTCTCCAATCTACCTATCGGATCACTTTGAACTTTCAGGTAGAGAATGACTTGGTGGTTGTTAACCATGGCTAGCTGCGGGTAACCCGCTGAAACGGGGAAAGAAAAAACAATGGTCTCTGCGGGACAGGGACAAGGCCATTCACCACCCCGTGGAGCGGTGAATGGACTTGTCTCCGCAGTGAGGCAATCAAGGATCGTGCGGTCCAGCAGCCCCCACCCGCCCGATCTCTGCGTTCTGCCATCTCCCTCCCTCCATCTCACCTTAGATGCAGAGTTTGCCGGCTTTCTTTTTCGCCCAGCCGCATGCGTTCAAAAAGCCACGCACGTGCGGCTGCTCGAGTTGATCAATCTTCTCTCCTCTTCCTGTTTCCGGTTGCGTCAGAGGAGAATATTGAACAACTGAGCAGAGGCTTTTTGAACGCGTGCGGCTGGGTGATAAAGAAAGCCGGCAAACTCTGCATCTGAGGTGAGGTGGAGGGAGGGAGATGGCGGAACGCAGTGATCGGGCGGGTGGGGGCTGCTGGACCGCGCGATCACGCGTGTTCCCGACTCTTAGGCTTGTCTATTTCCTTGTATAAAACTGACAAAAGATTGTAAGCCCACTTTGCCAGCCAGAGATGAATGCCAGCTCACTACAGTTATAACTTATTTTAGAAAGAACATGGGGATAAGAGAGAGGTTAGACACATGTAAAATACCTCTGAGTTTATTATCACTATACCATACGAAATATGTTAGAGGTTTCAATTGCCCTGGACTTATGTGAACTCATGTCGCTCCCTACTTGATGGCTTTTCTCTCCCTATAGTTAGCTAAGTCTGTGTAATCTTACCTGCACTTCTGTAATGTGCTTTACATTGGGATCCGAATAAATTCAATTGGTATCTGCAGTCTGTATAAAATGTTGCAGTGTACGGTGCTGAGTATGTCTAGTACTATAGCAATGATAAGTACAGTGGTACCTTGGTTTAAGAGCATAATTCGTTCCAGAAGCATGCTCTTAAACCAAAACACTCGTATATCAAAGCAACTTTCCCCATAGAAGATAATGGAAACTTGAACAATTCGTTCCACATCCCCAAAAACTTAATTCCCATTAGGGACGCCTCCACCGCTGCCTCTGCCACAGACCCATCCATGCGGCTCCTCCAATTTTCCTCCTCTGCTGCTGTTGGCTGCCTCTCACTGCGGGTGGTGCTGGCTAAGCAAATGCCGCCGCCGCAACAGAGCCCGACTGGATTCTCTCATGAGAATCTCGGAGAGGGTGAGATCCAGAAGGCCTTGAGCATGCGCAGATGCTCAAGGCTCAGCAGCAGACCGGCGGCAGGCACTTTTATCACCGGCGTGCAGGGGTAAGGACAGGGCCAGTTGAGAAGGGGGGGGGTAGAGGCGATAGAAGCGCCGGTGGCCTCGGGGGGAGCAATACTGTTGGTTCCCGCGGTTGGGTCGGGTCGGGTGGGGGCTCGCAAATCGAGTCAATGCTCGGTTTACGAGTCAAAAGTTTGCTGAGTGTTTTGCTCGTCTTGCAAAACACTCGCAAACCGGGTTACTCATAAACCGAGGTTTGACTAGTAGCAGCACAAATGATGTACTTCCACAAGCCAGTTAAAGAATCTTTATGCTTTACAACCCACAATCCAGTCAATCTCCCTCTCCCATGCATGCCAATTAGTGATCACTGAGATGCCAGGGTCCACTGAGGTATGCGAAGGTGAAGTCTGGCAAAAGGTGTCACGTGAACTATAGAAGCTGTGTGACTGAGCAGAACCATCATTTGTCTTGCTGAAATTGATGTGAGATGAGACACTTGATGGAAAAGGTGAATGAGGGTATCCCGACTTGGTGGAGGTAGAAACGCTCTGAGCTGGACAGTGTCTAGAGTGGCCCCAATGAATTGGAGAGACTGAGATGGGGGTCAACTGGGATTTTGGAAAGTTGACTTCGAACCCCAGACTTTGGAGGAACATAATAGTCTGTTGGGTCGCTGCAATAACCCCTTGTTGAGAGGGGGCTTTGATAAGCCAGTCCATGTATGGAAAAACTTGACCCTGGGCACGGAGGGCTGCAGCCACCACCACCAGACATTTCGTAAAGACTCTGGGCGAGTCCAAAAGGAAGAACTCTGTATTGTAGATGAAGATTCCCCACCCAAAATCTTAAATACTTGCGAGAGGCTGGATGAATTGGGATATGAGTATAAGCCTCTTTGAGATCCAGAGAGCATAGCCAATCTCCCTGATTCATCAGGGAATACAGAGTTGGTAAAGAAAGCATCCGAAACTTCTCTTTGACGAGAAATTTGTTGAGGGCTCTGAGGTCCAGAATGGGTCGCAAATCCCCTTCTTTTGGGAACTAGAAAATAACGGGAATAAAAGCCCATGTCCCGTTGGGTCAGAGGAACCTCCTCGACAGCTCGAAGGCGAAGAAGAGCCTGAGCTTCCTGAAGAAGAAGGGGAAGTTGTGACGAATTGGAAGGACACTCTCTTGGAGGGTGATCTGGAGGCACCTGAAGAAAGTGTAGTGAGTATCTCTCCCGAAGGATGGTGAGAACCCAGAGATCTGAGGTGATCATCTCCCACTGGTGATAAAAGTGGTGAAGATGACCCCTATGGGTAGAAGAGAATTTTGATGCGGGGAGGTTGGCATGCTCAGTCTGGGAATGTCAAAAAGATAGAACAGGTTTAGTTGCAGCAGGAGTTTGAGCCTTCTGCTGTCGTTATTGCTGTGGAGGCTTTCTAGGCGGAAGCCTGGAGAAAGCTGGTGTCGTTGTTTGGGGATAACGACGTGGTGGTTGCTTGTATGGCCGAGCAGGAGGAGTCTTAGGCTTCGGCCGAATCAAGGAAGCAAAAGAGCGCTCATGTTCAGAGAGGCGTTTTATAGCAGCTTCAATAGAATCACCAAAGAGCTCATTCCCCTGGCAGGGCAAATTCGCTAGACAGTCCTGCAAATTGGGATCCATATCAACAATGCGGAGCCAGGCAAGACGACGCATGGCTACTGCAAAGGCAGAAACTCTAGAAGAGAGCTCAAAAGCATCGTATGTGGCTTGCAGCATGAAGAGTCGAAGTTGAGACAGAGTTTTGATGATCTGTTTGAATTCTGGAAGACTTTGTTCCTCAAGAGCTGGGTAGAATTTAAGTATCAGTTTTGAGGAAATGATTAAAATAAGCCGTGAAAATGTAGTTATAATTGAGAATTCTGTTAGCCATCATGGAATTCTGGTATAATCTGCGGCCAAACTTGTCCATGGTACGGCCCTCCCTGCCTGGAGGAACTGCAGCATAAAGCTTAGATGGATGAGCTTTCTTTAAAGAAGATTCCACAACCAAAGACTGGTGGGACAATTGAGATTTCTCAAAGCCTTTGCAAGATACTGTGCGATACCTGGATTCCAGCTTGGATGGAATGGCTGTAATGGAATAAGGAGTTTCCATATTCCTTAAAAAAGTTTGCTTCAATATTGGAGTCATAGGGAGTCTCAATGTCTCCTTGGGTGGATGAGGCAATTCCATGTCAGTCAAGTATTCAGGGGTATACTTGGAATCAGAGTGGAGATCCAGTTGAAGAGCTTTTCCCATGTCGAAGATGAACCTGGCAAAAGAGGCAGACTTCGAGGTCGAGGCACCTTCAGGAAAGGGAGTGCGAGACCGAGGAGCTACTGAATAGGAAGGAGAAGCCTCTCTGGAATACTGAGAAGGAGGCTCAGAGTCCAGACGCACAGTGATTGAGGAAGCTGCACTACCTGCGTGCGGAGGAGTTAGTGGGTGCTTGTGCTTCAAAAACCTCGATGGTGAAGTCCCTGGGGTTCGAGGGACAGAGTAGGTTGAGGCAGAAGGAGAAGACTCCCTCGGAGGTGGTCTCGATGGAGGAGTTTTCGACCTCGATGGAGTGCGAGGAGAAGCAGCCGGTGTAAGATCCTTGCGAGACTTATGTTTTAGATTTGGAAGAAGTCTCAGTAGCCTTGGATAAACGAGGCATGGAAGACTCGGTATCCAGAGGAAGAGAGGGTTTCTGCTGTAGAGAAGTCTCCTGAGGAAGCTTGGAAGCGAGATGCCTCGAATGCCTTGAGCGATGCTTCGGTCGAGGTGGAGGAGACTGTGTCCGAGGAGTAGGTGAAGAGTCACTGGATGAGAACTGGCGAGACTTCCGAGGCTTGCCTCGAGGGTGCTGCTACAGGAATCTCAGACTGCTACTCAGGCTGCTCGTAGGAAGCAGGATCGAGGATGGGAGAAGTTGAGCCATGACCGAGGAAATCTGAGTGGTCAGAATGGCTTTTAACATGTCCTCGAACATAGGCACAGAGGCAAAGTGCAGCAGTGCGCTCCAAGGAGGGTGACCTCGAGGATGAGGATACCCGATGCTTGGAGGCACGCTTAGCTGGAGGTCAAGAAGAGGCTGGCAGGACCATAGATACGGCCTGGGATGCCTGAGACTCTGGAGGCTTCTTAGTAGTACCTGAAGGAGAGACAGGAGACTTACCCATTTAGGAAGACTTCAGAGGAGCTGCCGTCGAGGCCTTCGAGATCAAAGATGTCGAGGTCGAGGCCTTGGTGGAGGCAGAAGCTGGCGTCGAGGTCGAGGACTTAGATGTCGAGGCTGTCCCCGAAGCCGAGGTCGAGACCTTCTCAGGTGGTTGGTCCATAGTGCCAAAAAGTTGGAGAAGCTTGGTACGGCGTCGACGAAGGGCTCGAGGTTGAAGGGAAGCACAGCGCAAACAAGCCTCAGGGCAATGTTCAGGACCCAAACAAGCAATACACCGACTATGAGGACTTTTTTAACCCAGTAAGAGGCCGGGACATAGAAAAAACAAAGTCCGACGTAGCAAACGAGGGAAGCGGGCCAGGTCTAGGCCGAAGGGGCGCTGGCCGGAAGAAAAAAGAAAAAACAGAAATAAAAGGTTTTGGGGTTTTTTTTGTTTTTTTTTTTACAAAAGAATTTGAATGAAAACGCGAGCACAGCGACTAAATAAAAAGCCGCGGTGAGAGATAGCAACGAAGGCTTCAGAACTGAAGAGAAGAGGACTGAGGTACCTCACAGGAGACACGCGCCTTCTTTCGAGCGGGAAGGCACTCAGTGCAGCACTTGTAAGCTCTTACAAAGATCTTCAAGCAAGTCTACTTGCGAGGCTGTCCGCTGCGGGGCTCCGTCGGTGACGACACCCACTGTTGTGAATATGCTGCCTGCTTGTCCTGAGATAAAGATTTGATGGCTTCTTTATATTGACCCTGTAATTCAAAAGAAACCAGTCTGCCTTTGATCAATCCTTTATAGGTAACTTAGAGAGAAGCTCCAGGAACTCTGTGGGGAATGGGTTTTCTTATCAAATGTATCAGTGCTTCCCCATTCGCAGCACAGAGAACTTTGGGCTTCTGTTCTTGGCAGGAGGTGGGAAATGTGATTTCTCTCTTGTGCTCTGAGGAGCTTTCATGGCCTGTGTGTAGTCAGGGTAGGTAAGCAGACTGGCAAAATGGAGGACAGGAAGCCCAATGCATTAGAAACAGCAGCAGGGAAAGGGGTAAAAACTGTGCCCGACTGGGCACAGATCACAGCCAGAAAGAGAGAAAAACAGTTTAACCAGACTGGGTTCAAGCCCCTGATGCAGCCTCTTTGGTGAATCTTGGCCACGTTGGGTGCAGTTTTGACCCCTTTTGCTGCTGCTGTTGATAACAAATTGTTTAGGCTTCCTGTCCTCTATTTTTCCAGTCTGCTCACCTTCCCTGCTGGTCTGGCCCTTGTAGAGCGTCTGCCTGTTTGTTTCCTTTGTATAGTAAGGGCAGAAGACTAATTTTTCCATGCCAACTTTGTTTAAATCTGTTTTATTAAATTTCAAACAAGTCAGTGCAAAACAGCTCAAAGGCTCCCCTGAGCTGTTCCTCCCACCACATACACCCCCCCCAACACCGAAATCAGTAAATCACTACTGCTGTGTATGTTTGTACCCTGGCAGTTTGTACTGCCACCTCTTTGTGTAAGTGTCACTGTTTATTTTGTGTTCATTGTGAAATATATACATCCAAAGACAGGTTGACGTTTGTGGTTTGAGTGGCTCTTAAACTTGTGGTTAGTACCAGAATTGCATTACATTACATTAGAGATTTCTATTCCGCCATTACCGTGCAGTTCAAGGCGGATTACAAAAGATTTATGAATGGGGGTTACAATAGAAGAACATTTGTCATTTCTAGAGTTGTAAAGAGTAGGTCAGTTGTCATTTCAAGAGTTGTAAAGAGTAGATCATTTGTCAGTATTTGAATGGTAAAAAGTGGAGAGGAGTAGGTAGAAATTTATGAAGAAAGGAAAACTAAGGAAGATCATTTTTCAGGTTGTACAATGGAAGAACATTTGTCATTTCTAGAGTTGTAAAGAGTAGGTCATTTGTTGTTTCAAGAGTTGTAAAGAGTGAATCATTTGTCAGGATTGTTTCAGGAATTTCTTGAAGAGTATGGTTTTTAATTCTTTTCTGAATATCTTATAGTCTGGGGTGGTTATCAGTAGGTTAGAGATCTGGTTATTAAGTTTTGCAGCTTGAGTGGCTAGGAGGCCATCGTGTAATTTTGTCCGTTTTACTTCTTTGATCGGGGGGGGAGGGGTAAGAATGGGGAGTGCGTTTTTCTGTGTCTGGTTGAGGTTGCTTGGATGAGGCGGTTGTTTAGGTAGGATGGGCTGTCTCCGTATAGGGTTTTAAATAACATGCAATAGAATTTAAATAGTACTTTCTTGGATTGGTAGCCAGTGTGAGTTGATGTACGCTTCTGTGATATGGTCATGTTTCCTCAGTGAGTAGATGAGTCTCAGAGCTGTATTTTGGATTGTTTGTAGTTGCTTGGTCATAGTAGCAGGGCAGGGGAGGTAGAGGATGTTGCAGTAGTCTAGCAGTCCTAGGATTAGGGATTGCACTATGAGCTGGAATTGTGTTCTTTCAAAGAATTTCCGGAATTGTCTCAGGTTTCTCATGACAGCGAAGGATTTCTGTATTGTTTTATTTATTTGCGGTTGCATGGTGCAGCTTCTGTCTATTGTCATTCCTAGTAACTTTATAGTGGTTTGGATGGGATAGTTGATTGAGTTGAGTTCTATATTGGTTATGGTTGGGATTTTGTCATTTTCGAGGCGGGTGAATTTAGTTTTGTCAGGGTTGAGTTTCAGTTTGTGATCTTTCATCCAAGTTATAACTATTTCTAGTGTTCTGTGTAGTATATTTGTCATAGTGGTCTTTGGCTGATCAAATGGTAAGAGGATGGTTATGTCATCCGCGTAACTATAGGTGGTTATGCCTAGATTATCTAGATGTGTTCCAAGAGAGGCAGTGTATAGGTTGAAGAGAGTAGGGGATAGAGGGGATCCCTGTGGTATGCCACAGGGATTTGACCAAGGTTCAGACTTTTCTTTGTCTGATTTTATTTATTTATTTATTTAGATTTTTATCCCATCCTCCCAGTAGCTCAGAACGGTTTACAAGTAAACATTTGCAATGGAGTGAATTGGACATACAAGATTATACAGTAGATTTAAATACTTGGACATACGAGACTGTGCAGCAGTTTAACTATACAGCAAATTAAGAACAGTAAGTTAAATATAAGTAGTTTAGTTTAGATACAAGTCATTTGAGTATAGGCTGAGAATGGACTATACAGAAATTTAGGCAGAAGATTAGAATGGAGAAAGAAGGGTAGAGGTGGGGTTTAAGGGGGTTGGGTGTAGACTGAGGGTGACCTTTAGTTGAAGAGGAGGGTCTTTACCATTTTCCGGAATGTCATTAGTGAGTTCTGTAGTCTGAGTTGAGGGGGGAGTTGATTCCAGAGTTGGAAAATGAAGTGGCTGTAGGAGCGTTTGCGGGCGGTTTCTGAGATGAGGGACCTTCTGGGGAGAATGCATAGGCGTATCTCCGTTTCTGAGCGGAGGGTGCGGGTGGGGATGTAGATGGGTAGCTTGGATTTTATGTAACATAGAAACATAGAAGATGACTGCAGAAAAGGGCTACAGCCCATCAAGTCTGCCCACTCTGCTTACCCACCCCCTGTCTATGCCCTAATGATCCAATTTCCTTATCTTGACCCTCGTAGGGATCCCACATGGGTATCCCATTTATTTTTAAAGTCTGGCACGGTGTCTGCCTCGATCACCTGCACTGGAAGCTTGTTCCAATGATCAACCACTCTCTCTGTGAAGAAATACTTTCTGGTGTCGCCATGAAATTTTCCGCCCCTGAGTTTGAGCGGGTGCCCTCTTGTGGCCGAGGGTCCCTTGAGAAAGAAAATATCATCTTCCACTTCGACACGTCCCATGAGGTACTTAAATGTTTCGATCATGTCTCCCCTCTCCCTACGTCCTGGGGTACCCCCTTGCCAGTCAGGTTTTCAGGATATCCTCAAGAAATATGCATAAACTTGATTTGCATAAACTGCCTTTGTTATGTGCAAATTTCTTTCATTATTTCTCAGCAAAAAAAAAAAAGCTGTAAATATATCCCTTTTAATCTAGATGTAATTTTCTAATGTAGCATTAATGAACACAAATAATGTGCTCTGATACATATAGATTAATGTTGAGGTCTGATCAATGTCTAGGAGGGGTTTTGAAAGATTATTTGAAATGAGACTGAAGAGCTACAGTCTTAATGAAAGTCATGATTTAGTTTGTGAACATTGCTTTATCACTTTGCTAATAGTTGAGCATTTTTCTGACTCTGAAACATTGAAAAGTGTGGACAGCAAGTCTCTGTATAAATATGATCTTTTTTTTACTCTGTGGGTAGGAAAAAACCTTTATGTTGCCCTTCAGATATCTATCAAATCTAGATCATAGCCCAGCTGTCTGACACTTGCATGTTGACGTCATCGTTGCGTCTATTCCTTGACCTTGAATCTATGACAGAGTCCTAGATGTAATTTTATTGTCCTCCTAAAATCTGAAATGAAGAATAAAACATTTTGAAAAAAAATGGCATTCTACAAATTAGATTCCAAATACACTTTCACAAGAATATGAGAAATGTCATATAAAGCCTGAACAGTGCTGCTTTGGTTCAGTTAAGGTGTGCCATAAAAAAAATGGAGGAAAAAGCCTCAGACTAAAGCCCTCCCACTTCCACAAAGGTGGTTAAAGATGGTTGGGTGGTAACCTCACTGGCAAAAAACCTCCATTGCAATCCCAAAGAATAAAACCTTAAGCAGGGCTTTCTGTGCTGGATGATAGAAGAAAGAAACTTTCAACTTATCTTCTGTTCATTGGTACACCGATGGTGGCCAGTGTTTCACGAGTCTGCTGCCTCAGGGTGTAACGAATCCGATCAAGCTGGAGCCAGAATAAAGAACTTATATCATTAAACTGGACTTATGCACAACTTCTAAAAATTGAATAAAGCCATCATGACATACCTTTAACCGGGACGCCGAAACGCATCTCCTGTGTCAAAAGCTGGCTGCCCCATGTCTGCACTGGGTTATAAAACTCCCGGGCAGTGACTTCAAACCCGGAAGTGACAGCGAAGTGCAGACATGGGGCAGCCATCTTTTGACACAGGAGATGCATTTCGGAAGAATCTGTTTCAGTCATTATCTAGTGTTAGTAGAGTACTTGGTTCCCTGGTGGTAATAGGATGAGAGTCTGTTGGGTTTAGGTCTGGTTTGACGTTGATGGATATTGGGTTTAGTTGCTGGTAGAGTCGAAGAGAAAGGTTTTTAGTTTCTTGCAAAATTTGGTGTAGATAAATTGAGCTCTGATGGCTGTCGGGAGGTCGTTCCAAACTGTCACCCCAAAGATTGTGGTTTAACTGTATCCTATCGAGATTTCTGGGTGAGGCGGACCATTCTGAGGATAGTAGGTGAATTAAGGGTGCAGCGGAATTTCCATAGAGTATGTGGTGCATAATGCAGGATGTTTTGAATTTTAAGACTTGGGGACATGAATATTGCATGAAGGACAGAAGGTAGGCTCCTGAGATTTCATTATAGGTCCAAGGAGAAAACGTGGGTCTTAAGTTTCTTTCTGAAGATGTAATACTGGCATGGTTGTCATAGGTGGAGAGGGAGACTATTCTATATCGTGGGTCCTGAATATACTGTTGTAATTCGTTTTTGTATAAATGAATATAAGTAATAAACTATTGACTTGTTGACACTCTGGAAAAGAATCGAATAACAACATGAGAAGGATTGTAAGCCTGTGGCTTAGGGGGTGAGCCCTTCAGCTTCAGCTAAGTATTGGCTCGCTTTCTGTACTGTAATACTCATCACCTGAATGTCTCAGCTCTGCTGACATTTATGTGTCTCTTCCCCTCTTGGTTTATTCGAACTATTGTGCTAGGAGTTTGCCTGCCGAGGTCTGTCCTTTTTTTACACACATGTTTTGGCAAGGCAGTAGCTGCAGGATGAGAGAAATAAGAATTCCTTGTTTCACAGGCTGACAGTAACCACTGGGAAATTCTTCGTCACAAGCACAGAACACAAATGCCAAATCCATAATAATGGACTAAAAATGATAAAATATTAAACCCAAATCCTAAGGAGTTACACCTTGTATATAGTAAAACATCTACTGTATATACAGTAGACTCTAAGTTAACCAGCACCCATGGGGATTAGTATATGCTGAATAAATGTAGTTTTTGGTTGCTTGAGTTACTATTGGAGTATTGCGTTCAATTCTGGTCACCTTATCTCAAGAAAGATATAGTGGCACTAGAAAAGGTTCAAAGAAGAGCGACCAAGATGATAAAGGGGATGTAACTCCTCTCGTACGAGGAAAGACTAAAGAGGTTAGGGCTCTTCAGCTTTAAAGAACAGCTGAGGGAGATATGATTGAAGTCTACAAAATCTTGAGTGGAATAAAACAGATACAAGTGGATTGATTTTTCACTCCATCAAAAATTACAAAGACTGGGGGACACTCGATGAAGTTACAGGGAAACACTTTTAAAACCAAGAGGAGGAAATTTTTTTCACTCGGAGAATAGTTAAGCTCTGGAACATGTTGCCAGAGGTTGTAGTAAGAGCGGATAGCGTAGCTGGTTTTAAGAAAGGTTTGGACAATTTCCTGGAGGAAAAGTCCATAGTCTGTTATTGAGAAAGATATGGGGAAAGCCACTGCGTGCCCTGGATCAGTAGCACAGAATATTGCTACTCGTTAGGTTTTAGACCTGGATTGGCCACCATGAGAACGGGCTACTAGGCTTGATGGACCTTTGGTTTCACCCAGTAGTGCTATTCTTATGTTCTTATAGGTCTAACTAATACTATACCCCATACTATGCCATGCCATTAACTGTTCCAGACAAACTACTGGACATGTGGTAGGCAAAGTGTGGGTGAGCTCAGATGCCAAAGAAAAGAGTATTTTGAAGCAGACACTTAATATTTGTTAATTAGATTTTAGGAAAATGACTCATGACTGCGTCTCTCTGGGCTGTCAGTAGTGGCATTGCTGCTTTGAAATGCTTGGAAAAAAGTTGTGCTCTACTGTCATTTTGCAAGCTTCAGATGCACCATAAGAACATAAGCAGGGGTCCATTGTGCCCGGCAGTCCGCTCCCGCGGCGGCCCTCCAGGTCCATGACCTGAAAATGTTCCCTACCTCAGTGGTTCCCAACCCTGTCCTGGAGGAACACCAGGCCAATTGGGTTTTCAGGCTAGCCCTAATGAATATGCATGAAGCAAATTTGCATGCCTATCACTTCCATCATATGCAAATCTCTCTCATGCATATTCATTAGGGCTAGCCTGAAAACCCGATTGGCCTGGTGTTCCTCCAGGACAGGGTTGGGAATCACTGCCCTACCTAACCTAAAATGTCCATACCCTATTTGCTCAGTGTCCTGTGAGGTAAACCTCTATCTGTACCCCGTTATTCCCTTCACTTCCAGGAAGTCATCCAGTCCCTTTTTGAACCCCAGAATTGTACTCTGGCTTATCACTTCTCCGGGAAGCACGTTCCAGGTGTCTACCACCCGTTGAGTGAAGAACTTTCTTGCATTCGTTTTGAATCTGTCTCCTCTCAGTTTTTCTGAGTGACCTCTTGTTTTAGTTGCCCCTGCTAGTCTAAAGAATCTGCCCCTCTCCACCTTCTCTATGCCTTTCATGATTTTATAAGTCTGTATCATGTCCCCTCTCAGTCTCCGCTTTTCCAGGGTAAAGAGCCCCAGCCTGTCTAACCGTTCGGCATATGAGAGGTTCTCCATACCCTTTATCATCCTCGTTGCTCTCCTCTGGACCCTCTCGAGTATTGCCATGTCCTTCTTGAGGTATGGCGACCAGTATTGGACGCAGTATTCCAGGTGTGGGCGCACCATTGCTTGATACAGTGGCAGGATAACTTCCTTCGTTCTGGTAGTGATACCCTTTTTGATAATGCCCAGCATTCTGCTCGCTTTTTTGAGGCCGCTGCACATTGCGCCTCCGGCTTCATTGTGTTATCCACCAATACCCCCAGATCTTTTTCTTGGCTGCCTTCCCCGAGTACCCTCCCTCCCATCGTATAGCTGTACCTGGAGTTCCCCTTCCCTATGTGCAAGACCTTACATTTCTCCACATTGAAGCTCATCTGCCATTTTTTTGCCCACTCACTCAGTTTGTTCAGGTCGCTCTGCAGTTCTTTGCATTCCTCAACAGTTCTGACTGTTCTGGAGAGTTTTGTGTCATCCGCGACCCTGGCATTTACTCCCCCTTTTACAAAAACATAGCATGGTTTTTAGTGCCAGTTGTGACGCTAACAGCTCCAACGTTCATAGGAATTCTATGAGTTTCAGAGCTGTTACCGCTGTGGCTAGCGCTAAAAACCGTGCTACGGTTTTGTGTTAATATCACTTGTATTAACATGGTTACTGAAGGCATCAGCTGAGATTTTTCCTTGCATTCCATCCTGTGTCCTTACATTGGGTTATCAGAGTTTAAAAGATTATCCAATGACTCTTGCCCAAAACTTCCTTAGTTCCCTTTATTAGCATTATGTTTGGCGAGACCTGGCTTCTAGACTTGATTTTATCTGCTGACTGATATCTGGATGGGGCCTAGTGGCCAAGGAGGAACTATATCACTACTCCTATCACACATATTGTGTTTCCTTCATTCTTCTTCAGAACTATAATCGGAGCAATTACAATGCCAGAGTTTTGTTATTCCGCTTATCAATGTCTAAGTGGAGTACAAGTAAATTTACATTAAAAAGTAAAATCTGGGGGACACGAACGATATGACATACAGGTACGCTAGGAGAGAGGGGTAGAACTACATAGCCTATAGCAAAGGGAAACAATAAAGGGAAGGACAATTGGATGGAACCCTTCTGTAAGGGCTGATCATGAGAGAAGAGAAATAAGTGTGAGTATGTTCAATTAAATCTCGAAAGTGTCTTTAAATAAAAATGTTTTTAATTTTGTTTTAAATCGTTCCAAAGATAATTCTCGTAGATCTGTAGGTATAGCATTCCAGAGCTTGGGAGCTGGCATATTGATGGGATATGTAAGAGATGTTGGGCATTAGATCTAGGCAGCATGAAGGGAGCATGGCGCAGCTTTTCCTTCAATGACTTTTTAGACAATTGAATCACTTTATAGTAAATAATGGCAGATAAAGACCAGTATGGCTTTACGCAGATTACACCCCTCAGTCTTTTTCTATAGTCATTTCAGGGCTCTTCTGTTTTTATCTCCTGCTTTTTTAAATTACATTAGTGATTGTGCTCCCGCCATCTCCACCTAGAATGTATTCTAGGCATCCACCATGCTTTCCACAAAAAATATTTCCTGAAGTTGTATTTAATTCCACTTATATTTATTTATTTATTTACTTTGATTTCTATCCCATTCTCCCGTAGCTCAGAACGGGTTACAAAAGGACACTTGTAATAAATTACAAGACGTTCACAGAAGCAAGAACATGTTTGGATGTAAATGCAGCTTCATTTCAAGTCCTCTAGTTCTATAATTTCCCTGTCTTTGGAAAAGGTTGATTTGTTCATTAATACATTTCAAGTATTTAAATGTTTGTATCATGTCTCCACTGTTCCCCCTTGTTTCCTCCCACTCGGCCATTCCCAGTTCCAAAATGGTGGCCACAAGCTCCCAAGGCAGTCTGGTGGGAAGAAATGAAAAACCGTTACCACCAAAAAAGAATTGACAAAAAATTCAGCCTTCATAGTACCTTGGGGAAAACAATTTAGTGTAATTTACCCATATAAAATAGTGGGTGGATACTCGTGAGTACAGATAATGCTTTGTGGACTTGCATGTCAGCATTTCTGGGGCTGTCATTTGGACAGAACAGGAACTGTGGCGCTGTGATGTACATGCACATATAGGAGACTCTCAGTTAACCAGCACCCATGGGGATTGGTAGATGCCAGATAAATGTAGTTTCTGGTTGCTTGAGAGTTACTATTAAAAATAGACCTTATTTATACTAGACCTCATACTATACCATACCTTAAACTGTTACAAATAAAGTACCAGACACGTAGTAGGCAAAGCGTGGGCGAGCTCAATCAATTTTATTTAAAGTTCTACAGTATTTTTTAGATTTTTTTTTTTTGCTGGTTGCTTGAGTTCTGCTTAACAGAGAGTCTGCTGTAGACACATTTACACCTTTGAAGCAGTTGTAAATTTGTGCATTACTGGAGATAGTATGGAGTTCCTGTTAGGCATATAAACTTCATAAGCACCTTTTTCAAACATTGATGTAAAGTAACTACCAACATGCAGTAGACATTTGTTGATTTGAAAAACTTCTTATCTCTGCAGACATAATATCTTACAAAATTAAACCATTAACATAGTCAACTACAATAATGAATAATAAAGCAATATAAAGACCAAGAACTGCCTCGTAAGACAAAGGCCCTATATAAAGAACATCAACACCTACGTGCTGGGCTGTCCAGTTAAAACAACATGCTTGGCTCATATATCAGTCCATTAGAAAGCCTATAACTTAAAAAAACCCTTATCTCTCTAGAGCCTGTGTTGCCTGGCGATTTATTACATTCAAGTGGGGCATCTAGTTTCCGAAAGTAAGAAATTGCATTCCTTTAGCATGTAATAATCTAGCTGGTCAATTTTCTTTTCTCCAAATACATTTGACTGCTTTCCCCTAATAACTTCCTTGCCAATACTGTGATAGTAAAATTCTAATAAAAATTAAAAACCAAAACTACTTTGCTAGGTTCTGTTTCATTGGTATCTGTGTGAGGTGTTCTTTGAAGGTGTTGGAGAGGAAGGTTCAAGAGGGGAGAGAGGAAAAGTTGATCAGGCCTGGAAGTTATCTGGATGACCGCTGATATCAGTGCCACTGTCCAGATAGCTAAATGGTGTTGCTTTATAGGAAAACCAGTGCTATTAAATCCCCCCGCTAATGTTCCTTTCTCCTCGGTGCTCAGTGCTCCTTCCACTCCATCTCCCATGGAAAAATGGCCCCTGGAGCCTTCCTAGGCTGTATGTTGCTGTACATGGCTTTAGGTGAACTGAAATTGAGAGCTGCCTAGGTTGTCTTTTTGCTATATGTGCACTCTTAGCCCTTATTAGTTTTTGCTAAAAGCATCTGTCTATCCATCTTATGCTTTTAGTTATATTTCACAAATGTGAATTGCTTTCCATTTATCTCTATCCTATTGGGCCATTCACAACCTTAATTCTTACTTGGGGAGAGTAGCTGGTGAGGCTGTGATTTGTGTGGTCAATTTTGACCTTTAACAGGGCTGTGTCTGTAAAGAAAAACATTAATAAGAATTAGAAATCCATAATCAACTGTAATCAGCCTCCTGTCTGTAAAGAAGAGAGTGAAGTGTCTTATGCTTGCATTGTAAATGAAGGAGCAATTTACCTGGGAAGGTTGCACTTAACCAGGAAGGACCACTGAATATGAGTACTGATTAACCCCACACTGTCTGGGTAGAGCTGGGGTTAGGATGTAAAAAGCAGCCCTATCTTTGCCCAGTTAGCTCTCTGGGCTGTGGCACCGATATCAGCTGTCATCCAGATAACTTCCAGGCCAGATCAGCTTTTTCCTCTCCTCTCCCAAACGTCCCTCCCCAACACCCATCCATCCACCTGTAGGCTGAGCAATAACCCAGAAGCAGCAAAGGCGGAAGCGATTTGGGTTTACATTCCCTCCACGGACCTTGAGCTAGGCCAGAGAGCCTACAAGTGGGTGGGTGAGTTGGGCCTTCAGAAGGGAAGCTGCTCTTACGGGCATCGGGGAGGTGTGGGGGAGGGGGAATAATCCACCAGCTGAATGTTCACCTGCAAGAGTTTGTGCATCTTATATAGAGAAATGTCAGGTTGATGAGGTTGCCTGCATTAGTCAGTAGGGATGAACATTAAAGTCTGTAAATGAAGGTGTCAGCCAGCTAAAAGGTGTCATTGTCATTACTATTTGGATCTTCTTGGTCATTTAAATATGATTTGCCTGTATTTTATTTGCTGTATAGGATGTTTTATTTATGTAACTGCTGTGTAGCCATCTTGGGAAAGTTGGTATAAACTCGGTAGTTTATAGGGTTTTAATTTTGGAAGAATTATAAGATTGTTGGAATTATATCTGGAATGAGACCCCCATCTCTTCTCTCTGCTGCTCTGAACAGTTGGATAAGGTTGAGCAAAGTGGTTGTTTCATGTGGATATTTTATTCAATGTTGGTGATTTGTATCATCTTGCTGTGGTTAAATTGTATAGATAAATTAAAATTGAGTTTGGCAAATGAGTGGATTGGGGTGAGGGATTCAGATATACTAGAAATTCAAGCAACAGAGCGTTGGTTGAAGAGAATTTAGTGTAATGAGAACATTGTTTTTCTCCTTTGCAGGACCCCAGAACAATGTCCAAGTGTAGTTTCCCTGCTCTCAGAGAGCTACAACCCCCACGTGCGCTACGGAGCTGCTATGGCCCTCGGGATCTGCTGTGCTGGCACAGGGAATAAGGTGAGAAAGGAAATCATGTATACAGCCATGGCAGTACAGGTGGGCAGAGGGATTAAGGTAAGAAGTAACTGAGGGGTTAACATAAGAACATAAGCGTCGCCTCTGCTGAGTCAGACCATGGGTCCATCTCGCCCAGCAGTCCGCACCCGCGGCAGCCCCCCAGGTCCATGACCTGTAAGTGATCTTTTACCTAAAACATTTTATTCCCTATTCATTTAATATAAACAAAATCGTACTCTGTCCTACCACCTCCTCTGGAAGCGCATTCCAGGCATCCACCACCCTTTGAGTGAAGAAGAACTTCCTAGCGTTTGTTCTGAAACTGTCACCTTTCAGTTTTTTTTGAATGCCCTCTTGTTTTTGTTGCCCCCGCTAGTCTGAAGAATCTTTCCCTCTCCACCTTCCCTATCCCTGTCAAGATCTTATAAGTTTCTATCATGTCCCCTCTAAGTCTCTGCTTTTCCAGGGATAGAGCCCCAGCTTCTCTAGCCTTTCCGCATATGGAAGGTTTTCCATACCCTTTATCATCCTTGTTGCTCTTCTCTGGACCCTCTCGAGTATCGCCATATCCTTCTTAAGGTACGGCGACCAGTATTGAGCGCAGTACTCCAGTTGCGGGCGCACCATCGCCCGATACAATGGCAGGATAACTTCCTTAGTTCTGGTTGTGATACCTTTTTTGATAATGCCCAACATTCTGTTCGCCTTCTTTGAGGCCGCTGCGCATTGTGCCGCCGGCTTCAGTGTTTTATCCACCAAAACCCCCAAGTCCTTTGCTAGGTTGCCTTCCCCCCATCGTGTAGTTATACATCGGGTTTCCTTTCCCTATGTACATTGAAGCTCATCTGCCATCTATTTGTCCACTCACTCAGTTTGTTCAGGTCTCTTTGTAGTTCTTTGCATTCCTCAACATTTCTGACCCTACTGGAGAGTTTTGTGTCGTCCGTGAATTTTATGACTTCGTCCCTACTTCCAGGTCATTTATGAATATATTGAACAACAGCAGTCCCAGCACTGACCCCTGCGGGACGCCACTCGTGACCCCTTTCCAGTCAGAGTAGTGTCCCTTTACTCCCACCCTCTGTTTCCTGTCCGCCAGCCAATTTTTGATCCATCTATGCACGTCCCCTTCCACCCCGTGGTTCCACAGTTGATATCCAGTGCTAGTTAACTGGGTATCAAGAGCTCCTGCCTGGATAATTAGCACTTACCAGGTCCCACAGCATATTTAGCCAGAATATATCCCCTGAAAATGCCAGGGCAGTCTGGGGCCAGAATCAGAGTGATGCTGGGACTTACCTGGGCACTGCTTTCCTGAGTTAACCAGGTAGCTAATGACAATACATGGGTAAGTCCCAGCAGATTGCCGAATACCTGGATATTCAGTGTTGGACCTCCAAATGAAGGTCAGACTTGTCCACACACCCGTTTTCTCAGTGGTCAATTACAGATGCGAAAACTGGACACTATGGAAAAAAAAGACAGCAAGAAGATTGACTCATTTGAGCTTTGGTGCTGGAGAATAATTTTATGCTTGCTGTGGACTGTCAGAACTAACCAATCGATTCTGGAAGAGATCAAACAAGCTATGTCATTTTGGTCACATCATAAGAAGGGAAAGATGGAGAAGGACATCATGTTTGGGAAGACTGAAGGAACCAGGTGAAGAGGGCGACCTGTAATCAAATGGCTGGACACGTTGAAAATAACCATGGAGATGACGCTGGAGGACCTTTCTGGGCTAGCACAAAACCAATTTCTTTTTAGATCTGAAATTCATCAAGTCGCTAGGACTCGAACATGAGTCAATGGCAACTAACACACAAATTTCTTTCTTCCAAATTAGCCTGTAAATCTCCTGTGGCATTGCAAAATGAAAATTCTGTAAGACACTGTATCTGACAAGGTCATTTAATGGAAATTTTCCCTTCATCATCCAGAAATGGTCTGTTTTATTTCCAAACAATCTCTAGGATATAGCTAATTGAACCTGGCTAGCTGAAGTTCCATATTTTAATTATTTTTATTTCTTAAATAAAACCTTGAAGCCTCTGTTTATGTTGAAAGCCGTCTGCTGGGGAGTTAGTTGGGCACATGGAATGTTTCGGCACTGAGGCCAGAAATGAAGTTAAGCTTTCTGTCACACTGAAAGAAATTTCAGTCAGGCATATTGTACAAATAGTAAGGCACAGAGAGAATGAAAACCAAATACACATGGAAAAGAGCAAAGCTTTGGGATCCTCATGTGCCTGGAGGGAGGGAAGAACTCTAGCCATTGCATAAGGCTTCATATAAACTTTGTTATGAGCAAGATGACAGGATATCGGAGGAAAGTATCTTGGGGTGTAAAGGGTCATGGATTTGATATGCTCCCTTTCTATGGGTACTAAAAGCAACATATCCATCCGATTAGGCACAAAAATGAAGTAATAACCATTTAAGGGCTTATGAGGATCCCACATAGATATATTCAAGAAGCTATTTAGGATGAAGGGACCTGGTAAACAAGAAGGCAGAGAGTAAATAGATTAAAGATAATTAAAGAGTTTGACACTGTTGGGTCGATTTGAATGTATGCAGTGTGTCTGGGATGTTTGGGAGGGGGTTTGGATTTTACTGCATGCAGTCAATGGTAAAAAGTCTAAGCAGGTCATGTAAAAATTGACGAAAATAAAACATTTATACCACAGTCTGACGAAGCATCGTTAAACTGCAGCCTAATGATATTGTATCTCTGACTGTTTTGTGTCCACGGTGGGGGCAGAGGACCCGCCTTATAGCACACACATTATAACATTGCCCAAAACAGAGACCGCAGTTCTAAGGAAGACTCATGCTGACATCATCCTTGGAGACCAGCTTCACTTGTAAAGTGAATCTCCAAAAGAAAGGTTACGTATCTCTAGACTTCATGGATTGGACTAGCTAAGTGTTGTTGTATATGCATCTCCCTCTTCCTCTGTTTCTCCCATTTGATACTGGTGTCGTTAAAAGGAAGCTGGGATCACTGTCTAAATGCACTCATCTCATCGCCTAATATTGGGCTGCTCAGCAACTAATGACGTTAACGCGTGTTTGCATTTTTTCTAGGAAGCTATTAACTTGTTGGAACCAATGACAAATGATCCAGTGAATTATGTGCGTCAGGGAGCTCTAATCTCCTCAGCCCTGATCATGATCCAGCAGACAGAGATTACGTGCCCCAAGGTAAGCTATTGATAAGAGTGTGAACCACGTTAGCCAGGAGAATTACTGCTCCAATGTAAGCCTTTGATAAGAGGGTGAACCACATTAGACAGGAGATTTCCTGCTCTAATGCATTTTTCTAGGAGCTGATCTTTGCAATTGTTCTTTTGATGGGCACTTTCTGTGACTTTCTGATGATTATATGGTAATGCTTGTTTGATTTTATTTATCTTACTGAATTATGTATTTAACGATCTAATCTAATCTAATCTAAACCTTAAGTTTATATACCGCATCATCTCCATGAGAATGGAGCTCGACACGGTTTACAAGAACTTAAAATAGTGGGTAGAGAAGAAGAAAAAGGATTACATGAATTTATGTGTAGAAGGGGGGAGAGAAAGGGGGGAAGGATAGAGCTACAATTTGCTGAAAAGCCAGGTTTTCAGTTGTTTGCGGAATAACTGAAGGGAGCTCAGGTTCCGCAGCGGGGTGGTGAGGTCGTTCCAAAGACCTGTGATTTTGAAGAGAAGGGATTTTCCCAGTTTGCCTGAATAGTGGATGCCGCGTGGAGAGGGGAAGGCTAGTTTAAGCCTTTGGGCAGTTCTGGAGGAGTCGGGACTGGAGGAGTTGAAAGACAGTGGGATAAGAGGAGGCAGGATTCCGTGAATGATCTTGAAAGCCAGGCAGGAACATTTGAAATGGATTCTGGAGATTAGGTTTAAATGGTATATACATTTTTTTAAATAAAATAAATAAATAATGTGAGCCTTTGATAAGAGAGTGAGCCACATTGGCGATGAAATTTTCCTGCTCCAATGTAAGCCATTGATAAAGAGGATGAGCCACGTTATCCAGGAGATTTCCTGCTCCAATGTGAGCCTTTGATAAAAGGGTGAACCACATTAGCCAGGAGATTTCCTGCTCCAATGTGAGCCTTTGATAAGAGGGTGAGCCACGTTAGCCACAATGAAACCTTCTGCCCAATGTGTGGTGGCGGCCAGAAAAGCAAACAGGATGCTAGGAATTATTTAAAAAGGGATGGTTAACAAGACTAAGAATATCATAATGCCCCTGTATCACTCCATGGTGCGACCTCATCTGGAGTATTGTGTTCAATTCTGGTCTCCTTATCTCAAGAAAGATATAGTGGCGCTAGAAAAGGTTCAAAGAAGAGCGACCAAGATGATAAAGGGGATGGAACTCGCCTCGTATGAGGAAAGACTAAAAAGGTTAGGGCTCTTCAGTTTGGAAAAAAGACGGCTGAGGAGAGATATGATTGAAGTCTACAAAATCCTGAGTAGAGTAGAACAGGTACAAGTGGATCGATTTTTCACTCCATCAAAATTTACAAAGACTAGGGGACACTTGATGAAGTTACAGGGAAATACTTTAAAACCAATAGGAGGAAATTTTTTTTCACTCAGAGAATAGTTAAGCTCTGGAACACATTGCCAGAGGTTGTGGTAAGAGCAGATAGTGTAGCTGGTTTTAAGAAAGATTTGGACAAGTTCCTGGAGGAAAAGTCCATAGTTTGTCATTCAGAAGGACATTGGGGAAGCCACTTCTTGCCCTGGATCGGTACCATGGAATGTTGCTACTCCTTGGGTTTTGACCAGGTACTATTGACCTGGAATGGCCACTGTGAAAACTGGCTACTGGGCCATTGGTCTGACCCAGTAAGGCTATTCTTATGTTCTTATGCTCCAATGTGAACCTTTGATAAGAGGGTTTATTTTTTGCTAGAACTTTTTTTAAGCATGAAAATCAGTTGGACAGGTATAATTTCATAATATACACACATACAAGTAATTACTTATACTTTATAAAAATACCCAAATGAACCAAATGTGCCTCCTGAATACCACCCCCCCCCTCTCCAAGGCATAGCGTGTCATGTTGGGTCAAACTCCCCTGGAGCAATCAGCCTGGATATGTGATTGGTGGGATTTCTTTAGTTATTGTTAGTAATAGCTGACCTTAGGCATTTCCCTGTACCCGAGGGGTTTTGGTCTAGGCTTGTACCTGGGCTGGGACTCGGAGCATATCCTACATTGTAAAGAACTGTTTTAGACTCTTCAAGTCTTTTACTTAGATACTGATAGAGATATTTTACTTGTCAGCCTAGTAGTTAAGAATATACTGATGAGAACTCTCCTGTGGATATGAAATGAATGACAGCTGTTTTGTTCATCCATTCTGAGTCTGAGCAGCTCTTTTGAGTAATTCAACAAAATACTTAAGTTTTTGTTCTTTACTGGGTATTGGTGCTTTCCTTGGCCAATGAAGTAAATGATTAGAAAGGTTGTGAGCATAATTCAACAGGAGTTGGATATTCAGAAAGATATCAAATTTCTATTACTGGCTGGAAATCATAAGAGAACATACTTTTGTATATATATTCATGTAATAAAAGTTAAAAGACAGGAAAAATGTTTTATTTTGGTAAACTTGTTTGTTTTTAGGTTCATCTTTTTCTTTGTACTTTTTTTCATTTTCACTAGTCATCTATTCGTGCCGTGTTTGTCTTGATGGTTTTTTTACTGAACTCCTTGCCAGTGAGAAGGCTATTCTGGGTAGATGCAGAAGAATTACTCAGGAGTGAGAGTCTGTACTGTGTGAAAATATTTGGGTCTGATTTCTTATCTCTTTGTCTGTGAAGGGTTGGCCACTCTACTCTAAATTAGGCTTTGACTATCTTTCTTGCGATTTAGGAGCCAATGGCTGAGATCTTTCTCAATCCCCCTTCCCCTCTCATCATTGTCTCCATTGAAACAAGGAGAGGGAAGTGGAAGAAACTAATTTATATGTGACCTCCTCCAGGCCCTGATTCACTGTTTGGTTTTCATCTTCCTTGTCTAGGGAAAAAAGTAGGTTTGGTAAATAAGGCTCTTAATGCCCCCCCTGGATGCCATTGGCAGTAATACATAACATCAACCTCCCTCCTCACTCACTCCATCTCATTCTATTCACCCCCCACTCCCAAGATCACTGCCCATTCTCTCTCTCTCTCTTGGTTCTGTCATCACTCTTCATGCCCCGTGGTTACTGAGTCTCTCTTTTAGCCCATTCCACCTCACTTATCTCCTTCCTCCCTAGCCCTATCCATCAACCAAGCGACAGCAGAATGTCTTTTTGTTTGGGAGGTACCCAAGGACCATTTCCAGCTCCACCACCATCTCTATCTTTCCCTCCCTTTTCCCCCTTCTCTACCTCTTTCATTCCTTCCCTGTCTTCTCTTCAGCTTCTCTCTTTACCTTCTTTCTTACACCCCCCTAAGTATCTTTCTACTTCCCTTCCACCACCAGACATTTATTCCCTTACTTTGCTCCCCCATTGCAGCAATTCTTATAAGTTGCATAAGTGGTGGCATTGTGTGGCGAGCTGGGGTGGGGTCTTGAGCATCTGAACATGCTCAAGGCTTGCTGGCTCTCATACACAGATGCTCAAGATCTGACCCCAGCTGGCTAGTTGATAGTCCTCTGCTGGGGACCACACACTAGTTGATCAAAGGCTTTCAGTCCAGCCACAGTGACTAGCAACTTCATTGCAACACGGGACAGTGGCAGCTTATTGACTTTCTGGTTCTGTCTCCAGAATAACTGTTAGACTGTGTTTTCTTCAGCATTATACAGAATACAAACTCCCATGCTGTTCCTATGAGATTGTGTGAACAGTGAAGATGTTTGCACACCATATGGATCAAGCTCATGCTGGAATAAAACAGGTGTCCAAGAGGGTTGGGGGTATTAACGATGCATAAAGAGGCCCAGCTTGGAGGGAACGGGGACAAGTTGATGAGGGATGGTGGGAGTTAAGAATGATTGGGGGAAGAGAGTTTGGTGATAAATATAAGTTAATGAGAGAGATTCTGGAGAATCAACTTAATTGTATTTATACATTTTGCTTTGAATGTACCTGACCAGCACCTGAATTTCATGTTGAAGTCTTTGCCAATGTGGCTCTGGAAATAGAGCTGTTGACAAAGCCAAAGCTAGAACATGTGCCCTTGAGTTTCTTACAAAAATAGCCCTGGAGAAAAATATGATGATGATACAATAAATACAAATGGGGAAGAGAAGGGAACCAAATTAGGATGCGTGTTGTGAGTGGAGGTGCTGGTAGATTTTTAGGAGCAGAAAAAGAGAATGACTGGAGTTCCAATAGAAGCAATGGAAAGGGCCAAGATCTTATCTAGGGAATTTAAACATGTTACTATGTTAGGAGGTCAAACTGGAATGGTGATGAGTCAGGAGCAGCAGAGTTATCCATGCAGGATTTGTATTTCTATAAAAAGCTTATATAAGATAAAACAATATACAGATACCATATCCATTATTCACTTCATTCCTTCACTCACTGCTTCTATAAAAAGGAGCTTGTTAGGTACTAAAGAAAAAGGTAACACGAAGGGAACTTAGATGTATGTATACAAATGCTAGAAGTCTAGGAAACAAAATGGGAGAACTAGAGACGATAGCAAGACATGAGAACATGGATATCATTGGCATAACAGAAACATGGTGGAATGAAGAAAACAAATGGGACACAGTACTACAGGGATACAAACTATATAGAAGGGATCGAGAAGGGCAGAAAGGTGGAGGTATTGCCCTATATGTTAAGGAAGGAATAGATTCTGTTGGAATGATTACAACAGACAGGAAAGAGAAGCTGGAGTCCCTCTGGATCAAAATTCCTGGTCACAATGGCGCAGATACAAAAATTGGCCTTTACTATCGTCCCCCAGGACAGGCGGAGGTCACTGACTCAGAAATGATGGAGGAAATCAAACAAGTATGCAAGACAGGCAATGTAGTTATATTGGGAGACTTCAATTTCCCAGGAATAGACTGGAAACTAGGAGCCTCCAACTGCGGCAAGGAGGCCAAGTTCCTGGAGGTGCTAGGGGATTGCTTCCTGGAGCAAATGGTAAAAGAGCCGACAAGAGGCGACGCCACCTTGGACTTGGTCCTAAATGGTCTCACCGGACCGATAACAGAAGTAGAAGTCGTGGTTCCACTGGGAACGAGTGATCACAATGTAATCAACTTTAAACTTGACATCGGGAAAGGGAAACATGCCAAAACCTTAACCACCACCTTAAACTTTAAAAAGGGTAAATACGATTGCATGAGAGCCATGGTAACAAAACGACTCGAGAAGATGGTGGACAAACTTGAAACAGTAGACCAGGCATGGTGCCTATTGAAAAATACTATTGCAGAAGCACAAGATCTCTACATTCCGAGGATTTCCAAAGATCGGAGAACTAAAGGCAAAGGAGAACCAGCATGGCTTACCATACAGGTGAAGGAAGCCATAAAAGAAAAGAAGGACTCTTTCAAAAAATGGAAATGCACGAAGACAACCGAAGCCTGGAACAAACATAAAGATGAACAGAAGAAATGTCACAAGGCGGTGAGGGATGCAAAACAGGACTATGAGGAAAAAATAGCCCGGGAGGCCAAAAACTTCAAGCCCTTCTTTAGATACGTGAAAGGGAAAAAACCTGCAAAAGAGGCAGTGGGACCCTTGGACGACATGGGAAGAAAAGGGTACATCAAGGAAGATAAACAAATCGCAGACAAACTAAATTCCTTCTTTGCGTCTGTCTTTACGAAGGAGGACACCTCAACAATACCTGAAGTGGAGAAACTGTTTACAGGAGAAATAAAGGACAGCCTCACCACAGTTGAAGTGAACTTAGATCAGATATACTACCAGATCGACAAACTTAAAAGTGACAAATCCCCTGGACCGGATGAAATTCACCCGAGAGTCTTGAAGGAATTGAAGGTCGAAATCGGAGAGTTACTGCAAAAACTTGCAAACCTGTCAATCAGAACTGGTCAGATACCAGACGACTGGAGGAAAGCGAACGTCACGCCAATTTTCAAAAAAGGATCGAGAGGAGAACCGGGCAACTATAGACCTGTGAGTCTTACATCTGTCCCCGGCAAGATGATTGAATCACTGATCAAGGATAGCATAGTTCAGCACTTGGACACACATGACTTGATGAAACCCAGTCAACATGGATTCAGGAAAGGGAAATCGTGTTTGACGAATTTACTCCAATTCTTTGAGACCGTGAACGAGCAAATTGATAGTGGAAAGCCGGTGGACATAATATACTTGGACTTCCAGAAAGCATTTGACAAAGTTCCACACAAAAGACTTCTTAGGAAACTACAAAGCCATGGCATAGAGGGAGATATACAAAGATGGATAGGCAAATGGCTGGAAAACAGGAAGCAGAGAGTGGGCATAAATGGGAAGTTCTCCGACTGGGAGAAAGTGACTAGTGGTGTACCCCAAGGCTCGGTACTTGGGCCGATCCTTTTTAATATTTATATCAATGACCTGGAAAACGGAACATCCAGTGAGATCATCAAGTTTGCAGACGACACAAAACTCTGCCGGGCAATCAGATCGCAGGAGGACAGTGAGGAACTCCAGAGCGACTTGTGTCGGTTAGAAAAATGGGCGGAGAAATGGCAGATGAAGTTCAACGTGGAGAAATGCAAGGTAATGCATTTAGGCAGTAAAAATAAGGAATACGAGTACAGAATGTCAGGTGCAACTCTGGGAAAAAGTGAACAAGAAAGGGATCTGGGTGTACTGATAGATAGGACCCTGAAGCCGTCGGCACAATGCGCGGCAGCGGCAAATAAGGCAAATAGAATGTTGGGCATGATAAAGAAAGGAATCTCGAGTAGATCGGAGAAAGTTATAATGCCGCTTTATAGGGCAATGGTCAGACCCCACTTGGAATACTGCGTCCAACATTGGTCTCCCTACTTAAAGAAGGATATAAAACTGCTGGAGAGGGTGCAGAGACGAGCAACTAAACTAGTGAAGGGTATGGAGAAACTGGAATATGAGGATCGACTTAAAACACTGGGATTGTTCTCCCTTGAGAAAAGGAGACTGCGTGGGGATATGATCGAAACCTTCAAAATACTGAAAGGAATCGACAAAATAGAGCAGAAAAAACTATTTACATTGTCCAATTTGACACGGACAAGAGGACATGAAATGAAGCTAAGGGGGGGGCAAGTTCAGGACTAATATCAGGAAGTTCTGCTTCACACAGAGAGTGGTTGACATCTGGAATACTCTCCCAGGGGAGATTATTGCGGAATCGACAGTCCTAGGCTTCAAAAGCAAACTAGATGCATATCTCCTTGAGAGAGGCATATAAAGATATGGTTGGCTATAAAATAAGCCAGGTGTATACCTAGCAGGGCCTCCGCGTGTGCGGATCGCCGGACTTGATGGACCGAAGGTCTGATCCGGAGATGGCGCTTCTTATGTTCTTATGTTCTTAAAAAGAGAAGATTACTAATATGAAGGACTCGGGCAACAGTGTGTCCATTAGCCACTACTCCAAAGAGAGAAACTAAACTAAACCAGCTGTGGGATAGGAGGTAGTGTGGTTTCTTCATGGGAGATCCTAGCAGAGTGAGGTGATCGACTTTGCAATGACATTATTCCAAGCATTGTGAGAAATTGTAGAGGGATTTTCTGATGCTAGGAGTTGGGACAGGTGAGTGACAGATGAAGTTTAATGGGATTGAGTGCAAAATGATGTACAAAAATAGTCCCAGCTGTAGGTGCCCAGTTCTGGGAGCAGATTTGAGAGTCGTTTTAGCTATCACTATCTGCTCATTTACTTTGTTTGCATTTGAGAGTGAAGTTTTCAGCCCAGTATCACAGATGCCAGTAAAGCAAATACAGTAGGATGCTAGAAAGAAGAAGAACATTGAGAATATCTTGATGCCTTTCTGTGATTGCACCTTGAATACTGGGAGCAGTTCTGGTTTCCTGAGCTGAAAAAGAATATAGCAAAGCTGAAAAAGTTTCAGAGAAGAATAAGTAGGATAAAAGGGATTGGGACATCCTTCACTGGTTAGAAAAGAGACAAGGAGAATGGAATATGATAAATGTTTCTGAAATCAAGTAGCAGAAAGTACTCGGATATGTGAAAAATCAATAATATTAAAGATACACTTTCACAAGAAAGATACAAAAATGTCATATATAATGTAGACAGATAAGTTGAAAGCTTTTCTTCTATCAACTTGCATAGACAGCCCTGCTAAAGTTTTTATACTTGGGAGTGAAATGGAGGTTTTTTGCCAGTGAGGTTATCACCCAACTACCTTAATCCACCTTTGTGGTGGTGGGAGGGCTTCTGTCTGAGGCTTTTCCTCCATTTTTTTGAAACACATCCCTTTAAACTAAAGCAGCACTGTCTACATTATATATGACATTTTTGTATCTTTCTTGTGAAAGTGTATCTTTAATATCTAAAATCAAGTAGGGCAGAACAATAGTCCATGAAACGAATAAGCAACAGATTGAAACAAATTGTAGAAATGATTTTGTTCATAACAGAGTTAAGCTGTGGAATCAGTTGCCAGATGGTAGTCAAAGTGATCAACAGCCAGATTCAAGAGAAATTGGAAGATGTTCTTGGAGGAAAAATCCATTAAAAATATTAACAGGTAGACTTTCGAGAGTCATGCTCATCCTTGGAAATGAGCTCTAAGAAATCAATCTGTTTTTTTGGGATCTACAGAGTTCTTGTGAACTGAAGTGGCCACTGTCAGAGAGAGAGAGAGTGCTAGGCTCAATGGTCTTTGATCTGACTTGACATGACTTATCTTTATGTTTTTAATGTTTACAGGTTGCCATTATCTATGTGTGCCTTCTGTGAACCGCCTAGAAGTCGCAAGTTTATGGCGGTATAGAAAAAAATAAAGTTATTATTATTATTAAAGTTAGTTCTATTGACTTTTGTAGTTGGTGTCCTAAAATTTTCAGGACATGGATGTGAGGAGCACATGACCAACTTGCCAGAAATTTTCAGGGTCTTATGTAAGTGACCCTGGGCAGGTCCCTTAATCCTCCACTGTCCAGCTAGATTGTGAGCCCATTGAGACAGAGAGGGAAAATGTGTAAAGTAACTGTATGTAAACCACTTTGAGTGGACATAGCTGTATGTAAACCACTTTGAGTGGATATAACCCTGCTGGGAAAGGGTGCAGAGGCGAGCCACGAAGCTAGTAAAAGGTATGGAAAATTTGAGCTACAAAGAACGCTTCGGAAAACTGGGACTGTTCACCCTCGAAAAGAGGAGACTACGAGGGGATATGATAGAGACTTTTAAAATACTAAAAGGATTCGACAAAATAGAGCAAGAAACATCGTTATTCACATTGTCAAATGTGACATGGACAAGAGGTCATGGACTGAAGCTGAGGGGCAGCAGGCTCAGGACAAATGTCAGGAAGTTCTGTTTCGCACAGCGAGTGGTGGACGCTTGGAATGCTCTCCCAGAGGAGGTTGTGACGGAGACTACCATTCTGGGTTTCAAGCGCAAGTTGGATGCACACCTCCTTGCAAATCACATTGAGGAATACGGGTAATCAGGGTCTCCATCTGGGAGCATCTGGCTTGGCCTCCATGTGTGCGGGTCACCGGACTAGATGGACCTAGGGTCCGGTGTTATGTTGTTCTTGTACAAAAAGGTGGTATACAAGTCCCAATCCTTTCCCCTTATGGATATGTGCAGGTACACCTCCTAGAAGTTGGATCTTTGAGTTCGGGGTGGAACGTCTCGTTGGCATAGTCTAATGAAGGGGAAATAAAAGGGCAGATGATCCTCTCGCCATAAGCAAAGCAATTCCTTGGTTCATAGAAACATAGAAAATGATGGCAGAAAAGGGCCACGGCCCATCCAATCTGCCCACTCCAAAGACCAACCCCCTATCTACCTCCATGAAGAGATCCGACATGCCAATCCCATCTTTTCTTAAAATCTGGCAAGATTATTCCAGCGATCAACCACCCTTTCGGTGAAGAAATATTTTCTGGTATCGCCATGAATTTTCCCACCCTGTCCTAACCCCACCCTAGGGCAGCTCTGCTGAACCCAGAGAGATGCATTCACATTATGGAGCAACATCAATCCTCTCACGCTCACACTGGGTGAACGGTTTTCCTAGTCCCCTTTACTCACGGTCTGCCCAAGACTTAGGGCTCCTTATTCCCTAATATTTTTGAAATGGTTCATTCCTTGAATAAGAGGAAACTTCCTTAAACATCCTCTCTCATATCTATTCTTCATCAGCTGAAAACCTTTCATTTTCACTCATGCCTGAGATAGTGCCATTGTATCTTCTTGTATTGAAACGCAGGTCCAGCTGTGCCACTTTCAGACAGTTTCTGCAAACCCTTGGTCTGACTCAGTATATTCTGCTCTGGCAACTTTATAGAGCTCTTTGCTATTTTTAAAGTGGGAGTTGGTTTGTGTGAGAGCTAAGACCATCACCAGACAAAACAGCAGACATCCTGTCTCCTCTCCACTCCTATGCCTTCAAGCTGGCTCTTCTACAATCCTCCAGTTTTTATTCCCACCCCCCACTACATGTTCTCTGGGGACCTCATTTGTGGTGTCACCTTTTAAACATTAATTCTGTTTTCTTCCAGCATCAAATAGGTTGTAGTCGGTTTGAACTGCGCAGTGTCTTCTAGTCTGTATGAATAGAGTAGGATTCTGGCCAGCTCTTAGCGCTGTGTACTGCAGGCATTAAACAGGATAACTGCTGAGGAGAAGGTAGGGAGGGAGTTGGTGGTAGCTCCCACTGGCTCCTGGGCCTTGGAATGAAAAACACCATTGGAGACCTTAGGAATTCGCATGCAGTGACTTAACAGTGTATTAACTGACAAGGGGAATGTGCAGATGGTACTGAAAGTTACTCTTAAGGGACGGATAATGTGCAGCAGTTAGCATGTGAAAAAAGCCAGACTGAATTCCGTTGAGCCCAGCATCAGGTCGCAAGCACCTAATGGATCTCAAAACAAGATCTAATTCCCATTTTCAGAGCCTGAGAATGGCTCTCCTAAATCTAGCTGGCAAATAGTTTTGTATAGACTTTTCCTGCATGAACTAGTCCAGTCCTCTTCTGAATACTGCCACGATGGTCACGGCAATAGATTCCACAGCTTAATTATGCATCGTGTGGAAAATCTTTCTGCAGTTTGTCTGCTGGTCAATAGTTTCCTGAAGTAAGCGTATGCTAAGTGAATGTTTTTGCGCATGAAAAGATGCTTGACACACCCTTAACATTTCACACACATGCTTTGAGTTATTGTGTGTCAAGTCAGTAGCTACCCAGACAGTTCCCACCCACCATTCCTACCTGGGCAATTCCCATCTAGATCAATTTCCACTTGAACATTCACCCCCCCCCCCCCCCACGGGTATTGCTCTAGACATGACTGCACTGTTTGCAGCCCCTGAGTGTAAGGATTAGGGGAAGACTGTATATGTGCCGCCCTTGAGGGTTAGGTGGAGACCCTGAGTATGTGCAGCCCACAAGAGTTAGGGGGAGATCCCGAGTATGTGCAGCTTCCAAGGGTTAGGAGGAGATCTTGAGTATTAGGGGGTTTTTTGTTTTGTTTTTGTGGAATGGTTGTTTTTGGGGTTTTTTAATTATTATTATTGGGAATATGTCTGGTCATGGAGGGGAATTATCCATTTTGATAAGTAGGAATTGATCTAGGTGGAAGTTGGTGGGTGGGAACTGTCCGGTGGAAATTGGGTGGCTATTGACCTGGAACCGAATTACTATGTTTTAATTTTGGTAATTAATGTGGTAATTTCTGAATTTTAGTATTTCTTAGTAGTGCTGTCCAAGTCAGGAAAAAGGTTTTCGATTTGATTTTGCCAGCTGAATTGCTTTCTATGACATAACTTTTTTTTTGTGAGCAAAGGACCGAGTTGGTGTGAGCAAAAATTCTCTTGTTACATTACCCTGATGGTATTAAAAAATAGAAAATAAGATGATACTTTATTGAAAAGACTTAAAACGTTTTTCAGTTCTCAGAGGTCAAGACAGTAAGCCCAATCAGTTGGGTTTTCAAGATATCCCTAATGAATATGCATAAGACATATTTGCATGCCTGTATCCTCCATTATATGCATATATCTCTCATGCATATTCATTAGGGATATCCTGAAAACCCAACTGGCTGGGGGTCCCCTAGGAAAGGGTTAAGAACCACTGCAGTAAGCTATCCTGAGAAAGGAGGTTTTGGTCTCTATTGGTCAAAAATGTGAAAAGATATCATCTTAATTCTATTTTCTATTTATTAACCTTTATAAACCCAGGTACCATACTATATCCTGAATTAAAAATAAAATTATTTTTTCTACCTTTGTTTTCTGGCCATTTACTTCTCTGGTTTCTGCTTGCCTCTCTCTGTCTTAAGTCTCTTGCCAGATTTTTCTCTCTTCCTTTTCCTTTCAGCTTTCTTCAATTTATTTATTTATCTCTCTATCCAGCTTTAACTCATTCTTACTATCTAGACCTCAAGTTCCCTCTTTTTTACAGTCTATTGGCAGCTTCACATCTCTTTCCCTCACCCTGGCTCTCCTGTTTTGCTTCTTATTCCCAGTCTTTCTCTAACTCTGCCTTTTTTCTCTCCCACTTTTATATGGTATTTTCCCCCCTATATCTGCCCTTTCTTTCTCCTTCCATCATTATCTCCCTCCTCCCTGTCTCTCCCATAAGAACATAAGAATAGCCTTACTGGGTCAGGCCAATGGTCCATCTAGCCCAGTATCCCACCTTCATGGATGCCAATGCAAGTCACAAGTATCTAGCAAAAACCCAAATAGTAGCAGCATTCCACGCCACTGGCAGAGGTGCAAGCAAATTATACAAAACACTGCAATAAAGCGTATCGAGAATGTGAAAAAATTTGATCACATTACACCTCTATTAATAAAAGCCCATTGGCTCCCAGTATCACACAGAATTACATACAAAATCCTACTCTTGACATTTAAAACACGCAATTCAAATCTTCCAGAATTTTTTAGCAGAATTTTGATCCCATATGCCCCTACAAGAACCCTTAGATCAAATGCCTAACACCTTCTTGTTTGTTCCATCGATTCGTCAGTTAAGCATGACCCGATCAACAATATTTTCTGTCACAGCTCCCACACTCTGGAACACAATACCCACCGATTTACGTGAGGAAACAATATTAGAACGCTTTAAATCAAAATTTAAAACATTTTTGTTTAAAGATGCTTTTGACCTTTAACCCAAATCTAAGTCACAGAGAGAGGCAGAGGGAGTGAGAAGCTAAAGGGGAGAAAAGCACAGGCGAGAGAAGTAGAGGCAGGAGACTAAGAGGGGAATCGGCGAGAGTTAGCGCTGCCCACCCCTGACGTCGACCACCGAAGTTCCCCCTTAAAAGCTGTTCGGCGCGCATCAAAGGCAACCAAGCAGACACAGCAGGTACAAAGGACCCACAACCAGGCAGACACAGCAGCTACAAAGGACACACAACTAGGCGGACACTGCAGCTACAGAGGACACACAACCGGGCAGACACAGCAGCTACAGAGGACACACAACCGGGCGGACACTGCAGCTACAGAGGACACACAACCGGGCGGACACTGCAGCTACAGAGGACACACAACCGGGCGGACACTGCAGCTACAGAGGACACACAACCGGGCGGACACAGAGGACACACAGCCAGACAGATGCAGAGGACACAGGTGCAGAGAACACACAGCCAGGCAGACACAGCAGGTATAGAGGACACACAACCAGGCAGACGCAGGGGACACAGCAGGCACAGAGGACAGCCACAGCAGACACAAAAGACATCCACAGTAATCTAGCAAGCAAGCAGCAGACAGAAGCAGGATGTTGAGCTACCCAGTTTTCTGCACCGTCTGCCATATGTATGACTACCACCCCTCTGGGAGGCGGTCTTATGTATGCGCTCGATGTGGAGAGCTGGAGACCCTGAAAAAACAAGTCAGACTCCTGGAGGGCAGAGTACTGGAACTGGAGGCACTTCAAGCAGTGGAGGAGGAAGGCAGAGATGCAGAGAACATCAAGACAGAGGACACCATCAAGGAAGAAGTCCGAGAGCTGGAGAAGTTCATAGAGGAGGCATACAGGGAGGCTGTGGAAAATTACCAGAAACAGTGGAACTGCCAAGATACATCTACAGAGAGTGTGGACCACCCGATGGACAACCACCACGAAGAAATGGGTGACACAGTACTGAGAACAAAGGACACGGACCTACTGCTGGAGAATCAGAAGAAGATAGAGAGGACAGTAATCATCGTGGGGGACTCCATCATCAGACAAGTCGACAGCCACATAGCGGGAGGAAGAATGAATCGGCTGGTGACCTGCCTACCGGGAGCCAAGGTAGAAGACTAATGAGCTGTATCAACAGGATCATCGACAGTGTGGAAGAAGAAGATATGGCGGTGGGGACGAACAATGTGAGCAGCAGGAACTACAACAGGGAAGTACTGAAGGAACAGTTCCGGATGCTAGGAAGGAAGCTGAAGACCAGAATATAGAGGATAGCATTCTTGGAGATCCTGCCGGTACCCAGGGCTGACTAGAAGAGGCAGATGGAGTTGCAAGCAGTCAACACGTGGATGTGGCGTTGGTATGAGGAAGAAGGATTCCACTTCGTGCGCAACTGGACGATGTTCTGGGGGAAGAGCAGCTATTCAGGAAAGACGGACTCCACCTCAGCAGAGACGGAACGAAGCTACTTGCAAGCAACATCAAGAGAGAAGTTGAGAAGTTTTTAAACTAGGAAGAAGGGGAAAGTCGACCGAGAGAGAGAGAGAGAGTCGATGGTTCGGGAACCAGTATTCCCAGAGGATACCGTGCAGGAAGACAGAGAGAAAGACTCACCAGATCACAGGCAAGACAGGTCGAAAGGGACACAAGAGGGAAGGAAATGCAAGAAAGAAACAGGCCGCAAACTCAAGTGTATGTACACGAACGCAAGGAGCCTTAGGAATAAGATGGGTGAATTAGAAGCTATAGCACAAAAAGATAACGTTGACATCATCGGCATCACGGAAACATGGTGGACTGAGGAAAACGTCTGGGACACTGTGCTACTGGGATACAAACTATACCGCAGAGACAGAGTGGCTCAAAAAGGTAGGGCATTGCCATATACATCAAAGAGGAAATTGAATCTACTGGAGAGAACACGCCACAACTGACGGATAAGTTAGAGTCCCTAAGGGGCAAAATTCCAGGAACAACTGGCCTGGAAATGAAGATCGGCATCTACTGTCGATCCTCAGGGCAGTCCGAAGAAATTGACGAAGAAATGACAGATGAGATTAAACGCAACTGCAAGGGAGGCAACGTAGTTATCATGGGTGACTTCAACTATCCGGTGATAGACTGGAACCTAGGCACCTCCGGCTGCGCTAGGGAGACCAAGTTCCTGGATGCTGTAGGCGATTGCTTCCTGGAACAGTTTGTCAAGGAAAATACAAGAGGAAATGCAATTCTGGACTTAATTCTAAATGGACTGTGAGGACCAGCAAAAGATGTAGATGGGACACTGGGAAACAGCAATATGATCTGCTTCAATCTGGACACAGGGCGAAATATCGGTCCAGAACAACAGCCACTGAACTTCTGAAAAGGGAATTACGAAGGAATGAGACTCATGGTGGGGAAGAAAATTAAGAAGAGGATAAGCACTGTAAAAACACTAGCGCAAGCTTGTTCCCTTTTTAAGTCACCGAGGCACAAAATCTATATATACCACGTATTAACAAGGAATCCAAGAGGAAAAAGAACAAAGAACCGGAGTGGGTCACTGTAGAAGTGAAGGAAGCGATCAGAGACAAGAAAACTTTGTTTAAGAATGGAAAAGGTCAAAGATGGACGTAAACTGGAATAAACACAAACAACATCAAAGCAGTAAAAGGGACCAAAAGAGACTACGAGGAAAAAATAGCCAAGGAGGCGAAAAACTTCAAGCCATTCTTTCGATATATTAAGGGGAAACGACCCGCAAAGGAAGCGGTGGGACCGTTGGATGACCAAGGAATAAAGGGAGTGCTAAAGGAGGACAAAACAATCGCCAACAAACTGAACACATTTTTTGCGTCTGTATTTACCGAAGATGATATACACAGCATACCGGAACCCTTCAGGCTATATGCTGGAAATGAAGACAGGAAACTGGCAGGGTTGACGGTCAGTCTAGAGGAGGTATGTAGGTAGATTGATAGGCTTAAGAGTGATAAATCCGCGAGACCGGATGGCATCCATCCGAGGGTTATCAAGGAACTGAAAAGGACTATAGCTGGACTGCTTCAACTAATAGCCAATCTGTCGATCAAATTAGGAAAGATTCTGGAAGATTGGAAGATGGCGAATGTTACGCTGATCTTCAAGAAAGGTTCAAGGGGAGATCCGGGAAACTACAGACCGGTGAGTTTGACCTCAGTTCCGGGAAACATGGTAGAGGCGCTGATAAAGGACCGCATAATTGATCATCTTGACAGACACGGGCTGATGAGGGCCAGTCAGCATGGTTTCAGCAAAGGCAGCTGGTGTTTGATGAACTTGCCGCACTTCTTTGAGAGATAAACAGGCAGATAGACAAGGGCGACCCGGTCGACATTGTATATCTGGATTTTCAGAAGGCGTTTGACAAAGTTCCACAGGAACGACTATTTCGGAAAATTGCAAGCCATGGAATCGAGGGTGAAATACTCATGTGGATTAAAAACTTGCTGGAGCATAGGAAACAGAGAGTGAGGTGTAAATGGACAATACTCGGATTGGAAGAGCGTCACCAGTGGGGTGCCGTAGGGCTCGGTGCTTGGACCCATGCTCTTCAACATCTTTATAAACGATCTGGACATTGGTACGATGAGTGAGGTGATTAAATTTGCAGATGATATGAAGTTATTCAGAGTAGTGAAGACACATGGGGATTGCGAAGATCTGTAACATGACATAATCAAGCTCGAGAAGTGGGCATCGACATGGCAAATGAGGTTCAACATGGATAAGTGTAAAGTGGTGCATATCGGTAACAAAAATCTCTTGCACAAATACAGGATGTCAGGGGCGGTACTTGGAGAGACCTCCCAGGAAAGAGACTTGGGAGTTCTGATTGACAAGTCGATGAAGCCGTCTGCGCAATGTGTGGTGGCAGCAAAAAGGGCAAACAGAATGCTAGGAATGCTAAAGAAAGGTATCACGAACAGATCGGAGAAGGTTATCGTGCCACTGTGTTGGGCCATGGTGCGCCCTCACCTGGAGTACTGTGTCCAGCACTGGTTGCCGAACATGAAGGATGACACGGTACTACTCGAAAGAGTCCAGAGAAGAGCGACTAAAATGGTTAAAGGGCTGGAGGAGTTGCCGTACAGTGAGAAATTGGAGAAACTGGGCCTCTTCTCCCCTATGACACCCCTCCTCCCTCTCAGGGGGAGGAGGGGTATCATAGGAGATGGGTCACTAGTTAAGGAAAGCAGTGGCGATTGTTGATGGGTAACCTCGTGTATAAGTTTGACAGGGAGGAGAGGGCTGAGATAGACTAAACTGAGGAGAGTAGATGGAGAGGGGCAAAATAACAGGGATAGTGGGGAGGAGAAACCGGTCCGTTGGTCTCCTAATGCGTGTGAGGAGGGGTGCTCGGTGTGTGAGAGCGTGAGGGTACTTTGTATATACGCTGAAGACGTCCGTAACAATAGCTTTGGGGATTTAAAATACTGTATTTTTGCAATTTTAATTTCAGAATAGTCCATCCTGCATTTGTTTTTAGTGAGAGTGATCTCTAAGTCCCATTGTTACCTTCAGTTTAGAAGGCACTTGAATACCCATCTTTTCATTAAATTCATAGGCAACTAATTTCTTTTCAATCCACTCATTTCTTGTACTCTTTTATTGCTCTTTTGTAAACCGCATTGAACTATTTGGTTATGCGATCTAGAAATGGATTTATTGTATTGTATTGAAAAGAGGAGACTGAGAGGGGACATGATTGAAACATTCAAGATACTGAAGGGAATAGACTTAGTAGATAAAGGCAGATTGTTCACCTTCTCCAAGAGAGGTTAAAGTTAAAAGGGAACAGTTTCCGTACAAATGTAAGGAAGTTCTTCTTCACCCAGAGAGTGGTAGAAAACTGGAACGCTCTTCCGGAGGCTGTTATAGGGGATTCAAGCCAAAGTTGGACAAGTTCCTGCTCAACTGGAAAGTACACAGGTGAGGCTGAGCTCATTTAGAGCACTGGTCTTTGCCTTAGGGGTCGCTGCATGAGCGGACTGCTGGGCACGATGGACCACTGGTCTGACCAGCAGCGGCAATTCTTAGGTTCTTAATACTTAGTTTTCTATGATCCTAACTTACAGAAGGGCCCCTTCCAATTGTCCTTCCCTTTTCTGTCTCTCTATCTTATCCAACATGTAGTTTTCCACCTTCACCCTTATGACCCAGTACGTATGTTGAATTGTCTGTGCCCCTGATTTTATTTTTATTGTCTTTAAATATATGTATATATGTATGTATATGTATATATATATGTGTGTGTATATATATATATATGTATATGTATATGATGTATACCACTTAGAAGCCTGATAGGCAGAATATCAAATTTTAATAAAGCTTGAAACTTCCCCGATATTTTCCAGGAACTTGTCCAAACCTTTTTAAAACCAGCTACATTAATCGCTTTTACCACATCCTCTGGAAACGCTTAACTATTCTCTGAGTGAAAAAAATTTCCTTCTATTGGTTTTAAAAGTATTACTTTGTAACTTCAAGTGTTCCTCTACTCTTTGTAAATCATCTGCAGCTTATTCCCCCTCACCTTCCATCCAGCATCTTCCCACTTCTATACAGACTCAGCCCTCTCACTCTTCCCCACCCCAAACCATTTCCACCAGATTTTGCCCCCCTCTCTCCCCTACCCATCTTCCACCAGCATCAGCTCTACCCCTTCTACCATCTGTCCCCCTCTTTTACTCACCCCACATCCACCAGCGACTGTCTCCTAGCCCCCCCACCACTGCTACTGTTTTCCTGAAGCAGCAGTAGCAGTGGTAAATTCAAACAGACCAGACATATTTGCAGCTGCTGGCTCTGGCTTGGAAGTAGAATTGACGTCAGAGAGATCCCACAACCCGTCTGTTTCAGTTTACCGCCATTACTACTCCTGCTGCTGCTTTGGGAAAGCAGTGGAAGAATGGTGCAGGAGGGAGATGGTGCTGGTCCTGTCCCCACCGTCTGCATGCCCTTAATCAGGTAAGTTTGTTTTTGTGGGTTTTATGGGGGGGGTTAAATGATTTTGAATCAATTCAGCAGAACTGAATTGATGAATCAATTTGAATCAAGAATTGGACAGCACTACTGCTTAGTAAAAGGGGGCCAATGTCTGACAAGAAATTAAAGCAGCTCATATTAATTGTTGATGATACCTGTGAAACTGTGTTTGGAACTGGAAATCAGTTCATCATGGGTGAAGGAAGCAGAATAAAAATACCACAAGCAGTTCAGAGCGGTTTACAAAAGTAAAGGAGTCCTGAATACAGAGCAGAATCTATGAAACGCTCCAATCCTGACTTAATGTGTGAGATTCTTACCTGATGTAGACTGTATGGAGACGACACACACACAAGGAGACAAAGTATTTCATCTTTAGAAAGGCCAAGAAACCCGGAAGGACTGTCGGAATGAGGCCTTTTTATGGCTGTGTCCTTTTTAACTGCTGAAGCTAACTCTGTTATGACTAAGCATGGCATGTCTTGTTTGTAGCAGGAAGATATATTTTCCAGTGCTTCTGATTAAATGAGTTAGGCAAGCTCTATCAGACTGGTAAATTATTTCTGATTAGTTGGAAGTTAGAGATTATTGTAGCAAAATTACATTTGTTTTCCTCCAAGAGCTCTTGAAAATGACATTTGCTTGCTCTGCTGACTTTGAGATTAATGGTCATTATAGAGTGCATGGAAATACGCAGAGAAATGATTCGTTCTTCCCACAGACCCGACTGCTTGGGCTGCTTTGATGTTATCCTGCTTTCTCTTTCCCAGATCAGACAGCCATTTTCATTATGTGTTTCTTGTTGGCTAAATCGAAGATAAAGAGCTAATGTTGTCCTTTAAAATCAAAGTTTTTGTACTGCTATGATGATAGAACGAATTTGCAGCCAGGGCAGTCTGGCAGACTCAAATACAGAAATATATAGATGTTTACGGGAAATGCATGCTTTTGGCAGGACCGAAGAGGCCAGATAAAACAGTAATAGTGATGGTATAGGCAGCTAGTTAGGTTAGCAAACATCTTTGTGAGTAGACTTGAGAGGACTTGGGTGTGAATTAAATGGGGGATTTGGTGGTAGAGTGGAAATGGTAAATATGAACAAATGAAGGCTGACTTTGTTAGCTTTTTAAGGCTTTACAAAATTCTTTTTAGACGGGCTTTTCCTAATACCCGATGAATGATTTTTGTTGTTTATACATTTTGAGGAGCAGTTTGGGTCAGGTAGGGTTGGGTATTAGTTCGCTGTGCAGAGAGGTTCTGAATAATTGTTTTCTTGCTGATATTTTGGGTTTTAAGAGTTCTGAAACTTGTAAATGTTTGGTTGTAATTAGCCAGATAACTGTGGTAATTTGTTTGGGAAATAAATCCTTTCACTAAATAAACAACTGACTTGGATGAGGAGCAATATCTAATCTAATCTGGGATTTGAGTGGCACTATGCCTAAAAAGCTTCAAGGTAATTTACAGAACAAATTAAGGAGATACAATTTCGTACAATACAAAGGATGCTACAGGAGATACATAACAATATGGATTAAGTGATAGAGTTGAGCAGAATTGTTGCAGGAGTAGTGGAGAGACTTAGTCTCCAAGGTCATTGAGGTAGCAAGGTGTCTGTAAGCTCAGGGGTCATTTGAAGAGAGAAGTCTTTAGTTTAGCTCAGATCTGACAACTGGTAGCTGGAATTACCGGGACAGATTGGTCTTTTTCAGCTATGCTACTGCTGAGGGGTTGCGCATGTCTAGATGTGTCTCGATCACAGTTCCTCTTTCTTCTCTCTCTATAGTGTTGATATTGCAATGACAGGGTCCTTCCTTTCCCTGAGATGTTGTTGTCATCTCCTCCAGGGCTCATACTGGTTCTTCAGTTCAAGGGCAGGTGAAGTCACAGTATCAAACCTGCAGTGTTTTATTTTTAACAAGTTTAGTTTATTCTGACAACTTAATCTTTACAGGACTTGGCCTCATAAAAGGATCAATAGAGCCTATCTTCATCTAAAGCTCTATGGAATGTTCTTGATCTTGAGATATGGATATGAAATAAACTTAGCTGTCAGTTGATAGTAGAGTCATATTACGTTCAGTGCCTTTCATTTTTGCTGTTTGTCAAAGAGTTTACCGAGCAAAATGAAACATGCTTTCCACCACTTCCTATGAATCTAGACAAGCAAGTTCCGTAGAGAAGGTAATGAGATTGCTGCAGTTTCTAGCCATAATTGTACATTATTTGTCTTTTAAATGTCATATAAACTTTCTCCTATCTTGTTATCTTTGTCTGAGTTGTATAACCCACTCCTCTGTTGGAAGCAAAATGTTGACTCTTCTTAGTTTTATTTTCAGGATAAAAGTTTCTTCACCCATCTAATTGATTCTGCTTTGCCTTTGAGTTGTCCCAATCTATTGGCCTTCCATGTTCTCCTCCTATTTAGAGCAGTCATGTCCTTCTAACTTAAGGTCTCATCTGAGTGCTTATGTTGCTGCTCTCTTCCATTCATTCATCTTCCCACTCTCAGTAATGAACCTGGAATTAGTTTCTCTCCTAATATGTTTGTCTGGGCTGTATCTTCCCGTTATCCCTGGCACTATTCAGAATGGCCTATGAAACTTGGCAATTGTCACTTTTTCGTTCTGTTGAGAGTGTTTTAGCCATGAGCTTAACAGAAAATATGCCAACGTTGATTTTGATTCCTTTCAAAATTAGCTGAATAATCCAGCTGCATACAGCATCTGCTAGCTGCATTTTAATTTTATTTACTTTAAATCTGCCTGATTTTACACTATGGCATGGAGTGTTGGCCTGTTTTACTCTCAGAGGTAGGATGAACTCATTGGCATGCTGATTGGTGGTTGGTGATTCACTGCTTAAACTTGTCCTCTTTATCTGGAGAAGACTCAGCTAATAGCAAAAAAGCCTTTCCAGAAATCTGAAGATCGTAGAGAGAAATGCTGAGGTCTAAATGAATTCTTGGTATATAAAACCCCCAATCAGCAACCAAAGAACACAGGTTCTCCATGGACAAGCAGGATGAGTCAGCCACACACTGGTGATGTCATTGGATAGTACCATGGACGAAATAGCTCTCTTAGAGCTCAGGAAGCCTTGAAAAGGGGGGCCCTTTCACAGTGCCTACCCATTTCTGTCTCAGTCTCTTTTCATTTGCCTCCTAATTTTTTACCATTTTTCTCTTAACTATCTCAACACAGACCTACTGTAACCAGCAAACCAGAATTCAAAAATTACCCACACTGCAACAAAAAATGAAACTCATGGATTCCTATGTATTCTGTCTAGGCCCCCTCCCCCCCCAATCAGGTTGAGGCCTACTTCCACTGTTTACAGGGCCACTTGTGATTGCACCCTTGTATCTTAAGTCACCATGGAATCAAGGAACTCAAGTTGGACATCCATAGTGTTTAATCTTAAGATGGGTATAGAGAGGGCTCATTCAAAAGACTTTCTAGATTTTAAAAAAACTAACTTTGTTTGGATGGGGGGATTACATCAAGGAATTGTCTGGATGGGAACATCTGGAAGGAGTGGAAATGCAGTGGGAAAAACAGAAAGGAGTAATTGTAAGAGCAAGTAAGAACAATTGTCAGGCAAGTAAGTAAAAGTAAGAGGAAAAGAAGGCCATTTTGGTTCTCAAAAGTAGTAGCTGAGAAGGTAAGGAATAAGAGGTTAGCTTTCATAAACTACAAAAGATCACAGAAAGAGGAAGACAGGCAAAAATATCTGGAAAAGTTGAGAGGCTGGTCGTGTAGTCAGGAAAACAAAGACGCAAATGGAAGAAAAAATAGCTGACACGGTAAAATGGGGAGACAAGACATTTTTTAGATATATTAGTGATAGGAAGAAGTGCAAAAGTGGCATTGTGAGACTCAAAGGTGAAGGGGAGGAATATGTAGAAGCTGATAAAGAAAAGGCCGAATTGCTTAACAAATATTTCTGTTCTGTGTTCACGAGAACCACATTTGGTAGTGCGCCTTTTTGTCCCTGATGTCCAAAGGCAGAGATAGCATAAAACTACTTCTGAGACTCATTAGGAATGCCACCATTTTAAAGTCTTTGATGACTTCTCAGCCATCTCATCATGCTTCAAGGTCTTGATGCTGTTGTAATCTCCAAAAGATAAGAAACGGAACAAGACTTCACCCAACTACTCTATGCCTTTGTCCTTACATGCCTAGATTACTGCAATGCTTTATTCAACGGTCTTACAGCAAAAAACACCAAACGACTACAGCAAGTTCAAAATGAAAAACCTACAAGCTTATGACCCAGTCTCTCCAGCACTGATAATTGGCCCACTGGTTGCCCATAACCAAACGTTGCATTTTCCAAGACCTAGTGTTGGCATATAAATCACTCTACAATAGGGGTCCCCAACCCCTGGTTCATGGCCCACTAGCTGACTGCAGCTGGCTGACAGCTGGGTCATGAGAGAACTTCCATACCTCAGCAGAACCCCGCCAACCACTGACCTCCGTGCTGAAAAGCAGGAGCACTAAACAGGCTGCTTTGCTGCCTTCCCCCTGCCTCCGCGTCACTGATGACATCATTAATGATGCGGTGGCAGAGGGAAGGCCTGGTGGAATAGGCAGTGAAGCAGCCTGTTCAGGGTTGCTGCTGCTGCTGTTTTTCAGAATGTCGGGGCCTCACGGTCAGAGGGTCATCGGGGTTCTGCACGTGGGGGATGGGAGGGAGAGATGGAAAGGTGCACAGGGGGATGGGTTGGCGGGGTCATCGGTTCTGCTGCACGTTTCTTTTTTACCTCTGATGTCCGGTCATTGGTGTCAAAAAGGTTGGAGACCATTGCTCTTACAACATGACACCCAAATACTTTTCAGACAAACTTCCTCTCTACACCCCAGAGAGAAAGCTACGCTCCTAAGATGAAATATGCCTACAAATAACATCAGGACACTCCCTCCAACTCCAGACAGCCTGGAAACGAACCTATTCCCATTTCTTACCAAACCTCCTCCTCCTATCAGCGCCCTTAAAGGACTTCTTAACTTTAGAAAATCTGTAAAAACCAATCTTTTTGCCCAGTCACTCCCTCAACCCTTCACCAGCGTCCTATATGAAGATATATTGCAACACACTGTGTGTATGTAAAACCTATATTGTAACCCTGAATGTAAACTAACCCGTTCTGAGCTCTTTGGGGAAGATGGGATATAAATCTGAATTAATTAATTAAATTGAAAACATTAGAGAGAATCTGTTTCTTGCACTGGAATTATGGCAGATGCATCCTGCCTCTTAGACAAATTTCTCCCTGTCCCCGTGAGTTCTGCCCCATCCCTGCAAGCTCTGTCCTCATTTGCACAAGCCTCGAACACTTGTGCAGATGAGGACAGAGCTTGTAAGGATAGGACAGGGGACGGGGACAAATTTGTGCCATTGACCCTCCTTCCATCTGCTTCTGCTCTGTTTAATGTGTGATGCTGGGAATGGTTTCGTTTAACATACATTGGGAAAGATATCCAACCTAGCTTTTAACAGAAACCTTATGGCAATTCTGGATGAAAGACACTAATCCCTCATGGTATCTCCTTATCCTAGCTTTGTGTAACTGAAGAATTTTGAGTACTAGTTGGCATTAATACGAGTATATCCAAAAGTTTCTCTGATTATTATTATTGTTTGGGGGTTTTTTTTGGCAACAGCAGAGGTTCCTGGGCCCTGCATGGAACATGAATAACTTTGTTTCTTTTTGGGGAAGTTCTCCCCTTCCTCCCTAAACATCTCCGGTCTCCTTGACCGGTGTACCACTGTAATGCGATGGCAGACTGTAGACGCCAGTGTGAACATTAGCAGTTCTGCTTTGCTCTGCCGGCCTCACCCAGGCTCTGCTTCCCTCATTTGATTACTATGTGAATTCCAGATCCGAGTCACGTGGCTGACAATGTTTCTGTTCTTTCAAAGCTGTCACGTTGGCTTATGCAGAGCTAGTGACCCTATACCTAATGTTAAGTGAGGAAAGCTTCCCCCTCCATTTTTACAGTGATGCACAAAAGAAACATTTCCAGAAAATTAGTAACTCAAAGATAAATCACATTTGCCTTGCATCTCTGACACCAAAGATGCAAATAAGACCACTTATCAAAATTGATGATGATAATTTGTGCCCACTTCATTCCTATATATTAGGGGGAAACCTGAAGTTTCAGATGGGCAACATCTATGTCTACTGATGCCCACAGTATGGGAAATAAGATTCTGGATATAGAGCAGAGGTAGGGAACTCCAGTCCTCGAGAGCCGGAATCCAGTCGGGTTTTCAGGATTTCCCCAATGAATATGCATGAGATCTATGTGCATGCACTGCTTTCAATGCATGAAAACCCGACTGGAATACAGCTCTCGAGGACCGGAGTTCCCTACCCCTGATATAGAGGCTGCTATGGATTTAGTGCTGGTCACAGAGACGTGATTGCTGAGTTACTCATCGGTTAAAAAAAACCAAGTGCCTATTTTCATCTACATTTTCCTATCAGGCTGTGAAGTTTTGGCATCCATTACCTTCTTTTATGAGATCTGAAGCAGATTATCTGCTTTTTCACCATAAGCAGTGGTGGCTGAGAAAGGGATCTGGGAAGAATTGCAAAGCAATAGTGAGAATATTATAATGCCTTTGTATCTCTCCATGGTGATGTTTCTTGGAGGGGAATACTTCTTTAGACCATGAGAGTCTTTAGCTGCCATCCTATTCTATGTTATCTAAGTTTATTACATTGCTCATATTCTATGTTAATCTTTAAAACATCCTGTTTATGAGGGAGATTTTGTGAACCTGGGCTTTGGGCTAGCAAGTGCATTTCTCCACTTGATACTTTCTGCCTAGGCTGATCAGTAACATTATACAGAACCCTCAATTTAATGATTGCGTTTAACCACTCAGACTCTTACTTTGTCTGCTGTTCACAACTAGTACCTAAGAAACCATAAACTAGATTGTTAGCTCCCAAGAGTAGGGACTGTCCAGTGCGTGTCTCTGCTTCACATGTGTTTTGGTTTCTGTTGTATAAATCATATTGACAATTGAAAACTTTAACCTTTTCCCTTCCTTTCCAACAGGTCAGCCAGTTCCGACAGCTGTATTCAAAAGTTATTACTGACAAACACGATGATGTTATGGCCAAATTTGGCGCTATCCTGGCCCAAGGCATTCTGGATGCAGGTAATGACTTGCTTTTTACAAGGAAAGGGTCGCTTGTTTCTTCTCATCATTGGGACATGGACCCTACAGAGACGAAGGGATGAACGTGAACACTGTTCTCCATCTTGGCAAAGGGGTCAGGAGTTGAATTTGTAGCTCACACCTTTTTCAGTAACAGACCAAGAGTCTGATGGTCAGAACCACTCTGCATAATTGCAGAAATACGAATTTCTTCCTGCAGAATATGGGATTCAGCAAGACCCTCCTGTACATCAGAATGAAATAGGGTCTAGTATGTAGTCACGTCCACATAGAAAGCACTGCAGCTTACTTCACTTGCTCGGTTGTCCAATTGCACTGTTTCTTCCTAAGTCATTAGATGATTATTAAAATAAATTTTCTTCTTTCTATGGCTTGACATGTTAGAATACAGTAACCCAATGTGGAAGGTTGGCTCCCTGGTAGAGCTGCTTTCTCTGCACTCAGAGGTTGTGAGACCAAAACCCTGGGCAAGTCACTAATTCCTGCAGTGCCCACCACTTTGAATGTCAAAGCCACAGAAAGGCAGTATACAAGTCCCCATTCCCTTTCCCTTTCATAAACTCCAGGTATATCTTAGCAGGATCCTGTATGGAAGAGAGCCTTTACAGGAATTGCTATTGTCATACATTCCATTCTCCCTTGATTACCATGAATTGCCACTTCCTTCCCCTTGCTTCTTATTATTGTTTCCAAAGATGTAGTTGCAGAATTAAAAGTAAAACAAGTAGCAGTCACAAACTACAGATCACAAGAAAAGAATATGAGTAAAGAACATAAAGATTATTTTCAGGTACATAGAGGAGAAGATGAAGGCTAGTAATTGGAATTGCAAGGCTCAGAGCTGAGGCTGATGCATGGAAAGTGGTAGGGGAAAAAGGAGAAATGCTAAACAAATACTTCCGTGTTTCACAGAAGAAAATCCTGGAGAAGGCCCACAATGATTTAATAATAGTATATATCAGATGCCTTAGAGGGCAATAATCAAAAGAAACGCCTAAGTCCTATTTGGACGTAGGGCGCTAGTCGTCCAAAGTCGGCACTGGTAAAATGTCCATTCTTGAAAAATATGTCTAAACTATTCCGTTTTTCAAAAATAGTCTTATCTGTATGTCCAGACCGCCACTACATTTATCTTTATATCACATTCTCAACCAAAAATTCATCCCAAGTCCTAAACACCCAGAACAAGACCTTTTGAACATGGAAGGGGCCAGTATTGTGAAGGATTAGCCACCCAGACATAGCAGCAGAGCAGTGGGATACCTTAAAGGGCACTGCTGTGAACTTCGCAAAAAGGGAGCCACATAAATATCTCACCAGAACTCCCTTATAAGGTATGGTGAGCCCCCCAAAACCCACTATACCCACCTGTCTACAACCCCAGTAGCCCTTATGGTTGCAGGTGGCACCTATATGGCAGTACAGTAGGGTTTAGGAGTGTTTGGGTGGACTCGCATTTTCCACCATGAATGCAGTGGTTAGAGTGGCTTATGGGCCTGAGTCCTCCTCTCAATGTTTCACTAGCCCACCCCCAGGCTACTTAAGCCACCTCTGTTTAGCTCTACTAGGCTTTCCTATAGCAAGTGCTGATGTTCTGGAGGCAGGTATGTATGTTTTTATTCTGAACTTTGTGGGGGTGCAACGGGGTCAGTGAACATGGGAGGAGTGTGGGTAGGTCTTTACTTTGTCTCTGCAGTGGTTATCTGGTCACTTTCAATACCTTTTGGGAGATTTGTGCCTTTTGGGCACTTATGCATGTCTTTACAGCTTCTGACTCACAACGTATAAGTTTTATGAAGGCAGTCTCGTCAGACCTTTGATTATCCCTGCAGAACAACTAAGTCTAGGTTAGAACATAAGAATTGCCATCTCCGGATCAGACCCTGGGTCCATCAAGTCCGGCGATCCGCACACACAGAGTAGAGGTCTGCACGGGAACGGGGATCGCGGGGATCCCGCGGGTCCCGCGGGGATCCCGCGGGTTCCCCCCCTGGCCCACGGGACTCCCACGGGGACGCCCCCTGGCCCACGGGACTCCCACGGGGATGCCCCCCTGACCCACGGGACTCCCACGGGGACGCCCCCTTGCCCACGGGACTCCCACGGGGATGAAAACAACCTACCTAAATTCTGGCGATGCAAGTCTGGCGTCGCGTCGGGAAATAGCCATGTTGAGCAGTGAGCTCAGCACGTACACAGATGAAAGCCTTGCTTGCTGATTGGTCCGGCGGCCCCGCCCCACCGTGCCGCCGGACCAATCAGCAAGCAAGGCTTTCATCTGTGTACGTGCTGAGCTCACTGCTCAACATGGCTATTTCCCGACGCGGGCATTAGGCTGTTTTTTGTCATTTCGGGTGGGGGATGGCAGCGGCAGCAGCAGCCTGAAAAAGAAATCATCCTGGCCGGGTTCGGTGTCATGCTCCGGAGCTTCTACAGCCTTCCTATCTCCCTCTCCCTTCTACCTGCGGCTCTCTTCGGCAACTTAGCAGCAACGATCGACACAAGCTTCTGGCGTCGGGGCCTACCCTCTGCGAGTCCCGCTTGTTTCAACTTCCTTTTTCCACAAAGGTGGGACTCGTAGAGGGAAGGCCTCGATGTCGGCAGCTTGTCTTGATCACCGCTGCTGACGAGTTGCTTAAGAGAGCAGGGGGGTGTTGCCAGGTGCAGGTAGAAGGGAGAGGGCCAGATGCAGGACTCGTGGGTGAGGGAGGAGAAGAGAGAGGGGAGAGAAACAAAAGGAAATATTTCATACTGGGCTGGGCCGGAGTGGAGAGAGGGTGGAAAGATTCTGGCTACAGGGTGCATTAACAAAGGAAAAAGGGGGAAAGCTGAAAATGGAGATAGTGACACAAAGAAGAGAAAGGGTAAGCAGGACCTTCTGAATAAGGATAGAGATACAGAGGGGACATGAAGAGGAGGTGAAATAGAGACATAGAAGTAATGCTGAAAAAGTGTGTGTGGGGGGGGGAGATAAAGACATTGAAAGGGCAAATGGTGAATATGGGGTAAAGACAAGGACAGAGACAAATGAAGATTCTGAAAAAGTGGTGAGATAGGGATATAGGTGAGATGGACACAAAGAAGGGTGATGCTGGAAAATAGGTGGAATGGTAATTCTGACAGACACAGAAGGGAAATGCTGGATCAAGGAGAGATGGGGCTCAGGCTGGATGGAATGAGGAGAAATGCCTTGTTGGCCCGGAACTTCCTCTCCTACGTCAGAATTGACGTCAGGGAGCGGAATGCTGGTCAGCGCGACGCTTCTGCAGGGAAAGCTTGGGACAGCGGTGGCTTGGGGACTATTCCCCGATGGCGGTGGCAGCAAACCGAGTGGCTTGGGGGAGGGCACGGAGAAAGAAAGAAAGGGGGCAGACAGAGAGACAGAAAGAAGGGGGAACAGGGAGACAGAAAGAAAAAGTTGGGGGAGAGAATGAGGTCTGGAGGAGAGGAAACATACAGGAGGCTGAAAGAAAGGAAGAAAGATTGGATGCACAGTCAGAAGAAGAAAGTGCAACCAGAGACTCATGAAATCACCAAACAGCAAAGGTAGGAAAAATGATTTTATTTTCAATTTAGTGATCAAAATGTGTCTGTTTTGAGAATTTATATCTGTTGTCTATATTTTGCACTATGGCTCCCTTTTACTAAACCGCAATATTGTTTTTTAGCGCAGGGAGCCTATGAGCATTGAGAGCAGCGCGAGGCATTCAGCGTAACTCCCTGTGCTAAAACCTACTATTGTGGTTTAGTAAAAAGGGAGGGGGTGTATTTGTCTATTTTTGTATTTTGTTACCGAGGTGACATTGCATAGAGTCATCTGCCTTGGGAAATGTATATGGCAGATATCTTTGTTTTGTGTTCAAAAGAAAAGGAAATGCATTTCTGGTTTTATTTCTACAGTGTTGAAGTACTTGTTGGCCCTTGCTGTGACTGGTGGGGATCCCCAAGCACCGCCAGCAGAGGACCTCCTCTAGAGATGGTCAGAACTCCCCTCCACCAAGCGCAGCAGTCGCTGGCAGCATCCATGAGCCACTGAGGTGCCAGCATCTGTGACTCAGGGACGCTACTGCTGCCTGCCAAGCTTGGCAAAAGGGACCCCAGGCCAACTGCAAAGGAAGTCCTCAGCTGACAGTTTGTGGGTTCTCATCAGCTGAGTATTTATATTTTATATTTACATTAGAGGTTCTGGTAGAAACCCATTTACAAAGTATGTATTCTTCCCAATTAATATTTCCAAATTAATAGTCTCTTTGCTTATTTGTAAATGGGTCTCTACCAGAGCCTTTAATTCAGTAGCATAATTAAATAAAATAACTATTTCTGAAGTTTATAGGGAAGGATGGTGACGGAGGGGATTCCTCGCGGGGACGGGTGGGGACGGAGGGGATTCCTCGCGGGGACGGGTGGGGACGGAGGGGATTCCTCGCGGGGACGGGTGGGGACGGAGGGATTCCTCACGGGGACGGGTGGGGACGGAGGGATTCCTCACGGGGACGGGTGGGGATGGGTGGGATTTTGGCGGGGACGGGTGGGGACGGGTGGGATTTCTGTCCCCGCGCAACTCTCTAACACAGAGGCCCCGCCAGGTGTACCCTGGCATAGTTTTAGTTCCCATATCACTGTATGCTTCTCAAGGGAGATGTGCATCTAATTTACCCTTATCCGTATTACTCTATGCCACTCTTAAGGAGATGTAAATCCTAGAACGGTGGATTCAGCATTCCAGGTGTCCACCACTCTCTGCATGAAACAGAACTTCCTGATATTCGTCCTGGACCTGTCCCCCCCCCTCAGCTTCAGTCTATGTCCTCTTGTCCGTGTCACATTGGACATTGTAAATAACTGCTTTCCCTACTCCATTTTGTCAAATCCTTTCAGTATTTTGAAAGTCTCGATCAGATCCCCTCGCAGTCTCCTCTTCTTAAGAGAGAACAACCCCAGTCTATTAAGTCATTCCTCCTAGTCCAGGTTCTCCATACCTTTCACTAGCTTCATTGCTCGCCTCTGCACCCTCTCTAGCAGTTTTATATCCTTCTTTAGGTATGGAGACCAATACTAGATGCAATATTCCAGGTGCGGTCTGACCATGGCTCTGTAGAGCGGTATTATAACTTTCTCTGATCTACTTGTAATTCCCTTCTTTATCATGCCTAGCATTCTATTTGCTTTCTTCGCCGCCGCCACACATTGCGCCAACAGTTTCAGGGTCCTATCTATCAGTACACCCAGGTCCTTTTCCTGTTCGGTCTTTCCCAGAGTTACACCTGACATATTATACTTGTGATCTTTATTTTTTCTGCCTAAATGCATCACTTTGCATTTTTGCACATTAAAATTCATCTGCCATTTATCTGCCCACTTCTCCAATTGATTCAAGTCGCTCTGGAGTTCCTCGCTGTCCTTCTGCGATTTGATTGCCCGGCATAGCTTTGTGTCGTCTGCAAACTTGATGATTTCACTGGATGTTCCTTCTTCTAGGTCATTTATGAAAATATTAAATAGATGGGTCCAAGTACCGAGCCCTGGGGTACACCGCTAGTCACTTTTTCCCATTCTGAGAACTTCCCATTTATGCTCACTTTCTGTTTTCTGTTCTCTAGCCATTTGCCTATCCATCTTAGTATATCTCCCTCTGTTCCATGGCCTTGTAATTTCCTGAGAAGTCTTACATGTGGAACCTTGTCGAACACTTTCTGAAAGTCCAAGTATACAGTATCCACCAGTTCTCCACTATCAATTTGTCTGTTCACTGTCTCAAAAAATTGAAGTAGGTTCATCAAACATGATTTCCCTTTCCTGAGCCCATGTTGACTGGCTCTCATCAGGTCATGTGTCTAGGTTGGCCCACATCTCGCCCTAAGCACTCCTCCAAAAACATCCCTTCAGCTCTGGGCGCACAGCGGGATTCAAAAACCTAAAATGTCCCTGGATACATCCTAAAAGCCGTTTTGATTATTGGCACTTGGACAGACCTGTCTTTTAGATCGTCCAAGTGCCGACTTGGGCAGGTTTTTAGATATATTTAAGTTTTGACGATGAGCCCCATACTGTTCACTAAAGAAAGCACTTATGAGCACCTTGAAAACCTGAAAGTAGACAAAGCCATGGGGGCCAGATGAGTTACATTTCAGGATACTGAAGGTGCTCAGAGAGGTTCTGGCAGATCCTCTAATTGAATGTGTTTAATAGAACCTTGGAGATGAGGAAGGTCCGTGGCTTGTAGAAGGGTTGATGGTAGTCCCTCTTCACAAAAGTGGTAACAGAGAAGAGGTGAGAAAGTGTAGAGCAGTCTTTCCTTGGTAATAGAAAAGTAATGAGGGCGCTGCTGAAAAGAAAGATGGTTGACCTTCTGTTGCTTATTTTTTCACATAAAAGGATAGGTTTTGCACTGTTATATTACAAATTGTTTGTTCTAAGAATTTATTATGTGAAGTGAGAAGGACCTTCAGTTTATATGTACCTGACCTGAACCTTATGCAAATGAGAGAGTCATTTATAGATATCCTTATAGGTTCAAATGAACAGTGAAAGATTCCAACTTACTATGTGTGCCCATGAAAAATCAAAATAAATCCAATCAAAACTGACATTCTAATTGACTTTCAGGCTATAAAATAAGAATTATAAGAAAAAACAGACTGACTCAATAATATACACAGCCTAAGAGGAGGGCTCGCTATACAAAAACTTAGCTCAGAGAAATAAAACTCTGAAGAGGGAGAGGTTACCCCCTCTTGGTAAAAGAATTTGTCTTCCAATCATTGCTTAATCAATGTTAAAAGCGAGACCAGCTCAAAGGTGTAAAAGTGTATCAACTAAGTTTGTAACACTTGATTACTTAATTGAAACTACTGTATGCAAATAGGTCAAAAGAAACTTTCTTGCAATTCAGGTTGCCACTAATACTTTCAACTTAGCTAAGTTGGGGTAACCTCTCCCTCTTCAGAGTTTTATTTCTCTGAGCTAAGTTTTTGTATAGCGAGCCCTCCTCTTAGGCTGTGTATATTATTGAGTCAGTCTGTTTTTTCTTATAGTTCAGTGCTTTTTCTGACTCTTAGTAATCTAGTCCCTGCTGAAGTTATAATATAAAATAAGAATAGCAATACTGGGTCAGGCCAGTTGTCCATCTAGCCCAGTGTCCTGTTTCTACAGTGGACAATCTAGGCTACAGGTATCTGGCAGAAACCAGGATTATCCTTGAACAAGCAGCCAGCATATTCTCACATGTGGGTGACGTCATTCACGGAGCCCGGTACAGACAGTGCTATATGTATTGGTACTTTAAATTTCTTAAGAAGCTTTGAGACTGACCACACTGTGCATGCATGAGTGCCTTCCCGCCCAACGTCAGCTTGTGGTTCCTCAGTTTTTTGTTCTCCACGGAGCAAAGAAGTTATGTTTTGGACTCTGTCCAATTCGTGATGCCTTCCCAACGTCTTTTTTGCCTTTCAACTTCGTTTTCTTTATTTTTCTATTACTAGTAATAGTCTTCTTTTGGTTCTTCTTTTAAAATAAACAATTCTAAACATTATTTTCTTTATTTTTCTCAGTCAGGTCTTCGGGCTCTCTCTCTTTGGCATTTTCTTACTGGTTTTTTCTTGGGCTGCAACCATTGAGTTTTTGACTTAGCCACCAAGATTTTCCTTCATATGTTGAGGATTTCTCTCAGTTTTAAAAAGTACACTCGTTGCCAACGGCCCATCTCCATCATTGACCTACACAGCTAGTACATTCAGCATCTGGGCCCAGAACATCAAGTGGACACTTGCATTCACTGTTCTACAAAACAAAAACTCTCTCTTAAGACTCAACGGGTTTAGCAGGAAAAGTTATTTGGACCGGCCATGGTGCAGTCCTTCCAGGACCAAATGAAAGAGTTTTTTCAGAGGGACTTCAGTGACTTGTTTAAGCTGCATACAGCACCGGTGCTTACCTTAACTCCCTCAGTACCAGCCCAGTCTGAGCATGGCAAATTGAGGCCCAAGGGTACTGACTCTAGTCCTCCATCAAAGCATCGACTGACATCGTGATCACCCGGTACTGATGCTCACACCTCTAAATCTAAGCGTGGATTACACGGTACTGATTCCCATTCCTCAACTCATTAAGAAATTAGCTGATTTTCAACAATATATTCCATCTGACTGGCTTCCAGAATTTCAGGAGACTACTTGTAGCCTCCTTCAAACCAGAAAGTTTATAGCAAGAACAGCTTTTGTTGCATTTGATGTGACATCCAGAGCATTGGCTATATCTGTTGCTATGAGATATCTTACATGGCTATGAGTCTTTGACATGGATATTAACGTTCAGGATTGTTTAGCAAACATTCCTTATCTTGGTGAAGAGTTCTTTGGGGACAAGGTAGAAGATGCCATCCAAAGACTTACCCAACTATGTTTAAACGATTTCTACAATTGAAATGCATGAGATCAGTTGATGTGTACTGCCTCCTTTGAGTGCAGATAGATCTCAGATAGAATGAGTTTGGGCACTTCTGCTGTAGAAACTTTGAGGTTGATATTCAGAATGACTTATGCAGCTAACTTTGAAGATAGCCATTTAAATAATTTCATATGGAAATTTGGGCTGCTGAATTATTCTCATTCCTGGAGTAATCCATCCAGGGTACCTCAGATGATATTTCCATTTTAATTCCATTAAATAATTTTACTACTGATATTTTAAAACAAATTTCGCATATTATGACTGTGATAGAGCAGTAGACAATCAATTTTAAATTAAAACTTAATACAGAAAAGCCTAAACTTTTTCTAGCCAGCCCAAATGACAAAATAATTAAACCATCACTTTGCTTAAATGGCTATGACTACCCGGTTTCAAAATCTATAAAAATATTGGGAGTCGCATTAGACTGTCATCTAACCATGATAGAACATGCGGATTCAGTGATAAAAAAAATGCTTCTTTGCACTATGGAAACTAAAGACTCCTCCAGGGCAAGACAAATGATGGGGTGTATCCGCAGAGGTTTCGTCAGCAAGAGACCTGAAGTTATGATGCCGTTGTACAGAGCCATGGTGAGGCCTCACTTGGAGTACTGTGTTCAGTTTTGGAGACCACACTACCGAAAGGACGTGCTGAGGATCGAGTCGGTTCAGCGAACGGCCACCAGGATGGTCTTGGGGCTCAAGGATCTCACGTATGAAGAAAGATTTAAAAAATTGCAGCTGTACTCACTTGAGGAAAGAAGAGAACGGGGAGATATGATTGAAACATATAAGTACATCACGGGACACATCGAGTCAGAAGATGATATCTTCTGGCTCATGGAACCCTCGACCACCAGAGGGCATCTGCTGAAAATCAGGGGAGGGAAGTTTCATGGCGACTCCAGGAAGTACTTCTTCACCGAAAGAGTAGTGGATCATTGGAACAGACTCCCACTCCAGGTGATAAAGGCCAGCAGCGTGACGGATTTTAAGAGAAAATGGGATACTCACGTGGGATCTTTAAGGGAGTAAATTCAGGGGAGGGGATACTTGGAATGGGCAGACTTGGTGGGCTATAGCCCTTTTCTGCTGCTTTTTTCTATGTTTCTATAAAACATACTTTGATCATCTATCTTTCAGATTATTGGTGCAGGCATTAGTTCTATCCATACTGGATTTATTGTAATATTGTCTATTTGGGAGCTCCAAAGAAAGTACAGTGCTCCCCCGGTCATTCGCGGTCCCAGTCATTTGTGGTATTTTCTGACCGCGGATGACCGGGCAGGAGAGGGCAGCCGGAGAGGCAGAAGAGAGCAGCTGGAGCGCCAGCAAGTGAAAGAAATCACTCATGGTATGCCCCAACCTCCTCTTCCTGCACTACCAATCAGGAGCTGTGTGTCAAAGCAGCTCCTGATTGGTGAGACCCAACTTTAGTGTAGGATTTCCTTCATTCGCTGGCGCTCCGACTGCTCTCTCCTGCCTCTCCGGCTGCCCTCTCCTGTCTCCCCCGCTAAAAACCGTATTTATGGTTTTTTAAGAATCGCGGGGGTTCCTGGAACGGAACTCCCGTGACTATCAGGGGATTACTGTACTGAGAAAATTGAGAATAGTGCAGAATACGGCTGTCTGACTGATATATGGTTTGAAGAAAAATGACCATATTAGTCCTTACTATCGATTTCTGCATTGGCTACTGGTGGAGGCGCGAGTACTATTCAAATTTTCTTGTATCTGTTTTAAGTTGATTTGTGGATTGGCTCCAACTTATCTTTTATCTCATTTCGTGTTGTACAGCCCGAGGAAAACTAGAAATTTACATTTATTTGCATATCCCAAAATTACTGGTTGCAGATACAAGACTTTTTTGGATAAGACTCTTGCATTTCAAGCGGGTAAGCAGCAGTCCTGGTTGGGCAAATGCATAGTAACATAGTAGATGATGGCAGATAAAGACCCGAATGGTCCATCATCTGCCCAACCTGATTCAATTTAAATTTTTTTTTTTTTTTTTTAAATTTTAATTTTTTCTTCTTAGCTATTTCTGGGCAAGAATCCAAAGCTTTACCCGGTACTGTGCTTGGGTTCCAACTGCCGAAATCTCTGTTAAGACTTACTCCAGCCCATCTACACCCTCCCAGCCATTGAAGCCCTCTCCTGCCCATCCTCCACCAAATGGCCATACACAGACACAGACTGTGCAAGTCTGCCCAGTAACTGGCCTAGTTCAATATTTAATATTATTTTCTGATTCTAAATCTTCTGTGTTCATCCCACGCTTCTTTGAACTCAGTCACAGTTTTACTCTCCACCACCTCTCTCGGGAGCGCATTCCAGGCATCCACTACCCTCTCCGTAAAGTAGAATTTCCTAACATTGCCCCTGAATCTACCACCCCTCAACCTCAAATTATGTCCTCTGGTTTTACCATTTTCCTTTCTCTGGAAAAGATTTTTTTCTACGTTAATACCCTTCAAGTATTTGAACGTCTGAATCATATCTCCCCTGTCTCTCCTTTCCTCTAGGGCAGTGTTTTTCAACCTTTTTTGGGCAAAGGCACACTTGTTTCATGAAAAAAATCACGAGGCACACCACCATTAGAAAATGTTAAAAAATTTAACTCTCTGCTTATATTGACTATATATAAAGTAATTCTCTTGAATAGGAATCAAATAAACACAAAGAAAGTATTTTATAATTACTTTATTACGAAATAAAAATTATAAAAATTATAAAATACTTTATTCAGTGCGAAACCTGGGCCTGTTTGGCTGAACACAAAGCTGATATTCTGGCTGGAATGGAAGAAAGACACACACGTAGCTCTTCGTCAACAGCTCTCAGTCTCTCTCTGTATTTGGTTTTTATAGCATACAAAAATAGACAAATATACCCTCCATCCTTTTTATTAAACCACAATAGCAGTTTTTAGCGCAGGGAGCTGCGCTGAATGTCCAGCGCTGCTCTTGAAGCTCATAGGCTCCCTGCGCTAAAAACCACTATTGCGGTTTAGTAAAAGGTGACCATATTGTAAAATATAGACAGCAGATATAAATTCAGAACTGTGCATAGTAAGTGAAGGGAAGTTTTCATCTCTGGGAATTTACCCAGTTAACTATTAAGTTATTTGGGCAAATTCCTTTGAAAACTGTGGTAATACTGCCTCCACTTTGCTAAATTTAAAATCAAATCATTTTTCCTACCTTGTCTGGTGATTTCTGGTTGCACTTTCTTCTTCTGACTGTGCATCCAATCTTTCTTCCCTTCTATCAGCCTGTATGCTTTCTCTCCTCCACACCTCATTCCCTCCCCCAACTTTTTCTTCCTCTCTCCCTGACCTTTCTTTCTTTTTTTCTGTTTCCCTGCCTGCCCCCTTTCTTTCTTTCTCCCTGCCGTTCCCCAAGCCACTGCCACTGCCGCTGCCATCGGGGAACAGGACCCACCAATGGATAACAGGCCCCAAAGCCGACGCGGACGCATGCTCTCCCTGACGTCAATTGTGCAATCGGAGAGGAAGTTCCGCCCAGCCAGGCAGCGATTGGCTGGCCCGAACTTCCTCTCCAACTACAGAATTGACGTCGGGGAGAAGAAGACTTATCGGCTCGATAGATTAGATCGCCAAGACAAAGTGAGTCCTGGGTGATCGACTCACTTTGCCTTGGCGAGCTACTGGCGCCCCTGCCTCGGGCCCCCTGTCAGCTCCGGGCCCGGCGGCCCTGCGGCACACCAGGCAACATCTCGCGGCACACTAGTGTGCCGCGGAACACCGGTTGAAAAACACTGCTCTAGGGTATATATATTCAGGGCTTCCAGTCTCTCCTCATACGTCTTCTGGCACAAGCCTCCTATCATTTTCGTCGCCCTCCTCTGGACTGCCTCAAGTCTTCTTACGTCTTTCGCCAGATACGGTCTCCAAAACTGAACACAATACTCCAAGTGGGGCCTCACCAATGACCTGTACAGGGGCATCAACACCTTCTACTGACTATGCCTCTCTTTATACAGCCCAGCATCCTTCTGGCAGCAGCCACTGCCTTGTCGCACTGTTTTTTCACCTTTAGATCTTCGGACACTATAACCCCAAGGTCCCTCTCCCCGTCCGTGCATATCAGCTTCTCTCCTCCCAGCATATACGGTTCCTTCCTATTATTAATCCCCAAATGCATTACTCTGCATTTCTTTGCATTGAATTTTAGTTGCCAGGCATTAGACCATGCCTCTAACTTTTGCAGATCCTTTTTCATATTTTCCACTCCCTCTTCGGTGTCTACTTTGTTACAAATCTTGGTATCATCTGCAAAAAGACACACTTTTCCTTCTAACCCTTCAGCAATGTCACTCACAAACATATTGAACAGGATTGGCCCCAGCACCGAACCCTGAGGGACTCCACTAGTCACCATTCCTTCCTTCGAGCGACTTCCATTAACCACCACCCTCTGGCGTCTGTCCGACAGCCAGTTTCTGACCCAGTTCACCACTTTGGGTCCTAACTTCAGCCCTTCAAGTTTGTTCAACAGCCTCCTATGAGGAACTGTATCAAAGGCTTTGCTGAAATCCAAGTAAATTACATCTAGCATATGTCCTCGATCCAGCTCTCTGGTCACCCAATCAAAAAATTCAATCAGGTTCGTTTGGCACGATTTACCTTTTGTAAAGCCATGTTGCCTCGGATCCTGTAACCCATTAGATTCAAGGAAGTACACTATCCTTTCTTTCAGCAACACTTCCATTATTTTTCCAACAACTGAAGTGAGGCTCACCGGCCTGTAGTTTCCTGCTTCATCCCTGTGACCACTTTTATGAATAGGGACCACATCCGCTCTCCTCCAATCCCCAGGAATCGCTCCCGTCTCCAGAGATTTGTTGAACAAGTCTTTAATAGGACTCGCCAGAACCTCTCTGAGCTCCCTTAGTATCCTGGGATGGATCCCGTCTGGTCCCATCGCTTTGTCCACCTTCAGTTTTTCAAGTTGCTCATAAACACCCTCCTCCGTGAACGGTGCAGAATCTACTCCATTTTCTCGTGTAACTTTGCCGGACAATCTCGGTCCTTCTCCAGGATTTTCTTCTGTGAACACAGAACAGAAGTATTTGTTTAGCACATTTGCTTTCTCCTCATCACTCTCCACATATTTGTTCCCAGCATCTTTTAGCCTAGCAATTCCATTTTTTATCTTCCTCCTTTCACTAATATATCTGAAAAAATTTTTATCTCCCTTTTTTACATTTTTAGCCATTTGTTCTTCCGCCTGTGCCTTCGCCAAACGTATCTCTCTCTTGGCTTCTTTCAGTTTCACCCTGTAGTCCTTTCTGCTCTCCTCTTCTTGGGTTTTTTTATATTTCATGAACGCCACTAGGTTGGAGAACCATATCGGCTTCCTTTTTCTCTTGTTTTTATTGATTTTCTTCACATAAAGGTCCGTAGCCATTTTTATCGCTCCTTTCAGCTTAGACCACTGTCTTTCCACTTCTCTTATGTCCTCCCATCCTAACAGCTCTTTCTTCAGGTACTCTCCCATTGCATTAAAGTCCGTATGTTTGAATTCTAGGACTTTAAGTATCGTGCGGCCGCTCTCCACTTTAGCCGTTATATCAAACCAAACCGTTTGATGATCGCTACTTCCCAGGTGAGCACCCACTCGAACATTAGAGATACTCTCTCCATTTGTGAGGACCAGATCCAATATCGCTTTTTCCCTTGTGGGTTCCGTCACCATTTGTGTGAGCAGAGCCTCTTGAAAGGCATCCACAATCTCCCTACTTCTTTCCGATTCCGCAGACGGAACATTCCAGTCCGCATCCGGCAGGTTGAAATCTCCCAACAGCAGAACCTCCTCTTTCCTTCCAAACTTTTGGATATCCACAATCAGATCCTTATCAATTTGCTGAATTTGCTGCATTGGTGAAACTATGTTGTCTTATGGTGCATTTTGAAAAGGAATTAAGTCAGCGCTGTTTGACAAATTTATTTCCTAAATGTGGGTACTATTGTTAGCAAAATTTTACACTATGTATATTTAAGAAACTTGTTGTATTTTTAACCATTTGTATTTTGCTGATTACATAGAAACATAGAAATAGACGGCAGATAAGGGCCCACGGCCCATCTAGTCTGCCCACCCTAATGTCCCTCCCCTACCTTTGCCCTGTGAATAGATCCCATGTGCCGATCCCATTTTGCCTTAAAATCAGGCACGCTGCTGGCCTCAATCACCTGTAGTGGAAAACTATTCCAGCGATCAACCACTCTTTCAGTGAAAAAGAATTTCCTGGTGTCACCTTGTAGTTTCCCGCCCCTGAAACTACGAGGTGACACCAGGAAATTCTTTTTCACTGAAAGAGTGGTTGATCGCTGGAATAGTCTTCCACTACAGGTGATTGAGGCCAGCAGCGTGCCTGATTGTCCAGCGTGCCTGATTGTCCAGCCTTCTTCTGTGTAAACTGCCTAGAAATCGTTTGGTTCTGGCAGTATAGAAGAATAAAGTTATTTGGCTATAATCATGTGATTGATTATATGGAGGCCTGTCTGGAGGTGTTTTGGGGGCACACCCAAAAGTTGACTGAATAGCATCAATATCCAGTTAACTTTATGCACTTTATGGACTTTATAAAGACTTTTGCAAAACTCTTCACACTCCCTGTACTTTTTTTACATTCTGTTCTCTAAAAGTATTTGCAATCAAGATGAATATTTTATCATTATTCTTTTACATTGAAAGTGTCTAATATACTGTATTGGGAAGTGAAGTGCTGGATTGGAGCATACCTGGTGCCAAGAAGTGTCCTGTCCTGCCAGAAGAGCAGGACTCTAGGTGGCCTGGAACATCTCAAAACCCTGTTGCTGACGACATCTAGCAGTTGCTTGGAAAGTCTCTAGCAATGGCTAGTTTGTTTCTTTCAAAAAAGCACCTAGGTTGCACACCCTTTCAGAGCACCAGCAACATTTAACTTTAGTGGTTTCCTTATTCAAGATGAGGAAGGGGAAAAATAAAGGGAATCAAATTCAGTGCCTTTGAATTTGACTTTTCTGTTTTTAAGGTTTGAGTGCATAAAGCATTCTTAGTGACGTACCCACTCTGCTGTCACCGGTTCCATTGGCCTCTTTTCCCTCTGCTGACTTATTTCTGTTTTGATGCATTTTGAATTGTATTTTTTGAGCAGCAGAATACGAAAAATGTACAAGGGTGTGAAGATTTTTTTAAACAAGACATGATAGCTTTTCCATGGCTAACCAGCTGACTTATCTAGTTAATTTTTTGGGCTACAAATTCAGTGGTCTGGCTTTAATTAAATTTAAACACATACGAGGGGCCGCTGAAAAGTATGATGTGGAGCCATGAAACTTGTAAATTATTTCACACTTTTCTTGACACTTTAACTTTTTTTTCATATCATTGCAATGAAAAGTGTGGAATAGCATTTAAGCTTCATAGCTCCACATCATTCTCTTCTTGGTCGGGCTGAGAACTTTTCAGCGGCTTCTCGTAGTTTACTAAATCATGTCAAAAATATATCAAAGCACTGTAGAATAAATAACACATCCAAGTGTTTCACTTCTACAATACTTGCAATGTAAACCCAACCAAAACTTCTCATGAACCTAACCTTTCTCTGTATAGCTGTAATCTTTCTCCCTTCCCTTCACAGGTGGGCACAACGTGACAATCTCATTACAGTCGAGGACAGGACACACTCACATGCCCTCTGTGGTAGGAGTTCTGGTCTTCACCCAATTTTGGTTCTGGTTCCCCCTCTCACACTTCTTATCACTGGCTTTCACCCCGACATGTGTGATTGGCCTCAATCAGGATCTGAAGGTAAGGAGGAAGCAACAGGGAGGGTTGGCTTTGGCTTAGAGGCAGCGAGAGGAATCATTGTCTTGTCCTTGGGCTCAGGAGTATTGAATTGAGTGTCTGAGAGTTCTAACTAAAGCAGTAGAGAGAACACGTGTGTAGTGGATGAGGATCCATCGGATTGGATAATGATGTACAGGGCTGTCCTGGGTTTTAAATTGGCTTCCGTGCTGGTAAATCACTTATTTTCTCCCTAAAACTTCAGAATTGTCTCCATGCAGCTAAAACCTGCTGTATAACAAGTATGCTGACCTTTGCCATGTGCTCCTCCTTAAATTCTTCTCTCTAGCTAAAGAGACAATCTGAACTGCAGCAGTGTTCAACTAGACGGCCATGTAATATTTCCAAAGAGCAGAAGCAGGGAAAGCAGGATGTGCAGAGCAGGAAAAAAGAAAGCAGTCTACAGAGAAGGGAATAACATGTAGGATCTGGGAAAGCTGGGTGCAGAGCAGGAGAAGGGAAAGCAGCCCACGGAGAAGAGAGTAACAGGTAGGAGCTATTGGGAAAGCTGGGTGTGCAGAGCAGGAGAAAAGAAAGCAGCCTACAGAGAAGGGAATAACATGTAGGAGCTGGGAAAGCTGGGTGTGCAGAGCAGGAGAAGGGAAAGCAGCCCACGGAGAAGGGAGTAACAGGAGCTGGGAAAGATGGGTGTGCAGAGCAGGAGAAGGGAGTAACAGGAGCTGGGAAAGCTGGGTGTGCAGAGCAGGAGAAGGGAGTAACAGGAGCTGGGAAAGCTGGGTGTGCAGAGCAGGAGAAGGGAAAGCAGCCCACGGAGAAGGGAGTAACAGGAGCTGGGAAAGCAGGGTGTGCAGAGCAGGAGAAGGGAGTAACAGGAGCTGGGAAAGCTGGGTGTGCAGAGCAGGAGAAGGGAAAGCAGCCCACGGAGAAGGGAGTAACAGGAGCTGGGAAAGCTGGGTGTGCAGAGCAGGAGAAGGGAAAGCAGCCCACGGAGAAGGGAGTAACAGGTAGGAGCTACTGGGAAAGCTGGGTGTGCAGAGCAGGAGAAGGGAAAGCAGCCCACGGAGAAGGGAGTAACAGGTAGGAGCTACTAGGAAAGCTGGATGTGCAGAGCAGGAGAAGGGAAAGCAGCCCACGGAGAAGGGAGTAACAGGAGCTGGGAAAGCTGGATGTGCAGAACAGGAGAAGGGAAAGCAGCCCACAGAGAAGGGAGTAACAGGAGCTGGGAGCGCTGGATGTGCAGAACAGGAGAAGGGAAAGCAGCCCATGGAGAAGGGAGTAACAGGTAGGAGCTACTGGGAAAGCTGGGTGTGCAGAGCAGGAGAAGGGAAAGCAGCCCACGGAGAAGGGAGTAACAGGTAGGAGCTACTAGGAAAGCTGGATGTGCAGAGCAGGAGAAGGGAAAGCAGCCCACGGAGAAGGGAGTAACAGGAGCTGGGAAAGCTGGTTGTGCAGAACAGGAGAAGGGAAAGCAGCCCACGGAGAAGGGAGTAACAGGAGCTGGGAGCGCTGGATGTGCAGAACAGGAGAAGGGAAAGCAGCCCACGGAGAAGGGAGTAACAGGTAGGAGCTACTGGGAGCGCTGGATGTGCAGAACAGGAGAAGGGAAAGCAGCCCACGGAGAAGGGAGTAACAGGAGCTGGGAGCGCTGGATGTGCAGAACAGGAGAAGGGAAAGCAGCCCACGGAGAAGGGAGTAACAGGATCTGGGAAAGCTGGGTGCAGAGCAGGAGAAGGGAAAGCAGCCCACGGAGAAGGGAATAACAGGTAGGAGCTACTGGGAAAGCTGGGTGTGCAGAACAGGAGAAAAGAAAGCAGCCTACACAGAAGGGAATAACATGTAGGAGCTGGGAAAGCTGGGTGTGCAGAGCAGGAGAAGGGAAAGCAGCCCACGGAGAAGGGAGTAACAGGATCTGGGAAAGCTGGGTGCAGAGCAGGAGAAGGGAAAGCAGCCCACGGAGAAGGGAATAACAGGTAGGAGCTACTGGGAAAGCTGGGTGTGCAGAACAGGAGAAAAGAAAGCAGCCTACACAGAAGGGAATAACATGTAGGAGCTGGGAAAGCTGGGTGTGCAGAGCAGGAGAAGGGAAAGCAGCCCACGGAGAAGGGAGTAACAGGAGCTGGGAGCTGGGTGTGCAGAGCAGGAGAAGGGAGTAACAGGAGCTGGGAAAGCTGGGTGTGCAGAGCAGGAGAAGGGAAAGCAGCCCACGGAGAAGGGAGTAACAGGAGCTGGGAAAGCTGGGTGTGCAGAACAGGAGAAGGAAGTAACAGGAGCTGGGAAAGCTGGGTGTGCAGAGCAGGAGAAGGGAAAACAGCCCACAGAGAAGGGAGTAACAGGAGCTGGGAAAGCTGGGTGTGCAGAGGCAACAGGCATGAGAGTAGAAAGCAGGATGTGTAGAGGTACATAGGCACTTATGTTGCGCTTATGCAACAGCCACCTGGTAGAGACGAAAACTAACTGAATTCAAGCAACTTGGAAGAATGAAGATAGCACATGGCATGAAATGGCCATATAGCTTTTAACTTCCATCACTCTCTGTTTATAAAATCGCTGTTTTTCTTGCGTCCTATTATAAAACTTCCCTTCCCAAATGTACCTCTTCAGTCTGACCTCACGCGATCTCTTCACTATTTCTAGTTGCAGATGGCATCACTTGGTGTCCTTCATTATATCTGTGCTGAGTGGAAGGTTCTTGAATGTTTAGCAGTATATACTGAAAGGACACAACAGACCTACTGAAATTCTTAACTGCCAAGAATGTTGCTACTCCTTGGGTTTTGGCCACTGTGAGAACGGGCTACTGGGCTTGATTCTTATGTTCTTAGGTGCTGAAGGGGTCCTGCTTTGGAATACACAATTCTCTCTTTTGTACGTTTTCCTTTACAGATGCCAAAAGTGCAGTACCGGTCCAACTGCAAGCCCTCCACCTTTGCATACCCTGCACCCCTCGAAGTCCCCAAGGAGAAGGAAAAGGAAAAGGTGGGTATCGGTGTAATGAACGAGTATTGTGTGGAGCAGTATCCTTCAATAACTCAACTTCAGAAAGTTTTTCAGTAACTTATGGTATTCCACAGGGGTCCATTCTTTCACCACTTTTGTTTAATATTTTTCTTGCACCACTTATGACCCTCTGCCAAGATATTGGCTTTATCGCTTATGCAGATGATATTCAGCTTTTGCATCCACTTGACCCAACTAACTCTGCAGAAACATTAGAAATTAACAGGAAACTTGAGGAGATTCATCAATGGCTTGACACAAACAGATTAGCCCTCAATGTTAATAAATCAAACATCATGTTTTTCCCTTGGAAAGATAGTTCTAAAGTTTCTTTTCCAATTTCGATTAAAGGTACTGCCTTACAACTAATAAGTAATATCAAAATCTTATGGATGGTCTTTGATGAAAAACTGACTTGCCATAATCATATTAGTAATATTGTTAAATCTTCCTTTTACAGACTTCGCCAAATTTGTTCACTATCCAAATTTCTATGCCCAAAGTCTCTTAATATACTAATTCATTCCCTGGTTATTTCGAAAATTGATTATTGTAATGCTTTACTTATGGGAATAGCTCAAAAAGAAATTAGACGTTTGCAGATCATTCAAAATACCTCAATTAAACTCATAATGAAAGCAAGGAAATTTGATCACGTCACTCCTCTTCTTAAGAAAGCACACTGGCTTCCAGTAGCGCATCGAATTCAATATAAACTAAATCTACTTACTTTCAAATCCCTGTTATATAAAACCCCAGCTTTCATCTACAAGTTATTGATCCTTTATACCCTAATCAGATTATTGAGATCTATTGACCAACATTTATTAGTTACACCCTCACTTAAAGTTATTAATACACGGCGGCACTTTATCTTCTCTGTTACAGCTCCTCAAACTTGGAACTCCCTCCCTATTTATCTCAGAGAAGAAAAGAACTTAGATAAATTTAAAAGTAAACTTAAGAGCTTTCTTTTCAAAGACGCTTATGATATTTAGGAGTCCCAGCCTATTTTTGCTTATTTTCATAAGGCTACTTCTTTTATTTCCCTCCTATTGTTTTTTACCATAATCGTCCTTCTTTCTATCATTATTATTGTATTTCATTACCCTGCCTTTCCCTTTGTTTTCCTTTTCTGTTTATTCTTAGTCGTTAATTTAATATGTTTTGTTCAGTGTCCTTCTGTCTTTTATAACCCCTGTATTATCTGTAAATTGAATGATTTGTTCATCGCTTAGATATTTGAGTAAGCGATTAATCAAATACTTAATAAACTTGAAACTTGATGCCATTGCCTTTGACCCTAGCATGGAGTAAGGGATGCTGTCAGGGCTGGCCTTCGGGTGTTATGAGCTGGAAAGATCTTTGGGAGACCAGGAATGCACTTGGGCTGAACTGGAGCCAATAGGGAACAGGGCCTTACAAGGCAAGGAAGGGAGTGCCAAATGGTGGCAGATATTTCCTTCTGAAGACCTAGATGTGCCATGGCTTTTCAGGCAATGAATCCCTTAGCATTTGTTACTTGTCTGGCTGCCAGGGGACCTAGGAAGTAGAGAGAATTTAATTCAGTTTATTTACTTGACATATCACTTTCAGATGCATGGAAAGAGAGCATGGGGGTTGTGCTGGGTGAAAAGTGAATAGGAGAATTGAGGGGAAGGGGGCAGGAATTTAATGGAGAAGTCGTGGGGTCTAACACACACACACACACCTTTGTAGCTCCATTGTTTGCATAGCACTAGTAACACAGGACCTATGCTCAGATTTAGACTTGGACTCAGGAAAGCATGATTGCTAGGGAGGGAGGGGGAAAAAAACAGTATAGCACAATTACTTACCGTAACAGTTGTTATCCAGGGACAGCAGGTAGATATTCTCAACAGTGGGTGACGTCACCGACGGAGCTCCGCAGCGAACAGCTCGAAAGCAGACTTGCTTGAAGATCTTTGTAAGAGCTTCCGAATGCTGCACTGTGCATGCGCGAGTGCCTTCCCGCCCGAGTTAGGGCGTGCGTCTCCTGTGAGGAACCTCAGTTCAGATACCTAGCTAAGAAGCCAACCAGGGAAGGAGGGTGGGTTGTAAGAATATCTGCCTGCTGTCCCTGGATAACAACTGTTAATAGTAACTGTGCTTTATCCCAGGACAAGCAGGCAGCATATTCTCAACAGTGGGTGACCTCCAAGCGAAGCATAATGGGATGGAGGGAGAGTTGGCAAGTTAAGAAAAAAGATTTTGCAAAACAGATTGGCCAAAATACCCATCCCTTCTGGAGAAAGTATCCAGACAGTAATGAGAGGTGAATGTATGAGCCGAGGACCAAGTGGCAGCCTTTCAGATTTCCTCAATAGGAGTTGATCTGAGGAAAGCTACAGACGCCGCCATAGCTCTAACTCTGTGGCTCGTGACTTGACCCTGTAGAGGGAGACCAGCCTGAGCATAGCAGAAAGAGATGCAAGCAGACATCCAGTTGGAAATGGTTCGCTTCGAGACGGGGTGTCCCAACTTATTTGGATCAAAGGAGATGAAAAGTTGTGGGGCTGTTCTGTGAGGTTGAGTGCGTTGCAAGTAGAATACCAAAGCACGCTTGCAGTCCAAAGTATGGAGAGCCACTTCTCCAGGGTGAGAATGAGGCTTTGGAAAAAATATTGGAAGAACAATAGATTGATTGATGTGAAATTCTGAAACAACTTTAGTTAAGAATTTTGGATGAGTACGGAGGACCACTTTGTCATGGTGGAAAACTGTGAAAGGTGGAACCGCAACCAAAGCTTGTAACTCACTGACCCTTTGAGCAGACGTGAGCGCAATCAGGAAAACTACTTTCCAAATAAGGTACTTGAGATGAGCCTTATCAATTGGTTCAAATGGAGGCTTCATCAATTGAGCCAAGACAACATTGAGATCCACTGGCGGTGGTTTAAGTGGTGGATGAACATTAAAAAATCCTTTCATAAAGCGGAAAATCACAGGATGTGCAGACAGAGGTTTCCCATCAAGAGGCTGATGAAAAGCAGCAATCGCACTGAGATGGACTCGGATAGATTCATTATTCATACGCTGACAGGTTGAAAATGCTGGGGTTGTTCTCCCTGGAGAAGCGGAGACTTAGAGGAGACATGATAGAAACCTTCAAAATCCTAAAGGGCATAGAGAGGGTAGACAGGGATAGATTCTTCAGACTGTGGGGAACCACCAAGTACTAGGGGTCACTCGGAGAAACTGAAAGGGGACAGGTTTAGAACAAATGCTAGGAAGTTCTTTTTTACCCAGAGGGTGGTGGACACATGGAACGCGCTTCCAGAGGATGTGATAGGCCAGAGTACATTACAGGGGTTCAAGGAAGGTTTGGATAGGTTCCTAGAGGATAAGGGGATTGAGGGGTACAGATAGAACTAGTGGTAGGTTAAAAATAGAACTAGAGGTAGGTTATGGAAATATTCAGAAACCACTTCACAGGTCACAGACCTGATGGGCCGCCGCGGGAGCGGACCGCTGGGCGAGATGGACCTCTTGTCTGACCCAGTGGAGGTAACTTCTTATGTTCTTATGTTCTTAGATGTAGACTGAAGTCCAGATTGTGATAAGTGAAGTAAATAATCCAAAACAGAAGCCAAGGAGGTAGACACTGGCTCCATATGACGAGTGGAACACCAAGCAGAAAATCTAGTCCATTTCTGGCTGTACCACTGCCGAGTGGATGGCTTTCTGGAAGCTACCAAAATATCTTGTACAGACTGAGAGAACTGTATAGAGTCTGTTAGGTTGAAAGGTGTAGAGAATGCCAAAATTTGTCTATATTATCTTGTTTTGTCCGCCCCAATTTGTTAATTGTTATTTTAAAAACAATTGTTATACGCATTGAAATATATGATATTGCGTAGATAACAAATCCCAATAAAACTTGAAACTTAGACTGCAAGTTGGGATGTCGCAAGGATCCTTGACTCTGAGTAAGCAAAGAGGGAAAAACTGGTAGAAGTAGAGGCTCCCTGGTGCTGAGTTGAAGTAGAAGGGAGTATAATGTTGTCTGGGCCTCCGAGGAGCTATCAGAATCATGGTGGCATGTTCTGTCTTGAGTTTGACAAGAGTCTTGAGAATCAGAGGGAATGGAGGGAAGACATAGAGAAAGTGACCTGTCCAATCTAGGAGAAAAGCATCTGCCTCAAGACGCTGCGGAGAGTATATTCGAGAGCAGAACTGAGGCAGCTTGTTGTTGAGGGGGGACGCAAAGAGGTCTATCTGAGGGGTCTCCCATTGAGCAAACACCTGACATAGAGGCGAGGAATTGAGTGTCCATTTGTGAGGTTGCAGAAGACGACTCAATTTGTCTGCCAGACAGTTGTGCTGACCTTGAATTTATGCAGCTCTGAGAAAGATGTTCTGATGGATTGCCCAATCCCACAGCTTCAGAGCTTCTTGACAAAGGGAATGAGATCCTGTACCTCCCTGTTTGTTGACATAGTACACGGCGACTTGGTTGTCCGTCCGTCCGGTTGTCGTGAAGAAGGTGTTGAAAAGCTTTGAGAGCATTGAAAATCGCTCTGAGTTCCAACAGATTGATGTGTCAAAGATGGTCCGCAGGAGTCCAATGACCTTGGGTGCATAGGTTGACGAGTCTGTTATAAGAATTTTCTGATGAGGAAGATTGTGGAACAGCAAACCTCTGGAAAGATTGGAAGAGAGCATCCACCAGTGGAGAGACTGCTTCAACAAAGGAGTTACTGTAATTTGTTGAGAAAGCGGGTCGGTAGGTTGTTGCCACTGAGATGCCAGGGTCCACTGAGGTATGCGAAGGTGAAGTCTGGCAAAAGGAGTCACGTGAACTGTAGAAGCCTTGTGACCGAGCAGAACCATCATTTGTCTTGCTGAACTTGATGTGAGATGAGACATTTGATGGCAAAGGCGAATGAGGGTATCCCGATGTGGTGGAGGTAGAAACACTCTGAGCTGGACAGTGTCTAGAGTGGTCCCAATGAATTGAAGAGACTGAGATGGGGTCAGCTGGGATTTTGGAAAATTGACTTCGAACCCCAGACTTTGGAGGAACATAATAGTCTGTTGGGTCGCTGCAATAACCCCTTGTTGAGAGGGGGCTTTGATAAGCCAGTCGTCCATGTATGGAAAAACTTGACCCTGGGCACGGAGGGCTGAAGCCACCACCACCAGACATTTCGTGAAGACTCTGGGCGAGTCCGAAAGGAAGAACTCTGTATTGTAGATGAAAATTCCCCACCCTGAATCGAAGATATTTACGAGAGGCTGGATGAATCAGGATATGAGTGTAAGCCTCTTTGAGATCCAGAGAGCATAGCCAATCTCCCTGATTCATCTGGGAATATAAGGTTGGTAAAGATAGCATCCGAAACTTCTCTTTGACTAGAAATTTGTTGAGGGCTCTTAGGTCCAGAATGGGTTGCAAATCCCCCGTCTTCTTTGGGACTAGAAAATAACGAGAATAAAAGCCCATGTCCCGTTGGTTTAGAGGAACCTCCTCGACAGCTCGAAGGCGAAGAAGAGCCTGAGCTTGCTGAAGAAGAAGGGGAAGTTGCGACAAATTGGAAGGACACTCTCTTGGAGGGTGATCTGGATGTACCTGAAGAAAGTGAAGTGAGTATCCCTCCCGAAGGATAGTGAGAACCCAGAGATCTGAGGTGATCATCTCCCACTGGTGATAAAATTGGTGAAGACGACCTCCTATGGGCATAAGAGAATTTTATGCAGGGAGGTTGGCATGCTCAGACTGGGAATGTTAAAAAAACTGAGCTGGTTTAGTCGCAGCAGGAATCTGAGCCTTCTGCTGTCGTTGTTGTGGAGGCCTGGAGAAAGCTGGTGTTGTTTTTTGGGGTTAACAACGCGGTGGTTGCTTGTATGGCCGAGCATGAGGAGTCTTAGGCTTCGGACGAACAAAAGGAAGTAAAAAGAGCGCTCATGTTCAGAGAGGCGCTTTGTAGCAGCTTCAACAGAATCATCAAAGAGTTCATTTCCCTGGCAAGGCAAGTTCATTAGACGGTCCTGCAGATTGGGATCCATATCAACAATTCGGAGCCAGGCGAGACGGCGCATGGCTACTGCAAAGGCCGAAACTCTAGAAGAGAGCTCAAAAGCATCTTATGTGGCTTTCAGCATGAAGAGGCGAAGTTGAGACAGAGTTTTGATGATCTGTTTGAATTCTGGAAGACTTTGTTCTCAAGAACCGGGTAGAATTTAGGCAGTAATTTGAGGAAATGGTTAAAATAAGCCGAGAAAATGTACTTATAATTGAGAATTCTGTTAGCCATCATGGAATTCTGGTATAATCTGCGGCCAAACATGTCCATGGTACGGCCTTCCCTGCCTGGAGGGACTGCAGCGTAAAGCTTAGATGGATGACCTTTCTTTAAAGAAGATTCCACCACCAAAGACTTATGGGATAATTGAGATTTCTCGAAGCCCTTGCAAAGTACTGTGCGATACCTGGATTCCAGCTTGGATGGAATGGCTGTGATGGAATAAGGAGTTTCCCTATTCCTTAAGAAAGTTTGCTTCAATACTGGAGTCATAGGAAGCCTCAAGGTCTCCTTGGGTGGATGAGGCAACTCCATGTCGGCCAAGTATTCAGGTGTATACTTGGAATCAGAGTGGAGCTCCAGATGAAGAGCTTTTCCCATGTTGAAGATGAATCTGGCAAAAGAGGCAGACTTCGAGGTCAAGGCACCTTCCGGAGAAGGAGTGCGAGTCCGCAGAACTACTGAGTAGGAGGGAGAAGCCTCTCTGGAATACTGAGACAGAGGCTTAGAGTCCAGGTGCACAGTGATGGAGGAAGCTGCACTACCTGCGTGAGGAGGAGTTAGTGAGTGTTTGCGCTTCAAAACCCTCAATGGTGAAGTTCCCGGGGTTCGAGGAACAGATTGGGTTGAGGCAGGAGGAGAAGGCACCCTCGGAGGCGGTCTCGATGGAGGAGTCCTCGACCTCGATGGACTTCGAGGAGAAGCAGCCGGTGTAATAGCTTTGCGAGACTTATGTTTAGATTTAGAAGAAGTCTCAGTAGCTTTGGATAAATGAGGCATAGAAGTCTCAGTATCCAGAGAAGGCAAGGGTTTCTGTTGTAGAGATGTCTCCTAAGGAAGCTTGGAAGCAAGATGCCTAGAATTCCTCGAGCAATGCTTCGTTCGAGGTGGAGGAGACTGTGTCCAAGGAGTAGGTGAAGAGTCACTGGATGAGAACCGGCAAGACTTCCGAGGCTTGCCTCTAGGTGCTTCCACCGGGGTCTCAGACTGCCGCTCAGGATGGCTCACAGGAAGCAGGGTCGAGGACAGGAGGAGTTGAGACATGACCGAGGAAATCTGCATGGTCAGAATGGCTTTTAACATGTCCTCAAACATGGGCACCGAGACAAAAGGATCAGGTCTCGAAGGTGCAGCAGTGCGCTCCAAGGAGGGCGACCTCGAGGTTGAGTATTCCCGATGCTTGGTGACATGCTTAGCTGGAGGTCTAGTCGAGGCAGGTAGGCCGGTAGATATGGCCTGGGATGCCTGTGACTCTGGAGGCTTCTTAGGAGTAGTACCTAAAGGAGAGACAAGAGACTTACCCATCGAGGTCTTCAGAGGAGCTGCCACCGAGGCCTTCGAGGCCGAAGGAGTCGAGGACGAGGCCTTGGTGGAGGCAGAAGCTTGAGTCGAGGTTGAAGACTTAGAGGTTGAGGCTGTCCCCGAAGCCGAGGTCGAGACCTTATCTGCCGGCTGGTCCATCGTACCAAAAAGTTGGAGGAGCTTGGCATGGCGCCGACGAAGGACCCGCGGTTGGAGGGTAGCACAGCATGAACAAGCGTCAGGACAATGTTCAGGACCCAGACAAACAATACAATGACTATGAGGATTGGTGATTGAAAGGGTCTTGTTGCACTGGCTACACTTTTTGAACCCGATTAGAGGCCGGGACATAGAAAAAATGAAAATCGACATACCGAATGAGGTAAGCGGCCAGGCCTAGGTCTTAAGGCTGCTGCTGGAAGAAAAAAGAAGAAATAAAAGTTTAAAAAAAAAAAAAATTTATTGTATAAGAAAGAAAGAACAATGAAACGCGAGCACAGCGACTAATAAAATAACAAAAGCCGTGGTGAGAGAAGGCAACGAAGGCTGCAGAGCTAAAGAAGAGGACTTCTCGGCTCCGCGGAAAATGTTGAACTGAGGTTCCTCACAGGAGACGCATGCCCTAACTCGGGTGGGAAGGCACTCGCGCATGCGCAGTGCAGCACTCGGAAGCTCTTACAAAGATCTTCAAGCAAATCTGCTTTCGAGGCTGTCCACTGTGGGGCTCCGTCGGTGACATCACCCACTGTTGAGAATATGCTGCCTGCTTGTCCTGGGATAAATGATAGAGGGTTTTGAGGCATACTCTTTCACCACACTAATTCATGCCAAGGACTGGGAGAGGAGTAGAGTTGACTGTTTGCTCAGATGCCATGTAACCTGGATTTCATCACTGCTCCAACTCTGAGGCCATGTGTACTTGTGGCAAAGCTTTCTGCTTTTGTTGGAGAAATGATTTAATCATTTTCACTGCTACCAAGCGTATCTGGGAACCACATGTAATATTCCTATTGCTTCTCAGGTGCTCTGCTACTCCAGAGCGAGTCTCCTGTGGGAGACTGTCACTAAGTACTATACTCAATACTGAGAGCGCTTTCCATGATTCCTTGTACTGCCCTGAGAGCTGGTGCCAGTGTGGGCCTTATGGATCTTTCTTCCCCACTACTTTCAGTGTGTCCAAGGTCAGCCCAGGAGCCCTCGTTATGTCACACTAATCAGCTCCTGCAGATTCAATAGGAACAGGATTTGATTACAACAGACAATCAGATCAGGGGCAGATTGCAGGACTGATGCTTTGTTTATGGCTGTTGAAGCAGGAAATGGGAGCTATTATTTGGAGGCAGGGAGAGGTAATATCCCCTTCCGTGGATACAGTGTTCATACTCCTCCTGGCGTTATTAGGCAGAATCTGAGATATGTTCTAGGATTTCTTTTTGTCCAAAGAGCAGCAAAGCATCTTCAGAGTTACAGGACTTGGTTGAAACATTTGTGAAAGATGCTGTTTGTAAAGTGCACCCAGGCACTGAAAAAAGTCCATGCACCATAGAGCTTATTGTCAATGTTCATAATGAACTGGGTTCTACACCTCTCAGTCTAAAGTTGGTATGATCTATTGTTTTGTTCTTAGAAAGCTTTCCAAGGCAAGAGCTAATGGTACTGTCTGTTATTGTTAGGTTTCCACAGCTGTTCTGTCCATTACTGCCAAAGCTAAGAAGAAGGAGAAAGAGAAGGAGAAGGAGAAGAAAGAAGAGGAGAAAATGGAAGTGGTGAGTAGAAATGGCTCCGGGAAGGAAGGGGGAGAATTTCAGATGCTAGAAAGGCAGCGTAGGTGCCTACAGTGATCCCTTGCATCTCTGCCCCCAGTTACGAGTTATGAACTTTATAGCAGCTATTTTCTACATGTTAGACACTGAAAGAGCAGAGCACACATGACTACAGATGGGCCACCCAGAACCACAAATGTGCCGCTATGTTGTTCCAGGAAATTGCATTACATTACATTAGTGATTTCTATTCCGCCATTACTTTGTGGTTCAAGGTGGATTGCATAAGAATTGTAGTGAAATTAGGTAATACGAACATTTTAGATTTGATAAGGAGTAGACAGTATAGTAGGTGGAGCTTGGGATGGATCTGGTCGTGTTAAATAGGTTTTATGTAATTTTTGAAGAGTTTTTGTTTCTTTTTTTAAGATTCTATCTCAATAAAATGTTCTACCTCAGTAAAATGGCCTGTTTTACCTCTCTATTTCACTCCCCCCTCACACACTTTTCTTAGGATGAGACAGAGAAAAAGGATGAAAAGGAAAAGAAGAAAGAGCCTGAGCCTAACTTCCAGCTGTTGGAGAACCCAGCCCGTGTCATGCCTGCCCAGCTGAAAGTCTTGAGCATGCCAGAGAGCTGCCGCTACCGCCCCTTCAAACCCGTGAGCATTTTGAGCATGCAGCTCCTTGAGACAGACTGAAATGTTATTAAGTCGCAAACTATGTATGCCACTATGCAGTTTACAAAATGAAACAGCTTAGGAGGGGAAGGAGGGAAGAAAGAGAGCTTGAGACAGAGTTAGAAGGCCGGGGGGAGGGGGAGCATTGGAAAGAACACTAGAGGTGAGATCCAAAGGTTTGCTTGAATAATCCAGTTTGACAGTGTGTTTAAACCTGGAGTAAGATATCTCAAGTCTGAGTCCAGTGGGAGTAAGTTCCAGAACTGAGGGCTCATGTAATTAAAGGCCATATCACGTGCGGTGTCCATACGGAGGACAGAGAAAAGGAAAAGTATGAAGGTGTGTAAGGAATTAATAAGTTGCAGATGTGGTCAGAGCAGAAAGTTAAATATCATGATAAATAATTTTGTATTTAATTTGTGCAGAGAAAGGCAATCAAGGTCTCTTAGAAAGCAGTGGTGAGATACAATCAAAACGAATGGATTTATGAATGATCTATAAGCGTATTAAATCTGAAAGAGGCAGGGCAGTATAAAGAGCATTGTAATAATTCAAACGAGATAAGGAAGAGGAAGAATTGAGTAGAAAGAAATAGATTTTTGTGAAGGGTGAAAAAAAAAAAGGAAAGATGATTTAATAACTGAATGAATTTGGCATTTCTTCATTGGGAAGAAGCAGGGATTTTTCTTGAACATCTGCTTGATCCTAATGGGGGTCTTGATTACTTATACAGAGTTTTCTTGCAGTGATGGGGCGATTGTTATGCATTTTATCAATTTAAACATTATTCTGCTATATGTTTTCATCTGGGAGACAAACTGCAAAAATTCTTGGACTCTATTTCCATGGATAAAATTTCCATTTCAGGAACTCATAAAGCCTTAAATATCTTTGGTCCTTTTAAAGATTTTTGCCCATTGCGACAGCACTGGGAGCAATAGCCGGGAGTCTCAGTGTCCACTTAAGACATTTGGGCAAGTATCAAAAGAATCCCGTCTAAAGCCCATGATGCTCAAATGAGAGAATGTATTTTTTGAATATTTCACTTTCCAGATGCATAAGATGATATATATATTTTTTTTTTACAATTGCGCTTATGCTTGAAGTGTAATTTGGAGGAGGCTACTTTTTTCATGCCTTTTGGCTATACCCAGCTGTTCAAGCTTTCTGGAAATGGGTTGGGACATATATCAGGCGAACATTGGTACAAGGATTGGTTCACTCCCTAGAGATTTTATTGTTGAGACTGCCAGATTCGGGTGGAATCCAGGGGAGGGGACCTAGACTCTAGGTCAGGAAGCTGAGTTTATTGGGCAAAAAGCCATCTTGAAAGAATGGACAATAGATAGCTCTCCCTCTTATTAGTGTTGGAGAATAAAGCTTCATGAAATGATGGGATGGCTCGTTAGTCTAGTGGTATGATTCTCATTTCCCAGACAAGCCCCTCACTTTCTAGGGCAGATCCAAGGTAGCAGAAGGGCATGGCTTGGTACTAATGAGACTTTTTCTTGGGTTTTGGCCACGAGAACGGGATACTGGGCTTGGTGGACCATTGGTCTGACCCAGTAAGGCTATTCTTATGTTCCTATGAGGCCAGGGATGCTAAGGTTACATATAAACGTAAGAAACACTTTCTGAGTGTTTGGGACCCCTATTTGAAATTCCTCTCACATAGAATGCGCAGCCAGATACTGAATGTGTTATAAAACTGAATGAACTTGAAAGCTGTAGGTCAGCTTCCTATCCAAAGGGTGACCCCCCCCCACCCCGGATCTTGATAGGACCACTATAGGGAATGGGTCTAGAAATAATGTCTGATGGTGGGGTAGAGATGTTAGGGAAGATATTGAGAAATAGTTGGTTACCTGTAAGCCATGATAAGATGAGGAAGAGGTGATGACAAAGGGAGAATCTGAACGTCATCTGTCCAGTACGAGGGACTGCAGTCCTCAGATTGTCAGAAGAGGAGCTATAAAAATGTTGAATAGAGTTAGAGCAAGGATGAAGCCCTGGAGGGAATTTGGAATATATGACCTGTAAAAGAGCATTTAAATCAGACAAGGAGCATTTTTCAGAATGAATTTAATTTAATCACAAAGCGTTTGCTGAAAAATAAGATATAGAAGAGAGACTTAATTATAAGGGAGGAAAAAACTCTTCAGGACTGAGGAAAGTGCATTTGTAGTATTTAAAGAAGATGAAAGTGCACCATCTGATGGTGCCTCCAGACAATGGTGCATTGAGAATTTCTTCCCTCATTCACAGCTCTCCATTGGGGGGGTCATCATTCTGAAGGACACGAGTGAGGAAGAGGAGCAGCTGGTGGAACCAGTGGCTGCACATGGGCCAAAGATTGAGGAAGAAGAACAAGAACCAGAACCCCCAGAGCCTTTTGAGTACATGGATGACTAGAATACAGAGATTCAGACGCTCCTGGAGCACTCCTTCAGGTAAGTAGCCTGCAAATATTTCACTCCTACAAGAGCTCCACAGAACAAGGTAATTCAAGCAGCATTTTTCCACAAACAAGATCATAGTGACTGGTGGAAGAGTAGGCTTTGATACTATATCTGGATATATATATAATATGCTTTCATTCTAGTGCTTGTATTTCAGAGCAGTACTAGGGGAGATACTGATACTTCATGGCCATACTAGGTGGTTTGCTTCTTGAGCACTGACAGAATGGAGCAGATGAGAGGAAGTGCTGTCCTTTGACTTCCACTTCAGACTAATGTCCTCTTATTCCATAGGGTCTTGATAGTCCTTTCTTGTAGGAATGGAAATGTGAAAGAATTAACCCCCTTTTGCTCTAGAAGTATCTGGGATTGGCAGTGAATGAAAGGTGCTGTTTGTTTTTTGTTTACTCAGGTTGTCTGTGGTATAGAGGCTGCTGCGCCTGGCGCATATGTCCTGTACAAGGATTTTGCCGTGTTGTCCTGCTGTAGAACGTGTGCTGTGGCGCCACCTGCAGTTTGCCCTGGAGAAGACTCTCCCTGTGTCTCTTCAAGAGGAACGATACTGTAGCTGGTGTAATCTTCTATTGATTCCCTTTTCAAATAAATCTATGAACCAAGCAGTTGAGGAGCGAATTTATTTGCTCATGTTCTGTGAAGGGATCTTCCTTTTGTTCCATGACTATTTCTTATTTCATGAGTGTGATAAGCCAAGGAATTTTACAACCAATGTGTATATAGTACAGTTCCTTTCTTTAGAAAGCTTAGTAACTAATATCTGCTCTAAAGGGACACTGAATCCCAGAAGTCACAAAATCGATAAGAGTCCATGACATATTCTTCCTGGGGCCAGGGAATATAGGTTAGATTATCACATGTCAAGGTATAATGTAAGTCTACAATGAGGTTTGAGCATCAGCCTTTCTGCAGTCCATCCATAATAACAACAGCTGCGAGTTGAACCTCGGTGCATGAGCTGCAGACTGGTTATTATATAACGCATTGCAACCTGGTTATTCTCTTTAAGGACTCCATTATTCTATGGAGCTGCAGGTCATGTTTCAGAGACCAAGCAGCTAGCAGTTTTATACAGCCCAGCATCCATTTTTAGAAAATCATCAAATGAAGATTTTAATAATTGTGAAAATGTGAGGAGAAAATCTGGAGGCATTTTACCTGAAAAAAAAACTGAGCAGCCTAGGAGGACTTCACAATCCCTCTCTGTCCCTGGTCTCTTAACTGTGAAGGATTTGCACCCACAGACCTTTTGTAAGTGGAATTTTGCTGCCTTATTTCACTCATGTCTTCTGCACAGACTTTAGGTGAAAGTTCTTTTGGTTGTGTCCCTGCGGTACACACAAACTTGGTTCAAACAATGTGCATTAGGTGATGTGCGATATCCATAGCTCCATCACATTCTTTGAGCAATAAACTTATCTGAAGGTAAAACAATTTAAGCTGTCGCAGTCTGATAAAGTGATCCTTCTATCTTGAAGCTTCATTGAATATGAAGTGTTTGATGCAGGTAACACACAGATCCACCTTGGGCACGTTCTTGCATCTGAGCTAATTATATTCCAAAAAAAAAAAAAAAGACACCCCTTCCTTCTCTCCAGATGCATGTTGATTCTTTCCATTCCATGTTACAGCATCCCATTGTTTGTGTGTCAAGTACTATGTAGGAGGTTAATTGCACACTCTTTGCACTACTTGACTCTTGGACAGTGGTTATCTTTGGAATTTCCTAAATACATAAAACATTTAGAGAAGTCCTTTGTGATGTCCCAGGTGGAGTTCTGCTCCTGTCTACCCCATAAGTTCATATCCATGACTAATCAGCTCCTTGTTGAAAGACTTTGATAACCCTTGGGGAGAGTCTTTGATGGAGTTCTTTTTTCAAATTAATTGCAATAATCAGGAGTGTTCAGCCATCTGCTTCTAACTCCAGGAAGGACAATGATTAATTCATAGGAAGATAAAAAGAATTGATCAAGTGTCCCAGCAAGAACTGAACAATGTCCCATTCATGAGGCATTTCCCATTGGCAGGTCACTAACAGATTGGGAAAGGCTTGGATAATTTCCTGGAGGAAAAGGCCATAGTCTGTTATTGAGACAGACATGGGAGAAGCCACTGCTTGCCCTGGATCAGTAGCATGGAATGGTGCTACTCCTTAGGTTTTGGCCAGGTATTAGGGACCTGGATTGGCCACTATGAGAACAGCTATGGGGATTGATGGACTATTGGTCTGACCCAGTGAGGCTATTCTTATGCTGTACAGGATAATCTGTGGAAATTAATATAAACAGTATCCTCCATAAAAAATGCCGTTCTTACCAAGTCAAATGTGGCCATTGCCAGGCAGAATAGTTCATATGGAGATCCTAATGAGGGATTTGAGAACTTGTCCCCCCTTATAAACAGACACAAATCAATGTGCAAAAGTTTACACACTGCTGATCATATTGTGCCTCACTGGTTCTTGTGTGAACAGACTCTTGACACAATCTCTTCGAAGTACAAGTTAAACACACAATAGGGTAGTTTTTCAAATGGGTTTAAGAGGCAGGGGAGACATAATTTCTATCTGCTGGTTTTAACAGACTGAAAAAAAGAATATGGCAGGTGTAAAAATCTGGAGACCTAGTTGATTGTTACTACTATTTTTAAAAGTTCATAGACCCAAATGGTTTAGTGGCTTTTTGTGTGAAGACAATTCCGTGGTTGACCAAATGTCTGCTTTTAACTAATCAGGGCCTTCTCTAAGCAGTTGACGGAATATTTGAAAATGGAGATAATTCACCCTACAACGCAAAAAAGTTCCAGCTAGCAGTTTCAACTGTCAGAAACATTGTTCTGAAATGCAAATTACATGGAAAAGCTGAAGTCAAAGCACAGTCTGGAAGAGCAAGAAAGAAAAATCAAAATCTCTGCTAGAACTGGCTGAAAATGGTCAGATCTGGGCAAACCAGAACCCACCGATCACTGCAGAGAGCTGTCCGCATCCAAAGCATAGCATAACATTGATCCTTCTGTGTAGGAGATTGTTCAGAAGGAACCCTTTTCTATGACCTTATCACAGTGATTGTTTAAAGTATAGGCATAAGAAAACCTTGTTGATCCAGAAAACATTGGAGCAAAATTACGCACTTTAGCTCTAGGCAGTTGGTGACTCGGCTGTTCGAGGAGAATAAAGCGGGACAGTTAAAATCCTTGGGGTTGAGCACAACGGACAGTAGGGACACTAGGCATCAGGTCCAAAATTGAAGGCATTCTTTCCGTATCTTACCACCCATTTGCTTTTTACTCATGTGCTCTCTCCTCTCCCTCCAGAAAATCTACCCCACCCTCTCCTCCTCTCTACAGCCAGCTGTTAGCATTTTCTACTGGCCCGAGCATCCATTCCTACTGATTGTGGTGGGAACCCATTATTCTGAAATCTCAGTGGCATCAAATCCCATTAATGATCTAAAGAGATCATTATCAATGCATTAGAGGTGGACTGAAACTGTATAATCATTTTTCAGCTGGAAAAAAAAAATGAAACGCTACCTAAAACTTATTGCCTGATTTCAGCCAAAACCGAAAACTAAAGTTGGTTGTGTGAATGTGAATCAATTTTAGGAAGGTAAGTTTTCCTGAAGTGTAAGACCCTTGCTTTTGCATGAACCATCTTCACTTGTGTCCAAATACTGACCACATCACCTTTCACCACAGCTATGTCAGATGACCGTCTACTCAATAAATGCTCTCCATAGTCACAAGCAGCAGGTCCTGCGTGTTTAACATGGTTCTCTTTGTAGAATTATGAGAGCTCATGGATTTAATAAGATATTACTAGTTAAGGGCCCCTAAAGTTTACTTAAATGGTCTCTCTTCACAGGTATCCAAAAATTGACCTAATTATTTCCCTCGTTCTTTTTCTTCCTATTGATGAGTTGGGATTCATAAAGCAAGTTTGAATGATGGGTGGGAGGAAAGAAGGGATCCATCAGCTCAGAAATGCATGAAGTGATTTCAATATTATTTGCTCTCTTCCCTTTGAACTTCTAATATTAAAGTTAGAGGGAACAAAAAACAATGCAGGTAAATTTAAATTGTCTAAAGAAAATTTTTCCTGTAAAAGAGTTTCAAAAATAACACAACTTAACTAGCAGTATAAAAAGTATGACAAAAACACTTCCTTTTTATTCTTTTTAATCCAACAAATGCTATAAAAAAAATTGAGAATGTCTTCCTGAAAATATAATGGAACATGTTAATAATCAGCTGCTATTTTGATGTATTACCCTATCCTGCTTGTACAAATTGATAACTTTATATATTATGTATAACTCTATGTAGGATTATTAGGATTATATGCTTGTAACCCGCCTAGAACTCTGATTGGTGAGGATTCAGCAGGTAAAGAGTGCCTACACAGGTGCACCTGGAGTAGTTGCCTGTAGTATTCCGTCATCCTGTGAACGCCAAAGGAGCTCTCTTTGGCACCATGAAAGTTCTAGGTCGAGCATGAACAGTAAGCTTGAGAGACAGATCATTCTCCCCATACCCTAGTCAAGTGAGGTTCATTGTAGGTGCAAAACTTAGACTGTAAGCTCTTTTGGAAAGGGACTTATTCTTAATTACTTGTAATGCTAAAGGAATCCCTGAGTATCATTTGGAAAGGTGAGCTAAAACTCCAAATTATTAGAGTGCAGGGTCTAGTTTCCTCTCAATTTTTATCCTAAACTCATCAGACCTCTGAGAAAGCAGTGGAAGTAACCTGCACAGAGCAGAAATACTTTGAACAGTTGTGGAAGGGAGAGCAGGTGTCTGGTTGCTCACAGCATGATGGCTGAAATGTTGGTTCCACTTAGAAGTAGCAAGACTTGGACAACCAAAGCAATCATGACGCCAGCACATAGAGCACAAGTCTGTTTCAGGAAACATCTCCACCCTGCATGCAGACTCCTTAGAAGTAAGCTGGACTGCAAGAGAGGAAAGTTTGAAGATGAAAATGGCACTATGAGAAACATAGAAACATGACGGCAGAAGGGGCCATAGCCCATCAAGTCTGCCCACTCTATTATCCCTCCCCAAACTACCCTCCAAGGGGTCACGCACAGGTGGCATCACCTCTACAGGTGGCATCACCTCTACACTACCCTCGTAGAGATCCGACATGAGCATCCCATTTTTTCTTAAAATCTTGTATGCTGCTGGCCACGATCACCTGCTCCGGGAGATCATTCCAATGGTCTACCACTCTTTCTGTGAAGAAGTACTTCCTGGTATCCCCATGAAATTTCCCACCCCTGATTTTCAGTAGATGTCCTCTTGTGGCCGAGGGACCTTTGAGAAAGAAAATGTCGTCTTCCACCTCTATGTGACCAGTGATGTACTTAAATGTCTCAATCATATCTCCCCTCTCCCTGCGCTCCTCGAGAGAGTATAGCCGCAATTTATGCAGCCTGTCATCGTATGAGAAATCTTTGAGCCCCATGATCATCCTGGTGGCCATGCGCTGAACCAACTCAACTCTCGGTACATCTTTACGGTAGTGTGGCCTCCAGAATTGTACTCCAGATGAGGTCTCACCATGGTTCTGTACAATGGCATTATGACTTCTGGCTAACAAAGCTTCTATGGATACAACCCAGCATTTGTCTAGCCTTGGATGAAGCCTTTTCCACTTGAATGGCTGTTTTCATGTCTCCACTAATGATCACCCCTAAATCCCTCTCTGCTGTAGTCCTAGCCAAGGTCTCTCCATTCAGTGTGTATGTTCTGCACGGATTATTGTTGCCAAGGTGCATGATCTTGCATTTTTTCGTGTTGAAGCCCAGCTGCCAGGTCGTGGACCAATGTTCTAGTAAAAGCAGGTCTTGCTTCATGCTGTCTGACAAATCATTTTTACTTACAGTGTTACATAATTTGGCATTGTCGGCGAATAATGCTATTTTACCTTGAAGCCCCTGCGTCAGGTCTCCTATGAATATGTTGAAAAGGATTAGACCCAGGACCGAGCCCTGCGGCACTCCACTGGTCACCTTCGACGTTTTAGAGAGGGTACCGTTAACCAACACCCTCTGAAGTCTACCACTTAGCCAATCGTTGACCCATGCAGTTAGTATTGCACCTAGTCCCATTGATTTCATTTTGTTCAATAATCTACGGTGGGGGATGCTGTCAAAAGCTTTACTGAAGTCTAAGTACACGACGTCCATGGACTCTTCCCTGGTCTAGCTTTCTAGTTACCCAGTCGAAGAAGCTGATAAGGTTGGATTGGCATGACCTACCCTTGGTGAAACCATGTTGATGGGTATTGCGTAAATTCTCGTTCAGGATAGTGTCTAATTTGCATTTGATTAGCGTTTCCATGAGCTTACTCACCATGGAAGTGAGACTCACCGGTCTGTAATTCACAGCCTCTGCCCTGCAACCCTTTTTGTGTAGAGGAACGACGTTAGCTGTTTTCCAGTCCAAAGGGACTTTTCCCGTACTCAGGGAGAGATTGAAGAGTAAGGCTAATGGCTCCGCTAGGACATCACATAGTTCTCTGAGCACCCTGGGGTGCAGATTGTCCGGTCCCATGGCTTTGTTCACCTTGAGTTTTGATAGCTCATCGTAGACGTTACTGGGTGTAAACTCGTTCTGAAACGGGTCTCCTGAGTTATGCTTCTCCTGCAACTGTTGGCCGGACCCCGGCGCCTCGCAGGTGAAGACTGAGCAGAAGTACTCATTTAGTAGTTCGGCTTTATCAGCGTCTGATTCTGCATAATTCCGTCAGGTTTTCTAAGGCATACTATCCCATTCGTGTTTCTTTTTCTGTCACTAAAGTACCTGTAGAAAGATTTGTCCACCTTTTGATGTTCTTCGCTAAGTTTTCTTCTACTCGAAGCTTGGCCTCTTTGACTGCCAGTTTGACAGTTGCTGACTTGGCCATATATTTTATTCGAGCCTCTTTTTCCCCTGAGCGTTTGTAGGAAATGAGTGCTCGCTTCTTGTCTTTGACTAGATCTGATATCTCTGTGGTGTACCATTGAGGTCTCTTGTTCCTTTGCCGTTTACTTCCCGATTTAATGTAGTGGTCTGTTGCTGTGTGTAGGGTAGATTTCAAGATTGACCACATAGCCTCCACATCATTGGTCACCGCTTGGTGTTGCAGTGCCTGACGGACAAAATCTCCCATGCGTTTAAAGTCCATGCCTCGAAAGTTGAGTACTTTTGTTGTCATGCTTGATCTAGAGAAACCCTTTTTGAGATTGAAGCATATCATATTGTGGTCGCTGGAGGCTAGCTTATCACCTACCGAGACCTCTGAGACGCTTTCTCCGTTGGTGAGTACCAGATCCAGTATCGCCTGGGCCCTAGTAGGCTCCAACACCAATTGCTTGAGTCGCGCTCCTCTTATGGAGGACAATAGCCTTCTGCTGCCGCTGGTAGATGCTGAAAGTGCATTCCAATCCACATATGGCATCTTGAAATTCCCTAGCCGTACCGTATCCCCCCGTAAGGTGATATTCTCAATGTCGTTGATTAATGCAGTGTCCTTGTCTTCCTGCTGTCTTGGAGGTCTGTATATTACACCAAGATACAGGCATTTTTCGTTGCCTCTGGCCAGATTAACTTAGAGGGATTCCCCGGTGTACTTGACATCTGTGATTCTCGTAGTTTTGATGCCTTCTCTGGTGTATAGTGCCACCCCTCCCCCTACTTTGCCCTCACTGTCTTGCGAAGCAAATTGTAACCGGGTATAGCCATATCCCACCCATGAGAGTCCGTGAACCAAGTCTCAGAAACTGCTACTACATCCAGGTCAGCAGTCATTATCTCGGTCTCTAATTCCAGAATTTTATTGCCCAGACTGCGTGCATTGACATACATAGCCCTCCATACCCTGTGACTGCTAGGCTCCCGAAGGGAGTTTCCCATCTGAACTGATGTGGCACCTAGAGAATCGTTTGCAAGGTGAGTACTTACCTCGGGCACAGAAGTGGAGTAGCAACTCCCCTCCTCCGGATAGTTGCTTACTGTACCAGTACCCTCCCCCAACTTACCTAGTTTAAAGCCTGTGAAGCAGTCGGGCCAATCGGCCCGAAGACGTTCTTACCTCTACTGGTTAGATGGAGTCCGTCTGGTCCTTGAAGTCCCTGAAGTGCCTCTCCGTGGTCTAGTAATCCAAAGTTCATCTCCCTGCACCAGCCGCATAGCCACTCGTTGGTCCTCTGGATATGCTCGTCCCTGGTTTTTCCTTTGCCTCTAATTGGGAGGATCGAGAAGACCACCTGAGCTCCCGCATGCTTCAGCTTCTCACCCAGGGCTCCGAAGTCTCTAGGTATATTCTCCGGGGTGTTCTTGGCAGTGTCGTTTGTTCCGATGTGGATGAGAAGCATAGGGAAGTGGTCCTGGGGCGTGAGAAGTCTATCTAGACAGGCGGTAACATCACAGATTCTGGCTCCAGGCAGGCAGCAAACCTCCCTTGACTGCATATCTGGTCTGCAGAGTGGTCCCTCGGTGCCCCTCAGCATGGAATCCCCAATGACCACTACTCTTTGCCTCATTGGAGGGAGTCGATCAGCCATCTCCGGAGCTGGAGCCGTGGGTTGGACCTCATCCTCCTCCTTGTCGGCAGTCTCTTCCTGTAGGATCTGGAATCTGTTCTTCAGGGTGAGATGAGAGGTTGATGTAAAGCTGCCCTGTAGGTGAGAAAGAGAAGAAAGTGAAGAAATTGAAAAAAGGGGGGGAGGTGGTAAGCATAGGAGAAACCTTGAAACAGCGTTTCCCTTATCTGAGAAGGATTCACTGAAGCTCTTCACAGTATGAATTGAAGATTAAGTGAAGGTAAGTGAGCTGTGATATCTCTATATAAAGAAATGTGGTTATGATTGAGAAAATCTTTAAAATTTAACTGTATGAGACTGGTAACAATGTGATATTTAAATCCCTACTGGCATTGAAATTTGGAGTCGATAATGGTGGCATTGCTGAGGTCTCTGAAGAAATTTAAGAATATATTTAGAGAAATTTAGTGAATGAAGTATTAATAAGTTTTTGTCTGATTACTTAAAAGTGGTCATGTGCTTTCCATGTGTATGTGGTTAAGCAGGTTTGAAAAGTTTCCCTGTGTGCAAAACCAAGCTTTACAAGCAGAGAGAGCTTTAGAAAATTATCCGCCATTTGCTCCCTATAGGAGACCGGCATGGAATGGCAGAGCTGGCTGTGTGCATTTGAACCGAAATACCACAATTGTGCAGATCACAAAGTTCTAAATAAAATTTTAGCAATTTTGGACCATCACTTCTTCATCAGTCCATATTTTTAAATATAAGCCATTTTGAAACTAAATTTCTCAAGCACTTATCTTTAAAGACGCATCAGGGGTTTTAGGTGCCGACACAAATTCATGTTTCGCTCTAACTGGGCTGTCTCAAGACAAGTCCCCCTCTGTATCTGTAAAGTGACTTAATTTGTGTGTGTGTGTGGGGGGGATGTTTCCTTTGGTCATCTTTGTTTTCTTTATAATGTATTATTCATACAGCTGCTTTTGAACCTATTGGACAGTTAGAGAGATTTTCAAAACACCTAATATTTGATATTTTATTGTTTGTGAACTGCTGTGAACTTCGAAGAGGTATTGGTGGTATATAAATAAAAATGGTTTTATATAATAATAATAACAGCTTATATACCGCAATACCATGAAGTTCTTTGCGGTTTACAAAGATTAAGCAAAGGTACAAATCGATTGACCTTAAGAGGGGAGGAAGAAAGAGGGTTAATAGGACAGGAAATCTCTTGACAGTCCAAAATTGCTAAAATCTTATTTAGAACTTTGTGGTCTGCACAATTGCTGTATTTAGGCTGTCGAAAAGGAAACATTAAGTCGGCTGCTTCTTCGATAGGTATAAGAAGCATCCGACTTAATGTTTAGCAGTGTGGGCATTTTAATACATATAGCTTAACCTGCTTTCACTTAGCAGCTTCTGGAATCTTCTTTCATTCCACGCCGGCTGCTTGGCTGTGTGTTCATTTCCCAGGAATTCTCTTTCACAATCCAGATGTGATAGGCTTTTGCTCCTATTTTCCAGAGATGTAAAACAAAGTTTTAGTTTACAATAGCAGCAGCTGGAGACGGGCCAAGCATTCTGGGAATAAACAGCAAAGTCCAGGTTGACTGCTTTTCTTCTGTATAATTTAGAAAAATCAGAGAAGCAAGAAGCCTCGGTTTTCATAACTGCATTTCAACCCAGTCACTCTGACAGATTTATCACTGTGGACTCCCGTCTTCAAATTCAGACCTTAGTAAATCTCATAGGCCTAGATTCACTAACCTTCCCGATCCTACCCAATCTGTGGCCGATCCGTGGCAGGCCCTCGTGCAAATGGAGGCACGTCCCCCACGACCGCACGGATCGCTGAAGAGCGATCCTAACGCATGCTCAGACCATCTTCTTTGCCTGTAAATGGTCTGCGCATGCTCTCCACGCAAGGAAGAGCTGGAAAGCTGGAAACTTTAGTTTTAAAACAGAGATGCTGACATGAAGCTACTGCAGGTTTTTTTTAATATATACTTTTGCTCACGTGCAGAATTTACTGCTAGGAATTAGATGCAAGATTTAGTAAATTTGAGCCACAACAATAAGAGCTCCCGCAGAATAAATCTGTTCGCTTTTCCCTCACTAAAATCGTGTCACCTTAAAAGATTCTTCGAAAGAACCTTCTCCTTTCAAGTGGCCAAACTAAATTCATGGCTAGCCAAAATTATACTTGATGCCTCTTCATATCTGTTTTAGAAAGCAGATTAAAACTCAGCTATTCAACAGACCGAATCCCTAATCGTTCCCCTCTCACTCTTCTAAGATTGCTGCTCTCTCCTCATGGCTTGTTTACATTATTTCCTTATGGCGTGTATGCATTTCTCCTCACTTAAATTGTGTGCATGTACTTAATGTATCTATTGCACGTATTCTGCTGCATGTACTTATGCATGTCCTTATTGCACGTACTTTTTGTACATATGCATGTATTTTTGTTCCCTTCACTTAAATTGTAGACGTATAACCCGCATGTTAAACTTTATAATTGCTTTGTTCATCTTTTTTGTCATCAACTGCACTGTTTGAATTGAATCTAACTGCTGTGAACCGCCTAGAACTCCCTGGGTATGGCGGTATACAAAATAAAAATTATTATTATTATTATTAAATTCTCTGGGATGAAAATCGCTCTCCACTTGGTTAAAAGTTTGCTCAGAACTTTCAGAGCACGTGAACTTGTACAGACAGAGGTAAGGGGAAGATTTGCTCAGATTTCTCTTTACTGGAGGGGACATTTGGCTTTTCTTCCTTTAAGTTTGTGACTGGCACTGAGGCTCTAATGTGAGAGAAGCAGCTCCGAGAGTAGGAAGGTCTTCAAATGACTGCGACACATTTCTAATGAGCGAGACTTGATATCTTTTCGCTTTCAACTTACCCATAAGACATGAGAATGTACTGGGTCTCATGAATATTTAGGGTGGATCAGATATCCGGGATAGACTGTCTTGAATAGATTGTGAACTCAGTTCAGCAGGGACTGTCCCTTATGTGTTTGTGTACAAAGTTGTATATTTCTTTTTTCTTTTTTTTTATAATTCTTTATTCATTTTAAATCTATCAACAAGTGTACAAAAATTATACCAATACAAAACAAACATATAACACTTGAAAATCATTCACAAATAATCATAAAACATAAAAATTACCACCCATCCACCCTCCATTACTATCAATTAACATATTTCAAATGACCATATCATAATCAAACAGATAAAATAATACACCTTTAACCCCTCCCCCCAATAAAATAAATATACCTAAACAAAGGAAAATGATGTTTACTCCTTACAATAACTTTCCAATGGCCCCCAGATCTTCTTAAAATTATCATAGTTTCCTTTCTGTAAAGCAATTGCTCTTTCCATTTTATAAATATGACAAAGTGAATTCCACCAAAACAAATAATTAAGATTAGAATAATTTTTCCAATTATTAGTAATATGCTGGATTGCAACCCCTGTCATTATTAGTAAAAGTTTGTTATTATGGGATGAAATTTGACTTTTTTTCCTCATAGACATGCCAAACAGAATAATATCATAAGATAATGCAACATAGTTTTCTAATAGACAATTTACTTGAGTCCAGATTGAATTCCAAAAAATTTTAATACAGGGACAATAATAAAGTAAATGGTCCAATGTCCCTGCTTCCAGATTACAATGCCAGCATCTATTAGACTTAGAGCTATCTAATTTTTGTAAACAAACAGGGGTCCAAAACGCTCTAAGCAACAAAAAAACCCAAGTTTGTCTCATAGATGCTGAAACTGTACATCTCATTCTCCAAGACCAAATTCGTGGCCATTGAGATGCAGAAATTTGCTGCTTGATCTCAATGCTCCAAATGTCCCTAAGATCATTTTTTGTTTTTTTTATTCAAATATCCAGAAATTAATTTATACCACAATGCGGCTTGATGTCCCAGGAAATCTGCTTGGAAGCAAAGAAACTCCAGACTATATTGATTATTCAGATTTTTCCATTCAGGGAACCCCACCTGAATAGCCTGCTTCAGCTGCAACCATTTAAAACTTTGTGATTTATTAAGCCCAAATCTGTGCTGCAACTGTGAAAATTCAAGCAGTTTACCATCTGAAATAACATCATTCAGAGTTCGAATGCCTGCAATTAAGTTGTATATTTCTAATATCACATTGTGTCCCTTATATCATGGAGCACATTCAGAACCAGACTGCTGGATGCATGAGGGGACTCACACAGAGCTGGCTGCAGACTTCGTCTCATCCTCTTCTACATCCCACAAGTTGTCCTGTGTGGGGAGGGGGTTGTTGGCTTCATGAGCTCCAGGGACTTGTTTACTGCCTTTTTGTGGTTACATGTCTACAAGTACAGTCAGACCTTGGTTTGCAAGCATAATTCGTTCCAGAAGCATGCTTGTCATCCAAAGCACTCGTATATCAAAAGTGAATTTCCCCATAGGAAATAATGGAAACTCAGATGATTCGTTTCACAACCCAAAAACTTTAATATAAAATACTATACGTACTTGTATTGCAAGACCTCGCTCATTTAGAACAGTCACTACACTCCCGCAGCATCAGAGAGAGAAGAACCATTGGCTCAGATGTGATGATGTGGCACGTGTATACTGTATGTACTCGTATTGCAAGACATTGCTTGTATATCAAGTTAAAATTTAATCAAATGTTTTGCTTGTCTTGCAATCCAAGGTTTTACTGTACTTCTTTAGCTCTGTCATTTCTGGACAATCCTGCATTTGCTGCCATCCAGGTGCTTTGCTGGCTTGTTACATTCTCACTTCTGGATGCTGGTTCTGTAACCGAACTGAGAACTGTAGAGAATCCTGCCTTCTTTAGGTGGGGCTTGGGATACAGAGTTATTAACACATGGACCCAGTGCCACTCTGTGGCTCAGCCTGCTCCCACCAGATGGTGACCAGATTTCCACACTGCCCCCTCCTCCCTCTTCCTTCTGCTGGGCCTTTGCTGAAGCATGTGCCTTCCTTTCTTTGGCAGCTGTGCTTCCTCTGTGGGTTTCATTTCCAGTCCTTTTGGTGGTGTAGAGTAACAAAAATTATTTTAAAAATAAATACTACTTTTGGCAATTGTCAGCTGAAGGATTTTCTGTGAAGCGTCTACAGTACATGGTACGGGTGGGGGAGGGGGGATGGAGGAGTGGAAATAATATAACTAAAGGGAAAGGAGGAGATCAGGGCTGGAATATGACTGGTGCAAGAGTTCCCATCTTACCTTTGCATCCCCAACCTCCCTCCCCACACACACATACACAGCCACCAATACAATTGCAGTCCTTAGTGGTTAAAGCTACCGAGGGATGGTGTGGCATGGTGGCCAAAGCCCCAGCAACCTGAGCTTGTAGGTTCAAACCCACACTGCTCCTTGTGACTTTGGGCAAGTCACTCAATCCCCCCGGGACAGATAGGGAAAAATGCTTGAGTACCTGCATAAATTCATGTAAACCATTCTGAACTCCCTCAGGAGAAATGTATAGAAAATTGAATAAATAAATAGGACTCACACCTTCACATTTTGTTAATGAAACTCGACAATCTTCCTAGAGCAGCCATGAGAAATTAGAAGTGGACATACTTTATGTATGGAAGTGGGGTGGAGGAGGAGCCTAATGGCTAATGTAGTGATCTGTGATCCTGGGGAACTGGCTTCAATTCCCACTGCAGTCACTTAAGCCTCCACTAGGGACAGTGGAAACACCTACATATAATGTGTCTAGTACAATGGTCTCAAACTCGCAGCCCGCCAGGTACAATTTTGAGGCCCTCGGTATTATAAAGAATGATACTTTATGGAAAACTGTGCTTTAAGTGTCCAGCGGTTGCTGTAACCTCATGCAAGCGCTTTCCTGCATTTGGGTGTGATTGTGAGGTGGAGCCCAATTGCGTGCAGACGCAGGAAAGCGCTTGTGGGAGGTTACAGCAATGAGGAGGACAATGTTCCAGAACGTAAGGTAACCATTGGAGGCAGTGCAGCTTGTGCGTGTGTCCGGTGTTAGAGGAGGTGAGAGCTGAAGGTGGTTGCGGACACAACCGCCAGACACTTAAGGCACAAGTTTTCCATAAAGAATCATTCTTTATAATACCAAGGGCCTCAAAATAGTTGGTCCAAAATCTTGTCTCTTGCAGTTGATATTTTGATAGTTTTTCACTTTCTGCATGTTGCACTGCTTTCAGCTGTGTATAACTGAAATGATCAAAAGCAATTAAGGAAAAATATATAAATTATATGACAACTTTGCATGAGGTAAAACTCGTTATAGTGCTATAGTTACTATAACAAGTTTTACTTCATGCAAAGTTGTCATTTCTTTAATAAGACATTAACTATTTTTTCTGCAACCCTCCAACTACCTACAAATCCAAAATGTGGCCCTGCAAAGGGTTTGAGTTTGAGATCACTGGTCTAGTAGCACTATAGAAAGTCATTTTTTCCCCAGTTCTCACCGGAGTCTATTCAAAAGAAACGATGCATTAATGAAGTCAATTATAACAGTACACTCATCAAAGCAAAAGTTCAGCAGCCCCAGTTTAACATTGAAGTACATATAAGGGGGGAGGGGGTAAATGGGATGGTCGGGAACTGCTCGCCCTCCCTGCAGGTTCATCTTGTCAGTAATGGTTGAATTTGATTCTTTTTATTAAGTTTTGTAAATATAAGCAGCAGCAGTATTGGAGACATTTCCGTAGAATCGAAACATACCAATAAAGTTTCTCAAATATTAATCTAATCTAATCCTTAGGTTTGTATACCGCATCATCTCCACATCCGTAGAGCTCGGCGCTGTTTACAGTAGATGAAATAGGAAGGAACTACAACAAAGGGTTAGAGGTAAAAGTATGAAGAATATTTAGAAGACTTGGGATGCCAGATATGAAGAGTTTTTGAGGACTTGGGATACCAAAGTTGGAGAGAGGCTTACATTTTTGAGAAAAGTCAGGTTTTCTTTTTTTTTTTTTTTTAAATATCTTTATTCGTTTTTACATTATGCAAACAAGTGTACAATAATTCAAGTCATACTATACATTCTTCACTTGAAACTCTACATTCATTTTATACCATAAACTATCTCCCCTCCCTCCCTTTCCATATATTACCCCTCATAATGTCATAAAACCCACCCATCCCTCCTCCCCCCTACATATATTTAATGGGGATAAATATAATTATTTATTTATTTATTATAATACTCAATTAATGGTCTCCACACCTCTTTAAATTTCTTATAATAACCTCTCTTGATTGCCAATGTTTTTTCCATTTCATACACCTGACAAACCGAACTCCACCAGAAACAATAATTCAATCCTCTATAGTCTTTCCAGTTATGTGTTATATGTTGGATGGCAACTCCTGTTAAAATCATTAACAGTTTGTTATTATTCGATGAAATTTGACTTTTGGCCCTCATAGACATTCCAAACAAAACTGTGTCATATGATAGGGCCACAGGATTCTCTAACATACAATTTATTTGACCCCCAGATCAATTTCCAAAAATTATTAATAAAAGGACAATAAAATAATAAATGATCTAGAGTTCCAGCCTCAAGATGACAATGCCAACATCTATTAGACTTAGAGCAATCCAATTTTTGTAAGCGAACAGGGGTCCAGAGTGCTCTATGCAACAGGAAAAACCATGTTTGCCTCATAGACGCAGACATTGTACATCTTATCCTCCAAGACCAAATACGTGGCCATTGAGATGCATTAATTTGATGCTTAATCTCAATGTTCCAAATATCTCTAAGTACAGTCCTTGGTTTTTTATTTAAATATCCAGATAATGTTTTATACCACTGTGCGGCCTGGTGACCCATAAAATCTGCCTGGAAGCATAAGAATTCTAGAGTAAAATGAGTATTTAAAGACTTCCATTCAGGGAACCAAAAGTCAGGTTTTCAAATGTTTGCGGAAAACTTGGAGAGAGCTCAAGTTCCGAAGAGGGGAGGTAAGGTTGTTCCAGAGCTGTGATTTTGAAGGGGAGGGAGGTCCCTAGCTTTCTTGTATGGGAAATGTCTTTTAGCGAGGGGAAGGATAGTTTTAATTTGTGGGAGGGTCTGGTGGTATTAGGGTTTGAGGAATTCCAAGAAAGAGGGATAAAGGGAGGGAGGATACCATGTAGGATTTTGAAAGCTAAACAGGCGCATTTAAAGTGGTCCCTGGCGATTATCGGAAGCCAGTGAAGCTTGGACAGGAGCGGGGAGACATGGTCAAATTTACTTTTAGCGAAGATGAGCTTGGCCGCGGCATTCTGAATCCGCTGAAGTCTGTGGAAGTTTTTCTTAGTTAGGCTTAAATAGATAGAGTTGCAATAGTCCAATCTGGAAAGGATGATGGATTGGACAAGGAGGGTAAAATGTTTTTGATGGAAGCAGGATCTAACTTTTCTCAGCATGTGAAGGCTGAAAAAGCATTTTTTTACCAAGGATTGGAGGTGGTCATTGAAGGACTGTGGAATCAATGATGACGCCCAAGACATTGCTCGAGAACTCAAGCTGCAGAGTGGAGCCAGAGGGTAGTGGGATGGAGGTGGGTAGTTGGTCTAGTTTTGGGCCGAGCTAAAGAAGTCTTGTTTTGGACTCGTTCAGTTTCATTTGCACAGTATGGGCCCAGGATTGTAGGTTCATTATACAAGAGGATATGTTTTTAGACAGGTTGGTAAGGTTCACATAGGTCTCGAGGATTTCAAACATAGGTAATAAGAACAGTTATTGCAATTGTAAAAGGGATCTACATAGGTTAGATTTATAGACATTCTCTGAGCTATTGGAAAAAAAATAATTTATTTACAACTAGTCTTTAAGCCCGTTACATTAACGGGTGCTAGAATAGATGTGTGTGTCTGTCTTTCTTTCTCTCTCTCTCTCCTTGGCCGCTTTCTGTCTGTCTGTCTGTTTACATACTTGATGTAATAAAAAAATGTTATAAATAAAGATTTATAAATACCTAAGTGGTGTAAATGCGTATGAGGCGAGTCTCTCATTTGAAAGGAAGCTCTGGAATGAGAGGGCACAGGATGAAGTTAAGAGGTGATCTCAGGAAATACTTTTTTACAGAAAGGGTGGTAGATGCATGGAATAGTCTGCCCTTAGAGCTGGTGGAAGCAAATACTGTGACTCAGTGGCGTACTAAGGGGGCGGGGGGGGGGAGGTCCGCCCCGGGTGCAAGCCCTGAAGGGGTGCTCCAGCGTCCATTCCCCCCCCCCCGATGTCTGGTTCTTCCCCGCACCATTTAGAGTAGCGAAGCAGCCTGCAAAATTGCGATGTCAGCGATCTTGTGCTGCTTCGTGCTGTCCTCCGCCGCGGTCCCGCCCCCCTCCACTGACATCAGAGGAGGGGGGCGGGTCCGCGGCGGAGGACAGCACGAAGCAGTGCAAGATCGCTGATATCGCGATCTTGCTGCAGGCTGCTTCCCTATTCTAAATGGTGCGGGGAGGCCAAAGAGGAAGAACCGGACGTCGGGGTGGATGTGAGGGGTGGGAGGGGGGTGAGCGGTCCTTCAGGGTGGGGCGGGCAGGCAGGCCTTCAGGGGAGATGCAGGCCTTAAAGGGGGGGAGACAGGCTTTCGGGGGGGGCAGGCAGGCAGGCCTTTAAGGGGGGGACAGGCCTACAAGGGGGTGCAGGCCTTCGGGGGGGGGTGCAGGCCTACAAGGGGGGACAGGCCTACAAAGGGGTGGGACAGGCCTTCAAAGGGGGTGCAGGCCTTCATGGGGGAGACAGGCTTTCGGGGGGGGGGGGACAGGCAGGCAGGCCTTCAAGGGGGGACAGGCAGGCAGGCCTTTAAGGGGGGAGGACAGGCCTACAAGGGGGTGGGACAGGCCCTCAAGGGGGGGACAGTCCTTTAAGGGGGGGACAGGCCTACAAGGGGGTGGGTGCAGGCCTTCGGGGGGGTGCAGGCCTTCAAGGGGGAGGACAAGCCTTCATGGGGGGAGACAGGCTTTTGGGGGGGGGGACAGGCAGGCAGGCCTTTAAGGGGAGGGGACAGGCCTACAAGGGGGTGGGACAGGCCTTCAAGGGAGGGACAGGCCTACAAGGGGGTGGGTGCAGGCCTTCGGGGGGGTGCAGGCCTTCAAGGGGGGGACAGGCCTTTGGGGGGGACCCTGGTGTAGAAGTACACAGAGGGAAGGGGGTGTTCAAAGAGACATGCATATGCCAGACTTTGGGGGGGGAAGAAATAATGGGTCTGAAAATAGAGGAGAGGGAGAGAGATGATGGACCATGGGATTTAGGGAGGGAAGGAACAGAAAGGGAGAGAAATTGGACACAAGGGATGATGTGGAGGAGGGATAGAGATACTGGATAGGAGGGTAATTGGGAAAAGAAAGGGAGAGATGGTGGGCCCTGGGGTGGTGGGGAAGGAGGGAGAGATGCCGGATGAAAGGGTAGTTAAGAAAAGGTGGATCTGTGGAGGAAAGATACCAGACTTCCTGGGGAGGGAAGGGAAATGGAAAGGGAGGACAGAGATGGCAGATGGATGGTTAGCATGAAGAATAATAATAACTTAATAATAACTTTATTCTTATATACCGCCAACAATCTTGCGACTTCTAGGCGGTTTACAGTGAGGTGAAACTGTACAGTCAGCGAATTACAGAGTATAACAGTGACCATCTGATATTAACAACATTAATGATAACAACAGTTTATGTACTGCCGGACCGGGAAGTTTCGTGCTATTTACAATGAGTTAGAAAAGTTTCATTAATTGATTGGGACATTCATAGTTTAGAGATTAGAGGTTAACAGTTTGCAAGATCAGATATGGGTGGAATTACGAAGGGGGCTATTGTCCTTGTTCGTCACCTATGTAATTCAAGAACAGGTATGTTTTTAGGTGTCTCCTAAATTCGCTATAGTTGTTTGAGTGTGTGATTAGTTTTCCTAGGTCTTTGCCCCATAAGGCTGCTTGGTACGATAAAAGTTGTTGATGATGTCTCTTATATCTGCATCCTCTAGCCGGTGGGGAAACAAATTTCAGGTGTGTGCTTCTCTCATGTCTGTTAGTTGGGAATGAGAAGAGGTCTATTATATATTTAGGGGCTAGACCTGATAATACCTTAAAGCAGAGACATCCTAGCTTGAACTTCGTGCGAGCCTCCATTGGCAGCCAGTGCAGGAGTCGGTAGGAAGGGGTTATGTGATCGGATTTCTTCAACCCGAAGATCAACCTGACTGCTGCATTTTGTATAAGTTGTAGTCTCTGCATTTGCTTCCGAGAGATTGCCAGATGGGTAATCTGGCAAGGAGACCCTTGCAAGCAAGTTATCAGAAGACAACCAGAGCCTGGGACCAACCAGATTTGAAAAATAACCAGACAACAAAAGGTAGAAAAATTAATTTTATTTTCTGTTTTGTGATTACAATGTCAGATTTGAAATGTGTATCCTGCCAGAGCTGGTGTTGGACTGCAAACGTGAGCTAGGATTTAACAGAGAGAGGAAAAGTCCTTTTTGTTTCTTTATTTTATTTACACCACAGCGCCAGTGTGGTTAGGAGAAGGCAAAGGGGGTGAAAAAGCTATAAAACCCACCAGGATTTTTTTTTTTAAATCACCCAACTGGGCAGGAAAATCGAATCGAAAAACCAATTAAATAGGCTGAATTGAAATTTTTCTTCCTGAATTGGGCAGTTTGCGCTACTGTCTCAGATTTTAGGACCTGGGATTGGGAAGAGATGGCATCCTCAGTACTTTATAATGCAAGTGAAATGAGGATTTGGTCAGACTTTTGAAGGGTCTGCAGAAGAAAAATATTGTATAGGCCGGGGACATGAGACAGCAGGAAATGGGAACTTTTCTTCCTTCTATTTTTGTGAATGGAAAGGCTGAGGATGTCAGAGAGTTCAGTTAAAATATGTGCTTTATAAAAAAATATAATAATGTGTTTTATAAAGTTTATAAGTATTGCTGGCCTACCCGGTGAGGTGTTCCTAGTGGTGGTAGTGGTGGTGGTGGTGGCAGTGTATCAATGTGTTGAGAGGAAGAGGTGGTTTGGGAAATTCTCCTGAGCAAACTCCGGGCCCATTTCCACCCCCCAGTTAGTCCACTCCACTCAACTGGTTCACACACTGAGTGGGTCTTTGGGTGTTGTGCCTGGGTAGTTGTTTTGGGATCTCTTCCAGTGGTTTGTCAGTATCTCCTTGTGGTCCAAGGAAGGAAACTTTGTTAACCTTAGCATTGACCTTTTGTAACAGTGCTGCTTGTGTGGCATTAGGCTATGTAGTGATCGAAAGAAAAAAACAGACCTTTGCACATTTTTGCACTATAGGTGGGTGTATGAGGAGATTCACATTTCCTGCACAGCTAAGTCCGTGTGAAGTTTCCTTGTGCTGTATTTGACATCTAGCAAGGTCTCTATTTGGAAGGAAAGATCTAAGCTTAAAAATGAAGTGGCCAGAAGTTATGGTAAAAGCAGATAGCTTAGCTGATCTTAAGAAACATTTGGACAAATTCCTGGAGGAAAAGTCCATAGTCTGTTATTAAGACATGGGGAAGTGTCTGCTTGCCCTGGCTCGGTAGCATGGAATGTTGCTACTCTTTGGGTTTTGACCAGGTACTAGTGACCTGGATTGGCTACCATGAGAATGGGCTACTGGGCATGATGGACCATTGGTCTGACCCAGTTAGGCTATTCTTATGTTATGTTCTCATCTGAGGGGCCTTTGTTTTCACTTCTTATTTTAATGTATTTTTTTTCTGGGAACTTAGTGTTTTTTATAATGGGAACAAGAATGGAAGAGAATTAATGTGTGTGGAATGGGGGGGGGTTACTAATTTCTTCAGCTAAATAATTAAATCCACCTCAACCAGACATAGGAGAACTCACGCACCATTCACACACCCTCCAACCAAAAACGTCAAAAGAAAAAAACAGTTCGATAACCTCCTAGCCATTCGAGCTGCAACACTCGACCCCCAACTCTACAACCTATTGATCTCGACCACAGACTACAAAACCTTCAAAAAAGAAATAAAAACCCTTCTATTCAAAAAACACATAAAACTGAACTAACACAATCAGAACTGTCCCAAGCATCACCTGCAACTACTCCATATGTACTTCTGATGTCATGACAATTCAGACATAATTTATGTTATGTTATGGTATGTTTGGATTAATGGTTGCATATATGAGGTTCAATAAATGAATATTTTCACTCCCTGTTTCTATTCTGACCATTTATACCGTTTCATGGTTATTACAAAAAATATTTTTTACATGGGGGTGGGTGTCAAAAAATGATGGGCCCCGGGTGCCATATACCCTAGGTACGCCACTGCTGTGACTGAATTCAGGAAAGTATAGGACAGGCCCACGGTATCTCTTAGGGAGAGGAGGAGATAGTGGATACTGCGGATGGGCAGACTGGATGGGCCATTTGGCCTTTACCTACCATCTTGTTTCTATCAGGGGGTTATGGTAAAATATGTACCTGGTCCTTTTTATATGAAGTTCACTGTAATGCAGTGCTCTGGCCAGTCTACTAAAAATGACTTTGTTTTGTTTATTTTTCTTTCTCCAAAAAATGTTTTAAAAATAGATGCACATATGAGAAATTTTTTTTTTTTTTTTTAACATATCTACAAATTGTCTTTTTTGAAGGAAAAAAAGACATTTTGCTTTTTTAAAAAGGCCATTTCTCTACCTGATTTTTGGACATACCTCCAAAAATGTCTAAGCTCGGATTTGGATGTCACATCAAAATTGGCCTTCTATGTCTCTCTCTTCCTTGAAAATCCCAAATCATTTTGCAGTGAACAACCTCTCCAACTATCACTCTGCTAGTGCAGGAACTGCAGGATACCAGCTGACAGAGAAATGCCCGGGCGGCTGCACGGATGGAGCAGCACTGGTCCCGACCATCCGTTTCTCCTCCCACCTTCAGAGGGGCGGATTTGAAGCCTCCCTTTGGGCTTACCATCGGCAGCTCCTTTCCCACGCCTGACGGAGGCCGCACGGACCAAACAGCCAGGGCCCCGACCATCCACTTCCCCTTCCCAGCTGGAAATCAACTTCAGAGGCGAAGGGGTGGATTTGAACCTTCCATTTGCCGCTCCCCCTCCCTCCCCAGCCTCGCTAGCTCCTCCATCCGTGCTTTTATGTGTAGCTTTTACGATTGGGGAGAGCTCTTCTTTGCTGGCTCCGGAACGAAGGCAAGTCGCAAGTGTGGGGCCGTTACTTAACTCTTGTGTTTGTTTTAAAAGTATTCCCATGTAATTTCATTGAGTGTCCCCTGGATTTTGTATTTTTGGAAAGGGTGAAAATTGATACACTCTTACCCGTTTTACACCACTCAGGATTTTATAGACCTCCATCATATCTCTCTTCCAAGCTGGAGAGCCCCAATTGGAACAAGTGAAGTGATTAAATTTGCAGATGACACTAAATTATTCAAAGTTGTCAAAACACATGATGACTGTGAACAATTGCAGGAAGACCTTAGGAAATGTCTGGGCATCCAAATAGCAATGACATTTAATATGAAGAAATGCAAAGTGGTACACATCAGGAAGAAGAATCCAAATCATAGTTACCTGATGCTGGGGTCCACTTCAGGAGTCAGCACCCAAGAAAAAGAGCTGGGTGTCATTGTGGACGTTACGCTGAAATCCTGCCCAGTGTGTAACTGTGGCAAAAAAGCAAACAGAATGCTAGGAATTATTAGGAGAGGGTTGGTAAATAAGACTGAGAATATTATAATGCCTCAGTATCGCTCACCTTGAGTAATGCACACAGTTTTGGTTACGTTGAAAGAAGAGTGATCAAAATGATTAAAGGGAAGATCTCCCTTGGCTGAACCCATGCTGACTCTGTCCCATTAAATCATGTTTGTCTACATGCTCCACAATTTTATTTTAATAATAGTACTAATTGTAATGCAATTTCTTCCATAATTTTAAGATCTATGACCAGATCCCTGTACTTTGCAAAAATGTAAAGATAGCAGATATACCCCCTTTTTACAAATTTGCAAAAGTGGTTTAGCGCAGGCCGGTGTGCTGAATGCTCTGTGCGGCTCCCAATGCACATAGGAACTCAGAGTGGAGCCACGCAGAGCATTTAGCACACCAGCCTGTGCTAAAAACTGGTTTCACAGTTTTGTAAAAGGGGGGGGTAGATTTCAGGAACTGACATATTCCAATTATTACATTATAAATCATTTAAAATATAATAGCAGAAAAGGTTACAGGTTAACATACATAATATAATATACACATACTGGGACCCAATACCAATATACAGTTTACATTTTTCAATTAGTTTTCTAAGGCCAAAACCCTTTTCCTTTTCTACAGCTGCTATGGTATCCTTTTCTGATCTGAGAAATGTAGCTTTGGTCTCTGAAAGTTAGTCAAAAAATATTAAAATTAGTCCAAGAAAAAAGATAACACTCCGTTTCATTTTTTATTTATTAACACAGCTACCACACTATGGGCTCCTTTTACTAAGCTGCGTTAGGGCTTTAACATGCGCTAAATTGTCGCCCGCACTAGACCTTAATGCCAGCATAGAGCTAGCGTTAGTTCTAGCAATGTAGCGTGGTTTAGCATGTGCTAAAATGCTGCGTGTGCTAAAACCGCTAGTAAAAGGAGCCCTATATTTTTATGTTAAAAATAAAATTCTTTTTTCTAACTTTGCTTTTTCCAATTGTAGTCCTGGTTTCTGCTTTCCTTGTTTTCTCTTAATTCTTGCCAGGATTTTGTTGTTTTTCTCTTCTCCTTTTAGCTTTCTTCAATTTATCTTTTGCCTTTACCTAGATTAATTTCTATCTTACCATTCAGTTCTCAATTTCCCTCTTTTCACTGTGTCTGCCACATCTTTCCTTTACTCCCTCCAATCTCACTAACTCTGTCCTCTTCCCCATCCAGCATGTGCCCTTTTTCTTTATCCCTTCCTTTCATCCAGCATGTGCCTTCTTTCTCTAACTCCTTCCATTCAGTGTCAGCCCTCTCCTCCCCACTTCCATCCAACATCTTCCCCTTTCTCTCCTACTCAATTCCATCCAGTGTCAACCCTCTCCTCCTCACTTCCATCCACTATTTGCTCTCCTCCCCACTACCATCCAGTGGTCTACCTCTCTTCCTTCCCCACTTCCATCCCGTGCCTATCCCCTTCTCTATCTCCATTTCACCTCACTTGCTTCTGCCCCCTTCTCTCTTTCCCTCCGCAGTTGGGTTTCTCTCTTTTCTCTCTGGTTGGGTCTCTCTTTCTCTCCTCTCCCTCAGTCAGGTTTCTCTATCTTTCCTCCCCCCTTGTGGTCTGGTCTCTCCCTGCCTCCACCTCTTTGGTTGAGTCTCTTCCACTGCAGTTGGGTCGATCTGCCCTCCCTTCTTCTCTGGTTGGGTCTCTCACTGTCCCTGAATGGTTGGGTATGTTTCTCGCTCCCTGGTTGGGCCTCCCTATGTCTGGGCCACCCTCCCTGATTGTAGTGTCTCTTTCTCCCTCCATCGCTCCCTGATTGGGGTGTCTCTCTCTTCCCCTCTCTCCCTCTGTGGCCTAGAAATGTCTACAAAAAAGAGCAATTTAAAATACAGAGTGTGTATATTTGGGCAGTCTGGATGGACCATTTGGGACTTTATCTGTGTTATGTTACTTTTCCACATTTCATTAGTTTTCCACTTTTTAAAGGTGATGAAAATGGTAGCTTATGAGGGGAGACTAGAAGCCCTGAATCGTTTTAACCTAGAGCAGGGGTGTCCTGTCGGGTTTTCAGGATTTCCTCAATGAATATGCATGAGATCTATTAGCATACACTGAAATAGATCTCATGTATATTCATTGGGGAAATCCTGAAAATCCGACTGGATGGAGTTGCTCTAGAGGAAAGGAGGGATAGGGGAGATATGAGTCAGACGTTCAAATACCTGAAAAAGAACAATTGCGCCATTTACTATGTTACTAAATGTCAAATTGCTGCTGAATAGCTTTAACGCATCACTTGCTCCCCGTCTGCGGCAGGTCCTTCATCCGGCCAGCAGGGGTCCCTCCTAAGCACGCTCAGGTCCCTGACAGGAGACAGTGGGCGGGGTCCGAGTCCTTCCTGAAAGGGAGGCGTTCCGCCGCGTACTGCGTCACTTCCGCCCCGCAAGGCTACCTCAGTTCCTTCGTCGGGGAGAGGGGGGGGTTACGGTGTCCATCTTTCTCTGCTGCCCGTGTGCGCCGGTGCTCCGTTCGCTCCCCTCCCCGTGTCCGCGGCCCGTCGAGCGGTTGAGCTTGTGAACTGCGACTCGGTTACGCCGTGCGCGCGTCGGAACTTGAGAGCGAGCGAGCCGAGGTGTCGGAGCCCCGTTGCCCGGCAACCAGCAACAGTAACAGGCGGCTCTGCGTGCGGGCTCCTCCCCCCGGACGGCGTCATGGGCGACGTCCTGGCCTGTGAGGCGGAGCTGCTCGCGCTGCTGACGGAGGTGGGTGGGGCTTCGGCTTCATGCACTTGGCCGTCTATAAAATACGGAGTGGAAAGGGTGGATCTAAGAGGCCTCAGCGTAGGTGTCAAAGTCCCTCCTCGAGGGCCGCAATCCAGTCGGGTTTTCAGGATTTCCCCAATGAATATGCATGAGATCTATTTGCATGCACTGCTTTCAATACATATTCATTGGGGAAATCTTGAAAACCCGACTGGACTGCGGCCCTCGAGGACCGACATTGGACACCCCTGTCCTAATGCTTTTCCCTCCCTATGAGAAGGTTGATGGTCCGTGTTTAGAAGAAACACTCCTTCCTCAGGGATCCTAAAAAAGTATTAAAATCACATGCTGGTGTACCATATGGATTACAGCTGGATAAAAGGCCATGTTGTGGGCTAGCTCCTTTGAAGTGCAGTGCTTTCATTCCACAAAGTACCCCATGGTGTCAGGTCAAAAGCGCACCGGGACAAAGGCGCGCCCAGACAATTGAGCGCAGCGCGGAGGCGTGCGCCGCTCTAAATTACTGTTTTAGGGCTCCGACAGGGGGCGTGGGGGGGGACCCCCCCAGTTTACTTAATAGATATCGCGCCGTGTTGTGGGGGCGTTGTGTGGGGGGTTGTAACCCCCCACATTTTACTGAAAACTTAACTTTTTCCCTGTTTTTAGGGAAAAAGTTCAGTTTACAGTAAAATGTGGAGGGTTACAACCCCCCAAAACGCTGGCGCGATGTCTATTAAGTAAACTGGGGGGGTTCCCCAACAAAAACCCCCATTGGAGCCCCTAAAAACTGTAATTTTGTGCGGCGCACGCCTCCGCGCTGCGCTCAATTGTCGGCGCGCGCTTTTGTCTTTCGCGCCGTTGTCTATGAACCGTACCCCATGGCTGGGAGGGTGTAGATGGGATGGAGTAGGTTTTGACAGAGATTTCGGCAGTAGGAACCCAAGCACAGTACCGGGATTCTTGCCCAGAAATAGCTAAGAAGAAAAAATTAAAAAAATTTAAATTGAATCAGGTTGGGCAGACTGGATGGACCATTCGGGTCTTTATCTGCCGTCATCTACTATGTTACTATGTTAATACTTCTTTTTAGGACCCCTGAGGAAGGAGTGTTTCTTCTAAACACAGATCATGTTGGGTCCCAGTACATCAACCTTCTTGGACCATATTTTGGATACAAACTGTTATGTTCATATCTGTTGATTAAAGACTTGGCGGCATCTTGCACATCATCCCTGCAGTTTTTCCTTTGTTTGTTGTTAGATATTTTGCTTGTGTTTGCCTTTCGAATTTCATATTTATCCACTGAAGCAGCTTAGCCAGAAGCTTGAGGTAGACATTAAATGTCATGCATAGGTGGCAGTCATTGAGTTGAATGCAGATAATTTTCAAGCTTGTTCTGTTTAAGGGCAGTGGATAACCATAAGGGGGCCTCAGAGGCCTAGGCCCCTTACTGTGAGCTCAGGATCCTCCAGTGAATAGCTGTCGGGTCGGCTGAAGACATCTGCTGCCCATGCCCCCCATTAAAAATACATGATTAATTTAACTTGTCTCTTCTGGGTCATAGGCTGTAAAGTCTTGTCCTGGGTTCCAAACTCACTCCAGCCTATCCAACCATCCTGTTTGCAGGGTATTTACCATAAAGTCTGGCCAGTAACATCCAACATGTTCCAAGATAGTGGAGGTCTGTCCAGTACTGGCCTCTGGCCAAGGGAACTCTTTCTCATTAGGAGGTGCACCTGGAGTTTCCAGATGTCCAGATTTACCCAGATCTGGCCTCTTTTTAGATCGGGGCCGTATCTGAAGGGCATGCGTACATGCTTGTGATGTCATCATGTCGCATTCAAGCATGCGCAGATGCCCTCCGGATGTGATCCCAAAGAGACAGGGTGGGGGTGGGCAGGGCCATGCATCCTCTTTTTTTCCTGCAAAAATCTTCAATTAGACCTCTGCTTACTTACTTGTATTTTCTTTGCTGGTCTGGGAACTGGGGTCCAGTATGTGGCAAGATGGATCGGGGTAGGCTGGAGTTAGCTTGGACGGCGACTCCAGCAGTGGGGCACCGTAGTCGATGCCGGGCGACTTCTACGGCCTGTGTCCCGTGTTCGACAATATGGATCAGGAGCAAGAATGCACATTTTTACCATATCCATATAGTCGAGTCCAGGTCTTGTCTAGCTCAGGGGAGAGTGGGAAAAACATCTTATAGTAGAACTTAGCAAGTAAAAAGAATAATTGCCTTGAAAATGAATGTGAATTTTTCAAGAGCTCCCTCTGATCTAGATGAATGAGTCTCAGATGACTGTACGTGGTGGGGGAGATCAAGTGTTCTTCATTAGCTGGTGGGTTCCGATGGAGACCTTTAATATTGGCAGAGTATATAGCAAAATCATTGCTGGTTCTTTTGTGGGGTTTGCAGTAGCTGCTTGGCTTTTGGCCACTTTTAAAGCCTGATGGTACATTTGCCATGTGTTTCCTAGGTGAGAGATGTACCATTTTCACTGCTTCCCCCCCCCCATGTTTCTCTATATTTTGCAGTATTTGAGCTTTGCAGAATTTGAAGAAACACTGAAATGTTTTGCAAAGGAATGCAAACTAAAAGGCAAACCATTGCCCAAAACAGCTGGAGCTTCCCTAAGAGACTCCAAGACATTGATGGCCCAGGTAAGAGGTTCCTGATACAGTTCTTCTGTCCAAGAAAACCGATTGCTTTCCCCACTTTCCAGTGCATGTTTTCAAAGAGAGAGCGACGCTCTGACATTAACTTAGCTGCTAGAGGCAATGTGAGAGAAATCTGAGCGTGCTTTGGATCAATAACAGGGATTGCACCAATTACATTTGTAAATGTTTAATGGTCAGTACGCACTATTAGGGGAATTCTGTAAATGGACACTGCGAAAAATTGGAGCTAAGCTGTGTTCTTGAAAGGGTGCTCAGGCCCTGAGACTGTAATCGCGGCTCCTCCATTTCTGGCGCCCAGAGTCTTTCCTGAATTGCAGCCAGCGGCGCATAGTGACGCCGAAGTCCGATGCCGCCCACTTCCAGGCGTTGGCGTAGCGATACACAGCTGTCCTATGCACCTAGGTGCTGCTCCCGGAGGCTGCTTAGTAGCAACTTTTGTTTTAACAAGGTTTTAATGGCGCACCCAATTATCACTCCACTTCAACCCAATTAGGTTAGGAAGCGGTAGGGCGGCTTTTGTAGAATCCGGCCCTTAGTGACAGTTTCCGTGCCCAACTCTGAGCTCCATATAAAGGCTGGTAATTAGAGAATGACACAGTGGCCGTTCCATGGGTAACCCGCCGAAACAGTGGGGGGGAAAAGTGCTCTCTGCAGGCACGGGGACAAGGCCATCCACCTCCCCGTGGAGCGGTGAATGGCCTTGTTCCCGCAGTTAAGGGAGGGAAGGCGCACGGCCCCCTCCCTACGACCAAATCTATCTCCCTCCCTTCCTCCCTCCCCCTTACCTTCATGGTGCTTTTGTAAAAAACTTACTGAAGCCAGTGAAGCCTGCGTATGTGTGGACAGAAGCTTCTCCTCTGATGCAACTTCCGGTTACATCAGAGGAGAAGCTTCTGCCCACACACACACACGCGACTGCAGGCAGGCAGGCTTTGCCGTCTTCAGTAAGTTTTTTATGAAAGCACTGTAAAGGTAAGGGAGATAGATTTGGCCGTAGGGAGGGAGGGGGCCGCACGCCTTCTCTCCCTTAAGTTTCAATTCTTTACTAACATAAGGGGGAGGGAGGGAGATTCTCGGGCTGCTGAAGGACGGTGAGGTGGTGAGAGGGAAGGGTGGATGCTGCGGGGATGGGGCGGTAAAGGGGATGGCGGGGACGGGGCAGTAAAGGGGATAGCGGGGACAGGGCGGTGAAGGGGACGGTGGTCCGGTGACGGGAACAGATTTTTTTCCCCATGTCATTCTCTACTGGTAATGCCAAAATTCAATCTAAGCACTATTCTGTAAAATGCTTGTATATTTATCATAACACCGGGGGAGAGTGTGGCACAACGGTTAAAGCTACAGTCTCAACCAACGTGACTCCTTGTGACCCTGGACAAGTCACTTAATTTCCCCCATTGCTCCAAGTACATTAGATAGATTGGGAGCCCACCAGGACAGACAGGCAAAAAATGCTTGAGCACCTGAATAAATTGATGTAAACCCTTCTTAGCTCCCTGGGGAGAACAGTATAGAAATCTAAAAAAAAAAGAATGTTTTATAGATGGATGTACAGATGGGCAGTCTCAGCAGAGCAGGAGCAGGGCTCACGTACACTTAATTTATAGACTACTGTAAGTTACATTCATCTGTCGAGCATTTAGATCAGAGCACTTACACTGGAGGAATGTACTTTATCTATTAGGCAGCTGCCTAATGTCCTTTACAGAATTGGCACAGTATAGGGGGTGCCTGTTATAAAATGACCCCCTTCCCTTTCATCCTTCAGATTATTCCAGAAGAGTGGGTGGCCATCGACCGATCTCCTGGAATAGTCTGAAGGACTAAAGTAAAGAAAATGATCAGGTAAGTCCTAATTTCTCCATGGTCCATATGTCCTGGCTCATTGGTCTGTGGAGGGGTCTGGTGACATGAAAGTTTTATGTGGAAACAATGACCAATTGGAGCCTGAAAGAAGAGGTGGTATCAGCATCCTGGAAATTACCCCCCTTCATTGGTAAAACAAGTGGTAAAGGTCCCTCAGTACAAAGGTGAATATTAGAATTCAATCCCAGGATGCTAGACCGATGCTGGTGACAGTGTGGAGATCACGGTGGGATTGTGCAAAGTTAGCGTGTTTCAAATGAGATTGTGCACAGGCCAGTCAGTGCCTGGATGTCACTGTTAGATACGTTTAGTGAGTTACATGGTTTTGGCGGTGAGATTGACCATTGCTCGTTAATTAGGAACCAGCCACTAGGGACAGAGAAAGTGCCTGGTTGTACCACAGTAAAGTGACACGTCAAATGCATAACCCATAATGGAGGGGAAGAGATTTGCAGCTTGTCTGTGTAATAGGAAGCAACTATGGCAAAAGATAGGGGCCCCTCTTCTAAATGAAGGAGAGGGCGTGGCAGCTAGTCTAAGCTTGAATGGTAAAACATCTGCCCACCTGAGAAAGTCATGCGGTTATATTTGTTGTTTTCTTCTGTGATTTATTATACTGCATTGTATGGGTCTGATATGCAAAATAGAAAAGGGAATTAATATGAGCTTCTGGAATATTTCTTTTTAAATTAAAGTTTATTAACTGGTTGAGATTCAGCGGAAATGTCTTCTGGGGTACACATAATGGCAACTCCGATCCCCCCTCCCTCTCTCGAAGCAACAACTCAACTCGGCCCAATCCTACGCTTCCGCCCCTCTGGTGGTCTAGGGGGAATGTGGGGATGTTGACTATAGTAAATGATACACCTCATAGAAGTGTTATAAATTCGAATCGTGATATGAGGTGTATCATTTACTATAGCCAACATCTTTCAAGAATTTGAATATATTGAATAAGGCTCCTGAGGCAGGCCAAACTGGCCGAAACATATGCATGTCGAGCCACCACACAGATTTTTTATGACTGTTGAATAAACTGTGCACCAACACCTTTCGTATCTCCACTGTGGTTTGTTTCATCTTTCTTGGATTGTGGAGAACCTTCTCCTGGTTTTTCTGCCAACTCCTTCCTGCCACGACCTTGTGGTACTTCCTCATGGTCTGCGCTGATATTCAGTGGCACTGTGGTGAAATGCCGTTGAATTTATTAATTGCCTTTAAGAAGAGATTCATCTAAATTGCTTTGAACATTGGGCTTTAAGGCCTGGATTTTCTAAATGGTGCTGAGGTGCCCAAGCTCGGTGAAAAACACCATTTAAACACCATTTTTAACTGATTTTCGAGGCACCTACTGGCCAGAATCAGGTTTCCGTAGGTGTTTTATGGCTCGGTTAGGCGCTATTCACATCAAAGGTAGGTGCTGGAAAACCCTGACCTGCATTTCTGGCGCTTACCTTTGCTGGAGGCGCAGTTCTCTAACTGGCACCAAAACGTGATTGAGACATGACATGTGGCTGCTTTTAAGGCAGCCACTGAAAATGGTGCCCTTAGAAAATCTGGCCCTGAACTGCCATGGATACATGTTTCTAATCTTAGAATTTGTGATGTACCAGTGGTGCTTCTCTTTGTTAATTTCATTCCAATAAAAAAAGTTTAAAGGAGGGGAGGAGAATAATACACTTGCCAGACTGGATGAGGCCATCTGCCTGTATACAATGGTTTCCAGCAGTGAGTTCTTTCAGGACATGGGTGAAAAGTGGGTGCTCATAGAACTGGCCGACTGCTGCTATACTGTGCCACCATTTAACACTCAGATTTTGGGGAGCCATAAAACCTGGGGTGATGTCTCAAATAGTCTGTGATTGGTTTCTTTGACTCCCTGTGTGAGACCAGTACAGGATTCCTAGTGGTCCTGACTGAGGTTGAGGAGAAAGTTAAGGGTTTTGATGACTTTTTTCTCGTCTTTCTCCCACAGAAGGATCTGGTCATGGCTTTTGAAGCTGGAGACCGGAAAGTGTTCTTTGAGCTATGGGAAGAACATGTTTCTCCAGGCATCCGAGATAATGAGTCAGTTGCCCAAAAGTTGGAGTTTTATCTCAACATCCATTTTGCAATTTTCCCGTGGAAGCACTCAGTAGGAAAGCTGGTAAGTTTGCATTTCTCTTTTAACTCAGTGTTTTGGGTGGAATTGCTCTGTACGAACGCCTTCTGTGGTTGTGAGAGACCCAGCATGTAACAGGGCTCTAGGGTCCAGCTATTCCCAGTTTCTCCCTTTAACGTTCCCTTTGAGTCTGGTTCCAGCATGATGACATGATTGTGTTGTGATCATAAGTGTGAATCTGTATTGATGTGTGTGCTCCACTGAATCTATAAGAGATTTGTGGGCAGGGGATAACTGTTATATGTCATTACTTTTCATCACTTTAAGAATATAAGTACCAAGTACCTGGCAGAAACCCAAACAGTAGCAACATTCCGGAGCTGAGATTGTGATGTCATAGTGCCTCATTCCACCAATGCCTAAGAGCCAACCTCATCAGTGATGTCACAATGGCTCGATTATCCTTTACTTGGCTCACATAAGAACATAAAGAGTTGCCATACAGGGACAGATGGAAGGCCCATCAAGCCCAGTATCCTGTTTCCAACAGTGGCAAACCCAGGTCCCAAGTACCTGGCAAGATTCCAAGTAGTGAAACAGATTTTTTGCTACTTATCCTAAGAATAAGCAGTGGATTTCCCCAAGTCCATCTCATTAATGGCCTATGGACTTTCATAAAATATAAACCAACTGAAGTAATTTTGGAAAAGAAGTGCAGCTCAGCACAAGATCAGCAGAGGGCCAGTGAGTGGAGATGAAACCTTCCTTTCCGTTAACCCTCTCCTGTGGCTTGTATGTGATTTGTTTCTCTCTCCTTTCTTTTCCTCATAACTGGCCTGAATCTGGATTGTGTTTGGCATCTCTGCTCATGAGTGACAATAAGGCTCATTTTTCTCTCTTCATACTTTGATAGGAAGGAGCCACACTGCTGACAGTCACAAGGAGGCACTAGAGGATTCCCTTTCTAGTGCACTGACAAGCTTTCTCACGTCTCCTTGATGTTGTTAGGGAAGCTCTTGAATTTGCAGAGTTCTGCTCTTGGCTTCCATGAAATTGATCTTGATAAAAGCTCTTTCTCTCTTTCTTAGGACAAAGCGGACTTTGATGACCGAATCTCTCACTTTAAAACCTATCTGGAGACCAGTGGAGCAGCTCTGAGCCAGACCACAGAATTTCTCCCCTTTTATGCCTTGCCTTTTGTTCCCAACCCTAGGGTGCATCCCTCATTTAAAGAGCTCTTTCAGGTAAAGACCTTCGTTTAGCGCCTCTGGGAGTTTCTATTGTTCCTTAGTCCATCTTTTTCCTTTGCACACTATCCTTCAGGTTAGCTGAGCTTGTAAGATCCTTAGGATCCCTTCTATTTTCAACCAAAATAATGCAAGCAAACACCAGCACCAGCCCTTGTGGTGTCATGGGTTTTTTTTCCCCTCCAGACAAGTCCAGATGCATAGATTCATACTAGAGAGTTGCATGGGGACAGAAATCTCACCCATCCCCGCCTGTCCCCGTCAGGATCCTCTCTGTCCCCACCCGTCCCCGTCAGGATCCTCTCCATCCCCACCCGTCCCCGTCAGGATCCTCTCCGTCCCCACCCATCCCCGGAAGGAATTACCGGTACCTCCATCCCTGCCCGTCCCCATAAAAAGCAGCAATTACTTCTGACAGGATCATCAATTCCACAGTTTCTTTTGTGTTTGCGCTGCTGTTTTCCTTGTGGAATCTCTTTGGTGGAACCCTTTTTTTGTTTTCTGTTCAGGTAATTAACTTATAAACTCCCTCTTTTACTAAGGCTGACGTATCCATTATATTATATGGACGAACCCTGCTTCTAAAGCCTTCCATCCCCGTGGGAATCCCGTTAGCCAAAGGGGGGTCCCCGTGGGCCAGAGGGGGGTCCCCATGGGAGTCCCGTGGGTTAGGGGGGATCCTGTGGGAAGGATTCCTGCGATCCCCGTTCCTATGCAGACCTCTAATTCATACTCTCCTGCCAGCAAATGGAGACTGAAAATCACTGATTGATGTCACCCTGTGTAGGGTCCAGTGCAATCCACAGTCATTCGTATTTCTCAGTCTCCAACATATTATATGTGAGGTAGGCCTGTGCAGAGGTTAATGGACTGTGACACACTGGCCACTACTGGAAAAAAGATTCAAGTGGGAATGCATGCTGCTATTTTGAACACTAAAGTTAGGTGTCAATTATGTTTAAATTCAAGTTAAGTTGAGATTAATCATCTATATTTATTGAAGCGGGAGTTTTTTGTGCCTAGGATTATAAAGAGCCCTGAAAGTAGTGCCAATTTCAGCGTTTGAGGTTTGAACTCCCATTTGGCACAAGACAATGTAAGATTAGTTGTCTTTTACACTTTTTTGGCTATAAAACTTCCAAGTTTTATTTATTTAAAACATTTCTGCTTTTAGCCAAAGCGGCTCACAATTCAACATACATCAGTTTAATATCTGGGCAGCTTACAGTCTGAAAGGAGGGGGGAGTGCAGAGTATAATAAACAGACCGTGGGGGAGAGAGGAAGAACTATAATATTTGATAAGATAATATAAGAAAGTGCCTGCCGCCAGTCTGCTGCTGAGCCTTGTGCACCTGCGCATTCTCAAGGCCTTCTGGATCTCATCCTCACTGAGATTCTCATGAGACTCGAGATCTCATGAGAATCTCGGAGAGGGTGAGATCCAGAAGGCCTGAGCATGCGCAAATGCACAAGGCTCAGCAGCAGACTGGTGGCAGGCACTTTCTTATATTATCTTATCAAATACTAGTCTTATAGCCCGTTACATTAACGGGTGCTAGAATATATGTGTGTGTGTCTCTCTTTATTTCTTTTTTTCTCTCTCTCTCAGACGCTTTCTTTCTTTCTGTCTTTCTTTTTCCTTGGCTGTCCATCACCACCCCTTGCCTGCTCCCCCTGTCCATTCTCCCTTCCTTTTACCTCCCCTGTGTCCACCACCACCCCTTCACAGCTCTCCTTATGCAGCAGCAGCCCTTCTCCCTTTGTTTTACCTCCCCCCTGTCCAGCAGCACCTTTCCCTCCCCCATACCAGTTCCCTGTGCACCTGCCCCTGTGTCTTTCTTCTTGTCTTTCTGTCTCCCTTCCTCCCTCTGTCTGTGTGTCCAAAGCAGCATTCCCTTCCCCTCCATTTCCCTCCCCCCACACCAGTTCCCTGTGCACCTGCCCCTGTGTCTTTCTTCTTGTCTTTCTGTCCAAAGCAGCATTCCCTCCCCCTCCATTTCCCTCCCCCCACACCAGTTCCCTGTGCACCTGCCCCAATGTCTTTCTTCTTGTCTTTCTGTCTCCCTTCCTCCCTCTGTCTTTCTGTCCAAAGCAGCATTCCCTCCCCCTCCATTTCCCTCCCCCCACACCAGTTCCCTGTGCACCTGCCCCTGTGTCTTTCTTCTTGTCTTTCTGTCTCCCTTCCTCCCTCTGTCTGTGTGTCCAAAGCAGCATTCCCTCCCCCTCCATTTCCCTCCCCCCACACCAGTTCCCTGTGCACCTGCCCCTGTGTCTTTCTGTCTCCCTTCCTCCCTCTGTCTGTCTGTCCAAAGCAACATTCCCTCCCCCTTCCATTTCCCTCCCCCCCACACCAATTCCCTGTGCAGCAGCATTATTGTTTTCTCTACCCCCTATCCCTTCCCACAGTAGCGACTACAAATGCGGGCCCGAGTCCTTTGGCGGCCCCCCCTTCCCTTCCCTTCCCGCGGGTCCGACTACACATGGCGATTCAAGCAGCGTGTCCAGCAGTCTTCACACGCTGCTTCGGGTCCTTCTACTGGCCTGATTTACTCTGGCACGTCCGGAGAAAATCAGGGCAGTAGAAGGGCCCGAAGCAGCGTGTGAAGACTACTGGATACGCTGCTGAAATCGCCAGTTGGGGCCGCGGTAAGGGAAGGGGGGGGGCGGCAAAGGACTTGGTTGCCGGGCAGCGGAAATCTTCTTCTACCTTGCCTCTCCTCCACCGTCGGGAGTCAGTGGCAGGAGCTTTAACGGCTGGTGGTTCCGCGTTGAAAGAATCCCGCGCCTCTTTGAAAACTGTCACGCCGCTGGAGGCGCGAGGTGACGGAGAGGGCAGGGTGTGAGCCGTGCAAGCGCACTTCCTAGCTACAGCTCACAGAAAACGGACGCATGCTTAGGAAGTGCGCATGCGCGGCTTACCATTTTATTATATTAGATTATAGTTCTCCCTCCCTCTCCCCACAGTCTGTTTATTATACTCTGCACTCCCCCCTTCCCGCGGTCGGGTCGGGTCGGGTTGGGGCTCGCAAATCGAGTCAATGCTCGGTTTGCGAGTTACAGTTTGCTCAAGTGATTTGCTCGTCTTGCAAAACGCTCGCAAACCTGGTTACTCGTAAACCGAGGTTTGACTGTAATTGTAAATATTGAAGAACTAAGGCCAGTACTGGGCAGACATGAACGGTCTGTGTCTGTATATGGCCATTTGGTTGTGGATGGGCTGCATGGCTGGGATGGTGTAGATGGGCTGCAGTGAGCTTTCAGCATCAGTAGTTGGAACCTAAGCACAGTACTGGGCAGAACTTTGAATTCTTGCCCAGAAATTGCTAAGAAGAAGAAGAAAAAAAAAAAAAAAAAAATTGAATCAGGTTGGGTAGACTGGATGGACCATTCGGGTCTTTATTTGCCGTCATCTACTATGTTACTATGTTACTGAAGATGGGCAGAATGGATGGACCATTCGGGTCTTTATCTGCCATCATCTACTATGTTACTATGCTTTTTTAAATTTTTTTTAAATTCTTTATTCATTTTCACTTCAATTAACAAGTATACAATATGATATCTTATACTATACAAAATCACTTGTACATTCTTAACCATAAATCTTAAATACTTTAAATTATCCCCCCCCAATCCCATCCTCCCAGCCCTCCCTATATCAATAATATTCATTCATATATGTTTTATATCCCTTCTTATTATAAAATTTCAAGTATTTAAAGGTGTCTAATCATTTGAATATTCAATCAATGGCCCCCATATCTTTCTAAACCTATCATAATTCCCATTCTGTAAAGCAAAAACTCTTTCCATCTTATACATATAACATACTGAACTCCAATGTTACTATGCTTAGCTATTGAACACTGGCTGAGTCTGCACAGTTCCATGGAAAGCACAGCTCATTAGTGCTCTCTATTTCCACCTGCTGGCAGATTGGCATAACTCATTAGTCTGGACTGATCATTTGGGATTAAAGGAAAGAAAATAATCAGCTAAGAGCTCATTTTTATGCAGCTCTTGTTCTCCACCTTTGTCAACTCCCCTCCCTCCTGCAGATTGGATGGGCTGTGTTTGAGAGCAGCACATGCAGTGAATACTTTGAATGTCTAGGTATGAATCTTGTATTATAAAATGGCATTCTTTTTTTTTTTTTTTTGAATGTTTTTGGGTTTTGTTTTTTTTAAAATTCTTTATTCATTTTACATTTTACATCAAGTGTACAGCAATTATCAAACAATTAAAATACAACATCACTTGAAATTCTGCAACAACATACAACAAGAGGAATTAACCCTTGTCCCCACCCAAATCATATAATCATACATATATTATTATTGAAAAACCCAGCCCCCCTCCCCCTCATCCATATGTAAAAATAAAAATTGGGAAAAGTGTAAATTATTCATTATAATAATTTAATAATGGCCCCCACACATCCTTAAATTTATTATAACCTTTTTGAACTGCCAACGCTCTTTCCATTTTGTACACGACATACTGAATTCCACCAAAAACAATAATTCAGTCTTTACAATCCTTCCAATTATACGTTATTTGTTGAATGGCAACTCCTGTCAATATAATCAAAAGCTTGTTATTATTAGCAGATATTTGAGATTTAGCTCTCATAGACACGCCAAATAAAATTGTGTCGTATGACAATGCTACATAATTTTCTAATAAACAATTTATTTGATCCCAAATAGACATCCAAAAAGCTTTAATGAATGGACAATAAAACAATAGATGATCTAAAGTTCCGGCAACGAGGTGACAATGCCAACATCTATTAGACTTAGAGCAATCCAATTTTTGTAAACGAACAGGAGTCCAGAGTGCTCTATGCAACAGGAAAAACCATGTTTGCCTCATAGAATTAGACATTGTATACTTCATCCTCCAGGACCAAATACATGGCTACTGAGATGCATTAATTTGATGCTTCATCTCAATGCTCCAAATAAGTCCAGTCTTTTGTTTCTTATTCGAATAGCCAGAAAATAATTTATACCACTGCGCGGCTTGATGACCCAAAAAGTCTGCCTGAAAGCATAGGAAGTCTAAACTAAATTGATTATTAAGAGATTTCCATTCAGGGAACCTTGCCTGAATAGCCTGCTTCAATTGCAACCATTTATAACTTTGTTTTTTTATCAAGGCCAAATTTAAGTTGCAACTGTGAAAAATCTAACAGTTTACCATTAGATATAACATCATTTAAGGTTCGTATACCTACTTTAATCCAATCCTTCCAGACAATCTTAAAACCGCCTGGAGTTTAGCCAAATATTTTGGTATGTAGACTTTTGAATTGGAAGAGGTGTTAAATTATTAATATATCTTAAAGTTTTCCATGTATCCATTAATATTCTATTGTTTTTACGTATCCTAGGTATTTTAATACTAAGAAGATGACGAAACCTAATAGGAAACATGAGTTGCCACTCTAACCCTAACCAATCGGGTAGCTTTTCCATAAGTTCTGGGAGGACCCAATACTTACCTTTGCGCAAAATATAAGATTGATGGTACCTATAGAAATTTGGAAAATTTACCCCACCCTCCGCAATTGGCTTTTGTAAGGACACTAAAGCAATTCTTACTCTTTTACCCAGCCAAATAAATTTAGACAAAATACTGTTTAACTTTTTATAGAAAGACCCCTGAAAAAAAACTGGTATCAAACCCATTTGGTAACAAACAACAGGCAGTATCATCATCTTAACAGTTTGGACTCTTCCCCACCAAGACAGATGCAACGGATTCCATTGTTCACATAATTCTGTTACTTTTTGCAATAAAGTTTTTTCATTCACTTTCATTGTCTATTCAAATGTGTTTTTTATCCAAATACCAAAATATTTTATTCCTTCCTCCTTCCAAATAAAAGGAAATGAGTCAAATAAACCTTTTATACAATGCACATTTAAAGGAAGAATTTCTGACTTATTCCAATTTATTTTATATCCTGAAAATTTCCCAAATTTCTCAATCAAATCAAGCAAACATGGAATGGTTGTTTCAGGATTCCTCAAATGAAGCAGTATATCATCTGCATAAACAAATACCTTATATTCTTTTCCAGAACATGGAATACCCTGTATCCCCTTTACCTGTTGAATAGCTAATAACAAGAGTTCAAGTACTATATCAAAAAGCAAAGGTCTTGAGACAAAGGACAACCTTGTATAACCCCCCTTTGCAATTTAAAAGAATCTGAAAAATTATTATTAATATATAACCTAGCAACAGGTGAGCTATACAACGCTTGAACCCATACCGAACCATTCCATAGCCTGATACATAAAGGTCCACTCTACCCGATCAAAAGCCTTTTCCGCATCCAAGGACACAGAAAAGGCCGGGTCATTTAAGTCCTTTGTTAAATATAACATATGAAGAGCCAACCCGGTATTATTGGAAGAGTGTCTCTGAGCAACAAAACCCGTTGGTGCATACCAATTATATAAAGAAGAGCCTTTGCCATACGTAAGGCTAAAAGTTTAGCCAATAATTTCCCATCTTCATTAATTAAAGAAATAGGCCTAATCTAATCTAATCTAAACCTTAGGTTTGTATACCGCATCATCTCTACATTCGTAAAGCTCGACACGGTTAACAAGAGTTAAGGTAGAAAGGAACTCCAGTGGAAGGAAGAGGCAAAATGAAGAGAAAATTTAGAGGACTGGATTAACCAGAGAGGGAGGAGGAGTTACATTTTTGAGAATAACCAGGTTTTCAGATGTTTACGGAAGAGTTGGAGGGAGCTCAGATTCCTAAGAGGGGAGGTAAGGTTGTTCCAGAGCTGAGTGATTCTGAAAGGGAGGGAAGAACCTGGTTTTCCTACAAGGGAAACGCCTTTTAGAGAGGGAAAGGAAAGTTTCAGTTTTTGGGTGGATCTGGCAGAATTGGGATTAGAGGAGTTCCAAGAAAGAGGAATGAAGGGAGGGAGGATACCGTGTAGGATCTTGAAAGTGAGGCAGGCACATTTGAAGTGGACTCTGGAGATTATCGGAAGCCAGTGGAGCTTGGACAAAAGCGGTGAGACGTGGTCGAATTTGCTTTTTGCGAAGATAAGCTTAGCAGCGGTATTCTGAATCCGTTGGAGTCTTTGAAGGTTTTTCTTTGTTAGGCTAAGGTAGATAGAGTTGCAGTAGTCCAATCTGGAAAGGATGGTGGATTGGACAAGGACGGCTAAGTGTTTTTGATGGAAACAGGATCTCACTTTTCTCAGCATGTGAAGGCTGAAGAAACATTTTTTTACTAGGGAGTTGAGGTGATCGTTGAAGGAAAGTGTAGAGTCAATGATGACTCCCAGAACTTTACTAGAATATTCAAGATGTAGAGTGGGGCCAGAGGACAGTGGGATGGAGGTGGGCAGCTGGTCCAATTTTGGGCCGAGCCAGATAAATTTTGTTTTAGATTTGTTCAATTTCATCTGCACAGTTTGGGCCCAGGATTGAAGGCCTGTAATTTGAAACCAATGTAGGATCTTTATTTGGCTTCGGCAAAACAAAAGTTAATGATTCTGCCATAGTACCTGTAATACAACCTTTATTTAGTTGGGTCAGATATAAATTTAATAAATGGGGCAAAAGGGTAATTTGAAAAGACTTATAGAACTCTACAGTATAGCCATCACCACCTGGAGCGGTCCCAACTCTAAGAGACTTCAATGCTGTTTGTAATTCTTTTAATGATATAGGTTCTTCTAAACTTTTTGACCCTCAATTAAATTTAAAAATTCAAAGCCATCCTTTTCCCTATCTAAATAAGGCTCAGAAGAGTAAAGGGCTTTATAAAAATTTAAAAATTGTTTTAAAATAGGACCAATTTGAGAATGTATATCCCCTTTTTCATCTTTAATTATACTAATTTTGTTTTCCTTTTCTTTACCTTAAGATAATTAGCCAATAATCTTCCCACCTTATTAGAATTTCCATAATACAGAGCTTGCTGCGAAAAAATATCATTTTTTATTAACTTAGAAGAAATCTCATTGTACTTACATTTAGTTTTTAAAAGAGCTTGTAATGTGAAATGTTCCCACATATCAATCAATTTTGATTCTAAAAGTTTTATTTCTTGTTCTAAGTTAGAAAATTGCTTTTTTATTTGGTTTTTAACATAAGCTGAATATGAAATGATTTGCCCTCTCATGGTTGCCTTAAAAGCATCCCACAAAGTTTCCATAGAAATTTCCTCTGTCTTATTAATTTGAAAATATTCATCAATCTTTAGTTGAAATTCTTCACAAAATTTTGGATCTGCAAGCAAAGTATTATCAAATCTCCATAGTGGTCTACTATTATCTTGATCAATAACATTAAATTCAACCCCCCCCCCCCCCCCATGATCAGACAAAATGATAGGATCAATGGAGGCTTGTGTTACTTGATGTACTAAATGATCCGAAATAAAAACATAATCAATCTTTGAAAATTATTTATGAACATGAGACCAAAAAAAAATTCTCAATCATTAAAATGAAGAATACGCCATATATCTTTTAAATTAGAAGACTATACAAAATTATCTAAACCTAATGACTTTATAATTTTACTAGGTTTTTTATCCATTAAAGGATCCATAACAGCATTAAAATCTCCCGCCACTACTAAATTAGAAGTAGCCAGTGGCAAAACCAACTGTTGCAGAGACTTTAAAAACTCTATTTGGTTCGAATTAGGGGCATATACATTGAAAAGCGCCAAAGTAGTATTTCCCATACTCATGCCAACATGCACCCATCTTCCTAAAGGATCAGAAGCTATCATATTAAACACTACATTACATTTTTTATTAACCAAAATAGCAACTCCAGCCTTTTTCCTCACCGCAGGGGCAAAAAAACAGTGTTTCACCCAATTTCCCTCCAGCTTCTTGGATTCCTCAGCAGACAGATGAGACTCTTGGATAAAACAGATATCCACATTCTGAATTTTTAAGAATAAGAGCGTTTTTTTCCTCTTAATCAGATAGTTTAGACCATTTACATTTAACAAAAATATTTTAAGAGTCATTGTATAACTATATAAAACAAACTTTCATAAATCTTCCAATAAAAAAAATATATTGCAACCAATCTAAATTTACACTTCCCCCAAATTCAGGATCTAGAAAAACATAACCCACCCCTCCCATATCCCCTTTCCCATCTCCCCACCCTACCCCCACCAATCCCCCCTAAATAAAAGTGAAAACTTGGAAATACGCATGTAGTATCAAGTGACAAGCAACTTCCACAGGTTAATATTTTTATATCATAATCTTTAAAAATTATAAGTTAACTACATTTAATCTACCCAAATTAAATCTAATAAATTTGACAAATTTCAAAATTAGTTCATTAAGAATAATAAACCATTTTATCCAGCAAAATCCCAAAATTTCATATAATAAATACTATTTTCCTTAAATGTAAGACTATAGGACTTTATTAAAAACTATTATGAATACCCAAATTAACCCGAATCAAGTTAATTAAAAACTGCCCAATCATTAAATATCATTTCCCTAACAGAATATAACATTCCATATCAACATAAAACCAATACCATATTGCTCCAATCTAATATAATAAAATGGTTGGACGCGCATGCGCACTAAAAAATCGTGTTCCCTGATCTGTCGCGGAAACACGATTGTGCATGCGCGGGTTTTACGTCACCGATCTCTGTTCCTCCTCCACAATGCCACGCCAGCCATGTCCGCCGCCGGCCTCGAGCTCCTGGGGGCCGGCAGCGCGAGCCGCCCGCCTGCTGCTGAGGCCCCGCCTCCCGCTTCCGCCCTACACGCCAGCCATGTCCGCCGCCGGCCTTGAGCTCCTGGGGGCCAGCGGTGCGAGCCGCCCAACCGCTGCTGAGGCCCCGCCTCCCGCTTCCGCCCTACACGGTGATGCCAGACCCGGCACCACAAAACGGCCCTCACATCCGCAAACAGGGTTGCCATGGAAACAGAGGGGTTCAGGAGCTAAAAAAAACAAACAAACAACAGTGCACAAGGACAATCAAACAAACAGAGGGGATCAGGAGATTTTAAAAAAACAACCAAACAACAGTGCACAAGGACAGAGACACACAGACACTCACAGAAGGACAGGGGGCTAAAGAGACAGATTGAAAAAAAATAACAAAACACTAAGGAGAAAGAGAGACACAGGTAAGGAGTGCTGCTGGGCAGGGGGAGCAGGGAAGAGGGTCAGGGGGAGAAAAGAAGGAGTGCTGCTGGGCAGGGGGAGCAGGGAAGAGGAACAGAGGAGCAGGGAAGAGGAACAGGGGAGCAGGGAAGAAGTGCTGCTGGACAGGGGGAGCAGGGAAGAATGACTGCGGAGCAGGGAAGAAGTGCTGCTGGACAGGGGGAGCAGGGAAGAGGGACAGGGGGAGCAGGTAAGGAGTGCTGCTGGACAGGGGGAGGTAAAAGGAAGGGAGAAGACCTACTGCTGGACAGGTGGAACAGGCAAGGGGTGATGGTTGACAGCCGAGGAAAGAGAGAGACAGAAAGCGGCCAAGAGGAGAGAGAGAAAAAGAAATAAAGACACACACATCTATTCTAGCACCCGTTAATGTAACGGGCTTAAAGACTAGTACCATATAATACCATAAAACCAATACCATATAATCTCCTTAATTTGATAATTATAAGCAATATCATCACCATTACTATACTTCATCTAGTAGCAATTATACCAATTAAAATATCACTTACTCAAAATCAATTTCTTATTATGCAATAATAAAATATAATCATAAATAGAAATAAATTAAATAAGTTTTATACTATTACAGTATATTTAATTAACCAAAAATCTATGACATTTCTTGATCAATTAAAATCAATAAACATTAATATAATTCATTTCATGTACTATTGATAAGATTAAAATAAAATTTAATAACCCCATATAAAGTAATTCATAAAAATTTAAACAATATTAACCCCAATCACAAAATTTTCTATCAATCTCAGTTTGACTTTCAAAATGTACTAATAATCTGCACATAAAATTATTGTGCATACTAAAACAGTATATTAATGTTAAATGCGAACTCTCAAAGCCATACAAACTTCATCCGCAGTACAAGTAACTCAGATTCTTCAATAAATCAGCTTTTCAGCCAGCCTTCAGGAACATAACATATCCACTATGTACCCAGATATGGTACCAGGACTCTATTATGCAATAGTTTATGCAAATCCAACCTTCATACCCTCCCTTTCCTGAATCGCAAGAGTTCACAGAAGAATCACTTTTTTGATTATTATAACTATCCGGTTCCTTAATAAGCTGTCATTTTCTGGTTCCTTATTTCTTGATGACCGCAGATAATATCACTAATACACATGACTGACCCTCAAATTTCCTGAGTCACCAGTGCTGACTTTACTGTAAGCAGATCCGTTCCATTAACCCTTCCACCCTCTCATATCCAAACCATCACATTAGAATAAGCTGGAGCAATTCAACCCATAACAAAGAATGTTGTCATCTGTATCCAGTAAACAGTGCCGTTTAGAATGTTTATTCAACAGGGCTTCGTGCATTCCTTTTTCAAATTATTTATATGTCAAAGTATATTACATAGATATCGGGTGTTCACAATTCTCCAAAAATTCACTTAATATCACCAGGTCTTCAAAATTTAGAGTCTTGTTGTCATATGTGACTCTCATTATGGCTGGATATATCAGCCCATACCTAGCACCAAGACTTTTCAATCTTGGCCTCAGCTCCAACAGCTTTTTTCCTTTTCTGTGCCGTAGCCCTGGCAAAATCAGGCACAATGAAAATTTTCGAGTCCTGACATTTTAAGTTGCGATTTTCTTTTGCCAACCTAAGGATCTCTGCAATCTGTTGAAATCTCAATAACCTGAAGATCAAAGGACGCGGCCCCCGCTGTTTAGCTGATCTTTTAGTCGGAATTCTATGGGCTCTTTCAAATTCCATAGGATATTTGAATTTCAGTGGCAATAAATTCGGCAAAAAGTTCTCCAAAAATGAGACCGGATCATTTTTTCTATGCCTTCCGGCAGACCAATTATTTTCAAATTGTTCCGTTTACCACGGTTAACACAATCTTCAAGATCTTTTGACAGGCTCTCAATTAACTTTTTATCCTGTTTCAACTGTCAAACTTCAGTCTCATTAGCCTCAGTTCTTTTTTCCAGTTGATTCACTTTAACTTCCATAACTGCCATTTGCCGTGTGAGGCTAGCCACTTCATCAATAGCCTCTTGTATCTTCCTCGAATTGTTTAAAACAATTTCTTTAATCTGCCTGAGCTCAGCCACGATATCGCTTCTGTCATCTCCTGACAACGGAACTTTTGAGGGGGTCATCGGCTCCGTTTTTGATCTTTTAGCGCATCCTGCACTTGTACTAGCCACCTCTCCCTTCAATTGTTTAGACAAAGCCATCATAAAATCAGAAAGCCCAGTTTCAATCAAAAAATAGAAGTTTTGTAGCTTATATTTTCAGATCTTTAACCTGCAATGGAGGAGCCGCTCTATCACCCGACCATCTTACTGCGGCTCCAAGCCATGCCCCCTATTTTTGAATGTTATGGTTTTGTTGTTGGTATATCAGGCAAGTTTAATAAACAAATTCTCCTCATAATTTTTGAAATTTACTTCAGCTTTAATATATATAAGTAGCCCATCCTAGAAGGACGAGGCTAACCAAAGGAAAGGCTCTCTCATGTGTTTCTTTACAGCATTCGGAAATTCTGAATCAATCTTAAAATTCTTCTAGCGGTGTAGTGAGAGAGATTCCATATGGCAGCTAGTTCTGGAACTGACAAGAATGTGAAAGTCCTTTAGGTCACAGGATCTTGTGGGGGGTAACAGTGGGGGGACTGCTTGGCAATAGTGACTGGAGGGACATTAAGGGAAACTTTTGAAAAGGGAAACCATGATGAAATAGTTAAATAAAACAAACTAGACTTAAAGGAGCAGTCGCAAAGGTTAAATATTTACAAGAAACAGGAATACTGTTTAAACATACTTTTTGGAAACATTCAGTGCATTACTTAAGTCAAAGAAAGACCAAACAAATACTAGCATGGTTAAAGGATGATGTGAAAATGGATCCCAGTAATGAGAATGAAAAAAGAGCCCTGGGAAGTGAGAGAGAAACTGTTAATAAGATTAAGCGCTGAGATACCAGAACAGATGAGATTGTTACACACGGGCAGTGTAGCTACATTATTGAGGTGAAGCTGGTATGTGTATAATATATACATTTTATTTACAGGATTCCTGGACCCCAGAGTTGAAGACAAGGCTGGAAAAGTTCCTGTCAGTGACGCTGAAAGCTGGCAATACCCCTCGACTCCTCACATTATATGTATCCTTTGGTTCTGTCCATAATTCTGGCTCACTGACACTGCAGTTGAGTGTAGGACTTACTAAGAAATGAGGCCCGTGTCCTACATTAACAACGAATGAGATGTACAGTGTCCGCATCTATGAGACAAACTTGGTTCTTTTTGTTACATAGAGCTTTTTGGATCCCTGTTCGATTACAATAGATGCTGGCATTGTAATCTGGAAGCAGGGACCCTGGACCATTTAATATTCTATTGTCCCTGTATCATGGCCTTTTGGAAATCAATTTGGTCTCAAATTAATTGTTTACTAGAAAACCATGTAACATTATTATATGATACAATAATGTTTGGGGTGTCAATGAGAGTAAAAAGTCAAATTTCATCAAGTAGTAATAAACTTCTATTGATTATGACAGGATCGCCATACAACATATTACCAGCAATTGGAAAAATTACAGTAGACTTAACTATACATTCTGGTGGAATTAATTTACAAAATGCAAAGAACTGCCATACAAAAAGGGAATTATAATAATTTTAAAAAGATTTGGGGGCCATTGACAAATTATTGCAATGATTAGACACCATTTTCCACTGAAAGTACATTTATACATAGGGGGAGAGGGGATGGTATAAAGTTATATTAAAGGTTTAATCAATAGATAAGAATATAATATTTATACGATATTTTCGATTAAAATATTTGTGGGAAGGGTGGGTGGAAAGGATATAAATTTATGTATTTAAGATGATATTAGAAAGAAATTCAAGTGATGTATACAAGTTTTAATTGATGTAATATTGTGTACTTGATGTAAGATGGAAAAATGAATAAAGAATTTGAAAAAAAAAAAACAACGTGCTTTTATAGCAGGGTTCCACACACAAAGGCCTCTGGCTAGATGAAGGACTTGAGAGCAAGGCACAGACATTCATGTCTACTTCACATGTGCATATCAGCCACCTCTGCCCTACATCCTCATCTGAACATACCTACTGCACAAGTAAATGCCGTCTTGCAGTGAGCATATTTGTATGCTATCTAATGCAGTGGCATACCCGGGGGGGGGGGGGGAGGTCTGCCCCGGGTGCAGCTCATCAGGGGGTGCTGCAGCCTGCAAGCTTCAGGCCACTGGCAGCGTTAATGAGCTAAATATGCTGCCTTCAGCAGCCCGAAAGCATTTCTTCTGCTGCAATGTCCTGCCTTTGCAGAAACAGGAACTTGAAGCAGAGGGAAAGCTTTTGAAGCTGCTAGAGGTGGCATGTTCAATAGAGAATAGCTGCCAAAACGGGGAGAGAAAAAATAGTGGTTGCTGTGGGGATGGGGACAAGGCCATTCATTGCCCCGTGGAGCGGTGAATTGTTTTGTCTCCGCAGTGAAGTAAGCACGGATAGCGCGGTCCAGCATCCCCACCCGATCGCCGCATCCCACGCCCTGCCATCTCCCTCCCTCCACTTCACCTTAGGTGCCAAATTTAATTCTTCTTCTCCCAGCAGCATGCTTTCAATAAGTCACGCGTGCGTGGCTGCTTGAGTTGTTGAATCTTCTCCTCTGATGCAACTTCCTGTTTCTGGTTATGTCAAAGGAGCAAATTCAACAATTCAGCCGCGCGCGCAACTTATTGAAAACTGGGAGAAGAAGAATGAAATTCGGTACCTAAGGTGAGGTGGATGGAGGGAGATGGCGGGACGCGGTGATCGGGTGGGAGGGGCTGCTGGACTGCTCAATCCGTGATCACGCATGTTCCCTCACACTAGGAAGGAGGGGGTGAAAGGGAAAGAAATGCTGGGCCAATGGGATGAAGAAGGAGAGCAATATTAAACCCAAAGCAGGAAAGAAAGGGGAGGACAGGCAGGTGAGCCAGATGCTGGAAGCAGGGGGGGGATAGAAGCTAGATGGGGTTGGAGAGAAGAGACACATTGGTGTGGAAGAGAGGGGCAATCTGGACACAGGAAGGTAGTAGAAACAGAGAGGAAATTATGTGCATGGGGGCATAGGGACATAAAGGGGACATACATGGGGATGGTATATATACAGAGGGGCAATGCTAGATACAGAGGGGAAATATTAGAAATGGGGAAAATAGGAACAAGAAGTGAGATGTTTGTGAGGCTCCAGGGGCTTGTACAAATTATATTGTAACACACGAGGGAGGGAGAGAGAAAGAGAAAAACTAAATATTGCAGGGACAGTAATTGCAGGGATGGGGCGGGGACAGTGGTTACGGGGATGGGGTGGGGCAGGGCGGTGACGGACAGTGGTGACAGGGACAGGGTGGTGACCAGGGACAAATTTTTTCCCCGTGTCATTCTCTAATGTTCAGCTCATTAATGCTGCTGGCTGCCCAAAGCTTACATGCGGCTGAGAGAGAGAAAAAGAGGAACGATAAATGTTACATTCGGTTGGAGGAAGAGAGAGAGGGAGGGGTAAATGAGAAAGCCGCCAAATTGGAAGGGAGGAAGGAAGGAAGAAAAGGACCATCGGGAAAGGGAGAGGAGAGAGTGATGCCAGACCATGGGGGAGGGAGGGAAGTGAAGCAGAGGAGAGGCCAAACCACATGGGGAGGAGAGAGAGATGGAAGGGAAGGAGATGCCAGATCATGGGGTAGGAACTGGGAAGAAAAGAAAAGGGAAGGGTGAGAAGAAAAATCCCACACCATGGGGGGAGGGAAGGAGTATAGGGAAGGGAAGCAGAGGAGAGGAGAGATATGCCAGAGCATAGGGTGGGATTGGGAGGGAAAGAAGGAAAAAAAGCAGAGGAAAGGGGATGTAGAAGGGGGGAGAGAGGGAAGGAGACAGGGATGCCAGACCATGGGGTGGGGGCAAGGAAGAAAAGTAAAAGAAAGAGAAGGGTGAGGAGAGAGAGGTATCAGACCATGGGGAGAGAGGAGGGACGGAGAGGAGAGAGGTGCCAGTGCATAGAGGGGAGATAAGGATAACCTGTAACCCATTCTGAGCTCGTTGGGGAGAATGGGATAGAAAATGAATTAAATAAAGGAGACATAGATGTCAGACTGTGGGGTGGGATGAGGAAGGAAGGAGAGGAGAGGAAAGACATGCCAGTGTAGGGGGAGGGGGTTGACAGAGAATAGAGAGATAAAAATGGAGAGGGGATAAAATTGGAATGAATCAGGTGAAAAGGAGATAAGGTGCACAGGCTGGATGGAAGGGGGAAAGTGTAGATAGTTTATGGAAGGGACAAAAAAAGAAAGCAGATGCCTTATGGAATGGGGGAGATGGAAGGGACAGTAAAAAGAGAGCAGACACTGGATGGAAGGAAGAGAGTGAAGAGAAAATGAGGAAAGCAGAAACCAGAGATGACAAAACTAGAAAAAAAAATTTTTTTTATTTTTTTATTTTTTTTGTTGCTTTAGGATAAAGTAATATTGTAGTTGTGTTGATAAATATTTATAAATTGAAAATGGAAATAAGGTGATTTTTCTATTAGATTAATTTTAATATATTTTTGACAACTTTCGGAGACCAAAACCCCTTCTTCAGGACAGGACAGAATGCCATAACTGCAGTATACTGTACTGACTTGAAGAAAGTAGTTTTGGCATCTGAAAGCTAATTGAAAAATGTACTAGTCCAATAAAATGGTATTAGCAGATCTTTACAAAGAGCTACAGCCTAGATTGGAAGGAGCCATGTTGCATATAAAGAGGCGCCGTATTTTTCTAGTGCCTACCAATGTTCTCTCTAATTTTTGCTGGCCCGCATGCACATGAAAAATGCTTTGGGCCCAATTTTTATATAGGTCACCTAAAAAATCGTTACTGACTAGTGCAGGGCTAAGCTCAGTTCTATGAAAGCTAGGCATACTGTATAGAAACATGCTTAGCGCCACCTAAGCGGTATTAGGCTGTACTAGCCTTTGGGTGCACCATATTTATGCCAGGGTTTTCTTGGCTAAATGCCTGTGCCTACTCCTAACTACCCCCACATTTAGGTAGGCACTTTAAAAAAGGCACCTAGCTCTTAGAGAATCACGCCTACCAAATTAGGCACCTAACTGTCAATTAATTCCAATTAACATCAATTATGAGATGTTAAGTGTCAAGTATCGCCACTTGTCAATTAAGTTAGGCACCTACTTAGTCTAGGTGCACCAATATAGGTGCCTAACTTTAGGCAGACTTTATAGAATTCCCCATAGCCTCAACTTGATGTATGCACTCCCTTTCTGACCTGTTTGCACAGACACACCATAGAGGTGCCTACGTTTCTGGTATATTTGTGAAGGCCTTCTATAAGTTTCAAGTTTATTATGGATTTGATTAATTGCTTATTCAAAATTCTAAGCGATGTACAAAGGAGTAAAATAATAAATTACAATTATCAAGGGGAAATAAACCAGTTAAGTACGACTGACTTGTCGAAACATGATACAAAAGGAAAAAATAGGGAAAGAAATACAAGTTGGTTTTTTTATTCTTTATTCATTTTTACATATTACAAGTGTATAAGAAAAATCATTCGAACTTATAAATATACACTTGATTAACTTTCATATATAATTAAAAATATAACTTTTCAGCCAATACCTATATTCTATAATATTTTGTTTTTTTTTTATGTTTTAAGTTTTTTATTGATTTTTTCACATATCAACAAGTGTTATAAATTTTCCATACATTTATCTTAACAATACACTTGATATCTCTATAATGTATTTTATATAAACCATATTTTATATTATTTTTCTTATGAATTTATATAACATATATATTGTAATGATTTTATCAATTATTATTTAATTATGAACCCTTTTCCTTCCCTTTATCACATTAATTTCTCATAAGACTATCATTCATTCATTATGATATATTTTTTATAATATATAATAAAGAGAATAAATTCTTTACCCCTTCCCTCCCTCCCTTCTTTAACCATTATCTTATTATGGGAAAAAATTAAAATCAGTCATTGCAAAAATCTGTTAATGGTCCCCAAATCCTCTTGAACTTATCCATATATCCTTTTTGTGTTGCAAATGTATGCTCCATCTTATATATATATGGCAAACTGAGTTCCACCAAAAATTATAGTTCAATCTGTCATAATTTTTCCAATTATGTGTAATTTGCTGTACTGCTATTCCAGTCAATATAAATAAAAGTTTATTGTTATTTGATGAAATTTGACTTCGAGCTCTCATTGCAGTACCAAACAAAATCGTATCATATGTCAAGGCTACCGGATTTTCTAACATCCTATTAATTTGAGGCCAAATTGATTTCCAAAATATTAATATGAATGGACAATAAAATAAAAGATGATCTAATGTCCCTGCTTCTAGATGACAATGCCAGCATCTATTAGACTTAGAGCTATCTATTCTATGTAAACGTGTAGGGGTCCATAAAGCTCTATGTAAAATAAAAAACCAAGTTTGTCTCATAGAGGCTGACAATGTGCATTTTAACCTCCAAGACCAAAGTCGTGGCCATTGAGATGCATTAATCTGATGCTTAATCTCAATGCTCCAAATATCTCTAAGACCATTTTTTTTCTTTTTATGTACGAATCCAGATATTAATTTATACCACATTGCGGCCTGGTGACCCATGGAATCTATCTGAAAACATAAGAATTCCATACTATGATAGTTATTAAGATTTTTTCATTCAGGGAACCCTACCTGAATGGCCTGCTTCAATTGCATCCATCTGAAATATTGTGATTTATTCAAACCGAATTTATTTTGCAATTGTGAAAATTCAAGCAGTTTACCTTTATTTATTACATCTTCTAAAATCCAAATTCCAGCAATTATCCAATGTTTCCAGATAATTTTAAAACCGCCAACTTTGATCTTTGGATTGAGCCATATTGTTTGAGTCGTTGATTTAGTTATTAGAATAGGAGTTAGATTACTTATATATCTTATAGTTTTCCAAGTATCAACAAATATTTTGTGATCCTTATATAACCTTGGCATTTGAATACTGATAACATGACTCAGACGTAAAGGAAACATTAATCTCCATTCTAACCAGAACCAATCTGGTATATGTTCAATGGGCTCTGGGAGGATCCAATACATACCCTGACGCATAATATAGGCTTGATGGTACCTATAAAAATTTGGAAAATTTACCCCTCCCTCCACAATTGGTCTTTGTAAAGATACTAGAGCAATTCTGGGGTTTTTTCCAAGCCAAATAAATTTTGTTAACATCTTATCCAATTTTTTGTAAAATGACCCCTGAAAAAAAATTGGTATCATACCCATTTGGTAACAAACTACTGGTAATATCATCATTTTTACAGTTTGTATTCTCCCCCACCAAGATATGCATAAAGGATTCCATTGTTCACACATTTCTGACACTTTTTGTAATAAATTTTTTTCATTAATTTTCATAGTCTCATCCACAGTTTTTGTAATCCAAATTCCTAAGTATTTTAATCCTTCTTCTTTCCAAATAAAAGAAAATGAGTCAAATAAACTTTTTGTACAATGTACATTGAGTGGAAGCACTTCTGATTTATTCCAGTTTATTTTATAACCTGAAAATTTTCCAAATTTTTCAATTAATTCAAGCAAATTTGGAATAGTTGTTTCCGGATTTCTCAAATAAAGTAAAATATCATCCGCATATGCTGATAACTTATATTCTCTATCTGAATGCGGAATACCCTGTATCTCCCTTACCTGTTCTATAGCTAATAATAAGGGTTCTAAAACGATATCAAAAAGCAAAGGAGATAGTGGGCATCCTTGTCTAACCCCCCTTTGTAGAATAAATCTTTCTGAAAAATTGTTATTGATATATAATCTAGCAGCAGGGGAGCTATACAATGCTTTTATTATTTGTATAAATCCGGATCCTATTCCAAACCATTCCATTGCCTGAAACATGAAGATCCTTTCCACTCTATCAAAAGCTTTTTCAGCATCTAATGAAATAGAGAATGCTGGGTCATTAATGGATTTTGTCAAATATAACATGTGATGTGCCAGTCTAGTATTATGAGATGAGTGTCTTTGAGCAACGAAACCTGTCTGATGCATATCTATAATGAAAGGGAGAGCTTTAGCCAATCTTAATGCTAATGCCTTAGTTAAAATTTTTCCATCCACATTTATTAAAGAAATTGGTCTATAATTTGAAACCAAAGTGGGATCTTTATTTGGCTTAGGTAAAACTATAGTTATTGATTCAGCCATAGTACCTGTAATACAACCTTTATTTAGTTGTGTCTGATATAGTTTTAATAAATAGGGCATTATAATGTTTTGAAATGATTTATAAAACTCCACTGTATAACCATCTCCTCCTGGAGCGGATCCAACTCTAAGGGATTTCAAAGCTGTATCTAATTCTTTTAAGGATATTGGTTCTTCTAAACTTCGTTTTATATGTTCAGGAATTTTTGGTCCTTTTATTAACTTTAAAAAATCTAAACCATCCTTTTCCTTTTTCGAATAAGGCTCAGAAGAATACAAATCTTTATAGAATTTTAAAAACTGTTTTATAATGGGATCAATTTGAGATAACATTTCACCATTCTCATTTTGAATCGCAATTATTTTTGTTTTTCTTTTTTTTGCTTTAAGATAATTTGCTAGCATTCTTCCCGCCTTATTCGAATTTCCATAATACAAAGCTTGCTGTACAAATAAATCTTTTCTAATAATTTTTGAAGAAATTTCATTATATTTACCTTTAGCTTTTAAAAGTTCTTGTTGTGTCAAATAATCCCATTTTTCAATTAATTTTGATTCTAGAGACTTCACCACTTTTTCCAATTCTGTAAATTGTTTTTTTTCTTTTTTTATTTGCAATGCTGAATAAGAAATAATTTGTCCTCTAATATATGCTTTAAAAGCATCCCACAAAGTCTCTATTGAAATTTCTTCTGTATCATTAATTTGAAAATAATCTTTTATTTTTTCTAAAAGATTTTCACAAAAATCAGTATCTGTGAGCAATGTATTATTTAATCTCCATATAGGTCTATTTCCATTCTGATCTATTATTTTAATTTCAATCCACACTCCGGCATGATCAGATAGTATAATTGGATCAATGACAGCCTGTGTGACTTGATGTACTAATTGATTAGAAACAAAAATGTAATCTATTCTAGAAAAAGAATTATGAACCTGTGAGCAAAACGAAAATTCCCGACCATCAAAATGAAGAATACGCCAAATATCTTTTAAATCACAAGATTGTACCAAATTATCAAGGCCTAATGATTTTATAAATCTTCTCGGACTTTTATCCATCAGTGGATCCATAACAGCATTGAAATCCCCTGGTACTACTAGATTTGAAGTAGCAAGTGGAAGAATTAATTGTTGCAGAGTTTTAAAAAATTCATTCTGGTTCGAATTAGGGGCATATATATTGAAGAGCGTCATGGTGGTATTTCCCATGTCCATTTCCACATATATCTATCTTCCAAGAGGATCAGCTGCCTTAAATTTAAATGAAGCAGAACATTTTTTATTTATTAATATAGCAACACCAGTTTTTTTCCTATTGCTGAAGAAAAGTAACATTGTTTGACCCAATCACCTTTTAGCTTTATAGATTCGTTATTTGAAAGATGGGTCTCTTGTATGCAGCATATATCAGCGTTCTGTCTTTTTAAAAATAATAATGCTTTTTTTCTTTTAATCGGGTGATTGAGACCATTAACGTTTAAAGATATTATCTTAAGACCCATTATGCATTAATATAATTTGTAATGTAACATCCCAATCTTCAATATTTTTTTTAATCTTTTTTTTCCCACATATAAGATAAAATAAAGAATTACCTATTGTACACAGACCCTTGAAATTTAATACCCCCCTATTTCCTCCCTCCCCACCCCATACATATACGAATACTTGGAAACGCAAAATTAGATCAGGTTTTAACATCACTCCTTACAAGCTATAAAATACTTTAATATCACACGCTCCATAGTAATAATATAAATACTACTATTAAAATTCAACAATTTATATATCTTTGTTTTCTTATTTATATGAATACTTTTATTTATTTATCCAAATTTTGTTATGTTCAGCTAAATTAAATATATATAAGATATTTTGAATTTATAAATAGGATAAGATTATTAGAATACTTTAAGCAAACATTTTATCTTTTATAACTTCAATCATTCATCTCATTCATTATAATTTCTATTCTATGAGATACATTCATCTAAAATTAAAAGGTAAAAATTGTGGAAAAAAAAAAAAAATAATTAAAATCTATCATAACCCATTCTCTTACTCATTCTTATTCCTATTTTAATAGGTCAATTGAAAACTTTAATGATTCCTATCCATAAACCTTTTTCTCTATATCCGGTAAAGAACTGTATCTTATAGAGAATGGATTCAGCTTATATCTGAATCATAAAACATATTCTTACTATGAAGTTATTATTATTTTCTTTGTAAATACAGTTTATTTCATTCTATATTTTATATCTAATATTAAATATATTTTCATTCCGTATAGTTCCGTTGGTATGAATGCCTTTTTTTTTTCTTCAAGTTTCCTCTTCTTCCTCCGTAGACGTGATGACGTGAAAACAACCTTTTTTTTTTTTTCATTTCCGGTGTAGTTCATTGGTTGAATAGAGATTTCCTGTAAATGCATGCTTCTTCGTGTTTTTGTTCGGCAGTGTCATAGCAACCATCATACCTCGGGTATTTCTGTGTCTCTGAGGGACTATATGGCAGGGAGACATTCACCTCGCAATTCTCTCAGTCTATTTGAAATCCGACTCAATCCTCCAACTCCCTGAGTCGTGCAGCGACACACAGCATGAAGTCAACATTCCGCCCCTCCCCCATGTCAGCCACTCATCCACGCTCTCACCGAGCCAAGTTCCGTGCTCGTGTCATCGATCTTTCTCTTTTTTAAAAGTAAGTTGGAAGATTCTATATATTCGAATCAGTTAATTCAAACTGTTTTTTTTCAAAGTCTATTTTCAGTAACGATTTAAAATAATATGAAATATAAACACAGTCATTTGAAAAAAAAAAAAATCAATCTTGATAAACTTACTCAGCATTTTATTTAAGAAGTCATTGGTTGTTCACATTGTTCTATATATTCTGCTAATTTCTTGTAATCTGTGAAGTTTTGTGTTTTATTTCCCAAAGTTACTTTCATAATCGCTGGATATAGAAGTCCATATCTTGCTCCTAGTGCTCTTAATTGAGGTCTTAAATCCAGTAGTTGTTTTCTTTTTAAGGCAGTTTCTCTGGCAAAATCCGGTACAATGTGTATACGTGCATCTTGACATCGTACATTTTTATTTTCTTTAGCCAGTTGACATATTTCAGCAACATGTTGGTATCTTAATAGTTTAAATATTAAAGTTCTTGGACCTTTTTGTAATGTTGTTTTTTGTCCTGGTATTCTGTGTGCTCTTTCAATTTCAAGAGGCACTTTGGATTTAAGAGGCAGGATTTTTGGAAGAAATTGTTCCAGGAAAGTGATGGGATCATTTTTTTTCCACTCCTTCAGGCATCCCTATAATTCTTAAATTATTTCTTTTTTCCCTATTCAAACAATCTTCCAAGTCTCTCTTCATTATTTCCATTTCTTTCCAAGCTTTTTTATTTTGCATGACTTCAGTATGTACCTCTTCCGATTTTTCTTCTAAGTGAGTTATTTTGTTATCTATTAGGTCCACTCTTTTTGTAAGCATGGCTACGTCGTCAATTGCCCTTTGAAGTTGTTTTTTGATTTCTAAAACGATATCTTTGATCTGTCTTATTTCCACCATCATGTCTGTTTCTCCTTCTGAAGGCAGCGGAACCTTTGAAGGTGTCCCTGGTTCAGGCTTTGATCTTTTATTACTGCTTGTTCCTGATCCTCCGGCTCCTGTATCGTTTTTATTTTGTTTGCCCGATGCCATTTCTTCTTATCCACCGTTTTTTTTCAGTGAAAAAATCAATTTTGGAGCTTTAAATTTGAAATATTAGCTTGTCTGGCATGGAGCACAGCTATTACCCGACCATTTGCTTGCGTGTCCAAGCCACGCCCCCCTTCTATAATATTTTGAATATTTAAATATATTTTGAATAACCCCTCCCTCCCCTTACAAAAGTTCAATTCACCAATACATCAAAAACAGTTAAATACTCTTATACATTATAGGATTTAATATTTATTACCCATCCACACCCCTCCATGTCAAAATCTTACTTTGGGAAAACATTATTACTCATTACAAAAATCTGTTAATGGTCCCCAAATCTTCTGAAATTTACCAAAATATCCTCTTTGTGTTGCTATTGTGCAATCCATTTTATATATATGACTCACAAGTTAATATATATGAAATACAAGTTAATGATAGTAAGTAAGACGAGTAAGGGAAAAAACAATAGGAAGGGGGAAAACGGTGAGCTTCAAAGAAATTAAGAACTAAGGTTCAGTTGATGCACCTAATCTGATTTTCTAGTTGGAATACCTAACCTAATTTACTAGTTGTCAAATGCATCTTTAAAAAGAAAGCATTTCAACTTGCTTTTAAATCTATCTAAATTATGTTCTTTCCGTACATTAATTGGGAGTAAATTCCATGTTTGGGGTGCTATGACGGAGAGAATAAATTGCCGCCGTGTATTTATGGTTTTAATTGAGGGAATTATTAAAAGATGTTGGTCGGTAGACCTGAGTAATCGTGTTGATGTATAGGGAATCGATAGTCTATGAATAAAGGCGGGAGTTTTATAGAGAAGAGATTTGAAAGTCAATAGACTTAATTTATATGTTATGCGGTGTGCAACTGGAAGCCAATGCGCTTCCTTAAGTAGAGGTGTTACATGGACAAATTTTTTAGCTTTCTTATGAGTTTATTTGAAGCATTTTGAACTATCTGTAAACGTCGGATTTCTTTTTGGGCAATTCCTTTAAATAGCGCATTGCAATAGTCAATTTTTGAAATCACCAGGAAATGAATTAGTATATTAAATGACTTGGAGTATAAGAATTTAGAAACTGAGCGAATTTGACGTAGTCTAAAGAAGGTAGATCTAACAATACTACTAATATGTTCATGATAGGTAAGTTTGCAATCGAAAATAAACCCAAGGATCTTAATACTACTGATCGACTGCAGGATGGAACCTTTAATAGAAATTGGAAACAGGAGCTTATGACCTTCTTTCCAGGGGAAGAGCATAACATTTGATTAAGAGCTAGTCTATTTGCCTCGAGCCATTGATGAATCAGTTCAAGTTTCTTATTGATTGCTGTTATTTCAAGGGGATTATTGGAGACTAGCGGGTGTAGCAGTTGAATATCATCTGTGTAAGCAAAAACGTTAAAGCCAATGGATTGGCATAGAGTCATCAATGGTGCAAGAAAAATATTAAATAACAGGGGAGAGAGGATAGACCCTTGAGGAATGCCATATGTAGCTGAGAATCGCGCCAAAATACTATTGTTAAAGGATCGATTAGTGAAATAGAATCTAAACCAGGAAAGAACCTGATCTGTGATACCAATGGTCTGTAGTCTTTCTAAAAGAAAGACTTTCTAAAAGAATCTTTCTAAAATCTTTCTAAAAGAAGATTATGATCGATTGTGTCGAAAGCTGATGAGAGGTCAATGGATAGTAGTAGAGTATGGAGCTGGACATGCCAATTAAGGACTGTTCCGTAGAATGATGCTGCCTGAAGCCTGTTTGATTTGGAGGTAAAATATTGTTTTTTTTCCTATGAACTCAGATATTTGATTGAAAACCACCTTCTCAGTTAGCTTCGCTGGGAAGGGGAAAAGTGATTCTACATTCTTGGGCCCTTTAAGATTTCTCGCTGTGCTCATGGGAGTTATTCCACACTATCTTTACAATTCTTGGTAGATAACAGCCAAATATATCATATATAATTTCAAAGCATCATCAAATAAAATAAAATCTGGCAAATTTAGATGTAGCATGGTACACTGGAGGGTTCACGGTAATCCCCCTGCAGTGCCTCCCCTCACACGTCACAAGGTGGTGCCGTGGGAACTAAAAAGCCTCAGCTGCCCAAGGCATCTGAGTCGGAGGAGAGACTGTGTTTTGGAGGAGAGGGAGACGGACAGGAAGCCTGCTCAGGGGCCAGAAGGGAAGGACTTGGATGAGTTTGCTCTTACCTGCTAGTAATCAATAAAGCACATAAGAATAGTCTGACCAATGGTCTATCTAGCCCAGTAGCCCGTCTTCATGTTGGCTAATCCAGGTCACTAATACGTGGCCAAAACCCAAAGAGTAGCAACATTCCACGCTACTAATCCAGGGCAAGCAGTGGCTTACCCCATGTCTTAATAACAGACTATGGACTTTTCCTCCAGGAAATTGTCCAAATGCACTAGTACAGCAGTAAACAGGGTGGTCCTGAAGAGGCAAGTGGGAAATAAGCTCATTTCTAGGGCACTTTTTGAATTGTCTAAAAATGGGGAAAACATTCTATCAAGCATAATATGAAAAGTTTATTTGTCTGTAGTGCAGGCAGGTTCCTGTTACACGCCTATATATATGTTTACTGCTTCAAGTATTCAGCAGTAACACAACACGCATGCTCACTCCATGACTTTATCAGTGCCTACATCATATCACATTTCTCTCACGCACCTCTCAGTCCACCAACTCGTGCTTCTTCTACCTGCTCCCAGAATCTCCCCTCACATGTTAGACCCGGTTCAGGAGAGGAGACAGGAGAAGGGAAGTGAGGGCAAGAAAGCGACACGGGGGATCTGAGCTGAGTTTTGAGTTGGGTAATGCACAAAAGCTAAATGCAGGAGCACAGTGAAGATGACTGTCTGGATGAACCCTCTGAGATTTCCTTAACTTTTTCTCTCTATACAGAAGGATAGTAGGCAGACCAGCAAAGGTACCGCACTGAACACGATTTATCATGTTACTCTTCCAAGAAACGCTTTTGATACATGCATGGCTGAACGAGAGGGTGAAAACAAAAAAGAGGTCACATGCCCCAACTCTTGGCCCCACCCCCTCACCCCTTTCCTCCACTGCATCTCATCACCCTTTCAGTCCCAGCTCCATCCCTGTCCCTTCCTTTGCCTCCAAGGCCATTCTTGTATCTCTGTCCCCATATTCCAGTCCCTCTTCCTTTACCCTCTCTCATGTACCATCCTCCAGGACCAATATCTGTCTCGTCTCTCCTCTGCCCCTCTCTATGGTACTGCAACTCTCCCTTTCTCCATTCCAGCATCTCTCTCCCTCTTCACACAACATACCCCAACACCAGAGGCTGCACAAATTCAAGCACCACCCCCAGTGGGATCTGCAGACCTTTCTTGCCAACTCCTGACTCCTCCACCTACCTCCTCCTCGGTCACTGCATTGAGTCTTCGGGGAAAGCTGAGAGAAGCCTGCTGCCGCCAGCCTGCCCTGGAACATGCATCTCTGCAAGTCCCGCTTATGCGGGAACAGGAAGTCACTGGGGCAGGCTGGAGGCAGCAGGCTTTCCTCATTGCCGCTGCCGGCCTGCCCGAAGATTCAGTGCAGTAGCTGGGGAGGAGGTAGGTGGGGGAGTTGAGAGAGCTGGCAAAACCCAGACAGACTTCCCCCCCTTTTTAAAAATCCATCTGGGCACTCATATAGTCCTCTGAAAAGAGGATGTCCAGGTTTTCCTGGACGTCTGGTAACCGTAGTTAATGGACTTAGTGGGTGGAAGGAAAGAATGTGGTTGTGCTAAAAAAGTAGGCCTCCCACTTTGTTACTGGGAAAACCCCTCCTCCTTAGCTCTCCGTTCTGACTGATGTGTCCCAGGCCTCACCCTTTCCCAAGTTAACGAAAGGGTCTTTGAAGTTTCCGCAGTGTCTCATAATAGGAGAACTTGAAAGGAGTTTGACTAAGAATGTGTTTAGGGAAGGGGTTCCCAGGGCATGCTTTAGATGGGTACAGAAAATCTACAAGGTTTTACTGACCCAGGAAGCAGGTGCGAAGGTCCATGAATGCTTTGTTCTGATGGCAGTTTTCAAATGGAAACGATAGGTGTACAGTCTGTTCTCATTATTCCCGAAAATGTTTGCAAATCACGAATAATGAAAGGCCGAGTCTGTGGGAAAATAAAGGTTGGGTTCCAGCAGTGCACATTGTTCCTCAAAATCAGATTTCCTTTTCAAGGGCGCCTTTGGCTTTTGCCAATTAGAAATAGTCCTTCACCATATTCTCCCTGCTTTTATCCAGACCCTTAACAATTTGTGTTTACCTTATATGTTCCCTTGCCTATAAAGATTGTACCCCCTTTTCCCTTCGGTTCCAGTTGATTTGTTTAATGTTGCACCCTGTAAATATGTCCTTTTGATTTTTGGTATTGGTTTTTATTTTTTGTAATTCACTTAGTAAAATTGCAATAAGCAAATGAATCAAATTTTTAATAAAACGTGAAACTGATCAATGGATCCTATTGCAAAAATAGGGTTAGGTTCCTGCATGGGAGAGCATGTGGAGGACCTGTAATTCACTGTCTGGAAGCAAGGCGAAAGTGAAAGCCAGTCTGCGAATACGTATATGTGAATAACGAGAACAGACGGTACTTAGAAATACTGCATGCCGTTTTTTTTTAATATCTTTATTCGTTTTTACATTATGCAAACAAGTGTACAATAAATCAAGTCATACTGTACATGCTTCACTTGAAACTCTACAATCATTTTATACCTTAAACTATCTCCCCTCCCTCCCTTTCCATATATTACCCCTCATAATGTCATAAAACCCACTCATCCCCCCTCCCCCCTACACATATTTAATGGGGATAAATACAATTATTTATTATAATACTCAAATGCATGCAGTTTTGATTACGAGATGTTCAAAATGATAGAGAAAACTAGAAAAAGTGCAGAGAAAGATGACCAGAATGATAAAGGAGATGGAAAGTCTTTCATATGACTGACGTTAGGACTCTTCAGCTTGGAGCTGAGGGGAGATAGGATAGAGGTTTTTAGGTTTTATCAATTTATATTTGGTGAAAAAGATAAGCCACATTACAGTTTGACAATAAAGAACAACACAATAATAGTCCTGTAGGCACTCCCAAGTAGTCAATAAAGAAGTGCAACAACCCACCCCATACAGCTTTCAAACTAGAGTAGTATTATTCAAAAGAATAATTGTAGAGAACTTTGAACATGTACAAAAAACAATTATCAGTGCAAGAAAACAGAAATGAAATTGAATGCAAAAGAGCTGAGACTGCAAGTCCCCCAAAACAGCTAGAGTACGAAAACCAAATGATGGGGCATGTTATGGGGAGCAATATATCGAAAGGTTTGTGGAATTTATTGACAGTGTATAGTGTTATAGCCAGCTTTATAAAAGAGTTGGCCAAATTTCTGGAGGACTGCTATCAACAGACTTGGATGTGTCCCCCTCCCCTCCCCCCCCTTTCTGGAAGCGTTTCCCAGGGACTCGAACAGGCCACTCTCTGACCCAGTATGGCACATTTTATGAAGTTTGAAAATGGCCCCTAAACTAGTACAGACGCAGTGTGATGAAAGAGAATCGGACTGTGATTGTCACAGTGACACTGCTGGTTGCTCCTCATTTATTTCTTTCTGTGACAGAACTTGTGCAACATCTTCAGCAGCAGCTGGTAGAGGCTGAGCGTAAGGCCATGACCTACATGAAAAGGTTTAACAAGATGCAGGCCGACTACCATAACCTCATCAGCGTCACTGCAGAGCTGGTGGATTCTCTAGAGGCCACTGTCAATGGCAAGATGGTAAGAAGTTGATGTAATAGTAGGCTTGAATCTCACTAATTCCCAGCCAAATGGCAATTCAAAGCAGTTGACAAGAAAAGAAAAAGCTTAAGCAAAGAATTTTCTAAATAAATGAAAAAGTAAAATGAGATATCGAAGAAGAAGAAGAAAAAATTAAAAAAATTGAATCAGGTTGGGCAGACTGGATGGACCATTCGGGTCTTTATCTGCCATCATCTACTATGTTACTATGAGATCCAGGAAGAACGTATCTCAGGAGGTAAGGACAACCAGAATCGCACTGCTTGATAACTAAAGGAATACCCCCTCCCCCCCCCCAATTTTCTTGAAGTGTGTTTCAGAAGCAGAAGGAAATAGAAAAGAAAGGGTCTCTAGTCCTAGTCTCCTCAATTAGAAGGAACTGAGAGTAAACCAAGGAGATATTCCAGGGTAGAGCCATCAAACATCTTAAAAGGAGCCAAAATGTTCAGTTACCTTCTTATCTTGTGAGCATCTCTTCAGATACACACATAGACACAGACACACCAATAACACTCACAGGGAAGTTGGCAAGAATTCCATGAGCCATACTCTGCATGCTTTCCCTACTTATTCTCTTGTAGTTTATAGCCACCGTACTTTGAATTTTACTTACATACTGGATGTTTAGTGCAGTTTAAAAAAACACTGTATGAGCACCACAATTTAAAAAAAGGAGGGTGGTAGGGGTCCTTTTTAACCCCTTCTTTGTCTACCAGCTGCCTCTCATAAACTTGTTACTGATGGCATTTTGCACACTGTATACACTTCAGGGAATTATGGACCCCCCAAAATCAAAATAATGTACAGAAAGCCCATATTGAACAGAATACACTTCTCCCTCCGAATCCACGGATTTGGTTATTTGTGATTTTTTTTTTTTTTTTAAACTGCATTCCTGACCTTCCCCATCTCCCTCCCACCTTCCCCCCGGCATCCTGGACCTTACCTGGTGGTCTAGCGGACTTTCGGGGCAGGAGCGATCTTCCTACGCTCCTGCCCCGTGCAGATCACTCATTGAAAATGGCTGCCATGAGTTCCCGTAATCTCTCGAGACTATGATGGGAGCTCAGGGCAGCCATTTCTTATGAGTGATCTGCATGGGGCAGAGCATAGGAAGATCGCTCCTGCCCCAAAAGCTCACTAAACCACCAGGTAAGGTCCGGGATGCCGGGAGGGAGGCGGGGTGGGTCAGAGCCGTCCAAAAAGTTATTGGCAAATTTTCAACATTCACGGGCCGGCTCTGCCCCTAACCCCTGCGAATACTGAGGGAACAGTGTAGTACTATGGAGGTACTTTTAACACTTGGCTCTTAGCTCCCCAGGCCTACGTCTTCCTGTTGGCTACATCAACAGTAATGTTCAGCAGTAATGTAACAGAAATTGAAGTTACTAACAAGCATAGAAAAATTTACCTAGCAATTGTTTTGGTAGGTGGACAAACCAGGTTTAAGCTTTGCTAGCCTTTTGTTTGCTAATGAGTTACCAAACATGGTTAGAGCAGCAAGCTGAGAATTAGGGAAGCTGGGGCTCAAATCCCACTGATGTTGCTTCAGATCTTGGACAAGTCACTTAATTGTCCATTGCCCCAGGTACATTAGACAGATTGTGAGCCCGTCAAACCACTTGGAATGTGGTTGTAAGACTATAAAGTCCCAATCCCTTTCTTTTTCCCATATCACACTTAGCCTGCATAGCTCAGTCCATAATTTTCTCCTTTTTTTTAACTTCTTATTTCAGATTACCCCAGAATATCTGCAGAACATCTGCGTCCATCTCTTTAGTAACCAGATGAGGCAAAGTTTGGCACACAGTATCGACTTCACAAGGCCTGGAACGGTAAGTAAAGGCATCTCATGACAGTAAAATGAACCTCTCATGCCCCACAATTGTCTCCTCCTGCAGTGACAAATCTGACAGTGAATGTCAGGAAACCGAGGGCCAAACCCATGCGGTGATATCTCCCAGGGATGACATGAGGACATGCTACTTTACCTGCCATTTGAGGAAACAGACTTTTAGATTTAAAAAAAATATTATTTAAAAAAAGGTGTGGCAAACGGGAACACAAAGAGGTTAGTGTTCCAGCAAGAGAGAACAGTCGGAATAATTTGAGGAAGGCAGTGATAACTCCCCAACCTACTCCACAAATATATTATTTTTTTTCTGTTTGTTTAATGGTCTTGCAAAGGTGTTGCCTTATGTTCTTCTTTCTGTTTATTAACCTGTATTTCTGTGCGTACAAGTGGAGAGGCAGAGCCTCTGGGGCTCATTTTCAAAGCACTTAGACACACAAAGTATCTTAGGTTTCTGTCTAAGTGCTTTGAAAATGAGCTCCATATGTGCAGAAGACGTGTTTGCAGTCAGATTACAGAAAGGTGGTTTATAAAGTGCTGACATGACTGAGCGGATGGTGCCCCCTTCAGGATAAAACGAGCTGACAGCCTCCATGGCTCTCTTTAACTTGTCCTTGAAGTCAGGGGTCCTAAGAGGCTTGGTGCTGCCATCTCTAAGCCTGGATATTCAGTGCTGGGCAGTTAGCTTAGACTGGCCAAAGACAGGACTAAACTTAACTGGTTAAGGCTGAATATCGGCACTTAACTGGTTAAGCGCCAGTGCTGGCTTCAGGATAGGCATTTAAGGGGATAATCTATAAATGTGCTGAAACCAAAGCACCCTACCGGCACCTAAGTTAATTGAGAAACACCATTTAAAATGGCGAAAAACAGCAGAAATAAAGTGCCTATCAGTGCCGGAATCACGCCTACATAGGCGTTTTATGGCACTTAAGACCACTGTGGCTAAGGCTAACACCGGAAATGACACATATAGGTGCGATTCACGACATAAATAGGTGACAGAAATGGAGGCCCAGAAAATCCTAGCCCATCTTTCGCGGAGGCGCGATTCTCTATAGGGCACTGTCGCATGATTGCCATGTGATCAGTGGCTGCTTTTTAGGTGCCCTATAGAGAATCTGGGCCTTAGTATCGATCTGCAGCAGCATTGTCTGGTTTAAGAGCCAAGCAGAAGCCTCTAAATTGCTTTGAATATTGAGCCCCTGTCTGCTGATCTGTCTAAAATGGAAGAACCATAGTTGGGCAGACTGAAAGGGCCATTATTTGGAAACCAGGAGATGAGAGTGACTGTAGACCTCTTCTAAGTTCAGTAGTGGGCAGAACTGTGCCGCACTTTGAAACCAGACGGGATCCCGTCAGAATCAATTCCCCAATAGTTAGTATTGCTTTAGGCAGTCTTCCAAATAAGATTAGTAAATGAGATAGATGGTATGGGGGAAGGGTAAAACCTGGGAGAGAGACCGTTTGAGTGGCAGGACGCAGAAGGTGGTACTCGGTGGGGTATTTAGGACTATTGCGTGAAAAGAGGGATGGAGCTTGGCTGGCTGCTCACTCATAGCCAAAGAGGAAAGAATAGAAGCCAGAGGACACAGAGCGGTGGTGTGTCTACACTGGGCTTCCACTAAAGTTGGAGTAATTTGCCACGGCTACTCTCCTAATGTCTGATAAACTCCTTTGGTGATTTTTGACTATAGCAAGGCTTTGTGGTAAGATGGGATCTGGATATTGGACTAAATATGACTCTTATATGAATCAAAGAGGAAAATGAGGATTCTTAAGTGTCTCAGTCTCTAGACCAGCACAGCTCACTGATAGGCCGAGAGTCTCGTGGGACGATGAATTTTTGTTTGGCCAGCAGGTGGAGGTGGTGAGACGGTCTGGAGAGACTAAAAGAAAAAAAATTAGCAGGTAAGAACCTAATTTGTCCGTTCTGTGAAAATGGTAGAGATTAGCCCTGTATCAAATTTAAACATTCTTGGCATAGCTGTAGAGAACAGAAGTAGGAACAGGGTAATGAACATGGGGGTTGGGGTGGGAGTGAGCTAGTATTTGATCTATGTATGGAAGCTGATATGTTTCCATAAGTGTTAGAGAAGCAGACTAGTGACGTGGCTGCTCTTTTTCGGCCACTGAACCTAGGGAAGGAGCTACTTTTTTCTTATTTGACAATTTGCTGATTGGTAAATATTTACTGCTTGGTGGCAGCATAGTGCTGGGTATAGTTTGAATGACTGAAGCTAGAGAAAACCCAGCCATTTCCTCTTGTTAATAGTTTGAATATTAAATCAACAGCTGAACACTGAAAATAAGAGCTAATCCACCTGAGCTCCTTTTGGAATGCACCATTTGTTCTGGGCCGAAGTCCAGCTCTGGTATATTGTACAGGATTCCAGATTAATAATTATCTTCTTAAGTTATTGAAGTGCCAGGGTATATTTATTAGCTGTTCTCCACCCTTTCTGCAGTTCCATGTTATTAATCTTGTAAGCTTCATTCTCTGGTGTAATGCTTTCATTGTCAGGCTTCCTGCTGCACTTGGAAGGATGTGATTGCGTTATATTTTCACTAGATTACTCTAAAGCAGGGGTGTCCAATGTCGGTCCTCGAGGGCCGCAATCCAGTCGGGTTTTCAGGATTTCCCCAATGACTATGCATTGAAAGCAGTGCATGCAAATAGATCTCATGCATATTCATTGGGGAAATCCTGAAAACCCGACTGGACTGCGGCCCTCGAGGACCGACATTGGACACCCCTGCTCTAAAGGTAGCAGATGGCATTTTAAAAGGGTCTTTCTATATGGGCACTAGATAAGGTGCAGGGTCACTTTATCAAAATACCAAACATATACCCCAGCACAACTCATGATTTTGCAACGGAGATCAATAATATTCTCTTCCAGTCCTCATTAATATCACTTATTTGACATTTTGTGCAAATGTTTTGTGGCATATTTCAAGTGAGTAGACACTTCTCCTGCTCACTGCTCACCCAACTCTCATCATTGGTCCTGTAAATTTAAACAGTTAAATTGTATTATTCAAAATGGAAAAGCTAAAATAAATTGTAACTTAACGTAGACATTGACTGAGGTCTTCCGGACCAACCGCCAATGTTTCATCTCCTTCAGGAATTGATATCCAGAAAATAGCAGCGATGTTGGCGTCCTGCTCACTCCTTTAGTTTCACAATCACATGGCTAACTCAGGCTGCCTGATTGGACAAAAAGCACAGTCAAGTCAAAGATCACCGTTCCAATTCAGCACCGTGACCATTGTTATTCTTTGTAATTTATTAATAAAGACTCAGGATTCCCACTCTCCCACCCCGGTTGTATACAGTCAGTCACACACCATCTTATATCTTGCCATGAATGCTGGAAATTCAATCAGTGTTGAACCAAAGGTGCTGAGAGAATTTTATTAACAATCCAAGATATAATATGGTACAGTCGTTTAAATACCTATGTAATGTAAATGTCCATGAGTCGAGTCTCTTTCATTTGAAAGGAAACTGCAATGAGAGGGCACAGGATGAAGTTAAGGGGTGATAGGCTCCGGAGTAATCTGAGGAAATAATTTTTACAGAAAGGGTGGTAGATGCGTGGAACAGTCTCCCTGAAGAGGTGATGGAGAGAGAGACTGTGTCTGAATTCAAGAGGGCCTGGGATAGGCACGTGGGATCTCTCAGAGAAAGAAAGAGATAATGGTAGATAATGGTTACTGTGCATGGGCAGACTAGATGGGCCATTTGGCCTTTATCTGCCATCATATTTCTATGTTTTGTCAACTGAGTTTTGATGGCTCCTGAGACATGTCCAGCATGCACTAAGCAACAGGAACCCTCAGAGTTACAAAACACTTTTCACTGGGTATTTATTTCTGTTTTAACGTTTGGCAGACCTGGACATACCTGGTAAGTGAGCACTCTGAAAATTCCATCTTAGTGAAAGAACCCTTTATTTTGTCCAGAGCTTCAAGAGGTGATGCAATATAAAATTGAATTATTGCTTTAATTTTTAACAGTAGATGTCTTAGATTTTATTTTTGTCAAGAGAGAAGAGGGAAGTATCCAAGGTGTTAGACAGTAACTCCTAGATAAAGACATACAGGCTCTTTTACAAAGCCGCACTAACGGCCCCGAAGCCCACAGAGATTTAAAGGGCTTCGGAGCTGTTGCCATGCGGCTTTGTATAAGAGGTCGATAGTCTCACAACCATTTCTAATTCAGAATCTCGCCCATCCTGCACAAGGCCAGACTCTGGTGTGCCATCATATATCCAAACACAAATTACAACACAAGTTGATGTGGTTAAGTGAACACTCAGACCCGCAGCTGAGGTCCGGTGAAACAAGTTCACGGAGCAACTGTTAAGGAGACCATCATTGTTGTTCACAGTCTCCTCCACCAAACAAAGACTAGATAACAACACATAAACTTGAAGAAAATAAAATAATAAATTTAACAGCAACTTAACTTTGAATGGTGTGGATGATACACATAGCTGCTCCGGGCTCCTCCATTTATTCACAATACCGACCCCCCAACCTAGGTTTCACCTGCTGGCTTCTTCAGGAGGGGTACTACAATTACAAGATGACTCAAATCAGCACTGCACCACACAGCTTGCTAACTTAATAAGCAATACATTTTGAAATACTCAATATAAGCACTCTCTCTGCAACTTACTAGCACAAACACTCCATACTGCACACACACGCACTGCTGACAAGAGGAACTTCCCAGCAGGCCATGCTTTAAATACACTCCCCTTTACTACCTTACATCATGAGTGAAAGATTATAGTTGAAACCATTCAATATCATTGTTTAATCCTGCTGGGGCCAAGGTATGCCATTGAAATATAAACTTCTGCTCTAAATAAAGAAGATGTTGAGTAATATTTCCAGATTTTTTATGAGCACACATAAGAACAGTATATTGTAATTCCTCAATGGAGTGCTGTTGTTCAATCCAATGACTGACTAAGGGGGCAGTAACACGTTTGCATCTTATATTGCTCAAATGTTCGGCAATGCGAATTTTAATAGCACGCCGAGTGTGTCCTATATAATATAGCCTACAAGGGCAAATAATACAATATATTACTGCAGATGACAAACAATTAGTACCTGTTCTTAAATAGAATTTCTTGCCCCCTTCTTTGAGGAATTATCACTTGGTCAGTGTTGAGGACATGAGGGCAATACACACACTGATGACAACGTACATGAGGACCCTCTCTATTCTGTTGGACAGGGTCACGGTGTTTCAAAATCTGACCAAAATTCCGGCCCCTAGTGTGAGCAAATAAAGGGATGTCATTCAAGCTCTCATGTACCTGCAGCACTGGCCAGTGTTTCAAAATAATTTTTCTAATTTGTTGACTTCGATTGGAATAAGGCAATACACATACCACGGCCCCACTGTTCTCCCTTTGTTGGGGATGAAATAGCCACTCCCGCTGGCAGTTACGGGCTCTCTTCCATGCCCGTTTGACTACCCGGGGAGGGTAACCTCTCTCCAAAAACTTTGTGTATAAAAGCGTGGCCTGCTGTTGAAAGTCCCACTCTTCAGAGCAGATCCTCCGCAACCTTAAAAATTGTCCCAACGGGATGCTGTCCCTGAGGGGTTTTGGATGATGACTATGATAGTGTAGGAGAGTGTTTCGATCGGAAGGTTTCCTATACAGAGTAGTATCATAACATACTTGAGAGTTGATCTGAGATTTTACTACTTGGATATCCAAAAAGGATACCCTATCACTACTTACTTCATGAGTAAGAGTTATATTAGGATTCAACTCTTTTAGGAATTCTTCCAATTCATCACACTCCCCATTCCACAAGAAGAAGACATCGTCTATATACCTTCTCCATAGACCAACTTTACTAAACCATGTAGAAGTGTAGACATATTTGTCTTCATATTCAGACATGTATAGGCAGGCGACGGACGGGGCCACTGTGGCCCCCATGGCCACCCCCTTAGTCTGAAAGAAGAACCTATTTGTGAATTGGAAATAGTTTTGACACACCACAAATTCAGCCCTTTTGACGTGTTTCTCCGGAGCATAGTCACCATTCCCATATCACAGAGTTTACCTCAGCCCATCGGAGGTTGTCTCCAATTCTTCATCAGTCGTTGGGGACTTATTACATCGGACCTTTGGGTCCTCAACATCATTCGTCAGGGTTATTCTCTAAATTTCCAGACTCTCCCACCAGACAACCCTCCAAAAGAATCTGTTTTGGACCCTGCCCAGTCCTCCCTTGTTCTGCAGGAAGTACAATCTCTTCTTCTGTTGAATGCCATAGAGGAAGTTTCCCTCTCTTAACAGGAGCAGGGATTCTACTCCTGTTACTTCTTGATACCCAAGAAGATCGGAGGACTGAGACCCATCCTGGATCTCAGAGCTCTCAACAAGTTTCTAATAAAAGAAAAATTCAGGATGCTATCTCTAGCCCTGCTATATCCTCTCCTCAATCAGAACGACTGGCTATGCTCCCTAGATCTCAAGGAAGCCTACACACATATCCAAATTCATCCAGCTTCTCCATTTTCAAATCAATCGATGTCATTACCAATACAAGGTACTTGAACATTGACTTTGCGTGGAGACACAGTATTGTTAGGGGACTTCAATATGCCTGATGTAGATTGGAACAAACGTTCCGCAATGACCAGCAGCAGCAGAAGGCTTTTAACCTCCATAAAAGGAGCACAACTCAAACAAATGGTATTAGAGCCCACTAGGGATCAGGCGATACTGGACTTGATACTCACCAACGGAGAAAATGTCACAGAGGTTTCGGTAGGCGATATGTTGGCCTCCAGTGACCACAACATGGTATGGTTCGATCTCAGGAAAAGTTTCACTAGAACAACTTTTTGTGAAGATCGGTGTAACATTCGCCACCTTCCAGTCCTCCGGAATCTTTCCTGTTTAAATTGACAGATTGGCTATTAGTTGAAGCAGTTCAGCTATGGTCCCTTTCAGTTCCTTGATGACCTTAAAAGGATGCCATCTGGTCCCGGGGATTTATCGCTCTTAAGCCTATCGATCTCTTCAAGACTGACCATAGATCTGTCAGTTTCCTGTTTCTGCTTCCAGCATATAGTCCATGGATGGTCTAAGATCAGGTCTTGTATGGAGTAAAAATATATAATACCTATCCTGAAGGACTTTACATCAGATTACTTTCATCTACAATAAGTGGGCAGTGCTGGTGTCAGCAATAGGATCTGAACCCACATCTCCTGGTTTCTAGTTCATTTATCTATCTATTAGGCCTCCTATACAGTCATAGTTTGTCCTCCCTAAGTTGGCCAAGTCTGCTCCAGAAAGCTGACAATTTGTTTGTTTGTTTATTGCCCTCCCTTATCCAGGGCGAGTTACATAATAACATACAAAATAAGACATAACATTTATCATACAAATCACATCAAAAACACTCTATAAAACAAATTACACACTTGCATATAAAAATCAAATTGCATATGACATACGCGTCGCATCAACAACGAACAACCCTAAAATACATCAAAATCTAAAATTGCATGTAGCATACAGGACACCTCAATGACAAACATCATTCTGCCAAGTAGAACAGACTGGACCATCGAAAACCCCCATGACCACCACTCAGCAATTTGGGGCAATGTTCGTTCATTTTGTGCAGTGAAAAGTTTCCATTGCCATGCCGTGGTCTTGTTGCTCAAGCTAGTAGTCTCATCTATAAAATCAGCTTAACTTTTGATTTTAATGGGGTTTTTTCTCTCTCAGTATCAATTACTTACTTGTATTTAACTTTGATTTGGCTTTCTTTATTTTTGGGTGTGACTGTTGACCCATAAAGGGATATGACTCTTTCAGCCTCTCTGATGATGGATATGTAAGTTTCCATTTCTTCTTTATGCCTTTCCAATTGCTTGCTTTTATTCTTCCCTTCTCTTCTCTTTTCTCGCGTATTTAGCCACCTACATACACACCTGCATCTTGTGACACAGTGCCGTCCATTATTGCTTTGCAAAACCAGCATGCCCCTCTGCATGCCTTGTAAACACCTGCCTTGAACCTTGGAGGACTCGTAAAATGATTCTCAGCCTGCCTCTGCATGCTGCCTCTGCATGCTGTGAATACTACCACTTAAAGTCTGCTACAGTAAGCACCTTTCTTGAGTACTAAAGAAATGATTAATCTAAGGTTGACTGGGTGGTCCTGTGGCTCAGGTCAGTTACGGAGCTGATGTACTAGCGAAGGGAGGGAATACAGCTGTGCTGGGAGGAAGTAGTGAAAGGATCCCTTGCAACCCCTAGTGGTCAGTGCAGGTATCTGCCCAGGTGGGGGCATCTGATTAACCGGAGCTGCTAAGTTACCCAGCTCCAGGTGGGAGTCTTTTGGGCCATTTCTGGCTTTGAAGTTGCATCCCAAACCACATGGCATTTGTTGTTCTTGTGTCTACACGTTGAGGTCAGAACCCCAGGACTGGCCTAAAATCTTCCTCCTGAAACTGGGTATCTTAGTAGCTTTGAAATAATGAAGAGAAAAAAAACCTGACTTTACCCAATGAATCTGATTTTTATTTTGTGGGATTCTTAAATCTGAAGTTGACTTGTTGATGTCTTATGATATGTGCAAAAGGTGAAACAGCTTTTTAAATTAAATTTTCTGTGTCAGGTCTAAGGAAAAAGGGATTCCCCCAATTCTATAATTGGCACTTTGAGTTGCATATACACATTTGGGCACCTCCATGCACAGCTCAATTGCATAACTTTAGGCGCAGGATCCATGGCACCAAAGAGGGGGGAACAGAAATGGAGGGTCGTTCCTCAAAGGGGCATCTGCACCTAACTTTAGGAGTGAGCTTTCTGAGAGCGCAAATGGACACGCCTGAAATTGGATGCAGGGCCTGGGTGCAAGTGCTAATATAGAAAGCTCAGTTTAGGGAATACCACTGATATATCATTCAGCCCATTGTGTTTTATTTCTCTCTGTCTGTTTTAATGTAAATTTTTCCTTTGTGAAGCAGCTAGGGGATTGAAGCATCCTACTCGCAAAACTCTTCTTGCCCTTGGATGGTTCTTACAGCATCATTGTGAAGGCTCTCTGTTAGGCTTACTTTGAGCTTCTTTTCCTATTTGCTGCTTATGGTTCAGAATGCCTCATACGAAGAGGAAGGGGTGGTCAAAGCAGTTCCTGCGCCAGCCAGATCATCCTCGCTAGTACGGCAATGGACTGAGTGATACGCCATCAGGGCTGTAACATTCGGTCCTGGGGAAGAGGACCGTGCATTGCAGTGTGATGAAGGAGCTGCTTTGGGGCATGTCATCACTCTTTCTCTCCCAGATTCTAGTCCATCACCATGTCCAGCGGTTGCCTTTGCGCTAAGGGAAGAGCCTCTTAACTATGGAAGAACAGGCTCCAGGTGTGGGCCCTGAGCCGTGTGGAAATGAGATCTCTGGAGCCGATGGGAACATGCCAGCTCCCATGACAATTTCAATATTATCAAATTTGGCAAGCTTTACAGGAATTAACCTCTACAGTTAACAAATTAACGGAGGAGGTAACTGCTTTAATTTTGAAGTTTAACTCTATCTTTAGACTTTATTAAAATTGATACCTCAAGCCAGTTCCAATGTTTGGAAAGTGATATTAAGAATCTCCAAGACTTTAGAAATACAGTAGTTACTGATAGAAGACAATAGAGCAGATCGAGAATTTCAATAGACATTTGAATCTAAATTTTCCTAGAGCCACTGAGATCTCTGCTTTAGAAATGTTTAAGAAATACTGGGTTAAGAATTTGAAGTTTTCCCCTGAAGCTATTCCATCTCTAAATCGAATATATTATATCTCAGCTGTTTCTAAATTAACCCAGGGCTCAGGTAACTCGGGACAAATACAACAGGTCCAACTTATCTATGACTGGAGGAATCCATAACCGATTCAACTATAAGAGAGACCTTCATTGTATTCTTTCTATTCGAGCAAGACTTGAATGCTGTAATAGTCTTCAAACTTTATTCTTTTTTTTTTTTTTAATTCTTTATTCATTTTAAAACTGACAAACAAGTGATTAATATTAAAACTTTACATTACTAATAAAATATACAGCATTTGACATTCTTATACATATAATCCATTAAAGTAAAAATTATAACCCTTCCCCCCCACCCAACAATTCTTCAATGAAATTTTCATAATACAACCGAAATCCAACCATTAAATAAAAATATTAATCATCCAATTTTCCCTCCCCCCCAATAAAATACATGTATCCATCAGAAAGGAAAACTTTATTCTAAGGACAGAGGATATGGATTTATCCAGACATTACAAAAACTACACAGGAATGCAGAAAAGATTGATATTGAGTCTTGGTGCATCCTTTTTGCTGGCATATCCCTGCAAATGTTTGGTTAGGCATGGGGGGTAAGAAATATATCTTTTTGTTCCTGGACAACTGAAAACTTTTGTTGATATGAAAAAACTTGGAAGTTGATGATGATCATTTTCTTTGGACTGTATCTTAGAAGCAAGCCTGGCCGTGCATGTTATTTTTGTTAACTTAATTCTTCTTTTGATCTCCTTATCTTTAACTCCTTCCTTATAAGCTGATTCTGGTCAGATATTGTTACCACTATGTTTATCCAAATTTTTTTTTCTTTTTCTTTTTCTGTGTTTCTGGTGCACGTAGATGCTTGTAAAGTGTAATCTGAAATTGTTATAAATAAAAAATTCCAAACCTGTGGTTAATCAAAGGCAAACCTAACTAGTCAAATTTCATCAATATCTATGAATATAGCACATGTATGTTATTTTTTAATTATAATATCTGTGAAAAGGGTGGGTGGGGGAGGGAGATAATTTAAGTATTTAAGATGACAAGAGGAAGAATTTCAAGTGATGTGTATGATTCTTTTTTTTTTTTTAATCTTTATTCCTTTTTATTTCTTTCAACAAGTGTACAGTATTATTACAATTAATTTACATAACACACTTGGCATTCTTAAATAATATTATTATACATGTTTTTATTCCCCCCCACCTCCCACCCTTTTCCATATCAATAAAATATTCCTTCCAAATTTATATATAATTATACATCCCTTTTTGATAATACAATTAATCTGACATGAAATCTGTCCCTCCCCCCATCCTTCTTCCTCAAACACTTTAAACATTTTATTATACCCAGTACTGCACAACAATAAATACATCCTATTACATATATCTCCTTATTTTTCATAACAACATATTTCCAATATTTTTCCCTCCCTATCCCTCCCATCCCATCCCATTTCTATATATTATCCCCTAAGGAAAAAAAATAAACTTTACTCGTTATAATATTCAATTAATGGCCTCCACACCTCTTGAAATCTTTTAAAATACCCCCTCTGTATCGCAAGAAATCTTTCCATCTTATACATATGACAAACTGAGTTCCACCAAAAATTACAATTCAATCTAGAACAGTCTTTCCAATTAGTTGTTATCTGTTGAATTCCCACTCCCGTAAGAATCAACAATAATTTATTGTTTGCTGCAGATATTTGGCATTTGGCCCTCATACACATTCCAAAAATCACTGTGTCATAGGATAAAGCCACATGACTCTCCATCAACATATTAACTTGATCCCATATTGATATCCAAAATGCCTGAATACATGGACAATAAAATAAAAGATGGTCTGGAGTTCCAACTTCAATTTTACAATGCCAGCATCTATTAGACTTAGAGCAATCTAATTTTTGTAATCTAGTAGGGGTCCAGAATGCTCTATGCAACAAAAAGAACCATGTTTGCCTAATAGATGCTGACATCGTACCTTTAATTCTCCAAGACCAAATACGTGGCCATTGAGATGCATTAATCTGATGCTTAATCTCAATGCTCCAAATATCTCTTAATCCATTTTTAGGCTTCTTATTCAAATAATTAGATATAATTTTATACCACTTTGCGGCCTGGTGACCCAGAAAATCTGCCTGGAAACATAAGAATTCTAAGCTGTAATGATCATTTAATGATTTCCATTCAGGGAACCCCACCTGAATAGCCTGCTTCAAATGCAACCACTTATAATTTTGTTTTTTATTCAGACCATATTTATGTTGCAATTGTGAAAATTCAAGCATCTTACCATTATCAATTACTTCCGTTAATGATCTTATACCTGCTTTAATCCAATCTTTCCAGACAACCTTAAACCCGCCTATTTGTATCTTGGAGTTTACCCAAATAGTCTGTTGTTTCGATTTTAAAATAGAATCAGTAGTTAATTTGTCTACAAACCTTAATGTTTTCCAAGTATCCATTAATACTCTATTGTCTTTACGTATTCTAGGCACCTTTATACCAAGCAAAAGATCAAGCCTAAGTGGAAAGATAAGTGATCTCTCCACCCTTAACCACTCTGGTAATTGTTCCAAAAGCTCTGGGAGGACCCAATACATACCTTGGCGCATGATATAGGCCTGATGATACCTATAAAAATTGGGAAAATTTACCCCACCCTCCTCAATTGGTCTTTGCAAAGACACTAAAGCCACTCTTGCAATTTTACCCAGCCAAATAAATTTAACCAGAATACTATTTAATTTTTTATAGAAAGACCCCTGAAAAAACACTGGTATCATTCCCAATTGATAGCAAACCACAGGCAAAATCATCATTTTAACAGTTTGTACTCTTCCCCACCAGGACAAATGTAAAGGATTCCATTGCTCACACAACTCTGTAACTTTTTGTAATAAAAGTTTTTCATTTATTCTCATTGTCTCTTCAAGTGTTTTATTCAGCCAAATACCTAAGTACTTTATTCCATCCTCTTTCCATATAAAAGGGAAAGAATCAAGTATACCTTTTGTACAATGCACATTTAAAGGTAAAATCTCTGATTTAGTCCAATTTATTTTGTATCCTGAGAATTTTCCAAATGTATCTATGACCTTCAGTAGACATGGGATTGTTGTTTCCGGATTCCTCAAATGAAGCAAGATGTCATCTGCATAAGCAGATACTTTATATTCCACTCCAGCACATGGAATACCCTGTATGTCCTTTGCCTGTCGAATAGCTAATAATAAGGGTTCAAGAACTATATCAAAGAGCAAAGGAGATAATGGACAACCTTGTCTAACTCCCCTCTGCAACTTAAAAGCATCCGAAAAATTATTATTTATATATAAGCGAGCAGTTGGGGAGCTGTACAATGCTTGTATCATTTGTATAAATCCGGATCCAATACCAAACCATTCCATAGCTTGATACATGAAACTCCATTCTACACGATCAAAAGCCTTCTCAGCATCTAGTGAAACCGAAAAAGCCGGATCATTAATTTGTTTTGTTAAATAATACATCTGAAATGCCAGTCTAGTATTATTAGAAGAGTGTCTTTGAGCAACAAATCCAGTTTGATTCATTCCTATTATATGCGGAAGAGCTTTAGCCAATCTTAATGCTAAAATCTTAGCTAATAATTTACCATCTACATTTATTAAAGATATAGGCCTGTAGTTTGAAACCAATGTTGGATCTTTATTTGGCTTTGGCAAAACAATAGTTAAAGATTCTGCCATAGTGCCTGATATACAACCTTTATTCAGTTGATCCTGATATAATTTTAATAAATACGGTAATAGGGAAATTTGAAATTCTTTATAAAACTCTACTGTAAATCCATCTCCACCTGGAGCGGTCCCAACTCTAAGGGATTTCAATGCCATTTGTAACTCTTTTAATGATATAGGTTTATCTAAACTTCTTTTTATATGATCAGGAACCTTAGGACCTTCAACTAAACTCAAAAAATCCATCCCATCTTTCTCTTTATTTAAATAAGACTCCGAAGAATACAATGACTTATAATATTTTAAAAATTGTTTTAATATATTTCCAATTTGAGAATGAGAATTTCCTAGCTCATCTTTAATTATGCTTATTTTCTCCTTCCTTTTCTTTGCTTTTAAATAATTTGCCAATAATCTTCCAGCCTTATTTGCACTACCATAATACACCACCTGCTGAGCAAAAATATCTTTCCTCACTAACCCAGAGGAAATTTCATTATATTCACATTTTTTTTTAACAATATTTGAAATGTCTCCTGTTCCCATTTATTAACCAATTTTAATTCCAAATTTTTAATTTCTTTTTCCAAATTCACATATTGTTTTCTTAACAGTTTCTTTTTATATGCAGAATATGATATAATTTGTCCTCTCATAGTTGCTTTGAAAGCATCCCATAAAATTCCAATCGAAATTTCCTCTAAATCATTAAGTCTAAAATATTCATTTATTTTATTTTGAAATTCTGTGCAAAATTTAGAATCAGCAAGCAATGTATTATCAAACCTCCATACAGGTTTGGAATTATCTGGATCTACTAAATTAACTTCTATCCATATACCACCATGATCAGATATTACTATTGGTTCTATGTCAGCTTTTATAACTTGCTGTACCATCTGATCTGAAACAAAAATATAATCAATTCTTGAGAACAATTGATGAACATGTGAACAAAATGTAAATTCCCGATCATTAAAATGAAGAATACGCCATATATCTTTTAAATTACATACTTGTACCAAATTATCTAATCCCATTGATTTCATTATTCTACTAGGCTTTTTATCCATTATTGGATCTATAACAGCATTGAAATCCCCAGCCACCACTAAATTAGTAGTAGCCAGTGGTAAAACTAATTGTTGTAGAGATTTAAAGAATTCACTTTGATTCGAATTAGATGCATATATATTTAGTAACGCCATTGTATTACTGCCCATGCTCATGTCAACAAGTAACCACCTTCCTTGAGGATCTGCCTTAACCATATTAAATGTTGCTGGACATTTTTTATTAATCAATATTGCAACTCCTGCCTTCTTTTTTACCGCTGGTGCAAATAAACATTGTTTTATCCACTTATCTGTCAGCTTCATAGACTCTGTTCCAGACAAATGTGTCTCTTGCAAGAAACATATATCTATATTTTGTTGTTTAATATATTCCAATACCTTTTTCCTTTTTATAGGGTGATTAAGGCCATTTACATTCAAAGAAAAAATTTTAAAACCCATTTTACAAATAAAATATAAAATACATATATAATCCACTCAAACATAAAATATACATTTTTTCTTTTTCCTTAAACAATATATGAGTCTCCCCCCTCCCCTCTTTCCCCATCCCCCCCTATTACCATCCTCCACCCTCCCCTCCCCTAACACAAATGCAAACTTCGAAACGCACATATTACTGAGCAAAAAATAAACTCCCCACAGGCAATAACATACTAATTTTTCTTTCTCTAATCTTTCAAACAACCAACACTAAATTCTCCTGCAGTCAATCCATTCTTCAATACCCTAAATACCCATATTTACTATAATTCTTTATTATATACTTCCCCCCTCATTCAAATTTCCAAACATTCTTCCATCCTATACCTCTAATATATTTATAAAAGGATATACCCAATATTTCGGAAACCATTTCTTACAATATATACCCTCCCAAGATTAATATTATTTTATTTTATTTTTTTTTTTTTTTTGTCTAACCTAAGTTTCTCACAATTCAATGGAACATACATCACTCCATCCTATAATATTCATTTTTTTTTAACCTTACATCAAAAGAAGGATCAAACATTTCAACCAAGCAGACCTCATATTTTTTTAAACTCTCATTAATTTTCATTGCATCTTCAATCTATTACAGTCTATTCTCCATTCTGCACAACTGTAACACTTGTACATCTTCATCCTGCTGTTTCAGTCTCTTATTCCATCTTCTTGCAGATTGCTATTTCATCTTTCTCCAATAAAGTATTTTTGCAACATCATCCTTATATCTGTCAATTTCAGATGCAAATTGTAAATCTAAATAATGCTCAAGTCATTTCCATCAGTCCATCTTCACATCTTCTTCTCTTTACATCAATAGTCTTTTGTATTTTTCATCTTATTATATTCTAAGTTCCCACATTTCTCCAATGCAGCATTTATGTGTCCTCATATTATTATCTCAATCACGCTCAAATGCAAATTATAAATTCACATTAAGAAACCATCCAAATCTTATAATTGTTCCTCATATTTTCTTCACTTCCTATATGCTCCATCCCTCTTCTTACCTTGTCAAAATCTTCTTTTCTTCTTTTCTTATTGTCTCTTTAAAATTTTTCATTTCTATTCTTTAAATCTTGTTTGAAATGTTGATCCCCCTTAAACCTAACTGCAACAATTTTCTAGAAAATATTTTTCTAAGTAAATAATCTAAGTATATTATTTATTACATTTTCTAAATACTTTCATGAAACCATAGGCAAATTATATTGATCTAGAAATTCCTGTAATTTGCCTGCTTCTTCAAAATTATAAGTTTTATTCTCATCAGTTACCCTCATAATAGCAGGGTATATCAATCCATATCTTGCTCCCATTGCTCTCAGTTTAGGTCTTAAATCCAAAAGCTGTTTTCTTTTGTAGGCTGTAGCTTTTGCAAAGTCAGGTACTATAAAGATCTTAGAATCCTGGCATTTAAGATCCTTGTTTGTTTTAGCCAGCTTTATAGTCTCTACCACCTGCTGATGTCTTAGCAGCTTAAAGATTATTGGACGGGGACCCTTCTGACTATTTGATCTTTTCATCGGTATCCGATGTGCTCTTTCTATCTCCAAAGGAAAAGAACTTTTAAATGGCAAGATCTTTGGGATAAAATTAGTCACAAATTGAATAGGATCATTCTGCTCAATCCCCTCAGGTATCCCAATCAGACGCAAATTATTCCTTCTTTCACGATTTGATAAGTCTTCAAAATCCTTTTTCAACGCCTCTATTTCTCTGTGATCTTTTTTACACACCAGCATCTCTGCCTCAGATTTCTCAGCATGATTTTCTAACTGCTCAATTTTGAAGTCAACTGCCTGCATTCTATTTGTCAGACTCTCTATTTCCTCCTTCACAACTTTTATATTTTTAGCGTTATCACTTACTATTTCTTTAATTTTCTGAAGTTCATTCATCAAATCACTGTTATCAATTTCTTCCTGAGGCAACGGGACCGCTGTCGGGGATACCGAATCCATTTTTGTTCTTTTTTTACTTCCTGCTCCTGAATTCACCAGATTACTTTTACTAGTTTTACCTGAAGCCATTTCTTACTTCAATTCTCTCTTTTCCTTCACTTTTCTTTAATTTTAACTGCCAAAATCTTAATAAAATTTGCCTGTCACAACAGAGCTAATCCTCTACCCAGCCATCTTCGTGCGCTGCAAAGTTCTAGAATCGTGTATGATTCTTTTGATGTAATATTGTATACTTGATGGAAGATGAAAAAATGAATAAAGAATTGGAAGAAAAAAAAAAAGGCAAACCTAACTTGAATGTGTCGGGTGATATTGGGCAAGCCTTCTATATTTGACTGACTGTGGCCAGTGTTTTGCAGTGTCGTCAGGGAAAGAGCAGATACAGCACATTACACTGCCTTTAGTCCTGTAGCCTTCAGGTTAAGTTTCTTTGGTTAACCACAGATTTGTAAAAGGTTTTGATAGAATTTGATAAAAGATTGAATGCAGTTTGTCAGTGCCATTGAAGTATCTGAGGATTTTCCTTCTGTTTTCATATGTATATTTCAAAAATGTAGAGCTTGAGTTCTTTTGAGCACAAGTTTTAGTAAAGTGATACAGTATTTTGTGATTTGTTGGAAGCTTCACTCTTCACTGAAGACTGAATTCTGAAACTTATGTCCATGACTGGACATTTGCCCTCTCAACTGTATTCCACAATGCAGTTGTTGCCCTAGAAGGGAGGGGATGTGATAATCCAAAATTAGGAGAAAGGCTTTCAGTTGGGTAGTTGCATAATTGGGGTGATGACAAAAAGGGATTGATAGCTATTTTGTTTTTGTTTTTTTTAACTTAAGGAGTATATGCCAAATTTGAGATATTGTGGTGGAGGAATCGGGACTGGCAGCCTGTGATGGAGGTGATACCCTTGGGTCTCTGTGGTAACAGAGATGGCGTTTGGTTAAGACCTGCCACTCCTAAAAGTGCTGCTTAAATGAGGTGCCCTTGGATTGCTCTGTGGTATGGCCGTACCTCGAATACTGTGTGCAATTCTGGTCACCATATCTCAAAAAAGATATAGCGGAATTAGAAAAGGTACAGAGAAGGGCAACGAAAATGATAAACTGAATGGGATGATTTCCCTTTGAGGTAAGGCTAAAGCAGCTAGGGCTCTTCAGCTTGGAGAAGAGATGGCTTAGGGGTGATGATATAGAGGTCTATAAAATATTGAGTGGAGTGGAAAAGGTAGATGTGAATCGCTTGTTTACTGTTTCCAAAAATACTAGGATTAGGGGTATGTGATGAAGCTACTAAGTAGCAGATTTAAAACAAACTGGAGAAAATATTTCTTCACACAACATGCAATTAAACTCTGAAATTCGTTGCTGATGAATGTGGTGAAATAAGTTAGCTTAGTGGGGTTTAAAAAAAAGGTTTGGATAAATTCCTAAAAGAATAGTCTATAAGCCATTATTAAAATGGACTTGGGGAAATCCACTGCTTATTCCTAGGATAAACAGCATAAAATCTGTTTTACTACTTGGGATCTTGCCAGGTACTTGGGCCTGGGTTGGCCACTGTTGGAAACAGGATACTGGGTTTGATGGACCTTCAGTCTGTACCAGTATGGCAGCTCTTATGTGAATCAAGTCTAGGACAATCAAACCATTGTGTGCTGAAGTTGGCTCTAAGGCACTGGTGGAATGAGGTCTTATGACATCACAATCTCAGCTCTGGAATGTTGCTCCTCTTTGGGTTTCGTCTGGTACTTGGGACCTGGGTTGGCCACTGTTGGAAGACCTTTGGTCTGTCCCACTATGGCAACTCTTATGTTCTTATGCCCTTCAAACTGTTGGCTATCTGAGGCTACACTTATATAGGGTTACCAGATTTCATTGTAAAAAAAGAAAGAGGGCACAAGGCCCTGCCCCACTGCTCCCATTCTGCCCCCAGCCCGGCCCCCACATGAAGCCACGTCTGGAAGTTAAACCCCCCAGGCACTCAGACATTCCTCTAAAAAGAGGACATGTATGGGTTTTTCCGGACACCTATAAGATCTGAGAGTGGAAGAGAGTAATAGACACTTATAAGTTTTCAATTAGTTGATTATTATATCAAGTTGCAGTCCTGGAAAAGGTAATACGGGAAATACCGAGTTCCCTGGATTCACAAGCTCCCTATGACGGAAAGCACTTCGCTTTTGATTCTTTGACACCTGAAGGAAAATCTGAAACCTGAGCGTTCTTAAAGTAATTGAATAGCCTGCTTTGTTTTGAGTGTCACTTTTAGTTTTCATTAAATATCCAGGCAGTATCCAGTTTCTTTTGTCAGCTGTTCTCTGTAATATTGGAACAATAGTAGGTGAACTTAGCTGTAAGTAAGCCAGATATTAGGGATTCACACATAAATCTTTAAAAAGCCAATCCTGGAGAAAGAGAACCAGATAAGCATTTCTTCTCGTATTATGCAAAATGCAAAGATATCAGGCATACAGAGAAAATCAAAGAAAGAGGTGTAAAAACTCTGTGCCCTGTAATTTTGTGCAGTTTTTTTCTGTTTACTCCTGAGCATCTGTGTGAAAAGTCCTTTAGCCAGGCATCCGCAGTAGCCCACACAGCGTGCAATTCATATGCAAAGGGTCAGGTTGGGGGATTCCACTGGATTCTATCCGACATACAGCCCTAAGGCAGGTGTTGGCAATTCCGGTCCTCGAGAGCCAGAGCCAGGTCAGGTTTTCAGGATCTCCACAATAAATATGCAAGAGATAGATTTGCATCTCAAGAAGGCAGGGCATGCAAATCCATCTTGTACATATTTGCCGACCCCTGCCCTAAGGGATAGATGTACTAAAGTGTTAGCATTCTTTAATGCCATTAAGAGGCCTAAATTAGTTTCCTTGCAATGGTTGGCTGAGATGTGCTCATGTCAGTGGGCCTAAATACAGAACCGCATAGAAAGCTGAAAACGATGTCAACACAATAACATATACTCTATGCCACAAAACAGAACAGATTGTCAGTTTCCTACACAGAAATAACAAAATTCCTCACCCCAGGGGATTGTGCTGGGACTGCCACTTTTTAACATATTTATAAGTGATGTAGAGATGAAACTAATGAAATGATTAAATTTGTTGATGACACAAATTTGTTCAAAGTTGTTAAATCACAAGAGGATTGTGAAAAATTGCAAGAGGACCTTGTGAGACTGGGCATCAAGATGGCAGATGATGTTTAATGTAAGCAAGTGCAAAGTGATGCATGTGGGAAAGAGGATCCCAAACTATAGCTACGTGATGCAGGGTTCTGTGTTAGGAGTCAGTGCCCAGGGAAAGGATCTAGGTGTCATCATTGAAGATACGTTGAAACCCTCAGCTCAATGTTAGGTGGCAGCTAAGAAAGCAGAAAGCAAATAGAATGTAAAGAATTATCAGGAAAGGAATGGAAAACAAAGATGAAAATGTTATAATGACCTTGTGCTCTATGGTATGGCCGCACCTCGAATACTATGTGCAGTTCTGGTCACCGTATCTCAAAAAAGATATAGCGGAATTAGAAAAGGTACAGAGAAGTGCGACAAAAATGATAAAAGGGATGGGACAACTTCCCTATGAGGAGAGGCAAAAATGGCTAGGGCTCTTCAGCTTGGAGAAGAGATGGCTCAGGGGGGATATGATAGAGGTCTATAAAATACTGAGTGGAGCGGAAAGGGTAGAGGTGAATCTCTTGTTCACTCTTTCCAAAATTACTAGGACTAGGGGGCATGTGATGAAGCTACTAAGTAGCAGATTTAAAACAAACTGGAGAAAATATTTCTTTGCACAACATGTCATTAAACTCTGGGGAAAAAATATGTACCCTGCCCGAAACCTCTCCAAGATAGGGCAGTATGTCTATGAAATGCCAGTAAACGTAATCAGGATGAACTCTTTCTAATCCTGGATGCTTTTCCTTATTGAGGGAGGAAGTAAACTGATACATGCCAGGAAGTGGTGGTGGGGTAGGTGGGAAGGATTGATTGGCCCATCCCAGAATGAACTTTTTCAAAAGAGAGCTCGATGCCATTTGGCTGACTCATCCTGTTTGTCCAAGTAGAATGAATTTCAAATCCTGAGTGCTTTTCCTTGAAAGTTAGCTTTGATAATCCTGGTGGCTCCTGGGAGACACCATCTTCTTTGTCACCATCCTTGTGAACTTCACTTGGCTGTCTCACGGGCAGCACTTTGAAAGACAGGAGTTCTAAAAAGCAAATCTCAAAATAATGCTGTAAAATATTTTCTTTCCAGGTGCTGTTTGTAATACAATGTCTTGCTTATCTCTGTACTTGCAGGCCTCCTCCTTGCTGAGAGCATCCATCGCCCCCGTGTAAGTATTACCCTCGTCCCCAGCTCTATTTCTTGTTACCACAGAGTGTTCCAGGCTCCTCTTCTCATTTCATTAGACTTTTGAAAATCACTGCCGATATTTACCCAGATGTCTTTTTCTACATCCCACTGAGCATGAGAATACAAGCAGGGTGAGCCCTTAGATAAAAGCAGTGGTTTGGGCTGCTGCTGGAGCAGTTCGCACAGAGAACCTAACTTATTAAGCTTTGTCCCATAAAGGAACATTGAGATAAAAGTTGTCATAAATCAGGCCTTTGGCCACTCATCTCAAAGTAAAGGAAGATAAAGGGATTTGGATGTAGCTCACCCTTTTCTCACTAGTTCAGGGTAAGGCCTTGCAGTCTGAGTTTCTGTCTGAAGCAACAAAGAGTTAAGAGACTTGGGATTTTGCCTCTAGAAGTCACAAGGGCTTCAGCCTGCTGTAACCTCTATAACCGTATTACCTACATACGTACAAGAACCCTCAGATCATCATATTAAATTGTCATCCATAAGCACATCCGACAATCGTTTTTTTCCATACTTTGGAATTCTCTTCCAAACATCATTAGATAGATTTGAAATAGACTTGAAGACATTCCTTGACTCATCATGATACCCTACTCTTCTCTATTTTCTACAAAAATCTTGGACGATATGAGGTAGCCTATAGATTTCCCACTCCCTCCTTTCCTATCATAGAATTGTAGCTCTCCCCTCTGCCCTCACTTCCATGTTTTGTTAAAATAAGGCTTGAAGCGGTCCAGAGGAGGGCAACGAAAATGATAGGAGGTTTGTGCCAAAAGACATATGAGGAGAGACTGGAAGCGCTGAATATGTATACCTTAGACTGAGGAAAGGAGGGACAGGGGAGATATGATTTAGTCGTTCAAATACTTGAAAGGTATTAATGTAGAACAAAATCTTTTCAAGAGAAAGGAAAATGGTAAAACTAGAGGACATAATTTGAGCTTGAGGGGTGGTAGACTCAAGAGCAATGTAAGGAAATTCTTCTTTACGGAGAGGATGGTGGATGCCTGGAATGCGCTCCTGAGAGAGGTAGTGGAGATGAAGATGGTGACGGAGTTCAAAAAGGTGTGGGATGAACACAGAAGATCTAGAATCAGAAAAGAATAGTAAATATTGAAGAACTAAGGCAAGTACTGGGCAAACTTGCACGGTCTATGTCTGTATATGGCTGTTTGATGGAGGATGGGCTGGGGAGGGCTTCAATGGCTGGTATGGTGTAGATGGGCTGCAATGAGCTTTGACAAAGACTTCAGTATTTGGAACCTAAGGACAGTACTGGGCAGAGCTTTGGATTCTTACCCAGAAATAGCTAAGAAGAAGAAGAAGAAGAAAAAAAACAACAAATTTTTAGATTGAATCAGGTTGGGCAGACTGGATGGACAATTTGAGTCTTTATCTGCCGTCATCTGCTATGTTACTAAATCACACAGCCCTCCTCTACTCCCTCCCCCTTCCCCCCAAAAAAACCCCTTTTATATCTTAAACCGCTTAGAAGGTTATAACTGAAATGTGGGATACCAAAATTTTAATAAACTTGTATAACTCTCCTGGTGCAAGATTATATATTAATAATAATTTATCAGATAGATTTAACTTGCGTAGGGGAGTTAGACAAGGATGTCCTTTGTCCCCCTTACTTTTTGATGTTGTTCTGGAACCCTTATTAATTGCAATTAATCAAACTAAGGAGATAAAAGGAATCCCATTCTCCAACTGGGAATTTAAACTTTCTGCTTATGCAGATGATATTTTATTATATTTAAGAGAACCGGGGAATACTATTCCATGTTTGCTTAACCTGTTAGAGAAATTCGGTAAATTTTCTGGATATAAAATTAATTGGAGTAAATCTGAAGTTCTTCCAATTAATGTTCATTGTACCAAAGGATTATTTGATTCATATTCATTTATCTGGAAAGATGATGGTTTAAAATACTTAGGAATTATTATCAAAAATACTATTGAAGATACAGTCAAAGAAAATGAAAAACTTTTATTAAGAAAAATAACAGAAATGTGTGAGCAATGGAATCCTTTACATCTTTCTTGGTGGGGAAGAGTTCAAACAATTAAAATGATGATATTGCCTGTGGTTTGCTACCAAATGAGTATGATACCAATATTTTTTCAGGGGTCATTTTATAAAAAATTAAATAATATTCTCACAAAATTTGTTTGGTTTGGGAAAAGACCCAGAATTGCTTTAGTATCATTACAAAGACCAATTGTGGAGGGAGGGGTAAATTTTCCAAATTTTTATAGGTACCATCAAGCCTATATTCTAAGACAGGGTATGTATTGGATCCTCCCAGATCTCATGGAGAATGTACCAGATTGGTTATATTTAGAATGGCGGCTCCTGTTCCCATTATATTTAGAACATTTAATTAGTATAACAATGCCTAGAAGATACAAAGATAACAGAATTTTATTAGATACTTGGAAAACATTAAGATATATCAGTAATCTATCACCAGAACCAATAGCTAAATCACTAAATCAATCTATTTGGGTAAACTCCAGGATCAAGATTGGCGGATTTAAGATCGTCTGGAAACAATGGATAATTGCAGGTATACGGACATTGAATGATGTCATTTCAGAAGGATCAATGCTTAGTTTTTCACAATTGCAAAATAAATTCGGTTTAAATAAAACACAATATTTTAAATGGATGCAATCGAAGCAGGCCATTCAGGCAGGGTTCCCTGATTGGAAAGATCTTAATACTCAATATAGTCTGCAGGTTTTATGTTTCCAGGCGGATTTTTTGGGTCACCAAGCCGCAAAATGGTATAAATTGTTATATGGATTTTTAAATAAAAAAAAGAAAACTGGACTTAGGGATATTTGGAGTATTGAGATTGGACAGACAATTTCTGCTTCTCAATGGCCATGATTTTGGTCCTGGAGATTAAGGTCTACAAGGTCAGCATCTATGAATCAAACATGGATGTTCTTGTTACATAGAGTGTTATGGACCCCGACGCGCCTGCAAAAGATAGATAGTACTAGATCCAATAGATGCTGGCATTGTAGAATAGAAGTAGGGACGTTAGATCATTTAATTTTTTTCTGTCCCTGTGTAAATGCCTTTTGGAATTTAATTTGGCCCCAAATTAATAAGTTATTAGAAAATCACGTAGGACTCTCATATGACACCATACTATTTGGCACTGCAATGAGAACTCAGAGTCCGATCTCAGCAAATAATAATAAGCTGCTATTAATATTGACAGGAGTCGCCATGCAACAAATAACTCAAAATTGGAAGGACTATACCAAATTAAATTATACATTCTGGTGGAACTCTGTCTGTCATATATACAAAATGGAAAAAGTAATAGCGTTACAACAAGGGAATCTTCATAATTTTAAGAAAATTTGGGAACCATTGACTAAATATTCTACTGACCAGATTTCTTAGCACATTGGTAGTAGATATATAGGATTGGGGAGGGATTTATTATTTATGATATGATGTATTGATTGTAATTACAAATGTTATGTAATAATTAATTATATTATATGTGAATTAATTGCTGTAAGAATGGAAAATTAATAAAAAAAAAAATAAAAAAATAAACTTGGAATATTAGCATCCTGGGTACATCTTATGCTCACAGCTCTCAAAGATAGCAGCCAGATTTGAGGGAAATGTGACCTTTAAATGACCCATTCAAAACTGCTGTTGAAAAATAAACTTTCCAATCATTTGAAATATATGTAAAAGAATAGATTCTTACATAAGAAGATCCATAAGAAGAGCCCTAGTGAGTCAGACCAGTAGGTCCATCTAGCCCAGTATCCTGTTTCCTCCATTTCACCATTACCAGCTTTGTCAGGGGAAATGCCAAAACAGTGCCTGAAATATTCAAAGAATGATTAATGAATTAAAGATTTTTCTGATTGATAGATACATTTAAAATTTATTTAAAAACACTAGGGTCACTAGGAAACAGCGATCACAACATGATCCAGTGCAAATTAGAAGTAGGAACATCAAAGGTGAAGAGAACCACAACGACAGCGCTCAATTTCAGAAAAGGGAACTACGATGCTATGAGAAAAATGGTGGGAAAGAAACTCAGAAGCAGCTCAGGGAAGATGGAGACCATAGAGAAAGCCTGGTCCCTACTCAAGTACACGGTGCACAAAGCACAAAACCTGTACATTCCCAGGTTTAGGAAAGGATGCAAAAAGAATCAAACAAAAAAACCCGGTGTGGATAACAAATGCAGTGAAGAAGGCGATAGGTGACAAGAAAATATCGTTCAGAAAATGGAAAAAAGACCAAACTGAGGACAACCAGAAGGAACACAAAAAACACCAAAAGGAATGTCACCGAGTGGTTCGGAAAGCAAAAAGAGAATATGAAGAGAGGCTGGCTGGGGAAGCAAGAAACTTCAAACTGTTCTTCAGGTACGTGAAGGGGAAGCAACCAGCGAGGGAAGAAGTGGGACCATTGGATGATGGAGACAGAAAAGAAGTGGTAAAGGAAGAAAAAGAGATAGCCGACAGGTTAAACAAGTTCTTCTCGTCGGTCTTCACAAGTGAGGACACATCCAATGTTCCAGAACCCGAGGAGATCATAAGTGGGGATCAAGATGAAAATCTTGAGCAAATAGAGGTAAGCCAAGAGGATGTCCTCCGACAGATAGATAGATTAAAGAGCGACAAATCACCAGGCCCGGACGGAATCCACCCAAGGGTACTAAAAGAACTGAGAAAAGAAATAGCGGAAACACTCCAGCAAATATGCAACCTATCCTTAAAAACTGGGGAGATCCCGGAGGACTGGAAATAGCAAATGTCACACCTATCTTTAAGAAGGGATTGAGGGATGACCCGGGAAACTACAGGCCGGTGAGCTTGACTTCAGTTCCAGTAAGATGATGGAAGCACTGGTTAAGGACAGCATCTGCGAGCACATAGAAAAAAATGGACAGCTGAGGGCGAGCCAGCACGGCTTCTGCAAGGGAAGGTCATGCCTCAAAAACTTACTGCACTTCTTTGAAGGGATAAACAGCCAGATGGACAAAGGGGAATCCATAGACATCATTTACCTTGACTTCCAAAAAGCCTTCAACAAGGTACCCCACAAACGGCTGCTTAAGAAGCTGTGGAACCACGGGGTGAAAGGGGATGTCTACCGATGGATTAAACACTGGTTGGTGGGCAGGAAACAGAGGGTTAGAGTGAAGGGCCAATACTCAGACTGGCAATGGGTCACGAGCGGAGTTCCGCAGGGGTCAGTGCTGGGACCGCTCCTGTTCAATATATTTATAGACGACCTGGAGACGGGAACGAAATGTGAGGTTATTAAATTTGCAGATGACACCAAACTCTGCAGCAGGGTTAGAACCACGGAAGACTGTGAAGACCTGCAAAGGGACCTAACGAGATTGGAAGAGTGGGCAAAAAAGTGGCAAATGAGCTTTAATATAGAGAAATGCAAGGTCATGCATGTAGGGAAAAAGAACCCGATGTTCAGCTACAAAATGGGGGGATCATTGCTAGGGGTAAGTAACCTTGAAAGAGACCTGGGTGTGTTGGTAGATACAATGAAAGCATCGGCACAATGTGCGGCAGCCTCAAAGAAAGCAAACAGAATGTTGGGTATCATCAAAAAGGGTATCACGATCAGGACGAAGGAAGTCATCATGCCATTGTATCGTGCAATGGTGCGCCCGCATCTGGAGTACTGCGTCCAATACTGGTCGCCGTACCTCAAAAAGGACATGGCGATATTTGAGGGAGTCCAGAGAAGAGCAACTAAATTGGTAAGAGGTATGGAAAACTTTTCATACGCTGACAGGTTGGAAAAGCTGGGGCTATTCTCCCTTGAAAAGCGGAGGCTTAGAGGAGACATGATAGAAACCTTCAAAATCCTGAAAGGCATAGAGAAGGTAGACAGGGACAGATTCTTCAGAATGTGGGGAACCACAAGTACAAGGGGGCACTCGCAGAAATTGAAAGAGGACAGGTTTAGAACAAATGCTAGGAAGTTCTTCTTTACTCAGAGGGTGGTGGACACATGGAACGTGCTCCCGGAGGTTGTGATAGGGCAGAGCACGTTACGGGGGTTTAAGGAAGGTTTAGATAAATTCCTGAAGGATAAGGGATTGAGGGGTACAGATAGAAGTAGAGATAGGTTATAGGAAAAGTCAGGGACCACCTAAACAGGTCATGGACCTGATGGGCCGCCGCGAGTGCGGACTGCTGGGCGCGATGGACCTCTGGTCTGACTCAGCGGAGGCAACTTCTTATGTTCTTATTTAAGGCTATAGTACTCACATTTCTTTGTTACAAGCCAGTGATTTAGATTCTGACCTGATAAACGTACTCAGCAGCACACTGTTTGAATGTAAGGTCTCTGAGGCTTGTCACAAATTAGCTTTGTATTATACTAGTTGCTAATCACAGAGGTGATTTTGGCTTAGACATATGACAATCTCTAACATACCGGGCAGAGGCAGAGAGTGACACAGTGACAAAATTCATCATCGTTCCTGTCCCAACAGACAGCCGTGGGAAACCATCCCGTGCCATTCTTTTAAGAAGAGAGGGAAGAATCAGAGTATGAATGGGTACAACCACTGACCTGCAAGCCTTGCATTGAAGAATGCTGGTGTAGAAGGATCACGGTTGAGAGACACACTAAAGAGTGACACAGGATGGTTTTCAGCCACTGACCCTCAAGCCTTGCATTGAAGAATGCTGGTTTTAGAAGGACCGAGGTTAAAATAGACGCTAAAGAATGACACGGGATGGTTTCCAGCCACTGATCCTCAAGCCTTGCATTGAAGATTGCTGGTGTAGAAGGACTGAGGTTGAAATAGACGCTAAAGAATGACATGGGATGGTTTCCAGCCACTGACCCTCAAGCCTTGCATTGAAGAATGCTGGTGTAGAAGGATCGAGGTTGAAATAGACGCTAAAGAATGACACGGGATGGTTTCCAGCCACTGACCCTCAAGCCTTGCATTGAACAATGCTGGTGTAGAAGGACCGAGGTTGAGATAGACGCTAAAGAATGACACGGGATGGTTTCCACCCACTGACCCTCAAGCCTTGCATTGGAAGAATGCCGGTGTAGGAGGACTGAGGTTGAGATAGACACTAAAGAATGAGACGGGATGGTTTCCAGGCACTGACCATCAAGCCTTGCATTGAAGAATGCTGGTAGATTGACACGAGATGGTTTCCAGCCACTGACCCTCAAGCCTTGCATTGAAGAATGCCGGTGTAGAAGGACTGAGGTTGAGATGAACACTAAAGAATGACACGGGATGGCTTCCAGCCACTGACCCTCATGCCTTGCATTGAAGAATGCTGGTGTAGAAGGACTGAAGTTGAGATAGACACTAAAGAATGACATGGGATGGTTTCCAGCCACTAACCCTCAAGCCTTGCATTGAACAATGCTGGTGTAGAAGGACCGAGGTTGAAATAGACGCTAAAGAATGACACTGGATGGTTTCCACCCACGGACCCTCAAGCCTTGCATTGGAAGAATGCCGATGTAGGAGGACTGAGGTTGAGATAGGCACTAAAGAATGACATGGGATGGTTTCCAGCCACTGACCCTCAAGCCTTGCATTGAAGAATGCTGGTGTCGAAGGACCGAGGTTGAAATAGACGCTAAAGAATGACACGGGATGGTTTCCAGCTACTGACCTTCAAGCCTTGCATTGAACAATGCTGGTATAGAAGGACTGAGGTTGAAATAGACACTAAAGAATGAGATGGGATGGTTTCCAGGCACTGACCCTCAAGCCTTGCATTGAAGAATGTCGGTGTAGAAGTACTGAGGTTAAGATAGACAATAAAGAATGACATGGGATTCTTTCCCGCAGTTATCTGCGGGGATGGGAACGGTGATGAATTTTGTCACCGTGTCATTCTCTATCAGGCACAGGGCTGAAGTTCATTTCTGTCATGGGGTGTACAAATTTTCACAGCAGAATCCCTTTGAAAGTAATCCCTACAATTTTTATTTTTTTTTCCAATTCTTTATTCATTTTTCATCTTATATCAAGTACACAAAAATTATTTCAATTAAACTTATACACATCACTTGAATTTCTTTCTATTATCATAATAAATACACTAGTCTTATAGCCCGTTACATTAACGGGTGCTAGAATATATGTGTGTGTGTCTGTCTTTATTTCTTTTTCTCTCTGTATTTCTGTCTTTTTTTTTTCCTTGGCTGTCCACCACCACCCCTTGCCTGCTCCCCCTGTCCATTCTCCCTTCCTTTTACCTCCCCTGTGTCCACCTCCACCCCTTCACTGCTCCCCTTATCCAGCAACCGCCCTTCTCCCTTTGTTTTACCTCCCCCCTATCCATGCCTCCCTTCCTTTTTCTGCCCCTCCTGTCCATCAGCACCTCTTCTCCTTTCCATCAACTCCTCTTTCCTGCTCCCCCTGTCCAGCAGTACGCCTCCCTTTTACTGCCCCCTCTGTCTGCGTAAATGGCATTAACAGGCCCTCCCTTTGAATTAGCTGCAAGGCGCTTGGGGGAGTTCTCACTTATTTCCTCTGGGTCCTGTCATGTCTGCAGTTTGCTTTTAGACTCGGATGAGGCACGCAAACTGACCTTTCAAAATAAATGAGGGCGCTAAACACAATACAAATGACTCCTTCCTAGGCTCAGTGTGTGTGTGTGTGGGAGGGGGGGAACCCCACTTGCACGTTAGTCGGGTGCTCTGCATGCACAGCCTGGCTCCTATTTGCAATATCCTTCACTAAAAAACAAAACAAAACACAGGACACTATGCTCGCCCCTGTGAGCCTGCAGGGACGGTATCGTACTGCTCATTCTCTTTAGTGTTTGCCCTGTCCACGTCTCTCATTCAACTCCCCGTTAGCAGAAGTCCCTGGCCGGCCCTCCCCCACCCCTCCCGTACATGCCAACTAACCTGCCCGGTCAAGCCGCGGAGTGTCGCTCCCTTCGCCACCCATGGACTAAAGTGCTTCCCTCCCCAGCCAACCGTACCAGTCGCTCCCCCCACCCTCCTTCCACAGTCAACGGAAGAGAGGTGAGCGGAGAGCAAAGAAGAGTGCGCTGGAGACAAACCGTGAAGAGAGGGAAGGGGAGAGGGGGTCATAGACTTTTTCCTCCCTCCACTGTGGCGGGAGCCTGAGCCGGCATAGGCGGTTGAGGGGGGAAGATTGTGGTCGGAGCTGCTAGGCTGCAGCGGATGGGGAGTGTGATGGGGCGAGCACCTCCGCCCCCTTTGTCCGTCCTCCACTGTTCTGAGCCCTTTTCGGCGTCTGCCCTCTGCCGAATCCCGGGCCTGCTCTCCTTCCAAAGTGCTGGTCCCTCACTCTGCGCCTTCTAGCGCATTCGCCCTTGTGCTGCCACAGCGCGACAGATCAGGGAACACGCGGCGCGAGTGCGCATTCGCGCTTACCATTTTATTATATATGATAAATTTGTTTCCTCCACCCCCACCCTTCCCACAGATATTGTAATCAAAATTTCATATAAATATTACATTCATAATTATTTATTAAATCTTTAAGACAACTATATACCACCCCCTTCCCCTAATTATGAATATACTTTCAGTGTAAAAAAGGCATCTAATCTTTACAATAATTTATCAATGACCCCCAAATCTTTTTAAAATTATTATAATTCCCTTTTTGTATGGCAATTGTTCTTTCCATTTTGTATATATGACACAACGAATTCCACCAATTCATGGTAATATGTTGAATGGCGACTCCTGTCATTATCAATAAAAGTTTGAATATTAATAATAATTTATCTGAGAGATTTAATTTGCAGAGGGGAGTTAGACAAGGCTGTCCTCTATCTCAGTGATTCCCAACCCTGTCCTGGAGGAACACCAGGCCAATCGGGTTTTCAGGCTAGCCCTAATGAATATGCATGAGAGAGATTTGCATATGATGGAAGTGATAGGCATGCAAATTTGCTTCATGCATATTCATTAGGGCTAGCCTGAAAACCCAATTGGCCTGGTGTTCCTCCAGGACAGGGTTGGGAACCACTGCTCTATCTCCTTTGTTGTTTGATGTTGTATTAGAACCCTTGTTATTAGCCATTCATCAAGCAAAGGGGATACAGGGTATTCCTCATTCGGATTGAGAGTATAAAGTTTCAGCATATGCAGATAATATTCTCTATTTGAGAAATCCAGAAACTACTATTCCATGTTTGCTAGAATTGATTGATACATTTGGAAAATTGGAGTAAGTCTGAAATTCTTCCATTAAATGTGCATTGTTCTAAAGGATTATTTGATTCATTTCCATTTGTATGGAAAGAAGATGGACTAAAGTACTTAAGTATTATGATTAAAAATAATTTAGATGACACAGTTAAAGAGAATGAGAAACTTTTATTAAAAAGAGTCACAGCATTGTGTGAGCAATGGAATCCTTTATATATTTCTTGGTGGGGGAGAGTTCAAACTATTAAAATGATGATATTGCCTGTGGTTTGTTATCAAATGAGTATGATACCAATCTTTTTTCATGGGTCCTTTATAAAAAGCTTTATAAAAGGCCGAGAATTGCTTTAGTATCTCTTCAAAAATCAATTGAGGGTGGGGTAAATTTTCCTAATTTTTATAGGTATCATCAAGCCTATATTTTACATCAGGGTATGTATTGGATCCTCCCAGAACTCTTTGAGAATGCCCCGGATTGGCTATATTTAGAATGGCATCTCTTGTTCCCCTTAAATTTGGTTCATGTGCCTAGTATTCGAATGCCTAGAATATATAAGGAGAACAGAATTTTATCAGATACATGGAAAACATTGAGATATATTAGTAATTTAACACCTATTCCAATAAGTAAATCTACAAATCAATCTTTATGGATAAACTCCAAGATTCAAATTGATGGATCTAAAATCGTATGGAAAAACTGGATTATTGCAGGCATTCGAACTCTGAATGACGTTATTTCAGATGGTAAATTGCTTGAGTTTTCACAGTTGCAACATAGATTTGATCTTAACAAATCACAAAGTTTTAAGTGGTTGCAGCTGAAGCAGGCTATTCAGGTGGGATTCCCTGAATGGAAGAATCTGAATAATCAATATAGTATGGAGTTTCTTTGCTTCCAAGCAGATTTCCTGGGACATCAAGCCGCATTGTGGTATAAATTAATTTCTGGATATGTGAATAAAAAACCAAAAAATGGTCTTAGAGACATTTGGAGTATTGAGATAAGGCAGCAAATTTCTGCATCTCAATGGCCACGAATTTGGTCTTGGAGAATGAGATGTACACGGTCAGCATCTATGAGGTATAGAGCTTTTTGGACCCCAATTCGTTTGCAAAAGTTAGTTAGATCTAAGTCTAATAAATGCTGGCATTGTAATCTGGAAGTAGGGACATTGGATCATTTACTTTTTTACTGTCCCTGTATTAAATTATTTTGGAATTCAATTTGGACGCAGGTTAACCGTTTACTTGAAAATCATGTTGCTTTGTCTTATGATACTATTCTGTTTGGCATGGCTATGAGGGAAAAAAGTCAAATTTCATCTTATAATAACAAACTTCTATTAATAATGACAGGGGTGGCAATTCAACACATTACTAATAATTGGAAAAACTATACTAATCATAATTATTCATTTTGGTGGAATTCACTTTGTCATATTTTTAAAATGGAAAGAGCAATCGCTGTACAGAAAGGTAATTATAATAACTTTATAAAGACCTGGGGACCATTAGAAACTTATTATAATGAATGAACATCATTTTCCTTATTGATTGATACATGTATACATTGGGGGGAGAGGGGAAGATTGGTCAGAAATATTTTAAACTAACTATTTGATTTGAGTCTATTTTGGTTATATTTCTTGTAAGGATTGGTGGGTGGGTGGGAAGGGTTATAATTTTTACATTAATGAATTATACGTATAAGAATTTCAAGTGTTATCTATTTTATTTGTAATGTTAGAATATTGATCACTTGTTTGTCAGTTTTAAAATGAATAAAGAATTAAAAAAAAAAAAAAAAGTTTGTTGTTACTTGATGAAATTTGACTTTTTATTCTCATTGACATCCCAAATAGGATTGTATCATATGATAGAGCTACATGATTTTCTAATAAACAATTAATTTGAGACCAAATTGAATTCCAAAAGGCCATGATGCAGGGACAGAAAAATATTAAATGATCAAGAGTCCCTGCTTCCAGATTACAGGGCCAACATCTATTAGACTTAGAGCTATCTAACTTTTGTAACATAACTGAGGTCCAAAATGCTCTATGTAATAAAAAGTTTGTCTAATAGATGCAGACACTGTACATCTCATTCTCCAAGACCAAATTTGTGGCCATTGAGACACAGAAATTTGATGCTTAATCTCAATGTTCCAAATGTCTCTAAGACCAGTCCTTGGTTTTTTATTCATATATCCAGATATCAATTTATATCACTGTGCAGCCTGGTGTCCCAAGAAATCCGCCTGAAAGCACAAGAACTCTAGACTATACTGCTTATTAAGATTTTTTCCATTCAGGGAACCCCTCCTGAATAGCCTGCTTCAGTTGCAACCATTTAAAACTTTGTGATTTGTTAAGACCATATTTATGTTGCAACTGTGAAAAATCAAGCAGTTTACCATTTAAAATAACATCATCTAAAGTCCGTATACCTGCAATAATCCAATGCTTCCAAATGATTTTAAATCCGCCAATTTGAATCTTGGAGTTTAACCATAAAGATTGATTTGTAGATTTGTGTATTGGGTTTAGAGTTAAATTGCTGACATAACGCAATGTTTTCCATGTATCCATCAATATGCTGTTCTCTTTATATTTTCTAGGTATCATGACACTGAGAACATGAGATAAATTTATAGGAAACATGAGTCGCCATTCTAAATACAACCAATCCGGGGCATTATCCATGAGTTCTGGGAGGACCCAATACATACCCTGGTGTAAAATATAGGCTTGATGATACCTATAAAAGTTTGGAAAATTTACCCCACCCTCCGCAATTGGCTTTTGCAAAGATACTAAAGCAATTCTAGGCAAACAAATTTTGTAAGAATATCATTTAACTTTTTATAAAAAGACCCTTGAAAAAAAACTGGTATCATACTCATTTGATAACAAACCACAGGCAATATCATCATTTTAATAGTTTGGACTCTCCCCCACCAAGAAAGATGTAAAGGATTCCCTACAATTTTTAAATACCTACATTTAGAAGGCTGTTACAAGGGGGGAAAGTGGGGTGGCCATGTAGTGAAACGTGACTAGTTACTCTACAATATCTGCCTTCTTTCTTACCTCTTTTATTGCAGAAAGTGCCAAGAGGTGCCTTTGCTGCCTTCCTTAGACTATGAGAATCTGAAGAAGAGTTTGATTTTTGGGACCGACCGTCTGAAAGCGTTGTTACTGCAGGCACTGCGCTGGGTAAGGACTACTCTTTAAATGGAATAAAATGCACAGGAGGCAAGAACATGCGCTTCAGAGAGCAGAATTCTGACATACTTTATGACCTATCAGACACTCCAAAAAAGAGAAGACCAGAGCGACCCTACAGTGGGGGTTGGGGGAGCTCTTCAGTTTACGTTGTGTTACTGACTGATGAGAATCCTTTATCATCCACAGTTAGTTGTAATTTTGGGAACGTGACTATCACTTTTTCCCCCCACTGGGGGCTCTTTCCATGTTTATATCTTAGAACCAACTGCAGAGCTGAGAAAAAAACAAGAAGAAAGAAATATATATGCCAACCTCATGGGTGTCCTTTAATAAACCTTCTGTTATGGGCAAACCCTATTTCAGTTCCAGAAAAGAACTTTGTTGACATTTTCTAGGGCATGAAGAATGCTCACACCTATGCTTACAGGACTCAAGGTGGGTTTATTTGGCGGAGGACTGAGTTGAGCACAGGCAGGATTGTGGAGCATCCAATGACACCAGCTCCTGAGCTGTTGTTTGGCATTGTAGTGACAGATCTTACCTCATAATATCTGGATCAGGCAGATAGGGAGAGGATAAATGCTGGTGTGTTGGGGGGGGGTCTTGGGTCACTGTGAATTAAGGCTTGTATGGTACAGTATTACTATTAGGGGGACAGGTCAAAACCGCGCAACAGTTCTAAGTAAATCGGGGGGTTCCCCACCCAAATCCCCCCTCAGAGCGCTTTAACATTGTCTGCGCGGCCTTGTCTCGTGCAGATTCGTCTATGTACCACCATTAGCAGTGGCTAATGCAGGTTTTGATTGAACTGGAAGTCCGTAAAAGCAGGAGGAAGTTGCTAGGTGCACAGAAAGTTTGTTTTGAAGGACTTGGAGAGATGTGTGATCCAAGGAGGAATTCATCAGGGGACACTCCTGCGTTAGCATATGCTAAATACTAAAGACACCCAGAGAAATATAATGGGTGCCTTTAGCATTTAGTGGGTACTAATCGTTAGCTCTCATTGATGAATTTCCCCCTAAATGCTTTAGTTCCGTTAGAGAAGGGACTCATAGACTGTGGGAGGCAGCCCAGCTAGCTCCCATTGTTGGCGGCAAACCTGGAACTTCAATGCTGGGCCATATCTGGTGACCAGTATTCAATTCAGGAAGTTTTTTGGCCACTAGAGACATAGACGGTTAAGCTGATATTCATATTTACGCTGGTCTATCTAGCCACTAAACGTAGCTGGTTAGCCGATGAATATGGCGCTAACTGGCTGTGTTACGCGACATAGCCAATAATCTGGCTAGCTACTAAGCAGTAATATTCAGGAGCCATCTCATCTAAGTGCTATTGAACTGGTGGGGTTAGACAATTCAAGAGTGACAGTTAGTTATCATGTTGTGTTTATTGCACTGCACTGCAGATTAATGTTATCCCTTTCTTCTTTCTCCCGAATAGCGCCTGACCAGGTCTCAGCCTGGGGAGCAGAGAGAGACGGTGCTGCAGGCTTACATCAGCAATGATCTGCTGAACTTTCACCACAATAAACAGGTCAGCCGGGCTTTGTTTGTTCATTCCGCTATTAGCAAGTCAGATTAAAACAATGGCCTAGATTCACTCTGCTCCGTGTCTGATCCGTTGCAGGCCGACTGATTCACAACGGGCCTGTATTCAAATGGGGCGATCGGACTATATGGATCGCCCTCCAGCGATTCAGATGCATTCGCCTGTAGATGGTCTGCGCATGCGTTTGATGTCCATGTTTTAAAATTTTTTTTTTTTACTCGTGAGCCCATGGTTTTAACCTGCAGGGAAAAGCAGAGAATCGGGGCAGAGAGCAGGGCTGGAAGCTGGCAGGGATTTCAGAGCAGCAATGGAGCAGGAAAGTCGGCAGGGACGTGTGCGATTGGTCCTCAGCAGTTGCTTGTTTTGAGATCAGCCAGCCCAGTCAGTGTTCCACCTTTTTTTTTTTTTTGTGAATTGCCGCCTGCTTATATTTGCATGCGCGGATCAGAATCGGATCGTGAGGCAGGTTAGTAAATCGGGTCCGGGTGACATAGGGGTTGGGACTTAGTGAATCTAGCCCTATGTAATTAAGCAAGTAAATCATTCTTGTTTACGCAGCCTGTGGCCTCCTCACTTCACTGAATTCTGTTGAGGTCATTTGTAATTCACAGAACTGGTTTAGCCAGGGAAGTCTGTTGGGTCCAGCAGGGCAGCAGCTGCTTCTTCCCATAATAAAAGTGAGGCCACAGAGCCAGAACCACTCCAGTGACAGCTGCAAGGAAAAGAGATGCCGAATCCAGCTTGCTGAGGGAGACATAGACTTAGTCCACTGATTTATTGTATTTGTGAATTTTATTCTTCTCTCTGTCGCTTAACTTTTTACAACCAGTGCTATTTCAAATAAATTAATGGAATTGAGCCTGCTTTGGCCAGCTGTGAGCAAGATTGATGCAATTATCTCAGTGGCCCTTAGCTTTAAACGCTTCTACATGAAGAAAAGATAGCACAGGAAACCAAAAACTTCAAGCCCTTTTTTAGATATATAAAAGGTAAGAAACCAGCAAGAGAGGCAGTGGGCCCTCTCGACGATCAAGGAAAGAAAGGGTCAATTAAGGAGGATAAACAAGTTGCCGATAGGTTAAATTCATTTTTTGCCTCTGTCTTCACAAATGAGGACATTTCAACAGTGCCAGACACAGGAAAGATATTTACCGGAGGCATAGAAGAAAGCCTCACAACAGTAAATGTGACGCATCCTGAGGGCGAACGACTGGCTGCGAGGATGGTGCAAGGAGATGAACTTTGGGTTCCTGCACCATGGAGAGGCATTGCAAGGATTACAGGGACCAGACGGGTTACACCTGACCAGAAGAGGGAAGAATGTCCTTGGACACCGCTTAGCCCGCCTACTTCACAAGGCTTTAAACTAGGTAAGTTGGGGGAGGGTACTGGCATAAACAACCTACTTGACGAGCTAAGCTACCAATTTCTTCTTGAGACTAAAGTAAGTAAACACTATAATTCAGGGTCACATTATAATTCTGGGTCACATTGTTTTGCTGGGGCTAAGGGGAGTACACATTGTAATTCTGGGTCTAAGGGGAGTTCACATTGTAATTCTGGATCTAGGAGGGGTGCACATTGTGATTCTGGGACTAGGAGAAGTACACATTGTAATTCTGGGTCCAGCAACAGAATACACACTGCAAACTGTATTATAGGAAGTCAAGTTGCTCAAGAGGGAATACCCCAACAGGGTACATACAATTCTGAGTCTGGGTTAGGCATAAACTGTAGTTCTGGGTATGGGGAGTCTGGGAAAGGTGCACGTTGCAGCTCTGAGTCTAGGAAGAGTACGAGACATGCAAATAATGCTAAAGGTGGCCTAGTTGCTATAGCAGGAATGTCCCCACTGAGACGTAACAAACATTCAACATGGAGGGCTATGTACGTCAACGCCCACAGTCTGGGAAACAAGATCCTGGAACTGGAAACAGAAATGACAAATGCCGACTTGGATGTGGTGGCGATATCTGAGACCTGGCTCACAGACTCCCACGGGTGGGACATGGTCATACCGGGTTACAACTTGCTTCGCCGGGACAGGGAGGGCAAAATGGGAGGAGGTGTAGCATTATATACTAAAGATGACATTAAAGTCACCAGAATCACAGATGTACGGTACACTGGGGAATCCCTTTGGGTAAATTTGGCCAGAGGGAAGGACAAATGCCTGTATCTTGGCGTAAGATACAGACCCCCAAGACAACAGGATGACCTAGATATGGAATTAATCGGAGATATAGAGAATATCACCTTGCGTGGGGACACAGTATTGTTAGGTGACTTCAACATGCCTGATGTGGATTGGGTCACGCTTTCCTCTGCTTCAGGCAGCAGCAGGAGGCTATTAAACTCCTTGAAGGGAGCAAGACTAAGGCAACTGGTGTTGGAACCAACAAGGGATCAGACAATCCTAGACCTGATACTTACCAATGGAGAAAGTGTCACAGAGGTCTCGGTGGGCGACACATTGGCCTCCAGCGACCACAACATGGTATGGTTCAATCTCAGGAAAAGTTTCACTAAATCTACCACACTGACCAAGGTCCTTAAATTCAAGGATACAAACTTCAAAGACATGGGGAACTTCGTTCACCAGGCGCTACAAAGCCAAGCAGAAACCGATAACGTGGAAGAAATGTGGTCAACTATGAAAGCCACCATACAGGAAGCAACAAACCGCTATGTTAAATCGGTAAGTAAACGGAGTAGGAACAATAAGCCACAGTGGTTCTCTGCGGAGATCTCGGACCTCATCAAGGAGAAGAAAAAAGCATTCATCTCTTACAAACAATCAGGGAAACAGGACTCCAGGGAAATCTATCTGGCCAAGTCAAAAGCAGTCAAAACAGCAGTTAGGGAGGCCAAATTCCGCTTGGAGGAGTCTTTAGCAAGGAACATAAAGAAAGGAGATAAATCCTTTTTCAGGTATATCAGTGACAGGAACAAGAACTCAGGTGGGATAGTACGCCTCAGGAAACCAGAGGGAGACTATGCAGAAACGGACTCGGAAAAAGCCCAACTGTTAAATGAATACTTCTGCTCAGTCTTCACCCGCAAGGCGCCGGGACTTGGTCCTCAGCTGCAGACAAGGGTTGACTCAGCTGATCCGTTTAGTAATTTCGAGTTTACGCCCAGCAATGTCTACTGCGAGCTGTCAAAGCTCAAGGTTAACAAGGCAATGGGGCCTGACAACCTACACCCCAGGGTGCTCAGGGAGTTGTGTGATGTCTTGGCGGAACCGCTATCCACGCTCTTCAATCTCTCCCTTAGTACAGGTAACGTCCCATTGGACTGGAAAATGGCTAATGTCATTCCACTTCATAAGAAAGGCTCCAAGATGGAGACAGCAAACTACAGACCGGTGAGTCTCACATCAATAGTGTGCAAACTAATGGAAACTCTAATCAAACGCCAATTGGATACGATCATGAATGAGGAGAATCTACGGGATCCCCGTCAACATGGATTTACCAAGGGGAGATCCTGCCAATCCAACCTGATCGGCTTCTTTGACTGGGTGACGAGAAAGCTGGATGTTGGGGAGTCCCTGGACATCGTATATCTGGACTTCAGCAAAGCATTCGATAGCGTACCACACCGCAGGTTGCTGAGCAAGATGAGTTCTATAGGATTGGGCGGCACGTTGACGAAATGGATTGGGAACTGGCTTGAGGGTAGGCTTCAGAGGGTAGTGGTGAATGGCACCCCCTCCGAAATGACGGAGGTGATCAGTGAAGTGCCACAGGGCTCCGTCCTGGGCCCGATCCTGTTCAACATCTACATAAGAGACTTGGCAGAAGGGCTCCAAGGTAAAATAACATTATTCGCTGATAAAGCCAAACTAAGCAATATAGTGGCCAAGAGTACAACAGACAAAAATTCAATGCCTGACAACATGATGCACGACCTACTACTACTGGAGCGCTGGTCTAGGTCCTGGCAACTCAGCTTCAATGCCATAAAATGCAAAGTCATGCACCTGGGCAGCCAAAATCCATGCAAGACTTACACCCTAAATGGCGAGATCCTAACAAGAACTGAAGCAGAACGTGACCTAGGGATGATCGTCAGTGAGGACATGAAGGCTGCCAATCAAGTGGAGCAAGCTTCCTCCAAAGCAAGGCAAATCATAGGTTGCATACGCAGGAGTTTCGTCAGCCGTAAGCCTGAAGTCATTATGCCATTGTATAGATCCATGGTGAGACCACACCTGGAGTACTGTGTGCAATTTTGGAGGCCGCATTACCGAAAAGATGTGCTGAGACTAGAGTCGGTCCAGAGAATGGCCACCCGGATGATCGCAGGTATCAAGGATCTCCCGTACGAGGAAAGGCTGGATAAGTTACAGCTCTACTCACTCGAGGAACACAGAGAGAGGGGAGACATGATCGAGACGTTCAAGTATCTCATGGGTCGCATCGAAGTGGAAGAAGATATCTTCCTTCTTAAGGGTCCCACGGCAACCAGGGGGCACCCGTGGAAAATCAGGGGAGGGAAACTGCACAGTGACACCAGGAAATTCTTTTTCACTGAAAGAGTGGTTGACCGCTGGAATAATCTTCCACTTCAGATCACTGAGGCCAGCAGTGTGCCTGATTTTAAGGCCAAATGGGATAGACACGTGGGATCTATTCACTGAGTTAGGTGGGGAAGGGTCATTGCGGTGGGCAGACTAGATGGGCCGTGGCCCTTATCTGCCGTCTATTTCTATGTTTCTATGTAAACTGAAAAGCGACAAATCCCCTGGACCGGATGGAATTCACTCGAGGGTATTAAAGGAACTTAAGGTCGAAATTGGTAAATTGCTACAATCTGTGGCTAATATGTCAATTAGAACCGGGCAAATATCAGAAGACTGGAGGATAGCAAATGTTATCCCAATTTTCAAAAAAGGATCAAGAGGTGATCCAGGGAACTATCGACCTGTGAGCCTCACTTCGGTTCCTGGGAAGATAATTGAAACACTGATTAAAGACAACATTGTACAACATTTGGAGGATTACAACCTAATAAGGGCTAGTCAACACGGATTCAGGAAAGGGAAGTCATGTTTGACAAATTTACTACAATTCTTCGAGAAAGTGAACAAACAAGTGGATAGTGGAGATTCAGTGGACATAGTTTACTTGGACTTCCAGAAAGCGTTTGACAAGGTTCCGCATGCAAGGCTTATGAAGAAACTACTAAGCCATGGAGTAGGAGGAGAAGTGCACAGATGGATCGGCAAGTGGTTGGAGAACAGAAAGCAGAGGGTTAACATAAATGGGAAATTCTCGGACTGGGAGAGGGTGACTAGCGGAGTGCCCCAGGGCTCGATTCTTGGGCCTATCTTGTTCAATATTTTTATAAATGACCTGGAGGAGGAAACAACTTGCAATATAATAAAGTTTGCAGACGATACAAAACTATGTCGGGCTGTTGACTCTCAAAGGGACTGCGAGGAACTCCAGAAGGATCTGAACAAGCTAGAAGCATGGGCAACAAAGTGGCAGATGAATTTTAACATAAACAAATGCAAGATGATGCATCTAGGAAAAAAAAACAAAGAACACGAGTATAAGATGTTGGGGGTGACATTAGCAAAATGCGAACAAGAAAGGGATTTGGGGGTACTGATTGACAGAACCCTAAAGCCTTCAGCACAATGTGCGGCGGCGGCGAAGAAAGCAAATAGGATGTTGGGCATGATTAAGAAGGGGATCACGAGTAGATCGGAAGATGTAATAATGCCACTTTATAGAGCAATGGTCAGACTTCAATTGGAATACTGTGTCCAAAACTGGTCTCCATACCTCAAGAAAGATATAATTCTGCTGGAAAGGGTACAGAGGAGAGCCACGAAACTTGTCAAGGGATTGGAGAATTTGAGCTACAAAAAGCGCCTTAGGAAATTGGGATTGTTTACCCTCGAGCAGAGAAGACTGAGAGGGGATTTAATAGAGACTTTTAAAATAATAAAGGGATTTGATAAAATCGACCAAGAAGAAGCATTGCTGACTTTTTCGGATGTGACACGGACAAGAGGTCACAGACTGAAACTGAGTGGCAGCAGGTTCAGGACGAATGTCAGGAAGTTCTTTTTTACACAGCGCGTGCTGGGAATTTGGAATGCTCTCCCGGAGGATGTTGTGACAGAGATTACTGTTCTGGGATTCAAGCGCAAGTTGGATGCACACCTTCTTGCAAATTGTATTGAGGGCTATGGTATATCTGGGTCTCCAATCAGGAGTACCTAAATGGGCTGCCGCGTGTGCGGATCACTGGACTGGATGGTCCTCGGTCTGATCCGGTGAGGGCTTTTCTTATGTTCTTATAAAAGCCTTCACACGTGCGTGCACACGCATGTCTCTTCCCAAACAAACATGCAATCGGTCAGGGATGGCACTTTCTTTCTGAGAGCATCATGGAGCTCATTATCAAAATATGAAATTCACTGCCTTTTCCTGTACCGCGCCACTGATTTGGAATTAGACTCCCAGGAGTTTTATGATTAGGTGCTTCCAAATGTGGCTTTAAGGTAGTTAATGGAGTTTTCTCAGAGGATTAAGACATAAGTAGTGGAGAGCCTCAGGGATATTGAATATATTATATACCTAGAAAGACTTTTTACAGAAACAAAAGGGGAAGAAATACAATCTATGGGAAGGAAAGGAAAGCTGGGGAGGGGAAAAGAACAGGAGGAGGAGGGGGGGAAGAAAAGACTACAAATCAAAGTCCAGCTGAGTCCTAACAACTGTAAACGTCCCTCCGGCCAGCAAGCCCACCTCTTCAAAATGGTCAGAGGCCAGCACCCTAAATGAGAATAGCCCTACCTGCGTACACTCTGGTTCAGCAGGAACTTGAAACCCTGGAGGGTGTTTTCCCCTATAACAGACTCCAGAAGAGCGTTCCAGAGAGTGCCCTCTCGTTCTCCCTACCTTGGAGAGGGTGAACAACCTGTCCTTAGCTACTAAGTCTATCCCCTTCAGTACCTTGAATGTTTCGATCATGTCCCCTCTCAATCTCCTCTGTTCCATCTAGGTGACTGTGTTTTGTGGATCATTTTGACCTGGTTATTCCATCTCATAAAATTTTACAGCATGAAATATTAAGAAAAAGTGTTTTCTCCTGTGCTGGGCTGAAGGAACCGAACAAGCTTCCAGTGTATCTTTGACAACATCTCATTTAGCAGATAAAATATGTCTCTTAATGAAGTAGCTCTCTAGTCAACAGATCAGAGCTCAAAATGGTTGAACAAAAGGATTCCCACAAAAGTACCTTAAATGTGCATTATATAAAAGGTTTATTTGATTCATTTCCTTTTATTTGGAAGGAGGAAGGAATAAAATATTTAGGTATTTGGATAAAAAATAAATTTGAAGAGACAATGAAAGTGAATGAAAAAACTTTATTACAAAAGGTTACAGAATAATGTGAACAATGGAATCCGTTGCATCTGTCTTGGTGGGGAAGAGTCCAAACTGTTAAGATGTTGATATTACCTGTTGTTTGTTACCAAACGGGTTTGATACCAGTTTTTTTTCAAGGGTCTTTCTATAAAAAGTTAAACAGTGTTTTGTCTAAATTTATTTGGCTGGGTAAAAGAGTAAGAATTGCTTTACTGTCCTTGAAAAAGCCAATTGTGGAGGGTGGGGTAAATTTTCCAAATTTCTATAGGTACCATCAATCCTATATTTTGCGCCAAGGTATGTATTGGGTCCTCCCAGAACTCATGGAAAAGCTACCGGATTGGTTATGGTTAGAATGGCAGCTCATGTTTCCTATTAGGCTTTGTCATCTTCTCAGTATTAAAATGCCTAGGTTACGGAAAAATAATAAGAATTTAATGGACACATGGAAAACTTAAAGATATATATATATTTTTTAAATCTTTATTCATTTTCAAATCTTACAACAAGTGTAAAATATTTAATCATATTTAATATATTAATAATTTAACACCTCTTCCAATTCAAAAATCTACATACCAAAATATTTGGCTAAACTCCAGGATCCAAATAGGCGGTTTTAAGATTGTCTGGAAGGATTGGATTAAAGCAGGTATACGAACCTAGATTTTTCACAGTTGCAATATAAATTTGGCCTTGATAAAAAAAACAAAGCTATAAATGGTTGCAACTGAAGCAGGCTATTCAGGGAGGGTTCCCTGAATGGAAATCTCTTAATCAATTTAGTTTAGATTTTTTATGCTTTCAGGCAGACTTTCTGGGTCACCAGGCCGCACAATGGTATAAATTATTATCTGGCTATTCGAATAAGAAACCAAAGACTGGACTTATTTGGAGCATTGAGATTAAGCATCAAATTAATGCATCTCAGTGGCCACGTATTTGGTCTTGGAGGATGAAATGTACAGTGTCTGCGTCTATGAGGCAAACATGGTTTTTCCTGTTGCATAGAGCACTCTGGACCCCTGTTCGTTTACAAAAATTGGATTGCTCTACGTCTAATAGATGTTGGCATTGTCACTAGAGAATGACACGGGGAAAAAAATCTGTCCCCGCCACCGCCCCGTCCCCGGCCCACCATCCTGCACCGCCCCGTCACCGCCGTTCCCTTCACCGCCCCGTCACCGTCACCGCCATCCCTTTCACCGCCTCGTCACCACCACTGCCATCCCCTTCACCGCCCCGTCACCGCCATCCCTTTCACCGCCCCGTCACCGCCACTGCCATCCCATTCACCGCCCCGTCACCGTCCCCGCAGCATCCATATAAGCCTTAGTACTGTAATATTTAGCTTATTCCTTTCTTATAAATCAAAGTTCCTGCTGCTGAACTAGAGAAAGAGATGTTCAGCTGGCAGGGCTTTGTTTATAAATTTTTATCAACACAACTAATATACTACTTTATCCTAAAGCAAAAAATAAATAAATAGAATTTTTTTTCTACCTTTGTTGTCTGGTTTCTGCTTTCCACATCTTCTCATTCAATTCCTTCCATCCACTGTGTGTCTTCTCTCTGCGTCTTCCATTTGCTGTTACTGTGCCTCTCCCTTCACCCCCCCCTCCAATTGGTCTAGCACCCATCTTCTTCCCTCCGCTCCCCCATAGTCTGGCATCTGTCTTCTTCCCATTCTGTCTTCCACATTTCCCTTCAGGGTCTGTTCCTCTCCACCCTCCTTCAATGTCTGCTCTATTCCTTTCCACAACCACCCTTCCCTCCCTCCTTTACCATCTGTTCCTTTCTACCACCCTTCAGCTCCTCTCGCATGGCCTATCTATCTACCTTCCTCCCTCTTATTTTCATGGCACGTTACAATGTAATTTGTGCAAGCCACTGGAGCCTGCGAGCTCGGTCCCTGTCCCATCCCCACAAACCATCTCGCTTCTGTGCTCCTATTTTCCCCATTTCTAATATCTCCCCTATGTATCTGCCATTGCCCCCTCCCCCTGTGTCCATATACCATCCCCATGGCATGTCCCCTTTATGTCTCTGTCCCTATGCCCCATGCACATAATTTCCCCTCTTTCTGTTACCTTCCTGTGTCCAGATTTCCCCTATCTTCCTCTTCCATACCAGTGTGTCAAACCCCATCTAGCTTTTTTCCCTCTTTCTTCCCGCCCCCCCCTGCTTCTAGCATCTGGCTCACCTGCTTGTCCTTCCCTTTCTTTCCTGCTGTGGGTTTTTCTTTCCGTTTTCATCCCCCGTTTTCTTCTGGAGTCAGATAAATTTTTCTTGTGGAGTCGGATGACAGCGGCCACCCGGAAGACCCTTGATACAGCGCCATAGCGCGAAACATGTCGGGTCTGGCTCCCGGGTTTTGGCAGGATGCAGAGATAAGTGCACAAGTATTATCAAATGCATATATGAATATATAAAAATACCAAAAAACGAATGTATAACAAAGCATACTAGTAAGCTATATCTATATATATATAAAATCGGAGGTATGTATGTGTGTATGTATGTGTGTGTGTGTGTATATGTGCCGCGATCACGCAAAAACGGCTTGACCGATTTGAACGAAACTTGGTATGCAGATCCCTCACTACCTGGGGTGATATGTTCTGGGGGTCTCGCGGCCCACAACTCTATGTTGCTTGCTCAAGGGTGGGTTCACCCAAGAATTTATATGTTCTTGCTCCAGGAGGTGAAACTAAAATTGTTGTTTATAATCACGTTTTGCGTTAGTTGTATTGTATTCATTTTGTCAAATATTTCACATTATAATTTGAATATTGTACTTTTTATTAAGCTGTAAAAAAATAATTTCATTCACCACTATAAAGTATCTTTATTTGAATCCATTTACAGTGTTATTGCTATAATTAACTACCCGTGCAACGCCGGGCCATCAGCTAGTAGAAACTAAAGATTGACAAATGCAGAACAGCCAATGTAATTCTTCCGCAGTTGCAAGGATTAACAGCGGTGGAGTGGTGGGACTGAGGCGTTCACATTTACTCATTTGAAAAGTTTTGATGTAAATCTGTCATTATCCGGTCCTATATTTAGATACTAGTTGAGATTGTTGGACGGATAGTAAAGACAAGACACTAGTAGCCGAACTATATTGAGATATGTGGTCAGGTCAGAATCTCAATCATTGGCTTGTACCTCGGAAATATCGATAATGTTTTTTTAAAATTAGTTTTAAATATTATAAATTATTCAAAATGTCAAACAATCAGAAAATGATAGTGCATACATTACAAACAGCACTTATCTTTTAAGTTGTAAGTAACAGCACTGCAGTTAAGACCCGACGGGGCTGCCGGCTTCGTCAGGGGATTTGCAAAGACAGTGCCTGAAATGTTAAAGAATAATTAGTTGCTTAAAGAATGTTTGAAATTTTAAAACAATCTTAACAAACAACAAACAACTTGCGGAACAGAATTTTACCTTCTCTCAAAATGGCGCCGGCAACTGTGAATGCCGAACCATTTAAAGAACCAATTGAAATGAGTTACGTCATGATGTAAAGGACATAACCCCTACAATTTATGTTTATTATTGTAATGTGTTCTTATACATTATTTTAATTGTTAATCATTCATGTCTATAAAAAATAGTTATTGCATTCCTTTGATGTTAATTATTCAAACTTTTGTCAATAAAACCTGTCCAGTCGATTTTATCATTTAGTCCTATCGGAAACAAAGATTGTAAAGTAAAAATCCAATAGGTTTCCCTTCGTTTGAGGGCTAGAGTCCTATCTCCTCCCCTATCGTTCTTCTTTATTACGTCAATGATAAATCCCTTCAGATTGTTGAATGTGTGTGAAGCATCCATACAATGTGGTACAAGTGGTTCTTTGGTGATTGCTCTTTTGATGTTAGATTTGTGTTTTCAAAGGTCTTGTCATGCCCACATAAATCTTGGGGCATGAAAATATGATCAGTTTGACAAGTACTGAAATTCTTGAGTTTATACACTTTTTGATCAATTGTGATATCGGCACTCAAGTCGTAAAAAGATAAGTGCCTTTTCATTTATATTGACAACACTATATATTAGCACTTTTGTAAGACTCAGCTCGATGAAAGATACCTTTGTCCTGCTTTAACTGTGGTAGATATCTATTATGATGGCACAGTGCAGGCATCTGAGAGCTTAGCCTAAAAATTATAAACTAAACTATTAAACAAAAAAAGGTTAAAGATTTATCCTAGTGCATTCAAATCAAGATAATGCTATAGACAGGACTGGTGTTTGGATTATCTGTCGATATATGTGACCTGTTTCCATTGTTAAGTATTTTTGTAATGTATGCACTATCATTATCTGATTGTTTGACATTTTGAATAATTTATAATATTTAAAACTTATTTAAAACTAATTTTAAAAAAACATCGATATTTCCGAGGTACAAGCCAATGATTGAGATTCTGACCTGACCATATATCTAGCAATATTCTGCTTGAAGTTAAGGTCTCTGAAGCTTATTTGCTTCAACATTACCCCTCCAAAATCTTACATTTTGGGGGCTAATCCTTACAGCAGGTACTGCACTCTAGAAAATGACACGGAGACAAATTTGTCTCTGTCCCCGCAGGATCTGTCTCCATCCCACAGGTGGGAAGGCTGCTTTTGGGCTTCCCCTGCCACTCAGCTGTTCGGGCTTCCCCAAACTGGCTCTGCACATGTGTCAAAATTGCTCTCAGAGCGTCTGGTCCAATGGGATTGCAGCAAATCTCTATGCAAATCATTTGCATGTAAATTTGTTGGAACATTGATTGCTATTCTACAATCGATGAAAAGATTGGCCAACTGCGACTCTCATGGTCTTAGGCTTGTTCAAGATGCAAGTTCTTGGGTTTTGTATATTAAGTTGCCTGTCCTCCCTCTTTTACAGAAAAATGTCCTGAACCTGCTACATTCCAAGAGTGAGGTGGTGCGACAGTACACAGCAAGGTTGATCAATGCTTTTGCTTCACTGGCAGAGGGTAAGAATGGAATCTGGGGGTTCCTTTTACTAAATTTTGTTAAAACCTTTTCAGTAGAGAATGACACGGGGACAAATTTCTCCCTATCCTCAGGGGAACTCATTTTCCCATCCCGGCAAGTTCTTTTCCTGTCCCTGCCCCATTCCTGCAAGCTTCATCCTCATCTGCACAAGCCTCAAACACTTTAAAATCATAACTGTTCGAGGCTTGTGTAGTTAAGGCAGAGCTGGGAGGAGAGTGTGGCACAGTGGCTAAAGCTACAGCCTCAGCACCCTGAGATTGTGGGTTCAAACCCACACTGTTCCTTCTGACCCTGGGCAAGTCACTTAATCCCTCCATTGCCCCAGGTAAAGTAGATAGATTGTGAACTCAGACAGGGAAAAATGCTTGAGTACCTGAATAAGTTCATGTAAACCATTTTGAGCTCTCCTGGGAGAACAGGATAGAAATAAATAAATGGATGAATAACAGAAATGAATAACAGGATGAATAAATAAATAAATAAATAAAGCTTACAGGAATGGGACAGTGACAAAACTTGACCAGACGGGAAAATTGAGTTCCTGCAGAGACAGGGATCAATTTGTCCCCATGCCATTCTCTACTTTGCAGTGTGTGGATATAGGCTAGAGACCATCCAGCCATGCCCCGATTCTCTAACTGCTGCTGTTGTTGGCAGCTGAACACGATGGCACTGGTTACAGTCGTGCCTCTGGCATAGGCCAGGGTTTTCAAGGCTTACCCTTGATGTGAATTGCACCTCCATAGGCATTTTAGGCCACCCAATACACCCACAGTGGCATTAGGCAGCCTAAAGAGGCACAATTCCAGAACTGAGTTTTTGGGCGCCTTGAAACTCATTTTTTTTTTAGTGCGCTTAGGAACTGTTTAGAGAATTTGGGCAGATAACACAGATGCACTTAACACCCCTTTCTGAAGTGGTATTAACTGCTCTGCTTTATCCACTGCATCTCCATCCCTCTCCCCCCCCCCCCCCATTCCAGTTTGTCAGTTACTTAACGATTACTTTGCGGTCAATGCCAAAAGGCTAAGCCACTGCTTGCCCTGGATCAGTGGCATGGAATGCTGCTTCCATTTGAATTTTTGCCAGGTACTAGTGACCTGGATTGGCATCCGTGAAGGTGGGATACTGGGCTGGATGGACCACTAGTCTGACTAGTAAGGCTATTCTTATGTTCTTAATAACTCTTAGCATGGATATGTACTGAATGCCGGCAATTTAATTCCTTATAAAGTTTAGAGCTTTGTTGAAGTGGGCTTTGAAATCTGCAGACGTCTAGACTGTCCTACTAGAGAACTAGTTTAGAGTGTGAGATAGAGTGAATGCGTCTTTCCTATTTTTGTATGAAGTTCTTTTCTGTATTAAGAAGCATTGGATATTTTAAATTGGAAACTGCTCTGCTCTGATAAAGGGTGAATGGTATCGAGTTTTTAAATGAGAAGGCAGGACCTTGACCCATCTCCTGACTCTGCTTCCAGGCCGAATCTACCTCTCTCAGAACCCACAATTACTGAGGACTCTAGAGGAAGCTCTGAAAGCTGAAGCGAAGGACTCCATCACCAGGGAGAATGTCTTGGGAGCTCTGCAAAAACTCAGCCTCAGGTAGTCACAGCAGCAGTCTGTCTGAGGGATTCTCATGGCCTGGGACCTGCTCTTTTTGTGGACTCATTTGAACAAAATGGCCACACAGACCCAGGCATGAATCCCATCTTAATTCCTTGAAATGTTATTGGGAGAACACCAATACCTCTGCCTTCATGCTTGCAGGCTCTTATAAATTCAAATACAGTAGATATTTCTGTGTTTGTACAGAATTAAGTGTTAAAGCGGGAGTTACACCTGGATCCTGTTCTTCAAAGTTCACTGCATTGATCTCTAGGCCACTTGCTGCTCTCTTAGGAGTGGCCAGAATGCCTGAAGCTGTGTCATTGAGTGTCACTTTCACTGGAAGATAAAGAAGGGGTCATGCCTTCATCCCTCTAGTGGTCAATCAGGGCACCTTCTTGTTTTTTTGGGCATGATTGATAAAAACCTCTTTTTTTGCCTTGGGCATTTCTTCCCATTTCATGGCCTAATTTTGGAGCCATCCTAGTCCTGCCCAAATGTCACACCCGCGCTCTCTGCGAACGCCCTGAGCCTTCGGGTAGTGACACAAGATTTGTTACTGGCGTGGTCCCTTTAGAATTAGGGTCTCCTTTCAAGTTGGCTGCCACTAGGCAAATGCCTAGCTAAGCTTATTCCCAAGGGCTTTGAAGAAAATCACGCTTGTCAGAATGGCCTTGGTGCAAAACATAAGTTTTTATTCGGCCACTGGCCGTGGAATCACTGTGCCACTGTGCCACCAGGTTTTCCTGGTAGCATGAACATCATACAAAAACCAAAAGAAAAAGTTCCTTTCACTCATGATCACTCAGTAATCAGCTCTGAATTTGCTTGGTAAACCACATACAGTCATTTAGCACTTCATGAGGCTTGGAGGTGAAACAGTTGGCAAAATAACTTTTCACTGTAGAGTTACAGAGGAGATATTCCTATTCATGCCTGAGAGACATTCTGTGTTTTCCTACAGGGCACTCACTCTCTCCTGCTGGGCTGGACTTTCTCTCTAGTCCCGAGCAGGCTTTGCCCTGAGAGGGTTAATCTCCTTTTCCCTACGAGGCATGCAGGCTAATTGAGTTAGTTAGTTGCTAGGGCAATCACTGCACAGCTGGGTGGTGTCCTGAAACTAGGAAACTCTGGGGTTTAAACTGGCCAGAATTACAGTCTGGTGTTTGGTTCAGCTGTGAAAATATCCTGAAGAGGAGATTACTGTAGCCTTTACAAATTCCAGCACACCAGCATGTGAAACTGCAGTACAGGATTATTCCCCCTGGTAATTCCCACAGTCATTAGCTCAAAGAGCAAACAGAGAAATACAGCCAGAAAGAAAACCCTTTTCACAGACCTTTTCCCAGGGTGTTCAGCTCTCCATTTCCTCTGGCCAGCTTTTCTGCATAGCCCTACTTTCCTCCAACATCATTGGCTCTGGGGGAAGGAATTCTGTAGCCAAATTACCAGGCTGTTCCTCAGTCATTACCCAGTCAGTGCTGAGGAACTGCTCTGCAAGGTCTGAGGCAAGCTCAGCCCCGTCCTGCCTCTGCTTTACTGCCAAGCCTCGATCTGCTCCTCCTCCTTCCTCCCCTTGCTCTCTGATGAGCCTGGCTTTAAGCTGAGGGAAAGAACCACTCCCCCTTGGCTTTGGATGGGGGAAGGGAATTCCTTCCTCAGCCCATGCCGTTTCTCTGAAGGGAAACTGCTTGTGAGCTTTCTGCCTTACAGGCATGGGACAATAGCAAGGCAGCTTCTTCCTGCCTGGCTTTGGGACTGCTTCAGGTAAGTCTAAGCCTTCCTGTTCTATTTCCATTTCTTCATTGTCACTCACCAGGTAGTCAGCTAATTTATTGTCCTAGGCACTGACCTGGTCAGCCCTTCTGCACTGGGGTTTGTATACTTTCCTTCCTTTCCCTGTGGCAAACCTTGGGAAAATCGTCCGTTTGTCACACAAAGCACACTTCCAACACTCCTCTGTGCTATTTGGAAGTTTGGATAAACTGTAGTGTGAAAGACCATCTAAATTTTGCCTTCTGAATGTTTTCTTATGTGAAATTCAGAGATAATAATTATCAAAACAAAAAAAAAATTGACCACTCTCCATAGGCAGTTCCCTATTGGAGTCAGTCCTTTGCTATATTCCAAATGTTTTCGGCAGGTGAACGTTTTTGGGGCCTTTTTTGAGATGTTCATCTGCTTTGAAAATGAGCGCCATAGGGGGGGCGTGGGTTCGAGGCGAACGAAGATGGCTGCGTGAGGGAACGGTTCCGTGGTGACAGGCAGCTTGATTTTAAAAAATAGCGGTAAAAGTTTAAGGGAAAGACAAAATTTGTGAGAGAGAAGAAGTATAAGTATGGCGTCAGGCAGACAAAGTAAATCTTCCGTGGCTGGAGCTGGTTCGGGGTCTATTAAAAGATCAAAAATTGACTCCACTTCCCCGCTGATGGTGCCGTTGTCAGCGGATGAAATCGATAATAGAGATCTCATGAGAGAAATACAGATGATAAAAGATATCGTTTTAGAAAATTCAAAAGACATAAAAGAGGTGAAAGGGGAGATAGTGTGTTTAACTAAAATGTTAAATGCAGTGGATTTGAAAATGGAATGTTTAGAAAAACGGGTGGAAAAATATGAAGAGGAAAACATATTGTATAAAAAGGATCATAAAGAAATTGAAGCATTAAGAAGGGATTTTGTAGACTTATCGAATCGTGCAAGAAGGAACAATTTGAGGGTTCTTGGCTTACCAGAAGAGATTGAAAAGGGTGATCCTATTACTTTTTTGATAAACTTCCTGCCTAAGATTCTACCAATTCAAAGTAAGTTTCTGTTGGAGATAGAAAGGGCGCATAGAATTCCAGCAAAGAGATTAAGCAGCCAAAAGGGACCGCGACCTTTAATATGTAAGCTACTTAGATATCAACAAGTAGAGGAGATTCTGAAATTAGCAAAGGAACATAAGAATATGAAATGTCAGGACGCAAAGATATTTATAGTCCCGGATTTTGCCAAGGAAACTGCATACAAAAGAAAACAGCTATTAGACTTACGTCCACAATTGAGAGCAATGGGTGCCAGGTTTGGATTAGTATACCCGGCTATAATGCGAGTGACTCATAATAACAAAACTCTAAGTTTTGAAGAAGCAGGGAAGTTAAAAGAATATGTTGATGAATGTGAAAGCCCGATGAATACCTCATGATCATTACATGAGTTTTCAGTCACTTTTGATATACCGCCTTTCTGTGGCTACAGTGAAAGCCATTTACCTATTACATACAGGGGAAGCAGAGGGTTAAGTGGCTTGTCTAGAATCGCAAGGAACTGCAGTGGGAACTGGACCCAGTTCCCCTGGTTCTTAGGCCACTGTACTAACCATTAGGCAATGAATACCTCATAATTGGCTTTAATTGGACTTAATTGAAAGTTAGATGTACAACTTGTAAAGCGCAATTCTATAAAAAGTAGGCACTTAGTCCAAAGCACATAGTTAAAAGTGGGTGTGGTTAGGAGGTGGATCATTTGCATGTTTTTGAGTTAGGCGTCTGTTTATGACATAGGCAGCACTGTGCGCACCCTGGCATAAATGCAGTCCGCCTAAAAGTTAGGAAATTTAGCGACACCTAAGGTCACGATTCCACGAGACTTGATAGAATCACACTTAGCGCAACATATATAAATGATGCTGAAGATACGTGGACATCTTTCTCTCCTCCTTTGGGAAATGTGGTTGTGGCCACATCCCTCCATTTTATTAACAAGATCAATTTATTTTGTAGCTGATATGGATGACAAGTTTTTCCCTCAGTAGCTGGTTTTTCTCATTGAACAATGGCCACTCCAAGCTCTGGAAATGCTCCAGCTGTGAAGAAGGCAATCTCCTCATTCTGCCTCCATAACCGAAAAAGCAGCAGGTGCCAGCTGTGAGTAGAATAATGCTAACCCGCTGTCCTCCTTTCTGCTTTCAGACGTGCCCTGCAGTCTGATATGATCAGAGCTGGCATCGTTTTGTGGCTGGTTGATGTCCTTGAGGATACAGACTGCCTCTCCGACTACACAGTGGAGTACTCTGTGGCCCTTCTCATGAACCTCTGCCTCCGGAGTGCAGGTCAGTGGGATTTTCCTCTTTGCATTCAGTTTTTGGGCTAATCCTTCCCTCCACAACTTGTCCTCTGCACCTAAATGTTCTCAGTGGTGGAACAACCAGTACCTTTCTGTGATAGGTGAGGGCTCCCTTTGTAACACAGTTGTAAAGTGTTACATTCAGGACTGCATCACCTTGATAAAACATTTTGTTTGATTTTATTCTCTAGGAAAGGCTGAAATAAAATTGAGGTGGAAAATACTGAATGAAGTGGGGATTTCAGTCAGACTGCTGATTGGATATAGGTTCCTAACCCTCTTGTGGACTTGATCAATTAGGATTCTCTGTTTATCATTTGTGAAAAAATAATCATAATTTTCCCCAAAGTAGCTGCAGCATTGGAATAGGGACCGCAGAGAACCACACATACAGGTAAGGGGTTAGCTATTAGGCTGTGGAATCAACCACCAGAGAGATGAAGCGAATGAGCCCAAAGGACTGGCTTGTTCGAACTGAAAATATCGTATTAAATAGCACATCTTTAAACTGGATTTTAAAAAACCCAACAGCCTTTTTTTTGTATCATTTCAGCCAGTGGCGTATAAAAACTTTTGCATCAGTGAAACTCCACCTTTTTTGTTCTTGATTGGATCTGCCGGCGTACAAATCTCCCTCTTCCATTATTGGTTTTCGAGCTGAATATAATGATTTTCATTTTTATACTTACATTCAGGTCCTCAAGTATTTCTCCCTCTCTATCCCGGTGGGGCAATGGAGTTTAAGTGACTTGCCCAGGGTCACTTGCTGGCCTTGAACCTGCAAATGAGGGTGCTGAGGCAAAGCAAAGCTACAGTGGGACATATATCAACACATAAACTAAACTAAACTAAGCCTTAGGTTTATATACCGCATCATCTCCACGGAAGTGGAGCTCGGCACGGTTTACAAAGCTTAAAAATATAAGAAGAGAGGAGAATGATTTACAAGAGTATATGAGTGGGAGGAATATAAACAGGAGAAGAAATGATCTTATGTTAGAAAAGAGACAGGTTTTCAATTGTTTGCGGAATAATTGGAGGGAGCCCAGGACATAAATATAAAGTCCTATGTCTTGATGACCTCGGCAATAGTTACACAAACATTTACAGCTGGGTCGGTTTTCCATGTTTCGATTGGACGGTTCCCTAGTGTCGCCTCAGCACTGCCTGCGTAGAGTCTGTGTTCTCTTTGAACCCTCAGCTTTAGTCTTTCTAGTTACTTGATAGACAGTAACAGTATTTGTGCTGTGTACAAGGTCATTTTTACAGAATGATGGTGATCTAATGTCTGTTGTTTTGCCTAGACGTAGCAGTTCACATCTGTTCTTAATAAGCCCCAGAATAGCTTCTCAGAAAACATGCAAAATAGTGCCCACATTACACAATCTTGTGCACCCATTTTCACGCTTAGTGCAAAACGTTGTGTGCGCAGGTTATAGAATACTTCAATAGTTAAATTGGGTACTAGAAACATAGAAACATAGAAAGATGACGGCAGATAAGGGCTACAGCCCATCAAGTCTGCCCATACCATTGACCCCCTTTTAAGTCTACTGGCCCCCTTAACTCTACTGACCTGCTCTATTAAGTCTATATCCTAGCGACCCTATTCATTGGTATGACTCTCGCAGTGATCCCACATAGGTATCCCATTTATTCTTGAAGTCTGGGATACTGCGGGCCTCGATCACCTGTACTGGAAGCTTGTTCCAATGCTCTATCACTCGTTCCGTGAAGAAGTACTTCCTGAAGTCTCCACGAAACTTCCCTCCCCTGAGTTTGAGCGGATGTCCTCTTGTGTTCGAGGGTCCTTTGAGAAGAAAGATATCATCTTCCACCTCGACCCATCTCGTGATGTACTTAAATGTCTCAATCATGTCTCCCCTCTCCCTACGCTCCTCGAGAGTATAGAGCTGCAATTTGTTCAGTCTCTCTTCGTACGAGAGACCCTTTAGCCCCGAGACCATACTAATTAGCATGATAATTGGAGTTAATTGGCACAAATAAGCATCGATTTGAAATTATGCGTGTAACTTCACTTAGTATTCTAGAACCCTAGCCATAATTCCTTTAGCGCTAAAGTTATATAATATTGACAGTTATGCGCCTGATAGGACACGTTGGAGAAGGTGCTGCAATTGGGTGTCGAGTTTGATTCATGCTCATTTGAATTGGAATTGAATTTGATTTGCTTGGCGTTAAAGATGGCGATTGAGAGCGGACATTAGGCAAGGGGACGGGTTAGCTGTGTGCAATTTTGTTTCTAAAGGAGGTTGTCACCTTATTATATATTGAAAGAGAAACCAAAAACATTGAATGATCCAAGTGTTACTTCCAGCAATCATCATTAGGCTTTACGTTTACACCACTTTTATGGACAAAGTCATTCACAAGAAAGATGGGCTTAGAATTTCATATTAAAAATGTTTTCAACCTCCCTTAACTTCCCAGCTGCTGCGACCTAACGCACTAAAGCTTAGTGTGCAGCCCATTAAATACCTACGGGCCCAAACAGCATCTTAACTTAGGCATCATAAAGCATCTCCGTAGGCGCCAGACATGTTGGCCTTGAAAACCCTGGCCTATATTTCCAACACTGCAATTCTGTGAACGCCACTGCCGACAACGCACCATTTCTAGAATCTGGGCCTTTTCCTCCATCTCATTTTCTAATAATCCTTGAGTGGAAGATCAAAGCTTGCAAGAGAGAATGGAATTTAATGATCAAAAGCATGAATGTAATGCAAATGGTAAAGATGGAGTTCTCTCCCACTTACTTCTTTCCAGAATATCCAGCAGCTGTATTCAAAGAGTATTGACTGTAGTTGTTTAAGGCGTTTTCTCCGATTCCATTAAAAAAATCCAGCAAATGTATCAGTTGTTAAAGAAAAGAGTGTGTTCGCTTCTCTCATGGCAGAAGCAACCTTGACCACAGTGACACAAATGTCTGCTACTTATTTATTTATTTCATTTGTTTCCCATGCTGTTGTCCCCAAAGAGCGCAGAACGGGTTACAAGTTTGCATACAAGATTACAGTGCAAGTTTTCATCCTAGTTGGCACATATTAGGTGTAGTTATCCTTACGTGACACAGACTGGTTCATTTACCAAATATACAATTCTTTGTAGTCCATGGATCAAGGGCATGGGGGGTCGGATGAAGAGGTATGTTTTTATTGCTTTTCTGAAGTTGAGGAGACCTTTGAGGGTCACTTTGTATCGTTTTAGCAGGAATGCATCAAATTATTCAGTAGACGACCTTCATTCTGTGTTCTCAGAACTCCAGGAGAGGTAGCGGGGTTCGTAAGAGGAGGCCTCAGTGAGCAGCTGGTCTCTCTCTCTGCTTTACTGAAGCTATTCTTAGATATTGTCCATTTTGTTTCTACACAGGGAAGAAGGTCTGTACTAAAGATGCACGGCATGTGTTGAAGGTGCTGGCTGATCTTCTTGGGCATGAAAATCATGAGGTAATATATAGAGAGCTACTGCCAAATTGACTCCCCTCTCCCGCCAGAACACCCCCTGAATTGATCCCTCCCCTCCCCTTTCCCACTCTCCTTCCTAAAAAAATTAATAAATTGCCACCAGATGTCCCCCCTCCCCCCCAAACCACCTCACACACTCCCTGAACCTCCCTTGTACCTTAAAACTGGATGACAGCAGGAGAGATGGGGGAGGGTTTGCGACAGCAGGAGGGCGTGGGCATCCCTCCTGCTGATTTCTGTTGAAGTGCGATAGGGAGGGGGCTTCGGCTGGCACGGGGAAGGTTTTGCGGTGGCAGGAAGGAGTGGGCATCCCTCCTGTCTCTATTTTGGTACCAGGGTTGTTGGGAGAGGGGGTGTCATGGGGGAGGGGCAGCATGGCATTTTTTTTAATGGGCACAACATCTGTGCCCATAGGAAAAAAAAAGAAAAAAACAGGCAGACCTGCCGGGTCGGTAGTACTGATCCAATTCTGGCATGCAAGGTAAGGCCATCGATCGGTTGGCTGGTTTTAATATTAATGCATGCTAGAATCTGAGAATGTACAACTGCATGGAAAGCACCAGGTTTTGTGCATAGGGTCGGCAAATTCGATCAGTCACTAAACCAGTTTAGTGACGATTGTTAGACGAACAGAGACTTTACTGCATGTAGCCCTGTGTCCCATTTGCAGCAAACAAATCAGGAGCAAGTCTGGCTATTTTATACCACATTCATATCGTCTGCGTATAGGTCTTGCCTATCTTGAGGGGGGGGGAGGAGGAAGACATCTTATAGTGGAAGTTAGCAAGTAAAAGGAATAATTATTGAATTGTTGGCTCAAATGCTGAGCAGACTGGATGGACCGTACGGCTCTTTATCTGCTGTCATTTACTAGGCACAGACAGGTCCACCATGTCTATCACCTCATGCACGTGTGCTTTTGCATTATACAGTTGGGGTTATGCGACTTGTGCATGTAAGTTATAGGCTAGCGCCTAGCGAACATTAAACCTATGCTGGGGAGTCTATAGGGGGATATTCCTGCTACGTGCACTGAACTTTCATGGTGTGTACTTTGTTCACGTAGACAATGTTTGAGCAGAGATGTGCAGGAGAGAGCATTTCCACCTGTCAAGAAAAGCTCATTCTTGGTGCCTAAAAAGAGATGCCCTGTGTTAGAATTGTCTTTCCTGTATTTAGCCATGATAGCCAGACATCTAATGTAAGCACTTACTAACCCCAGGATTGTAGAGATGTCTCCTAAAGTTGCACTTATTAAAATTTGCATGCGCCTTTCTCCCATGCCATGGATCTCAGAAGGGGGTGAATACTGCCTAACTTGGGCTCCAGCATTCACACCAGGTTTCAGTAGGCATCCGCACGAAATAGAAGAGTGCTTAGCACAGAAGTTTTCAGGCCGTTTACTGAATTCCCCCCTAAATATATATTGTTTCCTCGAAAATAAGATCTACCCCCAAAATTAATATGATACTGTCTTATTTTTGGGGAAACACGATAGTTATAATTTGAAGTGTCCAGATTAGATGTTTCTAATTATTTCCCAGACAGCTCTACGGAAATTTTACCTCTTAGTGGCCCATCAGAATGTCCTGAGTCAATGTCTAATTTTGATAGTAAAATGTTTGGGGAATTGGTCATTTACAGGTGAGAGTGGGCTATGAAATAGCAGCCTCATGACCCACAAGTGACCAGTTATATGGCTGTCATTCTTTCGCCCATTGCATAATAACCAGTAAACTTGTTTCCTTAGATCCGTCCATACGTGAATGGAACTTTGTACAGTATTCTCGCTGTCTCGTCCATTCGAGAGGAAGCCAAAGCCATGGTAAGGACTCCTCGTCTAGAATGCAAATGGAACTCGATTTGGTTGTCTATCCATAAGTACTTTAAGAAAAGCTCAAAGGCCCAGAATTGGCCCAGTCTGGCCTCATGAAACACACTTAGGCACTCTTAACAGAATCATGTGGGCCAGGCTTTTAAAGGCCTACATTTCTGGCACCTAAGTTTTTGGGAGAATTGCACCTAGCAGTACCTAGTGCCACCTAAGGTTATCTCCACCCCTAAATACTTCTACTTTGACTTTAGGCATGGCACCTATTTTTTAATGTATTTTTAATCTGTTTTAAATGGTGGATTCAGTTACCACACCAATTAAAGCAATTCAGTATGGCGCCTGAATATGGCTGAAACTGCTTATTCCACTGGTCAGTTGCAGCTAAGGAGTATTTATGACAGGGCACTTCTGCGAAAGAACAATACTTGGCCTGAGATGCATCATAAGTTGATGGAGTTCTGCTTTTCTCATTACACTTGGAGACCCCCAAACTGTGAACCTTCGGAATGATGTGAGGTGAAAAAATAAGTCTTGTTGGCCAAAGAAATACACAGCAAGTGTATTTTGCCCTGGCAGACAAGTCCTAGAGGAATTTTTGAATTCATGCACATACCAGTGTCATATCACATATCAAAACCTGTTAGCAGTAAAAAGTGTTTTTCCCTGACTACCTTATCTATAATAATTTGTAGTTCAAATCCCCTTCGCCTTTTTGTTCTTGTTTGTTAAGTTTGTATATAGTCTAGTTTATTTTAATATTTATGTTTAAATAATGTATTACTTTTAATATTGTAATTTTAATTGTTTTTTTTAATGTATGTTCATCGCTTTGAAGTATGATTAAGCGATTAATCAAAAACTTTAATAAACTTGATAAAACTTGATATCTCAGTGAAGGAAAGATAACATTATTAGTGCTTATCAACATGCATATTAATGTTTTGGAGAGTAAAACAGGGCAGAATTGAAGGTGATATGTCCACAGTACATTCAATACTGATTACTATCCCCAAGACTTGTGTCATGGTGAAAAGTCTTACACACTTTTATCCACTAAGAGGACAGTGATTTCAGCCCAGGAAAATTACTTGGCTAACTGCATACAAACCAACACTCAAGGGCCTTAATATGGCAAAAGTAAACCCACATTATAATTCTGGTCAGGACATCTCAAAGATAAAGCAGAACTCGAAAAGGTACAGAGAAGGGCAACCAAAATGATTAAAGGTTAGGACTCTTCATCTTGGAGAAGACTGCTGAGGGGACATATGATAGCAGCCTTTAAAATCCTGAATGGGTTGGAATAGGTAAACACAAATTAATCATTCAAACTTTCAAAAAGTAGGGAATACTTCTTAGTGGCAGGAAAATATAATTGTTGCCGGCACAAGCGGTAAAAACAATTAAGGTAGCTGGGTTTAAAAAAGGTTTGGACAAATTCCTGGAGGAAAAGTCCATAAACCCTTATTAAGGTAGACCTGGGGAAAGCTGCTGCTTTTCTCTGGGGGTCAGTAACAAAGAATCTTGCTATTTTTTGGCATTTTACCAGGTATTTGTGACCTAAACAGGATACTGGGCTAGATGGACTATTGGTCTGACCCAGTACCATAGAAACATGTGTTCTCATGAACATTTTCAAAGGGACCTGCCTCTTAATTGTGGGCATCTAAGCCTTTTGCTTATCAACCTCAAGGTGTATAAATTTGTAATGATATAAAACCAACTTCAATGTGTTCTTATTTTGAGGAGCTTGATGTTGTTTATCCTTACAAATAGATATACAGTGTAGCCTTGGTTTGTGAGCATAATTTGTTCCAGAAACATGCTCGTAAACCAAATTAAAACGAGTTTCCGCATAGGAAGTAAGGGAAACTTGCTTGATAGGTTCCACATCCCAAAAACAGACCCCCCCCCCCCCAACGAGGCCACCAGTGCTGCTCGCTTCCACCCCATCATATTCCAAAAAGACTCCCCCACCCCTGAGGCCACTGGCGCTCTTCCACCCCATCCCCAAGAACTAGCATCGCCCCCACCGTCCGCGAGCCCCCACCCCTGAGAATCGGCATCGCCCACCTGCCCAAACCATTACCGCGATCTGGCACTGGCACACGGCATCAACCCACAGGATGTGCCGGTGCTGGGATTCTCGGAGAGAGCGGAAGCCCGAAGGCTTTGAGCATGTGCAGATGCTAAAGGCCCAGCCTAGCAGACAGCAGCAAAAAGCAGGCTCTTCCAGCACCAGCATGTCCTGTGGGTTGGTGCTGTGTGCTGGTGCCAGATCACGGTTTGGGTTTGGGCAGGCGATGCTGGTTCTTGGGGGTGGGGGCTCGTGGGTGGGGGGCGATGCCGGTTCTCGGGGATGGGGGCTCACAAAATGAGTCAACGCTCGGTTTTCAAGGCACGATTTGCAAGAGTGTTTTGCTTGTCTTGCAAAACACTCGCAATACGAGGTTTGACTGTATATTATAAAAATCCAGTGCTGTTTGATGAACTTATTTTGGTGGAGCCATGTCCAGAATGACCCGCTTCACAAACAGTCACTACTCATTAAATCGTCCCAAATCAAAGGACACTTTGAGGGATCTTGTTTTGCCCTCTACCTGTTTGCATTCTGATTTGAGAAGGAGCACTGAATGACCTGACCTTTCTTCTTCTGACCTCACATTCAGGGATTGGAAGAAATCCTGCGGTGCTTCATCACGGAAGGAAACATAGACATGAAACGACAGATAGAGTTCATTATAAAGCAGTTGAATTCAGGTGAGAGAAACAAGGGGTTGGTATATGCAGCTGCTTTGTAACATGATAACCAAGTTCTGCTTAGTCTGTTCACTAAAATAACATAGGAACTTTGTAAATAAGAGCAGATAAATGACCTGTACGTTTAATTGGAGCGAGCGAGCTAATTTCTTGCTCTATTACATCACCAAAATTCAGCTCTTCCTTTCTCATTGCACCTTATTTGCTTCCTTATTACCTCCCACTAGGGTTACTGCGGCCTGCTTTTCTTGACTTAGGGTTACCAGACATCCAGGGGTCCAGACGGCATTTCAAAACCTGGGACTTTGTCCAGGTTTTGAAAAGCCTCTATTAAATCACCTTCGGGCAGGAGGGCGTCCATGCATGCACGCTCGTGTGTGACCTCATCGGGTCGCATGCGTGGATGGCATCCTGCCAGAGGAGAGCAGGCAGCAGGGGCAGGGCTGGGGCAGGACTGTGGGCATGGACGGGGTGGGGATGGGATGGGTGGAACTGGGTGTGCCTGGGGGGGCGGGTCTAGGGGGTCCGGATTTTCCAAACGGAAAATCTGCTAAGCCTATCTCAACCCTCTCTCTCCACCTCAAGCGCGTCAAAATTCTGCTGCCCAGTTCATATTCTGCCAGTGTCAGAAGCCTCACATGACCCCCTCTTTTTAAATCGCTGTCTTTACCTGTAGGTGAACAGTGGCCAGGTGGTTGAGCTGCTCCCTCTGCACCCTGAGGTGGTGAGATGAAATCCCGGTGTTGCTCCATGTGACCCTGGGCAACTCACTCAATCCTCCAGTGCCCACCGCTTTGAATGTCAGCTTTGAAATGCCAAAGTGGCAAAAAGGCAGTTTACAAGTCCCCATTCCCTTTCCCTTTCATCAAGCCCAGTATCCTGTTTCCACAGTGGCCAATCCAGGTCCCAAGTACCTGACAGAAACCCAAAGGGTAGCAACATTCCAGAGCTGAGATTGTGATGTCATAATGCCTCAGAGCCAAACTCATCAGTGATGTCACAATGGCTTCATTGTCCTAGACTTGGCTCACATAAGAACATAAGAGTTGCCATACTGGGACAGAACGAAGGTCCATCAAGCCCAGTATCTTGTTTCCACAGTGGCCAATCCAGGTCCCAAGTACCTGACAGAAACCCAAAGGGTAGAAACATTCCAGAGCTGAGATTGTGATGTCATAATGTCTTATTCCACCAATGCCTCAGAGCCAACCTCAGCAGTGATGTCACAATGGCTTCATTGTCCTAGACTTGGCTCACATAATAACATAAGAGTTGCCGTACTGGGACAGAACGAAGGTCCATCAAGCCCAGTATCCTGTTTCCAACAGTGGCCAACCCAAGTACCTGACAGAAACCCAAAGGGTAGCAACATTCCAGAGCTGAGATTGTGATGTCATAATGCCTCATTCCACCAATGCCTCAGAGCCAAACTCATCAGTGATGTCATAATGGCTTCATTGTCCTGTACTTGGCTCACATAAGAACACAAGAGCTGCCGTACTAAGACAGACTCACTGGTCGAGCTGCTGCCTCTGCACCCAGAGGTTGTGAGATGAAATCCCGGTGCTGCTCCTTGTGACCTTGGGCAACTCACTTAGTCTTCCAGTGCCCACCGCTTTGAATGTCAGCTTTGAAATGCCAGAGCAGCATTCCCTTTCCCCAGAATCTCATGACACAAAGGAGAGCAGTGTATCCCCAGTTCTGTTGTTATTTAACTTTTTCTCCTTTTCTTTCTAGAAGAGCAGCTAAATCAGAGTCCTGAGTCAGGCGATGAGGAAGAGGAAGATGAGGAGGTATTGGCTTGAGCTGAGTTGCTGCTATTTAGTTGATCTGCAAATGGATCTGTTTCTAAGGTTAGGGTATCAAGTACAGGATTACTGTTGCAGGATGGATTTGATTTTAGGGAGTGGGGGAATGAGATTGGAAAGGAGGGAAACTTGTCACAGTCTGGCACCATTTATTTCAAAGCAAAAATGGGCCTTGCATTGGATGTATAGCCCTAGCATGATTTTCAGGATAGGTCTTAATATAAGCCCTACCCCAAGAGGAAGCCCCCCTGCTGCCATCCCCAACCCTTCTATCTTTGCCTCCCATCCTGTCGGACTGCTTAAGCTGCTCAGTGCAGGAAGTTTGGCAAGTCTCATAAATAGCGCGTTTACTACCTTCCTGTTGCTGCCATTCTGCTCCCTGTTAGTTTGAGTAGCACAATGCGAGAAGGTTAGACAGGTCTCGCAGTTTAGAATTTAATTAATTAAGTCAGTTTAATTTCCATCCTATAAGTTCACATAGAATTTTTCTTTTTTCAACCATCTTTATTTTCTCTTCTTTATTAATTTCCAGGTACTTTAGTTAGATTGTGAGCCTTCGGGACAGTAAGGGAATTTTTAAGTACCTTCTTACTTCTCATTTATAATCTTAATGTATATTTTCTTCAAACCGCTTAGAATCTAACGGATGTAGCGGTATATAAGAAATAAATTACATTACATTACATTACTCAAGCTGACAGGCAGTGGAATGGCAGCAACAGGAAGGCAGTAAACGCACTATTTGCATGGTGAGGAGAGTAAGTACTGGAAAAGGAGATGAGAATGAGATAGAGTGACTGGAGAGAGGGAGAGAGGGGGAGAGGTGTGTGTGAGAGAGATGCACGCAAAAAGAGAACATTGGAAGGAGATTATAAGAGAGCAAAACAGGGAGACACTGGGTTGAAGGCGTGAGAGGTAGTGGAGAGTCACAAATGGGTCCTGGTTCACCTAAAATTGCGATACCTTTGCAATGGCTGCTGAAATACTGTGTTTCCCCGAAAATAAGACCTAGTGCATTTTGTGGGCCCAAAATTAATATAAGACAGTGTCCATATTTGTGTGGGTTTGCCTTAAGAAGCTAATTGGCCAGATCTGTATTTTCTAGTGAATAAGAGAATCTGTCGTATGTACAATGTTTAACTTGAGTTATGTGGGTCTAATTGTCAGCTAGTAATACTCTCCTTTTCACAGCTATAGCATCTATATTTGATGTATCTCATAGATATAAATGTGGATTTATTTTTGAAGTGGCTCAAGCCTGTGTCAAGTATGTCTTCTTTGTCACCTCTCGTTTTGTATAATGGAGACACAACAGAGTTTACTGACTAGTAACTTGCCCTTGGGAAGAGGCCTCCTGATTTTAAGGGATTGTAAAATTTCCCATATACTGGCCATGTGTTTTGGAGTCAGGATTAGCCTGGTGGTTAGTGCAGCAGCCTGAGGAACTGGGTTGCGATTCCCACTGCCTGGACAAGTCACTTAACCACAGAAAGGCTTCCCCTTCCTCTTCTTTAGGCTATTATTTGCTTGAATGGTATCCATTTCTCTTAGTCAACACAAGAAGTGAAATAACAATCTAGTTAGCTATGTAGTAAATGCTTAAATTAAGAACAGGCAAGAAATCAAATTCACAAACTAAAGAGCGATAAATCCCCAGGACTAAGGCTCTGATTGGTCTAGGCGCCTAAGGCCTCTCCCATAGGAGGGGACTTAGTTGGCTGGGCCAATGAGAACCTTAGGCTCCTCCCTGGTGCATCCCAGGATGCACTGGAAAGATATAAAGTTTATATTGAATCCTTTTCGGGTTCCCTGAGGAAGACATTGAAACATGGTCCGCGTTGGGACCCCCTGAATTGGAGATAAGTAGCTTATTTCTATTTTTTGGTTTCCTAGCTCTTATGAGAGACATTCAGCATTTAAAATCACAATGAACTTGCACTGATAAGTCATATGCAATGATTGGGAGGTAAGCTCCTCGATGGGGACAAGCTCAGAGCTTCATGTCTCTGAGCATATGTGAATTAACAGGTTAGAATTAGTTTAATTGGGAAGTCAGATTTTGGTTATCAGCATCGAGGGAGTGCTTTAGCTATTGGCTAGAGGGAGTAGGCATCCCTCCTGCTGGCCTTTGTCTTCAAGATATGGGGAGGTGCAGGGGACCCCGACGACATGAGGGAGTGGGCATTCCTCCTGCCACCCTTCAGTTTAAAATGCAGGGGGGTGGGGGTGACTAAAGGTGTGCCAGTAAATATAACATATTTGGATTTTCAGGAAATGTTTGACAAAGTCCCTCATGAAAGATAGCCTAGGAAATGAAAGAGTTATGGGGTAGGAGGTAGTTTCCTTTTGTTTGGAAACTGGCTAAAAGACAGGAAACAAAGTGGGACCAAATGACCAGTTATCCACATGGAAAAGGATCAGTGGTGGAGTGCCCCCAAGGGCCTGCACTGGAATCTCTGCTGTTCAACATATTCATAAATAATCTGGAGATAGGAGTGACAAGTGAGATAATCAGATTTGCAGGTGACAAAACAGCAAAAGCCCAGTGGCTGCCAAATAAGCAAATAGTTTGTAATTATTTGGAAAGAAATGTAGAGCAAATATGAGAAGATAAGTAAACTTCTGAACCACTCCTTGAGCATTTTGCACAGTGCTGGTCACCCTTTCTCAAAAAGAATATAGGAGAAATAGAGAAGAATGGCAAAAAAGGTGAAGCAAAAGAAAGTCCTGCATTCCACACTATGGTTTTGAGATGACTCAGGAAAAGTGTTTTTATATTTATTGTTTTTAATAAAATGTTCAGCATATGTGGTTCATAAAACTAATCTGAAGTGGCAGCTGTAATCAGATGAACATGTGGTTCAGACCAAACACGGTCTGGGTTTCGGAAAATCTGTGCTTTCATCGAGGCAATTAAAAAGACAATGAATATAATGTTAGGGGACAGTAGTAAAAAGAGAGGTAATTATCATTAAGGGTGGATGAGACCACCTTAAATAATTGAGATGGGCTGTGGAAAGGATAAAAAGAGTCCAAAGAAGTCTGAACACCTCCCTTATGAAGAAAGGCTCAAAAAGACAATCTTGAGTGAGGTGTTCTCAGATGTGCCTTGAGTGATGACCCCCATCTGAAGTGCCTTTCTCAGAACTCTCATGGTTTCCTGTACTAGCAAAGGCTTCTACCCTGCTCAGTCTTAAAAAAAAAATTGCTGACCACACCATAAGTCTCTTCACAGCTGTCCTTATGAAACATCCCCCCCCCCAACAACCCAGTCCTCTGTGATTAGTGACCACCCTAATAGGCACCTGTGTGACAGAGGTCATGAATCTGGCTATTGCAACCCTCTTCTTATGGGTCCTGGGCTAGATGCTCATCAGAGTCTCTGGTCTGCACACCTCAGCCTAAAGACCCTCCAGACACCTTTGTAACACAGTCCTTTCAGTTTGCTCGCAACAAAACAGATACGGGTGTCAACAAAACAAATCTCAGTCTCCCTCTCAAAGTTGCTGACTGGATCCCTTCTTAGCTTCACTCCAGGGAAAGTGACTCCCAACCTGTCCCTAGAGACCCAGAAGAAGACTGCCAGAAATCCTTAACAGGAGAACCATAAAGGTCCAGTGTCTTCCCCCCCCCCCCATTAGCCCATAGCAAAACACAGATGGATCAAACCTAAGCCTTTAGAAGATGTCATTTTTCCTCCTAAGCATCCTGCACTGAAAGAGGACCCTACCTATTCTCCATAGAGAGCGATCATTAGCTTCTGCTTCTCTGCCAGTGGAGAATAGTTTATCACCACTGTTCTTCCAGGACAAGACAACCTTCACTCTTCTTCAGCTTCACTTCTTGTGCCACTCAGGAGACTTCTTAACATCCTCCCACCCCTTACTAATCAGCTACCAAACCTGTGCCCATAGAAGCTAGGAGGTTAACCAGAAAACTGTTTCCATAAAAGCTGGAGAAGAAATATAGCCTGGAAAGAGCAGACTTTGAACCTAAAGGTGAAGCGTTTCTTAATGTGCATAAGAGAGGCTAGCAGAGATGAATGGTCAAGACACGAGGGTGTATTAGATGCACTGGAGTTTTGGTGCTACGTATTAATATGAGGTTAAGATTTTAAACCAGATTATTAACTCTTCCAAAGCTCTACCAGAACTTGTGCAGAATAGATCTGATAAACAGATTGCATGACCTATAAGTTATCTGTGCAGAATGCCAGACTTGAAATTTCCAAAAGCTCAGCCAAATATGACCTGGATAAGAAAATGCTCACATTTTGGAGATGACGAAGTCCATCATCCATGAAAAAGCACTTTTGATCAAACTGAAGCCTGATCTATTCTGCCTCACTACAGTGATGCCAAGATAAAATGAAATAAAATTATATAGTGGGAGCTGCAGGTTATTTTGTTCTGAAGGAACCTATTATTTGCTTCCTCCCTGTACCAAGGCTGGGGATCTTTGTAATGTAAGCAGCACTTGTTGGTCTGTTTCCTTTGTGCTAGATGTATGACCTTCTCTAGTGTACAGTACTGGAAAAATCTATCAAGATTGATTAAGGCACATTCAAGACAAAGGGACCATTCAGGGAACTTCAGACTAGAACGGAGTTGACATATCCTTTCAGTTAAATGCATATTTTTATAATACAGAAGTAATGGTAAATGAGAGACAACATAATGAGTCTTCAGCTGTAGGTGAGGGACTATTGGTGCCTGGGGACAAGTCAACCATGAAATCATATATCATATGCCCAGCACTGTGCTATTATCTTACAGTCTTGCACTGTTGAGGCTTTTTGTCCATTTTTCATTTCCTCTAAACTTTTCCCCTTTTTTTTGTAACCGTTCTCTCTCCTCTGTCCATCTGGGTGCATTATGGAAGTGATGAGGGATGATCAAGGACTTCTGCTGTCAGAAGAAGGCCTTCAAATGGCTTCTCTTATAGTCCCTGTCAATGTTGTTAAGAACATAAGAATAGCCTTACTGGGTCAGACCAATGGTCCATCAAGCCCAGTACCCCTTCTCACGGTAGCGAATCCAGGTCCCTAGTACCTGGCCAAAACCCAAGGAGTAGCAACATTCCATGCAAGCAGAGGCTTCCCCCATGTCTTTCTCAATAACAGACTATGTACCTTTCCTCCAGGAAATTGTCCAAACCTTTCTTAAAACTATCTACGCTATCCGCTCTTACTACAACCTCTGGCAATGTGTTCCATATTTTAACTATTCTCTGAGTGAAAAAATATTTCCTCCTATTAGTTTTAAAAGGATTTCCCTATAACTTTATCCGGTGTCCCCTAGTCTTTGTAATTTTTGACCAATTGAAAAATTGATCCACTTGTACCCGTTCTACTCCACTCAGGATTTTGTAGACTTCAATCTTATCTCCCCTTAGCCATCTCTTTTCCAAGCTGAAGAGCCCTAACCTTTTTAGTCTTCCCTCATACGAGAGGAGTTCTATCCCCTTTATCATCTTGGTCGCTCTTCTTTGAACCTTTTCTAACACCGCTATATCTTTCTTAAGATAAGGAAACCAGAATTGAATGCAATACTCCAGATAAGGTTGTACAATGGAGCGATACAGGGGCATTATAACATTCTTAGTCTTGTTAAACTTCTCTTTTTTAATAATTCCTAGCATCCTGTTTGCTTTTTTTTTTTTTTTTATAATTCTTTATTCATTTTCATATTTTACATGAAGTGTACAAAAAGCACAGTTACTTACTGTAACAGGTGTTATCCAGGGACAGCAGGCAGATATTCTTGACTGATGGGTGACGGCACCGACGGAGCCCCGGTACGGACAATTTTAGAGTGATTGCACTCTAAGAACTTGGAAAGATCTAGCAGGCCGCACCGCGCACGCGCGAGTGCCTTCCTGCCCGACGGAGGCGCGCGGTCCCCAATTAGGATAAGCCAGCTAAGAAGCCAACCCGGGGAGGTGGGTGGGACGCAAGAATATCTGCCTGCTGTCCCTGGATAACACCTGTTACGGTAAGTAACTGTGCTTTATCCCAGGACATCCTTTATATACGTTTTGTGAAAAAGCAAAAAGTGAACAACTAAACTTAAATACAAAAAGTGAGTGAAAAGCTCACGAGGTGGGGTGTCAGATATGACCAATCCAAGCAATAGTGCTTTCAGAGGTCTAGCAGTTCTTCATTCATCCCCCTCTGTCCTCATATATATAGAGTAATTTTTTTGAGTTTTTATATTCATGTGTGTCTTCTTATATATAACGATTTTTATATATATATATATTCATATGTGTATTCAAAAAAGTTTATCTTATAAGAACTTATCTTCAATTCATGATAGGCATTGATAGAGCGTGTCTTATGTTCCGACATTCACTTAGTGCTCCCCTCTGCCGACGCGTTTCGCGGAGCTTTGTCAAGGCAGGGGCACTGCATAATTGAAAATATCCTAAATGTATTGAAGAGCGGCTTCTGAAAAAACAGAACAGAGGGGACAGAGGGGGATGAATGAAGAACTGCTAGACCTCTGAAAGCACTATTGCTTGGATTGGTCATATCTGACACCCCACCTCGTGAGCTTTTCACTCACTTTTTGTATTTAAGTTTAGTTATCCCAGGACAAGCAGGCAGCATATTCTTGACTGATGGGTGACCTCCAAGCTAACAAAAAGAGGGATGGTGGGAAGGTTGGCCATTAGGAAAACAAATTTTGTAAAACAGATTGGCCGAAGTGTCCATCCCGTCTGGAGAAAGCATCCAGACAATAATGAGATGTAAAAGTATGAACTGAGGACCAAGTAGCAGCCTTGCAGATTTCCTCAATAGGCGTGGAGCGGAGGAAAGCTACAGATGCTGCCATAGCTCGAACTCTATGGGCCGTGACAGAACCTTCCAGTGTCAGTCCGGTCTGAGCATAACAGAAAGAAATGCACGCTGCCAGCCAATTAGACAACGTACGTTTAGAAACAGGACGTCCCAATTTATTCGGATCAAAGGACAGAAAAAGTTGGGTAGCTGATCTGTGGGGCTTAGTACGCTCTAAATAATAAACTAGAGCCCGCTTAAAGTCCAAAGTATGCAGAGCCTGTTCTCCAGAATGAGAGTGAGGTTTCGGAAAGAAGACAGGCAAAACAATGGATTGGTTGAGATGGAATTCAGAGACAACCTTAGGGAGAAACTTTGGATGTGTACGCAGAACCACCTTGTCATGATGAAAGACTGTAAAAGGTGGATCCGCAACTAGTGCATGTAGCTCACTGACCCTCCTGGCAGAGGTAAGAGCAATAAGGAAAAGTACTTTCCAAGTGAGAAACTTGAAAGGAGTGGTAGCCAAAGGTTCAAATGGAGGCTTCATTAAGGCGGAAAGAACCAGATTGAGATCCCAGATTACAGGAGGGGCTTTAAGAGGTGGTTTCACATTGAAAAGACCCCGCATGAATCTGGACACCAAGGGATGAGCCGAGAGAAGTTTTCCATGAACTGGCTCATGAAAAGCAGCAATAGCACTGAGGTGGACTCTGATGGAAGTAGACTTGAGGCCAGAGTCAGACAAAGAAAGAAGATAATCCAATAAGGCCTCCACTGCAAGGGAAGTGGGATCATGATGATGAAGAAGACACCAGGAAGAAAACCGTGTCCACTTCTGATGGTAACATTGCAGAGTGGCCGGTTTCCTGGAGGCATCCAGAATGGAACGAACGGGCTGAGACAAAAGAGTATCATGAGAAGTCAGCCCGAGAGAAACCAAGCTGTCAGGTGCAGAGACGGAAGGTTGGGATGCAAAAGGGTCTCCTGATGTTGCGTAAGCAGAGAAGGAAACAGTGGAAGAAGGAAAGGCTCCCTGGAACTGAGTTGAAGTAGAAGGGAGAACCAATGTTGCCTGGGCCACCATGGAGCAATCAGAATCATGGTGGCTCATTCCCTCTTGAGCTTGAACAAGGTTCGTAACATGAGAGGCAAAGGAGGGAAAGCGTACAGGAACAGATTGGACCAATCGAGGAGAAATGCATCCGCTGCCAGACGGTGAGGAGAGGAGAGTCTGGAGCAGAAGAGGGGCAGCTGGTGATTGTGAGGAGCTGCAAAGAGGTCTATCTGAGGAGTGCCCTACTGAGCGAAGATGGACTGTAGCGTTAAAGGATCGAGTGTCCACTCGTGAGGTTGGAGAATTCTGCTGAGCTTGTCCGCTAAGGAATTCTGTTCTCCCTGAATGTAGATAGCTTTCAGGAATAGTTGGTGATCTGTGGCCCAAGCCCAAATCTTCTGGGCTTCCTGGCACAAGAGGCGAGAGCCTGTCCCACCCTGCTTGTTGATGTAGTACATTGCAACTTGATTGTCTGTGCACAGCAGGAGGACCTGAGGAAAGAGAAGATGTTGGAAGGCCTTGAGGGCATAAAACATCGCTCTGAGTTCCAGGAAATTGATGTGATGTTTCATTTCCTGGGCTGTCCAAAGTCCTTGAGTTTGGAATTCGTTCAAATGAGCTCCCCAAGCATAAGGGGAGGCGTCGGTGGTGATGACAAGTTGATGAGGAGGTAGATGAAACAGAAGACCTCTGGAGAGATTTGAGGATATCAACCACCATTGTAGAGACTGATGAAGAGATGATGTCACAGATATGTGTCGTGAGCAAGGATCCGTCGCATGGGACCACTGGGTAGCTAGGGTCCATTGAGGAGTGCGCAGGTGAAGACGTGCGAGGGGTGTGACATGAACTGTGGAGGCCATGTGACCCAAGAGTATCATCATTTGCTTGGCAGAGATGGAATGTTGTGGAAGCACCTGCTGACATAGAGATTGAAGCGTTTGAAGACGGTTGGACGGCAGGAATGCTCTCATGAGGACTGTGTCCAGCACCGCTCCAATGAATTGAAGTCTCTGAGTGGGAATGAGATGAGATTTGGGTAGATTGATCTTGAACCCCAGAAGCTGTAGAAACAGGATGGTTTGGTTGGTGGCCAGGAGCACTGTTTGAGATGAATTGGCCTTGATTAACCAATCGTCCAGATAAGGAAAGACTTGAAGGTGGTGAGAGCGTAGAAAGGCGGCCACCACAATCAGACATTTGGTGAACACTCTTGGAGAGGAGGCAAGACCGAAGGGTAGCACCTTGTATTGGTAATGACAATGATTGATCATGAAGCGGAGGTACTGCCTGGAGGCCAGATTGACCGAAATGTGAGTGTATGCTTCTTTGAGATCGAGGGAGCATAGCCAGTCGCTTTGATGAAGAAGAGGATAAAGAGTTGCCAGAGAAAGCATCTTGAATTTCTCCTTGACCAAGCATTTGTTGAGATCGCGAAGATCTAGGATGGGTCTGAGATCCCCTGTTTTTTTGGGGACCAGAAAATAACGGGAGTAGAATCCCTGCCCCTTCTGATCTAGAGGAACTTCCTCTATGGCGTTCAGGAGGAGGAGGGATTGAACCTCCTGAAGAAGGAGAGAAGACTGAGAGGTGTTCAAAGCAGACTCTCTTGGCAGACTTTGTGCAGGACGTGTCTGAAAGTTGAGAGAGTAGCCGTGGCGGATGATGTTGAGGACCCACTGATCCGATGTAATGTTCTCCCAACGGCTGGTGAAACAAGACAGACGTCCTCCTATGGGTCGAGGGAGATTGGCAGATGGTGGAATACTGGCTATGCTTTGGAGAACCACGTCAAAAGGGTTGGGTAGACTTTTGTGGTGGAGGAGGCTTCACCTGTTGCTGCTGGGCTGGCCGAGGTGGTTGTCGCTGTTGCTGACGCTGACGTCTAGGCTGTTGAGTAGCCGGTGGCAAGGGACGGGCAGCATAGCGGCGCTGGTAGGCAGATTGTTGGCGAAAAGGCCGAGCAGGTGGAGTCTTTTTCTTAGTCTTCAGGAGAGTATCCCACCGAGTCTCATGGGCAGACAGCTTTTGTGTAGTGGAATCCATGGACTCTCCGAAGAGCTCATCACCCAAGCAGGAAGCATTTGCTAGGCGGTCCTGATGATTTACATCGAGCTCTGAGACTCTGAGCCATGCCAACCGACGCATGGCAACAGACATAGCCGTGGCCCTAGAAGTCAATTCAAAAGTGTCATAAATTGACCGAACTAGGAACTTGCGTAACTGGAGAAGGGAGGAAGAACAGGCATGAAATGCAGATTTCTTGCGGTCAGGGAGGTACTTTTCAAAAGCAGCCATGTTTTGAATGAGGTGCTTTAAATAAAATGAAAAATGAAAAGCATAGTTCCCTGACCTATTGGCTAACATGGCATTCTGATATAAACGTTTGCCAAATTTGTCCATGGCTTTTCCTTCTCTGCCAGGAGGGAATGAGGCATACACACTAGCTCCCGCTGATTTCTTAAGTGTGGATTCTACCAAAAGAGACTCATGCGAGAGCTGAGGTTTGTCAAAACCAGGGATAGGGATAACCTTGTATAAGGAGTCCAATTTACGAGGAGCTCCTGGTACAGTCAGGGGAGTCTCTAAATTTTTATAGAAAGTCTCTCGTAAGATGTCATGGAGAGGGAGTTTGAGAAATTCCCTTGGAGGCTGGTCAAAGTCCAGAGCATCAAGGAATGCCTTGGATTTCTTCGATTCAGCCTCTAAGGGAATAGAAAGAGATTCACACATCTCTTTTAAGAAAGAAGTAAAAGATGTGGAATCATGTTTAGAAGAGGGATCAACAACAAGTTGATCCTCTTCATCAGAGGAACACTCACCTTCAGACAGAAAGGGCTCTTCAGAATCACCCCACAAATCAGGGTCCAGAATCTGAGAGCCACGATCTCGAGACTCCGGTGTGGAGGGTTCCAGGTGTCGGGTTTTGCGCACCGACTTACCCGACCTCATAGATACGGTACCAGGAGACGTGACCTGCTGCGTTGGTACCGAGGTCTGCACCGCCTGGTGTTGAGCTCTCGGTTCCGGTGCTAAGATTGGCATCAAAGTCGAGGAGGAAGTGTGACCCGGTACCGACAAAGTCGATGCCGATAAAAGAGGGCGCTCCACTGTCGGTACCAGTGGCTCAGACTGGACCGGGACTGGAAGGCTCGGTGTCAAAAGTGCGGGAAGGAGTTGTTGCAACTGCTCCTTAAGTTGCACTTGCAGGACAGCAGCATTCCGCTCGTCCAGCGAAGGCACCGGTACCACTTTTTTCTTCTGCGGTACCTGTGGTGCCGCTCTACGCTCCGAGGATGAGAACCCCGATGTCGAGGGGCTTACCTCAATAGGAGCGGAGCGCTTCCGTGGACGCCTCGAGGTCGGCAGGACTGGACTCGCTGCTACTGAGACCGGAGGACGCTCCAACGGGGAAGGCTTCTTAGCTGGCTTACCTGTAGGGTGCGGCGCCAGCGCGGTATCGTGCGGTGTCGACGAAGTAGGTGCCGACTGAGATGGGGCCGATGTCGGTGCCGGTGCTGCGGAATCAGACATCTCGGCGCCGAATAACAACCGCTGTTGGATCTGGCGATTTTTTAGAGTTCTCTTCTTTAAAGTCGCACAGCGGGTGCAGGTGGACGCTCGATGGTCAGGACCAAGACACTGCAGACACCAGTTGTGCGGGTCTGTCAGTGAAATTGGTCAAGCGCACCGCTGGCACTCTTTAAACCCGGGTTGAGGGGGCATGAAAGTGAAAACAGCTTCTGCCAAATCGAAGGCCAAGGCCTCGATGATGGCAACAGGCCCCGCCAGGGCGAAGCGAAAGAAATGAAGAAAAAAACGAAAGTTTTTTTTTTGTTTTTTTTTTTTAACTAAAGAAAAGAAGAGAAATAAAGAAAACTTTATTTCCAAAAGGGGTTTACGCGAGCGGGAAGGGCGATTACAAAAAACTCTTTCAACAGCCGTTGAAAGAAACTCGTCTTCTTAGCTCCGCGGAAACTAAGAAACTGGGGACCGCGCGCCTCCGTCGGGCGGGAAGGCACTCGCGCGTGCGCGGTGTGGCCTGCTAGAACTTTCCAACTTCTTAGAGTGCAATCACTCTAAAATTGTCCGTACCGGGGCTCCGTCGGTGCCGTCACCCATCAGTCAAGAATATGCTGCCTGCTTGTCCTGGGATAATATTGAGTTACAACTAATGAATATACAATATCACTTTTATATCTATTACATAATATTCTGAACAAATTTTTTTTTCCCCTCTCCCACCCCCCACCCTTCAAGTACTTTCCAATCACCTTATACATATTGTATACTATATTATAACATGTTATGTAAAATTATTTTCACTACCCCCCCTCCATGTGTGCCATAAAGAAGACAAGAAAAAGAAGAAAAGAAGAAGATAAATCCTATTATTCATTCAGTACAATACTTTGTCAATGGCCCCCATATTTTTATAAATTTAGGATATGTCCCTCTTTGTATTGCTATTACTCTTTCCATTTTGAATATATGACAAATTGTATTCCACCAAAATGTATAATTAAGGTTACTATGATTCTTCCAGTTATTGGTTATATGCTGAATGGCAACCCCTGTCATGACTAGTAAAAGCTTGTTATTTTCTGGTGAAATTTGACTTTTTTTTCTCATCATCATTCCAAATAACACTGTATCATATGATATTGCTACTTGATTTTCCATCAATTTATTAATTTGTGGCCAAATTGCATTCCAAAAACTTTTAATGTAGGGACAATGATACAGTAAATGATCCAACGTCCCAGGTTCCAGATTACAGTGCCAGCATTTATTGGACTTAGAACTATCTAATTTTTGCAAACGTGTAGGGGTCCAAAAAGCTCTATGTAATAAAAAGAACCAAGTTTGTCTCATAGATGCTGACACTGTACATCTCATTCTCCAAGACCAAATTAGTGGCCATTGAAATGCAGTAATTTGATGCTTAATCTCAATGCTCTAAATGTCTCTTAGACCATTTTTTGGTTTTTTATTCAAATATCCAGATATTAATTTATACCACAATGCGGCTTGATGTCCTAGGAAGTCTGCTTGAAAACATAAGAACTCTAAACTATATTGATTATTCAATGTTTTCCATTCAGGGAACCCAACCTGAATGGCCTGCTTCAATTGCAACCATTTAAAACTTTGTTTTTTACTAAGACCAAATCTATGTTACAATTGTGAAAATTCCAGCAGTTTACCTTCCGAAATAACATCATTCAGAGATCTAATGCCTGCAATAATCCAGTCCTTCCAAAGGATTTGAGCTCCGCCAATTTTAATCTTGGAGTTTATCCATAAAGACTGATTAGTTGACTTGTTTATTGGGACAGGTGTTAATTTACTAATAAACCTCAACGTTTTCCAAGTATCCATTAATATCTTATTTTCTCTGTATCTTCTAGGCATGTTGATGCTTGGAAGATGAACTAAATTTAGGGGAAACATAAGGCGCCATTCCAAATATAACCAATCCGGTACATTATCTATCAGTTCTGGGAGGATCCAATACATACCCTGACGTAAAATATAGGCTTGATGGTACCTATAAAAATTTGGAAAATTTACCCCTCCCTCCTTAATTGATTTTTGCAAAGATACCAAAGCTATTCTATGCGTTTTACCAAGCCAAAGAAATTTCGTTAAAATGCTATTAAGCTTTTTATAAAAGGACCCCTGAAAATAAATAGGTATCATACTCATTTGGTAGCAAACTACAGGCAAGATCATCATTTTAATAGTTTGAACTCTCCCCCACCAAGAAAGATGTAACGGATTCCATTGCTCACATAACTCTGTAACTCTTTTCAATACAAATTTTTCATTTTCTTTTACTGTATCTTCAATTGTATTTTTAACTTGAATGCCAAGATATTTAAATCCTTCTTCTTTCCATATGAACGGAAAAGCGTCAAATAATCCTTTTACACAATGAACATTTAAAGGTATAAGTTCAGACTTACTCCAATTAATTTTATAACCTGAAAATTTGCCAAACATATCAATTAATTCCAATAGACAAGATAAGGTAGACTCTGGATTCCTCAAATAAAGTAAAATATCATCCGCATAAGCCGAAATTTTATATTCCATATCAGAATATGGAATACCCTGTATCCCCCTTGCTGTATTGCTAACAATAAGGGTTCTAATACAACATCAAATAACAAAGGAGATAAAGGAAAACCTTGTCTAACTCCCCTCTGCAATTGAAAACCATCAGATATCATATTATTAATATTTAATCTTGCAATCGGGAAGCTATACAATGTTTTTACCATTTGTATAAATCCAGAACCTATACCAAACCATTCTAAAGCCTGATACATAAAATTCCATTCTACCCTATCAAACGCTTTTTCTGCATCCAAGAAAACTGTAAAAGCCGGTTCATCCATTTTTTTTATAAATTTAACATATGAAACAATAATCTAGAGTTATTAGAGGAATGTCTTCCTGTTTGCTTTTTTGGCCGTCACCACACATTTGGCGGAAGGTTTCATTTTATTGTCGACGATGATATCCAGAATCCTTTTCTTGGGCGCTAATCCCCAAGGTGGACCCTAGCATCCGGTAACTGTGATTCAGGTTATTCTTCCCAATGTGCATCACTTTGCATTTGTTCATATTAAATTTCATCTACCATTTGGACGCACAGTCTTCCAATTTACTAAGGTCTGCCTGCCATTTTTCACAATCAGCATGCGTTTTAACAACTTTGAACAGTTTAGTGTCATCTGAAAATTTAATCACCTCACTCATTCCAATTAAATAAGTTAAATAGCACCGGTCCCAGTACAGACCCCTGCGGCACTCCACTGTTTACTCTCCTTCATCGAGAAAAATGACCATTTAACTCTACCCTCTGTTTTCTATCCGATAACCAATTCCTAATCCACAACTGAACTTTGCCACCTATCCAATGACTCTTTAATTTTCTCAGGAGCCTCTCATGAGGAACTTATCAAAAGCTTTCTGAAAATCTAGATACACCACATCAACCGGCTCACCTTTATCCACATGTTTATTCACACCTTCAAAGAAGTCAAGCAAATTGGTGAGGCAAGTCTTCCCTCGGCTGAACCCATGCTGACTCTGCCTCATTAATCTAATCTAATCTAATCCTTAGGTTTGTATACCGCATCATCTCCATGTTCGTAGAGCTCGACGCGGTTTACAGTAGGAGAAATAGGAAGGAACTACAACAGAGGGTTAGAGGTAGAAGTGTGAAGAAAATTTAGAGGACTTGGGATGCCAAGATATAAGAGTTTCCTTGATTCCTAAGTTGGAGGGAGACTTACATTTTTTGAGAAAAGCCAGGTTTTCAGATGTTTGCGGAAAACTTGGAGAGAGCTCAAGTTCCGAAGAGGGGAGGTAAGGTTGTTCCAGAGCTCAGTGATTTTGAAGTGGAGGGAGGTCCCTAGCTTTCCTGTGTGGAAAATGCCTTTTAGCGAGGGGAAGGATAGTTTTAATTTGTGGGAGGATCTGATGGTATTAGGGTTTGAGGAATTCCAAGAAAGAGGGATAAAGGGAGGGAGAATACCATATAGGATTTTGAAAGTTAAACAGGCGCATTTATAGTGGACCCTGGCGATTATCGGAAGCCAGTGGAGCTTGGCCAGGAGCGGGAAGACATGGTCAAATTTACTTTTAGCGAAGATGAGCTTGGCCGCGGCATTCTGAATCCGTTGGAGTCTGTGGAGGTTTTTCTTAGTTAGGCTTAAGTAGATAGAGTTTCAATAGTCCAATCTGGAGAGGATGATGGATTGGACAAGGAGGGTAAAATGTTTTTGATGGAAGCAGGATCTAACTTTCCTCAGCATGTGAAGGCTGAAAAAACATTTTTTTTTTTTACCAAGGATTGGAGGTGGTCATTGAAGGACAATGTGGAATCAATGATGATGCCCAAGACCTTGCTCGAGAACTCAAGCTGCAGAGAGGAGCCAGAGGGTAGTGGGATGGAGGTGGGTAGGTGATCATTAAATCATGTTTGTCTACGTGTTCCACAATTTTATTTTTTATAATTGTTTCCACCATTTTGCCCGGCACTGAAGTGAGGCTTACCGGTCTGTAATTTCCCAGATCTCCCCGGAACCCTTTAAAAATTTTTTTATAACATTGGCCACTCTCTAATCTTCAGGTACTACAGATGATTTTAGCGACAGGTTTCAGATCATTAACAGCAGGTCAGCAATTTCATGTTTGAGTTCAAGGTACTGAAGGGGATAGACTTAGTAGATAAGGACAGGTTGTTCACCCTCTCCAAGGTAAGGAGAATGAAAGGGCACTCTCTAAAGTTGAAAGGGGATAGATTCTGTACAAACGTAAGGAAGTTCTTCACCCAGAGTGTGGTAGAAAGCTGGAACGTTCTTCCGGAGGTTGTTATAGGGGAAAACACCCTTCAGGGATTCAAGACAAAGTTAGACAAGTTCCTGCTGAACAAGAACGTGCGCTATTAGGGCTAGTCTCGGTTAGGGTGCTGGTCTTTGACCAGAGGGCCGCCGCATGAGCGGACTGCTGGGCATGATGGCCCACTGGTCTGACCCAGCAGCAGCAATTCTTATGTTCTTATACTCTGGGATGTATACCATCCGGTCCTGGTGATTTATCACTTTTTAACTTGTCAGTTTGGCTTAGTATATCTTCCAGATTCACTGAGATTTCTTTGAGTTCCTCCACATTATCACCCTTGAAAACCATTTCCGGTTCAGGTAGATCTCTTACATCTTCTTCTGTAAGGACCGAAGCAAAGAATTCATTCAGTCTCTCCGCTATGGCCTTATCCTCCCTGAGTGCCCCTTTTGCTCTTTGATCATCCAACTGTCCCATGGATTCCCTCACAGGTTTTCTGCTTCTGGTGTACCTAAAAAAATTGTTACGGGTTTTTGCCTATTTTCATATTCTTTCTTATCTGTCATTATCAATGCTTTGCATCTAACTTGCCAGTGTTTGTGTCTCTTCTTATTTTCTTCATTTGAATCCTTTTTCCATTCTTTAAAGGATGTTTTTTTTGGCTCAGCCTCTTTCACTTCACCTTTTAACCATGCTGGCTCTTGTTTTCTCTTATTTCCACCTTTGCTGATACTTATTTATTTAAAAAATTTCTATACCGTCTAAAGTCTAAATGGTTTACAAAATCTTACATATGTTTTAAAATAAATATACATAAATAATCAGATCTTCAGAAAATCAGCAATCAGGAAAAATCAATGCCTAGAAAAAGGCTTTTACAAACAATTGTGTTTTGAGTAGTGCATCTGGTCTGGGCTTCCATAATAGTATTTTTAAATAACATCCATGCCTGGTTTAGTGCAGTGTTTCACAGCCCATGGTACGCTTACCCTGGGGGGTATGTGGGCCACCTGTTGGGGTACGCAGGCTGCCTGCTGCCCACCCGGGATCTCCACCACCACCGCCAATTCCTCTCTGCCACCCGACATGCTCCATCCCTTCCATTCCACCCCCCTCCCCTGCTCGCCGCTGCCACCCGGCACGCTACATCCATCCATCCCCTGCAAATCCGTGTACGGACAGGCCAGAAGCGTGCAGTGACTGCACTCGGTTGGCCCACAAGCCTTTCCCCCGACGTCAATTCTGACGTCGAAGAGAAGGTTCCGGGCCAGCCAATCGCTTATTTTGTCCTGGGGGACTGTAGTATAACCCTACCTTTATATTCTTTCCCTTCATACATGGAATTTCTGTCCATAAGGATTCCACACTGCTATCTATGTCATGCAGACTAATGATAATAACAGTTTATATACCGCAGGACCGTGAAGTTCTATGCGATTTACAAAAGATTAAAAGAATGTACAAATTGATTGAACTTAAAAGAGGTGAAAGAAAGTGGTTAATAGGTCAGGAGAACCGATTATTGAGGAGAAAGAGATGTATGGGTCAGCTGTCCAGATACTTCAGGAACAGATATGTTTTTAGGCGCTTCCTGAATTCCTCATAAGCAGTGGGCGAAAGCAATTGTTCTAGATCTTTACCCCATAATGCTGCCTGATGTGAGAGGTGTTGATGGTGTTTTTTCAGTTTACATCCTCTAACTGGGGGGGAAATGAAGTTCGAATGTGAGCTTCTCTTGTGTCTGTTGGCTGAGAAGGAGAAAAGGTCAGTTATGTATTTAGGGGTTATTCCGTATAGTACTTTAAAGCAGAGGCAGGCGAACATAAACTTTACGCGTGCTTCCATGGGTAGCCAGTGCAACTGCCGGTAGTAAGGTGTCACGTGATCAAATTTCGTTAACCCGAAGATTAGTCTGACTGCTGCATTTTGCATTAATTGTAAACGTCGCATATTCTTTTGGGAAATTGCTAAATAGGCGAAGTTACAGTAATCAAGTTGACTTAGTACGAGAGATTGTACCAGGTTTCTGAATGCTGACTTATCAAAATATGATTTAATGGATCTAAGTTTCCAGAGAGTGAAAAAACCCTTTCTGATTAATGAGTCCACCTGGTCTTTCATGGTTAGACGTTGATCCAGAGTTACACCCAGTATCTTCATGGAAGACTAAATAGGGTAACTAAGTTTATTGATACATAGTGGTGTTTTGGTGTCAAGCGGATGTGGTAAAGCAACGAAAAATTTCATTTTTTCTGAGTTAAGTTTGAGCTTGAAGTCAGTCATCCATTGCTCCATCAAATTTATAGCTTCTGATGCCTTGGGAGTAGTTTCCAAGATAGAGTTAGCAAATGGGATGATGATCTTAAAGTCATCTGCGTAACTGAATAATTTTATCCCCAGCTTGGTTAATTGCGCGCCCAGTGAGGATATGTAGAAATTGAAAAGCAATGGGGATAGTGGTGACCCTTGCGGCACACCGGATGGATTGCTCCAGGTATCGGAGAGATCATAATTGAAATGTACTTGATAGGTACGGGACATAAGGAAGCCACGAAACCAGTTCAATACCTCATTCCTGATACCAATAGTGTCTAGGCATTGTAGCATTTTCCCATGGTCTACTAGATCGAAGGCAGAGCTCATATCAAATTGCATGATCAGGGCATTGAGGCTCTTGCTAAACAATAGATGCAGATTATCTAAGATAGCCGCAATTATTGTCTCCGTACTGAATAAAGGTCTAAAACTGGATTGAGTTTCATGTAGGAGAGAGAACTGATTAAGATATTCCATCAACTGGGTGTGTACCAGTCCCTCAATGATTTTTACAATAAATGGAATGGATGCTATTGGTCTGTAGTTGTTTGCTAGAGCTGATGATTCTTTACTATTTTTTAGGATTGGGGTTATTATTATATGACCGTTATATGGGCTAAGTAGTGCAGCAACGATAGTTTAAATTCTAATGGTGCCACTTTCATAATTTCTGGGGGACATGAGTCCAGAACGCAATATGATTTAGAGTTTGTTATATAGTTTGGTATAATTATTCCAATCTAAGTCTAGAAAAGAACTCCAGATCATATCTGCTGGTATTTCATTACCTTGTATGTTAGCTATTTGATGATCACTAGGGTCTTTTGTTGAACAGTAGTCTCTTAGGTTTTTAATTTTTGAATCGAAATGCAGTGCTAGATCATTCACAGAGGGTAACTTAGTGTTGTGTATGGGTAGAGTGTAGCGAGTGGTGTCAAATAAATTTGTGATCAAGTTGAACAGCTCTTTTGTATTGATTCCTTGTGAACCATTGCAAGATAAGTTGATTTTAGTAGAGTAGAATGCTTTACGTTTGTCTTTTATCAGTTGTTTGTAGATTTTTATGTTAGCTCTCCATTTGTTACGGTCTGCCAGTTCTGTTTTTTTCCAAATTCTTTCCAGTTGTCTAGCTAGTTGTTTCATTTTTAGAAGTTCGGTGTCGAACCATTTGTTATATTTATTTGCGCTGCTTTTGCTATTACGTTTAGGGGCAATTTTATCTAAAATGGATGTGCTGGTTGTCGTTCAGTGATCCCAGTAATCGACTCCTTCATCTATCTCCACTTGCTGTTCATATTGTGACCAGTATTCTTCTGGATTAATATAACCTCTTGTGTGATGTTCTCTTTTTATCATCGGAAGTGTTTTAGATTTTCGATGAGACCAGATTAACTTGAAATAATAAGTAAAATGGTCAGACCAGATGTCGTGACACCAGGTGCCTTCAGGTAGAGAGATGACAGGGTCTAGGATTTCCTTTGTGGACATGGCTACCACATCTAAATGATGGCCTTTTTCATGTGTTTGTGTGGTTACAGGGAGGTTGTAGTTAAGTAGGGATAGAAAGTTTTTAAACTCTTTCGTGTCTATATTGTTCTCTTCATCTAGATGTATGTTTATGTCTCCTGCAATGATATTGTAGGAAGGATTAATTGAATTATGTAGGACAAATCCACAGAAGTCCTCCTTGACTTTTGGCCAGCTTTTTGGTGGGACATAGAATAATATGCAAGATAGGGATTCTTCTAGTTGATTGTTTCTGATTTTACAGGCTAAAATTTCTAGTTGATTGGTCACTTTGGAATCCAATAGATCGAACTCAAATCCTTCTTTAAGAATAATTGCTAATCCTCCTCCTTTTTTTCCCTCACGGTTTAGCGTAAGGATTTTAAAATTATCTGGTAGGAGATCAATTATTATTGGATCATTTTCAGACAATAGCCATGTTTCGGTTAGAAAAAGACAGGCTTTTTGCTTTCTGATGATCCAATCTTTAATTAGAAAAGCTTTTTTCCTGACAGATCTAGTATTAAGATATGCACAGGGAATAGATGCGGATGTGATAGGTTTGGTAGAAGTAGTGGTTCTGATAAGTTTTACTTCTCTTATTCTTTTTTTAAGGGTTCGTTGATGTCTTCTTTTATTGGAGATAACATTCTGTGGATTTGTTCGTGCACTATTTGTAATCTCTGATATGTTTATAACTTTGATAAATTGCTGTGAACCGCCTAGAACTCCCTGGGTATGGCGGTATACAAGAATAAAGTTATTATTATTATTATTTTTATTAATGTGATTTATTATGTCTTCTTGTGGGTTGATGATGTGCATGATTGATAGATCAGGGTAGTGGATTGATTGTAATTGTGGGTAGAGTGAGTTAACATCTTTGATGCTACCGCTTACCAGATAGATCAATAAGATCAGTAGGAGATTCATGTTTGCAGGGTAGTGTACTTCTTCCTGTCACAAAAGCTGTATAAGTTTCCCTAAAATTCTCGATTTATAGTGTGTATGGTTGTTAGGCAGAATGATATAGTTCTTAAGGTGACTCAAGGATTTAGTTCTTAAGATGTAGTTAGAAGCTGGTAGTGGTGGTTGAGTTGGGGGAGTTCGCTATCGCAACTTGAGACATACATACATCTAATATCTGTATTCAACTTGAGATATACATACGTCTAATACCTGTGTTCAACTTGAGATATACATACGTCTAATATATGGGTTAAACAGTCATTCCTGCGTCTAATATGTGGGTCTAATGTATGTGTCTAGAGTATGCATCTAATGCATGTGCCTAATACATGCATCTAATGATTGCGTTTGACGTAACAAACACGTGTGTGTCCTGTGTATCTGGAACATGCGTTTAGCAATCGCATACGTATCTAATACAAGCATCTAATAGTTACACATGCATCTAACGATTACACATGTCTCTGATGGTTACGCATGCCTCTAACAACTACACATGCCACTAGCAATTACGCAAGCCTCTAACAGTTATACATGCCTCTAACAATTACACATGCATCTAAGAATCTGGCAATTACAGCATGGAAAACAAAGTTTGGCAGAAATCTTAATGGATAAACCTTAGTAAAAAAACCTTAGCTGGCTGTCGGTATTGGTGGTAGTAGGCAGGAGGGTGGTAGCAGGTGGTCAGCTCTAGCTGCTGCGGGGCTAGGGTTCCCGGGTCGCTTCTGGGGGGGCGGAGCTCATACGCCCGGCCTAGTGAGGAGGGAGGTGGCTTGGGAGCCCTGAAGACGTTGGACTCGACGTGGGACACTGGAAACAGTGGGGGACAGGTGAGAGGACCAACTGCCTTGCAGAGGAGCTTGGAAAAAAGAAATCCGTGAGGCACTACGTCCGCTTCGCCTTGTTTTGCGCTGGGTCTGATCTGTGAGGTCGCTTCACAGAGGACGCTTTACAAAGGCGCGCACTATGGGGCACGTGCCTTTGCCGTGCGCCTTTGCTGCGCGCCGTTGATGCTGTAGATTTTAATCTTTATCCCCGCTGGCTTGGGGGAGGGGCGGAGCGGTGCTCGCACGCCTTGTTGGAGTGGGCTCCCGATTAAGTTGTTCAGCCTGCTGGTTTCAATGCAGAACAGAGAATCCTGTTGGCACTGTAGATTTAAATCTTTATCCCCGCTGGCTTGGGGGAGGGGCGGAGCGGTGCTCGCACGCCTTGTTGGAGCGGGCTCCCGATTAAGTTGGTTATTTGATTTGATTCAATTCCCTGTTTAACATATATTGTGCAACCCCCCCTCCAATTTGATCTACTCTATCCTTGCGATATAATTTGTACCCAGGTAACACAGTATCCCGTTGATTGTCCTTCCACCAGGTCTCTGAGATGCCTATTATATCTACCTCTTCATTCAGTGCTATATACTCTAACTCTCCTATTTTATTTTTTAGACTTCTAGCATTTGTATACAGACACTTCAAATTGTGTATTTTCCTTGCAACTAGAGGCTGTCGAGAAGACGGGGAAAATTTGAGTCTTTTACTCTGCCTTCCTCTTAAACCCTCCTGGTTTTCTTTCACCATTTTTGGAACTCTCTACCGGGATTCCCTAAATGTCCTGTTTCAATAGTATCCTCTAAGGATACCTCACACTGAACCATCTGCTCCTGAGTGACTTGTCGGCTTTCCCCCACATCTTAGTTTAAAAGCTGTTCTATCTCCTTTCCATGTCCCACATGATTTTGTAAAGAGAAAGGATTTAAAAGGGAGTGGGACAGTGTGCAGTCCTGGCTATGTGGACATTGGGGAGGGAGTGTTTTGTGTCCCACAAACTGACCACGATGTCCCATATGAACAGGAGGACCAGGATGCCATGGAGCCAGACCTGGACAAGGCAGAGGTGCTACAGCCCAAAATGGGTGAATTATCAGGGGAGAAACTGTTGATGACAGAGTACTTGGGGGTGAGTGGTAGCTCTTTTATCTCTTCAGTTCCTAAAATTCATAACCCCAAAACTCTTGAGAGCCATGACGTTTGGTGCTTCTCTCTTTCTATCTTCGTAGATCATGACCCATACTCAGAAATTAAAGAAGAGACTTCTCCCAGGCCTCCACCAGAGCATTGATGAACCCCTGCAGCGACCTGTCACACCCAGCTACCACAGGGCTGTCTGTCCAGCGTAAGCCACAACTTACAGTCCTTGCTGGCTAAGGCAACTGGTCCATAATTATTAGCTAGTTCACCTCAGTAATTACTGATGAGAGATTCTGGCTCAGTCCTGATTTCCTCGCTTCAGTTCTCTGGCATTCTGCTGAAGCAGGATAAGAAAGAGATACGAGCTGGAAACTAGGAGTGGGACAGCTGAAATCAAGGTATATGTCTTCATTTCATTTTCCCCATCAGCACATTTGAAAAAGTGACGTTAGGTTTCACCATGTTTAATTGAATCAGACATAGCTTGAGGAACAGCCATGGTAATCTTGAAAGCTTTGTCATCTGCAGTGTAAATATGTCCCATTTTCTTGCTGGGAGTAACTGTTATCCACTCATTCTTCTAAGACCATTTTTATGTATTTCCAAGGCTTGATATATGTTGCTAACTGGGTTTCAAGGTAAAACTTAAAAGAAAACGATATCTGAGAGAGAGAGAGAGCAATTGAGTTGGGATAAGTACAGGGGGAGGTTTCCATGTTCCTAGGGCCAAGTTTTGATGAGTATGTTGGACCTAGGGAAAGGGGATGGCACTTGTACACATTCAAAGCACTTATTTCTGTACCTGGGGCAATGGAAGATTCAAGGACAGGGTCACATGGAGCAGCGCTGAGATTGATCCCTCAACCTCAGGTTGCTGAGGCAGAGGGTTCCAGTCTGACTCGAGGGGCAGCAGCAGCAGCGATTCTGAGGGGGAGACGTGGAGTTGCAGGACTGTAGCAGCAAAGATACTCCTGAGGGGTGATTTGTCACATAATTGGTATAAAATTTACCACAAAGGATGTGTCAGAAAGGGTAAAGTTGCTCACGTGCTTAAAAAGTGTTCTTTGCTTGATGCAAACTTGGTGCAAGGACTGCATCCCCAATCCTATAGATGCCCCAGATTAAGGTTGCCAGATTTCCTTTTTAAAAAAAGAGAACACCTGGCCCCTCCCCATTCTGTCCCCAGCCCTGCCCTCACTCGAGGACTGTCCGGGTGCCCAGAAGAATTTCCAAAACCAGGAAATTTGTCTGGGTTCTGGAAGTCCCTGAGCTCAGGGCTGTGTCTAGAGGGCCTCTGGGCATGCACAGATGTCGACCCAATGATGTTACGCGCGTGTGCATGTGACATCATTGCGTTGGCACATGCACAGAGGCCTTCCAGATGCAGCCCTGGGTTTTCCTGGACATCTGGTAACCCTGCCCCGGCTGAGGTGCATTAAAATGACTTTCAAAATTATCCTCTCTGAGCCTTTCAAATAATGGAAATGAATAAGACTTAGAAGGAGCAGGTTACATAATATGTTATAATATGTTATATAATGTGTATATGGTGATTGGAAAGCAGTTGAAGGGTGGGTGGTGGGGGAAGGGGTAAAAATATTATTAGAATTTTATGTAGTAGATATAAAAGTGGTATTGTGTAATAATTTGTTGTAATTTAATATTTTGTGCACTTGATGTAAAATATGAAAATGAATAAAGAATATTAAAAAAAATAAAAAAAAAGAAGGAGCAGGTTAAAAGGTAGGAGGATTCTTTAATTGTAGGCTGGCACACACTTCCCAATAGGAACATAAGAATTGCCCTACTGGGACACACCGAAGGTCCATCAAGCCCAGGATCCTGTTTCCAACAGTGGCCAACCCAGGTCCCAAGTACCCAGCTAGATCCCAAGGAGTAAAACAGATTAGAAATAAGCAGTAGATTTCCCCAAGCCATCTCAATAATAAGAATAATAACAATAATTTTATTTTTATATACCGCCAAAGCCGAAGTAGTTTGAGGTGGTTTACAATAAGAAGAGCTGGACAGTCAGCAAAAAAAATAACAATGAAGTCTTTGAATACATGAATATTTGTGGGGAGGAAGACAGACAGAGTAAGAGTCGCATGTAAATAGAATACTGGGGTAAGGCTTTAAGAGTTCTTGGTTACAAATCGGTTAAACAGGTTGGTTTTGACTAGTTATCTGAAGTTTAGGTATGATGAGGAGTGCTTGATGATGTTACTTAGCCAGCCGTTCTGTTGACTTGCTTGGAAAGCAAGAGTTCTGTCAAGGAATTTTTTGTATCGGCAGGTTTTTGTTATTGAGTGGGTAAACATATGTATTCTGCTTGTAGGCCTGGTGGAACAGTCCAATTTAAAATGGGAGACCAGGTATAGGGGGGCCAAACCAAGAATAGATTTGAAACAAAGGCAGGCAAATTTGAACAGTATTCTTGCTTCTAGGGGCAGCCAATGGAGTTTTTGATAGTAGGGGATTATGTGATCCCATTTTTTTATACCGAGAATCAGTCGCACTGCTGAATTTTGTATGATTCGGAGTTTTTGAATGGTTTTCTTGAGAGACCCCAGATAAATGATGTTACAATAGTCAAGCAGGCTTAAAATGGAGGATTGCACCAGTAAGCGGAATGATGCTGTGTCGAAGAACCTTCTGATGGTTCTTAGCTTCTATAGTGTTGAGAAGCCTTTTTTGATCAGTTGCTCTGTGTGAATATCTAGAGTGAGATAATGGTCCAGCGTCACTCCCAGAATTTTTATGATGTCGACTATAGGGAAGTTATATCCATTCAGGGAAATTGTAGTGTCTTTGATTTTGTCATTTGGGCTTGCCAGGAAGAATTTGTTTTTTTCAGAGTTGAGTTTCAGTTTGAACTCAGTCATCCATGATTCAATTTGATTTAAAGTTAATGCTAGATGATTCCTCGTCTCAGGGGTCAGGCTTGTTAAGGGAAGGACTATGGTGATGTCATCGGTGCAGATGTAAAATTTGATTTTTAGTTTTTGCAGTAGATTTGCCAATGAGGCTAGGTAAATGTTGAACAGAGAGGGGGATAGGGGGGGAACCCTGTGGGACTTCACATGGGTTTACCCAGCTGGACTATTGATTATTATCGCTATGGACTAGGTACGATCGTTTAGTCAAGAAACCTTGGAACTATTTTAATACATTACCGGTGAGTCCAATTGTCTCCAAGCAGTCAATTAGGATGGCATGATCGACTAAATCGAAGGCACTACTCAAGTCTAACTGAAGGATTAGTGCACTAGAACCTTGGCTGAATAGGTTCAGGAGGGAATCCAGCAATGAAGCTATAACTGTTTCCGTGCTGAACCGGGAACGAAAACCTGATTGGTTGCCATGAAGTATGCTGAATTTGTCCAGGTATGATACTAAATCTTGGTTTACCAAGCCTTTCATCAGCTTCACAAAAAAGGGAATGTTTGCAATGGGTCTGTAATTCGATGTCAACTTGATAGATTCCTTGGGATTTTTTACAATTGGTGTGATTAGTTCTGACCTAGCTCCTTGGGAAATGTACCAGACAGTAATAGAGAGGAGAGCCAATCATGTAACTTGGCTTTAAAGGTGCTTGGAGCGGCTTTCATGACGTTTGGTGGGCAACTGTCTAATCTGCAGTACGAATCGGCATATTTCGAGTAGAGTTTGCAGAATTAATTCCAGGTGGGGATAGAAAAATTATTCCAGTACATGTCTACCCTGGGTTCGTCAATGTGTTGGGTGACCAGGTAGTTCAAATGGTTGATTGTGGAGGTGATAGGTTGGATCTTAGGTTATTGATTTTGTGGTTAAAAAATTCAGCCAGAGCATCGACTGATGGTGGGGAGTCTTTATTTGGGCGGGAAAAGGCCTGTATATCGTAAAGATTGTTAACTAGTTTAAATAGATTCTTGGTGTTGGTGTTGGGGAAGTCTATTTTTTTTGCGTAAAATTTTGTGCGTTTTGTAGTTATAAGTTTTTTGTTTTCTTTAAATTTTTTTCTCCAATTTGTTCTTTCTTTGTTATCTCCTGATTTCAGCCATTGTCTTTCCAGTTTTCGTAATTCTCTTTTTGCTGTTCCTAGCTCAGCGTCAAACCAGCCGTCCAGGTTTTTATTTCTCTTTTTTTTAATTTGATGGGGGCCATCTTGTATCAAATATCAAATATTGTGAGATTCTAATTGACTAAACCTGCAAATTCTTATCAATTTTTCCAGGCAGTTGGCTAAACGTGCAAATTGGCTAAACATGCAAATACTTATCAAATGGGGTTTTTTTCCAGACAGTTGGCTAAACTAGCAAATTAGTGAAACATGCAAATACTTATCAATTTTCAGTCAAAGGGTCCATGTGGAGGTCTTCCAAGATAGGAGAAGGTAGGATAGTTTGGTGGAGCAGGGAAGTTCTTCAGGTTGGCTAACCTGGTGGTGATAGGAAGGTAGGGTGGAGGGGCGGGGGGGGGCAGTTACCGCATCCGGAGTCAGACCTAAGACATGTAATGATGTGGGGGATCTTCTTCTTCTGCTCCGCTCGGCTGCGCGCCGTTCCCTCAGTCCAATTTGAATGCTCCTGCAGGTCGGGAGGGGCGGAGCTGGCTCACACGCCCGGCTGGGGGGTGGCTTGGAACGATGCTCCGTGAAGGAGCTGGCCCGGTCTGCTGGATGCTGCCGATTGAAGGGGGAGGCCCGACACGAGACTCCGTGGAGGAGCCGGCCACTCGCTGCTGAACGCTGCCGATTGCAGGTTCAGATGTGGGAGAGTTCCCTCAGTCCGATTTGAATGTTCGCGCAGGTCGGGAGGGGCAGAACTGGCTCAAATGCCCGGCTGGGTGGTGGCTTGGAACGATGCTCCATGGAGGAGCTGGCCCGGTCTGCTGGACGCTGCCGATTGCAGGGGGGAGACCTGACACGAGGCTCTGTGGAGGAGCCGGCCTGCTCGCTACTGAATGCTTTTTTAAAACCCCGCTAAGCTAACTAATTTCACCACATTCTCTGGCAACGAATTCCAGAGTTTAATTACATGTTATGTGAAGAAATATTTTCTCCAGTTTGTTTTAAATCTACTACCTAGCTTCATCACATGCCCCCTAGTCCTAATAATTTTGGAAAGAGTGAACAAGTGATTCATCTCTACCCTTTCCGCTCCACTCAGTATTTTATAGACCTGTATCATATCCCCCCTGAGCCATCTCTTCTCCAAGCTGAAGAGCCCTAGCCACTTTTGCCTCTCCTCATAGGGAAGTTGTCCCATCCCTTTTATCATTTTTGTCGCACTTCTCTGTACCTTTCCTGATTCCGTTATATCTTTTTTGAGATACAGTGACCACATAGTATTCGAGGTGCGGCCATACTATAGAGCGATACAAGGGCATTATAACATTTTCATCTTTGTTTTCCATTCCTAACATTCTATTTGCTTTCTTAGCACATTGAGGTGAGGGTTTCAATGTATCCTCAACGATGACACTGACTCCGAACGTGGATCCGAGCATCACGTAGCTATAGTTCGGGTTCTTCTTTCCCATATGCATCACTTTGCTCTTGCTCACATTAAATGAAGCAGATCTGATTGATAGAGCTGTTACAATTTATTGCTCAAATCTAATACAAACCAGCAAAATACTATAAATATTAAAGACTGAAAGAGGAAAAACCTTAGACCGCAGTGGTGTCAATGCACCATCCAACCCTATTCTCTATTATCAGCTTGAAAATTTCAGAAACATTAATATTTGTGTATATATCAAACTAACAGATCATGAAGCCTTTGAAACCCAGCTTTGATAGGGCTGGTTGGTCAAATCCAGTCCAACGCATTTCGGTAATCTGCCTCGGGGACAGAAAAGACTGTGTTTAACTGAATTTTTGGTGCAACTCAGGCTATCTTTAATATTATTTTGGGTTGATATCTTGAGTCTTCATGTGTGATTGATTATGTTACCAACAGCCTAATGCTCTTCCTCCCCCTCACCTTCCCTCCATCATGTACTTTCAGATGTTTTTCCAGAAAAGATAGCAAATCCCCCAGCCTCACAAGACAATTCCTGTCCTAAGGTGGGATGAAATAGCCACATGTTTTGAGCCGTAGTTTGTGGGTTGTGAGACTTTTATTTCATCAGCACAAAGAATCTCACAAACTAGAGACTACAGAGACGTAACATAGACAGGGCGAAGGGACCTGTTTGCTCTCAAAGGCTGGATCAGTCAGATCCGTCAGTAAAGAGCTTTTATCAAGTTGCGCTGCTGGGTAACTGTCCATTCTAATCCTATGGGCGACTTAGCGTTTACCTTTTGAGGGGGGAAGGGGGGTTTAGTACGAAAGATATGGGGGAAGCCCCTGCTTGCCCTGGATCGGTAGCATGGAATGTTGCTATTCTTTGGGTTTTGGCCAGGTACTAGGGACCTGAATTGGCCACCGTGAGAACAGGCTACTGGGCTTGATGGACCTTTGGTCTGACCCAGTAAAGCTGTTCTTATGAGATGGGCAGATCCTGCCTGTACAGAATAGCACAATTCACTCAGATAATATCCAGGATAAACTTGTGTGAGGTATGTTTGAAGGCATAAGAAACTGTCACGGAGGAATTGCTCATTGGTATGGCTGTCATTTAACACATGCAGGTATCAAGATTTGTGACTTCTCAATTTTTCTGTTAGGCCAGAAAATGACATCGACCCTCGTCATGCAGCAACCTCTGTCCGAGGCAACGCAGTGCAGTCCCAATATGGATCCCGACCACCCACGCGCAATGGCAGCAGGACCAGCGCATCGGAATACTGCCTCTCCTCTGCATGTAAGCCCAAGTTTCATGCTGCACATTGAGAAAACGGGATAACACTGCAGGAGACATGATTCAGTGAGCTTTATCATCACTGCTCTGTTCTGCCTCTTGCCTCCTATTTTCAAAGAGTGAAACCGACTGCATTGCTTATTTCCAGCTCTTAAATCTGGTGGTGTCCAGAGAAAGGCGGCCATCCTGCTTCCATGCAGATTTTGGCAGAAAGATAACTGATGTCGTGTTTTCCGCTTATTAGGAACATTTGGTTCAGATGATTGACGGTCTTGCACTTTGCATTATAACAGCTCAAACTCCTGACAGCCAAATACAGGGTAATTGGTTCCTGTCTATTTGGGACATAATTTTCAAAGCTCCGTGTGAATAAATGTTTGTAAATAGCCTCTAATGAAATTGTCTGACCTTGTACAGGACCTCTCAGAACAACAAAATAAGGGTCTGGGACTAAAACACCTCAAATTACTTGAAAGCCGTCTCTCAATGCACACAAAACAGTGAAGGGTCCTCTTAAATGTTAGTGGTTAATATTAAGGAGGTACAGTCAATTCAAAGGCAAAAACGGGACTGGGAGATTCTCGTATAGCTAAAAGTCTCATTTGTTGGGTTTCCAAAGTACAAAAGAAAGACTAGAAAACCGTAGGGGTCGTTGTTCAGGCTGGTTTAAGTTGTCCTGAGAGGTTTCTGATGGCCGCTGATATTCATCAAGTATTTAACCAGGCAAAGCCAGTGAGTATCTTCTCTGACCACTGTGGCACTGTCCAAGCAGTACCTGGGGCAGAGTCAGGGAAGAGCTCGATGTTGTGTGGTCATGTAGCTAAGTGGGTGGTTAGGACCACACAAAAGACACCCACTTAGCTGTGTGGCTTCCAGTATTGGCCGGCACCCGCATAACTTCCAGACTGCCACCTGACCACAGATAATTGGTGCTGTTACCCAGACTTGGCCTGTCAGCGGCTTAAAACTGCCAACCGCATATAGACTAATATTTAGCGAGAAAGGCAGTGTAGCTTCAGATGTCTAGTTTAGACACTCACAAATTAAACAGGAACCAAAGTAGAAGCTTCACTTACACCTGCTTGCTCTGAGCCCAAGCAGAATTGTGAATCGTAGCATATGGGGGATGCGCCCGGCAGAGTACGGCACAGGAACCCAGCAACCTTTTCTAGAAGCATCACACGGGACCACCTCAGTCTACTCGGTGCCTCAAAACCTATTTGTGCTCTAAAGTCTGTAAATCCTGTCATTGTCATGTGGTCTTTCACATCTACCGATAATTCTTCATTTTTAAATTGATTTTCTTTTTTTGGTCTAAGCCAGTTTATGGTCTTGAGCTCCTGGCAGGGGTATTTTGTCATTTTGTAGTTGTTTGATGTCATTGCACCTATTCTTCTGGATGAAATGTCCCATAAGAATCTTTACAGCTCCCCGAGGAGTTATATTCCTCTAACTAGTGAGAGCATCATATGTGACAGTGGCAGGTGGGAACAGACGCACATGTAGCCAATGGCAGTAGAACCGTATTTCATCTTTCGTGTCTTGCTGCAAGAACTCTGCTCATCAGCCAGGCAGGTCCAAGAGTATCTGTCATCCCAGGCAAACTTTCAGCTATACGTCCCCCACACCCAGAGGTGGTCAAGGCCTTACCGCCATGTCCAGAATCTCATGCCCCCAAGTGGCCAACAACCCTCTTTCTCCTCTCTATCCCCCTCAGGTGGCCAGCAGTTCCCCTTCCCTCCCTAACCACACCTCCTCATTCCAGCGTCTTACTTTCCCCCTTCCTGGTGGGTGGTCAACATCTTACCTTCCCCTTCCTACCTCTCTTCCAGGACCCAGCAATTCCCCATGTATTCTTTGCCTCCACCCCCCCAAGTCCAGCATCTCATCTTTTTTTCCCTACTTCAGCCCCATGTCCAGCATCTTCACCTCCACCCTTTCTCTATCATCTGCTGCCACCCTACCTCTTCTTGACCACTCCAAAGCTACCTATCACCGGTACAGGACCTTTTAGTGCTGTCATGTTCCTATTCCCCCTCCCTCCCTCCCTCAAGAGGAAATACATCAGTGAGGGCAGAATATGAAAGTGCTTGAGGGTTAGTGAATATTGAAAGGTCCTGTACTGGCACTGAGTAGATTTGGAGTGGACAGGATTTTCAAAACTATGCTTATAGCTGAAAATTACAACATGGGAAATATGTAGCAAACCTCTTTCATCCTACCAAATGTAAAGTTACATTATCATTCTATCTGCAATAACCCTTTTTTTTTTCTTCTTCCCTACCAATAGCAATTGAAACGGAGACATCAAGGATTTTCTCACCGGTTCCTAGAACAGATCAGCGACTATCAGCCTCTGGTTCTCTGTCCCCTCGGCTCATGAATTTGACACTGGATAAGGTTAATGAGCAGTCGAATGGGTAAGAGTAACATAGGAAAATTGCAAATAGAGATTCAGACCAGAGTATTTGACCACTGAGCTGTATACAGGGGTTACAGGAACTCTCTTAAATACAGAAACAGAGGGAATTCCAAACAGAGATTCAGATAAAGAGCATTTCACCACTGAGCTGTATGTAGGATACAAATAAGGAAAAAGCTGGGCTTTTTCCAGACCATAAACGTCACAAGGAGAACTTTCCCATCTTGGTCAGACTTCTTCTGGTTTATTTAAAATTTCTTATACTGCCTAATCAAACCTTCTAGGTGGTGTACATAAAGGTTAAAACCATCTATTAACTAAAATACAGTTTAAAAACACACAACATCACTATGGAAAATACTAACTTTAAAAGACTAAAAAAATAAAAATTTACAAACAGAGACAAAAGGGAAAGAAGGACTGGAATTACAATATGTAAAGAAAAAGAAAACATTTGAGGGAAAAACAACAATAGGGAGGAGAGCAGGTAGTAAGAATCCTTCTAGGTACTAGGTGGTCCTTAAAAGTCATGGAGGCATCTTCCTGTTGTGGGCCTCCGTGGTTTGTCTCCCCTCTAGAATTTTCTTTCCTAACTGACCTATGCCATCCTTGCTGAGCACTCTAGAGCTAGGCCTTAAGGGGAACCAGCAATTCCCTATCCATTCCATCACAGTAAGTATTATACTATCATTCACTATTACCCTTTGCCCCAGGAGAGCCAAAGTCACTGACATAAAAACACTGATGACAAAATGATCAAGATATGTGGGGGGGGGGGTTAATGTATATGGTTTAAAAAAAGGTTTTGACAAATTCCTGGAGGAAAATTCCATGGTCTGCTATTGAAGCCACTGTTTGCCCAGGATCAGTAGCATGGAATCGTGCTACTATTGAAGATTCCAGTATGTTGCCAGTCTTTGAGATTCTGGAATGTTGCTACTATTTGGGTTTCTGCCAGGTACTTGTGACCTGGATTGGCTACTGTAGAAATGGGAAACTGGGCTAGATAGACCAATGGTATGACTCAGGGGCTCATTTTCAAAGCACTTACACACACAAAGTACCTGTTCTCCCTTCAATCCCCTTTCCACTCCTTGTCTTCCTCCTTCTCTCTTTGTTCCCTTCATTCCTCTTTCCTCTCCTTGTTTTCCTCCCTCTCTCTTTGTTCCCTTTATTCCTCTTTCCTCTCCTTGTTTTCTTCCCTTCTCCACTCATTCCCTTCTTGTTTTCCTCTCTCTGTTCCCTTCATTCCTCTTTCCTCTCCTTGTTTTCCTCCCTCTTTGTTCCCTTCATTCCTCTTTCCTCTCCTTGTTTTCCTCCCTGTCTCTTTGTTCCCTTTATTCCTCTTTCCTCTCCTTGTTTTCTTCCCTTCTCCACTCATTCCCTTCTTCTTGTTTTCCTCTCTCTGTTCCCTTCATTCCTCTTTCCTCTCCTTGTTTTCCTCCCTCTTTGTTCCCTTCATTCCTCTTTCCTCTCATTGTCTTCCTCCTTCTCTCTTTGTTCCCTTCATTCCCCTTGTTTTCCTCCCTCTTTGTTCCCTTCATTCCTCTTTCCTCTCCTTGTTTTCCTCCCTCTCTCTTTGTTCCCTTTATTCCTCTTTCTTCTCCTTGTTTTCTTCCCTTCTCCACTCATTCCCTTCTTCTTGTTTTCCTCTCTGTTCCCTTCATTCCTCTTTCCTCTCCTTGTTTTCCTCCTTTGTTCCTTTCATTCCTCTTCCCTCTCCTTGTTTTCCCTTCATTCCCTTTTCCTCTCCTAGTTTTCTTCTCTATTTCTTCTCCCCACATTCCCCTTTCCTCTCCATGTGATATTTCCTGTCTTTGCTTTCTCTCCCCTCTTCTATCTGTATTCCCTATCCTTTGCCTTTCTTCCCAGCAGTAATCGCTGAGATCAACCAGACACAGAAGAAATGTCAGGAAAGAAGTCTTATTTTATGACGTGAGCCAAATAATTGCCCCAGACATTCAAACTGTTGAGGTGCTGTATGAACTGGGGGTTTTGATTACTCTCTATGAGCTGTAACTACTGTTTATTTTGGAAAGATCACAAATAAAAAGTAAGACCTCCTTTCTCCTCTGATGAGTTTATTTTTTTCCTTCACCGTTTCTTTGGTAGCTTCAGCTCTGCTTTTAGCAGCAGGTCCCACCTGCCTGGAAGCCCGGAGACAGCACTCCTGAGTCCCAGGAAAGGACACACGCCTACCATTGCACCACAGTTCTCTCAATCTGGACCTCAGCAAACCAGTCGCCCCAACTCTGCTGGATCATCCACAAGGAGCAGGCAGAGTAAGTAGAGACCTTAGTGGCTCTGCATGGGAGAAGCTTCATCAAAGGCATTGGAATGGGGTTAACTAAAGGTGCATAGCACCCTTAAAACTGTACTCCCCTCCACCCCGTCCCCCTTGAGTTGTTTCTGTCTTTACTTTCTCTCCTCCAGTGTGGTGACTGCAGTAAGACCAAAAGCAGTGGGAACGGCAAGTGTGGAGTCTGGAGCAGAGGCTCAAGGCTCCACGCAGCTGGCCCTGATGCTTTTGTTGTTTTGCCGGTGTGAGTGTTGCCATCCTGGGAGAGGGAGGTAAGGTTATAAACACATCGCAGGGGAGGTGGAAGGAAAGAGAAAGATGCTGGAGACCACAGGAGGGGAAGGAAAGGAAAGAGAGAAATGTTGGGCATCTTTTTTTTTTTTTTTTACGGGGGGCTGAGAGAGAGGGAAGGAGAGAGATGCTGGACACCATGGGGTGTGAACTATGGGATAGTAGAGAAAAGGAGATGGTTTATTTGGACTTGTTAATCTGCCTTTGCTAATTTGTAAATCAAAGTAGTTTTCATGCTAAAAGATTTTTAAAAAGGAATCAAAGGAAAGGATGTATTGGCTTCAGTTTTGGAGGCTGAATCTGGCCAATATAAGGAGACTTGAAGCGGCCCAGAGGAAAACTACAAAAATGGTAGGGAGTCTGCACTAGAAGAAGACTAGAAGACCTCAACTTGTCTCCTCTGGAGGAGAGGAGGGACAGGGGTGATGTCATGAGGACTTAAATTGAGGTTGAGGGATGGTAGATTTAGGAGTAATGTTGGGAAATTCTTTTTCTCGGAGAGGGTGGTGGATGCATGGAATGCCGTCCCGAGGGAAGTGGTAGAGAGGAAAACAGCGATGCAATTTTTAAAAAGTGTCAGATGAGCACAGAAGATCTCTTAATTACGCTACATTACAAAGCTTTTTATATTCCACCATAGCCCTTATGAATTCCAGTTAAACAGCCAATATTGGAAAAAATCATTGAAACAATCAGTTCAAAAATGTATTGAATGGGGCGTGGCTTGGACGCGAATTCTGATGGTTGGGTGAGTGAGTAGCTCCGTGCATCCAAGCCTATTTATAGAAAATACTACAAAAAAGAATTAAAGTTTAAAAGAAAAACGGCTAAATAACATCAAAATATGGCATCTAGCAAACAAAATAAAGGAGAATCGATGGCTGGAGGATCCGGTACAGGAAGCAACAAAAGATCAAAGCCGGAGCCTAGCACTCCTCCTTCAAAGGTGCCATTACCATCAGACGAAAGCCCCGACGTTATGGAGGAATTACGGCAAATAAAGGAGATTGTTTTAGATAGCAATAAAAAATTACAAAAAGCAATGGACGATGCTGCAATCCTCACTAAAAGAGTGGAGGTGACAGAAAACAGAATAACTATTTTGGAAGAAAACTTGGAGCAAATAAATATGGATATGAGACACAATAAAACAATATGGAAAGAGGTCACAGAAATTAAAAGAGATCTTGAAGATAGCCGGAATCGAGAACGAAGAAATAATTTAAGAATTATCGGGATGCCGGAAGGGGTGGAAAAAAACGACCCTATAACTTTCTTGGAACAATTTTTGCCTAAAGTGCTGCCATTAAAATTCAAAACTGCATTAGAAATAGAAAGAGCACACAGAATTCCAACTCAGAGGAAAAACTCACAAATGGGTCCAAGAACTTTAATTTTTAAACTCCTGAGACATCAACAAGCAGTAGAAATTTGTCAACTAGCCAAAGAGAATAAAAATCTCAAATGTCAGGACGCAAAAATACACATTGTCCCTGACTTTGCAAGAGAAACGGCATTGAGAAGAAAACAATTTCTAGACTTGAGACCCCAATTAAGATCCCTGGGGGCTAGATATGGGCTCCTATATCCGGCAGTAATGAAAATTACAATTAATAATACAACTCAAAATTTCTCGGACCCGAAAAAACTACAGGAATTTCTTGAGCAACATGAACAACCAATGTCCTCTTAAGAACATCTGAAAGGATCTTTTCAAAATTAATTATCTACATATATTATAACTTTTGACTTTTGATAATATGAACATACAGGAAAATTTCAGTTAAAACTCAAAACTTCTAATACAACGGATAGAATCGCACGTGGATGGAACTATAATTTGAAATACATGGAACGTTCTTAATAAGAAGCAAGAAGAGAACATTACCCTCAGGCCAACTTAAGGACATAAATTTTATCTGATCTTCATAATTTGATTCTGGATTCTATAATAAAATAGACTTACATGTAACATCGTGGAACTGAAAGGGATCCGATTGAAATCTTAGCGCAGAATACTGCTTTTGACTCACTGACCTTAAAGTAAAATAGTTGCTGATTGGCTATAGAAATGTAAAGGGCGTTACTTGCAAGGGAAGAGAAAAACTCCTTCAATCATATTAACAAATATAATGTCAAAGATAAAAATAGAATATGATTGGTTAAATTAGGTGATTTCCTGTTAGAGGAGGTACTTCCGGATAAGTTTTGCGTTTCAAAAGGATCGGAAGGGAAAAAAAAAAAATAATACACAGGGCGTTCTTATTTTATCTACTGATCCTCCCGGTAAGATCCAAATTTCATTTTAGAAATTCTCCTGTATATTCCAAAAAAAAAAAAAAAAAAGTCATATTTTATGGTTTAATAACGTCTTATTCTAATGCTTCGAAGTGATAGCACTGTTGCTATTTTGATTTGCTGGCTCTTCTAGTTTTCATCTTAGGAATTCTCCTATGCTTATGATGCATTATATTTTCATATATATATATATATATATATTATAAACTAAGAATATGTCATTTTGATGTTTAAACACTGTTATATTGTTGTTCATGAGGTTAAAGCTAACTCCTGATTTAAAAAAAAAAATAATAAATTTTAAATCATCTGGATGCAAGGATCTTATACTATATTATTGAGGATAATGAACAAGCTTATAAATGATTAAGTATAGATAAAGATTCCCTTATAATTCCTATATAATTCGGATATAGATCCTCAGATTTTATATTTAGGATAACAAAAAAGGGAAAAAAAAAAGGAGTAATTTAATTGTAGTAATTAAAGTTGAATTTGGTAATAGCTTGTGGGAGTTATTTATACCTAACCTCAATCTGCGTATCCAAGTTTTCGTATTTAACTGGGGGTGGGAGGGAGGGGAAGGGGGGAGATATTTAATGAAGGGATGGGTGAGGGTAGGGGCTGGGACATTATAAAACATTTAGTACATTGGGATAAGTTATTAAAAATAATTATTTACTGTTCAACTTTGGGATATTTGTGCTTTAAAAATTTTAATGGATCTTAAGATTCTATCTTTGAATGTTAATGGTCTAAATCATATAATAAAAAGGAAAAAAGCATTATTATTTTTAAAGAGGCAAGATGCGGATATATGCTTTATACAAGAGACCCACCTTTCAAATATTGAATCAAATAAGTTGGAAGGAGGTTGGGTCAAGCATTGTTTTTTCTCACCAGCTATAGGGAAAAAAGCGGGTGTTGCTATTCTAGTGAATAAAAAATGCTCTGCTTCATTCAAATTAAAAAAACTAAACTAAAAAAAACCTCCCAAACCCCAAGAAAGGAAAATGACTAGGGGAAAGAGACAAAGACCAACTGAACGCTCAATCAACTGATGTTAAAAATTAATAACTGCTTAAGCGGGAGAGCCCTCAGTCACACAGCCGCCACTGGGAAAACCCAGGGAAAAGCTGACGCGAATTACACCCAGAAGAGTGTTAACTGCGAAACATCCCCGGGCTCTCTCCGCATAATAAGTGAATAAATAAAGTGCAACAATAAAGTGCTATGAAGTGTGAAAAAGTAATTGAATAAAAAAACACACCGTTAAGTTAAGTTGAAATTTAAATGAGTGTCCAAATCTAACCAAGCTGAACACAAACTAGAAGAACTTAGCTTCTCCGTGTGAAGGCAGTCAGCAAAGATGGCTTCGTCCTACGGGTGCACACCCCCTTCTTCAGGAACTCGACTGCGCTGGGTCTCTCAGTTTCTCAGACACAGCTTGGAAAGCGAGGTAGAAAATGGCTTTTAATTCAAATTAAAAGCATCAGATATTCATGGAAGATGGGTAAATGTGGAAATGAGCGTGGGAAATACTACCATGACGTTGTTTAATATATACGCCCCTAATTCGAACCAAAATGAATTTTTTAAGACTCTTCAACAATTGATTTTGCCACTGGCTACTTCAAATCTAATAGTAGCTGGGGATTTTAATGCTGTTATGGATCCTCTATTGGATAAAAACCCAAGTAGATTTATGAAATCTATGGGATTAGATAATTTGGTACAATCTTGCGATTTGACAGATATTTGGCGAATACTTCATTTTGATGGACGGGAATTTTCTTTCTGTTCTCATGTTCATAATTCTTTTTCAAGAATAGATTATATTTTTATTTCAAATAATTTGGCACATCAGGTGTCACAAGCTGCCATTGATCCAATCATTTTATCTGATCATGGCGGGGTCTGGATTGAAATTAAGATTGCAGATCAAAATACTCATAGACCAATTTGGAAGTTTGATAATACATTGCTTGCTGATCCAATATTTTGTGAGAATCTTCAAACAAAAATGAAGGATTATTTTCAATTGAATGATAAAGACGAGATCTCTATGGAAATATTATGGGATGCTTTTAAGGCATCAATGAGAGGACAAATAATTTCTTATTCGGCTTATCTTAAAAAACAGATTAAAAAACAATTTTTAAATTTAGAAAAAGAGATTAAAATTTTAGAATTAAAACTTATAGAAAAATGGGAATATTCTATTCAACAAGAATTGTTAAAACTTAAGGGGAAATATAATGAGATTTCATCTAAATTGATCAGGAAAGATATATTTTCTCAACAAGCTTTGTATTATGGTAACTCAAATAAGGCGGGAAGAATATTGGCAAATTATCTTAAAGCGAAAAAAAGGAAATCAAGATTAATTGCCATTAAAGATGAAAATGGTGAAACATTTACACAAATTGAGCCTATTTTAAAACAGTTCCTAAAGTTTTATAGATCTCTTTATTCTTCCGAGACTTATTTAAATAAAGAAAAAGATGGTTTAGAATTTTTGAAAATGTTAGAGGGTCCAAAAATTCCTGAACATGTAAAACGAAGTTTGGAAGAACCAATATCACTAAAAGAATTAGGAACAGCTTTGAAGTCCCTTAGAGTTGGATCCGCTCCAGGTGGTGATGGATATACGGTAGAATTCTATAAAACATTTCAAAATTTTCTATTGCCCTATTTATTAAATCTTTATCAATACCAACTTAATAAAGGTTCTATTAATGGCACTATAGCAGAATCTTTAACTATTGTTTTGCCAAAGCCAAATAAAGATCCCACTTTGGTTTCAAACTATAGGCCAATATCTTTAATAAATGTAGATGGTAAATTACTAGCAAAAATATTAGCCTTAAGATTGGCTAAAGCTTTCCCTCATATTATAGGTATGCATCAAACAGGATTCGTTGCTCAAAGACATTCATCTCATAATACCAGATTGGCATTCCATATGTTATACTTAACAAAGAAAATGAATGAGCCTACTTTTGCTGTTTCTTTAGACGCAGAAAAGGCTTTTGATAGAGTAGAATGGACCTTTATGTGTCAGGCATTGGAATGGTTTGGTATAGGTCCTGGATTCATACAAATAATACAAACATTGTATAGCTCCCCTTCTGCTAGATTATATATTAATAATACTTTTTCAGAAAAATTTTATTTACAGAGGGGAGTTAGACAAGGTTGTCCCTTGTCTCCTTTACTGTTTGATATTGTTTTAGAACCCTTAATATTAGCTATCCAACAAGTAAAGGAAATACAAGGTATACCACATTCAGATAGAGAATATAAAGTATCTGCATATGCAGATGATTTACTATTGTATTTGAGGAATCCAGAATCTACCATTCCACATTTACTTGAGTTGATTGAGAAATTTGGAAAGTTCTCAGGATATAAGATAAATTGGAATAAATCAAAAGTTCTTCCATTAAATGTACACTGTACAAAAGGATTATTTGATGCATTCTCTTTTGTTTGGAAGGAGGAGGCTATTAAATATCTGGGAATTTGGATTACAAAAACAGTGGATGAAACAATGAAAATTAATGAAAAAAGCATATTACAAAAGGTGACAGAAATGTGTGAGCAATGGAATCCTTTGCATTTATCTTGGTGGGGAAGAATACAAACTGTTAAAATGATGATTTTGCCTGTAGTTTGTTACCAAATGGGGATGATACCAGTTTTCTTTCATGAATCTTTTTATAAAAAATTAAATAGGATTTTGACAAAATTTATTTGGCTTGGAAAAAACCCCAGAATTGCTTTAGTGTCGTTGCAAAGGCCAATTGTGGAGGGCGGGGTAAATTTTCCCAATTTTTATAGGTACCATCAAGCCTATATTTTACGTCAAGGTATGTATTGGATCCTCCCAGAGCCCACTGATAATATTCCAGACTGGTTCTGGTTAGAATGGAGACTTATGTTTCCCTTGCGTCTTAGTCATGTAGTTAGTATCAGAATGCCAAGGTTATATAAAGAGCATAAAATATTTATGGATACTTGGAAAACTCTAAGATATATAAGTAATCTAACTCCTATTCCAATAAGTAAATCAACAACACAAACGATTTGGTTAAACCCCAAGATCAAAGTTGGCGGTTTTAAAATCATCTGGAAACATTGGATGATAGCAGGTATTCGTATTTTGGATGATGTAATACAAAATGGTAAGTTGCAACATAAATTTGATCTTAATAAGTCACAATATTTTAGATGGTTGCAATTGAAGCAATCCATTCAGGCAGGGTTCCCTGAATGGAAAAATCTTACTAATTATCATAGTTTGGAATTCTTATGTTTCCAGATGGATTCAACAGATCATAAAGCCGCACAATGGTATAAATTAATATCTGGATTTGTAAATAAAAAACCAAAAAATGGTCTTAGAGACATTTGGAGCATTGAGATAAAGCACCAAATTACTGCATCTCAATGGCCACGATTTTGGTCTTGGAGGTTAAAATGTACGGTGTCAGCATCCACGAGACAAACTTGGTTTTTTCTTTTACATAGAGCTTTTTGGACCCCTGTTCGTTTACAAAAGATAGATAGTTCTAAGTCTAATAGATGAAGTCGGAACATTAGACCACCTTTTATTCTATTGTCCATTCATCTTAACATTCTGGAAGTCAATTTGGCCTCAAATCAATAGGATGTTAGACAATCCGGTAGCCTTGACATATGATACTATTTTATTTGGCACAATTATGAGAGCAAGAAGTCAAATTTCGGCAAGCAACAACAAATTACTGTTTATTTTAACTGGAATAGCAATACAGCAAATAACATATAATTGGAAAAAACATGACATGTTAAACTACAATTTCTGGTGGAATTCTGTATGCCATATATACAAAATGGAACTCACCATTGCAACACAAAAAGGCTATGTGAGTAAATTTCAAAAAGTCTGGGGACCGTTAACAGATTTCTGTAATGAATGATTAACTTTTCCCATGATAAGATATTTGAATAGAGGGGAATGGGGTGGGATTTTATTTCTGATTATTACATACTATATCAATATTTGAATGAATTTACAATAAAGTTGATTTTATGTATTATTGATTGGGAGGGAGGGAGGGGTGGGGGATTATTATATTCAATAAGAATTATATAAATTTAGATTTCTTGCATAATATTATAACTTTATATAATATTAATTTTCTAAAGAAATGTTAAATTTGATGTTAATATATGAGTTAATCAAGTGTGTATATTCAAGTTTCTAATGAGTTTATTTGGAACACTTGTTGTAACATAAGAAAATGAATAAAGATTTATAAAACAAAAACAAAAATGTATTGAATAAAACTATGTTTAAAAGCTTTCTAAAAATGAAATAATTAGTTTCTAAGCTGACAGTGAGGGGAAGTTTATTGCAAATAGTCAGAGCTTGATAACTAAAAGAAGCACTAAGTTGACGGAATAGCTTAATTGATTTAGGCGATGGAAAGTGTGAACAGAATTGACCCTAAATCCAGCAAATAAGAAGGAGTTAGGCCTTGTAAAATATTAAAAACCAATACAGGAGCTTATAAGTTATCCTAGCAGAAATTGGGAACCGATGTAATTGAACAAAGTAATTTCATATTTGGGAATTGAGAATATGACTTTGAACTGCAGTATTTTAGGAGTCTTGTACTATACCCAAGATTAACTATGTTCCAATAATCCAATTGCGAAAGAATTAATGACTGGGCCGCTATCAATTTAAATCTTGCAGGTTCCAATAGGAGGAAGCTCTAAGAACTATTTGTTCAACTTTCTGAGTCTATAACGCCCATAATTAGAAAACATTTTGCAAAATATTGTTGGTTCCCTGAAGCAGGAACGAAACGTGGCATGTCGGAACCAGTTTAGCCCGAGTGGCACATGATGTTAAACAATCGTATTTTTTACAAAAGCCTTTTAAATATGCGATGATTGGGCGGTGAGGCAGTAGTGTTGGGGTTTTCCTCTATTATTGCCTCCATGACTCTGAGCATAAGATTTACTTACAGTTGATGTATTTTTGAATAGCACATTTTGAATACCATTAAGAGTGATTATTACTAAAGAGCAAAGCAATGCTTCCGTACTATAACCCACTCTAAAGCCAGCTTGGATGGGGCAGAGCAAGTTATAATCCGCTATAATAAAAACCCTAAGCATGCATGCGCACTTCAAACTCCATGATACCTGGGTTCCTGATCCATAGCTCCATGGCCCCACATGCGCAGTAGAAGGAGCCTGTGGCATTTTGCGTTCTGCAGTTTTCTGGCTCCTTCTACTGCGCATGCACGCAGGCTCCGGAGGCACGGAGTTTGAAGTGGCGAACACCATGGAAGCAACTCCCCCTCCCGCCCTCACTCCATCTAACACTGAAAAGGAGGACCGTGCACTGAACCAAGGAGTCACGGGAAAAGAAGTCTTAGGGAAGGAGGATGGCCAACCAGCCTGTGATCCTCAATGTGTACAACATGGTGAGGAAAGCCGCTAAAGCTTTAGGGGCCCCGCAGGCAACAGCACTGCTTACCGGCATCAGGGCACTCAGCACCAGCGTGACCGAGAGGCATAATAAAGTGTTTTTGTAATTTGAGATGGGAGCGAAGGAGGGCAGTATGATAGTTTATTAAGGGGAGAGAGAAAGACAGGGAGAGCGGCCAGGGAGAAAGACAGACAGACAGCGGCCAAGGAGAGAGACAGAAAGAAAGACAGACAGACGGGGCAGGGAAAGGGACAGAAAGAAAGAAAGACAGACGGGGGTGGGAGAGAGGCAGAAAGAAAGACAGACAGGGGGCAGGAAGAGAGACAGAAAGAAAGACAGACAGACGGGGCAGGGAGAGAGACAGAAACAAAGAAATGCCTAAGTCTATACATCTATTCTAGCAACTGTTAATGTAACAGGCTTAAACACTAGTGTCTGAATATTCCGTCAATTTAAAAGCAGACTGAAAACCCATCTTTTTGATACAGTCTTCAATCCTTAACCTTACTCCTCTGCCCTCCAACCCAGCCAGGGACTCTTTTCTTTGTGACTCTGTGGAGCGCTGCGAGCATCTGGGAGTGCTACAAAAATAATTAATAGTAGTAGTAGTAATAGTAATTTGGTTGTAACCCAACCTTCCATAAGTTTTGTAAACAACAGAAGAGTTGCAACAGGCCTATAATTTGTAGTATCCAGTACTTTCCCATTTGGATTTTTTTAGTCTATGAATGGGCAAAGTTTCACTATCTGAATCCCGCAAAGGGGATAGTTCGGATAGGCTGAAGTGAGCTTCAAAGGTAACTCCAGTAGTTAGAACCTAAGGACAGTATAGGGTGGACTTCTTTTTTTTTTTTTTTTTGTAAATCTTTATTCATTTTTATACGTACAGTAATAGATAAACACATTTGCACATTGAGAATATCACTTAATATTCAGCAATAATACCAATCATAAAATCTTATCTCCCTCCCTTCCCACCCCTTCAAAATAGGTAATTAAATTACTTTATATAAGATGTTATACTTAAATTCCCCCCCTCCCTGAAAAATGAACTTTAAGAATTAAGGGAAAAGTAACAACTAATCATTACAAAATTTTGTTAATGGCTCCCACACATCTTGAAATTTCCTAATATATCCTCGCTGTGTTGCTATTACTCTTTCCATTTTATACATATGACATAATGAATTCCACCAAAAATTATAATTTAGTCTACTCCAGTTCTTCCAGTTAGAAGTACTTTGTTGAATTCCAGTTATTATTTGATGATATCTGACTCTTTGCTTTCATTGACATACCAAATAATACAATATCATATGACAATATCACTGGATTTTCTAATAAACAATTAATGTGGTCCCAAATTGATTTCCAAAAAGTCATAATAAATGGACAATAGAATAATAAATGATCTAAAGTCATATAGGGTGGACTTCTAAAGTTGTTTAGTGATTGGAGAGAGCGGGCTTGGGAGTAGGGTATTGGAAGGGAAGAAAGGCTTGAAAGTAAGTCATTGTTCGAATAGAAGCCAATGAAAACTTCTGAAAAAGGGGGAAGAGTGGGCGTCACAAAGTAGTCTGGAGATACTGGAGTTGAGGCTCCCTCAACCAAAAAGACGTTCATTGTCTAGAGGGTGTGCCAGATTGACTCTCATTCTTATCCTGAAGAAAGGTGGTTAAGCATACATCAGGCAAACTTTAGAGGTAAAGTTCAAATTATCCCAGGGCTTCCCATTCTTTTTGTGGCTGTGTAAAACTGTAGAGCCCAGGTAGGTCATGACTCCATTTGGGGTCCCTACTCTCAGTTTGGGAGGTTCTGAATTGTCCTCCATCATGAACTTCCTCAGTGTCCTCTGAGTAATACCATCACTTTTGGAAGCTTCTTTGTAGATTAGACTAGCAGAAGAGTGTTGTCAGATCTTCCATCCTGGAAATGACAGTCTGTGCTTTGTAAAATTTTAACGTTCACTGAGGTATTGATTAGAGGAAAGGTGTTATATACCCTGAAATTATTGTTCTGTGATTGTGCAGGTAATGCTGGCCAAGAGCAGCATCAGCACTGTTTCAAGGGGAAACTTCTCAGCAAGGTGACCATTACAGTGCAAGCGAGTTATGAAGGGAAAAAAAAAATTTATCTGTCCGCACGTCACACTTCAGGTTGCCAGTGTTTACCTGAATTGAATGTAAGCTCTAACGTAGTAAATGATGTGTGGAAAAGGCTTGTATGATTCATCCAGTGGCGAGAGTAGTACCTGTCACTCTGATGTGACTTCCTGTTTCAGGAGCAAGCACTGGGCATTGTTCCCACACCTGCCTGCTGCCACCTCTGTTGCGCAGACATAGAGGAACTGGTGGGGAGAGAAAAGGGACAATGCTGGTTGGTGGCGAGATGGGGCAATACCGGATGGTGTGAAGAGAGGGGGAGAGAGAAACATGATGGCAGATAAAGGCCAAATGGCTGGGTAGTGAGGGGTGAGGTCACAGAGGAGAGGGATAGAGACATGGAGGTCTTTGATGGCTGGGGAGAGAAAGATAGGGCAGAGATGCTTCATGATAGGAGGGAGAGTTGGCCAGTTTATGTAATTAATCTTGCAATTTCATTTTTTAAAGATTTGTGTTTATGCAAATTAGAATCAATTTACAAGATAGTCTTAGACCGAAAAACAGGATGAGATAGAGAATTATATCCTCCATCTTACTAATAAAGTCAATACTACTTGCCTCTAGTATGTTAATTCTCTGATATCATGTAACGTCGCCTCCGGGAAAGATAGGCCAGAGTTTTTAAGCCCTACATTTCCGGTGCCTAATGCCACTTCCGGCATAACCCATGCCTATAGTGTGAAGGCGTGATTCCAACACCAGAGGCATTTTAAATTTAACATTGCTTGCTATTTCAAACGATTATCTTAGGCGCCGTTTATAGAATTTTCCTCCTACCTAAGCTGGTAACAAGTTAAAGGAAACCGTGACAATTGAAGAGGTTCAAAGAAAAGAAACTTCAGATCCTCCTACTAAGGATACATTAATGGAAAAGTGGCCCCAATCTCCCTGACTCTTGGTCTTAAAAGCAGAAACTTCTGTGGTACAAAACAAAAGTTGTATGGAAAGAAAATTAACTTCAACAGTTGATCTCAATTTGATTGTAAGGACAAGCTCATATTTGTGGTGGTGGAAGTAGCTTTTGGCTCTAACATAGTCAACTCTAGAAGTAGCCAAAAAATCCGATTCACCATTTTCTTTCATAATTAGATTGTAAGCACTTATGAGCAGGGACCATCTCTTGTGTGTCTGGTAGCACTATAGAAATAATAAACAGTAGTAGCCCTAGGCGAAAGGTTAATTGTTTTAGGCAGTTCCTCCTTTAGAGGGGAGACATTGAGTCAGAAAGTTGCATCTGAATTTTAACTCTAACTATTTCACACTGTTTTTAAGGAAATATAAACATAAAAACATGACGGCAGATAAATGTAATGTAATGTAATGTAATTTATTTCTTATATACCGCTACATCCGTTAGGTTCTAAGCGGTTTACAGAAAATATACATTAAGATTAGAAATAGGAAAGGTACTTGAAAAATTCCCTTACTGTCCCGAAGGCTCACAATCTAACTAAAGTACCTGGAGGGTAATAGAGAAGTGAAAAGTAGAGTTAGAGGAAAATAAAAATAAAATAAACATTTTAACAAGACAGCATTGATCTAAATACTTTGGGAGGTAGAAGAGAGGAGAGAAAGGAATAGAAGCAGAAGGGGGAGACGTTGAACAGTAGAATTCTGGAGAAATTTAAATGATAGAAATAGAACAAAACAAAGACAAAAGGCAAAACAATAGATAAGATTAAAGATAAATCATAAGCTGGAAAGAAAAATAAAATAAAACTTTGTCTTCAATCCACGGTTTCAGCGTCAGTGATGAAGTGGAGCAAGTAAGTTTAGGAGGAGCGATGACGTTTCCAGAAAAAGGGCTTCTTCAGGGAAGAGACTTGGCCGACAGTCCCAGGATGTCTATGTCTCCTCCCCTGCGATGTTCTCCCATCCATGCATTCCCTCCCAGACACACTGCCCGTGCCCCAGCCGCTCCAAGGAGGCTGCCCCAGATGAGGCCCACGGTGAATGCAGGATTCTCTCCTCTGCGGGAAAGCCGCCCGGAGCCGACAGTCGATCTTCATAGCGGATTGCAGGGGGGGAAGAGTTCACACTCTTGGTAGGATCGGGTCTGTGTTCTCTCGGTGGTTGTGGCTGGTCTCGTTGCTGCTTAGGTGTAAAAGCAGTTGATCTCCACTGCTGCTGATATTTAAAAGCAGGCAGATTGATCTCTCCAATGGACTGCAGGGGGAGGAGTTCACAATCCTGGCAGGATAAAGGCCAAATGGACCATCCGCAGCATCCACTATCTCCTCCTCTCCCTATTGGCTAAGGCTCTTAACATTTGCATCTCCTCTCCCTATTGGCTAAGGCTCTTAACACTAGCATTGTGAGGTCATAGAACTTTCTGATTATAGAAACTTGATGGCAGATAAAGACCAAATGGCCCATCCGCAGCATCCACTATTTCCTCCTCTCCCTATTGGCTAAGGCTCTTAACATTTGCATCTCCTCTTCCTATTGGCTAAGGCTCTTTCCACCTGCATTGTGAGGTCATAGAGCTTTATGGTTATAGAAACCTGATGGCAGATAAAGGCCAAATGGCCCATCCAGAGCATCCACTCTCTCCTCTTCTCCCTATTGGCTAAGGCTCTTAACATTTACATTTCCTCTTCCTATAGGCTAAGGCTCTTAACACTTGCATTGTGAGGTCATAGAACTTTCTGATTATAGAAACATGATGGCAGATAAAGGCCAAATGGCCCATCCGCAGCATCCACTATCTCCTCCTCTCCCTATTGGCTAGGGCTCTGTGAGGTCATAGAGGCATTGTGAGGTCATAGAGCTTTCTGGTTATAAAAACAGAGAAATATGACGGCAGATAAAGGCCAAATGGCCCATCCAATCTGCCCATCCGCAGTAACCATTATCTCTTTCTCTCTCTGACAGATCCCACGTGCCTATCCCAGGCCCTCTTGAATTCAGACACAGTCTCTGGGAGACTGTTCCACGCATCTACTAACCTTTCTGTAAAAGAGTATTTCCTTCGATCACCTCTTAACTTCATCCTAAGCTCTCTCACTCCAGAACTTCCTTTCAAATAAAAGAGACTCGACTCATGCGCATTTACCTCACGTAGGTATTTAAACGTCTCTATCGTATCTCCCCTCTCCCGCCTTTCTTCCAAAGTATACAGATTGAGATCTTTAAGTCTGTCCCATACGCCTTGTGATGAAGACCACATACCATTTTAGTAGCCTTCCTCTGGACCGACTCCATCCTTTTTAAATCTTTTTGAAGGTGCGACCTCCAGAATTGTACAGAATATTCTACATGAAACCTCACCAGAGTCTTCTACAGGGGCATCAATACCTCCTTTTTCCTACTGGCCAGACCTCTCCCTATGAACCCTAGTGTCCTTCTAGCTTTCGCTGTCACCTTTTCAACCTGTTTGACCACCTTAAAGTCATTACATACTATCACACCCAAGTCCCACTCCTCTTTCGTACACAAAGTTCTTTATCCCCTAAACTGCACCGTTCCCTTCAGAGGCCAGAATAAATATTTGAAGTGTTAAACAATCTTTTTTTTGTTACAATAAGTTGTGAGAAAGGTACTCGTTGTGCATTCTTTGCTGATTCAGAGGCCCCATCAAGTCTTACTTTTATTAGCTTTCTCCTCAGTAACACAGTAGCACTCTGGAAGAATCTCAAGGGAGAAAATGAGCCTGCCCAGTCCAGTGCACTTGTCGGTGTTTGCTCGTTCCTCACAGATCTGTTTGCAGTACAGGTGTGTGGTTGTGATAGCAGGAAAGCATGGACAGGAAGCAGTGCTGTGAAATGGGTGAACTTCAGGGGGGAGAGGTCGCCTGGCAGAGCAGATCGCATTGTTCAATACTGTGCTGTGAACCAGAACAGATGTTTCCCCTTTGTTATTTCATTTGGTTGTCATGTGTAAGCCAGGAACAAGGAGGTCAAAATTCCCTGAAAACGTGTTGATTTTTCTCGCTGAGTAAAAAACTGATACAATTATATCCCCATTACTAAAAAGGGGACAAAGTCTTGGGTAACATTGCTTGGTCTGAGCATAGGAAAACAGTCCAAGAAAATGAAACGTTGCAGTCGCTTCTATGCTGACAGGAGAGCAGCGTCTGGCAGACACCTGAGGGTTTGGAAAGGGTCCATGTAGAAGAAAGCAGTGGCTTCGTGAAACCTGAGGCTTCTTGTCCTCTCTCCAGAGCTATGGAAGGAGAAACAAACCCCGGATACTTTTGTGAGCCACCCCTCTCTCCCTTTCTTTGAAGGGGGAATAGGGATAGTGTTCTGGATTGATGGCCCAAGTTGCTCAGGTGTTCACTTTGCCCAGATTTTCTTGAATATACTAAACGTCTGGTCCAGTCCTGTATCTCAGGCTGTAGCATCGGAAACAGTTTTTGAAGGTGATGATTCCCTCATTCTGTACCTCTCACACACTGCAGTCGTGCTTCTGAAAAGTAGTTCAAGTTGCCAGCACTTTGATGTATCAGGTGAGTAAGGAGACTAGTTTTATGTTACTTACAGATGAAGATGGAGTCCCATAAAGATGTAACTGAAGTCATTAATGATTAAGATGAATTTGGCATCGTTTTGAAGGCGTTCACTCAAGGTGGTGTACAGCAACAATAAATTAAACCTAAGCAGTGGCGTACCAAGGGAGGTTGATGCCCGGAACGGTGGCACAACCCCTCCACCCCTCTTTCCCAATGCTTGGACACCTCCTTGCCCCCTGCGTACCTTTTGAGATGTTCGCCAGCATGGTCAATATCTTCTTGCTGGCCTCAGCTCCTTTCTGATGTCCCTGAAACCAGGAAGTGACATCAGAAGGGAGCCGAGGCCGGTGCAAGCAGCGTCAGCGAACATTTAAAGAGATAGGTGTGGGGGCAGAAAGGAGGAGAGATGCCAGCGCTCCCCGTGAAGACGCTGCCAGTGAACCTAAGCAACATTAGCAGTAATCCACTGGGCCCAATTGCAAAGGTTGCCAGAGGGAAGGAAGGCTTTACTTTTCCTCCTGGTCTCTTTTCCTTGAACTGCACTCTCTAGTGACTTCAGGCTTCTTATCACTGACAACCTCCTTCTCTCTTCCTCTGCAGGCGGCCAGTCTAAGAGGAAATGAAGACAGGATCAGACCCCAGCTCAGCTGACACCCAGGGGTGGCTCATTCCATGCCCCTCAGCCACACCGAAAGAAACTCTTGCAGATGCCTGCAGAGCCAAACATGTCTATATTTATGATGATTTATTTTTGAAGGTTCTGTATGATGCAAAGCGTAAGAGACTCGCATCCATTTTACTATTTGTACAAAAAGGAAAAGACCATTATGTTAAAGGCTTGAAGAAGAGGCAGCCAGTTGGCCTGTCAAAGGGGAGAGAGGACAGGTCATAGCAAGGGCAGAAGTTTGCCGCTCAGGGCACAGAAGAATGATTAGCCCATACCAGGGACAGAGTCAAAGAAGTGCCCTGCTCATAAGGTCACACTGCAGAAAACGGTATTTCCCAACTGCTTTGGCATGTACGAGAAAACAGCACAGTCTGTTCTTGGTAAGTTTGTTTATGTTAATAGTTGCCACTGCAAGGATCATAAGCTGGGTAACCCTAAACCTTCCATGGCACAGAACGTTTTGTGTGCAGTAAGATAAAGATCTCCTTTTACAGAGTGACTCATTACTGAAGGTTGGTTTCTAGCCTGGAAAGAACTTTGTCTTTAGGAGCAGACCTCTCATCCCAAGGATTTTGCTGGCACATAAACCCCCAAATGCTAGAAAGTTGGGCACCCAACTTTATTGTATATACAATGTATAGAATGTCAGTTGACTTGATTAGCGTTAATAATCAGTGACTGAGTATAATTGGCAGCAGTTAGTGTTTACAGGTGCAACTTCCCTTGGTTGCTCTCAAATCCCAGAGCAGGCAGATTGAAAGGGGTCAGGAGGGCCAGAGCAGATCCGGAACACGTGCGCCTAACTGGCTGACCCTATCGAAACCTCATTCACCCTTCCTCCACTCTGAGATGAGGGGGGATTGTTTTTGTCCCCCTTTCCCAGGCCCCTTGGATGCACTCTGAAATATGCAATTTGATTGGCTTATGTGCCCCTTCATTAATTATACACACACACTTGCATAATTCCTTAGGGAGCATCTAGTAAGGGTGAAATAATGTGGCCAGGCCATGAGGGTGGGTGGCCTAGAGAGGGGCATAAGCAGCAGAAGAAAGGAGGTGTTCTGGGTACAGTTTTGGCGGTTGTATCTCTTGGAGGGCATAAAAATGTGTTTTAAACAAAGACTGCAAACATGGTACAGGGTTTGTAACAAAAGAAGTATGAGCAGAGACTGGACATTCGAAAAGTGGTTCCCAAAGCTGTTCTGGAAACTCCAGCAAGGCAGGTTTTCTGGATTTTCATCATGAATATTCATGAAAAGGGTTTTGCACACAATGGAGACACTTCTTCAGTGGAACAGTGCCAACGAATAGCTCCCTTCCTTTCCCCCTCTCTCCTTGCCCCCGCGCTCCCTTCCTCTCTCAACATTTCTTCTTCTACAAATGCCTTATCCAGTATTTTTATCTATTTTCTTGTTGTGTATGTCAGTTGTAACCCATTCTGATCCCCCAGGAGAATGGGATAGAAATCGAAATAAATAGATAAGACACTGCATGCAGATCTCTGTCATGAATATTTCTTGTGGATATCCTGAAAACCTGAATGGATGGGGAGCTCCCAGGACACATGTGGAAATCACTGCCTTAGAAGAAAGGAAGGATAGATCCAAGGTTGCAGGGTTGGAGACTTGAGGGTAACATTGGGAAGTACTTTTTCATGGAGAGGGTAGTGGTGCCTAGAAACCCCCCCAGTGGAGGTGGTTGGGAAAAATAGCGATGAACTTCAAAAGGGCGTGGGAAAACACAGAGAAGAGTACAGAAACAAACTCTTCCCTAAAGAGAATCCCTATTTAGAAAGAGGATGGAATCAAAGCAAAACTTAATGAAGACCTAGAAGGAATAACCTGCGTGGAGCAATGGGTTGACAGGTCATGTGTTGGCAGTTCAAATGGATCAGAAATCCTCAGGTCATGGGTCTGTATATTCAGGAGGTGGCCCATCTTTCTTTTGTGTTTTTCTTGAGTTGGCTCTAACCATTAAAGCTACATTGAAAATGTACTAGTTCAAATATTACATCACAGTTATCTATCGCAATGGTCATTTGAGAGGGAATGTGTGGAAGTAGCGTTCTCATGGTTAGCAAGGTGGCTGAATGCTGATATGGGATAGATAATGAAATTGCATCCCCAGCCCCAGTCATCGTGTCAGATCTCTAAAATCCTCCAATGCACAGTATTCTGGGAGAGATGGATCAGCCCATTTAAGCTACCAAGTCAGGTTTCCAGCATATTCACAATGAATATGCATGAGAGACATTTGAATACCACGGAGGCAGTGCACGTAAGTCTCTCTCATCATATTCATTGTGAATCTTCTGAAAACCTTGCCTACGGACTGCCAAAACATCTGCAAGGACATGAAGTGACAGAGTCTGTTAGGTATCCTTGGTGGTGAAAAGAAAACAGAGCCTCAAGTACCTATTTTCCACAACAGGGAAATTCTGCTGCCATTCTCTCTTTCCCTTGCTGACGTTTCCCCCCCCTCCCATCATCTTCATAGCCTTCAAGAGGGCTACCACTTCATTCCTTGAGACCTAGAGCGATGTTTGTCAGCTCGATCCTGGTTTTCAGGATATCTGCAATGAATATGCATGAAATAAATTTGCATATAATGGAGGCAGTATATAGAAACATGATGGCAGATAAAGGCCAAATGACCCATCCAGTCTGCCCATCCGCAATAACCATTTGTATATTCATTGTGGATCTCCTGAAAACCTTGCTGGAAAGGGCGTGCTTCAGGACTTAGTTGAGAAACACTGCTCTAGAGGCAGCCTTTTTAAATCAGGGGTGAAAATTTGGCTGTTGGCACCACCATTGGCCACATGGCATGCATGTGTAAACTGTATATGCCATCTAGTCTTTATCTATTGTCTCATTTCTGTGTAACTTGCAGAGCAAATACAAACAACACAATCTTCCCAAGGGAAGCAAGAAACTTCCCCTTTCTCTTTCCCTCTGCTCTACTTGCTCTTAGGGGCCCATATAGCCTTGAAACACTGATGAGGTGTGGCCTCTGTGATCTCAGAACCTCTCAGAGCTGCGCAACCTCATGCCACCAGATTCTCTTATGATGCAAAAAAAACAACCTCCAAGGCCTTTGCCCTCACACCTAGAACAGGTGAAGACAAGGTTGGCTCTCATTCTCCCAGCAGTTGATCTTTGTAGGCGACCCCTAAAAATCCCAAGGTTCTGGACATAAACCCAAGGGGCTAGCGTAATGCCCTTAATTTCTGTGTGATGTATCCAATTAAAAAAGCATAGCCTTCAGCTACCATTCCCAAAGAAGCCAATAAATTGTTGGTAGTTAATATAAGCAAGAGCAATGAGAAACCACTAAAGCATTAGCTTCAGAGATGCTCCAGGACCTTCCCGTCATCTGTATAGACTATGGGACACAGAAGGTGCAGTGTTGACATCCTGCCCCTCGATCAGCCGCAGTACATGGAAAAATCATATTCTGAGTGCCATCAGGGTGCGTCTTAACCTGCCAGTTGGTTACACTGAACAGAAGATGCCGACGTAACTCTGAAAACTCTTAAGGCTGCTGGTTTAGATTCTTTAATTTGTAAAGTTTCAATCTGTAGTTCTTATTTTTTCATTACTGTTTATTATTTAAATTTTTTAGGCTTCCAAGTAAAACTTGTACTCACAGTTAATCAGGAGGTCCTTTGATTAAGGTGCGCTAAAGATATTCTATATGTCTTAGCATTGAGCGCACGCTAAATCGGTTCGTGCACCTTCATAAAAGGACCCCCATGTGATTAACGGTATATTATTTTATTCCTCCACTGCAGCTCCTTCTGACTCTGTGCAATGGATGGTTAAGTGACTTGCTCAGAGTCAGAAGGATATGCAGTGGGAGATGGAGGAATAAATAATATTTCACCTCAATTAAAATTTTAATCAAAATGCACCCTAGAAAGCAGCATTGAAGCTTGCCTCTTCACACTGACGAGGGCTCGAGTCATTATTCTTCACAAGGACTTTGGTCTGACCCAGGAGGCCATCACAACTGTTGGCTCAGACTTCTTTACTTCTGTTTTGGGAGAAACTCATATTTTTAGGTAATATACAAACAACTTTGGTTGTATTAATAGTCTAATAGACATAAACATTTATTCAGCTTACTGGAAGTTTTATATAACAATAGAAGATGGCCCAGTGCCTCCCTTTTCAACATCTTGATCGCTCTACTTTGAACCTTTTCTAGCACCCCTATATCTTTCTTGAGATAAGGAAAAATAATGCGATACATTAGTTATTGGACTAACTTCAAACGTTTTATGATGAGCTTTCAAAAGTAGAAGCTTCTTCAGGAAAATCTTGTCATAAGGGGGAGTTGAAATATAAATTACTGGGGGTTCAAAGTTCATTACCCTGCATTTCCAGACCATTCTTCAAGCTTCACTAAGTCCTTCCTCATGCTATCCACACCATCAGGGGTGTCGACCCTATTGCAGATTTTGGTATCATACGCAAAGAGGCAAACTTTTAACAGGTCACCTTCAGCAAAAATGTTAAAAAGAACAGGCCCAAGAACTGAACCTTGCAACACACATCTCTTTCCCTAGACTGAGCCCCATTTACCACTACACTGTCACCTTCCACTCAACCATTTCCTAACCCAGTCTGTCACTTTGGGGTCCATACAAGGGCACTCAATTCAGTGGCGTACCTAGGGTATGTGGCACCCTGGGGCACATCATTTTTGACAACCCCCCTCCATGTAACAAAATATTTTTTGTAATAACCATGAAACGGAATAAATGGTCATAATAAAAACAGGCAGTGAAAATTTTCTTTTATTGAACCTCATATATGTAACCATTATTCCAAACATACCATAACATAACATAAATTATGTCTGAATTGTCATGACATCAGAAGTACATATGGAGTAGTTGCAGGTGATGCTTGGGACAGTTCTGATTGTGTTAGTTCGGTTTTATGTGTTTTTTGAATAGAAGGGTTTTTATTTCTTTTTTGAAGGTTTTGTAGTCTGTGGTTAAGGTCAATAGATTGTAGAGTTGGGGGTCAAGTGTTAGGAGGTTGTCGAACAGATTTTTCTTTTGACGTTTTTGGTTGGAGGGTGTGTGAATGGTGCGTGAGTTCTCCTATGTCTGGTTGAGGTGGATTGAATTATTTAGCTGAAGAAATTAGTTACCCCCCCATTCCACACACATTAATTCTCTTCCATTTTTGTTCCCATTATAAAAAAACACTGATAAGTTCCCAGAAAAAAAATACATTAAAATAAGAAGTGAAAACAAAGGCCCCTACAGATGAGAACATAACATAAGAATAGCCTAACTGGGTCAGACCAATGGTCCATCATGCCCAGTAGCCCATTCTCATGGTAACCAATCCAGGTCACTAGTACCTGGTCAAAATCCAAAGAGTAGCAAGATTCCATGCTACCGATCCAGGGCAAGCAGATGCTTCCCCCATGTCTTAATAACAGACTATGGACTTTTCCTCCAGGAATTTGTCCAAACCTTTCTTAAAACCAGCTACGCTATCTGCTTTTACCATAACTTCTGGCCACTTCATTTTTAAGCTGAGATCTTTCCTTCCAAACAGAGACCTTGCTAGATGTCAAATACAGCACAAGGTAACTTCACACGGACTTAGCTGTGCAGGAAATGTGAATCTCCTCATACACCCACCATATAGTGCAAAAATGTGCAAAGGTATGTTTTTTTCTTTCGATCACTAAATAGCTTAATGCCACACAAGCAGCGCTGTTACAAACATATTCTGAAAGTCAATGCTAAGGTTAACAAAGTTTCCTTCCTTCAACCACAAGGAGATACTGACAAACCACTGGAAGAGATCCCAAAACAACTACCCAGGCACAACACCCAAAGACCCACTCAGTGTGTGAACCAGTTGAGTAGAGTGGACTAACTGGGGGCTGGAAATGGGCCCAGAGTTTGCTCAGCAAAATTTCCCAGACCACCTCTTCCTCTCAACACATTGACACGCTGCCACCACCACTAGGAACACCTCACTGGGTAGGCCAGCAATGCTTATAAACTTTATAAAACACATTATTATATTTTCTTATAAAGCACATATTTTAACTGAACTCTCTGACATCCTCAGCCTTGCCATTCACAAAAATAGAAGGAAGAAAAGTTCCCATTTCCTACTGTCTCATGTCCCCGGCCTATACAATATTTTTCTTCTGCAGACCCTTCAAAAGTCTGACCAAATCCTCGTTTCACTTGCATTATAAAGTACTGAGGATGCCATCTCTCCCCAATCCCAGGTCCTAAAGTCTAAGACAGTAGCGCAAACTAGTGCTGCCCGATTAAGGAAAAAAAATTTCGATTCGATTCAGCCTATTGAATTGGTTTTTTAATTCAATTCGATTTTCCTGCCCAATTGGGTGTTTTTTTCAAACATCCTGGTGGGTTTATTTTATAGCTTTTTCACCCCCTTTGGCTTCTCCTAACCACACTGGCGCTGAGGTGTAAACCAGTGGTTCCCAACCCTGGCCTGGAGGACCACCAGGCCAATCAGGTTTTCAGGATAGCCCTAATGAATATGCATGGAGCAGATTTGCATGCCTCTCACTTCCATTATATGCAAATCTCTCTCATGCATATTCATTAGGGCTAGCCTGAAAACCCAATTGGCCTGGTGGTCCTCCAGGACAAGGTTGGGAACCAGTAGTGCAAACAAAATAAAGAAACAAAAAGGACTTTTCCTCTCTCTGTTAAATCCTAGCTCACATTTGCGGTCTAACACCAGCTCTGGCAGGATACACTTTTCAAATCTGACATATTGTAATCACAAAATAGAAAATAAATTAGTTTTTCTACCTTTTGTTGTCTGGTTCAAATCTTGTTGGTCCCAGGCTCTGGTTGTCTTGCTTGCCATGGTCTCCTTCTTTCTTCTTTCTCCGTGCTAACCATCAATCTGCCATCTCTGTCCTCCACTTCCGTTTATCTTCCCTCCGGAGGTCTGGCATCTTTCCTTTTTTTTCATCTCCATCCACAGATTCACCTTTTCTCAACTACCCTTTCATCCAGCATCTCTCCCTCCTTCCCCACCATCCCAGGGTCCACCATCTCTCCCTTTCTCTTCCCAACTATTCTCCTATCCAGAATCTCTATTCCCCCCTCCACACCATCCCTTGTGTCCAACTTCTCTCCCTTTCTGTTCCTTTCCTCCCTAAATCCCATTACCCACTCCTCTGTTTTTAGACCCATTATTTCTTCCCCCAAAGTCTGGCATATGCATGTATCTTTGAACCCCCCTTCCCTCCCTCCCTCCCTCCGTGTACTTCTACACCAGGACCTCACCCCTGAAGGCCTGCACCCCCCCCCCCCCGAAAGACTGCACCTCCCTCCCGAAGGTCTGTCCACACCTGAAGGCCTGCACCCCCGAAGGCCTGTCCCCCCCTGAACCCCTGCACCCCCCTTAAGGCCTGCACCCACCCTGAAGGCCTACACCCTACCCCTGAAGGCCTGCACCCCCCCCCGAAGAACTGCATCTCCCCCCGAAGGTCTATCCCCCCTAAAGGCCTGTCCACCCCTGAAGGCCTGCACCCCCCGAAGGCCTGTCCCCCCTTAACTCCTGAAAGTCTGCACCCCCCTGAAAGCCTGCACCAACTGAAGGCCTGTCCCCCCTGAAGGCCTGTGCCCCCCCGAAGCTCTATCCCCCCTGAAGGCCTGTCCCCCCCTTGAACCTCTGAAGGCCTGCACCCCCACCTGAAGGCCTGTCCCCCCCTGAAGGTCTGTCCTCCTGAAGGCCTGTACCTCCCCCCCTACACTCAAAGGACTGTCCCCCCTCCACCTCCCCCCCGGGAAGGCCTGTGTGTTCCCCTCTGGCCTCCCTTTACCCGATTCCTCTTCAAAGCAACCTGCAGAAAGGATCGCAGGTACTTCAGCGATCCTTGCAGATTGCCATAGGCCTCCTGAGTTGTCCCTCTGACCGCGGTCCCTCCCCTCCTCTGACATCAGTTTGCTTATTAGATGCCAGTGGAACCATGACATAGGATTTGATGACATCTAAATATACCAGATCTAGTGCTCTCCCTCTATTCAACCTCTTGTCGCCCAATCAAATAAATTAATCAGATTTATCTGACAAGACCTGCCTCTAGTGAATCCATGTTGTCTTGGGTCCTGTAATCCACTGGATTCAAGAAACTTTACTATTCTCTGTTTTAAAAGTGTTTCCACATTAATTTACTTACCATAAAAGTCAGACTTACCATTCTGTAGTTCCTTATCTCTTCCTTGCTTCCACTTTTTGTGGAGAGGGACAATGTCTGACCTTTTCCAGTCTTTTATACCAATCCTGACTCTAGAGAAGCATTGAAAATGACATCTAGCAGAGTTGCCAGAACATCCTTAAGTTCCTTCAGTACCTTTGGATATATACCATCTGAACCTATCACTTTGTCCACCTTTAGCTCCTCATGAACACAGATCTCTGAAAATCATTCAGGGTCTACCATACCTCCATCCCTATTTATGTTTATCTTTTGGAGTCCCACTCCCAACATTTTAAGAAAGGTTTGGAAAAGTTCCTGGAGGAAAAGTCCATAGTCTGTTATTGAAAAGGACATGGGGGAAGCCACTGCTTGCATGGAATATTGCTACTCCTTGGGTTTTGGCCAGGTACTAGTGACCTGGATTGGCCACCATGAGAACGGGCTACTGGGCTGATGGACCATTGGTCTGACCCAGGAAGGCTATTCTTAGGTTCTTATGCTTCAGTTGTGAACACAGAACAGAAATATTTGTTAAGCAATTAAATCTTATATTTATCCAGCTTCTACATACTCCTCCCCCTTCACCTTTGAGTCTCACAGTGCCACTTTTGCACTTCTTCCTATCACTAATATATCTAAAAAAAATGTCTTGTTCCCCATTTTACCATGTTGGATATTTTTTCTTCCAGTCATATTTTTGCTTTCCTGACTATTCTATTAGCTTCTCTTAACATTTCCAGATATTTTTATTTGATCTTTAGTAATATGAAGTTTAACCTATTTTCCTGACCTTTTCAGTTACTGCTTTTGAGAACCAAAACGGCCTTCTTTTCCTTACAAATGGTTTGTTGCCCTTACGGCTGCTCCTTTCGGTTTTGCCCATGGCGTCTCTATCTCTTGCTTTTGCATGGAATGTTGCTGATATTTGGGTTTCTATAAAAAATGTATAAAAATATATCAGTTTGGGAGAGGTCATGGAATTCAGAGAAGGAATTGGCATATTAGGGAAGTCTCGACTTTTCAAAATTACTGAGTTCAACTGCGCAATCTGGGCTCTTTCCAACTACTTTAAAAACATCTGAAAACTTGACTATTTTCAAAGTTGTAAATTCCACTTCTCCCCTTACTATTCCAAAATCATATTGTATTTGTTCTCTTTGCTAATTTTTGTAAACCGTGCCGAGCTCTATTGTTTATAAAGAAGATGCGGTATATAAGCCTAAGGTTTAGTTTAGTTTTGAAGATGGGAAGGCTACAGTGGAGAGGGAGGATTGTGCTTAGGAGCTGTGATTTGTCCTTAGCAATGTCACAAAAGTGGGCAGACTGGGTGAATTATTTGTTCTAACACTCTTCTCATATACGCACTCCTGTACACTTATTTAAAGCAATAACAGAGCTTAGCAACTGCAGCCTAAGAACCTATAACACGCAGGAAGTATTTCTTCACAGAAAGGGTGGTGGATCACTGGAACAAACTTCCGGTGCAGGTGATCAAGGCCACCAGCGTGCTCGACTTTAAGAATTAAATGGGACATTCACGTGGGATTCCTACGAGGGTCGAGTTAAGGAACTAGGTCATTAGCACTCAGACTTAATGAGGTGGGTCAGTAGAGTGGGCAGACTTGATGGGCTGTAGCCCTTTTCTGCCGTCATCTTTCTATGTTTCTAACTCTGTCTAAGAGTGCAAAGAACATAGTAAAGCCCAGTATCACAGTCTTGCCTGCAACTTCAAGGACACCCAGACGACTGCTTTTGGATCTCAGCAGAAAAGGCAGCTCCTTCTACTGTTGAAAAAACGTGCTGTCACCAACACTCAAACTGTACCACAGACTGCATGGGGACCTCCAACAATTGAGCTCAGTGCCTTTGTCGGTGGATGCCATCTGATTCTGTCCCTCAAAGCTTTAGCGTGCCATCTCTGCTTTAAGCCAATGTAATTCTGACAGTCTGCCGACCATGTCTCCATTTCCATAATCCAAAATTGAATCATACATCTGCATTCTGCACAATCTACAACTGTCTCAGCAATTGCCAAAAGATTAAGGTGAGGAAGATTATGGTATCAGGCTCATAAAAGCTAGTATCACAGTTTCCACAACTGCTTATGCCTACTACTTATGGGGAATGTAGGAAAAACCCGAAAACATATCTGTTCCTGAAGTATTTAGGGAACTGACCTGTACAATCTTAGTCCACAATATCTGATCTCTGGAGCTCTTAACTTTGTTAATTCTACTCAATCTGTAGCATCTTTTAATCATTGTAAACCGCATAGAACTTCACGGTCCTGCGGTATAGAAACTGTTATTTTTATTATTATTAATACATAATTGGGAACAAGTTGGTAACGTTCCATCTTCTCTGAGGATTTGATATAAATAAATTAGAGTCCCCCCTCTTAACTTTCCTAAAACCAGATGATACCATTCCAGGTTTAAAAGATCCATTACCACTGATTGGTAACAAAGGGGGTAATTTGAAAATGAGTAGATCATTTTTTTACAAATTTGACACCAAGTAATTCTTAAAGGGGCAAGAAAAAAATAATAAGGATTCTTCAGGACAGCGGACTCCACTCTAGATGAATGGAGAAGATAACTGAAATGATAAGGTTTCCAAAAACGAAGTTCTACAGAAGTCCACGAAAAATAAGATGTGGAAAGAAACCAGTCATGAATATGTCTCATATGACAAGATTCCACAAATTGACGCAAAGAAAAAAGACCAAGACCACCTCTACCAATCCTTATAGTCCACTTATACAATGGAAGATGAGGTTTATTCCCTTTCCAAATAAATCCCCTAAGAAGTTTATCTAATTGAAACTCAACTCACCGATACAGAATAAGTGGAAGCATCTGGTAAATATACAACCATTGAGGCGAAATAATCCTATTGGAAAGCACAATACACCCCATCGAAGAGACTGGAAAATGGCGCCATGTCAATAAACGAGACTTGGGGCTCTTTTTACTAAGCTGCGTTAGTGTTTTTAGTGCGCGCTAACCCCTGTGCTACACTGAAAAAGTAACGCCAGCTCTGGGGAGGTGTAGTGCAGCTTAGTAAAAGGAGCTCTTAGTTTTCTTTAAGAAAGGTTGTATATTAATAGGTCAATTTAAAGTGGGATTCAGAGATCTGAGAAAGATAACATTCAGATGTTCTTCCAGAAGGAAAAAAGTATTTCACAGGGATGCCCTGAGCTTTACGACAGTGCCAAGAATTATCCATACTCCGAGCAGCCCTCCACAGTTTGTAAAGGAAATTGCTGGAGACCACCAGAGAGCGTAGGGGATTATAAACCTCTTGGTAGTTTCTTATTACTGTTACTTAGTAATTTCTGGGTTATAGATACAGCTTTCTCCAAACTATATAACATTACTAGCTGATGCCCCGGCGTTGCACGGGTATTTAATTATAGCAATAACACTGTAAATGGATTCAAATAAAGATACTTTATAGTGGTGAATGAAATTATTTTTTTACAGCTTTATAAAAAGTACAATATTCAAATTATAAAGTGAAATATTTGACAAAATGAATACAATACAACTAACACAAAACTTGATTATAAACAACATTTTTAGTTTCACCTCCAGGAGCAAGAACATATACAGTGGTGCCTCGCATAACGGACGCCTCGTACAGCGAACGCTGCGCATAACGAACTTTTTGTCTTGCTCCCTATAACGAACTTCGTTTCACACAACGAAGTCGCCCGAGGGGCCCGGGGGGGGGGGCGGAACTACTCTCGCCGCTTCCTAATGTGAGCCGGGAACAGCAGCACCCTCACCTTACCTCGGATGCCGAGTTTTCCGGCTTTCTTTTTCGGCCAGCCACACGCTTTCAGGGAGCAGCACATGCCCGCGCATGCTCTGTTGTTCAATCTTCTCCTCTGACGCAACCGGAAACCGGAAGTTGCAGGAGAGAGAACATTGATCAACTCCAGCAGCTGCGCGTGCACAGCTTTTTGAGATCGTGCGGCTGGGTGAGGGAGAAGGCTGGCAGGCTCTGCATGTGAGGTGAGGTGGAGGGAGGGAAATGTAGGGCTGCAGAACGAATTATTTTGTTTTACAGGTATTCTTATGGGACAACAGGGCTGCAGAACGAATTATTTTGTTTTACAGGTATTCTTATGGGAAAACGCGTTTCACACAACGAACGTTTCACATAACAAACTTGCTCCTGGAACGGATTAAGTTCGTTGTGTGAGGCACCACTGTACATTCTTGGGTGAACCCACCCTTGAGCAAGCAACATAGAGTTGTCCATGGGAAAAACAGGGGGATCTTAAATCCACTCCACAGTATGTAATAGTCTGTCCTTGTGATTTGTTGATTGTGATAGAGAATGCAAGTCTCACTGGAATTTGCAATCTCTTAAACTGAAAAGGAAGATCTGTTGGAATAAGTGGTATCCGCGGGATAAATACTGTTTCACCTTGTCCCTTTCCGGTTAAGATAGTCGCTTCAATTACATTGGCCAGTAACCTCTTTACACAAAGCCTTGTGCCATTGCAAAGTTTTGGTGGGTCAAGGTTGCTAAGTAAAATAACTGGAGATCTCACAGCTTTTTACATTTTTTCCATTGACTTGAATGGGTGAAATCAGATTTTCTGTTTGTAGCTCCGCCCACATGTGCAGGTGGGCCGTGAGACCCCCAGAACATATCACCCCAGGTAGTGAGGGATCTGCATACCAAGTTTCGTTCAAATCGGTCCCACAGCTTTTTACATTTTTTCCATTGACTTGAATGGGTGAAATCTGATTTTCTGTTTGTAGCTCCGCCCACGTGTGCAGGTGGGCCGCGAGACCCCCAAAACATATCACCCCAGGTAGTGAGGGATCTGCATACCAATTTTCGTTCAAATCGGTCCCACAGCTTTTTACATTTTTTCCATTGACTTGAATGGGTGAAATCAGATTTTCTGGTTGTAGCTCCGCCCATGTGTGCAGGTGGGCTGCGAGACCCCCAGAACATATCACCCCAGGTAGTGAGGGATCTGCATACCAAGTTTCGTTCAAATCGGTCCCACAGCTTTTTACATTTTTTCCTTTGACTTGAGTGGGTGAAATCTGATTTTCTGTTTGTAGCTCCGCCCACGTGTGCAGGTGGGCCACGAAACCCCCAGAACATATCACCCCAGGTAGTGAGGGATCTGCATACCAAGTTTCGTTCAAATCGGTCCCACAGCTTTTTACATTTTTTCCATTGACTTGAATGGGTGAAATCTGATTTTCTGTTTGTAGCTCCGTCCACGTGTGCAGGTGGGCCGCGAGACCCCCAGAACATATCACCCCAGGTAGTGAGGGATCTGCATACCAAGTTTCGTTCAAATCGGTCCCACAGCTTTTTACATTTTTTCCTTTGACTTGAGTGGGTGAAATCTGATTTTCTGTTTGTAGCTCCGCCCACGTGTGCAGGTGGGCCACGAAACCCCCAGAACATATCACCCCAGGTAGTGAGGGATCTGCATACCAAGTTTCGTTCAAATCGGTCCCACAGCTTTTTACATTTTTTCCATTGACTTGAGTGGGTGAAATCTGATTTTCTGTTTGTAGCTCCGCCCACGTGTGCAGGTGGGCCACGAGACCCCCAGAACATATCACCCCAGGTAGTGAGGGATCTGCATACCAAGTTTCGTTCAAATCGGTCCCACAGCTTTTTACATTTTTTCCATTGACTTGAATGGGTGAAATCTGATTTTCTGTTTGTAGCTCCGCCCACGTGTGCAGGTGGGCTGCGAGACCCCCAGAACATATCACCCCAGGTAGTGAGGGATCTGCATACCAAGTTTTGTTCAAATCGGTCCCACAGCTTTTTACATTTTTTCCATTGACTTGAATGGGTGAAATCTGATTTTCTGTTTGTAGCTCCGCCCATGTGTGCAGGTGGGCCGCGAGACCCCCAGAACATATCACCCCAGGTAGTGAGGGATCTGCATACCAAGTTTCGTTCAAATCAGTCCCACAGCTTTTTACATTTTTTCCATTGACTTGAATGGGTGAAATCTGATTTTCTGTTTGTAGCTCCGCCCACGTGTGCAGGTGGGCTGCGAGACCCCCAGAACATATCACCCCAGGTAGTGAGGGATCTGCATACCAATTTTCGTTCAAATCGGTGCCACAGCTTTTTACATTTTTTTCATTGACTTGAATGGGTGAAATCTGATTTTCTGTTTGTAGCTCCGCCCACGTGTGCAGGTGGGCCGCGAGACCCCCAGAACATATCACCCCAGGGAGTGAGGGATCTGCATACCAAGTTTTGTTCAAATCGGTCAAGCCGTTTTTGCGTGATCGCGGCACATACACACACACATACATACACACATACCTCCGATTTTATATATATAGAAGATTGCTCCAGGTGTGCCGCAGTGGTGAAAGCTTCAGCCTCTGCACCCTGAGGTTGTGGGTTCAAACCCACGCAGCTCCTTGTGACTCTGGGCAAGTCACTTAATCACCCCCATTGCTCCAGGTACATTAGATAGATTGCGAGACTGCCAGGAAAGATAGGGAAAAATACTGAATAAATTCATGTAAACCAAGATTTGTCTGGTTTTGGAAACATCTGAGATTGAAGCAGTTGGGAGAGCCACATTGATTGCCTGATGTGACTATGAAAGTCTCATATTTAGGTGAACAAGTGTATATATTTCCAGATGTGTCTAAATGAACTCAGGTAAGAAGAGAAGAGTTTCCCATTAAGATTTCCTTGGTTATCAAGGTAAGAAATATGTTCTTTATGAGTCAGAGCAGCTTTGTTTTTTCCTTGAAGGGAAAGGAATTACTGTTGCTTCCTAAGCAGGCTCATTGTAAATTCGAGTTAGTATAAGCGGAGATTTAGAGGGAATATGATAGAAACTCATAAGATCATGAAGGGTATAGTGAAGGTAGAGAGGGACAGATTCTTCAGACTAGCAGGGGCAGCAAAAACTAGAGGGCACTCAAAAAAATTGAAGGGAGATAGGTTCAGAACAAATGCTAGGAAGTTCTTCTTCACGCAGAGGGTGGTGAACACCTGGAATACGCTTCCAGAGGAGGTGGTAGAGCAGAGTACGACTTTGGGGTTCAAAAGGGGATTGGACGAGTTCATGAAGGAAAAGGGGATCCAGGGGTACAATTAAAGGGTTACTATACAGTACAGGTCATTGACCTGGGGGGCCACCGCGGGAGCAGACTGCTGGGCGTGATGGACCTATGGTCTGACTCAGCAGAGGCGATGCTTATGTGCTTATAAGTAAATAATTAAGGCTACTGCTTTATTTCCTTTTTATGAGATTGTATAATGATCCTCTATCCAGGTAGACTTTTTGATTTTGAACATCATTTTTATTAAAGAGTCCACAAGAGGTTCCAGAAATGAAAAAGGAAATATGCAAACATTAGAAGCCAGTACAAGGGCAGAAGTTCAAAATACACCAAGAAAACACAGGACTGTCCAAGAGCAAAAGCAGCCTCATAAAATTTTTCATATGTGTCATCCCTCCACAGGAATTCCCTACGCAAGGGACAACACACATAGCAGTCAAACAATCAAACATACCCCACTCACACTCCAAGCCGGAAGACCAGAGGTAACCGCAGAAACCCCCCCCCCCCAAAGGGCCAAATAGGCCAACACCTCAGGGTGGGTGGAGCAGAGTTTGAAATGCGCCAGCTGAATCATCTGAGTGAGCCTTCCAGAAATATTTTCATTTGTATTGAATAGATACCAACTTTATGGGCTGGGGAATTTTTTCTTGAAATTTCTGTAAGCGTTATTGCTTGTATGTTATTAAAAAATCTTAATAAATAACAACAACAACAAAATAGTGTGAAATGTTTCAGCCTCTGAAAGCCAGAGATGCTCTTATGACATCATAATGCCTCGTTCCACCAATGCCTAATAGCCAACCTCATCAGTGATGTCACAATGGCTTGATTGTCTTAGACTTGGCTCACTTTTCTACATTTTGTTTTCTAGAGTGGTGCAGTGGTTAGAGCTCCAGCCACAGCACCCTAATATTGTGGGTTCAAACCCCAGCTGCTCCTTGTGACCCTGGGCAAGTCACTTAATCCCCCCATTGCTCCAGGTATAATAGATAGACATTGAGCTCTCCGGGACAGACAGGGAAAAATAAAATCAAAAGTTCCCTTTCCTAAAATAGTGTGTGATAAATGTATCCAGTTAAAATATTGATTAGATGGTAGGAGGATTTCTGTTCTTGTTTTACTAAGCCAAAGCGTCAGAGCAGTGTCGGAGTATTTAGTGCTCTGAGATATGGTAGAAACCTCTACTGCAGTTTAGTATTTTTATTCTGCTTAAATCTCAGTGGATTATAGATAAAAACAAACATATCAAATAATTCACAAATTACATAACAGGTTATTAGTTGCATTGTTACTTAACAAAATGCACAATTCATCATCTTTAACAATGATGTCTTATTGTTACACAACCTCAAAGAACCTGGGGGAACATTCCATGTCTGTGGACCGGCCGCAGACCGTCTTTTCATATGGTTAATCTCATTGCTGCATTCAGTCGTAATGTTCGGGTTGGAATGTATTTCTTTAAAATTTGTACCAATGAAAAGAACTTGCCTTGAACTGTTTGATCCAAAGACCAAACGCCAGAGTTGTACCATAATCATAAACCTGTCCCTGGGGCAGAGATCTGTACAGTGAGCTGCTGATGCTGGAAATTGCCTGTCTCTGAGATAATCCTGCCGGGACACTGATATTCTGCTGAAAGAACTAGCTCCCATTCAGAGCTGTGCACTGGGAATGCAGCCCAGTGTCTTATCTGAAGCCGGGCAGGAGCCGGACATGTCTGTGTCTGTCTCCCAGGGCTTATCAGGGCCAGTCATGTCTCAGTAGGCAGGAAACAGTGCTGTGAATTCCTGCTGAAAGCTGATGAAGCCTTCAGCCAAGGATCCTCTCTCATAACTCCCAGCTCCTCTCCACTGCAACCAATTCAGTCCAGGACTTAAGAGTCAAAAAGCAGCCTGGTTTTCGGTATAACCAATTAATGCAAAATTACTGGTAACAAAGAATCTGGTTAATATTTATCACTGATATCCTAAAAATAGTGAGACCATGAGAATGGGACTAAAGAATACATGACATCCAGTGGCATAGTTAGGGTGAGAGGTGCCCCTCCCCCACCCCCATGTACTCCTTTCCCACCCCCTCCTGTCGTGTGCACGCTCCCCTTCCCTTCCGCTTACTTATTTAACGTTCATGGCGCAAGCAGAAACCCCAACCTACTACTCGCACCAGTGTCAGCTCTTCCTTTGATGTCCTAGGCGCAGGTCCAGGTCCAGGAAGTGACATCAGAGAAAGAGCCGACGCTGGCACGAGTAGCAGGTTGGGGTTGCTGCTCACGCTGTGAGCGTTAAAGAGGTACTGGAGAAGGAACGTGGCATGGGGAGGGTGGGGAAGGAGTGAGAGGGGCAGAGAGGAGGATGGATACTGGCACCCGGGGAGGACTGCTCCACCCCATCCCTCCTTACTACGCCACTGATTCCATTTCTCCCCTCGGAATGGAGGACTCAGGGATGAAAACAGAACCTTTCACCTCTAGGACTAGATGTAGAAGGGATGGATACTTGGATGCAGTCTGGTGGTAGGTGGGGGAGTCGGGAACTGGGAAGAGGTCGTACAAGTTCTGAAAGGGGGAACTGGGGTTAGGAATGAGGGAAGTACAGAGGCTGCATGGGCTGTGGGGAAAGCAAGAAGGACAGATGCTGTACAGGCTGTGGAGTTGGGAAAGCAGGAAAGGGCAGAGGCTGCTTGGGCCGGGAAGGGGTTGGGAAGGACAGATGCTGCATAGGCTGGGGATTAGGAAGAGAGAGATGCATGGATGGGGTGGGGTGGTGGGAAGGGAAAGAGAGATGCTGCCAGTGGGTGAGGGAAGAGAAAAAGAGAATTATTGGACATAGGTGTGTGGAGTGGGAGGGAAAGAGAGATGGGGAAAGGAAGAAAAGGAACATTGTTGGACTTGATAGTGCTGGGAGGAGGGAGGGAGAAATGCTACACTGGGAGGGAGGAAAGATGACTCAAAGAAGGGTGATGGAAGGAGGGAAGAGAGAGGTGTCAAACCAGGGAATGGGAGAGAAGGAGAGAGGAGAGATGCCAGACTGTAGGAAGGAGAGGAGAGAAGGAGACAGATGTTAGACCACAGGAAGAGGGAGGGAAGGAGAGAGAGATGCCAGACCATGGGAGAGGAGAGAGATTCCAGGCTATAGGAAGGAGAGGAAAAAGATGCCAGACCATAGGAGGGGGGAAGACAGAGATGACTGACCATGGGAGAGAGGGATGTGAGATAGTGCACAGGGATGGAGGGAAAGGGGAGATAGAGGGAGGAGATGTTGCATAGCAATGGGTGTGGCAGGGAAGAGATAAGAAATGGATAGATGGGAATAGGGGAGAAGAAAGAGGGAGGAGATGGTACACATGGATAGATGGGAAGGGAAGAATTGGAAAAGTAGATAGATTTTGAGAAGAAAGCAGAAAAATGGAAGAAATTTGAATGTTAAAAGCTAATGCCAAAGATGGATGTAGGGCAGAAAGTGAAGAAGGAGAGAAAAACAGCAAAATGGATAAGGTGGCTCTAGATACACAGTTAAGAGCACGGACAGAAGGAAGTGCGGCCAGAGACTGGAAAAAGATAGTTAGAAAAATAAAATCACCAGACAACAAAGGTAGGGGGAATTAATTTTTTTTTTCAATGTAGTGATTGAAATGTGTCAGTTTGTCTATATTTTGCACTGTTCAGGAAGAAATACATTTCTTTCTGTTTCTCGGGGGTTCTACTGCATGCAGAGTCTGGCATCTTAGAGTTTCATTTGTATAATTTACAAGTTCAGAAAATAAATAAAAACTATATTCTTCAAGAAATTCCTGAAACAGCCCTAACTTCAAACTTACCGTCCTTCCCCCCTCCCTCTTCCCGCCACACAGAAACTACATAACCTACTCATTACCTCTCTAGAAAGGACAAATGTTCTTCTATTGTAACCCTCCGTTTTTGTTTTTTTTTTTAAATCTCTTTTGTAATCCGCCTTGAACTGCAAAGCAATGGCGGAATAGAAATCTCTAATGTAATGTAATTAGTACTTTTAGTTTGTGGACTCATATTTGCATTGGGGTTATCTGTGTTCTGCATGTGTGACCAAGGCCAGGTGTTCTGGTAGGAATGAATGTTGAGAAGCATACAGTGTGCTTTGTGTAGTTTAATTTTGTGGTTAATCATTATGTGTTGTTAATAAGATTATATTGTGTGTGTATATATGAAAAATGAATGGAAAAATGGTATTACAATTATTACTATTATGGGGGTAGGGTCTGGGGTGGAGCTCTTGGGCCCTCCAAACAAAATAGCATTGCGCTGCTTATGCTTGAACCCGTAAAGATCCTTCTTGAGCTATTTTTTTATATAAAGAAGTGTAGCTTCCTGTTTCTCCTGGATGCTGGCAGAGGGCACATAGTGTTATTTTATTTGTTGAGGACCAGAGCTGAAGCCAACTTCCCATGGCTGAACTCCACAGTAAGCATGCACCAGACTTCCACTCGCTCTCCAAATGATATTAGACCACACAAGTAAGTTGCTGAATAACTCAGACCTCCTTAGAACACATTGGACATTATAAATAGCAGGGAAAGCAGTTATTTACAATGTCCAGTGTGACACGGACAAGAGGACATAGATTGAAGCTGAGGGAGGACAGGTCCAGGACAAATATCAGGAAGCTCTGTTTCACGCAGCGAGTGGTGGACACCTGGAATGCTCTCCCAGAGGAAGTAATTGCAGAATCCACCGTTCTAGGATTTAAGGGTAAATTAGATGCACATCTCTCTTGAGAAGCATACAGTGATATGAGGACTAAAACTATGCCAGGGTACACCTGGCGGGGCCTCCGCGTGTGCGGATTGCCGGACTTGATGGACCCAGGGTCTGATCTGGAGATGGCAATTCTTAAGTTCTTAACTCCCAAACTTATGTGCACAGTCCCAATCAGATGTAAATAGTTCAGATCTACCGGGGTCCTTCTTGTTGGATGGATCTTACCGCAAGTCCAAAGTCCAGGTCTAACTAGTGAGTGATAGACCCAAACTCAATTGGTTTATTCTCCCAAAAGACAAACTTCCCACCCAGAGCCAGGGCTTAAGACTACTCACAATTCTGAGACCACCCTCCAGGAAGTCCAAAGGCTGACCTTACCCTGTGGCTTCTGGAAACTGCTGGAAACCAAAGGTAATTTCAAAGGTTCTTAATTGCCTGCCTCCACCTTGGAAACCTAGGTGCAGGCAGCTTACTCCTCAAAGTTTGAGCATATTACTGCGTGATTTTCACTGTTTGCCAGTTGCTTTTGGGGATGGTCTCAATCTGCCTGTAAGGAAAGTTGCTTTGTACATTTGTCTACTTCAAAAGTCATTCTGACATCTTGTATGAAACTTTTCACTACTAAGAGTCATCACAGAAACTATACAGCTCAAATCATCCATAAACTGTATGCATGTATTTGTTTATTTATCAATTGTAGTTTTAATGTTATTTAAGACCTTAAATGCCTGTCGGATTAAGGTTGAATGAATTGCCAAGTCAGTTCATAAAAGCTTTGTTCAGCTTTGCAGTGGCGTACCTAGGGTATGTGGCACCCGGGGCCCATCATTTTTGGACACACCCCTCCATGTAAAAAAATATTTTTTGTAATAACCATGAAAAATAAATGGTCATGGGGGGCGCTAGCGAGCCAGATAGGAGATGGCAGCAAAACTACTGAACTCCGGCTACACAACCAATAATCTATTTAATCGCTTCTGTAAAATCTCTTTTTCTGGAGAACTAACAGCATACATTTGCTACTCTAATATCATGGCTACTTCTAAGATAGGCAAGAGGCACAAGCCTGACCCACCGTCTCCAAAAAAACCCTCGGACGACAGCAAAGAAGACGACAGCCCGCAGGCCATCTTGGCAGCGCTTAAAACTCTGCGCTCTATGTTAGCGGATGTGCAAATAGATGTTACGGAGATTAAATCTGAAGTTGCTGACATGCGGGAAGATGTTGCATAATTTCAACAAAGGCTGCAATCAGTAGAAGATAAACAAACTACCCAGCAAACACACATTAAGGAATTGCAATTGCGGGTCAAAAAGATTCCTCAACTTGAACGAGAGCTGGAAGATGCAAATTTAAGATCCCGTCGGAATAATTTACGAATCCTGGGAATTCCAGAAGGAACTGAATCAAATAATATGGTTAAATACCTGGAAACCTTTATTCCCAAAATTCTAGATATGCAATTTGACAAAGCGCTGGAGATCGACCGCGCTCACAGAGTGCCTTCACATATGCTAGTGAACGCTCGCTATCCACGACCGATAGTTCTTCGACTGCTCAGGTTTAGTCAAATACCTGAAATCATGGCTCGTGCAAAGCTGAAAGCTCCTCTAAAGCTCGACGGATATAATATCCTTTTCGTACCTGATCTCAGTAAAAGAACCGCGCAGCTCCTTGCATATCGCCCTAAATTGAAAGAACTAACAGCCAAATATGGTATGCTGTACCCGGCGAGAATGCGGGTAACTCTAAATAATACTACAAGTTTTCAAGTTTATCAAGTTTATTTATATTATTTGATTAAACGCTTTTCCAAGTTACAAAGCGTTTTACAAAAGATAAAATAGGATTTCGAGAAATCACTTATACATAGTATATTAACCATACATACAAGGGTAACAGCTTTAAAAACACTAGAAACAGTAGGAAAGAGGGGAAGAAATACCATTTTTAAAGAAAAAGTACATAAAAGGGAAGTACATTAGGGGGGTGTGAGGAAAAGAATTAGGGACAGAAGAAAGGTCAATAGGGAGGGATATTGGTAGTCTGAATTTAAGGGAGGTTGGAAACAATAAGATTTTACCGGGAAAGTAAACTTTCAGTTAAAGGCTTCTTTGAAAAGAAGGCACTTTAAACTTTGCTTAAATTTTTGCAAATCCTGTTCAAGTCTTAAGTATAAAGGAAGAGAGTTCCAAATCGTTGGGGCAGTAACCGAAAAGATAGAAGCACGGCGTGTTCCGATAATTTTTAAAGAGGGAACATTTAGAGTAGACTGAGAGGATGATCTAAGAACTCTTGACGAACTATGTGGAATCAGAAGCCTATCTATGAATACAGGAGTATTTGTTTTTATTGTCTTGAAGACTAAAAGAGCTATTTTATATGTAATCCTGTATGATATTGGCAGCCAGTGAGCTTTTTGAAGTAGAGGTGTGATGTGGTCAAATTTTTTTGAACCTGAAATTATCTTTATTGCAGTGTTTTGTATGAGTTGAAGACGCCTTATATCCTTTAGATAAGCCCCTTTTAATAAGGAATTACAATAATCTAATTTTGATATTACTAGGGAGCGAATTAAAGTATTAAGGGAAAACGAATCGAGAAGGGGGACAAGTGAACGAATCATTCTTAGCCTATAGAAACAGTTTTTTACCAATGCACTGATGTGTGCACGGAACGTGAGATTATTGTCTATTAGGACTCCCAAAATTTTTGTATTGGTAGTTTGATTAAGGGGTTTATTGTCGATTATGATTGGGTTAATGAGTTGTACCCCTTCTTTCCCTGAGAAAAGCACAGTAGTGGTTTTATTGATACTTAGAGATAGCTGATTGACATTCAACCACTCATGGATTTTGGCCAGCTTTTGGTTAATATTAAATTTGTCCTGGGAACTTGTGGGATCAATGGTATGCAAAAGTTGGAAATCATCTGCGTAAGCATATACTGTGAATCCAATGGATTGACAAAGGGTTAAGAGAGGGGCCAAATAGATGTTAAACAGTAATGGAGACAATATAGACCCTTGTGGTACTCCATAGTTTGTTTGATACGGTTTTGAAAAAGAATTTTTAAAGTACACTGTAGAGAATCTATCTGTAAAATAAGATCGAAACCAATCTAGTACTTGATCTTTTAGACCGATGGAAGAAAGGCGGTGGAGTAATAAATGATGGTCAATTGTGTCGCGCTTGCTGATTTTATTGAAGAGATGCGACCATCACCGATAGATGTAGTGTGAAAGCCATGTAATTTATTCACTCTCTACTGCAAATGCTGTATACATTCACTGCTGTTGACTGACTCATTCTCACCGGATCTGCAGGACTATACTACGGTATGACCCACTGGACAATCTTATTTCTTCATTGGTTTTGTGAACAATCGTGGGACTTCTACTCTCTACCATCCCTACAATATGTGTTGGATTATGGCTCACTTTTCCATCTTTGCTTTGCTATCGCTCTTATGTGATAAAGTTTAGCAGACATCATGGCGTCTTCTTCGTCTGAAAAGGCGCGAAAATTCAGCGCCATGGGAGCTAGCTGCATACAACGGGTGCTGCCTTTGGAAGGCTCTACTCGTTACAACAAGATCTTCATTCTTTGAAACTCCAAGAGAAATGTGAACGCTTATCAGTTTCTCACTGCTAGCTCCACATTACCGAGATGTGACCAACGTTATGTGCAGAGTTTGTTCTCCTGTTCCACTGATGTGGATCTATTAACTAATATATTGTAATTTAATAGAAATGTTTTGTGTACTTCTGCTATAGTAATTCATATACTTATTATCAAATAGTCAGATTTATGATGTTTGCTTTTACATTCCTCTATGGCGATACTACACTCCCCGTTCACGCTCGTTTGTTTTTCTTTTGCCTTATTATATCTTTGTGCTTTCTGTTTACTGCATTGTAATACTAATGGACAGAAGCCTTAGCTTTAATTGTCTGTAGTATACCACGCTCTTATTATCTTATAATTTGTTCTAATAAAATTCTATTTATTTATTATGCCTTTTTGATTTCTATAATATTCAACCTAATAACATATTGATCTTCAATAGATAGATACCATCTGCTCATATTTCTATCGTCTATGCTGTTCTCATTATTTTCTTACTAGATCTATTTTTCTTAAGTCTAATTGCTATGCACTTTAATTCTTCACATTTTCTTACTTAGCTATGTTTTAATTTACAATAGATAGAGCTCTATTATATACCATACCTCCTTAACCTCATAATATGTTTATTTATCTTACTATAAACCCTTCATACCCTATGGATACCAATAACACCTTACTTAATACAATATCAATATACAATAGAGAGATGTCTTTAGTTTATTCTCCTATTGTATACTATACCCTTACCTTTATGCACTTCGATTCATTTTTATTCTGTCAATTTGCTAACCCTTGTAACTGTTTGTGTTATTTTTCTGATATCATATTAATGAATACTGTGTTTACTCCTTCACTATACACCATATCACAAATGTTACTCAATTTAACATAATATTCTTCTGAGTATAATACCCATTTAATACTTATACTACATTATCAATATTTTATTGGTTTGCAGTAGACAGATGTCTTAAGCTTATTCTTCTACTGTATACCATATCCCTATGGTAATATAATTTGATCTATTATTCCTATGTTTATTTGACATACCTTACTGTTATGGGAATGGGAAACCAAGGTGGCAAGGGAGCCCCTTCTGATGATTCAGACAGGTCTTGACCTGTTTGGGCCGCCGCGGGAGCGGACTGCTGGGCAGGATGGACCTATGGTCTGACCCGGCGGAGGCACTGCTTATGTTCTTATGTTCTTATGTTATCTATATTATTTCACCTGTTAACATGCCAACTTGCATTAGATAGATGTCTTAAGTTTATTCTTCTATTGTGCTTTGCATTTACACACTGTACAATATACATTTCGTACCATAACAGCCGCGTTTCTATATAACTTCACTCTCTGTGTCTTATTGCTTAAGCTTCTCTTCCTAATATGTAACATTCATCATGATTAATATTTACTGATTTGTTGTTTAATCAAATTTTATTTTCAGTATCTCCTATATTTATACAACACTAGCTGATGCCCCGGCGTTGCACGGGTATTTAATTATATCAATAACACTGTAAATGGATTCAAATAAAGATACTTTATAGTGGTGAATGAAATTATTTTTTTTACAGCTTTATAAAAAGTACAATATTCAAATTATAAAGTGAAATATTTGACAAAATGAATACAATACAACTAACACAAAACTTGATTATAAACAACATTTTTAGTTTCACCTCCAGGAGCAAGAACATATACATTCTTGGGTGAACCCACCCTTGAGCAAGCAACATAGAGTTGTCCATGGGAAAAACAGGGGGATCTTAAATCCACTCCACAGTATGTAATAGTCTGTCCTTGTGATTTGTTGATTGTGATAGAGAATGCAAGTCTCACTGGAATTTGCAATCTCTTAAACTGAAAAGGAAGATCTGTTGGAATAAGTGGTATCCGCGGGATAAATACGGTTTCACCTTGTCCCTTTCCGGTTAAGATAGTCGCTTCAATTACATTGGCCAGTAACCTCTTTACACAAAGCCTTGTGCCATTGCAAAGTTTTGGTGGGTCAAGGTTGCTAAGTAAAATAACTGGAGATCCCACAGCTTTTTACATTTTTTCCATTGACTTGAATGGGTGAAATCAGATTTTCTGTTTGTAGCTCCGCCCACATGTGCAGGTGGGCTGCGAGACCCCCAGAACATATCACCCCAGGTAGTGAGGGATCTGCATACCAAGTTTTGTTCAAATCGGTCAAGCCGTTTTTGCGTGATCGCGGCACATACACACACACATACATACACACATACCTCCGATTTTATATATATAGATTAATTATACCCATGGTTGCACATATCCACATTACATAGATATAGTAGGCCCTGATTTATGTTGCTCACCATATCAAAACAACCGCCTTTGATTGATTTATTATTTTCTGCTCTCTATTCCCTTGTCAAAATTGTTGTGTCCTCTAATATATTTGCTTGCATTAATGGGATTCTGTAGGCTTACTCTTCCATGAAATATTACATATATGCATTTAATTTTTAAAGGGTTGCAAGTTTATGTCTCTCCTTTTTGAGTTGCTTTAAGGTAATGTCATTGGGTATGTCACTTTCTAGCGATAAATAATGATAATCTACTATCTTACTATTCTAATGTTTTGTCATAAAATCTTTATAGTCCCATTCTTGAGATCATATTAATTCATAATGGATAGATGTTCTAAATTACATAAGGAAATTAAAATCCCATCATTCCACCTTGCAATCATTTGATAGATGATGGATAGATGTCTTAAGGTTATTCTTCTATTGTATATCATATGCCTACCAATGCTTTCCTTGGATCATTACATTATTGCTCATTCTTCCTGTCATGCCACTCCTTATAACTTTTTACATGATGTAGTTATCGCCTCACTTACTTATAATATATGCCTTATTATTTTTCTCTTTTCTGTGAATTGCAATATTGCAGTGCATGCTGTTAGATCCGATATGCAGATTGATAATGGCAAAGAATGGCAAAGAATGGCCACCCGGATGGTCTCGGGACTCAAGGATCTACCATACGAAAAACGGCTTGACAAATTACAGCTATATTCGCTCGAGGAGCGCAGAGAGAGGGGGGACATGATCGAGACGTTCAAGTATCTTACGGGCCGCATCGAGGCGGAGGAAGATATCTTCTTTTTCAAGGGTCCCACGACAAAAAGAGGGCATCCGTTGAAAATCAGGGGCGGGAAACTACGAGGTGACACCAGGAAATTCTTTTTCACTGAAAGAGTGGTTGATCGCTGGAATAGTCTTCCACTGCAGGTGATTGAGGCCAGCAGCGTGCCTGATTTTAAGGCCAAATGGGATCGGCACATGGGATCTATTCACAGGGCAAAGGTAGGGGAGGGACATTAAGGTGGGCAGACTAGATGGCCGTGGGCCCTTATCTGCCGTCTATTTCTATGTTTCTATGTTTCTATAATGACTACAAACACTTCTCTTTGTTCCTCATGCTTCTATGGTAACATATTGCTACTACTATATACCTATGATTAGTACTATGCTAAACTTTTACATTGTTTTAGAAGATAATTCAGTTACTTAGAATAGATCAATGATGAGATCCAGAATGCCGCGGCCAAGCTCATCTTCGCAAAAAGTAAATTCGACCATGTCTCACCGCTCCTGTCCAAGCTCCACTGGCTTCCGATTATCGCCAGGGTTCACTTTAAATGCGCCTGTCTAACTTTCAAAATCCTCCATGGCATCCTCCCTCCCTTCATCCCACTCTCCTGGAACTCCTTAAACCTTAATACCACCAGACCCACTCACAAACTTAAATGATCCTTTCCTTCGTTAAAAGGCATTTCCCGCGCAGGAAAACTAGGGACCTCCCTCCCCTTCAGACTCACTGAACTCTGGAACAACCTTACCTCCCCCCTCCGGACCCTGAGCTCTCTCCAACTCTTCCGCAAAAATCTGAAAACCTGGCTGTTTTCAAAAATGTAATACTTACCCATCTTTGGCATCGTAAGCCCCAATCACCCTTTCTCTATACCCTTTCTCTATACACATTAACCTTCATGGAGTTCCTTTCTCTCTCAACTCCTGTAAACCGTGCCGAGCTCTACGATTGTGGAGATGATGCGGTATATAAACCTAAGGTTTAGTTTAGTTTAGTTTAGAGATATGTCAACTCTGATCTACAACTTATCCCTATATATGATATTACACTGCTTGATATGTATCTACATTTTACTATAACTAGATATATCCTGGCACACTCTTTGCCTAGCTTCAATGGATATCACTGATTAACCTGTTTCTCATTGTCATCACAAAAATTAACAGATCACTGCTGACCTATTCACTTGGTATAACTTAAGATGGAAATATTCCGTATACTAGTCGCTGTGCTTTATTGAGAATGACCAGTTGATATTAACTTGATGAATTGTATACACAGTATAACTGCATGGTGATGAGATATTAGTACTATCACACTTGTTATCTTTATATCACTACCTATTGGATATTCTTATAATACATTTAGCGATTATTGCCTATTTAAAGTGTATTACGTAGCCGAGAGGTGGTTGTGCTGCTTCCTATGTACTTGCTTCCCATAGAGTTTGTATCCTGTCATATAGTTTTTCTTGGATGGAATATGGTATATAGGTTCAGACGTGTTCCTTATTTTTTGTTCTCTATCAGATATGGTTTCCATGAACAATATGTCCGACAGGTTCGCGGGGGCTGCAGTGGATTAAGTATTACAATTCTTTTCATTCGATGACACTAAAATTACTTTCCTTAAATGTAAAAGGTTTTAATAACCCAATCAAACGAAAAAAAATATTTACCTATGTCTCTCGTAAATCTCCAGATATAATACTATTTCAGGAAACGCATCTATCTGCTAATGAAAACCTTAAATTAAAGACTAGTTGGGCCAACCAGATTTATTACTCACCTGCTATCAAAAGAAGAAATGGCACTGCTGTACTAGTCCGGAATAATTCTGGTATCCAAATTTTAAATCATAAAAACGATACGGAAGGGCGTTGGAACATGATAACAATTCAATTAGCAACTCGCATGCTTACAATTTTCAATATATACGCACCCAATGTTGATGACCCACTTTTCTTTGATAATCTTACCTCAGTAGTATTGGCTGAGACTTCCTTGGCTTATATAATAGCAGGTGACTTCAATTTGGTCTTGGAACCTTCTATTGATAGGAAGTCTACTGTATCGTACAAGATAACTAGGGCTTGGCACAGTCTACATAATATGTTATCTCATTTAGATTTAGCTGATACTTGGAGGTTTTTACATCGTACAGAGTCTCAGTCCTTTTATTCACCACCTCACAATTCATACTCACGTCTTGATTATTTTTTCTTAAGTAAAAAACTTTTGAACAACGTTTTAACGGCATCGATAAATGAGATCTCCATCTCTGATCATGCTGCGATTGAACTACATCTGGATGCTATTATGATACACACAACACCCCATTTTTGGAGATTTAATAATACATTACTAGATGATCCTCAGTTTGTCATTAAAATAGGAAATGATTTAAAAGAATATTTTGAATTAAATTCCCCCGTTCACACAAATAGAGTCATTTTATGGGATGCCTGTAAAGCATATATTAGAGGGTGCATTATAGCATATCAATCAGGGAAAAATAAATGTGCCAAACAAACTTTACTAGAACAGGAAGAGAAAATCAAGAAATTAGAAATTTTACATCAACAATATCCTGATAATATGCAGACATTGTCTGAACTCCGAGAATCTAGGTTATCATACAACCTACATTTAAGTACTCAAGCTGGAAACTCCTTGTTTATGCAAACTGCATGCTACCATAATACCAATAATCAAAGTGGCCATCTGTTAGCCAAATATTTGAAACTACGTGAAGAAAAATCTAACATATATGCCATACTAGACAAAAATAATACTAAATATACAGAATCACCTGAAATCATTCAAACCTTTAAATTATACTACGAATCTTTATATTCTACAGAGATGACTGATAAAGATGTCAATGCATTTCTCAGCCCTGTGGCACAAATACCACAATTGACCCTAGAAGATAACTTGTTGCTTATATCAGGCATTACCATTGATGACATTTTGTCTTCCCTAAAAGCGATGGCGAAGAAGAAATCCCCTGGCCCTGATGGCTTCACTGTTGAATTCTATAATACATTTCAAGATATTTTAGCTCCCCAATTACTTCATTTGTATACTAATTTCAATACCACAGGCTTAGTCACGGGCACCTTTACTGAAGCATCGATAATTGTACTGCCCAAGCCAGGTAAGGACCCACTAAAAATCCAAAATTACAGACCTCTATCCCTTATTAACGCAGTCGCAAAAATTTATGCGAAAATTTTGGCAGATAGATTGCAAATTGTACTCCCCAAGTTAATAGGAGAAGAGCAGAATGGATTTATGGCCGGGAGATTAGCGTGTGATAATACTAGAATGTTCACATCTCTTATACAAATTGCCCAACATTCGTCTCATCCATATTTAGCCCTGGCACTAGACGCTGAAAAAGCGTTTGACAGGGTTGAATGGCAATTTATGTTTAGTGCAATGACTTGGTTTGGTTTCTCTGAACGATTTATTTCCATGGTCAAGATTCTATACACTAAACCTGCTACGACACTCAAGCTAAATGGTCTAATCTCTGACACTTTCCACCCTACTAGAGGTACAAGACAGGGCTGTCCTCTATCGCCCCTACTTTTTAACATCGCACTCGAACCATTACTTCTTGGTATACGACAGACCTCTGATATTGCCGGTATTACTAGAGGCACAATAGAAGTGAAGCTATCTGCGTATGCAGACGATGTTCTAATATATACAGACCCCACTTCTCTACCTCATTTACTACATCTTATAGATAATTATTCCCAATATTCTGGTTATAAACTTAACGCTACCAAAACTGAATTGATGCCACTTAACAATCATGTGCTACAACACTCAATAGCGGATTATAAATTTCAGTGGTCAAAAGATAAACTTAAATATTTGGGGATACATTTCGAACCCACTATAGAGGATACGATAAGATATGTAGTGGAAGATATTATACATATGATCTCTCTGCAAAGGAAGTGGAAGTAGTGGGACCGTTGGGAAACAGCGATCATAATATGATCAAGTTCAAGGTGGAAATAGGAATACTGAAAGGAAAGAGAACCATAGCGACAACTTTTAACTTCAGGAAGGGAAACTACGAAGCAATGAGAGGAATGGTAAAGAAGAAACTTAGGAACACTTCCAAAAAATGGCATACGGTAGAACATGCCTGGTCCTTTTTCAAGAATACAGTGAGCGAGGCGCAAAATCTGTATATCCCCAAATTCAGAAAAGGGTGCAACAAGAGTCGAACAAAAGACCCGGCGTGGATAACTAAAATAGTGAAGGAAGCGATAGGCAATAAGAAAAACTCATTCAGAAAATGGAAGAAGGACAAATCTGAGGGAAACTGGAAAGATCACAGAAAGTATCAAAAAGAATGTCACCGTGTGGTTCGAAAAGCCAAAAAAGAGTATGAAGAGAGGCTAGCCAGGGAAGCACGAAATTTCAAGCCGTTCTTTAGATATATTAAAGGGAAACAGCCGGCTAGGGAGGAGGTGGGACCACTGGACAACGGAGACCGGAAGGGAGCGGTGAAGGAAGAGAAAGAGGTCGCAGAAAGACTTAACATGTTCTTTTCATCGGTATTTATAAGCGAAGACACAACCAACATACCGGAACCTGAACAAATCTTCAAGGGAAATCAAGCACAAAAGTTAACATCCATGGAAGTGAGCCTTGATGAGGTGCGCAGGCAGATAGAAAAACTAAAAACTGACAAATCGCCGGGTCCGGATGGAATCCATCCAAGGGTTCTGAAGGAACTAAAGGAGGAAATAGCGGAACTACTGCAGCAAATTTGCAACCTATCTCTGAAAACAGGTGTGATTCCGGAGGATTGGAAGATAGCCAACGTTACGCTCATCTTTAAAAAGGGATCAAGAGGTGACCCAGGAAATTATAGACCAGTGAGTCTGACCTCGGTTCCGGGGAAAATGGCGGAAGCACTGATAAAAGAAAACATCGATGAACATTTTGAAAGAAACGAACTTCTGAAAACCAGCCAACATGGTTTCTGCAGGGGAAGATCGTGCCTGACTAACTTACTGCACTTCTTCGAAGGAATTAACAAACAAATGGACAGAGGAGACCCCATAGACATCATATACCTAGATTTCCAGAAAGCCTTTGACAAGGTGCCTCATGAACGTCTACTCCGGAAACTGAAGAACCATGGGGTGGACGGAGACGTGCATAGATGGATTAGAAACTGGTTAGAAGGTAGGAAACTGAGGGTAGGGGTGAAGGGCCACTACTCAGACTGGAGAAAGGTCACCAGTGGTGTTCCGCAGGGCTCGGTGCTCGGGCCACTGCTTTTTAACATATTCATAAATGATCTAGAAACAGGGACGAAGTGTGAGATAATAAAATTTGCGGACGACACCAAACTATTTAGTAGAGCTCGGACAAAGGAGGACTGCGAAGAATTGCAAAGAGACTTGGACAAACTAGGGGAATGGGCAGAGAGATGGCAGATGAAATTCAATGTTGGGAAGTGTAAAGTATTGCATGTGGGAAGCAAAAACTCGAGGTATAATTATGCGATGGGAGGGATGTTTTTGAATGAGAGTACCCAAGAAAGGGACTTGGGGGTGATGGTGGACATGACAATGAAGCCGACAGCACAGTGCGCAGCTGCCGCTAAGAGAGCGAATAGAATGCTAGGTATAATAAAGAAAGGTATTACAACCAGAACGAAAGAAGTTATCCTGCCGCTGTATCGGGCAATGGTGCGTCCACATCTTGAGTATTGCGTCCAGTATTGGTCACCGTACCTTAAGAAGGATATGGCATTGCTCGAGAGAGTTCAGAGGAGAGCAACACGACTGATTAAGGGGATGGAAAGCCTTTCATACGCTGAGAGATTGGAAAAACTGGGACTCTTTTCCCTAGAAAAGAGAAGATTAAGAGGGGATATGATAGAGACTTACAAGATCATGAAGGGCATAGAGAGAGTAGAGAGGGACAGATTCTTCAAACTTTCAGAAAATAAAAAAACAAGAGGGCATTTGGAAAAGTTGAAAGGAGGCAAATTCAAAACTAATGCTAGGAAGTTCTTCTTTACACAACGTGTGGTGGACACCTGGAATACAATTCCAGAGGAAGTTATAGGGCAGAGTACAGTACTGGGGTTTAAGAAAGGTTTGGACAAATTCCTGCTGGAAAAGGGGATAGAGGGGTATAGATAGAAATTTACTGCACAGGTCCTGGACCTGTTGGGCCGCCGCGTGAGCGGACTGCTGAGCGCGATGGACCTCGGGTCTGACCCAGCGGAGGCATTTCTTATGTTCTTATGTTCTCTACTCTCGCCGCTCGATGGAATCCATTGAACCTCTCTTGGTGGGGAAGAATAGAATCAATCAAAATGGTGATTGCGCCGAAAGATACTATATCCCCTAAGCATGCTGCCAATCTTGTTACCCTCAACATTTTACAAACGGGTTGACCAACTGCTGACCAAATTCCTATGGAATAACAAAGTCCCTAGAATAGCGCTACACAAACTTAAGCTACCTAGACAAGACGGAGGTCTTAACTTTCCGAATTTTCTAGACTATCACCATGCTTTTGTACTTAGACAGTGCTCTAGATGGATTTTGACTGATATCTCAACACTTCCCGCTCTCACTTGGGCTAAATTAGACAAAGAATTATATAGTTGGACAACACTAGATATATTACCTTTTATATCCTCTTCTGGATTTATAACTCAAAAAGATCACATTTTAGAGACTTCAGTGATTGTTATTAAAAATACTGGAAAACTTTTTCTAAATAAATGGAATGATTCACTACATTTCCCTATTTGGTGTAACTCCCAAATACAAATACAACATAACCCTGTTAATTGGAAGAAATGGAAGGCTACAGGTATCTGGAAATTGGGACACCTGTATGATGGTAGTAATTGGATACCATATGATAAACTTAGATCCTTATATCGTCTTCCGCCATCAGCCTTTTTCCAATGGCTCCAACTCATGACCTGCTTAATGGTAAAAAGTGTAATTGGGTAGAACCTGATCTTTTGACTCATTGTTTGGAATTTACATTTCAAAAAAAGGAAGCTTCTAATTGGTATAAACTACTTCAAAGTTCTAAATAGTCTTCCATAGTCACTACCCAACCTCGCTGGCAGGATGAATTGGATATAAATATTGAGGATAATGATTGGAGATTGATGTGGTCGTACATATATAAATGTACTAGTTCAGCTGCGTTATACCAGTCCTTTTTCTTTTTGGTGCATAGAGTATATTGGATGCCTAATAAACTCTCTAAAATACAAAAAGATCACTCTAATGCTCTATGCTGGTCCTGTAAATCATCAATAGGCACACTAAAACATATGATATTTGATTGTCCGTTATTACAGACTTATTGGCGACATGTCTGGACTCAAATAGGTACATTACTAAATATTGATGTTCCATTATCCTATCCGCTTTTACTGATTAGTTTGACAGCCTCTTCTATGTCCATACCTCGGGATAAAATCCCAATACTTCAACTCATGATGTTGGTTGTCATACGTATTATATTAGCTAATTGGAAGGACTTCACTAATGTCTCTCATAATGAATGGTGGAATACAATATGTCTTTATGCTAAGTATGAACGTATAGCAGCTGAACGTCGCGGTTTCCTGTGTAGATTCAAGAAAATATGGACGCCACTACTCGCCCTTCTTGAGATTACTTAAAGTGATATAATTCCCTGCAGCCCCTTGCGAACCTGATTCTGTCTCTCTGAAATGATATTATTGTCCAAATAGGAGATACTGTAATTAACATATCTGATTTTTGTCAATATACGCATTTTACACGTCTGGCCAGGTTTCCTGGTTTCGTTACTTATGGTTTTGGTAGGACGTTTCCTACCTTGGCTTCCTTATGTGGCAATGATAGACCAAAATGTATCGTTTGTCTTACTATTTGCTCAGTGTATTGGTCATTGTTGCCTTATTGTTCTGTATAAAATTTTCAATAAAAATGATTGAACTTAAAAAAAAAAAAAAAGGTCATAATAGAAACAGGCACTGAAAATTTATTTTATTGAACCTCATATATGCAACCATTAATCCAAACATACCATAACATAACATAAATTATGTCTGAATTGTCATGACATCAGAAGTACATATGGAGTAGTTGCAGGTGATGCTTGGGACAGTTCTGATTGTGTTAGTTCGGTTTTATGTGTTTTTTGAATAGAAGGGTTTTTATTTCTTTTTTGAAGGTTTTGTAGTTTGTGGTCGAGGTCAATAGGTTGTAGAGTTGGGGGTCGAGTGTTAGGAGGTTGTCAAACAGTTTTTTTTTCTTTTGACGATTTTGGTTGGAGGGTGTGTGAATGGTGCGTGAGTTCTCCTATGTCTGGTTAAAGTGGATTTAATTATTTAGCTGAAGAAATTAATTACCCCCCATTCCACACACATTAATTATTTTCCATTTTTGTTCCCATTCTATAAAACACTGATAAATTCCCAGAAAAAATACATTAAAATAAGAAGTGAAAACAAAGGCCCCTACAGATGAGAACATAACATAAGAATAGCCTAACTGGGTCAGACCAATGGTCCATCATGCCCAGTAGCCTATTCTCATGGTAACCAATCCAGGTCACTAGTACCTGGTCAAAACTCATAGAGTAGCAACATTCCATGCCACCGATCCAGGGCAAGCAGACACTTCCCCCATATCTTAATAACAGACTATGGACTTTTCCTCCAGGAATTTGTCCAAACCTTTCTTAAAATCAGCAATGCTATCTGCTTTTACCATAATTTCTGGCCACTTCATTTTTAAGCTTAGATCTTTCTTTCCAAACAGAGACCTTGCTAGATGTCAAATACAGAAAGAACAAGGTAACTTCACAAGGACTTAGCTGTGCAGGAAATGTGAATCTCCTCATACACCCACCATATTGTGCAAAAATGTGCAAAGGTCTGGTTTTTTCTTTCGATCACTACATAGCCTAATGCCACACAAGCACCGCTGTTACAAACATATTCTGATGGTCAATGCTAAGATTAACAAAGTTTCCTTCCTTGGACCACAAGGAGATACTGACAAACCACTGGAAGAGATCCCAAAACAACTACCCAGGCACAACACCCAAAGGCCCACTCAGTATGTGAACCAGTTGAGTAGAGTGGACTAACTGGGGGGTGGAAATGGGCCCGGAGTTTGCTCAGCAGAATTTCCCAGACCACCTCTTCCTCTCAACACATTGACACACTGCCGCCGCCACCACCACCACCACCACCACCACCACTAGGAACACCTCACCGGGTAGGCCAGCAATACTTATAAACTTTATAAAACACATTATTATATTTTCTTATAAAGCACTTATTTTAACTGAACTCTCTGACATCTTCAGCCTTGCCATTCACAAAAATAGAATGAAGAAAAGTTCCCGTTTCCTGCTGTCTCATTTCCCCGGCCTATACAATATTTTTCTTCTGCAGACCCTTCAAAAGTCTGACCAAATCCTCGTTTCACTTGCATTATAAAGTACTGAGGATGTCATCTCTCTCCAATCCCAGGTCCTAAAGTCTAAGACAGTAGCGCAAACTAGTGCTGCCCGATTCAAGAAAAAAAAAAAATTCGATTCGATTCAGCCTATTGAATTGGTTTTTCGATTTAACTTTCCTGCCCAATTGGGTGTTTGTTTGTTTTTTCAAACATCCTGGTGGGTTTATTTTATAGCTTTTTCACCCCCCTTTGGCTTCTCCTAACCACACTGGCGCTGTGGTGTAAATAAAATAAAGAAACAAAAAGGACTTTTCCTCTCTGTTAAATCCTAGCTCACGTTTGTGGTCTAACCCCAGCTCTGGCAGGATACACATTTAAAATCTGACATATTGTAATCACAAAACAGAAAATAAAATTAGTTTTTCTACCTTTTGTTGTCTGGTTATTTTTCAAATCTTGTTGGTCCAAGGCTCTGGTTGTCTTCTGATAACTTGCTTGCCAGGGTCTCCTTCTTCCTTCTTTCTGCATGCTAACCATCCATCTGCCATCTCTGTCCTCCCCGTTTCCGTTCCCTCCCCAGGAGGTCTGGCATCTATCCTTTTTTCGTCTCCCTCCACAGATCCATCTTTTCTTAACTACCCTTTCATCCAGCATCTCTCCCTCCTTCCTCACCACCCCAGGCATCTCTCCCTTTCTTTTCCCAACTACCCTCCTATCCAGTATCTCTATCCCCCCTCCACACCATCCTTTGTGTCCAATTTCTCTCTCTTTCCGTTCCTGCCCTCTCTAAAAACCATGGTCCATCATCTCTCTCCCTCTTCTCTATTTTCAGACTCATTATTTCTTCCCACCCAAAGTCCGGCATATGCGCGTCTCTTTGAACCCCCCCCCCCATTCCCTCCGTGTATTTCTACACCAGGGCCCCCCTCCCTGAAGGCCTGTCCCCCCCTTAAAGGTCTGCATCACACTCCTGAAGGCCTGCACTCCCCCCCGAAGGCCTGCACCCCCCACCGAAGGCCTGCACCCCCCCTTGAAGGCCTGCCTGCCTGTCCCCCCCCTGAAGGCCTGCCTGCCTGATCCCCTTGAAGGCCTATCCCCCCTTGAAGGCCTGTCCCCCCCCCTTGAAGGCCTGCACCCCCCGAAGGCCTGTCTCCCCCCTTGAAGGCCTGTCCCTCCCTTGAAAGCCTGCCTGCCTGTCCCCCCCTTGAAGGCCTGTCCCCCCTTAGGCCTGCCTCCCTGTCTCCCCTTTGAAGGCCTGCCTGCCTGTTCCCCCCTTTTGAAGGCCTGCCTACCTGTCTATCTATCATCCCCTCTCCCCCTTGAAGGCCTGCCTGCCTGCCTGCCTGCCCGCCCCACCCCGAAGGACCGCTTGCCCCCCTGGCCTCCCTGCACCACCTATGAAGCAGTCCGCAGCAGGATCGCGATTTCAGCGATCCCTGAGCTGCTTCGGCGCTGCTTCCTGCGCCGCGGTCCCGCCCCCTCCTCTGACATCTTTCTTTCTTTCTCTCTTGTTATTGCCCTTTATTGTGGATTGCTGACCTGTGCACTGTTTTGCTGGTTTTGGGCATTTCGCTGTTTGATTTATTGACTGGGGGGGTGGGGGGTTGGACGGGAGCTCTTTCCTCATAATTTTTATTCTGTCTGGGATGGGGGAGTTGGGGTGGGATTTGGTGGGTGACTGGGTGGGTGTTGCTGGGGATTTGTGGGGGATATGCTCCGGGGCTCTTACTGCAGTTTTGCTCTGGTTTTGGAGTGCATATGGAGGTGCGGATTGGGGGTTTGGGGGGGGTGTGTGTTGTGTTTTTCTGCTGTCTGCTTGTATGCCTGTGGAGTCGGTATGAGGTGGGGGTGGCTGTCTGAGGGAGGGTGGGGGGGTGTTGGATGGCTGGGTGATTGGATCTTTTATGCTCGTCCTGGAGGGTCAGGCTGGGAGGCCTTCGAGGACTATACTATGCTTGAACACTTGTGTGCCTTGGCTATTAGTTTTTCTCATGGCTACGGCTGACTTCACATGCATCACACTGAATGTAGCGGGTATTAACTCCCCGGTATAACGAACGAAATTGCTCTCCTTTTTACGGAAGGAGCGAGCTTCGGTGGCTTTCTTGCAGGAGACACACCTTACGGCTGCTGAACACTGTAAGCTGTCGAGAGATTGGGTGGGTGAGGTTGTATCCTCCTCCTTCTCTTCTAAACAACGGGGTGTTGCTATTCTCATTCATAAAGGGCTCACCGTGGTAACACACAAGGTTATTCAGGACCCTCAGGGCCGTTTTGTCATCTGGGCTGGGACCTTGTCTGACAAACCTGTAGCGCTCTGTAATTTATATGCCCCCGATGTCTATTCACATGCTTTCTTCTCGGGTGTCCTGGCTCACCTTACAGCACTTCCTGCCTACGAACTTATTATTAGTGGGGACTTCAACATTACCAGTGACCCCTCCATTGATTGTAAACCACCTCGGGCAGTGCGCAGAGACAATGAACGCATGGGGGTGAATTTCCTGATGGGGGAGTTGGATCTCCAGGATGCGTGGCGTGTGTATCACCCCGGAGAGGCTGATTTTACATTTTTCTCGGGGGTGCATCACAGTCATTCACGCTTGGATTACATTTTACTCCCTTCTCGGTCTATTGGGCGGGTGGTGCGTACCCACATCTTGGATGTCCCCTTTAGTGACCATGCGGCAGTTCGGTTGACTCTTAGGTGGGGAGGCCCCTCCCCTGACCGTGTCTGGAGACTTAACCCCACTCTATATTTGGACGATGCATTCCACACTTACCTTATTGAGGAATGGACTAACAAGCTAATGAGGGGAATGATGTCTCTGACACTGTGTTTTGGGAGGCCGCCAAGGCATACCTTAGGGGTTGCATTATTGCCTACACTATCCGTCAGCGTAAAAAGCGGGATGCTAAACTTACATCGCTTGCGAAACAACTGAGGGAAAGCAGGGCTTACCACCTACAGCATCGCTCCGACGAGGCCCGTCAATCGTACCTTGGTTTGCGTAAGCGTATCGATGCTCTTCTCACTGCCCGAGCGCTGACTCATATCGATGTTTACAAGTATAAACTGTATAAATGGGGCAACCGTGCGGGGAAACTCTTGGCCAACCTTGTTAGACCTGTCAGGAGAGCTACGCGTATATCCAGAATCCGGGAGGGCCCCGCGGTGAGGCACACGGCTGATGATGCCATTCAGGAGCAGTTTGTGCGTTTTTATAGCGATCTATACAGCGCGGGACAGTGTGATGAAGCGGTGCGGGATTTGTTTTTTCAGGATTTAGCCCTTCCACACCTTTCCGACGCTCAACGGGACTTACTCAATGGCCCCATTACGTGCTCTGAAATTCACGTTGCTATTGGCAAGTTGAAGCCTGCTAAGGCTGCGGGGCCTGACGGAATGGGGACGGAATTTTACAAAATTTTGAAACCCCATATTGGACCAGCTTTGAGTGCTATGTATGCAGATGTCCAAGCCGCTGATCGGTTTCTTCCTGAACAGACTCATGCCCATGTAGTCGTACTCCCTAAACCGGGAAAGGATCCTGAGTTGGTGGGGTCTTATCGACCAATCTCTCTGCTTAACCAGGATATGAAGATCCTTACTGCCATCTTAGCGGGCCGCTTGACTCGGGTGATCCCCTTCCTTGTCCACCCTAATCAAGTTGGGTTCGTTCCGGGGCGCTTTTCTTCTGCAAACATTCTTAAAGCACTGGTGGCACTCCGTGAGGGTCGGGGACGGGCAGGGGATGATTTATTGGCCAGTTTGGATGCCGAGAAGGCTTTCGATAAGGTTCTGTGGCCTTATCTTTTCTGGATCCTACAGCGGTTTGGTATTACTGGTCCGTTTCATGACTGGATTGTTCGTCTCTATACCGCTCCGACCGCCCAACTTCTCGTCAATAAACGCCGCACGGCCTCTTTTCCCCTGCAGAGGGGCACCAGGCAGGGTTGCCCACTAGCGCCCTTGCTGTTTATTCTCTCGCTTGAACCCCTGACATCTAAGATCCGAACTGACCCGGATATTGTGGGTATCCGTGTGGGGCGGGAAGATTGTAAGATCACACTGTTTGCAGATGACATGCTCCTCTTCGTCGGTAAGGGCCGGACTTCTATCCTGCTTCTTACTAGTCTTATTGCCCGGTATGGGTCCTTTTCGGGTCTCTGTATTAATTTTGGCAAGTCTGAGGCCCTGCCAGTGTCCTCTCCTTGTGCCTCGCGTTCACTGTCCACGTTTCCTTTTCGCTGGGCTACGGGAGAACTTAAATATCTGGGGATTTTCCTCAGTGCAGACTGGGCTACTGTATACAGACGTAATATTGTGCTTAAGCTTTCCCATCTTCGTGATCTGTGTCTCCGTTGGGGGGACCACCCCCTGTCTCTTCTGGGTAGGGTTGCTTTAGTTAAGATGGTCTTGTTGCCGAAACTTCTCTATCCTTTACAAATGATACCACTCTGGATACGGGATAGAGAGATCCAGACTTTTCAATCTTTTATTGGCTCCTTCATATGGCATCGCCATCGGGCCCGCATATGCCTTCGGAAGCTCACTCAGAGCCGGGACCGGGGGGGCCTGGCGATGCCTGATCTTCGTTTGTATAACATGGCTGCTCTCCTGCGCTGGGTCCATGAGCTTTTTACTTGTACGGTTCGGTTTGCCCCTAAGGGCCTCTTTGACTCCTGGGTAGTTCCGTACAGTGCCTTGGCGTGCCTGGCTCTCTCTCGGTGGCGACGACCTCAGGTGGGCGGTAATTTGGTCTGGCTGGATCCCTTGCGACGGGCACTGCTTTGGTGGAGGAAGACCATTGGGCGTGGGCAGGGCAATTGGGCTTTCCAATTTATTCGTGGTAATCCTGAATTCCCCCCGGGAGTGGGAGGGGCCAGAGGGGTGACAGTCTGCTTTGGCTCTGGGCTTTGTCTAGGACATGTTTGCCCTCCGGGTGTATCGCAATTCCCTTCGCATGACGAACTTCGTCGCACCTGGTCTTTGCCTGCCATGCCCTTTTATGCGTATCTACAGCTGCGACACTGCTTTGAAGATTATCGACGGCGGAACCCCTCTGGATCTAGTTTCTTGAAAGTGGACCATCTTTTTTTGTCCATACCTGCACCTCTGAACTCCCTGTCTCTTTGGTATGGGATGGCCCGGGAGGAACGGGGAGACTCTTTGCTTATCCCATTGGCCTCTCGATGGACGATGGGGTTGGGGGAGCCCGTTAGTGCTGACCTTTTGAAGGTTTGTTTTGCGGATGTTGCGAGGGGGTCCAGGACTGCCCAGGTACAGGAAACACAGTTTAAGTCACTACATCGTACATATTTCACTAGGACACGGGGAGCCAGGGCGGGCTTATGGGTTTCTGACTACGGGGGACCCTTTTGCACATGCTCCTGGAATGTCCCCAGCTGCATACTTACTGGAATGGGGTGTTGGATTTCCTGGCTGGGATAGTGGGGCAGCCCATTCAGTGGTCCTATTTGCTTCTTGTCTTGGGATGCGAGGGAGCGGTGCATGACCAGGGCCTGGGGACAGAACACTGGCGCTTTCTTTATACTGCGCTGTTGGTGGCTAAGAGGGGGGTGCTCCGACAATGGATGGATGAGGGTACGCCTGATGTGCTGGGTTGGCATAGGTCTCTAGTGGAGGTGGCCCGTTGGGAACTCCGGGGTGTTGGGAGGGGGATGACAACTTCCCAGCGGCTGTATCGTTCTCTTTGGCAGGCAGCATTAGAGGGGGCTCCTTCAGTGTGATGGTTTTTGCCCCCTTTTTTTTTCCCTTTCTTTCTCCTATTTTCCTTTTCATTCTCTTTTTTCTCTTTCTAATCACCTGGGTAGGGCGGGGGGATGGGGGTTGGGTGTGGGTATGGGTGGGTGTGCTTGTAGATTGGTGTTCGAGTGTGTTCTGGTGCGTTTTTGAGTTGGGTCTCTCTTTCTGTTTATAAAAAATTGCAGAAAATGGTGAACTGGGGGATATTTTCTACCTGAATGTTGCCTTTCGTTTGCTGGTTGATGGATAGGGATTGGCCATGGGGAACGGTTTTTCTTTGGGGGATTTGTCCTCAACCCCTGTATTGGATCTCTATGTTGTTTTTTGTATCTTTCTTTTTCTGCCTTGCATATCCATCAACTATGGGAGCCATGTTGGCTTGCTGTGTATGTTCATCCTATTTTCTGTTTAATAAAAATTACTTCAAACAAAAAAAAAAAATTGTAATGCTCATAAATATTGCTTTTCTGTAAGCCTATTTCTATAATATATTCTTTATGCAATCACCTCTGGCTGTGCCTTTTTGATTCTACTTCCTGGTGAATGTTCAGTGAGGGAACTGAACCTCCCCACCAACCATATATTGTGGGGGCCACTAACAAACCTTACATCCACCTCGGCCCCACCTGTGCTTAGTTCAGGTTTTTAGTCCTGGGCCCAGGCACAGATGCCTGACCAGGAGCAGAAGACTCTGCTATGTGCTGGTAGATGACCAGGGGAATGTGCCACCACGCACCCCCACCCCCACATAGACACGCAACAGAAGTATATCTATATAGCTGGAGGGAGGGGGAGATTCTGCTTCCAGAGGCAGAGATCCAAAGCTCCACATGCTTAGGTAAGAAAAGCCTTGCAGACGGCTTTTCCCCAGGGTAATGGAGATGGTAAAACTAAGCCCGGTGTTTATAGTTAATGCTCTGCACCAGGGCGGGGCAGAAGTCATGTGCAAACAGCAGCCCGGCTAGCAGAGTTCTAGTCCTGTAAACTCCCCCCTTCCCTGTCTCCACTTATCTGTATTGCATTCACCGTTTTTGCCACCCTCCCTTTGCCCATTGCCTTACACATGCCAGCTGCTGCCCTCACTTCACTTCAGTCCATGCTGAGAACCTTCAGCTCCAGCTCTTCCCCAACCGCAGATTCTAAAACAGGGGTTTCAGGGGTCTGTGAGGGTCAGATGAAAATTAACATTTAGATTCATTATGGTTGATTTTTCTCGCAGATAACGAGAGAATAGATGATCTGTTTTAATTTGCACAAGAGGACTATATTTCATAATTGCATAAAAAAGGAGTGGGTTTTTTTAAAAGATTGTTTACTTTACGAATAACTAAGGTATTCGCCAGGGAAGGCCTGGCTGGGCCTCCGCGTGTGCGGATCGCCGGACTAGATGGACCCAAGATCTGATCCGGTGCAGGCATTTCTTATGTAAAGTTTAATAATACAGAGTGGCCTGTCTCCGGCGATAGTATGACACGATGAAGGAGCAAGTGGATTGTTTTTATTTACTTACCCACAAGTTACAACAGATGGTAAAAGTGGTCCCCGATCATATCTATGCACTATTCGCTGTTCCAGGGAGAACACCATCTTTCTGGCACCAGTATTAGAGGCGTAGGTCATATACGTATGAGACAATCAAATCTCGATAAATCAAGTCCATTATATTCATTGCATGCACAGTTGTGTTTATGTGACTATTTCTGGGGAAGGGGGTCCAGAGTTTCATCAGATTTTTAAAGGTTGAGGATCACCGTCCTAAAATATTATGACTAATGAAAATTCTCCAGAAATAAAAACTTGTCAGAGGGAGCAGAAAAGTTAACTCAGGTACATTTCCTAACCAAGTGTAAATGGCGATTTTCAAGACCAGTTTAAAAGAAGGAAACATACAGGGGCTGGGCCTGGTGGCTTTTTCCACCCTCCACCGAAGCAGTGGTGGGAAAAGGAATCCGGTTCCAGGTCAGTGACTGGGCATAATCTGGTTGAAACTCAGCCGAGTGATTTACATCAAGGCAGGAGAACAAAACCTTGGCCATCGAACATCAACCACTGCAGAGTGCCCATCGGGCAGCTTCTTCCCTAGAAAAGAGCCAGTGAAGGACCAGGCCCTGCAAAATGAATGGACAGGAACATGGGTCTGTCCAACTCAATGGAGGGCATTGAAACTGGCAGCCAGTCCACGGCAGCAGGTTCCGGACTAGTAGCTTCATGGTCATTGCAGTGAGCTGAGATCCCGGGGAACTGGGTGGTTTCATTTTTGGAGGACTGTAGACACTTCATTTAAATTTACAACATCAGCATATTTCATCGATTGACCCCCTGACGCACACGGGTACGCTGAAACAAATGGAAAATTTGATTGCCCAGAACTGGAAGGCCCCCCTGGGCTTCTTTTGGCTCTTTCTGTGGATGGGGTTGCCAGATTTGCTCAAGACAAAAAGAGGACACTTGGCCCTGCCCATCCCCCACACAAACCTCATCCTTTAAAAATTAACCTAAAAACTTTTCTATTTCAAGATGCTTTTGACACCTAACTGCCCTTATTAGGGCTAAAAATATTTTTTAACATTTTAATTATCATTATTTTTTTTTTAAATCCTCTTCCTATCATACCTACCTTTTATGTTAACTTTGCTTGATGTTGTAGTTCCTCCCTTTTTCCTCTTGTGCCCGTTCGTTTATATGTTACGTAATAACATAGTAACATATATAAAACATAGTAGATGACGGCAGATAAAGACCCGAATGGTCCATCCAGTCTGCCCAACCTGATTCAATTTAAATTTTTTTTTCTTCTTCTTCTTAGCTATTTCTGGGCAAGAATCCAAAGCTTTACCCGGTTCTGTGCTTGGGTTCCACCTGCCAAAATCTCTGTTAAGACTTACTCCAGCCCATCTACACCCTCCCAGCCACTGAAGCCCTCCCCAGCCCATCCCCCACCAAATGGCCATACACAGACCCAGACCGTGCAAGTCTGCCCAGTAATGTTGGTCTTGTGACTAGCCTGTGTTATTGGTTCCCCATTATTTGTATACCGCTTAGATTAGAAGTTTGATTGAGCGATATAAAAAATGTCCTAATAAACTTGAAACTTTTCCAAACCCTCCGTCCTCGTAAGCGGGAAAAATCCTTAGGTTCTGCCTAAGGAGGAGAATTAAACTTTTACAAAAAGAACCACTCATCTAGACCAGTGGTTCCCAACCCTGTCCTGGATAGCCCTAATGAATATGCATGAGGGAGATTTGCATATCATGGAAGTGAGAGGCATGCATATTCATTAGGGCTATCCCGGGAACCAACTTTTCAATCAACGTCTGGCAAAATAAGGTCCAGAATTTAGGAGAACTTTTCAGCAAATGCAGCAAACTAGTCCGGCGTCATTTGAAGCCCACCTGCAAAACAGATCAGCTCAAGGGGACAGGTGACTCTCTGCCAGCTTGTCCTGCACTTGGTCCATCTCAGGCAGCGAAAGGGTCAAGTCCGTGCTCAAGGCTCCACCCCGGGGGAGGAGCGATCGGAGCGGGGCTAGTGGCCAGTGTGGAGCTCGGACTCTCTCCACTTCTCCTCTCTACCACCCGGAGCCCCTCCAGGATGATCTCGTTGTGAGTACCGGGGGGGGGGGGGGAGGCGGTGGTAGCCCTGTGGTCAAGTCCACTAACGCCTTGGATGTTCGGGGAACTGGGTTTGCGGATGGATGCGATGAGTTTTTCTTTCTTACTCTCTCCCCGCCTCAGGATGTTGGGGGTGGTGTGGGGGGGGGGCATAATAATAATGTCTCTATTTGCTGCCAATGTCATGAGGGGGCTGGTCAGAATGGCCAGATAACGAGCGTCCACTCCGATCCAGTTGAGAATTAAACGCTAATCTCCGCTTGGGATCTGGGGGCCGAGGATTTGGTCTGAATTCCGGAGGCATAAAATTAAGATCCCCAACATGGACTTTTTCCTTTTATTCAACTTTATTTGGAACAGCTTTTGGACAACTGCTTTTTAAAACTTACGCTCGAGTTGAGTCTCTTTCATTTGGCCTTTATCTGTCATCATGTTTCTATATGTCCCTTCTCCCATCCTCCCCCCCAAAAAAAATCTTGGTTTAATTAGTTTAAAAATGAATTAGTGTGACGGGTTTTTGGTGCTTCATTTGATTTTTCCTCCAGATAACTAACTACTTTTGCTACTTCTTTTTTTCTTTATGTTTCTGGTCTGATGATGGGGTATTAATGCTTCAGTGACTGTATCTCCCTTGTTGTCTCCACCATCCCCCTCCCCCTGTCTCCTACGATGCCAGTGAATGTAGCCCCCCCCCCAGTGAAGGAACTGTATGATCTCCTTGGGGAAAGCAGAAGGTGTGGCTTTCAGGATTGCAGCTGGTATAGGGAGGGTCCACTCATATATTCCCCCTCCTAACTGCAGGAAGGAGAGGGCAGCAGTTGAGCGTGACCTTTGGCACCTGGAATTACAGGTCTGCATGGGAATGGGGATCGCGGGAACCCCCCTAACCCACGGGACTCCCACAGGGACCCCCCACTGGCCCACAGGACTCACACGGGGACCCCCCTCTGGCCAATAGGACTCCCACGGGGATGGAAGGCTTTGGAAGCAGGGTTCATCCATATAATATAATGGACACATCAGCCTTAGTAAAAGAGGGGGTTTATAAGTTAATTACCTGAACAGAAAACAAAAAAGGGTTCCACCAAGGAGATTCCACAAAGAAACCAGCAAAAGAAACTGTGGAATTGATGATCCTGTCAGAAATGATTGCTGCTTTTTATGGGGACGGGCGGGGATGGAGGTAATTCCTTGCGGGGACGGGTGGGGACGGAGAGGATCCTGACGGGGACGGGTGGGGACGGAGAGGATCCTGACGGGGACGGGTGGGGACGGAGAGGATCCTGATGGGGATGGGTGGGGACGGAGAGGATCATGGTGGGGACGGGTGGGGCGGAGAGGATCATGGTGGGGATGGGTGGGATTTCTGTCCCCATGCAACTCTCTACCTGGAACCCAACTGGCAGCTGGAACTACACAAAGCCAAGATGTTCTGGGTCAAGCAGGCCCAAAGTGAGGACGAGGCATAGGCTTGCATGTTCTCTTCCTCCTCTCTCCTCCTCCAATGTTTCTCACCCCCCCCCCACCATTTTTCATCCTATATCCCCTATCACATAGATTCCAGCCTCATGTCAGTGTCCCCTCTCCCCCCCCTCCCCACACTGATCAGTGAGATTCCTTTAATCCCCACAAAAAAAATACTAAATCATGGAAGAGAGTAAATGATTCATGGAGCTTGGTGCTTGTGTCCCTGGGTCTGAAATTGACAATTTTAAACACAAGTCCATATAGCTACCTATATAGAAACTGCAACTGCAACAATCATTTATCACAAAGCATATTTTCATGTCTTGGATCCTGTGGGAAGGCTTTAGGACAAGTGGAATAGAACGGGTACAAGTGGATCCATTTTTTACTCCGTCAAAAATGACAAAGACTAGGGGACACTCGATGAAGTTACAGGGAAATACTGTTAAAACCTAGAGGAGGAAATATTTTTTCACTCAGGGAATAGTTAAGCTCTGGAACGCGTTGCCAGAGGATGTGGTAAGAGCAGATAGCGTAGCTGGTTTTAAGAAAGGTTTGGACAAGTTCCTGGAGGAAAAGTCCATAGTCTGTTATTGAGAAAGACATGGGGGAAGCCACGGCGTGCCCTGGATGGGTAGCATCAGAAGAACTTACAGACTAGTTTGACAGACAGGACATCTCAGGGTTGGGGAGTTTCGAGCAGAAGGAATGATACGATCGATGGGTAAAGATATTTGACAGTGAGTGGGAGTTAAGTGTTGAGAGCAGATACAAAAAAGTGAGCTTTTAGCCTTTTAGTCCTCAGTCCTTGTTCCCCCTCCTCAAAATCTACTTCTGAGCTGCTGTAGGAAACTGAGTTGTAAGTTCTTGAGTTTTTCTTCATCTGCTGCTCTGATTTCTTTGCAGTTTGCTCACACTATTTTCACAGGTAAACTAAGTATTACATTCAGGTACACCACGTGTTGGCTCAGCTTTAGAAAATGCGTCTTTGCATTTCTCTAACAGCAGAGTCTGGCTTCTTGGAGTTTTCTGTTCCGTTTTGTCTACATGTGGCCTTTTCTTCAGGGGTTCTGATAGTGTTGGTCCGTTTTCTTCTCTTTTCCCAATGGATGTATCCTGGGACTCTGTGTGGAGATCAAAGTCTGATGCACCCAAGTTTCCCAGAGGGTTCTAGAACAGAACTGGGTTAAGCTGTGGGAACTGACAAGAGTAGTCAATGATGTGGTGCTCCGCCCCCTTGCAATAAAGGCGGTCCATTTATTCATGAGCATCATAAGTTACATAAGTAGGATGATTGATTATCGCGTGGTCATGCTAGCGTTAATAACTCCTCACAGAAACTCTTTGTAAATCTGCGTAGATTTTGCTAACGGTTGACATATTTATGTTATATAAATATTCTACTGTGCTGTATTTATGTTATTGTATCCTGGCATTGCTAATAAGGGAGCTTAGTTTGCCTATCTCCAAATTTACCTCATTGGCTGGATTTTATGCTTAAATTTGGTCATTTTACTGTTGTTATACTTTTATAAGAACATAAGACTAGCCTTATCAGGTCAGACCAATGGTCCATCAAGCCCTGTAGTCCATTCTCACGGTGGCCAATCCAGGTCACTAGTACCTGGACAAAACCCAAGGTGTACCAATATTCCATGCTGCCAATTCAGGGCAAGCAGTGGTTTCCCCCATGTCTTTCTCAATAAAAACTATGGACTTTTCCTCCAGGAACTTGTCCAAACCTTTCTTAAAACCAGCTACGCTATCCGCTCTTACCACATCCTCTGGCAACGCGTTCCAGAGCTTAACTATTCGCCGAGTAAAAAAATATTTCCTGCTATCCCCTAGTCTTTGTCATTTTTGACGGAGTGAAAAATCGATCCACTTGTACCCATTCTACTCTACTCAGGATTTTGTAGACTTCAATCCTATCTCCCCCTCAGCCGACTCTTTTCCAAGCTGAAGAGCCCTAAACGTTTTATGTCAAGAAGTAGCTCTCGTACACTGTCCTGCGCGAATCTCTTTATAGAGGCAGTTACTAATTCCCAGTACAACACTCATAGATAGATAGATGGGGACCCAAGTCTTGTCCTCTCTGCCTTTCTCTCCTGTTACCTCTCTAACTTGTCCAGTTCCAGGGCCTATTCAACTGTGGCATGGATTCTCTGATAGGGCGAAAGGATTCTTCAGTTCAGGGACCAAAAGAACATTGCTAAAATTTAAAACACGATAGTTGTGTTCCAAAATAAGCGTCTTTACTAAATCAATGATTCCCCAGATCAGACAGTGCCTATGAGAGTAGGGGGTTGGGTACTTTCTTTCACATACTTCCAGACACCCTCCTTCCCTTCCTTCAGCCTTTGCCTTCTACTGGGTTTTATTTACTGCCTCCCCCTTGAGTTTTCTCTTCCATTTCATGGACTCCTGTGCTCTCTTAGCTCCATGCCGGATCCCTCAGGTGGATGCCAATTGGCCCTCTTTGACTCCCTCTCTCTCCAGCACCAAAACCTTTCAGGATCAGGAAACCTGCTCTCTTCTAAACTCAGACTCCTTAAAAAAAAGAAATCCTTGCTATGACTCTCCTCTGAGTTCTGCTGTTGCAATCACTCTCACGCCTGGAAGGGAGATTAGCTTGTGAGCTCATTCGAGCAGGGACTGGCTCCTTTGTGACTCTGTACAGTGCTGTGTAGTCTGCTGTCTCCTGGGAGGCCCTTTCATATGTCTCTCTGAGGCTGCAGTAGTGTCTGTGTACGTAGGCGTCTGAGATAAATGACTGCACTGGATGTGATATGAATGTGGATGATTTGTGTTTTGCTTGTTATATCCTGCTCCATGTGGAGGGAAAATGCTTTTATTAATTTACTAGTCTTTAAGCCCGTTACATTAACGGTGCTAGAATATATGTATGTCTGTCTTTCTTTCTTTCTCATTCCCTGCCCTTGTGTCTTTCTCCTTTTCTTTCTATCTCCCTCCTTCCTATTATTTGTCTCTCTTTCTGCCCCCTATGCAGCATTTATCTCCCCTTGTCTACTTTCCTGTACAGTAGCCATATCAGCATTCCCTCCTCCTCCATTTCCTTGTGCATCAGCATTTCCCCCCTCCCTACTTCCCTGTGTAGCATTTTCCTCCCTCGGGTGCTAGAATATATGTGTGTGTCTGTCTTTATTTCTTTCTCTCTCTGTCTCCTTAGCCACTTTTTCCTGTCCATTCTCCCTTCTTTTTACCTCCCCTGTGTCCACCACCACCCCTTCACTGCTCCCCTTATCCAGCAGCAGCCCTTCTCCCTTTGTTTTACCTCCCCCCTGTCCATCAGTACCTCTTCCTGCTCCCCCTGTCCAACAATAGGCATCCTTTCCTTTTTTTCCCCCCCTGTCCATCATCACCTCTTCCTGCTCCCTCTGTCCAGCAGTAGGTCTCCCTTCATTTCCACACACCCCCCCCCGTCCATCAGCATCTCTTCCTGCTCCCCCTGTCCAGCAGTAGGCCTCCCTTCATTTTTCCCCCTGTCCATCAGCACCTCTTCCTGCTCCCCCTGTCCAGCATTAGGCCTCCCTTCATTTTTCCCCCCCTGTCCACCACCACCCATTCAAGCTCCCCTTATCCAGCAGCAGTTCTTCTCCCTTTGTTTTACCTCCCCCCTGTCCATCAGCACCTCTTCCTGCTCCCTCTGTCCAGCAGTAGGCCTCCCTTCATTTCCCCCCCCCTATCCATCAGCACCTCTTCCTGCTCCCCCTGTCCAACAATAGGCCTCCCTTCCTTTTTCCCCCCCCTGTCCATCATCACCTCTTCCTGCTCCCATTCAAGCAGCCTGTGCAGCAGTCTTCACACGCTGCTTCGGGTTCTTCTACTGCCCTGATTTACTCTGGCACGTCCCTGATGACATCATCAGAGACGCGGCAGAGCAAATCAGGGCAGTAGAAGTGCCTGAAGCAGCGTGTGAAGACTGCTGCTTAAATCGCTGGGTGGGTAGTCGGGTCAGCGGCAAGGGAAGGGTGGTGAGCGGCAAAGGACTCTCTGAGAGGGGGGGGCAAATGCGCTGTGTTGGGGGGAAGGGTAGGCAGACGCGGGGACCGGGTTGCGCGTTTTCACAGCTTCTGTGGTGCCTGAGCTGCAGGAGAGGGAGCGGGTTGTACGTGGCGGGGGAAGCCCCGACTTCCCGAGCTGCAGCTTCTTCGTCATTGAAAGTTGCTGCCGCCACCGCCGCAGCTCCTCTCTCGCAGCTGTGTAATTTTTTTTTTTAATTTGAAAGCCGCCGCCGGGGCCGTGCATGCGCAGTTGTATTTTCGTGACAGATCAGGGAACACGTTTTTTTTAGTGCGCATGCGCGGCCTACCATTTTATTATATTAGATTCAATTTTCTATCCTGTTCTCCCAGGGGAGCTCAGAACGGTTTACATGGATTTATTCAGGTTCTCAAGCATTTTCCCCTGTCTGTCCTGTTGGGCTCACAATCGATCTAATGCACGGGGATTCGGTGACTTGCCCAGGGTCACAAGGCGCAGTGTGGGTTTGAAGCCATAAACTCAAGGTGCTGAGGCTGGAGCTTTAACCACTGCACCACTCTAGAAATCAAAATGTAGTAAAAGTGAGCCAAGTATAGAACAATGAAGCCATTGTGACATCACTGATGAGGTTGGCTCTTATTGGTGGAATGAGGTATTATGATGTCACAATACAAGCTCTGGTTATCAGAGGCTGAAACTTTTCACACTATTTATTTATTCAATTTTCTAAACTGTTCTCCCAGGGGAGTTCAGAATGGTTCACATGAATTTTATTCAGGAGCTAGAACCTAAGCAAACTACTGGCCCAGAAATACCTAAGAAAAAGGACCATTTCAATTAAATGATCAATTTATAGAGCGTATATGGTTGGGCAGACTGGATGGACCATTTTGGTCTTTATCTGCCGTCATTTACTATGTAACTTGGTGGGCTCACAATCTATCTAATGTACCTGGGGCAAGGGGGGGGGATTAAGTGATTTGCCCAAGGTCACAAGGAGCAGGGTGCTGAGGCTGTAGCTTTAACCACTATGTGAGTGTGGTGAGGAGAGGCGTTTTGGCTACTGGCTTGTTAGTTTTGAAACCTCCAGGGCAGGAAGTCTGCACATTGGATTAAATATTTGGTTTTATAAGTTCAGTGGACGGGGGGCGCACTTTACACATATTGTGGCCATGCCATGAGTAAAAGTCAAGCTGGGAGGGCTCTTAAGTGTTGGGCTATATATTTTCATCTCATTTCAAATATATAGACCCCCTTCCTAATTAAAAAATGCTAAACAGTCTACAATATACTGCCATTATCAACAAAAAAAGCCACCCCCCCCAATAAAATAAACACAACAGGAAAATGTATGCTGTACAATTAACAATACAAGACACAAAGTGACAATCAAGGGCAGAAAAGGTAAGAACAGGAGGACAGGAAAAAAAATGTACAACGTCATCAGAATAACAAACTGTTTTGTTGTCATGACTAGTCTGTTTTCAAACGATGGTGAATGTTACATTACATTACATTACATTAATGACTTCTATTCCGCCTCTACCTTGCAGTTCTAAGCGGATTACAACAAAAAGATAACTGGACATTTCCAGGAATAGGAATACAATTAACGACGTAGGGCCTAATACATCTAAACGATAGCTGGACGTTTTCAGGAAGAGGAATACAGTTAGAGGCGTTAGGTCTAAATCACATTTTGAAGGGAGGATCCTAAGAAGGGGAGAGAGGGGAGAAGAGTGGGGTTAGGGAATTAGGATGTATTTCTTGAATAGTATGGTTTTGATTTCTTTTCGAAAAGCTTTGAGGTCAGTTGAAGCTGTCAGTAGGTTGGTGATGGAGGGGTCCAATTTAGCTGCATGTGTTGCTAGTAGGTTGTCGTACATCTTTTTGCGCTTAGTTCCTTTATAAGGGGGGTAGGAGAAAGGGGACTGGGTTCTCCTTTGTCTGGAATAGAGGTTCCTATTTAGGCGGTTGTTTAAGTAGGAGGGTGCCGTTCCGTTTAATGTTTTGAATATTATGCAATATAGCTTAAATTGGATGCGGGCTTGTATTGGAAGCCAGTGTGAATCTAGGAAGGCGTTGGTGATGTGGTCAAATTTTCAAAGGGAATAGATCAGTCTGAGGGCGGTGTTCTGGACAGTCTGTAGTTGTTTTATTAGGTAGGTGGGACAAGGAAGGTAGAGGATATTGCAATAGTCCAGTAGACTTAGGACTAGGGATTGAACCATGAGTCTGTATTGATCTTTGTCGAAGAATTTTCTAATTTTGCGAAGGTTGCGCATGGTAAAGAATGCTTTTTGAGTGATTTTGTTGATTTGCACCTGAAGAGTGCAACATCTATCTACTGTTACTCCAAGGAGTTTGAGAGTGGTCTGTATAGGATATTTGGTGGTTTTTATTTCTAGTTCTGTTATCGAGGGGGTTTTGTCTTTTTCCAGCAGTAGAAATTTAGTTTTGTCTGGATTGAGCTTCAGTTTGTGTTCTGTCATCCAGTTTTCCACTATTTCTAGGGTTTTTACCAGGTTATCTGTTGTAGTGGGGTCTTGTGAGTCAAAGGGAAGGAGTATGGTTATATCGTCTGCATAGCTGAATGAGGTTACTTCGAGTTTGTCTAATAGGGTACCAAGGGAGGCGATGAAGACATTGAAGAGCATGGGTGAGAGAGGTGAACCTTGAGGTACTCCGCAGGGATTGGTCCAGGTTTCCGATATTAGATCTTTTGTTTTTACTCTGTATGTTCTTGTTTTGAGGAATCCTTGGAACCAATTGTATACTCCGCCTGAGATCCCTATTGCTTCTAATATCTGAAGAAGTATACTGTGGTCAACCAGGTCAAATGCGGCTGAGAGGTCTAGTTGAATTATCAGCATCCTTCTTCCTTTGCTAAGGTGTTGTCGGGCTGTATCTAGAAGGGAGGCTAGCAGTGTCTCAGTGCTGTGGTTGGATCTGAACCCTGATTGAGTTGGGTGGAGTAGATTGTGGTCTTCAAGGTAGTTGGTGAGGTATTGGGCAACCAGACCTTCTATTAATTTAACATAGAATGGAATAGAGGCTATGGGTCGGTAGTTGGAAGGGGTGTCTATTGGTCCTTTGTGGTCTTTCAGTATTGGTGTGACTATGATTTCTCCTAGGTTTACTTGTAACCCGTTCTGAGCTTCTGGGAGAACAGGATAGAGATCGAAATAAAGAAATACATCAGAGTGCAGCCAGCTTCTCCTCATTAAGGCGGTGGCTAGCGAGGAGCGTGAAATGCAGTCGTGGATTTACAATCTTAGCAAACAGAAGTGCCTTGTTAGATCTTAGATCAGGGGTAGGCAGTTCCGGTCCTCGAGAGTCAGGTTTTCAGGATATCCACAATAAATATGCATGAGATAGATTTGCATCTCAAGGAGGCAGTGCATGCAAATCCAGCTCATACATATTCATTGTGGAGATCCTGAAAACCTGACCTGGCTCCGGCTTTCGAGGACCAGAATTGCCTACCCCTGTCTTAGATGCTGGACTTTCAGGACCGTTCTCAAGATTAGGAAGCTCTAAAGAGCTTTTCCTCGGCTGTGGAGGAATAAGGAATTGTGAGGGCTGAGAGACCTCCAAGAAGCAAAGAGACACGCACTGTTTGCAGAACTAACATCTCGCTGTTAATTGCTGCCAAAGACAAGCTAGCTTTTGCTCGTACTCTAGAGCAGTGGTTCCCAACCCTGTCCTGGAGGACCACCAGGCCAGTCAGGTTTTCAGGCTAGCCCTAATGAATATGCATGAGAGAGATCTGAATATAATGAAAGTGTCAGGCATGCAAATCTGCTCCATGCATATTCATTAGGGCAATCCTGAAAACCCGACTGGCCTGGTGGTCCTCCAGGATAGGGTTGGGAACCACTGCTCTAGAGCAAGCTTTTATTTTAAACAATCAATCATTCTTTCCAGACTGGACTATTGTAACTCCATTTATCTAAGTCTTCAAAGACTTCAGCGGATTCAGAACCCTGCAGCTAGGTTGATCTTTGCAAAAAGTAAATTTGATCATGTTTCCCCGCCTCTGTCAAAACGTCACTGGCTTCCGGTGATTTCTAGGGTTCACTTTCAATGTTCCTGCTTAACATTCAAGATCCTGCATGCTATTCTTCCTCCTCTAATTCCACTATCTTGGAATTCTTCAAGACCTGACATTACCAGATCCACCCAAAAACTTAAACTATCTTTCCCCTCATTAAAAGGCATCATTTAGGCAAGAAAATGAGGGAAATCTCTTTTCTTCAAAATCACAGAGCTTTGGAATAACCTTCCTGCCCTGCTGCGGAATCTGGGCTCCTTCCAATGATTCCAAAAGCATCTGAAAACCTGGCTTTACTCTAAAATGTTCACTGCCCTCTTTATAACCTCTAATCCTTATTATGTTTTCCCCTGTAAACTGTGCCGAGCTCTATCTTTATGGAGAGAAAGTGGTTTATAAACTTAAGGTTTAGTTTAGTTTGGACTTTTTTTTAGCTCTGGCACACTAAACAGAGCAAATGTTTTTTGCGTCACATTATAATTGAAATGATATAATTTCAGAGTTATTTATTTATTTTATTTTAAAAATTTCTATACTGTTTTTAAACCAAAACGGTTTACAAAACTGTTACAAACATAAAATTTAAAACAAATTAAGAGAAATAAGGGCAGAAAGATTCATTTCTTTCAGGAAATCAAATACTTAATGGAAGGCATTGACAAATAATTGTGTTTTAAGTAACTTTCTAAATGTACCTCTATCACTGCATTTCCAAATTTATTTAAAGTTCTTTAAGCTATTTATGAGTAATGGTAACAAAGGTGAAACTAAAGTAGATAGAATAGAATTGCTAATCAATGCTTGTTTTTGAGTGCAAATTAACTCAAAACGTGGCTCGATAGTCAACCAGACACACATTTCATTATCCACCATCTGCCGTCATCCTCTTTTTTTCAATTTAATTCTGTCAGTGATGAAAAATGCAAAGATAAGAAGATCCAAATGGTAACAAAGCCTTGATTGCTTTGTTGCTCGTTAGAATAACTACTGCATAAAAAATAAAAGTAAAATTACTTGTCGTTAGTTTTCAAGGACCAATCACATCAAAGAATGATGCTTGTTTGGATAGTTGTATCCTTACGCACATAGACGTCGATAACATTGACAGACTCTTGTGTACACGATGTACTTGTCTATTTTAGTGTATATCTATGAAGGGAATTTTTGAAAATAAAGTAAGATTCTGGAATCTTTTGTGGCACACCCAGAATCTCTTCGGGGCACATGGTTTGAGAGACCCTGAAATAAACCAAAGATCCTCACATATCCAGTAGGAAGCTGTAGCCTCCCCCTCCCCATCTGTCTACAAGACACAAACCCAACAGTCAAAATGAAGGTTGCCAGATTTCCTCTACTAAAAAAGATGACCCCTGGGACCACCCCATTCCACCTCCTGCTCTGCCCTACCCCACCTCCACAGAGATCGTGACCACGTCTGGAGGGTATCTGTGCATGTGCGGACGTTGACACAATGACATCATGCATCTGATGTCATTGTGTTGGTGTCTGTGCATGTGCAAATGCCCTCCAGATGCATCCCTGAGGTCGGGGACTTCCAAAACCCAGACAAACTGCCGAGTTCTGGAAATCCTTCCGGGCACCCAGACAGTCAGGGTTTTCCTGGATGTCTGGGAACCCTAGTCAAAACACCTATCTACCTATACTCACGTGACTACCTGCTTATGAGAAACTGGGCCTCTTCCCCCTTGAAAAGAGGAGACTGAGAGGGGACATGATCGAAGATATTGAAGAGAATTGACTTAGTAGAGAAAGAGAGATTGTTCCCACCCTCTCCAAGGTGAAGAGAACGAGAGGGCACTCACTAAAGTTAGAAGGGAAAAGATTCCGTACAAACGTAAGGAATTCTTCTTCACCCAGAGTGGTGGAGGTCTGGAACACTCTCCCAGAGATTGTTATAGGGGAAAACACCCTTCAGGGATTCAAGACAAGGTTGGATAAGTTCCTACTGGAACAGAACATACGCAAGTAAGGCTAGACTCAAATAGGGCACTGGTCTTTGACCTAAGGGCCGCTGCGTGAGCGGATTGCTGGGCACGATGGACCACTGGTCTGACCCAGCAGTGGCAATCTTATGTTCTTATGCCTACCACCATCTTGGTTAACAGACCACTACAAGAAGTTTGGGCCTAGTAAATGCCAGATCAGCCGATATAATATTTCCTATCGTTCATGATGTCCTCTGTGAATTCCACCTAGACATCCTAGGAATAACTGAGACCTGGCCAGAAGACAGCCGAGGAATCCTATTGACTGAACTATCCAGCATCAACCGAGACCATCCCTCCCTTCTGAATGAGCAATTCATGGTCTCCTGAGTGCTTCCCGATAACACATCATCTGTGCAAGAACTCCTGAATCTGGTGATGAAGTAACCCTCAGCTTTTCTGGTAGACTTTAACCTGCACATCGAAACTCTAGGCGCCACCACCGCTGCCTTCACTCAGGAGACTGGCATTTCGGGTCATGGTCCTGTTAATATCCATAGTCAGAGTATTACAAAGCTTTGTGGCTACCAGTGGTGAGGAAGGACATAAGAATAGCCTAACTGGCAGTGGTGTAGTAAGGGGGGGAAAGGGAGGACCTCTTCCCATTCCTCCATTCTACTCCACCCCCTTCCCTTCCCCCCCATACCTCTAGTTGAAGATTCATTACCACCGTTTAATTAAGTTTATTACCTACCTACTAAGAAACAAGAATCACCACAAGAGACTAATCAACAATCATTAAATATCTTCTGATAGGGAAGTTGCAACAGTGCCAACGTTACTTCGAACTGTAGCATTGACGCCAAATAAAATCTGGTTGCTCAGGATTTTCTTTAAAAATAAACAAAAATAATTTCTTGGCCTTAAGATACAAATGTTCCCAGATCTACCACAGGATACTCAGAAGCTTAGACTCTAATTTTTGCTTCAAAAACCTGGAGTTATAGCTCTAGGGGGCAACGTTCTATCTTTGCCACCCATGTAAATGTGTAATACATTATCGTATATAAAAGTTTGTCTTTTTTGATCCTTCCCAATGGAAAACTTTCTTGTCAGCATCACGCCTGGATTCAGGAAAAACTTGAGTGCTCTTAGAATGACTCATAACTCAGCTAATCAGTTCCTTTATCTTATTGCTTTTTATCTTTGTAACTTGCTTTAGTATACTTTGGATCCTAATTGAGGACATGAGCTGAATTTAAGCGTATTATATATATATTTTTTTCCTTCTTCTTATATGATAATTTAACTTTTTATTAATATTAACTTTTCTTTTGTTGCATTTAGTAAATCTTGATATTGTCTTACATTTAAGGCTTAAAAAGGCTTTCTGTACAAGTGGATACTTGATATATAATTTGGAAAAGTATCCTATATAATAAAACCCTAGCCGCACATGCGCACTCCTACTTGCGTGCTTCTGTGATCTCTGATCTGTGATCAGTAGGTCCCTGGCTAGGAGGAGTGCGCATGCGTGCTTAGGGTTCTTTTCAGTTCGTCTTCGTCGTCGTCTTCGCCCACCCCCCCTCCCTGGCACACCCAAACCCCCGTTGAGCCTCCCACCACGGTCTGATCCTCCCATCCGACCTTCCCTTCTTGCGATATGGCTGGCTCCCTTAGTCCCTTGCCGCCGCCGCCACCCCCCCTTCCCTTCCTGCGGTCCTGACAAACCTGACTCCAGCAGCGGCCGCAGCACGCTGCTTTGCGGCCTTCTACTGCCCTGATTTGCTCTGCCGCGTCTCTGATGATGTCATCAGGGACACGGCAGAGCAAATCAGGGCAGTAGAAGGCCACGAAGCAGCATGTTTAGAGTGCTGCGGCCGCTGGAGGGGGGGCGGCAAGGGACTAAGGGAGCCGGCCAGACCGCGCGTGGCATCTTCAAGTGTGTAGGCGGGCGGCGCATGAAGGAGTTTGAGCTCAGAGTAACGGCTGGAGGGTGTCGTGCCAGTGCTACAGGTGTCCCATGCAGGTAAAAATTCTCACAGGAGGGGAAAGGGGACTGCTTCGGGGGGAGGGGTGTGCTGGGAGGTAGACAGCTTTTCTTGGGGGGAGACAGAAGGGGGGCCATGGACAGACAGTCAGGGAGGAACTGGAGGGAGAGAGGGAAAGGGGGCTGCTTTTGGGGAGGGGTGTGCTGGGAGGCAGACAGCTTTGCTTAGGGAGGGGAAGACAGAAGGGGGGCCACGGAGAGACAGTCAGGGAGGAACTGGAGGGGGAGAGGGAAAGGGGGCTGCTTTAGGGGAGGGGTGTGCTGAGAGGCAGACAGCTTTGCTTAGGGAGGGGAAGACTGAAGGGGGGGCCACAGAGAGACAGTCAGGGAGGAACTGGAGGGGGAAAGGGAAAGGAGGCTGCTTTGGGGGAGGGGTGTGCTGGGGGGAGACAGGGGGGAAGACAGAAAGGGGGCCACAGAGAGACAGGGAGGACCTGGAGGGGGAGAGGGAAAGGGGGCTGCTTTTGGGGGGAGGGGTGTGCTGGGAGGCAGACAGCTTTGCTTAGGGAGGAGAAGACTGAAGGGGGGCCACGGAGAGACAGTCAGAGGAACTGGAGGGGGAAAGGGAAATGGGGCTGCTTTTGGGGAGGGGTGTGCTGGGAGGCAGACAGCTTTGCTTGGGGGGAGATGGGGGGAGACAGAAGGGGGGCCACGGAGAGACAGTCAGGGAGAACCTGGAGGAGGAGAGGGAAAGGGGGCTGCTTTTGGGGAGGGGTGTGCTGGGAGGCAGACAGCTTTGCTTAGGGAGGGGAAGACAGAAGGGGGGCCACTGAGAGACAGTCAGGGAGAACCTGGAGGAGGAGAGGGAAAGGGGGCTGCTTTTGGGGAGGGGTGTGCTGGGAGGCAGACAGCTTTGCTTGGGGGGAAAGGCCACGGAGAGACAGTCAGGGAGGAACTGGAGGGGGAGAGTGAAATGGGGCTTCTTTCTAGCACCCGTTAATGTAACAGGCTTAAACACTAGTAAATAAATAATAATAAACAAAGAATATAGTGGTACGTCTGATTTAGAGCAAAAAAATATGTTTGGTTTACTCCTCTTCTGAACCAATTCCATTGGTTGAAGATCGAGAAGAGAGTGAATTTTAAGTTGGTTGTACTAAGATAGAAATTATTACAGGGAATGGGACCAGTAGGTTTACCTCCTTTTACAAAACCGTAGTGCAGCTTTTAGCGCTGGCCGCGGCGTTAACAGCTCAGGTGCTCATAGGAATTCTATGCGTGTGGGAGCTAATACCGCCTTGGCCGGTGCTAAAATCCATGCTATGGTTTGGTAAAAAGGAGGATGTGGGGGGTAATGAAGTACATAACTTTCCCAGTAAAGAGAGTTATTTCCCAGTATAAACAGTCGTTAAAGCTTGGCTACTCAATAAGTTCATATGGTCGTTTGAAATCTTTAGAGTTTATCGGAACAAAGCTTTGAAATGCTCTTCTAACAGAACTAAGAAAAATGTATTCTTATTATAGGTTTAAAAATTGTTAAAAACTTTTTATTTTTAAAAGATTGTAATGGAACAATTTGTCTGATATAACGTGGGTTTTTTTTTTTTTTTTTTTAAACGTATCTGCCTAGAATCTATCAAGAGAATAGAACAGAATGTAAATAAATAAGAATAGAATCTTAAGGCCTATTTTAACAAAAGCATGACCCAAGGAATTAAGGAATACAGTAAAACCTTGGATTGCAAGTAATACAAGCAAAGTCTTGCAATACAAATACATACAGTATACACACGTCACATCATCACAACTCTCTCTGACGCTATCCGCTCTTACTACAACCTCTGTCAATACGTTCCATATTTTAACTATTCTCTGAGTGAAAAACTATTTCCTCCTATTGGTTTTAAAAGTATTTCCCTGTAACTTCATCAAGTGTCCCCTAGTCTTTGTAAATTTTGATGGAGTGAAAAATCGATCCACTTGTACCCGTTCTACTCTACTCAGAATTTTGTAGACTTCAATCATATCTCTCCTCAGCCGTCTTTTTTCCAAACTGAAGAGCCCTAACCTTTTTAGTCTTTCCTCATACGAGGCGAGTTCCATCCCCTTTATCATCTTGGTCGCTCTTCTTTGAACCTTTTCTAGCGCCACTATATCTTTCTTGAGATAAGGAGACCAGAATTGAACACAATACTCCAGATGAGGTCGCACCATGGAGTGATACAGGGGCATTATGATATTCTTAGTCTTGTTAACCATCCATTTTTTAATAATTCCTAGCATCCTGTTAGCTTTTTTGGTGGCCACTGCCATACGTTGGACAGAAGGTTTCATCATATTGTCTACAATGACACCCAGATCTTTCTTGGGTGCTAACCCCAAAGTGGACCCTAGTATCTGGTAACTATGATTTGGGTTATGCTTCCCAAAGTGATTTGATCACATTAAATTTCATCTGCCATTTGGAGGCCAGTCTTCCAATTTCCTGCAATTTTTCACAATCTGCTTGCGTTTTAACAACTTTGAACAGTTTAGTATAATCTGCAAATTTAATCACCTCACTCGTCGTTCCAATTTCCAGATCATTTATAAATAAATTAAATAGCACCAGTCCCAGTACAGATCCCTGCATCACTCCACTGTTTACTCTCTTTTATTGAGAAAAACGACCATTTAACCCTACCCTCTGTTTTCTATCCAATAACCAATTCCTAACCCACAACTGAACATTGCCTCATAGAAACATAGAAACATAGAAGATGACGGCAGAAAAGGGCCACAGCCCATCAAGTCTGCCCACTCCAACATCCCTACCCCCTTGAATTTACCCCCCTAGAGATCCCACATGTGTATCCCATTTCCTTTTAAAATCCTTCACGCTGCTGGCCTGAATCACCTGAGGTGGAAGTTCATTCCAACGATCGACCACCCTTTCGGTGAAGAAGAACTTCCTGGTATCGCCATGAAATTTCCCACCCCTGATTTTCAGCGGATGGCCTCTTGTGGCAGAGGGGCCTTTAAAAAAGAAGATATCATCCTCCACCTCAATACGGCCGGTGATATATTTAAACGTCTCTATCATGTCTCCTCTCTCTCTACGTTCTTCAAGTGAATATAGCTGCAATTTATTCAGCCTTTCTTCATACGGGAGGTCTTTGAGTCCCGAGACCATTTTGGTGGCCATTCTTTGAACCGACTCAACTCTCAGCACATCCTTTTGGTAATGTGGCCTCCAGAATTGTACACAATACTCCAGATGAGGCCTCACCATGGATCTGTACAATGGCATTATAACTTCGGGCTTCCGGCTGATAAAACTTCTTCGGATGCAACCCATGACTCTTTAATCGTATCCCATGACTCTTTAATTTTCTCAGGAGTCTCTCATGAGGAACTTTGTCAAAAGCTTTCTGAAAGTCTAGATACACTACATCAACCGGCTCACCTTTATCCACACCTTCAAAGAAGTCATGCAAATTGGTAAGGCAAGATCTCCCTCGGCTGAACCCATGCTGACTCTGTCCCATTAAATTATGTTTGTCAACGTGTTCCACAATTTTATTTTTTTATAATTGTTTCCACCATTTTGCCCAGCACTGAAGTCAGGCTTACCAGTCTGTAATTTCCTGGATCTTCCCGGACCCTTTTTTGAAAATCGGCTTAACATTGGCCACCCTCCAATCTTCAGGTACTACAGATGATTTTAGCGACAGATTATAGATCACTAACAGCAGGTCAGCAATTTCACGTTTAGCACCCTGGGATGTATACCATCTGGTCCAGGTGATTTATCACTTTTTAACTTGTTGATTTGGTTTAGTACATCTTCTAGAATGGAATAGACATAAGACTACTAGATGCATTTAGATCTTTCACAGTTGGCATAAGGATAAAATTTTTCATATCAATAGAAAAAACACCTGTTGAAAGAGAACACTGAACCCAATCCAAAATCATCATCTTAAATTAAATTGGTGCTGCCTTCATGGGACAGGGGAAGCAACTATCCAGATGGCACCATAGATCGTGAGCCCACCGGGACAGATATGGAAAATGCTTAAGAGTACCTGATAAAAAAAAAATTATACACCACCCTGAACTTCCCCAATGTAGGATGGTAAATCAAATGCCAATAAACATAATATATATGACAAGCCTTAAAGAATTCCAACCACGGAGGAGAACATTCCCTACAAATCATATCCACTAGAATATTATTCCTGTTTGGAATAATTATATCCAAATTTTCATGAAAAACTGTAAATTGAGCCCTAATATCACAAACTTTCTTCTGAAAATAATCAGCTAATTCAAGTTTATTAAAAATTTGATAAAACGCTAATCATAAATTCTAAGCATTAGGGAGAGTTTGAGCATTATTCATTTGACTATCTTGACTATTAGCAATGTTGTTTAAAGTACTAAGTCAAAACACTTAAGTAAAATTGAAGGATATTTTGATGCTTATGTAAAAGTAAACAGTATAATGAAAACCAAATTGAAAATGTACTCAAGTAAAAATAAAGCACCATCTTTTTTTCTCTTTCATCTCTCTGTGCAGCAGCTTTTCCCCCTCCCATTTTCCTGTGCACCATCTTTCCTTCCTTCCCTCTTATTCCCCTCAGCAGCAGCTCTTCTTTCTTCTTCCCTTCCCCTCCCCCTATGCAGCATCTTTCCTCCCCTCCCATTCCTTTTTGCAGCATCTTTCCTTCCTCCCCTCCCCTATGCATCAGCTTTTCTTCCTCCCCTTCCCGACTTGGGACTCTCTCTTCAATGCCACACAGTATCGATTTGTGGGAATCGCTGTTGATGCCGTGAACCATTGAGGAGGTAGGAGATTATGCGCAGATGGATTAATCGCAGATGGATTAATCCCCACCAGATGGATTAATCGCAGATGGATTAATCCCCACAGTTCTAACCTCAGCAGATCTAACAAGGCAGGTATATGCTGTTGCGAAGAGACTGAGTGGAAGGACGGAAGAATCCAGAAAATGAACAGAAAGACTGATACCACCTAATAAGTATAAAAACCAGTTTTAGCTAAAGAAAAAAAAAAATTAAGTCTTAATAGTTTGTTAAATGCTTGTTGAATCTAAAAGGTTAAAGCTAATTGTTTGCCGAATTTAAAAGTCTGAATAATGCAAACTATAACCACTAGAAGTCAGAATAATTTTAGATTAATTACTCAATATATTAGAATTGATCAATGTATTAGAATTAATTAACCACTAGATGACAGACATATTAGATTGGAAACTTTTACCATTAAAAGACAGAATAATTTTAGACTAGAAACTCAATATTAGAATTGATTAACTCCTCAAACCCAAAGGTAGGCACAATGATCACCACACCTCCAAATTATACACAAGCTATCCTTCTGATATTCCTGCTGCTAACAGACTGGAAAGCAAATGCAAACAATATATATCCAATACCAATCATAGCAAACTCCAAAGGAATTACCCAACCAAACTGGCATCTCACAATAAACAGAAACTCAAACCATCAGTCTTTCACTTACCAACCCTCCCCAAAACCAACAAAACCAAAAAACAACCCCATCAAAGATCACTCATATACCCGAAAACAACGCACCACGCACCAATAGAATACACCACTCTCAAATGCGCCTATATGAACATCAGAGCCATTGGCCCTAAAACAGAACGCAAAAAAAACTGGATAGAAGAAGATAACCTAGACTGCCTTTTCCTCACAGAGACTTGGCTCACCTCTGACACAGACCCCAGAATAACTGAAGTCTGCCCAAAAAGCCACAAAATAACACTAGTATGCAGAGAAAATAAAAGAGGAGGAGGAATTGCCATCATAGCCAGAGACACATTAAACATAAAAATACAAGACAAAACAACCGACCAATACATGGACTTACTTGCCTGTCAACTCTCAAGCACATCACATAAAGGAACACTAATATGCATACTATGCTACATAACCCCAAGTAACTGGAGCACAGCTAAACCAATATTTGAAGAATTTATCTATCGAAACTCTCTAGCAACAACCTACAACCTCCTTCTAGGAGACCTCAACCTCTACCTCGAAAACCAATCCTGCAAAAATGCAGAAACCTTACTAGCATATCTTGTAGCCTTAACATATAAAATCTTAGATCCTCAAGCCACACACGAAAAAGGACACCAGCTGGACATCGCAGCCTACATGTCCCAACAGACCACACAACCAGAGATCCAAACTAGAGAGTTGCACGGGAACGAGAACGACGGGAATCCCGTGGGGATGCCCCCTAGGGTCACGGGGATACCGTGGGGATGCCCCTTGTGCTCTCAGGGATCCCGCAGGGTTCAATGCCGTTCCTACCTGCTCTGCTGCAAGGCCTCGTCTTCCATTTTCTTCCTGCCCTGCTGCAGCACACATAGCCAATCGGAAGTCTTCCCCGATGTCAGCGCTGACATCTTGAAGACTTCTGGTCGGCTGTGTGCGGCAGGGCAGGTAGGGAGAAGGCAGTGGCTTCCAAAGCGGGGGGAGGGGGTGGGGAGTGAGTGTGCACAGCCGGTGAGGTCCCCCGATCGACCGACAACAGGCCCGGCCGACAAACCTCCCTGCCCTGTAGCCGAGAATCTAAATTACCTTCTTACAGAAGCTTCAATACTCCAGCTGCTGTAAGAAGGTAATTTAGATCCGCGGCTACAGGGCAGGGAGGTTTGTCCGACCGGGCCTGTTCTATTGTTGGTCGGGTGGGGAAATGCCACAAAGGTAAGGAGCAGGGAGGGAGAAAGGAAGGAAAGGTGGAGTGGAGAAGAAAAGACACTTAAGGGAAAGGGTAAAACTGAGGGGGGAGAAGGACCCTGAAAGCACTGGGGAAGACAAAGGGGGGGAGAAGGATGCTGAAAGGACATTGGGGGGAAGACAGGGGGGAGAAGGATGCTGAAAGGACATGGGGAAGACAGAGGGGGGAGAAGGACACTGAAAGAACATGGGGAAGACAAAGGGGTGGAGAAGGACATGGGGAGGACGGGAGGGGGAGAAGGATGCTGAAAGGACATGGGGAAGACAGGGGGGAGAAGGACACTGAAAGCACATGTGGAAGACAGAGGGGGGAGAAGGATGCTGACAAGACATGGGGAAGATGGGGGGAGAAGGATGCTGAAAGGAAATGGGGAAGAGAGAATGGGGAGAAGACGCTTGCAGGGAAGAAGACAGAAATGCCAGACTATGGGGGGAGCAGAGGGAAGAAGATGGGTGCCAGACCAATTTGGAAGGGGGGAGAAAGGGAGAGGCACAGTAACAGAGCAAATGGAAGACGCAGAGAGAAGAGAGACAGTGGACGGAAGGAATTGAATGAGAACATGAGGAAAGCAGAAACCAGGCAACAAAGGTAGGAAAAAAAATTCTTTTTTTTTTTTTTTGCTTCAGGATAAAGTAGTATATTAGTTGTGTTGATAAAAATTTATAAACATTAGAGGCTCTGGTAGAAACCCGTTTACAAAGTATGTATTCTTCCCAATTAATATTTCCAAATTAATAAAGTATTTTTGCTTATTTTTAAATGGGTTTCTACCAGAGCCTTTAATTCAGTAGCATAATTAACTGAAATAACTATTTCTAAAGTTTATAGGGACGGGCGGGGACGTAGGGGATTCCTCGCGGGGACAGGTGGGGACGGAGGGATTCCTCGCAGGGACGGGTGGGGACAGGTGGGAGTCCTCACGGTGATGGGTGGGACTTTGGCGGGGACGGGTGAGTTTCTGTCCCCACGCAACTCTCTAATCCAAACTTCAAACGGAAAATGGACCAGCAACAAAAACATTCCAACTACTCAACAGACAACCTACAACTCTCGCAAACATATAGATCTCACAATATTCTGAACAAAAACAGACACCATAATCCAACACTACACACCTAAGGACTTTATCTCAAAATGGACCCTTCTAAGTACTGCTACACTGAATGAACTAGCCCCAGAAAAACCCAAAATCAAAATCCACAGAAAATCAGATAAGTGGTTCAACAACAAACTACTCCAACTCAAAAGACAATGCAGACAACTAGAAAGAAAATGGAGAAAAAGCAACCAAGAGTCCACAAAAACAGCATGGATATTAACAAACCGAAAATACAAACAAAAACTGAAAGAAAAAAGAAAGACATACTACTCAAAACAAATAGGAGAAGGACCCCAAGACACAAAAAAAGCTATTCCAGCTACTAAAAGTCCTCACAAACACCACACCTTACATAGCCAACAGCAACTCCCCCCACCTTCAGCCACCCTCTTAGCTACATACTTCAAAAACAAGATCGCAAACATCAGAGCCTCATTCAACGGAACACCCACACACATAGAGACATCATTTCCCCCTACAGAAAAAGAACCAGTCGCAGCAGATAGAACCTGGTCCCATTTCGCACCCATACAATGGGCAGAGTTCAACAATCTTTATAATAAATACAGCCATGCAGCCTGCAACCTTAACCATTGCCCCCCATACCTACTGAAAACCTCAAGTACAATATTCCGCTTCCTGCTTCTACAATGGATACACTCTTCACTACTAGAGGGTTATTTCCCACAAGAACTCAGCAAAATCATCATAATTCAGATATTAAAAGACCCCAAAGGAGCTATGGACCAACCATCCAACTACAGACCCATAGCCTCAATCCCATTGTACGTCAAACTGATGGAAGGTCTCGTAGCCAAAACTTTAGCCTCTTACCTAGATAATCACAACGTATTCCACCCCACACAGTCGGGTTTCAGAGCCAACTACAGCACAGAGACACTACTAGGAACACTAATGGACACTGCAAGACAATACCTCTGTACAAGCAAGAAAATCCTGCTCATACAACTAGACCTCTCTGCAGCCTTCGACCTGGTAGATCACGACATTCTTCTACAAATTCTAGACTCCATAGGAATCTCAGGCAAAGTACTTTCATGGTTCAAAGGCTTCCTACAATCAAGAACATACAGGGTTAAAACAATGCAAGAAAAATCAGAACCATGGTCTAACCCCTGCGGAGTTCCCTAAGGATCACCCCTATCACCCACACTATTCAATATATACATAGCCTCCCTCAGCAACTACCTAGACAATCATGGCATAACTTCATACAGCTACGCAGATGACATCACTATTCTCCTCCCCTTCGACCACCCAGAACCCACCATGACAAACATAATACACAGAACACTCGAAACGGTAGCAACATGGATGACAGAGCACAAATTAAAACTTAACCCTGACAAAACAAACTTCATCCTCCTAGAAAACAACAAAACTCCAACCTTAACAAATCTAGTAATAAACTCGATCTCATACCCAATTCAACCCACACTAAAACTTCTAGGAGTTATAATTGACAGAGGCTGTACCATGCAACCACAAATCAACAAAGTAATAAAAGCATCGTTCGTGACCATGAGAAATCTAAAACAAATCCGAAAATTCTTTGACAAGAAGCAATTCCTACTTCTGGTACAATCTCTTATCCTTGGACTAATAGACTACTGCAACATACTATATCTCCCCTGCCCAGCGACCATGATAAAACAATTACAAACAATACAAAATACAGCCCTGAGACTCGTCTACTCACTGAAAAAATATGACCATATCACAGAGGCATACCATGACTCACACTGGCTTCCAATATAAGCAAGAGTACACTTCAAATTCTACTGCCTACTTTTCAAGGCTATTAACGTAGAAAATCCAACCTACTGGAATAACCGACTAACTCAATCCTCTTCAACCAGGCACAGGAGAACCCACTCACTATTCACACACCCATCATCCAAAAATGTCAAACAAAAAAAACTATATGACAACCTAATAGCCTCCAAAGCAGCTAAACTGGACAAACCAATCACGACTCTGTTATCATCGACCACAAGCTACAAAACCTTCAAGAAAGATATTAAAGCCATACTCTTCAAAAAATACATAAAACCCATCTAGCACGACCAGTCCATACCCAACCCCCCCCCCAACCCTCTCTATACCCTTAATACTCTCTAATGTTCTTCTATCTACCCAACATAGCCTAAAATGCTTCTAATTTACCCAATACTTATCTCCTTAAGATCTTGACTTCTTTTTGGTAATTCTTTACCCAACATTTATCACCTTAAGATCTCGACAACTCTTTGGTACGTCTTAAGTAAATATTATGACATCGCTTATGCTGTTCCTGCAAACTTCTAATGTAATTCTTGTTAACTTTGATGTAATCCACCTTGAACCGCAAGGCATTGGCGGAATAGAAATCTCTAATGTAATGTAATGTAAGAGTAGAATTCTGCGTGACTGTGCAATTCTGTGTTGTGCAGTCATGCAGAATTCCGCCACTTGTAATGTATACTGTGAAGAAGCATATCACTGCTTATTGCACTAGGATAAGGGGACTATGTGGTTAAACTGTAAAATTCATCCTTTGAAATATGTTGACGACATCAAATGGTTTGGAGTATCATCTCAGTTGATTTTATTATTCTTTCCAAACAACAGAAGCTTTGGGTGCTGATCCATTCAAACCAGCTCACCACTCTTCCTTCCAGTTTAAGGCATTCACAGATTCACAAAGAGAATTCCACTTTGCTTGCTTTCTCCATTTATTAGTGGAGAATTTGAAGTTGTGTTGGACTTTTTCCTCTCTTTTCCAGGTTTACATAAGAACATAAGAATTGCCGCTGCTGGGTCAGACCAGTGTTCCATCGTGCCCAGCAGTCCGCTCACGTGGCAGCCCCTAGGTCAAAGACCAGTGCCCCAACCGAGACCAGCCCTACCTGCATACGCTCCATTTCAGCAGGAACTCATCTAACTTTGTCTTGAATCTCTGGAGGGTGTTTTCCCCTACAACAGCCTCCGGAAGAGCGTTCCAGTTTTCCACCACTCTCTGGGTGAAGAAGAACTTCCTTACGTTTGTACGGAATCTATCCCCTTTTAACTTTAGAGAGTGCCCTTTCATTCTCCCTACCTTGGAGAGGGTGAACAGTCTGTCTTTATCTATTAAGTCTATTCCCTTCATTATCTTGAATGTTTCGATCATGTCCCCTCTCAGTCTCCTCTTTTCAAGGGAGAAGAGGCCCAGTTTCTCTAATCTCTCGCTGTACGACAACTCCTCCAGCCCCTTAACCATTTTAGTTGCTCTTCTCTAGACCCTTTTGAGTAGTACTGTGTCCTTCTTCATGTACGGTGACCAGTGCTGGATGCAGTATTCCAGGTGGGGTCGCACCATGGCCCGGTACAGTGGCATGATAACCTTCTCCAATCTGTTCTTGATCCCCTTCTTAATCATTCCAAGCATTCTGTTCGCCCTTTTCACTGCCACCGCATATTGCGCGGACAGCTTCATCAACTTGTTGACCAGTACTCCCAAGTCTCTTTCCTGGGGGGTCTCTCCAAGTACTGCATCAGACATCCTGTATTTGTGTACAAGATTTTTGGGCACATGATTTGCATAGCCTCCAGCAGGTTTTGGTTGTCTTGTAGACCTTTAGACGTAAAGGATAAGAATGACCAGATCATCTGCATATTGCAGGCATGTGATTTCTGAGGCAGAGGATCTCTTCAGTAGTGTTGCCCAACCTGACCTTTGAAGCAATTACTTGAATGACAGGAAATGAGTTTAATAAAGCACATTTAGCATGGTGAATTGCGAGCCCACTAGGGACAAAGTACCTACACACATGGAGGGGCATTTTCAAAACATGCTCAATTTAGATGTATGGCACTAGACGTCCAAAGTTGGCAGTAAGAAAATGCCTATTTTCAAATGGCAAACCACCATACGTCTAGAAATAAATTTTTTTTTTAAATCTTCTGTCTGGACGTCCAGGCTAGGGTTCGTCCAGACTGCCAGGACGTCTATCTTTATACCACATTTTTTCAACCAAGTCCCAAACACCCACAAGAAGACCATTTGGATGTGGGAGGGGCCATTCCTGTAATGGACTGGCTACCCAGACATGGCAACAGAGCAGTGGGGCACCTTAAAGGGCAATGCTGTGAACTTCACTAAAAGGGTGCCACATAAACATCTCACCAGAACTCACTTATAGGGTATGGTGAGCCCCCCAAAACCCACTATATCCATCTGTCTACAACCCCAATAACCCTTATGGCTGCAGGTGGCACCTATATGACAGTAGAGTGGGATTTGTTTTTTGTTTTTGGTGGGCTCACATTTCCACCATGAGTGTAGTGGTTAGAGTGCCTTTTGGGCCTGGGTTCTCCTCTGTATGGTTCACTAGCCCACCCACCAGGCTATCTAAGACACCTGTGTGCAGTTCTACTAGACTTTCCTGTGCCAGGTGCTGATGGTCTGGAGACAGGTATTTACGTTTGTATTCTGATCTTTGTGGGTTTGAGGGGGTCCGTGAGCCCTAGGGGAGTGTGGGGGTGTCTTACCTTGATGCATGCAATGGTCGTCTGATCAGTTTGAGCACCTTTGTGGCACTTAGACCTTTTAAAAGAGGTCTAGTTCCAAGCATCTAAGTTCCTTCCAGGATGTCTTGCAAAATGTTTGATTATCGCTGAACGATGTCCATGTCTAACCCGTCCTTGAGACCGCCCAAAGCCCGTCCATAGCACGCCTCCACCATGCCCATCTCGTGCTCTGAATGTACAGAAGCTGTAACACCTCGCTAGACGTACAGACAGATGGTTTTGATTATCGGCACTTGGACGTCCTGGCGATTAAGACGTCCAAGTGCCGATTTAGGATGCTTTTGGACGTCTGTGGTTTTTGATTGTGGGTATATGCCTAGTTGTGCTATAGAAATGATCAGCAGTAGTAGTTTCTGTTGTAAGTTTTAAAAGTGAGATCCTCAAAGTCAATGCTTAAGAGACAACTTTCACTCTCACTCCCTCTGTTCCAGCTCAGTGACGCCAAGTATTTCACAAACACTTTGAGTACCTGATTGTAAAAACCGCTTAGATAACCTTGATAGGCGGTATATAAAATCCTAATAAACTTGAAACTTGAAACTTTCAAAGCAATTAAAGAAGAATTTAAGATGAAAGATCCTTTCTTGCCAGGTTAGAGGCTAAACGGCTGCTCAATGTGCTGGAATAAAAGGAAGCAGTCTTAGCACAAGGGAAAGGGTTGGACAGAGCTGGCCTGAAACGCATTCCAGAGGAGAAATATGTCGCTTCTGTCTCCAGTGGGGTCAGGTGGCAAAGCATCAACACCCCATAATACCCAGTTCCTCCTTGTTAGCCAAAAACCATCAAGGCTGGCAGGAAGGTATTAGATTCCCTACACAAAACTTCAGCCTTTGCCGCCCCCTTCAATTAACTTTGAGACCCTAGTCCCCCCCCCAAGATATTGATAGCTAACTCAGTAATCATGATTGTCCTAAACGCTGTCCCTTCTAGAAAACTCTTGTAAAAAGCATAATTGGACATAAGTGGGCAATTTCAAACAGCTCATTTTCCTGGATGAATGGCTTTTGGAAACTGCCTTCATCCTGTCTGTGCTTATCACGAATAATTTACGGCCTCTTTTACAAAACCGCGCTAACGGCCCCGAAGCCCATAGAGATTTAAAGGGGCGTGGCAACCTCTAGCGCAGCTTTGTAAAAGAGGTCATTGGTTTCAAATTCTGTCAAAACTGAGATTCTGTGGGTTATTTGATTCGATCACCATTGTGGGTCAAGTCTGTAAAAGGGTTTTTGTTACTGATCAATTCTCATTTAGATTTTTGAGACCAAGTTTGGACGCTTATTATTTCCATCTACTTTGAGCTGAGTTTGCTGAGTTGGTTGAAATATCGTCTTTGGAATGGTGGCTTTCACGCAGTGTCGCAGACCATAGTGTGGCCTGATTCTGTGTACCTGGGACTTCCAGACTATATTTTGAAATTTTTTACAAACACTACAACATTCAGTTGCTGATTTGTGAATATATTTATCAGTAGCTCAAGGCGAGATATTCAGGCATTCCCCTGTTCCTGGAAGGCTCACAATCTAATTTTCTACCTGAGCTAATGGAGAGTAGGTGACTTGTGCCTTTTGCCCAAAATATTCAGTTGAAGATTTGTTCGCTAGCATTTAAAGCACCTGCCAGTAATATTCCTGGCTATTTGAGAGATTTCTTGAAATCTTTTAAATCCAAATGTAATCTTCTTGTGGTTAGGACTTGGAAGCTTGTGTTGCCATCGCTTTCTATGGCTGGTTCCACATACTGCAGTCTTTTCAATGGTAGGTTATCTGTGTTGGTTGCACTCTGCTTACGACAGTTTCACTGAATATAATAGAATGCAAATTTGAGTAGGATGTAGCAAGACCCCCCCAATACAAGTCTTTGTTCATATGTCTACGCTATTGCAGATTTTGGTATCATCTGCAAAGAGGTAAACTTTACCTGACAGCCCTTCAGCGATATCGCTTACAAAAATGTTGAAAAGAACAGAACCTCGAGGCACATCACTACTAACATCCCTTTCCTTGGAGCGATCTCCATTGACCACTACCCTCTGTCGCCTTCCACTCAACCAGTTCCTGACCCAGCCGTCCCTTTGGGACCCATCCTGAGGACACTTAGTTTATTTATCAGATGTCTGTGTGGAACACTGTCAAAGGCTTTGCTAAAATCTAAATACACCACATCTAGCGCACATCCTCTATCCTCTGTGTTAAAAGCATTTCCATTAATTTACTTACCACAGAAGTCAGATTTACTGGCCCCTGTTGTTCCCTACTTCTTCCTTACTTCCACTTTTGTCGAGAGGGACCACATCCGCCCTTCTCCAGTCCACTGGTACTACTCCCGACTCTAGAGAAGCATTGAAAAGGTCAGTCAGCGGAGCCATCAGAACTTCCCTAAGTTCCTTCAGCATCCTCGGATGTTCACCATCTGGCCCCATCCCTTTGTACACCTTTAGCTCGCTCTTCATGAACACAATCCTCTGAAAATCAATTAGGGTCTACCACTCCTCCATCCCTACTTGCATTTATCTTCTGCAGTCCCACTCCTGAATCTTCAGCCGTTAATACATAACAGAAATATTTGGTAAGCAATTTATCTTTATCAACTTCTACATACAGTATTTCTCCCCTTCACTTTTGAGTTTCATAATGACACTTTTACACTTCTTCCTATCACTGATGTGTCTAAAAAATGTTTTGTCTCCCCATTTTACCGTTTCAGCTATTTTTTCTTCCATGTGTATCTTTGCTTTCCTGACTACTTGTCCAGCCTCTCTTCACTTTTCCAGATATTTTTGCCTGTCCTTCTTTTTCTGCGATCTTTTGTAGTTTTTGAAAGCTAACCTCTTATTCCTTACCTTCTCAGCTACTACTTTTGAGAACCAAAGCGACCTTCTTTTCCTCTTACTTTTACTTACTTTCCTTACAAATGGTTTGTTACCATTACAATAGCTCCTTTCAGTATTGCCCACTGTTTTCCTACTTCTTCCAGATGTTCCCATCTAGACCACAGTTCCTTGACATAATCCCCCATCTGAACAAAGTTAGTTTTTTTAAAAGTTTAGACCCTTTACTTTTGAATGAGCCCTGTCTTAATATTAAACCGTACCATGCAGTGATCACTGGATGCCAGATGTTCACCAACTAACATGTAATGTAATGTAATTTATTTTCTTATATACTGCTAAACTCCATTAGGATTCTAAGCGGTTTACAGAAAATAGACAATAGTGTGCATTAAAATTATAAGTAATATAGGTTTTCAGAGAAATATACATTAAAGGATACAATAAAAATAAGATAAATAAATAAAGAATAGGTACTTAGAACTTCCCTTACTGTCCCGAAGGCTCACAATCTAACTGAAGTACCTGGAAAAATAACAATTAGTTGAGTAATAAAAGTAAGAAATAGAAATAGAAGAAAAAATAAGAAAATAAACATTTTAACAAGACTACATTGATCTAAGGACTTTGAAAGGTAGAAAAGAAGAGAGATAGGAATAGCTGCAGAAAGGAGGAACCTTTGAGCAATAGAATTTTGGAGAAATTTAAATGTTAAAAATAAAACAAAACAAGGGGCAAATCAATGAATGAAATTAACAATAAAACATAAACTGGAAAAAAAAAAAAAAGTGAAAGTATAAATCAGAACAGTTGGATTAAAGTCCAGATTGAGATGTCTTCACTGCTAGGCTGCCAAATTTCACCAGGTATCATCCGATCCTTGCCAACACACCGGAAGCCCCAGATCCAGTGTCTCTGCTTTTCGAACTCGACCGAGATGTTCACATCCTCCTCCTGCATGCCAAACCTGATGAACTTGTCTCTTTTTGGACAGGTATTGTGCCATTTTGATCGTGCGCATCCTCCTTGGTCGCCTTCTGTCTTTCTTTCTCTATCTCTCCTTGGCCACTGTCTGTCTGTTTTTCTTTCTTTCTTTCTTTCTGTCTCTCTCTCTCACTCTCCTTGGCCACTGTCTGTCTGTCTTTCTTTCTTTCTCTCTCTCCTTGGCAGCTTTCTGTCTTTCTTTCTATCTGTCTCTCTCTCTGTCACTGCCTAACTTTTCCATCTTAGCATCAATATGTGTGTCATTCTGTATATATTCAGTCGGCACCTCTTGCTTTACACTACTCAAACTGTGGTCTTCTTCCCGGTTCTTGTCTTCACCATTCTCATTCTGCTGGGCTGCAAATTCGCCATTCACTGGGGCAGAAACATCTGCACAGGGCTCCTTCCTCTCTTTCTCATTCGTAACTTCCTCTCCTGTTAGCTTCTCAGCTTTGTCCTTCTCAGTCATGCTGTTTTTGTTTGTTTTCTGAAGTGGCCCCATCTTTGGTCCCAGGATACGGGATTTCGGGTGTGAGTAAACCTCAGCAACCTTCTCCATTGGCTTTGAATAGGGTTATCGACCTTCAGTGCAAACTTGATCTCACTGTGGAGTTTCCGCAGATTCTCTTCCACAGATGGCTCTTTTTTTCCTTTCCTTGCTTTATCCACCTTTGGAGGTCTGCTTCTGGTCTTTTCCCCCTGAGCACGGGCTTTGCTTTCCTTCTGATTTGCTTTTCTTGCTTCTTCACATCATCACCAGTGTTGCTGTAACTATCACTGTCCTGCCCTTTTTCTATCTGTTCTCCGGAACTGCCACACGTGCCACAGGTTCCACCACTGTACGCATCGCAGAAGCAGCATTGAGAGAAAAGCGCTGCACCGCGCTACCGCTGGCTTTGCCGTCTTGTCCACTGCGGCCCGCCCTCTCTGACTACTTCCTGTTTCCGCTAGGATTGGCCGCAGTGGACAGAAGATGCCGAAGCCAGCGGTAGTGCGGTGCAGCGCTTTTCTCTCCATGCTGCTTCTGCGATGCGTACAGTGGTGGAACCTGTGGCACGTGTGGCAGTTCCGGAGAACAGATGGAAAAAGGGCAGGACGGTGATAGTGACATGAAGAAGCAGCAGTCCGAGTCAGCAAGGAAAGCAAATCAGAAGGAAAACAGCGGTGCAGCCAGCGAGAAGGAGGAGGTGGTGGTTTTGGCAGTGAGTGAGGGCGGGAGGGGGTAGTCGCCGGCTGTGCTTTCCCGATCTGGCCGCCGCATACGCACTCTGGCCACGGACCTACGGATCAGGGATTACAGATCACGCAGGTCTGAGTGCGCATGCGCGGCTAGCGTTTTATTATATAGGATTTCTGATGAAAATTGACAAAGTTGAACTACTGTGCCCTGTAATGAGTTCTCAGTTCTGTTTACTACAGTCCAGACATCTTGGAGTGTAATCGATTTATTGCCCAACTCAGGCCTAGAAATAGGACCGGTGGGCATTGAAACAGGAGAAACCATAAAAGATTGTTCCCCCTTCGATATGTTTTTAGAGTCCAGCTCAAAAGGTAATGAAGAGCTTGAATCCGAACCTAATAGGGAAACGGAGTCAGCCTTCTCTGGTAATAAAGTAAGAGGTTGAGGTGGAGGCGTGGGTTCACCTGATGAGAGAGAGGCAGATTGGGTTCGTAAATCGATCTTATCTTCTAGAGGTATTGCAGTTAACACAGATAGATGACGATCCATTGGTCTAGTTATATTTAAAGATGTAGAGGGATTAATCTTGGCTTTTCGTTTTCCCATAGTTTCTTGCCAACTGCTCCTCGCTCTTCCTGGCTCCGAAGGGGCTCCAAAGGGGCGTGTCCTGCCCCTTTGGCCAAGTGGCCTCGGGGAGGACTTCTCCTCCGATCGGCAGATGCTGATAGTGGCTGCAGGGATGCCTGAATGCAGAGTGGGAACTCCGGCAGGAAGCAGTCAGCCCTCTTAGGTCCGCGGCTCACAGCGTCTTTATCCTGAGGAGAGAGGACCTCTCTTCCGATCGGCAGATGCCGATAGTGGCTGCAGGGATGTCTGACTGGGGAGTGGGAACTCCGGCAGGAGGCAGTCAGCCCTCTTAGGTCCGCGGCTCACAGTGACTTTATCCTGAGGAGAGAGGACCTATCCTCCGATCGGCAGATGCCAATAGTGGCTGCAGGGGTGCCTGACTGAAGAGTGGGAACTCCGGCAGGAAGCAGTCAGCCCCCTCCAGCCAGTTTTTAATCCACGTGAGTATTTCACCCTCGATTCCATGGCTTGCAATTTTCCGAAGTAGTCATTCGTGTGGAACCTTGTCGAACGCCTTCTGAAAATCCAGATATACAATGTCGACTGGGTCACCCTTGTCTATCTGCCTGTTTACTCCCTCGAAGAAGTGCAGCAAGTTCGTCAAACAAGATCTACCTTTGCTGAAACCGTGCTGGCTGGTTCTCATCAGACGATGTCCATCAAGGTGATCAATGATGTGGTCCTTTATAAGCGGCTCTACCATCTTTCCCGGTACCGAGGTCAGACTCACCAGTCTGTAGTTTCCTGGATCTCCCCTCGAACCTTTCTTGAAGATCGGCGTAACATTCGCCAACTTCCAGTCTTCTGGAATCTTTCCTGGTTTGATCGAGAGAGAATGGCCACCAGGATGGTCTCAGGACTCAAGGATCTCCCATACGAGGAGTGGCTAGGGAAGTTACAGCTCTACTCACTCGAGGAACATAGAGAGAGGGGAGATATGATCTAGACATTCAAGTATCTCAAGGGCCGCATCGAGGTGGAAGAAGATATCTTCTTTTTCAAGGGTCCCGCGGCAACAAGGGGGCATCCGTGGAAAATCAGGGGCGGGAAACTGCACGGTGACACTAGGAAGTTCTTCTTCACTGAAAGGGTGGTTGATCGCTGGAATAGTCTTCCACTTCAGGTTATTGAGGCCAGCAGCGTGCCAGATTTTAAGGCCAAATGGGATAGACATGTGGGATCTATCCGCAAAAATAGATAGGGAGAGTCATTGGGGTGGGCAGACTTGATGGGCCGTGGCCCTTATCTGACGTCTATTTCTATGTTTTTAGATTGGCTATTAGTTGAAGCAGTTCAGCTATAGTCCCTTTCAGTTCCTTGATGACCCTCGGATGGATGCCATCCGGTCCTGGGAATATATTGCTCTTAAGCCTATCTATCTGCATACATCTTTTAGACTGACCATCAATCCTGACAGTTTCCCATCTTCGTTTCCAGCATATAACCTGATGGGTTCCTGTATGCTGTGTATATCCTCTTCGGTAAATATAGACGCAAAAAATGTGTTCAGTTTGTCGGTGATTGCTTTGTCCTCCTTTAGCACTCCTTTTATTCCATGGTCATCCAACGGTCCCTCCCTTCGCGGGTCGTTTCCCCTTAATATATCGAAAGAACGGCTTGAAGTGCTTCGCCTCCTGAGCTATTTTTTTCCTCGTAGTCTCTTTTGGCCCCTTTTACCACCTTATGGCACCTGCATTGATGTTGTTTGTGCTTGTTCCAGTTTTTGTCCATTTTTGACCTTTTCCATTCCTTAAACAAAGTTTTCTTGCCTCTGATGGCTTCTTTCACCTCTACAGTGAGCCAAGCCGGTTCCTTGTTCTTTTTCCTCTTGGATCCCTTGTTGATACGCGGTATATAACAATTTTGTGCCTCGGTGACTGTGTCCTTAAAAAGGGACCAAGCTTGCTCTAGTGATTTTACAGTGCTTATCCTCTTCTTAATCTTCTTCCCCACCATGAGTCTCATCCCTTCGTAATTCCCTTTTCAGAAGTTCAGTGCCATGGCCGTCGTTCTGGACTGATGTTTCTTCCCTGTATCCAATGCAAAGCGGATCATGTGATCGCTGTTTCCCAGCGTCACTTCTACTTCTACACCTTGTGCTGGTCCTCGCAGTCCATTTAGAATTAAGTCCAGAATTGCATTTTCTTTTGTATTTTCCTTGATAAGTTGTTCCAGGAAGCAATCACCTACAGCATCCAGGAACTTGGTCTCCCTAACGCAGCCGGAGGTGCCTAGGTTCCAGTCTGTCCCCGGATAGTTGAAGTCACCCATGATAACTGTGTTGCCTCCCTTACAGTTGCGTTTAATCTCGTCCATCATTTCTCCATCAATTTCTTTGGACTGCCGATCTCTGTTACCAGTCCATTTATTTCCGGAATTTTGACCCATAGAGACTCTAACTTATCCGTCTGTTGTGGCGTGTTTTCTCCAGTAGATTCAATTCCCTCTTTGACGTATATGGAAATGCCCCCACCTTTTTGAGCCACTTTGTCTCTGCGGTATAGCTTGTATCCCGGTAGCACAGTGTCCCAGACTTTTTCCTCAGTCCACCATGTTTCCGTGATGCCAATGATATCCACATTATCTTTTTGTGTCATAGCTTCTAATTTACCCATCTTATTCCTTAGGCTCCTTGCATTCATGTACATACACTTGAGTTTGTGGCCTGTTCCTTTCTTGCATTTCTTTCCCTCTTGTGTCCCTTTCGATCTGTCTTGCCTGTGATCTGGTGAGTCTTTCCCTCTATCTTCCTGGGTATACTGGCTCCTGAACCATCGTCTCTCTCTCTCGGTCGACTGCCGGCTTTCCCTTTCTTCCTAGTTTAAAAACTCTCTTGATGTTGCTTGCAAGTAGCCTCGTTCTGTCTCTGCTGAGGTGTCCATCCTTCCTGAATAGCTTGCTCTTCCCCCAAGAATGTTGTCCAGTTGTGCATGAAGTGGAATCCTTCTTCCTCACACCAGTGCTGCATCCGCGTGTTGACTGCTTGCAGCTCCATCTGCCTCTTCTCGTCAGCCCTGGGTACTGGCAGGATCTCTGAGAATGCTATCCTCTGCATTCTGGTCTTCAGCTTCCTTCCTAGCATCCGGAACTGGTCCTTCAGTACTTCCCTGTTGTACTTCCTGTTGATCATGTTGTTCATCCCCAAATGGATCACCACCACCGTATCTTCTTCTTCCACACTGTCGATGATCCTGTCAATGCGGCTCACTATATCTTCTACCTTGGCTCCTGGTAGGCAGGTCACCAGCCGATCCAGTCTTCCTCCCGCTATGTGGCTGTCGACATGTCTGATGATGGAGTCCCCCTCGATGATTGCTGTCCTCTCTATCTTCTCTTGATTCTCCAGCCGCAGGTCCATGTCCTTTGTTTCCATCCATTTTCTCTCATCCTGGCGTAGGCTTGCACCAGACTCTCTTCTTGTGGGTTCCCTCCAGTGTTTCCAGATCTCGCTGCTGTGTCACCCATTTCTTCCTGGTAGTTGTCCTTCGGGTGGTCCACACTCTCTGTAGGTGTATCCCAGCATAAGAACATAAGAAATGCCTGCACCGGATCAGACCTGGGGTCCATCCAGTCCGGTGATCCGCACACGCGGAGGCTCAGCCAGGCATACCCTGGTGCATACATTAGTCACTCGTATCCCTCAATGTGTCCTGCAAGAAGATGTGCGTCCAATTTTCCCTTAAATCCTAGAATGGTAGTTTCTTCCACCATCTCTTTCGGGAGAGAGTTCCAGGCGTTCACCACTCGCTGTGTGAAGCAGAACTTTCTGACATTTGTCCTGGCCGTGTCCCCTCTCAGCTTCAGGCCATGACCTCTGGTCTGAGTCTGGGTCGCAGTTCCACTGTTGCTGGTGGTTTTCCACGGCCTCCCTGTATGCCTCCTCTATGAACTTCTCCAGCTCTCGGACTTCTTCCTCGATGGTGTCCTCTGTCTTGGTGTTCATTGTGTCCTCTGTCTCGATGTTCTCTGTGTCTCTGTCCTTCTCCTCCATTGCTTGAAGTGCCTCCAGTTCTTCCCTCCAGGAGTCTGACTTGTTTCTTCAGGCTCTCCAGTTCTCCGTATTGAGCGCATACATAAGACCGCCTCCCAGAGAGGAGGTAGTCATACATATGGCAGACGGTGCAGAAAACTGGGTAGCTCAACATCATGCTTCTGTTTGCTACTTCCATTGCTGCCCACTTGACGGTCTGCTGTGGATGTCTTAATGTAGTGCCTGAGTCCTTTGACATACACACTTGTTATAGCTCTACAAAAGATATTTAACAGTAGACCACTTATCTGAAAAGGTCAGTTCATGGCTCCAACACGGTCTGTGTATGTCAAAGGACTCAGGCACTGCACACTGCAAATAAAATCAATATAAAAAGCTTATCCTTCTGGCTTCCTGATGTAGATTAGCGAAACACAGACCGTGTTGGAGCCGTGAACTGACCTTTTCAGATAAGTGGTCTACTGTTAAATATCTTTTGTAGAGCCATAACATTTGCCACTCCAGCAGAAGCAAGATTCCTTGCTCCATGCAATGTGTTATGATTGAAATCCAAGCACCTTTCCAGCGACGTTGTACCACTGCTGTGGCGCCTTGCTGAAGAGCTTATGAGCACATTAAAATATTTAAAAGCCTTTAAATGTTATCTGATGATATCAATTTGAGAGACTTGGCCAGTATTGTTGAGAGGGGGGTCTTTTGTTGTTTTGTTCCATTTTGAAAGTATTGCCCCCTCGAGTGGATTGTAATTTAGAATCCCCGATCTGTTTGGATCAAACCTACATCCATTTTTGGCATTAACTTTTAACTCTTTCATTTTTCTGCTTCCTTATTGAATCTACTTTTCCATGCCTTCCCATTTATCCATGTGCATCGTCTCTTCCCTCTCTCTGCCCCTCCCCTCTCTCTTATCCATATGTACCATCTCCTTCCTTTTTTTTTCTTCATTCCCATCTATCCATAAACAGCACTTCTTCCATCTCTCTTCCCTCCCCAGCCCTCCCATTCCTGTACACCATCTTCTCCCCTTTCTTCCTTTTTCCTCCATCCCTGTGCACCATATCTACCTGCCTGACATCTATCTTCCCCATTCCTCCTGTCTACTGCCTGCCATCTTTCTCCTCTACTTCATCCATGGTCTGGCATATTTCTGTAGTTCCCTCCCCCCTACTGTAGTTTGGAACTCTCTCCTTCCCTACTGTGGTCTGGCATCTCCTCCCTTCCCCTTCTCTGGCATCTCTCTCCTTTTCCCTTCCCTTTCTTCTCCCAGAGGTCTAGCAACTCTTTCTTTCCCTTTCTTCCCCATTCCCGTGGTCTAGCATCTCTATGACAACCCTCCCCTTGTGATTCCCCCCCCATCCTGCATTTGCAGATGCTGCATATCTCCCCTCCCCCCATCGGGATCTGGTACCTTTCTTATCCTTCTAGCTCCGAGCAGCACTATACATGTTCATTCTTCGGGTCACAGGCAATATGAGTGAATTAAACACACTGCCTTTAGCAGCCTGGAAGCTTTCCCTCTGCTACAACCTCCTGTCCCCACATAGGCGAGATGCTGCTACTTCAATTCATCCATTTGTAACTTGTAATTCATCCATTTAGTACCTTGTTCAGCCTCCATTCTTCTCTTTGGAAAGTTGCCTACTGACTGGGTATTAGTAACATCCTACCTAATAATCCCAGATCATGGGTGCTCCTGGCATATATCTATGTAACACTGAGACTCAAGGGGTGGTGGGCTAACAGAGGCCAAAAGTGATTTACAATTATAGTGTTCCTTCTTTGTGTAAGTGAAAAGATACAGCAGAAGTCAGTCTCATAGTCTGAAGATATCTCTTGTCTTTCCTTTCAGGAAGAAGGTCATTTACAGAAGTGCTTGTTTGTCTTTCCTTCTTGCCATTACCTTGACTTTTCTGCAAAGAGGGACAAATCCTGGACGCTTCCTACAAGATCAACAGCTTTCCCAAAATGCTGTGAAGATCCAAAAAGAAGAGACTTCTTTCCCTAACAGCTTCTGGGAGACTAGAAAGTTGGAGATGACAGAAGCTACTGAAGAACAAGTGAAAACCTGGGATGTAACAACCATCACCTGCACTGCCAATAGCAACTTCACCACAATGGACTGGTTCAAAGAGCTAGAACCTAACTTCCAGCAGTTCTTGCTTTATAGACATTGCAGGTATTTCCCAATGATTATCAATCACCCTGAGAAATGCAGTGACCATATTCATCTGCTGATAGTGGTGAAGTCCATCATCACCCAGCATGATAGGAGGGAAACTATCCGTAAAACTTGGGGCAAAGAGAAAGAGGTAGATGGGAAGAAAATCAAGATAGTGTTCCTCTTGGGGACGGCCTCCAAGAACGAGGAACGAGCCAATTACCAAAAGCTCCTGGATTATGAGAATTTCATATATGGGGACATCCTCCAGTGGGATTTCTTGGACACCTTTTTCAATCTGACTTTGAAGGAGGTGCACTTCCTAAAATGGCTGTCTATCTACTGTGACAATGTTGACCACATCTTCAAAGGGGATGATGATGTCTTTGTCAGCCCTAACAACATTCTGGAATTTTTGGAGGGTAACACAGTAGAAAACCTCCTTGTAGGGGATGTGGTAAACAACGCCAGGCCTATCCGAAGGAAGGATAATAAATACTACATCCCTAAGACCCTCTACAACAAGAATCATTACCCACCCTATGCTGGTGGTGGAGGTTTCTTGATGAGCGGGTCTCTGGCCAAGAGATTGTACAAGGCTTCAGAGATGCTGGAGCTATTCCCGATTGATGATGTTTTCTTGGGAATGTGCCTGGAGATTCTCAAAGTAAATCCTATCAATCACAAGGGTTTTAAAACCTTTGGGATTGTAATAAACAAGAATAGTAAGATGAACAAGGAACCGTGTTTCTTTCGCAGCATAGTGGTGGTACACAAACTGCTGCCAGATGAGCTGAGGCACATGTGGGATTTGGTCCACAGTAACTTAAGCTGCTCCAGAAAACTTCATCTGCTTTAGCTCTGGCCATTTCAATGCAGAGATGCTTGTGTTCATGGGAGAAGGAATGAGGTGACTCTCTAAAATGCCTGAGGCAGGAGAGACAGGGAAAAGGGACTTTGAGGTACAAATCCCCTTCTTTGTTTACAGTTCTAGTTTGCATGTGTGTGTGTGGGGGGGGGGGGGGGGCGCTTACACCAGAGAATGTGTATAGGTCTGCGCCCACAGATGACGAGACACAAAAGGGGTCAGTCTAAAAGAAAACTATGTGATGTCTTCTCTTTCATTGTACACTGCAGTAATTTGCCTGAAGCATTCTTCCTGTTCTAACACTGGGCCTGTGTGTCTTTGGCCGCTTGGATAGAGTCCTAAACACTCACACTTGCATGTATAGCACTGGAATCACAGAGAACCTGGAAGACAGGAGGTGGGGGAGGGGGAAGCAGCTTGGCTTGATTACACCTCACCATCTTGAGTCCTTTCCTCAGAAGGTTGTGCCACTTGGGCTCATTTTACACATTTCAATTTAACAACAGTCAATGGAGGGAGAGGGTGGGTGGGGATTAGAACCGTCCATGTCTCGTCCTGATCCCTGTTACTGGAGTGATTGAGGAGGCTTCATACAGCTGGACAAAGATATGGTCCATGCTGCTGAGTCTTGACAAACTTCATTCTCCCCAGAAAAAGGAGGACGGATTGAGACATCCAGGTCTTACTTCCATTGCTTTCAGTAGAAGTAAAACCCGGATGTCTCAATCTGTCCTCCTTTTTCTGGAGTGTAAACTCCAAGATATATTCACCCGAAGTGGTTCAAAACACAATATACAAAAATTGTACCAAATACCACTTCCAGAGAGTATGTATCCAGAATTAATTCTACAATGGTTATAACTACTCAGGAAAAGGCCTCAGAATAGGAGCTTACGCAAAGTCCTATCATGGACTGAAACTTCAGCGTAACTGCTCCTTGCTTCAATCACTGGCCAAAAAAACCTGAGGGTATATTCAATACAGTTTACTTCAAGTTTGAATAAATATAGTTAGTTCAAATGTTGCCTGTAAGTTGCCAAAAGGCAACATTTGAACTATGACAACGTTTAAGATAAGTACCTAGTTGTCAAATTCTTTTGCAAACTAATAGAGATGTACCGATAGTTTACCAAAAAGTTATAGTTTACATAAAGGTCTTAAAAAAAGTTAAAAAACTATATTTATTCAAACTTGAAGTAAACTGTATTGAATATACCCTCAGGTTTTTTTGGCCAGTGATTGAAGCAAGGAGCAGTTACGCTGAAGTTTCAGTCCATGATAGGACTTTGCGTAAGCTCCTATTCTGAGGCCTTTTCCTGAGTAGTTATAACCATTGTAGAAGGGAAAAGATTCCATACAAACGTAAGGAAGTTCTTCACCCAGAGAGTGGTAGAAATCTGGAATGCTCTTCCGGAGGCTGTTATAGGGGAAAGCACTCTTCAGGGATTCAAGACAAGGTTGGATAAGTTCCTACTGGAACAGAACATACACAAGTAAGGCTAGACTCAAACAGGGCAATGGTCTTTGACCTAAGGGCCACCGCGTGAGCGGACTGCTGGGCACGATGGATCACTGGTCTGACCCAGCAGTGGCAAATCTTATGTTCTTATGCCAGGGCCAAGGCAGACACTTAAGAAGTGGATCCATTCAGTTCAGATCCCAGGATTTCATTCTTGTCCGCTTAGGGTTGCCAGCTGGCTCCAGATTCATTTGACAGGGTCAATCCAGTCTGCAGTTTACCCCATTGCATGCAGGGACTTGAAGTCTTTCTGTTTGTAAGGGCTCCAGTTTAGAAATCAGAATTACCAGCCCCTACATGGACTCAGGTAAAACCTAGACTGAATCAACCCTGTTGGCCAACCCCTAGCTCCACCCTTCCTTGAGTTCAGGTCCTGTTTTCATTTTTTGACCAGGAATTTGCCTCCTGCTCTTTATGTTTCCAGCTTAATTGGAAGCTAGAGCACAGGCCAAAAGTCATAAGCCTCAGAAACAGACCCTCCCACCCCACAATGGTGGTTTGAGGTTTTTCAGGCGAAAACCTCAGTGGCAGAAAAAACCTCCCCTGGGATATGAAAAGCTCTGTGCGGTGCAATAAAAGCTCAATGTGATCAAGACAAGAATGTGGAGGGAGACGTGTTGTACGAGTCCCACGTTAGTTTATGATCAGATTGGTCACACCCTGAGGCAGCAACTCGCTCCCCGCTCCCCCCCACTAAGCTATCTGATTTCACCACATTCTCTGGCAACAAATTCCAGAATTTAATTACACGTTGTGTGAAGAATTTTTTTTCCCTGTTTGTTTTAAACCTGCTTCATCGCATGTCCCCTAGTCCTAGTATTTTTGGATAGAATAAACAAGCGATTCACATCTACCGTTTCCACCCCACTCAGTATTTATAGACCTCTATCATGTTCCCCCTGAGCCGTCTCTTCTCCAAGCTGAAGAGCCCTAGTCACTTTTGTCTCTCTCATAGGGAAGTTGTCCCATCCCTTTTATCATTTTTGTCACCCTTTTCTAATTCTGCTATATCTTTTTTGAGATATGGTGACCAGAACTGCACACAGTCCCTTATCAAGAGGAAAGGTACCATTCCTTAACATATCAACTCCCCATTCTAAAAGCAAACCCCAAAATTCAGGCAGGGCAGCTTAAATTTTCCCAGGGCTCACAAGTCTGATATGCATCGAGTACAATTTCTGGAACAGTTTGGTCAGGAAAGGTAAATTCACTCTAGTACATATTTGCAATACAATAAACAGGTTCATAGGGTGCAAATATTTTTAAAAATACAGTAGCAAAGTTGATTTTTGGAGCTTTAAACTGTGATGAAGGACCTCCACACTGGTATCAGCTTCATTGGTTTCCAATATGTGTATTTTATCTTGAAACTTAAGGTTGTGAGTGGATTTGCTCTGTTATAGACTTCCACTTCTTTGTTTTCCATAACATAGTAAATTATTATAGCTGCAGGGCAATTGGTTATAGTGGGTAGATATAGTTTGTAAGAATTTGAGAAAAATCATTTACATACACTGATGCTCAAGAATGGAAAAGTCTTCCAGATTATGTGTAAATAATTATACATGTTGACCACTTTTTATTTATGAAATGAATGACTGTTACTCCAAAGTCTGATTTTGTTTACTCTGTACTGTATATTTCCAGAAATGGATGGCTTCTTGTACTGTAACCCACCTTGAGTCATATCGAATGGGTTTTGGTGGGATAAAAGCCATCAACATAACCTAACACCAGCACACAGATCCTATGTACAAGGTTCTCTCTCTCTTCCTCTGCCTCATGCAAGAGCCACATCACCTTCTCCTTTAGCCTGGGACGCACAGCTTTTGGGAACCTACATGAATTGCTGAGCTCTGGATTGTCGAAGGGTTCTGGTGCCTTTTACTGCTACTGCTGTAGGTCATTTTTCCAGACCGCATCACCTCCTTCTCCATCTGCAGCACTGGTTGCCAGTACAGTATAAGTTTTTCACTATCATCTTGGTCAAGTAGAGGCAAGCTGGACTGATCGGTGAGGGGTCTGTCACCACTGCAGGTACAATGGGGAACAACTGTGGAACCAACGATCTGGATGCAAATTTCATTCAGAAAATCATTATATACAAGGTGCAGTTCAATAATGCATAGACCCGACACGGTCTGTGTTTTGGTCACTATGAACCACAAAGGATGGTATCCCGGAAAGAGTGTGGCGCAGTGGTCAAACTCACGCTGCTCCTTGTGACCCTGGGCAAGTCACTTAATCCTCCCTTTGCAAAGTGATTAGAGAGATTGTGAGCCTGCTGGGACAGACAGGGAAAAAGAGTGAGTGTTGCTGAAAAAGAGAAGCCATCGAATCTGTGGATTAGGTGGTTTCACTTTTTCAGCAACGCTCACTAATACACAGTGCTTTGTGGTTCATAGTGTACCAGAGCCCGGAAGGTCACCCTTGACCAAAACATGGACCGTGTCAGGTCTATACCACAATTTATCGTGCATTATTGTTTTGCACCTTGTATATGAAGATTTTCTGAATAAAATTTGCTTCCAGATCGTCAGTTCCATGGCTGTCCTGTGGAATTCTCTTAGTGGATTTTGATGCTTTGCTCAACCCTCTGTCCCATCTCCTTACCTCCACTGGATTTTGAAAGGAAAGTGCTGCTACCTCACCGAGCTCTGTGCTTCGGTTTCCGGCAGAGATCCTGTGCTCTGCCATCAGGCTGCTACTTCCTAGGTCCAAGATAAAAGCAGTGCGAGTGAACCTGTAATCGCCCAGACCCTGCTCTACACCACCTAGTTTAACTAACTTTCAGAAGACAAGATGTGGTGTCTTTTTCTATTTTTACTTATGTAGTGACTGTGAAACTTTATTTATAAATGATTTATTTTTCTGGGGAGAATTAGAAGGGAATAAATTATTGTGTAATTATTGCCCTCAGATTACACGGCACTTTGAATTTCTAGTTGGCATTTATATTGTTCATGCTAATAAAATGATAATAAATCCCAGCATGCTTTGTTGTAAGCACTGGGTGATGTTTTAGTATTTATGAATATGTGCTCAATGTATAAAATCACAAACACACACAAGGTTCTTGCTTTAAGCTTTAAATGCTGTGGGGCTCATAATCGAAACAGAAAAATGTCTAAAAACTGGTCTAAATTGGCACTTCGACGATCAGTAACAAAAGTCGTCCAAGTGCCGATAATCGAACAGGGTGTTGGATGTATTTAGAAACGACTTAGGCCTTCACAGTGCTGCTGAACGACCAGAGCTAAAAGGGGCATTTTAGGAGGAGTGGTGAGGGCGGGATTTAGGCGGGACATGGGCCATCCTAGACTGCATGTATAACCAAAGGTTTTACAACACTGCCTAGACGGAACTTGGACGTTGTGACTTAGGCCATCTAAAACCAGGTCTAAGTCCACAAAAGGTATCCAAAGTGACCAGATAAACACTGCAGACACAAAGTACAGACCCCCCCCCCATAAAAAAAAAACGTAATAACAACTTTACATATCTGCTTCAAGAACATCATCACCTGGCAGCCTGGCATAATAGAGCCTAATAGAGCTGCACAGAGGTGGCTTAAGTGGTCTTGGGGGTGGGTTAGTGAACCATGGAGAGGAGGACCCAGGCCCATAAGCCACTCTAATCACTGCATTCATGGAGAAACATGTGCCCCCCACAAAACCCTTTTGTACTGCCATATAAGTGGTTCCTGAAGCCATAAGGGCTATTGGGGTGGTAGATATGTGGGTCTAGTAGATTTTAGGAGTGTTTTGGGGGGTTCACCATGACCTATAAGGGAGCTGTTGTGAGATGTTTATGTGGCACCCTTTTTGTGAAGTTCACAACAGTGCCCTATAAGGTGCCCCACTACTCTGTTGCCATGTCTGGGTGTCCAGTCTCTTACTTTTCTGGTCCCTCCCATGCCCAAAAGGTCTTTTTCTAAGCGTTTTTGAGTTGGAAAAATTTTTGGTTGAAAATGGGGTATAAAGATGGATGACTTAGCAGTCTGAATGATCAAACGAATGGATGTACAGTTGGACGATTTTCAATAAAAAAAAAATGCTGGACGTACTTTTTGAAAATGGACCTTTTCCCGTGCCCGACTTGTGAGTTAGGCCAAAATGGACTTAGATGTTTCTTTTTTGATTATGCCCCTGTGCATGTCCTGCACTGCCTTTCACAAACTTGTCCCCGTAGAACCTCAATTGTCCCATCCCTGTGAGTTTTGGCACTGTACCTGTCCCATTCCTGTAAGTTCTGCCTTAACCACACAAGCTTCGAACACTTATGATTTTAAAGTGATGAGGACAGAGTTTGCAGGAAAAGAACTTATGGGGACGTGATAGGAAAATGAGTTCCCGCAAAGATGGGAAAAAATTTGTCCCTGTGTCATTCTCTCTGTGTGATGAACACATTGAGTAACAAACTCCACAGCAAAGAAGTGGTATGCAAACTTTCAGTGTGGAGATTTCGAGACCAAAGATGCAGCAAGGTTTGGGAGCCTCAAACGGTGTCAACTTCTAAAATTGTTGACCATGTCCTTGACCTGATTTTGGCAGATCGGCAAACATCGGCTAAAACAATTGCTGAGATACTACAGATATCTAGGGAATGTGTTGGGTGTATAATCCATAAGCAGCTGGGTATGCAGAAGCTATCAGACAAGTGGGTGCCCAAATGTGTGAATGGTGATGAGGAACGATGTTGAGTGGACATTTCCAAGTTGATTTTGCATCATTTTCAGTGAGCTAGTACCAACTTTTTGGAATGACTAATTACTGTTGATGAAACATGGTTCCACCACTATGATCCTGAGACAAAACAAGTCCATGCAATTGTGGCACTCGGGTTCTCCAATGCCAAGGAAATTCAAGACCCAAAAGTCAACAGACTATTTTCTGGGACCAAACAGTTAATGCAGAATATTACTGTAACTTGCTGTGCCAATTAAAGGAGGCACTGAAAGAGAGGGACGGTGAAAGGCTTGTCCTCATTCCTGCAGTAAACCAGTTGCAAATGTCTCAATTCCTGCGGATTTACTGTGGTGACTAGTTTACTGCGGTAAACGGTTCCCATGTCATTCTCTACCCTGTACACGTCCTTTTCTTAATCCCCTTCCCAGCTCTCATGGGCCTCCTTGTCCACATAAGGTGTTTTTTTTTTCCTGTTCTTATCTCTCTTATACAACTTGAGTCAGCTTTTTCCATTCTGCTTGGCCTGGACTTTTGGTGAAGGACAGATGAGTGTTTAGGCCTGCAAGTCCAGCTGAAAGTTTGTTTCCTTGTAAATGCAGGTAATTTACTGGGAAATACACCAGCCATTTTGGATGCCTTCTTTGCCTGCAACAACTTAGACAGGTCAGGGTTCATCTCACACATTTAAGAGATTGTTTCCAGTTACTACAATATGTCAAGTGGCCAACATTGAAATTAACACATTTACAGGATTTGAAGAGCATTTCATCCATTTGTAATGGAGGACTTTAGGTGCTGTTTGTGGCCCTGGGGCCATGTATTGTAGACCAATGCCACAGAGGAATCCTAGAGACGAACTGGGTCACTGGCATTTTAGGTGAACTTAATAAACCTTTCCTACTGTCCTTGTCCCTGCTCTGTAAGGTGTAAAACTCACCTGCTACAACAGCAGGGGGTGATGGGTACATAGATTTTGCTTTCTGCTGCTCCATCACACAGCGGTGCTTTGTGAGAAGTGCTGAAAACCAGGAGCTTTAATCAGAATATCACCTTGTCCAAGTCTATAATTTTTATAGCACTACCAGACGCACGCAGTGCTGTATGTCAAACACAGAAGAAACGGTCCCTGCTCAAAAAAGCGTACAATCTAATTATGAAAGACCAGTGGACAAAATGGTGAATTAATGTTTGCTGCTCATATAGTCAACTCTCTGCTGCTTTTGTTCTTCTCCATTCAGTTATTCCAACATGTCAAACCAGAAGAAAAGGGCAGAAGGAAGCACTGAACTAGGGCCAGTTTCCCACTGAAACAGTAGTGCTTTGTTTCTTGCCACTTACTGGTACAAGGTGTGATTCCTTCACCCCTGACAACCTTCTGGGCTGATAAGTGTTGAATCATTCTGATGTAAACCTGCATACATTATATCACAAAAGGAAAGGTGATAGCTATTTTAAGGCATGCAGCCACACTGCGGGGGCAAATATTGTGATTGCAAAAGTCTCTCAGATTAATGATCCATCTCATAGTTGTTTTTTTGGGGGGGAGGAGGAGGGGGGAACTGATGTCACAGCTTTCTCTTAAGTTCAAGGTGAGTTACATTCAGGTACAGTAGGTCAATTCCTATCCCCAGAAAACTTACAATCTAATGATCCATTACTGGGATTTATTACGCATCCCTATTGGTGGAATTAATGATCCATTTCTAACCTCAGGGATTAATAATCATCTCAGTTTTAGGCATCTCCCTAACATTGAAAGACAAAAGGAATAGTGGTATCTTATAGACCAGGGGTAGGGAACTCCGGTCCTCAAGAGCCATATTCCAGTCGGGTTTTCAGGATTGCCCCAATGGATATGCATGAGATCTATTTGCATGCACTGCTTTCAATACATATTCATTGGGGAAATTCTGAAAACCCAACTGGAATATGGCTCTCGAGGACCGGAATTCCCTACCCCTGTTATAGACTAACCCTCTCTTCTATGAAACTGCACTAGCAGTTTTTAGCGCAGAGCTGTGAATGGCCTGCGCTGCTCCCGTCGCTCATTGAGTTCCTATGAGCGTCAGGAGCAGCATGGCTCTCTGCGCTAAAAACCACTAGCGTGGTTTCGTAGAACAGTGATTCCCAACCCTGTCCTGGAGGAACACCAGGCCAATCGGGTTTTCAGGCTAGCCCTAATGAATATGCATGAGAGAGATTTGCATATGATGGAAGTGATAGGCATGCAAATTTGCTTCATGCATATTCATTAGGGCTAGCCTGAAAACCCAATTGGCCTGGTGTTCCTCCAGGACAGGGTTGGGAACCACTGTCGTAGAAGATGGGGTAAGTCCTTTAGAGGTTTTTGGAGAGAAGAGTTCTCTTTGGCACATATATATCATGTAGTTGTGACTAAGTGACTCATCTTTAAAAGCTATTTTGCAAGGTATCAGCATCCCCTTTGCTATTTTTGCTGCTATACTCAATATCGAGGCTACTGCCATCCAGAGATCAATCACTAAATCTTACCCTCCCCCACTTTTTACAAAACCGTAGCGTGGCTTTTAGCGCTGACCAACGCTCATAGAAATTCTGTAAGCGTTGGAACTGTTACCGTCACAGTTGGCACTAAAAAATGCGCTACGGTTTTGTAAAAGGGGGGGGGGGAGGTTGAGTTACGGAAAATTTTTTTTAGGAGAAGCATATTTTGACCAGGTAAGATTTTGTACTACCATCCACCATTGGAGAGAGTGCTGTAAATCTGGGATAATGAACTGGAGCAGAGAAGAATCCTGTGACTTGGGACCACTGTGTTGATGAAGTCCATTGTGAAATTCTGAAACGAAGGCGTAGAAATTAACTGATGCCATGTAACCAAACAGGCATAACATTGAGGGAGATTGTTTGACATAAGTGAATGAGGGAAAAAGGAATTAAGACTTGTATACCGCCTTTTTATACTATACAACCATACTCAAAGCAGTTTACATATATGTTGTGCTAGTTGGGTAATGTACTCCAGCATCATCCCCATGGTTGTTTTTAACATGTCCAGCCATCTGATTCCAGGTCACCCTCTTTGTCTGGTTCCTTCAATCTTCCCTAACATGATGTCCTTTTCCAATGCTCTCTCTCTTCTGACAGTTTGACCAAAATAAGACAGTCATAACTTCATCATTTGAATACCATAGCCAGTTTGATCTCTTCCAGAATCGATTTGTTAGTTCTTCTGGCAGTCTACAGCATGCATAAAATTCTTCTCCAGCACCAAAGCTCAAATGAGTCAATCTTCTTTCTGTCTTGTTTCCGTAGTGTCCAGCTTTTGCATTCATAATTGACCACCGAGAAAATGAGTGCATGGACAAGTCTGATCTTTGTTTGGCGTATTAGTTCTTTAATCTAATCTAATCCTTAGTTTTGTATACCGCATCATCTCCACGTTCGTAGAGCTCGACGCGGTTTACAGTAGGAGAAATAGGAAGGAACTACAACAGAGGGTTAGAGGTAGAAGTGTGAAGAAAATTTAGAGGACTTGGGATGCCAAGATATAAGAGTTTCCTTTGAATACTTTGTTTAGAGCCTTCACTGAAGAGTGACCAAGTGCTATTCTGCAGAGTATTTCTTCCCTGCTAATTGCTTGTTTACAAAGGAGCCCAGGAGATTTACAACTTCTGTTCTATCACCTTCAAGTTCAAAATCATCTTGTTTATGTTCAGTTCGAATCCCATGTTATGACTTTCAGCTTTGATTTTTCTCAATAGATACAGCAGGTCTTCTTTTCTGCTGGTAATGAGCTTTGTATCATCTACATAGCACAGGCTGTTTTATATTTTGGCCACCAATTTTGAAGCAGATGCTCTTTTCTTCCAAATTTGCTTTTCTGAAGATGTCTAGAAAATAGATCATACGACAAAACTGGAAAGGAAGAACTAATAAAATAAACTTCACTTAAATATATAAACTTTCAACCTTGGAGATGCTCAGAACCTTGAAAACCAAGGTGGAATAAATGCTAATGGGGAAAAGCCCCTATAGACATTTCAGTGTTCTATCATTGCATCCTCTCCCGTGTTAGAAAGAATATAGTGAAACAATTTTTCCAAAAAATTGAGTTAATATCCCAAAACAATCATGTGAACAAAATAGTAACTTCAGCGTTTTTTCAAAAATGTGAACTTAGCTTGCATGGGTGCTTTAGGAAGCTGTCTCACTCCAGCGGGCTCCAATGTGTTTCGCCGCAAGGCTTCTTCAGAGAGCCGCCAAACAAGCTTTCAACCTAGGAGAGTGACGTGGCAGAAACACTCCAGTAGGATGAAGCAAGGCACGAGCCTTGGAGAGAGCAGGAAGACTCTGAGGTATTAGATTGGCCCATGCAGGAAGTAGAAGAAAGTTGCTCTACTTCCAACTTTCATGTTCCAGAGGATTTGATGGAAGTGGAAATCCAGGTAGCCTGTCCTACCTCAGAGGTCCAAGCAGAGCTCATGGAAATTAACTGAGGCAGAAGAAGTTTTCACTCAGTTCCAGCCTGTTTGGCGGCTCTCTGAAGAAGCCTTGCGGCGAAACGCGTTAGAGCCCGCTGGAGTGAGACAGCTTCCTAAAGCACCCATGCAAGCTAAGTTCACATTTTTGAAAAAACGCTGAAGTTACTATTTTTTTGTTCACATGATTGTTTTGGGATATTAACTCAATTTTTTGGAAAAATTGTTTCACTATATTCTTTCTAACACAGGAGAGGATGCAATGATAGAACACTGAAATGTCTATAGGGGCTTGTCCCCATTAGCATTTATTCCACCTTGGTTTTCAAGGTTCTGAGCACCTCCTAGGTTGAAAGTTTATATATTTAAGTGAAGTTTACTTTATTAGTTCTTCCTTTCCAGTTTTGTTGTATGATTCTGCTCTTTTGGGAGACATAGTTTTAAGTTTGACCCAGTAGTTTTCATTAGAAAATAGATCAATCTGCCTCCAATATGGAGAGTGGGAGGTAGAATTAGGTGAACAATGGCAATATTATCTAGAAAAGAATCAAAAGGCTGATTGCTGTTTGGACTGATAATGAGGTTGAGACATTTTTAGTCTTTTCTTTTTTTGAACCCTGACCAGGATTATGAAGATGGCTGACTATAATGACTTTCTGTGTTATAGCAGTATGAATGTCCAGATGAAGAAGATGACAGAAGTTTGAAGCTTAGACAAAGTTGACAAGGTATATATTTTTAAAAATTTTATCAGCCACTTCTTCAATCTTGTCTCTAGAGATCATCCTTGCAAAGAGAATCGGAAAGGTGCTCCTGGATTGAAGTTTCTAGATCACAGACTCTGAGCCACTAAATGAGGAAGGACACTTTAAAAGCGAGCCGATAACCCTTGATAAAGTCATTCAGTGGCGAAACGGGTCCGGTCGGGGCTGGCTAGAAACTCTGCATGATAAAAAGTGAAAATCTCTTAGAAATTAAATATTGAATATAAATGAATGATAATTAAGAAATTCAAGTTGAGCACTAGGGAGGTGGTGGAAATAAGCGTCAATGATTAAAGCTTGTAACCAGTCAGTCTTGATATCACACATCAGTGTCTTAAATCGAGCGGGTTTCTGAGACCCTGACCCTTTCCCTTCCTGCCCTTTAACTAGACACTCTTTTGTGGCATTCTTCAGTTTTGGATTGTTGCCAATAGCATCTTCCTTGTTACTTCAGTGTTTCACTGTCCTAATTTATTCCTCAGTTACAATACACATTTTTGTGAATATCTTTTATTTCATGAGTAAATCAAGGAAAAGTTTTGTTTACCTGAAATTACATCACTTTCTTTTCTAGAGATAAATTAAAAAAAAAAAGATTTGACATCAATATGTGAACATTTCTTAAGAAAAAAATGAATATTTCATGGGGTTTCTTAATTTTTTCACGACTGTACTATAGAAATTAGTAGCAGCTTTACTATTTGCCCTTCTTTGGAAAATATTTGTTTTTATATTAATACCTTTCAAATATTAAAATGTCCTGTAGAGTATGCATAGTCAGGTCTTTCAGTTTCTTATACTTAGTTTGGCACAAACCCCATACCATTTTTGTCACCTTCCTTTGGACCGATTCAAGTCTTAAGAACATCGTGCCCAGCAGTTCACTCCTGCGGTGGCCCTTGGGTCAAAGACCAGTGCCCTGTGTCTAGCCTTACCTGTGTACGTTCTGGTTCAGCAGGAACTTGTCTGTCTTGAATCCCTGGAGGGTGTTTTCCCCTATAACAGCCTCCGGAAGAGCGTTCCAGATTTCTACCACTCTCTTTACATTTGTATGGAATCTATCCCCTTTTAACTTTAGAGAGTGCCCTCTCGTTCTCTACCTCTCAACCTGTCTTTATCTACTAAGTCTATTCCTTTCATTATCTTGAATGTTTCGATCACGTCCCCTCTCAGTCTCCTCTTTTCAAGGGAGAAGAGACCCAGTTTCTCTAATCTCTCAATGTACGGCAACTCCTCCAGCCCCTTAACCGTTTTAGTGTTTTTACATCCTTAGCGAGATATGGCCTCCAAAACTGAACACAATACTCCAAGTGGTGCCTCACCAATGCGAGGGGATCTCATCGAGACTTTCAAAATACTGAAAGGATTTGACAAAATGGAGCAGGGAAAGCAGTTATTTAGAATGTCCAGTGTGACACGGACAAGAGGACATAGACTGAAGCTGAGGGGGGACAGGTCCAGGACGAATATCAGGAAGTTCTGTTTCATGCAGTGAGTGGTGGACACCTGAAATGCTCTCCCAGAGGAAGTAATTGCAGAATCCACCGTTCAAGGATTTAAGGGTAAACTAGATGCATATCTCCTTAAGAGTGGCATAGAGTGATACAGGTAAGGGTAAATTAGATGCACGTCTCCCTTGAGAAGCATACAGTGATATGGGGACTAAAACTATGCCAGGGTACACCTGGCGGGGCCTCCGCGTGTGCAGATCACCGAACTTGATGGACCCAGGGTCTGATCCGGAGATGGAATTCTTATGTTCCTTTCTGCTGGTTATGCCTCTCTCGGTGTAGCTTAACATTCTTCTGGCTATGACCACTGCATCAGTGACTAGCTTCTGAGTGTTAAGCTAAGTCAGATCAGCAGGTGTAGCAGGGGCTACACCTGGGCTCTGCATCTTAAGACCTTTTTGAAGAGCAATGCTGCCATCTCCTGCTCTCCCAGAAAAGTGCTCCTTGGGAACGGCATCCATTTCCTGCCACCTTGGCTCTCAACCACAGTTATACTTCCTTCCCCATAATGGCTGAAAGGAAACGAGACTGGACATAGAGCAAAAGCTGTAAATGAGCCCATACTCACTGGCAGCCTCTCTTCCTCCTCTACTGTTCCCTCAAAAGGACTAGGCCTTTGAAGTACCTGCCCCTCTGTGCTCTGCTCGCTTTCCCCAAGTAACCTGCTATCATCTTTAAGCAGCCTCTCAAGGTCAGGAATTGATTAGGCATCTTGTGCCAATCCTCCATCAGGCTAAGCACTTTAAGACTCCAAGCTCTTCATTAACTTTCCTAGATTCAAGTTTATTAGGATTTTATATACCACCTATCAAGGTTATCTAAGCGGTTTTTACAATCAGGTATCCCTCTAAAGGAAAATTTGCTATCTTTGAAGCTACATCCACTGGCTAAGTATACAACTAAAGAAAATGCCATGCTTCCACCTTAAGAATCATACTCCTGGCTAATAACTTTAAGACTGTACAAGGTGTCCGTATCTCCCAAATAGCCCATCTCCCGTCAGCCTGCTGATGCTGTCTCTATAGAACATCTGGGAAATTGCTCCACCCAGTAAAAACTTGCTTGAGCCACACAGCCCCCAGAAACCACCTCATGTAGGTACAACACTTATCACAAGACCTACTTTAGAAGATTAACTATGGATCCTTCAGAGTACATCCCCCTCCACAGGGATCATAATCTTTTTAGTAATGGAAGATTAGATTCCATACCATCAATTTGCAAACTGTTTTACGATACCACCTGCAAATCCATCTTTTCAGTCACTGCCCCCTCTCTGTGAAATACCCTTCCATTACATCTTTGATTAGAGAACTCTAAATTTAAAGCTAAACTTCTCTTTAAAGATGCAATATACTCTTTAGTACCAGCTCTCGCTTCTCAAACCTTCAATTATTATGAAGCCTTGAAACACCAAAACGCTTCCCTTGAAACGATCACCACCCTAATGAATTACCATTCTCCATTTACCTCCCTTTTTTATCAATTTACTTCGATGTACAGTGTTCCCCTGGTCATTCGCGGTCAGCGGTTCGCAGTCCCAGTCATTCGCAGTAATTTCCAACCGCAACTGCCGACCAGAAGGACAGCTGGAGAGGCAGGAGAGAGCAACTGGAGCACCGGCGAGTGAAGGAAATCACTCGCTGTATGCTCCGACCGCCTCTTCCTGGACTAAAGTTGGGCCTTACCAATCAGGGATTACAAAGCGAAGGAAGTGCTGATGAGAGGCCCGAATGGGAACATGCAAGTAGGCCTCCGTCAGAGCGAGAAGTCAGGAACTCCCCTGGCTAACCACCAGAATGACAGACCGCAGTGTTTCCATACGAAAAGAGAGAATTCTGAGAACCCTGTTTAAATCTAGGATGGGCCGAAAGGTCCCCTCCTTCTTGGGCACCACAAAGGAAATGGCGTACCTGCCGGTGCTGCACTCCTGAGGGGACACTGGACACTGCTTTGAGATCAAGCAAGCACTGAAGGGTCTGGTGAAAGGCTAGCGTCTTCCATGTCACCTGACACGGAGAGGCTAGATATGATCTGGCAGAGAGCGGGCAAACTCCAGAGCATAACCATCATGCACCACCTCCAGGACCCATTGATCGGATGCGATCTCGGCCCATTTGGGAAACAAGTCGCGTAGCCGGGCAACCACCAGAACCAAAGGGGGCGCCTACAAATAGCTGCATAAGAAGTGTCTCTAACTTATGCTCCTCAGAGACACTAAGAGCAGAACCGCCCTCAACAGGCACAGTATGCCACTTAGCAATCGCTGAGAACACTGTCCACCACTGGTGAAATTAAGGTAGCCCTATCCCCTTCCAGGATGGGATACTCATGAGCCAGGGTGTGCGCCAACTGAAACGGCGCCCCCGGCGTATTCCACTGTGCCTGCATGATATCCCAAAAATCCTGAAGCACAGGAATAACGGGAAACAGGATGGACCCCCTGAAGCAGAGAGTACCCCATACGTGGGGTCTCCGGTGGCGCATCTTCAAAAAACGCAGCACTGAGGAGGCCTGCTAAATCAAGTCTAAAAGCGCATCCTCTCCGAAAAAAAGGCGCACCATGGACACCTCTGAGCCGGAAGGCGGGAAACCCGACGCTCCACTGCCATCCCCTCTAGAGGATCCTGGAAACCCTCCAAAGCGTCCAGGTCCTCATCCACACCAACATGCTCTTCCGCCCACCAATCCGCAATCCAAGCCCCCTATGAGCGCTTGGATAAGGGTGGAGGAAGAGGGGACGCCAAATGAAGAGGGAGGCAAAGCCACAGGGGGTGCGGAGGGAACCCCCCTGGCTGCATGTGGGACTCCCAACTGCCTAAATAGGCTCTGCACAAAGAAATTAATTCAGGGGAAACCCCCCAGGGGTCCCTACTGAAACCTGCCCTGTGTTTGCAAGGCCACCTGAGGTTGCAGACAAAATGGAGGGGGCTGTGTTAAAATGGCGAAGATCCTGCCAAAAATAACCCCTCCAGGGCCTGTAGCGGCTGGGAAGCCTGAACTGCCCCAGCCGCTAAAGCAGGCAAGCTGGCAATAGCTGATAGAAAAATCAGCTGAGAGGGAATCCTTTTACCCCTACTGTCGGCAGTTTGGGGAATCCCTCTGGAGGCAGTGAAAGAAGACCGGGTTGCCTCACTGCCTTCAGCCGACTCACAAGACAATAAGGCCAGGGAGCTCTAGACGCCTGCAGCTGCTGCCAACGGAGCTCCAAGACTGCACCGGCCCAAACTGCTGAGTTTAGGCTGGCCACGAGTGCATCGTGTCTGGACCAAATTGTGATCCACTCCCCCAGACTCAACTGCTCCATACGCGACCTAGCTAGAAGAAAAGTGCCGATTAGTGCAAAAAAATACAGTAAATTGAGAGAAGCAACCCTACCTCAGGATTTTTTTTTTTTTTTTTTACACAGAAGACTCCACAGGCTCTCGAAGCAATATGCCTTGCTTGATTTAGGGGGCAAGGCTTACTGCTGAGGCTCCTCTACAAAAATGTGGGGAGGTGGAGGAAGTGGGGGAGGGATCCCGTTCGAGACCCACCGGGTTTGACACTGAGGTTGGACAGACCCCCAAACAGGGCCCACCCAAGCTCTGTCCAGTCAAAAAACAGGGACCTGAAAAGCTCTAAACAAATTCCAACAGCCCTATCAAGGGAGATGGGTACAACTCACTCACACCTGCTGTTGACTGAAAGAAGACTGATAGGAATAGGGAATGGTATCTCTTATGTACTATTCCAGTTTTGTTTTCAGTCTCCACCTGCTGGTCATGATTGGATATAGACCCACTCTACTGGTCTGGAGAGTGCTAAAGAAAGGTGTATTAATTGAATCTTCCTCATCCGACAGGACCCCAAATTCCCCAGTATCTTCAGCGGTTAGGGAACAACTGGCTATCCTACCGCCCACGGCAGACTCACCCTTCGCGGTTGCTGGGGAAATCCCTTGTGCTGACCCGATCTGATGCTAACAAGGGTTCCCCTTCTGGCCACGAGCAAAAAATACACACAGCAGCCACATTAAGACCTTGGCAGGAGCACTTCTTAAGCTTGCGAGAAGTGCTCATTGTGAATTGCAAGGAAGGCTGAATGAAACGGGCAGCTGAAATGGGAAGAAAATTGTCAATGAAATCTATCCCTGCAAACCGGCACACAGAAAAAACACTTTGGGGTGCTTTAAAAAATAAAACTTTAAAATAACAGGAGCAGACCCCCATAGGCACTCTTTGCCCTCTGGCGTTCAGCTGAATCTCTAGAGAAAAAGCAGGGAGATGGGGGAAGGGACTTAGCCGCACCAAGTGGTCACCCTCTAGGTTTAATGATCCCTCCACAGAACCCCAGCTCCGTAAGACAAGGAAAAGGGGAGAGTGTGGCGTAATGGTTAAAGCTACAGCCTCAGCACCCTGAGGTTGTGGGTTCAATCCCACACTGCTCCTTGTGACCTTGGTCAAGTCACTTAATTCCCCCATTATCCCAGGTACATTAGATAGATTGTGAGCCTACCAGGACAGATAGGGAAAAATGCTTGGAGTACCTGAGTAAGTTCATGTAAACTGTTCTGAGCTATCCTGGGAGAACGGTATAGAAAATTGACTAAATAAAAAAGGGCAGAAAAGGCCTTCCAACAGACCCTGACCAAGGCCAAAAGGAAGACTGCACAGGCTTAGCACCTCCACTTGCTGGAGACTTAGAACAGACTGATTCTGAGACTGTTAGAATCCAGTGTGTTCTCTGTTTCCACCTGCTGAGAGAGGGACGCTAAAGAAGGCATATTTATTGAATCTTGATCATCCCAGTCTTCATTCAAATGGAACCCAAATTATGGAAGAATCCCTGTCCAGGATGCCTAGAAGGCCCCTGCAGTCATTCCTGGGGTTTTGCAGGTACGTGGCTGTGCTTCGCAAGGGATGCACTATTGCTTTTTGCCCTGGAACTCATGTCATCTGGGAACCAACCCTTCCAGAGGAACTACATAGTAAATGACGGCAGATAAAAGACCTGAATGGTCCATCCAGTCTGCCCATAAGTGACTCATTTAAAAAAATACATGATTTGATTAACTTGTCTCTTTACATCTCATAAAGGTTAATTTGAGCAGATGGGCGTTTTTATGAATAGAAAGATGTATTGAAAGAGTATTTATAGATATTCTTTAATGTTTTTATAGAGGAAGCTAAGCCAGTGGCTCCCATCCCCCTCAAACGTGGCACGGCACTTGAACATAGACAATCTTTGGGCACCATCCAGCACAAATTTGGCATGAATCAGAAGCATCCTGGCCTGAGGAACCCAATTGAGTTAAATTGAAGTGTTGAGGCAGATAGAGGCTTTATTTTCAAATCAGGAAATCCAAGATGGCCACCACAGCAGCGATTTTAGCACCAAAAATGTCCCATGGAAGCTACTAAGAGGGTCAAATTGTAGTGATTTTAGGGGTAGGGGCCCTGGCTCTTGCCCTCCCCCCATACAGACCCACCCAATTTCAGTTCTAAGGCTGTCAGCCTTGCAACTCACTGTGGAATGCAGGTGTTAGCTTACCGGAAGAACACCTGCCTCAAACAAGACTGTTTTTTCAGACTGCCTTTCAGACCCCATGACCGTTCTGAGACCTCAACCCCCACTGGGCCTTGTGCTAGGAGTTGGGGGTGGGGTGTGGAAGAAAACTGCCACAGAGCCACTCATCCCTCTATGGACAGAACCTGGGGTGAGTCTTGCTTCAAAGGTAAATGGTCCTTGAGCTGCTAGTGCAGGCCAACCAAGTAGGTGCTCTGACAATCAGATTGCCCCTTGACTATAGACTGCTAACCGCCAAGTCTGAGCTTTCTCATAGCCTGAGATGTCCCAGAACTGGGAGAGCCCCCACCCTCACCACAGAAGCAAGGGAGACAGGGGGCCAAGGCACAAGAAGTCTAATATCCCAGAGGCAACCACTCTGTTCTGAGGTGGAAGATCTAAGGCCTGGCTATCTGGGTTTAGCACCAGTCTCCTTCGTTGCTAATTTTTCTAACTGAACTTTAAAAACATTTTTTATTAGTTAGCCCAATTGGCCATAATGCCCAGCTGATTAATCCAAAACTGTACAAAATAGCTTGCTGTACAATACTATCTGCTGGAAACAAATACTGGCTAGCTGATAGCTGCACAGGGTAACTATAGGATTTGAAGGCAGCAGTTCTGAGTCTCCAGCTGCTGGTAGGATTCTGTCCATCCACATTTGGACTTGTCTGAAGGAAAACTGTATATTTAGCCTACTACCATGTACTAGTGATGGGAAACCCTGCATCCTGTAGAAACGGCTAGAGAGGACTTCAGAGAAACAAGGATATGGTAAACCTAGTTGAAAGACCGTTTATTGGTAAACAGCTTAAAGTTTATAACCAATTAGTATGCATTATTAAAAAAATTTAAAAAGAAAATGGAAATGATGTATTAAAATGAAGACTTCTGCTTTGCAAGAATGAATCCACCCTAGTAGTGCATGCACATGAAACTCTTCCAGGGAACAAGATGTGCTTCTAAATAGGGCAAAATGAAGATGTGTAAACCTCTGTCAATTTACCCACCCAGCTGCTGCATCAGGGTACATCAGTTTTATCACATAAAGCCACATGCACTCTGGGACACAGTTTGAAATATACAAGTATTGGGCATAATGCAAACTTACACACCAAACTCTCTCTCATGATACATGTAAAGGCTTGCAAAATGCGTCCTAAATCCCAATATAGCTTTTAAAAGACTATATCCACCTACTTTCAACATAATTAAAATAATTGGTGCTCACAGGTTAAGGTTCTGTTCGCATCAGATTAAAGAGCTGCCGTTTCCTGTGGAGGGGGACATGCAACTATTCTGCCACTGCTCATCTGATGCGAGACACAGTAACTCCATGACTCTGCAGAGAAACTAGCTGTGTGTAGAAGGCTTATTACAGGAGATTGCTCATTTCTACTCTGACATTTGAATGAAACTACAGAGGTCCTAATCTCTCACACACTAATTCTCCCTTATGTTAATCAAATTCATTTTGGGACCCCAGGGGTTAGCTGAAGAACTGGTACAAACTCCTGAATGCCCTAACTACAGTCCTTTACCAGCAACTTAGTATTTGTGATGCTGCAGACAAAGCCTAGCAGGGCTCTAAGGGCAGCATCCATCACTGTTCACACTACTGTTACCATGAGAAGGCTGCCCATACCAGTCCAGTATATCTCTGCGTACCCAGGAAAGACTGCTCCATCCCTAGCACCAGTCCAGGTTCTTTAATATGAAGAGGATAAGTGGCTGAAGCACAAACCAAAACATTCTGCTTTTTTTTTTTTTTTTTACAGCAAAAATACTACAGAAAATTATTGGAAAAACACTTTGTACATTGGGTAAAACATTATAAATTTATGACAATTTAGACAAAGGTCACATCCAGAACCTCACACGTACAGATTGTTAAAAAAAAAAGTCTATAAAGGTGTCACAAGCACACCAGAGAGGAGACAGCTGGGGTTCCGTCTTCCTTTGCTCTTCTTTATACACACTAGCCATACGGCTGTACATAGGGACATCTTCACAATAGGAATGTCCTGACAAAAGTCTGTCATTTGCAATAGAAGGGCGAGGTGAATCAGTCCCTGCACCCGAGTCCTGGAGGAGGAAAGCATCTCAATCAAATTTGATTTTCTTCCCTTGGGGTTTGTTTCCTCCTCTGAAGCCACCACCACCTCCTCTACCTAGGTGGAAGGAACAAAAAAGAGTGTCAGATTCTTTAGAGTCCACCGCTCAACAGACAAAACTACCAATTTGCTGAAAGTAACATGTTACACTAGCTCAGCAAACTTACACTTCAGGAGTACAGACAATCTGTTTTACAAATAATACACAGTAGTATCAGTAGAAGCTCAAAGTTACTGACGAGTTCTAGCGGCTCCTAGCAGTCAAATTTCACCTGCCTAATCTTACCAAATCCGCCTCCTCTGCCTTTGCCTCCTCCCCGGCCAAAGCCACCTCTGCCACCTCCTTTGCCTCCGAAGCCACCCCTGCCACCACGATGGCCGTCGCCTTTTGGTTTAGCAAAGTCCAGAGTCACTTTGTTTCCGTCAATCTCTCCATCCTCCATGGCTTCTTTGGCAGCCTTTGCATCCTCTGCAGAGGAAAAGTCCACAAAGCCAAACCTAAGGCCCAAAGAAAGCAGAAAACGAGTGAAATTCCATTTATTTATTTTTCTATACCATTCTCCCAAGGGAGCCCCAGAACAGTTTACATAAGTTTATTCAGGTACTCAAGCATTTTTCCCTGTCTGTCCCGGCGGGCTTACAAACTATCTAATGTACCTGGGGCAATGGGGGGATTAAGTGACTTGCCCAGGGTCACAAGGAGCAGCATGGGTTTGAACCCACAATCTCGCAGTGCTGAAGCTGTAGGTTTAACCACTGCGCCACACACTTCCCCATCATCTCAGCTTCCCATGTTAGCTGAAAGCATAAACTAGGGAACCTTCAACATATCTACTGCAGAAGAGACTCTACTATGTTCCACATTCTACACAAAAAGGTTTGTGAGTGTCATATGCAAATTACAGGACATTTACAACAATGGGTCAACATTCCTAACACACTCCCTCGTTCAACAGTACTCAATGCATCTATGATCTTAGTATGCATGCACTGACCTCCTTGGTTGCAAGGTAAAGACAAGACTGTCACACAATGTGCTCTTCACTCCCTCAGGAGACCAGGTGAAAGGAAGGAACAAGCTACAATTGTGTTTTAACTGTTCTTCTCGTGCGAATCCATCATCCACCATGGCAATAAGGCAGGAAGGAGCTCATTGAGAAGTTGGTTCACCCGCAAGGAGAAATTAGGTTCATACCTGCTAATTTACTTTCTTTTAGCTTCTCCAGACCAGTAGAGGTTAATCTTTACAAATGGGTATATATCCAATCATGACCAGCAGGTGGAGACTGAAAACAAAACTGTGGAATAGTATAATAATATATTCCCTTCTCTATTCTCATCAGTCAGCCGAATAGCCAAGTAGAACTAAGAACTGGAAACAGAAATAAACAATACTCCGAACAGGAGTAACAACTAACATACCCAAATGCTGTTGGAAAATGCAGAGGAGAAATACCAGAAGGAAAATGTCCCCACAGCTCGCCAGCTAAGCCAGCCGAGCCACAGCCGCTGTTCTTTAATTCTCCCCGGCCCTAGAAAAATACTAGAACCTGCAGCAAAAAACAAAAACTGCCCACGAAACAGCCCCAACAACACAATAACAACAACAGACAGGGTGGGGACCTCTACTGGTCTGGAGAAGCTAAAAGAAAGTAAATTAGCAGGTAAGAACCTAATTTCTCCTTCTTTAGCACTCTCCAGACCAGTAGAGGTTAATCTTTACAAATGGGAGGTACCAAAGCAGTCCCTCTCATGGGCGGGACCCCCGAAGGGCCGATACCAGAACACACTCACCGAACACCGCGTCCCGACGCGCCTGAACATCTACCCGATAATGTCTAACAAAGGAATGCAGCCTTACAAATATCCACTGGAGGCACAAGCGACGACTCAGCCCAAGAAGCTGCCTGACCCCGAGTGGAATGAGCCTTGAGAAACTCCGGAACAGGCTTCTGTCTCAGAAGATAAGCGGAAGCAATCGTCTCCTTGATCCAGTGCGCAATAGTAGCCTTAGAAGCGCCAGCCCCCCGACGAGGACCCGCCAGAAGGACAAAGAGATGATCGGATTTCCGGAATTCCCGGGTCTGCTGCATATAAGAGCGGAGGACCCGACCGACATCCAACTTGCGCAGCTGCCATTGCTCAGAAGAGCCCTCCCGACTACCCAAGACCGGAAGGACCACCGATTGATTGACATGAAAAGGAGAAACTACTTTCGGCAGAAAGGAAGGAACAGGCCGCAAGACAACCCGCTCCCTCGAAAATTCCAAGAAGGGAGCCCTACAAGAGAAAGCCTGAAGCTCAGAAACTCGCCTAGCGGAAGTAATGGCCACCAAAAAGACCACCTTCAGAGTAAGGTCCTTCAAAGAACAGCCATCCAACGGCTCGAAAGGCGGGCGCACCAACACAGAGAGAACCAGATTGAGATCCCAAGAGGGAACAGAGGGCCGTAGGGGAGGCCTGAGCAACTTGGCCGCTCGCAAAAAGCGAATCACATCAGGAATGGCCGACAAACGCTGGCCTGTCACCAACCCTCGAAAAGCCGACAGGGCCGCAAGTTGAACCCGGAGAGAAGACCAAGCCAGGCCTCTATCCAGGCCATCCTGCAAGAACTCTAGAATGTTAGGCAGGGAAGCGCGAAACGGCACCATCCCTCAAAGAGACGCCAAACCCGCACATAAGCCCGAGAGGTAGAAAGCCTCCGGGACCCCAAGAGAGTAGAGATCACCTTATCTGAATATCCCTTCTTACTAAGGTGACCCCTTTCAAGAGCCAAGCCGTAAGACAGAAGGGAGACGGGTCGAACATGGGAATGGGACCCTGCGTCAGAAGATCGTCCAAGAGAGGAAGAGATCCGCATACCACGGACGTCGAGGCCAATCCGGAGCCACCAGAACCACCAGACCCGGATGGTGAACAATGCGAAGAAGTACTCTGCCCACTAATGGCCAAGGAGGGAACACATACAACAGCCCCTCCGTTGGCCACGGTTGGACCAGAGCATCCAGACCCTCGGCCAGACCGTCCCTGCGACGACTGAAGAAGCGGGGCACTTTGGCGTAAGCCTGCACTATCAACTGAAACGCCACGGCGCCGAGACACCACTCTCCTGGATCCAGGAAGTGACGACTGAGGAAGTCCGCCTGAACATTTTCTACCCCGGCTATGTGAGAGGCCGAGAGGTCCAGAAGATGGGACTCCGCCCAAACCATGAGCCGAGCAGCCTCCTGAGCCACCTGAGTGCTCTTGGTGCCCCCCCTGATGATTGACATAAGCCACCGCCGTGGCATTGTCCGACAGGACTCTGACCGACTTGCCCAACAAAAGGGAGTGCAAAGCTAACAGCGCCAGACGGACCGCTCTGGTCTCCAACACATTGATCGACCAGGAGGCCTCCTCCGTGGACCAGGTGCCCTGAGCTGAGTGACCCAAACACTGAGCCCCCCAACCGAGGAGACTCGCATCCGTAAGGAGCACCGTCCACTGCGGAAGATCCAGACCCACCCCCTGAACCAGGTGAGGGGTCCGGAGCCACCAACGCAGACTGCAGCGTGCCATGCCTCGCAGGGGAACAGGAACATCCAACCCGTGCCTCTGGGGAGACCACCTCCGGAGCAGAGCATACTGGAGAGGACGCATGTGGGCCCACGCCCACCTCACCACGTCCAGGGACGCCGCCATCGACCCCAAGACTTGGAGGAAATCTCGCGCCCGAGAACACCGGGACGCCAAAAGCAGGCGAATCTGAGATTGCAATTTGCTCACCCGGGCCTCTGGAAGGAAGACCTTCCCCAAGGAGGCGTCGAACAGAACCTCAAGGTACTCCAGACGCTGAGCCGGGACCAACCGACTCTTGGAAAGGTTGACCACCCAGCCCAGCGACCGGAGAAACTCCACCACCCGAGCCGTAACCCGGGAGCTCTCCTGCAACGACTTTGCCCGAATCAACCAGTCGTCCAGGAAGGGGTGTACCAGAATGCCCTCTGACCGCAAGGCTGCCGCGACGACCACCATCACCTTGGTGAACGTCCGGGGAGCCGTGGCCAGACCAAAGGGAAGCGCACAGAACTGATAGTGCCGACCCAAGATCGCAAAGCGAAGGAAGCGCTGATGAGAGGCCCGAATGGGAACATGCAAGTAGGCCTCCGTCAGATCGAGAGAAGTGAGAAACTCCCCCGGCTGAACCGCCAGAATGACCGACCGCAGAGTTTCCATGCGGAAAGAGGGAATCTTGAGAGCCCTGTTGACCCCTTTCAAATCCAGGATGGGCCGAAAAGTCCCCTCCTTCTTGGGCACCACAAAGTAAATGGAGTACCTGCCGGTGCCCCACTCCGGAGGGGGCACCGGAACAACTGCCTTGAGGTCTATCAAGCGCTGAAGGGTCTGGCGAAAGGCCTGCGTCTTTCAAGGAGTCTGACATGGAGAGGCGAGGAAAAGGTCCGGCAGAGAGCGGGTGAACTCCAGGGCATAACCGTCCCGCACCACCTCCAGGACCCACTGATCGGACGTGATCTCGGCCCATTTGGGGAAAAATTCGCGCAGCCGGGCCCTCACCGGAACCAAAGGGGGCACCGGCAAGGAGTCATTGTGCAGGACGGGAAGCGGGGGAACCGACGGAGGGATTCCCTGCCCCCCGACGGGCCCCCCGAAAGGGCTGCATGCGCTGGAAGAACCGACCCCGGGAAAACCCTGGAGCCGGGAAAGAAGCAGCCCCACGCCCAGGGCGATACTTGCGAAACTCCCGCAAACGCCCCCGGGCAGCGCCACCCCGAAACGCAGGGCGGGCACGGTCCTCAGGCAGACGGGGCACCTTTGAGTCCGTCAGAGTCTGAATCAACTTATCCAATTCCTCCCCAAACAAAAAAGACCCCCGGAAGGGAAATTTAGTAAGCTTAGCTTTGGACATAGCATCCGCCGACCAAGCGCGCAGCCACAAAATACGCCGCGCGGCCACGCCAAAGGCCATAGACTTAGCCGAGATCCGCACCAAGTCATAAAGAGCATCTGAGAGGAACGAGGCAGCCATCTCAATCTTCTCCACCTCCTGATCCACCAAAGACCAGTCATCAGACTCCCGATCCAGGACACGCTCAGCCCACCGAAACACGGCGCGAGCGACCAGCCCCCCCACAAATAGCCGCCTGGACCCCAAAGGCAGAGACCTGAAAATTTTGCTTAAGGATGTTCTCCAACTTGCGCTCCTCAGAGTCCCGCAAGGCAGAACCGCCCTCAACAGGCACGGTATGCCGCTTAGAAATCGCCGAGACCACCGCATCTACGACTGGCGATGCTAAAGTAGCCCGATCCCCCTCTGGGATGGGATACAAACGAGCCATGCTGTGCGCCAAACGAAACGGCGCCTCCGGCGTTTTCCACTGTTCCAGTATAATATCCCGAATATCCTGATGCATAGGAAAAGAGCGGGAAACGGAACGGATCCCCCGTAGCAGAGGGTCCCCCACACGCGGAGTCTCCGGCGGCGCATCCTCAAAACGCAACACCGAAGAAATCTGATGAATCAGGTCCGGCAGCTCATCTCTCTGAAAAAGGCGCACCACGGACGCCTCTTCGCCGGAGGACAGGAAACCCGACAACCCGCCGCCAGCGGCCGTCCCCTCGAGAGGGTCCTGGAAATCCTCAGAAGGGTCCAGGTCCTCATCCAGACCGACACGCTCCTCCGACCATAAATCCTCGTCCCACGACACCCGCGGACGCTTGGACAAGGGAGGAGGAGGAGGAGAAGGGGACACCACAACAGACGAGAGGCAAAGCCGCAGGGAGCGCGGAGGAAACCCCACTCCCCGAAACCCCCTGCGCGCATCCGGGACCCCCAGCCGCCTGAAAATAGGCTCTGCACAAAGAAAAAAAGAAATCAGGAGAAAAACCCCCCGAGGGTCCCAAGGGACTACCTGCCACAGCAGGGGACCCAGCAGAAACCTGCCCCTGTTTTTCCAATACAGGGGGAAGGTCACCTGAGGTGGAAGACAAAATGGAGGGGCCAGACTGAGAAGATAGCGACTTTCCCGCCAAAAATGCTCCCTCCATAGCCTGTAGCGGCTGAGAAACCTGAACAGTCCCAGCCGCTAAAACAGGCAAGCCGGCATTAGCTGTCAAAACATCAGCTGAGAGGGAATCCCCAACAACCCGACCGTTGGCGGCTCGGGGAATCCCTCCGTGGGCGGTCGGAGAAGACCGGGCTTCTCCACTGCTCCCAGCCGACTCGCGAGGCACCATCGGCGGGGAGCTCTGGGCGCCTGCAGCCGCTGCCGACGGAGCTCCTCCACCGCACCGGCCTGAACACCGCTTGCACAGGCCGGCCGCGACTGCCTCGCGCCTGGAGCACAATGAGCACTTTTTCCCTTTAGAAGTGCTCATTGCTCCATACGCGACCTAGTTATAAAAAAGTGCCGGTTAGATGAAAAAATACAGTAAAATACAGTTTTCTTAAAGGGAAACAACCCTCCAGACCAGCACAACCTCAGGATTTTTTTTTTTTTTTTACAGAACAGACTCCACAGGTTCTCGAAGCAATATGCTTTGCTTGATTTAGGGGGCAAGGCTTACTGCTGAGGCTCCTCTAGAAAAATGTGGGGAGGTGGAGGAAGTGGGGGGAGGGACCCCGCTCGAGACCCGCCGGGTTTGACAACCCCGAGGTCGGACTAACCCCCAAACAGGGCCCGCCCAAGCTCCGTCCGGCCAAAAACAGGGACAATAAACCCCCTAAACAAATTCCAACAGCCCTACCAAGGGAGATGGGTACAGATCACATCAACACCTGCTGGAGACTGAAAGAAGACTGAGGTAAATAGAGAAGGGAGTATATTATATACTGTCCCACAGTTTTGTTTTCAGTCTCCACCTGCTGGTCATGATTGGATATATACCCATTTGTAAAGATTAACCTCTACTGGTCTGGAGAGTGCTAAAGAAAGGGGAATTTTCAATTGTCCACTGCACCCATTATCACAGAACACACATGGGTAGAATACCCCAGGCAGGGTTTAACAGCCATATTTACAAATTAGTTTTCTCTTATAGTAAGTTTACTTGCCTTGTTCTCTGGACTGTAGGATAAATCCAGCCATGCAATCTTTCATCTACACTTTGATTGCAGCAGATTTTAGCTGTGCAGGCGAGGTGAAGCTAAAAAGCACTTACTTACCGTAACAGGTGTTATCCAGGGACAGCAGGCAGATATTCTTAACTGATGGGTGATGGCACCGACAGAGCCCCGGAACGGACAATTTTAGAGTGATTGCACTCTAAGAACTTAAAAAGTTCTAGGTGGTCCGCACCGCGCATGCGCGAGTGCCTTCCCGCCCGATGGAGGCGCGCAGTCCCCAGTTAAGATAAGCCAGCTAAGAAGCCAACCCGGGGAGGTGGGAGGGTCGTAAGAATATCTTCCTGCTCTCCCTGGATAACACCTGTTACGGTAAGTAACTGTGCTTTATCCCAGGACAAGCAGGCAGCATATTCTTAACATGGTCTTGGGGCTAACAAAGAGGGATGATCTCCAAACTAACAAAGAGGGATGGAGGGAAGGTTGGCCATTAGGAAAATAAATTTTGTAAAACAGACTGGCCAAAATGTCCATCCCGTCTGGAGAATGCATCCAGACAGTAATGAGAAGTGAAACTATGAACTGAGGACCAAGTCGCAGCCTTGCAGATCTGAGGAAAGCCACAGATGCTGCCATAGCTCTAACCTTATGGGCCGTGACAGAACCTTCCAGTGCGAGTCTGGCCTGAGCGTAACAGAACGAAATGCATGCAGCAAGCCAGTTGGAAATCGTTCGTTTAGAAACAGGGCAACCCGGCTTATTAGGAGAGAAAAAGCTGGGGAGACGATCTGTGAGGTTTGATGCACTCTAAATAGTAAGCCAAAGCACACTTACAGTCCAAAGTATGCAAAGCCAGTTCCCCAGGATGAAAATGAGGTTTAGGAAAGAAGACTGGTAAAACGATGGACTGGTTAAGGTGAAAGTCAGTGACAACTTTAGGCAGGAACTTAGGATGAGTATGAAGAACCACCTTGTCATGGTGAAAAACAGTGAAAGGTGGGTAAGCCACTAGGTGCGTGTAACTCACTGACCCTCCTGGCAGAGGTGAGAGCGATAAGGAAGACCACTTTCCAAGTGAGAAATTTGAGATGAGCTGTAGCCAATGGTTCTAATGGAGGCTTCATTAAAGAGGAGAGAACCATGTTAAGGTCTCAGATAACAGGAGGGGGCTTAAGAGGTTGTTTCACATTGAAAAGACCCCACATGAATCTGGAGACCAAAGGATGAGCATCGAGAGGTTTTCCGTGAACGGGCTCATGAAAAGCAGCAATTGCACTGAGGTGGAGTTAGCTTTGAGACCAGAGTCAGACAAAGAGGGCAAATAGTCCAACACTTGTCCCACCGCCAACGAAGTTGGATTATATTGATGAAGAAGACACCAGGAAGAGAACCGAGTCCACTTCTGTTGGTAACATTGGAGAGTGGCCGGCTTCCTGGAGGCATCCAGAATATGACAAACAGGCTGAGAAAGGAGTGTATGAGCCGAACTCAGCCCAAGAGAAACCAAGTTGTCAGGTGTAGAGATTGCAGGTTTGGATGTAGAAGGGACTGCTGATGCTGAGTAAGCAGAGTAGGAAACACTGGTGGAAGTATGGGCTCCCTGGAACTGAGTTGAAGAAGATGGGAGAACCAATGTTGCCTGGGCCACCGTGGAGCAATGAGAATCATGGTGGCTGTCTCCCTTTTGAGTTTGAAGAGAGTCCTCAACATGAGAGGGAGAGGAGGAACGGCATAAAGAAACCGATGCGTCCAATTGAGGAGAAACGCATCTGCTGCCAGATGATGAGGGGAGTAGAGTCTGGAACAGAATTGGGGCAGTTGATGGTTGTGAGGCGCTGCAAATAGGTCCACCTGAAGAGTGCCCCATTGAGCAAAGATGGACTGAAGAGTGACAGGATCGAGAGTCCATTCGTGAGGTTGAAGAATTCTGCTGAGGTTGTCTGCTAATGAATTCTGTTTGCCCAGAATGTAGACAGCCTTCAGAAAGAGACTGCGAGCTGTCCCCAAGACCAAATCTTTTGGGCCTCCTGACATAACAGACGAGAGCCCGTCCCACCTTATTTGTTGATGTAGTACATGGCGACTTGGTTGTCTGTGCACAGAAGAAGAACCTGGGGAGAGAGGAGATGCTGAAACGCCTTGAGAGCATAAAACATCGAGTTTCAGGAAATTAATGTGATGTAGACGCTCCTGGACCGCCCAAAGACCCTGAGTAGGGTGATGGTCCATGTGGGCTCCCCAGGCAAACGGGGAAGCATCTAGCAAAAACGGTAGCAGAACGAGACTTGGGGGTGATCGTCAGTGAGGACATGAAGTCTGCCAATCAAGTGGAGCAGGCTTCATCCAAGGCAAGACAAATAATGGGTTGCATACGAAGGGGTTTCGTCAGCCGTAAGAGGGAAGTCATTATGCCATTGTATAGATCCATGGTGAGGCCCCACCTGGAATACTGTGTGCAATTTTGGAGGCCGCATTATCGCAAGGATGTGCTGAGACTGGAGTCGGTGCAGAGAATGGCCACCCGGATGGTCTCGGGACTCAAGGATCTTCCATATGAAGAACGGCTTGACAAATTACAGCTATACTCGCTCGAGGAGCGCAGAGAGAGGGGAGACATGATCGAGACGTTCAAGTATCTTACGGGCCGCATCGAGGCGGAGGAAGATATCTTCTTTTTCAAGGGTCCCACGACAACAAGAGGGCATCCGTTGAAAATCAGGGGCGGGAAACTACGAGGTGACACCAGGAAATTCTTTTTCACTGAAAGAGTGGTTGATCGCTGGAACAGTCTTCCACTACAGGTGATTGAGGCCAGCAGCGTGCCTGATTTTAAGGCCAAATGGGATAGACACGTGGGATCTATTCACAGAGAAAGGTAGGGGAGGGTCATTAGGGTGGGCAGACTAGATGGGCTGTGGCCCTTATCTGCCGTCTATTTCTATGTTTCTATGTTTCTATGTGATGAGGAGGCAGATGAAACAGAAGACCTCTGGAAAGATTGGAGCAGTTCAATCACCAGAGCAGAGACTGCTGAAGAGATGATGTCACAGATATGTGTCGTGAACATGGACCTGTCGCCTGCGACCATTGAGTGGCCAGGGTCCACTGAGGAGTACGCAGTTGAAGAAGGGCGAGGGGAGTAACATGAACTGTTGAGGCCATGTGTCCCAAGAGTACCATCATCTGTCTGGCCGAAATGGTATATTGGAGGAGCACTTGATGAAAGAGTTGGAGGATGGTCTGAAGACGATGAGATGGAAGAAACGCCCTCATGAGAGTGGTGTCCAGGATCGCTCCAATGAATTGAAGTCGTTGAGTGGGAATGAGATGAGACTTCGGGTAATTGGTTTCGAAACTCAGCAGGTGAAGAAAAGAGATGGTCTGGTTGGTGGCTTCAACGACTTGCTGAGATGAAGGAGCTTTGATCAACCAGTCGTCCAGGTAAGGAAAAACCTGGAGATAGTGAGATCTCAGAAAGGCAGCCACCACTATGAGACACTTTGTGAATACCCTGGGAGACGAGGCTAGGCCGAATGGTAGCACTTTGTATTGATAATGATGGTGATGGATCAGGAATCTGAGGTACCGTCTGGAGGTCAGATGGACAGGGAGTATAGGACTCTTTGAGATCGAGGGAGCATAGCCAGTCGTCCTGATTGAGAAGAGGGTAAAGTGTGGATAGGGAGAGCATTCTGAACTTCTCCTTGACCAAACACTTGTTGAGGTCCCTGAGATCCAAGATGGGCCTGAGATCTCCGGTCTTTTTTGGGACTAGAAAGTACCGGGAGTAAAATCCCTGCCCCCTCTGATCTAGAGGAACTTCCTCTATAGCGTTCAGAAGAAGAAGGGATTGTATCTCCTGAGCCAATAGGGAGGATTGAGACGTGTTGAAAGCAGACTCTTTTGGAGGACTGTCGGATGGAAGAGTCTGAAAATTGAGAGAGTAACCGTGATGAATGGAGAGAACCCATTAGTCTGAAGTGATGAGTTCCCAATGGTTGAGAAAAAACTGGAGACGTCCCCCGATAGGCTGAGGCAGAGGAGATGAAAGGGGAAGACTGGCTATGTCCTGAAGAAGCATGTCAAAAAGGCTGAGCAGCTTTAGGCGGAGCAGGTGTTTTCATAGGTTGCTGCTGTTGTGGACGAACCTGTTGCTGATGTGGCCTACGAGGCTGGGCGCGTGGCTGAAGAGGACGAGCAGAATAACATCTCTGATAGGAAGACTGCTGTCGGAAAGGGCGAGAAGGTGGAGGTTTCTTTTTGTTTATCAATAAAGTATCCCACCTGATCTCATGAGCCGATAATTTTTGCTTGGTGGTATCGAGAGAATCTCCAAATAACTCATCACCCAGGCAAGGAACATTAGCGAGGCGGTCTTGGTGATTGACATCGAGTTCTGAGACCCGAAGCCAAGCTAAACGCCGCATGGCGATAGCCATTGCAGTAGCCCTGGAAGAGAGTTCAAAGGTGTCGTAGATAGAACAGACCAGGAACTTCCTAAGTTGGAACAAACTGGAAGTATACTGCTGAAACAAAGGGACTTTACATTCAGGTAAATATCTTTGGAGGGTAGAAAGCTGCTGAATTAAATGTTTCAGGTAAAAAGAAAAGTGAAAGGCATAATTACCTGAACGATTGGCCAGCATAGCATTCTGATATAAACGCTTGCCAAATTTATCCATGGCCTTACCCTATCTGCCAGGAGGGACAGAGGCGTACACACTAGCGCCTGCAGCTTTCTTTAGAGTAGACTCTACTAGCAGGGACTCATACGGGAGCTGAGGCTTGTCAAACCCTGAAATAGGAATAACCTTGTAAAGGGTGTCAAGCTTACGGGGAGCTCCACGAATGGTTAAGGGAGTTTCAAGGTTTTTATAAAAGGTTTCCCTCAGAATGTCATGGAGGGGTAACTTCAGAAACTCTTTTGGAGGTTGGTCGAAGTCCAGGGCATCAAGGAATGCCTTGGACTTTTTAGAGTCAAATTTCAAGGGAATAGACAGTGTCTGACATTTCCCGTAAGAAGTTGGTAAAGGAAGTCTGATCAGGCTTACTGCCAGGCTCCCGAACAGAGGGGTCATCCTCATCAGAAGAAACCTCATCATTGGTACCGAGAGGTTCTTCAGAATCATCCCATAAGTCAAGGTCTTGCACCGATAGTAGTTGCCCTCGAGAAACCGGAGTGGAGGTGTCACCATGTAGGGACTTGCGCTCTGACTTGCCCAACCGCATCGATACGGTACCCGGGGAAGTATGGGAAATGTGGCGTTGAGTCGGCTCCAAAAGCGGTACCGGCTCGGAGACTCACTGGACGGTAGTGTGCGGCTTTCGGTTCCGTTGACAGTACTGGCATGGATACCGAGGAAGCGGAATGTACCGGTGCCGATAACGTCGATGCCGATGATACAGGCTGAGCAACAATTGGCACCGGTAGCTCAGACTGAACAGGCACTGGAAGGTTCGGTTGCTAAAGAGCAGGAAGGAGTTGTTGTAACTGCTCCTTAAGTTGGACTTGGAGGATAGCCACGATGTGGTCATCCAAGGAAGGCACCGGTACCGCTTTCTTTTTCTTCGGTACCTGTGGTGCTGCTCGACGCCCTGGAGATGAGGAGGCCGATGACGAGGCACTCACCTCAATAGGTGCGGAGCGTTTACGAGGACGCCGCGCAGTGTGCAGGACTTGGCTCACTGCGGAGTCGACTGGTGGACCCACCAGGGTAGGGGAAGGCTTCTTAGCCAGCTTACCTGGGGGATCCGACACCGAAGAAACTTCTAGCGGTATCGAAAGTCGGTACCGATTTAGTCAAAGGAGCTGACGTCGGGGTCGATGTTGAAGGACCCTCCATCCCGGCACCGAAGAGGAGTTTCTGTTGAAGTTATCGATTCTTCAAGGTGCGTTTTTGGAGAGAAGTGCAACGGGTGCACGAGGAAGCCCTATGGTCCGGACCAAGCACTGGAAGCACCAATTGTGAGGGTCGGTGCGGGAAATAGGGCGAGCACACCGCTGACACTTCTTAAAACCCGACTGAGGGGGCATGAAGGGAAAAACGGCGGTAGCAAAATCGAAGGCCGAGGCTTTGATGATGCCAATAGGCCCCGCCGGGGCCGACCGAAAAAAGAAAGAAAAATTGTATTTTTTTTTTAAAGTTGTTAAAGAAAGAAAGAAATCGAGAAAAGAAGTAAACTTCCACGAAAAACGCACAAGTGGGAAGGCGAGAAAAAAAGATTTCAAAGGCTGTTGAAAAAAATACGTCATAGCTCCGCAGAAACTAAGAAACTGGGGACCGCGCGCCTCCGTCGGGCGGGAAGGCACTCGCGCATGTGCTGTGCAGACCACCTAGAACTTTCTAAGTTCTTAGAGTGCAATCACTCTAAAATTGTCCGTACCGGGGCTCCGTTGGTGCCGTCACCCATCAGTTAAGAATATGCTGCCTGGGATACTAGTCAGAATTCACACATGCCCAGATATCCCATCCCCGCTGTGTCTTCTCGCTATCGTTGCCTCATTCCTATAAGCTCTGCCTTAACGAACACTAATGATTGTAAAGTGTTTGAGGCTTGTGTAGAAGAGGAAGGAGCTTGCAGGAATGGGGCAGGAAAAGAACTCATCGGGATGGGACGGGAAAACGAGTTCCTGCGGGGACAGGGAAAAATTTGCCCGTGTCATTCTCTACTAGGGAGGTAACATTCCTAGATGTAAATGACTGCTTCTTGGAGCAACTGGTCCAGGAACCAACAAGAGGGGGAGCTAGTTTAGATCTAGTCCATGGCGGAATGCAGGACATAGTACAAGAGGTAAAGGTGTGGGTCCACTGGGAAGCGGTGATCAAATTAGAGCCAATATCTGGACTGAAATCATAAAGGAAATCTAATGTAGCAGCATTTCATTTTTGAAAGGGCGACTATGATATAAAATGAGGAAAATGGTTAAATAGAAGCTAGAAGTCAAGTGACTGTCTGCCGTAATGGAGGTCTGAATGTTTTTCTCCTGACAATGCACTGCAATGCCAGTTTATTTTGTTTATCACTGTATGGTATTTTGGCGTTTTCTTTGCTAGGTGGTTACGATATCCAAATTAATAAAAGCTGATAAAGTTTTGTCAGTAACTGTCTACTTCTAAGCATTCAAAGCGCAACACTGCTTCTCCAGAAAAAGTCTCAAGGGCTCCTTTGCCTTCTAATTCAGATATGGTACTTACTGATGAAATTAAAGCACTGAGGAGTCTTATGCAGCTTAAGCTCCACTATGCAAATTCATCCGTTTTAGAGAAGGACAAGGGGACAAATTTTCCCTTCCCCACGGAGACTCATTTTCCCAACCCGGCGAGTTCTTTTCCTGTCCCTGCCCCGTTTCTGCAAGCTCTGTCCTCATCTGCACAAGCCTCAAACACTTTAAAATCATAAGTGTCTGAGGCTTGTGCGGTTAAGGCAGAGCTTAGAGGAATGGGACAGGGACTACGACAAAACTTGCAGGGATGGGGGAAATTGAGTTTCTGCAGGGACCGGGAAAAATTTGTCCCCGTGTCATTCTCAATTCGTCAGCAAATTTGGTGTACAATTTTCAGCCTATTTCACATTCAACAGCCTCTATGTTTTACATTTTTAATATTGTGGTCTCTGCTTTCAATCTACACATTCAAAGCAAAATTGTTTTTTTGCTTGATATTTTATTGGTTATTGCAATCAAAGTTGTGTTAGCATCTTGGAAAAATTTGAATTCTGCGGATTATACTAAATGGTGGTATAAAAGGCGTTTTACATATAAGTTTTGAGTTGTATTTAGTTAAAAGAAATAAGCTCTCTTATGCTGCCAAATGTCTACTCTTAAGTAATATTTAAGTCTGGATTCTTGATTGAGTATTGTGTTGTCTTTTGAAAGGGAATACCATGCAATGTTCTGCTAATTTTCTCTCTCTTAGTCCCTCCAGACCAACATAGACAGATAAGTTTATGGTCCTCTCCCAGCAGGTAGAGACTGAGAACACACTGAACTCTATTGGTAGTACAAGTGGGCTGTGCAGTCCTTCTTAGAATCAGTCTGATGAATAGCCAAGAAGGAACTCTATCAACTAAGAACAGGAACTAAAAAAAAAAAAATCTTGTAAATTGAAACACAACTGTTGAAAGTATTGGAACAGTTCGCAAGCTAAACCAGATGAACCAAATACTACTGCTCCACACTTCCCATGAAAAAGAAAGACAGCACAGGCTTACCACTCCACCTGCTGGAGACTGAGAACAAACTGACTGTAATAGGGACTGCACAGCCCACTTGTACTGAAGCCAAAAATCAATGTCTCAGTCTCCATCTGCTGGAAAAGAGAAGTGTAAACCCATCCGTTTCTGTGCCGGTTTGGAGGGATGATAAAAAACTAATATTTTTAAATCGATGTATGTTGTTGGTGATGGAAAATTGTACCAGATCTTGCCCTTTCCTCCTGTGTGGCCTTCCTTTTAGGCTGGTACTGGGGTCTGAGAGCACATTGACACAGGGCGCTACTGAATAAGTGGAGACAAATAGGTCTGTTTTGTTAGGCTACAAGTAACACTGCACTAGGTAATCCAGGACTTTTATTTAAATCTATTTATAAGCACAGGTCACAGTGAAGGCTCTTGGAGGAGGGGGAAAGCTGCCTTGGGTTGACAAGACAAGCCAGGGTTCAAATTCCCATTGGTATATAACTTAAAAGTAAAAGCCCTTTATTCACTGCATCAGATACAAATTTAGGGTGTGCGTCTTATTTTGTGTCTACGGCAAAATAGTGTAGTAAATGGGAGTAGAGGATAATGTTTATGGAAGCTTTCGAGAATACTGCTTCCTACAAATGAATGGAAGCAAAGTATGTGCACTTTAAAAAAATAGCAAACACCATGTGTCTAGTTCAGGGCCCACCCAAAACTGCCCCTTCAGCACCCTCTCCCTACTTACAATCAAGGCAGGACACAATGAAATAGAAACACACTATAAACGAGGGGGAAGGTGCTGCTGGCACATATTCCTACTGTAAGCTCAAACTTAAAAAAAGGTACATCACTGATGACTGACTTGATGTGAGCAAAGGGCTTAGTTGACACATGTGACAAACTTCTATTACATTACAAACAGTGGTTATCACGAGACGTGACGTGAGTGAACATGTAAAATCTGTGCGCGATTGCTCACCACCAAGACCAACATACCCTTTCGATGCTCCAGTATCCCGGTCTGTGACTATTCTGGCACCCAAGGATCCCTCAAACGCTTCCTTTAAAGTCTCTTCAGTTGTCTCATCCGAAAGGCCCCGGACAAACAAAGTTTTTGTTGGACCTGCACAAACAAAAATAGCTGTGGCTTAGAAAAATTCCTCTAGATTCAGATGAGATCTAAGGCTTAGGGGAATTCAGTCTCTCAGATATTGGCGAACCACATTCAGCTGTGTTTGAATCTACAAATCACAGTTTTTGTACAAGTGATTGCTCTATTACTGCCAGTTCAAAACTAGTTTCTCTACTTATTGTGGCCACTGCACAGCGAATGGATTAGGAAACTCATGTCCCTACGCCAAGTTCTATGCTATCAAATTTTCCACTTCCTCTATGCTGATCTTAGGAGGTCTCATTCACACACAATTTTAAAATCTCTTCAAAAACACTGATTTCCTATTTCCCTGGAGTGTTACCCCAACCCTGTGATGTAGAAGACTGGCTGAATTCCAGTCTTATTGTTCGGCCTTCAAGCTCTGTGTTGTTGTAGGAGTCCAGGGCTTCTTTCGCATCTTCAAAGGTGGAAAAATCCACAAAAGCAAATCTACAAAAGTAGAGCACAAATTACAAGATGACCTTTCCTTGTATGAGGGATCACACAAAGGCAACAGGCACTTCTTAGCTGGTGTACAAGTTCTCAGGCTGCAATTCTATTCTCAACCTGTATGCTGGATAAATTCCCATTCAGCTTCCCTTTCCTGACAACCCTCTACTCATTCAGATCAGAAACAGCAGTTTTACTGCTGCTGCACAGACAAGAGTGCAAAGTAGACACAGAGCAACTCAGTGACATCATATTATACGACACCATTTCACACACTGTCATCACTCAAAAGCAAAACCCCTCTCCAGATCCCAAAACAGCAGGACTATTGCTCACCCTTTTGGCCTGCCTTGATTATTCTGTGGAACCCGAATTGTTACTGCTTTCTGGAATAATTCTTGGAGGGAATCCTCTGTAGCACTGTAGGATAAGTTGTTCACTATCAAGGTCTTGGCTTCTGTTAGAACATAGGCAGAGATTACCACTGTCATTATAAACTGGCTTAAATTGTATATTTTGAAAGATAGATTATTTTCAAACTACAAAGCAGGTTTTTCTTGCAAGCTGCTACAAGTACAGATTTCAGCACTAAAAAAAGGCAGAATAAGGTCAATGACTAGGTCACTTCCCCCCAAATGTTATATAACTGCTGTATGTCTGCCAATAGTACAACACTTTGTTGGGATACTAATGTCTTAAAAAAAAAAAAAACCAAACACCCCCCCCCCAAAAAAAAAACATCTTCCCATTACAAGAGTTGAGACCAAATTTCCCAGTAATTAAAAAAATTTAATGGGCAAAGGATAAGATAGACCCACTGTAACATACCCTGGATACAGGCTTTTCTCATGTAAAGATGCGAGTAAAATTACATTACAAAATATTGGAAGATTAGGACTTCTTGCTAGGCTCCCCTATGGCTATTCACATTATGTGACCAGCCTCCATCTCCAGCAAGAGAGGCCCAAGAAATTGCATCGAGACTCCTCTGTCTACAAGTGGTACTAATATTCTCTCTTGTAAAGAGTATTTATTATTGGTCTTGATCAACAGGACTGCAAAGTCTGTACAGAGACTAATCTACATATTCTTCAGCTCCTCATCCTCTCACTCTGGGCTGTGCTTATTTCCTCAGTCTGTATCAAAGCAGTGAGTCAGTCCTAGAGTGGGTACAAAAAGAGAGAATGGGTATTCTCCGAGATATTACAAGCCTGTTCTGCTCAACAAAAACAGCATTAACATAAAAATATAAGATTTGCCATACTGGGACAGACCGAAGGTTCATCAAACCCAGTATCCTGCTTCCAACAGTGGTCATCCCAGGTCCAAAGTAGTAAAACAGATTTGATGCTGCTTATCCTAGGAATAAGCGGTGGATTTTCCAAAGCCATCTCAATAATGGCTTATGGAATTCTCTTTTAGGAACTATCCAAACCTTTTTTAAACCCTGCTAAGTTAACTGATTTCACCACATTCTCCAGCAAAGAATTCCAGAGTTTAATTACATGTGTGAAGAAAAATTTTCTCCAGTTTGTTTTAAATCTACTACTTAGTAGCTTCATTGCATGGCCCCTAGTCCTAGTATTTTTGGAAAGAGTGAACAAGCAATCCACATCTACCCTTTCCATTCTATAGTAACATAGTAAATGATGGCAGATAAAGACCCAAATGGTCCAGCCAGTCTGCCCAACCATACACGCTTTGATCATTTAATTTAAATGGTCCCTTTTCTTTGATATATCTGGGCCAGAAACCCAGACCTCTGCCCAATAGTTTGCTTAGGTTCCATCTACTGGAGTCTCCGTCAAAGCTCACTCTAGCCCAGGGGTGTCGAAGTCCCTCCTCGAGGGCCACAATCCAGTCAGGTTTTCAGGCTTCCCCAATGAATATGCATGAATATTTGCATGCACTGCTTTCATTGTATGCTAATAGATCTCATGCATATTCATTGGGGAAAGCCTGAAAACCCGACTGGATCACGGCCCTCGAGGAGGGACTTTGACACCCCTTCTCTAGACCATCTAAACCATCCCAGCCCATCCTCAACTGAATGGTCTTATATGGGACACAGACCGTCAAGTTTGCCCAGTACTGGCCTTAGTTCTTTCCATACCCATTATTTTTTGATTAGAGATCCTCTGTGCTCACCCACACTTGTTCGAATTCCACCATTTTCCTCTCCACCACCTCCCATGGGAACACATTCCATGCATCAACCATCCTCTCTGTAAAGGAGAAACTAGAAAATTAGCAGGTAAGAACCTTTCTTTTAGACTCTCCAAACTGGCACAGCTCACCGATGGGTAATATTCACCATGACCAGCAGGTGGAGATTAAGACAAACTTTTGGCTGTAGAAGTGGTTGTGCAGTCCCCCAATACAATCTGCCGAATAGCCAAGCAGAAATAATAAGCTAAGTGCTAATCAGAACAGCAAAAGCAACCCCAACAGGAGCAACAACCATTAGAGCCATATTTCTTCACACAATGTCTAATTAAACTCTGGAATTTGTTGCCAGAAAACGTGTTGGAAATTGCATAGAAGCCCCTTCAGCATAGCCAGCTGAGCCAAAACCGCTTTTCTTTTATCTCCCCGACCCTACAAAAGCACGATCCCGCAGATACATTAAAACAGATCCCACGAATCCTGAAATAACAAGACACAGACAGGGTGGGGTCTGGAGAGTCTAAAAGAAAATCGGAAGGCAAGAACCTAATTTCTCCTTCTTTAGCACCTCTCCAGACCGGCACAGTTTATTGATGGGAGGTACCAAAGCAGTACCTATCATGGGTGGGACCCCAGGAGGGTGCCACCAGAACACGCTCACTGAACACCCTACCCCGACATGCCTGAACATCCACACAGTAGTGACGCACAAAGGAATGGAGAGAAGACTAAACCGCTGCCTTACAGATATCCACTGGAGGCACAAGAGAAGACTCAGCCCAAGAAGCTGCCTGACCCCGAGTGGAATGAGCCTTGAGAAAGTCCAGAATAGGCTTCTCCTGAAGAAGGTAAGCAGAAGCAATAAGTCTCCTTGATCTAGCTCGCAATGGTAGCCTTGGAAGCACCATCCCCTTTACGAGGACTCGCTAAGAGGACAAAAAGATGATCCAACTTCAGGAACTTGTGGGTCTGCTAAACATAAGAGTGAAGGGGCAGACATCCAACATGCGCAACTGCCTCTGCTCTAACGAGCCCTCCCGACTACCCAAGACCGGGAGGACCACAGACTGGTTGACATGAAAAGGCAAAACTACCTTCGGCTGAAAAGAAGGAACAGGCTACAGAACACACTCCCTAAAAACTGTAGGAAGGGAGGCCTACAAGAGAAAGCCTTCAGCTCAGAAACACGTCTTGCAGAAGTAATGGCCGCCTTAAGAGTAAGGTCCTTCAACGAGCAGGAACCCAGGGGCTCAAAGGCAGGACAAGACTGAGCTCCCCAGCCAAGAAGACTGGTGTCTGTGAGAAGCACTGTCCACTGGGGCTGATTCAGACTCACTCCCTGCACTAGATTGGAAGAATGGAGCCACCAACGGAGACTGTGAAGAACCAACTCCCCCCCCCCCCCCCCGAAGAGGAACGGGAGAGTCCATAATGTGCAACTGGGCGACCACTGCTGAAGCAGAACATACTGAAGTGGCCGCATGTGAGCCTGGGCCCACCAAACCACATCCAGGCAAGCCATCGACCCCAAGACCTGGAGAAAATCCTGGGCCCGAGGACACTGGGAAGCCAACAGAAGGTGAATCTGCAACTTGACCACTAGAACCTCTGGCAGGAAGACTTTCTCCAAGCTGGTGTACAACAGAACCCCAAGGTACTCCAGGCACTGAGACAGAGCCAACCGGCTCCTGGACAGGTTGACTACCCATCCCAGCGACTGCAGGAACTCCACTATCCGAGCCGTAATTCAGGAACTCTCCTGAAAGGGCTTTGCTCGGAACAACCAGTCGTCCAGATAGAGGTGAACTACAATGCCCTCTTTATGCAAGGACGCCACCACAGCCACAATAATCTTGGTGAATGTCCATGGAGCCGTAGCCAAAACAAAAGAAAGATCACAAAACTGATGCTGATGGATGGCGCAAATTGGAACATGCAAGTAGGCCTCTGTCAGATCGAGAGGTCAAGAATTCCTCCGGCTGAACCGCCAGAATGACAGGATCTCCATGCAAAAAGAGGAACTCAGAGAGCCCTGTTGACCCCCTTCAGATCTAAGATGGGCTGAAAGGTCCCCCTTTCTTGGACATCACAGGATTTTTTTTTTCTCCCCAGAACGAACTCCACTGGCTCTCTAAGCCATATGCCTTGCTGGTATCGGTGCAAAGCTTACATTTGAGGCACCTCTACAAATTTGGGGAGGTGGAGGAAATGGAAGGACTTGACCCTGCCATTAACGACACCCCTGAGATTGGACGGACCCCCAAAGGGTCTCCCGAAGCTCAGTCCGGCACCAGACTGGGACAAGAAGGCCACTATACAACTTCCAACAGCCCTACACTAACCAAGGGAAGACTGGCTTTTCACACCTGCTGGAGACTGAGAACAGACTGCTTGTACAAGGGGACTGCACAGTCACTTGTACTACAGCCAAAAGTTTGTCTCAGTCTCCACCTGTTGATCATGGTGAGCTATTATCCATCAGTAAACTCTGCCGGTCTTTAATAAAGTTCAGTATAAAATCATAACTATTCGAGGCTTGTGCGGATAGGATCAGATCACTTGCGGGGTTGGGGAAGGGACTGAGCTCATGGGGATGGGGCGGGGGACAAATTTTTTCCGTGTCATTCTCCAGTAGAGAGTAAGACTGAGGAAATCTAGTACAGCCCAGAATAAGAGGAAGAGGAGCTGAACAATATGTAGATTAGTAGACTTTGCAGTAAAGGAGGATAAATGCCCGTTGGTCAAGACTGATATTCCTGTTGCACTAAAAGAAAAAATACACCAAACAGTACAAAATCCACAAAAAACAACTGTATGATTTGGCAGCCTTGACAAAGACAAGGTATAAAGCAGATAAAGGAAAGATTTGGGCAGTTCTGGGAGAAGCCTACTGAAGCTAGCCAGCTAAGTAAGGGGCAGTACTTGCAGCATGCCATCTGGGAAGGAACAGCAGCAGGATCAGTACTTGACTATCTAGAGGAATTGTTTTGCTGTTTATCATCACATTTCTCAGATATTCAGGTCATCACTTCCAGCTGCATAAGGAGAATCTTCTCTGACAGCCCTCTTGAAAGGCCCTAATTTCATGCCTTAGGTACAGACCTTTTTTTCCAACCCCAGACTGTTGGCTCTTCTGTCCTGTGTAGTCCATCATGATTGCCCGACCCTCAACTTCTGTGCCCTGTTTTGCTTCAAAAGCTGCATCTGCATCTGCTTCCGTTTGGAATTCTATGTAGGCAATACTGTAAAGGAGAGGTGAAAAAGAACGCATAGTTACTCTTCCTTAACAGCACATCATTCACTGGTATATAATAAACCCTAGCTCTGCAATCAATGGTATAACTGAGCCTTCGTGTTCAACACCTCCCTGCCAGAACACCGATACAACCACTGGAGAGCAACTAGTTAATAAACAGGCTAATTACAATAAATCAATGTGCAATTAAAATTTTATGTGGTTGGCCCACAAGACTACAGGAAGCACAGAAGTCTGAATAGGGAGGGGAACACGGGGTTCACGGCATGCCTCACCTGCAAAGTGTTTGATTCCTTACCTCCCTTCCTCTTCATAGGCTGGCACAGGGTCTTGAACATCTCTGCCCCTTCCAAACAGGAAGTATGGAGGGGACAGGAACTGGCAGGTTTGAAAGCTCAAGGTCTCATGCCATGCCTCTAATGACTATTGTAGATTCACTGACCTGGGTGAGGGAGGTAAAGAATTAAAAAAACACTTTGCAGGAAGGAAGATGAGAGATGCTGGAGAGCAGGAGAGGGGGTGTGCGAGGTAAAGAAGGACAGATGGTGAAGGCAGGGAGGTGGAAGGAGAGACATGCAGCCTATTAACATCTTATGATATACCATGCATCTTTTACAACTGAGGAAATGTTCGGTTTGCCCTACTGTGCGCTGTACATGATCAGTCTGGAAAATAATCATACAGACAAGACAGTACAGACTGCCTTGGCAATCAGGCCCACTGTCTAACCTCCATAATCCCAACTTTTCTCTTCCCAGGGCACTAAAGGGAACTCACCCTTTGGTAGAACTGTTCTTGTCAAGTGGCAGTCTGATATCAATAGCGTTGTCAAAGACTTCTTTTAGTTCATCTGCTGTTGTGCTGCTTGCGAGGTTCTTTACAAACAAAGTCCGTGCATCTCTTTCTACAAAAGAAAACATCAACATAAAATAAAGTCAAATATTATATGACAAAAGCTTCCAGTTTTCAAGTGCATAGAACAAACTTCTGGAGAGCTGGGAAGCCTTCTGGAAAGAGATGTACGAGTAAAACCTATGTGCAGACTTAAGACTACGTAATGTTATATCCTACCAGAGCCTTAGAAATACAGCTTGTGCCACTTAACAGCAAGAGATGTTGAAGGGGGACTGCGAGGATACAGATGACACTGGAAAAAATGCACTCTGTCTGAAGAATAGCAGCTCTTGTGACTAAATTCTCTTACATTTGCTTTCCCATGTGCAAGTGAGGTTACTGACTTGCAACTGAGGTTCTCTGCGGAGAACAGGATGTCAGCAACACACTGGTGATATTATTCAACGGTGGCATAGATTAACTCAAGGCACAGGCTATCAAGCATGGCAGGTACAATTGCTATGATTCCTGCACTCATGGCAGAATGTTTTTGGTGCGGTCCTCAGAGCAGTTGGTCTATGCTCCTTCTGCACTGGTATCAATAGTGTGGTAGGTACATCAGAGAGAGAGAGAGAGAGAGAGAGCGCAGGTGTACCTGATCTGTGTACTCCAGCATGGGAAGGAATGATACTGAAAGCAGCAAGGCACAATAATCAAAATTGCCTAACCATACTGAAGTAGACCAGGAGTCAGAGAAGATGGTGTGTGGGCTCAGCACTGCCCGCCATGTTAGGAACTTTCTCAGATAGTAGCTCGTGCCTTCACCAACTATTTCCAGTAGCCAGGTGGGAATTATCTATTTGGCAGACTTTGAGGCGGAGATCCCTATGTTAGTTTAATTCTTGGCCTGCACAAAGGAAGGTGCTGCTGCACTCATAGGTGAAAATAAATTTGCAAAGTGTCTGTGTGGAGACCCAGTAGAAGGGGAAATCATTCCTGAACACTGTCTGGCATTTTTCCCAAAGAAAACCGAGACTCCATCTCTGGAAGCTAGAAGGGGTGTAGACCACACAAGCTGTCAGGGGCAAGTCACCTTAACCACAAGCTCAGTGGGGATCACAGTTGTTGAAGACCTGTCCCCCTGCCTTCTGGTTCAAAGGACACCACCCAGATTCATGCAGGCAGATCTGCTGGATTCCCACAACCAATCTCAGATGCAAAATGTCTCTGGACGGACTATCATCTAGGCTTCACTGCAGGGGGCTTGAAGAGCAAATTAAAATGAAAAAGGAATATACTATTAAAATGGAGAGGAAAAAAAAGAGGAGAGTAGGAAGTCTGCCTGCCTGGTAGGGTGGATAGAACAGATTGAAGAGGAACTGAGCAGGCACGAAGGTGAGTATACATGGTTGCAAAGTCAGATGACTGCAGTGTGTGGCCGATTCATCCTTCTGAGCTGCATTCAGCATACTACAAATCAAAGCTTCTATACTGTTTATGAACAAATTAGTGACAATAAAATACTTTTTTGTATCTGAACCACCTAATTTCTGAAATGCTAGGCATGTCTGAAAGTGGCAGTAACAGAACATGGTCTCACTACCAGGCTAAGTTCCAGAATACCTTTCTTTTGCTCCAAGGCGTGTCCTTTTCTTTTGGCTCTCTCTAACTTTATCTCAAGGCCCATGACCTTCTTTCCAGTCAACTCAAGAGCTGCAGTCAAATTTTCTTCAGAAGAAAAGTCGGCATAGCCAAATTTTCTGAAAAAACACAAACCACACATATTGGTAAAATTAGTATTCAGGTCCCTCCATTAAAAATGAACAAATATGGGTAAGTTACAGCAAATCGTTTTTATAGCAATTCTCAACTTAAGCAGTGCTGAACAAATATGCACAAGACAGTCTCTGCTCCATAAAGAAGAAATTAGTTCCTACCTGCACGCTCACGTGATGCAAAGGCTTTCTGCATATCTTGACACCCCCCTCCCCATTGAAAGGCTCTGGGCTCTGCTGCCACAGTACAAAGGACTAGTTTGAGGGGCATTCAATAATTTATCTACATCAGTAAGAAAAGAGAAGTTTTCAAAAAGTCCCCCGATAGCTCTATCCACTTTTCCTGAAATGACTAACCCCTTTGAAAAGAATTCCGTTTGACTTTCAAACCAGGACGTCACAATTTCCTTGACAACCGCCGTCCATGGAGAGATTTCTTCAGAACTCAGGAGGAGGAAATAATTCAAGGGAGCCAGGTCAGGACTGTAGGGTGGCTAGTTCAGCTGCTGAAACCCCTATTCTCGGATGGCAGACTGAGATTCTCGTGACTTGTGCACCAGCGCATTGTCGTGATGAAGCAGCATGCTTGTTGCGAGTTTTCCTCTTCTTTTCTCCTTGATTGACTCCCCAGTTATGGTTGTCTTGTGTGGCATGAACTCCAGGAGCAAAGTCCATCATCTTCAAAGGGTGGTGGTAAATGGTACCCCATCCAAAACATCAGGCGTGACCAGTGGAGTACCACAGGACTCGGTCTTGGGCCCGATTTTATTCAACTTATTCATAAGAGATATGACCAAAGGACTTAGAGGAAAAGTATCACTGTTCGCAGACGCCGCCAAACTTTGCAACGTAGTAGGTAAAAGCATTTTGCCTGAAAGTATGACACAGGGCTACTACTACTGGAACAGTGGTCATCGACTTGGCAGCTAAGCTTCAATGCTAAAAAATGTAAGGTAATGCACCTGGGTAAGAGAAAGCCGCGCTGAACTTACACACTAAATGGTAAGACCTTGGCCAGGACCACGACGGAACGTGATTTAGGGGTGATCATTAGTGATGACATGAAGGCTGCCAATCAAGTGGAGAAGGCTTCCTCTAGGAGAAGGCAAATGATGGGTTGTATCCGTAGAGGTTTTGTCAGCAGGAGACCTGAAGTCATAATGCCGCTGTACAGATTCATGGTGAGACCTCATTTGGAGTACTGTGTTCAATTCTGGAGACCACACTACCGGAAAGATGTGCTGAGAATTGAGTCGGTTCAGCGAATGTCCACCAGGATGGTTTTGGGGCTCAAGGATCTCACGTATGAAGAAAGGCTGAATAAATTGCAGCTGTATTCACTTGAGGAACGAAGAGAGAGGGGAGACATGATTGAGACGTTTAAGTATGTCACGGGCCGTATCAAGTCGGAAGATGGTATCTTCTGTCTCAAAGGACCCTCGACCACCAGAGGGCATTCGCTGAAAATCAGGGGAGGGAAGTTTCGTGACGATTCAGAAAGTACTTCTTCACCGAGAGTGGTTGATCATTGAAATGAATTCCCACTGCAGGTGATTGAGGCCAGCAGCGTGCCAGATTTTAAGACAAAATGGGATATTCATGTGGGATCGCTAAGGGAGTAAAGTCAGGGGGGGGCGGGTCTTTGGAATTGGCAGACTTGGTGGGCTATAGCCCTTTTCTGCTGTCATTTTCTATGTTAATATTAAGCCTTTTCCAATTCTCCAAATCTTTTCTTACTTGATTTGCACGAGGACATAATAGCCTTACTGGGTCCATCTAGCCAATATCCTATCTTCATAGAGGCCAATCCAAGTCACAAACACCTGGCAAAACACCAAATAGCAGCAACTCTCTTGACATCCTGTCTCTTGGAATGTTAGACTCGCACTTAACCGCAACTGTGCATGAGTAACCTTGAGACATGTTGCAACATGCAGACTTGTTTCAACACGGCTACCTTCTTTCATACTCAGGTAGATAAATTATTGAATGCCCCTCGTAAGAGCCTGATTATCCACTTCTACTGATGGCAAGGTCCATCCAGGAAGCCTGATCCAAAGGCTCATAGGGCAGACTCACTAGCAACTGGAAAACCCACACTGGAAAAGCCTGTCACACTGGAGGATGGAGCCATGTGCCCTTCAAAATCTGGCTACATCCAGATGTACAGCAAGGGTGCTCTTATTGGTCCTGGGCCCAGCTAAATGAACTCAGAGGCAACTGCTAGGCCCTTTTCTAGACCTTCCTGGAGAAAGTCAAGTATCACTGAGCTCGAGTCTTTGCTTCTCTGAGTTTGGAAACACTTCCAGGACTTCACGTACACTGCTACAGTCAACTTTTGCTACACCTTAGAATGGTGAATAGCACTCTACCCGAGTAGCCTTTGCGAGTTAGCGCAACATGTTCAAGACCAAAGCATTGTAGATCCTGCATGAGTAGCCGGGGATGACAAGTTTGAAACTATAATCCTTTTGTAGATGGACTAGGTCTGCATACCATGAGCATCTCAGCCAGTTTGGTGCCACTAGAATCACCATTCCCTGTGCACCATGATCCTGTACAGAAGTTGACTTATTATGGGCCATGGAGGGTAGGCATATAGATCTACCTTTGACCAGGGTTAAACCAGGGATCCAGATCTTTGCTTCCTGGCTCGTGTGTTCGACTAAAGAACTGATCTGCCTTCATGTTGGTAGTTGATACCAACAGGGCGGATGTCGGAAATCAATCTGGACACAAATAAATTGTTTATTAGAGAATCCTGTGGCTTTGTCGTATGATACGATTCTATTTGGTATGTCTTTGTTTTATAAATCTTTATTCATTTTCTTATGTTACAACAAGTGTTTCAAATAAATTCATTATAAACTTGAATAATCACACTTGATTAACTTACAGATTAATATCAAATTTAAAATTTCTTTAGAAAATCAATATTTTATAAAGTTATAATATTATGTAAGAAATCTAAATTAATATAATTATTGAATATAATAATCTCCCCTCCCTCTCAATATTGAATGAGAAATCTTTATTCATTTTCATATGTTACATCATCAATATAAATTCATACTAATATTTCAGAAAACTAAATTTATATAATTCTTAGTTAATATAATATCCCATCCCCTCCCCCCTCCCTTCTATTCAGTAATACATGAATAAAATTTTTAAATGTTATTTTATCCATATTTCATATTATAAATCTAGTATTAATATATTATATAATACTAGTCGTTAAGCCCGTTACATGAACGGGTGCTAGAATATATGTCTGTCTTTTTCTTTCTGTCTCTTTCCTCCCTCCATTTCCCTGTGTAGCGCTGTCTCTGCTTTCTTTCTCATCCCCAGTCTCTTTGCTCTTTTTCTCTTCTTGCAAGGGTCTCTGCTCTCCTTTCTCTGTATGCTCCTGATCCTGTGTTTCCCTGTAGGTGTCTCTTTTTTTTTAATTATTTTATTCCTTCCTCAGTCTCTCCAACTGCAGCTCTCTTGCCCTCTAAGCCCCTGCTGTGCATGTCACTCCTGATCCCCTCTAGTGTTTAAGCCTGTTAAAGCCTCCTTCCTTCACATGTCCCCTATTTTCAGCCCCCCCCCTCCAGCCCTCTTCTCCCATCTTTTTCCTCTCAGCTTCCAGCCCCCTTTTCTCCCATGTCCCTGGAGCCTATTAATCCACCGAGAAGCCCCACCCTTCCCTGGCCCAAATGGAAGCGTCCCTTTCCCTCTCTGTGGCAGTGGTTGTTTTTATTTTTGGTTTCTCCCACTCTTCCTCCCCTTCTCACCCATTTTCTGCCTCCCTTTCCCTTTCTCTTCCTCTTCCAGGACCGGTCTTCCCGCCTTGTTATGGCGGTTGGGTTTCCATGGCAACCCTGCTCGCGGGTCTGTGAGTGTCGGGCCCTGATGTTATTTCCTCCTATTTGAAGCTGTCCGGGTCTGGCGGCGCCGTGTCGGTTGGAACCGGGGAGGCGGGGTCTGGCTCGGTAGGTGGTGGAAGAAGGCTGGGGAGAAGGAGGAGGGGATGGGCACTCGGAGAAGGGAGCCGTTTTCAAAGGCGCCCCCGCAGCTCCTCTCACGCGCTGCAGTTGCGTCGGAAGATGATAGAGGAGCCGCGGCGGTGGCTTTGTGGGTCCATAGTCAGAGAGCATGCGCACTTCTGCGGCCACAGACCTACAGCGCACGGAACACGCAAATAGGAGTGCGCATGCGCGAGTTAGCCTTTTATTATATAGGATTTAGAGATATGATCTCTTTTTCTTCTAATCAAATTCTATACATGGGAAAATTAATCATTCTTTACAATATTCAGTTAATGGTCTCCATATTTTTTGAAATTTATCTACATGTCCTTTTTGTGTTGCTATAGTGAGCTCCATTTTGTATATATGACATACAGAATTCCACCAGAATGTATAATTTAATCTGTCATGTTTTTTCCAATTGAATGTGATTTGTTGTATTGCTATTCCAGTTAAAATAAAAAGAAGTTTGTTATTACTTGATGATATTTGACTTTTTGCTCTCATAGTTGTTCCAAATAATATGATATCATATGTCAAGGCTACCGGATTTTCTAACATCCTATTTATTTGGGGCCAGATTGATTTCCAGAATGTTAAGATGAATGGACAATAGAATAAAAGATGATCTAATGTCCCAATTTCAACATGACAGTGCCAGCATCTATTTGACCTAGAGCTATCTATTTTTTGTAATCGAACAGGGGTCCAGAAAGCTCTATGTAAAAGAAAAAACCAAGTTTGTCTCATAGATGCTGATACCGTACATTTTAGCCTCCAAGACCAAAGTCGTGGCCATTGAGATGCACTAATTTGGTGCTTTATCTCAATGCTCCAAATGTCTCCAAGACCATTTTTTGGTTTTTTATTTATATATTCGGATATTAATTTATACCACTGTGCAGCTTCATGACCTGTTGAATTAATCTGGAAACACAGGAATTCCAAACTGTGATAATTAGTAAGATTTTTCCATTCAGGGAACCCTACCTGAATGGATTGCTTCAATTGCAGCCATTTAAAATATTGTGTTTTTTTAAGATCAAATTTATGTTGCAATTGTGAAAAACTCCAGCAACTTTCCATTTTTTATTATATCATCTAAAATACGTTTTTGTGTTGCCTATTCAATTCAACCTTGTAGGATTCAGTATTCCTCTTTCATTTTTTCTGCTAAATATTCCAAGATATTCATCATTCCCTTAAGAGAGCAAGTAATGAAGATGTTTCCTGACTAGGGAATTGATTTTATTTTTGTCAGTATTGAGGACAGCCCGTCAGTCAAAGTGCCAGAGAAATAAAAGCGCTGAATAACTTCGAAGCTAGTTCAGTATTCGAGAAGGAGAAAATCAGTTACACCTTACATACAGCACAGTCTTTTTGGATTTATTCTGTGTTATTCCATACTGAATCTCCTCTCTTTCATAACAAACTTAGCAACATTTTAGAATCGGAGAGGAGTTATTAATTAGTTTTTTTGAACTCCTATCCTTACATATTTAGCTCGTTGTGAAAAGGTTGTCCATGGAAGGTGACGCTTCTCCCTGGGACTCTTAATTTACAAAAGTACAACATCCCCTGTCACCTCTATGTTCTCCAAATCTATCTAAAGAGAGTAAGCGGTCTGCCTCAATAGTAAGCATCACTCGATATATATAATTCACTGTTTCTTACATATAAGGAGAAGGTGGGGTGTAGGAATTAATTAAAGTTTGAAATATAATCTGCAGAGAGACTTTTAAGAGATAGAATCAAAACGGAAGCACTTCCTTTTACAGGATATTCTCTCTGTCGACCAATCTCTTTTTGTTTTGTATTTTGTAACTCCCCAGCAGCGTGATTGGAGATTTTTCCTGTCCATCAATCACATTTCCTGTTTGTATATAACCACTCCCATATTTAGTTACCATATTTACTTCTCTGTAAATTTTTCATTCGGATCTCCATTTAATCCACGTTTTCTTCTGTAAGTATATTTTCTTCAAAATGTTTATAAAACTTTCCTTTAAAAAGTATAAGTTTATGTACTCTTATAAAGTTTGTTTTATTTCTTTTATTTCCTTCATAGAATGTTGGTTTTGTATAGTTCCATGTGTGTGTTGCGGCACATGTAGTTTCAGTCCGTTTTTTGAATTCACTTCAAAGTTCTAGATTTTAACTGTAAGTCATATTATTAATAAAATCAATTCTTATATGGTGAATATTTTAGTAAAGTATTAACAGATTTATACATACTCATTTTTCTCATTAGGATTTCCATTAAGATGTTTAGGATGTCATGGGTTGTTCATATTGGTCCAGAAATTCTTGTAGTTTTGTTGGATCTGTAAAATTCTGAGTTTTATTTGCAATAGTGATCTTCATTATTGCTGGATAAAGGAGCCCATATCTAGCCCCTAAAGATTTCAGTTGTGGTCTCATATCTAAAAAATTTTTTCCTTTTTAATGCAGTTTCCCTCGCAAAATCAGGGACAATATGTATTTTTGAATCTTGACATTTGAGATTTTTATTTTCTTTAGCTAATTGACAAATTTCCAGCGCTTGTTGATGTCTCAGTAGTTTGAATATTAATGTCCTTGGTCCAGTTTGTGAAGTTTTCCTTTGTGTTGGTATCCGGTGTGCCCTTTCGATTTCCAGTGGTGTTTTAAATTTTAATGGTAGAACTTTAGGTAGAAAGTGTTCCAAAAAAGTAATAGAATTATTTTTTTCTACCCCTTCCGGTATTCCTATTATTCTTAAATTATTTCTTCTTTCACGGTTCCGGCTGTCTTCAAGGTCTTTTTTAATTTCTTCTACCTCTTTCCATATGATTTTGTTTTGTCTTGCGTTCAGATTAAGTTGTTCAAAGTTATCCTCTATTAGGTTTATTCTGTTTTCTGTCACTTCCACTCTTTTAGTTAATGCTGCTGCATCTTCAATAGCTTTTTGTAGTTTTTTGTTGCTGTCCAGAACAATTTCTTTAATTTGTCTTAATTCTTCCATTACATCGAGGTTGTCATCTGATGGCAGTGGAGCTTTTGAAGGAGTGATGCTTGGCTCCGGTTTTGATCGTTTATTACTTCCTGTACCGGATCCTCCTGCTCCTAAATCGCTTTTGTTCTGTTTGCTAGACGTCATTATCTTTCAATATTTAGATATTTTTCTTTTGAATTTTGATTTTTTTTTTGTAGTAATTTCAAAATTATAGCTTTTGAGTATGGAGCTATTCGTTTACCCGACCATCGGAATGCGCGTCCAAGCCACGCCCCTCTATTTGGTATGTCAATGAGAACAAAGGGCCGAGTCGCCATACAACATATCATGTATAATTGGAAAAATTGGAGCAGGCTTAATTACAGTTTTTGGTGGAACTCATTGTGTCACATCTATAAGATGGAGAGAACAATAGCCATACAAAGGAGAAATTAGGTTCTTACCTGCTAATTTACTTTCTTTTAGCTTCTCCAGACCAGTAGAGGTTAACTTTACGAATGGGTATATATCTAATCATGACCAGCAGGTGGAGACTGAAAACAAAACTTTGGGACAGTATATCCTAGCCCCTCCTCTCTATTTCCCTCAGTCTGCCGAATAGCCAAGCAGAACCAAGAACTGGACAAAAAACAGAGAGAAAACACAATACTCCGAAAGGAGTAACAAATAACATACCCAAAAATGCTGTTGGAAAATGCAGAGGAGAAATTCCCGAAGGAAGAATGTCCCCACAGCTCGCCAGCTAAGCCAGCCGAGCCACAGCCGCTGTTCTTCAATTCTCCCGGCCCTAGAAAAATACTAGAACCCGCAGCAAAACCAAAAACTGCCCGCGCAACAGCCCCAACAACAACAACAGACAGGGTGGGGACCTCTACTGGTCTGGCAGAAGCTAAAAGAAAGTAAATTAGCAGGTAAGAACCTAATTTTCTCCTTCTTTAGCACTCTCCAGACCAGTAGAGGTTAACTTTACGAATGGGACGTACCAAAGTAGTCCCTCTCACGGGCGGGACCCCCGAAGGGCCGATACCAGTACACGCTCACTGAACACCGCGTCCCGACGCGCCTGCACATCAACCCGATAATGACGAACAAAGGAATGCAAGGAGGACCAAACCGCAGCCTTACAAATATCCACTGGAGGCACGAGCGACGACTCAGCCCAAGAAGCCGCCTGACCCCGAGTGGAATGAGCCTTGAGAAACTCCGGAACAGGCTGCTGTTTCAGAAGATAAGCGGAAGCAATCGTCTCCTTGATCCAGCGCGCAATAGTAGCCTTAGAAGCGCCAGCTCCCCGACGAGGACCAGCCAGGAGGACAAAGAGATGATCGGAATTCCTGGGTCCGCTGCACATAAGAGCGAAGGACCCGACCGACATCCAACTTGCGCAGCTGCCGTTGCTCAGAAGAGCCCTCCCGACCACCCAAGACCGGGAGAACCACCGATTGATAGACATGAAAAGGAGAAACAACCTTCGGCAGAAAGGAAGGAACAGGCCGCAAGACGACCCGCTCCCTAGAAAACTCCAAGAAGGGAGCCCTACAAGAGAAAGCCTGTAGCTCAGAAACACGCCTAGCAGACGTAATGGCCACCAAAAAGACCGCCTTCAAAGTAAGGTCCTTCAAAGAACAGACGTCCAAGGGCTCGAAAGGCGGATGCACCAAAACAGAGAGAACCAGATTAAGATCCCAAGAGGGAACCGAGGGCCGTAGGGGAGGCCTAAGCAACTTGGCCGCCCGCAAAAATCGAATCACATCAGGAAGAGCCGATAAACGCTGACCTGACACCAACCCTCGAAAGGCGGACAGGGCCGCAAGGTGAACCCGGAGAGAAGACCAAGCCAGGCCTCTATCCAGGCCATCCTGCAAGAACTCTAGAATGATAGGCTGAGAAGCGCGAAAAGAGGTCACTCCCCGCGCCCGACACCATTCCTCAAATAGACGCCAAACCCGCACATAAGCCCGAGAGGTAGAAAGCCTCCGGGACCCCAACAGTGTAGAGATCACCTTGTCTGAATATCCCTTCTTGCTAAGGCGACCCCTTTCAAGAGCCACGCCGTAAGACAGAAGGGAGACGGGTCGAACATGGGAATGGGACCCTGCATCAGAAGGTCGTCCGAGAGAGGCAGAGGAAGAGGATCCGTCACTAGGTGCCTCACCAGATCCGCATACCACGGACGGCGAGGCCAATCCGGCGCCACCAGCACCACCAAACTCGGATGGTGAACAATGCGAAGAAGTACTCTGCCCACCAGCGGCCAAGGAGGGAACACATACAACAGCCCCTCCGTTGGCCACTGCTGGACCAGAGCATCCAGACCCTCGGCCAGACCGTCCCCGCGACGACTGAAGAAGCGGGGCACTTTGGCATTGCCACCCGTGGCCATCAGGTCCATCAGGGGCTGCCCCCAAGCCTGCACTATCAACTGAAACGCCTCGGCGCCGAGACACCACTCTCCTGGATCTAGAAAGTGCCGACTGAGGAAGTCTGCCTGAACATTTTCTACTCCGGCTATATGAGAGGCCGAGAGGTCCAGCAGAGGGGACTCCGCCCAAACCATGAGCCGAGCCGCCTCCTGCGCCACAGGAGTGCTCTTGGTGCCCCCCTGACGATTGACATAAGCCACCGCCGTGGCATTGTCCGACAGGACTCTGACCGACTTGCCCAGCAAAAGGGAGAGGAAAGCTAACAGCGCCAGCCTGACCGCTCTGGTCTCCAACACGTTGATCGACCAGGAGGCCTCCTCCGCGGACCAGGTGCCCCGAGCTGAGTGGCCCATAAACTGAGCCCCCCAACCGAGGAGACTCGCATCCGTAAGGAGCACCGTCCACCGCGGGAGATCCAGACCCACCCCCTGAACCAGGTGAGGGGTCCGGAGCCACCAGCGCAGACTGCAGCGCGCCAAGCCTCGCAGGGGAACCGGAACATCCAAATCTTGCCTCCGGGGAGACCACCTCCGGAGCAGAGCATACTGAAGAGGACGCATGTGGGCCCGCGCCCACCTCACCACGTCCAGGGACGCCGCCATTGACCCCAGGACTTGGAGGAAATCCTGCGCCCGAGGACCCCGGGACGCCAAAAGCAGGCGAATCTGAGATTGCAATTTGCTCACCCGGGCCTCTGGAAGGAAGACCTACCCCAAGGAGGTGTCAAACATAACCCCAAGGCACTCCAGACGCTGAGCCGGGACCAACCGACTCTTGGAAAGGTTGACCACCCAGGCCCAGCGACCGGAGAAACTCCACCACCCGAGCCGTAACCCGGGAGCTCTCCTGCAACGACTTTGCCCGAATCAACCAGTCATCCAGGTAGGGGTGAACCAGGATGCCCACCGACCGCAAGGCTGCCGCGACGACCACCATTACCTTGGTGAACGTCCGAGGAGCCGTGGCCAGACCAAAGGGAAGCGCACAGAACTGAAAGTGCCGCCCCAAGATCGCAAAGCGAAGGAAGCGCTGATGAGAGGCCCGAATTGGAACCTGCAAGTAGGCCTCCGTCAGCTCGAGAGACGTAAGAAAACTCCCCCGGCTGAACCGCCAGAATGACCGACCGCAGCGTTTCCATGCGGAAAGACGGAAATCTTGAGAGCTTCTGTTGATCCCTTTCAAATCCAGGATGGGCCGAAAGGTCCCCTCCTTTATGGCCACCTACAAAGGGTCTGACGAAAAGCCTGCGTCTTCCATGGAGTCTGACATGGAGAAGCGAGAAAAAGGTCCGGCAGAGAGCGGGTGAACTCCAGAGCGTAACCGGTCCCGCACCACCTCAAGGACCCACTGATCGGACGTGATCTCGGCCCATTTGGGGAAAAAATTTGCGCAGCCAGGCCCCCCCCACCGGAACCAAAGGGGGCGCCGGCAAGGAGTCATTGCGCAGGACGGGAAGCGGGGGAACCGGCGGAGGGATTCCCTGCCCCCCGACGGGCCACCCCGAAAGGGCTGCATGCGCTGGAAGAACCGACCCCGGGAAAACCCCGGAGACTGGAAAGAAGCAGCCCCCCACGCCCAGGGCGATACTTGCGAAATTCCCGCAAACGCCCCTGGGCCGCACCCCCCCGAGACGCCGGGCGGGCACGGTCCTCCGGCAGACGGGGAACTTTCGAGTCCGACAGAGTCTGAATCAACTTATCCAAGTCCTCTCCAAATAAAAACGACCCCCGAAAGGGAAATTTAGTAAGCTTAGTTTAGGACGCAGCATCCGCCGCCCAAGCGCGCAGCCACAACACACGCCTTGCGGCCACGCCAAAAGCCATAGACTTAGCCGAGATCCGCACCAAGTCATAGAGAGCATCTGAGAGGAATGAGGCCGCCATCTCAATCTTCGCTACCTCCTGATCCACCAGAGACCAGTCCGTCAGACTCTCGATCCAAGACCCGCTCCGCCCACCGAAACACGGCGCGAGCGAGACCAGTCCCCCACAAATAGCCGCCTGGACCCCAAAGGCAGAGACCTGAAAATTTTGCTTAAGGATGTTCTCCAATTTGCGCTCCTCAGAGTCCCGCAAGGCAGAACCGCCCTCAACAGGCACGGTATGCCGCTTGGAAATTGCCGAGACCACCGCATTCCACGACTGGCGAAGCTAACGTAGCCCGATCCCCTTCAGGAATGGGATACAGGCGAGCCATGCTGCGCGCCAGCCGAAACGGCGTCTCCGGCGTTTTCCACTGCTCCAGAATAATATCCCGAATATCCTGATGCATAGGAAAAGAGCGGGAAAACGGAACGGATCCCCCGTAACAGGGGGTCCCTCACACGCGGAGTCCCCGGCGGCGCGTCCTCAAAACGCCAAACCGAAGAAACCTGCTGAATAAGGTCAGGCAGCTCATCTTTCTGAAAAAGGCCCACAACGGACGCCTCGTCACTGGAGAACGGGAAATCCGACAACCCGCCGCCAGCTTCCGTCCCCTCCAGAGGGACCTGGAATTCCTCCGAAGGGTCCAGGTCCTCCTCCAGACCGACACGTTCCTCCGACCACAAATTCTCGTCCCACTACACCCGCGGACGCTTGGACAAGGGAGGCGGCGGAGGGGACGTCACGTCAGACGAGAGAGGCAAAGCCGCAGGGAGCGCGGAGGAAACCCCACCCCCCGAAACCCCCTGGGCGCAACCGGACCCCCAGCCGCCTGAAAATAGGCTCTGCATAAAGAAAAGAAAAAATTCAGGGGAAAACCCCCCGAGGGTCCCAAGGGACTCCCTGCCAACAGCAGGGGACCCAGCAGAACCTTTGCCCCTGCATAGTCAAAACAGGGGGAAGGGTCACCTGAGGTGGAAGACAAAATGGAGGGGCCAGACAGAGAAGATGGCGGTTTTCCCGCCAAAAAAGCTCCCTCCATAGCCTGAAGCGGCTGAGAAACCTGAATAGTCTCAGCCGCTAAAGCAGGCAAGCCGGCATCAGCTGTCAAAAAAATCAGCTGAGAGGGAATCCTCTTAAACCCCGACCGTCGGCGGCTCGGGGATTCCCTCTGTGGGCGGACAGAGAAGACCGGGCTTCCCCACCGTTCCCTGCCGACTCGCGAGGCACCATCGGCGGGGAGCTCTGGGCGCCCTGCAGCCGCTGCCGACGGAGCTCCACCACCTCACCGACCCCAAACCGCCGAGTTCAGGCCGGCCGCGAGTGCCTCGCGGCTGGACTAAATTTGTGTCCTACTCCCCCGGAGAAGGGCACAATTGCTCCATTACGCGACCTAGCTAGAAAAAAGTGCCGGTTACATGAAAAAATACAGTAAAATACAGTTTTCGTAAAGGGAAACAACCCGTCAGACCAGCACTACCTCAGGATTTTTTTTTTTTTTACAGAACAGACTCCACAGGCTCTCGAAGCAATATGCCTTGCTTGACTTAGGGGGCAAGGCTTACTGCTGAGGTTCCTCTAAAAAAATGTGGGGAGTGGAGGAAGTGGGGGGAGGGACCCCGCTCGTGACCCGCCGGGATTGACACCACCCGAGGTCGGACGAACCCCCAAACAGAGTCCGCCCAAGCTCCGTCCGGCCAAAACACAGGGACAATAAACCCCATAAACAATTCCAACAGCCCTACCAAGGGAGATGGGTACAGATCACATCAACACCTGCTGGAGACTGAAAGAAGACTGAGGGAAATAGAGAGGAGGGGCTAGGATATACTGTCCCAAAGTTTTGTTTTCAGTCTCCACCTGCTGGTCATGAATTAGATATATACCCATTCATAAAGTTAACCTCTACTGGTCTGGAGGAGAGTGCTAAAGAAAAGGGAATTATAAAAATTTAAAGAGATATGGGGGCTATTGATAAATTATTTTTCCACTATAACTACGATACAAGTGATGGGATGGGAAGGAGGGAATTTTGAATTTTATTAAATGTTTGGATCAGTTAAAAATAATTTTTCATAGGATATATTTGACTGCATATGTTATGGTAGGGTTGGGAAGGAAGGGGTTAAATTTTATGTATTATTCTTAAATACAACAGAAATTCAAGTGATGTATTTATTTTCAATTGTTAATTTATTGATACACTTGTTGTAAGATGTTGAAGAATAGCACAGCGCAAGCAAGCGTCGGGGCAATGTTCAGGACCCAAACAAACAATACACCGACTATGGGGATCGGTGATTGAAATGGTCTTGTTGCACTGGCTATACTCTTTGAACCTGATAAGAGGCCGGGACATAGAAAAAACAAAGTCCGACGTACCGAACGAGGTGAGCGGCCAGGCCTAGGCCAAAAGGCTGCTGGATGGAAAGAAAAAATTCTTTTTTTTTTTTTTTGAAGAACGAATGGAAACGCGAGCACAGCGACTTAATAACAAAATAATAAAAAGCCGCGGTGAGAGAAGGCAACGAAGGCTGCAGAGCTGAAAAGGACTTCTCGGATCCGCGGAAAACGTTGAACTGAGGCTCCTCACAGGAGACGCATGCCCTGACTCAAGCAGGAGGGCACTCGTGCATGCGCGGTGCAGCATTCGGGAGGCTCTTGCAGAGATCTTCAAGCAAGTCTGCTTTTGAGGTTGTCCGCTGCAAGGCTCTGTCGGTGACGTCATCCACTATTGAGAATAGGCTGCCTGCTTGTCCTGGGATAAAGAAGGGCTATCTAATTCTTTATATTCTGCATAATTTACTTTACTTCTTAAAAATTATTTCTACAGATTAATCTGTTTACATGGATTTATGCAATATGTGTTCTTATTTGTTCTGATTTTCTGTAACAAGAGGATTCTTGTACTGTAATTTTAAAATTCACAATAATAAAAAATAAATAAATTGCATGGGTTGCTAGTAATTCTCAGCACCCCCCAAATGATGCTTATGGCATGCGCCTATGATGCGCTACAAGACATACCTATGATTTGTGTGCCTACAAGATAGCTTTTCCTGGCACAAGCGCACATTTTTGTCTTTCCGCAAACTATTCTGTGCATGTGTCAGTGGCTCTCTCTCTCATTTGCATGCAAAGTTTTTGAAGTATCGCTTGTTTAGAAATAGAAAAATTTACCGCAACTACAACTGCTCACAGGATCAGTACTTTTTTAAAAATTCAGCTCATGCTTTTTGTGTCGAAACTCAAAATGTTACATTCAGATACAGTAGGTATTTCCATGCCCCTATAGGAAATATCATGAGTCAGCAGGATCTGAACCCAGGTTTTCACTTTATTGGTCTAATCATTACTCGTTCACCCCCTAGTAGCAAATGGTAAAATTGCTGAGACATCATTACTTATCTAAGGATTGCCACTTACTTAGATGACCCAACTCTGACATCGATGACCGGTAGGTTCTTTTTAGAGAAGAATCGGCTTATAGCTTCCTTTATTTCATCCAATTCCTTATTAGAATTAAGGTTGCCAATAAAGACAGAGAAAGCTACAACAAAACAGAGGGTGTTAAGAGTCAATGAAAGCCACAAGATAAACATCAGTTGTTGCACATCTCTCCTGCACAAGCGTACAACCAAATCATTCCCTCTGCAGCCCCAGACTACTGGCAGGGAAGAACACTCATAATAATAGAACATTAGGGGGAAAACCACATTTGAGCATGTGTACTAAGCTCTGCTCGTCCCTGCCTTCTGTTCCATTCTCAGTGAGGCTATGAACAGCTGCTGGATTCCTTGACTATAAGGAAGGAATGCCAAAGTCCCTAGATAAAAACACTATAATGCACCTTATTTTAGCTGTATGTATCCTGAAATCTCATTAATATTCTGATGGAATATTGAGTACTTAGAATCACCCATCATGGTGTTTACACAATACCAACTGTACGTTCTTACATTCTTCTGTTTTTGGCTTCTTGGCCTCTGGAGTAATCTTTTTATTTGGCATTTCCTTCTTCCGCTTTCCAGAGATTTTTGTAGCTTCTGAAATCCATTGAGAAAAAGAAATGAATAAAATCAGGTGAAGCCACTGCTTCTACGGGTTCCATAACATCAGGATGAGATGCAGGTAATATGCTCTACAAGGCTGCACATGTCCAAGACATAGGAAAAAAACTTTGTATGGATTTAACTCAGAGGCACTATCCATAGAGGATCTAAAAGAAACATGCAGCTCTATCAAGAAAATGCTATAGATGATTCTTCAGGGCACTGAACTAACCTTTAACTTCCTCCTCCGAATCCTCTTCTTCCTCCGAATCCTCTTCTTCCGAATCCTCCTCAGACTCTTCCTTTGGCTTCACTGGAGTTTTCTTTCCTTTTACTGGTGGTGGAGGAGTTGTATCCATGGCTTCCTCTTCTGAATCTAGACACAAGAGAACCTGCATCAAAACTGATTTATCCCCCCACCAAAAAAAACCAACAACAACCCAAACAAACCAGCACATGTGCACTTTCAATTACTACTAGCCTTTAACTGATTTTTTTTTTTTTTTTTGGGGGGGGGGGGTCCAAACACCCACCCTTTAAAGGCCATCTAAAAATAATATATCCATAGAGGGTGGTTTGGTATATGCAGCATCAATCTAAGAGGAAGGTTTAAGACACCTCATGCATAATATTTAAACTACTGTGTCTCAGGAGAACTGCTTTCACCCACCCTTCCCACTCTACGAAATCTCCTCCTGCAGCACATCAGTTAAAACAACAGACATCAAAAGTCATCAGTATTAAGTCCCAGAGTATGCATCATTTGTGCCGAGGGGGAGCTTCTTGCTAAAGGCCAGTAATTAGCTAGTAATAATAAAGTGGCTCATAGGATATCAAAGTCACTACAGGGTCACATTCGGTGTGCAATGATGCAGCAATAAGAAATTCTACATAACCAAAACACCAGGGATACCACTACTTCTCACAAAATTGTGCATTTAAAACTGCTTTTCAATTAACCGATTAGAAATTTTTACTTCTGCCATCAGATTTCTAAGCTATACTTCACAATTCAGTGAAGTGTAATAAGCTTCAGAGCTGGGCAATTACATGTTTAGAACAAGGTCCAGTTTTAAAGCGTCACCAAGTTTCAGAGGGTGAACTACTGTGCCATGTGGACACAGGTGTGCACCAGTTAAATTGCGGTGCTCGAAGATACACATACCCTCATCATCATCTTCATCGTCATCTTCATCCTCAGCCTTTAATTTCTGCTTGGCAGCAGGTTTTTCTTCCTCAGATTCTTCTTCTGCAAGAAGAGAAGCATTAGAGCTGAACTTTTCAAGTTAGAAGGCACTGGAATTTCTGCCTGCATCTGTCTGCCGATATAGAGAGGCTTATCTGTTCTCTTGCCCAAGGAGCTGGGATTTCTAGCTTAGCAAGACCTATGTCCTCTTGAAGGCACAAGTGGCACTACCACATCAAGACTGCTTAATGCTAGCTGTTGACTGCGATCCTGGATACATGCCCCAGTTTGCAAACTATGCAAGATTAGTCAGCTTGTAAGAAGGCATTTTAGGCATCAGGAACTTGCCTATTTAGATTAGATAAATGCCTCCTCTTCTTTACACAAAAGCACTTAAATATATGCATGTTACTGTGCATAACCACTTATGCTGGTCATAGAGCTTTGGGGGAGAGGGGATTTCAGATACACTCAACAGTGGTGACATCAGGGTTCCAAAGACTCTTAACTAGTGCTAATGCCTCCACTGTTTTATGCACAAAGTAATGAAGTTCAGAGTGATGAGTGATGAAATGCTTCAAACGAAACAAGAGTCCAGGAAAGGGAACCCCAGGAATCTCTTCAAACAAAAACTGCCTTAGGAACACAATTCAAGGTGGCCTGAGATAACAGACCAACGAGGCTCTTATCCTCCTCATAGGAGGGATGCCTAGTCATTTTGGTTTTCAGAATTGCTACATTTATGAAATAAACCTATACAGATTTAGTTTAAGCCTCAATACATATTCTCTGTAGGCTGCGTGAAGCAATGTAGAGAACCTCTAGCAATGCAATAAACACACTGGCCAGCCTAGGTGAGACTCACCGGTCTTTTATTCTGTTTCTGTGTTATGTTGTAGGGCTTTGTGTAAATAGAAATAGATACTTTTGGCAAAGCAACTGTAAGCTCTTTTGTACTTACCCATCTTACCATCACAAAAGTGTAAAAGTAGTACTCATAGAAAAACAATACAGGCAGGATTAGATAATTATTACTATTTCCCTACACCAAGCCAATATCTAAAAGGTGATTTACCAGAGTCATCATCGTCATCATCATCTTCTTCATCCTCATCGCTATCTTCTTTTTGGACCTTCTTTCCATTTTTGGCTGTTGTGGCACCCTTCTTCCCTGACATAGCCACTGCTTTTGCTGGGGTAGCAGCTTTCTTGGAAGGAGTGGCTGCTTTCTTTGCAGGCGTAGCAATCTTCTTTGCTGGGGTTAAATTCTTTTTTTTGGAGAGTACCTAATAAAAATAGCAGGTTGGGGGTCTAACATGACTTTCAATGCAAAAGCAAGCAGTCTTCCTATAAAACACCCGGCTTTCAACCTTGGTCCAGACTCACAAAATAATTTTAATGTAGAAAAGCAGAATAGATGTGCCAATTTCCAGACTGGGGAAATCCCTGTGGGCGGTAGGAGCAGCTCGGGCTTCCCCATTGCCTTATGCCAACGTGCGGTGCACGCACAAAGAGGAACGCTGCTCGCCAGCACCCGATGCCGACGAAGATTCCCCTTTGCAGCGGCTGGTGCAATTCGTGCATACACTGGCCGCACTGACCACACAACTGGAGCACAATGAGCACTTTTTCAGCTTAAAAGTGTTCATTGCAAAAACTGCTACAAAGAAAGGAAAAAGTACCAGTTAGCAATTAAAAAAAAAAAAAAAAAATCTGGCTTAATTGAAGGATTCCCTTCAGACTGGCATTGCCTCAGGACTTTGGTTCCCCCCCCCCCCCAATATAACTAAGGCTTACAGCTGAGGCACCTCTAAAGATCAAAATTTGGGGAGGTGGGAGAAATGGGGGGAGGGACTCGACCAGTTAAGTGTGGCACCCCCGAGGTCAGACTGACCCCTGAAGGGTCCCCCAAGCTCAATCCAGCACCACAGATAGGGACCAGGTCGCTAAACAAATTCCAACAGCTCTACAATAAATCAGGGAAGACTGCGCAGATTTACCACCTCCACCTGCTGGACAGAGTAGACTAATTGTACTTGGGACTACACAGTTTACTTGTAATACCGCCAGAAGTTTGTGTCTCAGTCTCTACCTGCTGGTCGTGATGCCGGTCTGGAGGGATGGTAAAGAACTAAATATTTTGTATTATGAAATGTTCTAAAATTAGAAAAGACGAACCCTTAAGGGGCACCCCTTGTGTTTCTATGTGGTCAATATAAGTAATATAAATACAAGTATTCATCTGTGAAAAATATAGCAAAGAATGAACAAAAGGGAAATACCATAGTTTTCGCTCCATTAGACGCACTTTTTCCCCCCAAAAAGTGGGTTGAAATAAGGGTCCGTCTTATGGAGTGAATACTCAAAGGATTCCACCCCCCATTTCCTTATTTTAATGCTGCCGCCCTCTCTCGCTGGACACGATGCCCTCCCTAAGAGTGGCGCACAAGGCTGGCTGGCTGCCTGGTCCCCGCCACTTCCCCTGAGAACTGACAGCTGACGCGGCTGCCTCCTCTTCTGTTCTCTTGCGGCATAGCGGCGCACCATGATGCCTGCCTGGACCCGTGCCGTTTCCCGCGAGAATGACAAAGGACCAAACAGGCAACCTGGTGCGCCGCTATGCTGCAAGAGAACAGAAGCGGAAGCAGCCGCGTCAGCTGTTCTCAGGGGAAGCAGCGGGGACCAGACAGCCCGCCAGCCTTGTGCACTGCTCTCAGCAAGGGAAGGTGGCACGTCCAGCAAAGGAGGGCACCAAAAGTTTAAAAGAAAAAAAAAAAAAGGTACGCGCGGGGGGTGGAGAGGGCCAAGGCTGCCAAATTAAAAATAGGGAGGGAGAGGCCTGGGCCTGCGGGGGAGGGGAGAGAGGTCTGCCTATCTACCTGCCCTGCCACTAGACCACCAGAGGAGGGACAGGGTACAGAGCCTGGCAGGGAGGGGGGACAGGGTGCAGAGCTTGGCAAAGAGTGTGGTGTTGGGTGCAGAGCCTGGCAAGGAGAATTTGGTTCAGAATTATTTTTTTCTTGTTTTCCTCCTCTAAATCTAGGGTGCGTCTTATGGTCAGATGCATCTAACGGAGCGAAAAATACAGTACAACTATCTCATTTCAAACAGGGTCATGTGAAGTGACCAATAATTAAATGCTTACAATTTTTTCATCCTCCTCCTCACTGTTGTCCTCCTCCTCCTCAGAGTCCTCCTCATCACTTTCTTCTACATCCTTTGGAGGAGGAAGAGGAGCCTTCTTCAGCTTGGCTTGACTTTTGGCTGCCTGAAATAAGAATATAAACACAAAATTGACCGCTGAAATCAAAAACAGTTATTTCAAATCAGCACAATTTACTTCTTTCTTTGGTGCCAACATTAAAGCAATGGGGAGGGGGGGGGATGGAGGAGGAACTGCAGCCGGCTCCCTCATCCCAAACGTTTGTTTCACAGCAGCCCCAAAACCCTTGCTCAATCCAGATTAAATCAGCAGGTGAGCAGCTCCCAGGGGAACCTGAACTCTCGAAGGGACACAAAGCAGGCTGGCTTCACAGGTAAACAATGAGATTGGCCTGGAAGCAGCAATCCACCCATGCAGTACTGCATCGTTTCCCCAGCGAAGTAAGCCCCCCCTAAAAAGGGGACCTCTGAAGCCATGAAGAAACTAAAAAAAAGATGGAAAAAATACCCAAATATAACAAAAAGAAGCAGAGCAGATCAGAACATAACTTCTGGGTTTGGTTGCAAAAGGAAAAACTGAATAGGGAGCTGTTCTCCACTACAGAAGGGAAAGTTCAAGATCACTATTCTGCAGTTTCACAGTTAGTGGGAAATCAACAGCTAAAGTAAGGACTACTGTGTGTAACAGAATATATATTATAAATGTAAAATAAGAACAGCAGATTAAAGATTAAGATGAATACAGAGATGAAAAAGTAGTCATTGGGCATGAATAGCACAGTTACTTACCGTAACAGGTGTTATCCAGGGACAGCAGGCATATATTCTCACATGTGGGTGACGTCATCTACGGAGCCCCAGCGCGGACAGCTTTTCAAGCAAACTTGATTGAAGTTTCAAGTTTGCTATGCTGCACCACGCATGTGCATGCCTTCTTGCCCACTAGAGGGCGCATCCCCACCTCGTGGTCCTCAGTTCCATAGCCAGCAAAGAAGCCATCCCCGGGGAGGAGGGCGGGTTGCGAGAATATATGCCTGCTGTCCCTGGATAACACCTGTTACGGTAAGTAACTGTGCTTTATCCCAGGACAAGCAGGCATGATATTCTCACATGTGGGTGACCTCCAAGCCAATCAAAAAAGGGTAGGTGGGAGGATGGCAATTTAGGAAAACAGATTACGCAAAACCGACTGGCCAAACCGGCCGTCACTTCTGGACAACGTATCCAGACAGTAGTGGGAGGTGAAAGTATGAACCGAAGACCAAGTGGCAGCCTTGCAGATGTCCTCCACCGGAGTAGACCGGAGGAAAGCGACAGAAGCTGCCATCGCTCGGACTTTATGTCCCGTAACCCGACCATGCAACGCGAGACCAGCCTGAGCGTAGCAAAAAGAAATACAAGCAGCCACCCAGTTGGACAAGGTGCGCTTGGAAACAGGACGTCCCAACCGATTAGGGTCAAAGGACAAAAACAATTGAGGAACCTTCCGATGAGACATAGTGCGTTGAAGACAAAAAGCCAACGCCCTCTTACGGTCAAGCGTGTGAAGCGCCGCCTCCCCAGGATGAGAGTGGGGCTTCGGGAAGAACACCGGAAGAACAATGGACTGATTGAGGTGGAAATCAGACACAACCTTAGGTAAAAACTTTGGATGGGTGCGAAGAACCACCTTGTCATGATGGAACACAGTAAAAGGCGGGTCCGCAACCAAAGCCTGCAACTCACTAATCCGACGAGCGGACGTGAGCGCAAGTAAAAAGATCACCTTCCAAGTGAGAAACTTAAGATGAGATTTGTCAATAGGCTCAAAAGGAGGCTTCATCAGCTGAGCCAAGACCACATTAAGATCCCAAACTACCGGAGGTTTCAGAGGAGGATGAACCTTCACGAGACCCCTCATGAAACGAGTCACCAGAGGATGAAGAGAGAGAGACCGACCCTCGAGATGCCGATGGAAAGCAGCAATAGCACTGAGATGCACCCGAATGGAAGTCGTTTTCAGCCCAGACTTGGACAAATGCAACAAATATTCCAGAACCGAAGACACCGGAACCGAACTCGGATCCAGATGGTTCGAGGAACACCAGGATGAAAATCTGGTCCACTTCTGGAAATAACAAAGCCTAGTCGAGACCTTGCGCGAGGCTTCCAAAACTTCCCTCACAGACTGAGAAACAGGAACCGAAGTCAAGGGGAAAGGAACCAAGCCGTCAGATGTAAGGACTGAAGATTGGGATGCAACAGTGAGCCCCGACTCTGAGGGAAAAACTGGCAGAAGCAGAGGCTCCCTGACACTGAGTTGAAGGAGCAGGGAGAACCAGTGCTGCCGAGGTCAACGAGGCGCAATGAGAATCATAGTGGCTCTGGTCGATTTGAGATGTACCAACGTTCTCAAGATCAGCGGAAAAGGAGAAAACGCATACAGGAATCTCCCTCCCCAGTCTAGAAGAAAGGCATCGGCTTCGAGACGGTCCGGGGAGTAAATCCGAAAACAATAGAAGGGCAGCTTGTGAGTCTCCGGGGAGGCAAACAAATCCACCTGAGGAGTCTACCAGCGTTCGAAAACCTCGTGCAGAACTCGGGAGTTTAGCGACCACTCGTGCGGCTGGAGGAGACGACTGAGTTTGTCTGCCAGACAGTTCCTCTCTCCCTGAATGTAAACCGCACGTAGGAAGATGTTCTGGGAGACCGCCCATTCCCAAAGGCGCAATGCTTCCCGGCACAGGGACCAGGAGCCCGTTCCCCCTTGCTTGTTTACATAATACATTGCCACCTGGTTGTCGCCTGATCGTGCAGTAGGTGGCAGAACGCTCGAGCAGCCAGAAAAATGGCACGAAACTCCAAAACATTGATGCGACAACGCCAGTCCTCTGCCGACCATAGACCTTGAGTCCGCAGACCGTCTAGATGAGCCCCCCATGCGTACTCCGAGGAGTCCGTGGTCAGGACCTTGTGATGCGGAGGAATGAGAAAGAGCAACCCCTCGGAAAGATTGGAAGAGTTGGTCCACCAACGGAGTGAGCGTCTCAAGGAAGGAGTCACTGTTATAGGGGAGGAGACTGGGAGGCCAAGGTCCACTGAGGAAGCCTCAGGTGCAAACGGGCGAACGGAGTGACATGGACCGTCGACGCCATGTGGCCGAGCAGAACCATCAGGAGCTGCGCCGAAACTGAGGGCAGCAGCGAAACCTGGCGACTCAATCGAAGCAGGGCCTCCAACCGTGGTGGGGGGAGGAACGAACGGAGGCGAACCGTGTCCAGCACGGCCCTGATAAACTGAAGGGATTGAGCCGGGCACAACTGAGACTTGGGGAAGTTCACTTCGAACCCCAGACGTTGAAGGAAGATGATAGTCTGTTGGGTCGCTGAAATAACCCCTTCCTTGGAGGACGCCTTGATCAGCCAATCATCCAGGTAGGGAAAGACCTGCAGCCCCCGAGATCTCAGGGCTGCTGCAACCACCACCATACACTTCGTGAAAACTCGAGGGGACGAAGCCAGCCCAAAGGGGAGGACCCGATATTGGAGGTGCAACTCCCCCACCTGGAACCTGAGGAACTTGCGGAAGGCGAGATGCACTGGAACATGAGTATATGCTTCCTTCAGGTCCAGGGAGCACATCCAGTCCCCCGATTTTAACAGAGGGTACAGGACTGGAAGGGATAACATACGGAACTTCTCCCGGACAAGTTACTTGTTGAACCTCCGGAGGTCCAGAATGGGGCGTAAGTTCCCTGTCTTCTTCGGGACCAAAAAGTAACGGGAGTAAAACCCTCGTCCCCTTTGGTTCGGGGGCACCGGCTCCACCGCCCGAAGGCTCAACAAGGACCTGGCTTCCGAAAGGAGAAGAAGAAGCTGGGCTCGACAGCAAAGAGAAGCCCCCGGCGGATGTTCCGGCGGCGTGGCTGAGAAGTTTAGCGAGTAACCCTCGGAGATGATCCGGAGCACCCAAGCGTCCGATGTGATCCTGGCCCAGGCCGGATGAAAGGCCTGCAAGCGGCCCCCGATGGGAAGGGGGTCCGTCGACAGTGCGGAGGGGGCCCGCCCCCATCCGCTCATCACGTCAAAAAGACGGAGCCGGTTTAGACGCCCCTTGCGCCTGAGGTTTCGGTTGGGACGCTCTGCCCTGCTGAGGGGGCCTCGAGAAAGCCGGCGTCGACTTCTGCGGGTATCGCCGCGGTGGAGGTCTAAACGGCTTCTGCGGCGGTACCCGGGGTTTAGGACGGACCAAGGAGGCGATGGAGCGCTCATGTTCGGACAGGCGTTTGGTCGCCGCCTCCAAGGACTCATCGAACAATTCTGAGCCAACCCATGGAAGATTGGCCAGACGTTCTTGCAAGTTCAGGTCCATATCAAGGGTACGGAGCCATGCGAGACGGCGCATCGCCACCGCAAAGGCGGAGACTCGAGAGGCCAACTCAAACGCGTCGTAAACTGCGTGAAAGAGGTACAGACGCAGCTGTGACAAATTGGCCATAAAGGTACCAAAATCCCCCTTATGGGAATCCGGCATGACCCCATAATAACGGGGCAACGCCTTCACCATCCGCCGTAAATAGGACGAAAATGTGAAAGCATAATTAAGGACCCTGGCAGCCATCATGGAATTGGAGTAGAGGCGACGACCAAACTTGTCCAGGGTCCGTCCCTCCCGTCCGGGGGGGACCGCAGCAGAGACCCGAGAAGGCTGGAACTTCTTCAACGCCGACTCCACCAGCAACGACTGGTGGGACAGCTGCGCTTTTTCGAAGCCTTTGCAAGGGACTGTACGGTACTTTGACTCCATCTTCGAGCGAACCGCCGTAACCGTGAGAGGGGAGTCCAAGTTTCTCCGGAAGGTCTGATGGAGAACTTTGTTGAGAGGCAGACGAGGAGTCTCCCTTGGGGGAGAAGGCAAATCCTGCCCCTCCAAAAATTCCTTCGTATATTGAGAACCCGACACAAGATCAAGGTCCAAAGCCCTCCCCATATCAAGCACAAATCTCGAAAAGGAGGAGGGCTTCGAAGGCGGAGAGGGAGATCGAGAAGCCCGCGCCGCCAAAAAAGAAGGGGAAGCCTCACGGGAGTAACGAGGTTCCTTACCTGTGCCAGACCCCGAACCCCAAGAAGCTGCACCCAGCGACCTCGATGGGGTCAGGGACCGCCCATGCCCCGAGGAACCCCTGCGGGAAGTCCCCGGGGTATGAGGCACCGAGGCATGCCCCTTCCGTCTCGGCGAGGAGTCCCTCGATAACTCTACCTCGGAGGAACGGAAAAGCCTCGGATTATCGAGGCGGAGCTCCGAGACACGCAGGGTCTCAGCCCCGGTCGGCGAGGAGCGACCGCGTCGTCGAGGAGAGCCCCGAAGACGTTTGGGCTTCCTCGGCCGACGCCCCGGGAGGACCTCGACGAGGAAGAAGAGATCCTCCGAACCCTTCGCACCTTGTCCCGAGGCCGCACGCTCCGCTCAGGCTGGTCAACCGAGGTCAAGGGCAAGGTCGGGGTTGAAGCCACCCCGGGGGCCGAAGTCGAGGGTACCGAGACCGAGGCTGCTGAAGCCGGGGCAGACGAGGCCGAAGCCGGCTGTAGGTGCGCGAGGGCACCGGACAGCTCCGAGGCAATGAGTGCACGGAGTAAGTCCTGAAAAACGGGAACCCCCATCATAGTCGGTAGATCCGGGGCCAGCGGGTGCTCCCTCGAGGGCGACCTCAGTCTCGAGTATTCCCGCGGGGCACCCGACTTCGACGCTTGGGGCAGGGCCGAGGACGACCCACCCGCCCCCGTCGATGAGCCCGAGGATGGCTTCTTCGAGGCTGGAACAGAAGAAGGAAGTGAGGACTTACCCACCGCGACTTCGGGGTCGAGGACGCAGGCTTCAATGAAGCGGGCTTTCGTGGTGAGGTCGAGGGAGTCGAGGCCAAGGTCAAGGCCAAAGCCGACGTCGAGGCCTTCCCCGCCGCGGGGTCCACAGCAAAGAGCTCCGCCATTCGAGCGCGACGGCGGCGGAGAGCTCTCGGCTGAAAAGTAGAGCACCGAGTGTAGGAGTCGGTCGGGTGCTCAGGACCCAGACAAAGCAAGCACCACCGGTGGGGATCGGTGATCGAAAGCAACCGATCGCACCGGGTGCACTTTTTAAAGCCCGTCAAGGGACGGGACACGAACTCAAAAAACGGCCGGAAACGAACGAGGTCCCGCGGCCGCGGCTACCGGGAGCCCCCGGAGCCGAACAAAAAGACTTTTTTTTTTTTTCCCCGACGATAACTTAACACACGAACAAATAAAAAAACAAATCAAGCACAGCGACCGAGAAAAAACACTCAGCCACGGTGTCAGAAGGCAAAAAGTAGAGAGCACAAATTCCACAGGGCTTCTGGCTCCGCGGAAAAAACTGAACTGAGGACCACGAGGTGGGGATGCGCCCTCTAGTGGGCAAGAAGGCATGCACATGCGTGGTGCAGCATAGCAAACTTGAAACTTCAATCAAGTTTGCTTGAAAAGCTGTTCGCGCTGGTGCTCCGTAGATGACGTCACCCACATGTGAGAATATCATGCCTGCTTGTCCTGGGATAAAAGAAGTTATGGGATAGGGTTAGGATTGACAGGTGGCACTTTTTTTTTTTTAGGGGAGACAGTGTTACTTTATAGGGAGAATTTAGCCAAGAGACTGGTGATTTAAGGTTGAAGGTGTTAAGACAAGGATGTTTAAGATGTCAAGGTGGCTCAACAGTGTGGGAAGAACAGTCAAGATCTCATTCAGTTCCTCTGAATACAAAGTGGCTCCTGTTTATATAATGGCAAAGACCAGTATCTAGTGCAGCTGTTTTCAAGCCTAGCAAGTTAGGTTTTCAGGCTAAATAAAGCACAGTGAATATTATGAGGCTGCAATATTCACTGTACATATTCCTAAAAAACCAAGTGGCGTTTTTATCTTATGACCATGTATGTTTTTGCAATCCGCTTAGGTATAAGCAAAATAAGGCTGGAACCACTTGACTAAAGAACTGTTTCCCCAAGTTGATCCTGGAGTGCCCCCTTACCAGTCAGGTTTTCAAGATATCCACAATGAATATGCAAAGTTGATTTACATTCAGTCTCCATTGTATACAAATCTCTTTCATGCATATTCACTATCCTGAAAACCTGACTGGAAAGGAGTACTCCAGGACAGACTGTTCTAGAGCAGTCTCGTATAGTACTCTAGAGCAGTGGTCCCCAGTCGAGTTTTTGGGATAGCCCTAATGAGATTTGCATACAATGGAGGCGACAGGCATGCAAATCTGCCCCATGAATATTCATTAGGGCTTTCCCAAAACTCGACTGGCCTGGTGGTCTTCCAGGACAGGGTTAGGAACCACTGCTCTAGAGAATGACACAGGGACAAATCTTGTCCCTGTCCCATTCCTGTAAGCTCTGCCTTAACTCACAAGCCTTGGACAGTTATGATAAAGTGTTTGAGACTTGTGCAGATGAGGACAGAGCTTGCAGGAATGGGGCAGGGACAGGAAAAGAACTAGTGGGGACGGGAAAATGAGTTCCCGCGCGGATGAGGAAAAATTTGTTCCCGTGTCATTCTCCACACTAGTCCAGTGGTTTTTGATCCAGACCTCAGGGACCCCCTGGCCAGAAGGGTTTTTAGGATATCCATTATTAATATGAATGAAAGTTGCATACCAAGGCAGTACATGCAATCTTTCTCAGTTCTATATACCTGAAGGCACAAACAGATTGGAAAAATATCAGATTGAGTATTTTTTTAAAGGCTCTTGGATTTGAACCTCAGATTTACTCGTTAATACATAATATGATTTGATGTATTAATAATTGGGAGAAGGGGGGGAATGATTGTTTTCTTTAATATTTGTGTGAAAATGGTGCATTTTATATAATCTTTTTATGTTTTATTATTTGTAATGCGCTGTCAAAGACTGAAAATTAATAAAGATTCATTAAAAAAAAGACTCTGTGAGCAAGGCTACATTTACGGAAGACGGCTAGGAGGCAGCAGCACCAGTTACCAAGTCACACAACTGCTATCATTCTTATGGTATTTACTAAACTTGCAATCAGAACTGTAGACTACCAAGACCACTGAGGACAAAAGCAGAAGACTACATTTACAGTATTGGTTTCCAAGGTCAAGGTGCTTTCCATCTGGGTTACTAAGAACATAACTGTCATAATGGGTCATACAAAAAGTCTCCTACACAAGAAAGGAAAAGATAAAGTAGATTTAATTTTAATTTCCATATTTATATCCTACTTAACCACAAAGATCTAAGCGGGTCACAATAAGAGAATACAGTATCATGATAATTCATAAACAGCATGCATCTTAAAATATAGCCATTGGAAAGGCCATTTTAAGTTATAGTATAAGATCGCGTTTTTAGTTTAGAGTGAAAGTTTTTATTGATGATCATACAACCAGTAGACAAGTAGAGCAATACGAACAGTAACATAACTCCAAACCGCCTCCCAACCCAATCATCACCACCCCTGTACATACTAAGAAAAAAGAGCATGTGTCACAATCCTTAAACCAATGCATTTCCTAGCACAAAATACCCAATATCCCAAATCCATTTTGAATACCCCCCCCCCCCGGGTCTATAATATTAGTACTTCCCAAGAATGACTCTCTCCGGTCATAAGTAAGCTTAATATGAAAAAAATCTCACAGCAAGCCCCCCCAAAGTCTGTTATAGCCAAGGCAAATCGCCCAGAATGTTCAAAATTAGACTCTTACTTCTGGCTGATAAAATCTGAACATAAACTTCCCAAACCTGAAGGGATAATTTGTGATGCCTCAACCTGAAGGGATAATTTGTGATGCCTCGGTATACCACGAACCCCCTCAAGTTCCATGGTACAAAGATTATGGAATCTATTTCTCCATTCCCAAAAAGAGGGGGTAAAAGATTGGGCCCATCTACAGAGAGTACATTTCAAAGCCACCACTCTAGTTGTTTGTCCTTTCTCCTTAACTCCCAAGTTTGTTGGATTTTTTATTTTTCCTATTTTTAATCTTTGTAAATCGCATTGGATTTGTATATTGCGATTATATCAAATATCTTAAAGAAACTAAGTCTTTATCCTAGTTGTTTTTAGTTTATAAAGTGACATGGTCTAGAGTTTTAATACCATTGTGTAAGTTGGCGATGTCTTACGAGCCAGGTAGGGCTTTAAGTACCCAAAACCTACTTACTATTCTTGAGGTCAGCTATGCATGACTAATGAGTACACATAATAAATCATTTTTTTTTCCAAGCCCCAATTCTTTGGAATGCTATCTTCTTATTTGCAGGAAGAGCGTTCTTTAACTTGTTTTCGGAAACAACTTAAAGCACGTTTATTTTGGCAGGCTTTTTCAAGTTTACCCCTGGAATTGGTTGTCTAGGTTAAGAACATAAGAATAGCCTTACTGGGTCAGACCAATGGGTCCATCAAGCCCAGTAGCCCGTTCTCACGGTGGCCAATCCAGGTCACTAGTACCTGGCCAAAACCCAACGAGTAGCAATATTCCATGCTACCAATACAGGCCAAGCAGTGGCTTTCCCCATGTCTTTCTCAATAAAAGACTATAGACTTTTCCTCCAGGAACTTGTCCAAACCTTTCTTAAAACCAGCTACGCTATCTGCTCTTACCACATCCTTGGCAACGCGTTCCAGAGCTCAACTAATCTGTGCGTGAAAAAAAAATTTCCTATTGGTTTTAAAAATATTTCTCTGTAACTTCAAGTGTCCCCTAGTCTTTGTCATTTTTGAGAGTGAAAAAAATCGATTCACTTGTACCCATTCTACTCCACTCAAGATTTTGTAGATTTCAATCATATCTCCCCTCAGCCATCTCTTTTCCAAGCTGAAGAGCCCTTCCGATTTCATGGCAGCGGAGCGAGCTCCTTGAGCTCCAGCCCCTGTGCCGCTTGCTGAATGGCTGCTGCCATTTCTTGCGAGACTTGATGCCACAAGATCAGGAGAAGCGAAGGGCAGGAGCACGGAAAGTTTGCTCTTGCCCTAACACAGCAGGACCGCCAGGGATGCAAGAAAGGTATCCCGGGGGGGGGGAGGGGTGTTTAAAAATAATATAATTATTATTGGGCGGGACAGGGTTGGATGATGAGACCCTCATTTTTTTTGTCCTAAAAACCTTGTCCTATATTTGAGTGTATACGGTATATGGTGTCTTGACAACTAGAACAAAGCTGACATGAAGAGCATCTTGTGAGGACTTCTGTTGCAAACTCTGTATCCGAAACAGTCTGTACCAGGTCTAATTTCCTATTCCATTTTACATAGTTGCCATTACTACTACTATAATTTATTTGGAATCTCATAAAAAAAATTCTTAACAGATTAAGAGTACAAAACTCAGCGGTTCATTTGATCTTCAGTCTGAAAAAATACATCCTGTTTAGCTCTTATTATAGACAGCTTAACTGGTTGCCGTTTGATGCAAGAGTTTTATTTAAATTTGGCTATATCTGCTTTAAAGTACTATTTGGTTTAGCTCCAGCTTATCTTGTTTCTCATTTTTAACTTCCATCACCTAAAGCTTGTTGTTGCACAATATTTTTTGATCAAACTTTAGAATTCCAGGCTAGTAAAATGAATACCTGGTGGAGTACCCTAATTCCTCAAGCTCAATCTTATCATGCTTTGATAAATTTATACCTTGTTTTAATATTGTATTTATGATATGTATACGTGGTGCATTTATATGATTCGCTGATTGTCCAGCTTTTCTTGATGTAAACCGCCTAGAACTCAAGGTATGACGGTATACAAAAATAAAGTTTATTATTACTAGTACTACTATTATTAAAGTATATCTTTTGGCTTGAAGATCTGGTCTTCTCTGCTCCTCCTTGGTACAGTCTGGTGCTTCCTCTTTTGTGAAGCAAGTAACTTACCTATGGTCGCAAGGACCTGAGAGTGCTAAGGCGACAACTCTACCAATTGGCTACTCCTCACCTCAGAGCACTAAAATCTGTTAAACCTTTGCTAACGGAAAATTCCTTTATAATGTTTTATCATTTTGGCTGCCTTCTTTTTTTTTTTTTTTTTTAATTTTCACTAGATTCTTGAGGAATAGCAACCCAATAAGTCAATAACGCAAGGTGTGGTCACATCAATTTCCAGCATCCTATTTGCTGTTCTGACAGTCACCACACACACCCAGTCAAATGATCTCCAAGCACTGGACCCTTGTCCTGGGAGCCAACTACTACTTGTTGCATGCCTTGGTACTGTCCCAATTAGACTACAGTTCTCCCTCCTTATTTGCGGTTTTGCTTATTCGCGGTTTTCAGCTTGCTGGCTCCTGAACTCAAATTCTTCACGGTTTCGCGATGGTTTTTAATAGAAAACATATGAAAAAGGATTTGCGAATACGGAGGGAGATGTGTATTACAACCACGTCTCCCCGCTGGCCCTTCCGAAAGGCCGGTACCCAGCACGCGGCTCCCTCATCCCCGTCGAAAAGGCGCCTTTGCTCCAGGCCATGTGCGGCCGCAGGAAAATGGTCGGAAGTGCCGCGTGCAGCCTTCCCCTCACCTGCGCACGCGCAACATCCAGGGCCGCCTCGCGCCTTCAGCCACCGACGACCGTCCGCGCGCGCCATCTCGCGCGCCTCTTTGTCAAGGCCGCCAAGAACTAACTCCGTCCTCGCACGAAAGACACGCGCACAGCACCGCCACCGCGCGTGAAACCGGGGGGGGGGGAGGAGGGGGTGCAAAGCGTCCGTTCTAAGAAGCCTATTTCGTGTGCGCGCGCGCGGCCCCCTTCCCGCGAAAAGCGGCTAAGCCTTCCGCGCGAGCAGGAAAAGCGGCGGCGGCGCAGGCCTAGGTCCAGCGCGCTCCTCCTCCTCCTCCCCCCCCCCCTCCACCACCGAGACGGGCGATGCGCTCCCCCCTCGCGCGCGAGCTTACCTTGGCGAGTTTAACCATCGTGGTAGCGTCGGGTGAGGCCTCGCGGTGCAACTGGCGGAGCAGAGGCAGCTGCACGTGGCCGGGACTGGCGTGTAAGGCGGGCGCGCGGGCTGAAAGAGAGAACGACTGGAACGGTTCGTCAGCTCGCCCCCACCGACTCTGATACACGTGACTGTCCGCAGCCAATCCGACAGCAGTGCTCGGGAAGCCCGCCCTCACTCTCCCTCGCTCCAATCGCTCAAGGCCGCTGGCTGCTCCGGCCAATTGCAGAGCTCTGTTTACTTTGAACTGCAGAGTCTTCTCCAATCACAAAAGCGTGAGGAGGCGAGAACGGATGTCGTCAGCGCGCTTTCACAGTCTTGACCAATCAAAGATAGCAATCCGGGGTTTTTTGGATTTTTTTTTTTTTTTGGGGGGGAGGGCTGAGGGGTTCTTCTTAAAGCCAGTTAAAGAACCCTGCGGCCTCCAGCATGTGCTGTAGATTCGTCTTAGACCTTGTGCTGGGGACATCAGAGGTCAGCGCTGCCACCCCTTAGATTTTACTCCTCTTAAGCACATAAGAATTGCCCTAGCGGGACAGACCGAAGGTCCATCAAGCCCAGGATCCGGTTCCCAAAAGTGGCCTGGCAGAGACCCAGAGCTGGGATTGTGACGTCATAATGCCTCATTCCACCATTGCTTAAGAGCCAAATTCACCAGTGATGTCACAATGGCTCGATTGTGCTATACTTGGTTCACATAAGAATTGCCGTGCTGGGACAGGACAAAGGTCCATCAAGCCCGGGATCCAGTTCCCAAAAGTGGCCAGGCAGAGACCCAGAGCTGGGATTGTGATATCATAACGCCTCATTCCACCATTGCTTAAGAGCCAAATTCACCAGTGAGGCACGATTGTGCTATACTTGGTTCACATAAGAATTGCCGTACTGGGATAGGACAAAGGTCCATCAAGCCCGGGATCTAGTTCCCAAAAGTGGTCAGGTAGAGACCCAGAGCTGGGTTTGTGATGTCACAATGCCTCATTCCACCATTGCTTAAGAGCCAAATTCACCAGTGATGTCACAATGGCTCATAAGAATTGCCGTACTGGGATAGGACGAAGGTCCATAAAGCCCAGGATCCGGTTCCCAAAAGTAGCCAGGCAGAGACCCAGAGCTGGGATTGTGACATCACAATGCCTCATTCCACCATTGCTTAAGAGCCAAATTCACCAGTGAGGCACGATTGTGCTATACTTGGTTCACATAAGAATTGCCGTACTGGGATAGGACAAAGGTCCATCAAGCCCAGGATCCGGTTCCCAAAAGTGGTCAGGTAGAGACCCAGAGCTGGGATTGTGACGTCACAATGCCTCATTCCACCATTGCTTAAGAGCCAAATTCACCAGTGATGTCACAATGGCTCGATTGTGCTATACTTGGTTCACATAAGAATTGCCGTACTGGGACAGGACAAAGATTCATCAAGCCTCCAGGATCCGTTTCCCAAAAGTGGCCAGGCAGAGACCCAGAGCTGGGATTGTGACGTCATAATGCCTCATTCCACCATTGCTTAAGAGCCAAATTCACCAGTGATGTCACAATGGCTCGATTGTGCTATACTTTGTTCACATAAGAATTGCCGTACTGGGACAGGACAAAGGTCCATCAAGCCCAGGATCTGGTTCCCAAAAGTGTCCAGGCAGAGACCCAGAGCTGGGATTGTGACGTCATAATGCCTCATTCCACCATTGCTTAAGAGCCAAATTCACCAGTGATGTCGCAATGGCTCGATTGTGCTATACTTGACTCACATAAGAATTGCCGTACTGGGACAGGACGAAGGTCCATCAAGCCCAGGATCCGGTTCCCAAAAGTGGTCAGGCAGAGACCCAGAGCTGGGATTGTGACGTCACAATGCCTCATTCCACCATTGCTTAAGAGCCAAATTCACCAGTGATGTCACAATGGCTCATAATTGCCGTTCTGGGACAGGACGAAGGTCCATAAAGCCCAGGATCCGGTTCCCAAAAGTAGCCAGGCAGAGACCCAGAGCTGGGATTGTGACATCACAATGCCTCATTCCACCATTGCTTAAGAGCCAAATTCACCAGTGATGTCACAATGGCTCATAAGAATTGCTGTACTAGGACAGGACAAAGGTCCATCAAGCCCGGGATCCAGTTCCCAAAAGTGGCCTGGCAGAGACCCAGAGCTGGGATTGTGACGTCACAATACCTCATTCCACTATTGCTTAAGAGCCAAATTCACCAGTGATGTCACAATGGCTCATAAGAATTGCTGTACTGGGACAGGACAAAGGTCCATCAAGCCCAGGATCCAGTTCCCAAAAGTGGCCAGGCAGAGACCCGGAGCTGGGATTGTGACGTCATAATGCCTCATTCTACCATTGCTTAAGAGCCAAATTCACCTGTGATGTCACAATGGCTCGATTGTGCTATACTTGGTTCACATAAGAATTGCCGTAGTGGGACAGGACAAAGATTCATCAAGCCTCCAGGATCCGTTTCCCAAAAGTGGCCAGGCAGAGACCCAGAGCTGGGATTGTGATGTCATAATGCCTCATTCCACCATTGCTTAAGAGCCAAATTCACCAGTGATGTCACAATGGCTCGATTGTGCTATACTTGGTTCACATAAGAATTGCCGTGCTGGGACAGGACAAAGGTCCATCAAGCCCGGGATCCAGTTCCCAAAAGTGGCCAGGCAGAGACCCAGAGCTGGGATTGTGACTTCATAATGCCTCATTCCACCATTGCTTAAGAGCCAAATTCACCAGTGAGGCACGATTGTGCTATACTTGGTTCACATAAGAATTGCCGTACTGGGATAGGACAAAGGTCCATCAAGCCCGGGATCCAGTTCCCAAAAGTGGTCAGGTAGAGACCCAGAGCTGGGATTGTGACGTCACAATGCCTCATTCCACCATTGCTTAAGAGCCAAATTCACCAGTGATGTCACAATGGCTCATAAGAATTGCCGTACTGGGATAGGACGAAGGTCCATAAAGCCCAGGATCCGGTTCCCAAAAGTAGCCAGGCAGAGACCCAGAGCTGGGATTGTGACATCACTATGCTTCATTCCACCATTGCTTAAGAGCCAAATTCACCAGTGATGTCACAATGGCTCGATTGTGCTATACTTTGTTCACATAAGAATTGCCGTACTGGGACAGGACAAAGGTCCATCAAGCCCGGCATCCAGTTCCCAAAAGTGGCCAGGCAGAGACCCAGAGCTGGGATTGTGACATCATAATGCCTCATTCCACCATTGCTTAAGAGCCAAATTCACCAGTGATGTCACAATGGCTCGATTGTGCTATACTTTGTTCACATAAGAATTGCCATACTGGGACAGGACAAAGGTCCATCAAGCCCGGCATCCATTTCCCAAAAGTGGCCAGGCAGAGACCCAGAGCTGGGATTGTGACATCATAATGCCTCATTCCACCATTGCTTAAGAGCCAAATTCACCAGTGATGTCACAATGGCTCGATTGTGCTATACTTGGTTCACATAAGAATTGCCGTACTGGGACAGGATAAAGGTTCATCAAGCCTCCAGGATCCGTTTCCCAAAAGTGGCCAGGCAGAGACCCAGAGCTGGGATTGTGATGTCACAATGCCTCATTCTACCATTGCTTAAGAGCCAAATTCACCAGTGATGTCACAATGGCTCGATTGTGCTATACTTTGTTCACATAAGAATTGCCGTACTGGGACAGGACAAAGGTCCATCAAGCCCGGGATCCAGTTCCCAAAAGTGGTCAGGTAGAGACCCAGAGCTGGGATTGTGACGTCACAATGCCTCATTCCACCATTGCTTAAGAGCCAAATTCACCAGTGATGTCACAATGGCTCGATTGTGCTATACTTTGTTCACATAAGAATTGCCGTACTGGGACAGGACAAAGGTCCATCAAGCCCGGCATCCAGTTCCCAAAAGTGGCCAGGCAGAGACCCAGAGCTGGGATTGTGACATCATAATGCCTCATTCCACCATTGCTTAAGAGCCAAATTCACCAGTGATGTCACAATGGCTCGATTGTGCTATACTTTGTTCACATAAGAATTGCCATACTGGGACAGGACAAAGGTCCATCAAGCCCGGCATCCATTTCCCAAAAGTGGCCAGGCAGAGACCCAGAGCTGGGATTGTGACATCATAATGCCTCATTCCACCATTGCTTAAGAGCCAAATTCACCAGTGATGTCACAATGGCTCGATTGTGCTATACTTGGTTCACATAAGAATTGCCGTACTGGGACAGGATAAAGGTTCATCAAGCCTCCAGGATCCGTTTCCCAAAAGTGGCCAGGCAGAGACCCAGAGCTGGGATTGTGATGTCACAATGCCTCATTCTACCATTGCTTAAGAGCCAAATTCACCAGTGATGTCACAATGGCTCGATTGTGCTATACTTTGTTCACATAAGAATTGCCGTACTGGGACAGGACAAAGGTCCATCAAGCCCGGGATCCAGTTCCCAAAAGTGGTCAGGCAGAGACCCAGAGCTGGGATTGTGACATCATAATGCCTCATTCCACCATTGCTTAAGAGCCAAATTCACCAGTGATGTCACAATGGCTCGATTGTGCTATACTTGGTTCACATAAGAATTGCCGTACTGGGACAGGACAAAGGTTCATCAAGCCTCCAGGATCCGTTTCCCAAAAGTGGCCAGGCAGAGACCCAGAGCTGGGATTGTGATGTCACAATGCCTCATTCCACCATTGCTTAAGAGCCAAATTCATCAGATTTTATGCTGCTTTTCCCCATTTTGCACTCGCTGTACAACTTCCTTTACAGTTACTGCTCCCCTGATCTGGAACTCCTTACCCCCTTATATTAGGGAGGAATCAAGCCTAGATAAACTTAAAGGATCTTTAAAAAGTTTCCTATAAAGAGATGCCTGAACATAACCCCTCTCCCTTTCTTCTGGTTTATCCTTTGTTATCTTTTCTTGATCTTGTTGTAGTTCACCCTCTCTCCCTTTTGTATCTTGTTAGTCTGTTCTGTGTTTGTAATAAGCGATTTTGTTGCCATGTAGTCCCCCAGATTTTATAATATTTTACAATCGTCTAGAATTAAGATAGGCCATATGTCCAGTTATCATTCAAACTTGAATAATGGCCTCTGGATTTCTCTTTTAGGAAAGTATCCAAACCTTTCTTAAACCCTGCTAGGCTAACTGATTTCACCTTAGCCGGTAGAGTAACCAACCCCCTACCCTGGCATTCTGTCTTGATTGATTAGATTGTGCGCTCATTCCAGCAGGAGACTTTCCTTCATGACTATGCAGCACTGTGTGCGTCTGCTGATGGTTATTAATATTATTTTATTTCCCCAGGGAGCTCAGAACAGGTTACAGGTTAAACATGCATGAAATACAGTTAACAGGTTACAATATGACAGTTACAGAACAATTATACGATACAAGGTTGTGTCCTAATTCTATACATACCAATAACAGAGTTCCGAGGTTAAAGTTTGCCATAGTTATCTTCAACAGTGAAAGTTTTTCAATACAAGTTTTTTTTCCTAACTAGACACACATGAGGGATCGATACTACCATCACCAATCTACTGACCAAATCTATAGACATTAAAGTATTCCGAAAAGAAATCAAAACTCATCTCTTCAAAAAACACTTCCCATCTTCATAACCTCACAAAAGTATTAGAAAATGCTCTCACGACCACCTCCATCACCACCACCAGCAACACCCTGAATCCGGACAGTATTATCTCTATTCGTCTAAACAACCTATCACTATCTACTACCTGCTATCAATTTCTCCTGGAAAAGTCCAGACTAACAATTGTAACTGGAAACACTCTTGATTACATGTACTGCAATGCTACTGGAAATGTCCAGTCCTCTAACTTGTAATCCGCTTAGAACCGCAAGGCACAAGCGGAATAGAAATCACTAATGTAATGTAATGTAATGTAATACCAATATACGTGGAGGGCCGTTTTCGTCTAAGTCGCAAGTCGTCCAAAGTAAAAAACAGTTTAGGACACATTTTCGAAAAATATGTCCAAATTTTTTTCCCTTTTGAAAGTCGTCTAAGTATACGTCCTGCTGACCTGATTGTTCAAGTCGCTAAATCGTCCATCTTTATACCACAATCTTCCAGTCTCACAAGGTCCTCTTGCAATTTTTCACAATTCTCTTGCGATTTAATAACTTTAAAACAACTTTGTGTCACCAGCAAATTTAATTATCTCATTAGTTATTCCCATCTCTAGGTCACTGATAAATATGTTAAAAAGCAGTGGTCCCAGCATAGACTCCTGAGGAACCCCACTATTTATCCACAAAAATGCCTCTCGTTTCAATTTTCAAATTCTTAGTTAGAAACAGTGATGAAGTTTTCTCATATCAGACTTATCTCTGACAATCATATGCTTAACATAGAAACATAGAAATAGACGGCAGATAAGGGCCCACGGCCCATCTAGTCTGCCCACCTTAATGTCCCTCCCCTACCTTTGCCCTGTGAATAGATCCCATGTGCCGATCCCATTTGGCCTTAAAATCAGGCACGCTGCTGGCCTCAATCACCTGTAGTGGAAGACTATTCCAGCGATCAACCACTCTTTCAGTGAAGATTCTTTAAAGAGGAGAGGCCTCAGATCTCCGTGGGTTGTCAGTAGTTAACTATACAACCGCACTGGTTAGGGAACTAACCTCATCAGCACTCCTGCTCTACGGGGCAGTGAAAGGCCTTGTCCCAGTATCCACAGCAACCAGTTAATTTCTTCTCCCGTTCCTGCAGGTTTCCCATGGAAAAAAGTCACTGTGTCATTCTTTACTTACAAGTACTGGTAAGCTGAATTTCTGTTTTCTGACCAGCCTTTATAAGAGTGCCTTCAGAATGGATTTAGTACTTAGTTTGGGAGGGTTCCTAGTTCAGGCGCCCCCTTCTGACAGTGCAGGCTGTGTCTCCCTATAGCACTGTTTTGCCGTTGAGGTTTCCAGAGTTTCATAACCTGTTATTTTGGTTTTCATTGTTGCTGTTACATTTGTTTATATGAGCAGAATTGATTTGATTACTGGGGAGTTTCCCCATTCCTCCCTCTCTCTCTCTTGTTAATATCCTATACAGATGTTCCTGGTTGCTTTAAGACTGACTGGTAAGCAGAGGAGCATGCTCAGTGATGAGGGGGGTAAAAGACTCTGAAGTTTTGAGGCTTCCTACAGCTCCTGGTGGGTGGACAGAAATAACCCACTGGTCCTGGAATAAAGTGTGGATTTACAAGAAAGAAGATTCGCAAAGATAAGAACCTAATCTTTCAGTAGTGTTTCCTTCTTCGCCATACTTTTGTTTACCCATACAGGAGAAATATTTCTTAAGGATGTTCCAGTCTGGATCCTACAGAAGCTTATTTTTTTAAACTCACTTTTAAAATTAAAGCAAAGTACTGCCTTCTGTCAACATTGATATATTTAAACAAATCTCTTTAGAACTATAAAGAAAATGAAACAAACAAAACCCCAACAACATTACCCTAGAAAGTCCAGGGGGAAAACATCCAAACACATAAAGCTGAGCAAGTCACCTGATGCAGAAAATCAAAAGCAATTACTGCAGAATAGAAAACTCCACATGGGAAAAAGAAACTGCTAAGATTATATACACAAAAAAAGGAAGACAAAATGAGGCAAGAAGCCAAAAATGATAGTAACTTGGGTTTTATTCTTCCCATTTCTGGTCAGAGCTGAAGATCTTGGAACCAGGGCCTGGTCAATGGATAGTGGTGCCCTGAGCAAACTTGCTTTGGTGTCTTCCTCCTATCACATTGATTCTGGTGCTCCCCTGCAAATATGGTATCGCTCTTCTCCCCCCCCCATCCCCACACCTCTGTCTTCCGCCTGATCCTTCACCTCTCTCACTCCTTTGAGGTCTTGTGAAGTTTGTGTTGGCAGCAGCATGACAGGCTGTGTTCAGCCAGCCCATAGGTATTCCCTCTGCCACGTCCCACCCACCGGAAATTGCATTAAAAGAGACAAGATGCGGAAGAGGCGAAACACAAGGGCTGGTGAAAGGCAGCCTATTAATACCACTGCTGCTGCCAATGACAACTGACGCAAACTTTCAGGACAGCAGGGTTGTAAGAGAGGTGAGGGAGCAGTGTCAGACCTGCAGGGAGGGGAGACCGGGGTGGGGGTAGGGGAAAGAAAGGTGAGGTCAGAGGCTGGGTATTTTGGTGCCCTTAATTACCGGTGCCCTTATCCAATTGTTAAGCCATCTTTCAGTTTTTCCTTAAACAGTGGCTGAAAGCAACATTAGAAACAGCACAATTGTTTTTTTAGATCATTTGAAAGAACTTGAGATTCCAGTCTCGTATCTGTTTACTGAGATTGAGTCTGAGCTAAAATAGATGTCTTCAAATTTCTAACAACTGTGCAAAGCCCAACTTCAGCAGGGAAAAAGACATTGGCTCAGAAAAAGGCATTGCTTTCATATCAATAGCAAAATCCCTTAAACAGGAGAGAGACAACTCTCTCCATATATTGAAAAGACAAGTCTGACCACAGAGGTCCATGCCATGATAACATCACGACTAGACTACTGCAATGCTCTATAAATTGGTCTAATCAAAGAGAGTTTGCATCAGCTGTAGCACGAGTGATAGAAGGCACAACCACATCACGTCCTTCCTGCACAAACCACACTGGCTACAAGTACCTTACAGAGATACATTTAAATCTCTATGTTTGATTTTCAAGATCCTCAGACAAAATGGACCATAATACTTAAAGAGCAAGCTAACCCTTTATACGCCACTGAGACCTCCGCGGTTCTCTCAAGCTAGGATTATCAGATTGCCTCAAAAAGAGGTCTGCCCCGTTCTGCCCCCAGCTCTATCCCATTCTGCCCTAGCCCTGTCCCCAGACGAAATTACTGTCTCCTTCCCTGAAGTCTGGAGGACCTCTGTGCATGTGCAGACATTGATGTGATGATGTCACACATATGGCCATGCATGATGATGTCATCATGTCAACGTCCGCGCATGTGCAGAAGGTCACCAGACACGGCCCCGAGCTCAGGGACTTCCAAAACTTAGACAAATCCCTCCAGGCCCCCCAGACACTCCTCTAGTTCAGAAAGCAGGTGAAAGCCTGGCTCTTCACCCAAGCCTTAAATACCTCGGGTGATTGAATAACTATACACTCATTCTGCACCAGGATTAGAATGCCACACACTGTAACTCAATCAGTTCCTTATACCTTGTTTAACTGTATAAACAACTTGCCTTGAATTTAGCCTCCCATTTGTTTATCCCAACGGACTCTAAACAAAACCCTCTTGTCCCCATCTAATATCTGCATTTGACCTTTCGGCTATATCATAAGCTGTATTATAGAAAAACATTGGCGTCATATAATAATAATAACAGTTTATATACCTCCTTTTACTATCTCCTACTATACCTCCTTTGAGTAGCTCCTATTATACCTCCTATTATATCTCCTACTATACCTCCTATTATAGAAACATAGAAGATGACGGCAGATAAGGGCCATAGCCCATCAGGTCTGCCCACTCTACTGACCCACCCCTAAATCTACTATCTTAGGGATCCCACTCCTGGTGACAGGTTCCCTTTGCTTAACCCTCTAAGGGATCCCACATAGGCATCCCATTTGCTCTTAAATTCTTGCACGCTGTTTGCCTCGATCACCTGCACCGGGAGCTCGTTCCAAGGATCAACCACTCTCTCGGTGAAGAAATATTTCCTGGTGTCGCCATGAAATTTCCCACCCCTGAGTTTGAGCGGATGCCCTCTTGTGGCTGAGGGTCCTTTGAGAAAGAGAATCTCTTCTTCCATCTCAATACGGCCGGTAATATACTTAAATGTCTCGATCATGTCTCCTCTCTCCCTACGTTCCTCGAGTGAGTACAACCGCAAATTTTTCAGCCTTTCCTCGTACGATAGATCCTTGAGCCCCGAGACCATCCTGGTGGCCATCCGTTGCACTGACTCTACTCTCAGCACATCTTTTCGGTAGTGTGGACTCCAGAATTGCACACAGTATTCCAAATGAGGTCTCACCATGGTTCTGTATAATGGTATTATGACTTCAGGCTTCCGGCTGACGAAACTCCTGCGGATGCAACCTAACAACTGTCTTGCCTTAGATGATCAGCAGTTTTCATGTCTGCGCTGATGATCACTCCCAAGTCTCGTTCTGTTGAAGTTCTAGCTAAGGTCTCACTATTCAAGGTGTAAGTTCTGCACGGATTTCTGCTGCCGAGGTGCATGATCTGGCATTTCTTAGCGTTGAAGCCCAGCTGCCAGGTCGAGGACCAAAGCTCCAACAAATGTAGGTCCTGAGTCAAACTATCGGGTGAATTGCCGTCTCTCACTATATTGCATAGTTTAGCGTCATCAGCGAATAACGTTATCTTACCTTGAAGCCCCTGAGTTAGGTCCCCTATGAATATGTTGAAAAGGAGCGGGCCCAACTCTGAGCCCTGCGGTACTCCACTGGTCACCTCCGATGTTTTAGAGAGGGTACCGTTAACTACCACCCTCTGAAGTCTGCCACTCAGCCAGTGTTTCTCCCAGCCCCATTGATTTCATCTTGCTCAACAGCCTGCGATGCAGGACACTATCGAAAGCTTTGCTGAAGTCTAGGTATACGACGTCCACGGATTCTCCCAAGTCTAGTTGTTTTGTTACCCAGTCAAAAAAGCTGATGAGATTGGATTGGCAGGACCTACCCTTGGTGAATCTGTATTGACTGGGATCCTGTAGATTCTCCTCATCCAAGATTGCGTCTAATTTACGTTTGATTAGTGTTTCCATGAGTTTGTATACTATTGATGTGAGACTCACCGGTCTGTAGTTTGTAGCCTCTGCCCTGCAACCATTTTTGTTCAGTGGAATGACGTTAGCTGTTTTCCAGTCTATGGGGACTCTCCCCGAACTTAGGGAGAGATTGAAGAGTCCTGATAGCGGTTCTTCCAGGACATCACGCAGCTCACTGAGCACCCTGGGGTGTAGATTGTTCAGTCCCATGGCTTTGGTCACCTTGAGTCTTGCCAGTTCGTAGTAGACGTCGCCAGGTGTGAACTCGAAATTCTGAAACGGGTCTTCCACGCTGGGCCTTGCCTGCAACTGCGGACTGTGCCCCAGTGCCTCGCAGGTGAAGACCGAGCAGAAGTATTCATTCAGTAGTTCTGCTTTATTGGAATCTGATTCTGCGCAGTTCCCATCTGGTTTTCTAAGGCGTACTATCCCGTCTGTGTTCTTTTTCCTATCACTAATATACCTGAAGAAGGATTTGTCCCCTTTCTTCATGTTCTTTGCCAGAGTCTCTTCCACTCGAAGTTTGGCCTCCCTGACTGCCGTTTTGACCGCCCTATGTTCTAGTTTAGCTTCCCTAGTCTCCGTTCGTTTGTAGGAAATAAATGCTTTTTTCTTCTCCTTGACAAGGTGCGAGATTTCTGCGGAGTACCATTGGGGTTTGTTGTTTCTCCGCCGTTTGTGTACTGATTTAATGTAGAGGCTTGTCGCTTCATGTATGGTAGATTTCAGGGATGACCACATAGCTTCCACATCACCGGTCGTAGCTTGGTTCTGCAGTGTCCGGTGGAAGAAAGCTCCCATGCGTTTGAAGTCAGTGCCTCGGAAGTTGAGTACTTTTGTTTTCATGTTTGTTCTAGGGAAACCTTTCATGAGGTAGAACCACACCATGTTGTGGTCGCTGGAGGCTAGCGTATCTCCTACCGAGACCTTCGAGACACTATCCCCATTGGTGAGTACCAGGTCCAGGATCGCCTGGGCTCTAGTGGGTTCCAATACCATTTGTTTGAGTTGTGCTCCCTTTATGGATGTTAACAGTCTCCTGCTGCCGCTGGTTGTTGCTGAGTATGAGTTCCAATCTGCGTCAGGCATGTTGAAGTCCCCTAGCAGAACAGCGTCTCCCTGTAGAGTGATATTCTCTATGTCTTCAATTAATTCGGAGTCTTTGTCTTCCAGTTGTCTTGGAGGTCTATATACTACACCAAGATACAGGCATTTTTCCCTGCCTCTGGCCAGGTTCACCCAGAGGTGTACTTGACATCTGTGATTCTGGTAGTTTTGATGTCTTCTTTAATGTATAGTGCCACCCCTCCCCCTGACTTTCCCTCTCTATCCTGACGAAATAAGTTGTATCCTGGTATAGCCGTATCCCACCCATGAGAGTCTGTGAACCAAGTTTCAGATATTGCCACCACGTCAAGGTCGGCATTCATTATTTCGGTCTCTAATTCTAGAATCTTATTGCCTAAACTGTGTGCATTAACATACATAGCCCTCCATACCCCGTGATTGCTAAGTCCCTGTGGAGAGTTTCCCACCTGGGGTAGTGTGACTCCCAGAGAATTGTTTGCAATGGGGGCACTTTCTTTGGACTTAGAATCGGAGTTTCGACTCACCTCGTCAGGATCGTTCCTTACTGCACTTGTATCTGAGTGGGTACCCTCCCCCGACTTACCTAGTTTAAAGCTTTACGAAGCAGGCGGGCTAGTTGGTGTCCAAAGACGTGCTTACCCCTGCTGGTCAGATGGAGTCCGTCTGGTCCCTGAAGTCCTTGCAATGCCTCTCCATGATTCAGGAATCCGAAGTTCATTTCCCGGCACCATCCTTGAAGCCACTCGTTAGTCCTCAGTATATGCTCATCCCTGGCACTTCCTTTGCCTCTAACTGGGAGGATCGAGGAGAAGACCACCTGCGCTCCTGTCTGCTTCAGCCTCTCACCCAGGGCTCCAAAGCCTTTAGTTATGTTCTCCGGGGGTGTTCTTAGCAGTGTCGTTTGTGCCAATGTGGATGAGGACCATGGGGAAGTGATCTTGGGGCTTGAGAAGCCTATCAAGACAGGCGGTGACATCTCGGACCCTGGCTCCAGGCAGACAGCAAACCTCCCTTGACTGCATATCCGGTCTGTAGATTGGTCCCTCGGTGCCCCTCAGCATGGAGTCCCCAATGACTATTACTCTGCGCTTCTTTGGGGGGAGCCGATCAGTTGTCCCTGGAGTTGGAGCCCTGCGCTGGACTACCTCCTGCTCCTTGTCGGCATCCTCCTGCTCCTTGTCGATATCTTCTACCTGTAGGATCTGGAATCTGTTCCTCAGGGTGAGTTGTGGGGTGGATGTAAAGCTGCCCTGTTGGTGAGAAAAAGAAGAAGAGGGTGAAGAGATTGAAAGAGGGGGGTGGGATCTCCGGTGTTTGCCCGTGGAGGAGGTCACCAGCTGCCAGGAGTCAGCGTCTCCAGCCATCTCCTGTATCCTAATTGTTGGTTTCAAAGCTGGTGATTTGGGTGTCTTGAGGGAGGACATGTCTTGGGCCAGCTCGGTGATTTGGGCCAGCTCCTGGACGACTCTGTCAATGTAGGCCTCATCCTCTCGGATGCTTCTCAGGCGTTTCACCTCCTCCCTGAAACTCCTAAGTTCCTGCATGATGTCTCCGTCTAGCTGGTCGACCTCCTCTGTCTTTGTAGAGACTGTGGAGAACAGGGGGGGTGGGGGATGATCTCGGTCTGCACGGAGACCTCTGTCCACAGTCCTGGGTCCGCCTCCTTCTGCACGCATACCGTGGTCGCCCCCTGGGTCCCCCCAGTTACCGGACAGTTGGTCTTGATTGCAGACATGGCGCTTCTTGTTCTCCCTGCCATAACCAAGTTGTAGCTGAGGTCTGCCTGATAGTGAGTAAGTTAAAGAGTTAGAAGAAATATCTGTCTGTGAGTCAGAGTGAGAGATTGAAAGATCAGAGAGAGAGTTTGAAAGATTAAGGTATTTGAGAGGGTGTCTGCCTATGGGTTAGGGTGAAAGTTTAGAATAAAGTTTAAAGAATAGGGTAAAGATTAGGCTCTACTTAAGGCTCTTCGCAAAGGCGCTCTCGCTAAGGCGAGCGTCTTTGCCGCTCGCCTTCGCTGCGCGCCGAACGGCTGCGTGCCGTTGGTTCATCCCCTTTTATGGGGGGAGTTTGGCTGGTGACATCGGGGGTGGGCGGAGTTAGCTTTCTCCTCTTCCCCTGCTAGCACCACCTTCTCTGCTCCTCTCTCCGCTCCTTCCTGCTAGCACACTCTCTGCTCCCTGCTCCGCTCACTGTTCTGCCATGTGCTCAGGACTGTTCTACCATGTGCTCAGGACTGGCACAGCTCCTACAGTCTCCCTTCGGCTGGCCTTGCACTGTGGACTCTCTGCCGTTGGCTCGTCCCCTTTTATGGGGGGAGTTTGGCTGGTGACGTCGGGGGTGGGCGGAGTTAGCTCTTGCCTCTTTCCCTGCTAGCACCGCCTTCTCTGCTCCTCTCTCCGCTCCTTCCTGCTAGCACAGTCTCTGCTCCCTGCTCCGCTCACTGTTCTGCCATGTGCTCAGGACTAGGCACAGCTCCTACAGTCTCCCTTCACTGTGGACTCTCTGCCGTTGGCTCGTCCCTACTATATCTCCTACTATACCTCCTTTGAGTATCTCCTACTATATCTCCTACTATACCTCCTTTGAGTATCTCCTACTATACCTCCTTTGAGTATCTCCTATTATATCTTCTATTATATCTCCTACTATACCTTCTTTGAGTATCTCCTACTATACTTTCTTTGAGTATCTCCTATTATATCTCCTTTGAGTATCTCCTATTATATCTCCTTTGAGTATCTCCTATTATATCTCCTACTATACCTCCTTTGAGTACCTCCTTTGAGTATCTCCTAGAACCAATGCTAGGAAATTTTTCTTCACTCAGAGGGTAGTAGACACCTGGAATGCACTTCCGGAGGATGTGATAGGACAGAGTACATTAAGGGGATTCAAAGAGGGATTGGACAAGTTCCTGAAGGATAAGGGGATTGAGGGATATAGATAGAGGTAGAGATAGGATTATGGAAGGGTATAGATAGAAGAATAATGGGGATTGAAAGGTTTTAGATAAAGGATCACTTACAGGTCATGGACCTGATGGGCTGCCGCGGGAGCGGACTGCTGGGCACGATGGACCCCTGGTCTGACCCAGCGGAGGCAACTTCTTATGTTCTTATGTACTATACCTCCTTTGAGTATCTCCTATTATACCTCCTTTGAGTATCTCCTACTATACCTCCTTTGAGTATCTCCTATTATACCTCCTTTGAGTATCTCCTACTATACCTCCTTTGAGTATCTCCTATTATACCTCCTTTGAGTATCTCCTATTATACCTCCTTTGAGTATCTCCTACTATACCTCCTTTATTGAATTTCAGTGCTGTTAATAAGTATATTATTGAAACTGTTTTATGGTATTCCTATTATTAAGTTTCAATTTACTAGTTTTGGGTTTATCTCATTCATTGTATTTGTTTATATTTGGTCTTTTTACTACCGCTATACTGTTAACAAAATTGTGAATTTTATGTTGAGTTATACCTGCTGTACACCACCTTGGGTGAATCTTCTCTTTAAGGCAATTAATCAGTCAGTAAATAGAAAAGATAGCTGAACAGACAGGGTTTCAACCAGCCCTTCTCTATTGGCCTTGTCTGTTCCCCTTGTCTCTTTGCATTGGCTCTACATGGTCCCCCTTCAGTCAACAGTTCGTTCTCAGCAGGAAGATGGCCAGAAATCTTCAGCCAGGAAAGGACAGAGAGCTCAGGGCCCAGGAAACACCATTACTCCAGCTTGAAACTGGGAGCTTCATCATATTGGGCCCAAAGGTGCAGTCACCTGCGGCATGTCTAACTAAACTAAACTAAAGCTTAAGTTTATATACCGCATCATCCCCACGGAAGTAGAGCTCGGCACGGTTTACAAGAACTTAAAATGAGAAAGGGTAGGAAAAGGTTTACATAAGTTTGTAAATCGAGTGGAGAAGTAAGGGAAACGAAATTATATGTTAGAACTTGACCCCAGAAGAGGTTTAGACGGGTGTTACAAGATTGTCTTCAGAGGGATATCTTTTCATGTACTTTTTTCTCAATTAGAAAGACAGAAAAGAAGTCTGTCAGTAACAACCATCCTTGATCTGTAATATGTAATATGTAATATGGGGTCACAGACCCTATAAAACAGTCAATCTTTCAACTAATCCCCACCATTCTGAACTTATGACAATTCCCTTAACTTCATCCAAAAACACTGTTACTGAGCATATTTCTCCTCCAACAGTTTCAAAAGGTTTGTTATTCAACATAGGATTAATTAATGTCCGTTCAGTAAAAACTAAACACCATTTAATTAAAGATGTAATCTCTCAATATTCTTTTGACGTTCTATGCCTAACAGAAACTTGGCTAAAAGAAGGTGAGGAAGCCTACCTTTCTTATAGCTGCCCCTCCGGATTTTCATATCTATTCAATCACCGTCATTACAAACATGGCGGAGGTCTAGCTGTTATCTTCCGTACATCTTTATTAATTGGTATTGATTACTCCTCTTCTAGCTTTCCCATTGAATACCTACAATTTTCCTTTCAAACCAATCCTAAACTTGATGTTTTACTTCTGTATCTGCCCCCCCCAGTCAATAGTGAAAACTTAACACAATTACAATCTCTCTTGTTTGACTTTGGTTCTTCCACTTTGAACCCTTTAATTTTAGGTGATTTCAATATCCATTTTGATGACCCCAACAACACTCAAACTAAAAATATTCTATTGCACATTGATCAGTTAGACTTGTTCCCTCTTATATTAGCCCCAACTCACTATTTAGGTCACTCCATTGACATGGCACTTATTCCAATACTCCAAACAGATAACTACTCTTTTAATTTCAGCCAACCAGTTCCTTGGTCGGATCATTACCTGATATCAATATCTTATTTTCTCACAGCTATAAAACCTCAAATTTCTAAAAAAACAATTAAATTCAGAGATCTCGATAAACTCTCTTTCGAGACTATTTCCACTGCATATTCTTCAGATCCTTCTGTCTTTTTCTCCTCTTCATTGGATAATTCTCTTCAACTTTGGACTGCGAACATTTGTCGTCTTTTAGATACAATTGCACCTCTTCAAACTAAAACTATTCCAGCAAGGAAATCTACCAACCCTTGGTACACATCAGAACTCAAATTCATTAAACAACAATTAAGATCTCTTGAACGAAAATGGAGGAAAGATAAATCATCATGTAATTCAGAATTATTTAAAGAACATTCTAAATTTTATAAATCAAAAATAAATCAAGCTAAAACAAAATTTTATTCAGGATTGATTCAGAAAGCTACTAATTCTTCTTCTCTCTATCGCATACTAAATTCTATCACATACTCTAATAAACGGAAAAATCATGAAGGTGAACTTAACCTCTCTGCTCAGGAACTAGCTATTTATTTTACTGAGAAAATTGATAAGATCAGATCTACTTTTACTTTAAATTCCCCTAGTCAAGTGCAAATTGATTCTAATGTACTATCCTCAAAATGTTCCACTTTTAACATTCCTAATCTAACAGAGTTAAAAGTCATTATTAACTCTATTAACATAAAAGGTTCTCAAAACGACCCAGTTCCTCCTTTTTTTCTTAAACGATTTTTTACGATCTTTGGCCCTGCAATACTTACCTTGGTTAGTGAAAGTCTAAAACAAGGCATCGTTCCCAAAACTTGGAAACATTCTATCATCTACCCTATTATCAAAAACCACAAAACTAGCGTAGAAGACATGTCAAATTACAGACCTATTGCCAACTTACCATTTTTGTCAAAATTAACCGAGTCTTCACCCAAACCAAACTGGCTTCAGGCAACATCACTCTACCGAACACTCGCTAATAGGCATGTCTACTATAATTCATTATTTTTTAGACCATCACCAGTCTGTTCTGTTAATCTCATTGGATCTTTCATCTGCTTTCGACACGATCGATCATGAATTATTACTACATAGACTTCAATCAATAGGAATCACAGACCAAGTGCTCTCCTGGTTTCAATCATACTTTTCAGATCGTTCCTCTTCAGTTTGTTTTAATAACACTACTTCTAATACTTTTACTTCCGTAAATGGCGTCCCACAAGGCTCAATACTGTCTCCGCTATTATTTAATATATTTCTTGCCCCATTATTAACTCTATGTCAATCAATCGGATTTAATGTCTTCGCTTACGCGGACGACATTCAACTTTTACACCCCATAGACATTGATAACCCTTTAATTACTTCTGAGATTAATGCTAAATTAGAGAAAATACATCTTTGGCTAAATAATAACAGGCTCTCATTAAACATTAATAAATCCAATGTACTACTGTTTCCTTGGAAAGATAATCCAAAGCTTAAATTTCCGATTACTATCAAGGACCATCCCTTACAAGAGGTAGACAATATTAAAATATTAGGCGTCATCTTTGACCATAAACTTTCTTTTCATACTCATATCAGTCATGTCATAAGGTCATCTTTCTTTAGGCTTCGTCAAATCCGTTCTGTTGCACAATTCCTTAACAATAACTCTCTTAATATTCTTATTCACTCTCTCATTATTTCAAAGATTGATTACTGTAATGCACTTTTTAAAGGCATAGCTCAAAAGGAAATCAAACGCTTACAAATCATACAAAATACTTCTATCAAGCTCATTTTCAAAGCCAAAAAATTCGACCACGTTACTCCACTTCTTAAGGAAGCTCATTGGCTTCCTGTTGCTCATAGAATCATATATAAACTTAGTCTGCTCACTTTCAAATCTCTTTCTTTTAAAACTCCGGCCTTTATCTATAAATTACTTATCCCTTATACAACGAATAGAACACTAAGATCTACTGAACAACATTTGTTAACAATTCCATCACTTAAAATCATAAATACACGACGCCAATACATTTTTTCTGTTACTGCACCCCAAACCTGGAATTCCTTACCCTACCATTTGAGACAAGAAACCAACTTAGAAAAATTTAAAAGTAATCTGAAATCTTTTTTATTCATTGATGCCTTCATAAGTCAACAATAATTTCATTATAAAATAATTCCAAGACTTTGTTCTTTTCCCTGCCTCATGTACTTTCCCTAAATGTTTTCCCCATCTTTATATTATAATGTAACTTCTTGCCCCTCTCTTTCCTAAGTGTTTCCAGTATTGTTAAATGTGTCATTAGTTTTGTCAATACTCTTTAATGTATTACTTTATTAAATTGTAATTTTATTATGTACATCGCTTTGAATTACGATAAAGCGATTAATCAAATCTGAATAAACTTGAAACTTGAAACTTGATCAATAGTTTTTTTTTGTCAGTTCCAACAAACTACAGTAAAACCTTGGATTGCAAGTAACTTGGTTTGCAAGTGTTTTGCAAGACAAGCAAAACATTTGATTACATTTTAACTTAATATACAAGTAATGTCTTGCAATACAAGTACATACAGTATACACACATCACAGCTGAGCCGATGGTTCTCTCTCTGACGCTGCAAGAGTGTAGTGACTGTTCTAAACAAGCGAGGTCTTGCAATACAAGTGTATACAGTATTTTGTATTAAACTTTTTGGGTTGTGGAACGAATCGTCTGAGTTTCCATTATTTCCTATGGGGAAATTCGTTTTGATATGAGTGATTTGGAACTCAAGCATGCTTCTGGAACGAATTATGCTCGCAAACCAAGGTTTTATTGTATTCTCCTCTTTCGATAATTTCATTTCCTTGGCCACTGGAGGGCAGCAGTGTTTAGCTCAACTTTTAGCAAATACTGTAGCCCAGGGGTACCCACACTTTTTGGGCTTGCGAGCTACTTTTAAAATGACCAAATCAAAATGATCTACCAACAATAAAATTAAAAACACAAAGCACACTGTATGCAGAGAAAATGTTAATTATCATTTATATTCTGGGGTTTTTTCAAAGAGGACAAGGCAGATGACTCTATGCACTGTCACCTCAGTAACAACCATACAAATAGACAAATACCCCCCTCCCTTTTTACTAAACCGCGATAGCAGTGCAGGGAGCTGCGCTGAATGCCCCTCGCTGCTCTCAATGCTCATAGGCTCCGTGCGCTAAAAACTGCTATTGCAGTTTAGTAAAAGAGGACCATAGTGAAAAATATAGACAGCAGATATAAATTCTCAAAACGAACACATTTTGATAAATTAAAAATAAAATCATTTTTCCTAACTTTGTTGTGATTTCATGAATCTCTGGTTGCACTTTCTTGTTCTGACTGTGCATCCAATCTTTCTTCCCTTCTTTCAGCCTGTATGCTTCTCCTCCAGACCTCATTCCCTCCCCCAACTTTTTCTTCCTCTCTCCCTGCCCTTTTTTTCCCCTGCCTCCCTTTCTTTTTTTCTCTCTTCATGCCCCCTTTCTTTCTTTCAGTTTCCTTTCTTTCCTTCTGTCTCCCTGCCCTCCCCCAAGCCACTGCTGCCGCCATCGAGGAACAGGCCCCAAAGCCACCACTGCCCCAAGCTCTCCCTGCTTCCCTGCGTCGGGCCGACCAGCATTCCTCTCCCCGACGTCAATTCTGCCATCGAAGAGGAAGTTCCAGGCCAGCCGGGCAGCGATTGGCTGGCCTGGAACTTCCTCTCTGACAGCAGAATTGATGTTGGGGAGAGGAAGGCAGTTCGGCCCGGTAGATTGTGAAGGCAATGCGAGTCTATCACGGAGCCTTGGCGATTTACCGGTCGATTGCGATTGACCTATTGGGCACCCCTGCTGTAGCCTAAGCATTTTCAACAACATAACATAACATCGGACTTCTAGACCACATAACCAACAAAAGTTCTATGTGGTTTTCAAAATATGTATGCGAGTTTGAGGCTTCTTCTGCTGAAGTTGGGAAGAGCTGATAAGGACTGTGGTTAAGTGCTGATTATGGTTTTGAAGCTTGGAGCCCTCAATTGCAAGTGCCACAACTCCTGCTCTCAATAGTCTCTGGTGAGCTTAGTCTAAGAGTGCTGGTCTTTGACCAGAGAGGGCTGTCGCGTGAGCGGACTGTTGGGCATGATGGACCTCTGGTCTGACCCAGCAGCGGCATTTCTTATGTTCTTATTTCTGTATATTTTTCACCCTTGTGTTAGGCCAGACAAGATTAAAGTGCCTCTCTGCTTCTGTAATGTGTATTGGTCATTATTAGGTGACCAGTCTCTTGTGGCTGTCTGCATCCCAGCTGGTTCCCTTCACAGCTTCCAGAATCTAAAGCAGTTACCTACTCAAGACCTAACTGAGCAACTGAATTGTGCGGAAACCTAATTAAAAATGACTGCTGTTTTCTTTCTTTTTAAGAAGTGAATTGTAATGAAATGCAGGCAGTGTGAAGATCAGCAGCTGCGAGCACCAGAGGGAACTGGAATGCACTTTGGGAGTCACTGTGGCCAATTCAGTGTGTGGCAGTGGCCAAGAAAGCCAGAATGAAACTGAGAATATGTCGCTCCATGGTGCAACTGCACCTCAAATCCTTTTGCAATTTTAGGCACTGCATCTAAAAACAGAAAAGGACTTCCAAAATGATCAAACAGCTCACCTATAAGGAAAGGCAATGGGATTTACAGTACAGATGAGGGTTAAGTGACTTCGCATGGAGAAGAGATGGCTGAAGGGAGATGTGATAGAGGTCTATAATACACTAAGTGGAGTGGAACAGATCGACGTGAATCGCTTGTTTGTTGTTTTCATAAACACAAGGACTGGGTGGCACATGATGAAGCTAAGTAGTACATTTAAAACAAATTGGAACAAATATTTCTTTACTCAATGTGTAATTAAATTCTAGAATTAATTGCTAGAGAATGTGGTAAAAAGCAGTTAGCTTAGCAGGGTTAAAAAAAAAAAAAAAGGTTTGAATAATTTCCCAAAAGCAAAATCCATCAGCCATTATTAAGGGATTTTACAACCTGATTTTCCTGTGACTCTAATGGTAAATGTTGAATCAGCCGAGATTCTAAGGCTGTGGATTAAGGACTGTAGTGGAGATTCCTTACTCTCTTTTGCTACATCTTTTTTCTGGCTTAGGGTCCTCTTTATTCCAACCCATAACAGCATTTTTTTTCAGCATTTAAGTGAATGAACTTTCATCCAAAGAGATATTCTACCAAAACCTGTTTCTTCTAAGGAATGCTGGATAGGAAAAATGACTTGTACTGGTATATCATCAGCATGAATAAAATTTAATAACCCCACAGATAAACGATTGTCTAATGAAGACCATTTTACAAGTTGGATCACAGATTGTTCAATACCTTTATCCTTCAAGGCAAGATTAGTGAGTAAAGAGATAATCACTCAAAATAGAGCAGCTGACTTATTCCCTCCTAGTTGAATCTTATTAGAGTAATAATTCTTTTTAGCAGATTTAATTTCTAATTTATAATGAGCACTCCCCTCCATTTCATGTTATCCCTTAAAGCCTTAGAACAAATCCTGGTTTTCTCTAGTGTTGCACATTCTTGCCGTAAGCTCTTCAATTCATTAGTGTGTCAAGGAGAGGAGTCTTAAATCACCTAATTGGGGCAACCTAATTCACAATGCTGGATTAGTGGAAATTTCACTCCTTTGCCATTACATTAGAATCAGACTGATCAAGATGTCAAAGCCCCCATACAAGCGCCTGGAACATTTTTTTTTTTTGGGGGGGCAGGGGGTACTGCCTCCCATATCTTCCACTCATAAATTATACCTATGGCCTGCTTTAATACAGATGCAGTATATTCAGGGACTTTGGGCCAGATTCTGTAATGGGTGCCTAGTAGAATCACACTTAGCAAAGCCTTAGGCACCTGTAATATAGACCAGGGTTTTAAAGGCCTAAATTATAGTGTCACCGTGCATCACCAGGCCGGGCTGCGCCCAAGTGGGACTGGCCGAGAGAGCCCAGAACACACGGCGCTGACCAAGCGGATTACCAGCTCTTAATTGGAGTTGGTGGATCAAGTAAAATAAAACACCCAGTTTGCTTCCAACGCAAAAGTACTTTATTCCAATTAGACTTCAGTTTCCAAAACCCCAAATTGCACTCATAGTTCAAAAGAAAACTTCAAATTTCCAAGATACAGTCCAAAAATGACTCTCTACAATTCCAGTGCTATAGTCGATGGGTTTCGTGCAGTTTCTAGTTCAGTCTCTTATGCACAAGGATTTCTGACAGCGTTTAGACTAGATCTCCTTGGTTGCTGAGCTCAGGGCAAAAGGGACCTCTTCCCACAATGACCGCTGGTTGTGGTCCCTCCCAAAACTAGGATTAGACTGGATTGTGGGTCCTAGTTTTGGGAGGGACCATAGTGCTAACTGCCACAGCCTAGAAAACTCTGGTTCTTGCACAAGCAGGATACAGGAACCTTCTCAAGCCGCAAAGGCTTACAGTAAACTGTCTTTAACTTAAGTTTACTTGAGACAGCCAGCCCCTTAACTAGCAAGTTTTGCTATCTGTCTAAGTCTCAGCATAACCTCATTTAAACCCTGTCTGTTTCCATGTCCTACAGGTCAGTGTCAACATTTCCCTCCTTAAAGTCCATGACTTCCTCAGGGTCTAAATAGTCTTCATTATCTGAAGCTTCACTGATGAAATCTTCTAACATTTCAGATTCCATATAACTAGGTCTGACCTGGGTGTTAGGCTGAGGTATGCTGCTGCGTGTCCTTGGAACTGGTTTCCTTTCACCATTCTGTTTCCTCTCCAGTGTGGGTTGGTTCAGTGGCTGCCTCCCTTCTAAGCACTTATGCTGGTCCTTATAAGCCTCAGGATAATGAGCTACAGGTGTGGCTTGTTCCTGGCTAAAGTGAGGGCCAGAATGTTCCTGGTGTCATCTAGAATTGTGTCCCCCATGAATGTTATGACTTGTCTGGTCCACCTTCCTCTCAGGAACACTATCCTGAGTCCTATTAGTTCCACCAGCCCATTGTTCTCCCTTCTTTAACACCGGCGACTAAACCTTCCCTATCTGGCTTTAGTTCTGGGTTGAGGTGTTGGTGTAGGTAATGTCCTTTCCTTTTGGGTGAGTATTTTCCCCTGCCTAGCCCTAGGCGTCGACGTCTTTTTACTACCCGGTTCAGTCACAGGGCGTACCCTGTGACAATAGGCGCCTAAGTCCTTTAGAGCAGTGGGTCCCAACCCTGTCCTGGAGGACCACCAGCCAATCAGGTTTTCAGGATAGCCCCTTTCTACCACAAACTCCATTGGCTACCATTAGAATCCAGAGTCCTATTCAAATTCGCCTGCTTCTGCTATAAAACAATATTTGGTTTATCCCCAAACTACATCATCCCTCACTTCGCCCTGAATCACAGCATCAAGGACTCCCGGAGAATCCAACTCTTCGCCTACCCCTCCCTAAAACTTTGCCACTCTAAAAAATTCCTCGACAAAACCTTCGCCTTCCAAGCCACCAAGCTAAACCCATGGTTATCCCAAATGGCCCTCAAGGCCCCCAACTACCTCGGCTTTAGAAAACTACTCAAAACCAGGATCCTAATGCCCCTTCCTAACTAAATAACCCCCTCTCCCCTCTCCCTTCTACTTCCTCTCCCTCACCCCCCCCCGGCAACTTTGATCAATTTGATATTGAACCACTTGTAACCACGCTCAATTGATGTAAACCACTTGTAACTCTATTTAATTGATGTGAATCGCCTAGAACTCTTCTGGGTATGGCGGTATACAAAAATAAAGTTATTATTATTATTATATTATTATTATTATAATGAATATGTATGAAAAAGATTTGCATGTAATGAAGATGATAGGAATGCAGATCTGCTCCATGCATATTCATTAGGGCTATCCCGAAAAACTGACTGGCTAGTGATCCTGTAGGACAGGGTTGGGAATCATTGTTTTAGAGAATTGTCCCTAGTGGTGCCTGTTTTTTCCACCCCCTAAACATGCCTACTTTGGAGTTATGCACCTCCAGACACCATGCGTTAGGCGTCTCTCCTTTGTAGAATCATGCCTAAGAAGATAGGCACCTATCTCTCAATTAAATTTCTTTTTTTTTTAAATTATGAGCTTCTTAAAGCTCATTATTGAATTCCTATGAGCGTCAGAGCATTCACCTTGCCTGCCCGCAGTAGAAACCTCTACCGTGGCTTTGTAAAAGGAACCCTAAGCTGCCCCTTTGTTTCCATGTTGTGTGCCAAATCCTGCGAGAAAAACAAAAAAAAAACAACTAGTGGATAACTCAACTCTGTTGACAACCACATGTGACTTTAAATCTTTTCGAAAAGAAATCAAAACTCTGTTATTCAAAGAAACTATCTTGTCCGCTTATCCCCCCTCCTCAATAACATCCCCCTCCCTGCATACTCCACCATATAACCAACCCTAATCTTCTCCCTCCCTACAAGTTTCCTCAAATGTCCCCCCTCCCTTAAATTTACCCTCTTAGCCTCCACTATGTATCTAACCCTATCTCTTATTCTAGCATCTCTATGTATCTTTCCTTAAAATATGTAACTTCCTGGAAATGTCCAGCCATCTTCAATTGTAATCCGCTTAGAACTGCAAGGTACAGGCAGAATAGAAGTCTCTAATGTAATGTAATGTAATTTATTTCTCTTCATAAAAATGCAAACTGGACCCTACATGGTCCGTGTTTCGGTGAACACGCCTTCCTCAGGGATCCAGTTGATGTTAAAACACAAATAAAAAGAATAAAAAAGGACTAAAGGCAAAATACTTGTCTTTGAGCTGATAGCGATACTCTGCTTATCTATTGTTTTGCATTGAAATCAGCTGCTCTTTTCAATAACCTCATTTGCCTAAGGGTTAAAGCCAGCCTTATCTTCTTCTCCCTTTGTAGAGTATCCACACTCTTCTGTATGTATGACGTAGGGGCTCGTTTTCAAGATAAAGTAACAGCAATAACCAATGGGGCTTTCAACAGGATTTTAATGATGTGAATAGTACATGACTCACCACGAGAGAAAACCCAAATCAACAAATAGAGACAAAAAATGAAATGATTATATAAAATAAATGAGATGACAATGTATAAGTTAATAAATAGAGAATGAAAAGGTAATTTTGTAAGTCCAAGTGTTTTGGAAATATGCCTGGCAAAGTGCTCAGAAGGGAGGTAGCCACTGAACCAACCCACACTGGAGAGGAAACAGAATGGTGAAAGGAGACCATCAGTTCAGTCCACAGTGGGAGCGGATGGGCGTGTGGTGGGATAAATCTTAAGAACCCAGAGGCCCCCCCTGTGCCTGATGTCTTCCATTTTTGCTGTAGAAGAAGTTTGGATTTTTGGAGCCATGTGCTCGAACAAGCCACTGTTCTCCAGCGGCATCTTTTGTTGAATTTCTGCCCAAACTCTGAAGATGTAACGGCAGCTCCAGACCTCCAGAAGTGCCACGTTTGTGCAGTTCATTTACACAGTCATTCAGGCAAATCCATTAGGAGTCAAGTTATCAGTTTCTTATCCAGAAATAAACCCAAGAGAAATCTAAATGCCAGATCCTGAACTGCATGGTGCACGCTACAATGTTATCTGAAGGACTAAGCTTTACAACCTTCTGAAAGTATCTTTAATAATCACACTATATTTGTACAAAGCCAATAACTCTACTGTTATCAAAAGTGGCTTAGAGGAGAAAAACAGGACGAGAAAAGCAGGTGAGATTGTTGTGAAAAGACAATTCTTGGGGGGAGCAGAGGGCCAATATGAAATGGAGTAATAATAAGAACATAAGAACTGCCATTTCCGGATCAGACCTTCGGTCCATCAAGTCCGGCGATCCACACATGGGAGGCCCAGCCAGGTGTACCCTGGCATAGTTTTAGTCCCCATATCACTCTAAGCTTCTCATAAGGAGATGTGCATCTAGTTTACCCTTACCCGTATCACTTTATACCACTTATAAGGAGATGTACATCTAACTTACCCTTAAATCCTAGAACGGTGGATTCCACAATTACCTCTTCTGGGAGAGCATTCCAGGTGTCCACCACTCGTTGCGTGAAGCAGAACTTCCTGATATTTGTCCCAAACTTGTCCCCCCTTAGCTTCAGTCCATGTCCTCTTGTCCGTGTCACATTGGACATTGTAAATAATTTTTTTTCCTGCTCTATTTTGTCGATTCCTTTCAGTATTTTGAAAGTCTCGATCATATCTCCTCACAGTCTCCTTTTCTCAAGAGAGAACAATCCCAGTCTCTTAAGTCGTTCCTCATATTCCAAGTTCTCCATACCTTTTATTAGCTTTGTTGCTCGTCTCTGCACCCTCTCCAGCAGTTTTATATCCTTCTTTAGGTTGGGAGACCAATGTTGGACACAGTATTCCAAGTGTGGTCTGACTATTGCCCTATAAAGCGGCATTATAACTTTCTCCGATCTACTCGTGATTACTTTCTTTATAGCTCCAGATCATGAGGAGTGTGTCACACTCATTTCTTTTAATTTTTTATTGATTTAACAAATAATTACAAGTTACATCACTTGTTCAAGAAACACAGTGCTTGCATTCACATCAATTATACTTTAGGAGAAATAAGAAGCAAAGGAAAAAAAATAATGAAATGCTCGCTCTTCTTCAGACCATTATTAAAGGCAGGGAGAAGAAAAAGAAAGGAGATATTCTGCAAAAAATCATTAGAAAGGAATAAAAAAGCTTAATCCTGGCTTAATTCCAATAACTGAACTTCATGTACCACTTCTTAAGATCTAAAAAGGATCTAAGATGTTCTGGCAGGAAAAAACCCAACATATCTCAAACCTAAATACTTCACCACACACTTGCATGGATATGCCAGCAAAAAGGTGGCTCCCGTTTCCCTTGTTTCATCTCTCATAATTAAAATTATTTCCTGAGTTGACGTGAGCCACATCTGGATATGACCACTATTGTAAAACTTAAATCTTGTTCAAAACCAAAACTAACAATGAGAGTCGCACGATCCATTAGGTCAGAAAGAGAGTCATCAAGAGCTTTCTCTTGTTGTTGCCTATTTGTAATTTGTAGGTTGGTCCCTTCTTTCAGTCTTTTTGTCTGTAATAAGCCTTATTAATAGGTGGATTATTATCCAGAAGAAACTTTTTTAAATACTTCCACGTGGCACTTACCCAAAATTTGGGGACTATTGAATTCTCTCAAATTTAACCGTCTGGTAAAGTTTTTTTCTATTTGTTCAATTTTCCTCGAGATAAACTTTTGTTCTTTTATTACTGCTGAAACAGTCATAAGAACATAAGCAGTGCCTCTGCTGGGTCAGACCAGGGGTCCATCGTGCCCAGCAGTCCGCTCAGTCTCTTTGAGGTTGGTAGTTTCTGTCTGAATTTGAGAAATTTTTTCTAAGCGATCTTGACGCACTTTGTCCATATTCAAGAGAGTCCACTTTAGTCACAAGTACCTTCCTTATGGCATTCAGAAGCATTCCCAGGGTCACTCAGTTTCTCCATGCAGCTCTCGAGAATAAGGCACCACCCGAGTCTAGCTTCGGGGTGACCTCTCCAATCTCCCAGATCTCACCGAACCCCTCATCACTGCCGGGCATGGTGGTGTATTACGGTAGTTAACAGAGGTGAATGAGAGATGTCATGTTCCAAAGGGCCAAACACTCCTTCGTTCAGGTCTTGCACAGAACTCAACCTCCAGCCGAGAGTTGGCAGTGTAATGTTCCAACACCTGGAGAAGACGTTAATGCCAAAGGTGGAATGGCTTTAACTGTCCCTTTCCTCTTGGAATGCAGCATTTGAGGACAAATTCTTGTCTAGCAGCTGGAAAAGTAAGTAAATTAGAGTTACAAGAACCAATCGCTGGAGCACGATAGACGCCGTCATAGTCTGTCCACCATCTTGACTCCTCCCCTCCCCAGTGACTATGTCACATTCATTGCAATGTTCTGTTCTCTCACTCTGAGCTCCTTTCATTCAGAAGTGTGACACAGTCAGCTGGAGGCTTTCTCCCTCTATCTGAACCTCTTCTCTTGCTCATTAGGAGTATGTCACTCATTTGAAGTCTCTCCCTCACACTCTCTCAGCCCCTTCTCTCGCTGCTCTGATCTGTTGAAAATTTACTACATACCGTGTTTCCCTGAAAATAAGACAGTATCTTATATTAACTTGGGGGGTCTAAAAAATGCACTAGGGCTTATTTTCAGGGATATCTTATTTTTTTCATGTACAACGATCATCTCTCCCTCTCCTCCTCCCCAATTCTTCCTCTTTCATTTCTTGCCCCCCCATGTGCAACATCTTTCTATCTCCCCTCCCATCCCCCCATGCAGCAGAACTCCGCCAACCGTCACCCATCCCCCCGTGCAGCAGAACCCTGCCAACCCTCCCACCCATCCCTCTGCACAGCATCTTTCCATAACTCCCTCCCAACCCCCATGTAGCAGAATCCACCGAACCTCCCACCGTGAGACCGACATACCTCTACTCCAAACAGCAGTGACGGTGGCAGCACTCTGAACAGGCTGCTTCATGGCCTTCCCTATGCCGCATCACTGATGACATCATCATCATCATATGAGAAGATGAATATGTGTTTATGCTAGGGTTACTAGATGTCTGGATTTCCCCGGACATGTCCTTTGACGAGAGCAGGCAGTGGGAGGCAGGGCTGGGGCGAGGCTAGGGCGGGATTAGGGGCAGGACTGAGGCACAATGGGGTGGGTTGGGTAGGCCTGGGGGCGTGTCTAGGGGGGGTCGGTATTTTACCATGGTATTTTACCATAGTAAAATCTGGCAACCCTCCTTTATGCTCAATGTTTTTCCCATATGAGTGACCGTGGGATCCTTTGAGATGTGCTCGTACAGTTTACAGGTTGTCACACCATTCTCTTCTTCATGGGTCTGCGTGGGGCGCTTGCTTTTTACCAATTTTTGTTTTAAATTAGGTGGCTGATGGAAGGCCAGCACAGGAAGAGCTGGGAATAGTTCTTATAGTAATTCATCTTGCTGGAGTGGTGGTTGTAGATCTCGTATCATTTTTCTTTGTTTTTCCAGCCCTGGACTGAATGTCACTACCAAGGGGGGTCCTGTCTGTGGTTTTCTTGTCCTGGTAGTGTACTAAGTTTTCTCTGGGTGTTTTAAGGGATGAGGCAATATGACTGAAATATGTTTGCTTGGTTGTTGTTTTTTTCCTAATAGGGAGAACCAGACAGGACGAATCCCTGCAGCAAACCAGCTGCTGCCCCTTTAAATGGATCTGGGATTTTATTCCAGAAGAATGTGCTTTTGGAAAACGCAGCATTTCCCCTGTATTTAGTTTAAATTGCACTTACACTTCAGATATTGAAAACATTTATAAGTCATGGGCAGGGAGACTGGCTTTGAGTGTGGCAAAGAAAATGTAACAAACCAATTTTAGGATTTTAAGCTATAAAGAACTTTCCTACCTCAAACACAACAGCTGTTTTATTTTGCATTGTGAAAGTGCTGGACCAGCTGTGCTTGGAGATAGTGGTACTGGAACCTCTGCCAGCTAAAGCAGGTGCTCTCCTGCCCTCCAGGGAGCCGGGAATCACAGGTCCTCATCATCGGAGTTGAACATAACTTCACCTTCATACTGAGCACACCTGCTGCATACACAAGAGGCATCATGAACTAGAGCCAGAAGAAAACACTGGCATTCCTCTGAAGTGAGATAATACAAGGGAGCGGGAGGGGAGAAGGATGGCACTGACCCAGAACCACAGGGAGACCCAAGTTTGATTCCTAGATTAGACCTCAGAGCTCTGTGCCAACAAGGGTTGGAGGTGTAGTAGAGGCAGCTTTACAAATCTCCAGAGGTAAGAGCGTCCCAACAATTATGGAACAGCAACACCTACTGGAGAAAACCACAGTTGGTGCCCCCGACCAGTAGTTGGGCTGATGTGGGAGACAAATTGAACATAGGGGGAAAATAGACAGGAAGTGTGTGGAACAGTGGTTAGAAATACAGCCTCAGCACCCTGAGGTTGTGGGTTCAAATCCCATGCTGCTCCTTGTGACCTTGGGCAAGTCACTTAATCCCCCATCGCCCCAGGTACATTGGGAAGAGTGTGAGCCTACCGGGACAGACGGGGAAAAATGCTTGAGTAACTGAATGTAGACCACTTAGACCAGGGGTGTCCAATGTCGGTCCTCGAGGGCCGCAGTCCAGTCGGATTTTCAGGATTTCCCCAATGAATATACATGAGGTCTATTTGCATGCACTGCTTTCATTGTATGCTAATAGATCTCATGCATATTTATTGGGGAAATCCTGAAAACCCGACTGGATTGTGGCCCTCGAGGACCGACATTGGACACCCCCGACTTAGACTATATGGTATATAAATACTTAAATAAAAAGCTCATTATGTCAAGATCCCAGCAGAAAGCTCAACGGAGCAGACCCAAAACAAATTCCTAGCTTTACATTTATTATATGCAGGTACTTTCTGTGTCTCTTGTGGATTCACAAACAAGTTTTGTACATGGGAACCAACTTTTCAAAATTATTGGGGGGTGCTAAACCCAATGAATATTACCTCTTCCTGGACACAGTCGAGGAGTTTGGTTACTATTAGGGGTTCTTAAGCACCCTCAGAACTGGCTTCTATGCCTGGGACAATGGATGGATAAGTGACTTGCCCAAGGTCACAAGGAGCCACAGTGGGAATTGAAGGTGTTTTCCTGCTTCTCAGCCCAGTGATCGAACAAAATACCCTGCTCTGAGATCTGAATCATGGATTGAAATGCCCTCTCCCTGGTCTTTTGCACTGCGGGGAAGTAAAATGCTCTACCACCTCACACACAGAGGAGACAGAATTGTGACAAACTCAGCTAAGCCAGAATGACTAGACTCCCTGATCCAAACAAAAACAACAAACAACTTGGAGAGAGGCAAGTGGAATGTGTTCTGCAAGAAGAATCCAAATAAGATCTGAACATAAGAATCAAGCCCAGTATACTGTTTCAAACAGTGGCTAAACCAAGACCCAAGCACCTAGATAGATCCCAAGGAAGTAAAACAGATTTTATGCTGGTTTTCCTAGGAATAAGCAGTGGATTTCCCCAAGCCATCTCAATAATGGCCTAGGGACTTCTCTTTTTGGAAATTAACCAAACCTTTTTATACCCCGCTAAGCTAACTGATTTCACCACATTCTCCAGCAAAAAATTTCAGTCTTTAATTACAGGTTGTGTGAAGAAATGTTTCCTTTTGATTATTATTATTTTATTTATACATTTTCAAATAAATTCACAAGAATCCACTTGTTACAGAAAATCAGAGAAAATAATTTCCAAAGCAATAAAGAAATTAAACAAACAAATTGCCTTAAAATAGGTTAGAAACATAGAAATAGACGACAGATAAGGGCCACGGCCCATCCGGTCTGCCCACCCTAATGACCCTCCCCTGCCTTTACCCTGCGAATAGATCTCACGTGTCGATCCAATTTGGCCTTAAAATCAGGCACGCTGCTGGCCTCAATCACCTGAAGTGGAAGACCATTCCAGCGATCGACCACCCTTTTGGTGGTTGTGTTTGAAAAATCAGACATATTTATTGAACTTTTAGGAGGAGAAACAATAAAGAAAAGACAAGGAAAGCTCATATTTCTAGGCATTAAAGGGCAAATTCTATAAGAAGCGCCCAAAAGTTCAGCGCGATTCAAGTCAAATTGGCTACTGTGTGGTGAATCACACTGAGTGGCACCTATTTGAGAGCGCCCAATAAATAGGCCGGCTTTAGGCACAACTAAAAGACAGGGGCCTAGATGAGCGCCTAAGCAGGCTTAAGAGCAGCCACACGCTAATACGTAGCCACACCCATGTCTAACGCGCATAGCACCTATTTTTGTGAATCCGCCTATATTGCAGAATCGCTCTTTCTTGATAGGCGCCTAAGTTCCAATTATTGCTGATTAAAAAGCTTAATTGAGCTTGTTAATCAATTTAGATAGGCGCCTATCTAGTTGGGCGCCTCCGAAATAGGAGCCCAACATTAGGCGCCAGTCTCAGAATTTGGGCCTAAGTTTATAAACCGACCATACATTTTAAACTACCCTACAATATTTTCTTAGTGTCCAGAAAACTACGAAGTTCCTCATGAATAAAAAAAACCATATTTAATACCAGTATATGTAGCTCCCAAACTTTTTACTTCTTCCCTCGTGGCAAGAAACAACTTCCTCTGGTCTCGAGTGGACTTTGTCACGTCGGGGAAAATCCAAATTCTCTGACCCAAAAACAAACTTTGAGAGAACCGGAAGAATATTCTCATTATTGCATTAAGGTCTCGCTCGAAGACAAAAGATCCTTTGTCCATTGTACCACGATATTCAATTTCTACTTGGGAATTTTCCAATATACCAGTTGTGATCTATCAGGCTGATTATCAAGCTTGGAAATTTCAACGTTCTTTGGAAGGTAATAAATCCTATTGATAGGTAAAATTTGGTAAAATCAAAACATGGTTAGACTCGAACAAACTGTCTCTTAATATCAATAAATCAAAACTCATGATCTTTCCCTTTAAAGATGGAGAAACACTTCAGGCTCCCCTGAAGCTTGAATCACTCTCCATTAATGTAGAGCCCACTTTGAAACTGTTAGCTGTTACCTTTGATAGTAAATTTTCCTACCATTCTCACATAAGGACAGTTCAAAAATGTTTCTATCGACTCAGAATGAAACGCTCTCTTGCTAGGTTACTTGGGAAAACACCCTTCAGGGATTCAAGGCAAGGTTGGATAAGTTCCTACTGGAACAGAACATACGCAAGTAAGGCTAGACTCAAATAGGGCACTGGGCTTTGACCTAAGGGCCGCCGCGTGAGCTGGTCTGACCCAGCAGCGGCAAATCTTATGTTCTTATTTCTTCTATGCCAAAATTTTCCCAGCCACAATGTGGTGATAAATCAGAGCATTGTTGGTTCTCTCTTATCATCTTTGGGAAAACTCCTGCTGTTCTGCTACAGAAAGTATTCTTCGAATGTCCTCACACAGACCTTCTTTTTCAACTCAAGAAGTTACGCAAACTTCCGCCTGCATGCGCAATTTCTAATAGCAGAATGGCTCCACGTGTATCGGTTGATCAAAGCTCAAAGCCGGCTGCGTAAAGGTTGCAAATGACATGAGCAATGTCTCTGTGTTTTGTTCTATTATTTCACTTCACATGGATGCTTAAGAAATAAAAAGGCCACATGAAGCTCCTGTTTTGGAAGGGATACAAAATCTACAACTGGAATCTTAACTGTTTGTCGAAAGGGCTCTTTTATTAAGCTGTAGTATGCATTTAATGCCGGATAGAAACATGATGGCAGATAAAGGCCAAATGGCCCATCCAGTCTGCCCATCCGCAGTAACCATGATCTCTTCCTCTCTCTAAAAGATCTCACGTGCCTATCCCAGGCTTTCTTGAATTCAGACACCGTCTCTGTCTCCACCACCTCCACCGGGAGACTGTTCCACGCATCTACCACCCTTTCTGTAAAAAAGTACTTCCTTAGATCACCTCTTAACTTCATCCTAAGCTCTCTCACTCCAGAGTTTCCTTTCAAATGAAAGAGACTCGACTCATGCACATTTACATCACGATGGTATTTAAACGTCTCTATCATTTCTCCCCTTTCCCGCCCTTCCTCCAAAGTAGTGTATACAGATTGTTTCCTCTAAAGTATTCTGTGTTAGTTTTGCCGTGATATTTAAAAACATTTTATTTTATTTTTTTTGGGGGGGAGACATATCACGGCAGAGAATGGGTGTGGAAGCACTGTTCATTGAGAATGCTGACATTTGCACTATGTTATATGGTCAGTGCATCCAGGCCTACGGAAACTGTCTTAGCATGCGGAAAACGTCTACACTAAGTCCATTTAGTTTGGGTTCTGTAAACGACAAAGATAGATCAGAATCAAAGCTGCAGTGGATTTGACTTCCAGTAGTTGGGAAGCACCTCTACGGTCTGTGCCCTGAAATTGGCAGAGAGAGAGATTAATGAAGAGGAACCTGTGCAGAGTGCCAGATTCAGCTCTGACTGCCTTGTTGGGCTGAATGGATGCAGGTCTTTATCGGCCAGTATTTCTTAGGCTATTTTCTTCCACATCTTAGTAAAAGGGCCTAAGAGTGCTTTAAGCAGGTGAAAAGGATTTTACCCTGCTTTCTGTAGTGGGGTGGGTTTGATTCTTATTAGAGAATGACACGGTGGCGGTTTACCCGCGGCCACCGCATTTTAGCCGCGGGTCACCGCCGAAAACGGGGAAGAAAACTAGCAGTCGCTGCGGCGATGGGGACAAGGCCATTCACCGCCCGCGGGGCGGTGAATGGGTCTTGTCCCCGCAGTGAGGCATGAAGGATCGCGCGGTCCCCGCAGCTCACACCCGCCTGCCCAATCGATTCTAGTGTTTAGCCAGCTCTCTCCCTTCTCCTCACCTTAGTTTGTAGATTTTCTTTTTCGGCGACCCGCACGCTATCAGAGAGCCGCGCACCCGCTGCTGCTCAGTTTCGATCTTCTGCTCTGACGCAACCGGAAACAGGAAGTTGCAGCAGAGGAGAAGATTGAACACTGAGCAGCCGCGCGTGTGCGGCTCTTTGGGAAAGCGTGCAGGTCGCTGAAAAAGAAAGCCTGCAAATTAAGGTGAGGAGAAGGGAGAGAGCTGGCTAAACACTAGGATCGATTGGGTAGGCGGGTGGGGGCTGCGAGGACCGTGCGATCGCTAGTGTTCCCGGCTCAGACTGTAAGGAGGGAGTGAAAGGGAAAAGGATTCTGGGCCAAGGGGATGAAAACGGAAAGAAAAACCCACAGCAGGAAAGAAAGGGAAGGACAGGCAGGTGAGCCAGATGCTAGAAGCAGGGGGGGGGAAGAAAGAGGGAAAAAAGCTAGATGGGGTTGAAAAGAAGAGACACACTGGTATGGAAGAGGAAGATAGGGGAAATCTGGACACAGGAAGGTAACAGAAAGAGGGGAAATTATGTGCATTGGGGCATAGGGACAGAGACAAAAAGGGGACATGCCATGTGGATGGAATATGGACACAGGGGGGGGCAATGGCAGATACATAGGGGAGATATTAGAAAAGTATATAAAATCGTACCCGTTTGAGGCTTTTATGTATGCAGCAGTGATGGTGACGGGGCGGTGAATGGGATGGCAGTGGCGGTGACGGGGCGGTGAAGAGGATGGTGAGACGGGGACGGGGCGGTGACGGGGATGGTGAGACGGGGACGGGGCGGTGACGGGGACCAATTTTTTCACCATGTCATTCTCTAATTCTTATCCTTGCTGAGAGGAGGCATTCCCAGGCAGGCCTGCAGGTTGATGTTGCGAGGGGTGTGTGTGAAGGAGAGTATGCCATTTGGAGATTTGATGTAGATTTCTTGTTATGGAACTATATGACTTCAACTACCGTGCAGAGGGATAGAGAATAAAACATAGGAATTCCCACGTAATGTCCCTGTGTTGCTTCATGGTGTGACCTCACATGTAGAAACTGCATCTCCAAAAAGATATAGCGGAATTAGTAAAGGAACAACAAAGGGCAACCAAAAGGATTAAGGGGATGAGACAATTCCCCTAGGAGGAAAGGCTAAAGAGGTGAAGGCTTTTCATCTTGGAGAATAGAAAGCTGAGAGAAGATATGAAAGAGGTCTGCAAAATCCTGAGTGGAGTTGAGCAGGTAAATATGAATCGATTCTTTACTCTCTGTTACCGTTGCGTTGGGTACCATAATCTTCTGTGTCCACGACTCCACGGGTGGTTGGGATCATAAGTCATGGCAACTATTTTTTTTTCTCTTCAAAATGCACCACCAACAACAAAAAATTAAAGATTAAGGGATATGCCATAATGTTATAAAGGTATATGAAAATTTTTTTGTTTTACCCAACACAGTTAAACTCTGGAACTTGATATAAGAGGACAAAAACAGTTAGTGTAGCTGGGTTTAAAAAAAAAATGTTTTGACAAATTCCTGGGGAAAATAGTCCATAAACCATGGTTAATGTACATTTGGAAGAACTTTTTTTTTATTGTATGTCACAGTACGTAGATCCATTTTAAGTATGAGTATTTTTATGAATGTGTTTCTTGTAATAAATTTAATAAATAAATACATAAATAAGTAAGTACGAAAAATGCTTCATGGAACCCAGAAAAAAAAGCTTTTGAGCTAGCTGTGACCTGAGGAACAAGACCCAGTCCAAGGGATCCTAAATCAGGACTAGCAAAACCAATAGGAGGAAATATTTTTTCACTCAGAGAATACTTAAGCTCTGGAACGCGTTGCTAGAGGATGTGGTAAGAGTGGATAGCGTAGCTGGTTTTAAGAAAGGTTTGGACAAGTTCCTGGAAGAAAAGTCCATAGTCCGTTATTGAGAAAGACATGGGGGAAGCCACACCTGTTCCTAAAGTATCTAGACAACTGATCCTCTCTTCTCTCTCCCCTCTATAGCGATTAACTTGTTCTATTGATCACTCTCTCCTCAAAAATGGATTTCCTGTTCTATTAACTCTCTTTCTTCCTCCCCTCTTAAAGTCAGTAAACCGCATAGAACTTCACGGTATTGCGGTATATAAGCTGTTATTATTATTATTATTATTAATAAAAGAGACGGTAGAGGGGAGATATGATTGAGGTGTAGAACGGGTAAGAATGAATCGATTTTTCACCCTTTCAAAAAGTACAATAAAATGTGGACCCCTAGTGGTGGAGTGGTGTATTACTACTAAATGAAAGTGTCAGTTTCTGCTACCAGAAGAGACTCTGGAGGAGAGGAGGGACAAGGAGATATGATACAGACATTGAAATACTTGAAAGGTATTACTATAGAACCAAATATTTTCCAGAAAAGAGAAAATGGAAAACTAGAGGGCATAACTTAGGGTTGCAGGGAGGAAGACTTAGGAGTAATGCTAGGAAATTCTTTTTCACGGAGAGGGTGGTGGATGGCTGGAATGCCCTCCCGAGGGAGATGGTGGAGAGGAAAACGAAGCCCCTTGCGGAATTCAGAGAATCTCTAATTAGAGAACAAATGGCATAAATTAAAGAACTAAGGCCCTATTATACGGTTGGTGATTCGGTGTGGGATGGGCTGGGGAGGGTATCAATGGGAACTCTACTAACTTGGAACATGAAGACATTACTGGCCAGATTTTACAGTAGATATCCTGCAAACTACGGGATGGTTGGATAGGCTGGAGTGAGCTTAGATGCAACTTCCACAGTTGGAATCTAGGACAATACCAGGTGGGCTTTAGTCTAAGGCCCAGAAATATCAAAGAACATAAGAACATAAGCAATGCCTCTGCTGGGTCAGACCTGAGGTCCATTGTGCCCAGCAGTCCGCTCACGCGGTGGCCCAACAGGTCCAGGACATGTGCAGTAATCCTCTATCTATACCCCTCTATCCCCTTTTCCAGCAGGAAATTGTCCAATCCTTTCTTGAACCCCAGTACCGTACTTTGCCCTATTACGCCCTCTGGAAGCGCATTCCAGGTGTCCACCACACGTTGGGTAAAGAAAAACTTCCTAGCATTCGTTTTGAATCTGTCCCCTTTCAACTTTTCCGAATACCCTCTTGTTTTATTTTTTGAAAGTTTGAAGAATCTGTCCCTCTCTACTCTCTCTATGCCCTTCATGATCTTGTAAGTCTCTATCATATCCCCTCTAAGTCTCCTCTTCTCCAGGGAAAAGAGTCCCAGTTTCTCCAATCTCTCATCGTATGAAAGGTTTTCCATACCTTTTATCAGACGTGTCGCTCTCCTCTGAACCCTCTCGAGTAACGCCATATGCTTCTTAAGGTACGGCGACCAATATTAGACGCAGTACTCCAGATGCGGACGCACCATCTCCCGATACCACGGCAGGATAACTTCTTTCGTTCTGGTAGTAATACCCTTCTTGATTATACCTAGCATTCTATTCGCTCTCTTAGCGGCCGCTGCACACTGTGTCGTCGGCTTCATTGTCATGTCCACCATTATCCCCCAAGTCCCTTTCTTGGATACTCTCATTCAATAACATCCCTCCCATCGTATAGTTGTACCTCGGGTTTCTGCTTCCCACATGTAGTACTTTACGTTTCTCAACGTTGAACTTCATCTGCCATCTTGTTGCCCATTCCGCTAGTTTGTTCAAGTCCCAAAGAAGAGACAAGTTAACTTATTCATGCATTTCTAATGGGCAGACTGGATTTACCGTTCAGATCTTGATCTGCCGTCATTTACAATGTTACTTGGCAGAAACCCAAAGAGTAGCAACATTCCAGAGCTGAGACTGTGATGTCATAATGCCTCATTCCACCAATGCCTAAGAACCAACCTCAGCAGTGATGTCACAATGGCTTGATTAGATGGCAACTTCAGCATTTGGAACCTAGGAACAATGGTCCAGTACTTGGCAACTAAACTTTAATGCCAAAAAATGTAAAGTAATGCACCTTGGGAGTGGAAATCCATGCAGAACTTACACCTTGAATGGGGAAAACTTAACAAGATATACTGCAGATAGGGACCTGGGAGTCCTCATCAGGGAAGATATGAAGGCTGCCAATTAGATGGAGAAAGCTTCAGCAAAGGCCAGACAAATGCTGAAGTCATACTGCCGCTATACAGGGCCATGGTAAGACCCCATCTGGAGTACTGTATCCAGTTTTGGAGGCCGCATTATCAGAAGGATGTGAAGAGGATGGAGTCGATCCAGAGAATGGCACTAGGATGGTATAAGGCTTAAAGACATCCCATTTGAAGAACGTCTGTCCAGGCTGCGCTTATATTCTCTTGAGAAGCGCAGAGAAAGGGGGGACATGATAGAAACATTCAAATATGTCACGGGATGAATTGAAGTGGAGGAAGAAATCTTTTTTCTAAAGGGTCCCACGGCGACAAGGGGGGAAGACTTCATGGAGACACCAGGAAGTACTTCTTCACCAAGCAGGTGATTGATCAATGGAATGGTCTTCCACGCCAGGTGGTCGAGGCCAGTAGAGTGATCGACTTCAAGAATCAATGGGACAAACAGGTAGGGGTACCATAGAGTTATGCTTAAAAAATGGATACCCCAGGGGGAGGGCTAGTCTTGTTGGGCCACCGTCCCTTATCTGCCGTCATACTCTATGTGTCTATGTTTAGGACAAGACCAGACTTTACAGTCTATGGCCCAGAAATATCAAAGAAGAGACAAGTTAATCAAATCATGTATTTTTAATGGGAATAATTTATGGGCAGACTGGATGGACCATTCAGGTCTTTATCTGCCGTCATTTACTATGTTACTTGATGGTTTACATACTTCAAGCATTTTCCCTCTCTGTCCTGGTGGACTCACTATTTAATGTAACTGAGGCAATGGGGGGATTAAGTGACTTGCCCAAGGTCACAGGGAGCAGCGCAGGGTTTGAATCCAGAACCTCAGGGTGCTGAGGCTGGAGCTCTAACCACTGCGTCACACTCGTTACCATTTATAGTTAGCAAAAGTTCAATTTAACTTCTATAAAATACAAACTGTTTCATATATCCAAAACCTAATTACATGCTTCATTTCCCTCAGTAACTCAGCTCTGCAACTAACAAATTTTAAGGACTTCGGCATCAGATAAGTACAAAAGCTATTCTTTTTCACTGATATAGTTTCAATTCTGTCCACTAAGACAATTCTTTTTCGCAAATCTTCCTAATTTTCTCTCACAGGTGTCATCGGATTCACATTCAACCAGGATTCCTTCAGGTAAGTATCTTATATATAAACAATTTAACTACTCAGATCTGAGGTTTATTTCACTGGAATAAATTTGTCCTAATACAATAAATTTGGGTGCACACAATGTTACCAGTTTGGAAGCTGTTGACGTTGCAGCTGATTGCGTTGGGAGGCAGGGGAGAGGAGAGGAGGAGTAGCCAGGAGGAGCAGAGTGAGGGGCAGCGGCGAGAGGTAGCTCCACCCACCCCTCTGACGTCAGACCTTGGAGCTTCGCCTTAAAAGGGGCGGAGCCAACGGCGCTCAGCTGTTCAGCGCGTGTTGAAGGCGAGCGTAAAAGGCGCTCACCTTAGTGAGAGCGCCTTAAGAAGGGCCTTAAGAAGGGGCAAGTCACTGTACAAGAAGCAGAAGAACAACTGCAGCAGACGCAGAGGGAATAGGGAAGTAGCAAGCAACAGGCACAGAAGAGAACACACACACAAGCAAAAAGGTACCAGTGCAATAACAGAAAGTACTCCAAAAAAGCGCACAGCAATGGAAGCAGAGGGAATCCAGAAGATGAGCTTTCCAGTGTTCTGCACAGTCTGCCATATGTATGATTACCTCCCCTTGGGGGAGAGGCAGTCATATGTATGCGGTCGGTGTCAGGAACTGAAAAGCTTGAAGAAGGAAGTTAGGCAACTGAAGGACAGGATACAGGAACTGGAAAGACTTTACATCACAGAAGACCCAATCTGGACAGCTGAAGACTTCATGAGAGAGAGACACATTGAGGAAGAAATCAGAGAGCTTGAGGAGGCCTATAGGAGGAGGGTGGAAGTACACGAACATCAAAGGAAAGATGAAGATACACCCACATGGAATGCAGAACAAGAGGAAGGTGACGCCAAGGAAGAAACCCACAGAGGAAGCCCGCAGGAAGGGGAGGCAAGGTCTTATCGATGCCTAGAAGAAGAAGCAATGAAGCACACCGAGGACATAGACCTGCGTCCAGAGCAAAAACTGAAGAAGGGAAAGTCTGCGATCCTAGTTGGAGACTCAATCCTAAGGCAAGTAGATAGCCACATAGCAGGAGGGAGAGAAGATCGACTAGTGACCTGCCTCCCAGGAGCGAGAGCAAAAGACATCGTCGACAAAATTGAAAAGATCCTAGAAGGAGCAGACACAGAAGAGACCACAGTGATGATCCACATTGGGAAAAATGATGTCAGCAGGAGAGACTACAATAGAAATGCACTGATAGAACAGTTCAAGATTCTGGGAAGGAAGTTGAGGATGAGGACTCAGAAGATAGCGTTTTCAGAGATCCTACCAGTACTGAGGGCAGATGTGAAGAGGCAGATGGAACTACAGTCAATACATGTATGAATGAGGAGATGGTGTGAGGAAGAGGGGTTCCACTTCGTGAGGAGCTGGACAACGTTTTGGGGCAAGAGCAAGCTCTTCAGGAGAGATGGACTGCACCTGAGTGTGGCGGGAACTAGACTTCTAGCAAACGTCAGGAGAGGAATAGAGCAGGCTTTAAACTAAGAAGAAGGGGAAAGCCGACAGTTGACCAAGTGTCGACGATTCGGAATAAGGTATCCCGAGAGGATACTGAGTGGGAAAAATGCTGGGAAGACAACGGGCAAAAAATAAGAGTTGACAGATCAAGAAGAGGATGATAAGAAAATCGTAGCACAGGAAAAGAAAAAGAAGACTAAAAAATACCAGGATTTAAATTGCATGTATACTAACGCAAGGAGTCTAAGGAATAAAATGTGAGAATTAGAAGTCATGGCCAAAAAAGAGAACCTAGACATCATTGGGGTCTCTGAAACATGGTGGAATGAAGAAAACAAATGGGACATAGCATGGCCGGGGTACAAACTCTATCGCGAAGACAGGGCAGATCAGAAAGGAGGAGGAATAGCCCTATACATAAAGGATAACATACACTCGACCAGAGTGGACACAGCGGCCCGAAATCCACACCAGTCAGGGGCCCTTTGTCTGATTGGTGCCATTTTGCACTGGGTCCTCCAATTGGCTGCCCCTCTGGCCCTCATCTGGTTGGCTGATCTCCTCTCCTGCCCTGCCTTCATCGCACCGTGGCTCTTCTTTCAGTGCTGTGGCTCTCTGTATCTTCCCTGTGGCACCTGATACCTCTTTCCCCTTTTTTCACGGGTCTCTCCTTGTCTCCCCTCCTTTCTTACTGCTTTGGCGCTCTCCCGTGCTATGGGTCACCTTCTTGCCTGCTCCTCACCCCCACTGACCCAGAACGCAGCCACGACTTGCATTCAACGGTGCTTCCGGGTTCTCGTGGGACGTTGGCCTCTCTTCTCCTTGGCTGCTGGCTCCTTCTGCCACTAGCAGCTTACACAAGGGCTTTTCTCTTCATTGCCAACTCCCTTCTTGAGCTTGCAGCCTACAAAGGGGGGTTTCCTGCTGCCTTTCTCCTGCCTCCTCCAAGTTCCATAGGTCCAACTGACTTTCCTGCCAAAATTCAAATTGATGGACTGCCCTGTTCCCAATCAGGTCAGTGAACCCACTATGTCCAAAGCCACACTGCAGACTTCAGAGCATACCCTGAAGAAAGCCACAGCATGGTGGATGAAACATCGGTTTCTACCTGACAAAGACACAGCGAGACCCGGAAACCTGCAACAAGCACAATGCCAGCTGTGGAAACCCTGAGAGAACATCAAACCCAGTTCCATGGGGAGAACATATTTGAACCCACCAGAACAAAACTCAAATTTCTGACCAACTGACTTTCCTGCCAAAATTCAAATTGGTGGACTGCACTGTTCCCAATCAGGTCAGTGAATCCACTATGTCCAAATCCACACTGCAGACTTCAGAGCATACCCTGAAGAAAGTCACAGCATGGTGGCTGAAACATTGGTTTCTACCTGACAAAGACGCAGCGAGACCTGGAAACCTGCAACAAGCACAATGCCAGCTGTGGAAACCCTGAGAGAACTTCTGTGGATTCTCCCGTCCTGAGGCCCCCGAGTGGGGTGGGGGGGTGGGGGGGTGGGAGGAAACTGAGATACAGCTTTCTTTCTATTTACAGAAATTGTATGGGAATACTTTTACAACAAATAAGAAGAATTTTTTTCCCCACTTTCTGAATAGTTAAGCTCTGGAACTCATTACCAGAGGATGTGGTAATAGCAGTTAGTTTAGCTGGGTCTGAAAAAGGTTTGGACAAGTATCTGTAGGAAAAGTCTACAGTCTGCTGTTGAGACAGATGTGGGAAGCCACTGCTTGCCCTGGGATCGGTAGCATGGAATGTTGCTATTCTTTGGGGATTCCACATGGAATGTTGCTACTCTTTGGGGTTCCGGAATCTTGATTACTCTTTGAGATTCTAGAATGTTGCTACTATTTAGGGTTCCAGAATCTTGCTTACTCTTTGGGGATTCCGCATCAAATGTTGCTACTCTTTGGGGTTCTGAAACTCTTTGGGGATTCCACATGGACTGTTGCTACTCTTTGGGTGTTTCGGAATCTTACTTACTCTTTGAGATTCTGAAATGTTGCTACTCTTTGGGGTTCCGGAATCTCGCTTACTCTTTGGTGATTCCACGTAGAATGTTGCTACTCTTTGGGGTTCCGGAATCTCTTTGGGGATTCCACATGGACTATTGCTACTCTTTGGGGGTTCTGGAATCTTGCTTACTCTTTGAGATTCTGGAATGTTGCTAGGTACTATTTGGATTTCTGCCAGGTACTTGAGACCTGGATTAGCTACTATTGGAAACAGAATCCTGGGCTTGGACAATTAGTCTGACCCAGTAGGGCTATTCTTTTGTTCTTAAAATCTTAATAAAAGTAACATAAAAGACGAGTCATTAAAATCTGCAAATGCCTCACTCGCTGGTCTGCACCACCCATCCATTAGAACACTGCCTGCCAGGCATATCAAGAGCAATTATACAAATGGCCTGCAAAATTGTGTACTATCATGACATGAGCATGTAACTAAAGTTGGCTACTGAGCCAGTCTGCTAATAATCAATTACTGGTGTTAATTGACAGCATTAGGATTTGCACACACACCTTGCTAAGCGTTATTCTATAAAGATCTGCACACAGCTCAAAAGGAAGCGTGCCAGGGTTAGGGGCATCCACTACAGATGCACTAGTACATGCCTATCCCAGGCTCTCTTGAATTCAGACACAGACTCTGTCTCCACCTCCTCTTCCAGGAGACTATTCCACGCATCGACCACCCTTTCTGAAAAAAGTATTTCCTTAGATCACCTCTTAACTTCATCCTATGCCCTCTCATTCCAGAGCTTCCTTTCAAATGAAAGAGACTCGACTCATGTGCATTTATGCCATGTAGGTATTTAAACGTCTCTATCATTTCACCCCTCTCCCACCCTTCCTCCAAAGTATACAGATTGAGATCTTTAAGTTTGTCCCCTTACTCCTTATTACGGAGACAATCAACCATTTTAGTAGCCTTCCTCTGAACTGACTCCATCCTTTTTATATCTTTTTGAAGGTGCGGCCTCCAGAATTGTACACAATATTCTAAATGAGAGAATTTAAGAGCAAATGGGATGTCCATGTGGGATCCCTTAGAGCAGGGGTGTCCAATGTCGGTCCTCGAGGGCCGCAGTCCAGTCGGATTTTCAGGATTTCCCCAATGAATATACATGAGGTCTATTTGCATGCACTGCTTTCATTGTATGCTAATAGATCTCATGCATATTCATTGGGGAAATCCTGAAAACCCGACTGGATTGCGGCCCTCGAGGACCGACATTGGACACCCCTGCCTTAGAGGATTAAGCCAAGGGAACCTGTCACCAGGAGTGGGATCCCTAGGATAGTAGACTTAGGGGTGGGTCAGTAGAGTGGGCAGACCTGATGGGCTATGGCCCTTATCTGCCGTCATCTTCTATGTTTCTATGTTTCACCAGAGTCTCATACAGGGGCATCAATACCTCCTTTTTCCTACTGGCCATACCTCTCCCTAAGCACCCTAGCTTCCTTCTAGATTTCGCCAACACCTTTTCAACCTGTTTGGCCACCTTAAGATCATCACATACAATCATACCCAAGTCCCGCTCTTCTGTTGTGCACATAAGCTCTTCACTCCCTAATCTGTACCTTTCCCTCGGGTTTTTGCAGCCCAAATGCATGGCCTTGCATTTCTTAGCTGTCAAATTTCAGACCATTCTTCAAGCTTCGCCAGGTCTTTCTTCATGTTATTCACACCATCCGGCGTGTCTTCTCTATTTCAGATGTTGGTGTCATCTGCAAAGAGGCAAATCTTACCCGACAACCCTTCGGCAATATCCTTTATAAAAATGTTAAAAAGAACAGGCCCAAGAACAGAACCTTGAGGCACACCACTGGTGACCTCCCTTTCCTCAGAGCGATCTCCATTGATCACTTCCCTCTGTCACCTTCCACTCAACTGCTATAGCCATTTCTGGCATTCATTTCTATAATAGGACTTTACCATGCACTCTGGAGCTGCTGAGCGCTAGTTAATAAGATCCAATAGCCTTCAGACAATGTTTTGTAAGTGTTGAATGAGATCATCTAGATAGGAGACTGTAAGGGACACGGGGTGAACACAAGCTGCATATTTTCATTGTTTAATCTGCCAAATGTCTATAAATCTGTGAGAACCGTCTGAGGATGTAAACCAGCAAAGCTGTCATTTCTTACTGATCCTGGGAATGTGGCAGTGGGAGAAAGCAGGAGTGTGAACAGGTAGGGGGGGGGGTGTCACTTATTGCCTCCATTTTGGCAATAATTGAAACATCTAAAGAGTTTTTGAAAAGCAGATTTTCAGCAGTTGCTGCTAACTTGTGGGTCTCATTTGAGCAGTGATTTATTTCCCCTGACTCTGCCCCAATTCTTACTTCTCTGCACACGATCCCATGTGATGAAGATTTATTTCAGAAATTTAGATTCTGGCAGAGGGAGTCCTCTCCATGCTGAGGAACAAAACAACCTCTGGGAAAACATTTGGCAAATGAATACAAAGTTATTTTCAGAAATAAAATGAGAATATACAGAAAGGAAGATTCATGACATTTCTGTAGAAAAATGAAATATTATAGTGTTAAAAATAGAGACAATAAATAAAAATCAAAAGAAGAGAGAAACACATGTAAGCCAGGCTTAAAACGCTGTACAGTAACGACACTCCATGGAGTCTGGTCAGAAGCTGCCAAGGACGGGAGAAATCCTCCTGCTTGGACTTCTGCAGATGAGTTCAACAAAGCCCAGCTCCCTTATAAGATACCAGTCCAAAAGCAACTCACAGTCAAAGCGAGTTGCAATCAGAGTATGAGACTGGAGAGACTTGAGTCGGCTCACTTAAGAGACAGGGCAGAACCAGGCCAGCTCAAGAGACCCACCATGGCCTGCTCATAATATACCAAACTGAGAAACTAAGCAGACGCATGTCAGCTCACAAGGAAACATCCACCGTGGCTCATTTTAAATCATTACACAAACCACAAGTGGAAACACAATGACCCCAACTCAATCATACTTCATATGGAAGCTCCCCTGGTTTCTCATTGCTCCGATTTCAATCACGTTTTCACGGGCCTTAAATGCTTTGCAATCGATCCTATCTCTGCCTTCAGATGTGGTGGTGATCGGGATAAGAAACTCATATAAGATGGATATTCTGTTGAATCATCTGGCTTGAACATTAACATCCAATGGTCTGCTTTTTGGTGACATCAGCACGATGCTTTTTATTTGGATTGGGAGAGTGTGGCGTAGTGGTTAATGCTACAGCCTCAGCACCCTGAGGTTGTGGGTTCAAACCCTTACTGCTCCTTGTGACCTTGGGAAAGTCACTTAATCTCCCCCCCCCCCTCACTGCCCCAGGTATATTAGATAGATTATGAGCCTGCTGGAACAGACAGGGAAAAATGCTCCAGTACCTGAATAAATTCATGCAAACCGTTCTGAGCTGCCCTGGGAAAAAATGGAATAAATCAATTTAGTAGCTCAGCCTGGCATCTTTAAATTTGCCCACAGTCATTTTTGAACGCGGCCTGGGGAAGACTCTTAAGAACATAAAAATTGCCACTGATGAGTCAGACCAGTGGTCCATCATGCCCAGCAGTCCCTCTGGTCTAAGACCAGCACCCTAACTGAGACTAGCCCTACCAGCGCACGTTCTTGTTCAACAGAAACTTGTCTAACTTTGTCTTGAATCCTTGGAGGGTGTTTTCCCCTATAACAGCCTCTTGAGTTAAGCATGTAAATGAGTACGGCTGACGGTATCCTGTGCGTTGTGGTTCAAAAGCCGACCTTATGCCTTGTATGTTTTCAATTCTTAATGGTTTATATCTCTTTTGTTCTAGAACTGTTACTGTGCTAAACAGAATAATGTTTACAGCCGTTTATTCCCCCTGAAGAAGCCGTTGGTGAAAGGGAGACACTTCGTAGAGACACAAGATAAGTGCTGTCATTGTGTTGTTTTTATGACCTATGGTTGAACCTGGATAGGGGCCAACAGTACCACAGAATTATTGCAGTCTGTCCCTTCCATCCTCCGTATGAAGTATTATTGAGTATCACACAACAAGACAATTGGGGTCATAGAGCTTCCACTTGTGGTGTGTATAGCAATATATTAGTTGGTATATAGTCATTTTATATCATATCAACCTAAGAGAGAGCTTCTACTAAAGACCAGCAGAAGCTCACTTATGACACAACTGCTCGTAACTGGAGGAATTACTAGTATCAAGTCAGTTCACATTGAACACTCTCAATGGCTCACTTTTCACATAGTCAACCTACTGTATCTGTAAGTAATAATTAAACATGTTATGGTCTATGGTTTTATTTGACTGATATATCCTCATTTCATGAAAACGCAACAAGGTTGGCCAGATTGATTGTACTGTGTGTTATATCAAGAATCGTCTACACCTCAACAAACCAACCAAGCCGAGTTCTTAGTTCGATTTTTTAGCCCAGAACAGGTTACAAGTTTACATACATAATAAGAGATAGCAGTTTAACAACTACTTGTGAACTAACATGAGTGATGTGACTATTTACAGGACAGGATAGGTTCGGCAACTTCTCCCATCATTAGCAATTTCTTATAAATACAGTATCATGGTTTCAACAATTTCTTGTGGATAACATAGGTGCTGGTACTATTTATGGTAGCAAAGACAGGATTGGCAGATTCACACAGTCGATAGGAATTTGGTTCGTGGATTAGGATGTGTGGAGAGTCTGGTCCGTGTTGGTGTACAAGTGGGAGTGGTCTGTGTGACTGTACTAGCAAAGAGGTGTTTTTTTGCTGCTTTCCTGATGGCTAACTTCTTGCATTACCAACCAAGAGACCAGACATACTTGAGCCAACTCATGATGGCTTGTTTATAAAAAGTGATGGGATTAAGGGATAACAAAATTACAAGTAGCTGGTCCCCTGATCAGTATGCATAAATATAGGCACCTAGAAAGTACTTGATTGGAGCCTGTTCTAGAAAGGAAAGATGATGCCTATTTTCCTTTACAAAATTCAACTGTACCAAGTTCGATACTTATCCTTTAGGCGTGAGCACTTACACCAGTGGCTGAACTGGAATGTCACTTCCTGTGAGGTGGGAGAGGAATTACAGGGCATATGGGAATAAAGGTACAGTGCTGGCTGGGCTGGGGTGGGTGGGTGGGGCAGAAGAATGGACTGGCTGCCTGGTGTAGGTCTGGACCACAACAATTAAAGGGCCACTAGTTATTTGTTTGGATTTATGAAGTGATTCCCTCGACAGTACACAAGTTTTTAAAATCAGAGACTCTGAGTATTTTCCCTCTGTCGCAGTGAGCTCAAACCCACAACCTCAGGGGCTGAGCATGAGGCCTAAGACTGCTGCAACCATGGCACACCAGTGCAGCACCTTTGATTCACTAACGGCTCCTGATGGTGCCACTGCTAAGAATTGCTTTCAAAGCCATGCTAATGTTGTCCCATACATTGTGCCACCCTAAGCTGGTGCCTAGATACCTACTGCTGTAGGGTCATGAAATGGTTAACTGTTGTTTAAAATATTGCTCTGGCCTACATAGCTGAAGAAAGTGTACAATCTATTGACTTCATCTGCCTGAAATGTATGTCCCTGCCTTACCACATTGTAAACTACCAAGAGTTTGAGCCATGATGTACCCTGCCCTTCTGTACATATAACATTTAGACCTGTAAGATTTAGATAAGCAGAGAAATGAGCTAGTTTCCTATAGGACTATAAGTTGTATCCCTGAACCTATCATAAGTGCTGGTTTAGGACCAATAATAATTGTAGAAAAGTTATAGAAGTAACAAATGAAAATTGTAGTTTTTGCATATATTAGTTTGCGAAAATGGCATAAAAGTCCATGTATTTCCTGTTTCTGACACTCTAGTAGGCAGGCTATTAACTGCACTAGAGTCCGGTATGCTGTAAATAAACCTCTTGTACTTTCTTCACGCCTCTGACTTTGTGTGTCCAAGTGACCTTTCACTGCTAGTCTGACCTTGTTCTCCAAAGGTGCTTGAATGATCTCTTTTTTATGTTGGGGGGGGGGGGGGGAGAGGCAGGAGGTGCAGGATCAGTTATGCTGTAGTATTAGGGAGAGTTCGGCTCCAAAACAATGAAAGCACAACCACTGTAACTGGGGTATTGAGGGTTAGCTTGGGGGCTGCAAGGGGCTGTAGCACTGCAGATGGTTCAGTTGTGTTTGATGAAAGGAGATGTTTGCTGGACACATGGACAAAGGCATAGCCTGCGCTTGCCTCTGAGATAACCCAGGACCAGGGTTGGGAGAATTTCAGCAGAGCTTCCTTAGTGTGGGGAGCCTTTGGCCGATCGTTGCTGACCCGCTGGTTTCTCTGATGGCAACACGTTGTCTTGATTTGGTCGCAAAAGAAAGAAATGCGCCCAAAGCAGGTCTTGTCTTCATACTGTCTGCAGACCACGTGAATGACTCAATCCAGTGGCGTACCAAGGGGGGGGGGAGGTCCGCCCCGGGTACCAAGCCCTGAGGGGGTGCTCCCGGTCCGGTCCAGTTACCCCCCCCCTGCGCCGGGTGTCGCGTCTGGAAACAGCCTGCAGCAAGATCGCGATGCCAGAGATCTTTGCCTGCTTCGACTGTTTCCTCCGCCACGGTCCTGCCCCTCCTCTGATGTCAGAGGAGGGGCGGGACCGCGGCGGAGGAAACAGCCGAAGCAGGCAAAGATCTCTGGCATCGCGCGATCTTGTTGCAGGCTGTTTCCCCAGGGCAGTAGCGTACCAAGGGGGGCGAGGGGGAGGTCCATCCCGGGTGCCGCCTTAGGGGGGGGTGCACAGCTGGCCCGGTCCCTATCGCGCTCCTACCCTCCCAGCGAAAGCAGCATCGGCGCCATTATCGAAAAAGGTAATGGCGCCAGGCCTTGGAGCACCAAGGCAGACCGCTTCTCCCCTCTCCCAGCCGAAACCCCGCTGACCATCCTATCTCTCTCCCCCCCCAAGTGAACCTTTCTGACCCTCCCAGTGAAAGCAGCAAACCTCCCTCCAGTAGCGTCGGCTTTATCCTCCCTCTGCCGCATCACTGATGACGTCATCAGTAACGCGGCAGAGGTTGGAGAAAGCCGCGAAGGAGGTTTGCTGCTCTCGCTGGGAAGGTCGGAAAGGTTCACGGGGGGGGGAGATAGGAGGGTCAGCGGGGGTTCGGCTGGGAGGGGGGAGAAGCGGACTGCCTCGGTGCTCCATTACCTTCTTCGGGCAGCAGCAGCGTTTACAATTCGCTGCTGTTGCCGGCTTCAGGCCTTGTTCTCTGCCGGGTCCTGCCTACTTCCAGTTTTCATGAAGACAGGACCCGACAGAGAGGAAGGCCTGAAGCGGGCAACATCAGTGAATTGTGAATGCTGCTGCTGCCCGATGAAGTTCAGGACATCAGGACATCGGGGAAGGAGCAGGGAGAAATCGGCTGCTGGCTTGGGGGTGAGAGTAGGGAAAGAATCGTGGAAGTGGAGAAATCGGCACGATGGCTTTGTGCAGGCTAGGGGGAGAGAGAAAGAAAGGAAAAAATAAAGAGGGGGGGCCAGGGGGAGAGAGAAAGAAAGGCAGAAAGAAAGAGGGGGACCAAGGGGAGAGAAAGAAAGGCAGAAATAAAGAGGGGGACCAAGGGGAGAGAAAGAAAGGCAGAAATAAAGAGGGGGTCAAGGGGGAGAGAAAGAAAGGCAGAAAGAAAGAGGAGGGCCAGGGGGAGAGAGAAAGAAAGGCAGAAAGAAAGAGGGGGACCAAGGGGAGAGAAAGAAAGGCAGAAATAAAGAGGGGGGTCAAGGGGGAGAGAAAGAAAGGCAGAAAGAAAGAGGGGGGCCAGGAGGAGAGAGAAAGAAAGGCAGAAATAAAGAGGGGAGCCAGGGGGAGAGAGAAAGAAGAAGGATCAGAAGAAGGACCAGAGACTCATGAAATCACCAGACAAAAAAGTAGGAAAAATGATTTTATTTTCAACTTAGTGATCAAAATGTGTCCGTTTTGAAAATTTATATCTGCTGTCTATATTTTGCACTATGGCCCCCTTTTACTAAACCGCAATAGAGTTTTTTAGCGCAGGGAGCCTATGAGCGTCGAGAGCAGCGTGGGGCATTCAGCGCAGCTCCCTACGCTAAAAACCGCTATCGCAGTTTAGTAAAAAGGGAGGGGGACTATTTGTCTATTTTTGTATAGTTGTTACTGAGGTGACATTGCATAAAGTCATCTGCCTTGACCTCTTTGAAAACCCGCAGAATATAAATGATAATTAACATTTTCTCTGCGTACAGCGTGCTTTGTGTTTTTAAAATTTTATTGTTGGTAGATCATTTTGACTTGGCCACAAAGGTAGGGGGGAGGGAGGGAGGGGAACTGCTGAAAGACATCTAATAATCCTTGCAGGCTTGACTGCAGGGAATTATTTTTGTAAAATCATGTTTTGTTATGTGACTGGCATTATCTAGACTTTAATTTCTATGAATGAATAGAATGAAAATGATATAAAATTACTTGCTTGTTTTTATGTGCGTGCGCTGAAGGAAAGTGGAGAGAGAGTGGGCTGAGGATGCTGAAGGGAAATGGGGAAGAGAGTGGGGAGAAGACGCTGATTTATAAATTGACAATTGTACAGAATATTGTTTCTTTTTATACTTTAATATAAACAATTCAAGGCTTGTGTGGATGGAATCAGGTGGTTTGCGGGGATGGGGACCGAGCTTACGGGGATTAGTCCAATAAAATTGTATTTTTTTTATATCTCATTATTTGTTTTATTTTTATTTGTTAATTTATAAAGTGGTGATTGTTATGTATCAGTTTTTTCAAATTTACATCTACTGTCTTTATATTTTGCACTGTATTAGAGGACATGTGTTACTTTTTTTTGTGGTGTTGCATTGTATCCAGGGTCTGGTTTCTTGGCGGATCAGTTTAACTTTTGTCTACATATTTCTATTTTTAGTTTGTGATTATTCCATTTTGGGCGAGGGTGTATCTCTGTTCTGTGTGTATGAAAAAGACATAGTTTTCAGTTGGCATTGACTACAGGACCAATTGACTGTGCGGGATCTGACTTGTTTAGTTTTACAATGTATGTGTTGGTGTTCTAGTGCTCACTGCAGTGTTTAAGATGCAGCCTTTTCCTAGGTACACTCTTGTGGTGCGATATGTAGATTGGTACTAAAAATCATATTTTTCATATAGATGGGGGGGGTGTCAAAAAATGATGGGCCCTGGGTGCCACATACCCTAAGTACGCCACTGCCTGCAACTACTCCATATGTACTTCTAATGTCATGACAATTTAGACATAATTTATGTTTTGTTATGTTTGGAATAATGGTTACATATATGAGGTTCAATAAAAGAAAATTTTCACTGCCTGTTTCTATTCTGACCATTTATTCCATTTCATGGTTATTGCAAAAAAAAAAAAAAAATTTTTTTTACATGGGGGGGGGGGGGGGGGGTGTCAAAAAATGATGGGCCCCGGGTGCCACATACCCTAGGTACGCCACTGACTCAATCCTTTTTACTGGCTTAGAAGATTTTCCTCAGTTCAAAAGCGTTAAATCATTCACATGGTCAGCTTTGTATTTCTTTTTTGTGTGTCCAACGCGTTGCCGTCACCTGCTGCCCCTCCCCCCAACATATAAAGGAGATAATGTAAGCACCTTCTAACTCCTGTATGATCTGTCTATATGTTCCTTCTTTGCTTACCTTATTGTCATACTTTGGATTGTAATTTGAATATTTTTATTGCTGTAATCGTCTATTCCTCATATTTAACTTATTCTTGCTGTACACGCCTTGAGTGAATTTCTTCAAAAAGGCGGTAAATAAATCCCAAAAATAAATAAATGATATACAGGCAGTCCCCGAGTTACAGACGCCTGACTTAAGTACGACTCGTACTTAAGAACACATTTGCAGCTTCCTTTGACTTCACTGAGCATAGCCTCCTACACTTCTGCAGCAGATTCAGGAATGATGCACGGCCACATTAAGAGCAGTGTGTGGTTGCAAATGCTGAACCTCAGAGGGACAGTTGGCCCTTTTGTCAGCAGAGAGCAGAATCTGAAAACCTACAGATTCTGAGTTACACCCAAATCCGACTTAAGAACAGCTTTAAAAACGCAACCCGGGGAATGTCTGCTATTATCCTGGCTTAGGAGTCAGCTTCATTCCTGTTGTGATATGTCCAGGATAGGAACTAGTGCCCTGGACAACATGGAGATACTGTATTCTTCACTTCCCAACACACACAACGCAGAAAGAGCACATCCAAGGCATCGCTAGACTCACAGCCCAGGGAAAGAGATGGGACCTGGATGGCATTCCCCAGCCCTCAAGTCCTGGCTCCCACCCTCTTATCCAAATTTTTCTATCCCAGAAGCGGTACATGAGAGCAGGGATGGCTCACAGCCCCTTCTATGCTATTACTAAACTGAGCAGGAATAATTACATTTCCATGCTTTGTAGATTACAATCCAACAACAGAAAGGGGCATCTATGTAGGGGAGGGAAAAAGTCAGCAAAATGAAACTTTGAGATTAGAGCGGGACACAGAGGAAAAGGCCATCAAGCAGGACTAATAGAAAAGAGAGTCAGCAGAGCCTGAAATACAGCAGCTTAGCAGCTTCCAGAAACCTGCGGACCTGGGACCTGAGAGGGAGCAGCTGGATACATAGAAATGGGAGTCTGCAGAGCCTGAAGTACAATAGCAGCTTTTCTGCTTTCGGAAGCCTGCCGCCTTGGGGGGGGGGGGGCAGCAGAACTCATCAGAGCCTGAAGAACAGTGGTATAGCAGCTTCCAGAAGCCTGTGAGCCCTGGCTCTGAAAGGCAGCCGTCTGATAGAGAGAAGGCGGCAGTGTTCGACTCCCACAGTCATGGGTGCATGTTTTCCACATTTTTAAAAAGTATATTGTAGCTCTAATGAGTGTTCACTGCTGCTGCCACGTTCTGAGTGTCCTTATAATCTGTGCTCTGATAGGTCAAACTCTGCATGTGACCCTACTTCTCCAATCACTGAAGTTCAAAGTTATTGTTTCTTGATATCCCGCAAATCACATTTAAAACGATGTACAATAAAATAATAACAAAGATAATAAAAATAAAATATAAAAATGACTTACACCCCAAAGAGGAACGGGGGAGAACTCCAATATGTGACCCTCCCTATAATCAGCCTCTGGGTTAAGAACGAGTTATGTTTTTAAAGCTGTTCTAAAGTCGGATTTGGACGTAACTCGGAATCTGTAGGTTTTCAGATTCTGCTCCCAGCTGACAAAAGGGCCAACTGACCCCACCAGTGTTCCCTCCAAGGTACAGCATACACAACCACACACAATGTGGCTGTGCATCATTCCTGAATCTGCTGCAGGAGAAGTGGAGGAGTCTCGGCCACTGGAAATTCTGCTCAGTGAAATCCAATGAAGCCGCATCCACGTTCTTAAGTAGCAACATTCCAGAGATCATATTGTGACGTCATAATGCCTCATTCCACCAATGCCTAAGAGCCCAGCTCAGCGGTGATGTCACAAAGGCTTGATTATTTCTATACAGGCTAAGAATGAGTTACGTTTTTAAAACTGTTCCCAAGTCGGATTTGGATGTAACTCAGACCTTGTAGATTTTACGATTCTGCTCCCAGCTGACAAAAGGGCCAACTGTCCCCCACTGTTCCCTCTAAGGTATATCAAACCACACACTGTTCTTAATATGGCTGTCCATCATTCCTGAATCTGCTACAGTGTATGCCATTGGAAATACTTCATTGGCTTCCTGTCGAGGGAAGAGTTCTCTTCAAATTTGGATGCCTTGCCTACAAAGCTCTACATGGTCTATTGCCTAACTGCCTACGGTATGTTTCAGAGGCCTGTGGACCCCGGCTTTGAGAGAGAGCTGTGGAAGAAGAGGATGGAGCAGCCTTCTGCAGTGTCCTTATTACAGAGGAATCCATGTAATCAAGGATGGACTTTTCCTTGGGAAACTGAAAGTACGAGCAGGCTTCTTTTATCATGTTCTTACAATCCAGAGTCATAAATTCCTGCCAAGGAATGCAGCAGAGCAAGGAGAAGCCAGAAAACCAGAACCAGCGCCTCAGACTATCACTATCAGAAAGAACCTTCCTGAGCCTCTGAATCCATGGCAAGAGAGTGTGGCGCAGTAGAGCTATGGCCTCTGCACCCTGAGGTTGTGGGTTCAAACCCTGCACTGTTCCCTGTGCCCCTGGGCAAATCACTTATCCCTCCACTGCCCACCGGGACAGAGAGGGAAAATGCTTGAAGTACCTGCGTGTAAACCGCTTTGAGTCTCTTTCTAAAACTACAAAGAAAAGGCAGTCTACAAGTCTCAATCCCTTTCCTCTGTAGTGACTTAGGGCATAAGAAAAGTGGAGCTGGGTCAGCAGCCACTTTTTCCAGATGGTTCATAAGAGGCCCTGGACTGTTTAATGTGATGTGAATGGCAGGCATCATTTATCAAAAGCCTCCACAGAAATTTCTAAGCTTCAAGCCATAGTCTAGAAATTATACTATGTCAGGATCAAACCAAAGTGTAGAGAAAAATATTTAAAGCTGTTGTCACAGATTTTCCGACTCACCTTTTGACGTTACTGACTTTCTACTGTTAAGTTAAGAGAGTCCCTATGAAGCTGTACTTTGGGGGATCATTTCCCCAGAGTCAGTGCCCTGTGAAGTTGTATTTTTGGGGGGTCATTTTCCCAGAGTCAGTTCTTGTGAAGCTGTATTTTGGGGGTCATTTTCCCCAGAGTCAGTTCTTGTGAAGCTGTATTTTGGGGGTCATTTTCCACAGAGTCAGTTCTTGTGAAGCTGTATTTTGGGGGTCATTTTCCCCAGAGTCAGTTCTTGTGAAGCTGTATTTTGGGGGTCATTTTCCCAGAGTCCGTTTCTATAATGTTGTATCTTGAGAGCTGTTTCTTCCTAGACCATTGGAGAAGGGCATCTCTCTGTGGCTGATGTTAAGAGTTTTCACCCCTGTGTGTCTTGATTTTGTCTGTGGTTTGCATCTCAGAGGCTCTGTGATCTTATTACTGCATGGGACAGATAGTTCATGTCTTAGGGGTGTTAACGAAAGCAGTTACTCTATTGAATAAATGGTGATGGGGGAATTATAAAGCTTTTTTTAATGAAATTACTTGGGAGACTTTCAGTGAGTGACGGCAAAGGGCATTTCATTCTTTTGCACAGAAGAGACAATTAATATCCAGCAATCTCCAGACCACGTGTCTCTTTAAAAGGCAGGTGGATGAACAACGTGGAATGAGCTATTTGTACAGTGAAATGGGGCCGTTAGTCTGAGCACAGAGACTCTAGAAAATGAGGCTCAAAATCAGGAAAACATCACGGGCAAATAGTCAGCATTTTTCTGACGGCCGCTGGCTTTAGCCCCAGAGGTTCAATACCAGGCCATGGTCTGGGCACCAGCACTAAATTCCAGGCAATATTCAACACTAAACCGTGGTTTCTGTGGTCCTATTATGTGGTTACCTATTATGTGGTTAAGTGCTGAACATGGGCACTTAACTGCACAAAAGCCAATTCCATCTCTGGACTGCCTGAAAATTAGCCAATTTCAGCTTAGAACATAAGAATAGCCATCCTGTTTCCAACAGTGGCCAATCCAGGTCCCAAGTACCTGGCAGAAATTCAAAGAGTACGCAAGATTCCAGAATCTCAAAGAATAATAAGATTTCGGAACCCTAAATTGTTGCAACATTCCAGGGCAAAAAGTAGCTTCCACCACATCTGTCTCAATAGCAGACTATGGACTTTTCCTCCAGGAACATGTCCAAACCTTTTTTTTTTTTAAACCCAGTTACATTAACAGCTCTTACCACATCCTTTGGCATCACATTCCAGAGCTTAATTATTCTCTGAGTGAAAAAACATTTCCTCCAATTGGTTTTAAGAGTATTTCCCTGTAACTTCATCGAGCTTCCCCTAGTCTTTGTCATTTTTGACGGAGTGAAAAATTGATCCACTTGTACCCATTCTACTCCACTCAGGATTTTGTATCTCCACTCAGCCGTCTCTTTTCCAAGCTGAAGAGCCCAAACTGTTTTAGTCTTTTCTCATCCCCTTTATCATCTTGGTCGCTCTTCTTTGAACCTTTTTCTAATGGATATTCAGGGGTGATCGGCTGTGCTTTACGTGGGTGGTTGGTACAGGTGGACATCCCCATTCTCTTCATGTTTCCCGTATTGCAACACTTCTTTCTGGGGTCTACATGATGGGTGAGATCAGTAATTGCCAAGGTTATCGTGGAGTAAGACATTATAGCCCAGAAGGTTTAAGGGGCCCTGGGCAGGGCAGGATTAATGCAGAGGCAAACTAGGCATGTGCCTAGGGCCCAAACGTTTAGGAGGGGCCCTCTCAATTTCTGCCAAGGTCCTGGTAAGAAAGTTGGCTGGGGGGAGGCCAGAGCAGTGTGTACTCTTCCCATCCTCTTTCCCTGCTGTGCCATCTTTTGCTGGTTTTCCTCTACAGCAAGGACCAAGGGGACACCATTCTGAACCTTTTGAAATACATTTAGATTATGATAAGGGGCCCATTGGGCTTGTTTGCCTAGGGCCTGACAAAGACTTAATCCTGCCCTGGCCCTTGGCAATACCAACCTAATTCTAGACAGCTGAGCACCCAAATTACTGTGCACAAGATATACATTAAGGCCAGTTATGCATGCAACTTAGTTTAATAATGAGTCAGTGACAAATAGTCTAGAATTGGTGTTAATTGGCATTATTTAGCAATTCTGTGCATAACTGCCCTTAGTTGGTATTCTGTAAATGTGTGCTGGACCTGGGAGGGGCATGGGTGGGTTAGGGGTGTGTCAGGTAGTTTGCGCATGGGCTCGCGAATACCAGCATTTACACGCCTTCAGTGAGCATTTATCATCCCAGCATCTAACTGGGCAATTTATACAGAATTACCCCTACCCGGTCTGCAAGTCAGACACTCCCCCCCCCCCCCCCCCCCCCCCGTGACTGATGTGAGGATGGATGGGACAGTGGTAGACCTTAGTTTCTCCTGTTCCCTGATGTATCCAGCATAAGTGACTCATGCAGCTCTCTGTGCGTCAGGCTGTGACATTATGAATTAGGTGCACAAGTCTCCTGAAATCCTCTGTAATGGAGACAGACACCAGACGTCCCACTCAGACGGCATTTAGACTATAGCAGAACAACATCTCTGTGGCTGCAATGCAGCTCATAGAAGGAATGCTACCGGTTTGTTTGTGCTTCTGGGAATCAGTCAGGACTCGGGGTGTAATTATAGATTCAATTATTAAGAAGGTGCTTTATAAATTGTTGAGAATTCGTCGATTGAAACCACAGTTGAATTTTTGCAACTTACGTAGAGCGTTTCAAGCGTTAGTCATTTGGATTTGTGTTTTGAGTCTTCATTAAAATGATTCAAAAGGGATCAAAAAACATATCTTTTCGCTTTAGTTCTGGAAGGTTTGGGGGCCTGGGTTATGATCAGCAGATTTCTTTTTTTTTTTTTTTATTTATTTATTTATTATTTTCAACTTAAATTTCAAGTATTTCACTTGTACAGAAAGCAAGAATAGGATAGATATAAAATACAAAGCAATATAAATCTTAAATTAAACAAATATACTATTTATGCTCAAGTCCACAATTAGGATCCAAGAATTATTGAAAATTGGCGAAATTATCTAAAAAGAAAATTGTAAAAGAAACTGAGAACTATAGCACTGAGATGAGGTCACAATATCCTAAATATAGGGCTCAAAGATTGTTAACATTCAGGCGAGACATAGCCACAAAGTTTGTCAATTGTGATGGTTCAAAAAACACATATTTAAGAGTACGGTGATATACAATACATTTACACGAATGTCTCAAATAAAAGGTTGCTCCCAAAGATAAAACCCCAGGTTTCAATAGAAGAAATTCACGGCGACGCCTTTGCGTCTCCCGTGCCAAATCTGGGAACATTTGTATTTTATAACCAAGAAAGCTTTTTTGTCTATTTTTAAAGAAAAGTTTTAACAACCATGTTTTATCAATTGGCAAAGCTAAAGTAATAATCATGGTGGCTGGTGATGCTAAATCCTTCTCAGATGTTTCTAAGATCTGCGATATATTTGGAAGTTCTTGATCTGAGGGTTTTTCTTTTAGTTGTTGATTTTGTTCTTTATCAGGCAGATAATAAACCCGTGAAAATGGTGGTAATGAATCTTCGGGTATCTCTAAGTTATGATCAGCAGATTTCTAAAGACTTTGAAGACACCGAAAGACTACAACTAGGTGACATATTTGAATGACATTTCCTGGTTTTGCTCTTGATTAAATGTAAGCTTTCCTTTACCTTGATGGAGTTCTTTTCTGATTAGATATATATATTTCTATTGTACATCGCCTTGATTTACTTGTAAGGTAGTCGATTTTATCAAATAAAATTAAACCATAATAAATTTCTATACCGTTTTTTTCCAAAATGGTTTTCAGGGAGTTACATACATAAAATATTAAAAGTCTACACAAAATAAAACCAAAAACAGGCATATTCAATCTTACATAAAGTCAATTGCTCAAAGAAATGCATCTATAAATAGTTGTATTGTCGAAAATGACAATTAGACTATTGTAGTTAGCCCAGATTGCTTCCTCATGAGTGTTATTTGGAAGAACACAGTTTGATTCACCAACACCTGTGTTACGTACAAGCATTGTATTGGCTATCAATTCAGTATAGAGTCAAATTTAAGATATTAGTATGCATCTAAAAGACATTTAGTGATGAAGTTTCTGTCATATTGGCATCTAAGTTGAGGTTAATTCATCACTCTTGATTTCTAAGATCAGTAAGCCTTAGTGGTTAGAGCTGCTTTCTCAGCACCCTACTAAGACCAAAGGTCCATCAAGCCCAGTAGCCCGTTCTCACGGTGGCCAATCCAGGTCCCTAGTACCTGGCCAAAACCCAAGGAGTAGCAACATTCGTTTATGTCAGAGTAAGCAACATTCCATGCAGAATTCCCAAAGAGTAGCAACATTCCATGCTACCGATCCAGGGCAAGCAGATGCTTCCCCCGTGTCCAAACCTTTCTTAAAACCAGCTACGCTATCCGCTCTTACCACAACCTCTGACAATGCGTTCCAGAGCTTAACCATTTTCTGAGCGAAAAAATCTTTCCTCCTATTGTTTTTTTTCTATAGTGCTACCACACAAGAGACAGTCCCTTCTCAAAAGAGCTTACAATCCAATTATGACAGACAAACAGGACAGAAGGGTGCGGGTTCGATCCCAGTGCTACTCCTTGTGACCCTGGGCAAATCAGCCAACCCTCCACTGCCCCACCTACCATGGTTACATTGTGAGCCCATGGGACAAAGAGCGAAAGTACCTGATCCATCAAATAGGTAAAGGTAAGTCAACGTTTGATGGATGTTCCTGATTTGAAGTATGCGAGAATATGTCTCACCAGAGCAAGGGTATCCTCAGGTGCCATCAGATTGATTTCTAAAACACTGGAATTCAGTTGGCTCATAATAGCACAGAAGAATAAGAATGCTGATGTTCTATTTTGTCATTTGTCATTATTAAGCCGATGAGCATTGAATCTCTAGCGAGGCTACTGGTTCCCTGAGAGGCTACTGGTTCCCTCTGGTTTATCAATATACGTCCAGTTGAAACTGATGTTATTTTAGGTTTTGTAGGAATTTACAGACTAAGCATTTTAGTCTAGGGCAGTGGTTCCCAACCCTGTCCTGGAGGACCACCAGCCAGTCGGGTTTTCAGGATAGTCTTAATGAATATGCATGAGAAAGATTTGCATATATTGGAGGTGACAGGCATGCAAATCTACCCCATGCATATTTATTAGGATGAGAACCTGACTGGCTGGTGGTCCTCCAGGACAGGGTTAGGGACCACTGGTCTAGGGCACCAGAAGGGATAGTAGAGATTGGTAGGGTTTGGGTAGGCAGACTGGATATGGTCATATTACCTTATCTGCTGTTGTTTTCCATGTTTCCAATCTGGAAACCTCTATAATACCTTGGAGGAGAAAGGTCACAAGGAAGGAGAACACAGAACCATGATGGTAGATAAAGGCCAAATGGCCCATCCACAGCATCCACTATCTCCTCCTCTCCCTAAGAGATCCAATGTGCCTGTGCCACGCTTTCTTGAATTCAGACTGTCCACGCATCTACCACCCTTTCTGTAAAAAAGTATTTCCTTAGATTACTCTGGAGGCTATCACCTCTTAACTTCATCCTATGCCCTCTTATTCCAGAGCTTCCTTTCAAATTAAAGAGACTCGACTCATGTGTATTTACATCAAGTAGGTATTTAAATCATATCTCCCCTGTCCCGCCTTTCCTCCAAAGTATACAGATTGAGATCTTTAAGTCTGCCCCATACGCCTTATGATGAAGACCACATATCATTTTAGTAGCCTTCCTCTCCATCATTTTTATATCTTTTTGAAAGTGTGATCTCCGGAATTGTACACAAAATTCTAAATGAGGACTCACCAGAGTCTTATATAGGGGCATCAATACCTCTTTTTTCCTAGAGGCCATTTCTCTCCCTATGCACGCTAGCTTGGAATAGTCTCCCGGTGAAGACAAAGACTGTGTTTGAATTCAAGAAAGCGTGGAGCAGCATGTGGGATCTCTTAGAAAGAGGAGGAGATAGTGGATGCTATGGATAGGCAACTGGATGGCCCATTTGGCTTTTATCTGCCAGGATGTTTCTATAACCAAAAAGCTCTCTGACCTCACAATGCAAAGAGCCTTAACCTATAGGAAGAGAAGATGCAAATGTTAAGAGCCTTAGCCATAGGAAGAGGAGATAGTGGATGCTGTGGATGGGCCATTTCGCCTTTGTCTGCCATCATGTTTCTATAATCATAAAGCTCTCTGACATCACAATGCAGGTGTAAAGAGCCTTAGCCTATAGAAAGAGGAGATGCAAATATTAAGAGCCTTAGCCAATAGGGAGAGGTGGAGATAGTGGATGCTGGGGATGGGCAGACTGGATGGGCTATTTGGCCTTTATCTGCCACCATGTTTCTATGTTTCTATATTTTTCAGTCTTGGGAAGAGTTGGTTTTTGTGGCTTTTTTTCTAATCCTGCCTCATTTTCCATCAAACTGTGCCATATTAAATCCTATACTAAGGAATCAGTAAAATATAATCACACATCTGTCAGTATCCATGAAATTAATACAATGGAAAGCTGAGGGTTCAGAAGGAATCTCTCACGTTATAATGTAAGGCACTTAAAGTTCTCAAAGCGATGCTGGCAACCTGCCAGAGTGCCACATTATTCTTGCTCTCCCCGTGATTTTCTTTTTCAGTCAGGTCTGTGGGCTCATTTGTTTAATAATTAATTCCTTGCGATAGCAAAGGGGTGGGATGGTTCAGTCCTGTGCCTTGGAGTTTGGGGCAGAAAAACAGAGAAATGTGGTGCCGTGACGCGGCACAGGGAGGGCGACAGTTGCCTGCCTCCAGAGAATAAGGAAGAGAAAAGCACACAGACCCTCAGATTCAGATTAATCATTACCCTGTCCAAAAGTCTAAATCAGCACCTGTACCAATTACACTGGCTCCAGTCCAGCTTTTCCCTCTTACAGTAGCTTTTAACCCCATCTCTGGGCTGCATCCATCCTTATCGTTCTCTCCCACCCTCTACCCAGCATCCCCTTCCCTTCAGCCCGCCATTCATCAAGTCCCTGCTGTCTCAGTCTTCCTACTCTCCTGCCCCATCAGCACTAGGAATAGAAATCCCTTTGGAGGGAAACTGAAGGATTATAAATATCTAGCCTGGGGGGAAAAGGACATTGTCTGGTTCAAATTGCCGGCCACTACACCTTCATGTAAGGGGACCAGGGATTTAGCTCTTGAGTTATCGACAAGTGGACAGAAACTATCTACCTAACAGGGGCAGGCCTCCACCGAGCCCTAGGGCAGGAGCAATTCAATCTAAACTGGAGCTACATAAGAACATAAGAAATGCCTCTGCTGGGTCAGACCCGAGGTCCATCGTGCCCAGCAGTCCGCTCACGCGGTGGCCCAACAGGTCCAGGACCTGTGCAGTAATCTTCTATCTATACCCCTCTATCCCCTTTTCCAGTAGGAATTTGTCTAATCCTTTCTTGAACCCCAGTACCGTACTCTGCCCAATTACGTCCTCTGGAAGCGCATTCCAGGTGTCTACAGAATTTACAGCTAAGTTATCAAATATCTTATTTTTGACTGCTCCGACAGTTAAACCTAAATCCAGTGGTGGAAATGAGAAATTGTAGGAGGAGCTTGGGAGGCTGGGCATCCAGATGGCAGGTGAAATTTACGGCCTCTTTTACAAAGCCGCGCAGCCTTTTAAATCTCTATGGGCTTCGGGGCCGCTAGCGTGGCTTTGTAAAAGAGGCCGTGAAGGTAGACCAGTGCAAAGTGGTGCTCATTGGGAAAAAGAATGAGCTACCGGTATATCATAATTCTCACATTAGGAGTCACGGTTCTCTTATCTTGTTACCCGCATCGAGCTGGAAGGTATTGCGAAATGCAAATTAAGATTTATGTTATGTTATCCTTGTGAACAATATGTAGAAATCCTCAGCTCAATGTACCAAAAATGCAAATAGTATTACCAATTATTAGGAAAACAAACAGAAAAGAAAGTGAATTTAATTTAATTTCCATATTTATTTTCCACTTAACCGCAAAGTCCCAAGTGGGTCACAATAAGATCTAACACAGTATTACCACTACTACTTATCACTTATATAGCGCTGAAAGGTGTGTGCAGTGCTGTATATTTTGACATTTATAGGCAGTCCCTGCTCAGAAGAGCTTACAATCTAACTTGGACAGACAGACATGCCATATAGGGTTGGGGATGTAGAACCCAAGTTGAGAAGTCAGGAGTCGAAAGCACTCTCAAAGAGGTGGTCTGACTTTTATACTATAGACAGTCCCTGCTCGGAAGAGCTTATAATCTAACTTGGACAGACAGACTTGCCATATAGGGTTGGGGATGTAGAACCCAAGGTGAGAAGAGTTAGGAGTCGAAAGCACTCTCAAAGAGGTGGTCTGACTTTTATACTATAGACAGTCCCTGCTCGGAAGAGCTTATAATCTAACTTGGACAGACAGACATGCCATATAGGGTTGGGGATGTAGAACCCAAGGTGAAATGAGTTTGGAGTCGAAAGCACTCTCAAAGAGGTGGTCTGACTTTTATACTATAGACAGTCCCTGCTCGGAAGAGCTTATAATCTAACTTGGACAGACAGACATGCCATATAGGGTTGGGGATGTAGAACCCAAGGTGAAATGAGTTTGGAGTCGAAAGCACTCTCAAAGAGGTGGTCTGACTTTTATACTATAGACAGTCCCTGCTCGGAAGAGCTTATAATCTAACTTGGACAGACAGACATGCCATATAGGGTTGGGGATGTAGAACCCAAGGTGAAAGGAGTTTGGAGTCGAAAGCACTCTCAAAGAGGTGGGCTTTTAGCTGGGCCTTGAACACTGCCAGAGATGGATCCCGCTGTAGGGATTCGGGCAGCTTGTTCCAAGCGTATGGCGTAGCAAGGCAGAAGGGATGGAGTCTGGAGTTGCCAGTTGAAGAGAAGGGTTCAGAAAGGAAGGACTTAGCAGCTGGGATTATAGGGTGAGATAAATGAAGAGAAATAGTGAGGGGCATTTGGAGTTTGAATTGTATTCGGAAATGGATGGGAAGCCAATGAAGTGACAGTTAGAAGACATTGAAAAAATATAGTCAAAGATCTTTCTGGAATAACCATGTATTTTATTGCCCAATATTAGATAAATTTCTTATTTCATGGATAATGAATCCCAAAGCTCTGCAGCTCTGCCCAAAAGTGTTCTCTTCTTAGAGGAGAACAATGTCCAATCGTTGCAAGATGGTATTACCAATTAGTGGGGCAGGGTAGTGGTGCTCTTCCTGCTTCTTCCTCACCCCTCATGCCACACTCACACCCTCCCTTCCTCCTCTTTAAATATTCACCAGCATGAGCAACTTTTCCAGCCTGCTGCTTGCACTGGCATTGGCTTTCCTTCTGATGCCACTTCCTGGCCCCATGACCAGGAAGTGATTTCAGAGGGGAGCCAAGCTAGAGAAGTTGCCTGTGCTGGCGAAGATTTAAAGAGGTGGTGGAGAAGGGGGGGAAGGGGAGCACAAGCATGGGGGGGGGGGGCAGAGAGGTGCCAGTGGCTCCCGTTTCCCCCCCTTACTTCACCACTGTTATCAATAACAGTTCTTGAGAAGAACGCAAATGCTTAGTTGATTGATATACAGTAATCAGATCTATCAAGTAACCTAAACATAACCCATATAACATTTTTAAAATAAAAATCACACTTTTAAATTTGCCTCTTGCTTCAATTGGCAACTAGTACAATTTTTGCAATAGCAGAGTAACATGATCAAATCTGTTTTCCCTTAGAATAAGTTATAATGCCTTTGTCACGCCATGGTGTAATTCTGTTTCAGCTCTTGTACATAAGAGTAGAAGCACTGCCCTATTGGAACAGACCAAATGACTATCAAGTCCAGTTTCCTGTTTCCAGCAGGTCACGGGATACCTGTCAGGATCGTAAGAAGAGTAAAATAGGATAAGGAATAAGCAGTGGATTTCCTCAGGTGTACCTGAATAATGGTTTATGGACTTTTCTTCCAGTACCTTGTCCAAAACTTTTTAAAAACCCTGCTAAGCTAACTGCTTTTGCCACATTCTCTGATGATTTACTATTGAGGTATCTGTTCTATTTATCACATATTGATTATATATACACACAGAATATATTTGCAAGCATGGAGAAAGAGAAAGTGCTCTTTGTAAAATGCTCTGTAGACTTCTGAGTTTTCTCCTTAGTACAGGCAGTCCCTGGTTTAAGAACACCCGACTTATGTCAAATTTGTACTTACGAACAGAGGTCCTGCCTCTCCCTTTCTGTGTCAATGTGCCTCTTCTTCCTCCCTTCCTGACCAAACATGACCCTCCTCCTCTGTTCCTTGTTCCAACGCACCCCTTGTCATCTTTCCCTCTGTTCTGTGTCCCAAATTCATGCGTCCCGCGGGTATGTTCTTCTTCTGGCTGGCTTCCTCCTCCCATTGCAGTTCTCTTTGCAAAGCCATGACTCACGGCTGACCTGACAAGTCTGACCCCTTGTGCCTCCTGCAGGTGTTTACCTCCTCTGGCCGGCTTTCTCCTCCCAGTGGCACTTCTCTTCACGAAGCCGCAGCCGCTGGTTCATGGCTGACCCGGAAGCCTTCCCTAATATCAGAGGGAAGGCTTCTGGGTCAGCTGCAAGCTATGTGCCAGAACCAGCGGCTGCGGCTTTGCGAAGAGAAATGCCACTGGGAGGAGACAGCTGGCCAGAGGAGGAAAACACCTGCAAGAGGTACGAATTTGAAATGCAGAATGGAGGGAAAAATGATGAGGGGTGGGTTGGGATGCAGAAGGAAGGGAGGGAGCACAAACTTCAGACAAAGGAAGAAAGGAGACAGGGAGCATGAACTTGGGACACGGAGGGAGGGAGGGGAGCATGAACTTGGAACTTAGGGTGGAACAATGGAGGGAGTGAGGGAAAGAGATGCCGAGGTGGGGAGGGAATAAAAAGGAATAATTGTTGGGCATGGGTGTCTGAGTGAGAGGGAAAGAGATATGGTGCCCATGGGGAAATGAGGAAAGCGTTGAATTTTTGGACATAGGGAAGGAGAGAGAGATGAGAGGGAGAAATGTTGGATGTGGTGGTAGAGAGGGAGCAGTGGGACAGTGAAGAACAAAAAGAAGTGTAAACCTCCTCCTATCTTTTCTTTCTATTTAAACTACAGTACTTTATTTTGAGGACTGTTTCTTTGGATCCGAATTACATACTTGTTCTTAACCTGGGGACTGCCTGTATTAGCTCATGATAAGTGTGAATTGGACAATCTTTGAAGATTTTCACCGCCACAGATATTCAGAGCCCTTCAAGAGTAACATGTGTAGATGAAGCACCAGATTTGCGCTGGAGATTTCCTGTGCTTGTGACAGGAGAGGAATGAGCTGAGCCCTGTCAAGAAAGAATACTCCCACCCTCCACCAACCCAATGACGTTTATCAGTAGGCACTTCACGATGCTGACCCTTCATAGTTCTGCAACATGGAAATCCTGAAAGATGTGACATCATTTCAGCACTAACGCAGGACTGGGAGAGTCTGCACAAAAATCAACCTTGTCAAAGGATTATATTGTCTTCCTCATGTGCAAAATTTCAGCTTGCTTGGACAATATTTAGAGCTCACCCCAGCATGCACTGTTTGCTTGAGTATGTAGGTGATTGCGCAGAATTTGTTTGTTTGGCATCGTCTGGTTTGCAATCTGCACCCGAAAACTGGCTCCTTGGGAAGTCAGTCTGTCAGCTGTCGACTGCCACGTGGACTGGACGCACTTATTCAGAGCAGTTTCAGATGACGGCACGACGACTTGGCTTTGTTTGTCAGTCTTGTGTAGAACTACTGCTAGTAATTATTTCTATAGTGCTACCAGACGCTGTACAGAGTCACAAAGAAGAAGACAGTCCCTGCTCCAAAGAGTTTACAATCGAAACAGACAAACAGGATGTCATGGATACAGTTAAGGGGAACAGTTAGTCTGCTGGCTGGGTTGGTGGGCAGTGGGGAGCAGGGTTATGGGTTAAAGGTGGGTTTTCAGTCTGCTTTGAAACAAGGGAAGGGGCAGGACAGACAAACTCGGGTAACTTATTCCAGGCAAAGGGGGCAGCTAGATGAAAGAAACGAAGTCTGGAATTGGCAGTGGAGGAGAAGGGTAACGTTAAGAGCGACTTATCTGAGGAACAGAGTTCTCTGGGAGATGTATAAGGAGAGAGAAGCGAGGAGAGATATTGAGGGGCAGCAGAAGGTCAGCAATAAGATCTTGAACTGTATACGATGGCAGATAGGGAGCCAGTGAAGTGACTTAAGGAGAGGGGTGACATGAGCGTAGCGAGGTTGGTAGAAGATGAGTCGTGCAGCAGAGTTTTGCACAGATTGCAAGGGGGAGAGGCAACACTGAGGGATACCAGTTAGGAGCAGATTGCAGTAATCTAAGCGTGAGGTTACAAGATCTTGGACAAGGGTCTGAGTAGGGTGCTCAGAGAGGAAGGGGCAAATTTTGGTGATATTGAAGCGACAGGTCTTAGCAGCTTGTTGGATCTGCGTAGAAAATGAGAGGTCAGAATCGAAGACCACTCCAAAGTTGCGAGCAGAGGAGAATGGAACAATGACAGTATTATTTACAGAGATGGAGAAAGGAGAAGGAGCAGAGAGTTTAGGAGGAAAGAGGAGCAGCTCAGTCTTAGACATATTTCGTTTCAGATGATGGCAGGACATCCAGGCAGCAATGTCAGCCAAACAAGCAGAGAGTTTCTTGGACTTTAGGTGAAATTTCAGGTGTAGAGAGGTAGATCTGGGAGTCATGAGCATAAAGGAAATACTGGAAGCCATGGGAGGAGATCAGGGCACCGAGGGAAGACGTTCAAAAGTGGACTGATGTGCCAATGGGAATTAAGGCTCATACAATGATGTTGAACTGCTGTTACAAACGAGGCGCTCACAGCCATTTCCAGACATCTATGGCTAGCAGCACTTGCCTTTCGTGATGACACCACAAAGCCACGAATGGTGCAAAGCTTATAGTGTTCACTGTTGCCAGACTTTCCACAACGTCTCATTCGTATAGATGAAATGGAACCTGTGACCTCTGAAAGTTGTGTTTGATCTCTTGATTGAAGGTGGATCAACAGAAGCGAAAATACTCCTGAAGAAACATCCCACAGAGTGGACTGACGATCCAGTTTTCAAAGAACTTTGGAATCGGGCATCCAAACTGACTGTTAATGATGCAGCAGAACGAGGGATAAGCCTCATTGAAAAATACAACGATACTTTGACAAAAGATGAAGAACAGAAGCAACTTATTCTTTGAGCACCCACCAAAAGAAGTTTCCTTCTGCATCAAAGGTGGCTCTTATGTCATACACCGTTGATTATTTGTCAAGTGCAGAAAAATTACAATATTCGTACTGTTAAGCTTAGCACGGCAAGGTGAGGCAACTCCTAGACTTTGTTTGTTTTAAGTAAAATTTTGTGTATTTTTCGTTTTTATATAAAGGAAGAAAATTAGCCTTGTGGACAAAGAAAATGTGTTAATTCAATTTTTGGACCACTCAACTGGGAGAGTGCCCTATTTTCTCATGCTAGCTCTTGACTGATGACTTGAGTGCGGAAGTGACGTAGGGTCTCTGCAGGTGATCAGTCCTCATCTGTTCCTCCAGGAAGCTTCCCAGAACCCCTGATGCAAGATCTCCGAGTTACACATGCAGAAGAAGAAAAGCCTCTTCTGGCATGACTTTGGCTTCTTTAATTCTCACCTGCTATGAGTTTAAACTTTTTAACTTAATGAAAGTCTATACATGTTCAAGGCTAAAGGCAGGGCTGGGCGAGTTTATCCTGAAAAGATGGAGCCACTTACTCATCCTACTGAGATTGCACTGAGCTGAGGGACAAGTTTGGACACTCCTGGGTTTTACCCACTGCATACAAGCAGTTGTACACCTCCATTTCTTAAGGAAATCAGGCCTATGAATCCATGCAGACAGCGCTAAAAGTAGGAAGGGATAATTTTGACTTGAAAAAAAATAAAATCCATCGGTTGGGCAGACTACATGGACCATTCAGGTCTTTATCTCCTGTCATTTATCACACTGGTCATCCTGTGCTGGATGAGAAGGAGGTCCAAAATGCACTGGGAGGGGAGGTGGAAAGGTTGCACTTGGGTAACACCTCATGATATCAAGAAGTTAGATGACAGTGATATCTCAGCAGTGATCAGTTTATCTGGTGTCTTGGAGATCCAATGTTAGGATAAGGAAGTTTCGATTTCTTCCACGTTCTCACACTCCAGATATACCTCATATTCCTCGACATCGGAGAGGGGCAAACCATTGTTGGGCTGCTCAGAGACGGTGCTGCGTGTGGTAATTCTGGTAACACTAGGGGAATACTTCCGGGATGCTGACCTCTTTAGCCTGCCATGGCACATCACTTCCTTGAACATCTCCCGGAAACGTGTGGACATCAGATTGTAGAGGACAGGATTAACAGCCGAGCTCAGGTAGAAGAAGACGCCGGAGATGACGTGGACAAAGGCAAATATTTCATGCCTTTCACCTGTCCATGTGTCAATAAAGCTCCACATGAGACGATCTGTGTGAAATGGTGCCCAGCAGATCCCAAACATCACCACCAGGATAACTGAAAGTAAAGCCACAATATAACATTAGTATAATGGTATTCTCCAAACATGCAGTGGAAGACTTGTCTCAAAACCAACCACCCCTCCAGGACTCCTATTCACCAAAACTGCCACTTATTGCTTGACTCTACGTTCTGCAATCGGATGAAGTCATAAGGAAACAGAATATAGACTGGGCTTATAACTCCAATTTTATTGTGCAGCAAGTTAAAAAAATGATGAGATGAAAAAGAGAAGACATTATAACATAGTGGTATCTCTAGACAGAAATATTTGGGATGGCAATAGGGGTACAAGCTATGTACAAGTGGTGCTAGCCCCCAAGGACATCTGTGCTTAAATGACCCCCTCCCAGTTCATTTGAGCCATCTAGTAAAATTAGCATTATAATTGATAGAATCCTATCTCATCCTGACCAATAGACAAGTATATTTTATACATATATGTGACATGTCATGTTATTATTTAATAGTTATTATTACCCACTTAGGAATATATTAATGGACAGGCTATAAATTAAACTTATGAAATAAAATCATTCATTACACTCTGCTATGTGGGAGAGAAGTATATATTCTATACAGGACTGGATAGAATCTCAATATGGAACCCGCGCACACTCCACATTCCATCAACAATGGAGCTAAGAATCTCAGTATAAAACCCGCACACACTCTACATTCCATCAACAATAGAGTTAAGAATCTCAATATGGAATCCGCACATACTCCACAATCAAGGTAGGTGGTCCAGTCACCAAAGGGATCGAGGGGGTGGCCACGGAAACAGAGGGAGAGCTGGGACAGAGCACAGAGGTATCTGTACAGACCGAGGCCATCCCCACAAAAATGGCTACAGTTTCTACGCAGACAGAAACGACGGATCAACTAGAGAACAGCCTTTTACAAGAACTGAATAGCTTGAGAGAGGAGGTCATGCGCTTAAGAAGTATCCGGGATGACGAGGCCTACATCGATGATGTCATCCAGGAACTGTCCCAGATCACCGTACAGGAACCTGGCAGGACCATCCTCGGGACGCCCAAAACCACCATTCCTGCTTCATTGGGACCAACAATTGGAATTCAGGAGGAGGCTGACGACGCTGACTCCTGGCAGCTGGTAACCTCCTCCACAGGCAAACACAAAAAACCTTCCTCATATACTGTCTCTTTTTCTCACACACAGGGTAGTTCTACATCAACCCCGCAAATCCCATTGAGGAACAGATTCCAGCTGCTTCAGGGAAGACCTGACAATGAGGAACAGGAAGATATCCAGCAGGAGGTTCCGGTCCCAGAGACATCAGTACGGTCCTCCCCTAAGAAGCGTAGAGTGGTGGTAATTGGGGATTCAATGCTGAGGGGCACGGAGGGCCCAATCTGCAGACCAGATATTCAATCGAGAGAGGTTTGCTGTTTGCCAGGAGCCAGGATCCGGGATGTAACCGCCTGCTTGGACAGTCTCATCAAGCCCCAGGACCACTTCCCCATGCTTCTTATCCATGTCGGAACCAACGATACCGCCAGGAGCACCCCGGAGAGGATACCTGAGGACTTTGGTGCCCTGGGTGAGAAGCTGAGGAGGTTGGATGCACAGGTTGTGTTCTCCTCGATCCTTCCAGTAAGGGGCAAGGGAAGAGCCAGAGAGAATCGGATCCAGAAGGCAAACGACTGGCTGCAAGGATGGTGCAAGGAGATGAACTTCGGGTTCCTGAACCACGGAGAGGCACTACAAGGACTACAGGGACCAGATGGGTTGCACCTGTCCAGCAGAGGGAAGAACGTCTTTGGACACCGATTAGCCCGCCTACTCCATAGGGCTTTAAACTAGGTAAGTTGGGGGAGGGTACGGGCACTAATAACCTATCTAATGAAGTAAGCTGCAAATACCATTCAGGATCTGAGGTATATACACATAGCAATCATGGATCTGGGGGGGGTGCTCACATTTCCGTGTTCGGGGGGGATACTGACATTTCCGAGTCCGGAGTAAGTTCACACTGTGTTTCAGGGTCTAAGGAGAATACACACATTGCAAACAATACCAAAGGAGCCGATGGAGCTCAATCGGGAATATCACTAGATAGCCATAACAAACCTAGGATTTGGAAGGCTATGTACGTCAATGCCCACAGTTTGGGCAACAAGATTCTGGAATTGGAGACGGAAATGAGGGGCGTCGACCTAGATGTGGTGGCGATATCCGAAACCTGGCTTACAGACTCTCACAGGTGGGACATGGTCATACCGGGTTACAATTTGTTCCGCCGAGACAGGGAGGGCAAAATGGGAGGAGGGGTAGCACTATATGCCAAAGATGACATCAAAGTTACCAGAATCACAGATGTTAGGTACACAGGGGAATCCCTTTGGGTAAATTTGGCCAGGGGAAAGGACAAATGCCTGTACCTTGGCATAGTATACAGACCTCCAAGGCAACAGGAAGACCTTGATATGGAATTAATCGAGGACATAGAGAATATCACCTTGCGTGGGGACACAGTATTGATGGGTGACTTCAATATGCCTGACGTGAATTGGAACACACTTTCCTCTGCGACCGGCAGCAGCAGAAGGCTATTAAACTCTATAAAGGGAGCAAGACTCAAGCAAATGGTTTTGGAGCCAACTAGGGATCAAGCGATTCTAGACCTAATACTTACCAACGGAGAAAGTGTCACAGATGTCTCTGTGGGAGACACGCTGTCATCCAGTGACCACAACATGGTATGGTTTAACCTCAGAAAAGGTTTCACCAAATCCAACACATTAACTAAGGTCCTCAGCTTCAAGGACACCAACTTCGAGGACATGGGGGAATTCATCCATCAGTCACTGCAAAACCAAGCAGAGACTGATAATGTAGAGGAATTGTGGTCAACACTGAAAGCTACCATACACGAAGCAACAAACCGATTTATTAAATCTGTAAGTAAACGACGAAGAAAAAACAAACCACAGTGGTTCTCTACGGAGGTCTCCAACCTCATAAAAGAGAAGAAAAGAGCATTCATCTCCTTTAAACATTCAGGGAAGCAGGGCTCCAGGGAAGACTATCTGGCCAAGTCAAGAACCGTCAAAACAACAGTCAGAGAGGCCAAATTGCAGGCGGAGGAGAATCTAGCAAAGAATATCAAAAAGGGCGATAAAGCATTCTTTAGGTATATTAGTGATAGAAACAGGAACACAGGAGGGATAGTACGCCTTAGGAAACCGGATGGGAACTATGTAGAATCAGACTCCGAGAAGGCTAAACTGTTAAATGAATACTTTTGCTCAGTTTTCACCCGTGAGACGCAGGGATCCGGCCCTCAGCTACCAACAGGGGATAGCTCGATAGACCCGTTTTGCAGCTTCGAGTTTACGCCCAGTAGTGTTTACAGTGAACTATCCAAACTCAAGGTTCACAAAGCTATGGGGCCAGACAACATACACCCCAGAGTACTCAGGGAGTTAAGAGACACCTTGGCGAAACCACTATCAACACTCTTCAATCTCTCCCTCGGCAAAGGAAAAGTCCCGCTAGACTGGAAAACGGCTAATGTCATTCCACTCCACAAAAAAGGAAGCAGGACGGAAGCTACGAACTACAGACCAGTGAGTCTCACATCAATAGTAAGCAAACTAATGGAAACTCTAATCAAGCACCAATTGGATACGGTCCTTAACGAGGGGAATCTGCGAGATCCCCGTCAACATGGGTTTACAAAGGGGAGGTCCTGTCAATCCAACCTGATCAGCTTCTTTGACTGGGTGACGAGGAAGCTGGATATTGGGGAGTCCCTGGACGTCGTGTACTTAGATTTCAGCAAAGCATTCGATAGCGTACCACACCGCAGGTTGTTGAGCAAGATGAGCTCTATAGGTTTGGGAGATACCTTGACTACATGGGTGGGGGACTGGCTGGGGGGTAGACTTCAGAGGGTGGTGGTGAATGGCTCCCCCTCCGAAACGACAGAGGTGATAAGTGGAGTGCCGCAGGGCTCGGTCTTGGGCCCAATCTTGTTCAACATCTTCATAAGGGACTTGGCTGAGGGGCTTCAGGGTAAATTAACGTTATTCGCCGATGATGCCAAATTATGCAATATAGTGGACAAGAACACAACAGGACCTGACAACAAATCCAAGACCGATAGTATGGCACACGACCTCCTCCTACTGGATAATTGGTCCAGGACCTGGCAACTAAACTTCAATGCCAAAAAATGCAAGGTCATGCACCTTGGCAACAAAAATCCATGTAAGACTTACACTCTTAATGGTGATATCCTAGAGAGAACTGTAGCGGAACGAGACTTAGGGGTAATCATCAGTGAGGACATGAAGACTGCAACTCAGGTGGAGAAAGCTTCATCTAAAGCCAGACAAATCATGGGTTGCATACGAAGGAGTTTCGTTAGCCGTAAGCCCGAAGTCATAATGCCATTATATAGGTCCATGGTGAGACCCCATCTGGAATACTGTGTACAATTCTGGAGACCACATTACCGCAAAGATGTGCTGAGACTTGAATCGGTCCAGCGAATGGCCACACGGATGGTCACGGGGCTCAGGGATCTCCCGTATGAGGAACGGCTGAATAAATTGCAGCTCTACTCCCTAGAGGAACGCAGGGAGAGGGGGGACATGATCGAGACATTCAAGTACCTCACGCGCCGTATCGAGGTGGGGGAGGATATCTTCTTCTTCAAGGAACCCACGTCAACACGAGGGCATCCATGGAAAATCAGGGGAGGGACATTGCATGGCGACACCAGGAAATACTTCTTCACCGAGAGGGTGGTGGATCGATGGAATGGTCTTCCGATGCAGGTGATTGAGGCCAGCAGTGTGCCTGATTTTAAAGCTAAATGGGATCGAAAGGTGGGATCTCTTCGCAAAGGGAGGTAGGGAGGGTCATTGGTGTGGGCAGACTTGATGGGCCTTGGCCCTTATCTGCCGTCACTTTCTATGTTTCACATTCCATCAACAATGGAGCTAAGAATCTCAATATGGAACCCGCGCACACTCCACATTCCATCAACAATGGAGCTAAGAATCTCAGTATAAAACCCGCACACACTCTACATTCCATCAACAATAGAGTTAAGAATCTCAATATGGAATCCGCACATACTCCACATTCCATCAACAATGGAGCTAAGAATCTCAATATAGAACCCGAACATACTCCACATTCCATCAACAATGGAGCTAAGAATCTCAGTATAAAACCCGCACACACTCTACATTCCATCAACAATGGAGCTAAGAATCTCAGTATAGAACCCACACACACTCCACATTCCATCAACAATGGAGCTAAGAATCTCAATATAGAACCCGCACACACTCCACATTCCATCAACAATGGAGCTAAGAATCTCAATATAGAACCCGAACATACTCCACATTCCATCAACAATGGAGCTAAGAATCTCAGTATAAAACCCGCACACACTCTACATTCCATCAACAATGGAGCTAAGAATCTCAGTATAGAACCCACACACACTCCACATTCCATCAACAATGGAGCTAAGAATCTCAATATAGAACCCGCACACACTCCACATTCCATCAACAATGGAGCTAAGAATCTCAATATAGAACCCGAACATACTGCACATTTCATCAACAATGGAGCTAAGAATCTCAGTATAGAACCCGAACATACTCCACATTCCATCAACAATGGAGCTAAGAATCTCAATATAGAACCCGCACACACTCCACATTCCATCAACAATGGAGCTAAGAATCTCAATATAGAACCCGAACATACTCCACATTCCATCAACAATGGAGCTAAGAATCTCAGTATAAAACCCGCACACACTCTACATTCCATCAACAATGGAGCTAAGAATCTCAGTATAGAACCCACACACACTCCACATTCCATCAACAATGGAGCTAAGAATCTCAATATAGAACCCGCACACACTCCACATTCCATCAACAATGGAGCTAAGAATCTCAATATAGAACCCGAACATACTGCACATTTCATCAACAATGGAGCTAAGACCTCTATATCCATAAGGAAAAAAAATAATTGTGGGGGATCACCTCAAGAACAGTAACACACTGTCCTTCCACTGTTGGACAATTTGTGAAACAGAAAACCCTACTAAAAGACATTCAAAATCTGCATAGGAAAGTTATGATTAAGTTAATTATTAAACTTGATATACCACCTTTCATAATACTTATAAGAAATCAGTTCATAGATTAAGAGCTAAAGGAAAATGAATGGCAACACGCTGACAGGAAAAGAAAACCTGATAGAAAATTATAGGAAAGTGACAGGGGCTGAGTAGCAGAAAACAAGAAGAAAGACGAGCAGTACAAAGGGAAGGCAGAAAGACAGACATAGGAGGTGCAGCCATTGATCAGTCACCAACCGTCGGCTCTAAATTTCATGAGAGATAGTTCTGTGTGTAGCAGGAGAAGGACAGCATCCCAGCTGAGGAGCTATATGGCAGCTGGAATCAAGCGATGGAGAATGAACTGGCATGTGGGGAGTGATTGAGATGATAGGCATGAGGGCAGACCTATAGCAATGTGAAAACATTAGGACACCCCATGAACTATTCAGTTCTTTCTTAAGAAATGTTCACATATCGATGTCAAATCTTTTTTTTATTTATCTCTGGAAAAGAAAATGATGTATTTGCAAGTAAATAACAAAAGTTTTCCTTGATTTACTCATGAAACAAAAGATATCCATAAAAATGTGTATTATAACTGAGGAATAAATTAGGACATCCCCCACATATCCTTCCACTTAAAGTGACTCAAATCACATACAGGTATATCACATCAGGTGCACATGATTAGAACATCATTACCCAGCAATTGAAGGTTTGCCCTACTTAAACCTCAGATATTTAGTTTGGTGTGCTCATGACTGCTGCGATAAGAATGAACACCATGGTAAGATCAAAAGAGCTGTCTGAGGCCTTCAGAAAGAAGACTGTAGCAGCTTATAAGTCTGGAATACAGAAGTTCAGATTAAGAACATAAGAACATAAGCAGTGCCTCCGCCGGGTCAGACCATAGGTCCATCCTGCCCGGCAGTCCGCTCCCGCGGCGGCCCAACAGGTCACGACCTGTCTGCATCACCAGAAGGGGCTCCCTTGCCACCTTGGTTTCTCATTTAAGTCCTATCTTCCCATCGTAGTCCTAACCCTCCGGTCTTGCACATGCACGACCTGCATTAGATTAGATTTTATAAATTTCACATAGACGTGTAGACTCCCTCCACCCCACCCTGATTCCAACCATGTAAACTACACACTAGCAATGACACAACGCATGCATGTAGGTATTCTGGTCATTTGCCTGCACATCCTGGGCCTAAATACTGATGAGTTACCCCTTTATGTGGAATGCATCAGATCTGGCTCTTCAAAGACGGTTAAAAGCTGGACTCATCTTTAGTAGAGCCGTATCCAATGCATTTGGTCCTTCATTTTCTCCTTCAGGACTCTCCACTTTTAAAAGACACCTCAGCATTTCTTTTGCTTTCACAGATGTAACCACGACTGGCAGCTTCTTTTTCTTTGTAGATCCCAGGTACGTTCTCGGTGTCGTCCTCCTGCTTCTCTGGACCATGGCCCCTGTTTCTCCTTTTCACATGTGCGATTGCCCCCTCCCAATGTGATTTCGTTTCAAAACCCAGACATAGTGCCAGGTTTTGAAAAGCCGACTGGACCTCCGGACATGTCCTCAAAAGGAGGAGATTTCTGGGGAAATCTGGGTGTCTGGTAACCCTAGGAGGAGAGAGAACATCTTATACTGAAACTTAGCAAGAAAATTACTGGTTTGTTGCCTTGAGCACGAATGTGACTGTTGGGCAGACTGAATGGACCACACAGGTCTTTAAGTGCTGTCATTTACTATGTTACTGTGCATGTTATTATTACTTGTCAATAAATGTAGCCAGCAGCAATTCCTCAGGCCTTAACCCCTTCACCACCATGCCAAATTTATACCCCCAAATTCACCGTGAAAAAAACAATACTTTTTGGATTTCAGTTTTAGTGGCATAGCGAGGGAAGGAGACACCTGGGGCGATGGCACCCGGCATTGCCGAGCTGTGCGTCCCCTTCTTTCCTTCCCCGCTATGCACCCCCACCAGCATGCCTCTTCAAATGATTGCCAGTGGCAAGCAGCATCTCTAAGCTGCTGTTCCCGCCAGCTTCAAATCTCCCTCTGACATCACTTCCTGGTCCTGTGACCAGGAAGTGACATCAGAGGGAGAGCCAAGGCTGGTTAGAGATGCTGCTCATTGCCAGTGAAGATTTAAAGAGGTAGGTGGGTGGGCGGAGAGGTGGAGAGGAGAGGTGCCAGCACCCCCAAAAAGATGCTGCCCGGGGAGGTCCGCATCCCCCATCCCCCTCACTACTTCACTGTTTAATCTTACTGGGATATAAATCTCACTCTTTGGATGGGCCACCCTTGACCTCTCTGTACAGCACGGTGACCCATCAAATGCGTGGACAACAATTGCACGCCAACAATTGTGCCCCGACATTGGTGCGCTCCAACAAATGCACGCACTGAATGGGAAGTGACCCGACAATTGCGCCCCGAAGGGTACTATTTTGTCTTTTTGAGAGTTACAAAGTAACTGTCTTTTTTGAGGGAGGGGGGGGACCTCCCCTCCACTATACTCAAAACATTCATTTCCTATCTAGTGTTAGGGTTAGGTTTACATCATGATTATGGGAACCCTTTTAGTGGATATCTGGAAGGCCCTGATTTGCTCAGACTCCTCAGACTCTGTCCCTTGGGAGGGGCTTGAAGTGCCTCAGACACCTCAAGCCCCTCCCAAGGGACGGGGCCTGAGGAGTCTGAGCAAATCAGGGCCTTCCAGATATCCTTGATGGGCCACAATTGTCGTGCATACACTTGTCCATACGTGCAATTGTGCACAGATATGTCGGTGTACCGTACAGCACAGGCAGAAACAGTGAAGCTCTCTACACACACGGCTCTGGCACAGCAGAAGTACACTGCAAAGCACAAGCTCTGGCAGGGCTGCTTCTGTACACTGAACCTGGACTCAGTCAAGTCCTGGCAGAGATGAGAGGGCACAGGAGGAGGAAGAAATATCTTTTTAATGAGAAATAGCCTTTCCCTCACAACGCTGCATATAATTCAATTATTCACGTATTTAAATTCATAGAGCATAAAATCAATCCTAAGACAAAAGTCTTTGAACTGGCTCCCAGGGGCCTGTAGAGTACATGGAACATATTAAATGTGAAACAATTACCTTATAATAATTACAGGCGTATTTCCAAGTCCTGTCGCGCTGCTGAAGTGTGGTTCTTCTTGCATTTCCACTGAGGAGGTTTTATCCTTTGGTTCAGTCATCCACTTCAGTCGCCAGCACAGACAGAAGATGTTGTACAGAAGTCGACCATATAAACACAGCTGTGCAGATGAGTTTACAATATCCTTGAGTCTTTGTGGGTAGCGAGTTCCAGATTTTTGAAGTTTGATATTCGAACAATTTGATATGTGATGATTTGTATTTTATTCCTTTTAGTATTGGGAAGGATAAGATCATCTTGTCGGAGATTCAATGATCTGTGGAGCTGCCTAATAGTTTTGAGAATCTGGAGATGCTTTTGGGGGCGTCTCCATATAAGGATTTACGTGTCAAGAAGCATAGTTTAAATTCTACTCATTTCTCCACCCGGAGCCAGTGTAATTCCTTCAGTAGAGGTGTAATATGATCAAATTTTGACTTATAGAATATTAGTCTTGGCACTGTATTTTGTATCAATTGAAGATTTTCATTAATTGGGGGGTGGGGGGGTGTTCCTGGTAGTAGAGTATTACAGTAGTCTAACAGGGATAATATTATCCTATAATGATGTTGGAAGAAATTGGGTCTAATCTTTCTTAGCTGTTGCAGTCTTAGGAATGATTTACTGACTAGGTTATTGATGTGATGTTCTAGAGACCCCCCAGGACTCTGTGCAGATTTGATCATCTATGCTATTGTACTCTCCTGACTCAAGCTCCTGGAACCCACAAGTCCTCTGTACATCCAGAAAAGAGGCTGAATTCGAGCAGATTTGCAGCTTGGTGTAGTAGCATCAACTGTCAAGGCTTCAGCACAAGTCATCTTCAAGTTTCTTAGATGTGTTTTGGAAAAGGTGATGCCATCTGATTTCGAGGGTCTGACTGTCTGTCTGTCTGGCAGTCCATCCACCTGTTGTACACGTAGCTTTCTTTGTGCGGAAGGAGATTTTAAGAAGAGAGCAGGAATTGGGAGCACTAGAAGCAGATGAGCGGTGACCAACAGGCCAGGTCCTACTTCCCAGAAGAGAAACAGGACGTTCTGATTTACCTCTTTTTAGAAGACTGTGCAGGTGTCTGGATGGCTTTTCAAAACCCAGCTCGGGGCCACGTTGGTAGGGCATCTGCGCAAGTATGAATGCAATGTGGTGACATCTCACACATGCAGGCAACATCATTGTGTCATACCTGCGCACGCTCAGAGGCCATCCAAACATGGCTCTGAATTCGAGGAGAAGAGGTTCAGAGGGCAGGTCTGGGGCCGAACAGGGCATGACTTGGGTGGAACTGGGCGGGCCTGGGGGCAGAGCCATGCATCCGGATTTTATGGGCCTAAAATCTGGTAACCCTAGGCAGGGCTCAAAGTTGAAAGAGGAGGAAGAGTAGAATCTGCAGCTGCACAATTTGGAAATGAAGTCATGGTGGCAAAAGACAAATGCGGGATCTGTGAAGTCACAAGTTGAGTCTCAAATGCCAGCAAAGCTCTCATGCACCCACATGTGATAAGAGGAGCAACAAGAAGTGCTCAGATGAGAGTAGGGTTACCAGAATTTTATTTTATTTTTTAATTTATTTATAAGATTTCAAAATAATATTCCAAGCATAACATCTTGTACAGAAAGTGTGATCAAGACATAAAATATAATTAGTATTAATCAAAACCCCGAAAGAAACTATTTAACCTGAACACACTCAAGTCCTCAATAAAATGGATCCAAGATTAAGGAAAAGAGTAATTAAATTAAGAACATAATCAATGCTAAGTATACTAGTAATCTGCTGCTGAACATGTAGTTCTTGATGTTGTTCCCACATTCTGAAGACGCTTTAAGGAGAGAAAACTTACTACAATCTACAAAAACATATCTCATTGAACGATATCTAACAACACAGTTTCAGGGGTATCTAAGAAAAAAATGTACCCCCTAACTGAGTAACCCCATGCTTTAACATCAAAAATTCTCGTCTTCTTTTCTGAGACTCCCTCAGGACATCAGGGAATATTTGAATATGGCACCCCAAGAAGTCTTTAGATCTGTTCTTGAAGAAAAGTTTAAGGATCCAATCCTTGTCTGGAGCCAAAGAGAGAGGCTGGAATAGCCACTTCGCTTTCAGATTGTTCCAATAAAGCGGAAACGTCCAGAGGACCTTCCTGTGAGTTAGCATCATCTTCTTTATTGTGTGGATCTTTAGATTTAATCGGCAAATAATAAGCCTGTGTAAGGGGAGGCAGTGAATTTTCCGGGATCTTCAAAATTTCCAAAAAATAACGTTTTACCATAGCTTGAGAAGAAATTGAGGAAATCTTAGGAAAATGGATTAATCATAAGTTATTAATTCGACAATTATTCTCAAAGGCTTTCAATTTTCTCCTTATCGCTAAATTATCTCTTTCAAGTAAATCTTGATTATGTTTAACACTTTTCAATTTTTTATCAGTCTTTTGAATATCAGATTTTATTAAAGTCATATCTTGGCTCAGAGAATTAATTTCTTCTTTACGATTTTCCAATTCTTTATTCAAATGTTCAATTCGGGGGTTAAAAGAATTCCCCAAATTCATCATCAAATCCCAAAGGGCTTCAAGGGTGACTTGTGGAGGCGCCTTGAACCGCAAGGTAATGGCGGAATAGAAATCACTAATGTAATGTAATGTAATGTTTAACAGGAAAAAAAGGAAACTACAGGTGTGCTTAGACATTGTTCTTTCAACTGTTTTACCTCCTTAGAGCCTTGATCCTCCATAGCTCCAGATAGCCCAGCAGTAGGTTCATTCAGGAGGAATAACTCACTCCCAGATATTTCAACCGGCAAGCCCTCCAAAACACTGGCCTCTCGAGACGAGAGCTCTTCCTTTTTGGGTGTACTCTCGTCTCATGATGAGCTGGCTCCCAACGGCAATGGCTGTAGAGGTAGCATCCTGACGTTGGGGCTCAGAGTAACATCCAGCCCAGGAGTATTCATCGCGGCACTACTCTCTTCCGGTGTACCCTGCGAGCGAATCCCTGAGATTTCTTGCTCTTGTTTGTGGCGTCTGAAAAAATCATCAATGGTAGCAAGGGGAACCTGTAAGCACCAGGAGGCACCGCCGACGCTTTTTCCCCTTCTCTTCGGCATCCCGAAAGAGAGACAAAAGAGGCAATCACAAGCATCCGCACAACAGTCAGACAGAAGCAGCCACCTTGGATCGTGGTTTTTCGGGTTACCAGAATTTTCTTATTGGTGGAATGAGGCATTATAACATCACAATATCAGCTCAAGTTACCAGAGACAGAAACTCTACACTCTAAGGGGGAAGTTGTCAATGTTATTACACTTCTCCTTTCATATCTGCGGGGGTTAGGGGCAGAGTCAGCCTGCAAATATGGAAAAATCATGAATAACTTTTAGGGTCGACTCTGACCCACCTCCCGCCACCCTCCTGTCTCCCGGACTTCTCCACACCTTACCTGGTGGTCTAGCAGTGAAGTGGGGCAAGAGCAATCTTCCTACGCTCCTTCCCTGTGCAGAGCCATCAACAAAAATGGCTGCCATGAGTTCCCGTGGTCTCATGAGACTACAGCAGGAACTCTCGGCAGCCATTTTTGTTGATGGATCTGCATGGGGCAGGAGCATAGGAAGATCGCTCCTGCCCCACTTCACTGCTAGGTCACCAGGTACAGTGTGGAGAGGTCCAGGAGGCGGGGTTGGGGCTGGATTTAGAAACTCGCAAATAACTGAAGTCTTGAGTTCTAAATTTGCGAATTTGGAGGGAGAAGTGTATAAGTCATGCTGTTATAACATAAAATCAATTCTAGACTGCATAACCGTTAAGTTCTATGTGGTTAATAAAAAATTAAATAATAAAGCTACAATTGAATATGAGAAATGATAATTAACATTTTCTGTGTACAGTGTGCTTTGTGTTTTTTTAATTTTGTGGCTACCATTATTTATTAAGATTATATTGCACAAAAATCTGGAAAAGAAATAAGTTTTTAATTGTTTCCTAAAATGTAAATAAGAAACAGAGAACAATAGAAACTCTTTGAAATTCTTGTCCCAAGTGGCTGCTTGATAAGAAAGAATGCGCTTGTGATATTTTTTAAATTTACAGCTCGAAACGGGTGGAAATGTGAAAAGAGCATGAGTTTGACAAGAAAACTTTGTGTTGAAATATGGAAGGAGTTAGCAGCCCCGCTTTAAACCCACGGGTTAAAACCACAGGCTCGCACAGAGGTCAACGCTGCCCTCTACTGCAGGAGTTGTGTTGCGCTCGCTTCCCTCTGTTTTTGCTGCGAGAGCACCTGTAGAAACTGTCCTGTCATATGTTTGGAGACGTGTACTGCTTGAACAGAGGGGCATGCAGGGCGGCAGAGAGCAGGAAAGGAAGTGAGCCCAGTCGGTTCTTTGGTGAATCGAGGACTTGACCTAAGGATACTTTATAATAGATACAGCCTAATTTGAAGATGATACGTGCACAGGTCCCATATTAATCAATGAAGCCTAGTTATTAATATAAAAACCCATTACACATACACATGGGCACAAACACATCTTTGTTTCTTACACACACAGCTGAAGTGATGCCTTGATGATCAACAGTGGCTTGGAATGGTGATTTACACATTTAACACATTCAAAAGTGTCTGCTCCAAGGATTACACAGAGTTGTATTGTGTTTGCTGAGGGTGTGCATGGTTTATGTGTGGGACTAAGGACTATGGACTTTTCCTCCAGGAACTTGTCCAAACCTTTCTTAAAACCAGCTACGCTATCCGCTCTTGCCACAACCTCTGGCAATGCATTCCAGAGCTTAACTATTCTCTGAGTGAAAAAAATATTTCCTCCTATTGGTTTTAAAAGTATTTCCCTGTAACTTCGAGTGTCCCCTAGTCTTTGTAATTTTTGATGGAGCGAGAAATCGATCCATTCGTACCCGTTCTTCTCCACTCAGGATTCCGTAGACTTCAATCCTATCTCCCCTCAGCCGTCTCTTTTCCAAGCTGAAGAGCCCTAACCGTTTAAGTCTTTCCTCATACGAGAGGAGTGCCATCTATCTGTGTGGGCCTGATATATGTGTGAATGTTTATGGTTATTTTTATTTGATGAGTGTATTATATAAATATACTCATCCACACCTGTACACGCACAAACACGTATGCTTCGAGTACCTGTTTACTAGTCAATGCATCGTAAACTGTTTTGATATCTGTGGAGAAAAGGGGGTGTATCAAATAAAAATAACCATAAACATTCACACATATATCAGGCCCACCCAGATAGATGGCACTCCTCTCGTATGAGGAAAGACTAAAACGGTTGGGGCTCTTCAGCTTGGAAAAGAGACGGCTGAGGGGAGATATGTCTGTTCACGTGTTCCCAGTGCGTGATTTTGCGTCGCTGGACCTGCTCTTAATAAACAGCTTTCTTTGCTTTCATTTTCACTTCATGGTCTGGCGTTTGCTTCCAAATATGGCCCCCAAGTGTCCGGAGAGGTGACTTACAAGCATCTACAGGGTACGCCAAGTGCTAACCCTATTTCCCCTATAGGATCCTTTATTCACTTTCCGCAGTTTTGAGGTGCAACGTGTACTGTGAATCTATGGTAATTTCTATTTCCCCCATAGACTCAGCATTTCTTTATTTGCGATTTCACGGTTCACAAGCATTTTCATGAACTGTACTACTGCAATTAATGAGAACGGATTGTATGTCTTTGTGTTCATGTGTGTGTGTGTGTGTATACTGTGAGTGTTGCACTTTTCAATTCGTAGTCATGCTGAATGCTAACTGATTTCGTGCATTCGTTTCCCCAGCATGTCTTTTCTAAGTTCAGCCTGACCCTGAGAGCCTCAGCAGTGCTCAGCTTCTCCTAAACCCCACCCCCCAAGAAGGCCTCCAAACTACAGACTTACATAACATCTTAGTGACCTGCCGTCTCCTGCCCTTCTCCTGCTGGATGCGAACTCTCTGGTAGTTGTCACCTTCTCTACTGGTTTTGGCCTCCAGCACCTGTAGCAGCTTCTCTTTCTTCAGCTGCAGGCCAATGAGCAGATAGAGGACACTGATAGTCCCCATTGGCAGAAAAAAGAAGAGGACAGTGGTGATCTGAATGAGAAGATTGTACATCCAACGTGGCTTCACTAGGGTGCAGGTGGCAGAATCGGGGACCACACCCCTGCCAGGTACATCCAGGTGAATGATGCCAATAAGGGTGGTATTGGGAATGGAGCAGAGAACAGAGATCACCCAAATAGTAATGGTGACCCTCTTGGCATGGTTTCTGGTCACCACGTATTTGGCTTTAAGTGGGTGGACAACGGCAATGTAGCGCTCCACACTCAAAGCTGTTACGTTCAAAATGGAGGCAAAACAAACGGTCTCGAAGAGCAAAGTTTTAAAGTAGCAGCCCCCAGTCCCAAAGAGAAAGGGGTAATTACTCCACAGCTCATACAGCTCCAAGGGCATCCCCAAAAGCAGAACCAGCAGATCAGACACTGCTAGGCTGAACAAGTAATAATTGGTTGGTGTTCTCATGATCTTGTGTCTGAGGATCACAATGCAGGTCAAGGTGTTTCCAATGGCCCCCACCACAAAAATGAGAAGGTAGATGACACAGATTGGGGTAAAGAAGCTGGATCTCCTAGGGCCTAGGTATTTGGATTGCAACTGCTCTATGGTAAGGTTAAAATCCTCAGGTTCTGGAAAATCATAGCCACAGCCTGGGTCCTGATGGCTTTTGTTGCACTGGTCTTGATAGCCATGCCTATGTGTGAGCTCTCTCTGGTGAAGTACAATTTCCGTACTGGAAGAGTTGGTATGTGAGTGCATCATTTTCACTAGTCATCCAATCTGCAAAGAGAAGAGGGTGGATTCCATTAGACAGACGAACCTATGAGTGCATGACTGTCACCCTCCAATTGCAACGTCATAATAATATAGTAACATAGCAAATGACGGAAGTGGCCTACCCGGTCTGCCCAACACTCACATTTATTATCAAGGCAATGGTGAACCAACAATCCAGTGCATTGGTACACTTTACTTGCTAAATTCCACTAGATGTCATCCCCTCCCCCGAGATACGCAAGACCTGTACTCAGACGATACTTGCTCCTGATTCAGTCCAGCTCCTGATTCAGTCCAGCATCACCACCATCACCACCACCACAACTCAGTTCTATCAATCCTAATTACAGTAATGCCAGCACACTCTATTAGCACAAGGTAATCTGTGCTTGCTAGTCTAATTATAACAGTCCTATAAATAACGAGAATATTGAGCTTTCATTTTCCAATATAATTACCATGTGCATCTGCCCATCTTCACAGTAATGACTATCAACTCTACAATGAGATGCACAGTGTCAGATAGACAAAAGGTGGTACAGTAGGTTGGATTCTAATAAACAAACTATCATCCATCATTTTCATAGTTGCCACCATTAAAACTTCAGCAGTAGACCCTACAGAAGGATGAGCCTCTGCAGAGCCCTAAGACGTAAGGCTGTAAGAAGATAAGGAAGTGATTTTAGGAGTTTTACACACAAAGAAGTCATAAATGGGCATATACATATCGGTAGTGAGATTAGAAGAGGCACTGCATTTTATTAATTTATTGTGATTTCTATCCCGTTCCCCAGTGTTTCTCAACATGTGGTAACATACCCTTAGGGGTATGTGGGCTACTTGTTGGGGGTACGCAGCCTGGCCGCCGCGGAGGAAATTCCCGCTCATCCATAGAAGTCACCGCTGCCGCAGGGGATCTCGCCTTTTTGCCTACCCCCTGCTGCTGTCAGGGATCCCTCCCTTCCTCCCTGCCCACCCGTTCCCCCCCCGAAGCAGACCCAGTTCTTGTTCGAGCTGCACTCGGTCGTCCTTCAGTCTTCAGCGACACTCTTTGCAGGGATGGTGCAGGCAGTAATATCCATACTGCGCATAAATAGCTGACCCGGAAACCTTCTCTCCGACGTCAGAGGAAAGACTTGTGGGTCAGCCACGTGCAGCATGTGAATCGCTGCCTGCACCATCCCCGCTGAAAACAGAAGGAGCGAGTGCAGCTCAAACAAGAACTGGGTCAGGTTCAGGGGGGAAGGAGGGCAGGGAGGGTCCCCGGACACAGCAGAGGGCGGGCAGGAAGGCGGGATCCCTGGAGACAGTGGCGGCTTCTACAGATGGGCAGCTACTTACTTGCAGGGAGGGGGAGGAGGCACAACATAGATGAAAGGGAGAGGGCATGAACATGGGACACAGAAGAGAGGGAGGAAGGGGGCATTAACTTGGGACATAAGAGGGAGGGAATAGAAAGGAAGAATTGTTGGGTATTAATGTGTGAGTGAGAGGGAAAGATGGTGGCACATGGGGAAAGGAAAATTGGTCATAGAGAGAGGAGAGGGAGATGCATGGGGGAGAGAAGGATGAGAGAGAAATGTTGGATATGGTGGTGGAGAGGGAACAGAGGTACAGATTGAAGGGGATGCAAAGGGGAGGAATGTTGGACATAGTGATGGGAGAGATGTGGCATTGTGCTGGGGAGGGGTGATAGAAGGAGAAATGGGCATGGGGCTGGTGGGCAGTGATGAAAAATGCTGCATATGATCCAGGGGATAAGAGAGGGAGAAATGTTGGATGTGACAGTAGAGGGGGTGGGAGAGATGCCTGGATCTCTCAAGACAGATGGGAGAGAAAGAGGGAGACTTGTTGCCAATAGCGGTGGAGGAGAAAGGAAGAAAAGTTGAACTCATGGAGGGACAGAAAGAGATGTTGGTTGGGGAAGGGAATGAGGAGGAGAGGAAGCATGCGGGAGGCAGAAAGTGTTGGACTCATGAAGAGACTGAGAGATGGATGGGGAGGGAAGAAGAAATGTCACACTCAGGGGAAGGGGGAGAAGGCAGAGAGTAAAAAGTTGGACTCATGGAAGGAAAGAGAGAGATGTTGGTTGGGGGAGGGAATGAGGACTGGAGGAGAGGAAGCCTGAAGGAGGTAGAGAGAAAGAGATGTTGGACTTGTAGAAAGCAGGGAGAAATGTTGGATGTGGCATTAGAGGGAGTGGAGGAGATGCTCCCTGGATCTCTCTTTCTCTCTCTCTCTCTCTCTCTCTCTCTCTTTCCCCATTTCCTTTGCAGCAGGGGAAGGAATGAGAGAGAGAGAGAGAGACGTTGCCAATGGGGCAGAGGAGAGAGGAAGAAAAGTTGGACTCATGGAGGGGCAGAGAGAGATGTTGGTTGGGGAAGGGAATGAGGTCCAGAGGAGAGGAAGTGTGCAGGAGGCAGAAAAAAATAAATATTGGATGCACAGTCAGAAGGAAGTGCAACCAGAGATTCATGAAATCACCAGACAGCAAAGGTAGGAAAAATGATTTTATTTTCAATTTAGTGATCAAAATGTGTCCGTTTTGAGAATTTGTGTCTACTGTCTATATTTTGCACTATATTTGTCTATTTTTCAATAGCTGTTGCTAAGTTGACATTGTATATTTTAAAGTCATCTGCTTGACCTCTTTGAAAATCCCCCAAATATAAATGATAATTAACATTTTTCAGTGTAGTGTGTAAGCGGTTTTTTAATTTTGTGATTGCCATTATGTATTAAGATTATATTTTGTGTATATGAGAAATGGATGGAAGAAATTGCATTACAATTAGTACTATTATTATGGGGGTGGAGTCAGAGGCGGAGCTTGGGTGGGTCTGGGGTGGGAGTATTCGGTTGATATTTATTAGACTTAGGGGATACTTGGCTGGTATGCAGCTGGTTCCATAGCCAAGGGATAAAGTGAATATAAGGAGCGCTTATGAGCCGTTTCCATCTAGAGAGATCTTTCCGGGGGGATGCATAGTTGTCTTTCTGCTTCAGAGTGGAGGGGGCGATTGGGGGTGTACTGGTACAGCTTGGATGTGATAGGCAGGGCTTATGTCATGGATTCTTTTGTGAGCTATTAGAAGGGCTTTGAATATGCAGCATTTTTTGACAGGTAGCCAGTGTTCTGCTTGGGGTCGCAATAGTTGAGGCCATATAGTAGGCGGATCGCTGTATTGTGGACTCGTATAGAATAAACATGCATAAAACAAAGTCATAAAACACATAACGATTACATACACCAAGAAAAACCTACTTTTTCTAAATTCCAACTAAAAAGCAAACTAACCATTGTAGTAGGGCCCGAAATCATTGAGCTCTCATTTATACGATCTGATTGTTGATATTGCTGTGTTGTCGCTCTCAGTGTAAGACCTTTCTTTGCTTCCAGGTATATTTCCTGGAAGAGATTTCAATGAGCCAACAATGTTTTCTACTTGTGTGCTGAAATGTATATTTTATGTCTTGCTTATTATTGGATCTCGATTATTGTTTCTGTACAGTTGACTACTGGATTTGTCTTTCTTACATGCTGCACTTAATAAACATAGTTTGGAAAAAAAAAAGAAGCAAACTAACCATCAAATCATTTATTACACAAAGACAATCTTTCAAACTGTTGCATGGTATGATTTTATATTTCTGCTTGGAGGTAAAGTATATTAATTTGACGAACTTAAAGTAAAAATGGCTCCTGAGCCAGCCATGCACAGCCATCTTATCCAGGTGTTGTGTTAAATGCATCTACTCAGTGAAACACAAAAGAACAGCCAGGGTGGATACCAATGCTAAAGAGAACTTTATCAATCCACAAAAGCATGGCTGGGTGTGCCAGTAAAGGAAATACCCCCCCAGTCTGCAAGAAAATTTAATCATGACATCATCGGCCTAGAAAGACTGGACTGCTCTATGATTGGATGCGATGTCATCCTCAGGGATTGGGTTCTGATGCCTCATGGGAAACACCCACATCTATAAAGCCAGATCCACGCTCCGCCTTCTTTCTCATTTCCTTTTCCCTCGGACCAGGCTGGACTCTCTCTCATCGACCATGTGCTTAGATCTCCAACTAGGCCATGCAGTTTCTTTTCCATTGCAAAGACTTTTCTACCAGTATTTGTGAGTAACTTTAATCATTTGACCTTAGTAAAATCTTGTCTTGTGTGGAACTATTTTCCCTGCTTAACGATCCTATTTGTTACTTGTTCTACTGGCCTGTTTTTATCATTAATTATGCTCTAAAAGAAATACATTTTTGTCAGTTTGCATATAAATGTTCTGAGTCTTAGTTCTTGAATAAATATTCACATAAGAACATAAGAATTGTCGCTGCCGGGTCAGACCAGTGGTTTCAAGTTTCAAGTTTATTTGTTATTTGATTGATCGCCTATCACAGTTACTAAGCGATGTACATAAACTATAAATATAAGGTAAACAATAGCAAGAATATATAAAAATATAAAAATCTTTTAAAAATAGACAAATTACAACAGGAAACACTAGGATAGAAGGGAACGAAATACATTTTATGATAGGAAAGGAAGAACATTTAAGGGTAATATACAAAGGGAAAGGGAAAACAAAATAGTTTATTGGGAGTATAATACACAATTAAACAAAATGAATGGCACCTATAAAGAGCAATTGGCATTTCAATTAGATATTGAAAGCGTCTTTAAAAAGAAAGCTCTTAAGTTGGCTTTTAAATTTATCAAAATTTTTCTCCTGTCTTAAGTAAAGTGGGAGAGAGTTCCAAGTTTGTGGTGCTGTAACGGTAAAAATATATTGCCTTCGTGTATTAATCATTTTAAGGGTGGGAATAACCAATAAAAGTTGTTCATTCAATCTTAAAGTTTTTTGAGAAGAATATGGAATTAAAACTTTGTAAATAAATGATGGAGTTTTGTATAGCAATGATTTAAAGGTGAGTAAAGATAATTTATAAAGAATGCGGTGTGCCACAGGGGGCCAATGTGCCTTTTGAAGTAACGGGGTGACATGATCAAACTTTTTGGCCCCCATAATTAATTTGATGGAAGTGTTTTGGATAATTTGTAATCTTCTAATTTCTTTTTGGGCCATTCCTTTGAATAAAGCATTACAGTAGTCAATTTTTGAAATAATCAATGAATGAATTAATGTATTTAAAGATTTGGGACAGAGGAATTTTGAAATAGAGCGGATTTGACGTAACCTGTAGAAAGTATTCTTGACCACAAAGCTAATGTGGTCATGATAAGTAAGATTTTCATCTAAAATGATACCTAGTATCCGGATTTTATTTACTTGTTTGAGCGTAACTTCTTGTATATTAATAGAAACCGCTATTTTGTGATTTTCTTTCCAGGGAAAGAGTAAAGTGTTGGTTTTATTAATGTTTAAGGACAATCTGTTTTGGTCCAACCATAGATGAATATGTTTAAGTTTTTCATTAATGGTGGCAATTTCTGATGGATTATTAGGGTCAAGGGGGTGTAAGAATTGTACATCATCAGCATAAGCGAATACTGAGAAACCAATAGATTGACAGAGAGTCATAAGGGGAGAGAGGAAAATATTGAACAGGAGAGGAGATAGGATAGAACCTTGAGGAATGCCATAGGAACTGGAGAAACTCGAAGACATAGAATCATTAAAAGAGACTATAGAAGTTTGATTATCAAAATAGGACCTAAACCAAAGAAGAACTTGCTCGGAAATGCCAATAGATTGTAATCTATTTAATAAAAGATTATGATCAACTGTGTCGAATGCTGCTGAAAGGTCTAGTGAAATCAGAAGGACCATCGTGCCCAGCAGTCCGCTCACGCAGCAGCCCCCAGGTCAAAGACCAGTGCCCTAATTGAGTCTAGTCTTACCTGCGTACATTCTGGTCCAGTAGAAACTTGTCTAACTTTGTCTTGAATCCTCCGGAAGAGTGTTCCAGTTTTCTACCACTCTCTGGGTGAAGAAGAACTTCCTTACGTTTGTACGGAATCTATCCCCTTTCAACTTTAGAGCGTGCCCTCTCGTTCTCCCTACCTTGGAGAGGGTGAACAACCTGTCTTTATCTATTAAGTCTATTCCCTTCAGTATTTTGAATGTTTCGATCATGTCCCCTCTCAGTCTCCTCTTTTCAAGGGAGAAGAGGCCCAGTTTCTCCAATCTCTCACATATATTATACTTAATATATATTACAGTTAGAAACAGGCAGAGCTATATTCTTTCCTGTATAACTATTTCTTTATAAATTATATTCCTGTCTTTGAGAGTGATATATTGATTTGGAGGATTTCCATTCTAATAAATCCCTCCATTTAATAATAATTCTATAACAAAATGATCATAGGTATCTGAAATGGTTCCTCCTAATAGAATAGCAAGCTATATATCACACAGTTTGATATACTGGCATTATTAACAAAAAAAGTAAAATCAAAGTGGTTAACAATAGATAAAAATCAAAGGGAAATAAAACAACACAACAAGGAAATGGATACTGTACAATTAACAATACTAGACACAAAATGACAATTGAGGGCAGGAAAAGTTTACAATATTAAGAGGTAAGAACAAGAGGATAGGGAAAAAAAATGCAAGAAGAAGAAAGCAAAGGAAGAACAAAACTGAAGTGTTAAGAACTAGGGTCAAATGCCAATTTGAAATAATAGGCTTTCAAAAGTGATTTAAATGATTTAAGATATTTTTCTGTGCGCAGATATAGCGGAAGGGAGTTCCAGAGCTTTGGGGCCATTACAGAGAAACTAGAATCTCTGTAAATGTCTAAAAAGAGCTGCCTAATTGATGGGATGGTCAGTAAGGATTGATTGGAGGAACGCAGCTCCCTTCTAGGAGAGTACGGAATCAGATGAGAAAATAAAAATAGAGGAGAACCAGAATCCAGTATCTGAAAAGTAAGGAGGTTATATTTGTAAAGAATCTTGAAGGAGATGGGAAGCATGGGCTCAGGTTTGCGAAGCGGAATAATATGATCGAATTTTGAGCGACGGTAGAGAAGCTGCAGTGCATAGAGATGATAAGAAACGGCCAACTGTGAGAAAACATATAATACAGATCCCTGAGGGACACCAGGATCGATAAAGCACCAGTCAGAGTCCTTCCCCAACCACTGTATCTGGAAACTTCTCTCAATTACGAAAGAATGAAACCAATCCTCAACTTTCACGCCAATGCCTAATGCTCTAACCTTAGGAGTAATATTTGATGGCAAACACTGTCATTATAATAAGAATAATATTTTATTTATATCTTGCAATACCTTTCAGTTCAGAGCGGTTTACATCAAGAAGAACTTCCAAACGCAGCAAAGATACATACATGAACACATGCCTGAAATACATTTCTAAACAAATCTATCATATAAATAAGTTTTCAAAGATCTTCTCAATTTTAATCTGAAAGAGAATTTAGTAGCAATTCACTTATGGTTTTGCCCCAAATACCAGGAATCTTTTGTAAACACATCCTTTCAACATAGGAAATGAGAACAAAGAAGCTCCGCGTATATGTCGTAGATTCTCAGAAAGTACAAAAATGTTTTGAACGATAAATAGGTGCAAAGTCTAACAACGCCTTATAGCATAAACATGCAGATTTAAATATAATTCTGGCTTCACTGGTAACCAGTGTATGTTTTTTATAATATGGGGTGTATGTTCAGATTTTTTCAGACCAAAGATCTCTGAAGTTTGAATAATTCTTAGTCTCTTGAAGGTTTTTTTGTAAGATCCCAGGTAAACAATATTACAATCATCCCAAATACTTAATACAAGAGATTGAACCAGTAACCTGAAAGATGAAAACTCAAAGTATGACTTTGAGTCTAATTATAACAGGCCTATAAATAACAAGAATATTGAACTTTCATTTTCCAATGTAATTACCATATGCATCTGCCCATCTTCACAGTAATGACTATCAACTCTACCATGAGATGCACAGTGTCAGGTTGGATTCTAATAGACTATCATCCATCATTAAAGGACAAAATTTCCAGAGGTGTCTAGATTTCTTAGCCAGAATATCCATGTGAGCTTCAAAAGTATGTACCGAGCCCTACGTGAAGCTCCTCTGTTTGACCCTGCTGCTTTGTGAAAGAGCTGTTGCCACACGATGTGCTGCCCTATACACGCTTCTTTCCTGCCCCTTATGTATATTCTCCAAAAGACTTGACATTACATCGTGACCCTCTGCACTTGCACCTCCCTGTTCTCATCCAGACCACCTGTACTGTTTGTGATATGTAAGATTTACAGCCCATCAATCAAACCTTTGCCAGCAAATCTATATATATATAAAATCGGATGGATGGATGTATGTTCCGGCATAACTCCGAAATGCATGGACAGGTTTCAACCAAACTTATCATATCAAACATATCAATTACTATCTGGGAAAAAATACTGTGGGGGTGACGTAAAGAATCATCGAAAAAGACAGATATTGCTTTGGCCAATGGTGTGAAGCTTGTGGAATGATGTCACAGTCAACAGTATATAAGGAAGTGCAGCTGTGGTGTGGTGTGGTGAAGCCTAAACAGAAAATTTGTGTGATGTTATTCCTCAAGTGAATTTATACCCGAGCAACGCCGGGTGATCAACTACTTACCTAACAAAACATTTGAAATGACAAAAATCCACACTACAGCCACAAATTTAACACCCACAACTCCTACTAAAACAAAGCCACCCATGTTCTTACACAGGAACAGGAATGATGCATGACATTGATCCCATCCAAACCTTGCTCCATGTGCCACATCCACAGTATTACCCAGTCCAGGATTATTGCAATATTGCGTGCCAAATACACAGCCTTACAATCAAATTCAGATCATCTCTAGAGAAACTCCACACTAAAATGTACCTAACACAGAACATTGCCTTCTGTTTCGGTTTGCTGTACTGAACTTTGTTTCTTGTCCTCTTCTGGATAACTAATGTTGACCTCGTCACTCCTCATTTAATTGCTAACATTTGGAAACTATCTAGGTTTTTAATATATAGAATATATATGAAATAACTGGACCTGAACCTACCAGTAAAAGGCCACAAGCCAAATCTTTAATAAATGCATATTTAATCCATCCTTTGTAGAGAAATCTTTTACCCTCAGGAATACCATGAGTCTCCCTTCCCACATCAGGTGTAATTCGCCGCATGGCAAGAGGAGCAAAGTTCTCCCAGTGTTTTGGAGGTTTGCAATCTGTTTCTACTTCAATTGTTCTTTTGAGGATTCTTTTTGCCTTCATTAAACTGCTGAAGAAAAGGAGAGTGAAGTAACTCATCATATTTGGTGACTGACCCCCTGTAAGAAGCATCATTTCATAACAACAGAGAAAGCCTTGTACCCTAGCATGGACCATGCCCAAGGGAAATACAGGAAGCTTCACAGCACCTTCTACTATGTTTCCCAGCACTGAAAACAGACTCCCCAAACCTCTCCATCCATCCAGCAAGGCAGCACGGATTAGCAGGTCAGAATTCCAGCAGAATCCGTAATAAGGCAGGAATCTTTCCCTTAGTCCTCTGCTCCTCCTACTGTATGGATGTGTAAGCTCAATTAAAGCTATGACTTTCAATGACAAAACATAGGTACTCCAAAAAATGTATATGTATATAAGAAAGGAAACAAGAATTCAGAAACTGATGGAATACTACAAGATTCAAGTCTGAGACTTATTAATTCCAGACGCCATGAACAGAAAGGAACGGAAGTAAAATTCCTGCTGCTAAAGTTTAAGCTGACAATTTAATAATTTTCTTGAGCCAATTCTGCTTTTTCCAGTCCCTGGTGTATCCCTGGAAGAAGTCGATTTATGTTTGGCGAAACGGGATTGAACTGGTGCAATCAAACATTTGACATAAGTTTTTTTTGGCTCTTTCTGTTACCATTTGAAATAATTTTTTGTGCAGTTGAAACATAAATAGTAAAATTATATTTAAAAAAACAAATTATTAAATATAGAAAAATCATTTAATAACAAATCAAATCAAATAGTAAAAGAGGATTTTTTAAATATAGAATCAGTGATTGAAATCTGGAACTAAGTCTCAGACTTGAATCTTGTAGTATTCCATCAGTTGCTGAGTTCCTTTTTCCTCTCTTATATTCATATACATTTTTGGAGTACCTTTGTTTTGTCATTGAGCTTGGGCTACCTTTTGGCTTTCAACCACATCTCACTGGACTTGTAGGTTTTCATGGGTCCTTTCTCTTACTGAACTACAAACTATGACTCTACCTGTTCCAAAATTATTTTGTGCTGCATTTCTGAGACTGTAGGCAGCTCATTGTAAGATGATCAGCGCTGTAATACCAAAGGTAATGTAACATCATTAAGCTTATAGAACGGCCTCTCCAAAGCACCAGTTTTCAATTATTAACCCAGTTAGAGGTGATGGTCCTCAAAAGAAAGAGTTATTCATGCTGAAACATTCCAGAGTGGACATCAGCCTTGTGGAGTTTTAATGCCTCTTCCCGCTAGGGGAAGATCAGTTTGATGGCTCACACAGTGACTGTATTATGCATTGCTATGTGAAGGATCCAGGTTCGATAAAATGTCCCTCCCTGTGGGAAGTCATGGTCATTGTACCATGCTGACACCTAGTGGTTGAATTTAGGGCTTATGACTGCAGATATGAAATGACTAAGAATCTCCAAAGACTGCGATTGGGAAGATATTTTGACTGTAGTTCAGAGCTTAAGGCAAATTCTATTCAGACCCTGGAGATATTTGCCTGTAAAAAAAGTTTTGTACCTAAAGCAACGGAGGATTAAGTGATGCATCCAAGGTCACAAAGAGGCTCCTCGTGGGGGCTGCGGTGGGATTTGAATTGGGCTTCCTTGGTTCTCAGCCCAGTGCTTTAACTATTTGGCTTCTCTGTCCCTTCTGCACTAAGACTAAAAGCACACACATGTTGCACACTTAGGAACGCGATTAGGGCTAGCAGCTCACCTGCAGATGGACAGATATTGCTATAGATACATTCAGTTCACCTGCCACACCTTTCCCTGACTTTACAGGGACAGACATTATGGTGTTGATGCCTTAATGGGGTGAGACAACGTGTGGTCCCATCATCCTGGATGTTTCTACTAGCATGGCATCATTTTTTTTACTGACAGATGCAAGTTTTCACGGAGCTGGTATCTCTGAACCTCCCCCCACCCGTGCAGACCATACATTAAACCATCTAGCATACAATGAACATTGCGCACAAGAACACACATGTAACTTACTGTAGAGTGAAAACCCCCAGACTACACATTCACAGCAGGAGCAGAGAAAGAGTTATAGATTCCAGCTCAGATTGCCTTTCTGTGCAGAACACACTGGAGGAGTGTGAAATCCCAGCTCCAAAACCAGTACCCACTGAGCCCCAAACTGTCCCCAGCTTCCCACCAGCTGCTCACCTGCATGTGGAAAGCAGCTAAGACTTGAGTCACATGTAGAAGATCCCAGGCACCTCTTACCGCAGCTTCCAGGTTGAAACAGTTTTTTTGCAGCCAAAACTCTGCTGTTTATCAGAAATACAATACAAAAGCATCCTTCGGCAATCAAGCAGCAGCAGAAAGTGCAGGTTGTGGGTGGTTCAGGACTTCAGCCAGGTCAGCAGGAGAAACTTAAGATCCCTTTGTGAGCATCAAACTCGAATCACTGCCAAGAGCACCTTTGAGGTGTTAATTTAAGATCTTGAAACTCCCATTCAAGCTACTTTGGTTTTCTGCAAGTCCATTTTTGATATTTAGTTATGAAAGAGAGAGGAACTTACCTCACTGTCAAACGCCCCCTCTTCTACCAGCTCTGATCACTTGTCAGCTTCATGGTGGCCTGGGGGCAGGTGAGCTGCAAAGGGAAGCCAGGAGCACGTTTCTGTCCTGATCTTAGTGACTGCAGCTGAGAACTCACTGCCAGAGAGGGAGGGAAAGAGACCTGGGTTTCAAGCTGCAGCCTCCTTGATGTTTCACCAGGGGGCACTGCACACACATACATCTGGTATCACTCCTCTGCTACTAGTCTGCAGCTTCTGGCTATTCCGCTCTTCCAAAACTCTTCTGTGTGTATATCTATGTGAAAAGTCCACAAATCTTCTTCAATAGTAGGTGAAGCCTTCGATAGTATGGGGATGCAAAGGGGCTCATTGCTGTACCCTCCCCCCCTTTTACAAAACCGCAATAGTGTTTTTTTAGCGCAGGCCGATGCGCTGAATGCTCTGCGCTAAAAAAACGCTATTGCGGTTTTGTACCTAAGTACATTTTTTTTCCACAAAGCAGTCTATGCTGGAAACAGACGGCCTTCACAGATAGCAACAAGACGTGTGAAATTTGCACTACAGGGCATTTTATTCATAAGGTATTAAGTGTAAAAAATGGTTCTTATGTTATTAGAATTCTTGAAAACAGCTTTTCACAGTTAACTTGGCTCTTCAGCTTTCCTACATTCTTCTTCCTGCTTTTGCCATTCCCCTCGGTATGCCTTTAATAAAGGAAACCTATATTCTGTGTTTTATTCCTTGTCCCTTTACAAAGCATATTACATTTTTACATATCTGATAAATGGTAGTGATCTTCATAGACCACTATTCTTCCCCATACAATCCCCCTCCCCTGTTATCCCAGTATCGAGTGGGTCCCTGAACCATTGTTGACACGACCTACTCCTACTGGAGCGATGGTCTAGGACATGGCAACTCAACTTCAATGCCAAAAAATGCAAAGTTATGCACCTGGGCAGCCAGAATCCATGCAAGTCTTATACCCTTAATGGCGAGATCCTAGCAAAAACGGTAGCAGAACGAGACTTGGGGGTAATCGTCAGTGAGGACATGAAGTCTGCCAATCAAGTGGAGCAGGCTTCGTCCAAGGCAAGACAAATCATGGGCTGCATACGAAGGGGTTTCGTCAGTCGTAAGGCGGAAGTCATTATGCCATTGTATAGATCCATGGTGAGGCCCCACCTGGAATACTGTGTGCAATTCTGGAGGCCGCATTATCGCAAGGATGTGCTAAGACTGGAGTCGGTGCAAAGAATGGCCACCCGGATGGTCTCGGGACTCAAGGATCTTCCATACGAAGAACGGCCTGACAAATTACAGCTATACTCGCTCGAGGAGCGCAGAGAGAGGGGGGACATGATCGAGACGTTCAAGTATCTTACGGGCCGCATAGAGGCGGAGGAAGATATCTTCTTTTTCAAGGGTCCCACGACAACAAGAGGGCATCCGTTGAAAATCAGGGGAGGGAAACTACGAGGTGACACCAGGAAATTCTTTTTCACTGAAAGAGTGGTTGATCGCTGGAATAGTCTTCCACTACAGGTGATTGAGGCCAGCAGCGTGCCTGATTTTAAGGCCAAATGGGATCGGCACATGGGATCTCTTCACAGGGCAAAGGTAGGGGAGGGACATTAAGGTGGGCAGACTAGATGGGCCGTGGGCCCTTATCTGCCGTCTATTTCTATGTTTCTATGTTTCTATGTTTCCTTCCTCTACGCCAGAGCTCCCTGAGCCTCTCAAATCAGAACTTCTATGGTGCCATTTTGAGTTTGGGGTCTTGTAGGTGGGATCGGGGCAGGGAGAACTAAATACTATACAGGTCATGGACTTTCAGTGGGGTTGGGGTGCTGGATCTGTTCCAAGGAATTGGGGGGAGGGAGCTCCGTAGTGGGGTCCCTCCTATGTGAGTAGGCCTGCTCTTTCATGGGGTGGGCAGTTTGTTATACGTTGTGCATCGTATTGTATTTCCTCTGAATATCTACTTATTGTATTCCGCTGAATGTCCAGCTATCTTGATTGTAAACTGCCTAGAAGTCGCAAGATTGTGGCGGTATAGAAAAATAAAGTTATTATTAGTAGTAGTAAGGCCAAGATAATGTACTTTTTAAGTGGTTTTCACTGGAGCAAAGGAAAGCCTGTCTGTCCGTCCATATGTATAAGTTTGTTTGCACTTGAGTCAAGCACACGGCCCCCATAGCAGAGCAGAGTATGCTGCAGGAATCCCAAACCATCCCTATGGCATGAGAAGAAAGAAGGAATGTCTGCCCAGGGAATCAAAAGGAGGAATGAGAAATGGGAAAGGGAGGAGACAGTGTGTTAGGGGTGGATGAAGGGAGAGGAGTGTGCAAGGGGAATGAGAGCATCTGGGTTGGGTTGGGTTCTTCGCACACACCCCAACCCAGATGTTGTCCCCCCACATTACTCCTGCCCACACCCACCACAACTCACTCACATTCTCAAACACAGGACCCCTCAAGGCACACCACGTAGAGAGACCACCCACCCACTCTCACTTCTGCCACTTTAAGAAGACACAATGAAGAGATCTGCGAGGTTAACGAGAAAAAGACGTATGAAACAAGGAAAGACCAGTGTGTCTGAAGCCACAACATGAGCTTCCCCTCCCCCCATTATGGATACAAACAGAAGAAAGTGAGAGGGTAAGAACTGAAGGCATGGTTATTTTAGAAACATGATGGCTAACGTGACCAATTATTGTTTTCCTCAAAACGGGACATCGACTTCCTGTTTCCGGTTGCAACTTCCTGTTCCTGGTTGCGTCAAAGGAGAACTTCAGCAGCCACACGCGACTTCGAGGCTCCTGCTGCTTTGTAGAAAGAAAATTAAAACTGGCAACGAAGGTAAGGGGAAGGGAGGGAGATGCCAGGACAGACGGCAGCAATCGGCAGGAACTAAGGAGGGGGCTGCTGGACCGTGCGGTGACCGCGTGCTTTCCCACAGAGACAAGGCCATTCACTGCTCCTTGGGGTGGTGAATGGCCTTGTCCTCGCAGTGACCATTTTTTCCCCCTACTGTTTTGGCGGGTTACCAGCCACTGTGTCATTCTCTAGTTGCTCTCTTTCTGAAAACGGGACATTTCGGCATCCCGAAGCTGTGCTTGGGGGCAACAGGACAGACTACCTAAAAACAGGATGGTCCTGTTCAAAACGGGACGTATAGTCATGGTAATGATGGCAGAAAGGGCCAAATGGCCCATCCAGTCCACCCATCCGCAGCATCCACTATCTCCTAACATTTCCATCTCCTCTTCCTAAAGGCTAAGGCTTTTTATACCTGCACCATTTTAGCAGCCTTCCTCTGAACCAACTCCATCCTTTTTATGTCTTTTTGAAGGTCCGGTCTCCAAGATTGTACACAATATTCTAAGTGAGGTCTCACCAGAGTCTTCTAAAGGGGCGTCAATACCTCCTTTTTCCTACTGGCCAGACCTCTCCCTACGCAACCTAGCATCCTTCTAGCTTTTGCCGTCACCTTTTCAACCTGTTTGGCCACCTTAAGATCATCACATACAATCACACCCAAGTCCTGCTTCTCGGTGGGTTTGGAAAGGATTTTTGGGTGTTTTAAGGTCAATGGATTTGGTGGTAAATAAAGACAAAACAGAAATGGGATTTAAGATTCAGTTAACTGTGAATGGGACATTAATAGAATCAGTTTTGGATAGTATTAAGGAATTTGGTTAGCCCCAAGCTTTGAAATGATAATTCACGTACAATATTAAGCTCTGTTAGTTGAGAGGCTTAAAATCATATTTGTCATCTTAGGCTATAATTAATATTGTATCTTTTGTTCTTTCTGGTTTTGAGTATTGCAATGCTGTTGGATTTGTCAGAATTTAAGATAAGACAAATACAGACGGTACAGAATACAGCAGCAAGATTTTTGCTGAGAAGACCGAGCTGTTCAAGTGTGTCTTCGCTGTCGAAGAGGCTACACTGGCTCCCGACTGCATGTAGAGTAAAGTTTAAATTCTTACTGCTGGCTTTCAACCTCATTATTTATATGACTAAATATAGGCCAAACCGGACTCTGAGCTCCAGGCAAGATTTACGGTTAGAAGTACCCTCTGTAAGAGAAATTAAAACCGAATGATTCAGGTCATGGATGTTTTGTGTGATGGGTGGAAGATTCCTCACCAAGAGAGCCAAGACTAGAATCTGAGGAAATTGAACGCACTGGTTTCCAAGGAACGTTTGAGGCCTACAGCAAGGAGGGGCTAATGAGATTCTGTGGTGGGAGGGCCTGTGTTTTTATATTTTTAGCAATGTGTTTGATTTACTGGGGTACATGAATTCATTTTTGTAAACTGTTTGGAAGATTTAAAAAAAAAAAAAAAAAAAAAGGCCTGGTTATTGAATTTTACTTCCAAAAGAAAGAAAAAATTGTTTATGGGTCAAAAGACTTGAGTTTTTCTGGCTGTTTCTTGTATTACTTAAACTAAGCATAAAAAATGTGGGCCTGATTCTAGTAACAGCGCTTACACCGACCGATGCCTCTCAAAATGGTGATGTCCACGTGTCAATCGTAAGTGCTGTTAAGAGAACTGTGGCTTACATCTAACATAGGGGCTGTAATGGAGGCCAGGGTTTTGCAGGTCTACATTACTGGCACCTATGTTTGACGAGAATTGTGTCTCCATAGGCGCCTATAGGCACCTAAGGGGGGGGGGAAGGAGGGGAGCAGTAGTTAATGCAGGTTACTGGCAGAAGCATTAACTATACTTCCTGTTTATTAGAATTTTCAGGAAATGGCCCAGTTCAAGAATAAAAATCTCTTAAGAGCCTTCCATGAGATTGAAAAGGAATAACCAACTATTCTCAACATAAAGAAACACATTAACAGTCAGAGGACATTACACAATGAGTCAGGACTGCAGCTGACCCTTAAATACAGCTTCAGCTCTCGAGCCTCTGAAATTAAAACATCATTTTCCAAGAGATGAGAAGCCAGTGGAGGCAAACGGCTGCATCTTAAAGGAGCTGCCAAACAAACTCATTAAGCAGGAGACAAACCCAGTCAATGCTCAGGTGTGGACAATAACCAGCCACCCACACGGAGGAAAACACGTGAATCCGTGAGCCTGAAAGCTGGGAGAAATGTGCACACTGGGTTACGTAATAAGACACGGAATTATCTTTACTTTAGCAATTACTGTACATGTCAATCAAAATGCAGGAGTGGCTGGGGAGAGGTGAACCTAGGGTTACTATATGGCTCCAGAAAAAGGAGGACAGATTGAAACATCCAGGTTTTACTTCCATTGCTTTCAGAAGAAGTAAAGCCTGGATGTCTCAATATGGCAACCCTAGGTGAAAAGATTGATAATTGTGGCACAGGGAAGGGGGGATGCTGCGCCAAGGACTAGATGGTTCACAGCCAGCGAGTAAAACAGACCCAGAGACTGAGCCGCCTCTGGTTGTTGGGGGGGACATGCTGAAGTCAGAAGTTGAAGGCCTGTAAATAATGCAGCATACCTCATCCGCTGGAAATGGCACCAGAACCCAGAAGGAAAATGCTCTCATCACCTGCAATCAATAAAAAGTTCCAGGTCCAGTATCTACTGAAAACGCCAGCTGCAGTGTTTAAAACATTCATACGTATATAGTCAGTGGTGCTGGTGTTTGCATCTCCATTTGGGCACCCCGAGGACAGCAGGTAGAAACCTTTTCTGTAATTAAGTTTTCTAATGACTTGTTGGAACCCATTAAGATGGTTTTCAACAATGAATTGATCTGAGAGCAGGAAGGCGTGGGAGAAAGGCAGGAAGGAGTAACAGTGAAGCATTATGAAGCCAGCGCTGTCAGGCTCCTGAATTCCATCCCAGACAGGAACGCAAAGGACGAGTTAGGACCTGTAGGCTCTAAGAAATAACAAGGTTTTAAGCTTGGACTTTAAACCAGCCAAGGCTTGCTTCTGGCAAAGAGCAGCTGGTTTGGAATTCCACAAGGAAGGACTCAGGACAGCAAAACATGTATCACAGATAGCAGCAAGGTGGATGGTGTGATGAGTTAGGACATGTAGTAAGTTCTGCTGTGATGAACGCAAGCCTCTCGAGAGACAGTAGAGGAGCGATAGTTGGGACAGGTAAGGAGGGTTTTATAAACCAAGACACATGGAGATAGCCAGAGAGGTGACATTATCAAAACATCTGGCACCTGCGAGGAGGTGAACTTCGGCGTTCTGCATGAGTTGGAGACGATGAATATCCTTACGCCTGACACTTTGCAATAGAGCGTCACAGTAGTCGAGATGCAACATTGCTGACGGCATCTGAGCTGCCAGCCGGTGTCAGTGTGCTTGCTGTTACACCAGCTCTAGACCTGGGGTAACGGGGGGAGAGAGGGCATGCATTTGTAGCAGGGATGTGCATAAGTCATGCATGTAACCATGTTCCCTCATGCTCTACTCCTGTAGACATCTGCTTTGCATTTATACCTCACTGTGCCTTTAACCATCAACACTAAACCTGCTCTTACTTGTTTAGTATCGAAGTATTGTACTTATCAGTACAAATAATGGTTCACCACGTGCTTCATTGCAGCCTCCAACTCTGCTATGCAAATGTAGTACAACGAGGTCATTAATATTATCCATGGCATCTGTATGTCTGTCTTGTTTTTTTAGATTGTCAGCTCCTTCGAGCAGGGACTGTCTCCTTTGTGACTCTGTACAGCGCTGTGTACGTCTGGTAGCGCTATAGAAATCATTCATAGTAGTAACGAGGACTCCGGACAAGGCTCTGATATCGCCTGGTGATGCACAAACTGAAGCACTGACTTTTAAAGCTCCCACATTACCGGCTGGTGCTGGGGTGCCGATACTGTTAAAAGCGCATCTCAGGCGTGTGTTTCTGGGGCTGGGGCTGACGATTGCGTGTCATAGAAGGTTCAAAAAAACCCTCCAAAACCTGGTAGACGTCACCTTCATTATTTCAAAACCACGTCTCGAGCATATCTTATGTGCCTTGGTTTGGCCTTTTCCACCCCATCCCCTTCCTTTTCCTCCAGCCAATAGCATTGACAATAAGGTATCCCTGTGATGCACGTCTACAACATGGCATTTATGCCTCATTCCATGGACTATTCTGTGCTTTCTCCAACAACTGAAAAGAGCGACGAGATTGATAAAAGGGATGGAAAACCTTTCATACACTGAAAGATTGGAGAGACTGGGGCTCTTTTTCCTGGAGAAGCGGAGGCTTAGAGGGGACATGATAGAGACTTACAAGATCATGAAGGGCATGGAGAAAGTGGAGAGGGACAGATTCTTCAAACGTTCGACAACTATAAGAACGAGAGGGCATTCGGAAAAATTAAAAGGGGACAGATTCAGAACCAATGCTAGGAAGTTCTTCTTCACCCAAAGGGTGGTGGACACCTGGAATATGCTTCCAGAGGGTGTGATAGGACAGATTACGGTATTGGGGTTCAAGAAGGGATTGGATGATTTCCTGAAAGAAAAGGGGATAGAGGGTTATAGATAGAGGATTACTATACAGGTCCTGGACCTGATGGGCCACCGTGTGAGCGGACTGACGGGCGTGATGGACCTCTAGTCTGACCCAGCAGAGGCAATGCTTATGTGCTTATGTGGGATTTCCATGGACCTCATTTCTATGAGAGGTTCCTTGGGCATCGTTCGTCATTTGGAAATCATTAAATTTACTGGCACTGCAGCGACCCGCAGGATTTTAACAGCAATTTTACAGCATCAGGGTCTAAGTGCAATAAGGGTGAGTCTAAGTTACAGGTCGATATTTCAACCCCAAAGCATTCCTATATAGTCTGTGCTGTGATACATAGTGTCGACTATACGAATAGTATTATTTCACTGTTGCAGTCTTCAGTGGTAGACATAGTCATGTCCTACCCGCGTTCATGCCCTCTGCCACTTACACACAGTCCTCAAATCCAGCCCTCGAGATCCACAATTAATTGGTATCATTAGATTCCATTACAAATTTCATATGTTAGCCCACTGTAACCAAGACAGTTCCAGGTGGTTCACACAACAGAAAACCCAGCATATTCACCAATTAAGTAATTGACAGCATCATCATAAAATCAAGGATCACATAATTAAGGCAACACATTTTGGAAACAAAAAGGTGTTCAGGGGTTTATGGAATTGTCTGTAATTGGTCATATGTCTTAGCTGCTTGGAAAATAAAGGTTATTGAAAACATCTTCTTCTATCTAACCTTGGACTGATTTATTTGCATAAAATGGAAGCAGTGAATGCAAATAGATCTCATGCATATTCATTGCGTAGATCCTGAACACCCGGCTGGGTTGTGGACCTCAAGATGAGAACCTCTTTGTTCATAGCAGCGGAGCAGTGTGTCTGTCTCCTGTGATGTGAGCTTCGAGTGGAACTCCCAGAAACTTCCACTGGATACAGTGGTGGATGGTGTCTCGTTGGTGTGAGATTTGCACCAGCAAAATGGAGGACACAGTGTCTCTGGTGGTGTGAGATCCTGCAGTGACTCCCAGACACTTTCATGAGATACAGTGAAGGACATGGTCTCCTGGTCTTCCCAGGCTGTTTCTGGGAATAATAACTTTAGCTGTACCAATTAAGAATGAGTTAAAAATGGATAAAATGTTGTAACCGCATTATTTCAAACTATGCATCCAGAACATGAGTAGTTGAAAGTCTTTCTGCTCTGTGGTTTGACAGGTCCCTGTGTCGCTGAAGATGCCACCAGGGATTTCATTTACTCTCTAGTGCAGAGGAGAGAGATGCAAAGATGGAGTGACAGGTATCAAAGGGAGAGAGAACCAGCTTCACAGACAGAGACACCAGGAAATACACATAAAACATCTCTTTCACTGATCTGGCCTGTGAATCCCGACAGGTAAAGTCCTTTCAGATGTATATAACAGGAGGATTCTGACAGCAGCTGGGCAAGAAGAGAAATAGCCATCCTGGGGGTGAAAAGCTGCTGATCTCGACTTCGTACCTGGCACTTTACCATCTCTGGAGTTTTGAACATGGTACATTCATCAAAAGTGAATTTCCTGCAGTCCAAAAAAAGGTTTTATTTATTTAAATCTACGCATTTACATCCACAGTTTCAAGCCAAACAAACACTGTAAAATGCAGTAAACAAATAAAATCTCCCCCACAAATTTCCTCAATACAGAATTATTTAAATCTGAAACAAATAACCACAGAGTTATCATTCTGTTTTTTAACATTTTCTTAAAAGACACACGATCTTTGCGTAATCTCATTCCAAAGATTCTTACCGGTAAGTGAGAAAATCGATATTCTAGATTTAACATAACGACTGATGAGCTGGTGACCTGGCGTGACGCAGCTGCCCTTACCGACGGCCACCGACCGTGCACATTATTTTCAGGTGTGTTAGTTCTAAGTTGCCAATGTTACATGCATGGAAATGAGGCAGCTGCTAGAAAAATGTATGCTAATGGGCTCATTAGGTATTCAGCAGACAACTTAATGTTAAGATGAAAATCATTCAAAAATGATAAAAAGAAGTTTCCGTCAACAGAGGGGATGATTGAGAATTTCCAAGGTGAAGCCTGGTATCTCTGGCTCGACCCCTGGCTGTGGACAGTCAGATTAATATTTTGGTAATACTTACTTTTGTCGCAGGATCCCAAATAAATGGCAAAAAAAGGAACCATTTTCTCAGCAATCGCTTTGAATTTCACTTACCTGGTTAGGCATCAAACTTACATTTAATTATCCTAAGCTGTGTTGATGTTACTGACCTTTTAGCATGGCACCCAGTGATTTTTTGTGCGTTACAAGTATTCAATCTAAAACGTAATAAAATAACGGCAAATGATACAATTAACAATGTATCAGAATTGTGCAGTTACTGTGACATCTCGCTACGGAAACAAGACAAAAAGAGGATTGACTCATTTGAGTTTTGGTGCTGGAGACGGATTTTAGGTGTGCCGTGGACCACCAGAAGAGCAAACAAATCGATTCTTGAAGATCAAACTCGAAGCTTATTTTGGTCAGAAGAGAGAGATCACTGGAGAAGGACATCGTGTTTGGGAAGCTCAAAGGAAGCGGGAGCAGAGGGCGACCTGCACTTAGACGGCGGGACACATTGAAAACAAGCATGGGGATGACGCTGGAGGACCTGACCAGACTAGCCCAAAATCGATTTCTTTTTAGATCTGTAATTCATGAAGTTGCTAGGACTCGAACATGAGTCGATGGCACAGGCCTTCAGTGGCTTTAGTCTTGTCGATTGGTTCCTGTAGCACGCTGACCCAGATTAGGATTACCAGATTTTCCATCTAGACCTGCCCCCAGACCCGCTCAGTCCCACCCATCCCCACCCCATCACTCCCTGGTTCTGCCTTGTCATGCCCCCAAGCCTGCCCCAGCCCTGCCTATCCCCCCTTGCAATGCACGGATGCCCTCCTGCTGAAGGAAAGCTTTTCAAAACTCGGACAAAGTGCTGGGTTTTGAAAAGCCATCCGGACCCCTGGACATGTCCTCAAAAGGAGGACATCTGGTAACCCTATCCCAGTTCATCTGCAGCATTTCCTTGAGCTCAGAGCTTGTTTGTAGCTTTGGGTGGAGCTTGTGACAGACCTAGGCAAAAGCCTACATCACTGTGACATCATTAACAGTAAGCTGGTTCCTGTTTGAACACATGAACATCTCTGGGTGGTCAGACTAAAGAGTCTGCATCTTTGCTGTGTTTACCACTCTAAGGGCTACTTATTTTTGCCTCACCCTGTAGAGCAGATGGGGGGGAATTCTAGCTCTAGTCTAGCAGGTGGGGGCTGGGCAGACGGTCTGCGCTAGAGATAGAAGGGTGTTTGTTTGGTTTTTTTTGCCATGACTGCAGAGGGCTAAGCTTGAGGTGGAGTGAACTTTTAAATATTACTTTAAACAGATCCGCTGTTATTCCACGATAAGAAGCAGAAGACTTTTATAACATTATAAGCATGGTCTAAAACTGAATCAGCTGAGGGTCTTGTGCTTTGTGTGTCTTAAAAAAAAAAGGCCACTGTCGCCCTGTCTAAGGATTTATCGAAATCAAAAGAAGGAAATTAACATCTCTAAAGCAAGATTTCTCTAGGCTGAGAGCAGAAAGCTACATCATGGTTGATTATTAAAAGTCTTCTTATTATTTAAGTTTGATGATTCTTAGCTATTTTTAAAGTTGATTGAAGTAATTCAGATGCCCTGTTATTAAATCCAATGCCAGATTAAAATCCTTTTCATTAAAAGTTCATCTTTCTTTCTCTTTCCTAACTTACCTACTGGCTGATTTTCATTTATGAGTCCATTAGGCAAGAAACAAATACACACACAGCATTTCTGGGAGTCAGTCTGTCCGCCTTTCGTGAAAGAAAACAAAGCGGTTTCAGCCCAATTTGCAAATGGAGTTGTATCCCAAAAATCCCTCCTGAAATGAACAGAGCTCTTTTAAATGACATTTTGCGATGTTGTTGCTATTTTTGATTTGTTTGCTTTCTTGGGTCTAATGTTTGATTGTTATTTTTGGTTTTAGAGGTTTGTTTTTAATGCTTGTTTGATGATGTTTTTTTGTTGCTTTTCATTTTAAATTGCATTCTTTGTGTGATTTTATATATGCTGCGTGTCACCCGCATCAAACTGTCGGATAAGCAGGATATAAATTTTTAAATAAAAGAGTTCCAAAGTCCAATGCTATTTAGTAACTTACATACATAATTTTTCTAAAAACATTTTTCAACGTAAAACTGACCTTTGAAAACAAAGGTGGCCCATCCGAAAGCTGGAGATTTCCCTCACAGGTCCCAGCCATGTCTAACACCAGCTCAGGAAGATGTACATTTCAAAAACTGGCATATTTTAATCACTAAAAAGAAAAGAATATCAACATTTTTTTCTACCTTTGTTGTCTGGTTATTTTATTTTTCTAATTGTGTTGGACCCAGTCTCTGCTTTCCGCTTTCCTCTTTCCTCTGTCTTTTCTTAACTCTCTTTGTCCATTTGTTATTATGAATTCACAATATTATATAAATTGCTGTTGCTTTAAGCCAGGATGGGGCCTTTCTAGTGCAAATAATTGCAAATCAGATGATAGGGGCTACTATGCAGATTACATGCTCTCATAGCCTAATTTGCCGATATGAGGGGACATCAAAAGACCCTTATTCTTCCTGATAGTGTTTCCAACAGTACCCAATCAAGGTCACAAGCACCTGGCAAAAAGCCAAAGAGCTATCCCTGGCTTCTCCCATGTCAGTCTTAATAGCAGACTATGGACTTTTCCTCCAGGAACTTGGCCAAATCCAGTTACGCTAACCGCTGTTACCACATCCTCTGGCAATGAATTCCGGAGCTTAACTATTCATTGAGTGAAAAAAATATTTGTTCCTATTTGTTTTAAAGGTATTTCCATGTATTGTCATTGAGTTCTCCCCCCTAGTCTTCATAATTTTTGAAAGTGTAAAAATTTGATTCACTTTTACCCATTCTATATCACTCAGGATTTTGTAGATCTCAATCTTATCCGCTCCTCAGCAATGATTACTGGAGAATTTTAATGTTATATGGAAAGACCCAACTGGTAACATACATAACATAGTAGATGACGGCAGATAAAGACCCGAATGTCCATCTAGTCTGCCCAACCTGAAGCCCTCCTCAGCCCATCCTTAACCAAAGTACTTAGGCAAAAGATGGATAACTGAAGCGAAATGATTTTCTTCCATCAAGACACAGGCTGCCACATTTTGAGTAACTTGAAGGAGCCTCAAAATGGTCTCTGGAAAACCTACAAATACGGTAAACCAGTACAGTGATCTATGTATGCAATAAAGAAAGACTGAAACACAGTAGAAAGATTGTGCAATCTGAGCTTTCATGGCCGAGTCAGAATCTATCATAACTCCCAAATTCTTAAGTGCACGTGCAATCAGTATCAAATCCCCCTCCCCCCCCCCCATCTACTGAAAAATGAGACGGTGCAGATGACCCTTGAAAAATCATATTCTGTTTTCTATATGTTAAAAATACATAAACCATAAGCAACAACAGAAGCACATTGGTACAAAACGGAGATCTGAATAGGTTAAAAAAACGTCAGCACATATCTTATAAAAATCATCTGAGCCAGACAAAGATCAGCAAAGTCTCTATAAATAGACATTAAATAACAAAGCAAATGGTGCCGATTCCTTTGGACCCCCTGTTGATAGCTGAGCCCAAAATGATTCATCATCGTCTGGGTGTACTTGTTACAGATGGCCTGATAACGAGAAGGGAACTATTTCAAGACAAAACCTGGTGGTTGATGGTCTCAAGAGCATCACAAGAACATGTGATCTTCCCACATCAAAACCTCAGTAGATAGTACCAAGCTGGATAAGAAGAGAGTTTTGATTCTGTGTTTTGCATGAAACCTAGGGTTACCATCTGGCTCCAGAAAAAGGAGGACGGATTGAGACATTGCTTTTAATAGAAGTAAAACCTGGATGTCTTAACCCTACCTGAAACCTGAACTGTTGTACTTCCAAAACATCTTCACTCTTTATATAGACCTGAAGCTAATCTAATACTATCTTACATAAGAACATAAGAAGTGCCATCTCCGGAACAGACCCTAGGTCCATCAAGTCCGGCGATCCGCACACGCGGAGGCCCCGCCAGGTGTACCCTGGCATAGTTTTGGTCCCCATATCGCTCCAAGCTTCTCGTAAAGAGAAATGCATCTAGCCTACCCCTACCCATGTCACTTCATGCCACTCATAAGGAAATGTACATCTAACTTACCCTTAAATCCTAGAACGGTGGATTCCGCTATAACCTCCTCTGGGAGAGCATTCCAGGTGTCCACCACTCGTTGTGTGAAGCAGAACTTCCTGATATTTGTCTTGAACTTGTCCCCCCTTAGCTTCAGCCCATGTCCTCTTGTCCGTGCCACATTGGACATTGTAAATAACATTTTTTTCTGCTCTATCTTGTCGATTCCTTTCAGTATTTTGAATGTCTCGATCATATCCCCTCGTAGTCTCCTTTTCTCAAGGGAGAACAACCCCAGTCTCTTAAGTCTTTCCTCGTAATCCAGGTTCTCCATACCTTTCACCAGCTTTGTTGCTCGTCTCTGCACCCTCTCTAGCAGTATGATATCCTTCTTTTCAATGACTTTAGCAAGAAATGGTAAAGAGAAAACCAGTCTATAATTATTCCGATCTGCATCATGCTTCTTTGTCATTGGACCTTGTTCCTAGCCTGTGCTGGGTACTAATGTGATGTCATAGAAGCCGAGTCATAGTGCTCTCGGTTTTGGAGGATCTGGATGTAAGTCGGCGGCAGGGGCAGGGGTAGGTAATTCCTGTCCTCGAGAGCCACAGGATTTGCATGCACTGCCTCCTTGAGATGCAAATCTATCTCATGGCTCTCAAGGGCTGCAATTGCCTGTCCCTGGTCTGGGGGGATTTTGCCTCCATGGGCAGACTTAGCTGCTCAAGGCTGTTGAAAAGCAGTAGAGAGTTGCATAGGACCAGCTTTTCAAAATGATGGTGGTGGCCCCTCCCTAGACATAGCGAAGGAGCTTGTTCAGTATTTGGGTTGCTCAGCAGTGGAAGAGATGACCAATTTCTCCTGCCGCCAACCAACACCACTTCCCCAACTCCCCTTGACAGCGGGAGAGTTGCCCATGCTCTTCCGCTGCCACACAACTCCTCCTCGTGCCTCCAATGACCCCCGCCCTCTCCCCCTTACCTTATTTTCAGATGGCTGGCTGGACGAATGCCTACTCCCTTATACGACTGAGCCAATCAGAGCCCTGGTTGCATCCGGGGAGGGACCTAAGGCTCTGATTGGCTCAGATGCATAAGGACCCACTCATAGGAGGGGCTTTAAGCAACATGGGCCAATCAGAGCCTCAGTCCCCTCCCCATATGCCTGTGGGGGTGGGGTGTTGGTTGGGCAGGAGAGTGTGGGCAAGTCTCCCACTGCCGAGGGGAGTGGGGTGGGGGGTGTTGCTGGCGGCGACATTGAGCATCTCTCCCGTTGTTGTTGTGGGGAGGGGGTTCATTTATTCTGTGCATGTGCCCATCACTAAACAAGAAATGGTAAAAGTGATTCATCACATTTCAGAGTTTGATTGATAGATTTGAACTGACATAAGAGGGGTATTGGCAGTAAATAGTGGGGTTCCCCAGTGATCTGTGCTAGGACTGCTGCTTTTTAACATATTTATCAATGATCTAGAGATGGGAATAACTAGTGAGATAATTAAATTTGCTGATCACAAAGTTGTTTAAAGCTGTTAAATCATAAAAGGATTGTGGAAAATTACAAGAGGACCTTGTGAGACTGGAAGACAAGATGCAAAGTGATGCACGTGGGAAAGAGGAACCCGAACTAAAGCTATGCGATGCTGGGTTCCACGTTCGGAGTCACTGCCCAGAATAAGGATCTGTGTGTCCTTGGTGAGGATATGTTGAAACCCTCAGCTCAATGTGCAGCATCTGAGAAAGCAAATAGAAAACAAAGATGCAAATGTTATAATGCCCTTGTATCGCTCTATGGTACGGCCGCAGCTCGAATATTCTCAAAAAAGATATAGTGGAATTAGAAAAGGTACAGAGAAGGGTGATGAAAATAATCAATGAGGAAAGGCTAAAGCGGCCAGGGCTCTTCAGCATGGAGAAGAGACGGCTCAGGGGTGATATGACAGAGGTCTATAAAATACTGAGGGGAGTGGAAAGGGTAGATGTGAATTAGAGAATGACACGGTGACAAAATTCATCACCTTTCCCGTGGGAAACCATCTTCATGTCATTCTTTAAGGAGAGAGGGAAGAATCAGAGTATGAATGGCCACAACCACTGACCCGCAAGCTTTGCTTTGAAGAATGCTGGTGTAGAAGGACCGAGGTTGAAACAGACACTACAGAATGACAGTCTCTGGTATCCAGAGCAGAGATTGTGATGTCATAATGCCTCATTCCACCAGTGCCTAAGAGCCAATCACATCAGTGATGTCACAATGGCTTCATTATCCTTGGCTCCCATAAGAATCAGAGTATGAATGGCCACAACCACTGACCCACAAGCTTTGCTGGTGTAGAAGGACCGAGGTTGAAATAGACACTAGAAAATGATATGGGGTTATTTCCCGTGGTTATCCGCGGGGACGGGGACGGGAACGGTGATGAATTTTGTCACCGTGTCATTCTCTAATGTGAATCACTTGTTTACTTTTTCCAAAAATACTAAGACTAGGAGCTTGTGATGAAGCTACTAAGTAGTAGATTTAAAGAAACAAAGAAAGTATGTCTTCTCTTGGCGTGTAATTAAACTCTGGAATTCATTGCTGGAGAATATGGTGAAATCAGTTAGCTTAGCAGGGTTTAAAAAAAGGTTTGGTTAATTTCCTAAAAGAGTGGTCCATAGTCTAATCTAATCAGGATTTCTTAATCACACTTATCCAATACAGGTTCAAGGCAATTTACAAGACAAGAGGCCCGTGCAGCATCATGGAGGTAAAGGTTATATCATGTCGTAGAGGAAGGTTACATTTGCAAGAGGGGCGTAGTTACACCACGTTGAGGAGGACTGTTATGTTGTCATGGAGAGAGGGCAGAGTTACTGAGCTGAAAGGAATTTATCAAATAGGTACATTTTCAGTCTTTTCCTGAAGGTGAAATAGTTCAGTTCTGTTCTTATGGTTGTTGGAAGGACGTTCCAGGTTCTTGAACCAAAGTATGTGAAAAGGGAGTTAAAAGCTCGCTTGTATTTCACTCCCTTGGATGAGGGGGGGATATTGATCTTGGTTAATGAACAAGGGAGTTATCTGCTCTGGTGAGTTGGTGTTTAGTGCAGGAGAGTCTAAACAAGATTTGGGCATTTATAGGCAGCCAGTGAAGTGTGCAGTCGTATTCAGAGACATATCAGCCTAATTGCAGTGTTCTGAATCAGTTGGAGTTTTGGAGGAAGTTACGCCCACGTAGAGAGACTTTGGTGCTTAGCAGGTAGGTTGGAGTTTGGATCTGAAGACTGCCAGAGACGGAGCCTGACGTGTCCGAGGGTCCGGATGGCTTTTCAAAACCCAGCACTTTGTCCGAGTTTTGAAAAGCCTCCTCTCAATCGCGTCGGGAGCAGGACTGGGGCAGAGATGGGCCTGGGGGGCGGGTCTAGGGTGTCCCTAGTTATTGTTCTTTGAGATTCTGGAATGTTGCTATTATTTGGAACTCCCAAAGAGGAGCAACATTCCATGCTACTACCATGAATCATTTCTATAGCGCTTCTAGACTTTCGCAGTGCTGTGCATCAAAATACAGAAGAGACAGTCTCCTAACTTTTTTCCTGTGCTGAGTTTTTTGGGCTCTGCCGAGCACCTGTCGTCATTAGCACAACGTCCTTGCTGATTTTCGGGAGGTTGGCTTGACCATCCTAATTTGCTGTGAAATTGTCTCAAATATCATTTGCAAGTCTAAAGTTTCACAAAAGACTTAATTCTGCATCTTCCATAGTGCCAGATACAATAGGCAGCGCTTTTTGAACCAGGTACAATGGGCTTTTTCTCTGCTGCTGTAACCCTTGCATTTGCTCCCGTGGAGCTTCCAGTTAATGTAATTATTTGAATTTAAGTCTCAGAATCACATGTATCATGCTGACAGGGATTGACTTTGAGCAGCTAAGTCTGTAGTTATTCTCTCCTATAGTAACAACCTCCGCATTTTCTGAAAATCTGTTTTCACGTCCTTACCATGAGCTGAGACCCTCCCCCCTCACCCATTCATCTTCCCCTACAGCATGGCTTCCTTCTGACCCATTACCCTGTAAAAAAATTCACACTGACACTGGATGTAACAGCATAAGAGAAAGAATGATACAGTACCCCAGGCCCAGCCAACAATACTCAAACACCTGCAATAACCCCTCTGAGTCCACAGTGGGAACCAGCAGGGCTGCTGTCACCTTTACGGCTCTCTGCAGGGTCTCAACCATGTGGCAAGATGGCCGCCTTCAGCAGTGAAGAGGCCCAGTGTGAGCCTCACAATGTTATTGGGGTCTCTCTGGTCCAAACCTGCAACTCCTGTCCAAACTGGGCACCCCTGCCTCTTTAAACATCAATCCTTGTAAGGTTTAGTTTTGGCTCAGGTCACCCACAGCTGCAACAACCTGCTTACAATTACCCCCTGAGCACAAGGCAGAGTGTGGAGAGCCATTGTGGAAGAGGTCCTAACTTCCAGGAGCCAAGCTTTTCACACCATGTCTGGTCTATCCATCCTCAGACTCTGCGGGTAGCCCAGTTGTGAGAGAATGGGGAGGAAGGAAAGCCAGGAGGCAAGGTGCCATGATATGATTGCTGCACACCTCAGCCTGTCGACTCCTGCTTTTTTTCTGTTTGGTCAGCTTTCTTTGTAGGCAGTTTAGATGATTCAAGAATTATCTTTCCTCTTGGCTCATTACCCTTGATGAATTAATTAGGAGGGACAGAGATATAATGTCTTTTTTAAAAAATCTTTATTAATTTTTCAAAACTAATATAAAGTGCCAGGGATTATACAGACATTAATAATCAAAACAAGCACTTATATTCAATCAATAACAATGCAGAAGAAAAATATCCCCCCCCCCACCCAACCTGTCCTGGATGTGTATGAAATTAAACAAAAATTAAAAACCAACAAGCTCTTGACACTTTGCCTTCTCCTTTGGCCAAATTTGTCTCTGTTGTGTTTGCCATGCTACGCTTGACACGATGGGAGGAAGTTGGTAAATGAGCTGATGTCCACGCTAGAAGCGCTTAAAACCTCTGAGTCTATTTTGCCCATACGTTGAGAAAACATACACTCTGTTGGTTTCCTGAGGCAGGAACGAAACGTGTCACGTCGGAACTGCAAGCTATAAGATAAGTTTGCTCTTCTGATTTATAATATAAAGCTTCTAAGAGTGAAAAGTGTAGCCTTAGAGCACAAATGAAAAATATCTCAAGTAGTTGCACAACTGACAAGTATTTGGGGGGTGAGGTGGTCGTGCTGGGGTTTTCCCCCTGTTATCACCTCCATTTCTCTGAGCTTTTAATTCACTAACAGTTGTAGACAGTTGAAACCAAGCTTTTAGTGAGTGATTACTTGATTGTATTTTGGATATCCTTCTAATCCCTCTACTCTCAGCAGTTTAGAGAGTCTTTTTGCCCTATTTGTGTAAATGTAATAGAGCAGACTCTCTGTTAAGCGGATTAAAAGAAATCTAAGAAATACTTTGAATAAAAATGAAATAAAATCAGTTTCTGGTGGAAATTTAAGTGTAAACTTGGTACGCCACACCTGAGCTCGCCCACGCTTTGCCTACCACATGTCCGGTACTTTGTCTGGAACAGTTTATGGTACGGCATGGTATGGGGCATACCGTGTTTCCCTGAAGGGTCTTATATTAATTTTTGCTCCAAAAAACGCATTAGGGCTTATTTTTGAAGGATGTCTTATTTTTTTTCATGTACAACAATCATCTCTCCCTTCCTCTCCAATTCTTCCTCTTTCCTTTCTCCTCCCCCCCCCATGTGCAGCATTTTTCTTTGCCTCTTTCCCATCCCCTTGTGCAGCAACTCCGAGGCCTCTAAAAACAGCAGCAGCACTCTGAACAGACTGCTTCACAGCCTTCTCCGCTGGGGCCGGGCCTTCCCTCTGCAGCATCTTTCTATCCCTCCCTCCTTCCCATCCCTCTGTGTAGCGGAACCCCACCGACCCTCCCACCGTGAGCCTGACATACCTCCACTCTGAAGCCTTCAAAACAGCAGTGGTGGCAGCGCTGTGAATGGGTGGTTCGTAGCCTTCCCCGCTGGGGCCTTCCCTCTGCCACATGGCTTCCCTCTGCCGCGTCACTGATGATGTCATCAGTGACATTGCAGAGGGAAGGACCCAGCGGGGAAGGCCGCGAAGCAGCCCGTTCACAGTGCTGCTGTTCTTGGAGGCCTCGGGAGCTGCTGCACAAGGGGATGGGTGAGAGGTGAGAAAGGAAAGAGGAAGAATTGGGGTGGAAGAGTGGAAGGGAGAGATGATTGGCAAATCGGGCAGCACTAGTGTCAGGGTGGCTTCGGGGGTCGATCTTAACTAGGGCTCATTTTCAGGGAAACACGTAGCATTGGTTAGGCCTGTTTTTAATAGTAACTCTCAAGCAACCAGAAAGCACATTTATCCGGCATCTACCGATCCCCATTGTGCCAGTTAACAGGGAGTCTACTATGTCATACTCTGTTTTGTCATGTTTGCCATCATCTTATATAAATACACTTTATGTAAACTTGTAACCCATTCTGAGCTCTCCTGGGGCCCATGTGAGTACTAACAGGATAATCTGGAAGTGAAGGGAATAACAGGGTACAGATAGAGGTTTAGGGTATGAACATTTTAGGTTAGGTAGGGAACACTTTCAGGTCATGGACCTGGAGGGCCGCCGCGGGAGCGATGGACCCCTGGTCTGACCCGGCAGAGGCAACGCTTATGTTCTTATCTCTTGTTCCTCCCTCTTCCTCCTGTAGCAAGCATCCTCTCTGTCTGCATTGCAGAGCAATCACTTTCCCAGATCATCTTATCCAGCCCTTAAGGCACAGCTGATGCAAACTAAACTCTCACTGAAGCAGAAGATTTTCAAGAGCCCCCGTCCACTTATCTCCTTCCATCACTCAAGAAATCCCGCAGCATCTTCTTTGAGTTGTGCTGTGAGTTAGAACACACATGGAGAGGTTTTAAGCTACTGCAGTCTCATGAGACTGTGTTTATGCTCAGGAGGAGAGATGCCACTAGATTCCATTGGCAAGGAATCTCTGCCTGGTAATGAAAAGGCTTTAACTTAGCAGGAGAGACTCCTGCCTGTGGGGAAGAGTGTGGTGCAGTGGTTAAAGCTACAGCCTCAGCACCCTGAGGTTGTGGGTACAATCCCATGCTGCTCCTTGTGACCCTTAATCCCACCATTGCCCCAGGTACATCAGATAGATTGTGAGTCCACCTGGACAGACAGGGAAAAATGCTTAATAAATTCATGTAAACCATTCTGGGAGAACAGTATAGACCAGGGGTCTCAAAGTCCCTCCTTGAGGGCCGGAATCCAGTCACTTTTCAGGATTTCCCCAATGAATATGCATGAGATCTATGTGCATGCACTGCTTTCAATGCATCTTCATTGGGGAAATCCTGAAAACCCAACTGGATTGCGGCCCTCAAGGAGGGACTTTGAGATCCCTGGTATAGACTATAGAAAATTAAATAAATAAATAGTGTGAAGAGTTTCAGCCTCTGATAAGCAGAGCTGGTATTGTGACATCATAATGCCTCATTCCACCAATAAGAGCCAACCTCATCAGTGATGTCACAATGGCTTCATTGTTCTATACTTGGCTCACTTTTACTACATTTTGATTTCTAGAGTGGTGCAGTGGTTAAAGCTACAGCCTCAGCACCCGGAGGTTATGAGTTCAATCCCACATTTGCTCCTTGTGACCCTGGGCAACTCACTTAATCCCCCCATTGCTTCAGGTACATTAGAGAGATTGTGAGCCCATAAGGACAGAGGGAAAAGTGCCTGAGTAGCTGAATAAATTCATGTAAACTGTTCAGTTACCCTGGGAGAATAGTATAGAAAACAGAATTAATGAATACCTGCCTAAATCCCACAGAGTGCTGTTGATCACCACCCTGCAACCTCAAGTCATGTGCTCCAGCTGTGCCACGTTCCTCTCTCTGTATCTGTAGCATATTTCCCAGGTCCCTTCTTTCCTCTAGGGTACACATATTCAGGTCTTCAAGTCTCTTATACAACTTGTAGCTCAAACCTAGGGTTATCATACGGCTCCAGAAAAAGAAGGACCGATTTAGATTGCTTTCAATGGAAGTAAAACCTGGATGTCTCAACCCGTCCTCCTGTTTCTAGAGCCGTATGGTAACCCTAAATTAAATGCTATTATAGGTCAGCTTACTCGTGGTTCATATGCATTCACTGCAGCAGTTCACCTACTGTAAAATATAGCTGCCAAATTCTTATCATAGGCCAAAAACCCTCCACATTTCACTTTTAACATTTCAAGTGAGCCATAGAGATAAGACAGATGACAACCCCTTATCTGAGCTCATTTGAAGATATTCTCCGCTTTCATAAAGTCCCAATGGTAATCGAATGGCAACCCAGCTTCCCAAAATGTATCCAAGAAAGTTCCTTCAACTCCCGACAAGGGTCCTTGTTTTGCCGAGAAAAAACGGCTGCAGCAGAGGAATAGAGACGGGCCAAGCACTGACCAAACTCCTATGGCGGCCTGGAACAGATGACATAATTTCTGGGAACTCTACATCACATCCTCTGCATTCCAGAAAACATTCGATTTTCTGGTTTAGGCCTCATGACCACACGGTATTTAAATCAAAGATCCATTGTTGCTCTTTCTGAACCTTCTGATGAATTACTTTAACTAGTGATTTCTATACCCTCCGCGTGACCTATTATAGTACTTGGTATGACTGTGATCTCAACGTTTGTTTTTTTGTGTAACCCTACTCAAAACCCCTTATCATTTCGTTTTTTTTCCTCTGAACTGCTTCAAGTTATTTTATGTGCTTAGCAAAAGATGGACTCCAAAACTTAACACAATACTCCAAATCGGACCTCACTAATGACATGTACAGGAGTATTAACACCACCTGGGTTCAAAATGGTGGCAGTGACTTCTAATGGTAGTTTCATAGTACTACCACTAGGGGTCAGCCATTCATATTGGGGGGGGGGGGCTATAGTTTTCATTAAAAGGAATTTTCAAGTACACCTGGATAAGTTGCCTTTACATGTTACATCTTATGAGCTCCAGAGGAAACTCTTTTTGGCACGATGCAATTACTAAGGTGAGCATATCCATGTGCGACTGCGCCTATATCTTTTTTGAGATACAGTGAACAGAACTGAACACAGTACTCAAGGTGAGGTCATATCATGGTGCATTATAATATTCTTGGTCTTATTTGCCATAATAATTCCTAGCATCTTGCTTGCTGCCACTGCTTACTGAGCAGAGGATTTCAGCATATTGTCTATAATGACACCTAGATCTTTTTCTTGGACGCTGGTCCCCAAGGTAGATCCTTGCATCTAGTAACTATGATTTGGATTATTCTTTGCATATGTCCACATTAGATTTCATCTGCCATTTGGATGCCCAGTCTTCTTAATTTCCTAAGGTTTTCCTGCAATTTTTCACAATCCACACGTGTTGTAACAACTTTGAATAGTTTTGTGTCATCTGCAAATTTAATCACCTCACTTGTTCTGATTTCCAGATCATTTATAAATGTATTAATTAGCACTGATTCCAATACAGATCCTTGGATTGTTACTGTGGGATTGGGTTAATCTGAATTAAAGGGGTTAATTAATATGAGTTAAGAGGCACAAGGTAGAGAGGTGCTTCAATACTCCTATATTAATTAGACATCCTTAAGAGCAGAAGTGGAAAAACCAAGGTGGTGAAAAGCTGAAAACCAACCACATCTGGCGAGGAATGTCTTTAGCCCAGAACACTTACTATGTGAAGGAGGAAAGGTTCAGAAGATATCAGACGGCCTCAGTTTGGAGTCCTGGAGAAACTCGAATCTGAAGATGACAAAAGAGGAAGCCTTCAGGGACTGAAGCAGTTGGTCCATTCATTTCCATTCCCATTTTCCTATAAAGTAATTGATGGCTCTTTGAATGGAATTGCAAGGACAGATGAAAAGCCCTTTCTCCTGTACTTATCGAGCTTTTTAGTCCTGAGTTCTGGGTATTGTTTTCTCACACCACAGACGTGGAAACTCATGCAAAATCCATTTGCCAGAAAAGTAACAACAGATGAGAGCAACAAAAGACCAGTTAACCCCCTCACAGACCACTTCCCAGCTTTCAGTGTCTAATGAAGGGACAAAGTCCCTCAGTTTATTCGCAGTGGAATCATTCTCCCATGATGCTCTGGGTGTGACATTGCATACAAATGTCCTTCATAAGCAATTGGAAAACACAGAAGTCATCTCTTTGGGCCCAAATTGAAAGCAAAAGAGCTCTGAAATGGATGTGCTTCAGTTTGTCTTTACTGGGTGCATTGTAACATGACACCAGTTCCCGGGGACCTGAACCAGTTGGGTTTATGACAGAATGTGCATACAATGAAGGCAGTTCCTGCAAATTTATCTCCTGCACATTCATTGGGAATGTTCTGAAAACTTGACTGAATGGGATCACCAGGAACATCATGTTGGTTTAATCTTTTTCTTTTGAGGAGATAAATCCCAAGGGGTCAGGGGTCAGGACTTTAATTCCTCCTGTATTGAAGGGTTTTCAAGCTGGGTCCAAAGGCCAGAGAGGCCTCGTCAGCTCACAGCTTAGGACATGATGCTAGGGTTACCATACGTATGGATTTCTCAGGACATGTCCTCCTTTAGATTGCCTCCTGCCCGACCAAATCAGGCATCGGGGGTGGAGCTAGGGCGGGCCTGGCAGCGGGTCTAGGGTGTCTGGATTTTACAATCGTAAAATCTGGCAAACCTACTTGATGCCTACGAGAACTGAGTCAGCCTGGTGACTCACATGGCAAATGGGGGGAGGGGGTGCTGTCAGTAGGCTCACCCCAGGAATCCCGTCACTGCAGGGGGTAATTCTATAACACAGGGGCTAATGAGGTGCTTCTCAATCTTTTTGTGACCCTGTAGTCATGACCCAAGCAATGCTCCCTCGAATGCAGTGTCCCTCAAACTGTGGCACATTAAACGTAGTGGCCGTGGCTCGAGGCATCCGGAAGTGCGCGGACGTCACCGTAATAACATCACGTGCTTCTTCCTACCTCAGTTCTCGTGAATTGCTGGGAACTTGACTGTTTCAACAGCGTTCTTGAAATTATGGAAGTGCTTTGAAATGTTTTAGTAGGAACTGCATTAAAAAAAAAATAATAATTTACATTCCACATATCCTACAATTCTATGCGGATTACAAATCATTCAGGTACTCAAGCATTTTTCCCTATCTGTCCCAACGGGCTCCCACGCTATCTAATGTACCTGGGGCAAAGGGGCTTAAGTGACTTGCCCAGGGTCACAAGGAGCAATGCAGGATTTGAACCCCTGAGGCTGCTAAAAACAAAAAAAACTGTGGATGTGAATGTTCCGAAAGATGATTTATTATTCGCTCTTCACAGTAAAATACAAATATAAGTCTAAATATTGTAGTACGCGCGTTTTTTTGCCATTTTCGGTTATCTGCTCAAAGACACGTACACTGCTTTTAGTCCATAGTTTTTTCTGTGTACCCTACATCATCCGGATCCCTGAGGAAGTCGTGTTCGCTGAAACACGGACTGTGTAGGGTCCGGTTGGACAATCACACGTGTAGACTTATATTTGTATTTTCCTGTGAAAAGCAAATAATAAAAGATCTTTCGGAACATCCACCTCCACAGTTTTTTTGTTTTTAGCGTTGGATTGTTCTCACTGTGGAAAATCAGGTCTTCTTTTTGTTTTGTCGTCTTGCACTGCTCTAACCACTGCACCACACACTCCTAATTGTTATCTGTAAATTGCTTTGAAGCTTAAGCATAAATGTTAGCTTCCATCGACTCGTGTTTGAGTCCTGGCAATTTGATAATGATTTCAAGTTTTCATGGCAAAATACAGAAGTAGATTGCCGAGCCTTTCTTCTGTTGTTGAATGAAATACGACCCTCTGCCTCCAACACTGCCCAGATGGGTGGTACATCGTTACTCTGATATCTCCGCTGAAACCTGCCCACCTGGGGAGGCCAACGGCATAGCTTTAAGCTTCTCAGATGCCCCAGTGAAACAAGTCCATATACCATGACTGGAGTAAGTAGAAATACAGTACATAAAATCAATAAATCCAATCCAAACCAGGTTACAGTGTTCAGAAAAGAACGCAACCCCTTACATACTTTCAAAATACTTTGCAAATTGAGTATGACCTTTGAAAATACATTAGTGTAACGGGATTTTTGTTCTTAGTTAATTTATATTCAAAGTGTCCTTCTTCAACCATTCACAGTATCTTAATGGCTTCTTCCTGAAGGAAGTTATTTTGAAATCAGGGTTCATCCACTTGTTACATAATCTTGTAGTAACACCTTGTAGTAACACCTGGTAATCATTTACAATACAATCTCAATTATTCGATCTTCGCTAATCTGACCATCTGGCATATCCGATAGACCTCCCCCCTCCCATGACATCGTTGTATTGACATTAAGAAACGTGCAGGTTCTCATCCTGTTTTCTGATGTCACAAGCTGCAAGGAAGCCATGTTTTTGAGATGAGACCATGTTTTTCTTGTATGTGCAACAATTTTTGGTCCTAGGGCCCTGCTTTTGCAGTAAGAGAACCATTTTTCCATGCATTTTTAAGGGGTTACCATTGTTTTCTGCATTATTGGACTTTTCACTCATCCGACAAAGGGTCGGTCCCATTTTTTCCAGGCACCATGTAGATATGTTGTTGTATAGGGAGAGTGAGAAACTCCCTGGGTAACTGTGAATGAAGTAGCAGAGCCCAACCCTGCTTCTGACCGAGAGAAGAAAGAAATTGCTGGGACGAAAGCTGAATTTATTGTGAGCAGTGGCTGGTTGGCAAGATGAGAGGTGGACGTTCTTTTCCCACTAATAATGCTACATGTGACCTTTACAGCAATAAGCATGTGTGAGAAATGTATTTCCCAAAGGCTGTCTGCTGAAATAAGAAACTGAGAAATGGGTTAAAAGCATGAATTCATGATGCACTAAAGGGGAATTAATGTACACAGTGACTGAGGGCTCTGCCTAGTCTCACCTTCCCAGTCACAAAGGAAGTCCCCACTATGTCTGTGTAGGAAAGCAGTTTCAACCTTCTTTTTTTTCCCACAGAAACAGTTTCTTGTGACCTCCAGGATCTTAACTTTCCTGAAATTAAGTGGTAATGTGACCTTTAGCAGCAAACACAAACAATCGGAAGGGCTGCAGCTCACTGGTTGGGCTGCTGACTCTGCACCCTGAGGTGGTGAGATGAAATCCCGGTGCTGCTCCATGTGACCCTGGGCAACTCACTCAATCCTCCAGTGCCCACCGCTTTGAATGTCAGCTTTGAAATGCCAAAGTGGCAAAAAGGCAGTATACAAGTCCCCATTCCCTTTCATCAAGCCCAGTATCCTGTTTCCACAGGTCCCAAGTACCTGACAGAAACCCAAAGGGTAGCAACATTCCAGAGCTGAGATTGTGATGTCATAATGCCTCATCCCACCAATGTCTCAGAGCCAAACTCATCAGTGATGTCACAATGGCTTCATTGTCCTAGACTTGGCTCACATAAGAACATAAGAGTTGCCATACTGGGACAGAACGAAGGTCCATCAAGCCCAGTATCCTGTTTCCAACAGTGGCCAATCCAGGTCCCAAGTACCAGGCAGAAACCCAAAGAGTAGCAACATTCCAGAGCTGAGATTGTGATGTCATAATGCCTCATCCCACCAATGTCTCAGAGCCAAACTCATCAGTGATGTCACAATGGCTTCATTGTCCTAGACTTGGCTCACATAAGAACATAAGAGTTGCCGTACTGGGACAGAACGAAGGTCCATCAAGCCCAGTATCCTGTTTCCACAGTGGCCAATCCAGGTCCCAAGTAGTTGGCAGAAACCCAAAGAGGAGCAACATTCAAGAGCTGAGATTGTGATGTCATAATGCCTCATCCCACCAATGCCTAAGAGCCAACCTCAGCAGTGATGTCACAATGTCTTGGTTCACATAAAAACATAAGAGCTGCCGTACTGGGACAGACCAAAGGTGTGGTCACTGGTTGTGAGATCAAATCTTGGTAATACTCCTTCTGACCCTGGGCAAGTCATTTAATCCTCCAGTGCCCACTGCTTTGAAGCCAAAGCCACAAAAAAGCAGTATACAAGCCCCTTTTCTAGTGCTTCTCCACAGTAGTATGTCATAATAGGAGCCATCTGGATGATAATTAATTTGCTAATAGGTGTGTTGAAGAATTGAAGAAACACTTATTAACCAGACAAAATGCTTGGGTCAGGGTCAGTAGACTAGTACGTTGGTAAGGATTTGAAACTTAATAGGTCGTATAGTTTACTGGAGTACGGTAAGCAATATTCATCTATGTTCTTATGATGTCTGTTTCTGTATATTTAACTCATACCTTTCTCAGTAGTTGCTCAAGGGGAGCTGAGTTCAAGTCCAGGAGGCAATGGAGGCTTAAGTGACTACCCAAGGACACAAAGAGGACCCCCTCCCCCACAAAAAATAGAACAAGAATCACAAATCAGATTTGCATATTTATCCATTAGTAGAATGTCTGAGCATATGGCCCATTACACATACTATAAGTAATATTCACCATGAACTTGAAAGAGAGAGAAAAAATAGGAGGCCCATGCCTCGTATGAATGATAGAGGACTCGTTTAAGCTGTTGAAAGCCAGAAATAGCCAGGTCATGTAAATGAGAGCAGATAAAGGTCCATCCAGTCTGCATTACAATTTCATGATTAAGTTAAAGTGTCTGGGCCATAAACCTTAGAAGTCTGTCCGATTCTTTCCTTGGGTTCCAACTCCTGGAATTCCTCTCAAAGCTCACTCCAGCCTAACCAAAGCAGCTCAAACTTTTGTGGGATTCAGACCATGAAAGTCTGTCCAGCACCGTTCTCATGTTCCAAATTGCTGGGGCTCCCGAAGTCCTCCCAAGCCTATCCTACACCGAATTACCAAATACAGCAAGTCTACTACTTCAACCTATACCAATCCTATTCTAATTAGAGATCCTCTGTGTTCATCTCACGCTTTCTTGAATTCCGTCGCCGTTTTTCTCTCTACCACCTCTCTCGGGAAGGCATCCACCACCCTCTGCGTGAAAAAAATGTGCTAACATTACTCCAAAGTCTGCCATTGCCCAACCTCAAATCATGTCCTCTAGTTTTACCAATTTCCCTTCTCTGGAAAAGATTTGCTTCAGAATATTTCTGAACTTGCTTTTCCTCCCTCCGGGTAGGCTGGAAGGTGGACCCCCTTTTCTTTGCACTCCCTCCCTACCTATTGTTTCTCACCCAATTTACCGGTTCCTTGTCTTTCCCTTTAGAAATCATCAGCGCATACAACCCCTCTATCAACACTGAGCCTTGCTCTTTCCCAGTCTTAATGCCATATCTAAGCACTTTCCATCCTGAGATGTGAGAAAAGTCTTGAGGGAACAACAGAAACACTACACCGTTGGAAACCCAGCAGAGAAAAAGGATATTGCACTGTGTTGTGTAGGGTGCTCTCTGCTGGGGCTGTGAGCATGCTTTGGCTGCGGGAAAAGAAATCGGAGTGTCTGCTTTCCTTCTGCTTTCTCCCAGAAGCACTATTTCAGTTTAGAGAACATGAAGCTTAAAATAGAAAGAGTTGCAAACAACATTTAACAGATTTCTGCATTCTCCTCCACTGTTAAAGACTCATTCAATCAATTTGTGCAAAGCTAGTAACAGCAGTAGCAGCAAAGTGAATTTATTCTGTTACCTGGCAACTGAAATAGCAGGACTGAGGAGGCAGAAGGATGTAAAGTGTGTGGGGGGAGCATGGTACCCAGGGACCCTGTGCAGTGCCCTCGACAGCGGGAGAGTGGGACTGCATCTGCTCTCAGCCAATATGACAGATTCTTGCATTGCAGTTATCTGCCTCTCTGATTCAGGTCATTTTATAATTACTTAGGGCTGGGTTTACCTAAATACCCACATCTCCTGGTCTTAGGACAAGCTGCCAAACCCACCTACAGGTGTCTTTTTATTACATCCAACATGAGCCACATAGGGCCAAATAAATGGAGAAAAGGCCAGGCCTACCTGATCAACACATGCAGAGAGCAGAATCTGCTCATAGCTGCTGTTGGTCTTAGGTGCCATCTACTTGTGCTTGAGTCCTAGCGACTTCACGAATTGCAGATCTAAAAAGAAATCCGTTTTGTGCTAGTCCGGTCAGGTCCTCCAGCGTCATCCCCGTGGTTGTTTTCAATGTGTCCAGCCATCTTGGATGCAGGTCACCCTCTTCACCTGGTTCCTTTGATCTTCCCAAACATGATGTCCTTCTCCAGGGATCTCTCTCTTCTGACCAAAATAAGACAGTCGTAACGTCATCATTTGGACTTCGAGTGACAGAGCCAGTTTGATCTCTTCCAGAATCGATTTGTTAGTTCTTCTGGGTCCAGCACCAAAGCTCAAATGAGTCAGACTTCTTTCTGTCTTGTTTCCGTAGTATCCAGCTTTCGCATCCGTAACTGATCACTGAGAAAATGAGTGCATGGACAAGTCTGATCTTCATTTGGAGTGATATTTCCTTGCCTTTGAATACTTTATTCAGAGCCTTCATTGAAGAGCGACTAAGTACTATTCTGTGGAGTATTTACTCCCTGCTAGTTGCGTCTTTATTTACAAAAGAGCCCGGGATATTTAAATCTTTTACAACTTCTATTCTATTGCTTTCAAGCTCAAAATCTTCATCATTTTTTGTGTTCATGATCTTCGTCTTGTTTATATTCAGTTCTAATGCCAAATTATGCTTTTCGACTTTGATTTTTCTCAATCGATACAGCATGTCTTCTTTACTGCTGATTGTATATATTTTGGCCACCAACTTTGAATTCAATGCTCTGTTCTTCTAATTTTTCTTTTCTGAAGATGGCTTTGCTGTAAAGGTTGAACAGATAATAATAATAAACTTTATTTTTATATACCGCCATACCAATGAGTTCTAGGAGGTTCACATCAAGATAAGGTGACAAGATGCATCCTCGCCCGATGCCACGTTTTGTTGAAAACAAATCAATGTTGCCATATTCTCTTCTCATTGCAGCTTCTTCATCAGCTGAGTTATGTGTTTGGGTATTCCTACTTGCAATAGAGTTTTCCATAGTTTATTGTGATCTACACAGTCAAAAGCTTTGAGCCTTCGTTGTATTATTTTCAGCAATATTTTGCTGGTGTGTAGAATTATTGCAATTGTTCTGTATTTGTTACAGTCCTTGGCGTCACCTTTCTTCGGTATAGGTATGAACAGTGATCTTCTCCAATTGGTTGGTCATGTTTTTTCCTTCAAAATCTGTTGACACATGATAGCACCTTCTGAGCCTTTGATTAATTCAATTGGAATACCGTCGATACCAGGTGACTTGTTTTTCAATAAAGCTTTAATCGCTGCTATCAAGTTTCAAGTTTATTCATGGCTTGATATACCGACCATCACATGTATCTGGGTGGTTTGCAATATTAAAAATTAGAAAGGTCTAATATAATTTTTGATTTAGGTGGGGTAAAATAAAAAGAGGGTAAACATAAAGCTAAGACGAATTAAGACTGATTAGCAATGAGAGGTTTTGGGGATAGGGAAGTTTTAATTACAATGATAAATAAAAATAAAAGGAAGAGTAGGGGGATGGGAAGTAGGGAAACAGGGATGTCGCTTCTTAAAAGCTTTTATTTATTTATTTCCCCCCCCCCACACTTATTGCTATGACTTCGTTCTTCTTCAGCTTCAGTTTCCAGTTCAATTTTCCCAAAGTTATCTTCATTGTCTTTTTTGTATAAATTTTCTGTATATTCTTTCCATCTCTTTTTAATGCTTTCTGAATCATTCATTGTCATTCCATTGGTGTCTTTAAGCATCCCCAGTCTATCTCATAGCTAGATGGTAGAATTTGGCATGGTTAACACCATTTGAGCTATCAGGTTCCAGAGCACATTGGTCAGACATGCAGAATTTCATATGGCCAATGTCATCCTAAAACACATCCAACAGATTTAGGTCAGCAGAAAGTTCAGTGAAAATAACAAGGTTCAGCACTACCAGTTAGGATGAGATTTCTTCATTGTTCGTATACTTCCTGATAGAACCTTTCTTGGGAAGATCACTGTGGTGGAAAGACCAGGTCATCTGTAGTTCCCTCTGCACACAATGTTCTCTGGTGATTAATACCATGGTGTGTCACCTATCCATCCCATATTCCTGGGCAACCTCTGCTCTATTTCATAGTGATAGGCATGGAATAAGTCAGACCTCATAGGGTCCCTAATTGTTCCTATCAAACATAAGCCACAAGCAAGTCGGTCCAACCCTGCAGGTCAGCTATCTGGTGATACTTCCCACAATCCCATCTTATCATGGGTATTTCATAAGAACATAAGACTTGCCTTACTGGGTCAGACCAATGGTCCATCAAACCCAGTAGCCCGTTCTCATGGTGGCCAATCCAGGTCACAAGCATTATCAAAGTTCTCCTAAGTTAGTACCTGAAGCCCACTCCACACTCTCCTCCAGCTCATCTGCATAGAAATGATCCTATTTCCATGCATTCAACTGTAGTAACATAGCAACCACTCACTGGCGTACCATGGGTCTGCAATAGCCCAGGGACCAATGTCTACATTTGCATGATCGCTCCTCTCAACACATATGAGGAAAGACTGGTATGATAAAGCTATTTAAGGATTTGAAATGTATTAATAAACAAACCTCTTTTAGAGGCACGAGAGTGGTAGAACTAAAGGACATGAATGGAGGTTGCAGGGAGGTAGACTTAGGAACAATGGCAGGAAATACTTGATCATAGAGAGGGTGGTGAATGTGTGGAATGCCCTTCCAAGACAGCTGTAGTCAAAAATGGTGACTGAATCAAAAAATGTGTGGGATAGGCAACGGAAATGCCTAAATAGAAAGATGATGGAAATGTAACGTAGCTGTTGAGTTGTTATCTTGGGCAAGAGTAGTGGGAACTGAGGCCAATGCCAGACAGGCTTCCACGGTTTGTGTCCTACAAGCGGCAAAAAACTGGTGAAGCTGCAAAGCCTCCAGTGTGTTAGTTCATTGTATAATAATAATAACAGCTTATATACCGCAATACCGTGAAGTTCTATGCGGTTTACAAAGATTAAGCAAAGGTACAAATTGATTGACTTTAAGAGGGGAGGAAGAAAGAGGATTGTATTGTCCCATAGTGCGAGTTGGGATGCTGTGCAACTTAGGGGAGAGGGGAAAACATCTTGACTGGTAAGTTGAATACAAATAACAAACCAGGGTATATAATTCAAAAAAATTGAGAAAGAAAAAATGCCAACCCACAAAAAGATATATAAGTCTTTCTCATATACTATATGAATAGATTCAAAAGAGCTTTATCAATACAAGAACATTTCACTTTCACATATGCTCAAGAGACATGAAGCTCTGTGGAGACAAGCCCCATCTCAACCTCAGGTCTTCTAAACCAGCATTCTTCAATGCAAGGCTTGAGGGTCAGTGGGTGGAAACCATCCCGTGTCATTCTTAAGTGTCTATCTCAACCTCGGTCCTTCTACACCAGCATTCGTCAATGCAAGGCTTGAGGGTCAGTGGCTGGAAACCATACCGGGTCATTCTTTAGTGTCCATCTCAACCTCAGTCTTTCTACACCAGCATTCTTCAATGCAAGGCTTGAGGGTCAGTGGGTGGAAACCATCCCGTGTCATTCTTAAGTGTCTATCTCAACCTCAGTCCTTCTACACCAGCATTCGTCAATGCAAGGCTTGAGGGTCAGTGGCTGGAAACCATACCGGGTCATTCTTTAGTGTCCATCTCAACCTCGGTCCTTCTACACCAGCATCCTTCAATGCAAGGCTTGAGGGTCAGTGGCTGGAAACCATCCCGTGTCATTCTTAAGTGTCTATCTCAACATCGGTCCTTCTACACCGGCACTCTTCAATGCAAGGCTTGAGGGTCAGTGGCTGGAAACCATCCCGTGTCATTCTTTAGTGTCTATCTCAACCTCAGTCCTCCTACACCGGTATTCTTCCAATGCAAGGCTTGAGGGTCAGTGGCTGGAAACCATCCAGGGTCATTCTTTAGTGTCTATCTCAACCTCAGATCTTCTAAACCAGCATTCTTCAATGCAAGGCTTGAGGGTCAGTGGCTGGAAACCAACCCGTGTCATTCTTTAGTGTCTATCTCAACCTCAGTCCTTCTACACCAGCATTCTTCAATGCAAGGCTTGAGGGTCAGTGGCTGGAAACCAACCCGTGTCATTCTTTAGTGTCTATCTCAACCTCAGTCCTTCTACACCGGCACTCTTCAATGCAAGGCTTGAGGGTCAGTGGCTGGAAACCATCCCGTGTCATTCTTAAGTATCTATCTCAACCTCGGTCCTTCTACACCGGCACTCTTCAATGCAAGGCTTGAGGGTCAGTGGCTGGAAACCATCCCGTGTCATTCTTAAGTGTCTATCTCAACCTCGGTCCTTCTACACCGGCACTCTTCAATGCAAGGCTTGAGGGTCAGTGGCTGGAAACCATCCCGTGTCATTCTTTAGTGTCTATCTCAACCTCAGTCCTCCTACACCGGTATTCTTCCAATGCAAGGCTTGAGGGTCAGTGGCTGGAAACCATCCAGGGTCATTCTTTAGCGTCTATTTCAACCTCGGTCCTTCTACACCAGCACTCTTCAATGTGAGACTTCAGGGTCAGTGGCTGGAAACCATCCTGTGTCATTCTTTAGTGTCTATATCAACCTCAGTCCCTCAATACTGGTATTCTTCCAATGCAAGGCTTGAGTGTCAGTGGGTGGAAACCATCCCGTGTCATTCTTTAGTGTCTATCTACCAGTATTCTTCAATGAAAGGCTTGAGGGTCAGTGCCTGGAAACCATCCCGTGTCATTCTTTAGTGTCCCTCTCAACCTCAGTCTTTCTACACCAGCGTTCTTCAATGCAAGGCTTGAGGGTCAGTAGCTGGAAACCATCCCATGTCATTCTTTAGTGTCCATCTCAACCTCAGTCTTTCTACACCAGCGTTCTTCAATGCAAGGCTTGAGGGTCAGTGGGTGGAAACCATCCCGTGTCATTCTTTAGTGTCTATCTTAACCTCAGTCTTTCTACACCAGCATTCTTCAATGCAAGGCTTGAGGGTCAGTGGTTGTGCCCATTCATACTTTGATTCTTCCTTTCTTTCCTGAAAGAATGACTTGGAGATGGTTTCCCGCAGTTAACCGTGAGGTCGAGAATGGTGACAAATTTTGTCACCATGTCGTTTTCTACCCAGAATCTAGGATCCCATCACACCCTCTCCTGTCAGTACTACTGTATCAAGAAAGGAGATCATAATATGAGCACACAATATCCAGTGTTTGACCAGCAAATGAGAGAAACTGATCATTTCACATATTTCCCTCTGGTGAAATTGTTTTGCGTTCACTACCTTCTGCCTGGAGAAGCAGATAGGCAGCACTGACAGGCCTATGACAGGCTCGCTCGGGGACAAACTTCAATTTATTGTTAATGGAAAGAGGGAAACTATACTTCATCCTAACTGACACCTCATAAAAAGCTGTGAAAAGTTTTGTGAGTGCTGTTTTCTGTGAGATCCAGACACGTGTGGTATACAACATGCAGTCACTTGGGGTCAGGAGGCAAATTCAGCATGCAAACTCCATAAACCTCCTGCCTCACTTCACCCGATAGTTTAGGGACAGAGAAAAATCTTTGCTTCTAATTTTGACTTTGTGTCATTCCATCTTTCTTCTGACCTTGTTTTCTGAGAAGCAGTTTCAGCTAACACAGAGCTGTCAAATCCAGACAGCGGGAGCAGCGATTTTGCAAAACCCCACGTAGAGAACAAGAGTGGCATCAGTCAGTTGATCCCACGTGCAAGCGCTGGCCTTTTTTCTGAGGAAAGAGATAATACCGTGGTATGCCACAAGGATCAGTTCTTGGGCACATTCTTTTAAAGATTTTTGTAAGCGCTATTGCTGAAGGGCAGTAAATGATCCCAAAATCTGCAACAGAATTAACATCCCCGATGGTGTGACTAACATGAGGAAAGACCTAGCAAAGCTTGAAGGATGGTCTGGAATTTGTCAGGTAATGTAGGGTAATGCATTTGGACTGCAAAATCTTGAAGGAACAGTATAGTTTAGAGGGTGCATGAAAGAGGAGCGGGACTTGGGTGTGATTGTATGTGATGATCTTAAGGTGGCCAAACAGAAAAGGTGACAGTGAAAGCTAGAAGGATGCTTGGGAACATAGGGAGGGGTATGGCCAGTAGGAAAAAGGAGGTATTGATGTCCTGTATAAGACTCTGGTGAGACCATATTTAGAAGATTGTGTACATTTCTGGAGACCCCACCTTCAAATAGATATAAAAAAGATGGAGTTGGTCCAGAGGAAGGCTACTAAAATGGTGTGTGGTCTTCGTGATAAGGCGTATGGGGACAGACTAAACGATCTCAATCTGTATGCTTTGAGAGGAAAGGCGGGAGAGGGGAGATATGATAGAGACGTTTAAATACCTACGTGACATAAATGCGCATAAGTCGAGTCTCTTTCATTTGAAAGGAAGCTCTGGAATGAGAGGGCAGAAAGGAGACAGACTCAGGAATAACCTGAGGAAATACTTCTTCACAGAAAGGTGGTGGATACGTGGAACAGTCTCCTGATGGAGGAGGTGGAGACAAAGTGTATCTGAATTCAAAACAGCTTGGGACAATACGTTGGATCTCTTTTGAGAGGAAGGAATAGTAGATAGGAAGCAGGCAGTAGCAGAGTAAAGGGGGCAGTCCACCCCAGATGGCACTTATCCTCTCCGCCCTCTCCCCCACTGCTGTGTGGCAGGAAGGGGTGGGGAAGGAATGAATGGGGGTAGGGGGGCCTCTCACCCTCGTTACGCCAGTTGGGGCAGCCCATATGGCAACTTCACAGCCTTCAGATCGTAGTGTTGACAAGTTGACATATTGTGTTGTCACCAGTTGCTATGAAATACACATATGAGCAGTGGCAATTAACAAGGGGAATACATAGGGGAAGTAGGGCATTAAGCCCTGGTCAGAATGGGCACTATTTAACTATCCGTGCTTGCTTTGGAGCAGGTGCAAAAGCCAAAGGGAAACTTGTTTAAACAGGCAGATGACACTTTTGTGACCTGCCTGAACCACTCGAGGAAACACCTCTTTGGATTCTCTGCATCGCGGAGCATTTCCATGGCAATAGCAGCTTTCTGAAGTCACATTTACACATGAAAGTGACTGAGATTTAAAATGACCTCCTCAGTGCATCAATTAGAACAGGTTTTGTCTTTTTTTTATTTCATCACCCAGCAAAGACTTCAAAGGAAGTTCTTTGTCTACAGGTGGCTGGAAAATGTATTCATGAATAAAAGAATCACCATACTGGGACAAAGCAAAGGTCCATCAAGTGTAGTATCCTGTTTCCAACAGTGACCGACCCAGGTCCCAAGTCCCTGGCAGAAACCCAAAGAGTAGCAACATTCCAGAGCTGAGATTGTGATGTCATAATGCCTCATTCCACCAATGCCTAAGAGCCAACCTCAGCAGTGATGTCACAATGGCAGAAACCCAAAGAGTAGCAACATTCCGGAGCTGAGATTGTGATGTCATAGTGCCTCATTCCACCAATTCCTAAGCGCCAACCTCATCAGTGATATCACAATGGCTTCATTGTCCTATACTTGGCTCACATAAAAATTGCCATACTGGGACAGATTGAAGGTCCATCAAGCCCAGTATCCTCTTTCCAACAGTGGTCAACCCATGTCACAAGTATCAGGCATCCCAAGGAGTAAACCAGATTTTATGCTGCTTATCCTAAGAATAAGCAGTGGATTATTCGATTTTTTTAGCCCGTCCTCCCAAAGGAGCCCAGAACGGGTTACAAAGTACATCAATAATAATCCAGACAGAGCAGAGATGACATAGTTTACATAAATTACAATATAAACATGACAATAAAACATATGCAGTAAGTAGCATCTGGTGAGATTAGGTGGCGTAGGTGCGTTGATTGGGTGGCATTTCAGGGTGAATGACTTTAAGGCGCTTGGTTAGTAAAGAGGAAGGTTTTCACGGCCTTCCTGAAGTTCCAGAGTCCATCTAGTGATCTGACAGATGGAGGGATTGTGTAGCCAAAGTTTGGGTATGAAATGTGAGTAGGAGCGTTTGCGGGCAGTTTCAGTTTTGAGGGAGCGGCCAGAAGATATGGTCAGTCGCTTTTCTCCTTGGGACCTCAGTGGTCACTTTGGGAAGTAGATTTGTAGTTTAGTTTTCATGTAGTATGGAGTCGTTTCATGGAAGGACCAGGGCCTTGAAACTGCAGCGTTTTTGAATGGGCAGCCAGTGCATAGAAGCTAATGCAGAGGTAACAGGGTCATGGATGCCTAGGTTTTTCAGAAGACAGATTGCAGGGTTTTGCACCCTTTGGAGACAGGAGAGAGTTTTGGTAGGCAGGCCCAATAGTAGTGTTACAATAGTCTACGCGGGATAGTACAAAAGCGTAGAGTAGTTGGGCAAATTCAGGTTCTGAGAAGTAGGCATGTATGTTTTTTAGCTGGCGGAGGTAGTAGGAGGATGATACTAGTTTGGATACGTGATCTGTTATTGATAAATTAGAGTCAAGAGTTAATCCTAGGCTGCGGACGTTGTCTTTGGGTCTAAGGGTGTTTGCGGCCCAGGAAAAGGATGGACGGGGGTATACGCATAGATCTTTGTGGATCCAGAGAAGTTCTGTCTCGGATTCATTTAATTGTAACTTGTTTACGGTCATCCAAGTCTTTATTTCAGTTAAGCAAGACTGGAGATTTTTGATTCATCTCAATAATGGCCTATGGACTTCTCTTTTAGGAAATTATCCAAATCTTTTTGAAACCCTGCTAAACTAACTGATTTAACCACATTCTCTGAAATATTTTCTCTGGTTTCCAAGTTTCCAAGTTTATTGGTTTTTAATATCCCGACCATCAAACAATTGTCTGGCCGGTTTACAATAAAATTATAAAAAAAAAGCATTAAAAGTAGCAGTATGTGCAAAAAGATGTCTTAAGTTAAACATAAATGACAAAGACTTGACGAACTGGAGTGTGAGGGCAGTAAATGTGGAAGGGGAAAAAGTTACATTGTATAGATGAAAAGGAGAGAGTGGGGGGGAGGATTGAACAAAAGGGAGGGGAACATTAAGATAATGGAAGTTTGTGACCGAAGAAAGAGAGAGAAGATGCTTTTAGGTTTGATTAAAAGCATCTCGAAATAAGAAAGTCTTTAGATTGATCTTGAATTTGACTAGTTGTTGTTCGTCGCGGAGGTATTGTGGAAGTGAGTTCCATAAGGTAGGGGCTGTTATAGCGAAGTTTGTTTTGCGTGTATAATAAAAATCTTGTTTTAAATCTACTACTTAAAAGCTTCATTGCATGCTCCCTATTCCTAGTATTTGTGGAAAGAGAAAACAAGCAATTCACATCTATCCTTTCCACTCCGTTTATTTATTCAAGTTTCTATCCTGTTCTCTCAGGGCAGCTCAGAACAATTTACATAAATTTATTCAGGTCCTCAAGCATTTTTCCCTGTCTGTCCCAGTGGACTCACAATCTATCTAATGGGGTAATGGAGGGATTCAGTGACTTACCCAGGGTCACAAGCAGCAGGAAGGGTTTGAACCCACAACCCCAGCTTTAACCACTGCACCACTCTAGAAATCAAAAAGCAGTAAAAGTGAGCCAAGTATAGAACAATGAAGCCATTGTGACATCACTGATGAGGTTGGCTCTTATTGGTGGAATGAGGCATTCTGATGTCACAATAGCAGCTCTGAAACTCTTCACACTCTTCAGTTTTCAATCCTATTTTCCCAGGGGAGCTCAGAACGCTTTACATGAATTTATTCAGTTCCTCAAGCATTTTTCCCTGTCTGTCCCAGTGGGCTAACAATCTATCTAATGCACCTGGGACAATGGGGGGATTCAGTGACTTACCCGGGGTCACAAGGAGCAGGAGGGGTTTGAACCCACAACCTCAGGGTGCTGTGGCTGGAGCTTTAACCACTGCACCACACTCTCCCCTATAACAGATTCTGATGCAGACCCTGCTGCAAAATAACAGGGGGTGGAATAATGAAGACTCTGCCTACCAAGCCTCAAAAACCTTCGGACCCTCTTCCCTCTCCTGCTCCTCCTTCACATCAGGTTGGGGAGCATCAGTTTTCTAGAATTTGGGCTGCTTCGAAATGAAATCAAAACAAGAATGACTAAAGACTCTTTATTAGGGTAAGAATGAAAGTCATTGTCACTGCATCCAGAGGGCATCCGCTGAAGATCAGGGGAGGGAAGTTTCATGGCGACTCCAGGAAGTACTTCTTCACCGAAAGAGTAGTGGATCATTGGAACAGACTCCCACTCCAGGTGATAAAGGCCAGCAGCGTGACGGATTTTAAGAGAAAATGGGATACTCACGTGGGATCTTTAAGGGAGTAAATTCAGGGGAGGGGATACTTGGAATGGGCAGACTTGGTGGGCTCTAGCCCTTTTCTGTTTCTATGCATCCAATTTACCGATTCTCTGATGAGCTCTGCGTTCCACCACTTATTGGCAGTCAATATTAAAGAAAGACCAGATATTATCTTTGCAAACTCCCTGGAAGAGAACGAAACAAATGTCCTAAATCATTTGTAATGGCTTAGAAAATATCTATTGGGACCAAATGGCAGAAAAATTTGGGAACTTAAACGATCAAATCCATTGCTCAACCTAATCAGCTGGTCCCTAAATGTTGAAAATATTAGCCAGTCCCAAATCATACCACTTGGAGTTTGGCATCACTGGTGGATGAGGATGTGCAGGGGTTGGTTTGGGTTTTTGACAGTATTTTATAGAGCTCTGTAATATCACCCCTCAATCCTCTAGGGCAGTGATTCCCAACCCTGTCCTGGAGGAACACCAGGCCAATCGGGTTTTCAGGCTAGCCCTAATGAATATGCATGAGAGAGATTTGCATATGATGGAAGTGATAGGCATGCAAATTTGCTTCATGCATATTCATTAGGGCTAGCCTGAAAACCCAATTGGCCTGGTGTTCCTCCAGGACAGGGTTGGGAACCACTGCTCTAGGGAGCAGTAAAAGTCTGTGTAAACAGCTTATTTATTTCCATATCTATAGACCACTTATAGCCTAAGTGGTTTACATTCAGGTCCTCAAGTATTTCTCCCTCTCTGTCCTGGTGGGGCAAAGGAGTGTTAAGTGACTTGCCCAAGGTCACGGGGAGCAGTGCTGACCTTGAACCTGCAAGCCCTAACCACTAGAGCAGGGGTAGGCAATTCCGGTCCTCGAGAGCCAGAGCCAGGTCAGGTTTTCAGGATATCCACAATAAATATGCATGAGATAGATTTGCATCTCAAGGAGGCAGTGCATGCAAATCCATCTCATACATATTCATGGTGGAGATCCTGAAAACCTGACCTGGCTCCGGCTCTCGAGGACCGGAATTGCCTACACCTGCACTATGTTAGCCTAGCATTGGACCCCCCCCCCCAAATGTACACACTAGACCTAGAGTAAATGTATAGAGGTGGTAGAGTGACCATGTAATGCGCCCATTCAGTATCACCGACTACATATATTCTGGCACTAAAAATACATAAGAATTTAAGATATGGTGCCAGCATTTAAATCAATATTGTCACTGCCCTCAAGTAGTGACCTTTCTCTGTTTATTCAGCCACAAGAGGGGTGAAGGAAGATATTGAGAGTTTACAAGGTGAGAGAGCCTCCCCCCATCCCATCTATAAGTCCTCTGGGCAGTGATGAAAAGGTGGCACCAGAGGGGGGTCTACGCAAATACTTTTGTCTTAGAGAAACTTCCCACCTGGGGGGGGGGGGGAATCTTTCTTGTATCGGTTCATAATTTCCTCTCTGGACACTGAACTCTTCTGCCTCTCTATTAGGACTGTCTGTTTTTCAGATACTCTATATGTCTTACTGACAAGCTCCCCAGATCTCTAGGACAGAAGGGCTGAAGTGTTGTCCCTATGTCTGGCAGCCAGAATCTCACCTTGTGCTCCATCCCTAGGGGAGACAAAAAACAGGGAACAATTTTTAACCCACAGGACGACCCTCTGTTCCTGACTGAAACTTCACCTCTCGAGCATACAAGGAGATATGCTGATGTAGAACTAGTTTAAATCTAATGTCTTGGATCCTCCTACACCTCGAGCTTACTCTCTCTCCTTCAGGCTTGGGGACTCCAGCCACCTTCCCTGGAGGAGACCTAGAAGTGGTAAAACTCCTCTCCCTGCAAGATCCTCCTCCTACCTCCAGAGTCCATTACCAGTCATGGAGATATTGAGGAGACATCCTAGGATAGGACTCCACAAAGCGTTTTCTGGGCCCTGCCATGGTTCCCTCTAAGCTGAGCGGGAGTCCTCCACTTACAGTCCTGCCAGTAGGGGGTGCTGTTTTACTATCACATTTTCAATGACAAGGGACAGGCAAGCTCTGCAGGGCTCCAGGGAACCCGCCTGGCTCTAGAGACTAAAAACACAATACTGAAACAACACCCTCTAATGGCAGCAATGCTCAGTTTAGAGGGAGCAATGGATGCCCTGATCCAGTTTAGTGCCAGTCAATGATTACGTTACATTACATTAGACATTTCTATTCCGCCATTGCCTTGCGGTTCAAGGCGGATTACAAAAGAATTACAAAAAAGGTATTACAAGAAGAAGATATCTGGTAATTTCTAGAGGAGATAAAGAGTGGACGAGGTTACTTTGGGGAATCAGGAAGGTATTGGGAGGTGGGAAGGAGCTAGTGTTATTAAGGTGTTTGCAGGAATTTCTTGAAGAGTAGAGTCTTTATTTCTTTTCTGAATATTTTGTAGTCTGGGGTCATAATTAGTAGATTGGAGATTTGGTTGTCGAGTTTTGCTGCTTGTGATAATGATAATGAGAGGGTGAACAGTAATCGGCGACGGGACAAAAGTGCGCCGGACAAAGCCGTGCCGACATTTCGGCCCAGACAATTGCACGCAAGACTCCAGCATGCCGCTGTAAAAGTTAATTTTAAAGAGTTCCTACTTTACTTAATACTGTTTGCGCTGCTGTTGGGGGGGGGGGGGTGCAACCCCTCACATTATATAGAAAACTTAACTTTTTCCTAAAAAAATCGGGAAAAAGTTGTTTCCTCTATAATGGGGGGTTCCAACCCCCAAACCCCCACAATAGCAGCGCAAACACTATTAAGTAAACTTGGGGGCTTCCCCCCCTCACACACCCTATCAGAGCTCTTTAAAATTAAGTTGCGCTGGAGTCTTGCGCCCAATTGTCTGGGCTGAAATGTCGGTGTGGCTTTGTCCCGCACGCAAATGACGGTGAACCACAGTAATCAGAGCAGGAAGAATAACTACCACCAACAGAGCCTGGCTTTTGCTGTTACTACTATTATTTTATAAATTATTTTGTTCTGTACCACCAGCTCTTATCTTTCTGCTCATTTCAGTGGTGCCACTCAGTATAAAGTAGTCTGATTGCTCATTAATCTATTTTAAAGCATGGAAACAGATGTTAATAAAACCAAAAAGAATAAAGTGATACCTTTTTTTATTGACCTAACATATATCCATGTAAGCAGTAACTCTGTCACCATTCATGCATATAAAACAGACCTTTTATTCAGTTGGCTTAAGTTATATCCTATGCTGGTCCCCAGCCTCCAAGTCTATTCATGCCTTTTATGCATAAAATTAATTGTAGAATGTCACAAATTATAAAAAACCAAAACCAAAAGAAGGAGACTTATAATTGTAACAGAAAGGGCGCCAACCCTGAAGTAACTGAAATGGTCATTGTAAAAGCCCATTGCTAGACCGTCTAATGAAATTCCTGGGACATAACGATGAGCCAATGATGACCTACTTGAATTATGACCTAACTGCATTAACAGTTGTACTGATCAACCTGTACTAGCAACTCTATTGAATGTCCTGGTCAATCTGTCCATTGTAATTTCCTGGGTAACTGACCCAACCTCTTGTAATGTAATCCAACCTTGAACTGAAAAGATAAAGGCAGAATAGAAAACCTGATTAACATAGCGGGACATTATTTAACATTTACAGTTTTGGTGATAACTAGCATGGTGTAGCAAGTCCTTGGAGTCCTGGCTTTAATAATCAGACACAGAAGTCATCCCCTACCTTCCCTGTGATCTATTGGGCTCTTCGGGGTCAAGAAAGAACTCCCCTCTTTTCTGCCCGCTACGGCTGGTGTAGCTGCCATCAAAGCTTTTTCAAAATGGCTGCTGACACTTCATGCAGTAGCTTCATGACACTACCACTAATATCGTGAGGTTGCCACATGAAGTCTCAGCAGCCATTTTGAAAAAGCATTGGTGGTGGCAGCTAGACTAGCGGCAGTGGGCAGGATAGAGAGTGTGTGAGTGTGTGTGTGTGTGTGTGTGGGGGGGGGGGGGTTCTCCTGCCCCTGAAGAAGCCACTAGACCTCCAGGGTTGTTAAGGTAGGTCTGAAGAGGACAGGGCCTGTTTCCCTATTACTGCAGTATTGTTTCTTGTTGCCATGGCTCTACCGTGGAACAGTGTTCCATCGCCACAGTAATACTGGGTACATTTCTAAAATTTTCCCCATTACCAGCAGTAATTTCTGCACTAATGTTTACCATCTCACTCTTTAAACCTGAGTCCCGCCACTTATCAGCTCTATCCATTTTACGAACTCCACCTGGCACCTGATTTCCTAAAAGGAGCCTGCTTACACCTCCGTATTCAAAGGAGCTTCAGGTCAGTGGGATAGGAGAGATGAGTAATAGAGAATGACACGGTGACAAAATTCATCACCGTTCCCGTCCCCGCGGATAACCGTGGAAAATAATCCCATGTCATTTTCTAAAGTCTATTTCAACCTTGGTCTTTCTACACCAGCATTCTTCAAAGCAAAGCTTGCAGGTCAGTGGTTGTGGCCATTCATACTCTGATTCTTCCCTCTCTCCTTAAAGAAAGACATGAAGATGGTTTCCTGCGGTTATCCGCGGGGACGGGAACGGTGATGAATTTTGTCACCGTGTCATTCTCTAATGAGTAACTCCACAACACTGACATTCAAAACAGTTATGGCTGACCCAAGACTTCTCCTAAAGATCTGCCACTGCCTGCATGCTTTATTGCTGGGGGGGAGGGTAAGGGGGGAAGCCGCTGTAAAGCTGAGATCCAGCGACAGCAGACATATGATTCTGAACCATGGTAACTATCAAAAAAGCACTTAGGTAATTAATTCAGTTGGCAGATGAAACAAACAACATCATTACTTTCATTCTTTCTTTCTCATATCAGTGATTAATCCTTAGGAGATTCTACATTAGTGTTTAAAAATTTCTAGAAGAGTTTCGTGGTTAGTGTTTCCAACTATAAATTTAAGTAAACTAGGGGTAGTGCAATGTATAAGTCCATCAGAGCTTCATACAGGCATCACACAGATACACATCTAGAACGAACACATCAAAGACAGTTAAAGAGTGGAGCTTAATCACAGCCCCATTAAATCTAATAATAATAATAATAATAATAATAACTTTATTCTTATATACCGCCATACCCATCGAGTTCTAGGCGGTTTACAACAATTAACAAATGGTCTGCATTGACAAGCTTATTTACAACATGTTACAAGCAGATTTACAAACAAATTACCTGTAGATTTACAGTAAATTACAACGATTTACAATTTACAACAGACAGCAATGAAGTTACCACAATTTACAGTAGTCTGCAATGAAAGGAAGATGTATAACAGTTTAGCTGAAAATTGTGGATTAGATCGGACTAGACAAGGGAAGACCAATGGTCCATCAAGCCCAGAAGCCCAATCCGGGCGAGTGAGTTAAGAGTTGAAAGGAGCTTCAAAAAAGTGGGCTATGAGTGTCGGAGAATTTAGTGCCCTCCATCGCGGCTTAGTAAAAGAGGGCTAAAGTTAGCTGAGCCTATAACTCAACTTGAGTGTAGAAGCAGTTGTCAGTCTTCATCTGTAGTTTCGAATGTATTCTTTCTGTTCTGCCTAGGCCCGAGCCTGTCCTATTTCTGCAGCAGGGTCTCTGTTATAGTTGTTTCCTTTCGCGCACTGATCTTGGCATGGAGAAAGACAATGTTTGATTGCTCAGAATGTAGCGGCTGTGTTGAAAACTCTGATCTTAACAGGTTCTTCGATTCCGTTTCAGTCAAAAGAGAATTAGAGCGGGTGACAGTAACAGATGCCTTAAATTAAGGAGAATAACAAGTTATAATACTGTATATAAAACACAAAAGAGAAACATTAATCTTCTAATATAATAAGATCCTTACCCGCACATGCGCAGTTGAAATGGCGTGATCATTGCCGCCGTGATTTGTGCTTCCGTGGCTGTGTTCTATGTGCGGTGCATGTGTGGTAGTTTGATTTGCGGCATGTAAGAGGAGCCTGCAGCACTGATTTTCCCCATTGCCAACATCGCTTCCAGCCTAGGGCAGGGAGGGAGGCTTCAACTCGCTGCTCTTGCTTGCTTCGGGCTTTCCTCACTGCCGGGTTCTGCTACGGCCTTCGTGCATAAAGAAAGTAGGTGGAAACCGGCAGCGACGAAGGACCAAAGCAAGCAGGAGCAGCGAGTTGTGAATGCTGCACTGCCAACAGCTGTGTGAGACCCGGGAGGAGAGGGGAGGGGGGATGAGAAACGCTACTGATGGATGACCTTCTACAGGTCAGAGGGAGCAGGGAAGGGGTGCTGCTGGACGGGGGAGGAAAAAGGAAGGGAAAAGGGCTACTGCAGGACAGGGAGAATGGAATGGGTGCTGCTGGACAAGGGGGAGGTAAAAGGAAGGAAGAAGGGTTACTGCAGGACAGGGGGAGCAGGGAAGGGGGTATGCTGCTGCTGCACAGGGAAGTGGGGGGGGGAAATGTTGCTGCTGCACAGGGAAGGGGTGGGCCAATGCTGCTGCTGCACAGGGAAGGGGGGGGAATGCTGCTGCTGCACAAGGAAGTTTTGGGGGAGAAGGAAGGGGGGCCAGGGAGCAATCTTGGTTTGCTTTGGGGGGGAGACAGAAGGGGGCCATGGAGAGAGACAGAAAGGCAGGCAGCGCACGAGAACGAAACACAGACACACAGAAAGACAGCAGGCAGGGAGAGAGACAGAAAGAGAGACAGACAGACAAAGGAGACCAGGGAGAGAGACAGACAGAAAGAAAGACAGACAGTGGGAGGGAGAGAGATAGAAAGAAAGAAGGCAAGACAGCAGAAGGGAGAGAGACAGAAAGAAAGATAGAAAGAGACAGGGACAGGGAGAAACACAGATAAAAAGAAAGACAGACAGACATATATTCTAGCACCCGTTAATGTAACGGGCTTAAACACTAGTTAGTAATAATAGCGCTTTTCAAAGTAGCAAGTTTTAAGAGCCTTATGAAAGGCTGTATTAGAAACATAGAAACATGATGGCAGATAAAGGCGAAATGGCCCATCTAGTTACCATTATAGTAACATAGCAGATGACGGCAGATAAAGACCCGAATGGTCCATTATCTCTTTCTCTCTCCGAGAGATCCCACGTGCCTATCCCAGGCCCTTTTGAATTCAGATATAGTCTCTGTCTCCACCACCTCTTCCGGGAGACTGTTCCACACATCTACAACCCTTTCTGTAAAAAAGTATTTCCTTAGATCACCTCTTAACTTCATCCTGTGCCGTCTCATTCCAGAGCTTCCTTTCAAATGAAAGAGACTCGACTCATGTACATTTATATTACGTAGGTATTTAAAGATCTCTATCGTATCTCCCCTTTCCTGCCTTTCCTCCAAAGAATACAGATTGAGTTCTTTAAATCTGTCCCCATACTCCTTATGACGAAGACCACACACCATTTTAGTAGCCTTCCTCTGGACAGACTCCATTCTTTTTATATCTTTTTGAATGTGCGGCCTCCAGAATTGTACACAATATTCTAAATGAGGTCTTATACAGAGGCATCCAAGTTGAGACATCCAGGTTTTACTTCTATTGCTTTTCATGGAAGTAAAACCCAGATATCACAATCCATCCTCTTTTTTCTGGAGCCATATGATAACCCTGGATTAAGATGTCTCATATTAAGAGGAAGCTGATTCCAGACTGTAGCTGCTTGATAGGAAAAGGTACATGTTAGATGTTTCTTCTTACACACAGGGTCACGCTGGGGCCCTTCTTCTACCTGCCCGTCCCCCCGTTTCCCCACACACCTTTAAATGACTTCTTCACATACAAAACAGGCATACCTTCACCAAATATAGAACGATGGATCACAAATTAGAAATAGAAATATGAATACCAAAACTGAACTGGAAACCACAAAAAGTTAAACTCGGCAAGTACTTCATTTTGAGCATAATCAGTGGCATAACCATGAGAGGAAGATCCCACTTTGAACATCTTGCTTGCTGTAGCTGACAGGGATCCCCAAGCCTCACCAACTGATGCCACCTCCTCCCCCCTCCCCTTGCATGAGAGCAGTGGCAGCTTGAGGATATTGCCATTAGCTACAAAGCTTGGAGATTTCTGGTTGCCAGACTGGAGAAAGATGTCTTCATTTGGCAGGGCTTGGGAATTCCTACTAGCTCAAGTATTTATATATTGCACTCAGGCAGGGAGAAACTTTGGAACCCATCCACTAATTTTGGACCCCAGTCCCTTCCCCAAATCAGCTGTATATAACTACGCCACTGAATAAAATACGAAAATAATTGTGATGCACATCTCCCAAAGCTAACATATTTCAGTTAATAAATTCAAAATAAAACCATTTTTTTCTACCTTGTTTGGATATTTTGTTTTTCCATCATCTTCTGCTTTTTGTCTATCTTCAACCAATTCTCTTTCCAGTGTCTGCTGTCCATTTTTTCTCCTTTTCTTTCTTGTTCCATTCCCGCCTTAAGCCTATCTTCAACATATTGATTTTCCCCTTTCAGCTTTCTTAACCCTTTCTTTTCTTTTTTGCCTCTGTCCACTCCAATATCACCCTCTTTCTCACCCTTCTTCTTTTTAAATGTTCATCTACCTCTCAATTCTCCATCTCCTCTCAGTCCCTAACTCTCCCATTTCCCATCTCACTCCTTTCCCAGCCTCCTATTTCCTGCTATCTACTCCCCATTACCAAATTTCTACCACTGTACTCACTGCTCTCTCACTCATCTTGTCATTTCCCTTTTGACCTTATCCACATGGCTCACCACTTTCAGAATCCCCCTTCCTCTCTCCACTGGTCAATCTATATAGAAACATAGAGTATGACAGCAGAAAAGGGCTGGCGGCCCAACAAGTCTGCCCACTCAAGAACCCTCCCTCCCTTGAGAGACCATCTTTTAAGCATAACTCTGTAGCAACTCCACCTACCTTTCCCATCGACTCTTGAAGTTGAGCACACTACTGGCCTCGACCACCTGTCGTAGAAGACCATTCCATCGATCAATCACCCTTTCGGTGAAGAAGTATTTACTGGTGTCACTATGAAATCTTCCCCCCTTAAGTTTTAGCGGATGCCCTCTTGTCGCCATGGGACCCTTAAGAAAAAAGATTTCTTCCTCCACTTCAATGCGGCCCGTGATGTATTTGAATGTTTCTATCATGTCTCCCCTTTCTCTGCGCTCCTCGAGAGAATATAAGCGTAATCTGGTCAGACGTTCTTCATATGGGATATCTTTAAGACCTGAGACCATTCTAGTGGCCATCCTCTGGATCAATTCCATTCTCTTCACATCTTTTTGATAGTGTGGCCTCCAAAACTGGACACAGTACTTGAGGTGAGGCCTCACCATAGATCTGTATAACGGCAGTATGACTTCAGGCTTTCGGCTGATAAAGCTCCTTCTGATGCAACCCAGCATTTGTCTAGCCTTTGCTGAAGCTTTCTCCACCTGATCGGCAGCCTTCATTTCTTCCCGGATGAGAAGTCCCAAGTCCCTTTCTGCAGTAGTTCTTGTTAAGTTTTCACCATTCAAGGTGTATGTTCTGCATGGATTTCCACTTCCAAGATGCATTACTTTACATTTTTTGCAATTAAAGTTCAGTTGCCAAGTACTGGACCATTGTTCCAGTTAAAATAAGGACCTGCTGCATAGTGTTGGGCCTGGTTGTGCTGTCAGGTTCTGTTGCCCTGCCCACAATGCTGCATAGTTTAGCGTCATCGGCAAATCATGTAATTTTGCCTCGAAGTCCCTGAGTCAGCATTAAATAGCATCGGGCCCAAGACCGAGCCCTGTGGCACTCCACTGGTCACTTTCAAGGTTTTGGAAGGAATACCATTTACCATTACCCTTTGAAGTCTTCCACTGAGCCAGTCTTTTACCCATGCTGTCAGTGTTTCTCCTAGTCCTAACGAGTTCATCTTCTTCAATAACCTGCAATGTGGGACACTGTCAAAAGCCTTACCGAAGTCAAAATAAACGATGTCCAGGGACTCCCCCATCCAGTTTTTTTGTTGCCCAGTCAAAGAAGCTTATCAGATTGGATTGACAAGACTTTCCCTTCGTAAAGCCATGCTGGTGGGGATCCCTTAGTCTTTCATCATCCAGAATCGTGTCCAAACTGTTTTTAATCAACGTTTCCATGAGTTTACTCACTATTGATGTGAGAATCATTGGTCTATAATTTTCAGCCTCTGACCTGCATCCCTTTTTGTGGAGTGGGATAACGTTGGCAGTTTTCCAGTCCAGGGGCACTCTTCCCTTGCTTAGGGAAAGATTGAAGAGCTCTGCTAACAGTTTCGGCAGTTGGAACCCAAGCACAGTACCGGGTAAAGCTTTGGATTCTCGCCCAGAAATAGCTAAGAAGAAAAAAAAAAAAAAAATTTAAATTGAATCAGGTTGGGCAGACTGGATGGACCATTCGGGTCTTTATCTGCCGTCATCTACTATGTTATGTTACTATGTTACTATGTAGTTCTGCCAGGACATCTTTCAATTCTCGAAGTACTCTAGAGTGTAGATTATCTGGGCTTATAGCTTTGTTTACTTTTAGTTTTGATAGCTCGTGGTAGACGTCGCACGCAGTAAATTCCACATCCCGGAATGGGTCCTCCGAGTTCCCCTTTGTCTGTTGCTGGGGACCATATCCTGGCGCTTCGCAGGTGAAGACTGAGCAGAAGTAGTTATTGAGTAGTTCTGCTTTGTCTGCGTCCGAGTCTGTAAAGTTGCCGTCAGGTTTCTTTAGGTGCCCAATACCGCTTGTGTTCTTCTTCCTGTTGCTAACGTATTTGAAAAAGGATTTCTCCCCCTTTCTTTACCTGCCTAGCTATGTTTTCTTCCATCCGGCATTTGGCCTCTCTGACTTGCTTTTTAATTTCTCTAGATTTGGCCAGATAAGTTTCTTTAGCTGCCGGTTGTTGTGATTGTTTGTAGGTAACGAAAGCTTTCTTCTTGTGCTTTACTAGTTCTGAGATCTCCGCGGAGAACCACTGAGGTCTATTTTTCCTGTGTCGTTTGCTCACGGTTTTTATGTACGTTGGTTGCTTCTTGTAGGGTAGATTTCAGAGCCGACCATAGAACCTCTACAATGTCCATCGTGCTTTGGTTTTGCAGCTCTTTGTAGACATAGTCCCCCATGCCCTGAAAGTTAGTTCCTTTAAAATTTAGGACCTTAGTCGATGTATTTGGCCTAGTGGTACCTTTCTTGAGGTGGAACCACACGATGTTGTGGTCGCTGGAGGCCAAAGTGTCACCCACTGATACCTCTGTGACACTGTTGGTGAGCAACAGATCCAGGATTGCCTGATTCCTGGTGGGTTCTAAAACCATCTGCTTGAGGCATGCTCCTCGCATAGAGGCTAGTAGCCTCTTGCTGCTGCTGGTTGTAGCCGCTGGTTTGTTCCAGTCCACATCAGGCATATTGAAATCTCCCATTAGTACTGTATCTCTACACAGTGTGATTGTCTCAATGTCTTCCATTAGTTCATCGTCTGCATCCTCCTTTTGTTTTGGTGGTCTGTATACAACACCAAGATACAGGCATTTGTTATTGCCCCTGGCAAGGTTCACCCAGAGGGATTCTCCCGTATACTTGATGTCTATGATTTTAGAAACCTTGATGTCATCTCTTATGTACAGAGCTACCCCCTCCCCCTGATTTGCCTTCGCTGTTCCTTTCTCTCCATCCTCTAGTATCTTCTTATCCCAGCTCTCTTTCCTCCTGCCCTTCCATGGGTCCATCTCTCCTATCTAATATTATAGACTTATTAACCTCAAAATATGGTGGAATCCCTGAGTAACACAACCCTTTGTACTAATGTATGATCACCTGAGCAGATGCACTAAAGATTCTGTGAATATCTGAGTGACCCAGCTCTGCATGCCAAACTATGCGAGTCTGGTTAATAAGCTGAATAACTAACGCTGAAGTCCTGATAGCTTAGGAGCCAGTAACTAGAATAGCAGGAAGATCTTAGAGAATGGAAATTATTTCTTTAGCTAGACTCAGTGAAAGACTTTACTATGGAGGAACATAAGGCCACTCACACCAGTGACAAAAAAATAGGAAGATAGAGTTTATTTTAAATTGATTTAATTATAGTTAGGTAGTAGGTACCATTTCTTGAAAAACATAGACCTGCAGCTGGAAAGGAGAGAATGCATGAGCAAAGTTACAGACAGACACATACACAAGGGAAAAAAGAGAGACTGAGAAAAACACCCTCATTGAAGAACACATCTGGGAACAAAATCTGAAGAGGCCTTGAAAACTCAAATGCAAAGGATCTCTCGGGTTATGGGAAATGGTAAAAGTGGAATATTTATTTATTCAACATCATGCGTTTAATACTGTTACTCCAATAAGGTTTCTGGATTTATTGTAAACAAAGCACAGAAATGGATATTAGAAAATTGCGGATTAAGAACTGGTTATCGGACAGAAAACAGAGGGTGGAGTTGAATGGCCACTTTTCTCAGTGGAAGAGGGTGAACAGTGGTGTGCCACAGGGATCTGTGCTGGGACCAGTACTATTTAACTTATTAATGATCTAGAAATTGGAACAACGAGTGAGGTGATTAAATTTGTAGATGACACTAAACTGTTCAAAGTTGTTAAAACGGATGCGGATTGTGAAAAACTGCAGGAAAACCTTAGGAAATTGGAAGACTGGGCGTCCAAGTGTCCAATTTCATGTGGACAAATGCAAAGTGATGCACGTAGGGAAGAATAACCCAAATCATAGTTACCGGATACTAGGGTCCACCTTGGGGGTCAGCGCTCAAGAAAAAGATTTGGGTGTCATTATGGACAATACGATGAAACCTTCCGCCCAATGGGCGGTGGCAGCCAAGAAAGCAAACAGGATGCTGGGAATTATTAAAAAAGGGATGGTTAACAAGACTACGAATGTTATGCCTCTGTATCGTTCCATGGTGCGATCTCACATCAGAACATAAGAATTGCCGCTGCTGGGTCAGACCAGAGGTCCATCGTGCCCAGCAGTCTGCTCACGCGAAGGCCCTCCGGTCAAAGACCAGCGCTCTGAGACTAGCCCTACCTGCGTATGTTCTGGTTCAGCAGGAATTATCTAACTTTGTCTTGAATCCCTGGAGGGTGTTTTCCCCTATGACAGACTCCGGAAGAGCGTTCCAGTTTTCTACCACTCTGTGGGTGAAGAAGAACTTCCTTACGTTCGTACGGAATCTATCTCCTTTCAATTTTAGAGAGTTCCCTCTCGTTCTCCCTACTTTGGAGAGGGTGAATAACCTGTCTTTATCTACTAAATCTATCCCCTTCAGTTCCTTGAATGTTTCGATCATGTCCCCTCTCAATCTCTTCTGTTCGAGGGAGAAGAGGCTGAGTTTCTCTAGTCTTTCGCTGTACGGCAGCTCCTCCAGCCCCTTAACCATCTTAGTTGCTCTTCTCTGGACCCTTTCGAGTAGTACCATGTCTTTCTTCATGTGAGGGCGCACCATGGCCTGGTACAGTGGCATGATAACCTTCTCCGACCTGTTCGTGATCCCCTTCTTTATCATTCCTAGCATTCTGTTCGCCCTTTTTGTGGCCGACACACATTGCACGGACGGCTTCATCGACTTGTCGATCAGAACTCCCAAGTCTCTTTCCTGGGAGGTCTTTCCAAGTACCGCCCCGGAGATCCTGTATTCATGCATGAGCTTATTGTTACCAACATGCATCACTTTACACTTATCCATGTTGAACCTCATCTGCCATGTTGATGCCCATTCCTCGAGCCCGATTATGTCATGTTGCAGATCTTCGCAATCCCCCTGTGTCTTCACTACTCTGAATAACTTTGTATCATCTGCAAATTTAATCACCTCACTCGTCATACCTATGTCCAGATCGTTTATAAAGATGTTGAAGAGCACGGGTCCAAGCACCTAGCCCTGCGGCACCTTGAGTATTGCATTCAGTTCTGGTCTTCTTATATCAAATAAGTTATAGCGGCACTAGAAAAACTTCAAAGAAGAGCGACCAAGATGGTAAAGGGGATGGAACTCCTCTCATATGAGGAAAGACTAAAACGGTTAGGACTCTTCAGCTTGGAAAAGAGACAACTGAGGGGAGATAGGATTTTGAAGTCTACAAAATCCTGAGTGGAGTAGAATGGGTACAAGTGGACCAATTTTTTATTGCATCAAGCCTAGGGGACATTCTGCACAGGCCTCAAACACTTTAGAATCCTAAGTAGCAACATTCTAGAGCTCAGATTGTGATGTCATAATGCCTCATTCCACCAATGCCTAAGCTTCGCCCTCATCTGCACAAGCCTCAAACCCTTTAAAATCCTAAGTAGCAACATTCTAGAGTTGTGATTGTGATGTCATAATGCCTCATTCCACCAATGCCTAAGCTCCGTCCTCATCTGCACAAGCCTCAAACACTTTAGAATCCTAAGTAGCAACATTCTAGAGCTCAAATTGTGATGTCATAATGCCTCATTCCACCAATGCCTAAGCTCCGTCCTCATCTGCACAAGCCTCAAACACTTTAAAATCATAAGTGTTCAAGGCTTGTGTGGTTAAGGCAGAGCTTACAGGAATGGGGCAGGGACAAAACTCACATGGACAGGACAGGGAAATTGAGTTCCTTGGAGGACTGGGAAAAATTTGTTCCCATGTCATTCTCTAGTTTGCATCCACAGACACTAAGCAGAGAGTCAGGGAACCCCTTGCAGCCGACTGTCGCAGGGTCTTTAAAGCACTGTGCTGCCACCTGGTGGTCAGAGCAGAGCTAACACATGCAAAAGTCCTATTCAGTTCTTAGGTTCATTCATATACCATAAGGAACTTATAGTATTTTACATCATATAAGAGTAAATATAGCATACAGTTAGACTCTGCTGGCCATGATTAGTGCTGCTGACTATCCCCTCTGACTGCCAGAGCTGTACAACACCTTGAGTGAATTCCTAACAAATTAATTAAACTGGGGAGATCCCGGAGGACTGGAAAATAGCAAATGTCATGCCCATCTTTAAGAAGGGATCAAGGGGTAATCCGGGAAACTACAGGCTGGTGAGCTTGACCTCGGTTCCGGGAAAGATGATGGAAGCACTGGTTAAGGACAGCATCTGCAAACACATAGAAAACAATGGACAGCTGAAGGCAAGCCAACATGGCTTCTGCAAGGGAAGGTCGTGCCTCACGAACTTACTGTACTTCTTTAAGGGAATAAACAGCCAGATGGATAAAGGGGAATCCATAGACATCATTTACCTTGACTTCCAAAAAGCCTTCGACAAGGTACCCCACGAACGGCTGCTTAAGAAGCTGTGGAACCACGGGGTGCAAGGGGATGTCCACCGATAGATCAAACACTGGCTGGCAGGCAGGAAACAGAGGGTTGGAGTAAAGGGCCATTACTCAGACTGGCAATGGGTCACGAGCGGAGTTCCGCAGGGGTCGGTGCTGGGACCACTTCTGTTCAATATATTTATCAACGACCTGGAGACGGGGACGAAATGTGAGGTTATTAAATTTGCTGATGAAACCAAACTCTGCAGCAGGGTTAGAACCGCGGAAGACTGCGAAGACCTGCAAAGGGACCTAACGAGGCTGGAAGAGTGGGCAAAAAAGTGGCAAATGAGCTTTAACATAGAGAAATGCAAGGTCATGCATGTAGGGAAAAAGAACCCGATGTTCAGCTACAAAATGGGGGGATCATTGCTAGGGGTGAGCAACCTTGAAAGGGACCTGGGGGTGATGGTGGACACAACATTGAAAGCCTCAAAGAAAGCGAACAGAATGTTGGGTATCATTAAAAAGGGTTTCACGACCAGGACGAAGGAAGTCATCATGCCGCTGTATCGTGCAATGGTGCGCCCACATCTGGAGTACTGTGTCCAGTACTGGTCGCCATACCTCAAGAAAGACATGGCAGTACTTGAGGGAGTTCAGAGAAGAGCAACTAAACTGATAAAAGGTATGGAAAACTTTTCATACGCTGACAGGTTGGAAATACTGGGGCTATTCTCCCTGGAAAAGCAGAGACTTAGAGGAGACATGATAGAAACCTTCAAAATCCTGAAGAGCATAGAGAAGGTAGACAGGGACAGATTCTTCAGACTGTGGGGAACCACAAGTACAAGGGGGCACTCGGAGAAATTGAAAGGGGACAGGTTTAGAACTACCCAGAGGGTAGTGGACACATGGAACGCACTTCCGGAGGTTGTGATAGGCCAGAGCACGCTACAGGGGTTCAAGGAAGGTTTAGATAGGTTCCTAAAGGATAAGGGGATTGAAGGGTACAGATAGAAGTAGAGGTAGGTTATAGGAATAGTCAGGGACCACTTTACAGGTCATAGGCCTGATGGGCCGCCGCGGGAGCGGACCGCTGGGCGCGATGGACCTCTGGTCTGACCCAGTGGAGGCAACTTCTTCTTATGTTCTTAAGTAACCAGCTATTCTGAAGCCAGAGCACAAATGGAGCCAACACTCAACCGGTTAGCAGGCGATGTTCAGTCTGGTAACCAGCTTCGTGAGAAGATAAACTTAGGACAGCCTTTCTAGTTGACACGAATACCCAGGGTAGTGAGGAAACAGAACTGGGAGCTGTCTGGTCATGAGGATTTCAAGCATCGGACTGGATTCCCTGGCACTCTGCGGGCATGGGCTTGTTGTCTGTCTAGTCTTTGCTAACCCACCTCCCAGCACTTGGTCCAGTGTCAGTCAGATATCCTGAAGGAGCTGGTCAGAAGCAGAGAATAGGAGCATCCAGACTGTGCCCTGGAAGCTATTTCTGAAGAGAAAGGATTAGCTCTTGTCCCTAAGATAAAGCAGGTACTAACCTACTACCTTGCTAGTTATGTCCTCAGGTGAAGTGGAGCTGGTCTTTGGCACATGACAGCAGGTTAGTAAATCTCACATTCCTGAACTCCTCGGCCCACAATCTTTAAAAAGTTTCAAGCTGCCAGCACAAAATTCCCCACTCTGGACAAAATATCCCTCGTAGCCTTTCATTCCTGCCCCATCATCATCACTAACCCTGCCCAGCACCCAGCTCTTACCCAAAAGCAATGCCCGCCCTCCTCTCACTCCTGCTCCATCCCCTTCTCTAATTCTGCCGGGCCTCTGACTTCCAATTGTCCTCTGAGAGTTAACCCCTGCTGGGGCCTATCACCAAAATTGCCAGAAGTGAAACAGATTAATGAGGGTTCATTCCACAGTCCAGCTAACAGGGAAGAACTGACAGGATGTGTACAGCTGTTTAATGTCAGCAAGATCACCTCCTTAATAATGCAAGCCTGGTGATAGTGATGTGTAAAATATTTCATACATTCGGAGTAGGTTAATTATATCTATATAGTAGAGCTTAAAAATGAATCTTCTGAGAAACGCCACAGCTCATCTGGCTAAACAATGACACGGGGACAAATTTTTCCCTGTCCCATTCCTGTAAGCTCTGCCTTAACCACACAGGCCTCGAACACTTATGATTTTAAAGTGTTTGAGGCTTATGCAGACGAGGACGGAGCTTTCAGGAATGGGGCAGGAAAAGAACTTGCTTGAACGGGATGAGAACATGAATACCCGCGGGGACGGGGGAAAATTTGTCCCCATATTATTAAGAACATAAGAATTGCCCCTGCTGGGTCAGACCAGTGGTCCATCCGCTCACGCGGTGGCCTCTAGGTCAAGACCAGTGCTCCAAATGAGTCCAGTCTCACCAGTTTAGCATAAACTTGTCCGACTTCTCTACATCTGGCCTCCCACTCATACCTCACATCAAAGAACAGGCAAAATTCCCAAGTCTCGGATTCACCGAGTATTTTGGGCACTTTAAGGATGTAACAGGTGTCCTTGAATACTACAGATGGAATGATTCCTGGGATAATCACAGATGGCCTTTAAATCTTCGGTTACCTTTCAGGCTCTTATTAAACTCCATATCATCCCTTCCAAAACAATCCTGTAAAAATGTGTCATTGGATATTACATTTCTAAATTTTTTTAACAGGTCAGCTTGTTCAAGGCAACGGCTTCAAATTATTTCAGAATCTGCGTGCGGAGTTTCAACTGGAGTCAAAGCATTTTTTTGCAGCTGAACCATTGTCTAGTAAGAACAACTTATAAAGCAAGGATTTGTGTTAACGATTCGAGCTTATTAGACTTTTGGGTAGGCCTCACGAGGCAATCAAAAAAAGCTTCTTCTGTTTAGCGTAAAGTTAAGTTCAAGAGGACAAATACTTGTGCCGAACTGCAGCAATTGGGGGAAAATATAATTGATGAGGTTTGGAAATTTTTCTGGGGTAAAGTCTGCCTCGATAACCCAATCCTTATTTTACGTAGAGCTATTTGGACAGCTTACAAGGTTTCTAAGATGTCTACATGTGGGTCTAGTTTATATTGGACTTGTAAATCAGGTGTTGGCACCTTTTCTCATGTTATTTGAATGTGCTGTTTGGGGATGTGGTTTGGCAGCGAATGCAAGATGTATTTGGGTTTCATACTGTGTTAACTTACAAAATTGTTATTACGTTCAGCTGCTTTGCCACATTGAGTTCAGAAATATAAAGCGATATTGTTTGAGACCCTCATGGGCTTAGCTGTTCAACATATTTGATCAGAATGGTAAAAGAGTGTTTCCTTTTCAACATGGTGGTCCAGTATTTAACTCGTAAATATGAAGAGGTAGCTGCCATCAAATGGAGTAATGCTCACTATACAGAGGGTTTGGGCTCTTTGGGATAACTTTTGCAATTTACATAAGAACATAAGAATTGCCATTGTTGGGTCAGACCCGTGGTCCATCGTGCCCAGCAGTCCGCTCAGGTCAAAGACCAGTGCCCTAACTGAGACCAGCCCTACCTGCATACGTTCCAGTTCAGCAGGAACTTGTCCAACCTTGTCTTGAATCCCTGGAGAGTGTTTTCCCCTATAACAACTTCTGGAAGAGCATTCCAGTTTTCCACCACTCTCTGGGCGAAGAAGAACTTCCTTACGTTTGTACGAAATCTATCCCTTTTTAACTTTAACCTCTCGTTCTCTCTACCTTGGAGAGGGTGACCAACCTGTCTTTATCTACTAAGTCTATTCCCTTCAGTATTTTGAACGTTTCGATCATGTCCCCTCTCAATCTCCTCTGCTCGAGGGAGAAGAGGCCCAGTTTCTCTAATCTCTCACTGTACATGATCGAGACATTCAAGTATCTCACGGGCCGCATCGAGATGGAAGAAGATATCTTCTTTTTCAAGGGTCCCGCGGCAACAAGGGGGCATCCGTGGAAAATCAGGGGCGGGAAACTGCACGGGGACACCAGGAAATTCTTTTTCACTGAAAGGGTGGTTGATCGCTGGAATAGTCTTTCACTTCAGATTATTGAGGCCAGCAGCGTGCCTGATTTTAAGGCCAAATGGGATAGACATGTGGGATCTATTCACAGAGAAAAGTAGAGGAGGGTCATTGGGGTGGGCAGACTAGATGGGCCGTGGCCCTTATCTGCCGTCTATTTCTATGTTTCTATGTACGGCAACTCCTCCAGCCCCTTAACCATCTTAGTCACTCTTCTCTGGACCCTTTCGAATAGTACTGTATCATTTTCAATTTTTATCTTGAGCTCTCAATTTGCCTCTGTTATACTTAGGGGGGATGTTATTGGTCGACTCCGTAATGTTTGTATTGTTTAAAATCAATAAAATACATATTTGAATACATAAACAAATAAATAAATATTATGTCAAATAATATTTTATTGATGACAAATCCCAAACAAAACCAAACAAATCCAAAACCACACGGCAGAAATGCATACAAAGATAACAAGCAAGGAATAGTATACAACAAAGAGGTAGTCATCAAGAATTTTCAAATGGTAAGTGCCCCCCTCCCCACCCTACAACCCCCCCAACCCTCCCTATACACAGAGAGCCCTCTCCCCCCAGCAAACACAAGAAGGCGGAACAGGCCTAAAACAATGCTTGTGTCCCCCCAATATTCAATAGTAGAAAATAGCCTCCAAAACGACCGTCAACCCCTAACCCTCCAAATAGCAGAAAACCAGCAGGCACTCTCGTTGGCGAGCTGTACCCTGATACTCCCCGACAATCAACGAGCAAAGACCCCCCAATCCCCCCAAAATAAATAAATATTAAACAGGTAAAAGTAGATGCTGATGGTTTTGAGTTTCCGGCAGAAAGAGTCATTTATTTTCAGCTGCCCTTTGCCCCATTTCAGAAGGTGCTGCCAACCCTGCAGGTCAGCTCAGAGTTATAACAGGATTTCAGACAGGAGAAAGGGTATTAATGAAAACCCAGAGTTGGATCCCTCAGTTGAGGATTCAATTACACCTCAGCAAAGGGAAAAAGTCAAGTCCAAAACGTCTGGGATGAATCTTTCCAGCGCATACACATTCCAGTGCTAAGATTTGGCCAGAAATGGAAATAAGGAAGTAGCATCCAGATCTCAGAAGAGCATGGTCAGTGGTACGACTGCTTCTTCCTGAAACTTTCCTGAGGCAGGAGGAACTACAATCAATAAATACGTGGATGAGGAGATGGTGTGAGGAAGAAGGATTCCACTTCGTGAGGAACTGGACGGCGTTCTGGGGCAAGAGCAAGCTATACAGGAAAGATGGACTGCACCTGAGCGCAGCAGGAACTAGACTCCTAGCAAACAACGTCAAGAGAGGAATAGAACAGGCTTTAAACTAAGAAGAAGGGGAAAGCCGACAGTTGACAAAGGGTCGACGATTCGGAAGACGGTATCCTGTGAAGATACCGAGGGGAAAAATGGCTGGGAAGGAACAAGGGACAAACTACAGGAGTCGACTAACCCAGAAGAAGTGGTTACAATGTCTGCAGCAAAAGAGAAGAAAATATGGACCGAAGCACAGGGAAAGGAAAGGAGGACAGCAAAATACCAGGATCTAAAGTGCATATATGCTAATGCAAGGAGCCTAAGAAACAAAATGGGGGAACTAGAAGCCTTGGCCAACGCAGAAGACATCGACATCATTGGAATCTCTGAAACATGGTGGAATGAGGAAAGCAAATGGGATACAGCACTACCGGGATACAAGCTCTATCGCCAGGACAGAACAGGACAAAAAGGAGGTGGAATAGCCCTATACATAAAAGAAGGCATACAATCCACACAAATGGACACAGCAGAGACGGCCAGCAAGCCGGAATCTCTATGGGTTAAAATACCGGGAAGGAAAGGGCCTGAAATAAAGATGGGCCTGTTTTATCGCCCACCGGGGCAAACCAGAGATATCGATGAGGAAATGGAAGCCGAGATGAAGCGTGAATGCAAAAGCGGCAACACGGTTATTATGGGAGACTTCAACTACCCTGGGATAGACTGGAGGCTTGGAAGCTCGAAATGCGCTAGGGAAACAAAATTCCTGGAAGCTACACAGGATTGTTTCATGGAACAGCTTGTTAGAGAACCGACGAGAGGAAATGCCACTCTGGATCTAATCCTAAATGGGTTAAGGGGACCTGCAAAGGAAGTAGAAGTAGTGGGACCGTTGGGAAACAGCGATCATAATATGATCAAGTTCAAGGTTGAGGTAGGAGTGTCAAAAGGCAAGAGATCCATTGCGACAACTTTTAACTTCAGGAAAGGAAACTACGAAGCAATGAGGGAATTGGTAAGGAAGAAACTTAGGAACACTTCCAAAACATGGTTAACGGTAAATCATGCCTGGTCCTTCTTCAGGGACATGGTGAGCGAGGCGCAAAATCTGTATATCCCCAGATTCAGGAAGGGGTGTAAAAAGAATCGAACAAAAGACCCGGCGTGGATAACCAAAACAGTGAAGGAAGCGATAGGCAATAAGAAAAAATCATTCAAGAAATGGAAAAAGGACAAAACTGAGGGGAGCTGGAAAGAGCACAAGAAGCATCAAAAAGAATGTCACCGTGAGGTTCGGAAAGCCAAAAGAGAGTATGAAGAGAGGCTAGCCAGGGAAGCAAGAAATTTCAAACCATTCTTCAGATATGTTAAAGGGAAGCAGCCGGCTAGAGAGGAAGTGGGACCGCTGGACGACGGAGACAGGAAGGGAGTGGTGAAGGAGGAGAAGGTAGTGGCAGAAAGACTTAACATGTTCTTCTCGTCTGTATTTACAAACGAAAACACGTCCAACATACCGGAACCTGAGCAATTCTTCAACGGAAGTCAGGCAGAAAAATTAACATCCATAGAAGTGAGCCTTGAGGACGTTCGTAGGCAGATAGAAAAACTAAAAACTGACAAATCCCCGGGTCCGGATGGCATACATCCAAGGGTTCTGAAGGAATTAAAGGAGGAGATAGCGGAACTACTGCAGCAAATTTGCAACTTATCCCTGAAAACAGGCGAGATCCCGGAAGATTGGAAGATAGCCAACGTTACGCCCATCTTTAAAAAGGGATCAAGAGGTGACCCGGGAAACTACAGGCCGGTGAGCCTGACTTCGGTTCCAGGGAAAATGGCAGAAGCACTGATAAAAGAAAACATCGATCAACATTTTGAAAAAAATGAACTTCTGATAACCAGCCAGCATGGTTTCTGCAAGGGAAGATCGTGCCTAACGAATTTATTGCACTTCTTCGAAGGGATCAACAAACGGATGGACAAAAGAGACCCCATAGACATCATATATCTAGATTTCCAAAAAGCCTTTGACAAGGTGCCCCATGAACGTCTACTCCGGAAACTGAAGAACCATGGGGTGGAAGGAGACGTACATAGATGGATCAGAAACTGGTTGGAGGGTAGAAAACAAAGGGTAGGAGTGAAGGGTCACTACTCCGACTGGAGGAGGGTCACGAGTGGTGTCCCGCAGGGCTCGGTGCTCGGGCCGCTGCTATTTAATATCTTCATAAATGATCTAGAAACAGGAACGAAGTGCGAGATAATAAAATTTGCGGACGACACCAAACTATTTAATGGAGCTCGGACTACAGAGGACTGCGAAAAGTTGCAAAGGGACTTGAACAAATTAGAAGAATGGGCGGCGAAATGGCAGATGAAGTTCAACATTGAAAAATGTAAAGTATTACATGTGGGGAGCAGAAACTCGAGGTACAACTATACAATGGGAGGGATGTTATTGAATAAGAGTACCCAGGAAAGGGACTTGGGGGTAATGGTGGACATGACAATGAAGCCGTCGGTACAGTGTGCAGCGGCTGCTAAGAGAGCGAATAGAATGCTTGGTATAATCAAAAAGGGTATTACAGCCAGAACGAAAGAAGTTATCCTGCCGTTGTATCGGGCGATGGTGCGCCCGCATTTGGAGTACTGCGTCCAATATTGGTCGCCGTATCTTAAGAAGGATATGGCATTAGTCGAGAGGGTTCAAAGGAGAGCAACACGTCTGATAATAGGTATGGAAAACCTGTCATATTCTGAGAGATTGGAGAAGCTGGGTCTCTTTTCCCTGGAGAAGAGGAGACTTAGAGGGGATATGATAGAGACTTACAAGATCATGAAGGGCATAGAGAGAGTAGAGAGGGACAGATTCTTCGAACTTTCGAAAAATAAGAGAACAAGAGGGCATTCGGAAAAGTTGAAAGGGGACAGATTCAAAACAAATGCTAGGAAGTTCTTCTTTACCCAACGTGTGGTGGACACCTGGAATGCGCTTCCAGAGGACGTTATAGGGCAGAGTACGGTACTGGGGTTCAAGAAAGGATTGGACAAATTTCTACTGGAAATGGGGATAGAGGGGTATAGATAGAAGATTACTGCACAGGTCCTGGACCTGTTGGGCCGCCGCGTGAGCGGACTGCTGGGCACGATGGACCTCGGGTCTGACCCAGCAGAGGCATTTCTTATGTTCTTATGTTCTTATTCAAAGCCACACACCTGCAGCCTCTGAGCATTACAGAGTGTAATCTTGAAACTGACGTCGCTGATATCGTGAAAGAAAGTTCCCAGGGCCCTTTGCTCCTGCTTTATGTGTGGAGACCTGTAAAAGGGGGGAGGTAGAATGAAAAATTACTGTCACCGGGACAATCTTCTCTAAATGTGGCTGCAACTCCAGGAGGGCAGCTTTCAGATAACAAACTGCACATGCCACCTTATTTGCCCATAGAACTGGCTTTGAAAACATCCACGCCCATTTTTCATATAATGAAAACCTCAGGGGGAAAAAGGCAAGCATTCACCTTACCCACTTTTAGGGGGGTCCTTTACTAATGGCGAGGCAATTGCCCTGTGGCGGATAACACAAGATAATGGGGTTACTGCATACTAGTGATTAGTAAATAAACCATTATCCAGCCATTATTCAGGTGATTTTAAAAAAGTGAGTCATTCTCCCAAAAACGCTCATGCAAATGAGGTTGGTGGAGAGTAGCAAAGATTCACTAAATTTGCATGTGCCCATCCCGCAGCAGGAGAGATGCCCTCTCCTCCCTCTTTCTTGCTTATGATGTCTGGCCATTGGAATGCCTACTCCCTCCAGGCCAGGCTAGCAGGCCCACCTCTTCAAAATGGCAGACCCTCCCCTCTCTGGTCAGAGCCTTGGCCCCTCCCTAGATGCATCAGGGAGGGGCCTAAGGCTCTTATTGGCCCAGGTTGTTTAAGGCCCCTCCTATGGGAAGGGCTTTAGGCGTCTGGGCCAATCAGAGCCTTAGGTCTCTCCCTGGTACATCTTGGGAGGGGCCAAGGCTCTGACTGGCCCAGACGCCTAAGGCCCCTCCCATAGGACAGTAAGCCATTTTGATAATCCGCCACTGTCTGGAACCAGTTTAGCGAGCACGTTAAAGGCAGATTTTAGTTTTGAGAATCTTCCCCTTTTGTTTGAGACAGCCAAAGCAACACCAGATAATCAATGCCAGTCACCAAATATGGTCCGGCATTGAGCATGGGAGTTACCTGGCCTACCTCTTGCTCTCTGAATTTCAGACGGTTAGTGAATGAAATAAACAATTTTTAAAAATTTTTTAGAATAGCTTTATTTAATCAGCAAAAACATCAAACACTGCCCTGAACCCTCCAATCCTAGGGGTCACAGGCAAAGTCTCTATCCTTGTGTCCATCTTATGACCCCTCCAGTCCTACAATGACAGTCCCTGTATCCTTGAACCTTCAAATCTTGGCAGACTCCGTCATGTGAGCGTTTTCTCTTCTCTCTTGCTGCTGGAGCTCCCGGGACCCAAATAGTTTCTTCATCTTCCCTGTACAGGACAAATCAATCACTCTACTCTAATGCCTAGTAATTAATTCGTACAAGCAAACATTTCCATCCAGCCAGGTATGATTAATGTGCAGGCCAAAGGCAAGAGAAAATTATTGTTTTTTTCCAAAGTGAAGTACATTTGAACAGAGTGAGAGCCCAGTCTAACCACTAACTTCCCACAGGGACACTCTGTTAGCTGGGACGACCTCCTATGCACATGAGACTTAGGATGAAGTTGCCAGAGCTCAGCTGTGTCACATTAACAGAAATGCAGTGGTCCAGGGGTCTTCATCACCATTTTACAATAGGATGGGCAAGGCCCATCTTCCACCATCTCCAGTTTTTATACTTTTTCTCAAAATACCTTCCTGATTCCAAGCTGACAAACAGACGGTGCCTTACCTTATTCCATGATTGCTCTGGGCTCTTATTCTCTTTGCTTGAAGACAGGAGATTACCACAATTCAGCACTGAGTTAAAAGGGTCGCCTTGCTCTTTTCCCACTGCCCCTCCTGGCAGGATAATGGTGAAATCAGCACAGGATGGCCCAGTGTGCATGCGGAAAGAAGAATTCGAGAATTACATGGGGACAGAGCTCACGGGTCAAGTGCTAAGCCACATCCTACCTGGAAAAACCAGAACAGACAAAGGCTCCTCTGGGTCAAGATCTGAGACACATCCTGGCTTGAAAAACCTGAACAGATAGAGGCTCCTCTGGGTCAAGTATAGAGCCACATCCTGCCTGGACAAATCTGAACAGACAGAGGCTCCTCTGGGTCAAGTATAGAGCCACATTCTACCTGGAAAAACCAGAACAGACAAAGGCTCCTCTGGGTCAAGATCTGAGACACATCCTGGCTTGAAAAACCTGAACAGACAGAGGCTCCTCTGGGTCAAGTATAGAGCCACATTCTACCTGGAAAAACCAGAACAGACAAAGGCTCCTCTAGGTCAAGATCTGAGACACATCCTGGCTTGAAAAACCTGAACAGACAGAGGCTCCTCTGGGTCAAGTATAGAGCCACATCCTGCCTGGAATAACTAGAACAAACAAAGGCTCCTCTCAGTCAAGAGCTGAGATATCCTGCCTGGAAAAAAAAACAGGAGACAAGGCGGAACCAGAGGTAGCCTGTACACATTTCAGTTGGTGAACTGACTCTGGGTCCGAGTTCAAAGAGGGTCACTTTCTGTACAGCACATATAGAAACCATATGGTTCAGAAGTGTCTTACCCCAAGTTATAGATTTATCCACATTTAAAGTGCTCAAGGAAAGGCCTAGAACTACCGATATATCACACAACTTGACAGTGGCCACCAGTAACAACTGTGTACACACCTTTTATTTTATTGGTGATTGTGCCTAGCTAATGTTCTTTGTTAATGTATGTTAATAAGCCTGATTATTTTCTTGTAAATTCTTTTGTGTGTTGCCTTGTACAGAACCATTATCAAGTAGATGCTTGTAAAGCTGTTTGTTGTTGAACACTGTCCTTCTCAGTTAAATACAGTAAAACCTTGGATTGCAAGTAACTTGGAATGCAAGACAAAACATTTTATTCAATTTTAATTTGATATACAAGCAAAGTCTTGCAATAAGAGCACATACAGTATACACGCATCACATCATCACAACTGAGCTGATGGTTCTTCTCTGACACTGCAAGAGTGTAGCGACTGTTCTAAACGAGCAAGGTCTTTCAATACTATATTAATACGAGTAGAGAATGACACGGTGGCGGTTTACCCGCGGCCACCGCATTTTAGCCGCGGGTCACCGCCGAAAACGGGGAAGAAAACTAGCAGTCGCTGCGGCGACGGGGACAAGGCCATTCACCGCCCACGGGGCGGTGAATGGGTCTTGTCCCCGCAGTGAGGCATGAAGGATCGCGCGGTCCCCGCAGCTCACACCCGCCTGCCCAATCGATTCTAGTGTTTAGCCAGCTCTCTCCCTTCTCCTCACCTTAGTTTGTAGATTTTCTTTTTCGGCGACCCGCACGCTATCAGAGAGCCGCGCACCCGCTGCTGCTCAGTTTCGATCTTCTGCTCTGACGCAACCGGAAACAGGAAGTTGCAGCAGAGCAGAAGATTGAACACTGAGCAGCCGCGCGTGTGCGGCTCTTTGGGAAAGCGTGCAGGTCGCTGAAAAAGAAAGCCTGCAAATTAAGGTGAGGAGAAGGGAGAGAGCTGGCTAAACACTAGGATCGATTGGGTAGGCGGGTGGGGGCTGCGAGGACCGTGCGATCGCTAGTGTTCCCGGCTCAGACTGTAAGGAGGGAGTGAAAGGGAAAAGGATTCTGGGCCAAGGTGATGAAAACGGAAAGAAAAACCCACAGCAGGAAAGAAAGGGAAGGACAGGCAGGTGAGCCAGATGCTAGAAGCAGGGGGGGGGGAAGAAAGAGGGAAAAAAGCTAGATGGGGTTGAAAAGAAGAGACACACTGGTATGGAAGAGGAAGATAGGGGAAATCTGGACACAGGAAGGTAACAGAAAGAGGGGAAATTATGTGCATTGGGGCATAGGGACAGAGACAAAAAGGGGACATGCCATGTGGATGGAATATGGACACAGGGGGGGGGCAATGGCAGATACATAGGGGAGATATTAGAAAAGTATATAAAATCGTACCCGTTTGAGGCTTTTATGTATGCAGCAGTGATGGTGACGGGGCGGTGAATGGGATGGCAGTGGCGGTGACGGGGCGGTGAAGAGGATGGTGAGACGGGGACGGGGCGGGTGACGGGGATGGTGAGACGGGGACGGGGCGGTGATGGGGATGGTGAGACGGGGACGGGGCGGTGACGGGGACCAATTTTTTCACCGTGTCATTCTCTAAATACGAGTACATACAGTATACATACATCACAGCTGAGCCGAGGGTTCTTCTCTCTCTGACGCTGCGGGAGTGTAGCGACTGTTCTAAACAAAGTCTTGCAATACGAGTACATACAGTATACACGCGTCACATCATCACAACTGAGCCGATGGTTCTCTCTCTGACACTGCAAGAGTGTAGTGACTGTTCTAAACAAGCAAAGTCTTGCAATGCAAGTACATACAGTATTTTGTATTGAAGTTTTTGGGTTGTGGAACAAATCATCTGAGTTTCCATTATTTCTTAAGGGGCAATTCGCTTTGATATACGAGTGCTTTGGATTACATGCATGCTTCTGGAACAAATTATGCTCGTAAACCAAGGTTTGGCTGTTCTGGGGTGCAAGAGGATTTTGTCAGAGCGCTCAGGGGTCCACTGTCTCTTGTGAAACACTTTAGCAGGCACAAGACCCAGAACCCTGATTACAGGTACTGGAGGATTCAGCACCAAACAACACCAGAAACCTGAAGATGCACCGGGCCCTGTCCTTGAGTGGCTGGCGTACTTAATGCTAGCAGAGAGAATAAAAAGCTTTTTGTTTTTCCTTTGGTGTTTGCAATATGTCATCTTTGGTAACCTAAATCTCTCTTATCTGTGTTTTTGCATTTGTTTGTGTTTCTCCAGCCTTACACTACATGCAAAGTCTTCCTTCACTAGAGACCCCGAGGTCCTGCTAAGGGTGCTGGAGACTCTACTAAATGATTTTGCTTTTTCTAAAACTTAGTTTTGATCCCTCTGGTTGCAACAGAGAAGCAGCGTCTACTGTGTCCAGTATTATAGTGAGGGGAGGAGATGCTGGGCTCAATTCAGATTCTTACCTCTCTGGCCACATGAACTGTCCAGCCCAAAGACCCTGGTCCAGATGCACTAAAGTCAGCAATCGCCTTATTCCCTATGTTTGGCATCTACGCAAAAGTCGGCCTTTTTTGCAGCACTTCCTTCCCTGTGAAATTCTCTCCCCGTTATGATTTCTAATTCAGATCAATGGTTAAGACGCATCTTGGTGAATTGAGATCCTCTTTTTTGGCAAATATTTAAACAAAATTTATTTCTCTATTGCCTTTTTTCTTTTGCTTTCCTATTTTACGTGGCGTTTTTAATATATTTTGTACCCTGCGTTAAGTGCGATTAAAACTTTTAATAAACATAAACCAGGTTTGACTGCTTTAGTGACGATCGCATTAGCCGACCAGATGCACAAAATGGCTCACCACGTGTTTTCCCCCTCGATCGGCCGTTTTCCAATCTGGCATTGAACATCCGGGATCTCTATAGCTATTGGAAGTTAACTGGATCCCAGTTGGTATCCAGACTGGTGCCCTTTTTGCTGTCCTACGTTTATCCAGGTACTTACAGACTAAACATCATTGTTAATTGGGTAAATCCGGTTCTGACCCAATAGTGGTGGTCAGAGCATAAATTCTGTGGCATTAGTTGGTCAAGTGCTACTGAATCCGTGCTCTAGGACCGACCAGTGGGATTAACTGCACAAGAGCCTTCTGACCCAGTTAAATATTTACCCCTTGGTTTCTGCAGCATTTACCCCCCTGGTATGAATGCTTTTGGGGATTCAGTGGCTAAAGCCCAACACTTCTGACCACTGAACAGAACATCTGAACAGCTGCAGGAAAAAGCGACCAGACAGGTGGATTACTGTAGGCCATAAACTCAGCCCTTTCTGACTCAGAATTGTAAACATTTCTTCAAAGTGGTCGCAGCCACACATGGCAATGAGAAGCCTCCAGAGAGGGAAAGGACTTCCCAGTCCCTGATGTACATCTCACCCTCTGGGGTTGGTTCCCAGAGGCAGCAGAGCGGCCAGTCCTGCCTTTGAAAATTGTTCGCCCAACATACAAGAAGCCCAGGATTGCAATGTTTTCTCAAAACTACAGGGGGTCTTTTAGTTGGCAAACCTTAGATCAGGAACAGAGTCTGCAGGACCTTTTCCTTAGTTTTCAGAGTGGACATTTGAACATACTTTCACTTTGGAAAACATGGTGCAAAGATCACAGGTGAAAGGTATCTTTGGATGTTGGATCAATTCAAGCAATTTGGAAATTGCTTTAGGGTTTTTTTTTGCATGCATTATTATCTGTGGGCAGCAGAGGAAGGAAAAGTCAAAATCTTACTTTCCCAGCAGCTTCTGCAGATCTACAGAACAGAAAGTGGAGCACAATTTGCTCATCCCCTCCCAATTTCTACCAGACAACATAAGCCCAATTCCTGTGAAACATACAGGAAACGTTGGTCTTTGGCGATAGCAGATCTATTCTCCACCCTTTCCCCCCTCCCTATAACACCCACAGGAAATATTTAATGCTTGTTTGTATCTCAGGATCCAGACTGACTCCTAAATACTTCTGCCGTCCACAGAGTTCAGTCATAGCCGTGCCTTGCAGACACTACAGAAACGTGGATTATCCCACCCAAAGGATATGGTGATAACAGAGAAAAATAGAGGTTTTAGTCCCAAGTGATTACTCTGAAAGCGAAGATCCTCAGGTACCAAGAAACGCAGTGCAAAACCAGAAAAATGAAGCAGAAAGGCACCGAAAAAATTCCCATCGATGTGGGTGCCACAGGTTTGTTCAACCAGAACTTCCAGGCACACTGAATGAGTTGCCTATACAAGTTACATCTTATAAGCACCAGAAAGCAGCTCTGGTTGGTTCGATGCAAATGTTGGCAGTAATCCTGAGAGACCGAGATCAAACTCCACATACCCTGTCATGGTTTGCACAAAGCTAACACAAGAAAAACAGAGAAGGCGACCAACGGTGCTGAATTTCTTTATTGCAGTCAAGACTCGACATGTATGAGTTTCGGCCGTAAGAGTCTTCGAAACAAGGTGACTTTTGTTTCTGACTACTGGAGACACTGACCCACTACTCTACACGGCGGACGAACCTTTATCTGGTTGCATTGATTATTCCGCGTGTTGAATTTACTGTGCGTTTGCAATAAAACACGTGACACATGGCTTCACTGTTCTATACTTGGCTCACTTCTGATATTGCGCAGTGGTTAGAGCTACACCTTCAGCACCCTGCGGTTGTGGGTTCAAATCCTGCACTGCTCCCACCATTGTCCCAGGTACATTAGAGAGATTGTGAGCCCACCGGGACAGAGAGGGAAAATGCTTGCAGAACCTGTATGCAAACTGCCTTGAGGTTGGTTGTATAACTACAAATAGGCGGTATACAAGCTCCACTCCCTTTCCCTGATGTCATAATGCCTGGCAGAAACTCAAATAGTAGCAACATTCCGGAGCCGAGATTGTGATGTCATAATGCCTCATTCCACCAATAAGAGCCAACCTCAGCAGTGATGTCACAATGGCTGGATTGTCCTATACTTGGCTCACCTCTGATATTGTATTGGAGGAGAGGGTGGTGCAGCGGTTAGAGCTACAGCCTCAGCACCCTGAAGTTGTGGGTTCAAACCCTATGCTCCTCCCTGTGCCCCTGGGGCAAGACACTTAATCCTCCACTGCCCCAGGTACATTAGACAGATTGTGAGCCCAGGGAAAATGCTTGAGTACCTGTATGTAAACTGCCTTGAGGTTGGTTGTATACAAGTCCTAATCCCCCTTTATTGAAGAGATATAAACCAAATAGCAAGATCACGAAGGCTCTAACTTTTCTCTTTCTTCACTCACACTCCCCCCTCTCTCGTACCAAACCTTCCAAATATGCTGATGCTTTTAAGAAATTATAGCAGCCCTCTCAAGAGACATCTTACAAAAACAGATCATTTCCTTCGATGATTCTTAATGGGTCCCAAGCTTGCCGGCAACATTTACATTGTGAAAAGTACGCTCCCTGCCATATGCAAAACTGCCTTTTTGAGACTTAAATGTGTTTCCGTCGCAATATCGGAGGTCTTTCATTTTATAACCGTGCATTTATTTGCTATCAGAAGAGCTTTTAAGAGGATTTTCCCAGATCCCCAGTCCTTGGAGAATCAGAAAGGCAAAGCTTTAATGAGGGGGATATTTTTACATTGAACAATCCAGCACAGGGTGGGAGACTGGTGCAGGGCTTAATTTGGAGGAGGAAAGCAGAGAAGCTGGGTTCAGGAGCAACAGGAGAGGACGGCTTGATCTCTGCTCAGCTCCAGCCCCCCCTGGAAAAGTGCTGGAAAGCCCATTATGCTGTCCTGGCTTTACAGGCTGAGATCTGGGTGAGATACTTTTTCCATTGAAATGTATTTTGTGCTTACAAGAAACTGAAAGGACAGCGTAGCTTCTCCATATGGCTCCAGAAAAAGGAGGATGGATTGAGACATCCGGGTTTTACTTCCATTGGTTTCAGTAGAAGTAAAACCTGGATGCCTCAATTCGTCCTCCTTTTCTGGAGCCATATGGTAACCCTACATTGGGATACTTGTAATATTTCCCCAAAAAATTTCAGGAAGGACATACAAAACTCCTAAAACTAATGAATTATGCCCTATTGGAAACCATAGGAGGGACCTACCTAGACACTACCAGGTCTACCCACTGCACTCATACAAAGACCCACTCATTCACTTAACACATAAAAAACAAGAGAAAAAGCCTCAGTTCATCTTCATATGGCAAAACCCCCACTTATAAACAACCATTAAGCAAAGTCCAAAATGTATCAGTTCACTCAGCAGTGAGAAACACTATAGTAGCCCTCGTAGGAGCCACCTCAAAAAAATCTAGCCCGCCAAATAACAAAACTTCAAAAAATGTGAGTAGAGCAAGCAGCACAGATATGAGTCTCAAACACAGTCAATGGTAAGCAGGAAAAAACAAACCAACACTTAGCTGCAGACGGTGTCCAGGCTGTCTTCCATGCATCCAAAAAGTGCAACCACTCTTTCCCGACCTCCGTTTCGCTGAGCTGCGTCAGGGGAATGTTTCCAGCCTACTCCGCCAGCAACCGTAGAGGCGCTCCAAGTGCTCACATCCACACACATAGAAGCTGAGGCGTGGGATTCTCTTCAAAATGGAGTACAGACTCCTCCCCCTTCCATTCAGACCAATCCCCAGCCAGCTTCAACCAAAGAACGCCGCCCACTCAATTCGGGCATTCAGCCCTGCTGGGTGGATGGTTTGTAGATTTTAGATCCATCTTTGTTCCCTCTGACGTAGCTGATGTCTCCAGTCACCACGTCTCACAGAGCAGGGGAGAGGATCCGCAGTTGGGCTTCAAGGCAGTGCACCACCAGGGGTTCTTGTTTTTTGTGTAAGTGAATGAGTGGGTCTTTGTATGAGTGCAGTGGGTAGACCTGGTGGTTTCCCTTCTATGGTTTCCAATAGAGCATAATTTACTTGTAATATTTCCCATGTTTGGTCAAAGTTTCAAATTGCAGAAGTTACCCACAGTCTTACTTGGTGTGTAAGGTGGTTTTTCTTTTGTTCTAGCTTCTGTGGCACTGGGTGGCCAGAATTCTAGGAGTGGACGAGTGGCTTAATGGTTAAACCCTAAAGAACGGCCTCCGATTCTCACTGAAGCCTCCAAAACCCCAGGAACAAAGGTTCGATTGTTGAGGCCACTGTAGAAAGGTGGGGTAACAGATCCTTTTACCCAGATTTGGGGAAACCAATTCCATTTCTTAGACCTGGTTTTGGGTTTCTGTGTCTTTATTTATTGCAGCAAAAGCTCGTCATGACATCTCAACTGTCTTTTTATTTTTTTTTTTCTTAAATTTAATTGTGGTTTAATTGCAGCAATTAGAGTTAACGAAGATATTATATTAATGGTAAATGAAAAGCTTGACAATTCACACTATAACCACACAGAACCACGTCTTATTCATTCATTTTCCTTCTAAACATTAAGTGATATAGACCCAGGACACATCCTCACCTTGACTCCTTTCACCCCTTCATCAGTACCAAAACTTCATACCACTCTGTCAAAAATTACACAGACTAGGGGACATTCGATGAAGTTACAGGGAAATACTTTTGAAACTAATAGGAGGAAATTTTTTTTCACTCAAAGAATAGTTAAGCTCTGCAACGCATTGCCAGAGGTTGTGGTAAGAGTGGATAGGGTAGCTGGTTTTAAGAAAGGTTTGGACAAATTTATAGAAACATAGAAGATGACGGCAGAAAAGGGCCACTGCCCATCAAGTCTGCCCACTCTGCTTACCCACCCCCTGTCTATGCCCTAATGACCCAATTTCCTTATCTTGACCCTCGTAGGGATCCCACATGGGTATCCCATTTATTCTTAAAGTCTGGCACGCTGTCTGCCTCGATCACCTGCACTGGAAGCTTGTTCCAATGATCAACCACTCTCTCTGTGAAGAAATACTTTCTGGTGTCGCCATGAAATTTTCCGCCCCTGAGTTTGAGCGGGTGCCCTCTTGTGGCCGAGGGTCCCTTGAGAAAGAAAATATCATCTTCCACTTCGACACGTTCCGTGAGGTACTTAAATGTTTCGATCATGTCTCCCCTCTTCCTACGTTCCTCAAGAGTGTAGAGCTGCAATTTGTTCAGTCTCTCTTCGTACGAGAGACCCTTGAGCCCCGAGATCATTCTGGTGGCCGTCCACTGAACCGATTCAATTCTGCGCACATCTTTACTGTAATGTGGCCTCCAGAATTGCACACAGTACTCCAGATGAGGTCTCACCATGGCCCTGTACAACGGCATTATGACTTCAGGCTTTCGGCTGACGAAACTTCTATTGATACAACCCAATATCTGCCTTGCCTTAGATGAAGCCTTCTCCACTTGATTGGCAGTTTTCATGTCTGTACTGATGATTACTCCTAAATCTCATTCTGCTGAAGTTCTAGTTAAAGTACGTCCTGCATGGATTTCCGCTTCTGAGGTGCATGACCTTACATTTCTTAGCATTGAAGCCTAGCTGCCAGGTTGAGGACCAACTTTCCAATGTAAGCAGGTCCTGCGCCATATAATTCTGTAAACTGCATTCACTTACTATATTACATAGTTTGGCGTCATCGGCGAATAGTGTTATTTTACCTTGAAGCCCTTGAGTCAGATCCCCTATGAATATGTTGAAAAGGAGGGGACCCAGGACCGAGCCCTGCGGCACTCCACTGGTCACCTCCGATGTTTATTGAAAAAGACATGGGGGAAGCCACTGCTTGCCCTGGATCGGTAGCATGGAATATTGCTACTCCTTGGGTTTTGGCCAGGTACTAGGGATCTGGATTGGCCACCGTGAGAATGGGCTACTGGTCTTGACCCAGTAGGGCTATTCTTATGTTCTTAGCTGTCTTTGAATAGGGTGCCAAACCAGCCCAAATTGGCTTAAATGATTTACCCATATAGCACTGAGGTCTTCTTGATATGTACAGTATACCTCAAATATGTAGCAGCCAGGGATCATGTGAGAGGGCACACTACAACTTCCAAAGGTTGTCACATTTAATATGGCCTCATTAACACCTTGTTAAGGGCATAGGCCACTGGCATCACAGCCTGATGGGTTGACTTAGAGGCAGAGCCAGAAGCTTGTGGCCTTATGAAATATTATACTTATTCACAAGGGAGTTTAATGATGGTGAAAGCCCGATGGCACCTTAATAGTCTGCTTAGAGGAGATGGAACTCTCGGCTCACGCTGACATCACTTCCTCCACCACATCCGCCATTTTCACTTCTGCTGCCTTGCTCTCACCTTCCTCCTTTGCACTTTTGTGACCATCATCTTGAACTTCTTTGTTACAAATTGGTTCATGTAAGAGCAGTGGAACATCTTTTTGGTTGGGAGGAGCCAAACACAGCAATCTCCACATGTCCTGGCTCCGCCCCCACCTCTTCTTCCCTAGTTGCTGATGCTGTGAGCATAAAACAGTTGGGCTCTTATAGTTGCCTATCAATCCATACGCAGGGGATTTTGGGTGGGGGGGAGGGGGTTCCCAAATGCTCAGCTTGGTGTAGCAAATTCAGATCTTCTTAGATAGGAAGAGCTCGCTGGCACATGTTCACCTCTGCTCAGCACATCATGTGATCTGCACAAATTAAAGAGATGAAATGACAGTAGATCTTTCTGGAAACACCTGAAATTCCCAGGGGTAAGAAATCACAATGTACTTTAAACCTTTATTCTCTTAGCCATGGCTCCATGTGACCTTGAGAAGTCACTACACCTCCATTGCCTCAAGTACAACTTAGATAATAAAGTTCACTTGGACAGGAAAGTAATCTAATCTAATCCACAACTTTTTAATCGCACTATACCAAAAAGGCTCAAGGCGATTTACATTGAAAGAGGCCGTAAAGTCTACGGGAAAATACATCATAACATGAATATTACAACAAGTCATATAAAAAAGTTTTCAAATATTTATGAAACCTTAAGTAATTGATATCCGTCCTAATGTAAGTAAGGTGTGTATCTGCTGTAATTCAGGACAGATGCTAATTCAACCTCAAATCAAAATCCAGAACCGCTTCTCCAGTGAGCTTTCGCTTATGGATCAGCCGTTATGGGAAAAGGTTAGTTGAATTCCTTGCTGCTCAAGGATTCGTCACAAGTTACTTCTTGCTGAATATTTTTCTTGAATAAATAAAATATGTCCTTTCTGTCTGAGTCATTTATTCAGTGGAGTTGTCTTTCTCTCTTCTCAGGGCTTAGTTGAAGGCATAATGATGTTCTGAATATAAACCATGGACTATCCTATGGGCTCTGCACACCGTGGCCAGAACCTGAATGTTTTCACTGGAGGCTAATTTTAAAATAAATTTGTAGCATGGTTTGCCGGATTGAGACGAGGCAGAGACTCTGCTGATCATTGGCTGAATGTCTGAACGTTGATGAGTTTCCCTCCTGGGAGGAAAGGTGTTCATTCTGTGATAGTGGAAGGAAGCCACGGAATTACCAAGGCAACGCCATGTCTTCCTAGCAAGAGAGGTCAAGCCTGGTTCTCTTGCAAACTTTTATCATTTAGGAAAAAAAAATGCAATAAATTCAAAGATGTTAAGAACTAATATTACAATTCCTCACTTTCGAGCTTCTCCTATCTGTGGCTATGAACATTGATGAGATTCAGTCTAGGGTTAGCAGATGGGTGGTCTTAGGTCAGTCCATTCCTCAGCACCCACTTCTGCTTTTCCGATTTTTCAAAGGCCTAAGAACATAAGAACATAAGCAGTGCCTCCGCCGGGTCAGACCACAGGTCCATCCTGCCCAGCAGTCCGCTCCCGCGGCGGCCCAAACAGGTCATGACCTGTCTAAATCACCAGAAGGGGCCCCCATGCCACCTTGGTTTCCTATTGAGTCCTATCTTCCCATCAAAGTCCTAGCCCTCCGGTCTTGCACATGCACGACCTGGTTGGGATTCTATATTTATTTTCTGGTTAGCTTTCTCAGTATCCCACGATCCTTTTATCCTTCAGGAATCCGTCCAGTCTCTGTTTGAATCCCTGTACCGTACTCTGCCTAATCACTTCCTCCGGTAGCGCATTCCAAGTGTCCACGACCCTCTGGGTGAAAAAAAACTTCCTTGCATTCGTTTTGAACCTATCTCCCTTCAGTTTCTCCGAATGCCCCCTCGTACCTGTTGTCCCCTTCAGCCTGAAGAATCTGTCCCTATCCACCCTCTCTATGCCCCTCATGATCTTGAAGGTCTCTATCATATCACCCCTGAGCCTCCTTTTTTCTAGAGAGAAGAGCCCCAGCCTATCCAACCTCTCAGCATATGGGCAGTGTTCCAGCCCTCTTACCAGTTTCGTTGCTCTCCTTTGGACTCTCTCAAGTACCGCCATGTCTTTCTTGAGGTACGGCGACCAATATTGAACGCAGTATTCCAGATGCGGACGCACCATCGCTCGATACAGTGGCATGATGACTTCCCGCTAGAGAATGACACGGTGAAAAAATTGGTCCCCGTCACCGCCCCGTCCCCGTCTCACCATCCCCGTCACCGCCCCGTCCCCGTCTCACCATCCCCGTCACCGCCCCGTCCCCGTCTCACCATCCTCTTCACCGCCCCGTCACCGCCACTGCCACCCCATTCACCGCCCCGTCACCGCCACTGCAATCCCATTCACTTTTCTTTATTTACGTATAAAGGAAACATTCTTTAAAACTTTAAAACTTAGTTAAATATTAGTTAATAACTATACAAAAACAAAACACGCAGAGAAAAAATTAATTAATATAAATTCCCTGACTTCCCTGCACTGTCCCCCCTTGAATAATAATAATAATAATAATAATAACTTTATTCTTCTATACCGCCACAATCTTGCGACTTCTAGGCGGTTTACATTCAAGAGAGCTGGACATTCAGCGATTTACAATATGTAGGAGTACAGAGTAAAGAGACTTTAAGAAATCGAAATTACAAAATATACTGTTTGCTAAGAAAAAAAGAGGAAATTACAATATATAGTTTGTTTAGAGATTCAGACGTATTAGAAGAAAGGTCCCTAAATTACAAATGCTGCTCGATTAGGATTTCAGATTTTAGCAAAGATTTTAGTAAAAGTTTGTTGTACTTTTTATAAGTAAAAGTGACCACTTAGTTTTACTTAATTACTATTCAACACAGCTGAAAACTAGAGAATGACACTCCCCGACGTCCGATACATCCCCCCCCCCGGCAGGACCACTCGCACCCCCACCCCGAAGGACCGCCGACTTCCCGACAATATCGGGCCAGAAGGGAGCCCAAACCCTCCTGGCCACGGCGACCCCCTAACCCCACCCCGCACTACATTACGGGCAGGAGGGATCCCAGGCCCTCCTGCCCTCGACGCAAACCCCCCTCCCCCCCAACGACCGCCCCCCCCAAGAACCTCCGACCGCCCCCCCAGCCGACCCGCGATCCCCCTGGCGACCCCCCACCCCCCTTCCCCGTACCTTTGGTAGTTGGCCGGACAGACGGGAGCCAAACCCGCCTGTCCGGCAGGCAGCCAACGAAGGAATGAGGCCGGATTGGCCCATCCATCCTAAAGCTCCGCCTACTGGTGGGGCCTAAGGCGCGTGGGCCAATCAGAATAGGCCCTGGAGCCTTAGGTCCCACCTGGGGGCGCGGCCTGAGGCACATGATAAGGAGATAAGGAGACCAGAATTGAACGTAATACTCCAGGTGAGGTCGCACCATCTGGAGTATTGCAGGCTGGGGTTGCTGCTCGTGCCGTAAACATTAAAAGGGTACAGGGCAAAGGAAGTGGTGCATGCACGCAGTAGTGGGGGGTGGAGAGGAGGATGGGAGCTGGTGCCCCCACCAAGACCAACCCCCCGCCCCTCCCACTGGAAACATTACCTGTTAAGATCTTATAAACTGTAACTCCTAACTTGAATTGGATTCTAGCTTCTGTAATAGGGTTGTAAATGCTCAAATTCCCATAAACCAAATCTTGAACCAAGTGTAATGGAATAATAAGAGATTTAGAGGAGGGTTCCAGAGGTTAAGTGAGGGTTAAGTGAGGACTTGAAGCTACCGTCTTTACTACTCCTGCCCAGGTGCAAGTCATTTTCATGTACCCTAAACCGTGACCTTGCTAGTGAATTTTTTGTTCTTTGTCCATGATGACTGACCTTCACGACCCATTAAGCTCTGGAACTCCTTGCTAGATTGTATACTAAGAGCAGCGCTGCCGAGTTTAGAAAGGTTTGGACAAATTCCTGGAAGTAAACGCTGTAAACCTTTATTGGGCATTGTTGCTCAGAAACAACGTGCGTCTTCTCTGGCTCTTATGAGAGATCACAAACGAAAGAGTGTGGGCTCACTTCTCCTTCTTTCGTGGTTAATTCATTTTGATGCCTGACAGTGTCTCTTTAATGGAGTGAGTTTTTTGCATTTTTTGTTCTTATGAGGGATCTTCAAATGCCTGTTACTTGCTCTCGTTCAACATCAAACGTAGTCTACCTTTAACCTATTAATTGGCAGATGGTGGAAAGCCAATGAAAGGATTAAGGGTAGGCTAGGGGAAAGCCAGTGCTTATTCCGGGGGGAAGTAGCATGGAATCATTCTACTTTTGGGGATCCCATCAACTACTTTTGACCTGGATTGACTACTGTTAGAAACAGGACATTGGGGCAGATGAACCTTTGGTTGGATCCATTTGGTCATTCTTTTTTCACACACCTTCACACATTTAGAACAGCCTCATTTATGGGTGTCTTTCCTTCATCATTCCCCCCACTGTGGCTGGACAGAGGGGCAAGGCTTCTGGGGAGGTAGGGCATTGACAGGTTGCATTTGATGGTTGCTTTATGGTCTTTAGCTAAGTGGTTTAATGATAAAGAGCAGCATTTGTAGCAATTCCTGATGTTTCTTGCTGTCCAGATCCTCTATCTATGATATTTGCAGTGGGAGGAAAGTCTGAAGGTGCAGTGCTCTGTTTGCTGGCTTTTGACACGTCAGACACATCCAGTGAGAACCTAGAATCCTTTCTTCTCATTACAACCTTGAGGAAAATCCCCTAATTGTCCTTTTTGTATTTTCCTCCATATGAGGACCCTGGTCCCCTGTAGACCATGTGGTGGTTTCTGCATGTTCAAGCAACAGAGCCCGGGTGGGGGGGGGGGGGTTGGAGGGGGGTGGGGGGGGTGTCCACATCATTGTGTGCTGCTTCCAACTCCAGGACTTTGGTCTTCAAATTCTTGCAACTTGCAATTGTCTTTGCTCAGTAGTTTTCAAACCGCCTTCTCAATCTCTTCTGGGTTACCCTAACTGACAGGGGTAGGGCTATTTTCCCACTGTACTGTTTGGAAAAGCTTGGACTAAGAGGATTTTACATTGGTACAAGTGATTTCTACTGGGGTGTGGTCAATGCACTGGGATAACTGGTAGGGGAACTCAAGGATCAACGTCATCTCTTGCACTGTTTCCCATAGGTCTGCCTCCTTGGGCTTAGTTAGTGACTGGGATAGAGTTCTTGTTTCAAATGTATCCCATTGATTTTGCTAATCGAGGAGAATCTTTTAATACACTTCAATCTGGATGAGTAATAATATATGACCTTTAGCTTTGAACAAGACAGAGATTATATAGACTTTTAGATGCGCACGATATAAGAAGAAAGTTTGATCTCCTTGATAGAAAAGGAGCATTTTGTAGTTCTGTAGGAATGGGATAAATGGGTGGCGCCATTCAGCCAAACAGAATCTTAGTTTCGGCATGAAACACTGTATTGGCGCTTGCCTGTACCGATAAGCATCAATGCAGTGTGTCACTGTACGAATATTTTATCTATTATCTGTTGTTTGTTCCCCCATTTGATATTTTAACTTTGAATTGTACAACGCTTTGGATGCCATAATAAGCGTTTAATCAAAATTTTAATAAACTATGAACTCTCATGGATACCAACAAACAAGTGTCCCCTGAAGAAGGTCAAAACTAGGATCCTTGTTGGGACCATCAATTTCTTTTTTTTTTTAAATTCTTTATTCATTTTCAAAATTATTCTAATAAAGACTGTTTGTTTGGCTGAATAGACACCTCCCTTGTCTTTCGGTTTTTTGTCTATATCTCAAGGCGAGGTGTTCTTTCCTTCACCGGAATGGGATAAAAACCTGGGTTATTCTTGAGCCTTTTAAAGTAAGTCCTTTAATGACAAAACAGGTGAAAGCTTGGCTCTTTGCCCAAGCCTTTAACACATGTGGTGACTGACTATCCACTCACTCCGTAGCTCCTCAGACCTTCATTTTCTCAAGGTTCTGACCATTTCCAAATGCATTCTCTTGTCCAATGTGAACTACTTCATGCTTCAAGCATCTGCATTTCCCCCATCTACTTTCTCCTTTCTGTCCTGAGAGGCAGAGTAGCGTGAGGGGGGGACGGGACACCCCAACCATAAAGGTGAAGAGGGCTGCCAAAAAGGTTTCGGCCTTGCATTGAAGAACACTGCCCCAGGTTGTCTATTAAATTGTTTTATTGTGTATTGCCGAACTTTGTATTGTTATATGAATATTTTTACTGCTATAATTGACAATTGCTTATGTTTGACTTATTTCTCCTGAATAAATATGTCATTTGAATGCTCTCCAGGGGTGTCCAACCTGCGGCCTATGGTCGAGGGCGATGCAGTGCTTTCCTCTGCTGCCCCCTGGTGTTTACCGTCTTGCTGGCTCCCTCCTGTCTTCCTGCAGCGTTTGCATGGCCCCAGGGAAGCCAACATGTTGGACACCCCTGCAAGACTATACTGCCTCAAGTCTTAAGGTGTTTCATTTGTTTCATATCTATGTTATGTAATTTTGTATATGATTGTTCTACGGTGCTATTAAATGTTTTTATTTTTGATACTATATCATTTTAGTCTAGGTAAGAACATAAGAGTTCCCCTACTACAGACCGAAGGTCCATCAAGCCCAATATCCTGTTTCTAACAGTGGCCAACCCAGGTCCCAAGTACTCAGCTAGATCTCAAGAAGTAAAACAGATTTTATGTTGCTTATGCTAGGAATAAGCAGTGGATTGATTTATTTAAAATATTTCTTACTCGCACACCCTGCAATTCTGAGCGAGTTACAGAAAATATATATACTTCAAACATAGACAATTATAATCGATAACATCTCAGCAGACATACAACCACTATGACATAACAAATAAACCTAAAATCATCCCAAGAATAGTCTATGAACTTCTCTTTTAGGGAATTATCCAAGCCTTTTTAAACCCTGCTAAGCTAACTGATGTCATCACATTCCCTGGCAACGAATTCCAGAGTTTAGTTACATATTGTGTGAAGAATATTTTCTCCAGTTTGTTTTGATTCATCAAAAGGTAATAAAACTTAAACTTTTAAGTCTACTACTTGGTAGCTTCATCACATGGCCCCTAGTCCTAGTATTTACCTCATTCAGTGTATTTCTGTTTATATTTGGTCATTTTACAATTGTGATGTTAAATTGTACCTTCTGTACATCACCTTGGGTGAATCTCTCCATAAAGGCAGTCAATAAAGGCCAATAAATACATAAGAATTAATAAATGATAGGCATCCAACTTTTCATAATGGATGTTGAAATGTTTAATCCCCCCTAGTACAAGGGATGATCCTCTGCTGGTTTTCTTTATTTATTTGGATTTCTTAACTGCTTTATGAAGAGCTTCACCCTGTCACGCCCTCATTCAAGAACCTCAGTGGCTGCTGATTCAGAAGAGGATGAAGTGCAGAGGCCAAAATACTTCTTCTGTTTCATGATTCTGCCTGATCTGCTCTCTTCCTGCTACAGGTTCATGACTGGAGATAGATGTCTGAGCAGGGGTCCGGACGCCTTTGTGCAATTTTCTGCCCCAGGAATTAGAAGAGAAGGTTTCAGAAGCAGCTTAAAGCGGTTTTAGTTCAGGAAGCTCAGGCTTCTGGGGAACTGACCACTGCAGTCATGAAAGAGCTGGATCTAACAGCTGGCAGCGATAGTCAGTTCGCCAGATAAAGCTGGGACAGCCTTTTGCTCTTTCAACTTTTGACAGGTTCTCATCCATTTAGCACTAACCAGATAATGAAAAGCAGCACAGTGAGAGATTGGAGAAACTGGGTCTCTTCTCCCTTGAAAAGAGAAAACTGAGAGGGGACATGATCAAAACATTCAAGATACTGAAGGGAATAGACTTAGTAGATAAAGACAGGTTGTTCACCCTCTCCAAGGTAGGGAGAACGAGAGGACACTCTCTAAAGTTGAAAGGGGATAGATTCCGTACAAACGTAAGGAAGTTCTTCTTCACCCAGAGAGTGGTGGAGAGCTGGAACGCTCTTCCGGAATCTGTTGTAGGGGAAAACACCCTCCAGGGATTCAAGAATAAGCTGGACAAGTTCCTGCTAAACTGGGACATACGCAGGTGAGGCTGGACTCATTTAGAGCACTGGTCTTTGACCTGGGGGCCACCACGTAAGTGGACTGCTGGGCACGATGGACCACTGGTCTGACCTAGCAGCGGCAATTCTTATGTTGGACATTAGCTACTAGGAGTATTTAAGGATGGTGCTATTAAGATCTGAGCTCTGTGCCTCCTACCTGCTAAGGATTAACCCCGTGGATACTTGAACGGTCCTGCTAAGCACCGCTTGTGCCCTCCCTTCACCTTCAGATGTGTCCCAAGACTGGCAACATCCCATCATGCGCTTTGCAAGCTATTCCCTGGTGGTTTCTGGGAACGATGAGATCCCATAAAATCCAAGGGTCGCCCAGTTCCTAGAAATTCATCTTCAGATCAAATACAAGGAAATCATAGTAAATCAAGTTTATTATCTGTTGGAAATTGTGAGTAAAAAGAGAAATTTTAGCCGGTGCCTGGGAGGTTCAGGATAGGGAGATGTAAAGCTGAGATAGAACTTTCCAGAAGGACAGAGCTGTATGTATTTCTGTATTGCTTCTCTACGTAAACTAAATACATCTGAGACAGTCAATGATCTATTACCACACACACACTGAGGTTAGCAGGTGACCAAACTGGGAAGACCCTCAGTATCTCTCCTCTCTTTTCTCTCCTTGACGTTACCCTTCTCCTCCACTGCCAATTTCAGACTCCATTCCTTTCATCTAGCTGCCCCCTTTGCCTGGAATAAATTACCCGGGTTTGTTCGCCAAGCCCCTTCCCTTGTCTAAAAGCAGACTGAAAGCCCACCTTTTTGATATAGCCTTCAGTCCACAACCCTATTCCCCTGTGCCCTCAGCTCACCACCCTGGCCAACAGATTAACCATCCCCCCTAGCTGTTTCCCCCACCCTGGCATCCAGGTTGTCTGTCTTGTCTTTCGAGCAGAGACTGTCTCCTTTGTGTACAGCGCTGCGTAGGTCTGGTAGCGCTCTTGAAATAATTAATAGTAGTAGTAGACCCAGGGCACAGGACACTCAAAGGGGTAACCAGGCAGCCAAACACATCGGTACCTCCCTGCTCCCACTTTGATCCCCACAGCTGAGATAGGAGGAAGAGAAAGAGTTCTCCCAGGCTCTTCATCTCTGCTGCCCCAACTCCGAGGCTCCTCTCGCCTGCCCTATTACAGTCCTACCTTCAAACGACTTTAGCACGAAAGATGAACATTACACAAATGAAAATTGAGGCCTCAGCACCACCTGTTGGACTATGGAAGACATGGAAGATAAAAAAAAACCCTCACATCTCTTTAAATAATACAGGATATGCTAAGATCATCACAAGATGAGCTCTATTGGCTTTCAGTACTATTTTTCTAATTTGGGATTCTCCTCACACTTTTCCATTGGTATTTACTTTTTTTATTCAGTTTTTAGCCTGGCCTCCCAAAAGAGGCCAGAACGGGTTACAAGTTTACATACACAGTAAAAGGTCAGTAAAGATTTTTAATAACAGCTCAACTAAATAGTAACATTTATTCTTAGACCGAAGAAAATGGTTCCCTGGGACAGGCACTGTCAAGGTGGGGTGGGGGTGGGAAAGCTGCAACACCCAAATGCTCTGGTGACTCTCTTCCCCTGCTATTAATATGACCGCCCTCAAAAAGCACAACAACCAGGGGCGGGAAACTACACGGTGACACCAGGAAATACTTCTTCACCGAGAGGATGGTTGATTACTGGAATGATCTTCCACTGCAGGTGGTCGAGGCCAGGAGCGTGCCTGATTTTAAGTCAAAATGGGATCGCCACGTGGGATCTCTTCACAGAGAGAGGTAGGGGAGGGTTATTGGGGTGGGCAGACTTGGTGGGCCGTGGCCCTTATCTGCCGTCTATTTCTATGTTTCTATGTAACCAATAAGAAGGGTACAGTAGGTTTCTCCCTATCTACATAGGGCTGGATTTCTGCACCTCAGTACATAACCAGACCCAGAAACAGTGTTACAGAAACACATGGAGACCATTTTTTTAACAGGGGTCAGTGGTATTTTTAGCTGGTGGCAGCCACAGGCTGATTTAAAGGAAGATATTGACTGCATCATAGACTCCCATATAACTCTGATGTTGGGGTCCGAGATATTTGAAAGCATTATCAGTGAATCCACATTGTCTGGGGGTCCAAAGAATAAGAAATGAAAAGCTCCTCCCTTGATCCAAGGTCTTTGGGAGTCTATGGTATACGTTTTTGAGAATGAGAAAGCTTTGAAAGATTTCAAGACTCTGATAATCCTACAATAAATCTAAGGGAAGGCATTTGATGTACCACCTTTGTGTGGCTACAGCCAAAGCAGTTGGCATTTACATACAGGGACTTATTTTGAACCTGGCACAAGAGAGTCACAAGGAGCTGCAGTGGGAAATGAACCCAGTTCCCCAGGCCACTCCTGTGTATAAAGTACACAGAATATTCTGAAATGGTACTTGATTTATTTGAACTGGAATGTAAGTAGATATAAACCAGCCTCGAGCCTCCAGCACTGAATGTGCTGGCGAGTGGGGTCACCCAGAAATTATGCAGCTATGGCAGACATTTAGGACCAAACTTCCACTAATTTTTAGCGTTCTGGAGCTCTTCCAAGCCCCTCCCCCCCTTTAGTAGAGGTGGAATTTGCAATGCTTCCAGACAGGGAGGCCAGTGGAGAAAACCTGGCCTCTTCCTTCCAAGAAGCGAAATAAGCCCAGCCCACTACCACAGGGGCATTTTGGAGGACTGAGCTACCTATTTGGCAGATCGCCTTCAAATGAGGATTACTGTAATTCACAAATTTTGCTACCTAATCACAGCCATCGACCAGCCTTTCTTTAAAAAAAAAAAACAGCTGGGCAGGGATTTAAAATACAAGTCCCTTTTGCAAATTGCTTTAAAAGTCCTCACCATCTGCCCAGACACAGATGGAAAGGGCTTTCACATATAGAAACATGACAGCAGATAAGAGCCTAATGGCCCATCCACTATCTCCTCCTCTCCCTAAGAGATCCCACGTGCCTATCCCAGGCTTTCTTGAACTCAGACACAGTCTTTGTCCACCACCTCTACTGGGAGGGAGCCTATTCTACGTATCTACCATCCTTTCTGTAAGTATTTCCTTAGATTAATTCTGAGCCTATCACCTATTAACTTATGATAGATATGGTAGAGACATTTACTTTCAAAAATAGTATAAGAATGTTATTAGCCAAGTGGTGGGGGTACTCCCTGAAAATCATTTAAATTCAGTGGAGAAAAAGCCTCAAATACTAATGATATGTAGACCCAATAAGTTTTTTTAGCCGTTCTAATTCTGTATCATAGGCAAAAAAACTCCACAAACTTTCAAAATGGGAAAAATCCCACCACTGTGCACAGGGAACAACGGAAAAAGAACAAGCGACACAATCCACTTATCTTCATCGATGTCAACAATTAGCATTTCATGCTCAATCCAGTTAATCGATCTTTCTGCTATAGCAAACTTAACGTTGGAATGAAGATAAGGGACTAGCTGCTAAAATCCAACAAGGCTCTTGTTTCGCCAACTAGTGGCTGCATCAGGGAGGTTCCCGTTCTCTCCTGCTCCATTCACTCTTTAACTCAGAATGGCGCTCCGATTTAAGCTTCTAGTTTCATGACGTCATTTCCGCCGGGATTCAAACTAGTTTCACAAAAACAAAAATATCAGGACAAAAATTAAAAACTAATAAAATGCACCCCACTCCAATTTCTGATTCAGCGCCCCTTGGGCCAAATGGTATCTAAAAAGAATATAGATCTCTGTTCACTTTGATGCACAAAACATCGGAAGTCCTCAAAAGAATGGTTTTTCTCTGCACAATGTCATGTAAGTATATCTACCTGCCTTTTATGGGCGATATTAATCTAGTTTTTAAGCATGGGGAAGTATGACCTATGTAGCACAAATTACATGGGCAAAGTATTGCATATACCACACCAATCGTTTCACAAGTGGCTGCAAAAGTCATCGTCATTATTTTTCTTCCAGGTATGCAGATTTGATCAAGAGACAAGCTGTACAATGGTTACAGCGAAACAAGCCCACCCTCCCTATTTCCTTCCTAGACCATACATCAGGTGGACATAACATATCTTTCAGGTTTTTGTTGCACGAAAATGCTATTTTACAGTCCAAGTTTTGACAATTTTGCTTGGTTTGTAACATAGGCCACAGGCTTTTGATTTTTCTCCCCAATTGCTAAGATATACCTAGAAAATGCTATAGAATCATTATTGTTACTTTTAGTTTTATACTGTAACAACTGTTCCCGGGTTTAGTGCCATCATATTTGGGGAGTGTGTGGTGCAGTGGTTAGAGCTAAAGCCTCAGCACCCTGAGGTTGTGGGTTCAAATCCCACACTGCTCCTTGTGACCCTGGGCAATTCACTTAATGCCCCAAGTACATTAGATAGAGTGTGAGGCTGAGCCCACCGGGATAGATAGAGACAAATACTTGAGCACCTGAATGTAAATATTTCTGTTTCTTACGTGCTGACTTTCGTCACTTTAAATTTATGATGGCCTCCTTAAATTCTGCCCTTACATGGGTCAAGCAAGACAACTACATCCAACTCACTAACTCCCTTTTTCCCAACCCCTATCGTCTCTTTGCCACACTAAACCCCCTCTTCAAAGCACCCCCACTTCCGACCCCTCTTTCTCTCTCACCCCAGATTATGGCTGATTACTTCCATGACAAGGTCTGCAAGATCGCCCTTGAATTCTCTACAAAGCCACATCCTTCTCCCCTACCCGCCATCCACTCTCCTGAACTGCAAACTTGCACCACCCCTTCATCCTTCACCCAAACAACTCAGGAAGCTTCTCCTATCTGGTTCCACCCTCTTGTCCCTCCATCAGTCAAATGGAAAATTTGGTAACCCTATCCATGACATCCTGTTTGTCTGTTCAGATCGTAAGCTCTTTGGAGCAGGGACTGTCTTCTTTGTAACTCTGTACAGCGCTATGTGCGTCTGGTAGCAATATAGAAAAAATTCATAGTAGTAGTAGTAGTAGGAGTGTGAAGAGTTTCAGTCTTTGGGAAGCAGAGCTGAGATTGTGATGTCATAATGCCTCATTCCACCAATAAGAGCCAACCTCATCAGTGATGTCACAATGGCTTGACTGTCCTGTACTCCCCTCTAACCCAGCCAACAGATTAACCCTTCCTCTTAACTGTATCCATGACATCCTGTTTGTCTGTCTTTGTTTAGATTGTAAGCTCTTTGGAGCAGGGACCATCTTCTTTGTGACTCTGTACAGCGCTGCGTACATCTGATAGCGCTATAGAAATAATTCATAGTAGTAGTAGTATGTTTCACTCCTCCTCATATTTCTTGAGCTTTTCTAGTGTAGTTCTCCAATTTGACACCAGAGGTCACCCTTTGCTAAGAAATTCAGACTCCAGGGACAACTTTCAGTTCTCTGTTTCTGTTTCTCCATGTAAGTCCCGTTCCCAATGAAATATCCCAGTTTTACAATTGGGCCTTTCAGTAACATGGTGTTACCACACTACTAAAGAACCCCCTAAAGGACTTCAAGTCAATGTAAAGACCCCAAGGGTCTGAGTTAGAATAGATCAAGGTTATTTTATCAATCTAGGGACGAAAAGATCATATGATTCATTCCACCCAGAGATTTATTCGTCTGCCCCCATGACGTGGGCTGTATTTTATTTAAGTTGCTTTCATCCTGTTATTTTTAGGCTCATTATGGGGTAGTTTGGTTGTAGATTCATCAAGGGAAGTAATTTTTAGAAAAGCTGCGGCTTGTGGGGTTTTTGGTAAAAAGAAGTGTCTCATTTCAAAAGGACATAAATGTATTATGCAATTTTGGTTATCAAAAGAAGCACCTAGTTTTTGGCATTGGAAGAACCAGTTTCATCGTCTATTGTTATTTGAGATTTGGGAAGTTAGGCATTCGGCTAGGAAAACTCGTATGTTTATGGAAATTTGGGATCCGTATATTCAGAATCTTTCAACTAAGGCAAGAAGTTTAATTCTTAATGATTTACATTGAAGCTATGATTATTTATTTAAATTTCCAGTTCTTTATTTTTATTATTCTTTATCTTTGTCAACCTTCATTGGGTTTGGGGGGTTATTTTATTTCTTTAATAAAAGGTTTACACATAGGGCTCCTTTTATCAAGCCGTGTTAGCTGGGTTCATCACAAGCTAACCCTCACGCTGGCCTAAAACCTACCACCTGCTCAAGAGGAGGCGGTAGCGTTTAGCGTGGCTTGATAAAAGGAGCCCATAATTTAGGGGGGGAAGGGGAGAGATGAAGAGGGTAAAGGGAAGAGGGGGAGGAAAGAGGGGGAGGGTATTGAGAGATACAATGGGTATTTTGGAAATATATTTTGAAGAAATGAAAGACATTTGATGGAAATTAATAGGATGAATTTTAAAGTAATGATTATTTTATTGTATTATATTATTATATATTTACTGATTTCTTCAATAAAATGTTATAAATTAAGTTGCTTTCGTATTATTTTGATATTCTGTAATTTCTTGTTTCTTATTGTTATATTTGAGGAATGTAAATTTCATAGATGCAAAAAATAATAAATAAATAAATAAAATCCCACATAATTTAAATACATGAACCCAGAGGCAAAACTGACAGCTAGTATTACTCATGTTCTTTTATTGAGACATAATTCCATGTCATCAGGAATCCCTGAGCCAGATCTGGATTTCACAACTCTTTCAAAAAGGTTCCTCCCCAATACATAACTACAAATCCCAGAATGCTGCATTGTTGGTACAGAAAATTCCTTGGTTCCATGGCTGGCTTAGTTTGGGCTAAGACCCAGAGGACCATCAAGTCCATCATCTCCAAATTAGCTCACCTCAGTGGTAATCCTGCAGCAACCAAAAATGTTCCCAAGCATGAACTCAATAATAGGGTAAACATTAGCGATTGACACAGGGACAAATTTGTTCCCGTCCCCGTGAGTTTTGTCGCTGTCCCTGTACCTGCCCCATTTCTGTAAGCTCTGCCTTAAACGCACAAGCCTCAAACACTTATGATTTTAAAATGTTTGAGGCTTGTGCGAATGAGGACGGAGCTTAGGCATTGGTGGAATGAGGCATTATGACATCACAATCTGAGCTCTAGAATGTTGCCACTTAGGATTTTAACGCGTTTGAGGATTATGCAGATGAGGACGGAGCTTAGGCATTGGTGGAATGAGGCATTATGACATCACAATCTGAACTCTAGAATGTTGCTACTTAGGATTTTAAAGCGTTTGAGGATTATGCAGATGAGGACGGAGCTTAGGCATTGGTGGAATGAGGCATTATGACATCACAATCTGAGCTCTAGAATGTTGCTACTTAGGATTTGAAAGCGTTTGAGGCTTGTGCAGATGAGGACGGAGCTTAGGCATTGGTGGAATGAGGCATTATGACATCACAGTCTGAGCTCTAGAATGTTGCTACTTAGGATTTTAAAGCGTTTGTGGCTTGTGCAGATGAGGACGGAGCTGAGGCATTGGTGGAATGAGGCATTATGACATCACAGTCTGAGCTCTAGAATGTTGCTACTTATGATGTTAAAGCGTTTGAGGCTTGTGCAGATGAGGAAGGAGCTTAGGCATTGGTGGGATGAGGCATTATGACATCACAGTCTGAGCTCTAGAATGTTGCCACTTGTGATTTGAAAGTGAGGTTTGTGCAGATGAGGACAGAGCTTAGGCATTATGACATCACAATCTGAGCTCTAGAATGTTGCTACTTAGGATTTTAACGCATTTGAGGCTTGTGCAGATGAGGACGGAGCTTAGGCATTGGTGGAATGAGACATTATGACATCACAATCTGAGCTCTAGAATGTTGCCACTTAGGATTTTAACGCGTTTGAGGCTTGTGCAGATGAGGACGGAGCTTAGGCATTGGTGGAATGAGGCATTATGACATCACAGTCTGAGCTCTAGAATGTTGCTACTTAGGATTTTAACGCATTTGAGGCTTGTGCAGATGAGGACGGAGCTTAGGCATTGGTGGAATGAGGCATTATGACATCACAGTCTGAGCTCTAGAATGTTGCTACTTAGGATTTTAACGCGTTTGTGGCATGTGCAGATGAGGATGGAGCTCAGGCATTGGTGGAATGAGGCATTATGACATCACAATCTGAGCTCTAGAATGTTGCTACTTAGGATTTTAACGCATTTGAGGCTTGTGCAGATGAGGACGGAGCTTAGGCATTGGTGGAATGAGACATTATGACATCACAATCTGAGCTCTAGAATGTTGCCACTTAGGATTTTAATGCGTTTGAGGCTTGTGCAGATGAGGACGGAGCTTAGGCATTGGTGGAATGAGGCATTATGACATCACAGTCTGAGCTCTAGAATGTTGCTACTTAGGATTTTAACGCATTTGAGGCTTGTGCAGATGAGGACGGAGCTTAGGCATTGGTGGAATGAGGCATTATGACATCACAGTCTGAGCTCTAGAATGTTGCTACTTAGGATTTTAACGCGTTTGTGGCATGTGCAGATGAGGATGGAGCTCAGGCATTGGTGGAATGAGGCATTATGACATCACAATCTGAGCTCTAGAATGTTGCTACTTAGGATTTTAACGCGTTTGTGGCATGTGCAGATGAGGATGGAGCTTGCAGGAATGGGGCAGGGACAAGAAAAGAATTCTCTTGGACGGGATATGAAAATGAATTCCCATGGGGATGGGGAAAAATTTGTCCCCGTGTCATTCTCTACTGTCTACTTCTAAGCGTTCAAAACGCAACACTGCTTCTCCAGAAAAAGTCTCAAGGGTTCCTTTGCCTTCTAATTCAGATATGGTACTTACTGATGAAGTTAAAGCACTGAGGAGTCTTATGCAGCTTAAGCTCCACTATGCAAGTTCATCCGTTTTAGAGAAGGACAAGGGGACAAATTTTCCCAACCTGGCAAGCCCATAGAGATTTAAAGGGCTTCGGGACTGTTGCCATTAGCATGTGATTAGTGTGTAAGCCATTTCCGGTACCTATTATACAGGCGGCCAGGGCTTCACTAATGCAGTAATGTAGCTGCACTGATTATGTAGCACACAGTTAGCACATGTGAAAAGTACCACGGGATGCCTAGCACATGTGAGTGCTTACTGCAGCTTGGTAAAGGAGCCCCTTAAAGTGTCTTCGTCATAAAGTGTATGGGGACAGACTTAAAGGTCTGAATATATATATATATATATATATATATATATATACAGTAAAACCTTGGATTGCAAGTAATTTGATTAAATGTTAACTTGATATACAAGCAATGTCTTGCAATTCGAGTACATACAGTATACACACGTCACATCATCACAACTGAGCCGATGGTTCTTCTCTCTCTGACGCTGCGGGAGTGTAACGACTGTTCTGAACGAGCAAAGTCTTGCAATACGAGTACGTATAGTATTTTGTATTAAAGTTTTTCGTTTGTGGAACAAAACATCTGAGTTTCCATTATTTCTTATGAAGAAATTTGCTTTGATATAGGAGTGCTTTGGATTACAAGCATTCTTCTGGAACAAATTATGCTCAGAAACCAAGGTTTTACTGTACTGTGGAAGAAAGCAGAAGAGGGGAGATGTTTTAAGAGACTTTTAAATATCTCCATGACAAATCACACAGGAAGCAACTCTCAGTTAAAAGGAAGCTCTGGAATGAAGAGCCAGAGGACAGGGGTAGGCAATTACGGGCCTTGAGAGCCGGAGCCAGGTCAGGTTTTCAGGATATCCACAATAAATATGCATGAGATAGATTTGCATCTTAAGGAGGCAGTGCATGCAAATCCATCTCATACATATTCACGGTGGAGATCCTGAAAACCTGACCTGGCTCCAGCTCTCAAGGACCGGAATTGCCTACCCCTGCCCTAGGACAAAGTTAAAAGGGAACAGACTAAACTCCCTTTTACAAAACCGTAGTGTGACTTTTAGCGCTGGCTCAGGAACCATGAGACCATAGAATTTCTAGGAGCATCAGATCTGCTAAAAATCGCACTACAGTTTTGTAAAAGGGGATGGGGGAAGTTTCTAAGTTTTATTTTTACATGATATACCCCAATTCAAGGGAGATATCAAAGCTGTTTACAATATTGTTGTAATGATAGAAAGAAGAAAAGAAAAGAACATAGAATTATAACTTTAAGAGGGAACTACAATATTTAATACAAAAGGAGAAGAGGAAAAAATTAGTTAAGCATAGTGTTATAGAGAAAGGTTTTTGATTATCTTTAAATTTTTCAAGAGAGGTTTCTAACCTATTGTAAGTTGGAGACGTCAACAGTTCCATAATGAAAGGCCGGAAACTGAAAAGATTAAAGAACGAATGAACTCGTATACAACATGTCTAAATGAAGTGATGTAAAGAAGGGGTTCCCCCCCCCCAAAGAACGTGGTGTACGTGAGGGTATGTAAGGTGTTAAAAGTTGGTCTAGATAAGGGGGTGACTGATGAATTCTTGTCTTGAATACGATAAGAGTAGCCTAAGAGAATATTTCTTTACGCAAAGGGAGGTCGATACTGGGAGGTGATAAAGACATAAACCTGCTTCTGAATTCAAGAAAACGTGTGAGAGAGGAAGGAATAGTAGATGACATGGAAGAAAGGTTAGATCTCTTTTAGAACAAACTACCAGTTGAGGTCAGATCTACTTTTTCTCTTTTTGGCTTTAGAAAATATCGGAAGACATTTATTTGAAGAAACTATTACAACCTATTATGTAAACCGAGTTGAGCCTCTGTTGACTGGAGGATGATCCGGTAGAGATGGGATGGGCAGACTCAATAGGCCAGTGGTTCTTAAACTTTCTCGTTCTTTAGCAATCTGTTTGACTCTTCCAAGTTTATTTGATATATTGCCTATCATTACGTCTAGGTCATTTACAATAAATTTAATAAAAACATATGTGAAAAAATGGGAATATAAGATAACATTATTACTGGGACATATAGGCGGCCATGATTAGCGTGCCTAGTGACGCCATTTATAGAATATAACCCTGTAGACGTATCTCTGCAGATCTCAGGAGTGGAGTGACCTAGTGGGGATAGCTGCTGCCTCAGCACGCTGAGGTTGTGGCTTTGATCCCAGAGCTGCTCCTTGTGACCCTGGGCAAGTCACTTAACCCTCAATTGCCCCAAGTACCATAGTTAGATTGTGAGCCACCAGGACAGATAAGGGAAAATACTTGGAAACAATTGTACACTGTGCTGAACTTCTCCAAGACAGGGCGATAATACTCATATCACATGCCAATATAGACAATATTCCAACTCTCGCTCTCATTCTGCTAAATTCCACACACCACCACCTACATTTTCCCCTCATCGCATGACATATGGGGCGATCAATTCAGGATCAACCACCGATTCTTCCAGGGGTTGATCAATGCGGTATTCGTGCTGATGCTGCAGGCGTTGCTGGGTTTTCTTCCCACTGCGTTGGGGGTTGGGCAGGCAGTGGGTGCAAAATGGCCTCTGTGGCCCAGATCCTCTCTTTGGCTGGGTACACAAGGAAGCGCTTTGCGTTCAGAGGATAGATTATTGTTGTAGACTAAATCTTTTAAATTTGTCAAACTCCTTATTAACAGGCGCACTATGTTTTCAATCCAAGGTGTGCGTCTCTGGAATGATTTACCTTTAGAGGTCATAACTTTACCTGGGCCTTTACAGTTTTGAAGACAATTCTTTTTGATGAGATCTATAATGGATTTATAACATTCTATGTCATATTGCCAATTACAGCAATAGTCTGATGTAGGCAGTGGCGTACCGAGGGTGAGAGGCGCCTCTCCCACTCCTTCCCTGATCTCCCCTGCCACGCGTACCCCATACCTTTAGTTGAAGTTGTTGCTTATGGCGGTCAGCCACGTGCTCCTTGTGACTCCGTTAGCTCTCCCTCTGTCACTTCCTATGCGTGGCACCAAGACATCAGTGGGAGAGCTGATGGGATCACGAGGTACACATTGTTGACCGCTGTGAGCAAAAACTTCAACTAGAGGTATAGGGAAGGGGGACATGTGAGTGGCGAAGGGAGGAGTGGCAAGAGGCGGGGTGGAGATCAGGAGGGGTGCTGATGCCCCCACCATGGCGCCCAGGGAGAACCGCCCCCTTGACCTTCCTTTTACGACGCCACTGGATGTATGCAAGTATTTAACTGAGTATGTACAGTGCTTCCCTGGTCATTTGCGGTCCGCGGTATTTTCCAACCACGAATGCCCGGGCAGCAGAGAGCAGCCAGAGCACTGGCAAGTGAAGGAAATCACTCATGGTATGCTCCAACCGCCTCTTCCTGCACTAAAGTCAGGCCTCACCAATCAAGTACCTTTTTAAACAGGTGGTGGTCCAGCAGGGTCTCCTGCTGGACAGCTGCCTCTTTCCACAATGTAGGAGCGCAACCTTTGTGCTTCCTGCCTGGTCTCACAGTGCTCCGTGATTGGCTGAGGTCAGTTCTCGACTTTGTGGGTGAGAAAAAGGTGTCCAAACTGACTAGATGACCAGTGGAGGGATGTAAACATGACCCTCCTCCTTCCCCCCCCCAAACTCCACCACTGGTGACTGACCCCCCCCCCCTCAAGAAGTGAATGAGACAGTACATACCTACCTATATTACAGCTTCAGATGTTATGGCCAGTCCTAGTAGAGCAGAAAGCAGGTTCTTGTAGGCATCGAGATGGGGTTCAGGCTTACATCCCACTCTATATGAGCCCTCCAAAACCCACTCTACGTACATAGAGATGAGGCTTAAGGGCTATTGCTCTGGTGTACAGCTGGGTCCAGTAGGTTTTAGAGGTCTTATCATCATACACAATAATGGGGTTTCGTGGGATGTGTAACTGAGCCTTTTTATGAGATTCACTGCAGTGCCCCAGTGGTCAGTCTACTAAAAACTGCTAGTTCCTCCTATGTCCCAATGGCTTGTTTGGAGGGGGGAGGGTCAAAATAGTTCAATAAAATAGGCACAAATCTGGAAAATGGCAATTTTCAAAGACTTTTTCCAGAAAATGGGTCTTCAAATCATCTTGAGATTCCAGACACATCATCTATCTAATGGCCAGAAAATCTGAGCATTCAGGACATCCACCTCACCTGTCAAACTCAGTCCACCCATATAGGCCTCTTAGGTCTTGTGTTTCCTCTGCGTAATCCAAGAACGAGTCTATGAAGCATTTGGCTTTTTTCTTTCTGGCACCAAACTTATGGAATAACCTTCCATTATCTGAGAACTTTCATGTAAAAGATTTAAAGTCACCCTGAATCCTATTTTTTTTAGAAGTTTTCAACTGGATGGATTGGGGCAAGTGGATGCAGGGAACAGCTCCTTATCTAGGTATAGACAAACGGCATTTTCTTTATTGATTTTGTTACATTTTCTTCATTTGGTGTTGCTTTGAGCTGTTTTTGGAAAAGCACAATTAGCAAATCTAAAAATAAACCATAAACTCCTTGAAAGCCAATGCAGCAGAGCGTACATCACATTCAAATCCGTGGTAAAACACATGCAGAGAAGGACGCAGACACCAAAACACTGAACATAATGCCAAGGCAACAGCTTGGAAGTTTTGCAGTAGCATGAGTGAGGGTAGCGTAGCTGGTTTTAAGAAAGGTCTGGACAAGTTCCTGGAGGAAAAGTCCACAGTCTGTTATTGAGAAGCCACTGCCTGGGATCAGAAGCATGGAATGTTGCTACGCCTTGAATTTTGGCCAGGTACTAGGGATTTGGATTGGCCATGAGAATGGGCTAAGCTTGATGGACCATTGATCTGATCCAGTAAGGCTATTCTTATATGGGAGGCATGCTGCTACAAACAGCACAAATTCCCATTGGTACTTGAATTGCATGCACACACCATCTGTACGTGTACATTACTGGATTCTATGCACAGAAAAGCATTCCAGCAGTGACACATCTATACACTAATCTAGAGACAACCTGCAGCTATTCTCACAGATGGGTGATGTCATCCAAAGAGCCCCGGTACAGACAGTGCAAAGGTGTATTCTCACTTTAACTTCTTTAGAAGTCTTGAGACCGACTGTACCATGCATGCATGAGTGCATTTCCACCCGACATCAGCTCGCAGGACCATCGCTTCAGTAAAAAAGCTAAGAAGTCAACTAGGAGAGGTGGGAGGGATGTGAGAATATCTGCCTGCTGTCCCTGGAAAAGCAGGCAGCTACCTCATAAGGGATGGAGGGAAGTTTGCATTTCAACAGAGAATACATTTTGTAGAACTGCTTAGCCGAACCGACTATCCCATCTGGAATGATTCTCCAGACATTAATAGGCTGACAAAACTTCTATCGGGTTGTATCAACAGAAGTTTCGTCAGCCGAAAGCCTGAAGTCATAATGCCATTGTACAGGGCCATGGTGAGACCTCATCTGGAGTACTGTGTGCAATTCTGGAGGCCACATTACAGTAAAGATGTGCGCAGAATTGAATCGGTTCAGCGGACGGCCACCAGGATGATCTCGGGGCTCAAGGATCTCTCGTACGAAGAGAGACTGAACAAATTGCAGCTCTACACTCTCAAGGAACTTAGGGAGAGGGGAGACATGATCGAAACATTTAAGTACCTCACGGGACGTGTCGAAGTGGAAGATGATATTTTCTTTCTCAAGGGACCCTCGGCCACAAGAGGGCACCCGCTCAAACTCAGGGGCGGAAAATTTCATGGCGACACCAGAAAGTATTTCTTCACAGAGAGAGTGGTTGATCATTGGAACAAGCTTCCAGTGCAGGTGATCGAGGCAGACAGCGTGCCAGACTTTAAGAATAAATGAGATACCCATGTGGGATCCCTACGAGGGTCATTAGGGCATAGACAGGGGCTGGGTAAGCAGAGTGGGCAGACTTGATGGGCTGGAGCCCTTTTCTGCCGTCATCTTCTATGTTTCTATGAAATAGCTATCGCACGAGTCCAGTTTACATGATTTCTTGTGTAGGGCCAATCTGCATCTTATTTGGTTATTAGATCAAGCAGCAGTACTTTGACATTAGTGGTGTCCGGAAGAAGTTACCACACACAGCTTCATATCAGCTCCTCAATCTGCAATGCCTCTTTCCTTCTCATCATTATCTTTCAGGGAGGCCTGTGCTGGTCCTTCGGTCTCAGAGCTTTTGGTTCCTTTTTCTGCCTCACCCAACACCCATCAGCATTCCTGCCAGGGACTATTTCCCTTCAGACTCCAATAACTTTCACACATATCGTTTTTGGCACTTGTTTTTGGGTGGTTTTGGTTACTGAGCAGCGGAAGAAAATTGAGGACAGCAGTTTTAAAAGAAATTTGTTAAATGAGAGCACATTGAAAAGTTTTTCACATTTCTATATTTGATGAGAGGAGACATGATGAACGGGGCAAGTTTAGGTCACAGCTGGAAGATTGGCTCATGAGTTGTCTGCCCGGGGTTGATTAATTGCAGTTTCCGCTCTCCCCATTTAGGTGAGCATAGCGTGGGGGAAATTTGGTTGATTTTTGACAATTTTAGGTTCGGTTTTGGCACTTATAGTTCAAGCCGGTTCTCTCATGTGACTTAGTGAAATTCTAAGCTGATCTTACCAAGTTCCAGGAACCTGTCCAAACCTTTTAGCCCCCCCCCCCCCCCTCCCTTCCCTCATTTTATCAGCTTTCTGCTTCATTATTCTGAACCTGTTTTTATTCAAAAAGGCTTCCCTATTACCTTGTCTTACTCCTCTCATAGCCCCTAACCCAGGGCTGCCCAAGTCCGGTCCTAGAGATCTACTGGCAGGCCAGGTTTTCAGGATATCCACAATGCATTATGCATGAAAGAGATTTGCATACCAAGAAGGCAGTGCAGGCATATCTCTCGCATGCATATTCATTGTGGATTTCCTGCCCTAACCCATTCAACTTATTTTCCCTATGGGATCCATCTCCACCCCTTTTCTGCTTGAGCGAGAGCAGTGAAGTGCAAGCTAATTTTCACACCACTGGAACATTCTTCAACCTTCCACTTACTAGATGGGTGTGGCTGATTGCAACATGGCACATTAGGGGCCTAGCTTAAGTTTACAAGTTTTTATTACAAAAAAGTCTCACAATTCAGTGCAATGCCACTGCAGCCCATGAATTAAGCTTGCACCACACGCATCATGGTTTCCTAGACACCCACTACTTGCCCTGGAGTGTCTTATGTCAGGAATTGACAACCTTTCCAAACAAAGCACCTCAGCTTAAATCTTGAGAACATCACAGTTACCAATCTGGTAGCCTTAGTTTCGCCAGAGATCCCAAGCTAGCCAGGTTTTCAGGATGCCCAGGAAAACATTCAGGTAGTTGGCGTGGGGTGAATAGGACAGCATGCAAGGGCTGGTAGCAGAAGTAAATTGGAGATGCAATGGGCCTCCCTCTTCGATCCTCGTGTCTTGGTAAGGACAGCCGTAGCTCATGCAATTCCTTATGCTGAAAGTTCACTGAAGCATGATAAAATCTTGGAAATAAAAAAATCTTAACTCACCAAAAAAGGTTTTTAGCAGCAACAAGCATGCTGAATGCTCTACACCGCTGATTCCCAACCCTGTCCTGAGGACCACCAGACCAATCGTGTTTTCAGGATAGCCCTAATGAATATGCATGATGCAGATTTGCATGCCTCTCACTTCCATTATATGAAAATCTCTCTCCTGCATATTCATTAGGGTTAGCCTGAAAACACGATTGGCCTGGTGGTCCTCCAGGACAGGGTTGGGAATCACCAGTCCGACAGTCAAGAGTTCCTATAAGCATTGGAACAGTACAGAACATTCAGCATGCAAGCCAGCGCTCAAAACCTCTTCCGCACTTTTGTAAATTGGGGGGAAGGAGTTAATCAAGGCCTGCCCTGTGTTGCACCACTACAAAACACAAGGCCCAAAAGGCAGCACTCTGAGGTTAGATCCCGAAAACAACTCGGCAAAATAGAATTCCCTTTTTATTCTTAGATATCGTTTCACACATACAAACAGGCCAAGGAAAGAAATGAATAAACAGCAACTTCAAAAGACAAAAAAAAAAAAAATAATAATCCTTATTTCATCTTTGGCCTTGCCTGTCATACAACCAAAACTATCTCCTAGTGCACCTACGTACATACAAACAGAAAGTTACTGGAATGCTTGCAAATAAGAATGGTGTGGGGATATTTTTTTCTCTTTTTTTTTTGTTTGGTTTTTTTTCTTAAATGTTTATTTTATCTTATTTTTTTACAAGGTTGAATGTATTTTTTCCTTACAAGATATAACAATGGCTGCGGTCACAGCGCAAGTACAGGCAGCTGGAAGGTGGCGAGATAGCAAGCAGCCGACTGTCCCCCTGCACACGCCACACACCCTTCAAAGCCCCACTTTTGGTCACCTAGAGATCCCTGACAAAAAATGGCTGGACTTCCTAAAAATATATACAAAAATATAAAATGTAAATAAAAAATACGAACTAATTCTCATTTTTCTCTTCGTTTGCAAAGTACTTTCAGAAAAAAAAAGTTGGGCCTTGAAGTTCTGGACTCCCCCCACCCCCTTTTTAAAAACATGGGTCTCTCTGCACATGGGTGTGACATGCGTGTGTCTGTGTGGCTCTTGCTGACAGGAATTGGAATATGCCTCTCGCATGCTCTACTTGCTGGCTGGGACCACAGGGTTCTGGATTTTTTTTGGACAGGAAATGAAAAGGTGGGGCGGTCACAGTGCCCTCTAGTCGTCGTCATCCTTTTTCTGCTTCTTGGTGTCAACTTCATCATCCTACAGCAAGAGAGAAACTTGTTAAGTCAGTTCAAAAGAAAGGGAGCCACATCTTTCTCCATATGCAAAGCTAGAACTGGCAGAGGCAACATCCCTAACACAGCCTTCCATAACCAAGAAAACAACATACTGTAATTTGAAAGCCCAGGATCCATCCAGCAGCGACACTAGATCTGGAGTAAGTCATTTGCATCTAGTGCTAGACTAGACAGCCCACAAGCACCGACAGCTGTCACATCTTTTAAGTCTGTTTTAGCTTACTACAAAGTTGCTAGAAGTATCTAATGAGACCTAGTTCCAAGAATCTTTACCACATTTGTTTCTATAGGAAAGTTAACTGCATTAATTTTCAGCCATGGAAAACAGACTATGGCGATTAAATTTTACCAGTCAGGGATAAATTTGGATTTTAGCAGATGGTGAGTTGCATTCAGAGACAATTTGTGATGTCCCTGGACCTAGGGGCCTTAAAATAATGGAGGGTTAATCAATTTACCCAATCAAGAGGAGTACTGCCCACTTACAAAAGAAAGGACAGCGTCCCTGGAGCAGCCCCATGGTTATAATAGTTTGGTATCTAATGTAATAAAACGTTTCCTCCGTGCCCTGCTTTTTTTTCTCCAGGACCTGTTATCTTTTACAGTTTGGACTTGCCTCCTCCAATATACAAGTCTCTAGCAACATCTACTCCTTACTCTTAACATACAAGTCTGAAACTCAAGGAGTAGCCTACAGCCCAACTCTTCAATTGCACTGGAAGGTAGCAAGGTGAAGAGCTCATTTTCACACTCACTTCTTCATCTTCAGCAGCCCGTTTGACTCTGGCACCTTCTGTCTCATCGTCTTCATCGTCTTCCTCCCCTGTAAATGTAACCAGACCATGAGATCAGATAACTCAGCCAGTGAGATTTCAATGGACCTCGGAGGCAGTGGGGTGGAGATGGAGGGAGCTACCACATGAGTGTTCATCCCACACTTCAGCTCCAAAATAAGAACATGCAGATATGTAAATCATTTTGATTGTAACCACAGAAAGGCAGTATAAAGTCCTATCACACCTTTCTCTAATTTGTTCTCTGCAAATCAGTGCCTCTCAACTTTAAGAAATCAGGAAGCAAGTGTGTTGTGCGTGTCCAAATGCAACCAGAAAAGCGCCAGCACTAGAGAATGACATGGAACTCAATTTCCACGTCCTATTCCTGTAAGCTCTGCCTTATGATTTTAAAGATGACAGAGCTTGCAAGGATGGGGCAGGGACAAGAGAACTTGCCGGGATGGAAAAATGAGTTCCCGTGGGAATGGGGAAAAATCCCCGTGTCATTCTTTAGCTAGCACATAGCAACAGAAACTCACGTTTGTTCAGGGCAAACCACCAGCCTTCAGTAAGCAATACTTATGCCCAAAGCCTTCCAGTTCATGTGCACTTGTACACCAGCAATTTTGTTTTCTCTGGACATGTGCACTTGAAGGCCAATGTTTGTTCAGTCAAGGTGCTCTTATCACAGGTGTGTGCATGTGTTAAGTTCTCCACACCTGAGTTTCCATCTCAATAGCTTACAGCATCTGATTTGTAATTCTGCAGTAGCAACTAGCATTCCATCTTCAGCATGTGGTTTTCTGCATCAACATCCAAAGGTCATGGGCATTGAAGACCACTCTTCAGAGATCTTGGGGGGGGGGGGGGAGAATAGTGACCTCAAGGAAGCAACATCCAACGCTTGGGAGGATAAGGGGAAACTACTAAGACCAAGGATAGGGGGAGGATATTAATGCAATCCACAGAACAAGGAGGGTGTGTGGGGTGGGAGAGCAGAAATGCTAAATCACCTCCCTGGGTCATCTAATGTAAATACATCCTAAAGAAATAGTTTGATTGCTTGCTGCTGACCCACCAGTCAACCGGTAACCTGCAATCCCTTATCCCCCAATCTTCGTCACCGATAGGACAGTCGCACTCCCACCCCCAGCTGCTGATAAAATACAAAGGTCACTGACACAGCAACAGTCAAAAATGCTCCCCCCTCCCTTCAGCAGGAAAGGCCCAGGACAGCCAAGTCCAATCCTTCCTTCACCCCTCAAGCCATCACTTAAACAGCCCTTGAATACATCTCCCCTGCAAAGAGTCCATGATGATCCCAACTCAATCAGCTGCCTTGGAGGCTCAGGTTCATCTGTCAAATCGAAGATTAAGTGCAAGAAAGTGAGACTTGGGGCTTCGGCAGCTGAAAGGCCTAATGTCAACCAGAAACAAAAGCACCAGCCCCTTCCCTTCGACTTTAGAATTTGTACCAATGTGGTCAGTTATTGGTGGATTTTGTATAAAATGTTAATTTTAATGTAAACTGCTTTAGTGCTCCAAATATAGAATCATTAATTGCCCCAGTCCCTAACCCCCACCACTCTATCCCTTTCACTACGGTCACTGCCGTCCCAGGACCAATTTAACCCTTCCAATGATTTTCATCCTCATTCACAGGGTCCACCACCAACTCAGGTTTTCAGGATATCCCCAACCACTATGTACAAGAGATCTGCACCCACTGCATCTCTGGCATGAAAATCTCATGCAGTCATTAGGGATATCCTGAAAACGCGAGATGTTGGGGAGCCCTTCAGAAGAGAAAGTGAAGATTAAGGCATTAAGCAATCGTCTGAGATGACAAAGATCTGATGCAGTCAAAGCAAAACAGATCCTCAAACAACCCCTTTCACTAGGTTCATAGCTTTTAGAAACTGCTGTGCTCAGATATATGTACTGTATATCTTCAAATACAAGTCAAAACCCCCATTTTTCCCCCCCCAACAGGAGGAAAAATGGTTGCCTCATATACAAGACAGGCAGCTTCAGATTCAAGTGTCCAGCGCCCCTTCCCTTCCCTGTCCATTGTAGCTCCTTGCTGTACCTTCCATAGGACTCATGGACCTGGAATCCCTGCTAATCCAGAGGTGAGCTTTCTGCGCTCCTGCCCCACTACTGCGAGTTCTGGCGGTTCAATTGTACTAAGTAGGAGCACACTTCCTGTGCTGCTACTCGGCACTGAGCGGCTTTCTGAATAGCTGCAGCGAGTCGCGCAAGAATTTGTGGGAGGCATTTAGGAAGCAGCAGCCCGGGAAGTGCTCTCCTGCTCACAGCAGCAACAAGCTCAGCAGTGGGGCAGAGTGTGGAAAGATCACTCCTGCCCGGTACACCTCTGGACCACCACGATGCCAGGTACATGGGTCATACGGAAGACGCAGTAGCATGCAGGATAATCGGCAGAGGGGAGGTACAATGGACAGGGGGGAACAAAGTACAGAGCTTGGCAGCCCAGCAGAGGTCTGCAACAAGGCCGGGAAGGGTCATCTGAATATAAACAGAGACCCCCATTTTTGGGCCCAAAAATCTTAAGTTTATATTAGAGTATATACGGTATTTTAAAATCTTAGAAATTTAGATGAAGTTTACACCTTTAAACCTCAAATATTCTACTTTCCTAAGAAGGGCTATTATAAATTAGGTCTTAATGCTGATCGAAGACTAAAAATTTCCACCGTTTTCAGTAACAAGACCAGTGATTCCCACCAGGCCAAGTCGGGTTTTCAGGATAGCCCTAATAAATATGCATGAGAGAGATCGGCATATAATGGAGGTGCCAGGCATGCAAATCTGCTCCATGCATATTCATTAGGGCTATCCTGAAACCCAACTGGCCTGGAGGTCCTCCAGGACGACTGCAATTCTTTGTTAAAGATATTCTTATTACTGAAATTCATCTTCAACTGTTGCAGGCTACAGGCACTAGGCTTCTGAAAGACCAAAAATGAGACCATCTCACTATACTTCCAATGAAGCAGCATTGGTTGATGATCTCACAGGATAACATTTAAGATCATTTCATTGGTACACAAAATTTTTTATTTTTGCCATTGTCACTTTCTAGATATATTATTCCTTATGTTCCTTGCAAATCACCGAGATCCCTACTACTGCCAGGTACTCGAGACCTGGATTGGCCACAGTGAAGATGGGCTACTGGGATGAAAGGACCACTGGTTTGACCCAGTAAGGCTATTCTTAGTTCCACCCTCATTTTGTGAAGTTTTCCTAGATTCCACATGCAAAAAGTGACTTCGGTATAATAGGGTCCAATGTTATGGAATCATTTCTCCCATTATCTCCGTCTACAACTCTCTTAATATCAGTTTCAGGAAACACCTTTTATATCCAGATGTATTTGGCAGCAATTTAAATAAGAAAAAAAGAAGTAAAGCCCATAGCAGGACTATACAAGATGTAATTTCTTGTTTTTGGTTTTTTTACATGATTAAATTGCTGTGATGGTATTCCTAAGCAGCAAAATAAACTCTGCACCCATCACGTAGAAACATGATGGCAGATAAAGGTCAAATGGCCCATCACATTCATGAAACATTGGAGGCATGGGGCTCCCTTAGCTGGAAAGTTAAGGAAAGGGGACCAAGGCTGACAGCAGCCCTGAAATACCTTCTCCAGAGTTTAACACTGGCGACACATCATCCTTTACCACAGGGTATGAAATGAAGGTGCTAGGCATATTCCCTGTGCTTAGCAGAGCTGGCACAAGGGGGGCTCCCAAGTATGGCACAGGTACATGGCATCTTAGGGAAATGAGGAGATAGGGCAAGCTGCAGATGGGCCATTTGCCCTTTATCTGTCGTCATGTTTCTATAACACTGGATGACAGTGCTGTGATGTACTGGGACAAACAGCACAGCCATCACCAGGGGAAAACCAAACCAGGAACGCAAATGTGGACCCAGTAAGTCTGCACTCCACTATATCTTCCCAACAAAGACATGTGGCAGTGCTGGAAGTCCAGCTAAAACAGGATGAACCTCAAAAAAGCCAACAAGAGGGAACCCTTCCTTTTGACCCAGAGGCCATATTCAGACATCGTTGTCAACCCGCAGCCCGAGGACCTTCAGCCACCCCGACACCAAAACTAGTGTGTGGTCACATGGTGAAGCATTTTTGGATGGGTCCCAACCAATAGCCCTAGGGGAAGAGACTTATACAGCCAGACTCAAACACAGTGACAGAAACATTCTCAGCTCTGGAGCCATAGCTGAGTTGGTAGAAATCTATCTTTATATGGATTCTGGTCTTGACTCCACCAAAATAGCCTTAGACAGTCTGACCTTTGAAGCAAGGTCCCTCCAACTCCCCTTTCACTACACCCATTATAGCCTTTAAAACATATCAATAATTGGGTCAGGCAGGGAGGACATATTTGGGATGGGGAGGTACTGATCCACATCAAGCAAGCACAAGGGTTAATTTCAGCAGAGCAAACATGCTGCAAGCTGTTCAGCAGGACCCCTGGGGTCAATCTTAGGCGTGGACTTTCATAATGGAACTTTTCCGATTCCCTGCAAAGTTTCCCAAGTTGACCATTAAGACTTAACCATTATGTCTTGCATGTTGCTTTACTAATATTCTCTGAACAGAGGCAGAGCGCCTGAGTGAGGCCACGCATTAATGTGAACTGAAAGACGATTCCACCCTGAAGTCCACAGAAGAGCAGATAATGGCCCATTTGGCCTTTATCTGCCATCATGTTTCTGATACAGATACTAAGCTCAGTAATCCTCATGTGTCTCGGAGCAGATTGCTAGACAATCGTATTTGCAGCACGGACTCTTCTGCCCTATTCTAAGGGGAAGGGATGGGGACTTGTAGACTGCATTTCTGTAGTTTTACAACCAGACAAAGTGGTTTACATACAGGTAATTCGAGTATTTTCGCTATCTGTCCTGGTGGGCTCACATTCAATCTAATGTAGCTGGGGCAGTGGAGGATTAAGTGACTTGCCCAAGGTCACAGGGAGCAGTTGCAGGCTGTAGCTCTACTCACTAAGCTACATTGTCCTCCTGCAGTAACATCCTGCAGCATATCAGCACAAATTTGGGGCCATAGCAAGTCCAAACCACGTTTTATAGCCACCTCAGGATTATTTACCTTCTGCTTCGTCGTCCTCATCCTCCTCCTCTCCGCATTCCTCTTCGTCTTCCTCGTCTACCTCATTGTCTATCTCCTGTTCACCATTCTCTTCATTCTCCTGAGGAAAAATCAGCAAGATCAAATATTGGCCAAGCGCCAAGACTAGGCACCAGTCTAAGAGATTACTGATCCAGAAGTCCCACACTGACCCCCAAACTTAGTCTGACTTCAGAAAATCTTGCGGCACCCTTTGGCATGAGCAATGCCAGGAAATACGGAAAAAGCAAGCAGCCTATCCTTCACCCACTCCTCTCTATAACCAGGTATTATGACCCAGACAAAGCAGGGTCACGGAGGAAGACCTCCAGAGGAGTGTAAATAAAGCACAGGAAGAGAGCAGCCTTGAGGCACCCAAATGAGAATGAATACAGACCCTTCAGAGCAGCAGCACAGACATCCTGATTAAAGAGACATGAGATTAGTGCTCAGGAAGAGAGAATGAAGTCAAAACCGGAGGGGGAGGATGCCATGCCCAGAGAAACTACTGCTGGCTGCAGGACTTACTGCATTGCCATTGGCCGCTTTGTCTTTCCCACTCTCTTTCTCTTCGACCACTTCTTTCTTCTCTTTTAGATCCTACAGAAACAGGAAATTGAATGCATCAGCGAAGGAGCTGGGAAAACAGACATGAAACTTAACTCTTGCCACAAATCCTGTGTGCGAGGGGAGGAGGAATTCACCCACTATGACAGTCACTTGCAGTTCCTTCTCTGCCGACTTTCCTTACATAAAGGCAAGATTTATACCAGTGGTCTCAAACTCAAACCCTTTGCAGGGCCATATTTTGGATTTGTAGGTACTTGGGAAGACCTCAAAAAAAAAAAAAAAAAAATTTAAAGAAATGACAATTTTGCATGAGGTAAAACTCTTTCCTTTTGGCCAAGTCTTAACAATAATATTATCATTTATAGCTAAAGAGACATATGATCAAGAAACGGTTTTATTTTATTTTTGTGATTATGATAAACATACTGAGGGTCTCAAAATAGTACCTGGCGGGACACATGTGGCCCTGGGTCACGGGTTTGAGACCACTGATTTATACCGACTACTGGTTCTCTCCCCCCCCCCTTGCAAATACAGTCAGTGAATCAAGTGTGCTAATACACTGGACACAGCATCAAGGACCTTTGCCCAGTGCAGTCCAAGATAAATTCATTCATTAAACCACACGCTGGCACAAGCTTCAAGGAATAATACAGCGGCTTGAGCGTCTCACCCTCCCCATTCCTTCCTCCTGTCCAACAATACAGACCAGCCCCTTTCTATCTGCACCATATTGGCGGGCTTTTTTTTTAAATATATAATAAATAGCACCAGGTGACTTTGAGCCACTCATTTAACCCTTTGCTGTATTCAATATTCCCTTTGCAAGTACTGTTAAGACATTGACTCCTGAAAGTACATGAATTATCAAATGCACATTCACAGCAATAGGAGTTACAGATCGTAGCAGTTAGTATAGACCAGTACGTCCTGAAAACCTGACTGGCAAGAAGGTACCCAAGGACCAACTTGAGAAATACTAGTACAGATGAGTTGTTAAAAGATGTGGATAAATCCTTGGAGAAAAGGCCACAAATTGTTCAATGTCAACCAGGGAGAACGTACCACTTATCCCTGGGATCTGCAACATGAAATCTTGCTACTCTTTGGGATTATGCCAGACACACACTTGTAACCTGGACTGCCCTCTGTTGGAAATAGGACACTGAGCTAGATGGCTCTCCATTCTGACCTCTTATGTTCTTTATACCAAAGAAGAGACTCGTTGCACCTTCTAATATCAGTTCTCCTTCGCCAGTGCTTGAAAAGCCTCCGACTGGATGGGCCAGAGAAAGGCAAAGTTCTTATTACAGCCTGCAGCAAGCACCGAGGCCGGGGGGAGACGACACAATTATGCAGCTTACAGCTAGCTATCCAAGAATCCTCCCATGCCACCCAACAAAGAACTATCCTTGGCAACTGGCATGCACAGGACACCACCGGGATCAACATCTCCACCCTTCACCTTGTGCAAGGTTTGTTGTCTTCCTTAACAAGTCCCAGTGAACCTGCCGAGTATATTCTAATTTACTTGTAAGCAAACCTTAGCAATTACAGTAATTATCTCCCTGAGTGATATTTAAAGTCGCACTGCTACCTAAGCCTTCAGGAAGATATTTACCTGGGCATAAGCTTTTGTTTTTATTTTGGAGTCCTCAGCCACTTAGGTTTTCATTGTGGGCACCTGAACCCCCGATTGGCTGGATCTGAGGACTGGGTTGAGAGCTCCCATTTTGGAAGAAGGGTTGCTCTTTTGGGCTTCCAAGCTCAGTTTGAAATGCATCTTAGAAGGCTGCCAAGTGGATTCAGATGACAGGGCTGATCTAGTTCTGTTTACTCTAGTGCATGCTGGGACTTGTAGTCTTGTTTTTCTTAGGCAATGCAACAGGAAATCAGAACTTAACATACAACAGGGTAAACCCTACCCTGCAAATCTGGATCCTGTTGACAGCCACTAGTGTCATGTGCAGTAGAGTCTCTGTTAACCAGAACTCAATTAACAGAAATCTCAAGCAACCAGAAAAAAAAATCTAAGAAATACTGTAATACTTTAAATAAAAATATATCACACTTAAGTACGCCCACATTTGGTAGTTTGTCTGGAACAGTTGATAGGGTAGAGTATTAGTTAGACCTATTTTTTAATAGCAACTCTCAAGCAACCAGAAACTACATTTATCTGGCATCTACCAATCCCCATGGGTGCTGGTTAACCAAGAGTCTAGTGAACTTTCATTTGCAACTACACACGCTAGGCCTAGTTATAGCAGTGACAGAACCTGACAGGCTGTCCACCAAGGCTTTTTCTGGACCACCAGGGGTTAAGAATACACCCTCTGCAGCATCCCTAACCTTAACTGCTGAACTGAACCCAGATTTGCTGCAGGGCAATGCACAGCACTGGTGCCGCCAAACCCATCTTTAGTTATTAATCATGTCAGCAGCATTAAATAAAATCCTTTCCTTTCTTAAGGCATCTCTCACAGTGAAACTATTCTTTCAATCTGACTTTCCTAGTCAGCAAGTTCATTTAACTGGATGCAATGCAGCTGTCAGAAGTAACCTCCCTCTAAATCAGTCGGTTCACATAAAAAGTACAATTGCCTTTTGAATTACATTAAATCTCCTACAGCTATTACAAAATTGCATTAAAATCTTTATAAAAAGTTATGCCTTAACTAATATTTACACTAGACATCACCAGAGGGCACCAGTAAAGCTGATGCTATTTAGGTCTATGTAAACCTAATCACCTGAGATAATCAGATCACTGTCATAATTAGAGCATAATTAACAAACAGGATGCCTAGAACCCATTGCGTGGGTAAAGAAATGCTCTTCAGCTACTTCACGCTTACACAATATTGAAAAGCACTAGCACAAAATCAACAGTTCTGCTTCCAAAAACTTCACAAAGTTTTAAGACCAGGCAAAATAAATTAGTCGTTCTGCTCTTTATTGACCATCTAGAACAGCTCTTTTCCCCGATGTGAACTTCTTTATGGTTCTCACTAGAGGGGGCACATAACGTTTTGCATAACTACAGTGGGAGGAGCCATAACTGTCCCAATTTAAATCCAAAATCTGCTGTAATCAAATTTTTTCAGATGCCCATCTTTAAAAAAAAAAAGATGACTTCAACAAGGACTCCAGTGGCCAGATTTAGATCCCATAATACAGGGAGTCAGACAGAGGACATCAATCTTTTGAAAGACCCAAGATAAAAAGGCACCATGGGTCTCCCAATTTTATCTTTTAAAAAAAATCCCACAAACCAGACCCCTTGGGGTTCCGACTACAGAGGAAACCCAGCAGGTAAGAAGTGCTGCTCACAGGCTCATCCTGCAGACAAGAGGACAATGTGTGCCTGAAAGAACAGATGTCCATAGTCAGTATAAGGACATTAGAAAGGCCAATGGTCCATCCAACAGTTGCCAATCCAAGTCAAAGGTACCTGGCAGAATCCCAAAGAGCAGCAAGATTACATAGGGTAGGACACCTCAAAAGCTGTTTATAGATATTTCCTATAGGTGCTCTTCCAAACATCTAGTTTGGACAAGCACTGGAGAACTTGTTTTCTGCTACCCCTTTTCAGCCAAATATGTGCCTTGCTCACCATTGAACTAGAAAAGAAGAGAGATCAACCCAGAGACCCTAGGCATTTACCCAAACGGCTTGTCAATAGATGCAACCATTCCACACCCTAATGCACCTATGAAACCTTATCTGGGATCCTGGCCCACAGCTTGGGAAGTTCTGCCAAACGCACCCCATCTCCTGGTCTCAGTATTATTCAACCCCCCAACCATTAAAAAGCAAAAAAAATATGTAGTTAAAGGGCTTGCAGCTTCGAATGCCCGGCCTGAACCGGATGAGTGAAGCTGAGAAGCTGCTGCTTCCCCTGGGGAAACCCGCGCTCTCGAACACACGCGCGGAGCCTTACCGCACCTCAACATTGGCTACTGCCCATTCCTCGGGCCCGCCCCCTCAATGGCCATCCAATCCGCGCCTCTCCTGGAATTCGATCCCTCCACCACACACCAGGTTCCCGCAGGCCCACAACACAAACAAAACTTGCCAAACTACAAGCCCCGCCAGGCCCGTAGGGCACCACATGTTGCGCCTGGGGCAGCGAGGGGGCCATGGGACTGTGGCCCCCGCCTCTTCCCAACGATTGCATTTTTTTTAAATAAGGGCAATTCTAGCTTCAGTCGACAGGAGGCGCCCTCCCCCCATGTGCAATGACAGCACCGGCGCTAAAGTCTTTAACCGGATCAAAAGCTGCGAAGAGTGCCCCCCCCCCCCAGCTGTCAGGAAAGAGACGATCCCTGCCGCCCCGCGTTAAACTAGATCCCGATCCTCAAAGATGAGCGCGCTGGGACGCAGCAACTTGTACCCGCGGTCGAGCCGCGCGATCTCTCGGGCAACTGCGGAGACGGAGGGAGCCGATCCGGCAACAACGTTACCCCCGCCGCCACACTCGACACTTTGTAGCTCTCAGCCCCGGGGGGCTCGCGCTGCCCTTCAAAGCGGCCTCTTCCCCCCCCCCTCCCAGCAACACAAAGGGGGCAGCCGGCAGCGATCGCCCGCGAAACAAAAGAGCCGAGGGGCTCGCACTCACCTTGACCGACTTCTCGGGACTGGTGTCCACGGCTGCGTCCGACATGCTTTAAAACCCCCAAGGACGCGCGATGTACAAAGAAGAGCGAAGAAAGCGCGAGCCAAGTCCTGCGGCGCTCCGGGAACAATGCAAAGATGGCTTTTTAATGCTTTTTTGCAGCCAGTGCAGGGCTCACGCGGCGCCACAACCTCTAATATAGATGGGGGGCGGTGCGAGCTGCCAAGACTACCGGCGCCCCATTGGCCGAGCCGCCGAACAAAAAACACCCCGTCCGCGGCCGCTCATTGGCCGGGCCCACACAATGGCAGCGGCTCGAGCGCTTTTTTTCTCTCTCCCTTTAAAGCTGCAGTACCTGCGCCCGGCTGCGCGCCACCTGCCCCGGCGGCTCCACTTGCGCGAGCGCCACGAGTTTGCGCCAGGTCTCAGCCGGGGGGGGGGGGGGGGGATGCGAGAGCGTTCGCAGAGACACCTAGCGGCAGCGGTGGGAAACGCACGCTTTCCGTTCGCCACTTATTAAAGGGCGGGAAGCGACGACAGCGGCGAACCGCTAGGAGGCGCTCCAACGACATGCGGCGCTCCTGTACTTTTCCATCCACCCCTCCCCCCCCTCTCTCTGTCCGTAAAGCGAACGAGGCTCCAATGGCGGCTTCTCCTGCTCGATAACGCGGGAAACAGTGCACAGCCCCACCCCTCGTGCTCTTGGCGAGTTAGAAAATAAGTCAGGGCGATAGGAAACCCACCCGCGTCTGCGTTACACCTTTGTCACAACCGAAAATCGGCCGAAAATCGGTTCTAATCTTCCCGCACCCCCACCATAAAAAATGACCGATTCTGGCGTTCTTCCAACGTGGAGGTGTAAAGCTGCCACACCAAAAATGGCGTCTGGCACGCTGAAGGAGCAAATGTTTCGGTTTTGCTCTGGCATCAGTGGAGAAAAGGGATAAAAAGTCGCCGTCAGAGGGCTGCGGCGAGTGGGAGAACGGGTCCCCGTCGAGAAGAGCGCTACGCGCATCCTAAGCGCGTGCGATTCGGCAGAAACGAGAATTTTCTGGCGCCTTTTACGCCGCACTCGACATGGCGCCAAAGCCAGGGCCGCCGGGGTGACGTCAATGGAAAAGCGGACGGCGATTGGCTCGTAGGCGGCCGTTGGAACCACGGTGGATGTCGATTGGCTGCAAGTCTAGAGCCAGCCTGGTGTTGACGCTTTGCGACTTCTGATAGGCTAGATCACGCATCATTCTGGGGTGAGGTCATTCAGTAAAATCGGGGGCGTTTGGCGCGCCTGTGGGAGAAGAAACGAAATGGCAGCGCGTGTCGCGGGCGCTCCAGATTTAGAGAACGAATAAGGCCGGCAGAAACGCTCATCACCCACGGCGGTAAAGGGCCGTCCTCAAACGCCTGCAACAATTGCACTCCATTCTTCCTCTCTTGCTTGAAAATTAACGGCCCCTTTGAAAGGCATCCGAGCCAGCGACTGCCAAGAGAAGCAAATCCTGTGGCTCGCCTTTGGGCTTGAAAAGATAACCCTCTGATACCCCAAAAATATATGTTGGCTTTGTTTTTTTTAAGGGAACATGGTGGCAGAAAGACGTGAGCAGCTTCCCTTCCGCGCTCCATTTTATGCCGCTTTGGGGTGGCTTTTAAGCACGTGCAGTGCCCCTCCCCCAGGCAAAACACACTGTCCGCTCTAGGAGAGAGCGCGAGACGCTTCAATTTCGGCTGCTGGCAGCTACAGTTCGAATCGGAAATGCACCAATCAGATAGCACCTGGCGGACGGCTTTACCAATCGGAAAGCCGTAGGCGGGGCGTCTGTTGGCGGGTGTGCGAGCGAGCGCGTGACTTGGAGTTTTGGCGGGAAGAGCGTCCTTGGCTTTATTTTCCGTGTCTTTATGTGGGGGTGGGGTCGGGTTTATGCGTTTGTGGCTTCTAAATCCCCCCCCCCCATTAAGTAGGGAAGTAAATTCTAGGTTTGCTACTCTTTCACAAGAGAGGAACATCCCGTGCTGCATTACATATAAAGATCGTTATTATTAAAGTAATGTGACAATTAACTCCATTGTAATGTGAGACCCTAAGCAGTGGCTTATCTTAATCTAGAAATTAGACCTAGTAAACGTGGCTTTAATGGGAGACACCGATTGCCTGGTTTTAGTATGGGGGAGGGCAGATTGGATCTCAAAAGAGAGTTGTCTACAGTTTAATCATCTTATTGCTTCACCAAATGAAAAGCATCTGGTTTTCTTTAGAGCCCCTGACACCTTGCAAACAATTCCAGTAAATAAATTATTGGTGCTGAAAACTGCCCCCACTATGCACATTATACTTCTGGTGGAATTCTGTGCACAATATTTCAAAATTCTGCAAAGTTTATTTGTAGTGTTCTGCATATAATTCTCCTTTCCTGAGACCTGAAATTCCTTCCTGCCTTTTCCTTTCTCGGGTTCCAGCCTCCTCAGTTCCCTCTCCAACTGCAGTTCTGTCTGTCTCTAAATCCCTGTCCTCTCACTTGCACCCTGAATCTTCTCCTTGGCCCCCATAATCTGGCATCTCTCCACTGGCTAAGAACATCTCTTCCCAGTCTTGGTCACTCTCCCTCTCTCTACATCACCCTCACCTCTGGGTCCAGCATCCATGTGACACTGTCCCTCTATATCCCCGTCCCTGCCCCATTCCTCTAAGCTCTGCCTTAACCACACAAGCCTTGAATACTTATTATTTTAAAGTATTTGAGGCTTGTGCAAATGAGGACAGAGCTTGCAGAAATGGGACAGGAAAATAACTCGCGAGGATGGGACGGGAAAAAATTTGTCCCTGTGTCATTCTCTACTTTGAATCCCTTCCCCATGGTCTGGCCTTTCTCTACGGCCAAGCATCTCTATCTTCTTCCCCCTCTACTTACAGGTTCAGCATCTATGTCTCATTCCTTCTCCTCCTCCTGCAGGTCTATGAGTTGGACAAGCCAGAAGGGGTTACAATGAGCAACCAGAGAAGCATTAGCATTTGTTTGGACCTTTAGGGTGAAGGGGTTTCGTGGAGGCAATATCCTTATTGTGAATATCCTGAAAATCTGACTGGCAAGGGAGCAATCCAGGTCAGGATCAACTTGTATGAGATACTGGGCTAGAGTTGTCGGTGTTTCTCTGCGCAAAATTTTTAGGTTACCTCCTCGGTGCCTTTGTTTAAGATGTACTGGCTGCTCCATACAGGTTACACTTTCAGTTTCAGTTTTCTTAAAAATTTGCTATCCCGCTTTTCAGATTTCTAAATGGCGTACAATATTAAAAATATAACATTTCTGGTTATACAGATGTGTAACAATACTAGACATATATTTACATTAATAAACTGACAACAAACAGTGGGCTAGAGGATAAATAGGATAGAAAAACATTGAGGGAATGTGGCAGTGATATGTTTTATTTGGATCCTTCTGTTACTAAATGACACTATTATAAGAACAAAACAAAATGGCTTTTCTAAAATGCTGCAAAAAAGTAATTAACAACTACAGAATAAGCCATATGAGTATTTTTACTCTACTTAAGAACATGAGAACATAAGAATGGCCTTTCTGGTCCATCAAGCTCAGTAGCCTGTTCTCACGGTGGCCAATCCAGGTCACTAGTACCTGGCCAAAACCCAAGATGTAGCAATATTCCGTCTACCGATACAGGGCAAGCAGTCGTTTCCCCCGTGTCTTTTTCAATAAAAGATTATGGACTTTTCCTCCAGGAACTTGTTCAAACCTTTCTTAAAACCAGCTATGCTATCTGCTCTTACCACATCCTCTGGCAACGCATTCCAGAGCTTAACTTCTCTGAGTGAAAAAAAAAATTGCCTCCAATTGGTTTTAAAAAAGTATTTCTGACTGTAACCCTGGGTTTGCCCATTAATTTCTAATCCCCAGTTCTGTCACTGTCTCAGCAACCAGGTGGTGAACCCTTTACCTTGCCATGCCTCAGCTCTTAATACTTAACTGTCACTCTGTGACCTCAGGGCTTGTCACTTTATTTCCCTAGCTGTGTGTGTGTCACTTGAGCCTCAGTCCTAATCCCAGCTCTGTCACTAGGAAAGTCATTTTGCAGACACACTGCTTGTCTGCTTCCAGAAGGAGGTTTGTGACAATTTCTGAAATGCTATCTGCATAGGAGACCCTGGACCAACATGAGAGAGAAGGTAGCTGAGGGGTGAGAGGATTTGTTTCACACTCTGCTCCCTTCCTCTGCTTACTTGGCCTCTCGCCTCTGTCACTTTTACCCTCTGCTGCCACTTCTTTTCTGCTACCTGCCCTGTCATCGTTACACTTTCCATATGAGGTTCACATCGGGACACTGGACATGTATGTTAAACCCCAGGACTGCTTGTCTGTCCAGTCCTCTGCCTTCCTTGGTTTTCAGGTGAGATATAGAAACCTAGAAAGATGATGGCAGATAAGGGCTACAGCCCATCAAGTCTGCCCACACCATCGACCCTCCCTTTTAAGTCTAATGTCCCCTTCAAGTAGAATAGTAATAATGCCATTCTACTGACCCGCTCTTTCAAGTCTATACCCTAGTGATCCTATCCTTTGGCTGACCCTCGTAGTGATCCTACATAGGTATCCCATTTATTCTTGAAGTCTGGGACGCTGTGTGCCTCTATCACCTGCATTGGAAGCTTGTTCCAATGCTCAATCACTCTCTCCGTGAAGAAGTACTTCCTGGCGTCTCCACGAAACTTCCCTCCCCTGAGTTTGAGCGGATGACCTCTTGTGGTCGAGGGTCCCTTCAGGAGAAAGATATCATCTTCCACCTCAACCCGTCCCGTGATGTACTTAAATGTCTCAATCATGTCTCCCCTCTCCCTACGCTCCTCGAGAGAGTAGAGCTGCAACTTGCTCAGTCTTTCCTCGTACGGGAGACCCTTTAGCCCCGAGACCATCCTGGTGGCCATCTGCTGAACCGATTCAACTCTGAGCACATCTTTACAGTAATGTGGCCTCCAAAATTGCACACAGTATTCCAGATGAGGTCTCACCATGGCTCTGTACAATGGCATCAGATAGGTCTGAGTTGTTCCAAAACTGATTGGGATTTCAGTTCTGGGCTGGGGGCTCCAGCTGAACATAGCTGGATGATGTGGTCACACAGTAGATGATGGCAGATAAGAAGAGATTGACTTAGCCAGTCTGTTGAACTTCTCTGGTTCTCTACCATGTTGGGTGGGGTCGATGCCCATGCACTATTTTCTACTTCCTCCAGGTTTTCGGTTTAATTTATTCTCGGCCCTGATTTCTTGCGCTGCTCCACTATATCTGTCTCAGCTCTTTAAATGCTGTCACTTCCATAATTTCTGCTCATTGAGGGTTCCAGGCCTGATTTCTTTCCTTTGATTTTTGCAAGTCTTATTGCTAATTCAACAGCCCACCTCTCACCAAACTTTGTAATATCTGAACAGCTGTAGAAGCTAGTGAGGCTGTCATCTGAAACAATTAGCCATCCTGTAGTCATTCCATACAGATTAACCCAGCACTGAGAAATAGCCCCTCTCTACTAGTTACATTTTCTCCTTGGTCCTTTAAGTTTCTGCCTGATACTCTTGTGCTGGCCCTGGTTAATTAATGTGTGTGAGGGGGGGGGGGCGCTTTCTGTCCCCAGATTGCCTTTAGATGGAACTTATTTTATCTGCTGATACCTAACGTGACCATTTATTTTTTTTCTCAAAACGGGACAGGACCCTCCCCCCCCGATCCTCCCTGAACCCCGTTAAATATAGTGCAAAATATAGACAGCAGATATAAATTCTCAAAACGGACACATTTTGATCACTAAATTGAAAATAAAATCATTTTTGCTACCTTTGTTGTCTGGTGATTTCATGAGTCTGATTGCATTTCCTTTTGATTGTCCATCCTTTCTTTCTCTCTCCCTGCCACCCACCCCCCAAGCCGCTGCCGATTTCTCCAAGCCGATGCAGCAACAGGTGTGTGCAGCTGCGACTACATAAGCCTTTCCCCCCCCCCCCCAACATCAATTCCGACATCAGAGAGGAAGTTCCGGGCCAAGCAGCAATTGGCTGGCCCGGAACTTCCTCTCCGACGTCAGAATTGACATCGGGGGAGGCTTGTGCAGTCGTGGCTGCATGCACCTGATCTGAGCTGCGTTGGAGAAATCCCAGGCTCCGAGATTGCCTGTCCAGTTGTCCCCACACACAGCTTTGGGACACTCTCTGAAAACAGGACATTTCAGCATCTAGAAGCTGTGTGTGGGGACATCGGGACGGGCGATCTAAAAACTGGATGTTCAAAACGGGATGTATGGTCACGTTAGCTGATACCATCTCTGTCTCTACAAGTTGCAGCTTCCTGAAAAGTTGGAACCTCACTAGGCCCTACAGTTTTGCAAGACCCCCTGGCTCTAAAAACTCTTGATTTGAGAGAGAAGCTGTGGCAGATGAGAAGTGCTGCTTGCTGGCTCCTCTTACATGCAGGGAGTAAAAACTGTTTGGTGGTTGTGGCCTCCCCCCCTCACATACACACACCTCACCTCACTACAGAAGGCAGCTCTTCTGTTCCATAGCTGGATTATGGCTGGTCTGTTGTCAATTTTCTTCCTAATGATGTAATCAGCTATGTCGGTGTTGTAGCATAGATCTTTAGTGCCTGGGGTCCAGCATTTACAGCTGCACTGTTCAGTATCACACAAAGGCTATTTTTTGGGTTGGTTTTTTTTTTTTTTTTTTTTTGATGATTTGGTCCTGAGGTTGGAGCCTGGGGTCCCATCTTCCTCCTGACACTCCAATAAGCCTGATCTTTCTCCTTCCTTCAGCAGGTTCCTGCTACCATTTTAAAATTTGGTGCTCCAGATGGTCACCTAAGTTTTCAGCCTTCCCTGTATACAACTGAGTTCTGTCCAAGGCATATTTCAGTCCTTTCATGGGCCTAGTTGCCAATAGGTTATTCCAGACATTGACCACTGGCTCACTAAAGAAATCAATGTTAGAAGGTATGTACCATCTCCTTGACTCTGCTTTAGAGCGGAGTTTGTGAAGGGAATTCATTTTTAAATGCAAACTCCCTCAACCAACAGGTTCTAAGCTTTAGGTCACGCCCATCCTAATGCAGCAGGTTTCCAGCAGAGGGTGTGGATCCCAGTCTCAAAAGATGATCCATTCCTAATAGCATCTCGGTTTAATCCTAACTCTGGAGTCATGTTTCAAGAGAAGCACCACCATTAAACCTCCAGAGACAATTAACCACTTTTCATAGATTAAAGAGCTCCAGCAAGAAAAGCTTCATTTACTCAGAGATTAACCAGTCTCCATAGCTGCCAGTTTACTCATTTCCAGTAGGAACATTATAACCCAAGCCTGGTTTCCAATCCACATTCCCAGTTCAGTGTGCTCTTATATTACCAGTTGTGTACATTGAAATCAGTGTTGGAGGTCCCATAATGCACTTGGATAGGGTTGTTAGAAATCTAGAACTAGCTTAAAATGTCCCAACGGGAATTAATTAGGTTAGTAACTGAGTCTCCAGTATAAAGGATTGATTTTTACATAAACAGTAAGGATTGACACAGGCCCTCCTTATCCTCCCCCCTCACCACCACCTTTGTGGAAGCCAACTCTAATCGAGCCTGTGGACACAATGACTGAACAGACTGTACCACAGACTGCATGCATAATTTGATAAACTTTATGTAGCATGTATAATTATTTGTAACATATTTAACGCTATACAAAATTCTGTGTAACTATGATGTCTGTAATCCACCTAGAACTAATTAATGAGGATTCAGTGGGATATAAGATGCATATAACATAACAGGCTCCAGTAAAAACCTGCTATAAGGATGGCAGAGACCTACTCCAAGCTCTTATGGTATAAATTACACCAAAAAGCAAACATTTTAGTAAAAAAGAGATAATTGAACTATAGTTTATGAGATGATGCTAAAGAGTAACAAAGAAATGTCTCGGAAAAATGTGGGGTAGATATACATGGAGGAGAAACCATGGGGGGACGGACGTTCAAACAATTTATATTTAGAAACATTACATATGAATCAAACAAAGCTACTGTTGTTAATGGTCACAGTTTTATTAACAAAGAGAATAAGATTAGCAGCAGTATCCTGAGTAATCAAATAACCCTCTAACATAAGCAACCATTATGAGAGGTGAGCCAAGAGCCCTAGCCACCGCAGACTCAGGTGGCCCATTGTGGCAAACTGAGTTGGGCCCCATTTCTGTGCCCTCTGCCTCCTGCTATGAAAGCTACCGGGATGCTGCTAATGAGACAAGGTGTTCATGGCAATGCTTCCTCCAGCTGTCCCACTCCTACTGATGTAGCGCCCGTTCCAGTACCAGCTTCAAGAGGGGCACACAACTATTCACCCCAGCAGCGTACTCTGCACATCACCCAATCTCTTAATAAAGCTCTAAACGGGCAGCAACACTACATAGCTCGTCAAAGCTGCCCAGCGACATGCAGACCACGGGACTCGGCCAGCTGAACACAAGATAGAGGACAAACGTAGCAAAGCTAAAATGGGCTGTTCCCATTCTCCCACGTTGGGAACCAAAGGAGCCTCTTCATCTTCCAGCATGTTTCCAAGTTATTTAATGTTTGATACAGCAGATTGGGAAAAGTATTTATGCCGTTTACATTTCATTAAGGTAATGCAATCAAAGGTTGGTGGAGCTACTTAGTAAAGATGAGTGAAGTATAGTGGAAGGTCAGGAACATAAGAATTGCCACTGCTGGGTCACACCGGTGGTCCATCGTACCCAGTAGTCTGCTCACGCGGCGGCCCTTGGTCAAAGACCAGCGCCCTAACTGAGACTAGCCCTACCTCAGTAGGAGTGTGCTTCTGAATCCATATTGACCTCTACTGGATCCTATGTGAAAAAAGTGGAGAAAGTAAAGGGAGGGATGTTAGCCAAATGCATCCAAAAAGAAGAAAGGATTTAAAATGTTCAAGATTGGGTTCAAGTCTGATGTGACTAGGGATAATGTTCCAAAGCTGTGGACCATTGACTGAGAAGATACATTCTCTGGTGGATGCATATGTGATATATCTTACAGGAGGAACTGGGAGAAGATTTTGTTGGAGGGAGTGAAGTGTGCGAGATGGTAAGGTAGGAAAAAGATCGAGGAGCTTGTGTATTAAAGGCCCAAAGCAAGATCTTATATGTTAAGCAGTGATTAATAGATAACCAGTGAGCTGATTTTAGTTAGATTTGGTTGGGCTGAGAACTTTTCAGCACCCCTTGTATTCACATCTCGATCCGGATGGCAAAGAATTCCATAGTAAAACCGCCACAGAAGTTTTTGTGAGAAGAGGAGAACCTAAAAATAGAATGTAAAGGAATAACAAGCTTTTTGTTATGAGATGATCTATCAGAATGATAGCCAGTCTGTAAAGTAATCAGCAATGACATATTCTAGGTTTACCATGTATTTTAAAATACAAACATAAGGGTTTTGAGGGTTTTTTTAAATTCCATTCTAGCGATCACAAGTAGCTAATGAAGCAGTTTGAAAAGAGGTATAATTCTGTAAAATCTATATTTATAAAGAACTACTCTTGCTGCAGTATTTTGTAGTGGTTGAATACTTGCTATGGATTTTTTTTTTTTAAGAGTCCAATATAAAGGGAGTTAAAATAATCAGGTTTTGGAAACAATTAAGACATGAATAATTCTTTGCACATCATCCAAAGAAAAGTACAACAAAATTTGATATAAAAATCAAAGTTTATTAAGCACAGAAATTGCAAAGTGTTCCATGACTCCACTTAAATCAGAATAAACCAAAATCCCACACTATATATTACAGAAAGAAGTTTAATTGGCTTACCACCTAACACTGGATTTTGAGTATGAAAAATAGATTTTTCTTTAACCCAAAGCAAGGTTTTATTTTTCAGCATTCAGTTTAAGCTAATGCTCTGTCAATCAGTTGGAGATTTGGGTAAAACAAAAATTCATGCCATCATACAAGGCAAACAACAAAGTAGAGGAAACAGTAGTGGTAAGAGGAAAATAATTTGCATATCATCTGCATAAATATAATAGGACAAAGTTACCCAAAGAACTAATAAAAACAAAAAACATTATAACTGGATATAAAGAAGATGCCTGCAGAACATACAACCAGGAGACCAAACTAAGGAACTTTCTCCACCCTTGATACCTTATAACTTTGGGGTGGGGGGGTCTTTTTTTAAGCCAAGAACCAGCCTTTACTTTCCATGAAATGCTAATCATGCTCAACTTGTCAAGTAACCTAGTGTGATCTGCAACATCAAAGCAACAAAGAGATCAAGCTGCATTAGAATGGAAAAACAACCTGTCTTCACACCCTTTGATTCAATACTTGGTGAAGCTCCTCTTGCAGCAATGATATCGGTCATTTAAATTGTGTCCACTGTGGGATGCTATAGTTATTGCCCATTCTTCTTGGTAGAATAGCAAACAAGTTGGCTGAGAATCATCTATGGACTTCAGCCTTCAAGTCTTATAATAGATTTTATACGGGGGCTGGGCAAATGAAGGACATTCACTTTGCCTTGCTGAGATGTTCCATTGTTGCTTTTACTTAAAATGATTGTCCAACAGAATGATGAATTTTCTCCTCAGTCATAGAACTCAGAAAACAGGGTAAATAAAGACCATATGGCCTATCCAGTCTGCCCATCCATGCTATCTACTATCCCTTCCTCTCTCGGAGATCCAATATACTTGTCCCAAGCTTTCTTGAATTCAGACACAGTTTTCATCTTCATCACCTGTGCCCAGAGGTAATGCCACCTTTCCATGAAGAAGTATATACTATCATTCTTTGCAAGAACCCCCTCCCCCCACCCCCATATATCCTGACTGTGCAGAACCATGTCAAAGGCTTTGCTAAAATCTAAATATACCACATCTAACACTCTCCCTCTGTTCAAAGACAACAGCAACTGGTAGCAAACTACAGTGTTCAATCACTAGGTGTAACCACACATAGGAACCAGCTTACTCCTTTGAAGATGTTCCTGACAGCGAACAGATACATAATTCAGTCATTAAGGCCTAGATTCACTAAACTCACCGGTCTGGATCGTTGTTGGCCGATTCATGGCTGAGTTCTGTTGGGCGACCGATTCACTACAGAGTCCTCATGCAAATTATCTGATTGGACGCACGCCCCACTGTGATCCCATGGATCACTGCAGAGCGATCGCGATGCATGCGCAGACCACCCTGGTTGGCTATAGCGTGCGGTAGCCAAAAATCTACCGCCTCCTAAAAAGGAGGTGGTAGTGGCTAGCGCACTCTGGAATTTAACACTCGCTATTATGTGCATTAAGGCTCTAGCGCACCTTTGTAAAAGGAGCCCTAAATGTAAAAACCTTGAATAACACTGAGAAAACCTTGAACAAACGAGAAAACTAACATTGCATGAGTCCGTTCTAGACCCCTACAAACTGTTCATTGTAAACATTTTTTAAAATGAATTTTAAGCACAGAAAAAGAAAATCAACGTTTGAAAAATCCTTAATTGTATAAAAACTTACCGTAAACAACCAAGAAAACTAACCTTGCTTGAGTCGACTTCTGGCGTGAAGGAAGTACATATACGCAAACAACAGAAAATGGAAAAACATTGGCACGTATGAGGTGGAAGAGGAAAATGGCCCGGGCTGTGTTTGTTCGGCACCCAATTGTATGGTCATGGCCAGGTGAAAAATTTTGGCAAATTATTTGCTCAGGAACTGATTTGTTTGTGTACGGAAGCGTTCATAACCAGAGGTTCTACCGTATATTGTATGTCTCTATGGAGGTTGCAGAGGGGAGGCAGTTTAGGGAGCTGAGAGTAGTTACAAGGGATAAATTTTAGGAGTGGGGTTAGTTGGATGTTGAGGCAGTTACAGGATGCAGTAGTTGTGCTGGTTTGTGGGATAGTCTTGAGAGAGGTGGGGCTATAGTTGTGGGGGAATAGTTTTTAGGAGTATGGTCAATTCTCCTAGGACAAGCAGGATGAGTCAGCCACATATGGGTGTTGTCCCAACACCTCCCAATTTGCGGATAAGCTCTCCAATAGCTCAGAGAGATTTATTTATTTATTTTTTTTCTCTGAGCACGTGCAGTGCCCGGGCCCCACTGGGCATGCTCGAGTCCTACCCATTTCCCCCTGCTTCCCCCTAATCCCCAGTCTTTAGTTTCCGCCCGTTCCCATCGGTCGGATTTTTCTACAGCTCTCCATTACAACTTGTCTACTCATCAACTTGAAGATGCCTGAATCATCTAAAGAAACAACTGGGATGCAGGAGGAGGATGAACACACTGGATCCTCATGAATTGTGCGCCCACTGATTGGATCCGGCGCTCGAGGTTTCCGTGTGGCTTGCATTTTGCGCACATGTCACCACGTGCACGCAAGCTAAGGAAGAGGGCACTGAGAGACTTCATGAAGAGAAGTGAGGCCTGAGAATCTTCCTCCAGCAGCCATCCTCATCGAAGCGTATCAGCGGGGGATCCACAGATGAATCCGGTGAGGAGCCTCCAGGACATCCTGGCTCAGTCAACCCCCCCGACTGCAACTTGCCCGGTCGAGAAATCTCTCCCGGAGGTCCTGCATGCTGTCGCTAGCCGCCAGCCCCTGCAGGAAGCCGAAAGGAGTCTCACCAGACCGAGAGATCTCTCCAGGAGTTCCTGCATGTTGCTGCTTAAAGCCAGCCTCTGCAGGGCATGAAGAGAAGTGAGGCCCGAGAATCTTCCTCCAGCAGCCATCCTCATCAGAATGCAGCAGCGGGGGATCCACAAGCTACAGTGGCAAGGAGCCTCCAGGATGCCCTGGCTCAGCTAATCCCCCCGCCTGCACTTGGCCCGGTAGAGAAATATCTCCCGGAGTCCCTGCATGTTTCCGCTTAGAACCAGCCTCTGCAGGGCAGCCGATAGGAGTCTCGCCAGACCGAGAGATCTCTCCAGGAACCCCTGCATGTTGCCACGCACAGCCATCCTCTGCAGGGCAGCCGATAGGAGTCTTGCATGCTGCCGTGTAAATCCACAGCCTCTGCAAGCAACAGATCGGGGCTTTCACCCTCCAGACGGCATGCTGCCTCTTACAGCCAGCCTCTGCAGGGAGCCGATTGGGGTTCAAAGGTAAGTCCTATCTGCTTGTTTTTGGGAAAACCTCTGATAATCTGTTGCAGCCCCGAGGGCTCTGCCTCACCCTCCTCCCAATCTGAATTTAAGGAGAAAGAATCTCCCATGCTTCTTTCCCTTGGAGGGGACCTGCAGACCTCTCCCCCCAGTAGGAGACATGCTGCCCCAGAGTTCAGCTCATAAAGGACATGCTGAAAAATCACAAAATTTCATGAAGGGACTGTCCAATCTGCACCCACCGGTCAGACCACCACCGCCCGGATGGGACCTCAACTTGGTGCCGCATCAGCTCACCTCGACCCCTTCAAACCTTTGGGGGAGGCAGATCCCGTATTCCTGGCTGGGAAAACCCTGACCATCGTGTCTACCGACACACTCCCTCATGAGAACAGGGTGGTACCCAGAACCCACCCCCGATTCTTGCCGAAGGTGGCTTCAGCGTGCCTCCCGGCACTCTACGTCTCCCCACAGGGAGGCACACTGCCACCTCAGCAACACCTCCTGGACTGTGTGCGGGCCCTGACTATGCAGCAGATTAGACAAGCCTCAATTGTTCGTCTCCTACGACCAAAACAGACCAGGACTTTCGGCCACCAAACGCAGGCGCTCGCGCTGGATATAAGAGTGCATCCCCTTCACCTATAGAAAAGTGCAGCATCAATCGCAGGTGGGAGCCAATGCCCACCAGCGCAGAACCATAGCCAACACAACGGCACATCTGCACCACACACCAATAGGGGACATCTGCGATGCAGCCACTTGGTCCTCCATGCACACCTTCACCAAGCACTACTGCCTCGACATAGCATTCCACGCTCCAAATGCATTCGGCCGAGCAGTCTTGGAAGTGGCTCTTCCCTCCCGGGAGGGACAGCAACCACTAGCACAGCCTTGACAAACACTGATCAAGTAGGGGGTTATAAATATTGACAAACACTGTTCAAGTAGGGTGTTATAGATATTGATTAAGTAGGTCTTCCAGCACTCCTTCCTAGACTGAATGTGGAATAGGCAAGTATGAATTCTCACATGCAAGTACGATTTGTCACTGTTGACCAGTTGGTTTCTCACTGTTCATTGATTGTCATTGACCAATTTCACTGTTCTGTGAGTTAAGTAGGTCTTCCAGCAATCCTGTCTAGTCTGAATGTGGAATAGGCAAGTATGAATTCTCATATGCAAGTACGAATTGTCACTATTGACCAGTTATGAATTGTCACCGTTGACCAGTTGGTTTTCTCACTGTTCATTGATTGTCATTGACCAGTTTTCGCTGTTCTGTGAGTTAAGTAGGTCTTCCAGCACTCCTGTCTAGACTGAAGGTGGAATAGGCAAGTATGAATTCTCACATGCAAGTACGAATGGTCACTGTTGACCAGTTGGTTTCTCACAGTTCATTGTTCTGTGAGTATTATTGCTCAGTTAACACAGCACTTTATCTAAAACCTTGTTTCCACAACTTTACCTGCTTTGCCTGATTACCCTGCCCGGCTCGGCCTCCACAGCCAGGCGAGGGATGCACAAAGCGCTAAGGCGCAGGTCCAGTCGGCACATCCCTCGGCTAGGGAGTCACCCATATGTGGCTGACTCATCCTGCTTGTCCTAGGAGAAAGTGTAGTTACTTACCTGTAACGTAGGTTCTCCGTGGACAGCAGGATAGTCAGCCACACAACCCACCCGCCTTCCCATACGGCCGACCCGGCCACAGCTAGGAACATCCTGGGGATTAGGGGGAAGCAGGGGGAAATGGGTAGGGCTCGGGCATGCCCACTGGGGCCCGGGCACTGCACGTGCTCAGAGAAAAAAAAAAAAAAATCTCTCTGAGCTATTGGAGAGCTTATCCGCAAATTGGGAGGTGTTGGGACAACACCCATATGTGGCTGACTATCCTGCTGTCCACGGAGAACCTACGTTACAGGTAAGTAACTACACTTTTCAGGGGGTGGCTGGGGGAACAGAACACCGGAGAAGCACCCTAACTGCTGTGTTGCAGTGTAGCAAAATTTCTATGCTGCAGAAACTGAAACTGCTTTTCTAATAGAAATTCATTGGGCTATTTGTTACATGGGGGATAAATTGTGAGCCCACTGGGACAGATAGGGAAAATGCTTGAGTACCTGATTATAAACCGCTTAGATAATCTGATAGGCGGTATATAAATACCTAAATAAAAATAAATATTTCTTTGGAACCCTGGACAATTTTCAAAATGATTCCATTCTGTTTAATTTTCAGAGAGTTCTGTTGCCCGAAGACAGACCAACATTTCTTGGGTCCTCTTTAAGTTCTGTTGGGATGGAAAGAATACAAAAGTTTTACTTTGGACTCATTAGACTAATAAACGTTCTCCCACATGAACGCAACATCTCATGTACTCTTTCTTGCAACTGCTATGTAGCTTATCTCATCCCATGGCTTTACTGCTCTGGTGCATTCCTTCTTGCCTCCCTGCCATACAGGCCATGTTTCTGGAGTAATCTTGAAATTGTTGAACAATCAATATTTTCCACAATCTCCTGCAGAGAATTATGTCGTTATTAAAATTATTGCAGGACTCATAGTGAACTTCCTCAACAGGTTCTTTAATCTACAGCTACTGACTTTGCAGGGATGACCTGATAGAAACAATGTCAGCAGTATCAAACATTTTTACAAATTCTGTGAGAATAAGCAGATAGCAAGTCCTCGTAGCACTAGTGGTGTCACCAGTGGAGCTCAGACAGGAACTTACTCCAGCTTAGAGATACTAAAGCTTTTGAGTGGCCTCACCATGCATGCACACCATTTTTTATGTATCTCTGTCATATGGCGCCATCTCAGTTTTCATCTTTCCATGAAGCTGGTCAGTCACAAGTCACCGGAGCTCAGGTCAGATGTGCTATTTTTTGCTATATAATAAAGTTTGTAAGTTTATGTACTTTATTCTGGACGTAGTATAGTTGCCATGTTAGTCCACATTAGAAATTAAAAATAGAAATAAGATATCTTTTTTTATTGGACTAAATACATACTTTGGCTTGTTTTCTCAAGTCGGACAGTATCTACTTGAACCTTCATTTTTCTCATTTGATTTTGCTTTTGGCTATTGTCCCAAACAACATGTTCCAGAAAAGGCCCCCTTTGGCTTTAAAAAGTGTCTGTGCAATAGGACCATATCTATAATGGATACTCATAACTTGAAATGCCTGGGCCTAACACTCATTAAATTTGTTCACAGATGTTTAAGAGAGGTTTTTACTGTATGTCATGAGAAACAGCACAAATGAATTTTTTATACCAATAAGTACAGTCTGTCAGTTGTGGGACTGAAAGCATTGGTCTCCATGGATCCCTGAATTGCATTAGACACTGAGGATGATCATCAAGCATCACATCCTGCCCAAAGAAGAGGAAGAAGGATTCATCCTTATCTTCATCAATTCTGAGGGCTTGCGATGCTGGACACATGCAGAGGCTGCTGCACATTGATCTCTGTCCTCATCGAAGCACTAGGATTAATGGTATCCTCAAGGTAGACCAGATCTGAGGATGACTTGTCCTTTGTATCAGAGGTGGCACAACCTCCTCCATGGATCCAAAACATGGTTTTTCGTGCTCCTCAAGAGACTAGGGAGGAAATGGCTATTCCTACTGTATTCCCCCCATATCTATAACAGTGGTGGGATCTCAAAGTCTGCCACTGACCATCTCTGTGCATCAAAGGAGGACAGTGAGGCATTGGAGATCCTTTATGTCTCGATGCCCTAATCCAAGGCCTAAAACTGATGTTAGGTCAAGTCAGGTATCAAACCCAGGCTTCTGTTTTGGAATATTTTTCTAGGTCTAACTCAGGGCTTCTGGAATTCTGATTATGAGCCAGAGGTATTCTCTGAAAAGGGTTCAACTAGCTTACCATCAGATCCATCTACTCTACATCAGAGTCCCCACCCCCATCTGAAGAACTCTGATGCACTAATTTTATTCAGGAAATGTTTGAGGCCATTTAAGAGACAAAGGAGGAACCCAGAGCAGAAGTACTGTCCATCCTCCAAGTCCTTGAACCCCCGCCTCCCCTCCCTCGGCCTCATTGAAGGAGGCTGTGACAGTGTCTGCTTATGGAATCCTTAATTAAGTATGATGAGATTGTGGAGACCTCCATCTCTGTATCTCCTATTAATAAGAAGGTGAACTCTATGTAAGGGGAGGGGGCACATGACCAACCCCCTACGGCATCTCTCACTTCCCTCCCTTGCAGGTGTTCTATCTTCTCTCCCCCCTCCCCCCAAGTGCTTCAGTCCTTCAATGACAGTGAGCAACAACTTACACCCACTGCAAAAGTCGGCGCAGAGCCTTCCCTCTGATGTGGTCCTGTCTACGCTAAAAGAGGAAGTTGTGTCAGAGGAAGGACTTTGGGCCAGTGCGAGCGTAGGGTATGATGAGTTGCTGCTTCCTGTCAGTGAAGACCTGAAGGATTTACCAGTACAAGGTAGAGAGAGGAATGCTTGCAGGAGAGGGGAGGGAACATAAGAACATAAGAAATGCCTCTGCTGGGTCAGACCCGAGGTCCATCGTGCCCAGCAGTCCGCTCACGCGGCGGCCCAACAGGTCCAGGACCTATGCAGTAATCTTCTATCTATACCCCTCTATCCCCATTTCCAGTAGGAATTTGTCCAATCCTTTCTTGAACCCCAGTACCGTACTCTGCCTTATAACGTCCTCTGGAAGTGCATTCCAGGTGTCCACCACACGTTGGGTAAAGAAGAACTTCCTAGCATTTGTTTTGAATCTGTCCCCTTTCAACTTTTCCGAATGCCCTCTTGTTCTCTTATTTTTCGAAAGTTCGAAGAATCTGTCCCTCTCTACTCTCTCTGGGAGTGTTCAGCTGAGAGCCATATTACGGAAGTGCCACTGCTGGGTGGGCCTTTGCCCATCTGGGTCAACCCATGGCTACTCCCTGAAGAAAATGAGAAAAGCATGGGGAGGGTACAGGGCCAGAAGAAGGAAGAGAGTGGGGTGGGTTTCTGTTTACACTTGCTATCCCAAGGCCAAGTTTCTTAACTTGCTGCCTGCTGCAGGTCTCTGACCCCCCTCCCCCCTGCCAGAGGCAGACAGTCACCTACAGCCAGTGGCGTAGCGAGGGTGCCAGTAGCCAGTGGCGCCCCTCTCCCAACCTTTCCTCTGCCCGCGTGCTCCTTCCCCGTACCTTTTTAACTTTGGTACGAGCACGCAAAGAACTTGTTGCCCGCATCAGCTTCGGAGTCCTCTGAAGTGACGTCAGAGAAAGTGCCAAAACTGATGCAGGCTGCAAGTTTGTCGCTGCTTGCACCAAAGTTAAAAAGGAATGGGGAAGGGGTGCCGGTGCCCCCGGGGCTTGCCCACAGCTCCTTATCTACTTACCATGGAAACACAGGTTTCTGGAGCCCTGTCTGAAGGCAAGAACTCTTCTGCTACCTGCCTCGATTTAGCTTCTGTGATTAACTAAGCTGACATGGGACTCAGAGCAAGAGCTTGTCTACTCAGGAATTTGCCAGTTTGAGCATCTCACCCGCCAGCACTAAGGCATGGAGGCGTGCTGTCTTGCACGGGAGCTGAATGCCACCTTCATGCCTTCTTTAGGGCTGGGAGCAGCCGCTAGAAACCTGAGCAGTTGGAGTCCTCTAATTGTGGGTTACTATCTGACCCCCTCCCTACCTCCCCCACCCTAGCTAATTAAACACAGAATAACAGGAAGGCCCAGGAGAGGCTGTTGCTAAGTTCAGCACATACTCAGCCCATAGAAACATGCACGGAACAGGCAAAAATAGGCTACTAGATACATACCAAGAAGGGAAGACATAGGGCTAGGCAGGAACAGCAAAATATTTTCAGTCTCCTTGCAGTGTAAACAGAGCTTATACCAAGTTACCCAATGCATGCAGAACTGCTGTTTATCCCAGGACAAGCAGGCAGGTATTCTCACATATGGGTGACGTCATTACATTACATTACATTAGGGATTTCTATTCCGCCATTACCTTGCGGTTCAAGGCGGCTTACAAAAGATTTATAAACAGGGTTACAATGGGATAACAATAGAATTGCTAGAGTGGTAGAAAGTAGATCTTTTGACATTTCTTTGGTAGTTAAGAACAGGGAGGCTTAACAGAAGATTTATAAACTACAATTGTCCTTGCTATGATAGTAAAGGGTAGATCCTTTGTCTATTATTAGTGTTGAGAGAACGTGAGGTTAGAGCTGTTTCAGGAATTTCTTGAAAAGTATGGTTTTTAGTTCTTTTTGAATGTCCTGTAGTCTGGGGTGGACACCAGAAGGTTGGAGATCTGGCCATCCAGTCTTGCTGCTTGAGTGGCCAGGAGGCCGTCGTGTAGTTTTGATCGTTTTACTTCTTTGATCGGGGGGGGGGGGGGGGGGGAATGAATGGGGAGTGTGTTTTTCTGTGTCTGGTTGTGGATGCTGGGATGAGGCGGTTGTTCAGGTAGGACGGGCTGTCTCCGTTAAGAGTTTTAAATAACATGCAGTAGAATTTGAATTGTATTCTTTCTTGGATTGGTAGCCAATGTGAGTTGATGTAGGCTTCAGTGATATGGTCATGTTTTCTCAATGAGTAGATGAGTCTTAAAGCTGTATTTTGGATTGTTTGTAGTTGTTTGGTCATAAAGGTTGGACATGGGAGGTAGAGGATGTTGCAATAGTCCATTAGTCCTAGGATTAGGGAATGTACTATAAGCTGGAATTGTGTTCTTTCAAAGAATTTCCGAATTTGTCTGAGATTTCTCATGATAGCGAAGGAGCCCCGATGCGGATGCCTCACAAGCAGACTTGCTTGAAGAAACTAGAAGTTTCGAGTCGCCCGCATCTTTGGGGCAGAGGAATATAGCCTAACGGTCAGTTCAAGTTCAAACCCACAGCAGCTCCCTCTGGCTCTGGGTGAGTCACCTTGGGATGGCTGAAGATGGCACTGCCAGTGCTAACCATCTCCACTCCATCCCACCCCACTCTTGACCTACCATGGCAGCTCCCAGGAGCCATTCACAGCTTGGTGCGTGTGTGCAAGATAACCTACCTTAGGGAGTGGAGGAGAATCCCTAATGGCTCAAGCAACAGGCTGAGAACCTGGTTCAAATCCATCCTTAGGCAAGTCAAGTTTAGGGATCTTCAGCCTGAAGAAGAGACAGCCACATAGGGGATCTGATAGAGGTGTACAAAATCCTGAATGGAGTGGAAGAGGTAGACACAACTGAACTGTTTACTGTTTTAAAATGTACAAAGTCTGGGAGACACTCCATGAAGTTACATAGTAATACTTTCCAAAAAAACAGGAGGAAATATTTTTTCACTCATTGGCCAAAGATGTGGTGAAAGCAGTTAAAGTGGCTGGGTTTAAAAAAGGTTTGGACAAATTCCTGGAGGAAAAGTCCATAAGCGATTAATGCAGACCTGGGGAAGTCACAGCTTATTCCTGATGGTAAGTAACATAGTACATTACTACCTTTCTCAAATAATCAGTATCAGAAGTGGAAAAGACTACAAAATGAATAAGAGAGAGAAAATTAGAAAGAGATAAAAATAAATCAGAAAGAGACACAAGGAAGCATCCACCACACCAGCCACAATCATCTCTGGAAAGGCTAAGGAGAATGGATTAAGGGCTCCTTTTACAAAACTGTGATAGAGATTTATTGGGAAAAGTTTTCAATTAGCAATAATCGCGCCTCGGATTAACCTCATTGGCTACAATACTGCCGCTGCGCAAAGCTTGTGATAGAGATTTATCTGGCGGGCTGGCGAGGTAAATGCTCCGATGCTCAAAGCATTTACCTCGCCAGTCCATGGTAGAAACCTCTACCGCAGCTTTGTAAAAGTCAGCGTAAGCCTTCAAAGTGATTCTGAATTGAAGGTATGAAAGTTCTGGTCTGAGCGGTAAGGGAAGAACATTCCATGATTTTCCTGAAGAAAGCAAAGGGCCCATGACGGAGCTTAGGATGTAATCTGAGAACAAAGATAAGGAAGGATACTTTGTGTAAAACTTTAAGAGAGAAAGATAGAAATGGATGTTTGATATGATATGGAGCTGGAAGCCAGAAGTGGTGAAGCAGTCAGCAGAAGACAAACCGCAGTATTCTCAACTGTTTGAAGATGTTTCAATAGAGAAGCAGTAAATATGGATACCTGCAGGAAGTGAGGGTTGTATACAAGAAAACAGCACCCACGGAGTCATCTTTGCCTGCTCCAACAGAGGGCTAGGAAGAAAGATTTCACTAGTAATATCTATCACACGTCAATTTATAATCAAGCTGGACCCCTAAGTTCCTACATGAATCTACCAAGAAGAAAAGGAGATCCACTGATGGAAGGGCATTGAGATGAAGTCAAAGGCCAACATGCCAGGCATTTTGCTGGATTGTGGATGAGGCAATCCTGCCAGGTACTTGTGACTTGGATTGGCCACTGTTGGAACCGTGATACTGGCCTGATCGACCCTGTGTGGAAATTTGCAGTATGAAGAATTTTCCAGGCATATTCCTCACAGAGAGGGAGATGCAGAAAGGCTGATGGTAGAGCAGCAAATTAATCATATGTTTATGTTTATTAAAAAAAAAAAAAAACCACCACTTTGTATATTATGACATTTATGTCTATTACAAGCTTTATATATCGCGTAACAGCCAAAAAAGGATCCAAGCGGTTTACAATATATATTTCACATTCATTAAGAAAAGAACTCCATTTAAAAATAGAAAAGGAAAGAATAAAAGCCAAAGTTATTATTATTTTTTCTTTGTTTTTAAATTCATAAAATTCTATAACAATCAAAATCTCAATAATAAACCATAACTAATTAATGCAAACTGTAAATTTCCTGTAAGAAATCAATCACTACATAAATACAGGCTACAGTCCAAGACTCATTTCTTCAATTTGAAAGAGCCAAATGTCTTTTGAAATATATGTAGGATTCTTCTTTTCTCAGTTCTGTACCGCGGAACTAAAGAAAAGAACGACACAGTCTGGGGAACGACCACCCTATTGTCATTCGAAGATCGTAACAAGCGCAAGGCTGTAACTGAAATAATGCTTTGTGTGCCAACATCAAGATCTTAAATCTGATCCTAAATATAAAGATGTCACCTGATCACAAATATATGCCCGGCCTAACAATCGAATCGCACCATTTTGTACTCTTTGTAAGTGCTTTAACGGTCTTGACCCTATACCTGCATATCCTAAATGACCATAATCCAACTTAGACAATGCAAAGGCATGAATTAACATATGCAATGATTTCTCATCCCAAAAATCTTCAATGGCTCTGAGCTGTCTTAGTGCTCCAAAACCTTTAGCAAATTTTATGTGATAAATCAATATCAAATCTGTGGCAAAAATAGGAAGAGTATGCATTTAGCATGGAATACCTAAATTACCTGGAACAACCTCTCGATAACCAGATTTCGAAAGAAATTAAAGACTTCTCTTTGACACAATTTTCTCTATTAACAATCAATAACTTGTTCCAATTCAAAGATCTCCCCATCATCTAATGTAAACTGTACTTCTTTTGTCTCCTCATCTCTTCCCTCTCCCCCCTTCTGTTTACCGTCTCCTCACTCCTTAATTCTTCTTTCAATTTTACCTGTCACTTGAATTGTATGTCGTGGCCTTGAACCTATGTAGGCATAGAATGACTCACAAATTGTAGATGAGAATAGAGTTTAATACAAATTGTGGCTGTGTTTTCCACACAGGTTAACACCCGCCCACAAAGTGTCCCACAAAAGGTGGTGGAGACAGAGACTGTGTCTGAATTCAAGGAAGCCTGGGATAGGCACTTTGGATCTCTTAAAGAGAGGAAGCGCTAATGGTTCCTGCGGATGGGCCATTTAGCCTTTATCTGCCATCATGTTTCTTTTTTTTTTGAGTTCAATATTTTTTATTGAGTTTTTTGAAAAAATATAAGAAACAGTTCAAGTACAGGGTATCAAAAAATAAAACAAAACATTTAGTATAACAAATATTCAGTTATATTGTGCAATGTAGAATTGAATCGTTTTAAAAGATCTAAAGTACTAGGACTGTTCATGAAAAGATAATAAAAGAAAAGATAAGAGGAAAGAGAAATTGAAGGAAGAAAGAAAAAGAATAAAATGAGGAAAAAGATGAAGGTAAAGAAAAAGAAGAAGAAGAAGAGAGGAGTGTCTATGAAATAGATTGAACATATGAGTCTAGGAATTTCCAGGGTGATTTACATTGTGTCAAACTTTTGGAAAGTCGAATTATATTTTTCTTTTCATAAGCATATGATTCAAATTTATGATACATGCTCAAAGAATTCCACCAAAAGGTATAGTTTAGTAATGAAGAGGACTTCCAATTTTTCAAGATGTGCATAAGGGCAGTCACAAACATTGCATCAATGAGTTTAGGAGGACAGTTAGACTGTGTAAAACAAGGGTGTTGAGATCGGAGAATTATAATGTCAAAGGAAATTTCTTCTGAACAATTGGTAATAGACTTTATGGTGTCCCAAATGCATGTCCAAAAGGAACGAACTTTAGCACAGTGGAAAAGCATGTGATCAAGAGTCCCAGCTTCTTTCATACAATTCCAACATATAGAGTCTTGTTTTAGGTTAGCTTTCCACATCCGAAAGGGTGTCCATACCGCATTCCACATAATGAAGAACATTGATTGTGAGACTCTGGATGATAAAAGAGGTCGGTTTGTCGATGACCAGAAGAGTTCCCAGTCAACATCAGTAAGTGAGGTTGTCAGCATAGATTCCCAATGTTTCATGGAATGAGAGGAAAATGTGAAAGAGTGATCTCTTAGAATACTATAGAAGAGAGATATCGCTTTACCTTTTGATATAGCCAATGTGGACCAGTGATAAGAACATAAGAAGTTGCCTCCACTGGGTCAGACCAGAGGTCCATCCTGCCCAGCGGTCCGCTCCCGCGGCGGCCCATCAGGTCCGCGACCTATGAAGTGGTTACTGATCATTTCTATAACCTACCTCAAGTTCTATCTGTACCCCTCTATCCCCTTATCCTCCAGGAACCTATCCAAACCCTTCTTGAAACCCTGTATAGAGTTCTGGCTTATCACCTCCTCCGGAAGCTTGTTCCATGTGTCCACCACCCTCTGGGTAAAAAAGAACTTCCTAGCATTTGTTCTAAACCTGTCCCCTTTCAATTTCTCCGAGTGACCCCTAGTGCTTGTGGCTCCCCACAGTTTGAAGAATCTGTTTTTATTCACTTTCTCTATGCCCTTTAGGATTTTGAAGGTTTCTATCATGTCCCCTCTAAGTCTCCTCTTCTCCAGAGAGAACAGCCCCAGCGTTTTTAACCTGTCAGCGTATGAGAAATTTTCCATACCTTTTATAAGTTTAGTCACCCTCCTCTGCACTCCCTCGAGTACTGCCATATCCTTTTTGAGGTACGGCGACCAGTATTGAACACAGTACTCCAGGTGCGGGCGCACCATTGCGCGATACAGCGGCATGATGACTTCCTTTGTCCTGGTTGTGATACCCTTTTTGATGATGCCCAGCATTCTGTTTGCTTTTTTTGAGGCTGTCGCACAAGTGTGAGGCTGATACAAAGTGTGAATGGATGTCATATAATCAAAGCGTATAGACATAGAAGATAACGTCTTAGTAAGAGAAAGCCACTGTGAGTAAGCAGAAGGAGACAATGAGTAAGTAGAGCAAATTGTGACAAAGGGAACAAACGAAGTGAGAGTGGTTATCTGATGGAGAGACCACAAACCAGCCCGCTGCCACCTTTTCCATGAAAGAGATTTACTATTGATTTGGATTTTGGGGTTATTCCAAATGGACAAGAGTGGACTGTCTTTAATTGAAATCTCTGCGATTACGTCTAGTATATGAAGGGCATGCTGCGTTGCACTCAATAAGGAGTATTTTCTCAAAAGTTTGGGCACTGGCACCGTCAACAAGCATGAAACATGTAATGGTGCACATAAAAACCGTTCCAGGTCAAACCAGGTTGGTGAGTCTTGGGTACTAGGGTTAATAATCCAATAGGCTCCATATTTGGCCAATGATGCGATATAATAAAAATGAAAATCTGGTACATTCAAACCCCCATTAATTTTAGAGGCTTTCAACTTGTCGAGAGCAAAACGAGGTTTTTTGTTATTCCACATAAAGTCAGATATTTTCTTATTCAACCAATGAAAAAATTTCTTCTTGCATAAGGAGGGAAGCATTGAGAGGGTATAGTTTATCTGAGGAGTAAGGGTCATTTTGATAGAAGCTATTCTGCCCCACCATGAAAGGAAGAGTGGAGACCAACGAGACAGGGTGTTAAGAACTAAACTTTTAATTTTAGATATGTTTAGATCTTGAGTTTGAATCGGATCTTTATGTATTAACACTCCCAAGTATTTTACAGCTCCGTGTGACCACGTGAAGGGAAATTGGGTGAGATCTGAGGGGTAAATGAGATCATTAAGAGGGAAAATTTCTGATTTTTCCCAGTTAACTGAGTATCCAGAAAGCTTGGAGTAATGAGAGACAATATTAACGAGTGAGGGAAGGGAAGCAACAGGATCTCGGATAAAGAGAAGGACATCATCAGCGTATGCTGCTAATTTGATATGACAATAAGTGGTTTCAATTCCTGTTATTGTTGGGCATTGTCGGATAGCAGAGAGGAGAGGTTCCAACGCTAAATTAAATAGCAGCGGCGACAGAGGGCAGCCCTGGCGAGTGCCTCTATGTAGGGAGAATTTGTTGGAGAGAGAATTATTAATTAAAATGCGAGCTGTGGGTTGATGATATAAAGTTTTAATCCAATCTGTATAGAACGGGCCAAAGTTGTACCACTTTAAAATTTGGAATAGAAAAGGCCATTCAACTCGGTCAAAGGCCTTTTCGGCATCTATGGCCAAACCGATTACGGGATCTGAGAGTGTTTTAGCATGGGCATTAATATGATGAAAGAGGCGTATATTGTCTCCTATAAACCTTTGTTTAATAAACCCCGTTTGATCTTTGTGAATAAGAGAGGGGATCACTTTGTTGAGTCTCAGTGCAAGAAGTTTTGCCATGATCTTGTAATCTAAATTAAGAAGAGAAATGGGGCGAAAGTTTTTAACCAAGGTAGGGTCTCTGTCAGGTTTGGGAATGACTACTATAGTGGCCTCAGTGAAGTTGAATTGTTTGTCTGGATCAGAGTGGAGGAATTCATAGTAAGAAAGAAGATGAGGAGCCAGAAGATTACGAAACTGCTTAAAAAATTCATTGGTAAACCCGTCAGGACCTGGGGCTTTGCCGGTAGGCATAGCTGATATTGCGGCTTCTATTTCAGATACAGTAATGGGAGAGTCCAGTTTCAATTTCACAGAGTCCGATAAGGTCGGATGAACCAAAGAAGCAAGAAAAGAGTCTATCCCCGATTCTGAAGCAGAAAAATCAGATTTATATAAGGTAGTATAGAAGTTTTCAAACTGAGAGGAGATCAGAGACCGGGTTTTAACCATCTGCCCCAATGGGTTTTGAATGGCTGTGATATGTAGGCGTTTGGATTTAGTTTTAAGATATCTAGCCAAAGGGCGTCCCATAAGGTTGTCTCCCATATAATGTCCAGAGGTTGAGATAAAAATATCCCGTCTAGCAGTACTGGAAACTAAAGTGTTAAATTCGTATTTAAGATTTTGTATACGTTGAAAAATAGATGGATCATGTAAGTGGGCAGACATATGTTGTAGTTCTAACTCTTTGATAGAAGATTCTAAGTCTTTCTCTTTTTTCATGGATTGTTTCTTTTTCTAAGAGGCGAGATTGATAAGTTCACCCCTAAGGGAGACTTTATAAGCCTCCCAGACAATGGATGGGCAAATTTCTGGATCTTTGGAGTTAAGTTTGAAGAATTCAGCAGTGAAAGATTGAATTTTGTCAGCTATTTCTGAGTCTAAGAGTAAAGCATTGTTTAGTCTCCAAGAAGAAGATTCTTTGCTGGGGGCAGAGATAAGTAGGTGTAGGGAGGTGGCCGCATGATCTGTAAGAGAGATTGGGTGAATAACATTGTTTGCCAGGTCCTGAATGAGAGAGGAGGATATAAGAAAGAAGTCTATTCTTGAGTAGGTATTATGAGGTGGTGAGAAGTGAGAGTATTCTCTACCCTTTGGATTAAACAAACGCCATGGATCTACAAGGGAGAAGGCATCTTTAAGGGCATGTAAGGCTGTGAATGACTTGGATTTGGAGGGTTTGCAAGAAGATGATCTATCAATATAAATATCTTGAATTTGATTGAAATCGCCTCCAAGTACTAAAGGGCAAGAACTGTATTCTACTAACGCCATCTGAAGGTCTTGGAAAAATTCTGGGTGGTCTAGGACTGGAGCATAAATGTTAAGGAACACAAAGTTCACTGAGTGCAACGCAGCGTGCACCAAGCACCATCTTCCATCCTTGTCCGTCGTAGAAGAGTGAACTACAGGAGAGAGTTTATCATGGAAAAATATTGAGACTCCATTTTTCTTACGCTGGGTCGCAGGAGAATAAAAGTGAGAGGAGTATCCCTTTAATTGAAATTTTAAGGCAGCAGCGAGAGGCAGGTGAGTCTCTTGTAAAAAAAACACATCAGGGTGCTTATTAAAAATATAGTTAGCTATCTTTTTCCTCTTAATGGGATGATTTAGTCCATTCACATTAAAAGAAAAAATATGCAAGTCAGCCATAATCTTTTAAATACATTACTATATTGCAGTATATTTTGCACATGTTCAATGTGTGTATATAGCAAAGAGAATGTTTAAGGTAGACACTCCTGTCAGAAAGTAAAAGAAAGAGCATATAGGTAGTAGAGAAAAAGTAAAAAATGTCATCACAAAGGATCACATTCTCATACATAGAGTTAAAAATTTTTATGGGTGCTCCTGTGAGCATAAAGATATAACACAAATGGGAAAGCTAGCAAAGAACCCCACACCCATACAATATCAATAACTTGAAAATTGGTGTGCTTATCAATATTTGCGATATAACTGAGAAACAAGTGAGTATGTTTGCAGCAAATCATGTCAGCGCATTTTTAAAGATTCCAGAAATGCAACTAAGTCTTTAGGGTCAGTATATGAAGATGTGCGGTTGTTGTAGGTCACTTTCATCCTTGCTGGGTACATAAGACCATACTTGGCTCCTATATCTTTAAGCTCCTGTCGATGGGAAAGAAATGCTTTTCTCTTCAAGGCCGTGGATTTGGCCAGGTCTGGAACTATAAAGAACTTTCTACCTTGGTGGAGAAGTTGAGGTTTAGATTTTGCAGCTGTAAGGATTTGCAACGTGTGTTGAAATCTGAGCAACTTTGCCACTATGGGTCGAGGAGAGGAAGCATGTGATGAAAGATGAGAAGGTACACGGTGAGCGTGCTCTATTTCCAATGGAGGAGAGAAGACAAGACCGAGAGTTTTAGGCAGAAAATTAGACAAGAAGGAAATCATATCAGAGCCCTCTGTTGATTCAGGTAATCCAATGATTCTCAGGTTGGATCTTCTGCTGCGGTTGGAAAGGTCTTCCATGTCTCGTTGCAGGGTGATAATCAATTTTTCATGTTTATTTACTAGCGTTTGTGTTGATTGCAGATCAGCCGTTTTTTCTTCAAGAGCGTCAAGTCGGTGGCGCGCGTCGACAAACTGAGAGTTTAGTTCTTCAATTTTCCCACGGAGAAGCTTTGTTTCCTCGACTTGCTCTTGCACTATGATCCGAATTGACCTCATTTCTTTTAAGAGCAGGTCGAATGAGGCTTCGTCGATTCCCGTCGCCATTTTCTCTGGTGTGTTTGGATCCGGCTTGGTTCTTCTACCGTTGGGTGGCGCGGTTGATTCGGCTTTCGGCGGTTTCGGTGGTGACATGAGGACAGTAGATGTTGCGGACTGAAATTAGTTGTGGCAGCGGATTTCGGTGAAAAAGCACTTTTATTTTTTGTTAATTAATTTGGGTGTTGGTGTGAAGGAGCCTTTAAGCCATACGTGCTATCTTAGTAATGTTTTCTCTCATAAAAAAGGGGCCCTTTTTTTTTTTTTTTTTTTCCTTTCGCTGGCGTCCCCCTCTTGTGTGCTTACACTTCGATCTTCCTTCCCCTTCACTGTGCTGGATTTTTTAAGTGGGTCCTGTTTTCAGAGCCCTCGAGAGGGCTGCAAGGCAGACTTATGCCGAAGAAACCATCATGTTTCTAAGTTACAAGTCCTCTCTGCTCGGTGCAAAGAGCCAGCGTTCATCCATTGGTAACCCTGTGCTATTCCTCAGTTACTTTCTGCATCGGCTCCAGAGCGGTGCAGTGCCAGAAGCCCCAGCGGCTCTCTGACTTTTCTTTGTATTCCTTCACAATTAAGGATCAGCTGCTATTATCCCAATGTTTCTTGAATTCTGTTACTGGCTTGGTCTCCACCAGGATTTCATTTCATGCTTCCAGCTCCCATTCTGTGAAGAAATGCTTTCTGAGGCTCCTCGCACTGTGACTTAGAGCAGTTTAGCCTCTGAAAGATTTTCTGCTTCTGAATGATTCATATGTATTTTATATAACTGCCTTTCTGGCCTCAAAGGGGCTGCCCACAGCAGTATATATCATAAAAACACAGAGTAAGGGAAGATTACGCAACACTTAAGGTAAACACAAAGAGCAAAAATACAATAGCATGTAATATTTGTTTAGCCATATGTAGTGCTATAAGTGTTGAGGTTCCATGCCCAGAGAGCTTAAAGTCAGTGGGTACCTAGGCAATGGGAGGTAAAGTGACTTGCCCAGTAAGGTCACAAAAAGTGTTGGTGGCAGAAGTAGGATTTGAACCCGTGGCTTCCCTATTTCTCAGCCCATGTGATCTAACATTTGCCAGAGCTGTTTTGGGTCACGCTGGATGTGTGCACATGTATTCACATTGATTTTAGGACAAAGCATTTTAATGTTCTGTATATACTTGTTAAGCTGTAGCAAAATATTTTATAAAAAATGGTCAGTCTGACAGTCACAGATCAGAGATGCCCCCACGATGCCTCTCATCCCCATGCTTTGCTGAGCTGGGGGGGAGGGGAGGGGAGTGTGGTAAAGAATCAACTTCAACTAGAAAGGGTTTTAAAAAAAATTTCTGTAGCAGAAATCAAGGGGCAGGAATTAATGCTGCAGTGGCAAGTTCTGGGCCCTTTGGCTGTTCACAGATCATCTGTATTCAATATAAAATACAATCCAGAAAATAAGGGCAGATTAGTTTGTCCAGAGGGCACCAGCGTAAAAGTAAAACCTGCACTGAAACACAAAATATGGTGCTGCTATCACCACATAGAGGCTGCCATGTTCATACTATGATTTTCTACATTATTAACATAAGAGCTGCCATACTGGGACAGACCAAAGGTTCATCAAGCCCAGGTCCCAAGTACCTGTCAGAGACCCAAAGAGTAGCAACATTCCAGAGCTGAGATTGTGATGTCATAATGCCTCATCCCACCAATGCCTAAGAGCCAACCTCAGCAGTGATGTCACAATGGCAGAAACCCAAAGAGTAGCAACATTCCAGAGCTGAGATTGTGATGTCATAATGCCTCATCCCACCAATGCCTAAGAGCCAACCTCAGCAGTGATGTCACAATGGCAGAAATCCAAAGAGTAGCAACATTCCAGTGCTGAGATTGTGATGTCATAATGCCTCATCCCACCAATGCCTAAGAGCCAACCTCAGCAGTGATGTCACAATGGCAGAAACCCAAAGAGTAGCAACATTCCAGAGCTGAGATTGTGATGTCATAATGCCTCATCCCACCAATGCCTAAGAGCCAACCTCATTGAGTTCCTATGAACGTCAGGATCTGCGCGGGCCATTCATTGTGGGATCCCGTGCTAGAAACCGCTAGCGCAGTTTCGTAGTAGAGGCACTAAGATTATGTCCAGATTTTAAATATTTTTAAAAAATATCTAAACACATGTTTATTTGTAAGGGCATTTCAGAACTGATAGTTTTAAATCAGGAGATGTCAGAATATTTTGACTACTAGAAGCTGGCATGTTTAAAGGAACAGATTTTTATATGTATTGATGGATGGATGCAGTTTATTTTATTTTATGTATGTAATAATGTGTTACTCACTTAGTAGATAAGCAGGATAGAGTTTTCTAAAATTGAATAAATAAATTTACATCAGGCGTGGATGTTATTTAAAAAAAATGCAAACACACTGGAAGCTCAGACCAGATATATTTCATATATTAAAAAAGGAGGAAGAGCTCTCTTAGGGGAGGGGTTAGGGGCTCTGGGTGGTGGGGTTTGGGTATGGGTGGCTGAAGTCTGGTTGAATTATTTTCTCTCATTTAAATATTTTTGCGACTTGAAAATCAGCAGTGGAATATCTATGCACACCAGTGATTGGTCATAAGCACAAAGAAAGAAAGACAAACAGTGGGAGGGAGAGAGATAGAAATAAAGAAAGATAGACAGCGGGAAGGAGAGAGACAGAAATAAAAAAAAAAGAAAGAGACAGGGGCAGGGAAAAGCACAGACAGAAAGAAAGACAGACATACATATATTCTAGCACCCGTTAATGTAACAGGCTAAAATACTAGTAAGCACATAAGCAGGCAACTATGAAGATAAGTACCTTACTGCACAGTAATTAATGATTTTGTTTGGAATATTGATTGAAGACTTGAAATAATATGAAAAATTTTTGTGGAGTTTCTTTTTTTTGAGACCAATGACTGTGCTAGCCCCTATGCAGGACATGTAAAGTACTGAAAATAAGGAGGAAAAAGTTTTCTGAAGTCTCTTTTTCTCCACGTTTTTTTCTGTCAGTAAGTGCAGAGGTCTTTTTGTCATAGCTGTCTTTCACTACCATATTGTTATTTGAACGACTGAGTTAATTATAGTAGTAGTTCTTTGATTAGATTGTTGATAAGAGAGATACCAGTGCCAGAACTTGTATTCAATGCTGATGAGTAAGAGAAACTGAAACAAATCTCTGTAACACTGGAAGATGTAATGGAGCAATTTGACAAACCGAAGAATAGCAAATTGCCTGGACCAGATGGTTTACATCCTAGAGTACTGATAGAATTGAAAAATGAACTTGCAGAGCTATTAGTAATTTATATTTAAAACCAGCATGGTACCAGAAGACTGGAAAGTGGCCAAAATAACTCCAATTTTTAAAAAGGTTCCGGAGGTGATCCAGGAAATTATAGGCTGGTGAGTTTGACATCAATGCCGAGCAAAATGGTAGATTATTATAAAGAACAAACCCCCTCTTTTACTAACACGTAGCTTGAGTTTTATCGCCGGCAGCGGCGGTAACTGCTGCAACAGTCATAGAATTCTGCCCTATTTCCTATTTGTACAGCATCTTGTAGCTCTTGAAATATACAGCTCCATTATTCTTGTAACGTCTCCTGGAAATGACCAGAATTCTCTCTGTAATTATCCTGGAAATGTCCAGTTGTCTCTTTTGTAATCCGCCCAGAACTGCAAGGTTGAGGCGGAATAGAATCAGAAATGTAATGTAATGTAATTCCTAGGAGCGTTGGAGCAGTTGCCGCTATGCGTTAGTATGATTGAAGTCTACAAAATCCTGAGTGGAGTAGAACGGGTGCAAGTGGATCAATTTTTCACTCCGTCAAAAATTACAAAGACTAGGGGACACTCGATGAAGTTACGTGCAACTTCATTGGCTCCCTTTCGAAACTAGAGTTAGTTTTAAATTTGGCTGCATTTGTTATAAAGCACTCTTCGAGCTACTACCATCGTACTTATCCACCCAACTAAAATTATTCTCATCAAATAAGAACACAAGAAACTCGGGTATGTTTACATACCCCGCTCTGAAAGCCTGTTGTTTTAAAAGTTTCTTAGACAAAACTCTGGCTTTTCAAGCGGGGAAAATAAACTCTTGGCTATGTCCTCTAATTGCCCAATCCCAATCTTACCTTGAGTTCAGAAAATCGATAAAAACCTATTTTGTTTGGTAAATTTATGCGATGATTTCACATTATATTACATTGTACTGCATCATATTGTATTTCACTATATTGTATCCCATTGAATTCTACTGTATTTTGTGTCTTCGTTGATATGTTTCAGTTCTCTTGTTGTGAACCGCCTGGAACTTCTGGTTGGGCGGTATATAAGAAAATTAATTAATTATTATTATTATTATTAAAAGAGGGGGAAAATTACATAAGCACGGATTAATTAGAAAAAGCCAACATGGCTTTAGTCAAGGGAAATCTTGCCTCATCAATCTACTAAATTTCTTCAAAGAGATGAATAAACGTAGATAAAGGTGAGCCGGTCGATATTGTGCATTTGGATTTTCAATAGGCATTTAACAAAGTATCTCATGGAAGACTTCTGAGGAAGTTAGAAAGTCATGAGATAGGAAGTAATGTCCTATTATGGATTAAGAACTGGTTAGAAGACAGAAAATAGAGCGTAAGGTTCAATGGTCAGTATTCTCAATGGAGAAGGGTAAACAGTGGGGTTCCCCTGGCGTCTGTGCTGGGATCGCTGCTTTATAACATATTTATCAATGATCTAAAGATAATTAAATTTGCTGATGACACAAAGTTGTTATATTGCAAGAGAATTGTGGAAAATTGCACGAGGACCTTGTGAGACGGCATCAAAATGACAGATGGCGTTTTTGTGAGCAATGGTCAGACCACACCTGGAGTACTGTGTCCAACACTGGTCTCCTTACCTAAAGAAGGATATAACCCTGCTGGAGAGGGTGCAGAGGCGAGCCACGAAGCTAGTAAAAGGTATGGGAAATTTGAGCTAAAAAGAACACCTCGGAAAACTGAGCTTGTTCACCCTTGAGAAGAGAAGACTGCGAGGGGATATGATAGAGACTTTCAAAATACTAAAAGGACTCGACAAAATAGAGCAAGAAGCATCGTTATTCACGTTGTCAAATGAGACTCGGACAAGAGGGCACGGGCTGAAATTGAGGGGCGACAGGCCCAGGACGAATGTCAGGAAGTTCTGTTTCACACAGCGAGTGGTGGACGCTTGGAATGCTCTCCCGGAGGAGGTTGTGACGGAAACCTCCATTATGGGATTCAAGTGCAAGTTGGATGCACACCTCCTTGCAAATCACATTGAGGGATACGGCTAAATATGGTCATCATAAGGGAACACCTAGGTCTCCATCAAGGAACACCTAGATTGGCCTCCGCATGTGAGGGTCACCGGACTGGATGGACCAAAGCTCTGATTCGGTGAGGGCATTTCTTATGTTCAAGTTTAATAATTTTTTTGATTAATCGCTTAATCATACTTCTAAGCGATGTACAGTTTAAAATTACATTTGATGGGTGACAATACAATAAATAAGAATACAATTAATTTTAACATACTCATAACATTAGGTAAGGGGAATGAAATACAATTCTATAAAGTAAAGAAAAAACATTAAGGGAAAAATACAAAAGGTAAACAAAATAACAAAATATAATAAGATAAAATTTAGTAGGGTTATCGGATATTAAAATTAGTTCTTATGTTCTTACGATGCATGTGGGAAAGAGGAATCCGAACGCTAGTTAACGTGATGCAGGGTCCCACTTTAGGAGTCACCACCCAGAAAAAGGAACTGGGTGGCATCGTTGAGGATACATTAAAACCCTCAGCTCAGTGCATCAGACAGTGGCGTAGCGAGGGTGAAAGGCGCCCGGTGCAGTAGTGCCCCTCCCCCACCCTCGTCTTCGCCCTTCCGCTCCTTCCCTGATCCCGCCTGCCGTGCACACCCCACCACTCCTTCCCCGATCCCACATGCCGCGTGCCCCCTTCCCTTCCCCCGTTCCTCTAGTTGAAGTTTTTGCTCGCGACGGTCAACAATTGCTCCTCGCGACCCCATCGGCTCTCCCTCTGATGTCATTTCCTATGCGCGGCATCCGGAAGTGATGTCAGCAAGGTATGGGGGAAAGGAAAGGGGCGTGCGCATGGAGGGGAGGAATGGGAAGAGAAGGAGTGCCCCCGTCTCCCTTACTAAGCCACTGGCAGCAAAAGCTAAGAAAGCAAATAGAATGTTAGAAATGATCAGGAAAGGAATGGAAAACCAAGATGAGAATATTGCAATGCCCTTGTATCACTCCATGGTGTAACCGCTCCTCAAATACTGTGTGCAATTCTGGTCACCACATCTCAAAAAAGAATTAGAAAAGATAGAGAGAAGAGCAACAAAAATGATAAAAAGAATGGGAACCCTTCCCTATAAGGAAAGGGAAAAGCAGATCAGGAGAGATATGATGGAGCTCTATAAAATTCTGAGTGGAGTGGAATGGGTCGATGTGAATCACTTGTTTATTCTTTCCAACAATCCAAGGCCTAGAGGGAATGCAATGAAGATACTAAGTAGTAAATTTCAAATAAATCAGAGAAAATATTTATTCACTCATTGTGTAATTAAACTATGGAATTCATTGCTGGAGAATGTGGTGAAGGCAGCTTAGCAGGGTTTAAAAAAAGGTTTGGATAATTTCCTACAGCAAAGAGCGGATGTGGTCCCTATTAATAAAAGTGGTCACAGGGATGAAGCAGGAAACTACAGGCCGGTGAGCCTCACTTCAGTTGTTGGAAAAATAATGGAAGTGTTGCTGAAAGAAAGGTTAGTGTACTTCCTTGAATCTAATGGGCTACAGGATCCGAGGCAACATGGCTTTACAAAAGGTAAATCGTGCCAAACGAACCTGATTGAATTTTTTGATTGGGTGACCAGAGAGCTGGATCGAGGACATATGCTAGATGTAATTTACTTGGATTTCAGCAAAGCCTTTGATACAGTTCCTCATAGGAGGCTGTTGAACAAACTTGAAGGGCTGAAGTTAGGACCCAAAGTGGTGAACTGGGTCAGAAACTGGCTGTCGGACAGACGCCAGAGGGTGGTGGTTAATGGAAGTCGCTCGAAGGAAGGAAAGGTGACTACTGGAGTCCCTCAGGGTTCGGTGCTGGGGCCAATCCTGTTCAATATGTATGTAAGTGACATTGCTGAAGGGTTAGAAGGAAAAGTGTGCCTTTTTGCAGATGATACCAAGATTTGTAACAGAGTAGACACCGAAGTGATGGGGGACTTCAACTACCCTGGGATAGACTGGAGTATCGGGCACTCAAGTTGCGAGAGAGAGACCAAATTCCTGGAAGCCACGAGGGACTGCTTCCTGGAACAGCTGGTCACGGAACCTACACGAGGAGAAGCTACTCTTGATCTAATCTTCAGTGGACTGGGGGGACCTGCAAAGGAAGTAGCGGTATCAGACCCACTGGGGAACAGCGATCACAACATGATCCAGTACAGACTAGAACTGGGATCATCCAGGGTGAAAAGAACCACAACAACAGCGCTCAACTTCAGAAAAGGGAATTATGATGCAATGAGGAAAATGGTGGGGAAGAAACTCAACGGCAGCACAAGGAAGGTAGAGTCCGTAGAAAGCGCCTGGACCCTGCTCAAGCGTACGGTGCACGAAGCACAGAACCTGTACGTCCCCAGGTTCAGAAAAGAGTGCAAGAAAAATCGAATAAAGAACCCAGCATGGATAACTGCAGCTGTAAAAAAGGCGATCAGTAACAAGAAAGCATCGTTCAAAAAATGGAAACAGGACCAAACGCAGGCCAACTAAAAGGAACACAAGGAAAACCAGAAGGAGTGCCACCGAGTGGTTAGGAGAGCAAAGAGGGAATATGAAGAGAGACTAGCGGGAGAGGCAAAAAATTTCAAATCATTCTTCAGGTACGTAAAGGGAAAGCAACCAGCGAGGGAGGAAGTGGGGCCCTTGGATGATGGGGATAGAAAGGGAGTAGTGAGGGAGGAAAAAGAAATAGCTGACAAGTTAAATGACTTCTTTACGTTGGTCTTCACGAGGGAGGACACATCCAACATTCCGGAACCAGAGGAAATAGAAAATGGAGATCAAGATAGCAAGCTGGTCCAATTAGAGGTGAGCCAGGAGGATGTCCTCAGGCAGATAGACAAGCTAAAGAGCGACAAGTCACCAGGTCCGGACGGCATTCACCCAAGGGTGCTCAAGGAATTAAGGAATGAAATAGCAGAGACACTTCAGCAAATATGCAACCTATCCCTAAAAACTGGAGAGATCCCAGAGGACTGGAAAATAGCTAATGTCACGCCCATCTTCAAGAAGGGTTCGAGGGGCGACCCGGGAAACTATAGGCCGGTAAGCCTCACATCGGTCCCGGGAAAGATGATGGAGGCACTGATTAAGGACAGCATCTGTGACCATATCGAAAAAAATGGACAGCTAAGGTCGAGCCAGCATGGGTTCTGCAAGGGTAGGTCGTGCCTCACAAACTTGTTGTACTTCTTTGAGGGGGTAAATAACCAGGTGGACAAAGGTGAACCCATAGACATAATTTACCTAGACTTCCAGAAAGCCTTCGATAAGGTACCACATGAGCAGTTGCTCAGGAAGCTATGGAATCATGGGGTGCGCGGGGAGGTCCACCGATGGATCAAAAACTGGCTGGCAGACAGGAAGCAGAGGGTTGGTGTAAAGGGCCATTACTCGGACTGGCAAGGGGTCACGAGCGGGGTTCCTCAAGGATCGGTGCTGGGACCGCTCCTGTTTAACATATTCATTGACAACCTGGAGGCGGGAACAAAATGCGAGGTCATCAAATTCGCAGATGACACCAAACTATTCAGCAAGGTTGAAACCACGGTTGACTGCGAGAATCTCCAAAGGGATCTTACGACATTGGAAAAATGGGCGAAAAAGTGGCAAATGAGCTTCAATGTAGGGAAATGCAAGGTCATGCATATAGGGAGAAGGAACCCGATGTTCACTTACAAAATGGGGGGATCAATGCTAGGGGTCAGTAAGCTGGAAAGAGACTTGGGAGTGATGGTAGATACGACATTGAAGGCGTCGGCACAATGCGCCACAGCCTCGAGGAAAGCAAACCAAATGTTAGGTATCATTAAGAAGGGTATCTCGACCAGAACGAAGGAAGTCATCCTGCCACTGTACCGGGCTATGGTGCGCCCGCATCTGGAATACTGTGTACAGTACTGGTCACCGTACCTCAAAAAGGACATGGCAATGCTTGAGGGAGTCCAGAGAAGAGCAACTAAACTGATTAAGGGTATGGAAAACCTTACATACACTGACAGACTGAAGAAGCTGGGGCTGTTCTCCCTGGAAAAGCGGAGACTCAGAGGAGATATGATAGAGACCTTCAAGATCCTGAGGGGCATCGAAAAGGTTGACATGGACAGATTTTTCAATTTGAAAGAAACCACAAGAACAAGGGGTCACTCGATGAAATTGAAGGGGGACAGGTTTAGAACAAACGCAAGGAAATTCTTTTTCACACAGAGGGTGGTGGACACATGGAACACCCTTCCGGAGGCCGTGATAGGAAATAGCACAGTACAGGGTTTCAAGGAAGACCTGGATAGGTTCCTGGAGGACAAAGGGATTGAGGGGTACAGATAAGAGCAGTGGAAGGTTTAGAGATAAGTGTAGAGGTAGGCAATAAAATTAGTCAGGGACCGCTGACCAGGCAATATGCCTGATGGGCCGCCGCGTGAGCGGACCGCTGGGCTGGATGGACCTCTGGTCTGCCCCGGCGGAGGCGACTACTTATGTACTTATGTACTTAAGAGGGAGTGGAAAATATGAAAAAGGATCTGCAAAAGTTAGAGGAATGGTCTAATGCCTGGCAACTAAAATTCAATGCAAAGAAATGCAGAGTAATGCATTTGGGGATTAATAATAGGAAGGAACCGTATATGCTGGGAGGAGAGAAGCTGATATGCACGGACGGAGATTTCGGCAGTTGAAACCCAAGCATAGTACCGGGAAAGCTTTGGATTCTCGCCCAGAAATAGCTAAGAAGAAAAAAAAAAAAAAAAAAAAATGTAAATTGAATCAGGTTGGGCAGACTGGATGGACCATTCGGGTCTTTATCTGCCGTCATCTACTATATTACTATGTTAGGTCCACAAGTCATCATTAAGGTAGACCTGGGGAAATCCACTGATTATTCCTTGGGATCTTGGCAGGTACTTGTGACCTGGGTTGACCACTGTTGGCCACAGGATCCTCGGTCTGTCCCAGAACTGGCAAGTCTTATGTTCCTATGTTCATATCAATGCTGGTGTTGTACTTATAACTACAGATATGGCAACTACGCCTAGATTATTTTCTATGTCTGCTATCACTTTGATTTTTATTTTGCTCGTTATAGGGGGAGGGGGAGGGGGCAAACTGCTTTTCAGACCCCCCACACATCATTTAAGTCTAATGAATCTGTCACTCTGTGGAGATGCCAGAAGGCTCTTGTGGTGAGCCATATTAGCCACAAGGGGGAGCTCTAGGACTCCTACTGCTGCTGCTGTTGCAGATAGAGAATCTAAGTCCTTCTGAGTCTGAGATCCAGGGGAGAAATACTGTGATACATTGCTTCGAGGACAGTCTCACATCCCCATCCTTGGGGATGGTCTCACACATTAGTTTAAAAAAGGTTTGGATAATTTCTTAAAAGAGAAGTCCATAGGCCATTATTAAGATGGCTTGGGGAAATCCACTGCTTATTCCTAGGATAAGCAGCATAAAATCTGTTTTACTACTTGGAATCTAGCTAGGGACTTGGGATTTGGGTTGGCCACTGTTGGAAACAGGATCCTGGGCTTGATGGACCTTCAATCTGTCCCAGTGTGGCAATTCTTATGTGAGCCAAGTATAGGACAGTGAAGCCATTGTGACATCACTGGTGAGTTTGGCTCTTAGGCATTGGTGGAAAGAGGCATTACGACATCACAGTCTCAGCTCTGGATTGTTGCTACTATTTGGGTTTCTGTCTGGTACTTGGGACCAGGGTTGGAAACAGGATACTGGGCTCAATGGATCTTCAGTCTGTCCCAGTATGGCTGTTCTTATGTTCTAATACTCCTTTATCAAAAAATGGACCGGTATTGGGTCATGTTGATAAATACTGTTCAGTTTTAGACTAATATTTTTTCACTCAGAGAATAGTTAAGCTCTGGAACACATTGCCAGAGGTTGTAGTAAGAGTGGATAGCGTAACTGGTTTTAAGAAGGTTTTGGACAAGTTCCTGGAGGAAAAGTCCATAGTCTGTTGTTGAGAAAGGCATGGGGGAAGCCACTGCTTGGCCTGGATCGGTAGCACGGAATGTTGCTACTCTTTGGGTTTTGGCCAAATATTAGTGACCTGGATTGACCACCATGAGAAAGGGCTACTGGGCCTGATGGACCGTTGGTCTGACCCAGTAAGTGGTAGCCAGTGTTGTTTGTGCAGGAAGGGTGTGATGTGCAGATACAATACAATGTCAACATAATACTTGTGAAACAACTAATAATTACACAACAGAACATTCAAATAGCAAAAATATGGAAGGTGCCAATTTATACTATAGCGGATGAGACCCAATCTCTTGGATTGATATTTATCTTTTTAGGACTATTTGTTGGCTCAAGTGTATTCCTCATATCATTCCATTGTGATTTTGAGGATTGTTCCTTCTCCTGATGAAAACAGATCTGCCATAACACAGCCATGTTGAGAGTGTTATATGATTTATGAACTATATATGGACTTTGATTTTCCAACGGTGGATTAAAGATTATTTATATATTTAATTGATTCCATTTTCTATACCGTTCTCCCCAGGGAGCTCAGAACGGTTTTACATGAATTTATTCAGGTACTTGAGCATTTTTCTCTGTCTGTCTCAGCGGGCTCACAATCTAATATACCTGGGGCAATAGGGGGAGGGATTAAGTGACTTGCTCAGGGTCACAAAGAGCATGTCACTTAAATTTCTGAGTTTGTTTGTTAAAGTTGCAATGTTAATAATTTTTCTGCTTAAATCGAATAATGCATTTCGCTGACCAAAAAAGTACATACCAGCATCATGTACCCTTCATATTCCAGTCAGTGACCTTGAAAAAGGCTGTTTTGTGTATCAGTTTCAAGTTTAATTAGTTTTTGATGTACCGCCTATCTAGGAGAATCTAAGCAATGTACAGCAAATCAAATTGTATAAATAAAAATAAATTACAAGAGAAGTAAAATCGAATACGGGAGTCATAACAGGAATGAAGGGAAGAAATACAATTTGATAAAAGAAGAGTAAAATTAGAACACAAAAGGAAGGGAGGAAATAAAAATATCTGTCCTTTATTTAATTACCGTATCTTACATATTATATACATCTTTAAATAGAAACGTTTTGAGATCTGATCTAAGCTTTGATATGGAGTTTTCCCATCTAAGTTGGATGGGAAGAGCGTTCCATAAGGATGGTGCTGAACATAAGAAAAGCCTTACTGGGTCAGACCAATGGTCCACCAAGCCCAGTAGCCCGTTCTCACGGTGGCCAATCCAGGTCCCTAGTACCTGGCCAAAGCCCAAGGAGTAGCAACATTCCATTATCTCAGAGCAAGCAAGATTCCGGAACCCCCAAAGAGTGCAACATTCCATGAGGAATCTCCAAAGAGTAGCAACATTCCATACAGAATCCCAAGGAACAGCAAGATTCCAGAATTCCAAAGAGTAACAAGATTCTAGAATCCCAAGAGTAGCAACATTCAATGCTACCGATCCAGGGCAAACAGAGGATTTCTGTGTGGTATCATAAAAAATATGTCATATCGATGGAATGGATAAAAGATTTTGATCAGTGGAGCGAAATATTCTAGGAGTAGAATAAGGAACAATTCATCTATCAATAAAGGCCGTGGAAAGTTCTAAGTTTGTTTTGAGCGTAAGAAGCAGAGAAACGGGTAGCCAGTGTGCATCTTTTAATAGAGGGGTTACGTGATCAAATTTTGGGGCTTTGTATCTCATTTTTACAGCTGTATTTTGAATGATTTGTACTCTCCTAATTTCTTTCTGAGTGATGCCTTGATTAAGAGAGTTGCAGTAATCGAGGTGTGAGATGACTAATGAATGAATCAGAATTTTCAGAGATGAGGGTTTTAAGAGTGCTGAGATGGAGCGAATCATTCTTCATTTATAGAAGCATTTTTATTTTTTTATCGCTGAGCTTATTTGATGATGGTAGGTTAGTTTATTATCTAGGATAAGAGTTGTCAGACTTTCCTCCCTGTCCGATGCGACAAAGTGCCGGGTTTTGAAAAGCCATCTGGACCCCAGGACCTGTTCTCAAAAGGAGGGATAGGTCCAGGGAAGTCCGGACATCTGGTAACCCTATCTAGGATTATCCCAACGAGTTTTATGGTGTTGTCCATTTGGAGTGGGATAGATCAATTTCATATTCCACCTATCATACTTCTAAGCGGTCTTACATAATAAAATCATTAAACAGGATGGCAAAAGTGAGACCAACAGGACTAACGGGAACAAGTTTCAAGTTTATTAAAATTTTGATAAAACGCAAATCAAGATTGTATTAAAAAAAGGGGAAAACAAAGAAAAATAAATACCGACTAAACAATACATCACAAACGTGATACAATAGGAAAGTGGGGAGAACTACAATTTACAAGTAAAGAAAACATAAAGGGTAAACAATAGTGAAGCTAGGGAGATAACCTTGGCTATTTCCAAGTCTATTCAGCAGTTCTATGCATCTCGGAAGAGGTAGCTCTTTAGATTTCCCTTAAATTTATCTAGATTTTTTTCCGCCCTGATATGAACAAAGTGGCAAGGAATTCCATATTGTAGGGGCCATAATTGCAAATGAAGTGGTCCGATGCATACTGATGATTTTCAAAGATGGTGTACAAAGAAGATGTTGAGATGAAGATCTTAGGACTCTTGAAGGCTCATGTGGAATAAGGAGCTTGTGAATAAAGGCCGGTTCATTAGTATTTGGGGACTTGAAGGAAAGAATAGCTATTTTATATATAATTCGATGTGGGATTGGTAGCACTTTTCAGCAGAGGAGTAACATGGTCAAATTTCTTCCTTTCGGCGGATATCTTTTAGGCAAATACCCTTATATAATGCATTAAAGTAGTCAAGTTTGGATATAATGAGAGAGTGAATTAGAATAGTGAGGGATTGGGGGTCCAAAGCGTTCACAAGGGATCTAATCATCCTAAGTCTAATGTAACAATTCTTAACTAGTGAACTGATTTGTGTACAGTAGGTCAGTTTGCTATCTATAATTACTCCCAGAATTTTAATAGCATTCACAGATATAATAGGAGTATCATTTATAGTGATGGGAGATGTGAACTGAAAGTTATCTTTCCATGGGAATAGCCAACATTTGGTTTTTGATAAGCTAAGTAACAGCATATTTCCATGAAGCCATTGATTTATTTTTTCTAATTTAGAATTGAGAAGACTAATGTCATCAGAGCTGGAGGCATCGATAGGGTAGATGATCTGGATGTCGTCCACGTATGCGTAAGCGGTAAGACCAATAGATTGGCCAAATAGATATTAAAGACCAACAGGGGGGCCAAAGAGATATTAAAGAGTAAAGGGGACAGTATGGATCCTTGAGGGATACCGAAACTATTTTAGATAGCTGATGATATGGAGTTATTGAATGAAACAACAGAAGTGCAGTTTGTGAAATAAGAGGTAAACCATTCAAGGACCTGTTCATGGATCCCTGCCACAGTTAGCCTTAGAAGCAGGAGTTGCTCAAAAATCTAATGAAATGGGGATAACTGATTTATGCTGATCCAGGAAATATTGTATGGATGTAGTTAAACCTATTAGTGCTTGTTCTGCTGCGGTCCCACCCTTCCTCTGACATCAGGGGCGGGACTGCGGCAGAGGGAACGTGCTGCGGAGACTGACGGAAGCCTGCTAGGTTCGCTCTGCAGGCTGCTGTAATTAGCTTGATCCTCTATAAGCGGCGGTGGCGCTTTTAAAGGTGAGACTAGGGAGGAAGAGCAGGAGAGCGGAGTGAGAGCCGTATTGGGCGCGGGCCGCAGTGAGAGCCGTTTTGGGCTGCATTCGGCCCGTGGGCCATATGTTGTGTAGGGCTGCCCTAAATATTTAAAGCTATTCACCAGTTGTGTCAGGAAATCCCAAAGAAAAATGAGTGAAGGAGGGGACAGGTGACCTGAGATCCAAGATACTACAATTTTAGTCATGTTAAGGATAAGTTTATGAGTATATAGTTAGTTAGTTAGTGCCATCAACTCATGTTCGAGTTCTAGCGACTTGATGAATTACAGATCTAAAAAGAAATCGGTTTTGTGCTAGTCCAGTAAGGTCCTCCAGCATCATGGTTGTTTTCAATGTGTCCAGTAATGTGGTTGCAGGGTGCCCTCTTCGCCTGGATCCTTTGATCTTCCCATACATGATGTCCTTCTCCAGTGATTTCTCTCTTCTGATGGTGTGACCAAAATAAGACAGTCATAACTTTATAATTTAGGCTTCGCTTGACATAGCTGGTTTGATCTCTTCCAGAATTGATTTGTCAGTTCTTCCGGTGGTCCATGGCATGCATAAAATCCTTCTCCAGCACCAAAGCTCAAATGAGTAAGTTTTCTTTTTGCCTTGTGTCTGTGGTGTCCAGCTTTAGCATCTGTAATTGGCCACTGAGAAAATGAGTGGATGGACAAGTCTGATCTTCATTTGGGCTGTTATTTAAGATCATCAGACCATAAGAATAGCCTTACTGGATCAGACCAATAGTCCGTCAAGCCCAGTAGCCCATTTTCACAGTGGCCAATCCAAGCCACTAGTATCTGGCAAAAACCCAAAGAATAGCAACATTCCATTATCTCAGAGTAAGCAAGATTCTGGAACCCCAGAGAGTAGCAACATTCCATGCAGTGGCTTCCCCCATTTCTTTCTCAATAACAGACTGTGGACTTTTCCTCCAGGAAATTGTCTATACCTTGTCTTTGAATACTTTGTCAAGAGTCTTCATTGAAGAGTGACCAAATGCTATTCTGTGGAGTATTTCTTTCCTGCTAGTTGCTTCTTTGTTTACAAAAGAGCTCAGGAGACTGAAATCCTTTACAACTTCTATTCTATTGACTTCAAGCTCAAAATCTTCACCATTTTCTGTGTTCATGACCTTTGTCTTGTTTATGTTCAGTTCTAATCGCATGTTATGATGTTTGGATTTGACTCTTCTCAACAGATACAGATGGTTGCTAGTGATGAGGGTTGTATCATCTGCATAGTGCAAGTTGTTTTATTTTGGCCACCAACTTTGAAACCAACGTGCTTTTCTGAAGGTTGTTTGACAAGAATGATTTAAATTAATCCAGTACTTGGCCAGAGATCCCTATGCTTTTTTAACTGTTGAATCAGAAGATGGCGATCCACCAGGTCAAATGCTACACTGAGATCTAATGAGACAACAAGAGAAATATAGCCTGCCTCCAAATGTGTATGAATCTCATTTAACAATGCTGTAATTGTGGTCTTGGTGCTGAAACTCTTCCTAAAACCAGATTGACGAGGATGGAAAATGTTGGCCTGTTCCAAAAAGTTAGATAGCTGATAAAATGCAATTCTTTTCTGTCAGGCTAGACAAAAAGCATAGTTGTGATACAGGATGGTAGTTAACTGGATTTGAAGGGTCTAAAGATTTTTGTTTCAAGATGGGCCTAACCAAAGCAGCTTTCCAGTTATAAGGTAAAGTTGAAGTCGATAAACTGTGCATCAGTATATTGATCCACTGAGATGAAATTGATCAAGACAAGAGGTAGTTTTTCTCATAGAAGCAAAGGTCTTGAATAAGACTGTGAGAGAAGGCAGTTTGAAAGAGGACCAATTGTGGGTTCCGACTCAGTTTGAAGCAGTTTCCACTGGTTCAGCAATAGTGCTAGTGTTACAAGAAGAGAAACGTGAGCACAGTGACTCAATTTCTGCCAAAAAGGAAGTTGCTAGGACCACTGGGCTAGAGCAAGAAGACAAAAGTTGTATAGCAGAGGGATCTGTTTCTGTCCTATGAACAGAGAATAGAATTTTAGAAGGATTAGATGAATTAGTTATTCTCTAGATCATTTACTTTTTTTCTGTCCCTTTGTCAATGCCTTTTGGAAGTTAATTTGGTCCCAAATTAATTCAATGTTAGAAAATCATGTTGCCCTATCCTATGATACTATTTTATTTGGAACGTCTATGAGATTCAAGAGTCAAATTTCAGCAAATAACAATAAACTTTTGTTAATACTGACGGGGGTTGCCATTCAACATATTACTGGAAATTGGAAGGACTATACTAAACTTAATTATACCTTTTGGTGGAATTCAGTTTGTCATATTTATAAAATGGAGAGAGTGCTAGCTATACAGCAAGGAAATTATAATAGTTTCAAAAAGATTTGGGGGCCATTGATTGCATATTCTAATGATTAGACACCTTGGACACCTTTTTATTACATAGGACTATATTTAATGTGGGGATGGGGAGGTATGTTATGTGATTTAATGGGTTTATTCCTGATGAATGGGATGGGTGGGGGAGGGGTCTTTTTTATATGCAATTGACAATAATTGTTAGAATGTCAAGTGATTTGTACGAATTATCTGATTGAATTTTGTACACTTGTTGCAAGAGTTAAAACTGAATAAAGAATTTTTTAAAAAAAAGGTTTGAATAAAATTTTTTTTTAGCTATTTTTAACTGGGCATTGTAGTTTTTGCAACATATTTTGAACTTATCTAGTATTGGGGGAGAGCGTCTTTTGCGCCATAAATGCTCTGCCTTTCTTAATTGCCTTTTATGAAGATATAAACCTGCATGATGGCATCTATGTTTATTGCCCTGTGAATGCGAATGACCTTTACTAGGAGCAAGCTTCTCTACAGCAGAAGTGAGGGTAGAATTTCAAGTTGTTGATTGTTGCTTTAGTGGTTGCATCAAAATGTCAGATGGAAAGAAAGAAAATAAAGGAAAAGATGAAGATACATCAACCTTATCAAAATTTCTAGGGACTGTCTGAGATCTCTGAGGTGTTAGAAAAGTTGTCCTTAAAGAAGTAGAATGGGTGCATGACATGGAACAGATACCAGAAAATGGTCGGACCAGGGTACTGGATCATATGAGAACATGGACCATGAAACATGAGAAATCAATGAAGAAGTAACGAAATCTAGACAGTTTCCAGCAACGTTGCGTATGAGCTGACACATGTTGGTCAAGGCCTAACTCTTTGAGCAAGTTAAAAAAACGACTTGCCTTTGAATCTAGGGGATTGCTCACATTGAAGACTGAAATCACCCAAGATAATTACGTTGGAAAATCTAGAAATCACATCAGCTAAGGACTGAGATCAGTGGTAATGATAGTGGGCAATATACGAACAAAACATGTAGGGGATAGGATAAGAATTTTTTATAAACAGGAATAAGGAAGGTTGTGAACGGGTAACTGTGAAACTGGAAATGAATCTGCGTGAATAAAGGCTAAGCCACCTCTTCTATGGCCTGAATGGTCCATAGAGTACAGAGTAGTTAGGAGGAAGACAAGAAAATAAATGAGTCTTTCCCAACTTTTAGGCCTAAAAAATCAAACTTGTGAAGGGAGAGGAGATCAACTATAAAGAGCGCCTTAGATTTTAAAGATCTATTGATTAAACCCCATTTAACAGAACAAATATCCTCCACTGGGAACACTGAACAATATAATGGTCTCACACTAATGGCAACTGCGATATTTTATCAGGACAACGTCCCCAAAAAAGTGGAAATGGAGAAGACATTGGAGTTCAAAAGTTTGCTCTGGTTAGTATGAAGCAACAAGCAAAGAGCCAAAAAACGAGAAGCAAGAAAAACATATGGAAATCCTGGATGACCTGGAGACTAGTGTTGCCCGATTTCAATCAATAAATTGTCTGAGAAAATTGGACTCATCGATTCAGCGACCAACCCCAGTAGACCTGACATGCCTCCGAGGCCTCCTAGAGCAGCAGCAGCAGCAGATCTTTGAACGGGCTGCTTCGTGGCCTGCTCCGCCTGGGCCTCCCTCTGCCACATCACTGATGAACTTTCTTGTATAGGTTTGCGAACAGCCCCAAAATGAACTCTCACTCCCAAGGCAGGCACCTTCACCAAAATGCACTGCTCTTGAGTCTTTTATAGTAGATGCATAATAAACGTTAACCTTGTGTTGGAATCAGCGTGGTCTCCTCCATTTTTTTAGTTTTCCTTTATTGTAGGTTTCTTCATCAGCCCATCATGATGCTTTTTAACCAAAAAGCATCAGAAAGGAAGTGACTGTCAGTACTTAAACCAGGCTTCAAATATCAGCCTGTGATAATGTATTACTGCTTTCACAAAAGGGAGTGACTGAAGAGTGGACGCATGCAGAAAGATGTGGATGGGTGAGAGTGGCTCAGGAGGGGAGTGGCCAGGAGCAAAATAACTCAATTACTTGGAGAGACAGAGTGACCCAGGAGAAGAGCGACTTAAGTGGAGAATGACTCGGTGTGTTTATCATAATCACAAAAGTAAAATAAAACAGTTTCTTGATCATATCTCTCTTTAGCTATAAATGACAATATTATTATTAAGACTTAGCCAAAAGGAAAGATTTATAAACTATAAAGAGTTTTACCTCATGCAAAATTGTCATTTCTTTAATAAAACATTAACTCTTTTTTTCTGAGGCCCTCCAAGTACCTACGAATCCAAAATGTGGCACTGCAAAGGGTTTGAGTTTGAGACCACTGACTTAGGGGGAAAATATTCCAGGAGAGTGACCTGTGGCAGAAGGACCCTGGGGAGAAATGACTCATGAGAGTAAAATGACTCAGGAGAGTGACGGTGGAGTGGAATGACTTAGGAAGGGTGAGTCAGTGAATTCTCAAAAGAGCTTTCCTTCAGCTGCTCCAAGTCTATTAAAGGCATCTCCACTTGGCTTGGGCTTCTTTTGTATCCTCACTAACTAATCATCTCAAAGTCCGAAGGAAAGGCCTTACTTGCTGCTCAGAGGAGCTTCTCATATATGCAAGACATCACTGCCCTCTAGTGGTGAGAAAGAAGCAACAGCAGATTACAGGCCCTGGAATCTCTCCTATGGAAAGGAACAGGAGCCACAGTCCAAAACAAACAGGGAATCATGAGGGAAAATAGCATTTGAAAATTGCTTTGCCTGTTAGTAAATAAGGACATGTGCAACACATTATAATTTGAGAAAACCAATCAAATACACTTCACTTCGAGCCCAGCACTAGCATTGACCAGTTCACGATTCGAATGCCACTTTTGTGCATACTGTAATGAGTTAAATCTTAATATTTATGAGGGATTTACCAACCTCTCTGAGAACATAACAGCCTGTATAACTAAACTCCAATCCTGGTTTCTCTCTTCAAATGAAACTGAACGAGTCCAAAACGAAACTTTTCTGGCTCGGTCCAAAATTAGAACAGCTGCCCACCCTTTTCGCACTGCCCTCTGGCGCCACGCTGCAGCTTGATTTCTCAAGCAAAGTTCTAGGCATCATCATCGACTCTTCTCTTTCCTTCACCGACCACCTCAACTCCCTGGTAAAATCATGCTTTTTCAGCCTCCATATGCTGAGGAAAGTGAGATCCTGCTTCCGCCAACAACATTTTGCCATCCTTGTTCAATCCATCATCCTTTCCAAACTAGATTACTGCAATTCCATCTACCTTAGTCTAACCAAAAAGAATCTTCATAGACTTCAGCTAATTCAGAACACTGCGGCCAAGTTGATCTTCGCAAAATGTAAATTTGACCATGTTTTCCCTACTTTTGTCCAAACTCCACTTGCTCCCAATAATTGCCAGGGTACATTTTAAATGTTCCTGCCTAGCTTTTAAAATCCTACATGGCATCCTCCCTCCTCTAATCCCTCTAACTTGGAACTCCCTGAGTCCCGACAATACCAGGCCCACCCAAAAACTTAAACTTTCCTTCTTCAGAATTACAGGGCTTTGGAATAACCTTACTACCCCACTGTGGACTCAGGTCTCCTTCCAACTATTCCGTAAGCACCTGAAAACTAGTCTTTTCACAAAAACGTAACGCTCTCCTCCCCCCTATGCTCAATCCACCAAACTCAATGTGCTATTTTTTTCCTTTATTAAGCTCTTGTAAACCGTGCCAAGCTCTATATTCATGGAGAGGATGTGGCATATAAACTTAAGATTTAGTTTAGTTTAGCACGTGCTAAATCAGTTAGCGTGCCTTAATGTAAGGACCCCTGAGTATCTTAATATAAAATTCGGCCCGCGACTTAGCCAATATTTTACATTTCGGCCCCTTATGTGATTGAGTTTGATACCCCTGGTTTATACGAACGATCAGAGAATTCCTAGCTAGCTAAGCCCACTGGGCAATGGAGAGACTGACTTTAGCAGCAGCCTTTAAAATATGAGAGCATCCGGCAAAGGAAAAGAGATTTCTAATAAAAACAAAACAAATTTGCGATGGCTGTCAGAGAACCAGCTGAATAAACTTCCTTCAAAGTATGAGCTGAGAAGAGTGTCATTGCAGTAACAGCTGACTATGCTGCCTTGCGAGGAATTGCTGAGTCCAGGCCCAGCAGGTTAGAAAGAATGGGACAATCGGCCATTTGCAAGAAAACCAGGGCTCCTGGGATAGAAAGCAAAGGGTGACTTAAAGTGGAAGAAAAACAATCTGCGAGAGAAGGAAGAACAGCACTTTTCTTTAGTTCAATGATTTTATTGAATATTATAGGAATTATAAACAGAAAGCAGTTCAAACATATAGAATCATAATAAAAATCATGTATCAAATATTCGTATCTACAATCATTTGAATAAAACTAGATTAATGAAAAGGATCCAGAGTATCTGGAACTGCTTAGAAAAGGAATAGAAGAAGACAGAGAAGCAGGAGGGATAAGAGAAAGAGAGAGAAAGATAAAGGAAGAGAGAGAGAATGAGAAATAGAGAGAGATATAGAGAGAGAAAGAGAGAGGCAGAAGTGTCTATAGAGCAGAACGAACATATGAATCTAAGAATGGCCAAGGTGATTTGTTTCGTGTCAAGTTTGTGGAAGATCGAGAAAACAATTTCTTCTCATATGCATAAGATTCAAATTTGTGGTACATACTTAAAGAGTTCCACCAAAAAGTGTAGTCTAGCAATGAGGATGATTTCCAGTTTTTCAGAATATGCATTAGAGCTGTCACGAACATGGTGTCAATGAGTTTAGGCGGGCAATTTGATTGTGCAAAACATGGGTGTTGAGAACGAAGAATTATAATATCCATGGAGATCACTTCTGAACATTTAGTGATAGATTTTATGGTATCCCAAATACGAAGCCAAAAGGAATGAACCATATTGCAGTGGAAAAGCATGTGATCGAGAGTTCCGGGTGCTTTCAGACAGTTCCAACAGGTAGAGTTTTGTTGTAGATTCGCTTTCCACTTACGATATGGAGTCCATACTGCATTCCACATAACAAAGTACATTGATTGTGAAACTCTGGATGATAAAAGAGGACGATTTGTGGAAGACCAGAAGAGTTCCCAATCTATTTCAGAACAGCACTTTTCTATCAAAATAAAGGCATTAGACAGATAATAAGCATTTTGGTGTAAACACTAACTTATGGATATGCTGCATTTCAGTGAATGTCTTTCATTCCTCAGCCAGTTCTAGGGTGGACTGGGACATACAACAATGACCAGGTCTGTGCCATTCTCCACTCCAACGGCAGGTCAAAAAAGTGCCAAGTCAGCAATGTGGCCTGATCTGCCTGAAGGTAAGTTCCTGGAATTTGTCATGAGGCTCAGGGAAACCAAGGACTTACCTGGAGTTTAGGAATTCTTCTTCTTAGGTGGCATCGACTTGTGTTCGTGTCCTAGTCACTTGATGAATTACTGATCTAAAAAGAAATCGGTCCTCCAGCATCTTCCCCATGGTTTTCATCCAGCCATCTGATTGCAGGTCACCCTTTTCACCTGGTTCCTTCAATCTTTCCAAACATGATGTCCTTCTCCAATGTTCTTTCTCTTCTGAAAGTGTGACCAAAATAACAGTCTATATCGGTGTTTTTCAACCTTTTTACACCTATGGACCGGCAGAAATAAAAAAATTATTCCGTGGACCGGCATCGGTCCGTGGACTGGCGGTTGAAGAACACTGGGCTAAGTTGTGGGCCAGACCCTACCCATCTCTACCCAATCTCCACCCCAGACCCCGCCCCTATAATAGTACTAATTGCACCTTGCACATCCCTTGCCTCATCTGGAAGCCTTCCTTCTAATGTTGCAACGTCAGAGAGAAGGCTTCCGGTTCAGGCGCAGGATGCCCGTAGGAGCCGCTGCCCGTGGCTTTGTGCACTGAATCAGTTAGGAATAGGAAGCTGGCTCGAAGATAACGCCGCATCGATCGCACCGTGGACCGGTGGTTGAAGAACACTGTTTTGGGCCTGATGCATGTGTTGGCCCTGTGGACCGGCAGGAAATTTCTGTGGACCGGCACTGGTCCATGGACCGATGGTTGAAGAACACTGGTCTATATGACTGCAGTATATCTGCAATGTTATACATGGGCTGTGAGCCTTAATGGTGGAGATCCTAGAAATTTGGAGGGATTAAAACCTGTACAGACTTGCTCTGTCTTCATATTCTATGGGAAGGGATTTTTAATCTGTTTTTATGTAAATTTTATATTGTACACCGCTTAGAAACCTGATTAAGCGGTTTAAATTTTTTTTTAATAAACTTGAAACTACCAAGAGGAAATTCAGGGCAAGTGTAAAGAACATGTTTGGGAAATTCAGCTTTATGTTTTGGGCCTGCCAAAATCATGCCCAATCCAGATCCACAGCACACCCTCTTGAAATTTATGCTTGGCGTGAATCAAATGCCTCTGCTTATGTGTGGAGATGTCTCTACAGTAGTATGTTGCAAACTTTTTAAACTAATCTCGGGGCTGCGGCTGGAAGGCACCCAGAAATGCATGGACGTTGATGCAATGACATCACGTGAATGTGTGATGTCATCATGTCAACGTCTGCACATGCGCAGATGTTCTCCAGCCGCGGCCCTGAGCCTCCTATTACCGCCAGTAAGGGGGAGGTGCTAGAGAAGGAGTAGAGGCACTGGTGCTGGCTGACTACAGGATGTGCCTCTCGCTACGAGAGGCATATCCTGTAAGCAGTCAGCCGCTGCTTCTCCTCCTCGCCGGCATCTCGCGGCACACTTGGAATCTGCTGGGGCATACTAGAGTGCCATGGCACACAGTTTGCAATAAAAACAAAAACTGTGGATATAGATGTTCTGGAGATAATTTATTAAACACTGACATATAAGACCTTGAAAATTCAATTAAAAAAGTACAATGTTAAAAAAATATGGTGATAAAAATCCACCCAGACCCTACAGGGTCTGTGTTTCAGCGAACACACCTTCCTCAGGTGTCCAATGGTTTGCAACCTCACATATAAAGAATTGGACTGAAAACAGTCTATTGTCTTTAAACGTGTGAGAAAAGAAAAGAAAGCATTTTTTTTGCTACTTCAGCTTGTCTGCGGTATTCTTTGCTCCCAGGTTTAAAGACAATAGACTGTTTTCAGTCCAATTCTTTATATGTGAGTTTGCAAACCATTGGACCCCTGAGGAAGGCATGTTCGCCGAAACACTTATCGTGTAGGGTCCGGGTGGATTTTTATCACAGTATTTTTTATCATTGTACTTTTTAAATTGAATTTTCATGGTTTTATATGTCAGTGTTTAATAAATTATCTCCAGAACATCTGTATCCACAGTTTTTGTTTCTGTTTTCATCGGTGGATCATTGGGTCTCCCCATTTTTCTTTGTTGTGCTACGTAGTTTGCAATACACTGCTCTATGGAAATCCTCTTTGTCTGCTAAATATGGTTCAGCCAGAGAAACTCTTCAATCCAGGAAGGCATTTGGCTGCTGTTTCACGAGGAGGCAAAGGTTTTGGGGTTTTGGGGGTTTTTTTGCAAAGTGTCAGCAAGTGACCTTTGGAGTTGAGAAAAGAGGGGTGTCAGTGCAGACAAACATTACTGGCTTAGACATATTCGTTCAGTCAGTAAGACCTTCCATCTTTCATTAAGCAACAAAAATTAAAACGTCATTTACTCTATTGGATGATATATACAGTATGACTTTATTGGCGCTGCTGAGATTGTTTTATGGCATGTTCATTGAGCTGATCTGTTTGGGATATGATAATGTTCTTATGTCAGTTTGTCATGTAATTTGGTGGTGTTTTAATTTTTGTAAAATGATGGTAATGTCATTAGTGTATATTTATGAATATGTTGAAGTATTTCGCCTTGTAAAAGGCAGTTTATAAATAAACCAACCCAAACCTTAGATTTTTATTCTATTCATGCATTAATCCATGCCTTTGTCATCTCAAGGTTGGATTATTGTAATTCAATATACTGTGGAATCTATGCAGTATTTGTGCGTAGATTCCAGACACTGCAACATTCAGCAGCTAGGTTTCTTTTGGAGGCTAAAGCCTGCGATCACGTAACCCCTTTTGGAATAAGTTTGCACTGGCTACCCATACATTACAGACTTACATTTAGGATACTTTGACTTTTAAAGCTTTGCATCCGGCAGCTTTACCTTATTTGGCAGCTATAAGCATTCCGTACAATCCAACACATACATTATGGTCGTTAGAGTTCACTTTAACTGTGCTTGTATTGTTTATAAAATTATTTGACTTTCTGATACTCTTAGACATTGTAGAACTATTCATATACTGTATATATGACATCTTTTCCCTTGGTCAAGGGTTCTCGATCAACCGGCAAAATTGCTCAGTCTTTTTCCTTCTTATTGTCTGCAATATGGAATGGCCTTCCCGTTCAGATACGATCATGTATTTCTTTTCAGGTTTTCTGTAAAATTTTAAAAGCTATGATGTTGCAACGTTTTTTTATGATCTATCTTAAAATCAACACTTCCTTGTAAACATATTTTTATTGTAAACCGAGTTGAGCCCTATATTGTTAGGGATGATCCAGTATATAAAGCTAAGATTTAGATTAGATTAGGTTAGACTCACAGAGTTTAGTTCTCATTTCATCAAAAATGGCTCATCATGAATCAAGAAAAACAGCAAAGGTGACCTGTGATGTTTAATTTCTTTATTGCATCAATTAAGACTCGACACATACATGTTTCGGCCACTATGACCTGTCTCAGGAGTCTGAATCTTATGAAAGAGATAAATATCAACTATATTATTGGCCTTATTGCTGAGTAGAGTAGAACGGGTACAAATGGATCGGTTTTTCACTCCGTCAAAAATGACAAAGACTAGGGGACACTCAATGAAGTTACATGGAAATACTTTTAAAACCAATAGGAGGAAATTTTTTTTGCACTCAGAGAATAGTTAAGCTCTGGAACGCATTGCCAGAGATTGTGGTAAGAGCGGATAGCATAGCTGGTTTTAAGAAAGGTTTTGACAAGTTCCTGGAGGAAAGGTCCATAGTCTGTTATTGAGAAAGACATGGGGGAAGCCATTTCTTGCCCTGGATCGGTAGCATGGAATGTTGCTATTCTTTGGGGTTCCAGAATCTTGATATTCCTTGGGATTCTGTATGGAATGTTACTACTCCTTGGGTTTTGGCCAGGTACTAAGGACCTGGATTGGCCACTGTGAGAACAGGCTACTGGGCTTGATGGACCATTGGTCTGACCCAGGAAGGCTATTCTTATGAGAATATGGTATAAAGATAGACATAATGGCGGTCTAGACCAGGGGTGGGCAACTCCGGTGCGCGAGAGCCGGAATCCAGTCGGGTTTTCAGGATTTCCCCAATGAATATGCATGAGATCTATTTGCATGCCCTGCTTTCAATGCATATTCATTGGGGAAATCCTGAAAACCCGACTGGATTCCGGCCCTCGAGGACCGGAATTGCCTACCCCTGGTCTAGATGATCAAACGCCTGGACGTACAGAGAGACGATTTAAAAAAAAAAAATTTAGACATACTTTTCAATAATGGACATTTTGCCACTGCCAACTTTGGCCAACAAGCACTCTACATTCAAATCGGACTTAGACGTATGTTTTGATTATGCCCTTCCACGTCTCTCAATGGAGGCAGAGAAATGTACCACTGCGTCTCCTTGCAAGTGTCTGAATGGGAAATCTGCTGTCGTGTCACAGTGTAAGTTTCAAGTTTATTTAAAATTTGATAAAAAGTCTTATAAAAAGAGTTTCTAAGCGAAGTACATAGAAATGGGGAATACCAAACAATTAAAGTTAAAACAGACCTAAACATAGAAACATAGAAATAGAAGGCAGATAAGGGCCAAGGCCCATCCAGTCTGCCCACCCTAATGTCCCTCCCCTACCATTGCCCTGTGAATAGATCCCTCCTCTTCCTTTGCCCTGTGAATAGATCCCACGTGACGATCCTATCTGGCCTTAAAATCAGGCACGCTGCTGGCCTCGATCACATGTAGTGGAAGACTATTCCAGCGATCAACCACCCTTTCTGTGAAAAAGAATTTCCTGGTGTCAGCTCGTAGTTTCCCTCCCCTAATTTTCCACGGATGCCCTCTTGTTGTCGTGGGACCCTTGAAGAGGAAGATATCTTTCTCCGTCTCTATGCGGCCCGAGAGATACTTGAACGTCTCGATCATGTCCCCCCTCTCTCTGCGCTCCTCGAGTGAGTATAGCTGCAATTTGTTTAACCGTTCCTCGTATGGGAGATCCTTGAGTCCTGAGACCATCCGAGTGGCCATTCTCTGAACCGACTCCAGTCTCAGCACATCCTTGCGAATAATGGACGATTTACAAACAGAAACATGATGGGAAAAGGAGGGTTGAACTACAATGTTTATAGGAGAGACAACAATAATGAAAAAAGTAAAGGGTTTGAGGACACAACAAGATCAAAATCTTTTAGAGGAGGTAGTGTAGGGCAAAGGAGTAAGCATTGCTCTGTTTGGACAGGATTCGATTCATGTTCTTAAATTTCAAACGCGTCCTTAAATAGAAAAGTTTTCAAGGGACACTTGAATCTGTCTAAAGAGGTTTCTTCTCTAAGGTGGGCTGGAAGCGAGTTCCATAATTGGGGTGCAGTGATTGAGAAGATTTGGTTATGTCTAGTGTTAATGGTTTTTAATGAGGGCACAGAAAGTGGATTTTGCTTCCAAGGCTTTTGGAGGGCAGTGTGTTCATTGAATTTTGAATGATAATATGGCAATTTTATAGGAAAGCAGCTGATTACCCGGTGTTGCCTGGATATTTATTTATCCCAAACTTCCGGTATCGATAGACTTGTATTCAGTGATTACGCCTGATAAAATAGGAAGTATTTGATTATTTCGTGGACATCTTCATTTTTAGCAGCACGAATGGCTCTGTCTATGGGGCTGAACTTGGACTTAAACAGCATTGGGAACATGAGTATTCATCTCAGCAAGCCGGAAAACTATGAATTAGAGTCCAGTGGTGTCCAACCTATTGGCTTCCCTGGGCCGCATTGGCTGAAAAAAATTTTTCTGGGGTCGCACAAATGTGCAAACTCTAGCAAGACAGAGGAGGGAGCCAGCAAGACGGTAAACTCCAGGGGCAGCAAAGAAAACATTGCATTGCCCTCACGGGCCACAGGTTGGACATCCCTGGATTAGACACTAATATCTGTTGTTTTTGATCATTTTTACGTGTCACCATCTTCCCACCCTCACGGTATTTTTGCCCAGATGGTAAGTCATATGTATACCAAGTTTGGTTGAAATTCCTCCATGCGTTTAAGAGTTATGCTGGAACATACACACATACATCCGATTTTACTCATATATATAGATACGGTGGGGAATAGGCAACCAGTGAACATTTTTCAGAAGCGGTGTTACGTGATCATATTTTTTGGAGTTTGTTATAATTTTTATTGCAGTGTTTTGGATTAATTGCAGTCTCCTTAATTGGTTCTGGGTAAGTAATGAATTACAATAATCTAGTTCTGAAATTATGAAGGAATGAAAGTGCGGATGGTTCAAGAACTGGATGGTCCGTGGAAGGGTCTGTGGATGGTGGAATGGGAAATGCACTGTAATGTTGCACTTTTCAAATTATTAATCATTATTTCATTGCATTCTAGGGGTCTAACACAGCAGTTGCACCACTTTATCCTGTGTATATACATGGATTGCAAAGCTACACAATACAGTATGAGAAGAGACCCCTGGACTAGACTAGAGACGATGAGAGACCTCTCTGCAGGGGAAGGGGTGGCACTCTCTCGGGAGTTATTATCCTGAAGCGGGCACTGTGAAGGATTCATCTGCTGCTCTCTGTTTTACACACCACTTCCTCTTGCTTACGCCACCAGTTCTCACTCATTTTTTCATGAGTTTGCCATCCAGATCATCATTATGAGAAAAACACCATCCCTCTTTTACTTTCTGTCTCTCTTTCCTTCTCCAAGTCTCTCTCCTCTGCTCTAGGACTTCCTTCTGTCCTGAGATCTTGCTCTTGAAGATCTTTCAATCACTGATGGATTTGAATTTTAAATACTGTACTGGCAGATGGGATCATCTCTTAAGAGCTGAGTCGGTACAAGCTGTACCTGAGTCTGTTCCTGTCTAAAAATATCTGGTTAGTCTGTTCAGAAGATGGCATTTGGACTTATTTATTGACTTCTAATTAGAAAATAATGTTGGTGCATTGCACCAGGTGCCTTGTGAGCTCAGGTTGCAGAGAGCAGGAGGGAGGGATTGGGCAGTTCACGGAACATTAGGCTAGGCTTGCATTTGGGATTTCTGGTCTCCACTTCTGAAGATGGTAGACAGAAAGAGCCTAGGTGTGTCCAATGACCACTAGATCTGGCTACTGGTTAGAGAATGACACAGTGACAAAAATTAACCATTGTTCCTGTCACTGTGGATAATCGTGGGAAACCATCCCATGTCATTCTTTAGTGTCTCTCTCAACCTCAGTCCTACTACACCGGCATTCTTCAATGCAAGGCTTGAGGGTCAGTGGCTGGAAACCAACCCGTGTCATTCTTTAGTGTCTATCTCAACCTCAGTCCTTCTACATCGGCATTCTTCAATGCAAGGCTTGAGGGTCAGTGGCTGGAAACTATCCCACATCATTCTTTAGTATCTATCTCAACCTCAGTCCTTCTACATTGGCATTCTTCAATGCAAGGCTTGAGGATCAGTGGCTAAAAACCATCCCATGTCATTCTTTAATGTCCATCTCTCCCTCAGTCCTTCTACACCGGCATTCTTCAATGCAAGGCTTGAGGGTCAGTGGCTAGAAACCATCCCATGTCATTTTTTAGTGTCTTTCTCAACCTCAGTCCTTCTATACCAGCATTTTTCAATGCAAGGCTTGAGGGTCAGTGGCTAGAAACCATCCCATGTCATTCTTTAGTGTCTATCTCAACCTCAGTCCTTCTACATCGGCATTCTTCAATGCAAGGCTTGAGGGTCAGTGGCTAGAAGCCATCCCATGTCATTCTTTAGTGTCTATCTCAACCTCAGTCCTTCTACATCGGCATTCTTCAATGCAAGGCTTGAGGGTCAGTGGCTAGAAGCCATCCCATGTCATTATTAATGTCCATCTCTCCCTCAGTCCTTCTACACCGGCATTCTTCAATGCAAGGCTTGAGGGTCAGTGGCTGGAAACTATCCCGTGTCATTCTTTAGTGTCTATCTCACCCTCAGTCCTTCCTACACTGGCATTCTTCAATGCAAGGCTTGAGGGTCAGTGCTTGCCCTGCATCAGTAGCATGGAATGTTGCTACTCCTTGGGTTCTGGCCAAGTACTAGGGACCTGGATTGGCCACCATGAGAATGGGCTACTGGGCTTAATGGACCATTGGTCTGACTCAGTAAGGCTATTCTTATTTCATGCTCTGATTCTTCCCTCTCTCCTTAAAGAATGTCATGGGATTGTTTCCCACGGTTATCCGCGGGGACAGGAACGGTGATGAATTTTGTCACCGTGTCATTATTAGGGATTTCTACAAGCGCTTGAAGTCCAAATGGTAAATTAATATAGCAAACTTACCTTTCACAATACAAAGAATGAAGACCAAAGTATAAAGATGGTATTGTATGCCAAACGTACTGTCAAACGTAACATACGCAGAATGTTAGCTTGTAACCTGTTCTGAGCTCCCGGGAGGACGGGATAGAAATTGAATTAAATAAATAAATAAATACTTGCCACCTCCTTACTCACTTTCACAGAGTGAAACCGCAAGTCTCCATTATCTGCAGCTTCAGATCTCCATTAAATGCATCAGAAGAGATCCATTAACTGCTGCTATAGATATCCTTTCAATGCAGTTGCACAGCTGTTGGCTCCGGCATGCCGGGCATAGGATGAAATAGTCCTGGATTTAGGAAGATGTGGCCTTTGTTTCCTGTCTATACCTCACCCCTGAAAGGACTCCCAAGTGTAAGGTTCTGACGATGTAGGCAGGGAATGGAGTGGCTGAAACCCCACACATAAGAACAGCCATACTGGGTCAGACCAATGATCTGTCTAGCCTAGTTTCCTGTTTCCATAAGTACCTGCCAATCCAGGGCAAGCAGCAGCTTCCCCTAAATCTGTCTCAATAGCAAACTGAAGGAAAAAGGCATGACATTGACCATCACAGCTCAAAGCATCCTGGCTAGGCCTTGGTTCCTGGACTTGGGCAAAACGTTACAGTATGAGAGCATGGGGTAAGACTGGACTCCTGCACTTCAGATTTCATCACACGTGTGTCACGGCTGCAGTACAGTCCTCGAGAGGATAGGAGGAAGGATGTCCTGGACAATGGAGGGCCCTGTGTGTTGAATGAGAAAAAAAAAATTCTGGTATGAAACGTCTCTGATCAGGTTTACAATAGTTTTAAATGCAGAACTTTCAAATTTTGTTTGGTAGTTTATTATTTTTATATTAAAGTTTACAAATTCACTCAACATAATACGTGACAATCAGAAAAATGTTCCTCATTGATTTAAATAAAGCCAATACATTTTTTAAGGAAAATAATAGGAACTCGCAATACTCTGGAAAGAAGAAGAAACAAGTAATGGAGAGAGATAAAAAACAGAAAGTTGGGACATTGGATCATCTATTGTACTATTGTCCCTTGATACTTAAATTTTGGAGATCCATCTGGGATCAAGTAAACAAAATATTGGAAAATCTAGTGGCATTGACGTACGATACCATCTTATTTGGTACTTTAATGAGGGCTAAAAGCCAAATATCTGCTCGGAATAAACAACTTCTCTTTATAATGACAGGGATGGCCATACGACTTATTTTGAGGAACTGGAAGAACTGGGATCGGTTAAATTATACGTTTTGGTGGGAATCTTTGTGTTACACTTTTAAAATGAAACATATGGTGGCCATACAACAGGGAAGTTGATGGATATTTGGGAGCCATTGACAAAATTCTGTAAGGAGTGATTGTTGATTTTCCCCTTTGATAATACACGTCCAGGGTGGGTGGGAACACATTTTTTTTTTTTTTTAAATTAGAGTGCAATTTTTGGATATGTAGACGGGGGGGGGGGGGGGGTGTATGTTCTGTCATAGAATATTATTGTGACTGATTTTTAGTGCTGTTAAAGTGTAAAATGGCTGTAAAATATGTTGCACTTATTTTTGGCTTTAAAATGTATAAAGATATTTAAAAAAAAGAAACAGAAAGTTCTAGTTATCAGGAGACTTAAACTAGCATAAAAGGAAAACAGGAAATTTCTTATAACAAAAAGCCAACTATAATTATCCTCCGTAATAAAACCCTAAGCACGCATGTGCACTTACAACGGCGTGATCCCTGCCTCTATGATTTGTGCCTCTGTGGCCGTGTTCAATTTGCGGCGCGTGCGGCGCTTTGAGTGGTGGTTTGTCTCAAAGAGCAACGGCAGGAGGGTTCACCACTGAGAGAAATGGAAGGAGGGTGTCCTTTGGCCTGGACGAGGCAGACAGGGTGCGGGTGCTACGAGGCGTCCGGCTGAAAGACAGACAGTGGCCAAGGAGAGAGAGAAAGAAAGAAAGACAGACAGATAGACAACGGCCAAGGAGAGAGATAAGGAAAGAAAAAAAAATGACAGACAGACAGTGGCCAAGGAGAGAGACAGAAAGAAAGAAAGACAGACAGACACAGGGGCCAAGGAGAGAGAGAGACAGAAAGAAAGAAAGACAGCAGCCAAGGAGACAGAAAGAAAGAAAGCACTACTGCTGGACAGGGGGAGCAGGCAAGGGATGGTGGTTGACAGCCAAGGAGAGAGAGAGAGACAGAAAGACAGACAGTGGCCAAGGAGAGAGAGAAAGAAAGAAAGACAGACAGATAGACAACGGCCAAGGAGAGAGATAAGGAAAAAAAAAAAAAATGACAGACAGACAGTGGCCAAGGAGAGAGACAGAAAGAAAGAAAGACAGACAGACACAGGGGCCAAGGAGAGAGAGAGAAAGAAAGAAAGAAAGACAGCAGCCAAGGAGACAGAAAGAAAGAAAGCACTACTGCTGGACAGGGGGAGCAGGCAAGGGATGGTGGTTGACAGCCAAGGAGAGAGAGAGAGACAGAAAGACAGACAGTGGCCAAGGAGAGAGAGAGAGAGACAGAAAGAAAGACAGACAGACATCTATTCTAGCACCCGTTAATGTAACGGGCTTAAAGACTAGTATGGGAGAATAATAGCCTTACTGGGTGAGCCCAATGGATCATCTAGCCCAGTATCCTGTTTCCAACAGTGGTCAGTCCATCAATTCCTTGTACAGCACCTCTACTTCCAGGCTCAGGAGGAAGCTTGCGGCATAAGGGTCACGTCCTTCAAGAAGCACCCCTGCCCGATGAGACAAGCTGGCTGCAGGCACAACAAAGCCGGAAATCTTCTGCTGTACAAGGGCCGAAGGGCTTTCACCATCGTTGACCCCGCAAGCTCCATCAACAACAGAAAAAGTGGAGCTCAGTGGTTTACTTAACTCCCTCCCCTCCCCTCAGTTCTTTGCTTTTGATCTAGAACAGGGTTGTCCAACCTCAGCCCTCGCCAGATCAGGTTTTCAGGATTTCCCCCAATGAATATGCATGAGATCTATTCGCATACAATGGAAGCCATGCGTGCAAATAGATCTCATGCAAATTTACTGGGGAAATCCTGAAAACCTGACTGGATTGCGGCCCTTGAGGATTGATGTTGGTAAACCCTGATTTAGAAGCTCCCACGGCTCCTCCCATGGAGCCCTGAGCAGGGCCTGGAGGAGGTGGGGAGTGCTGTCTTTTCATCAGCCCCCGTAAAGGAGTGTGTCACTGAGGGACTGGGCTGGAATTAAAAGATCATCAGAATTTGGATTTAGCTCAGTCCTTACATTTGACGTATCATCCTGTCTGCACGCCTGAAGGCTGTCAAAGCCATGTACATTCAGATACAGAGGGCACTGGAGGGTTAAGTGATGCCCAAAATCAGAAGGAGCTGCTACTGTAACCTTTACTTATTCCCCCGCTCCGATAAGAGCTATTAGTGTTTTGAAATTTTGCCTCAGCCTCTTCTATCCAAGTAAATCTCAAACCGGCCCAGTGGTGCAGCCTCCTCTAGTGTAGAATGCCAGGGCTGCATTTGATCCAGAGCTCAAGTGAATTAGCCCAAGATCCACTTAGTGTAAGAGCTCAGTTCCAAAGCTGACCTTCCGGCTATAAATTTCCTCTTCAGCCCCTCTCCAAATCAAAGCCATGGAAATCCAGCCATGATGTCTGGGAAGCAAACGCCACAACAGCTGCCGGTGCATAGGATCTCTCTCCCACCACTCTCGGATATAGACTCTGTACAAAGCTGTACATTCATGGGCCATCCTTTCACTCCCTGGCACAAGAGCCATGCCGGAGGCAGTCTCTTTCTGCTGCTCTTGGGATAAAGGACCACTGCAAACAACAGACGCTTCTTCACATAACAGGCTCTTCCAGGTCTCCATTCTGACACTCCCTTTCTGCCTAAACCCCTCGGATTAAGGGAAGCCATACACTGCCCTTATAAACGCTCTTTCCATAAAAATAAACGGGAGGCTGGCAGAACCTTATGGACCAGTAGATTTATTCTAGCATAAGCTTTGGAGGGTAACCTTAGTCCATTAAACTCCAGCAGCAACCTTTTCCCCCCCCCCCCCAATGAACTAATGTGACATTTTGCTATGGCCGCTCCAACAGTTTGTTTTCTGAATTGTACACTGCCTTACTCTGCTATTGTAAATTCCAAATTAAACCCCCCCCCCCCTCTTTTTACGAAGCTGCATTAGGCTTTTTTTATCGGTCTTGGCGTTAAAAGGTCCGCCGCTCATAGGAATTCTATGAGCATTGGAGCTAATACCACCATGACCGGAGATAAAAAAAAACCTAATGTGGCCTCATAAAGTGGGGGGGGGGGGGGGGTAGTGTAAATAAAAATAAATACAATTCTGAATTTCAAACATGCTTGTACAGTGATGTTTGGAAAAAGAAATAATCACAAACAAACAAAATATCATATAATTAAAAGTAATTCTATTCCAAACATGTTTCTAGTCTACAATTTAAAAATGGGGATTTAAGAAGATCAAAACCTAAGAAACAGGTTGACATCTTGGAAGGAAGAAAGGAGCCACAGCCCAAGCTTCAGAACTGTCTGTGGGAGCAACACTGAGGCCTCTTGATCAGGCTCAAAAGATACATCCTTAACTGTATGTTTGTAGATAATATGCTGAAACCTTCCACCCAATGTGCAGCGGCTGCCAAAAAAGCAAACAAGATGCTAGGAATTATTAGAAAAGGGATGGTCAAGAGTAAGAATGTTATAATGTCTCTGTGTTGCTCTATGATGCGACCTCACCTGGATTATTGCATTCAATTCTGGTCATCGTAGCTCAAAAAAGATATAGCGGAATTAGAAAAGATTTAAAGAAGAGCGACCAAGATGACAAAGGGGATGGAACTCCTCTCGTATGAGGAAAGACTAAAACGGTTAGGGCTCTTCAGCTTGGAAAAGAGACGACTGAAGGGAGATAGGATTGAAGTCTACAAAATCCGGAGTGGAGTAGAACGGGTACAAGTGGATCGATTTTTCACTCTGTCAAAAATGACAAAGACTAGGGGACACTCGATGAAGTTACAGGGAAATACTTTTAAAACCAATAGGAGGAATTTTTTTTTTCACTCAAGAGAAAAGTTAAGCTCTGGAACGCAATGACAGAGGATGTGATAAGAGCGGATAGCGTAGCTGGTTTTAAGAAAGGTTTGGACAATTTCCCTCCCATGGCTACACCCCCTTTCGAGTTGCACGTTATAAGATTTGCGTGAGGATCTTTAAAGAATTTTCAACAATTTTGCAAGAATTTTGAATTTTTAGTGTACAATTTTCCCAGGAGTATAAAATGTTTAGCTATATTATGTGTTGACTTATATTCTGCCAAATCCTCGCATATCAAATTATGTTATGATTATGTTTATGTTTTTGTATCATAAAGTTTAATATTTGCACCATTGAATCGCACTGTTGATACTTACTATAAACTTAAGTTGTATAAATTGAATAAACTTGTAAATATTTTAGCCAGCCTTGCTCACAGACACTAACACTCATTTTGGATTTTTCTGGGAGGAAAGAAAGGAAGTTTCACCCAGTAACACCCCTTCTTGATCGTATGGAGGCATCAGGGGCTAAGCATTCGGAGAACAATGGAGCCTGCATGAGGGGTCTCCTGCCAGGGTTGCCCACAGGGGTCTTGAGGAGGTTCAAAAGGAAGGGACAACTGAAGAGACAGAAGGAGAAAGAACTGCCCTGTCTGCAGGTAAATATAATTTAGAATAGGAGTCAGAGGAGCAGAGAGAATGGGGAGGGAGAGAAGGAAGGGAGAAAAAAGAGCAGAGGGAATGGGAAGAGAAGGAAGGGAGAAGCAGAGGGAATGGGGCAACATGTTAAAGGAGCAGAGAGATTGGGGAGGAAAGGAGAAAGCAAAAAGAATTTGAGGAGCAGAGTGAATGGGGAAGAAAGAGAAAAATAATCAAAAAAGAGGAGGGAAGGAACGAATAGATTCAGAGGAGCAGAAGGAAGGAGGGGAAAGAGTCAAGGGAGAAAGAGGAAATAGGGAGGGAGGGAAGAATATATTTATTTATATTCTGCATATCCTACAATTCTATGTGGATTATGAATTTTTCAGGCACTCAAGCATTTCTCGCTATCTGTCCTGGTGGGCTCACATACTATCTAATGTACCTGGGGCAATGGGGAATTAAGTGACTTTCCCAGAGTCACAAAAAGCAGTGCAGGATTTGAACCCACATCCCCAGGGTGCTGGGGTTGAAGCTCTAACCACTGCACCACAAAAGCCTCAGAAGGGCAGAGAGAAAGGGAAGGGAGAGCTTGGAGAAAATAGGGTGTGGAATGGAGATGTAGAAAATCAAAGAAAAAGGATTTGCAGACTGAGGAAGATTTGATATTTGGAGAAGGTGGAGAGAAGAGTTCAGCCATACAGGAAAGATGAAGCCAGTAAATTGACACCAAGGAAACCTGAGGGGAGGGGGAAGCTCAAAGAAATCATATCAGTATTTGTGTAGGGAGAGGCAGGCATTAAGAAGGAAGACCCGGCCACTAGGAGGGATAAAATTCCAGAAAGTACTGTTTGAACTTTTGAAAGCCTGTCAAAAAATGATGACTCTAATAATCTTGATATTATGACTTTTGTTTGCTGACCTGTAATTCAATATCATTGTTGTAATACATAAGGGAGAGGGATTGGGGAAAACAAATTTGTATCTTTCTTATTGTTATTACAAGCATGTACTGGTGGTCGGTACATTCCTTTTCTATAAATAAAAACAAGTTATATATTTTAAAAAACTTTATTTCAATCATATGCCAGAAATTGAGACTTCTCTGGTTTTCCTCTTCCATCTCTTCTCTCCTTGTCCCCCTTCTGTCAATATTCTTGTCCTTTTTTTCTCTCCCCTTTCTTCCCATCCTTCCCGCTTTCTCCCCTTCCTCTGTCCTTCTATCTTTTTCCTTCCCTCTTTCTCCCTGTCCCATTTTCCTGCGTCCTTTCCTCTTTTTCCCCTTCCCCTCCCTGTTTCCCCATCCTTCCCTCTCTCCCCTTCCCGTTTTCCTCTTTTCTTTCTCTTTCTTCCCTTCCCTTCCACTATCCTTTCCTCTTTTTCCCTTCCCTTCCCTCCCTTTTCCCTATTTCCCCTTCCCTCCCTATTTTCCCATCCCCTATTCTTTCTCCTCTTCCCTCTTTCTCCCCTTCTCCTTTTTCTCTGTCCTTTCCTCTTTGTCCCCCTTATCCGATCCTTCCCTTTCTCCCCTTCCCTTTCCCCTGTTTCCCCTATCCTTTCTCCCCTTCTGCTATCCTTCCCTCTTCTCTTGTGTTCTCTGTCCTTCCCTCTTTGTCCCCTTTCCCTCCCTTTTCCCTGTTTCCCCATCCCTCTTTTCCCATCCCCTATTTTTTCTCCTCTTCCTGCTTCTATTCTTCCCTTTCTCCCCTTCTCCTTTTTCTCTGTCCTTTCCTCTTTGTCCCCCTTATCCTATCCTTCCCTCTTTCTCCCCTTCCCTTTCCCCTGTCTCTCCCTCTCTCCCCTTTCCCTGTTTCCCCTATCCTTTCTGTTTCTTCCTTTCCCCTACCCATTCCTCTGTCCCCTTCCCTGTTTTTCCCTATCCTTGCAGCTCTTGCCCATCTCTGATTCTCCTCTTCTGACTTGCTATTATTCCGGTCTTGTGGTCTGGGATTTAGTGCAAACTCAGTTTGCTGCCTATGCCCTGCAGGCCTGATTCTGTTCAGCTCCTCACAGAGCAGGAGGGGAGGAGAGGCAGGGAGGGGCTTTACTGTGTGTAATCTGCCTCCAACCTCTTTATGGCATAACAGCTCAGAGGGATTAGTTACACACTTTCTGATTCCCCTCTCCCTTAAGCCCTCTATTGAAGTAAAATTCAGTCAAGGAGCTGAGATGAAAGTGAAGTGGAAGAGGAGGTCAGGAGGGAGAAAGGAATAAGGAGAAAATGGTGCTGCCTGAGCTGCTCTGCACACGCCCCTCCCTTGTTTTTATGGCTTTGTCGGCCATCTTGTGGACAAGATGTCACAGAGAGAGAGACAGACACACACTGGAAGCAGAGCTGGGAAAAGCAGACAGAGGGAGGGAGGCAGGCAGGCAGAAGGCTGGTTGCACCCCCCCCCCCCCCTCCTCATATACACACACAACAGAATGAACAAGCTGCCCAGTTCCCAGAGAGAGATTTCTGACAGCCCCATCCAGATGCATTTTGGGACCGCAGGGCCAATTTCACTGACTGCAATCACACTGCTTCAAGACACAAATTCAAAACCAGGACTGGCCAACAGGTTTCCTTCCTATAACTGGGTAACTTGACAGCTCTATATACAAACCTCCATGCACACCCATATCCACAAATACACACACCCATACATGCAGACACACAGTCACACCCATTATACAAACAGCAACAGCACACCTTACTCACACTGGGATTGCTAGCTGCCTCCAGATTTGCCTAACAGCTTGATCCTGTCCTGGTTTTTCTCTGTTGCAAGCCAGGACCTGCAATTCTGATTTCTTAACTGCATTCTCTAAAAACAGCAAGACCACAAATCCCTGCAGGCAATAGAGAAACCCAGGACTGGATCAACCCTGCTGGCAAATACTCCCTGCAGTGCAACCTTGAAAGCTGCTTCTCCCTTCCATAGACACGCAGGTGTCTTCAGATGTTATATACATTCCTCAATCACTGGAGTGCGGTAGAGTGAGTGAAGCAGCCACTGGAGTGTGGGATGAGGACAGTGCGTTATTGGAAGAGGGACAGTCACTGCTACATGGGAGAGAAAGTGAAGCTGCCACTGGAGTATGGACGAGAGGGTGAAATTGTTCCTGGAGTGTGGGAGAGTGGCTGAAGCAGTCTCATTTGTGGAATGCTCAGATGTGTCCAGAGATAACAGAGAATGGGAGCTTCAGCACCCCCTACCTGCAGCAACTTTGCATAACACAGAGACACCAGTTATCTATATAAGCCAGAAAAAGCCCCTGTGCCTGAGAGGTTTCTGTGGTCCTTTCTAAGAAATTCAATAACTTATAAAGATCCTGTTTCTACTTAGAATCCATAGAAATGTTTCAGAGTTCCATGCAAAGTTAATTGTATGACTGACTATTCCATTTATTTCAAGAAAGGTTTTGTTCCCAGCTGGCCACTGTTGTCATTTGCAGTTGTAGGATGTTACCGGACAGACTTTATGTAAACAGGATGCTTGGATAGGCTGGAGTGAGCTTGGACTGCAATTTCAGCAGTTGGAACCTAGGCCAAGGCCAGGTGGCCCTTACAGTCTAGGACCCAGAAATATCAAAGAGGAGACAAGTTAATTTAATCATGTATTTTTTAATGGGTATAACTTATGGGCAGACTGGATGGACCATACAGGTCTTTATCTGCCATCATTTACTTTGTTACTATATGTAATAAATGCACAAAGTTCTGGTACCAAGGAGAAGCAGCCCTTCCAGGAAGAGATCCAATCTAATCTGGGATTTATTCCTAAATAGGTTCAAGGCGATTTGCTTGCCTTACCATTTACCAAGTCATGTCATACTACATTAACCATGCTTTGTAATACTATGGTTGCCGTGCTATGTCTCACCATATCATGATTTATCATATTATGTTTTACCGTGCTTTGTTAGCTATGTTCTGTATCTTTGTCTATGTTGGCCATGCTATCTTTTACCATACTATGTGTGAGAATGCAACACCATGGTTGGAGCTGCAGTCTTGGCACCCTGAGGTTGTGGGTGCAGGCCCACACTGCTTCTTATGACCCTGGGCAAGTCACCTGCTCCCCCATTGCCCCAGGTATATCAGACAGATTGTAAGCCCACTGGGACAGACAGGAAAAAATGCTTGAGTACCTGAATAAATTCATGTAAATCATTCTGAGCTCCTCTGGGAGAACGGTATAGAAAATTGAAGGAATAAATAAATTCAAGTATAGTACAAGGATTCTACAGGAGATACATTACAAAACAGTTTGAGAGGTGGTACAATACAAGAGATAAACTAGTCCTGGTTGAAGAACGGTGCTGTGAGCTAGAAGGTGGAGGTAACTTATAGTCCAAAGTCATGTGGATGATGGAGTGCTCAGGGTCATGGAGGTTGCAGGGTGTTTTGTAGGTTCAAGGGTCAATTTTCTGTGGTGAATATGGTGTCGAAGAGATAAGTCTTTCGTTTCAGTTCAATTCTGATGGTTGTTGGGATATTGTTCCATATCTTTGTGCCGATACATGCAAACATGGTGTTGAAAATATCTTTGTATCTGAGGCCTTTTGTTGAGCGGTAGTTCATCAGAAGCTTACTAAGATTTCCAGTCGAGGTGGACTGTGAGGAAGTGAATAAGTTTATGAGTGGTATGGCAGAATTTCCATGTAGGATGTGGAAAATTATATTGGAGATTTTAAGTAGTGATGGGTAGCCACTGTTTGAGATAGATGGAGATTGGGTCATATTTTTTTAGTTTGAAATAAGTCTAATTGCTGTGTTTTAGATTAGTTGTAGTTTACGGGTTAGTATTGTGTTGATGCCTGGGTAGATGGAGTTGCAGTAATCAAGCTGCAATAGAATTAGCATTTGTACAAGTATGGAAGTAGGGTCTTATGAGTCTTAGCTGTCTCATGGAAAAGAAGGGTTTCTTCCAGAGATTTGAGGTTCAAGGGATAGTGTGGAGTCCCAGTAGCTTGGAGGATTCTTCTGTCTATTTTAGCTCTGAATGGCAGGACAATGCTATTAGAAGCTGTTTGTTGGGGTGGGGGGGAGTAGAACCAGAGGATTTGGGTTTTGGTTGCATTCAGTTTGATTTTGTTGATTTTGGCCTATGATTGTATCTTGTCGATGACGATGTTATCAACAATTTTTTCTGATGCATCATGTTGATTGTCTGTAATGGGAATGAGGAGAAGAATGTAATTTGCATATGATAACAGGTGTTCATTGTTGACGAATGTAATGTTACCAACAGAGTTCATGAATAGGTTGAACAGTATTAGGGAGAGGGGAGAACCCTGGGGTACTCCACAGAGGCTTTCCAGTTGTTGGAGAAGACTCCATCTTTCCAGACAAGGTGTTCTTTTTATTCTAGGAAGTCATTAAACCAGCTAAGTGTGGTGCCCCTGATACCAATTTCAGTAAGTTTCATTAGGAGAATGTGATCAGCAAACAGCCATTGAAAAGGCAACTGGCATCATAGGAGTCAGTTCTGGATGCTGAGGATGCTTGCACACCCCCAATATTGAGCAAACTCCTTGACTGTATCTAGGAATGGGTAATTTCCATTGGGTGTAGCACCCTCAGTCATTTAGAAAAGTTGGCTCCCATGGCTGACATTAGCTTTCTATGTATTGGCAATGTGCCATGTCCTTCTAAAAATGTGTTTCTTGAGTTTGTAGTGGAGAGTGAGCCCAGAAGCACATGAACCTACCCAGACACCACTGTGTTTGCTCAAGAGTCATCAAATATGACCCACACTATGAATCTAGAGCAGGGGTGTCAAAGTCCCTCCTCGAGGGCCGCAATCCAGTCAGGTTTTCAGGATTTCCCCAATGAATATATATGAGATCTGTTTGCATGCACTGCTTTCATTGTATGCTAATAGATCTCATGCATATTCATTGGGGAAATCCTGAAAACCCGACTGGATTGTGGCCCTTGAGGAGGGACTTTGACATAGAAACATAGAATATGACGGCAGAAAAGGGCCGATGGCCCAACAAGTCTGCCCACTCAAATAACCCACCCCCTAAACACTTCCTCGAAGTGAACCCACATGTTTATCCCATTTATTCTTAAAATCGAGCACGTTGCTGGCCTTTACTACCTGAAGTGGAAGATTATTCCAATGATCAACCACCCTTTCGGTGAAGAAATACTTCCTAATGTCCCCATGAAATCTTCCACCCCTGATTTTTAGCGGATGCCCTCTTGTCATCGTAGATCCTGTAAGGAAAAAGATGTCTTCTTCCATCTCCATATGGGCCAGTAACATATTTGAACATCTCTATCATGTCTCCCCTCTCTCTGCGGTCCTCAAGAGCTGCAACTTACCTAGACAGGAGATCCACCTGTAAAGCGGCATCACCACTTCGGGCTTTCGGCTGAAGAAACTTCTCCGGATGCAACCCAGCATTTGTCTAGCCTTGGATGAAGCTTTCTCCACTTGATCGGCAGCCTTCATATCTTCACTAAGGATTACTCCCAGGTCCCGTTCTGTAACAGTTCTAGTTAAGGTCTCACCGTTCAGAGTGTAGGTTCTGCAAGGGTTTCCGCTACCAAGGTGCATAACTTTATACTTCTTGGCATTAAAGCTCAGCTGCCAAATAGCAGACCATTTCCCCAGTAAAAGTAGGTCCTGTGTCATACTGTCGGGTACGGTACCTCCGCCCACTTCATTGCAAATAATGCAGTTTTACCCTGAAGTCCCTGAGGCAAATCCCGTACGAAGATATTAAATAGGATTGGACCCAGGACCGAGACCTGCGATACTCCACTGAACACCTCCGATGTTTCGGAGGGAGTACCATTTACCACCACCCTTTGAAATCTGCCACTGAGCCAGTCTTTAACCTATGCAGTTAATGTTTCTCCTAGTCCCAGCGAGCTCATCTTGTTCAATAATCTATGGTGTGGGACACTATCAAAAGCTTTACTGAAGTCCAGATACACTACATCCAGGGACTTTCCCTTATCTAGTTTTTTTGTTACCCAGTCAAAGAAGCTGATTAGATTGGATTGGCAGGACCTTCCCTTTGTAAATCCATGCTGGTGGGGATCCCTCAGTCTCTCATCATCCGGAACCGTATCTAATTTGTGTTTAATCAATGTTTTCATAAGTTTACACACTATTGACGTGAGACTTACCGGTCTGTAATTTGCAGTCTCTAACCTGCATCCCTTTTTGTGGAGCGGAATGACGTTAGCTGTTTTCCAATCTAATGGAACTTTTCCTGTGCTCAGAGAAAGATTGAAAAGTGCGGCTAACGGCTCCGCCAGGACATCTCTCAATTAGAGAGTTGTACGGGGACAGAAATCCCACCCATCCCCGCCCGTCCCCGCCAGAATCCTCTACGTCCCCACCCGTCCCCACCAGGATCCTCTCCGGCCCCGCCCATTCCTGCCAGGATCCTCTCCGTCCCCGCCAAGATCCTCTCCGTCCCCACCTGTCCCCGTCAGGATCCTCTCTGTTCCCACCCGTCCCTGCAAGGAATTACCTCCATCCCCGCCCATCCCCATAAAAAGCAGCAATTACTTCTGACAGGATCATCAATTCCACAGTTTCTTTTGTGTTTGCGCTGCTGTTTTCCTTGTGGAATCTCTTTGGTGGAACCCTTTTTTTGTTTTCTGTTCAGGTCTTATAAACCCCCTCTTTTACTAAGGCTGACATGTCCATTATATTATATGGATGAACCCTGCTTCCAAAGCCTTCCATCCCCGTGGGAGTCCTGTTGGCTAGAGGGGGGTCCCCGTGGGCCAGAGGGGGGTCCCCGTTGGAGTCCCGTGGGTTAGGGGGGATTCCCGCAGGATTCCCGCGATACCCGTTCCCGTGCAGACCTCTACTCTCAGTTCCCTAAGCACTCTAGGGTGCAATTTATTCACTTTGAGCCTTGACAATTCTTGGTAGATGCCGCTGGTGGAAAATTCAAAATTCCTGAACGGGTCTTCTGAGCTCTCTCTTGTTAGCAGCTGTGGGCCGGATCCCGGTGCCTCACAGGTAAAGACTGAGCAGAAGTATCTGTTCAGTAGTTCAGCTTTATCGGAGTCCGATTCTGCAAAGATGCCATCGGGTTTTCTCAGGCGCACTATCCCGTCTGTATTCCTCTTTCTATCACTAACATACCTGAAAAGGATTTATCCCCTTTTTTAATATTCCTAGCTAAATTTTCTTCCATCCGGAGTTTGGCGTTTCTGACCGCTGTTTTAACAGTTCTAGATTTCTCTACTGATCTAGAGCAGTGGTTCCCAACCCTGTCCTGGAGGACCACCAGGCCAATCGGGTTTTCAGGATAGCCCTAATGAATATGCATGAGGCAGATTTGCATGTCTGTCAATTCCACTATATGCAAATTTCTCTCATGCATATTCACTAGGGCTAGCATGAAAACCCGATTGGCATGGTGGTCCTCCAGGACAGGGTTGGGAACCACTGATCTAGAGTGTCTGTTCTCCCATGGTTTTAGCAGAATCTGGGTTATCCCAAAGGGAGTGAAGACCATTAGATGTGATTTTTGTCTAAGCAGCCATCTACAATCAGAGTCAGTCTTGGCGCATGTGACGTATCTCATGCATGGATTCCCTACATGAGCTGAGATAGAATTCATATCAGTGCTTCTTTTGCGTTCCATGGTACCACCCAGTCGTAGTCCTGATGTTTTTTGAGTTTCGGCATCTCAAGAACTATGTACTCCATCCAGTCACTCAAGTGACTGTTATAGCAAGAGTCCATGGGTGGGTGGAGCCTGTTATCTAGTACCTTAGAAAGAATGGTCTCTCCGGCCTGCTCAACAAGGTGATCAGAGCCTTGCCCAGCAATGTAGGCTTGGGTCACCCATGTTTAAATGCTGGTTGTGAAGTCACCACCATGCCAAACACGATGGGGATGATATGTGGTATATTGTCCCTGAAGATCGTAAACCAGGCTTGAATAGTCCTGTAGGATGCAGTCATGTTCCTGCACATTCCAAGCTGTAGATATGGCCTGACTAGCAACAGAAAGGACATTGACCTATGATGATTAAGAAGGCTTCAAGGCTAGGTCTGCAGTCAATAGGAGCTATGGCCTGTCTGTTTGGCATTGCTAAGTAACAGCGGTCTCTGGAAGAGTCACGGATAGAGAGAGGGGCATCTTTCTGACTGAACAACCCAGAGAGCTACAGTTCAGCCCAGCTGGCACCAGAGAAGAGACATTCTCCACACTTCCTGAGGAGCCTCTTCTACCTCAAACCACTGGAGGCTCACTAGAGGCAAAACAATCTCATGCGTATTCATTGTGGATATCTTGAAAACTTAACTAGTTGTGGGGCCCCCAGGACAGGTGTGAGAAGTTCTGCCTTACATCATATCAAGAAGCTGCTGCTACTGCTTATAGTGTTATGAGAATACACAGCTCTGGTTCAAGCTGCCCCCTGGAGAAGTGGTTGGCTGAGGGTGCTCTAAGCCAGAAGGGAGGACTGCGAGTCTAATCCCAATAAATAAGGGGAATGACGGAGCCTTGAGGTTGTCTGTTACTGTACCTGATAAGCAGAAAAGGATGAGGCACCAAGAGATCCCAAGGAGTCTACTAGAGCTACTTTGAATGTGCTTAGTGATCACTTAGGGCCCGATTCTACTTAGTTCGACTAAAACACCAGTGCCAATTAGTACGGCGCTAAATGCGCTGCCTAAGTGGGCTTGAGTGTAGTCTCTATGCATCAAAACTTTAGCCGTAGCCAATTTATGCCAGAGTTTCCTTCACCTAAATATCTGCAGTTAAGTTAGGCACCTTTGGCTCCTAAGTCACAGAGAGGAGCCGAACTCAACCAAACACCCAGGCTCTGCCTCAAACCATGCCCACTTTTAGGGAGGCGCTTTGAACCAGGCGCCTACTTTTTAGAGAATCATGTTTTTTGAGCTAGGCGCTTAACTTTCAAGGAAGTCCAATTAATGTCAATTATGGGCACCGATTAAGCCTATAAATAAATTAATTGAGGCGCCTAGGCACGCCCATGGAAGTGCTTAATTTTTTGAGAGTGTGGTTTAGAGTGCTTAACTTTAGACAGACTATCTAGAAGTTACCAGTTAGTGGCTGGTATGTCTTTGCTTACCGTTGGAGTAAGATAATATTTTCCTTTTCCTGGGGAGTTTCTGAGTACATCTGGATGAGTTCCACAGAAAAGGCCCTCTAAGGCATCTTCCCCTTGCCCAGCATCCCCCCCAGACCTTTACTGCCTGGCATCTTTCTCAAATTTCTGTTCTGCAGGTGGCACTGCCCCAGGGTGCTTCAGATGCCTTCAGTCTCACTCAGCTCGCCAAACTATTCCTCAGTTAGATCACTGCCAGACCTCATGGCAGCAGAGCTGAAATCATGAGCACCGGCTCTGTAGAAATACCAGATTAGATGCTTGCGCACACCCAGAATTGAGTAAATACCTTCACTGTATCCAGAGAGGAGTAATTTGTGATGGGTTCGGCACTCCCAGTCATTCTGAAATGACTGTGACACACTCCTCAGACTTAGAGAGCATCCATTCGCCTCCATCTCCTTCCAGAAACTCTCACATGAACAATGAGGGTCCATGTTAGACAGCATGGTCCAGTCCCATCTGAAGGACATGGATGAAAGAAGTTAAAATAAAATATGCTTAATTTTTTAAAATTTTAACCTCTTTGATCCACTGTTGTTCGTCGGCTCACAACTGTCTCTCTTGTGTTATCACCAGTCCCATCAGGACAAACATCCAAGCCAAGACTTGATTCACTGCCACAGCTGTATTATCCTTTAGTAGGAGAACCCGGGGCCTAGATACACTCGATGCTCTGATCGTCCACTGAGGTAGAAACATAGAAAGAGAGAAAAATGAAGACCAATAAAGACCAAATGGCCTATCTACTCCGTCTAACCATGCCATCTCTCCCTTAGAGAACCAAACATACTTCTCCCAACCTCTCTTGAATTCAGATACACTTTTTTGTCTCCACCACCTCCACCGGGAGGCCGTTCCAAGTATTCGCCAACCTTTCCGTGAAAAAGTGTTTTCTGAGGTTACCTCGACTCTATCCCCTTTCACCTTCATCCTAAGCCCTCTCATTCCAGAGTTTCCTTCCACTTGAGACTTGCCTCATGCATATTTAGGTATTTAAACATCTCTATCATATCTCCCCTCTCCGCCTTTCTCTGTGAGTTCCATCACTCTGTCTTCTTAAGCTTAACTTTCTTCCTGTTTTCTGAGTGCAGAAAGGATTATCTCCCCTTTCAGCACAACAGAGATATCTTGCAATCCCACACTGTGCTGTTGGGAAGCTTTCAGAAGCAGGCTGCTCAGTCTGGGGCCCTCCCTACTGACACTGGGAGTGGGAGTTTCTGGAATGTGCCGGCTTCTGTTCATGCCCATACATGTACAGACTCTCCACAAGCAGACAGAGCTGACTGGCAAAGCTTTTGCTCTTAAAGCGGCAGACACTTTCCTACTTCCTCTTACTGGTAATGCTGGTACATGGGGCCCAGGGACTCGTGCCCCAGGAGGCAGGGGCTTTGCAAGTTTTTCTTTAACCAGCTTTAGGCCGCACCAATAGAGCTCTCTGAATCTTAAATCTTGGTGTCGTCAGCTGTAGGAGCTGGCTGCCTGTCTGGATTCATCCTACTGCATGCATGGACTTGTACTTTGGAATTTATCTGGAAACTCTACAGGAAGATCAATGAATGCAACAGGGTAAAAGCAGGACTGGATTAGCCTGCTCCCTGTGACATAGAATCAGGCAGTAACTACTTTGGCCACCACTGGGGATACTCTTATCTTTATCTGGTCAGTATTGCTGCTGAAAGCATGAGATTGCATCACAACTTCCCGAAAGTCAGATCCAGACACTTAGGGGCTCATAATCTAAAGAGAAAAACGTCCAAAAACTGGCCTAAGTCAGCACTTGGACGAACATTTCTCAAAAACGTCCAAGCACCGAAAATAAAAACGGGTTTTGGACGTATTTCTAAACGACCCAGGCTTTCATAGTGCCGCTCAATGTCCAAAGCTAAACGGGGCGTTTTGGGATGCGTGTCGAGGGTGGGAGTTGGGCGGGACGTGGGATGGCTTAGACTTAGTCGCACAGCATGTATAACCGAAAGTTATACAGCCCAGGATCGACGCAACTTGGATGTTGTGACTTAGACCATGTAAAACATGGTCTAAGTCACAAAACCCCACCTAGACTCACCAGATAAGCACTGCAAACACATAACAGAGACCCCCACATACTACTCCAGTGATCACCAACCCCCCCACTCCCATAAAAATTGTATTCACAACTTTAAATTTCAGCCTCCAGACCATCATCACCTGGCCGCCTGGCATAGGAAAGCCTAGTCGTCCAGCCCAGAGGCAGCTTAAGTCATCTTGAGGGTGAGTTAGGGACCCAAAGAGAGGAGGACCCATGTCCATAAGCCCCTGTAATCACTGCATTGATACTTAAACATGTGCACTGCCCTATACACCCCCAAACCCTTTTTGACTGGCATATAAGTGGCTCCTGCAGCTATAAGGGCTATTGGGGTGGTAGATAAGTGGGTCTAGGGGATTCTGGAGGTGGTTTGGGGGGCTCACCGTCACCTATAAGGGAGCTGTAGTGAGGAGAAGCCATGGCACCCTTTTTGTAAAGTTCACAGCAGTGCCCTGTAAGGTATCCCACTATTTAGGTGGCATGTCTGGGTGTGCAGTCCATCACTTTGCAGACCCCTCCCACGTCCAACATGGCTTGTTCTAAGTGTTTTGAACTTGGACAGAAAGTTGGATGGAAATGTGGTATAAAGATGGACGATTTAGTGGCTTGGACGATCAGATCGGCAGGACGTATAATTAGACGATTTTCGAAAGTAAAAAAAAGTTGGACGTACCTTTCGAAAATGTCTTAGGCTCTTTTTAATTTTTGACGACTTGCGAGATGGATGTAAACAGATTTAGACGTCCCTTTCGATTATGCCCCTCTTAGGTTCTGCTCTTCAATTCTCTCTCTCTCTGTGCTTCCAAATTCCTGTACAATCTCCTTTCCCAGTAATTCTTACCTTAGGACTTGACACTTTTCTCCGAGACAGGGATCTAATATAATCTTTCATTCTCCTGGGGTTTTCCCCTTCGTTTTATCTCCTCCTCTAAAGTCATTATTGCAACAGCCATCAGCTAGGGGCCACACGCCTTCACTCCTGGAACCTGCAGCCATAGGCCCTAAAACCAGCCACTGGGTTTTGCCATTGCATAAAACTCTGATTCCCCACCATCCCCATCCTCAGAGTTGTGAATATCACCATCACAGCATCTCAGCTCCAGCAACTCTGTGAGTGCAAGACCTGAGCAGGAATTACATTACATTACATTAGTGACTTCTATGCCACCTGTACCTTGCAGTTCTAAGCGGATTACAGTAGAAGATAGCTGGATATTTCCAGGAAGTTACAATTTAGGGGACGATTACATAGTAGAGGCAAAGGGAGATTCAGTTTAGGGGATTCAGTTTAGGGGACATTAAATAGTAGAGGCAGAGGGAAGAGATAGAGGAAGGGAGGTGGAGGATTAATTGTAGGGAAGATGTGGTTCCGAGTAGGTTACTTGACAAGGTCATTGGGGAGATATTAGTAGAGGGGTAGGAGGATAACTGGAAATTTGCATGGAAGGGGAAGGGTGCAAGGGGGGGGGGAATAAGAAGGCTGTATAGTTTTTTTGAATAGCAGAGTTTTGATTTCTTTTCGGAATGATTTAAAGTCGGTTGTAGTTGTCAACAGGTTGGAGATGGAGGGGTCCAGCTTCGCTGCCTGTGTCGCTAGGAGGCCGTCGTACATCTACTTGCGCTGAGTTCCCTTAAGTGGTGGGTAGGAGAATAGGATCTGGGTTCTTCTTAGTCTGGGTGTGCGGTTGCGTATTAGACGGTTGTTGAGGTAGGTGGGTGCAGTTCCATTTATTGCTTTGAATAGTAGACAGTAAAATTTGAATTGAATTTGAGCTCGTATTGGTAGCCAGTGTGAGTCTAGGTAAGCGTTAGTGATATGGTCAAATTTTCCGAGTGAGTAGATCAGCCTGAGGGCTGTGTTTTGAATGGTCTGTAGTTGGTTTATCAAGTTTGTGGGACATGGAAGGTAGAGGATATTGCAGTAGTTCACTAGTCCTAGGACAAGGGATTGGACTATGATCTTGTAGTGATCTTTTTCGAAGAATTTTCTTATTTTTTGTAGGTTGCGCATGGTGAAAAACACTTTTTGAGTGGTTTTGTTGATTTGGGTCTGTATTGAACCCACTTACCACTGGGCCACATTGACATAATGTATTAGGAAACATAGAAACATGATTTGCCCATCCGCAGTAACCATTATCTCTTCCTCTCTCTAAGACAGAGGGTAGGGAACTCTTGTCCTCGAGAGCCGTATTCCAGTCGGGTTTTCAGGATTTCCCCAATGAATATGCACGAGATCTATTTGCATGCACTGCTTTCAATGCAAATTCATTGGGGAAATCCGGCTCTCGAGGACCGGAGTTCCCTACCCCTGCTCTAAGAGATCCCACGTGACTATCCCAGGCTTTCTTGAATTCAGACACAGTCTCTGTCTCCACTACCTCTTCCGGGAGACTGTTCCATGCATCTATCACCCTTTCTGTAAAAAAATATTTCCTTATATTACTCCAGAGTCCATCACCTCTTAACTTCATCCTATGCCCTCTCATTCCAGAGCTTCCTCAACTCATGCGCATTTATGCCACATAGGTATTTAAATGTCTCTATCATATCTCCCCTTTCCTCCAAAGAATATAGGTTGAGATCTTTAAGTCTGTCCCCATACGCCTTATGACAAAGACCACGCGCCATTTTAGTAGCCTTCCTCCTTTTAAAATGTTTTTTAAGGTGCAGTCTCTAGAATTGTACATCTGTAGTATTCACTGTCTCCTCCTCTCCCTACAGGACTTTTTACACTTGCATTGTGAGGTCATAGAGCTTTATGATTATAGAAACTTGATAGCAGATAAAGACCAATTGGCCCACCCAGGCTGCCCATTCCCAGCATCCACTATCTCCTCCTCTCCCTAAGAGATCACATGAGCTTGTCACACACTTTCTTGAATTCAGACAGTCTTTGCTTCCACCACTTCTACTGGGAGACTATTCCATGCATCTACCAACCTTTATGCAAAAAAGTATTTCCTTAAATTACTCCTGAGTCTATCACCTCTCACTCTGGAGACTCCTTTCAGTTGACAGAGACTTGCCTCATGGGTATTTATGGCATGTAAGTATTTAAGTGTCTCCATCATATCTCCCCTCTCCAATCTTTCCTCCAAAGTATACATATGAAATCTATAAGTCTGTCCCCTTGTGCCTTATGATGTAGACCACTGACCATTTTAGTAGCTTTCCTCTGGTACCGACTCCATCCTTAGTATTGATGTGGTACCAAAAGATGAGAGGGAAGAGCAGTAGACTCCCAAATCAATGGACCAGGAGAAGAGGAAATAAAAAACCCAAAAGTTTGTTATAACTCAAGTCCAATAAGTGGAGGAGTAGCCCACTGGTTAGTACAGCAGCCCACGAGTCAGGGGGACTGGATATGATTCGGTGAACCAAAAAACGGTAAAAAATAAATCAACCTCAACAACCCCTTAGATTCAGACCCTAAATTCCCTAGGGGTTGTTGAACTGGATGTGGCTCTGGGCAAGTCACGTAACCCAGACACAAAATAAGCACCTGTATATAATATGCACATCACTTTGATTGAGATCAGAGAAAGGTCCAACATGTAGGAGTGGCTATTTCTCTGGTACTACAAAGATCTCCCATTCGCCAGAGGTTTCAGCTTGATCACCTGAAAGGGATCAACCCTTAACATTTTGTCATTATCTGAGCAGTGCAACCAAGGCATCAATATTCAAAGCAGCCATGGCAAAGAGACCCAAGGAGGTTCCTGTTTCCATCTCTCTAACAGCAGCCCTGCAGAGACCTTGGTCATACCCAGAGAATACAGAGACACCCTCACTAAGCTTCCACAAATTAAAAATAGAAATACGACCGAATATGTAGACAAAAATGAACCACTGCAACACCAGAGAAATAGAAACAGTTTCATTTACCCATATGCTGTGTGCAAAGTATAAAATGGCAGGCAGATATAAATACCCAAATCTGACTTACTCCAGTCACGGAGAGAGATAAAGGCCAGATACCCTCTCTCCCCTCCCAGATCTCAGTTCCACCTTAAACAAGATCCATAGAATCAGTTGGGTTTACGTAGTTTTCACTGCTTGGACTAGTTGTTGGCCTCTGGCTTTACCCACTGCCAGCAAAAACTGGGTGTGGAGATCCAAAGATCTGTAGGACAGTGTGAAAGAGTAAGGGGTTTAGGAACATTTAGGGCCTTCGTCATTGGACGCACTAACTAGCAGACTAGCTGAATGGTGTTTCCACACCCATTCTTTGCCCTGACAAACCCTTCCCCAAAAACCCCCTGTGCTTAACACATGCAGATGGCAACGTAAGAACCTAAGAATTGCCGCTGCTGGCTCACGCGGCGGCCCCCAGGTCAAAGCCCAGTGCTCTAGATGAGTCCAGCCTCACCTGCGTACGTTCCAGTTGAGCAGGAACTTGTCCAACTTTGTCTTGAATCCCTGGACTCACAAACTCTTTAGTGCATCTTGCGTTTGGCCATTTTTTCCGTGTTAAGTCATGTTAGCATTTTAACTCCTCTTAGTAAAAAGGCTGACAATTCTCTTTGCTGTCTCTGGTCCTTCTTATTCAAAGATGCCTTCAATTTATCTTAGCTAGATTTCCTTTCACCAATCCCCTTCCAGACTGTTTTATCTATAAGTGTCACTCTGTCCTATCATAAAATGTATTTCTTTCTCCTTTGTAAAGCCTTTGTGAGTTTTCATGTAGCTTGTTAAAACCCTTTTCTGCTTTCTACATGCTTAGAAATTGGAAAGGCAATTTGTCAAACTTGATTCCAGGATCTCTGTCCATTTGCCATTTCTTCCTCTACATCTATCTGATATTACACTTCTCCCTCCGTATTTGCTGTGATAGGGGATTAACAGAACTGAAAATACAGAAAAAACCGCAAATAACTTTTTCATGTTATTTGCAGTTTTCTATTAAAAACCATTGTGAATACGGTGAAACCGCGAATAACATGGCGGGAGACCTGGCCTGCTCCTGAAGGAGAGGCAAAACACGGTGAAGAAAGTGATTTCTCTCTGCAAGCTGATGTAATCTGGGGGGAGGAGCCAGCAAGCTAAAAACCGTGAATGCTGAAACCGTGAATACAAAGGGAGAAGTGTAGTCTTTCACTTTTAGTTTTCTTCCACTGGAAGTGGAGCAGGAGGATCATAGTTTCAGGAACTTGTCTGCCATTTAGCGATTTTTTTTTTTGGTGAGTTAGTTTCAGATACAGTGCGTATTTTCCTGTCCGTGTTTATAGCTGATGTAATGGAGGGTTAGGTGACTTACCCAAGATCACAAGAAAGTACAGTAGGGTCTGAAGTATGGTTACTCATATGGCTCCAGAAAAAGGACGGATTGAGACATCCGGGTTTTACTTCCATTGAAAGCAATGGAAGTAAAACCCGGATGACTCAATCCGTCCTCCTTTTTCTGGAGCCATAAGGTAACCCTAGTCTAAAGCGTGCTTCCCTGGCCACTCCTCCACTATTGCTACATCGCTTTCGAGGGAATTTGAAGTCATGCAACTTCCCCTTCACTTCTCTCCACCCCCAGTCCTACATCTCCTGTCTATGAGGGGGTGCTGAAAAGTTCTCAGCCCAACCATGACGAGAATGACTTGGATATGGTTCAATCAATGTCATGATATCAAACAATGTCAAAACATAGAACTTAATTTCTGCAAATTGGCCCTTAACAAAATAAGATTTCACTCTTTTCAGCTCTAGTGGTAAAATACCGCTCAGAATTTAGGAAGTTGATTGGTTGGGCTGAGAACTTTTCAGCACCCCCTGGTATGTAATAAAAGTGAGCCAAGTCTAGGACAATCAGGCCATTGTGACATCACTGATGAGGTTGGCTCTTATTGGTGGAATGAAGCATTATGACATCACAATCTCAGCTCTGGTTACCAGTGACTGAAACTCTTCACACTAGGAGGTGCTGTTGAAAAGTTCTCAGCCCAGCTAAAAAGAGAATGAGGTGGATGTGGTTCAACCAGTGATCTGAAACAAAAAAGATACGATTCTTTTCAGCTCCAGTGGCCAAATTAAGGCTCAGAATTCAGGAAGTTGGTTGGTTGGGCTGAGAACCTTTCAGCACCCCCTCGTACTTCCTTTCCCCTCTCCCCCACCCCATCCTCAAAGGTTCCAGCCTCTTTTTGTTCTTCTTTTCCCTTCTCCCTCTCACTAGAGTCCAGCATCTCCCCTCTGGATCCTTACTCTACCCCTCCCCCTCGCCATGTGTCCAACTAAACTTTATATACCAGGTCATCAACAATTAAATAAAAACTAAAGAAAGTATGTTTGGCAAATAGAAAAGATTTTAGAAATTTACAGAAAGATTGGAAAGAACTGGAGCTCCTCAGAATTAAGGGGAGTTCATTCCACAGCTTTTGCCAATGGTCCATCTAGCCTGATATCCTGTTTCCAGGCGCAACATTCCAGTGGCTTTTCCCCCATTTCTGCCTAAAAAGAAAGACATCCAGAAACCTATTCCTGTGATAGGCCACTAGCTCATTAGAATACAGAAAATGCCTTGGAGTTCAAAAGCCAAACCAACGAGAGGGTCTGAGTCCTACCAGACCGCAGAATTTGGCTAGACTAATGCCTCGGAGGTGAGTTTTTTCCCCATGAGAATTATGCAGTGATTAAAAAGGACACACCCTGTTCATTCACCTTCGGTCCCTCAAGTGGCCAGAAACGAATGGCCAAATCGTGCAGTGCTTCCTGAGCCTACAGCTTTTCCGAGCTGGAAAAAAGTGCCAAAATGTGGAGTTTCTTGCAAGATGGCCTCCGACTGAAGAGATGCTCAACTGGGGACAGTTGAGATGAGGAAGAAATCAGTCCCCCTTAAGCACACTCTCTTCCAGAGCCACATTAAGAAGCCTTGGCCCGGGGTAGGAAAAGACAGGCCCAGAGTTATATGTTTGAAGAACCAGAAAGGGGAGGCAGGAGAAGCTTTTATCCTGCAAACTGTGTGCACACTGTGGCTCTTCTGTGGTCTGCTAGGAACCAGACCCTCTCGTTGGTTTGGCTGAGCTAGTGGCCTGTGATAGGAACAGGTTTCTGTCTTTTTTTGACTCCCCCACAATTAAAGAGTTGTGTTCACTTTTAAACCATGTCCTGTCTGCGTTTCTAAAGGCTTCTTGCCCTACAACTACATCTGTTATGAAACCAGACCAGGACCAGGCCTGATGAGCTGAGCTCCGAAACAAAGACTCCTAAATTAGGCTCTTAACATTGTCCTCTATTTTAAGCCCAACATAGGATCCTATGGGCCAGGTGGTGAGTGTTTCTTTTAAGCATTGGCCGCCACAGCTGAATTAAATCCAGATATTCAGTGTCTGTTGGTGCAGCCAATGCCAGCCCTGTGCTAACTCTACTCCTCTGTGGTCTGCCTTGGCACCATCCAGATAGCATGAGGTGGTTTGTAATCATTACAGAGAAGGTGATCTGCGGCACTCAAAATCTTTATTGTAGTGAAGACTCGACACGTACGTGTTTCGCTGACCCACTGCTCAGCATGATGGATAAACTTTTTACTGGTTGTTGTAGCTGCCTTGCGAGGCAATTCGTTTATTTGACTAAAGCATAAGAGAGAAAAGCTGCAACACACTGTTTCATATTGAGACTCAAACACATACGTGTCGAGTCTTGACCGCAATAAAGAAATTGAGCATCACAGGTCACCTTCTCTGTTTTCTTTGTGTCTCTGCCTTGATAAGGTGGGATCTCCTGTTCGGGATTAAAGGAGTCAAGATCTTCAGTCAATCTTTGGTCTTTAAACTCTCTTAACTTTGGAATGATCTCCCCTCTTTTTTTTAAGGAGTTCCAGTTCGTTTCAATTTTTCCGTAAATCTTTAAAAATTACTCTATTTGCCAAACATTTTGAAAATTAATTCTTTTGAAATTTTGCTATTATCTTTTATTTATCATTCCCTGTTTATTTAATTGCGATAAACCGAGTCGAGCCTTCTCAGAATGATGACTCGGTAGACAAAGTTAAGCTTTAGTTCAGTTAAGTTTGTAATCATTTTTAACACATGATTCTTATAAAGCAGCTGATATTTGCTGACTGGGGCCCATCAGGTATCAGAACTGGGAGAAGTGCTTTTCAATATCAGCTCGCTAACCCCTACTTTTACAAAAGTGCAGAAGAGGTTTTAAGGGCCGGCACGCTGAATGCTTTGCGTTGCTCTTACACTCAAAGGAACTCTATGATTGTCAGGAGCAGCGCGGCCCATTCAGCACGGCTCACCACTAGCGCAGTTTAATAGAAGAGGGGGTAAAGCATTCAATTGTTCTATCCTTTGTTTTCTCTCTCTCCTATAGACCATGTATTTCGCCCCCTTCTGTCATTTTGGTCATCTTGTCCATGTCCCCTTTGGGGGTGGGTCATTAGAGTGGGCAGACTTGATGGGCTATAGCCCCTTTCTGCCGTCATATTCTATGTTTCTATGTTTCTATTTACTTGTACTCCGCTTAGAAATCCAATAAGCGGAATATCAAATTTTAATAAAACTTGAAACATTTAAAAATTATGCTCCTAAATCAGACATGGGCAACTCCAGTCCTTGAGGGCCGGAATCCAATCGGATTTTCAGGATTTCCCCAATGAATACACAAGATCTATTTGCATGCACTGCTTTCAATGCATATTCACTGGGGAAATTGAGGACCGGAGTTGCCCACCCCTGTCCTAAATTAATTTGCTTAGATTTGAGCCTAGTGCTGAAAATCTACCCCTGTTGCCACCACATTTGCCCAGAAACTTTGGAGCATAAACTCTGAAAATGTGTTTTTACCCGCATTGTCTGTCTTCCATGGTAAATTATTCTGGGGGTCTGCCCAGGCCTCTGATGAGAGTTTGTACTGAATAATCCAAGCATCCATTGCCTGTCGGGTTGCTCTGCTCCATGCTATCAGCGGGGACGATCTTTTCCTTCTGGTTCAATTGTCCTGTGACCCAAGGATGGAGGGAAAAGGGAAGGGTAGAGCTCACACTGCTGCAGAAAACATTTCAATATCTGGCCACAGGATAAATTTATCTTTAAAGATGCCTTACTTGGGGATCTGACACCCCATCCTGTGACTCTCTCTATACCTCTATTAGAGCTGCTGATGCCCTGGTGATGCTGGGGTCCTTTCTAAGACCACAGTGGATGTTGGGGGAGCTCAGTTACCAGTATTGGAACAGATTTCTCTGGACATTTTGGACGTTTCTTTGTCTTTGGCTCTTCCAAAGCGGCTCTTGACATTGAAACATTATCACTATTCCTCAGACTCAAAATATTTTTGCTTCTTCTGTGTTTTGGAATGGGGGATTAAGATCCTTTGGTGAAATCTGTGATACCAGCACTTCTGGGCTTGGTAAAGAATTTAGGGAGACCCAATAACCTTGGAAGCTTTAAAGAAGATAATGGCACATATCGAACTGTCACTGGAAAATTTCTGAAGTTCAAATGAATGCAAAACACCGTAAGGGGCAGTTTCGCTGTTTGTCTGTATAGTGAGTTCTTACAGTTTGTTCTAATGCTGTTCCATAACGAAGACAAAATTTGGAAAACTTATTTTCCTGAATTCATTCCTTTGCATTGTTTGAGCTAATTCATAGATATTTCGTTGAAGAATTGGGTTTAATAAGGTGAGTTTGCAACTCCCTACAAAAGTTTTTCCATATTCCAAATCCTATGAAATTGGGTAGCAATAGTCTCATAGAAGTCTTCTTCTGTGAATGGTCTCAATCCTGATATGATGATATCTGAAGATCTTTTGTTATCATAAGAACATAAGAATAGTCTTACTGAGTCAGACCAAAGGTCCATCAAACCCAGTAGCCCATCCTCACGGTGGCCAATCCAGGTCACTAGTACCTGGTCAAAAACCAAAGAGTGGCAACATTCCATACAGAATCCCTAGGAATAGCAAGATTCCAGAATCCCAAAGAGTAGCAACATTCCACGCTACCGATCCAGGTCAAGCAGTGGCTTCCTCCATATCTTAATAACAGACTATGGACTTTTCCTCCAGGAACTTGTCCAAACCTTTCTTAAAACCAGCTACGCTATCCGCTGTTACCACATCATCTGGCAACGCATTTCAGAGCTTAACTATTCCTTGAGTGGAAAAAAAATTCCTCCTATTGGTTTTAAAAGTATTTCCCTGTAACTTCATCGAGTGTCCCCCTAGTCTTTGTAATTTTTGATGGAGTAAAAATTCGATCCACTTGTACCCGTTCTATTCCACTCAAGATTTTGTAGACTTCAATCATATCTCCCCTCAGCCGTCTTTTTTCCAAGCTGAAGAGCCCTAACCTTTTTAGTCTTTCCTCATGCGAGAGGAGTTCCATCTCCTTTACCATCTTGGTCGCTCTTCTTTGAACCTTTTCTAGTGCTGCTATATCTTTCTTGAGATAGTTGCATTACTGCAACATCGCGACATAGCAGTAATAAGGAATATATGTTCTATACTGCTTTCTGTGGTACAATCAAAGTAGCTTGCATTTATTATATTGTAATCTAATTTACTAATTAATTTCTATACCACATAGCCAAAAAGTTCAATGCGGTTTACAAAAATTTTTAGAACACCATACAAAAGGATCAGAATAACTACAAACTAAACAGATGAGTTTTAAATTTCTTTCTAAACTCACAATAAGACTTGGAAGTAATTTCTCTGTCCCTAGTGAGCTCACAATCTATGTTTTGTACCTGGGGTAATAGAGGGTTGGGTGACTTAGCCAGGGTCACAGGGAGCAGCAGTGGGAATTGAATCCTGCTGCCCAGAGGTCGTAGCCTACTCCACTGACTAGTGGACGACTCCTCCACGTCATCAACTGAGGATCAAGATGAAGAAACATTAGCCCAGAATGAATGCTTCCTTCTAGACCAAATGCATAGTGAAACCAACCTCCTTTTGCTGGGGATTTTTCTCATTGGGGAAAAGGTTCTTCGATCCAGACCTGACGGTTGTCTTGCTGTTGAAGGTGAGGTAATATTTGTTCTCAATTTTTCTTTTTCTTCTCCATCTGACTGGATTTATTTGTAGATGAATAAAACGTTTCTAGAAAGACAGAGGATTATGGATAGAATTGTCTCTTGAATAGCTTGTTTGATACATCTTGAAATCAATTTCTCTCTCTAGTCTATGTCTTGGTTGAGCCTAGAGATGATAATTATTTTTTTTCTCTCTCTCTCTCTTTGCCTTTTTTTAAGTTTTACATATGTAAAGTTATTTCACGTGCAGTCTTGGACAAAAAAATATGAAACAATACAAAAGTTAATTGTTAAAATGACACAACCCCCCCCCCCCCCCCCCAGGGAAATTTCTGCTGCTGAAGGTCTTAGTGACTTGAGCTACATTTTGCTTCAGAGGTTGGTGTAGAAATGCAGGTGGATCTCAGGTGATGTTACAAGGTGAACTACTTGGCCATGATCTCTTTTAACTAGTGTAATAAACCACCTGCAGTGGGATATCCCTCATTGCTCACTCCAGGCTGGGTCAGGCTTTTTAGATCTCACACACAGCAGTATTAAGATTATATTCAGATTTCATTAATAATGAAATGTTCATTATTTTTCTTGGAGGTGTCCACAAATTTGAGGACCAACTCCTGTGGCAGATAGGGATAATCAAATAGAGGAATGGAGTCCATCCAATTCCTGACTTCATGTCTGTAATACTGCTAAAATAGAATGGTAAGGAATGCTGTTAATCTCTAGTCTTGGGGTGACACCTGCTGGCCATAAGCAGAAACAGAATTCTCTACAGGCCAAAGCTGTTAAACGAGGTATTTCGGGATAGGAAGAAAAACTGTTAAAGACATGGTAAAATGGGAACTGTTTGACAAGAAATACTGTATCTGAGCTCTACATCTGGCATCTTTCTTTAGCTCTTGTAAAACCTCCACTGAATTCTGACCATATCTCCTATTGCTTGTATTATTATTATTTCAGTGTTTATATACCTCTTATAATCTAAGCGGTTTACATACTCAAGCAGTTGCTCCTATCTATCCTAGAAGGCTCACTCACTATCTAATGGGGGATTAAATGACTTGCCCAGATTCACAAGGTGCAACATGGGATTTGAACCCACAACCACTGCAACTCTGTGGAGTGACGATGTTCCTAAATGGACTTTATTTGAAAGTGTCAAAGTTCCAAAGGTCCACTGAAATCATCCACATAAAAATAGGTTAAGGCTTTTATGTGGATAACCTATTTTTATGTGGATGATTTCAGTGGACCTTTGGAACTTTGACACTTTCAAATAAAGTCCATTTAGGAACCTCATCACTCAACAGAGGGGTTTGGGTTTTTTTTGTTTTTTTTCTCTGGATTTTCTTCTCTGTGGATATTTTGGGGTCAATTCCTTTTGTTTTTTGCTCTAACCACTGCACCACACATTCCACGTCTTGCTGTGTAGCTCTGGAAAAATGAATGATATAGAGTAGAAACCAATATCTTCACAGGATAGAACTCACAAATATCTTATGTGAAAGTGAAGTGCTCAGTCACATTGGTGTCCAGCAGAGCGTTTCATATTTATGTCCTTTGTGGAAAGAAAGCAGTCCTGTTAGCCTTCAAAATTAAGATAAGTTAACAGACTAACAAGGCAGTTAGGTAGACACGAGTTCTGTGAAGAGATGAGGGCCAAATTCTCCAAACTTTAACGCAGTCGATAAACTGTTTGCAGACGGTTTATCCTGCATTGTAGCGGTGGATTATCAAAACGGCTTAGTGCAGTCTTTGGTGAGCTTTCTAGCAGTCTCCGACACTGCCATGCAAATGGGCTCTTGAATATTGAAACGAGCACTCCGGTAGATTCTTCAATCCCTCTATCAGATCCTGTCATTCAAGGATTACAACAATTTCCATCTTCTAGAGGACTTAAATGTGCCAGGAAATTTAGCAAAACTTTGTCATTTAAATTGGTGGAAATTTGGAATAAACTGCCAGACTCTGTTGGTCAGTTACAGCAATTTCGGAAAGATCTAAAAACTTGATTGTTTACGCAATAGTTATTCAGACCAGTTCCTCCAACTATTTAAATATCTATCTAATCCTAACTAATACCGTATTTTCATGCATATAACGCGTGCGCTATACAAGATTTTACAAACCGCGGACTAACCATGCGCGTATTTCCGAAGTGATATAGTCATCGTCATCATCATCATTGCTGATATCCGTGTCATTACCAGGATGAATAGAAAGACCCGTCAACTATAGCCCACAGAGGTAAAAGGTGTAGGGAATAATTGTAATAGGGAGTCTTTTATTCCTTTAGCCCTTAGTTCTGTAGGCCAAAGTCGACCGGTCTTTCCATTCATCCCGGGTCTTTGTTAATCCTTCTACTAGTTTGGTTAGTAGGCCCCTATTCGCCCAGTCGAACTCAAATTGGGGTGGCGGGAGCATGCGCGGTATAACAAAATTTTTTTACATAAATGTCTTGTTCCCGCGTGCTATACGCGTGGGCGCGTTATACACGTATGCGTGTTATATGTGTGAAAATACGGTAGTACTTTTTCCATTTGATCTACTAGATGTTATCTTATTTTTTAATTAATTGTAAATAGAATCGAGTTCCTTCGGGAAATGATTCCGTCTATAAATGGAAGACTAGATTAGATTCTTAAAAATCTCAGTCATTTTCCAAGAGTGATGACAGCTTTTGGCGACAAAAATCAGCGACTGGGCCGGGGGTGCCGGTACAGTGACAGCACTGTTAAAAGTGCATTTTGTGGCATGTGTTTTGACTATGGCTAATGAAAAAAAAATAAAAAATTAAAGGAAGAATCATAAATTGTCTTTTTTTTTTGTGGGAGTAGTAAAAGTACACGCATTATAGCCCCCTCCCTCCCAGCAGCGGGAGAGATGCCCAATCTCTACCACCACCAAGCGACACTCCCCATCCCCCCTTGGCAGCAAGAGAGATGCCCATGCTCTCCTGCTGCCACGCAACACCCCCAGTGCCACTGTTGACTTCCGCCCTCTCCCCCTTACCTTACTTTCAGATGGCTGGCTAGAGGAATGACTACTCCCTCCAACCAGTTGGCTCGCCTCTTCAAAATGGCGGGCCTTCCCCTCCCTGGTGCAGATGCATACATCCGTGGAGGGTCCTAAGGCTCTGATTGGCTCAGACACATAAGGTCCCACCCATAGGAGCGGCCTTAAACAACTGGGCCAATCAGAGAAGGGAAGGCCCTCCATTTTGAAGAGGCAGGGAAGCTGGCCTGAGGAAGTAGGCATCCCTCTGGCCAGCAATCTGAAAGTAAGGTAAAGGGGAGAGGGCGGAGGTCGTCGGAATCATGGGGGGGGTGTTGCATGACAGCAGGAGAGCATGGGCATCTCTTCCGCTGCCAACCGATGCCCCCAACCCTCCTCGGCAGTAGGGGAGATCAGGCATCTCTCCCACTACCGGGGGGGGGGGGGGGTAGGTGTTGGTTGGCAGTAGGAGAGACCACTATCGGGGGGGGAGGTGTCAGTTGGTGGCTGGAGAGAATGGGCATTTCTTCTGTTGTTGGTGGGTGTTTCTTGGTGGTGGGAGAGATTAGGCATCTCTCCTGCTGCCAAAGGGGTGCTGAAGGTGTGTTTCTTGGGGTGCGGGAGAGATTGGACATCTCTCCTGCTGATGAGGGGGGTGTTGGGTGTTTTGTTGCTTGGCAGCAAGAGGGATTGGGCATCTTTCCCACTGTCAGGTGGAGGGTTACTTGCAGCTTGATTTTTTTGTTGTGTATTTTTGCCTTTATTCTGTGCATGTGCCCATCGCTATCACCAGCGATGGGCACATATAAATTTAGCAAATCTTCAATACTCTCCGCCACCCTCATTTGTGTGAGTGTTTTGTGGAGAATGAGTCGCTTTTAAAAAATTGGTACTTTAATGGCCGCAACAGCGGCCCATCGGTTTTTAATACGACTTTTAGAGAATCTAGGCAGTGTACATATATTCTGAATATCCTGCAAAGTCTGTGGAAAGAAAATTACGTGCATGCTCTCAATGTGAAACCTGTTCCAGGACAAATATCTTCACACATTTGCACTTTTTGACCAACTGTGCAAATAACTTTTTCTGACTAAAAGTGGGGCTTGGGACTATATGCATACTCTTGAGAATGTGTCACCCTTTAGTAGGTAAAACTCTGTGTGAAATGACTACCCAGATATACTCATGCCTGTCTATAAGGTGGACAATATTATAAGAGAAAAAGTACAGTTTTACCCTCAGAAATGGCTTTGAAAATTGTTCTGAACTTCTGAGAACTGCAGCTAAATTGCACCACCTGCAGGTCAAAAGGAAGAAGCACACATTTTCTCTTTCTCAGAGATGGATTGCCATGTACATAATATCGAATGCAGGGCTGGATTTTGGACCTCACACTTCACTAGCATGGAAAACTATTAAGCCTAAAGTTTACTTTTTCCTTAATCAAGGGAGCCTGTTAAATGTCATTACATTACAGAGCTTTTAATTCTCCGCCATAGCCTCCTTGGGTTCCAGGCAGATGACCGGAAACAAACCCAGTTAAACAGGCAATATTGGAAAAAAAATCATAAAAACAATCAGTTCAAAAGTGTCTTACATAAAATTGTATTTAAAAGCTTTCTAAAAACTAAATAATTAGTTTCTGATCTAACAAGGGCTTTGTAAGAACCACTTGATGTATGAATATGATGTCACCTAAGTAATAGATTTGATTAGTAGTTGCAGCAAGAGCAGTAGTTCCATGATAAATATTTGTTTAAAGGACTCTTCCAACCGATCTGCTTCCTTTTATGGATCTTGTGCATTGGCTGCCCTATTGCTTTTTTGGATCCCTGAAACTTCGCCGTGTCGAACCTTGGTTCTCCATTTGCCTCATTTCAGCTTTTGAATACATGAGACTGTTCTTCATTTGATTAATACTGAAGTAATCATTTGCATTTATTGGGGGGGGGGCATGTTCAGAATGTCCTAATGCGGGAAAACGTGTGCACCAAAGATTACCACAAATGGAGAGACATAATCAAAAGAAACGTTGAAGTAGGTGCTGATCACCCCAAGTCAGCAGCGACAAAATGTCCATTCTCGAAATGATTTTAAGGCCAAATGGGACAGACACGTGGGATCTATTCACAGAGAAAGGTAGGGGAGGGTCATTGGGGTGGGCAGACTAGATGGGCCGTGGCCCTTATCTGCCGTCTATTTCTATGTTTCTATTTATTTTTCAAAAATCTTCTATCTGGACGTCCAGGTGTTTCATTGTCCAAACCGCCACTACGTCTATCTTTTATACCACATTCTTGACCAAAAATTTGTCCAAGTCCAAAATGTCCAGAACAAGACCTTTTGGATGTGGACTGGACACCCAGACATGGCAACAGAGCCAGGGAGCACCTTACAGGGCACTGCAGTGAACTTCACAAAAGGGTGCCACATAAACATCTCACCAGAACTCCCTTATAAGAACATAAGAACTGCCGCTGCTAGGTCAGACCAGTGGTCCATCGTGCCCAGCAGTCCACTCAAGCGGCCAGCACCCTGAGACTAGCCCTACCTGCGTACGTTCCGGTTTAGCAGGAACTTGTCTAACTTTGCCTTGAATCCCTGGAGGGTGTTTTCCCCTATGACAGACTCCGGAAGAGTGTTTCAGTTTTCCACCACTCTCTAGGTGAAGAAGAACTTCCTTACGTTTGTACGGAATCTATCCCCTTTCAATTTTAGAGAGTGCCCTCTCGTTCTCCCTACCTTGGAGAGGGTGAACAACCTGTCTTTGTCTACTTTGTCTTGAATCCCTGGAGGGTGTTTCCCCTATGACAGCCTCCGGAAGAGCCTTCCAGTTTTCTACCACTCTCTGGGTGAAGAAGAATTTCCTTACGTTTGTATGGAATCTATCTCCTTTTAACTTTAACCTCTCGTTCTCCCTACCTTGGAGAGGGTGAACAACCTGTCCTTTTCCACCAAGTCTATTCCCTTCAGTACCTTAAATGTTTCGATCATGTCCCCTCTCAATCTCCTCTTTTCAAGGGAGAAGAGGCCCAGTTTCTCTCATCTCTCACTGTATGACAACTCCTCCAGCTCCTTAACCATTTTAGTCGCTCTTCTCTAGACCCTTTCGAGTATTACCGTGTCTTTCTTCATGGACGCAGTACTCCAGGTGAGGGTGCACCATGGCCTGGTACAGCGGCATGATAACCCTCTCCGATCTATTTGTGATCCCCTTTTTAATCATTCCTAGCATTCTGTTTGCCTTTTTCGCCACCGCCGCATATTGTGTGGACGGTTTCATTGACTTGTCTATCAGAACTCCAAAGTCCCTTTCCTGGGAGGTCTCTCCAAGTACCGCTCCGGACATCCTGTATTCGTGCAAGAGATTTTTGTTACCGACATGCATCACTTTACACTTATTCACATTGAACCTCATTTGCCATGTCGATGCCCATTCCTCGAGCTTGATTATGTCACGTTGCAGATCTTCGCAATCCCCAGTGTCATGTGGAGCCCCCCCCAAACCACTATACCCATCTGTCTACAACCCCAATAGCCTTTATGGCTGCAGGTGGCAACTATATGGCAGTACAGTAGGCTTTTAACATAAGATAACTTTATTCTTCTATACCGCCATAACCAAAAATATTTCTAGGTGGTTTATACCAAAGAAAGCTGGACAATCAGCGAAATACAGAAATGATATAGAAATACAAAGCGTTCCATAAAGATATAAAATTCAAACATTTATTTAAAATACAATTTTTAGTAACGATGACCTGTGTTAGGAGATGAATTTATCAAACAGCGTCGTCTTAATTGCCTTCCGAAAAAGCAGTAAGACGACATCGCTTGACAAATGCATTTACCTAACCAAGACTGCTGTTTACCTGCTTGAAACGCTAGGGTCCTGTCCAAAAAAGTCTTGTATCTACAACCATTAGTTTTTGGCTAAGTGAATAAGTGGGGGGTTTTGGTGGACTCACCACATGTTCCACCCTGAATGTAGCGGTTAGAATGGCTTATGGGCCTGGGTCTTCCTCTCTATGGTTCAGAAGCCCACCCCTGGCCTAGACTATTTAAGCCACCTCTGTGCAGCTTTACTAGGCTTTCCTATGCTAAGTGCTGATGTTCCAAAGGCAGATAGGTACGTTTTTATTCTAAATATTGTGGGGGGGTGACAGGGTCAGTGAACATGGGAGGTGTCTTTACTTTGTCCCTGCACTTGTTCTCTGGTCACTTTGGCTACCTTTTGGGCACTTCTAAGTGTCTTTACATTGTCTAAGTCACAACGTATAAGTTCCGCCACTCTAGACTTGTCAAACCTTCGATTATCCCTCCAGGACGACTAAGTCTAGGTCGGCCCACATCCCACCCTAACCACTCCTCCAGAAACACCCCTTTCAGCTCTGGACGCACAGTGGGATTCACAGGCCTAAAAAGTCCCTGGACATGTCTAAAAAGCTGTTTCGATTATCGGCACGTGGACAACCTGTTTTTTAGATCGTCCAAGTGCAGGTTTTTAGATGTATTTAAGTTTCGATTTTGAGCCCCATAGTATTTAAATGTATTCAATCGTGTTAATAAAGTCATTTCCTATTCCTTCCCCAATACTCAGAGAACAGCACACAAAACAAAGCTGCCCCTTCCACTGGAAACCTACAATGTGTGATATAATGAGATAAAAGGGAGAGAACTTCCCGGGATGGTCTTCGTTCTCTGCACCATGAGATGGGGATAGAAATGTCTGGCGATGGTCTTTATTTCCTTCAATGAGTGACACATTGATATACAGAATATAAAATAATAATAAGGGATAGAAATGCCTGAGGATGGTCCTTCAGTACTTTCATACACTGAGATACAAAGGATGGGGATGGTCTTTATTCCCTGCAGTGTGATACAATGAGGCAGATGGGATAGAAATGACACAAAGAGGCAAACCTAACCAGAAAGCCCTTAGTAATATCACTTACAAAAATATTAAAAGGACATTCTTTTGCTTTTTTAAATACATTGATATATCTGGTCTGGGCTTCTTTCGGATTTAGAACTCCATAGAAAACCATCTAAAAACAGGTTTCAAAAATAGCAATTTGGACATTTTGCTGCCAAAAATGTCCATCTGCCACTTTTTGAATGTTCTTCTCTTTCAAAAACCACTCCCATAATGTGTGGCTCTGAATTCATCATATTCCTGGGGTCACCTAATAATTTTATCAGTAAGTACAGATGAAAAAGGGATCCTTATTGTCCAAATCGAAAGGCCTTTTTTAAGGATTGCACTGCAAATCTTTCCCACCCTCCAGGCCCCAATAGACGGAGACCAGGAATATACAAGATGCTGCTGAAAAGTTCTCAGCCCAACCAAGAAGAGAATGATGTGAAGCCATGAAACTTACAAGTTGTTCCTCACTTTTCATTTCAATGATATGAAATGCAACAAAAAGTATCAAGAAAAGTGTGGAATCACTTGTAAGTTTCACGGCTCCACATCATTCTCTTCTTGGTCGGGCTGAGAACCTTTCCCAGCCCCTCCTATTGTGATGTCATAATGCCTCCTTCCACCAATGCCTAAGAGCCAACCTCATCGGTGATGTCACAATGGCTGGGTTTCCCTATACTTGGGCCCATTTACTAGATGCATTTGCCTCATTGAAATGAAAAGTGTGGAATAATATGTAAGTTTCATGGCTCCAACTCATTCTGTTCATGGTTAGGCTGAGAAGTTTTCAGTGGCCTTTTGTACTGGAAAATTCAAAATCTTAAGGTTATGGGCTCTAGATACAGTTTCTGTGGCTTCTAATTGCTGTCTATGTAAATTATCTTTCACAACAGTAGACATAATCATTTGCATTTGTACAGATTGGGTTTCAATATTAGTCCATTCTTGTTCAACTTTTCCTCATGTTCTTTAACCATATCAGAAGAATTTGTACAATTGAGCCAAAGTACCTTGAAGGGTAGAGTCCATTTTAAGAACAACAGCCTAGACATTTTTTTAAAGTAATGTGGTTATAGTATCCAGACTAGCCACAGGTGATAACTTTACTGGTAATGGAACTGAAGATAGGAGAAATAAGACGGGATATCTCTGGTGCAAGTATTCCACCTAAGGAAGAAAGAGCGCACAGTTCAGGACACTGTGACCCGCCCAAAAATATAATAGGTTGGGATGGGGGGTGGGGAGAGGTTAATTCACCCAACACGACTGAGGCTTCAGCAGGAGAGCTAGAACTCAAGGTTTTAATGTGTTAATCTATGAGGCCTTTGACCACAGGAGTCCAGAGGATAGAAATAGCACTTCCTCAGCAGGATTAGAGAGCAGAGTTCCTGGCTCCTCAGAAGCTCCAAGGGGGTGTGGTGTGCCCCTTCGGACATATGCCCGTGGCCATATTCCGCAGTAGGGGCAAGATGAAAGAGAGTCCATGTCAGCACCCTACAGGGATTCAAGACAAGGTTAGACAAGTTCCTGCTGAACCAGAACGTACGCAAATAAGGCTAGACTCACTGGTCCTTGACCTAAGGGCCACCGTGTGAGTGGACTGCTGGACACGATGGACCATTAGTCTGACCCAGCAGTGGCAATTCTTATGTTCTTATGTCTGTGTCTGCACAAGTTCTCCAACAGCAGCACACTCTTTCCAGCCAAGTAACACCTAATTGCTTGTCATGCCCCTGACCCGCTCAAGCCCCTCCCACATCCACATCTCATTGGAGTTGGGCACAATAGAAATTAGATGCTTAAGCCATTTATACGCTTTGAGTGTCCCCTAGTCTTTGTAATTTTTGACAGAGCGAAAAATCGATCCACTTGTACCCGTTCTACTCCACTCAGGATTTTGTAGACTTCAATCCTATCTCCCCTCAGCCATCTCTTTTCCAAGCTGAAGAGCCCTAACCGTTTTAGTCTTTCCTCATATGAGAGGAGTTCCAACCTTGGTCGCTCTTCTTTGAACCTTTTCTAGTGCCGCTATATCTTTCTTGAGATAAGGAGACCAGAATTGAACGCAATACTCCAGATGAAGTCGCACCATTGAGCAATACAGAGGCATTATAACATTCTTAGTCTTGTTAACCATCCCTTTTTAATAATTCCTAGCATCCTGTTTGCTTTTTGGGCCACCACCACACATTGGGTGGAAGGTTTCATCGTATTGTCTACGATAACACCCAGATCCTTTTTTTGGGCGCGCTAACCCCTAAGGTGGACCCTAGCATCCAGTAACTGTGATTCGGATTATTCTTCCTGATCACTTTGCATTTGTCCACACTAAATTTCATCTGCTACTTAGATGCCCAATCTTCCAATTTCCTAAGGTCTGCCTGCAATGTTTCACGATCCGCATGTGTTTTAACAACTTTGAACAGTTTCGTGTCATCTGCAAATTTAATCACCTCACTCATCGTTCCAATTTCCAGATCATTTATAAATAAGTTCAATAGTACAGACCCCTGCGGCTCTCCACTGTTTACTCTCCTCCATTGAGAAAAATGGCCATTTAACTCTACCCTCTGTTTTCTATCTGATAACCAATTTCTAATGCAAAACTGAACTTTGCCACCTATCCCATGACACTTTAATTTTCTCAGGAGCCTCTCATGAGAAACTTCGCCGAAAGCTTTCTGAAAATCTAGAAACACTACACCACACGGCTCACCTTTATCCACATAGTTATTCATACTTTCAAAGAAGTCAAGCAAATTGCTAAGGCAAGATCTCCCTTGGCTGAACCCATGCTGACTCCGTCTCATTAAATCATGTTTATCTACATGTTCCACAATTTTATTTTTTTATAATTGTTTCCACCATTATGCCTGGCACTGAAGTCAGGCTTACTGGTCTGTAATTTCCCAGATCTCCCCTTTTTACAAATCGTTGTAACATTGGTCACCCTTCAATCTTCAGGTACTACAGACGATTTTAGCAAGAGAAACAGATCACAAATAACAGTTCAGTAATTTCATGTTAGAGTTCTTTTAGTACCCTGGAATATATACCCTTCGGTCCAAGCGATTTATCACTTTTTAACTTAGTCCATCTTCCAGATTCATTGAGATTTCTCTCAGTTCCTCCGCATCATCACCCTTGAAAACCATTTCCAGTTCAGGTAGATCTCTTACATTTTCCGTAAAGACCGAAGCAAAGAATTTATTCAGTCTCTCCGCTATGGCCTTATCCTCCCCGAGTGCCCCTTTCGCTCCTTGATCATCCAGTGTTCCCACGGATTCCCTCACAGGTTTTTTGCTTCTGATGTACCTAAAAAAATTGTTATAAGTTTTTGCCTCTTTTGCAAGTTTCTCTTCCTATTCTTTCTTAGCTTTCTTTATCAATGCTTTGCATCTAACTTGCCAGTGTTTGTGTCTCTTCTTATTTTCTTCATTTGGATCCTTTTTCCATTCTTTAAAGGATGTTTTTTGGCTCTAATAGCCTCTTTCACTTCACCTTTTAATCATGCCAGCTCTCATTTCCTCTTCTTTCAACCTTTGCTGATACGTGGAATACATCTGGTCTGGGCTTCCACGATGGTATTTTTAAATAACATCCACGCCTGGTTTACAGTCCTAACCTGTGCAACTGATCCTTTTAGCTTCTTTTTAACCATCTTTCTCATTTTATCATAGTCGCCCTTGGATTGTCCATAAAATTTGCATTCTTGATTCTGTCACACTTTATCATGCCTTTTACACCCATCCCTGAACAGACATGCATGAGTTTGCAGATACAGGGAGGGGAAATGCTCCATTTTCTCACACCAGAAGTGTGCACTTTTCAACTTGTTTATATTACTCTGAATAGGGAGGTGAGTAATGTCCTAGAGACCTGGTTTTCACTTCTAGACCTCAAAGTTCACCAGGATCTCTCTAATGAATATGCAAGATAGATTTGCATATAATGGAGGCAGTGGGCGTGCAAAGCTTTCTCATGCATATTCATTAGGGATAGCCTGAACCTCTGACCAGCTGGTGGTCCTCAAGGACTAGGAGAGAAGACAAGGTTTTAAAGTCTTGAAAAACACAGTTTGCCTTTGTTCTGGTAGGTTGGCCCTACAGCTGTCGGGTGTAATAGAAGAATCTTGTGACTGTCCTAAAAGGTGTAACAGGGTGGGGATGGGGGAATCAGGCTAGTATCTTCACCCTGAAAGTCAGGCAGAGCAGAGCTGGCTCTAGGGTAATCGATGCCCTGCATGAAACTCCTTCTTCAGCAATGATGACTCTGGCACATCACCTTTCATTCTCTCTTTCCCCCATGTGCCCAACACCATCACTACTGTCGACTCTGATCATTGGGAGTGAGCGGGGTAGTTTCTTCACCCATGGGGAGGGAACGGGGCACTTCTTTTACCCTGTCTTTAGTCTCGTTCCCTGGGCTCCCTCTTGGTAGCTTTGTCTGAGTTAACGCAGCAAATAATAACAGGGGAGAAGCAGCTTTCATTAGCACAGGAACAGAAACTGCTTCTACCAACCAGGGCTCTGCCAAACCTAGTGCCAGCCCAGTCTGGGGGAGGACAAACTTGCAGCTCGCATTCTCTCTCTCCTGGCTCAGTTTCCCTGTTTGTCTCTGGGCAAATCCAGCAGAAAGAAGATGAAGCCCAGACATCAGAGGGAGGGTGAGGATAAGAGGGCAGGAGGAAGAAGATTAAAAAGAGAGTGAGGAAAGCAGGAGGGATTTCTGCCCCTCCAGGGCCTCCATTAGGAGCAGCCAACGCCCTTTGGAAGCCGTATTGTTAGCTTCTGGGGCTAAAGATAAGGATGATGGGGACCTCTCTCTTCTAGTCCAGGAACCTTTCCAGCCTAAAATCAAAAATAAAAAGGAGGAAGCTGTGACTCACACCTAGCACTCTAGAGGCAGGCGAACAAGATTAGTCATGGGCTGTTTTCATCCTGGACCTGTAGAACCAGCTCAACCACTGCTCAAAAGTAATTCAGTCTCGCTACACCCTGTGGCTGAAACTGAAGCGTCTCAGAGAACCTTTGCATCTGTACCTAAGTCTGGCAACTCCAGCGTCCTCGTTCCTACAATCGATATGGATGCTAGAGACGACATGGTTAGGGTTATCTTATGACTCCAGAAAACAAAAGAGGACGGATTGAGACATCCGGATTTTACCTCCATTGCTTTCGGTGGAAGTAAAACCCGGATGGCTCAATCCATCCTCCTTTTTCTGGAGCCATATGGTCAGCCTTCTCTTATGTGATTTTCTCTGGTGATGTCACAGCCGTTCTCAGAGTGAGCTATGACATCACACAATGAAAGCAGCCTAACACTTACTCCTAATCAGACACATGAGTGTATAACACCATCTGAGAGATAAAATGTTTCTACCTTTGTGCTATCAGAGCTCATAAAAACCAAATGGGCTTTTCTTTTGAGTATGTGTGGTGGTTCCTGAGCAAATTCTTCTGCATTATTTCATCATATAGAGTCTGTTATAGGGGAAAACACCCTCCAGGGATTCAAGACAAAGTTGGATAAGTTCCTGCTAAACTGGATGTACGCAGGTGAGGCTGGACCTACTTAGAGCACTGGTCTTTGACCTAAGGGCCGCCGTGTGAGCGGACTGCTGGGCACGATGGACCACTTGCCTGACCCAGCAGCAGCAGTTCTTATGTGTCTCTGATGTATCCTGCTGTCTATGGAGCAAAGTCCATTTTCTTCATCATCAAGCAGGATGAAATCAATCTGACAAGTAGGGAATTATTGCACAGTGGTTGTGATCCTTGGTAGCAGCTCATGAAGAACTCCCAGGGGAACTGACAGTCAAGAGAAGAAGTCTTGCAGAACACCTGTGCAAAGGTGAGGTCTCCAACACACACGGAAGGCCATGTTGCTGCTTGGCTGAGATTCTCTAAAGCCGAGTTCTTCATTGCAACGACCAGAGGCCAGGAGTAGCTCCCAGAGACACCAGATGTGGCCCGTTAACCGTCTTCTCTCAGTACATACTTTCCCACACCCTGTCCAACAGCTGGTTCTGTTTTGTTTTCCTCTAGGACTGTATGGGCCTCAGTGAGCTTGAGTTGTACAATACAAACTCCCATGCTAATCTTACAAGACTGTGTGAACAGCGAAGAAGTTTGGACACCATATGATGTTGAAATAAAACAAACAGGTGTCCCAGAGGCAGGAAGACTCTAGGAAGGGTTAGCAGGGAAAGGCTCATCCAGTCTGCCCATCCGTAGTAACCATTATCTCTTCCTCTCTCTACGAGATCCTACGTGCCTATCCCAGGCCCTCTTGAATTCAGACACAGTCTCTGTTTCCACCACCTCTTCTGGGAGACTGTTCCACGCATCTACCACCCTTTCTGTAAAAAAAGTATTTTCTTAGATTACTCCTGAGCCCATCACCTCTTAACTTCATCCTATGCCCTCTCATTCCAGAGTTTCCTTGCAAATGAATGGGATAGGGTTAGAGAAGAGTATGTTCTGGGGGGAGGGGGAGTCTTGAGAAACAAGAAAAATCTGGAGAGTCAGACTTAACTTTTATTTTTACTTAGGGGGCAGTTCTATAGGCGGGCACCAATGTAAGACACCTAGATGCAGTGTCCTGAGCATAAATTCTAAGAGTAACTGGGTGCCAAGATTCTGTTAAAGAGCATTAAGTGAGCCCGGGGCCAAAGTTACAGGGGGTAGCCACACAGCCTCGTTCCAAAGCATATTCCGCTGCTCTTCCAGGCTGTATTGGCAGAGCATCTGCTGTGTTTCCTTTGGCCATTATCCTAAGTCTCAGGGCCTAGATGGGGATCTGGAAGATCATCCCCATGGTGGTGAATTTTTGCCTGTGGGGAAGGAAGGTCAAATTCTTCTGCTGCACAAGGGGGGGGGCAGGCAAAAGAAGAAATTACATTAGGAGATTTACGGGAAGCTTTCGGAGGCCTGGAGTGCTCTTTTACTACTAAAGTGAATAAAATTATGGAAATATCCATTTCTAATCAGGCCCTAGTTAAACAGAATGAGGAAAATTTAACAACTTATGGTGGGAAACTGGATAATCCAAAGAAGATGATGAGAGAAATGAGAAAAAGTCAGAATATGCTAATTAAGGATAAAAGTTTGATTCATAAACATTTGGAAACCATTGAGAATGTTAATGAAAGATTAAATCTGTGATTTATAACCTTTCCCAAGTCTCCACCGTTATCATCTATGGGCATGGAAAAGAAATATTTCCAGAAGGTTCTTCAGCTATCTAAAAAAAGTTACTTCTTTAGGTCCAGGAAGAGGAGATAATCCAAGGTGTGAAGACACAGTGTAGTTACTTACCTGTAACGTAGGTTCTCCGTGGACAGCAGGATAGTCAGCCACATATGGGTGTTGTCCCAACACCTCCCAATTTGCGGATAAGCTCTCCAATAGCTCAGAGAGATTTTTTTTTTTTTTCTCTGAGCACGTGCAGTGCCCGGGCCCCACTGGGCATGCCCGAGCCCTACCCATTTCCCCCTAATCCCCAGGATGTTCCTAGCTGTGGCCGGGTCGGCCGTATGGGGAGGCGGGTGGGTTGTGTGGCTGACTATCCTGCTGTCCACGGAGAACCTACGTTACAGGTAAGTAACTACACTTTCTCCTAGGACAAGCAGGATGAGTCAGCCACATATGGGTGACTCCCTAGCCGAGGGATGTACCGACTGGACCTGCGCCTTAGCGCTTTGTGCATCCCTCGCCTGGCTGTGGAGGCCGAGCCGGGCAGGGTAATCAGGCAAAGCAGGTAAGGTTGTGGAAACAAGGTTTTAGATAAAGTGCTGTGTTAACTGAGCAATAATACTCACAGAACAGTGAACTGGTCAATGACAATCAATGAACAGTGAGAAACCAACTGGTCCAAAGTGACAATTCGTACTTGCATGTGAGAATTCATACTTGCCTATTCCACATTCAGTCTAGACAGGAGTGCTGGAAGACCTACTTAACTCACAGAACAGCGAAACTGGTCAATGACAATCAATGAACAGTGAGAAAACCAACTGGTCAACAGTGACAATTCTTAACTGGTCAACAGTGACAATTCGTACTTGCATATGAGAATTCATACTTGCCTATTCCACATTCAGACTAGACAGGATTGCTGGAAGACCTACTTAACTCACAGAACAGTGAAATTGGTCAATGACAATCAATGAACAGTGAGAAACCAACTGATCAACAGTGACAAATCGTACTTGCATGTGAGAATTCATACTTGCCTATTCCACATTCAGTCTAGAAGGAGTGCTGGAAGACCTACTTAATCAATATCTATAACACCCTACTTGAACAGTGTTTGTCGATATTTATAACACCCTACTTGATCAGTGTTTGTCAAGGCTGTGCTAGTGGTTGCTGTCCCTCCTGGGAGTGAACCTGTGCTTGGTGAAGGTGTGCATGGAGGACCAAGTGGCTGCATCGCAGATGTCCCCTATTGGTGTGTGGTGCAGATGTGCCGTTGTGTTGGCTATGGTTCTGCGCTGGTGGGCGTTGGCTCCCACCTGCGGTTGATGCTGCGCTTTTCTATAGGTCAAGGGGATGCACTCTTATATCCAGCGCGCGCGCCTGCGTTTGGTGGCCGGAAGTCCCGGTCTGTTTTGGTCGTAGGAGACGAACAATTGAGGCTTGTCTAATCTGCTGCATAGTCAGGGCCCGCACACAGTCCAGGAGGTGTTGCTGAGGTGGCAGTGTGCCTCCCTGTGGGGAGATGTAGAGTGCCGGGAGGCCCGTTGAAGCCGCCTTCGGCAAGAATCGGGGAAGGGTACTGGGTACCACCCTGTTCTCATGAGGGAGTGTGTCGGAGACACGATGATCAGGGTTTTCCCAGCCAGGAATACGGGATCTGCCTCCCCCAAAGGTTTGAAGGGGTCGAGGTGAGATGATGCGGCACCAAGTTGAGGTCCCATCCGGGCGGTGGTGGTCTGACCGGTGGGTGCAGATTGGACAGTCCCTTCATGAAATTTTGTGATTACTGGATGCCTCGACACTGGTTTGCTGTCTAGGCCAGCGTGGTATGCCGTGATTGCACTTAGGTGGACCTTGATGGAAGTGGGTTTTAGGTCCCCCTGAGATAAGCTCAGTATGTACTGCAGGATGTCCGGTATGGGGCAGTTGTAGGGGTCTCGCTGCGTGTCTGTGCACTGGTAGTGGAACCTTCTCCCTTTCAACCCATAGCGTTTTCTGGTTGAAGGTCTTCTGGCTGCCATAAGAGTGTGCTCCACGTCTTGTGGTAGGTTCATCCTCTCATCATCCATGCGGTCAGGGCTAAGGAACGCAGGTCGTGGTGGAGGGGGTAATGAGAACTGCACTGATCTGGAGCGGGGAGAGGTGGGTGAACCGCTATCCCTTGCCAGAACGGGAACCATGGTTGCAGGAGCCCGATCAGGGCAATCATGATCACCGTTGCTCTGTCCTGAAGAATCTTCTGCAGGACTTAGGGTGTTCCAACTCACAGACAGACCGTCGGGGCTGAGATGGCGATGGGTTGATCTCTTTGCGCAGAAGGTCGAGTATTTTGAGTTCGGTTCGGTTGCAAACAGGTCGATGCTCGGTGTGCCCCAGGTGCTGAAGATCTTCTTAATCGCCGCTGGGTTGAGACACCACTCATCGGGATCCAGCTGGTGGCTGAGTCTTTCTGCCAGGTCGTTCTGCTCCCACAGGAGGTAAGTTGCCTGGATGGTGCATTGAATGGAGTTGGAGAACTCCCACATGTGGCAAGCTTCCTTGCATAGCGAGGTTGACCCTGTCCCTCCCTGTTTGCTGATATAGTGCGAGGCCACCTGGTTTTCTGTTTGGGTGAGGACTGCCCTGCCTGTTTGAAGGTTTCGAGGGCATTCCCTAAGGCCCTGAGCTCCAGTGGGTGGGTGGTCAGAGGTTGGGTACACTGGTCTCAGTGATGTCTGAGGTGCCCTTTCAGGGATCACATGAGTAGTCTGGTGTGCTGCACAACAAAGACCGGAGCGTGCTGACAATGAGCTGCTGGCAGGGATGCACTGGGCCAGGGATGTCATGGCGTCGATCTGGTAGTCCCGTAGGACGGCTTTGGTCTGCGTGGTGTCGATGACTGCCTAGATGAACGATATCCCCTGGGTGGGTATCAGGTTGGGCTTCATGTAGTTGATGAGGAACCCCAGTTCTTGGAGGAGGGTTATGGTGGTTAACGGGGCTGCCAGCTGTCGAGATAAGATAGGACGCGCACCCCTTGAAGGCGAGGATGTGCCACTGCCACGCACTTTGTGAACGCTCTTGGAGCCGTTGAGAGTCCAAGGGGCAGGACCTTGTACTGGAGGCGTCTGTCTTGGCTTTAGAAGCGACGATGCCTCCTGTGGGCTGGGTGCATGGGATACTAGCCAATACTCGGGCTGTAACAGGGCCAAGACTGTACCCAGAGAGTGCATCTGGACCTTGTGTATGTATCTGTTGAGCTTACAGAGATCCAGGGACGAGCGTTGTCCTTGTCCATGGTGACGCGGGGGTTCCTGGAGTAGAAACCCCTTGGTGATCTCCTCTGTTCGTCACCGCATCTATTGATTCTGCCGAAGCAGGTCCTCTCCTTGCTGCAGGAAAGTTGGGTCGTCAGGTGGAGGGTGCCCCGCCCACTTGGGGGGGGGGGCGGGAGTGGAGACGAATTCGGAATCCCTGCTTGATGATGCTGAGGGCCCACTGGTCGATGGTGATCCTGGGCCAAGCCTTCGCAGACAATCTGATCCTGCTGGGCCGGAGGGTGGTCAAGGTTCTATTTTTGTCTTGGGGAGAGGGCTGCCCTTGGATGCCCCTGCCCCTCGGGCGGTGCTTGTTTGCGTAGCAGTTATGTTACTGTTGCGAGTGCTGGGGCACAGACTGCTGCCAGTGTGGACTGGCTCAGTTGTGAGCTGGAGTCTCTATTTTATTTTATTTATTTATTTCCTCTCACTGGCCTCCTGATAAAGCCGCATCTGGAACTGGAGCGCAGCAATTCGTGCGCTCAGCATTGCGCCCTCGAAGGTCTTTTTCCCCGTGGAAACCAGGGTTTTTCAGGTCCTTCCCTGACGGGGGTTGGAGGGGGGGGGGGGTCGTGCTGCCCTGTTTCTCTTAAGCTACCGCAATGTCCATGTATGGCTGCTGCGGGTTGTCGAATCCCTGGGCTGGAAAGATCTGGTACTTCAATCCCAGTCTCCTTGATGTTGGTTGCCCTGAGGAGGGAGTCAGCCAAATCTTGTCTCTGCAGTCCAGGAGGTTCTTGTGGACTGGAATCGCCACTGCCTGTGTGAAGTACTGGTACTGGTAGTTCAGGCCTTGTAGTACTCTGTCTTGGGTACTTGTTGTCCCCCCACGTGGATCTTGAGAAAGGCTGTGAGTTTCTGGAGGGACTTGGGGTGAGTCCTCGTTTGTTTGTTTTGTTTTGTTTTTTAGTAAATATTTATTTATTTTTGTGGGTGGTGACTCGGGGCGTGGCTGGAGGCTGGTGTGTAGCTTGTTCCTCCGTTGCTTGGGTGCATGGCATGCTGCTGAACCGCGCCATGTTGTTGTGCGTGGCTCCCTCTAAAGGGGGGCATAGTGGGGAGTGTAGCCCGCTGAGAGAGGAGTGGGTCAGCAGGAGGATTAACTGTGGCTGCTGGTCCCACCCCTGGTGGTTCGCAGGTTCATGTGCTGCTCCACTTGACTGGTTGGGTGGCTCCATGTACCCCACCACCCTTCTCTGTCCTTCTAGAGAGGGGGGGAGAGCCTGCAGAGAGGGGGCAGGATGCACCCCTTCATCTGTGCCAGTGCTCCTGGCTGCGTTTCCCACTGTGCCTGGAGGCAGAGAAAGAGGAGTGATAATGCCTCTTGAGTGGGCTTCTGCTGCTGTACTGCCTATTGTATATTAAACTGTACAGCGCTGCATATGCCTTTCAGTGCTATAGAAATCATGAATAGTACAGAGTCCCTCATGCTAGCTGGAAAAACACTCTGCCTAGGTTTTATGAAGAGCAAACAGCTTTTTAGACTGAGGAGTTTTAAACCCCCACCCTTGGAGAGGCATGGTCTGACATGCCGCATCTCTGAAGATATCAGCACCCTGCTGAGAAAGGCAGACTCCTCTTCCCAACCTGAGAGGGGGAGGGGGAGGGGTGGGAAAGGTGTGAATTGTAGACTCTGCAGGACCCCAAGAGGGAAAGAAACATCGAGTTGGTTTTTTTTTTTTTTTTTTTTTTTCAGCATGTCCTTTATAAGCTGAACTCTGGGGCAGCATGTCTCCTACTGGGGGGAGAGGTCTGCAGGTCCCCTCCAAGGGAAAGAAGCATGGGAGATTCTTTCTCCTTAAATTCAGATTGGGAGGAGGGTGGGGCAGAGCCCTCGGGACTGCAACAGATTATCAGAGGTTTTCCCAAAAACAAGCAGATAGGACTTACCTTTGAACCCCAATCGTCTCCCTTCAGAGGCCGGCTGTAAGAGGCAGCATGCCGTCTGGAGGGTGAAAGCCCCGATCTGTTGCTTGCAGAGGCTGTGGATTTACGCAGCAGCATGCAAGACTCCTATCGGCTGCCCTGCAGAGGATGGCTGCGTGGCAACATGCAAGGATTCCTGGAGAGATCTCTCGGTCTGGCGAGACTCCTATCGGCTGCCCTGCAGAGGTTGGTTCTAAGCGGCAACATGCAGGGACTCCGGGAGATATTTCTCTACCGGGCCAAGTGCAGGCGGGGGGATTAGCTGAGCCAGGGCATCCTGGAGGCTCCTTGCCACTGTAGCATGTGGATCCCCCGCTGCTGCATTTTGATGAGGATGGCTGCTGGAGGAAGATTCTCGGGCCTCACTTCTCTTCATGCCCTGCGGAGGCTGGCTGTCAGCAGCAACATGCAAGAACTCCTGGAGAGATCTCTCGGTCTGGTGAGACTCCTATCGGCTTCCTGCAGGGGCCGACGGCTAGCGACAGCATGCAGGACTTCCGGGAGAGATTTCTCGACCGGGCAAGTTGCAGTCGGGGGGGTTGACTGAGCCAGGACGTCCTGGAGGCTCCTCACTGGATTCGTCTGTGGATCCCCCGCTGCTACGCTCCGATGAGGATGGCTGCTGGAGGGAGATTCTCGGGCCTCACTTCTCTTCATGAAGTCTCTCAGTGCCCTCTTCCTTAGCTTGCGTGCACGTGGTGACATGTGCGCACAATGCAAGCCACACGGAAACCTCGAGCGCCGGATCCAATCAGTGGGCGCACAATTCATGAGGATCCAGTGTGTTCATCCTCCTCCTGCATCCCAGTCGTTTCTTTAGATGATTCAGGCATCTTCAGGTTGAGTAGAAAAGTTGTAATGGAGAGCTGTAGAAAAATCCGACCGATGGGAACGGGCGGAAACTAAAGACTGGGGATTAGGGGGAAATGGGTAGGGCTCGGGCATGCCCAGTGGGGCCCGGGCACTGCACGTGCTCAGAGAAAAAAAAAAAAAATCTCTCTGAGCTATTGGAGAGCTTATCCGCAAATTGGGAGGTGTTGGGACAACACCCATATGTGGCTGACTCATCCTGCTTGTCCTAGGAGAATTCCTTGGACTTTTTGTTAAATTAAATTATTTTCCTTTTAACCAAAATAAACATATGGACCTAGCTCATAACATACTGTAACTCTTCAGTAGATGACCATAAACACCATAACAATTTAGACTACAAAACAATTTTCTCTTCCCATCTCTCCTGCCCTCTCCCCACCATCCTATACTTCTCCTATTCCTCCCCCCCCCCCCCCCCCCCACACACACACATACAGAGAAGTTGGGCCATGGTATATCCCAGTGTATTCAAGTGGGAATGGCAACTGGCAGAACACTTTCTTTATTCTCGACTTTCCAAAAGTTCAGGTCTGTTTCTCCTCAATGCTGTAAGTTTAGACATAAATAGGGTTAATCTTTGTCAACACTGTAGACAGGCCAGGAATATCGGTTTGCTTCCATACCAAGGCCAAGACCAGGTGGCTCGCTGTTGTCGCATGATGGACCAGTCTGTGACCCCATATTAAGCAGGCATCTGGCTATATTCTTATCAAGTGGTACAGCTAGAATTTCAGTCAAAAGAGTCATAATTTGGTTCCAGAAAACACAGCCACCAAACTTACAGCAATGTGCCTTGCTTCCACAGTTCCACCAACAGAGAGCGTTCTCCTGGTCATATATGGATTGAGATGAACTAGTGGTAGAGCATTTTACAGCTGTTTACTGCCAGGCTGCTAGCAATAGATATTGTGAGAGACTTCATAGGCTCTTCTCCCAGTTCTTAGTCTCTCAGGTAGAGGGATTTGTGATAACATTGCAATATAAAATCTAGTAATACACATCCAACCATTCCCCCTGAGGCTGCCCTTTCTAGGGAGGTTTCCTCTAATTGGAACTCCCCCTAAAGTCTACGCCATAAAAAAATCCACCATTTGTCTGCAAGAGAAAAAGTCCCATTACCCAAGACCATACTCTGCCACTAAATCCTTATAATCCACTAGTTCTCCATGCTCTACTAATTGACCCAAAGAACAGAAGCCTTTACAATCCTATCCCATGACTCTCATGAGAAACTTTGTCGAAAGCTTTCTGAAAATCTAGATACACTACATCAACTGGCTCATCTTTATCCACACCTTCAAAAAAGTCAAGCAAATTGGCAAGGCAAAACTTCCTTTGACTGAAACCATGCTGACTGTGTCCCCTTAGACTGAAACTATATTTGTCTATGTGTTCTGTAATTTCACATCTCTCTTGTACGTAGACAAACATGATTTAATGAGACAGAGTCAGCATGGGTCGATTTTTCACTCTGTCAAAAATTACAAAGAACATAAGAGTTGCCTCTGCCGGGTCAGACCGGAGGTCCATAATGCCCAGCAGCCCGCACCCGCAGCGGCCCATCAGGTCCATGGCCTGTTAAGTGACCCTGTCTTTCCTGTACCTATCTCTATGTCTATCTGTCCCTGTTTTTCCTATACCTATCTCTATGTTTATCTGTACCCCTCAATCCCCTTATCCTGTAGGTATTTATCCAAACCTTCTTTGAACCCCTGTAGCGTGCCCTGCCCTACCACAGCCTCCGGGAGCGCGTTCCATGTGTCCACCACCCTCTGAGTAAAGAAGAACTTCCTAGCATTTGTTCTAAACCTGTCCCCTTTCAATTTCTCCGAGTGCCCCCAATAAAGTTTTACAGCCACACTCAAAGTGGTTTATACACAGGTATTTCAGGCGTTTCCCATCTATGTTCTGGTGGGCTCACAGACTATCTATAATGTACCTGGAGAAGTGGAGGATTGGGCGACTTGCTCAGGGTCACAAGGAGTAGCATGGGTGGTAAGGCTGTAGCTCTAACCACTATGCCACACTCTCCTCCCTAGTTAAGTTCAGGAACGCGTTGCCAGAGGTTGTGGTAAGAGCAGATAGCGTAGCTGGTTTTAAGAAAGGTTTGGACAAGTTCCTGGAGGAAAAGTATTATTGAGAAAGACACAGGGGAAGCCACTGCTTGCCCTGGATCGGTAGCATGGAATGTTGCTACTCTTTGGGGTTTGGCCAGGTACCAGGGACCTGGAGTGGCCACCGTGAGAATGGGCTACTGGGCTTGATGGACCATTGGTCTGACCCAATAAGGCTTTTCTTATGGTCTTAGGTAAGTGGGGTGCAACTCCTTGGAGCTCCACTAATACAGGGTTACGACCACAAAAGAATAGGAAAACATTCTACTATCATCAATAATCAAAAGGCAATGTATGCAAAATATCTAACAGTATTTTATTAAATGAACCTTCAATATCTGCACTTTATTGGAAAATACATACTTCACTAATAGCTAAACACGTAGACTTGGATGTAGTCATCTCCCAACAGAAGCATTCAATGTCTTCTTGCAATTATGTTCTGATTTATTCTTCTTTTTCAATAAAACAGACTTGACATAAAATGTCTTTTTATCAATGTGTCTTTGCTGAGTGTGAAAACATAAGTTACCTATAGCTATAATACCAACAAATTTGCTCCATTAAGCAAAAATAATAGCAAATTTTAAGAAAAATGGAGCTTTATGTAATCAGTGGCTTTGAGGGACCCCAGGATTGGCTTTAAACATTTTTTTTTAATTATTTTCTCAAATTCATGGGAAAATCTTCAATTTGCACAGTTTTCCAACTTTAGGTTTTCCTGGCCAAACCTATTGGGAGGTGATATTGAAAAGAACCTCCTCTCCCCCTTCTTTACTATGCCGATTGCTTTCTGGAGTGCTAAATACGCCAATGCTCATTCTATGACCTTTGGAGCATTTAGGACTCTGGGCCACGCTAGAAACCTCTACTGTGGCTTAGTTCAGTAGAGCTTCACAGTTTGAACAAAGAAGTTGAGTGGATGACGTTGGTCTGATGTCAGGAATAATGAAAAGATGCCACAGCCATGTTCACAGTAAGACGAAATGTCAATAAGAGAGTTTCATAGGGCTTTGGCCTTCTTGAAACAGCCTTTTCTGGCGAAATACAAATTCATGAAGTGGAAAAAGGATGACTTTGTTTATAAAAGTGATAAAATTTTAAATTCAGGATGGGTGAAGAGGTCTTGGTGATAAACTCTGGCAAATTATAACCTGTTAACTGTCCATTACGTATGTTAACCTGTAATCCGTTGTAAGATGTTTGGGGAGAATGAAATAAATAAATATTTTTATTACCATTTCGTTGAGAATCTCACCTTTGATGGTCCTAAGACAGCAGGATATGTAATATATTTAGACATTTATGATCTGAAAAGTATAAGGCGAGCCATCCTATGCACTGGCTCTCTGCTTTCTGAGCAAATTGAACCTTTCTGGAAGCTTCTCTGCACCTGCTACTCTTTACTGGCAGAGCATGATTTGATTACGAGTCCTGCAAGCTCTGGGCTGGGAGGCAGAAGCTCCGACCATTAGTCTGGCAGTACCCCACACATTAACACGTTACACTCCCGAGAAACATCCCTTGGCAAAGTCTCCAGTGATCTGTTTATAACCAAAAGCCTTTGCTCTTTCCTGCTGCTGTTTTTGAATCTGTTCCTTGCATTTGGATTTCGAGGCTCTGCTCCATTTTGGTTGTCTTCTTATCCCTCTCTTTGGATCTTTGTGTCCCACCGACAGTGGGATAGTGGTGGAGCTTCTGGGATCTTTCCTGCTTCCTCCACTGGCTTCTAAGACCATCTGTATGATGATAACGCCCAGGTCGGGTTCAGTCTCTACCCTAGAAATTCCATCCAAGACCCAGCCTCAATCCCCAGCTTACTTAGCTGACATTGCTGCCACCACCCAAAGCCACTTCCACTCTCTCCCTCCTTTCTCCATTTTTACGGATAATACAGTCAGCCTCTCTTGCTCTTCCTTTCAACCAGTTTGGTCCTTGACCAATTGACAGAGGAAGAACAGTGTTAGCATGTCTATATCTGTCAGAGCACTGTATGGATATCTTAACTCAAGGAATGGTGTTTTGACTCCCAAAAGGAAGTCAGGAAATGTATTAAGTCCAGTAAAAAGATAGAACTTAATATTTACGAGTTTCTGCACTGAGTCTACTTTATCCTGCTTCCATGTTTCTTTTTTTTTCCATGTCTCTGTATGGCGCTGCCTCTATCTGTACCCTTCTATTTCTCCGTTTTCCTGTCTTGCTCTATTTCTGCCTTGAGGTGCTTGCATTTCTGTGTGTTTGTCTACATTTGTGTCTCTGTCCTTGCCTGGATCTATGTATTTTTCTAGGTGTGTTCATGTCTATCCTCACCTCTCTGCATTTCTGTGTCTGAATATTTGCCGAGTGTCTTCATGTCTCTGTACACGCCTGTCTCTCTGTTTATATGTGTTTTTCTAAGTGTGTTGGTGTGCTTGGAGTCTGTGACTGTGTCTTTTGTGTTTCGAGGACTCATGTGGTTTATGTTCTTCATCTGCGTGTGTCTATGTTTCTCTGCACGTCTCATGGGTGAAAGATAAAACAAGACGACAGCTTTCTGCTTGCTACCCTTGACCCCCTCCCATCCCCTCAGTCCTCTGTATTTATCCACCACCTGAACTCTGGTCCATGAAAGCTCATGGCTCAATAAATTGAGATTCTTTGTGTCTTTGGTTGCTTGTTGAGTATCTCTTGAAAAGTCTCTTTGGCCCAAGCAAATGCTGAGGGAAGAGGAGGGGGCCTGCCGGTCCCCGAGCTTGCACCCTATTAGCAATGCCAGGCAGGGAGGAAAGGCTTCAGGATGCTTGAGCAGGAAATGTTTTTGATCCTGTATGCCACAGCCTGCCTTTCCCCTGAGCACTGCAGCCGCGCCCTGCAGGCTGAGTTATTTCTAGCCCACTGACACACCCTCCACTGTGCCTCAGGACCAGAAAGCTGCCTCTCTGCTCCTCCATATTGTGCTGGGGACAGATAATAAATCCTGGCATGCTATAAGGTTGCCCCAGATGTTTGGCAGGCTGCTGGAGGGGTTTGCCTCCCACTTTTTATAGAACTAGAACTACCCTTGATTACCAAATCTTATTCTGGCTCCTCTGCCACATGAATTATTTCTATAGCGCTACCAGACGCACGCAGCACTGCACAGAGTCACAAAGAGTAAGAAAACAGTCCCTGCTTGAAAGAGCTTACAATCTAAACAGACAAGACAAACAGGATGTCATGGATACAGTTAAGGGGAACGGTTAATCTGCTGGCTGGGTTGGAGGGCAGAGGGGAGTAGAGGACGATCAAGCCATTGTGACATCATTGGTGGAACGAGGCATTATGACATCAGAATCTCAGCTCTGCTTCCCAAAGACTGAAACTCTTCACACTACTACTATGAATGATTTCTAGCTCGCCACCAGAGGCACACAGCGCTGTTCAGAGTCCCTGCTCCAAAGAGCTTACATTCTAAACAGGATATCATGGATACAGTTAAGGGGAACAGTTAATCAGCGGGCTGGGTTGGGGGTCAGAGAAGTAGGGTTAAGGATTGAAAGCTCTGTCAAAAAGATGGGTTTTCAGTCTGCTTTTAAACAAGGGAAGGGGCCCCGCCCTTACATCCAACGCTGGCTCCCCTATCCACACAAACACATTAATTCCTGAACACTTTGCACCAGACAAGAGCACATATATATCATTTATTTTCCAACTGAAATGTAACCAAAGCTCCTTGGATGGGTAGGTGTGTCTCTATATGGATCAATTTGCCAACACTGGCATCTTTTCCCTTAAGCGTTGATAACTTATTTATGGCACAAATTTAAATATATGGTTTATAAACCTTCTTTTCCTGAGTGGACATCAGTATTCCCCCTTATCCTCACAATTTTAACCCATCACTTTCCTAATAAAATGTTTACTAGAAAAATATGGAAAAAAACAAAAAACCTTTGCTGCATTTAATAGAGCAGTCTGAGAAAATTAATGTCATGACATAGAGGATCTGTGAATGCTTCCGTGAAGTATTAGGAATTGCATTTCCTGGAATTTTATGTCCTTCTTATCCCAAGTGACAGCCTCTCCTGAATGGGGGAGATCTTTCTGCTAATTCTGCACCAAACACAGGGTCTCAGTTAAGCAATACACCCCCCCCCCCCCCCCCGGCACCATCTGCACTTAAGCACTTAAGCTCAACCGTACAGAAGGGAAACTCTAATTGCCAAATGCGTCCTAGAAAAAATGAAATTCCCTGCAGACTGGCGCAGGATTAGTCGGTTCACTCTCGCAACAATATGGTACAGGGTCCAGTTCTGGTTTTCTCTCTCTCCTCTAGTCCCTTCCAGATGCAGACTGTTCATGGAGAGAATCATCTTAGCACTGCTGTTGCCTCTGATGCCATCCTTCTAGAAAAGTCCATGGTTTTGCTAAGCTTGTGTTGAGGATTTGATCCATCCTAAAAGAAGACAGAGCCTCCTCTGGGATACTGTGGGAAACAGTGCAACTTGCCTGAAAACTACAGAAGCAAAGAAGAATCAACAGAGAAATTGGAGAAAACGAGTCTTGGCAAGCCGAGAGGCGCAAGGAGGTGAATCAGTGCCAGTCTGAACCAGGCTAGCAGAAGCAGCAGTCTCGAGGCTTGGTGAGACAGCTCTTGCAGCACAGACCTAGCAGAGAGGTGGGGGAAGGCAGTCTCTGTATCACACTGCTATGACAAGAGAGGTGGGTGAGGGCAGTCTCAGGTGACAGACAGCTGGGGAAGGCAGTCTCTGCTCAGACCCAGGACAACTGTGGCAGTGACAAGAGATATACCCTACATTTTGTGGAGGTCTGAGCCATGTGGGTGGGGGGCCCGGCTCCCCACCCTATGGCTATGAAGGCAGCCTGTGCCCACACTCAGGAGACAGCTCGGAGAAGATAGTCTCTGCTTTCAGACAGGTGCTGGAAGACTGTCTCTGTAGAGACCTACAGATAGTTGGGAGAAGGCAGTCTCTGCTCTGAACCAGCAGAGGGGAGAGTCTCTTCATGGACTCAGCCAAGAGCTGGGAGTAGGCAGTCTCTGAGCGAACTCTGTCTCTCTTGTTAGAGAGCTGGGAGAAGGCAGTCTCAGCCAAGAGCTGGGAGTGGGCAGTCTCTGAGCGAACTCTGTCTCTCTTGTTAGAGAGCTGGGAGAAGGCAGTCTCAGCCAAGAGCTGGGAGTGGGCAGTCTCTGAGCGAACTCTGTCTCTCTTGTTAGAGAGCTGGGAGAAGGCAGTCTCTGCTCTGAACCAGCAGAGGGGAGAGTCTCTGCATGGACTTAGCCAAGAGCTGGGAGTGGGCAGTCTCTGAGCGAACTCTGTCTCTCTTGTTAGAGAGCTGGGAGAAGGCAGTCTCAGCCAAGAGCTGGGAGTAGGCAGTCTCTGAGCGAACTCTGTCTCTCTTGTTAGAGAGCTGGGAGAAGGTAGTCTCAGCCAAGAGCTGGGAGTGGGCAGTCTCTGAGCGAACTCTGTCTCTCTTGTTAGAGAGCTGGGAGAAGGCAGTCTCAGCCAAGAGCTGGGAGTGGGCAGTCTCTGAGCGAACTCTGTCTCTCTTGTTAGAGAGCTGGGAGAAGGCAGTCTCAGCCAAGAGCTGGGAGTGGGCAGTCTCTGAGCGAACTCTGTCTCTCTTGTTAGAGAGCTGGGAGAAGGCAGTCTCAGCCAAGAGCTGGGAGTGGGCAGTCTCTGAGCGAACTCTGTCTCTCTTGTTAGAGAGCTGGGAGAAGGCAGTCTCAGCCAAGAGCTGGGAGTGGGCAGTCTCTGAGCGAACTCTGTCTCTCTTGTTAGAGAGCTGGGAGAAGGCAGTCTCAGCCAAGAGCTGGGAGTGGGCAGTCTCTGAGCGAACTCTGTCTCTCTTGTTAGAGAGCTGGGAGAAGGCAGTCTCTGCTCTGAACCAGCAGAGGGGAGAGTCTCTGCATGGACTTAGCCAAGAGCTGGGAGTGGGCAGTCTCTGAGCGAACTCTGTCTCTCTTGTTAGAGAGCTGGGAGAAGGCAGTCTCAGCCAAGAGCTGGGAGTAGGCAGTCTCTGAGCGAACTCTGTCTCTCTTGTTAGAGAGCTGGGAGAAGGCAGTCTCAGCCAAGAGCTGGGAGTGGGCAGTCTCTGAGCGAACTCTGTCTCTCTTGTTAGAGAGCTGGGAGAAGGCAGTCTCAGCCAAGAGCTGGGAGTGGGCAGTCTCTGAGCGAACTCTGTCTCTCTTGTTAGAGAGCTGGGAGAAGGCAGTCTCAGCCAAGAGCTGGGAGTGGGCAGTCTCTGAGCGAACTCTGTCTCTCTTGTTAGAGAGCTGGGAGAAGGCAGTCTCAGCCAAGAGCTGGGAGTGGGCAGTCTCTGAGCGAACTCTGTCTCTCTTGTTAGAGAGCTGGGAGAAGGCAGTCTCAGCCAAGAGCTGGGAGTGGGCAGTCTCTGAGCGAACTCTGTCTCTCTTGTTAGAGAGCTGGGAGAAGGCAGTCTCTGCTCTGAACCAGCAGAGGGGAGAGTCTCTGCATGGACTTAGCCAAGAGCTGGGAGTGGGCAGTCTCTGAGCGAACTCTGTCTCTCTTGTTAGAGAGCTGGGAGAAGGCAGTCTCAGCCAAGAGCTGGGAGTAGGCAGTCTCTGAGCGAACTCTGTCTCTCTTGTTAGAGAGCTGGGAGAAGGCAGTCTCAGCCAAGAGCTGGGAGTGGGCAGTCTCTGAGCGAACTCTGTCTCTCTTGTTAGAGAGCTGGGAGAAGGCAGTCTCAGCCAAGAGCTGGGAGTGGGCAGTCTCTGAGCGAACTCTGTCTCTCTTGTTAGAGAGCTGGGAGAAGGCAGTCTCAGCCAGGAGCTGGGAGTGGGCAGTCTCTGTCTCTCTTGTTAGAGAGCTAGGAGAAGGCAGTCTCTGCTCAGAACCAGCAGAGGGGAGAGTCTCTGCATGGACTTAGCCAAGAGCTGGGAGTGGGCAGTCTCTGAGCGAACTCTGTCTCTCTTGTTAGAGAGCTGGGAGAAGGCAGTCTCAGCCAAGAGCTGGGAGTAGGCAGTCTCTGAGCGAACTCTGTCTCTCTTGTTAGAGAGCTGGGAGAAGGCAGTCTCAGCCAAGAGCTGGGAGTGGGCAGTCTCTGAGCGAACTCTGTCTCTCTTGTTAGAGAGCTGGGAGAAGGCAGTCTCAGCCAAGAGCTGGGAGTGGGCAGTCTCTGAGCGAACTCTGTCTCTCTTGTTAGAGAGCTGGGAGAAGGCAGTCTCAGCCAGGAGCTGGGAGTGGGCAGTCTCTGTCTCTCTTGTTAGAGAGCTAGGAGAAGGCAGTCTCTGCTCAGAACCAGCAGAGGGGAGAGTCTCTGCATGGACTCAGCCAAGAGCTGGGAGTGGGCAGTCTCTGAGCGAACACTGTCTCTCTTGTTAGAGAGCTGGGAGAAGGCAGTCTCTGCTCAGACTACAGCGATGCCAAGTCTCCCTCTGAGCCCGATTTCTCACTGCTTCCGGTCCCTTCCCCGAAGCACGTAGTGTGCAAGCCACTTTTTTCAGCCTTCTTTCTGATTCCGAGGCTCCAAAGACGGCTCAGCCTGTCTTGGCTTCTGTGCAGCACTCTCTACTTCGAGAGGCAGCTGTCTCTATACAGTCTCTGCCGAGACAAGCTCTTCTGCTTTCTCGGGACAGCGAGGCGACTTTTCCCTTCTCGTTAAAAGAGCGAAGGGAAAGCGCCGAGACTGCCCGGGTGGGCAGGGGAGGGGGCCCAGGGTCCGGGCGGGGCTGTTTGCACAAAATAATGCCAGGCTGTGAGTCATGGAAAAAGCCAGGCAGGCGAGCCCCAGGGGAGGGCGGAGCAAAGAGTGCAAAACAGCAAGAGCGGAAAGCCCCTGTTTGCAGAGAGGGGTGGAATTAGCACCCAGAGCAGAGCGAAGAAAGCTCCGCCCATCGAGGCAGTGGAAAACCCGGCTGGGGCCATTTGACAGGACGGGTTAGGCTTTCAAAAGATCCGTGATAGAGCCCGCAGAATATCGGAGCAATGAACGGCGGAAAATGCCAGAGAAGCAAGCGAGGGCACCAGGGCCTGGCAAAGGTGCATTTAACAGGGAGGGCAGCAGGGGGCAGGATCCTCGGCTAGAAGCACTAATTAGCTAATGCCGAGGGACAGTTATCCAGGGCAACAGATGGGGCTTAGGGGGTGGCTGTCACTACTAGAGAAAGATGAAAGAAGAGGCAGTAGCCAAATGCAACCTAGACAGGACAAGATCAAGAAGGTGGAAGTGATGTGACCTCTGGTGAAGAAAAAACGTGCACTACAGACGGCACATTTTGGGCAGGTTGATGCTCTGTGCCCAAAATACCGAGGGCAGATCCCCATTGGTGAACTTCACTGTCCCGTCCCCATGAGTTCTTTTCCTGTCTCTGCCCCATTCCTGCAAGCTCCGTCCTCATCTGCACAAGCCTCAAACGCTTGAAAATCCTAAGTAGCAACATTCTAGAGCTCAGATTGTGATGTCATAATGCCTCATTCCACCAATGCCTAAGCTCCGTCCTCATCTGCACAATCCTCAAACGCTTGAAAATCCTAAGTAGCAACATTCTAGAGCTCAGATTGTGATGTCATAATGCCTCATTCCACCAATGCCTAAGCTCCGTCCTCATCCGCACAAGCCTCAAACGCTTTAAAATCCTAAGTAGCAACATTCTAGAGCTCAGATTGTGATGTCATAATGCCTCATTCCACCAATGCCTAAGCTCCGTCCTCATCTGCACAAGCCTCAAACGCTTTAAAATCCTAAGTAGCAACATTCTAGAGCTCAGATTGTGATGTCATAATGCCTCATTCCACCAATGCCTAAGCTCCGTCCTCATCTGCACAAGCCTTCAAACGCTTTAACATCATAAGTAGCAACATTCTAGAGCTCAGATTGTGATGTCATAATGCCTCATTCCACCAATGCCTAAGCTCCGTCCTCATCCGCACAAGCCTCAAACACTTTAGAATCCTAAGTAGCAACATTCTAGAGCTCAGATTGTGATGTCATAATGCCTCATTCCACCAATGCCTAAGCTCCGTCCTCATCTGCACAATCCTCAAACGCTTTAAAATCCTAAGTATGAACATTCTAGAGCTCAGATTGTGATGTCATAATGCCTCATTCCACCAATGCCTAAGCTCCGTCCTCATCTGCACAAGCCTCAAACGCTTTAACATCATAAGTAGCAACATTCTAGACCTTAGATTGTGATGTCATAATGCCTCATTCCACCAATGCCTAAGCTCCGTCCTCATCTGCACAAACCTCACTTTCAAATCACAAGTGGCAACATTCTAGAGCTCAGACTGTGATGTCATAATGCCTCATTCCACCAATGCCTAAGCTCCGTCCTCATCTGCACAAACCTCACTTTCAAATCACAAGTGGCAACATTCTAGAGCTCAGACTGTGATGTCATAATGCCTCATTCCACCAATGCCTAAGCTCCGTCCTCATCTGCACAAGCCTCAAACGCTTTAACATCATAAGTAGCAACATTCTAGAGCTCAGATTGTGATGTCATAATGCCTCATTCCACCAATGCCTAAGCTCCGTCCTCATCTGCACAAGCCTTCAAACGCTTTAACATCATAAGTAGCAACATTCTAGAGCTCAGATTGTGATGTCATAATGCCTCATTCCACCAATGCCTAAGCTCCGTCCTCATCCGCACAAGCCTCAAACACTTTAGAATCCTAAGTAGCAACATTCTAGAGCTCAGATTGTGATGTCATAATGCCTCATTCCACCAATGCCTAAGCTCCGTCCTCATCTGCAAAAGCCTCAAACCCTTTAAAATCCTAAGTAGCAACATTCTAGAGCTCAGATTGTGATGTCATAATGCCTCATTCCACCAATGCCTAAGCTCCGTCCTCATCTGCACAAACCTCACTTTCAAATCACAAGTGGCAACATTCTAGAGCTCAGACTGTGATGTCATAATGCCTCATTCCACCAATGCCTAAGCTCCGTCCTCCTCTGCACAAGCCTCAAACGCTTTAACATCATAAGTAGCAACATTCTAGACCTTAGATTGTGATGTCATAATGCCTCATTCCACCAATGCCTAAGCTCCGTCCTCATCTGCACAAACCTCACTTTCAAATCACAAGTGGCAACATTCTAGAGCTCAGACTGTGATGTCATAATGCCTCATTCCACCAATGCCTAAGCTCCGTCCTCATCTGCACAAACCTCACTTTCAAATCACAAGTGGCAACATTCTAGAGCTCAGACTGTGATGTCATAATGCCTCATTCCACCAATGCCTAAGCTCCGTCCTCATCTGCACAAGCCTCAAACGCTTTAACATCATAAGTAGCAACATTCTAGAGCTCAGATTGTGATGTCATAATGCCTCATTCCACCAATGCCTAAGCTCCGTCCTCATCTGCACAAGCCTTCAAACGCTTTAACATCATAAGTAGCAACATTCTAGAGCTCAGATTGTGATGTCATAATGCCTCATTCCACCAATGCCTAAGCTCCGTCCTCATCCGCACAAGCCTCAAACACTTTAGAATCCTAAGTAGCAACATTCTAGAGCTCAGATTGTGATGTCATAATGCCTCATTCCACCAATGCCTAAGCTCCGTCCTCATCTGCAAAAGCCTCAAACCCTTTAAAATCCTAAGTAGCAACATTCTAGAGCTCAGATTGTGATGTCATAATGCCTCATTCCACCAATGCCTAAGCTCCGTCCTCATCTGCACAAACCTCACTTTCAAATTACAAGTGGCAACATTCTAGAGCTCAGACTGTGATGTCATAATGCCTCATTCCACCAATGCCTAAGCTCCGTCCTCATCTGCACAAGCCTCAAACGCTTTAACATCATAAGTAGCAACATTCTAGAGCTCAGATTGTGATGTCATAATGCCTCATTCCACCAATGCCTAAGCTCCGTCCTCATCTGCACAAGCCTTCAAACGCTTTAACATCATAAGTAGCAACATTCTAGAGCTCAGATTGTGATGTCATAATGCCTCATTCCACCAATGCCTAAGCTCCGTCCTCATCCGCACAAGCCTCAAACACTTTAGAATCCTAAGTAGCAACATTCTAGAGCTCAGATTGTGATGTCATAATGCCTAAGCTCTGTCCTCATCTGCACAAGCCTCAAAAACTTTAGAATCCTAAGTAGCAACATTCTAGAGCTCAGATTGTGATGTCATAATGCCTCATTCCACCAATGCCTAAGCTCCGTCCTCATCTGCACAAGCCTCAAACCCTTTAAAATCCTAAGTAGCAATATTCTAGAGCTCAGATTGTGATGTCATAATGCCTCATTCCACCAATGCCTAAGCTCCGTCCTCATCTGCACAAGCCTCAAACGCTTTAACATCATAAGTAGCAACATTCTAGAGCTCAGATTGTGATGTCATAATGCCTCATTCCACCAATGCCTGAGCTCCGTCCTCATCTGCACAAGCCTCAAACACTTTAAACTCCTAAGTGGCAACATTCTAGAGCTCAGATTGTGATGTCATAATGCCTCATTCCACCAATGCCTAAGCTCCGTCCTCATCTGCACAAGCCTCAAACGCTTTAAAATCATAAGTAGCAACATTCTAGAGCTCAGATTGTGATGTCATAATGCCTCATTCCACCAATGCCTGAGCTCCGTCCTCATCTGCACAAGCCTCAAACACTTTAAACTCCTAAGTGGCAACATTCTAGAGCTCAGATTGTGATGTCATAATGCCTCATTCCACCAATGCCTAAGCTCCGTCTTCATCTGCACAAGCCTCAAACCCTTTCAAATCATAAGCGTTTGAGGCTTGTGCGGTTAAGGCAGAGTTTACAGGAATGGGACAGGATGAGGAAATTGAGTTCCTGGGGGGATGGGGAAAAATTTGTCCCCATCTCATTCTCTATTCTGAACCTCAGAAGCACCTGTTCTACCTTTTCAAACTATGCTTTTTATTGGAGACAGAAGAGAGTTTTGGGTCCCTATGGGAAGACTAGACATGAAATCCTGACTAAGCTATTTCAGAAGAACAAGGGGTCTTGACTTTGCTTTGGATGCGCCTCTGAATTTTCAAACTGAAATCTCCATTCTAGTGCAACAGTTGTTTCTATAAATTTCATGATTCATTCTATCAGTTCTCAAAACAAGACTACTGTAATTCAGACCGTCAATTGAGCCAAATTGCACCTATCAAGTTGAAAGCAATTTGAGCAAAGTCGGCTCCCTAGAGTCCCTCCTATCACCTACAGAAGTCTTCTGCGAGCTTGCAAAATCAAGAATGCCAACCTCCCAACTTTCCTGGCTCAATCCCCATTCCGTTGGTTACTGCCAACCATTGACTGATTCCTAGATCAGGTTCTCTCTCGAGGTCTACTTTAGTTTACTGTTGAGTTACCAAATGTGTTTGTCATAGACCATTACTTGTATGAACTAATTACAGCAGGGTTCAAAGCTCACAGATGCTCCCTAAGATTTTGGACAAATGAGGTTACCATAGGGCTCCAGAACAAGTAGGGCAATTTTACTTCCACTGAAAGCAATGGAAATAAAACACAGACAACTCAATCCATCCTCCTTTTTTTCTGGAGCCATATGGTAAGTCCCAGGTGCAAGCTTAGTGTAAGCCCTCCAGGGGCAGGAAAATGCCTCCTTAACTCATCTTGAGCTACCACTCAGCAATCAAAATCCAGCAACCAGGCATATTGTGAAGTGATAAATGTCACTCAGGGCTTCCACTGCACCTTAACACTGAGTTCCAGGAGTCCCACAACAAGGCTCCGGCTTCCAAAGCAGCAATGAAACAGTAATACAGACGGAAAAATTAAGCAAGCCGTGGTGACTAGATTGCCCCCAACCAAACATTCAGTGCTGCAGGTACAAATATGTCCTGTGTAACCACCAAAAGGCAGTACTGTACATATCTCCCTTGGTATTCGCGGGGGATAGGGGCAAAACTGCAAATATCTTCTCGTCTGGCTCTCGAGACTATGGCAGAAACTCAAGGCAGCCATTTCTTATTGGTGATCTACACGGGGCAGGAGCTTAGGAAGATTGCTCCTGCCCTGAAAGCCTGATAGACCACCAGGTAAGGCTGGGATGCTGGGGGGAAGGCGGGAGAAAGGCAGGAATATGATAAAATATGGTTCCCCCCCTCCCCAAAAAAAAAAAAAAAAATTGTTGTTAGTCCAAGAAACAAGTATCATTATTTTCCATTTTATTTATTAACCTCGAGTAGGTTAACACAGCTACCACCTGACAGTATTCTAAATGAAAAATAAAGGCTCTCTTTTACTAAGCCACAACGCTCGGAGAATTCCTAAAAAGGGGGAAGGGGGATTTTTTTTTTTCCTATCTTTGATGTCTTAAAATTTTTCTAAATTTTGTTGTTCCCAGTCCTCAGCGGCTGCTTTTCTGAACTCTTGACAAGATTTACTGTCCTTTTGTAATTTTTCACTCTCCTCTATGCTCTTCACTACATCCATCTCCAACATTGATCTTTCTTTCATTTATTCTTACAATTCAGTCTTTATTTTCTTCTTTCCATCTCTTTTCCTCTCTCTGGGTCTCCCATTTCCCCTTCTCTTATTCTCCAGTTTTCAGTATTCTCTCTGCCTTCCATTCATCTCCCCTCCTCTGTCTATTCCACATCCATCCAGCAGCTGCCTTTTCTCTCTCCCCTACCATCCAACACTTTGTCTCTTCCTCAACCACCTCTGGCTTCTTTTGGCCCCATTCCAGTCAGCATCTGCTTTCTTTCTCTCCACCTTCCATCCAGCATCTCCCCTTTTCATCTAGCATCACTATCTCCCCTTTCCATGTCAGATTCCTCTCTTCCAGCATCTCCATCCTTTCCCTCTCTTTCTCCTTCCTTCCAGCCAGTGTCTTCCTCCTGTTCTTCACCATTTCAGCCAGCCATCTTGCCTCTTTTCAATCTATCCAGTTTCCTCCATCTTTCTTCCCGCCTTGTAGCCAGAATCTTTCTCTCCTGTGTCTTCTTTCCCTGTTTGCCCCCTGCCTGGAGTAGCAGCATTAATTAGAAAAACAAACAAAAAAGCAACAGGAAGTTGATGAAGAGGGTGGGACCAGAAGACCCAGCTGCTGTGTGCATAGAAACCATGGCCCTGCACCTGTTTGGTTGGCTGCTGCTGAAGTGATGAAGATGGTAATGGGAGGGAGGTGAGGAAAGGCTTATCCTCCCCAAGCCTCTTATACTGAGCACCTATGTTGGTCACTCTTTATAGTGACTGGGTCATTACATAGTACAAGGAAAAAGAAACCACAGAGACCACCCCAAATGTTTCTATCACTGTCTTATCTAATTGCATCACAAAGTGCAGGGAAGAAAGACCATCCATGGGCATTACTATCCTTTCCATATTAACTGTATTTTGAGTTGCAGGAATAAAGACCATCCCCATCCCATCTACCAGGGGTGTCAAAGTCCCTCCTTGAGGGCCGCAATCCAGTCGGGTTTTCAGGATTTCCCCAATGAATATGCATGCGATCTATTTGCATGCACTGCTTTCATTGCATGCTAATAGATCTCATGCATATTCATTGGGGAAATCCTGAAAACCTGACTGGATTGCGGCCCTTGAGAAGGGACTTTGACACCCCTGCTCTATACAGACCATCCCCGGGCATTTCTAATCTCATCTATCACATGACGTAGGGAATAAAAGCTGTCTTCCTGTGTTGAAATGCAGTTACCTCAATCCACGATATCATTCCTTCTGCTAGAAACACCCCCAGCCCTGAGATGTCCTGTCCGTCTGTCCAAATTAGATTGTAAGCTCTTCAGAGCAGGGATTGTCTATTGAATGTTAAATTTACAACACTGCCTATGCCTTTCAACACGATAGAGTGGTGGTAGTAGGGATTAAAGCACACATCGAAGCAGGTATTTTCACTGTATATTAAGGCTTGTCAATTTTAGGGGTAGATTTTTGTTGTTTTCAATCTTTACAAACTACCAGTGACCAAATGATGTCGTTTTGCTCTCTTCAGAAACTGCTTAAAGTGAGTCTTACCTACATCAAATCACAGTTGAAATATGTAGAAATCAAGTCATATTTATGTGAATGTACAGAGTCTGAACTATATCTGTAGCCACATGTCATTTATGCAGCTAATTTAATATTATGTAATAACATAAGACATGAAGTCTGCCAATCAAGTGGAGCAGGCTTCGTCCAAGGCAAGACAAATCATGGGCTGCATACGAAGGGGTTTCGTCAGTCGTAAGGCGGAAGTCATTATGCCATTGTATAGATCCATGGTGAGGTCCCACCTGGAATACTGTGTGCAATTCTGGAGGCCGCATTATCGCAAGGATGTGCTGAGACTGGAGTCGGTGCAAAGAATGGCCACCCGGATGGTCTCGGGACTCAAGGATCTACCATACGAAAAACGGCTTGACAAATTACAGCTATACTCGCTCGAGGAGCGCAGAGAGAGGGGGGACATGATCGAGACGTTCAAGTATCTTACGGGCCGCATCGAGGCGGAGGAAGATATCTTCTTTTTCAAGGGTCCCACGACAACAAGAGGGCATCCGTTGAAAATCAGGGGCGAGAAACTACGAGGTGACACCAGGAAATTCTTTTTCACTGAAAGAGTGGTTGATCGCTGGAATAGTCTTCCACTACAGGTGATTGAGGCCAGCAGCGTGCCTGATTTTAAGGCCAAATGGGATCGGCACATGGGATCTATTCACAGGGCAAAGGTAGGGGAGGGACATTAAGGTGGGCAGACTAGATGGGCCGTGGGCCCTTATCTGCCGTCTATTTCTATGTTTCTATGTAACATCCAGCAATGAGGCTGTACCTTGTTTGCTTCTGTTTCGGGTCATGACCATCTGACCCCTAATATAATGTTCCCTCCTCTCCTGTTTGTACACATGACCAGCAGCCTCCGTTGCCATCTTTACACCCCTTTCTATGGTCAATCTGGAACCACCCTGGACTTGCTCAGAGACTGGCGCTCCACTCAAGTAAGTGGCTGAATGTAGTTGCCTCAGGTCTCACCCTGTTGTGTCTTTTCATCTCCTTCTCCTCTGATCTTCAATATCTGCTCATATGCAGTGGCGTAGAAAGCACCCCTCCCCCCTCTCTCTTCACTGGTGTCAACAGTAACTCAACCCTGCTGCTCGCACCAGCGTCAGCTCTTCCTCCAACATCACTTCTGAGACAACACCGACACAGGCAGTGAGTTGGTGATTCTGCTCACGCCAGGGAAGTTAAAAGAGCTACGGGGTAGGGAAGGGTGCTACTGCCCCAGCTCTGCCACTGGTAGTTATAAGTCTGTAGCCATAGCTTTGACCTGTGCTTAAGTCTTTATCACTTCATTGCTAAGCTAAGGAAGATCAAGACCTAGATCTAGTGCCAGTTCATAGAAACATAGAAATAGACGGCAGATAATGGCCACGGCCCATCTAGTCTGCCCACCCCAATGACCCTCCCCTACCTTTCTCTGTGAATAGATCCCACGTGTATATCCCATTTGGCCTTAAAATCAGGCACGTTGCTGGCCTCAATAACCTGAAGTGGAAGACTATTCCAGCGATCAACCATCCTTTCAGTGAAAAAGAATTTCCTGGTGTCCCCGTGCAGTTTCCCGCCCCTGATTTTCCACAGATACCCCCTTGTTGCCGTGGGACCCTTGAAAAAGAAGATATCTTCTTCCACCTCGATGCGGCCCGTGAGATATTTGAATGTCTCGATCATGTCACCCCTCTCTCTGCGTTCCTCGAGTGAGTACAGCTGCAACTTATCGTACAGGAGATCCTTGAGTCCCGAGACCATCCTGGTGGCCATTCTCTGGACCGACTCCAGTCTCAGCACATCCTTACGGTAATGCGGCCTCCAGAATTGCACACAGATTTCCAGGTGGGGCCTCACCATGGATCTATACAATGGCATAATGACTTCAAGCTTACGGCTGACGAAACTCCTGCATATGCAACCTATGATTTGCCTTGCCTTGGATGAAGCTTGCTCCACTTGATTGGCAGTCTTCATGTTCTCATTGACGATCACCCCTAAGTCTCGTTCTGCTTCAGTTCTTGTTAGGATCTCGCCTTTAAGGGTGTAAGTCTTGCATGGATTTTGGCTGCCCAGGTGCATGACTTTGCATTTTTTGGCATTGAAGCTGAGTTGCCAGGACCTAGACCAGCGTTCCAGTAGGAGTAGGTCGTGCATCATGTTGTCGGACATTGAATTTATGTCTGTTGTGCTTTTGCCCACTACATTGCTGTTTGGTGTCATCGGTGAATAATGTTATTTTACCTCGCAGCCCTTCTGCCAAGTCTCTTATAAAGATGTTGAATAGGATCGGGCCCAGGACCGAGCCCTGCGGCACTCCACTGATTACCTCCATCATTTCGGAGGGGTTGCCGTTCACCACTACCCTCTGAAGCCTACCTCCAAGCCAGTTCCCAACCCATTTCGTCAATGTGTCGCCCAATCCTATAGAACTCATCTTGCTCAGCAACCTCTGTGCAGGTTACAGACAATCTACACCAGCTTCCCCTCAACATAATGCATTCCCCCCCTCCTAACCAGTGTTTCCATTAGAGGAATCGTCTCCAGTAGCTTGAAGAGTTTCATCAGCTTCTCTCTTTCAGCCAAATTATCAGCAATTATTTCTGCATGAGTCTTCTCTTTAGTTGATCTCTGCCTCCTGGCACCCTACAAACTGTGCACTGTTCCTCTTTCACCATACCTGGATGCTTTTTGCCATGCTCATCTGCCTTTTACATGACCAGCAAAGAAAATGCAACTGACGCCATTCTTCTCCACTTCCTCCTCAAACTCCACATTCAATGTTTTCATGATTTGCACCTGAGCTCTCGTCACCTTGTGATCAATCATCAAAGCAGTGTCCAAATGAATGATGAGCCCTGCATCAACACAGTCTCTCTTAGGCCAGTATGGTGTCTTAAACTGGGAAGGGTTATAAGCTCAGGATTATATTTTGGCCACTTCTTAGCTTTCTCTAGACCAGTGTCTCACAAACTTTCTGGCCGGCGGCACATTAAATCTAGTGCCCTGGAAATGCGGGGAGGCCCATCTGGCCGCGATCCGGGAGAGGAGAGACACCAGCCAGGAGAGTCATCTGCGCTGGCTGACTTCCTAAAGGACGTGTCTCTTGCCACGTGGACGACTCTCCTCGCCAGTATGTTGCAGCACACTTGAAATCTCAGGAAGCACACAATTTGCGATGCACTGCTCTAGAGCAACAGGAGTTTCCGCCATTGGTTCTTCCACCATGTCATCTAAATCTCTCTGCTCCAAGCAGAGATCTCTCCATCAGCTCTTGCTCTTCATCCTCCTTCCTTTTTGCCTGCCTTTCCTTCTGTAGTTTGTGCCTTCTGGTCTCGGAGAGGTCGATGTCAAATCTAATAAGGTTCGACATTCCCAATTTTCTCTCATTGACCTTTTATAAAGGCTAACTCAGTCAGAGGAATCTTCTTTTCACTGCTCCAGTCACAAAATATGTGTATTTCACCAACACAGAATTGCATCCCACATCGATACAACTCTATTTCCCATTTGTCCTGGCAAGCAAAACGAAAAATTTCCCAATAGGACTCAACTCTTCGCTTCACTTGTCTGGGTTATTTCTGTAGGATTTTGCATCTTCTGCTTTTGAGGATATCGCTGTGCCTTAACTTTATTATGTTCCTCAATTCCAACCACATTGTCTAACTGTTGTGAACCACCTAGAACTCCCTGGGTATGGCGGTATACAAAAATAAAGTTATTATTATAACAGGACCCTGAATTCTGGATTTGCTTTGTACCCCAGTCATTAGGTCATCGGTTCATCGATGCTGTCATTTCATCTGTCTTGATTACCAAGCAAGTGGTGAACGCCTGGAACTCTCTCCCGAAAGAGCTGGTGGAGGAAACCACCGTTCTAGGATTTAAGGGAAAATTGGACGCACATCTTCTTGCAGAAGACATTGAGAGATACGAGTGACATTGTATTCGCCAGGGTGTGCCTGGCTGGGCCTCCGTGTGTGCGGAACGCCGGACTAGATGGACCCCAGGTCTGATCCGGTGCAGGCATTTCTTATGTTCAATCTCTCTCAAACACAACCCATTTCTAATGAGATCCCTGACAGTTGCTAGTCTCTGCCCGATTCCACCAAATGATGTAAATGAGTTCACACTTGCAGTCTTGGTTTTCTTTTGGCCATTTTCAATATTAGATTTGCGCTGTGATGACACTATATTGAAAACCTGTAAATGAAAAAATGAAACTAATGTCTTAGTGTCAATACATAAGATAAATTGATAAGAGATTAGATTTTTGTGTTTGCCTTGTATACTATTATCAGAGCACTTAAACATATTTCAGTAATTTGTGTATTTTTGCATAATTGCCTGGAAATTCCAGGTACATAAACCTATCAAACCATTTTTTCACTAATGCTTTTTAAACTTATGTCTGACATCTTCAGAACTGGCACACCCTCCTCTGCCCCTCGCTGTATTTAAACATGGCTGTGCTAATTCCCTAAAGAAGAGCCATTTTAAAACCAGCACTGCAAAGGGCAGGACACCATTTACAGTAGACTGAGAGCTCCAAAGAGAGGAGGTGTGGCTTAGGCCCAGACCATGGTGCATGCCGATTGGTCTTCAGAGTGATTGATAGGTGAGTTCAGCCATTTCACTGGCAAGACTTCCCTCCCGCCTCCATCTTGTCTGCTCTGCAGCTTGGCTTCTCAACGCTTTCTTGCCAGCTGCTAGACCACAGGAACTATTTATAGGTGTTTGTGCTGAGCTGTGACGGTTTTACACTAACTTAGCTGCTGCTCAGCACAAAAATATTTAGGTAAAAGAAAAAAGCAGGTTTTGCTTAAGTTGCAAATCCTCATACATGAATGAATGTAATCTGCCCCTGTTTTTCCCACATGTGCTTTCAGCTAGCTTTTGGATCACAGGACATGGTTCAACTTGTTTTATTCTCTAGGGGTGGGGTCAGCCATGTCATTTTTAATGTATGGTTTTATGCCGTTGTATTTGCAATTTTTATCTGCTGTACACACCCCCTCCCCCTCCCTCGGATTGGATATTTGTTATAGGTAAAATAAAAACCACAGTAGATCCCAGCATGCCTGCTCTTCTCTTTGCACTTCATGGATATAAGGGAACCGTACCAGCTCAAGATGTGCCTACGCCTGGCTGCTCTGGGTAGGTCTGCTCTTGCCATCGGAAGCTAAGCAGGGTAATGCCTTGCTAGCACCTGGATGGGGGACCACTGGGGAATACCAGTTGCTGTGTAGGCTGCAGGGCCCTATTTTGGGCAGCAGCAACATAGTGGAGTCACTCACTGCAAACCACTCCTGTACTCTGCCTTGCAACATCACATGGAGCATTCCAGCCAAGGGTCAGTGGTCAATTCAGGGACTGCCCTGGAGTTTTAGTAGTAAAAACAGTGGCATAATCAGAAAAGCAAAGCCAGGTCTTAACCTTTAAGCTGACTTGGAATGAGACCAAAGCACCACAAGCCAGGGATACCACGAAAAGCAGGAGAGGCAGCTGCCAGCTTTTTCTGGTGCATTACAACAGATAAAGGCCAAATGGCCTTTCCAGTATCTCCTCCTCTCCCTAAGCGATTCCACACTTTCTTGAATTCAGATATAGTCATCGGCTCTACCAGGAAGCTATTCCATGCATCCACCACCCTTTCCATAAAAAACATATTTGCATAGATGAGGTTATAGGCTCAGGAGTAATCTTATGCCTTCTCATTCTAGAGTTTTCCTTCATGTGAAAAAGGCTCACCTGTACATTAATGCCCTGGAGATGTTTAACCCTCTATCATATTCCCTCTCTTCCACCATATACATATTGAGGTCTCTAAGTCTGGCCTCATACGCTGCATGAAAGGGGCCACGGCCCATTGTGTACCTACTCCCAGAACTGACTCCATCCTGTTTATATCATTGTGAAGGTACAGTGTCCAAAACTGCATACCGTATTCTAAATGGGGTCTCACCAGAGCCTTATACAAGGTAGGGTTACCGTATTTTTGATACCTTGCTCCAGAAACTAGTTTGGCAGGGCCAGCTTACAAGTAATCCAGTGGCTCTCCTCTTTTACCTCCTCAGTGCTCAACGTGCTGCTGTCGGCCTGCCCTAGAAGGTGCCTCTCTGAAGGTCCCACCTCTGCGGGAACAGGAAGTCGCTGCATTATTTTCTCACTAATGGTTCAATAAAGTGCCCTTTGGGAATTTAAAAAAAAAAAAAGAGCTGACCCTGCAGCACAGTTCTGATCACATCCTTTCACTCGGAATGAACTCCATTAACCATTACCTTCTGTTTTTAACCCACTTATTAACTTTAGGGCCTTGCTCCACCCCTCCCAATGCAACAGGCCTGTTTTCCTGATCTTTCTTTCCAACTGGCATGAGGACACACAGGGCCTACCTCACCTACCTCTGTTTTCACTCACATTTGGACTCCATCCGCCAGACAGGCTCTTAATACAAAATCCACTGACTCTTCACTGTATGAGCCACAGAGCTCTGTGTGCCTTCTATCATGAGACTGGTCCTGAACTGGAAAAACATCAGGAATTGTATTAATCCTCTTGCCTGTCAGAGGGATGGGGAGACTGCAAATGAGGGTGAGAGCAGCCAAGGAGAGGCTTTTAGCACATGTAGAAGCATGAGGTCCTGTTCCAGCTGCGAGATTCTAGATGGTTACTTAATCTAATGCTTTACAGTGGCATGGCCTGGGGGACCTGGGCCCCCTCACCATGGAGTGGTTTGCAGTGATGCTCAAATCCAACGAGCTGAAGGATTCTGCTGCCCAAACCCCCTCTCAAGAAGTCAGCACCATGCCCGTTGCAACAGCTCTTGCTGGAGTGCAGAAACTGGATTCAGGTCTCCTGCAGAGCAGAAGCCAGGCTCCATTCTCCCACACCACAGCAATTGGACTCATAGTGCCTGTACAACATTAGCCAAACTCAGGTTTACTGTAGCACAGAAGTTATAGTGCCTCTCACAGAGTATAAAGCCAGTCTCCTGCAGAGCTCAGGGCTCCCTCTGGGCCAGCCTAGCCAGTCTGTATGTAGCAGGACACCAAATACATAGAAATAAGATGGCAGACAAAGGCCAAATGGCCCATCTACTATCTCCTCCTCTCCCTAAGAGATCTGGGCAGTTACAGGAGGAGAACCATGGGTTCCTGCTCCAGAGTAGTGTCAGGCAAGGGTGAGTGTAGAACAGGGACATGTCCAGGGAAATCTGGATGTCTAGTAACCCTATACTTCTCCATTCTACACTCACCCTTTCAGTCCTTTTCAGGACATGTCCGGGGGACCGGACAGCTTTTCAAAACTCAGCAACTTTGTCCGGGTTTTGAAAAGCTTCCGCCACAGATGCCATCCCGCCACATGAACAGGTTAAGGGGGCGGGGCTGGGGCAGGATGAAGGTGGAACTGGGCAGGGCTGGGGGGCCTGGTCATGGGTCTGGATTTTCCTTTGGGAAGTAGAGAAACCCAAAGCTTAAGGAGAAGTTAGACCTTTCCTCCCTGGATTTCCCCAGTTGAGCTTTGTCCCTGTTCCAGGAGTAGGGGGAGAAGGAGAGTTGCCAGTCTGGTCTACTGCTGCCCTCTAGATCAAGGGTTGCAAACTTAGCACCAGCATTCGCATGGAGAGATCGGTTCTGTCCCGAGAGGACAAACTGCTGCTAACCTACTGCCTTGATGAGAAAAGACTGGTGAAAACCTTCAATCCTTGGTTGAGATAGGAGGTAGGACATCCCTGTTCTTTGCACTCAAGGTTTTAGGAAGAAACAGACCATTGTCCAAAAAAAGACTGAAAATGTTAACTGCCCAACATCTGAGACCCTGAAAAGATTCCAGGTTTTAAATATTGAAACAGAAATTTGATATTAATAACATTTCATAATATTCTTTGTAAACAAAACAATTTGCTTAACCATACTTGAATTGTAATAGTATTCAAACTTGTTCAAGCGACTGATTTAAAGTTTGTTCTCACACTGCATTCATATCACATATGTGCAGCATGTACATTGCATGACCAATTCATGTGATTATAAATATGTCGCAGGAGCAAAGCCTGTGGACCAGCATGCTGCCCATAGTGGTTGGTGGTCTACTGCCAGCTTACCTGGGACCATGAAACTCAGACCTGCCCACCGCAGCCAGGATGGATTGGTATGAACGAGGTGCACATGACAAGGAGGAACAGGGTGGATTGGTGACAGTCCACAGCTGTCTTTTTTGTTTGTGGGCAGTGACAGAGAATAGATTTTGTTATTTCTGTGGGTAACGGCCCTGAGAGGGATGGTGGGTGGGACGTGCATGCTATTACACGCCTGTGGGGACCATCTGTCAAATAGGGAGTGCCTTTAGAGCCCTGCATTTCCTGCTTAGCACAATGATAGCACTGAAACACTTCAAAAAGTGTAGCAAACATAGATAAGTTGGGAAAAAAAAAAAAAAAGCGCACAGCAGCGGCAACACTGGACCTGCCTCATCTGAGAGAAGGAGAGCATTGGGGAAGAGGTGCATTTGGAGTGCAGAGTAACAGCAGGAGCAGGTGGGGGCAAACCCCAGTAGCCCCCAACTCTCGTCTGGTGCCATCTTCTTCTCGTGTGGAGGCTTTGGGCAACTAGTTTTCTGATTTTATTCCGTCCGTACCAGCTAGTGCTTTTGGAAAGCTGAAATCAATGACGGCTCCACGCGACCCTAGATACGCACCTCTTTCTTTTCTCAGGATTCTAAGCTCGAATCTGGCTGTAGCAGGATTTTTCGTGTGGATTGCACTAGCTTGGCTTTTACGCTTGGAGCAGTCACTATTGTAATTTTAAAAACGCGCTTTATTTCAGGATGCTTTTGGCTCCCAGGGCTTTTTTTCTTCCCTTGCTTGGTAATAGCATGTTTAGCATTGAATGGATGTTTGTGACTTAAGCAGTAACCATAATCACATGTAATAGCAGCATGAATGAAGGGGTCAACAGCCAGGCCAAGCCCTAATCCTTTCACATTGTTGGCGCAGAGCACGGCAGAGGGGTTTAGCACCTTCAGCTTTCATTGAGGCAAATCAGTTAAGATCCTAAGAATTGCTACACCGGCTCAGACCAAAGTACCATCAAACCCAATATCCCAGAAAGTAGGCAGCTTCCACGCTAATGGCTCATGGAGCCCCCAAATCCCTTCTAAATCCAGCTGTGGTAACTGATTAGACCACATGATCTGGCAATGAGTTTCAGACTCTTGTCTGTGGATTAACAGCAATCCTGTACCCTAGAGAGTCACACGTGTGCGCATTACATGCAGAGAATACTAAAATTACGTGCGTAAGTGTTTATGCTTAATTAACATTTGATATACCGCTTAAGCAGTTTACAATAAAATACAGGTACTTAGAACTTTCTGATCTGTCCCGAAGGCTCACAATCTAGCTAAAGTACCTGAGTAAACAATTATTAAAATAGAAAAGATATAACAAAATTCCAAGAATGGTGAGGGAAAGTTACAATTCAAATAATAAAAAAAAGATAAAAGAATAAAATTAAAAAAGTTTCAGATTGGAGATTGAGCCACATAAATTCCAATCCTCAATCCGGTCCAATGGATCGATGGTGGGCTGTGGGGCCGTCTCTGCCAGAGGTGAAGAAATCAAAGGCTGCAATCTGGGCCCAAGAGCAGAAGGCAAAGGAACCTAAGTGCTATCATGCCACCTAAATGTGTTTTAATTTGTACTTTTTTTTTTATATAAGCTACGTATGGTTATTGTAATCCACCTTAGGTTTTAAGTGAAATATAAGTGAAAAAAATGCTGTCCCACAAAAACCTACTTGACTTACATAAAGTCTATTTGCAAGGAACTACACACAAGGGCAGGACAGAGGCAGAACTCCCACTTACACACGTAACTTCCAAAATACTGTAAGGGCACCACTTAGGCACTCACACCAGCGCTCTGGCTGGTGTTAACTGGAAGTGTCCCAATTATGCCATAATTTATAGAGGGAAAGTAAGCTCCTACCTAAGGTTATCAGTTGCCCATCACTCAGAGCTCCCCATCCCCCAGCGCAACGTCTGCAGCATCACAACGAATACCGCATTGATTAGCCCCTGGAAGAATCTGTGGTTGATCCTGAAAGATATAGTGGTGCTAGAAAAGGTTCAAAGAAGAGCGACCAAGATGATAAAGGGGATGGAACTCCTCCCATATGAGGAAAGACTAAAATGGTTAAGGCTCTTCAGCTTGGAGCTTGAGGAGAGATAGGATTGAAGTCTACAAAATCCTGAGTGGAGTAAAACGGGTACAAGTGGATCGATTTCTTGCTCCGTCAAAAATTACAAAGACTAGGGGACACTCGATGAAGGTACAGGGAAATACTTTTAAAACCAATAGGAGGAAATTTTTTTTCACTCAGAGAATAGTTCAGCTCTGGAACACGTTGCCAGAGTTTGTGGTAAGAGTGGATAGCGTAGCTGGTTTTAAGAAAGGTTTGGACAAGTTCTGGAGGAAAAGTTCATAGTCTGTTATTGAGAAAGATAATGGGGAAGCCACTGCTTGCCCTGGATTGGTAGCATGGAAATGTTGCTATTCTTTGGGTTTTGGCCAGGTACTAGTGACCTGGATTGGCCACCGTGAGAATGGGCTACTGGGCTTGATGTACCATTGGTCTGACCCCATAAGGCTATTATTATGTTCTTGAACGCACCATATGTCATGTGATGAGGGGAAAATGTAGGTGATGGTGTTTGGAATTTAGCAGAATGAGAGCGAGAGTTGGAATATTGTCTATATTGGCATGTGATATGAGTATTATCGCCCTGTCTTGGAGAAGTTCAGGAAAGTGTACAATTGTTTCCAAGTATTTTCCCTTATCTGTCCTGGTGGCTCACAATCTAACTATGGTACTTGGGGCAATGGAGGGTGCCCAGGGTCACAAGGAGCAGCTCTGGGATCAAAGCCACAACCTCAGTGTGCTGAGGCAGCAGCTATCCCCATTAGGTCACTCCACTCCTGAGATCTGCAGAGATACGTCTACAGGGTTATATTCTATAAATGGCGTCACTAGGCACGCTAATCATGGCCGCCTATATGTCCCAGTAATAATGTTATCTTATATTCCCAGTTTTTCACATATGTTTTTATTAAATTTATTGTAAATGGCCTAGACGTAATGATAGGCGGTAAATCAAATAAATAAGAAACTTGTCCAGATTTGCCTGGACATGTCCTCGTTTTAGAGGACTGTCAGGATGAATTTAGAAAACCCGGCACTTTGTCTGTGTTTTGGACAGCCCAGCTCTGCCAAAGCCACCTAGATGAGGTTGTGTGGAGGGTCTGAGGCAGGATCACGAGTCTTCTTTTTATCCACAGAAATATGGTAACCCTACTCCTACCAAAAGCCCTCTGGCCACTTAATTGGAGGCACCGAGTTATAGAATTGCCCCTTGAATGTGCCGCGAACCCTTAGCCTGCAATGAACAGCTCAGCAGACGTCTCTACTGCCTCTATAAGCATGTGAGCTTTTGACTTTTTAAAGCTGGGCTGTTGCTCCCACTTGAGAAAAAAATAAAGTTCTGTTTGCTTCATCCAACTAGACATAGAAACATGATGGCCCATCCAGTCTGCCCATCTGCAGTAACCATTATCTCTTCCTCTCCCTAAGAGATCCCATTTGCTTATCCCATGCTTTCTTGAATTCAGACTAGAGAGTTGCGCGGGGACAGAAATCCCACCTATCCCCGCCAGGATCCTCTCCATCCCCAACTGTCCCCACTAGGATCCTCTCTGTCCCTGCCCGTCCCCGCAAGGAATCCCCTCCATCCCTGCCCGTCCCCATAAAAAGCAGCAATTACTTCTGACAGGATCATCAATTCCACAGTTTCTTGTGTGTTTGCGCTGTTGTTTTCCTTGTGGAATCTCTTTGGTGGAACCCTTTTTTTGTTTTCTGTTCAGGTAATTAACTTATAAACCCCCTCTTTTACTAAGGCTGACATGTCCATTATATCATATGGACGAACCCTGCTTCCAAAGCCTTCCATCCCCGTGGGAGTCCCGTTGGCTAGAGGGGGGTCCCCGTGGGAATCCCGTGGGTTAGGGGGGATTCTTGCGGGGCCCCCGCAGGATTCCTGCGATCCCCATTCCCGTGCAGACCTCTTATTCAGACACATTCTCTGTCTTCAACACGTCTTCTGGGAGACTGTTCCACGTATCTACCATCCTTTCTGTAAAAGAGTATTTCCTTAGATTACTCCTGAGCCTATCACCTCTTAACTTCATCCTATGCCCTCTCATTCCAGAGCTTCCTTTCAATTAAAAGACTTGACTCATGCACATTTACTTTATGTAGGTATTTAAACGTCTCTATCATATCTCCCTTCTCCCATCTTTCCACCAAAGTATACAGATTGAGATCTTTAAGTCCCCATACGCCTCATGGCGAAGACCATGCACCATTTTAGTAAACTGCAACAACATTAATGGGAGGTCTGATAAAATCTTTGAAGCAAAGTCATTGGCCAAAGACATTTTAGAATCTCCAAAGCTGGAACATCCAAAATGGGTGAATATCACTGATAGCTCAGGAGAAGAGCAGAGGCAGATACTGTATAGGAGAGCACATGGTAATTTTTTGTTCCAATCTTTGAAAAGCGTTTAAAGTTACCCATATTAGGCTGCCTTATTTTGAGTGTTTGCTCTGTAGGCTTTCAGGAACACCTGATTATTTCTGTGGTGTGGATAAGCCTAGAAACTCTTTTTAGCAATTCTCTTGGCATCAGCAGATTAATGCTCAAGATCACGACCTAAATACTGAATTTGGCTTGGTTAGACCCACAATACAGCCTGTGGGATCTTGCTTCATTGCACTTGCTCCCTCTAATAATATCTTTCCTTCAGAGCCTTACCTAGAGAGATTCTCCATCTTCTATCCCTAACAATATGGCTTCAGACCCAGCTTCAGCACCGAATCCCTCCTAGTTTCCTTAATTTCTAAGGTGCAACAACTACATTCTCGTAACAAATTCGCTGTCCTATTGCAATTCGATCTCTCTGCAGCTTTCAATGTTGTCCATCACGACATACTACTTTATCAACTTTCCGAGATAGGAATTGAATCTACTGTCCTAAAGTGGTTCTCAAACTTCCTACACTCTCGCTTCTACACTGTCAACACAAATGGCACCATGTCCGTTCCTTGGACACCATCTTGCGGTGTCCCTCAGGGATCACCCCTATCCCCTATTCTCTTTAACATCTATATGTCCTCCCTGAAACTCCTCCAATTATCCCCCCTTGAAACAATCTACACATACGCTGATGACATCCTTGTCCTCCTTGAGACAAACCAGAACCTCACCAACCTCCATGAGAACATTACAGCGTGCATAATGAGACTCCATTCCTGGTCCTGAATGAATCAAAAACAAAATTACTCTGGCTCGGCCCAAAATTAGAACACCTGCCCACCCTCTTCGCACTACCCTCAGGTGCAGCACTGCAACTTGAGTTCTTGGCATCATTATTGATTCTTCTCTCACTCTCAATGACCATCTCAACTCCTTGGCTAAATCATGCTTTTTCAGCCTCCACATGCTGAGGAAAGTAAGATCCTATTTTCGCCAACAACATTTCGCCGTCCTTGTCCAATCCATCATCCTCTTCAAATTAGACTACTGCAATGCCATCTACTTAAGCCTATCAAAAAAAAAGTCTTCAAAGACTCCAGCTAATCCAGAATGCTGCAGCCAAGTTGATCTTTGCAAAACGCAAGTCTGACCATGTCTCCCCACTCCTAGCCAAACTTTACTGGCTCCCAGTGATTTCCAGAATCCATTTCAAATGCTCCTGCCTGGCTTTTAAGATCATTCACGGCATCCTTCCTCCCTTAATCCCACTATCTTATAACTCCTTGAGTCCTGAATCTACCAGACCCACCCAAAGGTATAAATTATCCTTCCCCTCTCTACACGGTATTCGCTATGCAGGCAAACTGGGAAAATTCCTTCTCTTCAGAATCACAGGTCTTTGGAACGACCTTACTACCCGCTGCGGAACCTGGGCTCCCTCCAATTATTCCGCAAGCAACTGAAAACCTGGCTTTTCACTAAAATGTAATTCTATCCCCCCTTACTCTTCTCTTCTATATATAAGTTCATGTAAACCTTTTTTTTCCTTCCCATCCTATATTTTAAGTTCTTGTAAACTGTGCCGAACTCCACAACATCCATGGAGATGATGCGGTATATAAACTTAAGGTTTAGTTTAGTTAGTTTAGTTTAGAGCCCTGGGTGCTGGATTGCTAGTGAGAAACTCTGTGCCCAACTTATGCGTGCTTTTTTTTATATGCCAGTGTACTCAGAGAATGTATTTATGTCCTCAGCCAGAATCAAAATAGGTTTTGGTTGATGCAAACTGAAATGTTTCTATATATCATGGCCAAAGACGGCTTACATTTTAGCAGAGGCCCTATGAATATTTGTTTTCCTTCTCTCTTTGCTATTCTATACTGAGTTAATGAGAACTAAGGAAATGTGGAAAAATCTAAAGCAGCTGCAGGGACAGAGTCATGTGCTGATGGCTTTAGTGGTCCTCCATTCTTTCCGATGACAACTTCTTGTTCCTAGGCAAAAGACTAGCAGAGCGGACGGCATGTCCATGAAGACTGCAGCCCTGGGAGTGCTTTCTCTTGTTTTGCCACTGCTGAAGGTCTTATATTGGGTGCCATATACCCCCTCTGAGGTCTCATGTAGCCACTGGGGTATATGTACTGCGTACTGAGAATATATGCCTAGGGAGCATCCCGAGATCCAGCTTACAGTGCAATGTAAGGCCTGATTCCTACATAAAACTAGAGATTTCTGCATGGTAATGAACTATATTTGTCATCTGTGCTAGAGTCAGTCCACTTCATCAGTGTTCTTGGTGTGGTGTGGGCTTCTTCAATAAGAGGCGACTCTTGGGACAATGTCTCCAAAAAAGGTCAATTTGAGCATAACATGATAGCAATAAAATTCAGCCTATGCCAGGATAGGCTGGAGCTGAATTCAATCTCTAAGATGCACTTCAGTGTAATTGATGTAGCGTGCACAGCCTCCATGAAGCTAAGTCGGTACCTCTTCGGTGCTTCTTTGGTGAGCCAGTCGGCGTTAATGCAGTATAGGTTAGCATTTTGTCAGTGTTATCACTGCAGTATTTCTGTGTTTTGTGGTAAGATGAGCTCTTCCCCCCCCCTCAGCATCTATGTGCACCCCCAAGGGTGCTGGGCCATGAAGGCAGCTTTTCTGCAGGCAGGTGCTGTGGTTGCCTTAGGAACCAGAGCTGTGCCATGACATCCGTGGATCTGTAACTATGGAAACTGGCCTGGATTACCAGCCTGTCCCCTCCCAGCCTGCTTCTGGCATGAGGTCCGTGTTGCTGTGGAGACGGACTGGTTAAGCAGGTGATCTGGCTTCTGCTGGAAGAGCTGTGAAGGGTCAGCCGATGGGCAGGACAGCGGCCTCTGCATTATGCAGCTTTTTACAGGCCTACTGGCTTCAGGGAGAAGAGATGGAAGCGGGAAAGACGATGACGCTCCTTTGCCCCCGAAAATCCCTACAACAAAGAACAGATGCTACGTGTTGGCTCTGGAGTGCCACATTTCATTTTAAAAAACTGATTAAAATGTAGGTTTAAATGTTTCAAGACTATTCAAGACCAGCTTCAACTCCCTGGGCCCCCGAGTCTGGAATAGACTACCCTTAAACTTACGTCAGAGCCCTCCTATTACAGCTTCAGGAGAATGTTAAAGACTTCTTATCTCCTTATAACGACTGATCTCTCTATCCAATACACTATCTAGCATCCAGAGCTGTGGAGTCAGAGTCGGAGTCGAGGAGTCGGAGTCGGAGGAAATTTCGGGTACCTGGAGTCGGAGTTGCCAAACAATGCACCGACTCCGACTCCACAGCTCTTTTACGCGGATGAAGATCTTGTTTCATGCGGAGTCGGAGTCAGAAGTACAAAAAACTGAGGAGTCGGAGTAGGAACATTTATCTACCGACTCCACAGCCCTGCTAGCATCTAGCTGATAAGTGTAATAATTAATCCTAATATTCTTACAATTGACTGCTCTCTATCTAATATGTTCACTAAAACCTAATTGCTGATGTAATAACTGATCCCACAATGATTTCTTGCTGAAAACTGTGGGATATAAGAAACTATAAGGTATGGTATGATATGGTAAAAGCCACATAATTCAGAAGAAAACAAGGTAGATCCCGAAGAGATGAAAGTTGAAATCAATCCTATGTGAGTTTAAGAAAGGGAGTACAAGAGGCTGAGGTCGCTCCTGCACTGTTGGCATAAATCACACACTCATGTGGCGAGGCCAGGTAGTAACTGGGCATACATCCAAAACGTTCCGGGCTTTTCAAAGTACAATGTTTTCTAGCGAGAAAGAGAGGACACACAGTGATTTTCCATGAGGATAGATCATCCAGGATGCTCAAACGAACGGCTACAGCTAGAACCATGTAACAGAGGCCTAAAATGCTGATCCTCTGCTCTTGGCAACAACTGTACGTGCAGTGGGTTGAGATATCCATGGATGAAGCCGAGCTTTTACCATTCTTGAAGATAAGCTATGCCTTCTGGACCCTAAAAGAGCTCAAAAATAGACTTCCGACACCAATGATGTTAAGCGAATTTGAGGACTGTGAAACTCGTATGCTGAATCAGAGTTGTTTTGAAACACTATAAAGTCTGCTTACTGGGATTTTCCTACATCTAGTCTATGTTACAGAGAAACTTCCCCTGGCCATCTGCAGTCTACTACAAGATCTAGCAATCCAATGCCACCCAAATCTCCCCTGGACAGCAAGCTGCAGTTAGTTAATGTTGCAACAAAAACCCACTCTAGATGATACTTATAAATGGTACAATAAAGATAATATAATTAGGTTTACGAAAAATTTTTATGCTCAGAATCATGGAGGGGTGACTGGGGTTTTCCCAATCACCCCTCCATGATTCTGAGCATAAAAATTTTTCATAAACCTAATTATATTATCTTTATTGTACCATTTATAAGTATCATCTAGAGTGGGTTTTTGTTGCAACATTTATCCTCATCACTCTTCCTATTGAATTATTTCAAATTTGCCCCATTCTTCGTATTTGACCGCAGTTAGTTAATAAGCAGAGATTTCTTTCTTAGCTCCCCGCTCAAATTTAACTTAACTCTACATGAAATAAAGTAATGAAATGCATAACACACTGAAGTAAAAAAATTAAAATGGTGCACTCTGAGGATGTTGAGGTTTGCAGTAAACTCAGCTCATGGAAGAAGCTTAAGAAAATGCACTAGAAATCTCTGGATGGTTTTAAGTATTTGAACTGCCTTTCAAGATCACAGCTGCCCTCTTCACACAAAGGCAGAGCAGAAACGGAGCCTGAAGTGAGTGCTAGCAGTAGACCCTCAGAGCCCAGCAATTCCAGAGGTACTTAAGCAGTAATGCTGGGATGGCAGTCTAGGAAAACTGTCTCTTGTATGAGGCCACCCAGGAGCTGTAAAAGAGAGGTACAGGTGTGGAAGATGCTGTTTGAGGAGTTACAAGTGATATTATGAGTGATATTATGAGAGAAAAAGCATTTGGACTGAGCTCTCTAAATGACCACCCCCTTTCTCATTGACTTTCTCCGACTAAGATACTACTACAAGAACCGGAGGACACGTCAGTACAGAATGTTGAAGGGGAAGCAGCATTTCATGCTGGCTGAGGTTTTTAAATAAAGCTTCCTATGCCAGATCCAGTCAGAGTGGTGGTCTGCAGGGGCAAATCCTGCCTTAAGGGCCCTTCTTTTGGTTGCTTCTGTGGGATTTAATGCTAAAAGGGAACAGGTGAAGGCAAAGAAAACAAGAATGTTCATGCTACTCCTGGGAGCCGCCTGAATTGCTGAAAAAATAAAAACAAGTTTTCTTTGGCAGCTTGGCTCAGTAGCAGATTGGTTTAAACTGCCAATTGAAGTCTTCTCAGTGCTATCTGACTTTAACAAAATGGCCAAGTGCATCTTCCTATCAATGCTCTGTGTGTTTAAGAGAAGAGTCCAGGGTTGCTTCATGTTTGCCACCCTTTGTTCTTCTACACGGCTTCACTGTCAAGGTGTCCTAGACTTTGTGCATTTACAGTGTGACAGGCTGGATTATGGAATAGGTAAACTAAGCTAAGGTTACCAAGAATCCTCAATTTTCAGGAATGCCCCCAACTCCCTCATCTGTTCTTCTGCAGGAACAGAAGCTTCACTTGAAAATCCCACACTTTTCATTGAGATGGTTCAATCAATGATCTGAAACAATGTCAAAACATAGCATTACGATTCTGCAAATTGGCACTTTGTAAAATAAAACACTTAGAATTTAGAAGTTGGTTGGGCTGAGAACTTTTCAGTAGAATGGCCATCTCATGAACAAAGGTTGTAGCTCTACAGCAGAAACTGACGTATCAAATAAAGCTGATGATGTTGTTGATCATAGCATGGACCAGAAGAAAAATCTGTCAGCTTTAATAAATGAAATCAGAAACTACAAGTAATGAAAAGGGTGACAAGCATCTTGCTCTTGAAAGTGTCCTCATCTTATTAATCGAAATTGTACTCGACAATCTACATGTGTGACAGTCTGACCCTCTCTCTAGGTGGGGAAGGGGCAATTCAAAGCTTGTGCTCCTGTCTTTGGAGGTGAGGACACCTGACCCCGTCTCTGGATGTAGAAGGAACCCATCAGAGCATCTAGTCCCATCTCTGGGTGAGATGGAAACATAAGAATTGCCATCTCCGGATCAGACCCTAGGTCCATCAAGTCCGGCGATCTGCACACGCGGAGGCACCACCAGGTGTACCCTGGCATAGTTTTAGTCCCCATATCATTCTATGCTTCTCATAAGGAGATGTGCATCTAGTTTACCCTTACCCGTATCACTCTATGCCACTCACAAGGAGATGTACATCTAGCTTACCCTTAAATCCTAGAACGATGGATTCAGAAATTACCTCTTCTGGGAGAGCATTCCAGGTGTCTACCACTCACTGCGTGAAACACAACCTCCTGATATGTGTCCTGGACCTGTCCCCCCTCAGCTTCAGTCCATGCCCTCTTCTTTACATTGGACATTGTAAATAACTGTTTTTCCTGCTCTATTTTGTCGATTCCTTTCAGTATTTTGAAAGTCTCGATCAGATCCCCTCGCAGTCTCCTCTTTTCAAAGGAGAACAACCCTAGTCTCTTAAGTCGTTCCTCATAATCCAGGTTCTCCATGCGAAGCTTCAAACGACATTATGTAATCCAGCATCTTTATCTGAAACGTTTTGTGGGCAAAAGTTTATGAATGCTGTTGGTCTTTTCTTTTGAGATGGGAGCAAGGGAAGTTTCCAAGGAACTGAAGAAGAGATGTCCACTTAACATGACTAGTGGACAAGACAATGGAAGTATTCCTGAAAGAAACATCAGTGAAGTATCTTGAAGCAAATAGATCAGAGGACTCTGGAAAACAGATTTACAGGGGAGTGCTTCTCAAACTTCATTGGATTCTTTGATGAGATGCCAATGATAGGGAATCAAAGAGGAACAGTTGATGTGGTCTATCTGGACTTTATACACGGAGAAAAATTAAAAGCTGTACTAAACTAGCCAGTACAGGAATAGGGTATAAAAATAAGTGGGTCATAACTGCTAGTGTGGTGCTACATCGTCAGCACCCTGAGGTTGTGGGTTCAAACCCCGTGCTGTTTCTTGTGACCCTGGGCAAGTCACTTAATCCTTCACTGCCCCAAGTACACTAGAGAGATTGTGAGCCCAAAAGGACAGAGAGGGAAAATGCTTGAAGTACCTTTATATAAACTGCTTTGAGTCTGGTTCTAAAACTACAAAAAGGCAGTATATAAGTCCCAATCCCTTTCCCTTAAGTAAAAGGATTCAGAGAGTGCTGGTAAACGGAGCACACCCTGGAGACTGTGAACTCGCCAGTGTTTGATGTTAAGGCTAATTCTTTTCATTTAGTACAGAATATTAGCTGCTTCTCCCCCAAATCTCAGAGAATCCTTCTCCTACGAATAAATACAAGGTTGAAACTTCCTGGTCCTACACAAATGCTTTTCTAAGCTGGAAGTGTACTCATTAATGCTGTCCCTAGGGTGTGATTGGAAGAGGTCACCCACTTCCCCCCCCTCTCATCCCTACTACTTTTGATAATGTTGGACAAAATCTCCAGCAGGGATTGTAGAAGGTGTTTTCTTGAAGATCTGGCAAATTTAGCTATCTGATATAATTCTGTATCTATAGTGAAGATACTTTTTCTGACTCATTTTGTCTACATTTTACATGTTATGATGCTTTTAGTGCATCATCACCTTATTCCAGGGAACATTAAGCTTGTCCTGTTACCTTAGTCCTTCCCATCTGGCTCTCATCAGGCTGTAACCATCATTCATTATTCACACATTGCCTGACCAAATTCTACAGCCTATTGTATGATAACATTCTTTCCCTGTGCTACCTATTAACTAAGTTGGACACAACCCTTTTGCTCTGGATGTAATGTCAAATTTTTATCACAAAGGTGGTCTCTAAGATCCGGATTCTGTATAGGATGTCCAGTCTCAGAAGCTGCCTAAGCGGCTTTTGAGAATCGTATACGGGCATCCTATAGAGAATCACGCCTAAGCCCACCTAATAACCTGAATCTCTAACCAACGTCCTTGCCCCCAATCGGAATCTAGGCATCTCACAGTGCATCCCAGAATGCACTGCAAATTGGGCCTAAGATTCCGGTTGGCCCAGGCGCCGAGGGGCCTTAGGCGCCTGGGCCAATCAGGGCCTAAGGCCCCTCCCCAGTGCATCCCACCATTCTTGAGAAGGTGGGCCAGCCGGCTCCAGGCAGGAAGGGTGCCTCTGGTCAGCCATGATTTAAGATAAGGAGTTCCGGGGGAGATCCCTTGCTGCGTTAAGCTCAGTGGCTGCATCTGCTTACAATGTAGGCCAGTATTTTGCTGGCCTACATTGTACGCGTCTACCATGGGCCTAGGGAGGCACATACAGCTGCCTAAGTCTACTTTCAGGCCAAGCCACGCCCATGCCTAACCTCAGGTGAGCTTACACACCTCCCTAGGCTCCTGGAGGCACCTCCAAAGTAGGTGGCCTGCCTCGGGAGGTTTTTTTTGTTTTGTTTTTTTAAACGTGCATCCTGATTGGCTGGTTAGGCAGCAGTTGGTCGCCTACAATCGGGATGCCGTTTATAGAATTTGGTCCTAAATATGTCTACTTAGCAGTCCTGGAAAATAAGCTTTTCTTTTTGTGTGGTGCATAAAATGGGAAGTGGTTGACACAGATATGGAATTGTTTGAGTCAATAAAAAAAAAAAAAAAAAAAGAAGTTTCCTTGCATTGGCTCTACATATACAAAGAGGAGAGAGTATGGAGAAGGACCCAGGAAATGAAATGCAGAAGACTTCTTCACAAGCAGTAAATAAATATGCTAATGCAAAACACAAAAAACAAAGTCATAATCCTAAAACGACTCAAAGACATAGCCTGATCCCATGCAGATGAAGGAGTGAGGGGAGTGATAGCTTCAAGTTTATTACATTTTTGTTATGTACGCAATATCAAAAGCTTCAAAGCGTATAACATTTTAAAAATGGGGGCAGAACAAAACTTTTACATAGTTACAATCAAATTCTTTCCATTCTAATACATAACTGGTACGGAAGGTGAAAGGGATGAACTACAAATTTTTCAAGAGAGAAAGAAAACATTTAGTGGGGAGCACATTTGGTAGGTAACACAAAAAAGGGGGAGGGGAAAAAAAAAGAAAGAGGATGTATCTGTAATCTATACAGTAATCTAGTTTAGATCTAAGAAGTTTAGTGATTTATAAAATTGTATTGTCTATTTTTCAAAAGCGTCCTTGAACAAAAAACTTTTTAAGGAACGCTTGAATTTGTCTAAAGAAGATTCATTACGAATATAAATAGGTAAATTGTTCCAAAGCTGGGGTGCTTTAACTGAGAAAATGGTAGATCTTCTGGTTCCTGTTATCTTTAATGAAGAGATAGTCAAGAGCTGTTGTTGTGTTGATCTCAATGCCCTGGATGGAGAATATGGTATTAAGAAACGATGTCAAAAAGTTGGAGCATGAGTTTGTTGAATTTTAAAAGTTAACAGTAAAATTTGGAAGGTTATTCTATGTGTGATTGTAGAAGTGGTGTAACGTGATCGTATTTTTTGGAGTTAGTGATAATTTTTATTGCTGTTTTGTATTATCTGTAACCTTCTTATTTCTTTTTGTGTTATGCCCTGATATAATCCAGCCTTGAAATGATTAATCAATGCATTAAAATGTTAAGGGCTTCGGGCTTTAAGACTTTTGATAAGGATCTAGTGAGAGTGATGCTCTGTTTATAATGCTCATCTCTTCTGCTCACACGTGAAACCGATGAGAAGCTCTGTGCACTTACAAGATGAGAAAATGCCACGCTTTCATAATATGTATTTGGGATTAACTAATGGGCTTTTTTTCTTTGCTCTAGACAAGAAACGAGCTTTCCAGTTACTGCGCCCAAAATATGGAACTCTACCAGCAATTATTAAGGAAGAAAAATCACTAATTAAATTTAAAGGATTGTTAAAATGCTGGCTGCATTGCAGGATATTCCCTTCACCCTGCACTTTGCAGAAATTTCTAGTTCCAGGCCTCGAGAAATTTATTTTTTTTTTTTTGTAATTCTTTATTCATTTTCAAACTTACAATAACCCTTACAACACTTTTAGTTTCTTTTCAAAAATCTTACCTTCCCATTGTCTTTTTTACTTTGATTATTACATTAGTGATTTTTATTCTGCCATTACCTTGCGGATCAAGGCGGATTACAGAATAAGTCTGTCATGTCCATTTGTTTCTTGTATTTAATAATTGACACCCCCGCTTTTAACTGTAAATCGCTTTGAATTTATGATATTGCGATACATCAAAATTTTAATAAAACTTGAAACTTGATGTATATTTATAGAACATTCTCTCAGCCCTAGGCCAGGAAGAGGCTGGGATTAAGTTTTACCCCAGCAAAGCTCTTTACTGAAGGTGGAATGAGAGGTTTCATTAATAGTAAGACCTAGAGAACCATGCAACATACCCAGAGCAGGATTACCCAATAGGCCAAGTAGGCACGTGCCTAGGGCCCAAAAATGGTCAGGAGGGCCCGATGAAGAAGGGCATCAACATTGTTTTTTCCAAACGGCGATGGGCCCCTTCAGCATCGATTGGCAACACGCCCCCCCCCCCCCCCCCCCCATCGATGGAAAGTAAGACAAGCAAGCAACGCGGGTAAGAAAGGCAACGGGAACTGTAATTGTGCAAGTGGTGCTGCTTGACCAAAGCTTCCCTCTGACGCAGCTTCCTGTTTCCGCCTGGGTGCATAGTAGGGTGGGGTGGGGCAGGGGGCCCAGTGTACTTGTGTGACAAATTAATCCTGCCCTGAACATACCACATAAGATGCGACCAAGCTGATAGTAGAAAAGATCTAGCCAGTGTGTATAACGGCCAACCTGCAGATGTGAAGACAGTTCAGGGATGACAGATAACACTGACAAACTGGCAGGCTATGCCTTGGAGCCAGAGAACGGCCTTTCCAGGACAGGCATTAAAAGCTCAAAGGTAATATGTCATCTGTTTTTGAGGCAAAATTGCTCAAGTGTTTATGGTAGCGGCTCATATGGAACATAACTAACAATGGCTGCCTAGGCAGTGCAGAACTGCCTTTCGTGCTTAAAAACTTGTTAAGGTGTGCTCTGGAGGTCAAGTACTTGGATGCTATGTGCCAAGAGAGAATTCCGTATCAGCCATGTCAAAATACTCAAGTCAGTCCACATTCAGGAGCAGCCGCTTCTGCCATGTCAATGGCTGCTGTATTCTAGAATCTTTTGCGCACTCTGCACACCCCTGAGCCGCCTAGAGCTTCTCAAATGCACATTAACTCCAATGACTGCTGATTGGTTATTGCCAATTGGCACCTAAGTATGACTATGGGTTATGTATGGGAAGTGGCATATCAAGCTTTATAAAGATTAATCAAATTTAACACAGACCTGGCCAGTAGCGGCCGTGAGAAATCAAAACTTCAAACAATGTCAATAGCTTTTAAGACTTAACACTAATAAAAGTACTTTAATCTTCACTCAATAAGCCACTGGCAACCAATGAGATGTTTTAAGATACAGGCACTAACTATATGAGACTCAAGGGGAAGAAAAGACTTCAGATGCTTGGTCACCTTTTAACAAAAGCGGTGAACAAACTATTCAGCCATCATTAGTTAGAAAAGTCTTCAAAATAATTCAAATTTCTTCAACTCTGAATTCTTAAATAGTAGAGAAGAATACAAGCAGCAACTTATCTGAGTAAGCCCAGCTTGAGGGGGTTCCTCGGTTTCATCAGGAGAAGCTTCTCAGGTGAAGCGCAATCTCAGAATGTAATCTAGAAACAAACCAATTGACACTGAAATAGAAAATTTAAACAGGATCTTGGGTTTACAATCTTAATATGCCAAGTGACCAGCCGCAGTATACTTAAGCTACCAGGTAAATTAAAATGACATTGATGATTTTAAAGGCACCCAATTTAAATCATACAATCAAAATGTAGCTCAGGCCGCATAAATATGATGCAATCTTAAGGTATACTGAAAACTAATGACAGAGCTAGAAATGCAAAACTTTCTTCAAACACACACCTTCCATTTTATACATGTGGCCGGGTGGGAGGGAGGAGCCCATTGGACCACCAGGTGTTTTATTGGTGTTGGGGGGCTATGGATGGCTGGGTGGGGGGGAAGTTGTTTTTTTAATTGGTCTGAGCTAATCAGTGCTCACAGACTGACAGGAAAGTAAGGTTGCAACAATTCAGACCCTGCCATTAAAATCTGACATGTTCCTTTGCTGTGCATTACACAAAGCATTCATTATATTATTAATCAGCTCCTTGTAATGCATTATCATAGGATTCTCAGTGGCTGCTACGGAAAACCCTTTTGTGTATCGTCAGGACAGCTTTCTGCGCCAGTAAGAGTGCTTCAATGACTTTCTGCCACGGAGGGCTTTGGAGCATTGGGGGTCTTAGTCTGTAAATTCAGCACTGTTCACACTGAAGGAGGTTTTCCCCCTCTTTTCAATTCAGATACATGATCCAGAACAAAACATTTAAGATCTTCAAATGAATGAGAATGATTCAGGTAATGGGATACCATGTGGTTAATTTATATTGTCATTTTTTGTACAAGTGGATCAAATTTTTAGTGAAGCCTGAAGCTCCATTTAATGAGGCCCTAAACTATAGCTTATACATAATTCTAACCCTGTTTGGAGGCATCCCGGAAAGAAAGTCAGATTACAACTCCTGATGCAAAGGCAGTAAAGGGAAGCACTTAAGGTTTAAAAAACAAAGCAAAAAATATATAAAAAGTCTTCTGCTGCCACCAAGTGGCTAAAATACATTGGATTTTGCTCCACAGGGAAAACTTTCTGAATGAAGTCCATTGTGGCTAAGGCTCAGAAGTAAAGCATCTTGACAACCTGAGACTCTAACAAATTATGAAGTGCCCCCTTGTGCTTGTGGCTCCCCACAGCCTGAAGAATGAGCGAGAAAAAAGGGTGTACCATTATATCATTTGCTACGATACAAGAAGCAAAAGAACATCTTTCCACTCAGCATGATCTCTGTTAGAGGAGCCAGCTCTGTGAACTCCCTCAGTATTGAACAAACTCCTTCACTGGGAGGCGATTTCTGTTGGGTTTAGCACCCCTCAACCAGAAGCTCCATTATGAGACTAATTTTAATAATATAAATCTATCTATCCTAGGCCAGCAATATCAAACAAACAGTTAAACATGGTACAAATATGCAGTGCAGACAATCACCCTGAGAGGTGCAGTTATGGGGGTGAAGCAATTCTATGTATGGCAAGACAGACAGAAAGGGCAGCCAAAACCCAGAAATGGAACTGTGGAGCCAGGGAAAGGGTTTCGAGAAATCTTGTGACATGCCAGAGTCCATGGTATGGGACAGCTCCATTCCAGGAGTAGTTCAGTGCATTATTTACCCCATTATATTCTACTTTTCTTCACTTCAAGTAGACTACACCCGTGCAATGGCTGGACTAAATGAGGTGCAGCAGACCCCAGGATTTCTTTCCGCACCATGCCCCTCCTTCCCCTCCACCTTCAATTTTCAGCTCACAGACTCATCAACAGCCTTCCTCCCCCCCCCCCCCCACAAATTTGCAATCAGCATTCATATTCAGTTTACTCATATTTTTCTGCAATTTAACTTCATAAGCATCACCACCATACTTTGACAGACTGAAGGTCCATCAAGCCCAGTTTCCTGTTTCCAACAGTGGCCAACCCAGGTCCCAAGTCCCTGGCAGTTCCCCAAAAGAGGAAATAAGGCATTAGTATCATATTATTTGAATGTTCTGATGTGTACTTATTAGTTGTTTTATCTCTGTTATCAGTTGTTTTGAGGTACTGGTCGCCGTACCTCAAAAAGGACATGGCGGTACTTGAGGGAGTCCAGAGAAGAGCGACAAAGTTGATAAAGGGTATGGAAAACTTCTCATATGAGGACAGATTGGAAATGCTGGGGCTATTCTCTCTGGAAAAGCGGAGACTTAGGGGAGATATGATAGAAACCTTCAAAATCATGAAGGGTATAGAGAAGGTAGACAGGGACAAATTCTTCAGGCTGTGGGGAGCCACAAGCACAAGGGGGCACTCGGAGAAATTGAAAAAGGACAGGTTTAGAACAAATGTTAGGAGGTTCTTTTTCACTCAGAGGGTGGTGGACACATGGAACGCGCTCCCGGAGGCTGTAATAGGCCAGAGCACGTTACAGGGGTTCAAGGAAGGTCTAGATAAGTTCCTAAAAGATAAGGGGATTGAGGGGTACAGAAAGAAGTAGAGGTAGGTTATAGGATTAGACAGAAACCACTTCACAGGTCACGGACCTGATGGGCCGCCGCGGGAGCGGGCCACTGGGCGCGATGGACCTCTGGTCTGACCCAGTGGAGGCAACTTCTTATGTTCTTATGTTCTCTCTCATTTGAATTTTAACGCTGTTATAAGTATATTTTTGGAATTGTTTCATGGGAGTCCTGATGCCGATCGAATTTACCTCACCAATTGCATTTGCTTATAGTCAATGTTTTTACTACCGTTGTACTGTTTCTAGGGACAGAAAGAAATACTGCTTTAATTGTACCCACAGAAAAGGTGGTACATTAAACCCATGATCCCTTCATAATATGGATGAAATCTGAGAATCCCTCTCAAGCAATTAGTAAGCACATTGTAGCCACAGTTCCCACTATGAGACTGCAGAAAGCTGTCAGCATCAAAAAACCCACCTGATCTATTTTCATTAATTTGTTAGAGAGTCTCTTTGCTTTTGGGCTACCATTATTCTCCCAGCTCATCCTTTCTGCTTCACCTCCCTGTGGTTTTCCTAACCAAAATATCAACTTTTTTTTTCAATATCACACTAATTTGCTAACCTACGAGTTCTGCCCACCAACCCAGCCAGCAGATTAACCGTTCCCCTTAACTATATCCACATCATCCTGTTTTTAGATGATAAGCTCTTTTGAGCAGGAACTGTCTTGTGACTCTGAACAGCGCTGTGTGCGTCTGGCAGCGCTATAGAAATTATTAATTGTAGTAGTGTGAAGAGTTTCAGTCTTTGGGAAGCAGAGCTGAGATTGTGATGTCATAATGCCTCATTCCATCAATAAGAGCCAACCTTAGTGATGTCACAATGGCTGGATTGTCCTGTATTCCCCTCTGCCCTCTAACCCAGCCAGCTGATTAACCGTTCCCCTTAACTGTATCCATGACATCCTCTTTGTCTGTTTAGATCAGTGGTTCCCAAACCCTGTCCTGGGGGACCCCCAGCCAGTCGGGTTTTCAAGATATCCCTAATAAATATGCATGAGAGAGATTTGCATACCTGGCACTTCCATTATATGCAAATCTCTCTTTTGAAAACCCAACTGGCTGGGGGTCCCCCAGGACAGGGTTTGGGAACCACTGGTTTAGATTGTAAGCTCTTTCGATCAGGGACTGTCTTCTTTGTGACTCTGAATAGCACTGTGTACGTCTGGCAGCGCTATAGAAATAATTCATAGTAGTAGTACTAGGTAAGCTAGCGGTCAAGATATACCGTATTTTTCATTCCAAAAGTGGGTGGAAATCTTAGTGCGTCTTATGGAGCGAAGATACAAAATTTGTAACCACCCCCCCATAGCATTGTAAAACACCCTCCCACCACTCCTGAACCTTTTCAAAACTCCCTGACTCTCAGCACAACCGACGCACTTTTTCTAAATACCCCCGCCTCACCTTTTCAAAACCTTTCCCTGCCTCTCAGCACCACCGACGCACTTTTTCTAACTCCCCCCCCTCCGCACCGCTGCTGCACCTGTTTAAAACAAACACCCGTCACTGTCGGTACCTTTTTTTTTTTTAACAGCCTGGTGGTCCAGCGGTATCCCTCTCTCACTAGACAGCTCTCGTATTCAGGTCAGGAGCGCAGTTGTCAGCAGCAAGCTTTACACGCTCCTGCTTGGGCCCGCCTCCGCTTTCTGAATGGCAGGCATCAGTTCTCGCTAGACTTGCGAGAACTGACGCCAGCCATTCAGAAAATGGTGCGGGGCCAGGCAGGAACATGGAAAGCTCGAATCTGACCTCCGGGCTGCTGAGCTGTGTGCTGCCGAGTACAAGAGCTGTCTAACGAGGGAGGGAGAGATTTAAAAGGTTTGGGGTTGGGGTTTTGCTTTGGGGCACAATACGGACATAGGTTTTCTGATGTGTGGATGAATCCACCTTCTCCCCATAATTCTGCATATTTTCACAGACACGCTCAAGCAGATCTGTTAGGTATGCCTCAGAGCGGGAGTAAGGAATCTGCCACAGAAGCAGGAGGATGCAAGGTCAAATCATTCATGCAGAGAATCCTTCTTGTCCTCAGGCATAAGAGCTCCCATTAACTATAACCAAGGTGGAATACTGCTCCTCCAACTAAACATGCCCTAGTCTTGGGTTTTGTCAGGTACCTTTATCTGCTTTTTTGTTTTAGATTGGGGGGGTCAGTATTTTTTACTGTTTGGGGGGGTATCCTTTGATCTCCAGGGGTCCTAAGAACACTGGCCCCTGGAATGATGTGTTCTACCTTTTGCTGTTTCACAGGATGGATAGTGAGGGGAGGATAATTAGAGTATTTTTCTTTATGTAACAAAGGAAAAAATTGGTGATCTGATCTCTGCGATACCTTCTTTGAATTGTTCTATTTGATGTTTGTTGTATGGTTTTGGAAAGGTGATATGATGTATACTACTGCTGTTGGATTGTTCATTGTTTTAAACTAAAAGGTACGAGGGAGGTATAAAAAATTTTTAGTCGGCTGGGACGGATCGCTCCTGTCCTGGCCTACCACTAGACCAGCAGAGGGAGGGCAGGGTACAGAGCCTTACAGGGAGAGGGGCAGGGAGAGAAGGGGGTTGGGTACAGAGCTTGGCAGGGAAAGAGGCTTGGTTCAGAACCTGGCAGGGAGAATTTGGTTCAAAATGTTTTTTTTCTATCTATGGTGCGTCTTATGGTCAGGTGCATCTTATGAAGCGAAAAACATGGGACTGAGAACTGCTGAACAAATGGAGGAGGTTGAAGATCCACAATTCCTCACCATAAAATAGTACTAGGAGAAAGAGGGAAGGATAACTGTAATTTCTGGATCCTACTAGCTAAGAGAAGGCCACAGGGACAGGTGTATTGGGGTGGGAATGGAGGTTACATGTAAAAAAATGTGCACAGGAGAGTCCAATTCCTAGAAACTTAGGAAATGACAGTAAAAGGGAACCATGCGGTTCATGTTAAAGATCAAATTGGGAAAAAAACCAAAATTGATTTGATAGGGATCAGTGAACTCAAATGGACAGGACATGGACATTTTCAATCAAACAAGCTTTGTATCTGCTACTCTGGTCATGAAATACACAGGAAAAATGGTGTGGCATTCATCCTCAACAATAAGCTTTCAAAGATAGTACTAAAGTACAACATTATCAGTGATAGTCATGTCACCTTGACCAAAGTATATGCTCCAATGACAGATGCAAAAGATGAGGATGTAGAGTTGTTCACACAAAGGATGCAAGGATAAAGCCTGAGAATGGATGGGCTCTGCAACAAGAGGTAGACTAGATGAGAGTGTGGCGAAGTGGTTAAGAGGTTGCGAGTTCAAACCCACACTGTTCCTTGTGACCCTGGGCAAGTCACTTAATTTCTCCTTTGCCCCAGCTTGTGAGACTAATGCTTGAATACCTGAATAAATTCATGTAAATCGTTCTGAGCTCCCCTGGAAGAATGGTATAGAAAATTGAATAAATAAATAGTCGTCATCTTAAGAACATAACAGCCATACTGGGTCAGACTAATGGTCCATCTAGACTAGTTAGACCAATTTCCCATTTCCACAGTGGCCAATCCAGGTCACAAGTACAATTATGTAACACAAATCCAAATAGTAGCAAGATTGCATGCTGACTCTCCCAGGGCAAGCAGTGGTTTCCCCCCATGCATTTCTCAAAAGCAGACTATGGACTTTCCCTCCAGGCATTTGTCTAAATCTTTTCTAAACCCAGATACACTTACCACTGTTATCAAGTTGTTGAGTGAAAAAATATTTCCTCCTCTATGTTTTAAAAGTTATTTCCATGCATCTTCTTTAAGCAATTCCCAGTTCTTTGAACCTTGTGAAAGAGTAAAAATCGATTCCCCTTTACCCATTCCACACTACTCAGGAATCTCCCCTCAGCTATCTCCTCTCCAAACGGAACAGCATCATTTTCTCTCTTTCTAAATTACTGACAAAATTCATTTTAAGACATAGGTAGTTGTGGAGGAGGAGCCTAATGGTTATGGGCTGAGAACCTGGGGAACTGGGTTCAAGTCCCACAGCAGCTCCCTGGGCAAGCAACTTGACCATCCATTGCCCCAGGTTCAAAAACATTGTGAGCCCAGTAGGGACAGACAATTTTTTTTTACTGCTGTTTCCAAGGCTTGAGATTATAATCATGCCTGATGGGCACCGTTGCTTATTTTTGAGATGTGAACTGCCTAGACTTTTAACAATACTGTTTTGGTTGTACCTACAGGAAGGCAGACATACAGAAATCACGTTCCATTACCTTTACCCTGACTGACAGTTTGAAGAAGAAATGAAACCCAGCTTCCAGTAACTACATTTCTCTGTTTGTGGGAAAATGTAAAGCAATGCATGGGAACTGAGAGGCCTTTAAGGCTGCAGCAGGAAGATTCTGGTTTTGGCAGCAAACAGGCTGTTGGAATCCACAGACAGGGGGGCCAGAGCAGCAGATTCTAGCTTTTTTCTTACCATTTAGGGCCTTGGTTAGGCTCCACCTAGAACACAATGCCAGTGTCCCACGTGGAGAATAGCTAGAGTAGGGGCGAGTCAGATGAGGATACATTGAAGCGGCATCCAAGCTACAAAGGATATGTTCAATCAGTATTAGCAAGGAATAAGCCTCACCCAGCCACTTAGGCTATGAACACGTTTAAGTGTTAAATTCATCTTTGCTTGTTAAGATTCATATATTTTACTTCCCATACATTGAAAACAGAAGAAAACATTGAGGTTAGATTATTTTAATTCATAAATTTGTTTTTATTGCATTAAGTAATAGCACACAAAATCTATTTTACAGTTTTAGTGGTACAGCTATGGGAATGTATTGGTATGTAAGGAACCACTGTAGTCTAAAAAGTGGGAAAACGCAAGAGAGAAACTAATGTCTGTGAGAGACAGCAAGAGTGGGTCGAGTGCGTGCGTGTGTGTATTTGGGATATGCAAAGGATCAAGTCTGAAAGTTGGCATGAAACACTTGGGCTTTCTTTGGTTCGCATTTCCAAAGACTGCCATCACTGTTCCCTTCCCAGCACCAGTTTGTGTTTCCTTTTTAACAGCACTGGCTCTTCTTGGCTGAATTCTTCAGGAGGGCAGCTGCCATTGGAACAGAATAGCTGATGTTCAAGGTCCTGACCGACACCTTGAGAAGCATCCGAATGCTCGAAAGTCCAGGATTTTACGGAGGAAAAACAAAAGCTTCCAAGAGAAAAAGAAAAGGAAAATCCCTCCTTCCTTCAAACGTAGAAAAGTCGGACTCTGGAAGTACTTACAAGAAGGTCCCCATCGAAGAAATTGGTTTCTATGACAACGTTACCACTACGGAAAAAGAGATAAGGAAAGAAAAGTTGTTAGGGGTGCAGAGAACGAGAGAGATGGACTCCCTTCAACCTCTTGGCATGACTAGTGAAATGAGAGGTGGGGAAGGAATTAATTAGTACATTTTCCCTTTGACATCCTGAACCACAACAAGAAAAAGCAGCATTGGCGAGTGCAGGGTATCTCACGTTAGAATATTCGCAGGCATCATCTGCGATTCAGGCGCTGCCTCTATCAAGGACTGCCAGGTGTTCATAGAGTTGGGAATCACAAAGCCAAACTCAAAGAACCATTCTGCCAAAAAGAAAGAAAGAAAAAGGTCCATCAAGAAAAGAGGAAATAGTGCTCTAGCGCTTTAAGAGAACATACAGGCCACCTAGGTTCTTTAGTTTTCATCTACCGTTTATCATACAGGTGTCTAAATGGTTAACAATAAAATATAATTAAAAATTAAAATCATGTCTAGGCTAAAAGGAGGGAAGTGATTAAATACACTGAGGTAGAAAATAAAACTAGGCAGTTAATAAATCTTAACATATGCAAATATGAGATATGCTTTCAATTAAACATGGATCAAAATAACTACATTTTTACAGCCTTTCGTGTTCCAAAATCTGACCAATTAAACTGCTTTGTAGCACTTGCAGCACTGAATGCTCCAAGATATATGAATCAATGTTAGAAAAATGTGTTCAAATATGACATGGGCAGCCGAAGTGCAACTTCCCAGACTGCTTCACAAACATACAGCCCTAGCAGACAGACCACAGGACAACTAAGCACATGCAAAGGAGGATCTTCAAAACCTTTCGGCACTTTGATTGTTTAAATATCTCCAAAGCAAAATGACATCACTTTTCCACAGGTCAACTGGCTTGCCTGACTGACTAGTCACATGACATCCTACGATGCGCCCTCTTACCACTTCTGTTCCAGCCATTTCGTGCGAAAATATGAAAGTGCTGAAACCTTTTGAAGAACTCTCTTATTTGGGTTTCAGCGACATTTCTGGGACAGACTGTAGAAGTCCGCTTGGTGCTATCCTTAGGTTCCAACTACTGGAGATGCCATCAAAGCTCACAGCACTCAGAGGCAAGGGGGGCAGCTGCGAGAAGAACCCAAGACCGTGACCACACTAGGTCCACCACTACAGCTTCAAAACAGGCAAGCTATCATCCTCTCAAGATAAACCTTCCCACTCCCCAAGCTAGGTGGTCAAAGTGGTGAGGCTGATTAAGGCCAAATGAAAGTTTTCTTCTCTCTTTCTCTTGCAAACTTAGTGTTGCAACAAGCTGGGGTCACACCATCTTTATTTGAGTGACCACAAAAGAACAGAATATTATATCTAAGCCATTTACATTAAAAATAAAATTTCATGGGATAAAGTAGAGGGGAGGAAACACAGGGTTGAATAGGTTACAATACTGATTAAATTAAGAAAATACAATTTAAAACAACATAGCGAAGGAAAGAGCATGCAAAGAAAAAAAAAAGAAATGACAGTTGAGTTGTTGTTATAAGGCTGAAATGACAACTATTGTAACAGTGAAAATCAAGTCGTGGAAAAAGAAGTTTTAAAGGATTTAAACTTTTTAAGAGAGGAATAGAAGTCCACCAAGAAGAAAATCAAATTTGAAGGAAAGTAGACCCTGTCAAAAGATGTTGATGAGCTGAACAACTTTTGATGATGGCAATGGAGGCTTGATCCTCCCACTCTCCCCAGCATGAAAAGCTACGTTCCCTGGTGATCACTTCCATCTTCATCCCTCCCTTGAAGCAATGCCGTGTGCTCTCGGGGCAAAGGCACTGGGACCAGCTGTCCTACATGTCAGTCCTCACATAGAATCCCTGCTCTGTGCCAGCATCAGTGGGGAATCCCACCCTAAGAAAGCATTTCCCAAATTAGTCCCCACCACTATACATGTACCCAAGACCACATACAAGCTTCTCTTTCTTTCCCTCTTTTGTGACTGTAATTTTATTATCAATGAATTTTAATGAGAGCCTTCTAAGCAAACTACCCTTATTTTGGAGGGATGGGGTAGGGAGAGAGACAGAGGGAAGGGAAAAATTAGGGTCCTTCAAGCCACTGGCAGAGGCCCCATGGGAACATTGCCAACTCCGACACCCAAAGTCAGAACCTATGATTTTAGGCTCTGGGTTCCAATGCTACCCTCCGCTCAGCTGGAGGACAGTCTACAGAACAAATCTCAGGAGTCAGCCTAGCTTCCTGCAGCTTACTTATTCCTGCTGGCTGTAGCCCAGAAGATCCATGCCAGCCAGAAGCACAGAGCAAAGGCATCCTTCCAATCTTTACCAGGGAAAGGAACATGGTCCAACTCCAGGGAGCCTTCACTGGCAACTGGACTCAACCACAGGACCAGCCTTGGGCCTAATTCCCAAATCTTGCTACTCCAGTCCATTATGCACCATCGGCTAGGGCAGAGAAATACTGGCAAGTTCCAAGGTAGCATTATCCATATACTGGTGAGGATTATCACTGCCTCCATCTGCTGGTCTAGCAAGATGATGAAACAGGAATTTGCATGCACTTCCACTCTGGGCAGACTGAATGGGCCATTTTGGGTCTACATTATTTTTATTTTACTGTCTCATTGTCCCACAACAGAACAAGAACAGCACAGACAGCAGCAGTGCAAGTCTAGACGTACCCTCACACAAAAAGCCCCATGACAGAACAGATACAGCAGTGGTGCTGCAGGCCTCTCAAGACACTTCCCTGCTCATGAACCTCAGAGCTGTTTTAGTGAGACCACTATATTGTATATTCAAGGGCTACAGTGAAGCCTGGACTTTTTCAGCAAGTGACTTTTTTTGCTCCGAAAGCACCCTTTCCTAAGCATGTGTTATCATTGTGCACACACACAAAAGGAATTGTACCTTCTAGACACTGTCCTTTGAAGAAGACTTTCTGTTCAAGCCGGAATTTTTCCATCTGCTCTGCTGATGAGAAGTTTAACTCCCGGGACACAGCTTTGCACTTAAGGATTTTCTTGGGCACCCGAGCTGCCAAACAACAACCAAGAGATTGAGGCAGAATTAATTTACCAAAAAGTAAGCAATAAAAAAAGAAGCATCTACCCCGATGCTGCTGTTGTCAGGTAGACAAACACGATTGTTCATATTTTCTATCTGAGATACAACAATGATCGTTGCTGTGAGTACAAACTATTCAAATGATCTCTAAAGTGTGAAGCAATAAAGAACCTGCAGATCACACTAAATAATTTAACTCTTTATTTATAAGAAATCAAGAAATGCCAACAACATTGTACATATAACAGACATAACCAAGAAACAAAAATCACAGTAAATATCTAACCAAATATAACCAGTCACCCTGTTAGAGATTGCAATATGAACAAGGAGTCAAAAAAGCTATTAACACATTTATATGCATGAAGGAGAGCAGGCTCAGAACTGAATCCAATCTAATCATGCTCCCCCCCAACTCCTAGCTTACCCTAAAGTTCTTGGGCAGCCAAATCTACTGGAACCACTCTTGTTATCCAGAAAAACCTTTTAGCTGCATTGGGTTATAAAATGAAATATTTACACTACACCAGGGGTTGACAACCTGCGGCTCTTCTTGCATGTGACTGCAGTTCTCCAGGCCCCGAACCTTTAATCTCCTTCCCAATCCCACAATTCCCCCTGGGCCTACCAAGGTACCTGGTGGTTCAGTGGGGATCTTTGTGGCAGGAGCATGGCGCTCTCGCTCCTGCCTCCTAAAATAGCCGCGACCTCTCACAGTATTTCCTGTAGAACCATGAGCTGCCTTGAGAGGTTGCTGCAGCCATTTTAGAAGGCAGCCACAAGGAGGCAGGAGTGAGAGGTAGGCCCGGGGGAGGGGATCATGGGTTTGGGAGGGAGATTAAAGGGACAGTGCCTGAAGAGGGAAAAGAACCTGGGAGGGCAGGGGAGATGCAGAGACCTGCGAGGGGTTGGAGGGGAAAGAAGCTACACACTGACTCTCTGTAAATCTTGGATCAAACATTTTGGATAAATTGGCTCTTTGCTGTGCCCTGCACTACATAAACATGGAAAGTGTATAAGAAAGGATCTCCAGAATGAGCAGGTATTGGTGAATTTTGAGAAAATATTTACATCTTACTTGAGAGTGATGTAAGGAAATTATGTATTTTGTTAACCCAGAAGTTTACGTTCTTTTAGTTAAAGCAGGACATGCATTCTCCACATCTTGTCTGGCTCCAAATCAAAAGGAGACCAAGAAGATGCTTCTTCTGAGAACTTTGTCTGAAGAATCCTCCAGGAAGCCAATCAGATACAGGTTGCCAATGGATAGAAACATGAAGGCAGATGAAGGCCAAATGGCCCATCCAGTCTGCCCATCTGATGCATCCTCTCGCTAAGAGATCCTGCGTGCCTGTTCCATTATTTGTCTCTATCACCTCTACTGGGAGAATAATCCTCACATCTACCACCCTTTCTGTAAAGAAGTATTTCCTTAGATTACTCCTGAGCCTATCACCTCGTCACCTCATTCTATGCCCTCTCACTGAAATTTCCTATCAATTGAAAGAAACTTGCCTCATGTGTATTTATGCCACATATTGTAGGTATTTAAACATCTCTCATATCTCCCCCCCCTCACACCTTTCCTCCAAAGTAAACATATTGAGATCTTTAAGTCTGTCCCCATAGGCCTTATGACCATCAACCATTTTAGCAGCTTTCCCCTGGACCGACTCCATCCTTTTCATATCTTTATGAAGGTGCGGCCTCCAGAATTGTACACAATATTCTAAATGAGGTTTCATAAGAACATAAGAATTGCCGCTGCTGGGTCAGACCCGTGGTCCATCGCGCCCAGCAGTCTGCTCACATGGCAGCCCCCAGGTCTAAGACCTGTGCCCTAACCGAGACCAGCCCTACCTGCGTTCGTTCCGGTTCAGCAGGAACTTGTCCAACCTTGTCTTGAATCCCTGGAGCGTATTTTCCCTTATAACAGACTCTGGGAGAGCATTCCAGTTCTCCACCATTCTCTGGATGAAGAAGAACTTCCTTACGTTAGTACGGAATCTATCCCCTTTTAACTTCAGAGAGTGCCCTCTCGTTCTGTCTACCTTGGAGAGGGTGAATAACCTGTCTTAATCCACTAAGTCCCTTCAGTATCTTGAATGTTTCTATCATGTCCCCTTTCAATCTCCTCTTCTTGAGGGAGAAGAGGCCCGGTTTCTTTAATCTCTCGCTGTACGGCACTCCTCCAGCCCCTTAACCATTTTAGTCGCTCTTCTCTGGACCCTTTCGAGTAGTACTGTGTCCTTCTTCATGTACGGTGACCAGTACTGGACACAGTATTCCAGGTGAGGGCGTACCATAGCCTGGTACAGTGGCTTGATAACCCTCTCTGATCTGTTCGTGATCCTTTTCTTAATCATTCCCAGCATTCTGTTTGCCCTTTTCGCTGCCGCTGCACATTGTGCAAATGGCTTCATTGACTTGTCAACCAGTACTCCCAGGTCTCTTTCCTGGGGGGTCTCTCCTAGTACTGCCCCAGACATCTTGCATTCGTGTGTGGGATTTTTGATACCAACATGCATTACCTTTTGCCATGCCGCTGCCCATTTCTCAAGCGTGGTTATGTCACGTTGCAAATCTTCACAATCCCCCTGCGTCTTCACTACTCTGTATAACTTCATATCGTCTGCAAATTTAATCATCTCACTCATCGTACCCCTTTCCAGATCGTTTATGAATATGTTGAAGAGCACAGGTCCAAGTAACGAGCCCTGCGGCATCCCACTGGTAACATTCTTCCAGTCCGAGTATTGTCCATTTACCCCATTCTCTGTTTCCTATCTGCTAGCCAGTTTTTAAACCACGTGAGTATTTCACCCTCTATTCCATGGCTCTCAATTTTTCGAAGTAGTCGTTCGTGCGGAACCTTGTCGAATGCCTTCTGAAAATCCAGATATACAATGTTGACCGGGTCACCCTTGTCTATCTGCTTGTTTACCCCCTCGAAGAAGTGCAGCAAGTTCGTCAAGCAAGATCGTCCTTTGCTGAAGCCGTGCTGACAGGTCCTCATCAGTTTGTGTCCATCAAGGTGATCAATGATGCGGTCTTTTATCAGTGCCTCTACTATCTTTCCCGGTACCGAAGTCAGACTCACTGGTCTATAGTTTCCCGGATCTCCTCTCGAACCTTTTTTGAAGATCGGTGTAACATTTGCCACCTTCCAGTCTTCCGGAATTCTTCCAGATCTAATCGACAGATTGGCTATTATTTGAAGCAGTTCAGCTATAGTCCCTTTTAGTTCCTTAATGACCCTCGGATGGATGCCATCCGGTCCTGGGGATTTGTCGCTCTTAAGCCTATCAATCTGTCTGCATACTTCTTCTAGACTGACCGTCAACCTTGTCAGTTTCCTATCTCCGCCTCCAACGTATAGCCTTTTGGGTTCCGGTATGTTGTGTATGTCCTCTTTGGTAAATACAGTCGCAAAAAATGGTTAAGTTTATCGGCGAAGGCTTTGTCCTCCTTTAGCACTTCCCTTATTCTATTATCATCCAACAGTCCCACCGCTTCCTTTGCGGGTCGTTTCCCCTTAATGTATCGAAAGAAAAGCTTGAAGTTTTTCGCCTTCTTGGCTATTTTTTCCTTGTAGTCTCTTTTGGCCCTTTTTACTGCTTTATGGCACTTGCTTTGATGCTGTTTGTGCTTTTTCCAGTTTTCATTTGTTTTTGACCTTTTCCATTCCTTAAACGAAGTCTTCTTGTCTCAGATCACTTCCTTCACCGCTACAGTGAGCCACGCCGGTTCTTTGATCTTTTTCCTCTTGGCTCCCTTGTTGATACGCGGTATATATAGATTTTGCGCCTCGGTGACTGTGTCCTTAATAAGGGACCATGCCTGCTCTAGCGTTTTAACAGTGCTTATCCTCTTCTTGATCTTTTTCCCCACCATGAGTCTCATCCCTTCGTAATTTCCTTTTCAGAAGTTCAGTGTCGTGGCTGTCGTTCTGGATCGATGTTTCGCCCCTGCATCTATGTCGAAGCAGATCATATTGTGATCACTGGTTCCCAGCATCTCCTCTACTTCTACATCTTGTGCCTGTCCTTGTAGTCCATTTAGAATTAAGTCCAGAATTGTGTTTCCTCTTGTGTTTTCCTTGACAAGTTGTTCCAGGAAGCAATCGCCTACAGCATCCACCAGAATCTTATACAGGGGCATCAATACCTCCTTTTTCCTACTGGCCATACCTCTTCCTATGCACCCTAGCATCCTTCTAGCTTTCGCCATCACCTTTTCAACCTGTTTGGCCACCTTAGGATCATCACAATCACACCCAAGTCTTGCTCTTCTGTCGTGCACATATTTATTATTAATTTAAAAATTTATATACCGCATAAAACCTATATGGTTTACAAAATTACATGCATACATATTTAACAACGCCAAACATGTTTCAACAAGACAAATACAATAAAACTGTAGCGTTCCCTCAGGTTTTTGCAACCCAAATGCATCACCTTGCATTTCTTAGTATTAAATTTTAGCTCCCAAATTTCAGACCATTCTTCAAGCTTCGCCAGGTCTTTCTTCATGTTATTCACATCACCCTGGGTGTCTACTCTATTGTAGATTTTAGTATCATCTGCAAAGAGGCAAATCTTATCAATCAGCTATCAGCAATATCACTTACAAAAATGATAAAAATGTTAAAAAAAAAAACAGGTCCAAAAACAGAACCTTGAGACACACCACTGGTAACATCTCTTTCCTCAAGAGCGTTCTCCATTGACTATTACACTCTGTCACCTTCCACTCACCCAGCTCCTGACCAAGTCCGTCACTTTGGGGCCCATACTGAAAGCACTCAGTTTATTTATTGGGACACTGTCAAAGGCTTTGCTAAAATCTAGTGCACTGCCTCTATCCAATTCTCTGGTCACCCAGTCAAAGAAATTAATTAGACTTGTCTGACAAGACCTGCCTCGGGTCCTGTAATCCACTGGATTCTAGAAACTGCAATATTCTCTCTTTTAAAAGCATTACCATTAATTTACTTACCACACAAGTCAGACTTACTGGCCTATAGTTCCCTACTTCTACTTTTGGAGAGGGACCACATCTGCCCTTCTCCAATCTACCTGAACCACTCCCAACTCTAGAGAAGCATTGAAAAGGTCAGCCAGCGGAGCTGTCAGAACTTCCCTAAGTTCCTCAGTACCCTCGAATGTACACCATCCGGCCCCATCGCTTTGTCCACCTTTAGTATAGCAAACTCCCCACAAACACAATCCTCTGAAAATTGATCAGTCCTATTTGCTTTTGTATTCTGCAGTCCTGCTCCTGGCACTTCAGCTGTGAACACAGAACAATTCAGCCTTATCATTATCAGTTTCTATATATTCCTTTGAGTCTCACAATGCCACTTTTGCACTTCCTTCCATTGCTAATATACTAAAAAATGTCTTGTCCCCTTATTTTACCATTCTTCCATTTACATATATGCTCTCTCAACTTTTCCAGAAATTTTTGCCAGTCTTCTTCTTTCTAAGATCTTTAGTAGTTTATGAAAGCTTCTGTAATCTTTTTCCTTACCTTTCCAGCTACTACTTTTGAGAACCAAAGTGGCCTTCTTTTCCTCCTCCTTTTCCCTTATTTTCCTTATAAAATAGTTGTTGCCCTTACAATACCTCCTTCTTCTTCCAGATGTTCCCATACAAACAATTCCTTAACATAATCCCCCATCTGAACAGAATTTGTTTTTTTAAAATAAAATAAGATTTGGAGCCCGGTCCACACCTTTTGCAATATCGAATGATGGCATTCAGTTATTGAGATAAGAACTGTGTTCCACAACAGAAACTCTCACACGTAATGGCTCATGTTTAGATCTGGTTTTGGTCTATAGTCACGTTGTCTCTCTGTACCTTGAACGCTCTAGCAACTATGGCTGCGTGTTGTGTCGACATTCCTCTTCTATATATAGGCTTAGATCAGCTTGTTGTATCACGTGGATATTATTGTATGAATTTCATTTATATGTCTGTATCTTGCCTTGTTAACATTTCTCTTTCGGTACTTATTGTACATTAAAATCAATAAAATATTTGAACTAAAAAAAAAAAAAAATAGTTTAGAACCTTTTAGCAACATTCCCCCCAGCATCTCCACTCTTAATATCAGAATCATTAATTCAACAGGTAAACAGCCTTAGCAGCTAGAAACTGAAAAAAACAGAACACAGAAAAATGAAGGCTGATAAAGACCATATGGCCTACCCAGTCTGTCCATCTACTCTCCTTAGAGATCCTAAGTACTTGTCCCAAGCTGTCTTAAATTCAGATACAGTTTCATCTCTACCATTCCATGAATTCAGCACCCTTTCTGTGAAGTATTTCCTCAGGGTACTCCTGAGTCTATCCCACTTCACCTTCATCCGATACCCCTCATTCCAGAGCTTCCGTTTAATTGGAGACTTACCTCTTTTTATTCATTTAAAAATTTCTAAGTGGAACACAATGCAGCCCTGCAGAAACCGACTTTAGTCAGATGACTAGTTGTTTGGGTTTATTTTCTCCTCACCTTTGAAAGGAGCAAGTCACCCATTTCCCCATGGGCCCTGTTTATGTCATCAGCAAATTTAACTACCTCACTAATTATTCCCATCTCTAGATCGTTGATAAATATGTTAAAAAGCAGCTGTCCCAGCACAGACCCCTATGTGGAACTCCCCTATCTAGATATACTGTACGTAGGATGCAGAGACACCAATCTGAATACAGTCAAAAATACCTCTGACAGAGAGGTATTTTTGACTGTATTCAGAACTCCCCTATCTACCCTTTTCTATTAAAGGTCATAGAACATTTAACCCTACCCTTTTTTTTTTTAATCTTTTCATCAGTTCTTAATCTGCAATAGGATTATCCCATGACTTTCTGATTTCCTCAGAAGTCTTTCATGAGTAATTTGTTAATGCCTTTTGGAAATCCAGATACACAATCTAATCGGCTCACCTTTATCCACATGTTTAGTCACCCTTTCATAGAAATGTAGTAGTTGGTGAGGCAAGATTTCCCTGGACTAAATCCATACTTATGTATATGTTCTGTCATTTTGTTCTTTATGATAATCTGTATCATTTTGCCCAGCACAAATGTCAGGCTCAGTGGTCTATAATTCCCTGAATACCTCTGGAACACTTTTTTAAAGGTTGGCGTTACATCAGCCACCCTCTTGTTTTCCGGTATCATGCTGGATTTTAAAGATAAATTACAAGATTCATTTGTCAATTTTATCAGTACTCTGGGATATACAGTAGTTTATTAATTTGTATCCCGCTTTATACAAAGCGGGTCACAGCAAACACATACACAATATACTATATACCATCTAGTCCAGGTGATTTGCTACACTTCAATTTGTCAAATAATCCCATTATATCTTCCAGGTTTACAGAGATTTGTTTCCGTTTCTCTGACTCATCAGCATTGAATACCTTTTCTGGCACTGGTATTTCACCCATATCTTCTTCAGTGAAGACCCAAGCAAAGAATTCATTTAATTTCTCCCTAGCATGCCCCAACGATAAATTTATCCAGTCAATATTGGGATAATTGAAATCAAACATTATTATTGTGTTACCCAGTTTGTTAGCCTCCCTAATTTCTGATAACATCTCTGTTCACCTGACCAGTTAGATGGTAGTACATTCCTATCACTATCCTTTTCCCTTCTAGAATTTTTAGTCTTTTCGATTTAAGGTCCTTAATATAATATAAAATTCTTGATTTAAAAGCAACTATACCTTCCCCTATAGGTGATTTTGAATTCCATCCCAGATATCAAGAAAATGACTCCAGAGTGGATGTTTTGGGACCACTTCGAGAGTCCAAATTGGCATCAATTTTTAAATCTGTTTAATAAACACACTAAATCAAATTGTTTGCTGGACGAATGTCCCTCGAAGATTATGAAAGCTGCTACACTCAATTTTAAAGTAACTCTATTTAATTGGTTATCTGCTATACTTACTAATGGATTATTCTACGATGAAAATGGGACATATTTTGATAACACCTATCCAAAAGTCCAGAAGGCATCAATTACAGGCCTATAGAGAGCATTCTTCTGTTTACCAAATTATTGGAAGGACTGATTAATTTAGAATTGGTGAATTATCTGGATAAATTTAATATCCTTAATGAACATCAGTCAGGATTTAGAAAAGGTTTTAGTACAGAGACAGTTTTAGCCTCAATCCTTGACTATCTCCATGGTCTTTTTAGCAAAGGTACTAGCGCCTTAATCTTGCAGTTGGATTTTAGTAGTGCTTTTGATTTAGTGGACCATGAAATAATGTTGAACTGCTTAGATGCAATGGGACTTTCAGGAAAAGTGTGGAATTGGTTTCAGAGTTTCTTGACAAAAAGATCATACCAAGTGGTTTGTGATGGTAAAAACTCCCACTCTTGGAGTAATCCATCCGGGGTACCTCAGGGCTCCCCGTTATCTCCTACGCTATTTAATATTTATGTTTCATCTCTAGGACATCTATTGCAAAATTGAAATCTAAACTTTTATATATATACTGACGATATTTCTATTTTAATTCCTTTAAATGATCGAACTAATGATATTTTAAAACAAATTTCCTATATCATGACCGAGATAGAGAAATGGACAATCAATTTTAAATTGAAACTCAATACAGAAAAGGCAAAAATCTTTCAGGCCAGCCCAAAAAATAAAATAACTAGACCATCGCTTTGTTTAAACAAATTTAGTGGTAAAGACCATCAAAAATATTTTTACCCTCTATCTTTTAGATTATTAGTGCAGGCACTAGTTTTATCCATACTGGATTACTGTAATATTGTTTATTTGGGAGCTCCAAAGAAAATCTTGCGAAAATTGAGAATAGTACAGAATATGGCTGTCCGATTGATATTTGGGCTGTAGAAAAATGACTATATTAGTCCTTATTACCGACTACTACATTGGCTCCCGGTGGAGGCATGAGTGCTATTCAAATTTTCTTGCATCTGTTTTAAGCTGGTTTGGGGAGTTGCCCCAAATTATCTTTTATCTCCAGTGTTATACAGTCCAACAAGGATAACTAGGAATTCCAATTTATTTGCTTATCCAAAAATTACTGGCTGCAGATACAAGACTTTTTTGGATAGGACTCTTACATTTCAAGCAAGTAAGCAGCAGTCCTGGTGGGGTAATTGTATTGGTGGAGTTATGCTGTCTTATGGTGCATTTCGAAAAGTAATTAAGTTAGCATTGTTTGACAAATTTATTTCCTAAATAAGAATATTGCTGTTAATCAAAATTTTACATTGAATATTTTTGGAAATTGTATTTTAATTAATTGTATTTTGCTGATTGTCCAGCCTTCTTCTTAGTAAACCGCTTAGAAATTGTTTGATTATGGCAGTATAGAAGAATAAAGTTATGTTATGTATGTTAAAAGGCTACCCCTCCACCAATTTGATCCACCATATTATTGCACTATAAATTTATACCCTGGTTCCATTACCTTCCTTCCACCAGGTCTCAGAGATACCTATTATATCTATGTTTCATTTAGCGCAATATATTCTAATGCTCCCATCTTGTTTCTTAAGCTTCTGGCATTTGTATACAGGCATTTCAAACACTGTTTGTCATTCCTATTTACAACTTGCTCAGCAGTTGACAGTGATAATTTGCAATCTTTACAATCTGTCTGCTCTGCATTTAAAAGACACCTGATCCACTATGGTCTCTATTGCCTTATCTTCTCTGTTTTGGTGAGATCTTTTAAAGATACCTTGTTCAGAACCATGCTCTTTGCCAGTTTCTAGTTTAAATGTTTATCTGTCTCCTCCTTAAATGCTGATGCAAGCAGCCCGATTTCACCTTGGTTAAGATGAAGGCCATCCTCCAGGAATTGGCTCCCCTTTCCTCCATGGCAGCACAGAGTTGCCAGACTGGAGATGGGACTTCTCTATTACGTCCCTATAAACCTCTCCATCTGCCTCAGCTCCTCCAAGTCTGCTATTCTAACTTCCAGAGATTACACCGAGTACATGCATGACATTTCACCAGTTGTGACACTGCAAAAGACTTGATAGTCCCCATCTTGGTGATTTCTTAATTTCTAAAAGAGTTGAAACATGTAAAGTCCCCTAAAATTGCTAGCTATATGTTAGGCTAGGCTAATATTTAGTTTTTATTATTTTTTTTTTAATTATTAGTTGGTTACCCTCTATGGATCTAAGCTAATTACTGGCTAATGGAGATGCCCTAATTAAATTTGTAGCCTCCTAATTGGCTCAAGAGCTTAGAAATCACAGATCAGGTCAGGGGTGAGAGGGAATTAAAGTCTGAATTGAGGTATCCTGTGCCTATTTGCTGTGATTTATATCAATAATATATAAGAATAACCATATTGAGTCAGCCCAGTATCCCAATTCCAGCAGTGACCAATCCAGGTCATAACTACCTGACACAAACCCAAATAGTAGCAACATTCCATGCTAGTGATCCCAGGGCAAGCAGTGGCTTCCCCCAAGTCTATCTCAATAGCAGATTATGGACTTTTCCTCCAGGAACTTGTCTAAATGTTAATCCCAGATACGCTAATTGCTGTTACTACATCCTCTGGCAACATGTTCCAGAGCATAACTATTATTTGAGTGAAAAAAAATACTTCCTCCTATTTGTTTGTTTTTCCATGCAACTTCACTGAGCGTCCCCTGGTCTTTGTACTTTTAGAAAGAGTGAAAAATAGATTCACTTTTACCCATTCTATACACACAGGACTTAGTAGACCTTTATCGTATCCCCCCTCAGCTGCCTCTTTTTCAGGCTGAAGAGCATTTCCTCACACACAAGGCACTCCATCCTCTTATCATTTTGGCTGCTCTTCTTTGAACCTTTTCTAATTCCACTATATAGTTTTTTGAGAAACAGCAACCAGAACTGGACGCAATACTCAAGGTGATGTCGCACTATGAAGCGATTCGGAGGCATTATAATATTCTTGGTCTTATTTATCATCCTAGCATCACTTGCTTTTTTGCTACCGCCACATTCTGGGTAAAAAAATTTAGCATAGTATCTACAATGACACCCAGGTCTTTTCTTGGGTGCTGACTCCTAATGCAAACTCTAGCATCAGGCAACTATGATTTGGACTATTCTTCCCATTGCTAGCCCTTTACAGCTGCTGCCAGGCTAATACTGCAACATTCTGCTATCACCAGCAGAGGGCACTTTGACTCTACAGAGCTGCTGCCCAGCTAACACAGACACACTCTGCTGTCTGCTGACAAACCTTAAAATCTGAAAGAGTAAGTCTGCGTTTTCACTGTACAGTTGCAGTGTTTCCTCAGGAGCAGATCAGTAATGTTGTAGGGATATATAAAACAAGCACAATCAGGGTTTGGATATGAAGAAAATGTAATCCATTTGATAACCACCTTATTGGAAAGCAAAGCATTAATGCTTTTATCAAATATTACTGCCATGTCCATGAGCAGAAAAACACAAAAGAAACATCTTTCAAAAACTTAACATTTTTCTTTGGTTTAAACAGCGAAAAATAAGTGAGCAGCCTAGAATCAGGGAAGTCACTTAACACCCCACTGCTTCACGTAGAAAATTAAATTGCAAGTCCTCTGGGGACTGAAAAATACCTACTGCACCTTGCTATAAGCTATTTCAGAAAAGAGCTAAATCAAAAATCCCTTCCCTTTTCCCTCTAGGTTACTATATACTGAAGTGACAGTTGTCATGTTTGCAATCATATGTTTGCTCTCGGCCAGAAAGAGGACAGAACTCGATATACTGCCTTTCTGTGGCTACAATCATATTAAATATATGTACACTTCTCCCTCTGTATTCGCTGTGATAGGGGATTAACAGAACTGCGATTACAGAAAAACCGCGAATAACTTTTTCATGTTATTCGTGGTTTTCTATTAAAAATCATTGTGAATATGGTGAAACCACGAATAGCATGGTGGGAGACCTGGCCTGTTCCTGAAGGAGAGGCAAAACACAGTGAATCGGCAAATTTCCTCCGTAAATGCTTGGAATCAGCGATTTCTCTATGCAAGCTGATGCAGCTGATGCAAGTTAAAAAATGTGAATAATCAAAACTGCGATTGCTGAAACCGTGAATATGGAGGGAGAAGTATAGATAGATAGATATACACACACACGTACTACATAGTTTTGTATCTAGGGCAATGGAGAGTTTAAGTGACTTGTCCGGAAGCTCACCAGAAAGCCCCTGCTCCGTGTCTATCCCACTGAAATTCACTTACACACATGCAGCTGCCATTATGATACCATACCTTCATGTTCCACACCTGGCACAGACAAATCTTCTGTTCCTTGCCAGAGGATCTTTCCCGTTTCTGCATCCCGAAGGTTCATCCAGTTTCTGAATGGGAAATAGTTAAGGAAGGAGAACTGGCGCATTTTAAAGTTAGAGACTAACATCTAGTGCAAAAAAGGCGCAGTGGTATAAAAAAAGCCAAATTATTTTCTGGAAAAAGGCATTTTACTAGTCACACAAGCAGACAAGTTATATGAACATGTGATCTGTGATGCTGATGAATGTTATTACAATCCCTTGATATATCACCATAATGATCATCTTGACATCCTTGCTAAAAGTAATTGCCATGATACTATAGATCGCTGCTTGTCTTCACTGTAACATGTGGGATCCACTATTTTTATTACTGGTCTTATCCTAGTTAGAATATATATAGTCAGTGCATGGGGTCCTTGTACTTGGTGTTTCAGAGCATCAAGTCTGCAGTTGAGCAGAAGAGAGGTGACATGGTAATAAGGAGGAGAGCACCCAGCAACTGACAAGACATTTCACATGATTCAAAGCTAAGTCCTGAACTAGCTCCTCTGTTACACTCAATGCTATTATTAGATTGGCCAGCAGGTGGCATTCAAGCCAATACAATGCGGGGTTTTTTCCTATAGCATGAGTACTAGCTAGTAGAGAATGACACGGGGACCGTTTACTGCGGTAAACATTGCTCACCATAGTAAATCCGCAGGAATGGAGACATTTGCAAATGGTTTACTTACAGGAATGGGGACAAGACTTTTTACCATCCTGTGGGAGCGGTGAAAAATCTTGCTCCTGTGGTAAAAAAATTGCGCCCGTGTCAGACTCACAATCTCCTTCCCAGCTCCTCTTGCACCTATTTTACCTTGAGGAGCCAGCCATGCCACGATGAAGACAGAAGGAACCCAAAACCAAAGCCCAAGACCAATGTGATTTGAAGAATAAAATTACCAGACAACAGATAGAAAAAAGATAATTTATTTTATATTTTGTGATTAGAATATTTCAGATTTGAAATATGCATCCTGCTAGAGCTGGTATTAGACATAACTGGGGACCGCAAAGTCCAGGCTGTGCTTCTTTAGCTTCCAGCTGGCTTAGGGCTTTCTCTCTGACCAGGGGGCAGTTGCCCTAGTTGCTCTCCCCTAACACTATTCCTGCCAGGTGTGAATGAAGTATTCTGTTAGCTTGCTGTAGTTCAGTTTTCACAATAGTGGAGGGGATATTTGTGAAAGGGAGGGGAGACAGGGGTTTTGCTGATCCTTGTTGCTCTGTATTATTTGTGATTATAAAATGACAATTGTACAGAATATTGTCTCTTTTTATACTTTAATAAAATAAGTTCAGTATAAAATCATAACTATTTGAGGCTTGTGCGGATGGGATCTGACAATTTGCAGGACGTGGACGAGCTCACGGGGACAAATTTTATCCCTGTGACATTCTCTACTAGCTAGTTCAACAAAACACTGTTTTAAAATTTTTATAGAAATTTGTTTTGAGATAAAAGGATCAGCTGGTGGTGTGAAATGAAGTTCATCATGTTTCTGAAATCTTGAAATTCTTCTTGCTCATGTGTGAACTTCCTGAGTTAGTGTGTCCCAGCAGCTCTTCACTTTTAGCAAAAATATATAACTTCTTTTTTTGTTTTGTAGAACTAAAGTTCCTTTCTGCTCCTTTTGGTTTCCAGCTCAAACTGGAACAAAGTTTGGGATTTGAAACCATCAGCCTCTTAATTACAACTACCTGCGGCCTTTCCTTCTTTTATTTGCCATCTCTACTCACCACAGGCGCAGCCTCTGCAAAGGGGCCTGGCAGCAGAACTATATCCAGAACCCTGCAGCATAGGCTATAAATGTGGCTACTGGGTCATGACTCATTCTCTTGCTGCCTCTGCAGTATCTCCAGACCTGTATCCCAGTATCTTCAGCAGTGGAAGATCTGAGCTGAGAATTAAACCCAGGTCCCTGTGCATGGAAGTGCACACTACCAGTGTTATCAGGTCACCTCAAACTCAATATACTGTATTTTTTTCAGACAATAAGACACACTTTTTCCACCCCCAAAAAGGGGGTGGTAAAGGGGGTACATCTTATGGACCAAATGCACTGTGCACCCCCCTGCGGTACCTTTTTTAATGGCGGTGGAGCGCAAACTTTGCGCTTCCTGCCTGGTTGCGCCGCTCTGTGATTGGCTGTAATCCAGCTTGTGAGTTGGGGTATAGAACCCATCCGTAAGGAATTGTATGTTCTACAGGAAAGAGGATTATCGAGGTAAGTACCTAATCCTTCCTTTTGAGGGACAAAGCTCACCTCTAGAAGCCCATCCTATAATTTCAAGTTGTTTCCTATGTTAATACGTTAAAAAAAAAAAATTTTTTTAAAGAGATTTATAAAAGTTTTAAACAAAAAATAACACGTATTTTTCGGACCATAAGACGTACCCACCTGTAGTAGAGGAGGAAAAACCAAGGAAAAAAAAAATTTGGTTCAGAATTTTTCTCTTCTTGGTTTTTCTTCCTCTACACATAGGTGCGTCTGGTGCTGGGAAGCCCGCAGCCGCACAAAGGCCCCTCCCCTGGTATCATTTTTAGTGGCAATGGTCCAGCACGGTCTCCTGGACGACTGCCTATATCTTAGAAGAGCGACACACAACACAGGATTGGTCTCCAATCATCTGAATCTTTCTTGGGCACGATTACATATACAGAATATCTCCCAGAGCCTGAGTCTGCATCCGGAACTGGATCTATAGATCCAGTTTGTAACAGTCTGTTTTTATCTCAAGTCTATGCAAAGTGGTTCTGACTTTGGCAGCCTTCTCCGGTCGCCTTGTCAGAGAGTCCAGGCAAACTGCCCTGAGGGGCCAACTGAGCTCTAGCTTGTATCCTTCTCATATGATGTCCAATACCCATTTATCTGTGGAAATCTATGCCTAAGTCTCCCAGAACTCCCAGAAAGTCTTCCTCCTATATGGGGGAAGTTCGAAGGTTGATCTGGCGTCATTGGGACTTCTTAGAATTCGCTGCTGGGTGAGAGCCAGATGTGGAAGCAGTCCTGGAACTACTAAACCTTTGTTTAGATCCTTGAAAGGTCCTTTGGGATGTGGGCCCTGCAGACCACTAACTCGGTTTCCTGTAGCTGCGAAAGGGACCACAGCTGGAACTCCCCAAGCCTCGTGGTTTACTGTCTGGCAAGGACTTTGGACGACTATCCATCACACTAATCATCAGGTTGTCCAGGCCCTTTCCAAAGATCATCTGACCCTTAAAAAGAAGTCTGCTCAAAGTAGCTTTCAAAACTAATCTCTTGCCCATTGCATTCTGAGGGCCGCGATAGAGTAAGATGAGACTTTACTCATGACATTTTTACTTTTATTTGCTTTTTCATTTTATCCTATCTATTATTCTTGCCCTAATTGCTTCTTTTCTAATCAATATTGTAGTTCTCCCTACCTACCCTATTGTTTCCAGTAAGTCATTATGTTGTGTTTGATTTTTGTAAGGCTACATGCTCATTTTAAATGTAAACTGCCTTGAAACTACGTATAGTCAATGTGTCAAATTTTGAATAAACTTTGACTGAGCATGTAGTAAATAGCATCAGCCACATAATCCACCCTGGCCAGTACCACCAGGGGGGAAATGGCCTCCACGGCAACCGGAGTCTAGCATAGCATCTTATGGCAGGCTTGCACTGCAAAGGACGCCAAAGTCACCACTTTAAGGCCCAAGGCCAATGCTTCAAATTGACTTGAGGACCAGGTCAACCCTGCGATCCTTCAGGACTGCTTCTCTTTTGCTAGGCAGAGAAGTTCTCTTTGTAACCTGCACCACCAGAGAATCTGCCTTAGGAGGTGTGTATAGCTGTTGAAACTCAGTGGCCATGGGATATAATTTCATCATCGCCCTGACCCCAGTTAGAGGACTCTCTGGCATTTCCCAGTGCTCCATTATCATCTTGGTAACCTCAGGGTGCAAAGGGAAGCACGTAAACTGTGACTTGGTACTGTATAACAGAGAAAGCTGCGCAGCAGACACCAGTCAGGACTCCAGGTCTAACTCCCATAGAAAAACTGTAATGACCTCAAAGCCACCAGCTTGAAAAGTTTGTGCAGTCAGATCCTCTCTCTGATCTAGGGCTGCCACTGAATCCTGGTTGTTTGCCCCAAACTGAGACCCAGACTCATCCACTGAGTGTGGAATCTGACTCTATATCATCCCATTTCTCTTCAGTCAGGACCTCCTGATCCTGCCGGACTACCGGCTGCCCCAGGACCTCGCTCTGAGAAGGGAAATCCCTCTGAGCAGTTAATGGCTGGCACCCCAAGGGTGCAGACAACCCTTTATATTTCTGGTATGTGTATACATCAAAATCCGGGGCCTTCCCTCTGCTGCGTCACTGATGACATCATGCAGCAGAGGAAAGGCCCTGGTGGGGAAGGCCACGAAGCAGCACTGCCGCTGTTTTGGAGGTTTCAGAGTCGAGGTATGTCAGGCTCACGGTAGGAGGGTTGGTGGGGTTCCACTGCACTGAGGGCTGGGAGGGAGGGATAGAAAGACGCTGCAGAGGGATGGCCCAGCCCAGCGGGGAAGGCTGTGAAGCAGCCCATTCAGAGTGCTGCTGCTCTTTTTGGAAGCCTCGGAGCTGCTGCACAAGGGGATGGGTGAGAGGCGAGGAAAGATTCTGCACATTGGGGGGGAGGTGGGAGAAACAATTGGGGGGGAGGAGAGGAGCACAAATTAATCTGTCTTATTTTCAGGGAATCCATTTGCTAAAAAACTGTTAAAGCTGCTTTCTCCCTAGCCCCAGAGCTTTCCTTCAATGGCATCATGCTCAGATACTACAGTAGAACTTCCTGACCAACTGGATGGCTGGATTTTATAAACAAGCAATGAGGCACTTCTAGAAGAAATAACTTGTTTAGCTTTTGCTAAAAGGTGAGCATTTAACTTTGTTATTCTTTCTAACAATTGTGTTGAAACTTAATTGCCATGTAGATATTTAAATGACAAATAGAGTAGGATATGCCTAGCTGTCAGTCTGAGTCACAGCTGTGGTTTAAGAGTAATAGTTCTCTTGGGAGGTGATTAACTCTCCATCAGCCTAACAATTATAATTGTAGGTGGCTGGTGTACATGTAGAAAGAATACTGAACTGTTCTTAATCAGAAAAGGTTTTTATTTTCACTGATCACGCTGAAGGATTTTCTTCAAAGTACAGCTGGTTATGAAAATGATAGCCATCAGTTAATAGAAGTAGCTCCCTCACCCAAACAATGCACAAGAGAGAGTTGTTCTCTTATAAGAGAAGCTCACTAGGAGCCATTAATGTAAACACTTTTTAGCTCTGCATGAGATTTAGATGCTCACACAAAGGACTGAACTCTAAAAACAACTCCTTTCTTCCTTTCTTCACTCCGTTTCTCCTTTTTCCTTGGTATCAGGCTAAAAAAAAAAAAGATTTTTAAAATAATACCAAGTCAGGACAGACTGATTTTGATTTAAAAAAAGGGTGAAATTTTCATTCCTGCTAATTTCCTCTCTTTGGGTCCTACTAGATCAGCCCAGAACAATGGGTTGTATCCCCATGACAGAGAAATTTAAAATATTCACATGACACCGCTTTAAGGCATGCTCCATCTAAGTCTTCTAAGAGCACCTCAGTGTGCTAATACTCATGCAAGATCAGAATGATAAGAAAACAAGAAACCCTGGTGCCCACCAGGGAATTTTCCGGTAGCAACTCTTAGAATTATCTACAGTACACAGCCAAAACTGCTTAACTACGAGGAGCATTCAATAATTTAACTACTTCAATAAGAAAAACAAAAAATTTTAAACTTTTCTCAGTATAGTCCCCTGATAGCTCCATACACTTTGTCCACTTTCCCTGCAATGACTTAAACCCCTTTGAAAAGAATTCTTCCAATTGACTTTCAAACCAGGATGTCACAACTTCCTTGACGTCTTTATCACTTGAAAACCGCTGTCCACAGAGAGGAAATAACATAAGAACATAAGAAGCGCCATCTCCGGATCAGACCTTCGGTCCATCAAGTCCGGCAATTCGCACATGCGGAGGCTCTCCCAGGTGTACACCTGGCATAATTTGTAGTCAAAAAGTATACAAGCTGAATATCCAAAAAAATCAAAAAAATAACCAACAAATATTCAGAATAAAGCTGCTAATAGTGGAAGGAAACAGGCTGAAAGGCAAGTAATACTGAGTTCATTCTTTGAAAAGTGTGTCTGGTTCCGTATTGGAGCAACAGATATTTATTTCCACTGCTTGTGGAAGATGAATGGAAGATAAGTGCAAGTTTTTACAGTTTTTTGCTGTTTTTTTGCAGTTTTAACTTGTGTATTTTAAACTGTATCTTTATGAATCTTTTCCATGGAGTTTTTTGACCTGGGATGTGTTTTGTATGGCAGTTTATAACTGAACATATAGTTTCTTGGTTGTTTCCTTGAAACACTGAGGTCTTTTTCTCCATGTTAGTTACTTGCCTTTCAGCCTGTTTCCTTCCACTATTAGCAGCTTTATTCTGAATATTTGTTGGTTATTTTTTTGATAATTTGTAGTCACCCATATCCTTCTATGCCTCTCATAAGGAGATGTGCATCTAGTTTGCTTTTAAATCCTAGGATGGTCGATTCCGCAATAACCTTGTCGGGGAGAGCATTCCAGGTGTCCACCACTCTCTGCGTGAAGCAGAACTTCCTGATATTCGTCTTGAATGTGTCTCCCCTCAGCTTCATTTCGTGTCCTCTTGTACGTGTCCAATTGGACAATGTAAATAGTTTTTTCTGCTCTATTTTGTCAATTCCTTTCAGTATTTTGAAGGTCTCGATCATATCCCCTCGCAGTCTCCTTTTCTCAAGGGAGAACAATCCCAGTCTCGTAAGTCGATCTTCGTATTCCAGTTTCTCCATACCCATTACTAGCTTTGTTGCTTGCCTCTGCACCCTCTCCAGCAGTTTTATATCCTTCTTTAGGTTGGGGGACCAATGTTGGACGCATTATTCCAAGTGGGGTCTGCCCATTGCTTTATAAAGCGGCATTATGACCCTCTCTGATCTACTCATGATTACCCTCTTTATCATGCCCAACATCCTATTTGCTTTCTTTGCTGCCGCCGCACATTGTGCTGACAGCTTCAGGGTCCTATCTACCAGTACACCCAGATCCTTTTCTTGTTCGCTCTTTCCCAGAGTTGTGCCTGACATTCTATACTCGTGTTCATTATTCTTACTGCCTAAATGCATTACTTTGCATTTCTCCACGTTGAACTTCATCTGCCATTGCTCTGCCCATTTCTCTAACTGATACGTCGCTCTGGAGTTCCTCGCTATCCTCCTGCGATCTGATTGCCCGGCATAGCTTTGTGTCGTCTGCAAACTTGATGATCTCACTGGATATTCCTTCTTCCATATCATTGATATAAATATTAAATAGGATTGGCCCAAGTACTGAGCCCTGGGGTACACCACTAGTCACTTTCTCCCAGTCTGAGAACTTCCCATTTATGCCTATCTGTTTTCCAGCCATTTGCCTATCCATCTTTGCATATCTCCCTCTATTCCATGGTTTTGTAGTTTCCTGAGAAGTCTTTCATGTGGAACTTTGTTGAACGCTTTCTGGAAGTCCAAATATATTATGTCCACCGGCTTTCCGCTATCAATTTGTTCATTCACGGTCTCAAAAAATTGAAGTAAATTCGTTAAACATTATTTCCCTTTCCTGAAGCCATGTTGACTGGGTTTCAGTAAGTCATGTGTATCCAAGTGCTGGACTATGCTTTCCTTGATCAGTGCTTCAACCATCTTTCCAGGGACAGACGTAAGGCTCACAGGTCTATAGTTGCCCGGTTCTCCTCTCGATCCTTTTTTGAAAATTGGCGTGACATTTGCTATCTTCCAGTCATCTGGTATCTGTCCAGTTCTGATTGTCAGGTTGGCAAGTTTTTGCAATAACTCTACGATTTCAACCTTCAATTCCTTTAAGACTCTCAGGTGAATTCCATCCGGTCCAGGGGATTTGTCAATTTAAATTGGCGATCTGGTAGTGTATCTGGTCCAAGTCCACTTCAACTGTGGTGAGGCTGTCTTCTATTACTCCTCTAAACACTTTCACTGCTTCTGGTATTGTTGTGGTGTCCTCCTTCATAAAGACGGATGCAAAGAAGGAATTTAGTTTGTCTGCAATTTGTTTATCTTCCTTGATGTACCCTTTTCTTCCCTGGTCGTCCAGGGATCCCACTGCCTCTTTTGCGGGTTTTTTCCCTTTCACGTATCTAAAGAAGGGCTTGAAGTTTTTGGCCTTTTGCACTATTTTTTCCTCATAGTCCTTTTTGGCATCCCTCACCGCCTTGTGACATTTCTTCTGATCATCTCTATGTTTGTTCCAAGCTTCGGTTGTTTTCATGCGTTTCCATTTTTTGAAAGAGTCTTTCTTTTCTTTTATGGCTTCCTTCTCCTGTCTGGTAAGACATGCCGGTTCTCCCTTACCTTTTGGTTCTCCCTTCTTTGGAAATCCCCGGAATGTGGAGATTTTGTGCTTCTGTGATAGTATTTTTCAGTAGGGACCATGCCTGGTTTACCGTTTCAAGTTTGTCCACCTTTTTCTTGAGTCGTTGTTCTACCATGGCTCTCATGTGATCGTATTTACCCTTTTTAAAGTTTAAGGTTGTGGTTAAGGTTTTGGCACGTTTCCCTTTCCTGATGTCAAGTTTAAAATTGATCACAATTGTGATTGCTCATCCCCAGCGGGACCGTGACTTCTACTTCTTTTGTCGGTCCCGTGAGGCCATTTAGGACCAAGTCCATGGTGGTGTTGCCTCTTGTCGGCTCTTTTACCATTTGTTCCAGGAAGCAATCCCCTAGCGCCTCCAGGAACTTGGCCTCCTTGCCGCAGTTGGAGGTTCCTAATTTCCAGTCTATCCTCGGGAAATTGAAGTCTCCCAATATTATTACATTGTCCATCTTGCATTCTTGTTTGATTTCCTCTATCATTTCTGAGTCAGTTTCCTCCGCCTGTCCTGGGGGACGATAATAAAGGCCAATTTTCGTGTCTGCACCGTTTTGGCCTAGAATCGTGATCCAGAGGGACTCCAGCTTCTCTTTCATTTCTGTCGTAGCAACTCCAACAGATTCTACTCCTTCCTGAACATATAGGGCAATACCTCCACCTTTCTGCCCTACTCGATCTCTTCTATATAGTTTGTATCCCTGTAGTACTGTGTTCCATTTGTTTTCTTCAGTCCACCATGTTTCTGTTATGCCAATGATTTCCAATTTATCATGTCTTGCTATTGTCTTTAGTTTCCCCATTTTGTTTCCTAGACTTCTAGCATTCGTATATATACATTTGAGTTCTCTTCGTGTTACCTTTTTGGACTTTCTATTCTTTGCTGTCCCTACAGTTTCTTTCACGGTATCCTTAACCGCTCCTGTGTTGTCTCCCTTGTTTGCTGTGTGGTCATCCTCTCCTGTGTATGAGTAGTAGCCAATGGTTCCTTCGTTGGGGCATCCTGTCGTCCGTGCCATCGACTAGTGGTCGACTGTCGGCTTTCCCCTATCTATTAGTTTAAAGCCTTCTCAATGGCCTTCTTCATGTTGCCTGCCAATACTCTTCCTTGTTGAGGTGTAGTCCATCCTTTCTGTAGTACTTGCTTTTTCCCCAGAACGCCATCCAGTTGCACATGAAGTCAAAGCCTTCTTCTTTGCACCATCGTCTCATCCAGGCGTTTGATCGCTTGCAATTCCCCTTGTCTCTTTCCATCCGCTCTTGGTACTGGGAGGATCTCGGAGAAGGCCATCTTCACCTCCCTGATCTTCAGTTGTCTTCCGAGTGAGCGGAGCTGGCCCTTCATCTCTTCCCTGTCATACTTCTGCCCGCTCACATCATTAGTTCCCACGTGGATGAGCACAGCAGTGTCCTCTCCCCCTGCGCTATGATCCTGGAGATCCTGTTGGCCACATCCTTCACTCTTACTCCAGGCAGACAGGTGACGATTCTGTCCTCTCTTCCTCCTGCGGTGTGGCTGTCCATGTGACGTATAATGGAGTCGCCTACGATGATCCCCCATCTTCTTTATTCGGGGGTTCCTTGGGGGTCATAAGTCCACGTCTATGGTATAGGGCCAGTCTTCTTCCAAGGGACTGTAGGGTGGATGGTTCAGCTGCTGAAACCCCCATTCTCGGATGGCAGCCTGTGATTGTCGCGATAGACTCCTGCAAAGCAATCACTGTGCTGGCATAATTCTCCCCCATTATGGTTGTCTTGTGCAGCATGAATTCCAGAAGCAAAAGTCCATTATCCCAAAAGACAGTTGCCATGACTTTACCTGCAGATTTTTATGTCTTTAACTTTTTGGGGTGGGGGATGAATTGTGCTTCTACTGTATTGACTTCATTTTGGACTCAGGATCTCTCTGATAGACCCAAGTCTCATCTCCAGTCACCAAATGATGAAAATAATTCACCTGGTCTTCACAGAGCATCTCCAAGTTCTCCTGACAGCACTGGAGCCTTGTGGCCTTCTGACATGGTGTCAGCATTCTTGGAACCTATCTTGCATTAAGCTTGGACATGCCCAACTTTTCATGAATTATTTTCTAAACTGTACCTAAGAAGGCGAACAGAATGCTAGGTATCATCAAGAAAGGTATTACAACCAGAACGAAGAAAGTTATCTTGCCATTGTATTGGGCGATGGTGCACCCACAACTGGAGTACTGCATTCAATACTGGTCGCCGTACCTTAAGAAGGACATGGCGATACTCGAGAGGGTTCAGAAAAGAGCGACAAGATGGATAAAAGGTATGGAAAACCTTTCCTTTCCCGGACCGAGGAGGAGTCAAAAGCAACCGGGGATTGGAGAGAGACAACTCCAAAACCCGGAGGGGCCCTGCAGCACGCATCGCCGGGGGACGACCCCGTCTCGGGGGGAATCCTGGGCACGCTTGGCCAGCCGCCGGGATGGGGTCAAAGCAGGCTTTGACCGGTGCTTCGCCTCCCGGCGCCCCGAGGGCAAGGAACGTCTCGAGGCCCGAGGTGAGGAATTGGTAGATGAGAGACGCCGGGAAAGGCACACCTTGCCCTGAGGGGCCTCGACGCGAGGCTCAGGCTGGTGCGGTGCATGCGAGGTCAAGGCCGGTTGCAGGTGGGCCAATGCCGAGGAGAGCTCCGAGGATATCATGGCGCGGAGCATGTCCTGGAAAACAGGCACCGACAGCATCGAAGGCATATCGGGCGCTGTAGTGCACTCCACCGAGGGCGACCTCGACATCTAGTATTCCCGCGTGGTGTTTGCACGCCCCGAAGCTTGGAGGACTTAGTCGGGGCCAAGGGCAGGGTACCCCCTCCTTGCATGGCCGGAACCCCCTAGGAAGAGTTCTTCGCTGGCGTCGAACCTGAAGAAGGAAGAGGGGACTTACCCGGAGCCGAGGACTTTGAGGTCGAGATCTTCGAGGTCGAGGACATCCGAGGCGGGGCCGAGGTCAAGGCTGGGGCCGAAGCCGAGGCCGAGAGCTGCTTCGCGGCAAAAAGGTCCGCCATACGGGCCCACCAGCGGCACAGAGCACGAGCCTGAAAAGTAGTGCACCTGGGGCAGGAGTCGGTAGGATGGTCGGCCCCCAGGCACAAAATGCACCACCGATGAGGATCGGTGATCGACAGCAGCCGATCACACCGGGTGCACTTCTTAAATCCGGACAAAGGCCGGGACATAAGCAAAAAGAAAAGGCCGCAGCCAATCAAGTTCAAGTTTCAAGTTTAATCAAATTTGATGAATCGCTTATTACATACTAAGCGATTGACAATAAAATATAAAATATACAGTTTTTTTTTAAAAAAAGGGGAAAAAACAAACTGACAAAACAAACATACTCTGGTACATGTGGAAAGAAAAAAAGGAGGGTAAAAGTTACAAAATTGTTGTTCTCCAGATGAAAAGAAAGGAAAAGCCAAGTAAGGGAAAAACATGGGGTTAGGGGTAATCAAGGCCACGACGACCCGGGAGCCCCCGGACATCGGAAAAAACGCGAAACTACGTGAAAACAATCAAACAAAAAGACGCACAGCGACTCCGTTCGAAAAATAACAAAGCCGCGGTGCTAGAAGGCACGTTGGGACGGAGCTACCAAGAACAGTGTCTTTCTGGCTCCGCGGAAACTATTGAACTGGAGACCACGAGGAGGGGATGCGCCCTCTAGTGGAGCAGGAAGGCACACACATGCGTGGTGCAGCACAGCAAACTTGAATCTTCAATCAAGTTTGCTTGAAAAGCTGTCTGCGTCGGGCCTCCGTGGATGACGTCACCCATATGTCGAGAATATGCTGCCTGTTTGTCCTGGGATAAAAAGAAAAATACTTCTGTCCACCCCTTCTTCGCTAAACACCACCTCTCAATGGCGAAACCGAGAGCCAGATTCTCTATGCTCAGACACCATGGTAAAAAAAAAATTTTGTTTTACAGGCGATTCTCAGCACAATAGCACCATCGTTAAATGCATGGTTACTTTAGAGAATTCGGCCCTGAAAGCCATAAGGGAACTGGTTTTTATTTTCTTATTTAAAGATGCTGAACAACCAATCTCCATCCCTAAACCAGTGGAATGTTTGAATAGCATTCCATTCTCCGTCCTTATAAAGGGGATGGAAATAATTCCATTAGCCATGCTCTGCATGCTTTACCCTTTTATTTAAATTCTGCAGGATAGTAAGTTTTTGTAACAACTTCACATTTACCCTCATTGCACCTTAACATTAACTCTCAGTTCCGATTCCTAATTAGCATAGTAACACTGTCATTTCCTTTCCCTTATGGTGGTCAGCAACACAAAACTTACATCAAGATCTCTGCTGGGAAAGAGGAAGCAGGTAATCCAAGAGTCTTATAAACATTCAATGAACAGGTGAAAGAAAAGTGCCTTAGAGAGGATGGTCTCCCCTGGCAGGCTCCTTGCATGTAAACACACAGAGCCCCACTGGGTAAAATCTTGCATGGAATGTTCTCTGTAACACATTTAGATAGATCTCTCTTCATTACAGTAGATCCAGCTAAGAGACAATTATATTTACTCATCCCTTCTTCTACTGCACTGTGATTCATTTACTACTTTGTCAATTTCTGAATTATTAGTGTAAATTAAAATGTCTTCTGCATGAGAAAACTATGCCTTTTGATGGGTTTGTGAAGGGATTGCTGATTTTAACATATTTATAAATGATTAGAAATAGGATCAACTTACCTTCATTCCTTCCTTGAGTGCTCTCCCTTCTGGAGCAGGTCGTCTGTCGCCCCATCGATTGGGACTTTGGGACCCTCCTGTGGGCTTTCTAGAATGGGGATTTACAGTTCCCCAATTCCATTTCTTTTATAATGCCATCCTCCTAGTTAAGAAACTGATTCCGACTTATTGGATGTCAGAGGATGTACCACCAGTGCCCCAGTGGAAGAGTAGACTTCGGGAGCTGGCCTAATTTGAGATTCGGTCCTATGCTAGGTCTCCGTGGGAACGGCTGAGAGACCTGGTGCCCCCTTGACACGGAAGGGAAGGCTGTTCCCCTCTTCTTCTGCCTGATGCTCGCTCTTCGCTGGATTTGGCAGTTCCTTTGGTACCTCGGAGTTGGGGGGGAAGGGTGGGTGGGGGGATAGGGTTTTCGGCTGGTGTGCATGATGTGGTTGAGAGTGTGCGTTTGATGGAGTGCAGAGTGTATGGCTGTCTTAGGGGTATTTCCAAAAATAGTGGAAGGGCACTCTACTTGCTGTCCTTTTCTCAGTTTTAGCATTTGCCATGGGCGTCAAACTCAGTTGATCATTTTGTTCTGTATATTGGGGTCTCCTGCTTAGGTGGCTCTTTTGGAGGCTTTACTGCTTATGTTGACATTTCTCTGTCTTTGGCTGTGCTTGTACTTTTCCAAGTATACATACTGTTCGAGTGTGACCCTTTTCACTTTCAATAGACATATGTTTTTTTAAAAAAAGAAATGGGATTAACTAGTGAGATAATTAATTTGCTATTGAAACAGTTATTAAATCGCAAGAGGATTTTGAAAAATGCAAGATGACCTTACGAGACAGGACAACCAAATGGCAACATGAAAAAGTGCAAAGTGATGCATATGGGAAAGAAGAACCCAAATATAGCTATGTGATGAAAGGTTCCACATTAGGGGTCACAGCCCAAGAAAAGGATCTAGGTGTCATCACTGTGTCTGATTTCAAGAAAGTCTGGATAGTCACGTAGGATCTCTTAGAGGGAGGAACAGATAATTGTTACTGCGGATGGGCCATTTGGCCCTTATCTGCCTTCATGTCTCTATGATATATTGAAACCTCTGCTTGGTTAAGGCAGCAAATAGAATCCTAGGAAAGGAATGGAAAACAATGATGAGAATTCTATAATGCCTTTGCATACCTCAAAAACTGTGTGTAGGTCTGGTCACTGAATCTCAAAAAAGACATAGCAAAATTTGAAATGCAACAAAAATGATAAAGGGGATGGGACGACTTCCCTATGAGGAAAGGCTAAAGGCTCCAGCTTAGAAGAGGTGGTTGTGGGGAGATATGAGAGGTCTATAAAATACTGAATGGAGTGAAACAGATAGATGTGAATCACTTGTTTACCCTTTCCAAAAAAATACTAGGCCTAGGGGGCATGCAATGAAACTACCAAGTAATAAGTTTAAAACAAGCTTGAGAAAATATTTCTTCACTCAACATGTAATTAAATTTGTTGAATGAGAATGTGGCAAAGTTAGCTTAATAAAGTTTAAAAAAGGTTTGGATAATTTCCCAAGGGAAAAGTCCAAAAGCCATTCTTCAGATAGACTTGGGAAAATCCAATGCTTATTTCTAGGATAAGCAACGTAAAATCCGTTTTATTTTTTGGGATCTTGCCAAGAACTTGTGCCCTGGAATGGCCTTGGTTGGAAACAGGATACTGGCCTTGATGGACTATTGGTCTGTCCCAGTATGACAATGCATATGTTCTTATGTTTTTATGGGTTTCTCAGTAAGCTTCTAGGGAGTCTGCTGTATCTATAGGTAATATTTAAAACCTACTGGCATAAAGCATGGGTCACTGTGTTTTGCGTTTCGAAGGCTACGGAGGGACTGCAGCCATGAGTACGGAACCATCAGCCATGCTGAGCCTCAAAAATAAAGAAATCTGCTTCACCGAGCTAGCCAAGCATTTATCACCTGCTTGACTAGGGGAGAGGCTCAGTTCTATGCTGCCACCCCTCTCGGCTAATTTGCACAATCCTGGCAAGAATTCACATTAGGAGAGCCTAAGGACTCCATCCCCAAAGATTTGAGGCAAAAATTGCAGTTTTGGAGAAGCAGGGAGCTTTTGAAAAAAAGATTGCTAAAAATCTAAGATGGCCACCGCTATGAAATTCACACCCAAATCATATTTTTTTTTTCATACTTAGAAACATTAAACGGCGATTTTAGGGTTTTCCAGGTGAGGGAACATAGGGGGGGGAGACATGCAGAAACCTTGAAAACTCTACTTTTCAGACCTCCCCTGATTCACCTCACAGGTTGGGACAGCCTATACTCACTGTGACCTGTTTATGGATCTGTGCTGCAGCCTGTCTCAGCTCTCTTACAGTAGCTGGATCTGAGAATCACTGCCTCATGCTGGGAATGCTTTTGCAAAACTGATCTTCAGGCTGCTAGTCAGACCTTATGCCTGACTGCACCTCCATCCCTGCGGATTGATGGACGGAGGTGAAAGGGTGCAGCCGGCACCCTGTGAGACACTGCCGAGCCTAAGGGCACCTAACAGCCTGCGCTCAACCCCTGCTTAAACTTCAGAGACAACTTCAGGGACGGCCCTGAATTCCAAAGAAAACTAGAAGGCTGGCTATCAGGTACCCACTGGGAATTGGCCTGTTAGCTACAGACTGAAGTCTGTGTGATCTCAATGCAGGCAAAGCTGAAGAAATGCTCCACCCACAAGATTCCCCCCTAAGAACTAAATATCAATTAAAATAATAAAATGTGGAGAGCAGAACAAACACACTCCTGCAGGCATGCATGCAGCAGGAAAAAATTGTAGGTGGAGCTAAGGAACTCAGTGGAGTACTGATTCAGAAGAGGCACAGAGAAAAATCCGAACTGGATTCCTTCTGCAGATGGCATGCGGCCATGGGGACACTACTCACTTGTTTAGAATGTCTCACCTATTGCACTGAAAAGATGGTTAATAAATCCTAATAAACAATGTTCATAAGATATTCTTGGTACTTGAGACCTGCGTTGACCATTGTTGGAATCAGGATACTGGGCTTGATGGACCTTCGTTCTGTCCTAGTATGGCAATTCTTATGTTGGTTGTATTTATATAAATCATTAAAATGATTTTTAAGATTTATGGTAATTGTTAAATTTTTGTGTGTGTTAATCTCAATAATTTTATATTTAAAATAAATTAACTTACCTAGGGCATGTAAAAATATGAACAAGAGATCAACTGTCTCATCAGATGAGTTAGGTCTTAACTATTATCATGTTTCTATGGATATGAGTATCTAAATAGCCTTTTTTTGAAACGTAAAGAGAGGCTAGAGCTACTAACAGACATGCAAGTCTCATTATCACCTTTCCAATTCTTCATACTGTTTTCCTTCATTAAATTCTCAATGGGGATTGCTCTACGTAATGCATTAATCCCTAAAGCATTTCATGTTTGCACTTTCTTGAACTGCAGGGACTCCAACTACATTCCTAACACTTCCTTTGGAAAGAGTACAAACAGCACTAGAGGAAGATTTTTCTAGTCTTATGTACATACCATTTTCTACCTAAGAGATTTAAGATTCTGCAATAAATGTAAATCACAACATATATTAAGATGTCTCTATTTCAGAAGAAATAGCAAATCTTAACCAGTGGCAGCTTTGTTAATCTTTGCTGTTAAAGGATAACATCATGTATATTGTGGTTTAACACATTCCCTGTATTCATTGGACTTCTTGTGAGCTCTTAAGGGTAGGAATTTGAAACTGGATGTTTACTTTCATACTTCTTTGTTTATTTGGATCGGTTCAAACTTTTAAGGCTTATGATGAAAGCTGTCTCTAAATGAGAGGAAGGGTTGTAGAACTGCTTAGTTTTATGGATGGTCAACTCAAAACTGAAAAGCCATATGGCCTTTATTTTCCATCATTTTCTAGACACACATACACGTGCAATCATGAACATATATGCATTGATACACAATCACATGCACAGATATTCTAATCTAGACTACATGAGATGCAGAGATATCCAGAGAGGCTGAGAGAGCTTTTCATGCACCATGTCCATGCTCTGTATGCTTATCCTGCTTGTATTTTCTTTTGAATAATAGTACAGGTAAATCCTTTATTGCTTTGCTTATGTTTCTAGTCAGTTTGGCCCCGATTCTGCAAAATGCGTCTAAAGTTAGGCGTCCTTTGTAGAATCACACTAGGCAGAGTTCAGCACTGTTTAGGCGTCCTTTAGAGAATCAGGTTTTAGGTGAGATTTAGACACCCAAACAATGTCCTTAATGTTACACTTCTCCCTCCATATTCACTGTGATAGGGGATTAACAGAACCGCAAATAACAGAAAAAACAAATAACTTTTTCATATGTTATTCGCTGTTTTCTATTAAAAATCATCGTGAATATAGTGAAACCTTGAATTACATGGTGGGAGACCTGGTCTGTTCCTGAAGGAGAAGCAAAATACGGTGAAGAAAGTGCTGGGAATCAGCGATTTCTCTATGCAAGCTGATGTAATTTAGGGGGGGAGGGGAGCCAGCCAGCAAGCTAAAAACCGTGAATAATCAAAACCACGAATGCTGAAATAGCGAATACGGAGGCAGAAGTATATAATATTTTATTATTATGTTATTAGAATGGCGATTTTATGCTGTTTTTCATTACAATTGTAATACTAGGAATTGAATCTGTTTAATGTTTTTATTTACGGTATTTCTCTTCCATCAGAATGACTGTGATTCGAACCAACAACATTAGGATAGAAGGGTATAGGTTTAACCAGTGTGCTACAGAGTGAGCTAGCAAGCTGCATAACAATTGTAAAATTAGGTCTTATAGGCATTGTAAGGAAGCCTACTTTTGAGCATAGTTTAGACTTCCGATAGACCTGAGTTCTATGGATGGAACTTAGGCACAGTTTGGATGTCCTTAATGCAATCTGCTAAATAGCTCTCTGGGTAACTAAGCTATCATATCACAGGGCAGTCAGAGACACCTGCCTGGAAACTGCTATAGCTCAATAAATAAAAGCCCTGTGCTCCTCTTCCAGAAGTCATAAGTTCAAGTCCCAACCAGCTCCCCAGTACATATTTTAATTGTGGCATTCTACCTTGCAAGTGCAACTTGATGATCTCACAATGAGGTCACCATTGTGCAGCTGCAAACCTCCATTTGCAATGAAGTAGAAGCCATGCTAAGGTCTGTATCTAGTTTTTTTTATTTTTTAAGCTTTTGCAAATTAAGAGGTCCTTTCACAAAGGCGCGGTTTAAGCGCGGAATACCACACGTTAAACCGCCTGCCGCACTAGTACCTAACGCCTCCATTGACGAGGTGTTAGGATTTTAGGCTGCCGTGGGGGTTAGCACGTGATGAAATGTCCGACACGCTAACCCCCGTAGCGCACCTTGATAAAAGGAGCTTTAAGTAATGTATGCAATCTATATATTTTTGTCATGTCCTTTCTTTGCTTACAAGAATGAGCTGATTGGAGCACTGTTTAGTGAGAAAAAAAGGGTAGCTTTTTAGCAAGAAACTAAAGCTATGTTTTTCATGTGCTGTGCTTTAGTTAATGGATCTTTTCCTCTAATTAGCAAATAGCATTGCTGTTTGTCCACAAAAATAGGTTTTGCATGCAATATATCTGTTTTGATGTGCCCCGTTTATGTGGTGCCTTATTAAATGTATTTTGAACTTAATAAAGCAAAAATAAAAACCCAGAGAGCTATTTAGCAGATCGCATTAAGGACATCCAAACTATGCCTAAGCTCCGGAAAGACGTTCAAAGAGTGCCTAAGTTCCGTCCATAGAACTCAGATCTATTTGAAGCTCAAACTAAGTTCAAAAGTAGACCTGGTTTTCATTCGCCTACAATATAGGCATGATATGGATGCCCTAGGTCGCTCAGTGTTATGTAAATGAATCAAAAGATGCCCAAATTGAGTCATTGCCCACACCTATTGAGTTAGGTGCGAGTTTTAACATGGGCGTCCATCTACAAAGTGGTGTCTACATCCTTTGGATGCCTAAGTACCAATTATCGCTTGTTAAGACCCTTAATTGGCTCATTAACTACTTAGAGTGGACGCATAAAGAACACTTCACTTTAGGCATGACTTAGGCGCCCTTTATAGAATTGGGGCCTAGGTGTATGCTTGTGAATTGCTTTGGTATCTTAAGCTGTTGAATGATTAGTCAAATAAATTAACCTTAGACCATAGAAGGAAGCAACAGAATTTGCAAAACAAGAAAAAATCTACTGAATTAGGTTACAAACGAGAAAAAATCAAGTAGGGCCAGATTCTATATATGGCACAGTTGTATAAAAAAAAAAAAAAAAAAAAGATGCCGTTTATAGAATCAAGTCTAGCGACACCTAAGTGGACTTAGGCACCACTCCATTAAGCCAGCTTTTCATTTGCCTGGTTTAGCAGCGCCTACGTTGGATGCTTAAGTCAACCATGCCCATTTTCTACCCATAACCATGCCTATGGGGGGGGGTTAAACAGGCATCATTAGATGTCCTTAGGCATAGCTAGGCTTCCTAAGAGTTTGCCATCTAACTCTTCAATTTCTTAATTTTTTTTTTGATCAGCTGAAAACCAGCGTGGTCAATTTGGCACAGATCCCAAACTTGGGCATTGCTAACTGGCTACGATTAGGGCGCCTAGAAGTGCCAAATAGAGTGCCATTTATAGAGTATGGCTGCTAGTAATTACACAAATACAGCAAGCAATACAAAATGCTACTTTAGGAACAATTTTGTCCACCAAAACCAGACGCATCAAAGGTTCTTTATAAACTTGAATTACATTTAAACCTATCGCTTACAGATTATTATGCATAATGGTCTGTCCCTCTCTGAAGAAGTATGGAAGGAAATTGTCCATGTTGGAGACCATGACCATTTATTGTAAGCAATATTACAAAGGGCTGTCTGCTAAGGTTTGCCTCTCCGTAGATATTACCAAAATTTGCTATAAGATCAACACCCCTGAGGGTGTGCATAACAAGAGAAGGGATTTAGTGAAGCTTGACAATGGTCTAGAATTTAGCAGCTAAAATTTAATGCTAAAAAAATGGAGGTTCATGCATTTGGGCTACAAAATCTGATGGAGCAAATACAGTACAGGGGATGAAGTACTTCTTTGCATAGAAGAGTAGTAGTAATACTCATGAACTGACTATATATAATGACGATCTTAAGGCACTGAAACAAGAAAAGTCAAAAAGATGCTTGGGTGCACAGGAGAGGAATAGCCAGCAGGGGGGGAAAAGATAATAGTGCCTCTGTATAAGTCTCTGATGAGAAAGATCTCAATATGTATATATTAGAAGAAAGGTGGGGAGAGAGACACATTTAAATACCTTTGTGGCATTATTGCAGGAGGCAAGCCTCTTTCAATTGAAAGGAAGCTCTGGAATAAGAAGGTATAGGATAAAGTTGGAAGATAACAGCTGGTTACATGGGGAATGGCCTCCCAGTGGAGAAAGTAGATACAAAGGATGTATCTGAGAATTCAAGAAAGTGTGGGACAAGTACATAGAATCTCTAAGGGAGATAAATAGCATGGGTTTGTAGGCTGGATAAGACATGTAGGGCCCGATATTCAGCCACTGGAGATCAGCATTTTGCTGACCACTGCCAACATTAAACAAGGAAATTCAAGGCCAGGCCATGTCTGAGCTCCAGCATTGAATTTCTGGAACAAAGGAGCCAGCTAAGTGCAATATTAGCACTTAACCAGCTATGAAGAAGTGTATAAAGATAAGACTGCATAAAAGCCAGCCCTATTTAAGCAGTTATCTGAATCGGTTACATTTCGAATTGTCAACTCTGGCCCAGAATGTCCCCCAAATAGCTGATTTCGGACAGCACTAACCAGGTATTTTAATTGGATAGTGCTGCTTAAGTGCCACTGAAAATGACCAGTTATCTCTGGTTAAACGAGTTTCTACTAGCCATTTAAAATATTGGCTCATAGTCTTTATTTGCCATCATTTTCTATGTTTCTAAAGAATAATAGATTGATAGTTGCCACCTAGGATAATGGATTACAGATCAGTTGGATTGTAGCAAGAATAGAAAAATAAAATGGTAAAAAACAGACAAATGTAAATTCTGTAAGGAAAAGCTGGAAAATCAGATATTCATCTAACTGCTTCTGTGAGATGCTGATGTCAGAAAAGCACAACCAGGTGGCACAACTCATTCACTTGCTATAACGCTGCAGTATCAGAAATGCTTTGGGATCATGGCTCAGATAATGTGGAGAGAAGAGTGCAATCGCCTGGGACATTCCCATGCCACCTAAGTTTGATGCAAGAATAAAAATACACAAGAATGGCACCAATAAGTTCACACAAAGAAAACAAGGAAACAAAATCCTATGATAAACAACATCCAAAAAAGTGGGGATGGAACTGTACACGTCCACCAGGGATTTCTGCCTCAAAATAAGTCTCAATGATGAAGAAATTCTTCCAAATATACTTTATTGATGTAAATAGACCTGATATGGTTTGTGTTTCAGCTCAAAAAGCCTGACTCAGGGGTACATATATTGTTCTTAAATGTTGGTTCTGTCTTTTCCTTTGTCTTAGAGGCTTTCGTTCAAGCATCCCTCTGCTGTTCATATTTGATGTCAGGGTATTCATTCTCTCCTGATTTTTCATCAAATCGGCAAAGATCTGAACTCACTGCCACCTTGGCCCCTGTACAGCCCCCCTCTGATTGACATGTACTGTTCCATCCCACTTTCTTGGATTCTTTTTTTTTAACCGATAACAGAAGTACCAGTGACAAGCAATTGTTTTCTCCATACAAATGTACAGAATAAAGAATCTCAAGTACCAAGAAATGAAGTCAGAGACTAAGAAAACGTGCAATGAGATATAGAAATATTTGTCAACCTATTGAGTACCGCAGGCCTTTTAAAAGCAATTACCAAGCACACATACACCTTGGTAAGATGTGTATGTATAGGTAACTTATCAACTCCAGAAGGAAGTTCAGTGACAATATACAAGTACTATGGAGTGGGGAAGCATTAGCAATATATTTGAGAGACTAACCACATACCCTGGGGCTTAGGAGGGAGGTTCATTATTTTATATTAAGTGGCAAACTCAACCATTTGGAGAAATAGTAGGAGAGAGCCTGGAGTTCTTGAGAAATAGCACCTGCCTACAATAGAGCTCCCTGGCTTAGTCCAGAAATTAACAGCATGCTAATCAGCTTCTCTCCCATCAACAGATGTCAATGTAATCTTCTTAACAAAGAGGCCAGATCTGCTATTAGTTTATAACTATTGATACTTGTGTTTCTGTTACAGAAATCATTTGCACCAAAACAAAATCTTGCTTGTCCCTTTTCTAGTAGGCATGACAAGTCTTACATGGAAAATGATTTTCTGGTGCTAGGAGTATATTTCATTGGCAAACCCCATACAAAACTATAAAAGCCATGCTTTTTTAGGCCTTTATTTTGGGAGCCTATTTTATAATGTCCCTCGCACAAGTTATACTCACGCCTGGGCTAGTGCAACCGGATGTCCAATTATCCAGACTGCTTCTGTCTTTCTTTTTAAATCATATCATAATCTCTGTAATCAGTTATCACAATATGCCCGATATACAGTAAAAAAAAAAAAGTTCTCCTAACAAATAGTTTGGTATTTTTCCCATTTATTATTGAAACCCAAAAATAATACTTGCCGTGTGTGTGCTCTTTTAAAAAGGGAACATCCAATCATCTGGATTTTCCATTATTTGGACTGCTCTCTGTTGAGGCTACTCCAGATATAATCTGCATCCTTCTGTACACTGTGGTTTATGTTTGAATCTTTTTGTTAAGCAACAACAATCAAATAAACCAGTCAAATGCAGCTTTCCATTACTCCCTAGTATTAGTTTCTCTCAACCCATTTGACTTTGGAAGTATGGCATAACATTTCCGCTCCCACCCCCAACTTCCGTCCCCAGCCCTCTTCAGGCAGCCAATCATGACCGCCAGCCAAGCCAGCAGCAATAATTAAGTTGATTGCATGCTATGGAAAATTCAAGATTCTACTTCTCGCCACTGGCATAACAGTAATAAAAAAGGGGTCCCACATTTATTTAAACTACTTCCCAGGCACTGGGGTGATGTCTGTAATTCCATATTTCTTCATTCTTAGTGTACTGATCATCCAAGTTCCCAGAGTAGGCGCTTCTTCCACTCTTATCCATGCAAGCAGTATTTTTTTTTTATATTAGTATGGTGCAATCCAAGAATCCCAGATATACGTATGGTCTTCTGACCTAAGTCAATGATGAATTTTTTAAGAAAAAAAAGGGATCTCAGTAACCATCAGACAATCTAATTGAATGAAAATATCTGAGTAATAGGGTTCCGGTTTCTTTCATCGATACCAAAAAACTTTCTACTTAACAGGATGCTAGGGTGCATAGGGAGAGGTTATGCCCAGTAGGACAAAGGAGATATTGATGCCTCTATACAAGACTGGTGAGACCTTTAGAATACTGTGTACAATTTTGGAAATAAACACCTTCAAAAAGGTATAAACACGATGGAGTTGGTCCAGAGGAAGGCTACTAAAATGGTCAGTGGTTTTCGTTACAAGGTGTATAGGGATAGAATGAAAGATCTCAATATATATCGGTATATACTTTGGAGGAATGGTGGGAGAGGGGAGATGTGATAGAAACATTTAAATACCTATGTGGCATAAATGAGCACGAGGTGAGTCTCTTTCATTTGAAAGGAAGCTCTAGAATGAGAAGGCACAGGATGAAGTTAAGAGGTAATAGGCTCAGGAGTAACCTAAGGAAACACTTTTTAACAGAAAGGGTGGTAGATGCGTGAATAGTCTACTGCTAAAGGAGGTAGAGACAAAGACTGTCTGAATTTGAGAAAGCGTGGGACAGGAGGAAATAGTGGATGCTGTGGATGGGCCATTTGGCCTTTACCTGCAATCATGTTTCTGTTTCTATATGCTCTTAAATGATATTTCCATTTCTAGACCACAAATGCCTTTCAGTTCAATGCAGTTTACAAAGAAAGATGGAACTGTATAACTGCAATGTCCTATAAACTCATTTAAACAATTGATATTCATTTTCATAAAGGACTAAAAGTTACCAAGACCATCAGTTTCTGAGAAATCTAGCAAACAAAGATGATTTCAATAATTTTCTAAAATGCATGTAAGCTAATGATAACAATTTTTGAAATGCGTCATCCCAACTAGCTGCCTGAAAAGGAAGTGATCGTTGTAAAAACTTCTTAAACACAGCCTCATACTGAAGGGAAAACAAATAATTAAGTAACCCGTAATGGGCGAGCAGCATAAAAAAAAACCTAAAGGGAGCCACTAAATACCCAGGGGCAGTCCTTGAACAAAGGGACCCAAATTTAAACAAAACCCTGGCCTCAAAAGGGAGCCAATGAAGCTCCTTTGACAAACTTGCATTGCATTTCTCACAGAAACATGTTGTCCAAGATATAGTGCGTTTCAGACAGGATTGCAAAAGATTTTCCATTATTTCATATTGCAGTTCCTCTGTCCCATCATGTGGACGAATGATTTCTTTTATAGCAACAGGACGATATTTTAATGACACTATTATATAAGCAGCGTTCAAAGCTTCTCGTACTTCTTCCTAATGACTTTTTGATAGTTCATGTACATAGTGCTGAAATTGCCAATAAGCAAATTGCTCAGTTGGTTTTAGGAAGCATTCCTTCTATAGCGCTACAAAATCTTTTATTGTGCCTTCCTCATTGAGAACATGATAAAAGGTATCGAATGCCTCTTTTCCCAATCTGTGGGAAAGTTGGGATTATGTTTAATAAAAGGAGTTTTTACATATCTATTTCCATGTAGCCTTCAAAGGGCACCTTGCCAGGAGCACACTAAAATGATGGTTGGACTATCAGTTTCAAGCTGGTTCTGTAGCAGTCATTTATGTGGCACAAACAGCTTGCTACATTCATATTCCTTAAATTCAGAAGGCTCAGACCTTCCTTATTTTTTGGGTTCCTCTGCCTTGATTTTTTTTTCCCATTGTTGCAGCTCTTTATGCAACAACTTCTCCTCCTGGGATTGTAGGTAGGTAGAAGCTTTTGGAATTTATATAACCAGCGGGAGAAATCATGTTATATAAAGCAACTCTGCCCATCAATGAGATTGGATATGTTTACCACAGCGTTCATTTCTCTTCCTGCAAAAAAGGATACACATTTATCCAATATACTATATAATAGACAAATCAGCTGGGATTAATGTGCCCAAGTATTTAAAGCTGTGCTGGCCTACGTTAAGGGAAAATCTCCCCTCCATTTTTTTTAACTGTTTGTATTAAAATCGGGAGAACTATTGACCTTTGCAAATTTAAACCAATTTATCATAACTTTTCCATTTTGTAGCATGTTATATAAAATATTGTGCTATCAAGGCCAGCATTTTGCTCAACTGTATACCTCTCTCGGGAGTTAAAGCAATGGAGATAATGTGCATCCTTGCCTAGTGCCACCCTCTATTGGAAAAGTTTCAGTTCATATTCCATTTACAGTCAAAGATGCTTTGGATTTAGAATATAAAGTTTAATAGCCCCCCAAGAACCATCCAGTTCAGCCTGTGTGTTTTAATGTAGTAAACAGGAAAGGCCATTTCACTTGATCAAATGTTTTTCTGTGCCTAAACTTGCTAGTAAGGAAAGTCACATTTTTGACAGTGTTGCATCATCAATAAGTCTTTCCTTATGTGTTTTACTGATTGCCTCCCTTTCACGAATCCTACCTTATCTTCTCCTATAATTTTACACAGGCAACTAGACAAGTGATCAGTCCAAATCCTCAAAAGGATCTTAAGCACTACATTTATCAATGAAATAGGTCTATATAAATCGGGTAGCTCTGGAGGCCTACCTGGCTAATCAATGTTTCCGCATAATTGGATTTGCAGCAGTTCATAAAAATTCACTGGTGAACCCATCCAGTCTGGGTACAGTATTATTCTTTGTAGATTTTACAGCGTAAAGACCTAGTCAAGATTTCTATGTCCTTACGTGACAATTTAGGCATGCCTGAGGTTTCCAGATAGTGTCTGGTTATCAGGACAGACTCCCCTGAAACATATATATTTTCACAGTGAATAAGCATTATTTGAGCTATCTGTTCTGTTTTTGGGGGGGGGGGGGGGTTGTTCCCTCCTGAGTTTTTCCCAAGGACAATATATGTCAGAAGCCAGTCCAAGTTTTCAAGACCTGGGCCAGCAATTTACCAAGTTTATTTCCAAATTATGGAATTTATATTTTCTATAAGTTAGCATTTTTAACATTCTTTCATGCACCACGCTCAACACTTCTTGTGTTGACTTTAAGTTCTCTCTATTTCTAGGCTTCACTTTTTTAAAGAAACACTCCAATGTTATTATTTCCTGTGTCTCACACTAGTTTATGCTATCACCTCTAATGACGGTTTTCACAGTTCCAAAATAGCAAAGGATTTTCATTATGCTGATAGTTTGTAGTAGAAAAGTCTTCCCATTTCTGTAATAAGTATTTTTGGAAATCCTGGTTTGAGAAAAAAATGAAGGGAACCTGCAAGACCTAATTGCTGATGTCTTTGCAATCATATCTATCCACAGGAGCGAGTAATCAGAGACCTCCTTAGGACCTCTCTCTGTGAACTGAATGTGTGAAAAAAGAGATACATTAACTAAAATGTAGTGTAGGCTGGAGTATGTGCCACGGGCCTGTGATATTCATGATGAGTGTGTGTAATTTCTCTCTTCTAGGTGTAAAAAGCACCAGGCATCTACTACGTTTAGAGTTGTACAATTCAACTTTTTGGGGGGTATGCCCCAGACCTGATGTGGGCAAAACTGACTTATCTAATTGAAGGTCTAGTAATAAATTAAGATCTCCAAGCTCTCATCACCTTTTGTTTAGACTACTGCAATGTTCTTCTCTCAGGTCACCCGCTCATCCATCTCTCACCCCTTTAATCTCTTCAAAATGCTGCTACATGACTCATATTCCGTGAAAGCCACCATGCTCATATTACACCCCCCACCCCCCCAAATCACTTCATTGACTCCCCATCCACTTCTGAATACAGTTCAAACTCTTACTGACTTACAAATGCATTCACTCTGTAGCACCCGAATATCTCTCCTCACTCACCTCCCCCCCATGCTCCCCCCTCCCGTGAAGTCCATTCATCGGGTAAGTCCATCTTATCTGTTTCCTTTACCTCTACTGCCAACTCCAGACTCCGTCCCTTCTTTCTTGCCGTATGTCTGGAACAGGCTGCCAGAGTCAATACGTCATGCTCTGTTTCTAGCAGTATTCAAATCCAAACTAAAAGCCCACTTTTTTGAAGCTGCTTTTAACTCCAACTCACTGTCAGATACCTATACCAATTGTATCATTCCTTCTACCAGAAAATCCCCAACCCTGAGAATCCCTGTCTATCCAAATTAGAATGCAAGCTCTTCTGAGCAGGGACCATCTATTGAATATGTGTACAGTGCTACGCACACCTTTCAGTGCTATAGAAATGCTAAATAGTAGTGGGAGTGCTAGAAGTCTTGATCCCGCCGCGCTCAGATTCAGTCCATCTCTCCTGTAGAGCTTGCTCTTGCCCCAGAACGTTGTCCGGTTCCTCACAAAGTGGAACCCTTCTTCTTCACACCATCTCCTCATCCACACATTTATTGATTGTAGTTCCTCCTGTCTTTTCACATCTGCCCTCGGTACTGGTAGGATCTCTGAGAACGCTATCTTCTGGGTCCTCATCTTCAGCTTCCTTCTCATAATCTTGAACTGTTCTATCAGCATGCTACTTCTGTAGTTTCTCCTGCTGACATCGTTCGTTCCAATGTGGATCATTACTGTGGTCTCTTCCGTCTCTGCTCCTTCCAGGATCTTTCCAATTCTGTCCACGATGTCCTTGGTTCTCGCTCCTGGGAGGCAGGTCACCAGTCGATCCTCTCTCCCTCCTGTTATGTGGCTGCCCACATGCCTCAGGATCGAGCCTCCCACTAGGATCGCTGACTTTCCCTTCCTGAGACCGAAGCAAATCCTAAAGAAGGGAAAGTCAGCGATCCTAGTGGGAGGCTCGATCCTGAGGCATGTGGGCAGCCACATAGCAGGAGGGAGAGAGGATCGACTGGTGACCTGCCTCCCAGGAGCAAGAACCAAGGACATCGTGGACAAAATTGGAAAGATCCTGGAAGGAGCGGAGACGGAAGAGACCACAGTAATGATCCACATTGGGACAAACGATGTCAGCAGGAGAGACTACAGAAGAAGCATGCTGATAGAACAGTTCAAGATTCTGAGAAGGAAGCTGAAGATGAGGACCCAAAAGATAGCGTTCTCAGAGATCCTACCAGTACTGAGGGCAGATGTGAAAAGGCAGGAGGAACTACAATCAATAAATGCGTGGATGAGGAGATGGTGTGAGGAAGAAGGGTTCCACTTCGTGAGGAACTGGACAACTTTCTGGGGCAAGAGCAAGCTCTACAGAAGAGATGGACTGCATCTGAGCGCGGCAGGAACAAGACTTCTAGCAAACAACATCAGGAGAGAAATAGAACAGGCTTTAAACTAAGAAGGGGAAAGCCGACAGTCGACCAAGCGTCGACAATTCAGAAGAAGGTATCCCGTGAAGATACCGAGGGGAAAAAAGGCTGGGAAGAAACAATGGACAAATTACAGGAGTCGACTAATCCAGAAGAGGAAGTTAGAAGGAATGTAACAAAAGAGAAGAAACTAAAGACCGAAGCACTGGGAAAGGAAATGAAGACAAGAAAATACCAGGATCTAAATTGCATATATACTAATGCAAGGAGCCTAAGAAACAAAATGGGGGAATTAGAAGGACATAATTGGAGTCTCTGAAACGTGGTGGAATGAAGAGAACAAATGGGATACAGCACTGCCGGGGTACAAGCTCTATCGCCAGGACAGGTCAGGACAGAAAGGAGGTGGAATAGCCCTATACATCATACAATCGACAAAAATGGACACAGCAGAGACGACCAACAAGCTGGAATCGCTATGGGTTAAAATACCGGGAAGGAAAGGGCCTGAAATAAAGATGGGCCTATACTATCGTCCACCCGGGCAAACCGGAGATATTGATGAAGAAATGGAAGCCGAGATGAAGCGAGAATGCAAAAACGGTAACACGGTTATTATGGGAGACTTCAACTACCCCGGGATAGACTGGAGTCTTGGAAGCTCAAAATGCGCTAGGGAGACAGAATTCCTGGAGGCTATATGGAGCAGCTTGTTAGAGAACCAACGAGAGGAAATGCCACTCTGGATCCAATCTTAAATGGGTTAAGGGGATCTGCAAAGGAAGTAGAGGTAGTGGGACTGTTGGGAAACAGCGATCATAACATGATCAAGTTCAAGGTTGAGGTAGGAATACCGAAAGGAAAGAGAACCATAGCGACAACTTTCAACTTCAGGAAAGGAAACTACGAAGCAATGAGGGAAATGGTAAGGAAGAAACTTAGGAACACTTCCAAAACGTGGCAAACGGTAGAACATACCTGGTCTTTTCTCAAGAACACGGTGAGCGAGGCGCAAAATCTGTATATCCCCAGATTCAGGTGTGGATAACTAAAATAGTGAAGGAAGCGATAGGCAATAAGAAAAACTCATTCAGGAAATGGAAAAAGGACAAAATTGAGGGGAACTGGAAAGAGCACAGGAAGTATCAAAAAGAATGTCACCGAGTGGTTCGAAAAGCCAAAAGAGAGTATGAAGAGAGGCTAGCCAGGGAAGCACAAAATTTCAAACTGTTCTTTAATATGTTAAAGGGAAGCAACCGGCTAGGGAGGAGGTGGGACCGCTGGACGACAGAGACAGGAAGGGAGTGGTGAAGGAGGAGAAAGAAGTGGCAGAAAGACTTAACATGTTCTTTTTGTCTGTATTTACAAACGAAGACATATCCAACATACCGGAACATGAGCAATTCTTGAATGGAAATCAAGCAGAAAAATTAACATCCATGGAAGTGAGCCTTGAAGATGTACGCAGGCAGATAGAAAAACTAAAAACTGACAAATCCCCGGGTCCAAACAGAATCCATCCAAGGATTCTAAAGGAATTAAAGGAGGAGATAGCGGAACTACTGCAGCAAATTTGCAATCTATCCCTGAAAACAGGCATGATCCCGGAGGACTGGAAGATAGCCAACGATACGCCCATCTTTAAAAAGGGATCAAGAGGTGACCTGGGAAACTACAGACCGGAGAGTCTGACCTCGGTTCCGGGGAAAATGGCAGAAGCACTGATAAAAGAAAACATCAATGAACATTTTGAAAGAAACGAACTTCTGATAACCAGCCAACATGGTTTCTGCAAGGGGAGATCGTGCCTAACAAACTTATTGCACTTCTTCAAAGGAATTAACAAACGGATGGACAAAGGAGACCCCATAGACATCATATATCTAGATTTCCAAAAAGCCTTTGACAAGGTGCCTCATGAACGCCTACTCCGGAAACTGAAGAACCATGGGGTGGAAGGAGACATACATAGATGGATCAGAAACTGGTTGGCGGGTAGGAAACGGAGGGTAGGAGTGAAGGGCCACTACTCGGACTGGAGGAGGGTCACGAGTGGGGTCCCGCAGGGCTCGGTGCTCGGGCCGCTGCTATTTAATATATTCATACATGATCTAGAAACAGGGACGAAGTGTGAGATAATAAAATTTGCGGACGACACCAAACTATTTAGTGGAGCTCGGACTAAAGAGGACTGCAAAGAATTGCAAAGGGACTTGAACAAACTAGGGGAATGGGCGACGAGATGGCAGATGAAGTTCAACGTTGAGAAATGTAAAGTATTACATGTGGGAAACAGAAACCCGAGGTACAACTATAGCCCCAGGTACGTTAGATAGATTGTGAGCCCACCGGGACAGATAGGGAAAATGCTTAAGTACCTGATTGTAAAACCGCTTAGAAAGCCTTGATAGGCGGTATATAAAATCCTAATAAACTTAATCTTACGATGGGAGGGATGTTATTAAATGAGAGTACCCAAGAAAGGGACTTGGGGGTAATGGTGGACATGACAATGAAGCCGACGGCACAGTGCGCAGTGGCCACTAAGAAGGCAAACAGAATGCTAGGCATAATCAAGAAGGGTATTACAACCAGAACGAAATAAGTTATCCTTTCGAGGTGATTCCAGGAAATACTTCTTCACAGAAAGGGTGGTCGATCATTGGAACAGTCTACCTCTGCAGGTGATTGAGGCCAGCAGCGTGTCAGATTTTAAGAGAAAATGGGACATTCACATGGGATCTCTAAGGGAGTAAAGTCAGGGGGGTGGGTCATTAGAGTGGGCAGACTTGATGGGCTATAGCCCTTTTCTGCCATCATATTCTATGTTTCTATCCTGCCACTGTATCGGGCGATGGTGCATCCGCATCTGGAGTACTGCGTCCAATATTGGTCGCCATACCTTAAGAAGGACATGGCGTTACTCGAGAGGGTTCAGAGGAGAGCAACGTGTCTGATAAAGGGGATGGAAAACCTTTCATACGCTGAGAGATTAGAGAAACTGGGTCTCTTTTCCCTGGAGAAGAGGAGACTTAGAGGGGATATGATAGAGACTTACAAGATCATGAAGGGCATAGAGAGAGTAGAGAGGGACAGATTCTTCAAACTTTCGAATAATAAAAGAACATGAGGTCATTTGGAAAAGGTGAAAGGGGACAGATTCAAAACGAATGCAAGGAAGTTCTTCTTTACCCAACGTGTGGTGGACACCTGGAATGCGCTTCCAGAGAGCGTAATAGGGCAGAGTACGTTACTGGGGCTCAAGAAAGGATTGGACAATTTCCTGCTGGAAAAGGGGATTGAGGGGTATAGATAGAGGATTACTGCACAGGTCCTGGACCTGTTGGGCCGCCACGTGAGCGGACTGCTGGGCACAATGGACCTCAGGTCTGACCCAGCAGAGGCATTGCTTATGTTCTTATTTTATTTATTTAAAATATTTATATCCTGCAAATCCAACAATGCTAAGCGAGTTCCAAAAACAAAACAAATTAATTAATAAGCTTTTATCTATGTTTGGAGTGCTTAACTCAGTAATGATTGGTGTAGTTATCCAGATCTCACTGCATAGAACCGATGTTTCAGCCATTATGCTGTGGCTTTCTTCAGTGTGTGCTATGAGCTCTGCAGTTTGTCTTTATATATGGTGAGTCCTCAGACCTGATTGGCTGGGGCTTGAGGTGACCAAGACAGGAAAGTCCATTGGTCACAAACTTCAATTCTGGTAGAAAAGAGGCTAGAAATTAATGGGGGGGGGGGGGTTAAGGAGGATTTTCTGGAGGTCATATTCTAAAACTTTGAGAAGGAGGAAGGTGGTGACTGTCCTTGGACCCAATCCTTTATGTGCTAAATTTATTTTGGATAAATTGTTGCCATGCTTTGTTTAGAGAGAACACTATCTCCCATTGAAATTATTGAGGTGTCTTGCTATCTCTATCACCCCTTTGATTCTTCCAGGCCATCAGTGGTCTTCTTTCACCAGGATTCGTGTGAACTCAAATCTAATCATATGACCAGTTGCCTTGGCATGAAGGGCTACATCTGATTTTTACATATTGCATCGCTGGTCTCTCATGCTTTTACAGCCTTTTCTCTATACTGCATACTGTTTTTACCAATGTACGATTAGCCACAATTGCATGCCAGCTCTGTGGATGCCCAAGCACCCCCAATATTTTTGGGACCCCATGTGACCAGGGCCGATGCATGGTCCAGGTATCTCTTCCCCTTCTGTCCTTCTCCCTCCCTCTCACCTTCCTGGAGATGTCTCTTTTTTTCAGGGGGCCCCCAGCACAGCAGTTATTTTCACAGGCTGTTAACGCAGCCTCAAAGCTTTCCTTCTGCTGCAATCCACCTCCCTGATACAACTTTCTGTTTCCACCTGGGCAGATCACGGCAGAGGGAAAGCATCGAGGCAGTGCTGCAGCCTGTTAGAATGGCTGCCGCTCCTGGGCTCCCCCTTAAAAGGTGGTTTCTTTTTGAAAGGAGACCAGGAAGGTAAAGGAGGGAAATGGATAGAAGGTGAAGAGATACCTAGACCGTGGGGCCCCCAGAAGCTGTTTTAAATTAGCCCTGGGATGGGGGTGGGACGGGAAGGAGAGAGAGATACCAGACCATGGGAAGGGGGGAAAGGAAGGAAAAAGATGCCAGACTGTGAGAAGGAGGATGGAAGGAGAGGAGAGAGATGCCGGATCACAGGAAGAAGAAGGGAAGGTGAGAGAGAGATGCTAGACCCTGGGAAGGAAAGAAAGATGCCAGACCACAGGAGGGGGAAAAAAGGGAAGACAGATGTTAGACTACAGAAGAGGGAAAGAGATGGTGCACAGGGATGGAGGGGAATGTGAGAGAGAGAGGGAGGAGATGGTGCATAGTGATGTGTGTGGAAGGGGAGACGGAAGAAATGCTTCTTATGTTTCAAGTTTATAAAAAAAATTTTATACCGCTTATTCAAATTTTCTAGGCAGTGTACAGCAATAATAAAAGAGATATCTTAAAAAAAACAACACCAAATTAGGGTTAAAATAATTATACAAAACAGTATTAAATAAGTAGATATTTACAGTAGAACACATATACTAATGTCACACAGTTGGGAAAGAGGGACTGAACTACAATATTTGAATAAAGCACACTTAGGGGTAAAACAATAGGTAGGGAAAGGGACTGTAGTTGATTTAGTCCTAAGGACAGTTTTATCCAAAAGCATCCTCAAATAAAAATGTTTTGAGTTTTGCTCTAAATTGCTTTTATCGAAGATTCCATTCGTAAATGATTAGGCAATGAATTCCAAAGGGAGGGTGCAGTGACTGCGAAATTATTGGATCTCAATGTATTAATTAGTTTTAAAGATGGTACAACTAGGAGATTTTGTGATACAGAGCAGAGACTTAGCGGGATAGTAGGGAGTAAGAAGTCTATCGATAAACTCTGGTTGACTGTGTGAACGAGTTGTAAAGGTTAATAATAGAATTTTATAACTAATTCTATGTTCGACAGGCAGCCTATGAGCATCGATTAAAAGGGGAGAGACATGGTCGCATTTCTTTGCGCCATAAATGATCTTAATAGCAGTATTTTGTACTATCTGTAGGCGTCTTATTTCCTTTTTAGTAATGCCCTTATAGAGGGCATTACAGTAATCTATACAAGAAATTACCAAAGAATGGATTAATGTATTCAGGGATGATAAATCTAATAGTTTAGATAGAGAACGTATCATTCTAAGACAGTGGAAATATTTCTGAACCACTGTACTAATATGATTGTGATAGGAGAACTTGCAGTCAAAAGTAACTCCCAATAACTTTAGAAACATAGAATATGACGGCAGAAAAGGGCTATAGCCCATCAAGTCTGCCCACTCTAATGACCCACCCCCCTGACTTTACTCCCTTAGATATCCCACGTGAATGTCCCATTTTCTCTTAAAATCTGACACGCTGATGGCCTTAATCACCTGTAGAGGTAGACTGTTCCAATGATCGACCTCCCTTTCTGTGAAGAAGTATTTCCTGGAATCACCTCGAAATTTCCCTCCCCTGATTTTCAGCGGATGCCCTCTGGTGGTCGAATGACCTATAAGACAGAAGATATCATCTTCCACCTTGATACGGCCCGTGACATATTTGAACGTCTCAATCATGTCCCCCCTCTCTCTTCGTTCCTCTAGTGAGTACAGCTGCAATTTATTTAGCCTTTCTTCATACGTGAGATCCCTGAGCCCCGAGACCATCCTGGTGGCCATTCGCTGAACCGACTCAATTCGCCGCACATCTTTCCGGTAGTGTGGCCTCCAGAATTGAACACAATACTCCAAATGAGGTCTCAACTTTAATTTATGGATAGAAGGGAAGGGAAGACTTATAGAAAAGTAGATAGATTGAAAAGAAAGCAGAAAAATGGGAGAAAGTTGAATGCTAAAAGTTAATGCCAAAGATGGATGTAGAACATTTGTTATACAACTTGGCTGACCACTGGTATGAGATATTTTCCCTGGCACGATAGAAACAAAGATGGATGTAGGGCAGAAAGTGAAGGAAGGAAAAAAAAGCAAATGGATAAGGCAGCCCTTGAAACACAATTAAGAGCACAGACAGAAGAAAGTGCAGGCAGAGACTGGGAAAAGATGGTTAGAAAAATAAAAAATCACTAGAAAATAAAAGGGGAAATGATTTAGTGATTAAAATATCAATCTTGAGAATTTATATCTGTTTGTCTATGTTTTGCACCATTCCTTTCTTTCTAATTCTCTGGTGTTGTACTGCATGTACAGTCTGGCACCTTAGGGTTTCGTTTCTGTATATTAGTACTTTTAGTTTGTGGTCCTGTATTTGCATAGGGGTTACCTGTGTTCTGCATATGTTACTTAAGGTCAGGTGTTCAGATAGGAATGAATGTTGAGAAGGCCTTACAATGCAGTCCTTAGTGTAGTTTAATGTTGCGATTAAACATTATGTATTGTTAATAAGATTATATTGTGTGTATATTTGAAAAATGAACGGGGGGGGGGAAGACATTAGAATTCATACTATTATGGGGGCAGAACTTTTGAGCGCCCCAATCATTTTGAAAAGTTGGCTCCTATCACTGCATGGGATTTCGTACCCTCCAGTGGTTTGAACAGAGATAACCAATCTTTCACACTTGTGCGTGTGGATACAAGTTTCTGTGGTGCTATATAGGCTGTTTTGATGTTATTCTTCTTTAGCAGTTTTCCTATATGAGATGTCATTCCTCAGACAGAATGATGATTGAAATGTTGGCTCTATCTACCCAGACAACTGCAACCAGTAAGGACGCCAACCATAGAAGTCTAAAAGAACATAACTCAATAAGTTGTTTGTAGAAACCAGGATCATGATTGTTAGACTGCCAATATATGCGACTCCTGCCCTTGCAGCTGCACTTTTAATAGTAGGTACCTCACTTCTGTGTCTCTGCCTTGCATTGTAAGGACTTCCTAATAAGCACTGCTACCCCTCCATATTTCTCTCCTGAAAACAAATAATAAGAGACATCTCTCACTCAGTCCTTTGTAACTTTAGGTGTTCAGTCAGATAATCTAGTTTCTTGTAGGCAAGCGATGTCTGCTTTGTGTTAAGAACAGTTAAAATTTTATTGGGAAATATTATTGGGGGAGGGGGTTGACTGACTATTAGGAGCAGAAGTGAGTGATCACGTTTTGAATCCCGATTGGGTAGAAAGCTCCAAATGCTAAGGCTTTTTTTTCACCCCTAAAATAACTATTAAGGCTACACATCAGCTAAGTTATAGAAGCTATGTAACTATTAAGAGACTAGAAACTCAGGCTATTGCAATTTGATGAATAGGGTTTAAATGTTTTTGCAATATGATACCTGCCATCTTCCAAGAAAAGAAGAAGAAAATCATATGAACTGTATTAATGCTCTTAAGCTATTCTATTGCAGTGAACATTTCCAATATTATATATCATGATTTTGCACTCCAAGGTGCTCAACCTAATTTGGGAGTATTTTCTTTATTCAATAGAACTGCCTAACAGACTCCTACATCACAATTATTTCTCCACATGTATTCCAGTCCACCTTCGTACGTTCTCCCTGCTCACCTAGATTATAATTACTAAACCCCTGAATTGCCCTATTTGGGTGTCCCTCTTATCTCACCCCCCTCCAATGTCCCCACCCCCAAAATATGGATCTCCTATGGTTTTTCCATATCCCCCCTTGGTTTATATTCGGGTCAACTTATATTCGAGTATATATGGTATTTAAAGCATGTCTTGCCCCAGTTTGAGACCCTTTTCCTTTAAAGCATAAAGAAAGCCAAGAAAAATCACTTTTAGTTATAGCACCACATCGGAAGAAGGATATTACAACAAGTCATGGATAATTATCCAAAAGATCATGTGCAACATTGGTATATGACAATACCATTTATAAGCCCGCAAAGAACTCAATTTACTTAAGTGACTTCATTATTAGAATTCTATACTTCTAGATATTTCACATGCACCTGCAGAATCCAGCAAATTATAATCAATTCCATATAGTGAAGGAAGCTGACATGTGAAGTCATTTGTGATTCCATTATCGGACAATTTCTCAAAGACCTCTGAAATACAAAACACTATTTCTGGCAGGCAGACTGTAAACAAGTCTGTAAATATCAGCAGTTACTAAAAGTAGTCATTAAGCAGCTTGAAAAATTAAAAGTACATTCTATCTCTACAAAATCACCAAAATTCACCCCTTCCTCTCCAAGCACACTAACTGGACACTTGTCCACACCCTCGTAACATCACGCTTAAATGACTGCGATCTACTTTTAACTGGTTTCCTACAGTACTGCCTCTCCTCCCCCTGCAATCTGTGCAAATCTTCTACCAACCTCGCTACACTTCTTAAATCATTTCACTGGCTCCCTATCTAACTTCAAGCTCCTATTGCTGACCTACAAGAGTGTTCATTCTGCTGCCCCTCAATCTCTCTCCTCTCAGAGATCTCCATTCCGCAGATAAGCTGCTCTAAGCTGTACTCTTCTCCTCCATTTCTAATTCCAGACTTAGTTCCTTTCATCTAGCTGCCCCCTATTTCTGGAATAAGTTACCCGAGTTTGTCCGCCCAGCCCGTTCCCTTGTTTAAAAGCAGACTGAAAACCCACCTTCAACCCATAACCATACACCCTACTGCCACCAACCCAGACAGCTGATTACCCGTTCCTCTTAACTGTATCCATGTCATCCTGTTTGTCTGTTTAGATACTGTAAGCTCTTTGGAGCAGGGACTGTTTTCTTCTTTGTGACTCTGTACAGCACTGCTTACGTCTGGTAGGGGTCTAGAAATAATTCATAGTAGTAGGAGTAGGAGTGTGAAGAGCTTCAGTCTTTGGGAAGCACAGCTGAGATTGTGATGTCACAATGCCTCATTCTACCAATAAGAGCCAACCTCATCAGTGATGTCACAATGGCTGTACTCCCTTCCTCTCTGCCCTCCAACCCAGCCAACAGATTAACCCTTCCCCTTAACTGTATCCATGACATCCTGTTTGTCTGTTTAGATTGTAAGCTCTTTGAGCAGGGACTTTATTTATACTGCTTGGGCTCCCGATCAATCCCTGCACCTGTCCAAAGAAAACGCCTTTCCCTAGTCACGTTTGTGACTTTGTACAGTGCTGCTTACATCTGGTAGAACTATAGAAACAATAGCAGTAGTAGTTCCTATTCCTTTTAATGCTTAGTTACTGCCCAGGAAGAAACATGCATTAACCCAGGTAATGTATTCCTTTACTACCAGTGTTTTTTGTCCCCTTATTAAGTATGGAAGCAAATTAGTATACCTCAGATGTTAGCACTCTACACAACTTCTCTCAACTTTCTTCATTTTTTGCCTGTTGAAGCAGGCTTGATATGAAATGCAATATTCCCTATCAAATAACTTTTAAAATGACATACAGATTCTTGTGAATTATGATGAAAACTTTGAAAATCTAACTGTAAATAGAAATCCTTAAAAAATAAAGATATAGTGTATATTTTGGAGATCAAAACACAACAGAACATAGTAGGACCAAATGTACAAAGCATTTCCCCACATATACAAAATAAATAATCCTTAGTATACCTGGCAGAATAATATAAAATCATCATCATCTCATATGAGTAAGTGTTCAATGACGCCTTTCAAGCAAGCTCTCTCTAAGCATAATACAAAACACAGAACCTGCAGACATCAGACACAAGAGATGGAGAAAGAGCATAAAAAGTCAAATCTTCTGGAATGGAAAGTTACAAAGTGAAAGTGAATTCTGTTCTACTTACTGAAATGTAAACGGACAAATTCTCTTTAGAAAATTGATGATATACAACAACACTTATCTAAGATTATTGTAAGGCAGGATTTGCAGCCTAAAAAATTCCAGTATAAAAGTAAATTTAAAAAATGGACTTATACACATCAGTTTCCTTCTTGTTGGCACCAACGGATAAACAAACAGTAGCCAGACAGTTCCTTTGCCTATAGCACCTAACATCACTGAGAAGAGAATCATTATCTAGAAAGCCAGCATGAAAAAAAGACTTCCACAGCTATGCAGGATACAAGTAGGTCCTTTAGTCAGTTCCAGTGGCAAGATAGAACAAGAAAGTGGAGGCGGGCTACTGTTAAGTTGGGTTATTTCAGCACAGAATCTTATTTTATACAATGATAGCCTGTGTTAAAATAGCCCCCACTGATCCCCCCACTCCCCGCAAATTTGATAGCAGGACAAAAATCAGACGCCCCCCCTCCCATATATCCCAACCTGCAAGCAAATTCCTATTTGTGAGATATTGCTAAAACTGTCCTCTTACTGTAAAAGCTCAACACCTATGTTATCTTGAGAGTAATAATTAAAACTAATTTGCAACTGTAAATAACCCAAACACTCATGTCAGATTTATCCTTCCATGTATGATAATTGTCCTACTATTGCAAGAAGTCGGTGCTCTTTCTACTCTAATTTATACTGTGTATGTAAACTTGTAACCTGTTCTGGGCTCTTCTGGGAGACGAGATATAAAATCAAATTTAAAAAAAAACCATCCACAGAAAAGGCACCCTTACAATATAAATCAGTAACATGTTCATGAAATATTTATCTTTGAATTACAGGAGCAAACATTTCATCCACACATAGGGCTCCTTTTACTAAGGTGCACTAACGTTTTTAGCACACGCACAAGATTAGCGCACGCTAGCTGAAAAATTGCTGCCTGCTTAAAAGGAGAGGGTAGTGGCTAGCGCACGGCATTTTAGCATAGAAACATAGAAATTGACGGCAGAAAAGGGCCACAGCCCATCGAGTCTGCCCATACCAATGACCTACTCCCTGACTTTTACTGCCCTATAGATCCCACGTGAATATCCCATTTTCTCTTAAAATCTGATACGCTGTTGGCCTCAATCACCTGCTGGGGCAGCTCGTTCCAATGATCGACCACCCTTTCCTAGTATCACCTTGAAATTTCCCTCCCCTGATTTTCAGCGAGTGTCCTCTGGTTACCGAGGGCCCTGTAAGACTGAAGATATCATCTTTCACCTCTATATGCCCCGTGATATACTTAAAGGTCTCAATCATGTCTCCCCTCTCTCTTCGCTCCTCCAGTGAGTACATCCGCAGTTTTTTTAGCCTTTCTTCATACGTGAGATCCCTGAGCCCCAAGACCATCCTGGTAGCCATTCGCTGGACCGACTCAATTCTCAACACGTCTTTCCGGTAGTGTGGTCTCCAGAATTGAACACAATACTCGAGATGAGGATCTGTACAGTGGCATTATGACTTCAGGTTTTCTGCTGACAAAACCCCTACGGATGCAGCCCATCATTTGTCTTGCCCTGGACGAAGCCTTCTCTACATGATTTGCAGCCTTCATATCATTGCTAATGATCACTCCTAAATCACGTTCCACCGCGGTCCTGGACAAGGTTTCACCATTTAGTGTGTAAGTTCTGTGTGGATTTTTTTTGCCTAGGTGCATTACTTTACATTTTTTAGCATTGAAGCCTAGCTGCCAAGTTGATGACCACTGCTCCAGCTGCCGTAGGTCCTGTGTCATAAAGTCAGGCACACTGCTTTTGCCTACTATATTGCACAGTTTGGCGTCGTCGGCAAACAGTGATACTTTTCCTCTAAGCCCTTGGGTCAAATCTCCTATGAATAAATTGAATAGAATCGGCCCTAAGACGGAGCCCTGAGGTACTCCACTCGTCACTGCTGATGTTTTGGAGGGGGTACCGTTTACCATCACCTTTTGAAGCCTACCATCTAGCCAATCCCTTACCCATGTAGTGAACGTGCTATTCCGCGCGTTAAGGCCCTAACACATCTTTGTAAAAGGAGCCCATAATGACAAACTTAAAATATAATGGCCAAAATTTATAAATTTTAGCATTTAGAAACAGTGGTGCACTCAAAATAAACACAGAGGGTAGTAGTAAAAGGACACTACTCTGACTGGAAAGAGGTCACGAGTGGTGTCCCCCAGGGGTCAGTGTTGGGACCGCTGCTGTTCAATATATTCATTAACGATCTGGAAACGGGCACAAAATGTGAAGTTATCAAGTTCGCGGACGATACAAAACTCTCCAACAGGGTCAAAACTGTTGAGGAATGCAAAGAACTACAGAGCGACCTGAACAAACTGTGCGAGTGGGCAAAAAGATGGCAGATGAGCTTCAATGTGGAGAAATGTAAGGTCTTGCACATCGGGAAAGGGAACCCCATGTACAGCTATACGATGGGAGGAAGGGAGATGGGGAAAGGCACCCTAGAAAAAGACCTGGGGGTATTGGTGGATACAACAATGAAGCCAGCGGCGCAATGTGCAGCGGCCTCAAAGAAAGCGAACAGAATGCTGGGCATAATCAAAAAAGGTATCACTACCAGAACGAAGGAGGTCATCCTGCCATTGTATCGAGCAATGGTGCGACCACATCTGGAATACTGTGTCCAATACTGGTCGCCGTACCTTAGGAAAGACATGGCGATACTTGAGAGGGTCCAGAGGAGAGCAACTAGGATGATAAAGGGAATGGAGAACCTTTCATATGCCGAAAGGTTGGACAAACTGGGGCTCTTTACCCTGGAAAAGCGGAGACTGAGAGGAGACATGATACAGACATATAAAATCATGAAAGGCATAGAGAGGGTGGATAGGGACAGATTCTTCAGACTAGCGGGGACAACAAAAACAAGAGGTCACTCAGAAAAACTGAGAGGGGACAGATTCAAAACGAATGCAAGGAAGTTTTTCTTCACTCAGAGGGTGGTGGACACCTGAAACACGCTTCCAAAGGAGGTAATAGGACAGAGTACAATACTGGGTTTCAAAAAGGGACTGGATGACTTCCTGAAAGAGAAGGGGATTACAGGGTATAGATAGAAGGTTACACTACAGGACAAAAGCGAAAAGCATATGTGAGTTTTAGGGTAGGAGCACTATCAGGTCCTGGACCTGAGGGGCCGCCGCGTGAGCGGACTGCCGGGCACGATGGACCTCCGGTCTGACCCGACAGAGGCAAGTCTTATGTTCTTATGTTCTTTAGTCAGGTAATAAGGTATTCTTGCCATGAGTATATGCCTCTGGAGATTCAAATATACACCAAAGGGATAAGATAAGAGGCTTTTTTTCTATATAGAAAATACAGAGCATAGAAATTAAGAAATCCTGTCCTAAATAAACATTTTTCTGACTAGTTTATAAAGGGGGCTGTTTGAAATAACTCTGTAGACTAGAATTACTATAGTTGCACTACGTTAATTATATTGTTAGTAGTAAATAAACCCATTATATAAAGTGGAATCTGCAGTAAATATTGCGTTAATGGGCATTGGCACACAGTAATACAGTAGAGCTTTTTCTTTTTTAAATAAATCTAGCCCTTTAAAATATACATTCTTAATCCACTCCTTGAGATGCACTCTGTGAGACTAGCTAGGTGTAACACCAGGACTGGATTAAGAACCACCGATTTAGAAGACAGAGTAATTCTGTCTGTTCCACAATTATATTGTTTCATGGATAATTAAAAGTAATTTTCTCACTTATTCGCAGATTTGTTGTTTTATATTTCAGAAATGTTCCCCATCAACTGTTCACTCCCCTCTTCCATCCTCACCCTAATTCCGGGGTCGATGCAGAAAGCTAGAGCAGACCTGCATGCCAGTAGCTAATAATGCAATTTCTACTGGGAGATTATTTCATAGTGATAAAGAAAGCTAATGAGATGCAAATTCAGAGCATGCAGAACTTGTACACTAATCAGGAAAAGCCTGCTAGACACATGCACACAGAAGTTCTGCACTAAGTACAGCCTCACTGTGCACATGTCCAAAAATAAAAATACCAGCACACATCTACACATAAACCAGAACATTGTTCTGAGCATAAAATATTAGCCTCACAAAAACTTCTTGCATATAAAATTTTGTGAGGCTAATATTTATGCCCAAAACAATATGAACAGATGTGTGCAAGCACTTTCATTTCTTCGGACACACGAGAAGCTGCAAATACTCTCCCCAAACAGCTGGTACTTCCATTTCATCTTTTTAAAGTTCCAGGTATATATATGGTCACAGAAAGAAAGGAGAAATAGCAGTAATTCCTCTTGACTGACCCTTCTTTGCTACCACAGAGTTGGTGGTGAATTTCTCATTTTGTACAGACATTAAAATCCTATTTACTTCTGTGCATTGCAAAGGAATATCTAATGGCCATGTTACCATTCATTTTAATAAAATGTGCATCTATGTGTACCATGTGAGCGACATGCCACAGTGAACTCCTTTCAGTATCATGCAGTATTGTGCAAAGAATGTTCATTAATTACCACAACAGAAGTGAGCAGCTTTCTGTATCGGCTCCTCAGGGTTTCACAAAGCCTGTCCAGAGAAAACACCTTTCCCTAGTCACATGTTCAGGATAGCTACAATGAAATGTCATACAATAAGTCTAGATACACTAGGTTTCCAATATATGCAAATTTATCTCATGTTTATTCATTGCCGACATCCTGAAAATCTAACTGGCTGTAGTATCTAAAGGACAAATTTAGAAAGTCATGCCTTAATTGCATGGTTGTTTTGTCTTCCTTATAGGCAAAAGCCATTAAGAGATATTGGGGAAAAGACAACCAAATGAAAAGCCCTATCCTACAGGAACACTCAAGGAAAAGAAAATGAATAAAAGGCAACCTGTGACAGAAGTATAGTTGACAACTCTGCCATCCCTTCTCAGCTCGCCACCTTTACCTCACCAGGAGCATTCCTATCCTCCTCCATCATTTCTATTCCTCTTGATTTGCAAGTTGAAGAAAGGGATACAATTTGAAGCCCTTCAGGATTTCCTTGGCTCGGTCATCCTTTGCAGACATGTCTAGTGATTTCTTTTCCCTTAAGTGACAGATGCCAGACACAGAGGAAACCCACAAGTTGGGATGGCCTTTCCAGTCCTAAACTTTGATGGCCACTATCCCTCTCTCCTGATGACAGTGTAATTGAAAGGGACACTAACAATGCCTTTTGCCAAGTCACTCACACTAATGCCACCACTCTCCCATCAAAAGGGATGCTGGCTGTCAGCCTCTCTTACACACGTATGTATACAGACAGACAAACAGCAGAGGCTCAGGCAGTCTCTCGCACACATAGAGAGACTGACTCTCCCCAACAGTCTGTCACATGGAAGGGCTCAGGCAGACTTTCCAGGACAGAGGCTCAGGCAGCCTCTCACAAGCACAGAGAGGCTCCAATAGTCTCTCCACAAGTCTGTTGCACGCACAGATAGACTCTGACCGACTCTCCCCGATGTCTCTCTCACACACAGACAGACAGACTCTCCCCAATAGTCTGTCACATGGAAGGGCTCAGGCAGTCTCTCCCCGACAGTCTCTCTACGAGAGGCTCAGGCAGTCAATCTACGATGTCTCTCTCACACACAGAGAGACAGACTGACTCTCCCCAATAGTCTGTCACATGGAAGGGCTCAGGCAGTCTCTCCCCGACAGTCTCTCGCACGATGTCTCTCTCACACACAGAGAGACAGACTGACTCTCCCCAATAGTCTGTCACATGGAAGGGCTCAGGCAGTCTCTCCCCGACAGTCTCTCGCACGATGTCTCTCTCACACACAGAGAGACAGACTGACTCTCCCCAATAGTCTGTCACATGGAAGGGCTCAGGCAGTCTCTCCCCGACAGTCTCTCGCACGATGTCTCTCTCACACACAGAGAGACAGACTGACTCTCCCCAATAGTCTGTCACATGGAAGGGCTCAGGCAGTCTCTCCCCGACAGTCTCTCGCACGATGTCTCTCTCACACACAGAGAGACAGACTGACTCTCCCCAATAGTCTGTCACATGGAAGGGCTCAGGCAGTCTCTCCCCGACAGTCTCAGACGCACAAAGAGGCTCTGACCGACAGTCTCTCACACGCTTACACAGAGGCTGCGACACTCTCCCCGTCCATCTTTCTCACACAAAGGCTCCGACAGTCTCTCTCTCTCGCCGGACTGTCTCTCTAACACGGCCTCACACTCCCCTTCTCGGGCTCTCTTTCCGCAGGTCTCGTCCCCACTACACGATAGCCAGCGGCGGCGCCGGTCACCCAACGCACTCGAGAAAAGTGGCGAAAAAGCCCGTCAAAGCGGCGAGCTCTAACTCCTAACGTCCGACACCGCCCGCAGCGCAACCAAGCACTCGCCCCGCCGCTCCGCCCGCCCCTCTCCCACAACCGACACCCCTGGCCGCCAATGCGTGCGCGGTACTGCAGAAGCCAGCGCAGGGATTGGTCAGGAGCCCGAGCAGTAGAAATAAAGTTTGCCTTACAAAACACACCACAGGATTGAGGGCGCCGCGGAACGAATGACAGGAAAGAGAGCGCGTCCCTAGCGAGGACCCGTCACCTGGACTCGCGCATGCGCCTTCACGCCGAGCGCGCCTTTTTGTAGCGGGCGCGCTAAATCTAGCGCGTCGCTTCTCCGGTCGGCGCCTGCGCGGCGTCTTTGGGCGGGCTGCGCTTTCCGTGCCGCGTTTCCGGGGTCGGACGAGAGCCGAGCGCGGGATGTCGGCGCCTTCGTGGCTGCTGGGCAGGCGGAGAGCAGGTAGGCTTGAGCGGCGGCTCGGCCTTTCGGGACCGCGTCTCTTTGTTTCGCATCTGGCTGTTGGTACCACACGCCCCGGTCCAGAAAGCTGCGCCCACAGCGGCTCTGGGCAGTCACTAGACTCAAAATAGAAAAAGTGGAAGGGCCACTTCATTCCAAAGAACTAGGCAGCAAAATCCAGATAGGAGAGCCAACGTGGGATGTGTTTCGGCAACATATACCTTCCTCAGGGGTCCATATAGCCTTCAATTAAAAGCACATGAAGCTCCTGTTTCCAGATATATACTCGAATATAAACCGGGATTTGGGGGTCCTGGTTTATCCAGAATTATTGCAGGCTGTCGCCAGGCTTTGCACCCTACCCTTCCCCCCCTACCCTGCCCCTTGTACCTCCTCTGCCGATCCCTGGTGGTCCAGAGGTGCAGCGGGCAGAAGCGAGCTTTCCACACTCCTGGCCCGCTGCTAACCTGACGAGATCGGGTTTCTTTAGCCGTTGAGCGGCACCGAGCAGGAGTGCGCTTTGGCGCTCCTGCTCGGCGCTGAGCGGCTTCCTGACTGGCGAGAATTTGCGGGAGCCAGTCAGGAAGCCGCTCAGTGCCGAGCAGGCACGCCAACGCGCACTCCTGCTCGGTGCCGCTCAGTGGCTGAAGAAACCCGATCTCGCCAGGTTAGCAGCGGGCCAGGAGTGCGGCAAGCTCTATACCGCCTGGGATTGGCAGAGGAGGGACAGGGGGGGGGTAGGGGGTTGATGGTAGGGAGGGAAAGGGGCTTTTTGATTATGGGCCCCTATGTAAGTGAAATCTGTAACTTGCCGACAATGTTAAAATCATGTAGGTAAGAAGTCATTGAAATAAATAAATAGACTTGCATTCCTCTTCTGTCCAGACCTTGCTGTCCTAGAAGGACACAGGGAACAATGAAGGCTTCTCTGCAATAAGAACCTCCTTTGTACATGGTACTTGACTCCAGATAGACTGCAGAGATGATAATAATAATTCTTGTATACTGCCAAACCAGTAAAAGGTTCTAGGCGGTTCATAGCAAGATAAGGCTGAACATCCAGCCGATTTACAATACAAGAAAAGCTATTTCCGGAGGGGAGAGAGAGGGAAGGGGGCTGGGTGCAGAGCCTGGCAGGGCAGTTGAATATTAAGCTGCCCAACTTATATTCAAGTCAACCATTTTTCTTCCTTTTTTGGGGAGAAATGGGGGTCTCGACTTATATTTGTATTCAAATATATATACAGTATTTTAAATTCACTTTTGCATAACTTGAAAGTAGCCCAGAACATTTATGGAATGTCTTTACTACATAAACATTTTGTGTGGGTGGTGTGTCAAGTTTCCTTTAACTGTAATAATAAATTACAGTATCATATCCTCAGGTCATTCCCCAGTGACATAATTGCTCCATGATGAGCTGACATGGTCTACTGCTGAATTAATTGTTATAAACAATGCTATCATGTGCCACTCTTTCCTCACATTTTTTTTCTGACAAGACCCAAATGTAGGTCTAGTGGATGCTGGACCGCTTTCCTGCATGCTGAAAATGAAAATACAAAAGAATATATGATGATCCAGACTATCCTTCATTGTTGATCAGTTTTGCCGATTTTATAGTGTAATTTCTGCTGTTGCAAGTATGATATTGCAGAGTCCCAAGGCTCATCCAGGTAGACTGGCCAGGTAGATGTCACTAGCTTTGTTCTTGGCTTTCACCATACTGTGCTTCATGGTACCACCCTGAACAGGATCATTTGGTAAATACATGAACATATTGAATCCCATGCTTGCTTCCCACCCCCCTCTCTAGAATAGGCCATAAAAATTAATGAGCCACTGGTTTATGGTGAGTGTTACAGACCCTTCACTTTAGCAGTGTTTTGTCAACATTTCCCTAATTTTTAACATTTTCAAAGAATAAAAAGTCTGTCATTTGGGTAGCTGTAGAGGAATATAAGGATCCTTGCTTGTGAGCAGAAATTGTTTGGCTAACTATGACTCTGATCCTTATGTCCAGCCTTTTATGAAGAGGAAAGTTTTAGTACAATCAAACCTCTTAAAGGCCTTTGATAGTTCTAGAGCTAATGGTTGCTTTATAAGCTTGTCCAGGACTATGTTCCTATAGACTGCTCATCTACATAAGGGACCAGCTTTCTAAAAAGCAATCGCTAAAAATGGGGAGGATATTAGTGATGTTTTGCAGGTTTAGGCAAAGCAGAACTAGAGTTTGCATCAATTCTTCTGACACTTCCTAAATTGCCTAGTGATGACTGCTGCCATAATACAATATAAACTTATATTCCAGTACTATTACGGATCACACCACAAAGAAACTAGAACAATTCTAGCAAATACAATGATCAATTTTTAAAACATTTTACAATTCAAATATTTCTAAAGAAATGTCTTTATACTCATATCTCATACAAATACTTTCAATCCAAATGAATAAAGGAAGAGTTCAGCAACGCACAGTCTAGTATGAAAAAGAAGACAACAATTTCTGTCACCAAGGGAGAGGAATGAGATTGACACTTCTTTTGAATGGTGTTTCCCTATTGGCAATAAGTATTGTTTCACCAAGAAGAGAGAGACGGCAAAAAGCTGTATTGTTACTCTCACTGTTGTAAGAAATATTTTAAGAAAAGTGAAGTTCTTGATGATACTATTGTGAAACTGAGCAAGCACCCCGACAGCAAACCCCAGAACACGTGGCTCCTGCTTTTTGTGGGAATAGATTAGTTCCTTAAGATAGTGGTCCAGACTGCCACCCTTTGAATTATTGAAGAAAATTGTACCATAAGGTAAGATGTTGCCAAATTGGAAGGGTAAACTTGATGTGGATGCTGCTAGCCTTGCAGAAAAGTCATCTCCATGGTTATTACTTTCTAGGCTAAATTTAGGCGTTCAGATATTTATTTATTTAATTCGTTTTCTAGCCTGTTGTCCTCAAAGAGCTCAGAACGGGTTACAGGTTTAAAATACATAATTTCTATACAAGTTTACAATGCAAGTTTTTATCCTAACTTGATCCATGCTAGGGGCTAATAATATACAGTTTACTGATTACAATTTGCTATGGTTGTCCTTACGATGCAAGGTTTCCACTACAAGTTATACCTAATTCGACACACAGACAGTTACATTATATGATATAAGTTATCCTTATGTGACACATACTGGTTCTGATACTAATATACATCTCTTTGTAGTCTATCGGTCAAGGGTAGGGGTTTAGGTGACAAGGTCTGTTAGGTGACAAGCTGAGGAGTCCTTAACTTAAGAACATAAGCAATGCCTCTGCTGGGTCAGACCTGAGGTCCATCTTGCTCAGCAGTCGGCTCACGTGGCGGCCCAACAGCTCCAGGACCTGAGCAGTAATCCTCTATTTATACCCTTCTATTCCCTTTTCCAGCAGGAAATTGTCCAATCCCTTCTTAAATCCCAGTACCGTACTCTGCCTTATAACGTCCTCTGGAAGCGTATTCCAGGTGTCCACCACACGTTAGGTAAAGAAGAACTTCCTGGCATTTGTATTGAATCTGTCCCCTTTCAACTTTTCTGAATGCCCTCTTGTTCTTTTATTTTTTGAAAGTTTGAAGAATCTGTCCCTCTCTACTCTCTCTATGCCCCTCATGATCTTATAAGTCTCTATCATATCCCCTCTAAGTCTCCTCTTCTCCAGGGAAAAGAGACCCAGTTTCTCCAATCTCTCAGCGTATGAAAGGTTTTCCATCCCTTTTATCAGACGTGTCGCTCTTCTCAGAACTCTCTCGAGTAACGCCATATCCTTCTTAAGGTATGGCGACCAAAACTGGACGCAGTATTCCAGGTGTGGGTGCACCATCGCCCGATACAGCAGCAGGATAACTTCTTTCGTCCTGGTTGTAATACCCTTCTTGATTATACCTAGCATTCTATTCGCTCTCTTAGCAGCCGCTGCACATTGTGCCGTCGGCTTCATTGACCTGTCCACCATTACCCCCAAGTCCCTCTCTTGGGTACTCTCATTCAATAACATCCTTCCCATCGTATAGTTGTACCTCGGGTTTCTGCTTCCCACATGCAATACTTTACATTTCTCAATGTTGAACTTCATTTGCCATTTTGTCGCCCATTCCCCTAGTTTGTTCAAGTCTCTTTGCAATTCCTCAGAGTCCTCTTTAGTCCGAGCTCCCCTAAATAGTTTGGTGTCATCTGCAAATTTTATTATCTCACACTTCGTCCCTGTTTCTAGATCATTTATGAATATATTAAATAGCAGCGGCCCGAGCACTGAGCCCTGCAGAACACCACTCGTGACCCTCCTCCAGTCCGAGTAGTGGCCCTTCACCCCTACCCTCTGTTTCCTACCTGCCAACCAGTTTCTGATCCATTTATGTACGTCTCCGTCCACCCCATGGTTCTTCAGTTTCCGGAGTAGTCGTTCATGAGGCATCTTGTCAAAGGCTTTTTGGAAATCAAGGTATATGATGTCTATGGGGTCACCTCTGTCCATCTGTTTGTTAATTCCTTCGAAGAAGTGTAGTAAGTTAATTAGCACGATCTCCCCCTGCAGAAACCATGTTGGCTGGTTATCAGAAGTTTGTTTCTTTCCAAGTGTTCATCGATGTTTTCTATTATCAGTGCTTCTGCCATTTTTCCCGGAACCGAGGTCAGACTCACCGGTCTGTAGTTTCCCGGGTCACCTCTTGATCCCTTTTTAAAGATGGGCGTGACGTTGGCCGTCTTCCAATCCTCCGGGATCACGCCTGTCTTCAGGGAAAGATTGCATATTTGCTGCAGTAGTTCTGCTATCTCCTCCTTTAGTTCCTTCAGAACCCTTGGATGGATTCTGTCCGGACCTGGGGATTTGTCAATTTTTAGTTTATCTATCTGTCTGTGTACATCTTCAAGGCTCACTTCCATGAATGTTAATTTTTCTGCTTGATTTCTATTGAACAATTGCTCAGGTTCCAGTATGCTGGTTGTGTCTTCGTTTGTAAATACAGACGAAAAGAACATGTTAAGATTTTCAGCGATTTCTTTCTCCTCCTTCACTACTCCCTTCCTGTCTCCGTCGTCCAGCGGTCCCACCTCCTCCCTAGCCGGCTGTTTCCCTTTAACATATCTGAAGAACGGTTTGAAATTTCGAGCCTCCCTGGCTAACCTCTCTTCATACTCTCTTTTGGCTTTTCGAACCACACGCTGACATTCTTTTTGATACTTCCTGTGCTCTTTCCAGTTCCCTTCAGTTTTGTCCTCTTTCCATCTCCTGAATGAATTTTTCTTATTACTTAGCGCTTCCTTCACTATTTTAGTCATCCATATCTGGTCCTTTATTCGACTCTTTTTGCTCCCCTTTCTGAATCTGGGGATGTACAGATTTTGCGCCTCGCTCACCGTGTCCTTGAAAAAAGACCAGGCATGTTCTACCATCCTCCATTTCTTGGAAGTGTTCCTAAGTTTCTTCCTTACCATTTTTCTCATTGCTTCATAGTTTCCTTTTCTGAAGTTAAAAGTTGTTGCCATGATTCTCTTTCCTTTTGGTATTCCTGCTTCAACCTTGAATTTGATCATGTTATGGTCATTGTTTCCCAACGGTCCCACTACTTCCACTTCCTTTGCAGGTCCCATTAACCCATTTAGGATTAGATCCAGAGTGGCATTTCCTCTCGTCAGTTCTCTAACAAGCTGCTTCATGAAGCAATCTTGTATAGCCTCCAGGAATTCTGTTTCCCTAGCGCATTTTGAGTTTCCAAGACTCCAGTCTATCCCGGGGTAGTTGAAGTCTCCCATAATAACTGTGTAATCGCTTTTGCATTCTTGTTTCATCTCGGCTTCCATTTCTTTATCGATATCTCTGGTTTGCCCGGGTGGAGATAGTATAGGCCCATTTTTATTTCATGTCCCTTTCTACCCGGTATTTTAACCCATAGCGATTCCAGCTTGTTGGTCGTCTCCACTGTGTCTATTCTTGTCGACTGTATGGTTTCTTTTATGTAGAGGGCTATTCCACCTCCTTTCTGTCCTGACCTGTCCTGGCGATAGAGCTTATATCCCCATTTGCTTTCCTCATTCCACCAAGTTTCAGAGATTCCAAAGATGTCTAAGTCTTCTGCATTGGCCACGGCTTCTAGTTCCCCCATTTTGTTTCCTAGGCTCCTTGCATTAGTATATATGCAATTTAGATCCCAGCATTTAAGTGTCTTCATTTCCTTTCCCTGTGTTTCGGTCTTTAGTCTCTTCTCTTTTGGTACAATCCTTCTAACCTCTTCTTCTGGGTTAGTTGACTCCTGTAAATTGTCCCTTGTTTCTTCCCAGCCTTGCATCCCCTTAGTATCATCACGGGATACCTTCTTCCGAATCATCGACGCTAGGTCGACTGTCGGCTTTCCCCTTCCTCTCAGTTTAAAGCCTGTTCTATTCCTCTCTTGATGTTGTTTGATAGAAGTCTTGTTCCCGCCGCGCTCAGGGATCTAATCTGCAGTGGCAGTCGATTCCAGTGACTCAGTATGAAGTGGGAGTAGTACCGTTGCTTTGTGGTTTGCATTTGAAGGGCATGACCAGGGGGTGTTTTGAGGTGTATTTCGTCCTGGGAGTGGAGGGATAGGGGTTGTAGTTTGGTCTATTTAGCGGCTAGTATAAAGTCTGTCTTGTTTAAACTGTCTAGTTGATCTTGCAGGAGCCTGTTACCATTGCTCCAGCATTAGTTTCTGTTCCCAAAAATGATGTGGCCCATGGTGATTTCCTTTTCCCAGTACTGGTCTCAGTTCTTCAGTTTATACCAGTAATTTTCTGATTAGAGATCCTCTGTGTTCATCCAACACTGTTTTCCTCTCCACCAACTCCCTCAGTAAGACATTCCAGGCATCAACCACCCTCTATGTGAAAAATAATTTTCTAACATGACTCCTAAGTCTACCACTCTGCAACCTCAATTTCTGCCCTCTAGTTTTACCATTTTTTCTTCTCTGGAAAATATTTGGTTCTGTATTACTTGGTGAAATTCATGCTGATCTGAATGATAATAATAATAATATAACTTTATTTTTCTATACCGCCATAGTCAAACTGACTTCTAGGCGGTTCACCTAGAAAGAAGGCTGGACAATCAGCGAATTACACAATGCAAGAAGAAGGAAGTTACATGATAATTAGGGAAGCATAGGGAAGGAATACATGAGAGAAAGAAGTTACATAATACATTGGGGTTATAAGGGGAAAGAATACCTGAGAGAGGTCATCTGATTAGGCAAGAAATTTGTCAAATAGGGGGATGGGGGACAGATAACTTTTTAAAATTTTAATTGGACTTGGTGCCTTTGAGCTTATAGGTCATGTGTTGGTTATGAAGCAGTTGGCTAAAATAGGTATTCAGTATCTGAAACCCAATTAGCTTTTGCTTCCATTGAGCAAATTATTAACTGAGAAAAAAGTTCAGCAATTAATTTGGATTAAAAAGACAAACTCATGGAACATGACCAAAAGGTCATCATAAGATTTACAAGGATAAAGCAAGAGGAAGTAGATCACAAATAGGCATTTTCAACCAAGATAAAGGAATTGCATCTAGCCCACAACAGCAAGTCTCGGAAAGAGATGGAATTCAGAAAGACAACCAAGCAGCAGTCGCCACCTTCTGGTACAGAAATAGGAGAGCATTTCTTTTAAATTGTATACTGCTTAGATACACAATGAGCAATATATCAAAACCGAGCAGATTGGTAGAAAGGAGCAAAGAAATTTTTATTAAGGGGAAAGGGAAGGATATGGAACTTGTATACCACCTTTTTGTGGTTACATATTAAAGCAGTTTACATACATACAGGTACCCTGGGCAATGGAAGATTAAGTGACTTACCCAGGGTCACAAGGAGCCGGACGAAATGGTAGAGACTATTATAAAGAACAAGATGACAGAACATATACATAAAGTATGGATGGATGAGAGAAAACCAGCATGGATTTATTTAGTCAAGGGAAATCTTGCCTCACCAGTCTATTGCATTTCTTTGGAGGAGTGAGTAAACATGTGGATAAAGGTGAGCCAGTTGATATTGTGCATTTGGATTTTCAAAACGCATTTGACAAGTACCTTATGAAAGACTTCTGAGGAAATTAGAAAGTCATGGGATAGGAGGTAATGTCCTATTATGGATTAAGAACTGGTTGAAAGACAGAAAACAGAGAGTAAGTTTAAATGGTCAATATTCTCAATGTAAAAGGGTAAATAGTGGGGTTCCTCAGGGGTCTGTGCAGTGAAAAAGCCAAACAGAGGAAATAATATTATTATATTATTCAACGATGCCACATTCCAAGGGGACCTGCAAGGTGGGAAGAACATCGAGGAGGCTGGAGAGCTGGCAGTAGAACCTGCAGTAACCCTGGGGACACTTCTCATGGCCATAAAGAAGTTGGATTTGATGGTGGGGAATACAGTTCAGGCTATGGAAGTATTGGTTGCTAAAGTTGATGCTTTCTCCTTGAACATTTGTAGAATACGATAAGACTGTCCTTACCCTCCAACAATTTTAAATATATCAAAGCATTTCCTCCTCAAAATCTTATGGAATGGGGTATTGCCTCCTATAGGGTAATCACATTGGCTGCAGTCATTGTAGGAACAAGATGGCTGATCCGTAAAAGGATGAGTAGCTGAATATTTTTTTGTGTATATGTACTGCCTTTTTGAAGAAATGCACTCAATGTGGGGTACAGTAGGAACAATCTGCAGCTCAAGGCTTTTAGATTTTTCTCCTCTGTTTTTCTTTTTAGATAGTTTATAATGGCCGGAGAACAGAAGCCCTCCTCTAACCTATTAGAACAATTCATTTTGCTGGCTAAAGGTACTAAAGGGCCTGGGCTGACCAATTTAATAAGTCAAGTGCTGGAAGCTCCTGGAGTTTATGTCTTTGGAGAGCTGTTGGAGCTGCCCAGCGTGCAAGAGGTAAGAATATCTTCACATCTTTGATATATGGTACAGTATAAACAGGGTAGCTTTAACATTGGGAGTTTGCTATATGTTGGCTAACTCTCCAGGGAGAACTGCCATATAAAGCTAAGAATATTTTAATGCTGATTTGAACCTGTTCCTTCAGAATCTAAAGAATTATTGAAGGTGATTTCCCATTTCATATCGGATTCTAAGATTAAGGGCAAACTTGATACAATCTTAACAATGCATGATATTTTTGTCAGGTTTTGCGAAAGAAGTAGCAAATACAGTAAAGCAATTTGAGTGAACTGAGGCTCCTGTTAAAGCTGAATGTCCATTGGAGGAGTTTTTATATATGGAAATAAAACATTAAAGGAAATTGAAATAACAATATATTTTACGATTAGCTTTCAGAGGTATTCCTTCTTCAGACCAGAAATAATGCTGACAAATATCAGAATATACAAGTGAAACATAAAAATGTTTCAATTAGTTGCACCTCAACAAATGAAGTTTGTTCTTTCTAAAACACAAAATTCATTTTGTATTTTGGATCCTTGTCACCTTCTGTAGTGAAAGCTCTGGTAGTAGTGTTTTTACAAAGTTTAACTAATAAATTTATTTTGAAGGAAAACTTGATACAGTTTAAACCATTATGGAAAGTCTACTGCTGGATCCTAATGTCCCTGAAATAGCTTTTGGTGAAACACTGGCCATTGTCGGTGGGATCTTGCTGCTTACAGATAAGTTTCTGTGAACCTTCATGTAATAATAATAATAGTTTATATACCGCAGGACCGTGAAGTTCTATGCGGTTTACAATGATTAGAAAGATGCTACAAATTGAATGGAACATACATAGTTAGAGATTAGTGGCTAACAGTTTAGGGGATCAGATTTAGGGGAGAGATTGTGATGGGAGCGATTGTATAGATTCGTTACCTAGGTAATTCAAGAACAGGTATGTTTTTAGATGTTTCCTAAATTCACCATAGTTATTTGCGTGTATAATTAGTTTTTCCAGGTCTTTGCCCCATAAGGCTGCTTGATACGATAGAAGTTGTTGATGGTGTCTCTTAAATTTACATCCTCTAGCCGATGGAGAAACGAATTTCAGGTGTGTTCTCTTATGTCTGTTGGTTGAGAAGGAGAAGAGGTCAGTTATATATTTAGGGGCTAGACCGGATAGTACCTTGAAGCAGAAACATCCCAGCTTGAACTTTGCACGTGCCTCCATTGGCAGCCAGTGCATGAGTCAGTAGGAAGGGGTTATGTGATCGGACTTCTTCAACCCAAAGATCAACCTGACTGCCATATTTTGTACCAGTTGTAGTCTCTGCATGTTCTTCTGGGAGATTGCCAGATGGGCAATGTTACAATAATCGAGATGGCTTAGTATTAGGGATTGTACCAGAATTCTGAATGATGAAGCGTCAAAGTATGCTTTAATGGACCTAAGTTTCCAGAGTAAAAAAACCCTTTCTGACTAGGGAGTCCACTTGGTCTTTCATGGTTAGGCCTTGGTCCAGTATTACCCCCAGAACCTTCATTGTAGGTTGAATAGGGTAGCTGAGATTGTTGATGCATAGTAGTGTTGTAGTGACAGGTGGGTGTGGCGAGGCTATGAAGAATTTAGTTTTTTCTGAATTTAGCTTTAGTCTGAATTCTGTGGTCCATTGTTCCATCAGGTTTAGTGCTTTTGTTGCCATGGGGGTGGTTTCAGAGGGAGAAGTAGTGAACGGGATAATGATTGTAAAGTCATTTGCATAACTGAATAATTTTATACCCCGCTGGGCCAGCTGCACGCCTAGTGATGACATGTAGACGTTGAAGAGCAGTGGGAATAATGGAGACCCCTGTGGAACGCCAGATGGGTTTCTCCAGGTTTTAGAGAGGTGTAATTGAAACGTAGAGCAGTGTCTTTCAAACTGATTTAGCCCTGGCACACTAAATGGAGCAAATGTTTCTCATGGCACATTATAATGGAATTATAAAATTGAAAAACCAGCAAAAAATTAACTCCCGCTCCCCCCCCCCCCCCCCCCCACCTGGTTGTTTGTTTGTTTTTTACTAAGCTATGGTAGAGGTTTCTACAAGAATTCCTATGAGCATCGGAGCATTTGGCGCCCTGGGTCACAGTAGAAACCTTTAAAAGGATGCAGAAGATGATGAAGTGGGGCAAACTGGAAACAACCACAGCAAGACACCCCACTTGTTAGGGTTCAATTAAAGGAAGGCAAGAGGGCTTACAAAGCTGTTTACATCAATATGTATGAATCTCCAGCTTTGGCTCTTCTAATTGCCTCCTTCTTTTTATAGAAAATGTAGCTTGTTTGTTTACTGCTGTTTTTCTTTCTGTTACTTTTCAAAATAAAAACCAAAACAGCCCATTTTTCTTTTACTTATCCTTTTAATGCAGTATCTCTAGCATTCCCCGACGGGACCCGTTTCGCCCACAAGGGCTTTTTCAAGGGTTCATAAAGGAGTTCTGCATGATACAAAAACAATATATTCAAAAACAATTATAGCATACATTATTGACACTTAGACTGTGTTGAAAACTTCTTTAAATTCAATATATTATTTATAATCAATTACTAGTTCATTACATATATACCATATTCAAAATAGACGAATACTGTAATAATTTCATTTAGTTTTCATGATTAATTGGTTCATACTTCAATATTATGATATCAAATAACTGAAACTATCCAACAATTTTTAACTACAAATACAATTGTCTATCAAATATATCATCACTTCATAAATAACTTACTATCAATTGATTAAATAAAGTTCACAAATAAATGCTCTCAATCAAAGGAAACACTGTTTAGTTCATCAAACAACTTGAAACAACTTTAAAATAATTAAATCAGTGATTATGGAGGATAAAATCATTTAAAAATATCTCATTGCCAATTAATTCATGAAATATGTGGGAGCTAGTAAGCCAGGCAGATTGATAGACTTAAAAATGATAATTCCCGGGACCAGATGGCATCCATCCGAGGGTAATCAAGGAACTGAAAGGGACTATAGCTGAACATAGAAACATAGAAATAGACGGCAGATAAGGGCCCACGGCCCATCTAGTCTGCCCACCTTAATGTCCCTCCCCTACCTTTGCCCTGTGAATAGATCCCATGTGCCGATCCCATTTGGCCTTAAAATCAGGCACGCTGCTGGCCTCAATCACCTGTAGTGGAAGACTATTCCAGCGATCAACCACTCTTTCAGTGAAAAAGAATTTCCTGGTGTCACCTCGTAGTTTCCCGCCCCTGATTTTCAATGGATGCCCTCTTGTTGTCGTGGGACCCTTGAAAAAGAAGATATCTTCCTCCGCCTCGATGCGGCCCGTAAGATACTTGAACGTCTCGATCATGTCCCCCCTCTCTCTGCGCTCCTCGAGCGAGTATAGCTGTAATTTGTCAAGCCGTTTTTCGTATGGTAGATTCTTGAGTCCCGAGACCATCCGGGTGGCCATTATTTGCACCGACTCCAGTCTCAGCACATCCTTGCGATAATGCGGCCTCCAGAATTGCACACAGTATTCCAGGTGGGGCCTCACCGTGGATCTATACAATGGCATAATGACTTCCGCCTTACAACTGACGAAACCCCTTCGTATGCAGCCCATGATTTGTCTTGCCTTGGACGAAGCCTGCTCCACTTGATTGGCAGACTTCATGTCCTCACTGACGATTACCCCCAAGTCTCGTTCTGCTACCGTTTTTGCTAGGATCTCGCCATTAAGGTTATAAGACTTGCATGGATTCTGGCTGCCCAGGTGCATAACTTTGCATTTTTTGGCATTGAAGTTGAGTTGCCATGTCCTAGACCATCGCTCAAGTAGGAGTAGGTCGTGCATCATGTTGTCGGGCACTGAATCTTCGTCTGTTGTGCATTTATTTTACCTCGAAGCCCTTCTGCCAAGTCTCTTATAAAGATGTTGAATAGGATTGGGCCCAAGACTGAGCCCTGTGGTACTCCACTAATCACCTCCGTCATTTCGGAGGGGGTGCTGTTCACCACCACCCTTTGGAGACTACCTCCAAGCCAGCTCCCAACCCATTTCGTCAATGTGTTACCTAATCCTATAGAACTCATCTTGCTCAGTAACCTGCGGTGTGGTATGCTATCGAATGCTTTGCTAAAGTCCAGGTACACGATGTCCAGGGACTCCCCAATATCCAGCTTCCCCGTTACCCAGTCAAAGAAGCTGATCAGGTTGGATTGGCAGGATCTCCCCTTAGTAAATCCATGTTGTCGGGGATCCCGTAGATTCTCCTCATCCAGGATCTTATCTAATTGGTGTTTGATTAGAGTTTCCATTAGTTTGCTCACTATCGATGTTAGACTCACTGGTCTGTAGTTTGCTGTCTCCATCTTTGAGCCTTTCTTGTGGAGTGGAATGACGTTAGCCGTCCTCCAGTCCAACGGGACGCTGCCTGTACTAAGGGAGAGGTTGAAGAGCGCGGACAGTGGCTCCGCCAAGACATCACTCAGCTCCCTAAGCACCCTGGGGTGCAGGTTGTCCGGCCCCATTGCTTTGTTAACCTTGAGCTTTGACAGCTCACCGTAGACACTGCTGGATGTAAACTCAAAGTTACTAAACGGGTCAACTGAGCCAACCCTTGTCTGTAGCTGAGGGCCGAGCCCTGGCGCTTCTCGGGTGAAGACTGAGCAGAAGTATTCATTTAATAGTTGGGCTTTTTCCGAATCCTTTTCCACATAGTCTCCGTCTGGTTTCCTAAGACGTACAATCCCGCCTGAGTTTTTTCTTCTATCACTGATATACTTGAAGAAGGATTTATCTCCCTTCTGGATGTTCTTTGCTAGAGACTCCTCCATGAGGAATTTAGCCTCCCTGACTGCTGTTTTGATGGCTTTTGATTTGGCCAGGTAGTCTGCTCTAGAGTCCTGCTTCCCTGATTGTTTGTAAGAGATGTTTGTAAGAGAACTGCTTTAACTGATAGCCAATCTGTCGATCCAATCGGGAAGGATTCCGGAAGACTGGAAAGTGGCGAATGCTACACCGATCTTCAAGAAAGGTTCGAGAGGAGATCCGGGAAACTACAGACTGGTGAGTCTGACCTCGATACTGGGAAAGATGGTAGAGGCGCTGATAACGGACTGCATCATTGATCACCTTGATGGACACAATTGGATGAGGACCAGCCAGCATGGCTTCAGCAAGGGGAGATCTTGCTTGACGAACTTGTTGCACTTCTTCGAGGGAGTAAACAAGCAGATAGACAAGGGCAAGCCGGTCGACATTGTATATCTGGATTTTAAGAAGGCGTTCAACAAGGTCCCACAAGAACGATTACTTCGAAAAATTGCGAGCCACAGAATCGAGGGTGACATACTCATGTGGATAAAAAACTGGTTGGCGGATAGGAAACAGAGAGTGGGGATAAATGGACAATACTTGGACTGGAAAAGCGTCACAGGGTTCAGTGCTTGGACCCGTGCTCTTCAACATATTTATAAACGACCTGGAAATTGGTACGACGAGTGAGGTGATTAAATTTGCAGACGATACGAAATGATTCAGAGTAGTGAAGATGCAGAAGGATTGTGAAGACCTGCAACAGGACATAAACACGCTCGAGAAATGGGCCGTGACATGGCAAATGAGGTTTAACGGGGATAAGTGTAAGGTGATGCATGTTGGTAACAAAAATCTTATACACGAATACAGAATGTAAGGGGCGGTACTTGGAGAGACCCTCCAGGAAAGAGACTTGGCAGTACTGGTCGACAAGTCAATGAAGCTGTCCGCGCAATGTGTGGCGGCAAAGAGGGTGAACAGAATGCTAGGAATGATTAAGAAGGGGATCACAAACAGATCGGAGAAGGTTATCATGCCTGTGTACCGGGCCATGGTACACCCTCACTTGGAATACTGCATCCAGCACTGGTCATGAAGAAGGACACAGTACTACTCGAAAGGGTCCAGAGAAGAGCGACTAAAATGGTTAAGGGGCTGGAGGAGTGCCGTACAGCGAGAGATTAAAGAAACTGGGCCTCTTCTCCCTCAAAAAGAGGAGACTGAGAGGGGACATGATAGAAACATTCAAGATACTGAAGGGAATAGACTTAATAGATAAAGACAGGTTGTTCACTCTCTCCAAGGTAGGAAGAATGAGAGGGCAGTCTCTAAAGTTAAAAGGGGATAGATTCCGTACAAACGTAAGGAAGTTCTTCTTCACCCAGAGAGTGGTGGAAAACTGGAACACTCTTCTGGAGGTTGTTATAGGGGAAAACACTCTCCAGGGATTCAAGACAAGGTTGGACAAGTTCCTGCTGAACCGGAAAGTATGCAGGTAGGATTGATCTCTGTTAGGGCTCTGGTCTTTGACCTGGGGGCCACCGTGGGAACGGACTGCAGGGCGCAATGGACCACTGGCCTGACCCACCAGTGGCAATTCTTATGTTCTTATGTTGTTGCTGTGGTTGTTCACAGTAGAAACCTCTACTGTGGCTTAGTAAAAGAGGGCTTAAATTTGAGAGTTAGTTACTTAAAGTTCTTTAAGCTATGTCTAGGTAACTGTAATGTAATCTAAACTAAACCTTAAGCTTATATACTGCATCTTCTGTATAAAGATAGAGCTCGGCACAGTTTACAAGAAATTTAAAAAGAAGGAAAAACATAATAAGAATTGGTGATTGTATAGAGAGCAGCGATATTTACATTTTTGAGAATAGCCAAGTTTTCAGATGTTTTTGGAATAATTGGAAGGAACCCAAATTCCGCAGCTGGGCAGGAAAATTATTGCAAAGCTCAGTAATTTTGAAGTAAAGAGATTTCCTAATTTGCCAACATAGATAACGCCTTTTAGCGAGGGGTAAGATAATTTAAGCTTTTGGATAGATCTGGTAATATCAGGTCTCGCAGAGTTCCAAGATAGTGGAATTAAAGAAGGAAGATTTTAAATGTTAGGCAGTCACATTTAAAGTGAACCCTAGAAATTACTGGGAGCCAGTGAAGTTTTTAACAAAAGCGGGGAAACATGATCAAATTTGCTTTTTGCAAAGATCAACTTAGCCGCAATATTCTGAATCTGCTGAATTCTTTGAAGACTCTTGGTTAGACTTAAACAGATAGAATTACAATAATCCATCCTCAAAAGAATGATTGATTGTACAAGGACAGCAAAATGTTATTGGTGGAAACAGGATCTCACTTTTCTCAACATGTGGAGATTAAAAGAAACTTTTTTTTTACCAGAGAGTTAAGATGGTCTTTAAGTCCATAATGACATCTGAAACTTTGCTTGAGAATTCAATCTGCAGTGAGGATACAGAAGATAATGAAATGAGCAAAGGTAGCTGATCTAATTTTGGGCCAAGCCAAAGTAGTTTTGTTTTGGATTCATTCAGCTTCATTGTACAGTAAGGGCCCAAGATTGAAGTTTCATTATACATGTTATTATATTCTCAGCAAGGTTAGTGAGATTTGAATCTATCTCAAGAAGGACAAAGGTGTCATCTGCATATGTATATAGTGTTTCAAAGGGAGATAGATGGAAAAATTTCAAAGTAGACATATAGATGTTGAAAAGAATAGGGGACAGAGGTGATTCCTGCGGGACTTCGCATAACAGCTTCCAAGGAGATGACAAGGTGCCATTCATATTAACAATATATGAATGAGATCATATGAATTTCGAGAACCAGTCTAAGACTGTGGAATCAATGCCTATCTCAGAGAGTTGGTAAATCAAAATATTGTGGTGAACAACGTCAAAGGCCACAGATAGATCAAATTGTAATAGAATTGCAAACTTAGTACGTGAATGTAGTTGCTGAACCTTTGAAATTAATGAGACCAATAGGGATTCGGTACTGAAATTGGATCTGAAACCATATTGGCAAGGTAAAAGAATGTAAAATATCTCTAGATATGATGAAAGCTGAGCAGATATCATAGACGCTAACATTTTGGTCAGGAGAGGAATATTTGCTATGGGTCGATAGCTAGACGGTGAAGATAGTTCTAGATTGGCTTTTTTCAGTAATGGGGTCAGAGCAATGTGACCCATCTCTGCAGAAAATAGACCTGATAGTAAGGCAGAATTTATAAGTCTGGTAAAAGAAAAAATAGCCTGATCTCATATGGGTATGAAGGAAACGGATCCAGAGCACATTTACTAGATCTTAATTTGTGACACAATTTTGAAACCTGAGCCTCAAAGACTGTCCAGGTTCTGTCTACTGGGATAAGGTTAGTGTTGCTGGACACCAGAGAATTATAAGAGACTAAAGATGAAAAGGAGTTGCTAATCAATGTGTTGGATGTGCTTGTTTTTGAGTGCAAATTAACTCAAATCATGGCTTGATAGTCTACAAGCAAATATGCATTTCATCACCACCATCTGCAGTTGTTCTCTTTTTTTTTTCAATTTAATTTGCAAAAATAAGATCCAAACGGTAACAAAGCCTTGATTACTTTGTTGCTCAAGTTAGGACAAATACTGCAGAAAAATAAAACTAAAATTACTTGCCATTATTTTTCAAGGACCAATCGCATCAAAGAATGATTCTTGTCTGGGTGGTTGTATCTTTACGCTCTAACATTGACAGACTCTGTGTACGCGACTTACATGTCATATCTTCTAGTGTATACTTATGGAGGAAATTTTTGTCTTTGGAAGTTTGAGTCCCAAGCTGAACAGATGCTAATAAATTTTAAGAAGATTGTAATCTGAATAGTTGGTTTATAGGGTGATGAGTAAACAGAACGTGGAATTGACTCTTTCTGGCTTTGGCAGGCTGGGTATTGAGGTTGCAGACCTGAAAATTGTTTGGGGGATGGGAGGGAGGAGAAATTAGGGTGACAGAATGAGATCTGCAGGAAGGAAAGTGGGGAGGTACGAATGTGGGAAGAATGTAAGTATGGAGTGTGGGAGGTGAATGAGAAAGAAGGGAGAAGTTATGTGCTAAAATCGACAGACTTTGGTTTAGTTTCTGAGAATGACTGTTTAGACTTCTAACATCAAAACTAAAATTCTTAACTCTCCACAGAAGAAGAAAAAGCTGTCTGTGTATATGGAAATAAGATTGACTAAGGCAGACATAGTATATGTACAGGGGACTCGTTTTAGGAGAAGGGACAAGGATTTCTCGATAGAACTATGTGCCTCAAATGTGGAATAACCTCACGTTATTAAAGTGTGGATACAGGAGTTAAAAAGGATTTGAAGGGATGGCCTTTGGTGGTGGAAGCTTAATAGGGTAAATGTTCATTAACTATTATAGATATTTCCAATGTGCAACAAATAGAGCAGCTATACCTCAGTTAAGTCCTATATTGACAAGGGATTTTAATCCTACACCCTGCATGGATTGCTCCCAGGAAAATAAAGTAATGGGTGGGGCCTAACCAGTACCAAAAAGATGATAGACTTTGCGGTATGTGTGTGACAGGCAGGCATGGAGCCTCTCCAAACAGAGGGTTACAAATGAAACAAAACACCTTATTTATTCAGAATAGTAAGTTGAGGATCAAAGTCTGTTCTGAAATGCCAAAAAATCTCCCTTCCCTGCATGTTCTGACAGATTCCACAGTCTGTGTGCACTAGTTTTCACTAGTAGCCAAAAGCGGGACTAATTCTAACCAGGCCTGAAGGATTAGTAATTTTCAAATTAGCAAGGTAAAACTTGGCCAATACTACTTGCTCCCAACCCCAACAGCTTCTTGTGATTTTGGGGGTTTTTTTTGGGTATGGTATTCACTGTTCAACCAATGAGAGTTCCATTGGTTGAACAGCTATACAGTCTGGCATCACTAGAGATTGACTACACTCCCGCTGGAATCCCACAGCAACTTTCTCCATCCCCACAGGAATCCAACAGAACTCAAAGCTCTTTATTGTGAAAGAATGAGCTGAGGGTGGATAATGTATCTTGGAATATAATAGGTGGTGGTATCATAACTGGGATTGTAACAGAACCTCTTGTGCTTTGGTGTGAATGAAAAACCAGCTTTCCAGTACCCTGCAGAAAATTTAATGGTGGAGAGGGGGATATGGGGAATTATTTTATTTTCTTATTTATTTCCTTGGCTGTGCTTCAAAATGTAAGAAGGGATAAAAACATAAGAATAGCCTTACTGGGTCTATCTAGCCCAGTATCCTGTCTTCAAGGAGGCCAATCCAGGTCACTAGTACCTGGCAAAAACCCAAATAGTAGCAGCATTCCAAACCACTGATCCAGGGCAAGCAGTGGCTTCTCCCATCTAAGTTAAAGTATCTATCTTTGAAATAAGGTATTTTGGGGGGATGATATTTGATCTATAAAAACATTAATAGAATTTTTAAAAATGTTTTTACTGAAGACTAGAAATTATAGAAGAAGCATTTTGGGATCAGGAATTGCTTTCATAGGAAATGCCTTGCAGAAACTCTAAGGAGAGAAAGGTTAAAGATTTTCAGAGACTATAGCTTCCATTTTTGTTCTGTAACATACAAAACACAGAAGCATGGATAAAATGATCAAATTGTATTCATGTGTAGAAGACGGAACCAGTCCTTGAGATCTTTTTGCAGAAGGAGAAAAGTGCATTAGGCTGAATTTGTCTCCATCCTTGGCTCTTGAGAAGGCTTGGGAGTCTTGCAGAAAAAAGGCAGATGCTTTTATGGTACTTGTGTCATAGCAAGTGACACTCTGCAGTGCCTCCTCCTCACTTTGGAATGGGCTAGATGGCTCGGTACAATGTCAGCTCAAGTAGCTGAGTGTCTGCCACCAACTGTTAGCACCAGAAGTACACATTCAGTATCTGCAGACTTGAGATTTACTTTATGATAACATATGATACAATCTGCTCTTTAAGACCACTTTGAGGATGTGGAAACGGATGCTTTTATATCAGCCAAGATTTTTCTTTTGTCTCCTAGCTTGCTGAAGGACCTAATGCTGCATACTTTCAGTTGTTGAATATTTTTGCATATGGGACATATCCGGATTATATAGGTAAGGGATTAAGAGGCTCCAAAGTATAGAAATAAAGCCTGACTTTGATAATACACTTTGAAATGTGTTGCAAGGCCAAAAGTCAGATAATCAAAACACCAAAGATGGTGGTATACCCAGATGTTACACAATATCTATAGGGATCTCATGCTGTTTTCAAGTAGGTCTTCCTGTAGATTGACTTAGTGTTCCCGCCAATACTTTTAATGTGCCATTACAATACAGGAAGAGGCCAAGGTCATGGATTTAATGTATTGGTTTACATTTATTAAATGCAGGTACTTTCTTGTGTCCACAGTGAGCTTACATTTAATTCTGTAGTATTTGCTACTGTGATGGTGCTCTATAATTTTGGCTTGTTTGTATTCAGCCATTAATATGCATCATGAGGTCGTAAGACTAGATTGCAGGTGGTGCATCCAATGACACTTGGGTTTTCTGGGCAGGCCATTTTCTACTGATTTCCCGGCTGCTGGTCACCATGCTGGTCGGGGCCGGCTCAACCCTGGCCCAGAGCACTGGTCACGAAGGGCACCAAATTCCCAGTTTGGTCTACTTTCAAGATGCCAGACTGGGATTTTGGCACCCTTTATCATCAGTACCCTGAACCGGTACCTCACCTTGTCCAATCGGATCACAGATTGGGGGGGGGAGGAAGGAGAGTGAGATTGTAAGGGGTGGAGGTGGTGCTAATGCAAAAATTGGTTCAGGGTGCCGCAATCCCTTGAGCTGACCCTGATTCTAGACTTGGGCATATAGGATTGGTCTTAATCATACAGTGCCTTTGTGCTGTGGTTATTAATGATATAACGTGCCTTGTTTTTTCTTGTGGGACCTGAATGGGGCTTTTAGTACCAATTTAATGATCTTGTGATTTTGCTTCTGGGATGTTTCCAAACAGCAATGAAAGGCAATCTACCTGAGCTGACAGGAGCACAGAAGAACAAGCTGAAGCACCTGACCATCATTAGCCTGGCCTCAAGGATGAAGGTATCTGATTTGGACTCAAGATGGTTAGAGGGTGCAAAACCGTCACCTTATTATTATATAGCAGGGCTGGACACATTGTTTGAAATCTAGGCATTTCCTCTTTTCTTTATTCTCATGGGTTTTTTTCTTGTTTGTGTTTTCGACTCTGCTCTCCTCTTCCCCTTATCTTTCTACTCCCGCCCCCAAATACACCTCTGTTCCATCTTTTCTTGCTTTTTTTTGTAGTAACAGCAGCTAATTGGCTTGAGACCAGAGAATGACACAGGAACAGATTTTTCCCTGTCCCCATCCTGTACCCGTGAGTTCTATCCGTGTCCCATTCCTGCAAGCTTTGCCTTAACAATATAAACCTCAAACACTTATGATTTTAAAGTGTTTGAGGCTTGTGCAGATGAGGACTGAGCTTGCAAGAATGGGGCAGGGGCAGGGAAATATTTGTCTCTATGAACTACCACAGCAGAGGCTCCCTGACCCTGGTGGTGACTGGTTCCAGCTGCAATAGCAGCTTCTGAGCAAGGAGCTCTTTTCTCACAGCAGTGGGTCCCTGTTTAGCCTTGGTTCCTATTGTGGATTCTGTACTATGGTTTTAGCACTAACTCCTTGGCCCCTGGTGCTGGCTCTGAATTTTAGCAAAAGTATAACTTGGTAAATTAAGTATGATGTTAAGGGTTGTATAATCATAATGTGCAAACTATGAAAAAGCTTGTAGTAAAATTCACATCTATCCAGGTACAAAGGAAAATCGGGCGTTCACTTTTCATCCAAAACTAGCACTGTAAATTTTAAGGCATACTAAAATCGGTGTTGAACCACTAACCTGGAGTTTAAGTTAATGCAGGAAGGGGCGGCCAAAAATGCTAATGACCTCCAATGTTTGGGTATGACAATAACACAACCACATAATTTGACTGTACAAAGTCATCTGCAATTCTCAGTTTATTGCATCCATAGTGCATGTTACTGTCAAAGAAGCTCTATATTCATGCCTCTCTCAGAAATGAAACGAGTATACTGGAGTGCTTTTCTGAGGAGCACAAATATAGATTTTTTAAGTATTTTGGCAGGAACACAGTTTTTTTGTTGATTTTTATATCATACAGAAGCGGTTTGAACTACAGCATTGCAAAGATTAGACCCCCTGAAGGAGGCACACTTCAGTACTGAAACACTGGTCGTGTAAAGCCTATTTTTTTGTTGTACACATCTATGAATAAACCATATTGTGAAACTATGATATCAAGTGGAAGCATCTATCTGTCTCTACTATTTGTATTGGACTTCAATTCATAAAATCCAAGATTGACTGGAAGTATCCTGTATTTAGGTGGAAATTGTGGCTGGCTGGAGAGTAGAAAGGCATCTTCCACAAGCCTTGTCTTGTTGTCCTCTTGGAGTAGACTGAGCTATGGGGGATCCAGAAAGGGGATGTCTTTCCCTCTGTGTTCTGTAGGAGTGATGTGAATGCTCTCTTTCAGTGTATTCCTTACTCGGTGCTGTTGAAAGATCTGGATATGCGGAACTTGAGGGAATTGGAAGACTTAATCATTGAAGCTGTGTACACTGACGTCATCCAGGGTAAATTGGACCAGCGCAACCAATTGCTAGAGGTGGACTTCTGTATCGGAAGAGATATGCAAAGGAAGGACATTCACAGTATTATTAAAACGCTGCAAGAATGGTGAGGCAGTCATGGGTCATCTTTCTTCTATTTCTCCACTGTCTCACTAATGTCATGAAATGTTAGAGATTGGAACATGATTGTTACCCTCCTTAATTGTCCCTCCCAACACTGAGACTTCTGTTTCTTTCCACACTCTGGCATCTTCTGCTTTTTCAGTATTGCAAAAACTCTTTCCCCATGTGTCTAGCTCTGTAATCTGCAGTACTTGCTCCCCTTAACTCCACATAGGGCTTCTATCAATATATCCAGACCTTTCCAGGAACACTCTGCCTTCTCTCTACTGAGAACAACTCTGTAAACACACTTCATTCTGTGCACATGGAGAACTATCTGTTGTAGCTCAGTCCTACCCCTTTTCTGCTTTCATTCTTGAGACCTCTGAACAAACTGTGCTGAATCTAGCAATTTCTGGCACTAGAGCAGAGGGTGAGCATTCTCCCTAACACTACAGATAGCTTCTATTCATCCTCCCTTCATACAGTTATTTGGATACTTTTAAGTCAACAAAAAGGTTCTCCTAACTCCATCTGCATTGCTATATGGATAGCAGTTATTTGTAGAGCCAATGGTGGGCACAGCTCTCTACATAGATTCAGCCTTGCTGGCTAGAGGCATTGAATATACAGAATATATTTAGATGCTTTGGCTGGTGTTTAATAAAAATATTGACTGCAACATTTGAACATTGATCGCTGTAGTTTTAGATATGAAAAAAATCCCACCTCTTTCAGAGTTCTCATGTTCTCTGATGTGGTCTAAAAATTGGTATGGATAAGACATCAAACATAAGATTGCTTTGTCTGTGGCCCCAAAACTTAAGTCTTGTCTTCCTTTGGAATGTAGTAATGTCTCTCTCTACAGGTTCCTGATGAGGACTATGTTCCATTTTGGAAATAAGACCTTCCAAAGGATACGGAGTGGAGGCATCCTTGGAAAGGGCGGCCAAACTGTTCAGACTACACTGAATGCACGATGCGATGAGAAGTGGAGGAAGTTGGGAACATGATTGAAATATACAGTGCTTTGTAAAAGTCTTCATATTCTTGTACATTTTTAACCTTCTGTCTAAAAAGTACAGTTCAAAATGCAGGTAGACACACTTTTTATTAATCCATGTAATCTTTTCATTATTCATTTATTACTCGCCTCTCTATCGCTACCAGGCCGATGTTCAGAACCTAACGCTGGCACTAGAGGCATTTAATGCTAGTGTTTGTGCAAATGTTAGTCAAGCAGATGTAAACGAGGTGTGCAGTATTCCTCCTAATGCTCAGAAACAGCACCCACGTCAAATGCTGCCCTTTCCGCTTGAAACCTTAACGCTAGCTCCAAGTTGGCATTGAGATAGGATTTCCATTTGCTAGGTAAAGACCCCTCTTTTCCTTTCAGGCGGCAGCAGCCCTAGCTCTTCCAGTTTAGCAGATGTTACCTCGCTTCCATTGGTCTCCTGTTACCGTTATGAGCTCAATGGAAGGGAAAGGATAGTCATTTTTTCCTTGGCTCAAGTGTGATATCATGGTCATGCTCCTGGAGCCTCCTCGCTCATACTAGCTCCTGTGCAAGTGCCAGGAAGGTTCCTCCACCTTAATGGAAAAATAACTTCTCTATGCGTAATATATGATTTGAATATTTCGCACATAGACATCGATAACATTGACAGACTCTTGAATACGTGATGTACATGTCATCTATTCTAGTGTGTAGTTATGAAGGGAATTTTTAAAAATAAAGTCAAATTCTGGAATCTCTTCGGGGCACACAATTTGAGACTATAGAGTATGCTGTGTAACTCTGTAAAAACAAGCTGGTGCCATAATGCATTTCAAATTGTACTTTTTAGACAGTGTGTGAAGACTCTTTTGTAAAAAATATGTAAATAATGCACAAGAAGGAAACCATTTTCAATGAAGCTGTTCTCGGAGTGGTTCAAAGGAAGTAGACAGGGGGATCGTAAGGAATAATTCTTACCAAATAGTGTTAACTAATTAAATTATAGTAATAGCAATAATATAGTTTGCAGGCAGTCCCCGAGTTATACTTAAGAACACAGTTGCAGTTTCATTTGATTTCTCTGAGCATAGACTCCTACATTTCTGCAGCAGATTCAGGAATGATTAAGAGTAGTGTGTGGTTTGTCAGACTGTACCTTAGAGGGAACACTGGAGGGACAGTTGGCGCTTTTGTCAGCTGGGAGCAGAGGTAAGCAGCAAGAATTTTAAAATCTACAGGCTCTGAGTTACATACAAATCCGACTTAAGAACAGCATTAAAAATGTAACTCGTTCTTAATCCGGGGACTGTGTGTAGTTGGTAGCAAACACATTAGAACAGTACTTGAGAAAATCTTGGAGCCATGTAAATGAGACGGGCAAATTCTAGTACTTTTGGAAAAGAGGTTTAAACAAGTGTATGTGATGATGAAAACTGCTGGGTATAAATTCATAAACTTTATTTCTAGCATGCTAAATATAAAATTCCTTAGCAACAGCAGCAGATAATCCAGAGACCAATAGGATAGCACACATCTGCCAGCAGGCGGAGATAGAGAAACTGATTAACAGGTGGTCCTATTGGCTGGCACTCCTCATGTATCTTCAGTATGCTCTATCTCCCAGCAGGTGATGGTTGCTATTCAACTAGCTCCTGGATTCTGGCTGTGACTGGAACATTGTTTTCTCCTGTTGAGGTTTCCTCTTCAGTGAGACAGGGGTGTCCGGCTGAACGGTGCCAGCTTTAGGGGTTACACCTGGGCCCCCGCCTCACCCTTCCTCCATTGATAGAGGGTCTGAATGGGTCTCCAATTTTTTTTCTTCTTTCCCTTCATTGTTAAAAAAAAAAAAAAAGGGAGACCCCCCAGGTACTACATTCTGCCCTGTTTGTGCTGACAACCGGCATTTGCTGGCATCAACCGGCACTTTCAGACAGCTTGTGCATCTTTTGGCTGTGGTTGTATGCAATGCGAGTTCGGTGGCACGTGAGTACAGCAGCTGTTATTTTGTGCTCTGTTCACTACGGTTTCAGTTGGGCAGGCCTGTAGTTGAGTAATTTGGGTGTACATGTGTGCATGTATGTTTTTTGATGGGCCCCGCTTTGGGTTTATGCATGCTGTTGGATGGCAGCCATTTTTCCCCGCGTGCAGACGGTGTGCGCTTCATCCTTTCTGCTGTCGGATGAATCGTTGAGTTTCCCAGGGCTGTATTTTCAGCGGGACTGAGCTCTTTTGCGGTTGGCAGAGCCACAGCGTTTCCTGGTGCTGTACATTTCTGCCGGAACAAGCCCCTTCACTGTTAGCAGAACCGCAGCATTTCTTGAGGCTGTAATTTTCAGCAGGCCGACCTCCTTCGCTGTTGGTAGTGCCACAGCGTTTCACAAGACAGTTATTTTTGACAGGCCGAACTCCCGGCGCGGGCGAGAGCGTCCTTGCGTTTCCGGACTTTTCACTGCGGCTGCCTTTGCATGGCCCGTGGCTGTGTTCGAGTTGCACTGAGGGTTGCTTTGTGGAGCCTGTGCTTTTCAACAAGTATGAGGCTCGCGCTTGTGCTCTGCTGCTGGTGGGAGCGCTGCGGCATTCTTGGGATCTGTTTCAGCAAATGGCTTCTCTCTGTGCTTGCCGCAGTCCCATTTTTCTAGCTTGGGAGCCTTCCGACATGGCCTGTGGGCGCTAGAGAGGGTAAGCCATTGCATGCTTGGCTCTTCATTTGCGGCTTGTTCCTGCACTGAGTCAGCGGCAGGCCAGTTGCTGCTGAGGGAGGTCAGCGGCAGGAAATTTGCCGGGTTTTGGTTCGGTTCTCTCCTCCTATCTCCCGGTGTTACTGTATGGTGAGGATTATGCATATTCTCTGTTTTCTTCTTCTTTGCGCTTTGGTGCCACACTGCTGGTGTTTGGTGGCGCTATGGGACTATTTCCTGCGATGGTGGGGGCGCCACAGCGTTAGGTGCATTTCTTTTTAGCTGGCTGTTATTGGTGTCTGCCGCGGCTTTCTATGCCTTCGGAGTCAGATGCGTCGGCAGTGCTTGCAGTTTTCTGCATTAATAAGATCTTAGAGCTCAGTGTGTGGAGGTCTCCCGAGTTGTTTGAACTGCCGCGATAGCATTATCTTCTGTGGGAGTCTCGCTAGGCACTTAGAGGGAGCATATGCTCCATGCTTAACCACCCAATTTCGGCTTACTTCCGTACTGGGTTGGCGGAAGGCGACTCATTGTACATTTTATGTCGGTCGCAGGAGAGTTACCGGTGCTTCATTCGGGTATCTCTTCATCTCTCTCGGGGTCTCCTAAGGGTGAGACTATGTAGGTTTGGATGTTTCCTTAATATTGGTTTACTACTAGATTTCACAGTGATTGAATTTTTATATTCGTTTGTATTTAATCCTTATCATAGATAAATATCTAAAATTATTACGGTGATGTGCTCAGACCTGTAACCCAGTAAATAGTGAAGCCACTACCATGAGTTTAACAAGGGGACCATCATTGCAACCACCTGTCCCCGACCCTCCCTAAATGATCTTATAGCTGTTCAGATACTGTGTTTGTACTTATCTGAATGGAGAGGTTTCAGCTGTTCAACTTGGTCTTGTTAAATCTCAATGGTGACTGTGTTCTACCCAATAAAGTGAAGATTAAAATTCAATGATGATTGTATTTGTCCTCATTTATTCCCGTCCCCCCGACTCGGGTTTCGTCTACTTCGTCGGGGAGGGACACTAATACCGGCTTGCTGATCTATGATAAGGATTAAATACAAACAAATATAAAAATTCAATCACTGTGAAATCTAGTAGTAAACTAATTGATAGTAGTTCACAGAATATCACTGTATATCTTCCTATTATTGTTCAACATCCTTAATATTGGTGCCATTTATGCAGTGCTGAATGTGTCTGGTAATGCTTTAGACCTGCTTACTGCACATTTGGAGCAGTTCTAGGGGCATAATGGCTATTCTCGATTTCCTGCGAGCACAACTGTCTTTTTCTATTTCTAGCATAAAAGGGTCTCCTGCAGGGATGTCCGATCTTTTGCTTTCCCTGGGCCGCATTGAACACTTACCCAAAAAAACAAACAAAAAAAACCACATAAAAATTAAATAAGAATTTTCCCTTTAAGGGCAGTCATATTTTGGAGAAGCTGGCATGCGGTGTTCCGATCGCACAAGCTGCCGCAGATTAATCATACTTGTTCTTGCATTGCATGCCTAGTATGTTCTCAGGAGAGTTCCTTGCTTCTATTCAAGACTTACGACTCTCCTCCAGCTCGTTACCTGTCATCTGCTTCACTTGGAAGGGGTCCTTACTTTCTCCGACTGCTCTTTCGGCTTCCTCGCAGAAAGGGAGATATGGTAATGTCAGGTTGCGGGTCTTTGGATTTTTCTTTCAAGTAGTTTGCACCTTTGAATTATTTTCTCCCATTGCAGTTCTTTCTTGGTGTCACTGTGTATTGGGTGTCCAAAAGTGACACTGGTGCAAGATCTCCTTCCTGGGTTGCTAGAACTTGGGACAGTAGCTTCTGCTCTTCCGGAACTAGGGGTTGTTATTCCATTTTCTTCGTAGTGCCCAAGAAAGAGGGTCTTGGTCAAACTGGCAATGGATTTCATATGGGTCACTCAGTTTCTCCGAGTTTGACATTTCATAAGGGAAACCGTGAGATTATTTGTATGTATTCTCATGTGACCACCACATCAGCAGTTTCTTCGCTTGGTTGTTCTTGAGCGGTGCTTTATGTTTAAGCAGACATCATTGGGCCTAGCCACGGTTCCAAATATTTTAGCAGATGTTGGTTGTAGTGCTAGCGTTTTGTCGCATAGAGGTGTTTTCTTCCTTGGCCTACTGACTGATTCAGACATCTTCCAGCTAGGTCAATTTACCAGTCGCACTTGGGTGATTTATTTTCTTCATTCTTTGGATGTGGATGTTCACATTTCTGAACGGTTCTCTTGTTCTAGGCCACATATTGGAATTTCTGGGAATGTTGTTAGTCTAGTAGGAGAGGAGTGTGTTTCTTCCCAGAGACTGGGGCAATAGATTTCAATCTCAGGTTCCCCTCCTTCTTCTTTTTCTTCAGTCACCCAGTGCGTGTGTATGGGATTCTGTACCGGTTTTAGGATATATGGTGATGACTCCTCTGGGAACTTCAGCTCGCTTTCACGTGAACACACTGCAGCAGTCACTTTTGGTTCATGGTCTCTTCTGGACTGCAACATGGTATGGCTACCGTTTCCTGAGGTTCAGGGGTTTCAGGCCATTCTTCCGGCATGGCAGTCCATGTCTTTTAGGAACGTGTTCTTGTGGTGCTGTTTCTCTACGGACAAGACGGTACGTGATGTGCTCGGTTGGGCGAGTATAGTTCTGGTCTCCTTCAATGGGTGGAATCTCATCTTTCTCTTCTGTCTATGTGTCCTTTTACGAGACAGGAGCAGGGTTTGGATAGCCTTTCTCACCTCATACTCTGAGCGGGGACCATCTTTGGTATGTTACATTGTCCAGTGCTGGGTTCACCTTTCCGCACTTTGCAAAACCGTATAGTAGTGGTTATACCTTCTTCTACATCCTGGAGATTAGGAACTCTTCTCTCAAGCATTCCAGCTCTTTGTATGAAGGTGAGCTCTCCTTGACCTAGACATCATGGCCTCGTCTTAAAATTCCTAGTTTTCTAGTTCCTTCGGCAGACGCAGGGAGTGGCAGTCAGAGGGGGTAGCAGCATTGTTTCTTCCTCTCCTCTGGTTTCTCTCTTTTGGGTGTTTCCCCCTGGCAGTTAATTGGCTAGGTTTGAATTCTCAAGCTCGCTTTCAGGGTACTGTCATCAGAGAATCTCCGGCTTGGCTACGCCCTTCTTGCTATGCGGATCTGATGTTTCTTTCTACGGCCACTCAGTTGGGATTCCTGGTACTTCCAGATTTGATCTCCTAGGGGTCCGACCACCATGGTTATTTGTCCTCCTTTGGTATTCTGACCTGGCTTTTGATAGGTCATGGGTGTCATGGCCCTCTGCCTGGCTTCTATGTTTTCTGTTCTTTCCTTTTTGGCATTTGCGTTCTGCCAAGGGTTTTATGTTCAATTCCCTTCCGCTTTGTGGCTATCTTGGCTTGTTTCCAAAGCTCAGTATCTTGCTCTTCGCTTACTTATCAGCTTCGTGTGGTGCTGTTCCTGGATGGAGTATGGTTTATTCGTGCACCTCTTAGAACCCTATCCAGAGTACAGTCTTCAGGTAATTCTTCGCAGTTTACTGGAGGCTTTGTTTCAAGCTTACTTTTTGAGCCTCTTACAGGCTGTGACTTTGAGCACGGTGTTTCTTGTGACCATGGCTTCAGCTCGACAGTTTTCTGTGTTGCAGGCCTTGTACGGCAGGGTTTCCTATTTCTGATTTACAAAATCTGGAGTGTCAGTTTGGACGGTACCACAATTTCTTTCTAATTTCTTTTATGACACTCTCGCTTTTCCTTCCTTCTTCCAGGGAGGAGAAATGGGGAGACGTGCTTTTATTCACTGCATTTTTTTGAAAGTGCATAGCGTTCTCTGCAAGCTAGGTTTCTAACGTCTTTTAGTTGTTTAGATCACCTTTTTGTATTCTTTGAGGTACGCCTCAAACGTTTGGCGGCGTCCAAAGCCTCCATCGCTCGATGGGTCCAGGAGGACATTATTTCCGCTTGCTTGATGGCAGGGAAGCAGTTGGCGAAAGAACTTCATGTCTATTCCGCCAGAGCGATGGCTACTTCTTGGACTCGGTCCTGAGGTTTTTTCCTTGGAGGAATTTTGTCTCGTGACTACTTGGTCTTCCGAGAGTGCTTTATCTCAACATTACCGGTTGGGGGAGCATGCGGTGGATGCATTTAGTGCTTCGGTTGTTGCGGAGGCGGCGTTTGTTTCCCACCCAGATTGAGGATTGCTTTGCTACATCCCATTGGTCTCTGGATTCATCTGCTGCTGTTGGTAAGGAAGGCAAAATTATGTTCTTACCTGTTAATTTTCTTTCCTTTAGATGCAGCAGATGAATCCAGAGCCCCACCCTTTCTGGATATTGTCTGTCGGTTGTTTCTTTTGCAACTTTCGAAGTTTGTTATTGTTGATGGTTGTGTTCTGTATTATTGCCTTTTGAGTTTGGTATGGGAAAGAAGTTTTTTACATGCAATGCGTATTGCTGGTTTCGGATGGATGGACAAGGAGCTATACTGGAGATACAGGAGGAGTTCCAGCCAATAGGACCACCTGTTAATCAGTTTCTCTATCTCCGCCTGCTGGTAGATGTGTGCTATCCCATTGGTCTCTGGATTCATCTGCTGCGTCTAAAGGAAAGAAAATTAACAGGTAAGAACATAATTTTTCCTTCTATAGTGGTTAGAGCTTTCTCATTAACCCCCTCCCCCATTCAGTAGCAGTAAGCAAACATTTGAAGCCCTGTTCTGTTGTAGATGTAGGCAGTTGCTCAGGGGACACATCTTCAGAAGGAGCTCCAGTCTAGGCCACTTAGTCAAGGACAGTCACAAAACAGCAGCAGAAGCTATTTAAGGATGACAGTATCCTTTAAGCTAGCCCCTAGAGAATGACATGGTGGATGTTACCCGCGAGAGCTGCGGGTAAACCGCCAAAACGGTGGAGGGGGGAAAGGTGCTCACCACAGGTACGGGGACAAGGCCATCCACCACCCTGTGGAGCAATGAATGGCCTTGTCCCCGCAGTTAAGGGAGGGAACGCACGCGGTCACCTCCCTCCTTCCTACCTACCCGAATCTATCTATCTTCCTCCCTTCCCCTTACCTTTGCGGCGCGTTTTAAGGTTTGAGACTTGAAAGCCGCAGAGCATAGGTGCGTGCGTGTGTGGGCAGAAGCTTCTCCTCTGACGCAACGTCTGGTTGTGTCAGAGGAGAAGCTTCCGCCCACACACATACACGATTGCACGAACACTTCAACAAGTTACTCAAATCTTAAATTGCGCTGCAAAGGGGAGGGAGGGAGATGCACGGACTGCGCGAGGGGTGCCAACGGGCAGTGAGGTGGCGAGAGGGAAGGGTGGATGCTGCGGAGACGAGGCGGTGAAGGGGATGGTGGTCCGGTGACAGGGACAGATTTTTTTCCCCATGTCATTCTCTACTTGCCCCCTCTCTCCAGGAATGGAAAGGAGAAGGTGTGAATTCCCAACTATTTGCAAATGAGAGCTTGTGACCCCTTACTCCAAAGCCAGTTTTGGTAGAGCTGGAAACTGCCATGGCCAAATGCAAACCTTTCTTGCTTGCAGAGCTTAATTGTTCTCTGATGGGATATTGTAACCACGGGACTATTTGACATACTACTGTCTTTTTGTGATGCTAGCTAGATTTTTGCTTAGACAGGGAGTTAATAGGTTCCTGCCTCTTGTTCTCATTCCCACTGCTAGGAATTATTTTCAGGATGCATGGAAGCAGACTTCCTGTAAGAATGTTTTGATCCCTCTGCTTTCTCAAGCAATTAGTTCTCTTCAGACTGAGCTGTTGCTAGCTAGTATGTGTGTGTAACCCTGGTGCATATAACACACACATCCATTGGCTTATACTGGGAGAAAGACATGGAGATAAATGATGTTCTGAAATTTGGCAGGTGTGATGGGTGCGAAGCAGTGCTGGTAGGAATCGAACAGCAAGTACTGAGAGCCAATCAGTATAAGGAGAACCAGAAGCGGACTCAGCAGCAGATGGAGACAGAGGTGGGTATCAGATTGTCTAAGACACATTCAGCCCTGCAATAGACTCCTTAACCCTACTGTAGGTTCATGATGTGTAGGACAGGATTTCTTAGAGTCAGCAGTAGCAGAATTCCTGCATATAGGGAAAATTGCTTAGTGGGCTTCTGCCTGTTTTCCTCTTATGCTGGGCTGGAGGATATTTAAATGAGTGTTGTGGTCTTTTGGCAGGTTTTCAGTCCGATTGTAGAAGCAGAATTACAGCTTACCATGACAAGTGTCTCTCGTTTGGAAAGTAATGTGTTTGGGTAATACTTTTTTACGGAAAGGGTGGTAGATGCGTGGAACAGTCTCCCAAAAGAGGTGGTGGAGACAGATTGTGTCTGAATTCAAGAGAGCCTGGGATAGGCACGTGGGATCACTTGGAGGGAGAAAGAGATAATGGTTCCTGAGGATGGGCAGACTAGATGGGCCATTTGGCCTTTATCTGCCATCATGTTTCTATGACTATAGAGTAACTCTCCACTTGGTGCTTAATCATTCTGCCCTGTGGTTTAATCCTCAGATATGTAACTAATTTTGCTCATCTATAGGAGGGGAAATTGTTTGCAGTAGTTAACCACAACTTAAAGATGGGCATGGGGATAATTCAATCTCATTATATGGTAAAAAATTGTACAGTGTTTCAGGATGTGAAATCTTTGCTTGTAAGTATTAACTGTGATGATCTGAAGGGTGACTATAGAGTAACTCTCCACTTGGTGCTTTCTTTCTTTAATAATAGCTTTATTTATATCACGTCATACCTTTTCAGTTCAAGACTTGGGGTCCCCAGGCCAGATTCACTGTGTGCACCCCCTCCCAAATTGTATAACTGCTTAATGCACACACAGTCAGGGCACACTTCCTCTATTTGTTGGGACTCGGGAGTCTTAATTTCCTGGTCTGAAACACTTTTTCTTTTTTTCATTCATAAAATTGATTCTTTACGGTATTATTATAAACCAGAAGTTATGCTTTCTTCCTTTAATAATAATAGCTTTATTTATATCACGTCATACCTTTTTCAGTTCAAGATGGTGTACAGTAAAGTAGAAATACAGTGTGGATACTGCAGGTATCGATACAAGTGAACAGAACATGGAGATTAAAGCATTGAGATTACGCAGGGGGAGGGGAGTGCAGGTAGATGGGAGTGCGCGTTGGGATTGTAGGGAGGAAGGAAGGGTTCTGATGGATCAGAAAACCTTGTCAAATAAGTGGGTTTTTGGTATGATGGATAATTCAGGAGAAGGGCGCTAAGATTGTTGTTCCAGATGCCTGCCTGAAAGGCTAGTGTCCTATCAAGGAATTTTTTGTATCGACACGGTATAGGAGCAGGATGCCCAGTGGGTGAGGGTGAAGTTCATTGTTGACAGAAGCAAGCATGTATTCTAGTGAGGTGTGGCTACCCCTTTCGAGGAGCTGAACATCGGAAAAGGATTTGTAAAGAATTGCCAGGCCACCTCCTTTATGGTTAGATCTGGGTGAGATCTAACCATGGTAGCCATGGGACCAGAGTTCATTTTGTGTAACTAGGTCATCTTTTTTAATCCATGATTCCGTGATGCATAGGAAACCAGGGTCAGAATCCTCGAGTAGGTCCTTCAGAATTTGAATCTTGTAGCAAGCGGATCTTGCGTTGCAGTAAAATGTTGGGACTGGGGTGAGCGAGTCAGAGGCAAGGTTGGGGAGATTGGCAGTGGAAACAAACTTTAAAGAAGCATGGTTGATTCTTCGGGGGGGGGGGGGGGGGGGGGGGGGGGTGGTTTGGGAGGATATGGTCTGGTGCAAATCAGTATGGGATTTTGAGGCCAGGGCAGATATTATTGGTTTTTGCGGAATTGAGAAGATCGGGAGAAGGAGGTATTATGCAGAGGGTGGTTTTCACAACCCAAAAGCTCGCCTAAGGGTCACCAACCTCTCACCATGAAGCCACCCCCGTGGTTCTTTCTCCTCCTACTTTGCTTTTCCCTCAACACCACCCTCTGCGTAATACCTCCTTCTCCCGATCTTCTCAATTCCACGAAAACCAATAATATCTGCCCTGGCCTCAAAATCCCCATACTGATTTGCACCAGACCATATCCTCCCAAAAAAACCCCCCCCGAAGAATCAACCATTCTTCTATATATATATATATTTTTTTTTTTTTTTGGGGGGGGGGGGGGGGGGAAGAGCTAGGCAGCTTGGTATCTAAACAAGAATTTTACTCCCATTCAGCTGCCTTGCGTTTCACAATGAGCACTTCTCGCAAGCCTAAAAAGTGCTCAGTGTTTTCCCACTGAGGTCTTAATGCGGCCAGCATTTGTTGTTTTTGTTCACGGCCGGAAGGGGAACCATAGTTAACTTCGAAGCTGGTTGGCTCGAGGGTTTCCCCAGCAGCTATGAAGAGTGCGTCAGCCGTGGAGAGGTCCAAGGTTGCCCAACTGCCGACAGTGTTGGGGATTCCCCAGCTGTTGCAGCTGCTGGCGGTGGGGAAGACCAGGCTTCCCTTACCACTGAAGGTGCTGGGGATTCCCTTATTTATTTCTAAAATGCCTATAACTAAGCGGTTGACAATTAACATTCACAATAGTTCATGGACAGTACATGTACAAAATGCATTCAAATTACATAGTAATTTAATCCTCTTAAAATCATGTCAAAAGCTCAATGAATTTACACATTAACCAAATAAGGTGCAACAATCACAGTTCAAGATTCTTATTAAATATGCCTGCCTTACCTGCGCGTTGGGCCTTTCTGGGGATTCGCTTCCCGTAGCTTTGATTTTTTAGGCCTCTTCAGTGCCCTCAGCCATGGGGGAGTGGACAATGCAGGTGGCTGGCTATCTGAGGTGCCTGCTGGGGAGGATTTATTTATAGTATGCATTTTTCACCAGGAAGAGCTCCAAGAGCTTATTCTGCAGGTGTCCTCTGTCTTGCATTTTGAGGAAGATACTAAAGAGGTCATAAGAATGGCCATACTGGGACAGACCGAAGGTCCAAAGTACCTAGCTAGATTTCAAGTAGTAAAACAGATTTTATGCTGCTTATCCTAGGATTAAGCAGTGGATTTCCCCAAGCCATCTCAATAATGGCCTATGGACTTCTCTTTTAGGAAATGATCCAAGCCTTTTTTAAACCCCGCTAAGCTAACTGATTTTACCACATTCTCCGCAACGAATTCCAGCGTTTAATTACATGTTGTGTGAAGAAATATTTTCTCTAGTTTGTTTTAAATCTACTACTTAGTAGCTTCATTGTATACCCCCCTAGTCCTAGTATTTTTGGAAAGAGTGAACAAGCGATTCACATCTACCTTTTCTACTCCACTCAGTATTTTATAGACCTTTAACATATCACCCCTGAGCGTCTCTTTCTCCAAGCTGAAGAGCTATAGCTGCTTTAGCCTTTCCTCATAGGGAAGTTGTCCCAAACGTTTTATCATTTTCATCACCCTTCTCTGTACCTTTTTTAATTCTGTTTTCTTGTGTCATTCTCCTGATACTGATCACAGAGAGATTTGGTGAATGTTTTTGACACACTTATCCTGTCATTTCTGATTTTTGCACATTGGTACTTCCACTACATGTCCAAAATCTTGGCTTTATCATGGTGTTGGTATGAATGAAAATGGGATCAAGGATGAGAAGTCTGGCAAGCAAGGAATTGATGGAGGAGTAAGAGAGAAATAGGGAGAAGAAAAGAATTTGAATGAAAAAGTAACAAGGTGGATAGAGAGAAGGAACTGATAGAAAGAAAAGAAATACCAAATTTGGATTTTTTTTCCCCCCCCCCCCCCAATATATTCATAATCTTGCATTTAAAAATTTACTATTCGCTTTTGTCTCACTGTTACTGGTGTGCTTAGGTTTTGCCTTGTTGCATAGCAATCTTTTGGCCATAAACTATTCCTTGGCTATAAAAAGAAAGAGAAGGTGGACAGGCCCCGAATGTCATAGGACTCTCCCTCCAAGTGCTGGGCTTTCTAAAGCGAGGCTGTCCTGTCTGGGAGTGCAGCCATGCTGCAGGGGGAGAATGAGTTGGTGACTATAAAGTTGGCCTGTACCTGAAGATACTTTTTTGTTTCTGCTTAGGTAACAAATATAAAGAAGACATTAAAAGCAACAGCTTCCTCTTCAGCACAAGAAATTGACCAGCACCTCACGGACAGGGAGGGTCCTCCACTCGCTGAACAGAGGCAACCTACCAAGAAGATGTCCAAAGTCAAAGGCCTGGCCTCCAGTCGTCACTAGAATGGGCCAGCATCCTCCTCATTTGTTTACAGACTGACCACAGAAGAGTGGTCCTGCATGAACCTGTCACTGGGCTCTGGAGGAGACATGAAAGGTTCTCTTTAGGCCAACCAAGACCGGCATGTCGTAATTCAGGGCCCCCATGGTGAGGGCCTGGAGAGACGAGCCTCTGGGGTTGGTTTTCTTTGGTGGCTGTGTCCCTCTGGCCTCACCTTGGAGCGTGCAGTGTGGTCATTACTGCTTCCTTTGTTTTTGTCTTCTCAGGAAGAGCTTGGTCTCTGAAGAAGTAGAGGTTCATCAGGTGTAATTTGAAAATTACTAATCTTACCCTAGAGTTTAGGACTTCTCATTTAGCCTGTAAAGGCAAGAATGAGCCACACTTCAGTCATGGTGGAACAGCCCACTCAGGAAAACTCTAGTCCATCAGTTTCATTTCAGTTTAGCCAGTAGTTGAATGCAAGAAAACCTTTGGTGATTTATTTTTATTTTTTTTCCAAGCACAGCAGCCCTTGCCAAGTCAGCTGGGAAGGTTCCAGGAGTGCTCCATTCTTGTAACTTGTTGAGAAAACTCTGAGCACAGCTCTTTGACTTTTCATGCATAGAGCATTCCTGTAGGAACTCTTCTGGCAAAGTTAGCAGCAGAAGAATAGTCCAGACCCATTCCCAATTGTGTTCTTGTCCTCCTGCAGATCCACATATGCTCTCACATAATGGCAAAAAATAAGACTGGATCGCACTTACCTGTACTTTTGAATTGGAAGAGAGAAAAAAAGACTGGGCTACCTCAAGAACAAGAGACTCTGCAGAGAATATTGTAGCTTGGGCTACTGTGCAGTTTACATATAGTGCTGTATCTTCTGGCCTAATATCCCAAGTCCAATTTGAATTTCAGTGACTTGAGGTTCTAGGGCAGTGGTTTTCAACCCAGTCCTCAAGGACCACCTGGTCAGTCAGATTTTCAGTATATCCTCGATGAATATGCATGAGAGATTTGCTTCCAAATCTCTCTCATGCGTATTCATTGTGTATAGCCTGAAAACCTTACAAGTGCTCCAGGGCATCAGAACCCAGCTAGCAAAACAAATCAAACTTTAGTTTATGTGGGCTAAGAAAATAGCAGCTCCCTCCCTACCCTTCACAAAGTCATTCTCATAGCAAAAGAGCTGTTTAAAGGATGCTACATTGCCCATATACCTCACCACCCAGCAAATAGCACACTTCACTGGCTGGACTGTGTTCTTGTAGAGGATAAACATTGCACTATGTCCCCTTGCTAGCAGACAAAACCCCTTCCACAGTTGCTGCTTATTATAGCTTGAATGATCATCTCGCCTTGTAAGAAATTACAAGATCCTTTATGCAAGATCCTTGGGACCAGGCATATTTCGGTTTGGGGAATTTTGGGGTTTTCAGATAATATTAAGTCAGCCCTCTGACCTTTTCCGCTTTTCACTGCCACCCTGAGTTGGATCTGCAGCTCTTTGCCACTTTTCCAATGCTCCAGCCTGAATTGCGCAGAGGTCAGGACTCGGGAGAAAAGCGTGCACCTGCATTGGTTTCAGTGTGTGTCATGGCGGGAAACTGACTATTTCCGGTTAACATCAAATTTCGGTTTTAGGAGCTTTTTGGTTTTTGGATAAAGGATCTTATACCTGTATTTATATTTCTTTCTTGTTCTCCTTTCAAATCAGTTAAGGGCCCTTCTTACAATAAGTCACTTTATCCAGATGGCCTTTGAGATGCCTCTGTGTCACCACTCTTTCATGTTGTAATTTCTTAGCTAAAACAAAGAAATCCAACAAATCTGCAGTAAATGGTGAACACCAAAAACAAGAAAAAAACTGCAGAATGGTACAGGAATCTTTCTTTAAAAAGCATACAAAATTGTAATCCTTAAAAAACGAGTCTTATACAAGGATATGAGAATCATTTTTGTATGCTTTTTAAAGAAAGATTCCTGTACCATTCTGCAGGTTTTTTTTCTTAGCTTACATGTTGTCCTGTAGGCAGATGTAATCAAACCATGGGATGCAGATTATCTGATGCTCTCTCTCAATTTGCTAGCATCCACTCGGAGTATAGACCCTCACACTTTATTCTGTTGTCTCTCTGCAGTAACGTGTACTTGGGTTTTATATTGTAGGCTGAGCAGGAAGACCTGTGACAGCCATACATAGGCACACCAAAGATATGAATTTATAGTGTGTGTAGAAGGCTTTTATCATAGGGACACTTCAAAAAGCACAAAATCTGGTCTGACAAGAACATAATGTCATGGTGAATACTTGGAGTGGGGGTGGGGGGGTGCTGGTACTGTTCTTTTCACTGTCCAAGGCTTTTGTGTTACTATCTCTCCAAATAGATCTTAGCTTCAGAACGTGTAGCAAAGTCATTTCCTCTCCAATGAAATGGATTTTACCAGCCTTTCAAAACTTGAAGACATCCTTTTTATTTTTTTATTGTTTTTAATTTGTATGAATTGTGGGTTTTCCCAGTTTACTGCCTTTTTTATGTTATGTTTTTGTAAACATAGACATGTTATGGATTTGTATTTCTGTCCTTGGAGAAAATGATACTAATTTTCTCTAAGTTACAATTCTGGCAAGAAAGCACATTTGAAGAGAAAAGAATAAAAGTAACCAGCTTGTTGTACTGGAGCGTTTAGTGTTTCTAGATTTAAGTGTTTGTTTTTGTTTTCTTGGTATAAATGTTGAATTAAAAAGAGAATGAGCATTGATTAAGGAACATTTGTCATTATTTGCATCTTTGATAGAGATAAAGGGGGCATTTTCAATATGACATCCAAATCAGGGTTTGTGGAACATGCACAAACATGGCCATTTATGAAACAGAAAAACATCTGTCTTTTGGTTTCCAAAATGGACGATTCTTAGATCGATTGTCCTCAGTATGTCTAAAAGAAGCTATTGCGATGTAGGAGGGGACCAGCATGCTTAGCAGACTGGCCCCACAGATATCCTAGCAGAGCAGAGGGGCACCCATATGTGTAGGCGTTAAGAGTGTGATTTGTGCCTGGGTCCCCACTAGGATACCAGGAATGTGCTCGCTAGGACTAGCTCTAACACCTGAAGCTATCATGGGACTCCACTCTACTAACGGCAACAGATCAAGTACGCAGCCTAGGAGTAACCTTAGACGGACACCTATCCCTATCCACCCACATATCCCAAGTAGTCTCTACCTCCGCCAACTGAGAAGGATCAAACCATACATCTCCACACCTGACCTAGCCCAACTCCTCTATGCATATGTCCTCTCCAGAATGGATTATTGCAACTCCCTGTTTAATGGAATAACCAAAAAAGATCTCAAGCGCCTCCAACAGGTCCAAAATGCAGCTATCCGCCTCCTACACAGCCTCAACTACCATGATCCCATCTCCCCAGCACTCTGCGCTGAACACTGGTTCCCAATTAGCCAACGCTGTGCATTCAAGGCCCTGGCAATAGCACACAAAAGAATTTATGCCACCACCCCCTCCTACATAAAATCCAAGCTACCCATCTACATCCCCACCCGCACCCTCTGCTCAGAAACGGAGATACGCCTATGCATTCCCCCCGAAAGGTCCCTCCTCTCAGAAACCGCCCGCAAGCACTCCTACAGCCACTTCATTTCCCAACTCTGGAACCAACTTCCCCCTCAACTCAAACTACAGAACTCACTAATGACATTCCGGAAAATGGTAAAGACCCTCTTCTTCAACTAAATGTCACCTTCAGTTTACACCCAACCCCCTTAAACCCCACCTCTACCCTTCTTTCTCCATTCTAATCTTCTGCCTAAATTTCTATATAGTCCACTCTCAGCCTATACTCAAATAACTTGTATCTAAACTAAACTACTTATATTTAACTTACTGTTCTTAATTTGCTGTATAGTCCCTATATCTAAACTGCTGCACAGTCTCATATGTCCAAGTATTTAAATCTACTGTATAATCTTGTATGTCCAATTCACTCCATTGTGAATGTTTACTTGTAAACTGTTCTGAGCTACTGGGAGGACGGGATAAACATCTAAATAAATAAATATCATACAGGCAGAGGTTTCATTCACATCTTTGGGAAGTGGGAGGGGGGGGGTCAGTGACCACTGAGGGAGTGTGGTCATGTGATCAGTTTGGGCACCTTTTTGGCACTTGCTCGTTGTTAAAACAGGTCTAGCCTCAAAAGTGCAAATTGTGCCCTGGACATAATCTACGATAGTTCATTACTGCAGAAAAACATGCAAAGCATAAGCCAACCTCCAGCACATCCCCCGCGGATTTAGATGGGGGATTTCAATTACTTAAAGATGATCCCCAAAGTGTCCATATTAAAGTGCTTCAGTAGCACTACCAAAACTTCAATTACTTGTTCCAGTTTGGTATTCACTAAGTTAAGGGGTCATTTATATGCCTTGAGGCCCATTTCTTGCTAACTCTTAGTAAGTGACCCACGTAGTGCTGGAGTACTTGACGGCAGGTAGAGAGACCTTCTGGTCCATCCAGCTGAGATTCTTTTGTGGTTATCTATGACCCTGGATGGATGTAATTTAAGCAGGTCACCTAAATTTCAGTTAAAGCGTCTTCAAACATTGCAAAATACTGCAGTCAGAATTTTGTGTAATGCAAGAAGATGTGATCATATAATACCTTTATTAAAACAATTACATTGACTTCCAGTATACTATCGTATACAATTTGAAATCCTTCCTTTGACTTAGAAGACATTATCTTCAGGTATTCCAGCTTATTTGGCAACATGAATTATTCCTTATTTGCCATCTCGGACTCTTCGTTCATTAACTGATAATAGACACCCCTCAAAAAACGAAATGGGCAACAACTAGACATTCAGCATTTTTTTTGCTATTGCACCAGCCCTATGGAATTCATTACATTTGGAATCATCACTTACGAAGTTCCAGGTACTTTTTCAAAGCTTCATTTTCCTCTTCATAAAAGCAAAAGACTTTCTGTGCTATCGGGATTTGAATGTTTGTCTCTTGAATGAATGTTGGTTTTGATCCTATTTTCGTGATGGCGTTCTGTTCTGATTTCTAAACCGCTTTGAATTGTGCTACAACTAAGGCGGTTTATTGAGCTTAAGAAATGATAAACTACAGTGGTACCTCGGTTTACGAGTTTGCAAGACGAGCAAAACATTCGCAAAATTGGTGCCTCGCAAACCGAGCTTGCCTCGATGTATGCACCCCCCACCCACCCGAACACTTCGCTTACCCTCCATCTGGCACCTGGCACCAACGCACAGGACATGCCGGTGCCGGTGCCCGAAGATCTGCATGCTCAAGGCCTTCCAGTTCCCGCTCCTCTCCGAGAATCTCAAGGTTCCACTGTAATATGAATTAGTTGTTTTACTTTTTTATAGTTCTATTTTCTATTTGATGCTTTTGTGGTATATATCATTTTAGAAACCACCTAGAATTAAGAAAAAGCTGTCTATAAAGTTCTTATCACCCTTTTCATCAAAAATAATAGTACCATAACTAAAGCGTGCTGACATTCCTGACTTATGTGCACATCCTTAAAACAGTTCCCTTTAGCACTCTCAAAAATCAGTTAATGGTCCCCAGATTTACTTGTTGTTATTTCATAATACAGGACTACCTGAATAGTTTTACAGTAATGATACTTTTATGTATTATTGAGTAGGGAGGGAGGGGAAGGGAGGTTATTCTAGTCAATAAGAATAATTTAAATATTAGATTTCTTACATAATTATTAAAATATTACAGAATATTAATTGTTATGAAAATGTTATACTTAATGCATATATGAGAGTTAATCAAGTGTGTATCTTTAAGTTCATATGAGTTTAACTGCTACACTTGTTGTAACATGCAAAAATGAATAAAGAATTTAAAAACCAAAAAAAAGCACTCTCAAGCAGTGGGGGAGAACCCAGTAAACTTATAAGTGTTTTTTGGGTATTCAGTTTTCAGTGTAGGGGGGTTCCCCCACACCTTCCCCCCCCCCAACTGAGTGCAAGCACTTGCAAGTTTATTGGAGGGGGGGGGTATTCCCCACCCCCACCCCTCAGAACGCTAACAGGAACTGTTTTAAGGTGAAGTACATAAGTCCTGCGTGTGAATGTCGGCACACTTTTGTCTGGCATGGTTTTGACGGGTCATGAAAAATAAATAAGCTTTTAGGTCCCGCTATGATGGTGTAAATAGTAGTTTTTGAATCAGGTATAGGGGGCGATAGGGGGAAAAAAATATTACAGTTTAGAAACAAAGGTGGATAGATCGAGTACAAAGTCTCCAACCAAAGGGCTTGAATTAACTTAATTGGCAAATTTTCTTTAAATAAAAGTGTAGATTTAGGTGATTTATGTTGATATACATAGGGGATCATAAGAATTACACTCTGTTAGATCTCGGTATTCTGATTTATAGCTTCAGGGTAAGATAAAGATTTCTTGTATTAGTTTCTCTGGGTTAAGTTCCTCCTTGCAACTAAAATTTAAATTTAGATTTGGTATTTAATGTAGTCTTAATAGTACTTCTGAACCGGATTTATTAGTAATTTGGGAAGTAACGCGATATCTTCCTAAGTATAGATAAACACGAAAGAGTGGGTCATTTTGGCAAAACACTTCCGGCAGAAAGATCCCGGAAGTGAGCAAAAGACGCTGTAATGTGCGGGTAATGTATTCTCAGTAATTTGGAGATTCTAAACCTCGAGGATTCTAAAAACTTGAAGATTTTGGATACGATATTCAATATTATACAGCAAACAGGTTAGTTTGATAGTAGATAATAAATGTGTGTGAGTTAAGGGTAGCGGTTTTTACATTGATGGAGGCAATTTTCATAGGTAGAGTTACGATCTGAAACCAATAGCAGGAACAGTCTTTTGACTGTATAATCTTGATACAATTAACCCTCAAAAAAAATGTGTTAATGGTTAAAAATTAGTTCCTCGTATGACGATATGGATCGTTACATGAATTTATGAAACAGATGTTGATATAGCCTTAGGCGAGGCCGTCGTGACCTCGTTAAACTGCTAAAGCATTAAATAAGTATTTTAAGAAACTTATATTCTTTTGATCTTATACATATACTTTTTTTTGCTTTTATCTTAAGTCCAACAAGACTGTTCCTGAAGAAGCTCGCATACTCGTAGTAGGGCGCGAACGGAGATCTTCCGTCGGGCAGTAAAACTTCGGTTCAAGTTAAGTACAATCAGAATAATTACAACGTGAGGGGATTATTATGATGATTTTAGCAAAATAGAGATTAAAAGAAGGTGAAATAATAAAGAAAAAACAAATCATAAAGAATGTGATAAGAATAAAGAGTATGAAGGACCGATGATAGCTCACAAGTGTGTTGCACGCCGAGACTTGTTCTAGTGGTAGTACAACAGTGAGGGCTTGAGATCCATTATAAATCTCTTTTATTCAATTTCATGCAAGAAGTGTGGTTGAAGCAGTAACCCATCCGTATTTTTGGAGATTAAGTAAATAATAGTATGCCAGTGCCCCTTCCGGTCCATATCCCCCTTTCCTCCTAACCCCCTAAAAAGAGGCCATACTTGTACTTCTGCCAATCTAGACATCTTAAGCCCAGACTTTCAAGTAATTCACACCTTTTGAAAATCAGTGTGACTTGCCTGTAGCCATGAAGTGGCCTGTGATAGGAACCCTCCTCAACAGCCATGCATCATTTTTTATTTTTTTATTTTATAACTGATCGCTGTACTGATTGGACCAAATGTTTCTTTGCAATGAAGTTCAATAAATTCCTCCAGAAGGCCATATAGAAATGACCTTTTTCTTTTAAATCCTGCCTTAGGAGCATTGATACACACACACGCGTCAGGGTATGTATTTCCTATACAGGCATGAGCATAGACATGTATAATCTGTCTGACGATTTTCAAGCCTCGTTCCTGATATGAAACCCTGAGGCTGTAGCTTTAACCACTGCGCCACACTCCTCTTCTGCAAAGGCTACGTGGACCTCACCCTAGGATCTCGGTACTCGGGGTCTTAGCAGGAGCAGGGCAACTCAACCCCCCCTTCTGGCAGCTCTACCAGTTCATATCAGCCTAATGACCCCCAGGAGCTCCTCCCACCTCCTGCTCTGTAACAGAGGCACTCTCCTTGGGAATCACAGCCACATATCAATTTGCTGTCCACTCTTGGCCTCACATAGGTTGGGGCTATGCTGGAAACCTTTACAGCTGCTAATTTCTGCTCTATGGCAGACCTGGGCTACAGCATCTGGGAGGTAACGGTATAACATTTAGGTTTAGTTATCTGGGAATGTTGCATTCTAGGTCAGGACAAGTTTACCTGGGAGGCAGCGATACCAGATTTTACTGACTCTAGCCTTTCACTTCCCATAACCAGTCTAGGCCCAAGTTTGTTCTTAATCACAAGTTTTACTGAAAGTTTACAGACAGGTTTGGATTAAGGCATATCAAACTAGGCCTGTATCTTGAACCCAAAAGTTGAGGGAGGAATTAGCCCTGTCAGAGAACATGCTCAGGACCTCAGGAGGCTTAGGACCTTAACTGTCATGGAATTTTTTTTCACATGCTAAAGTTCTTGTCTTTTGAAGCCAGAAGGGTGGCTTATGTACCTGGATATTTTAGCCCTCTATACTTGCTTTGCCCAGAGCTTTGGAGAGTGCCGGTGAGTGATTAAAATGTCTGAATGTACAGGTAGGCCATCCTGTGAAACACCCCCCCCCCCCCACACACACACACACATTTTGGATGTTTTTTTTGAGAATGGACATTTCCCTGCCGCCCTCCTTTGGCGCTTAGGGGCCTTAGCCAAAAGGGGACTTAGACCTTATTTTTTTATTATGTCCCTCTATGTGCATACATTTTTTATTAATGTTTAGGTCAACTGACAGGTTTATATGGGTTTGGGGAAGATACTAGAAAATCCAAGAGTAAATGACGATATGGCCAGATGACCTTTCCTTTGGCGGTGGCGGAGACAGTCAGATGTCCCTACTGAAAAACTGAATGTAGACGAAGTCACAGGGGCAAGAACGAGATCCAACCCAGGATACTGTGAGCTCAGATAAGTTCTGGGGGCTCCACTTAAAGATTAATAAATCCTTGGAGACAGGAAAGGTATCTATGGAACTGGAGAAGAGTGGATGTGGTCCCACTCCACAAAACTTGATAAAGAAGTGAGAACACAGGTCAGTATAGCCTCACTTGAATGGCTGGAAAAGAAATGGAGGTGCTCTTGAAAGAAAGGATAGTGGAATCTAATGGATTACATGGTCTGAGGTAACAAATTCATCATAGGTTAACCCAAGCAGCAGAATGAACCTTGCAATGGTCTTTGATAGAGTACGGTATGTACAGTACAGCAGATCTGGTGAACTGTAGCAAAAAGGACAGTCCCAGAAAGCAGTGAAATGTACATAAGAACATCAAGTTTCAAGTTTTAATAAAATTTGATAAAAACGCTAATCATAAATTCTAAGCATTTGACAATTAAAAATTAAAATGGGGAACAATTAACAAACTTATTAGTGACACGACATTACTTACATTATTAGTGACATGATATTACTTACATGAAAACAACAGGATAGTAGGGAGAAATACAATTTTAAAAGAAGAGAGTACAATTAAGGTTAAAAACAAGAGGGAAATTGTAGGAATCATATTAATGTTGAATAAAAGTAAGACAGAATATGGTAAAGGAAGGACCCAGACTTCATTAGCAATCATAAGCATCTTTAAATAAGAAGCTATTTAAGGTTGCCCTTAAATTTTTCTAAATTTACTCAGCCTTTAAATGTGATGGTAACGAATCCATATTGTAGGGCTATAGTTGCAAATGAAGAAGCCCTACGAGTACTAATAATTTTTAAGGATGGGACGTGAAGATGGTGCTGTGATGCAGATCTTACAGTTCTCAAAGGATCATGAGGAATAAGATGCTTATGAATAAAAGCAGGTTCCTTGGTGTTCAATAGTTTTAAAGAAGATTAAAGCAATTTTATAAGTAATACGGTGGTGGATTGGTAACCAATGTGCACTTTTTAACAAAGGAGTGATGTGATCAAATTTTTTCTTGTTCGTATAATTTTTATGGCAGTGTTTTTGAATTAACTGTAAGCATTGGATATCTTTTTGGCAAACTCCTTTAAGTAAGGAATTACAGTAGTCTAGTTTGGAAATTATGAGAGAGTGTATTAAAATGTTAAGAGACTGAGGATCAAGAATGTTAACTAAGGATTTGATTATTCTGAGTTGACAGCGGTAGGACAGTTTATTGTCAATTATTACACCGAGAATTTTGATCGAGCTAACAAAGTTATCGGTATGCCATTGATAGTTATCGGGGATGTTAAGTGAATATTTTTCTTTCCAAGAAAAAGGAGACAATTGGTTTTAGAGATATTTAATGAGAGCATGTTATCACAAAGCCATTTGCTAATCTTATCGAGTTTTAAATTGACGAGATTGTCATTGGGATTGGATGCGTTAATGGGATGGATAATCTGAATATCGTCTGCATAAGCGTATGCGATAAGACTGATGGATTAGCATAAAGTAAGCAAAGGAGCCAGATATATATTGAAAAGGTAGAGGGGAGAGTATTGATTCTTGAGGAACGCAGAAGTTATTTTTAAATATAGTTGATGATGTGGTGTTAAAGGATACTACAGAGGTACGATTTGAAAAATAAGAAGAAAACCAGTCAAGAATTTGTTCAGAAATTCCAACGGCGGAAAGTCTTTGGAGAAGTAATGAATGGTCTATCGTATCATAGTTGGCTGAGAGATCTAAAGAAATATGAATGACAGATTTGTGTTGATCCAGATAATATTGTATGGAAGTGATGAGACCTAGTAGAGCATGTTCCGTTGAATGATTTTTGTGAAAACCAGTTTGATTGGGTGTAAAGTATGAGTATGTTCAAAGAAATCAGATATCTGGTTGAATACTATTTTCTCAGATTATTTTGAAAGAAATGGAAGATTTGAAATAGGTCTATAATTGGCGCAGTCTGAGGTGCTATCTTTACTGTTTTTGGTTGTAGGATAAATTAAAAGAATGTTTCCAGGCTGAATGTATTGTTGCTCTGGTAAGGCTTTTGGTAATTAATTTAAGTATGAATGGGCCAAAGATAGAAAAATGGTGTTGTAAATGGAATCAAAATTTGAACCTTTGGGGTTTAGAGATTGCATAATGCGCTGAATGTTGTTTAAAGAAGGAAGATTGACGTGAGATCATTTTGCACATAAGTGGTTTGTGGTATTATTATCTGTATTATGGATGCTTTGAGATTTATTTTTTATTGAATTCCTTATGGTTTGGATTTTTGCTTGGAAAAAGTTTACCAGGCTTTGGGCTGTGGGAGAAGAAATCACTTTTGATGTTTTGTTTTTGTTAGAAATGTGTCAGATTTTTTAGAACAGAGAATAGGGCTAAGGAGTTCTTTGCTTCTGAAATACATTTTATGTAATATTTTTTCTTTTCCAGATTAATTGATTGTTTATAGAATTTTTTGAATGTTCATTATATTTATCAAGATTGGATGGAGTGGGATTTGCTCGCCATTTCTGTTCTAAGGAGCTTAATTGATATTTAAGAAGAAGAAGTGATGAATTGTACCAAGTGTTTTTTTTGCTTTTTTGAAGAAATGATACGAGTTGAGATTGGGGCAATTTTGTCAAAGAGGGAACGGCAGGCTATGGCCCAGATCTCTATTTGTTTGTATCTTCCCGATCGAAAGAGTTGATGTCAAGTTCGAATAATGAAGAAGTTATTTTTTCTTTAAGCTGTCTAAAGTCTCTTGTATGAATTGTTAGAGGTGGTGGTAAATTATGGTTGGTTATGGAAAGAAAAGAAGTCGAAATAAAATAATGGTAATAAAGGATTAGAAAACCAGCGATCAACAAAAGGACTGCTATCAAGAGGACAGGACACACACAACTGAGAAGGAGAATAAGACATGAGCGCCCACGGAAGCCAGAAGATGAGCTTTCCAGTCTTCTGCACCGGCTGCAATATGTATGACTACCTCCCCTCGGGGACTAGGGCATACATTTGCAGCCGATGTGAGGAGCTGGACAGCCTGAAACTGCAAGTTCGGCTGCTGGAGGGAACTGTGATGGAACTCGAAGAACTCCTTGCCAGGAAGGAAGAAAACTGCATGCAGGAGAAGTTGCTAGGGGAGCCCGAAACCAGCGAAGGGATCGTGGAATTAGAAAGATTCATCGAGGAAGCCCACCAGCAACACGTAGAGATCCCAGGACTGGAAAGCTGTACCCAGGATACCCAGAAAGATGGACTGGAAGAGAGGAGAGAAGACACACAAGCTAACACAGAAAAAACCAAAGATGAGGTAGGAGATATCCGCACACCAGAAGGAAGAGAGACATCACAGGAAGACGTCCCCCCATCTGAAGAGACGAAAACAATTTCAAGAGTAGCACTGGAAGAAGAAGACTGGCCCTATACCGAAGACGTGGACTTACGACCCCCAAGAAACCCCCGAATAAAGAAGATGGGGATCATCGTAGGAGACTCCATTATACGTCACGTGGACAGCCACACCGCAGGAGGAAGAGAGGACAGAATCGTCACCTGTCTGCCTGGAGCAAGAGTGAAGGATGTGGCCAACAGGATCTCCAGGATCATAGACAGTGCAGGGGGAGAGGATACTGCTGTGCTCATCCACGTGGGAACAAATGATGTAAGCGGACGGAAGTATGACAGGGAAGAGATGAAGGGCCAGCTCCGCTCACTTGGAAGACAGCTGAAGATCAGGGAGGTGAAGGTGGCCTTCTCCGAGATCCTCCCAGTACCAAGAGCGGATGGAAAGAGACAAGGGGAATTGCAAGCTATTAACGCCTGGATGAGACGATGGTGTGAAGAGAAAGGCTTCGACTTCGTGCGCAACTGGACGGCGTTCTGGGGGAAAAGCAAGTACTATAGAAAGGACGGACTACACCTCAACAAGGAAGGAGCGAGAGTATTGGCAGGCAACTTGAAGAGGGCCATCGAGAAGGCTTTAAACTAATAAATAGGGGAAAGCCGACAGTCGACCACCAGTCGATGGCACGGACGACAGGATGCCCCGATGTAGGAACAATGGGCTACTACTCATACACAGGAGAGGACGATCTCACAGCAAATAAGGAAGACAAGGCAGAAAGGGACAACTCAGACATAGGAGAGGAAGACCGCACAACAAACAAGGGAAACAACACTGCAGCGGTTAAGGATACCGTGAAAGTAACAGTAAGGACAGCAAAGAGTAGAAAGTCCATAAAAGTAACTCGAAGAGAACTCAAATGTATGTATACGAATGCTAGAAGTCTAGGAAACAAAATGGGGGGAACTAGAGACAATAGCAAGAAATGATAAGTTGGAAATCATTGGCATAACAGAAACATGGTGGAATGAAGAAAACAAATGGGACACAGTACTTCAGGGATACAAACGATATAGAAGAGATCGAGTAGGGCAGAAAGGTGGAGGTATTGCCCTATATGTGCAGGAAGGAGTAGAATCTGTTGAAGTGGCTACGATGGAAACGAAAGAGAAGCTAGAGTCCCTCTGGGTCAAGATTCCTGGACAAAACAGTGCAGCCACGAAAATTGGCCTTTTTTTATCGTCCCCCGGGACAGGCGGGATGAAACTGACTTAGAAATGATAGAGGAAATCAAACGAGAATGCAAGACGGGCAATGTAATAATATTGGGAGACTTCAATTTCCCGAGGATAGACTGGAAACTAGGAACCTCCAACTGCGGCAAGGAGGCCAAGTTCCTGGAGGCGCTAGGGTGATTGCTTCCTGGAACAAATGGTGAAAGAGCCGACAAGAGGCAACGTCACCCTGGACTTGGTGCTAAATGGCCTCACGGGACCGACAAAAGAAGTAGAAGTTACGGTACCGCTGGGGACGAGCGATCACAATGTGATCATCTTTAAGCTTGACATCGGGAATAGAAAAAGTGCCCAAAACCTTAACCAAAACCTTTAACTTTAAAAAAGGGCAAATACGATCGCATGAGAGCCATGGTGAAACAACGACTCAAGAAAAGGTGGATAAAATTGAAACAGTAGACCAGGCATGGTCCCTACTGAAAAGGACGAACACAGAAGCACAAAACCTACACATTCCGAGGATCTCCAAGGAAGGGAGAACAAAAGGTAAGGGAGAACCGGCATGGCTTACCAGACAGGTGAAGGAAGCCATAAAAGAAAAGAAGGACTCTTTCAAAAAATGGAAACACATCAAAACGACCGAAGCATGGAAAAAACATAAAGACGGAACAGAAGAAATGTCACAAGGCGGTGAGGGATGCCAAAAAGGACTATGAAGAAAAAAATAGCGCAAGAGGCCAAGAACTTCAAGCCCTTCTTTAGATACGTGAAAGGGAAAAAACCCGCAAAAGAGGCGGTGGGACCCCTGGACGACCAGGGAAGAAAAGGGTACATTAAGGAAGATAAACAAATTGCAGACAAACTAAATTCCTTCTTTGCGTCTGTCTTTACGGAGGAGGATACTGCAAAAATACCAGAGGCAATGAAAGTGTTTAATGGAGCAATGGAAGACAGCCTCACCACAGTTGAAGTGGAGTTGGACCAGATATACTACCAGATCGACAAACTCAAAAGTGACAAATCCCCTGGACCGGATGGAATTCACCCGAGAGTCTTAAAGGAATTGAAGGTTGAAATCGGAGAGTTATTGCAAAAACTCACCAATCTGACAATCAGAACTGGACAGATACCAGATGACTGGAAGATAGCGAACGTCACGCCAATTTTCAAAAAGGGATCAAGAGGAGAACCGGGCAACTACAGACCTGTGAGCCTTACGTCTGTCCCTGGAAAGATGGTTGAAGCACTGATCAAGGATAGCATAGTCCGGCACTTAGATACACACGACTTGCTGAAACCCAGTCAACATGGGTTCAGGAAAGGGAAATCATGTTTAACGAATTTGCTTCAATTTTTTGAGACCGTGAACAAGCAAATTGATAGTGGAATGCCAGTGGACATAATTTATTTGGACTTCCAGAAAGCATTCGACAAAGTTCCGCATGAAAGACTTCTCAGGAAACTACAAAGCCATGGAATAGAGGGAGATATACAAAGGTGGATAGGCAAATGGTTGGAAAGCAGAAAGCAGAGAGTGGGCATAAATGGGAAGTTCTCAGACTGGGAGAAAGTGACTAGTGGTGTGCCCCAGGGCTCGGTACTTGGGCCGATTCTATTTAATATATATATCAATGACCTGGAAGGCGGAATATCCAGTGAGATCATTAAGTTTGCAGACGACACAAAGCTATGCCGGGAAATCAGATCGCAGGAAGATAGCGAGGAACTCCAGAGCGACTTGTATCAGCTAGAGAAATGGGCAGAGCAATGGCAGATGAAGTTCAACGTGGAGAAATGCAAAGTAATGCATTTAGGTAGTAAGAATAAGGAACACGAGTATAGAATGTCAGGAGCAACTCTGGGTAAGAGCGAACAAGAAAAGGACCTGGGTGTACTGATAGATAGGACCCTGAAGCCGTCGGCACAATGTGCAGCAGCGGCAAAGAAAGCAAACAGAATGTTGGGCATGATAAAGAAAGGAATCACGAGTAGATCGGAGAAAGTCATAATGCCGCTTTATAGAGCAATGGTCAGACCACACTTGGAATACTGTGTACAACATTGGTCTCCCAACCTAAAGAAGGATATAAAACTGCTGGAGAGGGTGCAGAGACGAGCAACGAAACTAATAAGAGGTATGGAGAAATTGGAATACGAGGAACGACTCAAGAAACTAGGATTGTTCTCCCTTGAGAAGAGGAGGCTGCGAGGGGACATGATAGAGACGTTCAAAATACTGAAAGACATCGATAAAATAGAGCAGAAAAACAAATTATTTACATTGTCCAATGTGACACGGACAAGAGGACATGGTTTGAAACTAAGGGGTGACAAGTCCAGGACAAATGTCAGGAAGTTCTGCTTTACGCAGCGAGTGGTGGACGCATGGAATGCTCTTCCACAGGAGGTTATTAAGGAATCCACTGTGCTAGGATTCAAAGGCAAATTAGATGCACATCTCCTTATGAGAGGCATAGAGGGATATGGGTGATTAGAACAATCAGGTGTATACCTGACTGGGCCTCCGCGTGTGCGGATCGCCGGACTCGATGGACCATGGGTCTGATCCGGAGATGGCAATTCTTATGTTCTTATGTATGACCTTTTAAATGAGTAGGATCTGAAAACAAAGGGGTGAAGTTAAGGTCAGAGATGTGAATCCAGAAGTCTTGAGTGGAGCAGGAGTCCCCTAATATTATGGGGAATTGAGATTGAATGGCAACGTCTAATATTAAAGATTGGCAACGTCAAGCTAATATTATGGGGAATTGAGATTGAATGGCAACGTCTAATATTAAAGATTGGCAACGTCAAGCTAATATTATGGGGAATTGAGATTGGATGGCAAAGTCTAATATTAAAGATTGGCAACTTCAAGCTATTTTGGCTAATAGGTGGAGGAATGTAGAGTAGCAGTAGGTCTATTACTGGGTTAGTATTAGCTTTCAAGTGGATGCAGTCAGTGGACATAATTGCAGGAGGAGGAGTATTAGTAGTGACAGAGAAGGAGGATTTAGAGATGATAGCTAAGCCACCTCCCCTTTTCCCTGCCCGATGGTTAAATGAGTATGAATAGCCAGAAGGGGTCACAAAAGATAAAAAATGCCTCATCACCATTGCTTAACCAAGTTTCTGCAATACAGAGAATGTCAAGGGAGTTTTGTTGAATTCAATCTTTTAGAATATGATGTTTGTTGCGAAAAGATTGTGAGTTGATTAAACCTAAGATTAGAGATTTCTGTGGCCCGAATCAATTTCCAGAATGAATGGTTGGAGGGACTTCTTCAAGTAAGATCTCAGTCAACTGAGGTAGGTGGGGTATCATGGATTGATTGGATAGTAGTGGCCTGTTACCCCAGACGACTGGGATCTGTTGGGATTGGGGTTGCATTGCAGAGTAGGAGGAGAAACATATAAATAGCAGAGAGAGAAAGATAGACCAGAAATAAAAGGAGAGTAGAGAAAAGCCACAAAATGTAGAAGAGCCATAAAATGTAGGGTGAAAATGTGGAAGAGGCTTTTTGTGAAGAATTAAATAAATAGTCCAAAATAGGTTGGAAAAGCAAGAATAGGAAGAGCGCCCTAAGTTGTGATCTTTAGGGCAAGGGGGTGTACTGGGCTGGAGGGATTGGGCATCCTTTCTGCCGTGATTGTTCAGGGGGGGGGGGGGGGGGGGGGGGATGGGACTGGCCGCCCCAGCTGTTAAACTTACTTCAGCAAGGAGATCCCTTGCCGCGATAAGCTTAGCAGCCGCGTCTACTTACAATGTAGGCCAGCATATAATCTGTTTACAGGCATCCCTGAAAGTTCTAGTTTCCTTTCTCTGTCAACTTCATAATTCAAAGCCCCAGTGTTTTGAAGTTGATGTTAAATCTTAACCTCTATTATTGTTTATCCCAATCTTGCTAGTTTTTAGGTATGTCGATATTAAATAAAATTATTTTTTGTCCTCTGTTTTTTTTCTTTCTAGGATTCTGGGCTCTCTAGAGAAAAGTCTTATGTACAGTGCTGCATCTCTCCAGTAGCACTACAGAAATTAGTAATAGCAGGATTTAAATATTACTCAGTTCCTCACACACCTAAACCAGGAAATATGTCAGATTTGCTGCTAGCAGAGGGCTGTGAGCAGTTATACACAAGCAGTAAAGCAAATTATATTAAAAAAGGAGTTTAAGAACCCTGTGGTTACTCTATCGAGGTGATATTTTGTAATCTACTATAAATACACGTTGTATAAAAACAGGAAGTAAAGAAACTGTAACAGACTGGACTGACATCAGACTAAAACACTGCTTCTCAACTCAGTGCTCAGATCAAACCATGCCAGTCAGTTTTGCAGAATGCCCATGAATATGCATGAGATACATTTGCATACAATGGAGGTAGGGCATTTAAATTTATCTCCTACATATTCATTGTGGATACAAAAACCTAACTAGTTAGGTGTGTCCCGAGGATTAGCTTGAGAACCCCTGAGCCAAGGAAATGATTTACAGTTTTTAAGGAAGTCCATCCCAGTCATCATGCAACAGTGACACCCAGTGTCCAAGCCTGGTGGGTACATGTCCCATGGGCCACAGAGCACTGAGGACTTTTGATGGGGGGAGGGCTGCAGATGAGGGAAAATTCCTGGATGTCATCTGTTAAAGACGTGTTCCTTAGAAGCAGGTGAGGACAGCAAAGAGCCATTTAATCTCTGCCCAATGGGCAAGAGAAAACATGAAAAGTGTCTGGTATCATTTTCAGAACACTGCCAGTTTACTTAAGAGAGGAAAGAGTTCTAGAGAAATTTAAGAGCAAACTTAAGGGCTTCCTTTTTAAAGATGCTTTTAGTGATTAACTGAATTTCTTATGTTTTTAATCTCTCCTTAAATTACAATTAATTTCTTCCCCTTTTCCCAATGTGTTATTAACCTTAATTGTTTCTTTTATATTCAATTGTATTTCTTCCTGTAACTTTCCCATTGTTTGATCTTGTATGTAAAAATAGTCTTGTTAGTCATGTTATATTATGTTATGTATTTAATGATATTTTAATATGTTTAGTAATAATTTTGTTAGTCATGTATGTTTGTTTCCCTTGACTTTGTTAGTTTTAGCTGTACATCGCTTAGAATTTGGAATAGGCGATTAATCAAATCTTATAATAAACTTGGAAACAATACTAGCAGAGGGAAGGCAATATCCAAGGAATTAACTCAGTTACCTATTATAAATTGTGCCCCATTTCAGTCCTTTGCTGGCACAACTAATTTACATTCTTACCACCTTGACTTCTAATGTGAGTGCAGCCAGAGAATGACAAAAGGAAATTTACCTTAGCACCACTAGGTGGCAGTGGTCTAACATCCCAAATTGGACATGGCACCTATTCGGTCCAGTCTCCTCCCAAAGCAGCTGCCCTTCCTGATCTTGGGATAATTCCTTGATATTAGGGCCCAAGTGGGGAAGGCGTGCAGGGACCTAAGTAGCCGTGACTGGGACTTCAGGCTTCCAACCTTGTTGCTTCTCTCTCTAGAGGCCAAGTATTCAGCAAGCTCTTTATCCAGGATACTGCGCAGTGACTGCAGGAGAAGACAGAAGAAACGCCCACAAATCCCACATATTAGAGAATGTGAAAATGAACAACAACAAAAAAATCTGCTACAAGTTCTGTTTCTGGCAATTTCTTGTCTCCCCCATTAAAGAGCAAAGTAAAAGGAATCCTTAAACCTTATCCATGTGTTTCAGTTTGTTTAGTTATGTTTGTCTTATTTATTTACTGTTATTCTCCTTCCCTTCTTTTTTTTTTTTTTTATTGCAAGCCACTTAGATTTTAAATTTAAATTTTTATGTTTGCAGAATATTTAATAAATTAAATTAAACCAGACAGAAGCTGAGATGACCCTCCTGAGAGAAGAAGTGGTATCTCAGCAAATGCTCCTTCCTTGATTGCATTTCTTGCTCTTGCATGAGATGACGCAAATCTTAAAATATCGCCCCTCTGCCATCTTTTGGCATTTCATGCCTATGAAGGAATTCAGCGCTCATCTCTCGATGTCACCATCCTCCGGCAGAGGCTGTTTCTAACTCAGGATCAGATCTTTCTTATGCACGTAAAAATGATCACTAGTCATGCCTAACATCACATAGATTTCAGCCTCGTGCCTTGTACAAGTGGGGGTGACCCTCCTAAGCAGCGTCTTTTCAGGAGATCCACTCTTTGACCAATCTTAATTCCTCTGCTGCTTTATTTCTTTATTAATATGTCAGATTCCTTATTTCATTAAATCATGAACCATGCTCTTGTGATGCTACAAGTTTTCTACTTGGGCTAGTTCTTAGAAAATAGAGGCTCCCCAAACCTTTATGAGAGCTGCTTTCCTCCTCTCCCTGAGTTGCTATCTCTCCCTCTGCACAGCCCAGAGCTCTGGAAATATCAAAGGCCATTTGGAAGAACTAGGATTGTCTTCTTCAAAAATGGAAAACTGACTTTTTGTTTTCAGAGAAGAGGTGTTAAATTGTGAGGACTGATGCATGATGGCTATTTTGCATTAACAAGAAGATGCCTTTGCTCTTGAGAGAAGGTGGGAACAGGGATGGAGAGATAGACAATTATAGGGCGAGACCCTGTTCCTGTAGAGCCCGCTGAGAACCCAGGATCCCATTCCACCCCACAGAAGCAGCTTACAGCAAACAAGGAGATGGACTATGGATCAAGTCTGCAGTTGTTTTGTGCAGGGGAGAGGGAGGTGATGCTCAGGGAACTGCAGCTTAGGGTTTTTCTTGTAGAAAAAAAAAGACAAGTAGAAATGAGGCTTCGGGGTAATGAAAGCTAGAAAAACAGGCACTTCACAAGCAAGTTAATCCTTTATTGTGTGCAATATTAATCTCAAAGGAGAGGAGCTTCTCTTGTACATGGTATGTGCTGATTTATCCAATAATCCTAGCAAAATAGTCCCTCAAGTTTTACAGAGTACTTTGTCTGTGACCTGGGAATACTCAGATTGCAAACGCAGCGAGAATAAATATCAGTAAAAGAGTGACCCAGGATCTCAGTCCCCTCATTCCCTTCTTATATTCCCCTGCTTGTAATTAACTTAAAAACCCAAATCAACTAGTTGAGCAGTTTGTGAGTGCCTACCTTCTGTTGGGATGTCGGTTTTGCCTCCAGACTTATGCAAAGTGCAGCCAGCAAAAGTCCACAAGCCAGAAAGTGCACGACCTGCATTCTGGGTTCCCCTATAGTACTGATGCTGCTGGAGCTAACAAAGAGACAGATAAAGCCCGGAGTGGAAGAACTGGAAGTTGGCAGCTGCTTGTTTAGAAGGGTTTCTGAACTTCCTTCTCTCTGGGAAGTACAGGAGTTTGTCAGGCTCCCGGCTCTTTTCAGTCATTTTTATAACCCAACCTGGTGATGTCACCCAAACACTTGGGTCCAATCCTGCTCCACTCTCCGCCTTTCTTGACTGCAGGAGCAGTAGAAAGAAGGATTTTTTTTTTTTACTTCAGATAAATTACATTAGAATTAAGATGAAGATCTAATAGTGTTTAGCTATTTTTCTGGCTCACGTTCCTGAAAACCTTATTTTTCAGGCTGGGGTTTCCTCTGGTGTGTGTTTTGGGGAGCATCCATGTGACAAGATTTAGGGGCTGTTTGCCAGAGTTCCCCTGAAGTGAGTCCTGGAAGTCTGAGATAAAGAAAGAGAAAACTCCTTCTAGTAAAGACTGGAAACCCATCTGGTCTCTCTCTGACATGTTCTAGCCCACTCCCCACTTGCTCTCTTTTCGTTGGATTTGACGTGGGGTTTCTGTTCTACATCTCTCTCTGTCCTTGACATCTCCACTCCCCCCTCCCATGGTGCCCCCTCCAGCGTTGCCACTTAGACTCTCTTACATAAAGGATCTGAGATGCAGAGAAGCGGACCCTGAAATCTGCTTCCAACATGAAATATATATATACTAGTTTTTTAGCCCGTTACATTAACGGGTGCTAGATGTATAGACTTAGGCATTTATTTCTTTCTTTCTGTATGTGTGTCTTTCCTTCTTTCTCCCTGCCCCCCTTTCTTTCTGTCTCTTCCCCTGTCCATCAGTAGCCCTTCTCCCTTCTTTTTACCTACCAATATTCCCATTTCCCCTTTTACCTTTCCTATTTCCACCTTTTTCACCCCATCCAGAGTACCTGTTGCATTGTTGGTGTTCCAGTGTCTCCTCTTCGTTGGGTCTGGGCCGACTATTGTGGGCTAGGATTGCTAGGGGTGCCCTGTGGGACAGGCAGGGGCAAGGGTCAGTAGAGTTGGGGGAGTGTGTGGGGCCTTTGCCTGGTCGCGTGGAGCTGGTGTCTGCTCCCATTCCCTCTTCCACAGCCGCCACCACCAACATGTGTGCCCAGGTGAAACGCAGCGTTTTCTTTTTTGTGCAGCGTGCAGGCGTCACATCGCGCGGCGGTGATGTCCAGGCCTCACACTGCCACGTCTTTCTTGGGCCGCAACGGAGAGGGCAGGGGGTGCTAGCGGCCGGCAGCCGCCGCTCTGCACCGCGTTTCGTCTCAAGCCGCCGCGGCCTCCTCCCGGCAGCCGCCGCTCCGCACTGCCTTGTCGCGGCTTTGGCTGGTAGGGCCGTATTGTGAGGTGGAGAGCAGGGAAGGGCGCGCATGCGCACTTGTCTTGCCACATCCCGACAGAAAAGGGATCAGGGAACACGCGAGGCAAGTGCGCATGTGCGGGCTAGCATTTTATTATTTAAGATATATATATATATATTAAGGTCTACTTTTGAGCATGTGCTGGGTGCTTGAGTAATGCATTAGTAAACATCTTTTTCTATTATTATCATCAAATAAGAGTCCTCTTTAGCCTAAAAATAGAAGTTTAATATGCAATATATTTTTTTTTCATGTGCTTTGATTAAGTAATGCATTATTAAACATATTTTGACCTTTATATCAACCTGGAACCCTCCTAAGCCCCAAAAATAAAGCTCATTTCACCTATATGTGGACACCTCCAGCATACCAGATACTGAGGACAAATCTACAATAAGTGGATTTCTTGATAGACCTCAAACACCCAAGGCACTACTTCTAATTCTATTTGTGCCCTTTCATCATTGGTCTTAGCAAATAGCATGTGCAATAAATGCTTTTGTTAATTTTCAACAGGCTCTGCATAAATTATAAAGTGCATACAGTGCTGTAAAAGTGCTTTATAGTTCTGCAAAGAAAAGGCATTTATCTTTGCGCCCGACGGAAACATGGTTGACGTCAGGCGATAGAGGCTGAATGCAGTGCTATGAACAACGGTGGTTTTAGCTCAAAGAAATGTTGGTGCTTGTAACTAAGGAGGCATAGCCCCTGACGAAACTAGAAGTGGAATGGTTGGGCAGCACTATAGAGCACTTTATAATAATAATAATAACTTTATTTTTGTATACCGCAGTACCACAAACAGTTCAGAGCGGTTTACAGTGTAAGAGACTGTACATATATAGCGATGGTACAATGTAAGGGAATGTACTATGCAGTTGAGAGCAAGTTACAATGCAGGGGACTGTACATAGTTTAGCATAGGTATTAATACAGCGGAAGACAAAACAGAATTACGGTGCAGGAGTCTGTACATCTACAGCAGCGATATTTATACAGTAAAAATACTGTTTGAGAGAATTAAAGAGTAAGATAGAGGTGGTAGGGTTTGGTTATTTGGGGGGGAGGGGTTCGAGAAATTTATCATAGAGGTAAGATTTGAGGGATTTCCTGAAGTAAGAGTAAGATGGGGCAGATGAGATGAGGGTGGTCAGGCAATCTGTCCATCTGCCAACTTGGAATGAGAGAGTTCTGTTAAGGAATCTTTTGTATGTGCATCCCTTTGGGGATGGGTAGGTAAACAGATAGGCATTGCGTGTACGAGTGGTGCCTGGGAACGCAAAGTGGTGAGAGAGATATATCGGTGACAAGCCAGTTAGGGTTTTGAAGCAGAGGCAGGCGAATTTGAAGATGATTCTCGCTTCTAGTGGCAACCAGTGAAGTTTTCTGTAGTAAGGGCTGATGTGGTCTGATTTTTTGAGGCCATAGATTAGGCGGACCGCAGTGTTTTGAATAAGTCTTAGACGTTTGATGGTTTTCTTGTAGGAGCCCAAGTATATAATATTAAAGTAATCTAGGGTGCTTAAGATTAGGGATTGGACCAGCAGTCTGAAGGAGAGGAAGTCGAAGTAGTGTTTGATGGTGCGGAGTTTCCAGAGGATATGAAAACATTTTTTGACCTGGGCATTGGTGTGATCTTCGAAGGTCAGGCATCGGTCTAGGATGACTCCAAGGATTTTGTTGGTGGGATTAATAAGGTAAGTTAGACCGTTGAGTTGTAGGGTGGTGGCCATTAATTTGTGGGTGGGACTTGCAAGGAAGAGTTTAGTCTTTTCTGGATTTAGTTTCAGTTTGAACCGAGTTGTCCAGTGTTCGACCATGGTGAGTACTGATGAGATGTGCTGTTCTGTTTCTTGTGATAATGAGGAGATGGGGATGACAATTATAATGTCATCTGCATAAATGTAGGATTTCAGTTTTTGGTCTGACAACATGTGACCCAGTGATGCCATGTAGATATTGAATAGAGAAGGTGATAGGGGGGAGCCTTGTGGGACTCCACAGGGGTTGGACCAGGTATGGGAATAGGCTTCCTCAGTGTGTACTTGGTAGGTGCGGTTTTTTAGGAAGCCTGTGAGCCAGGTTAGTACCTATCCCGAAGTGCCTATAGAATCTAGACAACTAAGCAGAATGTCATGGTCTACCAGGTCAAAGGCACTACTGAGGTCAAACTGGAGTAACAGAGCGTTGTTTCCCTGGGAGAATAGTTGGAGGAGGTAGTCAGTTAGTGATGTTATGATGGTTTCCGTGCTTTAGTTAGTGCGGAATCCAGACTGGGAGTCATGCAGGATGTTGAATTTTTCGAGGTGTGACATGAGGTTCTGGTTGACAAGGCCTTCCATAATTTTGAGGAAGAATGGTATGTTGGCAATGGGTCTGTAGTCGGTGGCTGTGGAGAGTGGTTCTTTGGGGTTTTTGATAGTTGGGGATATGAGGATGTGGCCGAGTTCCAGCGGGAAGTAGCCGGTGGATAGGCAGAGAGTGACCCAGTTGAAGAGCTCCACTTTGAAGGAGGGGGGAGCTATTTTCATAATAGAGGGTGGGCAGTTATCTAGTAGGCAGTTGGATTTGGAGTATAACTCTAGAAATAGGTTCCAGTCTGGGTTTTTAAAGCGATTCCAAGTCATGTAGGCGGTAGTACCTTCATTGTTTGGGGGAGGCAGATGGATTAATGGGCTAGTGTTTATAGTGGCGAGAGAGGCTTTTAAGTTAAGAATTTTATTGGCGAAGTAGTTGGCTAGGTTTGTTGGGGAGGGTGGAAGATCTGTGGGGGAGCTTTTATAAGAGTTGATGTCAAATAAGGAGTTAACTAGTTTAAAGAGTTTATTGCTGTTCAGGGATGGGGTGTTGATTGATTGGGCGTAGTATTTAGAGCGTTTCTCTTTGATCGTTCTTTTATATTCAGTAACTTTTTTTCGCCAGGAGTGTCTATAAGTGTCTGTGCCGGATTTGCACCAAATTCTTTCTAGCTTTCTCATTTCAGAGCTAGAAGGTTGGCGTCAAACCAGTTGGCAGATGAGCGGTGTTTTTTCTTGCAGGGTTTCAGTGGAGCCAAGTCGTTTAGAGTCTGGATGCTGAAGTTATTCCAACCTGGGATGAAATTGGGGTTTGGGTCTGTGTTGGGTGTTGGGTTGTAATGGGACCAGAATTCTTCAGGGTTTAGTTGACCTCTAGTCCATATTGTTTTTACTTTGTGGGTAGTTCTTGGCGGCTCCTTGATTTGTTTTTTGAGCCAGTGTAAGTAAAAGTTGCATCGGAGGTGGTCTGACCAAGGGGTGGTAGTCCAGGTTACGTCTTTAAAGCTTATGCTGGAGGAGGCAGGGATATTGGGGAGGAATGAGATCAGGTCTAATGATGTCCTTTAGTATGTGTTTTGGTTGGGGGTGGTTTAGAGAATCCCAGGGATGTTAGGATGGAGAAAAGATCAGAGATGTTGGAATTTTCTGTCGCCGGTGAGGAGGGTGTGGGTGCCAGCGGTGGAATTTGCGAGGAGGAATTCGTATAGATCTTCTTTAGCTTGGTTCCATTTGTTAGGGGGGGGTATAAAATATTGTAATAGTCAGGTTATCTTTACAATCTGCTTTGGATAGTTTGCAGGAGAGGATTTCCAGGTCTTTGGTCATTTTGGAGTCTAGAGTTTGGAATTGGAAGTGATCTCTGAGGATTATAGCTAGGCCACCTCCTCTCCTGGTATGTTATGATAGTGGTATGATTTTGTAGTTTATAGGAAGTAGGTCTCCAATGATGGTATCCTGATCGGAAATTAGCCATGTTTCGGTTAAGAGAAGAATGTCGAGGTGGGTTTCTTCTAGCCAGTCTTTAATCAGTTGGGCTTTGTTTTATGCAGAGCCTGTTGAAAATTAACAAAAAGATTTATTGCACATGCTATTTTTTAAGACCAATGATGAAAACACCACCCCAGCAAGGGCACGAATAGAATTAGAAGTAGTGCCTTGGGTGTTTGAGGTCTAGCAAGAAATCCATTTATTGTAGATTTGTCCTCAGTATCTATATCAATTAGACATTTCTTTAAGTTTCCTTATCTAGTTGACTTGGACACCTCCAGCATGCCTGACGCCTAAGTCATGTCCACCTAACTCACATCTCTCTAACGCATACTGATGCTCAAAAGTAGTCCTGCTTTTGCAATGCCTACATTTTAGGCTTTTGGTAGACACGTTTGGGCACTCAGCGGCATGCGATTCTGTAAATGGGTGTCCAAATCACAGCTACTACCATGCCACACCTATTTCTTAGGTGCAGCTTCTTCCGATAGGCATCCAGGAAATTGTGGATATCTATTTTCAGAATCGCGTTCAGCGTTTAGATGTCTAAGTTCCAATAATTGGACTTATTATCCACTTTATTTGGACGTCTTAAGTCGATGGATGTACACATTGTGGATGTTCTTTATATACCGCAATACCACAAGCAGTTCAGAGCGGTTTACAGAGGAAGAGACAGTATACAGACAGCGATGTTACAGAAAAGGACGTTCAAATTACATTAGTATGCCAAGAGTAGTCAAGATTTATCCGGAAGCATTTCAAAGATACAGCAGGGCAGGAAAGGAGTCAGAGAAATTTATCAAAGAGATAGGTTTTAATTGATTTCCTGAAGATTTGGTAGGTGGGTTCATTTGTGATGAATGTGGTTAGGCATTTATTCCATTTGCCTGCTTGGAATGATAGCGATCTATCAAATCTGGCCCTCAATATCCAGGTCTAATAGGGAGGACTGGTATTCAGAGCCATTACCTGGATATCCATGCGGGGGTCTAAATGAATGGAATGAAATTCTCTCTCTTTGGATGCAGTTCAAGCAGTCTGTTCAATCCTGAGGGTGCTGAAGCACCCACAAAGCTGGCTCCTGTGCACTTCCTTGTGCTACAAACAGAGGGATTTGAATGGGATGTAAAATATTCATCAAATATTCAGACGAGCCCCAGACTGTATTATTTACCTACTTCTAAAAAGAAACCTCAAGAGCTTGAACCAGAGCCAGATGCACTAAACAGGATCATAGGACCGTGTGGGTTCGCTCCCATCCGATTTTTAGCTGATTCTAACACAGCTATTGATGTAGTAAAAATTTTGCATGCAAATGATTTTTGCGGAGGTTCATCGTAATCCCCATCTCTCCCGTCCAATTGGTCACTGTAAGAGCGAGTCTCACACATGCGCAGAGCCGGCAGGGGGGATCCCCCAAAGCACCCTCCTGCCACTCAGCTGTTCAGGGCAGGAAACTTTTTGATTTTTTTTGTAATGGGCACAGATGCTGTGTATGTGTTACACACGCACAATATCTGCCCCCTTTAAAAAAAAAAAAAAAAAGCCCCTCCCTCAGCCAATGATTGCCCTCCCTGAAATTCTCCCAAAGAACCGGCATTCGGGACTGAACCTCCCCAGTGCCAGCAAAAATCAGCAGGAGATATGCCCACTCCCTCCTGCCTTGCCTTGGGAGGGGCCTTAGGATACTCCCTATGTATCACGTGATGCACGAAGGAGGGGAAGGCCCATCATTTTGGTTCGGTGAGCCTCAGAGCTGGAGGAACTGAGCCTCAGTCCTGCTCTCCTCACTCAGAAATACTGGGGGAGGGTTCAGGGGAGCATCCAGTGGCAGAAGGGAGTGGGTATCCCTCCTGCCTTTTTGGGGGGATCGGGGAGGGGATGGTTCCAGGGGGATGGCACCCGGCATGGGGGGTTCCATTGGCAGGAGGGAGTTGGCATCCCTTCTGTCGAAAAACACACAGTGAGTTGTTCTGTGAATCAAAGTTCGGATGCTCTGAATATTTCTTCTCTATTGGAAAAATTGGAGTCACAACTAGTTAATCTGGTGACCTTGTGCTTCTTATATTGGTGCAGAGCAGGAATGGCTTCCAGTATGTTTTCTAAGCACTGAGAGGTTGAATTTTGGGAAGTTCTGGAAGGATTTCCCTGGTTCTCACTATGAAAATTCATAGAAGAAAAGAGTTTGTTTTAAGGCCAGAGGTACTCCAGTTAGGAGCTCTTTTCGTTCTGAAATATTCCTGTGTGTGGTAAATGTATATTGATTTTATAGCTAGCACATTTTATTAGATTTTAATGTATTTTAGCAAATTGTATTTTATTCATTGATTGTATAATTTTTAATGTATGTGAACTGCCTAGAACTATGTGGTAGGGCGGTATATAAAAATAAAATAATAATTATTATTATAATTTTGATTGATCTGTTAAATATGTTTTTAAAATGTGCCTCAGTTCATTGCTTTCATTAACGGCAGGATGGGCGATGGGTGTATCTTTCTAGACCATGAATTGCTGAAATATACAATCGGTTTCTGTTGAAATGCTCTCTAGTGGGCTTTTGGGGGATCATGTAACGCAATGTTTCTTTGTGATTTTCCTATTGGATTCTCTAGTAATATTGAGGATTCAGAGGTTTTTTATTAGATAAATACATTTTCCTCTTTGGGTTATTGTACAAATGCCAGTACTTGAACTGTAAAATTGAAATTATCAATAAAAATAAAATTTAAAAAGCATAAATAAGTAATTGATCTTGGAGCTTAATTCTACAGGTAACTGGTGTTTCGTAGCAAGGAGAGGTGGCACGATTGAACCTGTTTCATAAAAGAAGAGCTTCACTGCAGTGTTTTAAATCATTTCAGGACTTTTCAGCACAGAGTTTCAGGCCATTATGGAAAGAATTATAATAGTCAATACAGCTAAATACAAGTGCAGGGATAGGGATGTGAAACCAAACACATCTGAGTTCCAAGATACAGATCTTAACTACTAATGCCAATAAATGTTAAATTGGGTTTCTTACATTTATGCATGATATAGGTGATTTCCAAAAGCCAGTTTCCTAGGCATGTGGCTATCTCCATCCTCCCTGCTCTGCTGGTTCTTACAATCGGTATCATATTGTATTATATTATAATTTTATTTATACATCATAAATGCATTGGAAAGTAAATGTGAGTTATGTTATTTATATAGTGTGATTTTCTGCTTTTTTTCCCCTTCTGTTCAATTTGACAAATTGACTCATTGCATCATCCAGTATTACAGAGATTTGTACGAGTTTCTCCGATTCATCAGAATTGAATACAATTTTTGGCATGGTACTGTTTAAAATTGAAAGGGGACAGATTCCGTACAAACATAAGGAATTTCTTCTTCATCCAGAGAGTGGTAGAAAACTTGAATGCTCTTCCGGAGTCTGTCATAGGTGAAAACACCCTCCAGGGATTCAAGACAAAGTTAGACAAGTTCCTGCTGAACCGGAACGTATGCAGGTAGGGCTAGTCTCAGTTAGGGCACTGGTCTTTGACCAGAGGGCCGCCGCGTGAGCTGACTGCTGGGCACGATGGACCACTGGTTTGACCCAGCAGCGGCAATTCTTATGTTCTTAGTGTAGACCGAGGCAAAGAATTCATTTAATTTCTCTTCTATGGCCTTGTCTTCCCTTTATCAAGATCTCTCTTCGCCTTCCTTATGCCTTGCATTTGACTTGGCATTCCTTGTTTTGTTTACAATTATTTTCAGTCGGGTCCTTCTTTCACTTTCTGAAGGATTCTCTTTTAGCTCTAATAGCTTCCTTCACCTCATTCGTTAACCACCCTGACTCGTTTGGGCTTCCTTGCTCCTTTTTTTAATACATGGGATATATCTAGTCTGGGCTTCTAGGATTGAATTTTCAAATAACTTCCACGCTTGATGTATATTTTGACCTTTGCAGCTGCACCTTGAAGTTTCTTTTTTATCATTCTCCTCATATTATCATAGTCTTCTTTTTTAAAGTTAAGTGTTGTTGTTATGGATTTCCTGTGCGAACTTATTCCAGGGATTATATCAGATCTGATCATGTTACGATCACGGCTATCAAGTGACCCCAACATCATTACCTCCTCACCAATTCATGAGCTCCACTAAAAACTAGACCTAGAATTGCTTCACCTCTTGTCGGTTTCTGAACCAGCTGCTCCATAAAGCAGTCCTTGATTTCATCAAGGAATTTTATCTCCCTAGCATGCCCTGATGATATATTTACCTAGTAGTTGAAATCACCCATTATTATTGTGTTACCCAGTTTGTTAGCCTCCCTAATTTCTGATAACATTTCAGCATTTATTTGTTCATCCTGGTCAGGCAGACAATAATACACTCCTATCCACTATCTTTTTCCCCCTTACATACAGAATTTCTACCCATAGGGATTCCAAGGTGTGTTTCTGCTCCTGTAGAATTTTGTAGTCCGTTCGATTCAAGGCATTCCATAAACATATAATGCTATACCTCCACCGATTCGATCCACCCTATCATTACGCTATAACTTGTACCCGGCTCAGGGGTGATATGATAGAGGTCTATAAAATAATGTGGAGTAGAAAGGTAGATGTGAAATCACTTCTCTCACTCTTTCCACCAATACTAGGACCAGGGGACATGCGATGAAGCTACTTAGTAGTAGATTTAAACAAACCAGAAAAAATATTTCTTCACACAACATATAATTAAACTCTGGAATTCGTTCCTAGGAAATGTGGTGAAATCAATAGCTTAGCTGGGTTTAAAAAAGGTTTGAATAATTTTCCTAAAAGGGAAGTCCATAGGCCATTATTGAGGTGGCATGGAGAAATCCACTGCTTATTCCTAGGATAAACAGCACAAAATCTGGTTTACTACTTGGGATCTAGCTGGGTACTTGGGGCCTGGGTTGGAAACACGATACTGGGCTTGATGGACTTTTGGTCTGTCCCAGAATGACAGCTCTTATGTTCATCATGTACAGGACAATCAATCCATTGTGATATCACGGATGAGTTTGAACTCTTAGGCATGGGTGGAATGAGGCAAAAGACTGTTCCAGAATACTATGCTGGCCAACACGGTCTGACAACTATGCTTTTCATTTTCTTTCTACCTAAAGCACTTAGTCAACCAAGTTGCCATATTTCAAAAATATTTACCTGACCGTAAATTACTCTGCTTTTCAGCATTTCATCTCTGACTTACTCCAGCTTCGTAAGTACCTGGTCCGCTCTATTTCTGATACCTTTGATCTCTCCTCATGTGCTGCGGCTGTGTCAGTAGCTATGCGACGTCTTGCCTGGCTTAGAGTTTTGGAGCTTGATGTCAACCATCAGCCATAGGTTGGCTAATGCAGCCCTTGTTTGGGGGTATGAACTTTTTGGTGCATCTTTGGACATGACTACCCAGAAGTTATCAGCCCATGAGGTAGGATACTCTGGTAAAGCCCAAAAAGAAACCTCTACCTCTCGTCCCTTTCAGACAAACAATCCTCCTATCAGAGACTTTTTGCTGCAAAGCTATGACCTCAAAGCAGGAGACAGAGACAGCAACAAACACGTTCAACAACAGCAAAACAACAGGCTGCCCCTCCAATATCTACACAATCTTTTTGACGTGTTTATTCAGAGCATAGTCAATGTCACCATTCTCAGTCTTTGCCTCAGCCCATCGGAGGGCCGTCTTCAGTTTTTCAAAGGTTATTGAGAAACTCATAACATCAAACCTTTGGGTCCTCAACATCATTCGTCAGGGCTACTCTCTCAATTTTCAAATCCTACCACCAGACCATCCTTCAAGTGAGTCTGCTTTGGATCCTGCACATGTCCTCCCTTTCTTCTCTGCAAGAGATTCAATCCCTTCTCCTGCTGAATGCCATCAAGGAAGTTCCCCTCAATCAGCAGAAGCAGGGATTCTACTCCCGTTAGGTCTTAGTTTCCAAAAAGACCGGAGGACTGAGAACCATCCTGGATCTCAGAGCTCTCAACAAATTTCTAGTCAAGGAGAAATTCAGGATGCTCTCCCTCACCCTGCTTTATCCTCTCCTCAATCAGAATGACTGGCTATGCTCCCTAGATCTCAAGGAAGCCTACATGCGCTCTGAAAAGAGAAGATGGAACTTCTATCTACATGGGTGTAGTCTACAGACCTCCAACTCAATCACAGCAAATTGATAAGGATCTGATTGTGGGTATCCAAAAGTTTGGAAGGAAAGAGGAGGTGCTGCTGTTGGGAGATTTCAACCTGCTGGATGCGGAATCGGAAAGAAGTAGGGAGATTGTGGATGCCTTTCAAGAGGCTCTACTCAGACAACTGGTGACGTAACCCACGAGGGGAAAAGCGATATTGGATTTGGTCCTCACAAATGGAGAGAGTATCTCTAATGTTCGAGTGGGTGCTCACCTGGGAAGTAGCGATCATCAAATGGTTTGGTTTGATATAATGGCTAAAGTGGAGAGCGGCTGCACGATAATTAAAGTCATAGATTTCAAATGTACGGACTTTAATGCAATGGGAGAGTACCTGAAGAAAGAGCTGTTAGGATGGGAGGACATAAGAGAAGTGGAAAGACAGTGGTCTAAGCTGAAAGGAGCGATAAAAATGACTACGGACCTTTATGTGAAGAAAATAAATAAAAACAAGAGAAAAAGAAAGCTGATATGGTTCTCCAAACTAGTGGCAGAGAAAATAAAGGCGAAAGAGTTGGCGTTCGTGAAATATTAAAAACCCAAGAAGAGGAGAGCAGAAAGGACTACAGGGTGAAACTGAAAGAAGCCAAGAGAGAGATACGTCTGGTGAAAGCACAGGCGAAAGAACAAATGGCTAAAAAATGTAAAAAAGGGAGACAAAAATTTTTCAGATATATTGGTGAGAAAGGAGGAAGATGAAAAAATGGAATTGCCTAGGCTAAAAGATGCTGGGAAACGATATGTGGAGAGTAATGAGGAAAAAAGCAAACGTGCTAAACAAATACTTCTGTGTTCATGGAAGAAAATCCTGGAAAAGGACCAATTTTGTCTGGCAAAGTTACACGAGAAAATGGAGTTAGATTCTAGCGCCGTTCACCGGAGGAGGGTGTTTATGAGCAACTTGAAAAACTGAAGGTGGACAAAGCGATGGGACCAGAACGGGATCCATCCCAGGATACTAAGGAGCTCAGAGAGGTTCTGGCGAGTCCTATTAAAGACTGTTCCAAGCGTGGTCAATTCAGTCACAGTCACCTGGCAGAACAATCACATGAGGCATCCGAGCACCAAGTAAAGGGATGTGTAGTGACATGTACGTTTGTGCATATGTGTGTCTGAAGAATGAGAATGCTTACATGCGATTGATGTGCAGGAGTGTTTGTCTGTTGTGAAGGTTAACTGTGTCACATAAATAGAGACCTCTTTAAAATGCAGGATGGAATGAAGAGGTCTGCTAGTACAAATGAATTGACTCCCCCCCCCCCCCACCCCAGTCATTAGCAGCGATATAGAAGCTTTCGATAAAGATGAAGATGTATTTGTGTACTTCCTAAGTGAAGAGACATTTTTTAACCCATAGGATATAGGCAAATTTCTTTGTAAAGAGGCCTAAGATTGCCTCACTGTCCGTTCTTTTTGGAAGCTAAATGGGGAGATTGTGGTGTAGTGGTTAACCTACAGCTTCAGCACCCTGAGGTTGTGGGTTCAAACCCTGGGCAAGTCACTTAATTCCCCCATTGCCCCAGGTACATTAGATGGACAGACAGGAAAAAATGCTTGAGGACCTGAATAAATTCATGTAAACCATTCTGAGCTCCCCTGAGAGAATGGTAAAGAAAATAAAATTCATTCATTTTGAAGTTATTCGGTCAGACCGCCCTTGAAATCTCTGCTGTGTACCAGAGGCAACGGAGCATAAGAAAGAGTGTCCCGTGTCCTTGTTTGCAGCCCCTGCTCCAAAGCTTCCAAGTTATTTGGTTCCAGCAGGGAAGGTTTTTTGGCATGTTTTATGAACTTACAACCCAGTTCGAAGTGCTATTCCTAGTCCCTGCTTCTACCCATTGAAATCAGCACTACAGGCCTTGGCCTTGTAATTTACCAGGATAGTGTCATCAGAAGACCAGGACAGGCCAAAATCTGCCTCCTTTAACTTGGCAGCTCTTAAGCACTCCATCTGAAGCATGAGCTTGCTTAGTCCCCCATAAGCCATCACTCTGCCACGCCCACCATGAGGCTCTGCACTTGTCCCTGCTACTTCTGGAGAGATGAATGGGAGGGGTGGGAGGGGAAGTATGTTAATTCAACTAAGGGGCTACATGGTAGGGATCGTACAAATGTATGCTTATCCAGGGCCCAACATAGTGTTTACATTTTAATTAGAATTTCATATAGTGCTCAGGGTTCTAGCCATCAGAGCACTTTACAATGTAAATAATATACCAGCCTTAGTTACATTCAATAAACAAAAGGGTAATTATAGAGAAGGAGAGAGAATCTGAGTCAAGAGAATTCCATTAATTATAGGAATCTTAGGCCACTCCCAGCGCATCCCAGAATGGGAGGAGCCTTAGGCGCCTAGGTCAATCAGGATTTTAGGCCCCTCCCCGGTGCATCCCATGATGCACCGGGAAGGGGAAAGCCCACCATTTTGATGAAGGTAGGCCTGTCGGCTGGAGACTGAAAGGGTCCCTCCAGCTGTCCAATTACAAAAGGTAGAAGGGGAGGGGGAGGGGTTCCAGCTGGGTTGAAAGGGTTCTGGCTGGCCTAGGGGGTGGGGGTTGGATGGCCTAATTTGGCAGGGGGTTTCGGGGTGGTACAGCTGGATGGTCTGGGCATCCCTTCTGCCGGTGATGCTGGTGGGAGGATTTGAGATGGTTCAGCAGGACGGACTGGGCATCCCTCCTGCTGGCGATGGTGGCAGGGGATTGTGGCAGTTTCTGGAAAAAAGGATTGGGCATCCCTCGTGCGATGATCGTTGCAGGGGGGGGGGAGGGAGACGGATGGACAGTTCCACAATTCTCTAACCGGCACTTATGACAGACGTCGGTTAAAGAATCATGGTTTTAGGCAAAGGACTGGTCCCTCCTATGCATAAAAGGTCTTGTTTTTGGCATTTGGGACTTTGGCAAATTTTATATTGGGTATAGGGCTTAAAGATATATGTAGTGGTGGTCTGGGCGATTAGAGGTAGGCCATCCTTGAACCCCCCACACACATTTTGGACATTTTTTTTGAGAATGGACATTTCCCTTGCTGCTTTCTTTGGGCGCTTAGGGCCTTAGGCCAAAAGAGGATTTAGCCTTTTTTTTATTATGTCCCTCTATGTGCATACATTTTTATTAATGTTTAGGTCAACTGACAGGTTTATATGGGTTTGGGGAAGATACTAGAAAATCCAAGAGTAATGACGATATGGCCAGATGACCTTTCCTTTGGGGGTGGGGGAGACAGTCAGATGTCCCTACTGAAAAACTGAAGGTAGACAAAGTCACAGGGCAAGACGAGATCCAACCCAGGATACTGTGAGCTCAGTTAAGTTCTGGGGGCTCCACTTAAAGATTAATAAATCCTTGGAGACAGGAAAGGTTCTATGGAATTGGAGAAGATCAGATGTGGTCCCACTCCACAAAACTGTTGATAAAGAAGTGAGAACACAGGTCAGTTAGCCTCACTTGAATGGCTGGAAAAGAAGTGGAAGTGCTCTTGAAAGAAAGGATAGTGGAATCTAATGGATTACACGGTCTGAGGTAACAAATTCATAGGTTAACCCAAGCAGCAGAATGAACCTTGCAATGGTCTTTGATAGAGTACGGTATGTACAGTACAGCAGATCTGGTGAACTGTAGCAAAAAGGACAGTCCCAGAAAGCAGTGAAATGTACATAAGAACATCAAGTTTCAAGTTTTATTAAAATTTGATAAAACGCTAATCATAAATTCTAAGCATTTGACAATTAAAAATTAAAATGGGGAACAATTAACAAACTTATTAGTAACACGACATTACTTACATTATTAGTGACATGATATTACTTACATGAAAACAACAGGATAGTAGGGAGAAATACAATTTTAAAAGAAGAGAGTACAATTAAGGTTAAAAACAAGAGGGAAATTGTAGGAATCATATTAATGTTGAATAAAAGTAAGACAGAATTTGGTAAAGGAAGGACCCAGAGTTCAATTAGCAATCATAAGCATCTTTAAATAAGAAGCTTTTAAGGTTGCCCTTAAATTTATCTAAATTTTGCTCAGCCCTTAAATGTGATGGTAACAAATTCCATATTGTAGGGGCTATAGTTGCGAATGAAGAAGCCCTACGAGTACTAATGATTTTTAAGGATGGGACATGAAGAAGGTGCTGTGATGCGGATCTTACAGTTCTCAAAGGATCATGAGGAATAAGATGCTTATGAATAAAAGCAGGTTCCTTGGTGTTCATAGTTTTAAAGGAAATTAAAGCAATTTTATAAGTAATACAGTGGTGGATTGGTAACCAATGTTCACTTTTTAACAAAGGAATAATGTGATCAAATTTTTTCTGTAAGCATTGGATATCTTGTTGGCAAACTCCTTTATGTAAGGAATTACAGTAGTCTAGTTTGAAAATTATGAGAGAGTGAATTAAAATGTTGAGACTGAAGATCAAGAATGTTAGCTAAGGATTTGATCATTCTGAGTTTTCAAAAACAATTCTTGGCAACTGCACTAATCTGACAGCGGTAGGACAGTTAAAGTAGCCTTGAGCCTACCTAAGTATGAGCGATGCAAAAAATAGATTAGATTAGATTTATTGTCAATTATTACACCAAGGATTTTGATCGAGCTAACAAATTTTATTGGTGTGACATTGATAGTTATTGGGGATGTTAAGTGAATATTTTCTTTCCAAGGAAAAAGGAGACAATTGGTTTAGCGAGAGCATGTTATCACAAAGCCATTTGCTAATCTTATCGAGTTTTAAGTTGACGAGATTGATGTCATTGGGATTGGATGCGTTGATGGGATGGAAAATCTGAATATCGTCCGCATAAACATATGCAGTAAGATGATGGATAAAGTAAGCAAAGGGGCCAGATAGATATTGAAAAGTAGAGGGGAGAGTATTGATCCTTGAGGAATGCCAAAGTTATTTTTAAATATAGTTGATGATGTGGTGTTAAAGGATACTACAGAGGTACGATTTGAAAAATAAGAAGAAAACCAGTCAAGAATTTGTTCAGAAATTCCAACGGTGGCAAGTCTTTGGAGAAGTAATGAATGGTCTATCGTATCATAGTTGGCTGAGAGATCTAAAGAAATATGAATGACAGATTTGTGTTGATCCAGATAATATTGTATGGAAGTGATGAGACCTAGTAGAGCATGTTCCGTTGAATGATTTTTGTGAAAACCAGTTTGATTGGGGTGTAAAGTATGAGTATGTTCAAAGAAATCAGATATCTGGTTGAATACTATTTTCTCAGTTTATTTTGAAAGAAATGGAAGATTTGAAATAGGTCTATAATTGGCGCAGTCTGAGGTGCTATCTTTACTGTTTTTGGTTGTAGGATAAATTAAAGAATGTTTCCAGGCTGATGGTATTGTTGCTCTGGTAAGGCTTTTGGTAATTAATTTAAGTATGAATGGGCCAAAGATAGAAAAATGGTGTTGTAAATGGAATCAAAATTTGAACCTTTGGGGTTTAGAGATTGCATAATGCGCTGAATATTGTTTAGAGAACAAGATTGAAGTGAGATCATGTTGCACATAAGTGGTTTGTGGTATTATTATCTGTATTATGGATGCTTTGAGATTTATTTTTTATTGAATTCCTTATGGTTTGGATTTTTGCTTGGAAAAAAGAGCCCGAGAGCTGGTCTCGATAGGCAGTTGTAACAATGGGCTAGATGGCCCGAGTTGGTTGCCCATGGAGAGGCAGCTTGGTAAGGTGGGTAGTTAGGGTAGTCAGCTAAAGGGGACAGCTAGAGGCACAAGGGAAACTCAACTTCCCAATCAGCGAGCCAGAGGGATTGGCAGGAAGGGAGGAGCAAAGAATTATGGGAGGAGGGTATAAGGACTCATGGCTCTGAGGCCCAGGGTTTTTGTACCTGTTCCTCGGAGGCAGCCTTCCCTCCCACCCACCCATGGGTCTGTGGATGAGTTTAGGGCATGTTTGGGGATGTCGCAGCTGCGGTAATCCCGAGCTACAAGGTTTTGGATCATCAGAAGATGACTGGTTATTCGGAAGTGAACTCATGCGAACGGTTACGCTTTGGGTCAGGTGACCCTTAAAAGGGGGCATGGAGGTCCATGCCTACCCCCCACGCTCATCGGGATGAGTGGCTATGGAGGTCCATGCCTACCCCCTAGGCTCTTGCTGACGTGGCAGGGTCAGGGGACTACAGTTCTGCATTGGTCAATTGCACAATATTTGTAGCTCGGGAGCTGAAACAACTGTTGATTGTTTTCTCAATACACAAAACTGTGGCCTGGTTTTACCATCAATAAAGTGTTTGTGGATTATTGTGTGTGTGTAGTCGCAATTACAAGGATAGTTAAACTCAGATTGTCGGGGATATAGAGCCTTGATAATTAGGGAAGAGGGAGTGGGGGTGGGGGATGGGGGTTGTAAGGCGCAACTCAGCCATTCCAGATCTGTATGTTAAAAGTTTGCCAGACTTTGGGCTGTGGGAGAGGAATTGCTTTTGATGTTTTGTTTTTGTTTGAAATGTGTCAGATTTTTTAGAACGGAGAATAGGGCTGAGGAGTTCTTTACTTGTGAAATACATTTTTATGTAATATTTTTTTCTTTTCCAGATTAATTGATTGTTTATAGATTTTTCAATATTCATTATATTTATCAAGATTGGATGGAGTGGGATTTGCTCGCCATTTCCATTCTAAGGAGCATAATTGACATTTAAGAAGAAGTGATGAATTGTACTAAGGTGTTTTTTTTTTTTGCTTTTTTGAAGAAATGATATGAGTTGAGACTGGGGCAATTTTGTCAAGGAGGGAATGGCAGGCTATGGTCCAGATCTCTATTTGTTTGGATCTTCCCGATCGAAAGAGTTGATGTCAAGTTGGAATAATGAAGTTATTTTTTCTTTAAGCTGTCTAAAGTCTCTTGTATGAATTGTTAGAGGTGGTGGTAAATTATGATTGGTTATGGAAAGAAAAGAAGTCGAAATAAAATAATGGTCAGACCAGGGTACTTGAAGTAATAAAGGATTAGAAAAGTTGGATTTATGAGATGATGGAATAAAGATCATATCTACTGTATAGTATGACCTTTTAAATGAGTAGGATCTGAAAACAAAGGGGTGAAGTTAAGGTCAGAGATGTGAATCCGGAAGTCTTGAGTTGAGCAGGAACCAGCATCTTCCAAATGAATGTTGAAGTCTCCTAATATTATGGGGAATTGAGATTGAATGACAACGTCTAATATTAAAGATTGGCAACGTTAAGCTAATATTAAAGTTGAATGGAAATGTCTAATATTAAAGATTGAACGTCAAGTTATTTTGGCTAATAGGTGGAGGAATGTAGAGTAGCAGTAGGTCTATTACTGGGTTAGTATTAACTTTCAAGTGGATGGAGTCAATGGACATAATTGCAGGAGGAGGAGTATTAGTAGTGACAGAGAAGGAGGATTTAGAGATGATAGCTAAGCCACCTCACCTTTTCCCTGCCCGATGGTTAAATGAGTATGAATAGCCAGAAGGGGTCACAAAGATAAAAAATGCCTCATCACCATTGCTTAACCAAGTTTCTGCAATACAGAGAATGTCAAGGGAGTTTTGTTGAATTCAATCTTTTAGAATATGATGTTTGTTGCGAATTTGTTGCGAGATCGTGAGTTGATTAAACCTAAGTTTAGAGATTTCTGTGGCCCAAATCAATTTCCAGAATGAATGGTTGGAGGGACTTCTTCAAGTAAGATCTCAGTCAACTGAGGTGGTTGGGGTATCATGGATTGATTGGGTAGTAGTGGCCTGTTACCCCGGAAGACTGGGATCTGTTGGGGTTGGGGTTACATTGCAGAGTAGGAGGAGAAACGTGTAAATAGCAGAGAGAGAAAGATAGACCAGAAGTAAAAGGAGAGTAGAGAAAAGCCACAAAATGTAGAAGAGCCATAAAATGTAGGGTGAAAATGTGGAAGAGGCTTTTTGTGAAGAATTAAATAAATAGTCCAAAATAGGTTGGAAAAGCAAGAATAGGAAGAGTGCCCTAAGTTGTGATCTTTAGGGCGAGGGGGTGCTCTGGGCAGGAGGGATTGGGCATCCTTCCTGCCGTATTTGTTCGGGGAGGGGGGGAGGGGGGATGGGACTGGCCGCCACAGCTGCTAAATTTATAGCAGCAGGGAGATGTCTTGCAGAAATAAGCTTAGCAGCCGCGTCTACTTACAATGCAGGCCAGCATCTCCCGCTGGCCTAGGGAGACGCGCAAGGCCACCTAGGTTCACTTAAGGCTACTTCCTGAGCACACCACGCCCACGTGGCCTGCCTTAGGAGTTTTTTTTTAAACGTGTCCCAATTGACTGGTTAGAATTTCTAGAATCTGGGCCTAAATGTCATATTTGCTGAAAGGGGATAAATAGCAGAGGCACAATCCTTGTTCAAGCAACTAGCTAATAGATTGATACATGGTTGCAAAAGTACTTCTAATAATAGAATGGCAAAATTGCAAAAAAGCTCTTTCAATGTAACAAAATAACTGTTACAATGTAGAAAAAATACTTATCTTGGAACTGGAATCGGTGGCTCTGTTCACTCTTTTCAGATGATCATGGATAAGTCTTGCTGTTTAAAAATTCTGCTCTTCCCGTATAGAAGCAAATAAGCCCGACTGGACCTCGTTCGCCAATTAGGCTTCTTCAAGATTTGTGCGTCTTCTTAAGACCTCTTCTGTTATTTCAATCAGGTCTGTAGTCAGAATTCTCTCTCTTGCTGGCTTCCCCAGTGCCCCTGTGCCACCAACTAATCAGAACAGCCTTACAGGGTCAGACCAAAGGTCCATCAAGCCCAGTAGCCCATTCTCACGGTGGCCAATCCAGGTCCCTAGTACCTGGCCAAAACCCAAGGAGTAGCAACATTCCATTATCTCAGAGGAAGCAAGATTCCGGAACCCCAAACAGTGCAACATTCCATGCGGAATCCCCAAAGAGTAGCAACATTCCATGATCTCAGAGTAAGCAAGATTCCGGAACCCCCAAAGAGTGCAACATTCCATGCAGAATCCCCAAAGAGCAACAAGATGCCGGAACCCCAAAGAGTGTAACATTCCATTATCTCAGAGTAAGCAAGATTCCGGAACCCCAAAGAGTGTAACATTCCATTATCTCAGAGTAATCAAGATTGCGGAACCCCAATGAGTACAACATTCCATGAGGAATCCCCAAAGAGTAGCAACATTCCATTATCTCAGAGTAAGCAAGATTCCGGAACCCCCAAAGAGTGCAACATTCCATGCAGAATCCCCAAAGAGCAACAATATTCCGGAACCCCAAAGAGTGCAACATTCCATGCAGAATCCCCAAAGAGTAACAAGATTCCGGAACCACAATGAGTACAACATTCCATGCGGAATCCCCAAAGAGTAGCAACATTCCATTATCTCAGAGTAAGCAAGATTCCGGAACCCCAAAGAGTAGCAACATTCCATGCTACCGATCCAGGGCAAGCAGTTGCTTCTCCCATGTCTGTCTCCAGGAACTTTTCCAAACCTTTCTTAAAACCAGCTACGCTATCCACGCTTACCACAACTTCTGGCAATTCATTCCAGAGTTTAATTATTGGTTTTAAAATTATTTCCCTTCATCGAGTGTCTCCTAGTCTTTGTAATTTTGATGGAGTGAAAAATTGATCCACTTGTGCCCTTAGATTAATAATTTCATACCACTGAATAGTGGGTCAGATATGCCCAATGCAATAAAATAAAAAGGTAGTGTTAAACAATAGCTTTGATATCAAAGTCAATATAAAAAGTTTAGTTTCAACTTTATTCTACACAAAAAATAAATAAATAAAATTAATCTACCTTTATTTATTTTTCAAATCCCCTTGATATCAAAGTATAATCAATCTCTGCTCTTAATCCACACATTCATAATGAGAGTAATCTACAGTTAGTATAATTGGATGTAATAACTAAGGTATATTTATTATTCTTTTTAAAAGTGCTGTGCTCTTATTTCCCCCCACCCACCCACACACACTCCATTTTCAGTGCAATATTAACGATAACCATAAGATGGCAGTGCAGGATTAATATTTGTTAACACTGATAGATTTGTGGCATATAGTAGCACTTTTTTCCCCCAATTTCAAAACAGAAGAAATGCAACGGAAACTCTATTTTCTCTGTTCAAAGACAGGTAGAACAAGAGCAGGAAAGAGTTAGAGAAAACTATCAGAAAGGGAATGGAGGAAATGGATAGAAATAGCCGTCAAGTTAGAAACAAGAGGAATGATGAATATAGGAAAGCAGATCATATGTCCTAACTTAAGAATATGATCAACCAGATACAAAAGGTCCAGGATGAATCACTGTCAATGATGATGAAAAGAAGCCAATATAACAACAGTATGGAAAAATGAAGATGCTTTATTGGATGAAAATGGACCCAGTATGGCCAGGCTTTGGTAGTTGCCTGCAATGCATCAAGGTATTATTTCTACAAATGAAATAAACTACCTAATTATATGCATGTCTATGATTAGATATGTGCAATTAAAAATTAAGAAACAAGTAAAAAACACAAGCTGGCTTTTACAAAGCCGCGGTCAAGGTAAATTCTCCGAAGCTCACAGAATTCCTATGAACATCAGAGCAATTACTTTGCTAGTCTGTGGAAGAAACCTCAACCGGAGCTTTGTAAAAGGAGCCCATAGTGGTGTAAAAATTGTATGAATCATTATGGATAAATTACATAAATCATGTCAAACTATATAACATCATATAAAACAATTATATAATGTAATATCCAATGAAAAATCTTAAGTGAACACTAAAAAACAAACACTTTACAAGTCTAATAACATAATGTAAGTTCTAAACATCAAAGATTAAAAGTATCTACAAAGAATTATTAATGGTTGAGCTTTAGTACTTTACTCTACTGACTAAAGTACAATTTATACAAAAAATGTCAAAATGGACTGCTTTTCAGAGAAACCAGATACACATAATACTATATGGGGTGCATATAATATTTAGTTGAGCTCTCAAGTGGGAAATCCTATCGACTCTTGAACTATGCTTTTTATATTCTTATATTTCAGAAGAGGGGGGAAGTGGAGGGAAGGGGGAGGGTGGATTATTGAAGGAATAAAGACAACTTGATATCTTTATTATGTATTAAGAAATAAGATACATTATGAATTAATGTATTGCTCTATCTTTGACTATATAAGCTTGATGTTTTTAAAATCTATTCAAATTATTTAATAAAGCATTAAAAAAAAATGGTTGAGCTAAATTTAATCTTGGAGGACCAAGTTTATCAAGTTTATTAACAAAATTTGATTAATCGCCTATTATAATCACTAAGCGATGTACATAACAAAAATATAATAAAGTAAAAAGGGATTAACAATTTAACAAAAAACATTTAACTTGAACAAACATACAGTTGGGAAGGAAAAGATAAAAGTTACAATTTTTGTTTGGGGTAGAATAAAGGAAATGACAATAGGTAAAGTGTTAAAGAGATTAAAAAAAAAATCAAAAACATTTTGATTTCAAGTCATTAGAGAAAAAGAAAGAAAAAAAATATCACATTTTATGGCCACTGGATTTCAGAAAGGGTCTATTTGATATGGGAAAACAAAGATTACTATAATGCCACCAGGCTTATGCTGCACTATACACCAAAACATGGAAGAGATAGTCCCTGCTCGAATGAGCTTACAATCTACTTGAGACGGACAAACGGGATCAAAAGGTACATCTATATATAGTGCCCAGGTGGGGGAATTACAGAGGAAATGATAAGACAAATATTGGTGCTTAGCAGTTGAGTTGGAGTTTGGAATTGAAAGCAACTTCAAAAAAGTGGCCTTTGAGTCTAGATTTGAAGACTGCCAGAGACGGAGCCTGAAGTATCGAGTCAGGCAGTTTATTCCAGGCATAAGGTGTAGCAAAGTAGAAGGGACGGAGTCTGGAGTTAGCTATAGAGGAGAAGGATAAGAGAGACATACCCGATAAGTGGAGTGTTCATGGGGAGTGTGGAGAGAGGAGAGATACTGAGGAGCTGCAGAGCAACTAAACTTATAGGTCAGTAGGAGGAGTTTGAATTGTATGCAGAAATGGATAGGGAGCCAATGAAGTGACTTGAAGAGAGGGCTTGTGTGGACATAGCGACATTGGCAGAATATGAAGCGTGCAGCAGAGTTCTGAACAGATTGAAGGGGAGAGAGATGGTTTAGCGGAAGACCAGTGAGAAGCAGGTTGCAGTAGTCTAGGCAAGAGGTGATGGTATGGTTGAGGGTTTTAGCAGAGCGCTCAGAAAGGAAGGGTTTGATTTTGACGATGTTGTGGAGAAAGAAACAACAGGTTTTGGAAGTCTGTTGGATTTGTCAAGAGAAGGACAGAGATGAGTCAAAGATTACCCTGTGGTTACAAGTCAACGAGACAAGGATGATGAGGACTTTGTCCACAGAAATAGAGAATGGGGGAAGAGGAGAGGTGGAAAGATAAAGAGCTCAGTCTTGACCATGTTTAATTGTAGATGGTGGTGAGACATCCAGGTAGCATTGTCAGACATACGGACCTGAATGTCTGTCGAGATTTTAGGTGTCGAGAGATACATCTGCGAGTCGTCGGTAAAGAGATAATAGTGGAAGCTATGTTAGGAAATTAGATCACCAAGGGAAGACGTGTAGATGGAAAAAAGATGTGATCCCAGGACAGATCACTGAGGTACGCCGACCAATAGCAGGATAGTGGTAGAGGAGGATCCATCAGAGCATATGGCAAAAGTGCTATGGGAGAGAGAGGAAGTACTGACACAGCTATATCTCAGTTGTTACCAAACCAGGCAGTGGAAAGAACCCACAGAAAATCTAGCCGTCACAAGCATTTGGAGAAAAAAAGCCTCATACTTAAGTAGCAGCATAAATATAGAAACTTCTAGCTGCCTTAAAGTTTATCACTGGCATAAAAAAAAACTCCACAATGAAGGAAGCACACCATGAGATAACAAAGCCCTGAATCCCAAACAAAGACCATGTATCGATGAGTAGGTGGTGATTTACCATGTCAAAAGCTGCAGATAGATCAAGGAGGATGAGGATAGTGTAGGGGCCTCTGGATTTGGACAGAAGAAGGTCACTGGAGACTTTAGTAAGGGCAGTTTCTGTAGAATAAAGAGTGCAAGAATTCCCAACTTCAGTGGCCCCTCCCCTTGATACTCAGTCATATCTTAGAGGAGAAGGAGGGAGGGTTAGTGTGACTACATTCCCCTGCTGTCCATGGAGAACCCCTGCAACTGCACTTTCTCCGTAGACAAGCAGGGGAGATGTAGTCACACTTGTTGGTGAGTCCCTAGCTACTTGTTGTAGAAAGGGGTGGAGGTGATATATTAAGGAGGAAAATAGAGTGGTGAGGACAGAAAGTTGGAAAGTCACAACTGATCTCATGTCTTGGTATAAACCGAAAAGGGGTTGCAAAGAAGGGACTAGGATAAAGATGCACCGTATAAGGGTCCACGGTGGAGGCCACTGAACAAGTTGTTTCGAAGTGGTGTGTAGGTTAATTTTACCTTGATCCAGTCTTTCTTTCCTTCTCCATTGCCCCTCGATCCAGTCTCTTGTAGACAAGTCAATGAAGCCATCCGCTCAAAGTGCTGCGACGGCGAAAAGAGCAAACAGAATGCTAGGAATGATTAAGAAGGGAATCACAAACAGATCAGAGAAGGTTATCATGCTGCTGTACTGGGCCATGGTACGCCCCCCCCCCCCCCACCTGGAATACTGCATCCAACACTGGTCGCCGTAAATGAAAAAGGACATACACTTCTCCCTCGGTATTTATGGGGGATAGGGGTCAAACCGGACCGTGGAGTGTGAAAAACTGTGAATAACTTCTCGTCCTGCTCTGACCCACCTTCGCCTCCCTCCCACCTTCCTGGCCTTACCTGGTGGCCTAGCGGCCTTTAGGGGCAGGAGCAAACTTCCTACACTCCTGCCCCATGCAGATCGACAATAAGAAATGACTGCCGTGAGTTCCCGTAGTCTCTCGAGACTATGATGGAGCTCACGGCAGCCATTTCCTATTGGTGATCTACATGGGGCAGGAGCGTAGGAAGTTTGCTCCTGCCCCGAAAGCCCGCTAGACCACCAGGTAAGGAGTAATCTGTGAAATGCTGTATTTTAATTCCTTTAGGGAGGCGGGAAGGTCCTAATCTATGCTTCCCCCCCCCCAAAAAAAAAATCACTGATAATCGAAACCGCAAACCCCGAAACCGTGAATAGGGAGGGGGAAGTTTATACTACACAAAATGGTCCAGAGAAGAGCGACAAAAATGGTTAAGGGACTGGAGGAGTTGCCGTACAGTAAGAGGCTAAAGAAACTGAGCCTCTTCTCTGTTGAAAAGAGGATACTGAGAGGGAACATGATTGAGACATTCAAGATACTGAAGGGAATTGACCTAGTAGAGAAAGAGAGTTTGTTCACACTCTCCAAGGTGGAGAGAACGAGACGGCACTCACTAAAGTTAGAAGGGAAAAGATTCTGTACAAATGTAAGGAAGTTCTTCTTCAACCCGGAGAGTGGTAGAAATCTGGAACGTTCTTCCTGAGGCTGTTATAGGGGAAAAGACCCTCCAGGTATTCAAATAGGGGAAAACACCTCCAGGGATTCAAGACAAAGTTAGACAAGTTCCTGCTGAACTTGAACATATGCAGGTAAGGCTAGTCTCATTTAGGGCACTTGTCTTTGACCTAAGGGTCGCCGCGTGAGCAGACTGCTGGGCACGATGAACCACTGGTCTGACCCAGCAGTAGTAATTCTTATATTCTCTCTCCCACTACAGTTCAGCAGTACCTTTCCTTCTCCATCCCCAAGATCTAGCAGCATCTCTCCCTCTCTCTTTTCCTTCTCCCTAGATCCATCAGCACATCTCCCTCTCCCTCCCTCAGCCCAGCAGCACCTCTCCATCTCAGCTCCCCTCACCCAGATCCAGCAGGGGATAGAAAGGGTTGTTACTGGCCCTGTGGCTAGACGAGGGATGGGTGGCTGCTAGATCCAGTGGAGGGCGAGGGGAGGGGGGCTAAGAGAGATAGTGCTGGGGGAAAAGGAAGAAGAGCTGCTCGGTGCTGCAGTAGATGATGCGAGCATTGGGTGATGAGACTTAATTTGGGGCTCTGTCCCTAGCTGATCTCCGGGTCTCTGAGCATATATTTTTTTCATAAAAATTATAGGCCCCCTTTTATTATGCTGTGTTAGGATTCCTATGAGCGTCAGTGCTTTTACCGCCATCGCTGGCACTAAAAAGACCCCTATTGTTGTGTGATAAAAAGGGGCCACAGTAAAAACCCATTTATTTCAACCTATATTGATTCTGTGTGAAAGGGACGTCAGAAAGCTTATGCTTCTGATTCTACTCCTATACAGTATACTTTTTCCCTTTACATGGTTGAGAGTATTTTCTCTCTGTTTGTTTTTTGTTTTTTTTGACATAGTAAGTAATTTAGAGAAATAAAACCTGAGTGTTTTTTTTTAGTTTGTTTGCTGTAAAAGTCTTTTTCGAGCATTGCACAATATTTAGAGTTACCAGATGGCTTCAAGGTAATATATAGAAATAAAAGATTGGAGGTAAAGTCCAGATGTCTCAGTCTGTCTTCCTTTTTCTGGTCACCCTACACAATATGGTGAGATTTCTTTGAGAAGCACTCTTCCAGTTGAAATTCCATTGGGAATGCCTCTTTACATTCAGTGAAATATATTAGTGAATGGTTATGAGTTTTTGATTTGGTGAACCCTGGTTATTCTTATTCTGAAATTAAGGTCATGTTATGCCTTCATAAAATAGGGAAGCTTTGATACAAGTGTCCTTTAATAAGATTACAGGCCACCACCGGCTTTTATCTGACAACGTTAGAAAGTTTTAACTTATAATAATGTGGAAGCTTTTGAAGTTGATAATTTGTACTACATCTCGAGAGATTCCAAGGTTATGGCAAATGAAGGTGAAATGGATAAAATGGTGTCACCTGATAGTTTGAATGTTTCGCAGTTTCTAGAATCATCTAAAGATATAATAGATAAACGTGCAACTCTTCTTGTGACTTTTAAGACAGAGTTGGAAAAACATGCTATTTTAAAATTGTATTTTGCGAAAAAACAGGAAATGTTTTGTGGCCAACGGGTGATAATTTTTCCTGACGTCGCTAGACAAACTCAGTTTAAAAGGAAGCAGTTCCTTCAGCTAAAGCCTAAGGTTTTGGCAGTTGGAGCTACTTTCTTTTTGAAATTTCCATGCAAATGCCTCATATCGTATGGAAGTGATAAATATGTGTTTTATGATCCAGTCCAGTTAGAAGACTTTGTTAAACAGAAACCTTTGTTGAAAGTTTAGTTACTATTACTGATTTTATTTTTGGAGGACGATGTATATAAATATAAATGCCATTTTGCCTGTCTTTAGATGGTAGATTGATGGATTTGATTCTTTTTTCTTTCCTTTCCTTTTTTTAAAAAAAAGGTACTGGCGACCATGATAATGTGGACTAAGACACGGTTGATAATTGCCTAAGTTTTTTATGTTCTCTATATTGAGTTTGTTGTGGTCATTCATGAATATTTGTTATTAATGTATTGTAACAAATAACCAAATAAAGAATTAAAAAAAAAAAAAAAGAAAGTTTTAACTTGGACTGGCGAGATAAATGCCCCAATCCTCATTGTTCCTATGAGCTTTGGAGCATTTACCCCACCTGCTCTACCAGAGCTTGATAAAAGAAGCCCCACTTCTCTAGGGTGACTCTTCCTTACAAGAGGCAGGAGTAAAGACTTTGTAGCCTGAAAGCAAATGCCTGTCACACACTGAACATCCCCATTTGTTTTTTTCTCACAGAATTTTGCTCTTGAGGTCAAAGTATATTGTGAATCAAGGTTAGTTTCAGTGCTACTCTCAGAGAGAAAAGTGCCCAGACTAGTGTTGGCTAGTTTCCTAAAAACAGAAAATATAGGGGGACATTTTTTTTTATATTATGTCCAAATCCGAGTTTGGACGTTTTGCAGAACATGCACAAAAATCCAGTAGCGAACCTGACCATTTTTGAAACAGAAATACATCCTTTTGATTCGAAAATGTCCATCTCTCAGAAGTGCTTGTCCTCAGTGCATCTATCTTTTTGAACCATTTTCAAAAAAGCACAAAACAAGCCATTGGGATGTGGGAGGGGGGCCAGCCTTCGTAGTAGACTGGCCAGACAGACATCTACCTTAGGAGGCACTGCAGGGAACTTCAATAAAAAGGCCCAGGTACACGTCTCACCATAAGCCCCTTATAATGAATGGTGAACCCTCCAAACCACACCCCAAAACCTAGTGGACCCAACTGTATCCCACAATAGCATCCTTCCCTTTGCCCTGACATCGTTCCCAGAAGAGAAGTCAAAGAGAGCACCAAAGTAAACAAGTTAGGGGGGAAAGCAAGGGGTGCGGTGGGATTTGGGGACAGAGAGAGGGAGGGGTGCCGTGCCCTTAGAAAGGCTGCACCTGGGGCGCACCGCACCCTCCTTCCTACACCACTGTGCACTGGGTGGATTTTGGACAGCTCATATATTCTACCATATGTAGTAGTAATTAGTGGGATATGGGCCTGAGTTCCCATCTCTATACTTCGCTACACTGTCCACTAGGTTACTCCAGGAACATCTGAAGGTATTATTCACAGTCAGGTATATACCGTTTCATTCATTTCTGAGAAGGGTAGGAGGGGAACAGTGGCCAATGGGAGAGTGTGTGTGGGGTCTTAAGAATAGCATTACTGGGTTAGACCAATGGTCCATCAAGCCCAGTAGCCTGTTCTCACGGTAGACAATCCAGGTCCCTAGTACCTGGCCAAAACCCAAGGAGTAGCAACATTCCATTATCTCAGAGTAAGCAAGATTCCGGAACCCCAAAGAGTATCAACATTCTATGCGGAATCCCCAAAGAGTAGCAACATTCCATTATGTCAGAGTAAGCAAGATTCTGGAACCCCAAAGAGAGCAACATTCCATGCAGAATCCTCAAAGAGTAGCAACATTCCATACCACTGAGCCAGGGCAAGCAGTAGCTTCCCCCATGTCTTTCTCAATAACAGACTACAGACTTTTCCTCCAGGAACTTGTCCAAACCTTTCTTAAAAACAGCTACGCTATCCGCTCTTACCACAACCTCTTGCAATGCGTTCCAGAGCTTAACTATTCTCCAAGTGAAAAAAAATTCCTCCTATTGGTTTTAAAACTATTTCCTTGTAACCATTGATTGTCTCCTAGTCTTTGTAATTTTTAACAGTCATCTGGTCAATTTGGGTACCTTATTTTTTTTATTTATTTTTGTTAACATTTATTCATTGTTCCAAATTCTGCCCTGGACGTTTTCTAAAATTTTTGATTATTAAGAAAAATGTCTAACTCATAAGCCTGCTCTAATTCCATCCAAACCACATGTCCAACATGCCCCATTCAGATTTAAATGCAATGCAGATAACCACCCTAGAAATAAGTCTGTGAAATGGGTTTTGAAAATAGCCAATTGGAAGAGTTTGGCAAGAAAAACTTCCTTCTGCCCCTTTATGCCATATTTGGGTGCTTTTCTTTTTTGAAAATGAGCCCCGTAATCTCTTATAAAGCCATTTCTAGCATTTCTACTTGTTAGAGAAAGATGCCAAAATCTAAATAAAATGTTTGAGCCTTGAGCGGTGTGGCTGAGGTTCAGAAGATTTTAAAAAGTTTTTGTCTTGAGGTATTCGGTTGGTGAAAGTCTGTAAAATTTCTCTGAACATACAGTATTGAAAGTAGTTTTCTGTGACTCTTCACCAGAGGCTGAACTGCCAGCTTCTAAATGCAAAATGTTGCCAGTTTTATTACTTAAATATTTGGCTAGTGAATAAAAACAGTATTTTCAGAGTGTTCATGGAATGACTTTGTTTTGTATTTTTACATTTTTCAACGATTTTGGAGAAATTGTTACAATGTTTGACCCTCATTCATTTACTTACATAAATAAAATTCTTATAAATATTTCTTTATAAACAGTATAAATAGCTTTCCAACATAAATACACTGATGCATGGCATGAATTTGCAAGACGCAGTGGCACAGCTGGTTCATCAGTCTCTGACACCTGGTTCCTGGCGTTCTGAATACAGCAATCTGACAGCTTCAAGAAAATAAAGTACAACCAAAACTTGTAAGCAACGGCAACACATCTCCTCATACCGGCAATTAAAAGGGTTTCTTTATTTCAGCTGGCTGATGTTTGATGGGATATTAAGGAGGAGGCGAGCTGTAGCTGTCTCTGAAAAACCATTGTCTATGTTATAACCCTGAAACGAAGAAAGAAAAACAGAGGTTAATATTGCCCTCATTCTTTGATCTCCGATGCAGTCTTCAGTCTCTCTCTCCCCCTCCCCGAACTCCCCAGCAGCACATAAGGATGGATAATTCACTTCCCTTTATCACCTGGAAACAGACCCAGCACATCACTCTCTAACTTATTTACAAAATAAAAATCCATCCAGGCAATAGTGATCAAATAAAGAACTCCGGTATACAACGGCTCTGACCCTGACAAGAATCCATAAGTCTGGTCAGTTCTCTCTTTGGTTATCTGCTCTTTCCGCTTTATCCAGTGTTATGGACTGGGAGTTTACTTCTGTCCCTCTTTGCATGGAAGCAAAATCCTTATAGATGCCTCTAGTGCAGGGGTGTCAAAGTCCCTCCTCAAGGGCCGCAATCCTGTCGGGTTTTCAGGATTTCCCCAATGAATATGCATGAGATCTATTTGCATGCACTGCTAATAGATCTCGGCCCTGGAGGAGGGACTTTGACACCCCTGCTCTAGTGCAAAGACATTGGAACAGCATTTGACCCCTGTTTATATAAGAACATAAGTACTGCCATCTCCGGATCAGACCTTCGGTCCATCAAGCCCGCTGATCCGCACACGCAGAGGCCCAGCCAGGAGTACACCTGGCGTAATTTTAGTCACCCATATCTCTCTATGCCTCTCATAAGGAAATGTGCATGTAGTTTGCTTTTAAATCCTAGAACGGTGGATTCCGCAATAACCTCCTCTGGGAGAGCATTCCAGGTGTCCACCACTCATTGCGTGAAGCAGAACTTCCTGATATTTGTCCTGGACTTGTCCCCCCCTTAGCTTCAGTCCATGTCCTCTTGTCCGTGTCACATTGGACATTGCAAATAATTTTTTTTCCTGCTCTATTTTGTCGATTCCTTTCAGTATTTTGAAAGTCTCGATCATATCCCCTCGCAGCCTCCTTTTTTTAAGGGAGAACAATCCCAGTCTCTTAAGTCATTCCTCGTATTCCAAGTTCTCTATAATATTTTACCTGATTGTTGTTGTTGTCTGGGTGGACAGAACTGACATTTCAGCCATCATGCTCTGGTTTTCCTCAGGGTCTGCTGCCACAGCCGATGGTTGAAGCATCAGTTCTTCCTACCCAGACATGGACAACTGCACCAATCATGTACTGCCTATCATAAAGTCTAAGCGGTTTACAAAATAAAATTAAAAATAATTGATTATAAAAGGAGAGTTAAAACCAGAACCAAGTATAAACAACAAAAATCTGAAAAAGGGAGGAGGAAATAAGATTACATTGTTATAAAAAAATAAATAAAAAAATAAAGGGAAGGAAGAAAAGAAGAGGGGAAAAACATTTTTTTTTTTTACTATCGACGAAGAGGCCCTCTTATATATTGAATGTGTCTTTGAACAGAAACATTTTAAGAAATGATTTGAATTTTGGTACATGGTCTTCTTGTTTGAGATGATTTGGAAGGGCATTCCATAAGGTTGGTGCAACAACCGAAAAAATAGTTGTAAACAATATGGCGAATTGACGGGATGGAGAGAAGATTATGTTGATACCAGCAATGGAAGCCTAAGAGAAAATATATTACCTAACCACATCACAAACCACAAGAGGAGAAACCCTCTGCAAAGGTGCTACAATACATGAGCTTCTGTAAAGGTGATATAATACATTAGCTTCTGTAGAGATGTTACCATAAGGAGTTGGGAGGTGTTATAATACTGAAATACACAGTTATTAATACCGGCATGGTTATGCCATAATCCATCATCATACTTATATGCACATGTTTATACCACATGTAATACTTGGCTTCCTATTGCAGCTAAATACACTATACGCTTTTTACATCCCTCTTAAGGAGGTTGGCCATTTCAACTACATAGAATCTGTTTACAAGCATCCCTGAAAGTTCTAGTTTCCTTTCTCTGTCAACTTCATAATTCAAAGCCCCAGTGTTTTGAAGTTGATGTTAAATCTTAACCTCTATTATTCTTTATCCCAGTCTTGCTAGTTTTTAGGTATGTCGATATTAAATAAAATTATTTTTTGTCCTCTGTTTTTTTTCTTTCTAGGATTCTGGGCTCTCTAGAGAAAAGCCTTACGTACAGTGCTGCATCTCTCCAGTAGCACTACAGAAATTAGTAATAGCAGGATTTAAATATTACTCAGTTCCTCACACACCTAAACCAGGAAATATGTCAGATTTGCTGCTAGCAGAGGGCTGTGAGCAGTTATACACAAGCAGTAAAGCAAATTATATTAAAAATGGAGTTTAAGAACCCTGTGGTTACTCTATCGAGGTGATATTTTGTAATCTACTATAAATACACGTTGTATAAAAACAGGAAGTAAAGAAACTGTAACAGACTGGACTGACATCAGACTAAAACACTGCTTCTCAACTCAGTGCTCAGATCACACCAAGCCAGTCAGTTTTGCAGAATGCCCATGAATATGCATGAGATACATTTGCATACAATGGAGGTAGGGCATTTAAATTTATCTCCTACATATTCATTGTGGATACAAAAACCTAACTAGTTAGGTGTGTCCCGAGGATTAGCTTGAGAACCCCTGAGCCAAGGAAATGATTTACAGTTTTTAAGGAAGTCCATCTCAGTCATCATGCAACAGTGACACCCAGTGTCCAAGCCTGGTGGGTACATGTCCCATGGGCCACAGAGCACTGAGGACTTTTGATGGGGGGAGGGCTGCAGATGAGGGAAAATTCCTGGATGTCATCTGTTAAAGACGTGTTCCTTAGAAGCAGGTGAGGACAGCAAAGAGCCATTTAATCTCTGCCCAATGGGCAAGAGAAAACATGAAAAGTGTCTGGTATCATTTTCAGAACACTGCCAATTTACTTAAGAGAGGAAAGAGTTCTAGACAAATTTAAGAGCAAACTTAAGGGCTTCCTTTTTAAAGATGCTTTTAGTGATTAACTGAATTTCTTATGTTTTTAATCTCTCCTTAAATTACAATTAATTTCTTCCCCTTTTCCCAATGTGTTATTAACCTTAATTGTTTCTTTTATATTCAATTGTATTTCTTCCTGTAACTTTCCCATTGTTTGATCTTGTATGTAAAAATAGTCTTGTTAGTCATGTTTTATTATGTTATGTATTTAATGATATTTTAATATGTTTAGTAATAATTTTGTTAGTCATGTATGTTTCCCTTGACTTTGTTAGTTTTAGCTGTACATCGCTTAGAATTTGGAATAGGCGATTAATCAAATCTTATAATAAACTTAGAAACAATACTAGCAGAGGGAAGGCAATATCCAAGGAATTAACTCAGTTACCTATTATAAATTGTGCCCCATTTCAGTCCTTTGCTGGCACAACTAATTTACATTCTTACCACCTTGACTTCTAATGTGAGTGCAGCCAGAGAATGACAAAAGGAAATTTACCTTAGCACCACTAGGTGGCAGTGGTCTAACATCCCAAATTGGTCATGGCACCTATTCGGTCCAGTTTCGTCCCAAAGCAGCCCTTTGAGGATGATCCCTTCTTGCTGCTGTTGGTGCTTTTCCGTTTCTTGATGTTGGGATAATTGTTCAACGCTCGGGCCCAAGTTCTTTGTGACCTGGAGTCGATGTGCAGGTCCCTCAGTAGCCGTGACTGGGACTTCAGGCTTCCAACCTTGTTGCTTCTCTCTCTAGAGGCCAAGTATTCAGCAAGCTCTTTATCCAGGATACTGCGCAGCGACTGCAGGAGAAGACAGAAGAAACGCCCACAAATCCCACATATTAGAGAATGTGAAAATGAACAACAACAAAAAAATCTGCTACAAGTTCTGTTTCTGGCAATTTCTTGTCTCCCCCATTAAAGAGCAAAGTAAAAGGAATCCATAAACCTTATCCATGTGTTTCAGTTTGTTTAGTTATGTTTGTCTTATTTATTTACTGTTATTCTCCTTCCCTTCTTATTTTTTTTTTTTATTGCAAGCCACTTAGATTTTAAATTTAAATTTTTATGTTTGCAGAATATTTAATAAATTAAATTAAACCAGACAGAAGCTGAGATGACCCTCCTGAGAGAAGAAGTGGTATCTCAGCAAATGCTCCTTCCTTGATTGCATTTCTTGCTCTTGCATGAGATGACGCAAATCTTAAAACATCCCCCCTCTGCCATCTGTTGGCATTTCATGCCTATGAAGGAATTCAGCGCTCATCTCTCGATGTCACCATCCTCCGACAGAGGCTGTTTCTAACTCAGGATCAGATCTTTCTTATGCACGTAAAAATGATCACTAGTCATGCCTAACATCACATAGATTTCAGCCTCGTGCCTTGTACAAGTGGGGGTGACCCTCCTAAGCAGCGTCTTTTCAGGAGATCCACTCTTTGACCAATCTTAATTCCTCTGCTGCTTTATTTCTTTATTAATATGTCAGATTCCTTATTTCATTAAATCATGAACCATGCTCTTGTGATGCTACAAGTTTTCTACTTGGGCTAGTTCTTAGAAAATAGAGGCTCCCCAAACCTTTATGAGAGCTGCTTTCCTCCTCTCCCTGAGTTGCTATCTCTCCCTCTGCACAGCCCAGAGCTCTGGAAATATCAAAGGCCATTTGGAAGAACTAGGATTGTCTTCTTCAAAAATGGAAAACTGACTTTTTGTTTTCAGAGAAGAGGTGTTAAATTGTGAGGACTGATGCATGATGGCTATTTTGCATTAACAAGAAGATGCCTTTGCTCTTGAGAGAAGGTGGGAACAGGGATGGAGAGATAGACAATTATAGGGCGAGACCCTGTTCCTGTAGAGCCCGCTGAGAACCCAGGATCCCATTCCACCCCACAGAAGCAGCTTACAGCAAACAAGGAGATGGACTATGGATCAAGTCTGCAGTTGTTTTGTGCAGGGGAGAGGGAGGTGATGCTCAGGGAACTGCAGCTTAGGGTTTTTCTTGTAGAAAAAAAAAAGACAAGTAGAAATGAGGCTTCGGGGTAATGAAAGCTAGAAAAACAGGCACTTCACAAGCAAGTTAATCCTTTATTGTGTGCAATATTAATCTCAAAGGAGAGGAGCTTCTCTTGTACATGGTATGTGCTGATTTATCCAATAATCCTAGCAAAATAGTCCCTCAAGTTTTACAGAGTACTTTGTCTGTGACCTGGGAATACTCAGATTGCAAATGCAGCGAGAATAAATATCAGTAAAAGAGTGACCCAGGATCTCAGTCCCCTCATTCCCTTCTTATATTCCCCTGCTTGTAATTAACTTAAAAACCCAAATCAACTAGTTGAGCAGTTTGTGAGTGCCTACCTTCTGTTGGGATGTCGGTTTTGCCTCCAGACTTATGCAAAGTGCAGCCAGCAAAAGTCCACAAGCCAGAAAGTGCACGACCTGCATTCTGGGTTCCCCAATAGTACTGATGCTGCTGGAGCTAACAAAGAGACAGATAAAGCCCGGAGTGGAAGAACTGGAAGTTGGCAGCTGCTTGTTTAGAAGGGTTTCTGAACTTCCTTCTCTCTGGGAAGTACAGGAGTTTGTCAGGCTCCCGGCTCTTTTCAGTCATTTTTATAACCCAACCTGGTGATGTCACCCAAACACTTGGGTCCAATCCTGCTCCACTCTCCGCCTTTCTTGACTGCAGGAGCAGTAGAAAGAAGGATTTTTTTTTTTTTACTTCAGATAAATTACATTAGAATTAAGATGAAGATCTAATAGTGTTTAGCTATTTTTCTGGCTCACGTTCCTGAAAACCTTATTTTTCAGGCTGGGGTTTCCTCTGGTGTGTGTTTTGGGGAGCATCCATGTGACAAGATTTAGGGGCTGTTTGCCAGAGTTCCCCTGAAGTGAGTCCTGGAAGTCTGAGATAAAGAAAGAGAAAACTCCTTCTAGTAAAGACTGGAAACCCATCTGGTCTCTCTCTGACGTGTTCTAGCCCACTCCCCACTTGCTCTCTTTTCGTTGGATTTGACGTGGGGTTTCTGTTCTACATCTCTCTCTGTCCTTGACATCTCCACTCCCCCCTCCCATGGTGCCCCCTCCAGCGTTGCCACTTAGACTCTCTTACATAAAGGATCTGAGATGCAGAGAAGCGGACCCTGAAATCTGCTTCCAACATGAAATCCTGAGAAAAGAATCTAATTTCAAATTCAGTGCAGAGTAATGACTTTGGCTGAGGCTCCCAGCAGAAGATGATTGATTGGGGCATTTCATCACCTGGGGGAGGGGGAACTAGCATTTGTACTTGGTGCTGACCCTAAAGAAATTGCATGAATGTGGTGGCGTGTTTTTGTGACAGAAGAACAGAGACCCTTCCTGGATGGGTCACTCTGCTCATTCCTCACCTCAATCACCCTGAAAATATGTTACCCCCTAATTATGTTTGTCTGCAGCACTATTTTCTATTCCACATTATGTGAGAATGCATCAAAAAGCAAATTTAAGAAAAAAAAAGTGTGAATGAGAGGATTTTTGAACTGCTCAGTGTTTCATCCAGAGTTGTTTTTAGCCTTTGAACCATGAGCCTTTGTATCAGGACCTTTAGGGACCCCTGAGGAAGACAGTTTTGTCGAAACATGGACCATGTTGGGTCCATAGTCCCCAATGATTTGGGTCCTAGGCATTTCTCATGTGGATTATTGAACTGTACTTTTAATAAAGTCTGCATCTTGAATATAATCTTCTCCACAGCGTTTTTATTTTTGCAAAAAAAGAAAACACAGGCTCCAGGTGCCCCATGAACGCCTACTCCGGAAACTGAAGAACCATGGGGTGGAAGGAGACGTACATAGATGGATCAGAAACTGGTTGGCGGGTAGGAAACAGAGGGTAGGAGTGAAGGGACACTACTCGGACTGGAGGAGGGTCACGAGTGGTATCACGCAGGGCTCAGTGCTCGGGCCGCTACTATTTAATATATTCATAAATGATCTAGAATCAGGGACGAAGTGTGAGATAATAAAATTTGCAGACGACAACAAACTATTTAGTGGAGCTTGGACTAAAGAGGACTGCGAAGAATTGCAAAGGGACTTGAACAAACTAGGAGAATGGGCGACGAGACGGCAGATGACGTTCAATGTTGAGAAATGTAAAGTATTACATGTGGGAAGCAGAAACCCGAGGTACAACTATATGATGGGAGGGATGTTAGTGAAAGAGAGAACCCAAGAAAGGGACTTGGGGGTAATGGTGGACATGACAATGAAGCCGATGGCACAGTGCGCAGCGGCCGCTAAGAGAGCGAATAGAATGCTAGGTATAATCAAGAAGGGTATTACTACCAGAGCGAAAGAAGTTATCCTGCCATTGTATTGGGTGATGGTGCGCCCGCATCTGGAGTACTGCGCCCAATTTTGGTCGCCGTACCTTAAGAAAGACATGGCATTACTAGAGAGGGTTCAGAGGAGAGCGACACGTCTGATAAAAGGGATGGAAAACCTTTCATACGCTGAGAGATTGAAGAAACTGGGTCTCTTTTCCCTGGAGAAGAGGAGACTTAGAGGAGATATGATAGATCATGAAGGGAATAGAGAGAGTAGAGAGGGACAGATTCTTCAAACTTTCGAAAAATAAAAGAACAAGAGGGCATTCGGAAAAGTTGAAAGGGGACAGATTCAAAACAAATGCTAGGAGGTTCTTCTTTACCCAACGTGTGGTGGACACCTGGAATGCGCTTCCAGAGGGTGTAATAGGGCAAAGTACGGTACTGGGGTTCAAGAAAGGATTGGACAATTTCCTGCTGGAAAAGGGGATAGAGGGGTAGAGATAGAGGATTACTGCACAGGTCCTGGACCTGTTGGGCCGCCGCGTGAGCGGACTGCTGGGCGCGATGGACCTCAGGTCTGACCCAGCGGAGGCATTGCTTATGTTCTTATGTTATGTTAGCTAATTTCCCACTCATAAAAAAAAAATCAACAGACACTAAATGCACAAATGCCTGGGAGAAGAAATGAAAGTTCAATATTCAAACTCAAATATTCAGTGTTCTATTGAAATACCACCATAGCATCTGAATTAGAGAATGACATGGGGACAAATTTGTCCCCATCCCCGCAGGAAATCAATTTCCCTGTCCCGTCCCTGCAAGTTTTGTCACTGTCCCTGCCCCTGCCCCATTCCTGTCAGCTCTGTCTTAACCGCACAAGCCTTGAACACTTATGATTTTAAAATGTTTGAGGTTTGTGCAGATGAGGACAGAGCTTGCAGGAATGGGGCAGGGACAGGAAAAGAACTTGTGGGGATGGGATGGGATAATGAGTTCCCGCGGGGATGGGGAAAAATTTGTCCCGGTGTTATTCTCTAATCTGAATATACAGTGCAGGCACTATATGAATATCAGCACTTAGGGTCAGATTGGCTGGGATGGACCCATGTGCCTAAGGCCCCGCCCACAGGAGGGGCCTAAGGCTACTGGGCTGATTCCAGTTGGCCCAGGTGCCTCAGGCCCTACCTGTGGGCGGGGTTTGAGGTGCCTGGGACAATCAGACCCTAAGGCCCGCCATTCTGAGGCTGGCGGGCCTGCTGCCTGGATGGGCTTGGGATCCATCCGTCCGTCCAACTTTTTAACAGGTACGGAGGTGTCGGGGTGGGGGAGTTGCAGGTCAGCGGGTGGGGGGAGGTGTTTGGCGGGTCAATCGGGGGTTGGGGGGGTCGTGGGCAGGCTGCATCGGGGCAGGAGGGCCTGGAATCCCTCCTGCCCGGATCTTAGTGGGGGTGGGGGTGGCTTGGGCTCCCTCCTGCCCAATCGTAGTCTAGGGGGGTGTCGCCAAGCAGGAAGGCTTGGGCTCCCTCCTGCCCGATTGTTGTCGAAGGGAGTGGGGGTGTTGCTGGGCAGGAGGGATTGGGCTCCCTCCTGCCTGATCGTAGTCGAGGGGGGAGGTGTCGCTGGCTGTTCAGGGCAGGAAACTTTTTTGTTTTTTTGTAATGGGCCCAGATGCTGTGTGTGTGTTACACACACACACAATATCTGCCCCAATTTAAAAAAGCCCCTCCCCCAGCCAATGATGGCCCTCCCTGAAATTCTCCCAAAGAACCAGCATCGGGGACTGAACCTTCCCAGTGCCAGTGAAAATTGGCAGGAGAGATGCCCACTCTCTGATGCCTTGCCAACCCCACCAAACACCAGCAATAACTTGTAGGAGGGATGCCCACTCCTTCCTGCCTTGCCTTGGGAGGGGCCTTAGGAGTCTGAGACAATCAGGGCCTTAGGACACTCCCTGTGCATCACGTGATGCACTGAGGAGGGGAAGGCCCATCATTTTGGATAGGTGGGCCTCAGAGCTGGAGGGACTGAACCTCCCTCCTGCTCTCCTCACACAAAGGTACTGGGGGAGGGGTCAGGGGAGTATCCTTTGGCAGAAGGAAGTGGATATCCCTCCTGACTTTTGGGGGGGATCGGGGAGGGGTAGATATGGGGGGTGGCACCTGGCATGGGGGGGATCCATTGGCAGGTGGGAGTGGGCATACCTCCTGCCGAAAAACACACAATGAGTCATTCTGTGCATCGGGTTGGCAAATGTGATTATTGCTACAACAGACAAAACTGGTTTAGCGACGATCGCTGCTGTTAGCGCATATAAGCCCCAATGTGAATCAAAGTTCGGATGCTCTGAATATTTCTTCTCTATTCCTTCTTCCCTGTAACGATCGCGGCAGGAGAGATGCCCAGTCTAAAACCCTGTTCGATTATTGGTACTTGGACGATCGGTCTTTTTGATCGTCCAAGTGCCAATTTAGGCAGGTTTTTATACGCATTTTTTTTTAATGTACCTCATAATATACAGGTAACAGGTTACAATTTGCCATAGTTACAGTACAAGTTTTTATCCTAGCTCGACACATACTAGGGATAACATAAGAACATAAGCAGTGCCTCTGATGGGTCAGACCAGAGGTCCATCGTGCCCAGCAGTCTGCTCACACGGTGGCCCATCAGGTCCAGGACCTGTATAGTAATCCTCGATCTATACCCTTCTATCCCCTTTTCCTTCAGGAAATCATCCAATCCCTTCTTGAACCCCAATACCGTACTCTGTCCTATCACACCCTCTGGAAGCATATTCCAAGTATCCACCACCCTTTGGATGAAGAAGAACTTCCTAGCATTGGTTCTGAATTTGTTCCTTCTTAATTTTTCAAAATGCCCTCTCGTTCTTATAGTTTTCGAAAGTTTGAAGAATCTGTCCCTCTCCACTTTCTCTATGCCCTTCATGATCTTGTAAGTCTCTATCATGTCCCTTCTAAGTCTCTGCTTTTCCAGGGAAAACAGCCCCAGTTTCTCTAATCTTTCAGTATATGAAAGGTTTTCCATACCTTTTATCAATTGTGTCGCTCTTTTCTGAACCCTCTCGAGTACCGCCATATCCTTCTTAAGGTACGGCGGCCAATATTGGACGCAGTACTCCAGATGCGGGCGCACCATCGCCCGATACAATGGCAGGATCTAATACCAATATCCATAATATAGTTTACAGGTTAAATGTCATAGTTACAGTGCAAGATTTTTTAATACAAGTTTTTATTGTATGCAACACATACCGAGAATCTTATATCAATATACATTTCTTTATAATCTGTCGGTCGAAGGCGGGGGAATTAGGTGAATTTATAAGACTTCCAGGGAATTTGATGTAACTCACCTTCAATAAAATCCACATCTTTTCTCTCCATTACTGGATAAGAGGAAAGGAAGCCTCAGAGCACTGGGATAAACCCAGAAAAACTATCTCGGAATAGAAATAGCCTCCAGTTAAGATAAAAATCTGGTCTGTTGGCTGACAATTTCCGTGGGAAAAAGAAAGGGCAAACCTGTGTTATTTTTCTTCCTTGTAGGGGATTGCTGGCTGCGTGAAATCAGAACTCAGCTTTTGCAGTGGGAAAGAATAACAGCAAGGAGTAATCCTCACTTAGAATCACAAGTGTTTGCTCAAGATACAAAAGGAAATGTTCCTTCACATGAGGTAATACTGATAAGTCCACAGCACTCAGCGCTCAGCTTGCCAGGAGCTGTCAGCTGCTGTCAGGATGGGCCAGGCTCTGACCTGGCACTTCTACATGCTCTCATCACACCTGCCCGCCCTCACGTCTCACTTCCCACTTTCTTGTTTCACTTTTTGCTGGCGTATATTTTCAACAGTTTATAACTATAAAACTGATCATTCTTTGATATTAGAAACATAGAAATTGAGGGCAGAAAAGGGCCATAGCCCATCGAGTCTGCCCATACCAATGACCCACTCCCTGATTCTTACTCTCCTAGAGATCCCACATGAATATCCCATTTTCTCTTGAAATCTAACACGCTGCTGGCCTCAATCACCCGCTGAGGCAGCTCGTTCCAATGATCTACCACCCTGAAACTGATACCGTATATACTCACATATACCGAGATTTTGGGGCCAATGAAATGGCCCAAAAATGGGGGTCTTGCTTTATATTTTGGTCAGCGCTGACCTGCCCTTCTCCCGAACCTGTTTCAGGACTGCCGTGAGACCTGGTGGGCCAGTAGTGGGCTGGGACAGGAGGGATCCCTTCTGTCTCCAATCACTTTTACCTCCCTCCCCTTCCCCAGTGTACCTTTCAAATCCCTGGTGTTCTAGCTGTGGGTCGGGACAGCAGGGACTCTCTCGCCTCCTACCCAGCCAATTGTAAGAATTTTTACTTCCCTTCCCGTACCTTTAGAATCCCTGGTGGTGCAGCGGTGAACCGACATAGGAGCGACCTTCCTTCGCACCTGCCCCTACAGAACCGCTAGCTGATTGGCTGCTATTTTTGAATTGAGACCTGGTTACAATAACATGTCTTAACAGTAGCCCATGTTGATAAATTCCCTACTTAATTACGAGGGGCCACTGAAAAGTTCCCAGCCCAGCCAAGAAGAGAATGATGTGGAGCCATGAATCTTCAAGTAATTCCACACTTTTCTTGAGACTTTTTGTTTAGGAAATATAGGAAATGAAACAAAAAGTGTCAAGAAGTGTGGAATAACTTGTAAGTTTCATGGCTCCATATTATTCTCTTCTTGGTTGAACTGACAACTTTTCAGTGGCCCCCTCATAAAGAAAAAAGAAATACCTCCAGAAAGGGGGAGCATGGTGTAATGGTTAAAGCTACAGCCTCAACACCTTGAAGTTCTGGGTTGAAACCCCACACTGCTCCTTGTGTTAACATGGGTAAGTCACTTAATTCCTCCATTACACCAGGTACATTAGATAGATAGACAGATAGGGGAAAATGTTTTGAGTACCTGAATAAATTCATGTAAACTGCTCTGAACTCCCCTGGGAGAATGGTATAGAAAATTTAATAAATACATAAATTGAACAAATAAATTCAAAATCGCTGCTAAATGAAATAAAAGTGAGCCAAATACTCACACCATTGTGACATCACTGATGAGCTTGGTTCTTGTAGGTGGAATTAAACCTCATAATCAAATACAAAGAAGTCCAAAAACTGTGGCTGCTGCCAGAAGGATGCTGGGCTGTATAAAGAGAGGCGTAGCCAGTAGAAGGAAGAAGGTGTTGATGCCCCTGTACAGGTCATTGGTGAGGCTCCACTTGGAGTATTGTGTTCAGTTTTGGAGACCGTATCTGGCGAAAGACGTAAGAAGACTTGAGGCGGTCCAGAGGAGGGCGACGAAAATGATAGGAGGCTTGCGCCAGAAGACGTATGAGGAGAGACTGGAAGCCCTGAATATGTATACCCTAGAGGAAAGGAGAGACAGGGGAGATATGATTCAGACGTTCAAATACTTAAAGGGTATTAACGTAGAACAAAATCTTTTCCAGAGAAAGGAAAATGGTAAAACCAGAGGACATAATTTGAGGTTGAGGGGTGGTAGATTCAGGGGCAATGTTAGGAAATTCTACTTTACGGAGAGGGTGGTGGATGCCTGGAATGCGCTCCCGAGAGAGGTGGTGGAGAGTAAAACTGTGACTGAGTTCAAAGAAGCGTGGGATGAACACAGAAGATTTAGAATCAGAAAATAATATTAAATATTGAACTAAGGCCAGTACTGGGCAGACTTGCACGATCTGTGTCTGTATATGGCCATTTGGTGGGGGATGGGCTGGGGAGGGCTTCAGTGGCTGGGAGGGTGTAGATGGGCTGGAGTAGGTTTTAACGGAGATTTCGGCAGTTGGAACCCAAGCACAGTACCGGGTAGAGCTTTGGATTCTTGTCCAGAAATAGCTTTTACCACTTGCTCCAGCAATGAGTTCCAGAGCTTAACTGTACATTGAGTGAAAATTTTTTTTCTCCTATTTGTTTTAAATGTGCCGCTATCTACATAACTTCATGGAATGTCCCTAATGCCATTAGAATAGGTTCTCACTTGTGCCACTGAGTACTATAAGGGGTGCCCACTTACAGAATTGCCCCTTTTTTGTCTTTCTATTGTACTTCAGACAAGATCGGTGACCAAGCTGCTCCTTCCTAATACTAATTTGCGGGATATTCTATGGAACAGCCTGGGTCATATGAAGGCTGTCCAAATTGTGCCAGTAGCAGAGCTGTAGCAGTGAATATTGTCTGCTATTTTTTTTACAACCTTGGAGCTCTGCAGATCTTCAGATTGTACGTTATTTACTGCGTGATGGAAGTAAGTTGAATTCCAAAAGCTCCAGCCTCACTTTGGACCTGAATAAATGATTATTTAGCATTTGTTATTCAATATAATCTACCAGTGATAAATTATAATTGACCTTAATGATTCTAACAAACTTAAATTATATTTGAAATATTGGATTTTATAATTTTGCATATTCACTGCCTGCCATAGGCAGGATATGTCTGGAGAAGAATCACTCCTAGACTTTGTTTTTCTTTATTCACTAAAATTCGTTATGCTTCTGTCTTTGGACTTATCCCTGTAGCTCTTAATTCCTGATCTTTAGGTTTATGTGAGGAAGCAAAGGCACAGTGTTTTGTGAGCAGTTATGCTTTCCCCATCTATATCAAACTGACAAGAAGAAATTCTGATCACCAGAAATAATCTGAGATAGAAGATTGACTGACTGTGAAAGTCACTGAGACCTTATTGTAAGGTTTTTTTGGGGAATACTTTGTATTGATTATAATATTTAGAATATTTTCTGTTCCTCCTCATGTGCTTGCCTCTTCTGTGTTTTTTTCTTACTGCCACTGTTCAAACCTCCCTCCGCTCTTTTCTTTCTCTCACTTTTAACTTTTCTTCTAAATAAATCCCTGCCCTTATAAAAATAATCATGAGCTATTACATTACATTACATTAGTGACTTCTATTCTGCCTGTACCTTGCAGTTCTAAGCGGATTACATTAGAAGATGGCTGGACATTTCCAGGAAGTTACAATTTAGGGTTAGTTACATAGTAGAGGCTTTGAGGAGCAATTGAGGATAGATAGAAATAAGAGGATTGAATTTAGGGAAGTTGCAGTTTAGGGGCTGGTTACATAATTGAGTTACAAGAATGGTAGGAAGACAACGGGGAGAAGGTGAGGAGAACTCTAAAGATTAAGAGTGTTAAGAGAACTCTATAGAATTTTTGAATAGCAGAGTTTTGAGTTCTTTTCAAAATGATTTAAAGTCACTTGTTCCTGTCAGCAGGTTGGAAATAGATGGGTCCAATTTCACTGCCTGCATCGCTCGGAGGCTCTCATACATCTTCTTGCGCTAAGTACCCTTGAGTGGTGGTTAGGAGAATGGGGTCTGGATATGAGGTTTTGATTTAGGCAGTTGTGTAGGTAGGTAGGTGCAATTCTGTTTATTGCTTTGACTAATACAGTAAAATTTAAATTGAATTTGAGCTCGTATCAGTAGCCAGTGTGAGTCTAGGTAGGCATTGGTGATATGGTCAAATTTTCCAAGTAGCTATCACAGAAAAATAAAATATTTATGTTCTCTGCTGCCATCATAAATAACAGAAATTTTTTAAAATCTTCCTCAAATTAAGCCCCCCCTTTTATGAAGCCATGTTAGGCTTTATCACTGTCTGTGGTGGTATTAGCTTCAACGCGCATAAGAATTCTATGGGAGTCGAAGCTAATACCGCCATGGCCGGTGATAAAAAAATATGACCCAGATGCCAGTTGTGGGCCTTGCAGTCTTTGAGCCTCTGTGAAGGTGTGGAGTGGTTCTGTGAGGAAGTGAAAGTTAAAGTATCAGCAGTCTCTCCATGCTTCTGAGAGGGTGTGGACATCAGTCTCAACAATCTCTCTGTGCCTTTGTGAGGGTATGGGTCTGACTCTTTGCACCTAGTGGCAAATATCTTAGAAGAGCCCTATCAAATGGGATCTGGAAAGGTTGTATACTCCCTATCGATCTATCTATTAGGATTTATTTACTCATTATTGAGGAAGGACAGTGATTATGATGCAGATACATGGGAAGTGTCCTCTCATAACACTTTTACAATAAAACAGCTATTTTCTCTCTGAATCAGGAATTTATTCTTAGTGTAATTCTAACCACATGATGTTTGTGAATTATTTCAATTGGAATATGATCTAAAAACAACAGATTTTGCTGAGTAATTCTCCTACAGCTCCTAAATACTTGCTAATTAAAGTGTATCTACAGTAGCAACCTTGTACTGTGCTAAATTGTATCTCTTAAATTGTACTGTAAGTCACCTTGAACCTACTTAGGCACAGTGTGACTCATAAATTTCAGATTAGAGTCTAACATCAGTCAGAATATAGATTTCCTCAGGGCACTTTGGTATGAATTCTCCTCCTTAAATCAAGTATAGACTTGCCCTACTGGGTCAGACCAAAGCTCCTTCAAGGCTACTATCCTTCTGCCAACAGTGGCAGGTCACAAGTAACTGAAAGGATCTAAAAAAGTAACAAGATTCCATGGGATAAGTGGTGGCTACCTTAATAATGGTTTTTAAATTTTTCTCCAGGAATTTGCCCAAATCTTTTTTTTCAAAATAATTGAGAGTGCTAAACACAGTAAAAGTTTCCCTTCTTTGGACACACTGATGGAGTTTGCTCAATATTGGGAGTGCTTGGCACCCACTGACACCCAGAGTTGGTTCCTATGACCCCAGCTGGATGCCTACTTTTACCACATCCTGTGGCAACAAGTTACAGAGCTTGTAATCAGACAAATCTGATCAATTTCTTTGATTGGGTGGCCAGAGCTGGATAGAAGGAGAGTGCTAGATGTGGTGCATTTAGATTTTAGCAAAGCCTTTGACTGTGTTCCACAGACTTCTAATAAATAAATTGAATGTCCTCAGGATGGGTCCCAAAGTGACTGGCTGGGTCAAGAACTGGTTGAGTGGAAGGTAACAGAGCTTAGTGGTCAATGGAGATCGCTCTGGGGAAAGGGATGTTACCAGAGGTGTGCCTCAAGGTTGTGTTCTTTTTAACATTTTTATAACCGATATTGCTAAAGGGTTGTTGGGTAAGATTTGCCTCTTTGTGGATGATACCAAAATCTGCAATAGAGTAGATACGCCAGATGGTGTGAATAATATGAAGACCTGGCGAAGCTTGAAGAATGGTCTGAAATTCGGCAGCTAAAATTTAATGCTAAGAAATGCAAGGTCATGCATTTGAGCTGCAAAAACCAGAAGGAACGGTAGTTTAGGGGGTGAAGAACTTATGTGCATGACAGAAGAGCGGGACATGGGTGTGATTGTATCTGATGATCTTAAGGTGGCCAAACAGGTTGTAAAGGTGCCAGCGAAAGCTAGAAGGATGCTATGTTGCATAGGGAGAGGTATGACCAGTAGGAAAAAGGATGTATTGATGCCCCTGTATAATACTTTGGCGAGACCTCATTTAGAATATTGTGTACAATCCTGGAGGGAAGAACAAAACAGGGGAAAACAAATCCACAAACAAATACAGAGAAACCAAAATGGAAATGTCCAAATCAGAATGATGTGCACTAAAAAAGTGTCCTCCAACTCATCTGATAATGTGAAGATCTTTATTCTTCTATGACTCAACATGTACATGTTTCGGCCAACAGGCCTGCATGAGGAGTCTTAAGAATCACGAATGATGATATACAGAGAATAGTACCACTCAAATAGATTTGACCAAAATTCCAATGAAGAATCTTTTGGCGTGTGTATCCAACTATAGCCGACTGGTACCGAACATCTCGCTGTGAGATATCATCATTTGTGATTCTTAAGACTCCTGAGGCAGGCCTGTTGGCTGAAACATGTACATGTCGAGTCATTGAGATATAGATAACGTGACCATTTATTTTTTCATCAAAAGGGGACATCTATTAATTGTCTGTTCCGCCTCCCCATCAATTCTGACGTCGGAGAGAACGTTCTGGGCCAGCCAGTAAGCGATTGGCTGGCCCAGAACGTCGTCTCTGACGTCAGAAAGACTTCCTGTCGGGTTTAGCAGCTGTAGCGGCAGGGCAGTAAGAGCAGCAGACAGGGGGAAAGATGGTGAGGCTTGTTTTTTTTTTCGGCAGGGAGAGACAGGAAGTGATCACATGTTCTGTTGTCCCTGAGCACAGCCTCGGGACGCTGTCCCTGAAAATGGGACATTTCGGTGCCCTGAAGCTGTCTGTGGGGACAACGGGACAGGACTGAAAACGGGACGTATGGTCACCTTAGTCATAGAGGAATAAAGATCTTCACATTATCAGATGAGTTGGAGGACACTTTTTTAGTGCACATCATTCTGATTTGGACATTTCCATTTTGGTTTCTCTGTACAATCCTGGAGGCCACAGCTTCAAAAAGATATAAAAAGGATGGAGTCAGTCCAGAGGAAGGCTACTAAAATGGTGGGTGGTCTTCATCATAAGGCGGTATGGGGACAGACTTAAAGATCTCAATGTGTATACTTTGGAGGAAAAGCAATACCTACATAATAGAAATGTGCATAAGTCGAGTCTCTTTCATTTGAAAGGAAACTCTGCAATGAGAGCCATAGGCTGAAGTTAAGAGGTGATAAGCTCTGGAGTAATCTAAGGAAATATTTTTTTACAGAAAAGGTGGTGGAGACAGAGACTATCTGAATTCAAGAAAACATGGGACAAATACGTTTTTCTCTGGGTCGCCTAGTTTTGGCGCTACAAAGCCGCCTCCTCACTCCCCTCAAGCCTTTCCTCCTTTCGGTCCCGTCTTCCCGCTTCTTTTTGGAGCGCGCGCGGCCCCAAAGCGCAACGTCGTCGCTTCGCCGCCCACTCGCTCTCCCAAGGCAGCGGCGCAGCCACGCCCCCCCCAGCCCTGCGCGCGACGTCATCAGCCGGCGACGGGCAGCTTCCGGCCCGGGAGGCCGACGGGTTCAGCTCAAGCGCCCCGAGGAAAATGGCCTCGTCGGTGTGAGAGCGACGGGCGCCCCTCCCCCATGGATCCGCCGCCGCCCCCTCCCCAGAAGAATGCCTACGCCCGGCTCGTGCAGCAGCACCACAGCCCCCGCTTCAGGCTCTTCTTGAACCACATCGCCGACATCATGCACCTGCCCGAGGGCGCCCCGAAGGAGGAGCCGGACGCGGCCCCCGGCAGAGGCCCTGCGCCGGCCAGAAGGAGAGGCGAGGACGAGGCGAGGAAAGCCGGGCTGCTCATCGTGGTCGACGCCTCGGGCAGCAGAGCCGTGTTCAGCTGCGCCAACGAAGAGGAGGGCGGCCAAGGGCCACCGCGAAGGAAGAGCGCCGAGAAAGAGGGCAGGTTGGCCAAGGAGCAGCCTCGGCCCGCGGCCTTGCTCTCGAGCCCCGTTCAAGGTGAGGCCGGAGACTTCGGGGGGAAATGAGGCGCTTCCTAGCCTTCCTTCACAACCACCCCGGCTGCTTTCTCCCTATCAAATAATAATAATAACTTTATTTTATATACCGCAGTACCACAAACAGTTCAGAGCGGTTTACAGTGTAAGAGACTGTACATTTACAGCGAAGAATAATGTAGATTTACCATGCAGGAGACTGAACTAGCCCTGGTCTTAGCTGTGGATGATATCTCCTTCAATTTAGTTATCCCACTAATACCAAAGAAGGTTCAAGGTGACTGACCTTACTATCCCACTGCGGAACCTGAGCTCCCTCCATTTATTCCGCAAGCAACTAAAAACCGGGCTCTTCTCTAACATGGAATTTCTTTTTTTCCCTTACTTTTCCACTCGATTTATAAACTTATGTAATCCTTTTCCTACCCTTTCTCATTTTTAAGTTCTTGTAAACCGTGCCGAGCTCTACTTCCGTGGAGATGATGTGGTATATAAACTTAAGGTTTAGTTTAGTGATTTACAAGAAGATCTCCAGTAAATTAACATAGGAACTGTACAATAATTAAGATACATAACAATCACTTTCATCTTAACAAGTAAAGGCAGACCATTCCAAATAGATACAGCTAGATAAATAATTTTAGAATTAAACTGATGCTTTTAATATACACTTCTCCCTCCGTATTTGCGGTTTCAGCATTTACGATTTTGATTATTCACAGTTTTTAGCTTGCTGGCTCCTCCCCCCCCTCCCCAAATTACATCAGCTTGTATAGAGAAATCGCCATTTCCAAACATATACAGAGAAAAATTGCCGATTCCCAGCACTTTCTTCACCGTGTTTTGCCTCTCCTTCAGGAACAGGCCAGGTCTCCCACCATGTTATTCATGGTTTCATCATATTCACAATGGTTTTTAATAGAAAACAGCAAATAACATATGAAAAAGTTAGTCACGGTTTTTCTGTATTTGCGGTTTTGTTAATCCCCTTTCACAGCGAATACGGAGGGAGCAGTGTATACCCCTTACAGAGGGAAATTGCTGTAGAAATGAGTTGTCTATCCTAAATGGAAAAAAAAAAAAAACCCAAATGAGAAAAAAGGAGAGTTGGATATTCACTGGAGCTGAGTTGGCAAATATGATGAATTGGACATGCGGTCTAAAAAGTAAAACAGGGTTTCACAGGTAGCCAATGTAGTTTATAAAAATAAAAAAAAAAATCCAGATATGCTATCATATTTCCTTAACTGAAAGATCATTCTTATGGCCGTATTTTGAATAATTTGAAGTTTATTAATTAAAGATGAACTTAAGTCCACATATAAAGAATTACTCTAATCTTAGTTGTGATAAAACTAGTATTTCGACTGATGATGTAAAATTGTTTTCTTGTTTATTAAAAAAACTTCCTATACTGCCTTTCTGAAGGCAAATTAATTCTATAACTACTAATTAATTCTATAAACAAAGAAAACACTCACTCGTTGAAAAATCACTTCCACAGGACCCAACAAGCAGCTTCCAGATGGGTCACACATACGCCAATTCAAAAAAGTATGTTATCCCTCTAATTGACTGGGGCAGATTATTCCATAGTCTAGCGTACAAAAAAGAAAAATGCTGGGTTTCTGGTACATTTGTAATGAGCTCTGGGAGGGAGGGGGAACCAACTGATGAGCACCCAAGGAGTGACAAGATCTATCTGGGGTATAGGCTGAAATTAGATTTGAGAGGTAAGAGGGAACACCAGAGTGAAGGACTTTATGGGAAAGGTAGGTAGGTAATTTAAACTGGAATCAGTAGGAGATGGGGAGCCAGTGAAGTGCTTTCAAAAGCAAGGTGCACCACAAAGGAATCTTGTTGATCATAGGAAAAAGATCTAGCTAAGCTTAATTGTCTCAAACTACATAAACTTTTCTTCCATAGACTAGTAACTTGCAGGTCATAAGATAGAGATAAATTCAAGATTATTCTAAGAACCTTGGAGGTATTTTCAACTTTTAAGGTAACTCCTGAAGCTAATGTGATAGCGGAAGGAAGAGAGGAGGAAACAGAATTGTGAAACCAAAGCACTTTGGTCTTATTGGTGTTTTAACTTTAGCCTAGTACCGGTAGCCCAAGTAGAAATTTTATCCAGATTTGGAGATTCTAGAACAGGCATCATTCAAGTTAGAGCAAATTGGAGCAAGCAAAAAAATACCATCCACATAACATAGCAAATTTCCTGTTCCATGATGGCAATGAGGTCATAATCGTGGTGATGTAATATTTCTGTGACATCAGTGTCTAGCAATCTAAAGCTCCAGAAATTTCTAACTGACCGTTAACTTCAGAATATTGTGGAAATGAAGGACACTTTCTTGGATGGAGGCCACTTATTCTAAAGGTATCTAGACAATCTCTTTTCAACTTGTGGCAGCCAGCTCCTCTACCAGTGTCTGAGCTGCCTCCTTATCTTCAGCCAGGTACAAGGAGAACTGGGAGGTGAAACCCCTCTTCCATTTCTTTCTTAACACTTGCTCACTCTAAATTGTCCTCACAGCTCCATCCTGTCTTTTGTTTTTGAAGTTTACCTGCCCAAGCTGCCCTTCTCTGCTTCATGCGGTAGCGTTAGGTCTCCTTTGGCTGCTGATTCTTGTGCCGCCATGGAATGCCTCCATTTCACCTGGTGCATATTGGATCGCTACAAGCATGTGTGAAATTATACTGCCACTGGCATAGAATTTGGGGTTCCTGTGGCACTCTCTGGTTCTCCTATCACTATGATCCTCTTTAACAGTACCCATGGTGCAAACTTGGATGGACAGACACAGATTCTTCTTGATATGTGCTATTCTTTTAGCCAAATGTCTCTAAAAGCAATACACAAGCTGGTGGCATGAGATATGATTCCATGTCCTTAAGCTTTTCAAATAAATATATTCCGTCCCTTCTGCCTTGCTGTGCTGTATGCTTGGACCAAGCTGCTCAAATCTCTATGATGGGCTCTGTCTCTTGTAGTGTTTAAGGCCCAGTTAAAAGCCCACCTCTTTAAGAATACTTTCGACTCCTAACTCCTTTCACCTTGAGTTCTGCATCCCCAACCCTATATGTCATCATGTCTGTCTGTCCAAGTTTGATTGTAAGCTCTTCCGAGCAGGGACTGTCTATAAATGTCAAAATGTACAGCGCTGTGTATGCCTTTCAGGGCTATATAAGTGATAAGTAGTAGTAATATACAGCATTACTGTAATTTCTCTCTCGCATGCAGAGGAAGCACTCAGTTTGGAAGATTGTGCACTTTCCTCTTTGGAAAAGGAATGAAGTTTACACCAGCAGATCTGGTCCTTCCATAATATTGCATACACAGATTAGCAAACAGTGTCTTGGCAAATTCAGGGAGGGTTATAGAAAAAGAATCAGCTCTCATGAATGGATTATGTTTGTAACAGCGTCTTAAATTCACTTAGCAAGTAATGGTATGTCAAAGGCTGTTGTAACAACAAAAAAAGAGACTTCTGCCCAATCCGTTCCCTGCATCAAAGGAGGTGAGGTGCATAGAAATTGGACTAGTTATACTGAATATTTCCAAAATGGTCATTGGATGTTCAGAAAAAGGGGAGAGATATTACAAATCTTTGGACATTTTCCTCTGTAGTGGACAAGAAAGAACGCTTGATACATCAGGCTGTTGTGTTGAAATAATGATACAAGAAAAAAGTCATTTTATAGATCTGAGCTATTGGGGCTATTTGTTTGGGGGGGGGGGGTATAGAACCAGAGGATTTGGGTTTTGGTTGCATTCAGTTTGAGTTTGTTGATTTTGGCCTATGATTGTATCTTGTCGATGTTATCCGCCATCTTTTTGTGGCGCATCTTGTTGATTGTCTTTAATGGGAATGAGGAGGAGAATATCATCCGTGTATGATAACAGGCCTTCATTGTTGACAAATGTAACATTACCGAGAAAGCTCATGAATGAGTTGGACAGTATTGGGGAGAGGGGAGAACTTACATTTCACACCAGGCCTTTCAATAGGAATCTGCTCAATGTTAGTAGCATTTGCCTCTGCTTTGTAAAGCACAATCACCTGGGTCTGTCTGGGTGGATAGATTTCATGTAATAATTTCATCGGAACAGTGGAGAAGGAAACAAAGTGCCTTCTCCTGGGAGCGAGGCTATAGATATTTGTGTGGTTCTCAATACCACACTTTTCATTTGCTATCATTTTTCAATATTTTAAGCAGGTCACAGTTAATAAAGTGAGATATCTTTAGTCCATCCACATCTGATTTATTGGTTTGCAGCTTATTTTTCAGTCCTTTATATTAAAATTACTGCTGCACTTTATATGCTGTACATTGTTAGAGTTATCCATGTTGATACATTAGCTTTGGCTTCTCTGATGCTTTTCTTGTGCAAATTACATCTTTATGGTGTTTTCTGCCTCTTTATTTTCATTTGTTCATTCAATTTTCTATACCGTTTTCCCAGGGGAGTTCAGAACGGTTTACATGAATTTATTCAGATACTTTGGCATTTTTCCCTGTGTGATATCCTGAGGCAGAAAGATTTTGCTCTGGTAACTACTATCTTAAAAGTATCTTGCTTAGTTATTTGATATGAGTTACAAGGAACTAGTTACCTTCACTTATATTTTACCAGGAAACAAATTGTTCAACAAGTGCCTCTTAACTTCCAGATGCTCTAGTACAGGGACCTCAAAGTCCCTCCTTGAGGGCCGCAATCCAGTTGGGTTTTCAGGATTTCCCCAATGAATATGCAGTGAAAGCAGTGCATGCACATAGATCTCATGCATATTCATTGGGGAAATTCTGAAACCCCGACTGGATTGCGGCCCTCAAGAGGGACTTTGACACCCCTGCTCTAGTATACAATTCTTGGAAAAACTGTGGCAAATCTACGACTTTGTAATTTCTAGAGAGCGGTGGTAGTTGAAGCTCTTTGTGAGGTCGAGCCCAGGTGTAAACTTGGATCCTGGGTTTTTAGCCAGAGAGTGAGGTTATGTTGCAGCGGCAAAGAAACTGCAGCCACCACGGGGCCAGATTCTCTGTACGCACGGCCGACAGTTGTGTCACTTTCTGTTCTAAGGCACATAAATGAAGAGTCCTGTCTTGCGGTGGCTGTAGCTTGCTTTGCCACTGCTGCTGGTCTGGAAAAGGAGCAGTGGCAGAGGTGGGTGTGTTTGGGGAGGGTCAGAGGCTGGATGGAGGGGGGAAGAGAAAGAGGACATGCATGGAACTGCTGGTGTTGGTGGCTGAAGCATGAAGCTTGGCCCTCGGGCAGTGGACCTCTTCAGCTTGTGGGGGCGTGGGCATCCATATCAGGAAGGTAAGACTCAGTAGCACCATCGGGGGTATGGAAATGTATAGCCTAGGGGCACCATGACCCGAAAAAGTTTGGGAAAACTGGCCTAATGTATGAAGAAGAAAGGTTCTCAGAAAGATTCTTGTAAAGTTTATACAAATGCTACAGATACAGGAGATAAAATTTATTTATGCACTTTTTAAAATGTGTGTTTTGTTTTAGGTGGCAACAAGAGAGGTTTCTCAAGGATGCGAAACAATTCCGAATCAGCTAGACCACCACCCAGCTGTGAGAGAAAGAGACAGCTTTCTGAATCCCAGCTTGAAACTCGGAGCATTTCTGACTATAGAGTGAATACAAGACCACTGGAAGCTCCCCGAGGTATACAAGTCAAATCTTCCTGCTGACTTGCTGTAATGTGCATTTCTTCAACAGAATCTCCTTTTTTCAGGACGGTTACATATATGAGGAGGTGAATTTTTCTGACAGTCTTTTTTGTTCCTGTGTAGTTAAATAGGAAAACTGATGTTAGTGAATAATCTGTGGCATTAACAAAGGATGCCTATTTTTTTTTTATTCAGTCCTGTTCCTCTTTCTCTTGATTTAATTATAAATATAGAGGAGAAAGTTCATAATTAATAATAATAATAATAATAATAGTTTATTTTTATATACCGCCATACCCATGTGAGTTCAAGGCGGTTTACATTGAGTTACATTAGGATCTGCATAGACAGGCAGATTTACAATTATTTGTCAGAATTACAGAGTTGTTATTAGAATTACAGATTTGTTATTAGAATTACAGATTTGTTATTAGAATTACAGAGTAACATAGTTTCAATTATTTATCAGCTTAATTTGAACTAGACAGAGGATGCGGAAAGAGGGGAAGAAAAAGGAGCAGGCCTCATGAGGGGGCCAGATTGGGGAGGGGGGGAGGTATTGTCAGGGGGGGGGAACCTTTCGGGTCTTGTTTGTGGAATAGGTAAGTTTTAAGTGATTTTCTGAACCCGAGGTAATTGGGGGCCTCTAGTATCATTTGTGCTAGCCATGGGTTCAGCTTGGCTGCTTGGAAGGCGAAAGTTCTGTCAAGGAATCTTTTGAAGAGACAATGTTTGGGTGAGGGGAAGGCGAACAGCTGAATACGACGGGATTTGTTGTTGGTGCGGTAGAGGTTGAAGTGAGGATTGATGTAACTTGGTGAGGACCCATTTACCGCCCTGTAACAGAAGCATGCGAATTTGTAAAGGACTCTAGACTCGAAAGGCAGCCAGTGGAGTTGGTGGTAGAATGGGGTGACATGTTCCCATTTCTTTAGGCCAAAGATGAGGCGCACGGCGGTATTCTGGATTATTTTTAGTCTCCTGGTTGTTTTCTTTGTGGCGTTAAGGTAAATGATGTTGCAATAATCTAGAATACTGAGGATGGAGGATTACATCATAACAAGATAAAGATGTATGATCTTTATCCCACTTGGCATGGATCTCTTTAGTTTTTAATCTAATTTTTATGGCTGCTTCACCTGGCAAAGTAGCTTCTTTTTTGCCCTTAAAAAAATGAGATCATCAGGCAAAAGGTTTCTCTTACCTAGAGAAAGAAATCTGGGACATATGGCCAAAAAAGATTTAGCCATCCAGTACAGATAATATTACAGTCCCTGTGGCCTACTCCCTCTCACCAGCTTCCACTAAAGCCCCTGCTTCTGCTGTGGGTCTGAGTCCTATAGTACATGCTGCTTGCTATTCTCTGTTAGGCTGTTGGCTTCCTTTATTTCCAGGCTGGAAATGTTCAATTCATCTCCTTTTGGGCTCTTAACACTCTTGGCTTCAGTTGGAAATCTGATTGTAATCTTTCATTCAGCAGCACGGAACAGCAGACATGGCAAGCTGTTGTTATTGTATATATATCTAGTATCGCTATTTGGAAGCGAATATAATTGTCGGTTTCTCTTTACAGGCGAAATTCATGCTGTCAGCTTACCAGCCAATGATAAAAAAAAGAATCGTCGGAAATACAGCAGAGGAAGGAAGAAGACTGTATTTGAAACCTACATGTCAAAATTGGACGTATCAGATGGGCTAAAACGTGGAGAATTGATCCAGGTGCTTAAAAACCTGCTCTGTATACCTAGTGTAGGAGTTAATTTTTTGATCTTTCAATGTATATATTAAGAAAGAAAATGAAAAAGAAATTTTAATAAGGTAGAGTTCAGGTCTGGACATGGGAGTTGAATAGCTAAGAGAACATCAGGTTTGTTTTGCTGTAGTGTTCTGAAATTATTGGCTTCTACACAAATGTCTTCTGGAAGAGCTGGCTGTCGCAGAAGGAAAATAGCATGCCTAATATAAAACCCAAAATTGCAAATTGGGAAACAAATTTTTACTCAAATTCATCACAATTGTACTTAGAGAGTAAAAACTCAATACAACATGGGGCTCATAATAAAAAAAAAAAGTCTAAAAAGTGGCCTAAATGGCTACTTGGACGATCAAAAAGCCTGATCGTCCAAGTACCCATAATCAAAGCTGGTTTTAGACATATCTAAAACCAGCTTAGGCCTTTCTCCTGCCTCTAAACGCAAAGAGAGAAAAGAGGCGTTTTTAGAGGAGGGGAAAGGGTGGGAGGTGGGCCGACCTACACTTAGGCGTACAACCAAAACATATATATAACCAAAACATTTGACAGGTTACCTAGTCGGCAATTTTACTTTTTGACTTAGACCAAGTGCCAAAAATGGGGCTGCTGAGCTGATGGCGGCTGGTGATCAGTTCAGCGGCCTGACAACCTACCTACCCCCCCCCACCGCAACCATCGCGGCAAGAGAGATGCCTCAACTCCCTTACCGCGATGCGATCACCCCTCTACCTGAACTGCCGCAACCTGCGGCAGGAGAAATGCCCAATCTCTCCTGCCGTGGGTTGTGGCAATTCGTGTAGAGGAGTGATCGCATCTCGGCAGGGGAGATAGCCAATCTCTCCTGCCGCAATACATCACCCCCACCTGAAGACATCGGGGCAGGAGGGGACTCAAGCCCTCCTGCTCCGCGATCCCCAACCCCCCCCCCCCCCCCGAGTCCGATGGGGCCATGAGGGAGCCCAAGACCTCCTGGTCCTGCGATTTCCAACCCCCCTCCCCCCACGATCCAGTCAGGAGGGAGCCCAAGCCTTCCTGGCCACTCGACCCCCACCCCCTACAAGATCAGACAGGAGGAAGCCCAACCCCTCCTGCCCAGGCGGATCCCCCACCCCCACTAAAATAGGGACAGGAGGGATCCCAGGCCCTCCTGCCCTTGACTCAACCCCCTCCATGACCGCCCCCCGAATCCCTGATCGGCCCCCCCACCGACCTGCGACCCCCCTCCGCCGACCCCCCCCCCCCCCCCTGTACCTGGACATCGTTGGCCGGACGGACGGGGCCAAGCCCATCCGGCAGGCCAGCCAGTGCAGGAATGGGGCCGGATTGGCCCAGGTGGCTCAAACCTCGCCCACAGGCGGGGCCTGAGGCAGCTGAGCCAACCAGAATAGGCCCAGGAGCCTTAGGTTCCTCCTGTGGGCGGGGCCTTAAGCACATGGGCTGGGTTGGGTCTGGGTTATGGCTCCTTCATGATTGAATAGTGGCATAATGAACTCTTGAGGGAATTCTGCACAAAATTTTTGAAAATTCTACACAACTCTGCTTAGTTAATTTCTAGCATTTTTGTAAGAATTCGCCCATCATAAGGCTTGAAATACCCTGCCCATGCTCAAGCTTCCACTTTTCCCTCTCACTCCAACTGCAGTTCGCTAACTTCCCGCAAGATCCCTAATTGTGTCTGCCCCCAAAGACTTCTCCTGAATGCAATACCCCTACTTCTTATTCTTTTCTTCCCTCCCCCAGGCAAACATCCCTACCTCTTATTCTTTTTCTTGCCTCTCCAGCTATCAGTGTATCTTTCCCCCACCCTCATGAGAACATAAGAATTCTCATACTGAGTCAGACCAATGTTCCATTTAGTCCAGCATTCTGTCTTCACGGTGGCCAATCCAGGTCACAAGTACCTGGCAAAAACCCAAATAGCAACATTCCATGCTACTGGTCCCAGGGCAAGCAGTGGCTTCCCCCATGTCTGTCTCAAAAGCAGACCATGGACATTTCTTCTAGGAGCTTGTCCAAGCCTTTATTTAAAACCAGCTATGTTAACTGCTTTTATTTTCTTAATACATTTTTATTGTCTGTCTGTCTCAAAAGCAGACCATGGACATTTCTTCTAGGAGCTTGTCCAAGCCTTTATTTAAAACCAGCTATGTTAACTGCTTTTATTTTCTTAATACATTTTTATACTGCCTAATGTATAAGCGGTTTCCAGTATAAAACATTCATAAAAAATCTGTCATAAAACACAGGAACATACATAAACAACTACTTTCTTCTTATTCATATATAATGGCTATATACCAAAGGCAGCATGGCAATTTTTCATCCACATTATATGTAGTCATCAATAAATAGTTGTGTCTTTAAAAACATCTTAAATTGAGCTCAGTCTATGCTCTGACAATGCATACACTTCCCCCTCCGAATCCGTGGTTTCAGCATCCGCGGATTCGGTTATTCGCGATTTTAAAACAAAAAACCCATTTAAATTTTTTGGGCTATTTTAAACCATGTAAGCCCCTCCCTTAAGTCTTACCTGGTGGTCTAGCGGGTTTTCGGGGCAGGAGCATGGGAAGATCGCTCCTGCCCCAAAAACCTGCTAGACCACCAGGTAAGGCTTAAAGGGGGGCTTACAGGGCTTAAAATAGCCGGGGGGAAGCGGGGGTTAGGGGCAGAACCAGCCCGAATATTATTCTCAGGTTTTTAATATTCACAGGCTGGCTCTGCCCCAAATCTCCGATAATACGGAGGGAGAATTGTATTAGTGTAATATCCCTGTTAATGTACTGGTTCTCTTATTGTAAACAGTTTAGAATTTCATAGCTTTAGCAATCTATAAATAATAATAATTAACTATTGTCTGAGCAAAAAAATATTTCCTCCTAATGGTTTTAAAAGTATTTCCCTGTAACTTCATCGAGCATCCCCCTAGTCTTTATAATTTTTGATGGAGTAAAAAAATCAATCCACTTGTACACCACTTAGGATTTTGTAGATTTCAATCATATCTCCCCTCAGCTGTCTCCTCTTCAAGCTGAAGAGCCCTAATCTCATAAGATAACAAGAATTACCACTGCTGGGTCAGACCAGTGGTACATCGTGCCCAGCAGTCCACTCATGCGGCGGCCCTTAGGTCAAAGACCAGTGTTCTAACTGAGTCTAGTCCATCTAGTCTGCTCATCTTTAGTAACCATTATCTCTTTCTCTCTCTGAGAGATACCACATGCCTATCCCAGGCCCTTTTGAATTTAGACACAGTCTCTGTCTTCACCACCTCTTCTGGGAGACTGTTTCATGCATCTACCACCCGTTTGTATAAAAAAGTATTTCCTTAGATTTCTCAGTAGCCTTTCACCTCTTAACTTCATCCTATGCCTTCTCATTTCAGAGCGTCCTTTCAAATAAAAGAGACTCTAATCATGTGCATTTACATCACGTAGGTTTTTATACGTCCGTCTATATCTCCCCTCAACCGCCTTTCCTCCAAACTATACAGATTGAGATCTTTAAGTCTCTCCCCATATGCGTTATCACAAAGACCACACGCCATTTTAGTAGCCTTCATCTGGACCGACTCCATCCTTTTTATATCTTTTTGAAGGTGCTCCAGAGTTTTACACAATATTCTAAATGAGGTCTCGCCAAAGTATTATACAGAGGCATCAATACCTCCTTTTTCCTACTGGCCATACTTCTCCCTATGCGCCCTAGCATCCATCTAGCTTTTGCCGTCACCTTTTCAACCTGTTTGGCCATCTTAAGATCATCACATACAATCACACCCAAGTCCCGCTCTTCTGTCATGCACATAAGTTCTTCACTCCCTAAACTGTACCGTTCCCTCGGGTTTTTGCAGCCCAAATGCATGACCCTGCATTTCTTAGCATTTAATTTTAGCTGCCAAATTTCAGGCCATTCTTCAAGCTTCACCAGGTCTTTCTTCTTGTTATTCACACCATCCTTGGTGTCTACTCTATTGTAGATTTTGGAATCATCTGCAAAGAGGCAAATCTTACCCGATAGCCCTTCCATCTCCTTTATCATCTTGATCACTTTTCTTTGAACCTGTTCTTATGAGATACGGCAACCAGAATTGAATGCAATACTCAAGGTCATACAATGACATTATATACATTATAACATTCTTAGTCTTGTTAACCATCTCTTTTCTAATAATTCTCTAGCATCTGGTAACTGTGGTTTGGGTCGAGAGCCCCATTCCCCCCCAAAAAGGAGGGAAAAAAAATTATAAAAAAATGGTTGACTCGAATATAAGTCGGGCGGTTTAATATTCAAGTGCCCTGCCCTGTCAGGCACTGCACCCAGCCCCCTTCCCTCCCAACTCCTGTCAGGCTCTTCACCCAGCCTCCCTCCCTCCCAGGCTCTGCACCTTGTCCCCCCCCTCCCTGCCCTGTCCTCCTTCCTCCTCTGCTGATCCCTGGTGGTCCAGAGGTGCAGCGGGCAGGAGCAAGCTTTCCGCAGTCCTGCCCCGTTGCTAAGCCGGTTGGTGGTGGCTGCCGCGAGATCTGTTTTCTTCTGCCGCTGAGCGGCAATGAGCAGCTTCTTGACTGGCTCCTTCGAATTCTTCCAGAAGCAGGAGGTGGTAACATATGGGATATACCCAGATGATTCCCTTCATGCCAAGAGGTAGAGAATGGAGCATTGAGTGTTTTAGCTCAGAACAGCAGGGAATGACTTTTTTAGCAGCTTCAGGAAGGCATGTTTCCAAACTTATTAAAAATTTTGTTGTACAATAAAATCAAGGGGGAGCAAATTATAACAGGTATAGCAGTTCTTTGTTTTTAGGCTTCGTGCAGAACTCGCACAAAGCAACATTTCCAAGTGGTCCACATTGCTCTGTCTCTCTCTGCTCCTATTCCTGTACTTGCTCAAATATCGGAAAGATCTTAGCTCCCCTTATTCCTTCTGTCCATGAGCCTTTTTGGCAGGATTTGTGTGCAGTTCTTACATCATTTAGTAGCCTGTCAATGAGCAGGTGACCTACAGTATACTAATGTAGTTTGCCTCCTTTTCCTGCTGACACCTCCTTTACTTCTGCACCTGATCCTACTATCATCATTTCCAGTGGTTTATTACAGTACATGACTCTCATGAGATCATCTGAGATGATCAGTCCGAAGTCTCTTGCTTGTTTGACAGGTGACATGTGGCTAATGGATTTTGTCCTGGATGTGGTGGTGAATGTTAGTGGTTCTCAAACCAGCCCTTGGGGCACACCCAGCCAGTTGGTTTCTCAGGATATCAACAATAACTGTGCATGAGGGAGATTTGGGTGTACTGCTTTCTGGGTATGCAAATCCTATCTCATGTGTATTCATTATGGATATCTGGAAAACTTGAGGACATATTGAGAAGCACTGGTGTACATTTTTGTGCATTGAAGCTCAGTTTCCAAACCGTTGATTGTTCTTCATTTGCTTCAGGTTGTTTTTCACTTTCTCTGGTCCTTATGACTGGTAAAAATGTTGATATTTGCAAACATGGCCTTTTGTTTATTTCATCAGTTTTTAATCCTCCCTCCTCAAATGGTATGTCATGACAATGCAAATGGAGTGAGATCTCTTTTGAGAGTGTCCCTCAATTGTTTTTGGCCACCTCCAGCAACCAGTGTGATTGGGGTATGGGTGGGGAGAGGAGTGAATCAATTCGTACTAAATCACGGCCTGCTTTGTTAACCAAGAGACTTGGACTAAACCTGCAACTCACCTTCCAGACTTTAGATTCCCTTCCTCCAGCACATTTTAATAAGACTGAGCTTCTGACTTTGCAAAAAAGTCTCTTAGTCATGATCTATAGTTCAGCTGCCATTTCTGCATGGGTCACATCTAAACAAAGACTCAATAATACTCTGTTCATATAGACCAGTGGTCTCAAACTCAAATCCTTTGCAGGGCCACGTTTTGGATTTGTAGGTACTTGGGGGGCCTCAGAAAAAATAGTTAACGTCTTATTAAAGAAATGAGGTAAAACTCTTTATAGTTTATAAATCTTTCCTTTTGGCTAAGTCTTAATAATAATATTGTCATTTATAGCTAAAGAGACATATGATCAAGAAACGGTTTTATTTTACTTTTGTGAATATGATAAACATACCGAGGGCTTCAAAATAACACCTTGTGCGAGTTTGAGACTACTGATATAGACAGATCTACCAGGGATTAGGTAACGGCTACTAATTTTTATTTGAGTGAGGAAGGATTTGAACTCGTGTTCACAATTCAGAACTGTGAATCATTCTCAATTCAAAATATACTCCCCTCCTCCATATCCGCGGGGGTTAGTGGCACAAAAATTTGCTGCTGGAACTCATGACAGCCATTTGTGATTGTGGCTCTGCAGAGGGCAGGAAGAGCATAGGAAGGTTGCTCCTGCCCTTTTTTACTGCTAGACCTTTAAAGATAAGGTGTGAAGAGGTCTGGAAGGCTGTAGGGAGACTCTCAAATAACGGAATTCATGAATCCTAAACCCTTGAATATGGGGAGAAACCTGTATACAAAAGCTGTGAAAAATGAGAAGTTAATCAGGTCCCTTTGACAGGGACAAGAGGCTGACGCTCTATTTAAAAAGAGTTTTTTGGTTCTGATTGTCTGGTCAGCTGCTGTCATTTGGCTGCAAGAGAAGGAAACTGAAGAGCTGTTTCTCTGGAATAAAAGCAAGCATTACCTTGTCTGAGACCTGGCCAGATAAATATCTGAAGACAGGTGGCAGAGGAAAGTCTGTGGGTTTGAAGCTGTGGGGGCTGTCTGATTAATGCTTTCTTGTTTCCAAATGACATGTTCTCCTGATGTAAAGTTGGCAAAGAGAGAGCAGCATTTGCTAGCCATCAGATTGTATAAGTCAACATTATTTGGGTGACATCATGAGACTCCAGCTAGGCACTCGGTGTCCCATCCCCCAAACCCTCTCTCTTCCCAGCACACATAAGAACAGTTGTTCGTACAGATGGGGAGAGGAGCTGGTTCCAGATATGATATCACAGCATGAAATGTGCAGTGTTGTAAGAGATTGTGAGAGAGGTCTTCAAAGAAATGCGCACAGGACCATCTGCTTCTTAATAGAAATGTTAACTGTGGTAATAGCTTGTTATAAAACTTTCAAGTGCCCGCATGTGCCTCAATGTCGCATTCATTCCCAGGATACCAGTCTGTTCTGTTGCCCTTGCTCACTCTCTGCCAGGTGAGATGCCAGCTTCAGAATTTGCTGGTAGGAAGCTCTAGTTACATTCTTCCCTAGGGGTCAATCTGTTGTGCTGGACCATGTGCAGAACTGGAAGTGGGGGTTAATTTGGACAATAAAGGAAAGTTTTCTAGGAGCTGGCAGGGCAGCTGCACTTTTAGCAGTGGGTTCCACATTTAAATCTGTTATCCTGATCCACTGAGGCTTGGTTCAGCCAGCTGAAGGTCCCAGGGTCATTGTAAGATGCATATGTGCTCCCAAGGCTTTCATTGCACAGTTTATACACTTCTGTTGGAATTAGACAACAATACCCAAGGAAACGGTTGAGAAGGAAGAAAAGCTTGGCAGTGCTGGCTGAGAGTGTACTGGGGCTGGCTGAGCTACATTAGAGAGTAGGTTCATCTGCTGGAAATGAGCGTGGAATCTAATTCCAGCTCTGCAAATAATTGAGCTACATTAGACAAGTCAGTTTTTTTTATCTCATGTGTTTTGGGGTATCCAGTTTTACTTGGCTATTACATAGAAACATGACGGCAGATAAAGGCCAAATGGCCCATCCAGTCTGCCCATCCACAGTAACCATTATCTCTTTCTCTCTCTAAGAGATCCCACGTGCCTATCCCAGGCCCTCTTGAATTCAGACACAGTCTCTGTCTCCACCACCTCTTCCGGGAGACTGTTCCACGCATCTACCACCCTTTTTGTAAAAAAGTATTTCCTTGGATTACTCCTGAGCCTATCACCTCTTAACTTCATCCTGTGCCCTCTCATTCCAGAGCTTCGTTTCAAATGAAAGAGGCTCGACTTAAGTGCATTTATATTACGTAGATATTTAAACATCTCTATCGTATCTCCCCTCTCCCGCCTTTCCTCCAAAGTATATAGATTGAGATCTTGAAGTCTGTCCCTATACACCTTATCACTAAGATCACACACCAGTTTAGTAGCCTTCCTCTGGACCGACTCCATCCTTTTTATATCTTTTTGAAGGTGCAGCCTCCAGAATTGTTCACAATATTCTAAATGAAGTCTCACCAAAGTCTTATACAGAGGCAGCAATACCTCCTTTTTCTTACTGGCCATACCTCTCACTATGCAACCTAGCATCCTTCTAGCTTTCACTGTTACCTTTTCAACCTGTTTGGCCACCTTAACATCATCGCATACAATCACACCCAAGTCCCGCTCTTCCATCGTGCACATAAGTTCTTCACCCCCCTAAACTGTACTCTTCCCTCGGGTTTTTGCAGGCCTGCATGCTTATTTCTGATTACCTAATATTAGGGGCAATGCTGAGGTGTATGTCTGGCTTTTATATGCCACTAATGCATGTGTGTGTAATTAAAATGTGTCATAATCTTGTATAAAATTGTAAACTTGTTGATTGATGTAAAAATGAATAAAGAAGTTTAAAAAAAAAGTGTCATAATCCAAAAAAAATTGACTTATTCAGCTATCTAAGTAATGAAGAAGATGCTGATTCAAATGCAACAAACCACATCTTTCTATCATTTCATTTGCCAGAGATGTTTCAATTAACAAATTGTATCAGGACTTAAAATGTCTAGTAGCGCTATAGATTACTCCTTATCTGGTGGTCTAGCAGGCTTTTGGGGCAATAGCAATCTTCCTATGCTCCTGCCCCGTGTAGATCGCCAATAGGAAATGGCTGCCGTGAGCTTCCGTCGTCTCGAGAGACTACAAGAATTCATGGCAGTCATTTCCTATTGGCGATCTGCACAGGGCAGGAGCATAGGAAGATTGCTCCTGCCCCGAAAGCCTGCTAGACACCCAGTTAAGGCTAGGATGCCTGGGGGAAAGCAGGAGGGAGGCGGGGTTGAGTCAGCTGGACAAGAATTTATTTGCGGTTTTTCACACTTCGCGGTCCTGCTCTGCCCCTATCCCCCGCGAATACCGAGGGAGAAGTGTAAGCGTGCACTAAAACTTGACACCTTTTCTTAGATTGTGGCACAGATATATAAAATAAGCCTGAAACTCAGCACGTGCCCTTTCCTTATGCTGGGGAAAGTGAGTTTGAAAAAGTAAAAATGGGTCTATATGTGCATTCAATTGCTAATGCATACAGACAGCCTGACAGTTCATGGTTCGACAGTTCGACTCCCTACCCCCCCTTGGCTTCGCTCGCGCACAGCTCATGTTCCCTTTCGGCCCAAGCCCCGATCCCCCTTCATCCCTTTCCGCTGTCTCGCTCTGGCCTTCGACTCCCTCCCCCCCTTGGCTTCGCTCGCGCACAGCTCTCGCGGGACGCTGTCTCGCTTTGGCCAAGCCTCGATCCCCCTTGGCTTCTCTCGCGCTCACAACTCCCTCCCCCCCTTGGCTTCGCTCGCGCACAGCTCTCGCGGGACGCTGTCTCGCTTTGGCCAAGCCTCGATCCCCCTTGGCTTCTCTCGCGCTCACAACAGTAGCTGGACTGATTTGCGCTCCGAGGTAAGGATTTGCGCTCCAAGACGGGGGCGAAATGTGTGGGGGCGAAATGTGGGGGCGAAATGTGTGGGGGCGAAATGTGTGGGGGCGAAACATCCGGGGGGCGAAATGTGTGGGGGCGAAATGTGTGGGGGCGAAATGTGTCTGGGGGCGAAATGTGGGGGGCGAAATGTGAGGGGCGAATTGCTGGGGGCGAAATGTGGGGGGCGAACCTTCCGGATCCCACAGTTCATCACTGCAAGGACAGCTTAAGCTTCTAACCTTTTTGCTCTTTGGTTTGAGGCTTCCAGCAGAATTTGTACCATGGACTGTGGGAAATAGAGAGAGCACAAATATTGCCTCTTTTTTATTATCTCGAGTCCATTTTTTGGTATTTGCACTTGTAATTATTTTTTGTTTTAATTAACTTCCTGCTTTTCTGAAATATGATTTGGTTTGGAAACTGCATTGGTTTCGGACAGGGCAATATAGTACATTTTATTAACATGAACATAAACTATTTCTATTAGGCAATGGTATTGTGGACTCTCATTATATTCCAGCCAATGACTTGATAGACCTCTGGAAGCCAAGAGACTGAGACATGTCTGGGACCTTCCTCTCCCAGTTTACCCAGGGTTTTTGGGTGCTGTTCCTGCAACATCTCCAACCTTTGCTAACCTGAGGTGCAAAACCTGAGTTATCTTCTGAGCCACCAAGCTAGAAGTAGTTTACTGATTTGAAAACAAATCTGTTTAACTGTTCCTTTCTGCATAGGCTTACAGTTTGCTTTTTTTTTTTTTTTTTTTTTAACTCTTCTAGGGTGCTCTGCGAATAAATCCTAAGAAATTTCATGAAGCCTTCATTCCTTCCCCGGTAAGTTTTGTTCTGTTCAGTCTCTCTTACATTGTAAACCGCTCTGAACTGTTTGTGGTATTGCGGTAGACAAAAATAAAGTTATTATTATTCTACTGAATACTTTCACTGAGTCTATCTGCTAAGTCTGATTGAGGCAGCCGGTGCACTGTTACATTCTTTAATTTACAAAACTGGCAAAATATTGACTATTGTAAGATAATTAAAACAGAGCCTCCCTTTGGAAATGGAGTTGGGCTAACTGGAAAAAGCTTTTTGCTTCAGTGAAAGTTTTTTTTCCAAGTGTGCTGGTGTGCAATAATTCCAGAGTTCTCACAGGCCTATGTTTACTGGACCCCTGAGGAAGGCGTGTTTACCGAAACACGAATCGTGTTGGGTCCTTAGGTTTGTCTGAAGAGTGATAACATTGACTGCATCTATATTTGATATAATAAACATAGCCTGCATCTTGTACATTTTGTCTGCAGTTCTTCTTTTGTTTTTTGACCTATTTCCACTGCAGTTTCTGTTGGATTTTTTCCTTTGTTTTCTGTTGTTGGGCTAACTGGCCCATTTTCCCAGGAGAGAAAGATGAGTAGTGGAATGCCTTACAGATCTGAGTTGCAGCATAGTCGTGTTCAAATTATTTTATTTGTGACATACTGCTAATTGGCATGACTACAAATATTCATAGGTAACAGGAAAATGGCAGTGCAGAACCTCTAGAAAGTTACCATAACCTGAAGGAGAAATAATCTAAAATAGAGGTATAAATGAATAATATTGGACTTTGAGTGGTTGTCATCTCTTTGAACAGGTATTTTTAAAATGAACAAATATACATAGGGAGTGCATTCCAAAACCCTGGGCCAGATACAATGAAGAGAGTAAGCTGGCCATTGTTCCAACTGATCTCTCAACGCTGTACATAGTCTGTTGTTAGCTGCCTTGAAAAATTGTGCGATTTAAGACCTCTATGGTAATGAGGATGTTTATTGTAGAAAAGCATTGGCGTCATATCTGTTGTTCTAATGTTCTCACGCTTATTGTTTCATAAGTATTGTGTTGACATTGCATTTTATCTCATCTGAGTTTTAGGGCTGCTATAGGTATATTTTGGAAACTGCTCCTATTATTAATGTTTTACTCATTTTAACTTTCTTTATTGTATTTATGTTTATATTTGATTTTATTACTACTGTTATGCTTTTAACAAAATGATAAGTTCCATGTTGAATTGTACTTGCTTTACACTGGGTGAATCTCTTAATAATAATAATAATAACTTTATTTTTCTATACCGCCATAGTCAGGCGACTTCTAGGCGGTTTACATTGTAAGAAGGCTGGACATTCAGCGAATAACAAGTATAGTACAATACTAATACAATACAATAAATCCACATATAATACAGTAGGGGAAACTGACGGAAGCACTGATTAAAGAACACATCGATGAACATCTGGAAAGAAACGAACTTTTGAAAACAACCCAACATGGTTTCTGCAGGGGGAGATCGTGCCTAACGAACTTATTGCACTTCTTCGAAGGAATTAACAAACGGATGGACAGAGGAGACCCCATAGACATCATATACCTTGATTTCCAAAAAGCCTTTGACAAGGTGCCTCACGAACGTCTACTCCGGAAACTGAAGAACCATGGAGTGGACGGAGACGTACATAGATGGATCAGAAACTGGTTGGCGGGTAGGAAACAGAGGGTAGGGGTGAAGGGCCACTACTCGGACTGGATGGGGGTCACGAGTGGTGTTCCGCAGGGCTCAGTGCTCGGGCCGCTGCTATTTAATATATTCATAAATGATCTAGAAACAGGCACGAAGTGTGAGATAATAAAATTTGCGGACGATACAAAACTATTTAGTGGAGCTGGGACTAAAGAGGAATGTGAAGAATTGCAAAGGGACTTGAACAAATTGGGGGAATGGGCGGCGAGATGGCAGATGAAGTTCAACGTTGAGAAATGTAAAGTATTGCATGTTGGAAACAGAAACCCGAGGTACAACTATACGATGGGAGGGATATTATTGAATGAGAGCAACCAAGAAAGGGACTTGGGGGTAATGGTGGACATGACAATGAAGCCGACGGCACAGTGCGCAACAGCCGCTAAGAAAGCAAATAGAATGCTAGGCATAATCAAGAAGGGTATTACAACAAGGACAAAAGAAGTTATCCTGCCATTGTATCGGGCGATGGTGCGCCCGCATCTGGAATACTGCGTCCAATATTGGTCTCCGTACCTTAGGAAGGATATGGCGTTACTCGAGAGGGTTCAGAGGAGAGCGACACGCTTGATAAATGGGATGGAAAACCTCTCATACGCTGAGAGATTGGAGAAACTGGGTCTCTTTTCCCTGGAGAAGAGGAGACTTAGAGGGGATATGATAGAGACTTATAAGATCATGAAGGGCATAGAGAGAGTAGAGAAGGACAGATTCTTCAAACTTTCGAAAAATAAAAGAACAAGAGGACACTTGGAAAAGTTGAAAGGGGACAGATTTAAAACGAATGCTAGGAAGTTCTTCTTTACCCAACGAGTGGTGGACACCTGGAATGCGCTTCCAGAGGGAGTAATAGGGCAGAGTACAGTACAGGGGTTTAAGAAAGGATTGGACAATTTCCTGCTGGAAAAGGGGATAGAGGGGTATAAATAGAGGATTACTGCACAGGTCCTGGACCTGTTGGGCCGCCGCGTGAGCGGACTGCTGGGCATGATGGACCTCAGGTCTGACCCAGCAGAGGCATTGCTTATGTTCTTATGTTCTTATGAGTCCAAATTCAAAATCATACAATAAGTTTAAATACAGTACCGAATAAAGAGACTAGATGCAGTACAATAGTCTAAATGGTAACTTACATATTAATTGGAGATCTAAGGGTAATGAGTGTCTGAAAGATTTAGAACATCCGTGAGAGGGGTCTTAGTGGGGAGGGGACCGTTTTAGCCAATGAATTTAGCGAATAGGGTGGTTTTGATCGATTTGCGGAAAGTATTATAAGTCATGTTTGGTTCGTTTATGTGGTTTTTCAGCCAGGTTTGCTGTCTGTTCGCTTGGAACTGGAAGGTTCTGTCCAAGAAGGATTTGTATCTGCAGCCTGTAATCTTTGGGTATGCAAAGATGTTTTTGTTTCTGGTCGTTCTTGTGGGGTTGTGTAGGGTGAAGTGAGTTTGTAGGTATGAAGGTGCTAGTCCCCAGGCTTGTTTGAAACAGGTGCAAGCGAATTTGAATAGAATTCGCGCTTCTATTGGAAGCCAGTGTAGCTTTTTATAGTAGGGGCTGATGTGATCGTTTTTTCTTAGTCCGAAAATTAGGCGAACGGCGGTGTTTTGTATTAATCTCAGTTTTATTATTGTTTTTTGTGGGATGCCTAGGTAGATGATGTTGCAGTAGTCAAGGAGGGATAGGATCAGTGCCTGTACCAGCAACCTGAATGAAGAAGGGTCAAAGTATTTTTTTATGGTTCTTAGTTTCCATAGCGTGTAAAAGCATTTTTTCACTAGTGAGTTTGTGTGGTCGGTCATAGTTAGGTGAGTGTCAAGAGTGATGCCCAGTATTTTTATGTTTTTGGAAATTGCGTATTCGTGATTATTTATTTTTATCGATGTTCTCGTAATTTTGTCATTGGGACTAGCCAGAAAGACTTGTTTTTTCTGCGTTTAGTTTTAGTTTGAAATTAGTGGTCCATTTATCGATTTCGGTCATTGTGTTTGAGAGATTATCTACAATTTCTTTTGTGATGTCGTTTAAGGGTATGAGGATGGATATGTCATCCGCATAAATGTAGTATATTAAATTTAGTTTTTGTAGTAGGTGACCTAAGGAGGCGATATAGATATTGAAAAGTGTGGGGGATAGGGGGGAACCTTGAGGTACGCCTGAAGGGTTTTTCCATGGTTTAGAGTAGTTTCCATTGCTGATTACTCGGTAGGATCTATTTGTTAGGAACTCTTGGAACCATTTCTTTGCCTTTCCCGAGATTCCCATTGCTTCAAGGCACAGTAGCATGATTTCGTGGTCTATCAGGTCGAACGCGCTGCTGAGATCTAATTGTAGGATCAGTGCGCTTTTGCCCTTGCTAAAGAGATCATAAAGGTGGTTCAGCAAGGAGGCTAGGACAGTTTCTGTGTTGTATCCTTTTCTGAATCCTGATTGGTGATCGTTAAGGAGGTTAAATTTGTCTAGGTAATTGACTAGTTGAAGGTTGACCAATCCTTCCTGTATCTTTGTGAAGAGGGGAATGCTTGCTATGGGTCTGAAATTGGGTGTCAGTGCTGGGGAGGCTTTCTGATCTTTGGGGATTGGAGTGATTAGTATATGTCCCATTTTTTTGTTTAGTGTTCCGTTTGCAAGGGCGGATGTTAGCCATGCAAAAAGTTCCTTTTTAAATTCTAGGGGGGCAGTTGTCATGATTTTAGGGGGACATGTATCAAGTAGGCAGTTAGATTTGGTGTACTTGTTAAATAAATTTAGGAATTGCTGCCAGTTTGGGTATTCGAGGTGGTCCCATAACATGTCTACTCTGGTGTCTTGGTCATGGGGATCCAGGAATTGAAGAGCATTTGATGTGGATGTGGGTAGAGTTGCTCTTAATTCGGTGATTTTGTTTTGAAAGAAATTGGCTAGGGTTTGTGCTGATGGAGTTTGCTCAGTGTCCTTTTTCAGTATTTGTGTTGTATCGGTTATAGTTTTTACTAGTTTGAATAATTCTTTGCTGTTTATTTTTGACGTACCGATTTTATTTGCATAATGCTTCGTGCGTTTTTCTTTGATCAGATTTTTGTATATTTTCATTTTTTGTTTCCAGTTTGTCTTGTCTGAGTCATTGTTTGTTTTTTGCCAGATTCTCTCCAATTTTCTTAGTTCCTGTTTGGTGGTTAGAAGTTCACAGTCAAACCATTCGTTTGGTGGTCTATTTTTCTTTTTGTATGTTTTATATGGTGCTATTAGGTCTAAGAGTTCTTTGCTGTAGATTTCCCATGATGCGGGGAAGTCTTGAATTTCATTGTTTATGGGTTGTAACTCGTAATGGGTCCAGAATTCGGTTGGGTTAATAATGCCACGGGTGGTTACTGTGTTCAAATTTGCGTTTTTGTGTTTTTGATGTGTATTCTGTTTCTGCCAATGTAGATTGAACTTGCCAATGAAATGGTCTGACCAGATACATTTTTCCCAGGGACCTGAGTGGTATTGTATTTTGGGGGTTAGTATTTCTTTGTGGGAGAAGGTGATTAGGTCTAGTTTGTGTCCTTTTTCGTGGGTTATTTCTGTGTCTGGGTTTGGAAAGTCCAGTGACATAAGGAGGTTGGCGATTTCAGTTATTTCTGGTTTTGTCTTTTGTTCTAGGTGAGTGTTTATGTCACCCAGAAGCAGGTTGTATGAGCCTTTTAGGTTAGATAAGGTAAGGAATTCGGCGAATTCCTCTTTCGCGCTTGACCATTTTTTGGGTGGGATGTAGAATAGAGTTGTGGTTAATGATTCTTCTAACTGTGCGTTAGTGATTATGCAAGTTAGTATTTCGAGATTATCTGAAGATTTGGAGTCGGTCATGGTGTAATTGTAGTGATCTTTTAGGATGATCGCTAGTCCTCCTCCTTTTTTCCAGTTTCTTGATAGTGGGATAATTTTATATCCCTGAGGTAGAAATTCTCTCATGATAGTGTCGGTGTCAGAGATCATCCATGTTTCTGTCAAACAGGAGATCGGGTTTTGTTTGTAGTATCCAATCATTTATTATGTGGGCTTTGTTTCTCACGGAACGGGTGTTTAGGTAATATCCCTTAATGTTTTCGTAACTGTTAGCTGTAGGGATTTCCGAAAATGTTATCTTTTTTTATGTTTCTGTTGCAGAGCTTGTTCTTGTGTGGTTTGCGGTGTTTGCGGGTGGTGTTTAGTACTGTGATTTGATGAAGGTCTTGTTTTGGCTGGTTTTGTAGGAGTTGGAGAGGGTTGGAGGGCTTAGTTAGTTCGATTGGTCTGAGCCAGGAGATGGGGTAGGTGTGCATAGGTTGGGGGAGGTTGTCTTCATTGCCCCAGCATTTAGAGCTTAATAGGCATAGGTATAGAATCCCTAAGAGTAGTTGTTGTTTGTTGCAGATTGCCATGTTGTGTGGTAAGGTGAGTGGTTCGGGTTGTGATAAGTGAGGACTATTGTCTGGCTGGGTGTGGCTGGGTCAGCAGATACTAGAGAGGTAGTGGTGGGGTGAAACTGGTTTTGTAGACAAGTAAGTTGGGTGAGGGGACTGAGTTGAATTGTGAGAGCAGGTTGGGTATGGGAGGAACTTACGGTGAGGGGTAGCGAGATCTTAACTATGAATAGAAGGATAATCATACAGTAGAGTCTGTGGGGAAGACAGTTGTGGCTGGTTGTGCCTGTAGTACCGGTCATGCAGTAACATATAGTAATTATTCATGCATTAATTGGACAGGTCATGCACTAACAGGTTGTACATATGGTTGTAGGCTGTTCATGCATTAGTTGGTTATACGTGCGGTTAAATAATATTATGTTTATTAAGCAAGCAGTTGTGCATACGATTACATAATGTTATGCCTATTGAACATGCAGTATCAGTCTGTGCATGTTGACTACTCGTACTGGTCCAATAATAAACATGCATTATACAATTGTACATGCAGTGTAAACATGCAGATTCTAATTTTAATGTGTACTTATCCTTGTTCTGGAGTGGTGCTTCTGCCGATTGCAGCTGAGGGTGTCCGACGAGGGTCTGTGGCAAAAACGGCCCGAAAACAAACTGAGGCACGCTCTGCCGATTGCAGGCTCAGTTCTGGGCTAACCGTTCTCGCAGGCAAGAAAAGGTATTCGCCGAGGGGGGGCGGAGCTGGCTCACACGCCCGGATGGGAGGGGGGCGGTTTCACTGGAGGCTCCGTGGAGGAGCCGGCCCCGAGATGAAAATGTGCTGCCGATTGCAGCTGAGGGTGTCCGACGAGGGTCTGTGGCAAAAACGGCCCGAAAACAAACTGAGGCACGCTCTGCCGATTGCAGGCTCAGTTCTGGGCTCACCGTTCTCGCAGGCAAGAAAAGGTATTCGCCGAGGGGGGGCGGAGCTGGCTCACACGCCCGGATGGGAGGGGGGCGGTTTCACTGGAGGCTCCGTGGAGGAGCCGGCCCCGAGATGAAAATGTGCTGCCGATTGCAGCTGAGGGTGTCCGACGAGGGTCTGTGGCAAAAACGGCCCGAAAACAAACTGAGGCACGCTCTGCCGATTGCAGGCTCAGTTCTGGGCTCACCGTTCTCGCAGGCAAGAAAAGGTATTCGCCGAGGGGGGGCGGAGCTGGCTCACACGCCCGGATGGGAGGGGGGCGGTTTCACTGGAGGCTCCGTGGAGGAGCCGGCCCCGAGATGAAAATGTGCTGCCGATTGCAGCTGAGGGTGTCCGACGAGGGTCTGTGGCAAAAACGGCCCGAAAACAAACTGAGGCACGCTCTGCCGATTGCAGGCTCAGTTCTGGGCTCACCGTTCTCGCAGGCAAGAAAAGGTATTCGCCGAGGGGGGGCGGAGCTGGCTCACACGCCCGGATGGGAGGGGGGCGGTTTCACTGGAGGCTCCGTGGAGGAGCCGGCCCCGAGATGAAAATGTGCTGCCGATTGCAGCTGAGGGTGTCCGACGAGGGTCTGTGGCAAAAACGGCCCGAAAACAAACTGAGGCACGCTCTGCCGATTGCAGGCTCAGTTCTGGGCTCACCGTTCTCGCAGGCAAGAAAAGGTATTCGCCGAGGGGGGGCGGAGCTGGCTCACACGCCCGGATGGGAGGGGGGCGGTTTCACTGGAGGCTCCGTGGAGGAGCCGGCCCCGAGATGAAAATGTGCTGCCGATTGCAGCTGAGGGTGTCCGACGAGGGTCTGTGGCAAAAACGGCCCGAAAACAAACAGGCACGCTCTGCCGATTGCAGGCTCTTCATAAAGGCGGTTAATAAATCCAAATAAATAAATGATGGTACTACTAGATTTTGATTGAGTGAGCGCAGGTTTCTATTGGGAGCAAATGAGATTACAGTGTTCTCCCCAGAAATTTTTTCTAGCTGGGTGGCATGAAAAAGTAGCAGGGCAGGATGGGGAAATTTGGTGGTGGGGAAAATTAAATGTGTACTATTTTTATTAGTTAATTATTATTTTCCAATGCTCAATATGACTTCCTTTTTTTAAGGTATGACACTCGTGCCAGAATAATTTTACTAAATTTAAGAAGTATCCCATTCTAGAAGTGAACAATTAGATATTCGCCCTCTTTCAAATGGTATAGAGGTTTTAAAAAGGGAAATAAATGCGTTAATGAAGTCATTAGGTTCAATCTAGCCATTTATTTCTGCATGAATTTAAACAACTAAAAAAGAGAGATAAATATAGTTAATCCAGTCATACAAGAAACGGCTCTACAGCACCTCTAATAATGTTTTCATCACTAGGTTCCTTCCTGAGGTCTCACTGAAGATATGAAATAGATGTGATCCCCACTTCCAGACCTCTTCCACATAATTTATGCCTAGAAGGAGACCTGTGTGACTGTACTAAAGCAAACTAAAAAAAGTGGCAGATAAAGATCATAGTGAGAGCTAGGGCAAAACAGTTTAGGTAAAGATGCAGGTAATAATTAGCAATGTATTAAAAATATTTTTATTTGCTTATAATGTCATTTGAAAGCTGCTTGATGTTAATACAACTTTCATTTAATTCTTTAGAGTGTGTGTGTGTATGGGGGGGGGGGGATTGGGGACAACACCTACATCAACAGTAAAGTTAGAATAGGGTCATTAAATCCAGTGGCATACCTAGTATATATGACAGCCAGTGCTGATCATTTTTTAACAACCCCCTCCTTTATATAAAAAATATATTTTTAGTAATAATCCATGAGTAACACAACAAGGGTGCACCTAGGAAAAGGCTGCATCTTAAACACTGCAGTGAGCAGTAGGACACAACACACGCATTGTAAAACTAAACAAGCTAGATCCTGCACAGTCAATTGATCCTGTACAGTCGATGCTAACAGAAAGCCATGTCCTTTTCATACACACAGAACACAGATACACCCTTGCCCAATATAGAATAATCACAAACTAAAAATAGAAATGTGTAGACAAAAGTTAAACTAAACCGCCAAGAAACCAGACTCTGCATACAATGCAACACCACAGCACTACAAAAACAGTGACACATGTCCCCTAATACCCTAATACTGTACAAAATATAAAGACAGTAGATGTGAATTTGAAAAAACTGATACATAACAATCACCACTTTACAAATTAACAAATAGAAATAAAACAAATGAGGAATAAGAAAATACCATTTTATTGGACTAATCCATTTGTCAATTAACTTTCAGAGGCCAAATCTTTCTTCAAGACAGTACAGTATACTGCTGTTATGGTGTCCTGTCCTGGCTTGAGGAAAGGATTTAGTCCCCCCCAAATTGCCTTATTTCCATTTCCTATTTATAAACTTCAATCAATACAATTACAATACTACTTGATTCTACGTAAAGCAACAACAAAAAAAATTTTCTACCTTTTGTCGTTTCTGCTTTAATCATCTTCTCTTCGCTCTCTTCTTTCTATTCAGCGTTTGTCCTCGCTCCCTTCCATGCAACATCTGTCCTTTCTCTTTGCCCCTTCCACCCAGCCTATGCCCTCTCTCTCTACCTCTTCCATCTACTGTCCACCCTCTCTCTGCCCCTTGTATTCACTGTCCACCCTCTCTGCCCTTTCCATCCAGTTTCCGCACCTCCCTCTGTTCCATATGGCATCTTCCTTCTTTCTATGTCCCTTCAATAAACTGTATATCCTGTGCCCTTTCTCTCCTTTGTACATGATTCATTTCAGCTTCACCCCCTCTCCATTTTTTTGTCTCCACCCCCTCCCCTATGCTGTGGCATCTCTCTCTTCTCCTTTCCTTCCTTTCTTCCCACTCCACACCATGGTCTGGCATCTCTATCTCCTTCATTTCTCTTCCTCCATGCCCTGGCATCTCTCTCCTCTCCTATCGCTTCCTCCTTCTCTGGCACCTCCTCTCCTTTCTTTCCCTCTGGTCTGGCATTTTATGTCTCCTTAGTTTCCCTTTCCTCCCACCAAGCCCTGGCATCTCTTTCCTCTTCTTCCATCTTCCCTTCCTACTCCATTATCTGGCATCTCTTCTCCTTCCTTCCACCTGGTCTGGCATCTGTCTCCTCCCCCTCCCTTCATGTGCCCTGACATATCCCCTCCCTCCATGGTCTGGTAGCTCCTTTCCTTTCCCTCCCTCCCATGGTCTTGGCATCTTTTTCCTCTCCTCTCCCCAATTGGGTGCAGCAGGAGCACTTCTCTTCCCCTCCTCCCTCCCCAATTGGATGCAACAGCAGCATTTCTCTTACCCTCCCCCTCCCCAATTGGGTGCAGCAGCAGCACTTCTCTTCCCATCCCTCCAGTCTCACACAGCTGTCGGCAGAGTCGCTACAGACTAAGGCAAGTTTTAAGCTTCCCTCCATCACTGATCTATCTTCCATAGGTCAGTGACGGAGGGAAGCCTACAACTTGCTGCTCTTGCTTGCTTCGGGCTTTCCTCGTTGCGGGGCCCTGCCTTCGCGGAAACAGAAAGTAGGCAGGCCCGAAGTAAGCAAAAGCAGCAAGTTGTAAGCTTCCCTCCGTTGCTGATCTGTCTCCTGCCTTAGCATGTAGTGAACTCATGCTCTGGGGCTCTAATGTGTGCATGCCGGCTTCCCTTCTCTTCTCTCTCCCCCCGGAAACGTAACTTCTGGTTTCGGAATAGGAGGGAAGAGAAAAGAAGCTGACACGCACATGTTAGAGCCCCAGAGCATGGGTTCAAGTTGCTTGCTGGGTCAGGCAGGAGTCAAACACTAAACTTTCAGTGGTGAATCTGGCTGTGCTGAGTCAGCCCGGGAAATCTCCAAGCCAATGAGAGGGATTTAAAAAAAAATGTTGAGCAGCAGGATTCGCGATTGAGATGACAGCCGGGCGGTCATCTAAATTAGCTGGGTGGAGCACCCAGCTAAAAGGCCCTAGGGAGAACACTGGGATTAGATGATAGCAGGCTAAGAAAAGTGGTAGGCCTAAATGAGGAATTTTATCAACTAAATTGAATCCTCGCAGCTAATGAGAGAGTTGTACGATCATATTTGTTTGTGTATGTGATCGGTATAACTACTGTATTTTGTATCAGTTGACGACATATGATTTCTTTAATGGGAAGTCCACAGAACAATGATTTGTAATAGGCTAGGTGTGAAATTACTAAGGCTAAATAGATTCCACACTGAATTAATTAGTCTCGGTTCATAAAAGCCTCTTTGACCACTGATGCCCCCATTAATAATCTGGCAAATGGGGCAATGAGTAGGATGATAAGATTTGCAAGTAAGTCAAAATTATTCACAGCAGTTAAAATACAAGAAGGCATTGCAGGAGGACTTTGTGAGACTGACGTCTAAATAGCCAAGCAAGTTATGTATGGACAAGCAGAAAGAAATGCACTTGAAAAAGAAAAATGTTAACAGAGTAGGATCGACAAAGATGTGAAACAAGATAACAGGAAAATGTTACGTCATCCTTTCAAATGACTCTAAGTCTAAGGGAACCCTTGGAGAAGACAGTAAAAGCCCGAAGTCTAGATGAGATTGGGAAACATGTGGTATTTTTCATCTCTTCTTTGAGTGAGCAACAGTTCTTTCAAGGATGATGGGCTTGGAGGACCTTTGGTTGAAGCCAGCATGGCTCTTTTTTCAGAGATCTCGGTATCGGTGAGCTAGTCGGATCACTCTATTAGTTTAAAGTTGTCTTGTTTTTCTGACTATAAATGTAATTGTTTTCTAGGTGCCAAAAAAGTTGTTTCCCAGTTTTTAAATAAGATAAAGTAGGGCCTTTAATCCTTCTGAGAGGTGCAGTGAGTTGTGTTGTGTTGTCTTTACACTGTAGGCTCACTTTGCGCCTTCACTTCATGACCAAAGGTGGCACACAGGCATTTCCAAAAAGTCCTTCTTTGCAGTTAAGCATGTGAAAGAGGTTTTTAAGGTTGGGGAACAGTGGACTGTTAATCTTAATGCTTGAGAATGGAAGGGGTTACATTCTGCTTCTCCGTGTCAGATGTAGGGGGGAAGAGCACAGAAGCCAGCTGAACCTAGGACCACCAGTCAGTGAAACCTAAGCCCTTTGCTTTATTGCCACATAGGCTTTGAGTATTTTCCACTGATTTAAAGCTAAGCACCCTTGAACACATTTGCTATTCATTTTTTTTTCACTGCATGAGCTAATTTGTAAAGCTGTTACAATAAAAATCCTGTAACAGCTGGAGTTTGTCTAGTTCTTTCTGTTGGGCACCTTCTATGCCATATCTGAAGGGTTCAGCTTTTTCACGGGTGTTTAATTACCCCGCAGGGTAGCTATGGCCATATCAGTTACTGTGCTGGGCATAGTGGGGAAATCCATTTCTATAGTGCTATCGGACTTGCTTTGTGCGGTACACAAACATTTGAGAGCAGCATGTGCGGATTGCCGGACTTGATGGACCTAGGGTCTGTTCCTGAGATGGCACTTCTTATGGGAATGATTAATAGATGTCTGAGTCCTATCTCTTAACAGTGTTTTTGGAAGAGGATGCTATTGCACTGCTTGCCTTTTTGCTAAAGTGTGCTGTTTAAGTGCGTATTTCTTCCTTCCCTGTCCTTTCTGAGTAGATTATAGACCAGTATAATTATATTCCAGATATGGCTGTTCGTGTACCTTATCTGCATGACTGCCACTAAATCTAAATTGGCTTTTTCCTCTAGTCTGGAGTTTTTGCTTTCCATGCTGTAGGTATTCTTATGTTATGATGTTGCCCTCCCCCCACCCATATTGAAAACTATAGAAAACTCTTTTTTTTTTTTGCTCATGCATTTTTACACTAATTGTTCCCTGCATAAATATCTAGTAAGTTATTGTTTTTACTCTGGTTCACTGGAAGAACTATGAGACGTGTGTGTTTTAAAGATTATATATGTTGAATTGTGAGCCACTTTGGCTAAAAGCAGAATATAAATGTTTTAAATAAATAAAATGTAGTCCCATGTAGCAGGGTCTGTCTGGCAGCCTACGAGGTCAGTGTTTGGACAGAAGCCATGTTAGAATTACTCTCTGCTTAGATTGTGATTCTCAGCTCTGTCTGTGAGACATATCCAGACTGTTAGGTTTTTAAAATATTCAAATAAATATGCATACACTCGCTCTGTTGCTTGCAAATCTATCTATCTTTTTATAATGATAAATATTTTAAAAATCAGACTGGCTTACTGGATGTCTCCTGAAAAATGGGCTGCAAACCACTGATTTGGATTATTACAGAGTTTTGTTGATGGGAACATGATATGCTGTCTTTCTGTGGTTACAATCAAAGCTGTTAACATATTATGGCTCCCTTTTATCAAGCTGCGTTAAGGGTTTTTTTTTTTTTTATCACGGGCTGCTGAGGTAAAAGCTCTGACTCTCATAGAATTCCTCTTGAGCATCGGAGCTTTTACCGCAGCGACTTGTGATAAAAACCCTAACACATCTTGCTAAAAGGAGGCCTATATACAGGTACAGTGGGTAGTTGCTGGGGTTAGGTTCCTAGAAAACCCCATGAATATTGAAAATGCAAATATGGAACTATTCATCCTACGGGAAAAAGAGGGTTAAGTTCCTGTGTGACCCTGCATATTGTACATTTTTGCTGCCTAACACCATAAAGTCATTATTTTGTGTAAAGAACAGCTTGTTTATAATCTGCATTTTATAAATGGATTGTATACACAATCTCTTTTGGTGTAACAATACTCACACACAGCTCTATGAATATCTTCATCCTCATGGGATTGTGAATAAGTGAAAATGACCATGAATAGCAAAAATGGGTTACACTTTATTTTGCATGAATGCGAGAATGCCCTGTACTTATTTTGTTCCTAATGCAGTGGAGGGTTAAGTGACTTGCTCAGCATCGCAAGGACTCGAACCCAATTCCCCAGGTTCTCAGGAAGGGAGGGGTGCTGGTAAGGTCTACGTGGGTTCTTTTACATTCCTCTAGCCAAGACTGGGGCATACTTAGGTGGAAGACACAAGGGCTGTTGGATTGAAGAGAGGTACCTAACAGGAAGTTACACTCTGACAGCTGGGTTGTAGCCTGGTACTTGACCAGATGGGCTGGTTGATTTTTTTTTTTTTTTCCCCATTTTCTATGTTCCTGGTTCTAACTTTGTTTTTCCTCTGCAGGATGGAACACGAGATATTTTTATTGATGGCGTTGTTGCAAGGAACAGAGCTCTTAATGGTGATATTGTGGTGGTGAAACTGCTTCCCAAAGAACAATGGAAGGTCAGTATATCCTTTTATTTTGGTTTTTTTTTGTATAATCCTAAGAAGTATTGGATTATACCTATGCCACAGATATTATGTTAAGTATTTTAATGGCAAAGCAAGGTGTACTTTCTGTATTCTCAATCCACTAAGTATTTTGTCTCTTGGGTATCAATTGTGAGTGACAGCTTTTGTGATGTTAGCATCACTAATAATAAAACCCTAAGCGTGCATATGCACTCCTACCTGCGTGATCCGTAGCTCCGTGACAGGTAAGAGTGTGCATGCGCGCTTAGGGTTTTATTAGCTTGGGAGGAAATGCCCGGGGCCTCCGGAGCGCAGAGGGGTGTCAGCAACAGAGGTGGCGCGGGCCGATGGGTGGTGGCAGAGGAGAAGCAGCGGCACTGGTGGCAGGAGCAGGAACTCTGAGGAGAGTGGGACTGGGGAATTGCCGCGAGGTGGCGGAGGAGGAGGAACAGCAGCAGCGGCACTGGCGGCAGGAGCAGGAACTCTGAGGGGAGTCGGGGGGGAGGTAACAGGAAGGGAGGCCTATACTGGACAGGGGGAGCAGGGAAGAGGTGCTGCTAGACAGGGGGGGAGGTAAACGGAAGGGAGAAGGCCTACTGCTGGACAAGGGGAGCAGGCAAGGGGTGGTGGTAGACAGCCGAGGAAAGAGAGAAACAGAAAGAAAGAAAGACAGACAGACAGAGAGCGGCCAAGGAGAGAGAGAGAAAGAAAGACAGACACACATCTTTTCTAGCACCCGTTAATGTAACTGGCTCAAAGACTAGTCTAATAATAATATAATTGGGATTCCTTGTGTTTTAAAGTATAACCCACTGATGAAACGAAGCTGGTTGATCCTTTGGAAAGACTGTGATAGAATCCATTGTATGTGGATTATATATGAAGTCTACGTTGTGTGCTCTCCTAAGCAGTCTATAGTTAACATTCCTTGTACTTAGAAATATAGAAACATGATGGCAGATAAAGGCCAAATGGCCCATCCAGGCTGCCCATCCGCAGTAACCATTTTCTCTTCCTCTCTAAGAGATTCCACGTGCTTATTCCAGGCTATCTTGAATTTAGACACAGTCTCTGTCTCCACCACCTCTTCCGGGAGACTTCCATGCATCTACCACCCTTTCTGTAAAAAAGTATTTCCTTAGATTACTCCTGATTACCTCTTAACTTCATCCTATGCCCTCTCATTCCAGAGCTTCCTTTCAAAATGAAAGAGACTTGACTCGTGCACATTTACATCATGTGGGTATTTAAACATCTCTCAAGAACACTATTGTAGTGACAAAAAAAATCCAAAATTTCAAAAAATGTCACTCACCAGCAGTGGGTTACTACAATAAGATCTAACATTAAGATATAAAACAGGTGAAGAAAAAGCCTCAAAACCATGTATCACGCAGCAATCTTTGATAATTTTCAGCTGGCGTTGTTATTGTCATCAGCAAAAAACTCACACTATGTAACAATGTTTAAAGATCTACAGGGGGAATAACCCACTACTGTGCACAGTAATCAAAAAAAATTTTCAAAACATGATAATACTTTTAATTATTGTTTTAAATGTTTTAATCATTTTTATAAATAGTTTTACAAAAGTTTTCAAGCTACAAAGCTTTAAAGTGTAACATGCTGAAAAAAGCAGAAGCAAAAGCAAAAACTACTTAGCTCTCTAGTAAAAAGTATGGTTTACTGTCTTCCACTGATTCTGAGGGTAGGAACTTACTTGGAAGGTGGATTTTTGATTCCACCGAGCTGTTTATTAAGCCTTCAAGGTCAAATACCAATCTTCACTGTAGAACACCAATCAGGAATTCACTTTCAAGCAGCAGAACGGCTGAAATAAAGAATATGGTAAAATGACACAAATCAGTGAGTCTAAACCTCAGGAGAATTACCATCTTTTTTCATTTAAGAAGAAAGAATATTTCTTGATCTTTTGATACTCAGGCTGTGTAAGTTTTGTATGTTTTCTGAATAAATAAAAATAAAAAGAGGTTTTAACAGGAAGTTTATTAGACAAAGTACTCAAGTTTTGAGAACATAAAAACTGCATATATTAGGTCAGAAGGTCCATCAAGCCCAATATCCAGGGGAGATTCTGAAAATAAGAACATAAGCAATGCCTCCGCTGGGTCAGACATGAGGTCCATCGTGCCCAGCAGTCCGCTCACGCGGTGGTCCAACAGGTCCAGGACCTGTGCACTAATCCTCTATCTATACCCCTCCATCCCTTTTTCCAGCAGGAAATTGTCCAATCCTTTCTTGAATCACATTACTGTACTCTGCCCTATTACGCCCTCTGGAAGCATATTCCAAGTGTCCACCAACCTTTGGGTGAAGAAGAACTTCCTAGCATTGGTTCTGAATCTGTCCCCTTTCAACTTTTCCAAATACCCTCCTGTTCTCTTATTTTTCGAAAGTTTGAAGAATCTGTCCCTCTCTACTCTCTCTATGCCCTTCATGATCTTGTAAGTCTCTATCATATCCCCTCTAAGTCTCCTCTTCTCCAGGGAAAAGAGGCCCAGTTTCTCCAATCTCTCAGCATATGAAAGGTTTTCTATACCTTTTTTTTATTATTATTTAATATTTATTGAATTTTTCAATATAATCAAGCATGAAACTTGTACAGAAAGGAAATTCAGCATGAAATTAATACAATTGAAAACATATATAAAAGAATATCAAATATAAGCATAAATTTCTACTCAAGTCCTCAATGAGATCCAAGAGGGGTAATAGGCGAATCAAAGTAATTATATATAAACCAAGTAGTAACTAGTTGAATGAGATTAAAGCACCCTTTCTTAAACTAAGCACTTTCTTATCTCCAGAGATGCAGTTGAGAGAAAGGTTGTCAGTTGAGATGGCTCAAAGAAAACATATTTATGAGAATGATAATTAATAACACATTTGCATGGATGTCGCCCCCAGAGATATAACACCAGGTTTCCTTAACAAGAATTCTCTTCTCCTTCTCTGTGTGTCCCTAGCCAAATCTGGGAACATCTGAATTTTACAACCTAAAAATTCTTTTTGTTTATTTTTAAAGAAAAGTCTCAGCAACCAGTTTTTATCTGGTGCGAGAGCTACTGTCAAAAGTAAAGTAGTTGGAGTCACTAATTCTCTATCAGACATTTCCAAAATATTAGATATGTTCATTAAATCAGGTCCCATTTTCTGTTGTTGTTGTTGGTCTTGAGTCTTATTTGGAAGGTAATAGACCTGCGTAAATGGTGGTAACGACTCTTCAGGAAGTGCCAATACTTCCGTCATATAACGTTTCAGCATTTCCCTTGGGGCTATCATAGAAACCCTAGGGAAATTTATCAGTCTGAGGTTATTATTACGAGGTTGTGGTAACGGGTTGACGGAGGTTGTGGTAAGAGCGGATAGCGCAGCTGGTTTTAAGAAAGGTTTGGAAAAGTTCCTGGAGGAAAAGTCCATAGTCTGTTATTGAGAAAGACATGGGGGAAGCCGCTGCTTGCCCTGGATCGGTAGCATGGAATATTGCTACTCCTTGGGTTTTGGCCAGGTAATAGTGACCTGAATTGGCCACCGTGAGAATGGGCTACTGGGCTTGATGTACCATTGGTCTGACCCAGTAATGTTATTCTTATGTTCTTATCCTATTTCTAACAATAGCTAATCTGTTTGCTCTTTCATTCTGCTTTGGTGGCAGAGGGAGCGATGTCACTGGTTTGGTGGGTAAGGAAGGAAGAGGCTGGGAACATAAGACACCCCATCCTTCACAAAACACAAATGAATTAACTCCACATCCATCCCCTCTTTCACACATACACAATATAGTGTGAACAAATGATTAAAAAAAACTAAACAACAACTAGCAAACTATATTTCATACAGGAAAAAATATCTTTCTGTGCTCTTACAGCTTGTGCCTTTTGCAAAATATTTTTTATGCCTCCTTGTTTAACATTATTACATAGCTCAGTAAACTGGAAGCTATCATAGGGGAAAACAATCTCCAGGGATTCAAGACAAAGTTAGACAAGTTCCTACTGAACAAGGTCGTACCCTAGTAAGGCTAGTCTCAGTTAGGGCACTGGTCTTTGACCAAAAGGGCTGCCACGTGAGCGGACTGCTGGGCGCGATGGACCACTGGTCTGACCCAGCAGCGGCAACTTATGTTCTTATTATGTTCAATTAATATCAGCGTATTAAAAAAAAAAAAAAAAAAAAAAAAAAGTCATTTTATAACAGGTTGCCTAGGTAGTGACCTCAAAGAGGTGTCTATTTACTAAAGTTTCTCAATTAAAGCTACAGAAATCTTAAATAAAATGCTTGGGAGCAGATGTAAATACTGTTCACATTTAAAGTATGCGGAAATGTGCATATTTTAAAAAAGTATCTCAACCACAAGACACTATTAAATCTAGATCTCCAATAGCATAGAACAAACAAATCCCACTAGATATTATATTGTAAAAGCATATATTGTTTATTGGACTATCAGAAGTGTCACTCATAACTGAAATACATTAGCTTTGGAAAATGTGTATAGCAGATATCTTTGTATTGGGTTTTCTGGTCAATTTTTGCTTACATATTTTTGTTTCTACTGTGGTTTGTGATCCTTTGTTCTGTATTTGATGAGGGTCTGTCAGTGTGATAGTAATGGCAGTTAGGGAGCTTGGAGGAAAGAGGATTGGGGGGGGGGGCCCTCCTTAATTTTCTGACCTGGGCACCAGCTTCTCCAACACTGGTCTTGACCCTTGTTGTGGGGATCTGCAAGCATTGCCAATTGAGGACCTCCACCAGAGGTGGCTAGAACTCCCTTCTACCAAGCATGGCACTCGTTGGCAGCACCTTTGAGCCACTGAGGTGCCAGCATCTGTGGCTCAGGGACAGTGCTGTTGCCTGCCAAGCTTGGTAAAAGGGAGTTTGGCCCTCTTTGGAGGAAGTATTCGGCTGACAGAGCTTTAGAGGCTCTGACAGAGATCCATTTACAAAGTATGTATTTTTCTCAATTAATAGTATCTTTGCTTATTTGGAAATGTTAATTGGGAAGAATACATACTTTATAAATGAGTCTTTATTTATTTATTTATTTTATTTATTTATTTATTTAGATTTATATCCCGTTCTCCCAGTAGCTCAGAACAGTCTACAAGTAAACATACACAGTAGAAGTAATTAGGCAAATAAGATGTACAATAGGTTTAGGTGCTTGGACATACAAAATTGTGCAGTATTTATCAGGGTACAAACAATTTTTCAGAGGACAGACAATTTATCAGAGTACAGACTAAGAGAGGACTATACTGAAATTTAGGTGAAGTTAAATAGGGGAGAGAAGAGAGAGGTGGGGTTTAAGGGGGGGTGTAGACTGAGGGAGATCTTTAGTTGAAGAGGAGGGTCTTTACCATTTTACGGAATGTCAATAAAGAGTTCTGTTGCCTGAGTTGGGGGGGGAGTTTATTCCAGAGATGTGGGATGCATTATGCAGCGAGAGGGGCTTATATTGTTGGTGAGAGTTGTGAAAATTTGCTCTTGGCATTATATGAAGCACAGTTTGCTTGTGTGTGTGTTTTTTGATAGCTTGATTCTGCTTTTCTTGGCTGACTGATAGTTCAACTCGCTTCCTTTCTGCTTTGTTCAAGGAAAGTGCTTCAGGGTGACCTTCTTTCTGTGGCACATGGTACATTACCTGTCTCGTGGCTCACCTTCTATTGGCCCTCTGGAAATACGGGTGTCACTTGGTCACACTACTGTTTTGGCTGTGCCTTTTGGCATGGTGTAACTTTTATTGTTTGTTTATGGATTGACTCTTACAGATCTTGGCCATTGATTTTAATTTAGTCCATTGAAGTCTGATATTCATCCTTCCTCCTTGATTTTTCAAAGCCTATCCTTGTACTTGTATCATATCTTATTATGGTTTTTTTTCTTTTATGGAGCTGAATTACTGTGAGTTCTTAATGATCATTGTCAAAATAATCCTTGACAAAGTGCAGTAAAACTAACTTATTGCAGACTTAGGTGCTTGAATTCAACAGTAATTTTACAGATTTGGTTCTACTGTATAGTGGGGCAGTAAAGTTTGTCTGTAGCATATTTCAAAGCAAAACCAAGGAGAACAAAATCTCTGCAAACAAAATGCAGAAGCAAACAGCAGAGGCGACTGTCTACTGATGACAGAAAGGATATTTGAGGAAACCATAAGAACATAAGAATTGCCGCTGCTGGGTTAGACCAGTGGTCCATCGTGCCCAGCAGTCCACTCACGCGGCAGCCCTTAGGTCAAAGCCCAGTACCCTAGCTGAGACTAGCCTTACCTGTGTACATTCTACATTCAGTGTAAAAGTCTTTATTCGATAAAGTGACTCAACACGAGCCATGTTTCGGTTGCAAGGCCAGCTTCTGGAATCTAAAAGCATACAAATAAATAATTATAAACATATAAAAACATCGATAGATTCATAAATTAATACTCAAAATTTTTTTATAAAACTGAGTCCCTGGACATCGTATACCTGGACTTCAGTAAAGCATTCGATAGCGTACCACACCGCAGGTTGCTGAGCAAGATGCGTTCTATAGGATTGGGCGACACATTGACGAAATGGGTTGGGAACTGGCTTAGAGGTAGGCTTCAGAGGGTAGTGGTGAACGGCACCCCCTCCGAAATGACGGAGGTAATCAGTGGAGTGCCGCAGGGCTCGGTCCTGGGCTCGATCCTATTCAACATCTTTATAAGAGACTTGGCAGAAGGGCTGCGAGGTAAAATAACATTATTCACCGATGACGCCAAACTAAGCAATGTAGTGGGCAAAAGCACAACAGACATAAATTCAATGTCCGACAACATGACGTCACTCATATGTGAGAATAGCTGCCTGCTGTCCCTGGATAACACCTGTTACGGTAAGTAACTGTGCTTTATGGTTTAATTATGTCTGATTTAAAACTATCTCAGGAAACGCTGACTCTGTATTGCAACATCTTTACAGAAGCTCATGCATTGATTATGGTTTAATTATGTCAGCAGTGAAAACTGTCCTAGAAAACGCCGACTCGGTATTGTACCACCTTTTACAGAAGCTCATTGTAACCGCTCTGAATTGACTCCCGTCATTAGTATGGTATGGAAGCGCTCAGTAAACAATGTCAAAACATCATATTGTGCAATAATGTACAATGATAATGGGGGCACTTTTTATTGAATATCAAATGGTCTCATAAAAGGAATCTCAAAAGATAAAAAAAGGATCTGATAAGAAAGGTTTGGACAAGTTCTTGGAGGAAAAGTCCATAGTCTGATATTGAGAAAGACACGGGGGAAGCCTGTATCGGTAGCATGGAATATTGCTACACCTTGGGTTTTGGCCAGGTACTGGTGACCTGGATTGGCCACCGTGAGAACAGGCTACTGGGCTTGATGAACCATTGGTCTGACCCAGTAAGGCTATTCTTAGGTTCTCATGTTCTAAGATATTAATTCTTAAGTTAACTGTAATAGGATAATGAATAGACCATAGTAAACAGGAAAAGGAAGTAATGGGAGCTTATATAGCCAAATGGCCTCTCCAGTCTGCCCTCTCTCTAAGAGATTCCATGTGCCTATCCCATGCCCCCTTGAACTCAGACAGTCTCCACCTCCTCCAGGAGACTGCTCCACACATCCACTACCCCCTCTGCAAAAAAGTATTTCCCCAGACTCACAAACTCATCACCCCTCAACCCCACCCCACACCTTCCCATTCCAGAGTTCCCCCCCCAAATGAAAGAGACTCGACCTATGTGCATTCTTGCAACCTAGGCATTTAAAAGTCTTCATTGCATCTCCCCTCTCCCGTCCCTCCTCCAAAGTATACAACCAAGATCTCCAAGTCTGTCCTCTATATGCCCCATGATGAAGACCACACACCACTTCAGCAGCCTTCCTCTTGACTGACCCCAACCCCCCTACATCTCTGAAGGGTGCGGCCTCCAGAACCACACATAACACTCCAAAAGAGGTCTCACCAGAGTTTTACACAGGGGCATCAACATCTCCCCTTCCCACTGGGCTTGTTGTCCATAAGTAATATAAATAAAATAATTAGATAATATAAGTAAAACATATCGCAGCCAACTCTGGTGAGCAAAATGTGTTTGTTTGGATGGTGACCCATATGTTACAGACCAGATACCATTACGAGAGCATTCTCCTTTTCCACCGGGGAATGACAATGTGGACTTTGTTAATTGGGAGAGGGAAGGGGTTTGGTGGATGGAGCATGTACTCAATAAAGGATGGGAATCTAGTGGGCTTTGCAGAATTGCAGAGATGGGTTGTGGAGAAGTGGGGGAATCAATATGCTTATTGCCAGCTGAAGCATTTTTGGGCTACTTTAGATCAAGGGCAGCTGGACGCATATATAGGCTCCCAGTTGCGAGCCTTTTTTGGTATGGACACTGAGAAGGAGGTTTCTGTATCTATGCTTTATAAGGTATTGTTGAGGGTGGAACCCCGTAAGGAGTTGGAACTGTATGGCCAGAGTTGGGAAAGAGAATTGCAATTCTCCTTGAAGTCATTGAGCAGGTTAAGGGTGCCCCTGCTTTGACCTGCAGTGCTCATTTGCAGGAATGTTATTGGATGCTTTTTAACACCAAAACAATTTTATTTTTGTGGGGGGACCTCTGCAATGATGTGTAGAAAATGTGAGAGAGCAGAAGGAACTTTTGGACATATGTTTTGGGGGGGTGATTATATTTAGCAATATTTATTGGAGATTTTACATTTTGTATGCACTGGGCTCAAAATTTATGTATTCGGCACTTAGAACAATTGGTGCTGGATTTACCCAGAGCTTATGGGTCTATGGGATGGGCGGGTAGATTATTGTCATAAGATATGTCTGGTGACCCAGAAAGGTATTATGAAGTGTTGGACTTTGAGCGAGGTACTTGCCATAGTGTGCAGATTTGCATCAGTTGGCCTGTTGGGAGGCAAGAGATGCTAGAGGATCCTAGAAGGGATTCCTGCACTTTTTGAAGATTTGGGATCTGTACATATGGATTTTGCATTATAGGGTACACAGTCTTTATTGAATAAGTTGTGAATGTTGGGGAGAGTTTGAATGATGGGCGGGTTGGGGGAGTTGGAGGAGAGTGCATGGTAGATGTGAGTGGCTTGGTTATGAGATTGTGGGCTGGGTGGGCATGTTTTTCTTTTTCTTTGTGGGGTCTTGTTGGTTAATGGAGGGATGGAATGTTCTAATCTCTGTGTTAGCTTTTGAGGGGGTAGGCGTTTTGGTGGGGAAGGGGACTCCTTCTACCTAGCGCGCCCAATTCCTTTGGTTTTGCTTTTGTGAGTTTTAGTAATGGGATTGGATATTGTCTCTTTGTTCCGGGGTCTATAAGGAACAAGATCCCTGGCTCATTATTTTCTCTCTCTATTTTTTGTTGGACTATTGCAATATTAATTTTTTTTTTTTGGGTGGGGGGGGGCAGAAGAAAGGGGGGGATGGAGGGAGAGTGTAGGATTTTAGTTTTATTTGTATTGAAGAAAGGCTATATTTTATGGTTGCTACTGTGTTTATGGGTGGGCTATTCTTATGAGCCTGTTATGGTATTTGTTGTATGAAGGAGTTTTGATGTCTTCAATAAAAATGTTTGAACACTAAAAATGTGTTTGCAAAATCCAAATACCTGAGTTGAGAGGCAATAAATTCCCTCAGTGCCGACTGTGGAACTCAAAAGAAAAAGAAACTCAGGAGAAAAGTGCTCCAACTAACAATGCAATACATATAAAATATATATATAATCTAATAGGTTTTCAGAATTCAAAGAGCCAAAAGTTTCCTCAACAGACCCTAAGCAGCAGAAAAGAACTTAGAAGGGATCTTGCCTTTGCAAGGTTTGTAGAAACAAACTGTAAACCTATATGAATAGTGACTAAATTACTCATAGTAGATGACGGCAGATAAAGACCTGAATGCTCCATCCAGTGTGCCCAAACCAACCCACTCTTTTAAATTTCTGATTTAATTTAAAATTTCCTTCTTCTTAGCTATTGCTGGGCCAGAACCTAAAGCTCTACCTGGTACTGTGGTTAGATTCCATCCAAGCTTATCCCAGCCATCGAAGTCCATATGGACATAGACCGTGAAAGTCTGCCCAGTACTCTACAAACTACTCATCACAAAGCAAGCAGGAGAAAAGTCCTGTAACTCAAAATGCAAAAAACTTAGATGGGTTTTCAGTATGCAAACAGCTAAATGAACAAAAAGAACCAGACTAGCTGTGCAATCCAAAAAGCTTTAAAATGGACTATCTTTTTTTGTTGCAGTTTATGTGAATAAACTGAAAACCTAAATGAAACAGACCTATTAAAGTGAATAGTAACTGAAATACTCTGCAAACAACACAAAACAGGGGGGAGAAAAATGCTCCAACTTACATTGCAAGTACTTTGTGCAGCTGCTGGATTAGAGGATTCACGGCACACGCCTCACAGGCTTTATTTGGTTGGTCAGGTTCTCTGGGTAGTCGCATCACATTCCGGACCCGTAAGGAAGGAGTGTCGGGTCCTGTGGACTCGCACCTGAGGACCATTTTTTATATTTTTATTTTATTTTTTGGAATGCTAATAAAGACTAGTTTTACACCTTGTATCTGCAGTTTTTTCTTTTGTTTTGCTCTTTCGACTTTTAGCTGCAGTTAGTTTGGATATCACTTTTTTGTTTTTGCTATACATATAAAAATAGCATTCTAAAAGGTTTTCAAAATACAAACAACTGAATTAAACAGCAAAAATATAATTTCACGCACCATCATTGTACAGCCTCCCAGCGTCGTCATCTCTCTCAACACCAAAAGAGTGAATGCATTTGTGTAGGCAGCCGATCATATCTGCATAGAACCGTTCCGAATCAGTCGGACCTTTCAGCGTAACCGTCTTTTGGACTGAGGGAGATGAAGGTTTTCCTTTTCTTTTTATGTATGTGTAGCTCACATCTTTTTAGTAGTAGGTTCAAAGTGGGTTGCGTTCAGGTACACGCCCTTTTCATTTTTCCATCGGTACAGGGTTGTAAAAGTAAGAAATTTTTGGATCACACACTTTCATACCAAGCAGCCATTCATGCCAAAGATTTTAAATTGTTATTGCTTACATCTTGCTCTTACAAACATTTCAGAAATCAGTTGAAAAGCTTTCTCTTTTCAAAACATCTGACTAAATAGATATCATTTTGTTTTTGTAATTTTTTGTAAACCGCATTGAACTCATGGTTGTGCGGTCTAGAAATTTGGTGTTATATTATGTACACTAGACTTTTCCCTGTCCCTGGGGAAACCATGATCTACACTTGTATTTAAAACAATGGAGGGTTTAAATAATTTTTCCAAGGTTACAAGGAGCAGCAGTGGGATTTGAACTGTGCTTTCCAGATTATCAGCCTTGTGCTTAAATCACTAGGCCACTCATTCGTCTCAGTTTTCAGTAGTGATCACAAAGTTTCTTTATTAAAGAGATGTGATTATGGGGCAACATTTGACGAGTTTATCATGGTCTGATTTATATACCCAATAGTTACATTTCACTCTTTGCTACGGATAATTACTGTATTGGCCAAAGATTGCTCCAGAAAAGCATTTCAGTGATGTAATAATAATAATTTTATTCTTATACCTCCAAAGCCATAGTAGTTCAAGACGGTTTACAATAAGAAGAGCTGGACAATCAGCAAAATAATTACAATGAAAGTTGTCGAATACATGAAGGTAATCAGAGAAATAGTCACAATGAAGGATCATCGAGAACATGGAAGTAGAATACAGAGATAAGGCTATACGAGTTCTTAGGCTACAGATCAGTTAAACAAGTTTGTTTTAACTAGTTTTCTAAAGCTAAGGTAGGATGAGGAGTGCTTGATGATGTTAACCCAGCCAATCGTTCTGTTAACCTGCTTGGAATGCAAGAGTTCTGTCCAGGTATCTTTTGTATCGGTAGGCCTTTATTGTTGGGTGGCTAAACATATGAACTTGCGTGTGGGCCTGATGGAACTATCCAAATTAAAATGAGATTGGTGTGCTGCTACCTGTATGTGTGTTAGCACTGGTCATAGAAACATAGAAACATAGAAGATGACGGCAGATAAGGGCCATAGCCCATCAGGTCTGCCCACTCTACTGACCCACCCCCAAGTCTACTATCCTAGGGATCCCACTCCTGGTGACAGGTTCCCTTGGCTTAACCCTCTAAAGGATCCCACTGGGCTTCCCATTTGCTCTTAAATTCTTGCACGCTGTTTGCCTCGATCACCTGCACCGGGAGCTCGTTCCAAGGATCAACCACTCTCTCGGTGAAGAAATATTTCCTGGTGTCGCCATGAAATTTCCCGCCCCTGAGTTTGAGCGGATGCCCTCTTGTGGCTGAGGGTCCTTTGAGAAAGCGAATCTCTTCTTCCATCTCGATACGGCTGGTAATATACTTAAATGTCTCGTTCATGTCTCCTCTCTCCCTATGTTCCTCCAACAATTAGATTTATCAGCTATCAACTAAATGGTTCCATTTAGTTCTCGGATTGTTGCTGATATACGGAATCCATCATCCCCACAAAAGTCAAGCTACTTGTTTCCCAGTACTCCTTATATTGGTGGCTCGTAAAGAGACTCAAGATTTTCTACAATCTGATAAAGAGAGGTTAGGTTTGAACCAAATTTTCTATATAAGCTGTGTTTTTCAGTGTTGGTTTGGGTGTATGACTGGGCTGCATTCAGGATGAAAGCAAACTGGAAGGAGAGTTTTCTTTTAAGAAATGATCACTCGGGGCCATAGAAGTGTCTTACTTTCACATAGTTTATCAGCTTTACACTCTAATATTGCTTATCAGGGAATAACACTGTTAACCCTTGGATTTAAGAAGAGGAAATAAGTCATCAGTGTCTGAAGCGGGTTAAAGGTTAGTAGAAATCACAAAGGAAAGAAAATTGTAAAAAGAGAGCGTTTCTTTTCCCAAGTCAAGCCATCATCCTCTGTTCCCATGGGGTGTAGTCTTCCCATATGTGACAGAGATATCGCCAAGCTCAAAGAGTGGGTGGGGTGTGCTTTCAGCTGCCAGCTCTAAAGGAAAGGCGAGGAGCTTTGCAGCCTGCGCTGTGGGCCTCTAGGACTTCAGTCATTTCCTGGCACTGCTGCGAAGGGAAGCTGCACCTCTGCTCACCAGCTGCTTTGGAAACTAGAAAGCGCTTGGCTTTGGCAAATGGCATAACAGAATTATGGAGGTCATGCTGTTTTTGAAAATGAGGTGGGAAAAGGGTGACCTGAGTAGTTTTTGTTTCTTTGCTTTAAATTGAAATGATTTCACTATTTTTTTTCAGTAGGGGGGATGAGCTTCTAAAGGCCGAATATGTAGGAAGAAAGTTGGTGGATTGAGAATTAGTGCTGAAGTGTCCCAGGCCTGCAGGATTCTTTTACTCCCTGTCTTTGTACTGGGCTTGAGTTGTACTATTTCACTGTCTATCAGCTTCCCAGAGGAGACCCCCATGAATATAGCTGCTAAATTTTCACATAAGCTTGTAGATAGCAGTATGGAATACATACGGATAGAAATTCCATGTGTGAAGGGAAGGAATATAAAGGTAGGGACAAAATGAGCAGACAGATGATTAGGAAAGCTGGAGAATTAGGCCACAGTATAATAATGGGTGATTCAAATTTCCCTCGATGGATATTTATATGATTTTATTTAGGAGTGAATGCTTTTTGTGAGAGTGAATTTTGCTTTTGTATGTTTGCTGTTTATAAGGACTAGGTCTACACTATCTAATAATGGAGGTCTTTTACATTTGTTTTATTTTTATTATATATTGTAAAATGAACGAGCGGTATAACAAGCTTAATAAACCAAACACCAAAATATTTCAATACCTTATCCACTTTCAATGCAGGAGATCAATCAAACACTATGAAACTGCTTCAAAATCTGCCTTGAACATGAACACATCTTTTTCTTAGAGACTCAAAAAAATGGGAGAAAAAAGGCCTCAATGGGCTTCATGGGCCAAAAAACCTCTCAGTCAGAAAATATTTCAAACTGTTTTTCATTAAAGTCTCCAAGAATGCAGGTGCACAAAGCAACACAATGTAGACTAATCATCCTCCAAGCCAAGCATAAAAATATGAAACCAAACACTTAGCTTGCTCTGGCTCCAATCTGTCCTTCTCCGTTGGTCATTCACAGGCTGTTTCCTGCAGCATCTCAAACCGCTGCTATATTCATCCTATATGAATCTCTGCTTTATCTCTACAGGATATGAGCATTGGAACTAATACCGCTGTGGCCAGCGATTTAAAAAATCAAACAAACCAAAAAACAAAAACCTAACACGGCTTCCTAAAAGGGGGCCTAAGTTTGTTCCTGTGGCAGTGGAAGATTAAGTGACTTTCCATAGGTCACAGGAGCAACAGCAGGATTTGAACTCTGGCTGTCCTGATTCTCAGTCCTTTGCTCTAACCCAGTGGTTCCCAATCCTGTCCTGTTGGGTTTTCAGGATACCCCTAATGAATATTCATGAGAGAGATCTGCATATAATGGAGGTGCCAGTTATGCAGATCTGCTCCATGCATATTCATGGAAACCCAACTGGCCTGGAAGTCCTCCAGGACAGGATTGGGAATCACTGCTCTAAACATTAGGATCCCAAAGGGAGTGTAGATTTCCATCTTCTTAACCCAGCAATAAACAATGGTTTTGCCCAAGTCTGCCTTAAAATGGTTTATGGACTTTTCCGATTTTGTAGAAGACATTGTAGGTGGTCCTCTGTAAAACTAAGGATATTATCCTAAGATCGGAAGTCCAACCTTATGGACTTTTTATCCAAGAACTTAATCAAACCTATTGAAACATTGCTGTGCTGATTTTATCACATTCCCCAGCAATGAATTTCAAAGCTTAATTACGCATTGAGTGAGAAAACTATATTCTCCCATTTGTTAAAAATGTACTCCTTTGTACTGTCATGGTGTGTTCTCTAGTCTTGGGACTCTTTTGAAAGAGTAAAATTTACTTATTTCACTCCACCTGTTAGTTTATAGACTTTTTTGAGTTTGTGTTCAACTCTTAACCCCTAGTGGAAAGTATGTGGCGTAGGGGTTAGTGCTACAGCCTCAGCACCCTGAGGTTGTGGGCTCAAATCCATGCTGCTCCTTGTGACCTTGGGGGCAAGTCACTTAATCCCCCATTGCCTCAGGTACATTAGATAGAGTGTAAGCCCACCGGGACTGATAGGGAAAAATGCTTGAGTATTTGAATGTGAACCATTGCTACAGTATATAAGTAGTATATAAATGCTAAGATAAATAAATACCTGTTCAGTGCCAATGTCTGTTTAAACCCTGATAAGTGAGGTGACTCCTTTTTGCGGATGTGTCCCACCTGCGGCCCCGTGAAGTATTTTGTGCAGCCCTGGTCGAGGGCAATGCAGTGTTTTCCTCTGCTGCCCCCGGATGTTTACTGTCTTGCCGGCTCCCTCCTCTGTCTTGCTGCAGCGTTTGCGCAGCCCCAGAAAAAAAATTATCGGCCAATGTGGCTCAGGGAAGCCAAAAGGTTGGACACCCCTGGTTTAAATCATTCCCCAGTCTCTTATTTGTCCTATTTTGTATGTCTTGAATAGATTGTAAGCTGTAGTGAGCAGGGACGGGCTCATACATTTATTTATTTATTTATTTATTTAGAATAATTTCTATAATGTTTTATGCCAAAACGGTTTTCAAAAAATGTTAAAACATACTTTGACAGAGCTGCATATGTGGAAACAATTGCCAGGCATTTGACCTTAGTGTAAAAGTACTGATCAATTTAGTAAAATGCTTTAAACACATTTATTTGTACAGAATTATTTTGATTAATACTGAAGATATTTTTATAAAGTATTGCCTGAATTTTATTTGATGGCTTTAACTGTGTAGGCTAATTTTAATTGCTGATTATAGATTTGTATCTGTTATTACTTATGTTAAGTATTGTTAGTGATTTTTTTTTGATACATGATCCTGTAACTCGCTTAAATATGTTTAGTAACACTGTCGAAATGATTAGTACTAGTCCCTCTATCATGTCTCCCCCCCTCAGCTGTCTCTTCAAGCCGAGGAGCCATAGCGTTCCGTACTTGGTGTGGGTTCACCATGGAGTGATACCTGGCGTTATATTAGTCTCTTTATTTTATTTTGTTTTTTCCCTAATAATTCCTAAATCTGTGAGTAGTAGATTTCAGCATTAAAGGCATATGTATAAGCACACTAGACTGCTTTAGGGGTCCAGGACTGTTTATTCAAGCCAAAGGAAAAGAGTTAAAAATGGTACTGCTTATCATGGAAATGCACAATTGTGGTGTCTACTTCTCAGACTGAATGAGATTCATTGCGGCCAGTTCATGGTGCTGAAACGGCCGTGATAAATTGTCCGTGACACACTTGTGAAAGAGCAGGGAATCCAGATTTCTGCTGCGAGATCTCTCCCCCATCTGCTTTGTGCTGCTGAGTTGTTTCATTCTGAATTACAGGGGAAGCCAGTGTTGAGTGGAAAACTCATGTGCACCAAACCTTAAAATATGAAGTGATAAAACAAGGCAGAATTGTTCCTGGTTTTTACGTTGAACAATTGCAAAAAAAATGTAAACTGTTCTGTTCCAACACTGGGCTAGTTCACAATGTATTTTGATGCCCTGATGCAGCTACAACTCCCAGGCTTATCCTAGAGCCCCACATGTAATGGGAGGCAGATATCTATGAGACTATATAAATAATTGTCTCAACTGGATGATAAGCTTGATAAAGTGTTTCTCCCACAGCAAATCTAATCTATGACTTATGCTAGAAATGTACAGCTATCTTAACTGTTATCTTGTTTGTAATTGCCTAGAAATGTCCAATCATCTTACTATCTAATTCGCAAATGCTCCGGAAATAATCCAGCTACCCTATCTCATTTGTAATCAAAAATAATTGTAACGTTCCTGGAAATGTCCAGTCAGCTCTTTTGTAATCCGCCTAGAACTGCAAGGTACAGGCGGTAATGTAATGTCATGTCATGTATGCTCCACTAGCTCCGCTAAAGTCCAAAGCGGATTACAAAAAGACTATATATGCAAGATACAAATAAAACTAGGTAAGGCTTCAAAAGTCTTGACTCCTAGTAAGACATTCCAAATGACTGATACCTGATTACTAACAGATCCTTCAAGTAGGGTTTTTTCCCATGTATTCTTTTCATAGAAGAGAGAAGTAAGCAAGGGACAGACAGGTGACAACATCACAGTTGTCCAACATAAGAACAGCCATAGTTTACAACAGGGCCAATCCAGGTCACAAGTACCTGGCAGAAACCCAAATAGTAGCAACATTCCATGTTATTAATCCCACGGCAAGCAGTGGCTTTCACCGTGTCTGTCTCAGAAGCAGACTGTGGACTTTTCCTTCAGAAACTTGTCCAAACGTTCTCCAGCAATGAATCTTAGTAACAAATGAAACAGACTTGTACATCTTTAATTAAGGACAAAGTGTTATTTCATCACAGAATTGAAAATTTTTATAATTAGGAATCTTAATTTAGGAAATTCAGAATATAAAGAGCTCTGTTGTATATTCCTTAAGGAAAACTATCAATATTCTGATCAAACTTTACTTCTATTGTGTAGGATATAATTTATCCCTAAGGTTCAGTTGGCTCAGAAGTTGCCACAAAGATCTTTGGAAGATATTTTTTTCTCCTAGTTTGAATGAAATATATTGTTGTAGAGAGATCTACTCTCTTCTGTTCTTTTGTCTTCTTACAAGATAAGTGCTATTGAGAATGTTGTTTTTGTTCTTCTAATTCTGTTTTCCTGGGAGAAAAAACATTAATGTCCCCAGATGTCTATAAATGGATGCAAAATAGGAAAAAAAAAATACTTGAGTTTTCAGTAACAAATTTTGCCTCTAGGGGCAAAATTTCATTTAAAATATCCTTGTAAATGTTTAATCAGTTATGAAAATACTAAATATGATTTCTGTTAAGAACATAAGAACAGCCATAGTGGGTCAGACCAATGGCCCATCTAGCCCAGGATCCTGTTTCCACAGTGGCCAGTCCAGAGCACAAGTACCTGGCAGAATCCCAAATAGTAGACACATTTCATGCCACTGACCCCAAGGTTAAGTAGCAAACTATGGACTTTTCCTCAATGATGGTGCACAGCTACAGTGTTTGGAAGGTAAAGATGTTGTGTGACTGCTTCAGCTCTTTTAAATGTCTTCCCTTGATGGTTTATGGATTTATAGTGAGATAGTCATGTTTAGTTATTTTCCACGTTACTCTATCTTCCTTTGGTTAGTTTTTGCTTGTTATCCCTTCCACTACTTGAGTAGAGGGTTGCTAAAAATCAGTGATTTAAAAATCAGATTTTTTAAAATTTAAATAGGATATTTTTATTTAAATTTGATTTTTTTTTTAATAAAATGCTTTTTTTGAAGAAAATTCTGTCTACAGATAGTTTTCTATTAAAGATACGTTATAGTCCAAAAGTTATTCACCATGAAATAAGGATTAGTTTTTAATTATGTAGCCTGAGGCTGTATATTCATGCAATGTTTAAATACTTTGGTAAATGTATCCCATTAATCCATTCATAGTGTCATGGGCAGTTTTTCTATCTAGAAGATAATATCACAGATGCTTGGTTTTTCATTTCTCAAAACTGTGAATTTGTGTCCGCAGAGAGAACCTGCTGCTTCTTCACATCAAAAATGTTATAAAATATACAGAGTTGAGAAAAAGCCCTTAGCCTTTGTTCCTTTGCAAATTGATATATACAGAATCAACCCCTTACCTCTTAAGTGCTAAGTTTATATAACTGCATGAGGAGAGAGGGGTAAGCAGAAAAAATGAAAGTGAAACTTTTGAGCACAATACTCCACAAGTTTTGGTATCTTTATGTGTTTAGCCTGAGGTTTATCATATTCTCTCCTTGGAGCAGGCTATAAAAGAGACCCAGTTTGGGAATATTTTAATGAATTTCCTCTACCTATGGGTATGGCAGGCATGCATATAAAATGCAAACCTTCATCTGGTTGTAAATAATTAAGATTATAGCAGCAAAAAAGAGTCTTTCTGTAGAAAACAATGATTTAAATCAAGTCTTTCTGCCTAGTGATTTAAATCAAAACCACCGTGCATGAGTTCTAGTTATATTTCTGATTGAGATTCTGTTTTGCTCTTGTTTCCTGATCAAAATATTGCTCTTTGATGTACTTATATGAAAATTTAAAAGTAATTTGCATACAATATTAAGCAAAGAGCAGAAAACAAAAAATCCCATGGGGCACCAAACTGTATAGGGATCCAATAGAAATCATCCAGATATTTCATGTTAAAAGTGTAAAGATTGTTATGTTAGATCAGTGTAACAAACTCTTTTTATATATATTTTTTTTATTTCACAAGACTTTAGTGAGCAACAGACATATATCAGGTGGTTTCTGGTAACATAGGTCTGTACAGTGTGTTCACACCCTGAAGCAGCCATGAATGTGAAACGCTGGCCATCGTCGGTGTGACAAACCTTTCCTAATGCAGATAAGCCTTTTATTTGTTAATCTTTGGAATTTTAGTGGATTTACTTGCATTGCACAGCACCAATTTAATTTGCATATGAGGAGGTTTTTTTATGCCTTTGAGGTTTACCCTGCTATACCAGCCACCTATCACTTTAGGGTGGAGGTTGAGATCTGAGGGGTTTATTTTAATGGTAGCTCTTTTCCTCTGGGCACTTGCATTAGTGTTTGTGTATACATATGTACCTAAGTGTGTTTGCTTATTCTAAGTATGTATGCTGAACATCCTTCAGCTTAATCCTTGGTCCATACGGTGATCAGGTCTGCAAATGTTCAACAAAGCAAACTTAACATGTCTCTCTTCAGATGAAACAGGCTCTTTAATGCTTTTTGTGTGTTTTTACACAGCAGAAAGTGAACAATGTACAAAGCAGTGCAGGTATTTTATTGGTTGGTTGTCGGGGTGGATGTGGATTAAAGTTCCAAAGCGGAGCATGAACTGTACATTTATTTCCTCTTGAGCCTACAGGAGATTATCACTGGCAATCTTTCCCCTTTATTGTTTCTTTTCTTCATTAAACACGTTCTTATCAGTAGGTTTGGTCTTGCAACTTTTATATTGTCCTGGGTCAGGGACTTGGAAGTGTTTCTAGTCAGTTATGAAACAAATCGGAAGGCTGAGTACTAGTTAAGCAGTATTGCAGGAAAGAGTAACCTTTTTGTCAGATGTGGATTTCTGTCGGAGCGATAATTATGTAGAAATAAGATACTGCACACACCAAAGAGACACAAAAGAGCGAGCATGAACATGAAGAAATCAGCAAGTTGCAAAGTCTACACGTAGACCTTGGTTTTGAATAGATTGATTTACACAGGTATCCACCCCATTCCTGATCATATTAACCATCTCCAAACCCACCATGACAAACCATAAAAGAAAAAGAAACTTGGTATGCAGAGGGTGTGTGCACTACAGCCATTTCCTATCCAAGCTATGGCACCAGTCTTCTGGAGAGCAATAAAAACCTCCCTCTTTTGCTAACCGCCTACTGGTTCATCCCCTGGACTAGAAAACAGCTATAAATGAACATAAGGAGCAACCTAACCTGTTAGATGTAGTAAACGCCAGAACTCTAGCAGTCCCAAGTTCCTATTAATTTGCTCCCTCAGTTCGGAAACCTTATATGCCCCCCTATGCTGACTTTGTTTGCATTTCATATTCTATGTATCCCACAGGTGCTGTAGGTAGGCTATCCCTATAAATGAGACTATTCAGTGTACAGTAGTGTTGTTCCTCCATCCTGCTACTGATAAGCTCCTTATAGTATGAACCTGTATGCCTTTTTGCTGACTTAAGGGCTAGATTCACTAAGCCCACCGATCAAGTCCCGGCCACTTAGCGACCCCTTTGCGACCTGGACCCGATTCACTAACCTGCCTCATGATCCGATTCTGATCTGCGCATGCAAATGAAAGGAAGGGCATCCAAAAAGTAGGAAGGCAGCAATTCACTTAAAAAAAAAATAGGAACACCGATTGGGCTGGCCAATCCAAAAATAAACGATTGCTGAGGACCAGTCGCTCACGTTCCTGCCAACTCTCCTGCTCCATGCCCCCCTGAAATCCTAGTCCCACAGCCCTGAAATCCAAACTTCCCCCTGCTCTCTGCCGCCCAGACTGATCTGTATTGCCCTGACTCTGGATCTCTGCCGCCCGTCCCTTCAGTGCGAGCCCACGGGTTTAAAGCGGGGCTGCACTAAGGCGTGTTCCAGAACATGCTGCAGTGCAGCACCACTTTAAACATGTCGGGACGGGTTAAAAAGGCCTAGGATTCGCGTGCTTTGGCTGAGGCTTCTTATGCTTTCAGGCAGACTTCCTGGGACACCAGGCCGCACAGTGGTATAAATTATTATCTGGCTATTTAAATAAGAAACCAAAGACTGGACTTAGAGATATTTGGAGTATTGAGATTAAGCATCAAATTAATGCATCTCAATGGACACGTATTTGGTCTTGGAGGATGAAATGTACAATGTCTGCGTCTATGAGGCAAACATGGTTTTTCCTGTTGTATAGAGCAGTGGTTCCCAACCCTGTCCTGGAGGAACACCAGGCCAATTGGGTTTTCAGGCTAGCCCTAATGAATATGCATGAAGCAAATTTGCTTGCCTATCATGTCCATCATATGCAAATCTCTCTCATGCATATTCATTAGGGCTAGCCTGAAAACCCGATTGGCCTGGTGTTCCTCCAGGACAGGGTTGGGAATCACTGGTATAGAGCACTCTGGACCCCTGTTCGTTTACAAAAATTGGATTGCTCTAAGTCTAATAGATGTTGGCATTGTCATCTTGAAGCTGGAATTTTAGATCATTTATTGTTTTATTGTCCACTCATTAAGGCTTTTTGGCAGTCAATTTGGGATCAAATAAATTGCTTGTTAGAAAATCATGTAGCTTTGTCATATGACACAATTTTATTTGGCATGTCCATGAGAGCTAAAAGTCAAATATCTGCTAATAATAATAAGCTTTTGATGATATCGACAAGAGTTGCCATCCAACAAATAACATATAATTGGAAGGATTATAAAAGGCTGAATTATTGTTTCTGGTGGAATTCAATTTGTCATGTATATAAAATGGAAAGAGCGTTGGCAGTGCAAAAAGGTTATTATAATAAATTTAAGGATGTGTGGGGACCATTATTAAATTATTATAATGAATAATTTACACTTTTTCCGATGTTAATACAAATGTGGATTTGGGATGGGGGGAGGTTTCTTGGTTTTCCACTAAGAATATATATATGAAAGACATAAGATATTATTTTCATGAGATATAATATAATGATATTTGAATTTGGGAGGGGGTGGGGGTTAAATCTTCTTGTTGTATAATATTGTAGATTTTCAAGTGGCATTGTAATATGTTTGTTTGATATTTATTGTACACTTGTTGTAAGATATAAAATGAATAAAGAAATTAAAAAACAAACCAACAAACATGCCTGTGACATTATGAATGGATTAATGGAATTAATTTTTCAAAAAATTTAAATGTTGCATGAATATATAGCCGCATGCTACATGATAAAATACCTGAATGAAAACCACTTAGGATATAAGTGGTATATAAATAATAAAATAAATAATTAAAAAAAACCTTACCCTTGTTTCGTGATATATAACTTTTGCCTTTAGTGTATCTTAAATATAAAACTGTCTTTATATAGATTTTTTCCTCAAAAAGGCATTTTATTTTAAAAAATCAATTAAAAATATGATTTTAATATTAAAATTCCATTTTTTATTTTTTAATGGTATTGATTTTTATCTACCCTGACAAAAACTGACTATTTTCAGAAAGACATGGGATGAACCCAGAGAATCTCCAATTAGGAAGAGGATGGTATGAAAACAAAGCTGAAATGACTTCATGCATGTTGATGTGTTGAGTGCTGCTTAAATGGCAACTCCAGCTGTAAGAAACGAATGCCAGGTCTATGTCTCATGTGTGGAAAGACAGATTAGAATATGCAGAAGAGGGCTTTGACGGCAATTCCAGTCGTTGAAACATGAGGATTATTCTGGGCATACTTCTATGGTCTGCTCTTTGATTTGCATGTTAATGGATGCTTTGCAGTATATTCTAGATTAAAAATAGAAGTTCTTAGATACAATAAGGCAGAAGGTAACTGTCTCATTGAAAGGTTTTTCCCCCTCAGATGCCTGTTTCATGCTGTTGACTAGTTTTTATTTTGTAGCACAGTCAAGGTGGAAAAAAACAATTCCCTAGGCTTTTTAAAAATAGGTAATTCCTCCCAGTTTGGACAGGGTTTACATAGTTTTGTATCTATAAAGGGTCAGATGGCAGGGCATTAAATCTCCTGTATAGTGCACGTTGATCTTAGCCAGATGCTCAAGAAGGGATCCTCTTCAGTTCATGGCTCAAAACATACACTAAAACAAACAAGGAAGGAGACCAGATGGTGCTCAATCCTTTTATTTATTAACAGACTCCATACGATCGTGTTTCAGCCTAAGAAGGCCTACCTTATAAGAACATAAGAATTGCCGCTGCTGGGTCAGACCAGTGGTCCATCCTGCCCAGTAGTCTGCTCATGCGGTGGCCCTCAGGTCAATGACCAGTGTTCTAAATGAGTCCAGCCTCACTTGCATACATTCCAGTTTAGCAGGAACTTGTCCAACTTTGTTTTGAAACCCTGAAGTGTGTTTTCCCCTATAACAGATTCCGGAAGAGTGTTCCAGTTTTCCACCACTCCAATCTGTTCGTGATTCCCTTTTTAATCATTCCTAGCATTCTGTTCGCCCTTTTCGCCACCGTCGCACATTGCATAGACGGCTTCATTGACTTGTCGATCAGAACTCCCAAGTCTCTTTCCTGGGAGGTCTTTCCAAGTACAGCCCCGGACATTCTGTATTCGTGCATGAGATTTTTGTTACCGACATGCATCACCTTACACTTATCCATGTTGAACTTCATTTGCCATGTCGCAGCCATTTCTCAAGCATGTTTATGTCACGTTGCAGATCTTCGCAATCCTCCTGCGTCTTCACTACTCTGAATAGCTTAGTATCGTCTGCAAATTTAATCACCTCGCTCGTCGTATCAATTTCCAGGTCGTTTCTAAAGATGTTGAAGAGCACGGGTCCAAGCATTGAGCCCTGCGGCACCCCACTGGTGATGCTCTTCCAGTCCAAGTATTGTCCACTTATCCCCACTCTCTGTTTCCTATGCTCCAGCCAGTTTTTGATCCACGTGATTATTTCACCCTCGATTCCATGACTCTGTTCATGTGGAACCTTGTCGAACGCCTTATGAAAATCAAGATAAACAATGTCGACTGGATCAGGAGTCTTACTGTGAAATGATAAAACCATGAATGTATTAATAGTTTTACTTTCAGTTCTATGCTGTTTTGCTGTACTCGCTGTTGGCCATTATCTTGGTTTTTTAAAGATTAATACATTCATGGTTTTATCATTTCACAGTAAGACTCCTGAGGCAGGCCTTCTTAGGCCGAAACACGATCGTGTTGAGCCTGTTAATAAATAAAAGGATTGAGCACCATCTGGTCTCCTTCGTTGTTTGTTTTCGTGCCTCTCACTGATGTGAAGGCAGTTTCTTCTGTTTGTCTTCCGATCAAAACATACACTTGTACATAGCCAGTCAAAAAGGGAGACAGGCACCTTAGCATCCTAAAAGTAGAGCATGACAAGCAGACAGGAGTATAAGAGGTGCCATACTGGGTTAAATGAAGTGTCCTCCTATCTCAATATTCTGCAGAGCAAGTGCTTTTGAAATAAGAACACCCCTAGAGTTTGCCGTTTGCTGTTATCCTGTTGTACTTTTGGACTGTCTTGGTTTGGAGTTGTGTTGAGGCCAGCAGGAGTGTAGCTGCCCTTTTGAGAAAAGGAAGGGACTGAAAGTAGTAATTGCTTGGGGCACAGCTTTTGTATTCTGACGGCCTTGGACCTTTGATTAATGTTTTATGTATCTTTCTCTAATCTCTCTCTACTGTTGAGCCTTGCCTTGTTGGGCAGCAGTATATGCGTCAAACTTGCCCTACAATTCTTCTAACAGCATGAAACACAGTGACTAAGCATTTTCTCTTTCTGATTTTGTATACCTCTGCCATAGGACTCCCAAGTCATCACTTTTCCAAATTACAGTTCTAGTTCTGTGAAAATTTTTCATGCCCTTCTTACTTATTGAGATTTTATTACCAGACCTGCACACAGTATTCAAGATAGAGAGCTCCAGGCCCAGGTGGCTTCTCCAGTTTGCTTATATAGCATGTGCAATACCACAAGCAGTTCAGAACGGTTTACAGAGGAAGAGACTGTGCATATACAGTGATGATACAGAGAATATTGTCAAGTACATTGGTAACAAATTTCAATTACATTAGTGAGCTGAAAGAGGTTAGATATAACCGGAAATATGTCAGAGATACAGCAGGTAATGCAGTGATATGGCAAGATAGGAAGGAGTCGGAGAAACTTATCAAAGAGATAGGTTTTAACTGATTTCCTGAAGGATTGGTAGGAGGGGGCACATGAAATGAGGGTAGCTAGACAATTATTCCATTTGCCAGCTTGGAATGACAGTGTTATATCAAGGAATCTCTTGTATACACAGCTCTTCAGGGAGGGGAAGGCAAATAGATAGGCACTACATGTGCGAGTGGTGCCAGGAACACAAAGTGATGTGATTGGTAAATTGGGGATGAACCAGTTATGCTTTTGAAGCAAAGGCAGGTGAACTTGAAGATTACCTTTGCCTCCATTGACAACCAGTGAAGTTTTCTGTAGAATGGGCTTACATGATCTGACTTTTTGAGACCATAAATGAGACGGACGGCGGTATTTTGGATGATTCTCAGACGTTTGATGGTTTTCTTGAAGGATCCCAAATATATGATGTTGCAGTGATCCAAGGTGCTCAAGATTAGAGACTGAACCAGCAATCGAAAGGAGGGGAAGTCGAAGTAGTGTTTGATGGTACGGAGTTTCCAGAGGTTTGACCTGCATATTTTTATCTTTACTTTTCCATCACTAAGTATCAAGGTGCTTTTTCCACCATACCTGCTTGAATTTTGGTATTGGGAAGAATAACCCAAATCACAGTTACCAGATGCTAGGATCCACCTGAGGTGGGGGGGGGGGGGGGGGGGGTGTTGTGCCCAAGAAAAGGATTTGGGTGTCATCATAGACAATACGATGAAACCTTACACTCAATGTGTGGCGGCGACCAAAAAAGAAAACAAGATGCTAGGAATTATTAAAAAAGGTATGGTTAACAAGACTAAGAATGTTATAATGCAACCTCATCTGGAGTATTGCGTTCAATTCTGGTCTCCTTATCTCAAGAAAGATATAACAGCACTAGAAAAGGTTCAAAGAAGAGTGACCAAGATGATAAAGGGGATGGAACTCCCCTCGTATGAGGAAAGACTAGGGCTCTTCAGCTTGGAAAAGAGATGGCTGAGGAGAGATATGATTGAAGTCTATAAAATTCTGAGTGGAGTAGAACAGGTACAAGTGGATTGATTTTTTACTCCGTCAAAAATTACAAAAGCTAGGGGACACTCGATGAAGTTACAGGGAAATATTTTTAAAACCAATAGGAGGAAATTTTTTCACTCGGAGAATAGTTAAGCTCTGGAACGCGTTGCCAGAGGTTGTGGTAAGAGCGGATAGTGTAGCTGGTTTTAAGAAAGGTTTGGACAATTTCCTGGAGGAAAGCTCCATAGTCTGTTATTGAGAAAGATAATGGGGAAGCCACTGCTTGCCCTGGATTGGTAGCATGGAAATGTTGCTATTCTTTGGGTTTTGGCCAGGTACTAGGGACCTGGATTGGCCACCATGAGAACGGGCTACTGGGCTTTTGGTCCATTGGTCTGACCCTGTAAGGTTATTCTTATGTTTTTAATTTTACCCACATTTTGTCTGCTTGGAGATTATTGCAGGAAAGGGTAGAGCCTTTATTTTTTTTATTTTTTTAAAGCATCTGAGCTGGAGAAAGGCTGGTAAATAGAGCCCAAGCCTCACTTGCCAACTGTCTGATTTTTCTCCCCAGTATTAATAACTATTAGACATAAGGCTATAAGAAAGGGGATATCTGGGTGGGCACTTAAATTTCTTTCATCCTTCAAGTAAATGGACACAGATACCCACAGCCCTGGCACATAGAAAAGAATGCTGAAAAACTCTGTCAGACCACAGGAAGCCACCCAAAGCTTTCCTGGTAATACTGAGCCTCTTGTTGCAGCCTGGACCTTGTCAGTTCTCTTAATTCAATAGACTGTTCCTTTCCCAGAGTTCAGCCAACCTAACAAGCAGCTCTCGTCATAGCTTTTCCAGCTCTTTTTGTGCCTGTTAGTTTCTGTTTTACTCTGGAATTAAAAATCTATTATAAGATTGAAATAAATCAAAATGGAATATTTGCCCCTTAAAAGGCCTTGAGCTTTGCTAGGCTTTGTTGGAGACTGTTAATTTCCTATGTGTTACACCGAGTCTTTCGTTGCTTTGAAGGATCACCGAGTAGAAACATAGCGTTGCTTTTCAAAGAGTGTCTGGTTAACTTTGAAAGTTAGATGGATGAACCTCGAAGTCTGACTTTCTCATCTGTGCATGTACCTTATACCCAAAAAGAGGCAGAGCTTGAAGGCCTTTCGGGGCTTGTTTGTAACCTCATGCACTTGGGTCTAGTCACGGTGAACAGATAATGTCATATGCATAACTCCTACTGAGTATCCAGGAAACATTAATTTCTTCACTGGCTGGCTATTTGAATATTAGTCACACACTATTTTTAGCTTGTGATTGAAAGTTCATGTTTTATGTCCTTCCTTTATATCTTTGTCTGTGCCCAACACATTGCCATTTACTGCAGAATACATTCCATTACAGTTCTTTGTTCCCCTTTACAGCTAAGTCTTAGTTTCCTTTCACCTCTGGCTGAGGCTGTTGTCATTCTGATTGGTTGTAGAGCCAGGGTTTTCCATGACGCATGGCTCCAAAAGTTTATTTTTTTGTCTGGTTCGGATCCCATAAGCAGTTTTCTCAGCTTTAGTGGAGGTTTGATTATGGTTTGTTATATGAACGCAGTGCTGAGTGTGTTTCTCTAGTGTGAGGGGAGAGCTCAGCTGAAAGGTGAGCCTTTTGTAAAAACAAGTGTTGCAGCCTCACACTGAGAAGAGATTTTGCATGCTGCGCTCTTGGTTATGAATGCATCTGGAGCCTTCAGTGTTTTCAAAACCCTAGAAACCAAGACCTGCTTGAAGTCTGTCTACCAGTCCCTTCAATAAAAATCTTCTGTGACGTGAGATCTCTTTTCAGGAGTTTTATTCTCATCCATACAGCATACTAGTCTTTAGCGAGCGCCTGTCAAGGCCGGTTCATATTGTCTCTTAGAAACTGATGGGAGTTCAACAACGCAAGAGTGCGTCACCTCATTCTTCACCTTCTCCACCTTATGTGCAAGCTGAACAGTTGCTAATAGTTTCAGGATCAGATTTTATTTCTTTTTTCAACCTGAAGTTTCAGGGGACTTCTGATATGCACAGATATGGTCCTGCAAATAATCACTATAGTGATGAGCAGTTAGCATTTAAAATTTAGCATTACAAAGCCAAAATGTTAATCCCCAGAAATTGAGGCAATTTAGAGTTATATAAAGCAGAGTTTCTCAGCTCAGTCCTGGAGTGCCTCCTTGCCAGTCAGGTTTTCAGGCTATCCACAATGAATATGCATAAACATGATTTGCATACATTGCCTCCATCATATGCATATTCATTGCAGATATCCTGAAAACCTGACTGGCAAGGAGGCACTCCAGGACCGAGTTGAGAAATACTGATATAAAGTACCAAGGGTAGAGGGGTGCTGAGCCAGTAACCTTTCAGTCCCTGCACTTCCACAGTCCTCCACTCCTCAGTGAGGGGGGTGATTAAGAAACAAGTCCACAGCAGACTTGCTTATGAAACCCAACTTTACTGAAGAACTTTGGAGCAAAATGAATATAGCATGCTTAAGCATCTTCAGGGAAGACACTCCAGCAGTGCTTACAATTCTTTGGATGGTGGTTCAAGTGCACGCTTCCACCTCAGATTAGAGAATGACATGGTGACATAATTCATCACTGTTTCCGTCCCTGTGGATAACTGCAGGAAACCATTCCCATGTCCTTCTTTAAGGAGAGAAGGAAGAATCAGAGTATGAGTGGGCACAGCCACTGACTCTCAAGCCTTGCATTGAAGAATGCTGGTGTAGAAGGACTGAGGTTGAGATAGACACTAAAGAATGACACGGGATGGTTTCCAGCCACTGACCCTCAAACCTTGCATTGAAGGATGCTAGTGTAGAAGGACTGAGGTTGAGATAGACAATAAAGAATAATAATAATAATAATAATTTTATTTCTTATATACCGCTATACCCTAAGTTCGAAGAGGTTTACAATGAGGGTCGTGCCGAGAGAGAGTACAGTGTTAACAGCAGGAGACATATGTTTACAACAAGATACATATGTTTGGAACAAGATATAAGCTAAGTATTGGAACCAGGAATTTGAGATACATAAGCTTTGGAACATGATATCTAAGATGCGTTGGTACTTCTGGATGGGGCAGTTTGCCAGAAGAAAAGGTAATGAAAAAGAACTAGTTGGGGGAGCTTGCAAGAAGGTACAGGGAAAGAGAGTAATGGAGTTAGCGATAGGAGGTGAGATATTTTGAGTCAAGTTACAGAACGAAGGGTTTAGAGCAGGTACAAGAGATCAAAGCTGAATACAGGAAGATCATTACAATGTGAATAAGAAGTAGGATATTACAATGAATAGTATACAGGAAATTACAATGTGCATGAGATATTGGGGGATGTTTACAGTAAGATAGAGGATATTACAAAGTGAACAGGTACAGGAGATGTTTACAATAAGATACAGGATAATACAAAGTGAGCAGGTACAGGGGATGTTTACAATAAGATACAGGATATTACAAAGTGAACAGGTACAGGATGTTTACAATAAGATACAGGATATTACAATATGAACAGGATACAAGAGATCAAAGCTGTTTACAGTAGGATATATACCATGTGAGTAAGAGAGGAATCCAGCATTAAGCGTTGGGGGTGGAAGGGAAAAGGTAGGGGATGGACTTTTGAGGGGGATTATAACTGGTAGAGGGGGTAAAGCTTAGGCGGTGTTGAAGAGACGGGTCTTCAGAGATTTTCTGAAGTCAGCGTATGATGTGGCCTCGAGTATTGGTTTTGCTAGCCATGTGTTCAGTTTGGCTGCCTGGAAAGAAAGCATTCTGTTTAGGTACTTCTTGTAGTGACATGATTTCAGGGATGGGTAAGTAAAGAGGTTTGCTCTGCGGGAGGTCTTTTTTGGGCAGTTGGTGAGGAATTGGGAAGCTAGGTAAGTTGGTAGCATCCCGAAGATTGCTTTGAAGCTGATGCAGGCAAACTTGAAAAGTATTCTGGATTCTACTGGCAGCCAGTGAAGTATTTGGAGATAAGGGGAGATATGTTCCCATTTCTTTAGTCCGAAGATGAGATGGACTGCGGTGTTTTGGATTAATCTTAGCTTGTGGAGGGACTTTTTGTATGCTCCCAAAAATAGGATGTTGCAGTAGTCCAGAGTACTCAAGATGGAGGCTTGTACTAGTAGACGAAAGGATGAATCGTCGAAGAATTTTTTGATGGTGCGGAGTTTCCAAAGAGTAGAGATACATTTTTTGAACATTAGATCAGTGTGTTTTTCTAGTGTTAGATGTCTGTCAAGGGTAACCCTAGTATTTTAATAGATTGAACAATTTCGTAATCTTTGCCGTTCACGTGAATCTTGTCTTATCTGCTCGTTGGGTGAGGCTAGGAAAAATTTGGTTTTTTCTGTGTTCAGTTTGAGTTTGAAGGCCTTCATCCAAAGTTCTATTTGGTTTAGGATATTGGATAGGTGAATGATGAAATTCAGCGAAATAGTGGAAGTACGATGGTGATATCATCGGCGTAAATGTGGAAGGTGAGATTTAAGCTCTGTAGTAGGTGTCCCAATGAGATGAGGTAGATGTTGAAGAGGATCGGTGATAGCGGGGAGCCTTTGGGAAGTCCGCAGTTGTTCCAGCTGAAGGAGAGTTTATCATCTTTGAGTACTTGATAGGATCTGAATTCGAGAAATCCCCGGAACCAGGTATGGGTGTTTCCTGAGATGCCTATTGATTCCAAACAGTTCAGTATGATGGAGTGGTCAACTAGGTCAAAGGCGCTGCTTAGATCCAGTTGAAGGATCAAAGCGTTGGAGCCTTGACTGAGAAGGGAGTGTAGAAAGTTTAGAAGGGAGGCCATTATAGTTTCGGTGCTGAAGCCTGGTCTGAAACCAGATTGGTTGGTATGCAGTAAGTTGAATTTGTCTAGGTAGTTGTTTAGGTCAGCATTTACCAGGCCTTCCATTAATTTGGCCGCCAGAGGGATGTTTGCGACAGGTCTGTAGTTGGAGATGTTGTTGGCTGCTTCTTTGTTGTTCTTTTTTATAGGAGTAATAATAATTTGGCCCAGGTCTTCTGGGAACTTCCCAGTGGATAATTGTAGATTGATCCAGTTTAGAAGTTTGGTTTTGAAGATAATGGGGGCAGATTTCATTACGTTTGGGGGGCAGGGGTCTAATTTGCAGTAAGATTTTGCATATTTATTGTAGTATTTGATGAACGTTAGCCAGTCAGGTTCCTTGAAGTTGGACCAGCTCATGTCGGCTTTAGAAGAGGAGTCAGGGTCCTGGAGGATGGTGTAGTTCCAGTGGGAGTCTTGTGTGCTTGGAAGGGCAAGTCTTGATTTAGATATTTTTGAGTTGAAAAAATCGGCCAGGTCGTCTGCTGTGATCGTGGAATCTTCTACTAGGTTTGTGTAGGGGTGGGTGTCGAACAGGTTGTTGACTTGTTTGAATAGTTTGTTGCTGTTTAAGGAGGTGTTGCCTATAATGTTGGCGTAGAAGGGATGGTAGAAGGAATGACACGGGGTGGTTTCCAGCCACTGACCCTCAAGCCTTGCATTGAAGAATGCTGGTGTAGAAGGACTGAGGTTGAGATAGACACTAAAGAATGACACGGGATGGTTTCCAGCCACTGACCCTCAAGCCTTGCATTGAAGGATGCTGGTGTAGAAGGACTGAGGTTGAGATAGACATTAAAGAATGACACGGGATGGTTTCCAGCCACTGACCCTCAAGCCTTGCATTGAAGGATAAGAACATAAGAAAATAAGCCATGCCCTGCTGGGTCAGACCTGAGGTCCACCATGCCCAGCAGTCCGCTCACGCGGCGACCCATCAAGTCCAGGACTTGTATACTAGCCCTCTATCTGTACCTTTCTATTCCCTTTTCCTTCAGAAAATTGTCCAATCCCTTCATGAACTCCAATACCGTCCGCTCACACGGTGGCCCATCAGGTCCAGGACCTATATACTAGCCCTCTATCTATACCCTTCTATCCCCTTTTCCTTCAGAAAATTGTCCATTCCCTTCTTGAACTCCAATACTGTACCCTATCCTATCACTCCCTCTGGAAGCGCGTTCCAGGTGTCCACCACCTGTTGGGTGAAGAAGAACTTCCTAGCATTGGTTCTGAAACTGTCCCCTTTTAATTTTTCGGAATGCCCTCTCGTTCTTGTAGTTGTCGAAAGTTTGAAGACTCTGTCCCTCCACTTTCTCTATGCCCTTCGTGATCTTATCAGTCTCTATCATATCCCCTCTAAGTCTCCGCTTCTCCAGCAAAAAAAGCCCCAGTCTCTCTAATCTTTCAGCGTATGAAAGGTTTTCCATACCTTTTATCAAACGCGTCGCTCTCTTCTGAACCCTCTCGAGTATCGCCATATCCTTCTTTAGGTACGGTGACCAATATTGGATGCAGTACTCCAGATGCGGGCGCACCATCGCCTGATACAACGGCAGGATAACTTCTTTCGTTCTGCTTGTAATATCCTTCTTGATTATTCCTAGCATTCTATTTGCTTTCTTAGCAGCCGCTGCGCATTGTGCTGATGGCTTCATTGTCATGTCCACTATTACCCCCAAGTCCCTTTCTTGGGAACTCTCACTCAATAACAGCCCTCCCATTGTGTACCTCGGGTTTCTGTTTCCTACGTGTAAGACTTTGCATTTCTCTACATTGAAGTTCATCTGCCATCTCGTTGCCCACTCCCCTAGTTTGTTTAGGTCCTTTTGTAAATCTTCGCAGTCCTCTTTAGTCCTAGCCCCATTGAATAGCTTGGTGTCATCTGCAAATTTTATTACTGGATGCTGGTGTAGAAGGACTGAGGTTGAGATAGACACTAAAGAATGACACGGGATGGTTTCCAGCCACTGATCCTCAAGCCTTGCGTTGAAGGATGCTGGTGTAGAAGGACCGAGGTTGATATGGACACTAAAGAATGATATGGGATGGTTTCCCATGGTTATCTGCGGGAACGATGATTAATTCTGTCACTGTATCTTTCTCTACCTCAGATTTCCTGCTTGATTTTCCTTTCATTGCAGGAGTACTTTCTCTCTATTACCCACAGTTGTTAGCTTCACATGGCCATCACCTTCCAGCTTGGCTCCAGTCCCCTACCACTGGGCTGTGCTCTTTGTTTTGCACTGCAACAAGACTCAACTCCTGGGGCAAAGTACTTGGTTCCTAAATTTTTCTGTCCAAGTCAGCACAAAGCAGCTTCCCTCTACTGAAGAATCTCACTTTGTCCTGGCAACTGCCTAAGATAATCCTTGTTTTTCCTTGCCATTTGCAATTTCCCACCCTTTGGAGCTCATTCTGTTTATACAGAGGAAAGAGAAGCCATTTCCTGATGGTTCTGTTTTTGCTTTATTTTGATTTTGGTGGTGAGCAAGATGAGTTCTATAGGATTGGGTGACACATTGATGAAATGGGTTGGGAACTGGCTTGGAGGTAGGCTTCAGAGGGTAGTGGTGAATGGCACCCCCTCCGAAACAACGGAGGTGATCAGTGAAGTGCCCCAGGGCTCGGTCTTGGGCCCGATCCTATTCAACATCTTTATAAGAGACTTGGCAGAGGGGCTCCGAGGTAAAATAACATTATTCGTCAATGACGCCAACTATGCAATGCAGTGGGCAAAAGCACAATGGACAAAAACTCAATGCCTGACAACATGATGCATGACCTACTACTACTGGAGAGCTGGTCTAGGACCTGGCAATTCAGCTTCAATGCCAAAAAATGCAAAGTCATGCACCTGGGCAGCCAAAATCCATGCAAGACTTACACCCTTAATGGCGAGATCCTAACAAGAACTGTAGCAGGACGAGACTTAGGGGTGATCGTCAGTGAGGACATGAAGACTGCCAATCAAGTGGAGCAAGCTTCATCCATGGCTAGACAAATCATAGGTTGAATACGCAGGAGTTTCGTCAGCCGTAAGCCTGAAGTCATTATGCAATTGTATAGATCCAAGGTGAGACCCCATCTGGAATACTGTGTACAATTCTGGAGGCCACATTACCGCAAAGATGTGCTTAGACTCGAGTCAGTCCAGAGAATGGCCACCCGGATGGTCTCGGGACTCAAGGATCTCCCGTACGAGAAACGGCTAGATAAATTACAGCTATACTCCCTCGAGGAACACAGAGAGAGGGGTGACATGATCGAGACGTTCAAGTATCTCATGGGCCGCATCGAGGTAGAAGAAGATATCTTCTTTCTCAAGGGTCTCACGGCAACAAGAGGGCATCCGTGAAAAATCAGGGGCGGGAAACTGCACGGTGACACCAGGAAATTCTTTTTCACCGAAAGGGTGGTTGATCAATGGAATAGTCTTCCACTTCAGGTGATTGAGGCCAGCAGCGTGCCTGATTTTAAGGCCAAATGGGATTGTCACGTGGGATCTTTTCGCAGAGAAAGGTAGGAGAGGATCATTAGGTTGGGCAGACTAGATGGGCCGTGGCCCTTATCTGCCGTCTATATCTATGTTTCTATGACCCGCCACAGGATCTTAGGCTTTATGCCTTTTAACCCTCAGCCTGTTTCTTGGGAGGCAAAATATCCTTTCCTTCTAACCCAGAGGTCTTAAATAATCTAAGGAACCCCTGAGCAGATCCCAATAGGAAGCAAGATAGAACAATTCTAGACTCGTATTCCTTTATGCTGCTTCCAGGGCAGTTCCACCCTTGAGAAGGCATAAATGTGAAATTTCACCTTCAACTGTAAGGACTTTAGTGTCTGCTGGGTCACACTAACTTCTCTTTTTTTTCTCATTTATAATTAACTAGTGTTTAAGCCCGTTACATTAACGGGTGCTAGTAAAGCCTCCTTCCCTCACATGTCCCCTATTTTCAGCCCCAGCTCCAGCTCCAAACCCATTTTCCCCCCAGGCCCCTTCTCCCATCTTTTCCCTTTCAGCCCCAGCCCCCTTTTCTCACCAGCAGCATTTCACTCCCCACCCCACTTCCCTGTGCAGCAGCACCTCTTCCGTGCTCCCCTGTCCCTCTTCCCTGCTCCCACAGTCCAGCAGCACCTCCTCCGGGCTTCCCCTGTCCCTAGAAGACAAACTCACCGAGCATGTCCACCCTCTGGTGCTGGGCCACGAAGCAGGCGTCGTCCCCGTAGCACATGCCGTCTGTAGAAGAGGAGCAGAGCGCGGGGAAGAGGGAGGGTGAGCCTGTTAGAGCCGGTTCCTGCGCATCTGCCATGAGGTGAGCCAACCCACCGCCATCTTCCACTTTCGACATCGTGTTCCAGACGCAGTAGCCGGGGAACCAGGCCCCCTACGCCCACGCTCCATTAATATTCAGATGCCATCTCTCTGTCTCGCAGCGGGCTTGCCGGCTCCGGCCAGACAAAGTTCACTTTTTAGTTCAAAGCCGACGCTGCGTTTCCTCTCTCGATCCCCGCCAGAGTCGGAAGTCTTCTCTGACTCTGGTGAGGTTCGATAGAAGAGCCGTGGCGGGGGCTTTGAACTAAAAAATGAACTTTGTCTGGCTGGAGCCAGCAAGTCCGCTGCGAGACAGAGAGATGCGTGGTAAGCGCGCATGCGCACTCTGCCGGCCATGGAACTATAGATCAGGCAACACGGCATTAAGAGTGCGCATGCACACTTAGCGTTTTATTATTATAGATAATAATCTTCCCTGATCTGTAAAACTCTTCTTCATTCCCCTTTTTAAATCTGGGGTTCATCACAGCTCTGCAAAATGCAAATATATCTTAGTCTTGCCTTGTGTATCCCTTTGTGCGTGTGCACCCCCCCACACATAAACCCCCTCCCCCCCAACACACACACAAAATGCATCTTATTCTTAGTGTTCTTACCTTCTAGATCTGGATCTCGGGTGCTAGCTTCTGGAGCTGTTTGTGGGTTGAATATGTTGAAAAAATATGCTTTATTTTATTCAGAAAACATGCATTCAAAAATTCCTTCTTTTTAGAACTATTTTTTCCTAGTGCTTTAACATGTAAATTGCAGATTGGCTGCAGATCTCGCAATTCTCTTCTGAGAGCATGGGTGGGCATTTATCCTTTTGCATCTTGGCTGTCATATTGATATTAAATTCTTCATTCCCTCCCAAACCTTGCATAGCATTTAACAAGGCCTCCTGCAGAATTTTGGGAGAGAATAAGTTGAGTAAATGGGAATTATGATAAATTTGTGTTTAATAAAACTGTTCTCAAATATCCACATCCACAGTATACATTTCTCTAGGTTCTTATAAACAGTAGTATTGTTTCAGATGACTTTAGTAATTGTGGATATCCCTAACAGCAAGGATATAGGAACAGTGGTCAGGTTGCTCCTTTACTTCTGCTGCTGCCACTGGGGACCTCAGCAGCGAATCTTTCCCCCCTTTTTCACTCTGTCTACCTCTTATCTACTTCCATTTCTTTTCTTTATGCTTTCATCTTTGCTCCCTTCTCATGTCTTTTCTCACTTTAAACTTCTCTATTTTTCATATATTTCTAATGTTTCCCATTCCCCTCTCCTCCTCTATGCTTTTTCCAGTATTATCGCTTTTCTCCAATTCCCCGTGCCTCTTTTACCTCTTATACAGCAACTACTTCCTGATTCATGCTCCTCTTTCTGAGCAAATAAACAAAAAAAGGATCCAACTGGAACTGCAGTAGAAGCAGGACAAAGCACGAAAAACAAGGTAGAACTGCAGACAAAATGTGCAAATATATTAAATGTGGTTAATAATACCACCTTTCAATGAACCAAGGGACCCTGGATGGCCCTCTCTTTATTGCATCTGCTCCTGAGGCCACACTTGGAGTATTGTGTTCCGTTTTGGAGGCCAAATCTGGTGAAGGATACAAAAAGACTTGAAGTGATCCAGAGGATGGCGATGAAAATGATAAGGGGTTTGAACCAAAAGAAGTAAAGACTGGCAGACTTAAATTATGTATACTCTGGAGGAGAGGAGGGACAGGGGAGTTAGGATACAGATGTTTAAATACTTGAAAGGTATTAATATAGAACCAAATCTTTTCCAGAGAAGAGAAAATAGTAAAACTAGAGGGCATAATTTGAGGTTGCAGGGAGGAAGACTCAGGAGCAATGTTAGGAAATTCTTTTTCACAGAGAGGATGGTAGATGTCTGGAATTCCTTCCCGAGAGAAGTGGTGGAGAGGAAAACGGTGATGGAATTAAAAAAAAGCAAGGAGTAAACATATAGGATCTCTAATTAGAAAAAGAAGTTTGTAAATTAAAGAACTAAGGCCTTTATTGGACAGACTTACACAGTTTGTGTCTCATATGTGGTGATTTGGTGTAGGATGGGTTGGGGAGGACATCAATGGGAACTCCAGTAACTTTGGAATATGAGGCTTTTACTGGCTAGATTTAATGGTAGATATCCTGCAAACAGGATGGTTGGATAGGCTGGAGTGAGCTTGGATGGCAACTTCAGCATTTGGAACCTAGGACAATACCAGGTGGATCTTACAGTCTATGACCCAGAAATATCAAAGAAGAGACAAGTTAATTTAATCATGTATTTTTAATGGGTATACCTAATGGGCAGACTGGATAGACTGTCCAGGTCTTTATCTGCCGTCATTTACTATGTTACTATATAACTCTTTCAGGTAACCTAACTGAGCAGCAAGAGACCATCTGTCTGCATGGTAAGCATTCTCAAAACTCATGGGATGATGGCTGCAGATCTCATGTTTCATTATATTAGTGTAATGTCCCCTCTGTTTCAGAAATTAGGGCTGAATCTGGTGATCATGCAAAATGGCCTCAAATGTATTTACTTCAAGACATTTGAGTAGGAATTAGGATGTTTAGGCAGTCACATTGTTCTTAACATTCTATAAAAAGCTTTACTGAGTGTGGAGCCTTTTGTAAAATACATATAAGGGCACTGGAAAATAGATGTGTATTTACTAACATATAGTGGAAGCATCAATTTCACAAAATTGCATATCCTGAAAAAAGTGACATCTAATGGGGCTTTACATGTATAAATAAATGCTTATAACGACCTACCTTGGTGCTGATTTCACAATATTACATATGTGCGTCCTGGATTTCATAGGATCATACTATACAGAAGGAGCCAATTAAGGAGATGAGTAAAATAACACTTTTTATATTGTGCACTTTATGCTGGTGTAAGACACAACTGAGGTAAGCACAGCTATGCATATCTCATCATTCAGCCAATGTGGCAGTGTTTTGCTTTTCTGTTGACATTTGGTCTGGGTTTCTAAGATGTTTTTGAAGAGTGTCCACAGTGCATACAGATGTCTCATCTTTTGCAACTCCTCTTTTTACTTTGTTTAATTTTATCATAGTTCTCCATTTTTTAAAATTAGTTGCAACTATAGGAGTTAGGAGATGAAAGTTTCTGTAGGTCCTTTTTATGTCACAGTCTTCTAAGGATGATATACAGTATGTTTGTTTTCCTTTTAAAAATTGGTGAAAAAAAATCCATGGAGAAAAGTAACCACAGTTCGCCCCAAAGCAGTAATTTTGGCCATTTAAGTTCCCTTTATGTTTTTTGTAGCTGTCAAGGTCCTCTTAGGCTGGAGTACTGGGCTCAGTTTGAGGTAAGCCTCTTTTGGGCCTCACCATTGAGTCTTTTGATTTAGCTGCTGTTCTTTTTGACATGCCCCAGAAGACCCCTCACTGTGGCTTCAAAGTAAACACCAAATGTAGTCAGGTAATATCTAGCACAGACCCACACATTCTCATCCAGCTTCAGGCAGTTCAGCATTGTAAAGCTTTTAAAATTTGCTTCATTGTTGCCCATCTCGACTTTTTTTTAAATCATCTTATCTTGCTGGTATACTCTGGAGTAAATTCAGCTTTGTAGGGGATACAATAAGCTTTGATATAATCCTGCTAATTTGAGCTAACTCTTCCATATTTCCAGTCTCTCTATCATCCAGTTGTTCATTTGTGTAAACCTTTATCTAATTCTGGACCCAAGATTGTTCCATATGAATTTTGAAATCTTATTAAGGTGGATAAACATTGACTTGGGAAATTTATAAGCAAACACTGAAATAGGTGCAGAAATCTTGTAAAATGTTCTGTGTAACAGTCTCCATTTTTTCTTTCAGTGGTGCTATCTTTGATTCTCATTTTATGTCTGTGAAAAAAAATGCATAGTGGGGTTGAAGGTGAATGAGAGTGCCCCCCCCACCTATAAACCCTTTTTTCCATTGCTTTATTTACAAACTATAACTATCTTTAAAGAACTTAAGGGTCCTTTTACTAAACTATATTAAGCGCCAGTCCACGCTTACCACACATTAAAAAGGCCTGTGTGCTGGTGTCCCGCAGTAAGTTTGCCTCTCTGTGTGCGTACACTGTGTGCTAAAAAAATATTTTTAATTTTCTTCTAAGGGGGTGTGGAGTCAGTTACCACCTACAAAATAGGGGTTGAAAGGGGCTCATGCAATAAAGTTTTTTTAATGGCTATGTCCTAATGGCAAAACTACCATGTGGCCATTAATTTGAAAATGGGAGAATGTGCCATTTTCCAACCGCAGCACAAGTGGCTTTAGTGTGTGGGAAAGACTCATGTAAGGGCTATGATAAGGCCACTTGTGCCGTGGCTTTAGTAAAAGAGCCCCTTAGATTGTGAACCCACTAGGGACAGAGAAGGTATTTGTACCGCAAAAAGGTGCTTTGTCAAGTATCCAGTAAACATGGGTAAGTCTCCCAGTTTGTCTGCTATGTTGATTCCCGAGTATTTGAATCTCTCCTGCTTTATTTTCTTGCTACGAGGCTGTAAAGTTTCTTTCAAAATTACAGATTCAATTTGATGAGGATTTCTTTTAGCCCTCGTTGCACCTGAACTCCTCCACAAAGGGACTGATGAATAGAACAAAATGTTTTCAACCTGCAGAAAGATTTTTCTATAGTTGTTAACTTAGCACGCCTTATTTTTCACCAAAAAAATAACTGCCTGATGATGCTTAGAACTGAGGGCAAAACTTAAGCAGAGTATAAACCCATGAGACAATGACTGAGCTGCTTAACAGAGGTTGTTACTTTTTCAGGTGGCGAAGATGGCTGGTAGTAATAGAGAACCTGAAGGTGGGCAGGAGCCACTAGAGTCTGTACCAAGAGATGCGGATGATCCTGATGTTATCATAGAGGCTCAGTTTGATGACAATGGTGTGAAGGAGCGGCAAGAGAGCTTGCCAGCCTTGCTGTTGGACGATGTAAAGAAGCTTTCCATTGGTGATAATGAGAATGGTGAGAGACACTGTATTGTTGCCTTACATTTTCACTGTACAGCAGGGCTTCTCGAACCTGTCCACCTAGCCAGTCAGGTTTTAGGAGATCCACAATGAATGTGCGTGTAATAAATTTGCATACAAATTTATCTTCTGCATATTCATCATGATTATGTTGAAAACCTGATTGGCTGGGTGTATCCTGAGGACTGGTTTAAGAAAACTGCAGTAGAGTAATTGGATAGATTTCTTTTGCTCTTTGAATGTCTTGGGAGTTCTTCAAAACTGAAGATGATCTCGGAACAGTTCAGTCTATTATGCAGCTGTGGGCAGAACTTTATTAGTACAGGGAAAAAGGAGTCGCTGATAGGCCTGCTCTGTTTCAATTCTACCTTCACTTGCTTGAGACCTTAAGTAAGTACTGAACTTTTTTGTGCTGTAAACATAGGTTGGGAACCTTCTGAGAACAGCCAGCAAGATCTCTGTTTTGCAGCCTTTGTTCTACTGACTCCCTCTGTGAAAAAATGGGGGTGATATAGAAGTAAATGCATGTGCTCCCATGTTGTTCTGTCTTCCTCTCTTGCTGAGTTTAAGCTAAATTCAAGAAATCTCAGTGTTTACAAAATTTTATCCATTTGGGATTTAAAAATTTCTGAAAATTGAGCCCGTATCAATGATGTGCTAGAGGGGTTTCTTGGGGCTCATGAAAACTGCTTCCTAAATTATTTTAGGAAAAAAATTCCCATCATAAAATTGCAAATCAAGAACAGTTATGCTTGTTACTCAGTTAATTGCTCTCTGGCCTGAACAATGTTTTTGGAAAAGCAGAATACAAGAATTAATACCAGAGCTTTGACGGATAGTGGACATAAATGTTCATGAGGCAAGTCTGTTTTAAATGGGAGGCAGCTCTGTAATGAGGGAGCATAGGATGAAAGTGAAAGGAGTTAGACTCAGAAGATACTTTTTCATGGAAAGGGTGGTGAATGCGTTGAGTGGCTTCCTGGTGTAGATGAAAAATCTATCTGAGTTCAAGAAAGCTTGGGATTAGTACATTGGAGCTCTAATGGAAAGAGGCAGACTAGGAGGTCTTATAGTCTTTATCTGCTTTCATTTTTCTATGTCTCTTTGACATAACCCTCTTGAGATTCAGGAAAAATTGAGCTTCTAAGGTTCTTAAATTTGTCCCTTATTTTCACCCAAACATAGAATTTGAAGTTATTTTCTGCGAAAAATCCTACGTTTAGGAGTTAGACTTGCCATTTATTTTCTTAGATTTATGAGCCTAGGACTCCTTTTACTAAGCCGCGTTAGGGCTTTAATGCGTGGAATAGCACATGCTACATTGCCATGCGTTCTAGACCTTAACGCCAGTATTGAGCTGGCGTTAGTTCTAGAAGCGTAGCGTGCGGTAATTTCCTGCGTGCGCTAAAAACGCTAGCGCATCTTAGTAAAAGGAACCCCTAGTGGATGTGTCTAGTGATGAAAATCAGTTATAGTCTACCCTGCCCTACATTTGCACCTGTTGTTACCCACAATTTATCGAATCTAATTCTTAGTCTTATATACTGAATCAAGTTTCAGATTTATTAAAATTTTTCATTAAACACAAATCAAGATTTCTAAGCGTTTTACAAATTATGTTAAAAAGAGGGAAACAAAATTGACAAATGTCCACTTAACACTTAACTGACAAAAATATTAGGAAAGTTGGGAGAACTATAAATTAAAAGTAAAGAATACAAAAAAGGTAAACCACAATAAGGAGGGGAAGCAGTCAGGATTATCGAACAACTCTGGCTATTATCGAGATCTATTTAGGAGTCTTATGCAATTCGGTTTACATAATTAGATCACAAAGAAAGATCCATTAACATTCATTGGAGCCATTGCCTAAAAAGCGATGAAACATAGTGGTTTTTAAGGTTTTGCGAAAGATCTGAAGAGATAAACACGATCTAATTTGAGGAGGTAGTCCATTCCATATTGCAGTTAATAAGTATGGAAAGGAGTGTGAAATTTTACTTAATGGACTTGATTCCTCTTAATGATGGAGAAGAGAGCTTATATATACGAGTTGTTCTCGTGCCCGAAGATCTCATGGTATTTAGTGAGGAAACTACAAAGCCATGGAATTGAAGGGGATATACTAAGATGGATAGGCAATTGGCTGGAGAACAGATTGCAGAGGGTAGGCATAAATGGGAAGTTCTCAGATTGGGAAAAGGTGACAAGCGGTGTGCCCCAGGGCTCGGTTCTTGGGCCAATCTTATTCAATATATTCATAAATGACCTGGAAGAGGAAACGACGAGTAATATAATCAAGTTTGCAGATGACACGAAACTATGTCGGTCTGTTGGGTCACAAATGGACAGCGAAGAACTCCAAAGAGATTTGAACCAGCTAGAGAAATGGGCGGAAAAGTGGCAGATGAAGTTTAATATAGACAAATGCAAAGTGATGCACCTGGGCACGAAGAACAGGGAACATGAATATAAAATGTTAGGTGTGACTTTGGGCAAGAGCGAACAGGAAAGGGATCTGGGGATACTGATAGACAGGAACCTGAAGCCGTCGGCTCAATGCGCAGCGGTGGCAAAGAAAGCATGGGCATGATAAAGAAGGGTATCACGAGTAGATCGCCGGACGTCATAATGCCGCTTTACAGAGCAATGGTCAGACCACACCTGGAGTACTGTATCCAACACTGGTCTCCTTACCTAAAGAAGGATATAACCCTGCTGGAGAGGGTGCAGAGGCGAGCCATGAAACTAGTAAAAGGTATGGGAAATTTGAGCTACAAAGAATGCCTCTGAAAACTGAGCTTGTTCACCCTTGAGAAGAGAAGACTGCGAGGGGATATGATAGAGACTTTTAAAATACTAAAAGGTTTCGACAAAATAGAGCAAGAAGCATCGTTATTCACGTTGTCAAATGTGACTCGGACAAGAGGTCATGGACTGAAATTGAGGGGTGACAGGCCCAGGACAAGTGTCAGGAAGTTCTGTTTCACATAGCGAGTGGTGGACGCTTGGAATTCTCTCCCGGAGGAGGATGTGATGGAAACCTCCATTATGGGATTCAAGTGCAAGTTGGATGCACACCTCCTTGCAAATCACGTTTGAGAGATACGGGTAAATAAGGTCTTCATCAGGGAACACCTAGGTCTCCATCAGGGAACATCTAGATTGGCCTCCGCGTGTGCGGGTCGCCGGACTAGATGGACCAAAGGTCTGATTTGGTGAAGGCATTTCTTATGTTCTTATGTACAGGCATATTTAAATTGAACTCTCAATTGAAATGGAAGGCAATGTAATTTCCTCAACAGAGGTGACACGTGATTACATTTTTTCTTTCCAAAAATCAGTCTGGCTGCAGCATTTTGAATCAATTGCAGCCGTTTCTCGTTTCCTTTGCTTAATCCCACATAAACGGAATTACAGTATTTCAGCTGTGCCAAGATAATGCTTTGAACCAACACTGCAAAATGATCTTTGATGGAACAGCCTGCGAAGACTAAAGAAACATTTTTTGGTAAGATTATTTACCTGGCATTGAAAAGATAGAGAAGCATCCAAAACACCCAATACCATAAGAGCCTGAAGTGACCACAATTGCAATTTAGATAATCTAATCTACAGTTTGGGTCCTAATGTAGAGTTTTTAGTGACCTTTTCAGCACAAATTTAGGCATTTAGTCCTAGTTAAATTTAGGAACATATAAATCTTTTGAATGCCGTCCTCATAGTTTTTCTGTAATAACATAATAGGCAGTAGCAGAAAAAGAGCAAGTGGCCTTTGCAGTCTGCCTAGTTATTCTGTCCATGCTGCAAGGAGATATAGAAGCTTGCTAAATTCATGCCTTATCCAAGTCAGCTTTTGTTTGCTTTTAGTCAATTCATTGAATCTGAAATCGGTTGTCTTCTCTAGTCCTATCACATAGTTCTTTTTTTTTAATTGAAATATTTTCACAATGTTACATTCACATAGTTAGGATATGGATCCAAAAGAAAATAATATACAAGCAACTTAGTTTAGACAAACTAAACTTACAATCCATCTAGCCCACATTATTGGAAGAAGACAACTCATTAATTTAGAAACCAGCAAAGAAATCAAAAAATAGGAAGGAAGGGGAGAAAACCCCTTTCCATCCCTCTTAAATACAAATGAGCGCTATTAATTATTACCCCAATTTGGAAAAAACAAAGCAGGTCAAATTTTTTTCCCTAAGAAATAAATCTAATTGAAGTGGATCCCCCAAAATATAACTTTTGTTTTGGACATGTAGTAGGCATTTACAGGGGAATTTTAGAAAAAAAGTATTTCAAGAACCTTAGGTCATAAAGCCAAAAAGGCCTTCCTCCTAAGCTGTGTAGACTTCACCTCATCGGGTAACATCAAAACTTTGTGTCTACAGAATTTCGCGCCTCTATTTTGAAAGTAAAGTTTCAAAATAAGAGCTTTATCTGACTCATTTAAACAGGTAATTAATAAAGTAGCCCGAGTTTGGATCAAATATTGAGTATCTTCTACAAATTTTGTCAGGTCAATTTTTATTTTGGGTTATATAGTATCTGAATTAGTTACCCCAAGTATCTCTTTAAGATACTTTCTCAGAAGTATCTCAGGAGATAACAAATGAGTCAAGGGAAAATTTACCAGCCTTAAATTCTTTGCCCTTGCCTGATTTTCATTCATCTCTAGCTTATAATGAATATTCAAGGAATCTTTACTAGATGCTAACATAGAAGACTGCAAATTCTTTATCTGTTTTTCCATCACAAGTTTTCCCATCACAGGTCTGGTCTGGAGGTGCCTAGTGTGGGTCAAGGTAGCTCCATAGTGGCCCAGACTTCTAGGCAGGTTATCTTATCCCTTCAATGTTAGGTTATCCTCCTCAGCTACCCGAATATATTGTTATTCTCCACTGTTTCCTGTAAGTACTTGAATCTTTACTATGTAATTCCATCGGATAAATACAGATATCCTCTAATTTGTAACTATCAACTGTATCATGTAATGTACATGAATCTTTGTTATACAATTCTCTCGGTAATGTCCAGATATCTTCTAATTTGTAATCCGCTTAGAACCGCAAGGCACAAGCGGAATAGAAATCACTAATGTAATGTAATCTAATCTTCATTCGAAGTAGATGAGAAAGCAGGTGGTGCAGGTTAGAAGTCCCCAGCACCATAAAGGTGCCTAATAATGAGCTGGGGGTCCCTTCCTTGAACAAGAGGATAGGGGGCTAACTATTCTATTATATCTTAGAGCAGATCTGGTTCATGTTAAACCGGTGAGTCTTGTGCTGGAGTTTCTTACCCTCGGTAGATTTTTTTTTTTACACTTCTCCCCATTAGCCCCTCCCCGAAAGAGGCAGCTAGAGTACTCTCTGGAGAAGCTGCAGCATTTGGCTTCAATACTTTTCAGAGCCAAAGAGCAGTAGTTTAAATATCTGTATTCCACATAAAACAGTCCTATCCTTTATGCAGTAACCCATAGCCACTTAAGTTCTCAATATTGACACAACTGGCTCTGCCAGTGCCGAAGCCTGATCATGGCCCGGCATTAAATATCTTGGATTAACACCGATGGTGGCTGCCTTTCTGATTGATGAGTCTACAAGATCCCATGTATAATCCCAAACTACAATCTCCCATTGCTTTTAATAACCAGTTGATGACTATGATATGGTTTTTCTAGTTTGTTGAATCATCCTTGGCATAGATCTTCCGGCCCCACTCTTCAGCTTGAGTTTTCACGCAAAGTCCTGGGCATCATCATAGACTCCTCTCTCTCCTTCAATGACCACCTCAACTCCTTGGTAAAAAAATGCTTCTTTAGCCTTCATATGCTGAGGAAAGCGAGATCCTGCTTTCATCATTCTCACTTCGCCGTCCTTGTTCAATCCACCATCCTCTCTAGACTGGATTATTGCAACTCCATCTATATAAGCCTAACTAAGAAAAACCTCCATAGACTTCAGTTAATTCAGAATGCTGCGGCTAAGCTTATTTTCGCAAAAGGCAAGTTCGCCCACGTCTCCCCACTCCTGCCCAAGCTTCACTGGCTTCCAGTACACTCCAGAGTCCTCTTTAAATGTGCCTGCTTAGCCTTCAAGATCTTACATGGCATCCTTCCTCCCGTTATCCCACTTTTTTGGAACTCCTCAAACCCTAACTCCACCAGACCCTCCCAAAAACTGAAACTATCATTCCCCTCTACAAAAGGTATATCCCGTGCAGGAAAACTAGGAACGTCCATCCCCTTTAGAATCACAGAACTCTGGAACAACCTCACATCCCCGCTCAGAAATTCAAGCTCCCTTCAATCCTTCCGCAAACACCTGAAAACTTGGCTCTTTTCAAAAATCTAACACCTCCCGCTCTCTAGTACCCTTGTCCCTCTCTATCTTCTTATTTCCTTTCCTATAACCCTTCATTGTAGTTCCTTTCTATTCTAACTCTGTAAACCGTGCCGAGCTCTACGTTCGCGGAGATGGCGCGGTATACAAATCTAAGGTTTAGTTTAGTTTATCTCACCAGGTGTTTGTTTGCATCTACCATCTCTTATGTTGCTAAGTCATCGCCTTCGAGGATAAGGTTCTCTCTTTTTATCACAAGAGGGTGACCTTAATGATTTCCTTTCTTTTTTCCCTCCATTGTCACTTTTGAAAGAGCTTTGAAAAGTTGGGCGTTTTGGATTTGATTGTTCACCTTTTCCAAATCTAACTTTGAGTTGGATTACAATTCAGATTAAAGAGAGTGTACGGTTTAAATGGTTCCTGGTAATGAAGGTTGGAGTGCCAGAGAGAGAAACTGACTCCCACTCCCAAATGTCTTTCTGTTATGTAAAATTAGAACTGGTATGTTGCTTAGCTTAGATGCCCAGGAGTGTAGCATGGGAAGGGTCGCCTCAGGACCTTTAGCCACCTGGAGTGTTGAAGTGTGTTTATGTAGAAAGCCTACATGCAGATTTTGATGGTGAGAACCTGGAATTGCAGCTGTTGTAAGTCAGAATAAAATGATGACTCAGTTTTCCCTTTTAGAAAATCCAGTGTCATAGTCATATGGGGAACAAGGAACAGAATGTACTTCTGTTTTTATTTTCTGTGGCAATTAAATGCTTTAAATTGGGAATAATATGTTTATAATCCAGAACATGGGAATATAAACTCTTGACAAAGATTTAATAGCCAGAATATCAAACAAGAAGTACTTTTTATCAATCTGTGCAATAAGAAAGGCATTGCATTTCTTTTTCACAAAATACAGGCCATCAAACTTAATGAGCTGCAGTAGCAGTGTCCAAATTATATCCATGCACCAAATATGACCCACAGGCATTTTTAATCTACTCTATGCAGCCAATTCCGATGTTCACTTAGTTTTGGCCTGCTGTGAATCCCATGCTTAGTGCTGCCTCAGTGATGTCATCAACAAAGACCCAAACCATTCTGGGATGATGATTTGAGCTGTCATCAAAAGTGAACATTTGAGGGCTTTGATTATGGCATTGCCTGGACAGTTTAGAAATGATGCTGAGTGTAGCCCATTGAGGAAGCCAGAGAAGCCTGCTTAGGCCCACCAGGGTACTAAGGGAAAGTTGCTGGCCAGGAGATTGCAAGTGCGCTTGGCTCTCTCTTCCAATGCAAGCGTAATGCTGTGCCATCGAGAAAGCTAAGTGTATTCAAATTTTGTTCATGCAGAACTTGTGTTGTAATTGACGGGCAACATGCACATGTGGGTTTCACAGTATGTGCATCTTCTTTTGCACATGTTCGAACAAAATGTTGGCACACATTTGCGTGTGTTGTTCTGCCTCACAAAAATTTCATGCATGTAGAATTTTTGCAAGACTGATATTTATGTGCAGAAGAGAAGGTCCTGATGTTTGCTGACACTCGTCTTCTTGAGACAGACACACGTGATCTATAACCTCTTGCCAATCCCTTAAACTTAAAGTCAGTTATTTCTGGTTGCAGAAGACAAACCTTGCAGCTAAATTTTAAAAACTGCAACTCCATTGCATGCATATTCATTGTGGAAATTAGTGCTGCCCATTTCAGGGAAAATTTTTTTTATTTGATTCAGCCTATTGAATCGATTCAATTCAAATCGGTTCTCCCTCCCAGTACTGGGCAGTACAAGAGGAGGTTGGGCCCTAATGGTCAGCCACATGTGATCAGTGCTGGGAGGAGGGGCAAGAGTGTGTATGTGAGCTTCAAAGGTGCTAAGAAGATGTGCAAGTGCCAGAAATCCTGTGTGGGGGGGAGGGGGCAGGTGGGGGGGCAGAGATATAGGGCCTCTTGCAGGTGCTGCCTGGTTTTTGCAGCTCTGATGAAGCTGCCTGTGAAACCTGGGTGTCGGGTCTTTTTTTTTCCCAGTTGCCATGGGGGCCTGGGGTTTGTCGAGCCTTGGACTAAACCATTAGAAGTAGAGTAGACAGTATGATTGTTTTCTATTGTTTATTTAATGCGTTTCCAGACTTTTAAGATTAAACTTCCCGAAGATGGTAAGACCTCAGTGAGTGGTACCAAGTTTGAAGTAGAAACATCATATGAGTTCCCTTGCAGTTTTCTTTGTACACAAAATGTGATGTGTGTGTGTGTGTGGTTTTTTTTTTGGTGGTTTTTTTGGGGGGAGGGGGATTTTTGAGAGAACAGTAACTCTTCAGTTAACAATAATTGGTTTAATTTGGTTTCATGTTAAGCAGTTTCAACTGAATGCATTCTTTTAGGGCCAGCTGTGTGCAGAGATTTTGCCTGTATTGTGTGTTTGGGAGAAAATTCTGAGTAAATCTACCCGTAATATCTTGCAAAAGCAAATGGGACTACTTACACAAAAGCCTCAGATAATCTCTCTTTATTAATGTCTTCAATGTAGCAAGCAACATATGCAGTGACTCAGCACAGATTTCAAACAGAAAGAACATCTTGAATACAAGTGATCCAAAATGTCTTCCTGAAGCATTCCTCCAAAAGACTGCAAAGGTAAGCAGATCTTTCAGTATCTCAGATTTCAGTGACTAGGTCACTGTTGGGTAATCTTTTCATTTTCGATAGATTGTCTTCTGTTTTTGTGGAGGACTTCCCAGTTGTGTCTTCAGTCTCTCATCTCATAAAAGATTTCCTTTGTGATGGTGACTTGAGTCCAAGATCTTGGCTCTAAACTTATTTCATTCATAACAAACCAAGTGCTAATGATATTTGTTACCTTTCAGTGTGTGACCAAGTAAACAAGACTTTACATTCCTGGGACCAGAATCATCTAGTGCTGTAGTATTTTCCTACATTTTAGTTTGATCTTGGTAATCAATGTGAAAACCTCATGAAAGAGAGAACTTGGTTTACATTGTTTTAATATGCAAAGATGCATCTATTTCCAGAAAACTCTTGACAAATCCCTCATGAGGAAATTAAAAAGCCAGGGGATAGGAGGCAATGTACTAATGTGGACTGGGAACTGGTTAAAAGAGTGAAAACAGAGAGGGTAGGGATTAATGTCCAAATCTCTCAAATGGAGGAAGGTGAATAGTGGAGTGCTCCAGGGACCAGTGCTAAGAGATCCCACATGCCTATGTAGACGCTGGACTTTTCTCATCCCAGTTCTACCTGTGCTGGTGCATTCTAACTGTTATCTGGCAAGTATCCAAAGCCACTCTTCAGCTTTGCAGTCTGCTCTGTCTCCCTGAGACTGCCGGCACTGGCAGCCATACATGATCTATTTTCAGCACATGCGTCAAAACCTCTGCTGACACCTGTACTTGCTTGTTCTGTCCATCAGCAGCAGATGAATCCAGACGAGTGGGTTGTCCACCTACCAGCAGGTGGAGATAGAGAACATGTAAATGGAATATGTGCAGTTGCCCCAGTGTTGGCAGTCTCGGGGACACGCAGCAGAGTGCAGACAGTGAAGAACAGCGTTTTCTGTGTCTCTACCCACCAGATTCTTTTGTCTGTTTGTACTGTTTGTAATGTAATGTAATTTATATATACCGCTACATCCGTTAGGTTCTAAGCGGTTTACAGAAAATATACATTAAGATTAGAAATAAGAAAGGTACTTGGAAAATTCCCTTACTGTCCCGAAGGCTCACAATCTAACTAAAGTACCTGGAGGGTAATAGTGAAGTGAAAAGTAGAGTTAGAGGAAAAATAAAAATAAAATAAACATTTTAAAAAGACAGCATTGATCTAAATACTTTGGAAGGTAGAAGAGAGGAGAGAAAGGAATAGAAGCAGAATGGGTCAGCGTCAGTGATGAAGTGGAGCAAGTAAGTTTAGGAGGAGCGATTGACGTATCCAGAAAGGGCTTCTTCTGGCCGACAGTCCCAGGATGCCTATGTCTCCTCCCCTGCGATGTTCTCCCATCCATGCATTCCCTCCCAGACACACTGCCCGTGCCCCAGCCGCTCCAAGGAGGCTGCCCCAGATGAGGTCCACGGTGAATGCAGGATTCTCTCCTCTGCGGGAAAGCCGCCCGGAACCGACAGTCGATCTTCTTAGCGGATTGCAGGGGGGGGAAGAGTTCACACTCTTGGTAGGATCGGGTCTGAGTGCTCTCGGTGGTTGTGGCTGGTCTCATTGCTGCTTAGATGTAAAAGCAGTTGATCTCCACTGCTGCTGATATTTAAAAGCAGGCAGATTGATCTCTCCAATGGACTGCAGGGGGAGGAGTTCACGCTCCTGGCAGGATTGGGTCTGTGGGCTCTTGGTGGTTGCGGATGTACCCGCTGCTGCTTAGGTGTAAAAGCAGTTGTTTTCCCAATGCTGCTGATATTTAAAAGCAGGCAGATTGATCTCTCCAACAAATTGTATGGTGAAGAGCACACACGTCTAGCTGGATTGGGACAAAGGCTCTCGATAGTGGCGGCTGGATTTCTCACTGGTTTGATTTCTCACTGAAAAAAACAATAAGCTGTCTGCTATAGGTTAATGTTAATTATTGCCTCTATAGGTTTCAAGCTTTCTGGAAATAACTGAAAGAAAAGTACTAAGTTATTTGCATGTGATATTCTGAGGGCTGTTTTTGATATGTATGTATGTATATTTGTTTGTTTATTTATTTCATTTGATTTATATCCTGTCCTCCCCAAGAAGCCCAGAACGGCTTACAAGGTAACATATATAATAAGTTAGCAAACAAGATACATAACAATTATCAACAAGGAACAGAAGACTAAGGCAATAGGGTATAGTGTATATTGTATATTTTGCTCACAAAAAAAAGCAAACAACTGAATAAGAACTAAAATGTTTGGGACAGGACTGAATAAAAAATAAAATTCATATCACTAGAATAAAATGAGAATTAAAATTGCACATTTTAACATGAATAATAACTAGAACTAAAATTATTTCCTGGACTAAAATATTGCTGGGCAGGCTGGATACTGGTTGGTCTTTTTCTGCCATTCTCTACTGCATTATTGTATTTGTGAAAGTATATAAGAAATAAAATATCCTACGAGTAAAATAAAAGCAGATCAAAGCACAAGACTAAAATAAGAACTAGCATGTTGAGAAACAAAGAAGTTGAAAGAGTACTGGGAGGGTTATTCTTTTAGGGCATTTTGTGGAGTAAGAAGATTAAATCTGACTTAGAAACCTAAACCAGTATAAGAACATAAGAATTGCCGCTGCTGGATCAGACCAATGGTCCATCGAGCCCAGCAGTCCGCTCACACGGTGGCCCTCTGGTCAAAGACCATTGCCCTAACTGAGACTAGCCCTACCTGCGTATGTTCTGGTTCAGCAGGAACTTGTCTAACTTTGTCTTGAATCCCTGGAGGGTGTTTCCCCTATGACAGACTCCGGAAGAGTGTTCCTGTTTTCCACCACTCTCTGGGTGAAAAAGAACTTCCTTACGCTTATACGGAATCTATCCCCTTTCAACTTTAGAGAGTGCCCTCTCGTTCTCTCTACCTTGGAGAGGGTGAACAACCTGTCCTTATCTACTAAGTCTATTCCCTTCATTATCTTGAATGTTTCGATCATGTCCCCTCTGTCTCCTCAGTCATGTCACTAGAAGATTTGACTTAACTACTAATAGAAAATCCCACCAGAAAGTGACTGGACCATTTACTGGCCTTCCAGAACACTGATTTCTTTCAGTGGCATTGGTTCAGAACTTGGATTTCTGTCTCCCTAAATCCTTGTGAAGGGCTGCCTGGTAAGGTTTGCCTCTCTCTGGACAATGCCAAACCTGAATGGTCCAGAATGTAGCAGCTAAGGTTTAATGCTTAAAAAAAATGCAGGGTTATGCATTTGGGCTCCAATCCCGTTTAAGAAGTAAACATAGCATTACATAAAAAATGAATTTATATACTGTAGTACCTTAGGAGCTCTGTGCAGTTTACAAAAGAGAATTGAAACAGTGACAATAAAAACAAATGACCTAGAAATTACAAAAATTTCTTAAATCAGTAGGTTTTCCATAATTTCCTGAACTGCTGGTAAGAGACAGAGCTAACAGATTTACAAACTCTTATCACAACATAAGATAGGAGTCATTGAAAATAGCTCTTGTATAAACGACCCAGTGAAGTACTTTTCGATTTGAAAGTGGAACAGGGTTTGGGTGTGAGCATATGTGATGATCTTAAGGAGGCCAAAAGGTAGAAAAGGTGACAGCGAACGCTAGAAGGATACCTGAGATCAGAAGGAGGCGAATGGCCAGCAGGAAAAAGGAGGTGATAATGCCTTTGATAAGACTTTGTACAATTTTGGAGATCACACCTTCAAAAAGATATAAACAGGATGGCAGCTATTAAAATGGTGAATAGTCTCCAGCAGAAAACACATGGGGGTAGAAATTAAGGTCTTAATATATAGTATATAGTTTAGGAGAAAAAAAAAAGCAGGAGAGGCGAGATGTTAGAGGCTTTAAATATCTCCTTGGCCTAAATGCACAGGATGCTCATCTTTTTCAATTGAAAAGAAGCTCTGGAATTTGATAAAGATGAAAAGGGTCAGACTCGGGAATAACTCAAGGAAAGGGTGGAGAATTTGTGTAACGGCTTCCTGGTGGAGATGAAAAGTGCAAGTGAATTCAAGAAAGCTTGGGACGAGAGGAAGGGCAAACAGATGATATGAATGGGCAGGCTGGAGAGGCCAGATGGTCTTTATCTGCCTTCATGTTCCTACTTGTGTTTCTGGCTAAAAATGCCACTATTGCCCAAATATTTTTCATATGATATTCTGAAATGACATCTTGTCTCTTTGGAAGACTCTTCTGTTCATTAGAAATTGGATTCTTGTGTGATTTCTGTACTAAATGGATAAATGACAGAATTTTACTCTTCTCTTCTAGGTCGTTTACATACTGGAGAAAAAGCACTCCAGGGCAGCTACTGGCTTCATTAAGCCTCTAATAGACAAGAACAGTGAACTGTTTAAAAGGTGTGCCATGTTTTCACCAGTGGACCACCGACTCCCTCGTGTCTATGTGCCATTGATGGATTGTCCTGATGATTTTGTGGCAAGGCCTGAAGTCTATTTGAACATAATATTTATCTGTCGAATTGTTGAGTGGAAAGAAGACAGCAACTTTGCAATAGGGTAAGTTTTCTCTCAAATGAATACTGGTATGATCCCAGGACAAGCAGGCAGGTATTCTCACAAGTGGGTGACGTGATCCAACGGAGCCCCAATGCGGACGTCTCACAAGCAGTCTTGCTTGAAGAAACTCAAAGTTTTGAGTCGCCTGCACCGCGCATGCGCGAGTGCCTTCCCGCCCAGAGTAGGGCGCGTCTCCATAGTTCTTACTTTTCCGCGGAGCCGAGAAGTCCGTCTTCGACTCTCTGCGTGAAGTATTTTCACTTTTGTGCCTTCTGAAGTCCGCGGTTTTGGGTTCTTTTTCTCTTAATCGCTGATTTTCGTCGTACTTTTCTTGTTTAAAAAAAAAAAAAGTTTCTTCCATCCGTTCGACCGGGCAGGCCACTTGGCCGCAGCCCTGCGGCTTCGATCTTGCGGCGGAGCTCTTCCGGCCTATGTCCCGGCCTGCTACCTGTTTTAAAAAGTGTTCCAAGTGCCAGCACGTGATTTCACTGACGGACCCTCATCGACGCTGTCTTCGGTGTCTCGGGCCTCAACACCTCCCGAAATCGTGCCGGCCTTGCTCAACACTTACAGCCCGTACTTTCAAGCGTCGTTGCATCTTGTGGGAGCAGCTATACAGCATGGAGTCTTCGATGGAGCTTTCGTCATCGAAGGGTGCTTCACCATCGGCCTCTCCTGAGGCTCTCCAGGCTTCCACATCTTCTGTTCCGAGCCTCATCAAACCGGCCTCTTTTGTACCGGCTCTGTCTTCAACGCAGGCTGCGGTGCCTTCCTCTGTCTCTTCAGGTCAGATAGCGCAGCAGCCCATTCCCCGGTTAGTGCTTAAAGTGTGCAAGGCTTCTAAGTCCAAGCACTCTCACACTGCCTCGAAGGAGCACGAAGCCCGTGCAGGTGGTCCCGTTGGTGGCGCGGATCCATCCTTGCCGGCTTCGTTCCAGACCTTACTTGAGAAGCAATTCATTCAGCTCTTTACCACAATGGGGCCGAAGCTTCTCTCTCAAATCCAGCCTGGGCATGTGGAGTCTCCCGCGAGGTCAGGCCGCCTCCGGTGCCTCAGCCGTACGCACACTCTCTACAGGGAGCAGAGTCTCTGCGAGTGTCTGGTCTGGCATCGATGCATGCATCGCAAGGAGCAGAGTCTTTGCCCATGCCTCCATTGGAACTGATTCACTCGATGCAAGGAGTAGAGTTTTTGCGAGTGCCTCCATTGGAACCTATCCACTCGATGCAAGGGCTCGAGTCTTTGCGAATGCCTCGTGGTTCTTCCAGTCAACCACCTCTGCTTCGATCCACCGCTTCCAGCCCCATACACTCTCTGGGGTCCTCAGCGAAGACACATTCACCTTGTTTGTCCAGGCCTGCTTCAAGACACAGCTCGCATCATCGATCGAGGCACTCATCCAGGCATGCCTCACCTCATTGGAAACAGCCTTTTCATCAGTATTCTCCACCGGCTTCTACTCCACTACCGGATCTCGAGGACACAGTGGGGTCTTTTTCTCCATCTAGATCCCTGTCCTCATTGGATCAAGAGGCCTCGACGTCCTCGAGTCCCTCTCGAGGCACTGCTTTGGCTGACCAACTGTCTTTTTATTCTTTTCTCCGTCAGATGGCAGCTGATTTGGACATTCAACTGGACACTGGGTCCAAATTTTCAAAGGAGTATCTCGAGACCATGCATCTCCCTCAACCTCCTGCTGAATCCCTCAAGCTTCCTCTTCATAAGCTGCTGGATCAGACCTTTGTCCGCTGTCTGGAGACCCCCTATTCCATCCCCGCTGTTCCGGGAAAATTGGATTCCAGATACCGCAATGTTCATCATAATGGGTTTGACGGTGCCCAGCTATCCCATCAATCCCTTTTGGTGGAATCTTCATTGAAACGGTCTCATCCCTCCCAGGTATATGCCACTGTTCCACCTGGCAGGGAGGGCAAGACGATGGACAGGTTCGGCAGGCGCATTTTCCAGAACTCTATGATGACGTCCAGAGTTCTCGATTACAATTTTCATTTTATTACCTATTTTGAATTTTTCCTGTCTGTCCTTCCCAAGTTCATGCCCTACTTGGATTCTCGAGCATATTTTTAATACCATGAAGTCCTGGCTTCTTTGTCCCAACTCCGGTTGCAACTGATGCAGTCCTCATACGATGCCTTTGAGCTATCTGCTCGGGCTACTGCTTGCTCGGTAGCCATGCGACGCCTTGCATGGCTCCGGACCATCGACATGGACCCCAATTTGCAGGACAGGCTGGCTAATGTCCCGTGCGCTGGTACTGACCTCTTCGATGAATCCATTGAGGCGGCAACCAAGAAGCTTTCAGACCACGAAAAGTCTCTCCAATCTATTCTCCGCCCAAAGCCAAAGCCAGCTCCTCCTCGTCCTTCACGCCCGCCTTTGATTTACCAGCGGCGTTTTCCACCTAAACAGGCTCCTGCCATCCGTCACCCTGTTAAGAGGCAGCATGCACAGAAGCAGCAGCAGAAGCCTCAGCCGTCTGCTGTCCCCAAGGCTCCTCAGCCTTTTTGACTGTCTCCTTCAAAGCACAACGTCAGTCATTCTGCCTTTCCCCGTTTTTCCCCCTATCGGAGGTCGTCTCCATTATTTTTACCACCGATGGACGACTATTACCTCCGACCTCTGGGTCCTTTCCATCGTAAGGGAGGGATACTCTTCAGTTCCATCAAGTTCCTCCGGAACATCCTCCAAGAGAGTATCCTTCCTCCTCTGCCCAGACCGCCCTTCTTCTTCAGGAAGCTCAAGCTTTGCTGCGGTTCCGGGCTGTCGAGCCGGTTCCTTTGGCTCAACAGAATAAGGGTTTTTACTCCCGGTACTTCCTTGTTTTGAAGAAGACAGGCGAACTGCGTCCTATTTTGGATCTCAGAGTGCTCAACAAATATCTGGTCAAAGAAAAGTTTTGCATGTTGACCCTGGCATCTCTGTATCCCCTCCTTGAGCAGAACGACTGGTTATGCTCTCTGGATCTCAAGGAGGCCTTCACTCACATTCCCATTCATCCGGCCTCCTGTCAATACCTCAGATTTCGGGTGGGACATCTTCATCTTCAATACTGAGTGCTCCCTTTCGGCCTGGCATCGTCACCCAGAGTCTTCACCAAGTGTCTGGTTGTGGTGGCTGCAGCGCTCAGGAACCATGGTCTTCAGGTGTTTCCCTACCTGGACGACTGGCTCATAAAGGATTCCATGTTTCAGGGAGTCGTCCTGGCGACTCAGCGCACTATCTGGTTCCTGCAGAGTCTGGGGTTTGAGATCAACTTTCTAAAATCACATCTGCAGTCTTCCCAGACTCTTCCCTTCATCGGAGCTGTTCTGGATACAATCCAGCTCAGAGCGTTCCTCCCTCCGCAACGTCTGGAAGCTCTTCTCCATCTTTGTCATTCAGTGTCCTCTCGCCCGTCCATCTCGGCGAGTCACATGATGGTTCTTCTGGGCCACATGGCCTTTACAGTACACGTGACTCCTTTTGCCAGACTTCACCTCAGAATTCCTCAGTGGACCCTGGCATCTCAATGGACGCAGGTTTCCGACCCTTTGATTCGACACATCCAGGTCACTCTTGCTCTGACAGTCTCTTCGCTGGTGGATGCTTTCTTCCAATCTATCCAGAGGCTTACTGTTTCACACGCCCCCCATCAGAAGGTTCTCACGACCGACTCTTTGACTTACGCTTGGGGGGGCTCATCTGGATGGTCTCCGCACTCAAGGCTATTGGACCAGTATAGACCACCAATGCCACATCAATCTCTGGAACTCAGGGCGATTTTCAATGCTCTCAATGCTTTTCAACATCTGCTTCACGACCGTGTAGTCCTCATTCGCATGGACAACCAAGTCGCCATGTATTATGTCAACAAGCAGGGAGGCACGGGATTGGCCTCCCTCTGTCAGGAAGCTCTGAAAGTTTGGGATTGGGCAATTCGCCACAACACCTTCCTCAAAGCCGTCTACATTCAGGGGGCGGACAATGCCTTAGCGGACAACTTGAGTCGTCTTCTGCAGCCTCACGAATGGATTCTCCATTCCACGCCCCTTCATCACATTTTCTCTCTGTGGGGAACGCCTCAGATAGACCTCTTTGCAGCCCCCCACAACTTCAAACTCCCTCAGTTCTGCTCCAGGATCTACACTCCTCATCGCCTTGAGGCAGATGCTTTTCTTCTGGACTGGACGAATCTTTCTATATGCGTTTCCTCCATTTCCTCTCATTCAAAAAACTCTAGTCAAGCTGAAGTCTGACCATGCCACCATGATTCTGATTGCTCCTTGGTGGCCCAGACAACCTTGGTACTCCCTTCTACTTCAACTCAGCAGCAGGGAACCTTACCTTCTACCAGTTTTTCCCTCGCTACTTACGCAGCATCCCAACCTGCAGTCTATACACCTGACAGCTTGGTTCCTCTCAACATAACTCCTCTCCAGTTTTCTCAAGCTGTGCAGGATGTTTTGGAAGCTTCACGGAAGCCTGCTACTAGACAATGCTATACCCAAAAATGGACTAGATTTTCTACTTGGTGTTTTTCTCATCATCAGGAGCCTCAACACTCCTCCTTATCTTCAGTTTTGGATTATCATTTGCACCTTTCTCATTCTGGCCTCAAGTCTACTTCTATACAAGTCCACCTTAGTGCAATTGCTGCTTTCCATCAGCCTCTTCAAGGGAAACCCCATCTGCTTATCCGGTGGTTTCCAGATTCATGAAAGGACTTTTCAATGTCAATCCTCCTCTCAAACCACCTCCAGTGGTTTGGGACCTCAATATTGTTCTTTCTCAGCTTATGAAACCTCCATTTGAACCAATTGACAAGGCTCATCTGAAGTATCTCACTTGGAAAGTGGTGTTTCTCATTGGCCTCACTTCTGCTCGTCGAGTCAGTGAGCTCCAGGCATTGGTTGCGGATCCACCTTTTACAGTGTTCCATCATGATAAGGTGGTTCTTCACACTCATCCGAAGTTCCTTCCTAAAGTTGTCTCGGAATTTCATAAGAACATAAGAAATGGCTTCGCCAGATCAGACCCTAGGTCCATCAAGTCCGGTGACCCGCACTCGCGGAGGCCATGCCAGGTGTTCCCTGCTGAGAAACCTTGTTTTCTCGTATCCCCCAATGTGATTTGCAAGAAGGTGTGCATCCAACTTTGCCCTTGAATCCCAGAATGTTGGTCTCCATCACTACCTCCTCCGGGAGAGCGTTCCAAGCGTCCACCACTCGTTGTGTGAAACAGAATTTCCTGATATTTGTCCTGGGCCTGGTGCCCCTCAGTTTCAGTCCATGACTTCTTGTCCAAGTCACATTTGACAATGTGAATAACGATGTTTCTTGCTCTATTTTGTTGAATCCTTTTAGTATTTTAAAAGTCTCTATCATGTCTCCTCGCAGTCTTCTCTTCTCGAGGGTGAACAATCCCAGTTTTCCGAGGCGTTCTTTGTAGCTCAAATTCTTGATACCTTTAACTAGCTTCGTGGCTTGCCCTTTGCACCCTCTCCAGTAGGGTTATATCCTTCTTTAGGTAGGGAGACCAGTGTTGGACACAGTACTCCAAGTGTGGTCTGACCATTGCTCTGTAAAGCGGCATTATGATGTCCGCTGATCTACTCGTGATTCCCTTCTTTATCAGGCCCAACATACTGTTTGCTTTTTTTGCTGCCGCTGCGCATTGAGCCGACGGCTTCAGGGTCCTGTCTATCAGTACCCCCAGGTCCCTTTCTTGTTCGCTCTTGCCCAATGTCACACCTAACATTTTATATTCATGTTCCTTGTTTTTCTTACCCAGGTGCATCACTTTGCATTTTTCTATGTTAAACTTCATCTGCCAATTTTCTGCCCATTTTTCTAACTGGTTCAAATCTCTCTGAAGTTCTTCTCTGTCCTTTTGTGACCCAACTACCCGACATAGTTTTGTGTCGTCTGCATACTTGATTAAATTACTTGTTGTTTCATCTCAACCAATCCATTGTTCTTCCAGTGTTCTTCCCAAAGCCTCATTCTCATCCTGGAGAATCGGCCCTTCATAATCTGGACTGTAAACGTGCTTTGACTTTCTATTTGGAATGCACCAAACCGCACAGAACTGCTCCTCAACTTTTTGTCTCCTTTGATCCAAACAAGTTGGGACATCCTATCTCTAAGCGAACCATCTCCAACTGGATGGCGGCTTGCATCTCTTTCTGCTATGCCCAGGCTGGATTGCCCCTTCACAGTAAAGTCAAAGCCCATAAAGTCAGAGCAAAGGCAGCCTCTGTAGCTTTTCTCAGATCGACACCGATTGAGGAGATTTGTAAAGCTGCCACGTGGTCCTCGGTTCATACCTTCACTTCTCATTATTATCTGGATACTTTCTCCAGATGGGATGGACAGTTTGGCCAAATAGTATTGCAAAATTTATTCTCCTAAGTTGCCAACTCTCCCACCATCCCACTTTGGTTAGCTTGGAGGTCACCCACTTGTGAGAATACCTACCTGCTTGTCCTGGGATAAAGCACAATTACTTACCGTAACAGTTGTTATCCAGGGACAGCAGCAGCTATTCTCACATCCCACCCACCTCCCCTGGGTTGCCTTCTCTGCTAGCTATCTGAACTGAGGAGACGCGCCTTACGCTGGGCGGGAAGGCACTCGCGCATGCGCGGTGCGGGCGACTCGAAACTTCGAGTTTCTTCAAGCAAGACTGCTTGTGAGACGTCCGCATCGGGGCTCCGTTGGATCACGTCACCCACTTGTGAGAATAGCTACCTGCTGTCCCTGGATAACAACTGTTACGGTGAGTAACTGTGCTTTTTCAGAGGGGGTGGGAACTGCTCAAGTTTCTTCCCTTTGATTTTATGTTTGGGCTTTGATGCAGTTTGAGGTTTTATCTCTTACAGCTTTGGGCTTGGGAAGGATGGCTGGGAAGAAGTTTCGTTTTCCAGCACTTAGTGGAGAGTGCTGTACTAAATACAGCTGAAGGTACACTGAGCCTTTGGGGATGGGAATGAAATTTATTAATTTTACAGTACAGTATCACAGCGAGTTTGTGGATTAAGAGATTAAGGAAACAGGAGTGAGAGATGTGAGGTAATGTGCATTGACTTCCATAGTAAACTAATGGAGGCTTTAGAGCCCTGTAATTTTAGCTCACCATCCTTTGGCTGAGCCACACTCAGTGTTTCTTTTTCATGCTGCCAGAACTCGCGTCAGAAAATGCGCAGAGAAATTTCACACTCATTTCTTCTTAACCAGAACAGTTAATAGTAAAAAAACAAAACAAAACCCCAGAGGCACAGCAAAGCTGCAGCAGCAATCCAGGGAACGAGAAAAAAAAAAAAAAAAAGCAGCCAAAAGGACAAGCCAATGTCTGAAAAGTCAGTTGAAGTTTATTAAAAGCAACCTTCAGTGTAAAAAAAAAAGTGCTTGTATGGTCCTATTGTGTTAATAAATGCCCCAAATGTTTTGCCAAGGAACTGTCTGCATCGGGGCATGCTTGATCTTTTATTAGAAGGACATATAAGACGCCTTAAAAGAAGAAACAGGGTTGCTGGGCTCGGTGAGTTACTCTTGTTTCATGAGGCATAGTAGCCATGGACATGTAGCCTTTCTGTTCAGTTTTGCTTTAAAATAAAACACAAGCTCGGTCAGCATTGCCTTAGTGTCTTTATATTACTACTGACTCCATCTTATCCTATCTTGTCCTTTGGTTCTGCCATATCCCGTAGGATTTCTTCTCATTTTTGCAGAGTGAACACAACATATTTGAGAAGTGCACGATTTTTTCCAGTTTGTGAAAATCATTTTGAGAACTTTGGATAATGTTTTGACTGGAAGTAGCCAAAGCACAGCTTTCTTTTTACATTCACAGCTGAAAGCAATGATAAAGCAAGCTTGTGACCTTGTGCAGTGTGTTATGATGCTCTGTTTCTTTGAGTATGTGATGTCCTATATGCAGGGCTTCCATTTTATTACGTGTCTTGCAAGTAGTGCGGAATGCAGCAGCTCATTTATTTGGGTTGTAATATCATCGATATGTCTATTCAGGATTGATTAAGTTTCATCGGCTGCCTGTGACATGCTGAAACCTGTTTAAAGGTTTAACATTGATCTATAAACAATCTGTGAACTTAGCCAAGAAAAATGACTTTTCTTCTCTTCTTAAATGAGATACTAATCCCACTCGTTTATTTAAAATTTTGTGCCAGATGACTAGTGGTTCCCATCCAAAATCTATTACTTCCTCCCTAAAATGCATTTACCAACAAGATTTCTGATCTTTGCTCTACTCGCTCCCCCATCACCATTCTCCTCTCCCCAGCAGTTATCCTCATCACTTACCAGCTTCTTGCATATTCAGTTCTTTTTAAGCTGAATCTCCTATATGTGATCCTTTACTGCCCCATCTGATTCAGTTCTGTCTTTTTTCTTAAGGGAGATCTTTGAATTTTTCCTTCCTATCAAGTGGACATTTTCCCACTTGCTGTAAGTCGGCACCTAAAGAACGCTACCTGGGATTCTTCTAAGCCATGGAATTGTCATCCTATTTCTTAGCTTCCATCCCTCTCTAAACTGGTGCAACAGCTGTGCTCTTTGTTGGAGAAGATGATGCACTTCACCCATACAACCCTTTAGTACAGACTCAGAGCCCACGCTTTGAGGGATTACTAACTTCGGTAAAGGTGGTGAAGTTCTTTTATCTCTGGATTTGTCTGCTGCTTTTGATCTTGTGTATCATCTATTTTGATTCTTTGGCTTTCTGAGCTTGGTATATCAGGCAGTACATTTCCTGGTTTAACATCTTTCTTGCTCCCCTTGCTCTGCTTACTCAATCCCTTGGGGTTCATTTTTTATTTCCTGTGCAAATGATACCCAGTTATTATTTTCCCTTCAGTGAAAAACAACACAGGCTATTACAGAAATATTTCGCATTTGGGATAAAATTGCCAATTGGCTATCTACGAATGCTTCCAAAACTACTGCTGTCCTTTTATTTTCTCTTTGCCGTTGCTTTGATCTCTTAGATTGCCTAACATTTTGGGTGAACAATTTACCCTTGATAAGTCTGTTAAAATATTCAGAGCTTTGTTGATAGTAAACTCTTTTCTTCTCCAATCTCGACTCTGATCAAGAAAACCTTTATCCCAGGACAAGCAGGCAGCATATTCTTAACGTATGGGTGACGTCACCGACGGAGCCCCGGTACGGACCTTTTTAACTAGAAAGTTCTAGTTGGCCGCACCGCGCATGCGCGAGTGCCTTCCCGCCCGACGGAGGAGTGCGTGGTCTCCAGTTTCTTCGTTTCCGCGGAGCGAAGAAGACGCATGTGGTTTCAACGGCCGTTGAACACTTCTTTTTTGCCTTCCCGCTCGCGTTATTTCTGATTTTTTTTCTACTTTTTCCCTTCGGGTTTCTATTTTCTTTCTAATTGGTAAAAAAAAAACAAACAAACTTTGTTTTTTCCTTATTTTTCAACCGGCCCTGGCGGGGCCTGTTGCCATCATACAAGCCTCCGGCTTTGATTTCGCGGAGGCCGTATTTCCCTTCATGCCCCCCCAGCCGGGTTTTAAGAAGTGCCAGCGGTGTGCACGCCCGATTTCCCTTTCGGACCCACACAACTGGTGCCTACAGTGCTTGGGTCCGGAACATCGGGCTGACACCTGCACCCGCTGCGCGACTCTCCAAAAACGCACACTTAAAAATAGACAAATCCAGCAGAATCTCCTCTTCGGCACCGGTTCTGCTATGGATCCGACCCCGACGTCGACGGCACCGCCGAAATCGGCACCGTCAACATCGACACCACCTGATCCTTCTGCGGGGTCGATAGCGCCAGGTAAGCCGGCTAAGAAGCCTTCCACTTCCCTCGAGCGCCCTCCAGCCACGGCGGTGACACCGATCCTTCCGACGTCCCGCAAGTCCCGTAAGCGCTCCGCTCCGATAACGGTGAGTGCCTCTTCATCGGCCTCCTCATCGCCGGAGCGTAGAGCAGCACCTATGGTACCGAAGAAAAGTAAAACGGTACCGGTGCCCCCATTGGAGGACCGTATCTCGGCCATCCTCCAGAACAAATTGCAAGAGCAGCTACAGCACCAGCTTCAGGAACTGCTTCCGACCCTGCTGGCACCACTCCTTCCGGTACCGGTCCGGCCCGAGCCTCGCACCACTCCGCCAGTGGCCACCCCCTCGGTACCGATGAACACTTCCATGCCGGTCTTATCTGCCCAGCCTACACTTCAGACTTGCGCGGCGGAGGACCCCTCCCGGCCCCAGGATCGACATCGATCGTCTCGGGACCGGGATCGGCACCACTCCTCCCGGGACAGAGATCGGCACCGGTCTTCATCTCCCGGCACCGTATCCATGAGATCTGGCAAGTCCCTTTCTAAAACCCGCCATACTGAGCCGGCCATCAGGGACCCAGACTTATGGGAGCAATCCCCACTCGGTACCGAGGAGGATGCCTCTTCCACTGATGAGGAACCCTCCATGGCTGAATCCACCTCCAAACCCGAGCAGTCCTCATTTACGAAATTCCTTCGGGAGATGTCTGCGGCTCTCTCCATCCCACTTGAGTCCGACTCAAAGAAGTCCCAGGCCTTTCTAGAAGCCTTGGACTTCGATCAACCCCCCAAGGAGTTTCTCAAACTACCCGTCCATGATATTCTACGGGAAACATTTTATAAAAATTTGGAGAATCCCCTTACTGTTCCAGGTGCCCCTAAGAAACTGGACAGTTTATACCGGGTCATCCCTATCCCGGGATTTGATAAACCCCAATTGCCACATGAGAGCCTCCTGGTAGAATCCACTCTCAAAAAATCTCATGGTTCCAGTGGCTATGCCTCCACCCCTCCTGGCAGAGAAGGTAAAACAATGGACAAATTTGGAAAGCGCCTGTACCAGAATGCCATGCTGGCTAGCAGAGCCAACAATTACTCATTTCATTTTTCGTTTTACATGAAACATCTGGTACAACAACTTTCTGCTCTGCAAAAGTATATCCCTGAACGCAAGGTTCCATTATTTCAGCAACAAATTTCCAACCTTCTTCAGCTTAGGAAATTCATGGTACGCTCAATCTATGACTCTTTCGAGCTCTCCTCCCGAGCCTCTGCTCTGGCCGTGGCCATGCGACGCCTTGCCTGGCTGAGGGTATCTGACCTTGATGTGAACCACCAAGACCGCCTTGCCAACGCGCCCTGTCTTGGTGATGAACTTTTTGGGGAGTCTCTGGATACCACGACACAAAAACTTTCGGCTCATGAGACGAGATGGGACACCCTCATTAAGCCTAAAAAGAAGACTCCGCCAACACGACCATACAGACCTCAGTCCTCTTACCAACGTCGTTTTTCTGCTAGGCCACTTAATCCTCCTCAACAGCAATCTCGTCGGCCTCGCCAACAACAACAACAAGAACACTCTCAGGCTCGCTCGCAATCTCACCAGACGGCCAAGCCTCTCCCTCAAACTAAGCCTCCGCAGCCCTTTTGACTCCTTTCTCCAGGGCATAGCCATTCTCCAACCCTCGCTGCCTCTGCCTCAACCTATCGGGGGCCGCCTCACCATCTTTCTACGACGCTGGGAGGCCATCACATCAGACCTGTGGGTTCTAAACATCATCCGTCACGGATACTCACTAAGGTTCCAGACTCTTCCTGCAGACCATCCTCCCGTAGAGTCTGCTTCTCACTCCTCCCAAACTCCACTCCTCCTCAGGGAGGTCCAATCCCTCCTCCTTCTCAATGCCATCGAAGAAGTTCCACCAGACCAAAGAGGTCAGGGTTTTTACTCCCGCTACTTCTTGGTACCCAAGAAAACAGGGGATCTTCGTCCTATCCTCGACCTCAGGAACCTCAACAAGTGTTTGGTCAAGGAAAAGTTCAGGATGCTCTCCCTTGCCATACTTTATCCTCTTCTGTCTCAACACGACTGGCTATGTTCCCTGGACCTCAAGGAGGCCTACACTCACATCCCAATCCATCAGGCTTCACGTCACTACCTCCGATTCCAGATACTGAATCACCACTATCAGTACAAAGTGCTACCCTTTGGTCTCGCATCATCACCCAGGGTGTTCACCAAGTGCCTGATTGTGGTAGCGGCCTGTCTCAGGTCCCACAACCTACAAGTGTTCCCCTACTTGGACGATTGGTTGGTGAAAGCAACAACCTCTCCACTTGTGCTGCAATCAACTCACCATACCATCTCTTTCCTCCATCTCTTGGGGTTCGAGATCAATTATCCCAAGTCGCATCTGCTTCCCACGCAGCGCCTTCAGTTCATCGGAGCACTTCTCGATACCAACTTCATGAGAGCGTTCCTTCCTGCCGACCGGCACTGGACACTGCTTCACCTCTGTCGACAGGTGCTCCTCAAACCATCCATCCCTGCTCGCCAGATGATGATTCTTCTGGGTCACATGGCCTCGACAGTCCATGTGGTTCCTCTGGCGCGACTCCATCTGAGGATACCGCAATGGACCCTCGCCAACCAATGGTCACAGACCAGGGATCCTCTTTCTCATCCCATCTCTGTGACATCGTCTCTTCAGCGATCTCTTCAATGGTGGTTGAACTCCTCAAATCTTTCCAGGGGCCTCCTTTTTCATCCACCCCCTCATTCCATGATCATCACCACAGATGCCTCCCCCTATGCATGGGGAGCTCACATAGGGGATCTACGCACCCAGGGACTCTGGACCCCTCAGGAGCGTCAACATCACATCAATTTCCTGGAACTCAGAGCCATGTTTTATGCTCTCAAGGCCTTCCAGCACCTTCTCTATCCTCAGGTTCTTCTCCTGTGCACGGACAACCAGGTCGCCATGTACTACATCAACAAGCAAGGCGGCACCGGATCTCGTCTCCTTTGTCAGGAGGCCCTCCGAATTTGGACCTGGGCCACAGCCCACAATCTTTATCTTAAAGCGGTCTATATCCAGGGCGAACAAAACTCCCTGGCCGACCAGCTCAGCCGCATCCTTCAACCTCACGAGTGGACCCTGGATCCTCCCACTCTCCACTCCATCTTTGCCCGCTGGGGCACTCCGCAGGTGGATCTCTTTGCAGCTCCTCACAACCATCAGCTGCCCCAGTTCTGTTCCAGACTCTTCTCTCCACATCGTCTGACCCCGGATGCATTCCTACTCGACTGGACGGATCGGTTCCTCTATGCCTTCCCTCCACTTCCTCTGATGTTGCGGACCCTGTTCAAACTCCGCAAGGACAGGGCCACCATGATTCTCATCGCCCCTCGGTGGCCCAGACAACACTGGTTCTCCCTCCTGCTTCAACTCAGCTCCAGGGAGCCCATTCCTCTTCCTGTATTTCCTTCTCTGCTTACGCAGCAACATCAGTCTCTGCTACATCCCAATCTGTCTTCCCTCCACCTGACAGCTTGGTTTCTCTCGGGCTGACCTCTCCAGAAAACCTGTCTCAGCCTGTCCGTCGCATTTTGGATGCCTCCAGGAAACCCTCCACACTCCAATGTTACCATCAGAAATGGACCCGGTTCTCCTCTTGGTGCCTCCTGCATCATCACAATCCCACCTCATTGGCGGTGGAAACCGTACTGGACTATTTGCTCTCTCTGTCTAACGCTGGTCTCAAGTCTACCTCGATCAGAGTCCACCTCAGTGCCATCACTGCTTTTCACGAGCCTATCCTCGGAAAACCCCTCACGGCTCATCCTCTGGTTTCCCGGTTCATGAGAGGCCTCTTCAATATCAAACCACCTCTTCAACCTCCCCCGGTCGTCTGGGACCTCAATGTGGTTTTGTCAGCCCTCATGAAACCTCCTTTTGAGCCTCTTGCTACTACCTCGCTCAAACTTCTCACATGGAAGGTGCTTTTCCTCATTGCCATCACCTCTGCCAGGAGGGTTAGTGAGCTACATGCACTGGTCGCCGATCCACCGTTCACTGTTTTTCACCATGACAAGGTGGTTCTGCGTACCCATCCTAAATTCCTTCCTAAGGTGGTTTCAGCCTTTCACCTCAACCAGTCCATCGTGCTACCTGTCTTCTTCCCAAAACCCCATTCTCATCCTGGGGAACAGGCTCTTCACACGCTGGATTGTAAGCGTGCCCTGGCGTACTACCTTGACCGTACCAGGGCTCACCGCTCCTCTCCTCAACTCTTTCTGACCTTCGATCCTAACCGTCTGGGTCACCCTGTATCTAAACGAACGCTGTCCAATTGGCTTGCTGCCTGTATTGCGTTCTGTTATGCTCGGGCCGGCCTGTCACTGGAAGGAGCTGTCACGGCCCATAAAGTCAGGGCTATGGCTGCTTCTGTGGCTTTCCTCCGTTCCACGCCTATTGAGGAAATCTGCAAGGCGGCCACTTGGTCTTCAGTTCACACCTTCACTACTCACTACTGTCTGGATGCATTCTCCAGACGGGATGGGCACTTTGGTCAATCTGTGTTACAAAATTTATTTTCCTAATGGCCAACCATCCCTCCTCCCTCTCTGTTAGCTTAGAGGTCACCCATACGTTAAGAATATGCTGCCTGCTTGTCCTGGGATAAAGCACAGTTACTTACCGTAACAGGTGTTATCCAGGGACAGCAGGCAGATATTCTTACGACCCACCCACCTCCCCGGGTTGGCTTCTTAGCTGGCTTATCCTAACTGGAGACCACGCACTCCTCCGTCGGGCGGGAAGGCACTCGCGCATGCGCGGTGCGGCCAACTAGAACTTTCTAGTTAAAAAGGTCCGTACCGGGGCTCCGTCGGTGACGTCACCCATACGTTAAGAATATCTGCCTGCTGTCCCTGGATAACACCTGTTACGGTAAGTAACTGTGCTTTTTCACTATGCGACAAATTAATTCTATTTTGTCTTCTTGATAAACATTCTCTTTGCATTCTTATTCATTGTCTTGTTCTTTTCTTTCTTGATTATTGTTAACAAAACATATAAATTCAGGAGTATAACAAAAATAAAATAACCTTTGTATGTTTGTCCAGTCCACTGCAAAGATACAATAATCAACCCCAGAAAAGAGCAACTAAAGTGGTTAAGGGGCTGGAGCAGTTGCCGTACAGTGAGAGATTAGAGAAACTGGGCCATTTTTCCTTTGAAAAGAGGAGACTGAGATGGTACATGATCGAAACATTCAAGATAATGAAGGGAATAGACTTAGTAGATAAAGACAGGTTGAGAGGTAGAGAGAACGAGAGGGTTCTCGCTAAAGTTGAAAGGGGATAGATTCCGTACAAACGTAAGGAAGTTCTTCACCCAGAGTGGAAGAAAACTGGAACGCTCTTCCGGAGTCTGTTATAGGGGAAAACACCCTCTAGGGATTCAAGACAAAGTTAGACAAGTTCTGCTGAACCAGAACGTACGCAGGTAAGGCTAGTCTCAGTTAGGGCGCTGGTCTTTGACCTAATGGCCGCCGCATGAACGGACTGCTGGGCATGATGGACCACTGGTCTGACCCAGCAGCGGCAATTCTTATGTTCTTATGAGTGGAGGGGTGTTTGCTTGGGATTTCACATTAAAGTAGTGAAGGATGTCTGTTAGATTAGCTGCCATCATAAAAAGAAGTCTTCAGTCTAAGAACACTTTCAGCAGAGTATTTGGGGAGGTAACTCAGTGTGAAGTGTTGAGCTGACCTGGTGCCTAATCACAAGTTGCCCAGAATGTGTGTCTGCTTGGTTTCATATTCATATAGGCATGAGTAATGCCCTATCAGACCATTTCTTATATCCTGAAAATTTCTACAAGGATTTATTGCAGTTTACAATGAGATTTGTGAAACCTTAGATGAATAGAAGTCCTGAGAAATATAAAAAGGGGAATTACAAGAGAAGAGGTATGTCTGTAGCATTTTCCTAAAATGGTAATACAAAGGGAGCTGCCACACACACAATGGGAAGCTGTTCCAGATTTTGGGACCCTGAAATTTGAAGGTAAACGCAGATAACTTTTATTGGATCATGGTGCCATTTCGGTAGTAAATTAATAAATTCAGTGCAATAAGTGGCAATGTCTTGAAGACACAAGTTCTGACCTGACAAATTTTAAAGCTGGCCTTGTTGATCAAAGCACACACCAGTTTTGGTGATCACCTGATTGGGTTTCATCAGTGCATTTCCTGGGGAACAACTGTGACAGTTGCTATCATCGCGATGGTAAAGGGTCATGGATTTTGATACTGTGGGTAATCACACAAGACTAGAGATTGAAGTCGAAAATGATCTTCTATTTCACCAGTTTGAGATGGCCCTTAAATATACGACACCTGTAGTGCTTTAGTTTTCAGCTGTTTTACTCTGACTTTCTACCGTTGCCCAAAATTTACCAGGACATTCAAAAAAGAAAAAGAACACAGATTTAATATGCAACAATGGTTTTCCTATGTGGATGGACAACAGTGGGGGGTGGGGGTTTCTGTTTTTGTTCTTAACCCCATTAGGGACCTGGAGTTTATCTTATCCATGTTGACTTGCACTCCGCTGTGATATGTACCTGCTTTTTTTTTGTATGTGAGTGAATGGCAAGTATACTAGTACTGTACTTACTTTCACCAGCTGGAGACAAGGAGTGTGAGAGTTAGCTCAAGGGACGGAGAGAGGAGGGAAAGGAATTCAAATCAATTTTTCACAGTCATTCTGTTCTTAATTCTCTTTTCTAATTTGCTTTTATAGACATTTGGCAAAAAGCCTTGGCCAGGCTGGTGAGATTGAACCAGAAACAGAAGGGATCCTGACGGAATATGGAGTGGATTTCTCAGACTTTTCTGAAGCAGCTCTGGCTTGTCTCCCCCAGTCTCTCCCTTGGTCTATCCCACCAGAAGAGTTCCAGAGAAGGCGGGATCTGAGGTAAATGCTAAGTCCTTGAATGGTTCTAGTCCTGTTTCCCCAGTGATAAGAGTGATGTCTGTGCTGGTCCTGGTAGCTCATCCTACTGAACCACTATTAAATGCTTAGCATGATCATGTGATAATCTGAATGTTGGAAGTGCTTAACCAAATAGACTATACTGTTAATTATATTTTCTTCTGACACTTAAATCCTCCACTCCTTGATTGTTCTAATCAAGCTCTGTGTGTTCTACCATTCTCCTTTGTATTAAGTTAGTAAGTGCTAGATTCACAAAGCAAACCAATCGGTTTGAGACCCCTTTGCGACCAGATTTCCCTCCTGCACTATTTACTAACCTCTCCTGCGATCTGCTTTGAATCCGTGCATGCAAATGAGGAGCAAAGCATGCAAAGCGGACAGGGATGCGATTCACCAACCAAAATTTTAAAACCGACTGGGCTGGCCGATCAACCCAAGAAGCGACTGCTGGGGACCAGTCGAAAACATCTTTCTGACTCTCCAGCTCCATAGAAGCCCTGCTCTCTGCCCCCCTCTGTCTCCTGCCTGCTCGCCCCGATCTGTCTCCTGCCTGCTCGCCCCCGAACCCCCCCCATCTCTCCTGCCTGCTCCTGCCCTTCCCTACACTGCGAGCCTGTGGTTTTAACCCGTGGGTTTAAAGCGGCTGAGCTACAAAAGTTAAAAAAAAACTCGTGGTCTGCGCATGCGCAGGATTGCACAGTAGCGATCCATGTAGGCCAGATGATGGCGTTCCTCCGAGCACTCTCATCTTGTTGTAAACCGCTTCGAACTATCATGGCTTTGGCAGTATATAAGAATAAAATTATTATTATTATTATTATTTGAATGTTTTCAAGTTGTGAATTCATCGGGCCTGAGAGGATCGGCCATGGATCACCCAGGAAAAACTGGTTAGTGAATCTAGCCCAAAGTGCTGTGAAATGCCTTACAAGCATTTGAAAGCCATTCTAATTAATCCACTCACTTCGCCTGCTTAAGATTCTGCTCCTTCACTCCTGTAGGAATTCTGCAAACTGTGCAATGCAGAATTTGTGCAGAATTCATTAAGCATGTAGAAATACCTGTGTTCTGGGCAGAATTATTCTCTGCCCAGAACACAGGCCAGAATTGCAAATCACTGCTGGTGAGATCTTCAATCATATCTCTCCTCTGGCGTCTCTTTTCCAAGCAGAAGAACCCTAACCTTTTTAGTCTTTCCTCATACGAGAGGAGTTCTAACCCCTTTACCATCTTGGTCGCTCTTCATGTGAGGTTGCACCATGGAGCAATACAGAGGCATAACATTCTTGGTCTTGTTAACCATCCCTTTTTTAATAATTCCTAGCATCCTGTTTGCTTTTTTGGTGGCTGCCGCTGCACATTGGACGGAAAGTTTCATCGTATTGTCTACAATGATACCCAGATCTTTTTCTTCTTGGATGCTAAACCCCCAAGGTGGATCCTAGCATCTTGTAACTATGATTTGGGTTATTCTTCCCAAAGTGCATTGCTTTACATTTGACCACATTAAATTTCATTTGCTATTTGGAGGCCAGTCTTCCGATTTCCTAAGGTCTGCCTGCACTTTTTCACAGTCTTCAGGTGAGATGTGTCTAGTTCAGTTGTTCTGGATTAGCAGACACTTGGAGCCTGAAGCATTCACATTGAACAGTTTAGTGTCATCTGCAAATCTAATCACCTTACGTCGTTCCAATTTTCAGATCATTATTAAATAGCACTGGTCCAAGTATAGATCCCTGTGGCACTATTTACTCTCCTCCTCCTCCTTCCTTCTTCACAACTTGGGCACTGATCTATCACATTCAGCTTTCTTCTGTGGCCCTGCTCCTTCTCAAATATATTTAGCTTTCCATTTCTTACTTTCACCTGCATCCAAGCACATAATCATCTCCCTTCCTCTCCATTCATGCACAACTTTACCCCCTCTCTGTTCTCCTTTTCCTTCCACGCCATTCAGCTTCACCCTTCTCTCTTTCTATCCCCCCCTTATTTATAAAAAAAAAATTTCTTACTTGCTATATCTACAATTCTGAGTGAGTTACAAGTAAACACTCATAATTTAAATAAACAGACGTTAGACAAAAAAACATCATAAAAGAAAAAAAAAATCACATACATTAATATATCAAAAAAAGAAAATCTAAAATCCACCTCAATACAACAAGCCTAGTAGCTGACAGCCAGGTAACGACTTCCTCTCAACCATCTCATTACATAAGAAATGTCTCTGAAACAGCACTGTTAACTTGCTTCCTAAAATTTAGTAAAGATGATGTACTCCTTACATCCTGAGCCAATGAGTTCCACAGTAAACTCCTTGTACTGTCAACATAGAACAACGAAACTGAGACAGTTTCAATGAGGGAACTTCCAAATAGAACTTTTCCTCAGCGCAGTGTGCGTATTGGTAATTTCAGAAGATCACTTAATATTACCGGCTTCTTTGTATGCCACAACTTTGTAAATCGGGATACTTTAAACTCAATGTGCGCAGCAACGGGTAACCAGTGGAGACATAATAGAATAGGTGTAATATGGACAGATTTTGAAGCCCCAACAATCAAGTCGCGCTGTGGCATTTTGAATCAATTGAAGAGCTCGAATGGCATACTTTGGTAAACCAAGAAAGAGGACATTACAGTAATCAAGTATAGCCCCTCTGTGTCCCAATCTGTGTGCTACCTCCTTGTTTAGCATCACTTCGTTTTATCTCTGTCCCTCCCTTGTGCAGCTTGTTCCTTTTTCTTTTCTTCCTCCTCTAGCTCCCATCTCTTGCTCTCTTCCCTGACTACTTCCCATTGTCTGGCAGCGTTCTTTCCAACCCTCTCTCCCTCCCTTCAGTATCTCTCTTCATCTTCTCTCCCCCCCCATACCCAGTCTGGTTTCTCTTACCCTCTCCTTTCCTCCTTGTGGGTCCATCATCAACACCCACTCACCCACCTACCTCACTCCCTACCCTTGCCCCCCTAACTCCATGATCCTGCAAACTTGCATGTCTGCTAGTAGCAATTAAGCAAGACTATCTCTAGTTGTTTCCAAGGCTTTTCCTCTGACACATTCCTCCCCCTCCTCCATGGCAACAGGAAGTTGGAACAGAGGGAGGGCCCAGGTTGGCTAGAGGCAATCAGGCTTAATTACTGCCAGCAAAGACAGACAAATCGGTAGGACTGTGGGGTAAGGTTAGGGAGAAATGTTGGACCTGCGATTGGGGAGAAGATGAAGGGAGAGAGTCGCCCAGCATTAGGAGTAATCATTTATGGTAGTGTTTTGGCCCAAATTCTGTAAATGGTGCTGCTGGTTTGGCATCAGTTTTAATTGGTTTAATTGACTTTGATGCAATAATTGATCACGTTGTTTAAAAGCAATTCAAAAAAATTGGTGCCTCCACTGGAACTGTGACTAGGGAAGAAGTACCCTTTGGTGTTGGTAGGTGCCTCCGCAGTGCCATTCTCATCACAGATAGGTGCTGGCCTACATTTCTGACGCCTATCTGTAAACAGCACTGTTGTCTGAACTCCACTGATCATGACGCTGTTTACAGTTTTCAGCCTTGAGTCAATGTGTGTGATATAGCCTACGTTCACAGCAAAGAGCATTGACTATAACTGAAGTACATGGATCACTATAAAACTCTTGTGTTTGAAGGTAGGATTTCAACGTCCATGATGATGGGATTTTAGGTTAACATATGAAAAACGGAGTACTACTCACTTCTCAGATATTGAAGGTGCAAGTCAGTCCCTCTCAGGTATGGTGAGAATAAGATGTTTTCGTTGTGTTTGATGAATGAGTTCACTGCAGTATTTGCTCTATGTATCAGTAACGGGCAGCAATTGTCCTAACTTCTATTTTTAGTTGCATAAAATCAATATATCGATGTTGCATTCTTCATGCCCAGACTTTTCGGAAGTTTATTTACCATTGGTTAGGTCGGGGAGATGAAAGTTCTTTTGTTAAGGTGAAATCTTGTAGGGGTGATGTGTGACTTCCAGGTCATGTTTGCTTACTACACCAACCGAATAATGAGTTTATTTACAAAATTGAGATAGTCTGGTCTGAATGTTCTAGAGGACACTTGAGAAAAAATTCTTTATTGAGCTTTTCTTGTCTATTTGTAATTATTTAACAGGGATTCCTGCGTGCAAGTTATGTGCAGCCTGAAAATAACTAACTTTGAAATAGGTTACAGGAACTTAAGAAATTTCTGGCTGACCTTTTCAATGCTTCTCTAGAATCAGGAGTGGTACTGGAGGATAGGAGAAGGGTGAAAGTGGTCCCTCTACACAAAGGTGGAAGTAAGGAAGAATTAGGGAACTACAGGCCTGGAAATGCTTTTAAAACAGAGAATAGTTTTGTTTCTTTAATTCTCGCCTGCCCTTATCCAGAGCAAGTTACATATTAACATTCAGACATTCAAATACTGAAGGGTATTAACATAGAACAAAATCTTTTCCAGAGAAAGGAAAATGGTAAAACCAGAGGACATAATTTGAGGTTGAGGGGTGGTAGATTCAAGAGCAATGTTAGGAAATTCTACTTTATGGAGAGGGTGGTGGATGCCTGGAATGCGCTCCCGAGAGAGGTGGTGGAGAGTAAAACGGTGACGGAGTTCAAAGAAGTGTGGGATGAACACAGAGGATCTAGAATCAGAAAATAATATTAAAGATTGAACTAAGGCCAGTACTGGGCAGACTTGCATGGTCTGTGTCTGTATATGGCCATTATTTCTTCAATGGCTAGGAGGGTTTAGATGGGCTGGAGTAGGTTTTAACGGAGATTTTGGCAGTTGGAACCCAAGCACAGTACCGGGTAAAGCTTTGGATTCTTGTCCAGAAATAGCTAAGAAGAAAAAATTAAAAAATTTAAATTGAATCAGGTTGGGCAGACTGGATGGACCATTCGTGTCTTTATCTACCGTCATCTACTATGTTACTATGTAACATACAAATTAAAACATTTTACATTTTTTTTAAATTTATTCTTCTATACCGCCATAATCGTGTGACTTCTAGGCGGTTCACAACTGAAGAGAGCTGGACAATCAGCGAGTTACATTATGCAGATAGTCAGTGAAATTACAGTATACAGAATCTTAAAATGCAGCAAATTACAAAATACAGTTTGTTTAGAATTTCAGGGGGGACATATTAGGAAAAAAGGAATGGAAGTTAGTGTTTGGTGTAGTTAATGTTTAGGTGATACATCTGTCGAATAAGGCAGTTTTTATGACTTTTCTAAAGGCGAGGTAGGTCAGTCTAGTTCCGTTAATGTAGTTATCCAGCCAGTGGTGGTGTTTGTTTGCTTGGTACATGAAAGGTTTTGTATTTACAGCCGGTAATGCTTGTCGTACAAAACATTTCAAGGACACGCTATAACAAATTGCATACTTACATATCAAATCAAATTACATATAACATACATGTCGCATCAGCGACAAATATAATTTAAGGCCAAAACTGGCCAGACCCACACATACATCAAAATATAAAATTCCATAATTCATACAAGATGCCTCAATAACAGACATCATTACACCAAATAAAACAAACCAGACCATCGAACGCCTCCTTGACCAGCACTCAAGAGTCATCATTCCTTCTCCATCAGCCAAACTCAGACCCTATATTTTATTTCACAGAATAGATGTATTTTCTGGAATTCAGTGAATTCTTCTTAGGAGTATACTCTACTCTACAGGGATTCCCTGTGATAGTTGTCTCCTGCATGAAATGAATCTGCTTATGAAGACATCTCATTAGTGCATGTTGAGACTGATACAGTGATTTCTTTTTTTCATTGTTAACTGAGCATCCACCTGTACTCCTAAAATGTACACTTTTGTCATTGGGGGGCCCTCTTTCTTGTAGAAGATTAATGCCCCTCACCATACCAGATCAGAGCCCAGTCTTTTAGGGATTACTAACTTCATTTGTCCTGCTTTTGATAAGGTTGTGAACTTCTTCTTGTCTGCTGCTTTTGACCTTGTGCTTCATCTATTTTGATTCACTGGCTTCTGAGCTTGGAAATCACGTTTGGGTTCTGGGAATCCATGTTACTTGTATTTTATCATGATTTAATTTTTAGTGAACGAGCATTTAAACCTTGCATAAGCATTGATGTAGCTGATCTAGAGAAGTGGCTCAGTCTTCCAAAAGAAATCAGGCTGACCTAATTGAATATCATCTGCCTACATAGTTTATCACCAAAGATTTAATAAGTCTCTAAAATGTCAATTGTGTTTCATTGCATTGCAATTATTTTTGGTCATATGCCCATAGCGTTAATTATTTTTCTTTTTCTTAGCTGTTTAAGCTCTCCTACTTCTGGGGCCTACCCAAGTCATAATTAATTTTGTAGCTGATTGGTTTTAAGTGAAGACCATAAAGAAGCATGCTGTTGGGTTCAGTGGACATAAGATGGACCAGCTATGCCTGACCAGTTCTTCAATCTTAGTAAACCCTTGTGCCCTTCTGTTTGCATTGGTGTCTTCATCTCCCAGTTTGACACCATGAGATCTTTGGACACAAGAACTGCTCATATGGATAAGCTCTCTTTTCCATCATTGAGAGGAATCAAGTCCATTAGTAAAATTTCCATACTTATACTAACTGTGATTTGGAATTAGATCGTGTTTATCTCTTCAGATCTTTTACGAAACCTTAAAAACCACTATGTTTCATCACGTTTTAGGCAATGGCTCCAATGAATGTTAATGGATCTTTCTTTGTGATCTAATTATGTAAATCGAATCGAGCTCCAATTTTAGTAGATGATGCGGTATATAAGACTAAGAATTAGATTAGATTAGACTTTCTGCTAAGTGAGGTATTCTAAATTCCATGCCTTCTCCCCACTGGAGTAGTTGTGTACCGTTCTTCCGGACACTTTAGTCCCATTGCTGGCAGCTTTAGTTCAGGTTTCTGAGATAATCAATGAACAAGTTTTTTGTTTGCTTTTCTTATCATTAATTGAAATCTCGGTGAATAAATTAATCCGCTGATGGAACAAGCAGATGTCACTGGTGGCAGCATCCTTCCTTCCTTCTTTCCCAGAGCCTAAGTGTGCTTTCTCCGTGACATGTCTGGGCTTGGCCAGTTGAATCCTTTGCAGTGCAGCCAGAGTTTAAAACAATAATGTTAACTATGAAATATGACTACACTGTACTTTGTGCTCCATTGTACTTGATTTTTAAGGTCTACCCCCACCCACATGCAAGCAAGAAAAGGTGAGGTAAACCCATCAACCCTGAGGGGATATAAGTACCAAATAAATCATACAACATATAGTAAACAGAAAAGAAAAGCTGCCAAACTAGTTAATAGAAGAATAGGAAGAAAAGGAAATATGAAATCCTGTGTACAAATGCTTGAAGTCATGTTACCAAAATCACAGACCCGAGGGCCACTGTGTCAGAGACAGAGTAGGATAAAATTACAACTACTAAGTCTTGGTGGATTAGGATGTGATCATCGCAGACTATGATCTCATTGGAAGAGACCAGAGTAGAGAAAAGGAGCCGGGAAGGGTGGGAGGAGTAGAGCTTTTATTTAAGAAACACAATAGTAAACCCAAGTGGAGCACTAGAAAAATCTAAAGTTAATATGGGTTGCTTTCAAAATCACTAAGGGGAAAATTTTGCAAAATCCGATGGGCTGCTACAGAGGTGGTCAAATTAACAATTTCAAAAAGGTGAGCCATTCTAAAGAGACCCCACTTGCAAATGAGGTCCACGGATGTTCACGTAAGCTCGCTGAATTTACTTGAGATGAGTTGCTGGTGGTAACAATCAGCATATGCGTGGGATACACCCGCATATTAAAAAACAAAATAAAAAAAATTGAAGATTGCGGCAGGAGAGATTGCCCACTCTCTCCCACCACACTCGCACAACCTCTGGACACCCACTCCTGGCAGAGGGAGAGATGCCCGGAGAAATGCCCACTCTTCTGCCACGCTCACACAACCTCTGGACACCACCCCTGGCAGCGGGTGAGATGCCCACTCTTCTGCCGCACTCACACATTCTCCCGACACCAGCAGCAGAAGGGATGCCCACTCCCTCCCACCATTGCCCAACCCCTGCCCCTCTCTACCTTATTCAGGAAGTTCAGCCAGAGGGAAACCTATCCCACTCCGGTTGGCAGGTCTGCCTCTTACAAAATGGTGCATCCTGGGATGTGCCGGGACAGGACCTAAGGTTCTGATTGGCCCAGGTTGCTTAAGGCCCTGCCTATGGGCACAGCCTTAGGCATCTGGACCAGTCAGAACCTTAGGCCCCTCCCTGGTGCATCCCAGGATGCACTGGGAAGAGGAAGGCCTGACATTTTTTAAGAGGCGGGCCTGCCAGCCTGAGCGGGGTAGTTGACCCTCCGGCTAAACTTCCTGAATAAGGTAGGGAGGGGGGTTGAGCGATGGTGGAAGGTGTGGGCATCCCTCCTGCTGTGGGGGGGATAGGAGCAGAGTTGGGGGATTGTGTAAGCGTGACAGGAGAGTGTGGACATCTCTCCTGCTGCCAGGGGTGGGTGTCCAATGGTTATGTGAGTGCGGTGAGAGAGTGAGCATCTCTCCTGCTGATCTTCAATTTGGGGGTTTGTTTTTATTTTCATTTGTATAGGGGGGGATTTGAGCTCTCAGGCGTTGATCAGAAAATAAGACTACAACATCTCAGATCTGTTGGCAGATTTTGACCGCAAATGGTACAACAAGCTTTAGAGAATCACTCGGCAATTATAGAGAATCGCTCAGAATGCGCATTTTTATATTAATGACCTCGTTGTACTACATTTGCATGGCAGTATCAGAGACTTCTAGAAAACTAGGAAAAGACCACAGTAATTGACAAGACAGCCATTTCATGAGTTCTTTTAGTACCCTGGGATGTATACCATCCAGTCCAGCTGATTTGTCACTTTTTAACTTGTCGATTTGGCTAAGTACATCTTCCAGATTCACCAAGATTTCTTTCAGTTCCTCTGCATCATCACCCTTGAAAACCATTTCCGGTTCAGGTAGATCTCTTACATCTTCTTCTGTAAAGACCGAAGCAAAGAATTCATTCAGTCTCTCTGCTATGGCCTTATCCTCCCTGAGCGCCCCTTTTGCTCCTTGATCATCCAACGGTCCCACAGATTCCCTCACAGGTTTTCTGCTTCTGATGTACCTAAAAAAATTGTTATGAGTTTTTGCCTCTTTTGCAAGTTTCTCTTCATATTCTTTCTCAGCTTTCTTTATCAGTATTAGCATGATGTTGAGCATTTCTTAAGCTTTACTTTCTAGACTCTGCTGTAGTCTGCAAAGCTCTTCTGTGTGTAAAGTGTGTTTTACTTGTGGAAGAGGAGTCTTAAAGAATTATGTAATTGCACTAACTTCAACATTTAAGAATCAGCACCAGGAGGAGAGGAGCGGCGCAGGACTTCAGCATCCCTGCCTGCCATTTAAAGGTGGGCTGCAGTTCCAGAGGGGGCCTGAGCCCAACACAAGGAGGCCCAGCACCCTCCCTGCTTCTGACTAGTCTTTTCTGAGGAGATACTGCTCAAACTGTAACATGCTGAAAAATCCTATGTATTAAATAAAGCCTTATTTCAGACTCCTTCTGCAACTTGTTCTTGAATTGTGTTGGCAGGAGCTCATTGTGTGTCATGATTGTGACAGAATTGCACTAAGTTGGAGACGTATAAGCTGGTGGTCTCCTTTTCTCTCTGCTCCCGTAGCCCAACGTGTAACTATCAGTAGCTGCTCTGTGGCTGCCACTGGCAGGGGTTTCTGATCTGTGGTTACCAGCATAGTTGGTGGAGCCCTGTTGCAACCCCCTCCTCTTTCTTACATGCCTTCTCTGCAGTAATGACATTCCTTGTGGCAAAGTCAGTTAGGCACTGCATCAGTAATAATCAGGACCAAAGGGAGAAGTCAGTAGGTTTGTCCTTAGGATCTTTCATTTGTCACGTCATGTTAAAGCAGGAAGCCGGAGGTCTTGTTAGCAATACCCCAGGGCTCTTCTTACCTTCTCTTCCTTCAATTATAAAAGAAACAAATTTCAATCAGTACCATATGTTTTGTTTTGGTTTTTTTTTATATAAATTTTTATTCGTTTTTATAACTTACATCAAGTGTAACAGGAAAAACATTTGAATTGTAAAACATCACTTGAATTGCTATAATATCATCTGAAAATCATGAAATTTAACCACCCTTCCATCCCTAATACATCCAAAATATTCATATATTATATTATACATTATATGATTTAATAAAATATTAAAAAATACCATCCCACCCACCCATTTCTATCATCTTATTATGGGAAAATGTTTATTGCTCATTACAAAAGTACCGTATGTTGACAAGAAAACATATGTAAATTCACTGTTAGAATATGCTGTGGAAGGGTAGGTCTAGTTTCAGTCCATGAAGGCTGGTTGCACTGCAGAGTTGGTGCATTCAGGGCTGGGGAAGGAGGGAAATAGCTGCCACCCTTAGTGTGGATTAGCATGTTGTACCGAAGGTGGGCCTTGGTGCAGTGCTGCCCTTTCCAGCCTTTGGGTTGGTGAGTCATGATGTTACATCTGCTGGAGAAGAGGTTGCCAAGATTGCTGAGGGTGAAATGGGGCAAAAAATGTGAATGGAAAGAAGTATATAACATAAATGGAGCACGCTGGCGGGTATTTGTGAATATCAGGGGTGCTCAGATCAAGACTGAGGTACCATGTTCAGTTCTGTCAGCAATATTCATACTATAATAAACAGATCCTTACATTGTGGGATGAACTTCACTGACAATGCCCATAAATATTAATAATAATAGCAGGAGGATGGAAATAGGTAACATAGAACAGATATATAATCGCACAACAGGAAATCAAGTCACGCTCAGGACAGAGATGAGAAGAAGGTTGAAGACATGGGCAAGGAGGAATCGATGTGGCTGGTAATACTGTAACTGGGAGCCTGCTGGAAAAGGTGTGAGTGCTTATGCCAGCATGCACACACCTAGGGCTCCTTTTACTAAGGTGCGTTAGGGCCTTAATGCGTGGAATAGCGTGCGTTAAATTACTGTGCACGCTAGACCTTAACGCCAGCATGAGATAAAACTCTTTATAGTTTATAAATCTTTCCTTTCTCAAAATTGACACATTTCAATCACTGTATTAAAAATAAAATCATTTTCCCTTTGTTGTCTGGTGACTTCATTTTTCTGTGCTTTTAACTGTTTCCAGGGCCGCCTTCTCCTTTGACTGTTTTTCTCTCCATCTTCACTTTCTGCCTTGCATCCATCTTTGGCATTAACTTAACATTCAGTTTTTCCATTTTTCTGCTTTCTTCTCAAAATCTACTTTTCCATGTCTTACCTTCCCTTCCTAACTCTCTCACCTTCTCTCCCTATTTCCACGGTCTGACATCTTTCTCATCCTCCTCCTTCCTTCCTTTCCCCTGGTCTGGCATCTGTCTCCTTCCTTCCTCCCATGCCCTGGCATCTCTCCCTCCCCCCTCTATGGTCTGGTATCTCCTTTCCTTTTCCTCCCTCGGACTTGGCATTTCTCCCGCCTTCCCTCTCCTCAATTGGGTGCAGCAGCATTTTCCTCTCCCCTGTCCCTGTGCAGCAGCAGCAGCATTTCTCTTCCTTCTCCCTCCTTCTCTGGACGTGATGATCGAGAGTCTGCTCCCTTGCTGCGGTCTTTTTTTCTATTCAAAGCCATGGGTGGTGGCTCCTCGCATGATCCGCGCTTGCATTGGAAGTCTTCTCTCTGAAGTTGTAACATCAGAGAGGCTTCCGACACAGGCGTGGATCACGCGAGGAGCTGCCACTCACGGCTTTGAACATAAAAAAGACTAAGGAAGCCAACTCTCGATCATTGCATCCAGACCGTAGGCCGCAGAATAGTACCTGGGGAGCCTCAAGTTTGAGACCGCTGATATAAGCACCTTTTTGACTACTCAATTAAGTGTCATCTTAAGCCAATTATCACATTTTTGATACTCTTGGTCTCTGGTAGATATTATCCTAGTACCATCTGCAAACAGTTGATTTTTTTTTTTTAATGAGACCTTTCTAATAAAAAGAAACAAAAATCTTTGCTTTTGTGTAGGGCAAGATGTTTACAAGATATTCACAACTGACAGTGCGGAGTGAGTCCAGGAGCTATACCGTCTGGATACTAGGCTAAGGGAATTAGGTGAAGAGAAAGGCTTTTTATTGCCTTCCTAAAGCTCAAAAGTTCTTTGAGGGATTTGATGTGTGGAGGCAATTGATTCCAGTATTTTGTTTCAAAAAGATTTGGGGGCCATTGATTGCATATTCTAATGATTAGACACCTTGGACACCTTTTTATTACATAGGACTATATTTAATGTGGGGATGGGGAGGTATGTTATGTGATTTAATGGGTTTATTCCTGATGAATGGGATGGGTGGGGGAGGGGTCTTTTTTATATGCATTTGACAATAATTGTTAGAATGTCAAGTGATTTGTACGAATTATCTGATTGAATTTTGTACACTTGTTGCAAGAGTTAAAACTGAATAAAGAATTAAAAAAAAAAAGAAAAGAAATGGGCGTGGGATTCCCTTCCCTTCCGTGTACTGCTCAGAACTCCAACAGAACAAACACGCAAGTGACCTTCGTAGTAGGACTTGGTTAGTGCATCTGTGATCTTAAAAGCTGCACCAGATTCAGTGAGTTTGTGATGCAATCTGCTTTAATAGCCACTTTCTCGGGGAGCATTTTAATCAACTTAAGAAGTAGCTTCACATAACAAATCCTAATTGATATAGTATGCTGATTACTGCTGGGAGCAGGCCTGGAAATGGATGGTGATGTGGCCCAGAAGTGCTTTAGAAAACCTGTTGTCGTTTTCTTTGTAAAATTAAAGCAGACAAAGGAAAGAATTAGCTGACAGCATGTGTCCTTTATGATTTTATTCTTTTGCGATCTGCATCTGTAGTTGGTGCTGGTGATAAATGCATGAGAGACTTTCCTGTCTTGGGGGAGAAGGGGGGCACGGCTGCAGTCTGCCTGTTCCTTCAGGAGCCTAATGCAGTAACAAAGTATGTGATCCCTAGCTGACCTTGGGGAGAGCCTAAAGCATGAAGGCTGAAGGGATCCCTTGCACTTGCCAGCAGTAAAAGGCCAAGTATCTGTGCTCTTTTAATCCCCAAGCCAAAAGACACAGAGGGAGTGTGGCTAAAAGACCTTAAATTTAGCAGCTCTGTTTTCCCAGCTACAGTACATTACTACCTACAGGGATAAGTGGTGCTGCGAATTCTGTCTGGTTTCTGAGGACCCTGATGATCAAACTCCTCATCTAGGCCATGAATTCAGATCAAGTATGTCTGTCTATCTGTGGTGGTCTGGATTTCACAGGTTAGAATTTTGAATTAGAGAACTGAAGTTTAACCTGTCTCTTTCCCTCTTTTCACAGAAAGGAATGTATTTTTACCATTGACCCTGTGACTGCCAGAGACCTCGATGATGCTTTGTCCTGCAAACCCCTCCCTGATGGTAAGAGGCACCCACTCACCTTCTCTTATTTCAATGGCGGTGGGGGGCATTTGCTTTCCCAAGGTAAGCCTGAATGCTAATTGCATTGGCATCTAAAAGATATTTTTGCGCATAAACTGGCTTTTATACGTTACCCTGCTGTGTATATGTATTAAAGTAGCTGCCATGACCACACAGTGAGCCATTGTGGTCAAGAGTGTAGCTTGGCTCGAAGTATATGTACAGACTGTAAAATCTTCAGCCGTGCACATTCACAGAAGCTCCAGGTGCCTTTTAATCTACATTCAAAGAACAAGCTTTGAAAAAGACATGTAGAAATAGCCGAGGAGGAATGAAGTCCACAAAAGCCTTCACACTAACTTTGATCTACTAATCAGCATTCAGTCCAACCTATCTCTTTCTACTGGGAAACCCAGCTAGCTGCAGTTCTGGGTCAGCTTCTGACTGCAAATACATATTCCTGAAATGTATTGACTTCCAAATCCCTTTAGAGCAGGGATCTCAAAGTCCCTCCTTGAGGGCCGCAATCCAGTCGGGTTTTCAGGATTTCCCCAATGAATATGCATTGAAAGCAGTGCATGTACATAGATCGTATGCATATTCATTGGGGAAATCCTGAAAACCCGACTGGATTGCGGCCCTCAAGGAGGGACTTTGAGACCCCTGCTTTAAAGATAGTTTCCACCTGAGCCCTATACCCACCCACCCTGCCTGCCCCTCACCCCACCCATCCATAGGTTAGCATTCCACTTATACACTCACAACAGCAAATTAACACCAATTAAGACCCTCCCTAACCACTGCTACCACCTGAAAATAACTAAACTACTAATCAAGACACTGCACATACCTTAAAACTAAGAGCTGAAACCAATTCTTTGCCCTAGTGATCTCCTACTTCCACTAACTCCACCCACCTACCACTACAGAAAGAAGAGGAAATGTTTTTGTAATCAAAAGAGAATGGCACTGGATCTCTTTCTTTGGCTGTTTGGGGTTGCTTTGCACACCCTGTCAGTAAAAGTGGGTAGTTGGAAGTTGTGTGTGCCAGAGCCCATTATGAAACAGTATAGACTTTGCTATATGTGAGCCTTAATGTGACTACATTGCTTTGCAATAGTCCTCACATCCTTGTAAGGTAAATAGACAGACAGAATAACAGCTCTCAATCATTCAAAATCAATAAAACAAAAAGAGCAGTAATTAGTTGAAAAATGGAACTGAGATATGGATGAGAAGAGGGAAGGGTGAAAGGCAATTCATTAGGCTTGCTCGTCATGAAGACCCTTCCAAGGCAGAGGTTAAAAAGATCAGAGACATGAAAGCCTGCATCATGAGGGGTGTCTCTACATTTTTCACACAGTACGCTGCTAAGGAAAGATCCCAGCTGCTAGCCAAGGAAGCTTGTTTGCTTTCTCTTCTGGGTAGATGTGCATTGGTAATCCAGCTCCCATGCCATGGTCCACCAACAAACTCGTAGTAATCTAACCGGCTAATGCAGCTGTTGCTATCCCCCTAACTTCGGGTGGCTTGTGGGTCTTTACCTGTCCACCACCAGCCTGCATGCATGACACAAGTGTAACCCTCGGTTGAGTTTTCTTTATGTACCACTCACAGTCCCAACCTCCTGCAGCTTCCTAGCACCAACCCAGTTTGAGATGAATGGTATCTTAGTGATATATTCACCCTTTGTGTCATCCTTTCACCATCACTTTGTCTCTGCTCACTGGTTTATTTGTGATACTGTCTTCTCCCTCCCATGCCTTCTCTGTCTGGCCTCAGGGTGGTGATGCTTTTTTGTGTTATTAGGATTCTGGCTGGGTTTTCCCAGCGAGCCCACCAGTAATGCCCTCTTTTCCTAAAATGCAACGGTGTGTGCACGTGAGAAGACATTGATTTGTCTGGTTATTTGTCTGTCATTGTAACTGTCTCATAACAATTATGCACGATGCTAATGAGAGAAAGTTGAAAGATATTTTTAATAATAATAATAATTTTATTCTTCTATACCGCCATAATCGTGTGACTTCTAGGCGGTTCACATTGAAGAGAGCTGGACAATCAGCGAGTTACAATATGCAGACAGTCAGTGAAATTGCAGAATCTTAAAATGCAGCAAATTACAATATACAGTGTGTTAAGAATTTCTGAGGGGACATGTTAGAAATAATAGAATTGGATTTATTGTTTGGTGTAGTTACTGTTTAGGTGATATATCTGTCGAATAAGGCAGTTTTTATGACCTTTCTAAAGGCGTCATAGGTCAGTCTAGCACCATTAATGTAGTTGTCTAGACCCATGTTGTCGTTTGTTTGCTTGGTACATAAAAGTTCTATCCAGAAAGGTTTTGTATTTACAGCCGGTAATGCTTGGCTATGCAAATAGATTGCAGTTTCTGGTTTGTCTTATAGGGCTGTAGAATACAAAGTGAGGTAGCAGGTAGGTAGGAGCCAGTCCCCAAACCAGCTTGAAACATATGCAGGAGAACTTGAAAATTATTCGTGCCTCGAATTGCAGCCAGTGTAGGGGCTAACGTGATCGCCCTTTTTCAATCCAAATATCAAGCGGACCGCTGCGTTCTGAACAATTCTAAGTTTCCTCACTGGTTTTTGGGTATACCCATATAAACGATATTGCAATAGTCCAGAGTAGAAAGCACTAGTGATTGCACTAGTAATCTGAACAATAATGGGTCAAAGTAGTTTTTGATGGTCTTTAATTTCCATAATGCCAGGAAGCACTTTTTTACCACTAAATTCATGTGTTCAACCATTGTCAAATGTGTGTCTAATGTGACTCCCAATATTTTTAATGTTTTAGTAATCGGGTATCGTGATCTTTTATATGTAGCAGTGTTTTGGTAATTTTGTCTGTTGGGCTTGCAAGGAAGATTTTTGTTTTTTCTGTGTTCAGTTTTAGTTTGAAGTTGATTGTCCAATGTTCTATTTTGATCATAATATGAGGAATGTATTCTGAGGTTTCGTTTTTTTGCCTGTTGAGTTTTCTGAGACACAATTGTAACTTAGATAATGGAAAGGTATTTCTTCATCTAGTTCAGTGCTTATCAAACTTTCTGTGGCTAAGACCCCATTATTGTGGACACAGAAAGCATGCAATCCCCGGAACCTGACCATGAAAGACCAGGTAGACTCCTTGATCAGAAAAATCTTTCACGCCCTCTGGAAACTTCGGTCCATCAGAGCTTATTTCGATGCCTCATCATTTCGAATTCTAGTACAATACCTTATTCTGAGTCAACTTGATTATTGTAACATCGCCTGCTTGGCACTCCCCCAGAAGTACATGCGGCGATTTCAACTAGTTCAAAATACAGCGGCTAGACTACTTTGTGGACTGAAGAAGTTTGATCATGTGACACCTTCCTATCGACTTTTACACTGGCTACCGATGGAGGCACGTGTGAAATTCAAGTTTGGTTGTTTTTGCTTCAAGGTACTCTATGGCTTAGCCCCTAAATACATAACAGACCTTTTCTCTTTCTCAACCAACAGACACAAGCGAAGCTCACACCTGAACTTCGTTTCTCCACCGGTTAAAGGTTGTAAATTTAAAAGTTATCATCAACATCTTCTCGCACATCAAGCAGCATTATGGGGTAAAGACCTTGAACAATTGCTTGTACCTACTACCTATGGAGAATTCAGGAAACGCCTGAAAACACATCTATTCTTGAAATACTTAGGAAACCAACCTATTCAATTTTAGTCCTTAACAACCGAGCGCAAGAACCACTGTCGCTAAATCTGTACTTTGTTTATTCATTCAATCTGTAACTTTGCTTATTCACTCAAACCTGTAACATTTCTAATCATTGTAAATTGCATAGAACTTCACAGTCCTGCGGTATATAAACTGTTATTATTATTATTTCCTTTCATATTGGTACTCTCAGCCTTCCTACAGTTTCTCGGCTAACGCTGCTGTCATCCCCTACCTTCCAATAAGCCCTTGCAGGTGTAATTATAGCACACCTTGATAAGAGACTCTAGCCAATGACGTTTGAGGGTTTGTTTGTTTTTTTTTTTTTGGGGGGGGTTAAGCTCATCCAGGTTGTGACCACAATTACGAGTTTTGTGATCCCAATTTAGGGAAGACATTTATTTGTATTTCACTGAAGGTGACTTTGTATCATTTCAGTGTCTTGTTCTAAATGCTCTGGTTGGAGTGAAGAAATAATCCTAGCCATCCTTGTAATACTGTGTCCTTCTCAGAAGTGTGGACTCGTTAGCTCAATTCGTTTTCAGTATTCCTTATAATTTTTTCTTCTCGTGAGACATGCATCCCATGTCTGGAAATGACCTTGCTGAATTTCCTAAGTTTTCTTTTTAGCTTTTCATTTCCAGATGGCTGTGGAACTTGTCCTCTCCTAAAAAGTTATTTCACTATTTCTTTCTACCTGATTTACCTCTTAGGATTGTCATCTTGTATTTTCCCTCTTTATTGTCATCTTTAGGAGACGGGGACAAAATGTGAGGTTATTAAATTTGCTGATGACACCAAACTCTGCAGCAGGATTAGAAACACGGAAGACTGCGAAGACCTGCAAAGAGACCTAACGAGACTGGAAGAGTGGGCAAAAAAGTGGCAGATGAGTTTTAACATAGAGAAATGCAAGGTCATGCATGTAGGGAAAAAGAACCCGATGTTCAGCTACAAAATGGGAGGATCACTGCTAGGGGTGAGCAACCTTGAAAGAGACCTGGGGATGATGGTGGACACAACATTGAAAGCATCAGCACAATGTGCGACAGCCTCAAAGAAAGCGAACAGAATGTTGGGTATCATTAAAAAGGGTATCACGACCAGGACAAAGGAAGTCATCATGCCGCTATATCGTGCAATGGTGCGCCCACATCTGGAGTACTGTGTCCAGTTCTGGTCGCCGTACCTCAAGAAGGACATAGCAGTACTTGAGGGGGTCCAGAGGAGAGCAACTAAACTGGTAAATGGTATGGAAAACTTTTCATACGCTGACAGGTTGAAAATGCTGGGGCTGTTCTCCCTGGAAAAGCGGAGACTTAGAGGAGACATGATAGAAACCTTCAAAATCCTGAGGGGCATAGAGAAGGAGGACAGGGACAGATTCTTCAGACTGTGGGGACCCACAAGTACAAGGGGTCACTCGGAGAAATTGAGAGGGGACAGGTTTAGAACAAATGCGAGGAAGTTCTTTTTTACCCAGAGGGTGGTGGACACATGGAACGCGCTTCCGTAGGTTGTGATAGGCCAGAGCACACTACAGGGTTTCAAGGAAGATTTAGATAGGTTCCTAAAGGATGAGGGGATTGAGGGTTACAGATAGATGTAGAGGTAGGTTACAGAAGTGGTCAGGAACTACTTCACAGGTCACAGACCCGATGGGCCGCCGCGGGAGCGGACCGCTGGGTGCGATGGACCTCTGGTCTGACCCAGTGGTGGCAACTTCTTATGTTCTTAGTTACTTCATTAATTTCTGTTAGGTACACTCAGGATGCAGCTACCTCAAGTTCCTGCATGACAGAAAAGCGACCAAGATGATAAAAGGGATGAAACTCCTCTCGTATGAGGAAAGACTAAAGAGATTAGGGCTCTTTAACTTGGAAAAGAGACAGCTGAGGGGAGATATGATTGAAGTCTACAAGATCCTGAATGGAGGAGAACGGGTACAAGTGGGTTGATTTTTCATTCCGTCAAAAATTACAAAGAATAGGGGACACTCAATGAAGTTACAGGGAAATATTTTTAAAATCAATAGGAGGAAATTATTTTTCACTCAGAGGATAGTTAAGCTCTGGAACGCATTGCCAGAGGTTGTGGTAAGAGCGGATAGCGTAGCTGGTTTTAAGAAAGGTTTGCACAAGTTCCTGGAGGAAAAGTCCATAGTCCGTTATTGAGAAAGACATGGGGGAAGCCACTGCTTGCCCTGGATCAGAAGCATGGAATATTGCTATTCGTTGAGTTTTGGCCAAGTACTAGTGACCTGGATTGGTCATTGTGAGAACCGGCTACTGGGCCTGATGGACCATTAGTCTGACCCAGTAAGGCTAGTCTTATGTTCAGTTTTGGCTCTCCTTTGGCTGGGGTTATAGCTTTTCAGTAGCACTTCAGTCTCGACAGTAAGCTCCAATTCACTTATGTAGCAGCAGCTAGAAGGCTGTCCAAAGTGGCCCTGACGTTTGTGGGAGCTTATTTTCAATTTTAAAAGCCCTTCTTTTTGAAATCAGATTAGTAATTCTTCTTTGAAATACTTCTTCACGATCTGCAGTTTTAGGTTGAGACGTATTAGAAGTGGAAAGTGTGTACATTTTGTTTGACTGAAGGGTTGATGCAGAAAACTACCATGGGCAGCAGTGCATGGTTAACGAGAGCTCAGTATGAACAGGGGGGGGAGCAGGTAGTGTGTGGTGCAGTGGTTAAAGCTACAGCCTCAGCACCCTGTGGTTGGAGGTTTAAATCCATGCTGCTCCTTGTGACCCTGGGCAAGTCACTTAATCCCCCCCATTGCCCCAGATAGATTGTGAACCCACCAGGACAGACAGGGAAAAATGCTTGAGTACTTGAATAAACTAATGTAAACCATTTTGAGCTCCCTTGGGAGAACACTATAGAAAATTGAATGAATTAATGGGCAGTCAATGCAGAAATGGGGTCAACGTGGGAATTAGCTTTGCACACTAAACATTGGCATGGGGAGGCTGACCAAGATGGCGGCGATGTAGAGAAGCTGCGAGAGACGCTGACAACAAGCTCCTAGCCTGTATTTTCATTATACCGGAAAGGGGTGCTTAGGGTCTCTGCCTCGTCGGCCCTGACGTCCACCCCGATTCAACAGACGATGGATCGTTTCTTCGCGCCTTCTCTGGCGCCCATACAAGCTGGAGTGGAGAGCTTGGCGTTGGGTGGTGACGGGAGGGAGTCACTGGCCCTTTCGGGCACTGAGACATCGCTGTCTCCTTCGGCCCCAATGATGCCTCCGTGTCCGGCAACAGCTGAAATGCTGTGGCGAGAGACACACGCTTCCGGAAGTGAAAGCGTGGGGTCTCCTGGCGAGGGCACAGCGTTGTCGGCGGAACGGCAGATGGAAACAACAACAGCAGAGAGAGGGGATTTTTCTCTCTCCCAGACGGAGGTCTCCATGAATAGCATCTGGCAATTGCTGCAGAGGATCGAAGGGAAAATTGAAAAATCAACTGAAGAGGTAACAAAATGAAATGAAAAATTGGAATTATTGACTGGGTCAGTTGAATCGATGAAGTTAGAGTATACAGGCCAAGCCAAGCAAATGCAGGTGGATATACAACAATTCAAATTGGCTTCAATTAAAGACAGCTCCACCATTCATAAGAAATTAGAACAATTTGAAAATTTTAATAGGCGTTTGAACCTCCGCTTTCTAAATTTTCCTCAAACTTCAGAAATGTTACCTATTGATTTGTTGAAAAGATACTTCATTGAGAATTTGGAAATTTCTTCAAACTGTATTCCTCCAATTAATAAAATTTATTACCTACCAAATAAAAAGATGCCTGACGGAAAAGGAAAGGTAAATGGAAATGAGATTGGGAAAGTAAGAGAAGGAGAGACAAATGTGATAGATTTTGCAAATGTGACGGCTTTACTGGAACAAACGATAACATCTGAAATGGACAGAGCAACATTACTAGTATCATTTGTCTTTGAACAGGATGTGAATATGATTATGAAATTGTTTTTCAAAAATTCCCAAAAATTATTTGGGGGACGGAAAATATGGATATATCCTGATGTAGCTAAGACTACACAAGAACGGAGGAAAGAATTTCTTGCAATGCGACAACAGACTATAAATATTGGAGCAACATTTTTATTGGTGTATCCCTGCAAATGCCTGGTTAGGTACTTGGGTGTTAAATATGTTTTTTTCTCTCCTAACCATCTGAAGGAATTTCTAGATGTTAAGCAGATCATTAAGGATTAAGGGATAATAATAGTAATGGGCGCTAGATACATTATGCCTTTTTTGTTTGTACTATTCCTCTAAATTTCTCTCTAATTTTAGTTTTGGTCACCCCCTGTTTATTGTGGTCTAAGAAGGGGTATATCACTATGATAATTGTTGTAAAAGTATTATTGTGTTAAAATTTTCTTCCCTGTATTCAATGTAACAAGAATTAATTCTTGTAAAATAAGATTGTATAATTATAAATAAAAAAAAAATAAAATAAACATTGGCACACAGTATAACAAAATAAATGGTAACTAGGTTATTAGCTACAGTATTCCTCCCTGATGTAGAGAGGTATACAGCAGATTTTTAAAGCGAGCATAAGGTGAGAAATTTACCAGCAGGACAGAAAAGCTAATGGCAATCCCCTAGATTCTGGTGACATCTCACAACTCCCAAATCAATAGCCCTGGGTCTTGCAGCACCCTTCAACCTCTGTGACTTCTGGACCCCCTACATTTTCCCCCTTCTCTAGTGTGCCTTCAAGAAGCAGCAGCAATGCACACGGATTTGTGCCTCCACCCTAGAGAATTGTGGCTCCTGACTTCACACTGCATTCTGGGATTTATGGTATGGGGCTCAGTCTGCCACATAAGGAATTTTACCTTTATTTGATAGTTTCTGCCCAGAAAAGTCCCTTATTTGGTGGGCTGACCCTGCACATATGCACCACATGGGGTCAGCAGACCATTTTCCAAGATGGTGGTTCAGAAGCAGGAACAAGTGTGCATTGCTTCTGCTTCCTGAAGTATACTAGGGAGGGGGTTTGCCACTAGACACCAGGGCTATAGGTTTTGGGTCTGGGGAGGTGGTGGGTGCTGCTAAACATAAGGGCTTATTGGCTTTGAGGGGGCCAAAGGGGATTGAGGTAGGAGATTGGGTATCATCTGCAGGGGTGAGGGATTGGGAGATTTTTGGGGGAGGTAACCCCCCTCATTCTGCATGTACCATATATTTTTTAAAATGCGTCTCTTCCTGTCACTTTGTAAGCCAGTCAGCGCTCAATGCACTGACAGGAAGTGGGACATTTTCCAGTGACCTGCAATTAACTGCGGTGTGAACTGATTGTTTTTTCTGACAGTCAAACTTAACACAGCAGTAAATTTGTAGGCTCATTGATTACTGAATCTCATTGGTAAAGCTTGCATTAGAAGCCATGTGGTCAGTGGCTCTAATGTTTTGGCTTTTTTGCATAGACCTCCGAGTGCCTTCTGTTTCACTAATCTGTATGAGAGAGACTTGAATAACCCACATTATTTGTAATGGTCCTGGACCTACATTGCAGTCGGTTTCCAAAAAGAAACCACACGAGTTGTTTCCTTTCAACCATTTACACCCACACAGTGCTCATATTAACAGGATCATTTCCTAAAGGTTAATGCACACAATCTGCCGTAGTACCTCTCTTTATTCCTGTGGGCTCCAAGGCAGATATTAGCAGGTGCTAACCATTAGGAAATGAACCTTTTCCAACCATAGTAAAACTGTAAAGCCAGAGAACATGAAATAAAGCTGAGAGGTGAAAATGTAAAAGGTGGTGGGTGCTTCAAATGGGGACAAGAAAGGGAAAAGGACTTCTAAAAGGCACAGGATAAGCACAGAGGAGGGGGTGGTGGTCTTTGAAATTTGTAAGGTTTCTTCTGGCTGGGTTGCTCTGAAGGAACAGAATGAGTGGTTCCATTGAGGAGGATCAGGGATTAAGGGGAGGCATATACTTGCTTAATATCACAGCAGAGAAAATAGTGGGTCCAGATATCTGCTACTTTATATTTTTTTCTTTTCTGGATTGGTGTTATTGTACTTGATTGCTGTTAGTTTAATAAAGAGAATGTCTCTCTCTCTCAATCTCTCCTTCCTTCCTTCATGGGGAGAGCTGTACGTCAAGTAGTGATGTCACTACAGTTTTACCAGATGTGTGATGTCACACATCTGGATAGTTGCCAGTGGTTTCATCACTGTTGGCAGCTCACCAGATGTGTGACATCAGTACGGCAGTCCGGGCAGTATTCCAGATACATGTATTTGCCTTTTTCCCACACTTATGCTGCTCTGTTGGGGTTTGGCTCACAGCTGAGAAGTGCTGCATGAAATATTTGAGATTTGTTGACAAGTCGAACAGGTGTGACCCGAGAGATTTCTCAGACATACTGTTCCTGCCCAGTCATGCAGTTGGGCACAAGCACCATGGTTGTGGAGGACAAATACATTTGTTTTAATAACCCCTTCCTATAAGGTTGCAGTGGGGCACAATGGAGGGCTGATGTACACGACTAGAAGTGTGATGTGCTATCGGGTTAATAATTTTCCTATGACAATGGGTGAGACGAAGTTAGTTGGACACCTGTCATTTGCTTAGAGTTTGATTGTAACCAGCAGGCTGGAAGGATTGTCTGGAAGAATTTTGGGAACAGTCCTGACCAGCAGCATATGCTGAAATGTCAGATGTATTTATGAAAGAATCCTTTAACGAGAGAGCTGGGTTGTTTTTTTGTTTTGTTTTTTAGCATTAATACAACTAATTTTGTTGAACCCCGAGCCTCCCAAATGTATCCGAGAGGTCCTGCAACTAGTCAGTCTCCAGCGTCTTTTACATTTTCTTTGTGAATAGTTTTGCACAGCTGTGAATGTCTGCTTTTGGCTAATGCCTTCTCAATATATTCATGTTTGTTTATTAATAATTTTCTCTACTGCTTAACTTATGCAGAGCACAGCAGTATCCAATAAAATCAGAATAGCATAAAAGAAAAGAACTCCATTTGTATAGGAAAAACCTAAAACAAGCAACTAACATAAGATATAAAAGAAACAATTAAAAACAAATACCCATAAACAAACTTCCAGTCCTGTATAAAAAGTGTGTTTTTAATAAACAGTTAAACTTGGGCAGTGAAAGCACAACCCACAGTTTTACGGGAAATCAGGACAAGCCAACAACGGGCTCTTTCGCTTGTCACAGTCCTACTTACTGAACCTACTGAAGGAACAACCATCCAACCCTTATTCAAAGATAGCAGCATCCCCCCAGGAATGTATGGAATGGTCATAGACACCAGCTGTGAAGGTGGCCAGAACCAATAGCATCATTTCATTCTCCAATTGCTTGTATCAGAACCACATAAGACTATAGTAACTGATTCTGCCATAGTACCTTTCATGCAACCATTAGTTAGTTGTACCTGATATATTTAACAGATATGGTAACAGGGTAATTTGAAATGATTTGTAGAACTCTACTGTAAAACCATCACCACCTGGAGCGGATCCAACTCTAAGGGACTTCAATGCTGTTTGTAATTCTTTTAATGATATTGGGAACTTTTGGTCCCTTAATTAAAGCCAAATAAAGATCCCACGTTGGTTTCAAACTACAGGCCTATTTCCTTAATTAATGTGGATGGAAAACTTTTGGCTAAAACATTGGCTCTACGTTTAGCTAAGGCTCTCCCCTTTATCACTGGTATGCACCAGACAGGGTTTGTTGCTCAGAGACATTCTTCTAATAACACCAGATTGGCTTTGCATATGTTAAATTTGTCAAAAGCCATTATTGATCCAGCCTTTTCTGTATTCTTGGATGCAGAGAAGGCTTTTGACCGAGTGGAATGGACCTTCATGTATCAAACAATGGAATTGTTTGGTATTGGATCAGGATTTATACAAATGATCCAAACATTGTATAGCTCCCCTGTTGCCAGATTATATATTAATAATAATTCTTCAGAATGTTTTAGTCTGAAGAGGGGGGGGTTAGACAAGGCTATCCCTTTTCTCCTCTGCTTTTTGATATTGTATTAGAACCCTTGTTATTAGCTATTCAGCAAGCGAAGGAGATACAGGGTATTCCTTATTCAAATTGGGAATATAAAGTCTCTGCTTATGCAGATGATATTTTGCTTTATTTGAGAAATCCTGAGACAACCATTCCTAGCTTACTTGAAATGATTGAGAAATTTGGAAAATTTTCAGGTTACAAAATAAATTGGAATAAATCTGAAGTTCTTCCACTTAATGTCTATTATACAAAAGTATTATTCAATTCATTTCCCTTTGTCTGGAAAGATGAGGGAATAAAATATTTGGGTATATGGATAAAAAACACACTAGAAGAAACAATAAAAATGAATGAAAAATGTTTTATTACAGAAGGTTACAGAATTATGTGAGCAATGGAATCCTTTACATCTATCCTGGTGGGGGAAATGATGATTTCTCCTGTAGTTTGTTACCAAATGGGTATGATACCAGTTTTTTTTCAGGGGTCTTTTTATAAAAAATTAAATAGTATTCTTACAAAATTTATTTGGCTGGGTAGACTTGCTAGAGTTGCCTTAGTATCTCTACAAAAACCAATTGCAGAGGGAGGGGTAAATTTTCCAAATTTTTATAGGTATCATCAGTCCTATATCATGCGCCAGGGTATGTATTGGGTCCTCCCAGAACTCATGGAAAAGCTCCCCAGATTGGCTGAGGTTGGAATGGCAGCTTCTGTTTCCTCTGAGGCTGTGTCATGTTCTTAGCATCAAGATGCCTAGGTTGTATAAAGAAAACAAAATATTAATAGATACATGGAAAACTATAAGATATGTTAATAATTTAACACCTATTCCAATAAAAAATTCTACAAATCAAACTATATGACTTAACTCCAAGATCCAAATTGGTGGATTTAAGGTCGTCTGGAAGCATTGGATAATAGCAGGAATACATATTTTATAAGATGTTATATCTAATGGTAAACTGCTTGATTTTTCACAGTTGCAACATAAATTCGGTCTTGATAAATCGCAAAGTTATAAATGGTTGCAATTGAAGCAGGCCATTCAGGCGGGGTTCCCTGAATGGAAAAATCTTAATAATCAATATAGTTTAGAGTTCTTATGCTTTCAGACGGACTTCCTAGGACACCAGGCTGCACAGTGGTACAAATTAATATCTGGATTAATTAATTAAAAACCAAGGACTGGTCTTAGAGACATTTGGAGCATTGAGCTTAAATATCCAATTACTACATCTCAGTGGCCACGCATTTGGTCTTGGAGGATGAGATGTACAATGTCTGCATCTGAGACAAATATGGTTTTTCCTGTTACATAGAGCCTTCTGGACCCCTGTTCATTTAAAAAAATTAGATAGCTCTAAGTCTGATAGATACTGGCATTGTCAACTTGAAGCAGGGACTTTAGACCATTTATTATTCTATTGTCCATTTATTATGGAATTTTGGAAATCAATTTGGAGCCAGATAAACTGTCTATTAGAAAATCATGTGGCATTAACATATGACACAGTATTATTTGGCATGGCGATGAGGGCCAAGAGCCAAATATCCTCTAATAATAATAAACTATTGCTCATTTTGACAGGGGTTGCCATACAACAAATAACACATAATTGGAAAAGTTGGAATAGACTGAACTTTAGTTTTTGGTGGAATTCAGTATGCCATATTTATAAAATGGAAAGAACATTAGCCATTCAAAAAGGGAATTTTATTAAATTTCAGGATGTGTGGAGGCCATTATCAGAATATTGTAAAGAATAAGTATATATTTTTCTTCCCTGTTTAGTACAAATGAAAAATAGGATGGGGGGGAGGGGGGATTTTATTATTTAAGAAAATGATTTTATGAAATATAAAATGAAGGGAGAGAGGGGGGTAAATTTAATTTGATAAAGATCAATTGTAAAATCTCAAGTGAATTATCTATGTTACAATGTTAATATCAATATTGATGTACTTGATGTAAGTTATAAAATGAATAAATAATTTTTTTTACAAAAAGAATCACATAAGACTAGCCTTACTGGGTCAGACCAGTGGTCAATGTAGCCTAGTAGCCTGTCCTCACAGTGGCCAGTCCAGGTCACACTAGTATCTGGCAAAAACCCAAAGAATAGTAACATTCCATGCTACTGATCCAGTGGCTTCCACCATATCTGTCTCAATAACAAACTATGGACATTTGCTTAAGGAAAGTGTCCAAACCATTCTTAAAACCAGCTACGCTACCTGCTCTTACCACAACCTCTGGCAATGTGTTCCAGAGCTTAACTATTCTCTGAAACAATATGTCGTATTGGTTTTAAAAGTATTTCCTTTTTTGACAGAGCGAAAAATCAATCCACTTGTACCCGTTCTGCTCCACTCAGGATTTTGTAGACTTCAATCCTATCTCCCCTCAGCCGTCTCTTTTCCAAGCTGAAGATCCCTAACCTCTTTAGTCTTTCATCATACGAAAGGAGTTCCATTCCCTTTATCATCTTGGTCTCTCTTCGTTGAACCTTTTCTAGTGCTGCTATATCTTTTATGAGATAAGGAGATCAGAATCGAACACAATACTCCAGGTAAAGTTGCACCATGGAGCAATACAGAGGCATTATAACATTTTTAATCTTGTTAACCATCCCTTTTTTAATAATTCCCAGCATCTTGTTTTCTTTTTTGATTGTCGCCGTGCATTGAGCAGAAGGTTTCATCTACAGTGACACCCAGATCTTTTTCTTGGGTGCTAACCCTCAAGGTGGATCCTAGCATCTGGTAACTGTGATTTGGGTTATTCTTCCCAGTGTGCATCACTTTGCATGTGTCCACATTAAATTTCATCTGCACTTGGACGCTCAGTCTTCCAATTTCCTAAGGTCTGCCTGCAGTGTTTCACAATCCGCATCCGTTTTAACAACTTTGAACAGTTTAGTGTCATCTGCAAATTTAATCACCTCATTTGTCTTTCCAGTGTCCAAATCATTTATAAATAAGTTAAATAGCACCAGTCCCAGTACAGATCCCTGTGGCACTGTACTGTTTACTCTCCTCCATTGAGAAAAATGATCATGTAATTCTACCCGATAACCAATTTGTAATCTATATCTGAACTTGGCCACCTATCCCTTGACTTTAATTTTCTAAGGAGCCTCTCATGAGGAACTTTGTCAAAAGCTTTCTGGAAATCTATAGTGATAGTCTTTTATAAATAATTATTAGTAGTACATAGATATAAAGTGAACAAAGCTATACATTAACTGGAAATAAAATCATCAGATCATAACCTTGAATCTAAATCTCTTTCCCTGGAGAAGTCCATTTAAAATGGTATAATGTAGAGCAGGGGTGTCCAACCTTTTGGCTTCCCTGGGCCGCATTGACCCCCAAAAAATTTTCAGGGGCTGCACAAATGCTGCAGCAAGACAGAGGAGGGAGCCGGCAAGATGGTAAACACCCGGGGGCAGCAGAGGAAAACACTGCATTGCCCTCGACCGGGGCAGCAGGTTGGACACCCCTGCTGTATAGTGATACGAATAGGCAGAACTTGTTTGAGATGATCTGATTTTTATTGCTTTGGTGTGAAGTAGTTTTTCTCAGCTGGAATTTCAGGTCCTGAGAGCAAAGCAGATAGCTTCAGTGTGCATGAGCATTGGTGTAGTAAGAGTGAGTGGTGTCCCTCCCTGCGTGTGCACACCTCCTCCCCTTCCCTGTACCTTTTTAACTTCTCTGGTACGAAACCTGGAAGTGACGTCGCAGAGAGTGCCAATGTGGGCAACAACCTTGCACTGGGAAAGGCAAGAGGAGCGGGGGGTGGAAGGAGAGGAGGAGGGATGCTGCGCCCTTAGGAAGACCATCCCTCGCCTTTTCTATGCCACTGGCCATGAGCCTTGTGCTCTGAATGCTGATGCTGGGTAAGTAATTCCAGTCTGTGTGAAGGGCTGGCTGGTTTGCTGGACTTTTTTCTTTCCAGCCATGAAAGGTCTGTAGGTGCTTCCTGGCTTCGTACTGCACCACATGTGGCTTTACTGAACACTCGGAAGCTACCAGCAGATCCAGGCTTGGCAAAGTCAAGTTTCAGTGATCAGTGTCAGAGGAAATCTGTACTTTTAATTTGGCAAGAAGGAAAAGAGCAGAGTACACGCTAAAGGTCTTGTAATTACCTCATCCTGATTGTGGCCTGGCTTGTGTAGTTTTTCATTTTTGAAAGAGAACTGAAGACTCATAGTTCAGAAAGTTTATTGTCCAGTCAGGTGAAATACTCTCCTCCTTGGGTATAATGTATAAATTCAAACAGATAAGATGTTCAATTGCCTCCCTATGTGCCGGATCCTCCTTGTAGGATTCTCTCTGCTGCAGAGCAGTGATATTGGTATGAATTCCCTGTAAAGGGAAGTGGGAGACATTGTAGTGTCACTGGTCTAGTGCCATTGGCAGAGGCTGGAAAACCCATTTTAAAATCAGCTCAAGAATTGTGCATCATATAGTTTTATAGTTTATTATTTATATTCTGCTTTTCAACAAGGCAGATTACAACCAAATGTACATAATTATAATGCACTTTGCTGAGTAGTAGGAGATTTCAGCTTGCAATTCTGAAAGACCCAAGGCAGATAAAACTTTAGAGCAGGGGGGTCCAACCTTTTGGCTTTCCTGGGCCGCATTGTCCGGAAAAAAATTTTCTGGGGCTGCGCAAACGCTGCAGCAAGACAGAAGAAGGAGCCGGCAAGAAGGTAAACACCCGGGCAGCAAAGGACCGGGGCTGCACAAAATACTTCACGGAGCCGCAAGTTGGACACTCCTGCTTTAGAGGTTCACGTAAGCACTGCATCATCCAATTTGTGCAGAAGTAGTTAGTTAACATCACAGGATACAGATATGTGGACATTGAAAGCCATTGCTGACACACACAAGTCTTGCTGATAAGACTGCATGGGATACATATGCAAAGACTTCATTACCTTTTTTCCCCACAGATGCATCTTTATTCATTCTGTAATGTTATCCCATTTAAAATATTATGCAGAACTTTGACTGGTGAAGAGAGGAATCCGATACCAATTTGTGGATGGGGTGCTGCAGCCATATAATATCCAAAGAATAGGGGTTCTTTCTTACAGGCCCTTCAGTATAGTGAGCTTGATTGTCTGTAATCAGAAACTGCACAAGACCAATTGCTTGTACTCACCTTTGGAGTTGTTTTACTGTGGACAGCAAAATACTGAGTTGCCAGCTGACTATTGACCCCCCCCTAAGATTCTATTTAGTTTGATTTCATGTATACTAAATTCAGTTTTAACTTGTTTGTGTTAGGTTTTTAAAGGACTTTTATTTCTAAAGCTTACTGTGTTCTATCGGGCATTACTGTGCACTAGTTTCATGTGGCCCACAGGTACAAAACAGGGCATGCAGCGTTTAGCGCATGCTAATATCTGTTAGCACACATTACGCTTTATTTATTGATTTATTTACCATCATTTTGAAGAAATTCAATGAAGGTAGTGTACAGTGAGGAGAAAAAGTTTGTGAACGCCACTATTCTGTGCAAATTTCAGTGCAAGAAACACTCAGAGGTACAAACAATCCAAGAAACATTTTTTTAAATGAAGTACATGCACAAAAATACTGTAGTTGTTGACTAGTCCAAAATTAATCCAAATAAGCAAAGTTTGTGGCTGTTAAAGCCTTTTTTCAGTATTTTGAGTGCTGTCTTTTGTTGTCGAGTACAGCTTGGATTTGGGCAGGCATCGAATGGCATAGCTGCTGGCAGTATTACGGTGTGAACTGAGTTATCCACACCTGTTTTATTTTGTTCTTCAGATCTTCCAGTGATGTTGGATGCATGTCAGCCATAGTTCTCTTCATTATCACCCATGCATTCTTGATTGGATTGAGATTGGGAGAGTTTCCAGGCCAGGGAGCCAATAAATAATATCCAGATGACGCTATCCATGCTTTAACTGCTTTAGTTTAATGGCATGGTGTTCCATCATGCTAAAAATGATTGGTACCATGTATGGACATGAATACTGGTAACTTGTCTTTCAAAATCTGCAGGTAAACTGGTCCCGTCATGGTTGTGTTTCTAAGCATCATCCAGATTCCAGCTCATCTATGTGCCGAAATTGCACCCCAAACCATCACTTTTTCTCACTGCTTTACTGTAGGCACCACATTTTGCATTGTACCTTTGTTTTGCAGGTCTTCAAACCCTCCCAGTGTAATTCTTAAACTGAGTGAAGGTGGTTTCATCACTAAACATCACTTTTTCCCAATCTGCAGACTTCCAGCTTTTGTATTTGTTGCAAAACTGAAGACGATCAGCAATGTTCTTGGCAGACAAAGGTTTTTTTGCTGGACGACATGACTTCAGACCACCATCAAACAATCTGTGTCAAATTGTCCATCTGAAGGTGAGATGGTAAGCGAAAACAGAGTCGGATGGCATTGATACGAGGAGATAACTTTGCAGTCATTACACTTTTCTGATCATCCCAGCTGGTTGATGCATGAAGACGACCACTCCGTTGCCTGGAACGAAAGGATTCAGTATGTTTCATACGTTTCAAGCATAGCATGCACCACTCCAAGTGAAATTTTGATTGATAATGCAATTCTGCGATATGAGAAACCTTCGTTTCGTAATGCAGTAATCTGTGCCCGGGTTTCAGGACTGAGTTCTGCTCCTTTTGGCATATTTCTGCAAAAAAAACAAACAAACTAAAATATAATAAATTTTAAAAGAAAACACATTTGTATCCAAAAACATCCGAAATCTCAATTAAGATTGGCGGAAATACAATTACTGTGTGTTCTTTACAGTTCACAGTTATTTAATTAATTATTAGAAATAAAAATTATTAGAGAACATAAAAACATAAGCAGTGCCTCTGCTGGGTCAGACCAGAGGTCTATCATGCCGAGCAGTCTGCTAACGTGGCGGCCCTTCAAGTCCAGACCTGTTACATAACCCTCTGTCTATACCCTTCAATCACCTTTTCCTTCAGAAAGTTGTCCTATCCCTTCTTAAACTCCAATACCGTACCCTGTCCTATCACACTCTCTGGAAGCGCATTCTAGGTGTCCACTACCCGTTGGGTGAAGAAGAACTTCCTAGCATTGAAGTTTCAAGTTTATTTGAATTTGATGTTTCTCTTATTATAATCTAAGCGAATTACATTTAAAAAAAAAAGATTTAACATATAACATTAAAATATATAATACTACATAAAAAAAAGGGGCGGCGAAAGACTGACAATACGGACAAACTAAGATACATTAGGAAAAAACAAAAGGAGGTAAAGTTACAAATTGTTGTTTCCCGTAGGGGAGAAAGAGAGGTTGTAGTAGGGAGGGTAAAACATTTGGATTGGGATATTGCTAATAGAGAAGTACCCGATTTTAGATCGTAGAGAAATGGTTAATTTTAGAGATTAAATGTAGTTTTGAAAAGAAAAGTTTTTAAATTAGTTTTAAATAGGTTGAGATCCTTAATTTCTCTAATATATAAAGGAAGAGTATTCCAGGTAAGAGGTGCCATGACTGAAAAAATGTCATGACATCTAGTTCCTATTACTTTCAATGAAGGGACCATAAGCAACCCTTGTGAATCAGATCGGAGGGAGCGATTTGAAGTGTGAGGTATTAGAAGCCGATCTATGAATTGTGGTTCATTGGTGGATATTGTTTTAAACACTAGTAATGCTATTTTATATGTTGTTCGTTGATTGATGGGCAGCCAATGTGATTTTATTAAAAAAGGAGTTACATGGTCGTATTTCTTCCCTTTGTGAATTATTTTAATAGCGGTATTTTGCATTATTTGTAGGCGTCTTTTTTCTTTTTGGGTGATATTTAACAGAAGTGAATTACAATAATCTAATTTGGATATTATAAGAGAGTGTATTAAGATGTTTAGGGATTGTGGTTCTAAATATTTAGACATTGAGCGGATTAAGCGCAGACGATAAAAACAGCTTTTAACTATATTGCTAATATGCTCTTGATAAGAAAATTTGTCATCAATTATTACTTCTAGTATCTTTAATGATGTTACTAATTCAATAGTTGTATTATCTATTGAGAAAGGGATAGAGAGTTTTAATCCTTGTTTTGATGGGAAGAGTAAAGCCTTTGTCTTTGATATATTGGTTCTGAATCTGTCCCCTCTCAATTTTTCTGAATGCCCTCTCATTCTTGTAGTTTTCGAAAGTTTGAAGAATCTGTCCCTCTCCACTTTCTCTATATCCTTCAAGATCTTGTAAGTCTCAGTTATGTCCCCTCTAAGTCTCCACTTCTCCAGGGAAAAGAGCCCCAGTTTCTCCAGTCTTTCAGCGTATGAAAGGTTTTCCTTACCTTTTATCATACGTGTCACTCTCTGCTGAACCCTCCTGAGTATCGCCATATCTTTATTTAGGTACGGCGACCAATATTGGACGCAGTACTCCAGATGCAGGCGCATCATCGCCCAATACAATGGCAGGATAACTTCTTTCGTTCTGGTTGTAATACTCTTCTTAATTATACCTAGCTTTCTTAGCTGCCGCTGCGCACTGTGTCAACGGCTTCATTGTCTTGTCCACTAATACCCCCAAGTCCCTTTCTTGGGTGCTCTCACTCAATAACAGCCCTCCCATTGTGTAGCTGTACCTCAGGTTTCTGTTTCCTACGTGCAAGACCTTATATTTCTCTACATTGAACTTCATCTGCCATCTTGTTACCCACTCCCCTAGTTTGTTCAGGTCCCTTTGTAGTCCTGGCCCCATTAAATAGTTTGGTGTCTGCAAATTTTATTATTTCGCACTTCGTCCCTGTTTCTAGATCATTTATGAATACATTGAATAGCAGTGGTCCAAGCATTGACCCCTGTAGAACACCACTCGTGACCCTCCTCCAGTCCAAGTAGTGGCCCTTCACTCATAGAAACATAGAAAGATGACGGCAGATAAGGGCCATAGCCCATCAAGTCTGCCCACACCATTTACCCACCCTCTTAAGTCTACTGACCCCTAAAGTACAATAATTATACTGTCATTCTACTGACCCGCCAATTCAAGTCCTAGTGACCCTATCCCTTGGCATGACCTCGTAGGGATCCCACATAGGTATCCCATTTGTTTTTGAAGTCTGGGATGCTGCGTGCCTCGACCACCTGTACCCTCTACTTCCTACCCGCCAATCAATTCCTGTTCCATCTGTGTACATCTCCTTCCACCCCATGGTTCTTCAGTTTCTGAAGTAGGCGTTCATGGAGGTACCTTGTAAAAGGCTTTTTGGAAGTCTAAGTTGTACGATGTCTATGGAATCCCCTTTGACCATCCGTTTGTTAATTTCTTCGAAGAAGTGCAATAAGTTCGTCAGGCACGATCTTCCCCTGCAAAAGCCATGTTGGCTTGTTATCATGAGTTTATTCCTTTGTAGATGCTCCTCGATGCTATCTTTTATCAGTGCTTCCGCCATTTTTCCCGGAGAAATTATTAGTAAATACCACAAAATATTATTAGTTACGTATATAAGCAACATAGGCAAACACCTACAAATGTGAACAGTAATTATTGTAGTATGAATTTTTCAGAAATGCTAGCATCAACAAATTTCAAGTTTATTAATTTTTAATATACCGACCATCAACTGGTATCTAGCCGGTTTACAATAAAATGATAAAATAAGAATAGGAGAAATGCTTATAAATAGTAATACTTATAAGAAAGAGGGGATGTGTACATAGAGGACATTTAACAGTAACAAACATGATGGTGAGGTTAGAAAAGAGGTGAGGGGAGTAAGAGTACATTATTAGTGGTGAAGAAGAAGAAAAAAAAAAGGGTTGAAGGGAAAAGGAAAGAAAAAGGGGGAAAACATTAGGGATGGGATCGCTTCTTAAAAGCGGTTGGCTAACTTGATGATGAAGGGTGTTCTGATGGGTTTAGTCCAGATTTCTTCGAAAAACACTGAACTATCACAATGTTTATATAGAAACATGCTTTCAAGTAAACAAACATTTACTGAAGAACACTGGGAAATAAAATAGACCATTATAGCCTTAGTTTCCTTAGCACATTTGCGAGATGTATAACTCCTGGCAGGGTGTTCACAAACTTTTGCTCCCCAGTATATAGCAAGAATATGCTGGACGTAGACAATAGGCAATTACAGCAGACAGAAATATTCAAACCTGGCATAATATGCTTTTTACAATGTCAATACTATACACATCAAAATCTCATAAGTGGAGGTATACTGTAACATAAATAAGATGAAGATCATGAACACGGAAAATGATGAAGATTTTGAGTTTGAAGGCGATAGAATAGAAGTTGTAAAGCATTTAAATCTTCTTGGCTCTTTTGTAAACAAAGAAGCAACTAGCATTGAGGAAATACTCTGCAGAATAGCACTTGATTGCTCTTCAATGAAGACTCTCGACAAAGTATTCAAAGGCAAGGAGGTAACACTCCAAACGAAGATCAGATTTGTCCACACACTCATTTTCTCAGTGATCAGTTACAGATGTGAAAGCTGGACACTATGGAAACAAGACAGAAAGAAGACTGACTCATTTGATCTTTGGTGGTAGAGAAGGGTTTAATGCATGCCATGGACCGCCAGAAGAACTAATAAATCAATTCTGGAAGAGATCATACCGGCTGAATCACTTGAAGCCCAAATGATTAAGTTACGACTGTCTTATTTTGGTCAGAAGAGAGAGATCACTGTAGAAGGACATCATGTTTGGGAAGATCGAAGGAACCAGACAAAGAGGGTGACCTGCAACCAAGATGGCTGGACACGTTGAAAAAACCATGGGGATAAAGTTGGAGGACCTTTCCAAACTAGCACAAAAACAATTTCTTTTTAGATCCGCAATTTATCAAATTGCTAGGACTTGAGCAAAAGTTGAAGGCACCTAACAACAATATTATAACATACAGAGTAACAGACATTGCATAGAAAGCAAGGGTGACTAACATGAGAAATTACACGTGAAGTCAGCAAGTGTGCGTGAAAATGATTTCAGCTGGAGCAGCTGTGGCTATCCAAGTCCTGCTACAGTATGTGCAGCTGATGTTAGCCATCTGGTCAGTTACTTCTTCCATTAAAGGCTTGGGAGAAGAGCCAGGCTTTCAAGGAAAGCTTTTCTAAAACAATGCTTCAAAGTGCGGTGGCTGCTCTGGAGGAGGCTTCTTGGGAAGTATCATATCAGGTGATTTCCTTTGGAGAAGGTGTGGTTAGGGATGCGCCTTGGGAAGAATTTGAGTAACTTCAGAGGTGTTTAGAGGGAGATCTGTTCTTCCAATACTCTAACTCATTTTCTTTAAAGGCCTCGAAGATGGATGGGATGGGACTTGATATACTGCTTTTTCTGTGTGTTTTGCATATTTTAGACAGAGTTTTACATTTAGTCATGTATTACACTGGGAACCAGTGAAGTTTTTGCAGAAATGGTGTGAAGTGATCATGTCGCTCGCAAACTTATATTGGTTTTACTGTAGTATTGTGAATTGGTTGACACTGACTCCAAACTAATGCAATGCTGTGTCTTGATTTCATCTGTTTTGCCACTGGGTAGTGGTGGTGATCAGCTTTAAAAGTAATTGAGTCAATGTATTACTTAGAGGTAGTTTTATGGATATGAGCACTAGGAGGTTTGTTTAGTTTTATGTGTACAGGAGTCCCTGGGTTAAGAATGTCCAACTTATGGCAGATTTGTATTATGAGCCAGGGTCCTACCTCTCCCTGTGCCAATGCGCCCCTTCTTCCTCTCTTCATTTCCCAGCGTGCCCCTCCTCCTCCCTTCCATATCCCAATATGCCCGTGGTCGTCCTTCCATCTGTTCTGCATCCCAAATTGATGTCTCCCTCCCATGGGTGTTCACCTCCTCTGGCTGGTTCCCTCCTCCCAACCGCAGTTCTCTTCGCAAAGCCACGGCCATGGTTTCTACATGTGGCTAACCCGGAAGCCTTTTCTCTGATATCAGAGGGAAGGCTTCCGGGTCAGCTATGGTCCACATGTAGGAACTGCTGCCGCAGCTTTGTGAACAGAAGTGCATCTGGGAGGAGGGAGCTAGCCAGAGGAGGTAAACACCTGCAGGAGGGAGGGAGGCATGAATTTGGGATGCAGAACAGAGGGAGGAACAATGAGGGGCTCATTGGGACAGGAAGAGAGGAAGAGGGGGCATGTTGACACAGAAGGAAGGCAGAGAGCACAAACTTTGGTCAAAGGATGGAAGAAAGGACGGAGGGAGCATGAACTTGGGACACGGAGGGAGAGAGGGGAATATGAACTTGGGACTTAGGGTGGAATAATGGAGGGAGTGAGGGAAAGAGATACTGAGATGGGGAGGGAATAAAAAGGAAGAATTGTTGGGCATGGGTGTCTGAGTGAGAGGGAAAGAGATATGGTGCCCATGGAGAAATGAAGAAAGCGTTGAATTTTTGGACATAGGGAGAGAGAGAGATGAGAGGGAGAAATGTTGGATGTGTTGGTGAAGAGGGAACAGTGGGACTGTGAAGAACAAAAATAAGTGTAAACCTCCTCCTTTCTTTTCTTTCTATTTAAACTACAGTACTTTATTTTGAGGACTGTTTCTTTAATGTTTGATGTTTTTATAGACTGTATACTGTACAGGATCCGAGTTACATACATAGAAACATAGAAGATGACGGCAGAAAAGGGCTACAGCCCATCAAGTCTGCCCACTCTGCTTACCCACCCCCTGTCTATGCCCTAGTGACCCAATTTCCTTATCTTGACCCTCGTAGGGATCCCACATGGGTATCCCATTTATTCTTAAAGTCTGGCACGCTGTCTGCCTCGATCACCTGCACTGGAAGCTTGTTCCAATGATCAACCACTCTCTCTGTGAAGAAATACTTTCTGGTGTCGCCATGAAATTTTCCGCCCCTGAGTTTGAGCGGGTGCCCTCTTGTGGCCGAGGGTCCCTTGAGAAAGAAAATATCATCTTCCACTTCGACACGTCCCGTGAGGTACTTAAATGTTTCGATCATGTCTCCCCTCTCCCTACGTTCCTCGAGAGTGTAGAGCTGCAATTTGTTCAGTCTCTCTTCAACTTAAGAACAGTTTATAAAATGGAACTTGTTCTTAATCCGGGGACTGCCTGTATATGTCTTTTTTGAATGTTTTAATTATTTTATATATGTTTTACTGTACTCCACATGGGCTATAGGTAATAGAAAAGAAGGATATGAGGATGGTCTCCATTCCATAACTGGGTCTGAATCCAGTTTGACACACAGACTCTTCTATCAGTTTTCCTAAGTATGAGATCTTGGATACTAATCAGTAACTTTCAAGTTTGTTCTGGTAGAGGTTTATCCTGGTGGACTGTCCTTTTTTAACGATGTTGGTATTTGCCCATTAATGAAAACCAAAAAAAGCAGAGATGACCAAGGTAATCACGCTGGCAGCTAAACGTTAATCAAAGTCCTAAGCATACATGGATTTACCAATAAACAGAGAAGGCCTTTTCAGGATTTTGTCAAGACCCTCCTCTGTTTTTGGGTTAAAGTAGAGGTCTCAAAGTCCCTCCTTGAGGGCCGCAATCCAGTCGGGTTTTCAGGATTTCCCCAATGAATATGCATGAGATCTATGTCCATGCACTACTTTCAATGCATATTCATTGAAATCCTGAAAACCCGACTGGATTGCGGCCCTCAAGGAGGGACTTTGAGATCCCTGGGTTAAAGGGACCCATATGTCTGTTTAAGGAGAGGGCAAATTTGTGTGGCCGTGGATTGTGTTGTCTGTGATGTACGTAATTAAGTCTTATTTTACATTTCTTACGCAGTGCATGTTTTTATTATTTTGAGTGCAATTTGTCAGTCACTCAGAATTTTAAGATGTGCATTATAAAAACTTTTTAACCAATAGACAAATGGCAGCTTCTTCTGAATGGTGGTGTGATTGAGTCGTCAGTCTCCATTGTGAGAGAACTGAAATTCCCGCCAGCTTTAGCTGACCCACAGACCAGAAGAGCTGACTCCGGGTTTGTGGAGTAGTAACGTATAGGGCTATGCAAGAGCCATTGGGCCAGCTCACAAAATTATTTCTAGCATAAATTGTGATCAGTATTTCTGGTGCAATTAGAGGGCAGCAGGGTTCCAGTAACTGAAGCAATATATTTCTGGCTTTTGGATAAGGAGGCAATGCTATCACACTCACATTCACTGATGAAGTGCTGAGAGTTTTTTTTTTATATAACTGTTCTTAGTAGCCTTTCTACGGTGGAATTTTCCTCCAATAGTCTGGAAGTGATTTGAACATTTTTCGTGAAATACATTCTCAGGAAAGATGGCCCAGCTCATATTTCCAAAAACACTGACCATTCTTTACTGGACAAATTTTCTATAATGATTTCTTTTACTCAGGGTAATCAAAAAAAAAAAAAAAAAGGGTACAGGATTGGAAAGAAGGACGAGGAGAGATAGAGTCCAGGCTGGTGACCCAGCTTTTTACTCTGCATCTCCCTCCCACGAATGGTTGAACAGAGTTAAACAGTTCTTCTTCATCCAAGCAAAGATGTATGGATTTGAATGACACGTGCACATAGCACTTCCTTAAGTGTTTTTTACTGTACATGTGGATATTGTGCTCTAATGCAGAGTGGCACCGTTGTTTGAAGTGCATTTGGTCCAAGAACCATTATAACTGTCAACACTCAGAAATCCGAGCTCTAAATGGCATGACGTACTAGTTGGGATTGAACAGCAGGCTTTCACAATATCTTTATTTTTCACATTTGAAGCTGAGCTGGAAATAGGTCTGGCAAGGAAAATAAAGGACAGATCGATGATGGATAGTTTGAAATTGTAAACAGTTCAGAAATGACCTCAAAACCACATTGACCATGTTCAGAAAAGCAAGAGGATTTCTGTTCCTTGAGCCCAATCACCACTTATCTTTTGTGCTCCTTAAAGTATTTTCAAATAATGAAAATATGCATTTTTTATATGAAAAGTTCAAGTGCAAAACTTGGGAGAAAATTTGCTCCTAGATCACAACTTTCATATATGGTAAATTTTGCTTAAAAATGATGAAATTCTTTGAAATTAAAGCAGGTTTTCTCTTGCCCTAGTGAAAGTTGTTTATCAAGGAGTCTAGAAATAAAACCATGAGTCTTATAGTTATATATTTTAATAAAAAGGATACACAACAAAAGAGGCATGCAAGATGTCTGAATCACCAAGAGACAATAATTTTCATTATAGCAACATGTCCAGTAAAGTCCAACCAAAGTTACCTGATTAGGGAGCAGATCTCTCTGATTATGTTCCAACTAGGATCCCAGTTTCGGCTTTGCCTTCTTCAGTGGACTAACAAGTAACTCAGCAAAACTTGATCAATAATTAGTGGATTATGTCAGCATTGTCTCATTGCAAACGCGCTGAAACTGGGATTTATCATATTTGTGATGAGATTTAAATTGTAACGAGAGAAATATTTGGTATTTTATTTTAACGCAAAATGCCTTTTTTTAGGGTTTCAATGCTTGTTTTTTATTAATCCACCCTGCTCTCCTGCCTGCATAAGGGTATATTTCCATTAAATAGTGTTACTCAACCATTCTGCCAATATGGCACATTATATAATTTATTTTATGTAAGCTGCTCTAGGGTCTTAAGTTATCATGGTAGGGTATGAATGGGAGACCTGCATTCATAAGTGCTCCTATGTTTGGATCAGACTGAGTTCCCACCAGAGAAAATTGTAAATATTAAACTGATAAAAGACGATTAAATATCACTTGCCATTGGTCTATTCTTGCAAAGAGCCTTAGATGCTAATTAAAAAGCAGGGGGGATAAGAGGGTTCTGTGAGAAACTCCCCATGGCATATTCCTCCAGAAATATTTGCTGTATCCTTCCTTGCAAGAAAAGACAACCCATATTCAAATCACATCTCTGAAACCAACTGCCTCCAGAAGATTGTCCCAAATGTACAAAAATAAAAGCTCTTGACTCTTAGAACATGTGGATGTTGGCAGAACCCGCTAACAAGGCTCACATAAGACCCATGAATTATTTTGAACCATTTGTTTCTTTTGTGGTTTACTCAGAAAGAGTAGTTCTGGCCATCGTTAAAAATATGGGACTGTCCAGGAACATTCTCGACAGCTTTAATGAGATTTGCGTTTGGAAACTGAAGGACTGTGTTCCAGTGGATTGAACAGGCAAATTGTGGAATGGCTGAGAAAAATGTATTTTCAAACCAGCCAAGAAAGTGAAGTAGAAGTGATTGTTGACGTTATTTGATAGAACGGGGCCTCTGTTCTCCCTTTGGTGTGCTTCAACATCGTCAAGTTCTCTTGAAAGATGAATAAAGTTGCTTGCACAGAAACTGTGAAATAATATCCTGAACGGATGAAAACAAAGCCTGGCCCTATCCCTTCCCTTCCCAGAACAGTATCTCAGTGTACACCCAAATTGATTATAATTCAGTTTGAAAGTTGATGGGTGCCACTTCCCATCCTTAAGCCTTCTCTGAGTGTCTATTTCCTGACCGACTTTATCTTGTGAGCAGGATCAGAAATAGTCCTGAAAACAGTTTATTACGGTAAAAGAAAGCTAGAGCTGTTCCCTTTTCCCCCTCCTAGTAACAGTGCTGGTCTTGAAGGAGCAGATTGTCTTGTGCTGCTGATTTAGTTTGATTTTGCAGAAATTAATTATTCTCTCCTTGCATGTCATTCGTGAAGTGGTATTAGAGCTTTCTGGGCAGCAAACATCTGTGTGATTCTCTGCTATGTTTGGAGTGGCTGTGTTCAGAAGAAAAAATCTGGAAGCTCCAAGTTTGGTTTCACATTTTCATTCCATTTATTGCTGCGTTTGCTTTCATAGTCTCTCATTTAATCAAACGTTGAAATAGTTGGACACTTAACTGCTATAGACAGTTGCAAACCAATCAAACATATTTGCTTGGAGCCTGATCTAGTTAATAAATTGAAACAGAACATAGCAGTGAATGAATTTCTATAGTGATTTCCATGGAAACTGCATAAGAGAGCACTTGACATTCCCAAAGGTTTAGTTTGGTTTGCTTTGGTTGAGCAGCATGTTTCATGCATTTGGATTGCATGAAGGAAAAAGAGCTCCAATGCCAATGGAGAGACTGAGGCACAGTGATTGTTGGTCATATGATTTCTCTTGGAATAACCAGGTGGAGAAAGCCATGCACTTTGAAATGGAGGGAATACAGATAAAGGTCATGGATTTGATATACTGCCTAACCAACAAAACCTGCAGTAAAAGGTCAAAACCAAAACTGGGTGCAGGAATTCATTTGAAATGCAAATTTCTTAAAACCACATATAAAACAATTACATAGGCTACAATAAATGTATCCAAAAACTGGTCCTAATGTTCATGTGGACCGATCCCAACACGGTCCGTGTTTCGAAGAAACACTCCTTCCTCAGGAGTTCTACAAAAGATAGTATTTTCAACAAATATAAGTGTGAATATGAATAACATAATGCGAATGGCATGATATACCAAAATAATATGGTATCTTTGATGTAAGACTTTGCTTTGGATACCTGATCTTTCAGATAAAAGTCCACAAAATCAGATAAATGCTCTAAAAGAGAGCCTATACCTGACAAGATGGGACAGCCAGGGGGAGCAGTCATTCTCTTGTGGATTTTTGGAACAAAGTATATCACAGGTGTAACAGGATACTCCTGGCGCAAAAAAAAGAATTCCTTATCTGTTATAACGCTTGTAACAAAATATGATGAATAACCTCAAAAATTTCCACAGTCAGATCAAGTTGTAAATTAGTGCTGCCCGATTCAGGAAAAAAAAATTTGGTTTGATTCGATTCAGCCTAAGTTTATTATTATTCCAAGTTTATTATACAATTTGATTAATCGCCTAATCTATATTCTAGGCGATATACAAAATAGTACAAATATATAAAAACATAGGTAAATTATTACATAGACAAATAATATTTCAAAAACAAACAATATAGAAACAATAGGAAAGTTCTTTAAAGGTTACAATCTGTATCAAGTTCAGGATATAAGAATAACAACATTAGGAGGGAAGACGAACATAAGGAGAAGGAAATATAAAATAAAGAGGGATAGTAGAATCGTTTATTCACTAAAAGCATCATTAAAAAGGAAACTTTTAAGCTTAATCTTGAATTTGTCTAAGTTCTTTTCTTCTCTTATATAGAGAGGGAGATCATTCCAAGACTGGGGGGCAGTCACTGAAAAAATAGTAAGACGTCTCGTATTAATGACTCTCAATGAGGGAATGGCCAATAAATGTTGATCCTGAGATCTCAGTGTAAGGAATTAAAACTCTAAAAATGAAAGCGGGGGTTTGAAATGTTAATGATTTAAAAGTAAGCAAACATATTTTATATAAGATGCGGTGTGCAACAGGGAGCCAGTGTGATTCTTTAAGTAAGGGTGTGACGTGGTCGAATTTTTTTGCTTTATGAATTATTTTAATAGAGGCGTTCTGTATAATTTGAAGACGTCTGATTTCTTTTTGGGACAAGCCCTTAAATAGGGCATTACAATAATCTAGTTTGGAGATAACTAGAGAATGTATTAGAATATTTAGGGATTTTGTGCATAAGAACTTGGCGACGGAACGAATTTGTCGCAATCTAAAGAAAGTAGATTTAACCACATTGCTTATGTGATCGTGGTATGATAATTTATTGTCAAATGTTATTCCTAGGATCTTAATATTTTGGTGCAACTGCAATGGAGTGCCATCAATGGAAATTGGAATAAGCGGTGTGCTACAGTCCTTCCATGGAAAGAGCATCACACTGGTTTTATGAATATTTAATGATAGTTTATTAACATCCAGCCAATGATGAATTTGATCCTACTGAATTGGTTTTCGATTCGATTCGATTTTCCTGCCCAATTGGGTGGGTTGTTTTTTTTTTTTTTTTTTTTCCCAAACATCCTGGTGGGTTTATTTTATAGTCTCTTCACCCCCTTTGGCTTCTCCTAACCACACTGGCACTGTGGTGTAAACAAAATAAACAAACAAAAAAGAGTTTTCCTCTCTCTGTTAAATCCTAGCTCACGTTTGCGGTCTAACACCAGTTCTGGCAGGATACACATTTCAAATCTGACATATTATAATTACAAAATGGAAAATAAAATTAGTTTTTCTACCTTTTGTTGTCTGGTCATTATTCAAATCTTGTTGGTCCCAGGCTCTGGTTTTCTTCTGATAACTTGCTTGCCAGGGTCCTCTTCTTTCTCCGTTCTAACCATCCATCTGCCATTTCTGTCCTCCCCTTCCGTTTCCCTTCCCTCCTCCGGAGGTCTAACATCTTTCTTTTTTTTCATCTCCATCCACAGACCCACCTTTTCTTAACTACCCTTTCATCCAGCATCTCTCCCTTTCTTTTCCTAACTATCCTCCTATCCAGTATCTCTATCCCTCCCTTCACACCATCCCTTGTGTCCAACTTCTCTCCCTTTCTGTTCCTTCCCTCCCTAAATCCCATCGTCCATCATCTCTCTCCCTCTCCTCTATTTTTAGACCCATTATTTCTTCCTCTCCCAAAGTCCGGCATATGCACATCTCTTTGAACCCCCCCTTCCCTCCCTCCGTGTACTTCTACACCAAGGTCCCCCTCCCCTGAAGGTCTGTCCCCCCCCCCCGTGAAGGCCTGCACCTCCCCCCTGAAGGCCTGTACCCCCATCCCTGAAGGCCTTTTCCCTCCCTTAAAGGCCTGTTCCCCCCTTGAAGGCCTGTCCCACCCCCTGAAGGACTGCCCCCCCAAGGCCTGCCTGTCCCCCCCCTTAAAGGCCTGTTCCCCCCTTGAAGGCCTGTACCCCTCCAAGGCCTGTCCCACCCCCTGAATGACTGCCTCCCCCAGGCCTGCCTGTCCCCCTTTGGAAGGCTTGTCCCCCCCCCCTCCAAAGGCCTGTTACCCGTTAAAGACCTGTTCACCCCTTGAAGGCCTGCAACCCCCCAAGGCCTGTACCACCCCCCCCCCCCCCCGAAGGACAGGTGCCCCCAAAGGACTGCGCACCCCCCCCAGGAAGGCCTCCGTGTTCCCCCTGGCCTCCCCGAACTGTTTACCTTACAGCTTCAGCCGAAGATTGCGGTTACAGCTCTTTGCACTGCAGTGCTTTGAGCTGTTTCCTTTGCTGCGGTCCCGCCCCTCCTCTGACGTCGGGGCCCAAATTTGCAGATGGATTCCAGGTGGAAGGTTTGTGTAAACCAGTGGTCTCAAACTCAAACCCTTTGCAGGGCCACATTTTGGATTTGTAGGTACTTGGAGGGCCTTAGAATAAAGAGTTAATGTCTTATTAAACAAATGACAATTTTTCATGAGGTAAAACTTTTTCTAGTTTATAAATCTTTCCTTTTGGCTTAGTCTTAATAATAAAAATGTAATTTATAGCTAAAGAGACATATGATCAAGAAACTGTTTTATTTTACTTTTGTGATTATGATAAACATACCGAGGGCCTCAAAATAATACCTGGTGGGCCGCATGTGGTTCCCGGACCGCGAGTTTGAGACCACTGGTGTAAACCCTGTTATACATGCCCTTCTACAGCGTGGTCTTGGAAAAAGAGTTTCAGATTATATTTCCTGACAAATTTGTACATGCTAACCCTGGTGTCTAGAGGGTTATAATTAGTGAAAGGAACAAAAGAAAGCCCTTTTGATAATATTGATATTTGTCTGTGTGACAAATTGAAAATGTTGACACTCACTGTCATGTTTTCGGAAGGTGCCTCCCCCTGGTCGTCCGGCCTCCTCTGCCACAGGCTGGCCCTTGAAAATTTACTGGTGCTGCATGGGTAATCCCTGGCCCTGAATCACCGGAGCTCTGATCGTCCCCTGCAGAGGCACTGGATGTTTGGGCATATGTGGGTTTCTTGAGTTGGCGAATGCCCATTCCGGTTCATCCAGGGGTATACAAAACCCCTGATGTAATCACCTTCATCACGCTTAAACTTGCTGATTTTAGTTTTCCTGATGTTGTTTTAAGTTTCTCTTATTGATCCGCAAATTCCTCTGGCGGCTCATGACGTTGGTCTGCAGTAACTTTTTCTTGATATTCCGATTGATAATTAACCAGATAATTAAGGTATAAAAATTGCGAGTGTCCCTTTGGTTTTTGATGAGTTATCACTCCATCAGGACACATTTTGTTTAATATCTTTACCTAGTAGTATGACTAGAAGTAGGTGCTATGTTTTCCTTGTGTCCTCTCTTATGCATCTACACGGGGTCAAGAATAAATGAACCACTTACAGTATTTCAAAACACTTTGCAATTGTTTAAACATTTAGTAGAACCTTTGAAATCAGATTAAGAGAATAGTTTTTTTTTCTTATAAGTTGTGTTCAAAGTGTTCTCTTTAAACTGTGACACATTTGCAAAGCCTTCAACGCCACTGGGCTGTTGTCTCTATGAATTTTGGGATTTCATTCATTATAAGCTCAGTTATTTTGCGAGTTCAATTCACTGCAGCTCCATCCTGTTGAAAAATAAAATACAGTGGCACCTTGGTTTGCGAGCATAATTCGTTCAAGAAGCATGCTCGTAATCCAAAGCACTCGTATATCAAAGCACATGTCCTCATAGAAAATAACTGAAACTCGGACGATTCATTCCACATCTCAAAAACTGGTATGGATAGTAAGTAGACGCAGAAGAGGGAGGGTTAAGTGACTTTACCCAGAATCACAAGGATCTGCAGAGGAAATTAAACCCAATTCCTTAGCCAAAAGGAGCCGGAACAAATGAGACCGACTACTGTACCTCCCTCATCGCCTGCCTCACTTCCTTCACTTCTAGTTTCTGTAGCGTTTCACCTGCAGTCCAGGAATTAGCAGTCCTCCGTGAAGCGTCACCAATGAGCTGGCTGCAAGCATCTCTGCCTCTAATAACCACAGATCCTCCCTCGGGGTCCTTTATTGTCAGTGGTAGCCTTTTAGCAACCCAACACCCGTCTGAGTTCAGGAAAGCGCAGGATTTGCCCTGTTTATAATAACTAATAATAATAACTTTATTCTTGTATACCGCATTACCATGGAAGTTCTATGAACTGATTTGGTGGAGGTGGGCACCAGGGTGGAGGTTGTGGAGATGCAGCTGGATAGCTGTGAGGATAATGTGACCGGGGTGCAAAGATCCTTGGAAACTGCCTCTGCTGATTATCAAATCCTCCTGGACAAAGTTGAGGACCTGGAGAACCGCACCCGGCGTAATAATTTGAGGGTGCGGGGCCTACCGGACTTACCTGAGTTTAAAGATGTGCGTGCTACTACTATTAAGCTGATCAGGTGGCTTTTACAAGATGATACCTTGGAGCCGGGACTTGAGCGGGCACATCGAGCTCTGGGACCTAGGACATCCGATCAACCTAAAGATATTGTACTCTGCCTCCTGAGCTTTACCCTTAAAGAACAGATCTTCCGCAGAGCCCGGGAGATGGGCACAGTTACGTGGGAAGGCCATCGGTTGGAGTTCTATCAAGACCTGGCTGCGGGCACGCTCCAGAAACGTCGGGCATTCAGAGATGTGACCAAAGCATTGTAGCGTAGTAATTTGCGCTACCACTGGACCTACCCTTTTGGGGTGGTGATTACCATCAATGGAGTTCATACAAAAGTCACTACAGTGCGGGAGGCTCGTGGTCTGTTGCAGCAAGCGGGTATTGAGATCCTGGAGGAGGCTGTTCCTGCTAGGGGAGCGGTGTTGAACGGAGTGGCGCCTCCCGCCCCCGCCCGATGGCAGCGAGTGGAGAGAGGATCCCGGAGCGGGAGGGGTGGCCGAGGAGGTGGACATCCTCTTCCAGTGACCGCTTCTACATCCAGTGCCCCCCTCTGAGGGCTGACTGACTGTGCTTGTATTGTTTCAGTTTTTTCAATACTTCCCTATCTGCAGGGGGGGGGTGTATGGACCCCTCCTTGGAGCTGGGTACCTGGGTTTGAGTTTTGGAAAGGAAGTGTGTGGGGGTTGCTCATGGATGGGTTCTGGGGGAGGGTGGGAAGGGGGAAGTTGGAGAGATGTATTGGTGTTCTATGGGGGAATGTTTTACTGTGAGGGAGGGGGGAGTGAGAAGTGTGGTGCGGGGGGGTTGGGGGTGGGCGGATTGGATTCTGGGGATTGATGTGGGAACTGTATTTGACAGTTAGTGTTGTGTTGTGGGGTTTGTGTAAGGGGCCATGGGGATGGATCACTTCCTTGTATGCTGGTGGGAGATCTGTGGACTCTCACTTTGGGGGAGGGGGGGTGGGGGGTGGGTTGGGGGGGTAGTGGGAGTTGTGGGGACAAGTTGGCAGGGGTTGGGGTTGCATTGCCATTCTTCTCATTGGATTATGGAGGGATTCCGGTTGGTCTCATATAATATCAGGGGTCTAAATTCCCCCAATAAGAGACGAGCTTTCTATAGGGAGCTGCTTCGCTTGCGGGCTGATGTATGTTTCGTCCAGGAGACACATCTACTCCAGTCCCATGAATCTCTAGTTAGGGATTCTAGGTTTCCTCAGGCCTTTTGGGCTTCCAGGGTAGGCACTTCTAAGTGGGGTGGGCATTCTTGTTCGTAAGGGGATTCGTTGTGAAGTGCAGAGGGTGGTGCGGGATCCTCAGGGTAGATATATAATGTTGGAGGCTTTGATAGAGGGGGTCTTATACTCCCTGGTTAATGTTTATGCTCCCAATGTGGGTCAGGGGGTCTTCTTTCGAGAGTTAGTGCCTAGAATTCTCAGGTTTAAGGGGGGTGCCCTGGTTTTAGGTGGGGATTTTAATTTTACAGTAACCCCTCATTTGGATAACTCAGGGAGGGTGGATCAGTATGGGAGGCGGGATCGAAAACTGTTGAGGAAGGCCTTAGCTACTTTGAATGTGGTGGATTGTTGGCGGTGGCTCCATCCATCGGTTAGAGATTATAATTATTTTTCGGGTATCCATTCCACTTATTCTAGAATCGATTATGTTTTTGTGGAGCGGGGACTGCTTCGGAGGGTGGAATCAGCGGGGATTGAGTCCCTAACATGGTCGGATCATGCCCCAGTTTGGTTGTGGTTCTGGGGAGAGGGGGGCGGCTCGGGACGCAAATTCTGGCGTTTTAATGATAGTCTCCTGGATGATCCGGAGGTGGGAGCGCAGATTGAAGGGTGGATACAGGACTATTTGGATGTGAATGTAGAATGTGGCGCTTCGTTGGAAGCGGTTTGGGAGGGGTTAAAGGCTACCCTTAGGGGCAGAGTGATAGCCCTGGCCTCGGCCCGGCAACGCAAACGACGGGAAGAGGCGGCGGCTTTGCTGATTTTGATTGGTCGATTGGAGGGCTTGCACAAGCGTAGCCCTTGGGATGTTGCATTACGGGAACGCTTGTTTCAAGCACGCCGGGATCTTCAGGCTTTAGACCTGGAGCGTTTGCATCACAATTTACAGCTTCTCAAACAGCGTTATTTTGAATTCTCTAATAAAGCTAGTCGACTGGTGGCCCATCGTCTGAAAGTGAGGCAGACGCGCAATCAGATTCTCTCGCTAAGGGCAGCCTCTGGTGAGGTGTTGCGGAAAGAGGATACTATTCGGGCACGTTTTGTGGAGTATTACTCCCATCTCTATGCACCGGAAACTTCTGGGTCCTTACCCGACCTAGACGCTTATTTGGCTTCAGCAGAGTTGCCCCGGATTGCGCCCGATGATGTGGCACGGTTGGACCGTCCTCTCACGTTGGTTGAGGCCCGTGGAGCGCTGCGTTCTATGCCCCTTGGTAAGTCGCTGGGGTTGGATGGTTTTACTGTTCGATATTATAAACGCTTTCAGGATCTTTTGCTGCCTCCTTTGTTGCGTTTTCTTAACTCCTTGCAAGAGAATAGTGCCCTCCCCTACTTTATGAGATTAGCGGGTGTGACGGTGTTGGCCAAGGAGGGGAAGGATCCCCTGCAGTGTGCTTCTTATAGGCCGATCTCGTTGTTGGGGGTTGACACTAAGCTTTTTACGCGGATCTTGGCCGACAGATTGATGAGTTGGATTCCTCGGCTGATCCATCCGGATCAGTCGGGTTTCGTAACGGGTAGACAGGTGGGCGACAATACTCGTCGGGTTTACAATTTGTTTGAAAGGGCAAGGGGGGGAGTGAGGGAAACGGTGTTTCTGTCGGTGGACGCTGAGAAGGCGTTCGATAGAGTCTCCTGGCCTTTCTTGTTCAGGGTTTTGGAATCTGTAGGTTTGGGTCCGCATATGCGGGATTGGATCCAGATCCTTTATACTTGCCCTATTGGATGTATAAAGGTAAATGGGGGCTACTCGGAGACTTTTTCGCTCGCAAGGGGAACGCGTCAGGGGTGTCCTCTTTCACCTCTTCTCTTCGCCTTGACGATAGAACCCCTGGCGCAGAGGGTGCGGCTGAATCGGGATATCAAGGGGGTTATGGTGCCGGGTGGGGATTATAAGTTAGCCTTGTTTGCGGATGATCTCTTGTTTACGGTGGAGGACCCTGAGGATTCCCTGCATGCTATCTTACGGGAGTTGGACGCTTATGGTAAGGTGTCGGGATTTCGCGTCAATGTTGGAAAATCTGAGCTCCTTAACATTAATTTGTCTGATGATCGAGTGGCTTACCTCCGAGACCGGTTTTCGTTCCGGTGGGTTCAGCATTCTCTCCGTTACCTCGGGGTTTATTTTGGACCTCCGGGAGTGGATCTCTATGATCTTAATTTCCCCCCGCTCTTTCGACGCATTCGTCAGGATTTGCTTAGTTGGAAAGATCAATATTTCTCTTGGTTGGGTAGGGTGGCAGTTGTGAAAATGATGATTTTGCCTCGTCTTTTGTTTTTATTTCAAGTACTGCCGCTCTGGGTGGGTAGGAATACGTTGGAGGGAGTCCAACGGCATATCTCTCACTTTATTTGGGCTGGAAGGAGACCTCGGGTGAGTAGGACGGTCTTATGTATGGGTAGGGGTGACGGCGGGCTGGGGGTTCCCAATGTGGTAAAATACTATCAGGCTGCTCAGCTGCGCGCCCTTTTGGAGTGGCAGACGCAGACGCCGAAACTGTGGGTGGAGATAGAGCAAAGTTTAAGTGGGGGGGTGCCTTTGTTACATCGGCCTTGGTCACCTGGCAGGGCGCGGCTGGAGGGTGGCTTGTCCTCAGTGGGAACTTCTTTGAGGGTTTGGAATCTGACCCGGGGTAGTTTATTGCTGGGTAGGCGCCATTCCTGGTATACCCCGTTAAGATATAATCCAGATTTTCTACCGGGAAGGGGTGGTGGAGTATTTGCTGATTGGGAAACTAGGGGCTTAGTGTGTGTGGGTCAATTGTGGGATCCAGTTTTGGGCCGTATTCGACCCTTTACTGATCTCCGGGGCAGGTTTGGTTTTGGGGACAGAGATTTGTTTCCTTACCTACAGGTGGTTCATTATATCAGGGCCTCGGGTCTTTTGAGGGATCTGAGGGGGGGTAAGACGCCCTTTGAACTGTTGTTAGGACCGGTGCTCAGGAAGGGAGCTCTCTCTGCTATATATAGATGCCTCAATTGTCGGGGGACCCCACATTCCTACATGAGGGCTTGGGAGGGGGATTGGGGCTCTGATATATCCTGGGACACCTGGGGGGATATCTGGTCAGAGATTTCTTCAGCGGGTATAGCGGCCTTGTTGATCGAAAATGGATACAAGGTTCTCTTTCGTTGGTATTATACCCCTCAGGTGGTGGCTCATTGGCAGGGAGGTGCAAGTGCTCTTTGTTGGAGGGGCTGTGGGGAGGTGGGTACCTATTTCCATATGTGGTGGCAGTGTGGGCGGGTGACTGGGTTCTGGATTGAGACTTTTTCTCGGGTGTCTCGGATCCTGGATATCCCCATTTCGGTGGATTGGCGACATGCCTTGTTGTTCTGGCATCAATTGGATTTAGCTTGGGGTGATTCTATGTTTTGTAAGTTGGCCTTCACTGCTGCTAGATTAGCTATTGCTTCCCTTTGGAACCAGGTGCTCCCTCCCACGTGGGCCATGGTGGAGCATCGCTTGCTTACTTGGCAACTTCTTTAGCACTTAACAGCCCTACGCCATGGTAAACTCCATGGATATGCTCATATCTGGCGCAGATTCTGGGCTTCTGTGGGGATCAGTGACAGGGGTGGAGTGGGACACTGAGTTGACCATGGGGCTGGACTGGGATGGCGGAGACTAGGGGGAACCTTTATTTATATCCATAATCCATTTTTTTGGGTTTTCTTTTTTTCTGGTTTTGGATGCTTCTCGACCTAATTGGATGCTGTGGGAATTGTGTTTTGTCCCTGGGGGGTGGGTGGGGGGGGGGAATTTGACTGCGTTTTGGTGGGTTTTGTAGCTTGTTATTGTTAGATTGGGGGGATTACATTTGTACTTGTATTTGTTCTTGACTACACTTTGGGTGTTATTTGGAGTGCGGTTGCTTGCACTTTATTTTCTTGCTGCTGTATTCTATATGTTTATGTTATGTTTGAGGTGTATCTCAATAAAAGCTGTTATTTTAAAAAAAAACTTATTTGCCAGAAAGAAAAATGAAGCTCGGTGGCTAAATAGTAGAAATTGTTTATCATTTATTAAACTTGATATACCACCTTAGTTGCAGCACAATTCAAGGTGGTGTACAAAAAATATATATCAAGTAAAACATAAATAAAAAGGAACCCATTGAAAATAGGATAGTGCACTATTGTCATACAGAAACATAAAACCTTTCACGGTCCATCCCTGCAAAAATGTATTCTCTATTGATTTGCTTAATTGAGAAAGCACGTTCAAAGAGGTAAGTCTTCAAAAGTACTAGAAACCGAGAATATGAAGATTCCAAGCATAAACTAGTCAGTAAAGCAGGAGCAATTGCAAAGAATGCTGAATTCCTGGTTCTCTCCTATTTTGTTTTTGAAAGATGAGGAATCGCTAGTCTATTGTCTAATAGAGATCAGAGAACCTGTGATGGAGAATATGGAATAATTAAAGATGCCAGATAGTCCGGAACACCCGAGTATAATGTTTTGCAAGTAAAAGTTAATATTTTAAACTGATCTGAAAATAAATAGGTAACCAATGTAACTGTTTTAATAAAGGTGTTACATGATCATATTTATACACATTACTAAGAAGTCTCACTGCTGTATTTTGTAACGTCTGAAGTCGTTTTTGTTGTGATTTTGGCAGACCCGGATAGATCACATTACAGTAATCTAATATCAAATTTATAAACGCTTTAAAAGTTTTAGCAATGATCCTTTGGACAAAGGGTTTCGAATCACTTTAAGTCTCCATAAGGCGTAAAAGCCAGACTTAACCATAGCTGATAACTGGGAATCAATAATTATTCCCAGATAATGGAACAAATCAACTACCTGAATTTGTTTATTCCAAAATGTAGGAATCAATGAAGGAATCTGTTTCTCACCTGCTATCTAACATCTAGTGTTTTTTTCATGATTGAGGACCATATGATGATCTGTCAACCAAAGTGAAATTTTTGCTAGACAACTTAGTAGACAAGAAAGATCCAAAGAAGTTGGTGAGGTGTAAAAAAACAACAATATATCGTCAGCATAAGAAAAAAAATTTACATTATGGGATTGGATAAGTAATGCTAATGGACTGAGGAATAAATTGAATAACAAGGGGGAAAGTACTGATCCTTGTGGGACACCACATTTCAGTGTATGAGTAGATGTTTCCCCGAAAATAAGACCTACCCCAAAAATAAGCCCTAGCATGATTTTTGGGGTAGGTCTTAATATAAGCCCTAGTCACTGGCAGTAGCGCTTCCCCCTCCCACCCTCCACCCATCCCGCCGACCCTTCCATCTCTCCCTCCCATGCCAAGCCCGATCGCAAGCCGAAATACCGCCTTTGATCGACAATACCTTTTGAATTCTAACAATCTGTTCTCAAAATTTCAGCACAGTAATAAATAACAGAAAAAATAATAATTTAATAATAATAATTTTATTCTTATATACCGCCAAAGCCATAGAAGTTTGAGGCGGTTTACAGCAAGAATCGCTGGACAATCAGCGAAGAGGTTACAATCAAAGTCAGCAATACAATCTTACATAATGAAAGAATATGAAAGCTTAGGGTTACTGGTTGAATAGGCAGAGCTGAGTTGATTCTTAGTTTACAAATCGATTGAACAAATTCGTTTTTACCAGTTTTCTAAAATTGGAGTAGGATGATGAGAGCGCGAAGACGTTACTAAGCCAGTCGTTCCATTTGCCTACCTGGAAGGCAAGAGTTCTGTCCAAGAATCTTTTGTAGTGGCAGGCTTTTATTGTCGGATAGGTGAACAGATGTATTCTTCGTGTGGGCCTAAGATAACTTGCCAGGTTGAAGTGGGAAACCAGGTAAGAGGGGGCCAGACCAAATATTGATTTATAACACAGACAGGAGTACTTAAACAGGATTCGCGCCTCTAGGGGCAGCCAATGGAATTTTTGATAGTAGGAGCTTATGTGCTCCCATTTCTTCAGCCTAAAGATCAGTCAGACTGGTGAATTTTGAATGACTCTGAGTCTTAGGATGGTTTTTTTGAAGTAACCCAAGTAAATAATGTTGCAATAATCGAGCAAGCTCAGGATGGAAGATTGAACCAGTAAGCGGAAGGATGGTGTATCAAAGTATTTTCTGATAGTTCTGAGTTTCCATAGAACCGAAAAGCATTTTTTAACTAATAAATCTGTTTGAGCATTTAGAGTGAGGTGGCAGTCCAGGGTGACTCCAAGTTTTTAATGGAGTGGTCAATAGGGAAGTCCTGACCATTCAAGGAGATCGATGGGTCTTTGATTTTGTCGTTAGGGCTTGCCAGGAAAAATTTAGTTTTGTCGGTGTTGAGCTTCAATTTGAATTCGGTCATCCATAGTTCGATTTCCTTTAGAATGGATGATAGATGAATCTTTGTCTTGGAGGTCAGAGTAGTAAGGGGAATAACAATGGTGATATCGTCCGCATAGATATAAAATTTAACCTTTAAGCTTTGTAGTAAGTTCCCCAATGAGTCAAGGTAGATGTTGAACAATGTGGGGGAAAGAGGGTAGCCCTGCAGGACTCCGCAAGAGTTAACCCAACTAAAGGATTTTTTATTGTCACTGTAGACTTGATATGACTGTTTGCTCAAAACCCCCCGAAACCATTTTAACACGTTACCTGAAAGACCAATTGACTCCAGACAGTCAATCAGAATAGTGTGGTCAACTAGATCGAAGGCATTACTTAGGTCTAGTTGTAGAATAAGAGCACTGGTACCCTGACTGAATAAGGTATGGAGGAAGTTTAATGTTTGGGGGGCAGCAGTCTAATCTGCAGTAGGAAACGGCATATTTCGTGTAATGTTTGGAGAATTGTTGCCAGGATGGTGTAGTGAAGTTATTCCAGGCCATATCTACCCATAGGGTCATCTTTGTGTTGGGCAACCGTGTAGTTCAAATGGTTGGTTGAGGAGTCCGCTAGTTTGGATCTCAAATTAATGATTTTGTTGTTGAGAAATTCCGCCAGATCATCTGCAGATGGTGGGGAATCAAGGGTAGAACAAGATAAGGCCTGTATGTCATAGAGATTGTCGACTAATTCAAAGAGATTTCTACTATTGGTGTTCGGCGATCCAATTTTTTGGGCGTAAAAGTTAGTGTTTCTTTATTATTAGTTTTTTGTATTCATTTAATTTTAATCTCATGCCAGCTATAGAAAATGTTTTGAGGAAAAAATGCTGGCCAAAACAAAAACACACGAGCCCCCAAACGGGACCACAAAATACATCCCTCCTAACCACAATCACCTGGCTGTGACATCAAATCTAAAAACTCTCAAGAGAGTAGAGGTAGAGCCAGAAACTGAACAGGGAACCTACTACTTGAACCTGAATCCTGCAGGGTAAAAGTCAAGGAGATTGGAGGTCTCAAGAAACCTGGAAACAAATGGCAGTGTCGGCAGCACAGGATGGATCGCAGCCTGCCCTTCTCACACCGTGCCGTGTTGCTAATGACATCATCAGTGATGTGACAGAGGAATGCCCAGACATGAGAAGGGCAGGCCGCGATCCAGACTGTGCTGTTGACACTGCCGTTTATTTCCAGGCATTTTAGCTCAAAGTCGAGGTTCGAATGGCAGGGAGAGATGAAAGGGTCAGCAGGGGGAGGGTGCTCGGCAGTGGGGGGGGGGATGGGAGGGATAGAAAGATGCTGCACAGGGGGATGGGAGAAAGGGAGGGATAGAAGCTGCAAGGGTTCTGCTGCACAGGGGGATGGGAGGGATAGAAAGATACTGCACAAGGGGATGGGTGAGAGGGGAGGAAAGATGCTGCACATGTGGGGGAGTGAAAGGAAATAGGAAGAATTGAGGAGGAGAGGAAGGGAGAGATGATCATTGTACATGAAAAAAATAAGACCTACCCAAAAATAAGACCTAGTGCCTTTTTTGGGCCCTAAATTAATATATGACAGTATCTTATTTTCGGGGAAACATGGTATCTTCAGCCTGCTCAACATGGAATGAACAATTTGATAAGAATGACGTAAACCAGTCTAATACTATATTTATGACACCCAGATTGTTAAGTTGATTCAAAAGCAATGAATGGGACGATCCAAGATGGCCGCACGAGGAGTTGTTTGAGCTTCACTCTCCCTGAAGCTCCTTAAAATATCTTTGTCTACTGTAATTATTTACCTGGTTTATAATGCCGAAGAGGAGGGGACGCAGCGCTGCTGGAGCCTTGCAGCGCTCCAGAACGGCCGTCTTCGGAAACATCGAGGAGCTGATGAGGAGAATGCAGGGCACGCCGACAGCTTCGGGGAGTTCCCCGCGGGAGACGCATGGTGGAGGCGCATCTGTGTCGTTCTCCATGGGGCCGGAGACATCGTTGAGTCCCGAAGTAGGGGGAACCTCCCCCACGCCCTCAGTCAACCAGTTCCCCGCGAGAGGAGGTACTTCCTGAGGTCGGAGTTCACCTCCTTCCGGAGGCTAAGGAGAACAACGGGGGAACTGTGTGGCAGGACTCCCTGCTGGTGCAGAGGAGTCTGAGCGAGGAGACTGAGGAGGAAGCGGTGGGGGATGAGAGAATTCGACAGACTGCTGTAGGAGACACGCTGCCAGAGGGTGAGCTAACCAAATTAAAATTACAACCTTTACAACCTTTTCAAATTGAGAAGCCCCGAGAGGTTACATTAGATTCTCTGTGGGATCTTGTGGCCAATTTGGCAAGATCTATAAACCCACAACTACAACAATTAGAAAAGAAACTTAATAACCATGAAATTGAGATTAAAAATTTAAAGACTGGACTTGAGGACTCAAAAACTTCAGTACAGAATGTCTGTCAAGAATTAAAAGTCTCCCAACAAATTACTGAGACATTAATTAAAGACAATACTAACCTAAGAAGGAAGATGGAGGCAATGGAAAATTTCTCTCGTAATAATAATCTCAGACTGATAAATTTCCCTAGGGTTCCTATGATAGCCCCAAGGGAAATGTTGAAACGTTATATGACGGAAGTATTGGAACTTTCTGAAGAGTCGTTACCACCATTTACGCAGGTCTATTACCTTCCAAATAAAACTCAAGACCAACAACAACAGAAAATGGGACCTGATTTAATGAACATATCTAATATTTTGGAAACGTCTGATAGAGAATTGATGACCCCAGCCACTTTACTTTTGACAGTAGCTCTCGCACCAGATAAAAACTGGTTGCTGAGACTCTTCTTTAAAAATAAACACAAAGAATTTTTAGGTTGTAAAATTCAGATGTTCCCAGATTTGGCTAGGGATACACAGAGAAGGAGACGAGAATTTTTGTTAAGGAAACCTGGTGTTATATCTCTGGGGGCGACCTTTTACTTGCGACATCCATGTAAATGTGTTGTTAATTATCATTCTCATAAATATGTTTTCTTTGAGCCATCTCAACTGACAACCTTTCTCTCAACTGCACCTCTGGAGAAAGAAAGTGCTTAGTTTAAGAAAGGGTGCTTTAATCTCATTCAACTAGTTATTGCTTGGTTTAAATATAATTTCTTTGATTCGCCTATTACCCCTCTTGGATCTGATTGAGGACTTGAGTAGAAATTTATGCTTATATTTGATATTCTTTTATATATCTTTTCAATTGTATTAATTTCATGCTGAATTTCCTTTCTGTACAAGTTTTATGCTTGATTATATTGAAAAATTCAATAAATATTAAATAACAAAAGCAATGAATGATCAATTAGATCAAACGTTGAGGAAAGGTCTAAAGAGACCAGCACTGCTATTTGACCTGAGTCAAAATAACTATGGAGTTCGCTAAGCATGCACTGCTTTCATTGTATGCTAATAGATCTCATGCATATTCATTGGGGAAATCATGAAAACCCAACTGGATTGCAGCCCTCAAGGAGGGACTTTGACACCCCTGCCTTAACTATATCCATATGTATAAATCAAGGACCTGAGCTATAATATCCACAAGCTGTTTTTTTTCAAAAGTATCCTCAGCCCCACCACTCCACCGCTTTGTTACTTTGCCATTGCGGGAAGAATTACATGAGAACTACATGAGAATTACATGAGAACTGCTTATGCTACTATTTTAATACATTTTGTTTTACTTTCAAAAAATTTTTTCCTTTTCAAATAATTATTTAATCCTTTAGTATACTACTGTACTTAGCTTTTTTTCTTTTTTTCTCTGCTGAGCCAACGTCCGAGAGTTAAACCCGACATGCCATGTTTCGCACTAAAAAGTGCTTTATCAAGGGTCTCCCATGACCGCCCGAGTCATCCGAATATTCAGATTTAAGAATGTAAGTATACAGTAGTATACTAAAGGATTAAATAATTATTTGAAAAGGAAAAAATTTTTTGAAAGTAAAACAAAATGTATTAAAATAGTAGCATAAGCAGCCAATGATGAGTTCTCATGTAATTCTTCCCGCAATGGCAAAGTAACAAAGCGGTGGAGTGGTGGGGCTGAGGCTACTTTTGAAAAAAACAGCTTGTGGATATTATAGCTCAGGTCCTTGATTTATACACATTGACTGACCAAAGCTAAAATAATTAACAAAGCAAGCCATATTCTTTGAGCTTGAAGTGATTAACTATATCCATGACATCCTGTTTATCTGTATTGTCTGTTTAGATTGTAAGCTCTTTGGAGCAGGGACCGTCTTCTTTGTGACTCTCTATACAGCGCTTCGTATGTCTAGTAGCGCTATAGAAATAATTCATAGTAGTAGTAGATTGGAAGTTCAGGGGATCAAGAGCCCTTCAGGTTCAGGTCTTTTGGCCTTACTGTATCATTTTCATCTTTCCAGTCTGTAAATTGTTACTGGGACTAGCAGTACAATATCAGTTGTATGCTGCTGATTTGTCTTTTTTTAGTTCCTGTGTATGATTCTGTTGATGATACTTATGGTTTTATAGAGCTTACTTGATTACCTGTCATCCAAGCTCAAATATAATCTTTAAATATTTCCCAAACAAACTCTTTGGTGATCAAGATTAGGTTCAATGGAGTGCGCTGGAAGCTTTCACAGAAACATGATGGCGGATAAAGGCCAAATGGCCCATCTGCAGCATCTGCTATCTCCTCCTTTCCCTATAGGCTAAGACTCTTTACACCTGCATTGTGAGGTCATAGAGCTTTTTGGTTCTAGAAACATGATGGCACCTCCCTCCCGCCGGCAAGCAATGCCCTCCCGACACCCCCTGTGCCTCTAATGAACCTCCACCCTCTCCCCCTTGGTTACGATGGCTGGCTGGAGGGGCGCCTACTCTTTCCGGCCAGCAGGCCTGCCTCTTCAAAATGGCGGGCCTTCCCCTTGTGCATCCTGGGATGCACTGGGCTTAAGGCTCTGATTGACACAGGGGGATCGTCAGAGGGGGTATTGCTTGGCAGCGAGAGGGAGTGGGCATCTCTTCCGCTGCTGGGGTGTGTGTCGGGTGGTGGGTTGCTTGACGTCAGCAGTGGGAGGGAGTTGGCATCTCTCCCACTGCCGGGGGGGGGGGGGGGGGGGGGGATCGAAGGACCCTGCTTGTCGGCGGGAGGGAGTGGGCATCTGTTCTGCTGCCTTGGGGTTGCTTGACTTCAGTGGCTTGAGGGAATGGGCATCTCTCCTGATGCTGCAGGAGGGGAGGGGATGGGTATTCCTCCTGTTGATCTTTGATTTGGGATGCTTTTTGTATGTGTATCAAAGTAAGGCATTGATAAGGCTTAGTCTACTAAGGCATTGATTAGCCTTAGTAAGGCTTTAGTCTTTTAGACTAATTGTGGTTGCTGTATAGTAGTCTCTGTTTTATTTTTACTTAGTTTTATATATGTTTAATTGTAACACTTACAGTGTTGTCTGAGTTTTTGCTCCCCCTCCCAATTGCTCCTATTTTTCCATAACATCAACTGAATGGTTTCTGATTTGTAAAGAGACAAATTGTTACAGAATTTATTAGAGGGTTTTGCTATGTGCTTTGGTGACTAGGCAAATGTAGCTCTAAGCTGTTGCAAACATACATAAAATCTGATCTGATTAGCAATTTCTTGTCTTTGTTTTAAGTCTGTGTAAAACTGTGCAATCTATAGTGGTGGCCTCTGTTTGTAGATTATGCTCCTGTCCTGTTCCCCTTTCACTAATACCCCATTGCTTTTCCGTCCAGGAAACTTTGAAGTGGGGGTTCACATAGCAGATGTGAGCTATTTTCTCCAGGAAGGAACAGTTCTGGATGAAGTAGCCAGTCAGCGAGCCACTAGTGTCTACCTTGTACAGAAGGTAAGAGGCCTTTGCCTTTCCCAGCTGACTTGTTTTCTGAGAGGCAATGACGCGATGCTCAGCAGGGTCTGTGTGAGGTTCTGAGCTGTTCCCTCTAAGTTGAACATGGGGCTTCCACGGTGGGATGGCAGGGAAGCTGCCTGTTTCTACAGACTGAAGCAGCACCTGCAACTGACAGCACAGCTTGGAGTGACTGCTGCCTTTACTATTTGATGCACGCTGATTCCTATGTTAAAAAGCTATGCAGAAAACTTAATTTCAGGGTAGGAATGGGCAGAACAGCACTTTACAATTAGTGCAGGGTAACAGCGTGTCAAAAGTTGCAACTAGCTGCCAAGCAATGGCAAATTCAAAGCACTTTTAATCTAGTCTGATTGTTGGCAGAAAGGAAGGTTGATTCTCTTGAGAGATTTAGCGCCTGAAGCAAAATTAATAAAAGAGCTCAGAGGGGCAAATGCACAGAGCTGTCGTGGGCAGCAGTGGAGAAGGGGTTAGTGTGCCTCTGCGTTGGGGCAGAAACGCTAATAGCTCACTGCCCCCCCCCACCCCAAAAAAAAATGTAAGGCCATACCTGAATCTCTCCAATCTGTACAAACGTTTTGGCACCCTGATCCTCCCCCTCCCCTCCCCCCCCCCGTTCCAAACAAACAAAAAAAATCCCATGGGGCTGGTGAGCAGATAGTCAATGCCCTGCCAATTCCAGTGACTATCATTGAATATCCAGGAGTGTATTGCCCGCCATTAACTTAACTGGCTAAGTCAATAGTCAGTGTTGGCTGGCTAAGTTAACAGCGGTCAAAGATAGGCCTGCTATTTACGTGGTTCGATTTGCTGATAAATTTTATGTGGCTAGCGCTTGAAGATTCATGGCTAGCCAGCTAAGTTGTGTGACAGATGGCTAGCTGCTAACCACAAATATGCCTGGAACAGACTGCCTAAGGCCTAGATTGACTAAGCTTACCAATCGTGTCCCAACCAGTTTGCGACCCCGACCCGATTCGCTAACTTTCCTCCCGATCCGATCTGTGCATGCAAATGAGGGGAAATGGTATGCAAAAATAGGAAGGCAGTGATTCACTAAACAAATTCAGGAACACCGACTGGGCTGGCCGATCAAAAAAGAAGCGACTGCTGAAGACCTTTCTGACCCTTGTGCAAAAACCTTGCTCTCTGCTGCCCTTCGAGCCCATAGTTTTAAACCCATGGATTAAAAGCTGTTTCCGGGCTGCAGCATGTTCTGTTCCATTCTTTTTGTCTTCACAAGGCTGTGCTTAGAATGCCAGGAGTCCCGGTTTCTTTCAGAAGCGTGTTCAGTTCCATTAAAGCCCCCCCCCCCCCCTTGTTTTGATCTCGCTTGTGTAGAGAGCTAGCACATGTGCAGACCATCTTTGCATGTGTCAGGATCGCTCTGGGGTCGCTGTGGGGCGTGCTTTTGATTGCTGCAATTTGCATGAAGATTTGTGAATCGGTCGCCCGGGAAGACTCGGCCACAGATCACATCGGATAGGTGAGTTTTCCCTAAGTCGTCATATCAGGTTCCATCTCTTGCAGTATTCAAATCCAAGCTGCTTTCAACTCCTAACTCCTTCAGTAGGCTTTTAGCTTCACATTATCCTATTATTTCTTAATTCTTCAAGTTAAGCCAAACAGACCCCTCCACTCCCAGGAGGAAACACGTCTTCAAATAGCCCCTGGTCAGAGCCTCCAACTAGAAAATGCCAGACAAAAGTCATCCTCTTACTTCTTACCAAAGTGCTGGAATCATCTACCTCCTAACATCAGATCCCTTAATGGACTTTTGAGCTTTAGAAAAGCAATAAAAACCCACCACTTCACCCAACTCCTCAGGACAAACTAGCATTCAGAGGGTTACTCCCAAACCATTGTATTCTTAATAGATGTTCAATTGACTCTCTCCCTGAACATGCTTCAGGCTCCAAGTGTCTGCTAATCCAGAACAGTTGAACTAAACGCATCTCATGGAACCATATTGCCATAGTCTTCTATTCCTTGTTGTTAATTGTTGGGGTTCCTTTGGGGAGGAAATAAATAAATATTGCAGAAGCCTTCTGCCGAAGGGGCCTTAATATTGTCCTTCCCTGTCTCACAAAGCTGCCCTTTGAACCAATAAAGTCTGTTTAAGCATGCTTTTCTATAGAGGTTACTTCAGATAAATATGCAAACTTCCTGTTTTGGTCATGCACTCAATTTCATCATGATGTAATTCTTTATTCTCATCTAATATTCTTTCTAGAGGTAGTTGTGCTTTCTCATGCGAATGAGGAAATACATGACCTAGAGCAAAGGTAGCTGTGCCTTTTAATCTGAACGAGGAAATAAAAGGCTTAGGGCAAAAGATAGGAAGTACTAAAAATCCATATGAGAACTCTTCATACTCCGACCTGCCAAAAGGCTTCGTAATCAGAAAATGCATGCAGCATTCCAGTAGCCAAATGAAGTTTAATAAACTGGTGCTCTTCTAACTAGTAAAATCAAACCTCAACAAATCGGAGCCACTGTGGCAACCATGCTACAGCAAATGAAAGCAGTGACTTAGTCCTCATTTCATTTGGTTGAGCTTTGGTGGCCAACATTCTTGTAGGTTTGTTTTTCTCTCTTGTAAAATAAAGAAATTATAGCTATAGCTAACTTAGCCTTAAGCTTTGGAGTCACCCACTTGTGCACCTAACACAGTCTTGCTCATAAATGGAAAATGAGTATCGTTTCTCATTTGTGACAAGTTGACACAACCAGCTATGGAACTCAGGCTGTGCGTGGAAAGCGTCACACATGTTCCGAACTTTACTGGAAGGTCTGTTCCCTTCCAGCACCTTTGAATAATGTCACCCACATAAGTCATGCCGCCTAAGGCTGGTGGAAAAACAGGGCTACATATTGTTATGGGAAAATTCAGAATTGCCAAGTTGGCAAAGCAGTGTTAGTGCCTTGACCAACTTCCTGGATAAGGTGGTTGCAAAGTTTATTTCTTCTTTGATATACTGCCCATCAACACAGCCGTCAGTGCGGTTCACAATCTAATCGGGAGCCGACTCGGGTCTCATTCAATGAATGGAAACTGCTTGGTTTAGAGCAATTATATAATCCTTGTCCCTGCTACCATATGAATGTGTAAATGTACAGATTGCCACGGTTTGATTCCCCAGCTGTAATGTGAATTGAAAACTGAATCTGCTACATGGAACAATTAATGGCTTTGAAGGCGATATTTGTAGTTCTTGATGGACCCACTATGCATACAGACGCCCACTTCCCTCTGCAGAATATTAGCATCATCGGAGTGTTAGTGCCTGTGTGCCACAGATGCAGGCGCAACTTACCTCGTTCGGTAAGTTATGTGCAAATATGGGCTATGTAAATTTAGCTGAATTTTGTCACTTATGTTAGAATTGGTCTGATGGTCATGTCCATCGCTAGAACTTTTAATAAATTCAGTTTGGAGCTTGTCCTTCTTTTCACAATAGCTTTACACTAGTTAAGAATGCTGATCAGTCGTAGAATGCAGCAACCCTGTCGAGATCTGAATTGGGGAACTCACTGAAAAAGTTTTGAAATGAATAGAAAATAGTAGGGTACAGAGCAAGTCATTTCTGTATCGCATAATCAATAAGTTTGATGCGGTTTACAAAATTTAACAAATAATACAATCTAAAGAAAATTGATTAATTTGCAAACAAATGTGTCTTCAGCTGCTTTCGAAAATGATTGTAAGACATGGAATTCAATAACAAAGATTTCAGTTCCTTGTGTCAGAAAGCCGCCTGTTAAGAAAACAAAGATTGGCACAGGGGATGGGACATGATATACCCAGCAAAATGGTAGGGTATGGTTGTAACTCTTGCTTTATGTAGCTTCTCTGTGCCATTGCCACTTCCCACCCCATCCCACTCATCTCCCTGTGCTTTCATTTAGAATTGTGTCTATATTCAAGAATTCTCAGGTCTGTTACCTCTCTTATAGCGCAATCCTGAGTAGCGCAGCTCTGATGTTCTTCTTTGTGTTTATAGGTGGTACCCATGCTTCCCCGTCTGTTGTGTGAAGAGCTCTGCAGTCTGAATCCAATGACTGACAGGTTGACCTTCTCTGTAATTTGGAAGATAACTCCAGCAGGCAAGGTCATTCTGCTTTTCTCTTTATCCTTCTTCTTCCTTGTCTCTCTCTGTTTTTGTTTTCTTTTCCCTCAATTCATTACTGTCATTTTTTTTTTTACAACTGCTGGGAGAGGATTAATAATAATAATAATAATAACTTTATTTTGGTATACCGCAATACCACTAACAGTTCAGAGCGGTTTACAAAGCAAGAGACTGTACATATACAGCAAAGATACAATGTAAGGGAGTGTACTATGCAGTTGAGAGCAGTTTACAATGCAGGGGACTGTACATATACAGCATAGGTGTTTATACAGTGGAAATACAGTGCGAGAGACTTATTGAGCAAGATACAATGCAAGAGACTTTATAATGCGGTTGAAGCGATATACTATGCAAAGATAGTTGTACATATATAGCGAGGATACAGTGTGGTGAATGACAAGACAAAATGCAACCAGTATCAATTATGGGAGGGTGCCGAGAGGGGAGGGGTAAGTAAGAAGGATGAAAGTATTGGATAGAGGGGGAGGAAAGAAGAGTTCGGGGGGGGGGGGGGGAGGAGAGGTGGTAGAGTTTGGTTAATTGGAGGGGAGGGTTAGGGAAATTTATCATAGAGGTAGGATTTGAGAGATTTCCTGAAGGATGAGTAAGATGGGGTAGATGAGATGAGGGTAGTCAGGCAATCTGTCCATCTGTCAGCTTGGAATGAGAGAGTTCTATTAAGGAATCTTTTGTAGGTGCATCCTTTTGGGGATGGGTAGGTAAACAGATAAGCATTGCGCGTGCGATTGGTGCCTGGGAACGCAAAATGGTGAGACAGATATATCGGGGACAAGCCAGTTAAGGTTTTGAAGCAGAGGCAGGCGCATTTGAAGATGACTCTCGCTTCTATTGGCAACCAGTGAAGTTTTCTGTAGTCAAGTTTCAAGTTTAATGGAGATTTGATTAATCGCTTAATCATAATTCTAAGCGATGTACATAATAATAAAATTACAAAATATGGGGAACAATACAATGAGTAACAAAAAAACAAAAACCAGGTCTAACAAGACTATTGACAAACTTAACAAAACTAAGAACATAAGGGAAGAGAGGGATAAGAACTACAAATTATTTGAAAGTTAAAGAGACATATAAGGGCTGATATGGTCTGATTTTTTGAGGCCATAGATTAGGCGGACAGTGGTGTTTTGAATAAGTCTCAGACGTTTGATGCTTTTCTTGTAGGAGCCCTAATATATGATATTACAGTAATCCAGGGTGCTTAAGATTAGGGATTGGACCAGCAGTACGGAGTTTCCAGAGGGTGTGAAAGCATTTTTTGACCTGGGCATTGGTGTGGTCTTCGAAGGTCAGGCAGCGGTCTAGGATGACTCCAAAGATTTTGATGGTGGGATTGATAGGGTAAGTTAGACCATTGAGTTGTAGGGTGGTGGTCATTAATTTGTGGTTGGGATTTGCAAGGAAGAGTTTAGTCTTTTTTGGATTTAGTTTTAGTTTGAACCGAGTGTCCAGTGTTCGACCATGGTGAGTACTGATGAGATGTGCTGTTCTGTTTCTTGTGACAATGAGGAGATGGGGATGACAATTGTAATGTCATATGCATAAATGTAGGATTTCAGCTTTTGGTCAGGTAACATGTGTCCCAGTGATGCCAAGTAGATATTGAATAGGGAAGGTGATAGGGGGGACTCTTGTGGCACTCCACAGGGGTTGCACCAGGTAGCCTAAAGGTTAGCACACTGGGCTGAGAAGCAAGGGAGTCTAGGTTCGATTTCCCACTGTAGCTCCTTGTGATCCTGGGCAAGTCACTTAACCCTCCTCTACTGCCCCAAGATTGTGGCATCTCAAGTTTTGTGTGGTATCTCAAGAATCTAATACAAATAAACATTTCTCTGAGAACTGTAGTTTCTGGTTGCAAACAAAGGGGAATTGGTTTTTCTCTTTTGGGATCTTGCCAGGTTCTTGTGACCTGGATCGGCCACAGTTGGAAACTGGACACTGGGCTAGATGAACCATTGGTCTGACCCAGTAGAGCTAGTCTTCTGTTCTTATGATAAACTCCCTCATAGTTTATTTGAATTTTGATTAAACGCTTCTCCAGAGGCACAAAGCGTTGTACATAGTAATTTAAAATAGATAGCAGACGAACATATTACATAATTAAATATAGACCAACAAAACAAACATACTTATGACATGAAAACATTGGGAGAAAAGAGAAGAACTACAATTTTTTTTTTACAAAAGAATACATAAAAGGAAAATACAATAGGGAAGGGAGACAAATTAAGTATGTAAGAAATCAATTATAGGCGTCTTTAAAGAGAAAGCATTTTAGGCCACTTTTTATTTTATTTTATAAATCTTTGAGTTTCAAAATCAACAAAAATGCAATACAATATCTATACAAATAATATTAATCATATATGCATTTATAATCAATCAAAAACCATACAACAATAAAAAACCCCACCCAACCAACATTTCATAAGGGAATAGAACTTTAAAATTTCTGCAAGTTTTGTTCAATTCTGAGGTATAGAGGGAGAGAGTTCCAAATTAATGGGGCAGTGACTGAGAAAATGAGAGTACGACGAGTGCCAATTATTTTTAAGGATGGAACATTGAGGGAATGTTGAGAGGCTGATCTTAAAGTTCTGGGAGGGTCGTAAGGAATCGGTAATCTATCTATGAATGCAGGGGTATTAGTCTGTATAGTTGTAAAGGTTAAAAGAGCAAGAGGAGTTGAGAGATGAGATTCAGAGGGGCTTTTCTCAGGAAAGTAGCATAACAAATACGGAAGTAAGAAATATTGGGCTCAGGACCGCCATGGCACTGTCCAGTTATTTGTGAATGGAGCCAGGAACAAGCTAGCAGCAATATTCAGTCTTCCATAAGTTAGGACTGCAAAAAGGATGAGTTTACCAGCCACAGGTCTGAATATTGGGCGGTGCCCAGTGACTGTTTAGATCCATGTATTCAATGCCAGCCTGGACATCTGGGGTTAATTCAGTCCACAGCTGTCGGTGGCTTAAAAACCACTGACCACCAGGAGTTTGAATATTGAGCTCATTAACTTCAGCTCAAAGTTCTACCGAAAAAGCTTGGTTAGCCTGTAAGATTCCCATGTGTTCTATACTATAAAAACTTTCTGTGTTTTTATTAAAATAAGGGAAAAATCCACAGATGGTTGTGAATGGTTTCAGCTGGGCAGAAGTGAAAGGAGAAAACAGAAACAAAGTTATTGGTTTCCACTCTAGTGTCTTAAATTTTGTGCTGCTTTTCGCATTTTGTACAAATTTTAACAGTGATCCGCAATTGTATTTCAGAATTTTAGAATCAGAAAATAATATTAAATATTGAACTAGGCCAGTTACTGGGCAGACTTGCACGGTCTGTGTCTGTATATGGCCGTTTGGTGGAGGATGTGCTGGGGAGGGCTTCAATGGCTGGGAGGGTGTAGATGGGCTGGAGTAAGTCTTAACAGAGATTTCGGCAGGTGGAACCCAAGCACAGTACTGGGTAAAGCTTTGGATTCTTGCCCAGAAATAGCTAAGAAGAAAAAAAAAAAAAAAATTTAAATTGAATCAGGTTGGGCAGACTGGATGGACCATTCGGGTCTTTATCTGCCGTCATCTACTATGTTACTATGTTAGAGTTTTAACAATGTTAGCTTGTGAAAATGCAGTACGTTCCAAGTTCAGGTTCCAGAAAGCACTGAGAACTGGACAGTGGGTTTTCTATTAGTTTTAATTGTCAAATCTCCTGTCACTGCAGATCCTGGATGAGTGGTTTGGCCGTAGCATTATCCATTCTTGTGTGAAGCTGAGTTATGATCATGCCCAAAGTATGATTGATTATCCAAACAAATGGTTCAGTCGGGAAGAGCTGCCACCCATATCTCCCCAGCACCCACTTGATGAAATTCGCCAGGCCATACTCAATCTCCATCAGATAGCACGCAATCTGCGCAAGCAGCGCTTTGATGATGGTGCTCTGCGCTTAGACCAGGTATGTAGCGATTCAGAATTTTCTATTGTGCTGTCTTTTAATGTTGCAAACTTGAATGCTGAGCAGGTAAGAATGAAGATTTGGTTTATCTGTAGACTTTCTTGCAAGGAATCAACTGGCAATGTTTGATTAGTGGTTTTTCTATTTGATGGGAGAACAAGTCTTTGCTTTTATTTTTTCTAGACCCACACAAAACTTGTTCAGATACCAAATATGACAACGTGACTCCCCTGTACCTCGAAGTACACTGGCTCCCCTTTGAAGCAAGGTGTATTTTTAAATTATGTGCACTGATCTTTTTAATCTTCCATGGCGAAACATCAGACTACATGTTGAATTTAATGGAAATACCACCCAAAGACAAATATAACCCAATCAGCAACAATTTGAAAATAAAATTCCCAAATCCTAGAGGAATCACATACGAGACTATTCACTCTACAACCTTCCCGTACTTAGCAGCAAAATGGTGGAATCCTTTGCCAACACAATTAAGGTACACCCCTTCCTACCAAAGCTTTTATAAAGGCCTAAAAACCTGTCTATTTAGAAAATACTTTACCCCCCCCCCCAACAAACAACCAGAAACCAAACAAGACACAAGCCACCTCTCCTATCTCGATAGATGACCAAGCTCCCTACAAACTGGAAAAGAAACACCCATAAGTAATATCAAGGCTACAACACCAGATAAAGCCAACCTTCTCTCCAAATCATATGCCATAATCATACACCTACACAAACCAAGTTATCTGTGTCATGATCCCTAATGAAGTAATGTAATTCCTGGATATGGCCAGGCTCTTCTAAATTGTAAATCGTATTGAACTCCTGGGGCATATTAGCAATGCATAAATTCTAATGTAATGTAATACCTGTTATATCTATCTGGGAGTGTCACTGTATCAGCATATGTCTTTTCCAAATTAAACTCTAAAAATAATAATAAAATATTATATTAAACCCTCTTTTGTCCAGTGCTTGCATTGTGCGCTGTGATATGAAAGCTTCAGCCTGCTCTGGTCCATTTAATCTCCTGAGGAAGCTATTTTTGGTGGAACTTAGGTCTAAGTTGAGGAGCAGTCAAACCACGCTTGAGGAGCAGTTGAGTCACATTCACACTTTGAGCACAAATCACTTTGAAGCATGAAAGAAAAAAAGAGAGATCCTGCCAGGCCGCTATATAGTTACAATGTACCAGCAAGACCAGTTACGTCAGTCCTACTATTTAAGGTAGCAGAGTTTAACTCTAATCTAAAACTGTTATATTAAGATCACAATGATGGGACAGAAGAGTGTCATGATGGTCCCAAACTTGCTGTCTTAGCGGCACTGTATTTGCAGGAGACAAGAGGCACTGAGCACTTTTCGTATTTAATATAATATTATTATTATTTTTAGAGTTTAATTTGTAAAAGACATATGCTGATACAGTGACACTTATATGTTTTGAGCATATTTATTACCAGTTTATACTCCTGTTGGTATTCAGTATCTGTCTGGGAGTCTGGCTTCAGCTCCAGTCGCAGGAGCAACCACATATCCTCACCTGTGCTTTCAATTAAAAAAAATTGTAGGCAGCCAAGATGTTTATATGAGCCTTTACTTATTTGGTTGTGGAGTCTTGTGCATCTGAAATGCCTCATTAAAGACTATGCCTTGCCATGGAAGGTCAGAGTGAAGTTTATGGAGCTGATAACTCATGTGAGGTGAATGGCACAGGAGAAGTTTGAACTCTACGTGGAAGTGGATTTAAAGCTAATATAAGAATCTGAGACAAATGTTTTCATGGCTGTCACATCACTAGAAGACGACAAGTCATAAGGCTGAAATAAAGATAGATGGTTCAGTGGAGACCTTTAATGAGGAGGCAGTATTGTAAGCAGAAGGTGATAAGAACATAAGAACTGCCATCTCCGGATCAGACCCATGGTCCATCGAGTCCGGCGATCCGCACACGCGGAGGCCCAGTCAGGTATACACCTGATGTAGTTTTAGTCACCCATATCCCTCTATGCCTCTCATAAGGAGATGTGCATCTAATTTGCCTTTGAATCCCAGCACAGTGGATTCTTTAATAACCTCCTTTGGGAGAGCATTCCAGGCGTCTACCACTCGCTGCGTAAAACAGAACTTCCTGACATTTGTCCTGGACTTGTCCCCCCTTAGCTTCAAACCATGTCCTCTTGTCCGTGTCGCGTTGGACAATGTAAATAATTTATTTTCCTGCTCTATTTTATCGATGCCTTTCAGCATTTTGAACGTCTCGATCATGTCCCCTCGCAGCCTTCTCTTCTCAAGGGAGAACAGTCCCAGTTTCTTGAGTCGTTTCTTGAGTCGTTCCTCATATTCCAAGTTCTCCATACCTCTTATTAACTTTGTTGCTCGTCTCTGCACCCTCTCCAACAGTTTTATATCCTTCTTTAGGTTGGGAGACCAATGTTGGACACAGTATTCCAAGTGTGGTCTGACCATTGCTCTATAAAGCGGTATTATGACTTTCTCCGATCTACTCGTGATTCCTTTCTTTATCATGCCTAACATTCTGTTTGCTTTCTTTGCCGCTGCCGCGCATTGTGCCGACGGCTTCAGAGTCCTATCTATCAGTACACCCAGGTCCTTTTCTTGTTCGCTCTTACCCAGAGTTGCGAGTGTGGAGAAGGAAGGGCTTTAGGAAGGTGTTCCGAAAGACAAAAACTGATGTTAGCAGTGAAAGAGAAGAGTTGAAGATAATCCATGGGTTTGTAGGAGATGTGGGTGGAAGGGGGTAGGAAGAAAGGAAGTCCGCCTTGCCAGCCAGCCTCTTCATTTCAGGCTGGTTGATATGGGGATTTTAACAATGGTAACCCGGGTACAGTAGTTATTTTGGGAGTTTCAAGACAAATCCTCTTTTAGTGTGTTAAGTTTTCACCTGTGCGTTACGTTTTTGAATGAGAAAACCTTCTAGTTTGAGTGTTTCTTCATAAGTCCTAATGTGTCCTGGAAGATTGTAGCTTTGTCTCTTCTTTGTAAGGATTTAATTATTAGATATTCCTTGCAGTTGTGTTTTTCTTGGGTAGTGATGTAATTAATTGTAACTGTGACCACTATCGTGCTTCATCAACTAAACTAACACTGTTCCTTGTGACTGACCTCCCAATCATATTCATTTCTATAACAGTAGTGGAGCAGTTTATTCTGACATAGATTGTAAGATTTAAAAAGAAGGACAGAACCCACCTACATGTAGGTCAAAAGAGATCCCAACAACCATTATTGATGATGGAGCTGTTCTTCTGCTGATTGTATTGATAGTCAGTAGACCTGGATTTGATTTCATGACTGAGTTGTGTGGGGAAGAGGATCATCCTTTGGCAGGCCAAAAAAGTTTTGCTGTCAGATGAGCTGGACCAGATACTATTTGTCCAGCATGAATATATTTGAGTAAATTGATCAGGAGAATGGCTTAGTATGGGTAAACATAGGTCTAGCCCAAGAGTATCTGATGCCCTAAGCAATGCCCCACAAGGGGATGCTCAAGGCCCTACACCCCCCCCCCCAGTACTTCAGCATCCCCCATCCCATTCCCCCAGGTGGCAAGAATCTCTCCTTCTCTCTATCTTGCCTGCCCGAGGTGGCCAGCATCTCCCTCTATCTTCCCCCAAAGCATGGTCTTGTTCAGTCATTCTTTCTCTCTCTTTTTATATAAATATTTGCAGTGCAATAAGTGTCATTCTAGATTTGTAGGTTATCTACCCATGGCTGTGAGCCTTATGCAAATGAATCCACTCTGGATTTTTTCAGTGTCCTTCCTACTTCACTTTGGAGCTCTACTGCCCTTGCAGTTAATACCCAAGCATTGAAGAGCTCCATCGATAATATTGGGAATTTCCCCAAACAAATCAACTGTTATCAAGTGTTATTCTGTTTGAGAATAACACTTGAACTTGAGCAAACAGAAGCATCAAAGGAACTCAGGTAGAACCCCTGTAGATGCTAAAACATACAGTATTCTTCAGGGCCCAAAGGCCTGACTGACATTCAAGAAACTTCTTGGAGAAGCATAAACAGATGCAGGTGCAGGAAGGACAGGGTGGGAATCTAGAATGACATACCTATCTACCGGAAAAGATATCAAGGTAAGGACATGATCTATCTTTTAAAATCAGGTCACTATTCTAACAGCAGTTATACATGCTTCAAATAGTTTTCTAAACGTGCTGTGACAATACATAGAAACCGGTATATAATGTTTTCAAATAGCTTCAATAGAGTATGAGTATGCGTCAGCCCCACCACTCCACCGCTGTGCTAGCTTTTGACTGCGGAGAGATTTATGTGGCACTTCATCAATGGCCGCTCATAACCATTTTAAACCTACTGTTGTTTTTTCAAAATTATTTATGCATATACTTTTTTGTGTATTTTCTTATGTATATATATAAAAAACTTCTTAGCTATAAAGCTCATTTATAAAGCTGTATTGTCACAGCACGTTTAGAGATCTGACCCTGGTAAACTAATATAAGAAACATAACCATTCTCTTAGAGGCTAATAGTGGTCAAATAGTTTTCTAGGCATTTTTAGATAGATATACACAGAGCAGGGAGGGAGGAATTGGGGTGTTCTGTGGCAGGGCTGCAAATCTGTATAAATTCTATATGTAATATAGGCACCAATATTTGTCCCCCTAAATACTTAGACATTTGGTTTGGATGAGGGAAAACCAGGTCTGAGCCATACAAATAGTGGGAATATGGGAGTGTTGTATTTACACAGAAGCTCCAAAATTTGGCACTTCTAGGTATCCGTGTGCTTGCACTTTATGCTGCTATCAAAGAAGGCAATTCTGTAACTGTTTAGGTGCCCTGATGCCACGCAGTGAGACACTCTCCTATAACAGTGCCTGGGTGCTCCGATCCCATTCCAGAATTCTGGCATAATCAAGCATTGACCTTACGCACCTGTAGTTATACCAGCTATAGAGTTGGCAGAACTGAATGTGACAGGGAGATGTGGAAGACATGCCTATGCCCTGCCCATGAACACTTGCATTTCATTTATGTACTGGTGCACTTGCATGCCCTTGCAGAATGGAGTTTAGATTCTGGGCTTGCCACATAACTGCATAACTGCAGATATTCTGTACATTTACATAAGAAAAACCCTACTGGGTCAGACTAATGGCCCATCAAGCCCAGTATCCTGTTCCCAACAGTGGCCAACCCAGGTCCCAAGTACCAGACAGAAACCCAAAGAGTAGCAACATGCCAGAGCTGAGATTGTGATGTCATAATGCCTCATCACTGATGTCACAGTGGCTTGATTGTCATATACTTGGCTCACATAAGATCAGCCCTACAAAAAAAAAAAAAAAAAAAAAGATCAGCCCTACTGGGTCAGACCAGTGGTCCATCTAGCCCAGTAGCCTGCTTCCAGCAGTGGGCAATCCAGGTCTGGCAGAATCCTAAAGAGTAGCAAGCTTGCTTGTGTCACAGCAGATGAATATAGGAATCGTTTGTGTTTCATATTATTCCCTACATGCTTTTCTGAATATTGACCTGATACATTGGAATGTTTAAATAAGTCTGTAGAGGTAGTAGTACAGGAGATTATTGGAAGCTTAGTGCTGTGCCATAATTGAAAGTTTATGGACATTTGAGTTTATCTTGTACATTTATCTGCAGCAGAGCTCAAACAGCAGGTTCCCTGAGAAAATAACCACCTCAGGCCATTTCTTGAACAAATACAGTGGAAGAAAGTGCAGTTCAGCCAAAGTACAGGGATTAACATCTTAATACTTTCTAGAAAAAGCAATTTTCAGTAAGTAAGTGTCTCTTTGGAAACTAGCCATAAAGGTATGCAAGTGAGAAAAGTATTCTTGTACATTGCATTTCTATTTTCTGCAGGCTGACATATTCATGTGTATAGTTGAACATAGCCCTACCCCTGGAAGGCCCAACCATGTTTTCAGCTGTTAAATAAAGCCCCATGCCAAGGCAGTTTTCTAAGCATGGGATCTAAGCCTTGGGTAGTGTCTTGGTTCAGTATAATATACCTCCTCCCTCTTGGGACCAAAAGCCGCCGGCTGGAGTATGAGGCTAGTTTGCTGCCTCTGAACTTCCCTTTCTAAGCAACCATGCCACCGAAAATCCAACTTGATCCCCTGGAATATAAATGGCAATGATACCAAATGAGGAACTCTTGAGCTTCACACAGTCAAGAAAATTAGAGTCTCCTGAGAAAATTAGAGAGTCATGGGGATGGAGGCAATGTTCAGTTGTGGATTAGGAATTGGTTTGGGTAGGGTTAAATGGCCATTTTTCTCAAAGGAGGAGAGTAAATAATGGAGTACTGCAGGGATCTGTATTGGTACCAATGCTATTTAACTTTTTTAAATGATCTGGAAATTGGAACAACAAGTGAGGTGATTAAATTTGCAGATGACACCAAATTGTTCAAAGTTGGTAAAACACTTGCAGACTGTGAAAAATTGCAGGCAGACCTTAGGACATTTGAAGACTGGGCGTCCAAATGGCAGATGAAATTTAATATGGACAAATACAAGTGATGCACATTGGGAGGAATAACCCAAATCATAGTTACCAGATGCTAGGGTCCACCTTGGGGGTCAGCAGATCGGTGTGTCATTGTAGACAATATGCTGTAACCTTCTACCCAATGGGTGGTGGCAGACAAAAAAGCAAACAAGATGCTAGGTATTTTTTGAAAAGGAATGCTATACAAGACTAAGAATGAACATAAGTAATGCCTCTGCTGGGTCAGACAAGAGGTCCATCATGCCCAGCAGTCCACTCACGTGGCGGCCCATCAGGTCCAGGACCTGTATAGTAATCCTCTATCTATACCCTTCTATCCCCTTTTCCTTCAGGAAATCATCCAATTCCTTCTTGAACCCCGAAACCATACTCTGTTCTATCTGCCATTGCTTGCCCTGGGATCGGTAACATGGAAAGTTGCTGCTATTTGGGTTTTTGCCGGGTACTTATGACCTGGATTGGCCACTGTGGAAACGGGACTGGGCTAGATGGACCATTGGTCTGACCCAGTAGGGGCTGTTATTTTCTTAATCAGGTGTTAGGAAGAAACTTGTCTTGTACTGAATCTAGTATTTGCGCTTTGAAGCTGAAAACCTTGCTCTTATGTATATAGCTTGTTTAAGGTTAATGTAGGAGCATGTAATTAAGCTGAAACCCTTCCCCCTCAATATAGAATCAAATTCTCGTCATATTCCTGCCTTTTTTTTTTTTTTTCTCCAGCCTTTACCCCCATGTAAACCGCAGCCACTATTAACTGGATTCCCCCACATGGAATTGTGTTCAATTATTTGTCTAGCGGCCTGACACTTAGGGCTCCTTTTACGAAGGTGCGCTAGGGTTTTTAGCGCACACACAAAATTACCGTGTGCTATAGCGCGTGGTGGCTGAAAATCTACTGCCTCCTAGGGCACGCATTAAGGCGCTAGCGCCCCTTTGTGAAAGGAGCCCTTAGGCGCTTATTTTTGAAGCATATGGATGGCCATATTTTTGAAATGTCCAAATCCCAATTTTTTTGAAGGCAGGATTTGGATTTCCAACACTATGGTACATCCAAATACCAAGTGGGTGTATTGTGGGTGTGTTGTAGGCAGGACTAGGGAAGGTCCAGCATCAGGACATCCAACAGCAATTACTGAAAGGAAGGAAATGTCCAAGTCTAAAAATGACATCTGTTTCAGTCACGTCCAAGGTACAAAAGGGTGTTTTAACGGAGCAGCTGACCACTAGTGGTTGCTCTCCCCCTTCCCCTCCCCTGAAAGGGGATAAAAGCAGAGAAACATGACGGCAGTTAAAGGCCAAATGGCCCATCCAGTCTGCCACAATTTCCTCTCCTTAAGTGAACTCACGTTCCTGTCTTGCGCGGGTATTATAGGCATTCTTAATAGAGAAGGAAATAGGTCTGAGGAGTAACCTGATGAGTTTACAGTCCACTGCACTAACGTCTCAGCTGCCCCTCTGCTCTGCATGGACGTCTGTGTGGCCATTTTCTAGGAATGCTGTCCCTTGCTTTCTACTGCTCATAATTTGGATGTTCCAGTTTGTCAAATGGCTGTTCGTGCTGGACATCTCCAGCACATGGGCTTCTGTCTCTTATATTTCCTGTTCAAAAATATATGTCAGATGGTCCTGACTTGGACGTCCTTTCGAAAATGCCCTTCCTAGTATCCTAGTACCAGAATATCAGGAGATCTAGTTTTGTGTTGCAAGAACTAGACTCAAGAAATGAGATGTCACGATTTATGATTTATTTAAAATGTTCTATACTGTTAAACATAGAATATATCAAAGTAATTTACAATATAACATTTGTAATTCAAACCAGTTGAGCTCAGAAGTGATGCCATTTATGTGTAGAATAGAAGAGCATAAGAATAGCCATACTGGATTAGAGCAGTGGTCCATTTAGCCCAATGTCCTGTTTCCAAAATAGTGGCTAAGCCAAATCACAAGTACAGTACTTGGCAGAACCATTCCATGCTACCGATCCCAGGGCAAGCAATGGCTTCCCCCATGTATGTCTCAGTAGCAGACTATGTAAGTTTCCTCCAGGAACTTGTCCAAACCTTTTTTAAATATGCTAACTGCTGTTATAGCATCCTCTGGAATGAGTTCCAGAGCTTAACTATTCGTTGACTGAAAAAATACTTCCATCTTTTTGAGCACCAAGAGATCCCTATTATGTTACGCATTATTTTGATTATCTGGTATGGTTTTATCTGTTTTTATTTTACTTGAGAGAGTTCAAATTATCTGATTAAAAATAGCTTCATACCAATCTTATGAATTGCTTTGCGATCATTTCTTCTTCCTTTTCCTGCCCTGTTAGTGATTGATGTTGTCTGATTATAAGTCTAACCCAGCGCCTGGACTTGATTTTGATATAGAATGCTTTCAACACATTTAACAAAGAGTGCCACTTGCTCATAATCTCAGTTGCATGGAACAGGACGTCACACAGAGCCTCAGAAACAATACTTGGCATCATTTTCCAAGAATCTGACATGCTTAAACAAAGAGAACACCACTAAGTGACATAATTGTGGCCAGTTTACTAAAGCCCAAATATTCGTCAATCTCAGAATATACACCCTGAAAGAGAAAACAGCACAACTGCTCCGATCTACTTAATGGAGCTTTTTAACTGTATTTCCTTTTCTCGTATTTATTTAGCTTTATGAACTTGCCTATAAGTAATGTACAAATGTAATAAACTACGCATATAATAATCCCCACAATTGCATCATCATAACAAATAATAACCATCCTAGTCAACCCTTCTTCCTAAGCTAACTCTCCCAAAATGACTGCCTAAAATCACAAATCAGCACCTCCGCAAAGCTCCTTAGGTAGTGTAACTATGCTGCTATTGAAAGGCACCTCTTCTTGTCCCTTCCAAAAGGGCTTCACAGACACCAGGCAATATATGAGGGTTCTTCAAAAAGTTTCCGCACTTTCATATTTTTGTGGGAAGAAGGTGTGTTGCAGAATGTCATGTTACTATTCAGTCACAAAATAGGGTGATTATGTGAAAAAGTGATGTAATTTGCTTTTGAGATATTTAATAAATAGTGTGTAAAAAAAATAAAAGTGCGGAAAATTTTTGAAGATTTCTAGTATAATCCAGGGAATCCACACAAATTAAGTAACCTAGGATATGAGCTTCAGATCTGTCAAGAAATATGGATTATTCTACTAATAATTGTAAGTATAAGTAACAGTGGCATGTCTAACAGCAGGCCCTGGGGGTACAGGCAACCTACAGGGAGACGATTCTGAGATATGCAATCAGTTATCTGTGAAGAGTACCTATGGTTAAGGAGTTTATGAAGGGGTGATAAATACCTGCCACAACCGCCAAGCAGCTGCCCTTCTAAGCTAGACCCTCTTTCCACCTGTTGGTCTTTGAAACTCATATTCTTCTGAAGTCTCAGGCTCAGGATGAGAGGAGCTTATACTACCGTATTTTCTCGCATATAACGCGCGCGTTATACGTGGTTTTTACGTACCGCGCACACCCTTGCGCGTTATACAAAATTTTTTTTACATAGTTCCCCCCCCCGTCTGGGTCACACACCCCCCCCCCCCCCGCAGGACCGCTCGCACCCCCACCCCGAAGGACCGCTCGCACGCACTCCCACCCGCACCCACACCCCCACCCTGAAGGACCGCTCGCACCCCCACAGCCTCCCGACCCCCCCCCCCCCCATCATGTAGAAGCTCCTACCGGTGTCCTGCTGCTTCCTCTTGGCGGTCCCGACACGATCGGGGCAAGAGGGAGCTCAAGCCCTCTTGCCCCAGCCAACCGCGGCACCCCCGACACGATCGGGGCAAGAGGGAGCTCAAGCCCTCTTGCCCCGCCGACTCCCCAACTCCCCGACAATATCGGGCCAGGAGGGAGCCCAAGTCCTCCTGGCCCTGGCGACTCCCCCCCCCCCCCCCCCGCTAGTTGTTCGGGCCAGGAGGGAGCCCAAACCCTCCTGGCCACGGTGACCCCCCTACCCCCACCCCGCACTACATTACGGGCAGGAGGGATCCCAGGCCCTCCTGCCCTCGACGCAAACCCCCCTCCCCCCAACGACCGCCCCCCCCAAGAACCTCCGACCGCCCCCCCAGCAGACCCGCGACCCCCCTGGCCGACCCCCATGACACCCCCACCCCCTTCCCCGTACCTTTGTATAGTTGGCCGGACAGACGGGAGCCAAACCCGCCTGTCCGGCAGGCAGCCAACGACGGAATGAGGGCGGATTGGCCCATCCGTCCCAAAGCTCCACCTACTGGTGGGGCCTAAGGCGCCTGGGCCAATCAGAATAGGCCCGGGAGCCTTAGGTCCCACCTGGGGGCGGGGCCTGAGGCACATGGGCTCAACCCGACCATGTGCCCAAGGCCCCGCCCCCAGGAGGGACCTAAGGCTCCCGGGCCTATTCTGATTGGTCCAGGCGCCTTAGGCCCCACCAGTAGGCGGAGCTTTGGGACGGATGGGCCAATCCGGCCTCATTCCGTTGTTGGCTGCCTGCCGGACAGGCGGGGTGGCCAGAGGAGAGTCGGGGCTGGCGAAAGGAGAGTCAGGCGGCGACGGGAGAGTCGGGCAGCATGCGCGGTATACGGGTGTGCGCGGTATATAAAAATTTCTGTACATAAATTTGTGTTTTTTGCGCGCTATACCCGTGTGCGCGTTTTACACGGGTGCGCGTTATCTATGTAAAAATACGGTAATCTCAAATCCAATGATAACCATCTATTTTTGTAGAAATATATTATCAAAAGACCTTTAGAATGGAAGAAAAATAGTTGATAAAGGCCTAATTCCAACTGTGTGCCATTACTGTACTCTACAGTAGAAGTGAGCCAAAGTCCTCTACTGCTGGCAATGGGAAAGGAAGCAAGACCTCTCCGTAGTGAAGGGAATCGTGCAATACTTGACTCATGAAGTTTATCACCGCATCATTACAAAGATCAGAGAGCAGCTTTCTCCTGGAAATACTAAGACATTCAAACGTACGACTACTGCATAAAGATAAGCACATCATTTCTCTCCCTATTTTCCTGCTCAGTATTTGGCATTTGTACACATTTCCTGAACTTGGAATTGCTGTTTGTGTGGTCCCCTTACCAGATAAGTTATCCAGATAGAGGCTGAATATCACTGCTAACCTCAGATAATCCCCGGCCACTCTTTTTTTTATGGATAAATTTGTCCATGCTGCAGTTCTTAATATTAAAAAGGACTAATGTGCTTAAAGAAGCATTTCTGTGGCTACCAATGATTGTAGAAAGTTATCAAAAGCATATGCCTACTGCTTACTTTCTCCCAAAAGCTTAGTGAACCAGGTCTAAAGTATCTTCTGGACAGTGCTTAAGAAACAGAAACAGAGAAGATGACAGCAGAAAGTCCAATCTGCCCCTCCACAGCATCTCCCTCAGAGATCCAACAGTGCCTTTGCTCCTCTGAGTTAGAAGGGAGCCCAAGAAAAGTCTACCAATGTTCTCTCGCTCATTAAGAGTCCAGATTTGTAACAGGAATAAAAGGCGAGAAGTGTCAACACACAAAGTATTAATTGCCTGGTGGACACGAGCGAACCGGCATCAGCATGAAAAACTGAACTTAGAAAACATTTCTTATTATTGGGATTAAATTACCTCACGCAACAGAGCAGATTTCAGAGCTGAGTGATGGATTAGTTCTAAAGTCAGCTGAAAGATCATCTTCCTCATCTTTTAAAAATAAAGGGGCCCTTTTATCAAGCTGTGCGAGGGGTTTTTAGCACGTGCTGGCGTGGTAAATGCTCTGACACCCATAGAATTCCTGTGAGCGTTGGAGCACTTACCTCGCTGGCCCAAGCTAAAAACCTCTAGCGCAGCTTGATAAAAGGAGGGGGGGAAGCTTGTTGATTCCCAGCTCAAAATACCATTAATGATACAGGCAGAACACAAAAGTTCTTCTGTTAACAAGTGATACAAGGAAAAGGGCTCCTTTTTGATCATAGTTATAAAGCATTTGAGCAGAAACAACTTTCTGTATAATTCAGTTTTCATCCTTCACCCCCCTTTGCTTTATTCAAGTTTCTGTTGACATCTGCAAAATCAGTACAGAAAGAGTAGTTTAATGATTACAGAAATGGGTTGCAAAACAGGGAAACTCAAATCTTGCGTCTCCCCTGATGCCCTTTGTACCCTTGGGCAAGTCACTTCTCCCCTCAGGTGCAACCTGTTTTGGGCAGAACAATAACTCTCCTCAAGCTGGAAAAGGCCATTGAGTCCAAATCCACAGTTATACTAACTTCCAATTCCTCCTCAAGCCTCATCCACACTTTAGCATCAGTATTGTCAAGTGTCTCCTTTGGGTGATCTCAAAACTAATTGAAACTTTTCTTATAAAGTATTTGGGAAACAGAGCATACGTGAGATTCTTTACCCCTAAGTCTCTTTGGCCAACAAACACTGCAATTTCACTGGGTACAACTGAAGCATCACAAAAATATACTATAAAGTTCAATGTGCATTTCTTTTCTAATGCTCTCATTTAAAAGTTACACAGAAACAGGGACAGCATTAAAAATCTAAGCAAAAAGGCAAGTAAAACACAACCAAATTGATTAACTTGAATTTTCACTGCAGCTTTTCCCCTTGCTAAACCACATGATAGCACAGTTGGCATTTAAATCTAGTCTAATGACCTAATTAGTACAAAATTTAGTAGGCTGTATTACTTGAGAATGGGATGTTTCATCGCGGCTGTTTCAGTGTGAGATGTTTACTCACAGCCCTTTCATCAAGGCCATTAAGGTGCTGAGAGGGCCCCCACCCAGCTCACCTGAAGAGCTGAGGAGTGTGACAGATGTCTCAGATAACTTTATTGAGGCATCAGTAGGGGGCGAGGGGAGACTTGTGGTCACAGCAGATAACTTTATTGAATCATCAAGGGTGGGGGGGCTCTGCCCCTCCTTTTAAACCTTGAAGCAAATTGGGCCTGAAGCACCAGTTGTGTGTGTGTGTGGAGGGCATTGCCACCCCCTCTTTCACCAGTCCAGTTGGGCATGAAGCACCAGTTGAGGGAGCAATGGGGCCTGCCCCAGAGGCCTTCTTTCACCTGTTCAATTGGGACTTAAGCATCAGCGGGGGGTGGGGGGGGGAAGCTGCCTTTGATATGCCCCCCCCTTTCACCACGAACAACAACTTCAGCAAGTTAAGCACTTGCCAGCAATGAAATGGCTATGCTGAATTGTGCTAGACCCGTATTACTTTCCCTTAGTACTGAATCTCTAGCAGGATTTTGAGCAGAAGTATAAGTTAGTGTGGGAGTTAAAGGGTTATTAAAAGTGAAGTCTAGCACCTTCCTCCAGAGGAACTGAATAAAAAACAGAGGGTAGAATTAAATGGCCATTTGTCTCAATGGAGGTGGGTGAATAGTGGAGTACCGCAGGGATATGTACTGGGAACAGTTCTGTCTGTTAGGTGCAATCAACTCAACTTAGCGACTTGATGAATTACAGATCTAAAAAGCATCATCCCCATGGTTGTTTTCAACATGTCCAGCTATCTGATTGCAAGTCACCCTCTTCACCTGGTTCTTTCAATCTTCCCAAACATGATGTCCTTCCCCAGTGATCTCCCTCTTCTGACAGTATGATCAAAATAAAAGAATTGTAGCTTCATCATTTGGACTTTGAATGACATAGCCAGTTTGATCTCGTCCAGAATCAATTTGATCTTGTGGACGTCCACGGCATACATAAAATCTTTCTCCAGCACCAAAGCTCAAATGAGTCGATTTTCTTTCTGTCTTTGTTCCGTCATGTCCAGGTTTTGTATCTGTAATCGACCACTGAAAAAATGAGTGCATGGACAAGTCTGATCTTTGTTTGGAGTGCTATTTCCTTGCCTTTGAATACTATTTGAAATGCGGGTCGTTTTTTAATCTGATAGCATCTTATTTTTATTAAACTTTATTTTTTTTCTGTTAAGTCAATTTTGTTCTTTGTTTTTCCTTTGGTCACCTTTTCTGCATCCTTGGTATATTCATACAAGTGCGTCAGTTTGTTAGGGATTGGACAGTTAGGGATATTTTCCAAGCACCTAATATTAAATACTGCATTGTTTGTAATCCCCTGTGAACTTCAAAGAGGTATTAGCGCTATACAAATAAAAATTGTATTGAAGAGCAACCAAGTGCTATTCTGCAGAATATTTCTTCCTTGCTAGTTGATTCTTTGTTTACAAAAAAAGCCCAGAAGATTGAAATCCTTAGCAACTTATATTTCCTTCAAACTCAAAATCTTCATCATTTTCCATGTTCATGATCTTCATCTTGTTTATGTTCAGTTCAAAATCCCATGTTAAGACTTTCGGCTTTAACTTTTCTCAGTAGATAGCAGCAAGTCTTCTTTGCTGCTTCTGATGAGCGTTGTATCATCTGCATAGTGCAGGTTGTTCATATTTTAGCACCAACTTTGAAACTGACGCGCTCTCCTTGCAAAATTGCTTTTCTGAAAATGGCTTCACTGTAAAGGTTGAACAGGTAAGGTGGCAAGATGCATCCTTGCTTGAAGCTACGTTTTATTAGAAACCAGTCAGTGTTACCATATTAAATTCTCTTTATCAGCTGAGTTTTGTGTTTGAGTATTCCCGTTTGCACTAGATTTCTCCATAGTTTATCATGATCCACACACCAGTTCTATTTAACATATTTATTAAAGATCTGGAAATCAGAATAACAAGTGAGATGATTAAGTTTTGCATATGACAGAAAACAGCTCAAATTTGTTAAAACACCTGCGGACGGTGAAAAATTGCGGGAAGACCTTAGGAAATTGGAAGACTGGGCACCCAAATGGCAGATGAAATTTTAAGGTGGACAAATGCAAAATGATGCACATTGAGAAGAATATCCATCGTTGATGCTAGGGTCCACCTTAGGAGTCGATACCCAAGAAAAAGATCTAGATCTCATCCTAAACAAAGGTTTGGAATGAACGCAGAAGATTCTAATTAGAAAATGAATGGTATAAAAAACCCCAACAACTTAATGGCCGCATGCCGTGTATGTGTCAAGTGGTGCTTAGATGACAACTCTGGCTGTGAAGAATTAAGGCCGGTACTGGGCAGATTTGCACAGTCTATGTCCCATATATTCCATTTTGGCCTTGAGAAGCCTTTGACGGTAACTCTTACTGTAGGATCATGAAATAGTTAACTGTTGTTTAAAATATTGCTCTGGCCTACATAGCTGATCCTGTCAGAGCTTTAAGATCAAATGAACAAAATTTATTAACTATCCCTTCACTTAAAATTATAAATACAAGACGCCAATTTATTTTTTCAGTAACCACGCCACAGACCTGGAATGCTCTTCCAATTTATTTACGAAAGGAGCAGGACCTAGGAAGATTCAAAAGTAATTTAAAAACATTTCTTTTTAAAGATGCCTTTGATATTTAATTTCTTAATACCCAGGTCATTGATTTTATTCTATTAATATGCTTTTATTTTTTGTTCCCTCATGTACCTTTCCTTTTTTGTTCTACTTTCCTATATTAAATTGTATTTCATTATCCCTTTTTTACCTTATGTTATGAATATGATGAGTTAATTTTTAACCTATTGTATTGTTTTAAGTTTGTATTGTATTGTATTGTTCCCCTTTGAATGTATTTTAAATTGTCCATCGCTTAGAACTATGATTAAGCGATTAATCAAAAGAATTAATAAACTTGAAACTTGAAAACAGTGTACAATCTACTGACCTCATCTGCCTAAAATGTATGTCCCTACCTTACCACATTGTAAGCTAAATAGATAAGAGTTTGAGCCATGATGTACCCTGCCCTTCTGTACATTTAACATTTAGAACTGTAAGATTTAGATAAGCAGAGAAATGAACTAGTTTCCTATAGGACTATAAGTTGTATCCCTGAACCTATCATAAGTGCTGGCTTAGGACCAATAATAATTGTAGAAAAGTTATAGAAGTAACAAATGAAAATTGTAGTTTTTGCATTTATTAGTTTGCGTATGCTTAGTGAAAAGGGCATAAAAGTCCATGCATTTCCTGATTCTAACACTCTAGTAGGCAGGCTGTTAACTGCACTAGAGTCCAGCATGCTGTAATAAACCTCTTGTACTTTCTTCACGCCTCTGACTTTGTGTGTCCAAGTGACCTTTCATTACAACCTGTGTTTCACAAATGCCAAGATGGTTTGGATAAGCTGCAGTGGGCTTAGACGGCAACTTTAGGAAAGTGCCGGGTGAAGTTTGGTCAGATATTGTGGGACGGCTCTAGTATTATTTATGTACTAGGTATGTGATTTTAAACCTTATCTTAGCTTCAAGTATGAAGGACATTTTTAAGATTACAACAGTAATGGGTTAAAAATTGTTTACACATTTTCACTATTGACTAAAGTGACTATCTGTGTATACTAGAACTCTTCCAAACCTTTGAAGTTTCTTAATTGTCCAATCAGCATACACTTCAATGTTTCCTTCTATCTTGCCCATTGTTTCCATTCAGTGAGTTTTGAAAATATGTCCCCAGTTGCTGACCACATGGCTTTACTGGAAGTATGAGACAGTGGGGATTTCTGTTCAACATTAGAACAGCAGAAGCATCTAAGGCTCATTTATGGACAAACCTTGCAGTCTTCCTAAATGCACTGTCTTACTGTTTTATGGCAAACTTACCAGATGTTAATTCTGTATTTTGGCTCAGCCTCATACTAAGAGCACTAAAACAGATTCTTATTTCAATGCATTTCTTTGCACAAACCATACAAAGTACACTTCTCCATTTTATTAACATATTAATCACATTAGAAAATCTATTATTTATGTATATGTGTGTGAACATTTGTAATAGCCAGCTCACCATCTTAGTGACAAGGTGCTTTTCTAACAAAAAACCCCCCCAAAACCCCAAACTGCCTCTCTTTCTTTATATATTTATTCTTTAACTAGTATTTTAGCCCGTTACATTAACGGGTGCTAGAATATATGTCTGTCTTTTTCTGTCTCTCTCTTTCCCTCCTGCTGGCTGTCTTTCTTTCTGCCTGTCTCTCTCCCTGGCTCCCTTTGTCTGTCTGTCTTTCTGTGTCTCTCCCTGCCCCTTTGTCTTTCTTCTTTTCTTTCTGTCTCCCTTCCTCCAGCTGTCTGTCTTTCTTTCTATCTATCTCTCTCTCCCTGCCTCCTATGCAGCAGCATTCCTCTCCCCCCACTTCCCTGTGCAGCAGCCACAGCAGTATTCCCTCCCCCTCCATTTCCCTGTGCAGCAGCCACAGCAGCAGCATTCCCTACCCCTCCATTTCCCTCCCACCACACCACTTCCCTGTGCAGCAGCAGCGTTTCCCCTACTTCCCCTTTCTCTTCCCACGGTATGGCCGGCTCCCTTACTACCCCCCTTCCATTCCCACGGTCCCGACAAACCTGCTGATTCCAGCAGCGTGTGCAACACTCTACACACGCTGCTTCGGGGCCTTCTACTGCCCTGATTTACTGTGGCACGTCCCTGATGACATCATCAGAGATGCGGCAGAGCAAATCAGGGCAGTAGAAGGCCCCGAAGCAGCGTGTGTAGAGTGCTGCACACGCTGCTGAAATCAGCAGGTTTGTAGTCGGGACCACGGGAAGGGAAGGGAAGGGGGGGGGGCAGTAAGGGAGCCATGTCTCTGTCTCGCAGCGGGCTTGCTGGCTCCAGCCAGCCAAAGTTCATTTTTTAGTTCAAAGCCAACGCTGCATCTCCTCTCTCGATCCCCACCAGAGTCGAAAGTTTTCTCCGATTCTGGTGAGGTTCGATAGAGGAGCCGCGGCGGAGACTTTGAACAAAAAAGTGAACTTTGTTTGGCCAGAGCTGGCAAGCCCACTGCAAGACAGAGAGATGCGTGGTAAGCGTGCATGCGCACTCTGCCGGCCACGGAACTACAGATCAGGCAACACGGCGTTAAGAGTGCGCATGCGCGCTTAGCGTTTTATTATTATAGATACTGCATGTCGGTAGGTCTAGTGTCACTATATTTCAGATAGAGTAGAGGCTGCTTCTGGGTATAGGAGATGAGGAAGCATTGTGCTAAGTCATCTGTGAAAATGTAGCCACACAAGCAATCCATGATGGTGCCATTGAAGTGCAGGTATAAATGCGCTTCAAATCTGAAATAGTTGTATGTGAAGTCATTGAGTAAAGAGTTTTGTGGCAGGTCAATTGTAGCACCATCTAGAATGTCTTTATGGGAGATATTGGTGTAAAAGGGATTTAGCATCCGTAGCTGGCCAGGTTGGTATTCTCTGGGAATAAAGAGGGAGATGCTTGAATTTACTGATGACACAAAATTGTTCAGAGTTGTTAAATCACGAGAGGATTGTGAAAAATTGCAAGAGGACTTTGAGACCAGGAAACTGGCATCCAAATGGCAGATGATATTTAATGTGAGCAAGTGCAAAGTGATGCATGTATGGAAGAGGAACCCAAATCATAGCTACAATGATGGAAGTTCTCATCCAAGAAAAGGATTTAGGTGTCATCTGAGCCAAAAGCATATTATTTTAGTTTAGCAGATGGATTGACAGTAACATAGTAACATAGTAGATGACGGCAGATAAAGACCCGAATGGTCCATCCAGTCTGCCCAACCTGATTCAATTTAAAATTTTTTTTTTTTTTCTTCTTAGCTATTTCTGGGCAAGAATCCAAAGCTTTACCCGGTACTATGCTTGGGTTCCACCTGCCGAAATCTCTGTTAAGACTTACTCCAGCTCATCTACACCCTCCCAGCCATTGAAGCCCTCCCCTGCCCATCCTCCACCAAACGGCCATACACAGACACAGACCGTGCAAGTCTGCCCAGTAACTGGCCTTAGTTCAATATTTAATATTATTTTCAGATTCTAAATCTTCTGTGTTCATCCCACGCTTCTTTGAACTCAGTCACAGTTTTACTCTCCACCACCTCTCTCGGGAGCGCATTCCAGGCATCCACTACCCTCTCCGTAAAGTAGAATTTCCTAACATTGCCCCTGAATCTACCACCCCTCAACCTCAAATTATGTCCTCTGGTTTTACCATTTTCCTTTCTCTGGAAAAGATTTTGTTCTACGTTAATACCCTTTAAGTATTTGAACGTCTGAATCATATCTCCCCTGTCTCTCCTTTCCTCTAGGGTATACATATTCAGGGCTTCCAGTCTCTCCTCATACGTCTTCTGGCGCAAGCCTCCTATCATTTTCGTCGCCCTCCTCTGGACCGCCTCAAGTCTTCTTACGTCTTTCACCAGATACGGTCTCTAAAACTGAACACAATACTCCAAGTGGGGCCTCACCAATGACCTGTACAGGGGCATCAACACCTTCTTCCTTCTACTGACTACCTCTCTTTATACAGCCCATAATCCTTCTGGCAGCAGCCACTGCCTTGTCACACTGTTTTTTCGCCTTTAGATCTTCGGACACTATCACCCCAAGGTCCCTCTCCCCGTCCGTGCATATCAGCTTCTCTCCTCCCAGCATATACGGTTCCTTCCTATTATTAATCCCCAAATGCATTACTCTGCATTTCTTTGCATTGAATTTTAGTTGCCAGGCATTAGACCATTCCTCTAACTTTTGCAGATCCTTTTTCATATTCTCCACTCCCTCTTCGGTGTCTACTCTGTTACAAATCTTGGTATCATCTGCAAAAAGGCACACTTTTCCTTCTAACCCTTCAGCAATGTCACTTACATACATATTGAACAGGATTGGCCCCAGCACCGAACCCTGAGGGACTCCACTAGTCACCTTTCCTTCCTTCGAGCGACTTCCATTAACCACCACCCTCTGGCGTCTGTCCGACAGCCAGTTTCTGACCCAGTTCACCACTTTGAGTCCTAACTTCAGCCCTTCAAGTTTGTTCAACAGCCTCCTATGAGGAACTGTATCAAAGGCTTTGCTGAAATCCAAGTAAATTACATCTAGCATATGTCCTCGATCCAGCTCTCTGGTTACCCAATCAAAAAATTCAATCAGGTTCGTTTGGCACGATTTACCTTTTGTAAAGCCATGTTGCCTCGGATCCTGTAACCCCTTAGATTCAAGGAAATACACTATCCTTTCTTTCAGCAACACTTCCATTATTTTTCCAACAACTAAAGTGAGGCTCACCGGCCTGTAGTTTCCTGCTTCATCCCTGTGACCATTTTTATGAATAGGGACCACATCCGCTCTCCTCCAATCCCCAGGAATCACTCCCGTCTCCAGAGATTTGTTGAACAAGTCTTTAATGGGACTCGCCAGATCTCTGAGCTCCCTTAGTATCCTGGGATGGATCCCGTCTGGTCCCATCGCTTTGTCCACCTTCAGTTTTTCAAGTTGCTCATAAACACCCTCCTCCGTGAACGGCGCAGAATCTACTCCATTTTCTCGTGTAACTTTGCCAGACAATCTCGGTCCTTCTCCAGGATTTTCTTCTGTGAACACAGAACAGAAGTATTTGTTTAGCACATTTGCTTTCTCCTCATCACTCTCCACATATTTGTTCCCAGCATCTTTTAGCCTAGCAATTCCATTTTTTATCTTCCTCCTTTCACTAATATATCTGAAAAAATTTTTATCTCCCTTTTTTACATTTTTAGCCATTTGTTCTTCCGCCTGTGCCTTCGCCAAATGTATCTCTCTCTTGGCTTCTTTCAGTTTCACCCTGTAGTCCTTTCTGCTCTCCTCTTCTTGGGTTTTTTTATATTTCATGAACGCCAACTCTTTCGCCTTTATTTTCTCAGCCACTAGGTTGGAGAACCAGTGGCTGAGAAAATAAAGGCGAAAGAGTTGGCGTTCATGAAATATAAAAAAACCCAAGAAGAGGAGAGCAGAAAGGACTACAGGGTGAAACAGCTGCATGACTCTGGTGGTTTTGCAAGGAAAGGCGATTATATCAAGTAACTAATAAATGATAAATGCTGTTAGTGATCAGTAAAATCATCTGTAGTACCTGAAGATTGGAGGGTGGCCAGTGTTACACCAATTTTTTAAAAAGGGTTCCAGGGGAGATCTGGGAAATTACAGACCGGGAAGCCTGACTTCAGTACCGGACAAAATGATGGAAACAATTATAAAAAATAAAATTGTGAAACACGTAGACAAACATGATTTAATGAGAGTTGGGTCTCCAAAAAAGAGTACCTAAATGGGCCACCGCGTGTGCGGAGCACCGGACTGGATGGACCTCGGTCTGATCCGGTGGAGGCGTTTCTTATGTTCTTATGAGACAGAGTCAGTCAAGGGAGATCTTGCCTCACCAATTTGCTTGACTTTGAAGGTGTGAATAAAGGTGAGCCGGTTGATGTAGTGTATCTAGATTTTCAGAAAGGTTTTGACAGAGTTCCTAATGAGAGGCTCCTGAGAAAATTAAAGAGTCATGGGGTAGGAGGCAAAGTTCAGTTGTGGATTAGGAATTGGTTATCGGATAGAAAATAGAGGGTATGCTCACCTTTATCCACATGTTTATTCACACCTTCAAAGAAGTCAAGCAAATTGGAGTCGGTCCATAGGAAGGCTACTAAAATATTCATTTGTCTTCGTCATAAAGCATATGGGGACAGACTTAAAGATCCCAATATGTAATTTTGGAGGAAAGCCGAAAGAGGGGAGATATGATAGAGATGTTTAAATACCTATGGTGGTGTAAAGGTGCATGAGTTGAGTCTCATTTGAAAGGAAGCTCTGGAATGAGAGGGCATAGGATGAAGTTAAGAGGTGATGACTCAGGAGTAATCTAAGAAAATGCATTTTTTACATGTGTGGAATAGACTCCCAGTGGAGGTGGTGGAGACAAAGACTGTGTCTGAAGTTGAGAAAGTGTGGGACAGGCATGTGGAATCTCTTAGGGAAGAGGAGGAGATAATGGTTACTGCGGATAGGCAGACTGGATGGGCCATTTGGCCTTTATCTACCATCATGTTTCTGTGTTTCTATACTGCCCAGCACATCTGAAGTACTGCAAGGTACAAAACATAGCAATGCAAGGAAGCAGAGGGAAAGGATGGTAATGCTGACATTGGTTACTCGCATCATTCCTGTCTGTCTTGCCTATTTCGTATGCTGTGGAAGTCTCTGGCAGCATATTTGTGAGGAGAGTTTTCCCTACCTAAGTTTAAACCTGATTCTTTGAACTCTCTGTAATTGGATAATGAAGTCCAATAAACGTTGAATCTTTTGCTTTGTTAATTTTGAAGGCAGCTTTCAGGTTTTCTGCTTTTGGTGGGTTCCAAGGCTGTCACTATTGTTGTTTTCCACATTGTTCTACTGTGATATGTAATGTGAAGAGCAACATATCAAATAAAGTGCCTTATCCATGGATTTTTAGCGGTACTATATACAGTGCTCTGGCATCAATCTGCAGCTTGAGCACTCTAGCAAAGTTCTGGGAATCATCATTGACTCTACATTGTCCTTTAACGACCACATCAACTCCCTAGTAAAAAAATGCTTTTTCAATCTTCATATGCTAAGAAAAGTCAGATCCTGCTTCCACCAACAACAGTTCGCTGTCCTTGTCCAATCCATCATTCTATCCAGACTCGATTACTGCAACTCCATTTATCTAAGCCTAACAAAGAAAAGTCTTCTCAGACTTCAGCGGATTCAGAACACCGCAGCTAAACTAATCTTCGCAAAAGGCAAATTCGATCACGTCTCCCCGCTTCTGTCTAAGCTTCACTAGCTCCCAGTCTTCCTCAGGGTTCGCTACAAATGCGCCTGTCTTACCTTCAAATCTCTTCACGGCATCCTTCCTCCCCTCTTCCCACTATCTTGGCTCTCGAGTACTCACTCCACCAGATCCACTCAGAAATTCAAACTATCCTTCCCTTCTCTAATCGGCATCTCCCATTCAGGAAAACTTGGTGCATCCCTCCTCTTCAGGATCACCGAGCTGTGGAACAGCTTCACGTCCCATCTTCGGAGTTCGACCTCCCTCCAACATTTCAGAAAACATCTGAAAACCTGGCTTTTCTCCAAAATGTAACTTCGCCCTCCCTCTCCACTATTCTAAGTCCCCTCTTCCCTTCCTGCTCACCAAGCCCTTCTCCCTTCCATTGTAGTTCCTTTCTCTGCTTATAATTCCTGTAAACCGTGTCGAGCTCCACTTCCGTGGAGATGACGCGGTATATAAACTTAAGGTTTAGTTTAGTGCTGAAAATCTTTACAGACCAGATGGTGCTGAGTCAGAGTGTGGGTATTCTGCCCAGATAAATAGACTTTTTCTATATAACATAACATCGTGCTTATAGACCGTGTAACCAGAAGTTCAACACGGTTAACAAAAAATTAATAATAAAATGACATAAAAAACGCCTAGAACTATTTAGCCAAATACTTTAAGAAAAGATAGGTTTTCAACAGGGTTTTAAAGTGTTTGTAAGAACTGGCTCTACGTAACAGCGGTCGAAATTCTTTGTCGTAAGAAGCTGCCTGAAATGCTAATGTATGATCCAACCTTGAAATGATGGAAAAATAAACAGGGCATGAGATCTTCTACTGTATTTTTAAGATGCTATAAGAAATCTATCAGTTAAAGAAGCAGTGTCATTCACAACCTTATAGCAAAGACAACCCAACTTAAACAGTACACGAGCCTCCATCGGGAGCCAGTGTAACTCGCGATAGCATGGTGTCACATGGTCATACTTCTTCAAACTATAGATCAATCTTACTGCCGTATTCTGAATTAATCTAAGTCTAGCCATCTTTTTCTTAGTAAATGTTAAATAAACTATATTACAGTATTCAAGAAGACTCAATAGCAATGATTGAACTAGAAGTTTGAAAGCAGAAAACTCAAAACTTGGATCCTTGGGTTGTGACTGGATGCTGTCAATATATTCAGTGCTGTTGAATGTATGTGAATGATTTAAGTGCCCCATTGACCTGATCAAGTATCTGTTTATAAATGAAAATGGTAGTTTTGAGGGGCAATCAGTTTGTTTTAAATTGCTATTATTTATAGGAAATGTTAATTTATCGAAGACAACAGGAGCCACCTGACCAGTGAGTTCCGATGTGCTTGTTGGTTTATTCATGGAAGTATTGGTTCTGTTGGAAATATTTGGCGTCTCAACAGTTAGGCGGCCTGAGAAAGTCACACTAAAGAGCCATACAGTAGCTATCGCTGCCAGAATGAACCAGTCTGTCTCCTCAGAGTTCACGGCTAAGGACATGAAATCTGTCAAGTAATCTTCTAGAGATCTCTAGAATGTTTTTTGCCTCTGCCGTCAGAGAGCACTTTTTCTCCTTTCCTTACTTAAGCTTTGCTGATTTGGAAGACTGAGTGCTAAATATTTGGTTTCCTAACACAGTGGAACACTGCTTGGAATGAGCGATTATCCTGCTGCCTTTGAGGATCTGTTCCAGAATGTTAATCTTCTCTGTACAGCCCTTAGCAGGAGGCTCCAGACTAGTACACTAGACCGTTCTATAGACAGCGTTTACTCCTTTCCTAGGCACCAGGATACTGCGTGCTAAGTGCGTAAATGCTACTTCACAGTACTAGTGTATTGCTAACGCCTGCTCACACCTACCTGGTGTCGGGCACGTTACTCTAGTATGCTAGGCATGCCCTGGCCCGCTCGTGCTCCTCCCAGGCCCACACCCCCTTGCAGCTGATTGCTACGGATATTTCACTAAGCGCAGTTACACACCTACGTAGCACCAATTACAGCCAATTATTGGCATAAACACCAATTAGCAGCTAATTTAACAATTAAGTTACATGTTCAACTGACGGTTTTCTTTAACTTGGATACGCAAGGTCATAGAATTGGGGGTGTGGGGGATGTATTTACTCTCCCGTTAGTACTACCACTGAAGAGCTTTAATTCTCATCTCAAAATTATGCTAATCATTTGGACATAATTTTACTTAAAATGCTTTGCATGGGTTTTGTTTGCAACATGGTGTATACAAATTTAATAAAGCGATTACAAAACTGTAGAGTGCTTTGGCTTTTTTTTTTTTTAGTTATTTAAAGTTTTCTCAATAACAAAACCCAATACATAACAACAGAATGATTTTAACCAGTTCCCCTTCCTCCCCAACAACCAATAACGCCAGCAAGTTGTTCAGTAGCTCTTCAGTACAAGGCTAATTCAATGCAACCCCATGAATTCACCCCCCCTAAGACCGCAGATTGGTGAACATGTAGAAAAGCGAAACATTGCTCCGTGGAACTCTATCCATTTTACGTACGGGTTCCACACCCTGAGTGCTTTTGCTTTTTAAGCCTTTCAATCATCAGGAGCTGGCCAGCACAAAGTTCAGAGCAAAGGGTTTTTTCTTTTTTTTTTTGGGGGGGGGGATGTACTGATGATTCTGATTGGGCTATAGGTGACTGCGTGAATCATGGCATACTCTTACGATTCCAAGCTCAAATCCACTCTCACTTCTCCGAAAGCCATCAGTTGATGTAATCTTTCCATAACTGCTTATGTATAAACAATTTAGCAGTGTCACGTTCCAGTACCATCTCTGAAAGCAGAGCAATAATTTCCTCACTTGTGTTGCTCTCTCTCTCGCATACACCCGTACATGGCAGTATCTCCTGCTAGACCCAGCCCGCTCACGGCGAAATGTATAGATCGAAATGACTCTCAGGCTTTTTCAGTTGTTCAAAAGCATCGTGTCAGTGATGGATGAGGTAGGCTTTCTTCCAGAACTTCAAAGGCAGAGGAATTCAACTGCTGAATACGGGTCAGGGGGAGCGAAGAAGTTTAAGCAGAACAAGGGGAGCACGTGGGATGAGCCAGCCATCCAGTGGAGCGCTCTGGAAGCTACCCCTGCTGGTGCCATGGAAAGCACAAACAATGTCACTTTCAGTAAATTGTACTACGCTCTGAATACTCATGTTTGTCTGCTTCTGAATGGGTTTGAGCACTTCACGTCTAACATAAAGCACTTATTTGTGATAGTCTCTCTACCTCAAAGAATTACCAAAGAAAGAGAGGGAGAGACAGAGGCCACGGAGGAGGCGTTTGTCCTTCCACACAATGTCACTCATTGCCGTAGCTAATCACATTAAAAATGACCTTATGGGCATCACTTTCTGTGGCTGCTGCTTAATTTTCTCTCTTGCATGAGCGATGGAGTGATGTTCTGCATTGTGACATTGTCATGCAGCCTCTAAAGTCACCAGAAGGCTGAAACCCTCTCTCCTATTTCTATTTGAAGGGGTGACTAGGCATTTTGCAGCTTAGAAAACATTTGTATCGTACCTTTTCCACTAATAACAAAGATTCGGTGGGATGCGAGATTGTTTGCCAGGCAAGATATGCTTGATGGATCCAACAGTTAAATTGAACTAAACAAAGAGTTAAGTGTCACAAAATGACACTTTACAAATAAATATGATTTCCAAAATGTAGTAATTCACTTCTGAGAAGGATGAAGATTGGGGAAGGAGCCTGTTATTTTGTCAGATTTGACAGGCTGCAGCATCTTAATTAGGTCCAAGGCCATAAGTGAAAGAACATGAGAGGGATGTTTGTTGAAAGAGCAGTTTCCAGTGAGGAGAATCAAGATGTTGCCTGTTGATTGTCTTTTTGCCTTTGTTTTCTGATTTTTTTTTAGGTGTATTGCTATTGCATTTTGTTGTTTGTCATTGCTGATTTTGTATGTTTACGTTGTTCCCCGCCTAGATTTGTACAAATAATTTTAAATAAATCAGTCTTCTGAATGAAGAGAACAAAGAGGCACTGGAAGGACTCAGTTAGTTATATGCCATCTTATGGAAAATTTGAAGCTTTATTTCCCCAGCATAATTGCACAGAAGATCAAGTGGAATGCTATAAAATACAGATTGGCTTTACTCTCTGTCCACCTTCATCTAAGCTTTTAAATAGTCAAGTGTGGTCTTCAGTGCTTAACTGGGTATCGGGCACCGCCTAAAGATAGGACTGTGTTTCAGTTTACCTGGCACTTAACCAGCCAAGTGCTCCCTCCATCCCCGGAACACCAACTGGTCATTTTCAGGGGTACTTAATGATTAAATGCCAGTAAAAATGGCCAGCTAGCCCGAACAGGCGATTAACTGGTTGGTGTCCGGGTCGCTTGGGAATTGAGCAGCTGCCTTGCTTTCTTTCCGCATCTTATGAGTTTTAGACATCTCTTCTGTTTTAATGGCTTTTTTTTTTTGCCACTCTTCGCATTTTAGTAAGGTTACAGAAATTGTGCTATAACAGCATTTTTATACACCACACACTGTAGAGATATGTATCATTTCTCCAGTTTTCCCATTCTCATTTTCTGACTGATATTTTTTTTTAGAACATTGATGTCTCTGGGTGAGATGTAATAATGGTCTTTTCTCCAGCATTGGGCGACCTCTTGTCAATAGTATGTTTTCTGCATTGACTCCAAGCAATCTGTTTTCCTTTGCATCAAGGGGAAAGAAGCAAGCTGAGCTCTACAGCAGGGTTATAAACCTCTAGGAGGTGGCCTTCCACTGACTAGGCTTCATGGCTGGTTTCTTTTATCTTTAGGGGGACTTTTAGAAAGGCTCTGACAATGTGATCTGTCAGTATATACATGCTCTTTTCTTTCTCTCCTCAGCTGAAACTCACGTTTGCCTTGGACAAGGAAAGTGGGATGCCTCAGGGCTGTTACATCTATCAGTACAGGGACAGTAACAAGTAAGTTTCGCAAATCTGATTTACACATATGTTGCAGTAAGAGAGTTTGCAATGTTAGAGGCCAATCAAATTTTGGTTTCAGTTTAAATGCTAAAACTCCAAATTTAGCTTTGTTTCAGCCAAAAATACCGGTGCTTTTTTGGCTAAAACTGAAACTTTGCTATGCAGTCCCCACTCTCTCCCTCCCCCTCCCCCTAAACTGAAAGAACACCCCTCTCCTGAGCCTGCTGTTTCATTGCTGGTATAGTGCCTAGTCAGGGCAGGAATGATCCCCAGTTGATCTTACCCATGCCAAGTCCTTGGTCAAAATGGTTCCTGAGACCTTCAGCATAAATCTCTCAAGACTGCTATTGGAGGTCTTGGCAGCCATTTTTTGACCAAAGACTCAGTGTGGACCTGACCAGCTGAGGATTGCTGCCACCCTGGCTGGGCACTATACCACAAATGTTACAATAGGCCAGGGGGGAGAACAGGGAGGCATAGGGGTGGTAGAGAAGGGATAGAGTGGGGCGATGAGTTTTGGCTATATCCGAAAAATGTGTTTTTGGTCTGTCTCTATTGCTCATAGAAACATGATGGCAGATAAAGGCCAAATGAACCATCCAGTCTGCCCATTAGCAGTAATCTTTCTCTCTCCGAGAGATCCCACGTGCCTATCCCAGGCTTTCTTGAATTCAGACACAGTCTCTGTCTCCACCACCTCTTCTGGGAGACTGTTCCACGCATCTACCACCCTTTCCGTAAAAAAAGTATTTCCTCAGATTACTCCGGAGCCTCTTAACTTCATCCTATGCCCTCTCATTCCAGAGCTCCCTTTCAATTGAAAGAGACTCGACTCATGCGCATTTATGCGACGTAGGTATTTAAATGTCTCTATCATATCTCCCCTCTCCTGCCTTTCCTTCTCAGGAAAGGGGCTTGATACCCCCCTCCATTAGCACTTAACCATCAGAAAAGGTAGTGTAATAAAGTGCAGGAGACGTAGCACATGTTCTGCTAATATGGCTCCTCTCTGCAAAAAGAAATTCAATAAACAAGATAACTCTGCACTGCTTATTTTAATTGAATGGCGATAATTGAGTTTGCTGTTAACCCCACATGCAAAGAAGCGTGTAGAAGACCTGAAGACAGCACATGATTTTCTAACCTGGTCTTTTAATGCGTGGTCTGAGGAGGAGTAAAGAGTTTGCCTGGCATCAGTGAGGACCCACAACTTTTCTTCTTCTTTTGTTGAAGGGGATGACAGGGGGTCGGTGAGTAGCTGAAGGAATCATGTCAGCAAATCTGGAATGAAAGGGGAGATGCAGCTGTTGTGAAATGATGGGCAGTGCACTCAAGTACAGAAAGTTATGATACCCTTAATACGCCTCCAGATGCCGGTACAATCTAGAAACATAGAACATGACGGCAGAAAAGGGCCACGGCCCATCTAGTCTGCCCACACTAATGGCCCACCCCCTAACTACCTCCATGAAGAGATCCCACATGCCAATCCCATCTTTTCTTAAAATCTGGCACGCTGCTGGCCTCAATTACCTATTGTGGAAGATTATTCCAGCGATCAACCACCCTTTCGGTGAAGAAATATTTTCTGGTTTCGCCATGAAATTTCCCACCCCTGATTTTCAACGGATGCCCTCTTGTTGCCATGGGTTCTTTAAGGAAAAAGAGATCCTCTTCCACCTCGATACGGCCTGACATATTTGAACGTCTCGATCATGTCTCCCCTCTCTCTGCGTTCCTCGAGTGAGTACAGCTGCAACTTACCCAGTTGTTCCTCATACAGGAGATCCTTGAGACCTGAGACCATCCTGGTGGCCATTCGCTGAACCGACTCAACTCTCCGCACATCTTTTTGATAATGCGGCCTCCAGAATTGTATACAGTATTCCAGATGGGGTCTCACCATGAATCTGTACAACGGCATTATGACCTCGGGCTTACGGCTGACGAAACTTCTACGGATACAGCCCATGATTTGTCTAGCCTTGGATGAAGCTTTCTCCACTTGATTGGCAGTCTTCATGTCTTCGCTAATGATCACCCCCAAGTCACGTTCTGCTACAGTCCTTGCTAGGATCTCACCATTTAGGGTGTTTAGTCCTGCATGGATTTTTGCCGAATGACCTTGCATTTTTTGCCAAGTCTTTGACCAATGCTCCAGCAGGAGTAGGTCCTGCGTCATACTGTCGGGCATTGAGCTTTTGTCGGGCACAGTGCTTTCATCTGTTGTGCGGTTGCCTACTATGTTGCATAGTTTGGCGTCATCGGCGAATAATGTAATTTTACCTTGAAGCCCCTCAGCCAAGTCTCTTACGAAGATGTTAAATAGGATCGGGCCCAAGACCGAGCCCTGCGGCACTCCGATGATCACCTCCGTCGTATCGGAGAGGGTACCGTTTACCACTACCCTCTGAAGTCTACCTCTAAGCCAGTCCCTAACCCATGCGGTGATTTACTGCTAACACATGCTTGATGTGTCCATGTTTCCCTGGTGATCACCACATGTTCCTGTGAAGGTGCAGATTTTGTATGTACAGTATTTGCACACAATTTGTTTAATACATTAGTTAAAGCAATGGCCTCGGAGTCATGTGAAGGATAGACTGTACAGAGCTTGCAATAAGGTTTGAGGGCTTGTATTTTTCTAGCATCTTCAGAGAAACAGGGTAGTTTAGGTGAATCATAGAAAGAAGGACGAATGCTCAACCAGAACCAGAGCACAAAGCTGCCTAGTTTCATTAAATACACACATTTTTGCAAAGCTTTCCTCTGTTTCATAGGAGTGCTGTAAGTCATATGTAGTGCTGACTTACCATGTTGTCTCTCTGTGGTTCATTCTTAGGGAGAGAGAGTGAATGAAATTTTTCATTGATCTCTGCTCACACTCTTGTTACTCAGGACAAAAAGAGTCCGTCTCAGGCAGAATATCATATATTAATAGCGCCGGGATTAATAACCAAGCTGCATGAAGAGTGAACTGGAGGAAGATGGCATTAAGTAGCAGTGTTGACTCTTACCACTTTCTCTTTTACAAATTCTACCAGGTGGCAGGACTCCACCCCCCAAAAAGAACCTTTAAACCTGTTGCTGAAGAGGTGTTATCAGCTCTGCTAGATCAATCTGCTGATGTGTACAATGTCCAGCACCCAAAGGAGTTTTCCAGGTCACATGCACTCTCTCTAAAGTGTGACCGAGTCAAGTATGGCACCTGCAGGAAGCTGTGGGTATTACAGAAATCCGTGCGAGATTTCAAAGTGTGGTGACCATGCATTTCTGCAGGCTCTGTCATTAGTGCCTTCCCTTCTGAGTTTGCACTGCCCCCTGGTATTAGGAGCTGGGGATCAGGACAAAAATTCTCATTCTTGTGGCATTTAAGTAAAGGAGGAGCCCTAACATATATAGCATAATTATTCAAATAAAGGAGAAGAATACTTTATGCACATATGGCTGTAAATAGCAAAAATCCAGGCAACTGCTGTTCTGTAAATACACGCATATCTCACATGACAGGTATTTGACAAGAGGGCATGCACATGGTTAGAATATGGGCAGAACATGGGCAGGGCTGAGTTACACATGCAACTTACAGAATTTAGGCACAGCACAGGCATTTAAAGCATTCATGCATACACACATATACCCTTTTATACTGCTGTTCTGTAAAGGAAAGTAAGTGCCTGTGTTCCTTTAAAGAATAGAAAGTAGATTGCTATAAAATGATCCTCTAGTGGCTGAACCTGGCACCTCTGGAATGCTCTCTATCTGAAGCTGAAGGCTCACTCACTAGATTCAAATCTCAGCTTAAAACCTATTATTTTTTGTTGCCATTTTCCTCCAGCTCTGGAACTTACTCACCAAAGTTCGGCCCTTCCTATCTGAGCACGCTACCCGTCCCGGACCATTGTCCACTCTCTTATAAACTCGCACAGATTACTGCAATCTACTTCTAACTGGTCTCCCGCAGTGCCGCCTCTTCCCCCCCCCCCCTGTAATCTGTGCAAACTGTGCTGCATGACTCATCTTCTACCAACCTCGGTACACTCATGTCACCCCTCTCCTTAAATCATTTCACCGGCTCCCTATATACCTTTGCATACACTTCAAGCTCCTATTGCTTACCTTTGCTGCCCCTCAATATCTCCCCTCTCTTCTCTCTCCTTATACATCTCCCAGAGAACTCAGTTCCTCAGATCAGCTGCTCTTAGCTATACCCTTCTCCTCCACTGCTAATTGTAGACCGTTCTTTTCATCTAGCCGCACCGTATGCCTGGTATAAACTACCTAAGTTTGTCCTCCAAGCCCCTTCCCTTGTTAAAGGCAAACTGAAATCCCACCTTTTTGAAGTAGCCTTCAATCCTTAACCCTACGCCACATTGCCTACCACCCTAGTCAGCAGATTAACCATCCGCCTAACTGTATCCCCCACCCTGGCATCCTGTTTATCTGTCCTATCTGTTTAGATTATAAGCTCCTTTGAGCAGATACTGTCTCCTACGTGACTCTGTACAGCGCTGCATATGCCTGGTAGTGCTATAGAAATAATTCATAGTAGTAGTAGTTATCCTCCCCCCCCCCCCCCTTATTTTCCTTTGAAAATGTTGTGGTATATCAAAGAAACTGAACCTGACCCTGAAAGGAGGCTCCGTGTCAGAAATGTCGAGCAAATTTATGCGAGAACTTCAGGTGATACAACATGTGTTAGTTGCTTTGTCCATGAGGGTGTGATGTAAATTGTTGTAGACTTAGATGATTTAAAGAATCTGCCTTCTCAGCTGTTGTGATTGAGTACACAAATATGCCCAAATCAGTTGTTAGATCTTATCAAAGTCATCTTTTAGTGATTGGCGAAATAAGTTACCTGATGCTCTGAGGGGTCAAACTTCTCTTCTGGCTTTTAGAAATAGCCAATTTCTGTTCCCCTCTAATTATTTGTCAACATGTTTATTATTATTTTGTGCGCATTGTACCCCGTCTCTACTGTAGAAATTTTTTTAATAAATACATCATAGAGAGAAACCCTGGATAGGTTTGAATTGAAGGCTAGTAGTGGCTCATGTTGCTGAGACCCAGCTCAAAGGGATAGAAGGAAACTAAAACACCAAATAAAAAGGCTGCTGAGACTTTATTGGGCTGGACAAACTTGCCATTTTGTGTTACGCAGAGCACAGACCTCCGAGAGTGACCTAATTTTAACAGCCTCTAGGTCTGAAGCCAGTAGAGATCCAGCTGAAAACTGTTACATGGTTTCATTTGAGGATAGAGGGAACATCCACACAAAATTTTATTCAATTTGGAGGAGGTCGAGTGGGGATGATTTTCATGAACTGACCTTCACGGAAAGAGGCATAAATGTGCTCATTCGTAGGCGTGCACTTGATAATCCCATTGGCGGGAGGGAGAGGAGAGGGCGGAGAACTACCTGCAAGCAAGCCATACAAATGTGAAAATGCTTTTTTCTACACTGCTTCAGCGGAACAAGGTGCCCTTGCCATGTATTTTTTGGTCTTGAACTTTTAACAAGCGCGCATTAGACGTGCTTCTAACACACGCATAGCAACGCTACCGGCAGCTCCAGACCTGCCATTAAATCTGAAGCATAAAGGCTGGTGCTTCATTTTGTGTATCATCCGGTAATGTCTGGGCATCGCCCGGAATACTTATTTTAATACATTTTGAAATGATTAACAGAGGCTGTTACAAAGCATGGAAAAGGCCATAAATAGCCAATTTCAGCATCTGTAGCTGAAATACTTCGACGCTAAACTCGATAGATTGTTAAAGGCACGGTAAGCGTAGAACATCGGGGCCTCAGTTCCTGGACAATCTCCCAGCTTCATCTTAAATAAAATGTGCTTCCTTCGTTAGCCAGTAAATAAATAATCAGAAATCTTTTGTTTGCTGTGATATCATATCATCGTTGGGCTTGTCCTGAGAAGTGGCTTCTGCAGGGAATTAGCTAACACAGAAGCAAGAACTTGCCACCTTGGGTGTTACTGACTGAGGGCTGACCCTCACAGTTTTGATTTGCAGTGAACAGGAAAAAAGCATACTACCTGATGACTCATACAGGAGAGGGAATGGCTTTGACTTTGACATTAGGAAACTGTGCAGAGTCAAAGGTTACTAGGTCCTGAAGACTTGGGTTAGGTGTCGGAACATAGTTGTTCCCCCAGTATCTCCACTTCTCTCTCCTGTTAATCTTTCTTGATGACAGAGATCACTAAATTTACCAAGAGCAAAGCTGGGCAAGCAAGGAACTACTTTGTTTATCAAGGAGCACTCCTACAATGTAGAGTTGCTGACTCCTCCTTCAGGAGTGAAGCCATCACCCAAATCTTTATATTAAACACATGCGGATTGTAAATTTTATTGCTCCCTTTTCCAATTCTGAGGGCAAGGCGAGTTACATTCTGGTACATAAGCTATTTCTACTGTTAAATTGCCCAATTGAACAAGAAAGAAAGACCCAGAGCTTGCTCAGGAGTGGAATTTTGTTCTGGCTGAATTTTCAGAGCCTAGCTAAATATTTTTTATTAAGTTGGCTCTAAGTTTGACCACAGTTGGCCTTGACATCCTTTCTATTTACAAAACATGCCAAAAGAGAGTTGAGAAGAACTAATTGAGCTGGCTCTGGAAGATGGAGATGTCCCACACAGAAGCAAACCAGTCCTAACTCCTGTTCGGATTCCCATTATGCAAAGTGTCAAAAAGAATTACACCCCAGATGTCATGGATGGAAATTTTTGTCCCCTGTCCAGTAACAGCTGAGCATGTGATTATTCAGAGGAGATGTGAGATTGGGTCACCGTGCCATTATGGAAGTGGCACGTTCTCTCCTGTTGCCTTCTGAAATCTCCTTTTTGTACGCAATCAATATAAAATAAAAATCTGAATGAAAATTTACCCTGCTGATTCTCTATTATAACGATTTGGATCGAGAGTACTATGTCTCCATGCTGGCAGAAAACTGGGGGGAAATACCACAAGTTCATTCCAGGGAGGCTGCTTAGCATGTTTTTTTCTGGGTTTGACATTTGCAAAGCCCTCCAAAAATGATATGGTGGAAGTAATTAACTTAGAAACACTGTTCTTTTTGTCTTATGTTCTCTTTGGAATTTTAGAAGCAAAAATAATAATGTGAGAAATGTCTACTAAATTACAAACGAAACTTGCACTCCGTATCAACCCTCAAGGTGGGAGGATGGGCTGATTGAATATAGTGATTGAGAATTCTGAGGAGGCATGATGATCACCATGGGAAGAATAAGGAGAAAGGAGAGAGAGATGGGAAATTTTTGAAATTAAAAAGGTAAATTGTATTTTGAACCAAATATTAATTTTAAAAAAGTAGAAAAGTGTTTGCAGATTATGCTTTTCTTTTTTTCTTTTTTTTTTTTAATCTTTATTAATTTCAAAACTTATACAAGTGCCATGAATTTTACAAACATTAATAATCTACATAAGCACTTAAATTCCATCAATAATAATACAAAGAAAAATATCCCCCCACCCTGGATATGTATAAAAATAGACAATCATGTTGAATTAACAAATGATATCAACGGTCCCCATACCAAGTTAAATATTTTGTTATTCCCCAACATATCCGCATTCATCTTTTCATATTTATATCCTAAACATAAACTAGCCCAATTGAAGCGGTCGCAATTTTTCCAATTGCGTGTTATCATTTGCATCGCTATTCCTGTCATAATAAGGAAAAGCCTGCCTTTGTAATGATCCACAGAATACGGTACTTGTTGTTGTTCTTCTTATTCGGTAGTCTGACCCCTAGTGGTGGTTTGATGTACAAGTGGAGGTTAAGCTGGCCTTAAGGCAGAAGGCCTTAAGGAGGTTAAGTGCTTAAGGCAGAAGTGAGTGGATATTGCTCTTGCCTTGCGACCAAGGCGGGTTGGAGTAGCGAGGGGTTTGGGGTTCACTTGGGCTACTAGGGAATTTGGGAGGGGAGGGAGTGAGGATACTTAAGAGCCCAAGTAGACCATTGGAGGTTTTCTCTAGGAGTGTGTGGGAAGGGCCTGCTTTGGATACCAGGGAATTTTCTCTGGGGGAAGGGGAGTAGAATCTAAGAGGAAGTAGAAAACTGCACCAAAATTTCACCTAGTTTTAACCATTTGGAATAAATCCCAGTTCGACCTCACTGCCTGCAATTTGCACGCTGAACATTCTGCTCTTTCATTTGGTGGCTTTCCTAAGGAAAAAGTCCAAGTAAACTGCTATGATAAAGACTAGCACAACTTATTACATTGGCTAGAGAAGGGGAGTGAGCGAAGAGGAGGAGGGGAAACAAGAAGAGAACGGAAGAAAACCTACACATAGACATTGCAGAGTAAAGGCATCCCTCCATACCCAACACATCCAGATGTATAATCCCCACACAGGTTGCCCTCATCTACTGTCACTAAAGTCAGGTCTACTTTAGAAACAAAAACAAATAAAGGGGTCCTTTTTACTAAAGCTGAATGTGTTCTAATGGACAACACATGCTAATGTCAGCATGTGCTAAGTTTTTGTGAAAGGGCCCCCAAATTGGCTGGAAACGGTGGCAGTCTATAATAGAGTAAGCAGGGTAAATGGTGGACTGGTATATTGATTTTTGTCTCTCTCTTGTTTTTTTAAGGCATTGAGGCCATTCTGTGGATTCTCATAGGGAAATAAAACTACATTTTCCTACTGAAGTCCTACAAAACCAGAATAATCTAGTGTGCGTAGTGTGTACTTGGTCCTCATAGATTGCTTTGTGTCTTGCTATGGATATTATGCTCCTGCTTTTTGACTTGAAGACTTTTGCTTGCCTTTCTTGGATTCACATCCATAACCATGTTTTGTGTGACTGTTTGCTGGTTGCTGGCACGTCTTCCCTTTGGTATATGGAGCCACAGTGGTCCAGAGTCATTTCTATATGCTGAGAATCCGTGAAGCTCTCAGAGAGCCTGCGGTAGGGATTGTTGTTTTGGGACATGCTATGTGGAACACATGTGGTTCTGAATGTGGATCCATTACAACTCTGAAGCAATGTGAATGGAAAATCCTCATGCTTTTTATTAATATGACTGAGGCGTGCACTCATACTTTTCCTGTACACTTGAGGAGCTTGCTTTCCCATTGACCTTTAGCTGTATGTCTCAGCCTAGTATTCATGAAATCAAAATATTCACACCCTGGCTTCCTGTGCTGTGAGATAAGCTTCTGGAGGATTATTTTAGTGTTGCACAGTCAGCATGGTAGATCTGTTAGTTTCTTCACTGCAAACTATTGTATGAGATCTTAGGAACTAGAAAAGGAAGGGAAAGAGAGAGGAAAGGAGAAGGGATGGTTCTATTGTTAGGCAAAGTGAGGTGGTCGCCTCAGGTGGCAAATTTTGTGGAGCAGCAGCAAATTCTCTCGGGACACTGGAGCTACAGCTGCCTTGCTTCATTCCTGGTTGGAAGCCAGGGCTCTCTCTGAAGCAGCAGACGGCAAGTCTCTCCTCTGGCCACCGTGACTGCTGCAATAATTATTAAGTTTTAAGTTTATTAGGCTTTGATATACCGCTTATCAAGGTTATCTAAGCGGTTTTTACAATCAGGTACTCAAGCATTTTCCCTCTCTGTCCCGGTGGGCTCATAATCTATCTAACGTACCTGGGGCTATGGAGGACTGAGTGACTTGCCCAGGGTCACAAGGAGCAGCGCGGGGTTTGAACCCACAACCCCAGGGTGCTGAGGCTGTAGATCCAACCACTGCGCCACACACTCCTCCAAATAAGAATAAAAAGAAAAAATAAGTGTGGAGCCTTTGAGTCCCGTGCCGACACTTCCTGCTCTGATGCATTCTTTGGTGGAATGGTCAGGTCCTATGAGGCCAACATAAGTCTCGAAGGCTCTTGAAGCTAAGGGGGGACAAGTCCAGGACAAATGTCAGGAAGTTCTGCTTCACGCAGCGAGTGGTAGACGCCTGGAATGCTCTCCCAAAGGAGATTATTAAGGAATCCACTGTGCTAGGATTCAAAGGCAAATTAGATGCACATCTCCTTACGAGAGGCATAGAGGGATATGGGTGACTAAAACTACATCAGGTGTATACCTGACTGGGCCTCCGCGTGTGCGGATCGTCGGACTCGATGGACCATGGGTCTGATCCGGAGATGGCAGTTCTTATGTTCTCTGCGTTTATTTATTTATTTTTATTCCTGACATAGTGGTAGCCCTCAGAAGATGCCATCATTGTGAAAATTGCTAGTCCTGGGGAGGAGGAAAAGCAGGGGGAGGGAAAAGACAGTAGATTGTGGACATGGGGCAGGAGATGCTGGACATGGGGATACTTCAAAAACTAGAAAAAGAGCAGTAATTGCAATGTGACACTTAACAGAAAGTTAATAGTGAAGGATAAAACTAGAGAACAGATACAGGAGATAGAGAGCCTGAAAAGTTATAGAATGACATCAAAACTGTAATTAGTGATGAAGTTAAAAAAAACACTCCAGAAGAGAAAGAAGCCAAGAAATCACCTTGGATCTGAGAAGAAAGCAGAACAAAGAAGTCAAGCAAAACTTTCCGGTGATAGAGAAAAAGTACCACAAATGAATAGTGGTTCAATGTCAAGTTCGGCAAGACAAAGAAGAATATCTTATTTTGTACAGGGTTGACATATTTAAGAGGCCAGTCCAAAATTGTACACTGTCTCATTTTGGAAGGCTTGTGGTACAGATTTTTTTTTTTTTTTGAGGGTACAGCCTGTCATTTTGAGCACCCTAATCCAGTTCAGGTTTTTAGCAATGACTTCTTCACGTAACCCAGCATTATGTTGCACTCTTTGAATAACCTGAGATGGATTTTTGTGCGTGTTCTCCAAAACATGCAAACTTGGATTTGGATGTCATTGAAAATGCCCCTCTCTATATGCTATAACTCTAGTAAATGGGGCTATAGGAAATTATGCAATTTTGTTTTCACTATTTATAGTGATCACCCATGTGCAATTTTAATCGATTGATTGAAGTGTAAAGTTTCTCTTTTTGTTCACATGAATTGAAGCAACCATATTATTTCCCCCGATGAAGGTCTTTTGACTGAAACGCTTGTGTAAAAATTAAGCGTCGGGCAGTTATGATTTAACAAACCAACGCTGGACCAGCAGTTTGCTGTTAAAAGATAAGTGTTGCTGACATGCATATAAATAGAAAGATTTTTAAATTGATGGACACAATCATAATGATAAATTAATTGGATGATATTAGATTTATTAATTGGTGAGAAGTGTTATGAATCACAGATTTTAGAATTATTTTAATGACAAGATAAATTAAAACAAAATAAAATTCAATTAAAATTAATTAAATAAAGATACTTGCTAACAAATTAAAGGAAGGAGGTTCGATATAGATGATTATTTGAAACTGAACAGAATACTGACCTGGGATGACGTATGTTCTGGGAGGGCCCTATGCACGGACAATCTGTTTATCAATTATAATATATCTTCCTCCTAGTTTATTAAGGGGTCGCAGACTAATTTAATTAATTTGTTTACTCAATCAATTAAAATTGTACAATGAATGTATTTGTCTACAAAAAAGTGAAACAAATGATATGAAGCACGTGTGTGATCACTATAAATAGTGAAAACAAAATTGAATAATTTCCTATAGCCCCATTTACTAGAGCTATTTCATATCGGGTAGGAATTTTTTGAGAAAGATCCGTTTTCTGATTTTGATCCTCTGTATATGCTAACCAGGCCTTTAATGGAAGAAGCAACACACTATAGCTGCCCTAGCTGAGAATTTTCAAGCACTATTCTGACCACATACAAGGGCAAATCAGAAATGAAAGACAATTGTTAAATTACATGATAACCGGAACATATGTACTCTGGATAGTTTGTCCACCACACACAGTGCAGCACTCGGCCTTTACTCGTGTGGCAGCCACGAGGTCAGAAATATGGACACTTCATTGCAAGATTGTACCATCAAAGAACAACGTGCAGTAGTGAGCTTTCTTTGGGCAGAGGGAGTGGAAATTGACTCCATATGGACATAGCATCGTGAATCAATGAAAGGATTATGAGTGGGTAAAAAGGTTTAAAGTGGAAAGAACAAGTGTAACCCACAAAGGTCGTTCTGGTCACCCATCAAGTTTCAAGTTTTATTAAAAATTGTTATATTGCCTATACAGGGTTTCTAGGCGGTGTACAATTTTTTAAAAAGATGGTTATTTATAAAAACAATATATTCTAGACCAGTGGTCTCAAACTCAAACCCTTAGTGGAGCCACATTTTGGATTTGTAGGTACTTGGAGGGCCGCAGAAAAAATAGTTAATGTCTTATTAAAGAAATGACAACTTTACATGAGGTAAAACTCTTTATAGTTTATAAATCTTTCCTTCACAGTTAAAGGAAAGATTTATAAACTATAAAGAGTTTTACCTTATGCAAAATTGTCATTAACTATTTTTTCTGCAGCCCTCACATTTAAAGCTTAATATCTTTCCTTTCTCAAAACTGACACATTTCAATCACTATATTGAAAATAAAATCATTTTCCCTACCTTTGTTGGCTGGTGACTTTATTTTTCTGTGCTTTTAACTGTTTCCAGGGCCTTCTTGTCCTTTGATTGTTTTTCTCTTCGTCTTCACTTTCTGCCTTGCATCCATCTTTGGCATTAACTTAATATTCAATTTTTCTGCTTTCTTTTCAAAATCTACGTTTCCATGTCTTCCCTTCTATCTCTTTCTTCTTCCGTCCATATTTCCGTGGTCTGACATCTTTCTTTCCTTTCTCTCCCTCCCTCCTTCCTTCCTTTCCCCTGGTCTGGCATCTGTCTCCTTCCAACCCCCAACTTTTTATTTCTTTCACCCTGCCCCCTTCTTTCTTTCTCTCTCTCTCCGTGCCCCCTTTCTTTCTTTCTCCATGCCCGCCCTTTCTTTCTATATTTCTCTCTCCATGCCCCTTTCTGTCTGTGTCCCGTCTCCCTGTCCCCTCCCCTTTCTTTCTTTATTTCTCCCTGCCTGACCCCAAGTCACCACCATTGGGGAACAGGCTGCCACCACCGCAATTGGGGAACAGGCCAGCGCTGAGGTCTTAGCTCTCCCTGCTATCTTCCCCAGTATGGGGGTGACCAATTCTCGTCACCCAATGTCAATTCTGACGTTGAGGAGGAAGTTCTGGGCCAACTAGGCAGCGATTGGCTGGCCCGGAACTTCCTCCCCGACGTTAGAATTGATGTCGGGTGGCGAGAATTGGTCGGCTCTGCGCTGGGGAAGATAAGCAGGGAGAGCTAAGACCTCGGCGCTGGCCTGTTTCCCGATTGTGGTGGCTTGGGGGAGGGCAATGAGACGGGAAGGGAAGCAGATTGGGGACCCCTGCTTTAGGCGAGCCGCAGTCGCGGTCTGTATGCGATTGTTCTCTCCACAATTGGAAAACTTGTGAAGTGGAGAGGACAGATCGCGGGCCGCAAAATAGTCCCTGGGTGGCCATGTGTTTGAGACCGCTGTTCTAGACCACAATTTAGTCAGACAAACTCACAGATACAAGAGGCGAATGGTAAGAATTACAATATTAGAAAGGAAAGAGACATGTCGGGTAAAAGAGCACATTGACAATGGGGATGCCTTGATTAGAGAAGACGGATGGATAGTGGTATCTCAATTGGCTGCAAATTTGGATATTGGCTATGGATCTGCTTGCACACGATGGGTTCCCAAACAGCTTACTGATCTGTACAAGCAGCAGCGGATGGAGGTTGCAACCGAGTTCTTGCGACAGTATGAAGAAGATCTGAGTATTCTGGAGAAACTTATCACCGGTAATGAGACATGGGTGCATCGCTGCGACCCGGAGAGAAAAAGTCAAAGCATGATAAAGTAAAGGAAACGGTGCTCACCTGGCTTCAGGAGCAACTGAAAAACCTCTGCAGGAATGCAGAAGCTAGTAGGAACGATACAGCAAATGCATCGTCTTGCATGGGGACTATGTGGAAAAGTGATTTGTTCAATTGCTCACACTTCTATTAAAGCAGTTAAATGCATTTTAATGCTGTCTATTAAAATGTTTTACCATGTATTGTGTTCACTTGCAATTTATTTATATTCCGCATATCCAATTCAATGCAGATTACAAATTCTTCAGGTACTCAAGCATTTTTCCCTATCTGTCCTGATGGGCTCACACTCTATCTAATGAGGGGATTAAGTGACTTGCCCAGGGTCACAAGGAGCAGTGCGGGATTTGTTTTACCATGTATTGTGCAGTACTTTGATTGTAATCTGAATGTTTTTACTGCTGTAATTGCCTATGGCTTATGTTTGTCCACATATCAAATTCAATAAATCCTCCACCCACGATCTACATGCCCGGCTATTGCGCTTTCCCGTTCTATCTCCTGTTTTGAGAGAGAATTGAAGGAGTTCGTGCAGCAGCCAGATGCTCACTTTCCCTTCTTTGAAGACTCTGCCCCATGGTGAGTCGTTCTTCCTCTGAATAGCAGTCCCAGCACTATAGAGGACTGTGGGAAAAATGCTTCGTAAATAAGGGCTGTAAGTGTGCCTGAATTCAGCTGTAGAGAACTTGATTGCTTTTGAAGAATCCCCCAGTGTTGGTGTCATTAAGGCAGCAGCAGGATTCACTGCGCTACGAATGTTAAGAATTTGCCACAGACTTCTTATTAAGCTGCTGCTGTTCCTCATTGAATTCGCCACACTTCATTTGCACTCATGTCGTTTCTGCTCCCGTGAGGCTGATTTTCATGTCAGGGGATTGAAAAGTTGTGCAGAGGGCCGGTGCAGCTTGCCTTTGCCGGTCTCGTATTAATTTTTGACATTGCTGTTTCAGCCTTTCTGAAATATGTAGAAAGAAATTTATCTCTAAGGGCAATAGTTGTTTAATCCCAGTCATCCACTTCAGATAGCATTTGCCTGGACTAATTTCAGTTTCTAGAACTAGCTCTAGATTACTTATGCATCTACCAGAGCTCAATCTAAAAGGGTGGTTGATCGCTGGAATAGTCTTCCACTGCAGGTGATTGAGGCCAGCAGCGTGCCTGATTTTAAGGCCAAATGGGATCGACACATGGGATCTATTCACAGGGCAAAGGTAGGGGAGGGTCATTAGGGTGGGCAGACTGGATAGGCCGTGGCCCTTATCTGCCGTCTATTTCTATGTGTCTATGTTAATCTCACCTTCCTTCTGTGCTGCATGCCTGTCTCTAGAAGGTTCTGTAACAAAGTCCTTGACATTTATCTTAATTAGACTGGACAAACCCATTTACCAGATCCACTGAACTCCATTGTCTCTGACGTGAATATTTAATGGTAGTTAGCACCAAGGAAACAGTTTGAAAGTGGATGTCATAATGTATTTCTCGCTCATGTAGCTGGAGAGCCCCTCGGGGCACATCACAGAACAGTCAGTCAGTCTGTTACGCTCTGAACTGGTCTTTCATGCTTAGCAGCAGTGGCAGATCTGACTTCTTCAAAGTCGCAAAGTTTGAGAATCTGAAACAAAGGCCTCATTTTGGAACTCGTGTCTGCTTTTTAGAAGATTGCCTGGGTTGTAGGTTTATCCATCATGTAGGCAGGATTCTTGCATATTTTGTAAAATATAAACATAAACATATAAAATAAATGGCAAATTCAAGACATGCCCAAGAGAAGGTGTACTATAAATGTGCGCAAGTGGTAGTTTAAAAAAGGGAAAGTACGCACCTGCTTTCCCTTTTAAAACTGATATAACTTATCTGCATTCCTGTTTTGCAAGTTAGGCAGCCACTCAGCACTGTGGAACAGCCTTACAGTAAGATCTTAAGAATAGCCTTACTGGGTCAAACCAGTGGTCCATCTAGCCTAGTATTCTGTCTTCACCATGGCCAGTCCAGGTCATAAATACCTGGTAGATTAGCAACATTCCATGTGGAATCCCCAAAGAGTAAGCAAGATTCTGGAACCCCAAATGCTAGCAACATTCCATGTGGAATCCCCATAGAGTAAGCAAGATTCTGGAACCCCAAATGCTAGCAACATTCCATGTGGAATCCCCATAGAGTAAGCAAGATTCTGGAACCCCCAAAGAGTAACAACATTCCATGGGGAATCCCCAAAGAGTAAGCTAGATTCTGGAACCTCAAATACTAGCAACGTTCCATGTGGAATCCCCAAAGAGTAAGCCAGATTCTGGAACTCTAAATACTAGTAACATTTCATTTGGAATTCCCAAGGAATAGTAACATTCCATGCTATTAATCCCAGGGCAAGCAGTGGCTTCCCCCATTTCCATCTCAAAAGCAGACCATGGACTTTTTCCTCCAGGAACTTGTCCATTTCTTTTTCAAACCCATCTACACTTACCATGGTTATCATGTCCTCTGGCAAAGTGTTCCAGAGCTTCACTATTGTGTGTTAACATTACTACAGGTTCTTGACTAGCCCCTCAGTGTTTTAACATCTACAGAAACTCAAAGATCTGAATTTAATATCTGTGTTCAGCATTTCTTAGAGGGTTATATTCATATTTGCTCACTGCTATTGATACCGATGCTATGCACCCTACCAGCTCATGTCTACTTAATACCTCTGCACTACTCAAAAAACTGAACAATTCCTATCTCTCTATAGATCTGTATCCGTATCTTCTATTTTGATACAGTGTACCAATTTGTATTCTCATAACTTCAAATTGTAAGTCACCTTGAATCCATTTGGCCATAGTGCGACTCAGAAATTCCAGATTAGGATAGTTACCTGTATATAGTATCAAAACCATAGACAACATTTGTGTTTATTTGGATTTAGCTCGCACCTTTTCAGTAGCAACTCAAGATGAGATCTTTTCGAAAGAGGAGGTGATAGTTGGTGCTGCAGATGGGCAGACTGGATGGGTCATTTGGCCTTTATCTGCCAACATGTTTCTATAATCAGAAAGTTCTATGACCTCACAATGCAATTGTTTAGAGCCTTAGCCTATAGGAAGAGAAGGAGATAGTGCAGAGGTAGGGAACTCCGGTCCTTGAGAGCCGTATTCCAGTTGGGTTTTCAGGATTTCCCCAATGAATATGCATTGAAAGCAGTGCATGCAAATAGATCTCTTGCATATTCATTGGGGAAATCCTGAAAACCCAACTGGAATATGGCTCTCGAGGACCGGAGTTTCCTACCCCTGAGATTGTGGATGGGCCATTTGGCATTTGCCATCATGTTTCTATATTTGTACTAGTTAAATTCTCCTTTTCAGCCCAATAGAGAAGCTGATGCACATACAGACACTTTCTCTTTTGCTTTGGAGAGACAAACATATACATACATATGTGCAGACACCCACTTCTGGTGTAGCACTGCTCGTGTCTCCATAGCCACTGCTGCCAAGCACTGTGTAATGTTTATGCGGGTACTGCCAGCTTATATTCTTAGCGTCTACAGAAGGGCTACTCAAATAATTTGAGTGGAGGTTCAGAAACTTTGACTGTCTAAAACCTGGGGTCAACAAAGTACCAGGTCCACAACTGTTATAGAACAGTATCACTCCCAAGTTAATGAGGATGGGGAACCCAACTGCTAAGCAGTGAAGCAGCCATACCTGTCTTAGCGTTTATTTATTTTGATTTCTATCCCGTCCTCCCAGTAGCTCAGAACAGGTTACAAGCCAACATTCACAACAGAAAACATTTTGGATAGTACAAGACTATACAGCAACTTAAGTACAGGATAGTTCAGAAAGGAGGAGGAATATAAGGGGGTCAAGGGGTAGTTTGCAGTTAGAAATTCAGTTGAGGAGGGTCTTTACTGCTTTCCGGAAGGTCATCGGAGAGTTATATAGTCTGATTTGTGGGGGAAGTTGGTTCCAGAGATGGGGGATGAAGTGGCTGTAGGAGTGTTTGCGGGCACTATATATAGATGTACCTTTTTGTCCAATTTCTGTCTCAACTAGATTATAAGCTCATTCAAGCAGGGACTGTCTCTTCCATGTTTTGATGTACAATGCTGCATAAATCTGGTGGCACTATAAAAATGATTAGTAGTAGCAGTAAGGATGCACATTTCCCAAAGTTGACATATTAAAAATTAAGAATGGATTAGTAAATACTTTATTCCTACTTTTGTTGTTTCAACATTGCTTTGGTCTTAGTGTCTCTCTCCTGCTTTTTTCTGTTTTTTCTTAACTCTTCAGGGCTCCTTCCTTTTGACATTTCTTCTTTCTCTGTCTCCAGCATTCATCCTTTTTGTGTGTCCCCCTATCTACCTTGTCCAGTGTCTCCCCTCTGTGTCCCTATCTGTCCTCTTGTGTTCAATATTGCTTCTCAGTGACCCTGTGCCTATGTTCCCTCAGGGCCAGTAGCCCTTCTGTGTTCTTAACCTTCCTCATGTCCAGCTTCTCTCGCCTCTTCCTCCTGTACCCCCCCCCCCCCCCCTCATCTGTAGTCTGGCTTCTTTCTCTCTCTCCCTCCATCGGTTTCAGCATTCATATCCCTCTCTCCCCTGGTACAGTCTCTCTCTCTCTTTTCACCCCCGAAGTCTAGCTTCTGACCCCCTCTCTCTCTTTCTGACCCCCCCCCCTCCAGACAGTGCAGCATTTCTCTTTTCCCCCTGAGCCTGGATCTCTCCCTCCATACTCCACCCCCAGGGGCTGTAGGTTTGATTGATGCAGCTCCCTTCTTTCCACCACTGGTCCGCCACACACCGCAATAGGTCACGGTAGAGAGAATGCTGAAAGCTGGTTCTCTCTGGCTGGTGGAGCCTTTTCTCTCTGTGCTTTACCTCTCTAATGCAACTTCATATGGGTGGGAGCAATAGAAGAAAGGCTCCATCAGCATTCTCTCTGCCACAACCCACTTTGTCATGTGGAGGACCATCAGGTGGGAGGGGTAAATAGGGCAATGTTAGACCCAGGCATGAGGAGGAGGAGCTGGAGTGCTGCACCCCAGCAGTCCACATGGTCCGCCATTTGAGTAGCTGTGCTCTAAAGCAGTGGTTCCCAACCCTGTCCTGGAGGCCCACCAGGCCAATTGGGTTTTCAGGCTAGCCCTAATGAATATGCATGAGAGAGATTTGCATATAATGGAAGTGAGAGGCATGCAAATCTACTCCATGCATATTCATTAGGGCTAGCCTGAAAACCCGATTGGCCTGGTGGTCCTCCAGGACAGGGTTGGGAACCACTGCTCTAAAGCATCCTCCTACACTCCCCTCCCCATTCCTATACTTTCTGAGAACCCTACTCTAGATTACACAGTGATCTCGCTCTAAGGTCAGCCCACTCATTCTCTCCACCCCTTGCAGAACCTTTCTTCTCCAGCACAGAAACTTCTCAAAGCTCACCTCCTCCATGGTGATTAGCGCTGCCTTTCAGTACACTGCTCCCACTCTCTTTCCACTGGGTAGATCCCACATACAGTCTCTGTGACTAGAGCTGCCTTCTAGTGCTCCGCCCCTACTGCCTTCTCATTGGGTAGATCCTACCTACTAGTGCTCCGCCCCCACTGCCTTCTCATTGGGTAGATCCTACCTGCTGGTGCTCCACCCCCACTGCCTTCTCATTGGGTAGATCCTACCTGTTGGTGCTCCGCCCCCACTGCCTTCTCATTGGGTAGATCCTACCTACAATCTGTGATACTAAAATGTCCAGACACATTTTTCATCCTTCAGACTTCTAAACATTAATGCAAAAAGTTTGTTGATTCCTAAAGAAAATAAACTGATTTGACAATTCAAGTGTCCCAAATTTTTAACACTGTCGACTGCATAAGTGAGCATAAGTGGAAGTCTAAATTGTTGACCTTCCAAAAAAATGTTGGGATTTGGACTGGGTCATAAATACCAGTGTTAGATGGCCACGTTATGACTAAATATTGATTTTGATGTGCATAGCAGAAATAACATACTGAGTTCTCTCTCTGAAGCAAAACCAGTGCTGATGCATCACTACATTGCTCTCCTATTATCTCAATTAAAGTGTCTTTCAATGAAGTCTGGTCCCCAAGAATAGGGGAAACTAATAGGGCTGAAAATGAATCAGCCTGGAAAAGAGATATGTTGATTGCTCTATCTTCAGAAAAGTTCAGTTCTAGATAGATAAATCTTCTTTCTTTGACTAAAAGCTTGTTTGTTTTCTATTTGCTGTGTTCACTGGCAGCATTTCTGTACTGCTTCCAGCTATTAACAGCCTGGCTATTTCTCCTGTCACAAATTACAAGTTAATAGCAAGACTGCACAACAACATGCAAATGTGATTGCTGAGGGAGCAACCTGGAGTTTAGTTATATTAGCTGTTAAATAAGCCAGTAAGGAAATGCTATTAATGAGCAAGCCTAATTATGCATTCTTTAGCTGTGGGATTTAAAGGAGGAGATGGGGAAGGCTGAGTTGTGGGTGGTCAGGGGATGGTTGTGGGGATAAAGCATACTATCCTAGGTCCAATTTCTATGTAGCACTGATAATGTGTAAATCATGCCTTTGAAAGTGTTAAGGTCTCTGCATGCACGTGCATAATGCACAAAGGTTGCTAATTTGCTAAATCCAAAGGATTGAAATTATATGCATGACAAACCTCTGTAGGACAGAACTGGATATTCCCCAAAATGACCTACATGTCTTTTATTTGGTACTAGTCATTAACCCCATTACATTAACGGGTATTAGAATATATGTGTGTCTGTCTGTCTGTGTTTCTTTATCTCTCTCTCTCTCCTTGGCCGCTGTCTGTGTCCTTCTGTCTCCCCCCCCAAGCAAAGATGCCTGCCCCCAGCACACCCCTCCCCCAAAGCAGCCCCCTTTCCCTCTCCCTGTCTCTCCATGGTACCTTCTGTGTTCCCCCCAGAGCAAAACTGTCTGTCCCCAGCACACTTTCCCCCAAAGCAGCCCCCTTTCCCTCTCCCTGTCTCTCCATGGCCCCTTCTGTCTCCTCCCAGCACACCCCTCCCCCAAAGCAGCCCCCTTTCACTCTCCCTGTCTCTCCATGGCCCCTTCTGTCTCCCCTCAGCACACCCCTCCCCCCAAAGCAGCCCCCCTTTCCCTCTGGCCCCCTGTATTGATTCCCCTGCTTACCCTCCCTGCATCCCGGCGTCTTCTGGCCTGCTCCAGGCAGCGATCGTGGTGGCCGGCCCCAGCAAACCTCACAGGCTGCTCCCCAACCTGGAAGCATGCTCCCTCTCGACGCGATCCCGTGCTTCAGAGGGAACATGCCACCGAGGCCCGCCAAAGCCAGCCACGATCGCAGGCTGCCCCGAAGAGAAGGATCAGCATCAGCGGTGAGCAAGGGCGGGAGGTGAGGTGCTTGCTTCCGGTTGGTGAGGAGCTCGCTTCGGGTTGGTGAGTGAGGAGGGGAATGGCCAGAGTGATCCCTGGCCGCGTTATAAAATGGAACGCTGCCACGGATCAGAAAACACGGCCCCAGGGATCACGATTTTTCAAGAACGCATGTGCGCTCTAAGGTTTTATTATATAGGATTATAAAATGTATCTCCAAATATTAAGCCATTTCTACAATTTAAAACATCTTCAAAGTAGAGACCTTTTGTAAACAGAAAATTCTTAGATATAAGGATGTGAAAGTAAAACCTACAATGGAGGTTTGGGCAGAGTTTGTAAAGTAGGAAAATGAACTTTATGAGCACAAATGGTGGATCTCTCTTCTACAATAGCTGTGGATGAGGGTTACTATATAGTGCAGCTCTCTGCATTTAAATCCTTTGTAAATATAAGCAAAAGAGTATCTTTTCTAAATTCAGAGGCAGACAATCATTCCCTGGAGTTATTTATCATCCTGAAATTTCTGAGAAACTCATTGACTTCTTGCTTAAGTCAGATTAACATAATTGTGTAAAAGTATGAGTTTCCATACTGGGTCAGACTAGAGCAGGGGTGGGCAACTCTGGTCCTCGAGGGCCAAACTCCAGTTGGGTCTTCAGGATTCCTCCAATGAATATGCATGAGATCTATTTGCATGCACTGCTTTCAGTGCATATTCATTGGGGAAATCCTGAAAACCCGACTGGATTCTGGCCCTCGAAGACCGGATTTGCCCACTTCTGGACTAGAGGTTCATCTAGTCCAGCATCCTGTTTTCAACAGTGGTCAATCCAGATCAAGGTACCTGGGAAGATAACCAAAAAAGTAGCAAGATTCCATGGCTCTGACCTCTAGGGATAAGCAGTGGTTATCCCCAAGTGTACTGTAAAAACAGTTTGGTGACTTTTTACCACACCCTCCGGCAACAAGTTCTAGAGTTCTTGGATTTATTTACAACTTATCTTTTTGAAGAAATTTACCCAAGGTGGGGACAGAGGTAAAATGCAGACATCCACAAAATGGCATAAACTGGCCCTTGGCAGTCCAAATGCCAATTTTCAAAACCGTCTTTGTATACATCTTGCAAGCTGTCCTAAAAGTAAAGGGAGAGTGTTGGAGGTGTGTTCTGCGCTGGCTTGGGGTGGTCTTAGACGTCTTGTGGTAATAATCGAACCTTTCCTAGTATTTCCTGGATGGAACTTAGACGTTCTGAGCTAGACCTGATATAAAAGCATCTAAGTGCCAAAAAGGTACCCAAACTGACCAGATGACCACTGGAGGGATTAAGTTAGGAACCCCCACACTCCCTCCAAAATTCTGAATGAAACAGTACCTGTCTCTAGAACAACAGCATATGATATGAGAAATCCTAGTAGAGCAGCACCCAGGTGTCTTAAGTAGCCTGGTAGGTGGGCTAGTGAGCCGTAGAGAGGAGGAGCCAAACCCATAAGCCATTCTAACCATGGTGGAAAATGTGAGCCCACTAAAATCCTACTGTAGTGCCATATAGGTGCCACCTGCAACCATAGGGGCTGTTGGGGTGGTAGACAGATGGGTATAGTAGGTTTTTGGGGAGTTTTGGAGGGGATTATGGTGAGATGTACTTCTGGCACCCTTTATTGGGATGTCTGTGTGGCCAGTCCATTACAATGCTGGTCCCTCCCGCATCCAAATGGTCTGGATTTTGTATGTTTTGAACATCGATGGTTTGGGGACTGAAAATGGCATATAAAGTTAGACATCCTAAGGGTTGGATGTCCTGGTGGCCAAGACATCTAAATAGTTGTTTTAATAAAACAAAAATGGACATCTTGCAGTGCTGCTGGTTTCGAAAATGTCAGTTTCTCCATGTCCGACGTTGGATGTTTTAGAGAAAATGTCAAAGTCAGACTTGGATGTCCTATCGAAAATGACTCTCACTCCAAATTTGCAGAAACACCTAGCATTTTAGTCATTACGCTTTAAAACAAAGCATGGCTGTAACATCACAATTGTATTTAATGCATACATTTTTGTCTAATAACAGAAACTCTTTAATCACTTAACATGACCAGCATAATATTTGGCACATTTCACAAAAATAATGCTGTTCATATGCTACTCAAGCTAGTAATGATAATTTGCCCAGTTATCTTTTGACTTCCTCGGTCTCACTAGAACTACATTTGATATCCCCTAACCTTGATTACTGCCTCACATCTTCTTGGCATGTTCTTTATGTTTATGCTGTCCACAAGTCTTATGTGGAACCAAGAGTTGATTATTGCTATCAGCTCATGTTTGTTGGGACGGTCACTTTGCCGCTACTGCTCTTTTAAATCTGGTCCAGAGATTCTCAATGGGGTTGAGATCTGGGCTGTGTCCTGGCCAGTCCAGCAACTCAACCTTGTTCTCTTTGAACCAGGTGTGGCATTTCTTGGCTGTGTGGCATGGAGCGCCATCCTGTTGAAAAGTGAATGGTCGACTAGCACCAAAAGATGTCTGACTGAGGGAAGGACCTTGGGCTGACCGGACCTCCTTTATGTATTAGTCAGCATTTATCACTTCATCAAGCACTGTTCTTTAAATGTAAGTGTGGAAATGGTGCTGAAATTAGGAACCTGTTACAGAATGAAAGGGAAAGATGGGTGTGCCATAAAGAAGTGCAGCTGCTGTTGGTCCTCATGTATGTGACTAGCTAGTTAGTTACTTCTTCCATCAAAGGTTGGGAGAAGAGCCAGGCATCCCAGAGGGTTGGAGGCTACTCTGGGGAAGGCTTGCTGGTGGGAATCACATTGCATGAAGACCTTTGGAGAGGTTAATTAATGAAGGCCCTCATCCAACATCCTAGAGAGAAGATAGCTAATTTTCCTTAGAACAATTTTCTAAGAACTGTTGAAATAACAGTCTTTTCATAGATGTACGGAAAATATGGAAGGGGAGAAGAGTTCTAACACAAGAGGGAATCCCATTCCAAATCATTGTAAAAGTATATGAGAAAGATCGAGCAATATTACCAATAGATTTTCTTCCTTTTAAAGATGGGAAGGACAGTTTACATTTCTGAGAGTTTCTTGAATCAGAAGATCTCTGATTATTCAAAGATAGAGGCATCAAAGATGTAAATAGCCCATGTATGATTTTAAAAACCATAGAAGCGCATTTAAACCGTACTCTAAGATAGACAAGAAGCCAGTGAAGATTTCTCAAAAGAGGAGACACGTGATCAGTTTTTCTTTTAGCAAATATTAGCTTTGCTGCTGTATTTTGGATTTTAGAGTCCCCTTACTCAGGCCTATATAGATTGAATTACAGTAATCTAATTGTGCTAGGATAATAGCTTGCACCAGTACCGCAAAATGTTGCTAGTGAAACAGATTTCTAACTTTCCTTAACATTCATAAGCTGAAAAAACATTTCTTAGAAAGGTGATTAACCTGACATTGAAATGATAAAGGAAAGTCCAATATTATTCCCAGAACTCTTCGCAAAAAGGCACAAGCGTACCAGGGCTTCAGCTATCATGTTCACTCTCTCAAAGTTTGGGAATTACTTCTCACCTCGATTAGATCTGAAAGCTCTTTTCTCAAATTTGTCCCTGTTAAAAAAAAAAACAACAACAAACCAAACCCCACACACACGTTTTCTAAAATTTGGTATTCGGCCCCTCTGCTTCATCAAACTAGCCTGGTGGTTGCAGCTGCGCTCTCTATCAGCTTCTGTCCTCTTCCACCCATCCCCCTCCTCTTTTCTTGTTTGAATGTTGCCTATCCTGTTTATTAATGGGGTTTCTTTCATTTTAATTTTGTAATAGTGGTATGTCAAGTTTTTAATAAACTATAGCGGGAGCTTCAAAGAACATAAGAGTTGCCATACTGGGACAGACTGAAGGTCCATCAAACCCAGGATCCTGTTTCCAACAGTGGCCAACCAGGTCACAAGTACCTGGCAAGATCCCATGTAGTAAAACAGATTTTATGCTGCTTATCCTCATCAAGTACTCTGACCCATTTCCTTTAAGGGCCTTGAAGATCAGGAATAGAGTTTCAAATTTAGTCATGTATTGTACTTATATCCAGTGGAATGTTTTTTTTTTACAGAAATGGGGTGTTGTGATCATGTCACATCCTTCCATTAGTTGTACTGCAGTATTCCTAAATCAATTGAAGCTGTAGTCAGACCTATGTGGAGTACATGACAGAAATCCAGCCTTGATATTATCATGGCATGAATCACCGTGACAAAACTTGGCTTCTTGAGACAGCGTAGTTGCAGATGATAGAAGGTTGCTTGGGTTTGAGGGATCAGCGTGTTAAGTCCAACTGTATCCAAAGGTTCCTGACTTGTGATTTAAAAGGAGCAATTTGTAGCTCCCAGAAGAGATTTTGATGTCTGGCTTGTGTCCACATAATGTTAGAGACTCGCAGAAGCTCACTTGTACTTGGGTTCAGACAAAGTTCATGGTTCTTATCCCACTCTTGAATTGCTGTACGACCATCAGGCAGTTTATTCAGGACTGCAAATTGGTCTGATTTAATGTGTTTGATTAGCTACAGAAATCTAATTTAATCTGGTATTTATGAGTTGCACGATGCCTAAATAGGTTCAAGGCGACTTGCAGCACAATTTACTACAGTCCAAGGATGCTACATTACAAAACAGTTTGACAGAGAGTCAAAAACAAGAAGAGAAGAGAGAGAGGCCTGTTTGAAGAATGGTGCGAGGTAGAAGGTGGAGGTAATTTATAGTCCAAAAAGCAGGTGCAATGTATCCATGTCAAGTTTCACATCATGAGTTTAGTAACCAATACAAGACGTGACGTACTTTCTAATGTCTTGTCCACGAAACTCCGCCGCCTTTTCATCTCCCCAGAAGTTTATCTCTGATAAACCTACCCACTGCTGGGAATACACATTTGGCGGTTGCAGTTTCCATGGCCTTTAACTGTGTTTTAGTATAGGAAACACATCTGATTTCCAAGAGCCTCAGATGTTGTGCTTTTGAATTAGTCAAAACCAAGAATAACAGTGCTAGAGCCAGCTGGATGCAGTCTGACTATTAATGCAAAATGCTCTTTTCAACTTACCCACATTAAACAGTAGAAGTGAAAATTTGTGCAAGTTTACAACATGCCACCTTCTCACAGAAAGTAAGACAATTGCTCAGGTTGGGAGACAGAGATCATCTGATGTATTAGGTAAGAATAAGTGATAAATGTTTTGGTACGTGCATTTTTAATCATCTAGCACAGTGGTCTCAAACTCAAACCCTTAATGGGGCCACATTTTGGATTTGTAGGTACTTGGAGGGCCGCAGAAAAAATAGTTAATGTCTTATTAAAGAAATGACAACTTTGCATGAGGTAAAACTCTTTATAGTTTATAAATCCTTCCTTCACAGTTAAAGGAAAGATTTATAAACTATAAAGAGTTTTACCTTATGCAAAATTGTCATTAACTATTTTTTCTGCAGCCCTCACATTTAAAGCTTAATATCTTTCCTTTCTCAAAACTGACACATTTCAATCACTATATTGAAAATAAAATCATTTTCCCTACCTTTGTTGGCTGGTGACTTTATTTTTCTGTGCTTTTAACTATGTTTCCAGGGCCTTCTTGTCCTTTGACTGTTTTTCTTTCCGTCTTCACTTTCTGCCTTTATCTTTGGCATTAACTTAATATTCAGTTTTTCTGCTTTCTTTTCAAAATCTACGTTTCCATGTCTTACCTTCCCTTCTATCTCTCTCTTCTTCCGTCCCTATTTCCATGGTCTGACATCTTTCTATCCTTTCTCTCCCTCCCTCCTTCCTTCCCTTCCCCTGGTCTGGCATCTGTCTCCTTTCCTCCCCCAACTTTTTTTTCTTTCAACCTGCCCCCTTCTTTCTCTCTCTCTCCATGCCCCCTTTCTTTCTATATGTCTGTCTTTCTCTCCCTCTCCGTGCCCCCTTTCTTTCTGTCTTTCTCTCTCCATGCCCCTTTCTGTCTGTGTCCCGTCTCCCTTCTTTCTTTCTGTCTCCCTGTCCCCCCCTTTCTTTCTTTATTTCTCCCTGCCCTCCCCCAAGCCACCACCATTGGGGAACAGGCCGCCACCATCGCAGTAGGAGAACAGGCCAGCGCTGAAGTCTTAGCTCTCCCTGCTTATCTTCCCCAGCGCGGGGCCGACCAATTCTCACCACCCGACGTCAATTCTGCCATCCGAGAGGAAGTTCTGGGCCAGCAAGGCAGCGATTGGCTGGCCCGGAACTTCCTCTCCGACGTTAGAATTGACGTCGGGAGGCAAGAATTGGTCGGCTCCGCACTAGGGAAGATAAGCAGGGAGAGCTAAGACCTCGGCGCTGGCCTGTTACCCAATTGTGGTGGCTTGGGGGAGGACAGTGAGAAGGGAAGGGAAGCAGGTTGGGGACCCCTGCTTTAGGCGAGCCGCGAGCCATTTGCCGACATTCCCTCCAGAGAGATGCAAGTCAATTACAGCAGTCGCGGTCTGTACGCGATTGTCCTTTCCACAATCGGAAAACTTGTGATGTGGTGAGGACAGACTGCGGGCTGCAAAATAGTCCCTGGAGGGCTGCATGCGGCCCGCGAGTTTGAGACCGCTGAGCTAACACATAGCCTGGATGTCTATAGGAATTCAAATATTCATATGTTACAAAGTGAGAGTCATCCTTCCTTTTGAAAAGCTACCCACTTCTCCTGTGACTTGCCTTCCCCATTAACAGAGCAAACGGAAGCTGAGTTTCTGAAAGGATCCCAAGAATGTTATCACCTCTTCATGCCCAGTTATGGAACTAACCTTTCCCATCCCATTCCCTTTTCATCTTCTCTGACTTGGACTTGAGGTTTAGAGGGTGGCTTCTAATGGAAACACAAAAGGCTTAAACTGGTCCTTAGAGGGACCAGGAGCAAGTGCACTGTTCCACACCTTAGAAAGGAGAGAGAGGTTATGAAATAAACCCCAAATTCAACAATTTAAAGTGATACATTTTTAGTGGCCTATCCTAATGTATCACTCATTTTTAGTGGCCTATCCTAGTTTTGAGAAGCTAGAAAAACACTTTTCTTTGGTAAGTAAATACAACCAACAGGAATTCACAGGATGCCTCAACTCTCTTCATTTGCTATGAGCTTATATTTGGAAGAAAAGCAAGTACTTAATTTAGAAGTCCAAATCAGATGTTAAACCTTTTGTCCTTTCTTCATATTTCAATATTTGTTTATTCTATTCTGTCTTTAGAGCATGTAACGTTTTATGCAGGTAAACAGATAGTGAAACCTGAATTCAACTTTTGAACGTCCACAATTTTATTGAACAAGTACAAGGAATTGCAAAATATGTAACTTGCTGGATGATGATGTGGAATCAAGAATAACAGCCTGAGAGTCTTTCACTCATGAGGAAGAGTAACGAGTCTCCAAAGGATACCAGGCAATCAATGTCTGCTGAATTGCTGTACAAAAAGCTGAGCCTTCAGAGAGCTTTGGAGAGGCCAAACAAGAGGAACTTCCAAGATCAGGCTCCCAAAGCGAAGAATCTGGGGACAAAATTCCCATGATTCTCTTAGCCACATGTCCCAATCCAAGCAGTTTCCCATAAAGACAGCAGGTAGCAACATAATATAGGCAGGCAGCTTAGTCTCACGTGTGGGTGACATCATCCACGGAGCCCGGATGCGGATAGTCTCACAAGCAGACATGCACAAGTGCCTTCCCGCCCGACGTAGGGCGTGCGTTTCCTCAGTTCCGTGGAGCCAAGAATTCCTCGTTTCAACGCTCTGCACTAGATTTAGTTCTACTTGTGCCTTCTCTCACCATGGCTCATGTATTTTCCTTACAGGGTCGTTGTGTTTATTGCGCGTTTCATTTTCTTAAAAAAACCAAAAGTTTTGTTTCTTTTTTCTTCGTGTCACGGCGGGGCCTCAGCCGGCAAGCTTCGATTTAGCCGCGGCTGGTTTTCATTTTGTGTCCCGCCGGTCACAGGTTTCAAGAAGTGTAGCCGGTGCCAGCGCGCAATCTCTCTCACTGACCCACACAAGTGGTGTGTACAGTGTTTAGGATAGATTGTGAGCCCACCGGGACAGGTAGGGAAAATATTTGAATAAATAATAATAAAAAAAAAAAAGAAATGGTGCATGATATGTGCCAACCATGAAGGAGATCTTGGGTTATAGTTTTTGATAATTGCAAGATAGATAAACAGTGAAATAAAAGGATACTGGGATAATCCGGAGAAAACAAAGTGATAACATAAGAATAGCCTTACTGGGTCATACCAATGGTATCCTGTTTCCAGTTGTGGTCAATACAGGTCACAAATACCTGGCAAAAATCCAGATAGTAGAAACATTCTATGCTACCGATCTCAGGGCAAGCAGTGGCTTTTCTCACATAGTAGATCATGGACTTTTCCTCCAGGAACTTGTCCAAAGCTTTTTTTAAACCAGCTACGTTAACTGCTTTTACCACATCCTCTGGCAATTAGTTACAGAGCTTAATTATTCTGAGTGAAAAAAAATTCCTCCTTTTGGTTTTGAAAGTATAGTCCTGAAATTTCATTCTCTATAATTATTGATGGAGTAAAAAATAAATCCACTTGTTCCTGTTCTACACCACGCAGGATTTTGTAGATTTGACATATCTCCCCTCAGCCGTCTCTTTTCCAAGCTGAAAAGCCCTAACCTTTTTAGTATTTCGTCATACGAGAGGAGTTCCAGCCCCTTTATCATCTTGGTCACTCTTCTTTGAACCTTTTCTAGTTCTGCTATATCTTTTTTGAAATAAGATGACTAGAACTGAATGCAATACTCAAGGTGAGGTCGCACCATTGGAGCAATACAGATGTATTATGACATTCTTAGTCTTGTTTACTATCCCTTTTCTAATAATTCCTAGCATCTTTGTTTGCTTTTTTGGCCGCTGCCACACATCTAAAATGACACCCAGATCCTACTTCTGTCTTCAAGTCATTGATGAGATCTCGCCTAGAGTGCTGTGCTCAGTACCTTGAAAAGGATGAGCAAGAGGGGGTCTAAAGAGAGACAAGCAAAATGATGTGGCATCTGCAAACGGAACTCAGATGAGACATGTGGGGATAAAACAAACAGACAAATGCCTACATGTTTTTTTCAGTGGGAAGAAGTTGAGGGAATGAGGTGATCACACCATAAGAATACAAGGTGATAGAAAATAGATTTTCACCAGAATGTCTTCCAGACTCATTTTCTGCCTTCAGTTACCTTTTTAGGCCACTATCCATCACTGTAGCCTTATGAGGAAAGCAGAGATGTCGAGGACTTGGCCAGTCTCTTCTCAGATTCCTAGATCTATCTTCCTCGATCTATCTTCCTCTTGAATTCTGGCATTTGTGAACACTGTAGAAAATGTTATAACTGGGAACCTGGATTAGATTCCTTCCATTCCCTACATAAGAACTGCCATCTCCAGATCAGACCTTCGGTCCATCAAGCCCGGCGATCCGCACACGCGGAAGCCCAGCCTGGCGTAATTTTAGTCACCCATATCCCTCTATGCCTCTCGTAAGGAGATGTGCATCTAGTTTGCTTTTAAATCCTAGAACGGTGGATTCCGCTATAACCTCCTCTGGGAGAGCATTCCAGGTGTCCATCACTCATTGCATGAAGTAGATCTTCCTGATATTTGTCTTGGACTTGTCCCCCCTTAGCTTCAGTCCATGTCCTCTTGTCTGTGTCACATTGGACATTGTAAATAAATTTTTTTTCTGCTCTATTTTGTCAATTCTTTTCAGTATTTTGAAAGTCTCGATCATATCCCCTCGCAGTCTCCTTTTGTCAAGGGAGAACAATCCCAGTCTCTTAAGTCGTTCCTCGTATTCCAGTTTCTCCATACCTTTTACTAGCTTCGTTGCTCATCTCTGCACCCTCTCCAGCAGTTTTATATCCTTCTTAAGGTTGGGAGACCAATGTTGGACACAGTATTCCAAGTGTGGTCTGACTATCGCTCTGTTCTTTCTTATTTTTATGGATACTTTCCTGGCTTCTGTTGCTTTGTTGCACATTCAGATTTTCTTATGAATTCATTTGGTTTCGGGAATGTACTCCTTTGGTTTCACTCCTTAGAAACAGCTTGTAATATTTGTTTCTTGTTTATAAGTTCTGTTAAAATATGATTAGTGGAGGCCAGTAGCCATTTGATCCTTACACTACATTTAAATAAAATCACTCTTGTAAAATGCAAAGATTACAAAATGAAGTAGCAACATTCACGTTGTATTAGGATTTGACTTCTAAATCTTCATTTGTGAAATTCTTCCATGGGGAGGGGATTTATTGTTAGATATACGTGTAAGAAAGGAGACTTAATAGCGGATATATTTGAGGTTTAGCTTTTGGCTTTTCTGGCAATTTTGGAGACTTGGTTCAGGATTGGCCCCGATAGTGCACAAATTCTGAGTTGCACATTTATACTCTGTGCATTCAGAGGGACATTTTCAAAACATACGTCTAAATCCGATTTGGATGTATGGCACTAGACGTCTAAAATCAGCAATAAGAAAATGCCTATTTTCGAAAAGCAGACCACCATACGTCTAGAAATACAATTTGTTTAAAATCCTCTATCTGGACATCAAGTTTATTAGGCCATTGAGACACCCAGACCTCCAGGATGTCTATCTTTATTCCACATTTTTTACTAATATTTGTCCAAGTCCCAAAAACCCAAAACAAGACCATTTGGACATGAGAGGGGCCAGTCTGGCCACCCAGATATGGCAATTGTAAACGTATAACTAGTGTGACTTCATGATTGCTTTGTTATGTTCCTCAATCTCAACCGCATTGTCTATATTTCATCTAACTGTTATGAACCGCCTAGAACTCCCTGGGTATGGCGGTATACAAAAATAAAATTATTATTATTATTATTAGAGGGCATTGTTGTGAACTTCTTATAAAGGGTGGCAGATAAACATCTCACCAGAACTCTCTTATAGAGTATGGTGATCCCCCAAAACCCACTATACCCACCTGTGTACAATCCCAATAGCCCTTATGGCTACAGGTGGCACCTTTTGGGGGGCTCACATTTTCCACCATGAATGTAGTGGCTAGAGTGGGTTATGGGACTTGCAACTCCTCTCTAAGGTTCACTAGCCCACCCGCAAGGCTACCTAAGACAGACTCTGATGTTCTGAAGACAGGTATGTATATTTGTATTCTGATCTTTGTGGGTATGAGGGGGTCCACGAGTACTGGGAGAGTGTGGGGTTGTCTTACCTTGATATATGCAGTGGTCATCTGGTCTTTGTGGCAATTAGACTCTTCTAAAACAGGTCTAGTTCCAAACGTCCAGGATGTCTTGTAAAATGTTTGATTATCGCTGCAAGACTTCCATGTCTAACCCACCCTTGAGACCACCCAAAGCCCATCCATAACATGCCTCCACCATGCCCATCTCGTGCTCTGAACGTACAGAGGCTGGATGTACAAAAAGGCGGTTTGTATCCTGACGAATAAGTGCCAATTGAGGCTACTTTTTGGACATTTTTTATCTTACTGCTCTGGCTTATTTTATTTTCCTCATATGTCTTATTACCCTTTTGTATTTTCCCTTGATGTTTCTCCTTTTCTTTATGAATTGTATTTCATCCTTCCTTACCTATTGTTTTTGTAATGTTAATTTTTAATATACTAATCTTATTTATTAATTGTATGTATTGTTTTGTTCCCTAATATATGTAAATTTTAAGTGTACACCGCTTAGAAACTTGGATTAAGCGGTTAATCAAGTCAACTAATAAACTTGAAACATTTGTTAGTATGTATACAGATCATAAGCCCACTATGGTTACACCCAGGCTGTGACTCTGGGAATGCCAGTGAGATAAAAGCAGACATATTCTTTCAGTGGGATTTCAAGCACACAACTAATGGCCATTTTCTGTATGGAAAACATGCTTTATAAAAATAATGTCAAAAGCCGCTTTGAAGTATTTGCTTGTGTCTCCCCCCCCCCCCCCCCCCCCCCAAATTCCAGTATGCCATCTTCAGTGCCTGTTAGTAACCATGAAATAGCTCAGTGTAGCAAATGGTGCTTAGGTGTCTTAAATCACTCTCTGCAAATGGTATTAAGCTCAAACCCTGAGAATTGCTAATCTTCCTAATTGGGTGCCAGAGCTTGACTCTCGACTGTATTTTCCACCACAGTGCACTCAATTTAGGGGACAAGAGTGGGTGCATTCAGCACTGCTTGCTCTGCATTCCTTTCCTTAAGCTCTTCAGACTGGAACAGTGCTGCTGCTATCCCAGCCTTCATTAAACCCCTGCGAGGGGCTTCATTAGAAAAATTGCTCTCGTAAGATGTGCATTTGAAAGCTGCTATTAACTCTAATGTGCAGATGAGCTTTGATTCCCTTCCCTTCCCCCTTTCCTGAACTGGACACTGCTACTGTCTTTTAATGCCTGTAGCTCTCCTCCTGGGTCCAGTTGTCGTCCAGTTCCTCCCTTCAGCACTGACAGGAAACCCCATTGTCCCAACAGTGGTAGCACCAGTGCAAATTGGTCTGACCCAGCGGCGGCATATTCACATAGAATTCAGTTTAAAATTTGGATCTTGGCACATAAATCATTATATTTGCAGCAACCATTTATCTAAATTTGCTTACTGTCCCATATGCACCACTAAGAATGTTGAGATCGTTACAGGACAATAGATTGGTTATACCATCGGTTAAAAGAACAAAATGGGAATTTACTAGATCGAGAGCTTTTTTTGTTTAGCGCCAAGTGTATGAAATCAATTGCCAAGGCAGATCCGTTTGGAATTAAATTTTAAATCCTGTAAGAAATTTTTGAAAACATATTTGTTTATTTTAGCATTTGGACACAAAGTTCCACAGAATGATCATATTTATTGAAGTACCGGGAGATGATCAAAGATTGACTTGGAGAAACAGTAATACAAAATTGTATTTTTAAGACTGTTTAAATTTTAGATAGGTCTGTTTCTGGCTATTGATGGAGTGTTTCTATGCTGTATTTTATTGTAAACCGCTGTGAACAGTTGTATGCTATGGCGATATATCAAATGTTAATTAACATTCCTGTTATTTTTACAATACCTCTTCTACTACTGCTGCTGCCTCTCTCCTAAGCAGAACTGCGTTCCCATTACTCAAGCCCTGCTACTGCTTGTGATTTAAGCAAAGTGTTAGAACTGCATTCTGTACTGGGGCTGGTGCTATTTAACTTATTGAAAAAATGATCTGGAAATTGGAACAACGAGTGAGGTGATTAAATTTGCAGATGACACCAGACTGTTCAAAGTTGTTAAAAGACATGCAGATTGTGAAAAACTGCAGGAAGACCTTAGGGAATTGGAAAACTGGGCATCCAAATGGCAGATGAAATTTAATGTGGACAAATGCAAAGTGATGCACATTGGGAAGAATAACCTGAATCACAGTTACCGGATGCTAGGGTCCACCTTGGAGATTAGCACCCAAGAAAAGGATTCTGGGTATCATCGTAGACAATACGATGAAACCTTCTGCCCAGACTGTACAGAAAACAGCCCTCAGACTGATCTATTCACTTGGAAAATTTGACCACAACACCGATGCCTACCTAGACTCACATTGGCTACCTATACAAGCATGACTTCAATTCAAATTATACTGTCTATTATTCAAAGCAATAAACTGTACAGCCCCCACCTATCTAAACAATCGTCTAAACTGGAACCTTACAACAAGACAAAGGAGAACTCTGACCCCATTTTCCTACCCCCCACTCAAAGGTACTCAACGCATGAAGATGTATGACAACCGACTAGCGACGCAGGCAGCGAAACTAGACCCCTCCATCACTAACTTGCTGACAGCAACAAGCGACTGCAAATCATTTCTAAAGGAAATCAAAATCCGGCTATTCAAAAAACACATCCAGCTATCCTAACTCTCCCCATGTCCTTCCCTCGCCCTCAAAATAACTCCCCCTCAAATTGATACTCATCTTGCATGTTCTCCTCAAAGTTTCAACTACGAAACCAGCCCCTAAATTCTTATAATTCTATAACCGGCCAGTTGTCTCCTGATTACTACTCATATTGTAATTTCTCCTCTGCTTGCTACCCATCTTGTAACCTCTCCTCTAAGACTCAACTATGTAACCAGCCCCTAGTGTGTAATTTTTCCTGGAATTGTCCAGTTTTCTTCTATTGTAATCCGCTTAGAATTTCAAGGTATAGGCGGAATAGAAGTCACTAATGTAATGTAATGTGTGGCAGCCAAAAAAACAAATAAGATTCTAGGAATTAATTAAAAAAAAGAGATGGTTAACAAAACTAAGAATGTTATAATGCCCCTGTATCGCTCCATGGTGCGACCTCACTTTGAGTATTGTGTTGAATTCTGTTTGCCTTATTTCAAGAAAGATATAGCAGAACTAAAAAAAAGGTTCAAAGACGAGCGACCAAAGTGATAGAGGATGGAACTCCTGTCATGTGAGGAAAGACTAAAAAGGTTAGGGATCTTTATCTTAGAAAAGAGACGGCTGAGGGGACATATGATTGAAGTCGACAAAATCCTGAATGAAGTAGAATGGGTACAAATGGATTGATTTTTCACTCCTTCAAAAATTACAAAGACTAGGGGACACTCGAAGTTACAGGGAAATACTTTAAAAGCAATAGGAGGAAATAGTTTTTCACTCAGAGAATAGTTAAGCTCTGGAACGTGTTGCCAGAGGTTGTGGTAAGAGCAGATAGCGTAGCTGGTTTTAAGAAAGGTTTAGAGGAAAAGTTCATATTCTGTTATTGAGAATGACATGGGGGAAGCCACTGCTTGCCCTGGATTGGTGGCATGGAATGTTACTAGTCCTTGGGTTTTGGCCAGGCATTAGTGGCCTGGATTTGCCACCATGAGGACGGGCTACTGGGCTAGAGAGTACATTTGTCTGATCCAGTAAGGCTAGTCTTATGTTCTCGTTATTCCTGCTGAAAGGAGGAAACAACCTTTTCACTACTATTCATTGTCACATCATCCCTTCATCAGTACCTCAAACAATATTGATTGTGGGTTGAGAGTCACATGATTAAAGGCTGGAACTGATTGACCGGGACCTGTGATCTACTAGTTCTAAATGCTGATGCCTCCCTCTGTTCTTTGGAAAACAGGGGTGCTTTTTCCAAATGTATGTTTAATGCATATAGAAAAAAGTGTTGTCCCAATGTGTTTCGTGGTTTTCACTAAGTTAAACAGAAGCAGCAGTTTTTGACAGGCCTCTCATTAACTACTTTGACCTTGTGTAACTGCATTTTTCTAATTTCAAGTTTGAGTTGTAACAGCTGCTAGATTGATATCGAAGTTTCCCATCAGAGCTAAAAAGTTTGTTTTACTTTGTGTTGTTTTTAACCACTTATGGAAACAGCAGGGGCTTTTTCAATTTTTTGTCTGTCTTTTAGACCATTAATGGAACAGCATGGGGTAAATTTCAAGCGTGGGGTGTTGGATATGGTATGATATGATACTCATTAAACTATGGAGAATTGTATATATTATCTCTTTCCGCAGGGAAATACTATATGCATATTTCACAATACTATTAGCCCTATCTGTATTTCTTTGTAAACTGCCCAGTCTCTAATGCTTTATGCTGGGATGACCAGCCACAAAGAGGTTTGGGCTGGTTTTCAGATTCTTTGGCTTATGGCTTCTCACCCTGTATAATTGAGCTAGCTTTTGAAAATGATTGGGCGTTATGAATCTGTGGCATTATCAAACATTTCCCTCCCTCCCTCCCCCACCCTAGTAAAAAAAAAATTTTTTTAAAAATTGGCTATGAGGTTAAATGACCTGAATTAACAGCAGACCACCAAGGTTTGGTGGTCTACTATTATTTCTGCTGGTCTGAGCACTGCATATTTCCCTTCACTTTGGACTCCTTTTATGAAGGTGCTCTAGGGCCTTAACGCCCGGAATAGCGCGCGCTAGCCACTATCGCCTCCTTTTTGAGTAGGCGGTAGATTTTCAGCTAGCGCATGCTAATCCGGTGCGTGCGCTAAAAACACTAGCGTACCTTGGTAAAAGGAGCCCTTTGTTCCCAATAACAGGATAGAGCAGGTAATGGAGTTGTGGGGAAAATGCTTGTGGCCAAATGAAAAGCCAGAGAAGTACTCAGGTTCTTGGCGGTCATTCCTTCTTCCTGTCCCCCTGCAGCCAGTCCACACCAAAACTTGTCTTGATTGTGTCATAGAAAGCAGTTTATCAAAGCTTTTACATGCTGAATATCGAATACCATATGTAATAAATAACTTATAGTAAAGGAGAGAGAAAAAAAGGTAGGAAGGGGAGGGTTTCAGGCATCCAAGCATCATTCTTGCTTTTGCTGTTACCTTTTCAATCTGTTTGGCCACCTTAAGATCATACTATCTTATTTAATTTCTGTCAGTGACACAACACCCTTCCTTTGTGATACCAATGGAAAGTAAGCTCTTCCTTTTATTGATACCTTTTTGCTGTGGAATAGTGACCTCAGGTGCCCACAGTTGTTTGACTTAGAACAAGTCTTGTCAATCCAACCATTTCATGAGCTATCACAGGTCTCATGTAACCCCCTATCTTCTTAGCAATTTTTATTTATTTTATTTATATAAATCATTTATTAATAAAAAGTAACCTTGTTTAATTATTTCTTTTGGGTTTGATTCTTGATATTAAAATTAATAGTAGTAAGTGTATTCGTTCCTCTCGCTGTATTATCTTTAATATACTTAGCTTTCATCCGTAGCGAGTGGCCGGTGTTGTTCACTCCCAGCTGTTAGGAACGATAGCTCAAAATGTGGCTGTTGGTAATAATGCTCAACAGAGCGTCCCTGTTACACTCCCCTTGGATTTTCTTCAGGAGATGTTCATTAACCACAATTAACTTTTTAAACTTCTATGTGGTTTTTGTTTTTTGGGGGGGAAATTCGCTGCTCTGCAGATCATCACATGCTGTTACACCCAAGTCCCGCTCTTAATTCGTGCACAAAAGTTCTTCACCCCCCTAAACTGTACTGTTCCCTTGGGTTTTTGCAGTCCAAATGCATGACCCTACATTTCTTAGCATTAAAATCTTAGCTTCCAAATTTCGGATCATTCCTCAAGCCTTCTCTTGGTTTTTTCTCATGTTATTCATACCATTGGTGGTGTCTATTCTATAGCAGATTTTGGTATCATCCACAAAGAGACAAACTTTACCAGATAGCCCTTCAGCAATAAAAAAAAGAAAACAACAACAAACCCCCAGGTCCAAGAACCAAACCTTGCAGCACACCACTAGCAACATCCCTTTCTTCAGAGCGATCTCCACTGACCACTATTTCCTCTCGCCTTCCGCTCAACCAGTGCCTAACCCAGTCTGTCACTTTGGGGCCCGTACTGAGGACACCCAGTTTATTTATTAGATGCCTCTATGGAATACTATCTTAGGCTTTGCTAAAATCTAAATGCACCACATCTAATGCACTCCCTCTATCCAATTCTCTGGTCACCTAGTCAAAGAAATTGATCAATAATAATAATCTTTATTCTTGTATACCACCCACCATAAGTTCTAGGCGGTTCACATCAAAGAAGGACTGTACAATCAGTGAACATAAGAATTGCCGCTGCTAGGTCAGACCAGTGGTCCATCGTGCCCAGCAGTCTGCTCACGCGGCGGCCCCTAAGTCAAAGACCAGTGCTCTGAGACTAGCCTTACCTGCGTACGTTCTGGTTCAGCAGGAACTTATCTAACTTTGTCTTGAATCTCTGGAGGGTGTTTTCCCCTATGACAGACTCCAGAAGAGCGTTCCAGTTTTCTACCACTCTGTGGGTGAAGAAGAACTTCCTTACGTTTGTATGAAATCTATCCCCTTTTAACTTTAGAGAGTGCCCTCTCGTTCTCTCTACCTTGGAGAGGGTGAACAACCTGTCTTTATCTACTAAGTCTATTCCCTTCATTATCTTGAATGTTTTGATCATGTCTCATCTCAGTCTCCTCTTTTCAAGGGAGAAGAGGCTCAGTTTCTCTAATCTCTCACTGTATGGCATCTCCTCCAGCCCCTTAACCATCTTAGTCGCTCTTCTCTGGACCCTTTCGAGTAGTACTCTGTCCTTCTTCATGTACGGTGACCAGTGCTGGATGCAGTATTCCAGGTGAGGGCGTACCATGGCCCGGTATAGCGGCATGATAACTTTCTCTGATCTGTTTGTGATCCCTTCTTAATCATTCCGAGCATTCTGTTCGCCCTTTTCACCACCGCTGCACATTGCGCGGACAGCTTCATTGACTTGTTGACCAGTACTCCCAAGTCTCTTTCCTGGGGGGGGGGGGGGGGGTCTCTCCGAGTACTGCACCGGACATCTGTATTCGTGTATAAGATTTGTTACTGACATGCATCACCTTACACTTATCCACGTTAAACCTCATTTGCCATATCGCGGCCCATTTCTTGAGTGTGTTTGTCACGTTGCAGGTCTTTGCAATCCTCTTGCGTCTTCACTATTCTGAATAACTTCGTATCGTCTGCAAATTTAATCACCTCACTCGTCGTACCAATTTCCAGGTCGTTTATAAATACGTTGAAGAGCACGGGTCCAAGCACCGAACCCTGCAGCACTCCACTGATGATGCTTTTCCAGATCGAGTATTGTCCATTTACCCTCACTCTCTGTTTCCTATCTGCCAGCCACTTTTTAATCCACGTATTTCACCCTCGGTTCCATGGCTCACAATTTTTTGAAGTAGTCATTCATGCGGGACCTTGTTGAACACCTGAAAATTCAGATATACAATGTCAACCGGGTCAGTCTGCCTTTTTACTCCCTTGAAGAAGTGCAGCAAGTTCGTCAAGCAAGATCTTCCTTTGTTGAAGCCATGCTGGCTGGTCCTCATCAGATTGTATCCGTCAAGGTGATCAATGATGCGGTCCTTTATCAGCGCCTCTAACATCTTTCCCGGTACTGAGGTCAGACTCACTGGTCTGTAGTTTCCCGGATAACTGAATCTCTTCCTAAAGGCGGTGAATCAATCTTAAATAAATAAATATATGGTGCTGTTTCTACCTCTATATTAACCATAGGCAGAAACAATATTCCATTTCTCATCATTCTTCATAGAGTAGCAATATCCGCTGTCTTTCATTCAACAGGCTGACTTTGCCTATGAAAGATGGAGAGAACTTTAAAACTTCCTAGTGAAACCAACAGAGGAGATGTACACAAGTAAAACAATTCTGCTCCCTGCCAGTGGGTGAAGGGGAAGGAAGCGAGATGATGGTGGAGGCAGGTAATGGGGGTCCCAGGCCGACAGATCCATAGTGGAGGTTCCTTTAATTCCAGACTTTGGGATCAAAGATGGGGAGAATGCCATTTTTAGTGCTTCTGCAGGGTGCCACTCTGAATGCGATGGTCTAGTTTGTCACAAGGATGCTTTAGAGATGGAGGGGGGGAGAGTGTGGCACCCTGAAGTTGTAGGGTCAAACCCATGCTGCTCCTTGTGATCCTGAGCAAGTCTCCTAATCCCCCATTGCTCCAGGTACATTAGATAGGTTGTGAGCCCACCAGGGCATAGGGAGAAGAAGGCTTGAATACCTGAATAAATTTATGTAAACCGTTCTGAGCTCCCCTGGGATAATGGTATAGAAAATTGAATGAATGAAGAAATAAATAAATAGTATCTTACTGTTTGAAAATCTCTTTAGCCAGATTTAGTAAGGGAAACATAAATACAGTCAAACCTCGGTTTGCGAGTAACTCAGTTTGCGAGTGTTTTGCAAGACGAGCAAAACACTCGAGTAAACTTTAACTCGCAAAACGAGCATTGACTCGATTAGCAAGTGAGTTCAATCCAAGAACCGGCTTCTCTTCCCTCGCGGCCCACCTCCAAATCCTTACCTCCAGCGGACACCGGCACCTAATGAGAGGAGCAGGAGGCTGGTGGCAGAGAACAGTAAGCACCGGAACAAGAAGTACTCTTGTAGGGTTGGGTCGCAAATGTTTAAGGGCTGTAGGGTGGAGCTGGGGGGCTGGGGAAGTAAAGGGCACCTCCATGCTATTGGCCTCAGTTGGCAGCAGGGCCGTGGGGCTGCTCTCTGAGTCCATCAGCTGCAGCATGCTGGCTGTGATTCCGAGCTCCCCTCCCACCACACTGCGACTGTTTACAACTACCTTTTCCGGCCTCTCTCCCATTGGCCTACGTTATGGACGTGGCTCGGTGCGTCGGGCTGGCTTCTCCGCAAAACGTGTTAGCCGGACGTTGGAGAGAAGCATGGGAGCTTCCCCTACCCAATACAACTTCTCCTGCTGCCAGATTGGAGTGTTTCTCCTGACATCGCCCCGGTAATTTTGCGCGCCAGGTTTGAATGTTGGCAGCGCGGTGATGTTAGCCTGATGATGAGAGTGGTTAAATGTGGAGGGGAGAAACAATCCGCCCACTGCACGAGCGCAGGCAGCTGCTGGGGGTAAGTGTGTGGCTGACATTCTTTCCAGAGTTGTGGGACAGCTTGGCACCAGAACCAGGGAGGTGGGTTGGCAGCAAAGGGCTGGTTTGTGCTTAGAGATAGGAAAGAAAGGCGGGCTGGAGGTAGAGGAAGGCTTTCTTGAGCAATAATGCACAGACACTGAAAGTTTGCAGGGGAGGGTGAGCTTTTATTTGCAACATAGGCCTGTTTTGGGGATGTGGAACTAATTGTCCGAGTTTCCATTACCTGCTATGGGGAAAATTGCTTTGATATTCGAGCACTTTGGATTACGAGCATTGGAACAGATTATGCTCGTAAACCAAGGTATCACTGTATACCAAGGTTGCTGCAAAGCCAAATGGTTTAGCTGCTGAGGAGAACCTGATGAAAGGTGCTGCCCCCTGAGAGCTGGACATAAAAATTTTCCAAGTTATGGGACTTCACTAACAGATACTTTCTGGATACTAAACTCTGGTCTTTTATTACAAAGGACATCTTTAAAGTGGGGTCAAGAAAGCAGCAGGAAGCTGAGAGTCTTCAGGTCAAGAGAAATATAAAGTTTCCCAGGACCAAATGATGAAAAAGTCCCAAAGCAGAGCAGAGTCCATGGCCGAAGGTGCTAATGACTGGGAAGTGTACAGATGACTGGGAAGTGTAACCGTACTCTGTGAACTGTTAGTGTTACATTGTGTACTTTCTTGAATTGTTAAAGCACACTCTAAATCTCATCTTCAGGCTTCCATGAATATAACATTTTTTCCACTTTAAAGATTTTGGTTTCATTTCCAACCCCTAGTACTTGCTCTCATCTCTGCAGTCTTCATTGGCATTGTGCTGGTGAGAGGGCAGGGACTCGCAGCCTAAGATATAGATGGCCTGGTGAACCTTCATTCCTAACCCCTTCAAAGACGGCAGCTCTGGCATGCATAATTACACTTTCAGAGATGAAGTACAATGCCCATAATATACCAGTTCTAGTTTCCTCAGTAACAAAATAAAATCTCTTTACCACCAGGCACCTAAAGTCCACAGAAAACCTGCCATACCAAAACATAACGAATTTCCAGAACTCAGATCAGTATTAGAAGCCTCTTTTCTACCATCCACAGGCTGCAGCTCTCTAGGGTTGTATTAAACACCTATCAGTGCCCTCCCTTCTCCCCCTTCCTGGGAGGGAAAAAAGCGTCATAAAGGCAGTGAGGCTGCTGATGGCTCTGCTGTGGTCCTATTGCACAGAAACGGGAAGTCTCATCGGAGCGATGGCAGTCGGACTAAGTGAGGGGAAGGAAGATATTGAACCTTTGCTTAGGACTGCTTTTATTTATTGGCCTCATGATAAGCTGGGTCTAGGACAGTGGTCTCCAACTCAAACCCTTTGCAAGGCCACATTTTGGATTTGTCGGTACTTGGAGGGCCTCAGAAAAAATAGTTAATATATTATTAAAGAAATGACAATTTTACATGAGATAAAACTCTTTCTAGTTTATAAATCTTTCCTTTTGGCTAAATCTTAAGAATAATATTGTCATTTATAGAGATCAAGAAACTGTTTTATTTTATTTTTGTGATTATGATAAACATACCGAGGGCCTCAAAATAGTACTTGGCGGGCCACATGTGGCCCCTGGGCTGTGAGTTTGAGACCACTGGTCTAGGGCAGGGGTAGGCAATTCAGGCATGCATAAATATACATGAGATAGATTTGCATCTCAAGGAGGAAATGCATGCAAATCCATCTCATACATATTAATTGTGGATATCCTGAAAACCTGACCTGGCTCCGGCTCTCGAGGACCGGAATTGCCTACCTCTGGTCTAGGGCATCTGCCTCCTTTACTCATAGGTAAAAGTGGCCCTGGCTAGCACAATCCAAATTCCCCTTTCTCCACCCCAGGATCATCCTTCCTTTCATCCCCTAGCACTAAACTAAACTGCTCTTTCTTCCACTCGCCCTCAAATCTAGAGAGATGAAAAGGCCTCTTCATTCCTTGGATTACAAGAGAGTTGTCAACTTCTGCCTGGAATGGACTGAAGCTCATAGAAAGTTCACCTAGCCTTTTGTTTCTTTTGATCCTAGTAGGCCTGGAGGTGAAGTAATAAAGCTGATTGCATTTCTTTATCTTATACCTTGATTTTTAGGCAATGGCCACATGCGAGATTTGTAAGATTGTAACTTGAAGTTCAGAGTAGGTCACAAATTCATATATGAATGCTGCTGCTTCACAGGATAGTAGGTTAAGGTCTGTTCTTTACAGACTCTCATGAGAGCTGGAGGCCATCCTTTATGGAGTCTGCTTTTATTATTTTGGGAGAAAAAGGATATAAATATGGCAGTTAAATTGTATGTTTTTTTGGTGTAGGCGCAGAACGCTATGTTTAATATGTCTTCATGTTTGATAGTTTTATTATGTATGTGTTGTGATTATTTAGCTTTTGTTGTTTATGTGTTTGGATTATGTACGTTTTTGTTGTGACTCGCTTTGGGAAAAGGGGGATTAAAAAAAAAGCATTTCCCTACAAAAAATGTTACCGCTCATTGTAATTTCTCATCATTTTCTCATGTTTTAGCAATTGGAAAATATCCCTACATGCTTTCAGAGAATGTGAAGTTCCACACCTGTACCAGGTGTTCTCTGAAAACATTCCCAGGTCCCAACCCTTCAGAGTTGTTTCCTCCACCCAGCCATAGGAATGTGATAGGAGAGGCACCACCAAAGCCCTTCTACTGCTGTTATAAAAATTATTAAATGGATGGGACTCCTCCAATAATATATGTCTCTCTCTGGCTTAGAGATATATTATAAAGAACTATTAATTTGGCGAAAGTTAGCTCGCTTGATTAAAACTTAGCTCTTTAATAATAATTAAATATAATATATGTGAATATTTATTCAAGAACTAAGACTCAGAACATTTATAAGCAAACTAAAAATTTATTTAAAAGCATTAATCAAGCAGGTAAAGCTGTTACAGATGGGACCTTTTGAGTAAAGACAATAGTAACGTAGTAAATGACAGCAAATAAAGACTTGAATGGTCCATCCAGTCTGTCCATAAGTTATACTCATTAAAAAATACATGATTAGATTAACCTGTCTCTTCTTTGATAGTTCTGGGCCGTAGACTGTAAAGTCTGGTATTGAGGATTTCACAAGACAAATATTGCTAAAGCAGAAAGATTAATTTATCTGGATTCAAAAAGTTATTCACAATGTGAATAGGTCCTAAAAAATGGAGCAGAGGCCACATGGCCTAGTGAAGCAGCATGGTGATCCAAGGAGAAGAAGAATTGTAGTTTGATCCAGGCTGGTTCCAGAGGGAGAGAGTGAGCATCTTTCCTTGATTAGAAAGGATTCCACTTCATATTTATAGGGTTGAGACCTGTTCTAAAAATAGAATACTGGGTCTCTGGACCCAGGATGCATAGCAGTTCAGCCTTTTTCTCTGTTCCCAGGTGGTATTATGATTGAATCACAATGGCTTAAAAGGATGTCCCAATACAGAGTATTGTTACTGTCTTTACTGGATGTGGTGTGAATCTATGTCTGAGTGGTTTCCCTCTGTTCAATTATAGAAACATAGAAGATGACGGCAGAAAAGGGCAACAGCTCATCAAGTCTGCCCACTCTGCTTACCCACCCCCTGTCTATGCCCTAATGACCCAATTTCCTTATCTTGACCCTCGTAGGGATCCCACATGGGTATCCCATTTATTCTTAAAGTCTGGCACGCTGTCTGCCTCGATCACCTGCACTGGAAGCTTGTTCCAATGATCAACCACTCTCTCTGTGAAGAAATACTTTCTGGTATCGCCATGAAATTTTCTGCCCCTGAGTTTGAGCAGGTGCCCTCTTGTGGCCGAGGGTCCCTTGAGAAAGAAAATATCATCTTCCACTTCGACACGTCCCGTGAGGTACTTAAATGTTTCGATGAGGTCATCTGATCAAATTTTCTTTGAGTAGCTTAAAATGGTGTGAAGAGCTTCTGTTAATCTTGCAGACTGGAGATGAATTTGGTGTGAAGGGCTTCTGTTTGATCTACATCCTGTAAAAGTTCTGTTTAGCTCTGGTATCCACCCTGGCCATGTCTTTTGTTTTATGTACTTAACATTTTCTGAAGGTGATGGCTCAGTCCTTTCTTTTGTGCTCTATTGAATGGGGCATTTAACACCTTTCTGAACAGATGGCTGTGCTGGCTCAAAGACCACATCAGAAATTCACTTTTAAATCCATCAAATTAATATACTTTAACTCCAAGCAGAATTGTAAAACCATATCATTTTTACTTTAAGTCCCTTAGAATAAATTATCTATTGGGTCATGCAATAATTCAAATTATCCCAGGACAAGCAGGCAGCATATTCTCTACCTGTGGGTGACGTCATCCACGGAGCCCCGACGCGGACAGCTTTTCAAGCAAACTTGATTGAAGATTTCAAATTTGCTGGTGCTGCACCACACATGTGTGTGCCTTCCCGCTCCACTAGAGGGCGCATCCCCTCCTCGTGGTCTTCAGTTTCTAGTTTTCCGCAGAGCCAGAAAGTCCTGTTTGTTTTTTCTCCATGTGATAGTGCCTTTCTAGCACCACGGCCTCGTTGTTTTTTTGGACCGGAGTCGCTGTGCGCCTCGTTTGTTTCTTTGTATAGTGCATTTTGTTGTTTTTCTTCAGTTTGACATCCGGGGGCTTCCAGTTTGCCATGGCCGCCTGGCCTCGATCGGCCGCGGCCTGTTTTTTCTCTATGTCCCGACCTTTGTCCGGTTTTAAAAAGTGCACCCAGTGTGGTCGGCTCCAGTCTATTACCAACCTCATCGTTGTGCATCATGTGCCTGGGGGCTGATCATCCGACCGACTCTTGCCCCCGGTGTGCCACTTTTCAGACGCATGCCCTGCATCGTCGTCTGGCCCACACGGCAGATCTTTTTGCGGAAGAGCAGGCCCTTGTTTCGGCCCTGGTCTCGGCCTCGACGTCGGCCTCGGCGAAGACTTCGGCCTCGAAGGGCGCCGTTTCGACTGCGAAGCCTTCGGCTCCGGGTGAGTCCCCTCTTACTTCTTCAGGGTCTGCGCCGGCGAAGAAGTCAACCTCGGAGGCTCCGGCCGTTCATGGTGGCGGGGCGCTGCTCCCGGCCTCGTCGAGGCATACTAAGCCCTCCAAGCGTGCGTCCACCTCAAGGGAATACTCATCCTTGAGGTCGCCCTCAGTGGAATGCACCGCTGCAACTGACTTGCCTGCTATGGTGTCCGTGCCCGTTTTCCAGGATATGCTTCGGGCCATGATATCCTCGGAGCTCTCCTCGGTGTTGGCCCACCTGGCCCCGGCCTCGACCTCACGTGCAGACCAGCCTGAGCGTCGTGTTGAAGCCCCTGGGGGCAAGGTGCATCGGTCTCGGCGCCTTTCTTCCTCGGACTCCTCGCCTCGGGGCGTTCTTCACCTTCAGTGCGCCCGACGTCGAAGCACCGGTCGGAGCATGCCTCGACCCCGTCTCGACATTCGGCAAAGCGCCCCCGGGACTCTACCCTGAGACGGGGTCAGTCCCCGGGTGTTCGGACTGCAGGGGCTCTCCGGGTTTTGGAGTTGTCCCTGTCCAACCCCCGGCTGTTCAAGTCGTCTTCCCGGTTCGGGGCTCCGGTCCGGGAGGCCCCGACTTCGAGGGGTTCTCCCGCTTTTTCCCGGGGCTTGTCTCCTCGGCGTCAGCGGGCTGCGGTGCCTCGGACCCCGGGGTCTTCGCCTCGGGAGTCCTCGAAGTGCTGCCAGTCCTCGACCCCGCCGCGTTCCCTCAGCTCGGGCTCGGGCCAGGGTGATACTGATCGGCCGCTTCATTATTCTCAGGAGTTTTCTCCCTCCTTCTCGGCGGCGCCTCGGTCTCGTTCGACCCCCCCCCCCCGGGGGTCTGTCCGAGGGTCGCCCCTCCTTTACGAGGTTCGTGCAGAATATGGGGAGGGTGCTCGATCTTGATCTCCAGGCGACTCCAAATATACCAAGGAGTTTCTGGCAGAGATGGACCTGTCGCGTCCCCCTTGGGAGTCTCTGCGGCTCCCATTGAACCCGGTCTTGCGCCAAGCATTCTTCCAGAATTTGGAAACCCCCTATGCGGTCCCGGCTATTCCGTCAAAAATGGAATCAAGTACTGGACTGTCTCGTGCCCGGGATTTGAAAAGGCTCAACTGTCCCACCAATCCCTGTTGGTGGAATCTTCGCTTAAGAAGTCCCATCCCTCTAGGGTCTCCGGGATGGGAGGGGAGGACCATGGACAAATTTGGCAGGTGTCTTTATCAAAATTCTGTGATGGACAACAGGGTCTTGAACTATAATTTTACCTTTACATCGTATCTTAAGGTCTTGGTCAAGTCCCTGCCCGCCTTTCAGGGTGATTTGCCCGCCTCCTGCCAGGCGGAGTTTGGGCAGTTGGTGGACACTCTTTCTCAGCTTCGTTTGCACCTCTTCCATGCAGCTTACGATGCTTTTGAGCTTTCCTCCTGGGTTTCCGCCTTTGCAGTAGCCATGCGCCGGTTTGCGTGGCTCCGCATCGTGGACATGGACCCCAACCTGCAGGACCGCTTGGCCAATCTGCCCTGTTTGGGGAATGAGCTCTTCGATGGCTCGATCGAGGCGGCCACTAAGCGCCTCTCGGAGCATGAGCGTTCCTTTGCTGCTTTGGTGTGGCCTAAGCCAAAGCCCACTCCTTCTAAGGCCTATCGGCTGCCGCTCCGTAGGTACCCGCAGAAGTCTACCCCTGCTTTCTCACGCCCGCCTCCTCGCCGGCAGCATCAGCAGCGGGCTCCTCTGAAGCCTCAGACCCCGGCGGTGTCTATGCCGGCGCTGTCTTTTTGACGGGCTGAGCGGATGGGGGCTGGTCCCCTCCGCGATGGTTTCTGCCCCCCTTTCCATTGGAGGCCGTCTCCGAGCCTTTTACCCCCTCTGGGCTTGTATTACCTCGGATGCTTGGATTCTGACCGTGGTCCGGGAGGGGTATTCCTTGAACTTCCGGGAGTTACTGCCAGACAATCCTCCTGGCGTGTCTCTTTCCAATCGGGTGCAGCTCCCCTTGCTCCTTCTGGAGGCCCGGGCGCTTCTTCGCCTATGCGAGGGGGTGGGGGTTTTACTCCAGGTACTTCCTGGTCCCTAAAAAGACCGGGGACCTCCGGACGATTCTGGACCTCCGGAGGCTCAACAAGTTTCTGGTTCGGGAGAAGTTCCGGATACTCTCCCTTCCCGTTCTGTATCCCTTGCTCGACGAGGGGGACTGGTTATGCTCCCTCGATCTGAAGGAAGCTTACACTCATGTTCCGGTGCATCCAGCTTGTCGCCGGTTCCTTCGTTTTCAGGTGGGAGATCTTCATCTCCAATACAGGGTCCTCCCGTTCGGGCTCGATTCATCTCCACGGGTCTTCACGAAGTATCTCGTGGTGGTGGCGGCGGCCCTACAGTCCCGGGGCCTTCAGGTCTTCCTCTACCATGACGACTGGCTGATCAAAGCCCAGTCGAGGGAGGGGGTTATCTCAGTGACCTGACAGACTATTACATTCCTTCAGAGTCTGGGGTTCGAGGTAAACTTCCCAAAGTCCCAGCTGTGCCCCTCTCAATCCCTCCAGTTTATCAGGGCCGTGCTGGACACGGTTCGCCTCCGGTCATTCCTGCCTCCTCCTCGGCAGGCCATGCTAGTGCTAGGTTTCCCTACGGGCTTCGCTCTCGGCCAAGCAGATGATGGTCCTCTTGGGTCACATGGCCTCTACCGTGCATGTCACGCCATTCGCACGCCTCCATCTAAGGGTCCCTCAATGGACTCTGGCCTCTCAGTGGCGACAGGATCGGGATCCCGCTTCTCATCACATTGCGGTGACTCCCTCCTTGAAACGCTCGCTCCGTTGGTGGACCATCTCTTCCAATCTTTCCAGAGAGTTGCTCTTTCTCGCTCCTCAGTATCACCGTGTCCTGACAACGGACTCCTCGGCGTATGCTTGGGGGGCGCATCTCGATGGGCTGCGTACGCAGGGCCTTTGGTTGAGTGCGGACCGTCGTTGCCACATCAACATGTTGGAGCTTCGGGCCATTTACAATGCGGTGGTGGCCTTTTGCCATTTACTTCAGGATCAGGTAGTGCTGGTATGCACGGACAACCAGGTGGCGATGTATTTCGTCAACAAACAGGGAGGTGCGAGTTCCCTGTCTCTCTGCAAGGAGGTTCTGCGCCTTTGGAATTGGGCGTTGCGCCACAATGTCTTTCTTCGTGCGGTTTACATCCAGGGCGAGCGAAACTGCCTGGCGGACAAGTTAAGCCGCCTCCTGCAGCCGCACGAATGGTCTCTTTATTCGCAGACTCTGCGTCAGGTGTTTCTTCGGTGGGGGACTCCGTAGATAGATCTATTCGCTTCCCCCCTCAATCACAAGCTGCCTCTTTCTGCTCCAGGGTGTTCTCCCCGGACCGTCTCGAGGCCAATGCGTTCCTTTTGGATTGGATGAGCAGGTTCCTGTATGCGTTTCCTCCCTTCCCGTTGATTCTGAGGATGCTTGTCCATCTCAAGTCGGCCCACGCCTCCATGATTCTGATCGCTCCTCGGTGGCTCGGCAGCCCTGGTTCTCCCTGCTCCTTCAACTCAGTGTCAGGGATCCTCTGCTTTTGCCTGTGTTTCCTTCTCTGCTGTCTCAGAGTCGGGGTTCGCTGTTGCATCCCAATCTGCAGTCTCTACATCTGACGGCTTGGTTCCTTTCCACCTGACTCCTTCCCTTGAGTTGTTCCAATCGGTTAGGGATGTTCTGGAAGCTTCTCGGAAAGCTTCTACGAGGCAGTGTTATGCCCAGAAGTGGACTAGATTTGCCACGTGGTGTGCTTCTAATCGGGTGGACCCTTTGTTGCTTCTTTACCTTCAGTCTTGGAATATTTACTGAATTTGTCTCGGTCTGGCCTCAAGACCAATTCTGTTCGTGTACACCTTAGTGCGATTGCCGCCTTCCATCGGCAGCTGGATGGGAAGTTGCTTTCTGTCCACCCCTTGGTTTCTTGTTTTATGAGGGGTCTCTTGAATGTCCATCCTCCTCTCAAGCCCCCCACTGTGGTTTGGGATCTCAATGTGGTTCTCGCTCAATTGATGAAACCTCCTTTTGAGCCCATGGACAAAGCTCATCTGAAGTTCCTTACTTGGAAAGTGATCTTCCTGCTTGCCCTCACCTCTGCTCGCAGGGTTAGTGAACTACAGGCTTTGGTTGCGGACCCTCCTTTTAATGTTTTTCATCATGACAAGGTGGTCCTCTGCACTCATCCCAAGTTCTTGCCTAAGGTGGTGTCAGATTTTCACCTTAATCGGTCTATTGTTCTTCCGGTGTTTTTTCTGAAACCCCATTCTTATCCTGGTGAAACGGCGCTTCATATTCTTGACTGTAAGAGGGTGTTGGCGTTCTATCTCCAACACACCCAGTCTCATCGGAAGGTTCCTCAAATGTTCTTGTCTTTTGATCCTAATCGGTTGGGACGTCCTGTTTCCAAGCGCACATTGTCCAACTGGTTTACTGCTTGTATTTCCTTCTGCTACGCTCAGGCTGGTCTCTCGCTGCATGGTCGGGTCACGGGACATAAAATCCAAGCAGTGGCAGCTTCTGTCGCTTTCCTCAGGTCCACGCCAATTGAGGAGATCTGCAAGGCTGCCACCAGGTCTTCGGTTCATACCTTCACCTCTCATTACTGTCCAGGAGCAACGGCCGGTTTGGCCAGTCGGTTTTGCGTAATCTGTTTTCCTAAATTGCCAACTTCCCTCCATCCCTTTTTTGGTTAGCTTGTAGGTCACCCACATGTAGAGAATATGCTGCCTGCTTGTCCTGGGATAAAGCACAGTTACTTACTGTAACAGGTGTTATCCAGGGACAGCAGGCAGATATTCCCGCAACCCTCTCACCTCCCCGGGGTTGGCTTCTTTGCTAGCTATCTGAACTGAAGACCACAAGGAGGGGATGCGCCCTCTAGTGGAGCAGGAAGGCACACACATGCGTGGTGCAGCACCAGCAAACTTGAAATCTTCAACCAAGTTTGCTTGAAAAGCTGTCCGCATCGACTTCCACCTAGTTTTTGCACAGGTAGAGTTTCATGAAGAGTAGAAAAAAAATGAACTCTATGTGTCATTTTCTGATCCTATCTAGAATGTTCCCTCCTTCCCCACCCCAATTAAATGGATAAAATGTCTTGTACATCTTTGAAAGTTGCCCTATATGTAATATAGGTGCAGTCCTTCCTGGTGGCATCTATGATAATGTCTTCTGCTATGTAAAATCTAAGCTTCTATGTTATGTAGTGTATGCACTGCTGCGTTTAGATTCCCGAGAGAGCCAGAGTTTCTTTTTCTTTGTTAGCATACAGATTGAAAGCCTGTGGTGTGCAGCTAAAATGAGACTATAACCTAGGTCAGTCGTTATACGGTGGTCTAGGCCGCCATCTGCTGGTATATCGCATGAGAGCAGGTTCTACTTTGTAACATTAAAAAGCAAAATATGTAAAATGATACTTTTGCATTGATTGGACTAACTTTCATGAGGTAAAAGGTCCAGGACAGAATGAGCAAAAGGTGTTAATGCTGAAAGAATTCCAATGATGGGGAAAGAGGTGATGGGATTTAATGGGTGATAAACAGAATTTTCTGCATTATTTCCAAGCCCAGATCTTTATTCAGGCTTCTCATGTTAGTTTTGGTATATCTGATCATTTAAACTTATAAACTACAGTATACTAGAGTAGTATTTCCCATTTATTAAGAACAATATTGTGTGGCACAAAATCATAAGAACATAAGAATCGCCTTACTGGGTCAGACCAACAGTCCATCAAGCCCAGTAGCCCATTCTCACAGTGGCCAATCCAGGTCACTAGTACCTGGCCAAAAGCCAAAGAGTAGCAACATTCTATGCTACCAGAGGCTTCCCCATGCCTTAATAATTGACTATGAACTTTTCCTCCAGGAATTTGTCCAAACCTGTCTTAAAACCAGCTACGCTATCTACTCTTACCACAACCTACTACTATTCTCTGAGTGAAAAAAAAATTCCTCCTATTGTTTTAAAAGTATTTCCCTGTATCTTCATGAAGCTTCTAATGGCTGGAGTCCTAAATAAGACAGAGACTGGCAGGACTCAGAGGAGGCTGCTAAGGCTGGCATCATGGCCTTTCATTTCCCACTCCAGTGCTGACGAAGGCTTTTGTAACTACCTGGGTTTCTCAGAAAGGAGCTCCTTTACTTTAAGAACCTCTGCTGGTGTTTCTTGTTCTTGCAAAATGCTATGAGCTGAGCCCAGGTAGTGGTGACTTTGCCATGCCCCCCTACCTCTGAATGTCACACTTAACGAGATAAATGTTATTTGCCTATGTGTAGCCGGATATTCATTGCCAGTGCCCAGACGTGGCCTGAACATTGAACATCCAGGGATACTGACGGCAGCAGCCGAAAACTGCTGACTACCACAGGCTGAATATGGGAGGAGTCCTCTTATAGGCACCCTTCTCGTTCAGGTCAGAGACCATACACACATTCTCTCTCACCTTGGAAAATGGCATGCTTTCCCCCTTGTCTGTGACGAGTGGCAGCTGGATCTGTGAATACAGCTGCATCCTTATAGCAATGTTTGCAAATCTCCATTATTGAGTGAGCCTTCCTCAGACCTCAGTCCCTCTTTTACCATGTCAAATTTATACCCCAAGGAAAACCACCTTCACTAGATTTCAGTCTCGGTCACTGGGTGGTAAATCTCACTCTTTGGGATGGGCTACTCTTGGCTCCTGTGCATTTTGTTCATTGTGTTCCTTGCTTTGCTACCCATCAACCCCTGCTGCATCCAGCAAAAAAGGGGAAATCTGAAGGTTTGGCGCTCCTGCAGCATGGATGGCTTTACTGGACCTACCCCTTCTGTTTCTGAGGGGTAGAACTTGCAGAGCCATCAGGGCCCAGCCTAGACAGTGCTGTTGTGTACTTTTATGATGCATTTTGTTTCCTTTTTTAAGTAGGAGGCGCCATAACTAGCAGGGGAGCGAAGGATTGGCAGCCCATCCATAAATGTTTGCCTAGGACTCCATGGGTGGTTAAATTGATAGCATCGGTATAAGCGTCTGTTCCATTTGAATTAATTTACAAGATTTCTGAATCACTCTAATACCATTTAATTCAAGGCAATTTACATTAAAAAGAAGCCACAATAATTCTATGGAAAAATACAGTTTCTTGGATAAAAAGATGTCCTTACAATTCTTTAACTAAATGTACTAACCTTACAATCTATGTTTTCAGCATTCTATGAAATTTCTAATAACTAACTTAGAAACATAGAAACATAGAAGATGACGGCAGAAAAGGGCTACAGCCCATCAAGTCTGCCCACTCTGCTTACCCACCCCCTGTCTATGCCCTAATGACCCAATTTCCTTATCTTGACCCTCGTAGGGATCCCACATGGGTATCCCATTTATTCTTAAAGTCTGGCACGCTGTCTGACTCGATCACCTGCACTGGAAGCTTGTTCCAATGATCAACCACTCTCTCTGTGAAGAAATACTTTCTGGTGTCGCCATGAAATTTTCCGCCCCTGAGTTTGAGCGGGTGCCCTCTTGTGGCCGAGGGTCCCTTGAGAAAGAAAATATCATCTTCCACTTCGACACGTCCCGTGAGGTACTTAAACGTTTCGATCATGTCTTATTTGTATAGGTAAATCATTCCAAATAACTAGCAGCATATGTAAAACAAGAATTAAATTGGCGTTTAAAACTTGTACCTCTAAAAGGGGGAAACTGGAATAAAAATCTACTACTCAGTCTATTAGATTGAGGAAGGAGTGGGTTCAAGCCCCTTGTGACCCTGGGCAAGTCATTTAATCCCCCATTGCCCCAGTTCATACATTAGATAGATTGTGAGTCCACAGAGATAGATAGGGACAAATAGAAACATGATGGCAGATAAAGGCCAAATGGCCCATCTAGTTACAATTATCTCTTTCTCTCTGCGAGAGATCCCATGTGCCTATCCCAGGCCCTCTTGAATTCAGACACAGTCTCTGTCTCCACCACCTCTTCCGGGAGACTATTCAACACATCTACCACCCTTTCTGTAAAAAAGTATTTCTTTAGATTACTCCAGAGCCTATCACTTCTTAACTTCATCTTATGCCCTCATTGCAGAGTTTCCTTTCAAATAAAGAGACTCGACTCATGCGCATTTACATTACGTAGGTATTTAAATGGCTCTATCATATCTTTCCTCTCCTGCCTTTTCTCCAAAGTATACAGATTGAAATCTTTAAGTCTGTCCCCATATACCTTATGATGAAGACCACATACCATTTTAGTAGCCTTCCTCTGGACCGACGCCATCCTTTTTATATCTTTTTGAAGGTGTGGCTTCCAGAATTGTACACAATATTCTAAATGAGGTCTCACCAAAGTCTTATACAGGGGCATCGATACCTCCTTTTTCCTACTAGCCATACCTATCTATGTGCAACCTAGCATCCTTCTAGCTTTCACCGTCAACTTTTCAACCTGTTTGGCCATCTTAAGATCATCACATACAATCATACCCAAGTCTAGCTCTTCTGTCATGCACATAAGCTCTTCACTCCCAAATCTATACCGTTCCCTCGGGTTTTTGCAGCCCAAATGCATTACCTTGCATTTCTTAGCATTAAATTTTAGCAGCCAAATTTCAAACCATTCTTCAAGCTTAGTCAGGTCTTTCTTCATGTTATTCACAACATCCTGGATGTCTACTCTATTGCAGATTTTGGTATCATCCACGGAAAGGCAAATCTTATTTGACACCCTTCAGCAATATCGTTTATAACAATGTTAAAAAGAACAAGCCCAAGAACAGAACCTTGAGGCACTGGTAACATCACTTTCCTCAGAGCAATCTCCATTTATCACTGCTCTCTGTCGCTTTCCACTCAACCAGTTCTTGACCCAGCCTGTCACTTTGGGACCTATCCCGAGGGCACTCAGTTTATTTATTAGACGTCTGTGTGGAACACTGTCAAAGGCTTTGCTAAAATCTAAATACACCACATAATAATAGAGGAATGATGGGAGGGGAGGGTGGTAATTTCATGTATTGTAAGATAAATCAGAAAGATTGTCAAGTGATGTGTTTAATTGTATTGTTTTATTGTTTGTGCACTTGATGTAAGATTGAAAACGAATAAAGAATTTGAAAAAAAATAAAAATAAAAAAAAATAAATACGCCACATCTAGCATACATCCTCTATCCAATTCTCTGGTCACCTAGTCAAAGAAATTTATCAGATTTGTCTGACAAGACCTACCTCTAGTGAATCCATGTTGCCTCCGGTCCTGTAATCCACAGGATTCCAGAAACTTGACCATTCTCTGTTTTAAAAGTGTTTCCATTAATTTGCATACCACAGAAGTCAGACTTACTGGCCTGTAATTCTCTACTTCTTCCTTACTTCCACTTTTGTGGAGAAGGACTACATCCGCCCTTCATCAGTCCTCCGATACCACTCCTGACTCTAGAGACTCATTGAAAAGGTCAGTCAGCGGAGTTGCCAGAACTTCCCTAAGTTCCTTTAGCACCCTAGGATATTCACCATCCCGGCCCCATTGCTTTGTCTACCTTTATTTTAGCTTTTCACGAACACAACCCTCTGAAAATCAATCAGGGTCTATTACTCCTCCATCCCTATTCATGTTTGTCTTCTGCGGTCCCGTTCCCAGTGCTTCAGCCGTGAAATATCTGTTAAGCAATGTGGCCTTTTCTTTATCAGCTTCTACATATTCACCCCCCCCCCCTCACCTTTTAGTCTCACAATGCCACGTTTGCACTTCTTCCTATCACTAATATATCTAAAAAATGTCTTGTCTCCCTATTTTACCATGTCAGCTATTTTTTCTTCCATTTACATCTTTGCTTTCCCGACTACAAGACCAGCCTCTCAACTTTTCAAAATATTTTTGCCTGTCTTCCTCTTTCTGCGATCTTTTGTAGTTTATAAAAGCTAACCTCTTATTGCTTACCAGAATCCAGAATCTCCCTACTTCTAGAAGACACCAATCAACATCCGGCATGTTCAAAATCACCTATTAGCAAGACTTCCCTTTTTTAGATATACTGTATTCTGAATGTCTACTTATTAAATCTCTGTCCACTTCTTCCGTCTGTGAAGGAGGCCTACAGGTATACAGGTATATCACACCAATGTAAATATATTCACCATTCCCTTTCCAGATTGATCCACAGGGCCTCTTCCTTGCCCTGCAGATCCTGCAATTATGTGGCTTTAATATGTTCTTTAACATATAACGCTCCTCCTCCTCCTTTTCTTTCTACCTTGTCTTTCCTGAATGTAAACATAGAAACATAGAGCATGACAGCAGAAAAGGGCTGACGGCCCAACAAGTCTGCCACTCAAGAACCCTCCCTCCTTCGAGAATCCATCTATTAAGCTTCCCTCCCTCCCTTGAGAATCCATCTATTAGGTATTCCTCTTAAGCGACCCCACCAGTCTGTCCCATCGTCCCTTGAAGTCAAGCGTGTTACTGGCCTCGACTACCTGTCGTGGAAGACCATTCCATCGATCAATTACCCTTTCGGTGAAGAAGTATTTTCTGGTGTCCCCATGAAATCTTCCCCCTCTGAGCTTTAGTGGGTGTCCTCTTGTCGCTGTGGGACCGGTAAGAAAAAAGATTTCTTCCTCCACTTCAATGCGACCTGTGATGTATTTGAATGTTTCTATCATGTCCCCCCTTTCTCTGTGCTCCTCGAGAGAATATAAGCGCAGTCTGTTCAGACGTTCCTCATATGGGAGATCTTTAAGTCCTGAGACATCCGCTGAATTGACTCCATTCTCTTCACATCCTTTTGATAATGTGGCCTCCAAAACTGAACACAGTACTCAAGATGAGGTCTCACCATGGATCTGTATAACGGCAGTATAACTTCAGGTTTACGGCTAATAAAGCTCCTTCTGATGCAACCCAGCATTTGTCTAGCCCTTGTTGAAGCTTTCTCTATCTGATTGACAGCTTTCATATCTTCCCGGATGATTACTCCTAAGTCCCGTTCTGCTACAGTTCTTGTTAGGTCTTCACCATTCAGGGTGTATGTTCTGCAAGGATTTCCGCTTCCAAGGTGCATTACCTTACATTTTTTGGCATTAAAATTCAGTTGCCAAATACTAGACCATTGTTCCAGTAAAAGCAGGTCTTGCGTCATAGAGTTGGGCATGGTTGCGCTGCCTGGTTCTCCTGCGTTGCCCACAACGTTACATAGTTTAGCATCATCTGCAAATAATGTAATTTTGCCACGAAGTCCCTGAGGCAGATCTCTTATAAAGATATTAAATAGTATTGGGCCCAAGACTAAATCCTGTGGTACTCCACTGTTCACTTCTGATGTTTTTGAGAGAATACCATTTACCATTACCCTTTGAAGCCTGCCACTAAGCCAGTCTTCTACCCATGCAGTCAGTGTTACTCCTAGGCCCATTGCATTCATTTTGTCCAAATACACTTTGTCCAGGGATTCTCCCTCATCTAGTTTCTTTGTTACCCAGTCAAAGAAGCTTATCAAATTGGATTGACAAGATCTTCCCATCGTAAAGCCATGTTGGTGTGGATCCCTTAATTTTTCATCATCCAGAATTTCATCCAATCTGTTTTTTATCAATGTTTCAATGAGTTTACACACTATTGATGTGAGGCTCACCGGTCTTTAATTTTCAGCCTCAGACCTGCATCCCTTTTTGTGGAGCAGAATAACGTTGGTAGTTTTCCAGTCCAAGGGGACTATTCCCTTGCTTAGGGAAAGATTGAAAAGCTCGGCTAATGGTTCTGCCAGGATATCCCTCAATTCCCGAAGTACTCTGGGGTGTAGATTATCTGGGCCCATAGCTTTGTTTACTTTTAGCTTTGATAGTTCGTGGTAGACATCGCTCGCAGTAAATTCAAGGTCCTGAGCACAATTAATAGGCATTTTATAAATAACTAAATTAAAATAGATGAATAATGCAAATGTGAATTAAAATGGGATTAAACAACTACAGAATACAGCTCTGAGACTCGTCTATTCATTGAAAAAACATGATCACATTACTGAGGCATTCATCAATTCTCATTGGCTTCCAATCCAGGAAAGAATACAATTTAAATTCTACTGTATACTATTTAAAACTATAAATGGAGACAGCCCAACCTACCTAAATGACCGCCTCATCCAAACCACCTCTACCAGGCATAGAAAAACACACACCCCATTCACTTACCCCCCAATCAAAGAAGTAAAACGGAAAAAATTATACAATGCACTACTGGCCACTCAGGCAGCGAAGATAGACAACCAAGTCTCCAACCTATTGACAACAACCCCAGACTACAAGATGTTCAGAAAGGAAATAAAAACTATACTCTTCAAGAAATCCCTTAATAAAGCTTAATACCATGATAAAGCTTAACCCCCCTCTTACCATCCCCTCCCTAACCCCAGATCCTACTTTTCCCTCTCTTGGAAACCTTCTCTGATCTAACGTTGTAACCCTTCTTCCATAACTCTTTTTGTAATCCGCTTTGAACCGAAAGGTAATGGCGGAATAGAAATCTGTAATGTAATGTGAAAAGAACAAAGTGAGACGATCGGAAGCCTCTGTCTGTATAATATGATGCATTAGACAAACAGTTTTAAATGCTTTACATGTCTCTATAAGCAGCCAACAAAGTTTCTTATAAAATATAGAAACATTATCATATTTCTTCAGACCATATGTCAATCTCACTGCAGTATTTTGAATCTGCTGCAATTTTTTTAAATTTATACCGTTTTTTTTGAGTTTAAGTTCAACTACAAAGAATTAAAATAACTGAGTTTTGATAATATCAACATCTGAATCACAAATACATAGTAACATGGTAAAAATGAGATTTCACCAATCTCAACTGTCTCATATGCATGGTTTTCTTCCAAAAATTTGCAATTTGATTCTTGTATGTCAAGGAGGGGTACAAAATAATCCCTAATACCCTTAATCATAATGCTCAAAAAAAAACCCTCCTTTGATATCATTTATTCATCAACATTTGAATAAGATTTGATAAGAATTCAATTTTTGAGAAGGAATTTAAAAACCAGCTGAGCTTTTTTCTACTGACACCTTCCTCCCTCCCTCTCCCGCCTCATGTTTTAGCATCACCTTTATCAAGTGCAGCGGTTCTTCATATTCCTACAGAGGGATCAGAAAACGTGAAGCAGTCTCCTAACATTACGTTAATTATGTTGCAAAGTTTGCAAGTCCCTGTCTGATCCGCATTCTCTCTTGGTTTGTAGGCTAGTTGAAGAGTTCATGCTTTTGGCAAACATGGCAGTTGCCCACAAAATCTATCGCTCCTTTCAGGGTCAGGCACTGCTGCGTCGCCATCCACCACCACAGACGAAAATGCTTGAAGACCTGATGGCGTTCTGTGTGCAGATGGGCTTAAACATTGACTTCCGTAGTGCTGGAGCGCTCCACGTGAGTACTGCACCAGGTTCAACATGGGCCCTGCACAGCACCACTTTCTACATTTGCAAGGACCAGTGGTGTAGTACAGAGGGGGCAGTTTGCCCCAGGCGCCATGCTGGTGGGGGCACCGACACCTTTTCCCATGCGTGCACCCATATCTCTAATTCACCGCCATAGTAACAACTTTAACATGCTCCTCGTAACAGCATCGTCTCTCCCACTAATGTCACTTCCAGGTGCTGCACATACGAGGTGATGTCAGCAAGAGAGACGACGGGGTCGCAAGGAGCACGTTGAAGTTCTTGTTGCGGCAGTGAACAACTACGCCACTGTGTATAACACTACTTTGCACACACCGCTATCCTGGTCTCTGTTGTAGCTGTAATGCCTCACTGTCTTCGACATGGACACACGTGTGTGTGGTTTTTAATTGCCACTATACACGGTGACAATGGGATAAAACGCAGTTTTATCCACTTTGAAGGGGGGCTGTTTGGAAAGATTAATTTATATTAATAAAAGTGTTTTATCCACAGAAATTGACTTTAAAAATCACCTAACATAAGACAAAAGGCAAAGTGACCACTTCCTGCTTCTGTCAAGAGCTGCTTCTTGTGGTCTTGAACACCATCTTCAGTAAAACTAAACATATTCTGGCAGTACTTAGCTGGCTGGAAAGAACTCCCAACTGTCTACGTCCCACTTAGCCGGCTACTCACTGATATTCAACAAGAGATACCTGGCTACTTCCTGCTGAATATCCGGGTGACCAGCTATGTTGAGCAACACAGCTGGTGATTGCCAATATTCCAGGGCGGGCTGGCTAAGGCACACGGCCAGATAGACCCGTCTAAAAAGCAGCTTTATCTTTGGCTGTTAGGCCTTAACCAACCAGTTAATGAATATCAGCTTGACTGGCTAAGTCCACAGCAGCATACTTTAAACCCAAAATTCAATGGCAGTAGCCAGATATGGCCCTGGCTTTGAATTTCTGGGCTACCTCCCATGGGTGAATATTGGGGCATTAATTCAATAAATTGAGCCATTTGACCATGACTTTGAGCTTATTAATAGAATGTATTTCCTTCTGGGTCTAAATGTACTGACATTAGTGGCATTCACAGTTGTGCTGATATCCTAAGAGAACAACTGCCCCTGGACATGGGTGAGCATCTCCCACCTGCGGGGGAAGCACTCTCTATCTTTTCAACTCTCCCATACTTTTTAGGCTCTGCCTTTGGTACAAAGCATGCTTTGTTCTGCTGTGTATTTCTAGATCTCTCCCTTCCCAGAGAGCTTCCCTTTTCTTCCAGAGGCCATGTTCAGATTTAAAGCAGACAGGTAATTAACTATCAGATCCTGCAGGCCAAGCTGTTCAGGGCAAAGAAGGCAAGACACCAAGACATAAAGACTACACTACTAACTATGCTGTTTCTATCTTTTTGCTTTTCCAGAAAAGCTTGAATGAAGCAATTGGGACAGATGAATATGCATCAGCTCGAAAGGAAGTGATGACCAACATGTGCTCTCGACCCATGCAGGTAAGAAGGCTTCCTGTGTTTAACGTATGTTCCCGACCAGTATAGGAAACAAATCCCTGTGACTTTACGTGTTTGAGTCTCCAGTGTGACAGTAAAGAAGCAATAATGAATTTCTGCCAGCTCACCAACTTGGAACCACTTTGAACTTGATTCTTTGTGCCTATTCTACGTTCAATGGCTTGGTTTCCTCTGACCTTTTAAGCTGCAGAAAGAAGGAACGTGGTGCTTGTGGGAAGGGAATTCCAGGCATAAAAACAGCAGGTCCTTGTTGCTGGCTCAAAGGCACACAAGAGAGCATGTGCTTCTCTGCAGTAGATGAGCTGGATGAGAGGGGAAACCCACATTGGGGAAACAAAAAAACAAGCCAGGGCAAAACCTGCAAAATAAATCAGAAAATACAATTTATTTACTGGGATTGATGTACCATGTTTATGAAAAAATCCACCCAAGGTAGTATTCAGCGAGAATCAGCCAGATTATAGGCAATAAACAATCACAGCGCTAAAAATATTCTATAGTTCATACCATGTCAACACAATAAAACATGGTAATAGACAGCCTAGAGTCTGGGAGAAGAGCCAAGCTTTTACCTGCTTCCTGAAGTAGAGAGAGTCTTGCGTTGGATGATTACTTTTGGGGATTGCATTCCAGAGCTGGGGGCTACTCTGGAAAAGGCTCATTGACCAGTGTCACATTGTGTGGTGTCGTTTAGAGAGAGTATGATTAGGGATAGTTAGCTATTGTTACTAGTTTGTAATTTTTCTTTAAAAACCAGCTTAGTACCGGAAGACTGGAGGATGGCCAAAGTGGCGCCAATTTTTAAAAAGGGTTCCAGAGGTGATCTGGGAAATTATAGACCGGTGACTCTGATGTCGGTGCTGGGCAAAATGGTAGAGACTATTATAAAGAACAAAATGACAGATCATATACGTAAGCATTTATTAATGAGAGAAAGTCAGCATGGTTTTAGGCAAGGGAAATCTTGCCTCACCAATCTTTGAAGGGGTGAACAAACATATGGGTTAAGGTGAATTGGTTGATATTGTGTATTTGGATTTTCAAACGTTATTTTATAAGTACCTCGTGAAAGCCTTCTGAGGAAATTAGAAAGTCATGGGATAGGATGTAATGTCCTTTTATGGATTGAGAACTGGTTGAAAAACAGAAAACAGAGAATTGGGTTTAAATGGTCAATATTCTCAATGGAGAAGTGTGAATAGTGGGGTTCCCCAGGGGTCTGTGCTGGGACTGCTGCTTTTTAACATATTTATCAATGATCTAGTGATGGGAATAACTAGTAAATTTGCTGTTCACAAAGTTGTTTAAAGCTGTTAAATCGTAAGAGGATTGTGGAAAGGAAAGAGGAGCCTGAACTATAGCTATAGCCATTCTCTAAGAGCGGCGTCCCCTCCTCTGGGGCATCTGGGCCAATCAGATCCTTAGGCCCCTTCCCGGTGCATCCAGGGAGGGGCCTCAGGCTCTGATTGGCTCAGGTTGTTTAAGGTCCCTCCCATAGGAGGAGCCTTAAACAACCTGAGCCAATGGCATCTGAGCCAATCGGGGACTTCCTTACATGCAAAATATCTGTGCCATTGAAGAAAAAACAAACAAACCAGGCAGACCTGTCGGTAACACCGTTACCAACAGGTCTACAGCAATCGGGTTTTAGGATCAGTAAAATAGCCAGGCGATGTAAGTGGCTATTTTGCATGGGGTTTTTACTAATTTGCATGGGATGGATTGGATCGAAAAATGGGCGACCCTGGAGAAAAACATGTGATGGGCCGTTTAGTGAATCGGGTCAGTTAGCAGCGATCATGACAATCACTGACTTTAGGGAATCCTCCCCACCCCTAGATCTGTTGAGTCCTCCAAGTTGGGTTAAATGAATTTGTAATGCGGATTTGTATGTTTGAGGAATATAAAGTGAATGTGATTTATGAGTTTAGTTGGTTATTGAGATTAAAATTGATAACAATTTTTGTAATTATTTATCTAAATGTTATGGTTTATAAATGGATTTTTGAGTCTATATGATTTAAGTAATGATTTAGGAGTGTGTAGGCATTAATTTAGCTTCATTTTAATAGGGTGTCAATTGAGGTGAAGCTATCAGGTAGTATTCTCACCATGTTTTACTAATTGACTATTCATGCTTATTCATTAAAATCTGGCCTGTTTATGTCTTTTGAGGACATAATCAAGATATAGGGCTGCCCACAGGCTTTTGAACTTTGGAATTAGCATCCTTCATTATATTTAAAACTATGGAAACAAGGATCAATAAACAAGTTGTTGGTGAAACCTTATAACAGACAGTTTTTTCTTTGACCAACTTTTGAGAGTTGTCCTCTTCATGAGGTGAAACTGAAATGTTCTGCTTCAAAATGAGAAAAAGGAACTTTGGTTGTAGGAGCTGCGGTTGTCTTTCCAGTTTGTATTTTTACAGCCTATTGACTGCTGCTTCCCAGGATGTGAAAAGAGAGCATTTCGGGAGCCCCTTGACTCAGTTTTCCATCGCCCATCACCACAGTGATAATTACAGTCTGACTTTTCATAGACCCTTTCCCCCTAACAGGCGCCTGGTGTATGCACAGAGCAATCACAGCATGCGACCAGCTCTAGGGTGGATCTGGTTTCAGCTTTTTCAAGCCAAGGGCACACGTGATGGATTCTGAAGGAGAGAGGGAAAGGAGTAAGGGCAATGGTATTACAATATTTTCACAGTTGAAAAATTATAAAAGTTTTCAAGTTGTATTTAAACTTTGATTAAATCACTTATCAGGCTTCTAAGCGATGGAGCATGAGTTCACTGTCCATCTTTCTTTCTCTCACAATTTTCATGACCACACGCATCTCCCCTTTAGATGTGAACCTTCCTCTTTACAAACCCAACACCTTAAAGTCATGCACCTATGCCACCTAATCTCACCAGATGCTACTTAGTGCATATGTTTTATGTCTATAATTTATGTAAATTATGTTATCTCTGTCCTCTCTCAATTATTATGGATTTACTTTGTAACCCGTTCTGGGCTCCTTTGGGAGGACGGGTTAAAAATTGGAATGAATAAATAAATGTGCTACAAGCTTCTGTGTTGGTCCTTGAAAACAGAGATCCCTAAAATATGGCTCACAGGCCACTAGTGTCCATGAAACCACCAAGTATAGAAAATAATCTGACAGCATCTGCATTAGGGCTGCTGCCCTCTGAATAAACCATTGGTTTTTGAAAGTTAGCAGAAGTGGCAATGGAATCGTGGGTGCATGTGCTCTGTCAGCTTCTCAATAGATACTGTCAGTTATCTGTTAGCAGCTGAGCCTTTTTTTTGGGGGGGGTACTAAGAGGTGAGGACATGATTCAACCGGAAGAAATCACTGAGGCTGGAAGAGGCAATGGAGGAATACAGAGGAGCAGGGAGTACTGAGGGAAAGCAGTTGAGTCTGGAGGCTCGTTAAGGATGTTTGTTGAGAGTAACAAGTCAGAGAAGGAGAATGATGAATTGAAGCTATGGTAGCAGTCATGAAAGATGGTTAACGTTGGGATGACTGAGCTGAAACTGCACTGGGAGGGAGGTAAAGGCTAAGGGAAGCAATGAGAGAAAGCGCTGAAGAGATAGGGAAAGTGGAAATTTAAGCCAGAATGGTAAGAGTTGCAGTTGAATTTTGGAGAGAACAAGAAATGGAGAGAGGTAAGAAAGGCCAACTAGATATTCAGAGTAAGATAGAAAAGAAGGAAATTGTGATTAGAAACTGAGGGGAAGATTCTCCAAACTAAAATATTCATTTAACATGCTCGTTAAACTGGTTCCAGATGGTTTAGCGTGCATGTATTTTAGCGGCAGATTATCAAAATGGCTTACCGTGGTCTTTTCTGAGTTTCCTAGCCATCTCTGATTACAACGAGGTGATTAATATTAAAATGAGCACTTCCAAGTGATTCCCTAACCTTGTTGTGCCATATTTGTGGCCAAAATTTGTCGACAGGTCTGAGCTGTCGTAGCCTTACTTTCTGATCAGCCTTACGCGGCTCGAGCTAGGAGAGGGAGAGCGGAGGAGCAGCGAGGAGAAGGGGAGAGAGACGAGTCTTAAGAGCAGGCTAAGAGGAGAAAAAGGGATCACTAGGAGGCAGAGAAGGAAGGAAAGCTCGGGGCAGCGGCGAGAGTAAGCTCCGCCCACCCCCACCTTATCGGCAAGGCAACGCCGAACTCCCCCTTATAAGGGGGAGGAGTCAACGACGCACCGCCATTCGGCGCTCACCTTAGCGAAGGAGCCATAGAAGGAGCCGGGAAACCCGGACACCAGCAGAGTAACACCAACAAAACTCACACCAAGCAGGAAGGTAGGTACAAATCCTAGACTTTAGCTAGCTACACAATAGGGCACACTCCCTCACATACCACACACCTAGAGGGGAAACAGTACTCACTGACTCCAACACTGTAACACAAGCAGACTCAGAACAAACAATAACACCAGCAGACTCACAACAAGCAGGAAGGCAGCTACAAGTCCTAGTCTTTAGCTAGCTACACAGCAGGGCACTCACTCCCTAACATACCACACACCTAGAGGGGAAACGAGCACTCACAGACACTAACACAGTAACACTAACGGACTCAGAACAAACAGTAACCCTAGTAGACTCACAGCAAACAGGAAGGTAGAAATCAGGAAGCCAGAAAACATCCAGATGACAGAGACAGAAGGTCCACAACTGATTCGCTCAAACAACTCAGAAGGGGGACAGGAGATGGATACTCAAGGAAGCCAGAAGATGAGCTTTCCAGTTTTCTGCACCGGCTGCAATATGTATGACTACCTCCCTTTGGGGATTAGGGCATACATTTGCAGTCGTTGCATGGAGCTGGATTGCTTGAAACGGCAGGTCCGGATGCTAGAGGAGACAGTGCTGGAACTAAAAGAACTCCTCACCTTTGAAGAAGAAATCCGCGAACAGGAGAAGCTTCTAGTTCAGTTCAGTCCAAACAAAGAGGTTAAGAAACTAGAAAGATACATTGAGGAAGCCCACCAGCAGCATGTGGAGAACTGTTCCCGAACAACTCAGGAAGAAGGCCTAGATGAGAGAAGAGAAGACACCCCTGCAAATTCTGGAGAAAAGGAAGCTGAGATAAGGAGCGATCACACACCAGGAGTAAGAGGGAGACTGCATGGGGACCCCCTCCCACCCGAAGAGCAGAAAACAACTTCAGGAGTATCGCAGGAGGGAGAAGATTGGTCCTATACTATGGATGTGGACTTACGACCCCCAAGGAACCATCGAATAAAGAAGATGGGATCATCGTGGGAGACTCCATTGTACGGCATGTGGACAGCTACACCACAGGAGGGAGAGAGGATAGAATCGTCACCTGCCTGCCAGGAGCAAGAGTGAAGGATGTGGCCAACAGGATCTCCAGGATCATAGACAGCGCAGGGGGAGAGGACACTGCTGTGCTTATCCACGTGGGAACCAATGATGTGAGGGGACAGAAGGATGACAGGGAAGAAATGAAGGGCCAGCTCCGCTCACTCGGAAGAAAACTGAAGATCAGGGAGGTGAAGGTGACCTTCTCCGAGATCCTCCCAGTACCAAGAGCAGGTGGAAGGAGACAAGGGGAACTGCAAGCGATCAACGCCTGGATGAGATGATGGTGCGAAGAGGAAGGCTTTGACTTCATGCGCAACTGGACAATGTTCTGGGGAAGAAGCAAGTACTACAGAAAGGACGGACTGCACCTCAACGAGGAAGGAGCAAGAGTATTGCCAGGCAACATGAAGAAGGCCATCGAGAAGGCTTTAAACTAAAGGACAGGGGAAAGCCGACAGTCGACCACCAGTCGATGGTCTGGGCGACAGGATGTCCCGAAGAGGGAACTACAGACAACTATTCAGACACAGGAGGGGATGACCATAAAGCAAATAAGAGAGACAACGCAGGAGCAGAAAAGGATACAGTGAAAGAACCAGGGGAGACTGCTAAGCTTAAAGAGTCCAAGAAGGTAACACAAAGGGAACTCAAATGTATGTATACGAACGCTAGAAGTTTGAGAAACAAAATGGGAGAATTAGAAGCAATAGCAAAAAAATGACGAACTGGAAATCATTGGCATAACAGAAACCTGGTGGAATGACGAAAACAAATGGGATACAGTACTACAGGGATACAAACTGTACAGAAGAGATAGAGTGGGGCAGAAAGGTGGAGGTATTGCTCTATATGTTCGGGAAGGAATAGAATCTGTGAGAGAGACTATGATGGAAGAGAAAGAGAAGCTGGAATCCCTCTGGATAAAGATTCCCAGACACAATGATGCTGACACAAGGATTGGCCTTTACTACCGACCGCCAGGAGAGAGGGAGGAGGCAGGCTCGGAAATGATAGAGGAAATTAAACACGATTGTAGGACAGGTAATGTCATAATCTTGGGGGATTTCAATTTTCCAGGGATAGACTGGGACCTGGAAACCTCTAATTGTGGCAAGGAGGCAAAGTTCCTGGAAGTGCTAGGGGACTGCTTCCTGGAACAATTGGTGGGAGAGTCAACAAGAGGAAACGTCACCTTGGACTTGGTTCTAAATGGCATTACGGGGCCGGCAAAGGAAGTAGAAGTCACGGTCCCGCTGGGGACGAGCAATCACAACATGATCAACTTCAAGCTCAATGTCAGGAAGGGGAAAAGGTACTAAAACCTCAACCATGACTTTAAACTTTAAAAGGGGAAGATACGATAGCATGAGAGCCATGGTGAAACAACGGATCAAGAAAAAGATGGGCAAAGTCAAAACGGTAGAACAGGCACGGTCCCTTCTGAAAAATACTATCACGGAAGCACAAAGACTCTACATTCCGCGGATGTCCAAAGCAAAGAAAACTAAAGGCAAAAGAGAGCCGGCATGGCTTACTAAAGAGGCGAAGGAAGCCATAAAAGAAAAGAAGGACTCCTTAAAACATGGAAATGCACGAAAACAACCGAAACTTGGAACAAACACAAAGAGGATCAGAAGTGTCACAGGCGGTGAGGGATGCCAAAGAGGACTATGAGGAGAAAATAGCGCAAGAGGCCAAAAACTTCAAGCCCTTCTTTAGGTATGTGAAAGGGAGAAAACCCGCAAAAGAGGCGGTGGGACCGTGGACGACCAGGGAAGGAAAGGGTACATCAAGGAAGACAAACAAATTGCAGACAGACTAAATACCTTCTTTGCGTCTGTCTTTACGAAGGAGGACACTGCAACAATTCCAGAAGCAGTGAAAGTGTTCAAAGGAGTAACAGAGGACATCCTCACCACAGTGGAAGTGGACTTGGACCAGATTTACTGCCAGATCGACAAACTCAAAAGTGACAAATCTCCTGGATCAGACGGAATTCATCCAAGAGTCTTGAAAAAGCTAAAAGTGGAAATCGGAGAACTATTGCAAAATCTTGCCAACCTGTCCATCAAAACAGGACAGATACCGGACGACTGGAAGATAGCGAACATCACGCCGATATTTTAAAAAAGGTCGAGAGGAGTGCCAGGTAACTATAGACCTATGAGTCTCACTTCAGTCCCTGGGAAGATGGTTGAGGCACTGATCAAGAGTAGCATAATCCGGCACTTAGACACACACGACCTGATGAGAGCCAGCCAACATGGATTCAGGAAAAGGAAGTCATGTTTGACGAACCTACTTCAATTTTTTGAGACAGTGAACAAACAAATTGATAATGGAGAACCGGTGGATATTGTATACTTGGATTTTCAGAAAGCGTTCGACAAGGTTCCACATGTAAGACTTTTCAGGAAACTGCAAGGCCATGGAATAGAAGGAGATATACTAAGATGGATATGCAAATGGCTGGAGAACAGAAGGCAGAGAGTGGGCATAAATGGGAAGTTCTCAGACTGGGAGAATGTGACTAGCGGTGTACCCCAGGGATCGGTACTTGGGCCCATCTTATTTAATATTTTCATCAGTGACCTAGAGGATGGAACATCCAGTGAGATCATCAAGTTTGCAGATGACACAAAGCTATGCCGGGCAATCAAATCACAGAAGGACAGTGAGGAACTCCAGAGCGACTTGAGTCGATTGGAGAAATGGGCAGACAAATGGCATATGAAGTTTAATGTGGAAAAATGCAAAGTGATGCACTTAGGCAGAAAGAATAAGGAACACAAGTATAGTATGTCAGGTGCAACTCTGGGAAAAACCGAACAGGAAAAGGACCAGGGTGTACTAATTGATAGGACCATGAAGCCGTCTGTGCAATGCACGGCGGCAGCGAAGAATGCAAATAGAATGCTAAGCATAATAAAGAAGGGAATCACGAGTAGAATGAAGAAAGTAATAATGCCGCTTTATAGAGCGATGGTAAGACCACACTTGGAATACTGCGTCCAACATTGGTCTCCATACCTAAAGAGGGATATAAAACTGCTGGAGAGGGTGCAGAGACGAGCAACAAAGCTAGTGAAAGGTATGGAGAACCTGGATTACGAGGAACAACTTAAGAGACTGGGGTTGTTCTCCCTTGAGAAGAGGAGACTGCGAGGGGATCTGATCGAGACTTTCAAAATACTGAAAGGAATCGACAAAATAGAGCAGGAAAAAAATTATTTACAATGTCTAATGTGACACGGACAAGAGGACATGGACTGAAGCTAAGGGGGGACAAGTTTGGGACAAATATCAGGAAGTTCTGCTTCACGCAACGAGTGGTGGACACCTGGAATGCTCTCCCAGAAGAGGTAATTGTGGAATCCACCGTTCTAGGATTTAAGGGTAAACTAGATGCACATCTCCTTATGAGAAGCTTAGAGTGATACGGGGACTAAAACTATGCCAGGGTACACCTGGTGGGGCTTCCGCTTGTGCTGATTGCTGGATTTGATGGACCTAGGGTCTGATCCAGAGATGGCAATTCTTATGTTACTTTCTGATGAGCGCTGATTGGCTCAGGCACTGACAGGAAAATAAGGTTTGACAGCTCAGAACCCCCCATGCAAATTAAAAAAAAAAAAAGAGATCGGCTGGAGAGATGTCCACTCTCTCCCACAATGTTGCACAATCCCCCGACACTATTACCCACCCTACCCTGCAGCAGGAAAGATACCCCCTCCCTCTTGCTGTTGCCCAACACTCCTCGATGATCCCCCACCCCTCCCTCCCTTATTCACAATGTTCAGCTGGAAGGATGCCTAGCCACTCCAGCTGAGAGGCCTGCCTCTTACAAAATGGCTCCCACAGGAGGGGTCTGAAGCGTCTGGGCCAATCGGATCCTTAGGCCCCTGCTCAGCACATTTGTTTATTTTTTTAAAAAATTTATATACCGCCTAAACAGTTTACATGATATCACATACATAAATTTATAAACAAAATAAAAACACATAAACATAAATAAACAAGTTCTCAAAATATCAGCAACAGGAAAATCGATTCCAAAAAGGCCTATGCAAACAATTAACATACAGAATTTCAAAATGTCAGATGTCAAGAGGAATCAATGTCTAGAAAAAGACATTTACAAATAATTGTGTGTTAAGCAATTTCCTAAATGTGCCTTTTTCACCACATCTCCGTATTTGCTCCACAAGTGAGTTCCACCAGGGAGGGGAAGGTCCACCATTTTGAAGAGGCGGGCCTACTGGCCAGAGGTAGGAGGCAGGAGGCATCCCTCTGGCCTTCATAAACAAGATAAGGGTGGGAGGGGGGTCATTGGAGGTACAGGGGGGGGGGGGACAGCGGTGGGAGAGAGTGGGTATCCCGCTGCCGGGGGAGGGTGCTGGGGGGGCTTGCTTGGCGGTGGGAGTGAGTGAGTATCTCTCCTGCTGCTGGGGGGGAGGGGGCAGCAGTGGGATGGAATGGGCATCACTGCCGGGGGAGGGGGGAGAGGATTGCTTGACGGTGGCAAAATTTTCTGGCAGGTCTGAGCTGTCGAGCCTTCCTTTCCTGTCAGTGCCTGAGCCAATCAGTGCTCAGGCACTGATCAGAAAGTAAGGCTAAGACAGCACGGACGTGCCAGAAAACTTTGCTCGCAAATGTAGGACAGTGATAATAGAGAATCGGCCGGAGTGCTCATTTAAATATTAATGACTTCATTGTAATACATCTGCATGACAGTCAGAGACTGCTTTGAAGCTCGGAAAAGACCACAGTAAGCTGTTTTGATAATCCAATGCTAAATTGGCTGGAACCAGTTTTAGTGAGCATGTTAAAGTTTTGAGAATCTTCCCCTGACTGTCATATCTAATGCTTCTGCAAAGTGATCACAAGTTGTCCATGGATGATCCCAGTGCAGTATGAGTTCTACATGGGAGCCTATCACACCTGCTTCTGCTGCTTTTAAGAAAAGACAAGACTGGACTGACTGTGAACGAGGTGGATGCAGTGCAGCAATGCGTGGGCCAGGGCGTGAAATGATTTTGAGGGGGATCATGGAGTGCTCCTGGAGGAAGGACAAAGCTGTCTTATGCTCACCAGCCTGTGGCTAAGCCAGTGGGCCTGTAAGTGCAAGCTTTGAATATCTGTACAGGAACTGAGCTCTTGTCAATAGACTGTAGAATGCATCAGGTTATTTTGTATTTCTCACTTTACCTTTCCTGTATCTCTTGCATTTTGCTGACGATGAGAAGAAATGTCAGGACGTTAGCTTTGCTGGTAATTTTTAGGGCAGACTCTGCTCTCTCTTAGTACTGCTTAAAGCTTGTCAGGTTTGAATTAGAACATATGGTTAAAGGAGAGCTGTTCAGTGGGAACCTCATGAATGTAGTTTAGGAAAATTAAAAGAACGCAAGGTGTGTGTGCTAAATGCCCCATGCGATCAAAAAGGAAAATCACACTAGAGAGAGAGAGGAGATTTATCCTGCCAGTCTCACCGTTAAAGCCTCTAAGTCTGGAGCCCAAGGGACAAGTGTGAGATGCTGCAGAGGCCCTGGGGAGGGATATTCACAGGCTTCTCTCAAAGGTGACACCTAGTAGCTAGACTTAGGGCTAGATTCACTAAACAAACCCAACCCAATTTTACTCCAGCCCGATGCATGCAGATGAGGGAAACGGGACGCGATTCACTACAGAAATCTTGCAAACCAACTGGGCTGACCAATCAACACAAGAAGCGACTGCTGAGAATCAGTCGCTCAGGTCCTTTCCGATTGCCCTGCCTTCTGCCGCCCTTCTCTCTGCCCTGATCTCCTGCCCTGCCTCAGCCCCGATCTCCTGCTGTCTCCTGCCTGCCCCGAATCTCTCCTGCCTGCTGCCCTGGCTCTCCTACCCTGCCCCGCACTGCGAGCCTGTGGTTTTAACCCGCATCTACAGATGGTCTACGCAAGCATCGGGTTCGCACACTAGCAATCTATGTGGTCAGAGGGGGCATTCCTCTGATCCCCCTTATTTTAATTTTTTTGTTTTATACGGATTGGGAACGCAGTGCAGATTAGTGAATCTAGCCCTTAGAGCCTAACCTAGCTAAGCTGCACTTTTTGGTCCCAGGAAGGACTTCACTGCAGTGACTGAAGCAGAGTATAAAATCGGTGACTCACATCTCATGACTGCATAGTCTTAATGCAGGTTGAACTGAAAGATCAAAGAGCAGGAGGGAACTGCAGTGAAAATAAACATTACATGCTTTTTCTTGAAACTCCATTTCCTGAGGGGACTTCTAGCATTATGTACACTGTGCCACATTTAGGAACATTAATTGAAAGCTGCTAAAAGTTAATTTGTGAAAATGAGGTTCTTGGATATCCCGCTGTGTGCCTCCCAGCCTGCCTCTGCTCCGTTTGCTGAATCAGAATTATTTTACCCATTCAGTTAATGCACAGAGACCACAGACTGTGCAGGTGAGACTGCGTTCATACTTGTTATAACACCATAAGATGCTTATCAGCCATTATCTAAGTCAATCACCAGCATACAAGGGACCTTAGGCTAGTTTCACTAAGGGCATGGATCAGATCTGATCCATGTCTGGGGGGCTAATTCACGAATCGCCCACTTGCAAATGAGGCCGATCGGAATCATGCCCCCAACCAACTGCAGGGATTGCTGAATAGCGATCGCGATGCATGTGCAGACCATCTGTAGATGGTCTGCGCATGCACTGGCCCTCTATGCCCCGCAGAGCTTTTTACTTTTTTTCGCGAGCCCGTGGTTTTAACCCGCTTTAAACCCGTGGTTTAAAACCACTAGCTTACACTGCGGGGAAGAGAGCAGATGGGGCAGAGAGCAGGAGATCGAGCCGAGAAGCAGGGCGGCAGAAGGCAGGGCAGTCGGAAAGGACCTGAGCGACTGGTCCTCAGCAGTCGCTTATTTTTGTATCGGTCAGCCCAGTTGATACCCCTCTTTTTTTAAAAAATGAATCGCTTCCTACCTTACATTTGAATGCCTTTCCCCCTCATTTGCATGCATAGATCAGAGGATGATAGGGACAGAGATTAGTGAATCAGGTCGGAGGGAAATCGAGTCGTAAAGGGGTTGCTAAGTGGTCGGAACTTGATCAGTGGGCTTCGTGAATCTAGCCCCTTATAAGCTGCTCAGTCTGGGAAAGAGGTACTTAAACAGATTTAATCCAGAAATGACGCAACTGGGACCTGACTGGAAGGGAAAAGAAGTGGAAAGTGTGAGACTAAGGTGAATTACTGTTTCCCAACACTAGATCCCTGAAATTGCAGTAGACTTGACATTTTGTGGTTTCTGACTCTCTGGTTTAACACTGAGACAATTTTCATGGATATTGTTGCAGACTTGGAAGGATTTAAACAAGGGGATGGATGCTTTTGAAATTCTGCACCTATTTTAGATGGTAGGTTCTGAGCTTTCTAAATCCAAGCTCTTCTGTCACCCTTGCTTTTTAATCTTCATCTAAGACCTGTGATTGATAGTACTTTGAGTCATGGTATTTCATATTCACACTTTTGCGGAAGATATCCAGTTATATATTCCCTTAGATTCTGCCTGAGGGGATTAAGTAGGGAAGTTATTAACTGGATGGCATTGAATAAACTTTGATTGAATTCTAAGAATTTTTGTGAGTTCATAAAAAAATTTCTTATCCTTGCCGTGTTTTGATCTGATCAAATTATTCATGGGATAAGATTCTAAAGTCTGCTCTTGACCTTTCTGCACCCTTACACACTCCTTCTCAGAAGTCAGGCTCCTCAAAACCTTGGAACCATCTGGGCCTTACAGCAAGTCAGTGAGCAAGATAGGTCCTTTCTCATAGGCTTTTGTCTTTCATAGAAAGATTTGTCATATTTGATAGACTCTAAAATCATAGACTTTTATGATATTTAAGTATTTGTTCTAATAAAGTAACTATTTGGTTGTTTTTGGACATCTCGTCTGCCTCTTCTTGTTTACATTGCTGTATTTTGGGGGGCAGATTGCTTTGTTCTCTTTTTGTTTTGATGAAATTGGCAATTTATGGTCTACTCTTAACCATCCTTTGTGCTCTTAGAGCAACTGACGTTTTGCTCTTCTGTTGCCAGATTTTTTTCATTTGAATGTGCCCTCTCAAGCATACTTTTAAAGACTAACATTTGTTTTCACATATTTGTGTATATATATTTCTCTGCAGACAAGCAGGGACACTACCTGATGATGTCATTGCCAGAGCTGACATTTATTTGGTTATTTGGATTTTTTTTACCCGCCTTTATGAAGAGATTCATCCAAGGTGGAGCTGGACATGCTGGAGCTTTCCCCTAGTTAAAACCAAGGTTTAGGCATATTCTAGATATGCTCTAGAGGCGCTTACCCCAAATACCACGATGTTGTTTGAGGGATTTGAATATAGAGTATTAGTGGGTACTGTGGCTATATTCTCCTGCTGCCAACAGAGAACATCTGCCATAATTGTTCACCTTTCCTGTAGATGAAAGTGTGCTGTGTTGGCTCGTTGCGTTTGTGTGGCTGTCAGAACAAACTGCTTTCTCTTCTGCTCCTCTTCCATAGGTGACTGCCTAATAATTAAGCCTGCCATTGGGGTAATAAAATAAGGGGGGGATGAGTGGAGCAAAATGAACAGCTCCTACAGTTGAGTATTGACATTGAGAAGTTGATGACTTGATGGTATCCCATTGAGGAAAAAAGTTGTTCTCTCTTTTGAGTAGTAGCTTCTGAATGCTTGCTCTTGGGTATGGGTTGACATTCTCATGTTGGTTTTCTTGTAGATGGCGTTGTATTTCTGCACTGGAATCCTGAACGATGAGTCTCAGTTTCGACACTATGCACTGAATGTGCCACTGTACACACATTTCACCTCGCCAATTCGACGCTTTGCTGATGTCATCGTACATCGTCTTCTGGCTGTAGCAATTGGTAGGTTCAGAAGAATACTGCAAGGATCAGAGGCTGCCCAGTATGAGAGCAGAAAAAGAGCCCAGTTAGGGTATCTTCTTACTGGTGCACCTCTGAGCAATACTAAAACTAGATTTTCTCCACCAAAAAGGCAGAAAAATTGGCAACATCTTTCTAAACTGTTTTGTCTAACACATTGTAGCGATAGGCTAACTTCTTTTCCTGTATTGCAATCTTGGTGGTAGAGAGGAGGGGGCTTCCCAGTTGTATCCTGGAAATTCGAGACCTATAGATGATTTCCACAGATGACAATGGAAATGTTAAGAGGTGGTGATGATGCTTCTCTGTCTATGGATTTTTGTATTCCAGGCTATGGGAGTCCTGTGAGATTGACAGCAGCTGAAATTCAGAAGCAAGCAGACCTCTGCAATGACCGGAAGACCGCATCTAAGCGAGTGCAGGAGCTCAGCACTGACCTCTTCTTCTCTGTATTTGTCAAGGTGAGGCCACTTGATTGTTCTCATTACCAGAGTTCTGTCTGCTGCTGAAGGACACTGCAGCGAGGTCTGGTTAGCGCTGCTATTAATACAATGGAAATGATAGGCAATCTAATATAATAAAAGCCTAAGCGCACATGCGCACTCTTACCAGCATGTTCCATTTTCTGTACGCTGTAGGTCCCCGCAGGTAGGAGTGCGCATGCACGCTTACCACACGCATCTCTCTCTCTCCTGAGGCGGATGTCAGCCGCCGCGGCTGTCGGCGTCTGCAGGCCGCCGCGGCTGTTGACGCCTGCAGGCTGAGGCGGCTGTCGACAGAGGGCAGACACGAGGTAAAGGGTGCTGCTGGACAGGGGAAGAGAAGGGGGGGAGAAAAAAGTAAGGGAGGCCTACTGCTGGACCTAGGAGCAGGAAAGAGGTGCCGATGGACAGGGGAAGAGATGGGGGAGGGGAGAAAAAGGGAAGGGAGGGCTATTGCTGGACAGGGCGACAGGAAAGAGGTGCTGCTGGACAGGGGGAGATTAAAAAAAGGGAGAAGGACTGCTGCTGGATAAGGGGAGCAGTAAGGGGTTGTGGTGGACACAGGGAAGTAAAAGGAAGGGAGAATGGGTGGACATCCTAGGAAAAATAAAGACAGAAATACAGAAAGCGGCTAAGGAGAGAGAGAGAGAGAGAAATAAAGACAGACACACACACATATATTCTAGAACCTGTTAATGTAACGGGCTATAAGACTAGTAATCTTAATAAAACCAAAAAGAATGGAATTTAAGTATGTAGAAGTTTTTTTTACATACGTTTCCTTCTTTTTGGCAAATGAGAACCTGCTTTGGGCAAGCGGTGTTCTAACTAAGAAGTATGATGGCTTTTCCCACAGTGTATTGAACCTTTTCGCATTGCTCTGCATTATGTCATGTTTTGCTGGAAACATTCTTTCTCTTTGCACTGTTATCCCAGGAGTCTGGCCCCTTGGAATCAGAAGCTATGGTGATGGGAGTCTTGAATGAAGCCTTTGACGTGTTGGTGTTGAAATATGGAGTTCAGAAACGCATCTACTGCAATGTAAGAGCAACCTAAAGAAATTAGAGGGGAGAAATTCTGGGAGCCTTTCCATGATTTGATCTCATTTCTCTGTAGCGGAGGAGTTTGAATATTATCTATGAATAGAGAATCCTGACCATCTGCTAGAATCATTTGCTTTAGTGTTGACGTCCTCTTTGTCATTCTTCAATTTGTGTTATCCTGTCTTTCTAACATCCTAAATTATATCTCCCTTGGTAGGCCCTGCCACTCCTACAGTCCCATTTCAGAAAAGTGGGAAAGAAGCCAGAACTGACCCTCGTCTGGGAACCTGAGACCCCAGAACAGGAAGCAGTGCACCAGGTATGTAGGAAGGGCTTTCAGATATTCTTTGGGTTATTCTCTAGCGCTCTTTTCAAAGAATTCCTAACATTCTGTTTGTTTTGTTGGCCACCAAGGCTGCATGCTGAGTAGAAGATTTCAACATATCTTGGGTGGTGATTCCTAATGTGGAATTTAGTTGTTCTTGCCAATGTGTATCATGTTAAATTTTGCAAGTTTCAAGTTTAATTAAAAATTTGATTTGATCGCAGAATCTTAATCCAATGTGATTTACAAATAATGATAAAATTGGGGTAAAAAAAAAACACATTAATCAAACCAGACGGTTAATAAAACTTTAGACCAACCAAACACAGAAGGTAAAAATAACAAAAATAAAGGGTTAAATACAATTTATAAACAAATAAATAATAATAATAACAATTTTTTTATATACCGCAGGACCGTGACATTCTATGCGGTTTACAATGATTAAAGATGTTACAGATTGAGTGGAATCAACAAAGTATAGACTTGGTGATTGACAGTTCTAGAGATCATTTGTTGAGGACTAAGATTGTATAGGTTGGTTTCCTAAGTATTTCAGGAACAGATGTGTTTTTAGACGTTTCCTGAATTCCCTATAGGTAGTAGGCACGAGTAATTGTTCTAGGTCTTTACCCCACAGTGCTGCTTGATGTGAGAAAAGATGTTGGTGATGACTTTTAAATTTACAACCTCTAACCAGTGGAGAAACAAAGTTCGGGTGTGAGCTTCGCCTATGTCTGTTGGTTGTGAAAGAGAAAAGGTCTGTTATATATTTATGGGCTAAGCCATAAAGTACCTTGAAGCAAACTTGAATTTCACACGTGCCTCCATAGGCAGCCAATGTAGAAGTCGATAGGAAGATGTTACATGATCAAACTTCTTCAGTCCACAAAGTAGTCTAACCACTGCATTTTGTACCAGTTGCAATCGCCGCATATTCTTCTGGGGGATTGCCAAGTAGGCGATGTTACAATAATCGAGTTGACTCAGTGTAAGGGATTGTACCAGAATTCGAAATGATGAGACATCGAAGTAAGCTCTGATGGACAGAAGCTTCCAGAGGGTGAGAGATTTTTCTAATCAAGGAGTTTACCTGGTCTTTCATGGTCAGGCTCTGGTCCAGTGTTACTCCTAATACCTTCATAGTGGGTTGAATGGGATAACTAAGGTTATTGATGCACAATGATGCTTTAGTGTCAAGTGGGTGTGGCGATGCTATGAAAAATTTTGTTTTCTCTGAGTTTAGTTTTAGTCTGAATTCTGTCATCCATTGCTCCATCTTATTTAGTACTTCTGTTGCTTTGGGGGTGACTTCTGAGACAGAGTTAGTGAATGGGATAATTATTGTGAAGTCATCAGCATAGTTACATAGTTTTATCCCCAGCTGGGACAATTGCGCACCCAATGAGGCCATGTAAACATTGAAGAGCAAAGGGGATAGTTTTAACCCCTTGGTACGCCAGATGGATTGCTCCAGGTGTCAGAGAGATCGTGATTAAAACGGACTTGGTAGGTGCGTGATATAAGGAAACCTCGAAACCAGTGCAGTACCTCTCCTCTGATTCCGATGGTGTCTAGGCATTGTAAAAGTTTTCCATGGTCCATCAAGTCGAAGGCAGAGTTCATGTCAAATTGCATGATTAGGGCGTTGAGGCCCTTACTAAACAAGTAACGCAAATTGTCCAGGATAGCCGCAATTACTGTCTCAGTGCTAAACAGAGGCCTAAAACCAGATTGAGTTTCGTGCAGAAGAGAGAATTGGTCGAGATATTCCATTAGCTGGGTGTGTACCAATCCTTCCATGATTTTTACTATAAATGGAATAGATGCTACTGGTCTATAGTTGGTTACTGATGTTGATGATTCTTTACGATTTTTGGGGATTGGGGTTATTATAATATGACCATTGTTAGTGAGGAATTTTCCATTGTTTAGGTTATTGATTAGATAATTCAATAGAGATAATTTAAAGTCTAATAGAGCTGCTTTCATAATTTCTGGGAGACATGAGTCCAGGACACAGTATGATTTTGAGTATTTGTTATATAACTTAATGTAGTTATTCCAATAATAATAATAATAACATTTTCCCAAAGTAAGATATTTGACATGGAGGGGTATGGGTGGGTAATAAATATTAATAATAATAACTTTATTTTTTCTATACCGCCACAATCTTGCGACTTCTAGGCGGTTCACAAAGAAAAAGAGCTATACAATCAGCGAATTACAGCAGATGAATACAAGGTGGTTGAAAGGAAAATTATACATAGGTTGAATTATAAGAAATTAACTATTTTACATCTTACAATTGAAAATAGTCAGACACCAGCGAATATCAGGATACAATTATGAAGAGGGAATTTTAGCAGACAGGGAATGTGGATACCTAGTGTGAGGAAGAAATTCAGGATAAGGTGTGGAAGTTATATTCGCGGGAGAGTGTCTGGCTAGGACAAGAATTTCTTAAACAAAGTGGTCTTTAATTCTTTCCGGAAGATGCTGTAGGTCAGCCTAGCGGTATCGATGAAATAGCCTAGCCATGATTGCTGTCTACCAGCTTGAAACTTGAAAGTTCTGTCCAGGAAGGTTCGATATCTGCAGCCAGCGATTTTCGGGTATGCAAACAGGTTGTGGTTTCTGGTAGATCTAATGGGGGAATAGAATTCGAAGTGAGGTAGAAGGTAATTGGGGGCCATTCCCCAGATTAATTTATAGCAAAAGCAGGAGAACTTTCTTCGATTGGTAACCAGTGCAGCCGTTTGTAGAAGGGACTAACGTGATCACTTTTCTTTAGTCCGAATATTAAGCGGACGGCCGTGTTTTGAACTATTCACAGTTTTCTTATGTATAATGTATAACAGTATTTAACTGTTTTTGATGTATTGGGAATGGAACTTTTGTAAGGGGAGGGAGGGGTTGGGAGGGTTTTCTAACTTGATATCAATTGTTTAGATACTAGGAATAGTTCATAATATTCAAAATATTATAGAATATAGGTATTGGCTGAAAAGTTATATTTTTAATGATATATGAAAGTTAATCAAGTGTATATTTATAAGTTCGAATGATTTTTCTTATACACTTGTTGTAATATGTAAATACGCTGTTCAATGTATTTATCAATGACCTGGAAACGGGGACGAAGTGTGAAGTTATCAAATTTGCGGATGACACTAAACTCTGTAGAAGGGTTAGAAATGCGGAAGAGTGTGAGGACCTACAAAGGGACCTAAGCAAACTGGAGGAGTGGGCGAATAAATGGCAGATGGACTTCAATGTGGGGAAATGCAAGGTCATGCATTTAGGGAGAAAAAAACCCGATGTTCAGCTACCAAATGGGGGGATTAGTGTTAGAGAGAAGTAGCCTTGAAAGAGATTTGGGTGTACTGGTGGACACAACAACGAAGTCAACAGCACAATGCGCAGCAGCCGCGAAGAAGGCAAACAGAATGTTGGGTATTATTAAGAAGGGTATCACGACCAGAACGAGAGAAGTCATCCTGCCGTTGTATCGGGCAATGGTGCGCCCGCACCTGGAGTACTGTGTTCAGTATTGGTCACCGTACCTTAAGAAGGATATGGCAATACTTGAGAGGGTCTAGAGGAGAGCGACACGAATGATTAAGGGCATGGAAAACCTTTCATACACTGAAAGATTGGAGAGACTGGGGCTCTTCTCCCTGGAAAAGCGGAGACTCAGAGGAGACATGAGAGAGACCTACAAGATCATGAAGGGCATAGAGAGAGTAGAGAGGGACAGATTCTTCAAACTTTCAAAACATAAAAGAACAAGAGGGCATTCGGAAAAGTTGGAAGGAGACAGATTCAGAACGAATGCTAGGAAGTTTTTCTTTACCCAGCGTGTGGTGGACACCTGGAATGCGCTTCCAGAAGACGTAATAGGACAGAGTACGGTACTGGAGTTCAAGAAAGGATTGGACAATTTCCTGCTGGAAAAAGGGATAGAGGGGTATAGATAGAGGGCTACTCACAGGTCCTGGACCTGTTGGGCCGCCGCGTGAGCGGACTGCTGGGCGCGATGGACCTCGGGTCTGACCCAGTAGAGGCACTGCTTATGTTCTTATGTTCATTCTAACTTGTGGAAGGAGCTCCAGATCATGTCCGCTGGTATTTAATTTCTGTGCATATCAATTGACTGATGTTTGTATGCAACAATTGTTGAGTAGTTATTTCTTAGGTTTTTGATTTTTGAATCGAAATGTTAAAATAAAAAATAAAAAGGGCAAGGTAATGAAACAATAGGATGGGGGAAAGGTTACCCACTCAATTTTCACCTATCAGCATTACTAGTCCTCTAACATGCATCCTGAATATATAAAATTTGCATAACTCAGTTAAAAGCGTCCTTAAGTAGCCAAATGGTTAGTGCAGTGGTCTGAGAACCAGGGGAACCAGTCCTGTTCCCCTTGTCACACTGGGCAAGTTACTTAACCCTTCTTTGCCCTAGGTTTTGTGGGGGGTTTTTTTTTTTTTAAATTCAGTTTTCTATACCATTCTTCCAGGAGAACTCAAAACGGTTTACATGAGTTTATTCAGGTACTTAAGCATTTGTCCTTGTCTGTCCCAGGGGCCTCACAATCTATCTAATCTACCTGGGGCAATGGGAGCAGCGTGGTTTTGAACCCACAACCCCAGTGCCACACTCTCCCTTACATAAGTACTTGTATATAATCTATAAAACACTTTAATTGTAACCACAAATTCCATCCCCTTATCAGTTGATTGCCCAGTCTTCCAGCCTCCCAGGATCTAGTGAGGTAATTACATTTGTCAATGATAGAAAGTTGCTCAAAGTTTTTAGATCAGACGAGGATTGTGAAAAATAGCTGGAGGACCTTACGAGGCTGGGCATCAAAATGGCAGATGACTTTTACTGTGAGCAAGTGCAGAGTGATGCATGTGGGACAGAGGAAGCCAAACTATAGCTTCGTGATGCAGGGGTCCACTTCAGGAGTCCCCACCCAGGAAAAGGATCTAGGTGTCATTGTTGAGGATACGTTGAAACCCTCAGCTCAGTGTGAGGCAACCACAGTGGCTAAGAAAGCAAATAGAATGTTAGGAATGATCAAGAAAACAAAGATGAGAATATTATAATGCCCTGGTGCAGCCACACCTTGAATATGGGTGCAATTCTGGTTGCTGCATCTCAGAAAAATATAGCAGCATTAGAAAAGGCCAACAAAAATGATACAGGGAATGGGACAAAGGGCTCTTCAGCTTGGAGAAGAGACGGCTGAGGCCTTGAACGAACAGCTCACATCTTCCCACTGTTTTCCAGTATTAGGAAGGATCCAGCGTTTGCAGGCTCAACAATTGCTAGTGGTACCTTCAATAAAGCAGATGCATATGGTGTCAGTGAGATTGCCAACATTTCAGGTTGTGGAAGGCTTTGCCAGACTCGATTCATCCAGCATTTAATTATTATTTTTACACACATAGATTTTGGGATATGTGGGAAATAAATATTTTAATTAATTAAATAATACTGAATAGAGTGGAACGGGTAGATGTGAATCGCTTGTTTACTCTTTCCAAAAATACTAGGATTAGACGGCACACAATGAAGCTACTAAATAGTAAATTTAAAACAAATTGGAGAAAATATTTCTTCATGTAATGTGTAATTAGCTTAACAGGATTTAAAAAGGGTTTGGATAATTGACTGAAAGAAGAGTCCATAAGCCACTGTTAAGATGGCCTTGTGAAAATCCACGGCTTATTCCTAGGATAAGCAGCATAAAATCTGTTTTTCTCCTTTGGATCTTGCCAGGTACTCAAGTGACCTGGGTTGACCACTGTTTGAAACACAGGATACTGGGCTTGATAGACCTTCAGTCTCTCCCAGGATGGCAACACTTGCGTTCTTATGTAAAAAAGCTTTCCTATATTTAGACACACTCTAGATATAGATGAGCATCTTTCGAGAATCATGCGTTTTCCTTTTCTTTCTGCACTTTGTTTCAAGATTTCTCATTCCTATGCCTATAGTGGGCAGATGTTTTTGTAGCCTGTATATTTGCAAATTTCACAAATGCTTCAATATATGTAGTTTGGACTACTACACATTTTTCTCTTTGAAAAATTAGAAAGTGTAAAGTGTGCCTAGCAAAACATCCACAACCTGTATACCTTCTGTTGGTGTGGGATGAGGGAGCGCCCAAGGGCCTTTATTCACTAGCTAGGCCTAGGCGTAACTGCTCCATTTGCTTTTGCAATCCTTTCTTATCACCGTGTCCTCTTTTCTGGCTGCAGGTGATCAGTATCTTTTCTCTGGTGGAGGTAGAGCTGAAATCCGAGAGCGTACCTTTGAAGTACAGTGCCATCCTGAAGAGACCGGGCGAAGTCCCCAAGGAGTGAGCACAGGGACCATTCTCTCTTTCCTTACCTGCCAAGCAGTTTTAACCAGGCACTCTGAAGTGTTGCAAGGACGTTTTAAAGGACTTTTATGGAATTATTTTAACTTTTATTTTCTGGAGGACACATTTTTTAGTTGCTGTTTGACTTTTAATCTGAATTGTAAATCGGTACCATTGCTTGCTTTTGAGGTGAAAGAATGAATAATGCGTTAATTTTTAGAATTCTCCAGCCCTTTCCCTCATCAAATCAGGGTCTTAGTCATTTTAGCTTCTGTTGTTCATAGATTTATTTTGGTTTTAAGTACTTCAACTGGCAATAAGTGGAAAAAAGAAGCTCCTGGTGGGCTGCCCAACACTGGTGCTGCTTGAGTAACGCTGGCTGGGTTGATACAGATGCTTTCTGCATTCCAGACAAGAAACCAAATATCCCTATTCTGCAGTCTTCTGCAATAATAAAGTCTGATGAAGGGCAGCTTGCTTTCCTTTGCTTTTTCTGCGGCTGGATCTGCAGAATTGCTTCAAACCATTGTTTTAATTGGATGCAGTGGACAAGTTTGGGTGGGTCACAATTAATGCACCTAAATGGGAAACACAGATAGCCACTATTCTATAATTAGAGACTCAGGCCTGGATTCTCTAATATCACCGACGGGCTGCTGTAAATGTAACGATTTCGAAAAGATGAGTCTTGCAAATGAGGTTCACAGAGGGTTGCCAGATTTACATGAGATAAGTCACTGGTGAATAGTCCATGGAAAGAGGCGTAAATTTGCGCATGTGCTGAGAAAAAGCTACGCCATAAGCATGCATATCATGGGCGTGCCGTATTGGAGCACACATCATAAGCGTACGTCACATGCGGCTGTTGTGTCAATCATAGGCGTGTCAGCGCTATTGGATGGAGGGGAGGTTCAAGTGTCGGTTTTCAATAAGCGCACATAAGACACGCCTTTAGTACACGTGCCCGAGAAGCGTGCTTTTGAAACTTTTTTCGCCCCAAAACTATTATACAATTATACTACTACAATTTATGTGAATGGTGTGTTGTTTTTTTTAAAAAAAATTTCATGAGCCACAGCCAAAACCACACACCTGAGATATGCTTTTCACAGTACCGGCACCTCTGGACCAGCTGATAATTTTTGGTTGTCAAAAGCCACGCCGCGCTTGGAGAATCACCTGGGGACAATGGAGAATCGCCCAGAGTGCTTGTTTAAATATTAATGAGTCCAATTTACTACCATTTTAATATTTATGACCTCGTGATACATTTGCATGACAGAGTCGTAGGCTGCTAGGAAGTTTGGAAAAGACCACAGTGAGCCATTCTGATAATCGCACGGTAAAATACTGCCACGCTAAGCCAGCTGGAGCCAATTTAACGACCACCATTAAAGGCACGGTAAGTTTTGAGAATCTGGCCCTCAGCTTTAGTTCCTCCTGCTCTGGGATGTTCTTGCCTCCTGCATTTCCGAGGTTACATACCAGTTCTTCAGTTCGAGGGAAGGTAGAGGCAGGCACTGGTGATCTGTGTCCGGTTGTCCTCTTTCAGCACTGCTGCTGCTTCTGCTCTGCTGGACATCCTTGACACCTTAACGAATATTTTGTTGATGTATTTCTTGTCCTGGGATTTTTGGCCTTGCCACTTCATCTTTCATCTCTGAGAAATAACATGTTTAAGTTCAGCCAATAATTATAATTAGCTCTTAGGTTTCCTTCCCCAATCTAGCACATTGTATTTCTTTCGATAACATTACAAAATAATAATGATAAAAGCTAATACATACTATCAGTCTTAGGAGACCTACTATACATATACAAAGCAATCATCAATGTAAAGTTGTAGGCAACAGTTCAGCAGTAAGATGGGGGCTGTCCAGTCTTTTGCACTGAGTGTCACTTGTTTGATTATCTCCCAGTTGGTGAGAGGTCCTATGTGTGTACTCTATGCAAAGAGCTCATAGCACTCAGGGAACTGGTCTGATCTCTTGAGGCTAGAGTAGCAGACTTGGAGGAGCTGAGGGAGACAGAGAGGTACAGAGAAGACTTCTAGGAATGTTGTAGGAAGTCCCATCTCCAGTGTGGGAGCTCCTGTGCCATTTTATAGGAGAATATCATGCTGATGAAGTAGGAAATGAACCCCAGCCACTGAGGATATGTCTCCAGGGGCTTCTGCCCAGGAGGGAAGGGTTAGGGTAGCCGTTGTCATTAGATGTATAGATAGCTGGTGAATGTGAGGATCACTTGGTCACTTGCCTACCTGTTGTGACGGTGGCGGACCTCACGTATCACATAGATAAGGTTTTAGACAGTGCTGAGGAGGAACCTGCTCTCTTGGTACATAGGGAAATGTGGTAGAGAGGTTCTGGAAGCCAAATTTAGGCTCTTAGGTAGGAAGCTAAAATTCAGAACTTCCAGGGTAGCATTTTTAGAAGTGTTCCCTGTTCCATGCGCAGCACCAAGAGACAGAGCTCCGGAGATTCAATACAAGGATGAGGCAATGATGCAGGGAGGAGGGTTTTAGATTGTCAGAAACTGAGTGACTTTCTGGGGAAGGGGGAGCCTATTCCGCAAAGATGGGCTCCACCTTAATCAGGGTTGAACCAGGCTGCTGGTGTCAACATTTTAAAAGGAGATAGAGCAACTTTTAAACTAAGAACTGGGGGGAGGCTGACAGTCACTCAAAAGTGCATGGTTCAGAACAAGATATCTTTAAAAGATCTCACCAAAACGGAAGATAGGGCAATCCTATAAGCGAGGTTGCAAAAGAGACCATGGTAGATCAGAGCTGTCAAATTTTAAAGATTGTAAATTATCCATGTCAAATGCTGAGCAAGTTGTAAATAGAAATGGCAAACCTTGTTTGAAATGTCTATATGCAAATGCCAGGAGCCTCAGAAACAAGATGGGAGAGTTAGAATATAGTAGACCTGGTAGGAGGATAACCAGTGGGAAGCTGTGATACCAGGGCACAAATTATACCACAGTGATAGGGTAGATTGAATTGGTGGAGGGTGTAGCATTAGATGTTGAATCGAATAGGTTAAAAATTCTACAGGTACAAAACGTAGAAAAGGATATTAATAGGAGTGTTCTACCATCTGCCTGGCCAGATGGAGAAATGTTATCTGAAATTAGTGAGGCTAACAAACTGGGTAATGCAATAATGGGTGATTTCAATTACCCTGATATTAACTGGTAAAATTCCTTGATGAAATCAAGGACTGCTTTATGGAGCAGCTGGTTCAGGAACCAACAAGAAGCAAGAAAACTCTAGATCTAGACCTTAATATGGAGCACATGATTTGGTGCTGGGTCACTTGATATTAGTGACCATAACATGATTGGATTTCATATAATCTCAGGAAGTCTAACACAGTAGCATTTTACTTTAAAAAAGGAAATGATGATAACATAAGGAGAATGATACAAAAGAAACTTAGAGGAGCAGCTGCAAAAGTCATAATTTTACGTCATTCATGGAAGTTATTCAAAAATATCATCCTGGAAGCCCAGACCAGATATATTCCATGTATTAAAAAAGAAGGAAGGAAGAGCACACAGTTAGATAGACAGTTAGTGGACTGAAAATTTTTGCAGACTGCCATGGGAGGTCCCGGTGGCCATTTTGAGATTGGAAACAGCATAAGCAGGAATGACTGGAGCTTGCTCCTGCTTATGCTACTTCCAATTCCAAGATGGCTGCCAGGACCTACTGCAGCAGTCTCATCAAGCTGCCATGGGATGTCCTGACTGCCATTTTGGCTGCAGAATTCAGGGGGCCAAGAGCAGTTGGGGGATCACTCTTACTCTTAAGACCCACTACATCATCCTCTGGGTGGTGGGTTGGAAGGAGGGGGGGCAGAGGGTGGATGGCAGCAGTGGTGGGGGGTTTGATTTTGGCAGAATCCAGACTGTAAATTTCAGTTGTTTTCCTGCCCAGTTATACCCTTTTGAATATTGGGCAGACAGATTTAAGCACTCTGATTTTTTTCTAGTCCAGGTTAGTGGAGTGTTCTGCTACAGGAGAAGAAATTGTTAGATGATTCACAAATCTATACGGCCTTAAAGCTTGATGTTCAAAAACGAAGTGGCAGTCTCTGACACATGGAAGTTGAAAAATTGCCAGCTTACCACCCTATGGAGGCTCCCAAGGTCATGCCGTTCATTTGTACAATGACTACTGTTGCTGTATCTATGGCAAATACACAATGCAGGTATTTTAGCAAAGGTTCTACGTCAGATCCTTTTAAAAATATTACTAGAATGAAGCATGTCCTAGTCTGAAAGACTCAATTCTAGTCTCTCTCTCTTATGTAAAATAGGGTTTTTTTAGGTTATTATATGCTCATATGATTCTAAGCAAAGAATGAGAGACACTGTGACAGGATCTACACATGCACATGCACTGACCCCTAATGGCACAACCGTGCACCTACCTTGTAGCAAGTGTGTCTCTGTGGGAGCTTTGGGCTTAGCTGTTTTACAAAGGCACATGGACCCATATTTTGTCTTATTAGAATAGGTGCAGCATATGCACCTCTGTGCTTAAAATGACCCCCCCCCCCCCCCAAGAGTGATTAAAAGAAATTCTTCTTTCATGCATGTGCTCATGTAACTTAATCTGTTTAAATGAGTATTTTGTTCCCTGTATGAACACACAGATCTGTTGTCATGGCTTTGTTTTAAGGTTTGAAAATGTGTGTATTTCAGTCTGGCTATGGAGGGACAGAGGGATTTTTTCCAGACTAGAACTCGGAGTCAGGATCCGTATGAAGGATGAAGCCTGAACAATGACATCCCAAACGCATCTTCTCCTCCTCTCTGCAAATCTATGTACAACTTTACATCTATTAAAAGAAACACGTTTTAGAAGGGTATTGTTCCCCTTGGATTTTCTGCACAGAGCTGAAGGAAGAGCAGATCCCCCAGAAGCTACTGCAATAAAATGGTTTCAGCTGCAGCTTGTTTGGTACGTCGCAGAAATAGGGAGCAGCCATTCATGATACAATGGTGCCACTTAGTGGTTCTATGAGGAATTATCGACTTGAACACCAAGTGCCTGCTATAGTCTCATTGTTTGCTGCATATTAAGGTGGTTCCTCAAAGTACCATATCTGTTCTCTACTTCCAGACATATGCAGCGTGGTACATTAAACATAAGAGACAATCCCTGCTCGATTGGCTTAGGCGCTGACAGGAAAGTAGGGCTATGATAGCCAACCTTGCTGGTAAAGGCCTCTGACAATCATTTAAAAAACAAATCCATCCCTCCCACTAATCCCCCCCAGCTGGCCGGGGCTTCCTCTGCTGGTGGAGCTGCAATCAGCTGATGGAGCTTCCCATCATACCACAAGATATGCAGCATAAACTGGCAAGTTCTGCGCGGTGCTGAGATTACCACTGCCTGTCTAACACAAACCTTTTGGGCTCTGTGCAACACAACTTGAGCCAGTGAAGTGAACTCCATACTACACATGGCAAAGCAGATAGGTAGGATGCCATCCCATCTTCCAAGTACATTGGTGAGCATTGCTACCACCAAAGAGCTCAGTATATATCTCCAGAACAGTTAACTGGGAATGGTACACAGATGCTGACAGGCCCTTTGATGCCATCAGCAATGGCTGCAGAGACATCAATGGCTAGCTCATATGTGACAAAGACTTTGAAACAGTCTCATTGAAAGAGACACAAAGGTAACATATAGGAACAGACACTAGATGACACAAAGACTATCAGGTGTGCAAAGCTGTAGAGAAGTACATACTAAAGACAGACAGATGTATTTCTTCCAACACTTATCTTTTACCTATATCAAAGTCAACCTGTCTGGAAATCACCCTCCTCCACCTGTAACCTCTGCTCCAAACATTATCCAGTCTGTTTCCCTGTACTCTTATCCCTTTGATCGGGTTATAAAATATTTCTTTCTGGAGTCTTTGAGTGTTCTCTACAAGGGGTGCCAAAAAGTTCTTAGCCCAAACAACTTCCTTCTGAGCCTTATTTTGCCATTGTAGCTGAAAAGTGTGGTTTTATTTTGCAAGTGCCAATTTGCAGAATCATAATTCTTTGACTCTTTAAGATCATTGATTGAACCATGTCAATGGAAAGTGTGGAATTTTCAAATGTGGAACTCTGAGCTGTCATGAAGTTCTTATTCCTGCAGATGAAAACTCCAAAGGAAGCCAGGAATGTATGATGTAAACATTGAGTGGCAAATGCTCATCATACTGTGCAGTGAAGACGTGATATGCAAACTTGAGCGTGGAGATTGAGACTGAAGATGCAGCAAGGTCTGGGAGACCTCATATGGTGTCAACTCCCGAAATTGTTGACCATGTCTGTGACCTGATTTGGCAAAATGGTGAATATTGGCTAAAACAATTGATGAGACGCTACAGGTATCTGGGGAATGTGTTGGGTGAATAATCCATGAGCAGCTGGGTATGCAGAAACTGTCAGCCAAGTGGGTGCCTAGATATAAGAATAGCCATACTGGGTAAGCCCAGTGGTCCATCTAGCCCAGTTTCCTGCTTCCAGCAGGGGCCAATCCAGGTTACAATTACCTGGTGGAAACTCAAAGAGTAGTAACATTCCAGAATCGCAGAGAGTAGCAAGATTCTGGAACCCCAAATAGTAGAAGCATTCCATGCAGAATCCCCAAAGAGTAGCAGCATTCCAGAATCTTAAAAGAGTAGCAAGATTCTGGAACCCCAAATAGTAACAGCATTCGATCCAGGGCATGCAATGACCTTAATTCACCATGCTATTACTACCTGTACCCTTTTCTACCATGCTAATGCTGCCCTCTTCATTTTGGGTTTATTTTACAATAGGCTGCCCATATGAGATGCTGAATAAGAAGCCTGTTTTAAAAGCTTTCCAAATCAGCTCCGAATCGGCAAATATTCATGTACTTTTTTGGAGCAAGTGTAAGCTTGTACAAGTGTGTATTTGCTCGACAGATTTGCTGGTGCATTTTTTTTTTAATATACAAATGAAAGCATTCATTGTTTGATTTTGCAGCATTTTCAGGAAGCTGGTGCCAACATTTTGGAATGACTAGTTGCTGTTGATGAAACATGGTTCCTCCACTATGCTCCTGAGACAAAACAATAGTCCATGCAATGGCGACACTTGGGTTCTCCATGGCTAAGGAAATTCAAGACTCAGAAGTCAGCAGGAAATGTCATGGCCACTGTTTTGGGATCAGGAAGGTGTTATAATGACCAGCTATCTTTGAAGGGGCCGAACAGTTAACGCAGAATACTACTGTAAGTTGCTGGGCCAATTAAAGGAGGCTTTGAAAGAACAAAGGCGAGGGAAGTTGTGGAAAGGAGTTCTCTTTTTGCAAGACAATGCACCTGCTTACAAGATGGATGTTTTGACGCAGTCAGGGTTTCAGTGTATGAACCATCCACCCTACTCACCAGATCTTGCTCTGACTCTTCTGTTTCCAAACCTTAAAAAAAAGTTTGATAGGGCAACCATTTTCAAGTGACTTGGAGGTGATTGCAGCAGTGGAGCAATATTTCAGTGATCAGACATCAAAGTATTTTTTGAAAGGGTTACAGAAACTTCAGACACGAGGTGTCAAGTGTGTTGAACTTAGGGGTGAATATGTGGACTAAATTGTAAGATTCATGGCTCCACATCATTCCCTTTTCAGCACCTCCTCATACATCTTGTTCCAGGCCAAGGTCTAAATTCCTCCTTTTATTATCCTATCATCACCGATAAAAGTTACAGCCAGCTGCTTAGTCATAATGAGCTCTTCAGAGTCAATTCATACAAATCTGCTGCACTTCTCAGCGCCTCTCCCTCCCCCCCCACTCAATAATCTTAAAACAATCTTCTATTTTGCTAACTCCAGAACTCATTGACTTCCTTTCAGAACAGTGAATCACAGAGTTCTCTGGAGGAGCTGGAAAGCTCACGTGCTCACAACTTTGATCATTCAGTTCAATAAAACTACAGCTGTTCACAAATCTCCCAAAACTTGGGCACATTCTCTAGCTGGAACTCATGGCAGAAGGTGCTTCCATCACTCAGGCTGTGCCAGACCAAAGTTCTGGTCAGAGTGACCAGGACACTGCATGAAAAGTATCCAGGGGGGGGGGGAGGAATGGAAATGATTGGATTTTCAAATCTCTATGCACATTTTTACTGCAGATGAAGCTGGCACCATTTCCTTGGAGTTAAAACGTTCCTTTTTAAGGAAGTTTTTCAGGCATGAATTTACTCTAGACTTTTATTAATTCATGGAGATGTAGGAAAGATATTTCCACTGAAGTAATGCATTTGATGTATGATCATGCATTAGTGGTATGAGAGTTTTCTTTCCTCAGACAGTGGGACTCTCACATCCTGCCCTTGGCTTGCTGTATTTGCTAGGGGTCATATGATCTAGTCTATTGCATTTTTCTATGAATTAATGATGTTATTTTTCTATTTGTTCTAAGCCTCCTCGAGCAGAAGAGTCCTGGATCAGAAGTAGAATAAGTACTATCAGACGAAAAGGAGACTAACCTTTCCGTGATGTGGTTTTGGTGCTTATGTCCTTGGGCTGGAGCCAGAACTGCTTGACAGTTTTTCAGCTGCTAAGGCTGCACTAATGGCCATCATTATTTCTTGCATGAGGCCTTTTCATCACCTGAATATACAAGCAATCTCTTATAGAGAGGAGGAGATAGTGGATGCTGCAGATGGGCAGACTGGATGGGCCATCTGGCCTTTATCTGCCATCATGTTTCTCTGTTTCAATCCCTTGCGGCAGGTAATGCTGGGAGGAGGAGAGATGTACATGGCTTACCCCCTACCCACTCGCAAAGGGACCCCAGACTCTGAGTACCCAACAGATTTGGCACATAGTTGCTTTTTACAGTAGTCTTTCAGGTTGATTAATTATTTTGAAAGCTTGTAATTGGGAAGGTGCCATATCATGCATTATTTCCGGAACTTAACTAGGGACTCGCCTTCACGTAACCACAATCTTACAATTACTTTTATAGCCATTAATAAGGGCCATAACATTTATTTTCATGGTTAGAAATTTCTTTTTCGCTTTTTCTGAAATCCATGGTCAGCACTGGGGTCTAGACCATATAATTAAAGAACGTTTTCACCTCTTATGTACATAATCTCTGGTCATATAAATCACATAGGAGTAATTCTACAAATATGACATTAACATGTATATGGGTAAATGACTAGAATAGCAGCATGGATGCACACATAAGAGGGATCTTATGCAACCTGGGCCAATCAGAGCCTTAGGCCCCTCCCCGGCGTATCCCAGGATGCACCAGGAAGGGGAAACTTCGCTATTTTGTAAGAGGCAGGTATGTCAGCTGGAGTGGGGTAGGTGTCCCCCTCTGGCCAAACTTCCTGAATAAGATAGGGATGGGCAGGGGATGTCAGGGCCACAGGGGAGCTGTTTTGGGGGGGGTGTTGGGTGACGGCAGGAGGAAGTGGGCATCCTTCCCATTGGGGGGGGTAGAGTCAGGATTGTGGGAGACAGTGATCATCTCTCCTGCTGCCAGGGGTGGGTGTCGAGGTTGTGCGAGTGTGGCAAGAGAGAGTGGACAACTCTGTGTGGTATATATATATTATATATATATAAACTAGTGTTTAAGCCCGTTACATTAACGGGTGCTAGAATATATGCCTGTCTGTCTGTCTTTATTTATGTCTCTTTCCCTGTTCCCATCTCTTCCTTCCTTTCTGTCTCTCTCCCTCCTGCTATTTTTCTCTCTCTCTCCCTGGCACCCTTTGTCTGTCTGTATTTCTGTCTGTCTCTCCCTGGCCTCCTTTGTCTGTATTTCTTTCTGTCTCTCCTCCCCCACTTTCCTTTGCAGAAGCAGCAGCGGTATTTCCATTCCCCCCCAGGTCCCTGTAAACCCCCCCCTACACTTTCCTTTGCAGAAGCAGCAGCGGTATTTCCGTTCCCCTCCAGGTCCCTGTGAAGCCCCCCCCCCCCCCGCTTTCCTTTGCAGAAGCAGCAGCGGTATTTCCGTTCCCCTCCAGGTCCCTGTGAAGCCCCCCCTCCCACTTTCCTTTGCTGAAGCAGCAGCGTATTTCCCTTCCCCTCCAGGTCCTTGTGAAGCCCCCCCACACACACACACACACTTTCCTTTGCAGAAGCAGCAGCGGTATTTCCCTTCCCCTCCAGGTCCTTGTGAAGCCCCCCCTCCCACTTTCCTTTGCAGAAGCAGCAGCGTATTTCCCTTCCCCTCCAGGTCCTTGTGAAGCCCCCCCCCCCCCCACACACACACTTTCCTTTGCAGAAGCAGCAGCGGTATTTCCGTTCCCCTCCAGGTCCCTGTGAAGCCCCCCTCCTCCCACTTTCCTTTGCAGAAGCAGCAGCCATATTTCCCTTCCCCTCCAGGTCCTTGTGAAGCCCCCCCCCTCCCACTTTCCTTTGCAGAAGCAGCAGCGTATTTCCCTTCCCCCTCCAGGTCCCTGTGAAGCAATTCCCTTCTCTTACATGAGCTGTCCTGCTCCGTTCGGCCCCTCCCTTTTCTTCATGCGATTTGGCCTGCTCCGTTCGGCCCCTCCCCTTCCTGTCCCGCAGGCTGGCCTGCTGCGGCCAAAGGTTAGTTTTAAAAGTGCCGGTGGCGGCTCCTCTTACGCTGCTGATCCTCCTGAAGAGCACGGGACGCACGGGATCGCGTCAGAGGGATCGTGCTACCGAGGCTGGAGAGCGGCCTGCGAGGTTTGCTAAAGCTGGCCACCATCGCAGGCTGCTCTTTACAGGAGGATCAGCAGCAGCAGCGGCGAATGAGGGCCGAGGCGTGTTCCCTGCCGAGGACGCGGCACGAAGAGAGCTTGCCTGTGCTTCCAGCGTGAGTGAGGGCGGGAGGAGGGGAGTGGTCAGAGTGATCATTGGCCGGGTTCTAAAATGGAACACGGCCACGGATCACACACCACGGCGGCAGTAATCACGCTTTTTTAAAAGCGCATGCGCCGCTAACCTTTTATTATATAGGATATGCGGGTGTATCCTGTGCATGTGCTGATCGCTACTACCAGCGACTCATCTCAAGTAAATTTAGCGAGCCTACATGAACCTCATTTGCATGTAGGGTCTTTTGAGAATAACTTGCCTTTTTGAAATCGTTACAATAGCGACCTTGGTAGCAACCTGTTGGATTTTACTGTGAAATTTTGAGAATCTTCCCCTAAGTTATGGCAGCTCCACTGAATATTCACTTCTCTGTGTGTAATTTGTCCAGTTCCTGTTATTTAGCTCCATTCTAACAGAGTGGCAGAGCCTTCCCATGTGGCTCTTATTTTAATCCCATGTTTTTATTTTCCTCTTTTATGTTATGTTAATCTCAATCTTATCTTGCATCTGTGCAGTTTTATGGGTTTTGCCAAAGTCTCTCCACAGCTGTGGCAATTGGGGCTTTGGCAATATCCATGAAGATTTCTCTTCTTTCCTTCCTTATTTATAATCATGTAAGATGGCTTGAGGTGCTGATAATAACTTTTTGTCTACCTCATGTGCTTTATCTGTTCTGGAGACAAAACAATCAATGAAATGAGCCAAATTTGCTGTGGGCGAAGGATGGGAAGGGGGACAAATCCTTCTTCAGGTATATTAGTGACAGAAAAAGGAACACAGGCGGGATAGTATGCCTTAGAAGACCGGACGGAAGTTACGTGGAAGCAGATTCCGATAAAGCCGAACTGCTGAATGAATACTTCTGCTCAGTCTTCACCTGTGAGGCACCGGGACACAGTCCGCAGTTGAAGGCAACACAAAGCACAGAAGACCCGTTTCAGAATTTTGAGTTCACACCAGGTGAATTTTACAGTGAACTGGCAAGACTCAAGGTGAACAAAGCCATGGGACCAGACAATTTGCACCCAAGAGTGCTCAGAGAATTGAGCGATGTCCTGGCGAAACCATTGGCTGAGCTATTCAATCTCTCCCTAAGTAAGGGGAAAGTTCCCCTGGACTGGAAATTAGCTAATGTCGTTCCTCTGCATAAAAAGGGTTGCAGGGCAGAGGCTGCAAATTATAGACCGGTGAGTCTCACATCAATAGTGTGCAAACTCATGGAAACACTAATTAAAAGCAAATTGGACATGATCTTGAATGAAGGGAATCTTCGGGATCCCAGTCAGCATGGATTCACCAAGGGTAGGTCCTGCCAATCCAATCTCATCAGCTTCTTTGACTGGGTAACAAGAAAGTTGGACTTGGGAGAGTCTTTGGACGTCGTGTACCTGGACTTCAGTAAAGCTTTTGACAGTGTCCCACACCGCAGGCTGCTAAGCAAGATGGAATCGATGGGGTTATGAGAGACTAACTGCATGGGTCAATGATTGGCTGAGTGGCAGACTTCAGAGGGTGGTGGTTAATGGTACCCTCTCTAAAACATCAGAGGTGACCAGTGGAGTGCCGCAGAGCTTGGTCCTGGGTCCACTCCTTATCAACATATTCATAGGGGATCTGACTCAAGGGCTTCAAGGTAAAATAACAATATTCGCCGATGACGCCAAACTATGTAATATAGTAAATGAATGTAGTTTACAGAATTATATGGCGCAGGACCTGCTTACATTGGAAAGTTGGTCCTCAACCTGGCAGCTAGGCTTCAATGCTAAGAAATGTAAGGTCATGCACCTCGGAAGCGGAAATCCATGCAGGATGTGCTTCTTGAACGGAGAAACTTTAACTAGGCCTTCAGCAAAACGAGATTTAGAAGTAATCATCAGTGCAGACATGAAAACTGCCAATCAAGTGGCGAAGGCTTCATCTAAGGCAAGGCAGATATTGGGTTGTATCAATAGAAGTTTCGTCAGCCGAAAGCCTGAATTCATAATGCTGTTGTACAGGGCCATGGTGAGACCTCATCTGGAGTACTGTGTGCAATTCTGGAGGCCACATTACAGTAAAGATGTGCGCAGAATTGAATCGGTTCAGCGGACGGCCACCAGGATGATCTCGGGGCTCAAGGGTCTCTCGTACGAAGAGAGACTGAACAAATTGCAGCTCTACACTCTCGAGGAACGTAGGGAGAGGGGAGACATGATCGAAACATTTAAGTACCTCACGGGACGTGTCGAAGTGGAAGATGATATTTTCTTTCTCAAGGGACCCTCGGCCACAAGAGGGCACCCGCTCAAACTCAGGGGCGAAAAATTTCATGGCGACACCAGAAAGTATTTCTTCACAGAGAGAGTGGTTGATCATTGGAACAAGCTTCCAGTGCAGGTGATCGAGGCAGACAGCGTGCCAGACTTTAAGAATAAATGGGATACCCATGTGGGATCCCTACGAGGGTCAAGATAAGGAAATTGGGTGATTAGGGCATAGATAGGGGGTGGGTAAGCAGAGTGGGCAGACTTGATGGGCTTGTAGCCCTTTTCTGCCGTCATCTTCTATGTTTCTATGTAAAGGCACATTGAGTTTCAAAAATGGGCTGGATCAGACCAGGGCTCTGAAAAAAATCTTCCCCCCCCCCCTCCCCAATTTGGGACAATACATTTCTGAGGGAGAGACAATTGTATAAACTACAGAGTAGATTAACTGATGTGGGAAATAATTTTAGTACAGGCTGTCTAGGTTTAGACAAAAAGGGGCTTATTTTATAAAGAAATAGGCATGTATGTGTGTTTACAAAATAAAAGGAGTAAAGCAACAAAAATCACAACTAGACTGAAGCTGAAGACCTTTACTCTGCAAAGGGTGGACCATACAGGTCGTTAAATGTTAGCACTTCCTCCCCCTGTTCACCCAACCCTTCTAGGCCAACCTAACAATTCCCGGTGGACTAGTGTTGAGGTCAGTGCAGAAACAATCCCCAGTAACTTCTGCCTTTGTTGGATCAGCTTTCAAAATGGCTGCCATGACCTAGACTGTGGCTAGAGGTTGTGGGAGCCATTTTGAAAACAGAGGGGAGCCAGCATGGGCAGCAGTGCTGCTGCTCTGACTTCCCCACTAGACCACTAAGTTGGCTTGCTTTCCAGTGTATGTTAGGTAATGGATTTTTAGTGTAAGAGAGTAACCCAATCCATTGGTCACCCACTCTAAAAATCAAACTCCCACAAATAATAATAATCCATTATTACAATTGTAATATTAAATTGGGTTTGATGGTCACCAGGCAAATAAGCATTACAAGAGAAGCATCTTGCAATTATTAACATTAGAGCATTATGAATCGACTCGATACTGCATTCCTTCATGAATCTCAAAGGAAGATATTGCCACGCCTCTTTAGGGGGCAGAAAATCCCAATTCACCTACCTAATTTCTCTTAAACTGTTTATGTTAATAGGTTAATTGCAAAATAAATAAGCTATGTAATATTTTAGGAAGTTAAGTGTTTTCTCTCTTTCAGCAGGAAATCTACATTTAAAGTTAGCAGTTTTATATTGGGCATTAGCTTACACATGGTCTTGTGGGATATGGGTCTCTGCACACTTGTCCCAATGGAGCCACATTTGAGATGTTCTCCTGTTGAAAAGTTATTTTACTTTCATAGAGAATTATGTTCCTTTGTAATGGCCGTACACTGTAAGACTAGTACCTAGACTCCTGGAAGCTTGCCTTAATTTTCCTAGTCCTGCTTTCTTTCTCAGCCTCACCTAATGAGATTAACTGCTGCATAATCTACTCAATCGATAACTGCAACCACCACTAAAACCCCATAATGTGATAAGCACATCACCTTTCTTCAGCCCTGACCTCTGGTGTGTTTGTATGTGAGGCCCAGTGCAATTAAGCTGATGCAATTTATCCAGGCTTGTACGCTCTTTCACAGATAGGCTGTATTCTGGTAGGCAGAAAACTTCAAATCAAGTGAGAAGGTTGAATGTTGTTATAACATTTGACGCTTGGGTCTGATTAGCTACATTAATTTTTTAGGGCACAAATTGCCATTATGTCCCTCTCACTTCACTCCCCACCAGGTTCTGACTTGCTCTCGTCTGTCATGTTATTTTCTCTCTTTTACTCATCCTTTCTGAGACCTGTTATCTCGTAAAAAGTGAAACGAGATGCAGGCTAGTTTTGCTGCTGTTCCCTTTAAAATGATTTCTTTTGTCATGTCGTCTCTTCTCAATGATAATTGTTTCAGAGAATGAATGTTACACTTCCCCACTGACCTTCCTAGAAAAACCTTTCAAGGAGACATTTCAAAGCACAGCTGCTGTGCAAATATGTTGATCTGTCAATTATCTGAGTCCCCTGAGTTCTGGTAATCAGTGTATGTTGCACCATACATATATATATAGATTTTTATTATTTTCCATGAAATAAAAGTTAAAGAATAACAAAACTGAACCTCCTATCTAGAAGATAGGGTTATTTCACCCAAACTGGTTTTTGATGCTCATGGCAGATATTCTAAAACACTGTCTGAGCAAATATTCCAAGGCAAAGGGTCTCAAAATTAATGTGTGTGCCACTGGATTTCTCAAAAATGTACTAAATATTAGTCACCTTGTCTAAGATCTTGGGACAGAGGCACAAGAAAATCACCAACAATTCCAAAATCAAATGTATGATAATTCCCATCTGTTCGTCACAAGAATGATGCACCCTCCAGGTCTTAGAAAAGTGAAGGATGGGAAGGAGAAGGAGAAAAGGAGGAGGAGGAGAGAGAAGACTAGGAAGGGTATGAAATGGAAGAGAGAGGACACTGGACTGAAAGGGGGGGGGGGGGAGAGGAAAGGTGATAATGTGAGAGGGAAAGAAGAAGAAACCGTAGTTTGTTGTAAAATTGATATGCCACCTAATCTGACATAGTAAAGAAAAAGAAAGAAAGGAGCCAAAGAGAAACCAAGTAATAAGAGAATGGAGAGAAAAACAGAGAGTGAGAAAAGAGGTGCTGATCTACAGACTCAAGTCAAAGGCTCCAAAGGTTAGAAACTAAACTAAACCTAAGGCTTATCTACCACATCTTCTCTATAACAGTAGAGCTCGGCACAGTTTACAAGAAAATTAGAAAGAAGAACAGATACAATAAGGATGTAGAATAGTCTGGAGAGGAGCAGAATTTACAACTTTGAAAATAGCCAAGTTTTCAGATGTTTTCGAAATGGTTGGAAAGAACCCAGATCGTGCAGATGAATAGGACAATCATTCCGCAGCTCGGTAATTTTGAAAAGTAGAGACTTCCCTAATTTGCCAATGTAGGTAACGCCTTTCAGCATAGGAAAGGGCAATTTAAATTTTTGAGTAGATCTGGTAATGTCACATTATTAAGACCACCTGCTAATATCTAGAATAACTGCCTCTGGCAGCACAAACAGCAGTCAGATGGGAGTGACTCATTAAGATGCTAGGTGGTTGCTAGAGGGATGTGGAGTGCGTCCGACAGTTGTTGACAGTTATGTGGTGGTGGATCCAGTCATCAAACATGTTGATTGAGGTGGTCCCAAATGTGCTCAATTGTGCTAAGGTCTGGGGAATTCAGAGGCCAGGGAAGTAGTTGGAAGTCTTGATCGTGCTCTGCGAACCATTCCTGAACAATTCTGGTGGTATGACATGCCGCATTGTCCTGTTGAAAGATCCCATCGGCCATTGGCAAGGATGGAGAAATACCCATATCAGTTGAGAGTGCCTTCCAGAGGTATCAAGGTACCAAGACCATACTAAGAACACATTCCCCAGACTGCTATCACCATCTGTGTACATTCAACAATGGTTGCTGAGTGTTTGTTCACTGGCTCCCAATAATCTCCAGAATCCATTTCAAATGTTCCTGCCTGGCTTTCAAGATCATTCACGGAATCCTCCCTCCTCTTATCCCACTGACTTTCAACTCCTCCAGTCCCGACTCCTCCAGAACTGCCCAAAGGCTTAAACTAGCCTTCCCCTCTCCACGCGGCATCCACTATGCAGGCAAACTGGGAAAATCCTTTCTCTTCAAAATCACAGGTCTTTGTAACGACCTCACCACCCCGCTGCGGAACCTGAGCTCCCTTCAGTTATTCCGCAAACAACTGAAAACCTGACTTTAAAGCAAATTGTAGCTCTATCCTTCCCCCCTTTCTCTCCCCCCTTCTACACATAAGTTTTCTTCTTCTCTACCCACTATTTTAAGTTCTTGTAAACTGTGTCGAGCTCCATACTCATGGAGATGATGCGGTATATAAACTTAAGGTTTAGATTAGATTAGATTCTCGGTGATTTTATGCCTGATACACCAACATCCATCTGTTTAATGGAGCTCAAAATATGAGTCATTGGAGAAGGCAACCCTCTGCCACTTGGTGCAAGTCCAATATCGGTACTCCTGTGCAAATTGAAGCTGTGTTGTGATGAACTCTCATGAGCATGGGTGCAGTCACCAACTGCTTGCTGCAGAGCCCCATTCGCAACAGGGTTTGCTGCACAGTCATTTTGGACACACATCTGGAAGCCCCCTGGCTCATTTGGATGGTGAGTTGCTTCATGGTAGTGTGCCAATCAGCCTGTACCAACCTTCACAGTGGTTAAAGCTACAGCCTCAGCACCCTGAGGTTGTGGGCTCAAACCCATGCTTCTTGTGACCCTGGGCAAGTCACTTAATCCCCCCATTGCCCCAGGTACATTAGACAGATTGTGAGCCCACCAGGACGATCAGGGAAAAATGCTTGAATACCTGAATAAACTCAAGTAAACCGTTCTGAGTTCCCCCTGGGAGAACAGTATAGAAAATTGAATAACTAAATAAATGTTCATCTCTCACAGTGATGGCTCGTGCTGCCCCACAGTTACCATGTCAGGTCATCAAAAGGGTTTCATTTGTCCACTTTAACCACAACTTGTGAACCATTCACAAACTCCATCGTTTCCAAAATGCTGCCGCCCTTGGCCCAGTAGTCGATGATCATGCCTTTTTCAATGTCTGATAAAGCGCTTTTTTCCCATGACAGCCACAGTTGCTATATTGGCAACTTGCCGACATCCCACCTTATATACCCACGAAGTCTGCATGCAACACGTGCATTCGTTCGTTGGCTCTGCGTCCCTGACATCAGAGGTAGGTGGTGATCATAATAATGTGACTTGACCGTGCATTTTGTAATTTGATAGAGAATATAAAACAGAAATTTATAATCCTAGAACTAGAGGAAGGGAGAAAGTGTGCTCCTAGTCCTTCCTCAGTTTTAAGCTTCAGTGACTCACAGATGCTTACACCCTACGTTCTGGACAACGGTACTGATTGTGACAAGTCGTAAAACATTTTTGCATATTGTGGGGATATCTACCAGGGTGGTATTGTGACGCCAAGTAGGTCCAAAGGTGACAGAAGCAGCAAAGGTTTTTAAACCCCTGTCTGACTGAAGAGAAATCCAACTCTGAGCTCTGATTACACATCATGGTGCTTCCACTGCAATGTGGCATTTTCCTCTGCATTTGGGTGCTGTCATCTTGTGCCACTGTGCCAGGTAAGCACCACATTTTTATTTTTATTTTTTTCAATCTTTACAACTTCCTCAGCCTCAAAGACGAAGAGAAAGAAATGCTGCATGTCTCGTATTCCACCAGTGATGTTATACTCGCATTACCCTGGTGGATCGGTAGCATGGAATGTTGTTACACTTTGGGTTTTTGTTAGGCACTTGTGACCTGGATTGGCCACTGTTCTCAAGTTGCTTCACTGGCTCCCTGTCCATTTCTGCATTCAGTTCAAACTCTGCTTATTGACTTACAAATGTATTCACTCTGCTGTTCTTCAGTATCTCTCCTCTCTTATCCTTCCCTATAATCTACCCCGAGAACTCCGTTCATTGGGCGAGTCTCTCTTGGCACTACCCTTCTGCTCTATGGCCAACTCCTGATTCCATCCTTCTGCCTTGCTGCATATATGCCTGGAACAACCTGCCTGTCGAAATGCCAGGTTTCATCTGTGACGATATTCAAATCCAGCCTGAATGCCCACTTTTTTAAAGCTGTGTTTAGGTCTTAACCCAACCAACTTGAAAATCACCCATTTCTGCTAGTCATTTCCTTCATATTCCCTACCTGAGCAGCGTAGGTAGATCACCCTTTTGTCCTGTGTGTCTGTCATAATTAGATTGTAATCTCTATTAGACATGGTCTATCTCTTAATGTACAGCGCTGAGTGCATCTGGTATCGCTACAGAAATAATAAATTATTGTTGTTGGGTGGTCTTGGACCAGGTAGCAGATGAGGTTGTCATCTGACCTGGATTACTCAGGTGGACTGAACTCTTCTGAGAGATAGAAGTCATGATAAAGATATCTGAAGGGAAGCAGAACTAAGGGTCATGACATGATACTGCAAAGGAAAAGATTCAGGAAGGATTTCAGAAAATACTTTTGCACTGAAAGGATTGTGGATAACTGGAAGGCTCTCCTGGAGGGCATGGGGAGGAAAAAATGGTATCCTTAGGGGCTCGATGATGTGAATGAGGCAATGGGTAACTTGCACAGAGACAAGTTCAGCCCACAGCAGGCTGAGGTTTCCAAGAAGGCAGTGAAGTAACTTACACAGAGTGGTAGTTAACATCCCAAGAGCAGCACTGCACTGAACTTGGTGGACAGCATTGGGATAGCCTCTACAACGGTGGTAATGGTCATGCTAGACCTCCAAGAAAGTTGAGAGGTAGTTAAACCCAGAACTTAGTGAGCAAGGTGAAGCCACATTTTAACATGCAAGGGAGAGTGAGTGTGGATCAACAAAGGTAAATAAAGTAGCATCTGAAGTGGCCTAGCAACAGTGACAAGGTTATGGGCCTTCTAGGGAAAATACAAAATAGTGGGAAAGGATGGTGAGTGTTGAATAAAAGACGTAGGGAGAAAAAATTGAGTTGAGTAGATTGGAAGGGCCATTCACTAAGGGCTTCTTTTACTAAGCTGCGCTAGCGGTATTAGCGCATGTGTTAGACGCTCATGCCACCATTGAGCTGGTGTTAGTTTTTACACGTAGTGCGGGGTTAGCACACCTTAGTGACAGGAGCCCATAGTGAATGGCCCTTCCAATCTGCTGCATTTCTGGGCTTCACAGATGCAACGGAGCAAAAGCAGATCAGGTGCCAACTTTAGCCAGTCTAGTGGGGGATGGCAGGCGTTACATTCAGATGCCTTCATGTCCCAGGAAGTGCCTAAATAGCATTACAACTACATTTGATGTTACATTTAGGAAATATTTTCGCCGTATCTTAAGAAAGATATGGTGGTACTTGAGAGGGTCCAGAGAAGAGCAACAGAAATGATGAAGGGCATGGAGAACCTTTCGTATGCTGAGAGATTAGAGAAGCTGGGGCTCTTCTCCCTAGAAAAGCGGAGACTTAGAGGGGATATGATAGAAACTTACAAGATCATGAAGGGTAGAGAGAAAGTAGAGAGGGACAGATTCTTCAGACTGGCCGGGGAAAGAAAAACTAGAGGGCACTCGGAAAAGTTGAAGGGAGACAGATTCAGAACAAATGCCAGGAAGTTCTTCTTCACTCAGAGGGTGGTGGACACCTGGAATGCGCTTCCAGAGGAAGTGGTAGACCAAAGAGGGATTGTGGGATTCAAAATGGGACTGGACAGGTTCCTGAAGGAAAAGGGGATTGAGGGGTACTATGCAATACGGAATGCTTTAGAGTAATAGATGACTTACAGGTCATTTGACCTGGGGGGCCGCCGCGGGAGCGGACTGCTGGGCATGATGGACCTGTGGTCTGACTCAGTAGAGGCGATGCTTATGTTCTTATGTTCTTATTGAGAAACAAAGTGCTACAATCATGAATGATGCATTTTAATCAAGAAACAAGATTTGTTTGAGGCATTTTAAAAAAATTATTTATTTATACTGTTCTCCCAAGGGAGCTCAGAAAGGTTTACCCAAGCATTTTTTCCTTGTCTGTCCTGGGGAGCTCACAATCTATCTAATGCCCCAGCCTTTTTGTTTTTCCACAAAACATATTTTGCTTAGGTAGTTTACACAATAAATAATCTCTAGCCAGAAAAATGCTCCTTAGAATTTACGTCAATGATCAGAGCTGTGTTAGAAGGGTAAGTCCAGGAAGCCTTTATTTGAACGAGATCCATTTCCAGACCCAGTTTCTGGAGAGAGGCTTCAAGCCAGGCCTGGTTGCAGGATGGCTTTCTCTACTTGTACACACTGCTGGCAATAAAGCTCTACTAACACAAATGTCACTATCACTTAATAAATCATTGTGTCATAAATAAAAAGTGAATCTTTCACAATGTCTTCACTAAATATTATTTAGTTTTAGGAGAAGCCGGGTTTTCAGAAATGCTTCCAACTGGTATCATTTGCACCATCCAGGATTGCAGAGACACTCATCATCCATATAACTATTCTATCTTCTCAATTTAATTTGCACAAAACTTTTTAATTTGTACATTTTGTAGATTTTTTTAATCTGGCCGGTTGGGGACTGAATCTGATGTTTTGCCATCTGGTAACCCTAAGTAACATAGTAACATAGTAGATGACGGCAGATAAAGACCCGAATGGTCCATCCAGTCTGCCCAACCTGATTCAATTTAAATTTTTTTTTTTTTTTTTTTTTCTTCTTAGCTATTTCTGGCCAAGAATCCAAAGCTTTACCCGGTACTGTGCTTGGGTTCCAACTGCCGAAATCTCTGTTAAGACTTACTCCAGCCCATCTACACCCTCCCAGCCATTGAAGCCCTCCCCTGCCCATCCCCCACCAAATGGCCATATACAGACACAGACCGTGCAAGTCTGCCCAGTAACTGGCCTTAGTTCAATATTTAATATTATTTTCTGATTCTAAATCTTCTGTGTTCATCCCACGCTTCTTTGAACTCAGTCACAGTTTTACTCTCCACCACCTCTCTCGGGAGCGCATTCCAGGCATCCACCACCCTCTCCGTAAAGTAGAATTTCCTAACATTGCCCCTGAATCTACCACCCCTCAACCTCAAATTATGTCCTCTGGTTTTACCATTTTCCTTTCTCTGGAAAAGATTTTGTTCTACGTTAATACCCTTTAAGTATTTGAACGTCTGAATCGTATCTCCCCTGTCTCTCCTTTCCTCTAGGGCAGGGGTCTGCAACCTTTAAGACATAAAGAGCCACTTGGACCCGTTTTCGAAAAGAAAAAAAAACTTGGAGCCGCAAAACCATTATAAAACAAATCTAACACTGCATATATTGTTTCTTATCTTAATGCTATATACAGGATCACTAAATTGAAAATAAAATCATTTTTCCTACCTTTGCTATTTGGTGATTTCATGAGTCTCTGGTTGCACTTTCTTCTTCTGACTGTGCATCCAATCTTTCTTCCTTTCTTTCAGCCTCCTGTATGTTTCCTCTCCTCCAGACCTCATTCTCTCCCCCAACTTTTTCTTTCTGTCTCCCTGTTCCCCCTTCTTTCTGTCTCCGTGCCCTCCCCCAAGCCACTCGGTTTGCTGCCACCGCAATCGGGGAACAGCCCCCAAGCCACCGCCGTCCCAAGCTTTCCCTGCAGAAGTGTTGCGCTGACCAGCATTCCGCTCCCTGACGTCAATTCTGACGTAGGAGAGGAAGTTCCGGGCCAACAAGGCATTTCTCCTCATTCCATCCAGCCTGAGCCCCATCTCTCCTTGATCCAGCATTTCCCTTCTGTGTCTGTCAGATTACCATTCCACCTATTTTCCAGCATCACCCTTCTTTGTGTCCATCTCACCTATATCCCTATCTCACCACTTTTTCAGAATCTTCATTTGTCTCTGTCCTTATCTTTACGCCATGTTCACCATTTGCCCTTTCAATGTCTTTATCTCCCCCCCCCCCCACTTTTTCAGCATTACTTCTATGTCTCTATTTCACCTCCTCTTCATGTCCCCTCTGTATCTCTATCCTTATTCAGTAGGTCCTGCTTACCCTTTCTCTTCTTTGTGTCACTATCTCCATTTTCAGCTTTCCCCCCCTTTTCCTTTGTTACTGCACCCTGTAGCTAGAATCTTTCCACCCTCCCTCCACTCCGGCCCAGCCCAGTATGAAATATTTCCTTTTGTTTCCCTCCCCTCTCTCTTTCTCTCTCTCTTCTGCTCCCTCACCCACGAGTCCTGCATCTGGCCCTCTCCCTTCTACCTGCACCTGGCAACACCCCCCTGCTCCGCGGCTCTCTTCAGCAACTCGTCAGCAGCGGTGATCAAGACAAGCTGCCGACATCGAGGCCTTCCCTCTACGAGTCCCGCCTTTGTGGAAAAAGGAAGTTGAAACAAGCGGGACTTGCAGAGGGTAGGCCCCGACGTCAGAAGCTTGTGTCGATCGCTGCTGCTGAGTTGCCGAAGAGAGCCGCGGAGCAGGGGATGTGGCCGGAAGCAGGTAGAAGGGAGAGGGAGATAGGAAGGCTGTAGATCTCCGGAGCATGACACCGACCCCGGCCAGGATGATTTCTTTTTCAGGCACCTTACAAGTCCAGCGTCGCGGCGGGAAATAGCCATGCTGAGAAGTGAGCTCAGCACTACACAGATGAAAGCCTTGCTTGCTGATTGGTCCGGCGGCACGGCGGGGCGGGGCCGCCGGACCAATCAGCAAGCAAGGCTTTCATCTGTGTATGTGCTGAGCTCACTGCTCAGCATGGCTATTTCCCGCCGCGACGCTGGACTTGTAAGGTGCATGCCTGCGTGACACACTACCGGAGCCGCAGCAAAGGTGGAAAAGAGCCGCATGCGGCTCTGGAGCCGCAGGTTGCCGACCCCCGCTCTAGGGTATACATATTCAGGGCTTCCAGTCTCTCCTCATACGTCTTCTGGCGCAAGCCTCCTATCATTTTCGTCGCCCTCCTCTGGACCGCCTCAAGTCTTCTTATGTCTTTCGCCAGATACGGTCTCCAAAACTGAACACAATACTCCAAGTGGGGCCTCACCAATGACCTGTACAGGGGCATCAACACCTTCTTCCTTCTACTGACTATGCCTCTCTTTATACAGCCCAGAATCCTTCTGGCAGCAGCCACTGCCTTGTCACATTGTTTTTTCGCCTTTAGATCTTCGGACACTATCATCCCAAGGTCCCTCTCCCCGTCCGTGCATATCAGCTTCTCTCCTCCCAGCATATACGGTTCCTTCCTATTATTAATCCCCAAATGCATTACTCTGCATTTCTTTGCATTGAATTTTAGTTGCCAGGCATTAGACCATTCCTCTAACTTTTGCAGATCCTTTTTCATATTCTCCACTCCCTCTTCGGTGTCTACTCTGTTACAAATCTTGGTATCATCTGCAAAAAGGCACACTTTTCCTTCTAACCCTTCAGCAATGTCACTTACATACATATTGAACAGGATTGGCCCCAGCACCGAACCCTGAGGGACTCCACTAGTCACCTTTCCTTCCTTCGAGCGACTTCCATTAACCACCACCCTCTGGCGTCTGTCCGACAGCCAGTTTCTGACCCAGTTCACCACTTTGGGTCCTAACTTCAGCCCTTCAAGTTTGTTCAACAGCCTCCTATGAGGAACTGTATCAAAGGCTTTGCTGAAATCCAAGTAAATTACATCTAGCATATGTCCTCGATCCAACTCTCTGGTTACCCAATCAAAAAATTCAATCAGGTTCGTTTGGCACGATTTACCTTTTGTAAAGCCATGTTGCCTCGGATCCTGTAACCCCTTAGATTCAAGGAAATACACTATCCTTTCTTTCAGCAACACTTCCATTATTTTTCCAACAACTGAAGTGAGGCTCACCGGCCTGTAGTTTCCTGCTTCATCCCTGTGACCACTTTTATGAATAGGGACCACATCCGCTCTCCTCCAATCCCCAGGAATCACTCCCATCTCCAGAGATTTGTTGAACAAGTCTTTAATAGGACTCGCCAGAACCTCTCTGAGCTCCCTTAGTATCCTGGGATGGATCCCGTCTGGTCCCATCGCTTTGTCCACCTTCAGTTTTTCAAGTTGCTCATAAACACCCTCCTCCGTGAACGGCGCAGAATCTACTCCATTTTCTCGTGTAACTTTGCCAGACAATCTCGGTCCTTCTCCAGGATTTTCTTCTGTGAACACAGAACAGAAGTATTTGTTTAGCACATTTGCTTTCTCCTCATCACTCTCCACATATTTGTTCCCAGCATCTTTTAGCCTAGCAATTCCATTTTTTATCTTCCTCCTTTCACTAATATATCTGAAAAAAATTTTATCTCCCTTTTTTACATTTTTAGCCATTTGTTCTTCCGCCTGTGCCTTCGCCAAACGTATCTCTCTCTTGGCTTCTTTCAGTTTCACCCTGTAGTCCTTTCTGCTCTCCTCTTCTTGGGTTTTTTTATATTTCATGAACGCCAGTGGAGTTCATCCTTCACTTCCTGGAGTCCATGTTGGCCCTTCCCTCTGAGGCATCACCCATTACTGTATCCAGTCTCACCATAGCCTCAGTTTTCATAAGTATCCTGAATTCTCATTTCTCCCGGGTTTTCTGGCATTAACTGTGCTTTGATTTTTACATTTTCTTTTCTTTTTCATTACCTGACACAGTGTCAAAGTGCTGTAGCTGTAAAGTTTGAGGGATGCATCTACTTAACAGTGACAACTGTATGATGTACTTTTCCTAGTCCATCCAGATATATTCAGTGCAGACTCCCCCCCCCCCCCCCGCCTCCTGGGGAACAGAGCTCCATTCCTCATTCTGTCGAGCCTGTCCCCACTTTGGCTCTTTCATTTCCAAAGTGCTGCTCTACTCCTGTCTTTATCATGAAATATAAATGTTTTGAAAAGAGCTCACAAAGAAAACAGAGAAGGCGACCTGTGGCGCTTAATATCTTGATTGTGGTCACGACTCGACACATACGTGTTTCGGCCATGAGTCTGAGCCTCAATGCAGAGTTTTGGTTTTCAGTTTTTCTCCCTTATGGATGTAATGCTTAGATCAAATAGTCAATTGTTCAAACAAAATGACCAACTAAAAAGTTTGTCTACTATGCCAAATAGTGTATTGATATGGCCATAACTCTGCATTGAGACCCAGACTCCTGAGACAGGCCTTACGGTTGAAACATGTACGTGCCGAGTCTTGACCACAATAGGTCACCTCTGTTTTCTTTGTGTGTCTGCCATGACAAGGTAGGATCTGCTGTTTGAGTGCATTGAAAAGAGACCAGACATATTCTTTTCTCTCGTTATTGAAAACTATATATAACTTTTCACAGTGGATGAGTCAAAGCCATCGTTCTGGAATGAGCAAGCTGCAAAGGCCATTGAGGCAGCCTTGAAGCTGGAGCCAATCCATCATCGGGCAAAGAATCTTCTCCTGTTCCTTGGAGATGGTGAGTAGGACAAGCCCTCGGGCACTACCAACTCCAGATCTCAGCAGCACACCAACGAGGGAAGAGGTGCAAGAGTCATGCATGAAACTTTCCTCTTGGGCCTGGATTGTAAATGTGGACCAAAAGCAGGGCCATTATGGTCATTTGCTGGCCAGTGGGAGTTACTGAGGGAACAGAGATGCTAAGTTTCCCAGTTCCAGGCTGGAGGTGTTTTGAACATTCATCCCAAAGCAGTGCTGCAAGTCTGATAATGAAGCACTAGGATAGAGTAGTCATAAGTCCAGAACATCTCAAAATCATCAACATGGAACAGGGTAACGACATCTCTAGAGTGAGGCAACAATGCTGTGGGTTTTTGGGGTTATTTTTAGGGGGGGGGGGTTGGCTGTGGGTAAAGTTTCTGTAATGACCTCTCTCCTGCCTTTAAAGTGGAGCCAGGTAGAAGTAGTTTGACTGAAAAGCTCTGTTAAAATCCTTCATCTCAGCTACTGGGTGGCTCCAGTCACAGGCACAGCTTGTAATGCTGGATCCCCAGCGGGGCTGGATGAGACACTTACCATTCACCCCATTCTTGCTCACAGACCTGCAGCTTTGTGGTACACCAAACTCTGCTGCAACCTGAGTTTCTAGGTCCATTGCCAACACGTTTTATTTCAGAAACCCAGTAAAAGGCGTAGCGCTAATACGCATTACAACTGCAGAGTGTGTGAGAAGCAAAACTGATGCAAAGAGAACAAAATGGAAGGGGTGAGCTGCTTTTTCTAGTTGCTTATTTTCTAATATTTATTAATTTATACTCTGCCTAAAAAGTTAGTGCATTACAATAAAACGTATATAAAATCAATACAAAACCACATATCATAATAAGCAAGTGTGCTTCAAACTATAGGATTTGCCCCCAAAAACCAAATGGGTTTCAACTGAAGAATGTTTTGTTTCTCAAATCGCTCAATAAAATAGTTTCAGTGGATTATTTTGATATTCACTTGATCAGAAAACAAATCAAAAGCAAACTTAGGGGCTGATGCACAAAAGAACAGCGAAGGGATGCTCGAATTTAATTCTATTTAAATTTTAGCACAGTTAAATCACACTGGAACTGAAAGCAAGTGCGTTAGTTGTGCCCCTTTTTAATTGTTAAACGCTGGAAGAGAGTCACAAGTGGTGTTCCGCAGGGCTCAGTGCTCGGGCCACTACTATTTAATATATTCATAAATGATCTAGAAATAGGGACGACGTGTGAGATAATAAAATTTGCAGACGACACCAAACTATTCAGTGGAGCTCGGACTAAAGAGGACTGCGAAGAATTGCAAAGGGACCTGAACAAACTAGGGGAATGGGCGACGAGATGGCAGATGAAGTTCAACGTTGAGAAATGTAAAGTACTGCATGTGGGAAGCAGAAACCTGAGGTACAACTATATGAAGGGAGGGATGTTATTGAATGAGAGTACCCAGGAAAGTGACTTAGGGGTAATGGTGGACAGGTCAATGAAGCTGACGGCACAGTGTGCAGCGGCCGCTAAGAAAGCAAATAGAATGCTAGGTATAATCAAGAAGGATGAAAGAAGTTATCCTGCCGTTGTATCGGGCGATGGTGCGCCCGCATCTGGAATACTGCGTCCAATATTGGTCGCCGTACCTTAAGAAGGATATGGCGTTACTCGAGAGGGTTCAGAGGAGAGTGACACGTCTGATAAAAGGGATGGAAAACCTTCCATATGCTGAGAGATTGGAGAAACTGGGGCTCTTTTCCCTGGAGAAGAGGAGACTTAGAGGGGATATGATAGAGACTTAGAAGATCATGAAGGGCATAGAGAGAGTAGAGAGGGACAGATTCTTCAAACTTTCGAAAAATAAAAGAACAAGAGGGCATTCGGAAAAGTTGAAAGGGGACAGATTCAAAACGAATGCTAGGAAGTTCTTCTTTACCCAACATGTGGTGGACACCTGGAATGCGCTTCCAGAGAATGTAATAGGGCAGAGGACGGTACTGGGATTTAAGAAAGGATTGGACAATTTCCTGCTGGTAAAGAGGATAGAAGGGTATAAATAGAGGATTTCTGCACAGGTCCTGGACCTGTTGGGCCGCCGCGTGAGCGGACTGCTGGGCATGATGGACCTCAGGTCTGACCCAGCAGAGGCATTGCTTATGTTCTTATGATTAGCGTTTCATCAAATTTTAATAAATTTGAAACTTGAGAGGGACGGCAGACGTGCAGTGCGGTTCCTGTGTGCACGTCCAAATAAAGCTGGAAGTGAACGCACACATCGGCGCTGTTCTGCGCTTTTAGATATGAGATTTTCCAAAATTGCTTGCACTTTAAATGTCTGAAAGGCTCATGCGCGCTTTCACCTTTGGTTATCTTGGACTCGCACATATGTTTACGTCTCACTTCAGTGCTTAAAACTTGCATGGTCTTTCTTTGGCTTGTATAAAAAGGACAAAGCCATCAATTCAATCTAAAACAGTGGCGAGAAATCCTCAAAACCCTTAATACTGCCCCTTACCTGGCCTTAATTTTTATGTTAGAGGCCATGGTAAAATTCCGTGCATTGCAAGGCTACTCTCTGTGCATTATAAAAGAGTAATGACCTCAATTACAGCCATTTCAGTAAATTCTAATACAATATGTGGCCATCATTAGCACTGATGTTAACAGCTGCGCTCGAGCCTTATGTGCATCTGGTGCTAACCACATTTTACTGCTGATGTTAGAAGGGGCAGCATTAGAGAACAAAGTGGTATAGATTGAAGGAACTAAGGCCAGTACTGGGCAGGCTTGCATGGCCTGTGTCCCATATATGGACATTCAGTCGAGGACGGGCTGGGGAGGGCTTTGATGGCTGGGATGGTTAAGATGGGCTTTGATGGAGACTCCAGTAGATGGAACCTAAGCACACTACCGGGCAAGGCTTGGGGTTTCTGGCCCAGAAATATCTAAGAAAAAGGACCATTTAAATTAAATTAATTTATGGAGCATGTATATGGTTGGGCAGACTGGATGGACCATTCAGGTCTTTATCTGCCGTCATTTACTATGTTACTATGAAGGCTGGAAATTCTTGTAACCCAGCAAGTAATATTATACCTCTTAGAATGTTCCACTTCCCAAAATGAGACTGACGTGCCCATGGAGGCAGGATGTCTGATTATCCATGACATCTAACAGAAGCATTAGCCCAACTTCTCTACCGTTTCCGCAATGGCAGAATCTGGCACCTTCCACCTTTCCTAAAATGTGCCACTTTACTAGTTAGTGGTGAAGCATGAAAACTTCAATTAGAACCACTGAACAATGGTTATGGGGTTTTGTTTCTTTTTTAAAAATATCTGCTACACTGAGGCCTTTCCTAGACAGGGCTCAGCAATGACTAGAGCTGGGCAAGGAAGAGCAATGGTGGAAAAGAAACGCTGTTCACTTCTGAATGGCCCAATGTAGAACTCAAGGAAGCAGTTCAAAGAGTGAGGTAAAGAAGGAACCAAAAAAAGGTCTAAATAATTATATTTATTCCTTCAATTAAGAAATGTATAAATACGAAGGCTTAACATGGCATGGAAAAAAATTGAGTCAGTCCCTACGAGTGTGGTCCCTGTCCCCACGAGCTCAGACCCCATCCCTAACCCGTCCCCACAAACCGTCTGATACCATCCGCTCAAGCCGCAAATAGTTATGATTTTATACTCAACTTATTAAAGTATAAAAAGAAACAATATTCTGTACAATTGTCATTTTATAAATCACAAATAATACAGAGCAAGATTTTTCTTGATTATTTTCTTTGTTCTTGGATCACATTTGTGGACTAAATAATTAATTATTAATTTCCTATATTTGTTTAACTTGAAATAGTCATTATGGCCCTCTTGTACTAAGGTGCGCTAACCGCTAACGCATGCATGTTAGTCGATGGACATGTTAGCGTTTAACGTGCGCTAATCGGTTAGTAAAAGAGGGGTGTATGACTCAAGAATGTTAGTTTCTAATCTTCATGCAAGTTTGTTACTTGTTTATTATACTGAAAATTTGAATAAAGATAAAGTTTAAAAAAAAACAGGGCAAGGATCAACAAAACCCCATCTCCCCTCTCCTCCCTCTCACAAATATCCCCTCCACTATCGAGAAAACAGAACAAGCTAAATTACTACAGAATGCTACATATAAAAATCAAGCTAAGAGAATACCAGTCACACATGGCAGGAATAGTGTTAGTGGAGTGCAACTAGGACAACTACCCCCTGGTCAGAGAGAGCCCTAAGCCAGCTGGAAGCTCTGCAGTCCCCAGCTCTAGCAGGATACAAGTTTCAAATCTGATATATTCTAATCACAAAATAGAAAATAATTTTTTTCTACCTTTTGTTGTCTGGTCATTTTATTCTTCACATCACATTGGTCTCAGGCTCTGGTTTCTGTTTCCTTCTGTCTTCTCTTAAATAACTCACCAGGGTCTCCTCACCATTTGACATGTCTTCTTTCCCCAGGCTCACCATTCATCTTCCATCTCTGTGTATGTTTTTCCCCATGTTCAGCATCTCCCTTCTCTGTCTCCTATATTTCCTTTTCTAGTATTTCCCCTGTGCCCATCTCACTGCCCTCATCACCAACACTATTCTGTGTCCCTATCCCGTCCGTGCCCGGTGTCAATCTTCTGTGTCTCTATGCCCCCCTCCCAAGTCCAACATCTCTCTTCTGTGTTCCTCTTCTCCCTTATGTCTAGCCATCTTCTCTCTGTGTCCATATATCCTCCTGTCTGGCATTACCCCACTGAATGTGTCCATAAACCACCCCCATGCAGCGTTCCCCTTTGTGTCCCTGTCCCTGTGCTCCCATCCATGTCCACCATCTCCCCTCTTTTAGTATATCTCCCTGTGTCTAGCATCTCCCCTCTTACTCCCTTACACCAATATGTCTCTCAGCCTCTCTTTCCTCCCTCCCTCCCTCCACCCCTCTACTTTGTTAAATATTTCACTCCCTTCATCCCCTTGGTTCAGCATATCTCTTTCCCTACCCTCTCATCCTCCTTGCAGGTCCAGCACTTCTCTTCCTTCCCTCAGCACTTCTCCTATGGATTAAGCACCTAGCTTACCTTTCCCTCCAGCCAACCTGTGGTCCAGTACCTCTCTCCCTTCTCTCAGCACTCCCCAAGGATCCAGCACCTCTCTCTTCCCTCTAGCTCCTCCCTTCCATGCATTCAACATCTCTCTTCTTTCCCTCTAGCTCCAGCTCTGAGCTGCAAATCCAGTAGCTCTCCCATCCCTCCAGCTCCCAGCTTTTAGGTTTGGCACCTCTCTCTTCTATTCAGCTCCAGTTCCCTTCACATAAGTCATAAGAACATAAGAATTGCTGCTGCTGGGTCAGAACAGTGGTCCATCATGCCCAGCAGTCTGCTCTCGCGGCGGCTCTTAGGTCAAAGACCAGTGCCTTAATTGAGTCTAGCTTTACCTGCGTACGTTCTGCTTCAGCAGATGTAACTTCTGGTTTCGCAAAACCGGAAGTTACATCAAAAGGAGGGGCTCGTCATTTGAAGGAAGGCCTCGGAACAGGCCTCTGAAGATTTTTCAGCATGGTACAGTTGACTTGTTTGGGTAAGATAGGTGAGAGGGGAGCTGGGGAGGAGATGCTGAGTCGTGGGGAGAGGGGGAGTTGCCATGCTGACCCTAGTGCAAATTTTTTTTCCTGCAGGAATAAGGCTATTTACTACTCCTTTGGGGTGGTAGAAGGCCTTGTTCTGGTTCCTGCTGTAAACCAGCCACATTTTCTTCCCATTCCTAAGGCTAACCGCAGTTTGCAACAGGAACCCTTCCCTATGTCATTCCCTAGTTTCAGCAAAACAATGCCTACGTCCAACCTAAAAATATGTACCAGTGAAGAACACTATTCTGATGAGTGAGTGATCAAATCACCAATGATATGAGTCCAGTACTTAAGAGAAGAATCTTCAAACAGTTGAACGTCATTTCCAAAATGGCAAACTTTTACAAGAAAAACTGCAAAGATCTGGAAAAAAAACATGTCATCACCCTTTCAAAAAGTACCAAGGGACACTCAATGAAATTACATGGGAATACTTTTATAACAAATAGAAGGAATTTTTTTTTAACTCAAAGAATAGTTAAGCTTTGGAACTCATTGCCAGAGGTTGTGGTTACAGCGGTTAGCATAGCTGGGTTTAAGAAAGGTTTGGACAACTTCCTGGAGCAAAAGTTCATAGTCTGCTATTGAAACAGACATGGAGGAAGCCACTGCTTGCCCTGGATCAGTAGCATGGAATATTGCTACTATTTGGGTTTCTGCCAGGTATTGTGACCTGGATTGACCAGGAAACTGGGCTAGACGGACCATTCATTTGACCCAGTATTTCTGTTCTTATGATGCCAGGAATGTTTCCCAACATTTGGTAGGTCTAGACATGATGTGGGATTCAAGTGGAAGGCCCTTGAGTATTTTAACCATCAGGCGCAAATGCTATACATGATGTAAAGTTACTCAAGTCCCGTTAACCATATAAATGCCAGCTTTGTCTTAATTCATGCATCATTTTTCAAGTCTTTCAGGTATATGTGTCCACTTATTGTATTGCCGGAGAGAAATTCAAGATCAGAGTCTAAGGAATTCTTAATCTTACATTACCCCAGTTGCAGGAAGATTGTTTACAAGGAGATGTTTTCATTTCAGGCTGCAAATTGATGGAATGATTTGCCTGGTACGATGAGATATCAGACAAATCATAGTATATTTTCAAAATTGCTGAAAACATACCTGCTTAGGAGATACTTGGATATTACATAGTTCTATTTGGTTATAATTAGCTAAATTTGCAACTTGCTGGGAACTCAAGAGGAAAGTGTGGGATCGAAATGTCACAATGTGATGTAAGCCAGTGCTGTGTGTGTTGATAGAGAAGGACTGCTCTGGTTATTGATGTATTGAATGGAGTTAAGTCTTGCCTGAAATGCAAGTGTTGCTACCTTTGTAAACCACATTGTAAACCAGGAAGTGTTGTGCTACAACTGGTACTGTATCCAGCAATAAAAGACCAGTGAGGCACTTTCTTAGTCTAGTTAGTGCTGTTCCCGTGAGTAATAGTTGCTGATTCTTTGATTTCAGGGATGGGTGTTCCAACCGTGACTGCTACCCGAATCCTGAGTGGACAGCTGCAAGGGTATAGTGGGGAAGAGACTCAGCTAACGATGGACAAGTTTCCCTACATCGCATTGTCCAAGGTTCTTTCCATCTTATCTTCTCAGGAACAGAGGTCTATCAGCCTATAGATCATTAAACATGGATTATCTGCAGTCTCTGAGATAAAAACAGTCCAAAGTTAATGTATATCTGAAGAAGGGTATGGAAAGCTCCATTTCCTCATCATCTCTGGCTGATTTACAGTACCCACCTCTTTATTACTAAACCCGGGAGGGGTACAAGAAAACACACATAAATGAGCAGTATATAATGGAGCAATTACAATAGAACACAACAATCAACAAGCCGCACACATTAGATAATCTACATACCTATCACATTCTCATCCAATTAGGGTAATTTCAAGAGGTTGGTTGACGAGCAGAACTTTCAACTTCTTGCAGAAGTTCGACTCATTTATAGAAATATAGGGACGGCAGCTAAAGACCATATGGCCTGTACAGTCTACCCATCCATACCAAATAAGCTCTATAATCCTTTCCTTTCCTTAAAGACCCTATATGCTTGTCTCATTCTTGCTTGAATTCAGATGCAGTGTGTATTTTCATCATCAGCTCTGGGAGGCCATTCCCCAAAAGAAATATTTCCTTAGGTTACTCTTTCTCTGTCTTCTTTCCCCTTCATCTTATGTCTCTTGCTCCAGAGCTTCCTTTCAACTGAAAGAGATTTGCCTCCTTTACTTTTTCACCATGGAGGTATTTCAATGTCTCTATCATATCTCTCCTCTCCTGCCTTTCTTCTGGAGTACACATAATTGTGATCTGTCCCCCCATAAGCTTTAGGATTTAGCTTGTGCCTTTCCAGTAGTAACTCAATGTGAGTTACAGTCAGGTATTTCCCTGCTCCAGGGGGGGCTTACAACCTAAGTCTGGACTTTAGGCAATGGAGGATTAAGTAATTTACTGAAAATGACGAGAGAAATCAGCAGGATTTAAACCCTTGTCTTCCTTGGTCCCCAGCCTGCAATGCTAACTGCTCAATGACTGGATTGTGGTCCTCGAGGACTGTGATTGTCCATCCCTGCTGTAGACCAATCTATCCATGCCATAGAAACCCTTCCGCAGACAGAACCTTTTAGGTCGTCTGGCCACTCTTGAACTACTTGCTTGAAAAGAATACATAGGATAACACTACGTGTGATTCCCAAAATCTGAAACGAGTTTACAGATACTCAAACACAGAGATGCCCAGTCTCACTCATTAGGAGTGTGTCGCACACATCTGAAAGCATTCTCACTCTTACAGTCTTTGAGCCCTATTTTTCACTCATCAGAGCTTCACTACTTGTACGGAATTTGATCAATGCTTTCACGAGAGAGAAGCCTGGTCCATCAGTAAGAATTATGAGCATACCTTCCTGTCTGCTACTTTCCCTTGTTCCTTTTCCATTTCCGGCATGTACATACTGTGAACTACTAGGTGGAAGACAATTTTCAGCTCGAAAAATTTACCCACACTGCTTTTCACTTTGAATTCTTTCAAAGGCCCCATAGAAAAGCCAATATCATGTAACGCTGCCTTGATTCATTTGCAAACCAATACTAAAATCATTCTAGATTTGAATATACTTTGTGATGGTTCACCCTTGGCATCTCTGTAAATGGGTAGTAACTACAATCCAAACCAGTAGACTTGCATCAATGAAGTCAAAGAAGTGTGTTTGTGTTGACTTATGGTGCCAATGACATGCAAGAGGCTCACACTTCGTGTGAGAGCTTGTGGAAATGCCCCCTTAACCCGATAAATCCCACATTAAATGGAGAACCCAGTTTAGTAAACAGGCCTGTTAGTACTGCATTTCTCTGGGGATTCCTAGTTGTTCTAGAAGGATTAGCCTAGGAGACAGCACTTTCGAATGTGGTTAGTAAATCAAATCGTGAACCTTGAGCCTGCAGTTATACCATCGCAGCCTGTCAGACAATCTGGCCACCTGATTGCTCACGCTGCCGGTGGAACATTCAACATTACATATCGAGATCTTTGCTTCATATTCTGGCAGTCCCAATGCTGAAAGTACAAAAGGAATTAATTATTATCATGATATTCAACACTGACACTTAGATAATAGGAGAGGAATAATGAATTCAACTCCTTGTATCAACATTGCTAAGAAGAGAAAGGATATCCACAGGAAGGTGATAAGTTAGGAGTATCTCGCATCACACACCCACTCGTTTGCATGTATAACAGCAGTTTCACGGAGGGAGAGGGTATAGCACAGAGATCACTAAGTCCAGGGAGAGAGGATGTAAAGCACCAATCCTAAGAATATCCCAGCTTGACTGATACATTTATCTTCTTGCATGCAAAGCTGTAAGTTGTGTTCTTGTTCTGAGTGTTGCCTCTTGAATTCCAGACCTACAATGTCGACCGTCAGGTCCCAGACAGCGCTGGCACAAGTACTGCCTACCTGTGCGGAGTGAAAGGAAATTATGGGACCATCGGCGTGACTTCTGCTGTCAAAGAATCTATATGCAACACCAAGAAAGAAAATGAGGTTATATCGGTCCTACAGAGAGCAAAGCAAGCAGGTACCATCCCATGCTGGGTGAACCAGAGGTAGGATAGAGATACTTGAGGCCGGGTCAAAATTGTCAGTGATAGTTGTGGTGGTCTGCTGTAACCAAAATGACAATCAGGAGATTAAGGGAAGATTACTGATGATGCCCAACGCATTTCACCAAACAGGGCTGCTTTAGGGGCAAGTAACTATAAAGACAAAAGAAAATAAAATGTGTATCGTTTCAATCATTAAAAACACTATAAAAACCATTTAAAAAGCAGATGGCATAAAATCACCTGGTCTAAGCAAAGAAAATCTGGCAAGGAGATACGTGAAGTAGGCAAAGTGCGATTCAAACAAGCAAAAGAACTGATAATAATCGTCAGTAGATAGGGGCAGACATAAAGTAACAAGACCTAATAGAAAAATTGGGTGATGCCTTTTAAGGGCAATTGAGTTCAACATTATTTCGAGCAGCCCCTCCTATTGTTTTTTCCCTAATTGTTCTCTTTTACTTGGACTATTGTACTTCTTGCCTTTTTACCTTTTGTTCCTGTTTGTCTTTGTTTTTAAAAGTCTTCGCAAGTTATTGTTACCGTTCGGTGATGCTTTGTCAGCTTAAATTTGTATTTTATCTAAAGTATGTTTTTATGATTTTGTACACCGCCTAGATTCAAAGGTTGATTTTGCCGGGTAAGAAATTTTAAATAAACTTTTAGCAGGAATTGGCAAGAATAGACTAAAAGACAATTTTGTCTATATTTACACAAAAGTTTTTCTATTATGTGAATAATAATCTTCTAAACATATAGAGGGGCATAATCAAAAGAAAGGTCTAAATCCAATTCCGACATATGGCAGTGGCAAAATGTCTATTCTCGAAAAATACATCTAGAATATGTTTTTGTGGGGTAGAATTTGAAGTCTTTTTTGCACTTTGGCTGTTGCATCACTGGAGAGGCTTGTGGTTACATGTGGATGTTTGGGGAGGTTTACATAGAAACATGGTGGCAGATAAAGGCCAATTGGCCCATCTAGTCTGACCAGACAGACAGTATTCTGACACAGGACTCATGTTGTCATGACTGAAGGACTTGGGAGAGTAAATTTTGATATGCAGGTCAAATCAGTGATTCGAACATTGGTGAGAGGAAGTGTTTAGCTCAAGATCATAGCGATTCAGAGGTAATCAGTTATGCTAGTCTAATTGGGTGGGGAGGAAGTTTAACTGTGCAGGATCTTTTAAGCTAATGGGACACATTAGTGTCTAATAAATATCTCAAATACAACCCCACACAGAACAAACGAATCTGCTCAGCAACGCTACAAGGCTTAAACATACATACACCCAACCATCCCCAGCAGGAGAAACACTCAATCAAACAGAAAACAAAAAAAGAAGTGGAGAAAAAGCCTCAGTTCAGCTTCATTTGGCAAAAAAACTCTACTTCACATACACTCCTACATAAACAACCCGGAAGGGTGAAGAAAGCACTGTAATAGCTTGCAAAGTCAATGTTCAAAAGCACCAGGGTACATAACCCCACACGTGAAAAAAATGTGGCAACAGGGCCCAAAGGCACAGTGATCCGAAATCATAGCATTAGGCCAAAAAAACCACTTAGCTGCCAAAGTCCATCAGATATGTCTCAATCCAGCATAGTAACGCAGCAGCTAGAGTACCCAACGGGGAATCTCCCATTTCGCCAGTTCTTGCTGCGTCAGGGGTATCCACACGGCTTCATCTGCCAGTCCACGGATCCTTCGGTGCTCCTCTAGTACACCCACCACGTCATGAATCGCCTTGTAGCGTTGCTGAGCAGGTTTGTTTGTTCTGTGTGGGGTTGTATTTGAGATATTTATTAGATTTAAATCGCCCTTCTTTCCTTAGTTTACATAATTTAGTGAGAACACATTAGTGTCTCCCAGAATCAGCTTCTGCAAGGGTTTACTGCTTCATTCTCAAATGTCCATGTACCGAGAGTGCACTTTGAAGCGCTCATACTGAATGCACCAAAAAACCATGCACAACAACCTCCTTTAAAAACACTGTCTTAGGCCATAAGTCCTCGTATTGATCAACTACAATTATGAGTTCCATTTTATCAACATTCAATTTAAATCCATTTTCATGCATCCAGTCATTGATCTTTGTCACCTCTGATATCAGCTTTTCATCCCATTTACTGATTTAAAATCGTCAGCATAAAAGACCCCTGACCTCTAATAACTTCCCTTAAGGTGCTAAATAAACATTGAACAGGATAGTAGATAGCACTGATCCTTGAGATGCATCCCTATTGCTCCAAATCTCATTTGAAGTTTCTCCTTTACTCCGAACAAACATCTTTCTTCCTGTTAGGAACAACTTAAGCCATTCCCATAGAGTCCCTGCAATTCTCCATAACAACTTAGGATCAAGTGAGTCAAAGGCAGAAGAAATAGCAAAAGAAACCATGCAAAAGCTGTGTCCCTGATCCAAACTCAATGGTCGTTTATCAACAGTTGATAACAAGAACATCTCGGCACTATGGGCCTTCCTGAATCCTGGAGCAATCCTGCTAAACGGTAACACTGGCATTGGTCTAAAATGATTCATTTGTTCATTATCAAGACCCATTTTCTTAAGTGCTGGTTTCACTCTATCCATTTTACAGCTAGACTAGAGAATGACACAGGGACAAATTTTTCCCCGGTCCCCGTGAACTCTTTTTCTGTCCCTGCCCCATTCCTGCAACCTCCATCCTTATTAGCACAAGCCTCAAACACTTTAGAATCGTAAGTATTCGAGACTTGTGAAGTTAAGACAGAGCTTGCAGGAATGGGACAGCGACAAAACTTATGGGGATGGGATGGGGACAAATTCTCTACACCAGACTTGAATGATTTATTAACCAATTTAGCCAATATAGGTGCAGTTTTATCAGTGATTTTACTTACAATTCCTGCGGAGCAAGGATCCTTGCTTGCTTTAGTTACCTTAAGGCTCTGAACAATAGAGAATGACACGGTGACAAAATTCATCACCGTTCCCGTCCCCGCGGATAACCGCGGGAAACCATCTTCATGTCATTCTTTAAGGAGAGAGGGAAGAATCAGAGTATGAATGGCCACAACCACTTAAGCTTTGCTTTGAAGAATGCTGGTGTAGAAGGACTGAGGTTGAAATAGACACTACAGAATGACAGTCTCTGGTATCCAGATATTGTGATGTCATAATGCCTCATTCCACCAGTGCCTAAGAGCCAATCACATCAGTGATGTCACAATGGCTTCATTATCCTTGGCTCCCATAAGAATCAGAGTATGAATGGCCACAACCACTGACCCGCAAGCTTTGCTTTGAAGAATGCTGGTGTAGAAAGACCGAGGTTGAGATAGACACTACAGAATGACAGTCTCTGGTATCCAGAGCAGATATTGTGATGTCATAATGCCTCATTCCACCAGTGCCTAAAAGCCAATCACATCAGTGATGTCACAATGGCTTCATTATCCTTGGCTCCCATAAGAATCAGAGTATGAATGGCCACAACCACTGACCCGCAAGCTTTGCTTTGAAGAATGCTGGTGTAGAAGGACCGAGGTTGAAACAGACACTACAGAATGACAGTCTCTGGTATCCAGAGCAGATATTGTGATGTCATAATGCCTCATTCCACCAGTGCCTAAGAGCCAATCACATCAGTGATGTCACAATGGCTTCATTATCCTTGGCTCACATAAGAATCAGAGTATGAATGGCCACAACCACTGACCCGCAAGCTTTGCTTTGAAGAATGCTGGTGTAGAAGGACCGAGGTTGAAATAGACACTAGAAAATGATATGGGGTTATTTCCCGTGGTTATCCGCGGGGACGGGAACGGTGATGAATTTTGTCACCGTGTCATTCTCTACTGAACAATCCATGGTTTCCTTAACCTCAATTTGTCAGAAGGCAGGTGTTGTAACGGAAGCTTTTTGAGTTCAGTACATTTGTGATGAACATTTGAGAGCCGCTGTCTGTGTCCATTATCAGGCTGCAATATACTGGTAAAGTATACATCATGTTATAGTGGGAGTAAGGGAAAGAGGGACCTATTTCCAACCCCTAATTTACTGTAAATGAGTTTAGCAACAGAGCTCTGGAAATCAGGTCACAGTGACATTCAGTGGACTATCATGGCAACCAGATACCTCTTCACCTAAAATGGAGACAAAAATCAACCTCATAGCCTTTGTCTGAGATCAGCTGTGGGTCCATTCAGGCCTTATAACTCTGAATCACAGCGAGGATGGACAAACTATGGTTTTAAATTTGATCAAAAACAAACAAGAAATCTTAGACATTTTTGCAGGTACACTATAATATCCTAAGATTAGCAACAAATTAATAACAGCGATAGTAGATAAAATTTTGCTTTTCAGTGGGAATTGGCTGAATTTTATCCACCTCTTCCTGGGCATCACAGTATATCTTCAATTCACATTCTCTCCCAACTGTGACATCTGATTACATATTATGTAATTAATCCGCTGCAGAGACCCAAGAGCTTCAGCAAACTCTGATTCGCTCCAGCTAAAAGGAGGGAATCGGAACTGTGACCTTGACTTTTTTTCAACTCTTTAATGAATTCTTCATCCCCTTGAAAAAGTGGCAACCGTACTTGAGACTGATCCATTCCGTGGTGGACTGAACTCTAGCTCCTTTGTTCTAGAGGGCAGTAAAAGCCTTATTCTGACACTGCCCCCTTGTGGTAACTGTGAGTGTCCTCTTTTGGTGCAGGTAAATCAGTTGGGATTGTGACCACTACACGTGTGCAGCATGCTTCCCCTTCAGGCAACTATGCCCATATTGCCGATCGCGACTGGTACTCTGATGCCAACATGCCAAAAAAGGCTTTGGATGAGGGCTGCCGGGATATAGCTTCTCAGCTAATCAGCAACACAGATATTGATGTACGTCTGGTACTCGTCATATCTTTCACTCATTGACCAATGAACTGCACCTAGTGGAATATAAACATGAGGATTTGTCCCATGAACTTTGCAGATTATCCTTGGAGGAGGAAGAAAGTATATGACCCCTTCAGGGACTCCTGATCCTGAGTATCCTGATAACACTAAACAAAATGGACTCCGCATAGATGGGAGGAATCTTATAGAAGAATGGAAAAAGACAAAGCCGGTCAGTGCATATCCTAAACCTTGTTTTAAGGCTATCTCATGCTTCTTTCCTTCATGATCTGGAAAAAAAATCTTTTTCAATGGGTCTGACTTGGGGAAGATGCCAAGGAACCAAGGTTCTCAAGTATAGGCAGTTGAAGAAGGTGTTCCACAGGGGCCATGGTCCCAACAATAATTTGCCCAGCACAGCATTGAGCCTGGAGAGCTTAGAGGCAGTCCTCCAACTGCATTGCTGCTAGTGGTGATGGTGGTGGTGGTGGGTGCTTCAGTACTGGATTTTAAATCACTAGGGACTAGTGCTGCCTAGTTCACCGATTTGAATCGATTCACCGATTCACTTTGATTCATTCTCTGAAAAAATCAGACTCGCCAATTCAGTGACCAACAACCACCACCCCCTCCCTGGTGAGACTTGACAGTACCTCCAGGCCTCCTAAAGCAGCAGCAGCAGAAGTGCCCAGCCAGCCAGTAGAAGCAGCAGTCTGAACAGGCTGCTTGTGGTCTGCTCCGCCGGGGCCTTTCCTCTGCCATGTCACTGTTGACATCATTGATGATGCGGCAGAGGGAAGTCCTGGTGGGGCACTGCTGCTGCTTTGGGAGGCCCAAAGGTATGTCAGATCTCCATGGAGGGGGGAATTGGTTGGGAGATGCTGCACAGGGGGATAGGAGGGACGGAAAGGTGCTGCACAGGGAACTTGGAGGGAGGGATGGAAAGCTGCTGCAAATGGGGGAGAGAGAAATAATTGTTGGACATGGGGTGGAGGTGAGGAAGGAAAAGATGCAACAAACAGGTAGAAAGGGGTGAGAGGGAGAAATCCTTCATATGGTGGAGGGGAGGGAGACATGCATGGAAAAAAGAGGGTGAAATGTTGGACATAGGATGGAGGGCAGGGAGACATGGTGCATGGGGAGAGAGAAAGAAATGTTGCACATGATGATGGAGGGGAGGAAGGGAGAGATGCTGCATGGAGAAGAATAGAGAGGTTTGAGCTAGGGGCACAAGGCAGGGAGAGAGAGAAAGATGGTAGATAGTGGGAAAGAAACAAATGTTGGATATGGCAGTGGAAGGGGAAGGTACAGAGATGGAATGGTTGGTGAGCACAGAGAAAGAAGAAAACGTCAAATGGGCAGGAGACCCTGGTGAGCGAGTTAACAGAATACAAACAGAAACCAGAGCCTGGGACCAACATGATTTCAATGATAAAATGACTAAAGAACAAAAGATAGCAAAAATAATTGTATTTCTATTTTGTGATTACAATATGTCAGATTTGAAATGTGTCTCCTGCCAGAGCTGGGGTTAGACAGTGAGCGTGAACCAGGACCTAATAAAGAGAGGAAAAGTCTTTTTTGTTTATACCACTGTGCCAGCATGGAGTTGGAGATGGCAAAAGGAGATGGGGGTAGGTGAAGAAGCTACAAAATAAACCCTCCAGGACATTTGAAAAAAACGCACGATTGGGTGGGAAAAGTGAATCGAATCAAATTGAAAAATTTTCCCTGAATAAGGCAGCACTACTAGGGGACAGGCAGATTTCCTGGAGTCCTGCAGAGTTTGCCTGTCTCTGAACATGTGATAGTGAAACAGCACCCCCCACTGGCAGGACTATAAGTCGAGAACACCCGCTCAGTTTAGAAGGAACAGTGCTTGGGGGTGGGACTAAAGCTTGGTTTATTATAGGGGGGGTCTTCTTTCCACCCAAACAAGGCTCTTCAGCTCTCCCCCTTTAAGGAAGTTCCCTCTTTTATGGCATAAACGTATTCAGTCCAGTGTTTAAAACTAAAGTAAAGTAAAGTAACTGCCATGCAGCAGGGAAATTTTAAGAAATTTCAGGTTATTTTGGAGCCATTAACAAGATACTGTAAAGATTGAAATTAATGCATAGAATAAATATTAATTTTTTCCCTTTTGTTCATACACGTCCAGAGTGGGGTGGGGGAATGGGAATATTTTATGATTTCTTTTGCTTATGAATAATTGTTGGGTATAAGGGAGGGGGAATATTTGATGAGAGTTAGAATTTGATGATATATTAAGTGATGTTAAAGTATAAAATGATTGTATTTTATGTTACACTTATTGTGAGTTTTAAAAATTAATAAAGATTAAAAAAAACCAAAACCTAAAGTAATTGTCCAGTGAGTGGAGCTTCTATCTGCCCTAGCCAACACTATTTGTGAATTTTCAGTGACCTTATCTGGGCAGTGTAAGGGCCGAATGGAGGCCCTTCACCTAACTTTATTGATAATCACAGATGTTCCGCTGGGCTGGTTTTATTGAAGTCTTTTTATTGATGATTTTTGAATTACAGTTGATAAAAAGTAAAACTGTTGTAATACAACATAACGATTATTATAGCAATATTATAAAATGTGAATACAAATTGAAGCAAATACATTAACAAATATAAAATTGAAAACCATGATAAAGATTAATTTTAATTTTAGTAAGAGCAATGCGTGCCTATGGAGCGCAATTAAACAAGTTGTATAATGAGCTGAAAATTAGCTCTGTGGTGATTGAGACATTATGAGTGTGGAGAGTTGTCTAGCCGAGTCCAGACTTCCTTTTGGAGGTGTGGAGCCAGAAGTTTAATTTTGCGTTGTCTTTCCTATGACGTAAGATGACATGAGCCGCTAAGGCATCATTATAATAAAAGCTTTTCAGGAAGAATTAAGTCTGGAGTAGAAGATCGGAGCATTACAGTACTGAATGCAACAGGAGACTGTGGTGATTTTATTCCAGACGTGTTCCTAGTACAGTGGAAGATGATTTTCGTAGTGGAATAACAAGTGTTAGGACAACAGAACAGCAGAGGGTGGTTGAACGTCTGCCACATAGACAGTGCTGGTCACTGCTGGAATACTTAACATGGTTAATTTAAATACTGGGGGTGGGATTAATGCTTAACCATATAATGGCCGCAGCATTTGAATATTGGCTCAATTGGTTCCATTTATTGCTTTCCTTAACTGGACGTCCAAAGCATCCACTTGATTGGTGAATTTAGATTCTCTTTACTCCCTTAAAGAAAAAAGACAACTGCTTCATCATTAAAGTTTCCCTTTTTATTTTTATCAGGGAGCTCAGTATGTTTGGAATAAAGACCAGCTGAATAACCTAAACCTCACCAACCCCAGGATAACACACATTATGGGTAAGATAACATAGTGAGCAATATTCAGAGGGGGTCTGGGCAGCATGTATTAACTAACCCTTAGTTTCTGTCTAGCTGTAGGACTAGTTAGCTTTAGCACCTCTTGTGACAGGAGGTCAGAAGTGCAGTCTTCATGATGACAGATGTGTGTAAAGTTATTGTTTTCACATTTCTGCCGTCACACTTATTTTGACAGTAGTAAAATCAATTTTACTGTGGACAGTAGAATATTATTGTCATATAAGACTTTGAAAGACTGTTACTGACCACAACTGAGTCAGTCCTGTTTTACCTTTGGTTTTCCTGGATTCCGTTATACTATCTCTAAGGACCGCAGGCATATATATGAGCTCTTGGATTTCACAGGATAAAACCAAAACTTGAAAAATTATCTAGAAATCCTACAAAAAACAGCATGGAAAGGGCCAAGGTATTTTATTTAATTTTTGATTTCCATCATCTCCTCCCTAACTGTCTGGTCATAAAATGGTGAGCAGGAAATAGTCCTTCATTGTACCCTCTTATCACTGCTAAAGAGAACTGATCATTGTAAGAATGGTAGCTTAAGGCAGACAAAAAAAAATCCAGCATTTTCCAAAGCTATTTTTATAAGGGTTTCTTTAAAAAAAAAAAAAATCTTCCAATACCAAGTCCCAGTTGATCCCTGTCTAATCCCTTGAGTTCCCTTTCCAAACCCCTCCCCTCTCACATTTCTGTTTCTCTGCATGTCCTTTATTATTATTTATTTTTTTGTTATGCAGGTTTGTTTGAGCCTGGGGACATGAAGTATGAGTTAAATCGGAACAACAACTCTGATCCTTCAATTATAGAAATGACAGAAAAAGCTATCCAATTCCTCAGCAGAAACCCCAAAGGATTCTACCTCTTTGTTGAAGATAAGTTCTCCTTCTCTGTTTTCATTTTATCTGTACAATGAAGAATTCACAAGTTTTGTTTTAAGACTCTTCCAGTTTTTTTTTTAAACATTTTTAAACAAGTTTAGGGACTGCTACAGTCCTGGTTCCATAGTTCACAGCAGGAACCACAGTACAGGTAGACGAGAAGTCCTGTAGTGCCTCAAATTGCATTAGACAATACTAAAACCCTTCCAATTTCCATGTAATCTACCTTCTACTTCATCCTTATTACACCCTTGACTGGTTTATTGCTTTATAGGGAGATATGTAAGGTAGGGATAACAAAGAGCACTTAGGTTTCTAGTAGAACAAGGTAGAAGCAAACCAATAATTGTTGATGGACGGTGCAAGGTAGAGAAGTGTACAAAACAAAGCTCTCTGCATATTTAAAATCACACATCCCAACTAGCTGTTTTAAGCTCAAACTCCCCCAAAGATATGTGTATACTATTGAACTACAACACACATAACTAAGAGTAGCAAGAAAATATTTATGTACAAAAGGAAACATGATGGTAGATAAAGGCCAAATGGCCCATCCAGTCTGCCCATCCGCAGTAACCATTATCTCTTTCTCTTTAAAAGATCCCACCTGACTATCCTCTCTGGTTTAGTGGTCAGAGCAGTCCCTGTGTGGTATGACCTAGTCTCTTAATTCTCTCCAAAAGTAAGACCCCCCTGACTAACAAGTGACATCCTCCATTACCTCCCAATGCAGGGTAAGGTCAGACTGGGAGCAGGGATTCCAGCCTATTCCTCGGTCTAATGAGAGACAGCACATTCTAGTGATCTGCTACAGTGGTCTCAGATTAAGAGCTGAACTTGGTCCAAGGCCTCCAGCTTAAGAGCAGCACTTGCACCTTCCTAAGCCTTCCCTTCCCTTCCTCTGCTCCTTTCTCAATGTGGGAGTTAGCTTATAAGAACATAAGAAGTTGCCTCCGCTGGGGCAGACCAGAGGTCCATCTTGCCCAGCGGTCCGCACCCGCGGTGGCCCCTCAGGCCTAATTGCCTGAACAGTGCCCCTGACTAACTTTGTAGCTGCCTCTAATCCTATCCCTATAACCTACCTCTACACCCCTCTCTTCCCTAAGGCAGACCAAAGGCAAGAAACCTGTTGTTCTCTGCTCCTCCTGCAAGCGCACTGGTTGAACATTCAGTAGGCTGGGAAAAGGAGTTGAGCGGCCTCCATTTTGGGGTGTAAGGGCAGTTGTTGTCATCATCTTGTGTTTTCATCTTCTATCTGTAATTTTTGCTCCATACCTAGGGACGTGTATTTGTTTGAAATATTGGTTGATGTCATTTTTCTTTGAAATGACAGGAAACCCCCCACCACCACCAATTAGTTTGTTTGTGCTGTATTATAAATAGCGTACCCTTTTTTTCCTGCAGCATTACTCATGGCATTTAACAAAAACCTACCCCACCCCAAAAACCCACCCCACCCGAATTCCTGTAAACAGGTGGGAAACTAAAAGAAATGAAATGTTTGGGCTGGCCATCCCTTTAGTGCACCATCCACCCCTCAGCCATTTGCTTAGCTCCTCAGCCTTCTAATGTTATCTTCATTCTAGAGTAACAGAGAAAACGATGACAGAAAAAACCAGCCTGTCCCAGCCAGTCTGCTCATTTTAGTTGGATAAGTGTATAAATTCCTACAATCAACTTGTCACCAGTGCCCCACCCCCTTTAAACCCCTTTCTTTGGTTAAAGTGTTGACCTTCACCGGGAAGCCATTTTTAGTCTTGTCATCTTTCTCAATGATTCTTACAAGACCAACACTAAATCCAGGTCTTCCTCCATGTTTTATTAACACATTTTCTCCTGATTCGCACAGATACCAAAACCAGTGAAACCGTTATCTGAGACATCCAGGACCTCTTTGCTCATTAATATTTTGGATTTAACCATGATCACTCCATGTATGCAAATCCATTCTTGGAGTCTTGCCACTGCTGTTTGGGTCACAATGTTCAGTGCAGATTACCCCAATGCTTGATTGATAAATTTCTGATTTATCTTTACGAGGCAGAATTGACCATGGCCACCATGATGGGAAAGCAAAGCAAGCTCTGACGGAAGGTGTCATGTTTGACCGAGCCGTCAAGAAAGCTGGTGAGATGACCGAGGAGTCGGAGACATTGACTGTGGTCACTGCCGACCACTCTCATGTTTTCAGTTTTGGTGGATACACCTATCGTGGCAACTCCATCTTTGGTAAGTGACATCTGGCATGAATTCCCAGAAACTATCCTCATAATATTTGTGCTACATATTTAAACAATAACGACCCTCAATGCAGTTAATACGCTGGAGTTGAGGTTTTGCTGAGGAAGACAAGGAAACCGAGGTAAATACTGTACTGCTAATAGACAACTCTGTTGGGAAATATTAAATTGAAATAAACTTCAATTTAATTCTTGATGGATCAATCTCTATATCGTGACAGTTACTAGTCAAACATTCCAGCTGAGGAATTTTCCCAATGTGTTTATGTTCTGGATATATATATTTTTTTTAGGATACTTGATGTTTTACTTTTAGAGACCAGCAAACTATTTTTAAAATATGAATGTTGAATGAAAAGTGAGCCAAAAAATGTAAAGATTGTCGACTAGGAAGGGCTGATTTGTTTGAACAAAATGCAATTGATGACCCAGGATAGTCTTCTAAAGGGAAGCTGCTGACACAGTTGGCATTTCAAAGGACTAAGTGGGTTACATGGTTCATAGTCATTCGCATGCGAGACTTCAGCACGCCAACATTGCAGCGCCGACAATTTGGCGCAAGACACCAGCACGCCGCAGGGTGTGAGTGGGGAAACTCCCCCCAGTTTACTTCATACTCTTCGCACTGCTGTTGGGGGGGGGGGGTTGGAACCCTCCATTATAGAGTAAACTTAACTTTTTCCCCAGGAAGTGATGTCAGAGGGAGAGCCAACACCAGCGTGGACAGCAAGTTGGAGACGCTGCTTGCTGTCGGGAAAGGGGCCGGGACACATGCACAACAGGGGGCAGGGAAGGAGGGAGGGGTTTCAGAAGAGGGTGAAGGGGGGTGCCACCGCCCCAGGTGCCTTTCACCGTCACTACGCCAGTGCCTGGGGAATAGGGTTCAATTCCCACTGCAGCTTCTTGTGACTCTGGACAAGTCACGTAACCCTTCATTGCCCCAGGTACAAAAAACTTAGACTGAGAGCTCACTAGGGAGAGAGGAAGTCCCTGTCCAGCACTGCGTACATGGAGTAGCGCTATAGGAATGATTAGTTGTAGTAGATAGTTGCAACCAATGCAATTAGTGGAGAAGTCAAACTAATAGAAAACGAAGGAATATATTTTCTGACTGCTCACAGTAGTGGAAAGAGTATGTAGACAGAGTTTCAAAGTGCAAACGCTCGGTTTGAAAATTAGCTTAGTGAAAGTTATATGACCACCTTTTCCAGTATATAATGCAAACATACGGTATGTGCCTAGTTCCAAACCTCAGTCCCGCTCTACCTCCAGAAACACCTCCCCCTACAGCCAGTGAAAGTCCTTGCCCCGGCCATGCACCATTCCCCAGAGAAATGGCAGAAATTATGGAGGGAATTGAAAGGCTGGAAATAAGAGAGTCTGATATCATAAGAACATAAGAATTGCCACTGCTGGATCAGACCAGTGGCCAATTGTGCTCCTGCGGTGGCCCTTAGGTCAAAGACCAGGGCCCTAACTGAGACTAGCCCTACCTGCGTACGCTCCGGTTCAGCAGAAACTTGTCTAACTTTGTCTTGAATCCCTGGAGGGTGTTTTCCCCTATAACAGCCTTCGGAAGAGCGTTCCAGTTTTCTACCACTCTCTGGGTGAAGAAGAACTTCCTTACGTTTGTACGGAATCCGTCCCCTTTTAACTTCAGAGAGTGCCCTCTCGTTCTCCCTACCTTATAGAAACTGGGGGATATTTCTGCTCTGCTTCTTTCTGGATGACTTGCAGATGCAATCCATGCAGGAATGGATCATCCTTAGGTTAGTGCCCACCTCTTCCCTCTCCCAGTCAGCAGTTTTGATGCTTTTAGTTCTGCTGTTACATTTCTTATGTGTGAACTGTAGGGCTGACGTTCTCTTTGCAGATGGGTTTCTTGCGTTATTTCATGTTGGTTTATATGAAGTTGGTTTGATGTTATTCTTGACTCTTATCTAACCTTTGGAGCACAAACTGATTTCTTTAGATTGAGACAATAGAACAATAAGACCTATCTTAAGCCAGACCCACTTTAGAATAGTCACACAGACGGTCTTACACCCATATCTGGACTATTGTTAGGTTGCCATTGACTTGTGTTTGAGTCCCAGCGACTTGATGATATACAGAAGTAGATTGCTGGGCCTTTCTTCTGCGCAGTAGACATTCAATGTTGTCGCGTCAAACACGATCTTCTGCCTCCAACACTGCCCAGATGGGTGGTACATCGTTAGTCTGACATCTCTGCTGAAACCTGTCCGCCTGCTGGTAATGAAACTACCGATGGCATAGCTTTCAGCCCCAGTGGCACGACAAGCCCATGTGCCATGACTGGAGATGTGGACTATTGCAACTCCTTATACAGAGAATGAACATGCGAGATTACAGCAGCTAGACTGATCTTTTGTTTGGGAAAATTTGAGAGGGTCAGTTCTTTATTGGCAGAGCTACACTGGTGAAAAGGAGAATTCAAGATTGCTTGCTGGTGTGTTGTAATATTTTTATGTTGTATCGAATGCTTATTATGTACGTAAGGTTGTAATCTGCCTTGTTAAAGGCAGACTATAAATAATAAACTATAACCCATATGGTCTATAAAGCCATATTCGAGAAGGACGAGGTGCTTTAAGCTGACTCAAGTAATCCACCAGAAAAAACTTCCAAGTCCCCAAAATCTGGAACAGCCTACCACACTACCTACTATTATGAATGATTTCTATAGCGTTACCAGATGTATGCAGTGCTGTACAGAGTCACAAAGGAGATGGTCCCTGCTCGAAAGAGCTTACAATCTAAACAGACAAACAGGATGCCAGGTTGGGGACACGAGGGGGGGGATGATTAATTTGCTAGCTAGGATGGTGAGCAGTGGGCAGAGGGGAGTAAGGGTATGGATTGAAGGCTATATCAAAAGGTGGGTTTTCAGTCTGCTTTTAAACAAGGGAAGGGGCTTGGTGGACAAACTCGGGTAATTTATTCCAGGCATAGGGGGCAGTTAGATGAAAGGAACGAAGTCTGGAATTGGCATGGAGAAGGGAATAGATAAAAGTTCTCGGGAGGGTGTATAAGGAGAGAGAAGGGGCTGCGGCATGAACACACTTGTAGGTTAGTGATAGGAGTTTGAACTGTATGCGGAGGCAGATAGGGAGTCAGTGGAGTGATAAGGTGAGCGTAGCAAGGTTGATAAGTCATGCAGCCGAATCTTCTCACTGTAGTTCTCCTGGCTTCAAACCTACAAATCTTCAATGAATGCTCAGAATTCTTCTTGTAAACCGCAGTGGATCCTTGTTGAGTCTTTAGGGCATAGTATTGGATGGTTATTGTCTTCACTGCATTGGGTGTTTTTTGTCTTCATGTTTATAGGTCTGGCGCCAAAACTGGCAATGGATGGCAAGGTGTACACTTCCATTCTCTATGGCAACGGACCCGGATACTTTAACGATAGCCGTCCAAATGTCAGCAGCATAATCAGTGGTAAGATCAGTGACGTAGCGAGGGTGAGATGGCGCCTTCCCTACCCCCCACCTGCCGCACGCCCCTTCCCTTCCCCCGTTCCCCTTTAATGTTTGCGGCGTGAGCTGCAACCTCAACCTGCTGATCACATCAGCATCGGCCTTTCCTTTGACATCACTTCCTAGGTGCGGGCCCAGGAAGTGATGTCAGAAGAAGAGCCAGGTTGAAGTTGCTGTTCGTGCCATGAATGTTAAAGAGTGACGGGGTAGGGGAGGAGGGCAGATGCCGGCGCCCTTAAGAAAGACCATCCCCCACCTTACTAGTTCATTGGGTAAGATCCCGGCATTCTGACTCCCCAGGTGCCTGAAAAGCGTTGCCAGACCTGTCCTGGTGACTCCACAAGTTGTGTTTTCAGGAAATCGGAGCAATTTGTGAATGAGAGACACTGGAAGGCTGTGGCCATTTACACGTAGGCTCCCTGGCAGACTTCTAGATATCTGCTTCTTAAATAGCCAGGTCTATGTGGAGTGGCCTAGTGGTTAAAGCAGCTGGCTCGGAATCTTGCGTACTCTGAGATAATGGAATGTTGCTACTCCTTGGGTTTTGGCCAGGTACTAGGGACCTGGATTGGCCACCATTGGTCCTTGCCCCAGATGACATCAAGCACTCCCTCTCCCTGTCTCTAGTAAACCCTCTACCCCTCTCTATCACCAGACCCCTCTGCAAGAACTCCCTCCCCTGACCTTCTATCATACTTGTATCCCCTTGAAGTGGAGCATGTGAGCCGTGACTGTTACATTTTACATTAGACTATAAAAACTTAAATGAAATCAATTACCTGATGTATGATGGGTTCTTGTTGTGCTTTACACAGAAATGCATTGCTGATACTGTTTTTAGAACTTGTTACTCATATGAAAAAATATTTGCCTGCACCCGGCCACTCCTTGGAGGGAGCATTTTGCCTCTCCACCCCTAGATGACAGCATGCATTCCCACACCCATGCTCTAAAATTGTTGGCACTTTTTTGGCTTCTCACTGTTTCCAGCTCCTTTAGGGGCTGTGAATTTGCATCAAGGCTTGAAAGCTCCAGAAGTCTGACCAGCCACTTGGGGGCGACATGCCCTGGCCCTGCCCACTCTACCTCATGGCTCCACCCCTGACACATCTCAGTCCCATAACCATTCCAGAAAATACTTTATTTACATCGTTGATAGCAGGGATGAGCAAGAGGAGGTTTTTCAGTTTACACCCCATATTTAGTATATATTCCTTATAAGGGCATAAGGACGAGGGGGTATTGACCACCTCACTTCAAACTTAAATCCTCGGTGGAGATGCCCAAGCCCCACCAGCCAAAGAGATCCACTGTCCAAGCCCCCTGCCACGCTGTTTGAGAAGTGTAAATTCAAAATAATGATCAGAGAGGTGTAGCCCTGCCAAAGACCGAAGTCCGTGTAGCAAGAACCACCACCCAATCATTGCATACATGACATGGTGAAAGCCCATGAAAATTGTGTTTTCTGATACTTGGAATTGTAATCAAATTAACTTAAGAATCCTGACGCAGACCTTATTTCGATGTCTGTTTCAAGGAACCCAAATAACAATGCTGAATGGTTCGCTCAAAACGAGATAGGACGGTGAGTCCAATTGCCAAGTGCCACCCTAGTAACTGTCTTTCTTCCGTGGTCGCATTCAGCATTGTTAGTTGGGTTCTGTGAAACGTGGTCCACGTCGAGACCCTTAAGGATTCTTAAGTTAATTTGATTACAATTCCGAGTATCAGAAACCACAATTTTCATGGGCTTTTCACCATGTCACATATGTAATGATTGGGTGGTGGGTCTTGCTACACGGACTTCGGTCTTTGGCAGGGCTACACCTCTCTGAGCACGTTACAAGTTAGTTATTCTTACCTCATGGTTATAAATTGAGATCTTGTTCCCTGATTCTATTTGACTTTTGCTGTTTGAGTAGTACAGAAGTCACTTTTGTGCTTTAGCTATTGATGCCGGCACTCCCATGTATGCTCAGTTTAGGCATTTAAAAATGGAAAACAAGATATCTTTTTATTAGACCAGCTTAATACCTTTGTTAATTAGCTTTCAGAGACCATGTCAGGTCAGGACAGCATCCTCTCCTCATCAGAGAAAGGAAAAGTTGGTCTCTGAAAATGTATTAAAATTAGTCCCTTCCACCCCATGGTTCTTTAGTTTCCGAAGTAGGCATTCAAGGGGTACCTTGTCAAAGGCTTTTTGGAAGTCTAAGTATACAATGTCTATGGGGTCCCCTTTGTCCATCCATTTGTTAATTCCTTCGAAGAAGTGCAATAAGTTCGTCAGGCAAAATCTTCCCTTGCAGAAGCCATGTTGGCTTGTTTTCATAAGTTTATGCCTCCCTAGATGCTCCTCGATGCTATCTTTTATGAGCGCTTCCGCCATTTTCCCCGGAACCGAGGTCAGACTTACCGGTCTGTAGTTCCCGGGTCACCTCTCGATCCCTTTTTAAAGATGGGTGTAACATTGGCTATCTTCCAATCCTCCGGGATCACGCCTGTTTTCAGGGATAGTTCCGCTATTTCCTCCTTTAGTTCTTTCAATACTCTAGGGTGGATTCTGTCCGGGCCTGGCGTTATCTCTCTTTTGGAACTCATTAGAGCCAGTTCTTCTATGATACTATTATTGAGACTAAATCTAGAACTTGGGAGAGATGAGAGATCCTGGCAATATGGAATATGAATGTAGGGATAAAGGGTGACATGACACCTAGCTAGGGACAGTTGGATGGATGGGAGATGAGATGCAGACTCTGGGGCTTTGGCTTTTGAATTTTGCTTTGCTTTCTTTCCAGAGGGGAAGGATTACCTACAGCAGGCAGTGGTGCCTCTGGACTCGGAGACTCATGGTGGTGAGGATGTGGTCATTTTTTCCAAAGGTCCCATGGCTCATCTCTTCCATGGAGTTCAAGAACAAACATACGTGGCTCACGTGATGGCGTATGCAGCCTGCCTAGAACCCTACAAAGACTGTCCACCCAACCGTAGCTCCCTCTTGTCCTGCAGCGGTCTTCTCGCCATCCTCACGACCTCGACCATCGTGCTGCTGACAAACTGACAACATAGGAGCCTGTATCATTCTCTTCTAGAGACCCAATGGAGCAGTGGAAGCTTTTACTTGATTGGATTGCATATTGCCTGAGGTGAAGGTCAGATAAATTATGTTTTATTATTTTAATGTTTATTGGGAGATTATAATTATGTTTGTATTTATGTAAACTGCTTAGGTTTAAGTGGATTAGAAATTTTTTTAAAATAAATAAATAATATCGTAATATATTCTTTGTAGAAGACCAGTTCAGATTTTGCAGACCATCCATCTGCCTATAGTTTTGAACACTGATAGGGATGTCAGCCTCATTCGCTCATGTTTTCTTTGCTTGTGCCTGGACGGTTGAGCTGCCATCCCATGATATAATACATCACACCCTGACAGTGCCACAATTAGAGCTCTGGACGCATTGATTACGAATGTGATAATGAATTGTCCTTTCACTGTCAGACCATGATTAGAAAAAAAAATCTGTATATAGCTCCTGATGACGGAATAAATATATGACGATGAGATATTACTAGTAACCATGTTTTATTTTGTTACGATGACAGTGCTTTGCATTGGAGAAGGGTTGCTGATTTATTTCAGCCGGACAGGATTGAAATACATTTTGCTTGTTGGGAAATTTTGATCGATGTACTACAAAGGGAGGGGGGGGGGGACATTATTACTACAGTTTGCAAGACATTAATATTATAGAAGGCAGACATTTAGACCAGTATAAATAACACAGACACCTGTGTCTCGGCTGCTGATGAAAGCGAAACACAAATTCCTAACTCCAGGGCTGTCAACAGCGACTGGGCCAGGCTTGAACATGCAAAGTAAGGTCATGAATATTAATCAAAATAAACAAAAGCCAGACTGCCCATCTGGATCATTGCGCTTAGGATGCGTTTCATTATCCAAAGAACTAGAAGATGAAGTGGATCCTCTCTAGGTTCTCAGCTTATGGCAATACAGAGGCGCCATCTTGGCGTGATTATGATCTGTGCATTGCGGCCTAAACGGTGGTATTCAGTGGAAAGCTGCCGCCACGATAGCAGATAATCACCATAAACCCCTCAACTTGGTCTGTGGCTCTATGAATAATGAGGAATGGATCCAAATATTTAAGGCTCCTTTTACTAAGGTGCACTAGCGTGCACTAGCCCAAAAATGACCGTCTGCTTAAAAGGAGGCGTAGCGGCTAGCGCCCTAACGCACCTTTGTGAAAGGAGCCCTGAGTCTCAAGAAAACTGTTGGAAGCTATGATATCATCAGTGAATCAAGAAAATCAGACTAGGCAGTGCCTAGGGCAGCAGCTTAGGTAGGGGTGGAGGTAGAGGCAGGGGCGGGGTGCAAAGAGCAGCTGCACTCACATCAAAACAACAGCTCCAGACAGTGGCAGAAAAACTCAAAGAACCATCAGTGAATCCATTTACCCACAGGGGGGAGGGGCAATTGCAGCATGCGTGAGTGTGTGTTTGTGGAATCTATTAGACCCTTTTTCTTTTTCACTACAACAAATAAATGGCTGGGTGTGCAAAAAGAAAACCTAGAAACCTGATGGCAGATAAAGGCCAAATGGCCCATCCACAGTAACCATTATCTCTTTCTCTCTTCGAGAGATCCCACGTGTCTATTCCAAGCCCTCTTGAATTCAGACACAGTCTCTGTCTCCACCACCTCTTCCAGGAGACTGTTCCACGCATCTACCACATTTTTGGTGAAAAAGTATTTCCTTAGATGACTCCGGAGCCCATCACCTCTTAGCTTCATCCGTTGCAGCGTTTCCTTTCAAATGAAAGACTCGACTCCTGCGCATTTACGCCATGTAGCTATTTAAACATCTCTATCATATCTCACAAACAGACTAGTGATGGAGCAACAAATATTCTGGGCAAATCATGATGTAATTATGACGTCATCATTAATTGTTGGTCGACATGGAGGGGGGGGGGGGTTTGCTGGAAGAAAAGCACATAAAAATTTCCAAGACCAATGAAAAGTTTCATAAAATGTTTCCTACAAAAAAGTGGTCACAGGAGGACTGAAGGAGCTGATTTGCAAAATCACATTTATTCACAAGAAGCTAATGAGTTCCTGAAGAAATGGTAACATGTGGCCCAGCATGTCATTGACTGCTTTTAAGCAGTAGGTTTAAGCGACCTCATGCAAGCAAGTCAGTAAATGGTGGACATTTGAACATGCATTTTACACCAGCAGTGTAAATTGATTTTGAACACAACCAGTTCATATCATTCACATTCATCATTTTCATTTGATCATGTGATGTTTCAAAGTGCCTTTATGATGTGAAGTTTGTAAAGAATATTCTAAGTAATACATTTAAAACAAATTGGAGAAAATATTTCTTCACTCAATGTGTAATTAAACTCTGGAAATCGTTGCCAGAGATTGTGGTGAAAGTGGTTAGCTTAACAGGGTTTAAACAAGGTTTGGATCTTTTCCTAAAAGAAAAGTCCATAAGCCATTATTAAGGTAGACTTGGGAAAATCCACTTCTTATTCCTAGGACACAAAATCTGTTTTACTGTTCGGGATCTTGCCATGTACTTGTGACCTGGGTTGGCCACCGTTTGGGCTCGATGTATCTTCAGTCTGTCCCTGTATAGCAACTCTGATGATCTTAAGTTTGTGCATGATCAATTAAAAGTCTATCATAGGCCAATTTGTGAGCCACGTTTTATTATCACACACTCAGCCATGTTATAGAGAAAAATAAAGGTGTCCTGTTATTTTGTGTATAGAAGCAAGATTTAATATTTCAAAGTATAATGTTCAGTTCTGAGATCTGACATGATAGTTCTGGGACGGTTGAGTTGAGTTATCAGAGTCATAGGGGTAGGAAGCTAGCGAGGGACCTGCGAGTTAACTGAGATGGTACAAGGACACCTTGTACCTTTCCAGGGGAGACCTGGGAGATCCTGAAGGCCTCTACAGCTGCTTTGGTTTGGTTCCCTATAACCAAATACAAGTGTAAAAAGTAACAGATTGTATTCTGGAAATTTTTTAAGGGTTTCTGAAACTCTCCATAGGATAGAGCTGAGTAAATGTCACTTGAGGAATCTCTCTAGTGCTCTGCCAAGGGTTCAGTGACAGAATTTTATACAGCACCTACCAAAATACTGGCATTTTTGCAGTGCGTATCTGCTGAACACCTGAGGGAGTCACCGGCAGGAAGGAGGTACAGATTTCTCTGTAGTTTCCTTTCATTATTTCCAAATGTTCGTGTCAAAAACTCTCTCTGAATTTGAGCCCACACTCGGCTCTCTGAGGACCATGAAAGTGCCATGAACTTTTTTTCTGATGAGATGGATTCAGCCTGTGATCAAAATCCCACATACAAAATGAAAGGGATGTTTTGACTCCCCAGACCCTCTATTCTTATTAAGACATAAGAGAATCTTAACAAAGGCTTTATATTGGGGCGAAGGCTTCGGTAAACTAAAGTGCACCTTTCTATCACCTTGATCTGGGACCCTTGACATAAGCTTTACAGCTTGATCGGGAACAGGGGGACCGAGGAGGACCCTCTGTCATTCTGTCACATTGTACGTGATAACATCGTAGAAGATGGCAGGGAAAAAAAAATATCAATCTGACCCATCCACTGCACTGTCCATTTTCCCATTAGAGAGTGAAGAAAAAGCAGAAGGGTCGAGAAACACGTTGCCCGTTCATACCCACCATAATGCAATCAAGACAGTAAAACATGAGAGCAAAGCAGTGAGCTCCCCATGCAAATGGTCCCCCGTAGGGCACTAGCACGGCAGGTCCTCATCTGCTCTGTTTTCATCTGCACACACAGCTCATTTTCCGTTTTATTAGAGTTCATTAGATCTGAGCAACATAACCACTATAATACATCATAACATCTAGCAGCATCTTTTCATCCCAGCAGACAAAAGTGTAACCCTGCTGGGCATCCTACCAAGGGCAGGAAAAGTTCTGCCCTTTAATTTGGAGGCGTCTCCTTCCTGTTGGCCTCTTCTCTCCCCACTGCTTGACCTGGCCAATCAGATAACCACACACCGTGAATGTGGCTAGCTGATAGGTAGAATTTAGTGTCCGTCTCAGGTCGACAGAGTGAAAGATACACAGCCATAAGTGGCTTGGATAGGGTCTTTAACTCACAGCTCTGTGCTCTTCACAGTCCTGGACACACCACTGGGGCGGGGCTACTGCTTCACCTTCCCATAATCCTTTGCTGTTTCCAGCAGCAAAAAGACTCACTACTAGATTTGAAATGCCTTGCTGGAAGATTTTTGATTGGAGTCCATCCAGATCCAATCCTAGGCTCTTCCAGAGTCTTAGCAGCTGAACACTTGGAATGATTCCCCTTGATCGGAAGGACATGCAACCTGTCTGAATTTTGCTCTCTGTTCCAGCTGTCTCAAACCTGGTGATGTCTCTCTTAAGTCAAGAGCTGACGTCTTGAAAAACCGGCAGAACAAAGCTGTGATTTTTTTTTTTTGTTTGTTTGTTTTTTGTTACAAGGAACAAGAAAAGATAGAATGAATGTAGACAGGAAATAGCCTTGGCAGGACAGGCCCTGGAGTCACCAGACAGAACACTTATGCACAGGGTTCATGGGGGAGTTTGTCGGACAATGAAAGACTCTTCCAAACTCTTGGAACTGTGAAACACTGCCGATGACCCTGAGAGAGATGGAAAAGAGAATAGCATTCAGAGGGCGGGTGAGCAGGTCTGACTAAACATTTGATCCTGTTATTGACACTCCCTCCCCAAGTGATTGCTGAGGTACCTGTAATGCTCTGGGGCATGTTTGTCAGTGAGAACTTGTAGGTAAATACTCTGTGATCTTCGTTTGATGCACCAGTTCTGGAGAAGAAGAAGGAGGAGGAGAGAGGGTTGATTAGAGGTGGAAAGTTCCCAGGCTTAAATTTCTCTAGTGAGAAAGAGGGTCAGAGAGAAGGCTAGAATCCAATCCAAAGTTACAAAAAAAGCAGACCCAGCTTTGCCACTAGAGGGCACCAACTCTCCAGCCCAGATACCCATCAGCAGAGCCTCTAAACCTAGAACAAAGGTTCCCTGCCATTTTCTGGTTGTTCATCACATCAGCACTGGGTTCACTTTGTCACAGCACATCATTACCTTCCATCCCCTTCTCTTTCCAACCTCCCACTGCCCTAGAACCACCACCTGGTATCATCACCTTCCCTTCCCCTACTCCATCTTGTCAGGCTTCATATCTTGCTCTTCCCACAATCTTGTCTCTCTCCTCTCCCGAGAAAACATTAACTTTCTGCCCTCCAGCTGCCTGCCAGTGGTTCTTGGCTGGTGCAGGGGCCAGGAGGAAGATCAAGTTTGCTGCTAGCAATGGCATGGAGGAGTAGCGAATGATTAATGCAGTGGCCTGGGAACCTGGGGAATGGGGTTCAATCCCCACTGCACTTCCTTGTGACTCTGGGTATGTCGCCTAACCCTCCATCGCCCCAGATACAAAGATTGTGAGTTCACTAGGGACAGAGAAAGGAATGCTGATTATTTGAACTCTGATTATTTGGATGTCCAGTTATTTGGACTGGTGCTGGAGTTTATACTGTGTTTAAATTTGGAAGTACACTGTTCTGGGCTGTATTCTGGAAATTAGAAGCAGATTATTTTAAAAAATACAGTACAATACAAAGATGATGCAGAAGATTCGACAAAACAGGGCGCTATTGAAATATCCTACATTAGCTGTACTGCAGTGACATAACTATGGGTGGACACAGGAAATGATGTCAGCAAAAGTGGGGACAAGGCTGAGGAAAGCCCTGCCTTTTCCTCTCACCTCCCAGTGCCCACCTCTCATGTGAAAAGATTTCTACAGTACAGTGCTGTGTTTCTTTCTAACAAGAAGAAAATTAAAATGCTGTCAAAGTGAAAAAAGCTTGTTCTGTCATTAAAAAGCAGAATTGACAAGGGAAGAAGTTAAAAAAAAAATGGAGTGTCAGGGAAAAAATTGGCAGAAGAATATGGCTTAAGAACCTGAACAATATCCAACCTAAAAGACAGAGATGCTGTTGTCAACTACGTTTCAGCTCTTGTTCCAGAAAACCCATGGAAAGATCAACTAAAGCTCTATCGATGGTTTTATAAAACGAGATAATTGGGCCATCTGATTTCTGGGCTGATATTAGCTGAAAAGGCAGTTTTTCAATCAGCAACTTTGTGGGGATTCTGAATTCAAATCCAGTACTGGATTAAACATCGCCATGGAATGAAGCTCTTGGTCTCTGGCAAGGGTGGTTCGTGCATCTTCCATTGAGGGATCTCCGGGGGCCTGGCTTCTTTTCTCGGACTGCTGTCGTCAACTATTTGGACTCCTTCTGTTTGGGTGGACTTGCAAAGCTGTCTCAAGTGGTCTCTGATCTCCATTAGGCAGAGGTTGACTTCATCTTCAAAGACTTTATTTTATTTTCTTCTCTTTTTTATTTAACTGAATCTAGGACATAGTTCCAGCCAATGGGTCTGACCTGAACCACTTATGATAATATATACATCCATAGTCTGTTATTGAGAAAAACATGGGAGAAGCCACTGCTTGCCCTGGATCGGTAGCATGGAATGTTGCTACTCTGGGGATTCTGGAATCTTGTTACTCTTTGGGGATTCCGCATGGAATGTTGCACTCTTTGGGGTCCCGGAATCTTGCTTACTCTGAGATAATAGAATGTTGCTATTCCTTGGGTTTTGGCCAGTAGTGACCTGGATTGGCCACAGTGAGAAGGGGCTACTTTGCTTGATGGAGCAGTGGTCTGACCCAGTAAGGCTATTCTTATGTTCTTATCGCTTTATCTTATCTCTAGCTTTCCTATCTCTAATGGAGTTCCTCTCTGCTTAGATCTGTAATATGCTTAAGCGGTCTATGAAATGTTAATAAAACATAGACATTAAAGTTCACAGTGAAAAACGTTCTGAAAATTGTCCAGTGGCTAATGACTTTCTTATACAATTTAATGACTATCAAAACTATGATCCCGATCACTGGTGTAATAAAGGGGAGGGATGAGGTGGGGGGCAGTCCACCCTGGGCGCCATCTTTGTATGGGCATGGCATCCATCTCCCCCACTGGCATGCCACTTCCCTTCCCCCCCATATCTCTGTAACGTTTCTGGTGTAAGTAGCAACCCCCAACTTGGCGTCGCGCCTGCGTCAGCTCTTCTTCTGATGTCACTTCCTGGAGCCCCCGCAGACTCGACAGCAGGTTGAGGGTTGCTGTTCATGCCAGGAATGAAATGGTACGAGGGAAGGGAAGTGGTGCACATGCTTGGCAGTGGAGGGGGTGGGGATGGGGGTGCCTCTCGCCCTCGTTACTCCACTGATCCCGATTGTATTTATAATGCAGACGAAATGGGTCTGAACTGGAAATCACTCTCCAGTAAATCTCTGGTTAGTTGTAATGAGCAAATCAGCTCCAAAAGAACGTGTCACGTTGGTGGGGTAAATGCAACCAGAAGTTAAACGCTGGTGCTGTTCTAGAGTCGCCAAAAGAAAGCCTGGATGAATTGTGACGTTTTCCTCAACTGGTACCATAATCGCTTGATACCAGACGTGAAAAGTCATTTTATTGTTTGACGACAGAATGGGATTGAAATACACAAAAAGTTAATAACACCCACTAAGAAGTGTAGACGCCAACAAAACTGGGATGAATAATTGTTTCTTTTGTAGGAATGCTGGCTGTGTGAAACGACCCCTGAGGCAGGCCAAGAGCCGAAACACTGGCAGTGTCTGGCCTCTCGCAGAATAAAGAATTATTCATTCCAGTTCTGTTGGCGTCCACACTTCTTTGTGGGCATTGTTGGACAATGCACCATCACATCTTATGGCTGAAAGCTTAGAGCCAAAGGAAGGTGGATTCAAAGTGCGTTTTCTGCCTCCAAATGTGACATCTTTAATGCAGCCAATGGATCAAGGACTTATCGTATGCCTGAAATGACTTTACAGGAAACAATTGTTACAAAAACTTCCATTGTTTGATGTTGATGACGTATGTGGCATGATCCAAGAACTGAATATAAAAGATTGTTCGTACTTGGTCGCTGATGCTTGGAATTTAGTTAAAAAACAAATCCTAAAGAATGCGTGGAAGATTATTCTAAACAAGTCAGAAAGACATAGAGAAGGAGAAGAGGATGATGATGTTCTTCAGGTTCCTGGCTGTTCTGATTGCGACGTAGAGTATGTCAGTGACTAGATAGGCAGCGATGCTAATGATCCTCTAGGGCAGGGGTGTCCAATGTCGGTCCTCGAGGGCCGCAATCCAGTCGGGTTTTCGGGATTTCCCCAATGAATATGCATGAGATCTATTTGCATGCACTGCTTTCAATGCATATTCATTGGGGAAATCCTGAAAACCCGACTGGATTGCGGCCCTCGAGGACCGACTTCGACACCCCTGCTCTAGGGTATCAGATCATAACACAAGATTAAATTGTGGAATCAGTACAAGACAAGGAACACGAGGAATCAGAAACTGATGTGGGACCAACAGCAATGGCTTGATGGGAAAAGCAGGGAACAAAGCCGTGTGACCCAGTTCCTTTGTATGAAAAGCCCATGTGATTTTGCAGCAGAGAAAGGAAAATCAGCCCTGAAGCAATTAAGAATTATTTCCTTTTTAAAACACAAATTAAGTAGTATGCAGTACTGGACTATAATTTGGTATTTTCCCCTTTAAGGTTGAAAATAAAAATGAACATTCAGCATGCAACGCTCAGAATGCTCTATTCAAAAAGGAATGTCCAAGGTTAGTCCAGTAATTTGTATGTACACGAAAAACTGCTTTGGTTATAGCACAGAAAGGAAGAATATCAAGAATCTAATAAACAGAAATGATCTTTTTTATCTGCCAGCTGCACAAATTTCAGAGCACAATAGTCAGGAACCTCAGCCCTAGAAAAGAGACAGTAACTGTTGATTTTCTTGGTTTGTGCTCCTGCTCAGCAGTTTGAAACTTGCTCTAATTCCACTTTGCTTGTGTTTGTTACCAAATGCCCAGTATGGAGGCATTTCAATAACGGGGTGCGTATGGGTTTTTTTTTTGCATCACGTGAGCGTGTAACTGTTCAGAATAATGTCACTTTTGCAGGTCAGTATACAGTTCTGCCTGCAGATGGCAGCAGAACACCAAAGCGCTATTCTGTAAGGGCGCATGTCAGTGGCATAGCACATATGTGTGCAAGGGAGCATTTGTGTGGATGTGACTACCACTTACACACACACCTTACACATTTTGTTACACACATTCTTGCTACATTTGGCAGTGCGCAATTACACTAGATCTATGTCTGGTAACGCTGTGCCGATACCGGGTACACTAATAAAGTATCACAGAATTTGGGGCATCTAGGTGCCATTACAGAATAAGCTTTCACCTTGCGGCAGCAATGAGTGGTCACTGCATACAGAATTAGCCATCTGTGTGGACCTGCGTCTCTCTCTCTCTAGAAGGGAGACGGGCTCTCCTGGCTCCATTTTCTCCTTTCTAAACTCTCCCTCCCATCTCCTCAGCTGATTTTGCTGTTTAAGAGCTTGTGACAGATGATGGAGAACACGCTGCATTAATTGCAGAGGCAGGCTGCTGGGAAGACAGCACTGACGCTGGCGGCAGAGTCTCTGCATCGATATGTCTGTCTGGGCACGAAGAGGCAAAACACAGGTAGCTTTGCCCACTCAGCTAACACAACTCTTGTCAGGGTGATAGGTGGGGGGAGGGGGGCAGTGCCAAGTTGCCTTCTCCTCCACTCTCACCTATTTCAGCCCTCCCTGACTCGTGCCTCTTTCATGGGCAGATCTTTGGGGCTTGTTACCTGTGCAAATGCAATAAAAAACAACTGCTCATGGGTGTACTTCAGCCGCTGCAGGGGGCGCTCCGGACCATGCTCCCTGACCCACTTCTGATAGGCCTAAAAAGGAAAGTGAAAATCTGGGGGTAAATGCAGAAAACACACTTGCCTAGGTCCATTTCTATTTAGTTTCTGCCTTTTGAAAGAATGCGCTCAAAGTGTTGTATGGCAAGAATGAATCAAACATAGGCAAAAGTCAATTATAGCAGTAAAAATATTCAAATTACAGTATAAAATATGGCAGAATGGTACTTTGTGTGTCTGCCTTGAAAATGAGCCCAAGGACGCAATAAAATATTTTAATAGTCAGCATAGGGTGCAAAGAAAGGTGGAACTTATCAAATCTCTGGTTGGGAGGGATGGGTCTATACCTTGAGCTTGTTTTCTGTATTGTGTACCTATTTCTGGGTTTTCTACTGAGCTCAATAAAAATATATTTGATCATAGAATCTCAGGGTTGTCTGACGTCGGCCCTCGAGGGCTGCAATCCAGTCAGGTTTTCAGGATTTCCACAATGAATTTCCATGAGATCTGTTTACATGCATTGCTTCTGTTGTATGCAAATAGATCTCATGCATATTCATTTGGGAAACCCTGAAAACTTGGCCTGGCGAAGGCTGAGGTTGGCCACCCTTGATATAGATAGATAATAGAGAGTAACAGAAAATAAGAGGATTGATTTGAGGAAAGTTGCACGTGAGGGCAGACATGTGCTTGAAAATGATCTCAGCTAGGGAAGGAGTGACTAAACATGTCCTCCAGTGCCACTCCTTGTACGAATGTGTATGTGACTAGCAAGTTAGCCATGTCTTCCATTAAAGGCCTTGTTGAAGAGCCAAGCTTTCACCTTATAGGGCACCTGAAGAAGACCATGGCCAGAGCAAACAGGCGTCCGCCCAAAGGGTCTCTCAATCTACTACACCCCAAATTATGCAGAGTCCTAGCATAGGAATTCTACGCTGTATGTTAGAGAGTTGCGCGGGGACAGAAATCCCACCCATCCCCGCCCGTCCCCACCAGGATCCTCTCCGTCCCCACCTGTCCCTGCCAGGATCCTCTCCGTCCCCACCCATCCTGGCAAGGAGTTACCTCCATCCCCGCCCTTCCCCATAAAAAGCAGCAATTACTTCTGACGGGATCATCAATTCCACAGTTTCTTTTGTGTTTGCGCTGCTGTTTTCCTTGTGGAATCTTTTTGGTGAAACTTTTTTTGTTCTCTGTTCAGGTAATTAACTTATAAACCCCCTCTTTTACTAAGGCTGACGTATCCATTATATTATATGGACGAACCCTGCTTCCAAAGCCTTCCATCCCCGTGGGAGTCCCGTTGGCTAGAGGGGGGTCCCCGTGGGAGTCCCGTGGGCCAGAGGGGATCCCCGTGGGAGTCCTGTGAGTTAGGGGGGGATTCCCGCGATCCCCATTCCCATGCAGACCTCTACTGTATGTGTCCAATTTAGAGCTTGCACCATGTCTTACCCAGTACAATGCACCAGTTCCAGATTCTTCCCTTACAAATGGGGATGATGCTGGAGGACCTGACTGGACTAGCACAAAAACAATTTCTTTTTAGCTCTGTAATTCATCAAGTTGTTAGGACTCAAACATGAGTCGATGGCATCTAACCAACCAACCAACCTTACGAATACTGCTTAGCTATTTTAATTAGGATTGAATCGGGACGTGTAAGTTTGTCTCTCCAGCATCTGTGTAGTAGGTCTTTTCTGTCAATAACGAGGTCTTTTCTTTTAAACGCGATGTATTTTTATATTGTAAACCACCCTGATCCGAGAAGGTTGGGCGATATATCAAGTTTCTTTAACTAGGAGGAAACAGCTGCTATTAGGAGATACTTCCTTCAACAATCATTGGATGCTTTTTGTCTTGTGGGTCGGGGATTGTATGTTGTTGAACCTAAAAGCTGGATCTGGATTTTAGATGAATTTTTCACTTTTTTCTCAAATACAAGTTCAAAGCAAGTTACATTCAAATTCTACCTGAGGCAATCAAGGGTGGTGTGATCGTTTGCGGACACAGAACATCAGTAGAGACACGTGATTTCAATCCTTTCTTCCCCGAATCACAACCCATTTCTCTAGCTGCTAAGCTGATTCTCCTACTGATACCTCTGTTATAGAGAAGCAAGAGTGGAGGAGGGGCCCAATGATTACAGCAGCTGCCTGAAAGTCCTAGCAAAGCTCGGATTCAAACCCCACTGCTATGCCCTGTAACCTTGGGCAAGTCACGTGACTCTCAATCACCAAGGCACATCTTAGACCAAAGCCCACTTGGGCAAGGAACTAACTTATGTACCCGAACGTAGCTCACCTTGAACGCAGGTTTGCAAAGGAGACTGATTAAATGCAAAATTAATGATTGAAGCCCCTCATCTCTATGTGGGATTCTGGGCTGCTCTTCCCAGTAGTGGTGGTATCTTGGGATTTCTGTGCCTTTTCTCCTGCTTGCGCTGATCGCTTCCCTGACTTGTTTATCTACACTTCTCCTTTAAGAAGAATTTATTACCCAGCTACACCTGCAAGCATCCAGGTACTGCCATGAGAGTCCATAATGCTTCTAGAGAGGCAGCGGATGCCAGCATTGGAAGGCACTTACGTAGTATGCCAGCTTCAGGCCCCCCAGGTCAGCTATATTTTCCCCCAGGGTGAGTCTTCCGTTAACCTGTGGAAAAACAAAGAAGTCAACAGAAGTCACCCCATTACAATGTCCATGCTTATTGGCTAACCTTGAGCAGAGAGCTCCAGGTCATTGCTTTTCTGGGTGGCCTTCCTAAGACATTAAATCAACAGATACAACTTGCAAAGAATCAGCTGCCCAGTTTCTGAAGGGGAATCCAAGACATGAAAGGTTTAACTCCAATTCTGAGAGAGTTTCATTGGCTTTCAATACAATTGAGGGTGAAGTAAACTTTTTTAACCCTGAGTTCAAGTCTGGGCTAAGGGTAGGAAAAATAACCTGGATATGCCCCAGGAAGGACCTTGAGATCTAGTCCAGATCTTCTGTTGAAGGTACTCGCTTTCAAGGGTTGGAGCTAGGATGCTTTTTGTTATGGTCCCTGGAGATCTTAAGCAAGAAATGGAAAACATGGTGGCTCTTGGATTAAAGAGCAGCTATGGAGATTTTATCTTCTTTATGAATTTATTGTGTATTTTTTTTAATGTAAAATGCTTTGGCTGAAATTTCTATGGAAGCTGCTTTGGATACCTTCCCAGATATTCAACCAGTGCTGGCCAACCTTTTTTTTAATGCTCACCGTTACTGGTAGGCACTGGTACTGAATATTGGGGACTCATTTCTGTAGGGATGACTGCCAGGTCCAGGCCACTTTTCACCTGGGGCCCACATAAGACATTTGTGGCACTTGGCTGCATAACTTGCTTTTTTTACTTCTCCCTCCGAAGCTGTCTTCCCTACACCGGCCCACTTCCAATTGAAGCTCTAATCCCCAACATCCCTCCATCAGGTCTAGGTAGACCCCCCCGGCCTACTTGTATCATTGGCAGTCCAGTGGGGCAGGAGGGAAGCCCACTAGATCCAAATGGCTGCTGTGACCCGTCATGTAAACTTGTGGTCCTTGTAAAGGACTGGATAAGGTCAATAGTAATTGTAATGGGGGAAGGGAGTTTGAGCTCATTCCGCCACACTTCGTCTATCAAAGAATAGGGTTACCAGATTTTCCGTCTGGAAAATCCGGACCCTTAGACCCGCCCCCCAGTCCCACCCATCCCCTCCCCAGTCCCGCCCTGTCCCGCCCCCAGATGCAACTCTATGATGTCATGCATGCCATATCTGCGCGGATGACCTCCTACATGAAGGAAAGCTTTTCAAAACACGGACAAAGTGCAGGTCAAAGTGCAAGAGGACATGTCCGGGGACATCCAGATGTCTGGCAAAGACTGTGGACGTTATTTTCCCATGGGCCTTTGCTGGGGAGAAGATGGGGCGTTGCATACCACAATGATCCCAGCTAGCCCCAAACCTCAGGAGATATATCAGATTGCCTCAGGGCAACTTGAGAGCAAGGCATAGTGAGAAACTTGTTAACAGCCGTATCACGAGGGGGAAAGGCCTCACAGAACAGGAGAAAAGTCTTTTCTGTAGTATTTTAGGGCATTTTCCGGTAGCAAAGACAACAGCGATTCCTTACAGGACATATCGAGTGACTCTCTGCCAGGTAATAGTGAATGAATACCCCCAGAGTTTGCTGTGGCCCACTCTGCTCCAGTACCCTTACCCGCTGATTGTAGACGGTGAAGTTGTCATACAGGTTGACGATACATTCTGCTTTCTTCAGAAATTTGCTGTAAGATTCCTCAGTCCACCAGTGCATCAGGTTGCCATGGCGATCATACTGTCCTCCTATGGAAAGGAAACAGCGGTCAGCATCCCCTCCTCCTACAGAAACACTATGTGGACGCACCAGTCTTCCAGACATCCTTCATCCGTTGTAGCCTCTTCCCTCACCCCAAACATAATAATAATAACTTTATTCGTATATACCACCACACCATTTAGTTCTAGGTGATTCACATCAAGCGAATCATACATAAACATTTCTGCAAATACAACAATGGAGGTCAGGTCACAGATTTATCAAAACAAATACGTTTTCATCAATTTTCTAAAAGAATAGCAAGACTCGGCTTGGGGGATGAGAACTCCACCAAGTATTCATTGCACTAGCCTAAAATGCAAAAATTTTTCCTAAAAATCTCTTGTATTGACAAGATTTTGCTGTTGGAAACATGAACCAATAAGCTTTTCATGTATTCTTGTTAGACTTATAAAATTCAAAATGAGAAAAGAGGTAAACTGGGGTCAGGCCAAGTATAGTTTTAAAGCAAATACAACCAAATTTAAACAAGACTCTAGCCTCGAATGGCAACCAATGAAGCTTTGATTAATAAGGGCTGACATGGTCATATTATTTTAAGCCACATATCAAACTGACTGCTGTGTTTTGTATTATTCTTAGTCTATTAGAGATTTTTTTTTGTGTGAGAACCCAGATAATGTTACATTAGTCTAGGATCGACTGTACCAATAGCCTAAAAGACATGAAATCAAAATATGTTTTAATAGTACGTAGTGTCCACAGAATGTTAGTTTTTTAAAAAGGTCACGGCTCGTGCCCCACTCTGTTTAAGGATTCCTCTCTAAGCCTCAGCACTGATTTCAATGGGTAAATTATTCTGCTGTGTGGATCGTTTCTCTCGAGAGCCTAATAAAGATCAACTTACCCCAGTCATCGTAACCGTGCGTCAGTTCGTGGCCAATGATGGTACCGATTCCCCCATAGTTCAGAGATCTGTTGGATTGGAGGCACAGGATGGTGACATTATACGCAGAAAGCAGCTGAACGCATCAAAAGCACGCCAGCATCTCCTCAGGCTCCCTCAAAACACCATATTTCACAGTGGAAGGAAAAAAGTGGGCAATATTTAATCTGTTCAGGTCAATATTCAAAAGGAGATGCTGAAGAAGTTTCAGATAGTGAGAGGGTGGAATTAGGAGTGAAAAAGTACCATTCAGCAACTGGTCACAGGGTTAAGCAAAAAAAAAAGCCATTTTAAATGAAACCACTTGGCTATAAGGATGCCTTAAATGCGCATTCAGTGTCACCATCTAGTCCTATGGCAGCACAGAATGTACAGATGCCATTTTAAAATCTAGGCTCAGCGTCACTTCTTTCCTGAATCTGGTCCTGCCCCACACGCTTTCAGAGCCAAACATCAGCCCCTGTCCATCTCTGTATGAGGCCCTCCCTCAAGGCCCGCCCCAGCTCTGCCTCTAGCCCCGCTGCCTCTTCATTGGGCAGGAAGGCATCCATGCAGGTGCAGATGTGATGCGCGTGATGTCACCGTATTGCATGCATGTGTAGATGCTCCCTCCCGATGTCATATCTTTTCAAAATCTGGACAAAATGCTGGTTTTTTAAAAACCGTCTGGATCCCTGGACATGTCCTGAAAAGGACAGGGGGTAGGGAAGACAGCTTCGGAGGGGGAAGTAAAAAAAAGCAAGTTATGCAGCCAAGTGCCACAAATGTCTTATGTGGGCCCCAGGTGAAAAGTGGCCTGGACCTGCATAAGTTCTGGCAGTCAGCCCTACAGAAATGAGTCCCCAATATTCAGTACCAGTGCCTACCAGTAACGGTGAGCATTAAAAAAAAGGTTGGCCAGCACTGGTTGAATATCTGGGAAGGTATCCAAAGCAGTTTACATTAAAAAAATACACAATAAATTCATAAAGAAGATAAAATCTCCATCAAATCTTCATAGCTGCTCTTTAATCCAAGGACATGTCCTCAAACCCCTGTCCCATCCCCCCCACCTCCCCCCCAGGGATATTTTCAGGAAACTTCTAATAAATATGCATGATTTTTGGATGCAGAGCCTCCATCGTATGCAAATACATCTCATGCATATTGACTGAGGCTATCCTGAAAACCCACCTTCAGAGTGCAGCAGAGTCTACCATCTGCCCTTCTCATCATCCTCAGTTTTACGTTTCGTGTGTGTGGCTGGGGAAGGCGTATCCAGCTGCTCCCTGACAAGACAGGTTTTATACTTACTGCGGGAAGTCTGGATTGTACAGCGTGGGCTGGAGAATCCCGGCTGGAAACACTGGCAGAAGGGACAGAAAACAGGGATCTTAGTACAAGAAAAGAGCTGGGGAGACCTCCACCCACGCCACTCCTCTGGACCCTTTTGTGGCACAGACATTTGTGGTGTTAATATCTTTATATATGAGGGACCTTCAAAAAGTTTCCACACTTTAATTTTTTTTAAACACTGTCTATTAAGTATATCTGAAAAGCAAATTGAATCACTACCCGCAAGGTGAGCCGGCTTGCCTGACACACTAGTCACATGACATTCTAGGACACGCCCTCTTACCACTTCTCCCGCCCCATTTCCCGAGAAAATATGAAAGTGTGGAAACTTTTTGAAAAACTCTGGTATTTTCTTTGGACTTCCAGCTCCTTCAGAAGCGACCTCTGTTGAACTATGCGACACACGGGCTCCTTCCACTAGTTTTACACCTGCCTTGTAGTGACGGTGCTGGGATTCCATCTGGAACCTGCCTAATGTAAACCCCACATCTGGCCACTAGGGGCTCCCGTTCTCCAGGAGCTCGGCGTCCCCAGCCCCAACCTGCAGAGGCACCATCGATTCCCCTCTCAATCTGTTACCCTGTGTCTCCTGCCAGAAAATAATTCCGAGAGCGTCTTTTCATAGCCAGGTATTTTTCTATGCTTATCTACAGTTAGGCCTGACCAATTATAACAGCCATTGAGCATGCAAACGTGGACTTACTGCCCATCTAGAATTCACACTCAGCGCACGTTAGGAGACCTTTTAAGAATTGCCCCCCCTAAAGCTTACTGGGCCCGGATCGCCTTACCCATCTGGTTCTTGTTGGGGAGGTAGTATGCATTCAAGGCTTGAGGCGGAAGCAGCCACCTAGAAGACATTGTCCAAGAAAGAGAAGCGTGAGCGTGCAGATAGGCTGGAATCGGCTCAGAAGGCCTGACCGCTAGCGGAACGAGGGGGAGCTGGCACTGGACCTGCCTCGCTGCAGGCAGCCAGATCTGTGGGTTTGTCACTCAGGGAAAGAGTCTCAAAACTATAATCTGCCTTTTACATGTTCGCTAAACTGGTTCCAGACGGTATTTTAGCAGCGGATTATCAAAATAGTTTTCTAGCACTTTCTGATACTGTCATGCAAATGTAGTACAATGGGCTCCTTTAATATTAAAATGAGCACTCCGAGCGTTCTCTATAATTGCCGAGTGATTCTCTAACCTTGTTGTGCCACATTTGCCGCCAAAATTTGCCAACAGGTCTGGGCTGTTGTAGCCTTACTTTCTGATCAGTGCCTGAGTGCAGACCTCCCCCCCCCCCCCCAAGCAAATTTAAAAAAGAAGACAAACCCCAAATCAAAGATTGGCAGGAGAGATGCCCACTCTCTTTGCCTGCATTCACACAACTTCCGGACACCTACCCCTGGCAGCAGAAGAGATGCCCACTTTCTCCCGGCATGCTCCCATAACCCCCCCCCCACTCTACCCCTCCCTCCGCAGTGGGAAGGATACACACTCCCTTCCATCATCACCCAACCCCCTCCCCAACTTCCACTGTGCCCTTGATGACTCCCCCGCCCTTCCCTACCTTATTCAGGAAGTTTGGCTGGAGAGACACCTACCCTGTTTAAGCACCCTGGGCTAATAAGAGCCTTAGGTCCCGCTGTGGGGGGATAGAGTTGGGGGATTGTGGGCATCTCTCCTGCCACGATCTTTGATCTATTTATTTATTTTTTTTAATATGCGAGTGTATTCTGCACATGTGCTGATTGCTACCACCAGCGACTCATCTCGAGTAAATTTAGCGAACATGTGCAAGCCTCATTTGCATGTGGGGTCTTTTGAGAATGACTCACCTTTTTGAAATCATTGCAATAGTGACCTTGGTAGCAGCCTGTTGGATTGTACCACGTGTAGATGCTCAAGTGTCTATGGTGGCCATGATAAAACTTCTTATTTTGCCTTACAATTAATGGGTATCAGATTTATGATGCGTTGGTCATATAAGATTTGTCTATCTCTATATAGAGAATTATTTTGTAATTGTAAATCTCTTTGACACTAATGTAAATTGTGGTATATTAAGTCAATAAATCCAATCCAATCCTATAGCTGTTGTCTGCTCCATGGAGGAAGGAAGGTAAGACCTGAACAAATGATGGGGGGGGGGGGGGGGGGAGGAGGAAGAGATGGAGTGAGGGAAACAAGGAAGGAAAGAATGAGAGAGATGCTGGAGATCATGGTGGGAGGGGGGCAGTGAAAGAGTGAGATGGTGGAGACCCTAAGAGGGAGGGAAGTAGGGGAAGAGAGATACTAGGCAGTAGGTGGGAAGGGCCTTGAGCTGTGAGTTGTCCCTTGGTGTTGTGAAGATGGGGTAGGGGTGGGGCCTAGGCATACAACTGAAGGTTGGTTTAGGGCATCAGATGCCCTTGGGCTGGTCCTGGTGTCAATGATAATGTTGGTGGGATTGCTGGTGACAGTCACTGTTGCAATGTGTCTGGTGTAGCATTGGCAATGATGACAGCGACATTTCGTTGTCATTTGTCAGTAGCGCTCGCATGGCAGTGATAGCGCATACATACGCTGTTTTATCCACTTCCTGGCGAATCTTTTTCACGGACAGTTTGATGTTGAATTTGATACTGTTCAGAATGTTTTTAAAGTAAGTCTTCTCGTTGACCTCGAACTGCAGAAAAACAAAGACAGAATATGAGCAGCCTTGCGACTCTCCCTCTTTCAGGGCAAAGGCAGGAGCGTCCATCTTACAGGGCAATATCCAGTGACAAAACTGTAGAAAAGCATGGGCGAGTCCCAAACGAAGGCTTCGCACAGGCCAGAAAAGCCACAATGAATATTCATCAGGAGGAGTGTTTGGCGCAGTGGTTGGAGCTGCAGCCTCAGCACCTGGGGTTGAGGGTTCAAATCCCACACTGCTCCTTGTGACCCTGGGCAAGTCACTCAGTCCTCCAAAGCCCCAGGTACGTTAGATAGATTGTGAACCCACCAGGACAGAGAGGGCAAATGCTGGAGTTCCTGATTGTAAAACCGCTTAGAAAAAAACCTCATAAACTTTTATAAGAATGCGGCTAGTTTACTTGTGCTGATACGCAGATCTGTTGGTGGCCCTCAAGGCCTGGAAAGAGCCGGTTGAAAGAAGAATCTCTTACTTACGTCATATTCTTTGTCAATCGATTCTGGCTCCAGCAGGAAGTCTGGGTAGCCGATCATCACCATCATGTACTGGAGCTATGAAAACCAATCATCAACGTCACGATGGGTCATCATGATCCCTAAACACACTCAAAAGAAACCTACAATCTATACACACTCACTCATCGTACCCCAGCTTAATACACTCATCATCACAGCACCGCCTATACATAGCACTCATACTCAGTGGTGTAGCCCCTCCCCTGCCCTCTTCTCTGCTGCTATTTCCATAGCACTGAAAGGCGTACACAGCACTGTACATTTTAACAATAGACTCCCTGTTCAGAAGAGCTTACAATCTAATTTAGACATTTCAGGGTTGGGGAGATTATAGCGGGTATAGGTATCTGATAGCAGCAGCGTGTGTGCCCCCATCTCTTCCCCTGTACCTTTTTAACTTTCTAGGCGAGAGCAACAGCACGAACTTGCTGCCCGCATCGTGTAGCCTATCCCTCTGATGTCACTTCCTGGAAGTGATGTCAGAGAAAGGCGACACCAATGCAGGCGGCAAGTTCATAATGCTGCTTGTGCAGGAAAAATTGACGAGGTATGAGGGAAGAGGCACACGCATGCGACAGGGGAGGGCGGAGAGGACAGTTGCCTGCGCCCTTTACAAAAACCACTCCTGGCCCCCTCCCCCTTACTAAGCCAGTGCTCCTACTCTCAGTACCTTAATACACAAATCAACAGGTCTCGAACTGTGCGGTCAGCAGACATGGGATCAGGGCTTTGTGGTTACCTTTGCTCTTGCTGCGGCTTTAGTTTCATCATCCATCCAGTCAAGTTCATCCAGCCGCTGATCCAGAATGTGTTTGATGTCTTCTACAAGCTGCTGCACCTACAGATCTCACCAGGACAGAGGAAGAAGGGACACAGCGTCATTGGCCTGGGTTCTCTCGCTCCTGGCACATTTAGGAAGAGGGAGATGCTTAGAGACCTCGTAACTCTTTAGCTACCAACCCACTTTCTTTCAAAGTCTGGCGAGAGTGGTGCTCGTTCCTATAGAGTGTAAATATGCTTCTCAGGCACAACCGAGGCTCTTCTTAAACAGGTGGAAGTGGTTGGATCAATGGAAAATTCACACTCGGGATTCGCCCAATCTCTCTGATTTTCAGGATATCCACGAGGTATGTGCCCATGTCGCTTCCATATGCAGATATCTCTCATACATATTCATGATCTTTATCCTGAAAATCCAATTAGTTGGGCAAGTCCTGAGTTGTTAGTTGGCAGTGAGGCTGCTCTGGTCGCCCCCTCCTGGTCTGGATGCCCAGTCATTGGGGACAATTCTAGAACAGCCTGCCAAAGTTAGGCACCTAGATGCAGCTCCCTGAGTGCTAATTCTATAACGGTAGCTGGGTGCCCAGATTTCATTCAAGTTTCAAGTTTATTATAATATTTGATTAAACGCTTTTCAGATTACAAAGCGTTTTACAAAGGCAATAAAATCACAAATACATTAAAATTAAAAATGACTACTTTAAAAAAGTAAAAAACAAACTGGGGTGACATGCCACATGAAACGGTAGGAAAGAAAGAAAAAATACAATTTTAAAATAAAATAACCAAAATGGGGTAGTACATTAGGAAGGTGAGGGAGAAAAAATTTAGAACAGAAGAAAAGTTAAAAGGGAAGGGGATCTTAATTTGATGAAGGGTGATGAAAGTAGGAAATAACCAGCAAAAAAAAACAAAAAAACTTTTAGTTAAAGGCTTCTTTAAAAAGAAGACACTTTAAGCTATTCTTAAATTTTTGCAAGTCTGGTTCAAGTCTTAAATAAAGAGGGAGTGAGTTCCAAATTGTTGGAGCAGTAACCGAGAAAATCAAGTCACGGCATAAATCTGCATCTCCGGACCTACAATGATCCATAAGAATAACAGGCCTGAGCTTGGCTCTGTATTCTTTTAAGCTACCTGGCCTATGTCTTCTTTATTCTCCCATCCACATCCACACACCTCTTGAATTTATGCACTAATCCCAGATTCTATACAGTATAAGGTGCCCAAATTTCTGCATGCCCTTAACCATCAATAATCAAATGCCAATAACCAATCATTGATGTTAATTGGCACTCTTTTAAACATGCATGGCTGTGCACTATTCTATAAGGCAGGGTGCCTAACTCCCAGAATGCATCTCCCCAAAAGGGGGTGTGGCCATGGGAGGTGCATGGGTGTGTAAGGGGCATTCTGAAAAGTTACTCACCTAGTTATATTCTCGGGGTTGATTCATAAGTCATGGCAACTATTGTTTTTTCTCTCGAAAATGCGCCAACACTGGAAATCTAATATCTACGTTTGAAAATGTGCGACATGTACTTCTTAATGTTGCCACCAGATGAGAGATCAGTGCAGCGGTCTCTGGTAGGGGAGAAGCAAAAAAAAACAACAAAACATGACATTTGAAATCATCGTTTTATTAACAAATAAGTAAAAAATGTTAGCTGTTTCACTAAACCAAGCACACAATCGGCTTGAGAGTGAGTAGGTTTAACTGTTAACGTCCTTCAAAGCGTTGTCGTGTAGGATTATGGCGTTGTGCGACAGTTCTGCACTGCAGAAATGACTTGTAATACTGTGAATTCACAGAGTGTCCGTCACGAACTGGAAGTCACACAAGACAACCTGGGAGACCTCTTTGAAGGACGGTAACAGTTAAAGAGTTTGTCCTTGTACTTGGTTGCTCATGTTGTACACCATATGCCATAATAAAGACGATGATTTCAAAGGTCATGGTTTTTTTTTTGCTTCTCCCCTACCGGAGACTCATCTGGTGGCAAAATTAGGAAACACATAAGAACATAAGAGTTGCCTCCGCTGAGGCAGACCATAGGTCCATCTTGCTCAGTGGTCCGCATCCGCGGCGGCCCATCAAGCCTATTACCTGAAACAGCGGTCCCTGTCTAATTTTATAACTTACCTCTACCTCTATTCTTATCTGTACCCTTCTATCCCTTTGTCCTCCAAGTACCTATCCAAAGCTTCTTTGAATCCCTGTAGCATGTTCCTGCTCACCACATCCTCTGGCAGCGCATTCCATGTATCCACCACCCTCTGTGTGAAGAAGAACTTCCTGGTGTTTGATCTAAACCTCTCCCCTTTCAATTTCTCTGAGTGCCCCCTTGTACTTGTGGTTCCCCTTAATTTGAAAAGTCTGTCCCTGTCTATTTTTTCTATACCCTTCATGATCTTGAAGGTTTCTATCATGTCACACAAGATTAGATTCCCAGTGTTGGTGCATTTTCGAGAGGAAAAAAAATAGTTGCCATGACTTATGAATCAACCCTCGTAACATCGGGTAAGCCAGCATTTTCACCGGGTTTCAGCAGGCTTAAGTCTAGCGCCTAAAGTTAGGCCAGGAAATTGGCTCTTGGTATAGCGTCGTGCCATCTATAGATTTCCCTCCTACATGAATTGGGCCCTTAAATGATAGAACGTGCTGAATGTGCGCATTGCGCAGACACACGAAAGTGTAAGTGATGCTATTCTACAATTTCAGCTTACAACCGGTGCTAACCTTCGAGAGCGAAAGTTAAGGAACAGACTCACCCTCGATCTTTGTGTGTAGAATGTGTACAGATGTGCACCCAGCTGTGGCAATCCCAACACACATGTGCGCCACTGAACAAGTGGCACAAACACAGCCAAGGGAAAGCATGGCTGCTGTATGACACACGGGGTCAGTTCAACACAGGCCGCTATAACTTAGGCATTAAGGCCTGGATTCTAAAAGCAGCGCTGGTTAATTGATTTAATTGGCTATTAAACGCATGGTAATTGACTGCGCCATTAAAAACCAATTAAAAGAACAAAAGTCATCTACAAAACACGGCACCAGAATCACATCCAGTGACATAGGGAGGGTAGGAGGTAGGGTTGCCAGACGTCCCCGGACATGTCCTCCAGGGGTCCGGACGGCTTTTCAAAACCTGGCACTTTGTCCGAGTTTTGAAAAGCTTCCGTCACATCACGTTGGGCAGGAGGGCACCCGGTTATAGAATCAGGAGGTTAGGCAGGGTTAGACTTCGATCTGTTAGGGCAGACGCGATTCTGTAGAGGGCGCCAGTGTGCGATTCTCAGCCGCATCTTAGGCGGCTGCTGAGACTGGCGTCCTATACAGAATCTGCCCCTTAGTACATGTAGGCGACTGTAGTTACACCAGGTCTATGTTTATGCTTTTAGGTGTGGAAGAGGCTGACAAAAATACAAACTCTTATATGCGTAATTTTGCTTGAGTGTTAGTCTACAACAGAATGCATAATGCAAGGGGCGTGCACATGGGTGAAGCAAGGGCGGGGTTCCTCTTACACACGCAGCACCCTGAACACTGAACACTTGCCACAGTTACACCAGGTCTATGGCTTCAGGTACTGCAGGCGCATACACATAAGATGCGCCATTACCTGGTTTCGCTGGTGTTCTTTGACAGTATCTGTCGCTCACTGTGCATTCTCATGGCGCTTAAATAGAGATGCATTAAGGGGACAATTCTACAAGTAGGTATTATTCTGGAGCAAGCAAACAAAAAATGGAGAAAGGGAAAGTTTCATGGACAAATGGTTGGAGGTTAATTCTATGATGCGGGATTGATTTTTGATGAGTCCTAATGATCCCCAGAGGCCTAAAAATCTTTAAAGAACCCAAGATGTTCTTGACCTTCCTTTTCTCCACTTTGTCTGCTTGGTCCATCATCATTCGGGAGCCCCAATGTCCCAACCAAGGGCCTCTTCCTTATTTAAAGACAGAGCCACTATCTCCCAAGCCCCAGGAGAAGGTCCCTTAGCGGAAGATGCAGGGCTCTACTTGGGAGCTGAGGTTTGTGCATTATAACTTTTCCCTGTCACACGGTACCTTGGCCTTGCTGGATGAAGAGAAGTACTCTTCCACAAAGAGGGCTCCCAGGGCCATGCCGAAATGCTTGTTAGCCTGCGTCAGGCACGTCTTCCTGAGCAGCAGCTGCTTTTCTGTGCCTTCCATCTCCTTGGAGAGCTCATGGATGGCATCACGAAAAGGGGTGGAGAGGTGCTCGCTCAGAACCACCACAGTGCGCCAGATCATGTAATTGTGAAGGATTCTGAGGTTTCAGGCAAAGGGAAACAGAGAAAAATGAAGGCAGATAAAGACCGCATGGCCTATCTAATCTGCCCAACCAGGAAGTGGTGGGAAGAACGTCATGAAGATAGACATAAGCAGAACATCAGCAGTTTCTATTACACTACCTGAAATTATTTGATAACACACCTTATTAGCTATTAACATGAAAATCCCCACATTGACAGGCCAATGTCTTAATAAGTGTTAAATTTGCAGTGATAACGTGGCACATCAGGGGTCCTAATTCTCTTTCTATCCCTAGCAAGAAACATACATGTCATTCCAAGGCAAGAGCCTGAACCCCGTCCATCAGTTCCCCCTGTTCTTCCTACCCTATCTGAAGTGGGACCTTAGTGGATCTAATCTAATCTAAACCTTAAGTTTATATACCGCATCATCTCCATGAGAATGGAGCTCGACACGGTTTACAAGAACTTAAAATAGTGGGTAGAGAAGAAGAAAAAGGATTACATGAACTTATGTGTAGAAGGGGGGAGATAGAAGTGGATGGGGATAGAAGGGAGCCACACAGGTGCCAAACTCTAAAATGGCATTGGCTGGCCTTGTGTTGTCACCACCATTTTGGATTTAGGCTCCCACATGTGTATGTTTAACCTGTACTACCACTCCGTTAGTCTTAGCACACTTTAGTACAAATAATTAGCGTGGAGGTGCTACATTCAAGTCCCACTGCTGCTCCTTGGGCTTTTGAACAAGTCACTGAATTCTCCTTAGCCTAAGGTACAAAGATTTTGAGCCTTCCAGGAACAGAGAAATATCTACTGTACCCGAATGTAATTCAACTTACCGAGAAAGGTGTGCGCTAACTCCAAATAAATCCTACTGTTGCCAGAGCAATCCAAGAGAAATCCAATAATGGGCTCCGGGAAAATACATGGCCGCAAGTTATCCTGTGTTGCCACCAGAGCAATTCAAGAGAATTACAATACTAGGTACAGACAGCCGAGGTCATCCTGTTGTGAAAAGGGGGGAAAAGCTGAAGTATGAGTTTGCTAGTTTGTTTTGCTAATGGACTGGGGTTTTGTGACTTTTCAAGAGCTAAAATGTGGTCTGCCATTTTGAGAAGAGCTGCTCTAGAGGAAAGGTTCTGGAAATTTTACAAAGTTTCACTGGGTACCTTTGGGAGAGGTAGACGAGAAAGATCTTGAACGCTAGTTAATGCCAGATCAAACTATACACTGCTATTGTACGTCAAACAGATAGACCTAAGAGAAGACTACCAAAGAACATAAGACTAGCCAATGGTCAATCAAGTCCAGTAGCCCGTTCTCACGGTGGCCAATCCAGGTCCCTAGTACCTGGCCAAAACCCAAGGAGTAGCAACATTCCATTATCTCAGACTAAGCAAGATTCCGGAATCCTCAAAGAGCGGCAACATTCCATGCTACCAATCCAGGGCAAGCAGTGGCTTCACCTTATGTCTCCAGGAACATCCAGATGCACACTATCCTGTTGACCTTCACCATACCAGCCAGTCTCTGCAGATCTATGCTCATTACTAAATGCCCTCTCATCATCTACCTCGAAGAGACTCTCTGGAAACTCTGCTGCGTTGTCCCTGGCCACGTCTATGGCTATGTGACATTATTATGGTGTATACAGTGTTATAGAAAAGCATGCACACACGGGAATGGATATTGACAGCTGCTTTGTGGGGATCCTTCTACCTACTCCAGACCTGGTTTTCCATCATATCACACAGCGTAAACTGATGCTGCATTAAGTGGATGCTGGAAATCAGGACAAGATTGGCAGACATGGAGGGCAAATTCCATGGCCAACTATGTACTTATGAAATCAAATTAATTACCAATCTGCAGGAGGTGCCCGAAACAGGATGTTTTAGGAGATTAATCGATTAAGTTCAATGTAGAAGTTGCCTATATCTAGGACATACAATAAAAATAGATAACATCAAATAAAAGGAATAAGGTCATAAAACATGCAAAAATGCAAATGAACCAACCAAGCTATCGGGAACCTTAAAGGAATCAAGAGCTGAATCTTGATAGCAGATAGCTGCACGAAATGCTGTCAGTGCATACAAAGATGGAAATTACGAGCTGATTCTTGAGTAGCTACCGAACAACATGTGTGAACTGAAAAGGCCAGGCTTCCTAAATCAACTTTTACAAGGTTTTAGTACCCTAGAGACTAAATTCCAAAGGTCAAAAATGAGAACGTCTTATTATAGTCTCCACCTTTTTCACAACAGATACAGATGGAACAAATATTCCTCCTGAGAGCGAGTGTTACATCGTAGTAGGAATACACAACAAACGCTGAGGTCTCAATAATAAAAAAAAAAAAAGCTTCAAAGCCAAGAGTAAGATGATAAAATTCATCCTGATTTGAAATGGCAGCCAATGGCCTTAAATGATCCTACACGAGGCCCTGCTGCATTCTGTACATAGTGCTACCTGCCAAGTTAATGGAGGCAATATAAAGTGAATTGCAGTAATCTAACCACTCTGTGAGGAGAACACGGATCACTCTATACTTTTACAAATTATGGCTCATTTGCACCTAGACAAAGTGAGTCCAAGCAGCATGATTAATGTGTCCTTCCACACGAACCCCTGGATGCTCAATAATTTGGACACATGCCATTTCATTGAATAACGAACCAATAAGTGCTGAGAAGTGGGTGCTAATAATACATTATGTGGCATTAATTAGAATTTACATGCACATGTTGCTACATAAAAAACATAAATGCGTAAATTCTAGTGGCCATGAGAGGGTGATGGGCATTCCAAGAATTTGCACACTCTGTTATAAAATACTTCCAAACCAACCTAATTTAGGCACAGGGATTACAACAGGTTTCAGTCGGTGTAAATCCTCAGGCATAAAGATTAGACACAGTTCCTGGCTTTAGATTAGAGAATGACACGGGGACACAGCTGTCCCCGCCCCATCCCTCAGACTCTGTCCTCATTTGTACAAGTCTCAAACACTTATGATTTTATATTTAAATCTATTTATTAAAGTATAAAAAGGGACAATATTCTGTACATCTGTTTATAAATAGAAAATAGAGCCTTCCATTTCGATCTGGTTTTGGCGCAGCCTTCCCAAAAATTCAGTTGCCTATGTTTTCATATCATCTGGGAAGGTAACTGGATTGTCTTTCAGACATGGGTGTAGAAGAGAACCAACACTGTGTAGGGGATGAACAGGAAAATCAGAGTTTGTTAAATGTTGGAAACATTCCTTGATGCCAGCATCGATGGATGAATCTGTTGCAGTAACAGAAAGATGCTTGAGCAGCCGGGCACATGATGGAAGGATGTTGCAGATGGCAGACAAGACACAAATGATGTCTTCTCCCTCCGTGTTCGCTGTGATAGGGGATTAACAGACCCGCAAATACAGAAAAACTGCAAATAACTTTTTCATATGTTATTCACTGTTTTCTATTAAAAACTATCGTGAATATGGTGAAACCGCGAATAACATGGCAGAAGACCTGCCCTGTTCCTGAAGGAGAAGCAAAACACGGTGAAGAAAGTGCCGGGAATCGGCTTTTACTCTATGCAAGCTGACGTAATTTGGGGAGAGAGTCAGTAAGCTAAAAACTGTGAATAATCGAAACCGCGATTGCTGAAACCGTGAATATGGAGGGAGAAGTGTAGTTCATTGAAATCCAAAAGCAGCTTCTGCAGTTGCCAATTGTCGTTTTTACACAATGATTTGTCCCCATCCCTGTGGGCTTTCTCACTGTCCTCATCCCCACCCTGCAGGTACCTATCCCCGTGTCATCTCTACTCTAGATGCATGCTTTACGGGTTGTACAAAATACTGCTGCAAGGATGATTACAGGGACATCTCGCTATGAGCCTGTATCTCCAGTTCTGATGCAGTTACATTGGTTGCCCGTGGAGTACCGTATTGAGTACAATAGTTTGACTATAATACATCATGTACTCTACGGGGAAGCACCAAGGTACCTGGTTGAGACACTAAGAAGATATATGCCAAAAGGTTCAATCAGAAAAAAAGTGCATTTTCTGAATGAACTTTTCTTGAATGCATTTTTTTTCTGTTTGAACTTTTTTTCTGTTTGAACATTTTGGATCAAACTCATTTCAAGAAGTTTTCCCTTGGCCAAGTTGGGTTTACACATATACTCATTTTTTAACATACTCCCGGGCTATTGTTTGATTGGTTCTTCAGAACCAACATCATCCCGCTAGTGGGTGGGGCTGTAATAAAGTCAGTCAGCGGTGCTACCCTCTTTGCGTGGGTGTCTCAGAGCATGGATTCATGCTGGTTACAAGTTCAGTGACTAGGAACTTATAATTTATGGAAGAGCAACACTCAGGTTGGTGAAAGCTTTTTAACGCTGGCCTGGGCTGAGAGCTTGTTTGTTACACATGCCATAAGATAAGTCACAATTTCTTTTGCTATTTAAAAATCCAAGAAAATAGTGGTTTAAAGTGTTTTAACCCAAAGGCTTTTATGCCTACAAAGTTACCAGCCCTCTGAGTTAAAGGAGGGTCTCTTCCCTGACGGGGGATTTTCCTCCATTCAGCAGTTTTCTCCCTCGAACAGAGGAGACTGAGAGGGGACATGGTCGAAACATTCAAGGTACTGAAGGGGATAGACTTAATAGATAAGGACAGGTTGTTCACCCTCTCCAAGGTAGGGAGAACGAGAGGGCACTCTCTAAAGTTGAAAGTGGATAGATTCCGTACAAGCGTAAGGAAGTTCTTCTTCAGCCAGAGAGTGGTGGAAAACTGGAATCCTCTTCCGGAGGCTGTTATAGGGGAAAACACCCTTTAGGGATTCAAGACAAAGTAGATAAAGACAGGTTGTTCACCTTCTCCAAGGTAGAGAGAACAAGAGGACACTCTCTAAAGTTAAAAGGAGATAGATTCCTTAGAAACGTAAGGAAGTTCTTCTTCACCCAGAGAGTGGTGGAAAACTGGAATGCTCTTCCGGAGTCTGTTATAGGGGAAAACACCCTCCAGGGATTCAAGACAAAGTAGATAAAGACAGGTTGTTCACCCTCTCCAAGGTAGGGAGAACGAGAGGACACTCTCTAAAGTTAAAAGGAGATAGATTCCTTAGAAACGTAAGGAAGTTCTTCTTCACCCAGAGAGTGGTGGAAAACTGGAATGCTCTTCCGGAGTCTGTTATAGGGGAAAACACCCTCCAGGGATTCAAGACAAAGTAGATAAAGACAGGTTGTTCACCCTCTCCAAGGTAGGGAGAACGAGAGGGCACTCGCTAAAGTTGAAAGTGGATAGATTCCATACAAGCGTAAGGAAGTTCTTCTTCAGCCAGAGAGTGGTGGAAAACTGGAATCCTCTTCCGGAGGCTGTTATAGGGGAAAACACTCTCCAGGGATTTAAGACAAAGTTAGACAAGTTCCTGCTGAACAAGGACACACGCTGATAGGGCTAGTCTTGGTTAGGGCGCTGGTCTTTGACCAAGGGCCGCCGCATGAGAGAACTGCTGGGCACGATGGACCACTGGTCTGACCCAGCAGCAGCAATTGTTATGTTTTTATGATCCTGTCCTCTATTATTATTGCTCAGCTTTTTGTTGATATTGGATGTTTAAGCCCCACTATTTGCCCTTCTCCGTTGAGAATATTGACCATTAACACTACTCTCTGTTCTATATCTTTTGTTGTTAGGTGCCATTGACTCATGACTTCATGAATTGCAGATCTAAAAAGAAATTGGTTTTATGCTCGTCTGCAAAGGTCCTCCAGCGTCATCCCCAGGCTTATTTTCAATGTGTTGGCCTCATTGCCTGGTTCCTTCGATCTTCCCAACCATGATGTCCTTCTCCGTCGTAACTTCATCATTTGGGCCGGTTTGATCTCTTCCAGAATTGATTTGTTAGTTCTTCTGGCGGTCCAGTTAAAATCTCATTCTGCTCCCCACAGTTACCTCACAGGGATCTAGTTATTACTCATGGCTTTTCAGAAATTACCAAAGAAAATCAAAATGCAGCAGTAAAAAGGGGAAATTGGAGAGAACAACCAAGACTGAAAAATAAACCCAATGTGCTTCCCAAAACTGCAGAGAGAGGTCCCAAGCAGTGTACGTTCCCGGGGAAGGAGCAGTCATACATGTACAGTGAATTTCTGTGTATATTGTCACTTTACCTGGTTGGAGTGAAGCGAATCAGTTCAGAAATCTTCTGCATATAGTCGGTGGCCAAGACAACTATTTCCTCATCCTCTGAAAAGCTGTGATGGAATATTCTGTCCAGGAGGTGTTTCCATTTCAGCTGTTTGGAGTAGGGAGAGAGGTGGGAGAGGGGGCAGGAGAACAAGCATTAAAAAGCCATTGTGAAGTTTTGACCCTTTGTTGATACAGAAAGACGATGGGGAACTGCTCTCCCCTCCCCTCAGCTCACATGCGGAGAGGAGAAAGGTTATTCCTGCTTGCTTTTGGCAGGAGAAGAGTATGAGGGCTGGCAGAAAGGAGACTTCAAAGGAGCATTGCTGCAAATTAATCAAATTTTCCGACTTCGGCCATTGGGGCTGTCCATTATAGCACGGTTCTACTCTCTCCTTTTCTTGGGCTCAGTGAAGAGCCAAAAGTTACCAATTTAGGGGTTGATTCTATAAAGGGCGTCTAACTTAACCCCCTTTTACAAAACCGTAGTGCGTTCTTAGCACCGGCTGCGGCCGTATCAGCGCTGATGCTCATAGGCATTCTGTGAGCATCAGAGCTGTCACTGCCACGCCTGGTGCTAAAAACCATAGTACGGTTTTGTAAAAAAAAAGAGGGAGGGGGTTAATTGGCAAAATATCCTTAATAGCCTCAATAATTTGGAGAAAAAAAATTTAATTGGGCGATAGGTGCCTATTGCGATCCGCCTAATGCCTTAAACCCCACTAAGTGTGACTCTCCCAAGCCTACATTTCAGACGCCTAAGTTTTCACATAGATGTCGCTAGCGGCGATTCTGTAAATAGTGCCTTAGTGTGACTGACATGCGGCCAGCGTCATATTTCTAGGCGCTGACGAATCAGCCCCTTGCTTTCTTTTCAACACTGAAGCCAGAATGGAAGGTGGGGGGGGGGGCGTGGAGGGGGGGGAGCGCAGCTGACCTGATGCCCTATTTTTTTTTTCTTAGAAACGCAGGACAGAGGATGGTGAAGCTGATTTTATTGGAAGATTCGTTTCCTGATCGGATCTGAAGAAGACTCATCATAAAACGCATTGAGGACCCCTGAGCTAGTCCAATAAAAAAGGTGTCACCTTATGTCCTTTCTTTTATGTCTTTGTATTACCAGGATCTGTACATAATCTTTTGGGACCTAATTGAAACCATTATATTCTGGAAAAAGTTGAATTTGGACAATTTAGCTTTTTTTGGTACCTGACCCCCAGAGGAGTTAATTTGGATAATTACCCTCCCCCCCTTTTATGAAGCTGCATTAGGGTTTCTTATCACCAGCCACAGCTGTAAAAGTTCTAACGCTCAAAGGAATTCTGTGAGCATCAAATTTTACCGTCATAGCAGACAATAAAAGATTCTAACGTGGCTTCATAAAAGCGGAGGGGAGATGAAATATTTCTTAGGTATGAGAACATTACAGGTTTTGAAACTTTTTCCCATTTCGTAGCAAGTGCCTCAGATCTGCCCACCTAAAATCCGATAATCCCACCCTCTCCTCCTTCCCTCTGTGACTGGGTTGGAGATGGAGGTTTATTTGCATCTGACACCAAGACAAAGCTGTGCTCCAAGTTTCCCTTGAGTTCCTGCAGCGTTGAAGGAAGAGCGAGTTTGGGTTCGGATCCCCATTCCATCTTTTGCCTTCCAGCTCAACTTAGTACCAGTCATTCAATGGAAGAATGGGCCAAAAAATGGCACTGGAAGAATGGGCCAAAAAATGGCAAATGAGTTTCAACATAGGGAAGTGCAAAGTCATACATATAGGGAAAAAAAAAACGATGTTCACTTACAAAATGGGGGGATCAGCGCTAGGGGTGAGCGACCTTGAAAGAGACCTGGGAGTGATGGTAGACACAACATTGAAGGCGTCGGTGCAGTGTGCAACAGCCTCAAGGAAAGCAAACAAAATGTTGGGTATCATTAAGAAAGGTATCACGACCAGAAAGAAGGAAGTCATCCTGCCACTGTATCGTGCTATGGTGCGCCCGCACCTGGAGTACTGTGTTCAATTCTGGTCGCCGTACCTCAAGAAGGACATGGAGGTACTTGAGAGAGTTCAAAGAAGAGCAACTAAGCTAATAAAGGGTATGGAGGACCTCTCATATACTGACAGACTTAAAAAGCTAGGGCTTTTCTCCCTAGAAAAGCGGAGACTTAGAGGAGACATGATAGAAACCTTCAAGATCATGAAGGGTATAGAAAAGGTAGACAGGGACAGATTTTTCAAATTAAGGGGATCAACAAGTACAAGGGGGCACTCAGCGAAATTGAAAGGGGAGAGGTTTAGAACAAATGCCAGGAAGTTCTTTTTCACACAAAGGGTGGTGGATACATGGAACGCGCTACCGGAGGATGTGATAAACAGGAGCACGCTACAGGGGTTCAAAGAAGCTTTGGATAGGTACTTGGAAGACAAAGGGATTGAGGGGTACAGATAAGAGTAAAGGTAGATTATAGGGATGGGATTAGAGGTAAGTTACAAAATTAATCAGGGATCACTGTTCAGGCACTAGGCCTGATGGGCCGCCGCGGGAGCGAACCGCTGAGCAAGATGGACCTCTGGTCTGACTCAGCGGGGGCAACTTCTAATGCAGCCCCCTCCCCACTGTTATTGGCAACCATGGGCTCTAAACCCAGCCCTTCCTTCCTCCGGGGCAGTGTATAGGGACTGATCCAGGGATCTTCTGCACTTGCCACTGAGCTGTGGTCTTGCTGCCCATTCCTGATGGAATAAGCCTGCCCCGTTCCAGCTCTCTTGAATTCCATGTCTGTTTGGAAGGTTATACCCAGGATCTGTCATGCTTTATGCCAAGAAATACAGCATTTCCTCAGTCTGTCAGCTTTATGGCTCTTTTCTTAAGTCCTTATTCAAGAATTCCATCTCCAGTGAAAAATTATTGATACCTGGTTTAGTCTTTCTACTTTTTCCCTGCCCTCTGCACATTATTCTTTCACCGAAGGACCTGAAAACAATTGTCTTTCTTCCCCGTACACCTTTGAATTCCTTACCCAACCTCTTGCTCGTCTTTTCAGCCCCTCTTCTGAACCTGAATTCTGTTGGCCTCTTCTCCTCTCTTTCTAAGGCTTCACATCACCTCTCTGTGATAAAAACTTTGACTGGAAAGTTTTCAGAGCGGGCAAATTGTAAACATTTGAACGAGCATTGTACAGCTCTGTGTACTCTAGGGCCGATGAGGAGAAACAAGGCCAGGGCTAAAACCCCATGGAAATAAATTTGCAAAAGCTGTGACCTCTTCCATGGGCTCCACTCATGAGTTGTGTAAGGGACCCACAGCTGGAACCAGGGCTGTGCTTATATCAGTACCTGATGGGGAAGGTCGTACTCACATTTGGTGCAATCTGCTGCAGCTCTGACACAGTCACTTTGTTGTACATGGCGCTGATGTCTCGCCTCTGGTCGTCGTATTCAGAAATGGTGATCTGAACCCATAGAAACAACAAAAAAAGAGCCATTAGCAGCCACCTCCAGGGAGGCAAAAAGTCTCCTGTAGCAGCAAAGGTTAACTTGAGGCGTAGGAGGGGGAGAAAGGGCTCAAACGAAAGAAAGTGGCTTTCTCTCACCATTACTATGACTTCCTGAATTGGGGAGAAGAATGAACAGAAGTGATTAGGTCTTCAGGAATCCCTCTGCGATAATGAAAGGGTTTCTGGAAATCCCATGACTCTCAATGCACTGGGGGACTATTAAAGGAGAGCTTTATGCCTTTCTATAATTATAAATGAAAATCCTGTTTAGAAGATTGATGCCTTTGATGTTTATGGAGATGAATGATGTGGGAGGAGATATTTGAATGGCTGAAGTCACTGGAGGAGAATTGGGAAGGAGGGATGACTTTGTTCTTACGTACAGTGAAGCACTAGAGGGAGAGACACAGAAAAGCGTTTCCTCCTCCTGCATTGGGCAAATTATAAAAAGAACAGAAATACGTAATTCTCAAAGCCGAGGGGCCAGTTTAGAGAAAAAAGCCACCCTGGAAGGAGCCGAGTCCTCCAAGGTCCCGGCTTTATAACCTCACCCCGCACCGTCAATCATTCCCCATGCCCCAATCCTATCACAGCTTTTCAGCGCGAATGCCTCTTCCTTACTTCCTAACCTAACGGTCCCTGACACAATCCCACCCTCACTAACTTGTCTCAACGGGCGACACATGGGCCTCCCAGCCCCGTGTTACCTCATGCCCGTCGAGACAAGCTCTCAGGCTACACTTTTCCCACAAAGGAATGAGCAATGTGCTGGAGCTCCGCTACTTTGTAAACTGTTGAGAGGATATAGAAAATGTAAATAAAATATAATAAACTACACTTCCCCCTCCCGATTCATGGTTTTATGACTCGCAATTCTGATTAGTCATGATTTCCTAAAAACGGAATCCCTCCCCCCTACCTCCCTCCCGCCTCCCAGACCTCCCCGGACCTTACCTGGTGGTCTAGCGGTCTTTCGGGGAAACAGCAATCTTCCTGCGCTCCTGCCCCGTGCAGATCACTCATCCAAAATGGCTGCCGTCAGTTCCCATCATAGTCGAAAGACCGCTAGACTACCAGATAAGGTCCTGGATGCTGGGGGGAAGGCAGGAGGGAGGCGGGGGTGGGTCAGAGCTGGCCCAAAATTTTCAACATTCACAGGCTGGCTCTTCCCCTAACCCCCGCGAATATTGAGGGAGGAGTGTAAATCAAATATGGATCCTGTATCCAGGCCAGTATTGCTATACGAGTATATCACTATTCTGTACATAAGAACATAAGAATAGTCTTACAGGGTCAGTCCAATGGTCCATCTTCATGGTGGCCAATCCAGGTCACTAATACCTGGCAAAAACCCAAAGAGCAGCAACATTCCATACAGAATCCCAAGGAATAGCAAGATTCCAGAATCTCAGATAGTAGCAACATTCCGTGCTACTGATCCAGGGCAAGCAGTGGCTTCCCCCATGTCTGTCTCAACAGCAGATTATGGACTTTTCCTCCAGGAACTTGCCCAAACCTTTTTTTTTTTTTTAAACCAGCCGCATTAACCGTTTCTACCACATCCTCTGGCAACTTGTTCCAGAGCTTAACTATTCTTTGAAACGGTGTTTCTGTTTTAACTACATTGCGGGGGTGGGGTGGCTACGTGCTGACTGCACCCCCAGAACACCCCAATAATAGCCTTTTTCAGTTTGGCATTCATCCGGTTTGTGTTAGCCTTGACCAGGCAATTTAACTGGCCGGGAGCTGTTTCTGGCTGGTTAAATTGGGCCCAGGGTGCTTTCATAGGTGGGAATAATCTCCATGAGGCTCCCACAATTGTTTTATTTACTTTTTTAAGGATTTATTGTACCTGTAACACTGACGTATAAATAACATTTAACATTTTTCATGGAACTTTTGCGCCTTTGAACCTAAGAATTGCCATCGTACCCTGCAGTCCGCTCACACGGCGGCCCCCAGGTCAAAGACCAGTGCTCTAAATGAGTCCAGCCTCACCTGCGTATGTTCCAGTTTATCAGGAACTTGTCCAACTTTGTCTTGAATCCCTTTACGTCTATATAATCAAGAACCTCCCAGATGTATAAATTGTCTTTTCCTTCTCTTAAAAAGAATAAAATCTCTGGGTTATATTTCTCAATCTTTTTCATATGTTTTTACATCTATTTGGAACAAACTTCCTGCTAAGATTAGAATTCTTCCAATCTTTAGAAAATCTTTTAAAACACATCTTTTTAATTATTCGTATTGAGGATGTAGATTATGTTACGACGACTTTATTAGAAGTGCTAATTAGATCTGATCCTTTTATTTCATCAAGTATCTTTATGTAAAGCGAGTCGAGCTTCTAATTTAGAAGATGACTCGGTATATAATTCCAAGGATTAGATTAGATGTGGGATACAAAATCCAGACTTAGTTTATCCTTTCACATGCACCTTCAGAGCTTCTGAACCCTGACCCAGCATCCCTCTTCCTTGCCACCACATAGACACATTGTCAGATCTGGACTGAGTTCTCTGAAAATCTCACCTAGGTCCAGACTGGGGAAACCCTCTGTAATTCACTCAAACGGGGGCCCTGTTGAAGCCTGCCGTTCTGAGTGAAGACAGCCTCCTGGTTACAGCAGGGAATAGGGGTTCAAATCCTGTATTTCACATTGATGCTGCTGGCGACCTTGGGCAGGTCGCTTAACTTTCTCTGTGCTGCACATAGTTTAGAAGGGAAAACCACTTGGACAGGGAAATAACTGTCACCTGAATGTAAGTCGCCTTGAGCACAGTGGTTGGAGCTACAGCTTCAGCACCCTGAGGCTGTGGGTTCAAATCCCACACTGCTCCTTGTGACCCTTTGCCCCAGGGGGACAGAGAGGGAAAAATGCTTGAGAACCTGAATGTTAACCACTTAGGCTACGAGTTGTATATAGTGTAAATGCTAAAACTAAATCTGGAATTCAAAAGCATGAAGTGGAACCATTTGGATCGATGCAGGCTTGGAAGTGGGAGTGAGCAGTCGGGTTCCCATTCCATAGCCCCAGGACACAGGGCACTTACATTGGCCAGTTGTTGTTCCAGCTGCAGAATCTCATCAGCTTTTTGCTCCACATTGTCTGCCCCAAGTAGGCTCAAGAGCTTCTCCATGAAAACCTTGTAGGCAGCCAGAATCTGAGAAGTGAGAGCAGAATCAGAGCCACAGAGTCAGAATCACAGGGAGTACAAAAAGTAGTCACAGAAAGATAGAGGCGATTGAAAGCACAGAATGTGGGGAGGATGAGAGAGAGCGCGCACAGAATGGGGAAAGAGAGAGCAGAGAATGAGAACAGCATTGAGAGTGAGAGCAGAGAGCAAATGCTACTGTTACAGGCTTCTGACAGCTACCTAGGCCCAGATGTACTAAAGGCAGCGATCGTAGCGAAATCTGTTTTGATAGCTTCAGCGACGATCGCATGTGCCAACCCAATGCACAAAAAGGTTCACTATGTTTAACCCCCTCAGTCTCCCATTTTCCGATCAGGCCATGCAAATGAGCTAAAACACCATGCAAACTAGCCAAGTGATTGATGCACTAACATCGCTTGGCTATGCACAAAAAAAAAGGTAAGAGTTTTAGGGATGTGGAAAAAATGGCAAGGGGAGGGGCCTTAGGCTCCTCCCTCTGTATCCTGGGCTGGACTGAGCCAAACAGGACATTAGGCCCCTCCCCTTGCTTTTCATGATGCACCGGGGAGGGAAAGGCCCGTCATTTTTGACTCGTGGGCCTTGGAGTAGGAGGTACTGAGCATTCCTCCTGCTCCCAGCTTCCTTGAAAGGTACAGGGGTTTTGGGGGACCTCTGGTGGCAGGAGAGAGTGGGCATCCCTCCTGCCGATTTTTGCTAGCGCAGGAGGGGTGATTCCTAGTGCCACATTCGTCAGGGCTGTCATCAGTTGGTGGGGGTGCTTTTTTTTTAATGAGGCAGATTTTGTGCGTGTGTAACATGCACAGCATTTGTGCCCATAAAAAAAAGTTTCCTGCCTTGAACAGCTGGAAGCTGCATTTGGGGGCTTCCCCTGCTTCTCAGCTGTTTGGGCTTCCCCTACCTGCTCTGCGCATGTGTGAGAGTTGTTCTCACAGCCATCAATTGGATGGGAGAGATGGGGATTAAGACGAACCTCCGTGTGAATCATTTGCATGCAAATTTTTTAGTGCATCAATAGCGCTTTATGAAACGGCCAAAAATCAGATCGGAGCAGACCCACACGGTCTTACCGATCCTCTTCAGTGCATCTGGTTTCTACTGCTCAGTTACCCATTCTTGTGCCACTAATGTGGACGGAAGAACATTGTTTGCCTTGCATATACCATATGAAATACAAGATCTTAGTTTTGGCACACAAAAGATTTTATCTGGGACGTCCTGTTAATTCCCAGAACCTAAACCAATTAGTGATTCAACAAGAGAAAACGCACCAAGTCCATGGAATTCTCTGCCTCAATCTCTGAGGTATGCCTTGACCACTGAAGAAAGGCTCCAAAAACATATTTTTTCCAATGACATTTCTAGCTCCTGATTTTATAGGAGAGAGTAAGGAGACAGCCAGGAGTTAGGTAGACCTGGGGAGTGGGATTATGGGCCATTTTATTTGACAAATCATTATTATAAACTGCTTTGATTAGCTTTACAGGAAGGGCAGTATATTAAGTTCTATAATTAAATTTCCCCCAACCATCAAAGCAAAGTTTTTTAATAACGTTTGTACTGTTGCAACAATGCGATGAGGTGAACCCCAAGGTCTCCTTCAAAATGCTACCCCATGAAAATCCCCGACTCCACTGAAAGGGAAATAGTCAACTGGCAGGAGGAGGAGAAAACAAATTGTTTGTTCTCGGTAGAAAGGTTCTAAGGCTGAGCCTTCATTGCTGGAGTCTTATTTTCATCCTTGAGTCTCCTTTAGATTTTACCCAACCCAACCTTGTTTTCAAGTAGGTCTCGGCAACAGATCGCTTGGGGTTTTCAGACAAACGTTCTCAATGAGTATGTGTCGAAGTTGTGCATAAACATTAGGGATATCCTGAAAAGTTGAGCAATCTACCTGTGAGTGTTTGCATGTCCAATTCCGCCAAGCCTTTGTTTTAGGTGATTTTTGTTTCATGAATTGCTCGTTTCTCTGCATTAGAACAGCCATTATCGGGGCGTCCCAGCTGCAAACTGATTGAGTTCCATCTCACTTACCTTTTCGCTCTCTTCGTCCTGCCCAAGGTACAATGTTCTTTCTGGCAGTGTGAGTCCATCCTGGTCAATCTGTGTAAGGGTCCGAAAATCCAGAGTCAATGCCCCATTCCAACACCCCATTCCTACTGCTCCTTCCCTCCCACTGTTTATCTTCAGTTGATACTGACCCAGACCATTTACTGTTCATGAATTGCTCTCAAGCACACGTCCACCCTCAGGTCTGCTCAACTTTATATTCTGACCTATAATTCCAGAACAATCTAGACTAACACACACACACACGTATATATATATTCTAGCGGCTGAACAAACAAAAATGAAGATGCAAAGTTTACATTTGTATTTCTAACAAAATCTCTTTGGACTCAGAATATTCTATAAGGAAAATAGTAACAATGAATGGCAACTCTTGTCTGTTGCCCCCTAGAGGCAGAGGCAGATCAGAAGAATTTGCCATAGTGGGTCATATCAAAGGCCTATCAAGCCCAGTATCCTGTTTCCAGCAGTGGCCAACCCAGGTCCCAAGTCCCTGGCAGAAACCCAAAGAGTAGCAACATTCCAGAGCTGAAACTGTGATGTCATAATGCCTCATTCCACCAATGCCTAAGAGCCAATCTCATCAGTGATGTCACAAAGGCTTCATTGTCCTAGACTTGGCTCACATAAGATCAGCCCTACTGGGTCAGACCAGTGGTCCATCAAGCCCAGTGTCCTGTTTCCAGCAGTGGCAGGTTACAAGTACCTGGAAGAAGTTACGTCTCATTAAATCCTTATCAAAAGTTTTAAAAGTCGAGGCCCTTAACATTCTAATACATTCATTAATCATCTCTAGGCTTGACTATTGTAACACCCTATTTCAGGGCATAACTCAAAAAGAAATAAGAAGATTACAGATAATACAAAACACAGCAATAAAAATTATCACTAATTCAAGAAAAAATACGATCACGTTACACCACTTCTACAAGCAGCTCATTGGCTACCAATCACACCTTTAAAATTTTATTGTTAATTTTCAAAATTCAACAAACTCATGCTCCGATTTTTCTGCATCGTCTCTTGATACTGTATTCTCCATCTATTGACTATCCCTTCATTAAAATTAACAGGGACCAGGAGATCTACTATTTTCTCGATTATAGCACCCCAGCTTTGGAACAATTTACCAATATATATTCGTAATGAATCCTCTTTAGAAAAATGCAAGCGTTCCTTAAAAAGTTTCTTGTTCAAGGACGCATTTGAAAAATAGACAACACAATTTACAAATCACCAAATTTCCTAGATCTTAATCAGATTTACGCGTAGATTATAAATTTTTTTATTTTTTTTTGTGTTCCCCCCTAAATGTTTCCTTTCTTTCTTTAAAGATTGTAGTTCATCCCCTTCACCTTCCGTACCAATCATGCATTAAAATGTATAGAATTTGTGTGTAATTGTATAAAAGAGTTTTGTTTTGCCCACCATTTTTTAAAAATGTTATACGGATTGAAGCATTTGATATTGCGTACATAACAAAATGTAATAAAATTTGAAACTTGAAGAGGACTTCCAAAATGTATGCACATCCAACCCCCCAAAAAGTAGAATAGAGTAAATGGGGCCTAATAGGGATGTCTCAAAAAGATTTTTTAAAATATATAGGTGAGTCTGAATGTTTCTATCCTCAGTATTATCTATTCCCATACAGAATCAATGGAAGGCACAATCTTTTTTTCTAAACAGTCAATTTCTTTTCAGTAAGAGGCAGGCGTAGCATAACTATGGGTGATCAGATCTTTATATTATTTCAGGTCCACATCCTGACTCCAAGTCCCATCCTACCTACCTCCCTACCCTATTTACTCTATACTACTAAAATCCCAAAGAGTAGCAAGATTCTGTGTTACCAGTGGCGTACCTAGCATATGTGACACCTGGGGCCCATCATTTTTTGACACACAACCCCCATCTGTACGAAAAACATGATTTTTAGTAACAAGCCACACGTCACACATGAGTACCTAGGAAAAGGCAGCATCTTACATACTGCAGTGAGCAGTACAACATCAATACACCCATTGTAAAACTAAACAAGCCGGACCAGCACAGATTAATCCTACACCGTCAATCCTAACAAAAAACCATGTCTTTCGAACACACAGAACACAGAAAACACCTTCGCCTAGTATGGAATATGTCATCACAAACTAACCCCTCCCTCTTTTACAAAACTGTAGTGTGGATTTTAGCCACAGTGGTAACAGCTCTGACGCTCATAGAATTCTGAGCATCAGAGCTGCTACCACCACGGCTGGCACTAAAAAATGCTCCACAGTTTTGTAAAAGGGGAAATAAAATAGAAATACATAGACAAAGGTTAAATTGAACCAGCAAGAAGCTGGACTCTGCATACCACACAATGTAACACCACAGAAACAGTGACACATGTCTCCTAAAGCAATAAATAAATAGAAAACTTTTGTTCTACCTTTGTCTTCTCTGGTTTCTGCTTTCCTCATCTTCTCATTCAATTCCTTCCATCCACTGTCTCTCTTCTCTCTGTGTCTTCCATTTGCTCTGTTACTGTGCCTCTCCCTTTCTCCCCCCCTTCCAAATTGGTCTGGCACCCATCTTCTTCCCTCTGCTCCCCCCATAGTCTGGCATCTCTGTCTTCTTCCCTGCCAGTGTCTTCTCCCCACTCTCTCTTCCCCATGTCCTTTCAGCGTCCTCCCCACTCTGTCTTCCCCATGTACTTTCAGTGTCCTTCTTCCCCCTCTGTCTTCCCCATGTCCTTTCAGCGTCCTTCTCCCCACTCTGTCTTCCCCATGTGCTTTCAGCGTCCTTCTCCCCACTCTGTCTTCCCCATGTGTTTTCAGCGTCCTTCCCCCCTCTGTCTTCCCTATGTGATTTCAGCGTCCTTCTCCTCCCTGTCTTCCCCAGTGGCTTTCAGCGTTCTTCTCCCCCTCTGTCTTCCCCATGTGCTTTCAGCATCCTTCTCCCCCACCTTCTGTCTTCCCCATGTGCTTTAGCGACCTTCTCCCTCCTCTGTTTTACCCATTTCCCTTCAGCGTCTTTTTCTTTCCACCCCACCTTTCCTCCCTTTCTCCCTCCCTGCCCCTTACCTTCGTGGTGCTTTCTTTCCCCCCCCCCCCCCGCCCCCTGGACAACAGGCCTGGTTCGACAAATGTCCCTGCCCTGTGGCTGGCGATGTCTAAACTGCCTTCGTACAGCAGCCTGCTGCTGTATGGCTGCCATAAAGGTCGTCTCTGATGCAACTTCTGGTTGCATCAGAGATGACCTTTACGGCAGCCACACGCAACTCCAGCTGCTGTAAGAAGGTAATTTAGACTCACAGCCATGAGGTAAGGGACAGGGAGGGAGAAAGGGAGCTGTTTCAAATTCACTGTTGAATTTTCCAGACCTGGCCGGCTGTGCACCCCCCCCTAAACCTGCACCCGGGGCGGACCTTCCCCCCCCGCCCCCCTCTTGGTATGCCACTGCGTGTTACCGATCCCAAGGATAAGAAGTGGCTCTCCTCATGTTTTTCTTTAATAAGCAGATTGTGGACTTTTCCTGCAGGAACTCGTTCAAACCTTTTTTAAACCCAGATGTGCTAACTACTATTACCACATCCTCTAGCAATGAGTTCCAGAGCTCCACTATGCATTGAGTGAAAAAAATAAATATTTTCTCCTATTCATTTTTATTTTTTACGATCAAACAATTTTTTTTTTAATTGATGCAAAAAACAAATATAATTACTAATGGCAAATTAAGGAATATAGCTCATACAAAGAACATCTGAAGTCCTGCACCAATTTCAAATATTGACACTGCAAGAATGAAAATACAATAGTGAAAAGTACATAATATAACAATATTCCTATCCCTCCACCCCCCCAACCTCAAGAGATGTGAACAATAAAGAGATTAGGCCATGACTATACAAAAAAAATAAATAACTCTTCAACAAGCCCAACAGAGGAATAACCCAAAGGAACATCATAACACACCAGGACCCTGGATTATTATGAACTCCAGTGAAACCTTTCTTAGACCATTAATTCCCGGCCCTCCCAAACCCTCACTCACCTACCCAAACCCCCCTCCCTCCAGTCATGCAGTAAAAAAGAAAGCGAGAAGAATTATTTTTTTTTTTATATCTTTATTCATTTTGAAGCCATAAATAAGTGCAACATATTATACAATCATATTACACTATAAAAGCACTTAAATTCAACCTAAATTGTAATGTATGACAAATAGATATATCACCCCCCATCCTTATATTCAAAAATTGCACTCAAATTAAAGAATTAAAAATATCTTCTAACCCCCCCCTTCCTACCCCACCACCCCCTCTGCACCAAAGGGCAAAATCAACAATCACTCTTTGCAAAATTTTGTCAATGGCTCCCAAATATCCAGAAACTTCTTATAATATCCCTGTTGTAGAGCCATAATATGTTCCATTTTAAAGACGTGACACAGAGACTCCCAGTTTTTCCAATTCCTTAAAATAAGCTGTATGGCCACCCCTGTCATAATATGATATTTGGCTTTTAGCTCTCATCAAAGTGCCAAATAGCATAGTGTCGTATGTTAATGCCACTGGATTTTCCAGTACTTTGTTCACCTGGTCCCAAATGGATCTGCAAAACTGAAGTATCAAGGGACAATAGTAGAATAGGTTCAAGATGACAGTGTCAACACCTATTAGACTTGGAACTATCAAATTTCTGTAATCTAATCTAATTTTTAAATAATTTCCTGTCCTGCTTATGCCAAACTGCATCTTTGAACTGGTTGTTCTAATTTTGTGGTGTCATACGGCAATCCTGGAAGGCTATAAACTCGTCAGGTTTTCAGGCTATCCCTAATGAATATGCAAAAGAGATATTTGCATGTACTGCCTCCATTATGCAGTGGCAGCAAAAAAAGCAAACAGAATGTTAGGGATTATTAGGAAGGGAGCAGAGAATATTCTAATGTCTCTGTATCGCTCCATGGTGAGACCACACATTGAGTACTATGAATAATTCTGATCTCCACATCTCAAAAAAAAGAGGTAGTGGGACTGGAAAACATACAGAGAAGGGCGATCAAAGTGCTTAATGGGATGGAATGATTCTCATTTGAGGAAAGGCGAAAGCGTTTTAGGCTCTTCAGCCTGAGGGGAAACGTGATAAGTCTATAAAATCCTGAATGGGGTGAAACAGGTAAATACAATTGTTTCATTTTTCAGAAGGTACAAATAAGAGAAAAAATTTTTTTCACTCACCGTGTGGTTAAGCTCAGGAACTCGTTGCCAAAGGATGTGGTGAAAGCAGTTAAAGAAGGTTTGGATAAGTTCCTGGCGGTAAAGTCCCCAAAGGAGACATTGGGAAAGGGCAGAGGGCCAGAGGGCCAGGGAGAGAGACAGACATAAAGAAAGACAGACAGACAGACAGCAGCTAAGGAGACAGAGAGACAGAAAGAAAGACAGACAGACAGCCAGCAGCTAAGGAGACAGAGAGACAGAAAGAAAGACAGACAGACAGACAGCAGCTAAGGAGACAGAGAGACAGAAAGAAAGACAGACAGACAGACAGCAGCTAAGGAGACAGAGAGACAGAAAGAAAGACAGACAGACAGACAGCAGCTAAGGAGACAGAGAGACAGAAAGAAAGACAGACAGACAGACAGCAGCTAAGGAGACAGAGAGACAGAAAGAAAGACAGACAGACCCATCTATTCTAGCGCCCGTTAATGTAACAGGCTTAAAGACTAGTTTTCACATATTATTATAAAAGTCTTTTTTTCTCTTTCTCTCTCAAATAAGAAGTGAATCAAAGCAAAAAAGACAACTCTCCCACCCTGTTATTTTCTCCTTATCTCCATCATTTGTCTACAGATAGAGAAGGGAAGGAGGAAGGCATCTACTGACCACAGAATCCCACAAATGGGTGGCCTAGTGGTAGAGCTGGGATTGAGCCCTTATGATCCTGGACAAGTCACTTAATCCTCCATAACTCCAGGTCCAAAATAAGTACCTGTATACATGTATACCACCTTGAATGTGCAACCACACGAAGGCAGTCTACAAGTCCCAACCCCTTTCCCTTAAAACAAACAATAGGGAAAGATCACTTTTTCCAGCTGCTCTTAGCAGGCTGTGGCTTCATTTGCCATGACAATCTTCTCTAGCAGGGGTTCTTGTATCCCTTGGTTGTTCTTCAGGTGTTGGGGGGGGGGGGGGTGACTCCTGCCTTTCTTCTGTTTTACCCACAGACATGGTATACTGTATATTGCTCATCCACCCACCTCAATTACCCACAACTCCAGGGATCCCCTGCCTAAGGAAGTGTTGGCTCTTCTGCTAGGGATCATCCCCAATCCTTGGCTCCAGGGTTTTTCTACCTGAGGGACAGATGGCCTCTTATAAGTTGCCAAAGGAGATTGAGCTGCCCTAGCTTTCTCATATTCCCTGGGATAATATTGTCTATCCTGAGACCTCCTCCTTTTTCCGCCTCTGACTGCTGTGTTCCTTGCAGTTCTTGTGACTCTTCTTCTCCCTTTCCTGACCTCCTGGGGAGACATATTTGCTACAGTATTCATTATGGACATTCAGAAAACCAGTTTTGAAATTCTTCAGGCTTATGGTTTGAGGCCCCACCTGGAATACTGTGTGCAATTCTGGAGGCCGCATTATCGCAAGGATGTGCTGAGACTGGAGTCGGTCCAGAGAATGGCCACCCGGATGGTCTCGGGACTCAAGGATCTTCCATACGAAGAACGGCTTGACAAATTACAGCTATACTCGCTCGAGGAGCACAGAGAGAGGGGGGACATGATCGAGACGTTCAAGTATCTTACGGGCCGCATCGAGGCGGAGGAAGATATCTTCTTTTTCAAGGGTCCCACGACAACAAGAGGGCATCCGTTGAAAATCAGGTGCGGGAAACTACGAGGTGACACCAGGAAATTCTTTTTCACTGAAAGGGTGGTTGATCGCTGGAATAGTCTTCCACTACAGGTGATTGAGGCCAGCAGCGTGCCTGATTTTAAGGCCAAATGGGATCGGCACATGGGATCTCTTCACAGGGCAAAGGTAGGGGAGGGACATTAGGGTGGGCAGACTAGATGGGCCGTGGGCCCTTATCTGCCGTCTATTTCTATGTTTCTATGTTTATCCCATTCTTGTGATGGTTTGATGAAAGATATCAGGCCCCCCTCCTCCCTGAGAAGATACCAAGTGAATTAGTACACACCGGACTGTGGAATAAAGGATTCCAATATCTGCCCTGGCTGCTGAAATCCAGAGGCCAAAAGGCCCAATCTCACCCAGTTTAAAGAATGACACGGGAGAAATTTTTCCCCGTCCCATTCCTGGAAGCTCTGCCTTAACAGCACAAGCCTTGAACACTTATGATTTTAAAGTGTTTCGAGGTTTGTGCAGATGAGGACGGAGCTTGCGGGAATGGGGCGGTGACAGGAAAAGAACTCACCGGGGTGGGACGGGAAAACGAGTTCCCATGTCATTCTCTAACCCAGTTCTGTGTGGTTATGTGAATGTCCAATCTAAAATATTTGAAGATCTATAGTGGAAAATGAAGAATTTATCTATGCATTGAAAAAGAGAGAGAGAGAGACGTAAAGGGTTAAACCTTTTCCGAGAGAAACAGACAGGAGATCATAAAGATCATGAGGGCAATAAAATTAAACCCCAGAGCCCATCAGAAGTCTGGGAACTGACAGAAATAACAGGGCGATCACGGAGGTATGCGTTGTAAAGTCAAAACGGTTTCTTGAATTTCCCAGGGCAAAAATGTTAATTTGACCCTATTTGAATGTGCAATTGCAGAACATTAATGTCTGAGAGAGCCTGGCTCAGCCCCAGTTCCTTCCGGATCCAGGAAGAGATGACTACAGCTCCCCTCAAGGTCACAACCACCTTAAGCAGCACTTCATGTAATAATCTCTTTTTTTCCTGGAGTGCAATAATGTGTCCCAGTCCTTTAGCACATGTCTTCCTCAGGCTCAGCCCTCCAAAACCTCAGGCAATCTCCCTCCTCCCCCCACACACTCCTTCGGAATTCTTAGTCTTTATGAACGGACACATTCACTTGTTTATTTGACAACTAATTAGGGGTTATTTGAAGCTACACCAATGAGTGGATTTTTATGCCACAGGTTCTGTCACTGAGGACCTTTTCCAGTTGGATCAAACATGCACATTTCTATCACTGTCAGCACAGAAAAGGCATACTAAGTGAGTGGAGGGTACAAGACAAGTGAGAGTGTCAGAAGCTGTGCAGTTTAGGGGGGAGAGGAGGACAGCTTGACTGGTAAGATGATATGTGGTGAAATCAGATAGCTTAGCAGGGGTTAAAAAAGATTTGGATAATTTCTAAAGAGAAGTCCATAGACCATTATTGAGATGGCTTGAGGAAATCTACTGCACCTTTACTTAAGGAATCCCACTGGCTTCCCGTAGCACATCGTATTTTATATAAAATATGTTTGCTTACTTTCAAATCACTAATGTCTCAAACCCCAGCTTTCATTTTCAGAGTGTTAATTCCATATATAACTACAAGAACACAGATCTCAGGATCAACATCTATTGGCTATTCCCTCTTTGAAAGTTATTAACACTAGACGGCTTACTATTTTTTCAGTGACCGCCCCACAATCTTGGAATAATCTCCCTCTCTATATTAGAGAAGAAAAGAACTTAACTAAATTCAAGACTAAGCTTAAAAGTTTCCTTTTCAATGACATTTTTAGTTAATAAATGACTTTACATTCCTTCTTAACCTTATATCTTCTTATTTGTACTTTACTCCCTTCCTTTTGTTGTTATCCTGAAATATAGAATTTGATACAGAATGTAACCCTTTAAATATATATTTCCTAGTGTTTCATGATTGTAAGTTTTTGTAATTATGTAATTATTTGTCTATGTAACAAATATCCCAAGTTTTTATTTATTCATTTATGTTTGTACATCGCCTAGAATGTAGAATAGGCGATTAATCAAATTGCATAATAAACTTGAAACTTAAACTTGGAACTTTTCCTAGGAGAAGCAGTATAAAATCTGGTTTAGTCCTTGGGATGTAGCTAGATACTTGGGTCCTGGGCTTGATGGACCTTTGGTCTGTCCCACTATAGCAATTCTTATGTTCTTATATATGATTATAACCCAAACTCCATCATGTTTGGCTGCCTATATGTTTGGCATGATGGAGACTGTGACTGTGCCCGCCTAGAGTAGAGGGCATGGCTCTGGCCACATTGTTGGTCAGCCTGGATGGACAGTGCAGGTCTTTCTGTGCTGCCAGTTGCTGTGTGTTTTAATGGGTTTAAATCAAGGGTGTGTTATTGGTGTTTATCTGAGTGAAATGGTGTGGTAATACGTTTCGTAGGTATCCCTTCTTCTTCAGATCAGAAATAAACAAGTGTTGACAAACTCTAAATCAGCACAGAAAAAGTATTCAAAGAGGTGGGCACTGGAGGATTAAGTGACTTGCCCAGGGTCACAAGGAGCAGCACTGGGAGTTGATCTCACAACCTTTGAATGCAGAGGCAGCAGCTCGACCAGTCAGCCACACAGGTGCTGATGTGCAAGGAGGGAGGGGTGCTGGAGAGAATTGTGGGCTGGAGGTTGAAGAGAGCTAGGAGATAGGTCCTGGACCTGTAAAGGGGGCAGGAGGGGGGGGGGGGAGGGAGCTGGAGGGAAGGGAGAGAGGTGTCGTATTTTCTTTTAAAATATTACATATTAATCATGATTAAAATGTTTAATCTTCCCGAAGCCCTACCAGTAACCATTCTTTTTTCAAAGAGCTTGGTTTTGTCTGCATTCTGCCTGATGCTTACCCCTCTGGGGGGTGCCAGAGCAGCAATATCTGAGACTTAGAAAGCGCTATGTTGGTTCAATTGAATGTGATTCTATCAATTGATGACATGAAGAGCAAGCTAGTTTCATTGGTTAATTGCACATCTCTTTGGCCAGAAAATATTTCTGTATCGTTCAGCAATTTAAAACCCTCTTATAAGCAGAGAAGTTTTTTTTCTGTAGGTACCAGTGGACATATGTGACAATTCCACAACACTCAAAAGAATGACTTTCTTCCCTGTTATTCCCAGGCACACAGAGAACAAAAGACTGATACACAATTTCCACCATATTGGGCTCGACAGGTCAAATGTTTCAGACCCAGTCATTTTGGGAATCAAGAATTCTGCAGTTTGCTAAACAAAAGACTCCTTATTGCAGAGTTCTTCGATGCAAGGCTGGGGCACCAGTGGTGGTCCCTGGAAACCTCTGGGGCATCCTCCGTCCTCTCTGCAGTTTTCTTCACTCCTCTCTTCTCAAGTTCTTAACAGAAAGCAGGAAGTGTTTAGGGGAAAGAGCCTCAAGGTTGAAGGACAAGGCATTTGGAAATGCTCACTCCTTGGGCTACCTTCAATGGATGCCATTTACACATGCGGGTCAGCAGTGTCACAGCCCACATGGGAAGATATTTGATGGCTCTCCTCGAGCTGATTTGGATCTGAAATGGTCCTGACTTACAAATTAGTGACGAGGTGAGGAGTGGCCTCACCACCCTGAGCTGATATTTCCTGATCCTTCTCGTATAGCTTTGCAATGATTTGGAATGAAATTCCTTGTCATATTAGAACGTTTTTCTCTCTTCAGATTTTTCGTAAATCGATGAAAACAATGCTATTTCAGCAGTTCTTGGGAAACGGTACTAAGGAGTGTTAAGTTTCTAATTGTTTAGTAATTTCGTTCGTTCGTTGTTAGTTAATTTGAGTCTCTGTTAATTGAAACTGAGTCGAGCCTCTATTTTTAGGAGACAACACGGTATACAAATCTAAGGCTTAGATTAGATTAGAGGTTGTGGGATCAAATCCTTGGGCTTCTCCTTGTGATCCTAGGCAATCCTCCATCGCCCCAGGAACAAACTAAGGGCCTGTATGTATATATGGAAACCGCTTTGAAAGTGTAACCACATAAAGACAGTATACAAGTCCCATTATTATGGAAATCCCATTAACATCACAGTGAATTTTTTGGGCCAAACTGAGATGCTTACAAGGCTATGGTCTGGCTGAAAATGTAAGTTCTTCCTCCTGCTGCTGTCTCTGGGGCTGAAGAGAGAGATCCCAGCCTCACGACGAGACTGCAGGTAGCAAAGGCTCTTTCACTAGGTAGAGAAAAAGCACTCTGATGCTGTCCACTCCATTTGCATACAAATGTCCAGAAACGGGGCTGTTTTGGCCAGACCAGAGCACGACTGTCTTAGCAGATGACGCTTTTCTTGCGCCAGTGCTGTCTTTCAGAGGTGCCCATGTGCAGCTCACTTTTTAACGACCATAAGTGACCATGCGAGTACCTGTGCCCACAAATGGACACCACTGACTTAGACTGGTATGGTGGACATGAAGTGATGATAACCTAAAGTAAAGAGAGGTGGAAGAGTAACCACTACCTTGGTGCCAGGGTGGGCGGTGCAACAACTTGACCACAGATTTATCACATAACGCATGTAAATACCATATTATTGGCTCAACATGCAATATTACATTGGAGTACGCAAACTTATAATAACTCCCAACCTGCCATGGGACAAACAAGACCAACAACTTTTTAGCACATAATTCATGGTACTCTACCACAGCAAGAACACCCAACCAGTTCATCGAGCCTGGCAGTACCATGCAGCAATTCGGAGGTGCTGATAAATTCTGCTAGCTAAAATGCCCCTGGCTTAGCTAGCCCCACTCATCTGACGATGTGAGAAATGGCCACAAGAAACAGATAGGAACGGATGGGAGGTCCTGCACACTCTTTGCAGCCCTAGTGGTCTTACATGGCCACCATGATGTGCAGAAATTTAAGGACCTCTCCCTCCCCTCAGCAGAGTGCTCTAGCCATGGTGGGAAAGATTTGGCCACTACTGCCTGGGCCACTCAATACTGATGTGTGGGCCATGGATTGAGTGCATGATGACATGTTAATGGCAGCTCCATGCACTCAGCCTTCTGTGTCATTTCTTAGCAGAGGCAGACAGTGACAACAGGGCACCCTCACGTGCCCAGTTACAATGCCACAGCTTCCAGTTGCTCTCTGGTTTGCCTCCATGCCTTTGCTGCTGTGTTTATCCCAGGCTTTGTTGAATTGTCAGGCTTTGGGGAGCTCTGTGGCTTAGGACTGAAGGCAGATCCAGTGAATGCTCCTCGAAAATGCAGGACGCAGGAGCCGAGACCGTGGCAAAAGACCAGGACCATCCAAGGCTTTAGCAGAAGACAGGGACTGAACATGTGGCAGTCCTCGGGGAAGCAGGCTTACAAATGGACGTCTGCAGTCTGATGCCGACATGTGCAGGGAAGCTCGACACGTTATTCAGTGGAGATTTTCATGGGCTCTGACATTATCATAAATCATGTCCCTGGCAGTTAATTGTGCTCTGGAGTAAGATGGGTTTAGTAGAAAGTGACGGGGGCTCGAGGCAAGGGAAGGTAACACTCTCCCAAGCTGTCACATCTCTTACTGGACTAGTCCACTGTCCTTTTGTGCTCTTTGCAACCAGACCTCCAGGCCATTTGCTACCACCTGCTGTCTGCTTTTTCATAGTCCATAGTCTGTTATTAAGAAAGTCATGGGGGAAGCCATTGCTTGCCCTGGATCAGTAGCATGGAATGTTGCTACTCTTTGGGGTTCTGGAATCTTGTTATTCTTTGGAGATTCCGCATGGAATGTTGCTACACTTTGGGGTTCTGGAATCTTGTTACTCTTAGGAGATTCCGCATGGAATGTTGATACTCTTTGGAGATTCCGCATGGAATATTGCTACTCTTTGGGGTTCTGGAATCTTGTTATTCTTTGGAGATTCCACATGGAATGTTGCTACACTTTGGGATTCTAGAATCTTGCTACTCTTTGGGGATTCCACATGGAATGTTGCTACTCTTTGGGGGTTCCGGACTCTTGTTACTCTTTGGAGATTCCGCATGGAATGTTGCTACACTTTGGGATTCCGGAATCTTGTTACTCTTTGGAGATTCCACATGGAATGGTGCTACTCTTTGGGGGTTCCGGACTCTTGTTACTCTTTGGAGATTCCGCATGGAATGTTGCTACTCTTTGGATTTTGGTCAGGTAGTAGTGACCTGGATTGGTCACTCACTGTGAGAATAGGCTAATGGACTTGATGGACCATTGGTCTGACCCAGTAAGGCTATTCTTATGTACCTGCTGACTTGTCTTCCTCTCTTTCTTTTGAAATTTTGTTTTTGAAAGACTCAGAAGAAGGACCGAGTGTGTATCATAGGGCTCCGTGCACGGCAGCCAGCACACGTGTGCTAACTGACCCCTTTTTTCTGTGGATGAAAGATTAATGCACACAATGTTTTCCCTTTCTCTTGGTTTTCCTACCAAGAACTCTGAAAGGCCTAAGCGGCAAAACACACATGATCAAATACATATAGATGTATCACCCAACAAAAACATTATCTCTTCAAACTCCTTCCCACCAAACCACAGCACATCTGCTAAAAAATACCATAAAACTGGTAAAAAGCTTGAACATATATATATATAAAGCTTTAGCACTACAAAGCCAGAGGTTAGTCATCACTTTGTGACCTGCAAATTCAATGGAAAAAGGGCCAAGAACCTTGTCCAATTCACCAAACAATTCCTATTCCTCCTAGTAATCATTTCTGTGGTGCAACTGGATGAACGTAGCGCTGTGCACATTATTTGCAGATACTTTCTCTGTCCCTAGTGGGCTGTGGCTGTCTATCTCACACTGCTGTGGAAAACCACGGTACAGTTGTGAAGCCCGAAACACGCTGTGTCCTTGCAGTGAATAAAGGTCGTGTGACAGTGAAAACTAGAAGGATGCTAGGCTGCCTAGGGAGAGGTCTGGCCAGTAGGAAGTAGGAGGTATTGATGCCCCTGTAGAAGACTCTGGTGAGACCTCATTTAGACTATTGTGTACAATTCAAAAAGATATAAAAAGGATGGAGTCGGTCCAGAGGAAGGCTACTAAAATGGTGGGTGGTCTTCATCACAAGGCGTATGGAGACAGACTTAAAGATCTCAACCTGGATTCTTTGGAAGAAAGGTGGGAGACGGGAGATACGATAAAGACGTTTAAATACCTACGTGAGGTAAATAGTAACATAGTAGATGACGGCAGATAAAGACCCGAACGGTCCATCCAGTCTGCCCAACCCGATTCAATTAAAATTTTTTCTTCTTAGCTATTTCTGGTCAAGAATCCAAAGCTCTACCCAGTACTGTGCTTGGGTTCCAACTGCCGAAATATCCATTAAAACCTACTCCAGCCATCTACACCCTCCCAGCCATTGAAGCCCTCCCCAGCCCCTCCTCCCCCAAACGGCCATATAGAGACACAGACCGTGCAAGTCTGCCCAGTACTGGCCTTAGTTCAATATTTAATCTTATTTTCTGATTCTAGATCCTGTGTTCATCCCACGCTTCTTTGAACTCAGTCACCGTTTTCCTGTCCACCACCTCTTTCGGGGTAAATGTGCATGAGTCGAGTCTTTCATTTGAAAGGAAGCTCTGGAATGAAAGAGCAGAGGATGAAGTTAAGAGGTGATAGACTCTGAGTAATCTAAGGAAATACATTTTTACAGAAAGGGTTGTAGATGCGTGGAACAGTCTCCCAGAAGAGGTGGTGGAGGCAGAGATTGTGTCTGAATTCGAAAGGGCCTGGGATAGGCACGTGGGATCTCTCGGAGAGAGAAAGAGATAATGATTACTGTGGATGGGCAGATTGGATGGACCATTTGGCCTTTATCTGCCTTCATATTTCTCTGTTTCTATAACCATAAAGCTCTATGACCTCACAATGCAGGTGTAAAGAGCATTAGCCTATAGGAAGAGGAGATGCAAATGTTAAGAGCCTTAGCCAATAGGGAGAGGTGGAGATAGTGGATGCTGCGAATGGGCCATTTGTCCTTTATCTGCCATCATGTTTCTATGTTTCTATAATCATAAAATTCTATGACCTCACAATGCAAGTGTTACGAGCCTTACTTAGCCTATAACCAGAATGCTCTATGACATCAGAATGCAGGTGTAAAGAGCCTTAGCCTATAGGAAGAGGAGATGCAAATGTTAAGAGCCTTAGCCAATAGGGAGAGGAGGAGATAGTGGATGCTGTGATTTTTCAAAAACTAACTCCCTCTTTTACAAACGCTTAGCGATGGTAGCGACGGTAACTGCTCTGACGCTCATAGCCGCTGCCGATGCTAAAACCCGCACTATGCGTTCGTAAAAGAGGGGGAAATGTTTATATAAAAAAGCAGTTTTTCCAGATTTGAAATATTCTCATGAATATTTCTGTAGACATAATAATCATCATATCCCTAAAAATAATTGTTAGAAGCTAATTTCCTCTTCTCTCTTATTATCCCACGTATCTGGCAGTCTAAAACTCTTCAGACTGAAAGCGACGGATCCTTTGGCAGCCATTCGATGAATTCTTGTCCCTGTGAACAATATCCTGGGCTTTTACTGACAGTTTGAAAAATAAGCCTGGTTTCTACTGGCAGAAAATGTGGAGGACGAGGAGCCGAGTAGGGCTTCAGCCAAAGAGCTTCACCAAACCTTGGACTTCTCCAACCGACATCTGGGCGGCTATGAAGGGTCAGCTCTCGTGTTTCAGCGGTCCTGGGTATCAGCCCAGAAGGCTCTTGGAAGAACAGGAAAGACGGGGAGGAAGCAGGAAAGAGCCCTGCAGAATCGCATGTGCGCAATCTCAGTCCCTGTTGATCAGCTAGCCATGAAGAATCACTGTCAAAGACAGACAGACGGGACCCATTTTCTGGAAGGGCAAATTTGAAGCCACAGGGAGAAAAATGGGTCCCGGCAGGGCCACTGCAAAGTTATCTGGAACTCCTGGTGAACCCCCCTAGTTATCTATTATCAAAAAAGACAAAGAGAGGAAGGATTACCCGTCAAAGCGGATACAGATTCAAAACAAGGGCAATGGAGATGCTCCTTGGCCCAGGGAAGAAGGAAGAGGTGATTCCTGTCCCAACCTTTTTAGGGATCGAATTCATGACTTAATTCTCAAAAGTGCTTCGACTCTTTAGTAAAGAAGTACAGATTTTTGTATCTTGTGTGTTGCCAAAACTGGAATCCCCGTCAGGACTTATTCAATAAAGATTGGTCCTGGGCACCGATTGGACATCTCATTTGCCCCCCCTGGTTATCTTTCGGGTCTCTAGTCCTCACCTCAAAATTTTACTAAGGTGCGCTCGCCTTAGTAAAAGACCCCCTAAGTAAACTCAACACCACTTCCAGAACAGATCTGCAGAAACGCATCCTTTTGAATATTAAAACCTGGCTTCACGTATGCATACATAACGGGGTCGCCTAAAGTAAGGCGTCAGGATGCTGTATACGAAGCGTGAATCCTATATCAGCAATTACAAATGTAATTACCATGAGAGAATATTAGCATAAGTCAACTTTTACGTGCTGGCATTTAGACGCTGCAATTTACATATGCCAGTCGCTGGTGTAAATTTATTCAGCCAAATGTTACTGCTGGCCCTGCCCAAGCCCCTTCCATGTCCACTACATGCAGACCGACTAAGTGCATTTATGTGTGTAATTAGCACCTTCCCATAACCTCCCCCTCCCCCCCCCCCACCGTACCTCTAGCTTTTCACTGGCATGAGCAATAACTCCAACTTGAAGCTCGCGCCAGCATTGGCTCTCTCTGATGTCGCATCTGGGTCCTGATGTCAGAGGAAGAGTCGACGCTGATGCCGCTTGTGTCAGTAAAGTTAAAGAGGTAGAGGGGAAGGGAAGGGAAGGGGCCAAGCGTGCGCATGGCAGGGAAGGAGTACAACTGTCCTGGATGCCACTCACCCTCGCCACGCCATTGCCGCCACACGCACGGACCTCAGCTAATGAGAACTAAAATGAAAAGCCATAATGGCCGTCTTTGCACCACATTTGTAGTGACAGCTGATATATTTCCGGTGACCCATCAAATGCGCGAAGGACATTGGCACGCTGACAATTCCGCCCCGATGTTTGCACACAGGACAAATGCGTGCTACCCTATGCCTTCCCATTTGCGTTCCCCATTTGTGCCCTGAAGGGAGTGGGGAGGAACCCCCACTACACTCACACTCTCGTTGACCCCCCTCACTACACTCACACTCTAGTTGACCCCCCCCACTACACTCATACTCTCGTTGACCCCCCCCACTACACTCACACTCTCGTTGACCCCCCCCCACTACACTTACAACTTGTGCTCTGAGCACTTCACCCTATGCCTTCCTGTTTGTGCTCTGAAGGGGGGTGGGGAGAACCCCCCCACACACATTCATGCTCTCGTTGAGGGGTGTGTGGGGGAAACCCCCCCTACACTTACATTTTGCTCCGGGGGGGAGGGGGGAAGAAACCTTTACAATGACGTGCTCGAGGGGGGGGTTCAATATTGATGCACTTTGAATTATAACATTGCTGCAACCCCCCCCCCTCACTACACTTACAATTCCGCCTCAACAATTCCCCTCCCTTCATGCACACACTTGTCGGTGTGCGCATTTCACGGAGCGCAATTGTCAGTGCGCCAATGTCCTGCATGCTATTAACGGTGTACCTATCATCCCAAATGTATGGACTGAAATTCCTGCTACACCTTTGTATCAAAAGCATTTATTTGGAACCTGCTATTTACCATAGAAGCTACTCTACAAGATCATGATTGCATGACTTACCGTCAAATGAACAAAAGAGCTCCCCCACTCCAGGCTCGCTTGTGATTCTTTGTGGTCCAGTGGTGCAGTCTGGGTAGGAGTTACCCTCAGTCGCTCTTGCCCATGTCAACTGTACTCTCAAAATGGCTGCCATTACCTTTTGCAATCTCACGAGGTCACTATACCTGCCTTGAGATTGTATGGCAGGCTTGGCGGGGGGTGTATGGGGGGGGAGCTACAGGTGGGCAAGGGGGAAAGGCGCAATTCATGTTCAGAGGGAGGGAGATAAATAGGACAAATTTTCAGCTTCCTATGCTAATGTTTATTCCTCTGATAATATCTTCTTTCGATTTCCCTGTCAGAAGCATGTTGTATTAGACTTGCTTTGCATGCTAATGTGAATTGGGGTGGCCATCATTTGATTTGCTGTAGATGTGGTTCTGCCTTGATTTTTGATATTTTATATTGGGGGATGTCTATGATGTCCAGACATGTCTACGTTATAGGTGGAAATCGTAGGGAAACAAGATTTTATGTATGTGACTTGGAAACCTCATAGTTGTATGCAGTATATTAATTTTTAAATGAATAAAGAAAGAAATATGGTCAATTTCAACTGAAACCAAAACCATGGTCACAGCCTTTTGGCCAAAACCAGGTAGAAAAAGGATTTGGGGCTACTTTTAGCATTGTAACCAAAACTGAAACTCTGTCGGCCTCTTCCTTTCATTCTTGCCTCTGGTACAAACAGATTGTGAGGCTCCTGAAACAGGAGACAGTTTGAGACTTCCAACAGAAGTAAAACCCGGATATCTTAATCCAGCCTCCTTTTTCTGGAGTCAGATGATAACTCTGGGGTCAGGAAAATACCTGCTGTATCTGAACGTATCACACTTTGAACTACTGCTGAAAAAGATATGAGCTAAATCCAGATCCCTAGTGGAAAACTGTCCACTTCCCTGTGGGTAGAGGTTCAGGCTGCCAACTCTTTGACTTTTGATGGTCGTATTCTGTTTACCAGCCCTCAGATGCTGCCACTCTAGGTGACCACTCAATGTGCCCAATAGTTAAGCCAGCCCAGGGTCAGAGCTCTTAACTAGGATTTGGAGAAATGCTGGCTCGAGCCAGTGCTTTGGGTCAGATACACTACGGTGCCTTCTTCGTTCTTAGGTTATGGATCTGGATCTGGGATTTAATTATTCACCTATCCAAATTTGAGTTAAAGGTGAGTTATTTCCCTGTGCAAGTGAACATACAATCCACGTTGTTCCTGAGGCAATGAAGGGTGAAATGACATGTCCTTGATATCCAAGGACAGTCAGTGGGAGAAGTGAGATTTGAACCCTGGTTTCTCTATCTTCAAATTAAAGTTAGGTCACCTTATCAATAACCATACAAAAAAGCTAAAGTCTATTCAGGCTGAAAACAGCACTAATGTCGCCCTCTGTACATCATAGGGAAGCACGACTAAGCTAGAGCAAAGCAAATCCATTCAGCCCGTTTGTCACTCTTCCATTCCTCCGCTCAGCAGTAGGAAACGGCCTGAAGCCAGGATATATTTCTCTAGCCACTGAAGGCTGAAGATGGTTTAATTTTCCAGGAGCAGAAAGTTATAAATGATACCTAATCCGGAGTAGAAGAGGCAGAGTGTGTGAGGCAGCCAGTTCAGAAAAACATCATCCAATACTCTCATCTAATTAGCATATACACAATTCCTCTGCGTGAATTCTGATGTTTACAAAAGCGAAAAGCTAATAACACAACAGGCAAACAGGGAGGAATTCACCAAACCCCAATCTGACAAGATGCTCCTCTTATCTTCTTCCATGATAATCACATTCTTTATTCCCTGTCACCCTGCAGTGCTGCCCAAACACCTCACTCCTGCCCTGCTGTTCTAATACAGATGACCAAACCATCTCATTCCTGTCCTATACCTCCTTTGTCAATCTACCTGGTTCCTGCTGGACAGCACTGCCTGTAATTTCAGTATTAAAAATACCCCCTACATCAATTCTCCCTCCGTCAATCTACCTTGTTCCTTCCAGGCAGCACCACCTGCTATTCCAGCACTGAACACATCCTATCCTACACGCAGACATCTGCCAATGCACCTCATTCCTGCCAAGCAATACCACCTGTTATTCCAGCACTGAACACATCCTCTCCTACATGCAGACGTCCGCCAATGCACCTCATTCCTGCCAAGCAGCACCACCTGCTATTCCAGTACTTAACACATCCTCTCCTACATGCACACGTCTGCCAATGCACCTCATTCCTTTCAGGCAGCACCACCTGCTATTCCAGCACTGAACACATGCTCTCCTACATGCACACGTCTGCCAATGCACCTCATTCCTGCCAAGCAATACCACCTGCTATTCCAGCACTGAACACATCCTCTCCTACATGCAGACGTCTGCCAATGCACCTCATTCCTGCCAAGCAATACCACCTGTTATTCCAGCACTGAACACATCCTCTCCTACATGCAGACGTCCGCTAATGCACCTCATTCCTGCCAAGCAGCACCACCTGCTATTCCAGTACTGAACACATCCTCTCCTACATGCACACGTCTGCCAATGCACCTCATTCCTTTCAGGCAGCACCACCTGCTATTCCAGCACTGAACACATCCTCTTCTACATGCACACGTCCGCCAATGCACCTCATTCCTGCCAAGCAACACCACCTGCTATTCCAGCACTGAACACATCCTCTCCTACATGCAGACGTCTGCCAATGCACCTCATTCCTTTCAGGCAACACCACCTGCTATTCCAGCACTGAACACATCCTCTCCTACATGCAGACGTCTGCCAATGCACCTCATTCCTTTCAGGCAACACCACCTGCTATTCCAGCACTGAACACATCCTCTCCTACATGCACACGTCCGCCAATGCACCTCATTCCTGCCAAGCAACACCACCTGCTATTCCAGCACTGAACACATCCTCTCCTACATGCAGACGTCTGCCAATGCACCTCATTCCTTTCAGGCAGCACCACCTGCTATTCCAGCACTGAACACATCCTCTTCTACATGCACACGTCCGCCAATGCACCTCATTCCTGCCAAGCAACACCACCTGCTATTCCAGCACTGAACACATCCTCTCCTACATGCAGACGTCTGCCAATGCACCACATTCCTTTCAGGCAACACCACCTACTATTCCAGCACTGAACACATCCTCTCCTACATGCACACGTCTGCTAATGCACTTCATTCCTTTCAGGCAGCACCACCTGCTATTCCAGCACTGAACACATCCTCTCCTACATGCACACGTACGCCAATGCACCTCATTCCTGCCAAGCAACACCACCTGCTATTCCAGCACTGAACACATCCTCTCCTACATGCAGACGTCTGCCAATGCACCTCATTCCTTTCAGGCAACACCACCTGCTATTCCAGCACTGAACACATCCTCTCCTACATGCAGACGTCTGCCAATGCACCTCATTCCTTTCAGGCAGCACCACCTGCTATTCCAGCACTGAACACATCCTCTCCTACATGGAGACGCCCACCAGTCCACCTCATTCCTGCCAAGCAACACCACCTGCTATTCCAGCACTGAACACATCCTCTCCTACATGCAGACGTCTGCCAATGCACCTCATTCCTTTCAGGCAACACCACCTGCTATTCCAGCACTGAACACATCCTCTCCTACATGCAGACGTCTGCCAATGCACCTCATTCCTTTCAGGCAGCACCACCTGCTATTCCAGCACTGAACACATCCTCTCCTACATGGAGACGCCCACCAGTCCACCTCATTCCTGCTAAGCAACATCACCTGCTGTTCCAGTACTTAAACTCCACTCTTTTATTCCTTACTTCATTAAAAAGCTTTTGAAGGAGAATTTCTCAGTAATCTGCTTTCCCATATATACATATTTCTATTGATGCTGAGTGCTGCTGTATCTCAGTGAAATTGCGGATTTTGGACACACATTTGTGACTTTCAGCAGAGAGGAGGCAGCAAGAAAGAGAGAAATGCTCAGAAATGGTCCCCTGATAAAATCAGTGAAATTAATTCCAACTGGATAAAATACTTGAAAGTGTAAACTTACAATCTGCATCAGGAGAGGAAAGTTCCATATTTCAGATGAGATCAGCCCCGGTTTGGGTTTAATTAATTAAGCTCCAGCATACTGGCCCATAGTAGTCGTTAAGTATGCTATTAATTAGCGGCAGTGCAAAAAAGGCCACTTGTGGCCAGTCAGAGGATGACGGAAGCTGCGTGATGAGCTTCTGAAGAATGAAGGCAAGAGGCAGTCATCTGGGGCTGCTAATTGGTCCGTTCTGGTTCATTGCTACAGGCCCCCAAAAGCAGAATTGGGACACGTTTGAAACACGGGAGCATCAGTGCAGTGAATTTGGAAGCATGATGTAGCGTGGCTCTCGGGAGAGTTTTCTTTTGAAAAACCACTGTTTATTCTTTTCCTTCTCTCCAGTTCTGACAGGAGCCTCTATTCCTACTATCTGGGGTTTTCTCCTCTTTTCTATGCTTTTCCCACGTCCTCTCTCCCTTAAACATGTTCAGTTGTAAGGGGGAGAGTGTGGTCCACTGCTCCTTGTGACCCTGAGCAAGTCACTTAATCCCCCCATGTACATTAGATAGATTGGACATGGAAAAATGCTCAAATTCATGGAAACCGTTCTGGGAGAACAGTGCCGAAAATGAAATAGATAAATCATTGCCATGACCATCTTGTTGTCTGGATTACAGTGGCAGACTCAAATCTCACTAGACCCAACTGTGGTCTCAGAAACGCCACTTAACCCTCCATTGTCTTGGGCCCAAACTTAGACTGTGAGTGGGACAAAGGCAAGGTAAGTACATGTGGCTCACCTTGAAAAGGCACAAGCCACGTGCAAAACTTAGGCTGTTGTGTATGCTTCAGCGGGCTGGCACACTCCTCCCCACTTGAAACGACATACATTCTGCCTTCTTGCCCTTGCTCTCTGGGGCCAATACGAGGGCCACCGCAACAGCTGGTGCTTTTATACCTCCACTTTGCTGTGACAGTGCTAAGAGCATGGGCTGCTTCTCCCACTGATGCCTCTTGTGACCTTGGACAAGTCCCTTCACCCTTCAGGGCTTCAGGTACAGCTTAAACTGTTAGTTCTCAGTTTCTAAATTGTAACTTACCCCTGGTGCTAAATCAGTGTGTGGCACAGTGGCTAGAGATTGTGGGTTCAAACCCCTGCTGCTCTGTGACCCTGGGCAAGTCACTTAATCCCAGGTATAGTAGATAGATTGTGAGACCACCAGGACAGACAGGGAAAAAATGACCGAGTACCTGGATGTAAACCACTTCGGCTATAAGTGGTTAATACATAAAGTCTACTCTGTCTGTTCTATTTTGTCTCTTGTTGGGAAGTGGGGAATTGGGCTGTAGGACATGTGGGTGGAGCGTTACAGGGCTGTCTCCAAAATGAAACCACGAGACAGAAATACAAAGGGAGGTTATTGGAGCCCAGAAGTCTTGTTTGTGGAGCTTTGTGAAGGGGGTATCGCACGGTTGGGGCTGGGGGGAGGGCTGTTAAGCTGACATAGGGCTTTATAACAGGGATGTCAAAGTCCCTCCTCGAGGGCCACAATCCAGTCGGGTTTTCAGGATTTCCCCAATGAATATGTATGAGAGCTATTAGCATACAATGAAAGCAGTGCATGCAAATAGATCTCATGCATATTCATTGGGAAAATCCTGAAAACCCGACTGGATTGCGGCCCTCGAGGAGGGACTTTGACATCCCTGCTTTATAAGGTGGAGCTGTTTTATGGAGTACAGTTTCAGCTGCTTATACATCAAACTGGGAAAGTAAAACGTTCAGTGCTTACCCTGATAATGTATCTGGAAGAGTTCTTGTCATCCAGGTTCACCGTCAGAGAGAAGAAAACGGCTGTGCTGTAGACCCCCTGGGCCTTGTAGAGTAGCTCATTGAAGTCCCACTTGGCTTTCTTCCCATCGTCTGGCAGGTCCCAGCCACCACAGTCCTTAATCACATGCAGCATAGGTTTTGACCCCAGATGGTCAATCTCCCTCATGTTGAGGCAGGATTTGAAAAACTCTTTGACCTTTCGCTCCGCTGACCCTTGGTAGTTCCTCTTCACCGGCTGCATTAACAAGAGCTGGAGTTTCTCCTCGTTCTGCTCACCGATGGCTGCGATGATGCCATAAATGAGCTTGTCTTCGGGGATGCCATGTCTCCTCAGCCACCCTCCGCAGGCGAACGAATAAAAGTCCTTGCAGGGGTCAATGGTGGCGTCAATGTTGCTGGCGATAAATCTGGAGGCCCTGTTGAAGGTTTTCTTCTCCTGGCAGTCCTCAAGGCAGTAACTGTCCTTCTCCAGGGAGATGTACTTGAGTGCCAACATACAGCCCAAAATAATGCACAGACCAACTGCAAATACCAGTCCAGAGAGGAGGCAGATTTCTCTCCTGCTCCATCGGGGAAGCCCGGCCCCTCTTTGCTTTTTGGATCCAATGTGGAGGTTCAGTCCATTGGATAACGTCTCGCTCTTGTACTTACTCATGTATTTGACTTCCTGAAACTCATCGTAGTGAGCTGTCAGTGAATATGTGTTCTCCAGCCCCCTGACTCCAATGTCCTTACATTTGTGGGGCATGGTGACTGGATTTGCAACTCTACTTCCACAGTTCCGTTGAGAAGTTCAGTGTGTTTTCCTTGCAAATCCCATCTGGTGGCAAAGAAAATCCTGTCAGGTAAGGGCAGGAAGGAAAGAGGTGAGAGGATTTCTCATGGCTCGGTGTCCTCACATTCAAGATCTGGATGAGATTTAGACCTGCAAGATAGAAAGAAAAGAATGAATTCCAGGGTTTCTCCAGTGCTGCAGTGGATTTCTATAAGCTTGGCACAGAGCACCAGCAGCGAAGCGGTTACAGGTGGTGGCCTCTCAGAATAACCTCTGGTCTAGTGAAGGCTTCAGCTCCCAGAACATCGGACTGTTCAGGGCTTTATGGTGAGGGAATCTTTTCTCGGGATGATTCATCACTGGACAGCACAGGCTGCTTTAATGCGAACATGATTTCTACAAAAATGTGTTTCTCTGTTTCACTGTCTCATTGGAAATGCAAAAGACGAACAGGCCTAATTGCGGTGGAAATCAGAAATGACTCAGGTGAACCCACTTGTCATCGAATACGAGTTCCCCCCTTTTCCTGGCACAGAGTCCCGAATGTGGGAATTTTTGTCAGGAGATACGATAGTCCATTAAGATGCTGTAAAAAGGGGCTCTGGCACGCCCGTGCACGAAGGCCATGTCTTCCATGGTCTATTTTTTCTATTAACAGCTGGCCATTTTTTCAACTTCCCACAGGAACACTTGCCACCTTCTATTTTCCAGTATTTCCTATGGGCAAGCACTAATGTAGATTACAGAAATGCAGTTGGCATGAAAGTGCTCCACGATACTCCATTTTTGCCAACTTACACACACAAGAGAGTTTAGGAAAAGGGTCCCTATAATAACATCGCCAGATAAACTATGGCGTCAGCCAAGGCGTGGATTCAGGCCCTTCTTAAAGCAGAACAGGGTCAAAATGCAGCGTAAGGGCAACTTGAGAGCAAAGATTTAGGGACTGGTGTGATTCTGGTGTCTCTTTAGCCATCTGTCTGAAACCTGAACATGCTTTTTCATTTAATAAGGTTATTTATCACTATTATAGCAAACCAGGTGACAACGATGCACAAGAGAATTCAATAGACTAAAATGCAGATTTCAATCATTTCTTTCTCTTCACTGGGACCCTCAAAGTCCTGTCTGCTCACACCTCTCTTCCCTTCTGTCGTGCTGATTGATGCCTCTCTCCCTTGACACCTGTAGCATTCAATCTTCAGGGTTCAATCCGCCAGGAAAAGCTCATCTCTCCCCACACAGAAGACCCAGCGTGTCTGGCAGCCAACCCCATTGCCTGCAGTTTGGGACACATCTGAATTGAAGGGTGGTGAATAGCAGAGAGCTATTGTGCCAACCCTGCTCGGAACCGCCTTTATTCTCTCACTGCCTGGGAACGTGGACCCAGTTTCTACCAGCTTGGCTGTGGTGGAAGAGACACTCAAGGCAACTTCATCTTCTGTGAAGATGCTCCAAATCAATGCTAAAACCCTTTCCTGTCGAAGAAGTAAGATGAAAGGCTCAGAGTTTCTTTCTAACTTTGGAGCACATTTCTTGGGAAACGGCCACAAATCCATAAATATTAGATGGTCAGCTCGCTTTCTGGAAGAGCCAGGGTCCCGGAGCTGGGATATTTAAAGCAGCGATTTGCAAAGGATCAATAGACATGTGAAAGTTATTTGTCTCTTGTTCATACCGTGAAAAGGCAATCTATAGTCTCCAATCGATGAAACCTCCCCAGCTCCCCCCCCCCCATTCGAAGAAACTTTCTGCTCCACAAGAAAGAAAACTAGAAACACATTTAAATGCTAGACAAGTATGAACGGGGACCTCTTTGAAATATCCCGTTTCCACTACTGGGGGTAGGGGGGTGGGGGAGGGGGGTTCTGCTGATTTAAATGTTGTCCCACTCGTTGAAAGTGGGATGAGATAAATATATTGCCATCATCATAGGAGCAAATGATTGGGGGTGCTAAGCCCTTTGAAAATGACCCTCCCCAGACACATAACAGTTTGTTCAATTTTGGGGGTGTTCAAGCACCCATAGAGCTGGCTCCTAGGGTCATTTGTTCTGTACATATCTGAAGCCTGGGTTCAGATATGCCACATTTGCACTCTCTAATGGGATGGGGGTTTACTTTTTTTTTTTTTTTGTAAGAGCAAATTTGTCTCCAAAATGAAGCAGCAAAAAGCCTGTAGGGCTGTCTTTCTTGGCTGATTTGCTAAATCTGCACGTCTAAAGCTCGACAAATGACCCAGGAAAGTCTCTGCTTCCAGTCCACCTGCCTACAAGTGAGACCCGGTGACCATCCGACCCGTTTTCTTCCACCGACTAAAGACCGAGAGAAACTAAGTTGAACTTTCGGGGTTGCTCTCACTGCATCCATCCTCTCTCCCGAACAGCTCCGAGTCTGGGCTGGCAAAACCACCCCTGCCGGGAATTTCTGCTCTTCCGGGGAAAGTTGCTGGACCACTAAAGCTCGCCTTGATCTGGCTCAGTGGTCCAGAGCTCCCGCCCTAACATGACCACAAACGGCACAGAGAATGACGGAAATGGAAGACTTACAAGGAAAAGCAAAAGCTCCAGGCTGCGCTTAGGCTCTGCAAGTCGTCTCAACGCCCCCCCGGAGCAGCCTGCTTGCTCCATGCATCGACGTCCCTGTACCTGCCCGAGTGCAATGCAACTGCAGCGTTTGGTAAGAGGGGAGGGGAGGTGGGGAGGGGCTGCTTTGGAGTCTCGCCCAGTGCAGACATTACTATGCAAATGACCCGAGGTCTTTGCTCATGCCACTGACAAGTCTTAGCTCATGTTCCCATTTTCTGAAATGAGTAATAAGATGGAAAGAAGGGATAAAACTGAGAAGGCGGCAGCCGGAGAGCTGCACTTTGCAACTGAGCTTGGCTCGGGCACTAGGCTGGGCTTACACCTGGGCAAGGTCATATTCAAATGCCGAAGTGAGAGAGAAAGGGGTTCAATACCTCTCCTCGTCTCAGTACCTTTCTTCCCCACTGCCAACTCCAGACTCCTGGAACAACAGTCCTTAATCCAGCTCCGTCACTAGCAGTATTCAAGTTCAAGCTAAAAGCTCACTTTTAACTCCCCAACCCCTGTAGGTACTGTTTGTCTGGCTAAATTTATTTCTATAGCATTCTCCCAGGTACTCAAGCATTTTTCCCTGTCTGTCCTGGGGGGCTCACAATTTATCTAATGTACCTGGGGCAATGAGGGAATAAGTGACTTGCCCAGGGTCACAAGGAGCAGTGTGGGTTTGAACCCCCACATCCTCAGGGTGCTAAGGTTGCTCTTCTGAGCAGGGACCGTCTATTACATGTTAAATGCACATGTATCTGCTTACGCCTTTCGGAGCTTTAAAACAATAAATAGTACTAAAGCAATATAACAGCCAGATAAAAATGACAGGGTAGGAGATCACTTGCCCCCACCCCCCTTAACCAGTGGCATATTGTGAAGTGACTGTCACCCATGAGATGGGTAAAGAAAGTTCAGAGTCTCTCTTTATTTGCAAGACTTGAAAGGGGAACGTGTCCTGGAGTTCGGTTCCTGATTGTCCTTCAGTATGGGCATCGTTGGCACCCAGGGCTCAGTGGACCCTGCAGTTTGCATGAGGGGAAGAGAGAGGGTGGACTGTGCGAGCTGTCAACCACTCTTTTGCAAAAATCATTCTAAAATCCAGATTCTGGGATGTATTTTCCAGCCCACAGGTTGCAAATACGCAAGAAGCACGCAGCAGGTGTTGAAATGCAGGCGCAGACCCTCTCTCAAAACAGTTGACCACACAGCGAAGCTGCAAAGACAACCGAGAGACATTTCCTCGGTAAATGCAAGCTTGCAAATGTTTGACCTCATGCCCTTTGCCTCTGTCCGCCCTCAAAAGAAAACCCTAACCTTTGGGTCAGAAGGAAAGATGTGCAGTCCAGTGTGTCTAAAAAGTATAAGATCTATTCTCCAAACGCATATTAAAAGAAATTCAACGTACTCTTGATCCAGTTAGGTTTGAGCAAACCAGCCTGGCATTGTATTATGGAGCGAAGACCTCTGTGCTGGTGTCACTTCAGATAAATGTACATCTTACCCAGGGCTCCAGGGCTGTGCAATTCTTTACCCTTGGATGTTTTAGCTGGGATTTTGGAAAAAGTTGCTAAATATTTGCTCTGCCTTTTACACAAGCATAGCGCGGTTTTTAACACTGGCCGTGGTGGTAACAGCTCTGACACTCATGGAATTCCTACGCTTTTGTAAAAAGGGGGGTTAGTTTGCAGATTATCCAGAATGAATATTCATGAGAAAAATTTACATGCAAATCTCTCTCATGAATATTCATTCTGGATATCCTGAAAACCTGACTGTCTGGAGAACCAATGAAATATACATTTTTAAATTATATTACAATTAAAACTATGAACAAAATTATTTTTGCCCAGTGTTTGGGGGGAGGGGGATCTTACTGGTACCATATGGCCGGTCTCCCTATGAGGTCGGAGATAGTCATGAGACATTCCTGCTAGAACTCCATCCTAGGTTCTGATATGAATATGCAGGAAGTAGATCTCTGTACAGTCAGCCTCCACTGTATGCAAATCTATCTCTTGCACACAAGAACATAGGAGTTGCCATACTGGGACAGATCAAGGGCCCATCAAGCCCAGAATCCTGTTTCCAACAATGGCCAACCCAGGTCCTAAGTACCAGACAGAAACCCAAAGAGCAGCAACATTCCAGAGCTGAGATTGTGATGTCATAATGCCTCATTCCACCAATGCCTAAGAGCCAACCTCATCAGTGATGTCACAATGGTTTGATTGTCCTATACTTGGCCCATACTGGGACAGACCAAAGGACCATCAAGCCCAGGATCCTGTTTCCAACAGCAGCCAATCCAAATCACAAGTGCCTGGCAAGATCCTAAAAAAGTAAAGCAGATTTTATGCTGCTTATTCTAACAATAAATAGTGGATTATCCCAAGTTTATGGTCTTTCAGGAAATTTCCAAACCTTTTTGAAACCCCGCTAAGCTAACTGATTTCACCACATTCTCCAGAAACGAATTCCAGAGTTTAATTACACGTTGTGTGAATAAATATTTTCTCCAGTCTGTTTTAAATCTACTACTCAGTAGCTTCATCGCATGTCCCCTGGTCCTAGTATTTTTGGAAAGAGTAAACAAGTGATTGACATCTACACATTGTAGACCTCTGTCATATCACCCCTGAGCCGTCTCTTCTTCAAGCTCAAGAGCCCTAGTAGCTGCTTTAGCCTCTCCTCATAGGGAAGTCATCAATCCCTTTCTAGTTTGAACAGAATTGCATGCAATATTCGAGCTGCGGTTGCACCATGGAATGATACAAAGGCATTATGACATTCTCATTTGTGTTTTCCATCTCTTTCCTAACTTTCTATTTGCTTTCTTAGCCACCACTGAAAACTCAACTGACTTTGCGTACTGGTCTAGTGGTTAGAGAAATAGGCTGGGGATCAGGAAAGCGCGTCAAAATTACGAGGGGGTGCTGAAAAGTTCTCAGCCCAAGCAACCAACTTTCTAAATTCTGAGCGTTATTTCGCCACCGTAGCTGAAAAGAGTGTCATCTTATTTCGCTAAGTGCCAATTTGCAGAAACAAAATTCTGTTTTGACATTGTTCCAGATGATTGATTGAACCATACCTACATCAGTCTCTTCTTGGTTGGGCTGAGAACGTTTCAGCATCCAGTGGAATGCACATGCCTACCCTTAAGTGTGAAAACTTACGCCAAGTCAAACGCTAGTGTCAAAGATCACACCTAAAGGTTGAACATGTATGGAGTCTGTACATTTCCAACTACCTGGGACTGATGTGAATCATGGTCTTGGCTTCTTTCCTTTTTTGGGTCCTTCTCACTGTGTTGACTGGATTTTGCCAATTGTGGTATTTTTGGTTCTTTCTTTTTGTTGCTATAACTTACATGTGCAACTGCAGGACATGCCCCATCCCACCCATGGGCGTGCCTCCTTTCTTGTTGCAATAGCTAACTGGCAAATTGTATATAATAGGGCTCATAATCGAAAGAAAAAAACATCTAAAAACCCATCCAAGTTGGCATTTGGACGACTAAAAGACAGGTCATCCTTGTGCCTATAATCAAAACAGGTTTTTAGACATATCCCTCCTCATTTGACATTCTAGCCCTCTAACTTCCTTCTCTCCTCCGATCTTCATCTAGCCCTTTCCTGGAGTTCCTTTCTCATTACAATTCCTGTAAACCGTGCCGAGCTCCACGACCATGGAGATGGTGCGGTATACAAACCTAAGGTTTAGTTTAGTTTAGTTTAGTATATCCAGAGACTTTTTAGACTGCTGAATCCCGCTGTGCACCCAGAGCTGAAAGGCAATTTTGAAGGAGTGGTTAGGGCAGGTTGTGGCCCAACCTAGACTTAGTCATATTGCAGGGCTAATCGAAAGTTTGATGAGACTGCCTAGATGGAATTTATACGTTGTGACTTAGGTGATCTAAAAACAGGTCTAAGTGCCCAGAAGGTATCCAAAGTGACCAGAGGACCACTGCAGACATAAAGTACAGACCCTTACACACTCCCCCACTGATACCTCCCCCCCCACCCCCGCGATAAAAATCAGAATACAAATGTACATATCAGCCTCTAGAACATGAGCACCTGGCATAGGAAAGCCTAGTAGAGCTTCACAGAGGTGTCTTAAGTAGCCTGGGGGTTAGGCTAGTGAACCATAGAGAGGAGGACCCAGGCCCATAAGCCACTCTAACCATTGCATTCATAGTGGAAAATGTGAGTCCATAAAAAAACTCCCAAACCCTATTGTACTGCCATATAAGTGCCACCTGCAGCCATAATAGCTATTGGGGTAGTAGATAGGTGGGTATAGTAGGTTTTTGAGGCTCACCATGACCTATAAGGGAGTTCTGGTGAGATGTTTATGTGGCACCCTTTTTGTGAAGTTCACAGCAGTGCCCTGTAAGGTGCTCCACTGCTCTCTTGCTATGTCTGGGTGGCCCGACCATCACATTGCTGGCTCCTCCCACGTCCAAAAGGTCTTGTTCTGGGCGTTTGAGACTTGGACGAATATTTGGATGAGAATAGGTTATAAACATAGATATTCTGGTGGTCTGGAGGATCAAACGCCTGGACGTACAGATAGATATATTTTAGACAGACTTTTCAAGAATGAAGATTTTGGTGCTGCCGCCTACGGGTGACTAGCGCCCTATGTCCAAATGGGACTTAGATGTTTCTTTTGATTAGGCTCCTCCACCTGTATAAAGTTAGGCATTGACATTGGCCCATAATACCTCATTATTGACATTAATTGGACTTAATTGAAACTTAGGTGCCTAACTCAAAAAACTGCGATTCTGTAAAAAGTAGGCGCCTGGTCCAAAGCACCTACCTAAAAGTGGGTGTGGTTAGGGGCAGATCATGGGTGTGTCTTTGAGTTACGCACCTCTTTGTGAATTGAACGCCATTAGGCACAGGTATTGAAATGAAGAAAATCCTGGCATAAACAGGGCACCCCTAAAGTGAGGGGTACACTTAGGTGATGCTAAGCGCAGTTCTTTAAAATGTGTCTAACTTTTATAGAATCACACTAGGTACCACATTAATTAGTGCAGATTGTTTAGGTGACCTATATAGAATCGGACCTTACGTTTATAGACTAGGACCTAAGTACAGTTGTGTGTAATTACAAATTAGCACCAGTTAAGGGCTATTATCGGTCCTTAAGGTCAGCTGGTGCCTAATTTAATATAATATAATACAAATCAGTCTGTCTTTATATACCGCCAGTATCGATATTTAGTTCACAGCAGTTTATAAACATAAGATATGGAGCCAATTTCCAGCATGATATTAATATCAAATGGTGGTTCTTAAGCCGGTCCTGGGGGACCCCCAGCCTAGATATCTTTAATGGATACACATGAGGCAGATTTGCCTGCCTGCCACCTTTATCATATGCAAATCTGCCTCATGCATATTCATTAGGGCATCTATGCTGGGGGTCCCCCAGGACGGGCTTAAGAACCACTGAATTTTAAAACATTAGCCCAGGAGTAGGGAACTCCGGTCCTCGAGAGCCGTATTCCAGTCAGGTTTTCAGGATTTCCCCAATGAATATGCATGAGATCTATTTGCATGCACTGCTTTCATTGGGGAAAACCCGACTGGAATACGGCTCTCAAGGACCGGAGTTCCCTACCCCTGAATTAGCCTGTAACATATTTCTTAAAAAGAAAAGTTTAAAACCATTTTTAAGAATTATGCACTCATATCATTCTAATATGACTCGGCAAATCTTGTTAAAATTTTACTGCCTGATATGCATAAGAGGACTGAAATAGTTTAAAAACATTTTTCCCTCTCACTTCTGGAAATTCAGTCAGGTGTGTTCACTGTTCTATATCTTCTGCATCCAAATTTTCACACTCGTTAGAAATTTTGGTCCACAGCTTTGGAATTTTGGGTGGCAGGGCTAAAGGTGACCTGTTCTCCTGCTTTCAGAAGTCCAAATCATGTATTAGGTTTTCATGTATTAGTAAGGCAAGAAGTCTGTCTGTGTTACGCCCTGGCTACACTCTGGTTCTGGTCACCACACCTTTTTTAGGATGTTAAAAGGATGGAAGTAGCTCCTGAAATGGTACCAGTCCAGCAGTACAAACCTTAAGTGGAAAGGGGGAATGTGATAGGAGCATCCAAAGGAGAGAAGCATTTTCTAAGAAAGTTCCTGGAAGAAAAGTCCATAGTTTGCTATTGAGAAAGGCACTGCTTGCCCTGCGATTGGTCGCATGGAATATTACTCTTTGGGTTTCTGCCAGGTACTTGTGACCTGGATTGGCCACTGTGGAAGCAGGAGACTGGGATGAACCACTGGTTTGACCTAGTTTTGGTATAGGAATGTAGAAAGAAAAAGTCAACATACAGGTTGTAGGCAGTGCTTTTTTTGTTAGATTAATTTAATATAAATCAGTGATTAACTCAAGATGGAAATTTACTTTCATGCCAACATGTTTGTCAGTCTCTCTGCAAAGAGAGAGATGACAAAACCAACTTGTGCAGAGCAGTGGTACAGGGAGAGGTGGCAATTGACCAGTTTAAAGCACTGGTATAACTGGGAGGAGGAGGAGGTAGATGACTGCCACAGTTGACAGGAGAATCTGATGGATCTTCTCTGTTAACTATATAATAGAGAGGGCGGGGCTAATGGCTAGGAGGGGGGTGACTAGACTCAGAGCACTGTGAGAAGGGCAACTGGCTAGACTGGGTGGGCTCCGTGCGTCCCTCCTATCCCAGAAAGCTTCCTGTTCCTTCTTCCCTGAATCTGCTTCCCTGGGTTTAGCTATTTAAGCACCCAAATGAATTTCAAAAGTGAATCAAACCCCACGCTAATGCTAAGCTGCATTGCAGATGACTGCAAAGATAAATAAAGCTGGGTGTCACCGTGGGGACAGCAATTCTGAAGTTACAGCTTTGTAATTACAGCAGGAATCCACTTCACTTTCCTCTGAAAATCAAACACGTGCACGTCTTTCTCAAGGAAGGGAAAAAGCACGCAGAGCAAAGCAGAACACACCTAGCCAGTCAGAGTGTTCTTCTGGAAACTTCCTGGGGCAGAATTTTATTCATGTCATGTGTGGATTTTATAATACTCCTTCCTGCAGTGCAGGCAGGAACAGCTCAGGCATAAGACAGGCAGGGACAGCTCTCTCTTGCACGGCTAACACAGGTAGGTACAACTCCCACATTCAAAGCTCAGACAAATTGGAGAAAGTATTTTTTTCCCACTTAAGCCACAGTTAAACTGTGGAATTTGTTACCAAAGGATCAGGGATGGCCCAAGGGTGTCTGATACCCTAAGGGAGCCTTCAGCGAAAAGCATTCTAAACTAAAGAAAACTAAACCTTAGGTTTGTATACCGCATCTTCTCCACAATCGTAGAGCTCGGCACGATTTACAGGGTTAAGGTAGAAAGGAACTCCAAAGGAGGGTTATAAGATTAAGTGTAAGGAAGATAAAAGGGGGTATTAGGGTACCAGAGAGGGGGGGGATGTTACATTTTTGAGAAAAGCCAAGTTTTCAGATGTTTTCGGAAGAGTTGGAGGGAGCTAAGAACATAAGAAGTTGCCTCCACTGGGTCAGACCGAGGTCCATCTCGCCCAGCGGTCCGCTCCCGCGGCGGCCCCTCAGGTCTGCGACCTGTGAAGTGGTTTCTGACCACTTCTATAACCTACCTCAAGTTCTATCTGTACCCCTCTATCCCTTTATCCTCCAGGAACCTATCCAAACCCTTCTTGAACCCCTGTACAGAGTTCTGGCCTATCACTTCCTCCGGAAGCGCGTTCCATGTGTCCACCACCCTCTGCGTAAAAAAGAATTTTCTAGCATTTGTTCTAAACCTGTCCCCTTTCAATTTCTCCGAGTGACCCCTAGTGCTTGTGGCTCCCCTCAGTTTGAAGAATCTGTCCTTATTCACTCTCTCTATGCCCTTAAGGATTTTGAAGGTTTCTATCATGTCCCCTCTAAGTCTCCTCTTCTCCAGGGAGAACAGCCCCAGCATTTTCAACCTGTCAGCGTATGGAAAATTTTCCATACCATTTATTAGTTTAGTTGCCCTCCTCTGCACTCCCTCGAGTACCGCCATGTCCTTCTTGAGGTACGGTGACCAGTATTGAACACAGTACTCCAGGTGCGGGCGCACCATTGCGCGATACAGCGGCATGATGACTTCCTTCGTCCGGGTTGTGATACCCTTTTTGATGATGCCCAGCATTCTGTTTGCTTTCTTTGAGGCTGTCGCACATTGCGCCGATGGTTTCAGTGATGAGTCGACCATCACCCCCAGGTCCCTTTCCAGGTTACTCACCCCTAGCAGTGTTCCCCCCATTTTGTAGTTGAACATCAGGTTCTTTTTCCCTACATGCATGACCTTGCATTTCTCTACGTTAAAACTCATTTGCCACTTTTTTGCCCAGTCTTCCAGTCTCGTTAGGTCCCTTTGTAGGTCTTCACAGTCTTCCGTGTTTCTAACCCTGCTGCAGAGTTTGGTGTCATCAGCAAATTTGATAACCTCACATTTTGTCCCCGTCTCCAGATCGTTAATAAATATATTGAATAGTAGAGGTCCCAGCACCGACCCCTGCGGAACTCCGCTCGTGACCCATTGCCAATCTGAGTATTGGCCCTTGACTCCAACCCTCTGTTTCCTGCCCGCTAGCCAGTGTTTGATCCATCGGTTGATATCCCCTTGCACCCCGTGGTTCCACAGTTTTTTAAGTAGCCGTTCGTGAGGTACCTTGTCGAAGGCTTTTTGGAAGTCAAGGTACATGATGTCTATGGATTCACCCTTATCCATCTGACTGTTTATTCCCTCAAAAAAGTACAGCAAGTTCGTGAGGCATGACCTTCCCTTGCAGAAGCCATGCTGGCTCGCCTTCAGTTGTCCATTGTTTTCTATGTGTTCGCAGATTGTGTCCTTTACCATTGCTTCCATCATCTTTCCAGGAACCGAGGTCAAGCTCACAGGCCTGTAGTTTCCCGGGTCACCCCTTGATCCCTTCTTAAAGATGGGCGTGACATTTGCGTGACAGTCCTCTGGGATCTCCCCAGTTTCGGAGAGGGGATGTAAGGTTGTTCCTGAACTCAGTGATTCTAAAGGGGAGGGATGTCCCTAGTTTTCCAACATGTGATATACCTTTTATAGAAGGGAAGGATAGTTTTAATTTTTGGGAGGATCTGGTGGAATTAGGATTAGAGGAATTCCAAGATAGTGGAATAACGGGAGGAAGAATGCCGTGAAGGATCTTGAAAGTTAGGCAGGCACACTTGAAGTGGACCCTGGAAATTGCTGGAAGCCAGTAAAGCTTGGACAGAAGTGGTGAGACGTGATCAAATTTACTTTTTGCGAAAATAAGCTTAGCCGTGGCATTCTGTATCTGCTGGAGTCTGTGGAAGCTTTTCTTAATTAGGCTCAAGTAGATAGAGTTGCAGTAGTCTAATCTGGAGAGGATGATGGATTGTACAAGGATAGCAAAGTGTTTTTGATGGAAACAAGATCTCACTTTCCTCAGCATATGAAGGCTAAAGAAGCATTTTTTTTTACTAAGGAGTGGAGGTGGTCATTGAAGGATAGTGAGGAGTCCATGATGATGCCCAGAACTTTGCTTGAGAACTCAAGCTGAAGTGTGGGGCCAGAGGGCAATGGAATGGAGGTGGGTAAATGGTCTAATATTGGACCAAGCCAAAATAGTTTTGTTTTGGACTCGTTTAGTTTCATATGTACGGTGAGGGCCCAGGTTATACATGAGGATATGTTCTTGGGGAGATTAGTGAGGTTCGAGTCGATCTCGAGGAGGACAAGGATGTCATCAACATAAGAGTAAAGTGTTTCATGGGGGGATAGGTGGAGGAGTTTCAGAGAGGACATATAGATATTGAAAAGAATAGGAGATAGAGGTGAGCCTTGCGGGACTCCACATGTCGGTTTCCAGGGGGAGGATGAGGTGCCATTCATGTTAACGGTGTAAGAACGGGAACGTAAGAATTTTGAGAACCAGTCTAGAACTGTGGAGTTGATGCCTATCTCGGAGAGTTGGAAAACTAGAATATCATGATGGACAACATCAAAAGCAGCAGAAAGGTCGAATTCCACCACCCAAAATGAACACATAACAAACCAGACTCCACCACCCAAAATAAACACATAACAAACCAGACAATTCCTCATAGAACTCCCCATACAAAATAAGGCCTTATTCTTTCATCTCAGCAACAGCAACATAAGTACATGGGAAAATAATAAAAAAAAATCTACAAAAGTCACTCAGAGCCAACCCAGAAAAAAGGTAGCCAGGTAAATACAGCAGTGGATGAGCTGAAGAAGTCAAATTGCCAACAGAATTCCTGGTCTTGATTATACACAGTGAACACAGACAGACCCTCACCAAATACAGTACAAATCACCACAAATGAAAACCCAAAATTACACTGAAACCCCAAGAAGCCAAACTTTTGTATACAGTGCAACAACAGATAGGGCTGATTCAAGAGTATCAGATGCCCTTGCAAATCTTCAGCCATGACCCACACCCCTGGGCCATCCGAATTCCCTTTCATCATTCCCTCCCCTAATCAGCTCCCCTTCTCCTTGCTATGTTACCCAGTTTGTCAGCATCTCCCCCTCTTTACCCCCCCTGTGGCCAGCATCTTCCTCTCCCCTCTACTTGTCCCCATAGCCAGTATCTCCCTTTCCCCCTCTACGTCACCCCTTAAAGTGGCCAGCATGTCTCCTTCCTCTGTCTATCTCACTCCTCAGCGTAGCCAGCATCACTCCTTCCTCTGTCTATCTCACTACTCAGCGTGGCCAGCATCTCTCCTTCCTCTGACTATCTCACTACTCAGCGTGGCCAGCATCTCTCCTTCCTCTGACTATCTCACTACTCAGCGTGGCCAGCATCTCTCTTCCTCTGTCTATCTCACTATTCAGCGTGGCCAGCATCTCTCCTTCCTCTGACTATCTCACTCCTCAGCGTGGCCAGCATCTCTCCTTCCTCTGACTATCTCACTACTCAGCGTGGCCAGCATCTCTCTTCCTCTGTCTATCTCACTCCTCAGAATAGCCAGCATTTCTGCAGTCACCATTTGCACAGGTCGCATGGGGAAGCATTTCTCCATAGTGTGGCTAGGGGTATGTACCATACATAATGTGTGGGCAGGATGGTGTGTGTCTGTATATGTGGAGAGAGTATATATAAGAAGTGTATGTTTGTGTTTATGTTGAAAGTATAGGTGTGAATGATTGGAGAGGATATAGATATGTGTTTGTGGATATGTCTGGGTGAGGATATGTATAGATAGTAACAGGGGAGTGTTGGGATGAGAGAAGAGGATGGGAATGTGTACAAGGGATGGGGGAGTATTATGTGCTGAGATGATTAGGCATGTATACGCTGGGGTATATGGGTGAGGAGGAATGTCTGTGTGTGATAGGACTGGGTGTAAGGAGCACACATTTTACTCCATTCCATTCCCCAATCTCTCCCCTCCTCACTCCATTTCTCTCCCGTTCTCCTTCTGTTCTTCTCCTTGTATTGTCCATTTCCCCCTCTTCTGCCTTTCCCTCTCTCCATCCTCTCTTCCTATCACCTGATCCCCTGCTGTTGACGGAGGGGGGTCTGACCTCCTTGCCACTTTGCTGGTGTTGCAGCTAATCTTTGTGTCCTTATGCATATATTCACACATATGAGAATGGATGGACAGACAGAGAGAAAGACAGACTGACTCTTGATGAAGTACGCCTAAATCTGTGGAATTTTGTGACACTGCTGGGCTGCGGGAATCGTCGACACTTCTTCTGCAGACATTTTTGACTCCTGTAGTATCACATTCTCATTCGTGGACAAGATGTATATTTAGGTGGTCAAAAGTTCTCCGTAAATGTACTAAAAATAAAGAACAAACCATTAGGGTGGCAGGAATATTATTACAAAATGTAAGACCTGAGTCGTATTACTTAATTTATTTGTCAAGGCAAAATTAACTTATCTAGTAATTATAACCCAACTATAAAACCATAAAATTATCATTTCCCAGCTTCGCTTATGAGAGCAAAATTTAATACCTGCATTATTAATAATCCAATAAGATTTCCCATTGTATAATGTTCCTCAGACACAAAAAGAAATAATCGTGAAGACAGAAACTAGATTTTACTCATGACCATACAATAATGTTTTAAAATTAATCCCCAAAAATATCCGAGTCTGGATGTAGGAAGCAAAAGTATCCAACTAATCACCCCTCACAGCTGAATCCTCGGATACAGATTTGAAAGAATCTTTCCCAATTATAGAAAATACAAAAGCAAACCAGACACTATTAAGGAAAAAAAACCAAGAAAAATAAGCCATAATCTAAAAATTGCACCTAGTTCTTTGGCTGTTGTAGGGCTCATCTCTGAAGATGCAGTGACAGGTGAGGGCCTGATGACCAGGGCTTTTGGAAAACTCAAAAAGAAAAACTATCACATCATTACTTTTAAATGCGACTGTCATCTGCCTGGACTGCCCAAAGATACGGACCTCTTGTAAACATTCTGTACAGCCACTTCTTTTTCTATCTATCAAAGCAATTTGCTTCCAACTATCCTGGAAGAAAAGAAACTGTTCTTCTCCCTGCACTCAGCATTAACTCCCACAACCCTCATCTTTGCTTGCTTATGTTCTTGACAGCTAATTTTTGTAGGCTCTGTTAAGGTCAGCTGAAACCGCTGTGTTTGGCTCATGTCCCAGAAAGCACCTGTGCTGAGCTGTTCCTAAACTGGCCCCTCCTTCTCCTCTTATCCTCGTCTGCTACTAATACCCAGGACTCCTCCTGGACTGCAAATGTACTGACAACACATAGAGGTACCTGGAAGCAATTGTAAGATGCACGCAGATCCAGAGCCATGTTTTACAAATAGCCAAAAGGATCTGCATTCTCCTAAGAGCAAAAAGTGGTCTATGTAAAATGACTGAAAAACATTTAACTGCCACATAATTCAGTATTTCCTGCAAATACACGGTACAACAAAGGATTTTTAAACCTTTTCACTTGAAATGCAAAATTTGGTACGAAGCAATAGTTCCTTCCTCTCCATCATAATACAAATAACAACTTAAACTTGAAAAAAAAAAAATAATTCAATGCACAATTAAGATTACTTCTTTTTTTTTTAAAGTATGCACTTGCTAAAGAAACATGGAAAGAAAAAAAATAATTTTAAATCCAACATATTTCCATTAGAAATAATATACAGTAAAACCTTGGATTGCAAATAACTTGGTTTGCAAGTGTTTTGCAAGACAAGCAAAACATTTTATTAAATTTTAACTTGATATACAAGCAAACTCTTGCAATACAAATACATACAGTATACACACGTCACATCATCACAACTGAGCCGATGGGTTTTCTCTCTGACGCTGCGGGAGTGTAGTGACTGTTCTAAACGAGTGAGGTCTTGCAATACGAGTACATACAGTATTTTGTATTAAAGCTTTTGGGTTATGCAACGAATCATCTGAGTTTCCATTATTTTTTATGGGGAAATTCGCTTTGATATATGAATGTTTTGGATTACAAGCATGGTTTGAGAACGAATTATGCTCGTAAATCAAGGTTTTACTGTACTTCTCCTATATTAGACCACAACCAAATGACCAAGAAAAGGATCATTGCAGGATAAGGCAATCCAAAATTAGTAATAAGGGTATAACAATCACCAGTGGTAATTTCTATACACCAATACCCTGTAATACCCTCGAACCTTAAGTTATTTTCTTAAGATCTATAAAGGCTTTCAATTGTTTAGGAACAAACAAGATATATTTTAAACCTCCCAGGGATACCAAAAATTTACAAGGATAAAGGAGCCTAAATCCAAGAAAAGATTTTTGTCGTTCCTGTGTTACTTTTGTAACATCTGGAAAAATCCAGATTTTTTGACCAAGGAAAAGTTTCAAGTTTATTAGGATTTTATATACCGCCTATCAAGGTTATCTAAGCGGTTTTTACAATCAGGTACTCAAGCATTTAGAATTGTGGAAATAAATTTTCATAACATTATTTAAGTCTTGTTTGAAGACAAAAGAGAAAACTAAAGCAGCCCGTTGAGTGGTTTTGTTTAAAAAATTATTATGATTAATCTCCACCAATAAAATATATCACTCTCATAGAGAGGAATATATTTTATGAAGACATATTAATTGGGGGGAAGGGGAGTTAGCTTGCTTGATTAAACAGCTCTGTAATAACAATTAAATATATATATGAATACTTATTCAAGAACTAGTAAGACTCAGAACATTTATAAGCAAACTGAAAATTTAATCATGCAGGTATAAAATTACAACCAAGACGGTAGAAGCAGTTTACACATAGGATCTTTAAGCAAAGAATTAATAGACATATACAGCCAATATTTTTCTTTAAGATTGAATGATTACATTTACTCACATATGCTGGCTGAAAAGTCCTTAGAAGGCCGCAGGATAGGCCCTCAAAAAGCACATGTTTGCAGAGGTTGCAGCTTGGTCCAGCACTAGTCCGAAAGAAGATGGAAAGAGAGCGAACATGGTATCCATGCTTTATAAATGTGGGGAGGATTCCCAGGTTGCATCAATACTCAGGGGCAGTCTCTATCTCACATCCAATTATAAAGCAGTGCATCACAGTGCAGGGCAGTCTTTATCTCAGTGAGGTCATGATGAGATTTTCTCCAGCCATGCTTTTGTGTATTCACCTTAGCTGCATCCGTCTGGCCATGTATTTTGTCTTTTTACTTAACAATGCCTAAAGGCAAACTGGCTCAGACCTTTTTCTGGCACACCCAGCCATGCCCCTGAAATAGGTGCCTTCTAGCACAGCACCTGGACAAGATGGCTGGGGGCAGGGCTGGACTCCAAACTTTTCAGAATCCCAGTTAGAAATCATTTTTACTTTAAGTCCATCATTTCAAGCAAACTTAAATATACTAATTGGGAATAAAATCACACAGTCTACTAAGGATGCAATTACTATACACAAAATACTTAAACTTTGAAACAAAGGAAAAAGAGGGGGAGGGAAAAATGAGAGACCACTTAGTGTACGGAGTGTGGCAGGCAGCACAAAGAGAGGCCACTCTGTGAACGGAGTGTGGTAACATAATATCACGCTACAGTTTCATTAATTGATTGCTCCAATATAGCAGACATATTTTTAAAGTACAATTCTTGTTGTCCTGAAGATTGAAGATGGTGTGTTACTGAATTATCAGAAGGGGTTCCTTATTTAGCGAGGGAATCATTTCTGAGGAAAAATGTAGAACCTCTATAAGGTATTTGTAAACCCCCCAATCCCTCGGAAAGTTCAGACCACATAAATTCAGTCGTCTATTAAAATTCTCCAACTGCTCTATTTTCCTTCGAAACTGTGACTGATCTTTAATTAAAGTATTTTGGACATTTTGAAGAGATAATAAATCAGTTTGGCGTTCTTGATGTTTAAAGTCCTCAAAAGTTTTAAACATCATAGCCATTTTCTCTACCACTGCCATCAGATGTGTAATAGTATTCCAAACTGATTCGAGGGTAATCTCCAGTGCTCTGAAAATGATCTCGGTGTCCTAGTGGGAAAGCGCCCTCGCTCAGAGCATCCTGTGACCACTTGCATGGAGTCACCTGGCACTACCGACGCTGGACGAGGAGGCTGAACTGGTTCCGGAGGAGAGAGTGTAACATTAGGCTCCAAAAGCTCAGCTGTACCTTCTGGCTGAGTTGCCGCTGGACTCCCGGTGAAATAGTGCTCCAAACTTTGCTGTACCGGTGAGGACGTGCGGTCCTGCGAGGAAGGATTTCGCATTATCCCTTTTCTTGTAGTATAGGGCATCACAGCTCAGAAGAAATCAGCAGTTTACAGTTTATTTAAAATTTGATAGAGACGCTTGAGAAAGTCTTCTAAGCGCTTTACAATTTAAAATAAGGGAACAAAAATTTACATAAAATGTACATTAATACAAATAAAGTTTTCCTTAAATACAAAAATCTTATGTAGAATTCAATAGACGACTAACTGGTACTACTGGAATGGAGGGGCAGAACTACAATATTATAAGGAAAGGGAAAAACGAGAGGAGAGGGACGAGCCTGCATGAGAATAAAATTTGAGAAAAGGCAGCAAAATGTGATGGAACAACTTAATGTGTGGACTTCATATAATAAAGGAAAGTAGATCCAGGTTTCGAATGCGTCCTTAAATAGGAAGGTTTTAAGAGACATCTTAAATTTGACTAATGTAGATTCCTCTCTACAATAATTAGGAAGTGCATTCCAAAGCTGGGGCGCAGTGACTGAAAAAATTTCATTGCGCCTTCTACTTATAATTTTTAAAGAAGGAACTTCAAGGAGGTAACGCTGAGTGGGATGCGGAGCTCACCAGGTACTTGCCGCCATCTTGATTTCTTTCAAGATTATCTTATAATTAAACCGTAGTTTATTACGTGCTTAGATGCAGAGGAATGGAAATAAAATTCCATAAGACATTTTTCTCTGTCCTCCCTACAATCCTCACCTTCAGCACTCCCTGGGTGCATCACACATGTTGTAGAAATGGATATGCCCAACTGATCCAGTCCTTGGTGGATGTCCGTGAAAGAGCCACAGTTATATTTTCCAAAAAGGGAGTGATTTGGCCTGAGTTGAGGGCAAGCAAAAAAGCCAAACTTCAGCTGCGTATCAGGTGCAACCCTAGTTTAGACAGGTCCATTGAGATGGGCAGGTCTTTGCATCTCAAGTTTCACCACTAGTTTAGAACGGAATCTGCCAACCTAAAGCCTCTTCTGAAATCCAGGAGAAATGCAATGCTGTGTGATATTGAGCTGCTAGTAATTAGTTACTGTGGGAATTACTTTCTTGCAGTAATCAATAAAGTAGTTAAATACTCATTCACTATCCCAGTAACTGTAATGAATTGCTTTTGAAGAGTAGCCCAACCTGACATGACAGAGGATGTGGTTGGCATGAGTTCGTCAATCCTCCTTGAAATAAGCATCAAGAAATGGAGTTATGTAGTATTCACACTGGGGTTGTGTACAAGATGGACATTTGACCTCTTCACCTACCATAAGGTTTTTACCAAAGGTATTCTTGGATGTGGGTTTGGTAAAGGAAAATAAATTAGTTACTCTAAGCAGGTAATGTAATCAGTAATCAAGTGCTTTCCTATATGAGTACTTCGATTACTGAAACTTCATCAGGGGACGGTGATAGACGTTTTAGAAGAAGCAATAGAGAGGAGTTGGAACTGGGCCAATAGCTTGTGGTAAAAATGCTGTCGTTCAGGAAACTGAAATGAAAGTGAATTCAGGATGAACAATCTATATTATACGCAAGTCAATTTGTAACCCATTTTGACCATATATTATGGGGTTCATAATCAAAACTTAAATATGTCTAAAAACCCACCAAAGTCGGCACCTGGATGATCTAAAACAGTGGTTCCCAACCCTCTGCTGGAGGACCACCAGGCCAGTCGGGTTTTCAGGATAGCCCTAATGAATATGCATGAGAGAGATGTGCATATAATGGAGGTACCAGACATGCAAATCAGCTCCATGCATATTCATTAGGACTATCTGAAAACCCGAGTGGCCTGGTGGTCCTCCAGGACAGGGTTGGGAATCACTGATCTAAAAGACAGGTCGTCCAATAGCCGATTAATCAAAATGGGCTTGATGGACCTTTGGTATGTCCCAGTATGGCAGCTCTTATGTTCTTATGTGAGCCAAGTATAGGACAATGAAGCCATTGTGACATCACTGCTGAGGTTGGCTCTTAGGCATTTGTGGAATAAGGCATTATGACATCACAATCTCAGCTCTGGAATGTTGCTACTCTTTGGGTTTCTGCCAGGTCTTGGGACCTGGGTTGACCACTTGGTCTGTCCCAGTTTGGCAATTTTTATGTTCTTGTAAGAGGGTAATTCTGGGGCAATTTGGCAAACATTTCTGACCTAGAAGGAGATGAGGAGTTGACTACTCTCCAGTATTTGGGACATTGTAAAAAGCATTTCAGCTGTAGGTGTCTCTTCCAGCAAGATTCTCATGATGCTGACATTGCTATAACTTATTTAGACCTTCGGTAATTGTAAAATATCTCCCAGCTGCCCTAGTAATTGATTAAGGATAGACAGTAAATGCTTATCTGAAAGTGCTTTTGTAAATGTGTCTTTTCCTCAGAGATGGGACTCCCAGCCTCAGCAAGACAGTATGTGTGCTGTAATGACAGCCTGGAGTGTTAGTCCCAGGTTGGGAGGGAGTGTGATATACTGTCAGAGACAGCCTGGACTCATCCTCAGGGAGTGAGGGCATATGCTATACTGTCAGAGACAGACCAAACTCTCAGACCCAGGGAGAGAGAGTGTGTATGCTGAACTGTCAGCGACAGGTTGGACTTTAAGTTCCAGGGAGGGATAGTGCGAGACAGCCTGGACTCTCAGACCCAGGTAGACAATGTGAGTATTGTACTGTTAGAGACAGCCTGGACTCTCAGAGACAGGACTTTTGAGAGACAATGACAGAGTTTAATCTGGTGCCTTTTCCTACCAGAATCTATTCGTGTTTAAAAATATCTCTGGCCTTTTGCCAGTCCACTCATAGTGAGGGGCTGATGTATCCACCTTCAGTCAAATTAGAGATACTGCAAAAGCTATAATTTCTATTTTCTGTTAACATTAAGCCAGCTTGACTACAAGGTTGACATTCAGCTGTGTTATTCATCCATCAAGCTCGGAGTTCTAAATTGTTAATAGACACGATATTTACACAAATCAGTGATGGGTTGAAGTGGACATCGGTTGTCCAGTGACCATGCCATGTGGATTGCTGATGTGAAATGATGGGCTGTTTCCATACAGTCGGTGAGCTAAACCCAGGCTTAGATCAGCCTTCACGAGATGATCTGGGTCAGGTGGCACATGGAGGTTTGCTCTGACCAGCTCTTTCCTCCTGCAAGGGCTTCCTGCTTTAAGAGGAATCCAGCGGTGAGGAAGTGAGGGGACCCTCTGAGGCTGTGAGTGTCAGGGTCAGGTCCTGGGACTCCATGGAAGAGAAGCTTCTTTGCAAAGCACTTCTGCACAGATGGGGATGGGGGTCGAAAGCCTGATTTGCTGGGGTAGCAAAAAACCCAACAAAAACCCCTAGATCTAGGCACCGAGGGCTGGATAAGGTAGGTGCATTCACTTTGACAGCAACTGCAGAGCTGTCAAGTTTCAAGCTTATTAAGTATTTTGTTACGTCCAGGCGGTTTACAACAGGTTAAAACAAAGTTAAAAATGGAGGGATCCCAAACCATCACACTAGGACGTAAGCAAGAGGGGAGAGGGGAAAAATACAATATTCAAATAAACCGAAAGTCAAAAGGGCTTACACAGTGGGAGGGGGTGAGGGTAAAGTACCAAAAAATTCTGAAGGAGAAAAGGCGTTCTTAAATAGAACGGTCTTTGGATTCGTCCTATATATGGGTAAGGAAGTTTCATTCCTGATGTGGCTAGGAAGGGCGTTCCATAAAGTGGGGGCTACAGCAGTTTTGCATCATAAAATGTGTGGCAAAGTGAAGGAATTGAAAGGAAATTTTGTTGAGAAGAGCGTAATAGTTGCGATGTCGTGTCTGTCAAGTTATCCAGTTCCAGGAAGGGATTTTAGTTCAGTCCCTGGATTTCTGACACCCCCATCCTGGAACATTATGGGTTGGCAGCGTTAATTTCAATGGAGCACAAATGGTAGGTCCCATGCCAAGATTGGTCAGAGAGTTCCCCTCCTGGATCCGAGTAATTTGGCAGCTCTGCCACCTGTGACACACCAACAGAGTCCAAAATGTTGCAAAACGTTGAACCATTCTATTGTTTGTCAAGGTTTGAATTTCCTACGACATTTGGAAGGAAAATTGTGTGTAAAAAGCATGTTGAGACCTTCGGATTCTGAGGTGCCAGAGTCTCTGGGCTCCCTCAAAGGCTCATCTCTCGTGCTCCCATGGAGCCATTTAATCCCCTGCTGTCATGGAAACATATGGAGAGTGCAGTGCCAGGCCGGCTTCTCAGCAACGGTGGCATCCATCTCAACCTCTGTTTGGAGAAGCGGAGCTCTGTGCTGTCCGTAGCTCCCTTCCGGGGCAGTATGAAGTGCTGCCATCCAAGACTCCAGAAGTGGCTGAGAGCAGCCACTCCACTGGAAAACAGGCAGAGATGCAGGAACGGAATCTTTGGAGAATGCCAGGACTGAGGAGCCCATTTACGAAAGCTTAGCATGCATAGTTAGGGGTACCAGGTTTTCCATTTGGAAAACCCAGACCCCCTAGCCCTGCTCCCAGGCCCACCCCCTCCACTGCCTGCTCTTGTCGGGCAGGAGGGCATCCGCACATGCGCCAGATGCCCAACTGCCTGATGGTGATTTCCACTTCTGAAATGATATTTTCTTGTTTCCTATCACTTTCTTTACTTCACTGGATATCCATGCCGGGTCTCTTGTTTGATTCTTTTTGCATCCTTTTCTAAATCTGGGTATATACAGGTTTTGTGCCTCATTTACCGTGTCTTTGACTTGCTCCACAGTCTGCACTTTCTGGGAGCTGTTTTTGAGTTTTTTTCTCACCATTCGTCTCATGGCATCATAGTTCCCTTTTTTGAAGTTAAACGTTGTTGTATTGGATCTCTTACCCTTTGGTAATCCTACTTCCACTTTGAACTGGATCATGTTGTGGTCACTGTTTCCTAATGGTCCCACTATTTCCACTCCATAGCAGGTCCTTTCAGCCCCTTGAGGATTAGGTCCAGAATCACTGACCCTCTTGTTGGTTCCTTGACAAGTTGTTCCATGAAGCAGTCCGTTTCCTTTGTACATTTGGAAATTCCAAGACTCCAGTCTATCCCAGGATAGTTGAAATCTCCCATAACTATGTTGTTAGTGTTCTTGCATTCCCGCCTCAGCTCGGCTTCCATTTCTGTATCATTTGCTTCAGTTTGCCCAGGTGGGACGGTAGTACAGTCCCAACTTTATCTCGGATCTGTTTCTTCCTGGCATTTTAACCCATAGTGATTCCAGTTGATCATTGGAGAAGGGGATTGAAGGGTAAAGTTAGAGAGTAACCATACAGGATAGTAAATGAATAGGGAATAAACGATTTAGGTGAAGGATCACTTACAGGTCATGGACCTTGGGGGCCGCCGCGGGAGCGGACTGCCAGGCACGATGGACCCCTGGTCTGACCCAGCAGAGGCAATGCTTATGTTCTTATGTTCCTTAATTGCTTCTGATAATTTCAGATAATCCACATTTTGGATTTGTAGGTACTTACCTCATGCAAAGTTATCATTTCTTTAATAAGCCATTTTTTTTCTGCGGCCCTCCACGTACCTTCAAATCCAAAATGTGGCCCTGCAAAGGGTAGGAGTTGGAGACCACTGCTTTAGAGTGTCCTAAAGCAACGAATTCCACATTATGCGATCTGCAAGGGGTCAGCTTGGAATATACTGACTGTATTTCTGTTTCCTTCCTGCTTTTCTCCTCCTTCTCTGCACTCAGAAAAAAACGGGCCATCCCTCAAGACTGGAAGCACAGAAGAGTTGTCCTTAAACCTCTTGCTTTCCAGGCATAAAGAAACTCCCTGCTGGCAACAATATGCTCTTATTTTTGCTGTCGTTCCCCTTGGGCTGAGCTAAGCCTGCTGTTTACTTCTGCTCCATGTCTGAGTAGATTATGATCTGTGGGACGTCGCAGCCTGCCAAATGTTGTCCAATGTAGCATTAGCTGGTTTGACCCTTCTTCCTGTCTTTGACTTTTATCCCAAAGCTTTCTTTTAGGGCCAGAGGAAAATGATTTTCCTGATCTAGCCACTAGTGAAATTACTTTGAAGTTTCACTGTAGACCAGTGGTCTCAAACTCGCGGCCTGCCAGGTACTATTTTGAGGCCCTCGATATGTTTATCATAATCACAAAAGTAAAATAAAACAGTTTCTTGATCTATGTCTGCCTCTTTAGTTATACATTATAATATTATTATTAAAACTTAGCCAAAAGGAAAGACTTACAAACTATAAAGAGTTTTACCTTATGCAAAATTGTCATTTCTTTAATAAGACATGAACTATTTTTTTCCGAGGCCCTCCAAGTACCTACAAATCCCAAATGTGGCCCTGCAAAGGGTTAGAGTTGGAGACGTTCCATTGTGACTTGGCCCTGCAGTGCTCTGGGGATGATAAAGCCATTGTTTGCGATGAATCGGTCTGACCTCTGGGAACCTTGTCGGAGATACCATCAGGGCCAGTGCAAAGCTATTAGGCACCCTTGTGAATCTTCAGTCTTGGGCCTTTCTCAATTAACTTTAAGGCCCTTGAGATTTGATTAATTAACCCCAACACTACCTCTGAGCCTGATCCTGTAATTTGGTCCATTATTGGTCTTCCTGGTCCTTTTGTTAAAGTCCTTTTCAGTTTATTCCAGTCTTTTCCCGTATCTTCTCCCACCCTGCTAGCTTCTGCTTTAGATGCTTCCCCGTTTTACCGGTCATTAGACCACACCATATGATGATCCCTGCAAACCAAGAGGGCACCCACCCCAGACATTAGGCACACTTTCTGCACTCATGACAAGACTCCCTGGGGGATTCTGCTATCATTTATCCGAGCAAAGCCCCTTGTAAGGCATCCATGACCCTCTACTTCTCTCCGGATTTGCAGAAGGGATAATCCAAATCTGGTGCATTTAAGTCGCCCAGTATTAGCACCTCTCCCTTCATTCCCACATCTCTGTCCAGATGTTCTGTTTGAGTTGGAGGCTACCCCTGTGAAGATGCAACTGCTATCTCCTCTTTCTTAGATGACCCACTGCGCTTCCTCTTTTCCCCACACCAAGAGCTACCCTTCGCTGTCCCTTTTTCTCCCTTCTAAACAAATTATAGCCAGATATGGTGATATCTTTTTCATGAGAGTCACCGAATCATATCTCCATAACAGCCACAGGGTCTAAGTCCATGCCCACTATCAGGGCTTCCAGATCAGGAATGGAATTGCCTAGACTGTGAGCACTTGGTGATCATGGCCTTCCAGCATTTTTCAGAAGGATGTCTTGTATTTTGTATAGTTTTTATTTAAGTCTCCTCTTCCCCTAACATTTCCCAGCCTGTCTCTTAGCCTTTCCTCTCGTTTGAACACCTGTTTCCATTTCTCATTTTCACTTAGGATTCTTCTTCCTGCCACAGAACCTCGTAGGTGTTCCATGGGCATAGTTTGAGCAGAGCAGGGGTGGAATTGCAATACACGTAGGCACACGCATGGAATGCAAGCAGATATGTACCCTGCCTTAGAGCGGGAGTAAGTTTGTGTGACGGCATTTGTGTACAAGAGAGAGTCGTGAGAGACTATTAGAAGCAAGGATCAAAGCTAATTTGCCTATTTATGCTTGAGTCTGCTCTTGATCTAATTTGTCTGACTTGACATGCCAAGCGCCTCCAGATAGACCATCTAGCCCTTAACCCAACCTATCAGCACAAGAGGGAAATTTCAGCTAGATTCAAATTTCCCTCCTATTCAGTGGGGAAATCTTTAGACATGTCCTCAGCCAATGAGTGGAAGATCTGACTGGATTTCCTGCTAATTTGCAGAAATGCACACTGAGCATTGCACATTCAGTGGCTGAGAATATCTGTTCCTAACCCTTTGCAGAGAAGGAACCCCGACTTTTTTTCCAGCTCAAATCTGACTTTTCAAAAATTTTTAGAAGCAGCTAATAATTGTAGTATATCTAACATAGTAACATAGTAGATGACAGCAGATAAAGACCCGAATGGTCCATCCAGTCTGCCCAACCTGATTCAATTTAAATTTTTTTAATTTTTTCTTCTTAGCTATTTTTGGGCAAGAATCCAAAGCTCTACCCGGTACTGTGCTTGGGTCCCAACTGCCGAAATCTCCATTAAATCCTACTCCATCCCATCTAAACCTTCCCAGCCATTGAAGCCCTCTCCAGCCCATCCTCCCCCAAACGGCCATATCCAGACACAGACCATGCAAGTCTGCCCAGTACTGGCCTTAGTTCAATATTTAATATTATTTTCTGATTCTAGATCCTCTGTGTTCATCCCACGCTTCTTTGAACTCAGTCACCCTTGTTAGTCCTCTCCTGGAAACCTTTGGCGGAACTGGATAAAACACGGACCTCGCAGACCCCTATGGACTTCCCAGATCTCAACTGCACACCCTTAAAAAAAATCTGCTCACCTCGGGGGAGAGCGGGATCCATGAGGTCCACGGGAGTTAAAATGAGAATCTATGTGGACCCCATGTCACGGCTGTTTTCTTTTTAAGGCTGTGCACTTTGGCTCTGTGGGATCTGTGGGTCCTCCAGGTAGAAGGCATTTGGGACACTGGGGTGCAGAAAAGGTGAGACTCCAGTATTCAGTACCAGCAATCCCAAACACCAACAGAAAAGATGCCAGCAAAGGTAGAAGTTAAAAAGAGGATCTCACAGAACTAAAAGCGTATGGCCTTAAAAGGAAAGCGGCTACAGCGTGGGGTCCGCAAGGATCCTCATTCTTTAACTCCAGTGGACCTCACGGATCTTGCTCACTGTATGGATCCTCATTTTAACGCTTGCGAACCTCATGGATCCCGCTGGAAGAGGTAAGGTGGTGTGAGCGGGATCCATGAGGTCCACGGGAGTTAAAACAAGGATCCCTGCGGACCCCCATACCACGGCCGCTTTCTTTTTCAGGTCGTGCGGTAGAGATCCGTGAGGTCTGCGGGATTCTCATTTTACCCAGTCCCTTCTTTGGCTTTCCTCGTGCGGAGCGAGAATAAAACCCTCCGTCTCCCTCTCAGCCTGAACACATTCCTAATGTTCACACCTGCTTATAAAAGAAACAATTCTGATATTGACTTGTAGGCAACAATCCATTTGAAAAATGAGCAATTGCAGCCTAAGTTCTTGCTGCTCTCCTCGTGTACTTCCTAGATCACCTAACTTTGCCATCTTCTCATCAAAGTGTTGATGAGGCGTGCAGCTCCGCCACTCTCATCACTGTGTTGCAGCCTTGTGCGTTCTGGTGGCTGCCTCTGCCTGGCCCCCGTTTCCTGGTTTCTCATTTCTGTTATGGAAAGATTGCCATTCAAATCCCATTGCTGTAATGCTGTCACATAATGAGCGGACCTGTTGAAGTTTTAATCTGTTTGTTTTCACCTTCCCTTCTGAATGTGAGAACCACTCAAATAGTTGTGTGGAATAATAATAATAATTTTATTTCTTATATACCGCTATACCATAAGTTCGAAGAGGGTCGTGCCGGGAGAGGGTGCAGTGTTTACAGCAGGAGACATATGTTTACAGCAAGATACATATGTTTGGAACAGGAAATAAACTAGGTATTGGAACCAGGGATTTGAGAAACATAAGCTTTGTGGAAGAGTGTGCATGATAAGTCGGAATTACAATGAATAATATACAGGGAAATTACAATGTGTATGAGATAATGGGGAAAGTTTACAGTGAGAAGAGGATATTACAAAGTGAGCAGGAACAGGAGATGATTACAATGCGATACAGGTTAATACAAAGTGAACAGGAACAGGCAAAGTTTACAGTACGATACATGTTAATACCAAGTGAGCAGGTACCGGGGAGGTTTACCATAAGATAAAGTAAATTACAGAGTGGACCGGTACAGGATGTTTACAGTAAGATACAGGATATTATAATTTGAACAGGCTACAAGAGTTAATGATAGGGGCATGTGAGAGTGAGTGGCCTCTGCTGAGGTTCATCTTCCATCTATTGGCCATTGATATATTGACATCACGGCCCCTCAATGCACCGATTGATTCAGCTACAGTTGTATGAGCTGCTTCAGCTAACACGCCTCTTGTATCCATATGGATCCCAGCATTGCAGGAAACATCGCTCATCTGGCAATTCGTAGCCTTTGGGTCAGTGGCAAGAACTCAACTCAACAGGCAAGGGCTACGTGTGGCATTACCAGGAGGTGTGGAGTGCCCCCTAGAGGTCAACCAAATTTCAGTTTCAGTTTTAGTTAGGGCTTTTTCTGTGTGTGAATTTTCCACTGGGAAAAACTTTGCATAGTTTTGATTATCCTAAACTGACGTTCTATACTTCTCTTTGCTATGGCTGTGCTTTCCTTGTGGCTTGCATGGTGAAAGACAATAAAGCAAACCAAAATAAAATTTCAAGTTGTAACTTTATTTTGGACCACCTGGTAATTACTATTTCAGTCAAGTGGTGTTTTACATTTAATCCATATATAGAATGAGTCAGAAAAATGTGAATCCACAATCCTGAAAGTAGATGGACATTCATTACCTTCCAATGACTTAAATGAGCCAAGGGTGGGCCTTCTGTGTTGATGGGGTGAGGACAAAGGTTAGGTACACGAACAGAGGGAACTTCAAATTGCTCATCCCAGCTCAACCAGCCACAAACATAACAGCTTCAGCATCTGGAAGAAAATGCAGGCCTAAAGTCGAAGGTTTTAAGGGTCGTTTTGAAGTTCTTGTGAGATAAGTCAGTTGTTCCTTCCATCTAGTTGCCCCCTTTGCCTGGAATAAATTACCTGAGTTTGTCCGTCAAGCCTCTTCCCTTCCCTTGTTTAAAAGCAGACTGAAAAACCACCTTTTTGATATAGCCTTCAATCCTTAACCCTACTCCTCTGATGTCATAATGCCTCATTCCACCAATAAGAGCTAACCACATCAGTGATGTCACAATGGCTCGATTGTCCTGGACTCCCCTCTGCCCTCCAACCCAGCCAACAGATTAACCCTTCCCCTTAACTGTATTCATGACATCCTGTTTGTCTGTCTTGCCTGTTTAGATTGTAAGCTCTTTCGAGCAGGGATTGTTTTCTTACTCTTTGTAACTGTACAGCGCTGTGTGCGTCTGGTAGCGCTATAGAAATCATTCATAGTAGTAGTAGTAGTAGATCAAGGGTTTGGCCATTCCACTGACATGGTTTATCAAAAATAATCAGGACTAACACTGGTAACTTAAGTGTCTGACTCAATGCTGAGGGCACCAGATCCAGAGAGACACCTACTAATGTGTATACATAGAAACAGATGCAAACAGCATAGAGGAAGGTCCATGGCCATCCAGGAAGCACATTTGTACCTTTCACACTTCTTCCTTATTAAACTCAATCAAACCCATCCTTCAGAATGAGATAAATGGAGGCAATGGTTTCTGCTGTCCACGGAGAACCTACGTTACAGGTAAGTAACTACACTTTCTCCTAGGACAAGCAGGATGAGTCAGCCACATATGGGTGACTCCCTAGCTGAGGGATGTACCGACTGGACCTGCGCCTTAGCGCTTTGTGCATCCCTCGCCTGGCTGTGGAGGCCGAGCCGGGCAGGGTAATCAGGCAAAGCAGGTAAGGTTGTGTACACAAGGTTTTAGATAAAGTGCTGTGTTAACTGAGCAATAATACTCACAGAACAATGAACTGGTCAATGACAATCAATGAACAGTGAGAAACCAACTGGTCAACAGTGACCATTCGTACTTGCATGTGAGAATTCATACTTGCCTATTCCACATTCAGTCTAGGAAGGAGTGCTGGAAGACCTACTTAATCAATATCTATAACACCCTACTTGAACAGTGTTTGTCGATATTTATAACCCCCTACTTGATCAGTGTTTGTCAAGGCTGTGCTAGTGGTTGCTGTCCCTCCCGGGAGGGAAGAGCCACTTCCAAGACTGCTCAGCCGAATGCATTTGGAGCGTGGAATGCTATGTCGAGGCAGTAGTGCTTGGTGAAGGTGTGCATGGAGGACCAAGTGACTGCATCGCAGATGTCCCCTATTGGTGTGTGGTGCAGAAGTGCCGTTGTGTTGGCTATGGTTCTGCGCTGGTGGGCGTTGGCTCCCACCTGCGGTTGATGCTGCGCTTTTCTATAGGTGAAGGGGATGCATCAGTAAAGCTGATTTAGCAACAGTAAAGCTGATTTAGCAACAGAAGTTCAGTGGAGTGAAATCCTGGCTTTATAGAACAGCAGAGTTTATAAAATATATCTACAAGATCAAAATCCCAGGACTATATCGGTGCCACGGTGTAGAGCACAACAGGAGGAAAGGCTGCCCTCCCCAGCCCATCCTACACCGAATTGAAACAGGTCCAGATAAAACATCCCCATTTTTATCATGTTCCATTAACCCAGGAAAATGTCCAAACATGCCCCCTTGTGATTTTGAAGAACTGTGGAGAAATCAGGCACTTTGTGCTACGGCTGAGACTTTTGTTTGGGGGGGGGGGGAGGGGGAAGGATGAGCCTCATAGTGTGTGTGTGCCTGATGAAGGAGAGAGCTTGCACGGGTATTTTAAGAGCAAGACAGTTCATATCGATGTGTGTGAGCTAATATTGAAAAAAGGTTAACCAAATTGTTTCCCTTATACTTATCGATTTAAGGGGTAGGGAGGGGGGAATTTTATTATTGCAGGTTTTATATGATAATGGAATATAAGGGTGGGTGGAGTGGGAAAAGGGAAGGGATATGGTTTTATGTAATATATCAATGATTGTTTGTAAGTGATGTAGTTAATGTTAAGCTGAATGAATATATTTAACACTTAATGTAATTTTGAAAATGAATAAGGAATATTAAAAAAAAAAAAAGAAAAAAGGTTAACCTTCTTATGTTTTCTCCAAGTGTAAGTATTTTCAGAACATCAGAATTGTAGTAACGCAAGTTGGCCGACTGTGGAGCAGATTTACAACATCCTGAAGCAGGAATAAATATTTGGATCTGAGGACTCATGAATGGATGCTTTTAGAAAGGCCTATGTATGTCCTACTCCTGACGAATCTCTCATTTTTCAGGCTGATCCAAATGCCCAGCATTTAGTGAAACCAGAATGCTTCCTGTTCATTAGCTTCCAGGGGCCATTGTAGATAAACTGGCTCCTCTGTTCACTTGACCAGTTGCTGACTGCATAGTTCTCATAGCCTTGGGGCTTCTGATTTAAGGAGAGATTTTAAGAATTGTCTCTCTTATTCATCATTACATCCCATGGGAATATGGGCCATGCTTGCTGCTTTCCAGTCTATTCATCTCCCCTTCTGAACCATGACCTCTCTTGAGTGAAATACGATTATAGCGAGACAGGCAGGACCCTTCTCGAAGCACAGTGTTCAGTTCAGTCTAATGTTTAGCTCATCCCAAAGCAATTCCTCTCTTTCCCCTTCCAGGGAGACTCATAAGTGTGGCATCCTAAGTGTGTGTTTCTCTCTGCCCTGCTCCCCTGCTGACATCTTATTTCTCCCTCAGATTATCCCACATCGGAATGGATTCTTATGGCAACAGCAGGTGACAAATAAGATTTTTCCACTCTTATGATCAACACTGCATGATTTTTTTTTTTTCATTGAAAATGCAAAACAGGCAGAGTTATTCCGGGAAGCAGATAGAAAAGGCATTCTCTTGGTTCAAAGGAAACAAAGAAATCAAAGTGGCCTCTATATCAGATTAAAAGTGTCTATCAGTGTATTTTAACTGGACTCTAAGCTCCAAGGGGCAGGAATTGTGCATTTCCCCTGGATTCTACATTTGCTATGCTGCTGATATGGGCATGCACTTTAATTGGCTAAGCAGTTGTTAACCTTCAATGATTGATGTTATTTGCCACCAATTAGGATTTGAGTGTGTGCATCTCTATTCTGTAACACTGGGTACATAAATCCCATCGAGGGCAAACCCAAAAGGGGGTGTTGCTATAAGAAGAATATGAAAAAACCAAAAATGCTGTGAAATAGGATGCTTTTGACGCAGGTATTTATTTTTAAAAAAACAACAACACAAAACACTTGTAAAATACAAACTCGTCCACTTAAACAAATGGTCCCAGTTTCAGCTGGACACGGCTTCCTCAGGGGTCCTATAAAGTGTGAAGTGAATATGTTTATTGGGACTATGAAGTGTTGTACAAATCAAAACATGACTCACGTGTGAAAGGTGAATGGATCCAAGTGAATAATAATGTGCGATTGTGTAAAGAGTGAAAAACAGAAATATGAAGGAAATGTGAAACTATGTAATAGTGATAATGCAGATGACAAATAAGATTTTATTTGCCAGTGCTTAGCTTGTGCTAAGAGAAAGAATTGAGAGTGAATCTGATTAAAAGTGAAATATAGCACTTCTAATAATAATAGTGTAGCAGGTGAAATTGTACAAGTAAAATCAAATTTGGAATAACAGACGTGCGAGACTTAATATAAGCTACATAAAGAACTTAAATGTACATACCCAAACTATCAGCGCATACTGATAAAAAGCACAGATATGGAGGAGAAAATCCCTTCTGGGATTTATGTACGATAAACAAGCCTTAAAATAAAAGGGAGATACAGATTAAAAAATGTAAATAAACATTGATACCAATTTAAAACAATGTATGTTAAAATTATAATGAGTTATGAATATTAAACTGTCAATAATAAAAAACGCTATAAAAATGAAACCACAATATGTAATGAAAACATAATTTATAATGAAAATATCCTTCAAATTGAATGCAAGGTCAGAGAAATAAGAATGGAAATATCATTAAAAACAGAGGCCCAAAGAATCTGAAATCTAAAGGAAAATCTTTTGAATCTAACCCAGATGTGGACTATGGGCAGGTCACGGACGTTCCTACACGTTGGGTGTGGCATTAATGGAGACTGGGAGTTACAGCAGGTTTCAACCCAGAGCTGAGTGTGGGAATCAGTGCTAAGTACTATATGTTTCTGTAAACCACTGCGTATCAAATGCTCTGCTTCCAGATTTCAAATCATTTCGGTTACTGCTTCTCACCGTATTCAGTAGACATATCCAACGTGACCTCTGCGATGGACCTACCGTTGTCTCGCTTGACAAATGTTCCCTGTTTTCCAAGCAAATTTTCAAGGTGTGTTATGATTCTGGGATACCAAGAAGGCCTCCACTCTACAGAAGCCTTCTGAAGGGCCAAAAGACTTGCCCAAGGCCACAAAGCGTTATCAGAAGGAGAAGTGGAATTTTTGGCCTATTGCTCTCACTACTAGGTCACCCCTTCAATAAAGAACTTTCCCTCGGAGTTTGTACCTTATTCTTTGGAACTGTCTTGCTTTTGAAGCCACACACCAGCCAAGCTACCTGGTTACAGTCCTGAATGGTTGACAATCCTGTCCCGTTGCATTATGGGATCTGCAGCACTGATTACTCTGCGGCCCTGCTGTTCGATGATTCATAGAGTTGTAATTTATCCTGCCCCTCCTGCTTCTAATGCATCCCTTGATGAGTTGAGGCTTTTAATTTTGGAGGGTCTTACTAGATCTTCTTGCTTGTTAGTAGTTGGTGATTTTAATATTCATGCCCAGAGACCTTGTGATTTTCAGGCTGCTGAGGTGTTAAGATTTATACTTCTCCTTGGGATTTATATGGTGTATATCATTTCCAACTCATCCAGCGGGACTTTCTCTTGATTTGTTGGGTTTTTTATGTTTTCTAATTGGTCTCTTTCGTCTTCTAGGGGTCCATGACCTGTCTTGGTCAGATCATTTGTTGGTTTTCTTCAATCTCTGACTACATTTGGGGTTTCATAAAATTTGAGGGCTTTCGATTTAGATCCTTTGAAAAAAGGCTCGTGACTCCTTTGCTGCACTTTCTCACACACACTGGGACAGACTGAATATTAATAATAACAATAATTTTATTCTTATATCCCGCCAAAGCCATAATAGTTCGAGGCGGTTTACAACAAGAAGCGCTGGACAATCAGGGAATACAACACAATATAAAATCATCAGTACGTACATACAGTGTAAAAGTAAAACAGTAAATCCTTAACTTACAAATCGATTAAATCATTTTGTTTTTACTGATTTTCTAAAACTGAAGTAAGACGAGGAATGCAGAGTGATATTACCCAACCATTCATTTAGGGCTCATTTTACAAAGGTGCGCTAGCGTTTTTAGCACACGCACCAAATTAGTGCATGCTACCTGAAAAACTACCTCCTGCTCAACGTGCCATTCCTTGCGTTAAGGCCCTAACACACTTTGGTAAAAGGAGCCCTTAATTTATCTGCCTGGAAAGCAAGAGTTCTAGCCAAGAATCTTTGATATCGACAGGCTTTCATTGTAGGATAAGTGAACATATGAGCCTTCATTGAAGAGTGATCAAGTGCTATTTCCTCCCCACTAGTTGCTTCTTTGTTTACCAAAAAAGTCCAGGAGATTGAAATCCTTCACAACTTCCATTCTATCGCCTTCAAGCTCAATATCTTCATCATTTTCCATGTTATGACTTTCGGCTTTGACTTTTCTCAGTAGATCCAGCAGGTCTTCTTTGTTGCTGGCGATGAGTGTTGCATCATCTGCATAGTGCAGGCTGTTTATATTTTGGCCACCAACACTCTCTTCTTCCAAATTTCCCTAAATTATAGACTGCTCATTTCTCTTCCTCCCTCCCCTTCCCCCCCCCCCCTGGTGATAAACAAGTGAAGGTGTGTGGAAGTGTGTGTCTTTCAGAGGGAAAGATGTGTGCAAGTTCACAGACTGTGTACCATAAGAATGCAATGGGCAGTGACAGGATGGGGTGGAAAAGTTTTGTGTATAATTTTTGAAGCCGCTTTGACCCCCTTCTCCCTTTTACAAAACCACAATAGTGCTTTTTAACGCAGGCCAGCTGCTCCCCAAGCATTCAGCGTGCTGGCCTGCGCTAAAAACCACTATTACGGTTTTGTTAAAGGGGAGATGAATTCTTCAAATGCTGAGTAAATTTTTAAAAGGAAACTACTTAACAGTTTTCTTCAGTTTGTGCTGCAGGTACTGCAAGCCGTGGGACCACTTTCCTCATTGCCCCCATGAGAAGTGGGGTTGTTATACCATGTCTGGCAGTTTTCCCACTGTGCTAATTCTGGGCAGTAAAAGGAGGAGAAAAAGTTCTGTCTGGGTTTTGCAAGAACGCCATCTGCGGATGATACTGTGAGAGCGCAAAATGAGTTCATGCAGGGCGTGTAGAGAGCCAAAACGAAGCAGGCTTTGGGGAGAGGCTGCTGCAACACTTCCTTTGGAATTATGATGAATTCATTTTCACTGAATTCCTGGGCACCAATCATGCAAATTGTGAGGATCTGGTAACGACCAGAAAGGAAAAAGTCCTATAATTTTGTAGGGTTTAATGTGATTTTTTTTTTCTAATAAATGTGCATTTTCCCGAAGACAATTTACCCTGCTTTTTCATTCCTGGATTGGTATCATTTCTCTCTGAATGACAGCTTTTATTTTCACCGAAATGATTGCTTTAAGATTACTTAGAAATATAAAATTATATTGGGCTGTGAGAATCTTTAGACAGCAATAAAGTAAAATGTTTGTCTACTCTTCTGTTGACGTGACTCCAGGAGTATCTGTCCCTAAATCCATCCATCCATCATCATCTGCTCCTCCTTCAAAACTTTTATCCATTCCCCAAACCTCAATCCTTCATCTTCCTCTACCTCCCATCAACCCTTCTCTGCATCTCATCTTGCCAACAACTACATTAGCACATTATAATGCAATACTCCTATTGAGATGATCAGAATTTGGTACACTATAAGACAGAATTCCTATTCTCTAGTCACTATGAGGCTCATAATCGAAAGAGAAAAATGTCCAAAAACCGGCCTAAGTTGGCACTTGATGATCATCAGTCAAAAACGTCCAAGTGCCGAGAATAAAAATGGGTTTTGGACATATTTCTAAATGATCTAGGCCTTCACAGTGCCGCTGAACAAACATAGCTAAACGGGGCGTTTCAGGAGCAGTGTCGACGGCGGGATTTGGGTGGGACGTGGGCAGGCTTAGACTTAGTCGTACTCCATGTATAACTGAAAGTTATACAGCACAGGATCGACAGAACTTGGATGTTGTGACTTAGACCAGTGGTTCTGAACCCTGTTCTGGTGGACCACCAGGCCAATCGGGTTTTCAGGATAGCCCTAATGGATATGCATGGAGCAGATTTGCATGCCTGTCTCTTCCATTATATGCAAATCTCTCTCAAGCATATATATTAGGGCAAGCTTGAAGACCCGATTGGCCTGGTGGTCCTCCAGGACAAGGTTGGGAACCACTGACTTAGACCATTTAAAACATGGTCTAAGTCACAAAAACCCACCTAAAGTCACCAGATAAGCACTGCAGACACAAACTACAGACCCCCACACACTACCCCAGGGATCACAGACCCCCCCTCCCCCAACCCCATAAAAATCAGAATCACACCTTCAAAATTCAGCCTCCAGACCATCATCACCTGGCAGCCTGGCATAGGAAAGTCTAGTCGACCTGCACAGAGGCGGCTTAAGTCATCTTGGGGGTGGGTTAGGGACCCATGGAAAGAAGTACCCATAAGTCACTGTAATCACTGCATTGCTGGTTACACATGTGCACTCCACTAAAAAAAAACCCAAACTCTTTTGTACTGCCCTATAAGTGGCTTCTGAAGTCATAAGGACTATTGGGGTGGTAGATAGGTGGGTCTAGGGGATTTTGGAGGTGGTTTGGGGGGTTCACCATTATCTATAAGGGATCTGTAATGAGATGAAGACATGGCACCCAGTTTGTGAAGTTCACAGCAGTGCCCACTACTTAGGTGCCAAGTCTGGGTGTCCAGTCCATCACTTTGTAGACCCCTCCCACATCCAAAAGGTCTGTTTCTAGGCGTTTTTGGCTTGGATGAAAATGTGGTATTCAGATGGATGATTTAGCAGCTTGGACAATCAGTTCGGCAGGATGTATAGTTAGACGATTTTCGAAACGGAAAATAATTTGGACGTATTTTTCAAAAATGTGTCCTAAGCTGTTTTTTACTTTGGATGACTTGCGACTTGGACGAAAACGGTCTTAGGCGTTCCTTTTGATTATGCCACTCCACAGGTTTGGCACATTATAGTGTGTTATTCTTATGTAAAGATGCTCCTTATTTGGCAATCTAACCACTATCAGTAGTACTTTGAGACTGCCACAGGGGGTCAGTAATATAATTTCAATGAAGGAAGCCTCCAGGGTAGGAGTGAATGGGGTCACCCTGCCCCAGCTGCCTCCCTGACCCCTTGGAATGAATTGGGATTGGGCTGAGGGGAAGAGAAGAGAGATATCAGGTTATGGAAGGTTGTAGGGGGAATGGGACGGGTCCTTTTCGGCAGCGGAGAGATTTCAGAGGTGGGGCTTCAGGAATCAGGAACTTCTGAAGATTTTTAGCCCCATGTCGGGGTTGAGACATGGGTTTCAGGCCCACAGGGCAGCTAGATAGCAGAAGTCTCTCCCACGGAAGGGGATCTGTGGGCCCTCTTATTTGGGGTAACGGCCTTAACTTTGGCAGTAGTTGAAATATAATTCCAACTCGAGCTAGAATTGTTTTATTTCACAGAAACAGGCGTTCATAGCCTTTATCATGTGCCTGTTTTAGTTTTTTCAGCTTTGATGAGCTGCTTTGCATGTTTTTGCATCACAATAGCTCATTACTGCAACATTTACATAAACCTTTGCACAATGTATGCATCACACAAATGTTTTCAGCTGCAAAGTGACTTTGTCAAGCATGCACTTTTCTCAACACATAGTGAGAACTTGGTACTGACTTCTGGTGCATTTCCAGGCTCTGAGCCAGCTGAATATTTACCCTGCTTTGTTTTTAGCATGGGAGGACATTAACATGCATTGTAAAGTTTAGACCATAGGCACCTTCAAATGTACTAAAACTCAACACCACAGCTAGTACACTTTGCTCTGGCAGATTCTCCACCTCAGGAGAAAAGCCCTCCAAATAAAGGGTAAACGTACAAATCTCAAAACCTGTTGACAGTGCAGTGGGCTGAAAAGCTGAGGAACTGGGTTCATTTCCCACTGCAGCTCCTTGTGACCTTGGCCAAGTCACTTTAGCCTCCACTGCCTCAGGTACAAAAACATAGATTGTGAGCCCACCTGCATATAATATATGTACCCCTAAAAAGCAGTGTATCCTATCCACGGCCCTGGATTCTCTGTTTTGTTTCTTTCCCTTAATCTATGCTAAGTAGCAACTCCAGAGATTCTTTTCTCAACTGAATCATGAATAACTCTGTCTCCCAGACCATGTCTAGCCCATGGCTCTGGAGATGTTCCTGGCATGGAGGGTGGGAGGGGTTCAGTGCTAGGTGGCAGAATTTAGACATATCTCCAATCACAATAATTGTCCTAAAATCTACATTCTGACATAGCTCCTTACTTCCTTTGCTGTCAGTGAAAGTAAAACACGGATGTCTCAGTCCATCTTCATTACTTCCATTGCTTTCAGTGAAAGTAAAACCTGGCTGTCTCAATCCGTCCTCCTTTTTCTGGAGCCATATGGTAACCCTAGTGACTGAAGAGAAGTGAGAATTTTAATTTAATTGGACTGATCTTTGATCTGCGGGTTGACCTGCCTCAGTGGTTCAGGTTTGCCACATTGGCAATCTGTCTCAGTTGCTCCAGAAAGGTCTTCCTGAGGTTCAAAGTATATTTCAGCATCTTCAAATGCATGCATTCATTCTAGAATCTCCAACAAAATCCTGCCAGTTATCTCGAAGTCTGTGGCCTCTGCTTGGCCTTGGTTTAATGACTGGGACTTCAGCCTTAAACTCTTGGGCCATCCCTGTTTTGGTCGCCAACCTTTGTAAAAAGGGACAAAGGTCCTTCCGTCCTCAGTCCTGTCTCCCAAGATCTACTGAACAGATCTTTCAGCAGACCCATCAGAACCTCCCCATAACCCCCCCTACCTAATTAGCGTTCACACATTATGCAATCAGATTGTGCCTCACTGAAATTACATTTTGTTTACAAATGACTTAAATGCTCTCTTACAGAGCAATTTTCAAAACCATTTACTTGGGTAAATAATGATTTATCTGGCTAAACAGCCCCTCCCCCAAATTGGGGAGCCTGGTTTGTGCTAATTCAAGGGTTAACAGATAAATAGACTCCCACATAGAGGCCAGGGAGAGAGTTTACAAAGCCTGGAGAGGTAATTGAATGAAGTGTGAGTCATTTGATGTGCTTTTAATTATGCCATGCTAATTAACATTACGGGTCCTTTATTCTCACCAGCCCTGGCTGTGGTGGGCAGAGTCTGCCTGTAAATACCAAGATCAGAGCAGCGTTTCTCCTTTAATTTATAGCTGCCTGAAGGGAAGGACACGGTTGTGTCTCTTCTGATGGAGAGCGCGGAGGTGGAAGGGGTGCAGGGAATTAAAAAGGAGGAGGAGAATCCAATGGCCTCCCCAAGAATGGCTGAATTGGTTCTTGCTGAAGAGGATTCGGCTCAAGATGAATTACATTCAGTTATGAGGGGGTGCTGGAAAGTTCTCAGCCCGAGCAACCAACTTCCTAAATTCTGAGCGTTATTTGGCCACTGAAAAGAGCGTCATCTTATTTCCTTAAGTGCCAATTTGCAGAAACAAAATTCTCTGTTTTCACCTTGTTTCAGACTCGCATCATTCTCTTTTTAGCTGGGCTGAGAACTTTTCAGCAGCCCTTTATAGTGTGAAGAGTTTCAGTCTCTGATAGCCAGAGCTGAGATTGTGATGTCATAATGCCTCATTCCACCAATAAGAGCCAACCTCATCAGTGATGTCACAATGACTTGATTGTCCTAGACTTGGCTCACTTTTATAACATACCAGCGGGTGATGAAAAGTTCTCAACCCAACCAAGCAACTTCCTACATTCTGAGCGTTATTTTGCCACTGGAGCTGAAAAGAGGGTTATCTGATTTCATTACGTATCAATTTGCAGAAACAAAATTCTATGTTTTGACATTGTTTCAGATGATTGATTGAACCATATCCAGGTCATTCTCTTAACGCATTGCAATGGTAGGAATCAATGTGTCTTCCAATATCCAAGTCATGGCCACCTTTATGCCTTGGTTTACATTCATGTAGTCAGCCAAATCTAAGTCAGATTCCAGCAAAAGAATATAGCCAAAGGTGATATGTTTGCAGAAAATTGCAAGAGAACGAATTGGCAAATTTGTGCCAACTTGCATCAGAAACCCAAGATGACTTGAATTAAAAACTCTAGGGCAAGTTGGACCTGTGGAAGTTGGATCCTCTGGAAACTTGAGGTTTAAAAGCTTAGAAAATGGACCACAAATCCAGAAAAACCCTTTGATCTTACCTAATCTGGGCATCAGCATTGAATATCCAGGTCATGTATGACCACCAGCAGTTATCCATGTGCTGGATAATATTCAGACCAGAGTTCAGATAATGAAGTGGATAAGAACATAAGAATAGCCTTACCGGGTCAGACCAATGGTCCATCAAGCCCGGTAGCCCGTTCTCACGGTGGCCAATCCAGGTCCCTAGTACCTGGCCAAAATCCAAAGAGTAGCACATTCCATTATCTCAGAGTAAGCAAGATTCCGAAATCCCATAGAATGCAACATTCCATGTGGAATCCCAAAAGAATAGCAAGATTCTAGAATCCCAAAGAGTAGCAAGATTCTATGCTACCGATTGAGGGCAAGTAGTGGCTTCCCCCATGTCTTTCTCAATAATAGACTAGCTTTTTTTGCAGACTGGGCATTGCCAGTAACTAAGTACTTGTTCTTCCTTCTGACTACCCTGGCACTAACCAAATAGTGTCACGTAGTCACAGGCTAATTTTCAGCAACAGTCTGGTTAAGGGCCACTTAATATCAGTGGCAGAGTTGGCCAAGGTGACTCAACCAGTCAAGAAGAGCCTCTTTGACTATCTGCCTCTCTCAAGCTAATATGAGCTGCACTGTGGTTATGAGTTGTACATCAGCTCCAGGCAGCATTGGCATAAGAATGAAACAATGGCCTGCCAGAACATGTATTCAAAGGTTACCAACAAAATATTTGGCAAGAGAGACTGATTTGTGAAACTAAATTGAAATGCTCCAACTTAAACTCCACCTTTGGCTACACTCTTTAGTCAAGGGTATCCAGTGGTGCTGTCCAGAGAGTGAGAGGTGCTGAAAAACCAGCAGAGCAGTGAGTGCTGCCTCTCTCCCAGATAAAGGTAGGGCAGCAATTTTTATGTTGTAATGTTCTCGGTAGTAATTCAAGACAGCAATCCGAATAGAACTGTTTTCCGGACAATAGCCAGTTCCATCCTACGCATCATCTCAGAAACTGTAGCTATGGCAAAGTGTAACTGTGAACTGCATATTATATATATTGATATTAGATTCCTAGTATGTGTGTTATTAGGATAAAAACTTGTATCGAAATAACTTGTACTGTAACTAAGGCAAATTGTAAGCTGTTAACTGTACATTATATGTATGTTAACCTGTAACTCATTCAGAGCTTTTTGGGGAGAACTGGGATAGAAAACAATCTGTCAGGACACAGGTTTTATCTGGAGAGGATATTCAGAGATACTATCCAGATAGTACAGAAGGGCTCTTTCAGGATAGTCTCCAGTCGTGGTACTTGGGCTTGCGTGCATCTAAGAAGCTGAAAGCTATGCAGTCGGTAGTTTCATTATTTATTGAATTCGATTTCTATCCTGTCCTCCCAGGGGCTCAGAAGAACGGGTTACAAGCCAACATTCACAGAAGTTACATTGGACTCTGCATTTGGCTATAAGATACAATACACTCCCAAAGGGCAAGGTTGGGTAGTACAGAATCTTGAGGACATTCATAGGGAATACCTGGAGGGGTATTACAGAAGATTGGACCAGGGGGATTGCCAGCTGATGGTTGTTGGCTGTTTGCAGTTGGACCTTTAGTTGAAGAGAAAGGTCTTCACTGCTCTTCGGAAGGTCATCAATGAGTTCTGTGATCTGATTTGAGGGGGGAGTTGGTGCCAAAGCTGTGGGATGAAGTGGTTGTAGGAGCGTTTGCAGGCGGTTTTCATCAGGAGAGATCTTCTGCTTTAGAGCGGAGGGAGCAGGTAGGAGCGGACAGGTTTCAGTGGGGATGTTAGACTAACGATGTACCACCCATCTGGGCTACAGCAGATGGACAGTGTTGGAAGCGGAGGATTGCGTTTGATGCGACAACATGGAATTTATACTGCGCAGAAGAAAGGCCCGGCAATCTACTTTGGCATTTTGCCATGAAATCATTATCAAGTCGCCAGGACTCAAACACAAGTCAATGGCACCTTAAAACAGCAACCCAGATAGTATAGAGAGGGTCTGTGAGGATATTCAGAGGCACGATCCAGATTATGCTGAAGTGATCTGTACGGATAGTCCGAGGTGGCTTCTATGGATATTCAGTGGCACAAGGTTATTGATTATCCATGCCAGCACCAGCTAGATAATGTGTTTCATTTGTTGTTGTTTTTTCAATTGGGGGGGGGGGGGGGGGAGGGGAGATTTTCCCCATTTCCTTTATGGCTTATTTCATTTCATTTTAGTTTTAGTTCAAACAATTTTTATTGGTTTTATCAATAAGTACAAAAAAGGACACACACGTTAACAAGCCAAGATATGGACATATTTTCTATCCCATTCTCCCCCACAAGCTCCGAATGGGTTACAGGTCATTAACATACAAATACAGATAATATACCAACAAAACGGTTTACAGTTCATTTGACTTATAATACAATGTTTCAGATTAAACGTGACATATTCAGAGGAATATACATTTCTTCTTCTTTTTTTTAGTGCAGAGAATCCCGGTGGGAGGTCAGGAGGAAAGAAATTTCAGGGCTTTTACTATATCTTAGTGTGTGCTAACAGAATTAGCATGTTCTATATGCTAAGAAGCCCATTTTATACCCAATTTAGCATTTAGCATCCACTAAGAAATAGTAAAAAAAAAAAAGTCCCTTTGTTTATTTCCTTTTCTTTCATCTACAGAAAAACCCCAACATGAAGCAGGAAATGCTGTTGAAACTTTCCTGTTTTGTTTTAACCAAAAGCACATCTCTCTTACGGGTTGTTGTTTGTTTTTTTTTCTTATGTTTGACGAGTCAGGTATCAGGCAAGATCCAGGATATCGCGGTGACGTTAGCGGAAGGTCATTTCATCTCCCATCACAACCATCAGCATATCAGTGTCAATGTGAACCTGGCAGGAACATGAGTGTCAGTTCTGACATGCTGTAACTTTCCATCAAAATGCCTTTAACTCAGAAATTGTCTGCATTCTGTGTTTATTTCTGGAGGCTTAACCTTCTGCTATCTCCCGTGATCTCCCATGGTATTTTATGGGGGTGCACGTGAGCAGCGTTAATAATAATAATAATAGTTTATATACCGCAGGACCGTGAAGTTCTATGCGGTTTACATTGATTAAAAATGTTACAGATTGAGTAGAACTAACAGAGTTAAAGTCTAGAGATCAGTTATTTTGGGAAAGGTTGTGCAAATCAGCTACCTAAGGAACAGATATGTTTTTAGGTGTCTCCTAAATGTCTCATAAGTTGTTTGTGACGACTATTGGACTGGGCAGTGCAAAGAGTTTTTAAACTCTTATTGAGGATCATTGCCAAGAGGATAATTGTGCACTTTCTTGAGCGTCCAGTCCAGCCATTAAAACTGGTTACTGCTCCTTCAATGTCCTGTTCTTTGATTCTAAGAACGGCTACTCGGCTCGGGTACTCAGGTGTGAGTGTGGTATCCTCTTAGGGCACTCACACAGCTGCCTCCAGGTGGGCATATGCCCTGCCGGCTCCGTGTTCTAACCCATCAAGCTGCCTCGCTTAAGATGCTGCATTTCTGTCAGTCACACAAACCCTACAGATGGCACTCCACAGTGCCTTGGGAGAGAACAAATTACAGTACAAGTGAAATAATTCTTTTTATTAGCTGATCCATTCCCCCTGGCAGATAATCTTTCAAATCGCCTGTTCCATTGTGGCAAAGTACAAGCAGTAATTAATTATCAGCCTTGTCTTGTGTCAAGTAGAAACACAGAAAATGGCAGATAAAGACCGCTTGTTCCAACCGCTTTACCCATTTGTAGCTGTCAAAAGCCTCACGCGGTCCAACACCACCGCGGCTGGAGTCTTCAGTCTCTTACCTGGGAGTCCAGAGTCTCTCATGGCTTTCTCAACATCAAATGTTTAATGAAAGAAACAAGTGCTCAATTACTGCAGCTAAAGTGGTCTCAGGCACGTCCTTCCTCTCAATAGAGTTACTGCAATATTAAGTGTGATAGGCTATTTATACTATACAGGTAAACTGCAATACAAATGGCAGTCACACCTTATAGGTTGGAGGACACGAACAAACCATCCCCCACCCCATACCAAGCTCTCTGATGCCTCCCCTTTCCTTTCTTTCTTTCTCTCTCTTCCCTTTTCTTTCTTTCTTTCTTTCTTTCTCTCTCCCTGCCCACTCCCCTTCCTTTCTTCCTTTCTTTCTCTCTCTCCCTGCCCCCTTTCTTTCTTTCTTTCTTTCTCTCTCCCTGCCCCCTCCCCTTCCTTTCTTTCTCTCTCTCTCCCTGCCCCCTTTCTTTCTTTCTCTCTCTCTCCCTGCCCCTCCCCTTTCCTTTCTTTCTTTCTTTCTCTCTCTCTCTCTCTGCCATTTTCTTTCTGTCTTCCTTTCTTTCTCTCTCCCTGCCCCACCATCCCTCCGCCGCCGATTTCTTCAAGACACCGCCGCCAATTTCTTCATGCTTCCCTGATGCCGCCGCAGCAACAGGCCAGGTGCTTGCAGTGACTTTACAAGCGGTGGGCCCACAAGCCTTCCCCCGACATCAATTCTGACATTGAAGAGGAAGTTCTGGACCAGCCAAGCAGCAATTGGCTGGCCCAGAACTTTCAGGGGGGGGGGGAAGGCTTGTGGGCTTGCTGCTTATAAAGTCACATCCCATCATCTCCAAGCACAGCGCTTTTTTTTGAAATTGTTACAATGGGTTGTTCTCATTCTAAAAAAGGGACATTTTGGCGTCCTGAAGCTATGCTTGGGGACAACGGGATAGGCTACCTAAAAACGGGATAGTCCTGTTCAAAACGGGATTTATGGTCACATTACTGAAGCTGTGTATGACAAAATACTGGAGTACATGAAAACTTGCAAAGGGAAATTGGAGAGAAAGAGAAACATTATTATTTATGTTAAAAGGTTTTTATTGATGACTACAAAGTACAGGAAATATGAAAGAACAATATTACATACGTCACCCATATATAATATGGCAAAAAGAACAAACCCTTCAATCCCCCACCCAAATGCAGTTTGAGAAGAACAACGCTTAGAAAGACCAGAAATAGAGACAAGGTCCAACATGGTCCGTAGTATGAGAAACATAGCGAACCTCCCCCCACCAAAGACAGCATAGACCACAGAAAGAACAGAAATCATGTGCAGACAAGTGTACAGATGGCTATACCAAGCATTATTGTAAATGCACATGAACAATATATAACCAGTATTGTTCCCTCCCCAAAAAAAAAGAAAAAGAAAGAAAACAAAAAAAAACTCCAAACCAAAATGTAGAGGACATGGCAGTGAAGAAGAGATATACTCTACAATTAAGGGAATTACCAACTCACATTGTTATTATTTAAAACTCTTCTAACTGGATAAAGTGAGACCAGAAGAGGAAATAAGAAAGTCCTTGTCAGACACAGAAGGACTGGGCGCACTAATTTGGGTGCATCCCCTCCGTACGAGGACCGGAACTGTACTTCAGTGTGAAATTGCCAAGACAGAGGGGCTGCTGAAAAGTTGGGAGTGTGAGGTGCAGTGGTTAGAGCTACAGCCTTGGTACCCTGAGGTTGTGGGTTCAAATCCCGCACTGCTCCTTGTGACCCTGGGCAAGTCACTTAATCCCCGGGTGCATTTGATAGAGTGGGAGCCCACCGGGACAACTGGGGGAAAATACCGGAATAATTTGTAATCTGCATAGAATTGTAGGTTATGTGGAATATAAATTATTTTTAAAAACCAAAACAAAGTTGGGACAGCCTCCATCGAGGGCTATACGCTTAGTCCAGCAATTTTTCACTCTTTTCATTCTATATTTTTCTGATGGAACATGAAAAAAAACGTAGAAAATCACTGGACTAAGGAGCGCTAAATGCTAACGCCTCCCTAGAATATAATGGGCACGTTAGCATTTATCACGCAGCTAGAGCACTTTAGTAAAAGACCCCCTAAGCGTATAGCTCTCGATGGAGGCTGTCCCAACTTTGATGGTTGGGCTGAGAACTTTTCAGCAGCCCCTCGTAGCTTGTCGTTATCATTTACACCAGGTCTTTGGTTGGCAAAAACTTTAGCACCAAAATGTGGCATTTGTGTGTAATTCATAGTTTTATCTAGATCACGTATGTAAATGTTGACCCTGTCTATGCCCCTCCCTTGTGAACCCTCTCCCTTGCAATAACAGACTAGCCCCCCCTCTTCTATGAAACTGCGCTAGCAGTTTTTAGCGCAGAGAGCCGCACTGAATGGCCCGCGCTGCTTCCGATGCTCATAGGAACTCTTATGCGCATCGGGAGCAGTGCGGGCCATTTAGCGTGGCTCCCGGCACTAGAAAATTGTTAGCGCAGTTTCATAGAAGAGGCCCTAAGTCATTACAGAATTGTCGTTAGGCGCATGCCTGCCATTTGCATCTATAAATGTACACTTTCCCTTCACCAAAAGCATGTTTAATAAGAGATTTTTAGGGAAAACCTTGGCATTTCAGGCAAGTGCAATGAATTGCTATTGGAACGCTCTTATCCCCCAAACCCAATCTTATCATTTATTTTGAAAAAAATTTTAAAACTTACTTTTGTGAAAAATTTTTGACTTAACTGCATTTAAAAAAAAAATAAAAAATTAAATATTTGACTAGTGTGATCCCTACTTATTGTATGTTCAGTTCTTTTCTTACTTGGAACTACCTTTGAGATAAATTTTGATTCTGATTCAACGGTAATCTGTATTCCTCTGAGAAACACTTGATAATTATTGTAAATTATCGCTACATGCCCAGCTTTTTCTTATTGTAAACCACTTTGAACTGAAGGTTTGGCAGTATATAAGAATAAAAATTATTATTACTATTATTATTATTACATGTCTGCATCCAGGCACTTAAATTTAGGCCATGCGTTATAGCAAGAGGGCGTATTTGATTTATTCAGAGTCATAAAGACTTGTAAGTAGAACACAGATTTGAGAAGCCCGTCCTGCAAACCGTCCTACCCTTTCACTCTGTCCAGCAAATGACCTCAGCATTTAACCCTTCACTTAGTCATTACATAGAAAACAACCCTACAAGTTCCAGTTGGGAATTACTCTCCAGCTCCTGCTCCTGTCACTGGTTTTGGAGGATGACAACTTTATAGCAGTGCCAAAGAGAAAATTTTAGTTGTAGATTGAAAAGCAGTGGGCATTATGCGCTCACTTGACAATTCATCTTTTCAAGTGCACCTCTCATGTTTTATGGTGATAACATTTCCCAGCATCCAGTGGGAAAAGCTGAACTGTTTCTTAGTGATGCCATAATGATGACTGATTTTCCACTGGATAATAGAATGATGAGTAACAGATTGTATCAACGCCTGTTAGACCCCTATAACGACAGCGTCATCACAACATGCTTCAAGCAAGACAACAGAAGATAAGACTAGCGAGGCCTTAAAAGCTCCATTAATAATACTCCTGTTGATCCAGTGAAAACGATTAGAATCTGCAGAGGATTCAGTGTTAGAGTCAACACTTCGTCGCCCTTCTAGATCAATAGAGAGACAGTTGAAGAAGGGGAGATCGGCTATCGTGGTCGGGGACTCAATCCTGAGAGGAGTAGACAGTCATATAGCCGGAGGGAGAGAGGACAGACTGGTAACATGTCTTCCGGGGGCAAGAACAAAAGACATCATCAACAATATCGAGAGGATCCTGGAGGGAGCCGAGACGGAGGAGACAGCAGTAGTGATCCACATCGGAACCAACGACATCAGCAGGAGAAACTTCAACAGGACTACACTAACTGACCAGTTCAGGACCCTGGGGAGGAAACTGAGACTAAGGACAAGGAAGATAGCCTTCTCAGAGATCCTGCCAGTACCGAGAGCGGACACAAAGAGACAGAGCGAACTACAATCAATTAACTTTTGGCTGAGGAGATGGTGCGAGGAGGAGGGCTTCCACTTTGTTAGGAACTGGACTACCTTCTTGGGGAAGAACAAGCTCTACAGAAGAGATGGACTGCACCTTAGCACAGCTGGGACGAGGATGCTGGCATGCAACGTCCAGAACGTCATAGACTTGGCTTTAAACTAAGAAGAAGGGGAAAGCCGATAGTCGACCTGACCTCGACACATCGGACATCAGTACCTGACAAAGGTACTGAACTGGGACAGTGTAAAAGAGGACTCGGGTCTGAGGGTGTATGGGTTGAAAAAGGACCTAAAGACGCATTGCAGGGATCGAGGGCACAAATGGACCAGGTAAGCGGCACCAACACAGAACAACAGGAAACAGAGGGGCAAAGTCATGGTGAAAAAGAGCCCAGGACTGAGTGGGAATTAGGAGAGCAGGAGGCTCAGGGGAAACAGGCAGAGGACGTCACACACACACAACAGGAGGAGGACGAAGCTCAGGGGCTGGCAAACCATGAGGGAAACTGCAGGAATACCAAAGCACAAGGGAAACAAAGAGAGAGGACAAAAAACTGGGTCTTAAACTGCCTATACACAAATGCTAGGAGCCTGAGGGCCAAAATGGGAGAACTGGAAATCACAGCCAGCAATAAGGACCTAGACATAATTGGAGTCACAGAAACGTGGTGGACCGAGGACAATCAATGGGATGTGGCCATACCAGGGTACAAACTATACAGGAGAGACAGGACACATAAAAAGGGTGGAGGAATAGCGCTGTACGTAAAAGACTTCATACCATCAGCCAGGACGGAAACAACAGTACGGGCGGATGGCCTGGAATCACTATGGGTTAAGCTACAGGGAGGAGCAGGAGCAGACATTAAACTGGGTCTGTACTACCGCCCACCTGGACAACCGGAAGAAATCGACCAGGAGATGGAGGCTGAACTGAAGCAGGTATGCAGAAGCGGAAATGTGGTGGTGATGGGGGACTTCAACCATCCTGGGATAGACTGGAGTATTGGGCACTCAAACTGCGCAAGAGAGACAAAATTCATAGAAGTCACGAGGGACTGTTTCATGGAGCAGCTGGTCACGGAACCAACAAGGGGCGATGCCACTCTTGACCTAATCTTCAACGGACTAGGGGGGACAGCAAAGGAGGTGGCGGTATTACCCCCACTAGGTAACAGCGATCACAACATGATCCAGTGCAGGCTTGAAATTGGATCATCAAAAGGGAAAAGAACCACAACGACGGCACTCAACTTCAAAAAAGGAAATTATGATGCCATGAGAAAAATGGTGGGAAAGAAGCTCAAAGGCAACATAGGGAAGACGGAATCCGTAGAAAAAGCCTGGACCTTATTCAAGGAGACTGTGCACGAAGCACAAAGCATATGCATCCCCAAGTTCAGAAAAGGGTGCAAAAAAAATAGAACAAAAAACCCAGTGTGGATAACAAGTGCAGTGAAGAAGGCGATAAGCGACAAGAAAGCATCGTTCAGAAAATGGAAAAAAGACCAAACAGAGGAGAACCAAAAAGGGCACAAAGAACACCAGAAAGAGTGTCACCGAGTGGTTAGAAAAGCAAAAAGAGAATACGAAGAGAGACTGGCAAAGGAAGCAACAAACTTCAAGTCGTTCTTCAGATACGTCAAGGGGAAGCAACCGGCGAGAGAAGAAGTGGGACCATTGGACGATGGAGACAGAAAGGGAGTTGTAAAAGAAGAGAAAGAGATAGCTGACAGGTTAAATGAGTTCTTCACGTCAGTCTTCACGATGGAGAATATAACCACCATTCCGGAACCCGAGGAGATCGTAATAGGAGACCAAGACGATAAGCTGGTCGATTTAGAGGTAAGCCAAGAGGATGTACTCAAGCAGATTGACAGACTAAAGAGCGACAAATCGCCGGGTCTGGATGGCATTCACCCAAGGGTACTCAAGGAACTAAAAGACGTAATAGCGGAGCCACTTCGACAGATATGCAACCTATCCTTAAAAACCGGAGAGATCCCGGAGGATTGGAAAATAGCAAATGTCACGCCCATCTTCAAGAAGGGCGCAAGGGGGGACCCGGGAAACTACAGGCCGGTGAGCCTGACCTCAGTCCCGGGAAAGATGATGGAGGCACTGATTAAAGACAGCATCTGTGAGCACATCGAAAAAAATGGGCAGCTAAAACCGAGTCAACATGGCTTCTGTAAGGGTAGGTCATGCCTCACAAACTTATTGTACTTCTTTGAGGGAGTGAACAGCCAGGTGGATAAAGGGGAATCTATAGACATCATTTACCTTGACTTCCAAAAAGCCTTCGACAAGGTGCCACATGAGAGACTGCTTAAAAAGATATGGAACCACGGGGTACAAGGGGAGGTCCACCAATGGATCAAAAACTGGCTGGCAAACAGGAAGCAGAGGGTTGGCGTAAAGGGCCACTACTCAGACTGGAAAGGGGTCACGAGCGGAGTTCCGCAGGGGTCGGTGCTGGGACCGCTCTTGTTCAATATCTACATAAATGACCTAGAGGCGGGAACTAAGTGTGAAGTCATTAAATTTGCAGATGACACCAAACTATACAGCAGGGCTCAAACCAAGGAAGACTGCGATGATCTCCAAAAGGATCTAACGCAGCTGGAAAAGTGGGCCGAAAAGTGGCAGATGAGCTTCAACGTGGGGAAATGCAAGGTCATGCACGTGGGGAAAAAGAACCCGATGTTCACATACAAAATGGGGGGAACACCACTAGGGGTTAGTAACCTGGAGAGAGACCTGGGAGTGATGGTAGACGCAACACTGAAGGCATCGGCGCAATGCGCCACAGCCTCTAGGAAAGCAAACAGAATGCTGGGTATCATTAAGAAGGGTATTACGACCAGGACGAAGGAAGTCATCATGCCGCTGTATCGTGCAATGGTACGGCCGCATCTGGAGTACTGTGTCCAGTACTGGTCGCCGTACCTCAAGAAAGACATGGCGGTACTTGAGGGAGTACAAAGAAGAGCAACCAAACTGATAAAGGGAATGGAAAATCTCCCATATACCGACAGATTGAAGCAATTGGGACTTTTCTCCCTGGAAAAGCGAAGACTTAGAGGAGACATGATAGAAACCTTCAAGATCCTGAAGGGCATAGAAAAAGTAGAGAGGGACAGATTTTTCAAATTAAGGGGCACCACAAGCACAAGGGGGCATTGGGAGAAATTGAAAGGGGACAGGTTTAGAACAAACGCTAGGAAGTTCTTTTTCACTCAGAGGGTGGTGGACACATGGAACGCGCTTCCAGAGGCTGTTATAGACAAGAAAACATTAAATGGTTTCAAAGAAGGTTTGGATAGATTCCTAGAAGAAAAAGGGATTGGGGGGTATAGATAGGTATGGACCATTGCTCAGGCAATGGGCCTGATGGGCCGCCGCGGGAGCGGACCGCTGAGCAGGATGGACCTATGGTCTGCCTCAGCGGAGGCAACTTCTTATGTTCTTATGTTCTTAATAGCTTCTTCTAAGCAGCAAGGATATCTACTGCCCTTGGGAGAGTCCCTACAAGAGTATCCTACAAGAGGACCCATTATTGGAAACACAGAATTTTGCATGCCTCAACCCACTGCAGTCCATTAGATAGATGGATGCATTCACATTTTCTGTTTGAGTCCTAGAGCTTGCCAGCTGTTTATTCTTCTGCTTTAGGACTTATCTTTTTACTCTTTCACCACTGGAGAGAAAGACATTCCCAGTATCCTGTTTCCAACAGTGGTAATCCAGGTTACAAATCACAAGGAAAAACTACTGTGGCATATTCAAAAGGGTGACTGATAAAATGAAGAAAATAGTTAAAAAGAAACTAAAAGGATTGGCCACAAAGGTTAGGACTTTAAATCAGGCATGGATGCTGTTTAAGAATACCATCTTGGAGGCCCAGACCAGATGTATTCCATGTATTTACAAAGATGGGAAGAAGAACAAACAGTTTTTCTCAATTCCTTTGGAAAGGTGTTCCATAACAGAGGTCCCACGACCATAAATATCGAGTCCATATACATCTCCAATCTAATTTGCTTAAAATCTGGAACACCAAGTACTGCCTGATTACTTAATCGAAGGAGACGTCCTGGCACTTGAACCTTTAGGGTTGCAGCCAGATAAAGTGGTTGTTGTTCATAAAGAATTTAAAAATTAGCGTTGAGCTTTTAAAATGAAATTGCCAATGACATTAAGACTAGGCCTAATGTCACTATACAAAGGGCTTCCTGAGATAAAACGGGCAGCAGCATTTTGAGCTCTTTATTTTTTTTAGGCAAACCAACTAACAACGAGTTATAGTAATCAAACAATGGGTATATCTACTTGTATATGCTTGTACAACTGTATGAAAATTAGGCGGACTCATCAATCCTTTCAAAGTTTGTAGCGATGTCAACCTGCTGAATAAGAACGGGCACTGGTAGGGCCAGTCTCGGTTAGGGTGCTGGTCTTTGACCAGAGGGCCGCCGCATGAGCGGACTGCTGGGCATGACGGACCACTGGTCTGACCCAGCAGCGGCAATTCTTATGTTCTTATGTTAAAAATATCTTCTGAATGACCAATTTAAGATGCGAATCAAGTACTCCCAGATATTTCAGTTCTCCTAAAATGGGAATTTCAGTAGTCTCATAAGAAAAAGTTGCAGGAAACTGAAGATTTGATCTCCCAGAGAGTTTTGGATGGATTTCAAATGTAATTTATTGGCTGAAAGCCAGTACCACTCAATATTTTACAAATAGGTGCCATATATATGTTAAACAAAAGGTCAAAAAGTGATGAACCTTGTGGCACTCCTGAATAAATTTTAAGCCATGATGAACTAAGAGCTCCCAATTTAACCTCAAAAAGAATGATCTGGTAAACCACTTCAACATTTGGCCAGCTATGCCAAAGGCTTGCAATTTCTTCAATAAAAGCTGTTGGTCAATCATATTGAATGCTGCACTAATATCTAATGTCAACATCATTGACGACTGCTGGAAATCCATGAATAAGGGTAATGATGTCCTTCTGGTGTTGCTAGATCTCAGTGTGGTGTTCAACACTATCGACCATCCTCTCCTCATTGCGCAGCTCTCAGAAATTGGAATCTGAGACAATGCGTTATGATGCTTCACTTCCTTCTTGAATAATAAGATCCCGAAGTATACGGCTCAACGATGTGCTATTAAAACTGAAACTGATTAAATACAGCATTCCACAAGGGGCACTATTACCCCCCCCCCTATTATTCAATCTCTACATTAGACCTGTCCTAGACATAGCCCACAAATACCAAATACAGATTCACTCCTTCACAGATGGCATCCAACTATACCTACCACTAGGAGAAAACCGTGACGCTCAGATCATGAAACTCCTAAACTCTCAGAAATCAAAACTGAATGCTCATCAACAAATTACCACTAAACACCTCCAAAACAGAACTACTTTAGATAAGCAAAGAGCACTGCAACCAAGCCTGTTCCTCACTACGCTGGGACTCAACTACCATAACTGCATGAAACCAAGCACACAGTCTAGGAATACTTCTTGACTTCAACCTGTAACTTTCCAACTGTATCTCTCAGGTGGTGTCTTCCTCATTTTTTTTTTTTTAATTCTTTATTTATTAGATTATTCATTACAATATCTTTGTAACAAACATGCATGAATGAACACAAAAAATACAAATGTAAATTCCCTAAACGGGAATTAACATAATGTAAGGAAACACTGTCAACCATATCCTAGTCCACATTAAAGCTGATCGCCAGTACAAATAAAACATCAAAGCAAATCTTTCTATCTACTATCTAGGAACAGGCAAATGGCTATTATATGTATTATACATCATCCTCCTAAAATAAACTGAATATTAGGAATTAAACTTTCAACAAAGGTTTCTCTTTGATAAAATCTTCTACCTGGGCTGGATCAAAAAACACATATTTATCATTTCCATATGATATCAGGCATTTACATGGAAATTTTAAGAAGAAAGTAGCTCCGACTGCCAAAACCTTTGGCTTTAGCTGAAGGAACTGTTTCCTCTTAAACTGGGTTTGTCTAGAGACATCTGGAAAAATTATCACCCGTTGACCACAAAACATCTCTTGCTTTTTCAGGAAATATAATTTCAAAATATCTTGTTTCTCAAGCTCTGTCTTGAAGGTCACGAGAAGAGTTGCTCGTTTCTCAATTATGTCTTTAGATGACTCCAAAAACTGTGATACATTCAAACTCTCAGGTGATACTATTCTATCCATTCCACCTTCCTCTACCTTTTCTTTGGAATCTCTTGAAATGTAATATAAATTATCGACCTCAAAGGTCTCCACTTTATTATAATGTAATATCTCCCTCAAATACATTTTCAAGAGTTCCACCTCATTTTACTATCTGCAACAACTCTAGAAAACAAGGAACTACTTTTCTGAGTATGACTTCACCCAACTACTCTATGCCTTAGTAGTCCTTTCCAGCATGGACTACTGCAACGTACTATTCAGTGGTCTCACAGCGAAGAACATACAATGTCTCCAGCATGTACAAAATGTGGGAATCAAACTTCTAAAAGATCTCCATCCCACAACCCTGTCTCCCAGGGTATATCGTCAGTTCACTGGCTGCCCATAGCCAAATGTGTTTTCAATGGCCTGATGCTAGCATTCAAATCCTTGCACGAAATGTTGCTGGGCCACGTGACGGCCAAACTTCTTCAGTATGTGCCAAAAAAGGTCTCTTCACAAAACGCCACCTGGTTGTGCCTTTCAACTGCCAAACAACGTTCTTAGTCCCATTTCATACCAAACCATTGGAATCAGCTGCCCCTGCAGATCAGATCCCATGAAGGGCTCCAAACATACCTCTTCACTTAACTCCCCCGCCACAACCGATGGATTACAATGAGACGTATATTAGTACTAGATCCTCTGTATGTGTCACGTTAGGATAAAACTTGTATTGAAAAATCTTGAACTGTAACTTTGGCAAATTGCAACCTGTTAACTGCATATTATGTCTGTTTAACCTGTAACCCGTTGTGAGCACTTTGGGGAAAACGGGATAGAAAATGAATTAAATAAATAAATAAATAAAACGTTCCCTGTATGAAAACCAATTGCTGTGTGCAATTTAGATTTCTCGAGATTTCTCATAATCTTTTCTGAATCTGGTGAGATTGTTGTTAGTAGTTCGGATCTCTCTGGGAAGTGAGTTCCAAGTTTTAGCAATCCAGTAGGTAAAAGATTTGCAAAGGGGTTTAGTATATTTTATACCTTTCATAGATGGGTATGACAGAGTCAGTTTGTCACAGTTGTGGTGTTGTCGTGTTCTACCTAGTATTTCTGGGAATCTTAGGAAGCTTTTCAGGAATATCACCATACAGGGTTTTGAATGCTATGCGGCATAATTTGAGGTCAATTTTTTTTTCCTTTGGGATCCAGTGGAGCTCTTTGAAGAACAGGGTGATATGAACACATTTCAATTTAAGGAATTTGAGTCTTGCTTCAGTGTTTTGTATTAGTTGGAGGTTTTTCAAAGCTTTCACTGAGATTTCTGACATTAGCGCATTACAGTAGTCTAGTTGGGATTGAAAGGTTGAGTGTACAGTACTAATATTCTAAATTGTTGTTGGAATAACAAGGCTCTGACTCTTCTCAGCTTATGAAGTGTGGCAAAGGATTTCCTGATGAAGTTGTTTACATATGTTTCTAAGTTTAGTGAGATGTCCAGTTAAACTCCCAGAATTTTCGATGGTTTTGAGTGTTGAAGATTTATTTATTTTTATTTTTTATTTATTTTTTTAGATTTTTATCCCGTCCTCCCAGTAGCTCAGAATGGTTTACAAGTAAACATTCATAATGGAGTGTAGTTGCACATACAAGATTATACAGTAGATTTAAATACTTGGATATACGAGACTGTGCAGCAGTGTAAATATAGGGACTATACAGCAAATTAAGAACAGTAGTTTAAATATAAGTAGTTTAGTTTAGATACAAGTTATTTGAGTATAGGCTGAGAGTGGACTATACAGAAATTTAGGCAGAAGATTAGAATGGAGAAAGAAGGGTAGAGGTGGGGTTTAAGGGGTTGGGTGTAGACTGAGGGTGACCTTTAGTTGAAGAGGAGGGTCTTTACCATTTTCCGGAATGTCATTAGTGAGTTCTGTAGTCTGAGTTGAGGGGGGAGTTGGTTCCAGAGTTGGGGAATGAAGTGGCTGTAGGAGCGTTTGCGGGCAGTTTCTGAGAGGAGGGACTTTCCAGGGGAAATGCATAGGCGTATCTCCATTTCTGAGCGGAGGGTGCGGGTGGGGATGTAGATGGGTAGCTTAGATTTTATGTAGGAGGGGGTGGTGGCATAAATTCTTTTGTGTGCTACTGTCAGGGCCTTGAATGCACAGCGTTGGCTAATTGGGAGCCAGTGTTCGGCGCGGAGTGCTGGGGAGATGGGATCATGGTAGTTGAGGCTGTGTAGGAGGTGGATAGCTGCATTTTGGACCCGTTGGAGGTGCTTGAGATCTTTTTTGGTTATTCCATTAAATAGGGAGTTGCAGTAATCCATTCTGGAGAGGACATATGCGTAGAGGAGTTAGGCTAGGTCAGGTGTGGAGATATAGGGTTTGATCCTTCTCAGTTGGCGGAGGTAGTAGAAGGAGGTAGAGACTACTTGGGATATGTGGGTGGATGATTCCATTTTCTAGGCTGGTGATTGGTGGGATTAGGTGTACATGTTGTTCGAGCCATAGTATTTGGGGGGGGGGGGGGTTTGTATACAGTTTAAGATATCTTGATGCCCATTCTTGCACTTTGACTATTGTTCTGGTTAGTGTGGTAGCCATTTTTACTAGGTTCAGGTATGTGGGAAGTAATAGAAAAACATCAACTACATAGGAGAAAAGCTATTCCTCTGGTTCAAGTTTAATTTTTTGGGCGATCATGAAGATATTGTACAGTAGTGGTGAGATGGGTGATCCTTGTGGGGTCCACTAATTTCAGGAGCCATCTTTTATTAGTCTATATCGTCTGTTGGTTAGGAAGTCTTGGAATCATTGCCAAACTGGACCAGTAATTCCTAGTTCAGATCAATTGTTTAGTAGTAATAGCAGTAATTGTTCTCCTCTATTTAGGGCTCTTTTACTAAGGCGTGCTAGTGCATCTCAGTGCACGCTAAATGCTAACACATGTCAACGTGTCCATAGGATATAATGGATGCGTTAGCATTTAGCGTGTGCTGAGATGCCCTTGGCGTGGGTCTTGCTCTAGATCCCAGATCTATTAGACATGTTTCTGTGCTGTGCCTACGCCCATGTCGGGAGGGTAATTGTATGTTGCAGTGTATGATATAATTTTGTAGTTGGGAGGCTACTGCAAATTCTATCATTTTGTTATAAACAGTATTTATCTATAAAATCAATAAAACTTTTTGAACTAAAATAAAAAAAAAATTCTATACCGTTTAAAACTAAACGGTTTACATAATTCTATAAAACAAGATCAGACAAACATGAACAAATAATCCTTAGAAAATCAACTATGAAACATGAAAGCCAAAAAGGCTTCTACAAAAAAAATCACATACAAATTCTTCAGCAAGCAACAATCATGATCTTTCTCGAAGAAAGGTATTTACAAATAACTGCGTTTTAAGTCATTTTCTGAAGCTGCCCTTTTCACAACATTGTCGGAATTGGCTGACAAGTGAGTTCCACAGTTTAACCCCTGCACAACAGGAGGTCATTTTCCTGGTCTCAACATATTTTGGATTAGCATTTGTTTTTAGTAAAGCTGAGTTTTCAGAACGCAGAGATCTATTTGGTAAATAATTGCTCATCTTGCTTTTAAATCATTCAAGGTGTAGTACCATCCAAGAACTGATGACAAATACTGAATTCTGGAAACAACTGGCAGCCAATGTAATTGTTGAAGAGAAGGTGAAATTTGATCATATTTCGATATTTCCAATATTTGTTATTGGTCTATATAGCTTGCTGCCTGGGTCAAGTCTAGGTTTGTTCCTTTTGGGATGGGTGTAAGTTGTATATTGCTAAACTCCTTTGAGAACCAGCTGTGTGGTGTTGACCAGTTTACTCAACCAGTTGAGTATCTCTTCTGGCATATCTTGATACCGATGAACTGGCATAGGTCTAATTTAGCGGAATTAGCAAAATGTTCAAAGAAGATAAAAGGGATGGAACTTCTCTCATTTGAGGAAAGACTAAAGACTACAGAGGTTAGGTCTTTTCACCTTGGAAAAGAGATGGTTGAGGGGGGATATAATTGAGGTTTATAAAATCCTGAATAGTGTAGAACAGGTAAAAGTGAATCAATTTTGCATTCTTTCAAAAAGTACAAAGACTAGGAGACACTCAATGAAAATACAGTACTTTTAAAACAAATAGAAGGGAATATTTTTTCACTCAATGAATAGATAAGCTTCAGAGCTCATTGCCAGGGGATGTGGTAACAGCAGTGAGTGTATTTGGGTTTAAAAAGATTTTGAAAGGTTCCTGGAGGAAGAGTCTATAGTCTTTTTTTGAGACAGTCATGGGGGAAGCCACGGCTTGTCCTGGGATCGGTAGCATAAAATATTGTTACTATTTGGGTTTCTGCCAGGTACTTGTGACCTAGCTTGGTCACTGTTGGGAAGCAGGATACTGGGTAGATGGCCTATTGTTCCGACCCAAAATAGCTATTCTTATGATGTTATGTTCTTATGCAAGATCCCAAAAACTAAAACAAGATTTTATGGTGCTTATCCCGGGAATTTCCTAAGTCCATCTTAATAATGGCTTGTGGATTTTTCTTGTAGGAATTTGTCCAAGCCTTTTTAAAACCCTGTTACACTAACTGCTTTTACCACATTCTCTGGCAATGAGTTCCAGCAAGTTCCACCCACATTCTTCCATGGTATTTTTAACCAGGTCATGGACATGAGCTAACTCTTTTGTAAATAAACAGCAAACTATGGGACACTTTTACTAAAGCTTAGCACATGCTAATGGAATGAGAGGGCATAGGATGAAGTTAAGAGGTGATAGGCTCAGGAGTAATCTAAGGAAATACTTTTTACAGAAAGGGTGGTAGATGTGTGGAATAGGCTCCCGGTAGAAGTGATAGAGGCAAATAATGTGTCTGAATTCAAGGAAGCATGGGATAGGCACTTGGGATCTCTTAAGGAGAGGATATAGTGGTTACTGTGGATGGGCAGACTAGATGGGCCATTTGGTCTTTATCTGCCATCATGTTTCTATAACCATAAAGCTCTATGACCTCACAATGCAGGTGTAAAGAGCCTTAGCCAATAGGGAGAGGAGATGCAAATGTTAAGAGCCTTAGCCAATAGAGAGAGGAAGAGATAATGGTTACTGCGGATGGGTAGACTGGATGGGTCATTTGGCCTTTATCTGCCATCATGTTTCTATGACCTCAGAATTCAGGTGTAAAGAGCCTTAGCCTATAGGAAGAGGAGATGCAAATGTTAAGAGCCTTAGCCAATAGGGAGAGGAGGAGATAGTGGATGCTGCAGATGAGCAGACTGGATGGGCCATTTGGCCATTATCTGCCATCATGCTACTATGTTTCTATAACCATAAAGTTCTATGACATCACAATGCAGGTGTAAAGAGCCTTAGCCCAGGGCCGCCATCAGGGCAGTACTACCAGTCCTGCATTCAGGGGCCCGGAGCTGACAGGGGGCCCGGGCTCCCCCAGAGTCCTAGGCCACAGTCTAGGGAGGGGGCGGTCCGCCCCAGATGTACAGGAGAGAGCTGGACGGGGCATCCTCGGAGTTCAATACATCTCGATTCGCGAGGCTCGTCTTCTGTTCCTACCTGCCCTGCCGCTCACATTTAGCCGATTGGAAGTGTTCCCCGATGTCAGCGCTGACGTCGGAGGGAGGGCTTAAGCAAAGCCTGCCCTCCGACATCAGCGCTGATGTCGGAGAATACTTCCGGTCGGTTATTTGTGCGCGGCAGGACAGGCAGGAAACAGGAAACAAGCCTCTCGGCTCGAGCTCCGTTTTGCTGAGAAAGTTGCAAAGATGGGCTGGGAGGCAAACGCGGAACACAAAAGAGGGGAGGGAGTGCGTTTTGGACACAAGGCATGAACTTGGGAGAGAGGAAGGGAGGGAAAGAGATGCTGAGGTGGGGGAGGGAATGAGTTTTTGGACACAAGGCATGAATTTGGGAGAGAGGAAGGGAGGGAAAGAGATGCTGAGGTGGGGGAGGGAATGGGTGTTTGGACACAGAAGGCATTAACTTGGGAGAGAGGAAGGGAGGGACAGAGATGCTGAGGTGGGGGAGGGAATGGGTTTTTGGACACAGAAGGCATGGACTTGGGAGAGAGGAAGGGAGGGAAAGAGATGCTGAGGTGGGGGAGGGAATGAGTTTTTGGACACAAGGCATGAATTTGGGAGAGAGGAAGGGAGGGAAAGAGATGCTGAGGTGGGGGAGGGAATGGGTTTTTGGACACAAGGCATGAACTTGGGAGAGAGGAAGGGAGGGAAAGAGATGCTGAGGTGGGGGAGGGAATGGGTTTTTGGACACAGAAAGCATGGACTTGGGAGAGAGGAAGGGAGGGAAAGAGATGCTGAGGTGGGGGAGGGAATGGGTTTTTGGACATAGAAGGCATGGACTTGGGAGAGAGGAAGGGAGGGAAAGAGATGCTGAGGTGGGGGAGGGAATGGGTTTTTGGACACAGAAGGCATGGACTTGGGAGAGAGGAAGGGAGGAAAAGAGATGCTGAGGTGGGGGAGGGAATGGTTGTGTACACGGGGAATAGAAGAAAGGAGAATTTTTGGTCATAGGGAGGGAGTGAGGTACAGATAGTGGCATACAAGGTGGGGGAGGGGCGGTCCGCCCCGCGCCGAGTTTACATCCCAAGAGGGTGCACAGCTGGCCACCCTCCAGTGTTCTCCCTATGCCGGCAAACTGCGGCTCTTTAGCCACTTGAGTGCCACCGCCGCCATCGGGAACAGGCCGGCGCCAAGTTCTCCCTGCTTTTCCCTGTGGGGCCGACCAACTCTCGCCACTCGCGTCAATTCGGACGTCGGAGAGTACGTTCTGGGCCAGCCAATCGCTGCCTGGCTGGCCTAGAACGTCCTCTTCGATGTTAGAATTGACGTCGGGTGGCGAGAGTTGGTCGGCCCCACGGGGAAGAGAAGCATGGCGAACTCGGCGCCGGCCTGTTCCCGATGGCGGCAGTGGCAGCCTATTCCCCAGTGGCGGTGACAGCATTTCCCCAATGGTGGTGGCTTAGGGGAGGGTAGGGAGAAAGAAAGAAAGGAGGGGACAGGAAGCCAGAAAGAAAGAAAGGGGGCAGTGTGAAACAAAGAAAAATGGGGCACAGAGAGAGAGAGAAAGACAGACATACAGAATGAAAGAGGGTGTGGAGAGAGAAAGAAAGAAGGGGGCAGGGTGAGAGAGAGAGAAAAACAGACATACAGAAAGAAAGGGGCTATGGAGAGAGAGAAAAAGAAAGAAGGGGCAGGGTGAAACAAAGAAAAAGTTTGGGGAGGGAATGAGGTCTGGAGGAGAGGAAGCATACAGGAGGCTGAAAGAAGGGAAGAAATATTGGATGCACAGTCAGAAGAATAAAGTGCAACCAGAGACTGATGAAATTACCAAAGGTAGGAAAAATGATTTTATTTTCAATTTAGTGATCAAAATGTGTCTGCTTTGAGAATTTATATATGCTGTCTATATTTTGCACTATGGCCCCCTTTTACTAAACCGCAATAGCGTTTCTTAGCGCAGGGAGCCTATGAGCGTTGAGAGCAGCGTGGGGCATTCAGCGCAGCTCCCTGCGCTAAAAATCGCTATCGCGTTTTAGTAAAAAGGGAGGGGGAATATTTGTCTATTTTTGTATAGTTGTTACTGAGGTGACATTGCATAAAGTCATCTGCCTTGACCTCTTTGAAAACCCGCGGAATATAAATGATAATTAACATTTTTTCTGCGTACAGCGTGCTTTGTGTTTTTAAAATTTTATTGTTGGTAGATCATTTTGACTTGGCCACAAAGTAAGGGGGAGGAAGGGAGGGGAGCTGCTGAAAGACATCTAGTAATCCTTGCAGGCTTGACTGTGCAGGGAATTATTTTTGTAAAATCATGTTTTGCTATGTGACTGGCATTATTTAGACTTTAATTTCTATGAATGAATAGAATGAAAATGATATAAATTACTTGCTTGTTTTTATGTGCGTACGCTGAAGGAAAGTGGAGAGAGAGTGGGCTGAGGATGCTGAAGGGAAATGGGGAAGAGAGAGTGGGGAGAAGACGCTGATGTATAAATTGACAATTGTACAGAATATTGTTTCTTTTTTATATTCATCCATAGCTGCATGTTAATGATGTGCTCATATGCACTTATTTATCATCATAACATATACATCATCATTAACATGCAGCTGTGGATGTGTAAGGACAGGCTGAGGAGGATGGATTGGAAGGAAGGAAGGTGCACATATCAACATATCGTACATTTTTAACATGCATGATGCAGCTTTAGGCAAGCTGAGGAGGATGGGATCATACAGATGTGTATGTTCAGATATGCGCTCAGATGTGTAGTTTTTTCTGATATATTTATTAAGCTTACAGTATTTATAAAAACACATTTAATACTTGTTACAAAAAATATTGTGCAATTGTGGTCAAAAGAAATCCTTAACTGAGATTTTACATTCAAAAGTGAATTATAGCTACTAGCACTATTATTTATTAGTTATTTATTATGCAGATGTTTGTTAGTTTGTTATTAGTTCAGTATTAGACATATGTTAGTTTAGAATAGATAGGTATAGATTAGTTTAGTTTAGGTTAGGTTAGGGCCCTGCTGAAAGAGTCTACCTTGACGTGGTTGCAGGCTTACAAATCTTTTGGTCAAAGAGTGCGGCGACAGAGAAAAGTATGTGTGTATTCGGCCCATGGAAGAAGGTGGGGGGTCGGGGGGGGGGAAGGGGTGCGGGGGGGCCCAATAGGATTGCTCAGTAAGGGGCCCAGAAATTTCTGATGGCGGCCCTGCCTTAGCCTATAGGAAGAGGAGATGCAAATGTTAAGAGCCTTAGCCAATAGAGAGAGGAGGAGATAGTGGATGCTCTGGTTGAGCAATTTGGCCTTTATCTGCCATCATGTTACTATGTTTCTATAACCATAAAGCTCTATGACCTCACAATGCAGGTGTAAAGAGCCTTAGCCAATAGGGAGAGGAGATGCAAATGTTAAGAGCCTTAGCCAATAGAGAGAGGAAGAGATAATGGTTACTGCGGATGGGTAGACTGGATGGGTCATTTGGCCTTTATCTGCCATCATGTTTCTATGACCTCACAATGCAGGTGTAAAGAGCCTTAGCCTATAGGAAGAGGAGATGCAAATGTTAAGAGCCTTAGCCAATAGGGAAAGGAGGAGATTATGGTTACTGCGGAAGGGCAGACTGGATGGGCCATTTGGCCTTTATCTCTCATCATGTTTCTATGTTTCTAAAGGCTAAGAAGGGTTTTTAGCATTTGGCGTGCGCTAATTCTATTAGTGCATTAACGTTTAGAGAAAGGGTCCCTTTGTGTGTCTTCTGTTTTCAAAGAAACACAGCTCATTGCAGCTCTGGACCTTATTAAGACCCTGCCCACTGCTCAAAGGGATGTACCGGAGATCTATTGTTGTGATTTTACAAGTCTGAACTTTGAAAAGACGAGTCCCACTCATCTCGGCTCGATCTCTCCTCTTTCCTAGTACTCAGGCAGCCGCAGTATTGATATCTAAATGTCAGCTCTGTATTACTCTCAAACGAATTCAAGATGGCCTATAGATTTTTATTGTTTGAAAGGATTAAGATTGATTATTCATTTGTGTGGCAAATGAACTTCATAACATGCATTCTGACAAGCTGTGTCTTCCCATTGTGACTATCCATGGGCCAGCAGGCTCGGCCTGGTGATAGCCTTCCTGACTGCTGTGCAGAAGAATTAGTGACAAAATGGTCACTGAGCAGCTGTGTGTCTCCATTGAAGCGCAATAAGTGATTGGCATCAGTCCATTGAAGGCAGAAATCTGTATTTAGAAACTACCCACACTTCATGAGAAGCCGACTTGAACATGGCTGCCATGGAGACAACCTATTCCCTGTCTCCTGCGCTCATCCCTTTTCTTGGTCCCTCCCCCACCCTTAGAGCCCTAATGTCCTGTTTGTGGGCTTGGAGGTGACAACAGATCCCATTAGGCTGCGGGATTCATGCCTCCTCTTGAGCAGGCGGTAGTTTTTTTTGGCTAGCGCGTGATTTAAAAGTCGCACGCGCTGAAGCTGCTAACGTGGCTTTGTAAAAGGAGCCCTTAATCTCTGCTCACGACATTAGGAAACCCTGATACCTTGGTTGATGATGAGCTCAAGATGCGCAGTCCGTTCTCATTGGCAGTTGCTTGCGATTCCGAATATTGATTTGTGTACTGCGCGCTGCTCCTTGTGACCCTGGACAAGTCACTTAATCCTCCATAGCCCCAGGTGAGCCCACCGGGACAGAGAGGGAAAATGCTTGAGGACCTGATTGTAAAACCGCTTAGAAAACCTTGATAGGCCGTATATAAAATCCTAATAAGAACATAAGGAGTTGCCTCCGCTGAGTCAGACCAGAGGTCCATCCTGCCCAGCGGTCCGCTCTCGCGGCGGCCCATCAGGCCCAATTGCCTGAACAGTGTCCCTGACTAATTTTGTAACTGCCTCTAATCCTCTCCCTATTACCTACCTCTACTCCTATCTGTACCCCTCAATCCCTTTGTCCTCCAGGTACCTGTCCAGACCCTCTTTGAAGCCCTGTAGCGTGCTCCTGCTTATCACATCCTCCAGTAGCGCGTTCCATGTATCCACCACCCTCTGGGTGAAAAAGAACTTCCTGGCGTTTGTTCTAAACCTCTCCCCTTAATAAAACTTAAACTTATGCCTATTCAGTAGTAGCTCAAGACGCCCAATCTAATTTTGTACCTGAGATACTGGAGGGTTTGAGCTGGACACTCCCCAGGCCAACTCAAGCCTTCCTGGGTCCACTTTGTTTAGAAAACAAGTGAGCCTGAATTCACAAGAGTATTGGCAGGATATTCTGAACCCAACGTGATAATCAGCTTTCATCCAATAACATAACATAAGCAACTCAGAGAGGAAGGAAAAAAAATTCTAATCATTGAAAACCGCCGAAAATTCTCTGCAAATGGCAGGAAAAGTAATTGCATTTCTTTTATACAGCATTAAGACATAATAAAGCAGCACAGTATTACTGTCAGCATTGAATAACCATTCGGTCTTCGGTCGTATGGTTTATGATATCTTTCCCTTCAAGGTGATATTTTCATATGACATTTTTTCTTGTCTTTGCACACCGAAGATCACAAAATGCTGGAAACTATACGGTGATAGAAACATAGAAACAGACGGCAGATAAGGGCCACGGCCCATCAAGTCTGCCCACCGCAATAACCCTCCCCTACCTTTCCCTGAGAAGAGATCCCACGTGACGATCCCATTTTATCTTAAAATCAGGCACGCTGCTGGCCTCAATTACCTGTAGCGGTAGATTATTCCAGCGATCAACCACCCTTTCGGTGAAGAAGTATTTCCTGGTGTCACCGTGTAGTTTCCCGCCCCTAATTTTCCACGGATGCCCTCTTGTTGCCGTGGGGCCCTTGAAAAAGAAGATATCCTCTTCCACCTCAATATGGCCCATGAGATATTTGAACGTCTCGATCATGTCTCCCCTCTCTCTGCGTTCCTCAAGTGAGTACAGCTACAACTTATTCAGCCGTTCCTCATACGGGAGAGCCTTGAGTCCCAAGACCATCCGGGTGGCCATTCGCTGAACCGACTCAAGTCTCAGCACATCTTTGCGGTAATGCGGCCTCCAGAATTGTACACAGTATTCCAGAAGGGGGCTCACCATGGATCTATACAAAGGCATAATGACTTCGGGCTTACGGCTGACGAAACTCCTACGTATACAACCTATGATTTGTCTTGCCTTAGATGAAGCTTTCTCCACTTGCTTGGCAGTCTTCATGTCCTCACTGATGATCACCCTATTTGCCATTGGAGGTAGTCTGGCTAATAGAATGGCTGAGATGTTTCAAACCTAGTTGAACAGAAATCGAAAACCACGAGGATGTTTCTGGAGTCCCGGCTCCTAAGTCATGGAGGGTAGAGGCTAAGAGACATGTCACTGTCAGGGAATGTTGAAAGGCTCTGCACTCAGGGGCTAGGGGTCATTTATCGTGGAGTCACTTGCCACTGCTGATGCCAATGGGTTATAACCGCCGTTGTGGAGTAGCAAGAGGCCATGGCAAGAGAAGGCTCCCTAGACCGCTTGGTCTGATGGAGAAATACACTGAAGACAGCTTTAAGGGGAATCTGAGGGAGGAGCATCAGCTATGAAGAATTATCAAAGCAGAGGTCTGAAGGAAATCTCACCTGCCATTTTCTTTCCCATCTGCCAAGGGCTGTAAATTCCAAAAATTCCAACAGTGCATGCTTTCTTTTCAAGCTGCTTTATGGGCCAAGGATTTCAACAACTTATTTATGTCTTTCTACTCATACCAACGGTTTCGTTCTGCCTTAAAAACGCATCTTTTTACGGAATCTTTTGGGAATTAGATATACTTTGTTGTTGAAATTCACTTGGCTTCTTTACCTTTTGTGAATAGTGAGTGGCACCCGAAGGGTGTATCCGTACTCAAGGTCTCATAAGGTCCAAGCCCCAGCACATCCACTGCACACAGGAAGGAGAACTTTCAGTGTTTTGGTGGACTTTGGGGAGATGATGTACTTTGCCTAGAGAAAGATTTTAGATTTTGATACAGAGTCCAGAGCACATGATCTTTCCCACAAGGAGTAGACCAGTTCGGTGCGATTCTGAGGGAGTATAACCTGTTCTCCTAGGACAAGCAGGATGAGTCAGCCACATATGGGTGTTGTCCCAACACCTCCCAATTTGCGGATAAGCTCTCCAATAGCTCAGAGAGATTTTTTTTTTTTTTTCTCTGAGCACATGCAGTGCCCGGGCCCCAATGGGCATGCCCGAGCCCTACCCATTTCCCCCTGCTTCCCCCTAATCCCCAGTCTTTAGTTTCCGCCCGTTCCCATCGGTCGGATTTTTCTACAGCTCTCCATTACAACTTTTCTACTCATCAACTTGAAGATGCCTGAATCATCTAAAGAAACAAGTGGGATGCAGGAGGAGGATGAACACACTGGATCCTCATGAATTGTGCGCCCACTGATTGGATCCGGCGCTCGAGGTTTCCGTGTGGCTTGCATTGTGCGCACATGTCACCACGTGCACGCAAGCAAATGAAGAGGGCACTGAGAGACTTCATGAAGAGAAGTGAGGCCCGAGAATCTTCCTCCAGCAGCCATCCTCATCGGAGCGTAGCAGCGGGGGATCCACAGACGAATCCGGTGAGGAGCCTCCAGGACATCCTGGCTCAGTCAACCCCCCCGACTGCAACTTGCCCGGTCGAGAAATCTCTCCCGGAAGTCCTGCATGCTGTCGCTAGCCGCCAGCCCCTGCAGGAAGCCGATAGGAGTCTCACCAGACAGAGAGATCTCTCCAGGAGTTCCTGCATGTTGCTGGTTACAGCCAGCCTCCGCAGGGCATGAAGAGCAGTGAGGCCCGAGAATCTTCCTCCAGCAGCCATCCTCATCAGAATGCAGCAGCGGGGGATCCACATGCTACAGTGGCAAGGAGCCTCCAGGATGCCCTGGCTCAGCTAATCCCCCCGCCTGCACTTGGCCCGGTAGAGAAATATCTCCCGGAGTCCCTGCATGTTGCCGCTTAGAACCAGCCTCTGCAGGGCAGCCGATAAGAGTCTCGCCAGACCGAGAGATCTCTCCAGGAATCCCTGCATGTTGCCACGCACAGCCATCCTCTGCAGGGCAGCCGATAGGAGTCTTGCATGCTGCTGCGTAAATCCACAGCCTCTGCAAGCAACAGATCGGGGCTTTCACCCTCCAGACGGCATGCTGCCTCTTACAGCCAGCCTCTGCAGGGAGCCGATTGGGGTTCAAAGGTAAGTCCTATCTGCTTGTTTTTGGGAAAACCTCTGATAATCTGTTGCAGCCCCGAGGGCTCTGCCCCACCCTCCTCCCAATCTGAATTTAAAGAGAAAGAATCTCCCATGCTTCTTTCCCTTGGAGGGGACCTGCAGACCTCTCCCCCCAGTAGGAGACATGCTGCCCCAGAGTTCAGCTTATAAAGGACATGCTGGGGAAAAAAACCCAAAAACAACTCGATGTTTCTTTCCCTCTTGGGGTCCTGCAGAGTCTACAATTCACACCTTTCCCACCCCGCCCCCCTCCCCCTCTCAGGTTGGGAACGAGGAGTCTGCCTTTCTCAGCAGGGTGCTGATATCTTCAGAGATGCGGCATGTCAGACCATGCCTCTCCAAGGGTGGGGGTTTGAAACTCCTCAGTCTAAAAAGCTGTTTGCTCTTCATAAAACCTAGGCAGAGTGCTTTTCCAGCTAGCATGAGGGACTCTGTACTATTCATGATTTCTATAGCACTGAAAGGCATATGCAGCACTGTACAGTTTAATATACAATAGGCAGTACAGCAGCAGAAGCCCACTGAAGAGGCATTATCACTCCTCTTTCTCTGCCTCCAGGCACAGTGGGAAACGCAGCCAGGTGCACTGGCACAGATGAAGGGGTGCATCCTGCCCCCTCTCAAGAAGGACAGAGAAGGGCGGTGGGGTACATGGAGCCACCCAACCAGTCAAGTGGAGCAGCACATGAACCTGCGAACCACCAGTGGTGGGACCAGCAGCCACAGTTAATCCTCCTGCTGACCCACTCCTCTCTCAGCGGGCTACACTCCCCACTATGTCCCCCTTTAGAGGAAGCCACGCACAACAACATGGCGCGGTTCAGCGGCATGCCATGCACCCAAGCAACGGAGGAACAAGCTACACACCAGCCTCCAGCCACGCCCCGAGTCACCACCCACAAAAATAAATATTTACTAAAAAAAACCCACAAACGAGGACTCACCCCAAGTCCCTCCAGAAACTCATAGCCTTTCTCAAGATCCACTTGGGTGGACAACAAGTACCCAAGACAGAGTACTACAAGGCCTGAACTACCAGTACCAGTACTTCACGCAGGCAGTGGCGATTCCAGTCCACAAGAACCTCCTGGACTGCAGAGACGAGATTTGGCTGACTCCCTCCTCAGGGCAACCAACATCAAGGAGACTGGGATTGAAGTACCAGATCTTTCCAGCCCAGGGATTCGACAACCCGCAGCAGCCATACATGGACAGTGCGGTAGCTTAAGAGAAACAGGGCAGCACGACCCCCCCCCTCCAACCCCCGTCAGGGAAGGACCTGAAAAACCCTGGTTTCCACGGGGAAAAAGACCTTCGAGGGCGCAATGCTGAGCGCACGAATTGCTGCGCTCCAGTTCCAGATGCGGCTTTATCAGGAGGCCAGTGAGAGGAAATAAATAAATAAAATAAAATAGAGACTCCAGCTCACAACTGAGCCAGTCCACACTGGCAGCTGTCTGTGCCCCAGCGCTCGCAACAGTAACATAACTGCTACGCAAACAAGCACCGCCTGAGGGGCAGGGGCATCCAAGGGCAGCCCTCTCCCCAAGACAAAAACAGAACCTTGACCACCCTCCGGCCCAGCAAGATCAGATTGTCTGCGAAGGCTTGGCCCAGGATCACCATCGACCAGTGGGCCCTCAGCATCATCAAGCAGGGATTCCGAATTCGTCTCCACTCCCGCCCCCCCCCCCCCGAGTGGGCGGGGCACCCTCCATCTGACGACCCAACTTTCCTGCAGCAAGGAGAGGACCTGCTTCGGCAGAATCAATAGAGGCGGTGACGAACAGAGGAGATCACCAAGGGGTTTCTACTCCAGGAACCCCCTCGTCACCATAGACAAGGACAACGCTCGTCCCTGGATCTCGGTAAGCTCAACAGATGCATACACAAGGTCCAGATGCACTCTCTGGGTACAGTCTTGGCCCTGTTACAGCCCGAGTATTGGCTAGTATCCCATGCACCCAGCCCACAGGAGGCATCGTCGCTTCTAAAGCCAAGACAGACGCCTCCAGTACAAGGTCCTGCCCCTTGGACTCTCAACGGCTCCAAGAGCGTTCACGAAGTGCGTGGCAGTGGCACATCCTCGCCTTCAAGGGGTGCACGTCCTATGTTATCTCGACAGCTGGCAGCCCCGTCAACCACCATAACCCTCCTCCAAGAACTGGGGTTCCTCATCAACTACATGAAATCCCACCTGATACCCACCCAGGGGATATCGTTCATCTGGGCTGTCATCGACACCACGCAGACCAAGGCCGTCCTACGGGACTACCAGATCGACACCATGACATCCCTGGCCCAATGCATCCCTGCCAGCAGCTCATTGTCAGCACGCTCCGTTCTTTGTTGTGCAGCACACCAGACTACTCATGTGATCCCTGAAAGGGCACCTCAGACGTCACTGGGACCAGTGTACCCAACCTCTGACCACCCACCCACTGGAGCTCAGGGCCTTAGGGAATGCCCTCGAAACCTTCAAACAGGCAGGGCAGTCCTCACCCAAACAGAAAACCAGGTGGCCTCGTACTATATCAGCAAACAGGGAGGGACAGGGTCAACCTCGCTATGCAAGGAAGCTTGCCACATGTGGGAGTTCTCCAACTCCATACAATGCACCATCCAGGCAACTTACCTCCTGTGGGAGCAGAACGACCTGGCAGAAAGACTCAGCCACCAGCTGGATCCTGATGAGTGGTGTCTCAACCCAGCGGCGATGAAGAAGATCTTCAGCACCTGGGGCACACCGAGCATCGACCTGTTTGCAACCAAACCGAACTCAAAATACTCGAACTTCTGCGCAAAGAGATCAACCCATCGCCGTCTCAGCCCCGACGGTCTGTCTGTGAGTTGGAACACCCTAAGTCCTGCAGAAGATTCTTCAGGACAGAGCAACGGTGATCATGATTGCCCTGTTCGGGCTCCTGCAACCATGGTTCCCGTTCCGGCAAGGGATAGCGGTTCACCCACCTCTCTCCGCTCCCGATCAGTGCAGTTCTCATTACCCCCTCCACCACGAACTGCGTTCCTTAGCCCTGACCGCATGGATGATGAGAGGATGAACCTACCACAAGACGTGGAGCACACTCTTATGGCAGCCAGAAGACCTTCAACCAGAAAACGCTATGGGTTGAAAGGGAGAAGGTTCCGCTACCAGTGCACAGACACGCAGCGAGACCCCTACAACTGCCCCATACCGGACATCCTGCAGTACATACTGAGCTTATCTCAGGGGGACCTAAAACCCACTTCCATCAAGGTCCACCTAAGTGCAATCACGGCATACCACGCTGGCCTAGACAGCAAACCAGTGTCGAGGCATCCAGTAATCACAAAATTTCATGAAGGGACTGTCCAATCTGCACCCACCGGTTAGATCACCACCGCCCGGATGGGACCTCAACTTGGTGCCGCATCATCTCACCTCGACCCCTTCAAACCTTTGGGGGAGGCAGATCCCGTATTCCTGGCTGGGAAAACCCTGACCATCGTGTCTACCAACACACTCCCTCTTGAGAACAGGGTGGTACCCAGAACCACCCCCGATTCTTGCCGAAGGCGGCTTCAGCGTGCCTCCCGGCACTCTACATCTCCCCACAGGGAGGCACATTGCCACCTCAGCAACACCTCCTGGACTGTGTGCGGGCCCTGACTATGCAGCAGATTAAACAAACCTCAATTGTTCGTCTCCTACGACCAAAACAGACCAGGACTTCCGGCCACCAAACGCAGGCGCGCGCGCTGGATATAAGAGTGCATCCCCTTCACCTATATAAAAGCGCAGCATCAACCGCAGGTGGGAGCCAACGCCCACCAGCGCAGAACCATAGCCAACACAACGGCACTTCTGCACCACACACCAATAAGGGACATCTGCGATGCAGCCACTTGGTCCTCCATGCACACCTTCACCAAGCACAGGTTCCCTCCCAGGAGGGACAGCAACCACTAGCACAGCCTTGACAAACACTGATCAAGTAGGGTGTTATAAATATCGACAAACACTGTTCAAGTAGGGTGTTATAGATATTGATTAAGTAGGTCTTCCAGCACTCCTTCCTAGACTGAATGTGGAATAGGCAAGTATGAATTCTCACATGCAAGTACGATTCGTCACTGTTGACCAGTTGGTTTCTCACTGTTCATTGATTGTCATTGACCAATTTCACTGTTCTGTGAGTTAAGTAGGTCTTCCAGCAATCCTGTCTAGTCTGAAGGTGGAATAGGCAAGTATGAATTCTCATATGCAAGTACGAATTGTCACTATTGACCAGTTATGAATTGTCACCGTTGACCAGTTGGTTTTCTCACTGTTTATTGATTGTCATTGACCAGTTTTCGTTGTTCTGTGAGCTAAGTAGGTCTTCCAGCACTCCTGTCTCGTCTGAATGTGGAATAGGCAAGTATGAATTCTCATATGCAAGTACGAATTGTCACTGTTGACCAGTTACGAATTGTCACTGTTGACCAGTTGGTTTTCTCACTGTTCATTGATTGTCATTGACCAGTTCGCTGTTCTGTGAGTTAAGTAGGTCTTCCAGCACTCCTGTCTAGACTGAATGTGGAATAGGCAAGTATGAATTCTCACATGCAAGTACGAATTGTCACTTTTGACCAGTTGGTTTCTCACTGTTCATTGATTGTCATTGACCAGTTCACTGTTCTGTGAGTATTATTGCTCAGTTAACACAGCACTTTATCTAAAACCTTGTGTCCACAACTTTACCTGCTTTGCCTGATTACCCTGCCCGGCTCGGCCTCCACAGCCAGGCGAGGGATGCACAAAGCGCTAAGGCGCAGGTCCAGTCGGTACATCCCTCGGCTAGGGAGTCACCCATATGTGGCTGACTCATCCTGCTTGTCCTAGGAGAAAGTGTAGTTACTTACCTGTAACGTAGGTTCTCCGTGGACAGCAGGATAGTCAGCCACACAACCCACCCGCCTCCCCATACGGCCGACCCGGCCACAGCTAGGAACATCCTGGGGATTAGGGGGAAGCAGGGGGAAATGGGTAGGGCTCGGGCATGCCCAGTGGGGCCCGGGCACTGCATGTGCTCAGAGAAAAAAAAAAAAAAATCTCTCTGAGCTATTGGAGAGCTTATCCGCAAATTGGGAGGTGTTGGGACAACACCCATATGTGGCTGACTATCCTGCTGTCCACGGAGAACCTACGTTACAGGTAAGTAACTACACTTTTTCTCAGAGGCAGAAGGGGAGTGGATGTCTGCCACTGGTGCCAGAGAAGAGAAAAGCTGATAGGTGCCAGGAGGGATTCAGAGAGTTAGGCAGTTCTTTTTCAACTACGTCAATGATTTTGCTCAGTTTTCTTTCCTGGAACTGCTTTGTAAATACCTGGTTTGGGGATAATAATAATAACGTTATTCTTTTATACCGCCATAACCAAAAGTTCTAGGCAGTTTACACTAAAAAGAGCAAAATGCAATAATACAGTAAAAATTGCAAAGATTTGTAAAATAGAATTTCAATAATAAAACTCACTAAGTAATAAACTTATCGAATTAATTAATTTTCAAAAACTGCAATAGGATAACATAGCTTGCTGAATACATTTACCTAACCAAGATGGGTTGGTGCTTTTAAGAAAATGTCCCCTGGACTGAACGTTTCCCTGTGATATTTACCCTATGGTGGTCAGCAGTTTTAAAGCCTCTGACAGCTGTGCATAGAACTAGCATTGAATATCCAGAATAACTATGTGGATAAAGTTAATGCAACCTCTTTGCTCTCCTATCTTTATCTGGGTTCCTACTCTGTTAGCAGACTGGAAATTGCTACTAACCAGAAAGTGCCATGATGGTTACAGCTGATATCCAGTGGCTCTGTTCCATTATCTGCCACTGGATCTTAGCAAGAGAACTGGCCAAGGTGATTTAACTGGGCAGATCCCTTTCCTGCCTGATTCAATCATTTTGAATGCTTTATTTTATTCCTACTTTGATCAGGAATCGTGACCAGGGGGGGGGGGGTCTATTTCTCCCCACCCACCAGAACCTCTTTTACTAATAGCATACTGTCTGGTATTCCAACTTCTACGCCCAGGTGGCTCTGGGTTATATCAACAAAAAGAGGCACTGGAGATGTTGCAGCCAACTGATAGATACAAGTCTTTTATTTGAAAATGAGCCACTACAATATTTAAAAAAAACAAAGTCCTGACTGGGATCCAGATTTCGGCGACAGTCACCTTCCTCAGGGGACAGTATCAAACGTGTCGGCATTTCTGCTTCACAAATGAGGCGCCATCAGTTGGCTGCGACATCTCCACTGCTGTCTTCATAGTAGTTCGAGGCAAATGGGAAGGCAACCTTAACAATGCTTGATGACATCACAATGCGCTTGGAGATGAGGAAACAATCAATTAGAAAGTTAAAGGGGTGTGACCTTGTATGGAAACATGAGTTTTCTCCAATCTGATTGGCTCACCAAGCCCTCGCCTTCAATGCCTGCCCATGATCCCACTGCTGAGCACTGGAAAGGTAGGAGGAGCCTCATTGCTTTTTAATACACATCAGTCCACTTGGGGCATACTATCAAATAAGAAGGCAGTCGAATAATCCAAAAAGGCTTATTTTCCAGAACAAGCAACAGATTTAAGGGATAACTTAGAAAACCTTTTTTTTTTTTTCAAATTGAACCACAAAATTATATTCATAAACCCACCTGTGACTTGGAGATTCTTCTGATTATATTGAAAAAATCATAACAATGAGAGCTCTGGAAATCAGAGGCAGAGGATCTGGGGGTTATGGAAGGGGAAGTGGCAATCTGCAAGGTGAAATCTCTTAATTGCCCCCCTGCGTAAGAGGTATTGTGTCCAGATTGCAAGCAGGAAGCCCTAAGTAACTCAGAGATAAAGCTACCCTCATGCACTGCACAGCAATTTATTAATACTAAAATGAACTCTTCCTGTTTCGCCCTCTCTTTCTCTCTCTGCTGGAAAGATGCCGTGATTGCTAATACCTGCAACACCCCCAGCAAAAGCCTTCTCACTTCTGAGCTGCTCCGGGGCTAATAGGAAGTCATCCATCATATTTTAGCCAAAAATCTCATCAGCAAATGTCAGGCAAGTAATATATTTATTTGCAGTCACCCAGGCAATTTTCCTCCTGGTTTTTTTTTTTTCTAATCAATATATAGCAGTTCAATATTAAAATGAATATTGCCAGTCTGATGGTTATTGGAGGGGGAAATTGCCGAAATCCATGGACAGCGGCTCTGAGTGCATGAAGGGAATTCTATAGTCCAGTCCGAACATGCTCTCTTCAGAGGGAAACTGGAGGCCAGTCCTGGCTTTGTGATACCCTCAGCCCCTTCACTAGCTGATTTATCATGTCTCTAAGAACGGAATGGTGTAACTAGGATGCTTGTCAGCTTAAATTGTGGCCAGGGAGTGGGAGTGGGGGGCAGTAGTTATGTGGTGTCCATTCCCTCCCCCCACTCCCCCACTATGGGGAGTGTGTGGCGCAGTGGTTAAAGCTACAGCCTCAGCACCCTGAGGTTGTGGGTTCAAATCCCTCACTGCTCCTTGTGACCCTGGGCAAGTCACTTAATCCCCCCATTGCCCCAGGTACTTTAGGTAGATTGTGAGCCCACCGGGACAGACAGGGAGAAATGCTTGAGTACCTGAATAAATAAATAAAACTTCCCCCCCCCCCCCCATCTTGTTGCATGGAGTGATTGTAATGCTTGGAACAGCAGTGATAAGAGCATATTTGATTTCTATAAAGTTGAATGACCAGAGTTAAAAGGCACAAGGAAGCCAGAAGTTTCTCAATCCAGTCCTTGGGATGCCCACAATGAATATGCATGAGGTAGATCTGCATGCACAGTTTCCTTGGTATGCCATTTTCTTTCATGCATATCCATTGTTGAAATCCTAAAAACCCAACGTGCTGGATTTTGGGCATCAAGGAAGCGCTACACAACCCTTTATGCTTTATTAAAGTTTGAAGGTCATGTAGGTTTTCTTTGAGCTTTAATGGTCTCTTCTTGGATTCCATCCTCTTGCTGGAGAGGGATCTTCTGTGTTTCTCCCACAACGTTCCAAATTCTATGAAAAACCATTTCCTGATGTTACTTTTAAATGTTTCTCCTTTCAACTTTATTTTATATCCTCTGGTTCCAGTTTCCCTGACTTTAGAACATAAGAAGAGCCTTCCTGGGTCAGACCAATGGTCCATTAAGCCCAGTAGCCCATTCCATTGGTGGCCAATCCAAGTCCCTAGTACCTGGCCAAAACCCAAGGACGTGTTTGTTCATTAATAACTTTCAAGTACTTGAACTTCTGTATCGGTCTCCTCTATTCCTCCTCACCTCTAGAGTATATAGATTCAGGTCTTCAGCTCTCTCCCTACAAATTTACAAAGTAACATAACATGGTAAATGACGGAAGATATGGACCTGAATGGTCCATCCAGTCTGCCCAAAAATACACTCTCTATAATTCAATGATTTAATTTAAATTGTTCTTTTTCTTAGATATCTCTGGGTCAGAAACCCAGAGCTCGCCCAGTATTGTGCATCTACTGGAGTCTCCATCAAAGCTCACTCCAGCCCATCCTCAACTGAAGGTCTATATACCAGACACAGACCATGCAAGCCTGCCCAGAACTGGCCTTAGTTCCTTCAATATAAATCCATTATTTTCTGATTCGAGATCCTATGTGTTCATCCCATTCTTGTTTGAACTCTGTCACCGTTTTCCTCTCTACCACCTCCCTCGGGAGTGCATTCCACGCATCATCCACCTTCTCTGTAAAGAAGAATTTCCTAACATTACTCTTGAGACTACCACCCCTCAACCTCAGATTATGCCGTCTGGTTTTACCTTTTTCCTTTCTCTGGAAAAAGTTTTGTTCTACGTTAATACCTTTCCAGTATTTGACTGTCTGAATCATATCTCCCTTGTCCCTCCTTTCCTCTTGGCTATACTGTACATATTCAGGGCTTCCAGTCTCTCCTCATATGTCTTCTGACACAAACCTCCTACCATTTTTGTCGCCTTCCTCTGGACTGCTTCAAGTCTTCTTATATCCTTTGCCAGATACGGTCTCCAAAACTGAACACAATACTCCAAGTGGGGCCTCTTCTTTTGACCTTTCAACAATCTTACTGTTTTGTGCTCAAGTCCAAAAGAGAGGCAGAAGAAAATCTCAGATCTCCACAACCTCTAATATTTTCAGTGAGATATGAATCTTTGAAATAAGACGCAGTTACTTGAAGGCATGGGATGAGAGATGAGTAATAAGGAGTTTCTGTTTAAAGCAGGCTTTCTAAGGACCTGATTGATCTTTCCATCATTTTATATAGTTATGCCTTGATGCATAAGTCAATGAAGTCATCTAGGTCATGAAAATAGAAAGAGCCACAGAATGCCAACCTCATCCATCTCATTACTGTAGCTCAGGCCTGTATGAAGCACCTGATTTAGGGCTGCCGCTGCCCATTTACAGTTTTATTTTAATTGTTAACTTATGTGCGTGATGTTGTTTGCTGCACTGAATGGTGGTTATAACTGGTGATAAATAATTAAAATATCCCCTCCAAGAAGACGGAAGATATAATTCAGTTTGCAGTGCCTTAATGTTAAAGCCTGTGATTATAAACCTTCTTTCATCTTGGCTTGTAGATGCTCCTACTGGATAACGTCTGGCTTGGAAAGGACTATCCCAGGACGGAAATGAGCCCAGTGTATGCGAGATATGACCTCAGTCACTCCTATTTCATTGTAACATTCACCTCTGATCTGCATTGTTCCAAACAGCGCCCCCCTCTGGAGATCATGCAAGATGCCTTGAATATTTTTTTCAATCATAATTTCTATCTTTCCGCCACATTTTCTGTGTCTCTGACTGTAGTTCAGATTAATAATAATAATAATAATTTTATTTTTATATACCACCAAAGTCATAGTAGTTCGAGGCGGTTCACAACAAGAGGAGCTGGACAATCAGCGAAGATAGGTACAGGAAGGTATTAAAGTACAAGAAGCGGATACAGGAAAAAGAGAGCAGGAGCCTGCTGCAAACAATCAGTGAGAGTGGGGCACTGGACAGCCATCAATTCCAGTAGGCCAAGAGCCGAGGGGAAATGAGAGAACGTGGTAAAAACCAGATGGAGTAAAGCAATCGGGCAAAGGGAGCAATTAGGATACAAATCAGTTGAACAAGTTTGTTTTTACTAGTTTTCTAAAACTTAGATAGGAGGAAGCGTGCGTTATTAAAATGCTCAGCTAGTTGTTCATTTGACCTGCTTGGAAAGCTAGGTATCTTTTGTATCGGCAGGCCTTTATTGAACATATGGACTCTGCGTGTAGGTCTGCTGGGGCAGTCCTAGTTGAAATGTGCAACCAGGTATGTGGGGGCCAAGCCAAGTATAGGTTGAAAACAAAGACAGGCAAATTTGAACAAGACTCTCGCCTCCAGGGGCAGCCAATGAAGTTTCTGGTAATAGGGGGTTACGTGGTCCCATTTTAGGCACAGCTGTCAGAGGCTTCAAAACTGCTGACCATCCATGGGGTAAATATCACAGGGAAACGCTCAGCCCAGGGGATATTTTCTTAAAAGCACCTCTACTAGGTATATCCCCGAAAGGCAAGAAAAGCGAAATTGTACAAAGTTGGGCTATATGGGCGGTCAGTTCCTGACAAAGTGTGCAAGTGAAACGGGAAAAGTCCAACGCCCAGATTCAGCTACGTATTTCTAGATTTATAATGCCCCTCTTGGAGGATCCAGTTCATGGACATCACATAACACTGCAAAATTGGACACAGAAGGAGGTTTTTTAGGACTAGTGACAACTCATGCGCAGGAAAAATTCTAAACCTGGCTTCTATGAGCACTTGAAGTCTTTTCCTCCTTTCAAGAACTAACCCCCCCCCCCCCCTTTACAAAACCAAATGTTCCTATGAGCGCTAAAAAACGCTTTTGTGGTTTTGTAAAAGTTTGTGGGGGGGAGGGGTTAAGCTATTGGCTATACCAGTTAGTGAATATAGCTTTATCAAGTTTATGGTAATATTATGATTGTTTTCAAGTAAATATATTGTGGGATTTATTAAATGACATTATGAAGAGATAACCCAAGGCAGAGCAGAGCTTGATATAAACAATTCACATTGTGTTAATTGATTCACAATGTAAAATGACCAAGTGGAAGCATAAATTAGAGATGAAACAATGAGGTAATTTTGGAGATAGGCAAATCAAATCCTAATAATAGAAGTGATAAAATACACCTATGAAAGCAAAGGACAGGTGAAATATGATTAATGCCAGCAGAATATAAAGGGCTCAAGGCAGGATATTATTCAGAAAGCATAGATATGATTCTCAAGATGTCAGCACAATACAAATGAAACACCTTTAAAATATTTAAATAACAGAGATACGATGCTCACAATGCCAGACCTTTCACCTCCATTATATGCAAATCTCTCTCGTGCATATTCATTAGGGTTATCCCCAAATCCCAACTGGCTGGTGGTCCTCCAGGACAAGGTTGGGAAACACCGCCCTAGAACATCTTAATACAAAGAAAATCGGCAAGACAAAGGGCCTGGGAGGGAGTTTCGGCACTTTTATTTTTTTAAACACTATTTAATTAAATATCTCAAAAGCAAATTGCATCACTTTTCCACATAATCACCCTGTTTTTCCCAACGTGCTTCTCTTCTCTCGCCCCCAACCATTTCCCACCAAAATATGAAAGTGCAGATACTTTTTGAAGAACCCTTGTACCTAGGCAAATTATCTGCTCAGTTGAATAAGAAGTGAGGAAGTGGTGTGAGCGACAGAGTGTGAGTGGAGAGTCAGCCACCCTCACCTGCTTCCCGAAGCAGAGGTAGTCTCAAGTCAGACGAAGCCCTTCTGGAGGTAAATTCAAGAGGGTGGAGGCTGCCAAGTACCACATCATGCAATTTCTTCTGCTGAGGGGACAGATAGTGATGCTCCGTGAGAGGATCTTAGAGGCCTCACAGATATGTAGACAGCTAAATTACTTTTAGGTGCAGTGGCCCATTTTGGCTGAAGGCCTTGAAAATCATAGAGCGGACTAGTTCAATCTTTTTCTATTAGAGATCACATTTTATATTTGGTAACATTCAGAGAACCAAAACACCCCGTCATATTTTGCTACATATTTCGTCAAATACTGGCAAAACATGTACGACAGCCTTCACTTAGTTTCTTTCCCCTCACCTGGCTTCAGATTGAAAAAAGTGTACCGTATTTGAATTCAAGACAGCTAGTTGGGACAAGTCCATTTTTTAGAAACGCTCTCAAGTATGCACCTGTATTAATGCAAGACACCCCAATGAAGCAGCAAAGGAGTTGATTACAATGCCTCTTGCAAGAAGGGGGTCCAAGCATCAGCTTATATATTTTCTGAACATAATTTCCCTGTCCATCAAATCCTGTCCACTTGTCTCATTGGGGTTCACAACATAAGAAGAACATAAGAATTTGCCTCCGCTGGGTCAGACTAGAGGTCCATCCCGCCCAGCGGTCCGCTCCCACGGTGGCCCTCCAGGCCCATCACCTGTGCAATGGGCCTTGACTATTCCTATAACCTACCTCAACTCCTATCTGTACCCCTCAATCCGCTTATCCTCTAGGAACCTATCCAAACCCTCTTTGAAGCCCCCTCAACCCAAGTAAGGAGCCCCACTCCTGTTGACTTGGGTCAGCATGCCCCCCCCCCCACTTTCATCAACCCTGATGCCTAGATGCTCAACTTCCCCCTATCTTTATTCTGCAGACCTTCAACTTCTCCCTTCTGTTCTCTACCAGCAATTGCCAGTGTTATCCATGGTTCCCCCTTTTTCATGTTACAGTATAATATTCACGCAAAAGACATATTATTCCTTTATTCAAGCTTTTGGGAACACCGATGCATCCTATCTTTTTGATTTCTTAATGAAGCAAGCATATCTAGGATAGCAATTCATTACCTCTGATTGCCTTAATCCCCTAGCCAAGAAATCATCAACACTTTCAGCAAGTTAGTCCTGGCACATTCTAGCAATATATATATCTCTGTAACCATATAAAATCTACATATCCCTGCTCCTAACACGTGGGATCTCAAAGGAGGAGGAAGGGATAGTGGATAGGCAGACTGGAGAGGCTACATGGGCCTAATCAGCCTGATCTTTCTGGTTTTCAAACCAATCTCTAGCCCTGCTGCAAGCTCTTTGGTTGCTGATTCTGTGCTGAGCAAAATATTGGGGGGGGGGGGGGAATACAATTACAAATTTCATTCTTCATCTTTTTCATGGGGAATAGTAGCCAGTAAAGCAAAATGAAATTCCTGTAGAATGTTCCAGATGCTCCACAGAACCTGAGGTTGTAGAAGGTGTGGGGAACCTCTGGTGAAAACGATGTCGAAATGAGCTTTTAAAGTGGAAAACACTTGAGGCTCTCTGTGAAATCAAATAACAGGAACAGTATTGAATCTGCAAGAGGAATCCTCTGGACGCTCCTGCAGGTCACCCACCATCACTTTGGCACTGCGAAACCTCTTACGGTAACAATGCGGAGCCGTTGGAGACTCAGCCAAGAAAAGGGAGCTTTCGGCACCGGTTCCATCAGCGCTTGTTCAAATCAGCGGGATCCCTGTTCCCATTCAGCCAAGAAAAAGTTAATTAAAAATGCCCCATGGTTTCTTAAAAGGCTATTCTTTCTTTGAAGAATCCTCACTCCCTCCCCTCCCTCCCCCCCAAAAAAAAACTTTCAATAGGAAATATGAAAGGCCCATTGCTTCGTAATTTAAAACAAAAATAAAAGTAATAGAATGATTTCTCTAAAGAGCCACCTCCAGAATCAGTCAGGCAGTAAACTGGAGTGACTTTAGCAGCTGGAGGAATCCCTCTAATCCCTTGTAATTGCTCCACTAAATTGCTTCAATATTTTCACACCTTTAGGTATTGGCAAACAGTCCGGCTTCTGTTTTATAAACACTTTAATCAATTCCATGTTGATTTCTCCTTTGTCTGGTGGCTTTGACAGCACTCCTACTTGGGCTGGACCACTGGGGGCTGAAACTGCACCGGCTGCAGAGATTGCCCTGTGATGATGTCACCATGTCTGGCAGCAGCTTCCCTTGACATCACTGAGATGATGTCATGACCCTGATAAATAAAACCAAGTCTCTCCTGGACACTTCAGCATGGCCATACATCGCCTTTATTAGAACATGTCAACAGGACGCAACATATATGAACTCCCACCACTGCTTACAATCTACACATATGCATTATAAAGAATGTCACACTTTTACAGAAATCCCTTCACTGGAGGATCCAATTTAAGTGTGCAACTGTAATTTTCAAAATGGTATTTTTTTCTCCTTTGGTTCCTGTCTCATTTAATTCACAAAAATCTGTAATTCTTGGAGCTCTCAGAAATATAAACTTGCCTTTCCCACTATGGCCAATTTTTGTCGATCATTTTCTTTTTTATTCGTAAAAGTTTGGAATGACCTTCCTTCTATAATTAGAGTTCTCTCTCATCTACCTACTTTTCATAAAGTACTGAAGTCATATTTATTTTGGAAATGTACTAATGATCCTCCTTTTTCAAATACACTTCTCCCTCCGTATTCGCTGTGATAGGAGATTAACAGAACCACAAATACTGAAAAACCGTTAATAACTTATTCATATGTTATTCGCTGTTTTCTATTAAAAACCATCGTGAATATGGTGAAACCGCGAATAACATGGTGGGAGACCTGGCCTGTTCCTGAAGGAGAAACAAAACACGGTGAAGAAAGTGCTGGGAATCAGCGATTTTCTTTGTAAACGCTTGGAATCAGCGATTGCTCTATGCAAGCTGATGTAATTTTGGGGGAGGAGTCAGAAAGCTAAAAACCGTGAATAATCGAAACCGCGAATGCTGAAACCGCAAATATGGAGGGAGAAGTGTAATCAATCATAAAAGATAAAATTCTGGCCTAAAAGATATAGGGCTCCTTTTAGTAAGCTGCGTTAGGGCATCGATGCACGGAATAGCACACGCTAGACGCTAATGCCAGCATTGAGCTGGCATTAGTTCTAGCCGCGTAGCAAGGGGTTAGCGCACGCTAATCTGTTGCGTATTCTAAAAACGCTAGCGCACCTTAGTAAAAGGAGCCCATAATTTCTGTTCTAATCTCCTGTATAATTTTATTAATATTTTGTTAACTGAGATGAATCGATATAAAAAAATCAAAGATTCGATTAGATCTATCTCCATCCCCGTCCGGTCCCTGCTCTAGCCCCGAACCCTTATGATTTGAGCACATTATCTGGCAGTGCCCCTTCCTTCACCCGTCATTCTTTCTTTCACTTTTGTGGGCATGCGAGCAGATTCCTTTTCACCCTTTCTTGAACCCTACCTTCCACGCAGCGCACACATGGCCACGCCTCTCACGTGTGAACGTTACCAATCTACTTTCACTTTCACCACCGTCTCTCATCACCAACCTGGGCTTAGGAGACTTTCCCATGTCCAGGCTAAACCTCATGGCCCACTAACTTCCCCTTCTCCCCATGACTCCTGTTCCTAAAATACTTGCCTCTGTCCCAAAGCACTTAATATTCTTATTCACTCTCTGGTGATGTCTAAAATCGATTATTGCAATTCATTATTTACAGGAATTGCTTTACAGGAAATTAAACGATTACAAATTATTCAAAATGCTTCTATTAAATTAATAACAAAATCTAAAAAATTTGATCATGTGACACCATTCCTTAAAAAGGCTCACTGGCTTCCAGTCATTCATAGAATTACGCATAAATTATGTACAATTATTTTTAAAACATTAGAAAATAAGACTCCAGCATTTTTATTTAGGTTTCTTATTCCATATTCAGTTAAAAGATCCTTAAGATCTAGTGAACGGAACCTGTTATCAATTCCTTCGTTAAAAATTATTAGTACAAGAAGACAATTTATCTTCTCATGTACAGCTCCCCAGATCTGGAATGCGCTTCCTTTGTTTTTACGGGAGGAGAAGGTGTTTGGGAAATTTAAAAGCGAATTAAAAACCTTTCTGTTTAAAGATGCATTTGCAAATTAATTAAATTTTATTATAAAGTGTTATTTTAGTGAATTATTCTGCTTTTTTTTTTTTTTTTTTCTCCCTTTTGTATTTTCCCTGTATGTTCTTTCTTTACTATTAAAAAATGTATTTCATCCCCTCTTACCTTTTGTTTATATTATAATTAATTAAGTGTATGTAATGTTTTTGTTTCCTTATGGATGTATATTTTATTGTACATCGCTTAGAAATCCGATTAAGCGATTGAACAAGCCAATTAATAAACTTGAAACTTGAAACTTAATGGACTTCCTGTTTCTTTCTTCCACATCTTGTTTTATATTGGGGTATGTTTTTTTTATGTTTGAGAACTTCTAAACCTCTACTAATGACTGGGGAGTTAATTCAGAGCGGTTTACGTGAGCTTCAGGACAGATGTTACCATAGAGAGCTACAAAGAGCTTCTGGGAGGTGTTAAAATACACTTGGGCTCTATACTGAAGTACACAGAGCCAGAATTCAGCTGCACGACTTACAGTATATTCCAGGAGAGCCACTATACTCTGGTTACCCCTGTCCTAAAATCACTTCATTGGCTTCCCTTCTGTTTCTGAATTCAATTCAAGCTCCTCTTACTGAACTACACAAATACACTCACTCAGCTGCCCCTCACTGTCTCACTTCACTTATCTCCCACTATGGTCCTGCCCCTCCCCATCAGCAGACGTACAAGGGCACGAAGAGTGTTCCAAGGCATTGCGTCTGCAGCTCATGAACTGCGTGACTGCAACAGACTAGACTCCCTCTTTTATTCTATGGATGAATTAGCATTTAGCGTGTGCAAATTGTTAGCGCACCTTAATAAAATGAGCCCTAATATGAGAAAAAGCTGGTTCACTAGACTTGATGATTGTGATTGCACGTGAGCGTGTGTGTGCAAATAATCCAAGCAAGAGTGACAAGAAGCGCCTGCGCCAGACCCCCTTCGCCCTTCTGGGGGCTCCCTGGAGTGTGCTGCTGCTGTTTCTTTAATTACCCTAATTCAATTAGCCCTGGGACAAGAGGCTTAACAAAGCAGGTGATTAATTTTCAGATGCTTCTTCCCCTCCCCCTCCCTTTTTAAAGTTCTTACCTAGGGTCATTAGCTAGGAAAGCAAAGCCAGGATACAGAAAGGAGGGGCAGGCTGAGGAAATGGGGTGGGATAGGCTTCTGCCTGATTAATAAACCAAAAGAAAATGCAGCCTGCTTGTCCAAAGTCTGTCCTGCTACCATTTTGGCCTCTGAGCATAACATCTCCCAGCAAGTTTTGCCTTTCTTATTCAGTTCCCATTGGATCCAAATCCAAAGTATCCTAGGAAATGCCTTGTGCAGAAAAAACGTCTAAAGGGTTTTGGGGTGATCAATGTGCCAGTAACATAAGTAGGACGATTGATATTAATAACTCTATATTGTATCACTTTTATAGCGCTGAAAGGCATACACAGTGCTGTACATGTTGACATTTAATAAATGGTCCCTGCTCGGAAGAGCTTACAATCTAACTTGGTCAGACAGACATGACATATAGGGTTGGGGATGCAGAACCTAAGGTGAGAGGAGTTAGGAGTCGAAAGCACTCTCAAAGAGGTGGAATGACATTTATAGACGGTCCCTGCTTGGAAGAGCTTACAGTCTAACTTGGACAGACAGACATGACATATAGGGTTGGGGATGGAGAACCCAAAGTGAGAGAAGTTAGGAGTCGAAAGCACTCTCAAAGAGGTGGGATGACATTTATAGACGGTCCCTGCTCGGAAGAGCTTACAGTCTAACTTGGACAGACAGACATGACATATAGGGTTGGGGATGGAGAACCCAAAGTGAGAGGAGTTAGGAGTCGAAAGCACTCTCAAAGAGGTGGGCTGACATTTATAGACGGTCCCTGCTCGGAAGAGCTTACAGTCTAACTTGGACAGACAGACATGACATATAGGGTTGGGGATGCAGAACCTAAGGTGAGAGGAGTTAGGAGTCGAAAGCACTCTCAAAGAGGTGGGCTGACATTTATAGACGGTCCCTGCTCGGAAGAGCTTACAGTCTAACTTGGACAGACAGACATGACATATAGGGTTGGGGATGCAGAACCTAAGGTGAGAGGAGTTAGGAGTCGAAAGCACTCTCAAAGAGATGGGCTGACATTTATAGACGGTCCCTGCTCGGAAGAGCTTACAGTCTAACTTGGACAGACAGACATGACATATAGGGTTGGGGATGCAGAACCCAAAGTGAGAGGAGTTAGGAGTCGAAAGCACCCTCAAAGAGGTGGGATGACATTTATAGACGGTCCCTACTCGGAAGAGCTTACAGTCTAACTTGGTCAGACAGACATGACATATAGGGTTGGGGATGGAGAACCCAAGGTGAGAGGACTTAGAAGTCGAAAGCAGACTCAAAGAGGTGGGCTTTTAACTGGGCCTTGAACACTGCACAAGACGGAGCCCGCTGTAGGGAGTCGGGCAGCTTGTTCCAAGCATATGCTGCAGCAAGGTAGAAGGGACGGAGTCTGGAGTTGGCAGTTGAAGAGAAGGCACAGAAAGGAGGGATTAGGTCTAGGACGCTGATATAGAAGCGATGCAACTACCCTCATTCAAAATGGCGTTGCCTGACCCTGCATGGTTAGGTTTGCCGTGGCTTTCTACATTGGCCTCAGAAGGCTGCAGCAGTGACACAGACGCTAAACAGTAGGACGTTAAGACCAAACCCTCTTTATCATCCCCATCTCTTTTTCTGCTGTCCATTGGGGGACTAACCTCGTTAGAGTTTTATAGAGTTAATTATTTTCTAGGCAGGTGGCTTGACCCTTAACTGGCAAGAAAGCATTTGGGATATTAACCCGATCAATACTAACCCAATGTTCTAGCATCCCCCACCCCCTGAAACTAATGGAGAAAAATCTCTTCCCCAGACCTCTGTGCCTCGGATTTACGGATTTGCTTGAAGCTCCAGGAGCAATTTCGGTTGATTAAGGCCCTGCCTTGACCATTAATCAAATATGAGGAGAAAGGGATAGAAGACATTGTGCCAAGCTTCTTTCACTTCGAATGTACCAGCAATCAAGTACGAGGGGCTGCTGTAAAGTTCTCAGCCCAGCCAAGAAGAGAATGACCTGGACATGGTTCAATCAATGATCTGAAACAATATCAAAACATAGGATTTCATTTCTGCAAATTGGCACTTAATGAAATAAGATTTCACTCTTTTCAGTTCCAGTGGCAAAATAATACTCAGAATTCAGGAAGTTGGTTCAGCATCGACCGCACATACTCCAACGAGCCTTGGAGAGCACCTCTTCCAGCTTCAAAGGGCTGAGCTCCTTGCAATGAGCTGCATGAGAGAATCGTGTCTCCCACAATTGGTCACACAAGTTGCAGGTGGGGTCATAGATAAGACTGGGAGGCAGGTGAGAAATGAGCATTTCCTCTCCCAAATGACTTGCCTAGGGCTACAAATATTTGTTTTCAGTTCTTTTTGCTTTTATGTTTCAGTGATTGTTTTCTACTTCTTTTTAGCACTCATTCTTTCATGTTAATACACCCTTAGTGCACCCTAAAATGAAAGAAAATCCACCAAAACGAAGGTGCACATCCCTCCGATGTGATCGCTCGTTAACCATAGCATCTTTCATGCCGAATGTTCAAAGTGACTTGTTAAAATGACCTCTGGCTGGATCTTTGGTTTAAGATCCCGGGCATCCGCTTGTCATTTGGCACCAGAACCATGATCCTGATGATCCCCATTTAACCTGCTGGAAATGGGAGGCTTACAAGCCTCACTGACTGAGCTACAGCTAGTGTGGCACAAGAGAAATGTTTCCATTGACATGGAAGGTCATCTAAGTCCAACTTTGGACATATCCCGCAAGACATCCAAATATTGGGGTGGGTTAACATCCATTTTCAAAACTGCTATACATCCAAATTTTATGGGGAAAATGTCCTATTTAGACGTCTTGGTCCTTAGGACATATAACTTTTTTTGGCCATTTTCAAATGCAAGTTCCTGGAGGAAAAGTCTATAGTCTGTTATTGAGAAAGACATGGGGGAAGCTACTGCTTGCCCTGGATCGGTAGCATGGAATGTTGCCCTCTTTGGGGGTTCCAGAATCTTGTTTACTCTGAGATATCCCGCTGTTTCTAAAGGAAAGAGACTGAGTGGGTATAAGAGAGAGAAAGTAACGCAATCATGCGCCACTGCCAACATCAGTGTAACTTATCTTCCTACTTCAAAGGAACAAAGGCCAAGAAAGTCATATTAACAGCTAGAGCAGGGGTAGGGAACTCCGGTCCTTGAGAGCCGTATTCCAGTCGGGTTTTCAGGATTTCCCCAATGAATATGCATGAGATCTATTTGCATGCACTGCTTTCAATGCATATTCATTGGGGGAATCCTGAAAACCCGACTGGAATATGGCTCTTGAGGACCGGAGTGCCCTACCTCTGAGCTAGAGGGTGAGCAAAATGGAGAACTTCAGTTTTGGCCAAAAAACCGAATCTGCTGCCAAAATTCACCCTGTAGTTTCAGTTGAAATCAAACCGAAGCCAAAACTGAAACCGGGCAAACCCCTCCCTCCCAACCTAAAGCAGACTGTACATCCCCAACTGAAAGACAGTCCCCACCCCGCTCCCTCACCCTCACTGAAAGCCCGCCACTGCCACACTCCCACCCCCCAGTGGCCCTCCCCAGGTCTACCTTAGAATTTCCGGTGATCTAGTGCAGTGATTCCCAACCCTGTCCTGGAGGAACACCAGGCCAATCGGGTTTTCAGGCTAGCCCTAATGAATATGCATGAGAGAGATTTGCATATGATGGAAGTGATAGGCATGCAAATTTGCTTCATGCATATTCATTAGGGCTAGCCTGAAAACCCAATTGGCCTGGTGTTCCTCCAGGACAGGGTTGGGAACCACTGATCTAGTGGCCTCTTCGATTCAGGAGTGATCTTCAGTAGATGGGATGAAAAGTCATTTAAGAAAGCTTCACTTCTTAGTAAATGCATTTGGATCTGCCCATGATTAAAAGCAGTTGGTTTGTACAGGTGATAATTGTTTCACCACACGTGGCAAAAGGCATCCGCTGCTCACCGTGTGATGGAGCCATCGGGGACACCTTTGCTAGAAGCCCACAATTGTATGGCATTTGGCTGTAGAAAAGACCAGCTGACAGTGAAAATGAACGGAGCAGGCAGTAGAGAGACCAGGCCGTGACACGGAAGTAGATAAGCACTGATCAAGACCAAATGACCCTAGGCCAGGGGTAGGCAATTCCGGTCCTCGAGAGCCGGAGCCAGGTCAGGTTTTCAGGATCTCCACAATAAATATGCATGAGATAGATTTGCATCTCATACATATTCATTGTGGATATCCTGAAAACCTGACCTGGCTTCGGCTCTCAAGGACCGGAATTGCCTACCCCTGCCCTAGGCAAACATGCATTCATGGGGACCACCATGAATGCCCATTTCTTTCTTTTCAAACCCCATCTCACACACTGTCAGTTCACTCTTTCCCTACTCCTAAGCAAGATCTTCTTTCGTGGCCTTCCACCCACCCACCCCACTTTAGTTGTAAGAATTTGGATATACCGCCTTTCGGGGGTACTCTTCACCTCCCCGGAAGCAGGGTGGAGAAAACTGCATGTCAAAGTTGTCTGATTAGACTGGAGGAAAGGGGGTGCAAGAAAGACCAAAGTGGGGGGTCTTGTTTGCTCTTCTCCCCAGGACGAAGGTAAGGAACTGTCCTGGATAAATAAGAACACAGCAGTCTATTGGCCTTTTTCTGCTGTCATCTACCATTTGTCCATGATTTCCTTTAATCATGTTACAAATGTTATTTTACATTTTGGGTGGTTAATATAATACAATTTTCCTGTCTTCTGAAAGAAGACAACGGTATTGCCTGGAACAGAAGCAGCTTTTCTGATTTTTGGTACTGGACCCTCTGGGGCTGTCATGTTCCTCGCATTTTTAGATCTGTTCCTATATTCACGGGGGGGGCTGTAAATGGAAGAAGAGAGAGTGGATACAAAAATGATGCTACTTCAGGGAGGGGTGGAAAAAGAGAAGGAAAACCGAGTAGACTTTTTGCAGCCCTGGTCAGGAAGGTCTGAGCTGGCCACTGCAATCCTCGTGAGTGACAGGGCTCTTCATTTCAATGAATGGATTTTTAATTTAAAAATGAATTGTAAAAGCCTCCCTTCCCCCTTCCTCTTTCTTTTGTGTGATAGACAAGAGCGGGCGGGTGGGAAGGAAGAGAGGCAGCTAGGCCCTTTGTGGCACTGGACTGGTGCCAGGACATAATGCACAGCAGTGAATTATCAAAAATAATTTCACTGCAGTGAGCCAGTGTCCCCTGGACTTTCTTTCCCTTCATGAATATGTATGAGCCACATCCAGCATCAGACTCTTAAAAAAAAAAGTCACAAACACAACTCCCCCACCCCTTGCTTCAGACACCAGCTCCCTCCCTGAAAGACTGAAGGTTTCTTGATCTGATCTTTATGTGAAATCACACAACGGAGCCAGTCTCTTAGACGTGAGGGCACCAGAAGGCGGAGGACCCAGAGCCATCTGAAATAATAATGAACTTACAGGTGATACGCAATGGAACCTTTTTCCCAGCCATCCATGCCTTGCAGGACATCAGAAATGGACAAATTGGATGGAGCTCTTCTGGGGTCAAGGTCATAAGAACCAGAGGCGTGGAAAGGGAGGGGGTGGACTGCCACGGGTGCCGTCTTCATGGGGCATGACACCTCTCCTCCTCCCACATACCTTTTTAAATGTTCACTGGCCTGAGCGTCCTATTCCACTTGCTACTCGCACCAGTGTTGGCTTCTTTCTGATGTCATGACCTGGTCATGGGACCAGGACAAGATGTCAGAAGGGGGCCAACGCCGGCACAAGCAGCAGATGGATCATGCTGCTTATGCCCCACACATTTCAAGAGGTAAATGGGGGGGAGGGGGGACACTTGTGATGGGGAAGAGTGGGGTTAGAGAATGACCCTTGGACAAATTTTTACCCATCCCCACAGGAACTCATTATTCCATCCTATCCCAGCGAGTTCTTTTTCTGTCCCTGCCCCATTCCTACAAGCTCCGTCCTCATCTGCACAAGCCTCAAACACTTTAAAATCATAAGTGTTCAAGGCTTCTGCAGTTAAGGCAGAGCTTACAGGAATGAGGCAGAGAAAAGGACAGCGACAAAACTCATGGGGACGGGACAGGAAAATTGAGTTCTTGCAGGGATGGAGAAAGATGTGTCTAAGTGGGGGGAGGGGTCCAAACAGCAAGGAAGAGTGGTGGAGCGCACAGCATGGAGATGCTGAGTGCCACCACCCCTGGCACTCCCTCACTATGCCATAGTAGAGGTGCCCGATTCCCAATTTGAATCAATTCACCGATTCACTTCGGATGAATCAATTTGTTTCCAGAAAAAAACTCATCAGTTTTGCAAAACAGGAAGTTACATCAGAAGAAAGGATTTTGGCAAAGGGAATGCCTGAGCGGGACTATGTAAGTAGATTGGCAGCAAGGCAAGCCCACATCTCCCTGGCTTCTTCTTGTTTGCCTCTTTTTTTTTTTTTTTTTTTTTTACTGGTTAGCTCTTTCAGCGCACTCCTTCCTGGAATCCCCCAAAAGCATTTATCTAATTCTCCCACTCCACTCCACTTTGGCCCCACATCTACCTTTAATTTGATGCAAAAGTTGTTGCCGAGCGGCGGTAGCGAATGAGATTCACAAAGCTACCCTGCCACTAGTTCGGGCATCTTCTCTCCATTGCGGCCGCCCCAGCAGAAACAGGAAGTTGTCACTGAGGGCGGGCCGCAGTGGAGAGAAGACGCCAGGATTGATAGATTTGCAACCGCCACCGCAACAAATTTTATGTGAACTTGGTGGAAGAGGGCGAAATGGGGAGAGGGAAAGATGAACAACGCAGAGATAGCAGAGGGACCCAACAGCTGACACCTGAATTCATATCAAGCCACAACTTTTAGCAATTCAAAACGCCAGGCTGACTGCCTACAGGACATGCCTCTTGGGGGGAGAGGCACGTCCTGTAGGCAATCAGCGGGCACCGGTGCCTCTCCTTCTCTCCAGCCCTCTTCCCTGCTGGCACCACTCTATCTTTCTAACTAATTTTAAAGCAATGTTATAGATTGCATATTCCTATTTGGTTAAATAAAATGTTTAAACTTAAAAAGCTGTGTCATTGAAATCAAATCGAATCGAAAATCGGTTCAACAGGGCGAATCGAATCTACATATTTTTCCCTGTATCCTGCTTCCACAGTGGCTAATCCAGGTCACAAGTACCTGCCAAAAACCCAAATAGTAGCAACATTCCAGAATCTCAAAGAGTAAGCAAGATTCCAGAACCCCAAAGAATAGCAACAATGCATCTGGAATGTCCAAAGAGTAAGCAAGATTCCGGAACCCCAAATAGTAGCAACGTTCCATGTGGAATCTCCAAAGAGTAAGCCAGATTCTGGAACCCCAAAGAATAGCAACAATGCATGTGGGATCTCCAAAGAGTAAGCTAAATTCCAGAACTTTAAATAGTAGTAACATTCCATGTGGAATCCCCAAAAAGTAAGTAAGATTCCAAAGAATAGCAACAATGCATGTGGAATCTCCAAAGAGTAAGCCAGATTCTGGAACCCCAAAGAATAGCAACAATGCATGTGGAATGTCTAAAGAGTAAGCCAGATTCTGGAACCCCAAAGAATAGCAACAATGCATGTGGAATCTCCAAAGAGTAAGCCAGATTCCAGACCCCTTAATAGTAGCAACATTCCATGTGGAATCTCCAAAGAGTAAGCCAGATTCCGGAACCCCAAATAGTAAGAACATTCCATGTGGAATCTCCAAAGAGTAAGCCAGATTCTGGAATCCCAAATAGTAACAACATTCCATGTGGAATCTCCAAAGAGTAAGCCAGATGCTGGAACCCCAAAGAATAGCAACAATGCATGTGGAATGTCCAAAGAGTAAGCAAGATTCCGGAACCCCAAATAGTAGCAACGTTCCATGTGGAATCTCCAAAGAGTAAGCCAGATTCTGGAACCCCAAAGAATAGCAACAATGCATGTGGAATCTCCAAAGAGTAAGCCAGATTCCGGAACCCCAAATAGTAGCAATGTTCCATGTGGAATCTCCAAAGAGTAAGCCAGATTCCAGACCCCTAAATAGTAGCAACATTCCATGCTATGAATTGCAGGGCAAATAGTAGTTTCTCAATAGGTCTACAAAGTGTTTCATTTTGCACATACCGTGATAGTAAGGAAACACCCCAGGTGAGGTGGAGTTTGGTCGCAGGTTTCCTGCGAATGTTCCCTGCAGTCCTTGCACTGTGAAATGAGAACTTCATTCTGAACATCAAAAGATGTGACATGAATAAGCCACTTGAGGCAAGAGAAGTGGCGGATGAGTGAGGTCGACTCGAATTAGACTGTCTGGATTTTAGTAAATCTTTTCACACACCTCGTAAGTTCAAATGAAGAATTCCCAAGCAACAGGACCTTCAGCATGATGAAACCCACCTTGGGTCAAATTCAGACCAGTGCAGGAATGGGTGAAAAGGTTGTTGAGTGGCAGAACACAGACCCATGCCCAAAGTTGAAGGCACATATTTGGGCATAGATCCCAGATCCACATATAAAGTAATTAACATTAACAAGCCAATGAGTGATATGCAGACAATGCTCTAGTGCCTTTACCAAACAGAGATTTTGTTGTTTCATTTCCTTTCCTTATTATTATTATTTTATTATTGTACTGATTGCATTGTGGTGCTCTCTTCTGTACCAGATATTATGCATTAGTATTCATTGGTTTGCACCATATGTTCCATGTTGATTGTTGTGGTTTTATAAAACCTAAAAAAAACCCCAACAAGCCCTTAATAGGAAGGAATTAGGAATTACGCACGGATCAGCTCTACCCTTACTGTTACTTACCAGACACACACATGTAAGCCATGCGTGCCTAAATTTCATAGCATGCGACTCCAAAGGGGGTGTGGCTTCAGGTTAGAGGCCTTCCCAGAGTTTAGGCGCATTATTCTAGACTACCTCATTTGCATGGACTCAGTTAGGCGCAAAGATCAACTAGACACCGAGGAATGCAATCCCACTTAGTGGCACCTAAAATACATTTAGGCACTGGTAGGTTCAAAATCTTAGGTGCCCCCTATTTCTGCCAGGGTTTTCTGGGCCTAAATGCCTAATTTACCGGTAGGTACTTATTCGCAAAACATCCACTTTCTGGTAGGCACCTTGGGCTAATGGCCTAGTAGGCACTTACCAGTTAGGCGCCTACCACCCAATTGGAGGTGAGGAATGGCCTAGTGGCAGAGCTGCTGCCTCAGCACCCTGAGGTTGTGGGATCAAATCCCAGCACTGCTCCTTGTGACCCTTAGCAAGTCACTTCATCCTCCATTGCCCTGGGTACAAAGTACTTATATATATATGTAAACCACTCTGAATGTGGAACCACACAAAGGCAGTATACATGTCCCATTCCCTTAATAGCCATACTAGGTCAGACCAACGGTCCATCAAGCCCAGTAGCCCATTCTCACAGTGGCCAATCCAGGTCCCTAGTACATGGCCAAAATCCAAGGAGTACCAACATTTCATTATCTCAGCGTAAGCAAGATTCCGGAACCCCAAAGAGTAGCAATATTCCATGTGGAATCCCCAAAGTGTAGCAACATTCCACGCTACCGATCCAGGGCAAGCAGTGGCTTCCCCCATTTTTTAACCAATAACAGACTATGGACTTTTCTTCCAGGAACTTGACCAAACCCTTCTTAAAACCAGCTACGCTATCCGCTCTTACCACAACCTCTGGCAATGCATTCCAGAGCTTAACTATTCTCTGAGTGAAAAAATATTTCCTCCTATTGGTTTTAAAAGTATTTCCCCGTAACCTCATCGAGTGTCCCCTAGTCTTTGTAATTTTTGACAGAGCGAAAAATCAATCCACTTGTACCCGTTCTACTCCACTCAGGATTTTGTAGACTTCAATCAAATCTCTCCTCAGGCATCTCTTTTCCAAGCTGAAGAGCCCTAACCTTTTTAGTCTTTCCTCATACGAGGCGAGTTCCATCCCCTTTATCATCTTGGTCGCTCTTCTTTGAACCTTTTCTAGCGCCACTATATCTTTCTTGAGATAAGGAGACCAGAATTGAATGCAATACTCCAAATGAGGTCGCACCATGGAGTGATACAGGGGCATTATGATATTCTTAGTCTTGTTAACCATCCCTTTTTTTAATAATTCCCAGCTCATTGTCACTCATTAACAGTGCTGATTAAGCAAATTATAAAATTAAGTTAGGACCTAGATTGGCTAAGCCTGTTGATCCAGACGGCTGACCTCAGGCGCTTTTTAGGCAGCGGAATCCGCGCCAACATGCTCACTTAGCTAGTATTTTGTAAAGGCCATTTTACACAGCCTTATTGAGAATCATACCCTCACCTAACTCGGGCACCATTTATTGAATACCCTTCAGGGATTAATGGTAAATGTGACCCTGTGGCTCAGAGCTACGATCAGATCTTTTTGATAGTTTTATTAGCAATACTGTTGAAAAATTTACAGGAAAAATGTGCTTTTTTAGCAGAAAATACAAAATCCTACAGAGTAGACACACTGCAACTCAGAAAAGGGTCTTAAGCCTCTCTTCAAAAATGGAAGCGTGATGAAGGGTTTAGAAAATGAGCTTCTATCTAAGAAGAAAAAAAAAGCCCAGTAAAATTTGTCTGGGATACAAAGGTCCACCAGCCTCATATAAGAAGCACAAGAACGAGAAAGAGACCTAAGAGCAATCATCTCCGCTGGCCTGAGGATTGTAATGAAGCAACGGAAAAAGCTTACAGAGCCATACTTTGTGGATGGGGAGCTGGCATATATCCTTTGCCGTACAGACAGAAATACGAGGGGGATGACTTGGCTATGGTTCAATTGATGCTCTGAAACAATGTCAAAACAGAGAATTTAATTTCTGCACATTGCCACTTAAATAGATAGCACTCGTTTCATCTACGGTGGCAAAATAACGCTCAGAATTTAGAAAGTTGGGCTGGGATCACCTCGCCTCACCACGGAGAGATGAGATCTTATGCCCACCCAACTGGGATCCAAGCTCACCCACCATTGAGTGTCCGGCTATGCCCCTGCTGAAATGATGTTTGAATATTTAAATTATAAAAATAATACTGGGACCTGCTGCCAGTTCCTTGTAGAGTAAACTGGTTATCTATTAATGCAGTGGACTTTGATTCTGGGGAACTGGGTTCAATTCTCACTGCAGCTCCTTGTGACCTTGGCAAAGTCACTTAACCCCAGGTACAAAAACATAGATTGTAAGCCCACCTGCATATAATAAATGTCAACCACTTTGGTTGTACCACATAAAGGTGGTATATCAAACCCATGATCCTTTACCCTCACATGATCTGTCATTCTTTGAAAACAAAACTACACTGCGTAGCTCTTTAATTCCTTCTCAAGAAGCATTTTATGAATGAAGAAATGTTCCCTATGGCCTATGGTGTTGTTTCAGACTTAAGAGTTTGCTGTCCCAGAGGGAAATCAGGTCAATGAGAGCTGCTAGACCATCAAACTGAAAGTATTGCGGAAAGGCTTGGGCTGCTGCTCCCCTCAATTTGCATTTTAGACATTAAATTAAATGCTCCTGCTTGATGTATGTGCAAAATACAAGCATCTCTTTTGACAGGGCTGAGCTGGAAAGGTGGAGAGCAGAAAAGCTTCTTGGAAAGGTGCAATCTGTAATAGTGACTGGAACTCATCCAGAGAAAACTTCCTAAACCCATTAATCTTGTGAGACACAAAACCATATTTAACTAAAAGGCTCTTTGTTAAGCGGAATGAGCCTGAGTCTCTTTCACTACCGTTATCCCTCCAGCTTCCCTTAGTGACACAGAAGATGGAAGAAACCTTTGGAAGGGAGAACAATGCAGATCTGACAGAATTCCTAAATGGCCGATGCTTCGACAGGGGACGTTAGGACGATGGCACTTTTAGCCATCCTCTCTTGGTAACAAGCAATTACTGTCATTGTGTGATTGGGCAGAACGGTGACATTTTCACAGAAAATCCACCATTGGGAAGGAGGGGGAACCCCCTTGTTGGAAAATGGTCACCCCAGTCAAATCACTTCACTAGCCTCATTCTCTTCAATATCACTCGTTCAATTGATGGCAGCCATGATTCCTAGGTTCATAGCTCTGGCTAGGCTTCATCTCCTGTCAATAAGTAGGATTGTGAGTCAGGCACATGAGTGGGTGACTTTATCTGATGGCGCCACCATGCAATTGCTTTCCCAGAGCTCAGAACTTCAGAGTAAATATGCCCCTTCCCACGGGCAGCAATTTGAAGGTATGAATAAACATTAAAGAGTCATGGGATAGGTGGCAAAGTTCAATCGTGGATTAAGAATTGGTTATTGGACAGAAAACAAAATGGCCATTTTTCTCAGTGGAGGAGGGTATACAGTGGAGTGCCGCAGGGGTCTGTACTCGGACCGGTGATATTTAACTTATTTATAAATGATCTGGAAATTGGAACTACGAGTGAGATGATGAAATTTGCAGATGACACTAAAATGTTCAAAGTTGTTAAAATGTGTGCGGACTATGAAAGACTGCAGGAAGACCGTAGGAAATTGAAAGACTGGGTGTAACATAGAAACATAGTAGATGAGGGCAGATAAAGACCCGAATGGTCCATCCAGTCTGCCCAACCTGATTCAATTTAAATTTTTTAAATTTTTTCTTCTTAACTATTTCTGGGCAAGAATCCAAAGCTCTACCCTGTACTGTGCTTGGGTTCCTACTGCCGAAATCTCTGTTAAAACCTACTCCAGCCCATCTACACCCTCCCAGCCATTGAAGCCCTCCCCAGTCCATCCTCCACCAAATGGCCATATACAGACACAGACCAAATGGCCACCCCAGCCCATCCTCCACCAAATGGCCATATACAGACACAGACTATGCAAGTCTGCCCAGTACTGGCCTTAGTTCAATATTTAATATTATTTTCTGATTCTAGATCCTCTGTGTTCATCCCACGCTTCTTTGAACTCAGTCACAGTTTTACTCTCCACCACCTCTCTCGGGAGCGCATTCCAGGCATCCACCACCCTCTCCGTAAAGTAGAATTTCCTAACATTGCCCCTGAATCTACCACCCCTCAACCTCAAATTATGTCCTCTGGTTTTACCATTTTCCTTTCTCTGGAAAAGATTTTGTTCTACGTTAATACCCTTCAAGTATTTGAACGTCTGAATCATATCTCCCCTGTCTCTCCTTTCCTCTAGGGTATACATATTCAGGGCTTCCAGTCTCTCCTCATACGTCTTCTGGCGCAAGCCTCCTATCATTTTCGTCGCCCTCCTCTGGACCGCCTCAAGTCTTCTTACGTCTTTCGCCAGATACGGTCTCCAAAACTGAACACAATACTCCAAGTGGGGCCTCACCAATGACCTGTACAGGGGCATCAACACCTTCTTCCTTCTACTGACTACGCCTCTCTTTATACAGCCCAGCATCCTTCTGGCAGCAGCCACTGCCTTGTCACACTGTTTTTTCACCTTTAGATCTTCGGACACTATCACCCCAAGGTCCCTCTCCCCGTCCGTGCATATCAGCTTCTCTCCTCCCAGCATATACGGTTCCTTCCTATTATTAATCCCCAAATGCATTACTCTGCATTGAATTTTATTTGCCAGGCATTAGACCATTCCTCTAACTTTTGCAGATCCTTTTTCATATTTTCCACTCCCTCTTCGGTGTCTACTCTGTTACAAATCTTGGTATCATCTGCAAAAAGGCACACTTTTCCTTCTAACCCTTCAGCAATGTCACTCACAAACATATTGAACAGGATCGGCCCCAGCACCGAACCCTGAGGGACTCCACTATTTACCTTTCCTTCCTTCGAGCGACTTCCATTAACCACCACCCTCTGGCGTCTGTCCGACAGCCAGTTTCTGACCCAGTTCACCACTTTGGGTCCTAACTTCAGCCCTTCAAGTTTGTTCAACAGCCTCCTATGAGTACAAATGGCAGATGAAATTTAATGTGGCCAAATGCAAAATGATGCATATTGGGAAGAATAATCCAAATCATAGTTACCAGATGTTAGGGTCCACCTTGGGGGGGTCAGCGCTCAAGAGAAAGATCTGGTGTCATCATGGACAATACACGGAAACCAGAAAGCAAACAAGATGCTAGGTATTATTTGAAAAGGGATGGTAAACAAGACTAAGAATGTTGTAATGCTTCTGTATCATTCAATGGTGCGACCTCACCTCAAGTATTGCATTCAGTTCTGGTCTCCTTATCTCAAAAAAGATATAGCAAGATGATAAAGGGGATGGAGCTCCTCTCGTATGAGGAAAGACTAAAAAGGTTAGGGCTCTTCAGCTTGGAAAAGAGATGGCTGAGAGGAGATAGGATTGAAGTCTACAGAATCCTGAGTGGAGTAGAACGGGTACAAGTGGATCGATTTTTCACGCCGTCAAAAATTACAAAGACTAGGGGACACTCGAAGTTACAGGGAAATACTTTTAAGACCAATAGGAGGAAATATTATTTAAAGTTGGAGAATAGTTAAGCTCTGGATTGCGTTGCCAGTGGATGTGGTAAGAGTGGTTAATGTAGTTGATTTTAAAAAAGGTTTGGACCAGTTCCTGGAGGAAAAGTCCATAGTTTGCTATTGACAGACATGGGAGAAGCCACTGCTTGCCCTGGATCAGTGGCATGGACTGCTGCTACTATCTTGGTTTTGCCTCTGTGAAGGCAGGATACTGGGCTTGATGGACCATTGGTCTGACCCAAGAAGGCTCTTCTTATGTTCTCACAGGTGCATAACTTTTAAGCTCTGATGGCTTTTCAGAGGAAAACTGAGACTCTTTCTTTAGTTGAAAATAAGATCTCAGCTTTGTTTGATATCAGAGATCATAAGAACTTAAGAGCTGCCATACTGGGTTAAGCCATGGGTCCAACTAGTCCAGTTTCCTGTTTCCAACAGTGACCAAATACAGAGCAGAGTCCCAAAATGTAGCGATGTTCCACCCTCAGGGCTAGGCAGTGCCTTTTCCCAGGAATCTGTCCAAATCTTTTTCAAACCCAGCTACATGAACTGCTTTTACCGCTTGCTCTGGCACGCAGTTCCAATATTTCCTCCTGTGTCAAACGTTCTCCCGTGAAGAGAGAGCCAAGGCTGAGTTGGGTATCTGAATCACTGTGTGTCTCTTAGATTTCACCGTCTGAAGACGCCAGTTATGGAGGGAAACATCCCAGTTAGCAGGAAGAAGACTGCCAAGCGACCTTCAGCCTGTCAGCAACTGAGGATGGATAAGCCGTGTTTTGATAATTAGCTCTCCCTAGAGCTTCTCTGACCTGCCATTAGCCCTAATTATGCCACTCATCACATTAATATGCACATCCTCTGGGGTGGGGGACTGTGCTTATGACCACCAGAGAAGAAATATAAGAGGGAATAAAAGAGGGAAAAAAGCTTATATATCTTCCCTTCAAGACACTTGTAGTATGAGAGAAATGTCAGTAGCAATTGAAAAGGGGAAGATAAGGTAGAAAGAAAGAATGAAAAAACTCTTGCAGCAAAGACAACTTTAACATAATGACATTTCATTGAATTCGACGGGGCCAAGACTCCTCTGTCGTCACTGCTTGTTTGGAGTTGGCAGACAGCTTTTCACCATATACAATAAACTACTGCAATATGATTTCTAATTCGTCTACGCAGAGAACCCGAACCCTGAGGAGAAGGTCCACCGAGGACTTGGAAAACGCAGCAGTTTCCGCTTTGGAGCCTAATAATAATAATAATAATAACAACAGTTTATATACCGCAGGACCGTGAAGTTCTACGCGGTTTACAATGAATTAGAAAGATTCTACAAATTGAATGGAACATTCATAGTTAGAGATTAGTGGTTAACAGTTTACAAGATCAGATTTGGGGGTGGGATTGTGATGGGGTCTATTGTTCAGATTTGTTACCTAAGTATTTCAAGAACAGGTATGTTTTTAGGTGTTTCCTAAATTCACCATAGTTGTTTGTGTGTGTAATTAGTTTTTCCAGGTCTTTGCCCCATAAGGCTGCTTGATACGATGGAAGTTGTTGATGATGTCATTCTTCCAACCAAAGTCATAAGAGCCGATGTTCAAACAGTTCAAGTTTATTAAAAATTTGACACAATCGCTTATCTGGACTTCTAAGCGAGTTACAGGTAAAAAAATAAAAATAAACATCAATTTAAAAAATACAAGACTACATTTGACAAAAAATTAAAAACAGTATTAAACGAATAAGACTAGACGAAAGGTATATGGGTAGGAAATACAATGGAAATAGGAAAGGAGAACTTTTAAGGGAAAAACAAGAGGTTTGGGGTAACTGCAAATGGCCGATATCATGTTTTGAAAGCGTCTTTAAATAAATGACCCTTAAGATGGCCTTTAAAACAGTCAAGATTTTTTTCTTCTTTCAATACGATGGGCAACGACTAGAGAGAAAATGTCCTAACGTTTAGTACTAATTACTCTTACCTTCTGGTTTACAAAGGTGCATTAGCCATTTCAGCGTGTGCTAAGCGCTAACGCGTCCATAGACTTAAGAACATAAGAATCGCCTTCCTGGGTCAGACCAATGGTCCATCAAGCCCAGTAGCCCACTCTCACGGCCAATCCAGGCCACTAGGACTGAATGGACGCATTAGTGTTTAGCGTGTGCGTAGATTTAGTGCACGCTAAAATGCATAGCGGACCTTAGTAAAACTAGCCCTTAATGATAGAATAGTTCATAATCCAAGATCTGTAGATGTAAGAGAGCGAGAAGGCTCGTAAGGAGCGAGATATTTTTCTATAAATTGGGGGTTTTTTAGTTCGGAGTGTTTGAAGGTTAATAAAGAAATTGTATAGGAAATCTTGTACTTTATTGGAAGCCAATGTGCCTTTTGTATCAAATTCATTAGAATTCCTGTCTGTGCAAAGGTTTGAGGGGACTTTAGCTGTCTTACTTCCTTTAGAGCTGGTTTTCTGGGAATCCAAGAGGAACCCAGCGGGACACGTGCATTGGAAAATGAAAGGGACATGCTGTGTGGACTGCTGGGATTTTCCTATCAGTGCTGAGGGAGCCTCCTGGGTTTTCTTGACCCTGACAAGGGTAATTTCTAGCCATGAAAATTCACTCTACAAATAAGAATTGATGGAATCATGACATAAATCAATCCCGCCTAAGACAAACTGTTGTCAGATAAATTACACTACAAAAGTCTAAAGATGTAAGTCAGATTCTTCACAGCGAGGGAACAAAAAACCTCAGGGCACAGCCAGTGGCGTAGCGAGGATGAGCCGCCCCTTCCCACCCTCTTCCCTGCCATGTGTGCACCCCTTCCCCGTACCTTTTGTAACTTTGCCCAATACAGCGGCATGATAACCCTCTCTGATCTATTTGTGATCCCCTTTTTAATCATTTCTACCATTCTGTTCGCCCTTTTCGCCACCGCCTCACATTGCATAGACGGCTTCATCAACTTGTCGATCAGAACTCCCAAGTCTCTTTCCTGGGAGGTGTCTCCAAGTATCGCCCCAGACATCCTGTATTCGTGCATGAGATTTTTGTTACCGACATGCATCACCTTACACTTATCCACGTTGAACCTCATTTGCCATGTCGCAGCCCATTTCTCAAGCATGTTTATGTCACGTTGCAGATCTTCGCAATCCTCCTGCGTCTTCACTACTCTGAATAGCTTAGTATCGTCCGCAAATTTAATCACCTCGCTCATCATACCAGTTTCCAGATCATTTCTAAATATGTTGAAGAGCACGGGTCCAAGCACCGAGCCCTACGGCACCCCACTGGTGACGCTCTTCCAGTCCGAGTATTGTCCATTTATCCCCACTCTCTGTTTCCTGTGCTCCAGCCAGTTTTTGATCCACGTGAGTATTTCACCCTCGATTCCATGACTCGCAATCTTCCAAAGTAGTTGTTCATGTGGAACCTTGTCGAACGCCTTCTGAAAATCCAGATAAACAATATCGACTGGATTGCCCTTGTCTATCCCCCTGTTTACCCCCTCGAAGAAGTGTAGCAAGTTTGTCAGACAAGATCTGCCTTTGCTGAAGCCATGCTGGCTGGTCCTCATCAGATCGTGTCCATCAAGGTGATCAATGATACGGTCCTTTATCAGCGCCTCTACCATCTTTCCCGGTACTGAGGTCAGACAATACTAGGACTGGAAGAGCATCACCAGTGGGGTGCTGTAGGGCTCGGTGCTTGGACCTGGGAAGTCATCGATGTATAAAGCACCCTCTATATCTAGATGAGCCCAACGTATAGAATAAAGAATGACATTGGGACAAATATGTTCCCGTCCCCACAGGAACTCAATTTTCCCGCCCTGTCCCCGTGAGTTTTGTCGCTGTCCCTGTCCCGTTCCTGTAAGCTCTGCCTTAACCACACAAGCCTTGAACACTTATGATTTTAAAGTGTTTGAGGCTTGTGCAGATGAGGATGGAGCTTAGGCATTGGTGGAATGAGGCATTATGACATCACAATCTGAGCTCTAGAATGTTACTACTTAGGATTTTAAAATGTTAGAGACTTGTGCAGATGAGGATGGAGCTTAGGCATTGGTGGAATGAGGCATTATGACATCACAAGTTCAGCTCTAGAATGTTGCTACTTAGGATTTTAAAGTGTTCGAGGCTTGTGCAGATGAGGACGGAGCTTAGGCATTGGTGGAATGAGGCATTATGACATCACAATCTGAGCTCTAGAATGTTGCTACTTAGGATTTTAAAGTGTTTGAGACTTGTGGGAATGGGGCAGTGGCAGGGGCAGGAAAAGAACTCAATGGGATGGGAAAATGAGTTCCCAAGGGTTAGTGAAAAATTTGCCCTATCATATTATAATCACTGGAGGTCTCGCTTGCCACTTGAGGCTGTAAGAAGTGATGTCTTCAAAAGAGAGCGCACGTCCTTTCTCAATGGTGTTGCCTACTGCCATCCAACATCCTTCAGGTGGAGGAACTGAGTGGAGATTGGTTGAAAGATATCCGAAAGGTGTCAAGTGATGTTGCTGGGAATCTAATTTGCAGGATGGGGATTGGAGTACACTCTTTCTGCGGAAACCCTAAGCAATAGATACCGTAGATACCTCTCAAGGGGCAATTGAGCGGGGACTGTCTCTTTTACATGCTCACGCCATAGTAAGTAGAGGGAACAGTCTCAACCTCCTCCAGCATTTGGTCTGCTTTCTGGGTGCATCACTTCAGGACAAGTGAACAAAAAGGAGCTTACAAAAGGAGACATTTATGTAGGGCTGAGATATCTCTTTGCAAAGTGTTCAAAATGGGGGGGGGGAGGAAAAAAAATTCAAAAAAAGACAAAGATTTTTAAAAACCTCGCTTCTCCAATTGGTCTTTGTCTGCAATCAGGCACTAAGCTATTTTCTTGCTGCCTAAAACACTATCCCTTCCATAAACAATAAAATGATAAAAGCCCAGATACAGCTTCTGAAAGGCCGTAGGCTTTAACAGTTTTAAGGATTCAGGGAATCAATTAGAACAATTACATTGACTATAAATTGTGACACTGCTTATTGGGCAAATGATTTAAAATGGCAAATTAGCTGAAGAAAATGATTTAAAAAAAAAAAAAAGAGATCTTAAAAAAAACCTCCAAAAAGCAATTAGGTTCTTGAAGACAATGTGGCTACAAAACCTGTATAAAGTGGATGAATGGCTGTCTCTGGGGGCTCCTTTGCTTTGCATCTTTTCACGTGGGGGGGAGGAGGAAGAGAGGGAGACACTTCATTCCTCTGAGCAATTTGTACCCATGGAACCATCATAGGCGCCAAAGTGGGGATGGAGGGGGTGGCGGACACATTGCAAAGCTCCTGCCGGGACTTATTAAAGAAATCTCCTCCCACTCCTAATGAAAAACTGATATAACAAAGTGAAAATATAAGGTAGCCCACAGGACGCAAACCTGGCCAAATAAAGGCACAATTGGGAAAATTGGATTGAAACCAGATCTCAACTTTGTGGGTGAATTGCTGGGACCCCCCCCCCTCCACACACACATACACTTTGTGGGTGAATTGCTGGGACCCCCCCCCCCTCCACACACACATACACTTTGTGGGTAAATTGCTCGGACCCCCCCCTCCACACACACATACACTTTGTGGGTAAATTGCTGGGACACCCCCCCCCCTCCACACACACATACACTTTGTGGGTGAATTGCTGGGACCCCCCCCCTCCACACACACATACACTTTGTGGGTAAATTGCTGGGACCCCCCCCCCCTCCACACACACATACACTTTGTGGGTAAATTGCTGGGACCCCCCCCCCTCCACACACACATACACTTTGTGGGTGAATTGCTGGGACCCCCCCCCCCCTCCACACACACATACACTTTGTGGGTGAATTGCTGGGGATCCCCCTCACACACACACACACACAAAATCTGCATGTACAAAGCCACAGAAAAACTAAAGACGGGCTGTCATTCGACTTGGCCTCTTTGCGCAAAGCTCATAGGGAGCACTGGGAAAGAGCGTGCAGTCTTAAAAAAAATGGCACACTATTAATGACAGTTACGGGAGATGAAAAAAAGCTACAAACCCTAAGAAAAAGCTGCAGGTATGAAACTGCCGAAAAACAAAGGTTGGCCAGTCATTTGAGACACTAAGTCTGAGAGCTGATTTCGATTGGCAACTTTAACCGTGGTCTGGAAGGCTCAAGTTGGTCGCTTTTTTGAGACCTTTCTAGAAGGATCCTGGGGGGAGGGGTCATTAGTGGCAGGATGGTAAGTAATCCGGGGGGAGTGGGGTAAGCTATAGGAATCATTGCTTCCCGCCTGGAAAACTTCAATTTGATCGGGCAGAGGACTAAGGGGATATGGGAGGGGCATCAAGGTTGTTGCCTGCTCCTTGGAGGTGGCTTTCCCTTTCTCCGTCCCTGAAAATCACTGTGGTGGTGGTAATCCCGAGCTACAGGGTATTGGGCTCATCAGGTGATTTGCAGATACTAATGATTTCTGTAGCGCTACCAGATGTACGCAGCACTGTACAGAGTCCCAAAGAAGATAGTCCCTGCTCCAAAGAGCTTACAATCTAAACACACAAAAAGGATGTCATGGGTACAGTTAAGGGGAAGGGTTAATCTGCTGTCTGGGTTGGAGGGCAGAGGGGAGTACAGGACAATCGAGCCATTGACATCACTGATGAAGTTGGCTCTTATTGGTGGAATGAGGCATTATGACATCACAATCTCAGCTCTGCTTCCCAAAGACTGAAACTCTTCACACTACTACTATGAATTATTTCTATATTGCTACCAGACGTAAGCATTGCTGTACAGAGTCACAAAGAAGAAGAAAACTCTCCCTGTTCGAAAGAGCTTACAATTAGAGAATGACACGGTGACAAAATTCATCACCATTCCCGTCCCCGCGGATAACCGCGGGAAATAATCCCATGTCATTTTCTAGTGTCTATTTCAACCTCGGTCCTTCTACACCAGCATTCTTCAAAGCAAAGCTTGAGGGTCAGTGGTTGTGGCCATTCATACTCTGATTCTTATGTGAGCCAAGGATAATTGTGACATCACTGATGTGATTGGCTCTTAGGCACTGGTGGAATGAGCCATTATGACATCACAATATCTGCTCTGGATACCAGAGACTGTCATTCTGTAGTGTCTGTTTCAACCTCGGTCCTTCTACACCAGCATTCTTCAAAGCAAAGCTTGCAGGTCAGTGGTTGTGGCCATTCATACTCTGATTCTTCCCTCTCTCCTTAAAGAATGACATGAAGATGGTTTCCTGCGGTTATCCGCGGGGACAGGAACGGTGATGAATTTTGTCACTGTGTCATTCTCTACTTACAATCTAAACAGCCAAGACAGACAAACAGAATGTCATGGTTACCGTTAAGCTATTTGGCTGTAAGCTCACAGAGTGGATGCAGTTTGGGAATCTAGCCCATGATAAAAGCAATGAGATGTGCATGATGAAAGCCAGATGTAAGGGTGTAAGAAGGAGGATGTGATAAATAGCTTCCTCATAAGAGTGGGACAGAAAGTTAGACACAAATCTGTTTGCAATAATTACAGACCAAAGCATGAAGGGAACGAAGCCATATTTGATAAATCCATGATGAGAGCTGAATGAGCAAGAAATATGGATACAATATATAAAAAATTCAAAATTCTGTACACTCAAGCAAATTGAAAATGTAAATCTTTCAGCAGGTCTCGTCTGCTTGTCCAGCGCTTTCTCTCCTCCATCGCTGCTTGTTTCAGTAATCGAACGTGACTGCCTCTGTTCTACCTTTGATCTTTCTGGCTAACGGATGAGCCATCCAATGCCTCTATTAGGCTGATCCAGTGGAGGTAACGTCATCCAACATGTTTCACTAGAGGTATTTATCAAAGAAGGGGAGGGCTTCCACTCTACAAATAAACCTTCAATGATTAGCACCGCAGGGAGAGAAAATTCAGACCAGGTACAAGGTAGACAGCGAAGATTAGTGCTAAGATCTTAGAAGTTTCAAGTTTCTTTATTTTTGATAAACCATTTATCAAGTAAATGTCTAAATGGTTAACAATAAAATAAATTTTTTAAAAATAAAAAATCTTAAATGAGATAAAATAAAATCATATCTATGCCTAAAAAAGAAAAAGGGACACATTTATGCATTAACGTACATAAGAGAGGGTAAATAGGGGAAGGAAAGTTAGTAAATACATCGAGAGAGAAAATAAAAGGAGATAAATGGGAATGGGGGATAGATTAGGAAGGGACTCGCTTCAAAAGGAGCGTTTGATTGCCTAAGTAGTTCTGAAAGAGCAGATGAATTAACAAAGGAAGATTGCATTAAAGAGTGTAGGCATCTTTAAATTGAATCAGGCTCGAGGAATGGGCATCGACATGGCAGATGAGGTTCAACGTGGATAAGTGCAAAGTGATGCATGTCGATAACAAAAATCTCATGCACGAATACAGGATGTCTGGGACGGTACTTGGAGAGACCTCCCAGGAAAGAGACTTGGGAGTTCTGATCGACAAGTCGATGAAGCCGTCCGCGCAATGTGCGGCAGCGGCAAAAAGGGCGAACAGAATGCTAGGAATGATAAAGAAAGGGATCACGAACAGGTCGGAGAGAATTATCATGCCACTGTACCGGGCAATGATGCATCCTCACCTGGAGTACTGTGTCCAGGACTGGTCGCCGTACATGAAGGAGGACATGGTACTACTCGAAAGGGTCCAGAGAAGAGCGACTAAAATGGTTAAGGGGCTGGAGGAGTTGCCGTACAGCGAAAGATTAGAGAAACTGGGCCTCTTCTCCCTCGAACAGAGGAGATTGAGAGGGGACATGATCGAAACATTCAAGGTACTGAAGGGAATAGACTTAGTAGATAAAGATAGGTTATTCATCCTCTCCAAGGTAGGGAGAACAAGAGAGAACTCTCTAAAATTGAAAGGGGATAGATTCCATATGAACGTAAGGAATTTCTTCTTCACCCAGAGAGTGGTAGAAAACTGGAACGCTCTTCCGGAGGCTGTTATAGGAGAAAACACCCTCCAGGGATTCAAGACAAAGTTAGACAAGTTCCTGCTGAACCGGAACGCATGCAGGTAGGGCTAGTCTCAGAGCACTGGTCTTTGACCGGAGGGACGCCACGTTAGCAGACTGCTGGGCACGATGGACCACTGGTCTGACCCAGCAGCGACAATTCTTATGTTCTTATGAGTTTAGTTTTAAACTTTTCTAAGGAGGTTTCTAATCAGAGGTCGGTAAGAAGTGCATTCCACAGGGAGGGAGCAGTGACAGAAAAGATTTACGGGTAGTGTCATAAAAAAGTTCCAGTACTGGGGGAATAGTGAGTAGATTGTAAAGTCCTGCTAGAAGCATATGGAATTAGAAGTTTATCAATAAAAGCTGTCTGGTGGGAGTTTTTTGTTTTACATAAGAACATAAGAACATAAGAAATGCCTCTGCTGGGTCAGACCCGAGGTCCATCGTGCCCAGCAGTCCGCTCACGCGGCGGCCCAACAGGTCCAGGACCTGTGCAGTAATCTTCTATCTATACCCCTCTATCCCCATTTCCAGTAGGAATTTGTCCAATCCTTTCTTGAACCCCAGTACCGTACTCTGCCTTATAACGTCCTCTGGAAGCGCATTCCAGGTGTCCACCACACGTTGGGTAAAGAAGTAAGAAGGATTATTTTATAGGTGAGTCGATGCGTAATGGGTAGCTAGTGTGCTTGGTGGAGGAGAGGTTGTACGTGACCTTTTTTTTTTGCATGGTAGATTTATTTGATGGCCTTGTTTTGCAATAGTGGTAAGCGACGGATTTCTTTCTGGGTTATGCCTTGGTATAGGGCATTGCAGTAGTCTAAACTCGAAATTACAAGGGCATGAATCAAGATGTTGAGAGAAGCGGGATCAAGAAGAGAGGAAATAGAGCGGATGAGCCTTAACTTATGAAAACATTTCTGGGTAATTGCACTGATTTGCTGATGAAATGTAAGGGCAATTTTGTAGCTATGTACTTGCAAGCACGCGTGGTGTGTGTGTGTCTAAATGTAGGGTTAATTGGCACTTATATCCTTAAAAAACCCTAGACACTACTCTATAAAGGTGTGTGTATGCTAATATGATGGAAGTGCAAAGAAGAATGTACTAGTGGGTGGGATATGGGCGTATCTAACACTCATCTTATAGAATAGTGTCATTCGCACGCTGACTTTGGGCGCCTACATTGGGTGCTCAGCTGCTGTTTTAGAATAGACGCTCCCCACGCTGCTTTGAGGCACTTACATGCAAGTGGCCCTTTATAGAACTACCACCATCGAGCTCATTCCACCGCTACTCACTGACCTTTGATCTTCTTAAGCTCTTTTTAGATTATAAGATCTCTGGTACATAGATGCAGCTCCTGTAAATAACCACTTCAGGACAATCAACGTGTGGTTTTAGGAAATGATCACCTATACGTTCAGGCAATGTCATCTTTTGCTCCGACACTTAATGAAAAAGGGAGTGTTAGCTTCCAACAGCCAGTCAAGAAGAGGCTGATATTCAGAGGGTTCATGCTTCTAATTTTGAGAGCTAGACCTTCTAATTTTCCCCCTTTAAAAATTCACTAGAGCCAAATGCCTATATTTATGCTCAAAATTTCACTAATCATCTAGATTTAGGAGTCTAAATTGGGGGTGGCAATGGGATAGATTTGGGGCAAAGAAATAGGAATTAGATTTTCAGTACTAAGCTCATAAGTTAGTCTATATATCTAGACCAGTGATTCTTAAACCTGTCCTGGGGGACCCCCAGTCAGTCAGGATTCCCAGGACAGGTTTAAGAACCGCTGATCTAGACAGAGCAATTGCAGACCTAAATTTATAAGCATAACTTGAGCTCATGAGCCTAAGTCAGTGGTCTCCAATCTTTTTCACAGTGTGAATATGAGAACGTTCATAGGGACACCAAAATATTTCAAGCTTATATATACTACTAAATTTATGAGCCACCTTGACCTGCTTGTTCAGGTTGGGTATTAAACATTAAAAATGAATATTAATATTGATTCTACAACACTGCAAGTATATATTTTAGATAGTCTTAGTAACATAGCAAATGATGACAGATAAAGAACTGAACGGTCCAACTAGTTCGCCCATTAGTTATATCCATTAAAAATACATGATTAAATTAACTTGTCTCTTCTTTGATATTTCTGGGTCATAGACTGTAAAGTCCACCTGGTATTGTCCTAAGTTCCAAATGCTGAAGTTGCCGTCTAATCAAGCCATTGTGACATCACTGCTGAGGTTGGCTCTTAGGCATTGATGGAATGAGGCATTATGACATCACAATCTCAGCTCTGGAATGTTGCTATTCTTTGGGTTTCTGCCAAGTAACATAGTAACATAGTAAATGACGGCAGATAAAGACCTGAACGGTCCATCCAGTCTGCCCATTAGTTATTCTCATTAAAAAATACATGATTAAATTAACTTGTCTCTTCTTTGATATTTCTGGGCCATAGACTAAAGCCCACCTGGTCTTGTCCTAGGTTCCAAATGCTGAAGTTGCCATCCAAGCTCACTCTAGCCTATCCAACCATCCTGTTTGCATACGCATTGAAATATTTGACATTGCGTGTACAACCAATTTTTAATAAAATTGAAACTTGAACTTGAAATTTGATATCTACCGTAAAGTCTGGCCAGTAACATCATCATGTTCCAAGTTAGTGGAGTTCCCATCGATGCCCTCCCCAGCCCAATCCTACACCATATCATCATATATGCAAGTCTGTCCGGTACCAGCCTTAGCTCTTTAATTTACATCCTTTGTTTTCTAATTAGAGATCCTCTATATTTATCCAACGCTTTTTTGAATTCTACCACCATTTTCCGTAGTCAACAGTAGCAAATTCCATAAATGAGACACCTGAATAACACACTTAAGAGCTTGTTTGCAGTTACTATATCAAGCGGGTAAGATTGAAATTACAGCATTTACAGGATTTAAAGAGCATTTCAGCCGACTGACCACAATGCAGGACCTCAGGAGCTGCATGTTGAAGACCACTGGCCTAAGGGAATGTTCAGTAGACAACTGCTACTACTATTTATAATAATAATAATAATAATAACTTTATTTTTCTATACCGCCATAGTCAGGCGACTTCTAGGCGGTTTACATTGTAAGAAGGCTGGACATTCAGCGAATAACAAAAGGTCTTAATACAAAACAATAAGTCTACATACAATACAATACAAAATAGTACAGTACAATACAGTGAGTCTAAATACAATACAATACAATAGGACTAGATACAATACCATGCAATGTGTCTAATACAATATAATAGTCTAATGGGAAACTAACGTGCTAATTGGAGTTCTATGGGTAATGAATACCTGAATACTTTAGAGCTTACATATGAGTAGGAGTTCTATGAGTAGAGGATATCTGAATAGATGAGGAGCTTCTTGAGAGGAAGAAAAAGGCGTTTACGGGGAGGGGAGTCCTAGTGAGGGAGGGTCCTAGTGAGGAAGGGGACAGTTTTAGTCAACGAATTTAGCGAATAGGGCGGTTTTGATCGATTTACGGAAGGCACTGTAAGACAGATTGGGTTCGTTTATGTAGTTTTTCAGCCAAACTTGCTGTCTGCTTGCTTGGAACTTAAAGGTTCTGTCCAGGAATGATTTGTATCTGCAGCCTGTAATCTTTGGGTATGCAAAGAAGTTTTTGTTTCTGGTTGCTCGTGTGGGGTTGTGCAGGATGAAGTGAGTTTGCAGGTATGAAGGTGCTAGTCCCCAGGCTTGCCTGAAACAGGTGCATGCAAATTTGAATAGTATTCGCGCTTCTATTGGAATCCAATGCAGTTTTTTATAGTAGGGGCTGATGTGATCGTTTTTTCTTAGTCCGAAAATTAGGCGAACGGCGGTGTTTTGTATTAATCTCAGTTTTTTTATTGTTTTTTGTGGGATGCCCAGGTAGATGAAGTTGCAGTAGTCAAGAATGGATAGGATCAGTGCCTGTACCAGCAACCTGAATGACGTTGGGTCAAAGTATTTTTTTATGGTCCTTAGTTTCCATAGCGTGTAAAAACATTTTTTCACTAGTGAGTTTGTGTGGTCAGTCATAGTTAGATGAGTGTCTAGGGTGATACCGAGTATTTTTATGTTTTTGGAAATTGGGTATTCATGATTGTTTATTTTTATCGATGTTCTCGTGATTTTGTCATTAGGACTAGCCAGAAAGACTTGTTTTCTCTGCGTTTAGTTTTAGTTTGAAATTAGTGGTCCATTTGTCAATTTCGGTCATTATGTTTGAGAGGTTGTCTACAATTTCTTTTGTGATGTCATTTATGGGGATTAGAATGGATATGTCGTCTGTGTAAATGTAGTGTATTAAGTTGAGTTTTTGTAGGAGGAGACCTAAGGAGGCAATGTAGATATTGAAAAGGGTGGGCGATAGGGGGGAACCTTGAGGTACGCCTGAAGGGTTTTTCCATGGTTTGGAGTAGTTTTCGTTGCTGATTACTTGGTAGGATCTGTTTATTAGGAATTCTTGGAACCATTTCTTTGCCTTTCCAGAGATTCCCATTACTTCAAGGCACAGCAGCATGATTTCATGGTCTACCAAGTCGAACGCGCTGCTGAAGTCTAATTGTAGGATCAGTGCGCTTTTGCCCTTGCTAAAGAGATCATAAAGGTGATTCAGTAAGGAGGCTAAGACAGTTTCTGTGTTGTATCCTTTCCTGAATCCTGATTGGTGTTCACTAAGGATGTTAAATTTATCCAGGTAGTTTACTAGTTGAAGGTTGACCAATCCTTCCTGTATCTTTATGAAGAGGGGAATGCTTGCTATGGGTCTGAAATTGGATGTCAGAGCTGAAGAGGTTTTCCAATCTTTAGGGATTGGAGTGATTAGTATGTGACCCATTTTTTTGTTTAATGTTCCGCTTGTGAGGGCGGATATTAGCCATGCGAATAGTTCCTTTTTAAATTCTGGAGGGGCAACTGTCATGATTTTTGGGGGACATGCGTCAAGTAGGCAGTTAGATTTGGTGTACTTATTGAATAAGTTTAGGAACTGATGCCAGTCAGGGTAATCGAGGTGGTCCCATATCATGTCTACTCTGGTGTCTTGGTCATGGGGTTCGAGGTAGTGAAGAGCATTTGTTGTGGTTGTGGGTAGAGTTGCTCTTAACTCCGCGATTTTATTTTGAAAGTAGTTGGCTAGGGTTTGTGCCGATGGGGTGGGCTCATTGTCCTTTTTCAGTATTTGTGTTGTATCGGTTATTGTTTTTACTAGTTTGAACAATTCTTTGCTGTTTATTTTTGAGGTACCAATTTTTTTCGCATAATGCTTAGTGCGTTTTTCTTTGATCAGATTTTTGTATATTTTCATTTTTTGTTTCCAGTTTGTCTTGTCTGATTCTTTGTTTGTTTTTAGCCAGATTCTCTCCAATTTTCTTAGTTCCTATTTGGTGGTTAGTAGTTCACTGTCAAACCATTCATTTGGCGGTCTATTTCTCTTTTTGTATGTTTTATATGGTGCTATTTGGTCTAGGAGTCCTTTGCTGTAAGTTTCCCATCTTGTAGGGAAATTCTGAATTTCTTTGGTTGTGGGATATAACTCGTAGTGGGTCCAAAATTCGATTGGGTTAATAATGCCCCGGCTGGTTATTGTGTTCGTGTTGATGTTTTTGTGTTTTTGCTGTGTATTCTGTTTTAGCCAGTGTAGATTGAATTTGCCAATGTAGTGGTCTGACCAGATGCATTTTTCCCAGGGTCCTGGGTAATATTGTATTTTGGGATCTATTGTTTCTTTGTGGGAGAAGGTGATTAAGTCTAGTTTGTGTCCTTTTTCATGGGTTATTTCTGCGTCTGGGTTTGGAAAGTCCAGTGACATTAGGAAGTTGGCGATTTCAGTTATTTCTGGTTTAGTCTTTTGCTCTAGGTGAGTATTGATGTCTCCCAGAAGCAGGTTATAAGATCCTTTTAGGGTGGATAAGGTAAGGAATTCGGTGAATTCCTCTTTAGCATTTGACCATTTTTTGGGTGGGATATAGAACAAAGTTGTAATTAATGATTCTTCTAACTGTGCGTTAGTGATTTTGCAAGTTAGTATTTCAAGGTTTTCTGACGATTTGGAGTCGATCTTGATGTAGTTGAAGTGTTCTTTTAGGATGATCGCTAGTCCTCCTCCTTTTTTCTAGTTTCTTGATAGTGGGATGATTTTGTATCCCTGAGGTAGGATTTCTTTCATGATAGTGTCAGTGTCGGAGTTCATCCATGTTTCTGTCAGAAACAGGAGGTCTGGTTTTGTTTGTAGTATCCAATCATATATTATGTGGGCTTTGTTTCTCACGGAACGGGTATTTAGGTAGTATCCCTTAATGTTTTTGTGACTGTTTGCTGTAGGGATTTCAGAATATGTTCGTTTTTTTGTGTTTCTGTTGCAGATCTTGTTCCTGTGAGGTTTGCGGGTGGTGTTTAGAACTGTGATTTGATGAAGGTCTTGTTTTGGCTGGTTGTGTAGGAGTTGGAGAGGGTTGGAGGGCTTAGTTAGTTCGACTGGCCTGAGCCAGGAGATAGGGTAGGTGTGCATAGGTTGGGGGGGGGGTTGTCTTCATTGCCCCAGCATTTAGAGCATAATAGGTATAGTATCCCTAATAGTAGTTGTTGTTTATTGAAGATTGCCATGTTGTGTGATAGGGTGTGCGGCTTGGGTTGTGAGGAGTGCCTGACTGGGTGAGGTAGTCAGCGAGCAATAGAAATGGGTAAAGGTAGAATGAAACTGGTTGAGTAGACAGTGTATTAGTGTGAGGAACTGAGTTGAAAAGGGGGAGCAGGTTAGGTATGGGGATAGCTTGCGGTGAGTAAGTGGTTAAAGCTTATATTTGGGTATGGGGTAATCATACGGTATATAGTGGAAACAGGTTAAGTATAGGGGTAAGACAGCTGTGGCTGAGTGTACAAGTAGTACCCGGTCATACATTAACAGACAGTAATTGGTTGTGCAGTAAAATAGACAGTGATTGGTTATGCAATAATTGGTCATGCATTAACTGCAGGCTATTCATGCAATAGTCGGTTACAACATGCGGTTACATATTATACCTAATGAACATGCGTTATCCGGCTGTACATGCTGGCAATACGTACTGAATCGGCAATATATATGGTTGTATATATAGACTAAACATGCAGATTCTAACTGTAAGGAGTACTTATCGTTTGTTCCGGATTTGGGCTTTTCGCTCAGTTGCTTAGCCGGCGCGCAGAGCAGCTGCGCGCCGTTCTCTCGGGCAGATAAATGGTATCGCCGAGGGGGGGTGTAGCTGGCTCTCACGCCCGGGTTAGAGGGGGTGGTTTCACTGTAGGCTCCATGGAGGAGCCTGCCCTGAGTCAATACTTTGCTGCCGATTGCAGCCGTGGGTGTACACCGAGGGTCTGAGTAGAAGCGGCCCAGACGAAACTGAAAGAAAAAAAAAAGGACTCTGCCGACTGCAGGTTCAGTTCTGATTTATCATTTCTATAGCGCTGAAAGGTGTACACAGCACTGTACAATTAACATGTAACAGATGGTCACTGCTCAGAAGAGCTTACAAGCAATAACTTTGTTTCATGTGAAAATAAGGGACATATTTAGGCACCTCCATTTAGGAGAGCAGCCTTTTCTAAATACTGGTCTGAAATGTATAAAGTTAGCTCAATTAAAAAGCATCACTTTTTTGTTTATTTATTTACTCATTCATTTATTTAGGCCGTCCTCCCAAAGGAGCCCAGAACGAGTACATTCATAGTATAAGTAAGACAAACTTTGGTGGGAAAAACAAACTTGGTGTACATAGAGGTATAAATTTCAACTTTTATAGTATAGTTTTAACATACAGATTTGGAAATATAGATTTAGGGCTCCTCTTGAGCAGGCGGAAGTCACGCGCGTTAACCCTGCTAGTGCGGCTTTGTAAAAGGAGCCCTTAGTGGACATAGGGTGTTTCAAATTGAAGCATTTTCCGAAACGACGTAGCCCAAATGGTCCTCAAGGCCTACAACTACCTCGACTTTAGAAAATTATTCAAAACTCACCTATTCCGAGACCAAGACCCTTAATGCCCCTTTTCAATCCTCCCCCTGTTCTGATTTCCTCCCCTCCCCCATCTCCCTCCCCTCCCCCCTACTTCTCTCCTTGCTGTTTGCAACTCTATGATCAATTCGATATGTAACCACTTGTAATCTCTGTCTAACTAATGTGAACCGCCTAGAACTCTTCGGGGTATACAAAAATAAAGTTATTATTATAACATAAGGTAAAATAGCTTTGTCGGTTTGTGCATCATTGAAGTAGGGTGGGTTTTTGGTCCGACGTAAGGGTCAGTCAGGGTTTGTAAAGGGGAAGGTTTTCAAGGCCTTCCTGAACTTCCATAGACTGTTTAAAGATCTGACAGATAATAATAATAATAATAATAATAACTTTATTCTTATATACCGCCAATAATCTTGCGACTTCTAGGCGGTTTACAATGAGGTGAAACTGTACAGACAGCGAATTACAGAGTATAACAGTGAACATCTGATATTAACAACATTAATAATAACAACAGTTTATATATTGCCAGACCGGGAAGTTCCGTGCTATTTACGATGAGTTAGAAAAGTTTCATAAATTGATTGGAACATTCATAGTTTAGAGATTAGAGGTTAACAGTTTGCAAGATCAGATATGGGTGGAATTACGAAGGGGGCTATTGTCCTTATTCGTTACCTATGTAATTCAAGAACAGGTATGTTTTTAGGTGTTTCCTAAATTCACCATAGTTGTTTGTGTGTGTAATTAGTTTTTCTAGGTCTTTGCCCCATAAGGCTGCTTGGTACGATAGAAGTTGTTGATGATGTCTCTTATATCTGCATCCTCTAGCCGGTGGGGAAACGAATTTCAGGTGTGTGCTTCTCTCATGTCTGTTAGTTGGGAATGAGAAGAGGTCTATTATATATTTAGGGGCTAGGCCTGATAATACCTTAAAGCAGAGACATCCTAGCTTGAACTTCGTGCGAGCCTCCATTGGCAGCCAGTGCAGGAGTCGGTAGGAAGGGGTTATGTGATCGGACTTCTTCAACCCGAAGATCAACCTGACTGCTGCGTTTTGGAACAGTTGTAGTCTCTGCATTTGCTTCCGAGAGATTGCCAGATGGGTAATGTTGCAATAATCAAGGTGGCTTAGTATTAGGGATTGTACCAGAATTCTGAATGCTGAGGTGTCGAAGTATGCTCTAATGGACCTAAGTTTCCAGAGAGTATTCCAGATGGGGGGATGATGTGCCATAATCTGAGTATGAAATGGGAATAAGAGCATTTCCGGGCTGTTTCAGATGCGAGTGAGCGACTGGGTGGAATGGGTAGCCGTTTATCTGCTTGGGGTCTCAGTGATCGGTTGGGGACATAAATTTGTACTTTTCATGCTAGGTAGCTTTGTGTCAACTTGTGGAATGTCTTGAAAGCTAGAACCAGGGCTCTAAAGACACATCGTTTTCGGATAGGCAGCCAGTGCATGGATCTTAGTGCAGGGGTGATGTGGTCGTGGAAGCCCAGGTTTTTAAGGAGTCGGATTGCAGCGTTTTGCACGCCTTGGAGACGGCAGACGGTTTTTGCGGGTAAGCCTACTAGTAGCGTGTTGCAATAGTCTAAGCGGGAAAAATCGTTCTCTGAAAAGCAAGCACAGATGCACTTTAGCTGGCGTAGGTAATAGAAACATGAAGACACTAATTTTGATACATAATCTGAGAGCGACAGGGTCGAGTCGAGAATCACTCCCAGGCTGCGGACGTTGTCTTTGGCTGTAAGGGTGTCAGGGATGGGCAGGATGCGTTTAGCTATAGTTTATTGATCTTTACTTCTAAGAGATTCTTTGCATGCCCAAGAAATGCCCAAGCACAGCAGTAGGTTTCATGCAAACATATTTTCCAGAACCCGCTGTACTCTGGCAAAGAGGTGACGGGCCCGAGGCCTCCACTGAATCTCACATGATTTCCCACAAGTGGTCACAAGAGCCGTCAGATGCTTCCAGTGGGCAGAGATGCACTTTCAGCTCTGGAAACATGCCCACGAACATCAAAGCTCAGATCTCTCAGGTCATGAACAAAACTGAGTGCTGTGCTTTGATCTTTCCTGCTTTTGAAAAGGTTTCTGACTGGGTGGGAATTAATAGGCACATTCATAGCTGCCATATGGTGTTCTGAAATTTTAAAAAGAGTTAGAAGTCCCCCAAGAATAAAAGAAACTTCTGTAATAATTATGACCATCTGTGTTACCAATTCAGGTACCTACTGGAAATTAATAGTTTCAGAACAGACATTAATTAAGTACAGGAGCTCCCAACTTAGCTCATTGTATGATGAATTGTGGCTTTTAAATAAAGCTAGTTTTACGCTCATAGGGAGCCAACCGAAATGGGAACAGTAAAAGACCATTCCTAAACTGTCTAATGGGAAAAAAACAAAGAGCCAACAATGGCTAATTGTAGTTGTAACTGTGACCTAATCAGTGGAGAGTGTGGCACAGTGGTTAAAGCTATAGCCTCAACACCCAGAGGTTGTGGGTTCAAACCCACGCTGCTCCTTGTGACCCTGAGCAAGTCACTTAATCCCCCCCGCCATGGACCCAGGTACATTAGATAGATTGGGAGCCCACCAGGACAGACACGGAAAAATACTTGAGTGCCTGAATAAATAAAATAAATGTATTCCTAGTTGCATAGGCGTCAGAATGCTCCATAACATAACATACTGAGGTTCCATACCACCCAGAGTGGTAGAAACCTGGAATGCTCTTTCGGAGTCTGTTATAGGGGAAAACACCCTTCAGGGATTCAAGTTCCTGCTAAACTGGGACGTACGCAGGTGAGGCTGGACTCATTTACAGCACTGGTCTTTGACCTGGAGGCTGCCGCATGATGGACCACTGGTCTGACCCAGCAGCTGCAAACATCAGCTCGGAATCATTGCGGCTTAGACAACATTAGAGGTTCCTGGAGTAGTATCACTTTTTATGGCCCAGCTCGGTTACATGTCCAGCTCTTTTGGAAGCAGAGCTGGGATCGGATGCTTTGAGTGTTCCCTTTGCCAGTCAGCTTCTCAGGACATCCACAATGAATATGTATAAACTTGATTTGCATACACTGTCTCCATTATGTGCATTGTGGGTATCCTGAAAACCTGACTGGGACCGAGTTGAGAAACAGTGTTTTCCAGTGACTCCCCACCCCCATACTAGTTTAGTCATTGCCGTTCTGATTCTGGTTTGGGGACATGGACCAAGGCTCTTTCCAAAACCTTGGTCAATAGATAAATAAAGTAGGGAGGCTGGTTTCTTATGTCTCATAGAAGCTAGGAGGTCAAAATGATTTGAAGTGTCAATACTGTATGGAACTCCTAGAAGAGAGGAACTGTTAGGTAAATTATGTATGAAAAAATCTTTTATATATTTTTTTGTCACATACACTCAGAAATGTGTAATTCAGCCAAAAGCCGAAGCTTCTATAGCCGAACCCACCGCCCCATCACTTCAAAAATTCCATACACGGTGATGGGGTGTTGGTTTCGGCTATAGAAGCTTCGGCTTTTGGCTGAATTACACATTTCTGAGTGTATGTGACAAAAAAATATATAAAAGATTTTTTCATGCATAATTTACCTAACAGTTCCTCTTTTCTAGGAGTTCCATACAGCATTGACACTTCTTTCCAAAACCTTGCCATCATGGAGCCTGAATCTAGCTAGTACATGACCACAACATCTCCCATACCAACAGAGGCTTTGACGCTCCCTCCTCAGCCCCAACCAACCAGTGGCCAGAAGTTCAGAGTGATAAAGACAACAGGCACCGTAGAGGTGTCAAAGAACCCAACTTGCAATGGAGGGTTAAGTGACTTGCCCAGAGTAGCAAGTGGCCACAGAGGGAATTGAACCCAGCTCCCCAAGATCTTAGGCCGCTGCACTACCACTAGGCTATGCCTCCGCTCCACGAGGCAAGGTCCTTTCCTTCCTGGGACTTTGCTCATCTCCTTCTATCATACTATCTATTGCAATTCTAAAAATCATAAAATATAATTAGCTGTTACATTTGATTTCTCAGTTTGTAGCAGGAATGAGAGATACAGGCAATGACTGGGGGGTGGGGGTGACGGAGGTTCTGATCTGAACCCTGAGGAAATGAATATTCCTTGTCCATGGGCTATGACTTGTCTGAAAGGAATGAAGTACTTGGCTTACAAACATCATTGGTCTACACAGCTTCCATTAAAAAAAACCCTCCTTGATTCATGGGGACTTCGGTATGTTGGCAGGATTTCAGATAATTCCTCGAAACTTCATGTATAAAATGGTAGCTGGGCTTTTATTGTTAGTGGAAGACAACACTCAAAAATACCTTTCTTTGGCTTTTGCACATCCCCTGCCTACTCTGTGTATTTTCAAGAGAACCTCTGGCTGGATACCGAAATTAGATTCTTGCACTAAGGCATTAGGAGCTCCAGGTCGGCTCCCCTGATTTCTCTCTTCTGCTGCTTTTAGTCCTAGCTGGATTACACTGCGAGTCACTGATTCTTTTTGGTCATTTCTTAGAATAAAAAGGATTCTAGATACTCCACGCCTTCAAATTTCTTTCCCCAAGTTTGATCAGCTGTTGGGGCTGTTTTTATAATTGAGTGATGTCTGCTGACCTCGTGCATTTGAACCTTTCTTAACCGCCTCTGAAGTCTGGCTGGTGTCTGTCCTTCCAGAAGCACATTACAATTCTGTACTTGTGACAGCACTCATGCCATGAATCAGTAATGTGGGGCCCAAGCCACTAGTCATTACATTCAGTCGCCTGAGGTAGTTGATATATAAACCTTGATTGGCTGGGGGCCGGGGCAAGTAAAGGAATCGAACTGCTGGTGTGTAGGCCAAATTCTGATGTAGAATCATCTGGTTCACAGCCCTCAAATATTCCTCTGAGATCTGGTTGGAGTTATTTATCGAGTTCGGGGGGGCCTCCTCCACTGCTGTTCCTGTAGGAATCTGCTTGTGACCGAGGAGAGCGACCACAGAGTCCCACATTACTGTATGGATGGCTGCTTTGATGCGTAGATCTTGGAGGAGTCGCTTCAGCTTGGCTTCTTGCCCCTCAAGCCTACCATCCACTTTCATACAGAGGAAAACACGGAGCTTGGCTCTCTTCCAAGAGCGCACCGTGGTGAGGACAGAAGCCATCTGGAGTAGGAAGAGGCTGCAGATGTCCACAAGGCTGGTGCTGTCTGGGTACATAAGGTTCGCCGGCCAGACATCAATGTACACTCCTTTGCCACTGTGTCTGAACACCTGAGTTTTGTTGAAGTCAGAAAAGTACCTTGCCAGGACTACATTTTTCAGCATCTTTATGGCATCGGAAATAATGGACACATACTCCCTTGGGGACAGCCGCTTTGGAGATGCTCCCCGTCTCACAGGAGGGAAACTGAACTGTGGAATACGATCGTTGGAGAGGAATCTCTGTGATTCGGAGTTGATGAACGTCAGATCCTCCCCTACGCAGTCTAGAGGAACACGACTGTCATAGAACCCAAGGACAATGGTGTTGGGCCTCATTCCACCTGCAAAACATAGATTTGCATGATATGTAATAAGACATTAAATGTCCCTAAAAATGCAGAACTGGTATTCTAAAGGATTATGAGACCCCTGAAGAAGGTGTGTTGATCGAAACACGGACCGTGTCGGGTCCCATATTTGTGGTCTATTTGTTTGTTTGTTCTTAATAAATCTCGCCTGCATCTTGTACATCTGTCTGCAGTACTTCACTTAACAAAACTGCAATCCTTTCTTGAGATAGTAAATACCTTTGCAGGGAAATCCAAGGAATGATTTAAAGTATTTCTGTTAGCAGAAGCCAACCAGGGAAGGCATAAGCAGAAGGAGGAAAAGGCCTGACAGCATCTGGGAACCTACCAAGGGTAAGGGCAGTTTGGCACTAATAACTAGGACCGCAAAAAGCCCCGGCTGATATGGTGTCACTGAGTCCCGAGGAGACAGGACAGAGGAGAATGGGAACTCACCCAAACCAGAGATAAGGAGCAGCTGCTGGACACCATGCCTCACCGAGTCAGAAAGGGTCAAATTCACAAAAGCTTTGACGTTCAGTACATCTACCAGCTGCAGCCAGGAGTTGTACTGCATCTGGAGGGGGTCTGAAGGCAGCACATCTGGAACAAGAAGAAAATGCTACATGCTAAGCAGGACGCCTGTACTTAGCCATCAGACACAGACAGAAAACGTTCAACTAAGAGATCATTATTAGAACACATCATAATTCTTTTATGGATGCTTTCTTAGCTCTTAATATTGAAAAATGGCTTTTACCATGGTAACTGCCATATGTTTACAATGTCAGTCTCTTTGTGGTACTTCAAGCCTAGTATAATGTAATTTCTATATAAACATTCAATTAGATTATTAATTACACAATGGCACGCTGTGTGTGTGTGCACTAATAGCACAGAAATGCTTTATTAAGAATATTTTAAACCACAAATGCCCACTCTTCTGCAGTACGGGAATTATTTTTATCTAGTTCTGCAAGGGAACCGTGGAGATTGAAGAAGATACCCCTGACCAAGCAGAGAAGGCCACCTTACAAGATGCAGGAACGCTGCGAGTGGCATACATCCTCCTTTTGCCCCCCCTCCCCCCCCAAACTGCAGGGGCTGTCTGGACAGAATTTATACCAACACTTTCCTACATCTGGCTCAACGCAAGCAAGGCGATATTCCAGTTGACGCTGCTAACTACTCTCCCACCTCCTTCTCACATCAAAACTACTTCAGTACGCACATCACCGCCGCTGTCATGACTTTTGTCTCAACCCATGCGCGATTCACTCTAATCTGCTTCCACCCTCTGTATTCTACAGAACCAGTCACAGCAAAGTCTCCAGTGGCCTGTTTATGACCACCTCACCCTCCTTTGACACTGTTGATCACCTTCTACTCCTCTCTAAGTTTCCTTATTTTGTTGATTGATCCAGTGGTGTATCTAGCTCGGTTGCCACCCAGAGTTGAGCATCACCTTGCTCCAGGTGCATCATCGCCCTCCTCCAAGCAGTAAGGGGGTGCATCAAGCAATCGTAGTCGTAGACTACAAACACACAGTGGTCAGCTATGCCAGTCCTCTGTCCCGGGACAGGAAGTTGACATTAGAGAGGGAGGGGCCTCTCATGTTGTAGATTGTGGCTCTGTGATTGCTTGATGCAACCCCTTCCTGCCTGTACCTAGGGTGGACCACACTCATCGCCCTGCCCTGGATTCGAGCTCATAGTGATTTATGTTCAAGTGCACAAGATGTGTCTCTGTCTCTAGAGGCTCACATTCAAAGGATCGATGCTTCTCTCTTTCAGAGGTAGCCTCTTTGCAAAGTCATCAGGGCTGCTGTGTTCCTAAAATTTCATTGCACTCCTAAATTTAGGAGACTAAAGGGTGGATGGTAAAAGGGGCAGACATAGAGCACCTACATTAAGATCACAAGTCTAGGCTATATTAAGAGCGATAGCTTTGAAGCTCCTAAATTTGTGAGTGCAGATTTTTTTTTCATTATTAGGCCCTAAGTTTGTATCTGAGGCAATGGATGGTTACGTAACTTGCCCAAACAGTGGTGATTTCCCTGGTTCTCAAACCACTTCTCTAAAGTCTTCCTGTTTGCCCTGGATCAGTAGCATGGAATGTTGCATTCTTTGGGGTTCCAGAATCTTGCATACTCTGAGATAATGGAATGTTGCTACTCTTTGGGGATTCCGCATGGAATGTTGCACTCTTTGGGGTTCCGGAATCTTGCTTACTCTGAGATAATGGAATGGTGCTACTCTTTGGGAATTCCACATGGAATGTTGCACTCTTTGGGGTTCCGGAATCTTGCTTACTCTGAGATAATGGAATGGTGCTACTCTTTGGGAATTCCACATGGAATGTTGCACTCTTTGGGGTTCCGGAATCTTGCTTACTCTGAGATAATGGAATGTTGCTACTCTTTGGGGATTCCGCATGGAATGTTGCACTCTTTGGGGTTCCGGAATCTTGCTTACTCTGAGATAATGGAATGTTACTACTCTTTGGGGATTTCGCATGGAAAGTTGCACTCTTTGGGGTTCCGGAATCTTGCTTACTCTGAGATAATGGAATGTTGCTACTCTTTGGGGATTCCGCATGGAATGTTGCACTCTTTGGGGTTCCGGAATCTTGCTTACTCTGAGATAATGGAATGTTGCTACTCTTTGGGGATTCCGCATGGAATGTTGCATTCTTTGGGGTTCTGGAATCTTGCGTACTCTGAGATAATGGAATGTTGCTACTCTTTGGGTTTTGGCCAGGTACTAGGGACCTGGATTGGCCTTTGTGAGAACAGGCTACTGGACTTGATGGACTTTTGGTCTGACCCAATAAGGCTATTCTTATGCTCCTCTCGGTCCTCACTTGAACTGATTTATACAATTGCCTAAATTTGTATTTTGTGTATCTTCTGCCTGATCCTTCTCCACCACTATCCCACTATCACTCAGGGTGCTTCAGGGATGTTTCTTGGGCTTTCTTCTTTCTCTTTGATCTCTGCCTATGGCCTTCCGTACCATCTTTACACTGATGACTTCCAGATCACAGTCTCTAAATTTCCTGAGGAATCCAGTTCAAAACCTCAGCCTGTTTTATCTGATTTGCTGTCCTCCTGCCATCTCAAACTTACACAGCCAAGAGAGAATATATTATCTTTCCTCCTAGACCCACTTCCCCCATCCCTCTCTATTTCTGTGGATGTTGGAGTCATCTTCATCTTCTCCCTCCTCCTCAACACATAACCAAAACCCTAATCCACTCTCCCATCATCTGCTTCTCAAGTTATAGGCTTCCTCATTAGCTCCTCCTTTCCATTATTTTCATTAAAACTTACGCCACATGACTTTGCTGTGCACATACTCCGTTGGCCTCTTCTTCACTTTTGCTCACTGTTCAAGCTCCTCCTTCCTCTTCTCTCTCTTTTCAGCTTTCCTCTTGAACTCTACTCACCGAGAGAGTCATCACCTGAGCCCTTCTCCTCTGTGGTCCGTTCCCACCTCTGTGCTGTGCACATCACATAGACATGTGCTCTGGTCTTTTTTGAAGCTGGTTTCAAACTTTAACCCCTGTTTTTCCTGCTCAAAGCCTTGTTGGTTTTAAGTATTACATTACATTAGGGATTTCTATTCTGCCATTACCTTGCGGTTCAAGGCGGATTACAAAAGATTTATCAAGGATATATTACAAAAAGATCTTAGCAAAAAAGATAGCTGGTCATTTTCAAAGATAGAAAGAAATGAGTATGGCTAGTTGTTTTAGGTAGGTGGCTTTAGTGAGAGGCGGTATTTGAAAGTATTTTCTTACTAATTGAAGTTAAAAGTCTCTTTTCTTCTTTATGTTTGCCTTGACTAGAACATGAGCTTTGCTGAGAAGGAACGGTCTCTCGTTTGTATGTCTAGTGGTTCCAACACAAATCAAATAACTCCCACGGTTGTTAAATCCCTAAGTTCAACAGCCTTTAAAGTCTATATTTAATAATATGGAAGAAGTAAATATAGACATTAAAGGTCATTGAACTAAGGGATTTAACAACCGTGGGAGTTATTTGATTTGTGTTGGAGATACTTTTGGACCACGTGGTCAGATTTTATTTTAGCATGTCATAGAAATACTCAGCATTAGTTGTGACTGTTCCCAGGGCTATATTCGGGTTGAGGGAGAAAAATAGCATGGATGGACTGTATGTTTCGATCTTTTCACTTGATTTCCCATTGCCATTTCAACTGCACAAAGGAGCAGGTACAAAACCTACAGATCCATGATCCCCAGAGAAAATATCCACGCATTTTTTTACAGAAAGTTTGGTAGATGCGTGGAATAGTCTCACGGAAGAGGTGGTAGAGACAGAGACTGTGTCTGAATTCAAGAGGGCCTGGGATAGGCACTTGGGATCTCTTAGAGAGAGGAAGAGATAATGGTTACTGCGGATGGGCAGACTGGATGGGCCATTTGGCCTTTAATTTCCATCAGGTTTCTATAACCATAAAGCTCTATGACCTCACAATGCAGGTGTAAAGAGCCTTAGCCTATAGGAAGAGGAGATGCAAATGTTAAGAGCCTTAGCCAAAAGGAAGAGGAGGAGATAGTGGATGCTGTGGATGGGCAGACTGGATGGGCCGTTTAGCCTTTATCTGCCATCATGTTTCTATAACCAAGTAGCTCTATGACCTCACAATGCAGGTGTAAAGAGCCTTAATCTATAGGAAGAGGAGATGCAAATGTTAAGAGCCTTAGCCAATAGGGAGAGGAGGAGATAGTGGATGTTGCAGATGGGCCATTTGGCCTTTATCTGCTGTCATGTTTCTATGTTTCTATCTTGAAAATTAAGTAGCAAATTCATATCCAAGGACTTTGCATCTAGGCGGTAGTCTAGCACGTATCCCTGCAAAGTACAGTATGATCTTACCCAGATCCTCCACTTCCACATGCCCCAGGACAAAGAGCCCACTTTTCTTCAGGTCATTAACAAAGCTTATTAAACGCATACAGGTTCTGGGATTTGAAACCATCAGTAACATCTGCGGACGCCAGAATTTGACGTGGTCCTTTCGAACATCCAACAAAAGGAGGTACTTACGAACCTGAAAGGAAGCAATGTCTCACATGAATACTGACTGCCATTAGACAATTAGTCCTCTTTTTTGGGAGCTTAGTTGAAATGTGTTACATTTCTGACCTTAACCCCCCCCAAAAAAAACAAACCAAAACAAAAAACAGTGAACTTCCACCAAGAGCTAAACACATAGGAGAAAGGACAGTAGTTAGCAATTTAAAAGTAAATTATACTGAAAGAAATATTTTTCAGTATAAGTGAAGTTCTTGAACAAGAGGTCATGGTAGGAGATTCAACAAGAGGTAGACTCAATTGCATCATTAATAAAAATAATAATAATAATAACATTTTATATACCGCAATACCGTTAAGTTCTATGCGGTTTACAATAGATTAAGCGAGGTACAAATTGATTGAATTTAAGAGGGGGGAAGAGGAGAGTTAATAGGACGGGAAATGCGTTGTTGAGGAGAAAGAGATTTCTTCACAGAATGTGCGATGGGTGCATGACGCAGCCTCTGAGCTGGGTGATAGCTGACCTTTGCCTTAGCAGTGAGAGAAGGTGGGTGTATTAGATGCAAGAAATCTAGGAAATATTGTGACGGGTGAACAGTTATCTCCTGTATATTTTATGGCAATACTGTAATGGATAGAAAGTCCTGTAATTTCATGGAGAATTTTGATAGTTCCGTATTCATGGCGGGATTCACCTTTTTGGTGGGCACCAGGCAAACAAGTACATTTGGCCTCCATTGCAATATGGATTCTTTTTGAATTCCCACCTGTCAATGGAGGATAATCCAAAGAATAGCTAGACCTCTGTGAGCAGCTGTGGCCTGACCCCACCTTCTTCTTTCTGCCAGCAAATGACTTACCATGGTAAATATCTGTTGTGGAAGCCATTAGCAAATCTGAGAGGGAACTTCTTAAATATTTGGGCACTGGGCATGGGTCTGGTTTGCTGATGCCATTATCCTGTCCTGTCTATGTTTAAAGAGAATATGTCAGTAGTTCAGTTGGTGGAGAGTTGGCAGGAAAGGAAAGGGGAGCGGCAGAGAAATTCCCCTTGGTTTACCCTCAGAGTTGTGGGAAATTGTTCTGAACATAGAGATTGTAGAAGTCTGCCCGTTCCTGGTCTTATTCCCCAACAACTGGAGCTGGGTCGAAGTCCCTTTCCAGCCCTGATCAGGACATAAATTGTAGAAGTCTGCCCAGCACTGGCCTTATTTCCCAATTATTGGAGTTCAAGGGATAGTGGCTCCCCATATTGGGGAATTGATTAGAGTGGAACAAAGATGGGTTTTGGCCACTTTTCTGAATCAATGGGTAATGACTCCGTATTGATATCATCTGATAGGAACAAAGAAACATGATGGCAGATAAAGGCCAAATGGCCCATCTAGTCTGCCCATTCACAGTAAACATTATCTCTTTCTCTCTCCGAGAGATCTCACGTGCCTATCCCAGGCCCTCTTGAATTCAGACACAGTCCCTGTCTCTACCACCTTTTCCGGGAGACTGTTCCATGCATCTATCACCCTTTCTGTAAAAAAGTATTTCTTTAGATTACTCCGGAGCCTATCATCTCTTAACTTCATCCTATGCCCTCTCATTCCAGAGCTTCCTTTCAAATGAAAGAGACTCGACTCACGCGCATTTACACCACATAGGTATTTAAATGTCTCTATCATATCTCCCCTTTCCATCCTTTCCTCCAAAGAATACATATTGAGATCTTTAAGTCTGTCCCCATACGCCTTATGACAAAGACCATGCACCATTTTAGTAGCCTTCCTCTGGACTGACTCCATCCCTTTTATATCTTTTTGAAGGTGTGGCCTCCAGAATTGTACACAATATTCTAAACGAGGTCTCACGAGAGTCTTATACAGAGACATCAATATCTCCTTTTTCCAACTGACCATACCTCTCCCTATGCAACCTAGCATCCTTCTAGCTTTCGCCATCACCCTTCCACCCTTTATGGCCACCTTAAGATCTTCACATACAATCACACCCAAGTCCCGCTCTTCTGTCGTGCACATAAGTTCTTCACCCCCTAAACTACCGTTCAATCGGGTTTTTGCAGCCCAGATGCATGACCTTGCATTTCTTAGCATTAAATTTTAGCTGCCAAATTTCAGACCATTCTTCAAGCTTCGCCAGGTCTTTCTTCATGTTATTCACACCATCCGGCATGTCTACACTATTTAATATTTTGGTATCATCCGCAAATAGGCAAATCTTGCCCGACAACCCTTCAGCAATATCGTTTATAAAAATGTTAAAAAGAACAGGCCGAAGAACAGAACATTGAGGCACACCACTGGTAGCATCGTTTTCTTCAAAGCAATCTCCATTGATCACTACCCTCTGTCGCCTTCCACTCAACCAATTCTTGACCCATCCTGTCACTTTGGGACCCATCCTGAGGGCACTCAGTTTATTTATTAGACATCTGTGTGGAAATACTGTCAAAGGTTTTGCTAAAATCTAAATACACCACATCTAGTGTGCATCCTCTATCCAATTCTCTGGTCACCCAGTCAATGAAATTGATCAGATTTGTCTGACAAGACCTACCTCTAGTGAATCCATGGTAAATAATTTCTCAGAAATGTCAATTACTTGTGGAAGTTGTGACTGTAGCTACAGAATTAGATGGAAAAAGTCTAAGAAAATGGAGTGAGGGGGTGAGAATGAGCATGTGGAAAACATGGAGAAATTGAGATGGGGAAAGGATACAGTGAGCATAAGAGAAGGGAGGGGAGGGGTTGGTCAAATGAAGCCTACAGTCAGTGCAGAGCAGTGAGCCTATGAAAAAGTTTCAGAGAAGCATTCTAATAAAAAATCAATCAGATACTAGCATCTTATGCCCACACAGTTGGGCAGTAAACAGAGAACAAGGCAACAGTGGGTGAAGCTAGACTTGGACATGCCCACCCAATGAAAGACATTGCACTTATAAAACCCCCAAAAGCAGAAAGCAACAATATTTGATGTCAAAAGCTTAGTACATTCTTCCCTCAGCTCCTCTGCCAGCAGGGGGCAGCATAATAGGTTGACATGATGCAACCTGCTCAACCAGTCAAAACAAAAAATAGCAGGATTAGTAGGGCAGGGGATTCACCCAACCTCCTGAAGGCCCTGACAGTACTGGTTGAATTTGACTAGTAGAATATATGAGTTTTTAATGAATGGGAAATAAAAGAGCTAGATAAGGGGGGGGGGAGGACAACACAGGAGGGGAAAGGGGAAGGAGGGAGAGGCAGGCCACGGTGGAGTTCAGAGGAACTGTTAAGAGGCAAGGAGGGACTCTGAGAATGTTCATTTCAAAAGTCAGCAGAATGGCATGGTTCTAATTTTATTCCTTGCTATGCTGAACTGTTTTTGAATGTGATGGAAAAGATAAGTACAATTGTATACGTAAGAATACAAACACACATACAATTAGAGCACGGCTATGAACTGGCAGCATCTCAAAACCCACAAGTGATTTGTGATCATGGACAAATAGTTTTTGAAAAGAAACAGAAAGACAGATTTCACATTTAAGGTTCTTACTGCCTTCTCTGCCTCGAGGGATAACACACAGACACCTGTCAGCCAGAGAATGCACACAAGTTGTGATAGCAGATATTATGCATTGTACAAACACCCGCGCTCATCATTATACACTCACAAAAGGAGACTAAAGGGACCCAATTTATAATAGAGTTACTTCACACTCAAGCAACATGGAGAATGGGGAACGTTGATGTTCAAAGAGATTCATCTTGACACTAGTGTACGCTAGACTGTGCTGTTTTGAATTAGACTGGAATCAGAAGAGATATAGAATGGCGTGTCTTCGAAAGAGCAGAGACTGAACCAAAATAACCTAGATTTCGCCTGGAATTATGTCGAAAGGTTGATGGTCAGAGAAAGACTTTGAACCCTGTTCTAGTCCCACTTCAGCCACTGACATTCCTTGTCTTCAAGGTCAAATCACCAGCTCTCACTGCCTGACATACCCTCTCGGACCATAAGCATCCTTGGGGAGGGACCTACATTTTCGAAACAAACTATAAAGGATACTTACAGTGTGAATAGAGGGAGGAAGCTTTACCTGGTGGACATGCCGGCACCTGTGCTTAATTTAAGTACAAAATTTGGAGGGTCAGGGCTGATATTCCAGCTCTTTGAAAGAAATCGCACTCCTTCGGATAACATGGCAATGCACACTGGGAAGTTGGTATCTGTCTTGGTATTCACAAGAAGGATTTCTCTTTGTTAAAATTAATGTCTAGAAGTTCATTTTAAAATAAAAGAGGCTTATAAATATGAAAAGATATGTGAAAGTACATTAGAATCTAATATTGATTTTATCACAGCGTCGTAGAGGACGGGTGGGCTTTGTGCGAATACAAAGAGAACCCGGACAGAGGAATTGATAATGGAATAAAGGAGGTCTGAATGTAATTAGTACAGAGGCAAATCATATTCTTACAGCAGGACAGGACACTCGTCAGGGGTACCAAGGTCACAGCTAGCACAGAAGCCAGAGCAGGTAGTGAGGAAGGGAGAGGGAGAGGGAGAACTCAGCAGGATAGGAATGAGAGAGGAATGTCCAGCTGTCAGGGAACATGTCCTGAAGAAGGAATGCCGAAAGCTCTGGGATGCAGGGAGAGGGAGAAAGTCCATCTGGTGAGGAGGGGAGGGGAAGGAGACCTCAGTATACCAGTAAGAGGGCCAGGCTCACATTTAATGCTGAATATATCAGGAACAAGGTTTCCACGTAGGGTTACCATATTTGTGAAGACAAAAGAAGAGGATGAATGACCCCCGCTATGGCTCCACCCACACCCTCACCCTGACCCCAACTCCAAAGCTAAAATATTTCAGTCAATAAATTCATTCACCTTTATTGTCTGAGATTTATTTTTCTGTCAAGTTGGGTTCGATTTCTCTTTTTTCTGCTTTCTTTCTTTCAATTTATATCCCGTCCTCCCAGAAAGCTTTCCTGTCTTCTGCAAATTTTTCTTCAAGCAGTTGCTGTCCGTTGGCTCCTCCCATCATGGTCCAACATTTCTCCCTACCACTGTACAGCATCCCCCCTCTCTTCTGCCCCAGATCCTCTTTTCCCTTCCCCACTCCTGTACAGCATTTTTTCCTCTCTCCTGTCCTCCACCCCCATGTGCAACATCTCCCTCTCTCTCACTGTCCTCCATCTCTCTTCCTCCCATTCCCTCCCTTGCTGTAAAGGCAGCAGGAAAAGAGAGAGAGAGATCCAGGGTGCATCTCTCATACCCCCTCTACAACCACATCCAACATTTCTCCCTCTCTCGTGTGCAGTATCTTTTGCTCCTCCCCACCAGCCCCATGCCCATCATTTCTCCTTTCTATCACCTCTCTCCAGCGCTATGCCACATTTCTCCCTCCCTTCCCTCCACTACCATGTCCAACATTCCTCCCTGTTACATCTCTTTCCATCTGTCCCACCCCGTTTCTACCACAACATCCACTATTTCTCCCTACCTCCCTCATCTCCAACATCATGTTCAATGATTCTCTCTTTCTTCCTTTTCCCTCTTCCTCCATGCAACCCATGCCCAAACATTCTCCCTTTCTCTTCCCTCCCCAACTGGCAGCATCTCTCTTTCCTTTCCTCCCCACCCAGCCCATACAGCATCTCTCTCCCTCTCTTCCCACACTGCTCTAGTCTGTGCAGGATATCTTTCCCTCCCTTCTCACCCACCTGCAGCCCGTGCAGCCTCCGGCAGCATTCCTTCCTACATGCTGCTGGCAGCTGTCCCGGAAGCCTTGAGGGCTTCCCTCTGACACATTTTGCATCAGAGGGAGGTTGTCCCATCCCTTTTATCATTTTCATCATCTTTCTCTGTACCTTTCCTAATTCCACTAAATCTTTTTTGAGATGTGGTGACCAGAATTGCACACAATATTCGAAGTGCGGTCATACCATAGAGCAGGGGTAGGCAATTCCGGTCCTCGAGAGCCACAGGCAGGTCAGGTTTTCAGGATATCCAAACTGAATATTTATGAGATGGATTTGCATGCACTGCCTCCTTGAGATGGAAATCTATCTCATACATATTCATTGCGTATATCCTGAAAACCTGACCTGCCTATGGCTCCCGCTGCCATTGAGTGATCCAAGGCCATTATACCATTTTCATCTTTGTTTTCCATTCCGTTCCTGACAATTCCTAACATTCTATTTGCTTCCTTAGCCACCAAGCAGAGGGTTTCAATGTGTGCTGCACCTTCCCCCATCTCCCTCATTCCTCTCCTTTCTGTCGTATTTTTCCTCTGCCTGATCTCCATGGCCCCCATTCTCCTCCTGCTTCTCACCAACCACAGCCTGGCCCAGGTTCTCTCCACAGTCAACCCCTGTCTTCTCCACGTTCTACAAAAGCACTCTCTCTTCCCCACCTGCCAGCCAGAACACCAGTGCAGTCCCATCAATCATGCCAGGACCCATAGCAACATTAACAGTGACAGCAGCAAAGAATGTGTGAGCACAATGAAGGGAAGTCTCGGCCGTATCCTGCCCCCTGGACTCAACAAAGCCCTGAGGTTCTTGGCTGTTATTACTGCTGGAGCTGCTGCGAGTCCTGGCAAGGCCATAACAACTGTGATAGTACAATAGTATGATCAGCTCGCTGAAGGAGGAGGGGAATACTGGCCAATGGTTGGCAGAAAACCAGTCCAAGAACAGCTAAGAAATCTTGGAGGGAGTTTGCCCCCCCCCTCCCTACGTCCATGTATGATATAGCTACAATTAAATTCATTTGACTGGAGGCTTTTCTAAATCACTCCTAAAAGCGGAGGTGGGGGATAGGGTAATCTACTTATTGACTACTGTAGGGCCAGCAGGTTTCTGAGTAGCTTATTTGATAATGGGGATCCTTGGATGATTCGCCTGGTAGAGGTTCAGCGCCAGGGTGAGGCATTTCAGGACCACTCACCTGGTGGAAAATGAGAGCCTGGCTGATGTAGCCCCAGCTGCTGCTCGGAGAGGTGTAGTGTAAGGCCAGCAGCAAAACCAGCAAGAAGGCAATGCTTGCTGTGGCATAGACAGGGTTAATAAAAAACATCATGAGTCCGCATCCCACAATCCCCAAAACGCATGTGTACCAGGTAAAGTAGCGGAATGCCGGCCTGCAGAAAGAAAGAGAACAAGAAACCGTGACAAAGATTTCAGTCTGTACTTATGTACCATGTGTGTAAGTCATGACTGAGAATAGACTTGATGGGGCCCAGGGCCAAAACTTAGAAGGCAACTCATGCCTTCTTTAGCTCAAAGCAGGCTTGGAGTAGGGTTACCATATGGCTCCAGAACAAAGTAATGGAAGGAAAACCTGGCCTTTTTCTGGAGCCATATGGTAACCCTAGCTTGGAGCCCCAAATCATATGAGGTCCTGGTTGACACCCCTAATGCCAACCCTGGCACAAGCCAGGGCAGGTGAAGGTGGAAGCCAGCTGCGGACACCACTACAATCACGGCAATGATTTGGCAGATTTAGACTGTGGAAGGGTGCAAGAGCCTTAGGAACTGCATTAACAGGACCATTTGTTGAATTTATTGCTTCTCTTTCTGAGGGTACAAAGAGCCCTCTGGCTCTGAAGCAAACTTGCTTGGTGAAGACTCATGGCTCACCTACCTTTTCATGAGGCCGATATTACTACAGCATTATTGGTATGTACGAAGCTTATTCTAAAAGCTTTAATGTTGCATCTTTAGCTGAAATTGTAGACTTGAAAAAATACATCAATGGCTGAATAATAATAGACTAGCACTGAATATCAATAAATCAAATGTGATGTTTTTTCCCTGGAAGGATGATTTAAAACTTAACTTTCCGATTACTATCAAGGGTCTTCCGTTGAAACAAGTATATAACACCAAGATTCTGGGAATTATTTTTGATCACAAACTTTATTTTCATGACCATATCAGTAGTATTGTTAAATCCTCTTTTTTTAGGCTTCGTCAAATTCGTTCTGTTTCTCAATTTCTTTGCGCTAATTCTCTCAATATTCTTATCCACTCTCTTGTTATTTCCAAAATAGACTACTGTAATGCTCTGTTCAACGGAATAGCTCAAAAAGAACTCAAATGTCTACAGATCATTCAAAATACATCCATTAAGCTCATTTTCAAAGCAAAGAAGTTCGACCACGTTACACCTCTTCTTAAGAAAGCCCACTGGCTTCCGGTTGCCCATCGGGTAACATATAAACTATGTCTGCTCACATTTAAATCCCTTCTTTCTAAAACTCCGGCTTTCATCTACAAGTTATTAATTCCTTACACCTCCAATAGAACATTAAGATCCGCTGAACAGCATTTGCTAATGATTCCTTCCCTTAAAATTATTAATACTAGACGACAGTTGATCTTTTCAGTTACGGCCCCCCAAACTTGGAATTCACTCCCTAGCCATTTAAGGGAAGAACACAATATAGAAAAATTTAAAGGTAAACTGAAGAGTTTTCTCTTTAAAGATGCCTTTATAAACTAATCATTTAGTTTTTGAACTACTTTTATCTTTCTTTCTACAATTTTATTGAAGTAATTTTTTTTATCCTCCCTTTCCTTATGTCTCCTCCTTACTTGTCTCTTTAACTTTTATACAAATTGTAATTCCTACCCATCTCCTCCCTTATGTTCCTAGTTTTGTCAAATTTGTTAATAGTTGTGTAAGTCTTAGTTTTTTATTTATTGTATTATCCCCCTTACTTTGTAATTTTATTAACATGTACATCGCTTAGAATTTAGATTAAGCGATTAATCAAATTATTATTAAACTTGAAACTTGACTAGATTCAAGGAGACAGACCGGAAAGGAAGAGGAAAGACAAGAAAAGAATGGGAAGATGGGGAGAACATGAAGGAGATGAAAAAGTGAAAGTGATCAGAGCAAGGACAGAATGTGTGGGGGGAAGGGATGAAGAACCTCTTCACTGATCTACTTTAGCATGTGCTAAACGCTAATGCATCCATGGAATACACTTCTCCTTCCGTATTCGCAGTTTCAGCATTCACGGTTTCGATTATTCACGGTTTTTAGCTTGCATAGAGAAATCACTGATTCCAAGCGTTTACAGAGAAAATCGCTGATTCCCAGCACTTTCTTCACCGCGTTTTGCCTCTCCTTCAGGAACAGACCAGGTCTCCCACCATGTTATTCGCGATTTCACTATATTCACGATGGTTTTTAATAGAAAACAGCGAACAACAGATGAAAAAGTTATTCGGTTTTTCTGTATTTGTGGTTCTGTTAATCCCCTATCACAGCGAATACGGAGGGAGAAGTGTATAATGGACACATTAGCGTTTAATGTGCGCTAAAACGGGTATCGGGCCTTAGTATAAGGACCCCTTTGCGTTCACACAACATTTTATTAACCTGTTATCTGATATTAAAACAGAATTTGCACATCTCTGAGCTGGCAGACCTAGTTGGTGCCTCTCATAATTAGACAATTACAGTATTCCTGATTTGGAGTCTGTCCCCTTATTAAGTGAAAATTGTTCTTATTTAACCAAGCAATTATCCACAGATGACTTTTTTTACTTTTCTATTTTTTTTTTGTTTTTACAATTAGACTGAGCAGATCCTACAATCTAAACCACAGTTTCAAAAATTACCCCAAGAGAGAGAAAAAAAAGTAATCATTTCAAAGAGAACGCAAGGAGGAGGAGAGAAGAGAGATTGCCACTTAAGATGTAATCAATACCTCTCATCTGAGGCGTCAGCAGAAAGACATTTGTGACTACTGACAGGAGTAAGAACGGAGGGAGGGATTTGGTGTTCATAGCTAGGCCTCAATTTCAGCTCCCTTCACACGAGTGAGGCATCTTTTCAAATGTATAAAACTTTAACAAAATTAAGCACAAGTAGACAAGACAAGCAGGAAATGTTACAAAGAAAGAAGACAATGATATCTTTTTATGTCAAACAATTTTTTATTGATGATAATCCAAAACAAGCAGAAATATGCATCAACAGCACACGATAAACCCCCAAAGAGAAGTCCAACAGAACAGAAGAACCGAGGAGAATCATCAAGCTATACATTATCATAGAGAATTCCTCCCCCCCTGTTGAATCCCCCCACCTTCCAATACCCCCTCAAACATGTACTATGATTTGAAAACAACCATCTCACCCTCCCCCCCCCCAACACTCGCAGCCAACCCAACAACCAAGTCCCAGGGAGATGCGGAAGAACGGGATGCGTGACAAATTCTCCAAGTTTATTCAAGGAATGACAAGATTTTAGAATCCCCAAAGAGTAGCAACATTCCATGTTACCGATCTAGAGCAAGCGGTGGCTTCCCCCAAGTCTGTCTCAATAACAGACTATGGACTTTTCCTCCAGGAACTTTGTCCAAACCTTTCTTAAAACTAGCTACGCTCTTACCACAACGCGTTCCAGAGCTTAACTATTCTCCGAGTGAAAAAGCATTTCCTCCTATTGGTTTTTCTCGTATTTCCCTGTAACTTCATCGCGTATCCCCTAATCTTTGTTATTTTTGACGGCGTGAAAAATCGATCCACTCGTACCCGTTCTACTCCACTCAGGATTTTGTAGACTTCAATCCTATCTCCCCTCAGCCGTCTCTTTTCCAAGCTGAAGAGCCCTAACTGCTTTAGTCTTTCCTCATACGAGAGGAGTTCCAGCCCCTTTATCAGAATTATGTGTGTCAGATAAAACATCCCAAGCACTATTGAGAGATATCTGGTCAGGTCTTCTTAATAGAGGGATAACAGTTAACGAACACCTAGTTCTTTACTGGCTTCACTCCCACCAGCTGTACTCACAGACCTCATAGTAGATGACGGCAGATAAAGATCCGAGTGGTCCATCTAGTCTGCCCAACCATACATGCTCCATAAATCGATTTTGTTTAAATGGTCCTTTTTCTTAACTATCCAGTTTCAATTTCTGCAAACAATCTGTGCAGAAGTCTCTTGAATTGCTCTGTTCGGACTTTTGTAGTGGCTTCAGTGACTTGAGACCCCTCTGTCGGAGAAAAGGACGCAGTCCCACGAATCTGGACTGCTGCATCATGGAGAAACTTTGGTGGATCTGTGGAGCCAGCCTACCATGTGCCACCATTCTTTTGACTCGCGGTCCATTCCCCTGGGAGTTTGCTTGCCCGCTGACCTGGTGCAAATGGGGAGGGGCCTGAGGCTCTGATTTGCCCAGGTTGTTTAAGGCTCCTCCCATGGGAAGGACCTTAAACAACTTGGGCCAATCAGAGCTTCAGACCCCTTCCCGGTGCATCCCAAGATGTTGTTAGTGGAGTCTCACAGGGATCTGTCCTTGGACCGACTCTTTTTAACATCTTTGTGAGTGATATTGCGGAAGGACTGTCTGGCAAAATTTATCTTTTTGCGGATGATACCAAGTTCTGTTATAGGGTAGATACTCCAGAGGGTGAGGATAACATGAGGCAGAATCTGGTGAAGCTTGAAGAATGGTCAAGCAATTGGCAACTAAGATTTAATGCTAAAAAATGCAGGGTCATGCACTTGGGTGAAGTACTTCTGTGCACAGAAGAAAAGCAGGACTTGGGGGTAATTGTGTCTGATGATCTCAGGGTGGCAAAGCAGGTAGAAAATGCGATGGTCAAAGCCAGGAAGATGCTTGGGTGCATAAGGAGAGGAATGGCCGTTGTATAAGTCTCTGGTGAAGCCCCATTTGGAATACTGGGTGCAATTTTGGAGACCCCACTTCAAAAAGATATAAAGAAAATGGAGTCGGTCCAGAGGGCTGCAACAAAATTGGTTAGTGGTCTATGTCATAAATCGTATGGGGTCAGATTTAGAGGAAAGATTGGAGAGAGGGGATTTGATAGAGACATGAGGAGGTGAGTCTTTTTCAAATGAAGGAAAACTCTGGAAGGAGATGAAGTTAAGAGGCTCAGGAGTAATCTAAGGAAATACTTCTTTACAGAAAAGGTGGTAGATGTATGGAATAGTCTCCTGGTAGAGATGGCGGAGACAAAAACTGTGTCTGAATTCAAGACCGCGTGGGACAGGCATGTGGGATCTCTTAGTGAAAACAGAAGAAACTGGATGCTGCGGATGGGCAAACTGGATGGGCCATTTGGCCTTTATCTGCCATCATGTTTCTATAACTATAAAGCTCTGTGACCTCACAATGCAAGCGTAAAGAGCCTTAGCCAATAGGAAGAGGATATGCAAATGTCAAGAGCCTTAGCCAATAGGGAGAGGAGGAGATAGTGGATGCTGCAGATGGGCCATTTGGCCTTTATCTGCCATCATGTTTCTATAACCATAAAGCTCTATGACATCACAATGCAGGTAAAGAGCCTTAGCCAATAGGAAGAGGACATACAAATGTTAAGATCCTTAGCCAATAGGGAGAGGAGGAAATAGTGGATGCTGTGGATGGGCAGCCTGGCTGGGCCTTTCGGTCTTTATCTGCCGTCATGTTCTATGTTTCTAAAACACAGAAGGAAGCGATATAATAAGACAAATTCCTTTACTTATGCTTGAATGTGACATGCTGTGATCAAACCTGTCATTTAAACGTTCCTCATGATTGACAGCCTAACTCTTTTGTACGGCTTTCAATCATTGTCACTACCTTCATGTTATCATGAGTTCTCAGGCTGACATCTCCTAATGGGCCATGAGAAGACCAGGAGTGGACACATGGTGGAACGGAGTACGAGGTTTCACTGCAGACAGCTTCCTTCAGAGACAGACATCTGCCAATCAGTACAGCTATAGGTAAGTACAAGCGGGCAAAATGTGTCCTCGTTGTATGTTCTTAACGATTAAATATGAAAACTACCTTATTGTGATATGATGTCATTTGTTTTTTCTTGTTGGGCTTTCTCGGAAGCCTCTTGTTGTATTTTTTATATCTATAAAATCAATAAAATATTTTGAACTAAATATGAAAACTACGTTGGTCTCCTTTACATAGGAAACATAGGCAACAGGTATCGTATCCTGAAATCGCTGGTGTTTAGCCGCCTGTCCATGACTGCACAAAAAGATCCAGCCAAATTTAAAGCCCAGGATGTCTGGCAGCGCAAGCCATGCAAGGAGACTGTAATGGCTGTGATTGCTGAGCTCTGCCAATCAGCGGAAAATAGTTAGCTGGGCCCGGTGAGCAGTTAACAGCTGCAGCCAGAAAATCGCACAGACATTTTCTTTGTCATCTCAGAGCGCACGGGGTCCCTGCATGTAATCAAGACTTGAATATGAGGGTGGTAAATAGCCAGCTTAAACCACCGCTCGGCACAGAAAGGTAGCCACAGACCTGTGGGGAGCTCTCACTCAGTGCGGTATGGAGCCGGGGTAATGTAAGCTTCTTGGCCCCTTCCCGGCACAGTGGGAAATCGGTAATGCAGTCATAATCCTGAGAACTACTAAGTGCTAAGATCCAGCATTATGAACACATAGCAGGGCCACTGCATTTGGGGTCAAAAGTCACTTTATTAATAGCAATTCTGTATTTACAATTATCTTCAGAATTATTCCTCTTCAGACACATTCACGCAGCCCCCACCGGAATACGTGGATTGACAAGGTCATCCATGTAAGAAACAGTAGTAGAGAGATAAAACCTTGATAGCGAATGGTTTTGTGGTCTCGTTTCTAGATCAGCCTGCGTTATGCTTCTGTTCTGGTGAATACTCGGGTCTCCTAGGGTCCCTCAATGCTCCCCACAGTATTAATGAGTATAAGACCACCAGCTGGGAAAGGCAGAGCACGGACAGGCTGGAGAACCACCTCGCAAATCCTTCGCCAAGATTTGGCACCATTGAAGCGCTGGGTATGCACCTGCTTGTGATAAACACACCTGCCGTTGTGGCTCCAGTTACTACAACGTGCCGTGACACGTTTCAGATATGAGCGAGACGTTCTGTGTTGTGGAACAGACCCGCAATATTATCCAGCCCGAGCACTGAGCTGAGATTAAGCTGACCCAAAATGAGGCAGTGTTGTATGAACGAGGTAATATTATCCTCACCTGCTGGAAACAAATGAGCCTGGACTTGGACTGCACGCGTTTCCTGGGAGTCTATTAAATATAGAAGGGGACTTGCTGTGAGAATAAATGCCTGGCTCTAATCCCAAGGGCTGGGGGGACAGGAGGGGCTGGCCACGGAGCTTCATGACTATGGCGGAGTGCAGCGGTTGGCTCCTGCCACTCAACGTACAATAATGCCAGAGAAACACAGTCCTGCTCTTAGCTCATGTCACCTTCTCTCCGCCTGCCATGAGCAGCACAGAACGATGGCAAATTCCTTACAACAGGCTGCCTGACTGGTGCAGCAGCTTCTGCGTTAAGACACAAGCTCTCACTGGGAAGGGTTGCACGTTCTTTTCCTTCCCACACCTTCTAGTTAATATAATTAATGCAATTATTTTACTTTAAGTACTGTATGTACAGTATGTGAACGCTAAGCCCTCTGTAACCCCTAGAGAATAACATGGGGATAAATTTGTCCCTGTCCCCATGGGTTCTCAATATCCCCATCCCATCCCCGTCCCACTCCTGCATGCTCCGCCTTAACCGTACAAACCTTAAACACTTATGATTTTAAAGTGTTTGAGGCTTGTGTAGAGTAGGACAGAGCTTGCAGGAATGGGGCAGGGACAGGACAGGGATAGAGAGATCCTATGGGGACAGGGAAAATGACAGAGGGTAGGGTTAAATGATCATTTTTCTCAATGGAGGAGAGTAAACAGTGGAGTGCCGCAGGGGTCTGTACTGGGACCGGTGCTATTTAACTTATTTATAAATGATCTGGAAATTGGAACGACAAGTGAGGTGATTCAATTTGCAGATGACACTAAACTGTTCAAAGTTGTTAAAAAGCATGCAGATTGTGAAAAATTGCAGGAAATTGAAAGTCTGAGCGTCCAAGTGGCAAACAGTGTCTATCTCAACCTCGGCCTCATCTACACCAGCGTTCTTCAATGCATGGCTTGAGGGTCATTGGCTGGAAACCATCCCGTATCATTCTTTGGCATCTATCTCAACCTCGGACCTTCTACACCAGCATTCTTCAGTGCAAGGCTTGAGGGTCAGTGGTTGGAAACCATCCCGTATCATTCTTTGGCGTCTATCTCAACCTCGGTCCTTCTACACCAGCATTCTTCAATGCAAGGCTTGAGGGTCAGTGGTTGGAAACCATCCTGTGTCGTTCTTTAGTGTCCATCTCAACCTCAGTCCTCCTACAGCAGCATTCTTCAATGCAAGGCTTGAGGGTCAGTGGCTGGAAACCATCCCGTATCATTCTTTGGCGTCTATCTCAACCTCGGTCCTTCTACACCAGCATTCTTCAATGCAAGGCTTGAGGGTCAGTGGTTGGAAACCATCCCGTGTCGTTCTTTAGTGTCTATCTCAACCTTGGTCCTTCTACACCAGCATTCTTCAATCCCATGACATTCTCTTGCATTTTCTAGGTGGAAGCCTCTCCTCCCCCACCTATGGTGACAGGTACATATTTTCAATCCATTATGAGGGAAATCAGACAGAAGACCTCCATGCTCAACAGCCACCACTGTGATCACTTAGAGGGCTTCTCTATTTCATGACACTGCTTGTGACTCCTTGTTTAAACTGTTTGCTTAGCACTCTCTCTTTTTCATGCTTGATATTTTATCCTTTGCTCTGCTCCCTTTATTGTGATTCATGCTAGAAACTGTCAGTCGTTTGCTATCACCAACAAACTCTCAGCCATCCCAGCCTCTTCCTCAGCAATGCAGCTTAATCATAACATCCATTAAGCAGGACCGAGCTTCCACAATTACCATTTCAATCAGCATCCTTCCAACATTAATGCATCTAGAGGAGATGAATTACACTCAGAAAGCTTCATACCCCTGCCAAAGAGAAAGGGGACAGGAAATGGGGATACTGAGAGTGAGAAATGGAAGAAAAGAGAGAAGGGAGAGAAACGGAGGTTTATGGAAAAAAAAAGGCGGTGAGACAGGAAAGAAATGGAGGTTTACAGAGAGAACGAAGGAAGAGAGAGGTCCAGAGGAGTAAGACAGAGAGGTGAATAAAGTCTCGGAGCTTAGGATGGGCATTGTGTACAACCTGTCTGAAAAATTACCATAAAAGCTTATTAGTAAGAAAATAAATAAAACAGCAAGCTACCGCTTAACGCATTTCAGATATGACAAGTGACACCTGAGGATCCATGGATTAGATTTCCAGGAGAGAGGTGTGAAGGTCAAAGGGTCACAAACAATTACATTAAAAGCTCGTTCCGGATAGAAATGCTGAGGATCCATGCTGTGCCTTTTGCGGTGTCTAATATTTTTAACCCTTTTGTGCATCTCTCCCTCCCCCACCTCCATATTCAATGAACAGCTCCATTCAACTCTGACCAGCCTGTGCCTGTCCACTTCTAGGGTTGGCAAGCGAAATAGCCCCAGTTTTATATCACTTAAGATTTGGAAGTTAGGGAGCAGCATTCCACATGCTTCAGTTTCTTTGGAGAAGAACAATAATTTTAAGTTCAATCACTTTTTGTCTGGTCATTTATTTTCTACTTTAAGAACATAACAATTGCCACCGCTGGGTCAGACAGTAGTCCATCGTGCCCAGCAGTCCGCTCACACGGCGGCCCCCCAGGTCTGCGACCTGTAAGTGGTCCTTAACCTAAATTCTTTATTCCCTATTCATTTAGTACCCTCTATCTGTACCCTTCAATCCCCTTCTCCTTCAGGAAGTCATTCAATCCTTTTTTGAAGCCCAATATTGTACTCTGCCCTATCACCTCCACTGGGAGCGCATTCCAGGTGTCCACCACCCTCTGAGTGAAGAAGAACTTCCTAGCATTCGCTTTGAATCTGTCTCCCTTCAATTTTTTGAATGCCCTCTTGTTTTTGTTGGCCCTGTTAGTCTGAAGAATCTGTCCTTCTCCACCTTCTCTATGCCTTTCATGATTTTATAAGTCTCTATCATGTCCTCTCTAAGTCTCCGCTTCTCTGGACCCTCTCGAGTATCGCCATATCCTCGAGAGGGTCCAGAGAAGAGCGACAAGGATGATTAAGGGCATGGAAAACCTTTCATATCCTGAAAGGTTGGAGAAGCTGGGGCTCTTTACCCTAGAGAAGCGGAAACTGAGAGGCGACATGATAGAGACTTATAAAATCATGAAAGGCATAGAGAAGGTGGAGAAGGACAGATTCTTCAGAATAACAGGGCCAACAAAAACAAAAGGGCATTCAGAAAAATTGAAGGGAGACAGATTCAAAACGAATGCTAGGAAGTTCTTTTTCACTCAGAGGGTGGTGGACACCTGGAATGCGCTCCCAGTGGAGGTGATAGGGCAGAGTACAATATTGGGCTTTTGTTGAGCTCAGTCTCTGGTTTTATCTGTCTTCTCTTAACTCTCTTTCTAAGGTCTCCAGTCCATTTGTCACTTCTCTCCTCTATTGTTTCCTTCACCTCCCTCCTTTCAGCTTTTTTTTAATCACTTCAGATTGCCCTTCTTCTTACCATGCACTCCTCAATCTCCCTACCACTTTCAACCCTCTAAAATCATGAGTGACATGGAATGGGAACACTAGAGCAGTGTTTTTCAACCGCTGTTCCGCGGCACACTAGTGTGCCGCGAGATGTTGCCTGGTGTGCCGTACGGTCAGGGCCGCCATCAGGGCAGTACCACCAGTCTAGGGAGAGGGGCGGTCCGCCCCACGTGGACAGGAGAGAGCTGGACGGGGGACCCGCGGAGTTCAATACATCTCGAGCCGCGAGGCTCGTCTTCTGTTCCTGCCTGCCCTGCAGCTAATATATAGCCGATCGCAAGCGTTCCCCGATGTCAGCGCTGACGTCGGAGGGAGGGCTTAAGCAAAGCCTGCCCTCCGACGTCAGCGCTGACTTCGGAGAATACTTCCGTTCGGCTATTTGTGCGCGGCAGGGCAGGCAGGAAGCAGAAGACAAGCCTCGCGGCTTGAGCTTCGTTTTGCTGAGAAAGTTGCAAAGATGGGCTGGGAGGCAAACACGGAACACAAAAGGGGGGAGGGAGTGCGTTTTGGACACAAGGCATGAACTTGGGAGAGAGGAAGGGAGGGAAAGAGATGCTGAGGTGGGGGAGGGAATGGGTTTTTGGACACAGAAGAAATGGACTTGGGAGAGAGGAAGGGAGGGAAAGAGATGCTGAGGTGGGGGAGGGAATGCGTTTTTGGACACAGAAGAAATGGACTTGGGAGAGAGGAAGGGAGGGAAAGAGATGCTGAGGTGGGGGAGGGAATGAGTGTTTGGACACAGAAGGCATGGACTTTGGAGAGAGGAAGGGAGGGAAAGAGATGGTTGTGTACACGGGGAATAGAAGAAAGGAGAATTTTTGGTCATAGGGAGGGAGTGAGGTACAGATAGTGGCATATCAGGGTGGGGGGGGGGCGGTCTGCCCCACCCCGGGTTTACGTCCCAAGGGGGTGCACAGCTGGCCACCCTCCAGTGTTGTCCCTAGGCCGGCAAACTGCGGCTCTTTAGCCACTTGAGTGCCACCGCCGCCAACGGTGTTGTTGGCGGTGGCAGCATTATAAAATACTTTCTTTGTGTTTATTTGATTCCTATTCAAGAGAATTACTTTATATATAGTCAATATAGGCACAGAGTTAAATTTTTTAACATTTTCTAATGGTGGTGTGCCTCGTGATTTTTTTCATGAAACAAGTGTGCCTTTGCCCAAAAAAGGTTGAAAAACACTGCACTAGAGAATGGTGGTATGTCATTGGCTAGCCATTAAGACTTAGCTGGATAGCCACTGAATATTGACATAGCTGGCTACATTTTGTCCGGCCAAAACTAGGCCGGAAATTCAGTGCTGGTGGCCGGATATGGCACTGGCATTGAATTTCTGGTACTGCCACAGATCACAGGAGATCGATGGTGATTTTCCATGGTCTGAATATGAGCCAGTTTATGCCCATCTTACGTTTGTTATGCTATTGCGGTGGTCCCCAGACCTTTTCATGGGCCCTAAAACACCAATACTCCTACTGCTGGTAAAACAGAACAAGTGGGACTACACAAACTACATACAAATAAAATACCATATCTCTATCACATGCAAAACCCTCACCGAATATAAAATAGGGAATCGCAAATTAGAAATATGAAGGCAAAAACAGATTTGGGAACCTCAAGAAGTCAAACTAGACATGTACAACAACATGGGAGAAATCAAACCAGAAATGCGTTTCCTCTTGCACTGGAGTGGAGGATTAGCCTAATGGTTAGTGCAGTGGGCTGAGAGCCTGAGATTTACTTCCCACTGCAGCTCCCTGTGACCCTGGGCAAGTCACTTAACTCTCCATTGTCCCAGGTACAAAAACACTTTTGACTGTGAGCCCACCTGAATATCGTATATAGACTTTTATACCATGCAGTGTATGTTGATCCCAGTTTCTTTCTTCTGCTTTCCTGTCTGTCTCCTCTTGCCAATGGGTGCTGTCCAAGTGTCCATTCTTCACTTCCTCTATCTTCTTTCATTCCCTCTTTCTGAATGTCTAACTGCTCAAATCTCACCCTTTCACTCTTCAGTCCTCCATCTATATTTCACTTACAGCGTAACATGGTAAAAGATGGCAGATAAAGACCTGAACAATCCATCCAATCCATCCAATCAGTCCAATGGCCACAATCATTATCAATTCATGATTAAATCAACAATAAATGTGATATACAACACTTGATCATGGTCTTTCTTTGGCATTCCTGGGACATTGACTGTTGAAGTCTGTCCGGCACTGTCCTTAAGTTCCAACTACGGCAGCTGTTGTTGAAACCCACTCAAGCCTATCCGAATCATAAGAGCATAAGAATTGACGCTGCTGGGTCAGACCAGTGGTCCATCGTGCCAGGCAGACCGCCCCCACGGCGGCCCTTAGATCAAAGACCAGTGCCCTAACTGAGACTAGCCTCACCTGCGTACATTCTGGTTCAGCAGGAACTTGTCTAACTTTGTCTTGAATCCCTAGAGGGTATTTTCCCCTATAACAGCCTCCAAAAGAGCGTTCCAGTTTTCTACCACTCTCTGGGTACAGAAGAACTTCCTTACGTTTGTACGGAATCTATCCCCTTTCAACTTCAGAGAGTGCCCTCTCGTTCTCTCTACCTTGGAGAGGGTGAGCAACCTGTCCTTTATCTTCTAAGTCTATTCCCTTCATTATCTTGAACGTTTCGATCATGTCCCCTCTCAGTCTTCTTTTCAAGGGAGAAGAGGCCCAGTTTCTCTAATCTCTCACTGTATGACAACTTCTCCAGCCCCTTAAGGGACACAAACCATGAAAGTCTGACCAGCACTGTCCTCGATTCCAACTACTGGAGTTGCCATCGATGCCCTATCCAGCCCATCCTAAACTGGATTGACATAAATGGGATAAAGATAGTACAAGTCTGCCGAATACTGGCCTCAGTCCTTCAAAGAGGATTTCTAATTAGAAAAAGTATGGTAGACAAAAAAACTGAAATGGCTGCATGTGTGCTGATGTTAACCAGGCAGAAGATGGTCCTGCCCAGTTAAGCTGAGCTGGCGAATCGATGATATTAAGCGGGACTTAACCGGATAGTGCTACTCAGTGTCGACACTAAGCAGCCCTAACTGTCTAGCCACAACTTAGCCACAACTTAGCTGCTTAGCAGTGATTTTTGGCCTGCCAACTGGCTAAGCAAGCAAATAACATATGAATCGCAGCTACCTTGCGGTCCTATGCGATTTACAAAAGATAAAACCAGCACATTAAGTGTTGAATTTACAAGTCACCGAGATAGCCAGGTACCGGTGTGAACAGCAGCTAACTGGGGGTCTGGTGAACGTCAGGGTTGCTGTTCAGTGCCGGGGCAGGTGCCACTTCCAGCATTGAGTATCCAGGGCTAGTTCAGTCGCTTTGGACCTTTTCGTCGAGGGTGGAGTGTGTGAGGGTGAAATTTATATATTTCTTGCCTATGTGTAAGGTTGGAATGGAAATCGTGCAAGTGGGGGATGGAACTGAACATATCAAATGAGTAAATTTATGTTAAGATATTAATGTGACGCTTCCTGACAGATGGAGGGATTTACCTTTTTGTTTCTGGACAGTACTTTATTTATTTATTTATTTATTATTTTTTTTTTTTTATTTATTTATAATTTTCAATATAATAATCAAGTATAAACTTGTACAGAAAAGCAAAATTTCAAGAGGCAAATAAAATTTTATTTTTTTTATTTATTTTTTAAAATTTCTATTCCGCATATCCTGCAGTTCTATGTGGAGTACAACAGAACATCAAAACAATAAAATCAATTAAGAAATTATAACCGAATTATACGAAACACAAAACAAAACAAAAATGAAACCTATCCCTCCCAGCTCTTGCACTGTTATCACCTCACTTGCTGCTTCATTTAGGGAAAGTGCATACAAACAAAACAGTTTGAAGCTGTTTTCTAAACAGGCTTGTCCAAGACCCAAAGAAAGCTTCTTCCAACCAACAGGGCCTTGTGCAGAGAATATTACCTTGCGATAACTCAGAGGGCACATCGAGACGTAACTTATCCTTGGAGCGTAATCTCCGTGACGGTCGGTGAATATGCAAGAACGACCACACCATCTCAGGACCCTCATCACGCAATAGTTTAAATATTAAATACCCGATTCCCTGTCGCAGCAATTACTGACGTTACGAGAGCGCCACCTGCTGGATGCCGATTACACCCCTGAGGCAGGCTCCAAAGCCGAAACATGGACCGACACAGTGAATGTATGATAGAGACTGTTACATTAATATCTTAATAAATATTTACTCATTTGATCCATCCCCACACTTATACGATTTCTATTGCTTCCTCGTGGGGCTCATTTCCTTGTTTTCTGCATCACTATGTGGGTATATTAAATATTTGTTTGCTTTGTCTTTTTCCTGTTTTGGAAAGTAACTTCTTTCCAGTTTCTCTTCATGAAATGCAAGTTAATAACAACGAAACGTACTGAAATCATATTAACTACAGCAAAAAGGAAACACAGTGAGAGACCAATAAAATAAATCAGGGAATTCTTTCGGGTACAGACTAATGACACCAAATTTAAACAAGCTACTTATTAAGCAGAAAGCATTTTGGAACAGCTTCCCGCCCTCGTTTCCACTCCTATTAGCACGGTGCGAGCATTACAAATGCACAACAGCGTCGCAGGTAGGGAGGCGAGCGGGGAAAGGCTATTATATTCTCTAATTGTTGTTTTTGCTAAAAGATAATTAAAATCCTTTTTACTTTGCACGTCAGAGACCTCGGCAGACAGAGCTGTTACTTCTCAGCCAGACTGACTGTGGCTTGCCAGCATGGGGCAGGTCCCAGCTGTGAAGAGACAGTGATACTCCCTGTGTGACAGTGGAAAGAGGAGTACTACCGCCCCACTCCTGCTCAGAGATAGCTGTGCTACTCATTATTTTCAGCAGGTTACTCCCCCCTCCCCCACTCCCCAAAGCCGTTTTCGCCTGAAAACGCGCATAGCAGCTACTTCTACTCCCAATACTGTTTCAGGGAGTAAGTCTAAAGGTTTTTCCATGTACACAATGGAGGAGAGTGTGGTGCACTGGTTAGAGGTTGTGGGTTCAAATCCTGTGCTCCTCCCTGTGACCTTGGGCAAGCCACTTAATCTTCCACTACCCCAGGTACATTAGAGAAATTGTGAGTCCACTAGGACATAGAGGGAAAATGCTTGAAGTACCTGAATGTAAACCACTTTGAGTCTGCTGCAACACACAACTCTCCAAGTTTATTACACTTCAACAGCCAAATACTACCTAACAGTCAGTCTTGATCCAGTTCGACATCTCAGCTGCCTGTCGCTCCTGCTCCTGAGATTGGATGAACTGGGTATAGAAGGAACAGTCCCTCAGCTGGTTCTCAAAGTTCTTGAAAGGCAAGTCCTACAAGGTTTGGAAGGGTGGCCAAAGATCCCAGAGTTGGATGCCCTCCCACAAGGCTCCCCACTCTCACCCTCCCTGTTCAACTTCTACCTAAGAGCAGTGGGCAACAGTCTCCCCTTCCCTCAGTTACATAGTTTCTCCTACGCAGATGACATTTTCATACTTGGCACAGCCAAAAAATCTCTGGAAGACACTTTACACCTCTTAACAAGCTGCCGTTGAAAGCCTGAGTACCTGGGCCCATAACAGCTTCCTTAAAATCAACAAACAAAAGACCAGGGTGCTCTGGTTCAGCAACTACAGTCTGCTACTTTGCAAGGAACTAGTGATATCAACAGGCGAGACGCTCAAAATAACGACCTCCGCAAAGGTGCTAGGAATTACACCAGATTCCACTCTAACATTCAAAGGCCAGATCGCCTCTCTGGCAAAGAAGTTTTTCTTCAGACTGAGACAACTGAGAGCAATCAGACCGGCCCTGTCCCAAAGCAGCTTTAGGAAGTTGGCGCAAGCCGTCTTATTGCACCACCTAGACTACTGCAACTACAGTACTACAGAGAAAGAACTAAGACGTCTGAAAGTGCTCCAAAATTCTGCAGCAGGGCTGATCTTCCAATCCCACCGCTTTGAGAGGGCTAGCCCACTGCTACATAATCTACACTGGCTACCTGTGAAATGAAGAATTCACTATAAGTTAGATTCACAAGTCCAGCATTCTGGTCACACAACACCTTCCTTAACGCAAGGACCACAAAGCGATTTAAAATACCGTTTCCATCCTCTAAGGAAGAGGATATTTAACTCCACCTACGAGTGATTGAGGCCAACAGCGTGCCTGATTTTAAGGCCAAATGGGATCGACACGTGGGTTCTATTCGCAAAGTAAAGGCAGGGGAGGGTCATTAGGGTCATTAGGGTGGGCAGACTGGATGGGCCTTGGCCCTTATCTGCCGTCGATTTCTATGTTTCTATGTTTCACATATCTGGAACAGTCTACCAGCCTATCTGTGACGCCTACCTACACATTGCCTGTTCAGGAAGAGACTAAAAACTTCTCTCTTCCCCCAGTAGACTCAATCTTCCCAGCCCTCTTCATCCCACAGACTGCCATCCTTTAAACCAGTGGTTCCCAACCCTTTCTTGGAGGACCACCAGGCCAATCGGGTTTTTGGGATAGCCCTAATGAATATGTATGAAGCAGATTTGCATGCCTGTCACCTCAATTATATGCAAATCTCTCTCATGCATATTCATTAGGGCTATCCCAAAAACCCGACTGGCCTGGAGGGTTGGGAACCACTGCCTTAAACTAACCTGGCAATATTAAACTCGCTTACCAATAACACTATACCACAAATGTAACCGCCGCAATGATTCCCTGTTGAAAATTGCGGGTATAAAAAGTTGTATTGTATTGTATTGGTTGTATTGCAGGATCTAGAAACAGGGATGAAGTGCGAGATAATAAAATTCACAGACGACACCAAACTATTTAGTAAAGCTCGGACTAAAGAGGACTGCGAAGAATTACAAAGGGACTTGAACAAACTGAGGGAATGGGCAACAAGATGGCAGATGAAGTTCAACGTTGAGAAATGTAAAGTATTATTTGTGGGAAGCAGAAACCTGAAGTACAGCTATACGATGGGAGGGATGTTATTGAATGAGAGTACCCAAGAAAGGGGCTTGGGGGTAATGGTGGACATGACAATGAAGTCGACGGCACAGTGCGCAGCGGCCGCTAAGAGAACAAATAGAATGCTAGGTATAATCAAGAAGGGTATTACTACCAGAACGAAATAAGTTATCCTGCTGTTGTATCAGGCGATGGTGCGCCCGCATCTGGAGTACTGCATCCAATATTGGTCGCCGTACCTTAAGAAGCATATGGCGTTACTCGAGAGGGTTCAGAGGAGAGCGACACGTCTGATAAAAGGTATGGAAAACCTCTCATACGCTGAGAGATTGGAGAAACTGGGGCTCTTTTCCCTGGAGAAGAGGAGACTTAGAGGGGATATGATAGAGACTTAAAAGATCATGAAGGGCATAGAGAGAGTAGAGAGGGACAGAAAGAGAGAAAGGGAGACAGAGAAATAGAGAGAGAGAAAGGGAGACAGAGAGAGAGAGAAAGATTGGAGAAACTGGGGCTCTTTTCCCTGGAAAAGAGGAGACTTAGAGGGGATATGATAGAGACTTATAAGATCATGAGGGGCATAGAGAGAGTAGAGAGGGACAGATTCTTCAAACTTTCGAAAAATAAGAGAACAAGAGGGCATTCGGAAAAGTTGAAAGGGGACAGATTCAAAACGAATGCTAGGAAGTTCTTCTTTACCCAGTGTGTGGTGGACACCTGGAATGCGCTTCCAGAGGGCGTAATAGGCCAAAGTATGGTACTGGGATTCATGAAAGGAGTGGACAATTTCCTGCTGGAAAAGGGGATAGAGGGGTAGAGATAGAGGATTACTGCACAGGTCCTGGACCTGTTGGGCCGCCGCGTGAGCGGACTGCTGGGCAGGTGGACCTCAGGTCTGACCCAGCAGAGGCATTGCTTATGTTCTTATATTCTTATGCAGTGGTTAGAGCTACAGCCTCTGCACATTGAGGAGGAATGTGAGGGAGTGGCGAAGAGCTTACTGTACCTGAGTTTCACATGCCTTCAGCTATAACTGCAAAAAGCATGAGCTAAATCCAAAATCTCTTATGGTACCGGTGACTCCTCTATGGGAGACAGAGGCGAGAGAACAGGCTATGCAGAGACACCCACAACCTTGTTCTCTGGTATAAAACCAAACATGCATTTTCACTGGATTTTATGGAACTCTGATTCAAGATTCTTCATCAAATTTTAAGGAGTGCAGATACGTTTTCAGAGCCCGCGAGGCACGTCAACTGAATTATTGGGAGCTGTAAAAGCCATTTCACTCCAAGCAACAAGGACGGGAACATGTTCCAGTGCTGTTCCAGGGGAGAGCTGAACAGCAAACTAAAACCCTGTAATTTAATTACTGGGAACCCCAGCAGCCACACAGACACATCATAACGGCTTCCTGTGAGACCTGGCGGGAGCCATAAACCTGGCTCTTGCACACAGATAATTCTCTGCAAAGCCCTTCTCCGACTCGCACATTGAGCATTTAGGATTAATGATTTTATCAACTGCAGTGCAGGGGTTTGTCACATCCGTGCTTCGGAACATTTAAGCATTTGAAAACGCAGTGGCAGTGCAGACTTACTCAGCCTTTAAAGAAAAGTTAAGAAAGCTGTTAGGAATAAGAACATAAGAATAGCCTTACTGGGTCAGACCAATGGCCCATCAAGCCCATTCTAACGGTGGCCAATCCAGGTCACTAGTACCTGGCCAAAACTCAAGGAGTAGCAATATTCCATGCTACTGTTCCAGGGCAAGCAGTGGCTTCCCTCGTGTCTTTATCAATGACAGACTATGGACTTTTCCTCCAGGAATTTGTCCAAACAGTTCTTAAAACCAGCTACACTATCTGCTCTTACCACAATCTCTGGCAACGCGTTCCAGAGCTTAACTATTCTCTGAGTGAAAAAAAAAATGTCCTCCTATTGGTTTAAAAAAGTATTTCCCTGTAACTGTGGTTCTGCCTTACATCACTAAGTAATGTGAGAAATTGAAACATGGGCACATGACACTTTTTCACTGAACTAGTACAAAACATTTCCTCACTGGCTTTCGGGGTCTGTCTGCTATTCCTTTACGCACAAGTAAATGAGCAGCTCAAGGCTAAAAGATTCAATTTAATAACAAGATATCACTTTATATTTTTTACTGACCTTTATTTCAATACATTCATGTGGCCCTATAGAAATTGGACTGCTTTGCCCACGCTCTCATGATGGAGAATATAGTGCTCATTTCAAATCTGCCTTAGGCGTCTGATCCTGTCAGCTGGGCACAGATCCCAGCACCGCCGAGGACCCTTGAGGGGGGGGGGGGGGCACTTTCTCATGTTACAAGAGAATTGTCAAACAAGGGTCTGTCAAAGTCAGACATTGGAAACCTGACAAAGCCTAACAAAGAGGTCTAGTCCCCGTAAAAGGGCGCACTTTCCAAGTTTAGCCGAACCGCTCAAACCCTGTGGAAAATCAGTTACACTACTAGCCTTGACTTCATCCTCTGGTACTGACTTAAAGAAATACGTTCTCAGATTGGTTTTAAAACACTTGGCATCTACTTTCCTAGTAATGAACTCTTCCACCTCACATGGACTTCTCTCATATTTCCCTCAGTTAAGAAGAGCCTCTTCTCATAGGGTGGCCACTTCGTTCCCTTTATCACTTTGATTGCTCCTCTCTGTATCTTAGAGACGTGGAGAGGCATGATAAAAAAAAAAGCATCTAAGTCCGTTTTGGGCCTAGGGCACTAGTTGCCCAAAGTTGGCAGCGCCCAAAGTCCATTCTCGAAAAAAATACGTCCAAAAATTTTTTCCCCCGAAAATCGTCTACTTCTGCGTCCGGCCATTTGATCATTCCGACTGCTAGTACGTCTGTCTTTATACCACATTCTCATTCAAAAAATCGCCCAAGTTCCAAATGCCTAGAACAAGACCTTTTGGACGTGGGAGGGGCCAGCAAAGTCATGGACTGGCCACCCAGAGCAGTGGGGCACCTTAAGCGTCACATAAAGGGTGCCACATAAACATCTCACCACAACTCCCTTGCAGGTCATGGTGAGCCCCCTAAAACCTACTATACCCACCTGTCTACAACTCCAATAGCCCTTATGGCGGCAGGTGCCACCTAAATGGCAGTACGGTAGGGTTTTGGGGGGGGGGTTTGGTGGACCCACATTTTCCACCATGAATGTAGTGGTTAGAGTGGCTTATGGGCCTGGGTCCTCCTCTCTATGGTTCACTAGCGCACCCCCCCCCCCCCCCCAGACTACTTAAGCCACCTCTGTGCAGCTCCACTAGGCTTTCCTATGCCAGGTGCTGATGTTCTGGAGGCAGGTATATAGGTTTTTATTCTGATTTGTATGGCGGCGGGGGGGGGGGGGGCGGTGGTCAGTGATTACTGGGGGGAGTATGTAGGGGTCTATACTTTGTGTCTGCAGTGGCTATCTAGTCACTTTGGATACCTTCTGGACAGTTAGGGAAAATGCTTGAGTGCCTGAATAATTTGTAATCCGCACAGAATTGTAGGAAATGCGGAATATAAATTATTTTTAAAAAGAAGCGGCTTGCTGCTCTGTGGAGTATCCCCAGTTTGATGCCCAGATTCTTCTTCTAGCTCTAGCCAAGAAAACAGTGGCAGCAGCATCCACAGCTCCTGAATTGAAGGAGCCATGGTCACTGTTGCAAGTGACTGGATCTAGAGCCCATCCTCACACCCTCGGCTGCCATATCCAAATCAAAACAGGAAGTAGGTCTAACTAAATAAATGAAGGCTTGCGGTGCCAGAATCCAAACACGGATTCCAGCTAAGTTAGAAGAAAAGAGATGAGAAACCCCTTTGGGTCACCTTGCAATGGACTGCCTCTGACAGCGCGTGCTCTGAATGCACAGCAGCGATTTCCTGGCTCTGATGTCACAATTTAAGGGCTGCCCGGGACGGGCTTCTGTGCCAGGGATGTGTCTTGTTTTCTCTCTCCATTTAATTACCACTAATGTAACTGTAGTGTTAAAATAAAAAACAACCCAAAAAACTAAAGCCTTGGCAAACTGCCTTCCAAAAGAGATCAGTCAGTTTCATAAATTTTGCATAAACAGTTAATTTTATTGTTTTTTTCTTGGCCTTCTGTAAAGAAAAGAAAGGCAGAGGGTATTCGTTCAAGGGCACACACTTTGCAAGCTCTCTCTGCACTTAACACAGGCACTGACACACGTTAAAAATGGGTTTGGTGTTCAGAAGTGTTTTTTTTTAAAAAACTTCAAATGCCAACCGCTTTCAGGGCAGCTCTGAGGGTCACCAAGATCAGTCGATCAAATTGCCCAGGTCTACCTGCTCTGACCCATTTCCCAATTCATGGCTCTAAAAACGAAACCTGGGGAATTCAGAGGCTAATCTGTACAGAGCAGTCATAACCCCGACTACCTTAATGACACTAGATCGGCCATTTTGAGCTTTATCTGCCATCTTACTGCCGTGTAATGCAGCAGACCCTAGATATTGTGCTCAGCTCAGGCCTTTAGAAGGCTCATTTATTTCTTTTCAACTCAATGGATGTTGGAAAGAAACTATACATAAGGGGTCCATCTTTCTGGGAAAAATAAAGTGGGGGGTTTTTAGAACAGGACCAAATCTGAAGCGAGGGAAAACTAATGAAAACACCACCAGGGTCAAGAATGAGTCCATTAAGTTCAGGGGTTTCAGAGAAACAGAGACCTCCAAAATATGTCCCAATGAATTTCTGTGGGAGAAGTGGTTCCAGCTACTGCAGTGAAAAATACTTATAAATTGACTCACGGCATCTAGGAAATCGCTCCTTTCACTGGTTGGCAGCGACATTTACAACAGGGGATTCGGTAAATGAGCTGAGCATCAACATAGCACCTGCCATCTCCACAAAAACAACAACAGGGATTCAACAGCCCCAACACAAGACCTCCCACGCCAACGAAAACCTCAGCAGAGAAGTGGGACCCAATGACCCCCAAACACCTTCCATCCCCCCAAAATACCAGCCATCCTCTTTCTCTCTCTAAACTGTACCCAACAGTTTTTTCTTCTCCCTCCCTCCCTCGTCTCCTATTCCTTATCCTGCTGTCCATGTACCTCCTCCCTTTGCTCCTCCCCATTCCACTACCTTCTCTTCCTGTTGTAATACCCTCTTCTCTTCCTATCCTGAGGCTTCTATCCCCCCTTGAACCCTAAACTTCCCTCAGTCTGCCCACCCCTCCATCCCCTCCTTTTAACCTACATTCCCTTCTCCTTTCTATTGTATCCAACCTTAACCCCCATCTCTCTTCTCCTCTTGCCAAACTCTTATTCACATCCCATTCCTTTTCTCTTATCAGTCCAAGACCCAACCCACTGTCCCCACCTCTTAAATCTTTCTCCTCTTGCATTCTAATCTATACTCTCTGCCTCCTACCTGATCAAGCCAAAAAAAGGGCATTTGACTTAATAGGTCTCTCTTCTCCTATCTCAACCTCTTTTCATTCTTTCAATGACATGTGGGGATCTCGGGGGATGGGGGGAAGAGTCAAAGGCTATAAGGCCAGGTTGCCTAGGCTTGTTTAGGTCTGCCCCATTTTAAAATGGCGTTCTTTTTCACTAGTTACATACAGTATTTGTAAACCGCTTGGACCTGTCATATGAACATAAAACATACTGGTACTGCCTGATTCGCTGATTCGAATTGGTTCACCTTAAAAAAATTTTTTTAAAAAAATTGGCTTTCTCCTGGCCTTCCCCGCTGGAGCCTTCCCTTTGCTGCATCACTGACAACGAGCGTGAGCTAAGGCCTAACAGAGAGAGGAAAAGTCTTATTTTTTATACACTACGGCGTTGGCATGGGGCTAGAGAGGGCAAAGGGGACTGGGATGGGTGAAGAGGCTACAAAATAAATCTGCCAGGATGTTTGAAAAAAAACAAAAAAACTCCAAATGCCATATTGGGCGGGAAAAATGAATTGAATTGGACCGAAAAATCAATTCAATAGGCCAAATCGAATCAAATCAAAAAATTTCCCTGAATCGGGTACCACTAATACATACCCATAGTCCACCCTAACCCCTACTCCCTTCCATTTCAAACCCTGTCTGCCTCCAACAAAATAACTACAGGATTCAGTGCCCAAATGCCACATTGAGGGCTTGGGGTGGGGGTGGGGGGGCTGGATTTCATTGTTTTATCTTTTTGACTTGTGACTGGTTTTCCATGACTTTTTACCAGTTTATTAATTTTGGTGATGGGTTTAAAAATTGTAACCTTTGCCTTCTTCCTCCCACCCTCCTTCTTCATCCCGTTTATGCTCCTTCCAGTACCTGAAGTTTGGGGCCGATGCCCACTCCAGGGCCAGGCAAGCGAGGTTCACCGTGGCGTACACCAGCAGGAAAAAGATGGTCACGATAGTGGCGATGGTGTTCAGCTTCCCGGAGAAGAGCACCAGCTGCAGGGAAACAAGGCCTGTCACACACTTGCAGGTTTCACAACAGGGTTTGGTCAGGGCTTTGTGGGGTGAAAGAATTTGCCAGTTAAATAGATGGCAAGGCAGATCTTTTCAGTACTTGAATGCGTAAAGACATTCTACACTCTACAGGTCAGGGTCATTGGAACAAACTGCCTGGTGAACTCAGATTTACACTGGCTGATATGGCTCTTAGAAGGGCACTGAAGTAGACTTACCAGACTTCCCCAGACAGCTTTTCAAAACCCGGCACATCGGGAGCAGCGCAGAGCATTCAATGCACTGGCCTGCACTACAAAACACTTTCAAGGTTTTGTAAAAAGTGTGCGTAGGGGGGGGGGGGGGAGGAGGTGTTAATGTGGACAAATGCAAGTGATGCACAAAGGGGAGAATAATCCTAAATCATAGTTTCCAGATGGGAGGGTCCACCTTGGGAGCAGCACCCTAGTATCACTCTACGGTATAACCTCACTTTGAGTATTGCATCTCTCAAAAAAGACATAGCGGAATTAGAAAAAATGAAAAGAAAGGCAACCAAAATGATAGAGGGGATGGAACTCCTCATATAAGCCGAGGTTTAAAAGGGCTCTTCAGCTTGGGAGTTATGGTTGAGGTCTAACAAATCCTGAGTGGTTTAGAATGCATAAAAGTGAACTGATTTTTTATTCTACCACAAAACACACTCAGTGAGGTTACTGTGAAATACTTTTAAAACCAATAGGAGGAAATATTTTTTTCACTCCGGAACTCATTGCCAGAGGTTGTGGTAAGAGTGGTTAATGTAGCTGGTTTAAAAAAGATTTGGCCAAGTTCCTGGAGGAAAAGTCCATAGTCTGCTATTGAGACAAACATGGGGGAAGCCACTGCTTGCCCTGGGATCGGTAGCATGGAATGTTGCTACTATTTGGGTTTTAGCCAGGTACTTGTGAACTGGATTGGCCACAGCTGGAAACAGGATAATGGGCTAGATGGACCACTGGTCTGACCCAGTAGGGCTATTCTTATGTGGGCCAAGTATAGGACAATCAAGCCATTGTGACATCACTGCTGAGGTTGGCTCTTAGGCATTGGTGGAAAGAGGTCTTATGACATCACAATCTCAGCTCCGGAATGTTGCTGCTCTTTGGGTTTCTGCCATTGTGACATCACTGCTGAGGTTGGCTCTTAGGCATTGGTGGAAAGAGATCTTATGACATCACAATCTCAGCTCCGGAATGTTGCTGCTCTTTGGGTTTCTGCCATTGTGACATCACTGCTGAGGTGGCTCTTAGGCATTGGTGGAATGAGGCATTATGACATCACAGTCTCAGCTCCGGAATGTTGCTACTCTTTGGGTTTCTGTCTGGTACTTGGGACCTGGGCTTGATGGACCTTCGATCTGACCCAGTAAGGCTCTTCTTATGTACTGCTCCTGCTTATTAGCTTCAGTTTTCCATGGGCAGAATGGTTCTTATGAAATGCCACTGCCCAGATCAATCTGGGGAATAACTTTTCAGCAGATGGCTGGAATTAAAACAGTTATTTGCTGTTTAGCCTTTAGCTTGCCATGGGCTAGAATGGCCAACTCATTAACGTTCATCTTATCTGACTGCGCAATGAATGCAACTATACATCACATCCTGGCTATATTATTAAAAAGGCAGACAGAGAATTCTTATATGCATTGGACATACACTGTGCTCAGGTACAGTCTGCCTCTGCCCCTGCCCCAGAGAGCTTCCAGTGTAAGTGGGTATTTGAGGCAGAAATGCCAAGTTACCGAGTTTCAGGATGACGATTTTGGAAGAGTCCCTCAAGGTGCATTATGGGACTTGCAGCAGCAATTTCAATGGTCAGGTTCAGGCATTCAATTGAAATCTCCATCCTGAAACTGGATAACTTGTCATCTCTGAGTGCCAGTGGCAGAAGGGGCGTGTGAGCCCTGGCTTAGGCCACTTTGTCTTCCTTTCTCTGTAGCCTGTCATTTGGCAGGTGCTGGATCCCTGACACTATGTCCCTTGGTTTCTGGCTCAGGTCACAAAACGAAATCTCGGTAAATTGTAGAACCTGAGTCATCCATCAGAATAAAGCTTCCAAATCACATTTGCTGACATTCTGTCTGCTGAGCTTTCCCTGGTGGGACAAAAAGGGCCTACCCCCCCTCCCCAAGCTTTTACGGGCACTCCTCAGCCTTACAGCGTGTCCAGGGCCTCTGCAAACATGGAACACAATCATGAACCATCAAGCTCTTGTCAGAGGATTTTCACTGCTAGTAAACTTTCACAAGGGGCTTTGCTCACTTCTAGCCACTGGATGACGCTGTTAGTAATTAAACAAGGGGATACTGGAAGACCCTGAGAGCATCTCCGTGCTGTACCCTGTGAAGAAGCTCCATTATAATCAGTGGCATAGTAAGGGGAGAGCGGGGGGGGGGCAGTCCCCCCGGGCACAGTCTGGGATAGGGAGGAGGGAGGTACCTGTCCTCCCTCTCTGCCCCTCCCCCTTCCACTGCAGCGTGACACTTCCCTTCTCGCATACCTCTGTAATGTTCCTGGTGTGAGCAGCAGCAACCCCCAACCTACTGTCACGCCAGCATCGGCTCTTCCTCTGACATCATTTCCTGGACTCACGCCTAGGAAGTGACTTCAAAGGAAGAGCTGACAGGAGCGTGGGGGTTCCTGCTCGCACCAGGAATGTTACAGAGGTACGGGGGAAGTGAAATGGCACTCATGCGGCAGGAGGGGGCGGGGACTGAGAAGAGGGTGGAGGAGGGGCGCCTCTCACCCTCACTATGCCGCTGCCTGCACTATAAAGTCACCAGGAATCTGAAATTAGTCATTAACAGGAAAATGAAAAGGCCCTAAAAGTTGAGTCTATGCTACGAATGAATGATTTCTCTCACTTGGGGCAAGAAGACGGGAAGGGGTAAAACACGGACCTGACGGACCTCGCGGATCTAAACCCGCACGTCCTTAAAAATCTGAGGTCCGTGCCGCTTGTAGTTAGTTTCTGGCTCTGACAGACCTCGGTGACAATTTAGCGCTGACGGATCCGTCTCAGCATAGGGAGGGGAAAGTATTAGGATCCGTCAGCGCTACATTGCCACTGAGGTCTGTCAGAGCCAGAAACTAACTACAAGCGGCACGGACCTCAGATTTTTAAGGATGTACGGGTTTAGATCTGCGAGGTCCGTGAGATCCGTGTTTTACCCCTTCCCCAAGAAGACTTTCCTTGGGCTAATTCGGACTCCAGAGTTTCTCTCTTTTGGGGCTGGATGAAACCATAAACACAAAGGCTACCTGGAAGTGATTTGTCTTCCCCTACCTCCCCAAAATGGCAAATGAATCCCTCACTCCCAGATAAAAGCCAAGGGGGGGGTGTATGTGAAGGTGGGTCTGTGTCTGTTCCTCTAATCTCTGGCTCAAATGGACATCAGAACCCCAGAATTCCCCTAAGATTTTCTCTAAGCATGCCTGCGTGGATTAGCAAAAGCTGTCATGCAGGACAGCGGGGGTGAGGAAGAGGAGGGTGGTGGAAGGAGAGTGAATGTTTCTGTAGGTGTGGGGGACAGAGCGAGATTAGCCATGCTGTGCCAGGTGTCTGTTGTCATTCTTTGCAAACTCCTCACTGATGACCCAAAATGTCACAGCCGCAGATTTAAGCAACTCTGAAACATCAATTTCCACAGCAGAAGCCCCACAGTAATTACAGGCAACCTCAATAAGTCATCTGGAGAAAAAAAAGCCCCAGCATCATAATTAAGCAGATTATTTTTCTCTTTAAACACTTCGTATCAGGGACTGAAGTTTCAGAATACACCCACAGCACTAATAGCTAAAGATTAAGAGATTCACATTTCATGCTAACACATCCTCTAAGCACTGGAGGTAGCCAGAGGCTGGATCAGCTGCCCCGCTTCCTCCATGGTTTATTAATCTCTGTGTTACCCCTCTAATATAAGGAAACTTTCAAATAAAACATAAAATGTTAACAAGTGGGTAAAGCATGGCTCTACCGAAGTCAATCGAGAAGGAGTTTGCTAAGAAATGCAAGATCATGCATTTGGGCTGCAAAAACCAGAGGGAACGGTACAGTTTAGGGGGTGAAGAACTTATGTGCATGACAGAATAGCGGGACTTGGGTATGATTGTATGTGATGATCTTAAGGTGGCCAAACAGGTTGAAAAGGTGATGGCGAAATCTAGAAGGATGCTAGGTTGCGTAGGGAGAGGTATGGCCAGTAGGAAAAAGGAGGTACTGATGCCCCTGTAGAAGACTCTGATGAGACCTCATTTAGAATACTGTGTACAATTTTGGAGACCAGACCTTCAAAAAGATTGATAAAGGATGGGGTCGGTCCAGAGGAAGGCTACTAAAATGGTGCGTGGTCTTCGTCATGAGGTGCCGTGATTTTTCCTGAATCCCGATATTCCATCTCTCTTTCCAGATTAAACCACAGTGTCTTCTCTTTAGTCCTAAAACTCTGTTGCTTTAATAATAATTTTAACATGTAACACACCTTCTTCATCCTGAACAGATTGTAGCCTGGTAAAACTAGGCTCATGGTGACCTTAGAGCGGACCTGCGTGGTCCGTCCAGTCTGCCCAATATAGAATAGAAGGAAGCAAACCAAACCACAGCTCCGTGCTTCTTTGCCCCACTAAAATACAAAGGAAACGAATAAATTGTTCCGAGATATTACTTCTTCTTCAGAATATTGGTTAGATTCACCCTGCTCAGGTTTAACCAGGAAGTTGCTGCGGTTTTTTTAGATGGCCAAGGAATACAAAACCCATTTTCTTCATACCTCTCTCAAAAACTTATAGAATGGTTCCATAGGGAAAAAATTCAGTAATCTCAAGTTCAGCTCCAGCTCCAGCTCCAGCTCCAGCTCCAGCTCCAGCTCCAGCTCCGTAGCCTCTACCTTTGTTTTTAAAGTTGACACATTCTCCTCCAATTTTTTTTTTTTTGTTGTAATGTTTCTTTATTGAGCAAACCAGCAAACACATAACAGAGCATCGTGCAGGAACAGTCTGCATTCCAGCGAAAAACACCCTATCGGGTACAGACAGAGCAAAATATGACATCTCACAGAAGATCAGATGCTCCAACACAGGATGTGCTCAATACAATTTTCCATATAACCCCCTCTAAAAACCCCCCCCAAAACCCCCCCAAAACAGAACTGAACGCCCCAATACCAATACACACAGTGTGATGCATCAAAAACACCAAATGCAACCCCCCCACCCCCCCCCCCCCCACCCACCCTACTCCTGACCTGTGATATACTGAAATGAAGAAGAGTAGAAAATACAGTAAGGACCAGAGAGAGATCGAAAAGAGACACATAAGAATGAGGAGGACTAGGTCCAGAGAGCTGAAGAGGACCAACAAGAAAGAAAGAAAGAAAGAAAGAAAGATAGAAAGAAAGAAAGGAATCTCTAGATAGAATCCACGGTAAGAGGTGCCTTAAGAGAGAAAATCCTGAAGAGGACATAAGACCTCAACATAAGCTAACAGTTCAAGAGAAGACTCCGCTCACGATGGGGAAGGGTCAGCCAATATGCCTCCCAGATGTCCTGAAAGCGAGACCACTTGCACTCATCTCGAGTGCCCGCAGCCCGTCTCTCCAAAAGGGCCAAGTCATACAAGGACCCCTGCCATCGAGAAAAAGAGGGAGCATGTGGCTCTCTCCAAAAAGTCAAGATGGCTTTCTTGGCCAACAAAAGGGCCTTAGATAGCAATTGACGCTGCCCAACAGTGCACCCAGGAAACTCCGCCGCTTGGTAAAACAGAGCACCAGGGGGAGTACATTTCGGGATCCCAGGAACCAAGGAGGACACATATGTCCAGACTCTCTGCCAAAAAGCTCTCACAGAGGGGCACTCCCAAAACATATGCCCCAGGGAAGCAGGATTAATAGGACATTTCGGACACCCCGCATGATCAGCGATACCAGCCCGATGTGCTCTGTGGGGAGAAATAAAAGCTCTGTGAAGGAATTTATATTCTTGTTCCCTATGTAACATGTTGCTGGAGATGGTGCGTATATAGACAAAGCATCCGGAGATCAATTCAGACGGAACTACGCAACCCAAGTCTGCACTCCACGCCCCTGCTAGCCACTCAGCTCGTTCGGTCTGTACAGGGGGACCCAGGGCAGTAACATAATACCGAAGACGTGGAGCCGCATCCTCCCCCAATGCCAAACACCTCCCAAGATCTCGTGCCACCGATCCGCTCAGTCGATCCCCAGAGAAGCTAAGAACATAATGCCGGAGCTGGAGGTAGCCGAAAACGTCCACCCTATCCAGCCCATAAAGCGACCCCAATTCGGCAGAGGAAAGAAGACTACCCCCATCAGAGAGAACATCCCCCAGTCTACGAATTCCATGCGCATGCCAAATCCGAAATACCTTGCTGTCCATGCCCGGTTTAAAATGCAAATTACCCACCAGCGGGAGTAGTGGGGTGATAGTATAGTGGATGCCCAGATGTTTACACAGTAATTTCCATATATGTCTCATATAAGCCCACACAATATGTCCCCTGACGTCAGAATCCAACTGGGCAGCAGGAGCATGCAGTAAAAACAACCCAGACATAGGATGTAAAAAATCCCTATCCACTGAAAACATTAAAAAAGAGGAACTCTCCATACACCAGTCCCGAATCAGTCTCGTCCCACATGCCAGATTATAGGAACGAATATCCAGCAATCCAAAGCCTCCCTGTGACTCAGGCAACATCAGAATACGAAGAGAGATCCTAGGTCGACGCCCACCCCACAGAAAAGTCCTCAGAGCCCCATACACCTGAGCTAGATCCCCCGCTCGCAACCACAGCGGAAGAGTTTGAAACAGATAAAGCCATCGAGGGACTATCATCATATTGTACAAAAATATACGCCCCGCAAGAGATACTGGTAAATCCCCCCACAATCTAAGGAGCTCCACCGTTTTCCGGAGTAGGGGCTTCACATTGATCTCATAGAGTCTAGTAAGAGAAGATGGTATCAGAACCCCTAGATATTTTACCTGCTGTGGTGCTTCCCGGAGCGGGAAATCAGCCCATGCATGTGAGATACTAATATGGATAGGAAGCGCCTCCGATTTGGACACATTAAGTTTGAGGCCCGAGAGTACCCCAAACTGATGAAACAGCTCCAGCAGACTAGAGAGACTTGAAACTGGGTCAGTCAACATCACCATAATGTCATCTGCGAAAGCCATACAGCGTAGAGAGGAAATCCCTAGCTCCACTCCAGTTAACTGAGGGTGGCTGCGAATGGATATCAACAAAGGCTCCAAAAACAATATGTAGAGTAGAGGGGACAAGGGGCAGCCCTGGCGAGTGCCTCGCTGGAGTACAAAGTCTGGAGATGCTACCCCATTAACCAATACGGCCGCCACCGGGTGAGAATAAAGGGCTCCAAGAGCTTTCATAAAGAACCCCTCCAACCCATAATATCGCAACAAGGGGAATAAAAAAGCCCACTCCACCCTGTCGAAGGCCTTTTCGGAATCAAAACTAATAGCCAGGGCTGGTTGCTGCCGAGAAGCACAATGAGCCAAAGCCAGGAGGAGCTTCCGCACATTATGACCAGCCAATCGCCCCCTCACAAAACCTACCTGATCTGCACCCACCAAAGATGGAACAAACTTGGCCAGTCGGTTAGCCAGGACCCGAGCTAAAATCTTTAAATCTACATTAATAAGCGAAATAGGTCTATAGGAACCCACCAGCAAGGGATCCTTTCCCGGTTTAGGCAATACAGTAATCAACGCTCGGTTCGCTCCTCGAGGAAACTGCCCCACCTCAGCTCCACTCTCAAAATAGCCCCGTAACGGCTCAGCCACATATCCCTGAAGAAGACGATAGAATTCCCCCCCAAAGCCATCCGGACCTGGAGATTTACACAGAGGTAGGTGCTTGAGAACATCCAGCACCTCCTCACGGGTAATAGAAGAAGCCAAAACCTCCGCGTCTTCCGTTGACAGCTTAGTTAAGGGCAAAGAGTCCAAAAATGCCCGAATCTGAGCCTCTCGACCCACTACTTCCGCTGTATATAAAGATTTATAAAAGGCAACAAAAAGCCGTTCCATCTGAGCCTGTTCCGTGACGAGCCTTCCCCCATCATCTTTAAGCGAGGTGATCAAAGTGGCACCCCGCCTCGCCTTAGTCATCTGGGCCAGCATTCTACCCGGCTTGTTCCCAAAACGGTGTAATCGGTACTTATAATAAAAAAGGGATTTGTGTGCCCTCTCATGAAGAAGTGCGTGGAGTGCTGACTGGGCCGTCTGAAAAGCATGCTTGTGAGACAGAGTAGGGCTCTGTAAAACCAATGTTCTACTATCCCGCACCTTGCGCTCCAGAACCAAGATTTTTTCCGCAATCTCTTTTTTACGTCGCGCGCAGTAAGCTATCACAGCCCCCCGAAGCACCGCCTTGGCAGCCTCCCAAAACAAAGTTCCGTTATCAGCATGGCCCCCATTAAACTCCACATAGTCCCGCCACTGTTGCTCCAAATAAATTTTAAAGTCCGGGTCCAGATAAAGCGCTATCGGAAAACGCCAGTGCTTCCTTCCCCCCAGAGCGTCAGCCGAAGAGCCAATATCCATCCACACCAAAGTGTGATCCGAGACAGCCAGTACTCCGATCCCCGCTGCATGAACCGCATGAAAGAAAGATCGCGAGAGGAAAATATAATCTATTCTAGAGGAGGAACCATGCACCTTGGATGTGTGAGTGAAATCCCGCTCCCCTGGGTGTAATATTCGCCAAACATCCACCAGATCCAGAGCCTCTAACCAAGCGGCAAGCCCATTATCCGACCTGCTGGAGGAGGGTCCCCTAGAGGAATCCAAAAGCGGGTCTAGTATAGAATTAAAATCCCCAAGAAAGATTTTCTGAGAGTCATGTATTTGGGATATAGACAATAATACCCCCAAGAGTTTCTTGTAAAAGGACCGCTGTGCACTGTTGGGCGCGTATACTGACATCAAAACTACTGGGCGCTGGTTAAGAGAACCCTGGACAATAACATAGTGTCCCCCTGGATCTGAGAGAACCCTAGATGCCTGAAAAGACACCGATTTGCGGATCAGCAAGGCTACCCCAGCCCTAGTGTTAGAGGAGGAGGCCGAGTAACACTGCCCCACCCAGGATTGACACAATTTACCATGTTCCCGTTCAGTGAGCTTAGTCTCCTGCAGGCCCACCACATCAGCCTGATTTCTGGCTAGGCACTGTAAAATCTTAGTTCGCTTGATAGGAGAATTGATACCAGATACATTCCATGACACACACCTCAACCCCTTCTTAACAGGCATAGGAAAGAAAAAAGAACCAAACATACCAGAAGAGAAAAAGGGCACAAAACAGCTGCCGAGGGTCCCAGCCCATCCCCCAGCAGCTCAGTCTCCACATCACCTCCGCACAGGAATCATCAACAAACACACAGGTCAGGAGCCTCCCCCCTCCCCCCCTCCAGAACTCCCCAGTCCCCCCACCCACCCGACTCCCCCAACAAACCCAAACCCACAGCCTCAACACCCCCTTCACAAACCCTCCCAATCCCCCCCGCAACCAATCCCCCCTCCCATCCCCCCACCCTCCACTCCATGAACCCCCTCCCCCCTCCCATGCCCCCCAAGACACACCTTTCCACCACTCCAGGAGGGTATACCAATGGACCCAAAGTACCCCCCCCTCCCCAGCCTCCAAAACAACCACCAAGCCAGAGATAGTAACTTTAAACTCACAAAAAGTGCCCAGAGGCTAAACAATGTCATAAGACCAAAAGAAGAGGCATAAGCATACAGGACCCCATGAGTCCAGACGTCCACAAGGAGCCATAGTAAGAAACAGTACACAGTGGCCCAGAGCTCCCAATTGGTGAACCTCAAACAGAGTATTTGCACAACAGGTGCTAAGAAACAGTGCAAGTGAGGCTACCACCCGCTCCCACCAGGTGCCCCACATCATTCAAACTTAGGAAACCCAAAGCAGTATCACAGGGTATCAGGTGCCAGTCCCCAGATCAGGGTACCACTGAAGAACTTGCGCTCTGGCCGCCGCACTGGTGTCAAAGAGATGAGGTTGTCCATCATAGATCACCCGAAGCTTGGCAGGAAACTGCAGCGTGAAGCGAAGCTTTTTCTCAGTAAGTTGCTTGCAGACAGACGAGAAACCTCTCCTCAGAGACGCCACCTGTGCCGAATAATCCTGAAAGATGAGGATACTTTGATTCTGGAATTTTAGATCCTTGCGCTGGCGATAATTTCGGAGAATAAGATCCTTAATGGCAAAGTTCAAAATGCGGAGAATCACCACACGCGGTCTGGTCGCTCCCTCCTGTCTTCTACCTAGCCGGTGTGCTCTTTCGATGCGCAAGGGTCCCAGTCCCCGCGTACTCATCAGCTCCGCCGCCAGCCAGGTCTCCAAAGTGGGAAGCAGGTCACCCTCCTGCACAGATTCAGGGACCCCCACCAGTCGCAGATTGTTCCGTCTGGAGCGATTTTCCATATCCTCCAGTTTTTCCTCACACTGTCCCACCTTGCATCGCAGCTGCTGAACCTCTGCCTGTAGTGTAACCACAGAGTCCTCCGCGGTTCCAACCCGCTGTTCCACCTCAGTTATCCGAGAGTTATATTCTGTCACAGTAGTGGATAAGGCAGCCAGTGACTCCTGCACTTTGTCCAGACGCGTTCCCAGCGCCGCAACAACTGCCTCGGTGAGACGCGCGATGAGATCTGCTCCCTCCACAGCCGCCGCCGCGCCCGGGTCCGCCATCTTGTCCTCGTGGCTGGGCCCCGATTTCGCGCGTTCGCGGTCCTTTTTGCCCACCTTAGAAGCCATATCCGACGTGCCTCTCAACATATATTTGTCCATGGAGCCCCCGGGGAGCTACGGAAGGCACTCGGTGGGGAAAATAGTCGCCGATTTTTATTCAGGGAGGCCGGAGCGGGGAGAGAACAGCGGAGCTCAGGGAAAACGCGTCCTCCCCGCTCTCAGCACGGCCCCGCCCCTCTCCTCCAATTTTTTAATCCATCTCGTACTCTGTACGACCACAGGAAGGATCTTTGGAGACACGTTATAAATGGCTTCCAGGACTTGCCAAATTGCTTCTAGTGAAATATCTGATGCTCAGATGAATGGCAGTAACGTGATTATAGTTACCACTGCCGAAGTTTCCAAACACTCCCCTGCAGGCACTAAACCTGAAGGTGCTGCACTCGGCCCTCTCAACCCCGAAAAGGACAACAGCACGCTTGCCCCCACCCCATAGGTCCTGCTGGGCTGTCACATCACCCCCAAAGTTTGGGTTCTTCTCCCTGCCACAAACTGTTGATTCGCCCAAAGGAGCATGGACAAAGGCTGTGATCTCCAAATGCTTCATTGGAGGAAACGCCATCCGATGACTGGGCTACGGTGCTTAGGCATCAGGAAAGAAGCAGAACTAGGAGATCACACACGTCCTCACTCTCTGGCGGCCAGGAAACATGTATTTCATAGGGCTTTCATGCCAGGCTCTGTACTGTTGTGATAGGGAAGAGGCATCTACTGTACATCCTTTTAACATAAGAACATATGAATTGCCATAATGGGAAAGACCGAAGGTCCATCAAGTCCAGGATCCTGTTTCCAACCACTGTCAACCCAGGTCCCAAGTACCAAACAGAAACCCAAAGAGTAGCAGCATTCCGGAGCTGAGATTGTGATGTCATAATGCCTCATTCTACCAATGCCTAAGAGCCAGCCTCAGCAGTGATGTCACAATGGCAGAAACCCAAAGAGTAGCAACATTCCGGAGCTGAGATTGTGATGTCATAATGCCTCATTCTACCAATGCCTAAGAGCCAGCCTCAGCAGTGATGTCACAATGGCTTGACTGTCCTATACTTGGCTCACATAAGAACATATGGGACAGACCGAAGGTCCATCAAGCCCAGGATCCTGTTTCCAACAGTGGCCAACTCAGGTCCAAGTACCAAACAGAAACCCAAAGAGTAGCAACATTCCGGAGCTGAGATTGTGATGTCATAAATCCTCATTCTACCAATGCCTAAGAGCCAGCCTCAGCAGTGATGTCACAATGGCTTGACTGTCCTATACTTGGCTCACATAAGAACATATGGGACAGACCGAAGGTCCATCAATCCCAGTATCTTGTTCCCAACAGTGGCCAACCCAGATCCCAGGTACCCAGCTAGATCCCAAGTAGTAAAACAGATTTTATGTTGCTTATCCTAGGAATAAGCAGTGGATTTCCCCAAGCCTTCTTAATAATGGCTTATGGACTTCTCTTTTAGGAAATGATCCAAACCTTTTCTAAACCCTGCTAAGCTAACTGATTTCACCACATTCTCTGGCAATGAATTCCAAAGTTTAATTATACATTGTGTGAAGAAATAGTTTCTCCAGTTTGTTTTAAATCTACTACTTAGTAGGTTCATTGCGTGTCCCCTAGTCCTAGTATTTTTGGAAAGAGTGAACAAGCGATTCACATCTACGCTTTCCACTCCACTCAGTATTTTATAGACCTCTGTCATATCACCCCTGAGCCATCTCTTCTCCAAGCTGAAGAGCCCTAGTAGCTGCTTTAGCCTCTCCTCATAGGGAAGGTCTGGCCATCAGAAATTGACAAATGCTGGAGGTGAAGTCTTACCAGTAACTTGTATAGAAGAATTATCAATTGGTTTCTTTTAGTAATATCTGTCCCTGTGTACCTCGGTATCCCTCTGCCACTGGCCACTTCCAGGATGTACTCATACACTTTCACTGCCTTGAAACCATTGGATATTGATCAAATTCATCTGATCCAAGTTTATTCAAATCTTATTATCCTGCACCAAGGACGAACCCTCTGGGTAGTTGACAAGCTAAAAAAATTCTGCGGGGAAAGGACAGGGTTGATTAGTGAAAGGATAGAGGGGAGGGTAAACACATTTGGTAAACTTTGTATTAGTCCGACTCAGCCAGGGTAGTTAAGTATCCATCAGGTTTGATATGCATCTAGAAAAAGATATGTTTTTAAATCAGTTCCAGAGCTGGGGGCCATTTCCAGAAACGATGGCAGTTCTAATATGTTTGTGAATAATTTCACGGTGCGATGGGATTATAAAACGATTTTGATTTGCTCATCTAAGAGATCTTGACTGAGAAGGCGCATGAGATAAGGAGGTTCTCCTGTATTCAGTGTTTTAAAAGTCAACAGAAGTGTTTTATATGTGATGTGATGGTTTATAGGTAGCCAAAGGGGGAGTGATATGACCAAATTGATGCACGTGATGGATCTGATATGTCCTTCCTCTGGCAAACCCATTGGATTCAAGACACTTTATCATCTTTTCCTTCAGTAGGATCTCCATTAATTTCCACCACTGAGATCACAGGACGGAGCACTTGGGGCTCTGGCCAAATTCACAGATAGGAATGTATATGAAGAACGTCAACCGGTGCTACAGGCACAGCTCAGTTCCTTTGCTGGGGAGATATTCAGGTTTGAAGGTAGAACTCCAGAAGAGATTTAACAGGAGGTATAAAGCTATCGCTGGCTCAGAAGGTAGAGCTCCAGAGCAGGACTGAGCAGTGGAAAGGGTCTCAGTAAAGGAGGAGCACGATGTGAATGCCTGACTTCAGCAAATCACTTTTCAAGCAGAAATATAAAGCGCCCTGGAAAGCTCCAGAACTGAGGCACATGCCACACCACCCTGTCAGCAGACTACAGCTGCCGCTGCACCAAGGTCGGCTTGTTGCCGCTACTCAATATCCTCTCCTAATTTAAAACCAAATCTATATTAACCTGACATTGTGAAGCATTTCTCTCTCTAAACGACCCCATTTAAGAAAAATCCCCTCCCTGCGACTCTTCATCTCATCTAATTACACTGAAACCGCTCCATTTATCACTTCTGCTTGTTTAATGATCTGCTTTTATCGATTCCTGTTGTTCCAAAACTTCATTTAAAGTAAACCCACAGGCACATAGAGTTCTGTAGCAAAAACAACAGTCATTTAGCCGGTTATCCCAGAGGGATCTCTTCCTATTTTCCAGAATATTTGTTTTACCTGTTACTGGGACACATGAAACATCTGAGTTTACCAGGCAGAACTGTGAGAGTCACCTGACCAGGTGTGTAAGAAGCACACGAGAGCTTCATCGGGAAACTCCGAGATACAGCCAGAGCTGGTTCCTGGAGGCAGGGTGAGGAAGACGCAATAGATGTACCAGTGGATTAGAAAACACCCTTCACACGTCTACATCAGTGGTCACTAAAAGGATTGGAAACAACCACAACAGATGAACACCTCACTAGTTAGGGTTCATTCCCAGGATAGCGGAAGCCTTCAGTATAATTCATATCTAAATACGAGTGTAACCACTGTTGGCTCTCTTCATAGCCTCCTGATGCTGGATTTAAATACTGTTGCTTGACTTACTATCATTCTTTCAAAAATAAATAAAGACTATACAACAGTCAAAGTTTCTTTTTCACTTATCCTTTTAATGCAGTGTCTCTAGCATGCCCCGATGGGACCCGTTTCGCCCCAAAAGAATGATAGGAAGCATCAGGAGGCTATGAAGAGAGCCAACAGCGGTTACACTCGTATTTAGATATGAATTATACTGAAGGCTTCCACCATCCTGGGATTGAACCCTAACTAGTGAGGTGTTCATCTGTTGTGGCTACATCAGTGGTCCCCAACACTGTCTTGAAGGACCACCAGCTACTCAGGTTTTTAGGGCAGATTTGCATGCCTGCCACCTCCATTATGTGCAAATCTCTCTCATGCATATTCATAAGAACATAAGCAATGCCTCTGCTGGGTCAGACCTGAGGTCCATCGTGCCCAGCAGTCCGCTCACGCGGCGGCCCAACAGGTCCAGGACCTGTGCAGTAATCCTCTATCTATACCCCTCTATCCCCTTTTCCAGCAGGAAATTGTCCAATCCTTTCTTGAACCCCAGTACCGTCCTCTGCCCTATTACGTCCTCTGGAAGCGCATTCCAGGTGTCCACCACACGTTGGGTAAAGAAGAACTTCCTAGCATTCGTTTTGAATCTGTCCCCTTTCAACTTCTCCGAATGCCCTCTTGTTCTTTTATTTTTCGAAAGTTTGAAGAATCTGTCCCTCTCTACTCTCTCTATTTCCTTCATGATCTATCATATCTCCTCTAAGTCTCCTCTTCTCCAGGGAAAAGAGACCCAATTTCTCCAATCTTTCTTTCTCTCTCTCTCTCTTTCTCTCTCTCCCTTTCTCTCTGTCTCCCTTTCTCTCTCTATTTCTCTCTCTACTCTCTCTATGCCCTTCATGATCTTGTAAGTCTCTATCATATCCCCTCTAAGTTTCCTCTTCTCCAGGGAAAAGAGGCCCAGTTTCTCCAATCTCTCAGCGTATGAAAGGTTTTCCATCCCTTTTATCAGACGCGTCGCTCTCTTCTAAACTCTCTCGAGTAACGCCATGTCCTTCTTAAGGTACGGCGACCAATATTTGACGCAGTAATCCAGATGCGGACGCACCATTGCCCGATACAATGGCAGGATAACTTCTTTTGTTCTGGTTGTAATACCCTTCTTGATTATGCCTAGCATTCTGTTTGCCTTCTTAGCGGCCGCTGCGCACTGTGCCATCGACTTCATTGTCATGTCCACCATTACCCCCAAGTCCCTTTCTTGGGTATTCTCATTTAATAACATCCCTCCCATTGTATAGTTGTACCTCGGGTTTCTGTTTCCCACATGTAATTCTTTACATTTCTCAATGTTGAACTTCATCTGCCACCTCGTCGCCCATTCCCCTAGTTTGTTCAAGTCCCTTTGCAATTCTTCGCAGTCCTCTTTAGTCCGAGCTCCACTAAATAGTTTGGTGTCGTCTGCAAATTTTATTATTTCGCACTTTGTCCCTGTTTCTAGATCATTTATGAATATATTAAATAGCAGCACTGAGCCCTTCGGGACCCCACTTGTGACCCTCCTCCAGTCCAAGTAGTGGCCCTTCACTCCTGCCCTCCGTTTCCTACCCGCCAACCAGTTTCTGATCCATCTATGTACGTCTCCTTCCACCCATTGGTTCTTCAGTTTCCGGAGTAGGCGTTCATGGGGCACCTTGTCAAAGGCTTTTTGGAAATCTAGATATATGATGTCTATGGGGTCTCCTTTGTCCATCCGTTTGTTAATTCCTGCTATCCTGAAAACCCGACTGGCTGGTGGTCCTCCAGGACAGGGTTGGGGATCACTGTGCTACATGATAGATTCCTGGCTTAGGAGACTAAGGAGTAGAAAAGGCAGTCAGGCTAGAGTTACCATTTTGGGGCTGCAAAAACCCAGACACTTGGCCCTGCCCTGTCCCGCCTCCGGCTTGGCTCCAGCCCCACCCAGTTCTACCTTCGGCTCCACCCTAGCCCCTCCCAATTCAGCCTCCAGCCCTGCCCCCATAGACTTTCTCTCTTCTTCTCCGATAAGCTCCAACCGCGTCTGGAAGGCCTGGAGCATGTGCGGATGTGAGTGATATCATCGGCACATGCTCACATGCCCTCCAGATGCGGCCGGAGCTCATCAGGGCTTTCTAAAACCCAGACAAACTGCCGGGTTTTAGAAAATCTGTCCAGGACCTCAGACAGTCCTCTAAGAAAAAGGACATGTCTGGGCTTTTCCGGATGTCTGGTAGCCCTAGTTTAGGGAGATCATGAAAAAAGGGGCCACATCTGGTGCCCTCAGAGGTGCCTCATGCTTACCTGAACCACAAACCAGGAGATCACCACCGCTGCCCATGGGTTCCTGCCATGAGAAGTCTTCTTTGCTGGCACCAGAAACTTTCCTAAATCAAAACCAAGAAACAATTCAAAAAAATGCTAGTGGGTAAAATTCAGTGTGGCTGTGGAGGTGAGAAAAGGAGCCACACAGGCATATTTTATTTATTTAAAACACTTATAGCCCGCATATCAGACGTCTATGCGGATAACAACAATGACATACATCCACAAACATAACATAGCAGATCATTATAAAATTATAGCGTACAATGAACTTGAATCCTATACCTTAAAATAATTAAAAACAAGTAATTACAAAATAGCCTAATTTGAAAAGGAAAGTCGAAAGAAGTAGGCTTTCAGATGTTTTTTTCGAAATGCCAGGAAATCAGAAATCAAACGGATGGAATCTGGAACCGAGTTCCATAATAAAGATCCAGCTACTTGGAACATACGTAATCGATTTACAACTTCAGGGACAGAACGAATTGTGGGAACAACTAAGAAATCTCTGTCCTGTGATCTCAAAAAACGAGAGGGTAAATATATCTGCAGGTTCATTCCACTGGACTCCTGTTTTCCCCAGAATTCATAATTCCCCCCCCCCCCCCACCCTCCAATAATACAATAAGAGCTTTCTTTCTCTAGAAAAGCTACTATATCAGGTTAGCCTGCAGGAAGCTCTCCTGTGGGTACCCTTCCTCCTTCCTGGCATTTAACTTAATCAGTTCCCTGCTAGCCAGAAGGGGTTCTCTTTTGCATGGGATAGTAAGTCTTATTTCCGGGACAACATCCTGTGGCACTTTGTAAAAATGCATATGAGAAGCCTTCCTGATCCAAAACCCAAGCTAAAGAGTACCATGGAAGGGAGGGACACATGGGAACAGTCGCACATTGTTGAAAATGAAAGATTTGATCTGGGTGCTTTTCTGTACAGGAGCTGCAAAGTCAATCCTGGTGTTCAAGATGAATTTCCAGTGAAATTGCTAAATCCAGAGAAATAGAGACGACATCAGCCTGGATCATGTGTTAGAAACCTCAGGGTGAGAAAATTAGCCTCCGAAGCAGCAGAGATCGTGCACCACTGCCTTGTGCATATCCCAGGGTTTTAGGCTTCCACCATTTCAGCTCAAGACACAGCAGCTCGGTCCCACACTTTCCCAGCCCTGGTACGCCAGAGCGTGAAGGGGCAAGCTGCTTAAGCAAACAGTTATACAGCAGGAAAGCAAAAGAATACTTTGGCCATTAAGTGCTTCGAAAGAGCAATATTTCACGGTCTCCTCCTGGGGTCGGGACAGAGCTGCTAAGAAATGGAAGCTTTAAAAGCCTTCTTAATTCTCTTATTTACTGTTTCGTACAGCCTTGCACTTCCCTCAGTGTCCCACGCCACTTGCGTATGCTCTGGGGGTTTTGCCCAAAAGCTGGAGTGAGCCATTACCAGCAACCAGAAGCACTGACGCTTCCCTGATAAAGTGCAGATGGCTGAAATGGATAGCGTTCTGCTGGTGACTCTTCAAAAGCAATTAATTGCAGTTACTTCTCAGCTAAAAGCAATGAAATGACTCATATAGGAAAGTAATTGATTACTGATTGCAGTTAGCTGTTTTCTTAGGCATTTATTTACCGCCTATCAAAGTTATCTAAGTGTTTTACAATCCCGGTGGGATCACAATCTATCTAATATACCTGGGACAATGAGGGGATTAAGTGACTTGCCCAGGGTCACAAGGGTACTGAGGCTGTAGCTCTAACCACTAGGCCACTCCTTACCAAAACCACATGCAAGAATACCTATGGTAAAAGTCTTACGGTACGCGAATTACTACTATATAGCGCCCCCAGACGTATGCACTTCTCCATCTTATACACAACCCCCGTTTGAATAGTGCATAACTCCATCTCTTGAGGCTTATTTCAAGCACGATTCACTCGTGCCAACCACATCCTCTGTCATGTCAGGTTAACTATTTTATTGATTACTGCAAGAAAGTAATTAACCAGAGTAACTAATAATAATAATAATTTTATTCTTGTATACCGCCATTCCCAGCGAGTTCTAGGCGGTTCACATCAATTAAATTAGGATCCGCGTTGGCATGCAGATTTACAACAATTTATTAGAACTTGAAAGATGAGGAAGGAAGAGGATAGAAGGAAGGAGAGAGAGAAGATATCATGAAGGAGGAGAAGAACAGTGCGAGGGGCGAGGGGGGACGGTTAAGGGTCTTGTTCGCTGAATAGATAAGTTTTGAGTAATTTTCTGAAGCCGAGGTAAGTAGGGGCCTCGAGTATCATTTGGGCTAGCCACTAATTACTAGTAAGTCAATATTGGGGAGGGGATAATTCCACATCAGTGCAGGTAGGGATGCCTAAGGGAAGCAGGTGCCTACCTTTCATCATATAGTGTAGACATAGCCAGGTATGCACTAGCGTGAGCTCCTAAACCAGCCACAGAGCTGGCATATATGCAGAGCATTTCGTTGGTACATGTGTAGATGTGCATTCCAGCCAGACTTTGCCTATGTGTATGAGTAACCTGCCTGCAAAATGCCAGGGTTGAATGAAAAGTAACACCTCCACCTTCAATGAAGATATTGTAATGAATGACAAATATAATGCTTAGAACCACCTTTCCTTGAACCCTCCAAAATCTAAAGCTCTATTTTTTACTACAAGGTCTACCTTGCGGTTTAGCGCCCAAGAAAAGGATCTGGGTATCATCATAGACAATACGATGAAACCTTCTGCCCAATGTGTGGTGGCAGCCAAAAAAGCAAACAGGACGCTAGGAATTATTTAAAAAAGTGATTGTTAAAACTAAGAATGCTATAATGCTCCTGTATCGTTCCATGGTGCGACCTCACCTTCAGTATTGAATTCAGTTCTGGTTTCCTTATCTAAGAAAAGATAGAGCGGCACTAGAAAAGGTTCAAAGAAGAGCAACCAAGATGATAAAGGGGATGGAACTCCTCTCGTATGAGGAAAGACTAAAACGGTTAGGGCTCTTCAGCTTCAAAAAGAGATGGCTGAGGGGAGATATAAAATCCTGAGTGGAGTAGAACGGGTACAAGTGGATCGATTTTTCACTCTATCAAAAATTACAAAGACTAGGGGACAATTGATGAAGATACAGGGAATTACTTTTAAAACCAAGAGGAGGAAATATTTTTTCACTCAGAGAATAGTTGAGCTTTGGAATGCATTGCCAGAGGTTGTGGTAAGAGTGGATAGCATAGCTAGTTTTAAGAAGGGCTTGGACAATTTCCTGGAGGAAAAGTCCATAGTCTGTTATTGACAAAGACAGGTGGGAAGCCACTGCTTGCCCTGGGTCGGAAGCATGGAATGTTGCTACTCTTTGGGGATTCCGCATGGAATGTTGCTTACTCTGAGATAATGGAATGTTGCTACTCTTTGGGGATTCTGCATGGAATGTTGCACTCTGGGGTTCTGGAATCTTGCTTACTCTGAGATAATGGAATGTTGCTACTCTTTGGGGTTCCGGAATCTTGCTTACTCTGAGATAATGAAATGTTGCACTCTTTGGGGTTTCCGCATGGAATGTTGCACTCTTTGGGGTTCTGGAATCTTGCTTACTCTGAGATAATGGAATGTTGCTACTCTTTGGGGTTCCGGAATCTTGCTTACTCTGAGATAATGGAATGTTGCTACTCTTTGGGGTTCCGGAATCTTGCTTACTCTGAGATAATGGAATGTTGCGCTCTTTGGGGTTCCGGAATCTTGCTTACTCTGAGATAATGGAATGTTGCTACTCTTTGGGGTTCCGGAATCTTGCTTACTCTGAGATAATGAAATGTTGCACTCTTTGGGGTTTCCGCATGGAATGTTGCACTCTTTGGGGTTCTGGAATCTTGCTTACTCTGAGATAATGGAATGTTGCTACTCTTTGGGATTCCGGAATCTTGCTTACTCTGAGATAATGGAATGTTGCTACTCTTTGGGGTTCTGGAATCTTGCTTACTCTGAGATAATGGAATGTTGCGCTCTTTGGGGTTCCGGAATCTTGCTTACTCTGAGATAATGGAATGTTGCTACTCTTTGGGTTCCGGAATCTTGCTTACTCTGAGATAATGGAATGTTGCACTCTTTGGGGATTCCGCATGGAATGTTGCACTCTTTGGGGTTCTGGAATCTTGCTTACTCTGAGATAATGGAATGTTGCTTGTCTTTGGGGATTCCGCATGGAATGCTGCTACGACTTGGGGTTCCGGAATCTTGCTATTCTTTGAGATGCTGGAATGTTGCTACTCTTTGGGTTTTGGCCAGGATGTTAGGGACCTGGATTGGCCACCGTGAGAACAGTCTACTGGGCTTGATGGACCATTGGGCTGACCCAGTAAGGCTAGTCTTATGTTCAAGTTTGGAAAAAAATGGAAATTGAATGGTGCTAAGTTAGGCTGAATGGTAGATGGGGTAAGACTGAGGCCCATTGTTACCATTGCCTTGGTGATATTTCATGCTGTTCAAGGCCTAAGTTACACTTCTTCTACAACAACATCTTCTTGTGTTTCTGAACTCTTCTCCATCGTTCTTTCAAAAATATCAGGGTTGCAGTGTAACACTGAGCTTCTGATTGTACCATATTCTAGGAGACTCGTCCGTTCCTGACATGGGTCATCCACTTTGTTTTTGACCACATAAATCAGCCTTTGCCAGTCCACAATCTTTATATTTTTGGCCCAGTGATGTACAGTACTCATATCAACACCATAAACAACCTGCGTGCGGCAGTGAATTTCAACTGGAGAGATTCCTTCAACAGTCGGAACTTCTATCATAGCACGTTACTTAAATGGAAATGAGGGCTCACTGCTTTCTTCTGTTACACAAGCAATAGCAAAAAAAGTGTTTAAGTGTGTTTATATGAATGTTATAAAGGCTTTAATCAAGGAAGCCATCAGTATAATCACCAAAACGCAAATGCAATTGGCTTTCATAATACATAAGCCACAAATTTTGACTGACCAGGCTCCCAATACCAAAGTGTGTGTTCAACATAAAATGAGTCCAAAACAAGATGCCGGTCTGTGTGTCTTGTGTCCTTATATCTATTGTCTGCTCAATGGTATTTGTCAGAAGTCGGATAATACAAGTCATAAAAACTAGTAGATAAGAAAGATGGATGAGAAGAGAGATGAAACCATGGTGGAGAGAGTGCAAGAGTCTAAAAGCCCTTCTGCATAAGTCCAATTCCCACTGCAGCCTGTTGGGTTGACCATAGTTGCTTGAAACTGGTGATCTCACTGCAGCCAGCCTCTGCTCACTCCTGCTGTAAATAATGTCTTATCCTCGAAGGAAGTGCCAAATTATCTACTGGAAATCCCAAGCTCCTTTTGAAGTTGCAAAAAGCATTTTAGTTGGCCATGTTCAGTCAGTTGCAGAAATGTTTCCACCCGAAACTCTCCCCAATCAATGGGTTTAACTACATCGGTTCCCTTAGGGCAGGGGTGTCAAAGTCCCTCCTCAAGGGCCTCAATCCAGTCGGGTTTTCAGGATTTCCCCAATGAATATGCACGAGATCTATTTGCATGCACTGCTTTCATTGTATGCTAATAGATCTCCTGCATATTCATTGGGGAAATCCTGAAAACCCGACTGGATTGCGGCCCCCCAGGAGGGACTTTGACACCCCTGCCTTAGGGCCTCTTCTATTAAACTGCGCCAGAGCTCCTATGAGCGATGGGAGCAGCACGGCTCTCTGCGCTAAAAAGTGCTAGCTCAACTTCACAGTATGGTGAGGGGGCTAGTCTCCAGCTCCCAGCTAACATGGGTGAAACCCCCCCTCATCCAACCTCAACTTCACAGTATGGTGAGCAAATGGGTTCTCCATATCCTTATCTGCCTGCAGTTCCCTCTGTGCCCAAACCAGAAAACGCAGAGGTGCCTTTGACAAAAAGTTTACATATCTCTTATACGAACCCTTATCTCTCCAAGCCCATCATTGCCTCAACGGTGCTGCTTCATGGTAAGCTCTAAGATCAGGAACTCCCTAGAAATGATGCCTTCTCAGAGAGGACAGGGACACTCTAGAAGACTTCGCTTTGAAGATACATTTTTGTATAGACTGGAAGAGTACAAAGACTGAAATAAGCACAAGGAGTCTGGGTAAAATGTTCATTCTAAAAGCCGTCATCCTACCCAACCGAGAAAATTCACTCTTTCCCCATTTCTCCAAGTCCTCCAGACTTTTCCTCAATAAAAGGCTATAATTTACTCTATATAGATCAGTCAGCTTCCAGGTAATTTGGATGCCAAGGTGCTTTATAGAAAGAGGGAGCCATTTAAAAGGAAAATTAGATTGAAGTTGGAATACCTCCGCAGAGAGTAAATTAACATTCATCGCTTCAGTCTTATTAATATTGATTTTAAAACCCAAGACCCACCCATAGCGTTACATTCCGAGAGCGAGAAATTTGCTGCCAGATACCTCTCCACCAGTGTCGCACAATTCAGTCCAGGAGGGCAATCAAGAGAACAGACCACATCTTGAATTCTAAATTTCAGCAGGGCCAGTGGTGTAAAGATGCTTTCAGAAAGAAAGGAAAACAGATTTTTCCAATTTTACAAACCTTGAGAAGCCATTCAGCATCCTGGTCGTCAGCTTTTCACGTCTGCACTTAGCCTAAATGAGAGTATAATATCTAATACATTCAAATCATATCTGATGAGAAGAACTTCCCCTCCCCCCTCCCATCCAAGAGAACAGAATCAATAAGGTTAATGACCCGATGGGATTCATTCCTGGCAGTTTGGCTGACAGGTGCCTAGAAAGAGAGCAGAGTTGCCATGTGCTCTCGAACATGCTAGGACCAGAAATTTATCTTATCAACCTCGTACATTCCTGCTAAATTCAATTTTTAATTCCCCCCCCCAAGCAAACAATTTAAAACTCTTGAAATATAAACTGTGAATTCTTTACGGAAGGAAATGGGGCTTGGAATATTCAGATACTCTAGCGTTTCCCCATCTCTGGAGAACTTACAGTCTAAATCTGTAGCTGAGACAATGAAGGGTTACGTGGTTCACCCACGATCACACAGAGATTTTAATTGGGCTTTCTTGGTTCTAAGCATCAGGCTATGCTTCCACGCCTTTGGACATAACTTTTTGGTAGCTCTTGCAATGTAATCTGACCTTGAACTGAATAGGTAAAGGCGGAATAGAAAACTTGATTAACATAACATTATATTGGTCATCCAGGGGAGGAAAAGTACAAGGAATCTCACAAAACACACCAAAACTTGGCTTCTAAGATTTCCACAGGCACAACTGATCACTGCTCCCCTCCAATCCATCCAGAATTCAGCTGCACGACTCATGTTACTTTTGTAAAGTCATTTCATTGGCTTCCCATCCGTTTCCGAATACAATTCAAACGCCTCTTACTGACCTACCAAATGCACTCGCTCAGCTGCCCCTCACTGTCTCTCTTCGCTTATCTCCCCCTATGGTCCTGCCCCTCCCCATCAGCTCCACTCAGCGGCTAAGTCCCTCCTGTCTGTGCCCTTCTCTTCTTCCGCCAACTCCAGACTCTGTCCCTTCTGCCTTGCTGTGCCATATGCTTGGAACAAGCTGCTCGATTCCCTAGGGCGAGCTCTGTCTCTGGCAGTGTTCAAGGCCCAGTTAAAAGCCCACCTCTTTGAGACAGTCTTCAACTCCTAACACCTTGGATTCCGCATCTTTAATCCTATATGTCTATCTGTCCAACTTAGATTGTAAGCTCTTCTGAGCAAGGACCGTCTGTTAAATGTGAAAATGTACAGCGATGTGTATGCCTTTCAGTGCTATATATATGATTATTAGTAGTAGTAAAAGGCTCTGGGATTGTGTTATGTTTTGGGGGGTTTTGGGGGGAGGGAGCTTATTACCAACCAGGAGAAAGTGGTTCTTCACACATATTCTTCAAGTATAATCTCAAACTGTAAACAATGACATCCCTCCAACTTGGGGTGTCTAGATATCCAATCTCCTTGGCTCAGAGAGGCCCCCCAACATGGCTCCAGAACAATCCGCACCTGTGTTCAAAGATTCATGCTTGCATTGTGTGTGATCTTTAATATAGCGAATGGACCGCAAAGAGTTTGTCAGCCTGTCCTTGACACCATTTCTTTGTGCCTGCAGAACGCTCCAGATTATTATGCTATGTTATATGATGTTATTTTATGAAAAAACAACAGAAAGGGGCCTGTTTTACAAAGCCCCGAAGCCCTTTAAATCTCTATGGGCTTCGGGGCCGTTACCACGCTGCAGCCGCTAGCGCGGCTTTGTAAAACAGGCCCTAAGTAGGATATATAAGTATTTTGAAAATCAGATACCAGGCCAGTGAAACAAAGACTTGTTTTTAGTTAACTGCTGAGGAAGTGAGCAAGACCGATGACTGCATACCTGGCGGGCAGTGCTTGTGCCATACTGCCTGGGTTACCTGAACTCATGTCCTTCTAGATCAGGGATCTCATAGTCCCTCCTCGAGGGCCGCAATCCAGTCGGGTTTTTCAGGATTTACCCAATGAATATGCATGAGATCTATTAGCATACAATGAAAGCAGTGCAAGCAAATAGATCTCATGCATATTCATTGGGGAAATCCTGAAAACCCGCCTGGATTGCAGCCCTTGAGGAGGGACTTTGACACCCCTGTTCTAGAGAGTACCCACCAGAAAATACTCCCGATTAACGACAGCTCAAGTCCAACATCTGATGTACGATGTGCTATTCTTCAAGAACAAACGGGCTAGTTATTTTGTTCACTAGGCTGACAAATGTACAGCTCAAAGACTGATATTGGGGATTTGTATGGCTAAAAGAGGCTTTTTTCCATTTTTGGATTTCTCCAAATATTTTCCTATTTTAAAGTTTTTTTCAGTTCATTTCACACATTCAAAGCTTTTCTGCATGGTGTTTGCACATGTTAATTTCAAGATTTATGCAAATGCAAATCGATTTTACATGCACTGAAAAAATTTTAAGGTGGGCCAACCAACTGAATGGATGCTAACATATGCACATTCCTAGCAGATATCAACAGAAGAGAAGAAAAAGCTTGGATTTAGCAGGTCCCAGAGCCCTGGCACCCAGTCAGCACCACAGATGGGGGGAACTCATTAGCATATTGCAAATGTCATCTCCCTCACCCCCTTCCCTTTCAAGGTGGCTCGGGACCATTCCTTCTCAATCCTCTCTGCACTTGGCAGATCAACAGGACTTTTTAGGAAGAGGCCCAGGAAGCACAGACACAGCTGGCACAGTGGGCAAATCCAGGTACAGAATCTCTGCCAGTGTTCAGAAGGATGGCATCACACCTAAGCCTGGAAAGAAAAAGTATTTACTAGACTGAAGGTAGAGGGAAAATAAGGAACAGAGAGTAAAGCAAAGCCAGATGTGGAGAGATGGCACAGCTGCATTTTGCTTTATCATTGCAACTGCCTACTTATACCTGGTCCACAAATTCACAAAAGAGCTGGAAGCTTTGTGCTGTCCTCCTTATTTATTTATTTATTTCGATTTCTATCCCGTTCTCCCAGAAGCTCAGAATGGGTTACAAGTAGACATTCACAGTCGTTTGAAAACAGACTAGTCATGACAACAAATAGGTTACAGTAGACAATAACGGAGCTTATTCTAGAGCCCAGACTGGTCATAGCGAAGAGTACGAGGAGAAGTCTATTGAGGAGGCAGTTTTTAATGGCCCGATTGGCGGAAGAGGAAGGTCTTTACTGCTCTGCGGAAGGTCATTAGTGAGTCTAGCGACCTGATCTGTGTGGGTAGTTGGTTCCATAGCTGAGGTAGGAAATGGTTGTAGGATCTTTTGTACGCCGTACTCATTCGGAGGATCTCCCTGCGGGAATGCTGAGTCTTTGTTCTGCTTTGGAGGGGTTAGGGGTGTATAGGCGTAGCTTGAATGCTTTCTCTCTCTCTTTTTATTTTATTTATTGATTTTGATTTCTATCCTGTTCTCCCAGAAGCTCAGAACGGGTTACAAGTAGACATTCACAATCGTTTGAAGACAGACTAGTCACGACAACAAATAGGTTACAGTAGACAATAACGGAGCTTATTTAGAGCCCAGACTGGTCATAGCGAAGAGTACGAGGAGAAGTCTATTGAGGAGGCAGTTTTTAATGGTCCGATTGGTGGAAGAGGAAGGTCTTTACTGCTTTGTGGAAGGTCATTAGAGAGCCTAATTAGTGACCTTCACTCCCATCTCTTTCTTTAGGGCTTTCTCTTGTCCTCTTCTCCCTTTTCAAATTTCTCAGCAACTTTTGGTCCACTTTAAGCCTTGAATAATAAGGTCCAGTTCACTAGCCCTAACAGTCTTGGTCTTTCCTCATGCTCTGGTACCCTGGTGCAAATGATTAACACAGGATGACCTAGTGACAGGGCTGCACACTGTCATGTCGAACTGCTAGGTTTGATTTTCGGGACTGACGCCTGTTCTCCAGGCTCCGCCAACAGTCTCCGCTATTCTACAAAGGTTGCATCTAGTGGCCAGAGCCAGTATCCTCAGTGTGGACGATGAGTTATCTAGGTGTGGTAATGGGAGGCTCTTATGGAAGGAAGGAAAGGGGAGGGGAATGGGGATTTGCCCAGGGTCACAAGGAGCAGCACCAGGATTTGATCTCAACAACTTCAGAGTGCCGAGGCAGCAGCTCAACCAGTGAGCCACAGCCCTTCCTCCAAGCAGCTGTAGATGAAGCTCATGGCACCACAGCATGTGGAGTAGAACGGGTACATGTGGATCAATTTTTCACGCCGTCAAAAATTACAAAGACTAGGGGTCACTCGATGAACTTACAGGGAAATACTTTTAAAACCAATAGGCGGAAATATTTTTTCACTCAGAGAATAGTTAAGCTCTGGAACGCGTTACCAGAGGTTGTGGTAAGAGTGGATAGCATAGCTGGTTTTAAGAAAGGTTTGGACAAGTTCCTGAAGGAAAAGTCCATAGTCTGTTATTGAGAAAGACATGGGGGAAGCCACTGCTTGCCCTGGATCAGTAGCATGGAATGTTGCTACTCTTTGAGTATTCCACATGGAATGTTGCTACTCTTTGGGGTTCTGGAATCTTTTGTTACTTTTTTGGGATTCCGGAATCATGCTATTCTTTAGGATTCTGAATGGAATGTTGCTACTCCTTGGGTTTTGGCCAGGTACTAGTGACCTGGATTGGCCACCATGAGAACGGGCAACTGGGCTTGATGGACCATTGGTCTGACCCAGTAAGGCTATTCTTAGGTTCTTATGGCTGGCCTCAAATGAGCTGGATAGCCAAATAGGGGGAAAAGTGTTTTCTACCCCCCCCCCCCCCAATAAAAAGCAGTATCTGAATTTGGACTAGTGGGAGCTGCTTGGCGAGCCTGAAAGAACCCAACAGGCCCCTCAAGTATGTGTTAGTACAAGTAATTTTAAAATAATTGAGTTGACAGTTAAAGGAAACCCATTAAAACTTCTCATTTCATTTTGATCTATATTTCTTTCCTGACAAGCTATTAGGCTTGAAGGATTTTAAAAGCTCTTCTAACTTAATCCACTTCCACCATTATGCTTCCAGGCCTTATTCAGACACATCCTTCCTTCAGCTTGGCTGAACTTGTTTTACCCATCTTCAAACTCACAAGTCATCTCTATATTTACATTTCAGCAGAGGATATTAAGAGTCCAAATATTCAAAAGAGACTTAATTGGGCAGGAGAGATTCCTGCCTGCTTAAATCATGCCTCAGTGGTCGAACTGTTGATATTTAGTGGTATTTAACCAGGGAATGCAGATGAATATCGATATTAAGCAGCCATCTTTAACCTGGGCAAGAGAGGGGCTGTGATTGGGTAGAGTCACCATCACCCCAATCACGAGAGAAAGCTGCATGGAGAAGCCCTATGCTAAAACTGGTTGAGTATAGGCTCTTCCCAGCAAGCTTAGATCATACCCCGAGAGAAACAGGAGCTTGCAGAGAAGACCCGAAGCCCAGAAAGACAAGTGAGGGAGAGTTCCTGGCAACAGGAACTCCTAAAAGCAACCCTTGGCATCCACCTAACCTCCAGTAAGCTGAATTGATTGGTGACTAGCATGTCTGTGGGGACCAAAGTACTGAGAGAGCTAATTGACTGGTGACCAGCGGATCTTTGGGGGCCAAGGTACCCTAGTGACCGGTGGTGACCAAAAGAGACCTAAGTGACCGGTGGTGACCGGAAGAGAACCAAGCGACTAGAAGAGATCAGAGAGAGACCAGAGATGCCCGAGTGACTAGTTGGCAGACTCTTCCAACAGCAACAAAGTGACCGCTCGACAGGGGCATTATGGAGGAGCTGGAAGTTGTTGGTGTGAGGGCAGAATTCACAGTCAATGCCTGCGTAGCTAAACAATCAAGTAGGATGGCATAAAAGGATGTCTTAACTTTGATGGCTTAGCTATGCAAGTGAGAGTGCTGCACCCACACGGCTTCTGGTTACAGCCAGTAGCATGCAAAGGCTCCCTTCCCTCCCAAACCCCTCTAATATGACCTGACCTCCCTCCAAATTCTGCTCCTTCCCAAGGGCAAAAGTCTCTGCTGTCTGATCTGCCTTCTGCCCTTCTCTTCCTCCAGAGCAATGGTCTCAAAACTCGCGGCCTGCAGTCTGTACTAGTGCTGCCCGCTCTTTGCTTCCTCCCTGGCCTCCCGCTTTTACCTTCATATAATTAACGCAGCCTGCAGAGAGGATTGCCGGTGCTGTAGTGATCCTTGCAAGCTGCTGGCGTCCTCAGAAGCACGTTCCCTCTGCTGCAACCCTGCCCCTGAAGTCAGAAGAGGGGCAGGATCGCGGCAGAGGGAACGTGCTGCGGAGGCCGATGGCAGCTTGCAAGGAGCTCTACAGCACCGGCAATTCTCTCCGCAGGCTGCGGTAATTAGCTGAAACTAAGACCGGGAGGCCCTGCCCTAGAGCCTTTTTACCTCCAACATGCACCCTGTTCCTTGTAACACCTCTCACCCCCCCCCTCCCCATGCCTATATTTCAAATCCCTGATGGTCTAGGGGTCAGCAGGGCAGGAGAGATCTCTCAGGGAGAGAAAGAGATAATGGTTACTGCGGATGGGCCATTTGGCCTTTATCTGCCCTCATGTTTATAAGAGAGGAATCTAGAGCCTATATGGTCAGGAGCAAATGGGGATCATTCCTGCCTTGATGACCTCTAGACCACCAGAAATTGGAAAGGTAGGCTGGGGGAGGGGGGCTACAGGGCATAAGATGATCCAAATTGGGGAAGGGGCTTTACTTTTGGAAAGGGGGATCAGGTTCCAGGGGAAGGGACCTGCATAAGTACTAGCAGCTGCCTTAAATCTGATCAAGCCAAGACAGCCAATGGCCCAGAATTGAACAGTTGGATTTAACTTAGCTGATGAGGTAAGTGTTTAAAAAACAACAAAACACTCACCACTGTTGGCTGAATATTGACTTGTAAATGCTTTATTAGCTGAATTTCCCCTATTCCATACTTGCCACAGGATAGGAAAACTCTCCTCAACTCTTCTAATGAGGAAGAGATGCCTAGTACATCCCTTGAGAGCTCCATGGTGAGGACACAGTACACCAGGGGTGTCAAAGTCCCTCTTCAAGGGCCACAATCCAGTTGGATTTTCAGGATTTCCCCAATGAATATGCCTGAGATCTATTTGCATGCACTGCTTTCATTGTATGCTAGTAGATCTCATGCATATTCATTGGGGAAATCCTGAAAACCCGACTGGATTGCGGCCCTGGAGGAGGGACTTTGACACCCCTGCAGTACACACTTCCTCTCAGCAACAATCTCTTCACTGCTTTCTGCCACATCTGTTGGCAAGAGGATTATTATCCTATTTATGTTGAAGTTTGAAAATGTGCTTCATGAAATTCAAAACACTGCTCACAACCTCTGGAACTTTTAAGTGAATTGAAAGACAAACCACAGCTTTGCATTCTCCCCTCCTTAGCACTGGTGAGTTTTGCAAAGGTCCCATGGAGCCATCATGTAGATCACTGGTTCCCAACCCTGTCCTGGAGGACCCCCAGGCCAGTCAGGTTTTCAGGATAGTTCTAATGAATGTGCATGAGATCTAATTGCATGCACTACTTCCATTGTTTGCAAATAGACCTCATGCATATTAATTTGGGAAATCCTGAAAACCTGACTTGGTAAGGGCCAAATATATTCACTGCACGTTGTTTTGCTTCCCCCCCCCCAAAAAAAGACACCATACACTAAAAGAGAGAGTGTGCCACAGTGGTTAAAGCTACAGCCTCAACACCCTGAGGTTGCTCCTTGTGACCCTGGGCAAGTCACTTAATCCCCCCCTATTGCCCCAGGTACATTAGATAGTGTGCCCACCAGGACATATGGGGAAAAAATGCTTGGGTACCTGAAAAAATTCATGTAAAGTGTTCTAAACTCCCCTGGGAGAACGGTACAGAAAATTGAATAAATAAATAGTGTGAAAAGTTCCAGCCTCTGGTAACCAGAGCTGATACTGTGATGTCACAATGCCTCATTCCACCAATAAGAGCCAACCTCATCAGTGATGTCACAATGGCTTCATTGTCCTATACTTGGCTCACTTTTGCTACATTTTGATTTCTAGAGTGGCGCAGTGGTTAACGCTCCAGCCTTAGCACCCGGAGGTTGTGGGTTCAATCCCTCGCTGCTCCCTGTGACCCTGGGCAGGAACATTAGATAGATTGTGAGCCCATGAAGTACCTGAATAAAATTCATTTAAGCTATTCTGAGCTCCCCTGAGAGAACAGTATAGAAAAATGAATAAATAAATAAGTTATGTTCATATGTAGAGCCCACTGATGTTTGGAGGGGGCCAACAGCCCAGTTTGAAGAGAAGTCAGTACTGATCAGGATGTTTGACCTCTTCCACATTTTCATACATATATTTTGATGTCATATTAGTGTATTTGTTACGTTTTTAAGAGACATTACGCTCCAGACAACTGTGTGTAAAGATATAAAAGTATTGCAGGTGAACCGCTGACAACATGCCACCATGCACCCAGGAAGACCCTCACCCCAGCTGAGAAGTGGTCATTGGGCTTCTCACCACAGCCAGGGCACCCTAAGGGAAAGGAGACGCTCTTGCTAGCTGGGTGATGCAGCTCAGGGACGTTTATGTGACACATTGGAAGGAAGGAGGAGGTGCCTTTCTCTGGTGTTGGAAAAGATCTGTTTAGAAATTTTACCAAAGCCCCTTCAATAGTGCACAACTGATCACAGCTAGTGGGGGTGGGGGGAAGGGGCATTTGCTTGAGGCTTGTTACGCATACGGTGGCAGGTGTTTCCAAGCCTGAAATACAAATGTGGCGCCTGGGAAGGACCCTTTGCTGTGTGGTGGGGCATTTTCAGGCTTGCTGGTCCTAGGGCAGGCTGGGGAGATGTTACTGGTGATGCTAATAATGTGTTTGGCTGGAGGATCCCAATGCAATTGCAAATGGCTAGTGAATGCCATAAACTGTTAAGGGTGTGCAGGTTTTGTGGGCTGGGTCAGGGTGTCACGGATGCCTAGATTAACCTGTAAAGCAGGAATACAGCACAGAAAGCTGAAAAACTGATCAACATAGCTCCACCGATACACACAGCACGAACAGCTGAATTTGGATTGTAGATCTGATATTCACCTTCTTCAATCCAAGCCCGTTTACAGTCAGAGGGTTTCTTTGTTGTGGGGCAATGGGCAAGTCATGTAATCCTCCAAAATCATAAGTGTTGGTGACAGAGTGGAATTTGAACCCGATTTCAGCCTGCTACTCGTCCACTCAAGCTCAATACAGAGATCAGGCAGAGATATCTGTAAAGCGTGAAGACAGCACAAACAGCTGAAATGCACATGAAGAGAATGCAACCCCCCCCCCCCCTCTATTCTAAAACAAGTGCAACGAAAGACAGGAAAGCCACAGATTGGCCACCAGAATGAAGCTGAAAAGCCACAGGTTAATCGTTTTGGGAAGTACAACATTCCCAAGCAGAGCTGAGAAAGAGCTCTACAACTGCCAAGAACCCAGCCTTGAGAAAACCCAATCAATAGCTGCCATGATAAAATCAGCAGGATAGGTTTTAATCTGCACAAAGTCATCTCCTCTCTCTCTGCTGCACTCCTCGGCTCAGCATGCCAGTATGTCTCTCTCTTTCTAGGAGATCTCTCCTCTCTTGCAGAGTCCTGAATGAGAAATCCCTCATTTAAATGCTGTCTTGCCCTCCCTCACTGGAGGACTCTGAGCAGTCCCTTTCTCCATCTCTTTTTCTGAAAGCAAATAAAGTTAATCCAGCAGAAAAGTAATTGTTCCATCTTTGCTTCTCTCTGCATGTCAGCAGGTGTAAGGTCTGCTGAGTGAACTCATTCTCCCTCCCTCTACCAAGGGAATAAAGACTCTGAGGTAATTTGCTGAAGCTCAGTAAACTCTGGGCAATCGACTTAGAAAACCACCTTCTGTAAACACCCAAAGTGATTGCGTTTTATCATTGGCACCAGGGATTTGCCCATTTAGGGAGGACGGGCTTCTCAGTCAGCTGAGCCAGTAATGATCCGGGAAGTAGTTAGAGCGTTCAGTCCCAAGCTGTACATAAGGCATGAGGTATGGGGCCAAATACTCTCTCCCTCTGACGCCCCCATGTGAATCGTTTCATCTCCTGGAATCTCTACTACAGACACAATCGATGTCCATTCAGGAGAGTGTGATGTACTGGTTGCATCTACGAGATTTTGCTATGCAGAACTTTGTACACACGTGGCTTCATAAACTGGGAGCAGGATAGCCAGGCTCAGAATTCAGATGAAGAGAGAATCTTCACAAGCAGAGCCTTGGATTTCCAAAGTCACCACAGGGACATAAAGCGCTCCCATTCCTACACAGATCTTTTCTAACATCAGACAAATGCAACCATCCTTCCAATAAAATACTTCACAATAGTCATCTGCGTAGCTTGTTTTAAGAAAGGTTTGGACAAATTCCTGGAGGAAAAGTCCATAGTCTGTAATTAAGACATGGGGGAAGCCTCTGCTTGCCCTGGATCGGTAGCATGGAATGCTGCACTCTTTGGGGTTCCGGAATCTTCCTCACTCTGAGATAATGGAACGTTGCTATTCTTTGGGTTTTGGCCAGGTACTAGTGGCCATCGTGAGAACGGCTACTGGGCTTGATGGGCCATTGGTCTGACCCAGTAAAGCTGTTCTTAGGCCCAAGGATGTGTTTCCTAAATGCCCCTGCATCACTCCACTGGAGAGTATGTCACTTAGCCACTAATGTTCCCTCTATACCATCTTCACAAATGCAGGGAGAAGGGAAAATGTGTTCTCAGCTCTTTCCCATGTGAATTTAACATGTTTGTCCACATAACTAATGAGTGCATTAATCAGAGCACAAGAATGGTTAGCAAAATACATCCTCAAGCTAAATACCGAAAAAACCCAAACTATTCTGCTTTGGACCACAGATACACCTGATCCCTCCAAAAATCACACTAGCAAATTGAAACAGTTTCAACACTGAAAAATTCTCCAGAATCCTGGGGGGGTCACCTTAGCTAGCTCACTAGGAATGGAACATCGCATCGATAACTTAAGTCAGTAAATCATTCCTCAAACTATGAAAGTTAAGGATTAGACCCAATTTCTTCCAACATCACTATAGACTCAGAGTAACAGTTCAATCAATAATAATTTCCCTGTTAGACTACTGCAATGCCCTACTACCAGGAATTCCATATAAACTAATGAAAAAACTTCAATTAATACAAAATAGAGTGGCAATTCTAATACTCTATAAGTCAAAGTTGATCATATCACACCCCTACTGAAGGAATTAGACCGGCTCCCAGTGGAGAAACGTGGAGAATTTGAACTATGCTGCTGAACACACACTTATAGGGAGATGCCCTCAAAAGCATCCACAAATCACCAAATCTCAGATAAGAATATCTTATCCTTTCCAACACTGAAAGAAGTAAGATATAAATAATCACATTGCAAATCGTTTGACTATCACACTTCAAAAATCTGGAACTCACTTCCCATAAAGACTCATACAACCTCCAACGAAAGATTAGAGAAATTGGGCCTCTTCTCCCTCAAACAGAGGAAATTGAGAGGGGACATGATCGGAACATTCAAAATACTGAAGGGAATAGACTTAGTAGATAAAGACAGACTGTTCACACTCTCCAAGGTAGGGAGAACGAAAGGACACTCTCTAAAATTGAAAGGAGATAGATTCCGTATGAACGTAAGGAAGTTCTTCTTCACCCAGAGAGTGGTAGAAACTGGAATGCTCTTCCGGAGTGTGTTATAGGGGAAAACACCCTCCAGGGATTCAAGACAAAGTTAGACAAGTTCCTGCTGAACCAGAACGTACTGAGGTAGGGCTAGTCTCAGTTAGGGCCCTGGTCTTTGACCAGAGGGCCTCCACGTGAGCTGACCCAGCAGCAGCAATTCTTATGTTCTTATCCAATTCCAGGAAAACCTGTAAACATGGTTCTGCCAAAAGTACAAAGCAAGAACTCTGCTCGAAGCATCCATAGTTTATTGTAAGAACTTTTCATCTAACAAACACCACAAATTGCTACAATGTAACTTCAGACTCATCCTGGATTCCATACTATATCTACCTGTTATGCAACATCGTATCTTCCTATTATGTAACAAATCTACCTCTTTTGCCCCAATACTTCTATGTTCAACCATACTGCATCACTCATTGTATTTTCCATGTTGCATCCAAATTGTATCCAGTATGTAACAAAACCCTCCTAAATTGTAACCTGCCTCGAACTCACCTACAGAGGATTTGGCAGGATATATCATCACACTGCATATCCCATATCCTTGCTAGATCCCACCTGTCCAACCTCCACAAACTACACGACTGGTTCTTTTATTGTATGAAAACTTCTGATACTTCAGCTGTCTCGAGAAAAGGGAAAAGTCTAAATCCCTCCATAAAATGCCTGATATCTTAGGTCTGATATCAGGTCTTAGGTGATGTGGCTGATTATTACAGGGGGCAGGACCTACTTTTACAGATTTTATCTAGATGTATGTATCAAAATGATTTGCTGACTTGATCCCAGAATTCTAGATGAAGAATAAGGGAATTGGCAGCCGAGGAAAGGAAAAAATGGCAAACCTGGTTCATAAAAAGTCTTATTTTGTTTAGTTAAACCAGCAACTTTGCTAATTACGGGGGCTTTGTCACCCGATAAAAATTGGATTCTGAAATTATATTTCAAAAGCAGACATAAAGAATTCCTAGGACAGAAAATTCAAATATTCCCAGATGTAACCAACGAAACTCAGAAACGGAGGCGTCAGTTTTGGATTCTTAAACCTGGAGTAACAGCACTGGGTGGTGTTTTTTCTTTTTAAGATATCCATGCAAATGCATTGATAAATATAGATCTCAAAAATACGTATTCTTTGAACCATCTCACCTAACAGATTTTCTCTCCTTGAGGCACCTCGAGGGGGACGTAACAACAAGTTGAAATGAAGTTTTTTGGACTCCTAAAACCAACAATCAGCTAATTAGCTTTCCTGTTATTTGGACTCTAGTTCATTTTCCTTTCACTCATTAATAATCTTGGATCTATATAGAGGACTATAGATTGATTAAGTAATGATTTATTTGTACTTTTGCCAATGTTTTACATTAAAATGTCATCTTCAATCTTTCTGTACAAGACGTTTGATTCTTAATAATTTTTTTTTCTAAACTAAACTAAACCTTAAGGGGCTCATAATCGAAAGAGAAAAACGTCCAAAAACCGGCCTAAGTCGGCACTTGGACGAACATTTCTCAAAAACGTCCAAGCGCCGATAATAAAACCGGGTTTTGGACGTATTTAAAAACGACCTGGGCCTTCATAGTGCCGCTCAACGTCCAAAGCTAAATGGGGCGTTTCGGGAGGCGTGTCGAAGGCGGGAGATGGGCAGGACATGGGCCGGCTTAGACTTAGTCCTACAACATGTAAAACCAAAAGTTTAACAACAGAGCCTAGACTGAACTTGGACATTATGGCTTAGACCATGTAAAACATGGTCTAAGTCACAAAACCCCACCTAGACTCACCAGATAAGCACTGAAAACACATAACAGAGACCCCCACACACTACCCCAGTGATCACCAACCCCCCTCACCCCCATAAAAATTTTATTCACAACTTTAAATTTCAGCCTCCAGACCATCATCACCTGGCCGCCTGGCATAGGAAAGCCTAGTCGTCCAGCCCAGAGGCAGCTTAAGTCATCTTGGGGGTGGGTTAGGGACCCATAGAGAGGAGTACCCATGCCCATAAGCCCCTGTAATGACTGCATTGATACTTAAACATGTGCACTCCCCTATACACCCCCAAAACCCTTTTTTACTGGCATATAAGTGGCTCCTGAAGCCATAAGGGCTATTGGGGTGGTAGATAAGTGGATCTAGGGGATTTTGGAGGTGATTTGGGGGGCTCACCATGACCTATAAGGGAGCTGTAGGGAGGAGAAGCCATGGCATCCTTTTTGTGAAGTTCACAGCAGTGCCCTGTAAGGTACCCCACTATTTAGGTGGCATGTCTGAGTGTGCAGTCCATCACTTTGCAGACCCCTCCCATGTCCAACAGGGCTTGTTCTAGGTGTTTTGGACTTGGATGGAAAGTTGGATGGAAATGTGGTATAAAAATGGACGATTTAGCGGCTTGGACGATCAGATCGGCAGGATGTATAATTAGACAATTTTCGAAAGTCAAAAAAAGTTGGACGTCTCTTTCGAAAATGTGTCTTAGGCTCTTTTTAATTTTGGACGACTTGCGAGACGGACATAAACGGACTTAGATGTCCCTTTCGATTATACCCCTCTCAGTCTATATACCACATCCTCTCCATAATTATATGGTTTACATAAGCTTAACATAAGGAAGGAACAGCATAATGGGGTTGGAGGATGAGTATAAGGGGGAAGAGAGCCTTACATTTTTGTGAATAGCCTAGTTTTCAGGTGCTTTCGGAATAGTTGAAAGGAGCCCAGATTCCGTAGTGGGGCAGTAAGATGATTCTGAAGAAGAGAGATTTCCCTAATTTTCCCGCACAGAAGATACCTTTTAGTGAGGGGAAGGATAGTTTAAGATTTTGGGTGGATCTGGTGATATCAGGACTCAAGGAGTTCCAAGACAGTGGAATTAGGGGGAGGGAGGATGCCGTGGAGGATCTTATAAGCTAGGCAGGCGCATTTAAAATGGACCCTGGAAATTACTGGAAGCCAGTGAAGTTTCTTATTCTGCATTAGAATCTTGTATGTAATCCCATAAGGAGCAGGAAGACAGTGTTCATAATTAAAAAGGGTGTTACCCCTTTGATGACTTTTACTGCCATATTTTGAAGAGTCTGTAGGGTCTTTAAATAGAGAAATTCAGTAATCAGTGTTATTCAAAACCACAGAATGGATCCATATCCACAAAGATTTCTGAGGTGACTCTCCATAGATGCATCACTACTTTGCACCTCCAGGGGGGGGGGTCACAGAATTTTATTTGGCCACAATCATAGGGTCACAGCCACAAAAAGATTTCAAAGCACCGCAATAAAGACTGCAGATATAAGCAGACTGGGATTCCTTCTTAGTTTTCTCAGGACTCACTTTCATCTAATTAGTCAAGAGCTATTCTGCAATTATGGCAATTTAGAACTGAAGGTAATAATTTCCAGTAAATTGTTAAGATTTAGGGTGGTCAGTATTTCGATATCCTCAGCTTATGCAAAAGCTCTCAACTCAAGGGTTTGGATAAGCTCAAAGTAATGGAGCCAGAAATATATTTAATATGGTGCTAAGATAGACCCTTGAATCACTCCTAAGTAAAAAGGATATGAATTACATTGTCCAAAGGACTGTGGGTAAATCAATCTAAGCCTGTCTAAGCTACACCAATGGATCGAAGTCTTATAAAGTAAGACTACATGATCAATTAAATCAAAAGGTTACAGCTAGATCTAATGAGAGCAAAATAGCTGGTTTGTCTTGATCAATGTGTCAATATGTGAGGTGAGGCTGAGGCCGAGGAGTGCCGTTTGTATACAAGGTGACTTGCAAAACCCAGGTTGATTAGGGCTGAAACCAGTTTAGCAAACACATTAAAGGCGGATTTTAGTTTTGAGAATCTGGCCGTCAGTGGTTTTCAGTCTCACTCCTTGGGGTGGGTTTCCTTTGGCATCTCTGAATGTTTCGTATCAGTGGTTCCAGCTTAGCCTGGTCAAACATCTGAACTGTGTATTTTTAAAAGACTCAGCTTAACTATCAGTGAGATTAACTCAGTGAGGAAGGATCTGAAGAAGCAACCTAGAAAAGGGGGTGGGGTGGGCAATACATTCAAGATAAAAATATGTGGGCAGGGGAGGACTTTGCCACCAATGCTGAATTTTGTTCCACAGACATCGGTGTAAAGACTTTTTAAACATCACAGTTGCTCTTGAGACCAAAAAGGGCTGACTCTTTCCCATCCAAAACCCTTCCATCCCTTAAAGTGAAAACTGAGCCAGCCCTGGTTTTATCTATGGACTTGTCATTTTACTCTGGACCCGATGTCAATGGGCATGCCAGATTAAAATGAAGAACGGTGAAGCTGAGGAAAGACTGTTCCAGACAGAGAACTAAACTTATTTTTTTTCCTTTATCTAGATAATAGCACTGAAACAGAGAGCCAATAAATCATGTGAATTTGAAGTAAGCACGATAGGCAATCTGTCTGAGGACCCTTTAATCAGGACCAAGTGGTCTTCAGTAGAAAAGCGAGGAGAAGAGCGAGGGAAGAATTCACACAGCGATAATGAGAAGGTATCAGGCCCAAAGGTGGTGCGCTCCTTGGCTTAGGCCTCGTGAAGCCAGGGCAATACGTGTGTAACTCCAGAGGTACAAACGCACAAGAGAGTTAGTGGTGCAGAGCAAAGTCCCAGAGGATGGGGGATCACCAACACACTCACTGCTATGCTTAAACTTTCAGGGTGAAGATCGAAACAGATCTAGCCCAGAAGCTGCTCCCGCTGGGTACCTATTCCAGGCAGCAGAGCCACCAGTCTTCCTCCCTCTAGTTTTATCAGAAGAAACGCTTTCTCCGCCCCTCTGAGCCTCTTATAAACCTACAACCCACTCCTTTGCTATGCAGTAGCTATTTCAATTTCAATGATAGGCTCTTTTCTAGGTTTCCAGGACATATTTGGATCCTTCCTCACTGAGTTAATCTCAGCAGTAGTTAAGCAGAGTGTTTTTAAAACACACCATTCAAATGGCAGAAGACAAGCAAATGGGTGATCAGATTGAGCAAATCTGGGACCAAGGTGGCCTCTCCCAAAGAGTGAGGGTTTTCTCTCAGTGCATTTGGGGTATAAATTTGGTGTGGTGGTGAAGGGATGCTTTCAGATGCACCTAAAAATGGATTTCTGCAGCATCTGTGGCACTTTCAGTATTTTAAATGTAATTATTTTAAGCACTTAACGAAAAACATTACTTGATGTGGAAAGGCATTGGCCATATTTTATTTATTCAATTTTCTATCCTGTTCTCCCAGGGGAGCTCAGAAGTTTAAATGAACTTATTCAGGTACTCAAGCATTTTTCCCTGTCTGTTCTGGGGGGCTCAAAATCTATCTAATGTACCTGGGGCAAGGGGGGGATTAAGTGACTTGTCCAGGCTCACAAGGAGCAGCGTGGGATTTGAACCCACAACCCCAGGGTGCTGAGGCTGTAGCTTTAACCACTGCACCACTCTAGAAATCAAAATGTAGTAAAAGTGAGCCAAGTGTAGGACAATTCAGCTATTGTGACATCACTGATGAGGTTGGCTCTTATTGGTGGAATGAGGCATTATGATGTCACAATACCAGCTCTGGTTACAGAGGCTGAAACTCTTCACACTATTTGTTCAGTTTTCTATACCATTCTCCCAGGGGTTTGCATGAATTTATTCAGGTTTCAAGCATTTTTCCTTGTCTGTCCTAGTGGGCTCACAATCTATCTAATGCAGTGTTTTTCAACCTTTTTTGGGCAAAGGCACACTTGTTTCATGAAAAAAATCACGAGGCACACCACCATTAGAAAATGTTAAAAAATTTAACTCTGTGCCTATATTGACTATATATAAAGTAATTCTCTTGAATAGGAATCAAATAAACACAAAGAAAGTATTTTATAATTACTTTATTATGAAATATTAAGTAAACAGAATAGTGAAAAATTATAAAATACTTTATTCAGTGCAAAACCTGGGCCTTTTTGGCTGAACACAAAGCTGATATTCTGCCTGGAATCGAAGAAAGACACACACGTAGCTCTTCGTCAACAGCTCTCAGTCTCTCTCTGTATTTGGTTTTTATAGCATACAAAAATAGACAAATATACCCTCCATCCTTTTTATTAAACCACAATAGCAGTTTTTAGCGCAGGGAGCTGCGCTGAATGCCCAGCGCTGCTCTTGACGTTCATAGGCTCCCTGCGCTAAAAACCACTATTGCGGTTTAGTAAAAGGTGACCATATTGTAAAATATAGACAGCAGATATAAATTCAGAACTGTGCATAGTAAGTGAAGGGAAGTTTTCATCTCTGGGAATTTACCCAGTTAACTATTAAGTTATTTGGGCAAATTCCTTTGAAAACTGTGGTAATACTGCCTCCACTTTGCTAAATTTAAAATAAAATCATTTTTCCTACCTTGTCTGGTGATTTCTGGTTGCACTTTCTTCTTCTGACTGTGCATCCAATCTTTCTTCCCTTCTATCAGCCTGTATGCTTTCTCTCCTCCACACCTCATTCCCTCCCCCAACTTTTTCTTCCTCTCTCCCTGACCTTTCTTTCTTTTTTTCTGTTTCTCTTCTTTCCTTCTGTTTCCCTGCCTGCCCCCTTTCTTTCTTTCTCCCTGCCGTTCCCCAAGCCACTGCCACTGCCGCTGCCATCGGGGAACAGGACCCACCAATGGATAACAGGCCCCAAAGCCGACGCCGACGCATGCTCTCCCTGACGTCAATTCTGCAATCGGAGAGGAAGTTCCGCCCAGCCAGGCAGCGATTGGCTGGCCCGAACTTCCTCTCCGACTGCAGAATTGACGTCGGGGAGAAGAAGACTTATCGGCTCAATAGATTAGATCGCCAAGACAAAGTGAGTCCTGGGTGATCGACTCACTTTGCCTTGGCGAGCTACTGGCGCCCCTGCCTCGGGCCCCCTGTCAGCTCCGGGCCCCTGAATGCAGGACTGGTAGTACTGCCCTGATGGCGGCCCTGCGGCACACCAGGCAACATCTCGCGGCTGAAAAACACTGATCTAATGTACCTGGGGCAATACATCCAGATCTAAGTTTGGATGTGTTACGAAACATGCACAAAAATCCAGTAGCAAACCTGACCATTTTCAAAACAGAAACACATCCTTTTGATTCAAAAATGTCCATCTCTCAGAAGTGCTTGTCCTCAGTGCGTCTATCTTTTTGAACCATTTTCAAAAAAGCACAAAACAAGCCATTGGGATGTAGGAGGGGGGCCAGCCTTGGTAGTAGACTGGCCAGACAGACATCTACCTTAGGGGGCACTGCAGGGAACTTCACATAAAAAGGCCCAGGTACACGTTTCACCATAAGCCCCTTATAATGAATGGTGAACCCTCCAAACCACACCCCAAACCTACTGGACCCAACTGTATCTCTTACCAATAGCCCTTATGCCAGCAGTTGTCACCTATAAGTAAGTACGGTGGGATTTGGAAGGCTCACATATTCCACCATGACCGTAGTAGTTAGAGTGAGATATGGCCTCGAGTCTTTATCACTGTGGTTGACTCTACCGCCTACTAGGCTTGCTGGCCATAACATCAAAAGCTATTATACACAGGCAGGTATGTACAGTTTCATTCACATCTCTAGGAGATGGGAAGGGTCAGTGACCCCTGGAAAAGTGTGTGTGTAAAGGGGGGTCATAACTTCATCCCTCCAGTGATCAGTTTGGGCACCTTTTTTGGCACTTATTCGTTATTAAAGCAGGTTTAGCACCAGGTTTGTGCTCTGGACATTTTCTAAAATGTTCTCTTGTTGCAGAAGAGCATCCAAATCATAAGCCCACCCTAGTTCCGCCCAGAGCATGCTTCTAACATGCCCCCTTGACATGTAGATGAACTGTGGTGGACTAGCATAGAAATCTGTCTAGAAGAAGGGCTTTCGAAAATAGTGACTTGGAAGGTTTTGGTCAGAAAAATGTCTATCTTCCCCTTTATACCCTTTATTTGGAGCATTTTTATTTTTTGAAAATGAGCCCCATACAACATGTATACCTGCCAAAACCTCCAAGGGTTCATGGAGGTTTATAACAAAAAACAGCTATGAGTTGAGACTCTTTCATTTGAAAGGAAGCTCCGGAATGAGAGGGCATAGGATGAAATTAAGAGGTGATAGGATCTGGAGAAATAATGGTCTCCCGGTAGAGGTGGTGGAGACAAGAACTGTGCCTGAATTCAAGATGGCGATATATCAAATGTATATCAAATAAAATAACTGTAACTTAGGGAGAGGAGGAGATAGTGGATGTTGCGAATGGGCAGACTGGATGGGCCATGTGGCCTTTATCTGCCATCAGGTTTCTATGTTTCTATAACCAGAATGCTCTATGACCTCACAATGCAGGTGTAACGAGCCTTAGCCTATAGGAAGAGGAGATGCAAATGTTAAGAGCCTTAGCCAATAGGGAGAGGAGGAGATAGTGGATGCGGCGGATGGGCCATTTAGCCTTTATCTGACTGCATGTTTCTACGAAAAAAAATAGAAAACATATTCCATAGCACCTTATACTCAAGTAATAAATTTCTGAAATAAAAAATGACTTTAAATGCTTGCAAAATTTTTCATCAAGTGTTAAGTGTTTAAGAGTAACTGGAAAGGTTTCTCACCACCTGGCAGCTTGATATGTAAACGATGAAGAAAAAATGGTCCTTGCTCTAGTTATTGCTGACTATTTTCAAGCTCCCACCGGCCAGTAATTAGTTTTATGCGAAAGTTTTTTGCCAGTGATGCTTGGGTGGAAGAGAATGGTTATACCTCTCTGTGAGTCTGAGGCTTTTCTTTCACTTTAAATCACTTTTTCTGGCGCTGGTTTGTGCTATTTCACAAGGAGTGATTTTTGTGTGGTTCATAACATGTCTGCTATAAAGACACCAACTCCACATGCATCAGATCCTGCAGCATATGTTGGTAAACCCTGGCAGAGGTCCTGTAAGATCAAAGGAAAGAGTACATGTCCAGGCTACACTGACCACCACCTGCCAACACTGCTCACGAAGCCACAGATATCTCTTACTGGCAACAGGATAGAAGTGAAAGAGCACTCACCAAACAGATCGTCCTTGGCCAGGGCGTAGAGAATCCGAGAAGCTCCAATCAAATTGCTCATGGCTGCAGAGAGCGTGGAAGAATAGATCCCAATGGTGACAAACGGGTGCCAAATGTTAATATCACGCAGGAAGCCATAGTCATTTTGCAGAAGTGTCCTGTATGGAGGAAAACACAGGTTGAGGATGGACTGGGGAGGGTTTCGCTTAGATGGGATAGAGTGAGCTTTGACAGTAGATGGAACATAAGCACAGTACCAGGCGGAGCTCTGGGTTTCTGGCCCAGAAATATTTTTTAAAAAGGACCATTTAAATTAAATCATGAATTTATAGAGTGTGTACGGCTAGACAGACTGGATGGACCAGTTGGGTCTTTATGTTACAAAAGAACATAAGAATAGCCTTACTGGGTCAGACCAATGGTTCTCACAATGGCCAATCCAGGTCACTAGTACCTGGCCAAAACCCAAGGAGTAGCAACATTCCATGCTACCAATCCATGGCAAGCAGTGGTTTCCCCCATGTCTTTCTCAATGACAGACTATGGACTTTTCCTCCAGGAACTTGTCCAAACCTTTCTTAAAACTAGCTACTCTATCCTCGCTTACCTCAACCTCTGGCAATGCATTCCAGAGCTTAACTATTCTCTAAGTGAAAAAAATGTCCTCCTATTGGTTTTAAAAGTATTTCCCTGTAACTTCATCGAGTGTCCCCTAGTCTTTGTAATTTTTAATGGAGCGAGAAATCGATCCACTTGTACCCGTTCTACTCCACTCAGGATTTTGTAGACTTCAATCCTATCTCCCCTCAGTCGTCTCTTTTTCAGGCTGAAGAGCCCAAACCGTTTTAGTCTTTCCTCATACGAGGGGAGTTCCATCCCCTTTATCATCTTGGTCGCTCTTCTTTGAACGTGTCTTCTTCATTGTGTTATGCCACTGAAATGTTCTGGGAGTAATAAAGTGATTACAGTTGGTTTGTAAAAGGAGATTAACAGAGAGTAAAGTAATGATCCCCTTAGAAAGTGCATATTTTTAATGACACGTCCAGTGGGTCAGAATACCACAGTAAATAAAACTGGGAGTTAACCCAGGTCAGCAGCAACAGGCAGAGATTAGTGGATGTCTAGGGTAACACTATAATCCCAGAACAGTCAGTCTCTTTGGGTCAGCGTAAAGGTTTCTCCCTCTTGTTCAAGAATTGCCATCTGCTTCCTTCTACATCTCCACTATCCTATCATTTCATTTTGAACTATACAAGAGCACGGGGGCCTCATTAGTAAAAGGCTTAAAACACAAGTCTAGAAGCTGATGCCGAGTTTAGAGAATCGTAATTGGCGCCAATAGTTTATAGTTCATTTATCTGTATCCCGCCTCTCTCTAAGCGGGTCACAACAAATTCATACAACATCATCATCATGACAACATACATAAAACAATCACACACAATACAATAGCTAATTTAGCGACCAGTTCTCCTTGACACGACATATGTTGCAGCTACATTACTGACAGTTACATGTGTAAGTGCCAGGCTCTAGTCTTCAAATATCCCTGGTGGCCCAATGGACTCCCCTGCCCTCCCAAGGCCAAAGATCTGTGGTTTAGAGGACCCCCGCTTGGCTCATCTTGACACCAATAATGATTCCACCTCAGCCAAAAAGATAAAATCCCTGGTGGTCCACTGGAACCAACCTGACCCCAATCCTCAATGGGTCAGGTCAGGCCCAGCTCAACAGCCTACCTCCTGGATCCTCAAACTAAAGAAACGATCCAGACCCCTCCCCCCATACCTTTCCTAGTGGTAGAAACGGTGCCTCAAGACTAGCTTCTTCAAAATGGCGGCACCCTACCCCTGTCTGGTGCATCCTGGGGTAGGATGCATCGGAGTTGGGTCAGATCCACCGGCCCAACAGGGATTTTATCTTTTGGGCTGAGAGGTGGGGAATTTGGAATTGGGGTCGGGTTGGATTATGCTGAGGTCCACTGAACCACAGATGTCTGAGCTCAGGAGGGCAAGGGGGATTTTTAATTTGGTTTGAGGGTGTGCTTTGATGATCTTCTCAGTGCCTGAGCTAATCAGTGCTCAGGAACTGACAGGAAAGTAAAGGTGGAGGTGGGGGCCCAACAGACAGCTCTGAGCATGTCGGTAATTTTACTGGGGTTTTGTGCAGCCCATTATTCTGAGCAAGGCATGAAATCTGCTAATGAGTTTGCTTTAATACTAATGAACTCATTAGCATGGGACTTTCGGTCACTGCTTTCCATGCTTGGTAAAGCAGTGGCAGGAAGCCTCTGTGCATTGGCCTCAGAATAACGTTTCTTTAAAACCAGTCTAAATGAAATGTTGCCAGCACGGTGGCTTTTGGGCATCTGACCCTCAATTAGGCGCAGCTTAAAAAAAAACCCCAAAACAAGCACTGACCACAGATGAGGTATAAGATTTAAAAGAAAGTTTGGAGTCCAAAAACACACTCAAGACTGACCACATCGCTAACGGGGACACAAAGATGTTAAATAGGATGGGTGCAAGAAATAATCCCTGATGGCGAAAAGAAGTCCAAAAGCTGATCTTGGAAAAGAGGAGATAACCGAGTGGCCTGTGGACTTTAGGGCAGTTTCCCCCCAGAAAAGCACAGGAGATAAAATGATTTGGGTACTTTCCAGGTGTTGCTCTAGTTTGGGTTGGAGCTCAGAAACCATCCTGAGATATGGAAAGTAGAAACCCAGCACAAACTGCTCTGACCATGGCACCGGAGGGAGCGATTTTAAACATAGTCCAATCCTCTATCCTGCGTATTATAAATGTAGGTGCTCCCAAGAAAACTACTAGAAAATTAAGGGTGGTCCAGAACACGGCTGTCCGCCTTATTTATGGCCTAAAGAAATGGGGACCCATCACCCCTTTCTATCCAAAACTCCATTGGCTGCCATTTGCTTCCGAGTTACCTAAACTCTCACTTCAATCTAAGTTAGCTCGAAGATTGCATCTGTTCGCCTATCCCTCAATTAAATTTGGCATTATAAAAGGTTTTGGGAAAGAATCTTTGCCTTTCAGGCAGCCAAACTAAATATTTGGCTTGCCCGGTGTGTGTTAGAGGCCTCTCCTTATCTGGATTTTAGAAAACAGATCTTTTTATATTTTGCTTTGTAAAATTCTCCGCATTCTTTCTATGCATTTTATAATTTTATGTATTTCCCTGTTTACTGGCTTTTAATTGCTGTTTTTATATAACTTGTACTGTTTGTATCTTGTTCAATTGTTGTGAACTGCTTAGAACTCCCAGGTCTGGCGGTATATAAAAATAAATTTAATATTTATTATTATTATAATAAAGTTCCAGTACAGACAGAGCAAGTACGAAACCAGACTTGGAAAGAGACAGAAAAAAAATGAGGCTGGACTAGAGGCTCCGAAGGACACAGAGAGCTGCCCCGTCTCTTTTCATGAGAACAGCAGGCCCTGGCCCTGCACATACGCTTTGAAGGGGCAATCAGATGAATATTCAACTGTCTCACTTTCAGGAGCGTGTGGCGCAGTGGTTGGAGCTACAGCCTCAGCACCCTGGGGTTGTGGGTTCAAACCCCGTGCTGCTCCTTGTGACCCTGGGCAAATCACTTAATCCTCCATAGCTCCAGGTACGTTAGATAGATTGTGAGCCCGCCGGGACAGAGAGGGAAAATATTTGAGTACCTGATTGTAAAAACCGCTTAGATAATCTTGATAGGCGGTAAATAAAAACCTAAGAAACTTGAAATATTGATTTCTCAAGGGAGGTGCAAGGAGTCACAGTTTTCCCACTCTCACCTCTCCCCCCACCCCGCAATAGGGAGCAGCCCTCTGCTTATAGGACCTCGGAAATTTTAAGGACTCTTCTCACCCCCTGGACTTTTTAAAACCAGTTCTCACCGCAGAACATCCTGACACCAAAGATGTCACAAATACACGGAAGCCCCGTATTTAATTCAGTCCTGCGGTGGAGCTTTCGCTGATAGTGGTACAACTTCCACTGACTGATGCACACGGAGGATCAAGGCAGTGGAGAGGGATCCCACGACCAGACCCGTGCAGATGCACAAACAAACATCTAATAATAATAAGAGTTTATATACCGCAGGACCGTGAAGTTCTATGCGGTTTACAATGATTAAAGAAAAAAATGCTTCAAATTGAGCGGAACTTACATAGTTGGAGATTGGCAACTCACAATTTATGAGATCAGTTGTTGTGGGAGAGATTGTGCAGATCAGTTACAGGGCACTACTGTGAACTTCACTAAAAGGGTGCCACATAAACATCTCACCACAACTCCCATGCAGGTCATGATGAGACCCCCTGACCCCCCCCCAAACCTACTATACCCACCTGTCTACAACCCCAAAAGCCCTTATGGTTGCAGTTGGTACTTATATGGCAGTACAGTAGGGTTTTGGGGGGTTTGGGTGGACTAAATGTATGTGGTTAGAGTGGCTTATGGGTCTGGGCCTGGGTCCCCCCCCCCCAGACTACTTAAGCCACCTGTGTGCAGATCTACTAGGCTTTCCTATGCCAGGTGCTGATGTTCTGGAGGCAGGTATGTACATTTTTATTCCAATTTTTATGGTGGGGGGTGTCAGTGATCACTGGGGGAGTATATGAGGGTCTGTACTTTGTGTCTGGTCACTTTGGATACCTTTTGGGCACTTAGACCTGTTTTTAGCTTGCCTAAGTCACAACATATAAGTTCCATCCAGGCAGCCTGGTAAAACTTTTGATTATCCCTGCAGTATGACTAGGCCTACATCTCACCCTCACCAGTCCTTCAAAATCATCCCTTTCTGCTCTGGGTGCACAGCGGGATTCATAGGCCTAAAAAGCTGGATAGATCTAAAAACCTGTTTCGATTATCGGCACTTGGACGACCTGTCTTTTAGGTCGTCCAACTGCCAATTTGTGCAGGTTCAATTACAAGCCCCTTAGCCTATAAGAATAAAGCTCAATGACCTTACAATGCAGTCCTTAGACAATAGGGAGAGGAGGAGATAGTGGATGCTGCGGATGGGCAGACTGGATGGGCTACTTGGCCTTTATCTGCCATCATGTTTCTATAACCATAAAGTTCTTTGACCTCACAATGCAAGTGTTAAGAGCCTTAGCCTATAGGAAGAGGAGATGCAAATGTTAAGAGCCTTAGCCCATAGGGTGAGGAGGAGATAGTGGATGGGCAGACTGGATGGGCCATTTGGCCTTTATCTGCCATCATGTTTCTATAACCATAAAGTTCTTTGACCTCACAATGCAAGTGTTAAGAGCCTTAGCCTATAGGAAGAGGAGATGCAAATGTTAAGAGCCTTAGCCCATAGGGTGAGGAGGAGATAGTGGATGGGCAGACTGGATGGGCCATTTGGCCTTTATCTGCCATCATGTTTCTATGACCTCACAATGCAGGTGTAAAGAGCCTTAGCCTATAGGAAGAGGAGATGCAAATGTTAAGAGCCTTAGCCCATAGGGTGAGGAGGAGATAGTGGATGGGCAGACTGGATGGGCCATTTGGCCTTTATCTGCCATCATGTTTCTATAACCATAAAGTTCTTTGACCTCACAATGCAAGTGTTAAGAGCCTTAGCCTATAGGAAGAGGAGATGCAAATGTTAAGAGCCTTAGCCCATAGGGTGAGGAGGAGATAGTGGATGGGCAGACTGGATGGGCCATTTGGCCTTTATCTGCCATCATGTTTCTATGACCTCACAATGCAGGTGTAAAGAGCCTTAGCCTATAGGAAGAGGAGATGCAAATGTTAAGAGCCTTAGCCCATAGGGTGAGGAGGAGATAGTGGATGGGCAGACTGGATGGGCCATTTGGCCTTTATCTGCCATCATGTTTCTATAATCAGAAAGTTCTATGACCTCACAATGCAAGTGTTAAGAGCCTTAGCCTATAGGAAGAGGAGATGCAAATGTTAAGAGCCTTAGCCCATAGGGTGAGGAGGAGATAGTGGATGGGCAGACTGGATGGGCCATTTGGCCTTTATCTGCCATCATGTTTCTATAACCATAAAGTTCTTTGACCTCACAATGCAAGTGTTAAGAGCCTTAGCCTATAGGAAGAGGAGATGCAAATGTTAAGAGCCTTAGCCCATAGGGTGAGGAGGAGATAGTGGATGGGCAGACTGGATGGGCCATTTGGCCTTTATCTGCCATCATGTTTCTATGACCTCACAATGCAGGTGTAAAGAGCCTTAGCCTATAGGAAGAGGAGATGCAAATGTTAAGAGCCTTAGCCCATAGGGTGAGGAGGAGATAGTGGATGGGCAGACTGGATGGGCCATTTGGCCTTTATCTGCCATCATGTTTCTATAATCAGAAAGTTCTATGACCTCACAATGCAAGTGTTAAGAGCCTTAGCCTATAGGAAGAGGAGATGCAAATGTTAAGAGCCTTAGCCCATAGGGTGAGGAGGAGATAGTGGATGGGCAGACTGGATGGGCCATTTGGCCTTTATCTGCCATCATGTTTCTATAACCATAAAGTTCTTTGACCTCACAATGCAAGTGTTAAGAGCCTTAGCCTATAGGAAGAGGAGATGCAAATGTTAAGAGCCTTAGCCCATAGGGTGAGGAGGAGATAGTGGATGGGCAGACTGGATGGGCCATTTGGCCTTTATCTGCCATCATGTTTCTATAATCAGAAAGTTCTATGACCTCACAATGCAAGTGTTAAGAGCCTTAGCCTATAGGAAGAGGAGATGCAAATGTTAAGAGCCTTAGCCAATAGGGTGAGGAGGAGATAGTGGATGGGCAGACTGGATGGGCCATTTGGCCTTTATCTGCCATCATGTTTCTATAATCAGAAAGTTCTATGACCTCACAATGCAAGTGTTAAGAGCCTTAGCCTATAGGAAGAGGAGATGCAAATGTTAAGAGCCTTAGCCAATAGGGTGAGGAGGAGATAGTGGATGGGCAGACTGGATGGGCCATTTGGCCTTTATCTGCCATCATGTTTCTATAATCAGAAAGTTCTATGACCTCACAATGCAAGTGTTAAGAGCCTTAGCCTATAGGAAGAGGAGATGCAAATGTTAAGAGCCTTAGCCAATAAGGAGAAGAGGAGATAGTAGACGCTCTGGATGGGCCATTTGACCTTTATCTGCCATCATGTTTCTATAACCATAAAGATCTATGACCTCACAATGAAAGTGTTAAGAGTCTTAGCCTATGAGGAGAGGAGAGAGTGGATTCTTCAGATGGGCAGATTGGATGGGCTATCTGGCTTTTATCTGCAGTCATGTAACTAAAACAACGGAGAAAAACCCCTTCCACCCCCACCCCCCTCAAAGCTCCTTATACTAACATAACAAATCAGAACCACTGGTAGACATTTCTTACTATCCAGCCAATTTTTGCCGAAGTCTATTGGCAGCTAGTTTTACAAAAGGGTGCCCATGTCCAAGTCTAAAGCAATACCTATTTTAGTTCTTGCATGACTGTTTTAGGGACTTACTGTGGAGCAGATTCAAGTATCTCAGAGGGGAAGGCAATCCTCATTTTAAGAGAGCAGTTTTGGATCTCTGAAGTACAATTCATCAAACGTGCTGATTTCAAGGATGACACTGAGTGGAACAGTAATATTTAAAATTTTCTCCAAGCGCTATAAAATGTGTTTCCTTCGACTGTACGTAATCTCTTAAGCTATCAGACTACTGTTTCCTCATTATCAAAGGAACTTTCTTCTAAGCTAGTGGAATCAACGGCCTTCCCATATCAGATCCCTCGATGGACTTCTAAACTTTAGGAGAGCAATAAAGACATCTCTTAGCAGCACCATATTTGGGCTCAGTTGTGACCCATTGTAAAGAACAAGGCTAAGCAGGATAGGAGCGACAGGACAATAATCAGATCACTTACGGGAGGTAATCATAATCATTAAGACAGAACAGTCAGTCGAAAACATCAGTATATTGTAATAGTTCGTTTAGCCTTCTTTTACTGATTTAATTCAGACACGTCCGGGGGGGAGCATAGAATGTTGTACTAATACTGATTGTATTTAGTGCTTATTTATTATTACTGATGTGAATATTGTGTTGCACTTTTTGTTAGTAATAAAGAATTTTTAAAAAAACAACACATCAATAAGTTCAGATACAGCGCCAAATAGGAGCTGCGTGCAACGTTTCCACTGATATGCAAGACACACCATCATGGCGTATCAGGGCAACAGCTTTGCCGGGCCCGCCACGTGGCAAGCCTTGTCAATTGGAGTTGGATTTTGGTTTTCGATGAATTCCTTTGTACTTTTTGTTATGTTCAAAAGCAATAAAATTCTTTGAACTGAAAAATAAAGACATCTCTTCCCCAAAAATCTCTAGGTAGCCCACCTCTGTATGCAAACTTAGTAAACACTTAAGAATGACCAAATGGTAGGCTAAACTCAACTCTACATGTCTATCAACCTAAGAAATTGCAAGTCACCAAGACAAGTGGTTTTTAGGAATTTTTTGATATTTTAAACTGATAAATTTTGAAATCTTTATCTATTTAGAACAAAACTGCTATTCTTGCACAGAATTTTTCATATGACCTCATACAATTTCATCATTAATTTTGACAATCACATTAACTTTATTTATACAAAATTATAAAATCCATTGAAACCTTTTTTTAATATTAATTACAGCACTTAATGAATTATTACATTCACATTAAGGGGATGGAGACGGACCAACAATTGAAACCACAATATTGCCTTTGGCTGTTATGAGATGTAGCAATACGATCTGAGGTTTTACCTTCTTCCATTTATGATCTATTAGTGCAACTGAATTGATAAAGCAATAATATTCAAAATATTCAATACTAACCCTAAATATACAAGAAAAATCATCCACCACACAAATGGACTTCCTTGCCTGTCATCTCACAAGCTCCACACTAAAAAACTCACTAAACTGCATGCTCTGATACATAACACCGGGTAACTGGACCACAGCGAGACCTGAATTTGAAAACTTAATTTACCAAAACTCCTTAACAGCAGAATATAACCTTATCCTAGGAGATCTAAACCTCCACCTAGAAGACCCAAAATCCACACCAGCAAAAAACTGTCTAGCATTTCTCAATGCCTTATCCTTCCAAATCCTAAACCCACAAACCACTCATGAAAAAGAACTTGACATTGCAGCCTTCATGACCCACCAACCAACCACCCCAGTAATTCAAACACTCAATGGAACCTGGTCCCCATCCCTCTGGCCAGACCACTACACTTACAATTTCAGCATTAACTGGACCAAGAACAAAACCACACCTAAATCCCAAAAAAATAACATACACCTCACGCAAACATATCGAGCCAACCGTATTCTGGACAAAATAGATGAAACACTCCAGGACAGCGACCCAAAAGACTTCATCTCTCACTGGAATAATCTAGCCACCAACATCCAGGACGAACTAGCCCCACTACAAACCAAAACTAGAACCAGTAGAAGATCAGACCAATGGTTTGACAACGATCTGCTCCAACTTAAAAGACAATGCAGAAGATTAGAAAGAAAATGGAGAAAAACAAACCTAGATCAAACGAAAACCGCCTGGAAAAAAATTAACAAACAATATAAACTCCTACTAAAAGACAAGAGGAAAACTCACTACACAAACTTTATAGGCACAGAAACCCAAGATACCAAAAAACTATTCCAAATATTAAAAGACCTAACTGACACCAAACCCTACACGACCACTAACAACACCCCACCCCCCTCAGCTACCCTCTTAGCAGATTATTTCAAGAACAAAATCACTAACGCCAGAGCCACCTTCAACTTTACCCCATCCCACCGAAACGAAATCACAACTCACCCCACAGAAAAAGAATCTACTGCAGCGGACAGAACATTGTCTCAATTCCCCAACATACAATGGTCCGAACTCAATAAACTCTACAAAAAATACAGCCACGCCTCCTGTGACCTCAACCACTGCCCAGCATATCTCCTTACCACCTCCAGTGTAAAATTCCGTACTCTACTTCTGCAATGGATACAAACTACACTCACAGATGGCTTTTTCCCTACTGACCTCAGCGAAATCATCATTACCCCAATTCAAAAAGACCCAAAAGGACCAACGGACCAACGGACCAACCATCCAACTTCAGACCCATTGCCTCAATACCGCTATATGTCAAAATTACAGAAGGCCTAGTAGCCAAACTCCTCACAAACTATCTAGATGACCATAACCTACTCCACCCCATGCAATCTGGATTCAGAACCAACTTCAGCATAGAGACACTCCTAGGCTCCCTTATGGACACAGCCAGACAACATCTTAGTACAGGAAAAAAAATGCTTCTCATACAACTGGACCTGACTGCAGCATTTGACCTAGTTGATCATAACATCCTTCTTCAAATCTTGGATGCAATAGGTATCTCAGATACAGTATATTCTTGGTTTGAAGGCTTCCTAAAATCCAGAATCTACAGAGTAAAATCAAACAAAGAAAAATCAGATTCTTGGTCAAACCCTTGCGGCATACCACAGGGATCACCACTATCCCCTACTCTCTTCAACCTATACACTGCCTCTCTCGGAGCATACCTGGATAACCTAGGCATAACCACCTATAGTTATGCGGATGATATCACCATCCTCATACCATATGATCAGCCAAAGACCACCATGACAAACATAATACATCGAACTCTAGAAACAGTTACGACCTGGATGAAAGAACACAAACTGAAACTCAACCCAAATAAAACTAAATTCATCCTCCTCAAAAATGACAAAGTCCCAACTATAACCAATTTAGAACTTAACTCAATCAACTATCCAATCCAAACCACCATAAAACTACTAGGAGTGACAATAGACAGATGCTGTACTATGCAACTGCAAATAAATAAAACCATACAGAAACCCTTCGCAATAATGAGAAACCTGAGACAAGTCCGGAAATTCTTTGAAAGAACACAATTCCAGCTTATAGTGCAATCCCTAATCCTAGGATTGCTAGACTACTGCAACATCCTCTACCTCCCCTGCCCTGCTACGATGACCAAGCAACTACAAACAATCCAAAATACTGCTCTGAGACTCATCTACTCACTGAGGAAACATGATCATATCACAGAGGCCTACATCAACTCACACTGGCTACCAATCCAAGAAAGAATATTATTTAAATTCTACTGCATGATATTCAAAACCCTAAATGGAAACAGCCCAGCCTACCTAAACAATTGCCTCATCCAAGCAACCTCAACCACATAGAAAAACGCACTCCCCATTCACACCTCCCCTGATCAAGGAAGTAAAACGGACAAAACAATACGATGGCCTCCTAGCCACTCGAGCCGCAAAACTGGATAACCAAATCTCCAACCTACTGTTAACCACCCCAGACTACAAGATTTTCAGAAAAGAAATAAAAACTATACTCTTCAAGAAATTCCTGAAACAGTCCTAACCACACCTACTCTTAACTCTTACTCTTAAAAACACTTACTCTTAACAACTCTAGAAATGACAATTGATCGACTCTTTACAACTCTCTACAAATGATCTACTCTTTACAACGCTAGAAATGACTATTATTCTTCCATTGTAATCCCCATTCTTTATATCTTTTGTAACCCCCATTTTTATACCTTTTGTAATCCGCCTTGAACCGCAAGGTAATGGCGGAATAGAAATCTCTAATGTAATGTAATGTAATATTTGATATTTGGTTGTGGAATTATTGCTCTTTTGCTTTGTCAATTGTATCCAGTCTATCAACCTAAGAGATTCTAAGCAAAATGTGTAAGTCTACATTGTATTCCGTTTGTCAATCTGTAACACGTTCTGAGCTCTTTGGGGGATAGAAAGCAAACTGAAAAAAGAGATATATTTTCCTGGAAGGCCCTTCCTGAGTCAGGAGTGGAGGCTGGAACAGTAACAGGCGTCCAGAGGAAATTTCACTGTAAAAGCTGAAGGTGTCATTGGAACCAAAAAGCAGCTCAGTCTGTTTGGTTCATAAGAGAAATCTTAGCAGAACACAACCTGGTCTCCATGGAAGGTCTACATGCATTGTGTTGACCGGATTGGTACAACTGGGCAATGTTGGCAGGAGACAGGTTGGAAGGGGCAGAGCCAGATTGACTTTGTGGTAGATTTGGGAGTCACCCGGGGGGGGGGGGGCAGCTTCTGGGGGCAGCAAAACAAGCAGATCTTGACACCCACAAAGTTGAGCTATGAAGGTGCCCAAAAATACAACAGAGAAAGAGAGGGTGATCTACTGTAGATTTCTACATTGCTCTACCTCTAACTATATAATGTGGAGAGAGAGAACATATAGAGCCAGCACCTATATCAGATGGCAGCCGTGTGTCAATCACACCTAGGTTGCTGTTAACAGAATCATGGCTAACAGCGCCTAAGAAATGTAGGTCATGTGTCCTCTTTTTTTTAATGAAGAAATATGGCAATCCTACCAGGGAGTCCAGTTCAGATCTGACCTTGGAGAAGTCACTCAACCCTCTGTTGCTTCGGGCACAAACTCAAGCAGAGAATCCAACAGGGACAGGGAAGTGCCTGGAGCACCTGAACGTAACCTGAGCTACTAAGGGGAAAGGACTGGGCTAAATCCCAAAAAATTAAACAAGTAGACCCTGCTTGTTCAGCCACCATCTCAACCATCTCGCTGCCCTCCAATCCGTCCAGAATTCGGCTGCATGACTCATATTCCGGGAGAGGCGCTTTACTCACATTACCCCTCTCCTAAAGTCATGTCAATGGCTTCCCATCCGTTTCTCAATACAATTCAAACGCCTCTTCCTGACCTACAAATGCACTCACTCAGCTGCCCCTCACTATCTCTCTTCACTTATCTCCCCCTCTGATCCCCCCCCCCCGTGAGTTCTACTCAGCTGGTAAGTCCCTCCTTTCTGTGCCTTCTCTTCAGCTGCCAACTCCAGACTCTGTCCCTTCTACCTTGCTACACCGTATGCTTGGAAGAAGTTGCCCAAATCCCTACGGCGGGCCCAGTTAAAAGCCCACCTCTTTGAGAGTGCTTTCTACTTCTAACTCCTCTCACTTTGGGTTCTCCATCCCCAACCCTATATGTCATGTCTGTCTGACCAAGTTAGATTGTAAGCTCTTCTGAGCAGGGACTGTCTATAAATGTCAGCCCACCTCTTTGAGAGTGCTTTCGACTCCTAACTCCTCCCACCTTGGGTTCTCCATCCCCAACCCTATATGTCATGTCTGTCTGACCAAGTTAGATTGTAAGCTCTTCTGAGCAGGGATTGTCTATAAATGTCAGCCCACCTCTTTGAGAGTGCTTTCGACTCCTAACTCCTCCCACCTTGGGTTCTCCATTCCCAACCCTATATGTCATGTCTGTCTGACCAAGTTAGATTGTAAGCTCTTCTGAGCAGGGATTGTCTATAAATGTCAGCCCACCTCTTTGAGAGTACTTTTGACTCCTAACTCCTCTCCCCTTGGGTTCTCCATCCCCAACCCTATATGTCATGTTTGTCTGTCCAAGTTAGATTGTAAGCTCTTCCTAGCAGGGACTATCTATTAAATGTCAAAATGTACAGCACTGCACAGTGCACACGCCCTTCAACGCTATCTAAGTGATAAGTAGTAGAGAGTAGCAAGGAAACCGAGTCGTCGTTCAGAAGTGAGGTCCTACGGGTTCTGTGGCTGGCAGCTGGGATACACCCAAGACCGTGCAGACTGGAGTGACTGGGCAGACTGGAAGAAACAGCTGGTCCTTTTAAGCTGTCAACGATCATGCAATCATAGCATATGGCAGCACACTGACCAGACACAGCAAGTACATGCGAGACCCTTGGCAGGGGACCCAGAAGGTGCGGAATAGGCCGCATTGATTGCAGTGGAGAGAGGCGCGTTTCGGTACTCAGTAGCTCAGCAGGAATTAATGTGTACAGATGAGAAGCAGCAGCCAGGGAGAGCGACGGAGTGGAAGGAAGCTGTAAACCCCCATCCCCACCCCTCCCTTTCATTTGCTTTTTCCACCATTAGTCCATGTTAACACATTCAAGGGAGAATATCAAAGCATCCTATTACAGAAATCACTCTGCATGAAAAATGTCTTGTGACTATTCGCCTGAGACACGCACGCAGAGCGCTGCTCGGTCTCCCCCTGTCACTGTGAATAATGTCTGTGCATTAAGATATTAGAACATGACGGCTATAATTCTAACCAATTCCTGCCTGCTTCCTGCTAATCAAAGGGGAAAGGAAAAGGTTATTTATAGGAGCACTTTCCCGAGATGAAAACCTCCCTTGCCAAATCCCACCCAGGTTCCTGGTGCCATCTCCACACCACAATGCCAACACTGACTGAGGGTCATGTTCTCACAACACCAGGCTCTTAATCGGGTCCTGCTCCTTCCTCCTGGTGAAGTACTTAACTGGCGACATCAAGAAAAACCCCTGAGTGAGTCTAGTCAAGAAATTCTCTCTCAATGGCTCTGGTTTTCCCAGGTTCATGAGACAACACTGATAAGGACAGTTTTTTCTTTGGCCCTCACTTTTTTGAAAGCTTGTGCGCATAACCCTGGCGTCCAAATGTGCTGCTGGACAAAGGTTTCAGAAATGCTGGACTTGAAAGCCTTCTTGCAGGAAAGGAACCACGGAAATCCAAATTTAAGACACAAAACGGAACTGGCCAACCATTGCTTATGACCTGACCAGATTAAAATTGACATGGAAGAGACATGGTGGGAGATTTCACAGCGAAACTAGGAAGTATTTCTTCACCAAAAGAGCGGTTGATCATTGGCAGCGTGCTAGATTTTAAGAAAAAAATAGGATAAGCACGTGGGATCACTTCAAGGAAGAACTTAGGGGGGTGGGTCATTAGAGTGGGCAGACTTGTTGGGCCGTGGCCCTTTTCTGCCATCATATTCTATGTTTCTCTGGAATTGACCCAGCTCTTCCCAGCCCTCTTCATCCCACACACTGCCATCTTTAAACTAATCTAGCAATATTAAACTCGCTTATCAACAGCACTATACCACAAATGTAATACATCTTGCTGTAAGCTGCAATGATTCCTTGCTGAAAATTGCGAGATATAAGAAGTTGTATTGTGCAATCTCACCTGGCGTCTTGCATTCAGTTCTGGTCTCCTTATCTCAAGAAAGATACAGCGGCGCTAGAAAAGGTTTAAAGAAGAGTACCAAGATAGTAACATAGTAACATAGTAGATGACGGCAGATAAAGACCCGAATGGTCCATCCAGTCTGCCCAACCTGATTCAATTTAAATATTTTAATTTTTTCTTCTTAGCTATTTCTGGGCGAGAATCCAAAGCTTTACCCGGTACTATGCTTGGGTTCCAACTGCCGAAATCTCTGTTCAGACTTACTCCAGCCCATCTACACCCTCCCAGCCATTGAAGCCCTCCCCTGCCCATCCTCCACCAAACGGCCATACACAGACCCAGACCGTGCAAGTCTGCCCAGTACTGGCCTTAGTTCAATATTTAATCTTATTTTCTGATTCTAAATCCTCTGTGTTCATCCCAAGTTTCTTTGAACTCCGCCACCGTTTTCCTCTCCACCACCTCTCTCGGGAGCGCATTCCAGGCATCCACCACCCTCTCCGTAAAGTAGAATTTCCTAACATTGCCTTTGAATCTACCAGATGATAAAGGAGATGGAACTCCTCTCGTATAAGGAAAGACTAAAACGGTTTGGGCTCTTCAGCTTGGAAAAGAGACGGCTGAATGGAGTGGATCGATTTTTCACTCCGTCAAAAAATACAAAGACTAGGGGACACTTGAAGTTACAGGAGGAAATTTTTTTCACTTGGAGAATAGTTAAGCCCTGGAACATGTTGCCAGAGGATGTGGTAAGAGCAGATAGCGCAGCTGGTTTTAAGAAAGGTTTGGACAAATTCCTGGAGGAAAAGTCCATAGTCTGTCATTGAGAAAAACATGGGGGAAGCCACTGCTTGCTCTGGATCAGTAGCTGGAATATTGCTACTCCTTGGGTTTTAGTCAGGTACTAGTGACCTGGATTGGCCACCGTGAGAACGGGTTACTGGGCTTGATGGACCATCGGTCTGACCCAGTAAGGTTCTTCTTAAGTTCTGAGATGGAAAAAAAAAATAGCTGGGATGCTTTACATATTGCTTTAATTGTGTAAAACCACCTTTAAAATATGACAAATTGTCATTTACTTTAGTCCAAAATAATGTTTGCTTATTTTGGGCTTATTTCAAAGAAAATGAATTCCAAGGCTTAAGGCTTGCACCCCAAATAACCTCACACGAGACCCCTTCAACACAACCATAAGCTGAGTCTTGGTCTCCCTGCGAGACTCATCCTGTTAACAGCGCATTCGAATGATAAAAGGAGGGGGAGGGGGAGCGGGAGACAAGAAAAACACCTTAATAAATTGAAATAAGGAAATAAAATTAGCAAAGCAAATCGTGAGAAGCAGAAAAAAAACCCTCTCTCTCTCTCTCAGCCACTTTACCAACTGCTATTTCTTTTCCATTTGACATGAGGCACTTTCTATACAGTTAATAGCTTGCAAAGTGTTTCCGAGCAGAGAGCGCCAGGATTTATTCATTCATTTCATTCTTGCAACTGATTTCTCCCAGGAATATATCTTGCATGGAGAGCCACTAATAGTCTTTAGTGGCAGGGAGAGACGGCCAATGTTTGTGCTCTCGACAAGGCGTACCAGGGAGAGACGGCCAGGTGTTTTCTCCTCAGGCATGGCGCACCAAGGAGAGACGGCCAGGTGCTTACGCCCTCAGCGTGGCTTATCAGGGAGAGGCATCCAGATGTCTGTGCTCTCAGCATGGCATACGTGCGGTCTGTCACCACCAGTAGGACCTACTGCCAGCCTGAAAGCTAAATCCAGTATAGAACCATGATGGTAGATAAAGGCCAAATGGTCCATCCGCAGCAACCACTATCTCCTCCTCTCCCTATTGGCTAAGGCTCTTAACATTTGCATCTCCTCTTCCTATAGGCTAAGGCTCTTTACACCTACATTGTGAGGTCATAGAGCATTATGGTTATAGAAACACGACGGCAGATAAAGACCAAATGGCCCATCCCCGGCATCCACTATCTCCTCCTCCTCTCCCTATTGGCTAAGGCTCTTAACATTTGCATGTCCTCTTCCTATAGGCTAAGGCTCTTTACACCTGCATTGTGAGGTCATAGAAACATGATGGCAGATAAACCATTCTCTCTTTCTCTCTCCGAGAGATCCCACGTGCCTATCCCAGGCCTTCTTGAATTCAGACACAGTCTCTGTCTCCACCACCTCTTCTGGGAGACTGTTCCAAGCATCTACCACCCTTTCTGTAAAAAGTATTTCCTTAGATCACCTCTTAACTTCATCCTATGCCCTCTCATTGCAGCGTTTCCTTCCAAATGAAAGAGACTCGACTCAAGCACAGTGCGTTCTGGAGATAAGTGTAGGGCGTGTGTCCTGAGCTGCCTCTCGTTTTGCCCAAGAGAGGCAGGAAACAAACTGACCTACATAATGATGCCTCTGCAGGTTTTCTCCTTTTCTTTCTGTACAATCAGATATGTGATATTTTTTTCCCTCCACAGAAGACTGAGAGTTGGATTACAATGAAATGTTTGAAATATCTCATTTCTTAGAACTGTGCAAAGACTGGTGGGGGCATGCTCATCGCTCATGGAAAAGTCTGGAACAAATTAAGGGTCACCGGACAGACGATACAGCATAGGAAACTGTTTCACGCTGGTCCAGGGACTTGTAAACGCAAAGTCTGTGGTATGTGAACACGATTACAGTACTCTTTGGATTAGAAACATCCCACTGAAGAATCCAAAATGCCCATGGTACTGGTACTGGCCCTGGAAGTTTGGAGGGAACTATGAGCCCTCCTCTTTGAAATGTACCTATGAAATGGTTGACTCCCACAGATTTGTATGGTCAACATTTGGCTGCAGTACGATATTATAGATTTGCTGGTTCCCTTCCTGTGATACCTTTTGTGAGCTGGCAGAGGAAGGCACTTCGGAAGCAGGATGCTCGGAGTCAAAAGCCTGACTGATTTCATTGTGCTCGCTTTCAAAAGGTTTTGTATATCTGGCCCCTGGCTACAGCAGGTGGAAAGAAATGTAATTAAATGACTGAGCACGACCCTTTTGGGACAGGGGGAAGGAGAGCCCTAGCATCTCTGGGGGTTTCTCCAGGCTGCCAGTTCATTATACTAAAGTAAATGATGGCAGATAAAAAGACCTAAACAGTCCATCCAATCTGCCCATTAGTGATACTCATTTAAAAATTGCATGATTTGATTAACTTGTCTCTTCTTTGATATTTCTGGGCCATAGACTGTAAAGTCTGGTATTGTTCTAGGTTCCAAATGCTGAAGTTGCCGTCCAAGCTATTCAACCATCCCGGTGTTTGCAGGACATCTACCGTAAAGTCTGGCCATTAACATCCTCCTGTTCAAAGTTAGTGGAGTTCCCATCGATGCTCTCCCCAGCCCACCCTACACCGAATCACCATATATAGGACACAGACCGTGCAGGTTTGTCTAATACCGATCTTAGTTCTTTAATTTACATCCTTCGTTTTCTAATTAAAGATCCTCTATTTTTATCCCATGCTTTATGAATCTTCATGGCTTCTTGATAGGACATAGCAGAGAAATCCCAGCTGGATCCCTGTTATCCCCCCATCTGGCTGCAAGCGATTTAAGGTGGCAACGGAGCTTCTCTAGGGTGCTGTGGCTTGAAAGAGAACAAATCAACCCCCATTCTGAAGGAGATGGGAAAATAGGGGTGGGGGGGGAGATGAAATAGAGGAAAGGGGCGGACTTGAGTGATTGCAAGAAAATTGAGGGACCCAAAGGAAGGAGTAGTGGGAAAGGAAAAGAGGGAATAGAGAAAGCAGGCACACAGTGACAAACACAGAAAGGGGAAGTAGCAAGAGAGAAATGTCCTCCTTCTACACCCCTCCTGGATCCTATTTAAAAGCCAGTTCTGCTGGTCACCCAACCAGCACCTGAGGGGCAGCCATGTAAATACTACATCCTGGTCAGTAGAGAATAACAAGGGGACAAATTTTTCCTGTCCCTGCCTCATTTCTGCAAGCTCTGTCCTCATCTGCACAAGCCTCAAACCCTTTAAAATCCTAAGTAGCAACATTCAAGAGCTCAGATTGTGATGTCATAATGTCTCATTCCACCAATGCCTAAGCTCCGCCCTCATCTGTACAAGCCTCAAACACTTTAAAATCCTAAGTAGAAACATTCTAGAGCTCAGATTGTGATGTCATAATGCCTCATTCCACCAATGCCTAAGCTCCGCCCTCATCTGCACAAGCCTCAAACACTTTAAAATCCTAAGTAGCAACATTCAAGAGCTCAGATTGTGATGTCATAATGTCTCATTCCACCAATGCCTAAGCTCCGCCCTCATCTGTACAAGCCTCAAACACTTTAAAATCCTAAGTAGAAACATTCTAGAGCTCAGATTGTGATGTCATAATGACTCATTCCACCAATGCCTAAGCTCCGCCCTCATCTGCACAAGCCTCAAACACTTTAAAATCCTAAGTAGCAACATTCAAGAGCTCAGATTGTGATGTCATAATGTCTCATTCCACCAATGCCTAAGCTCCGCCCTCATCTGTACAAGCCTCAAACACTTTAACATCATAAGTAGCAACATTCTAGAACTGAGATTGTGATGTCATAATGCCTCATTCCACCAATGCTTAAGCTCCGTCCTCATCCGCACAAGCCTCAAACATTTTAAAATCATAAGTGTTCAAGGGTTACAGGAATGGGGCAGGGACAGTGACAAAACACACGGGGATGGGGAAAAATTTGTCCCCGTGTCATTCTCTACTAGTCAGGACTGAAGAGCAGAGGGAGGGGCTTGTCCCCAGAGGTCTCAACCAATGGAATCAGGTGCCAGTTTGGCACAGGAATTTGATGTCTTCAAAATGTGATTCCATAGGCTATTGCTTTCCCTAAGTCCAAATCTAGGCCCAGGCCCAATAAGCTGCTTTCCCAATAAAGATTCCTAGCCCCCTGCATCCAGGCTACAGATCTCCCTTTGATCCAGTTTAATGGTTCATCAAAGAGACACATGAAAAAAAAGAAGGTCTAGATGTAAGAAAGGCCTTAAAAATGGAAAACAAAGATGTAAAAACTCAAAAATTTGGCAAATCACAGATTTGTGGAGGAGAAGAAATCATTAGATGAAGATTCTCCAAAAAGGGCCGCTTTAATCTTTTCCCACTGATTCAAGGTCTGCTGCCTCTAATGCAGACGTTAAACCATTCGTGGTCAATAAAATCACTTCAGTGCAGACGGTATAGAATGAAAAGCATCTCTTGAAGAAAAGAGGGGAGAGGATTGAGAAGCAGAACGGATACCTGAGAAGAATCCTGATGCTCCACTACCTGCCATCATGCTAAAGGGTTTCCATCGAAATGCCCTTTTAAGAGTAAAGATGGCTGGTTATAAAATTATTCAGAGTGAGAAACTTAATGTGCAGAAAGCCATTTTGCACCTAAAGTCTGTCCTCAGGTTATCCACACAAGTTCCAAGTTTATTAGGTGTTTATAGACCACCTATCAAGGCTATAGAAGTGATTTTACAATCAGGGACTCAATCTATCTAACGTACCTGGGACTATGGAGGACTGAGTGACTTGCCCAAGGTCACAAGGAGCAGCGCGGGGTTTGAACCCACAATCCCAGGGTGCTGGGGCCGGAGCTCCAACCACGGCAACACATACTCCTCATGCTGGGCTCTACAATCCCATATGTAGACATATTCTGTGCTCTCTTGAACTCAAATGCAGTGCCTGTCTTCACCACCTCCCCTGGGAGGCTGTTCCACACATCTACCAACCTTTCCCCTGTAAAGAAATATTTCCTTAGGCTAATCATTCACCTGTCAGCTTAAGCTCAAGCATTACACTTCGAAGTGGTTCCAACAATCCTCTAGTCCAGTGGTCTCCAACTCAAACCCTTTGCAGGGCCACATTTTGGATTTGGAGGTACTTGGAGGGCCGCAGAAAAAATAGTTCATGTTTTATTAAAGAAATGACAATTTTAAAACTCTTTATAATTTATAAATTTTTCCTTTTGGCCAAGTCTTAATAATAATATTGTCATTTATAGCCAAAGAGACATATGATCAAGAAACTGTTTTATTTTACTTTTGTGATTTTGATAAACATACCGAGGGCCTCAAAATAGTACCTGGCAGGCCGTATGTGGCCCCCCGGGCCGCAAGTTTGAGACCACTGCTCTAGTCTATCACATCCAATTTTGTCTGCTGAACCATCCATAAATCCCAACAGGGATCCTCGTTTCGCCAGTCACTCTGGCTGCTTCAAGGGAACTCATACCAACCAACGCACTGCCTTCCACAGAAAGGTGTTTGGGCTATATAGATGCTCCGGGTTTCATTTCTACTTGTTAAACTGAATGTGTACCATCCCCCCCAAAAAATTCACCAATCAAAAAAAATGCAAACCATTTTGCTCTTGAATTTAGGTCATCTGGCCAAACAGTCCATAATTTGTAAATCCATTTCTGTTCAGTCTGATGTTGTTTCCTATGGAGATCTCCATAAAGGAGTCAATTACAGCACCCTTCATATCCGTAAAAGCACCCTGAAATTCCATAAAGTCTTTAATGAGAGTTTTCTCGGCCCTCTTGAGCTCCATATTATTTTTACGTTCACACAATCTTGTTTCTAATAAACATGGCATTTGTCTTATATAAACCAACTGACAAAGACAAATTAGCATATAAATAACATTTGCCGTCAAACACAGAGTAGACATTTTTAGTCATACCATAGCTCCATAAGAAATATCCACAGTGTCCCCCTCAACCATAATATCGCACACCACATTTCCGAGGTTCTACTATTCAAGTAGCCGCTGACTCGATTCAAACATCTGACTGTCATGGCAAATCCTTTAGATTTGGGCATCTACTGTAAGACATCGTACATCTGATATTCTCAGAACATTGATCCACTTCCAGCAATCTTCGGTATTGTTTTAAAATGCAGCCCACTCGAACAGCTAAAGGGGAATATCTGGGTACACAGGATATGGCGTCTTCTCGGGTATTCTTTGCCCAGTAAGACGGAAGCTGATTCCGAGGACTATACCAAGCTCCGTTTTGTGCTCTTTGTATCACTGCAAACTTATCACTCAATCCAGCTGCTTTACTCAAAAACTAATGATCTCAGGGTGGCAAAAGAGGGAGAAAAGACGATGGTCAAAGCCAGGAAGATGCTTGGGTGCATAAGGACAGTAGGAAAAGGGAGGTGATAATACCATTATATTCTATGGATGCATTAACATTTAGTACATGCTAAATCGGATAGCATGCCTTAGTAAAAAAAAAAACCCTCTTAGTTTGAAGATCAGAGACTTCCCCAATTTACTAGTAGAAGCTATGCCAGGTTGGCAGGTTGCCCAACTGTAACCAACATTCGGAGCCTGGGCACCCTCCGATAACTGTTTCACCCTCCCTGAACGAAAACAGCTTCAGCTGCAAAGATCATTGTGCAGCCCTGAGGCCAGGTTTTTCCATGTATAAAATAAAATGAGAAATCACTTCTAGTGCTCAATCACAGAACATTATCTAATGGACAACCATTAAGTGAAAAATTATAGAATGACAGATCTGTGGAGCAAATCAGAAATTCTCCTGGGAGACAAGTTATGAGTTCAGTTTGAAAAGCTTCATCCATCACCATCCACTGTCTGTACAAATGGACAGAAGGCCTGAGGTTTATTACATATATAGTATTTTCCAAAGAGATGACAAACAAAAATCATATTTTGTCTTATAGAAAAGCAAAAAACATGACCTCCTCCCCTCCTAGAACAAGTCCTCCGAGTCCTTCTCCATCCTTCTCCCAAACTCCAAGATAGAGATGCTGTCCCATCTGACCAACCAACTCTTGTCTAACAAAAAGACTGCCATCATTATGCCAACAAGAGAAACAGGCGATCTACCGGGTATTGTGACTGGCCACTGTTAGATACAGGATGCTGGTCTCAATGGACCTTGTTGTGGGGTTTTTGTGGAATTAATTTCATGATAAAGGCTGTGTGCTAAGCCATCGGGACATGACTATACTGCGCAGCTTTCTGCTTCAGGCCATGAAAGATGTGTGATAGAGCCAACTCTGAGCCATAAGGTAATATGCAGACATATAAGGAGTCTCGACTCAGATAAACGTATTTCATGCCACAGCAGTGTAAGTAAAACTGGAAAGGTAACACAGAAAAACAGTGGGCAAAACACAGATGTTTTAAAGGGCTAAAAACCTTTTTTTTTTTTTAAAGGAAAGGAGGCCACTATGGTTTTCAAAAATAGTAGTTGAAAAGAGATTAGTCTTCGTAAACTAAAAGTGATCACAATATCTGGAAAAGCTAAGGGAAGCTGCTACAGTAGTCAGGAAGCAAAGATGCAAATAGAAGAAAACAAGCCAATAGAGTAGAATGGAGGGTGGGAGGGTGAGGGGGGGAGAGAAAAAAATTTTTTTAGAAACATATTAGTGATAAAGGAAGCACAAAAATGGAATTGTAAAACTCAAGGGTGAAGGGGAGGAATATGTAGAAGTTGATGAGGATAAATTGAATTTGCTTAAATACTTCCGTTCAGTGATTGAAACATTCAAGATATTGAAGGGAATTGACTTAGTAGAGAAAGAGAGATTGTTCACCCTCTCCAAGGTGAAGAGAACAAGAGTTAGAAGGGAAAAGATTCCGTACAAACATAAGGAAGTTCTTCTTCACCCAGAGAGTGGTGGAGGTCTGGAACACTCTCCCAGAGGTTGTTATAGGGGAAAACACCCTTCAGGGATTCAAGACAATGTTGGATAAGTTCCTACTGGAACAGAACATACACAAGTAAGGCTAGACTCAAATAGGGCACTGGTCTTTGACCTAAGGGCTGCCGCGTGAGCGGACTGCTGGGCACGATGGATCACTGGTCTGACCCAGAAGCGGCAAATCTTATGTTCGCCATTGAAAGCCTGAGAAAAGGACCACAGAACAGAAATGGAAGGGTGGAAGATCTTGAATAATTTTCAGAAGATTGTGAGGACTAACTAAACTAAAGATGGACAAAGTGTTGGGGCTGGATGGTATACATCCAAGGGTAAATGAAGAACTTAGGGGATGTTCTGGCAGCTCAACTGTTTGACCTTTCCAACGCTTCTCTAGAGTTGGAAGTGGTCCAGGAGAACTGAATAAAGGCTGATGTAGTTCCCTTCCACAAAACTGGAAAGGAAGGAAGGAGGCAGCTGGGAATTACAGGTTGGTTAATCTGATCTTGAAAGTAAATTGATGGAAAAGGACAATGTAGTCTGAGTTGGGGTTTCAGGTGAGGACAGGAAATGAGATGGGAAAGACTATTGGTCTTGGATTTGTGACTGGACTCACTGGAGGGATTGGAGAATGGACACTGGGATACAGAGCCCATCACCCCTAGGAGTGGAGGTCCCAGGAGATGGACACAGGGATACACAGTGTGTCACAAGTAGGTCTGAAAGGTGCCTTTTATTGTCTAGAAGCACTGGACATATACCCAAGGTCTCTTGGGTTTGCTTAAGACCACCACCAACGGGATTTTAAAATACTGACCTGACCATTAGCTCTGGACAGTTTGCAGGAAATGGGACAGCACAAGACAAGCTGGTAACCGCCCCCCCCCCCCCCCAAACCACCACCAGGTGATCATACCAACAGCTGGAAGCTTCACTGCATTCACTGTTCATGCCACTTCATCTGCAACTCAACCCGGCTTGGTGAGTAAAGAGGAAGAGCAAGGATGCTTAATTCTTCCCTCCTAGAGCAGAGCAGAGGCTGAGTTCCAGCAGAAAGTTCCCACCCAGCAGTTCCTCACTCTCTTTCGGTCCAAAGGAGAAACGGAAGGATTCACTAACCTGCCAGACTGGGCCTGATTCGGGCCCGATCCAGACAGGTCCAACTAATTCAGTAAACTTTAACATGCAGATGAGGGCGGTCGAAGGAACGCCCCATCTGCAGGCACGGATTGCGCTATAGCGATCCCCGCGCATGCGCAGACCATCTGTAGATGGTCTGAGCATGCGCGGGACCTCCATGCCATCGGAGTTGTTTTTTTGTTTTTGTTTTTTCTTCTTCTTCTTAGCGCAGCCAGGGCCGCAAGAAAGCCTACAAAAATGCTATTGCTGGACCTCAGAGCCGTTTTGGTGATCGAGGAACTTTTGGGAGCCCGTGGTTTTAACCCGCTTAAGCCCGTGGGTTAAAATCACGGGCTTGTAGTGCGGGGAAGGGTGGGAGAGTTGGGGCAGGCAGGCGTGTTCGGGTTTGGGGCTGGAAGGCAGGTGTGTTCAGGGCTGCAGGAGGCACTTGGGGCAGCGGGAGATCGGGGCTGACAGGGCAGAGAGCAGGGCTGCAGAAGGCAGGGCAGTCGCAAAGGGCTTCAGCGAATGGTGTTGAGCAGTCGCTTGGATAGGAATAAAGTTTAGTGAATCGTGTCCCTGCCTCCATTTGCATGGCCTTGCTCTCATTTGCATGCGCGGATTGGAGGATGGTCGGAAGACAGGTAAGTGAATCGGGCCAGGGTCACTAAGAGGTCACAAATCTAGCCCAAAGTCCCCCTTTGCTAAATCGTCTGGCAGCCCAGCTCTATCCGATTTCAATCTGCAGAAAAACAACAAAAGCAACAAGAAAATCCAATTCTTTGGATGAATTTTTATTAGCTGTTGCAGACAGAGGCCACCCTGACACACATACATAGATAATTACTTGAGTCTAAATTACTTAGGATTTCAATTTAGGAAAAGGGTTTTTAAACTTGATAAATCTCTGCTCATTTTTCTCTCTGTCCCCCCCCCCCCCTCACCCTCCAATATAGGGGTATTAAAAATGGGAAGAAAATATGAATGGTGGGAGGTGGAACCGACTGCTTTTGCATAGCGTGTGGCCACTGCGGCTCTGCGAGGGAGAAAGTGAGCGACTCAGGTGCTGTTTTAATCAGCCTGATGAGCTGAAAGAAACACGTGCTCTGCTTCTGGAATTAGACCCTGAGCTCCTCCATTGCATCTCACACAGGCCAGCAGACGAACCTCTGATCTCTAGGAGGGGTTCGATCTAGAGACACCGACGGGCCATTAAACTGGAGCAAATGAGAGCGTGGGTTATTAGACGCTCCCGAGACTGGAATGACCCCTCTGTGCTCCATTCCTGGCCATCTGCTTCGCAGGGAATGCCAAGACGGGGAGAGAGAAGTTCCCAGCTTGTAGGATGAGCAGCCATTAACTGCCTGATACCTGGACAGGCTTCGGAGATTTCGCCACCTGTATACCACTGGGCAGAGCAGCACATCACATGGCAAAGGGTCTAAAATGGCGTTTCTTCCAGTTTGCCCATCCTGGGCTTCTGGTCTTGCTTGGTTTGACTGGCCATGCTACAGTACTTAGATGGGGAGGGGGGAGGCGGGGGGGGAGAACTGCCTAGAGCTTACAATTGTCATAGTTTCTTTTTTGGAACTGGCACTGTTTGGACCTCCACTTTAATCAGAACAAGGGATTTCATTTCTCACCTGAGTTGAGCTGTTCAATCCCAGCACTGCTTCATTGCCCCAGGTACCAGTCAGTTCGTGAGCCTGCCAGTACACGTCAGGAAAATACTTACGAGTACCTGATTACTATTCTACGTATTGTCAACTGTCTCCATGAAAAGACTCCCGACCCATTGACACTCTGTTCCACGCTGTTGCTCTAAGACGATGGCCATCCTGACCTTTTTATCTATCTCCCTCTTTATATAATCCTGCTTAACCTCCCTCTATGCGATCTATACAATTTTCAGTCCTTTCGCCATTGCTGTAGTTCCCTGACTCTCCTCAGCCATTTTTCCTGTAAACCGCCTCGAACCGAAAGGCTTTCACAGTATATAAACAAAGACTGATGTTATGTTAGTTTGAATCTGATGCAATGGATGGATGATGTGATTTGCCAAAGGTCACAATATCAGTGGAAGGAGCAGAATTTGAACCCTGACTTCCTAGCTCACTACTGCAACCACTCAAGCTTCCACTAACAACTGCCTTGGCGTTTCCCTGATTTTAAATCTGAGCTTTGATGATCCTGACCCAGGGGCCACACAGCAGAGCTTGTCTTCAGGGTTGCTCATCTGCCCACCAGGACAGAAGATTGTTTTCTTGTACTGTATACACCATGCTGTGGGTTATACAGAACATGAGCAGCTCAAAAAAAGTTTAAATGTACAAATTAATGCTAAATTTTATCTGGCTGAAGCCCCCCCCCCCTTTACCCAGTCAAATTTGTGCAGGTTGGCTGGATAGGAAAGAGCCAGGTCAGGGTAAATTTAGCCAAGCAGTACGATATATAGGTGTGGCCCAGTGAGAAATCATCACACATTGGGGTGATGTAGTGGAGAGAACGGAAGTTGCATCTGAAAGGAATCACGTCCTTGCCAGCCATTAGCTTACTGCGTAGTCGAGCGCTGGCGAGAGGTACCTTACAATAATTATCCTTCTACCCACTTCCCTCTCATGAGAGCTGCCCTCGAGAGCACTGCAGTCGCGGCAGAAGCTCTGTAAACGTGAGTTGCTCTAAATTTATTCCCTCAACAGATTTACTCCTGTGTAAATCTTAAGTAGACATTTTAAGTGTTCAGAGAATGTGTAGAAAGCCAAGAGGCATCGAGTTACGCTAGACATGCCTTGACCTACTTAAAATGATCTAGAGCAGTGTTTTTCAACCTTTTTTGGGCAAAGGCACACTTGTTTCATGAAAAAAATCATGAGGCACACCACCATTAGAAAATGTTAAAAAATTTAACTCTGTGCCTATATTGACTATATATAAAGTAATTCACTTGAGTGCCACCGCCGCCATCGGGAACAGGCCGGCGCCAAGTTCTCCCTGCTTCTCTTCCCCGCGGGGCCGACCAACTCTCGCCACCCGTCGTCAATTCTAACGTCGGAGAGGACGTTCTAGGCCAGCCAGGCAGCGATTGGCTGGCCCAGAACGTCCTCTCCGACATCAGAATTGACGCGAGTGGCAAGAGTTGGCCGGCCCCACAGGGAAAAGCAGGGAGAACTTGGCGCCGGCCTGTTCCCGATGGCGGCGGTGGCACTCAAGTGGCTAAAGAGCCGCAGTTTGCCGGCCTAGGGACAACACTGGAGGGTGGCCAGCTGTGCACCCCCTTGGGACGTAAACCCGGGGTGGGGCAGACCGCCCCCCCCACCCTGGTATGCCACTATCTGTACCTCACTCCCTCCCTATGACCAAAAATTCTCCTTTCTTCTATTCCCCGTGTACACAACCATCTCTTTCCCTCCCTTCCTCTCTCCAAAGTCCATGCCTTCTGTGTCCAAACACTCATTCCCTCCCTTCCTCTCTCCCAAGTCCATTTCTTCTGTGTCCAAAAACGCATTCCCTCCCCCACCTCAGCATCTCTTTCCCTCCCTTCCTCTCTCCCAAGTCCATTTCTTCTGTGTCCAAAAACGCATTCCCTCCCCCACCTCAGCATCTCTTTCCCTCCCTTCCTCTCTCCCAAGTCCATTTCTTCTGTGTCCAAAAACGCATTCCCTCCCCCACCTCAGCATCTCTTTCCCTCCCTTCCTCTCTCCCAAGTCCATGCCTTCTGTGTCCAAAAACCCATTCCCTCCCCCACCTCAGGATCTCTTTCCCTCCCTTCCTCTCTCCCAAGTTCATGCCTTGTGTCCAAAACGCACTCCCTCCCCCCTTTTGTGTTCCGTGTTTGCCTCCCAGCCCATCTTTGCAACTTTCTCAACAAAACGAAGCTCAAGCCGCGAGGCTTGTCTTCTGCTTCCTGCCTGCCCTGCCACGCACAAATAGCCAACCGGAAGTATTCTCCGACGTCAGCGCTGACGTCGGAGGGCAGGCTTTGCTTAAGCCCTCCCTCCGACGTCAGCGCTGACATCGGGGAACGCTTGCGATCGGCTATATGTTAGCTGCAGGGCAGGCAGGAACAGAAGACGAGCCTCGTGGCTCAAGATGTATTGAACTCCGCGGGTCCCCCGTCCAGCTCTCTCCTGTCCACGTGGGGCGGACCGCCCCTCTCCCTAGACTGTGGCCTAGGACCCTGGGGGAGCCCGGGCCCCCTGTCAGCTCCTGGCCCCTGAATCCAGGACTGGTGGTACTGCCCTGATGGCGGCCCTGACCGTACGGCACACCAGGCAACATCTCGCGGCACACTAGTGTGCCGCAGAACAGCGGTTGAAAAACACTGATCTAGAGAGCAGGGTATACTGATTGCGTGCTGTTGGGAACACACCAATCGGTGAACAGGCTGCCCTCAGCGGAGGCGTGGCCTAGTGGTTAGAGCAGCCAGCTCAGCACCCTGAGGTTCTGAGTTTGATCCCTTGTGACTCTGGGCAAGTCACTTAACACTTCCCTGCCTCAGGTACAAAATAAGGACCTCTCTAAAATATGTAAACCGCTTTGATTGTGTGAACCACCCAGAAAAAGCGATATACAAATTCCATTCCTCTTTATCCTTCAGTGGCCGACATCATAGCTGTCAGCTCTGTGGGTGCCCGAGCACCCCCAATATTTTTGGGACCTCAAATGACCAGGGCTGGCGTAAAGTCCAGGCATCTCTTCTCCTTCTGTCTATCTCCCTCCCTCCCCCCATACCTTCCCGGTTTCCTTTCAAAATCTTTTTCAGAGGGGCCCCAGTGCAGCAGCCATTCCTACAGGCTGTCACACACCTCCCTTTGACACAACTTCCTGTTTTCACCTGGGTGGATTGCAGCAGAGGGAAAGCTTTGGGGCAGCGCCAGCAGCCTGTGAGAATTCCTGCCACACTGAAAGGAGACCAGGAAGGTGAGGGGAAGGGAGGGAGGGAGAGATGCCTGGACCATGGGGCCCCCTGAAGCTGGGGGCAGAGAGGGATGAGAGCAGGGGGAAATGCAGATCAGGGGTAGGAAAGAAGGAGAGATGCCAGACCACAGGAGAGAAGGAGAGATACCAGGCTGTGGGAAGGAGAGGAGAAAGATGCCAGACCATAGGAGAGGGGAGGGGGAATACAAAGATGCCAGACCATGGGACGGGGGGAAGGGGGAAGACAAAGATATCAGACCACAGAAGAGGGAGAAAAATGGAGGAGATGGTACACAGGGATGGGTATGGAAGGGAAAAGAGAGAGAGAGGAGATGGTGCACAAGGATGGGTGTGGAAGGGGAGAGAGAGGGAGGAGATGTTGCACATGGATAGATTGGAAAAGGAAGAAAGCAGAAGAATTTTGAATGTCAAAAATTAATATCAATGTAACTTTGCATAAAATTTTCAATAAAAAGATTTTAAAAATGAAATGAAAAGTTAAAGCCAAAGTTGGATGTAGGGCAGAAAGTGAAAAAGGAGAGAAAAACAGCAAATGGATAAGATGGCCCTGGATACACAGTTAAGAGCACAGACAGAAAGAAGTGCGACCAGAGACTGGGAAAAGATGGTTAGAAAAATAAAATCACTAGACAACAAAGGTAGGAAAAGTGATTTTATTTTCAATTTAGTGATTGAAATAGGCCAGTTTTGAGAATTTACATCTGCTGTCAATATTTTGCATGGTTCAGGAAGAAATGCATTTGTTTCTATGTCTCAGAGGGGTTGTACAGCATGCAGAGTCTTCAATCTTAGGGTTTCATTTGTATATATTAGTACTTTTAGTTTGTGGTCCCGTATTTGCATAGGGGTTATCTGTGTTCTGCATATGTTACTTAAGGCCAGGTGTTCTGGTAGGAATGAATGTTGAAAAGCATACAGTGTAGTTTATTGTTGTGGCTAACCATTATGTATTGTTAATAAGATTATATTATATGTCTATATGAAAAATGAATGGAAAAAATAGAATTACAATTAGTACTCTTCTACTGAGCCAACTTGATTACTGTAATATCGCCCATTTGGCAATTTCCCAGAAGAATATGCAGAGATTACAACTGGTTCAAAATGCGGCGGTCAGGCTAATTTTGGGGTTGAAGAAGTTTGGTCATGTAACGCCTTCCTACCGACTTCTGCATTGGCTGCCGATGGAAGCACGAGTGAAGTTCAAATTTGGATGTTTTTGCTATAAGGTACTATTCGGATTAGCCCCTAAATATATAAGTGACCTTTTCTTTTTCTCAACCAACAGACATAAGAGAAGCTCACACTCGAATTCTGTTTCTCCACCGGTTAAAGGATGTAAATTTAAAAAACATCATCAACATCTTTTCTCACATCAGGCAGCATTATGGGATAAAGACCTGGAACAACTTATGCCTACTACTTATGGGGAATTCAGGAGACACCTAAAAACACATCTGTTCCTGAATCCTGAAGTATTTAGGGAACTGACCTGGACAATCTTTCCCACAACAACTGATCTCTAGAACTGGTGGTCACTAATTTCTAACTTTGTCCGTTCTACTCAATTTGTAGCATTTTTAATCATTGTAAACCGCATAGAACTTCACGGTCCTGCGGTATATAAACTGTTATTATTATTATGGGGTGGGGCTTTTGAGTGCCCCCAATCATTTTGAAAAGTTGGCTCCTATGACCGTCACCCAGCACTATAGGAGAGGGCCTGGATACATGATTTCAAATCAGAGCAATATTTAAACTGAGCCACAAAGGACCATCAGAGTTTAACTTCATTCTCTTGACCCCCTCTTTAACAGTCTACACGGGGGTGATCAGATTAGGTAAGTTTTCAGAACAGAAATTCTAGGCATCAAAATGTTAAAAATCATTTGGAAATCAGACTACATCCAAAGAGCGTATGAAATAAATTGCTGTAAGCTCACCTTTGAAACACCTGAATGAATGTCATTTACCCTAAAAGAACAGTGGCTATGGAAGCTACACCTTCTGTATTAATAACATTTGGGAATGAGCATCTTGAATTTTTAAGCTGCTCTTTAAAGGCCTGGTGGGGGAATGATTTGGCCAGAGAGCCTGGTAAACCATGTGTTCGCTGTGACACTATTTGCCACTATCCGTACAATTTATTACATGTGTCAACTAGAGCACTCAGGGTGCATTATAAGAAATAAGAAGTCTGCATCACGAGAAAACCAAATATATGCAAGAGACAGTTACAGTATGTCAGTCTATCATGTCGTCTATTACACTCGTCAACGAGAGCGCTCAGGGCACGCTATGCCTGACTGGGTTGACAATCTCTGCTCTACAGCACACACTACAGGCTAGAGCTTAGAACTGCAGTCACAAAGCTTCAGGATTTTCAGAAGGGAATCTCTAGCCAGTACTCGGGGGCTCATGCAGGGCACAGTAGAAGGGTTCTTGAAAGAAGAGGGTGTCTAGCGCTGCCCACTCTTTCACTCCAACCCCACCACCTCCATCCCCCCCAATACCCTAGCAGTTAAAAATAAAATACCTGGTGCTTTAAAGGGCTCCCTGATTTCTCATGCACCCCCAGTAGCACAGAAATCACTGGAAGGTTAGTGGGGCCTCTGTCTTCCCTCACCCCGACAAGCTCAATCCTGATTGTAAAATAAACCTCCTTAGTGTCTAGTGATACCCCCTGAACCCCAACCCCCATTTTCAAGCCCTCCCAAATCCCTCTCCCCCATATAAAAATCAGGCTTGTAAGATGGAGACAGAAGCTACAGGGATGGTGACAAACTTTGCCCCTGTATCATTGTCCACTGTGCAGGAAGCCAGGTCAGGGGGCCAGCGGTGTTTTTGCTTTTTCAATTCAGTCATGCTCCTGTCCGAACCAAGCACCACAGGAAAGGTGACATCAAACAGTCAGAAGGGGGATTACTGCCGTGATTTTAACATGCTCGCTGATTATGTTTTTGGTTTTTGCTGTAGTTTTGCAGGAAGGCACAGGCTGTACTGTGAGATTTTCTGCAAGGGCTCTTCAGTATCTTTTCTCATCATACCAGACTGATCTCACTTGTAGCAAGTAGGCAAGAAATAAGTTTGAAGGGACAGAGCAGAGAGGAGATTAAGGTGAAAACAAGGCCACATTTTGAGCCCAGTGCCGGACAGAGACCTGCCGAGGCTGAAAATGTACCGGAATGCAGCCCCAGACAGAAAAAGGAAGTATTTGGGGGAAGGGGATTAGATCATCAGGATGCTACATGAAAGCGTCAGATTCAATCCTGTAGCAGAAACAGCAAAGTTTTATTAGCTTTGTGGCTGAGCTACTGATCCACCGCTAATGCACTGCCTCCAGAGTAATGACTCAGAAACGCTGCAAGATAATAACTTAATAGCACAGCCTGCTGGAATTTCCATAAAGCATATGAGGGAGTGGCGACGGGCATCACAGTTCAGAAAGTTATACACAAAGTGGGCCGAGCTGGAGAAATCTCACTGAACCACTTAGATCTAAACTTCCGTCTTCACAGAAATCCCTTAGCTACGAAGAATGAGGCCTGGTAACACCAGAACCAGAGGCAACAGGAAGTTAGAAATTCATGCCCGCGGACAGGCCTGGGTCGATTTTGCTGAAATACTTCTGTCAGGAAGTGCTTCGAGAGTAAAGAGACAGAACAAAGGGGAACCTTCCTTTGCTTTCCCCCTTAAATGTCTCCTGGCCTATTAAATTCTAGTTCCTCCCTTTTTTCCACTATGTTTCAAGTCAGTCTAGTTTTAGTGAGGGTCCAGACATGTATGTTTTTTGTGTCCCTCATTTTTTATTGATGTACATCGCTTAGAAATATTAATATGTCATAAGTGGAAATCGTAGGGAATGCAAGATTTTATATATTTATTATTATTTATTTTAAAATGTATATACCGCATACAACTTTCTGGTTTTTGACATGAAGGTATGATTTAAAGCTTACTTGTATTTCTGAATTGATTGAATTTGTGCTCAATCCCTGTTATAACAGGAACGATTAACGATGTTGTTTGGACATGTCTATGTTCTTTGTGATAATCGGAGGGAAGCAAGATTTTATGTATGCGGTTCCATGCGGTATATACATTTTTAAATAAATAAGCAGTGTTTGAATCAAATTTTAAATAAAACTTGAAACTTGATTAGAAGGCAGAGGAAGGTAGATGATGGTTGAGAGCAGGTGATGGGGTGAGCTTGGCTAACGAGCCACTGAAGCACAAATTCTTCAAGATATGTCTATTTTAACAATACTAATTTCCTCTGCTATATCTTTGTGCATAATTATCAGTTACAAAATGAATGAGGCATCTCGGATTTTGTTCTTTACTTAGCTTAACCGGGGGCAGACAATTTTCTTCTGATCAAAGCAGTTTTCCCTTCTGCCTTATAACCCCCAACTTTGGCAGCAATTTAGAGATATCAAATATGTATTGAAAACAGATATGAGTCTGAAAACTAAGGACAGCTTGGATATTAATGAGCACATCTAGCGGACTTCAGTTTGATTCAATAGACGTACACCAAGGGCAGAGTGGAGGGGGCCTGCCGGAGATGTGCTTTGGACTGTAAAAAGTGCATCGGTGCTCCAGGGTATGGCGTTAATATTTGCAGAGCTGCAGAATGAACTGTGTTGTGGTATGGCAGCTTTGCCTCAGAGCTTCTCCGTGCCTCTTTGGCAAAGCTCTGTGTTAGTTCACAAAAGAGGGTCATTTTAAGACATTTCTGCAGGCAAACTAGCTTTTAGAAAAATTGGCTGGACCATATCCCCCCCCACTCAGATTTCCGATTAGGGTGCAACGTTGTGCAAGCAATTTATAGAAAAAAAGTTGCAGCCATAATCCAATGATGTCATTATGCTGACGTCACCCCTCCCCTCAAGTCGCTTCATTTTCTCCTGTTCATCAGGTAAGTCCCTGGTATGTACCCTTCTCCTCTACTGCCAACTCCAGACTCCGTCCCTTCGACTTTGCTGCACCGTCTGCCTGGAACAAACTGCCTGGCTTGACACATCAGGCTCCGTCCCTGGCAGTTCTCAAATCCATGCGAAAAGCCCACTTTTTTGCAGCTAAATTTAAGTCCTAAGCTCAACCCACTTATAAAGCCCCCCTATCTGTTTGCCATTCCTCTTCAGTCCCCTACCCTATCGTGTACAGATTCACCCTTTTTGTCCTGCTTGTCTGTCATAATTAGATTGTAAGCTCTTTTGACCAGGGACCGTTTCTTCCATGCTAATGTATATCACTGTGTACATCTGGTAGCGCTATAGAAACAAAAAATAGGAATAGTAGTAACAATTTGCTGTTAATTGGCTGTAATTGGCCTTAATTGGTACCAATTAGCAATTACATGCATAACTGCCCTTAGCCACTATTCTACAAGTTGCACGCTCAAATTCCAGAGCTGCAGCTTTAAGTGGGGGGAGGGGGGACGAGGCGATCAGACAGTTAAGCACCCAGGTTATAGAATATGATCATTTACACACCTAATTGCCTAGAGTTAGGCACACACAGTGGCATAGTAAGGGAGGGAGGTCCGCCCCGGGTGCCATCTTGGTGGGGGCGTTGGCACCCATCCTCCTCTCCACAACCCCCTTGCCAAACGTGTTCCCTTCCCCTGTACCTCTTTAATTTTCCTGGCGCGCACAGTATCACGGATTTCTTACCCGCATCGGTGTCAGCCCTCTGTGACGTCACTTCCGGGTCCTGTGCCTAAGAAGTTACATCAGAGGGAGAGTCGACACGACGCGGGCAGCAAGTTCTCAATGCTTCTCGCGCTGGGAGAATTAAAGAGGTGGGGGAGGGACACCACCACCCCGGTCTACGCCACTGGCACTGCGCTGGCAGAAGCACTCACGCCTAAACTGCGGACTCGTGCTAGTATTCCAGAGCGGCGGCTGAGTGCTTAAGTGGCATCATGGAGTTTGCGTTCAGCACACCTAATTTTTCATGGCCTTTTGAGAAGGATCTAGGAGGAGTCATCGCGGCCGTTTTAGCGCTGAAGTGGCCGCAATGAATTGTTGTAGAACCGGAGGGCGGAGTGCCGGTAAAGGAAAGGTGGAGGGGGGCGCAATGGCACCCCACATAGAGTTCCCCATATAAAGCAACTTGTCCTCAATGGCCTTAGTCCTTCTGTTTTGAGGATGGGGCCTCAATTGGCTCCTTGGGGGAGGGGGGGGCAATGTTTTGCGAATCTTTAGGTCAGGGAGAGGAAGGCTGCGACAGATCTTTCTCGCACAGAGCCCCACGAGGCAATTCAACATGGCCATTCGAGTGCGGCTGCGCTGAATCGCCCCATTCCGTTTTGACAATTTATCCCTAAATGTTTAAACTTCTGGTGAAGGGTTTGGACTTTATAAAACAGACCCGAATAGGGTGCTAGACAGCCTTGGCTTCCCTTAGGGCCACGCACATGTGATGCCGCTGTGGTACTGCTGTCTTCCTCGCTTCCTTTCCTTGTTTTCTAATCTTCAGTATCTCACCCAAACCCTCTTCCCACTCTCTGGAATTTGCCGTCTAGGGTTGCCACATTTTCTCTTAAAAAAAAACACAAAAAAACGAGGATGCCTGGCCCCACCATGTTCCACCCCCAGCCCCGCTCCCAGCCTAACCGCCCGTCTCTTTCCCCGAGGGCCTCCACGCAAGTGCAGACATCGATGCGATGATGTCATGCACCCCAAGCTTGGGGGACTTCCAAAACCCGGACAAACCGCTGGGTTTTGAAAATCCCTCTGGGCACCCGGACAGTCCTTTAAAAAGAGGCCAGGTCTGGTTTTCACAGGACGTCTGGTACCCCTACATCTGACTTGCCTAAGAACACCATAAATCTGTCCCTCTTCACATGTAAAACGTGCCAAAAAACACTTGTGAGCTTCCACTTCCTGTGGGATCATTTTCCCTTAGACGCCCACCTGCACCCAAGGCAGGCGCTAATGAACCGACCATGCACCAGAGACAGGACGCATCTGGTCCCCTTAAGCTCCAGAGGTGCCTTTCTACACTGCTCCACTTTCGTGGTCTCATTTGGTAACAGGTCAATGGAGATAAAGATGACGTGTCAGCAAGCTTCAGCCCGTCCTCATCAGCTTGGGGTTGGGGGAGGGGGGGTATGGGCGTACCTGTCACAGGTGCAGCTGGTCAGGAAGGAGAGCAGGTTATACACGACGTAAGTGAAAATCACAGCACTGATTGTTCCTCTGGGGATGGAATAGCTTGGATTCTTCAGGTCCCCTGAAGAAAAAAAAAATAAAAATTGGCTGAGCCACAAAAGCAGTGTCTCTACAAATGTATTATCTCACATATAGAGAGGTATTTGTTTTGTACATCAAGAGGGGTTGGGAATAAACCAGTGGCAACAGGACTAACAGCTAAGGGTCAGCCACACTCCTGGAGCCTGGCGAGAGAGCGACCCTTCCCACCTCTGGAGCCCTAGGTGTCCGAGGAGCAAGCACATGAAGACACGAGTCTGGCTGGATTAGATGAGGTTACGGGGCTGAATGATCCTGGATAGATCACAAGTGACAGCCACTGACTTTATTCCCCTGCATGTTGCTTAAATGAATCGATACATCAGCTTTTCTCTACAGCTGGTTTTCTGCAAATTGTTTTCCACACAGCAAAACAAAACTTTGGCCCTGCCCCAAGCTTCTGTCCCGGGCTCTGTGATTCGCACTCTCCTTGCTGGGTTCAAGCATTCGCTTGCATTTTTCGTCAATTTTCAATTTCCTGGAAGAGAGCGCATCTGAATTAAGGCAAGCAAAAGTCCCAGCACGATACAGGTGCGGACGTCTCGGGGAGCAGCATCACAGCTGTGATTGAGACAAACAAAACCAAGAAATAAAGAAACTGCAGCGGCCATACATCAGTGGACAGAAAATAGATTTCACAAGCCCTCACTTTTCCGCCTTACCAGCTCCCAATATTACTGAATTTTATGCTTCTTAGACTTTGGTTAACCCTTTAGTAGGCAGGAAGCCTGAGCCATGCTTTGGAAAGATACCACACACAGGTCTACTCTACACTCTAGACCCTCCTCGAGGGCCGCAATCCAGTCGGGTTTTCATGATTTCCCCAATGAAAATGCATGAGATCTATTTGCATGCACTGCTTTCATTGTATGCTAATAGATTTCGTGCATATTCATTGGAGAAATCCTGAAAACCAGACTGGATTGCGGCCCTCGAGGAGGGACTTTGACACCCCTTCTCTAGGCATACAGACTATTGACACTGGGTGATGCCTGAGGGGCTCGCTGTGCCCAGATGCAGCTGGCATAGCTAAGAATCAGCTTAACCAAAGCCCTAAACAAATTAACTCCATTCTCATGTCATAAATATTAACACAGAAAGGGATCATGATGGCAGATTGAGACTAGTGCTGCCCGATTTACCGTTTTGATTTGATTCACATCGGCAAATCGATTCATTGTCCGAGAAAATCAGACTCACCGATTCATCGACCCCCTCCCCCCCCACCACCCTGGTGAGACCCGACATACCTCTGAGGCCTTGTAAAACAGCAGTGGCAGCAGCAGCGCTTTGAACAGGCTGCTTTGCGGCTTTCCCTGCCAGGGCCTTCCCTCTGATGCCATCATTGGTGATGCGGCAGGGGGAAGGCCGCGAAGCAGCCTGTTCAGAGCGCTGTCACCGCTGCTGTTATAGGAAGCCTTGGAGGTATGTCAGGTTTCACGGTGCAAGGATCAGTGGGTGCTGCTGCTCAGGGGGAGGGGAGGGAAGGAAAGATGCTGCACATGGGGAGGGTGGGGGAGGAAGAATTGTTGTGGTCGAGGAGAAGAAGGGAGAGATGAAGCAAAGAGGTAGAAAGGGGTGAAAGGGAGAAATGTTTCATATGGAGGAGGGGAGAGAGACATGCATGGAGAAGAGAGAGGGTGGAAGGCAGGGAGAGATGGTGCATGGGGAGAGAGAAAGAAATGTTGCACATGATAATGGAGGGGAGGAAGGGCGAGGTGCTGCATGGAGGGGAAGAGAGAGGTTTGACCCAGGGCACAAGGCAGGGAAACAGAGAGATGGCATTACTTATAACATTCTATTAGTAGTTTTTAAAATTCATTCTACAGATACTCCGTTATTTCTTAGTAAATTCTTAACAACTTCTACTCCCTCTTGTGCGCTTAGATCTCTTAATCAGAACCATCATTTAGAGAGAGATTTCTAGATTCGATAAGCAATTTTATTGTCTCTGTTTAGGGTTCCGAATTATGGAATCTGCTTCCTCATAATCTTAGACTTCAAACCTCTCTTAACATTTTCAAGAAAGAGCTAAAAACCTTTTCGTTCACTGATGCCTTTTCATAAATAACAAACATCCTGCCAAACCTTTACTTATCATTTAGTGCCCCAGCAGGGACAAACAGTTTGTCCTTTTGTATCATCCTTCCCTTTGGCTTTCCGATCATAAATTGTAGTTCCTCCCCTCTACCCATTTGTGTTTTGTAAAGTTTTTAACAATTTTTATTTTATACAATGTAAATTGTAAGTCACTTAGATTTGCGGGGTATCAAAAAATAATAAACGAAGCTTAGACAGTGGGAAAGAAACAAATTGTGGATATGACAGTGGAAGGTAGAAAACAAATATAATTGTATTTTCTATTTTGTGATTACAATATGTCAGATTTGAAATGGGTTTCCTGCCAGAACTGGTGTTAAGACAGCGAGTGTGAGCCAGGACCTAACAGAGAGAGAAAAAGTATTTTTTATATTATTTACACCACAGCACCGGCGTGGGGTTGGAGAGGGCAAAGGGGGGGGGGGGGTGTGGAAAGACTACAAAATAAACCTGCCAGGAGGACGTTTGAATAAAAACACCCAATTGGGCAGGAAAAGTGAATCGAATCAAATAATCAATTCAATAGGCTGAATCAAATCGAAATCATTTTCCCTGAATCGGGCAGCACTAATTGAGACTCTGTCTATAGCCCATCCAGACTGCCCAGCCTATATAATCTCCCTCAGCGACCGTCTGGGCTTGTCCCATGGCTTCTTCCATTCAGATACAACCCTCGGGTTCATCACGCTCCACCGCCAATGGGAAGCTTTCTATGCATCCACCATGCTTTCCATAAAGAAATATTTCCGGATTACTCCCGAGCCTATCGATCCCTTTACGTCTTGTTCCAGTGCTTCCTCTCAACTTAGAGAGACCTGCCTTCTGGAGCAGTGGGTCCCAAACCCCAGCCACACAGCTTTTCAGCATTCGTGAGAGATTTGCATGCAGTGGAGGATGGGCCTCTAATGAATCCTCATTGTGGATGTCCTGAAAACCTCCAGGACCTGGTTTGACAATCACTGCCTTGGAAGTATTTTTTTATTTTTTTTTTTTTTAAATCCTTAATAATTTTAAAATATAAATAGTGCAATACAATGAATTTCAACATAAACAAATAAAGAAACTTTTATGCAAATAATTCAAAGAACACTCATTTTCTCCCCCCTCCCCCCTTAACTAATAAAAGTAGATATACATTTATAATTTCCATACAATAAATAAAATAGGAATAACAAACAATAATACATTTCCCACCACCCTCCCTCCCACCCTGGATGTGTAAGGTACATGACATCTCTTGTGATGCCAATGGGCTCCACCCCATGTTAAATACTTTATTATAACCTAAAATTTCAGCGTTCTTTCTTTCATATTTATAACTAGAACACAAGTTTGCCCACCTAAGTCGATCCTAACATTTCCAATTGCGTGTTATCATTTTGGAGGTATTTAAATGTCTATCGTACCGCTCTCCTCATCTGTATTTCTTCTAAAGTATACATATAGAGAAGTTTAAGTCTGCCCTATGCATTTTATGATCTCCAGAATGTACACAGTCTCCCTTCATATTCGTGGGGGTTAGGGGCACAGCTCCCTCGCGAATATTAAAAATCATGAATAACCTTAGGGCCCCCCATCCTGACCCCTTCCTGCCTCCCAGTCCCATTCACAACTTACCTTTCAAGCCCTGGTGGTCTAGCGGTGAAGCGGGGCAGGAGCGATCTTCCTATGCTCCTGCCCCGGGGTGATCCACTATCAAAAAATGGCTACTTCAGTCTCGTGAGACCACAGGAACTCACTAGACTGACACAAGAACATGAGGCAGTCATTTTTGATAATGGGTAAGCTTCACCGCTAGACCACCAGAGTGTTTAAGGTAAGCTGTTGAAGGGTCCGGGAGACTCTCCAATAACTGAATTTGTGAATCCTAAACCTGCCATTAGGTAGGGGGAGTGTACTCTAAATGAGGTCTCGCTGCCTTTTTCCTTCTGCCTGTTCCTCTCCCTATGCGCCCATGTATCCGTCTGGCTTTTACCATCATCGCCTTTCCTACCTCTTTGGCCACTTTATGATCATCAGATAGGACCACCCCAAGTCCTGCTCTTCTTTCAAGCACAGAAGTACTTCGCCCCCTGGCCCTTATGGTTTTACAACCCAAATTCAAGACTCTGCATTTTTTTTAATATCATTAAGCTGTCAAGCAATAATGGAAACTACAGCGTCCAAAAATATACTTCAGAGGCCTTGTTTTCTGCTTTAGGAGCTCCCAAGCTCTTGATCATCCTCCAGCTTTCATAGACCCCTCCTCAGCATCTATTAGATTTAGAACTATCTAACCTTTGTAACCTAACAGGGGTCCAAAAAGATCCACCCAACAAGAAAAACCAAGTCTGTCTCATAGATGCTGAAGTTGTACATCTCATTCTCCAAATCCAAATTCGTGGCCACAGAATCAGCCACAGAAAAATGTTGACAAGAGCTGGTACAGGGACCACCAATCCCTGAGGTACATAATTTTAGACACCCTTTCCTCAGAGCAAACTCCATCTCACACCTTCCACTTAACCAGGGTCTGACCCAGTCAGTCACTTAAAGGCCTGTACTGGGAGCAGAACTGCGCCAAAGGCCTTCACTTAGCAGGTGGTGGAACTAATTGGTTCAGGGCATCTATGCTAAACAAACTTGAAACGTATTGCTCTGAGCTAAACAGGGCACTGATGTCTTCTGATGTAGAAAGAACTTGGGAGAGCAGAGGTGAACATTACCTGACATGTTAGAGCCAGCCATTATACCAGTACAGCCATTGAACATCACAGCAAAGACTGTAGAAAAAGTCACCATCTTTCCAGTGGTATAATCCACCGTGTAGTCAGCTGTAAAGTGGAAGGAAAAAAAAAAAAAAAGATTTAATGAACGTTACAGGGCTTCAAAGAAAGTTTGGATAGGTTCCTAGAGGATAAGGGGATTGAGGGGTACAGATAGGAGTTGAGGTAGGTTATAGAAATAGTCAGGGACCATTACAGAGGTGATGGGCCTGGAGGGCTGCCGCGAGAGCGGACCGCTGGGCGGGATGGACCTCTGGTCTGACCCAGCGGAGGCGAATTCTTATGTTCTTATGTTCTATGATGTACTTAACAGATTCAGGGAAACCCAACCAGGACTTGTTCCTGTCCTAGAGTACAAAATGAAGACCCCTGACCTTAACAGTTCAATGAAACACTCCCTTATTTGGCAGATGACCTACTAGGGTTCGAGTTCGGGTCAGTTTTCAACATGGCAGCAGCAGGCCAGAAATAAGTGGGTGCATTAGGGCTTGGGTTGGGTTGGGGGGGAGGAAGGTTCCAGGTGCCCCAAGGGCCTCCTTCTCTTTTTTTTATTGGTGAGAAGGGCTTTGGGGTCACTGGACCACCAAGTATATGGAGGACCCTTCATGTGGGGTGGCAGTGGAAGGGAGCTTCTCCATCGAGACAAATTCCTCTTCATGGTATTTTTTTCTTGACTTTACCAATGAAAAACATGTGTCAAGTCTAACCCACATTTTTACCACCCCTCAGATACCCTGTCTGTTAGTGTGAATTTTTTAATTTCTCACATACATCAGCATTCCATTAGCTTGATGCTCTGGGCAATAACATGCATTTTTTAAATGTGATTAAATAAAAACCTAGACTAACATGCTGTGTGGCATTTTAGTCACATCAGGGCCAAAGCCCCATAAAAAGGCTGCCAGTTATCAGAGATTAATACAGCACCCAATTTATCCACATTGCCAAATAAGTCACTAATCTAGTTTATTCCTAGCAAGAAAGATCATCACAAAAAATCTGTTCGACACAATGGAGAGAAATAAGAACATAAGACTAGCCTTACTGGGTCAGACCAAAGGTCCATCAAGCCCGGTAGCCTGTTCTCACGGTGGCCAATCCAGGTCCCTAGTACCTGGCCAAACCCCAAGGAGTAGCAACATTCCCTTCAGAATCCTAAAGAATAGCAAGATTCCGGAATCTCCAAAGAGTAACAACATTCCGTGGTACTGATCCAGGGAAAGCAATGGCTTCCCCCATGTCTTTCTCAATACCAGACTATGGACTTTTCCTCCAGGAAATTGTCCAAACCTTTCTTAAAACCATCTAATAAAGCCTCCCACCAACAGCCCTGCGCACCTCATTCACCTTGTGATGGAGGCAAAAATGTCATCTAAACAGGGGACAGAAGTGAATATCCACAGACGGGGAGGCAAGGCAACATTCAAGGAAGTCTGCTCCACAGTGAGCAGTGGAGTTGCGAGGGAGGTTGGTGCCTAGCATCACTGCGCCGTGCAACCCTCATTCTTCCCCACTGATTAAATGCCCCACCCCCATGGGCCTCTGAAAATGTTCACTGGTGCACGTGGCATCTTCCACCTGCTGCTCATGCCGGCTTCGTCTCTCTTCTGACATCAAATCCTGGTCCTGCAACCAGGAAGTGATGTCAAAAGAACATTTAAAAGGTATATGGGGGAGGAGGGCAGAAAGAAGGTGAGGCACCAGTACCCCCGCAAAGCTGGCACCTGGGGCTGCTAAATCTAGGTACTTACCTGATAAAGGCACTAAAGTTCTGCTCCTATTCTGTCTGATTTCCACCTCCAGTGCTTGAATTTCCAACAAAGTTCCCAAAGGCTTTTTTAAAATAAAGAAATCATAGGCGGCTGCCTATCAAGTTTCAAGTTTATTTATAGCTTGATATACCGACCATCACAAGTATGTGGTCGGGTAACAATAACAGAAATTTAAAAATATTAAAATATTTAAAATTGCTTCAGAAAATAATAAATTGAAATAAAAATAGCAGGGATTGAGGCCAAGACAAGGACATAATTAAGACGGGTAGGAGACGAGAGAGGAAAGGGGGAGAGAGAGATTTTAATTACGTTGTGTAAATAAAAAAAACAATAAAAGGAAGGAAAGAGGGGGAAAGGGGGGATGTCGCTCCCTGAAAGCGTTTCTCTGTTGATTAATTTTTGTTTTCCCTTTTTCGGGTTCTCAATTGGAATTTTGATAGGCGTCTTGGAACAGAAATGTTTTAAGGTGTGTTTTAAACTTGTTTAGAGAATTTTCAGAGCGGAGATGTGGTGGCATTGCATTCCAAAGCGAAGGCGCGACTGCGGAAAAAATGCTGTTTCTGGTGTGGTATAAGTCCATTGGGGACTTTGCGTTAGAAATTCAAGCGCTGGAGGTGGAAACCAGGCAGCACAGGAAGACTTTAGTTGCAGCGTTTAAAAGATACACATCTGCCTTTGAGCTGATGTACTTTTCTGCACCTCCTTTCCCTGCGTATTTTTAAGAAGGTGCATAGGTTACAGGTGGATCACTTAGACCTTTTTGTCTTTCCTTCCTCGAAGGCCACGGAAAGGACATGGAGGGAAAAGAGAGAGTACGCGGCATGCGCCAGTATTACTGCCTCTCTCTCCAGCTGTTATGGTTTGTCATGGCACAGAAGGTGTTAAATTTCATTTCCCTGACCCGAATAACATCGTCTGGAGGTCAGGAAAAAATTAAATTAGCCGAGTCCAAAGGGAGACGGTGGCATTAAGTGGAAAACTCTGCCAATCACTCTCTCTACAGATAGATGGAGAGAGCGACGTCTTGTCAACGCTCTGCAGCAGTGGCGGACAGGAGAGAGAACGAGGGAGGAGAGAATCGGGACAGAAAAAGACAAAAGAAAGACTCAACATAAACATTCCACCCGGCAACCAAAGCAAGACAGAAGGAGAGAAAATAAAGAGAAGGAAAGACTCGTGGCTGGAAAGCTTAAAATAGAAGAGAAAACGGATGGAAACAGATGCAAGATGGAAAGAAGAGACAAGACCAAAAAGGATGTTTCTATCAGGAACAGTTAAATGTTCGAGCAAAATTCTCTGTTTAGAGTTTCATGGGGGTTATTTTCATTGTTATGCCCCCACACCCATTTCCTATATCCAGCTTGCTCCAGAATTATTCCTCCCCGTCCTGAGTTTATATTTTCCTATTGCTCGTGGGTGGGGTAAGAAACAAAAAGAAAAAGGACAGTGGGAAGAAGAGGGGCAACAGAAGCAGTGAGACCGGGGGGGGGGTAGGATGAGGGCACAGGCATAACAAAAGGAAGGGGGGGGCAAAGTGTAGGGTTACCAGATTTCTTGAAGAAAAAAAAAAAAAAAGAGAGGACAGGTGGCCCCGCCCTATTCCAGCCCCACCCCCACACAACCCTTGTATCTTCTCCTTCTCTAAATCTCGGCCACATCTGGAGGGCCTCCACGCATGCGCGATGTGACGCTATGTAGTCACATGCATGCGATGTCATCATGTCGCATCCACGCATACTCGGAGACTCTCCAGACACGGTCCTGACCTCGGGGCCTTCCAAAATCCAGACAAACTGTCCAGTTTTGAAAATCCATCCGGACGTCTGGTAACCCTAACACAGAGAAGGCGGTGGCGTAGCCTGCTTGGATTCCTTACGTTTCAGGTTGTTCTCCAGGGTTGAAAATTTGAAGCCAGTGAATGAGCCGTTGAGGAGTCTGGTGGTATTGTCTTCAGCGATGATGAGAGACACAGCCTTCTTCTTCATGGCAAAAAAGCTAATGAAGATGCTTCCAAGTACTACGACAACGATGAGGAAAATGAGGAAGGTGGCCTTGGAGTAGACACTGGTCCCAACCAAACAGACCAGCAGGCAGAAGAGAAGCAGGATGGTGCCATAGAGAAACTCATACCAATAGCTGCGAGGAAGCGCTTGGACTGCAGTACCCATGGATTGACCTGTAGAAAGGGCATGGAGAGGTCGTCAATGCCTGGACTAACTCAACCAGCCATGACAGCCATGACAGGATCAAAGTGTGAATGACATTGTTTAATGGTTCAGCAATGGTTCCCAACACTGTCAGACACCCCCAGGACAGGGAGTATATCTGGAAAACTAGTTGCCCAAACTCCAGCTGAACTAGTGCCATTAAAAAGAATAGCTACTACTAATGGGAGCCAGACAGAAAAAGTACAGTGACATTTGAGCGCAGGAGAACTGGGCGCTACCGCTTTGAGGCCTTCCCTGACTACACTTAGAACTGCTTGCGTTCCCGTTGGAGGGGGGTTGGGGAGAACCCCCCAGTACACGGAAAACTCCCATTCTTTTTGCTGTTCGGGATTTTTCAGTGTAGTGGGGGGGGGGGTCCCCCCACTCTCAACGGGAGCGCGAGGACTTCTAAGTGTGGTAGGGGGTTTCTCCCCCTTAGAGCGCAAAAGGGAAGGCCTCAAAGTGGCGGAAACGGCAGCACGCATTTGTTCTGTGCTTAAACGTCGGCACGCCATTGTCTTCCGCAGTTTTGACACGTCGCCCTCAAACCCAGCCAGTAACGGGCACAAACGCCCCAGGGTACCTGCATGTTTAGCTTTTTCCATGGGCCTCTCCGTGTGTGTGTGTGCAATGCTTATGCGAAACCTAATCTGTGGCTCATTGAACCACGTTGGCATTTAAAACTCTCAGCCTGGTCAATTGCAATCACTAGAATCTCTCTGTAATCTCTGATAAAGTGTTTCAGAAGCTGGGCTGCCGAGAACTTTATTTGTTCTTTTCACATTCATTTCCTTCTTGACAATGGGGTGGTTTTTTTTTTCTCCTCTCTCCATTTATTTTCCTTTTTATAAAAATAAAAGGCCTTGGCCATTCTTCAAGATTATTCCTCTCTGACACTGATACAACAGCACTTTCACTGGATCAGAGCTGCAAATAAGTGACCGGAACTGAACATGGCATCTCAGAAAGAACGAGCACCGGGGTATTGCGTCCCAGAGACTTCACATCTTACAGTGGCAACTGCCTTGGTCTCTCCTTTGAAAGGAGGTGTGATGGAGGCAATCCCAGTGCTTGCCATGTCTATGGAGAAACAGTGTCTCGCCCTGCAACACACCACTCCCTACCCCGTTCACAGCTCTGCTAATACACCTCACTCCTGCCACTGCAGCCCTGATTGCCGCACAGAGTTGTCTGTGATATTGTATCACATTTCCAGGTAAAATCATTTGAAAAGAATGGGCTGCCCTTTACTTTAGGAATTTTTTTTTGGATCATTTAATTGACGGAAGTGAAGGAGCCAAAACCTACCGTATGTTGAGACTAAAAGTGCCAAAACTTTACAATTTCATAAGCTAAGGAAGTAACTTAGAGGTTAGACTTAGAGCCTCAGGATCTAGGTTCAAGACCAGCTTGAACTTCTAAAAATACGTAAGTTTTTCTGCCACAGACCTCCCTTAGCTGAAGTGTTCCCTCAAATTAATTTTTATTAAGACTATCAGCACAGGTCCGTGGGATTAAAACCCACAACAACTGCAGCAGTGGAAAGAGGGGGTAAAATGCGGACCTCGCGGACACAAAATCAGAAATCACAGCTGTCAAAAACCAAAGGAGGAAGATTTTTAAGGAGGTGCGGTTGAGATCCACATTTTACCCAGTAAGGCTATTCTAATGTTCATTTAGTAATGGGAAAACACAATAGAGGGATCGCTTCGAACTGAAGAGACTGACAGAACAAAAAAGAAACAGCCCAAGGTCGGCAGAGTGACAGCCCGAAAAACACCAAAAAAACAAAACAAAAGAAAAGACGCTCGAGGGCAGAAAGAACTGAAGACCAGAGACAGAAGAGAGCCTGTAGGACCCAAAGAAAGGGAGAGGGGTAATCAGTGAAAAGAGCGAGAGAGTCCACTAACTGTGCGATTGATACCTTATCCCAAAATCACTGCCGTCAGAATTTGCACATTAGAAGAGTCATTTAAAATAAACATTTAAAAAATTATGCAAAGTGGGTCAGAATATAATAAATCACACTAACATGCCAATAATGGAATGGCGAGATAAAAAACATTATACAATGTCTTTTTACAAAGAAAATAAAGGGTTGGAGGGGGGAACAAAAGGAACAATCTGTTTACCAAGAGATACTTCAGTGAGAGAAGCGTCGCTCACTCAGAAAAGTTCAGGATACGCACTAACTCCAAATTTGCTTCCATTTTCCAACAGCACTTAAGTTTTCCATTGGCCTACCATTTAAGCTGGATTTTTCCAGTCTACCACCAAGGTCAACTTGGCCACATTCAGCAAGTGTCCAAGAAATCCAGGTATATCCCTGTTAAATAGAAATATTCCAGGGTCCTAAGCTAATTTCAGTCCTTCAATCCAAAGGACCTAAAATCAAATACTTTTCCAGAAGGCCTTGGATTTCAGACAAATATCAGAAAAGCCATGTTTTTAAGCTAATGAAAGACGGTTCAGAACAAGTGTTAATGAGAAGTGCGTTCCAAAGAGAAGACACCAATCAGCTAATACAGTTGAACATGAAGAGTCCCAGCAGTTGCATAAACGAAGACTCTAGATTGATTGATTGATTTCCAGTGCTCGATATACCACAAGGAGTCCGTAAGGACAACTATGTGGCCAACGACACAAAAATAAAAAGAGATAATCAAGAGAAGAGACGAAAGGGAGAGAAGATTAGTCAAGGAGTAGGACCAAAGAACTCAATGAACAGATGAATTTTGAGTTCAACCATGATAGCTGAAGCTGGTCTTATCAGAAACAGTTAAATGGAAAGGAGGGAGGGACAGGAGTGTAAGTAGTTTAGCGGTTGAGGAATGGATGGAACGTGATGGGGCATTGGGAATAAGGCGAGAGTTCAGATATGCTGGAGCAGGCGGGAGACACAATTTGAAGACCAGGCAAAGGGTTCTGAATTTAATGATGATAGAAAAGATGGTCGTTGTGCAGCATAAGTTCAGAATCTTACACTGTAAGCCAGTGCTGTTGACGGCCATGTTCTGAATAGTTCAATCAAATACTGAGGAACTAACAACCAAGAGTGAGTTACGATAATCGAGTCGGTTTAATACAGGGCATAAACTAAGGTCTTTAGATCATATTTTCCATAAAACCATAACGGGTTTTTGAACCACTCAAGAAATATGAGGTTTAAAAGAAAAAGATGTAAACAAAACATACCCCATGGGAAAGTAATTGGGATGTGGTTTAACAGACCACGGCAGAGGAATTTGATCACTAGATCGCTGCAAAGGCTTCAGAGTACAACGCAGCCAGTCAGGTAGAAATCTTAGGGGTCCTTTTATGAAGGTGAACTAACCGATTTAGCTCACACTAAAGGTTAGTGCACCTTCATAAAAGGACCCCTTAATAATAATAATAATAACAGTTTATATACCGCAGTACCATTAAGTTCTATGCGGTTTACAAAAGATTAGTGAAGTACAAGATGAGAGAACTTAAGGGATGGGAGAACAAGAGGGGGATAGGGCAAGAGAACCGTTATAGATGGGAAAGAGAGGAACGGGTCAGCTGTCTAGGTACTTAATGAGGTTAGTTTCTAGGGTACACTGAACGCTTTGGTCTCGTGCATCATGACATATCAAAAGCTGAATGTCATTGGCGTAAAATGCTAAAACCCAGATCATGAACGAAGATTGTTAAGGGAGCAAGAAATGAGGGCTAGGATGGATCCCAGAAAGAGAGAGACTATTTGGCAAAGAATCATTCCAAACTACTTCGAAAGAGCCAGAGAGAAATAGGAACAAAACCAATTCAGCGCCAAACCTCGGAACACACTATCCCTTAAATGACTCAACAGCAGAGTCCGGTCAAAGATGCTGAACCCAAAGAAATGTCCCTCCCAGAATCAAAGAAACTAAGGAGATTGTTTGCTAAGCAGACTAAGGCTGCCTCTGCGTTGTGACCCTCCCCAAAGCCCAACTACAATCCCAGAATTTCAGTTCTTGCTTAGTTGAAGCAGGAAGCAGACGGCTGTCTATAATGAGGCCAGAACTCAATTGCCTAAACTCCTCATATGCACATTGTAAACAAATTCCACACATTCGCCCAAGTCTCCAAAGTTACAGGTGACTTACGGTAGAAAGAGAGAGAAAATATATGCATTCTTCCTCCTCTATTCTTCTATCCCTTGGATGCTGAAATAATTAGCTGCATGGATGCTTAAACCTAGAAACCTAGCAAAGAAAACCAGCATCTTGTCTGTCTTTGCAGAAATGTTTCAATCGGGGAGGGGGAGGGGGGGGAATGAGGAGCACATGGAGGCAACCAATGGTTAGAGTAGTGAACCAAGACCCGCTGCTGTTCCTTGTGACCTTTGGCAAGTCACTTAACCTTCCAGAGTGTAAGTCCCCTAGGGTCAGGGAAATACCTACAGAACCTGAATAGAACTTATATTGATGTACAGTGTGAGCTGAATCCAAAAAATCTACTCCAGACATTCACCAAAAGTCTACGACATACACTGGGAGTGAAATTGGACTTTATATTTATCTTCCGTCACATTGTGCATGACAGCAAAGCCATGTGTGGGAACGGATTATGGGTTTTGATGCCTTCACTACAATGAAATCAACTTGGCCGATAGCATGTGGGTTTTGCGTGAGATAAAGGCATTCACTACAGGGATCCAGGAAAGGCCCACCACCAGCTTCAAAGAAATGTACTTTCTGCTGAAATGAGAGGGAAACCCAAATAAGTCCGTAAGTGCTACTGCACATGCACTAACCAATCAGCTTATGCTGAAGCACCTCTCCTCTGCCCCAAATATAATCCACAAAATCTCAATCCCAGAACTTAAAACGTTTATATTTAAAGATGCCTTCTAAACATAACTTCCTCCCTATTTGGCAACACTCCCCAACCAGTCCTTTCTTGTATTTTTTCTCACCCCTTTCCTTGTGTGTCATTTCCCTCTTTTTTGCGTCCCTCCGTCTCTCATTTCAACAGTAATAAAAACAAATGAGCCATTTATTTTAAGATAAAAGGGGGAAAGAAGGATTAACTCATGCACAAGGGCCCTGGGTTTGAGCTCCAAGCTGGGTTTTCTTCTCCTCAAGTCAACTTGAGAGGCCTAAATATTTTACCAGTTTCTATTCTTAACATCCCCACCCACTTTTCTCGCTATCTGCCCAGAGCCCCTTCCAATTACCTGGAGGAATCCCAAAGTCGTCAACAATAGCTTCCACTAGTGCCAGAACGTAGAGGCCGCTTCCACAGACGTTGGCCATGAAAAACATAATGCCGATGGCGCCACCAAACTCTGGGCCCAGAGCTCTGCTGATCATGTCTGGATTATGTAGTCAAGGACTGAAGCAGGTCAGACGCAGAGGGTCATTTCTACAAACAGGTTCTTGAGGTCGGAAGACCAGGAAGCTGCCTAGATCGAGGTTGTTTATAAAGACACATAGGTGGCCTCTGTGGGGTTTTTTTTTAAAATAAAATAGTCTGCCCAAGCACAACTACATTTGTAATTCTAACCACACTCGGCTATACCGTGCCCTTGAACAGGTCTACATGTGGGTTGTGTAAAAGTGCACGATGCTGTCCTTATAGTCATATAGGGGTCCTTTTAAAAAAGCACGCAAACTGATTTAGGGTGTGCTAACCAATTTAGCGTACCTTGTAAAAGGACCCCATAGTTTATAGTTTATTATTTCCATTCCACCTTTATCCAAGGGAGTGGAAAACATGGCAAAGGATCTGCAAAAGTTAGAGGAATGGTCTAAATGCAGAGTAATGCATTTGGGGATTAATAATAGGAAGGAACCGTATATGCCGGGAGGAGAGAAGCTGATATGCACGGACGGGGAGAGGGACCTTGGGGTGATAGTGTCCGAAGATCGAAAGGCGAAAAAACAGTGTGACAGCATTTTATTAGCTAGTTTTTATTGAGATTTTGGAAGAACAGAGCAGGATTATATTTAGGGGTCCTTTTATCAAGCTGCGGTAGGGGTTTAACGTACAGGATACTGCGCGTTAAACCGCCTGCCCTGCTAGTCGCTAACACCTCCATTGACGAGGCGCTAGTTTTTTGGCTTGCAGCGGAGATTAGCGCGTGATGAAATGTCCGACGCACTAACCCCACTAGCGCCCCTTGATAAAAGGAGCCCTTAGTCTTGGTTTGGTATTTCTCTCTTCCTTCCCCAGCCTCTCCCTCCCTCCGTCCAGCATCTCTGTCCTCACCACTGCCTGAATATATTTTGATAATATATGCTTTTATTGTAACCCGCTTAGGCATTAAACGGAAAATAATTTTTTGTATATAAATAAATTACCTCACCTGGTCCATTGTAAGCCTTCTCGTTCCTCCTGTAGGTCTGGTGTCTCTCCCCTCCCCCAGTCTAGTCTCTCCTTCACCTCTCCACTGCTCCCTCCCCATAGTCCTGTAAACATTGCATGGGTTGCCAGCAGCAGCATGAACACAGTTCCCTTTTGCTAGTCCCTGGGACCTCTCTCGGCCGTGTCCTGCCTTCTCTGATGCAATTTCCTGAGGATGGGACACAGGGACTGGCCAAAGGCAGCCATTTTCATGTTGTTGCTGCTACTGCTGCCGGCAACCCATCTAAAGATTACAGGATTGAGGGAGGGGAGGGGGAAGAGGAGGAAAAGAGAGAGGAGAGGAAGCTACATGAACCTGAGGAGAAGGTGGGAGGAGTGAGGAATAAAGGGGAGAGACACTGAAAAGAAAGGGAGAGATAAGGAGCAATGGTGGTGAGGACAGAGATGCTGGACTGAGGGAATGAGAGGCTGGGACTGCAGGATGGGGAAGGAAGAGAGAAATACCAAACCATGAGCAGCAGGTGCCAAAGCAAGTTGTCTCTGTGCCCCCGTCTCCTACCTCTCCCTATGCATCCTGGCATCCCTATGGCTTCGGGGTGTATGAACGAGGGCTCCAGCTCTCTACACTGCTACCATATATGAGCCCAGTGCAGAAATTCATATCTCCCTCAATACACAGCACATTAAAAGTGTAATATGAAAAATCTTCTGCCCTGTGGCACACCATACGTTCCTTTACAAAGAATTAAATAGAGCACTTAGAAGGCCCGTAATGTAAATGAACTTAATCGCTTGCTTTGCTAACACTATAATTCTAAACCCATTTGAAGCTGTTTTCTTTCAGGTTCAATGATTTTTGAGCAATTTTACCAAATGTAATCCAAGCAATACCTGATCTCTGCTAGAAATTGAATTGAAGTGTAAATTCTTCATTAACATTACAAAGCGCTATTAATCTCACAGGGCGCTCCTTCCTTGGAAGGCTCTAGCGAGGGTGCTCTGCAGTGCGCCGACAGCGCTGGGGGGGGGCTGTTATGGTGGTAACAAGTCATCCTAATCACGTGATGTCATTCAACTGGACCTTTTTGTGACTAAGTCTTTGTTGCGATGTACAGACTTTGTAGAGATTGGGAAATCGAACTGCGCAGTGTCCATTGGAAAATCCCAGGACAGCGAGGGCTACGGGGGTTCAGAGTGGAAAGTATGTCGGGGGAGGGGGAACAAAGTGCAGTGGATTGCAAAATTCGATTTCCACTGACCTGCCCTCAAAACTTCATCTCCCGTGTAGAGAGGAGGAATTTCCAGTGGGGGTGAGTATGAGGATGCGGACTGGGACCGTGGCAAATTCACAGAAATCAATTTATGCCAGGGAAGGGGACCAGAATACATCAAATCTTTTTGGAGAAAGTAATTTCACAATATCACTTTTTAGAAAAAGAAATTACTTAGATCCAAAATCAAGAACCTATTCACACAGTTTCGCTACACGAATTCTTCCTTAACAGGTCTAATCAATTCAAACCCCACAATAATGAAATTGGGAGCAAAAAGGCCTCAGTTAGGCTTCCCGGGCCAAAAACCTGCAAACTTCTCCTCTTTGAAGGGCTTGTTGCAAACGTCCTAATCACATCATTAAGAAGGGTATCACAACCAGGACGAAGGAAGTCATCCTGCCACTGTATCGAGCAATGGTGCGCCCGCATCTGGAGTACTGTGTCCAGTACTGGTCGCCGCACCTCAAGAAGGACATGGCAGTACTTGAGGGAGTCCAGAGAAGAGCAACTAAGCTAGTAAAGGGTATAGAGAACCTCTCATATACTGACAGACTGAAAAAGTTGGGGCTGTTCTCCCTGGAGAAGCGGAGACTTAGAGGAGACATGATAGAAACCTTCAAGATCCTGAAGGGCATAGAAAAAGTAGACAGGGACAGATTTTTTAAATTATGGGGAACCACAAGTACAAAGGGGCACTCAGAGAAATTGAAAGGGGAGAGGTTTAGAACAAACGCTAGGAAGTTCTTTTTCACCCAGAGGGTGGTGGATACATGGAACGCGCGTCCGGAGGCTGTGATAGGCAGGAGCACGTTACAGGGCTTCAAAGAAGGTTTGAATAGGTACCTGGAGGACAAAGGGATTGAGGGGTACAGATAGGAGTAGAGGTAGGTTATAGGGATAGGATTAGAGGATTAGAGGCATTACAAAATTAGTCAGGGACACTGTTCAGGCAATAGACCTGATGGGCCGCCGCGGGAGCGGACCGCTGGGCAAGATGGACCTCTGGTCTGCCTCAGCGGAGGCAACTTCTTATGTTCTTCTTACATCAAAAATCCAAAATTAGCAAAAACAGTTCCCAGCAGAAAAATTGTCGTTCCAAAATTACACCACCGCAAATATTCAGCAAATTGTCACTGAGGTCTTGTTGATGTTAACCGTGTTCCTTTGTTAATTCAAACGGTTCAGTCCCGCAGCGTTTCTTTTAGCCGCGTTCCCCTCTGGCTCAGATCCAACAGGGTCATCCCTGTTTCACCTTACGGGCCTCTTCAGGAATCTTCCAGAACAACGGCATAAACAAGAAGCCCCAAAGCTTTAACGAGTGACCACTTCAATCTTCCAGTTCCCTCACCATCAGCAGAAAATTAGGACACAAATTTTTGTTTCCACTTTCCCTAATAGCCATTTACTTACAAAAGAGCCTTAATGACCAGCAAACAGGTCTGCCAGCCAGATGGGAATTTTTCAGAGGAGATATACTCTCGTCTATGAAAACATCCAACACACAGAGCCCATTAGCAGGTTCTCACTGGCGGATAAATGCAATTCTTCCTCTCTTATGAGGTATCTCAGCTCTTGTAGTACCACAAAAGGAATCCATTTTCTTTCCTACAAGCTAGAGAAATGTGGCAGGTGCTCCCCAGGCCCCTCACCATCTCCATCTTAATATTTAGCCTGGAAAATTGATTAGATTTTGTCTCCGACGTTTGCAATCACAGCCAACGAGTCAGTGGCTTTACAAGACAGCCCCTGTGCAAAGTGAAAAGCAATTTGCCAAACCAAGGGCAACAGAGAATTAGTGTGAACCCCTCAGAGACTACGGGGACAGGGAAATGCACCCCAAAGCTAACGGCGAAACACAGCAGCAAGATCTAAATAAATTGCACCATTCCAGACCAATTGTTTCTGATGTTATTGGGCTCATTTTTATAAAAGGCACAAAGACCCCTGCAAAGAAAGGCCTGAGCAGTTCCACTTCTTCTGGAATTCAAGATCAGTCTCACATAGCGATAGGCAGCTAGAAAATGTGTCTTCATATTTTGCCAATGTCATTTTCTGGAATATTCATGGTTTCTAGTCAGCCACATATGGGTGTTGTCCCAACAGCTCCCAATTTGCGGATAAGCTCTCCAATAGCTCAGAGAGATTTTTTTTCTCTCTCTCTGAGCACGTGCAGTGCCCGGGCCCCACTGGGCATGCCCAAGCCCTACCCATTACCCCCTGCTTCCCCCTAATCCCCAGTCTTTAGTTTCCGCTCGTTCCCATCGGTCGGATTTTTTTCCTTAAGTTAGCATCTGCTCTTGGCAGCATTCCTTCTATGACATTAAGAGTCCACGGAAACATACATTTTCCTTTTTTTGGGTCTGCTCATTTTTACTTACCAATGACATGAAACAACATAGGATACACTGCAGACATTTTCTGGGCCATTTCAAACAAATGGCCATTCCTAATCTCATGTAAAATTCTTCACCGACATATCATTCTCTCTGTGTACTAGTTAATGGGAGAAGGGGACTGAACTGAGAAAACAAGGCTGCCACATTAAAGGATGAGATAGGTCAACACCACCCTTCATGTGCCTTCGATCACCACATGGGGTAGAGAATTCATCACCATTCCCGTCCCTGCGGGAAACCATCCCCGTGTCATTCTTTAAGGAAAGAGGGAAGGATCAGAGACAGTATGAGTGGGCACAGCCACTGACCCTCAAGCCTTGCATTGTAGAATGCCGGTTTAGAAGGACCGAGGTTGAGATAGACACTTAAGAATGACACGGGATGGTTTCCAGCCACTGACCCTCAAGCCTTGCATTGAAGAGTGCCGGTGTAGAAGGACCGAGGTTGAGATAGACACTTAAGAATGACACGGGATGGTTTCCAGCCACTGACCCTCAAGCCTTGCATTGTAGAATGCCGGTTTAGAAGGACCGAGGTTGAGATAGACGCTTAAGAATGACACGGGATGGTTTCCAGCCACTGACCCTCAAGCCTTGCATTGAAGAGTGCCGGTGTAGAAGGACCGAGGTTGAGATAGACACTTAAGAATGACACGGGATTGATTTCCAGCCACTGACCCTCAAGCCTTGCATTGAAGAGTGCCGGTGTAGAAGGACCGAGGTTGAGATAGACACTTAAGAATGACACGGGATGGTTTCTGCCACTGACCCTCAAGCCTTGCATTGTAGAATGCCGGTGTAGAAGGACCGAGGTTGAGATAGACACTAAAGAATGACATGGGATGGTTTCCAGCCACTGACCCTCAAGCCTTGCATTGTAGAATGCCCGTGTAGAAGGACCGAGGTTGAGATAGACACTTAAGAATGACACGGGATGGTTTCCAGCCACTGACCCTCAAGCCTTGCATTGAAGAATGCTGGTGTAGAAGGACTGAGGTTGAGATTAGACACTAAAGAATGACACGGGATGCTTTCCCACGATGATCCGTGGGGACAGGAACAATGATGAATTTGATCACAGTGTCATTCTCTACATAAGGGCTCTCGGAGCAGACTGCCCAACTAGACTGAGCATATGAAGTTTAAAATCAAATATACATTTTCCTTGTACCCTTGGCCACTGTGTAGAGAACGTGAAATCCAAAGACCTGTGCGTATTCTCTCCTTTACTGTTGTCAGAAATTCCATTGTGGCATCTCAGTCTAGTGATGATGTCATGGAACACAGCTCTCCATCTTTAAGACGTGGTCTTTGCAGTTCAGCAAATAAGAACAGGCTTGCGGAATCATGGGGCACTGGATTTGACCCCCATTGCAACTCCTCGTAACCCTGGTAAGTCACTCAATCTGTCATTGACCCAGGTACAAAAACAGATCGTAAGCCCACTAGGGACAGAGAGAGTGCCTGTATAAAATATGGTTGTACCGCAGAAAGGCTGTTTAGCAAATCCATGCCTCTTTAAATGTGCCACAGAGACCAGAAAATGCTAAACAGCAAAATGGAGGGACATGAAGCACCAGAGCAGAGTAAGTATGATCTATTATTCCATGCGCTCTTCAAAATATAACTGCATTTGAACTCGATACACTCCTTGCTGAAAGTTGCAAGAATTTCTGGCATTACTGAAGAGATACCGAAAAACACTGAACTCAGATAATTGTTCACAGGCATGTGGAACAGCAGGGTGGGGGAGGGGGTAGCGGAGCAGCCTTGCTGGGATGTACATAGGCAGAAAGACTTTGGGTTATGTTAAGACTTTTTTTCAGGTGTTTATTTTTCTAAAAACACATTTCACACAGGGAAATTGATTGTACGGCGTTAATTTGTAGGTTGGTGCATATTTTAAATCAGTTTGGCATGCACTAAATTCAAGGTCCACTAATGAATCAAGTCTGGGCTAGTGGTTAAAGCAGGGGGCTGGGAAGGAGAGGAATCTGGGTTCAAATCTCAGAGAAGCACCTTGTGAGCTTAGGAAAGTCACTTCACCTCCCTTTCTCAGGAGCAAAGATGGGCCTATTACCACTGGAAAACAGTTTCCGCACCTGCAGGTCTTCAGCAGCAAAGCCAAGCCCTTAGTGAGCGTACGGAGCTGGAAAAGGAGAAGAAATCCAAAATCTGGCATTTGACTTTTTGAAGTTGGGAACATATTATCCTTATTCCAATTTATTACTTCTTTTTTAAAAAAGGTTATTCATGTCCTCCTTATTAACAGCATTGATTCACTGACTGCCACCCAATCCAGGCTCTGATTCTGCTTCTCTTTGGCATCTCTTGTCTTGAGTATTGTAGCAGTTGCACTTCCAGGAGCCCCTGGGGCTGAGTCCCGCTCCCTGCTGTGAGACAGATGTCGATGGCAACCTCCAGAGATTAAAAATCATGTCCGAGGGACGTCTGGCACAACAGGTAGATCTGTTCCTAAGCCGCTCACAATGAAAGCGGAATATACGGCTTAGCTCACATCGTTCCTTCATGCCCAGCTGTAAGTAAGCGCAAAGCCAGGAGAAGCCAAGGCAGCTTCAGCTCCTGATTAGTCTAGTCTCAGCTGAGCTGTTGCTTTCTGGGGACTGGCACACTTCACTTTAGCTCTGGTGATAGCTCCAATACATGGTCTGGGATTAGGGGGAGGGAAAGGCCTAACATGGTATGAAATCTTAATAAGGAACACTGTATGATGTGCATGAACCCTCCCTAATCTGTTTCCACGTTCACCATTCATCATGCACAAAGAGGCTCTTCACCTGGAGAATGTACAGTCATCGAACTCTTAAGAAGGCAAAATGGGGAAAGCAGAATTTCAATTTTGGGTAGAGCTATTAAATGGATCTCTAATGCGCGCAGGAGTCAAGTTAATGGTGGGTCAGCACCCCAATGACACGTCTCCCAACGCCAGAGCACTGTATGGAAGCCTAAAGAGAGCAAACTGTGCTTTCAGTACTATAATCCAGGACAAATTCATCCCTTCAACGTAAAGACCAATAAAATCCAAGAGATGAGGCAAACTCAAGGACGAAGTGGTAAAATGCAGAACTGTCTGACGCCAGTCAAAGGACCCCAAGACCCAGAACTCCAGTTTCAGAGCTGACTTTCAAAGGCCAGCACAAAAAGCCAGACCTGTCCTAAATTTCAAATATGAGGACTGGATTTGAAAATGGACTGGGAACACAAAAGCACAGGCAAGCTATTTAATAGTGGGGAAGTAAATCCTTCCCATTTTGAAGAAATTCATCCAAGGTGGGTGTGAAAGAGGAAGGGGTTCTCTTCCATTAATGCTACCATTCCACCTCCATACAGCAGAGGCTGCCAGCCCAAGACTGAGAGGACTACATGTCCCAGACTGCACTGGGCTTTAAAGCTCAGTGCTGAGCTAATTTAACAAAGTAACCCTGATGGTTCATCAAGGAGGCATTTATCCGCCACAGAGGAGACTCATTGGAGAAGAGGTCCCCACGAGAGAGAAAAATCTCTGAGGAAAGGAGTCCCGGGGAGAGAGATATTTCCCCATTCCTAACTGAGTGAGTCTTGGAAAGATTTGGGATGTGTGCAAGAACCTTCAGGGGTAACTGGTCTTTACTGAAGCAGGGTAAGCCAAGCCCATAAGGAGAATAATTGTGGAAGTGACTTAAGGCTACGAAAACTAAGTGATTGTGCCTTTCTAAATTATTCCAAAATTGTTTTGTCTAGCTAAATCCTATCTTGAAAATCTTATGCACAGAGGGCCAGATTCTGTAAGCAATGCCTTCTTTGGATGTTGAGTACAAAAATGGCACAGTTTGCATTTCAGTCACACATAGGCTCTGTTTATAGAAACACGGCTACCGGCAACTAAAAAAAACCCTTAGATGCTGGTACTGTAGGCCAGGGTTTTAAACGCCTACATTACTGGTGCCTTAGTTTGACTGGGAATTGCACACAAAGGCGCCCAAGGTCATCTTTGCCCGTAACTAGGCCTACTTTGACACCTGCTTAGACGCGATTCTGATGCCAGAGCAGTCAATTAGCATGCCACTTAAAACCAATTAACATTAAAATTAGGTGGCAGAAGGGTGCCTAGTGACACCATTTTTAAAATCTGGCCCAGATTGCTCGTTCCCCTGATCCATGGAGATGTAATCCTCCCCTGAATGTTTGCTCCTCTGAGCTTTACCAATTCACTTCTTCAAAAGCACGATACGACACTCTACCTCAAAGAATCCCAAAGTCTTGTAATGAATCTCTACGCATCCTTGCAGCGAACTAAACTGTTCTCCGTAACTGTACTGTAAGTTGCCTTGAACCTTTGTAGGCAAAGCGCGACTCATAAATCCCAGATTAGATTCTAGAAAGGGAGCATCATGCAGACCAACGATAGAACAAGGACATGTACAAACGTGATGTATCCACATGTGCGTGTAGATACTGAAAATCTGCTTAAGTGCTGCTCTGTAAATATGCAAATCTGTGGCGTAGCAAGGGTGAGAGGCGCCTCTTCCCCGGCTCCTTGGCCGATCCCGTCTGCCATGCGCACCCACCTTCCCTTCCCTGAACCTCTAGTTGAAGTTCTTGCTCGTGGCGGTCAAAAACGTGCTCCTCATGACCCGATCGGTTCCCCCTCTGTCACTTCCTATGTGCGGTGCCCGGAAGTGACGTCATGGGTCACAAAGAGCAAGTTGTTGACCGCCGTAAACCACAACTTCAACTAGAGGAATGGGGAAGGCAAAGGGAGGAATGGGAAGAGGCCGGGGGGAGGGGGGCGGAGGAGGAGGAGGCTGGCGCCCCCAACATGGTACCCAGGGTAGACCATCCCTCCTCTCTACACACTGATGCAAATATCCTTCCTAGTCGGGCGGAGCACAGGTGGGCCTCACATTGACATACCTATTGCCAAACAGTAGGTTATTCACATCTCTCCAGCATTTCGCCAGCCATAGCGTTGGTGGCAGTTCCCCTACCTAAATTATGGGCGTATAGACCTGGTCTCGTTGGTGGATGCCGATGTTCCAGATATGCCGTGAGTGGATGCTGTTTCTCAAGGGAAATGTTTGTCTACATTTCTATCCGTTTTTCTTTAGAGAGAGTGACTTCGGATATGTTGAACAAACACCATTATTGAAACAAAGCCTTCCATGTTGCTCTCTTTAGATCAGGGGTGTCAAAGTCCTTCCTCGAGGGCCGCAATCCAGTCGGGCTTTTAGGATGCATGAGATCTATTTGCATGCACTGCTTTCATTGTATGCTAATAGATCTCATGCATATTCATTGGGGAAATCCTGAAAACCCGACTGGATTGCGGCCCTCGAGGAGGGACTTTGACACACCTGCTTTAGAGCCTTTTTATTCTGCTCTATGATTATTTTGCTTTTTTATTTATTTCGGCATGCTATGGTTGATTCTTGAGTCGTTTTGGCTTCTTGATTAAGCTCTTCCCGCGAAGAAGCCGTTTCAAGTGAAACAAGTGCTTTTTTTCTATTCTGATTATATTGAGTATTTTTCATCGCAAACTGCCATAGTTATTTGCACTGAAATGTTTTAAGCAATAATTAATTACATATGCATTAAAGAGATGCAATTTGATTTTTCTATAAAAATTAATCAATAAGATGTTAGTATATTAAGCAATGACCAGAGATGATGGTCATAACCTCATGAAGGTGTTTTAACAAACCCTTAAACACCTGAATGTTTTCTCCTTTGGTTTGTGAAACATCTGTACAGACATCACTATATCCTTCCTAAAATTATTCCCACAATGCCAATCTGTTAGTAAAGGATACAGTAGACTCCACCAGCATCCAGAGCGCCATTGGTGGAGATGGCGCAAACCGAAAGCACCGTCATGGAGATGATAGCGTAAGCCACTACCAGCATGCCGAGCGTCTCATACAGCCCCGACTGGCCAATCACAAAGCCTGTCAGAGAAAGAAAGTACAGAGTAATTAACAGCCCACTCCTATGTCCAGCGATTGGACTGGACCTCAGGTGGCTGCAGTCCTCCAAAGGGCTTCTATGGTACAAAGTAGCCAAACAGCACCAGAATTCAGGAGTCACGAGGTAGTGCTCAGCCAGTCACTTTCAAAGATGTCTGGGGCCTTTGGAAATTCTCATACATAATGTGGCTGAAATTGAACACAAGGCAATCCAGTTTGTTTCAATTTTTCCATAAATCTTTAAAAACTACTCTATTTGCCAAACATTTTGAAAATTAATTCTTTTGAAATCTTCTATTTATCATTCCCTGTTTATTAATTGCTGTAAGTTAAGCTTTCGTTTAGTTTTAGTTTAGTTCAAATGAGCATTACCTTATGTAAGGTACCCAACACATGGTTTATCAATAATAGAGTGCTATATTGAAGGAAAAGGATCTCAGAAATCCACACCAGAAGATCATACAATCTCACAGAGTAGAGGGGGTTTCATTCATAGATCCAAAAACCTTCAAATTTATAGTATAACAAACTTCATTAATAATATTTTTAAAACTTTTCAAGAATTATCATCATTTAATTCGTGACAGTGCATATCTAAAACTTATCCACCCATATATTTCTTTAAAAATTTCTCAACTTGCTATTATTAGCATTCTGAGGATATTTCCGATCTTCTCTCATTAATGAGAATACAATAAACTTTTGTTATATTCACTTATCATATCAGCAGCATGGGGAGATCTTTGCTTCTCTTCCCTCAGCTGACAAATTAGCGCCTTATACCGTATGCCTGCCAACTTTTCTGCTGGCTAGGACATATGCCTGCCGATGGGGTCCGTTTTCGCCCTATAACATCAGGCTTTCTCAAGGCACAAAGCTTGCAAAATGCCAGATTCATTAACACTCCCTCCACACTAAAGCCTATGTGAGATTGTATGATCTTCTGTGTGAATTTCTGAGATCTCTTTCCTTCAATAACTCTATTATTGATAAACTTTGGGTTGGGTACCTGTGATATTTTGGTTTATTACATTTTTGCATTTTGTTTAATTATATAACCCATGAGCTCAGCGTTAATATAGCGTACCACCTTCTATGAAACAAGCCAGCTGTTGCACAGAACCCCAGCGCCAGAGAAGACAATACAGGAAGACGTCAAAATGACTACCTTATACTGCATTCGATCCTAAAGTCTTGGCAGCTGTAGTATGATGGTATTTAATATATCTGAAACTGAATTTCTTGGTGGGTTTAGAGTGGCAGCTGGTTCATATTTAGACTTCCTCACTGTAGTTTAAAAGTGTCCCCCCCCCCCCCTTTGAAACCTCCCCCAGCCAGGCCAACACCACCCTGGACTTCACTCCCACTGCCTAACTCTCAGAATAACTTTTCCAGGTGACTGCTTGTGTGTGGCATGCAACCCCGACCCTATTTCTACTTTAGTCTGGCTGTCTAATGTTTATGCTGAGTCTAAAAGTGGTAAAACTTTATTAGTTCACAAGCTAAGAAGGTAGACTAGAGGTTAGGGCATCTGTCATGGGCCCTGCTGATCTGGGTTCAAGACTGGGTTGAACCACACAAAAATACATTTTCCTGCCGCAGCTCTGGGGTAAAACGCAGACCTCCCTTAGCTGAAGTGTTTCCTCAAATTAATTATTAATAAGACTGTTGATCCATGGGATCAGAAATGGCAACAGTTACAGCGGTTGAATGCGGAGCTAAAACGTGGACCAACGGGCATGAAATTTGAAACCTCAGCTGTCAATAAATGAAGATTTTTAAGGATGTGTGGTTCGTATCCGTGAGGTTCGTGAGGTCCATGTTTTATCCCTTCCCATCTGATCATTTTTAAGAGCTTTTTCATAGGACAGTAAGGGCTATTACATTGATAATCCCCTAAATGACCACTGGAGGGCAGTGTTGCATCATATATCACACTGACACCATAAGGCATTTTTATCAGGAAAATCCTGTGTCTACTCTGAACCTAATAAGGGGCTTAACTCAGCCCAAATTTAGCTACATGAAAACCTGTCAAGATTCCGCCATTGAGGGGGGGACCCCAGCACCCTGGGATTGTGGGTTCAAACCCACGCTGCTTCTCGTGGCTCTGGGCAAGTCACTTAATCCCCCCCATTGCCCCAGGTACATTAGATAGATTGGGAGCCCACTGGGACAGAGAGGGAAAAATGCTTGAGGACCTGAATAAACTCATGTAAACACCATTCTGAGCTCTCCTTGGAGAATGTTATAGAAATTGAATAAATAAACCAGCGCTTTGGAGAGCCATCTCTCGTCAGACATGAAGAAATTTCTAAAGACCCACCTACATGCAACCACCAGAGGATTTCAGCCTTATCCTAACATGCCCTGCTGTGCGATCCACAGGCCAGAAGTGTGCATTGCCAGAGTTGAAGCTGTTCAGAGTCACAGTGCTGGCAATGAACATAAGAATTCCCTTCCTGGGTCAGACCAAAGGTCTATCAAGCCCAGTAGCCCATTCTCACGGTGGCCAATCCAGGTCCCTAGTACCTGACCAAAACCCAAGGAGTAGCAACATTCCATGCTACCGATCCAGGGCAAGCAGAGGCTTCCCCCATGTCTTAATAATAACAGACTATGGACTTTTCCTCCAGGAATTTGTCTAAACCTTTCTTAAAACCAGCTACGCTATCCGCTTTTACCATAACCTCTGGCAACGGGCACGGATGGGCAGGAGCTAAAGTTCCTGGATAAAAACATGCTCCCCCTTGGCATCTCTGCACTTTATTGTTTCTTAGATGCTCTGGGCCAGAGCAGTGCCAAGAAAAGCATAAAACAGAGGGATGAATGCTGAGGAGAGGGCAGGAGTGGTATTACAGTGTCAGAACAATTAACCCAATAAAGATACAATGTTGCAAACAATGATAGAACATCACAAACATGCAGCTCTGGGAATTTGACAATTCTTGGAATCTCAACCTTGCAGACACATTTAACGAACACCTCATTTTACCAGAGGAAAACCTGGACATCATGTACTAAAAAAAAGCAATTTCTTTTGTAATCACACGACACAGTTGTTCCAAGCACTGTGTGGGCGGTGCAGTCGCAGGGTTAAAGAGAGACAGGGACAAAAGACAGGGGAGATAATAGTTGGTGGACTCAGGTGTCATTCAGGGCATGATTCCAGCTCGAGACGTTCCCTGACATATGGTGACTCAGTGTACAGTTAAGCTCTGGAACTTGCTAGAGGAAGTGGTAGAAGCTGTTAGCATAGCTGGGTTTAAAGAAAGGTTTGGCCAAATTCCTGGAGGAAAAGTCCATAAACCATCATTAAGGTAGACCTTGGGATCCTGCCACAAACAGGCTACTGGGTTCCATGGGCCAGAACATGTTCCCAAACCACCATTAAACAAAGGACAATATCGACAAGTAAATACATCCAGGCTTCAAAGCCAAACAGTGTGTCCAAATATTTGGTGTCACGCAACTGTGCAAATCCTTATACGCTCTCACATAATCATTTAGCAGAGGGTGGTGGATGGCTGGAATGCCCTTCTGAGGGAGGTGGAGGAGAGGAAAACAGTGATGGAATTCAAAAAAGTGTGGGATAAACACAGAGGATCTCTAATTAGAAAACAAACAAATGAGGCCAGTATTGGATAAACGGCTACATCTTGTATCCCATATACGGTGATTCGGTGTAGGATGGGCTGGGGAGGGCATCAAAGGGAACTCCACTAACTTGGAACAGGACGATGTTACCGGCCAGACTTTACGGTAGATATCCTGCAAACAACGGGATGGTTGGATAGGCTGGAGAGAGCTCAGGTGGCAACTTCAGCATTTGGAACCCAGGACGATACCAGGTGGACCTTACAGTCTATGGCCCAGAACTATCAAAGAAGAGACAAGTTAACTTAATCATGCATTTCTAATGGGCTGGATGGACCGTTCAGGTCTTGATCTGCTGTCTTTTCCGTTACATGGGTTGATCCTTATGTCCACCTAGAGGGGTTTAACTGTTACATGGCATTTCCCTGCGTCGGGTCCATTTAGTGCTGAAACCCTAGCCGTGAACAGAATTATCAGAGCTGTGAATGCTGAACATCATATGCCCCAAACCAGACCTTATTTAAAACGTTGGGTAAAGGAATCGTGACCCATAGTAACATAGTAACATAGTAACATAGTAGATGACGGCAGATAAAGACCCGAATGGTCCATCCAGTCTGCCCAACCTGATTCAATTTAAATTTTTTTTTTTTTTTCCTTCTTAGCTATTTCTGGGCGAGAATCCAAAGCTCTACCCGGTACTGTGCCTGAGTTCCAACTGCCAAAATCTCCGTCAAGACCCACTCCAGCCCATCTACACCCTCCCAGCCATTGAAGCCCTCCCCAGCCCATCCTCCACCAAACGGCCATACACAGACACAGACCGTGCAAGTCTGCCCAGTTACTGGCCTAGTTCAATATTTAATATTATTTTCTGATTCTAAATCCTCTGTGTTCATCCCACGCTTCTTTGAACTCAGTCACAGTTTTACTCTCCACCACCTCTCTCGGGAGCGCATTCCAGGCATCCACCACCCTCTCCGTAAAGTAGAATTTCCTAACATTGCCCCTGAATCTACCACCCCTCAACCTCAAATTATGTCCTCTGGTTTTACCATTTTCCTTTCTCTGGAAAAGATTTTGTTCTACGTTAATACCCTTTAAGTATTTGAACGTCTGAATCATATCTCCCCTGTCTCTCCTTTCCTCTAGGGTATACATATTCAGGTCTTCCAGTCTCTCCTCATACGTCTTCTGGCGCAAGCCTCCTATCATTTTCGTCGCCCTCCTCTGGACCGCCTCAAGTCTTCTTACGTCTTTCGCCAGATACGGTCTCCAAAACTGAACACAATACTCCAAGTGGGGCCTCACCAATGACCTGTACAGGGGCATCAACACCTTCTTCCTTCTACTGACTACGCCTCTCTTTATACAGCCCAGAATCCTTCTGGCAGCAGCCACTGCCTTATCACACTGTTTTTTCACCTTTAGATCTTCGGACACTATCACCCCAAGGTCCCTCTCTCCGTCCGTGCATATCAGCTTCTCTCCTCCCAGCATATACGGTTCCTTCCTATTATTAATCCCCAAATGCATTACTCTGCATTTCTTTGCATTGAATTTTAGTTGCCAGGCATTAGACCATTCCTCTAACTTTTGCAGATCCTTTTTCATATTTTCCACTCCCTCTTCGGTGTCTACTCTGTTACAAATCTTGGTATCATCTGCAAAAAGGCACACTTTTCCTTCTAGCCCTTCAGCAATGTCACTTACATACATATTGAACAGGATTGGCCCCAGCACCGAACCCTGAGGGACTCCACTAGTCACCTTTCCTTCCTTCGAGCGACTTCCATTAACCACCACCCTCTGGCGTCTGTCCGATAGCCAGTTTCTGACCCAGTTCACCACTTTGGGTCCTAACTTCAGCCCTTCAAGTTTGTTCAACAGCCTCCTATGAGGAACTGTATCAAAGGCTTTGCTGAAATCCAAGTAAATTACATCTAGCATATGTCCTTGATCCAGCTCTCTGGTCACCCAATCAAAAAATTCAATCAGGTTCGTTTGGCACGATTTACCTTTTGTAAAGCCATGTTGCCTCGGATCCTGTAACCCATTAGATTCAAGGAAATACACTATCCTTTCTTTCAGCAACACTTCCATTATTTTTCCAACAACTGAAGTGAGGCTCACCGGCCTGTAGTTTCCTGCTTCATCCCTGTGACCACTTTTATGAATAGGGACCACATCCGCTCTCCTCCAATCCCCAGGAATCACTCCCGTCTCCAGAGATTTGTTGAACAAGTCTTTAATAGGACTCGCCAGAACCTCTCTGAGTTCCCTTAGTATCCTGGGATGGATCCCGTCTGGTCCCATCGCTTTGTCCACCTTCAGTTTTTCAAGTTGCTCATAAACACCCTCCTCCGTGAACGGCGCAGAATCTACTCCATTTTCTCGTGTAACTTTGCCGGACAATCTCGGTCCTTCTCCAGGATTTTCTTCTGTGAACACAGAACAGAAGTATTTGTTTAGCACATTTGCTTTCTCCTCATCACTCTCCACATATTTGTTCCCAGCATCTTTTAGCCTAGCAATTCCATTTTTTATCTTCCTCCTTTCACTAATATATCTGAAAAAATTTTTATCTCCCTTTTTTACATTTTTAGCCATTTGTTCTTCCGCCTGTGCCTTCGCTAAACGTATCTCTCTCTTGGCTTCTTTCAGTTTCACCCTGTAGTCCTTTCTGCTCTCCTCTTCTTGGGTTTTTTTTATATTTCATGAACGCCAACTCTTTCGCCTTTATTTTCTCAGCCACTAGGTTGGAGAACCATATCGGCTTCCTTTTTCTCTTGTTTTTATTGATTTTCTTCACATAAAGGTCCGTAGCCATTTTTATCGCTCCTTTCAGCTTAGACCCCTGTTCTCCATCTGAGTTAAACTTCACCAAGTGCAAATCCCTGCGTTGATGTGAGCCCAGCTTGTGCATCGGTACGCTTCTGTGTTCTTTTTTTTTTTTTTTTTGGGGGGGGGGTACTGAATTTGTTAAGTGGGCAAAGTTAAGGCACGTGGTAATGTTTGAAAGAAAGCTGGTTAATGATTATGTGAGTTCATTTTTCAGCTTGACTTCTTTTGGACATTGGTCTTAAGGAAAATAGACCCAACTGAGGGACACTGGCTCTTTCTGACAAATATTTGGAGATTTCTGATGGTTTTGGTTCACTGGACACATTAACCCCTACCTCCTCTCTGGGTTCGCATGTTCCACCTATCCCATTTGGCGCTTTCACCGTCAAGATTTCAGGGCCTCTAAAGGTTCCTCTTCCTGGCTCTTAATGTCCTCTTGAGGGTTATTCAAGAAACACAAAACTCAAAAGGCCCCTGACAAACACCATCTCCAAATTGCAGAAGCTGTGCTAATTTTGCATCCCTTCAAATCACAGGAAGCCGAGGCACAGCGACATAGTAAAGCCGGTAGATAAACCCCCATTAGCTCGCCTGCAGACCAATCAAAACTCCAGCGCTGAACAGAATGGCGTGCAATTTAGATATGCGTTGGGAAGTTAAGGGAGAGAAAGATGCCTGGCACGTGCACACAAGAGACATACAGTAAGCTCGGCTTTTATGCACATGTAACATTCTGGCACCTCTTTTCTGTACCTTTAGATATAAGCTTTTTTTATTTTTATTTTTTTACTTTGGAGGCTTATATTGAAGCTGGAAACAGAGGAGGGAAGAGTATCAAATGGACCTTTAGCCGTTTAAGTTAGCAATAGGGAAACAGGGTTAATGGGGAGATTCTGTTTCTGGGAAGGAGCCACCAGTCGGTGCTGGAAATGCAGCCTTCAAAAACCCCAATGCCAGCTCCGGTAACTTTCCTGCATTAGGGCACGAAGCAGGAACGAAATGTGAGGTTATTAAATTTGCAGATGACACCAAGCTTTATAGCAAGGTAAATAACGTGGAGGACTGTGAAGATCTCCAAAAGGATCTGACAACACTGGAAAAATGGGCCAAAAAGTGGCAAATGAGCTTCAACATAGGGAAATGCAAGGTCATGCATATAGGGAAAAAGAACCTGATGTTCACTTACAAAATGGGGGGTTCACCGCTAGGGGTGAACAACCTTGAAAGAGACCTGGGAGTGATGGTGGACACAACATTGAAGGCGACGGTGCAGTGCGCCTCAGCCTCAAGGAAAGCAAACAAAATGTTGGGCATCATTAAGAAGGGTATCACGACCAGGACGAAGGAAGTCATCCTGCCACTGTATCGTGCAATGGTGCGCCCGCACCTGGAGTACTGTGTCCAGTACTGGTCATTTCGTACCTCAAGAAGGACATGGCGGTACTTGAGAGAGTCCAGAGAAGAGCAACTAAGCTAATAAAGGGTATGGAGGACCTCTCATATACGGACAGACTGAAAAAGCTGGGGCTTTTCTCCCTGGAAAAGCGGAGACTTAGAGGAGACATGATAGAAACCTTCAAGATCATGAAGGGTATAGAAAAAATAGACAGGGACAGATTTTTCAAATTATGGGGAACCACAAGTACAAGGGGGCACTCAGAGAAATTGAAAGGGGAGAGGTTTAGATCAAATGCCAGGAAGTTCTTCTTCACACAGAGGGTGGTGGATACATGGAATGCACTGCCGGAGGATGTAATAAGCAGGAGCACGCTACAGGGATTCAAAGAAGGTTTGGATAGGTACCTGGAGGACAAAGGGATAGAAGGGTACAGAAAAGAATAGAGATAGAGGTAAGTTATAAAATTAGACAGGGACCGCTGTTTCAGGTAATAGGCCTGATGGGCAGCCGCGGGTGCGGACCACTGAGCAAGATGGACCTATGGTCTGCCTCAGCGGAGGCAACTCTTATGTTTCTCTGAGCATGAGAAAGAATAGCTAACGCTCTCATTTGCATCTACATTATAACAGAGGGCTCTAGTGCTGTTTCCTGCACTCCTGCCCTCTGAGCACTCTAGCGCCGGTGGTAGGTTTTCAGCATCCTCTCTTCTGCCGTCACTTCTACACTTAAACCAATGGCAGCCTCCTCCTCCCCTCCCCCATTTCTCTTTCAACACTGCCCTGAGCACATTTAGGGCAAGATTCTCAAAACTTTAACGCGGTCGCAAAGCAGTTTACTGGCAGTTTAGCGGCGGATTATCAAAATGGATTATCTCTGTCTTTAGCAAAGTTTCTAGCAGTCTCCGACAATGGCTCTTTAACATTGAAATGAGCCCTCTGGTGCATTTTTGAAGAGTGGAGTCGGCTTTTGGCGACAAAAAACAGCGACTGGTCCGCGGGTGCCATTACAACGCCAGCACTTGTGTTTTGACTGTGACTAATGAAATTAAAAAAATATATCCTATATATTTTTAGTGGAAGATAGTCAAATCACCCATCTTTTGAGTTTATGAGAGACAAGTTTCGTGCGCACTTGTTAAAAGCCAACTTTTCTTCTTGAGTCCCTTATTTTGTGTGTTTCTGGCTGTGGGTCTTGATCAAATTTTACATAAAAACCAATTACACGATTTACCTGAATTATATTTGTTTTTGTAGAGAAAGTCATGTTTTATGCGCGATTGATAAAAGTCGACGTTGCTTCTTCCCTCGTCCAATAGCTCTTGTATGCCTATGATTGACTCACTGCTTATGGCTTATATGGCGCCACTGATACAATAGCAACGGCTGACCGACCGCTACAGCCACGTGTGTTGCGTGAATATGATGTAAGCATATTCTATGCTCAAACAACGCAAGTGTTGCTTTCCAGGGACATGCGCACATTCACGACTCTTTTCTCGTGCATGTGCCGGTCACTGACTCCACGCATGTGACCCCACCAACATAAATTGCATGCGAGATTTGGGGAGAATGTCTCCCTTTTTTTTAATTCGCTATCAAAACGGCCCTCCATCACTGTCCCAGGCCTGGTCCTCTTCCTCTCTCATCCTGACATTGAGCTTTATTCATTGCTCCTCTGGTTCTTCGAATAAGAAATGCCCGAAGAGGTGAACGGACTCAAAACGGACAATTCAACAAACAAAGGTAGAACATCAAAGGGAACAATAAGTCTCACTCGTAAACAATACACTGGGGCTTTGTGCCTTTACCTTACATTGGGTTGGATTCAACGGCTCAAGGTCAAGTCTTCACTCAAACCTTTACGTGTGCAAATGACTTCTGTGCTAAATGTCAACTTTCCAGTTAGTGCCCGAGTGGCAAGAAAGGGTGACATTAAAAAAACCCAAAACCTCAACCATGGCAAGAGTCCCCTAACCGTGCCCTGACATCTCTTCCTACCTCCGCCCCTGGTGTCTTTGGGTCACCCCCACATAACCAACTCCCTTTCCCGTAGGGCTCCAGAAAAAGTTGGACGGATGGAGACGATCGAAAGCTTTCTCAATCTATCCTATAAACCCTACTTTCCCCTCATCCCCCTGGGGTGAGGCAGGAGCAAAGTCCCAACCTAAAATGAGCTCCATTGGAAACAGCAGCAGAGATTTCATGAAACCCAACAACAACTGGGTCTGTGATAATAGTGGAGACAGAAGAGATGAAAACATGCTCAAGAAAAAGAATACACCTAAGGGGGGGAGGGGGCAGCAAACAGAGCCCTGGGCAGCAGCCCTAGGCTATTAGGCAGCTTCGCCTGGACATGCGTTCCCCAGGGATGCGGGTTCCAATCCCGCCCCGCACTCACCCAGGCGCAGCAAGAGCACCACGCTGCCCATGGACAGGAGGGTGGGCACCACCACACCCACGAAGGTGGACAGGCGGAGGGGCTCCGGCTCCTCCAGACCGACCCGCAGCAGGGGGCTCCGCTCCGCCATGACAAGATCGCGCGGTCCAGGAGGGAGCAGGAGTCCCGCTAGGAGACGGGGGCAGGAAGCTCCGCCCACGGGAACTCCCTCGTGCTCCCAGCCACGCCCACGTCTCAATAAAAACCCGAGCCTTTCCCAGCCCCGCCTCCAAGGGTCCAGCCACGCCCACACCTCCAATAGATTCCCAGAGCCCAGCAAGCCACGCCTACATCTCAACAAAAACCTGAGCCTTTCCCAGCCCCTCCTTCAAGGGTTTAGCCACGCCCTCGGAGGAAAGAACTGACGCCCTCGTGCTCCCAACCACGCCCACATCTCAATAAAAACCTGAGCCTTTCCCAGCTCCGCCTAAGGGAACTTGCCCCCTTCCTTGCCACAGGATGTGGTAGTAGCAGTTAGCCTATCTGGGTTTTAAAAAGTTTGCACAAGTTCCTGGAGGAAAAGTCCATAGCTCGCTCTTGAGACATAGATGGGGGAAGCCACTGCTTGCCCTGGATCGATGCTTGGCCATGATTAGAAGCAGGACTATGGGTTGGTCTGACTCAGTAGCTTATTCTTATGTTCAGGAAGCCTCCCATAACTTTGATTAAACTCAGCAATCAGGAACATTTTTCAAAATGCAGCTTAAGTTCTTTGCTGCCTGTAGGGCCCTCCTGAGCTCCCCGGATGACACAAAGTCACTGGTCAGTATCCAAACATAAACTGAGTCACCATGACTTTCTCTCTGATGTCACCTAGGAAAGACTATTAGACACTGGCCTGAAGTTCTCGCTACATCCATCCCGGGTCAAGCGCAATGTCTCTGGCTCTGTGTCTTGGATCCTGCAATTTTTCTTCATAGACTCAATGTGGCTCCCAGCAAGAGAGAAGTGGCCCCGCCCTACAGACTAAATGCGCCAGGAACGGGTCAAACTTACAGGTTCATGATTTAAGAATATGTGAAAGCTTGGTAGCTCTATGACCAGATCTGGAACATAGGGGTCCTTTTATTAAGGCACCCTAAATGCTAAGGGGCCCAAAGAATATAAAAAGACCCCCATAGTTACATTATAAATGACAGCAGATAAACACCTCTATAGTCCACCCAGTCTACCCAGCAAGGCACTGGTGTTTTTTTGTATCTACTGATTCACTCAAGGCAGTGTCCAGCAGGTACAGTTTAACCTAAAACGTACAATTTTGCTAACAGCATCTCATAGGACCTGCTGAAAGTGTTAGGATGAATTCTGCTTTGCTAAGATTGCATCCTCTGTGGGACGTTTCAACTCCAGCTGATAAAAAGCTGGATGTGGCGGTCAAGGGACAAGTCCCAGACCAAAACAATAAATGTCACCAAAGCGTTCCACAGAAAGACGGAGAAACCACACAAAAAGCAAAGCCGTGGGAAAAAAACAGAAGAATAGCATTAGCAGTAGAGGTAACCTCAACAGACCCCATCAAGAAGAATTTAGGGACAGGCAGGTGGCCACCTTCAGAAGAAATGTGTCCAGCTCAAGGCATTTCCCTAACCCCAGAGGGCTTACATTCTAAACAGTCCATTTTCAAAGCTGCATTAAAGCAATAGGACATATTATTTTCCTGTTAACTTGCATTAATGTAAAGGCTTTTTAGTGCAATGCAAATTAAATACTAATGGGCTGTGAAGCATGCAGAGGCATACAAAGCAGCTAAGTAATAAGCAAAACAAATAATGCACAAGCTAGGAATGACAGAGACCTCTAGTGGCTGAACTGAAATACTGGATTTTGACTTGTAAATAACCCCTGCAACTCCCAGAACAAGGAGAGAGCTTTCTTGCCCAATGAGTGTTCTGGGGCAGAGTCAGCACGTGGCCGCTTAAGTGCGATATTCAGCCAGGGTAACCGTAACAGAGCTATTTTTATACGGCAACCCATGGCAGGCTAACAGGTCATGTTTTAGCCAGAGCCGCATCAACCGGATATTCAATACCGAAGCCCGAACATGGCCCAGCATTGAATATCCAGGAACAACTCTGGCAGCGATCAGCAAACGCTTACCCCCCACCGAATGAATTTTCACCTCTTTGTCATTAGCTCCTACTTCCCTGACCATCACACTGCAGAGTGAAGGGAAGGGTGTTGGACTCTGATACCCTGTTTTTTTTTGGGGGGAGGGGTCAAAGACTTTGACTAGCTCAGCCATTGTGACAGGCGAAGAACAGGTGAAGAGTGACAGGGCTGCCGAGGCCAAGATGTCATCTGGAAGGGGGAAGCAGCTCAGCACCACCTCTGAAATGGAGAAAGCGGAGAAGCGATTGAAGAAAATAGGGGTCGTGGTCCTGAGAAGCGGGGTGGGGGGAGCACCAAGGACGTACCTGGGATAAGAACATAAGAACATAAGAACATAAGAAATGCCTCTGCTGGGTCAGACCCGAGGTTCATCATGCCCAGCAGTCCGCTCACGCGGCGGCCCAACAGGTCCAGGACCTATGCAGTAATCTTCTATCTATACCCCTCTATCCCCATTTCCAGTAGGAATTTATCCAATCCCTTCTTGAACCCCAGTACCGTACTCTGCCCTATCACGTCCTCTGGAAGCGCATTCCAGGTGTCCACCACACGTTGGGTAAAGAAGAACTTCCTACAAAGAAAAAGAGGCTGCCACTTGTGATTACATCTGGGGTAAACCTGTATCTGAAGAGACACATGGGTAAAAGAGCCCAGAAAGAGCAAGAAGAGACTGCAAGTGTTTGGTACTATTTTGGCTTTCGGCCTCTGTCTGTAGTTTGGCTGATGATTCCCCTCCAGGGATTCAAGACAAAGTTAGACAAGTTCCTGCTGAACCAGAATGTACACAGGTAAGGCTAGACTCAATTAGGGCACTGGTCTTTGACCTGAGCGGACTGATGGGCACGATGGACCACGGGTCTGACCCAGCAGCGGCAAATCTTATACTTAAAGACTCTGGGGTCAGTATTCAGCCAACACAGCAAAAACCTTTTAAACACTGACCGCCACTGGCGAAATCACTACATTGAAGCTGGATAGTCAGTACCTGGCCCAGTGGCATAGCTGCATGGGTTGTCACCTGTGGAGGAGTGCCCCCTCTTCCTGGTGGAGCAACTTCCCCCCCCCCCTGTAGTGGGGGTTGCAACGAGTGGTCTGTGCGGCTGTCGGCTCTGTCAGTCCTCTGTCCAGGAACAGGAGGTTGACATCAGAGGGGGGAGCAGAGGAGACAACGGTCCCAACCGCTTACTGGCTGCACCTGGGGCAAACCACCTTCAGCGCCCCGCCCTAGATACGCCACCGACCTGGCCCCATCCAGGCACCGCACAAAAGATGCGCAGAAAAGTTTTCTTCAGCTCCCAGACTAGATTGTTTTCATATGTGGGTCTTTCACTTTGGATCTCTTCATCGGATGACTTTTGTTTCTGTAAAATTTTAAGCATTTGGTTATTACAATAAGGCTTTACTTAAAGTGCTTTATTGACTTTTATCAAGCCACGCTAGCCGCTACCGCCTCCCATGAGCAAGCGGTAATTTTTAGGCCAGCGCGGGGGTTAACGTGTGATGAAACATTGCACAGGTTAACCCCGCTAGCATGGCTTGATAAAAGGAGCCCTTAATCTCACTGCAGTAGATCATCCCCAAAGCCTGTGAACAACAGCAAGAGAATTGCAAGAGTCCACAAAATAATTCCTTCTGATTATCCTTTTTCTGGAGCTCAGGAAGTCCAGGAAGAACCTGGCTCTAGACTCATTAGCCATTGTGATTTTCACCTCGTTTAATTCTTGTTTCCTTTTCCTGCCAAGGTCCATCTCGTATATTTATTTAAATCAATCTCTTTCCATACACATCTGCCCCTGCGATCATATTTCTCTTTCTAATCCTTGGCCAGGCTTGTTCTGAAACTTTTTTCCTTCTTGCACCTGGCCCTGTCTTTCCTCGTTCCAGAGTTGTATTTCTATTTCATGTTCCTGTTCTTCCACAGTGGAAGAAGACACAAGGCCGGACACGCAGAAGGAGACCATGGAGAGAGTCCTCATTCACCTGGTCTTGCTCTACACCTCCACTTTCTCAGGTAGGTATCCAACTTCTTCTGGGACTTGGGCTTCCAACCAGCCTGGTCTCCTCTCTAGGAAATAAACCTCAGCACTGCACACAGGCCATGCTCAAAAATCTTTTAACTCTCTTCACTGGCCCTGAAATGGAAAGCCGACATGGTTATTCTCACTCATGCGAGACTTTTAGGGTGGACTTATTAAAAATTTCCCACTCGGTGCAGGAGGTTGCTCTGGTTTTCTGAATATTACAAAATTCTCCTCAACATATCAGTATCGATTCTTGCACTAAAGTAAAATGTAGATAAATGTGCAGCCCAGCATTTTTGGGAGGGGTGGAAAGTGGCTGGAGGACAGACAGACTATATTTGTATTTGCAGGACAATCTTGTGTGGGTATCTTATGAGGGAGGGTAGCAGTGTTTGGGGAAGAGAGTTCTGAAGGTTTAGGGAGGGAAGAGCCCTGTGTGTATGTATGTGGGGGGGGGGGAGGGGGAATGTGAGGGGGTGTGGGGGTGTTGGAAGGACTTGTGAGCACTAGGCACTGAAGCTTTGAGTTCTTCTCACCACAGCAGGAAGGGCAGTAATGTGAAATGTCTAAATACATTGTACAGTTACAGTTAATTATAGTCAAAGTTGCTTTTATTCCACAAACACCTTATAAGTTCTAAGCAGATGAAATTAGGAATAAACTACTAGATCTTCAAAACATTTCTACACTTTTATTTTTTTGGGACATTATTTATTAAATATCCAAAAAAGCATATGACATCACTTTTCTACATAATCACCCTGTTTTGTTGGTTTTTTTTTTTTTGCAATACATTTTTTCCAGCATCCTACTAACTCTTAATGCCATCAGAAAAGAATGTTTTTTTGTTGAGCGTGAAAATATGAAAGGGTGGAAATGTTTTGAAGAATCCTCGTATATCTGGGATCATTAAACTAAACTTATACCGCATCTACTCTATGAAGATAGAGCTCGGCACGGTTTACAAAAAATTTAAAAAAAAAGAAAATATAATAAGAATTAGTGATTATATAGAGAGCAGCGAAATTTACATTTTTGAAAATAGCCAGGTTTTCAGATGCTTTCGAAATAATTGGAAAGAGCCCAAGTTACGCAGCTGGACAGGAAAATTATTCCAAAGCTCAGTAATTTTAAAGTAAAGAGATTTCCCTAATTTTCCAATATAGATAACGCCTTTTAACGAGGGGAAAGATCATTTAAGCTTTTGGATAGATCTGGTAATATCAGGTCTCACAGAGTTGCAAGATAGTGGAATTAAAGGAGGAAGATCTGAAATGTTCAAATAAACCCTAGAGATTCCTGGGAGCCAGTGAAGTTTAACAGACATGTTAAGCTAGAACAAATTTATGAAATAAGTAATTTTTAACTGCCTTCTTGTAACTATCGAAAATAAACAAGGATCTAATCCCCCCAAAGAGGAAGCTATAGATGAAAGCAGAGACACAATAAAGGTTCCCATTCTCTCCCTTTAATCTCAAGTGAAAAGTGAATTCAAAGGACATAATTTGAGGTTGCAAGAAGGAAGATTCAGGAACAATGTTAGGAAATTCTTTTTCACAGAGAGGGTGGTAGATGCCTGGAAAGACCTCCCGAGGGAAGCGAGAGAGAGTAAAACGGTGACAGAATTCAAAAAAAGCGAGGGATAAACTTAGAGGATCTCTAATTAGAAAACAAAGAATGTAAATTAAAGAGTTAAGGCCAGTTCTGGACAGACTTGTGTCCCATATTTTTTATCTTATTGGAAGTCGACTCTGATCTCAGCAATTTGGCTTCTGCTGTATTTCTAAACTCCAAATGTGGGCATTGTCCATCCAAATGAAATTGAACGCTGCTAAAACCAAATTGTTTTGGGTTTAGAAAAACTTCCTACTTCTCTTATACTGAATACAGATATCTCATTGCACGTAGATTTTTCCTCTAGAGTATTGGGTATCATCCTTGATTCATCACTTTCATTTCACGAACAGATAAATTCTTTGACAAAAAAAAGTGTTTTTTTAGTCTACGTATGTTGAGAAAAGTTAGAACATTTTTCACTATTGGTACAATCTACAGGGCTTGCCCAGCTAGACTATTGTAATTCAGTCTATTTAGGCATTAAGCATTAAGTCTATAACGACCAGCTGATACAAAATACGGCAGCTAAGCTTATATTCAGGAAGCGAAAGTACAATCATGTTTCTCCTTTGTTGAGAAAGCTTCACTGGCTTCCAGTCCGCTTCAGGATTCAATTCAAATGTGCATGTATTATCTTTAAGCTTCTCTATGGAATATTTGACCCTTTAGTTCCCTTATATTGGAACCCCTTCAGATCTTGTCATTTGAGGAATACACAGAGATATAAACTATCTTTCCTTTCTTTTAAGGGTATTAAGTCTATAGGAAAGCTTAGTCAATCTTTTGCCTTCAAGCTGGTAGAGTTGTGGAATGGACTTCCTGACTCCATTATTAATAATAATAATAATAATAATAATAACAGCTTATATACCGCAATACCGTGAAGTTCTATGCGGTTTACAAAGATTAAGCAAAGGTACAAATTGATTGACTTTAAGAGGGGAGGAAGAAAGGGTTAATAGGACAGGAAATCCATTTTTGAGGAGAGAGTGATCAATAGAACAAGTGAATCGCTATAGAGGGGAGAGAGAAGAGAGGATCAGTTGTCTAGATACTTTAGGAACAGGTGTGTTTTCAGACGTTTCCTAAATTCCTCATAAGTAGTGGGCGAAAGCAATTGTTCTAGGTCTTTACCCCATGATGCTGCTTGGTGCGAGAGAAGATGTTCATGGTGGTTTTTCAGTTTACAACCTCTCACTGGGGGGGAAACAAAGTTGGAATGTGAGCTTCTCTTGTGTCTGTTGGCTGAGAAGACAAAAAGGTCAGTTATATATTTAGGGGCTTTGAAGCAGAAACAGGCAAATTGAAACTTTACGCGGGCCTCCATTGGCAGCCAATGCAGCTGCCGGTAGTAGGGTGTCACGTGGTCAAACTTCCTCAGTCCAAAGATCAGTTTGACCGCTGCATTTTGCATCAATTGTAAACGCTGCGTGTTCTTTTGGGAAATTGCTAAATAGGCGATGTTACAGTAGTCAAGTAGACTCAGTACGAGGGATTGGACTAGGGTTCTGAATGCCGCTGTATCGACTGATAGGCCAGCTACAACAATTTCATAAAGCCCTGAAAACTCTGCTGTTTGTACAAAACTTAAATGGCTTAACTAAAGTATCAAATCCAGCTTTTTTTCTCTATGTTCTCTTTCTTATGTACTCTAGTCTTAATTGCATGTGAACTGAGTCGAGCTCCGTTGGGAGATAACCCGGTATATAAATTGAAGACTAGATTAGATTAGATATGTGATGATTTGGTGTTGGATGGGCTGTGGAGAGCATCGATGGGAGCTCCACTAACTTGGAGCATGAGGAAGTTACAGGGAAATACTTTTAAAACCAATAGGAGGAAATATTTTTCACTCAGAGAATGGTTAAGCTCTGGAACGCATTGCCAGAGGTTGTGGTAAGAGTAGATAGTGTAGAACATAAAAATTGTCTTACTGGGTCAGACCAATGGTCCATAAAGCCCAATATCCTGTCTTCACAGTGGCCAATCCAGGTTACAGGTACCTGGCAAAGACCCACGCTACCAACCCAGGACAAGCATTGGTTCCCCCCTGTCTGTCTCAATAGAACATGTCCAAACATTTTTTTAAAGAAAGCAAAAAAATTGACCCTGAATGATCCACAGAGAGTAAAAAGTCCAAGAGAAACCAAAGCAACACAAAATCCTGAGTGGAGTAGAACTCCGTCAAAAATTACAAAGACTAGGGGACACTCGGTGAAGTTACTGGGAAATACTTTTAAAACCAATAGGGGGAAATATTTTTGCACTCAGAGAATACGTAGTTAAGCTCTGAAACACGTTGCCAGAGGATGTGTGGTAAGAGCTGTTAATGAAGCTGGTTTTAAAAAAGGTTTGAGAGAAACCAAAGAAACACTGTGGAGAGACGATGTTCCTGAAAAGGACTTTATTATTAAAAGATTATATTAAAAAAATCAACATAGCAATCTACAGACAAACCTTTAGGACCTAGTTCACTGGGAGCGTTGGACCCAACACGGTCTGTATTTCGACAAGAGAGTCTTCCTCAGGGGTCCCTGCTAATCCTAGAGTGGAGAATATGTGGAAAAGCTAAACAATCCAAAAGTAACGATGTGTAGAAGCTCTGTATAAACCGCGATGCAAAAACAAAATTCAGCGAACTAGGTCCTAAAGGTTTGTCTGTGGATTGCTATGTTGATTTTTTAGATATAATCCTTTAACAATAAAATCCATTTCAGGAACATCGTCTCTCCACGGTGTTTCTTTGGTTTCTCTCAAACCTTTCTTAAAACCAGCTACGCTATCCGTTCTTACCACATCCTCTGGCAACGTGTTCCAGAGTAAAAAAAATGTTTCCTCCTATTGGTTATAAAAGTATTCCCCTGTAACTTCATCGAGTGTCCCCTAATCTTAGCACTTTTTGATGGAGCGAAAAATCGACCCACTTGTACCCGTTCTACTCTGCTCGGGATTTTGTTGACTTCAATCCTATCTCCCTTCAGCCGTCTCTTTTCCAAGCTGAAGAGCCCAAAACTTTTTAGTCTTTCCTCATACGAGAGGAGTTCCAACTCCTTTATCATCTTGGTCGCTCTTCTTTGAACCTTTTCTAGCGCTGCTATATCTTTCTTGAGATAAAGAGACCAGAATTGAATGCAATACTCCAGGTGAGATTGCACTATGGAGCGATACAGGGGCATTATAACATTCTTAGTCTTGTTTATCAACTCTTTTTTAATAATTGGAGGTGGTTGATCCAGAATCTATCCCTATCCCTTTCCTGGTCCAGTCTCTCTCTCTACTCCCTCTCTTCCCCTCCCCCCTTCAGTGTAGCATCTCCCCCCCCCCTCCCCTCACACACTGCTGGTCCTCCACATGAATCCCACTTCCTTAAAGTCTGCCCACAAGAAAGGCCACACTAGCCAAAGAAGCAGGTTTCTTTCTGCCATCTATGGAGGGCTGGTAGCGATGCTGGACTCTAGGTGAAGTGAAGCTGGTGCAACGTCAGGACCCAGGTGTATGTGGGGGCCCTTGGCATTTTGCTGTGCTCGCTCAGTGGTAGCTACACTCTTGTCCCCGTCTCTCCCCATTCTGAAGCTGTACCCCTAGAGATCCTTTCAGACACTGGTGCAACACTGGAGGACTTTGAATTGGCAGCTTCGGTTCTCTTATTTTAAAATCAGAAATTCAGTTTTCCTTCCTTTAAGAGGCAGAAACATGCTAAAACTTTGAGGTGATGGGATTCGTGATTAAGGGATAGCTGCCGAGTAGGGAGAAGAAAAAGGAGGCTGCTGGATATAGATATACACAGCACAGCGGCAATAGATATTTAGATGTGACGGGTGCATGCCCTGAAGAGCACAGAGTCAAATGATCAGAGCCAATGGGAGAAAAGGGACTAGAAGAAGCAGATTTGAACCCTGCCCCTCCTTCTCAGTCTATTACTCTCTAACACTAGGGAGATAGGAAGAGAAGGGGAAGCTCTCATCCCAGGCCAGTCAGAGTTTCAGAAGAGACACAAAGAAGGCATGAGGCAGATTTGCACACCGTGAAAACCCTCAGGCAAATCTATCATATGCATATTCATGTGGTTCTCCTGAAACCCCGACTGGCTGGAGAACCCCACTGGATCACACTCCCTCCTTGTAAAAGGCTGGAGCATCCTCCCTCTGACAGGTCTGTCTCTTCATCTGCAGGTTCCTTGTGCATTAGTCAAGAGGAACATCTCATCAACCACCTCTTCGAAGAGCGCGGGTACAACAAAGACGTCCGTCCAGTGAAAAGCCAGGATGAAGCAGTGGATGTGTACCTGGCTCTGACCCTTTCTAACCTCATCTCTCTAGTAAGCCTGGCTCTGGTGTAGTCTCTCTGTAGAAATTGCTTCATCTCAACATCTATGCTCTGTTCTACTGATACCTCCTAAGCTGTTGACTATATAGCTGCTCTCAAGCAGCATCTCTAGATGCAGACACAAACCCTTCAGCCCCATGCACGTCTCTTCCTCATCACATTCGGTTTACATCCATCACACATTGGGTTCAGGCTGGATGCACAGGAGAGCAGGGCTGCAGCAGTGCCCTCTTGAATGTGGCTTGGACATCCCAAAAGTTAGTCCTGGTTCTGAGAATAGATTTGAAAAACCAGAAACAAAAACAGAGAGCATAGCATGCAACGGCTGCCAATGACACGCTTCTAACCATTCTCAATTTGGTGTTATTGCAGAAAGAGATTGATGAAACCCTCACAGCGAACCTCTGGATTGAGCATGTAAGTTTTTCAGAGCTCCACGTGCTGTTTAGTCCATGTATGGCTGGGAGTGACAGAAGCAACGATATATATTGAAAAGTACTGTAACATGAAATGACTTGCTTTGTTTTATGGAGACACGGCGTGAGCAGGTGGACGTGGGCAGATTGAATCAGACTGCCCCCCGGTGGCAAACAGAAGCGAGTGACATTTTTATCGAAATCGGATTAATGGCTTATCTGAGTTTGGGGAAGCGAGGGGTACACATGAATGTAATCCTGCTTGAACTAAAGGTTGTAGAGGCCCCTTTTTGTGAAAGTTTACCTGACAACACAAACCAATTACTGTATTTCAAAACACGTTTTCCCTGGTTTTCTCAAATTTTGATTTTTGTTACTTGCTTCCCTTTGCCATTAGAGGGCAGTGTTATCCTTCAGAATGAGTACATAGGGCACACGAAAGAGAGCGCCTTGAGAGTGTTTCATGCCTCAGGAAAAACAGTACCCATGGCCTGTCATCTCCAATCAGTTGGGTTATTGATCAGCTTCCAGGTACCAACATCAGGTCACCCAGTTACAATATAAATTCCATTACAGACGACCAAACTTTCAATCATGTCTTTGAAAAAGTATCGCCTTAGCAGATTCAGCGCAATTTTATATAGTAAGTGTTCATGCGCTGATTAAATAGCCTTCCTGGGTCAGACCAATGGGGACACCGTCTAAAGCGCAGAGGACATTGGTGCGCTGACAATCCCGCCCCAACATTTGCTTAGAGGACAAATGCACGCCGCCACTTCCGCAGGTTTGAGGCCTTCCTGTTTGTGTTCTGAAGGGGTGTGTGGGCCCCCCCCACCCACTACACTTACAACTCCTCGTGCTCCCGTTGGAGGGGGGTTGGGGAGGAACCCCTCCAGAACACTAAAAACTCCCATTCTCCTTCCCATTTTCGCTGTTTGGGAGTTTTCAGTGTAGTGGGGGGGAGGTCCCCCCCCACACCCTCCCCTCCGAGCGCAAAGGGGAAGGCCTGAAAGCGGCGGTGCACATTTGTCCTTCACGCAAATGTTGGAGCGGGATTGTCTGTGCGCCAATGTCCTGCGCGCTTTTGACGGGTCACCGACCAATGGTCCATCTAGCCCAGTATCTCGTCTTCACGGAGATCAATCCAAGCCAGAAGTACCTGGAAAACCCCCAAACTGCAGCAACGTTCCATGTCATCGATCCAGGGCAAGCAGCGGCATTCCCCTTGTCTATGTCATCAAGCAGTAACACCCGTCACATATCCAGCCCCAGAAACCTTTGTTCTCTGTTAAAACAACACAAACACAGGGTGACGCGCGAACACCATCCATTCTCTTAAAATCCCCAATCAGCTCTTTCCTGGCCCTCTCCGAGTCATCCTTGGCCTAAAAACTGAAGAGAAGTAATGTTTTTTTGCTTCTGGGGGGTTTGATCCCTCATCCTATGGTGGCTCGTGAAGCCTCGAGTCTGAAGGAGTAGGAAGAAGTGTCTCAGTGAGGGCTGTTTGATACCAGAAGGCCTCACAAAACATGCTGAAATTGTGACCACAGTATAATGTAGCTACTGTGTATGCATTTCTCTCAGCTCAGGAGCTGGTGCAAATACACACCTTTGAAGTGTACATGTAGCTATATACTTTATAACCTATGCGTGGACTTCACAACTCTGTTCACACACTGGCCATAGTATGTCTAAACATGCTTACATGTGGGTCACATAGAAATACATGCAGATTGTAACTCATGGAGTAATATTAGAAGTCTTTTTATTTCACATGAAAAATCCTTTGTGAAATTACTTTGTATGGGAGTAATTTTCGTAGCAGAATACATGTGTAAAACGCTGCTTATAAATTTACCCCCTGTGTAATCATTTGCACGGGGACAGGAATGAGTACCTGTTTAAGAGCTGAATTTGGGTATAGAATGTGCACCCGCTGATGAGCTGTGATCACCCACTGGATTGCATCCTCGTGCTGCAGCAGCAGGAAGGGTCTTCGTAAAGCATCATCGCCTGCTGCTTTTAATCGTGTGTTAGCAGTTGACCTTCTCTGCTGCTTTGGCACAGGGAGGCAACTCCTTTTGCCTCTGGTCGCCATTTGGCTGTGCCGGAGTTGACCCACTAAAATGATCGAAGCAAAAAGAAGACTGCGGAAGCAATGTCCGTGATGCAGGATTTTAATTCAATCAAAATCACACAATAGAATCCACATATGCATGGAAAGTTAAAGAGCCAACGCGGTCTGTGTTTCGACAAACCATCTTCTGACGCTCAGCTAAGGCTACCCTTTCTCACATGGAAGTTTGGACATGTTGGAAATGATACGAACAGGATTTTTTTCTGTAGTTTTGTTCTATATCCACATTTTTTTATCATTGAACTTATCATTTTAGGACCCCTGAGGAAGACGGTTTGTCGAAACAAGGACCGTGTCGGGTCTTTAACTTTCTATTGTTATGATACATTTTGACTGACTGAATTAAAATCCTGCATCATGGACATTGCTTCCACAGTCTTCTTTTCGCTTTTTGGTTGCAACCCCTTCACTTCAGAACTGTTGGGTTCTTCTTTTTCTATTGCAGTTGAGAAACGTGATGTGGTCTGGGTCAGGACTAAAGCTTTTCTTTGGGTTTTTCCTTTGTATAGGGTTGGTTTGACAATAGACTGGAATGGAATACATCCGAGTTCAGTGACATTTCCGTCATTCGCCTTCCACCTTCCATGGTCTGGCAACCCAAGATCATCTTGGAGAACAAGTGAGAAGAGATCTCTTTCCCATCATTTACCCCTAACAACTGCCTGGCTGAGATACCCCTAGACCACAAACCTATCAGTCCATCACAGGCCCTCCTGGATCCTGGTATCACACGTACCCTAAGTCAAGTGCAATGATGATACTCTACTACTACTGTTAATTCTTTCTATAGCACTACCAGAGAGTCACAAAGGAGGCAGTTCCTGCTCGAAGGAGCTTACAATCTAAACAGAGAAGACAGACAAACAGGATGCCAGGGTGGGGGACACAGTTAGGGGGTTTGGTTAATCAGCTGGCTAGGATGGTGAGCACTGGGAAGGAGCATGTTGGACAAAGTCTGGAATTGGCAGTGGAGGAGAAGGGTAACGTTAAGAATGACTTATCTGAGGAACAGAGTTCTCTGGGAGGTGTGTAAGGAGAGAGAAGCGAGGAGAGATATTGAGGGGCAGCAGAAGGTCAGCAATAGGAACTTGAACTGTATACGATGGAAGATAGGGAGCCAGTGAAGTGACTTAAGGAGTGTAGCGAGGTTGGTAGAAGATGAGTCGTGCAACAGACTGCAGCCAAGAGATGGCCCTCCCTGGGTTCTCTGAAGGCTTCCTCCACAGCAACTCCAACCTTAGCTCATCAAAGAAGCGGAACCAAACGTGGATCTGGTACACAGTAGCCCATAATCCTGCCACTCAGTTGGTAGATTAGCTGCTTTATTTCTGCAATAAAATCTCTGAGCCATCGGGCTCAGCTCAGTGCTAAATTAGACCCAAATGTTTAGTCCCAACCCTTATCTGGGCACTGGCAGCCCTTGGGAGTTACCTGAGCCCTTCCAATACTCAGAGGCAGGGGCTGGTTAGCTTCTTGTTTAACTGAGAGCAGCCTTTGTTCTGTTCTAAATTAACCAGAGAGTTATCTAGTTATTACCACTGAATCTTGGCGGTGCCTGGGTAATTTTTGGTTCTGTCCCGCATAGGCACCATTGCAAATCCTGGTTGGACCTGGAGCAGGTGCTGTGTGGGCAGGAGTTGGACCTATCCAGATAACTCCTGAATATCAACCCCTTTATTATTTATTGCCATTTTATGTATTCGTGGAATTTAAAAGTAAAATAAGGCCTTGTAATGTGCTCCATAAAAGTGAAAAGCTGGCAACGTTATTTTTGCCAAAGTCATTTCCAAGAAGGTTTCAAGTCCCCTCACAGACAAGAGTGTATGGCACTCGTGGCATTTTAATAGGCTTTTTGTCTCTTTCTCTTGCCCAGTAACGATGGTACTTTCGAGGTGGCCTATTACTGCAATGTGCTGGTGAGCAATGATGGCTACGTGTACTGGCTGCCCCCTGCCATCTTCCGCAGTGCCTGTCCCATCAACGTTAACTTCTTCCCTTTCGACTGGCAGAACTGCTCCCTGAAGTTCAGGTAAGGGCCCTGCTGCTCAGCTTCAGACATTGTGGTACCAGCCCATTCAACAGCTGATCAGGACTGGCCTCTGGTTCACGAATGGCAGTAAATATTGGCAGATGAAGACCAGACACGGACGACGGTTCTTGGAACTGAGTCCTTTGCTCTTAGAGACTCTTCGGCAATCCATTTCCAGGTTTGTGGAGCCAGCTAAAGCAAAGCACTTAACCAGCGATGGGGCACTACATAAAGACAGAACTGATTTTCAAGTGGTCCTACTTATCTAATCTAATCAATAATCTTATATTCCGCTGCTTTTCAATTCAGATTCAGAGCAGATTACAACAAGAGAAACTCTACATTAAGGGGAGCACATATACTTATAAAAAGTTAAAATCAAGAGTAACGTTTATCAACAAAGAAAAGCTTTACAAAAAATCATATATTTATTTATTTTAAAATTTTCTATCAACTAAGCGGGTAACAGTCTTCTTATTTGTAAAGGAAGACTGTTCCACGGCTGAACAGCCTGATAAGAAAATGATCATACCAGTTGACTCTTCCTAATTACTCTAAAAACAGTTGGAAACCGAAGTTTAAAACTATAGTTACTCCGTAGAATAAAATTAGCTGGAACACGTAAAAGAGATGTTAATTGTTTTGGAGCCTTAAGATACCTTCAACTTAATCCTGTATCTAATCGTAAGCCATGCAATTGATGTAAGAGCGGTGAAACCCTTTCAAATTTTCTAGACAAAAAGATCAGTCTAGCAGTTTATGTGGTGAACTTGACTGGTTAAGTGTTGGAAGTTGGCCCAGTGATGACTCCGCCCTTGGAACATCCTGAAAATAGCTGATTTTTGAGCTCACCAATGAGTGGACATTTTCAGTACCTCTCTGGTTGAGTGCTTAAGTGCCCCAACGAGTGACTTAACCAGTCAGCAGCTGTTTCTGGCCAGTTAAATCATTCTGAATATCAACCAGATAACTACTATGCTCCTAAAGTAAGATGAATTTTAGGCTTCTCAGGAATCTAATTTTGGAGGTCCACAATTTATAAACACCTAGAAATGGAAGCTCTAAACATAAGTAGAAGAAAAAGGAAGTGCTGGTTACCGTGGTAGTGGTAGTGAAAGTGAGAGGAAGATAGTAGGTTGATATGAAAGGATCATAAGAATAGCCTTACTGGGTCAAACCAAAGGTCCATCAAGCCCAGTAGCCCATTCTCACGGTGGCTATTCCAGCTCCCTAGAACCTGGCCAAAACCCAAGGAGTAGTAACATTCCATGCTACTGATCCAGTGCTAGCAGTGGCTTCCCCCATGTCTTTCTCAATAACAGACTATGGACTTTTCCTCCAGGAACTTGTCCAAACCTTTTTTAAAACCAGCTACATTAAACCATTCTTACCACAACCTCTGGCAATGCGTTCCAGAGCTTAACTATTCTCTGAGTAAAAAAATATTTCCTCTTATTGGTTTTAAAAGTATTTCCCCGTTGGGAAGCATGCAGTGCATTTTTCCAAGCCCTCTGCATGTTTCCCTGTTGTCTACATATGTGTGTCTCTTGTCTGGAAGGGAAAGGATGGGGATAGTTTGAATGGAAGAGTAGCCAAACAGGTTCAAAAGGAATAATGAGATGATGTCTGATAAAACATTTAACCATTAAATATCACTATGTCAACATTCTTTCAAAAGATGGATGTTACAGTTTAACCATAAGGTTCGACAGTCCCAAGCCAAACAGGTATCACTGTGCTTCTTCACCACTAGGAGGCAGTACACATACCAACCAGTAGTAACCAAATGGTACAGTTACCAGGTATCACAGAAGGAAGCAGTGAGAGCTATTGTATATGGTTCATTTATTAAGCCAGCCAAGAAGGTTTAAGGAGTGGAAAACACAACGGACTATATGTCATGCAGGTTTGTTGTCCATAACTGGCTATTAGATGCGATGTATCTTTGTGTGTGTATGTATAACTGAAAAAGGAGGTAGAGGGGTAGCTTGAAAGCACTACCTGGAGGATTGGGTCATTTTTGGAGGGACTTTATTGCTCTGGACTCCCCAGTCCGATCTGGCTGACATAAGCTTGAAGACCCCATTTGTCCTAAATAACATCTCACTAGAGTCCGTTTCCACCTTAAAAATTCTTGATGATAAACTACTGTTCCACGAACATATCAATAATATAGTCAAAATATGTTTAATACGATCAATCGCCAAATTTCTTGAGCCCAAATCGATTAATATTCTGATACATTCACTGATTATAGCTAAAATGGATTACTGCAACTCACTACTACTTAACATCTCCCAAAAAGAAGACTTCAACTTATCCAAAATACAGCTATTAAACTAATATATAACGCTAAGAAATATGACCACGTCACGCCATTATTGATCGATTCTCACTGGCTCCCTATCAATCATCGCATCCTTTTTAAGCTCATGCTGCTAATATTTAAAACCCTAACCTATAATGAACCTCAATTCATAGCCAGAATGTTAACACCCCATAAGACAATACGTCCACTCAGGTCATCCTTCCAAAATCTCTTATCTATACCCTCTTTGAAAATAGTAGGCACGAGAAGATCCGATATGTTCTCTGTAATGGGCCCCCAATGGTGGAATTCATTACCACATTATATTAAAAATGAAAAAGACCTCTCCTCCTTTAAAAAATCGTTAAAATCTTATCTTTTTAAAGATGCTTATAATACTTGAACTTTAAATTTGCTTAATATTTTTAAATTTTAACTCTCCCATTTCCTTTTGTTCTTTTCCTTTTTTGTTTTTCTTCTAAATAGAATTGTAACTTTTCCCCCCCCCCTTCCTCCCAACTCAAGTTTGTCTTGTCTCTAAGAATTTTGGCATTTGGTTTGTCCTTTTTGTAATTCACACTTTTCTTTTAATAATTTTGTACATCGCTTAGCAAACCAATTAAGCGATCCATCAAATTCTAATGAACTTGTAACTTGTTGAACGTGAGGTCTTTTCTCTGGATTTTCTCCCTGGTTCAATCTGATCCAATTACGGAGAGTTCCTTTGCCCCCCAGACAGATGGACAGACATCGTCAATCCCCTGTGTCTAACTCCATTGAGTTGAAAAGAACAAAAAGTGAGACGGAGATTTGTTTTGTAGCTTGAACTAAAGAGATTTCCTTGTATGGTTTCTTCTTCTGTGTCCAGTTCTTTGACGTATAATGCAAAGGAGATCACGATGCATCTGAAGAGGGATATTGAACCTGAAACAGGCAAGGAATACCCCGTGGAATGGATAATCATCGACCCGGAAGGCTTCACTGGTAGGTCCTCCTTCCTCTCCCTTTGCCTTTTCTTTGCGATTTTTAGCCTGTGCTGATCTCGTATTCAGGAAGCTTTATCGACACAATAAATTGGGAATGTGTTGCATAATGAAAAGTGGTAAAAATATAAAAAGAGAAATACATTATGGCATGAGACTAACAACACAATCAAATTACAAGCTATAGAAAGGAAAATTTTAAAAAAAACCTAACAACTGTTCCTGGATTTTGAAGAAATGGGGTTTTTTTTAAACTAATCAGCTGGTGGCATTCCGTAGTTTATGCCTAGATTATCCCAATCAAAGGCCGTATCCGCTGAATTCCTGGTTCTATGCGGCTGGATATCATTTATCCAACTCCATGCATTCATAAGTTGAACCACATAAAGATAGGACTGTGTTTTATGTGATTGGCCCAGAATCTGGGTACCAGGGGCTGCTGAGCGCAAAATCTTTCACTCCGCCCAGGCAGAGCTAATTTACATTTTCAAATGTCAATGCCTCTGTTCACTGCATCTATATCCACTGGTGTAGTAAGGGAAGGGGGAGGGGGTCCTCTCTGCCGCCCCTCCTTCCTGATCCCCCCTGCTGTGCAAGTGCGCTAGAGAGCTGCACGGGAACGGGGATGACGGGAATCCCGCAGGTTCGCCTCCGTGGGTCGCGGGGTTCCTGTGGGGTTGGATGCGAGGCTCGTCTTCTCCCTACCTGCCCTACCGCAGCACACAGCCGATCGGAACGGAAGTCTTCCACGATGTCAGCGCTGATGTCGGAGGAAGGGCTTAAGCAAAGCCCTCCCTCCCTCCGACTTCTACCAGAGCCTTTAATTCAGTAGCATAATTAAATGAAATAACTATTTCTGTAGTTTATAGGGACTGGTGGGGACGGAGGGGATTCCTCACGGGGACGGATGGGGACGGAGAGGATTCCTCGCGGGGATGAGTGGGGACGGAGGGATTCTTTGCGGGGAAGGGTGGGGACGGGTGGGATTCCTCACGGGGATGGGTGGGATTTCTGTCCCCACGCAACTCTCTAAAGTGCGCCCCTTTCATTTTTCCTGCGCGAACAACATTACGAACTTGCTGCCTGCGTCATGCCGCCTCTCTCTGATGTCACTTCTGGGTCCTGTGCTTAGGACGTGGCATCAGAGGGATAGACGACGCGAAGTGGGCAGCGAGTTTGTAATGTTGCTCACACCTGGAAAATTAAAAAAAGGCACGAGGGGCGGGGGCGCCACTTACTCTCGCTAAGCCACTGTCTATATCTCTCTACAGAAAATGGTGAATGGGAGATTATTCACAAGCCAGCCCGAAAAAATATTGACAAGAGTGTGTCCCCCGAGAGCACCAAGTACCAGGATATAACGTTCTATCTGATCATCAAACGCAAACCTCTCTTCTATATCATCAACATCATTATCCCTTGTGTGCTCATCTCCTTCATGGTCAACATGGTCTTTTATTTGCCAGCAGACAGTAAGTTCCTTCTTGCATCCTCTTATGACCCTCTGTTTTCCTAGCAAAACTCTTTGGGATCTTCCCAGTGGAATTTTACTGACATGACACCTGCTTTTCATCCTCAGGCGGAGAGAAGATGACGCTCTCCATATCGGTCTTGCTGGCCCAGGCTGTTTTCCTGCTGCTCATTTCGCAGCGGCTGCCGGCAACTTCTCTCGCAATTCCTCTCATTGGAAAGTAAGTGCTCCCGGCTGTCAAATGCAAGTCCTTGCTGGAAAAGGGCATTTGCGCTTCTGGGCTATTTTTCTTATACTCACATTCTTCATGCCTGAGTTGCTGTTATTTCTTGAGAGTTTGCATATTGTCAGATGTGGTAATCCGCTGCAGGCTGTGCCCTACCCTGTTCCCTGAGAAATGTGCAGACCAGGAGACACGAATGGAGGGGGGGGGAATCTCCTTTTTTCTAACTGCCTTGCAAATTGCAAAGGGGACATGGCAGGAATGCAGTTGGGGGGATGTGTTTTCATCTGAATTGGAACAGCAGATCGCCGTGAAATTTCTTTGTTTTGAAAAGCAAACACAATTTTGCTCCTCTTTCATTTATTGCCACCAGCAACAGTCATCTATCTTGTCTTCCTCTACTGCCCTTCCCCCTCCCAGGCCCTCTTTGCATTGGATTACTCCAGGCCTGGATGCCTAAAAGCTCAGCCCCTGGTCCCCCCAACCTCCGTTTTTAGTCTCAGCTAAGATGCTGCAGTCTGGAGGTTAAAAGTTGAGTTAGTCCCTTGCATAAGAAGAAATGGTTGAATAACACACTCTTAATACTTTGTCACAATGAAGATTCTTCACTAGCGGTTGCTTCAAAAACATATATTGCAGCCATTTGCATAAAGTAAAATAAAGCTGCTTTATTCTTATCACAGGCAAGAAACCTCTACTTTCAGTATCACCAGTCAACCACCAAAGTTGAGCAGAGCGTCTATTGCAGTCATATATTGAAGTTGTGACTGTTTCCCAAAATCCGCTGCCATTCAGACGGCTCCCAAACTTCCATCCATTTTAACAACGCTCTTTGAGCTCCCTACAAGGAAGATCGTTTCGCCGAACTCCAACGGCTGCGGCAGGGGAATGAAGACGAGCCAAACACTGACAAAACTTTCATGGCAGCCTTGTCTTCATTCCCCTGCCGCAGCCGTTGGAGTTCGGCGAAACGATCTTCCTTGTAGGGAGCTGGAAGAGCGTTGTTAAAATGGATGGAAGTTTGGGAGCCGTCTGAATGCAGCGGATTTTGGGAAACAGTCACAACTTCAATATATGACTGCAATAGACGCTCTGCTCAACTTTGGTGGTTGACTGGTGATACTGAGAGTAGAGGTTTTTTGCCTGTGATAAGAATAAAGCAGCTTTATTTTACTTTAAGCAAATCGCTGCAATTAATGTTTTTGAAGCAACCACTAGTGAAGAAGCCTTCAATGTAACAAAGTCTATGCATATTGATTAAGAGCGTGTTATTGAGGGAGATAGCCAAGGCCTGGGAGCCAAATCCTGGTCTCCTTGCATTGAGGTGCAGTGGCTGTGGATCTGAACCAAAGACAGGAGACCTCCCCCTGGGCTGGAGCAAGTTTTCCCTCCAAGGGATGTATCCTTCCATTTTGTCAGTCAGGAAGGAAGACAGAGCTCCTGTTCTGGAATCTGTGAGGATAAACTTCCCTCCCCAAAAAAAACAAAAAAAAAACTTCTTCATTCTGGTAGAGCAACTGAAGGTTCCAGCGTTGATTTACAAACAGAACCTTAATGGTCTCTACACTTGGGAAAATGCTGTAAAGCTTTTGGGCCTCTTTGACTAATAAGTTTCCCCATCCACACAGAATGGAAAAGGCTTCGGATGAAACCTGTGGTATTGAATTCAGTCCTGGAATCCCCCCTTGCCAATCAGATTTTCAGGATAAACTTGATTTGCGTACACTGCCTCCGTGTTATGCAAATTTCTTTCATGCGTATTCATTATGGATATCCTGAAAACCTGACTGGCATGAGGGGACTCCAGGACCGAGGTGAGAAACACTGTTCCAGGTCAGACAACAAACAGTTAATATACACTGTTTTCTGGTCTTCCAGGTACCTAATGTTTATCATGCTGCTGGTCACAGTAGTGGTTGTGAGCTGTGTTATTGTGCTGAACATTCATTTCCGGACCCCCAGCACACACATGATGTCTCGGTGGCTCAAAGAGGTAGGTTCACGGACAGAAATACTGATCACGCCTGTCTGAGAGAAGACTTTATCTGCAGATTTTGCTGGCAGGTTGCTGTCATGTGACTGGGCCGAGGGGTTGAACCAAACACAACATGGTTAAAACGTTTCTTAAATACAGGTCTTTCCCCAAATCTCCCCCTGGACTCCATAGATCTTCCAGGTCCCTCCCGACTCCGCATTGGCCCTCTGGGTCTTCCAGTAGCTCCTAATACCATCACAAGTCTCTCCACCAGTCACCACCAGCCCCGCTGGTCACTCCGCCGGTTGCTTGCCAGACCTTTTGGCCAGCATTCTCCTGGATCTGTCAGACTGCTTACTCTGGGCTCCTCTGGCAGCTTCCAGTGCCATCACCGGTCTCTCCGCCGGTTGCCACCAGCCTTGCCAGTCCCTCCGCTGGTTGCTTGGCAGAACCCCTCAACCTTGGACCTTTCTGGCTGCTTCTGGCTACCACCAGTCCCTATGATCTCTGGCCTCTTAGGCCTCCCACTCCCTGGAACTTCACCAGTCCCACCACCGATCGTCAAGCCAAAGCCCCACCTGGGCTCCAGGCTCTGCCGCACCCTCTGGCTACTCCTTCTTCCAAGCCCTTCTAACAGTTGCTCAGTCATCTTATACTGAATACATGCACTGAGAACTCCTTCCAGCCAGTCTCTCTCTCTCTGAGGGCTATTTCCAACTCTTCTCAGCTGTTCCCTGTAAGACCCCTTCTTTCTCTACCCCATTCCTGTATGCTCAGAAAAGAGCAACTGTTTTTTCCAGCTCTCTGCCTGGGAACTGTCCTTTTAGCATCACAGCTTACTCAGAGTGAGTGGACTACTCCCAGCAGCCTTTTCAGGTTGTTATGCAGATTAGCTCCTGTCTCCTGCTCAGGCTCCCTCCGCTGGCAGTGACAGGTACTCCACCCTGTCACACAGGTACAAGCACAAGTATCCAGTTTCTAACTGGCTATTGCTGTATTCCAGATCATTTTACCTCAGGGATTCCTGAGCCCAGCCTCATGCTGGGGTTTCTGTAGCTCTGAGCAGCTCAAGGATCAGGAACTTCAGCCAGACCTGAAACTCGGAGCTCTGACTATGTCCTGGTGATTAAAGATGGTCAGTTGTATCTGGGAATGTTCATCTTTGTTTTCCCCTTATGGGAGCAATATTGTTCAGAGTGAGAGCTCTTGGCAAAGAATGCACACTGTATGAAAATCGTGAACAAGCTTCCCTGGTAGTTTGTGCATTTCACTTTTGGGCAAGAGTGTATATTGTTTGCAAAAGAAATGCGCTCTGTGCATATAATGCGCTCTGTTATCAGCAAACAAAAAACGCACAAAATGTCCTATTTTTCCTTTGCTAATGACATCTTCAGCAGTGATGAGTCACATCACAAGATCAGCTGCGCAGTTATCGGATAAAAGCACTTCCGAAGAAAACATTCAAGCTGTGCAGTCCTTTGCATTCAAGACATCATTTGACCGTGTAACTGTCAGGTGATGCCAGTTCAAAAAAAATCAACATCTTTAAGATGAGGATGGGAGTAAATGACTGTTTAATGTAATAATTGTAGAGTTATTAGTGCTTTCTAGGCAGTATTTTATGATTTACCAATTGTATTGCACTGTCAAAGTTTGAAAATCAATAAAGATTTAAACAAAAATAAAAAATCAACATCTTAAGCACTGGGTGGAACTCAGGGAGTGATGCGCTAACAATTAGCATTTACACATTTAAAAAAATGACCACAAAAGAGAGGGCACCCAGGCTCCAGTTCTCTAAACGGGGTCGAAAACACTGGCGCATAGCACATGTCAGCCATTTATGGGCATCTTAACCATAGAAACATAGAAACAGACGGCAGATAAGGGCCACGGCCCATCTAGTCTGCCCACCCCAATGACCCTCCCCTACCTTTCTCTGTGAATAGATCCCACGTGTCTATCCCATTTGGCCTTAAAATCAGGCACGCTGCTGGCCTCAATAATCTGAAGTGGAAGACTATTCCAGCGATCAACCACCCTTTCAGTGAAAAAGAATTTCCTGGTGTCCCCATGCAGTTTCCCGCCCCTGATTTTCCACGGATGCCCCCTTGTTGCCGCGAGACCCTTGAAAAAGAAGATATCTTCTTCCACCTCGATGCGGCCCGTGAGATACTTGAATGTCTCGATCATGTCACCCCTCTCTCTGCATTCCTCGAGTGAGTACAGCTGCAACTTATCGTACGGGAGATTCTTGAGTCCCGAGACCATCCTGGTGGCCATTCTCTGGACCGACTCCAGTCTCAGCACATCCTTACGGTAATGCGGCCTCCAGAATTGCACACAGATTTCCAGGTGGGGCTTCACCATGCAGCTATACAATGGCATAATGACTTCAGGCTTACAGCTGACAAAACTCCTGCATATGCAACCTATGATTTGCCTTGCCTTGGATGAAGCTTGCTCCACTTGATTGGCAGTCTTCATGTTCTCACTGACGATCACCCCTAAGTCTCGTTCTGCTTCAGTTCTTGTTAGGATCTCGCCTTTAAGGGTGTAAGTCTTGCATGGATTTTGGCTGCCCAGGTGCATGACTTTGCATTTTTTGGCATTGAAGCTGAGTTGCCAGGACCTAGACCAGCGCTCCAGTAGGAGTAGGTCGTGCATCATGTTGTCGGACATTGAATTTATGTCTGTTGTGCTTTTGCCCACTACATTGCTTAGTTTGGCGTCATCGGTTAATAATGTTATTTTACCTCGGAGCTCCTCTGCCAAGTCTCTTATAAAGATGTTGAATAGGATCGGGCCCAGGACCGAGCCCTGCGGCACTCCACTGATTACCTCCATCATTTCGGAGGGGTTGCCGTTCACCACTACCCTCTGAAGCCTACCTCCAAGCCAGTTCCCAACCCATTTCGTCAATGTGTCGCCCAATCCTATAGAACGCATCTTGCTCAGCAACCTGCGGTGTGGTACGCTATCGCACCCTATTTAAGCCAGAGTTTTCTTGGCCTAAATACAGACGCCTAAGTCCAAAATGCGCAAAGCACCCCTAACCACGCCTACTTTCTGGCACTATGCACCTACCATCCAATTAATTATATTTGAAGCCAATTATGAGATGCTAATTGCTTATCAGTGCCGATTAAGCTTTTTAAATAACTAAGTTAGGGCCTAGATCAGCTAGGCTTGTGAACCAAGGCACCCAACTTTAGGCCCCTTTTGCGGAATCTGTGCACAGTGTCCGTGAGTGGCGGAAGTTGTTGCGTGTCGCCAGCTGCTTCTGTGCCCCCGATGCAGCCATGTTGGGCACTGATTAAAGCTACTTTTGTTCGTCTGGTCTGCTTCTTGTCTTCTTTTCACGTTGCATCTAGTCGTCCAGCTGCCTTGTTGTTTCCTCACCTCGGATTTTCAGGAGATCCGCAATGAATATGCATGGAATAGATTTGCATATCGATGAGGCAGTGTATGCAAATCAGTCTCAGAAATACTCATTGTGGCTATCCTGAAACCTGATCGCTGTACAGGTTTTTTTAAAATCACTTTTTTTACTCCATTAATTTTGTTTGTGGACAATTTTTTTTCTCTCTCCTCCCCATGGTCCTAGCTGTTCTTGTGCAAGTTGCCTCGTATTTTGCGTATGTCGCAGCCAGCGGAGAGTGAGCCGGAACCCTGGAACAGCATCTTACTACGCCGCAGTAGTTCCGTGGGTTACATCGTCAAGGCAGAGGAATATTTCTCCGTGAAGTCACGCAGTGAGCTCATGTTTGAAAAGCAGTCAGAGCGCCACGGGCTGGCCAGCAGAGTCACACCCGCACGTAAGGACGTGAGCCACAGTCTAAAGCAGGGCTTCTCAATCCAGTCCTCGGGGCACTCGGGGCACACCCAACCAGTTGGGTTTTCAGGATTTCCACAATGGCTATTACCAAGAAGGCAGTGAAAGCAATGTACATTCATTGTGGATATCCTGAAAATCTGACTGGCTGTTAACCACTGATCTGAAATGCCATCTGAATTTATTCCCTCGTCGAATGAAAATTTTCATCTGGCATAAAATTTTGGCAAAAAAAAATATGGGGTCGATATTCAGCCGTGCCAGTAAGTGGCTGACACTAACTGGCTGAGTTGCCACTCTACCCCGCTCCTCGGCCAGCCGCCAACTTAGTTGGTTAAGAAATAACTGGTTAGCTGTGATACTCGGCAGCATTACGGTAACCAGGCAGATGCCTCTCCTGCCCAGTTAAAACTTCTAAAATCAACCCCTTTAATTTTAAATATCTCTATGTGTGTTACAGTGGCTCATATGAGGCAATTTTCAAAAGTACCCAATGAATGAAAAGTCCAAGCACACTTTTAGCCATAGGATCAAACTCTGTGAATGCCATTGGGTGCTGCTGGTAGAGAATGACACGGTGACAAAATTCATCACCGTTCCCGTCCCCACGGATAACCGCAGGAAACCATCTTCATGTCATTCTTTAAGGAAAGAGGGAAGAATCCAAGTATGAATGGCCACAACCACTTACCCGCAAGCTTTGCTTTGAAGAATGCTGGTGTAGAAGGACTGAGGTTGAAACAGACACTACAGAATGACAGTCTCTGGTATCCAGAGCAGATATTGTGATGTCATAATGCCTCATTCCACCAGTGCCTAAGAGCCAATCACATCAGTGATGTCACAATGGCTTCATTATCCTTGGCTCCCATAAGAATCCAAGTATGAATGGCCACAACCACTGACCCGCAAGCTTTGCTTTGAAGAATGATGGTGCAGAAGGACAGAGGATGAAATAGACACTAGAAAATGACATGGGATTATTTCCCGCGGTTATCCGCGGGGACGGGAACGGTGATGAATTTTGTCACCGTGTCATTCTCGTACTGAGCACCCCCAGTCTGGAGCAAGCTCTTTCACTGTGTCCAGGGAGGGCTCATTTGAATAGGTTTTGGCACCCCCAACGTTGGCACCTCTGCTTTTTGCCCACAGGACTTTTTAGCAGTTCTTCCTTTGAAAACGACCCTGGGAAAAAGGAGCTCCAGAGGCCGATTTTTATTTTTCCCATTACTCTTGAAAACCATGTGAAAAGATTTGAAAATAATCTACGCATGTAATTTCTCGCCCTTGATATAAACACCATCCCGGGCCCACCTGGCTAAAAGTACCCTCTCCTGCCCACTTAAATCACTTTGAAAATTGGAAAAAGTTTAGGAAAATGCCCCCCCCCCCATGAAAGCCACAAACTCCACCTGACAGCAATGTGATTTTAGTCCCTCTTGACTCCAGAGCTCTTTCTTAGAGGTGAGAACTTTCCTGGGGAAGGACTGTGTTGAAATTAGCTCTTTTCTTTGGCTTGATTCATTAAAAAAAGCAAAGTCCCTCTATTTCTCTTGACAGAGGCAAATCCCCAGGATGCAGACGATATCCAGGAACAGCTGTACAACGAGATTAAGCCCGCCATAGATGGGACCAACTTCATCATTAAGCACATGCGAGACAAAAACGACTACAATGAGGTTGGTGGGGGCTATGAATTTCCTCTCAGGGGTGGGGTGGTTTAGCATTGGAAGCGTAGGGAGAAATGGTGTGGCTCTGAGCCTTAGACAGAGGCAGTGGTGTAGTGAAGGTGGGGGCCCCCCTTCCCTTCACCACAGCAAGCAATAAGAACTTCAATGTGCTCCTCGCAACCCGTTGATGTCACTTCCTGTGCCTAGCCCCCAGAACTGACGTCAGCAGGAGGGACAACGCGGTCGCGAGGAGCACGTTCAAAACTAGACAAACGGGGCCGCCTGAATTCATTGATAGACTTTTAATATCCCTCACTTCTCAACGAATTCTCCGGTCATCTAATCATAATCTGCGAACAATGATCCATACGAGGCGCAATAATATTTTCTCTGTTACTGCCCCCACGCTCTGGAATTCAGCAGCGGCTTATTTACGAGAGATTTACACGTTAGATCATTTCAAGACCAGCTTAAAAGCAATGCTTTTTAAGGACACCTTAATTGATCACTAGCCCAGTTTCCGTGGCAATTATAGCAGTTCAGATTAAAATCTTAGGACCCCTCGTCCTCAGGACCTTTCGTCGTTTTCCTTAATTGTTCTTTTCTCTCAACTTATTGTAGTTCTACCCTTTCCTTTTGTGTCAGTTTGATATGTGAGTCTTTGTACTTGTCTCTACTGGATATTAATTAACTATTCATTTTAATGTTTCTGTATTACCCTGTTTTTGCTTTTTATAGTTGTAAAGCCATTTTGTAATTTTGAAAAGGCGGGATAACTAATTTTTAATAAACTTGAAACTTGAGCACGTTAAAATTGTTGCTCGCAGCGGTGAGCAACTAGAGCTACGGGGGATGGGAAGTGAGGAGGGGCAGACTCCCCCCCCCCCTCACTACCCTCCCCTTACAATGCCACTGGAAATGGGAAACAGGTGATAGGAATCTGCATTCCTCTACTGCAGCCAGGACTGATTACAATAGAAAAGGGATATTTGGGTTGATCGATCCAGCTCGCACCTTTTCTCAGTTACATTCTGGTGCTCAAGACAACAAAAGCCAAAAGAAAACCCAGCAATCCACAGCGATGTGGATGCTCGAAATGATGATTATAAAAACAAGGTAGGGAGAACGAGAGAGAGTGGTAGAAAACTGGAAAGCTCTTCCAGAGTCTGTCATAGGGGAAAACACCCTCCAGGGATTCAAGACAAAGTTAGACAGGTTCCTGCTGAACCAGAACGTACGCAGGTAGGGCTAGTCTCAGTTAGGGCAATGGTCTTTGACCTGGGGGCCACCGTGTGAGCGGACTGCTGGCAATTCTTATGTTCTTATGTTTATAGTCCACACATAATTGTCCTACCAGACCCTACACGGTCCGTGTTTCGGTGAACACGTCTTCCTCAGGGGTCCTATAAGAAATAGGTGTATAACAGGGATCTCAAAGTCCCTCCTTGAGGGCCGCAATCCAGTCGGGTTTTCAGGATTCCCCCAATGAATATGCATTGAAAGCAGTGCACGCACATAGATCTCATGCATATTCATTGGGGAAATCCTGAAAACCCGACTGGATTGCGGCCCTCAAGGAGGGACTTTGAGACCCCTGGTGTATAAGGATATAAATGAGAAATTCTGGATTGAATAAAAGTGACTGCGGTGCCAACCTTGATTGAAATGTGAAAGAGGTGCCAAATGTAAGTGGCGGTGGGCGGATGAAGAATGTGAGGCTAGATCCCAAAGCAGCCAAGCTAAGGGGCCCTTTTTCGAAATCACATGAGGTGTTAATATGGGAAGAATGCATTCAAGCATTTTGCCATTAACTTTTATTATTTGGGAGGGAGGGGGGTGTTAGAGGCAAAGAATGGGCACGGAAGCGCTGTGAAGCGCACTGGTGAATAAAGCTGGCTCTCGCCCCCCCTAAACAGAAGGCGGAAAGGAGTCCCGAGTTCCTTTGGTCAGTGACATTAGCACAGTCCGAAAAAGAAATCATTGAAAAAGACCAAATAGCTTTTCATGTGAAGATGCACGAAACCCATTCAAAAGGTTTTTTTTAAACACTATTTATTAAATATCTCAAAAGCAAATTACATCACTTTCCCATGTAATCACCCTGTTTTGCGATACATTTTTCCCATCGTCCTAACACACCTTCTTTCCACTTCTTCCGCCAAAATCTGAAAGTGCAGAAACATTTTGAAGAAGCCTCATATTAGTGTAGCTTCGTAAAAGTACTTCGTTTGTAGCTAGTGGCTTCTGATGGAAAGGCTTGTGTTTGGCTACCATGATCCAGTGAAAGCCACTGAACAAGCCTACACTGTAGATTAGAAGATTTACACCATATTCTCACTCCTGTCTCATGTCAGCTCTTTCCTTTTGCTTTAATTTCCACCCCTTTCTTCTACTCTCTCATCTCCGTGTCCATTTTTCTCGTTTCTGCTTTCCTCTCTCTCGTCTCTCCTTTCCTCAGACACGTGACATGTCTCCTTCTCTCTCTTGCTTCCAGGAGAAGGATAACTGGAATCGAGTCGCCAGAACAGTTGATCGCCTCTGTTTGTTTTTGGTGACCCCTGTGATGGTTCTGGGAACCATGTGGATCTTCCTCCAGGGCAGCTACAACCACCCTCCTCCGTTGCCATTTGCTGGGGACCCTTTTGACTATGTTGAGGAGCACAAGCGCTACCTTTAGGGTTCCGTAAACTCTTAGGCTAAGGATTTAGACACCCTCAGAAACAGACTAGGAGCAGGATGAGGTCAGCAACTTTATCTTTTTTAAAAAGTCATTCTTGGATCCTGTGTTTATCCGGTTGAATGGTACCAAGTGTGATAGGTTCTGTTTAAAACTGGACTCTTCCTTAGCTAATGTTCTTTTGTATTTTTATTCATTTGATATGGGAAACAAGTAAGTTATATGACCCAGGGATAATCTAACAGGGAAGGGGCTGAAACAAGGCAAGGTAGGGCCAGATTTTAGGCCAGGTTGGAGGTGTAGGAACATCAGCACATGTTGGCCCTAACCCCATCTTGCTCTAACTGAAGACTGTTCCGGAAACTGAATCTAACATGGACTGGAACGGTGATAATTTCTTCTAGTTCCCAAACTGAGAAGACGGATGATGACGAGTGATTCAGAGAATCTCGTGGACATAGTGAAAAATTGGAATAACATAATAATAAAAATAATAACTTTATTTTTATATACTGCAATACCACAAGTAGTTCAGAGCAGTTTACAGAGGAAGAGACTGTACATAGACAGCGAAATACAAACAACTTTTGAACTTATGTTAGCATGTTAAGATTAATCTAGTTTATTTGGGAGTGTTTTAGGAATGCATCAAGGCAGAAATGGAGTCAGAGAAATTTATCAAAGAGATAAGTTTTGATTGACTTCCTGAAAATTTGATAATAAAGTGCGTTTGAAATAAAGTTGGTTAAATGTTTGTTCCATTTGCCTGCTTGGAATGATAGTGTTGCAGCCCTTCAAGGATGGGAAGGCGAACAGGTAAGCACTGGAAATTCGAAATGGTGATACAGATAGATTGGGGATAGATGGTCTTTGCATGTGGGACCGAGGGACACATTGTCCTGCACCCCCTGGGAGTCACACACTTCCTGTGGCTGAGTAGTCTGGAGCTGTGGCCGTAGAAAGATTGGTGAGCACTGGACTAGAATAAAGCAAGACCTTTCATCTATTTGGAGGAGGCAGGACATGTACTGGACTCACACATCCTGGTGGCCTCAGTGGCAATATGTACATTTTCCCAAAATTGGGGGCTAAAGACTGGTATCATGGTAACATCAAGATCACCAGTGTAGTTCACACCCACTGACCCTGTGTTTCCATGCCTAACGGCCAGCTGCGTTTCCACTGGGACTCTTCCTATAGTAGGGGGAATGGTCTCCACATGGCTAGAGACTCAGTACCAGAGAGGCTCTCCTTCTGGGTCATAGGTTGTCCCGTATACAGGAAACATATCAAGATGTATTTGGAACTTGTTTTTAATCAAAACAGTGATGCTTAGCACAACTGGAACACTCTTTATATCTTTGCACCAGTGGCATAGCTGAAGGTGGGCCTGGGTGAGTACAGGCCCACCCTGCTTGGTGGCCAATGAGACCCCCAAAACGCTTCAGCGGTGGCCACCATGCTCCGTTGTCTCCCTCTCCTCCATCCCAGGACCTGGCAAATGCCCTTCCCTGCCGCTCTACCTCAGAACTGTCACTGGCTGTAGCTGTCTGCAGTCAGCTCTGCCATGTCCTACCCTTGTTGATGTCACTTCCTATTTCCTCTCTACAGGAATACATTGGTTCTGAGGCAGAGCAGGGGGTGGGGGGGAAGTTACCGGATATGGGGACAGAGAAGAGGAGAGAGACGCAGGACAAAAGTGTGGGGGAGTTTTGGAAGGGTTACACCACTGCTTTCCATTACATTTTCTTGGTATCTGATGGCATTAGCCAGTTCCTGTTCGTCCTGTGTTGCACTTCTGCTGCTCTTGAGTTGTGCTTTTCCGCAAGGTACTGGTTGCCTGCATCAAACCTTTCAGCTGAAACACATTTCGTGTTGAGTCTTCTTGTACAATAAAGTCATCTAACTAAATGCCATTTTCTGTTTTGGTCTTTCTTCTCCCCCGCTGTGGTGTTGCATGCTTGGAAATGGGAATGAACCAGGCACTCACAGTGTCTTCATTTTCTACATTTCTCTCAGAGTCGTAATTGCCATTTTTTTCCAGATGCAATCATCATATAGGGATAAATATTCAGCCAACAGCAGTCAGCAAATTTTTAGGCACTGTTGGCTTTATGCCTGGATAATTTAATATTAGGCCATGTCTGGTCATTGGCACTGAAGATCCAGGTATGTGCGGATGGATGACATTTATCCAATTCAGGCCAATATTCAGCCGTTGACCAGATAAATGAAACCGGACAACAGGGCTAAAGATGGGCACTTATAAGTGCCAACTCCGTCCACGAACCACGCACAACACAGCCAGTTCCAGCATAAGCGGTCAGAGGGGATATTCAGAGGCATTTTCCCCCCTAATTCTAAATATTGGGTTTGCACGTATAACGAGCCAATTAGTGGTGATACTTGGCTTCTTAAAAAGGAATTATTAGCTTTAATTGGATTGATTTAAAATTTATGCACGTGGATTTACATATGGTGCCAGAAAGGGGGCATAGATTCAAAGATCTGCATCACATTTCAGTTGATGCAAATGGACGCCCCTAAAGTTAGTTCCACCTGAGTGTGTATAGATTCACCCTTTTTGTCCTGTCTGTCATAATTAGATTGTAAGCTCTTTTGAGCAGGGACCGATTCTTCCATGCTGCATGCATCTGGTAATGCTATAGAAATGATAAGTAGTTATATAGGGAGTCAATTTTCAAAGGGAATTAGCCATTTACTTATCCATGAGAAGAACAAGTGGGGAAGTGGGATAGACCACGTCAACCTTGAGGTATTTGTATTAATCAACTTAAAATCATAATGCATATAAAATCACATGAAAAAATCCAAATATGTTTTGGAGTATTGTAATCAATGACCCTGTTTGTAACCTCTCTAAGAGTCCTGCTTACTTTTTATTGGTTTACTAGAGTTGTTTTTGAAGTGAGTATTTCCAGCATTGGAGTGACACCTAGTGGACCTATAAATCCCACCCCTGAGGCAGGCCTCCATCAGGAGGCCGAAACACGGACCGTGTCGGGTCATTGATTACAATATTCCAAAATATATTTGGACTTTTTCATGTGATTTTATATGTATTATGATTTTAAGTTGATTAATACAAATAAAGATTGTCTACCCCAAGGCTGACGTGGTCTATCCCACCAGTTCAGAAGCTATACAGTGGAGCTGGGGTGAAAATTTGTCAAACTATCCAGGCCTTATCCATATTCTGAAGGTGCATAGGGAGGGTGAAGCGAGTGGAATTGATCCATTTCCCTCCGCTCCCCCGCCAGCAGCAGTTCTCTTCCTGGGAAGGAAGGGGGGTGGGGGTGGGCGCTGGAAGCATTGTTGGCATCAAACAGGAAGAACAGCAAAGGGGACAGCTGCCATCGTCATCTGAAAATAGGCTCCAGGACCTGTGGCACTAGGTATTTGTCTTTCTAGTTTTGTTTCTTTGCATTTTTCTGTATGTTGGTTCTAGCCAGCATACAGAAGGGAGGGCAAGACTGAAGGCAGGGGAAGAGAATATGGAAGGTGGGAAAGCAGCACGAAATTCCTCCCCCAGACAGACCCCACCCCAGTCTCTCCTCTCTGGATCCATGTTATAGAGTAAGTGTTTGTTCACCCTAATTAGGATAAGCAGCTGCCAGAGTCTGAACAGCTGACTTATAATGTATCTCAAAATAACAACACACAATGTGGCAGGCGGCGAGTGAAGAAAGAAAGAGGGGACACAACCTCCTGCTCTGGGAACATTCTCAAATCATCTCCTCCACCATGAGGACTCAGACTCTGATGAACCTCCTCACAATCGCAGGTAATGTCACCATCGACGCCCATCTTCTCTGCAATTATTTCCCAGTTATCCCAGGCATCTCACAGGGCTTCTTCAAAATATCAGCTACCTGCTTCTTGGCTCGGGGACCCTTTTGGATTTGTTCCAGGGTTTCCTTAGATGTCGAGGCCTCAGAGTTGCAAGAACGAAACTGGAAGATGACCAAGTCTGGAACAGTGGAGTCTTGGAGGTGGTGGGGGTCCAGCGCGGTAAAGTGATTCAAGATGCTGAGAAGTAGGGTAAGAGGCAGCGCGTGGAGGTGAGGGGAATTCTCCAAACAGGTCCACTGCTGAGGAGAAAGAGAAAATGAGGCTACTCGCTTTTACTCCTGCAGTTCTTCACAGTTTACTGTCATCTGCAAATTTAATCTTTTTTGAGATAAGGAGACCAGTATTGAGGTCTCACCATGGAGTAATACAGTCTTAGTCTTATTCCCCATTCCATTCCTAGTATCCTGTTTGCTATTTTGGCAAAAGGTTTCAGCGTATTGTCTGCAATGAATCTAGATCTTTCACATTGAACTAGCTATAAAGATAGGAAAGGCTTTCAAGTGGTCCTTTTTCTGCAGTTATGTCTCAACTTTACTCTAGGACGGTCCCATAGTAGCCAGTTGTGGCTTGGCACTAACTGGGCATTTTCAGGGGCACCACTGAAAATGCCCCCTTAGTCCTGGGCAGACAATTTAAATGGCCAGGAGTCATTTTGAACATCGGGCCAATAATGTCACTTAATTCTTAAATTTATGAGAATAAAATGTGGATTTAGGAGCTTCACATTGGTTTTTCAGTATTAGGCTCCTAAATTTGTGAGCATGACTTTTAGGTACCTAAATTAAATTGAATTTTAAGCAGAAAACATGCTCCTAAGTTTGACAGAAAATAGGACCCGAATTTAGGAGGCTAACATAAATTTATGAGCTTAGCACTTTCTGAATACTGGGCCCATTGAGCCAGTGGGTGCCGACCAAAAATATTCCCATTGTTTAAACCAATTAAATGTATTCACTTGTGAAAAATAACACACTCTCAGCACACTGTTTATTAAGCGTTCTTGCAAGACCGGACGTCCAACAAGTAGGCGCACCCCAGCATATTTTTCCTTCATATTAGATTGTTTATTTTCCCATTCTAACCCCTCCTGTCCACGTGCCCATTGGTTAGGGTAGAGGTGGCTCACATCCTATCATCTTTCTCCTAAACTTCTTCCGTTCTCTCCTTCCCTATTTACATCGCCTACTATTTAATGAGGTTAGAAAAGAGACGGCTGAGGGGGAGATAGGATTGAAGTCTACAAAATCCTGAGTGGAGTAGAACGGGTATAAGTGGATCGATTTTTTACTATGTCAAAAATTACAAAGACTAGGGGGACACTTGAAGTTACAAGGAAATTCTCTTAAAACCAATAGGAAGGAAATATTTTTTCACTCAGAGAATTTGCCTGTGGTTGTGGTAAGAGTGGATAGCGTAGCTGGTTTTAAGAAAGATTTGGACAGTTTCCTGGAGGAAAAGTCCATAGTCTGTTATTGAGACAGACATGGGGGAAGCCATTCCTTGCCCTGGATCGGTAGCATGGAATGTTGCTACTCTTTGGGGTTCCGGAATCTTGCTATTCTTTGGGATTCTGTATGGAATGTTGCTACTCCTTGGGATTCTAGAATCTTGTTACTCTTTGGGATTCCGGAATCTTGCTGTTTCTTGGGATTCTATATGGAATGTTGCTACTCTTTGGGTTTTGGCCAGGTACTAGGGAGCTGGATTAGCCACCGTGAAAACGGGCTACTGGGCTTGATGGACTTTTGGTCTGACCCAGTAAGGCTAGTCTTATGTTCTTTCCAATAAGGGTTCACAGCATAGCTTATATTTCCAGCAGTCACACACTAGTTCTTCCTCACATTTCTGACATCGTGTCTTAGATAAACATTCCTCTTCTTTTTTCATTGCGAGCTGTGCGTGTCTATCTAAGTCTGTGCACTTAGGACGTCTCCGTTGTACACCACTCGTGTTACTATCAAACAAAGTCAACACCGTAATGCACAGTTATGAACAGGCGTGTAGGATTTCTGCTGTAGAACTTTTGACATCAGTTATGCACAGTAATAATTATGATCGTGTAGCAAGAAGGAAACGCTTTTAGGGAACACAGGCCCATAAATTTGGATTTGCTCACACCATTTTTCAGTAGGGGTTCAAAGTGAGTTTCATTTAGGTATTTCCCTGTCCAAAGAAGACTTACAATCTAATTTGTCCTTGAGGCAATGAAAGGTTACAAGGAGCAGCAGTGGGAACCCAGTAAATGTTATTAAAATTCATGAAAGGGAAAGCCCCCCCCCCCTCCCAAGCAGGATTTGCTGCCAGTGGGGCTCACCAAAGGGCCCTCTTTGTGGCTCTTCGTATGAACATTGGAACTATTTCTTTCATTGGGACTGCAATTATTTTAAGCCAAACTATAGAAATTGGGTTTATGAATTTTTTTCTTTCCTAGTATTTGTGGTCATTTCTTCTGATCAATTGTGCTGTGATTCTTTTTCTCCTCAGGCAGTTCATATACCAGATATTTCTGGATAGGTGAGAGACACGTTTTGTAAGAGACCCTCAATATCCCAGAGTGGCTGGTGCCCTCATAGTCTTAAGGCAAGGGCGAGGGACACTATTACTGCTTAAATTTATGGTGGGAAATGTATGATCTATATGAAATCAGGTTCCTGTTATAGATGATATGATAAATGATTAAACCACTGATATTCTTTGCATTAAGGAGTCACAGTTAACAGAATGTGATACATTATTAGTTAATCAATTGTGTAGATGGGATTATTAAGGCTGTACTGAATATTCGTATTCAATTCGGCCCGAATAGTGCCTCAAATACATTATTTATATTAGGCCAAATAGTGATTTAAATTTGAATATGAATGATCTGGGGCTCTACTGTGCTAAACCAATTGATTTCACGCAGGGCTGGTTCAACCTGTGGACCAGATGAGGCAATGGCCTAGGGTGCCAGTGCCAAAATCCTGGTCTAGCATCTCTCCCTCTGCCTGCAGTTTGAAATCCATAGGACAGGAGAGAAAAGAGGAGAAATGGCAAACTAGGATTTTGACATCCTTTATCATCAGTGGAGAGGGGAGGAAGGAGGGGGACTTCAGAAGAGGAGATACTGCATCACCAGTGGGGGGGGAAGAGAGTGGAAAGAAAGATGGTGGCAATGGTAGGGGGGCACCGATAGAAACGTTGGCTCAGGGTACCACTATCCCTTCAGTCGGTCCTGATTTCACATTGATTCTTTTATTATTTGTTACCTTAAAACTTAATGCCTGTTGTTCATATTTAATATCTGTAACCAGCTGAATAATACAATACGCTATTCGGTACGGTTCTAGTGGGGAGGGGGGAGTTATACTTACAAGAAAACCCCTTGGATTTATTTAAATACAATTTGTATGTTTAGAGTAGGAGGGTCATCCAATCATGGCCCTTGCCAGGTCGAGTTTTCAGGATTTCTCAAATGAATATACATGAGATCTATTTGCATACAATGGAAGCAGTGCAAATTCATTGGGGAAATCCTGAAAACCCAACTGGAGTGCTGCCCTTGAGGACCGACATTGGACAACCCTAGTTTAGAGAATTCTGATGTTGCATAAATTAAAAAGAAATGTATCTCTTCAGGATATAATGATTTATCTTCTCTTTGAAAGTGATTGTACTGACCGATTTTAATTGCCATTCTCTCAGCAGGGCAGAGGCAGGGACGCTGCATATTTCCTAGAAGCCATGCAAATCCTAGGGTTTGAACAAGTAGGGAGTGACCCAACCCATGAAAAGGGCAATGTGCTACACCTAGTTTTTGTTCCAAGTGGTTGGGATGGTCAGTAGCATCCTCCCCATGCTCAGACCACTGCGTGCTGACTCTTTCATGCCTAGTGTGGAGTGACACTTGAAAATCCACCATGAAGGAATGCTACTGGATACTGGTTGATAGAAGAGAGAAAAACTTTTTATGGCACAGTCTTCAAGTTGTATAAATCCTCCAAGGGAATTACTGGATTTGATGTGGTAAAGCCTAGAGAAAATTCTGTAGCCCTGATAGAAAAGTGCTGACTTGTGAAATGCCTCAGAGCTGGGGAGAGCTTGAACCAATTGTGCCTAAGGAAATTATCAACATGTTTAAGTCTCTTAAAACAAGCAGTTTCCCTTGATCTCGGTCCTACCTCTGTCTCCTCTCTGCTAAATTTCACAGGTTCCTGTCTCCAGTGTGCTCTTGTCCAATGTCAGAATCAGGAGGAGAAGCTGCTGAGTCATCTGATGGAGAATTACAACAGAGAAATGAGGCCTGCGGAGAAAGAGGGCTATGTGATTGACGTCAACATCAAACTCACTCTCACCAACCTCATTTATCTGGTAGGTAAACTAGAACTCAACTGACCACCCTCTCTATGTCAAGTACAGACCAGCGAGAGGCACGAAAAGAAGCACATGAAGCCTTGAAGTTTTGAGCAACCACATTTCATCACCATCATTTTTCTATCTTAGTTCAATCAATTATATTATCTCGTCTCGATTACTGTAACGCTATCTACCTCGGCATTACAAAAATTTGTCTTCATAGATTACAATTCATTCAGAATACTGCTGCGAAGCTGATCTTTGGAAAACGTAAATTTGACCATGTGACCCCTTTGCTTCAGAGTCTTCATTGGCTCCCGGTTTATTTTAGAATTCAATTGAAATGCGCTTTTATTTCTTTTAAAATTCTACATGATATTTTTAATCCTCTTATTCCTTTATTTTGGAACGTTTACCGATTCTCCTTTGCAAGAGGTAGCCAACAATTTTAAGCTCTCCCTTCCTTCTAAAAAAGGGATTAAAGGAGTCAAGATCTTCAGACAATCTTTGGTCTTTAAACTCTCTCAACTCTGGAATGATCTCCCCCCCCCCCTTTTTTTTTTTAAGGAGCTCCAGTTCATTTCAATTTTTCTGTAAATCTTTAAAAACTACTCTATTTGCCAAACATTTTGAAAATTATTTTTTTTTTAATTTTGCTATTATCTTCTATTTATTATTTGTAAATCATTTCCTGCTTATTTAATTGCTGTAAATCGAGTCGAGCCTTCTCAGAATATGACTTGGTAGACAAAGTTAAACTTTAGTTTACCGTAGTTTAGTTTCTTATCTCTTTAAACACTGAATGGTCAGCACATTTGTGCAGACTTTCATTTCAGCAATGCTAAAGCCTTTATCCCGGTTTCATTTGACCGTCTGCTTTTTATTTTTATTGATTTCTCATGTGGATGGTATTGAACGGCCCCTGATGCAGGCGGGTATGCCGAAACAGAGCCCGTGTCGGATCCATCAATAAATGCTTGGAACTTGAAGGCCCTCTCTCTAGGTGGCCATAAGGCTCTGAATGTGGTAACGGGACCTATGTGTCTTAGCACTTGCAGTTAGCTTAGGGGCCCTTTTAGAAACTGCAGTAAAAAAGGGGGACTTAGTGCATGTTTGTTCCAGCTTGCTACAGCCATTTTTTTCTGCTTGAGTAAAAAGGCCAAGTTTTGTACTTTTTTCAATTAATGGCCACCGCCAATTGGAGTGTGGCTTTTAGTGCATGAGGCCTTATCGCCAATTATTTTGTAGCTTGTAAGAACTGGTCTCCTGCAATCTACTTCTAACTGGTTTCCCAATGAACCGTCTCTCCCCCCCCCCCCCTTACAATCTGTGCAAAACTCTGCTGCACGACTCATCTTCTACCAACCTCACTACACTCATGTCACCCCTCAAACCACACTGGCTCCCTATCCGCCTTTGCACACAGTTCAAGCTCCTATTGCTGACCTACGAGTGGGTTCATTCTGCTGCCCCTCAATCTCTCTCCTTATACACCTCCCAGAGAACTCCGTTCCTCAGAGAAGTCGCTCTTAGCTGTACCTTTCTCCTTTACTGCCAATTCCAGACTTTGTTCTTTTCATCTAGCTGCCCCCTATGCCTGGAATAAACTACATTACATTAGTGATTTCTATTCCGCCAATACCTTGCAGTTCAAGGCGGATTACATAAAAGTTTTCAGAGATTACATAAAAGTTTACAGGAATAGCATAAGAGATGTCATAAGAATTACCAAAGAGTTGTCGAGATCTTAAGGTGGTAAGTGTTGAGTAAATAGAGGCATTTTAGCATTAGTTGAGTAGTTAGAAGCATATTAGAGTATATTAAGGGTGTAGAGTGGGTAGGTGGGGTTTGGGTAGGAACTGGTCGTATTAGATAGCCTTCAATCCATAACCCTACTCTTCTGCCTTCCAACCCAGCCAGCAGATTAACCCTTCCCCTTAACTGTATCCATGTCATCCTGTTTGTCTGTCTTATTTGTTTAGATTGTAAGCTCTTTGGAGCAGGGACTGGTTTTTTTTGTGACTCTGTACAGCACTGCGTGCATCTGGTAGCGCTCTAGAAAGAATTCATAGTAGTAGTGTGAAGAGTTTCAGTCTTTGGAAAGCAGAGCTGAGATTGTGATGTCATAATGCCTCATTCCACCAATAAGAGCCAACCTCATCAGTGATGTCACAATGGCTTGATTGTCCTGTACTCACCTCTGCCTTCCATCCCAGCCAGTAGATTAACCATTCCCCTTAACTGTATCCATGACATCCTGTTTGTCTGTCTATGTCTGTTTAGATTGTAAGCTCTTTGGAGCAGGGACTGTCTTCTTTGTGACTCTGCAGCTCTGCGTACGTCTGGTAGCGCTATAGAAATCATTCATAGCAGTAGTAGTATGTGCTTGCCAAATGCTAGTTGGTTAGTGCCTGGCAATATAGCTACGCTAATCAATTGGAACAGCACGCACCTACTCTCTTCCCCCATCCCACCCCCAGGGGTGAAAAATAAAGTCTATTTTTAAGCACATGGGAAGCCTGCGCAGATGCCAAAATTACCATGGGCTGCCTTTGTGCAGCCCACGGTAGGGCATTTTAAGCTGCGGACCGCACATGTTAGAGCTTACTGCAGACTAGCGAGGTGGATTAGTAACAGTCATAGGAAAACATGCATTCCACAGACTTCTTTGTAATGATTTTCTATATCTCTTTTTTTAACATGCACCTGTCCAGAATGAGAGAGACGAAGCCCTGAAAACGAATGTTTGGATAGATATGGTAAGGAGATTGAGTTCTGTGGCTGGGTTCAGGGAATAATTTACGGAGGGAAATTTACTCTTCTGTGTGTGTGTTTGTTAGGGGGGAGGGAATGGTTAGTGCTGAAGGTTGCAGAGATTTATGATTTTCCTTGGGGTAATGTCTCCAAATGGGATAATTTTGTGCATTATGAAAACCAGGAGATCAATTGTTCTAAAGAAAACTTCATCTCAGCAAAAGGAAAGTTATGGAAAATTATTAAAAGAGGTGAACCCCCCCCCCTCCACTAAAAAAGGTACATTCATAAAAATTACAGAATCAGTGATCTACCAACATAGCATGATTATAATCCTCATAGACCAGGGGTTCTCAATTCAGTCCTGGGGGGACACCCAGCCAGTCATGTTAATATGATATCTATGATAAATTTGCATGCGCTACCTCCATTGTATGCAAACCTATCTCATGCATATTCATTGTGGATTTCCTAAAAATCTGACTAGCTGGGCGTGTCCTGAGGGCTGGGTCAAGAACCCTTGTCATAGACCAATGAAACACTTCTACAAAGATAATCCTTCCAAACAGTGACGCTTAGCTTGTTTTTGAAGTTCTGCCCCTGGGAAAAAGAAAACCTGGACTGCCGACCCCAAGAGTTACAAGATCCCTGTGGCACTCTACAATTCACCATGCACAATTGAGAGAAATGTCCATGAACTCACTTTTCTATTTTTTTAACCAGTTCTCACTCCACAACAGAACATTGCCTCCTATCCCATGGCTTTCTAATTTTGTCAGGAGTCTCTCGTGAGGGTCTTGGTCAAAAGCTTTCTGAAAATCTTAATACACTTCTTCACACCTTAATCCACATGTTTATTCACACCTTCACTATACATACGCATTTAGTTGTACTAATTAAACACAGCAAAATTACAGCATAGTGAATGATGGCAGATAAAGGCCATTTGGCCTATCCAGTCTTCCCATCCTTCCCATCTACTACCACTAATAATAATAATAATAACAGTTTATATACTGCAAGGCCGTAAAGTTCTATGCGGTTTACAATGGTTAAAAATACAACAAAATTGAATCAATCTAAAAAGTTAAAAGCCAGTAACTAAAAAAAACCCTAAAAAGGTCTGATTATTGCATGATAAAATTTTACAAATCAGCTACCTAAGTACTTCAAAAACAGATGTTTTTAGATGTCTCCTAAATTCCCCATAAGTGTCAGTAAGCAAAAGCAATTGTTCTAAATCCTGACCCCATAACGCTACTTGATATGAAAAAAGATTTTGATGATGTTTAAGTTTACATCCTCTAAGACAGGGGTAGGGAACTCCGGTCCTCGAGAGCCGTATTCCAGTTGGGTTTTCAGGATTTCCTCAATAACTATGCACTGAAAGCAGTGCATGCAGATCTCCTGCATATTCATTGGGGAAATCCTGAAAACCCGACTGGAATACGGCTCTCGAGGACCGGAGTTCCCTACCCCTGCTCTAAGAGGATGTGAGTTTCTCTTATGTCTGTTGGTTGCAAAAGAGAAAAGCTCCATTATATATTTGGGAGCTAAACCAAACAAAGCCTTAAAACAGAAGCCACCAAACTTAAACTTCACCCGCGCCTCCATTGGCAGCCAATGAAGTACTCGATAGGAGGGTGTTACGTGATCGTATTTCTTCAGCCTGACCGCCGCATTTTGTACTATTCGCAATCGTTGCATATTCTTCTGGGAAACTGCCAAATAGGCAATATTGCAGTAATCAAGCTGGCTTAGTATAAGAGACTGTACCAAAACTCTAAATGATGAAACCTCAAAATACGCCCTAACGGACGGAAGCTTCCAAAGAGGAAAGAAACCCTTTCTGACCAAAGAGTCCACCTGGTCCTTCACAGTCAAACCCTGGTAGATTGAATAGGATAGCTAAGTTTATTGATACACATTGATGTTTTAGTATCAAACGGGTGAGGTGATGAATTAAGCTCTAGTCTAAATTCAATCATCCATTGCTCCATCAAATTTAACCCTTACATAAGAACATAAGAAGTGGCCTCCGCTGGGTCAGACCAGGGGTCCATCGCGCCCAGCAGTCCGCTCCCGCGGCAGCCCATCAGGTCCATGACCTGTAAGTGATCCTTTGTCTAAAACCTTTCAATCCCCATTTTTCTTCTATCTGTACCCTTCCATAATCCTATCTCTACCTCTATTTATATCCCTCAATCCCCTTATCCTTCAGGAACTTGTCCAAACCCTCTTTGAATCCCCTTAATGTGCTCTGTCCTATCACATCCTCCGGAAGCGCATTCCAGGTGAAGAAAAATTTCCTAGCATTGGTTCTAAACCTGTTCCCTTTCAATTTCTCAGAGTGCCCCCTTGTTCTTGTAGTTCCCAATAGGCTGAAGAACCTGTCCCTTTCCACCTTCTCTATGCCCTTCATGATCTTGTAAGTCTCTATCATGTCTCCTCTGAGTCTCCGCTTCTCCAGGGTGAAGAGCCCCAGCCTTTCTAGCCTGTCTGCATATGAAAGGTTTTCCATACCTTTTATCATTTTTGTCGCTCTTCTGTGAACCCTCTCAAGTATCTCCATGTCCTTCTTTAGGTACGGCGACCAATATTGGACACAGTATTCCAGATGCGGGCGCACCAGAGGTAGCAAATGGCATACTGATCGTAAAATCATCTGTGTAACTATTATCCCTTCTTCTCCACCGGGAGACTATAACATGCGTTTGATAAAGACATTTTTCCTTCAATAACTCCCTTTCACCTTCATCCTATGACAGAGACTCACCTCATATGCATTTATGCTACGAAGTCTTGATCCTAGCTCCTCTTTTCTGCCTTTCTGCAATCTTTAAGTCTGTCCCCTATGCTTTATGGCAACGACCACTGACCGTTTCAGTAGCTGCTCCCTGGACTGATTCCATCCTGTTATATCTAAATAAGACTTGTACAGAAGTAAAGGTGATGGGACTTTTTTTCTGTGAGGTTTATTCAATCAAAGCAGTTTGCACGGGGCAACAAAGTGTTACGTGACTTGTCCAGAGTCACAAGGAGCTGCAGTGGGAATCCTCAGGGTGCTGAGGCAGCTGCTCTAAATCACAGGCCACTCCTCTCGCATTCTTCTGGCTTTTACTAGCATCTTTTCTACCTGATTGGCACCATAATGTCATCAGATACAATCACCCCCAAGTACCCCTCTTTCGTGTGCATCCGTATTTCAGTCATTAAATCTTAGCTGCCAATTCTGGACCATTTTTTAAGCTTTGCTAGATCCCTCTTCATGTTATCCATATGATCAGGGATGTCTGTCTTATTACAGATTTTAGTATCATCTGCAAAGAAGTAAATCTTACCAGTAATATTACTTACAAAAATGTTAAGAAGAACTGGTCCAAGAACCCCGAACCTTGACTTACATCCCTTTCCTCAGAATGAGCTCCATTTACCCCTATGTCACCTTCCACTCAACCAGTTTCTAACCCAGTCCATCCCTTTGGGACCCAAACCGAGGGCACTCAGTTTATTTATAAATCACCTGTACAGAGCTGTGTTAAAGGCTTTGCTAAAATCTAAGTATCAAAACAACAAAAAAACCAAAGGTCCAACTTCGTCTGCAGTGAAAAAACAGACCAGAGCAAACAAACCAAAACTGCAGACTTGTACACGGTGCAGGCAAATTTTATTTTGACAAATAAATCTTAACTAAAAACCTTTTACCAGACGGGGGACCCAACACGGTCCGTGTTTCGGACAACCTTCATCAGGGGTGTGACGAACTTGTAGTGCATTTCGGAGATTCACTGGTGTGCTACCAAACGCTATTTTTCCAGGCTTCTTTTTGTGATATTTTTCTCTTTACCTTTATTACCATGGACCCCTAATGAAGGTTGTCCGAAACACGGACCGTGTTGGGTCCCCCGTCTGGTAAAAGGTTTTTAGTTAAGATTTATTTGACAAAATAAAATTTGCCTGCACCGTGTACAAGTCTGCAGTTTTGGTTTGTTTGCTAAAATCTAAGTATGCCACATTTCGCATTGTCCCTCAATCCAACTGTCTAGTCACCCAAAGAAATGAATCAGATTTGTCTGACAACCATACATCAAAAACTACAGTGAATGCTGCTTCTGAGCGCCATCCAACGGAAAGACAGGGATCTTCAATACAGGAAGCAGCGTGTCAAACCTTAAGTTTCAGCTTGTTCAGTGCAGTCAGTCGGTTGTGAGCTACGGTTGAGAGAAGGTGTGCTGTAAATCATGGATCACGAACAACACGAGATTTTGTTTCAAACTGCCAAAAAGTGCTAATGAAACACAGAAAATGTTAAAATTAATTCATGGTGATGTTACAGTGACCATGAAGATGGTTTACAAGTGGTTCGATCCATTTCATAATGGTTGTGAATCGGTTGAAGATGACTTTCAACATCAAAAACCCAAGAGAATGTTGAAAGTGTAAGCGATTGACTATTAGGGAAATTCCTGAGCATCGGAATATCTCTTAGGGTTCCATTCAAAACATTTTAACAACAGATTTAAACATGAAGCAACCTGAGAAATCCTCCATCCTGAAAACACTCTGTGTCATATATCGCTTCTGGGACAGCAATTTCTGTCAAAAACATTACGGTATGTCCTCATCCACCTTATTCACTGGATCAGGCACTGTCTGACTTCTGGCTCTTCCCCAAAGTCAAAAGGACCATGAAAGGTAAATGTTTTGAATCGATTCAGGACATCGAGGCAGCCACAACAGTGCAACTAAAGACACTCACGAAAGGACTTACAGAAAATGGCATGAAAGATGGGATAAGTGTGTTCGAAGTGCAGTGGATTGATGGCAATGTGTCTTTTACTGTAATTATTTTTTTTATTTAAACATTCACCGTATTTTTTGATCACACCTCATAGTTGATGCACACACACACACACACATATATATATCTATCTTTGGATTGATTTCTCTAATTAGAGATTTTTTAAATTTGCATCAGTTCTTTTTCAAGCTTAAACTATCTTTCCCCTCGTTAAAAGGCATTATCTAAGCAGGATAATTAGGGAAATCTCTTTTCTTCAAAATCACTGAGCTTTGGAATAACCTTCCTGCCCTGCTGCGGAATCTGGGCTCCTTCCAATTATTCCAAAAGCATCTGAAAACATGGCTATTCTCAAAACTGTAAATTTTGCTACCCTCTTTATAATCACTAACTCTTATTAGGTTTTTCCTTCTTTATATTAAAGGTCCTGTAAACTGTGCCGAGCTCTATCTTTATGGAGAGGATAAACTTAAGGTTTCGTTTAGTTTAGTTTCTGTGTAAGACTTGAGATTTTGTGTCGACAGTGAGTGAGAATTGTTTATCCTGAGAAGGTTTGGTGCTGAATGTGAGAGAGGTTTGTGGTTCTATATGAGAAGCCACAGCATTGTATATCATTTTTCAGTAGGGGGTGAGAGATGAAACAAATCTTTTTAAGGCGCGTGTTTATTTTCCATTATGAAAAATGTTCAAATTTTGTGGTAAATCACCTTTGGCAAACCATTAGTTTGATAAGCCGGGTTATGAATTCATCGGAATCTGAAAGTTTTGCTGTTGTTAACAGAAATTTTACTTGTAGCTGGGGTCAATTTCTTTAGCTGCTGCGGAGAGGTAGAAAGATCTTCAGAAAGTGCTTGTATATCCAATGTGTGTGTTAATTCTTTTTTTCTTCTGAAAGAAATGGAGTGATTACCGACTTGTGTGGAACCCTGAGGACTTCGATGGAATCACTCTCCTTGTGATCCCCTCCAAACTGGTGTGGCTTCCAGACATCGTGCTGGAAAACAAGTAAGCTCTTCATCCACCCTTGAGCTGGCTTTCTTTTTCCCCCATTTATGGACCCTTTCCCAGAGTAAATATAGCGCCTAAATACCTAGAAGGTTTACATAAAATGAAAAACATTTGTACAAACGCTTCAAAGGAAATAACATTAATAATAAAAATAACAGGAGACCATCAAAAAGGACATACTATAGAAAGGGGAAAACGGTAAGAGGATACATCATTTAAATTTAGGGGGGGAGGGACAAACCAAAAGGGTGGGAAAGGAACTTGAAGGAATCGAGGGTGCAGCAAGAGGCCTAGTAGGAAGAGCAATGCTGACAGCAATTATTCATGGGTTGAAGACATACTTTAAATAATGAATGCGTCTTGGAACAGGAATGTTTTCAGTCCTGATTTGAATTTAGACGCAAAGTGTTCTTGTCTCAGATCTTTGGATGATCAGGCTGTCTTCTTTCTTCTTCAATAAAAATTCTGGTATGTTACGATGTATGAGGAGAAAAAACACAGCTTGATATTCTCAGGCACTTTACTCTCCAGTGTCTGGAGGGTTGTAAAAAGATATTTTCTTCCTAGGAGGATACACAACATAAGAACGTAAGAATAGACCACCAAAGGTCCATCAAGCCCAGTATCTCGTTCTCACGGTGGCCAATCCAGGTCACTAGTACCTGGCCAAAACCCAAAGAGTAGCAACATTCCATGCTACTGATCCAGGGCAAGCAGTGGCTTCCCCCATGTCTTTCCCAATAACAGACTATGGACTTTTCCTCCAGGAACTTGTCCAAACCTTTCTTAAAACCAGCTATGCTATCCACTCTTACCACTCTGTTTTAGCATTGAGCACCCTTGGTGGAGTATTTTGGTAGGGCAATGATGTTGAAAAACCAAATTAGCATTTATTTCAGTGTGCCCTGGATTCTTTCCATCACCCTTTTCTGAAGGAAGACATGGAGTGGACAGTCTGGGCCAGGGGCCAGAAAGAGTCTTGGCTGTGAACGTACCATTCACCCACATTCAGTAAGAGCTGCAGGACTCTCACAGGTTCATCATTATAGACTGCCTTATTTTCAGCAGAAGTCACGCACACTGGCGTTGAAAGTTAAGTGGACACTTCCTTTTTCTTTTCTTTTTTACTGCAGTATTGATGGAAAATTTGAGATCACTTTTTATGCCAATGTGTTGATTCATCCCGACGGCTCCATCCATTGGCTGCCCCCAGCTATCTACCGTAGCTCCTGCTCTGTCATCGTCACCTACTTTCCTTTTGACTGGCAGAACTGCACCATGGTTTTCCGGTAGGTCTTTGACCCCTGTTCTTCTCTACCTTGGGTCTCAGCCTTGAGTTTACTAGGGAAAACCAATGCTCTTTTGTTCTGAGTGATCACAATCTTTCAAGTGAATACTCATGTAGACAGTGTTCCTTAAGTCTTCTGTAGATGGGTAGAATTCCTGGAAAATTAGGGGCAAATTCTGTAAATGGTGCCTAGAGATAGTTGCCTATTATAGAGGCGCCCAACAAGATAAGCGACTCTATGAATTGAATAACAAGCCCAATTAAGCTCCTTCATTGGCAATAATTGAAACATAGGCGCCTATCAAGAAATATTTATTGTACAAAATGGCGCCTCATTAATTTTAGGCGGCCTTGAAAAAATTAGGCGCTATGCAAGTTAGGCGTGGGCGTGGCTAATGTTAGGCGCCGTTTTGTAGAATCGGTGCGCACTGACATCACTAGGCGCATCACCCTAGCGCACTCACAATCAGAGCCCCTATAAAATAGCTGCCTAGGCACACCTATCTAAAGTAGCCGCTTTACAATTAGTTCAGCGCCGCTTGGCGTGATTCATTAAAGAGTGGCTAGTTTTTTATGAATCACGCTAAGCGGCACCTATCTTTTGGGCGCTTCTTATAGAATCTCCCTTTTAACGTTTAACTCATTTTGATTAGAGTGGAACACACAACCAAGAAATATCAATCTTGAATCCCCTAAGATACAAAATATCCAGACAATAAAACCTTTCTAGTCAATTTTCCTAGGAAATGTACATATTTTCCAAACAGCACCGAATGGGAATGGCCTTGTATTTCTTCCTTCTCGCCACCCAGGTCCCAGACCTACAGTGCCAATGAAGTCCAGCTCCTTCTGGCTGTGGAGGACGGTCAGACCATTGAATGGATTGTCATTGATGAGGAGGATTTCACAGGTATGTCAGGAAACATCCGCAGTACGTTTCTAGAACATGCTCGGAAAGGCCATGTGGCCTTATGGATGGAAGGTGGAAAAATGCCTCCAAAAGCAAGCTTACGAGCAGTTTGATATTCTTGAGAGTTGATGAGAGAAAGATAAATTCACTGATGTAAGCACATTTATAGACTGAAGATGGTGACCAATGGTAACATTTATCCATACTACTTTATAATTAAGTAAGTAATTAATCTTGCTAAGGCAAGCAAGACGTAAACTCTGCTAAAAGGTTCCAAATGATTTTGAGAAGGTGATGCCTAGATAAAGCACGCTGACTGGGTGGTTCTGAAAGGTCACTTGGGCAGCCACAAAAACCAGAGACTTGAAGAAAGTACAAAAGTATCTTTATTCAGCATATGCAGGACTCCTGGGCAATAAAAGTTCTGCCTCAGAAGGTCCAAAAACAGGAAATGCTACTGTCATTTATACCATTCTCATATGCATGGCGGGATGCTACAAGGGGGTTTCTATAGGTTAGTTACAGACTCATGATTGGTCCTAATACAATGCATACCATTGGTCATCTGGGTGTCCTTATGAGCCTATAGTAAATACACAACTTATCTACGCATTGCAGTTTTGATACATGTCCAGGAGGGCGAGGTACACTATCACTTTCTTACAGCAGAACCAGAAATGTAACAAGTGATTTCCCAGAAAAAGGTACCAGACTAAGCAAATGAAACTTATCCTAAAATAATGAGCAAGGCCCACATTCCTTCAGGCAAAATCAGTTCTTGATTAGTGCCAAAGTAGTTGGAGGACAGAGTCTGGACAGAGCTGAGATTTAGCCAGTACACAGCAATTTCCAGAACACTAACCCCATAAGAGCCTGGAAAAGGTCAACTTGCTTTGAATATCAGCTGGAGTGCCTTTAAAATTGTTCAACACTGCAGGCTGAATATTGAGCTCAAATAATACAATACATAATATTTTAAGCATTATTAGGAAAGGTGGGCTCTAAAATCCAAATTTATTATTAAAAATACACCATCTATTAATAAAACAGAACACAATGGACTCTATAGGAACTCTATGTTAACAGAATAACTCACATTGTTCACTCCCAGAGAACAGAAACCCCCTCACTGAATACAGAGCAGGTAGCCACAAATTAGGCAGAAGGAACTCTTTCTTCCATATTAGCCTCACTCTTCTCCTCCCATTCCTTGCAGGATAGGAAGAGAGATACCAGAGGAGTGGAAGGGCTTTCATGAGTTTACTTTGTCTATTCCACTCTCCCTCCCCTTCTGTTTCCTGCATGCATGCTGGCTGGCTGGTTGGGGAGGGACTAGAGCAGGAAGGAAAAGGCTCTTTTCTGCTGTTTGGAATTCAGACTAGAGAGCTTCATGGGAATGGGGAAAGCAGGAATCCCGCAAAACCTGCAGGATTCCTATGGGTATGGAAGTTGCCTTGGGATTCCCTTTGGAATGTAGTCAAAATCTCTGGTGACTCCAATGTAGGATTACCAGATGTCCAGGAAAACCCGGACATGTCCTTTTTTTAGAGGACTGTCCAGGTGCTCAGACAGCTTTTCAAAATCCGGAAGTTTGTCCAGGTTTTAGAAGGCCTTGAGCTCAGGGCTGCATCCAGAGGGCCTCATGCACGTATATGACGCCATCATGTTGCATCTGCTTATACCTGGAGACCCTCCAGATGTATCCTGGACTCGGGGAAGAGGACATCAAAAACTTCTTTTCATCCCCTCCATAAAAGATTTTTACTATACACAAAAAGTAAACTTCGCCGTAACTGCTCCAACCCTCTGGAACTCCCTACCACAGCAACTCCGCGATGAACAACGACCAGATAAATTTAAGACAGGCCTAAAAACTTTCCTATTCCGCGATGCCTTCGCTAACGTTTAGACTCATTATTTTTCTTCTTCTTACCAGCAACAAACCGCTTTGATAAAGCGACCCCGCCCCCTATGTTCTATCCTAAACCCACTATCCCCTTTTTCTTCTCAAATATGTAACTCTTCCCCTCCTCTCCCCTCTACCCTCACTTTCAAGTTTGTCCTGTAATGTTATTCATGTTCACATTATACTATTATTACACCTATTTTATTTTAGTCTTCTTATCTTTTAAATTTATTGTTAACCGGCCAGATATTAATTTGATGGTCGGTATATTAAAATTAATAAAACTTGAAACTTGAACTTGAGATAAGGTTTATGTGGGGGTGGAATGAGGCAGGTCCACTTGTCCTCTTTTTTTCATGAACATATCTGGTAACCCTACTCCAGTGAGACTTGGAATGCACTGAAAGGCAATTGGAGTACCAGAATGAGGCTTGGAACATATGGAGAGAGGCAGTTGGAGTGCCAGAATGAGGCTTGGAACATATGGAGAGCGAGGCAGTTGGAGTGCCAGAATGAGGCTTGGAACATATGGAGAGAGGCAGTTGGAATGCTAGAATGAGGCTTGGAATGCCCAGTTAGACCAGCAGACTGAGGATTGGAACTCTCATTCCAAAAACCATGGGAGGCTGTTGAAGCTGGGAGGAAATAGAGGGCTGCAAACATATAAATAATAGCATTGACTCCTACGGATATGGCTGAGAATGGAAGAGATTAATTGTGGGGATAGGATGGATCTTAATGGCAAGTGCCTTTCAGTGCCTTCCATTGGGTAGATACAGGTTATATTCCATTAGGGATGGGCAGGGATCGGTGAAATTTCTGTCCCTGTGCAACTCTCTAATTCAAACCGCTGGCTAGTAAAGTTAGTTCATGCATATCAAAGTCTCTTGTGCCACCCCTAGTCTAGGCCATCACCTAAGTCTTCCTAATGGAAGATCCAGCTCTGCATTAATCCAAGCGTTCTTTCTATATCAGCCTTTTCCATTCCAATAATCAGTGACATTGTTGAAGTCTTGATTGCTAATACGTTTCCATCTCCTCTTTCCTTTTTGGATGCTGACAGAAAATGGAGCATGGGCGATCAAGCACAGGCCGGCCAAGAAAGTGCTGAATCAGCACTTGACCCCGGACGATGTCCATTACCAAGAGATTGTCTTTTACCTGATTATTCAGCGGAAGCCACTCTTTTATATCATCAACATAATTGTACCCTGCATCCTAATCTCCTCCATTGGAGTCCTGACCTACTTCTTACCTGCCAAAGGTAGAGAACGCTCTGTAATTCATCTTTCCTGTTCTCCCAGTCTTGCTTATCAGCACCAGGAATTTATCTCTAGGAATAATTTCCCACCAACCTAAAGCTGATTTCGACCCCTTTTTGATGCTTATATCTGGTCATGTTGACCAGTGTTTCTCAGGCTGGTCCTGGAGTGCACCCTAGCCAGCCTGGTGTTCAGAAGAAGAATAGTGAAATGAATGCTCTGACTCCATTGCATGCAAATCTATCTCATGCATATTCATTAGGGTTATCCTTTAAAGCCAGACTGGTTAGAGCATGCCCTAGGACCAGATATACAAACTTGTTCACATTATGCACTGCACACATGATTGGAGGTGATCTCGTGCATATATACAAGACACCTTCCTCTCAAAGCGTCTGGAGGGAGAGCAGTAGACTAGTGGCATTGAGCAACTGAGGAAGTGGTCAATCAATTGCAATGGAAAAGCTCCAAAATTTGAGAGGAAGTCCCAAAGCTGTGGCACTGAGAGCAGGCTGTGGAGTTCCCCAGGTCCTGCACACCAAGACATGAAAAGCAGGTCTGGATGTGTAGCAGAAACCTGATGGGGAGAATGAGGTGTAGGTGGGTGATGGCCATGGAGAAGAGAGTGAATGTGACCAAAGATGAGATATTGGTAGGGGGGACATTTGTAGGGTTGGTTAGTGGTTGAATGCAGGGTAGAGTATTGCAGGATGGGGGTGGGGGTGAGGTGGTTGCAGGAACATTGGAGGTCAAAGAAGATTTACAGAGGGAGAGGTAATTGAAGTCAAGAGGTGGGGGATGCAGGAGAATGGAAAATGACTGATTGAGGTCAAAAGGAAGGGTTCGCTTGTGGGTTAGAACCTGTGTGCATATATTTATACTCCTGAAACTCTGCTGCAAAAGTCTCACTCATTGGCCATCACTGAGGCAGTATATCTCACTCTTTAGCATAGTCCATGCTTGGCATCTCTGAATATAGACTAAGGAGGGGATTATTGTCTGCTCTAGTTAATTATACAAAAGTCTGATGAAATTGTGCAAATCTCCCTGGACCACAAGGAAAAGGTGCCTTACACTCATGTAGAGAATGACACAGGGACAGAATTTGCCTCCGTGGTTAACTGCAGGAAAGCATCCCCATGTCCTTTAAGAAGAGAGGAAAGAATCAGAATATGAATGGGCCCAGCCACTGACCCTCAAGCCTTGCATTGAAGAATGCTGGTGTAGAAGGACTGAGGTTGAGACAGACACTAAAGAATGACACGGGATGGTTTCTAGCCACTGACCCTCAAGCCTTGCATTGAAGAATGCTGGTGTAGGACTGAGGTTGAGATAGACACTTAAGAATGACACGGGATGGTTTCCAGCCACTGACCCTCAAGCCTTGCATTGAAGAATATTGGTGTAGAACAGTGGTCTCAAACTCGCGGCCCGGGGACCACATGCGGCCCACCAGGTACTGTTTTGAGGCCCTCGGTATATTTATCATAATCACAAAAGTAAAATAAAACAGTTTTCTTGATCATATGTCTCTTTAGCTATAAATGACAATATTATTATTAAGACTTAGCCAAAAGGAAAGATTTATAAACTATAAAGAGTTTTACCTCATGCAAAATTGTCATTTCTTTAATAAGACATTAACTATTTTTTTCTGCGGCCCTTCAAGTACCTACAAATCCCAAATGTGGCCCTGCAAAGGTTTTGAGTTCGAGACCTCTGGTGTAGAAGGACTGAGGTTGAGATAGACGCTAAAGAATGACACAGGTCACAAGGAGCAGCGTGGGATTTGAGCCTGCAGCCTTGGGGTGCTGAGGCTGTAGTTCTAACCACTGCACCCCACACTCCCGACTCTTGCCCCTGGACCACCAGTACCTGTGGCAGGACAATTGATAAGGCTCCCACACACTACTGACCCCCGCTATGCACCTGAAGGTTAAAAAAAATTTAGGTTGGACTTAAAGATAGTTCAAACCCCAGACAAACTGCTGAGTTTTAGAAAACCATCCAGACACCAGGACAGTCCTCTACAAGAGAGCATGTCTGGGTAAATCCGGACATAAGGTAACCCTAAATGTATGTCCCACTGCACGAGATGGATGCAAAAAATGTGTATAATCTGGGAAAGTTTTGCATTGTATTCGTAGAGATGGTTGTAAGATCTTGTTCTAACCATGAGGATTTCCAGGACAGCTTTCTCCCCCATCAAATAAGATCAGAGTGCAGAAAGTAATAATTGTTTTTAAATCCCCCTCATTAGCTGGCGGACAAAAGTGTACCTTCTCCATCAACATCCTCCTGGCCCAGACTGTCTTCCTCATCCTCATTGCAAAGAAAGTTCCGGAAACATCCCAAGCAGTGCCTCTCATCTCAAAGTAAGTAAAGACCAGACCGTGGCTCTCTCCTTAGTATACGGTAAGTGCAGAAGAGCCAGCTTTGGGGACAGAAACAGGCACTTTCCCCAAAAAATAAATCAGGGTAACACAGTTAGAAGATATGGAAATAATTTTTGAGAGAATACTAACCAGGCTAATTTCAGCTACTCTTAGATTTACAGTCTCCTCTGCTTCTAATGAAAAATGGCTGCAGACATGAATGTGGAAACATAGAAGCTGGAAACTTCCATTACAGCGAGGGGTTGCTAGGGTAACATGGAAAAGTCCTCCAACTGCTCTCACCTGGTCAAGACACGCCTCTTTATTTGGGATTCAGGTGGACCCTGCTTCTTTGCTATAACTTGTGGGATGGGCAGCCAACTAGACTCCCGCTGCCTGGGCCACTGAATATTCAGGGAAACTTGAGGGCAGAGTCAAAGCAGAGCCAGGAGTTACCTGGGTACTGCTGAATATCAGCGATACTCGTGTATCTTCCGACAGTCGCCATGTACCTGGATATTCCATGCTGGTTCCTCATAAGTGCTTGCACTGAATATCTGGAATTCGAGGCTCAATTATCAGCCTCCTGAATATCCAGGTGTAGGACAACTTGCCCGGGTATTGGCAACATTCGAACCAGCACTTGGAGTGGAGTTGGTACAGCCTTTTTGCTGGCCTGGCTTTGTTGGACTCGGCCATGGGTGCCCCTGTGTTTTCACTTGTCTTTGACTTCAGGTTGTTGTAGTGGAACTTGCAGCCTCCCTGACTTTGATTCTATCATCATAGATTGGTCTATGCAGCTATTTTTACTAGTGAACCTCCTGTGACTCTGGTTTGATCATCCAGAACCCAAACGGAGAATATTTTTAATTCAGCTGTTCTAGATCTATGGCCAAAAAAATTAGGTGGAGGCTCTATATTTCCTAATGGGTACATAAAACTTACAGTAAATGGTTGCTGTGATAGTCACATTCAAAACAATCATGTCTTGATGAAATTAATAAGAATGTCGATTTGTAGAGCATTTTCCATGCGTAAAGCACTTTTAATACACAAGGAAAATAACTCTTGTTTTATAAGAAATAAATACACATGTACAAGTATGCATACTGCTGGGGAGCATCTTACTGCTTCACTACTTGGGATCTAGTTAGGTGCTTGGGACCTGGGTTGGCCACTGTTGGAAACAGGATACTGGGCTTGATGGACCTTCGGTCTGTCCCAATATGGTTATGTTTTTATGTGAGCCAAGTAGAGGACAATCAAGCTATTGTGACATCACTGCTGAGGTTGGCTCTTAGGCATTGGTGGAATGAGGCATTATGAAATCACAATCTCAGCTCTGGAATGTTGCTACTCTTTGGGGTTCTGGCAGGTATTGGGACCTGGGTTGGCCACTGTTGGAAACAGGATACTGGGATTGATGGACCTTCAGCCTGTCCCAGTACAGCAATTCTTATGTTCTTATTTGAGCCAAGTAGAGGGCAATCAAGCTATTGTGACATCACTGATGAGGCTGGCTCTTATTGGTGGAATGAGGCATTATGATATCACAATCTGAGCTCTGGAATGTTGCTACTCTTTGGATTTCTGCCAAGTACTTGGGACCTGGGTTGGCCACTGTTGGAAACAGGATGCTGGACTTGATGGACCTTCGGTCTATCCCAGTATTGCAGCTCTTATGTTCTTAAGATTGTAGAGAGGAAGACAAGAAAGACTGGATAAGGTGGCCACACTTTTTTTTTTTTAACGACTGCTAGCTAGGATAGAGCCTTATCATTGTGGCAGAGAGAACTAGGTAGACTGGAAGGGCCCCTGGTCATTTTCTATGTAACTGTGTAAGATAGGCTGTTTAATACTATAGGATATCCACCTTGACATTATTGTATGCTTAGCCTAGATACAGTTGTCAAGATGAGGAGCAAGATGACGAGAGACTGAGCAGGTGATCAAAGTCAGAGAAAACAGAACACCAGGATGGTACAGGCAAGTTTATTGATGAAGCATTCTTAGACACAAGACTCGATGTTGTCATGGCTGCATTGATCTTTTATTCCAAAATGGTTTCATCAACAAACTTACCTTTATCACATCTCCTGTGACTTGTCGTCGATGGCTTTGATCACCTTTGGCGCAACCATCCTCTCTTGCTTCTCTGGGTAGGGTCTACAGGAGGCAACTGGGCAAAGTCATGGACCAAGAGGTCTTTATCTGTCAGCCAAGTCTATGTTATCATGCTATTGTGATATTATGAACTCTTTTCTTCATTCAGGTACATAACGTTTCTTATCATAGTGACAATAGTCATAGTTGGAAGTGCTGTTGTTGTTTTAAACATATCCCTGCGCACTCCGAACACACACTCCATGTCAAGTATGGTCAAAAAGGTAGGTGAATAAAAAGAACCTTCTGCGGTGTTACTCAGTTTACAAAGCTAATGTATGGCTAACAATTCTACAGCTGTATTTAAGTCCTGGTGCCTACAGGCAGAAGAATGTTGGGGGGAAAGGGAAGATTCCCTCTAAAACTTGAGAGGGGTTATAGGGGATCCCCTTCAGAGCGATCAGTAGTGCAAGACTACTGCTAAAGGTTGCTGAGAACATTGATGTATTAATTTTTAAATTGTTATTCACCTAGGGCAGGGGTAGGCAATTCCGGTCCTTGAGAGCTGGAGCCAGGTCAGGTTTTCAGGATATCCACAATGAATATGTATGAGATGGATTTGCATGCACTGCCTCCTTGAGATGCAAATCTATCTCATGCATATTTATTGTGGATATCCTGAAAACCTGACCTGGCTCCAGCTCTCGAGGACCGGAATTGCCTACCCTTGATCCACCTAGAATCTGATTGGAAATTAGAGTAGGTTATAAATGTTGGCTAAAATATAGATTTTGCTGCTTCCATCTGGGCCTGCTTAACTTAGCTGTGCCCTGGGTTTGTATTTATTTTTTTACTTCCTGGACCATGCCCTCCTGGCTCCTCCCCTCCTATGTCACTTCCCTTTTGGGCAGGGCTATGGGTTTTAAGGTGGCTATTAATGCTGTGACTGGTTGTCCTTAAGAAGAGATGCCAGTGCTTTATAGACTCACAGTGGGTTATGTAAGTGCCCCTGAATATTGGCAGCTAGGCAGACACAGGTAGTTTAAATGGACAGGAGGCTATTAAAATCACTTTGAATTTTGACCCCTCAGTCTTTAAAGAAATATTAATGCAGCAATTGCCTATGAGTCAGAAAGAGAGATTTGAGGAGGAAGAAATTTTAAAAAGTGATCTAACATCCAAGACAAGCAGTTTGGTTGTTTTTTCTTTTTTGGGGGGGAAAGAGGGGTTTGAATCACAGTAGAATAGTTGGGAAGTGTGCAGGACAGGGTCTCCGGGGCAGGTCGTGCTCCAGTAAACCTGTAATTTGATGAACCCATATTCCAGACTTAGGCCATTTCATTCAGAAAACAGACAAAGCGATGGATCCCCTAGAACTTTCTCACCTTCCTCTTTTTTTCTTTGCATCCTTCGCTCTGCTTTTGTCTCATTTGTGCACCGAGGAGTCCCTCAACTACACAAATGTAGCAACTGCCCCACAGAACCAGAGCCTCCCCGATAATCAGCCCACAGCGGTTAGTGAAATCAACCTGGATATTCAACATCACTGCTACTACTATTTTTCACTTCTATAGCGCTATCAGATGCATTAAACCACCAGGGCAAAAAGAGGTGGATCTATACACACTGCTTGGTTAGGGAATTACAGAGGGAATGACAAACGGATATGGGTGGGCTGGAGTTCCGACTTAAAAGTAGCTTCAAAAAAGTGGGCTTTCAGCATGGATTTGGACACTGCCGGGGACGGAGCCTGACACGCCAAGCCAGGCAGTTTGTTCCAGGCAGCAAAGTAGAAGGGATGGGGTGGCAAGTTGGCAGTAGAGGAGAAGGGTACAGATAAGAGAGACTTACCCGATGAATGGGGTTCCTGGGAAGAAGTATAGGGAGGGGGAGTGTGTGGCACGGTGGTTAGGGTTCACGCCCACACTGCTCCTTGTGACCCTGAGCAAGTCACTTAAGCCCTACATTGCCCCAGGTACATTGAGAGCCCACCGGGACAGACAGGGAAAAATTCATGTAAACCATTTTGAGCTCCCCTGGGAGAACAATTGAACAAATTAGTAAGAGAGCTGCAGGTCAATAAGAGAAGTTTGCCCTGTTTGCAGAAATGAGCCCCCAACGAAGTGAGTTGAGGAGATGGGTAATGTGTGCATAATTAGCTAGAAAGAAACGTGAAAATTTTCTTCCTAATTCCCTTCTCTGACTCTTTGGCGCTTCATCATGAAACTAGTCAAATTTGCTGTTTTCTCTTAAAACAATGTGATTCTAAGAAATAAAGGAAACCCACATTCTCTGCTCTGTTTGCTGACCCTGCAGGTGTTCCTGAAGCTGATCCCTCGGGCCCTGGGCATGCACCTGCGTCACGAGACAGTGCCCACATGGCCGGAGCCCCTCATCCGCCGAAGAAGCTCACTGGGTCTGATGGTGAAGGCCGAGGAATATATCATGCGTCAGGCACGCACCGAACTCATGTTCCAGAAACAGAAGGAGCGGGACGGGCTGATGAAAGACATTCTGCAAAAGATAGGTGAGCTATTTCCTCAGGGACAGTTTTTCTGATATTGTGATAGATCGGAGGTCGTCATCCTTTGAACGCTTACATACACACACCTCAGATTCATTTTGCTTTCCATGAGTTCCAGGAGCTGTCTTTGCAGAAGGGAAATCTTTCATCCTGCTCTCTGTCTGACTCAGGAGTGCTGACACCACCGCTGGGGTTCTTATATGGTGTAACATGCCTCTTGCTTTCTGTTTTCATGACCATCCCGTTCATCTGTGCATCCAGCAATGTGGAGCCTCCAATGGACGACCGTCTCAGAGCCGACTCTTTTCTCCTGTAGGCTGAATTTATTAACAAAGGAAGGGAGTGGGTCAGTTTCTATAAAGTGTCAAATACAGGCATAAGAATCCATGCGCTATTCTTTACAGCCGTGTGAAACATAACATGACATAGCTTGTAACACACGAGGGCATGGGCAGGGGTGGAATTTAGGAAGGGCAAGGGCATGTCTACAACTTATGCACATAATTATAACTTATACATGCAGCTTGCCACACTTAGATACCGCCACATACAACTGCCACTGGTCTGGTGTAAATGGGGTTACGCCAGTATCCTAGAACTGCATTTTGGCAGAGTCATTATAGATTTGGCACACCTAACTGGAGACACCGAGTTGTAGACTGAACCAGCTCTTCCTGAGCCCGACTTAGACACCCGTGGGCTCTTTTCGAATACCAAATCCCTCCTTTATCTCAGTCATAGGAGCTAAGTTTTTACAATGACTGGAGCCGCTAGAGCCAATGGAAATGATCTCTCCCCAGACACATATGGAGGGGGGTCAAGTACCCCCAGAGCTGGCTCCTTTGCGCTCACATGTGCTTTTCTGAATCCCATCTGTGGCTATTTTCTAGGAAAAATAAAACTGGGTCGGGGTCTGTGGGGCTTTCACCCTCTAGTTTAGCTTGCAAGTAGACAGTGACATGGGGACAAATTTTCCCTGTCCCCGCAGGAACTCATTTTCCCATCCCATCCTGGCAAATTCTTTTCCTGTCCCTGCCCCATTTCTGCATGCTCCGCCCTCATCTTCACAAGCCTCAAACGCTTTAAAATCCTAAGTAGCAACATTCTAGAGCTGAGCTTGTGATGTCATAATGCCTCATTCCACCAATGCCTAAGCTCCGTCCTCATCTGCACAAGCCTCAAACACTTTAAAATACTAAGTAGCAACATTCTAGAGCTCAGATTGTGATGTCATAATGCCTCATTCCACCAATGCCTAAGCTCCGTCCTCATCGGCACAAGCCTCAAACACTTAAAAATCCTAAGTGTTCAAGACTTGTGTGGTTAAGACAGAGCTGACAGGAATGGGGCAGGGGCAAGGACAGCGATAAAACTCATGGGGACAGGGAAACTGAGTTCCTGCGGGGACTGCGACAAATCTGTCCCCAAGCTGAGAAAGGATCTGAGTTAGCAATCTGGGATGAGGTGGTAGAAGATCAACACTGAATCCGACCCAACGAGGGAGTTGATGAACCGCAGTGAATTAGACTTATGGTGTATGGGCAGCTTCTTAGTCACAGGGGGAGATAAACAGGGCAGAGCTCTGGGCCTACATATCACAGGGACCCCCAAGCTTGCCTCAAGTTGAAGGAGGCATAGGCCGCAGGTGGATTTGGGGTTCCCTCCCCAGTGTCTGCTCTGGGGCCCTGAATAACTAACACCAGCCCTGCTTAGACTAAAGAAGTCAAGTCCCAGCACTGCAATTTACTTTAGGCAACACATTTGATCTATTTATGACCAAATTCATCCAGTTGTAATTGAGTATGAATAAATTTCTCCCTGTCATGCCAGTTGGGCTTCAATTACTCTGCTAGTCGTGTGCAGTTCTCCTAAGGTAACTTCATGGAAGTTTCCGAGTATACCAAACACTTTGGGATCCTGCAAATTCTGTTGTTATTGCCAATCTTTCTGACATCCCATCACCCTGTGTAGGATTAGGGCTACAGAACGGCCAGAGCCAGGAGCTGTACTGCAGCCTCGTGCATGCAGCCCCAGAGATTCGTACCTGCGTGGAGGCCTGCAATTACATCGCCAAGGCCAAGCAAGAGCAAAGCGAGTTTGACAAGGTGAGTTTCTTGCAGGTGACGATGGGGTAGCGTGCCAGGACTACAGAGCAGCTGCTTCTGGTCTTCTGTGGCAGGAGGCATCAGGCTCACTTCTTCCTTCTTGCCTTCTCTTGGCTTCTAGGCTAAACAGGCTGCCAAGGGTTACCCACACTCAATTTCCCACGGACTGTACATCCCTACAGACCAGCAGCAGGAGACATGTTTAATCTGATAACATCTCTTGCTGTCTCAGGGCCAAATCTCACAATAACAGCTGCAAAAATTTGGTATCACGGATGCAGGAGAAGACATCGGGTTAAATGCATTTCCTGCTGTTAGCCAGTAGTGATGCACAGTAGGAAGGGGATAGAGTGTGTGTGACCTCATGGTTGGCCTGTTCATGCAGGGAGAATAGGGAATGTGGAAAGAACTTGGGAAGGAGGAAAATTACATTTGGAGGGAGGAAGGGTGTGAGAATGAAAGAGCATTAGGAAGGAAGTGCCTCCTTAGAGGGAGTGAAAGGGGTTAAAAAGCCTTGGAAGAGAGAGGGAGTAGGAGAGGAATAGCCTAATAGTTACTGCAGCAGTCCGAAATCCTGAGGAACTGGGTTTGATTCCCCCTGCAGCACCTTGTGACCCCTCCATTGCCTCAGGTACAAAAACCTTAGACTGAGAGCCCACTAGGGACCCAGCATCACCCCTTTCTTCCTGCCGTGTGGAGCATTTCCCATCTCTATGTCCCTATTCTTGCCCTGTGCAACATAACTCTTCTCCCTCTCTCTTCCTTCCCTCCCCCTCCCCCCCAGGGGTCCAGCATGAGTTCCTCTCTCTTTCCTTACTCCTGATCTGTCTCCCCTTTGCAAGTCCCTTTTCCTTCTTTCCCCATAGGTCCTAGCATCTCCTCCTTCTTCTTCCCAATTCATCTTGGCAGCTCTGTTGACATCTCTTCCTCTCCCCACCTCCATCACCATCGCAGCATCCTTTCCTTTCTCCTCCCCCATGTGCAGCATTTCCCCCTCTCCCTTTCTTTCTATCTATGTACAGCTTTTACTTCCTTTCTCTTCCCTTCTATTCATTTGCAACTTCTTCTCTCCTCCCCCTCCCCCCCAGGTTCACAGCTCTTCTTATCTCCCTCTGTTCCCCTCCCCAGGCCCTACAAACCTGCCATGTTCACTTGCACTGCAGGCAGCAATTACAGCAGGTTCCCTTGAGCCACTCCAAGGCTTTCCCTCTGCTGAGTTCGGCCCGTGCAGCAACAGGGAATGGCTACAGAGGGAAGGACCCTGGAGTTGGCCAGAGAGAGCCTTTGTAATCACTGGCTGCAGTGCCAGGTTTGTAGGGCTTATGGGTGGGGGGTGGGGAACAGAGGTTAGATAGGAAGGCAACGCTGGACCTACAGGAGGAAAGGGGAGATAGAGGGACTGGTGGAGAAGTGTATGGTGAAGAGAGCAGGGAGGGAGAGAGTCAATGTGTGACATCAGGCCCCTTAAGCATGGGAGTTGGAGAAGGGGCCCAAATACATGCGTCACACACTGTCTGAGCCACGCCTACTTCAAACTGTTTTTCTGACTTGTCTCTGTATCATTGCTTTTGCAGGAAAATGAGGAGTGGATCCTGGTGGGCCGAGTTATCGACCGGGTCTGCTTCTTGGTTATATCCTTTGTCTTAATCTTTGTGACCACTGGTACCTTTGTGGCAGCTCACTTTAACCAGGCACCGCTATACCCTTTCCTAGGAGATCCCAAGAAGTACCTGCCATAGTCTGTGGCAACACAGTAAGCCCAGCATTTGGGTAGCAGAGCAGGTCACTCCCTCACAGCCTAAAATAAGAGAGCCAGAAATGGGATTTATTTCATTCAACTTGTTTTCCACCTGTTCAAGAAGACTGAAGACACAGTACAGATAATCAAAGTTTAATGAGTCCACAAAAAGTAGCAATCATATTACATTAATTGTTAAGGTTAGTCTTGGGATAGTTTGGGGCCTAGAGGCTATAGGGAAGTTAGGTTAAACCTGGGCTTTGTTAGACCAAGCTTGAACTGTATTTTTTTAAAGAGAATTAAGATGTCAGCATTATTGATCCAAGCTGGTGTATTGAAAAACATTGCAACATGGAATTGGAGGAGAATGTGGCGCCGTGGTTAAAGCTCCAGCCTCAGCCCCCTGAGGTTGTGGCTTCAAACCCCACACTGCTCCTTGTGACCCTGGGCAAGTCACTTAATCCCCCCAATGCCCCAGGTACATTAGGTAGATTGTGAGCGGGAAAAATGCTTGAGGACCTGAATAAATGAATGTAATCCGTTCTGAGCTCCCTGGGGAGAAGGGTATCGAAAATTGAAGAAAGAAAGAAATATTCTAGATGAGATCATGGGACAGAAGAACGGCAGTGGAAGGCCTGGGACATGAAGGTGGTCAGAGGGCAGGGCTTAGGTTGACCTGGTCTTTACATCATAGGACCAATTCCCATGACTTAATCCTCATCAAGCTGGACCAATGATGGATTACTTCCATGTCAACAGCCAATAACAGGACTTACCATTAATGGCTATGGAGACAAATCCTATATAGCAATGGATTTCCTGGACATGAAGAAGGAGGAGGAGAATGAGACTGTGAGGGAGGACTGGTGGCTTCCAGCCCTGCAGAGGGACTGCAAAGATATGCCAGGAAGGGGGAGGAATGACAATCTCTTTCCTGGCCATAGATGAGAAATGCGGCTACAGTGAAATTCTGTTTTAAATAAGACTCTTTTTAGAGCACTACTAGTCTGAAAGCAACTAGCAAAGTTCAAGTTCATTCCCTAAAAAAGGGTAGGCTAGAGTAAATACATAGTACCGACTGTGTGGAAACATTAAACATAACATCTTACTGAGACGCAGATTTTAAGTCTATATATTTCTTTAATCTGACCTTAAGATTGTTGATTTGAGATAAATAAAGCCAATTTTAAATCCCAAGCACTTCTCGTATATAAAATATAAAGCATAGCACTGAGAAGGTCTAAACAAATCCCGTTACAATTTGTGGAGAATGCGGGTTACACAAGAAACGTCAGATTTGCAGGTTGAAAATGAGCATTTGAAGAATGAAGCTTGTAAGAATGTCATTCATGAGGAACATGGACCAACAAATTGGTAACCAAGGTAAGAACCATTTTTTTTTTACTGGAGATGACAGTAGAGAAAATGCTGAGCATGTTCACAAGGCAATAGAAGGAAGGTGGGGAAAACATTTCAGCATACAGGAGAGTTTTTTTCAGCCTTACATGGGATGATAGATTCAGAAGATCTAACAGGGGGAGATAGAAAAGCTCCTTAGGCTTAATGTTCCAGAAACACTAACGGCCTCTTTAACAAAGCCGCATGGCAACAGCCCCGAAGCCCTTTAAATCTCTATGGGCTTCGGGGCCATTAGCACGGCTTTATAAAAGAGGCCGTAAGATAGCAAGTTTTGAGAGCTATAGATGTTTCTTCACATTATGAGGTCCTGGATATTACTTCATTACATATTCCAACATGGTGGGGAATTAGGCTTACATAATTGTAGGTTTCAAGCTTTGATGTTCAAAAGATCCAGAACGATATCTGAAATCTGCTGTAATATGGCATTTATTAGAAGGTGATTTAACTCCAAATATTTGCAGGAGATGAAACCCAAATTCAAGACCTGACCCGGTGCTTGCAGACCGTTTGGAAAAACTGGAAGGGATGAATTCTGGTGTGATATTGCCAGAGGATTCTAGCCAGAGATCGCCAGTATGTTGTTACCGTGGGTAGGTCATGAAATGGAAACCTATGGACAGTTATGGAAGAAGGTTTAAACAGATATCATTGTGACAAAGTCAAAAAGAGAAGCTAAAAATAACCTTAATATTATATACTATCTTTATCTTTTATTGACATTTGATATAATGCCACCTGGCCCCAAAAGGCTTTGAAGCGCTTTCCATTAAAACATATTAAAAGCCAATATTTTACAGAAAAATTGTAATACATACACCAATAATCATAAAAAGAAATGATAAAGTCTCAGCTCCTTCCTACATACTGTAATATATGCAGCGTCAGGTTGGACTTGGCATTTAACATTCACCCTCTCTCCGTAATATAGATTGCTCCCTCTTTTTCTGCTCTCCACAATCTGAATTCCTCACTCCAGAGTCAAAGCTTACACAGCAATAAGGAAATCATTTTGGTTTAGACACGAGAGTCCCTGAAAGCACAGATCAGACAAAACATTCCCCCCCCCCTTCCATCCCCTTCCTCAACATTAGATAAAAATAATCCCCTCCCCCATTCCCTGTTGGCAGAAGTGGCACAAGCCAATGAGAGGAGAATTCACACTGCCACCCAAGCTAACCTGGGACTGAAATCCTTGAAAGCTGGGCTCAATTCCCACTACTACAGCGCCTTGGCACTCTGGACAAGTCACTTAACCCACAACTGCTCCAAGGAAACAAACAAACCCAAAACAGATTGTAGTCCCACCAGGGACAGAAAAAAGCACTATATATCCTGCCATACTCATTCTATAAGTAGTGGTGGTACTCCATGGCCACTCCTGCCCCTTCAGAACTCCTCACAGCTGAATCAAGACAGTGACCCTTTGAGAAAGGAAGTGCCTGACACCTGATGCCCTCCGAAATCTATTTGTGGCAGGAAGATTACTCCCATTTTGGACACTTGTATTAATTCATATATCACACACACAAACAACAAAAATTGGAAGACACTGGAAAAATTATTGGCATCAAAGCCCAAACAAAACAGTGTAAAAATAATGCTGGGTTTTACTAAATGGCACTAGAGGTTTTTGGCACAAGACGATGAGGTAAATGCTTTGACACTCATAGAAATTCTATGACCATCGGAGCATTTACCTCAAAACCTCCAGCGCTGTTTAGTACAAGGAGCCCTAAATGATTAATATGTGAATATTAGTGCAAAAATATAATTGATTCATAATTGACGCTGTTTGGTTTGTCAGTGTGTCAGGGTGAGCAAGAGCCAGCCTTAGCATCTCACTGAAGAAGGCGGGGCTGAGACAGGCAGCGCCAGCGTCTTTTGGCACGAACTGCATACTTGCTGAGAAAATGCCCCTTTTCCGACTCAGAGGCGAAGCCATCAGTGTAGGCTACCATTAAGTCAAGTTATTTAACTGGTCACCCAGGTCTCATTAGTCTAGTAACCAGGTCATCTCAAAGTAGCCTAGGTTGATGTCTTCCCCCTGAACTGGAACCAGCCTTTGTTGGACTACAGCGCTATCGGGCTTCTTTTTCGACCACCCAGGAGTCCCCCACCCACCTTTTTTTTTTTTACAACCCCTTCCCAATTCAGCTAAGCCCCTTCATAGACACCAGATGTCACCAGATTGCCCCCCTCCCAAACACACACCACCACCACACCCTGCCACAGACAGTGAATGGTGCCTCTGGAGAAACACTGGTTGACTTTGGGAGCAGCGTCCAGATCTCTAATCAGTGGTGGTTCCTCCCATAAGGCAGTGTGCAATACTGTCCCTTCAAATTCTTAAAAGAGGAGCTTAAATTGTGAGTCCTTCGTGCTTCATTTCCTCCCCTGTGTGTCGGTCTCGATGTCTGACTTCAAGCAGGTGATTTCATGCTCTTCGGAACCCCTCTATGTCCACTTGCTTTGATGCTAATTCTTCATGCCATCGCACTGACACCGCACCATGACAGCAGATGGAATTCAGGACAAAGGAGAAACAGGGGGAAAGTGAGCAGATTGCTTAACGGGGCAAATGATTGACAGCTCTGACGGTGGTCTTTTGTCAAAGAAATAAGTGGCTTGTCGTACATGGCAACAAGCTCAGTATGCTAATAGAAGAACAAACCTGGAACTAGACTGACTGGCAAACCCATTCCACATAAGAAAAAGGTGATCCAAAGTAGCCCAGTACTTCTCGTTGATTTCTTATCACAGTGAAAACATAGATGAATAAATCTTATCGATGCAAGCTGGGCTTAGCATTCCCTACTGAGAGTGTCCTTCCTCCTCTAACATAGCAACCAGGCAGTCACTATACAGTATATTGAAGGAGGGGGGAGAGGAGAAATTAAAAAACTACAGGATGCTTCACTAAAGTGGGATTTAAAAAAAAGGAATAATTAACAGATCAGCATAACAGTGGGTGACGGTGGCCAAAAAAGGCATTACAGTATTAGGAAATGAAGGGTAAATAAGATCAAGAATATTATAATGCCTCAGTATCGCTTCATGGTGTGACTTCACCTTGAGTATTGCTTTTGGTTGCCATATCTCAAAAAAGATTTACTGGAATTAGAAAAAGTTTAAAGAAGACTAACCAAAATGATTAAGGGGATGGAGCTAAGGCTAAGACTCTGCACCTGCATTGTGAGGTCATAGAGCATTATGGTTATAGAAACATGATGTCAGATAAAGGCCAAATGGTCCATCTGCAGCATCCATTCTCTCCTCCTCACCCTATTGGCTAAGGCTCTTAACATTTGCATCTCCTCTTCCTATAGGCTAAGGCTCTTTACACCTGCATTCTGATGTCATAGAGCATTCTGGTTATAGGCTAAGTAAGGCTCGTAACACTTGCATTGTGAGGTCATAGAATTTTATGATTATAGAAACATAGAAACATGATGGCAGATAAAGGACAAATGGCCCATTCACAGCATCCACTATCTCCTCCTCTCCCTATTGGCTAAGGCTCTTAACATTTGCATCTCCTCTTCCTATAGGCTAAGGCTCTTTACACCTGCATTGTGAGGTCATAGAGCATTAAGGTTATAGAAACATGACAGCAGATAAAGGCCAAATGGCCCAACCACAGCATCCATTCTCTCCTCCTCACTCTATTGGCTAAGGCTTTTAACATTTGCATCTCCTCTTCCTATAGGCTGGCTCTTAACTCTTGCATTGTGAGGTCATAGAGCATTAAGGTTATAGAAACATGACAGCAGATAAAGGCCAAATGGTCCATCCACAGCATCCTAACAGATCCCATGTGTCTGTCCCCATCTCTGCAGGGCTCACCATTTAAAATAACAGAGATGCAGTGGCACGATGGACCACTGGTCTAACCCAGCAGCGGCAATTCTTATGTTCAATCCAATCCAATCGTTATTTATATAGCGCCAACACCTCACAAAGTTCACAGCGGTCTCCAATCTGAACTTGGGTGCCCTGGATTAAAGTAGATCACACTGACCGCTCAGTCCCTCTGCTCTGCAGGGACATCAGTGGAGCTGTTTTTGTACAAATGATGTCCCTAGTTTTCTGCCATTGGACGTTTCATTGTGGACAGTCTCATGTTGAACAGGAAGCCCCCATGCTGTGGCGTAGCGAGTGCGACTGGTGCCCCTCCCCTGCCCTCTTCTTCACCTCCCACTGCTTTCCGTGCTGCGTGCGCTCCCCTCTTCCCTTCCCCGGTACCTCTTTAATTTTCCTGGCCAAAAAATGATGGGCCCCGGGTGTCACACAAGCCAGGTATGCCACTGTCTGAAATACTTGCTGTATCTCTGACATACTTCCGGATATAACTACCTACTCTCGGCTTATTAATGTAATTGAAAGTATTTTCTGTAACATCACTGTCTGTGTACAGTCTCTTCCTCTGTAAACCACTCTGAACTGCTTATGGTATTGAAGTATACAAAATAAAGTTATTATTATTACGCTATTGCTCCCATATCTTTCTTGTTCAATAAAAGCTATGAAATGGACAGGCTTTCTTTTTTGGGATGTTATGCCCCTCCTCCTGAGGTCTGCACAGTGGTTTACCCAGGCAGTTGATTTAGGGTGGGCCTGAGCCCAAAGTGGGTGGGCCCAAAATTCCATCTCTGCTGTCACTCTGCTTGCCCCTCAGTGCTCCCCAAAACTAAAAATGGAAACACCTGAGCATGCACATACACTGAGAATGTTGGGGTGGGGGGGGGGGGGAACAAGGCAACTTGGGGATACTGCTGCCAGCCTCCAGGGTTGTAAATGTTCCAGCTAGGAGGACGTCTTTAGCTAGTGGGGCTTGGGAATCCTTGCCAGACACACCAAACTTTGGGTGGACATGAGTCCAAAATGCTCCTCCTCCTTTCCCGGGCTATGCCACTGGTTTCTTAATGGTCAAGCATTCAACCACTAGCTTTCTTACATAGGGATGTTTGGACCGATATCTTACTTTGATGAACACACGGATTTATTAGTTAGAAAATGTTTCTCGGTACTATGGAAACTCAGAACCATTAGAAAATATTTTGATGCAGTATCATTCTGTTTGCTGGTTCAATCTTCCATCTTAAGCATGCTTGACTATTGTAACCTCATTTATTTGGGAACTCTTATGAAAACTCTTCAAAATTCCACAAATTTTTGGTTTGAAAAAATAGGAACATATAAGTCCCTATTATCAAAAATTACACTGGCTGCCGCTGGAAGCAAGAGTTTTGTTTAAATTTTCTTGTCTTTGTTTTAAATTAATATTTGGTCTGGCCCCTGCATATTTGATCTCTCATTTTATTTTGGATTGATCTAACAGGCCTACACGTAGAATTGATATGTTCACTTATCCTGTTGATATAAAAGATTCTTGGATAGAACTCTTGCTTTCCAGGCAGGTAAATTGAACGATTGGCTGGGTAATATTATTATGCATTCCTCATCCTACTTTAGTTTTAGAAAATCAGTAAAAACGAAATTGTTTAATTGATTTGTAACCTAAGGATTCATTCTTTTACTTCTTTTTATCCTGTATGTATGTTTTTCTGATGATTTTATATTGTGCTTTTTCTCTGATTGTCCAGCACTTTTTATTGTAAACCGCCTCGAACTATAATGGCTTTGGCGGTATATAAGAATAAAATGATTATTACCTTGCCTCTCTGGGAAATCTGCTGCAAAGTCTAAAGCATAAGGGTCCCACGACAACAAGAGGGCATCCGTTGAAAATCAGGGGCGGGAAACTACGAGGTGACACCAGGAAATTCTTTTTCACTGAAAGAGTGGTTGATCGCTGGAATAGTCTTCCACTACAGGTGATTGAGGCCAGCAGCGTGCCTGATTTTAAGGCCAAATGGGATCGGCACATGGGATCTATTCACAGGGCAAAGGTAGGGGAGGGACATTAAGGTGGGCAGACTAGATGGGCCGTGGGCCCTTATCTGACGTCTATTTCTATGTTTCTATGTTTCTAAAAGTTCTACATTTATGCGGCTGACAGTACTATAGTTATCCCGTTAACCTGTCTGTCTCCTGAGTTTATAAATTCATTAGTGACCATTTTAAGTCAGATCGAACTCTGGATGACCGCTTTTAAATTGAAACTAAATGCTGAAAAAACTAAATTCTTTCTAGCAACTCCCAATGATAAGATCAAAGAAACAATGATTCATGTGAATGGTTTGGACTACAATATAGAACTATCCATAAAAATACTGGGTGTGACTCTGGACAAACATCTCACATTGGAACAACACACTGATTTATTGTTTAAGAAATGTATTTCAGTGCTTTGGAAGCTTTGCACCATTAAGAAATATTTTGATGAAACTTCTTTTCATGTTTTGGTACAGTCTTCAATTTTAAGTATTCTTGATTACTGCAATATTATATATTTAGGTGCTTACAAGAAAATTCTCAAAAAATTGAGGGTGATTCAGAATACTACTGTTCGCCTCATTTTTGGTTTAAAAAAATGGGAGCACATCACTCCTTTTTATCAGAAACTTCATTGGTTACCGATAGAGTCTAGAATTTTGTTTAAATTCTCTTGTATTTGTTATAAATCAGTTTTTGGTATGTCACCTGGGTATCTTGTTCCTCACTTTTCTTTGAATCACTCATAACAAGAACACACGCGGAGTGCACCTGTTTACATATCCCCCTAGAAAATCTTCTCGTTACAAGAAGTTCCATAAGAACATAAGCAATGCCTCTGCTGGGTCAGACCTGAGGTCCATCATGCCCAGCAGTCCGCTCACGCGGCGGCCCAACAGGTCCAGGACCTGTGCAGTAATCCTCTATTTATACCCCTCTATCCCCTTTTCCAGCAGGAAATTGTCCAATCCTTTCTTAAACCCCTGTACTGTACTCTGCCCTATTACTCCCTCTGGAAGCGCATTCCTTGAGAGAACTCTCTCGTTTCAGGCTGCTAAATTGAATGTATGGCTTGGAAAACTGATGTTAGAGGTTTCTTCTTATCTTGATTTCGGAAAACCGTTAGACACAACTATTTGATAGGTTGGTATCTTTAATGCATCCTGTTTTAACTCTATCGAGTTTTTTCTTATTTTTGTCTGCATTCTATGTATTAGCTCTACTTTTTGTGAACCGCCTTGAACTTTCCCGGTATGGCGGTATACAAGAATAAATTATTATTATTATAGCTAAACCCATTTTAAATGCATCTTGATCCATTCATTTTCTTTAAAAGCGGTTTCCAATGTGTCGCTGCTCTTGTGGTTCATTTCTGAGCACGCATTTGCTCGTCTGCTTCGAAGTGTACAGACCTAGGAATCAACACACATAACAATCCGTTTGCATGCTTTAAACAAAGTCACTGTGTGTGTACAATGTGCACCTAACAGCCTCACATTTCAAACTGAAGAAAAAGCCCAGATACTGGGAAAAAAGATCACTCGAAAAAGCATGATTTGAATTTGGGGTTAATTCTATAAACCGCACCTAAAAGAAGACGCTGGCCGCATGTCAGTCACACGTAGGCACCGTTTACAGAATCGCGGCTAGTGGCACCTATGTAAAAACAGGTGCCACTAGCCGCGATTCTGTAAACGGTGCCTACGTGTGACTGACATGCGGCCAGCGTCTTCTTTTAGGTGCGGTTTATAGAATGTAGGCGAGGGTTTTAAAGACCTAAGTTTATGGAGAATTGCGCTAAGCAGCGCGTAACTCACGCTCTGTCCTTAGAAGCGCCCACTGTGGCTGTGAAATGGATTGGGATTAAGTGCATTGAGATAAGCGCCTTTTGCACAATCAAAATTTTTTTTACCAGTTATTGAGGCTATTAAGGGTATTTTGCCAATTAAGTTAGTCGCCCTAAATAGAATCAGCCCCTTATGCGTTTCCATTTTGTTTCCCAACTTATTTCTGTGCGTTAGTCATTAGTGGTCTCTTGCACCCTTTCCCTTTCTCGCTGTCTGTCTCATGGCCTCTCGCTCTCTTGCTCAGTTGCTGGGCACAGGGAATGTCTTCAGATAAAGAGCTTTCTAATCCATTGCGGCATCTGGCTAACATTTCTCTTCATCCCCTTGCTGACCTCTGCCCTCTTGCAGAGCGACACTCTTTGCCTTCCATGATGCTATTCACCCTGGACAATAGGGGAGCATCCAGGTGGTTGGGATGGAAACACCAGCGGGAGGGGCGTAGGCGGAGAGGGAAGAGGGGGAGTATAGAAATGTGTCAATACACCAGTGAGAGCCTGCAGAAGTAGGAGATTGAAAGTCCTGGTCCACAGATGCCTTAAGAAATATCTTCAGGTATTCTTTAAATCTTTTCTTGTTAATGGTAACTTGCAAAAGTCAATGAGATTAATGACAGATGTATTTTTATTTGCATACTGATGACCCAAATTTCAAGAGGGATAATCCAATCCAGTGTCTACCAAAAATTTACTGACTGTGAGGTCGAAGAAGTTTAATCTTCCTACCTGACTGCTTGCTAGCTACTCACGATGTCTGTGCTTTGCTCCCAGCCTTCTCCGTTTGGTCACCTGAGACGAGAGAAGCATATTGAAGCCCTTTTTCAGTCATGTAAGGAGAAAGGCAAACAGCCTGAGTCTCTGGAAGCCCTGCAGGGAAAATGTCCTTACCACGCTGACACCACAAGCTTAGGTCCCTCTAAGCAAGTGTCTGAGCTGAAAGGTTCTCAGAAGATTATAAAGTTAATTCAGTCTGAGGTACCCAAGCACCTCCACGAGAGAGAGGAAGAGGCATGTTCCCCCAAAAGATGCACTCACTCTGATAAGAAATGTAATGGGTTGAGGGTGTGGGAGGCTCTTTCTACCACCCCTCCAACTCTGGGATGTGCAGGACAGATGAGCAGAACATGTGACTCAACAAAGCATGGAAAACTGCTCCCTGAGTTGGAATATGTGTCCCAGGGTCTTCAGCTGCTGGCTGGTGTGGACCGACTCTGCATCACCTCCAATGCTCTGCAACAAGGTATAGCCCATTGTCTAAGTTCTCCTTTTCTATATACTTTGTCACTTTGTAACTAGGGTCCTATTCCTCCACTTTTGGGAGAAGAGGCAAGGGCCACTTTACATCTGCTGATCAGCCAAAGTCACATGGCAATGGCCCTAGAAAATGTAGCATTTGCCCTCTTGCTCTTGAGCTTGGCATTCATCCTTGAGGACTTGCTTAAACTTCTTTATACAAAGAAGCAACAATCAAACTCATTAAAAAATCATTATTAGTTCTCTTTGTTGTAATTGATCCTGGACTCAGTTTAATTAATCGATCAACTGCATGCCAGGGATGGGAGAGTCATGTAACTTATACACTAGTGTCCATTCAGGGCTAGAGGGAGAAAGCAGAATTATCATCAGTAACCGTTGCCAATGTTTGCATTACAGCATTTACCTGTGACCCTGGACGCTCTTACATCATCAGCACTCGAAAGGGAAAGCAACTCTTTGTGGCTGTAGAAGGTAAATGTTTTGTTTTGGTAAGTTTCCTAAGCGTCTGCTCCCGTCAAAGGGAACCTCATCCTGTCCCAGAATGCAATATCAAATCAAGCAAAATCACCCCAGCAATGAATCAAGACATGAAAGGTACTGCCTCGGAACCAATCAAGCCACTTTCTCTCAACCACTAGATTTAAGAAGGTTCTTGGGAGGGAAGAGGCTTTTCTGGAGGGGCTGTGTCAAGGTTTTGCACACACTAGATCATGGCTTATTGCCACCATCTACCAGAGCGCAGATAAAGATAAAGTCACTTGAGGGATAAGAGCATAGACAACTTTGGGAAGCTGAGCTGGGGATTTACCTTGAGGAGGTGGGTTGGGAGGCTATGGAGACCACGACAGCCACAATTTCAACAGCTTCAAAGTTTTCTATCGGTGGCATCTTACACCTGCCCAGCTGCTCCATGGACCTACTATGGCATACGTGTGGTGGGGTCCTGCATAAAAGTGATAGCTTTTGGGAGAACAATAAACACATGATTGGAATAAATCTACCACGGGACCCAGCTGCATTTTCGTTTACTCGATTATCGAGATCCAGAGAGTATTAACTGCAAAGAATTCGGTTGTTGAGCCTGGCTGTAGCTTGTCTAACTTTGGCCTTTTACTGGAAATCAGAAAGAGTGCTATCTATTATTATTTGGCTGGGTAAATTGAAGTTAACAAAAAAACGTAAGAATTACCATACTGGAACAGAAGGTCTATCATGCCCTGTATCCTGTTTCCAACAGTGGCCAACCCAGGTCCCAAGTACCTGGCAGAAACCCAAAGAGTAGCAACATTCCAGAGCTGAGATTGTGACATCATAATGCCTCTTTCCACCAATGCCTAAGAGCCAACCTCAGCAGTGATGTCACAATGGCAGAAACCCAAAGAGTAGCAACATTCCAGGGCTGAGATTGTGATGTCATAATGCCTCATTCCACCAATGCCTAAGAGCCAACCTCAGCAGTGATGTCACTATGGCTTCATTGTCCTATACTCAGCTCACATGAGAACATAAGAGTTGCCATACTGGGACAGACCAAAGGTCCATCAAGCCCAGGATCCTGTTTTTAACAGTGGCCAACCCAGGTCCCAAGTATCTGGCAGAAACCCAAAGAGTAGCAACATTCCAGAGCACATATTGTGATGTCATAATGCCTCATTCCACCAATGCCTAAGAGCCAACCTCAGCAGTGAAGTCACAATGACTTGATTGTCCTGTACTTGGCTCACATAAGAATATAAGAGCTGCCATACTGGGACATACCGAAAGTCCATCAAGCCCGGGATCCTGTTTCCAACAGTGGCCAAACAGGTCCCAAGTACCCAGCTAAATCCCAAGTAATAAAACTGATTTTATGGAGCTTATCCTAAGAATAAGGCCCTTTTAAGAATTTATCCAAGTCTTTTTTATACCCCGTGAAATGGGGCATCTGATGCCAGACAGGGAGAGAACATTGACAAAATGGGGTCTCCTTTTGAGCAGAGCTATCTATATTGACCCTGAATGCATTGGTTTTGTTCCTTTTTGGAGCTGATCACCTATTTGTCTAACAGAAGTCACAAGGGTCCTCCTCTGAGGGGAAGGGGAGAGGAATTGGATGGTTACTTGGCATTATTGTAAATGGTTGTCTTCTTTTGTGGCCATTGCGATGTTCTTTGTTGCTATGTTTGGCTGTCAAATTCCAATGTATGGATTTATCTCTCTGGAAAAAAGGAGGCTCAGGGGAGATATGATAGAGACCTTCAAGATCATGAGGGGCATAGAGAGGGTGGATAGGGACAGATTCTTCAGGCTGAAGGGGTCAACAGGCACGAGGGGGCATTCGGAGAAACTGAAGGGAGATAGGTTCAGAACAAATGCAAGGAAGTTTTTTTTCACCCAAAGGGTCGTGGACACTTGGAATGCGCTACCGGAGGAAGTGATCAGGCAGAGTATGGTACAAGGATTCAAACAGGGATTGGACAGATTCCTGAGGGATAGGGGGATCGTGGGATACTGAGAGAGGTGCTGAGATGTAACACAGGTATAGAAAGCTAACCAGGGGTCGCGGCCTGCTCTGGTCGTGCATGTGCAAGACCGGAGGGTGGGGACTTCGATGGGAAGATAGAACTCAATGGGAAACCAAGGTGGCAAGGGGGCCCCTTCTGGTGACTCAGACAGGCCGTGACCTGTTCGGGCCGCCGCGGGAGCGGACTGCCGGGCGGGATGGACCTATGGTCTGACCCGGCGGAGGCACTGCTTATGTTCTTATGTTCTTACAAATAATTAAAAAAAGAAAGAAAAAGAACTGGAAGGTACTGATGGGGTGCTGCACCCAAGAAACTGAAGGGATGTAAGTAACTGCACATTCATAGCACTAGCTCAGAATGAAAACTGGGAAAGTCAAGCGGAAGATCTCCTAATGAGAACATTGAGCATACTGAGAAAGAGAGAGGGAAAAATGAGAGGCCTAAGGAGGCTAAATCAGACCCATTGCATATGGGGAGATTTCGTTCTAATTTCCCTAAGAAAAGCAGGGCTGCAGGGAACAAACTGAGAAGCCAGGCAAAGAGACACCTCTGGTACCACAAGTAAGAAAACAGTGGTGCAGCGGGCAGGGAAACCTGATTGATTGTGTTGCCAATGCAAATGCCACCGTATTTCTTCATTCATTCATCCCAAAGGTGGCTGCATGCCTTTACGTATAAACAAGACTCATAGGAAGTGGAGAAGTAGTCCAGTGGGCTGAGGACCAGGGGAACAGGGTTTGATTGTGACTGGGGGCAAATCATTTCTTTATTCAATTTTCTCTCAGAACGCTTTACCTGAATTGTCTGCCCTGGTGGACTCACAACCTATCTAATGTACCTGGGGCAATGGGGGGATTAAGTGAGCTGTGTGTGTGGATTTGAACCCATAACCTCAAGGTGCTGAGGCTGTAGCTTTAACCACTGCACCACACTCTCCCCTTTAACCCTTTATTGCCCCAGGTACAAAACTTAGATTTTGAGCCCAGTAGGGCCAGAGAAAGTAAGCTCTTGCATATAATATATGTAATCTGCTTTGGTTGTACTGGACAAAGGCAGTATATCAAAGCCATCATCTGTTAAGTGCATGGAGGAGCAGCCTTGCGGCTAGAGCAGTGGGCTACAAACAAGGGCTCTGCCAAGTCAGACCATAGGTCCATCATGCCCAGCAGTCCGCTCCCGCAGCGGCCCCCCAGGTCAATGACCTGTAGTGATCTACTACTCAAGAGCATTTTGTCTTGTATAGTAACCCTCTAATTGTACCCCTGGATTCCCTTACCCTTTAGGAACTCGTCCAATCCCTTTTTGAAACCCAAAACTGTACTCTGCTCAACCACCCCCTCTGGAAGCGCATTCCAGGTGTCCACCACCCTCTGGGTGAAGAAGAACTTCCTAGCGTTTGTTCTGAACCTATCTCCCTTCAATTTTTTTGAGTGCCCTCTAGTTTTTGTTGCCCCCGCCAGTCTGAAGAATCTGTCTCTCTCTACCAGCAGAGGTGAAATGCTACTGGTTGACTTGAGTAAGTCATTTCACTTTCCATGCCTCAAGTAACATTTGATAATAAACCTTTTTGGGTAGTGCCCGAATTTAACTTGCTTTGAGAGTGTGGGAGTGTGCGGTTGTGGGTTTAAATCCATGCTGCTCCGTGAGACCCTGGGCAAGTCACTTAATCCCCAATGCCCCAGGTACACTGGGAGAGATAGGGAAAAATGCTTGATTACCTGAATAATTTGTAATCCACATAGGATATGCTGAATATTAATTATTTTGGAAAATGCAGGTGATGACACGCAAACCCTGTCGCTTCCTCTCCCTTTGTCCTCCAGAGACCAGCTGCCTGTGCCTGCATCTGTGTGGTCCCGCTCGCTCCTGCCACATCTCTCTCCACGATCAGAGCGGGCAGGAGGTGCTGCAACTCTACAGACCCTACAGGATGGATGTGTGCTGGGTGGGCTGCTGTCTGATGGAGATGAAGGTCTTCAATGCCAGCCGGCAGCTCCTCGGTACTGTGAAGCAGAGGTGGGCACATGACCTCCACGTACAGGTCGTTCCAAAAACATGCATGCATGCAACTCTAGTCAGGGGGGTCCTCAAGGACCACAACCCAGTCAGATGTTTAAGATTTCAACCAGGAGTAAGCATGTGCTGTTTTCATTGGATGCAAATAGAGCTCATGCATAGTCAGGGTGGAAATCTTGAAACCCTAACTGGGACAGAGCAGATGAGAACTCCTGCACTAATTAGCCAGAAAATCACTTTGAAGTGAGGACAAAAGGTTCAAGGAATGTCTCTTGGTCAGTAACGAAAAGAGTGGTTAGTTCTCTTAAATTACATTACAAAGGACAATCCAAAACCGAGGCGGTGAAATCTTTGGCCAAATTTCTCTGTAATGGTTTCAATGCAGGGAAGCTGAGGGCTCCTTTAACGAAGGCGCGTTAGCGGTTTAAAGCACGTAATAGCGCGCGCTAAACCTCCGGAAGCGGGCGGTAGTTTTACGGCTAGTGTGGGGGTAGCGCGTGATTAAACGCTAAAGCGGCTTCGTAAAAGGAGCCCTGAGTGTGTGGTGCAGTGGTTAGAGCTAGAGCCTTAGTACCTTGGTGTTGTGGGTTCAAGTCCCACTCTGCTCCCTGTGAGAGAAGCAAAATTTGTGTTTAGATTGTAAGCTCTTTGGAGCAGGGACTGCTTTCTTATTCTTTGTGACTCTGCGTGCGTCTGGTAGCGCTTCCTGCTAGATGATCTCTTGAAAGTCTCTGCCTTTCTAATCTATATAATAAAACCGTAAGCGGCGCATGCGCAGTCTTATCAGCGTGCTTCCGTGATCCGTATGTCCGTGGCCGCCAAGACTGCAGCATGCCCCGCTCTTTCTACGGCCCCACGCGGCACTTCACTACATTTTCGCCAGAGCGGTTTGCCAAGATAGTGGAAGCTGAACAGCTCACTCCCGCCTCTGTTCGACTTCCTGTTCACAACCCCCCCCCCCCAAACAACCGCATAGGAAAAACTCACTCCCTCCCTGCGACTACTATTGCTCAATGTTTCAGGTGCACAATCCTTTGAACATCTGAGAACAGTAAATGGAAATATCTACCCCACTTTCCAAGAGGCTGCAAAACATAGAGGCCTGATTAACGATGATAAAGTGTGGGACAGCACTCTGGAAGATGCAGTGCAATACAGCATGCCTAAACAACTAAGGGAATTATTTGCATACATCTGCATATTTGCTTCCCTACAAAATATGAATGAGCTTTTCCTAAAATATGAACAATACCTTATTGAAGATTTAGTACAAACACATATCACTCACAATAATGAATGCACTCTATGTCGTAACATAGCACTCAAACACATATCCAACATTTTAATACTCCATGGAAAAAAATGTGAAGATTTTGAATTACCATACACACTACAAAATACTAACATACTAACAAATAACTACGATCAAAACTTTGAAAAACAAACAGCTGAACAAATGATTACAACCTTAAACTTAGAACAAAAAACAGCTTTACAAGAAATATTGTCAGCAACCAAAAATAACAAACTCTCCCACCGTTGTTTCTTCCTAGATGGCCCAGGAGGTAGTGGTAAAACCTACCTTTACACAACACTTCTCTGTACATTTCGTGCTCAAGGTAACATTGCACTTCCTGTAGCTTCAACAGGTATAGCAGCAAATCTTCTTAAGGGTGGGAGAACATATCACTCCCAGTTCAAATTACCCGTACCTATACTTGAAAACTCAATATCAAATATGCGTATAAATTCAAATGATGCTGACAATTTAAGATCTGCTAAACTAATCATTTGGGACGAATGTACTATGGCCCCCTCTATAGCTCTTACAGTGGTTGACAAACTACTACAAGAAATAATGGATAACAATAAACCCTTTGGAGGAAAAGTTCTCTTACTTGGTGGAGATTTCCGTCAAACACTTCCTGTGGTGCCTCATGGAGACAGGACAAAAATTTTAGAAGCATGTATAAAGAATAACAACCTCTGGCCAAAATTCAGAGTCCTAAGCCTTAAAAACAATATTCGATCAATAGACACAGATTTCAGCATTTGGCTTATCAAAGTTGGTAATGGTGACACACCACACATTGAAGGCTTGCCTGATGACATTATTGAAATTCCTTCCAAAATTTTAACCACGGAAAATATGATCAAAGACTTTTTTGGAGAAAAAATTACTATTACAGATATTCCAAAATTAACTAAAAAATCTATACTTTGTGCAAAAAACTCTGATGTAAACTCCATAAATGAAGAGGTACTTAACATTTTGGAAGGACAAACTGTAACATATCTCAGCTCCACCTCAATTGATGACTCCACTCAGGAAGACATACAAAATTATCCCATAGAGTTCCTTAATGAACTAACTCCAACAGGTATGCCAAAACATAAACTCAACCTTAAAAAAGGAGCAATCATTATGTTGCTGAGAAATCTAAATACTAAAAGAGGATTGTGCAATGGTACCCGCCTCATCATTAATGACTTAAAAAACAACCTCATCATTGCTCAAGTAATAACCGGTTCAGCAGAAGGAGAATTAGTTTTTATTCCACGTATTGATTTGGCTCCAACATCCACTGATTTGCCCTTTACATTACGAAGACGACAATTTCCAGTCACATTAGCCTTCGCCATGACAATCAATAAATCTCAAGGCCAAACTTTAGAAAAAGTGGGCATTTACTTACAAGAACCAGTATTCAGCCATGGCCATTTATATGTAGCTTTTTCTAGAGTTAGAAGTTTTTCAGACATTATGATGACAATAGTAGATGGCCCTAACCAAGGAAAACTATTACCTAACTCAAACAGAATTTTCACAAGAAATATTGTTTATAAGGACATTTTATAGATATACACAATTTACAAAAAAAAAAAACTTACAATTCTCTTAATAATAACAATACCAATAAAAAACTTACATACACATGCACACTTTTAACATCCATTCCTGCACATGCACAATATACTATTACCACCAAAAATATAAACATCTAAGCACCAAACATTCCTTTACATTCTTTAATTTCTCAGGGTTTATTATGTTGCCTGGGAAGTATGTCTGTTATATTCAGTTGACTGAGTTTTTACATGGTTTAAACTTTGCTCTACATGTTTGTATGCATTGTTGCTTGGGGAGGGTAGAACATTTTAAAGCTATCATGTTAAGTTTTCTGCAAATTTTATAAAATATTAAGATTCCACATCTATTCTAGCACCCGTTAATTTAACGGGCTTAAACACTAGTACTGAAATAAAAGTCCCTCTTCGGCTGTTCAGTGACTTCTAGTTCACATCTGTTCAGTTTATTGGTTAAAATCCATTTTCAAAGTGACAATGGAGTTCAAAGCTCAGGCTGTGTTCTTTCTGGATCGAATATGATTCATAGTAGTCAGCAACTATCACATTGTCTATTCACACTGAAAGCGAAGGGACCGTGAGTTCTAGGTTCGCTAAATACTTTAAAAAAAAATATATTAAAATGAGCAGATATCATGAAGCAAACACACACAAAGGCAATGTGAAGGGCTCACTTTATCCAGTAATAAACGCTGCAATTTTTCTGTGGAGTGAATTTTAGTAGCCAGAACATTCATTTGTAAGTTCTCTGCTGAGTCTCCTGCCCTTGAGAAGTCAAACTGCCTCAGGTAGCAGAGAAACATCATACTTTGGAGTTTGATATCTTCTCGTATGAAACAGCCTCCTTCTGCTCTACTGGATATTGTCAGAAAATCTCAGATATGACTAGATACAGGGCGAGAGCACGGCACAGTTTAGGGGTGAAGAACTTATGTGCATGACAGACGAACAGGACTTGGGTGTGACTGTATGTGATGATCTTAAAGTGGCCAAAAGGTGATGGCAAAAGCTAGAAGGATGCTAAGCTACATAGGGAGAAGTATGGCCAGTAGGAAAAAGGAGGTATTGATGCCCCTGTATAAGACCTCATTTAGAATACTGTGTACAATTCTGGAGCACCTTCAAAAAGATATAAAAAGGATGGAGTCGGTCCAGAGGAAGGCTACTAAAATGGTGCATGGTCTTTGTGATAAGGCGTATGGGGACAGACTTAAAGATCTCAATCTCTTATTTTGGAGGAAAGGCGGGAGAGGGGAGATATGATAGAGATGTTTAAATACCTACGTAATGTAAATGTGCATGAATCGGGTCTTTTTCATTTGAAAGGAAACTGCAATGAGAGAGCATGAAGTAAAGAGGTGATAGGCTACGGAGTAATTTAAGGAAATTCTTTTTCACCGAAAAGGTGATAGATGTATGGAACAGTCTCCCGGAAGAGATGGTGGAGACAGAGACTGTGTCTAAATTCAAAAGGGCCTGGGATAGACATGTGGGATCTCTTAGAGAGAGAGGAAGATATAATGATTACTGCGGATGGACCATTTGGCCTTTATCTGCCATCATGTTTCTATGACCTCACAATGCAGGTGGAAAGAGCCTTAGCCAATAGGAAAAGGAGATGCAAATGTTAAGAGCCTTAGCCAATAAGGAGAAGAGGAGATAGTGGATGTTGCGAATGGGCCTTTTGGCCTTTATTTGCCATCAGGTTTCTATGACCTCACAATGCAGGTGGAAAGAGCCTTAGCCAATAGGAAAAGGAGATGCAAATGTTAAGAGCCTTAGCCAATAAGGAGAAGAGGAGATAGTGGATGTTGCGAATGGGCCTTTTGGCCTTTATTTGCCATCAGGTTTCTATGACCTCACAATGCAGGTGGAAAGAGCCTTAGCCAATAGGAAAAGGAGATGCAAATGTTAAGAGCCTTAGCCAATAAGGAGAAGAGGAGATAGTGGATGTTGCGAATGGGCCTTTTGGCCTTTATTTGCCATCAGGTTTCTATGACCTCACAATGCAGGTGGAAAGAGCCTTAGCCAATAGGAAAAGGAGATGCAAATGTTAAGAGCCTTAGCCAATAAGGAGAAGAGGAGATAGTGGATGTTGCGAATGGGCCTTTTGGCCTTTATTTGCCATCAGGTTTCTATGACCTCACAATGCAGGTGGAAAGAGCCTTAGCCAATAGGAAAAGGAGATGCAAATGTTAAGAGCCTTAGCCAATAAGGAGAAGAGGAGATAGTGGATGTTGCGAATGGGCCTTTTGGCCTTTATTTGCCATCAGGTTTCTATGACCTCACAATGCAGGTGGAAAGAGCCTTAGCCAATAGGAAAAGGAGATGCAAATGTTAAGAGCCTTAGCCAATAAGGAGAAGAGGAGATAGTGGATGTTGCGAATGGGCCTTTTGGCCTTTATTTGCCATCAGGTTTCTATGTTTCTATGAGTCCACTAGCATCGGAGGATACAAAGGCCTTCCAAGACTGAAAAATGGCTGAAATGCTAGCATGAGCCAGGAGAAATGCTACTCTCCTCTTAGCATCTGGGGCAGAGATGAGACTGGAGGAAGTAAAGGAAGAGAGGCAGAAGCATTTGCATTTTCTTTACTTTATATTTTTTGCATTAGTGTGTTATATCATCCTGGCCATGCTATTTTCATGTTGACTAATCTTGACATGCTAATGTAATTTGAAAGTCTTTTTTGTAACATCACTGTCTGTATACAGTCTCTTCCTCTATAAACTGCTCTGAACTGCTTATGGTATTGCAGAATACAAAAATAAAATTATTATTATTATTACAAGATTTTCGCCCAACCAGTCAGGTTTTCAATATATCCCCAGTGAATATGCATGAGATAAATTTGCATGCACTACCTCCGTTTCGCTCATGCATAATCAATCATTAGAGAAAGATCCTGAAAAACTGATCGGCTGGTGGCCCCCAGGACTGCCGCAATCGGAGCCTCTCCCAGTCCTTGGGACACGCCCAGCCAGTCAGGATTTTACAATACCCACACTGAATATGCATGATAGATTTATATGCAATGAAAGTAGAGCATGCAAATTTACCTCCTGCATATTCATTGAGGATATCTTGAAAAGTGACTGATTGGGTTGAGATCTCTGCTGTAGGGAGCTCTGAACTATGACGTTCTCTTCCCAGTCTGATGTCTGCTTGCTCTTTGACTTTAGATGGAGCATGTTCTCTCCACTCTTGGAGGTTTGCAATTCAGAAGGATGTTGGATCATGAAGATCTCAGGTTCCTGCAGTGCAACCCGCTGTTACTCCGATCAAGAGTTCCAGGTATAGTATTCATACCCTGGAGGAAGAAGAAGGTTAAACCTAAGCACTTGAAATACCAGATGCCCGTATTAAAGAGGAACCTGCTCACCCGGATCTCCTGGGAGTGCACTCTTCCTCTGGTCCCACCCTGGAAGCTTCTCTTTCAAGAGCTCGAAGTTCTCCTGCTGAGTGCCCATTCTTTCTGAATGAGTGTACACTCCACATGCATGCTCAGAGGTTTGCACGTGAGATAATTCATGCATGTGCAACACGCACCCTCTGCAAATAGTGCATACTCTCTGTCATTGATAAAACATGAACATCTGCTGTTTTTTCATTGGAAAATAATATACAGTAGCACTGGCTATGCTGTTGACATTTCACGTGTTGCAAATTAATACCCATCCCTACCTGCTGTTTGCATAAAAATCCAAACTGGAGACCTTTTGGAAGAGGGTGGTTAATGAGTTTGCAGTATCTTGCTTGGCTTCGTTTGTGTACAGACTTTGGCATTTCTCAGAGTTGCCAAGGTTTTAGTGTTCCTATGAGAGTCAACAAATGAAGGACAAAACACGGGAACAGCCCTTTAGTACGTTTGGCTCTAAGTAAAATAATAATAACAGCTTATATACCGCAATACCGTGAAATTCTATGCGGTTTACAAAGATTAAGCAAAGGTACAAATTGATTGACTTTAAGAGGGGAGAAAGAAAGAGGGTTAATAGGACAGGAAATCCATTTTTGAGGAGAGAGTGATCAATAGAACAAGTTAATCGCTATAGAGGGGAGAGAGAGGATCAGTTGTATAGATACTTTAGGAACAGGTGTGTTTTCAGACGTTTCCTAAATTCCTCATGGGCGAAAGCAATTGTTCTAGGTCAATTTGGAGGGGCTGGTTAAATCCCCTCTCCCCAAAATAAAACCCCAAACAAAAAAAAAAAACCCAACCCAACCCAACTATAGTTTTCTATTAGCCCTGGTCAAGACCATTAAAGGACATAGGCATTTCCTCCAAATAAACTGTGACCCCGTTAAATTCATAAAGGCCCTTTTTACTAAAGTGCACTAAGCAGTTAACATATGAATGTGTTATCCACTTCCGCACAAAAGTGTCAATTTTTACCTCAGCATGTTGGGTTAGGGGCTGGGAACTGGACACACTTTTGCACATTCACATAGTGCCTCCTCAAAAGAGGGCGCTAAGTGTTATGTTATAATGAACTTATAACCCGCCAAATCCCTTGACCAGGTTCTAGGCAGGATAACAAAGAAGGAATTATAGAAACGTGTAGTTTTTAGAAAAAAACGAATTCAAAACCTTGGAAAACAAATGAGTCTTTAGTACTTTTTGAAAACAAAAATAGCTGTTAGATGAGGAAACTAAATGCAACCATGTTTAGACACACTAGTGCAAGTTTTGATGCTGGGAACGCAACCTTTGCACTTAGCGCTCTTTCATTTTTGCTGTTAAGGTGCACTTTTGTAAAGAACCTCCATAACGCCATGACACGGAAGGGCCTGATTTACACAAGAATTGTCTTAATTCTGTTCCTGGGGGGGGGAGGGTACACCATCAATAGCGCGCAGGACAATTATGTCCCGACAATTCCACTCCATCAAATGCATGCACCGACAAGTGTACGCATGAAGGGGGCGGAATTGTCGAGGCGCAATTGTACGTGTAGTGGGGGGGGGGGAGTTTGCGGCAATGTTGTAATTCAGAGCACGTCAGCATTGAACACCCCCCTGAGCGCGTCATTGTAAAGGTTCCCCCCCACACACCACTTACAGTGCATCACCCTCCACTCAGAATTGCACCCCCTCAATGAGAGTGCGAGTGTAGTGGGGGGCTTCCCCCCACAACCCCTCCTCAGAACGCAAACGGGAAGGCAAAGGGTGGCCCGCATTTGTCCTGCGCGCAAATGTCGGGGCAGAATCGTTGGCATACCAGTGTCCTACACGCATTTGACTGGTCACCTGGGAGGGAGGGGAAGAAACTTTGTATCAATCAGGCCCTTACTCAGTAACATAGTAGATGGTGGCAGATAAAGGCCCAAATGGTCCATCCAATCTGACCACCCTTACCCTCTCTTTAAATTATTGATTTAATTTAAATTTTCTTTCTTCTTAGTAGTCTAAATGTTGGAAGTTTGTGAGATTTTGTGTAACAACACTCTATTGCTCGCCTCAACTGCGCAGATTCCTTTCCACACCCCCACCTGCTCAGTTAATACTCACCAGAGTAGAAACAAACCAACAACTCTTGCATCTGAGTCTCTTTCCTTAGTCAATAAACGTTGTGTTGCAAGTCATAGAGATACAGTTGCCTCGCTAGAGGGGAGGGATCTGGAAGGTCCATTACATTTGCTTAGGGTCAACTGCTTCTTTCTCATTCTTGAATTCCTAGGTCACCTCTCACATTGGGCAGTTTCTGGCAGTGATCTGGAAAAGATGGCCTGGTTTTAATATAGATTGCAACATGGACCATGAGTTCTTCGGCCTGGACAGTAAGTAGGAAAGTCTTAGAAGCAGGCCAGAAAAAGCTTCCTGGTTGGCTTCTGTATTCCTTTATAAGGTTGTGGCTGCATAGAAGCTTCAAATTGTCCCCTTTAATGCAGCCACCTCTGTTCACTGTCCTAGAAATTATCACCATGGGACACTGTTAAGACGAGCGGGATATTTTCCGATTCATATTACTGTATTCTAGCATAAAATAGTACGAGCTGTGGTATAATAACCTGTCTTAATGGACAACTTCCCTCCTAAATACTAAGACTCAGTAGGGGCAGGACCATTTTTAGACCCCAAGGTTGGGAAATTTAAAGTGCTACAAAGCTTGCTTATTTATAGGGGGAATTCAGGGGTGTCCATGGATCTCAGTGATCTCAAACTCATGGCCCGGGGACCACATGCAGCCTGCCAGTTCCTATTTTGAGGCCCTCGCTATGTTTATCATAATCCCAAAAGTAAAATAAAACAGTTTCTTGATTGCATGTCCCTTTAATATTAAGACTTAGCCAAAAGGAAAGATTTATAAATTATAAAGAGTTTTATTGTCATTTCTTTAATAAGACACAAACTATTTTCTCTGAGGCCCTCCAAGTACCTATAAATCCAAAAGGGTTGGAGTTGGAGACCACTGATGTATCTAGTTCCCAAAGACAGTTCTACTCTATGGCCCCCCTGTCCACCTTCTTCACCTCCCAAAGGCTGTTGCTGTGATGTGTGGTAGAGCCTAACTAGGGATAAACCTTTGGCAGCTCACTTTGAGAACCCTACAAGCAACATCAATGACTGTACGTAGAGTGGCGATGGGATCAGACTTGCCTGGAAATTGATTCCTTTTCATTTTTTATGCCAGTTTCAGCCAGTCTGAGTCCCAGTGACAGGGCTCTCCTCTTGGCCGCGGCTTTTCTGCTGGTAAGTAGCCCTACTTAGTGGGTAATGATTTCAGATGCGCTATAGCGGTGGTTCCCAACCTAGGCCAATCGGGTTTTCAGGATAGCCCTAATGAATATGCATGGAGCAGATTTGCATGCCTGGCACCTCCATTATATGCAGATCTCTCTCATGCATATTCATTAGGGCTATCCTGAAAACCTGACTGGCCTGGGTTGGGAACCACTGCACTACATCTTGCACATTATGGGTTGTAACTTGCAGACTATTGTGTGGATTTTTTGGCTTCCCCGGCTCTTCTTCTTCTCATTGCATCATGAGGTTGGGTTTAGCTCATCCAGCTGCTACTGAAAGATTAGACCATATCATCCCCCACTGTGAACCCATTGACAGTCATGCTCAGATCATTGGCATTCTTTGTAGGTTTAGCATTTTAAATCTGCAGCATCATTGGCTAATTTTTGTCACATGACCAAAGTGGGCATTGGCTCAGCAGGATAAAATAAACAGCTGCCTAATGAATAATTCATTTAACAGCCAACTGAGGTCATACCAAATACCATAAAGCCAATTTCTCAAAGCTTCTTGGGAGGAACTAGTGACTTCAAAGGCAGAATTGGTTTGTTGTCTTTAAGCAATATCATTTTTATCATTCACCATTTCTTTCCAACTACTGACCTTCTTGGCAGGCCATATTTACCACATTATATTCCACAGGTCAACAAAGCATTTGCTAGTTGGACTGTCTATAGTATGTGTTTCATTAAGAATGGACAGAAGGTTATCAAAGTCTGGAAAATTCAAGTTTCAGAATCAGGCTCCATGTGGCCCTTACAACTGAGAAGAGTAGGTACTGTATATTACGAGGGGGTGTGGAAAAGTTCTCAGCCCAACCAAGAAGAGAATGATGTGGATATGGTTCAATCGATGATCTGAAACAATGTCAAAACAGAGAATTTCATTTCTGCAAATTGGCACTTAACGAAATAAGATAACGCTCTTTTCAGCTTCAGTGGCAAAATAATGCTCAGAATTTAGAAAGTTGGTTGCTTGGGCTGAGATATTTAATGTACATGCAAAAGGCTGAATATATTTCTATGCAGTCCAATTAGTGTTTAAAACACACTGCTGCGGTTGTATTCTCTCAGCTTTGCCTGTAGCAGCCCCCCCTCCCCCCCTTCTCCAGAGCTGGGCAGTTATATGAGACTCCTAGATTGAGAGATGCTCTTTAGGACCAGAATAGCAAAGGTTGTGCACTGTTTTCAAGTGATATAGAGCAGACTAAAGGGAACTTCTGAGTGTAAGCCAGCGAGACTGTACCATGGATTCTGATTAGATTTTCTTTATTTTTCAGAACTTTATGTTTTTTGAAATGAGCTGAGGGGAAGCTGAAAATGGCCTGTGGTGGCGAGGCCTCCACTTCATCAACTATCAGAGCAATTATGTTCAAGGAATTTCAGTTACATCCATTTTTTCACCTCACGGGATCCAGCCCCAGCTCTTCCATCTCCCTTTACTAGTGGATAGGACTTGCCCCCTTCTGGCCTGATCTGTCTGGCCACCTTGGCCTAGATATACGATGAGGAGCAGTAAGACCATGTGGGTCTGCTCTGATCCAATTTTTTTTGACCGATTCAAAAAGAGCTATTGCTGCATTAAAAGGTTTGCATGCAAATGATTCAGGAGGAGGTTTGTCATAATCCCCGACTCTCCAATCCGATTGAAGGCTGTGAAAGTAACTAACATGCACAGAGCTGGTAGGGGAAGCCCAAATAGCTGAGAGGCAGGGGAAAGTCTCCTGTCACTCAGCTGGTCAGGGCAGGACATTTTTTTTAATGGGCACAGATTGTGTGTGTGTTACACACGCACAATATCTGCCCCATAAAAAAAGAAAAATAGCACCCCACCCCACCCCACCGAACCAGCACCGTGAACTGAACCCCTCCCAGCAGCAAAAACAGCAGGAGGAATGCCCACTTACTCTTACCATGCCAACCCCACCCATGCAAGAAAATTGGCAGGAGGGATGCCCACTCACTGCTAATGGAGGCCCCCCAAACCATTCCCTACCCCTTACCCCCCCCCCCCAAAAAAAGGCAGGAGCAACACCCACTCCCTCCTGCTACTGGATGCTCCCCCAAACCTTTGTCCGTTGGAAGGAGGAGGGAAGCAAGGTCCTTCCTCAAAGGCCCACTGATCCTAAATGGCAGGCCTTCCCTCCTTGGTGCATGTGATGGGTCTTAGGCCCCTCCCCGTGCATCACATGATGTACTGAGGAGGGAAGACCTGCCATTTAGGATTGGTGGGCCTTGAAGGAGGAGGGACTGTGTTTTCATCCTCCTTTCAATGTACAAAGGTACCGGGGTAGGTTTTGGGGAGCAACTGGTGTGCATGTTCAAGGGTGTTAGGGCAGCATAGCAGGAGGAAGGTATTCTTCCTGTTTTCGCTTCCGGGGGAGGGGGGTGTTTAATTCACAGTGCCGGTTCATCAGGAAGGGCTGACATCGTCAGAGGGGAGGGGATGCTTTTTTTCCTAACGGCCCAGATATTGTGCATCTGTGCTCATTAAAAAATGGGCTAAACCAGTAAGCGACTAGTGGCTTTTTTTGGATCACTTAAAGTAATCATGCATCGGGAAGCCCTGTTAGAGCACCAATCGCATGGTACAGCACTTTAATATTAATGAGCTTATTTACATGGTCAGATTGGGAAATGAGCGATCGAACAGAAAACCACACGGTGAGCCATTTTCTGCATCGGGTCGGCAAATGAGATCGTCGCTAAAGGTTTTACAACGAATGCTGACTTTTGAGCATCTGTGTTAACACTGTCACGGTCCTGGTCCTTCTCAGATCATCTCCCTTTCCCTTGACCCTCGAGCACAGGGCACTTGTTCCAGTTAGCCTGCATGCACACATCCTTCCCATCAAATGAAAACATGAGACCAAGATGGTGGCGACTGTAGCCCCGCAGGTGGAAATCCAGTTCTGGCTTTATATTTTTTCATGCTCCAATGCCCTCATTTAGCTAAGGACAACCGATTTAAAGATACAATTCATCTAAAGAGTAATTTGTCCAGAGAGACAATTTGTGTAAAGGTTAATCTATCTAATGGACAATTGGGCTAAATATTAAATAATTAAGATAAAAATGCAAATTTGTCACGTGATGGATCACATTTTTAAGTCACTAATGAGAATCACCACCTGGTTTAAGCTAATCAAGGCATTAACCCTATGTGACATTACCCACAATCTTGCAAACACTTTTGTGCTTTTTCATTTTCTCATATTAAACTTTCTTCATTCATATATATCATTTTTAAAATTAAACTTTTCCATAAAGTTCATGGGCCAGTTTTTTTATTTTTATTTTTTTGTGATCAAAAGGACCGAGACCTAGATGCTACTATAGTTTTTTTTTCTTACAAAATTACATTGATTTTTGCATTGTTCTGTTTCCTCTTTTGTTTAGACCAACTGCCCCATGTATTTTAGACCAATTAGATGAACTGGCGCGGACCTGCCCTCGCTGCCTCCAGTAGCATCAACATATTGAGAATAATTTTAGTAATATAAACCATTGTTAAGTTTAAATACTGTCTTTTAGACATGTACATGGGCTCTTACAGACTTCTGATATCTGAAAGTACAGCACACACTTCCACTGCAGGCATGCATGGAGCAGTCACAATGTACAGCTGCTTTTCATAAAGTACAGGTGACCATTTACATTGATCTTGAGTCATGTTAATTCTGCTGATATTATGCTACGTGCCTTTACAAAATAGCACAAAAATGGCATTTCCTGCTCACTTAGGCACCTTTTTATAAAGTTGCACCATTAAAAGCCAAAACTATTGGAGAAAATGTTTGTTTCTCCAGTTTGCAGCATTCTTCCAGGCAGTGTGTTTTGGGAAAATGCAACTTCCTGGTAGGACCTGCTGGTCTGGCAAGCAACGACTAAGGGCAGGATCACTGGATTGGTTGGAGAAGTCGAAAAACCTAATCTCCAGCCCTGAGATCTCACCAATATCTCCTTTTTCCTACTGGCCATAACTTTCCCTATGGACCCTAGCATCCTTCTAGCTTTCAACCTATTTGGCCACTTTAAGATCATCACATACAAGGTGGCCAAACCGGTTGAAAAGGTGACTGCAAAAGCTAGAAGGATGCTTTCTTGATCTGTTTATTAAGGTTGTAACTGCAAAAAATCCTTTTGGCACGGATTCTCTAAATGGTGCTGGTAGGTGCCCAAGCTCAGTGGAAAATACTGCTTACGTGATGTTTTTAACCGATTTTCAAGGCACCTGAAAAATCAGCGCCGGAATTATGCCACTGTAGGTGCTTTATGGTGGCTAATGCCACTGTAAGTGTGGCTAATGCCATTAGATGCAATTCTCATCAAAGATAGGCCTGGAAAACCCTGGCCTACGTTTCCGGCACCCACCTTTGCCAGAGGCATGATTCTCTAACTGTCACTGTGATTGACACACGATTGGCCGCTGACAATGGCACCAGTTAGGGAATCCGGGCCTTTGTGATCTATTCAGAATGAATGGACTGCAGATAGTCTTGCAAGCCGTAACTGGTACTAAGACAGAGCTGGCCAAGTCCGGTCCTCGAGATCTACTGACAGGCCAGGTTTTCAGAATATCCACAATGACTATGCACTACCTTTTTGGTATGCAAATCTCTTTCATGCATGTTCATTGTGGAGATCCTGAAAACCTGGCCTGCCAGTAGATCTCGAGGACTGGAATTGGGCAGCCCTGCTCTAAGAGAATCCTAAATAGCAAGGAATGAACAAGAAAACAAAGGCAATAAAACACAACAGGAAGAAACAGAGAGACCTAATAATTTAATGGCAGAAATAAGTGAGCATGAACACGTGTCAGGGCTAAGAACTCGCCTATATACAAACCTGCTTGTTTTAACACTGATATGTCTTAGTACCAGCGCCTGGTGTATACACTCATCCACGCTATTCCATGCGCAGTAACAAGAAAGTGCTGAAGGTGGTGGCTCCTCCGGGAAAGCTGCTTGCTGACTGACGAACAAAACATTACCTTCAATCCTCTTCTCTTAAAACCAAAAAGGCTTTCCAGTGATGCACACCGCCTCCTCCTGGTCAGGGATTAGTGTACCATGGGCTGCACTTCCCTCCAGTCCACCCGCAGGCAGGAGGGGGACATGGCTTATCAGTTTTAAACCGGACAAATGCAGAACAGAAAGAGAAGAAACACTTATTGCAAGTAGCACCAGCTTCATAAGGTCATCTTTGTATTTCGAAAGCTTGAATTGTCCCTGGAACAAAAATGAAAAAGGAAGAGATAGACAAATACATAAATTAATCATTGCTGGTCTGTTCTTGCCCATAGGGAAGTATAATAGCAGTCACAAAAAACAAGCACAGCTAGAGAACTACCAGATGCAAGAACACAGCCAGAACTGCGACAGCTATTTCTACTCTACAGTAATAGAGAGCAAGCAATAGCTTAACTTGTCATTGCCCAGTAACTCCTGTCCACCCAGCAGACCTGATATCTGTTCCCAGTATGTACTATATCCCTGTCCCAGACTATTTATCCAGATTCTTCCCAGACCTGCCAAGGGTCTGGGAAGATTAACCTCCTACTCGCCTGCCCACGAGTGGGAAATTCCCATCCACTACAAGCCTTGGAAATCTCATGTGCGTTGCAGTCCATAGTCTCTCTCTCTCTCTCTCTCTGTTGGCAATTTCATATCTAAGGGGCTGATCTCATAAGAGAAAGGGAACCCCATACAGGAGGAAGTGAGGGGCTGCACTGGAAGATAAATAGTATAAAGACTCTATGAACAGAGGGAACTGAGGAAATGTCCAACTTCTCCCTGTTGCTTATGGAGATCTCAAATGTAAAGCTGGCAACAAAGCTTTATCATAAGGTCAGTTTCCCCTCAGACTGCTGCATTAGGACAGAGTGGGAGTGGGGGTCATTTCCCCACAGTCAATCACATTCCCCTAAAGCCCTCATCGGTGGGAGGGAGATGAGGCCCTAGTGGTTAGAGCAATCAGCTGAGCACTGGACACTCTCTGTGGTGACCGTAGGCAAGGCATGTCATGTGCCACTGTCCCAGGTAAGCTCTTTGGGGCAGGACAAATTGATGCGAACAGCTTTTACTGTACAGTGCTATAGAAAATTATTATCACCATTTTCAGATCTGTTGGTCCTGGAAAAGATGAGGGTTTCATTTTCCCCTTAACCTAAGACTTGACTTTACGTATTTTTAAAAAGTAACATGGTCTTATCCTTCAGAAATAATGGCAAACTGGCACAAACATTGGGAATATTGTCAAAACTCGTTTCCTGGGAAAAACTGGTGAGAAAATGTAAAGGAACGGTGGGGACACAGGCAGCAGAGATCGGCAAGACGTCCGTGGGTGGCTTTGCAGCTCATTGAACTTGTCCCTGGTGATGGCAAAAGAACAGAAGAGTTGCCAGGTCACTTGGAAAACCCCAGGAGATCAGACCCCAAGTCTATCTGGCTAAATCACAGCTGATGGACGGGACAAATTTGTCCACGTCCCCACAGGAACTCAATTTCCCCGTCCTGTCCTCATCCCATTCCTGTAAGCTTGGCCTTAACTTATGATTTTAAAGTGTTAGAGGCTTGTGCAGATGAGGATGGAGCTTGCAGGAATGGGGCAGGGGAGAAAAAGAACTTGCAGGGACAGGAAAAAATTGTCCCTGTGTCATTCTCTATGACGGACCTCTTCTTCAAAAACTTGTCCAAAGCTTTTTAAGTTCAGCTGCAGCTCTGACATTGTGTAGAGCATCCCAGCAGGACTGGCTGGTTGGAAGTTAGATGACTGTTAAAACAAGGAAACACAGCAAGAACTTAATGAATGCAATGCATTACGAAGATGGCAGACATGAGCAACTTTTAACAAAGGAAACCAAGCCCCTCTCCTGCCACGCAGCATTACACATCTACCCCCTTCTCCCCAGTCCTAGTTCTGCATTTACCTTGTCCGATATTTGCTACACCGCATGTAGATATGATGTTAAGAATATTTCACCGTCTAATAAATGTGAGGCATTAAAAATTAATTAGCTGAGGGAACAATCTGTGAAAAGATCCAAAATGTTGAGAATGGCCAATTTTTCATGTCTAAAATAGTTTCATGGTTGAATGTCAGTACTTTTATTTTTTCACATAAAAGGATGGGGTTTGGGCTCTTGTATTAAAAATTGTTTGCTGTAACAGGACTAATTAATTCAAACCTCCTTTTATTCCATTTTAAATATATGACATAATGTATTCCACCAAAATGTATAACTAAGATTACTATGATTCTTCCAATTGTTGGTTATATGTTGGATGGCAACCCCTGTCATAACTAATAAAAACTTGTTGTTCTCTGGTGATATTTGACTCTTTTTCCTCATCATCATACCAAATAGCACTGTATCGTAAGAGAGTGCCACATGATTTTCCAATAATGCATTTACTTGAGACCATATTGAGTTCCAAAATATCTTCATATAGGGACAATAATAAACTAGATGATCTAATGTTCCAGGTTCCAGATTACAGTGCCAGCATCTATTGGACTTAGAACTATTTAATTTTTGTAAGCGAACAGGGTCCAAAACACTCTATGTAATAAAAAGAACCAAGTTTGTCTCATAGATGCTGACACTGTACATCTCATTCTCCAAGACCAAATTCGTGGCCATTGAGATGCAGTAATTTGGTGCTTGATCTCAATGCTCCAAATGTCTCTCAGACCATTCTTTGGTTTTTTATTCAAGTATCCAGATATTAATTTATACCACAATGCGGCTTGATGTCCTAGGAAGTCTGCTTGGAAGCATAAGAACTCCAGACTATACTGACTATTCAATAGCAATACAAAGAGAGACATATAGTAAATTTATAAAAATATGGGGACCATCACACTTCTTCTCTTCTTCTTTTGGCACACCAAAGGGGGGAGGATGTTCGGTACAATTTTACATAATGTTATAACATATTCTATAATATGTGTATATTCTGATTGAAAATATGATGAAGGTTGGGAGGTGGGAGGGGATAAACGTATCGCTAGATTTTTATGTAGTAGATATCAAAGTGCTATTGTGTAATAACTTGTTGAAATATATTATTTTGTGCACTTATTGTCAAATTTGAAAATGAATAAAGAAGGGGAAAAAAACAAAAAAAAAACAAACCTCCTTTTATTTCTGGAGACTTTAGTCATCTGTTCCTAGAGATGGTCGCATTATGTTTGCATTTAGTCAGCACAAACAACTGTGTAATTTTCAATTTGCACAGAATTTAGCAGAACATAAATTACTCATATATATATTACTTTTTGTTAATTATGTTACTTGATTTATAAAATATTAGTTGATCAGAAATGCCAGTTAAAGTTTAACTGGGTTTTAAAAATGGTTTGGACAAATTCCTGGAGGAAAAGTCCATAGTCTGCTGTGAGACCGACATGAGACGGTAGCATGGAATGCTGCTACTATTTGGATTTTTGTCAGGTACTTGTGACCTGGATTGGCCTCCGTGAAGACAGGATACTGGGCTAGATGGACCCAGTAAGGCTATTATGGGATCTGGGAAGCAGATTAAAAGCTTACAGCATGGTTTTTAAACGTGAGCAGAAAGAGGACTGGGAGATGCACATCCTACATCACGCGCCACTCTCCTGTGGTCTTGTGGCCACTCCCGGGTGTGTTACAAACATTTTATTTAAACATTTTCTAAATGCCAGCAAAGCACAGGCCTTCTCAGACACGCTTCACAATGTAGAAAGCCCCGCTTCATATGAAATGCTTAGTATGTAAGTGGCTATGAATCCTGAGTTAGACCCTTTCACTGCACTCGTCAGGCTCCGTGAGTGTTTGCTTCAAACACCAGCAGTGACACACTCTAAGCAACAAGCAGACGGTATGTGTGTCTCTCAGCCACCAAAAAGCAAATGTGGACTTTCTCAGTAAGAAATGGGGAGAATTCTTCTAAATAAAACAAAATTTGGATGAAAGAGGGCTAGATGACTAATGCAGATTAAAATTCCAAATCAAATCCATCAGATATGTCCTACAGGTTCCTTCTCCTCCAAACTAAAAATTAACTTTCTTTAGATCTTAGACTTTGATTTTTACCAATTTGCAGTAATGAACAAAATGCAACCAATGGTTGCCTGAAAAGACAGACAATTTGTTTGGATGAAGTCTGGTGATTGGGTGGCTGAGAGGTACAGCATACACCATATGTAGAAGAAAGATGAGGCCCTACCGCTGGCACAGAGATGGGGAGAATGCAGTCAGCGGCCACTGTTGGTCACCAGGCCGTGAAATTCCTCCCAGGCCCTGGGCAAGCCAGAGACAAGAGAAAAAAAAAAAGACAAAATAAAACAAAAGGAAAAAAACCCCAAACTTCAGGTCAATGTCTCCGTCGTGTCAGAAATGATGTAAGTCTGGAGAGAGAGAAGTTATGTTTTTACATCCTGAGTGATTTCTGTAAGATGGAAGCAACAGGTCACACTGGATGCAGTAGGGATAAGACTCCTGGCAATAAGTCACGTGTAGTTCAGGCATTTAGACTACTTGTTGGGATCTTTCAGGGAGCCTCACTTCCTGGGAAATGCTGAACCACAGAGCTAAATGAGATGTACAAAGCTGTTTCTCGCCCCCATCAGCAGCTGCTCCACAGTTCACACATGGCTGTAACTTGTCTTTTGTGAAGAAGAATGCTAGTTTTCAGCTGAGTGACTGAGTCTTCTGTTAGGTGTGTGTGTGTGTGTGGTTGTGGCAATGGCTGTGTGGTTATAATAGAAATAAATATGTGGAAGCTTATTTGTGTTAACAAGCTATTCCTGCCAAATGGAGAACATAGGAGAAGCAGCCTGAGAACCTGGTTCAAACCCCTCTGCTCATCAGCTTGGGTAGGTCACTTCACCCTCTACAGCCATCTCTCGGGATAACACTTGCCTAAATCCAAAATTCCTAGCCTTTCCTTTTGCAGTGGGTCTATCTATATCCCCTGTTCTGCCTGTTTCACCACCATCAGTAGCCATTTTTGCAGTCTTTCATATTGACACCTTGCATGTGGGGATGTTACCAGGATTTTTATTATGGTAAGGGGGGGGAACATTGCAAGATGGAGAAATTAGGTTCTTACCTGCTAATTTACTTTCTTTTAGCTTCTCCAGACCAGTAGAGGTTAATCTTTACGAATGGGTATATATCCAATCATGACCAGCAGGTGGAGACTGAAAACAAAACTGTGGGACAGTATATAATATACTCCCTTCTCTATTTACATCAGTCTGCCGAATAGCCAAGCAGAACTAAGAACTGGAAAACAGAAAGAAAACAATACTCCGAACAGGAGTAACAACTAACATACCCAAATGCTGTTGGAAAATGCAGAGGAGAAATACCAGAAGGAAAATGTCCCCACAGCTCGCAAGCTAAGCCAGCCGAGCCACAGCCGCTGTTCTTTAATTCTCCCCGGCCCTAGAAAAATACTAGAATCCGCAGCAAAAAACAAAAACTGCCCGCGAAACAGCCCCAACAACACAACAATAACAACAACAGACAGGGTGGGGACCTCTACTGGTCTGGAGAAGCTAAAAGAAAGTAAATTAGCAGGTAAGAACCTAATTTCTCCTTCTTTAGCACTCTCCAGACCAGTAGAGGTTAATCTTTACGAATGGGACGTACCAAAGCAGTCCCTCACACGGGCGGGACCCCCGAAGGGCTGACACCAGAACACACACACCGAACACCGCATCCTGACGCGCCAGAACATCTACCCGAAAGAGTCTGACAAAGGAATACAAGGAAGACCAACCGCAGCCTTACAAATGTCCACTGGAGGCACGAGCGACGACTCAGCCCAAGAAGCCGCCTGACCCCGAGTAGAATGAGCTTTGAGAAACTCCGGAATGGGCTGCTGCCCCAGAAGAGAAGCGGAAGCAATAGTCTCCTTGATCTAGCATGCAATAGTAGCCCTAGAAGCGCCAGCCCCCCTAAGAGGACCAGTCAGAAGGACAAAGAGATGATTTTATTTCCTGATCTCCTGGGTCCGTTGCACATAAGAGCGAAGGACCCGACCAACATCCAACTTGCTCAGCTGTCTTTGCTCAGAAGAGCCCTCCCAACTACCCAAGACCGGGAGGACCACAGATTGATTGACATGAAAAGGAAAAACTACTTTCGGCAGAAAAGGAAGGAACAGGCCTCAAGACAACCTGCTCCCTAGAAAACTCCAAGAAGGGAGCCCTACAAGAGAAAACCTGTAGCTCAGAAACACGCCTAGCGGAAGAAATGTCCACCAAAAAGACCGTCTTCAGAGTAAGGTCCTTCAAAGAGCAGCCGCCCAATGGTTCGAAGGGCGGGTGCATCAGAATAGAGAGAACCAGACTGAGATTCCAAGCGGGAATAGAGGACCGCACGGGAGGCCTGAGCACCTTGGCTGCCCGCAAAAAGCAAATCACATCAGGAATGGCTGTCAAACGCTGACCCGTCACAAACCCCCGAAAGGCTGACAAGGCCACAAGCTGAACCCGGAGAGAAGCCGAAGCCAGGCCTCTATCCAGGCCATCTTGCAAGAACTCTAGGATGTTAGGCACAGAAACGCGAAGAGAGACCACTCCCCGCATCTGGCACCACCCCTCAAAGAAGTGCCAAATCCACACAGAAGCCTGAGAGGTAGAAAGCCTCCAGGACCCCAAGAGAGTAGAAATCACCCTATCTGAATACCCCTTCTTACCAAGGCGACCCCTTTCAAAAGCCAAGCCGTAAGACAGAAGGGAGACGGGTCGAACATGGGAATGGGACCCTGCGTCAGAAGGTCATCCAAGGGAGGCAGAGGAAGAGGATCCGCTGAAACCTGCCCCTGTGTTTGCAATACAGTGGGAAGGTCACCTGAGGTTGCAGACAAAATGGAGGGGCCAGACAGAGAAAATGGCGAAGTTCCCGCCAAAAATGTTCCCTCCATGGCCTGTAGCGGCTGAGAAGCCTGAACAGTCCCAGCCGCTAAAACAGGCAAGTCGGCATCAGCTGTCAAAAAATCAGCTGAGAGGGAATCCTTCGGGGAATCCCTCCGTGGGCGGTTGGGGAAGACCGGGCTTCCCCACTGCTCCCAGCCGACTCGCGAGGCACCATCGGCGGGGAGCTCTGGGCGCCTGCAGCCGCTGCCGACGGAGCTCCACCACCTCACCGGGCCAAACTACCGATTTCAGTCCGGCCGCGAGTGCCTCGCGGCTGGACTTAATTGTGTCCCACTCCCCCGGAGAAGGGCACAATTGCTCCATACGCGACCTAGCTAGAAACAAAGTGCCGGTTAGAAGAAAAAATACAGTAAAAAACATTAAACTGACAGGGAAGCAACCCTGCAGACCGGCACTACCTCAGGATTTTTTTTTTTTTTTTTTTACAGAACAGACTCCACAAGCTCTCGAAGCAATATGCCTTGCTTGATTTAGGGGGCAAGGCTTACTGCTGAGGCTCCTCTAAAAAAATGTGGGGAGGTGGAGGAAGTGGGGGGAGGGACCCCGCTCGAGACCCGCCGGGTTTGACACCCCCGAGGTCGGACGGACCCCCAAACAGGGCCCGCCCAAGCTCTGTCCGGCCAAAAACAGGGACTAGAAACCCCCTAAACAAATTCCTACAGCCCTACCAAGGGAGATGGGTACAGATCACTCAACACCTGCTGGAGACTGAAAGAAGACTGAGGGAAATAGAGAAGGGAGTATATTACAGTGGTGCCTCGCACAGCGAACGCCTCGCACAGCGAACGCTGCGCACAACGAACTTTATGTCTTGATTCGTACAACGGACTTCGTTTCACACAACGAAGTCCGGGGTTCCTGCGGGGTTGGATCGCAGCGGGGTTGGTCGAGCCGCGAGGGTAGTCTCCTTCTCCTTACCTGCCCTGTCGCAGCACACAGCCGAACGGAAATCTTCCCGATGTCAGCGCTGACGTCGGAGGGAGGGCTTAAGCAAAGCCCTCCCTTCCTCCGACGTCAGCGCTGACATCAGGAAGACTTCCGTTCGGCTGTGTGCGGCTGCGGCAGGGCAGGTAGGAAGAAGGCAATGGCGAACGAAAGAGGGGGGAGGGGGCGGTCCGCCCCGAAGAATGTGCACAGCTGGTCAGGTCCCCCGATCGACCGACAACAGGCCCGGCCGACAAACCTCCCTGCCCTGTAGCCGCGAATCTAAATTACCTCTTACAGCAGCTTCAATAATCCAGCTGCTGTAAGAAGGTAATTTAGATTCGCGGCTACAGGACAGGGAGATTTGTCCGACCGGGCCTGTTCTGTTGTCGGTCGGGTGCAAAAGCGCCACAAAGGTGGAGGCAGGGAGGGAGGAAAGGTGGAGTGGAGAAGAAAAGACGCTTAAGGGGGGAGAAGGCCGCTGAAAGCACATGTTGGAGCAGGGGATGAGAGGGAGGGAGAGAAGGGGAAATATTGGACAAGGGCAGAAGGGATGCTAAATCATAGGGTGACAGGCAGAGAGAACAACAGGAAAAAGAGTGGAAGCAATCTTGAACCCTGAGGGTGAGGGCAGAGAGAGGTGGTGAGATGATTGATCATGGGGAGAGGGACAAAAGGGAATAGAGATGGGATAGGAAGATAGTGGAAGTAAAAGGACAGGGAGATGTATGTTTTTAGATGTATCTAAATAAAAATAATAACAAAAAATTTATCTTTTTTATGTCATCTTAGCATATTTTATGCTGCAGAACGAATTATTTTTTTTTACATGTATTCCTATGGGAAAACGCGTTTCACATAACGAACGTTTCACATAACAAACTTGCTCCTGGAACCAATTAAGTTCGTTGTGTGAGGCACCACTGTATATACTGTCCCACAGTTTGTTTTCAGTCTCCACCTGCTGGTCATGATTGGATATATACCCATTCGTAAAGATTACCGTAACCTCTACTGGTCTGGAGAGTGCTAAAGAAGCAGATGTTAACATGTGGGATCAACATAGTAAATGAGTGCAGATAGAGACCAAAAAGGCCCACCCAGTCTGTGTAGGAAAACAGTTAGGGTTGTAACTGTCTCTCTCTGCAGGGTTCCCCCCACCTCCGTCTTCTTTGAAGTGTAAAAACAATTTAACGTTACTCCGATACAATGCCTATGCTTGGTTTTCATCCTCCTGCTATTTATGGAGCACCTCAGTGCTTTTCAAATTCCTACAAAGAATGTGGAATTACAGGAGCACTTTTGCCAATTGCTCAATAATGAAGTAGTGGTGGCATGATAGGCTATGGCTCAGCTACACAAGACAAGTGAACAAGAGACTTTTCAAAAGATGCAATCACATGAAAGCCAACAGAACTCACTAATGGCTCCACGCAAATTCTAAAGCATTTGCCACATCAAACTGTTCTATGTTTACACATGTTGCACGTTTGGGGGTTAAATGAGGGTCCATCTGCAAGGAGATGCTGGAGGCCAATTAGCAATGGCATGCAATGGGTTAACCTCTCAATTCAAAGGAAAAACTGTTATGCTCAACTAATCCAGCTCCAGCGATAGCGACCAATGTTTGCCTTGAGAAGCAGACGGACCATCTCCTGGGGAGGAAGAGCTGAAAGTGTGGCTGGCAACTCTGAATCCACAAGGAGAATGACTGACTTTTGTTAAGGTAGGTGGGGGGGGGGGGGGGAAGAACCTAATTCACTGGCAGAAACTCCAGACAATGCCCTTATGGCACTGATACTATGGGTCTTGCTCTGAAGGCACAATTAACCTTTTTTAGGCTTATTTCACGTGCTTGATTACTGGATTCATTTATGGAGGGCTGTAACTTGAATGGAGAGCAGATTGTTTTCCTATGGAGAAGTAAATTATTTATTTAGGTGGGATTCTGGCAGGCTCTGTATTATAAAACTTCCACAGGACACTAGCGTTAACATCCAAACCCTTAAGGAAAGTGCAAGGACTGGACCCTGGGATAACAACTCACCTGTCACTTAACCCCCTTCCTTTCCAAACGCAAACACCATGCTGGAGCCCTAGTTCAATATGAACCTGCCATCAGCCCCCGCCGCACCTCACGCTTGCTGAATTTGACCCATTCTGCTTCTCCAGATTGACATCTCAAGAGATCAGGGACCAAGTCCGACTACTTCAAAAAGCCAAAAGAGAAGTCTCTGTGTAGTAACCTAGTGATTACAGCAGCTAGTTGAGAATCAAGAAAGACAAAGCCCACTCCTAAGTTCTTCACTCTCCACTGGCTCAGATAATAACTCAGATTGTAAGCCCTCTGGGACAGGAACTACCTCTATCTGAACTGTAACTCACCTTCAGCTTGAGTTTGAAAAGGTGAGTAATGTTAAATCCAAACAGCCAACCTTCTTGAGACTAGCTAAAGCGCAGTGATCTAAGCTAGTGGTTCCCAACCCTGTCCTGAAGGACCACCAGGACAGTCGGGTTTTTGGGATAGCCCTAATGAATATGCATGAGAGAAATTTGCATATAATGGAGGCGACAGGCATGCAAATCTGCTCCATGCATATTCTATCCAAAAAACCCGACTGGCCTGGGAGCCGCTGTCTAAGCTCCCCTCACCCACTAATCAGTAAGGTCAGATTTTCCAAGATTGTTTGAAATTAGATCTGGGGTCAAGGTTCAGGGTCAACACTTGGAAGATAGAAGACCCTGTTTCAATGCTGAACCCCCGAGTATAAAAGTAAACCATGTGGTCAGCAGTCATGCAAGTGTGTCTCTCTTTCCACTGGGCATGAAATGAGGATTAATTTGCGCAGACATTTGGTGAGACTGGCTCAAAAGCATGTTAATGAAGATGATTCTTTCCTTCTGGGGCAGCGTATCATGGAGTTTTGAACTGATATTTTAATTAACGTGTATTTGTTGTACATATTGTACCTTAATGAAAGACTTTTGGACAGAGGCATATGATTGAACTGAAAGAAGAAACCAAGGTGGTGAAGGTGACCTAAGGAGTGAGAAGTGTGTGCCTGTTTCTAGCATGCATCCAATCCCTTTCCCACCCCGCTACGTACTTGATGCTGTCTGTGTGCGTTTTGTATTCCATGATGGTGTTGGGAGGCAGGTTCAGCACTCGACGCAAAGTGTCCCGTATCCTGGCCGTTGTTGCCTGATCGCTCGCTGTTTTGTTCCATATTGAGATGATGTCTTCCTAGAAAAGCAAATTAATTTATTTTCAGGTTCTCTATGGCCCTTCCCAGAGCACTCCAAAAGCACAAGTGTGAAAAAACAAAGGCACATAATACATGAGGAGGGGGGAGAAAACTCAGTGGAGGAAAGGTGTTTTAATTCGGAGAACACAAGGAGGTGTGAAGAGCGAGTCAATTTTATAAATAAAATAAGTATGAGACAGATATCTAGATGACAGAGGGAGGAGCTACCCTTATTTCAATGTACATATATATTCCTGAGCTATGTTAAGCACTCTGGCCCAGATTACTTCAAACTGTATCCAACCCACAACGAAATAACTTAGTAAAAAAAGAAAAACTTTTAACACACAGATGTGACCAACCTCTCTATACAAGCAGTACACCAATATGAACATGAGAGTGAAGAGTAGATTCTCATCATAACGCCATGCGAATGCAGCAGACCGATGAAGTCCGAGTCCCACCCAAGGACAGTGCTGACTCCTCACCTGAAAGCGCACTGAAACCACAGCACCACAGATCTCCTCTCCCACCATGAACTGTTCCCCAAGCATTGCCAGAATGAGGTTCTCCCAGCAGCGGGATGCAAGGCCCTTGCGCAGACGGATAATCCACTTCCCACCATTTTTATTTGCATCATCCTGGGAAAAAGGAAAGTTATAAGTTTAATTTTACAGGCTTAGATGATGGAACAACCGAGCATGTCATCTACATGCAATAATTAATAATAATAATCAGTTTATATACCGCAAGGCCGTAAAGTTCTATGTGGTTTACAATAGTTTAAAAAAATATAAAAATAAAAGAAGTTGAATAGAATTAAAAAAGTTAAGCCAATAATTAGAGACATTAAAATGATCAAAATAGTGCATAATAAAATTTTTATGAATTAGCTGCCTAAATACTTCAAAACCAGATGTTTTTAGATGTCTCCTAAATTCCCCATAAGTGTCAGTAAGCAAAAGCAATTGTTCTAGGAAATATTTCTTCACTCAGAGGGTAGTAGACACCTGGAATGCAGAGTACATTAAGGGGATTCAAAGAGGGACTGGACAAGTTCCTGAAGGATACGGGGATTGAGGGATATAGATAGAGGTAGAGATAGGATTATGGAAGGATAATGGGGATTGAAAGGTTTTAGACAAAGGATCACTTACAGGTCATGGACCTGATGGGCTGCCGCGGGAGCGGACTGCTGGGCACGATGGACCCCTGGTCTGACCCAACGAAGGCCACTTCTTATGTTCTAAATCCTGACCCCCATAACGCTGCTTGATATGAAAAAAGATTTTGATGATGTTTTTTAAGTTTACATCCTCTAAGAGGATGTGAGTTTCTCTTATGTCTGTTGGTTGCAAAAGAGAAAAGCTCCATTATATATTTGGGAGCTAAACCAAACAAAGCCTTAAAAAAGAAGCCACCAAACTTAAACTTCACCCGCACCTCCATTGGCAGCCAATGCAGTACTCGATAGGAGGGTGTTACGTGATCGTATTTCTTCAGCCTGACCGCCACATTTTGTACTATTCGCAATCGTTGCATATTCTTCTGGGAAATTGCCAAATAGGCAATATTGCAGTAATCAAGCTGGCTTAGTATAGAGACTGTACCAAAACTCTAAATGATGAAACCTCAAAATACGCCCTAACGGACGGAAGCTTCCAAAGAATAAAGAATCCCTTTCTGACCAAAGAGTCCATCTGGTTCTTCATAGTCAAGCCCTGGTCCAGTATTATTCCCAAAACCTTAAAGGTAGATTAATACGTAATGATGTTTTAGTATCAAACGGGCACGGTGAAGCTACAAAATACTTTGTTTTTTCTGTGTTAAGTCATCCATTGCTCCATTAGACCTAATAGTTCTTTTTTTTTTTTTTTATTTTCTAATTTTTCATAAAGTGTACATAATAATTAATTACAATTTATAAATACATATTATCACTTTTATATCTAATACATTATATATCTGACTTTGATTTTCCCCCCTCACCCTCCCCCCTCCCTTTCATTACTTTATTATAATATTTTAATTTTCAAATTTTTATAAAAAGTATACAACATATTAGAATACAATTGATAAATATTCAATAACTTTTTTTTTTTTATATCTAATACAATATAATCTAAACAATTTTTATCCCATTTCCCTCCCCCCACCCTTTTATTACCTTTTTTTCATACGTTACATTTTGTATAATATATTATAACATACTATGTATAAATTAATTTTTCTTACCCCCCCTTTATGTGTGTCATAAAAAAAAAATCCTTAAAAGAAGAAAAGAAGAAGAAAACATCATATTATTTATTCATTACAGTATTTTGTCAATGGCCCCCATATTTTTATAAATTTAATATATGTCCCCTTTTGTACTGCTATTGTTCTTTCCATTTTAAAAATATGACATATTGTATTCCACCAAAATGTGTAATTTAGGTTGTTGTAATTTTTCCAATTGTTAGTTATATGTTGAATGGCAACCCCTGTCATAATTAATAAAAGCTTATTATTTTCTGGTGAAATTTGACTTTTTTTTCTCATCATTGTTCCAAATAAAATTGTATCATATGATATTGCAATATGATTTTCCATTAATTTATTAATTTGTGGCCAAATTGAATTCCAAAAAATTTTTATATAAGGACAATGATATAATAAATGATCTAATGTCCCTGGTTCTAGATTACAATGCCAGCATCTATTAGACTTAGAACTGTCTAATTTTTGCAAACGGGTAGGGGTCCAAAAAGCTCTATGTAATAAAAAGAACCATGTTTGTCTCATAGATGCTGACACTGTACATCCCATTCTCCAAGACCAAATTAGTGGCCATTGAGATGCATTAATTTGATGTCCAATCTCAATGCTCCAAATGTCTCTTAGGCCATTTTTTGGTTTTTTATTTAAATATCCAGATATTAATTTATACCACAATGCGGCTTGATGTCCTAGGAAGTCTGCTTTAAAGCATAAGAATTTTAAACTATATTGATTGTTTAATGATTTCCATTCAGGGAACCCAACCTGAATGGCCTGCTTCAATTGCAACCATTTAAAACTTTGTGTTTTATTGAGACCAAATCTATGTTGCAATTGTGAAAAATCCAGCAGTTTACCTTCTGATATAATATCATCTAGTGTTCTAATGCCTGCATTAATCCAGTTCTTCCAAAGGATTTGAGCTCCGCCAATTTTGATCTTGGAGTTTATCCATATGGATTGATTAGTTGATTTGTATATTGGGATGGGTGTTAATTTATCAATAAATCTCAATGTTTTCCAAATATCCATTATTATTTTATTTTCTTTGTATCTTTTAGGTATATTAATACTTGGTAGATGAACTAAATTTAGGGGAAATATAAGGCGCCATTCCAAATATAACCAATCTGGTGCATTATCTATAAGTTCTGGGAGGATCCAATACATACCCTGACGTAGAATATAGGCTTGATGGTACCTATAAAAATTTGGAAAATTTACCCCTCCCTCCTTAATTGATTTTTGTAAGGTTACTAAAGCTATTCTAGGTGTTTTACCAAGCCAAAGAAATTTTGTTAAAATTCTATTAAGCTTTTTATAAAAGGACCCCTGAAAATAAATAGGTATCATACTCATTTGGTAGCAAACAACAGGCAACATCATCATTTTAATAGTTTGAACTCTTCCCCACCAAGAAATATGTAATGGGTTCCATTGCTCACATAACTCCGTAACTTTTTTTAATACATATTTTTCATTTTCTTTTACAGTATCTTCAATTGTTTTTTTAACTTGAATGCCTAGATATTTAAATCCTTCTTCTTTCCATATGAATGGAAAAGTATCAAATAATCCTTTTACACAGTGAACATTCAAAGGTATAATTTCAGATTTATTCCAATTAATTTTATAACCTGAAAATTTGCCAAACTTATCAATTATTTCCAATAAAGAAGATAAGGTAGACTCTGGATTTCTCAAATAAAGCAAAATATCATCAGCATAAGCCGAAATTTTATATTCCATATCTGAATATGGAATACCTTGTATCTCCCTAGTTTGCTGTATTGTTAACAATAAGGGTTCTAATACAACATCAAATAACAAAGGAGATAAAGGACAGCCTTGTCTAACTCCCCTCTGCAATTGAAAACCATCAGATATCATATTATTAATATTTAATCTTGCTATCGGGAAGCTATACAATGTTTTTACCATTTGTATAAATCCAGAACCTATACCAAACCATTCTAAAGCCTGATACATAAAATTCCATTCTACCCTATCAAATGCTTTCTCAGCATCTAATGAAACTGTAAAAGCCGGTTCATCCATTTTTTTTGACAAGTTTAGCATGTGAAATAATAGTCTAGAGTTATTGGAGGAATGTCTTTTAGCAACGAAACCCGTTTGATGCATATCTATAATATGTGGGAGAGCTTTGGCTAATCTCAAAGCCAAAATTTTTGCCAAAAGTTTATTATCAACATTTATCAAAGATATAGGCCTGTAGTTTGAAACCAAAGTAGGATCTTTATTTGGCTTAGGCAAAACAATTATTATTGATTCAGCCATAGTACCTTTTATATTACCTTTTATAAGTTGTGTCTGATATAATTTTAATAAATGTGGGGAGAGGATATTTTGAAATGTTTTATAAAATTCTACTGTGTAACCATCACCACCTGGAGCGGATCCAACTCTAAGAGATCTCAATGCTGATTCTAATTCTTTTAATGATATAGGTTCTTCTAAACTTCGTTTTATATGATCAGGAATTTTAGGTCCATTAATTAAATCTAAAAATTTTTTTCCATCTTTTTGTTTCTCCAAATAAGGTTCAGAAGAATATAGATCTTTATAAAAATTTAAAAATTGTTTTAATATTCTATTTGTTTGATTTGTTATTATTCCATTATCATCTTTTATTCCATTAATATTAGTTCTCCTTTTTTTAGCCTTAAGATAATTTGCCAATAATTTTCCCGCCTTATTAGAATTTCCATAATACACTGTTTGCTTGGAAAACAAATCTTTTCTTATCATTTTTGAAGTTAATTCATTATATTTACCTTTTACTTTCAAAAGAGCTTGCAAAACTTCATATTCCCATTTACTTATCAATTTAGCTTCTAATATTTTTATTTCTTTTTCTAATTCTTTATATTGTTTTTTAATTTGTTTCCTAATAAATGCTGAATATGATATAATATTACCCCTCATAGTTGCTTTAAATGCATCCCATACATTCTCTATAGATGTATCTTCCACTAAATTTGTTTGAAAAAATTCATTAATTTGTGTTTTAAAATTTTCCAAAAATTTGTCATCCACAAGCAATGCATTATCAAATCTCCAAAGAGGTCTATTATTTTCTAATTGATCTGATTGTAATTCTATCCATATTCCCGCATGATCCGTAATGATAATAGGATCAATGGAGGCCTTAATCACCTGTTGCACTTTATTTGTTGAAACAAAAATATAATCGATTCTTGAAAATGATTTATGAACCTGTGAACAAAAGGAATATTCCTGATCATTAAAATGAAGAATACGCCATATATCCTTCAAATCGCATGATCGAACTAAATTATCTAGACCTAAAGATTTAATATTTTTACCTGGTTTTTTATCCAATAATGGATCCATTACAGCATTAAAATCTCCAGCCACCACTAAATTAGAGGCAGCCAGTGGTAATAACATATTTTGTAGCTTTTTGAAAAATTCTAATTGATTCGAATTAGGGGCATATATGTTAAATAACGTCAGGGTATCATTTCCCATACCTATATCGATATGTATCCATCTTCCATGTGGATCTGAACTTTTTACCTTTATATTGGCCGTACATTTTTTATTTATAAGAATTGCAACCCCTGCTTTTTTACCCACTGCTGGAGCAAAAAAACATTCCTTTATCCATCCACCTGATAATTTCTGTGATTCCTTCATATTAAGATGGGTCTCTTGCAGACAGTAAATATCTGCATTTTGCTTTTTTAGAAATGTTAATATTTTCTTCCTTTTAATTACATGATTCAGGCCATTGACATTAATAGAATATATTTTAAAAGACATTATACATTTTAATACTTTTCATTATCTTATTCTTCTTCTCCTCTTTCATATTTAATATCCAAAAAATTTTCTTCACGACATACATATTTAACCCTAATGTATATCCCTTAATTATTCTAGTAAATATTTTCCTTGTCCCTCCCTTTCCCACCCAATACATTGGCTGCTTAAGGATACACATTGGAACTGTAATCCAAACATTCTCCCCATTCCAGGCAATCAATATTCAATATTTAAACAAATTTCCCTTCTATCTATCTATATTGATCTTTTATATCTTTAATCATTTTCCATAACATTTCATTAATGTATCATTATCCATTTAACAATATGTTAATTTGTATTTCCTTAGTATTATGATTTCAACATATAATTATTTTAAACATATATGTAGTGTATTATTTAATAATTTTCCTATATTTTGTTCTTCTTTTTTTTTTTTTTTTTTTTTTTCTTATAATTATTATTGTCTTTTCTTTGTATTGTTTTCCTCCTTTTCTTCAGATATTTTGATATGTCATATTTTCTAATTTTTCATAGAGTCTTCAAAACCATCTTAATATTCTATGTTAAAATATCATAGGTTCTGGTTTAGAGAGAAATTCTTTTAGTTTTTCAGGGTCCTCAAAATATAAGGATTTGTCTCCAGATGATACTCTCATTTTAGCCGGGTAGTATAGACCATATTTAAATCCTTTTTCTTTTAGTAGAGGTCTCATGTCTAGTAGTCTTTTTCTTTTGTTAGCTGTGTTTTTGGCAAAGTCTGGTAAAAACCATAATCTTGATCCTTTATAATTTAGGTTTTTGTCTTTTTTTGCAGCATTTAGTATCTCTAGTGCTTGTTGGTATCTCAGCATTTTGAAAATTATTGGTCTTGGTCTGTTTTTATTTTCTAAATTTTTAATTGGGATTCTATGCGCCCTTTCAATTTCAATTGGTTGTTTCAAGTCTAATTGTAGTATTTTTGGAATTAAATTTTCAAGGAAAAGGATAGTATTTTTTCCCTCTAAATTTTCTTGTATTCCAAAAAGTTTGATGTTTTTCCTTCTTCCTCTATTCTCGTAGTCCTCCAGTTGATCTTTTAATTTATTTAATTCCAGGCTGTCGTTTTTACATCTTTTTGATTCACATTCTATAGTTTCCATTTTTGATTCTAGTTCAGTTGTTCTTTTGTTGTTAACTTCCATTTGTCTATGAATATTTAAAATTTCTTCTTTCATTTCCGACATATTAGTTATAGTTTCCTTGAGCATTTGTTTGATTTGTTTTAGTTCTTCCATAACTTCAGCTTTGCTTAATATGTCTGATTCTTCGATAGGAAGTGGTATCTTGCTTGGTGTTATTTGGTCTTGTTTCTGTCTTTTTGCAGATGTACCAGCCTCATTTTTGTTTTGTCTGGTACTTGTCATGTTGTTGTTTTCTTTTTCTTGGTTATTCTTATTTCTTATATTTAATCTCTTAGATTTAGATTTGATATTCTTAGGTTTTTAATCTCTTTTCTTCCAAGATTTAGTTTTATCTTTTGAAGTAGAAATTTTCTTTTTAAGCCCTTTTCTTTTTCTCAGTTATCTGTCACAATCTTGAGTATTCCTTTTTTAGTTTATTTATCTCTTTAATATTAGCTAGATGTTTATTTTTAATTTTTTTCTTTTTCCTTCTTTTTTCCTTTACTTATGTCCTTTTTTTTCTTTTATTTTTCTCACTTTACTGTTTCAATGAAGGAGGGGAACATTCAGTCCAACAACATTTCCTTCCCTTAGATCTCTCCTGACTTTCACTCTCTCTTTTAATGAGACACCGTTTCAGCACTGACAAAAATTCTTGGTATTTATTTTTTTCTTTCTTTGTAATTTCAGGAGACTATATAATCTCTTTTGTTCAGAATTCACAATAATCTGTCTTGTTTCAGTTTTTGCACAGTTATAATTTTTACAGTACTAGTTTTAGTACCGCTTTGAAACTTTCCTCTTTATAGTCAGTTTTTTATTTATTTTTTTTTTCAGCTGACTTCACTGCCTCTCTGTATCAATCAGGGAAAAGTTGTTAAAAATTATTTTATCCTCAGCCTTTTTTCAGTGTCAGCAGTTTTTTATCTGTTATCTACTTCAATATCTATCAATCGTTGAAGAAAAATAAACAAATAGATAGGTTTCAGGCAGAAGTTCATTTAGTCACTCTGTGTTCTGTTTCTTCATTAAACTGAAAATGGCCGCCTCAAACGGCCACACTTAAGAATTCTATTGACAACATCCACACATTAAGAGTCAATCTTTCTTATACTTTTTTTTTATCTGTAGTTAGTATTTTTTTCCTTTTAAACAAGTCTTCTAATAATTACAGCTTTAACAGTATTAATTTTAAAACTGCATTGAAACTTTTTTTTTTTTTTTTTTCCCTTCCGTTTGCCAATTCAATTATCAGCCTTTCCTCACAGTCATTTCACATCAGCTTAAAGACAATTCGGTAGAATCAGTAATTTATCTTTAGTTAGCCACTATTCAATGTCAGCATTTCTTTCTCTATTTCCTCACCATTCCAGTTCTTCGATGTCTTATCGTTTCAGCGGTGAAATAAAATCTGTATTTTTGAGTCTTTTCACAGTTTTGAAAGAGGGTAGATTCAAACTGCCAGCTCTCTCCTCCCTCTCCAATTCCTTTCACTGTCGGTCATTCACAATATTATTTAGACTTTTTCTCTCTATTATTTATTTATCTCCGATGGTGCGCCGATCTGTCACTTATCTTCGATATCTCGCCGTTTCAATGCTTAGAAAAAAAAAACCGGCAATCCTCTCTTCCAGCTCTCCTCTCACAAGCCCAATCGCAGCTGCGATAGAGGAGAGCAAAATTCACTGAAATAATCTTTTATTTCAATTAACTTTGAGTTATTTTTATCTTTTTTTTTTTTTAACGACTCACTTTTCAAAAGCCGGTATTCCTCACAGGCTGCACTGTCTCAGCGCTGCATTTCAAGTCTGTCCATATCGTTGGAGATAAAAAACGATACTTTGCCTTCTCAGCTCTCAATTACCTCAGGCTTCGTTTTTAACTTCAGTAAAAGAGGTCATCTCATTTATCCTATGTTCCTCTTCTTTAGCAATTATTTCTTTAATGAAATTATCCAGAAGGAAAAATATTTTTTTATATTCTGTGCCTAGATGGTGAGGAGCTTTGCGACTACACTTCCATTCGTGTTCGCGCTAAGCCACGCCCCCCTAGACCTAATAGTTCTATTGCTTTAGGACTAACTTCAGAAAGAGAACTAGCAAATGGAATAATGATCGTAAAATCATCTGCATAACTAAACAGCTTTATCCTCCAGATGGGACAATTGCGCACCTAATGGTGACATATAAACGTTAAAGAGCAATGGGGACAATGGTGAACCTTGCGGAACGCCAGATGAATTATTCCAAATACCTGAAAGATCATTACTGAAACAAACTTGAGAAAGCCCCGGAACCATTCTAACATCAAATGCAGAACTCATATCAAATTGCATGATCACGGCATTAAGACCTTCACTACACAAAGAATGTAAATTGTCCAAACTAGCCGCAATTACTGTCTCGGTACTAAATAAAGGTCTAAAACCAGATTGAGATTCAGGCAAGAGAAAATTGATCAAGATATTCCATTAGTTGAGAATGGACCAATCCTTCCATAATTTTTACAAAAAATGGAATGGATGCTTCTGGTCTATAATTAGTGATTAATGCTAATGATTATTTTTTTTTGGGGGGGAGGATTGGAGTAATTATAATAGGACCATTATTAGTGAGGAATTTTCCATTCTTTAAATTATCAGTCAGACAATTCAACAAATTCAGTTTAAAATCTAATGGAGCTGATTTCATAATTTCCGGTGGACAAGAGTCCAAAACACAATATGATTTAGCATATTTGTTATATAATTTAATATAAATATTCCATTCTAATTCATGAAAGGTGCTCCAAATCATATCCTCTTGTATTACATTTCCCTGCATATTAGGCATTTGAGATTCATGAGTATCATTTATCAAGCATTTATTTCTTAGATTTTTTTTTTCTTAGATTAGCTGCAACACTTTTGACTCCAACAAGGGTAGCAAAAGAATAAAAGTGCTCACCATCTAACGGCCTGAAATTGGATCCGACATTAAACCATCAAATCTGTAAAATCCAATACTGCCCACAGATTAACAGATGACCTTGAGAACAATACCAGCTAAATAAAAGTAGGAATGACAAAACCAAAAAAAGGCCAAGGAGACCTAGTTCTCAATAAGACTCTTTATTCAGTGCAGCAAAACAGTTCTTGAGAAGCAGGTCTCCCTGGCCTTTTTTAAGTCATTCCTACGCCATCTCTTCTGTCCATATTTCTCTAAACCTAAACTACAGTAACTCTATGGACAACCAGACTCCCCCAATGTGATTATTCTGCTACACCTTTGTGGCCACCCCTCCACTAGCATCTGAGACAGACTTTGAGGGGGGGGAGCTGTAGTCTCAATTCAAGACTACCACTGGCATGTTGCAAGCTTATGAGCAACACTTGTTTAAACAGAACTTGGCAATACCATTTTCCTTTTTCTTCATAGACTCGCTTAGATCTGTGCATTCAAGTACCTTTGTTTAATGGCTGGCACTTGAATGCACTCAGCTAACTGCAGAGTCAGGGCCTCTTGCACTGTTCATAGAAACAGACGGCAAATAAGGGCCACGGCCCATCTAGTCTGCCCACCCTAATGACCCTCCCCTACCTTTGCCTAGTGAATAGAACCCACGTGTCGATCCCATTTGGCCTTAAAATCAGACACGCTGCTGGCCTCAATCACCTGCAGTGGAAGACTATTCCAACGATTAACCACCCTTTCAGTGAAAAAGAATTTCCTAGTTTCCCGCCTCTGATTTTCCACGGATGCCCTCTTGTTGCCATGGGTCCCTTGAAAAAGAAGATATCTTCTTTCGCTTCGATGCGGCCCGTGAGATACTTGAACGTCTCGATCATGTCCCCCCTCTCTCTGCGCTCCTCCAGCGAGTATAGCGAGTATAGCTGTTCATGTATGTTCATGCGCTGCTTTCAGCACACAGTTTTCCTCACCTTTTCTAAGCCTCAAGAAGTTCTGAGAATGTACTGCAGGAGCTTTCTTCTATATATGGTCCACATAAGCCCTGGTACTCCAAACCAAGGCCAACAATACAGTGAAAAGCACTACAAATGATTCAAAACGCTACTTCAAGGTTGATTTGTGGTGTCAGAAAGTTTGAACACATGACACCCTGGTGTTCAAAGTATTTACCATGGGGATTCCTTGGAATTTATCGCAGGCTACGGTCAGAGGGTGTGATATGATTGTCGTTGATGGACTTCTCAAAAGTGCACCAAGAGAACACAAGATCTTCTGCTATTTCCATCATATGATTAACTCTGTGGAACAAATTAACTGGGCCGCAAAGAGCTCTTCCTGATTTTCAGAAGTTTAAGAAAATGCTCAAGACTACACTTTTTATAGAAGCTTTCCAATGAACGATGATTCTGGTTCATTTTGGTTTTGGGATTAATATACCATGAAGCGTTGAGTTAATCGTTTCCATTGAATGATCTGTAATATGTGATGTTTGTACGAATCTTGTTTATTTTTATTTTATATATGTTACTAATTGTAAAGCTGCCTAGGTATAGGTGGTTGAGAAATCTTTTAAACAAATAATGCTCCAGATCAATGCCTACAATATAGCTGAAACTGCCTACTCACTTCCCACATAGGTTTGATCCCTTCTTTGAAGAGATGAAAGTCGCTGTGTCCTGTCAGGTCCCCGGGACGTACCATGTGACTGTAAAACCTCCAAAACTGCTCCACCTGGGGGGAAGGCATGTAGAGAAAACAGATATCAGGCAGTTGACAATCAAGAAAAAGACATTTTGGTCATTTCAAGTTTTGCCTTTCAAAAGTGAAGGGAAAAATAAAACAAGATGAATAGATGGATGGGAAAAGGCTGCAGCTTCAGCGAGACCTTTGGCTGCTGGGAACAAATGACGTCCTGTTCAATGAGAATCAGAAAACAGCAATACCACATTAGCAGCAAGGAACAATAAAAACCCAAGAATTCCTTCATGTAAAAACTTTCTACATCACAGGCGAGCTCAGTGCTCCGATTAGAAATTCTTACACGGATGTGAAGAAAGCTCTTACAAACTGATTTCTTGTTCGGTTGCAGATCAGTATTTCCCGCGCGCCCCCCCCCCCAAAAAAAAGAGCACATTTCACTGACCAATTAAGAGCGATAAACATCAGAATTTTTTTTCAATTGGTAACACACCAATGATTTAAAATACCAACAAAGTTACTCCCGCTTCTGAAGCGCCAGCAGAAAACCGCGAGTGTTGTCCGTGTTGGAATCGATTCACTTTAGTAGTTCCGGAAGTACTTTAGGACATAGACCGTGTTCAGCGTGAAGCCAGTACCTGAAAGAAATCACAATGCAGCCACAGCCAAAGCAATGCACTTGCCAAGCTCTCACGCATGCCTCAACTTTTCTTAGACCAATTCCCTCATCGCAGATTAGAATCTAACTATAAAAGGTTTAGATCAAGTCTTAAGAGATTTTTCCTAAATACACTGCGGATGCGATTTCCTTCACTGTGATGCGCGTCTGAGGACATGCTCATTTCTAGTTTTTGGTCTGTTCCATTCCTCCACCCTCCCCTTTTTTGATACCTTTCTGCTATATGTCATGATTATCATAATTCTGTTTGCTTACATTCTTCTATTTCTATGGAAATTTGGGGATTTTAATTAATGATAGCATTGTAAATTATAATTTCTGTGTCTTTTGGTTTATATTATTATAATAAACTGCTCTATTGGCCTAGCTGGAAGGCAGTATATCAAGTCTTTCATTAAACAAATGACAGAAAACTAGTTTACATCCACTTGAGTTTCAAGCCAAGGGCATCCCTTCAACTTCTAATCCCACAAAACTGAGCCTCAACATCCTGCAAGGTATTGCTTTGGTTTCTCCTCCTTCCAGCTTTCAGGCATCATTTTAATGAGCCCACAGGGAGGAACAGGCTGGTGGTATAGGCCACAAATTAGAGCCTGAAACTTTGAGACTCCGATTCATGTTCTTTTTGCTTTATCTTGCTTTATAGTGCTCAGACTGTGGGCTCTTTGTCAATTGAGAACATTTTATGAAGCATCATTGGGAGCTAATGTGTTTTACTTTCAAGTGACCTTCAATGTCCATTCCAACAAATCCCTTGGGAATGGTGCATTTTGCAACTAGTCTGTCAAAATTGGGGGAGGAAGGGTTTGAACCGAGACCTTTTGTTCTTTTTCTTTTCTCCTCCAGCTCTTCTGACAGACTAACTCATCTGCCTTAAACTAGCTCAAGGGTTCTTAACCTTCCTCTCAGGAAAAACACAAGACTGGTTTTTAGAATAGCCACAATGAATGAGGCACATTTACATATGTAAAAAAAAGACAATGCACACATATTTCCTACAAATACCTTAAGAAATCTGACTGGCTGGGCTAAGAATCACTGGACTAGCCAAGAAGCTGCTGGGTTGATCCAGTAAGGCTTGGACCACATGGATTTTATTCTTTCTATACCTGACTTTACCTCAAGTCTTTTCAAAGCAAGATGCAATCCAAATAGGTAGTTTCTAAGTTTATTAAAAATTTGTTATACCACTAAATCAAAACTTCTTAGTGGTTTACAGAGCAGGTAGTTTCCTGTCCTTAAAACCTTCCAGCACCTTCTGGAAGTTGTAAGATAGCAACATGCAGCAGTATCACTGGTCAGAGGACTCTTGCTTTTTACCTGGACTGGTCCTACGAACAGCCCACAAGGGGGCTAGAACTTTCCTGCCTTGACATAAGAACATAAGCAATGCCTCCGCTGGGTCAGACCTGAGGTCCATCGTGCCCAGCAGTCCACTCACGTGGCGGCCCAACAGGTCCAGGACCTGTGCAGTAATCCTCTATCTATACCCCTCTATCCCCTTTTCCAGCAGGAAATTGTCCAATCCTTTCTTGAACCCCAGTACCGTCCTCTGCCCTATTACATCCTCTGGAAGTGCATTCCAGGTGTCCACCACACGTTGGGTAAAGAAGAACCTCCTAGCATTTGTTTTGAATCTGTCCCCTTTCAACTTTTCCGAATGCCCTCTTGTTCTTTTATTTTTTGAAAGTTTGAAGAATCTGTCCCTCTCTACTCTCTCTATGCCCTTCATGATCTTGTAAGTCTCTATCAAATCCCCTCTAAGTCTTCTCTTCTCCAGGGAAAAGAGTCCCAGTTTCTCCAATCTCTCAGCGTACGAAATGTTTTCCATACCTTTTATCAGACGCATCGCTCTCCTCTGAACCCTCTCGAGTAACGCCAGGTCCTTCTTAAGGTACGGCGACCAATATTGGACGCAGTACTCCAGATGCGGACGCACCATCGCCCGATACAATGGCAGGATAACTTCTTTCATTCTGATAGTAATACCTTTCTTGTTTATAGCTAGCACTCTCTTAGCGGCCGCTGTGCACTGTGCCATCGGCTTCATTGTCATGTCCACCATTACCCCCAAGTCCCTTTCTTGGGTACTCTCATTCAATAACATCCCTCCCATTGTATAGCTGTACCTCAGGTTTCTGCTTCCCACATGTAGTACTTCATCTGCCATCTCGTCGCCCATTCCCCTAGTTTGTTCAAGTCCCTTTGCAATTCTTCACAGTCCTCTTTAGTCCGAGCTCCACTAAATAGTTTGGTGTCATCCTACATATCCCATTAAGGACAGGCCATCCTGAACCTTACCAGACATTAGCTAAGTACGGGGAAACTTGGCTAGTCATATTAATACGAGTCACTTATTATATCTGATGGTTGGTTGCATAACTAAATCTTCTTTGTCTTATTCACTGTTTCCAATTGTTTGTTTTTAGATCTGTGTCCGTGACTGGTCAGTTTCTTTCTTATTTGGTTTGTACGTATGTTTTGGGGTTTTTTTAGTTATAATTTTTATTCGTCTTTATAATTTACATCAAGTGTAACAGGAAATAACATTTGAATTGTAAAACAATCACTTGATTTGCTATAATATCATCTGAAAATCACGAAATTTAACCACCCTTTCCGTCTCTATTACATCACAAAATATTCATATATTATATTATACATTATATGATTTAATAAAATACAAAAAAATACCATCCCACCCACCCATTCCCATCCCCTCATTTCAATTATCTTATTATGGGAAAATGTTTATTGCTCATTACAAAAGTCTGTTAATGGTCCCCAAACCTCTTGAAATTTACCAAAATATCCTCTCTGTATTGCTAATGTTCTTTCCATTTTATAAATATGACATACAGAACTCCACCAGAAACTGTCATTTAATCTGCTCTGATTTTTCCAATTGAATGTAATCTGTTGAATGGCAACTCCAGTCAAAATAAGTAAAAGCTTTTTAAAACGTTTTTTTTTAAACCAGTTCATTTAGGGGTTTTCACAAGGATTAAGTATGCCTCAATAGCTTCAGGATCAAACTGAAATCCTGTTGTCAATATAGGACTGCATGTGCAGTTTCAGGATCCTGCCAAGCACTGCTCAGACTCTATGTGCCCATGGGATGCAACAAGCGATTTGCCTTTTTTTACTGACTTGTTCAACATTGGCACTTTTAGAGATTCCCAAAACTGTCCTGAGCTACATTTGGAGTGCTTAATCAAAGAGAGAAATACTTCCCAGGCAATCTGGCATCTGGACTGGTATGAAAGAGGAATCAAGAGCCTCTATTCACACTCAAATACTTTGCCCTTCATCCTGTCATGCTGCTCTGCAGAGGACAAAATGGAAGGCAGAACGAGGCATGAAGAGGAAGTGAGGATCATTAACTTATAATAAGAAAAAATAGTGCAGTAGACATGCACTTACCGAAGCGAATGAGCCAATCTGTTTAATGTTCTGTTCGTAGCTTTGGGAGCAGGTGGGTCTCCCTGGGGTTCTCCTGGAGTACCAGAAAGAATAGTTATACTGCAATGGGTGTTCAGCTGGGCCCGGCACAATAGCCTGTGAAAAAGAGCAGCTCGGACACTGTATCAAAAAGAAATGCCCAAAATTGACAAGCATTATGTACTATGACAAGCAAAATTAGCCTCATGTCACACTCACTCTATGTCTGCTTTTTGAGCATTGTTTTAGGGATTCTTGCCCAGAAATAGCTAAGAAGAAAAAAAAAAAAAAAAATTTAAATTGAATCAGGTTGGGCAGACTGGATGGACCATTCGGGTCTTTATCTGCCGTCATCTACTATGTTAGAACATTTTATTGGACTTAATCTATGACTTGCTTGTAGAGCTGGGTGGGGTCCTCAGCCCACTTTCCAATCAGTTCACAGAATAGAACAAAGCTAAATGAAAAAGTACTTAGTCCAATATAAAGCAACTCCTTGCTTGCTGACCCTTATTTTCTACATATCTAAGTAGGTCCATGGAGCATGCAATAAACCTACTAAGTAAAACAAACTGGAGAAGATATTTCTTCATTGAATGTGTAATTAAACGCTGGAATTTAATGTTTCAGCCTTTTGGCTAAGATCAAGTGTAGATACTCTGGAATTCGTTGTCAGTGAATGTGGTGAAAGCAGTTAGCTTAGCAGGGTTTAAAAAAGGTTTGGCTAATTCCCTACAAGTTAAAAAAAAAAAAGCCATTATTAAGGATGGGACTTGGGGAAATCCACTGCTTATTTCTAGGATAAGCAGCATAAAATCTATTATACTATTGGGAATCTTACACTTGTGATCTGGGTTGGCCACTGTTGGAAACCTTTGGTCTGTCCCAGTATGGCAACTCTTATGTTCTTATTCTAACCACAAATCACACCAATGACGCACAAAACTCTGATCCTTCAGGTGCAAATGTATGCATGATGGTTCCCAGGAGAATAAATCCCTAGTGCCCATGAAGACTGACAGACTGACACTGAATGCTTTTTCACAGGAAGTCCATCAATGGAGTGAAGAACAGGAAATACATAGTTCACACCCTTAATGTGCCACAAACTCTATATGCAATTTTGGGGTGTCAGCACCTCTAGACAGACCTGGAGCAGATATGACTTGAGGAAGAGCTGAAAGGGAGAGAAATGGGCAGGCAGGATGGCAAAGCAGGTGCTCAGGCCATAGCGGTTTGGCTGGATTGTGATTTTCAGAGAGCATTTTCAGGTTGTCCCTAGATTCAAAGTACTGGCCAGAGGGGAGATGGTTTATCTCGCAGTGTGAAACACATAAATACTGGCAGGGAATCTTCACAACATGTGAGATCCTTTCATTATTACTCATAGGACTCACAAGGTGATACCTGGGTGTAAAATACTTAGTACTGCAGTTTCCAAGCTACTGCTTTTGCTTTCTGACTTGCACAAAGGACACTTGAAAGATGACTTCTCAGCACATGTCATATACAAGTTACAGGATTTATTCCAACAGCTCCAGTACCTGCTGCAGGGAAATCGAAGATGAAAAGGACAAGAGGTGCTGTATGAGCCCAATCTCTAATCATCTAGTTAAAGCAGTCGTTATCCTGCTCAGGGATAACCCACTTTGCTATGCATAGAGGATGTAACTGCTTTCTTTTTTGAATGTGACACTGTCATGTTCAGAAGAATATCCAAACTGGGTCCATCTAGTCCAGTATTTTGTTTCCACCAGTGGCTAATCCAGATCATAAGTACATGGCAGAAAACCACCTACTAGCAACTCTGAGCAGGATGGAGGTGTTCTGGACTCACCTTCCTCTTGCAGCCTTGGCTTTTGTCCTTCTCTGGTTTTTCCTTCTCACTGTCTTTCTGTGCGCTGTTCTCCTCGTTCTGTTCATGGTCTCCACTGTCATCATCCTTCAGACTGTAGATGAGAGAATAAACAGGGACACACATCATTTTGGGAGCTGCTACTGTTCTTCCCTATCTGCTTCCACACCGGCCTTCAGAACCAGGGCTTTAAAGTCGGTACACAAAACCTTCCGACTCCTTTATTTAGATATCTATATAGGAGTTCACGGGGATGGGGACAAACTTTGTCCCTGTGTCATTCTGTGTGCCACTTTCACTAATCTCGTAAATATCATAAAATATATTCCATTTTGTAATCAAAGAAATTAATATCGAAATGTATTCTAAAAGTAAGACATAGCCTAAAACAAACTGGTTAATCAAATTATCTGTGAAATAAGAAATATAAGCATTATATTTGCATGACATATAATTTCACTCTATTAGGAATTGGAATCGGCACATTTTCATCGACTTCACAGCCCTGTTCAGAACATCCCTGGTTTTCCTCCAAAATTCCTCACAATGTTCATAATCTAAACTAAACTAAACTAAATCTTGGATTTATATACCGCATCATCTCCACTGATGGAGCTCGGCACGGTTTACATGGTTAGGGAAGGAACGGAAATCCAATGGAATTATATAAGTAAGAGAGGAGAGAGGTTTAGGTGTAAGAAAAGACAAACTTATAATATTATACATCAGTATGAGACAGAGGAAAAAAAACTACAGATCCATCAAGAAGAGAAACACTGGTACAAAATGCAGCAATCACAATATCATGAAACATTTGCAGAGTTCAGATGGCTGATCCAACTCGTACAGGATGCAGCTCCCACTAGAACATTTAAAAACTGAGCAGACTCTTTCATGAAACCCTGTTACTTTATTCGAAGCATTCACCAGGGCATCTAAACTACATATATCCCTGAGCTGTGCAAATATTGAATGCCAGTAGAAAAGGTGACTAAAATCGGCAGAAACAAAAAAATGAGGTTTTACTGAATTCTGTTAGAGAAAACAGCCCAAAGCCCATCCTTTTATGTGAAAATAATTTCAAAGTTACAGAAGTTCAAACATGTAACTTTTGTAGACTGCTTGTGGACCTATGACATGAAAAAAGCAAACAAACATTCTCAACATTTGGGATCTGCTACATTAGTCATCTTTTCCGAGAGCTGGTCACGTATCTGGCTTTGCCCGACAAATATTCCTGTGCATTATTTTCTGCACACCTCAGAATTCTGAGGAACAGAATGTTGATCTGCTGTTACGGGCAGAGGAGGACCGGTTTCCAGATCCTGACAAGAGATCATTGTCTTCATTCAAAAAGCGAGAATATTCTTTGTCAGAGGATGAAAGATTCAAGGTAACTAACTGCATGTATGCTATACCAGATAACATTCATTTCAAACAAGCTTGGAGGTAAATAACAAAACCTCAGACCATATTGCTGCGTCTCATGACAGCCAATGGCTGTTTGACAAATGCAATGTTGTAGTTTCAATCATTGGTCCGCCTTCGTCCCTTTGATATAAGTGCAATAATTCATTAAAGAAATCTTATAGTTTTATGATTAATGAAGTTAATGTGATTGTCAAAAATTGATAATAGGATTGTGTAAAATCAGATGAAAATTCTGTGCAAAATAGCAATTTTATCTCATAAAGCGTATTGAAAATTCATAGAAAAACCACTTATCTTAGTGGCCACAATGACTGACTGACGGATCCGTATTGTTAGTACTTCTTCAAAGAATCAGTTGAAAAAGCCAAACCGTAAATGTCACTTTTCAAGGAGCGTAAATGGACTGTATCAGACCTGAATAATGGCGCTTTTTCCATATATTAATTGTTTATCGGAGGGTGACTGGCTGAGAAGAAACAATGACCGATTCCTTTAAGCTGAGAATGTGTCCTCTAACTTTACTGCTACGAGTAGGGAGTGGTGCTTTTGTGTTTCTATTACAGAAAGGGTGGTAGATGTGTGGCATAGTCTCCCAGCAAAGGCGGTGGAGATAAAGACTGTCTGAATTCAAGAAAGTGTGGAACAGACACATAGGATCTTTTAGGGAGGAGATAGTGGATGCCGTGGATGGGCCATTTGGCCTTTATCTGCCGTCAGGTTTCTAATTTTTTCAATCACTACGGACAGGCTGGTTCTGTTTCCTGGAGTTCGGCTGCATTTGCTTGCCCCTCACTATTGAAAATGTGATGGTGAAACAGCTACCCCCTCCCCGGGCTATATGTGGAGGACCCACCTTTTAGAGCAGTGGTCTTCATTAATTTTTAAGCTGGGACCACTTTGGATTCTAATGAGACGAAGAAGAGCTGCTCAAGGTTGATAAGGCCATGGCAGAGAGACTGAATTAATTCTTTGCTTTGGTCTTTACAGAAGATGTTCAAGAGATCTTCCTGAATCGGAAATGGTTTTCAAGGGTGAAAGAAATCTCAGTGAACCTGGAAGATGTACTAAGCCAAATCGACAAGCTAAAACTAAAAGAACTCAAACATGAAATTGCTGACCTGCTGTTAATGATCTGTAGCCTGTTGCTCGATCTTTAAAAAGGGTTCCAGGGTAGATCCGGGAAATTACAGACTGGTAAGCCTGATTTCAGTGCCGGACAAAATGGTGGAAACAATTATAAAAAATAAAATTGTGGAACACGTAGACAAATATGATTTAATGAGACGGAGTCAGCATGGGTTCAGCCGAGGGAGATCTTGCCTCACCAATTTGCTTGACTTCTTTGAAGTTATGAACATAAACATAAGAACATAAGAAGCGCCATCTCCAGATCAGACCTTCGGTCCATCAAGTTCAGCAATCCGCACACACAGAGGCCCTGCCAGGTGTACACATGTGGGTAAAGGTGAGCTGGTTGATGTAGTGTATTTAGATTTTCAGAAAGCTTTTGACAAAGTTCCTCATGAGAGGCTCCTGAGAAAACTAGAGTCATGGGATAGGTGGTAAAGTTCAGTTGTGGATTAGGAATTGGTTATCGGAGAGAAAACAGAGGGTAGGGATAAATGGTCATTTTTCTCAATGGCGAGTAAACAGTGGAGTGCCGCAGGGATCTGTATTGGGACCAGTGCTATTTAACTTATTTATAAATGATCTGGAAATTGGAACGAGTGAGGTGATTAAATTTGCAGATGACACTAAACTTTTCAAAGGGAATAAAACGCATGCAGATTGCAAAAAATTGCAAGACATTGGAAGACTGGGCATCCAAGTGGTACATGAAATTTAATGTGGACAAATGCAAAGTAATGCACATTGGGAAGAATAACTGAAATCACAGTTACCAGATGCTAGGTTCCACCTTGGGGGTTAGCACCCAAGAAAAAGATCTGGGTGTCATCGCAAACAGGATGCTAGGATTTTAAAAAAGGATGGTTAACAAGACTAAGAATGTTGTAGTGCCACCTCTGTATCGCTCCATAGTGCAACCTCACCTGGAGTATTACATTCAATTCTGGTCTCTTTATCTCAAGAAAGATATAGCGGCGCTAGAAAAGGTTCAAAGAAGAGAGATCAAGATGATAAAGGGGATTGAACTCCTCTTGTATGAGGAAAGACTAAAACGGTTAGGGCTCTTCAGCCTGAAAAAGAGACGACTGAGGGGAGATAGGATTGAAGTCTACAAAATCCTGAGTGGAGTAGAACGGGTACAAGTGGATTGATTTTTCGCTCCGTCAAAAATTACAAAGACTAGGGGACACTCAATGAAGTTACAGGGAAATACTTTTAAAACCAATAGGAGGAAATATTTTTTCACTCGGAGAATAGTTAAGCTCTGGAACGCATTGCCAGAGGTTGTGGTAAGAGCGGATAGCCTAGCTCAGTGGTCTGAAACTTGCAGCTTGGGGGCCACATGTGGCCTGCCAGATACTATTTTGAGGAGCTCAGTATGTTACCATTGTTCTGGAACGTTGCCCGCCTCACTGCTGTAACCTCATGCAAGCACTTTCCTGCATCTTTCTGCATGTTGCACTTCTTTCAGCTGTGTATAGCTGAAATTATCAGAAGTAATTAAGGAGAGATTTATAAACTATAACAAGTTTTACTTCATGCAAAGTTATCATTTCTTTAATAAGCTCTCCAAGTATCTACAAATCCAAAATGTGGCCCTGCAAAGGGTTTGAGTTTGAGACCGCTGGCCTAGCTGGTTTTAAGAAAGGTTTGGACAAGTTCCTGGAGGAAAAGTCCATAGTCTGTTATTGAGAAAGACATGGGGGAAGCCACTGCTTGCCCTGGATCGGTAGCATGGAATGTTGCTACTCCTTGGGTTTTGCAAGGTACTAGTGACCTGGACTGACCACCATAAGAAAGGGCTACTAGGCTCAATGGATTATTGATCTGAACCAGTAAGGCTATTCTTATGTTAAATATTGGGGCCATGGCACTGCTGACATCCATTTCTAGAGCCCACCCTCACACCTCATAGGCGAGTATTTTTCAGGTTGTGACCACTTCCAATTGCGCTCTCTTTTGCGAGAAATGCCTTGTCCTTCAAACATGTGCTCTTCCACCCATCTACTTTCCCCTTTCTGTCCACAGCCTGGGTGGAGAGGCAGAGCAGCAGGAAATAAAACCCACCAGAAACGTGATGGGGGGCCACCATTGCCCCCCCCAGGCCTTGCATTCAAGAACACTGGTTTAACATATGAAAGAGATGTTTCAGCTTCCCAGCAAATTACACCTAGTCAGGAAGAATTGACTGCACTACCAAAGCCTAAATGAATTTGAGCAACACCCCCCACCCGGGGAGGGGGCAGGGCCGGATTTTCCTATAGGCTAACTAGGCTTCAGTCTAGGGCCTCAAGATCAAGAGGAGCCTACATTCAAATTGTTAGCAAAATTAAAATTACACTATTCTAAGAACAGTGAACACTAAAACACTGAACCGAAAATAAGGAGAAATTCTACGCATATGACTAATAAACAAACATAAAAATGTATTGGTTAAGATCAACGCGTTCGGCTCATTGGGTCTGTTCGTTTGTATATACTAGATTGCACCAAAGTATAGTTCATACGTTCACTGATTGCTATGGCAAATATTGAAGTGCCTTATGCTACTAAGCTCTGGTTTGTTCTTACATAAATAAAGTGCAGATTGGTGTAGATTGAAACAGACAAACGAACAGACCTATTGATATCCCGACGTTCGGTTATATTCGTGTTACTTCGATAATATGAAACACGTCTTAATGTTATTAGAAAAGATTCTTATTTTAGGATTGCGTACACGATCATTTGATTCTCGCCTTTTGAGTTCAGTAGGTTCAATACTTTAGTGAAGTGTTTATAGACTACTGAAAATTTTTTTGTGACAATATCTTCATTTCGCGGAATTCTAAGTAAGTTCTTAACATATGTTTTAATTTGCATATTTTAAAATGTATATTACGTGCTTTATTTTATATTTTCTATGATTATATCATAAATAATAAAATTCTAGAGCGCGCATGCGCTGTTGAATATCGTGAGTCCTGGTGGCGTGAGGTTTTGCTTCTGTGTCACTCCTCACGGCGCCTGCGCCAGCGACTCATCAAAATTCAGCCGGGGGTGGGGAATCCGAATTGCACACGTGCTCCAGCTCCGGATCAGATCCCACTGCTCCTCTCTCCCCCCCCCCCCCCGCTTTCCCGGCTCCGGAGGGGAATCGGTCTCAGCCCCGGGTGATGTATTTTATTATCTCTCATGTAATTTACAAACTTAAAAATGGGAGGTGAAAGGGCCTCATAAGTGGAATAGCCTAGGGCCTCTTTTCATCGAAATCCGGCCCGGGGGGGGCACTTATATTCTCTGCCTGAGCTTAGGTCAGCTCCCTGGGCCCAGGGACTTTGGTGCAGTTCTTTCAGCAGAGAGCTCCTTCAGCTTGGGATGGGGGCGCAGGAAGGAGCAACTGACCCCCCCCCCCCCACTACTGAACCATTCTGGGGTTCCTTACAGCTTTAGTGGGGGGGGGGCGTGATATTACGCCCCTCTATCACAAAATGTAAATCTGTGGCTGATGGGGAGGTTCCCGTTCCCCCCCCCACTGGCTGTGAGCTGGGGCCGGGACCGCCGGGGAGGGAGGGGGAGGCCGGGGCCAGCGCTAGACTCACGCGTCAAATTTGTTGTTCATCCTCCCTCGACGCTCTCGGCCGCTTCCCAGCCCTCGCGAGCGGCGGAACTCGAGCTGCGCGCGCCGCGTTTCCGGCCGGCCCTTCAGCGGCGCCATCTTGGGTGAGGCCGGCGGCGGCTGTTTGAGTGGAAGGAGTGAGGGAGGGGAAAAAAGTTCCCCAAATGGGCCGAGTTAACGTTCGCTGTGTCTGAACATGGCTCGGAAAGACGGGCCTAGGGCCTGGGTAAAGCACGGATCTGCTCTCCGTGGTAACATTTCACGCTTTCCTGACTCTCTTCTCCACTGTATGCAAATCTCTCTCATGCATATTCATTAGGGCTAGCCTGAAAACTCGACTATTTTTCATAGATGTCAGTGGACTTTGAAGGATCCGGATCCCCGTCCTTCAAAGTCCACCTTAAAAGCCTTCCCCTCTCGCGGGGAGCCCCTGTATGATGTCACGACAGGGGGCGTGGCCCGTGTAGGCCAATAAGATTGCTGAGCCTGAAGGGATATGTGGATTTTTTTTGAATGTTTTTACGCAGAAAGAAAAAAACGAAGCGCCGCAGTAGCGCATGCGCGCAATGGTTTTCCTGAAGCCCTCACGCTTGATCAGCTACAGAAAGACAGACACATTTTTATGTGTATGAGCACCAACAGAACCCACCACACGTTTCCAAAATTATCGGGGAGGGTGCTAAAGGCCAAGAGAAACGACTTCCCGCTGGACACAGTCAAGGGCAGCCCCAGAACGAGCTGCTATGATAGGCAGCGACCCAGCTTCCAGCCTCACCCAAGATGGCGCCGCCGAAGGGCCGGCCGCAAAGACTCAACTTCCGCCGCTCTGCCGGAAGTAGCCGTTCGCGAGGGCTCGGAAGCGGCCGAGAGCGTCGAGGGAGGATGAGCAGCGAATTTGACGCGTGAGTCTAGCGCTGGCCCCGGGTCCCCCCCTTCCCCACCCCCATAAGAGAGCCAAAGCTCCCGCTCTTAGAACCGAATGAGCCCCAATGATAATGCTAAGCCCCCCCCCCCCTCCTTTTGAGAATCGCTCGGAAAGCCGGTGGCTGCTTTTGGACGCTTTTCCCCCCGAGGCCCCCCGAAGGCCTTTGGCTTTCTTCTGCAATTGGCCCGTTGGGGTTTTTCTCTTGATGCTGTTGGCAGGGAAGTAGCAATGTCCTAAGAGCGACATGGGATTGCTCTACTCATTTCATTTCTTGGTAAAAGGTGGTGACTTTAACCAAAGATAGGTAGGAGAAAGCTAGAGATGCCTAGGCAAAATGTTTGGGTTTCTTTTTGAAATGTTCCCAAGATTTAAGTGTGGCTATCAGACGTTTTGGGGAAGATTTATTACAAAAACAAAGGAATTCATTTGTATCATTCTGTTCCAGTTGGTATGCCTGTATCATTTCTTTTATATCTTTGCCTATGTTGGTGTTGTGTTTGGAAGGCGGACCTGGGGGGGACTTGTTTGGGGAGCGGGGTGGTTACATAAGGGGGGGGAAGCAAAATTTGAGCTTCATCTTATGTACTTTTTTGCCTTTTTTGATGAGCTCAATAAAATATATCTGAACAGAAAAACAAAGGAAGGAAATACACTCTCCACAATTGTGGAATTGGAATGTGCAGAGACAGGTGTCCTTAAAGTCAGTACAGAGCAGTTCTTTACAGGAGTCACTGCCATCTGATAGCGGTCTCTTACCGCTTGGCCTTGCACTGCACAAGGAGGTAGAGCTTGAATTCTGTCCGAAGCTCATCCAGATCTTTTGTTTTAATAAAATATATTCTTGCAGATTGATTATATACACTGTGAATGTTCAGTGGGTTGATTTTTGGTTGTTACTGTGTTTCCTGCAGTGGGGGACAGACAGAGTGCCTCCTCTGTTCTTAATTTTGACAGTACTGTGGCAGGAATGAGCCTTGTCCTTATGTCAAGGCTTGTGTCGCATAACCTTAGTCTCACAGAGGCAGTGCCTCCACATTTAATGTGATGGTAATGAACCTCGCTCCAAAGCCAGGGTATGTAATGTACGAGTATGATCCGCAGCCCCTGTTTTAAACTGCTTTTGGTGTAACTTCTTGTGTGTAGAGGTTCATTAGCATGTGTCTTTGTGGCTCTTGGGTACATGAAACAATCTTCACATGTGAAAAATAAGTTTATAAAAGAATATTTGGTGCAACTTACTTCCCTCCTCCCCCTCTTATGAAGTTGCATTAGGCTTTGGTTTTTTTTTATCACCGGCCGCAGTGGTATTAGCTCCAATGCTCATAGAACTCTATGGTTATATAGCACTATATAAATGATAAATAGTAGTAGTAATGTGCAACCTTTATTTTGCCTGGGTGTGATAGGCGATGATTCTGATGTTAGCTAAGAAACTGACACATGAGGAATGGATCCGCCCAGCCTTATGAAGGCAGGTATCGATTTCATAGCTTTAGCACAGGGATAATGCTAATTACATAAGAACATAAGAACATAAGAACTGCCATCTCCGGATCAGACCTTCGGTCCATCAAGTCCGGCGATCCGCACACGCGGAGGCCCTGCCAGGTGTACACCTGGCGTAATTTATAGTCCACCATATCCTTATATGCCTCTCTTAAGGAGATATGCATCTAGTTTGCTCTTGAAGCCTAGGACGGTTGATTCCGCAATAATCTCCTCTGGGAGGGCATTCCAGGTGTCAACCACTCTCTGAGTGAAGCAGAACTTCCTGACATTAGTCCTGAACCTGTCCCCCCTTAGCTTCATTACATGTCCTCTAGTCCGTGTCAAATTGGACAATGTAAATAATCTTCTCTGCTCTATTTTGTCGATTCCTTTCAATATTTTGAAGGTCTCGATCATATCCCCACGCAGTCTCCTTTTCTCAAGGGAGAACAATCCTAGTGTTATAAGTCTGTCCTCGTATTCCAGTTTCTCCATACCCTTCACCAGTTTTGTTGCTCGTCTCTGCACCCTCTCCAGCAGTTTTATATCCTTCTTTAGGTAGGGAGACCAATGTTGGACGCAGTATTCCAAGTGTGGTCTGACCATTGCCCTATAAAGCGGCATTATAACTTTCTCCGATCTACTCGAGATTCCTTTCTTTATCATGCCTAACATTCTATTTGCCTTCTTTGCCGCTGCCGCGCATTGTGCCGACGGCTTCAGGGTCCTATCTATCAGTACACCCAGGTCCTTTTCTTGTTCACTCTTCCCCAGAGTTGCACCTGACATTGTATACTCGTATTCCTTATTCTTATTGCCTAAATGCATTACCTTGCATTTCTCCACATTGAACTTCATCTGCCATTTCTCCGCCCATGTTTCTAACCGACACAAGTCGCTCTGGAGTTTCTCTCTATCCTCCTGCGATCTGATCGCCCGGCATAGTTTTGTATCGTCTGCAAACTTGATGATCTCACTGGATGTTCCTTCCTCCAGGTCATTGATATAAATATTAAAAAGGATCGGCCCAAGTACCGAGCCCTGGGGTACACCACTAGTCACTTTCTCCCAGTCGGAGAACTTCCCATTTATGCCCACTCTCTGCTTTCGGTTTTCCAGCCATTTGCCTATCCATCTTTGTATATCCCCCTCTATGCCATGGCTTTGTAGTTTCCTGAGAAGTCTTTCGTGTGGAACTTTGTCGAACGCTTTCTGGAAGTCCAAGTATATTATGTCCACCGGCTTCCCACTATCAATTTGCTCGTTCACGGTCTCAAAAAATTGGAGTAAATTCGTCAAACACGATTTCCCTTTCCTGAATCCATGTTGACTGGGTTTCATCAAGTCGTGTGCGTCCAAGTGCCGGACTATGCTATCCTTGATCAGTGCTTCAACCATCTTGCCGGGGAAAGACGTAAGACTCACAGGTCTATAGTTGCCCGGTTCCCCTCTCGATCCTTTTTTGAAAATTGGGGTGACGTTCGCTATCCTCCAGTCGTCCGGTATCTGTCCAGTTCTGATTGTCAGGTTTGCAAGTTTTTGCAATAACTCTCCGATTTCAACCTTCAATTCTTTTAATACTCTCGGGTGAATTCCATCCAGTCCAGGGGATTTGTCACTTTTAAGTTTGTCGATCTGATAGTATATCTGGTCTAAGTCCACTTCAACTGTGGTGAGGCTGTCTTCTATTTCTCCTGCAAACACTTTCTCCGCTTCAGGTATTGTTGAGGTGTCCTCCTTCGTAAAGACGGTCGCAAAGAAGGAATTTAGTTTGTCTGCGATTTGTTTATCTTCCTTGATGTACCCTTTTCTTCCCTGGTCGTCCAGGGGTCCCACTGCCTCTTTTGCAGGTTTTTTCCCTTTCACGTATCTAAAGAAGGGCTTGAAGTTTTTGGCCTCCTGGGCTATTTTTTCCTCATATTCCTGTTTTGCATCCCTCACCGCCTTGTGACATTTCTTCTGATCATCTTTATGTTTGTTCCAGGCTTCGGTTGTCTTTATGCATTTCCATTTTTTGAAAGAGTCCTTCTTTTCTTTTATGGCTTCCTTCACCTGTATGGTAAGCCATGCCGGTTCTCTTTTGCTCTTTGTTCTCCGATCTTTGGAAATCCTCGGAATGTAGAGATCTTGTGCTTCTGTGATAGTATTTTTCAGTAGGGACCATGCCTGATCTACCGTTTCGAGTTTGTCCACCATCTTCTCGAGTCGTTTTTCTACCATGGCTCTCATGCGATCGTATTTACCCTTTTTAAAGTTCAAGGTGGTGGTTAAGGTTTTGGCATGTTTCCCTTTCCCGATGTCAAGTTTAAAGTTGATTACATTGTGATCACTCGTTCCCAGTGGAACCATGACTTCCACTTCTGTTATCGGTCCCGTGAGGCCATTTAGGACCAAGTCCAAGGTGGCGTTGCCTCTTGTCGGCTCTTTTACCATTTGTTCCAGGAAGCAGGGTTATATAGTTTCATAACAAACACACACCCTCTTTATATCCAGTGGCAAATTTCACCATTTAATAACTAGTTCTTTTACAAATCCTTAGCATGTTATGTATTTATTGTCTGGTGATTTAATTCCAAAGATAAAAACATAAGTGTTGCCGTACTGGGGCAGCCGAAAGGTCTTATCAAGCTCAGGATCCTGTTTCCAGCAGTGGCCAACCCAGGTCACCAATACCTAGCAAAATCCCAAAGAGAAAACATATTTTATCCTAGGAAGAAGCAGTGGATTTCCCCAAGCCATTTTAATAATGATTTATGGACTTCTCTTGTAGGATATTATCCAAACCTTTTTTTAAACCTTGCTGAGCTAACTGCTTTCATTACATTTTCCGGTAATGAATTCCAGAGTTTAATTACCCGTTGAGTGAAGAAACATTTTCTCCAGTTTGTTTTACAAATCTGCTAATTAGTAATTTCATCGCATGCTCCCTAGTTCTAGGATTTTTGGAAAGAGCACATCTGGCAAATAGGTACATCCAGTCTTTCTTATCTTTTATGACTATTTGATTTTTATTTTATTTTTTAGCATATGAATGTGAAAAAAGTGAGATTTCGTGAGCTAGTGGGAATATTTAGTTGTATCTGCTGCTTAGCAGGAGAAAAGTGATTAGCAGTAACTGGATGTAATTATAGGCCTAATACCCTTGTTAGACTGCAGTAAAGGGTGAAAAAAAAACCTGCTAATCTAATTTGGCTTATTGTTAGAGACCTGGAACCTTTTGTTTTCAATTTTAATCATTTCACTTTCTTGAGATTTTACCAGAGTTTACTTCAAAGAGGGCAAAATGGAGAATTAGAGTAAATACTGAAATTTGAGTGACCAGATAATAATTTTTTTTGTCTTAACTTGTGTCCTTTGGCATGCTGTATATACTAAAGCCTGCAATAGGTAATTAACATTTGCACTGAGTGATTAGTTCCTTTTAATGGCTTTAGTGCAGGCTGATAGGTAAATGCCCTGACACTCATAGGCATTTTATGAGCACGTGCTAAAAACCTCTAGCGCAGTTTAGTTAAAGGAGCCTTTAACTAGGGGCCTTATTTACTAAGGACCCATGGTTAAAAAAGCATCATTGGCTGCCTGTAGGGTCTTGAATAACTTTAAACACCAGTTGAGGACTTTAAGAACTGAGGGGGGCGATACGACTATGTTGGACAGAATTTTCACTGCAATTTCTTTAGCTGGAGTGAAATAATGGAACAAATTAATAAGACCACTAAGAGTACTTTTGGATCTACAAAACTTTAAGAAAGTATTGAAAACCACATTATTTGTTTTGAGATACGGTATAATCTCCCGATAAATATTGGCGTTTCATGAAGAATTCTTTCTACTATTATATGTAGGAATTTAAACATCTTTATCATATCTCCCTTTTCACACCTTTCCTCCAAAGTATACATATTGAGATCTTTAAGTCTGTCCCAATAACGCCTTATCACGAAGACCACACACCATTTTAGCAGCCTTCCTCTGGACCGACTCCATCCTTTTTGAAGGTGCGGCCTCTAGAATTGCACACAATATTCTAAAGAGGTCTCACCAGAGGCATCAGGACCTCCTTTTTCCTACTGGCCAAACCTCTCCCCATGCACCCTAGTAGCCTTCTAGTTTCACTGTCATCTTTTCAACCTGTTTGTTCACCTTTAGATCATCACATATATCACACCCAAGTCCCGCTTCTCTTTCGTGTACAAAAGTTCTTCACCCTCTAAATTGTACTGTTACTTCGGGTTTTTGCAGCCCAAATGCATGATCTTGCATCTTCCTGTCCCCCCTCCAAATTGTTCACCCCCAGCTTATGTTTTCTTCTCTCCCTGTCCCCCAGCAAGATGCCAGTTTTTTCTCTATACCTCTTTCTCAAAACGCTCTTTGGCATGCAACGCTCTTTCAGCATGTCTTTGGCATGCTCACACGCTAGTAGCTCTCTCTGACTCTCCAGCCTCCCCCACAACTCCCACCAGTAAGCCATAGCTTGCTTTCTCTCATCCCTTCAGCACCCCCTCCCCCCACACACACACAGTAGTGTGCTGGTCCACTCTCATAGCCCTTCCTTCTGAACACCCCTCCTTCCAACCAGGCACACATCTCACAGCTCTCACTCTTTAATAGAACCCCTGGAACATACCATCAGAGTCCGCAGCAGTTTAAGCTCGTATCAGTACTGTGGTTCGAGTCTGTGAACCTACAAGTCAGTGTATGAGGGTCTCTGATTTATTTCTTCAATGCTTTACAGAAAGGAGCACTGGAAGCTACTGGGGAACTTGAAGACCACTGTTGAGGGCCTGGTATCGACCAATAACCCCAATGTATGGTCCAAATATGGCGGCTTGGACCGACTGTGCAGAGACATGAACAATATCCTCTATCATGGGCTCATTCAGGATAAGGTAGGTCTTCGCAGCTTATCTGCAAGATACTGCTCTAATGGAAGAAGTTAATGCTGCAGAAATTTCTCTTTAGGCCTTATGAAATTCTCAGATGGACCTTTAAACTGTGTAACAGCGAGAACCAATCTTTACTTTTCTTAAAGTAGCTGTACTAGTCTTCTAGGCTTGTAAATAGTGAAAATGGGCAAGAAGTAGCCATACACTTTGTACTGCCCTCCTAATAAATGACCATATACCGTGAGGGTGGGAATCTAGTTTATTGCTGGTCAGAAGGATTCTGTAGGGCAGTTTTGAGATATATTGGCAGGATCCCAGTAGTGGAGGTCCCGAATGTAAGGTTTCATGTGTTCCCTGAATGCATAAAATTCAGTGTTTGACATGTCAAGATATAGAAACCTAAGTCAGTAGTGCAAGTGCAGAAGTATTGAATGCTGAAAGCAAATTTTTGGCCTTGTGCATCTTTAACTTAACCCTTTATTTGGCATTATTGCTTTGAACAACATGTGTCTTCTATGGCTCTTATGGGAGATCTGCTGAAATGGGGCTGAAAAAAATGGTCACTGCGGGGATGGGGAGAAGGCCATTTACCGCCCCGTGGAGTGGTGAATGGCCTTTTCCCTGCAGTTAAATGAGGATCAAGTTGAAGATCACATGGTCCAGCAGCCCCCTCCTCCCTCTTTCCTCACAATCATGGTCCAGGCATTTAGTCTTGAGGTAGCCAATTTGTCAGTGGTCTCCACCACCCTTCCATATAAATATTTGTTTGCTAAAACAGTTTTGGTTTTTGAACGCCATGTGGTAGCTGGAAGCCCCTGGGGTAGAGAGATACAGCAGCTTTCTACACACTTGGCAGTATACTTATTTCCCAGTGAGTCACTCTGTCTTTCACAGAAAAGCTTTTTCAGCGTGATTGGTGTTTTGTTTCTTGACAGGTGTACTGCAAGGAGCAGGACTACTGGCATTTTGTGAAGGATATTCGCTGGATTAGTCCACACGCCTCTCAACACATGGAGAAGGTGAGTGTCGGAAAGAAAATCACTACACCCAATCGGAAGCTTTAATCAGGCTTAAAAGTGAACTGTTGGACTTTCACTCTTCATAATGTGGTGTCAAGTCATTGGCTCTCACAGGGAGGGAACCAAAAATAACAATGTCTCACTTTAAATATTGTGGTTTCCAATTTCTCTCTATCGGGAAATCCCCAGTCTAAACCTTGAATTTAGAACAGGTGTCAGAAAGCATTTCTTAGCAAAGCAATAGAAACATGACGGCAGATAAAGGCCAGTCTGCCCATCTTCAGCATCCACTGTCTCCTGCTCTCCCTATAGGCTAAGGCTCTTTGCACCTGCATTGTGAGGTCCTGGAGCTTTATTCTTGTAAACTAAAGTTCTTAGCACTTGCATCACTACAGACAACTCTCACCACAGCGATCACTTCCTCGTTTCGCTAAACACAGGCAATGATCCTTCAGTATTTCCGTTGTGTTCCACTTTTTTTCTTCAAAAAGACCATCGGGGACCCCTGAGGAAGAGGTTTTAATTGAAATACGGACTATGTCGGGTCTCCGTTTCTCTAGAGAAAAGGTGGATTTGTATCACGTAACTGCTCACTGATTAAATAAAGTGCCTGTATCTTGTACTTCTGTTCTGGCAGTTTTTGTATTTTTTATGGAACCCCATCAGGCCCCTTCTATTAAATTTTCAGAGGCTGATTTTGTCTTTCATCCCCCTCCCCCCCCCCCAAGAGAGGCGTTATTGAGTATAAAGCAGCAGGCTAAGAACCAGGGAAGCCAGGTTCAAATTCAGTTCATCTTGGCCAAGTCACGTAAAGGGAGGTTCAGTAAAGATGGGCACAGAAGTCATAGAACAGCACTCGAGTGCATGATTAGTGCCACAAATTGGCATTTATGTGTTAAGGTCAGGAACATACATGTGGTGGGTCAAGAGTGATGTATAGAATACTATGTTGTGTGCACTTAGGGGACATTTGACTTAAGTTTCCATGCACCAGAACTGACTTCTTACATTACATCAATTCTTATATACTACAGCTACCTTTCGGTTCACAGCTAAGAGATATTAACCATATGTGGTATGATCATAACAAATTAATCAAAATATTTACCATAGAAATGGGTTTTCAGCAATTTTCTAAAGACTAGGCAAGAGTACTGACTTGTTTGTCTCACAGAGCTGCCAAATATGCCAAAGTTTTACTAAGAAATTGTTTGTAAACATGTCTCTTTAAAGATGGAAAATCAAAAAGTCATATCGCAAGTGTTTTCTAGTAGCAAAATTGAAGCAATCTAGGTAAAATCTGGGTAAAAGTCCATTCAAGGCCTTAAAGCAAACACATCCAAATTTGAAAACTATTCTAGTCTCTATTGTCAGCCAGTGCAGTCTATAATAATACTGTGACACGTGATCTGATCTTTTCAATCCGAAAAGCAGTTGTACCACAGTACATTTTTTAAAGAAATCGATCGATAGAGAATATTACAGTAATCCAATGAGGGACTGTACCAGCAATCTGAAAGTATAGCTTAATTCTTAATTTCAAGGTTTATTCAATATTTGATTAATCGCCTATCGTAACTACTAAGCGATTTACATTTACAGAAAATACATAATAAAAAGTTAACAATAATATAATAAACTATTAAAATCAATTTAAAACAAACTAGACAAATTTGGACAGGAAACATTAGGAAAGATGGGGAAGAAATACAATTTATAATAGGAAAGGAGGGATAAATAAGGTAAATACACAAAATGGATGGGAAAACAAAATAAATATATAGCTGACTGAAGTAAAAGGGAGTTGTACAGAGTAATTGGAAATTAATTAAGGATTAAAAGCGTCTATAAAAAGAAAACTCTTAAGTTGGCTTTTGAAATTGTCGAGGTTTTTCTCCTCCCTTAAATAAAGTGGGAGAGAATTCCATGTTTGGTGCTGTGACTGAAAAAATATACTGTCTTCTGGTATTTATAATTTTGAGAGAGGGAACAACTAATAAAAGTTGCTGATTGGATCGTAAGGTTTTTTGAGAAGTGTATGGAATTAGAACTTTATAAATGAATGATGGAGTTTTGGATGATAAAGATTTAAAGGTGAGTAAAGATAACTTGTATAAAATTCGATGTCCTACTGGGAGCCAATGTGCTTTTTGTAATAAAGGGGTTACATGGTCAAATTTTTTGGCCCCAGTAATTAATTTAATTGAAGTATTTTGTATGATCTGTAATCTTCTGACTTCTTTTTGGGCCATTCCTTTGAATAAGGCATTACAATAATCGATTTTTGCGATAATTAATGAATGGATTAATATATTTAAAGATTTTGCACAGAGAAATTTTGAAATAGAACGGATTTGACGTAGTCTGTAAAAAGAGGCTTTGACCACATAACTAATGTGGTCATGATATGTTAAGTTTTCATCAAGGATGACTCCTAAGATCCGAATTTCTATAATAGGAAGTGAGATTTTTTTAACTGCTATATTCTATAATGAGACTTGACACCCAGTTGCTGTTACAGACGTTGGGATGCCTAAATCTTGGAGCCAGTTTATAGAATTGCAACCTTAACCCGCCATTGCCTCAGATACAGACTTAAAGTGTAAGCCCTCTGGAGACGGGAAAATGCCTATTGTGGCTGAATGTAACACATCTTGAGCTACAGTGGAAAAAGTCATGAGCTGATTTCAGAATCCCTTTTCCTTGTATATAGTTTCCCCCCCCCCTCCCTAGTCTTCAGTGGGTTTGGAAAATAAAAAACTGATTGAGAGACCTGTGCTGAAGCTTCGTAGTCGCTGGCAGCATGTCGTGGGAAATAACTGTGCAGCTGCTCTTAGGGCTCTGTGTGCAGTGATGCTTCTTGAATTATGTCCTTGCTCTATTTTGTAGTTCATCTCCTCGCAAGAGAACAGACAGAACAGAGGCGATGGAGCAAGTGGCCAAGACACAGCCCAGCTCTGGCTGCAGCACAGCCTGCAGTTCCATTGCCTGTCTACCCAGCTGAGAGCTCTGCTGGGAAACAGACAGTACACTCGGAAATTCTACACAGGTAACTACAGGAGCCAAATGTGGGAGTAGAGAGTCACTGGTAATGCACTGGTTCTTGCTGGCTTTGTTGTACAAGGAGGGTGCCTCTTATTTAAAATGGCCTTGAATGGCCAAGAACATGCATGTTTTTACGCAGGAGAAGAGTTTGAGTGAAGTGTGGGCAGAATTGCAATTTACACAGATGATTTATGCACAAATGTGTCCCTCTACTTCACATATTTAATTTAGGCTTGCTTTCTGCAAAGTTCGTGCTGGTATTTTATAAATACACATCGACACTCGTTGCTTTTTGTTAAAGTTTAAAAACTTATTTGTATGATAACTCATCCTTAATTGGATATTTTAATTTAAGCTGCGTCACGTAGCAGTGGTTATATTTGTATTAACTAAAGTACTGTCCACCATTTTGGATCTGTCATTGGGAATTAAGCGGGTTACAAATGCCAAGATTAGATTGCATTTGATTTAGGTTTCTATAAAATAAGCCATCACCTTCCTTCTCAATCTTGTTGGGCTTGTTAGAAAATTAACCCTAGCAGAAATCTGCCTCATGGGAGCAGCCTAGGATGAAACTTTTTTTTAAAATTCTTTATTCATTTTTAAGTCTTTCAATAAGTGCAATATAAAATACAATCACTTGACACTTAAACATCACTTAATATTCCATCAAAAATTAATATACCCTAAGAAAACATAACATATCCCTCCTGGATGTGTATAAATAAAGGGAAAAAAACAATATTCATTCTATGCAGTAATTTGTTAATGGCCCCCAAACATCCTCAAATTTCCTAAAATGCCCCTGCTGTATAGCAAGTACTCGTTCCATTTTAAAGATGTGGCACAATGAGCTCTACCAAAAACTATAGCTCAGCCTATCCCAGTTTTTCATAATTTGTTGTATGGCAACTCCTATCATTATAAGTAAAAGTTTATTAGAATTGCCCCTCCTTTTTTTTTTTTTTTAACTGACCACTGGCATGTACAAAAGTGCTTGCTTATCATTTGTTTACATCAATTTAGTTATAAACTTCAGCCTACAAGTTTTCAGCCATGTCAGGGGTTGGGTATTTTCCTGTCATTATGTAAATATTGAGGCTTTTAGGGAGTACCTGTATATATATGTCTGCTCAGACCTCAGCGAGTATATAGACTAGGGGTGGGGAACGAAGGCTGCAATCAAGTCGGGTTTTCAGGAGATCAGTTTGCATGCACTGCCTCCATTGTATGCAAATAGATCTCGTGCCTATTCATTGGGGAAATCCTGAAAACCCAACTGGATTGCGGCCTTCGTTCCCCACCCTTTGTATAGACAGTCGTGCACACTAAACAGGAAGCAACTTTGGCGATGTAAGCCAGTTGATTTTTTCTTTCTGCAAATGATGTTAAGGATTGTATCCCACTTTAGGATATTCTTTAATAAGCAATTCAGGTTTTTTTAAACCAATAAACTAAGCAGATTTGGTCCAGAAATGACAAAACAGTCTTTCAGATATTACCTGCAGGTCTGATTTTAACATGGTCATCAGTTGATGGTGGAAAGATACTTTCATGCTTCCGCTCGAAACATTAATTCTTGACCTGTCAGGGAGGAGGATTGATGGTGCTGTTATTCACCCAGCAAGTAAATGGACAGATTTCAGCTAATAGCAGCTCTGATTCTTCTGTTCTTAGATACTGCCTTTCTGCTCAGCAATGACCATGTCAGGGCCATGTTTCAGTGCCTGGAGGCCGTGGAACAGAACAACCCTAAACTACTGGCTCAGATTGACACGTCTGTGGTGAGAAATAGCTCTTGCTTCGTTTGTTCATGAAATTATCTTACATTTTTAACTGTGGTGAAAATTTGTCCTTGTAAAAGTGGTTCCCAACCCTGTCCTGGAGGACCACCGGGCCAGTCGGGTTTTCAGAATAGCCCTAATCAATATGCATGAGAGAGATCTGCATATAATGGAGGTGCCAGTCATGCAAATCTGCTCCATGCATATTCATTAGGGCTATCCTGAAAACCCGACTGGCATAGTGGTCCTCCAGGACAGGGTTGGGAACCACTGATCTAGATGACTGTTTATTTTTGTAAAAGTTTAATTCTCCTCCTTTAGCAGAACCTAAGGATTTTTCCCGCTTACGATAGACGGAGACAGAGGAAAAATTCCTGTGTACTTTGCCCATTAAGACACTCCAGCCCTGGGGCTTCAGTATTGTTGTCTCCGGGGGATAGTGACGGGTCAACTGTGCATCTTCTGGAGTGATTGCTGAGGTAGCTCCAGAGTAGAGAATGACACGGGGACAAATTTGTCCCCATCCCTGCGAGTTCTGTCGCTGTCTCTGTCCCATTCCTGTAAGCTCTGTCTTAACTGCACAAGCCTCGGACATTTATGATTTTAAAGTGTTTGAGGCTTGGGCAGATGAGTGCGGAGCTTGCAGGAATGAGGAAAAGAACTTGCCGGGAAAGGGAAAAATTTGTCCCCATATCATTCTCTACTCCATAGCTATTAGGGCTTAACTTATTCCCACCCGTCTTGAGAAGTACTGTTCTACATCTTGCAGTTTTTAGACTTTTCTGGAGGTCCTCAGCTGCTGATCAAAATGAAGCTGGTAAGCTGGAGCAGAGGTGCAGCTCGGAGGAGTTTGTTACACCCCCATATCTACCCCACTTTCTAGTTCTTTTATCCCTGAGAATAATTTAAAAGGGACAAATATGAAAAGAACCTTGCTGCAGTTCACTTCAGTTAACAGCACTGTGTTAAGAAATTAAAACTTTCATCTGCACTGTGTGTGTTTGTGGGGTTCTTTTTTTTTTTTTTTTTGGAGGGGGGTTGGAGGGGATGCCTATTATGAACTGTTACTGAGGGAGCTTGTAATTTGGCCTACGAGCCTTCTCCAAGGTGTTGCTAGTACTTGCAGTTTTTTCACCTAGAAGATAATTGGACCTGTATTAAACAAGATATGGAGATGACAGCCTAAATCCTTCACCTTTCCAAGAGCAAGCTTGTTCATTCTCAAGAACTAGAGTATTTGAGAGCGAAGTCTGTCATGAAGCCAAGGATAATCTTGGTAGAAGGGTTATTCAAGTTCAATCCAGTTGCTTTGCATCAGGAGGAGCCTTTGGCATGGGCCTAATTGCAGGTGCTGGGTCAGCAGCAGGATCTGTGTATCTGACTGTCATAGAGCTCTCTACTATCATTAGTCTAAAGTTTGAGCTCTTCTTTCCAGATGTATTCTGATCTTGTGGGCAGTCTTGACAACAGTGATGATTCCAGTCAGCATCTGTAGGATAGCAATATGGTTATCCTTATACATTTGTAAGGCATTTTTGATTCGAAGTAGAAGCACTAGCACTAGTTGCATTTGGGGCTGAACTTATTCCAGCAGTTATTTCAGTCCCATCTGCAACCCCCAATCTTGAGGAGCGCTTTGCTAAATCCTACAAGCTCTTGATTGGTCTGGTGAAGATGCTAAGGCATAAGAAAGTAGGTCCTGCCTGTTAATATTCTATCCTTTAGTCCCACCAGATCAGTCCAGAGGCCCTCTCTAGTATATCACCAGTTCTTAAATGGCTTTAAATTTCTGTGATCTTGCTCTTTTTGGTTCTGGTTGGGAAATGTTACTTTCTCCTTGTGTTCAACATTCAATTTTCTCCCACAGTTTTTCAAAAGCCTATTTGACAATAATATGTTAACACGAGTAATATAAATAAAACATCTCCAGGGTAAAGGAAAACAAATGATCCATTCCCTTGAAGTTTTGAAATACTGAAACTTTAAGGCTACACAGTGCCCTTATTGGACAAAGTACATAGGAGGACTTTTTTTTTTTTCTTTCTTTTGTCTCCATCTGCTGGTGGATGGGAATAACAACGGGTTCTGGACTGGTTTGGTGGGACTAAGTAAAGTTGTGTTTTTAAGTGGAATATCAAGATACAATATTCCAGATAACAAAAGGGAACATTCTATAAATGGTGCCTTAACTTAGGCGCCGGGGGGCACCTTACCGGCACCTAAATTAACACGGAAATGCCGTTTGAAACACCAATTAACTTCAAAGCACCTACACAAAAGGCACCAAAATCACACCTCTGGAGGCATCTACCCCCGAAAATAAGCCCTAGTTGCCGGCAGCAACAGCAGCCCTCCCCCCTCCCCATCTCCCTCCCATCCGAACTGCAAGACAGAAATAAATACCTTATAACAAACCGGCAGTGTCAGCAGTAATCTAGACAGGCTGCTTCACGGCCTATCACCTGGCTGTTCCTTTGCCAGGGCGATAAAAGGCCACGAAGCAGCCTATCTAAATTGCTGCCGGTTTGTTATAAGGTATTTATTTCTGTCTTGCAGTTCAGATGGGAGGGAGAGATGGGTCGGGGGGGATAGAAAGATGCTACACGGGGGATGAGAGAAAGGAAGGGATAGAAGCTGCAAGGGATGGGGGAGAGGGATAGAAAGATACTGCACAAGGGGAAGGGTGAGAGGGGAGGAAAGATGCTGCACGTAGGGGAGAGAAAGGAAATAGGAAGAATTGGGGTGAAGGAGAGGAAGGGAGAGATGATCATTGTACATGAAAAAAATAAGACATCCCCGAAAATAAGAGACTGTCTTATATTAATTTTGGGTACAAAAAAGGCACTAGGTCTTATTTTCGGGGAAACACGGTTCCAGCGCCTAATACCACTACAGATGTGGCTTATGTCGGAAGTAGCATTAGATGACATAAAATGCCTATGTACATAAGAACATAAGAATTGCCACTGCTGAGTCAGACCAGTGGTCCATCATGCCCAGCAGTCCGCTCACGCGGTCTAAGACCAGCACCCTAACTGAGACTAGCCCTACCAGCGCACATTCTTGTTCAACAGAAACTTGTCTAACTTTGTCTTGAATCCTTGGAGGGTGTTTTCCCCTATAACAGCTGATGGAACTGTAGGCCTTGAAACCCCTGGCCTACATTTCTAGTGCTTATCTTTCCTGGAGGTGCAATTCTCTAAATGGGGCCATCGCGTGATTGACACGCGATTAACGGCCGCTTTTAAAGTGGCCGCTGACGGTGCCGTTTAGAGAATCCAGCAGAAAATGACTAAAAATCCTGACACATAGGAGAGGGAGTTGCAGTAACATTACATTACATTGGTGTCTTCTATCCCGCCAATACATTTCAGTTCTAGGTGGTTTACAACAAGAGTTGGCCTGGGCATTTCCAAGGAGAATACATGGTTAATAGATGTAGTATGCATCAGGGTCTGTGGAGGGTCGATCAGTTTTAGTTAGATCATTTGATAAATTTCTTGAATAGAAAGGTTTTAAGTTCTTTCCTCACTATTTTCTAGTTGGGCGTTATAGTCAGCAGATTGGAGAGATGTAAACAGCCTTATAACTTGGCCGTTTCCATTTTATACACAGCATGTAAGAAGTTTGTACTTTCTCCTAGCTTCAAATTACCTTTCACGTTCTTTCATTTATTCTATGTGTTTTTGTTAGTTTGCCAGGAAGAATGAGACTTTTTCGTCAATGATAAAAAGTCAAAGTTTGACAGCTCTTCCTGGCTCCCTTGGACTCCCTTCTCTGCAGTACTCCCAACACAGGTGCTCTGGATCCTTCAGCAGCCTGCAGCAGCAGCCAAGCTCCGGCTCTGACATAGGTAATGAGGCTTTGGCCACCAAGGCCTTCACTTATATTTTAGTGTTCGGCAGAAGTAAAGCAATTCACAGACTTACATTTACAGCCAAAGCACAGGAATGAAGCAAATGTAGACAAGTAATAACAGCTAAAGATAGGAAAGCTTCTGGGACACTTTAATTAATTCAAAGTCCTTTCTTCTACTAGTGTATATACTCATCTATAAATCAATCTTGTATACGAGTCAAGGGAAGTTTTAAGGCTAAAAATGGCTAAGTTCAATTTATTTGATATACTACAAAATATAAACATAAGTTTAGTCTAAGTGGTTTTCAAGGGAGGGGAAATGGTATTATAAAATAATAAAAACAAGTATAAAAACAAAGAACACAACAAAATACAAATGGATTGGTAGGTCTGGTAGGATTACAATTTTTATCGAAGAAAAAAAAGAGAAGGGGAAACACAAAAGTGAAGCAGGAAAGAGATTCATGATGTTGTGGATCCAAATGCCAAATTAAAGGGAGAGGCTTTTAATTGAGATTTACAATTCTTGAAGGATTGTTCCGTCCTAAGGTACAATGGAAGAGTTCATAGAGTATGTGCCCTAACAGAAAGACAAGAATTTCTATGAATGTCTAGAATATATGCCTGAAAGAGGGAATTGTTAGAAGATATTGCTGAGTTGAATGAAGTGTCCTTTGAGGAGAATAAGGAACAAGAAAACTAGATAAGGATAAAGGAAGACCTGAGGACTGGATCTGGAAAGAGAGGATATTAAGTTTATAAGGAATTCTATAAGATAGAACTGAGGTTTGTTGACCCCGTTTCAATTGTGTATAAAAAAAAATGTTTTGACAAATAGGAGGCTGCAAGAACTTCATAAGTGTTAGTTTTAGTTGCACTCAGGTAGTGGCTGTTGGGTTTCACTTTGTTTTTAGGATCCTATTGGCATTGGTTTTTTTAATGATAGCTGATTAAGAGCAGAACAGACTTGTTTTCATCAGGAAGTTCCCTTTGCCCATCCTCTTTCTTTGTCCTGTTGTAATGGCTATCAACTGCTTTGGTACAACCTGAGGAGCAAAACACAGTGCAGAGATAGGGAAGGCAGAGCTGAAAAATGTAGGTGATGTCTTCTACACAGACTTGCAAGTAGAGGTGAATAACCCATTGGTTCAAGACTTATGTTCCTTTCTACTATCATGGAAAGAAGATTATTGAGGTAAAAACCTAATCTTTTGGACAAGCAGTCCTGCATAATCTTTTTGATTGATAACCCTTTTTTTAAAAAAATATTTTTTATTCATTTTCATATTTTACATCAAGTGCACAAAATATTAAATTACAACAAATTATTACACAATATCACTTTTATATCTACTACATAAAATTCTAATAATATTTTTACCCCCCTCCCCCACCACCCACCCTTCAACTGCTTTCCAATCACCATATACACATTATATAACATATTATGTAATATTATTTCCATTACTCACCCCTCCTGATGTGCCAAAAAGAGGAAAAATTGATGATTATTCACTACAATATTTTGTCAATGGCCCCCATATTTTTATAAATTTAGTATATGTCCCTCTTTGTATTGCTATTGCTCTTTCCATTTTGAATATATGACAAATTGTATTCCACCAAAATGTATAACTAAGGTTACTATGATTCTTCCAATTGTTGGTTATATGCTGAATGGCAACCCCTGTCATGACTAGTAAAAGCTTGATAACCCTTTACCATCCACCTATCTGCCTTCTAGGTTGCTTTTACATTTGATAATAACATTTATATATTGACTAAGTTTTGACTCGCCATCAAGTGTCTCTGCATGTTTTTCTGTCAGTCTATTTAAAAAGCAGAGTTGCTTACATGTAATACTCTCCATAGTCAGCAGGGAAACCAACTATACTTTCCTAATCTCCTTCCAATCTTTTTATACATGACTACTTTATATTGAGCTGTCAGGGTATTGACTGAAGGGGATAGGGTCACTTATGCTCTGGGGAAGCTAAAAGGCATGACATCACCATCCAGAGAACGCCTATTACAGGTAAGCAACTCTACTTTTTTGGTTTCAATGGTTAAGGGGGTTCATGTGGTTTGATATTTTTTTTTTCCCCTCTCTCATTTTTAAGTTCAAATAGTCTTTATTAAGTGGCTGTGCTTGTTTATAGCTAGTCCTTTATTGTGGGGAAATATGACTCTAATAAATGTTTACCTTTTTGCCCCACAGATTGGAGAACAGCCCTTGAGGTGTCCAAGACCACAGGCAGTATCCAGTCTGAGGAAAACACACCGTACAAAGTCTGTGTCTCGGTCAGTGAGGACAGATTGGCTGCAGACACTTCTGTGATCCCAGTATTTAGTTCTCACTCACCCAAAGATCCCTTTTCCCCACTCAGTGAAATGAGCGTGAGTACGCTGACCAGCCAAAGTGAAGACCCCTGGGCTGGCAGCCAGGACGACACACAGAGCGAGGCCGATGATGGTCCAGAATACCTGGCAATTGGGAACCTGCGCAATCGGAGACGAACTTCCAGCCAGAGCAGCAGCAGCAGCAAAAGCAGTGCCTCCAACTTGTTTTCTTCCAGCAGTTCACAGAGACCAGATTCCCTGGGCCATAGCACATGTGCCAGCAGGAGCTCATCACTGCTAAGCTCATTGCGCAGATGCAGCTTCTCAGAGGGGCAAACTTCCACCAGCCAAGGAGGCAACAGGAAGAGCCATAACCGCTCACACTCTGACACCAGCGTAGCCTCTGTGAAGGTGCACGGTAAGCAATGCCTCTTTGCATGCTGGTTACAGTCTAATCTACAGTGACGTGATAGTCCTGTCCTGCCCAGATTTCCCCCATCTTTGCATAATGTTGCATTGAACAGTTTCTGATTTTTAAAGTGTAACAGGCAAAGGGAACACAACCCGGACTTAACTTTATTCCTTAAATAAATGAAGTTATCTAATCCAGCACCCATATCACTCATGCAAAAAGGTAACTGCCCCTGACTAAATTTAATTAATAATTAGATTTCGCTAATTGATTGCAGCCAGCGCTATACAATCTAAACCTTACCATGAGAGTGAAGTAGTCACTAGAAATGTTTTCCATAACAACATAAGAATAGCCTTACTGGGTCAAACCAATTGTTCATCAAGTCCAGTAGCCCATTCTCATGGTGGTCAATCCAGGTCACTAGTAGCTGGCCAAAATCCAAGGAGTAGCAACCAATGCTACCAATTCAGGCAAGCAGCGGCATTCCCCATGTCTTTCTCAATAACAGGAAATTGTTCAAACCTTTCTTAAAACCAGCTACGCTATCCGCTCTTACCACAACCTCTGGCAACGCGTTGCAGAGATTAAGTATTCTCTGACTGAAAAAAAATTTCCTCCTATTGGTTTTAAAAGTATTTTCCTGTAACTTCATCGAGTATCCCCTAGTCTCAGGATTTTATAGACTTCAATACCATGGATCAAAGGAAATTCCAGTTAAGAGATGAAGAGGAAAAGGTTGTTGAAATATATAGCTCTGGAAAGAGTTACAAAGCCATTTGCTTTAGTGAACCACAGCGAGAGCCATTATCTACAAATGGAAAAGTCTTGGAACAGTGGTGAACCTTACAGGAGTGGCCAGCCTGCCAAAATTGCTCCAAGGGTGCAGCAGCTTACTCATCTGGGAAGTCACAGAACATCTCAAAAGAACATTCAAAGAACTGCAGGCCTATAGCCTCAGATAAGGTCAGTGTTCACGACTCCACACTAAGAGAGAGGCTGGGCAAAAATAGGATTCATGGGAGCGTAGCAAGACGGAAACTGCTGTTATCCAAGAGTAACATCAACACTCATCTCGCATTTACAAAAACACATCTGCCTGATCCCCAAGCGGAAGTTTTTGGACCACATAAATCCCATTATGCCTGGTATAAAGTAAATACAGCACTCGGAGGTAAGAGCATCATGCTGCCAATTAAACATGGTGGTTAGGGTTGTCCAGAAAAACCTAAAGTTGGTAAAACTGAGTGAATTAAAGCTTTTCCCATGAATTTGATTGTGCTTGATCAGAAAATAATAGTGTTAAATTATTTTTAGAGCCCATCCTGGGGTCCCTCAAAAGCTACTGATTACATAATGCTCCATTTTTCTTAAAATTAACTGCTATTTTTGTGTAGTGGAGCAAATTTCTTGTTGTTATAGTCATAACTTTTACGTTTTCACACTCAGCAATGATACATTGATAAAAAGACAATTGACATCAAGTCTGTTGTATTGGAAAATGCTTGAGTACCTGAATGTAAACCATGTGGAGGGGCATAATCGAAAGGGACGTCTAAGTCCATTTATGTCCATATTGCAAGTCGTCCAAAGTTAAAAAAAAGCCTAAGACACATTTTCGAAAGATACGTCCAACTTTTTTTTGCTCTCGAAAATCGTTTAATTATACGTCCTGCCGATCTGATCGTCCAAGCCATTAAATTGTCTATCTTTATACCACATTTCCATCCAACATTCCATCCAAGTTCAAAACGCCTAGAACAAGCCCTGTTGGATGTGGGAGGAGTCTGCAAAATGATGGACTGCACACCCAGACATGCCACCTAAATAGTGGGGTACCTTACAGGGCCCTGCTGTGAACTTCACAAAAAGAGTGCCATGGCTTCTCCTCACTACAGCTCCCTTATAGGTGACGGTGAGCTCCCCAAACCACCTCCAGAATCCCCTAGACCCACTTATCTACAACCCCAATAGCCCGTATGGCTGCAGGAGCCACTTATATTCCAGTAAAAAAGGGTTGTGGGAGTGTATAGGGCAGTGCACATGTTTAAGTATCAATGCAGTGATTACAGGGGCTTATGGGCATGGATCCTCCTCTCTATGGGTCCCTAACCCACCCCCAAGATGACTTAAGCTGCCTCTGGGCTGGACGACTAGGCTTTCCTATGCCAGGCGGCCAGGTGATGATGGTCTGGAGGCAGAAATTTAAAGTTGTGAATACAATTTTTATGGGGGTGGGGGGTTGATGATCACTGGGGTAGTGTGTGTCTGTGTTATGTGTTTGCAGTGCTTATCTGGTAAGTTTAGGTGGGTTTTTGTGACTTACATGGTCTAAGTCATAACGTCCAAGTTCCGTCTAGGCTCTGTTGTTAAATTTTTGGTTATACATGCTGTACAACTAAGTCTAAGCTGGCCCACGTCTCGTCCAACTCCTGCCCTCGACACGCCTCCCGAAACACCCCGTTTAGCTTTGGATGTTGAGCGACACTATGAAGGCCTAGGTCATTTTTGTTTTTTTTTAAATTCTTTATTCATTTTCATATTTTACATGAAGTGTACAAAATATTGAGTTACAACTAATGAATACACAATATCACTTTTATATCTATTACATAATATTCTGAACAAATTTTTTTATCCCCTCTCCCACCCCCCACCCTTCAAGTACTTCCAATCACCTTATACATATTGTATACCATATTATAACATGTTATGTAAAATTATTTTCACTACCCCCCTCCATGTGTGCCATAAAGAAGACAAGAAAAAGAAAAGAAGAAGATAAATCCTACTATTCATTCAGTACAATACTTTGTCAATGGCCCCCATATTTTTATAAATTTAGGATATGTCCCTCTTTGTATTGCTATTACTCTTTCCATTTTGAATATATGACAAATTGTATTCCACCAAAATGTATAATTAAGGTTACTATGATTCTTCCAGTTATTGGTTATATGCTGAATGGCAACCCCTGTCATGACTAGTAAAAGCTTGTTATTTTCTGGTGAAATTTGACTTTTTTTTCTCATCATCATTCCAAATAACACTGTATCATATGATATTGCTACATGATTTTCCATCAATTTATTAATTTGTGGCCAAATTGCATTCCAAAAACTTTTAATGTAGGGACAATGATACAGTAAATGATCCAACATCCCAGGTTCCAGATTACAGTGCCAGCATTTATTGGACTTAGAACTATCTAATTTTTGCAAACGTGTAGGGGTCCAAAAAGCTCTATGTAATAAAAAGAACCAAGTTTGTCTCATAGATGCTGACACTGTACATCTCATTCTCCAAGACCAAATTAGTGGCCATTGAGATGCAGTAATTTGATGCTTAATCTCAATGCTCCAAATGTCTCTTAGACCATTTTTTGGTTTTTTATTCAAATATCCAGATATTAATTTATACCACAATGCAGCTTGATGCCCTAGGAAGTCTGCTTGGAAGCATAAGAACTCTAAACTCTATTGATTATTCAATGTTTTCCATTCAGGGAACCCAACCTGAATGGCCTGCTTCAATTGCAACCATTTAAAACTTTGTTTTTTACTAAGACCAAATCTATGTTGCAATTGTGAAAATTCCAGCAGTTTACCTTCTGAAATAACATCATTCAGAGATCTAATGCCTGCAATAATCCAGTCCTTCCAAAGGATTTGAGCTCCAACAATTTTAATCTTGGAGTTTATCCATAAAGACTGATTAGTTGACTTGTTTATTGGGACAGGTGTTAATTTACTAATAAACCTCAACGTTTTCCAAGTATCCATTAATATCTTATTTTCTCTGTATCTTCTAGGCATGATGATACTTGGAAGATGAACTAAATTTAGGGGAAACATAAGGCGCCATTCCAAATATAACCAATCCGGTGCATTATCTATCAGTTCTGGGAGGATCCAATACATACCCTGACGTAAAATATAGGCTTGATGGTACCTATAAAAATTTGGAAAATTTACCCCTCCCTCCTTAATTGATTTTTGCAAAGATACCAAAGCTATTCTATGCGTTTTACCAAGCCAAAGAAATTTCGTTAAAATGCTATTAAGCTTTTTATAAAAGGACCCCTGAAAATAAATAGGTATCATACTCATTTGGTAGCAAACTACAGGCAAGATCATCATTTTAATAGTTTGAACTCTCCCCCACCAAGAAAGATGTAACGGATTCCATTGCTCACATAACTCTGTAACTCTTTTCAATACAAATTTTTCATTTTCTTTTACTGTATCTTCAATTGTATTTTTAACTTGAATGCCAAGATATTTAAATCCTTCTTTCCATATGAACGGAAAAGCGTCAAATAATCCTTTTACACAATGAACATTTAAAGGTATAAGTTCAGACTTACTCCAATTAATTTTATAACCTGAAAATTTGCCAAACATATCAATTAATTCCAATAGACAAGATAAGGTAGACTCTGGATTCCTCAAATAAAGTAAAATATCATCCGCATAAGCCGAAATTTTATATTCCATATCGGAATATGGAATACCCTGTATCCCCCTTGCTTGCTGTATTGCTAACAATAAGGGTTCTAATACAACATCAAATAACAAAGGAGATAAAGGACAACCTTGTCTAACTCCCCTCTGCAATTGAAAACCATCAGATATCATATTATTAATATTTAATCTTGCAATCGGGAAGCTATACAATGTTTTTACCATTTGTATAAATCCAGAACCTATACCAAACCATTCTAAAGCCTGATACATAAAATTCCATTCTACCCTATCAAACGCTTTTTCTGCATCCAAGGAAACTGTAAAAAGCCAGTTCATCCATTTTTTTTTATAAATTTAACATATGAAACAATCTAGAGTTATTAGAGGAATGTCTTTTAGCAACGAAACCCGTCTGATGCGTGTCTATAATATGTGAGAGAGCTTTGGCTAATCTCAAAGCCAAAATTTTCACCAAAAGTTTATTATCCACATTTATTAAAGATATAGGCCTGCAGTTTGAAACCAAAGTAGGATCTTTATTTGGCTTAGGCAAAACAATTACTATTGATTCAGCCATAGTACCTTTAATATCACCTTTTATCAGTTGTGTCTGATATAAATTTAGTAAATATGGGGAAAGGACATTTTGAAATGTTTTATAAAATTCTACTGTATAACCATCACCACCTGGAGCGGATCCAACTCTAAGAGATCTCAACGCTGTTTCTAATTCTTTTAATGATATAGGTTCATCTAAACTCCGTTTTATATGATCAGGAACCTTAGGTCCAATAATTAAATCTAAAAAATTTTTACCATCTTTTTGCCTCTCCAAATAAGGCTCGGAAGAATACAGGTCCTTATAAAATTTTAGAAATTGCTTTAAAATTATATCCGTTTGATTGTTTATTATACCATTATCATCTTTTATCCCATTAATGTTAGTTCTTCTTTTTTTTGCTTTAAGATAATTTGCCAATAATCTTCCCACCTTATTAGAATTTCCATAATACATTGTCTGTTTGGAAAACAAGTCTCTTCTTATCATTTTTGAAGCTAATTCGTTATATTTACCTTTTGCTTTCAAAAGAGCTTGTAATACATTATGTTCCCATTTGCTTACCAATTTAGTTTCTAGTATTTTAATTTCTTTTTCTAACTCTATATACTGTTTTTTAATCTGTTTCCTAACAAAAGCCGAATATGATATAATATGACCTCTCATAGTCGCTTTAAAAGCGTCCCATACATTTTCAATAGATGTATCTTCCACTAAATTAATTTGAAAGAAATCACTAATTTGTGTTTTAAAATTTTCCAAAAATTTTTCATCCACAAGCAATGCATTATCAAATCTCCAAAGAGGTCTTCTATTTTCTAATTGATCTAATTGTAAATCTATCCATACTCCCGCATGATCCGAAATGATAATGGGATCAATGGAAGCCTTAATCACTTGCTGCACCTTATGTGATGAAATAAAAATATAATCTATTCTTGAAAATGATTTATGAACCTGTGAACAAAATGAAAATTCCTGATCATTAAAATGAAGAATACGCCATATATCCTTCAAATCACATGATTGAACCAAATTATCTAAACCTAAAGATTTTATACTTTTACCTGGTTTTTTATCCATTAATGGATCCATTACAGCATTAAAATCTCCAGCCACCACTAAATTAGAAGCAGCCAGTGGTAACAACATACTCTGCAATTTTTTAAAGAATTCTGATTGATTCGAATTAGGGGCATATATATTGAACAACGTCAGGGCATTATTTCCCATACTTATATCAACATGTAGCCATCTTCCATGTGGGTCCGAATTTACTATCTTAAAATTGGCCATACACTTTTTATTTATAAGAACTGCTACTCCTTCTTTTTTACCCTCTGCTGGAGCAAAAAAACATTCTTTCACCCACCCACCCGTTAGTTTCTGTGATTCCTTTATATTAAGATGGGTCTCCTGCAGACAATAAACATCCGCGTTTTGCTTCTTTAAAAATGATAATACCTTTTTCCTTTTGATTACATGATTTAGGCCATTGACATTAATAGAAAATATCTTAAAAGACATAATATATTTTATACTCCTTATCATAATCTTCCTCTTCCTTTCTTCCATAACTAAGATCTAAAAAACTTCTCCCCATGGCACACATTCTTACCTCCAAATTACCCAATCCCTTATTAATCTTTTCCTTAATCATCCTAGTAATATCTTTAATACCCACCTTCTTCCCACCCCTCCCCCCCAATATAATGACTGCTTAAGGACACACATTGGACAGTAATCCCAACTTCCCCCCTCCCCCCAGGCAACCAATATTTATTAATAACCCCTTTATCTTTTATTGAGACAAACTCACTACCTCTCCACAATGTATCTAATTATATCTCTCTTCTAATCATAAAACCTTTTCTTTTTTTTCCATTTTAAAGTAATGAATTTCTCTATCTATTATTTAACCTTTAGTCACATAACCATATTTATTTCCTAACATTCCATTAATGCATTTTTATCATTTCACCAATCTCTAATTCATTCCCCCAACATTTTATTTCATTCAAGAAAATTCTATCATAGTCATATATTTAATAAAAAGTATCATTTTCCTATATCTTATATTATCTAATCCATCTTCTCCTATCCTCCTTTTAATATCCAACAGCAAATATCCATCTCTTCATATATTTGTTAAAAAAACAAAACAAAAAACTTTTCAATTTTATAAGTTTTTATCCTCTATTTGTATTTAAACATTTTTATTTCATTTTCAAAATAATTTTTTTTTTCCCTTTTCCCTTTTTTTATATTCCCTCTTCTCCAAATTAAATCCAATCTTTTTAAAACTATATTATCACAACATCAATCTTTACATTCCTTCAGCTACCAATAAATTCTTATGTATCTTTCTTTTATATTATTCATTTTCCTTTCCTTTACTTGCATTTAAATATCATATAACTTGTCCTTTCTATCATTAGTCCATTCTGCAATCTTTTCCTTATTGTCCTTTCATTCTTTACTTTCTCCTTTTCTGACTTATTAAATAAACTGAACTTTAATATTTATTTCTTATCTCCATCCATCCACTCTTAAAAGACTTTTGACTGCCCATTGTCTTTCATTTTTTTTTTTTTTTTTATAATATCCTTTTAGTCTATCAGTCCTGCTTTCTCCTTCACATCTATTTATTTTCCTATTCAGTCTTCACTTTTCCTTTTGTGTTAATTTGTCCAGTCCTTTAATCCTTCTTGTTCATTCTTTACTCCAACCATCCATCTTTCAGTCTCCTAAAAGTTCAGTCTAATAACTTCACTTTAATGTCTTTCCAGTCTATCCTTCTTTCTACTTTCTTTTATTTTCTTTTTCACTTGTCCATTTTTATTTCCTGTTCTTTGTTGCATATTCTTCTTTTTCCAACAAACAAAAGTCCCATAGTTCTTTATATTTAATTTTTTGTTCAATATCCTCCAATCCAGTCTTAGTATTTATCCCTTCATTTCAACACCCATTGTGCTAAAATGACATAGGTTCTGATTTTGAAAAAAAGGTCTTTAGTTTTTCCGGATCACCAAAATACAAAGATTTATCCCCACAAGATACCCTCATTTTTGCTGGGTAATATAACCCATACTTATATCCTTTTTCCTTTAATTGAGATCTCAGATCAAGGAATTTCTTCCTAATATTTGCTGTATTTTTAGCAAAGTCTGGTAAAAACCATATTTTGGATCCTTTATAGTTTAAGTTTTTATCTTTTTTATTGCTTGCTGGTATCTTAACATCTTGAATATTAATGGTCTTGGTCTCCCTTGATTTTCCAGACTCTTTATTGGAATCCTGTGCGCCCGTTCTATTTCCAAAGGCTGTTTGAAATCCAACTGCAATAATCTAGGAATTAAATTTTCTAAAAACTGTATTGCATTTTTCCCTTCCAAATTTTCCTGTATTCCAAAAAGTTTTATATTCTTTCTTCTTCCACGGTTTTCGTAATCTTCCAGCTGACTTTTCAATTGAATTATTTCCAAACTGTCATTTTTGCATCTTTTTCCCTCCATTTTAACTTCTAACTCTGTTGTTCTTTTATTAGCTACTTCCATTTGTCTGTGTATATTCAGGATTTCTTCCTTCAGTTCTGCCATATTACTCACAGTCTCTGTCAGCATTTGTTTGATTTGCCTCAGTTCCCCCATAACTTCAGCTTTGCTTAACTCCTCCGATACATCAGCAGGAAGCGGAACCTTACTCGGGGTAATTTGATCCTGCTTCTGCCTTTTCACCACCCCTCCGGTTTCACTTTTACTCTGTCGGGTGCTCGCCATGTTCCCGCTGTCCTCTCCGAGGTTTTCAGCCGAAAACAGTTTAAAAGGAAATCTTTATTTATTCAACGGTTGCCCAGGTAAGAGGAGCGCTGCCACCACTCGTTGCATGAAGCAGAACTTCCTGATATTTGTCCTGAACCTGTTCCCCCCTTAGCTTTAGTCCATGTCCTCTTGTCCTTGTCACATTGGACATTGTAAATAGTTTTTTGTCCTGCTCTATTTGGTTGAATCCTTTCAGTATTTTGAAAGTCTCGATCATATCCCCTGGCAGTCTCCTCTTCTCAAGGGAGAACAATCCCATGCCTAGCATTCTATTCGCTTTTTTCGCTGCCACTGTGCATTGCGCCGACGGCTTCAGGGTCCTATAGATTAATACGCCCAGGTCCCTTTCCTGTTCGGTTTTCCCCAGAGTTGCACCTGACATACTGTACTTGTGTTCCTTATTTTTTCTTCTTAAGTGCATGACTTTGCATTTATCCACATTAAACTTCATCTGCCATTTATCTGCCCAATTTTCCAATCGGCTCAAGTCGCTCTGGAGTTCCTCGCTGTCCTTCTGCGATTTGATTGCCCGGCATAGCTTTGTGTCACCTCCTCCTCTTTATATTATTACTGCTGCATAGCGAGACTTGGGAGTGCGAGAGACTGGGGCTGCTAACAGCTGACGGGGAAACTAGTAAACGCCTCGTAAAGCCGAACAGTCGTAACTTGAATAGGTCGTAAGTCGACGAGTTCCTGTAGTCTCTGAAATATTTTATTAAATGAACCTTTAAGATCTGCACTTTATTGTGGAAAATAGCAAAAATTTGACATACTTGGCTAATAGCGAAACACGTACATTTTGTTGTAGTCGTCACCCAATGGAGTTCCAAATACTCAAGCATTCAGTGTTTTCTTAAGATAGGATAAAGCCTGTGATGCTGGTCAACTCTTTGCAACAAGGCCTCGGTGAGCTGAACAAAATTGCAAGCTTTATCCTGACTATCTCAAGAAAACATTGAATGCCATTGGGAGATGCCTACACCAAAGTGTACGTGCTTAGCTATTAGCGATGTATGTTAAATTTCTGTTATTTTCCACCATAAAGCAGACAGTGAAGGTCCATTTACTAAAATACTGCTAGATTTTTTGCATAAAATGTCTTTATCAGTGTCATTGCTGAGTGTGAAAATATAAGTTATAGCTATAATACCAAGAAATTCGCTCCATTAAGCAAAAGTAATAGCAAATTTTAAGAAAAACACAGCTTTATGTAATCAGTGGCTTTGAGGGGACCCCAGGATGGGCTTTAAAATTTTCTGATCAATCACAATCAAATTCATGGAAAAAACTTCAGTTCTCACAGTTTTGCCAACTTTAGGTTTTTCTAGACAAACCCTAATGATGGTGTAGGGATGCTTTTCCAACTCGGGACCAGAAGAAGTTGCCATTATTGGAGAGAAGCAAAATTTAAAGTTTTGGATTGGCTTAGTCAATAGAGATGCTGTGTCAGGAACTGAAATGAGCAGTTCATGCACAAAAACCTACAAAATGTGTGGACAAAGATTCTCAACAGTGATGTAAAAGATTGATATCTAATTATTGGAGGGAGGGTTGCTTGCAATCATTGCTGCTAAAAGTGGTATAACCAGTTAAGTTTATGGGCAGTTACTTTTTCATATGGGCAATATGTAGCATTGGAAGTTATTTAAAAATCTGAATAGTGTTTACTCAGTTTCCCTCTGTCTTATATTACATTTCAGTGTGACATATATGCAATAAGAGGGGAAATCAGGAGGGGGTAAATGCTTCTACATCTCTGTACTATAGAGGACCTCCAAGAGGTATGTTATAAGCGGTTTCATTGTGAGGACATGTTAGGAATCTGCCTAGACTTTGCTAGGCAAATGCCTACACTTTCTGATATGCAAGTGGACAGATGTTGCTGATGGCAGTGGGTTGGAGTACAGGGTCAGTTAGGGACGCCATTGTACATACTTTCACTATGTCCTCAGTAAGGTTTGATTGAGAGGATGCAGGAGCTTTAGAATCGATGGGTGGGTATTTGAGTTTTACCCAATGTTGAACAAACTCCGCCTCATCCAAGGAAAGACAATTTGTGCTGAGTTTAGCATCAACTTTTCTTTTTAAAAATGTGTTCCTATGGCCACCTGTGCTGTGTACCTAAAAGATAATAGATGGAAGAATCTTCTCATTTCCTAGATAGGTGGCATGAACCAAAGCTTAACTGTAGATTTTTTTTCATTCTGCACTAATAAGGGGAAAAGTTCTCGTAACTTGCAAATTTAGCTAATTCAGCTCTGTTCATCTTAAGAGTTTTGATATCATTTGCTAAAATTTGAGGTATTCAGAGACATTTCTGTGACGATGCTCAAGATTAGAAGTTCTTTTTGGACTTCCAAAGACTGACTGACTGAGGGCTGAAGTTTTTAAGTGTCAGGTTCTTAGCAATATATCCTTAGCTTTCTTGCTTGTGTCTCCATCTGAAGGCAACCTCCTGTGCTGGAGGTGTCTGCTTCCAGACCAAAAGGGTCTTCAGTTATGGGGGGGACCGATGTCTTGAGTGTCTCTAACCTCTTTGCTTTCCCCTTCTCTTAACACTGGCTGCTTCTCACAGGAAGTCTCAGGAATATCACCATTATAGTCGAAGATCCTGTGGCAGGTTTGGAAGCCAGTAAAAAACTCTGCATGCTCTCCTCATTCTGTGCAATTATTCCATCAAGATCAGACCCATTTCCAAAGCACTGGTGTCAGATGAGGTGCAAACAAACTCATGATGTAATAATGACCATACCTAGTAGTTAATTTGGGGAACAATGCCCCTTTGTGCCCTCCTCTTCTCTTTTCCCTTGATTTGTATGGCAGATCAAGACTGCAAAGGCTCCTTTAATTACCCATTTCTCCTTCCTGTTGCTGCAGACGCTCTCTCTGTTCACCTGTTGTTTTCTGTAATTTGCATGCAGTTTTTGCCATGGTTTCCTGCACTGGAGAGTCATCTGTATACATTTGCCGCCCTTTCTGTCTCTCCCTAGAATAACGCCTGGAATAAAGAATAGGACTATTAGAGATTTAAAAAACCAGAAGGGTAATTTTGTAATGCTATGTAAATTCTTTTCCTGATGTACTATCAAGAACCAAGTGTGCTGGGTGGAGATGACCCTTCGTTACTGGCCATACCCTGAACCCACTTCCAGTGGAGGAGGGAGGGGGAGTTTTACTTATGGCAGGGGTGTCCAATGTCAGTCCTCGAGGGCCGCAGTCCAGTCGGATTTTCAGGATTTCCCCAATGAATATACATGAGGTCTATTTGCATGCACTGCTTTCATTGTATTCATTGGGGAAATCCTGAAAACCCGAATGGATTGTGGCCCTCGAGGACCGACATTGGACACCCCTGACTTATGGGATACACAAAAAAAGGGTCTTTTTTTTTGAAAAGTGTCCCCATACGTAAACAGTAATACATCGATCAAGGCCAGGAAGAAACTCAGAAACAGCACCAAGAAATCACAGACTGTGGAGCAAGCCTGGTCTTTATTCAAAGACACGGTAAATGAGGCGCAAAACCTGTATATACCCAGATTTAGGAAAGGATGCAAGAAGAATCATACAAAAAACCCAGCATGGATAACCAATGAAGTAAAAGAAGTGATAGACAAGAAAAAATCATTTTGGAAGTGGAAAAAGGACAAAACTGATGAAAATTGGAAGGAGCACAGGAAGCAGCAAAAAGAATGTCACCGAGTGGTCAGAAAAGCAAAGAAAGAATACGAAGAGAGACTAGCCAAGGAAGCACGATATTTTAAACCATTCGTCCTTTATGTGAAAGGAAAGCAGCCGGCGAGGGAGGAGGTGAGACCTTTGGACGAGGGAGACAGGAAGGGAGTGGTGAAGGAGGAAAAAGGTGGCTGACAGACTAAACACGTTCTTCTCGTCGGTCTTTACACATCCAACGTGCCTGAACCGGAAAAAATCTTCAAGGGGGATCAAGAGGGAAAATTATCATACATGGAGGTAAGCCTCGAAGATGTGCTCAAGCAGATAGATAGATTAAAAACTGACAAATCTCCGGGCCCAGACGGAATCCACCCGAGAATACTGAAAGAGCTCAGAGACGAAACAGTGGAGTTACTGCGGCTGATTTGTAATCTATCCTTGAGAACAGGGGTAATCCCGGAGGACTGGAGGATAACAAATGTTACACCTATCTTCAAAAAAGGATCGAGAGGCGACCAAGGAAACTGCAGACCGGAAACTGCAGAGCTTAACCTCAGTTCCGGGGAAGATGGCCGAATCATTGATCAAAGAAAGTATCAGTGAGCACATAAAAAAAAATAATCTGTTGAGAACAAGCCAGCATGGTTTCTGTAAAGGAATACTGCATTTCTTTGAGGGAATAAGCAAACAACTGGACAAAGGTGACCCTATAGACATCGTATATCTGGATTTCCAAAAAGCCTTTGACAAGGTACCCCACGAGCGCCTACTAAAGAAGCTGTGGAGCCACGGGGTGGAAGGGGTCGTGCACAGATGGGTCAAAAATTGGCTGGCGGACAGGAAGCAGAGGGTAGGAGTAAAGGGACACAACTCTGACTGGAAAGGGGTCATGAGTGGTGTCCCACAGGGGTCAGTGCTGGGACCGTTGCTGTTCAATATATTCATTAATGACCTGGAAACAGGGTCAAAGTGTGAAGTTATAAAATACGCGGACGACACAAAACTCTCCAGTAGGGTCAGAACTGTTGAGGAATGCAAAGATCTACAAAGTGATCTGAACAAGCTGGGTGAGTGGGCGAAAAGATGGCAGATGAGCTTCAAAGTAGAGAAATGTAAAGTCTTGCACATAGGGAAAGGGAACCCGATGTACAGCTATACGATGGGAGGAAGGGTACTGGGGGAAGGCAACTTAGAAAAAGACTTGGAGGTATTGGTGGATACAACGATGAAGCCAGCGGCACAATGTGCAGCGACCTCAAAGAAGACGAACAGAATGTTGGGCATTATCAAAAAAGGTATCGCTACCAGAACGAAAGAAGTTATCCTGCCACTGTATCGAGCGATGGTGCGCCCGCATCTGGAGTACTGCGTCCAATACTGGTCGCCGCACCTTAAGAAGGATTTGGCGATGCTTGAGAGGGTCCAGAGAAGAGCAACAAAGATGATTAAGGGCATGGAAAACCTTTCATATACTGAAAGGCTAGAGAAGCTGGAGCTCTTTACCCTGGAAAAGCGGAGACTTAGAGGCGACATGATAGAGACTTATAAAATCATGAAAGGCATAGAGAAGGTGGAGAGGGACAGATTCTTCAGGCTAGCGGGGACATCAAAAACAAGAGGGCATTCAGAGAAACTGAAAGGAGACAGATTTAAGATGAATGCTAGGAAGTTCTTCACTCAGAGGGTGGTGGACACCTGGAATGCACTTCCAGGAGAGGTGATAGGACAGAGTACAATATTGGGTTTCAAAAAGGGATTGGATGTCTTCCTGAAGGAGAAAGGGATTACAGGGTATAGAATAGAGGGTTACTATACAGGGTACTTCAGGATTAGGGCATAAACAATTTAGGTGGTGGAGAACTTACAGGTCATGGACCTGGGGGGCCGCTGTGGGAGCGGACTGCCGGGCACGATGGACCCCTGGTCTGACTCGGCAGAGGCAATGCTTATGTTCTTAAGTCATTTCTTTGTTAAAGCATTTGGTTGATGTAAAAATCTTGATTGTTGGATAATGGTGAAATATGGCCTTTGGAGAGTAGATGAAAATCAAATTGGATAGGACAACTTCACCGATTGAGTTTGTTGTTATTCTTATGTATGTTTTATTGTGAGCGGATTATAAATAAATAAATAAACAATCTGCTCCCAGGAGATAAGGTAGATAAGGCAAGACAGAAGGGGATTATTGTAAGAGTGAGGCTCTTCGTGGTACCTTAAATCTCTCTCATCAGCACGGCTTCCTTTAATTGACTTTAGGTAGTAGTTTGGGTTGGCAATGGCCTTTGCTTCTGAGGGAATAAAAGCCCCTGTTCAGCAAGACAAGGAATTGCTTTTGAATTGACACCAGTGTTTGTACTCCTTTCTTCCCCATTGCTGGACTGACTGTTGCATGATTTTATACTTCACCAATCATTCACTCTTTGTTTGCATTAATAAATATGGACCCTTTAAGTTGAGCAAAATAAATGTTTTTTGTACATGCATTGTGAGCCTTTTGTAATAGTTTTCTCTCACGTCATTTTAGGTCCTCTATCTTCAGTATAATTGTTTCTGATTCATAATGCCACTGGTATGTTTTTCTTGTCCTTTGTATCTCTTAGAGTCCTGCAGTGACACTTTGAAGTTGAAGAACCATATCTCCTGTACATCTCAGAGCAGAGGAGTCCACCCGCAGAGTTCCCTGTATATGGAACAAGGTGAGTGGCATCTGCATTCACTTCTGCACCACATTTGAAGCTGTTTTACTTGCAGATGAGCAGATAAAATCCCTTTTACAGAGGAACACAAAAGCCCTCTCTCAAACCCACAGTGGGTTTTCTCTATTTCATCTCTCTGTATACCATGTCTTTTAACCATACCTTTCTGCCTTCATCTGCTTGATCCACTTGAGGAGTAGGGCCCAGTCTGAGCCCTCTAGTTAGCTTTGTTGACAGGGGAGGGACCAGGGGTGGCTGCACTAAACCCGAACCACGCCCTGAGCCTCCTGGGTTGGGCTTCATCTGTCAGCTGAATGGCAGTAAGGAGGGGAACCTGAATCGAAGGTGGAGGATCCATTGAAATGAAGCAGGCTGAGTTTTGCAGATAGCCTAGGTAAGAGCCCCCGTCCCCTACACCTGTTTTCTTTCAGGGAGCTGAGGTTCACCAGCTGTAGATTAGATTTAGCTGGATGCTGAGATCAGCTAAAACAAGTTGGATTATTTTTTAGTTATTTCATTACTACTAGTATTAAATTGTACATATATAGTAATGGCAAACAATTTGGATTTTTACATTTAGTGGATTTAGAATGAATTGTTCATCTTTTCCAAATCCGAGCTCAAGGTGAGCTATTTCTCTGCCCAGTTGTGTTAACAGTCTAAGTTGCAATTGAGGCAATGAATGACATGGAATTTGAACCCTGGCTCCACTGGTTCACAGCATGCTTCTCTGACTTCTAAGCTGCAGAGTCATGGATTACATTGTAGAGCATCTGTGTTAAGAAATTATTTAGAAATATATTTTTGAAAAACTAGTTGGGTGGACTGTAAACTAAGAAGAAAAGCTGCTTGCTCTGGGCACTCCTGGCAAGCATACCCTGACCCTGTAACACGTAAAGGTTCTATTAAATGTATGCTGTACGCTAGGGTTAGTGTTTGTATTCTATACTAACATTTTAATTGCAGGTTGCCATTGCAGAAGGTAGCAAACAAAATTCTTCAAGACCAGAGTTCCTGATTCTGTGTAAAAATGACCAGAACATAGTCGGATCTACTTATGTCCCACCAGAAAGTTCCTGATGTTGTTGTGTAAAACCAGAGCCATTGGCTACCCCTTGACAGAAAATGAGTCGCCTCTAAAACCAGAGCCATTGGCTACCCCTTGACAGAAAATGAGTCGCCTCTAAAACCAGAGCCATTGGCTACCCCTTGACAGAAAATGAGTCGCCTCTAAAACCAGAGCCATTGGCTACCCCTTGACAGAAAATGAGTCGCCTCTAAAACCAGAGCCATTGGCTACCCCTTGACAGAAAATGAGTCGCCTCTAAAACCAGAGCCATTGGCTACCCCTTGACAGAAAATGAGTCGCCTAAAAAACCAGAGCCATTGGCTACCCCTTGACAGAAAATGAGTCGCCTCTCTCGGCAGGAAGCAGACCAGCTTCTCAGGCCTACCTTCAGAAGCACTCATGGTCTTGTGGCCTCATCGAGCTAGTTCGGTGCCAAAACCAAAAACATAAAGGGAAAAAATGATACCTTTTTAATTGGATTAGCTTAATGTAGTTTGATTAGCTTTCAGTCAGAAAAACCAAAACTGAAATTTGGCCACCCTCAGTAGCCAGACCTAGTGCAAGTCCAACCAGAGAGTTTCTGATTCCACGATGATAGATTTTCAAAAAAAAGTTTTCCCATTGATATTTAGATCTACTCAGAGGAGTTTTTGAGCGTCAGTTATCTGCTTGCTTGGACCCAGTGTCTGTGCTAGTGATGGTGGGGAGGAACAAGAGGAGTTCTACTTACCTCAGTAGTATCTTAGTGCTACCTCAAGCATAGCAGTGTCAGTCTGTTTCTTAATTGGCTTCTCTTGTATACGCAGTCTTCTGAAATCTGGCATTTGACATGTGTAATAATTACCAGTGTCTATGTGTGTAAAACCCTAAATGATGTCGCTTGTTTTGAGAAAGTGATGCTCCTGCTTTTGAGTTTGGCAGTAAGTTGCTGGTATTCTAATGCAAAACACACATCCTGACCTGAACATCTTGTGCAAATGAAGCTTTTTTGCCCTCCTCTGACCACTTTGTTTTTTTACCTGCACATCAGGGATTCCTGGGCAATATGTAATATTTACTCTTCTCTTGCAGAAAGCAGCCAGAGTCTGACTTCAGGAGAGGGGATGTTCCGAAGACCTTCCAAGGGACAGTCCTTAATAAGTTACTTATCTGAGCAGGACTTTGGAAGCTGTGCAGACTTGGAAAAGGTATAACGGGAAGTTAGAGGCTTGTCTTTTCATCTTTTCTCAGTTATTGTAAATTGGCTATACACAGTTGGGCTGGGAAATTCCCTGGTTCTTGTACAATCCTGCTCTATTCCTAGACAAGTGGGTTATGAATCTATGGTCACCAGACAGCTTGTAGGAAGCCTCATGTGCATATTTTCAGCCCCCTCCCATGAATTCAGTTGCATTCCTACAAGCCAGACAGTTGGAGCTAGCTCGTCTTTTCTTCTCATGCTTAGTTTTTCTTTAAACTCGGTCTTTTGATTGTGATTTCCACCTTTGTGCTGTGGAGGTTCCCCACGGGGACAGCTCTGACTGCGGGAGATCGCAGAGTTTACAGAAAGTCTGTTTCCAGGAGGTTGGCTGCCTAGCAGTGCACCTTCTGGATAGCCTGCACTTTCAGATCAGGGCTCAGTAGGTCTGAACACAGGCGGTATGGCTTCATGGAGGTGTGCCCAAGATCGGAGCTGACGGTGTTTCACTGCTCCGTTGTTACGGTGGAGAATGGAAAATACTGATGGGAATATGATGGCAGCTTACAGTGACTGGTGATGCTGTAGAATTTGAACCCTATTTTGGTGTTTCAGAAGAGTGTCCCAGCAGTTCATGAAGGGAGGAAGTTAAACTTAGTCTTTTATGCTAGAAACATTTTTTGGGGGAAAGGGAGGTTGTAGAACAAGAAATCATGGTGCAGAAGGACACAGTACTACTCGAAAGGGTCCAGAGAAGAGCGACTAAGATGGCTAAGAGGCTGGAGGAATTGCCATACAGTGAAAGATTAGAGAAAATGGGCCTTTTCTCTCTCAAACAGAGGAGATTGAGAGGGGACATGATCGAAACATTCAAGGTACTGAAGGGAATAGACTTAGTAGATAAGGACAGGTTGTTCATCCTCTCCAAGGTAGGGAGAATGAGAGGGCACTCTGTAAAGTTGAAAGGGGATAGATTCCGTACAAACATAAGGAAGTTCTTCTTCACCCAGAGAGTGGTGGAAAACTGGAATGCTCTTCCGGAGTCTGTCATAGGGGAAAACACCCTCCAGGGATTCAGGACAAAGTTAGACAAGTTCCTGCTGAACCGGAACGTATGTAGGTAGGGCTGGTCTCAGTTAGGGCACTGGTCTTTGAACAGACTGCTGGGCATGATGGACCACTGGTTTGACCCAGCAGCGGCAGTTCTTATGTTCTTATGCTTGGAATGTCCTCCCTAGCAGAAGTATAGAGACCAAATCAGAAGTAGAATTCAAACAAGCCTGAGACAAATGTAAATAAGTGAGGAAAACCAGAGAGCAAGTCAAGCCTATGGCACTGTGAGAGGAAGCCAGTTGGCCAGACTAGATGGTCCATTTGCTTATTCAGTAGGTGCCATAAGTGACTTGCCAATACACATCTGTAAGAGGGTTGACTGAGTTTCTATTATAAGCAGGCATAAAGAGGCTGTCGTGCCTTGGCAGAATCTGACAGTACTTCATATGGGTGACCAGTGAACTGACCATTCCAGTTCTGGCCCTGATTCACTTTCCTAAGCTTTAGCAGTTTTTATATCTTTGTGGTGAAGCCTGATGGTCTGAGTTAGTTTGAAATGAAACTCTGTCCTCTACACTGGGGCAGGGAGAGCCGCTCTCGATTTAGAGCTAGGTGCAGTGCCTTTGTTCCAGAAAGGGACTTGTGACGTTTCTGCCACTGCATCCGCACTATCAGTAGACTGGTCAGAGTGACCCTGCTGCTCCTGAATCTAAAGTTTGCTTCTTGTGGTGGGAGTAAAAAATGCTCACAAGAAAATTGAAATTACAGAAATATTTTGCAAACCCCTTAGAGATGGACACTGCCCAAATTCTTGTTTGACTCTGATCTGTCCTTCCAATGCTGCTGTCTGCTCTTTTTTTCTCACCCTCTTATACACACACGCTCCTTTTCTCCGTTGTCATCTCATGTATTGATTACCAGAATTCTCTTTATGCATCTTTCTCTTTACTTCCTCAAATGGTTACAGTTAATCCAGTCTGCTGCTGTAAAGATTCTCAACTCAGCCCATCGCTTCGCTCCCTACTTCAGTCTGGTCTGGGCTTCAAGTCCCGTTATCCTAGTGCTCCTCCCTGAGCGCCCTCTTCATCCCTTAGACACCTCCCCGCACCCTTCGCTAATCTCTTTGCAAAGCCTACTTTCCCATCTTTGTCTTACTATCTCTCGAGAATATCTTCAGCTACCCAGGCCCCTCTCTATGGAATGACTTTCCTCCTCACATCCATTCAGAATCCTCAAGTTCAAATCTCAAGACCCATCTGTTATTTATTTACCACCTATCAATGGAGGTTGTCTAAGCAGTTTATATTCAGGTGCTTCAAGCATTTTCCCTGTCTGTCCCGGCGGGCTTACAATCTGCGTATCTAACGTACCTGGGGCAGTGGAGGATTAAGCGACTTGTCCAGGGCCCAGAATCATTTGGACCAATTGTTGTATGACTTTTGTGTCTCTTATCTTGTTTTTATTGTAAACTGTGTAGTTGCCACTGTGGATCGCTTGCAACATATCAAGTCTGGAAGTAAATACAATTTCAATATTTGATTGTTCCCTTCTGACTGACCCATTTCTAATTGTGTCTAGGAGAATGCGCACTTCAGCATTTCGGAGTCGCTGATTGCAGCCATCGAGTTGATGAAATGTAATCTGATAAGTCGACAGTTGCGGGAGGAGGAGGAGGATGATGACAGTGATAAAGAAATCCAAGAGCTAAAGCAAAAGATTCGAATGCGGAGAAAGGAAATCCAGACTAAGCGCAACCTTCCCATCTATGGAGACCCGGAATCTGATAGTAAGATCTCTCTCGAATCAGTGATTGTGTCCTGGGAAATCTTTCATTGTCAAGAAGGGTTGGATCAGACTTCAAGTTGCAAGCACAATGTCTAATCTAGTTGTTGATAATTATCTCAGGAATTCATCTCTCCATCCTATTCTTAGCCATTTACTTACCTGAATTAGTGATGAACCTGGTGTTTTGTCCAGTAGTTTCCCAAAAGGAACCTGTGATTAGAAAGCTTTCTTTATGAATCATCGTATCTCTTTCCATTCAGTGGACTGTGATCTTAGAGCCACATATAGTCTTAAACCAGCAAAGGCTGTCTGCTCCATTTTAAAAGCTGACGAGAGACCTCACATGGGTGGCGATGGTGCTTAAAATTGCTTTCTTGAACTTCTTTTCAGGCTTCACAGCCACAGAGAGTGGGTCTCAGTTCAGCTCCCGTGATTCCATGAGGCTGTCTGATTCGGGGTCAGTGGATGAGGTGGATGAATACGAGATAAGAGGTGAGAGAGCCCCACTTATGTGGGCAGAATAGAATTGACCGTTTCTGTCATGTGGATTTAACCTTCTCCTTGCTGTAATCCAAAATATGTCTCCTGATCAGGCATAATAACCTTATATGCAAGACGTTATGTCCTGATCTGGAAGATATGGAATCCTTTAAGGGCAACCATCAAAATAAGGTTAAAATACTGCCTGCCTTCAAAGGAGCAATTTTTAAGGATGTTTTCATGGTTAAATAGCAAATGACACGTGTAATTGACCTCCCTCACTGGTGTTCTGCAAGGCATGTAATGTTAGACCCACTTGGAAGAGGATTTCTGCTGGGTCAGAGCAAGCAAATAATGTACATAGGTTGTATTTTCCGTACAAAAAAAACAGGGGCAGATATTTTTTACCTGCAGTAAATTTCAAGGGAAACTTTGAAAACTGATGCAGAGTCAGCAGGTTAAAAGTTTCCATAAAGTTTGTCCCAATATGGGCAGTTTGGAAACTGCGCCCGAAAAGTTTTTGCTCTTTTGATACACCTTGGTCTTGAGCTCTGCTGATTAGAAAGTCTCTTTTGGCCAGCAAGCCTTCACCAGTGAAGCCACTTCATGTGCCGCATGGGTTCGCATTTTACTCAACAGAAGGAATCTGTCTGAGATCGGCCACTTTTTCTTACGTATTAATACTCAGGGGATCTTGGCTGCATACTGTGACTTTCCCACGGGTTAAGTTCTGTATGTGTAATGAATTTCTTGCTATGAGAAGCAGTCTGAGCAGACCCTGTCTTTTCTGTCTACTAGAGCATACCATTTCTGTTGACATCATTGCACAGAACCTGCTCTCTCCTCTGCATCAGAAGAGCTCTGGGTTTAGTTAGACTTTCAGTGTCATCTGATGAGTGGAAATGTCTTGATTTGTGGCTGTACCTTATTGTGAGCCGAGAATTTGACAATTGCTTAGTAAATCTTAATTCAGAGCAAAGGAAGTTAGGCATCATGATTCTGAACGGAACGGCAGACAAGGTTGCCAGGATCTCTGAACAGAAACCTCCAGATACGGAACTACTTAGACTGGGATGTCCTTAAACTATTTTATTGGCCCAGGTATAATGCCTGCTCTGTTATCTATTTAAATCTTAAGGAGCTAGTTTGGCTACAGAATTGTTCTTGCTTTCACTCCACTGCTCAGCTACCAGTGTGCCAATGTTAAACATTTTGTTGCTGTATCACACAGATGGTTGTGATGACTCTAACCTGGTTCTAATGTCTAAGAACGGACTGTCAGTATCAATGGCTTCCTTATTTTCAGGTAGTATACCAGCTTGCATAACGGGGGTGTTTCATGCGTGTGCACTTCATGTGTGCGAAACTTTTTTTATTAGAGTTTATCTAAGCATCACAGGGAGATTACATTTTGGACTGCAAGATTGGACTTTAAAGATGAAGTCAAAATACATAATCTAATTCGGCTCCAGATGCTGCTACTTCTAGACAGGTTTTGCACTATATTTTCCCGGCTCCCTGTCATTCTTAGATCATGCCATACACCTGTGTGTGTGACCTTGCACTTGCACTTACCTGTCTGCTGGGCTTTTCTTGGTCTGGGTCCCTGCAGAGTCTTTTCTCTAGGAACTGATTAACAGATATTAGGTTTGGGGGTGGACAACTGCTTTCTGTACCTATGCGTGCAAATGCTTTTTTTGTTGTTTTCTGTAACTCTTTTCACGGTGCTGGAAATGGATTGAGTCACTCCTGAATAATGTGCATATGCTAAATTTTACTGTGATATCTGTAGTATATAAAGCCACATAGATCCAAAGCCCTGGCTTCTGCATGAAATCTTTCTGTTTTGAGAATACTAACTGAATCAAGACTGGGAAATTGTTGGAAATTCCTCTCTTGTCATGGCTGACGATGATGATGAGGAAACAGCATAGAAAGGCAAAAAGCGGGTTACAAATTTGTAAAATAAAATATCATATCCATGACACTTTACTCTGAGTTTCTGTGGGCTCTGTCTAACTGGAGATAAAACTCTGCCATATAATTTTGCTCCTAGGTAAGTGCTATTTTTTTCCAGCAGTTCTAAATCAGGAGGGTCTCCTTTTAATATGTTGGTGAAGTAAAAAAACCAAACCAAACCATGGAGTCCTTCACATTATGGGAATCAAGGAAGCTCTTGACATTATTCAGTATGTTCTGAGAAACGATGCACACTGTGGTTTGATGATAGAAATTGCTCTGTAAATTCAGCCTGCCAGCAGTGGCCCCTTCCACTTGATGCGTCTCATAATCCTCAGGAAGGATAATTACTAGGGATGGGCTGTTATTTCCAAACACCTAGGAAAATGTTTCAGGTTACCAAATAAAAACGAGGAGAAAAAACACATTTCATGTTTTGTTTTGTACACTATTATCAGAAACGGAGAAAACAAAATGAAATTTCATGAGAAACGGCAGGAAACAAAAATGTTCTGCCTGCCAACCCCTAATAATTTCAGCAGGGTCCAGGCGTGTATGTCTTCTGGAAAGGTACCAAAAAGCCACACAAATTCCTGGGGGTTACAGGTAGTTTAAAATGAAGTATTTATTTCTCAAAAGACTGTGTGATAAAAGTCAAATATACAAAAGGTATCAAGGAATTACAGTGATAACACCAAAATGAAAAATGGACCACAATACTCCTGGATTTTGATATTTGAAGGGCTAAAATGATCTGTTTAACTTGTACGGTCTGGATAAACAATGGTGAGGGGCAGAATTACAGGATACATCACTTTTTTTTTTCCTCTTAAGTCATATGTTCTATGGTTCGAGTTCAACAAAGATGAATTCCTGTGTAGACTCCTTTTACAGCAGTGACCTTTGCTAGTTTATATTACCATAGCACAAAGTCAAATTTATGCATCTCTATCTATTGTAAATCTCCCTGAATTGATTCTTTCAATCTTGGTCTTCTAGGACAGCGTTATCTCAAACCAGCTGTTTTTCAGGATGTCCCCAGTGAAAAAGATTTGCATGCAGTGGAGGACAGTCCTTCAGGACTGGCTTGCGAAACTGATCATTGGCTAGATTAAGCTGGCTCAATTAGCATAAATACAGTTAATTATACAGAATAAAGATGGTCAATAAATATTGATAGTTGACTCTTTTAGTACAGTGGGCAATAGTGAAGTGCTATTCAAGGAGACATTAGATAAATCAAGGGAATAACCTCTCCATTGTACCCAGAAGTCTCTGCTCCAGAGGGCTTACAGAGAGGGTGGCACATGGGTAGGGGCTGCACTAAACTGATATTTGATGGGTGATGGCTTTCTTTTTTTTTTTTTCAAATCTGTTTTATAATGTAAATAAGTCCCAGTCCTTGTGGCCCCAAAGTCATTTCTTTTTTTTCTTTCTTTTTTTTTTTTAAATCTTTATTCATTTTCAGAAATTACAACAAGTGTACAATAATCACTCAGAAATATATTAATTAATCACTTGACAATCTTATTTGTAACCCTCCAGATATATAAATATAAAAGAATCCCATCCCTCCCACCCATATATTAATAATTAACAATTATCAATTATTGTCATTCATATTCCCACCCCCCCTTTATCTTAACCAATACTGAGGTGTTTAAGATGTCTGATCATTAGAATAAATAATCAGTGGCCCCCAAATCTTTTTAAACTTATTATAATTACCTTGTTGCATAGCAAGCACCCTTTCCATTTTATAAATATGGCATACTGAATTCCACCAAAAAGTATAATTTAGTTTAGTATAATCTTTCCAATTTCCTGTAATCTGCTGAATGGCAACCCCTGTTAATATTAATAGAAGTTTATTATTATTCGCTGAAATTTGGCTTTTAAATCTCATTGATGTATCATATGAAAGGCCAGTATGATTTTCTAACAATGAATTAATTTGTGGCCAAATTAACTTCCAAAAGGCATTTATATAGGGACAGAAAAATATCAAATGATCTAATGTCCCAGCTTCTAAACCACAATGCCAACATCTATTGGACCTTGAACTATCCAACTTCTGTAAACGAACTGGGGTCCATAAAGCTCTGTGCAACAAAAAAAAACAAGTCTGTCTCATAGATGCTGCCCTTGTAGTTTTTATTCTCCAAGACCAAAAACGCGGCCATTGAGAGGCAGAAATTTGGTGCCCAAGCTCAATGCTCCAAATATCCTTAAGAACAGTTTTTTGTTTTTTATTCAAATATCCATATAACAATTTATACCACTGTGCGGCTTGGTGGCCCAAGAAATCCGCCTGAAAGCACAGGAATTCCAAACTATACTGAGAATTAAGAACTTTCCATTCAGGGAACCCTTCCTGAATAGCCTGCTATTGGTACCCAAAGTCATTTCTCTTTTGCACTTGCACTGACTGAGCTTCTGCCCATACAAAATTCTCCATATTCAAACTCCAGCATGAATGATCAGTGGAGAGCTTGCTGAGAGGGAGGACAATCCCCCTCTGAATCAGGGCTATAAACAGCAAATCTATTCCCCAGCTGGTAGTGAACATTTGTATCCAGGATCTTTTGGGTCTATGACTTTCCTGCATTTTGGATTAACTATATAATGGCTAAAAAAGATCCTTATTGTCCATGCCAGATCAGATCAGATGAGGGTTATGTCATTCTGCCAGCAGATGGAGCCAGAGAGAAACAGCTCAGAGCTGACCACTCCTCTTAAGGGGGGGGGCTGGTGCTGCTTTCATCTCCTCAGTATTTCTGTGGCCTAGTTCTACAACTATAAGTAGGCCATTCCTAGGAAGGCTGGGGGAGACTACAGGCAACAGGCCAACCACATTTGGGGACCCTGAAATCTAAAGTCTGTCACCTCCATGAGTGGGCTTCATATTAGAAATAAATGAAGGGGCCAATTCCTGGATGTTGGGAGACTAGGGCATCACAGTGGCAGATGAAAACCACATAGAAGACTTAATGTTGGAGTTTGAAGTCTCTGCAAATTCAAGTTTGGGGGACACTGTTCCCATAGGAATCTATTTCTTCAGTCATTTTGCAGCTCTCACAGAGGACAGAGGTTGACTCAGAGACACAAAGGGTGGTACATGCATGGAATAGTCTCCCAGAAGAAGTGCTGGAGACAGAGATGGTCTGAATTCACGTGGGATCTCTTGTGGAACAAGGACGAGATAATGGTTACTGCGAATGGACAGACTAGATGGGCCATTTGGGCTTTATCTGCCATCATATTTCTATGTAAACTTCTTCACTGCTCTAGACAAGCATGCAAGAACACTATTAGTCCTAAGGGTTTAGTCTATCCCTCCCTCTTAAGCCTTGCAGGGTAGAATCTCGTAGTTTTGTGTTTTTTTTTCTATTGATGTACCTTATTAGAGTGCAGTGGTCTTTAAGGCACTTATTCCAGGAGGAGTTGAGATGATCACCTCTGACCACACCAACAAGAGCTAGAAAGTCTCAGAGAATTAGAGTCCTCGTTGGCAAAATTAGACTCTGGTTTTCTGTGCTCCCATGGTAGATACCAGAACACAACATATTCAAATACAAGCTAAAGAGCTGATCAGCTACTCTGCAGCATGCAGGGCTGTGTGCTGGTGTCTACCATGAGGGCTCAACCTACCACCAGCTCTGAGGGTGGCATAGATCCCCCACTGTCTGCATTGGGATAACTGTAGGATTTTCATTGTATGGCTTTACTGAGCCCTAACGTGGTTTGCCCCTGCAGGTTGTTCTCATGGAGAAGTCGCACTCCAGAGAGATTATCCATCTTTTACTCTTCAGGTGGATCTCCTATGCAAACAGAATTATTTATAACCACTTCTTGAATATTTATACTTTTCTTTTTAATTTCATAGATGCAGACATCAAGAGAGGTGGAATGTTGAGCAGCAGGTCGACCACCACTTCGTCAATGTGCGTAGAGTCGTAGACCTCAAGGAGGGATTTTATGTTTTTGGGAGGCTTGCCTGTTTATAGCCTTAGAGATGTGCTTCCTCAAATCCATACATACTTATATGCCATGGGAGGGAAGGTTCATTGGAATTCATTTACATTAGTGTGTGGAGGAAGGAGGAGGGGGGATTTTTAAAATTATTTGTGTAGCAAAGTCAGGGCTCAGAATCCATGTACATAAAATGAAGGGGGGGATGCTTCTCAGATTGTATGTAGTTGAAAAGAGGGGAGTTATCTTGGAATCCATGCATATTGCAGGAACAGAGACTTAGAATTTATTGCTGTATATAAGCTAAGCCAGCCATGCCTGTTTTTATAGCTTTTAAAGATGCTCCTTGCTTGCTTTTGCGCAGCTCTCACTCCTTCCTGTATTCTAATTCTGCGGAGGCGGTAGCCATGGGTCTCTTGAAGCAGTTTGAGGGGATGCAGCTGCCGGCTGCCTCAGAGCTGGAGTGGTTGGTGCCGGAGCACGATGCTCCTCAGAAGGTATAGTTACCTTGAAGTGCACGCGATGGTGGACCTACGCTGTCTTGCTCAGGTTCCAGGGGGATTGCTGCTCTGCCAGGGGTCAGATTTCAGCTTACTGGAGCCTCTTGCCCTTGGAAGTGCTAAAAGTCTCTCCATTGGCATGCAGTCATTAGAGGAACGTGGAACATACTGAGTAGACTTTGGTTTGAAGTGGGGTGTGGATACCATTGTTTTCTGTGACCTCACTTTGCCATGTGGCTTAACATTTTTACAATTCAAAAAATTTCAGGATTTTCAAATGTATTGTTCATGCATAAGCCACTTATTTTCAAAGAGCACAGTGTTCCAGTAGTGATAGTCAACATGTCTTTAAACAAGAGTGCCACTGGCTAAATTAGATCAGATATTCAGTGCCAGCCTCTATGTGGGTAGTGCCGCTGAATACCTGGAACAGCTGCCGGCAGTTACCTGGTTAGCCATTTGGGTTCTGAACTAATGCTCTGGCGAACAGATAGGATATTGAGCAGTTCTGTCATCAAATGTTCTCATTAACTGTATAGGAGCCTGTCATACCTGGTTAATTAGCACTGAATATGAATTGGAGATGGTTATGGGGTCTGTCCCCTCAATGGCTGGAATAAAGGGTCTGGTAAGAGAGTGGAAAGCCTGCCTGTCTGTGTGCTGGAACGGATTTCCACAACTTCTGGAAGGAGAAAAAAATTGCACAGAAAAATCCGTGGAAACAAAAGTGCTGTGAATGTTAGTCTGATCCTTATAATAAGATGATAAAGCAGTAAAAGCTCTATTGGTCTATCCAGTCTCTTTACTGTTCACATTACAATGATATATCTCAGCTGCCAGTCCCCGTCTCCTTATCCAGAACCATCTTTGGCATGTTTCTCCTGTTTTCCTCCTTCCTGGGTGTTTGAGCTTACAAGATTCTCTGTTTAGAATGAATTCCCCCCCCCCAACCTTCCCAGTTCCAATCAGCTCAGTAGTTACCAGTATTAGTGGCTGTCATCAGGCTTCCTAGATTCCCGGACTTTTATGGATGGTACCTTGCCATTGCCAGTTGTTGCACCTACGCTGTTTCCATGAGGCATGTGTAGCCTGCCAGCCTGACCCTGCTACAGGACCATGTGCACGTCTGCCAGGACTTCAAGTATTTGTTGCTTGTTTGCTGTCATTCTGCCATTCTGTGTTAAACTGTCTGGGTAGAAAACTTGAAGCGTGTATCACAAGGACACACTTTCTTAAAGTCTAACTGTTTTTAGTTTCCATCCAGGTAGGCATGCTGTCTGTCCGTCCACCTACCCAACTACCCACCGCTTTCTTTGGGGGAAAAACAATTCACTTTTTGTACCCGAATATATTTCACACTATTGAAATGTCTTCATCTCTTTTCACTTACATATATTTAGACCCTTATCTTAATCTACAGAGGCATCTTACCTTCCTTTGCTTTCTACAAGTTAATGCACCCCCAAGCAACTCTCACCTCTGGTCACCACTATACTACACTATTAGAGCTAAAGGTGCTTTTGAATAAGTTTGGTTGTTTTTTGTGCAGTTTTTTTTTTTTCAGCAGAAGTTCTAGGAAATGAAAGCCTTAGTTGAAAGGTGTGCTGTTCAAGAATTGTGAAAGCACAGAAACTTTGGGGTTTGTGTCTGGGTTCTGCCACTAAAGACTTGCTCATTTGACGGGCCTTGGTTGGTGCTCGTTGCGCCTCTGATCCTGCCAGATAGGGAGAGTTCTTGTGGAGACCCTTTATTGCTCCTCTCTTGTTGGTTTTCAGGGCGCACGGCTGCCTTTTAAAAAGCTCTTTAAGTTTACCCAGCGCCTTAAGAGAAAGAAACTTTCCAAAAAGCTTAAGTTGGTATGTTGTAAGTGGAGTGTGCCCTAAACATGCATGAGTGGAAAGCCAGAGCTTGCCCTGACCTGCTACTAATCTCCATGGAATAGGGAGCATGGAGCTGTTGGCCTTGCCCTGAATGGAGCGTGCCGCATCCCCCCCCCCCCCCCCCCCCACACACACACTTTGCTGAGGAGGACAGTAATTAACAAACCACACTACACTGGATCACATCACAGTGAGGTCTGTTTGTGTAGGGCCGGATTTAGAACCATAGAGCAATCGGGAGGAGAGATTTCTTCCCCGAGTGCCTTCAAAGTTTGGCACCAGGTCAGTTGCCTATCTTGCTTAAGCCAGGCCTGCTCATGTGGCCATCGGGGAATTATTTCCGCTAGATTACAGATAATGACCATTTGTTTTAACAAGGCGCCAGAAAGGTTTTAAAATGTTTTATTACACTAGTTGACTGTATCCTTTCCTGGCAATTCAAATGTCCTATGGATGAGACTGGAGAGAAGAAATCCATTTTCATGTTTCATAATTCATTTGCAAATACTCAAATCGGTCCCCCTAAACTGTATCGCCACACCAGTATACACAAACAGTTAGTATGTGTCCATGGTGCCTGTGCCTTTCTCTCCTTCCCCTATAAACTCAGAAATCCCAGGTTAGTCACCCATAAAGACCTTTTGTGTTTTCAGAGAAGTATCGGACTCTTTGCAGACTCTGAAAACTCCCTTTGGGGCTTTCCTGATTGCTCTGCTATCTTTTACTGTTACTTACCCATGGGCTGTAAAGTAGCATAAAGGTGTGAAAAATGCTGAAGAAACCCCACTTTAACTGTCTGAATCTTCATTCTGCACTGATGGATGTTTGAATGCTTTACTGGTGTGAAATGAACTTTGGAATTTCCTCAGAGAAATGGCAGTTCACTTCATTCCTTTCTACTGCAACGGTGGCTCTCAGCAGCAGAAAGGAAATGGCTTATATTTGACGTGATGAAAATAAAATGGCATTTTGTAATCCAGCTTGTGATTCTAATGGGCTCCTTAACTAATGTAGCTTCCAAGTCATGGTAGTTATTTGTTCTGCTCCTGTATGGAAGTTTTAATACCATTTTTACAGCAATATCTCACCTCTTTACTCAGGGCTAAAGGGAATTGGTATGTAGATTCAAACCTCCAGTTGATGTAGGCTACTAGACACTTAATAGAGACACTTGGGGGGAGTAATGTTAACTTATCCTGTATTACACTTCCCCCTCAATATTTGCAGGGGTTAGGGGTAGAGCCAGCCCGCGAATATTGAAAAAACGCAAATAACATTTAGGGCCGACTCTGACCCAGCCCTGCCTCCTGGACCTCCCCAGACCTTACGTGGTAGTCTAGCGGTGAAGCGGAGCAGGAGCTCCTGTCCCATGCAAAACCATCAACAAAAATGGCTGCCCTGAGTTCCCATGGTCTCACAAGACTACAACGGGAGCTCACGGCAGCCACTTTTGTTGACGGCTCTGCACGGAGCAGGAGCGTAGGAAGATCGCTCCTGCCCCACATCACCACTAGACCACCAGGTGAGGTCGGGGACGCAGGGATGGATCAGAAGCAGCCCTTAAAATTTAATTTTGTTTGGATAGGAAAAAACCGCGAATAATCAAAGTCGTGAGTAATAAACCTGCGAATGTGGAAGGAGAAGTGTATATGTGACACTGAGATATGTATTGCTCCTAAACTATATTGTTGGGTTAGATTTACTTTGTATTATCTGTGACATAGTTTTAGGTACAATTTTGTTTTTGTTACTGGTTCATGGTACACTGCTGTGAATTGACTTTCCAGCCATTTAAGCGGTATATATATTTCCAATAAAGAGAGCGGCACAGTTTTTGCAGCATCTCTGGGATATTCCAAGCCTAAGTGAAGTTCAGAGCCTGCCTGGGGATCACACAGTGAGCGCTGGATAGTGAAACTGAGTCAGGCTTTGGATTGTATATTGGCCTATTAACTCTGTGTCTTGTAAATCTGACACAAGACATTGCCTCTGATAACAGAGAGTTCCCTTGGCTTTTTGGAGTCGCTTTGCATCTCTAACAATCCTTGCCAGTGAATATGCACTTTGATGGGACTGGCATTTAACACTGGTGGGACTTCTAGGAGGCTCTAGACTTGCCGTCTTCTCATTGTCCTCTCTCCCTGTCACAGCTGTTACCAATTCCAAACGCCCTGCCAATTTCTCCCGATGACGGAGAACACGCTGATATCTATAAGCTCCGGATCCGCGTCCGAGGAAATTTGGAATGGGCACCTCCAAGGCCTCAGATCATCTTCAACACTCACAAAGCCCCAACGTATGTAGCATATTACTGTTGATTCCAAATACATTACAACTGGGGGAGGGAAAGAGGAGCCAAAGGAAATTGATATGTAGATTCAAACCTACAAGCAAATTTCCTCTATTGTGATAAAGCAATAGGGCATTTTATAGTATTAAAACAGAGCAAATGTTTTCTTGTATCTTATGCAAGGAGATCTGTAACATTTGTGTGAAGGCAGTATGTATTGGTTTGGGTCCCTGCAGTATAAATAAATATGGCCTGCTAAGCCTCTGAGCCAGGCAGGGCAACTTTCATGCGTAGGGGGCTGCAACATTATGTCACATCGGAAGCGGAATTGCAGAGAGCTTGATAGACCTGTGACAAATAAACCGTTTAGTTCTATTTGGTCACTAATGTGATAAAGGAAAGGATGGAAATTGCTAGAGTGAGTGGCTCTTCTGAAAATATTGTGTGAGACAGTATTTAAAATCATCAAAACGCTGGTTAATTTGACATTCTGTCATAAGTGAGGACTAAGTGCTCTGAGATGTCGTGAAAGGGTGTAATTTTCCTGTTATGCATGGGTCAGGATGGGGCATTTCACTGCCTTGCTCATTTCTCATTAAGATCAGAGAACAGTGTGGTGTAGTGGTTGGAGCTCTAGCCTCAGCAGTCTGAGGTTGTGGGTTCAAACCCCACACTGCTCCTTGTGACTCTGGGCAAGTCACTTACTCCTCCACTACCCCCAGGTACATTAGATAGATCAGTGTATCGCAAACTGTGTGACCCGAGAAGCCAGGGAGGAGGAGAGGCACCGGCTGACTGCCTACAGGACGCACCTCTCGCAGTGAGAGGCACATCCATTGGCAGTCAACCAGCGCCGCGCCTCTCCGTGCATCTTCTCTTCCAGCACTCTCCACTGGCAGCTCAGGGCCCGTCTGGAGGGTCTTCATGCATGCGCAGACGTCGACTTGATGACATCATGTATGCGCATGACATCATCAGGTTGATGTCCGCGCTCTCCCGGATGCCTCAAGCTGTGGCCACTAAACTAAACCGTAAGTTTGTATACCGCATCATCTCCATAAAGATAGAGCTCAACACGGTTTACAGGAAATTCAATAAACGAGGGAAGGACATAATAAGAAATTAGGGGTTTTGAAGAGGATAGCTAGCTTTACATTTTCAATAGATAGCTTTACGTTTTGGAGAAAAGCCAGGTTTTCAGATGCTTTCGGAATAATTGGAATGAGCCTAGATTCCGCAGCGGGGCAGGGAGGTTGTTCCAAAGCTCAGTGAATTTGAAGAAAAGGGATTTCCCTAATTTACCTGCATATGATGCCTTTTAATGAGAAAGAGAAAGAAAGAAAAAAAGAAGAGAGAGAGAGAGAGAAAAAAAAAGAGAGAGAAAAAAGGAGAGAGAGAAAAAAAAAGAGAGAGAGGAAGAGAGAGAGAGAAATAGAGAGAGAAAAAAGAGAGGAAGAGAGAAAGAAAAAGAAGAGAGAGAGAAAAAAAGAAAGAGAGAAAAAAGGAGAGAAGAGAGAAAAAAGAGAGGAAGAGAAACTAAACTAAACGAAACCTTAAGTTTGTATACCGCATCATCTCCATAAAGATAGAGCTCGGCACGGTTTATAGGTAATTCAATAAACGAGGGGAGGACATAACAAGAAATTAGAGGTTATGAAGAGGAGAGCTAGCTTTACATTTTCAATAGATAGCTTTACGTTTTGGAGAAAAGCCAGGTTTTCAGATGCTTTTGGAATAATTGGAATGAGCATAGGTTCCGCAGCGGGGCAGGGAGGTTGTTCCAAAGCTCAGTGAATTTGAAGAAAAGGGATTTCCCTAATTTACCTGCATATGATGCCTTTTAATGAGAAAGAGAAAGAAAGAAAAAAAGAAGAGAGAGAGAGAGAAAAAAAAAGAGAGAGAAAAAAGGAGAGAGAGAAAAAAAAAGAGAGAGAGGAAGAGAGAGAGAGAAATAGAGAGAGAAAAAAGAGAGGAAGAGAGAAAGAAAAAGAAGAGAGAGAGAAAAAAAGAAAGAGAGAAAAAAGGAGAGAAGAGAGAAAAAAGAGAGGAAGAGAAACTAAACTAAACGAAACCTTAAGTTTGTATACCGCATCATCTCCATAAAGATAGAGCTCGGCACGGTTTATAGGTAATTCAATAAACGAGGGGAGGACATAATAAGAAATTAGAGGTTATGAAGAGGAGAGCTAGCTTTACATTTTCAATAGATAGCTTTACGTTTTGGAGAAAAGCCAGGTTTTCAGATGCTTTTGGAATAATTGGAATGAGCATAGGTTCCGCAGCGGGGCAGGGAGGTTGTTCCAAAGCTCAGTGAATTTGAAGAAAAGGGATTTCCCTAATTTACCTGCATATGATGCCTTTTAATGAGAAAGAGAAAGAAAGAAAAAAAGAAGAGAGAGAGAGAGAAAAAAAAAGAGAGAGAAAAAAGGAGAGAGAGAAAAAAGGAGAGAGAGAAAAAAAAAGAGAGAGAGGAAGAGAGAGAGAGAAATAGAGAGAGAAAAAAGAGAGGAAGAGAGAAAGAAAAAGAAGAGAGAGAGAAAAAAAGAAAGAGAGAAAAAAGGAGAGAAGAGAGAAAAAAGAGAGGAAGAGAAACTAAACTAAACGAAACCTTAAGTTTGTATACCGCATCATCTCCATAAAGATAGAGCTCGGCACGGTTTATAGGTAATTCAATAAACGAGGGGAGGACATAATAAGAAATTAGAGGTTATGAAGAGGAGAGCTAGCTTTACATTTTCAATAGATAGCTTTACGTTTTGGAGAAAAGCCAGGTTTTCAGATGCTTTTGGAATAATTGGAATGAGCATAGGTTCCGCAGCGGGGCAGGGAGGTTGTTCCAAAGCTCAGTGAATTTGAAGAAAAGGGATTTCCCTAATTTACCTGCATATGATGCCTTTTAATGAGAAAGAGAAAGAAAGAAAAAAAGAAGAGAGAGAGAGAGAAAAAAAAAGAGAGAGAAAAAAGGAGAGAGAGAAAAAAAAAGAGAGAGAGGAAGAGAGAGAGAGAAATAGAGAGAGAAAAAAGAGAGGAAGAGAGAAAGAAAAAGAAGAGAGAGAGAAAAAAAGAAAGAGAGAAAAAAGGAGAGAAGAGAGAAAAAAGAGAGGAAGAGAAACTAAACTAAACGAAACCTTAAGTTTGTATACCGCATCATCTCCATAAAGATAGAGCTCGGCACGGTTTATAGGTAATTCAATAAACGAGGGAAGGACATAATAAGAAATTAGGGGTTATGAAGAGGAGAGCTAGCTTTACATTTTCAATAGATAGCTTTACATTTTGGAGAAAAGCCAGGTTTTCAGATGCTTTTGGAATAATTGGAATGAGCCTAGGTTCCGCAGCGGGGCAGGGAGGTTGTTCCAAAGCTCAGTGAATTTGAAGAAAAGGGATTTCCCTAATTTACCTGCATACAAGACGCCTTTTAACGAGGGGAAAGATAGTTTGAGTATGTTTGCGGATCTGGTAGTGTCAGATGTTGAAGCATTCCAGGATAGTGGGATTAGGGGAGGAAGAATGCCATGTGGGATCTTGAATATTAGGCATCTACATTTAAAGGTTAGTGTGCCACGGCTTGACAAAGTTTGCACCGGGACAGAGAGGGAAAATGCTTGAAGTACCTGTATGTGAACTGCTTTGAGTCTGGTTCTAAAACTACAAAAAAGCGGTATACAAGTGCCAGTCCCATGGATTGGCCACTGCTTAGGCTTTGTTGGCAACTCAGCTAGTTGGGAAGTAGGACCGGTGCTGGGCAGACTTCTACAGTCAGTGCCCCCAAATTGGCAGGGGGTGCGAGAGATTTAAGTATGTTAGTGTTTAGTCATGAAGAAGTAGAACCTGTGCAGACGCTAGATACAACACCGTCTGCCTAGATCAGGGGTAGGCAATTCCGGTTTTCAGGATCTCCACAATAAATATGCATGAGATAGATTTGCATCTCAAGGAGGCAGTGCATCCTGAAAACCTGAGCTGTCTGTGGCTCTCAAGGACCAGAATTTCTTACCCCTGGCCTAGATGAACCATGCAGGTCTTTAAAAACATGCCAGCATTTACTCCATTGCTATGTCTGAAACGCACTGCTGGGGTTCAGTGGAGAGCTCTTCTGATCAGCATGACCGTCCTTATTGGTTTGTATCTCACAACATCACAGCTTTAGCTGTGCCAGAGATTTTTGATGAGAGGTGTTCAATCTTTTTCAGATATGACCTCCAGGAAATGTTGAAACGTAAAGGCTGCAGCTTTACTCTTCTGAAAAGTTTTCTGTCGTCATGGGCTCTGTCCTGCAACTTTTACTAAATCAGGATCTGTCCACAATGCCAATTGCTGTGTGTATTTCCTCACTGTTTGATACTGATGCTTAGCAAATTGTCCTGTGTAAACAGTAGTGAAGGAGACCTTGATTCCCCCGAGTTTAAAATTGTCCTGTGCGATTTTCAGGCTCCTCTTGAATGCTGTTCCTCTAAGCCACCCTCTCTTTACTTGTTTTGCAGAAGAAAAGTGGCTGTAGCCAAGCAGAATTATCGATGCGCAGGGTGCGGTATAAGGACAGACCCTGGTGAGGCTCCATCCAAATTCAGTACTTGTCTGGGAAATTAGCCACTTTGCAGTATTCTGTATGATAGCCCAGTCCCTTGTGAGATAGTTGGGGACGGAGGAGTCACATGAACAGATCATAAGGCTAACATTATTGCATGGCGAAATCCATTCAGCAGATCTGTGTACTGATCAATAGTAAGGCAGCTTTCATGGTGCTCACAGACTCTATGGAGGGGTGTTTGGATTTAAACCAATTCATGTAAATCGAGCCTAGAATTACATTACATTGGTTCTTATATACCGCATCAATCTCACAGTTTACAGATCACAATCAGTCATAAAGATTTAACAGAAATAAATTTCCAACAGTTTAGAAATCTAAAATTAGTCATGATGGTTACCAAACAGATATGTTTTCAACATTTTTCTAAAGACTGAATATGATGCAGAGATAGATATATGAATACCAGTTTCTTTCTCCCATAGTGCTGGTGGAAAATCAAAGTGACGTACTATACGTAAATGCTTCCTATCAACAAATATATTTTTTTTTAATCAACAAATTTAAAAGCATCAGAAAGATAACTAGATAGCAATCCATTCAGAACTTTAAAACATAAGCAGCCTAGCTTAAAAATCAGGTGAGGAATAATGCTTTTCAGGGAAGTGCAGTCATTCTAGAAATGGCATGCAAATTCTGGAAGAGTTTCCAAAAACTTTACAAATAACTACTTTTCTATGTCGCTTCCAGTGCTCGTTCCTTTTAAAGCTGCCATTCTGATTTCCCTAGGAAAAGCCTCAGAAATCTTGCTGTTCAAAGAATCTCAGGATTAGTTACCATTCCACATGAAACACATTTTTGAATCTCAAGTATTTAAAACTTTTTTATACCGTTTACAAAAAAACTAAATGGTTTACATTACATTAGGGATTTCTATTCCACCATTACCTTGCAGTTCAAGGCGGATTACAAAAGAATTATCCAAGATGTATTACAACAAGAACTTTAAAAAAAAAAAAAAATTGATCATTTTCAAAAAGAGTAAGAAATGGGTACGGTTATTTGTTTGGGGTAGTTGGCTTTAGTGAGAGGTGGAGTTTGAGACTTGCGGTATTATTTCTTTTTTCAGAGTTTTCTTGAAGAGTATGGTCTTTACATTAGTAAAAACATACATAAAATAAAGGACAATAAAGGGAGTAATAGTGGACAACACAATGAAGCCGTCGGCACAGTGCGCAGCGGCCTCTAAGAAGGCGAATAGAATGCTAGGTACTATCAAGAAAAGTATTACAACCAGAACGAAAGAAGTTATCCTGCTGTTGTATCGGGCGATGGTGTTCACATCTGGAGTACTGCGTCCAATATTGGTCGCCGTACCTTAAGAAGGATATGGCGTTACTCGAGAGGGTTCAGAAAAGAGAGACACGATTGATAAAGGGTATGGAAAACCTTTCATACGCTGAAAGATTAGAGAAACTGGGGCTCTTTTTTTTCCCTGGAGAAGCGGACACTTAGAGGGGACATGATAGAGACTTACAAGATCATGAAGGGCATGGAGAAAGTGGAGAGGGACAGATTCTTCAAACGTTTGAAAACTACAAGAACGAGAGGGCATTCCGAAAATTTAAAAGGGGACAGATTCAGAACCAATGCTAGGAAGTTCTTCTTCACCCAAAGGGTGGTGGACACCTGGAATGCGCTTCCAGAGGGTGTGATAGGACAGAGTACGGTATTGGGGTTCAAGAAGGGATTGGATGATTTCCTGAAGGAAAAAGGGATAGAAGGGTATAGATAGAGATCACTATACAGGTCCTGGACCTGATGGGCCACCGCATGAGCGACTGCTGGGCGTGATGGACCTCTGGTCTGACCCAGCAGAGGCACTGCTTATGTTCTTATGACAAACCAGATCATAAAATCTACGTAATTAAACAATTTCTTCTCTTCAATTTTCATCTAATAAATCACAGGAATACAACTGCAAACAATGATTAAACAGATTCTTTTCTTCAAAAATGCAGGAACAAACAAATGAGTTTTTAACCGTTTCTTAAATTGAAACTGGTTTACACACAGTTGCAATTGGCCCATTAGAGCATTCCACATTTTAACACCAGCAATACAGAAAGTCATCGCTCTAGTTTCTGCATAATTTCCCTGCACTGTTGGAATTAATAAGTTTTGATTTTCAGATTGTAAAGAACGATTAGGCTTATAGATGCCATAATTTGTTGCTGTTATTCAAATCACATACAGTATATGTAACTGAAGAAAAAGATTTATTTAAGTTGTGAATGGGGTTAATTTGCAACCAGTATGTTTTTATAGCCCAACACTTGCATACACTGAGTGCAGGTCTTGCCTATCTCGGAGGGGGGGGAGGGCAGAAGACATAGGAGAAAATGAATACATAACATTGTGCTTATTGACTGTGTAACCAGAAGTTCAAAGTGGTTTACAAAAGTTATAAAAGTAAACATGTTACAAGAAATAAGATGATTCATTAAACAGTCAAATATTTAGAAATAATTAGAATAATTATTAGATTGTTGGTTCAGCATTGCCTCGATAATGAATGTGACTGATGGACCATTCAGGTCTTTTATCTGCCGTCAATTAAATGTTTAGACCCTGGGATCAACTATTGACAGCTGACCCCATAGATTGGTGGCAGTCAGGTTTGGGTTTTGGCTAGTGGAGATGATAATCTTGGGGCTCCATGGCCAGCCTTGGAATCTTTAGTTGGTTTGTATGATTCTCCTAGAAGCAAGAGAAGAGCGGCAGTGTGGAATAACATCTGTTACGAGTCACTTTGGTCCTGTGCTAGAATTGAATTAATATCTAATACGCGATTACAAAGATTTGTGCTTTAATGCCTTGTTGTTCTCCGGAACTGAACCTGCCACTGCTGTCTTTTCTCTCTGTCAGATTACATCAAGCGTATGCGGTACTGTGAGTACCTGGGGAAGTACTTTTGCCAGTGTTGCCATGAGAATGCTCAAATGGTCATTCCCGGTAGGATCCTGCACAAATGGGACTTCAGCAAGTATTATGTCAGCAACTTTTCCAAGGACTTGCTGACCAAGATCTGGAATGATCCCCTCTTTAACGTTCAAGATATCAACGACACACTCTATCGAAAGGTGAAAGCACTGGACCAAGTGCGGGTAAGACCTTGGCCATTGCCATTGACTGATTCGTCCTCAGGTGCTTTCTGTGAAGATTACTTTATGAAAGGAATGTTTTACACACACAAAAGAGCTGTTATAAAGTTACCCTTGCGTGTTGAAGTTGTGTCCTTTTGTGGCCCTCATGTAGTGTTCTGGGAGGAAACTTGTTTTATGCATATATTTATAAGAACTCCAGAAGGAAGCGCTTTAGCTGAGATCATGTGTCACCTGATAGGTACAAAATGGAGCCATTTGGACATACTTACCCCAAAGATCGATTCAGCTCAGTTCAGCTCTGTTAATTTTCTATTTAATGTCAAGAACAAGAGTTGCCAGACTTGTTCTGGTGACTTATTTATTTAATTCATTCTCCCCAAAGAGCTCAGGACAGGTTAAAGGTTAACATACATAATATACAATTGTGGTACAAGTTTTTATCCTAACTCATACAAATATCCAGAACATTTAAACTTGATGTTTCAAAAGAGGCAAACATTTTGGACTTTGGGCCAAATTAATGGTTCTTCCTTACCTCAAGGGCTCAGGCTCTTTAAGTCAAACGAATATCCTAAATCTGACATCGCAACCCAGAAAGGGAACAAGCCCATAATGCAGTTCATGTACTGTTGGCTGAATGATGCCTTTGATTGACACTAATCTAGGAATGATTCTTTCCACAGGTCCTCAGGGTTCAGCTGGTGGATATGAAGAATATGTTTAAGACCTGCAGGCTAGCTAAAGAGTAAGATTTTCCGTTCTCTCCTGCTTCTTTTGGCTGGTTGTCTCTTTGAACACCTCTGGAGTATGCCCTTAACTTTCCCTTTTTTTAATTTTTTTAAAGCCTCCTGGATTTGTTTGACACGATACCAGGTCATTTAACAGAAGACCTTCATCTCTACTCATTAAATGACCTTAGTGCTGTTAAAAGAGGCGACCTTAGCCCCTGTTTTAAGGAGCTCGTAAAAGCAGGAATTCTGCATGTTGAAAAATGTATGGTGAGTAATTTAATGTGTCCAACTTTATTTAATAGAAATGAACACTAGAATAGACTAAACTGCTTATTATTTTAAAATGGTGCTAATGAATTTGCATAGAAGTCGCTCTGACCTTTGTACATTAATTCAGTCAGTGGTGTCCTGGAAAATGTTTTTCTTTGCTAAAAGAGGCCTGTGAGGTTGCTCTTAATCTCTTGGGTTTACTTCTTCCATTTACAAGATAAAATGCTCGTTTATTAGATGTTCAGAGAGCAATTTTGAAACTCTGAAAAGGAAGCTTCTCGTGCAGTTTTCCTTTGAAAATCCTACTTTGTGCATGTACAAAAGGTGATTGCCATCTACTTGGTCACATTTCCTCTTTAGCTTTTTTTTTTGTGCGTGTGTGTGTGCGCACTGTTCACAATTCAAGTACTATTGCCTGGATTGAGGAGATGGACAGTAATCAAAACACTTCTTTCCCCTGTAAAATTCTTTGATTACTGGTCTCTTAGTTAATGTGCAGTACAAGGAAATAACAGGAAAACTCATCACCAAGATATAAAACAGGCTTTTAGCTAACAGACTGAAAATGGACACAAAGGAATACACAGGTCTTCTTTCATATTTAGACTAGCCTGGAATTGACTTCTAGGGCCAAGGCCTAACCTCTGCTTTCCAGACCCACTAGGGCTGGGGAGATTGTGCAGGTAGCACTTTAGATTCCTTCGTCTGTGCTGTACCATTAGACTGCACCGCTTCCTTAAAGAGATTCTGTGATCCACTAAGCACAAAAGCAAAACGACTTGTATACCGCTTTTTATGGTAACACATTAAAAGCAATGGAGGATGAAATGACTTTGTCCATGGTCACAAAGAGCAGTGCTGAGAGTTGATCCCACAATTTTGGGGTCCTGAGGCAGCAGCTCTACAACTAGGCCACTCAAATTGAGATAAACAGAATTTAAAATGTATCCCGGGACAAGCAGGCAGCATATTCTCTACATGTGTGTGACATCACTGACGGAGGCCCCTAGCGGATGTTTTCGCAAGCAAACTTGCTTGAAGACCTTCAAGCTTGTGATTGACCCGCACATGCCCCTCCCACCCGACCTAGGGCATGCGTCTCCTCAGCGTGGCCTCAGTTCTATGTTTTCTGCGGAGCCAGAAGCACTGCTCCCTTGCTGCGAGCGATCTCGTTGTTCCTCTTGCATCGCGGCTTTCTTTGTTATTTTCGTTTGAGTCGCTGTGCTCGCGTCTTTCTTTATTTTCTTATGTGTCTTTTTGAACGGATCTCCAGTCTTGCTCTGGACGCTGGGCCTCGCAGGGTTGCGGCCATGTTTTTTCTTATGTCCCGGCCTCGCACCGGGTTCAAGAACTGCACCAAGTGCAACCGGGTTATCTCCATCACCGATCCTCATCGTTGGTGTGTGGAGTGCCTGGGTGCGTAGCACCGCGCTGAGACGTGTCCGCGTTGTGTGACTTTGCAACCGCAGGCTCTTCGTCGGAGGGTGGCCAAGATTCTTCAACTTTTTGACCCGATGGATCCTGAGGGACAGGCCTCGAGCTTGGCTTCGGCACTGGTTTTAGGTGCCTCGGCCTCAAAGTCCTCGGCCTCGAAGTCCCCCCCGGCCTCGGGTAAGTATCCTCTTTCCTCTTCAGGTGTGCCGGCAAAGAAGCTACCACTGTGTCTCATGCGAGTGCCGCCTCGTCAGCATCTTCGAGACCTCATTCTAAGCGTGGTGGAGGAATTTTCCTTTGCCCCGTCTTCTTCGGGGCTCCGCAAGATGGTCCCTCGGACTTCGAGGTCCTCCCCGACCCACTTGATGCGGGGTCGTTCTTTGACGCCCCCGAGGCGCTTTAGTCGAGCCTCCTCAATTTCCCATTCGCAGGACTCTGAGGCTCCAGCATGCTATTTGAGGGAAATTTCTCCTTCTTTCTCTGCTGCCCCCAGATCTCGCTCAGGGTCTCCTCAGGAGGATGAGTCTTCTTCTCGAAACTCTTCCTTCACTCATTTCATTTCTGACAAGGGCAGGGCCTTGAACCTGGACCTCCAGTCTGAGTCCCGTTATACCCAGGAATTTCTGGCGGAAATGGGTGTTGCTCATCCGCACTGAGAGGCGCTGCGCTTGCCGTTGTACCAGGATCTTCAGCAAACGTTTCTCCAGAACCTGGAGACCCCTTATGCGGTCCCAGCTATTCCCTCCAAATTGGAGTCCCGTTACCGGACGATCCCGGTCAAGGGGTTCTAAAGTTCTCAGCTTTCTCACCAATCCTTGATGGTTGAATCTTCCTTAAAGAAATCCAACCCCTCAAAGGTATACGCAGCCGTCCCTCCGGGCCGGGAAGGCCGTATGATGGACAAGTTTGGTCGCCGTTTTTATCAAAACTCAATGAATGGAGGGGAAAGGGGAGGGATTGTATAAATGAAGAAAAAGGTAAAAAGAAAATATGAAAAAGATTGATTCAATTAAGAAAATAGTATGGAAAAGGAGGGGGGAGAAGGGTTTAGATACATATACATTTGTTATTATTCTTGATAGATTTATCAAGTGTTGTTTGTATCACTTTTATTGTACACTTGTTGAAAGATTAAAAATGAATAAAGAATTTAAAAAAAACAACTCAATGATGGCGAACCGTGTCCTCAATTATAACTTTATCTTCTTTAGCACTCTCCAGACCAGTAGAGGTTAACTTTACGATTGGGTATATATCTAATCATGACCAGCAGGTGGAGACTGAAAACAAAACTTTGGGACAGTATATCCTAGCCCCTCCTCTCTATTTCCCTCAGTCTTCTTTCAGTCTCCAGCAGGTGTTGAGTGATCTGTACCCATCTCCCTTGGTAGGGCTGTTGGAATTTGTTTAGAGGTTTATTGTCCCTGTTTTTAGCCGGACGGAGCTTGGACGGACTCTGTTTGGGGGTTCGTCCGACCTCGGGGGTGTCAAACCCGGCGGGTCACGAGCGGGGTCCCTCCCCCCACTTCCTCCACCTCCCCATATTTTTTTAGAGGAGCCTCAGCAGTAAGCCTTGCCCCCTAAATCAAGCAAGGCATATTGCTTCGAGAGCCTGTGGAGTCTGTTCTGTAAAAAAAAAAAAAAAAAAAAAATCCTGAGGTAGTGCTGGTCTGGAGGGTTGTATCCCTTTAAGAAAACTGTATTTTACTGTATTTTTTCAACTAACCGGCACTTTTTTACAGCTAGGTCGCGTATGGAGCAATGAGCACTTCTAAAGGGAAAAAGTGCTCATTGTGCTCCAGACGCGAGGCACTCGCGGCCGGCCTGTGCAAGCGGTGTTCAGGCCGGTGCGGTGGAGGAGATCCGTCGGCAGCGGCTGCAGGCGCCCAGAGCTCCCCGCCGATGGTGCCTCGCGAGTCGGCAGGGAACGGTGGAGAAGCCCGGTCTTCTCCGTCCGCCCACGGAGGGATTCCCCGAGCCGCTGACGGTCGGGTTTTAGAGGATTCCCTCTCAGCTGATATTTTGACAGCTGATGCCGGCTTGCCTGTTTTAGCGGCTGAGACTATTCAGGTCTCTCAGCCGCTGCAGGCTATGGAGGGAGCTGTTTTGGCGGGAAAGACGCCATCTTCTCTGTCTGGCCCCTCCATTTTGTCTTCCACCTCAGGTGACCTTCCCCCTGTTTTGGCTAAGCAGGGGCAGGTTTCTGCTGGGTCCCCTGCTGTGGCAGGGAGTCCCTTGGGACCCTCGGGGGGTTTTTCCCCTGATTTTTTCTTTTCATTATGCAAAGCCTATTTTCAGGCGGCTGGGGGTCCCGGTTGCGCCCAGGGGGTCTCGGGGGGTGGGGTTGCCTCCGCGCTCCCTGCGGCTTTGCCTCTCTCGTCTGACGTGACGTCCCCTCCGCCGCCTCTCTTGTCCAAGCGTCCGCGGGTGTCGTGGGACGAGGATTTGTGGTCGGAGGAACGTGTCGGTCTGGAGGAGGACCTGGACCCTTCTGAGGAATTCCAGGACCCTCTGGAGGGGACGGAAGCTGGCGGCGGGTTGTCGGGTTTCCCGTTCTCCAGTGACGAGGCGTCCGTGGTGCGCCTTTTTCAGAGAGATGAGCTGCCTGACCTTATTCAACAGGTTTCTTCGGCTTTGCGTTTTGAGGACGCGCCGCCGGAGACTCCGCGTGTGGGGGACCCTCTGTTACGAGGGATCCGTTCCGTTTCCCGCTCTTTTCCTATGCATCAGGATATTAGGGATATTATTCTTGAGCAGTGGAAAACGCCGGAGACGCCGTTTCGGCTGGCGCGCAGCATGGCTCGCCTGTATCCCATTCCTGAAGGGGATCGGGCTACGTTAGCTTCGCCAGTCGTGGATGCGGTGGTCTCGGCTATTTCCAAGCGGCATACCGTGCCTGTTGAGGGCGGTTCTGCCTTGCGGGACTCTGAGGAGCGCAAATTGGAGACCATCCTTAAGCAAAATTTTCAAGTCTCTGCCTTTGGGGTCCAGGCGGCTATTTGTGGGGGACTGGTCGCTCGCGCCGTGTTTCGGTGGGCGGAGCGGGTCTTGGATCGAGAGTCTGACGACTGGTCTCTGGTGGATCAGGAGGTAGCGAAGATTGAGATGGCTGCCTCATTCCTCTCGGATGCTCTGTATGACTTGGTGCGGATCTCGGCTAAGTCCATGGCTTTTGGCGTGGCCGCAAGGCGTGTGTTGTGGCTGCGCGCTTGGGCGGCGGATGCTGCGTCCAAAGCTAAGCTTACTAAATTTCCCTTTCGGGGGTCGTTTTTATTTGGAGAGGACTTGGATAAGCTGATTCAGACTCTGTCGGACTCGAAAGTTCCCCGTTTGCCGGAGGACCGTGCCCGCCCGGCGTCTCGGGGTGGTGCGGCCCGGGGGCGTTTGCGGGAATTTCGCAAGTATCGCCCTGGGCGTGGGGCTGCTTCTTTCCAGTCTCCGGGGTTTTCCCGGGGTCGGTTCTTCCAGCGCATGCAGCCCTTTCGGGGGGCCCGTCGGGGGGCGGGGAATCCCTCCGCCGGTTCCCCCGCTTCCCGTCCTGCACAATGACGCCTTGCCGGCGCCCCCCTTGGTTCCGGTGGGGGCCCTGCTGCACGACTTTTTTCCCAAATGGGCCGAGATCACGTCCGATCAGTGGGTCCTGGAGGTGGTGCGGGACGGTTATGCCCTGGAGTTCGCCCGCTCTCTGCCGGATTTTTTCCTCGCTTCTCCGTGTCAGACTCCTGGGAAGACGCTGGCGTTTCGCCAGACCCTTCAGCGCTTGCTAGATCTCAGGGCAGTAGTTCCAGTGCCCCCCCCGGAGTGGGGCACGGGCAGGTACTCCATTTACTTTGTGGTGCCCAAGAAGGAGGGGACTTTTCGGCCCATCCTCGATTTGAAAGGGGTCAACAGGGCTCTCAAGGTTCCCTCTTTCCGTATGGAAACGCTGCGGTCGGTCATTCTGGCGGTTCAGCCGGGGGAGTTTCTCACTTCTCTCGATCTGACGGAGGCCTACTTGCATGTTCCTATTCGGACCTCTCATCAGCGTTTCCTGCGCTTTGCGATCTTGGGTCGGCACTATCAGTTCTGTGCGCTTCCCTTTGGTCTGGCCACGGCTCCCCGGACGTTCACCAAGGTGATGGTGGTCGTCGCGGCAGCCTTGCGGTCGGAGGGCATCCTGGTACACCCCTACCTGGACGACTGGTTAATTCGGGCCAAGTCGTTGCAGGAAAGCTCCCGGGTTACGGCTCGGGTGGTGGAGTTTCTCCGGTCGCTGGGCTGGGTGGTCAACCTTTCCAAGAGTCGGTTGGTTCCGGCTCAGCGTCTGGAGTACCTCGGGGTGCTGTTCGACACCTCCTTGGGGAAGGTCTTCCTCCCAGAGGCCCGGGTGAGCAGATTGCAGTCTCAGATTCGCCTGCTTTTGGCGTCCCGGTGTCCTCGGGCGCGAGATTTCCTCCAGGTCCTGGGGTCGATGGCGGCGTCCCTGGACGTGGTGAGGTGGGCGCGGGCCCACATGCGTCCTCTCCAGTATGCTCTGCTCCGGAGGTGGTCTCCCCAGAGGCACGGGATGGATGTTCCGGTTCCCCTGCGAGGCTTGGCGCGCTGCAGTCTGCGTTGGTGGCTCCGGACCCCTCACCTAGTTCAGGGGGTGGGTCTGGATCTTCCGCAGTGGACGGTGCTCCTTACGGATGCGAGTCTCCTGGGTTGGGGGGCCCAGTGTCTGGGTCACTCAGCTCAGGGAACCTGGTCCACGGAGGAGGCCTCCTGGTCGATCAACGTGTTGGAGACCAGGGCGGTCCGGCTGGCGCTGTTGGCTTTCCACTCCCTTTTGTTGGGCAAGTCGGTCAGAGTCCTGTCGGACAATGCCACGGCGGTGGCTTATGTCAATCGTCAGGGGGGCACCAAGAGCACTCTGGTGGCGCAGGAGGCGGCTCGGCTCATGGTTTGGGCGGAGTCGCATCTTCTGGACCTCTCGGCCTCTCACATTGCCGGGGTAGAAAACGTTCAGGCGGACTTCCTCAGTCGTCACTTCTTGGATCCGGGAGAGTGGTGTCTCGGCGCCGAGGCGTTTCAGTTGCTAGTGCGTGCTTGGGGGCAGCCCCTGATGGATCTGATGGCTACAAGTGGCAACGCCAAAGTACCCCGCTTCTTCAGTCGTCGCAGGGACGGTCTGGCCGAGGGTCTGGATGCTCTGGTCCAACCGTGGCCAACGGAGGGGCTGTTGTATGTGTTCCCTCCTTGGCCATTAGTGGGCAGAGTACTGCTTCGCATTGTTCGCCATCCGGGGCTGGTGGTCTTGGTGGCTCCGGATTGGCCTCGTCGTCCGTGGTATGCGGATCTGGTGAGGCATCTGGTGGCGGATCCTCTTCCTCTCGAGTGCGATCTTCTGACGCAGGGTCCCATTCCCATGTTCGACCCGTCTCCCTTTTGTCTTACGGCTTGGCTCTTGAAAGGGGCCGCCTGAGTAAGAAGGGATATTCCGACAAGGTGATCTCTACACTTTTGGGGTCCCGGAGGCTTTCTACCTCTCGGGCTTATGTACGGGTTTGGCGTCTTTTTGAGGAATGGTGCCGAGCGCGGGGAGTGGTCTCCTTTCGCGCTTCTCTGCCTAACATTCTAGAGTTTTTGCAGGATGGCCTGGATAGGGGCCTGGCCTGGTCTTCTCTTCGGGTTCATCTGGCGGCCCTGTCGGCTTTTCGGGGGCTGGTGACAGGTCAGCGTTTGTCAGCCATTCCTGATGTGATTCGCTTTCTTAGAGCGGCCAAGTTGATCAGGCCTCCCATAAGGCCCTCGATTCCCTCTTGGGATCTCAATCTGGTTCTCTCTGTTCTAGTGCGCCCTCCTTTCGAGCCGTTGGATGGCTGTTCGTTGAAGGACCTTACGCTGAAGTCGGTCTTTTTGGTGGCCATTACTTCCGCTAGACGGGTGTCTGAGCTACAGGCTTTCTCTTGTAGGGCTCCCTTCCTGGAGTTTTCGAAGGAGCGGGTTGTTTTGCGGCCTGTTCCTTCCTTTCTGCCGAAGGTAGTTTCTCCTTTTCATGTCAATCAATCGGTGGTCCTCCTGGTCTTGGGTAGTCGGGAGGGTTCTTCTGAGCAACGACAGCTGCGCAAGTTGGATGTCGGTCGGGTCCTCCATGCTTATGTGCAGCGGACCCGGGATTTTCGGAGCTCCGATCATCTCTTTGTGCTTCTGGCGGGTCCTCGTCGGGGGGCTGGCGCTTCTAAGGCTACTATTGCGCGTTGGATCAAGGAGATGATTGCTTCCGCTTATCTTCTGAGTCAGAAGCCGGTTCCGGAGTTTCTCAAGGCTCATTCCACTAGGGGTCAGGCGGCTTCTTGGGCTGAGTCGTCGCTCGTGCCTCCGGTGGATATTTGTAAGGCTGCGGTTTGGTCCTCCTTGCATTCATTTGTTCGGCATTATCGGGTAGATGTTCAGGCGCGTCGGGACGCGGTGTTCGGTGAGCGTGTTCTGGTATCGGCCCTTCGGGGGTCCCGCCCGTGAGAGGGACTGCTTTGGTACGTCCCAATCGTAAAGTTAACCTCTACTGGTCTGGAGAGTGCTAAAGAAGGAGAAATTAGGTTCTTACCTGCTAATTTACTTTCTTTAGCTTCTCCAGACCAGTAGAGGTCCCCACCCTGTCTGTTGTTGTTGTTGTTGGGGCTGTTGCGCGGGCAGTTTTTGGTTTTTGCTGCGGGTTCTAGTATTTTTCTAGGGCCGGGGAGAATTGAAGAACAGCGGCTGTGGCTCGGCTGGCTTAGCTGGCGAGCTGTGGGGACCTTCTTCCTTCGGGAATTTCTCCTCTGCATTTTCCAACAGCATTTTTGGGTATGTTATTTGTTACTCCTTTCGGAGTATTGTTTTTTCTCTCTGTTGTTTTCCAGTTCTTGGTTCTGCTTGGCTATTCGGCAGACTGAGGGAAATAGAGAGGAGGGGCTAGGATATACTGTCCCAAAGTTTTGTTTTCAGTCTCCACCTGCTGGTCATGATTAGATATATACCCAATCGTAAAGTTAACCTCTACTGGTCTGGAGAAGCTAAAAGAAAGTAAATTAGCAGGTAAGAACCTAATTTCTCCTTCACGTCCTATCTCCGATTCTGTGTGGAAGACCTCCACTCGTTCCGGGCGGATGTGCCGGATTCTCGTCGTCAGGAGTTTTGTCTCCTCGAGGAGACTCTCTCCCAGCTCCGCCTCTATATGTTTCAGGCGGCCTATGACGCCTTCGAGTTGTCCTCGAGGGTCACGGCTTTTGCGATCGTCATGCGTCGCCTCACTTGGCTCAGGATTGTGGATATGGATCCGAATCTCCAGGATCATCTAGCCAATCTCCCTTGCGTGGGTAATGAGCTCTTTGATGATTCCATAGAGGCGGCCACCAAGCGCCTTTCGGAACATGAACGGTTCTTCGCCTCTCTGAGACTTAAGCCGAAGACCCCTCCAGCTCGGCAATACAAAATCCCTCTCCGGAGGTACCCACAGAAATCTACTCCTGCGTTCTCTCGGCCTTCTTCGAAGCGGCCGCAACAGCAGCAAGCTAAGGCCCAGTCGCCGGCGAAGCCTGGGCCGTCTTTTTGACAATTCTGGTATGAGCCTTCGGGCTCCCTTCCTTCTGGAGACTTCTACCTTCTCCATCGGGGAGTGTCTCCATCATTTCTACACCCAGTGGGAAAGTCTTACCACCGACAGTTGGGTGCTTTCCATCATCTGGGATGGGTACTTCCTTCATTTCAGTCACGTAGCCCCAGACCTTCCTCCAAGAGGGTTTCCTTCAGTCCGGTCTCAGCTGCCTCTCCTTCAGTGGGAAGCGCGGGCCCTTCTTCGCCTTCGGGCGGTCGAGGAGGTTCCTCGGGACCAGTGGAATACGGGATTTTATTCCCGGTACTTGCTGGTACCCAAGAAGATGGAGGATCTGCGTCCGATTCTGGACCTCTGTGCCCTGAACAAGTTTCTGGTCAGGGAACAGTTCAGAATGCTCACCCTTCCTACCCTGTACCCCTCTTGGACGAGGGGGACTGGCTGTGTTCACTGGACCTCAAGGAAGTGTACACGCACATTCCGATACACCCAGCCTCTCGCCGGTATCTGAGATTCCGGGTGGGGGATCTCCACCTCCAATATCGTGTTCTTCCCTTCGGCTTAGCGGCCTCTCCGAGGGTTTTCACAAAATGTCTAGTTGTGGTAGCTGCAGCCCTACGTCTTTGCGGCCTGCAGGTGTTTACCTACCTCAACGATTGGTTGATCAAAGTGTCTTCGCGCCTCGAAGTTCTGCGAACCATGAATCAGACCATCTTGTTCCTTCAGAGTCTCGGCTTTGAGGTGAACTTCCCCAAGTCCCACCTCTGTCCGTCCCAGTCTCTGGAATTCATCGGAGTGGTCCTGGACACGGTTCGTCTCTGCTTCTTGCCTCGGCCTCGTAAAGATGCCCTTGTTCGTTTATGCCAGAGGTGGTCCATCTGACCTCGGCCCCGGCTCGGCTCTTGATGGTCCTCCTGGTTCACATGGCCTCTACGGTTCACGTGACTCCTTTTGCCAGACTTCACCTCCGTATTCCACAATGGACTCTTGCGTCCCAATGGAACCAGGATCGAGATCCTGTCTCTCGACTCATTGTCGTGACTCCTTTGTTGAAGAAGTCTCTCCGTTGGTTGATGCTCTCTTCCAATCTTTCTAGAGGTTTTCTGTTTCATGCCCCCCCTCCGCAGAAGGTCCTCACGATGGACTCGTCAACCTATACTTGGGGGGCTCATCTGGACGGTTTTTGCATTCAGGGTCTTTGGTCCAGTGCCAACCGCCTTTGTCACATCAATCTGCTGGAACTTGTCACCTGCTTCGTGACCGAGTGGTGCTGATCCGCACGGACAGCCAGGTTGCCATGTATTATATCAACAAACAAGGGGGCACGGAGTCCCTGTCCCTGTGCCAAGAGGCGATGCGGCTCTGGGATTGGGCCATCTGCCGCAACATATTCCTTTGAGCGGTCTACATTCAGGGCCAGCACAATTGTCTGGCGGACAGGTTGAGTCGTCTTCTGCGGCCTCACGAGTGGTCCATCCATTCCTTGACCCTGTGTCAAGTATTTTCTCGTTGGGGGACTCCGGACGTCGATCTGTTCGCGTCCCCCCTCAATCACAAGTTGCCCCACTTCTGCTCCAGGATTTACACCCCTCTCAAGCTCGAGGCGGATGCTTTTCTGCTGGACTGGACGAACCTGTTTCTGTATGTGTTCCCTCCATTCCCTTTGATTCTGAAAACTTTCGTCAGGCTCAAGTCCACGAGTGCCACCATGATTCTGATAGCTCCTCGGTGGCCCCGACAGCCGTGGTTCTCCCTTCTATTGCAACTCAGTTCCAGGGAGCCTCTTCTTCTGCCTATTTTTCCTTTTCTGCTTACGCAGAGTTGAGGTTCTCTACTTCATCCCAACCTTCAGTCTCTGCACTTAACGGCTTGGTTCCTCAAGACTTAATGCCCTCATTCCAGTTCTCACAGCCTGTGCTGGATGTCCTGGAGGCGTCTCGGAAGGAGTCCACTCGCTAATGTTACCATCAGAAGTTGACCCGCTTTTCTTCCTGGTGTGCTACTCGGCAGCAGGAGCCACTATCTGCCTCCTTATCTGCTGTCCTGGATTATATGTTACACTTGTCTGGCGCTGGACTCAAGTCCTCTTCGGTTCGAGTCCACCTTGGTGCCATTGCTGCTTTTCATCCGACGATTGACGGAAAGCCTATCTCTGTTCATCCTGTGGTTTCCCGCTTCATGAAAGGCCTTTTCCACGTTCATCCGCCCCTTAAACCTCCTCCTGTGGTTTGGGATCTTAACGTGGTCCTTGCTTGTTTGATGAAACCCCCGTTTGAGCCGCTAGCACGGGCTCTTTTGAAGTATCTTACTTGGAAGGTTGTGTTTCTTATTGCTCTCACTTCTGCCTGTCGGGTCAGTGAGCATCAGGCCTTGGTGGCGGACCCACCCTTCAATGTCTTCCATCATGATAATGTGGTTCTCCGTACCCATCCTAAGTTCTTGCCTAAGGTTGTTTCTGAGTTTCACATCAACAAATCCATTGTTCTTCCTGTGTTTTTCCCGAAGCCCCATTCTCACCCTGGAGAAGCGGCTCTGCATTCTCTTGATTGTAAGCATGCGCTGGCCTTCTACTTGAAGTGCACCTCTCCTCACCGTTCTTCTCCCCAGCTGTTCCTCTCCTTCAATCCTAATCGCTTGGGTCGCTCTGTTTCTAAGCGGACCATTTCTAACTGGTTGGCTTCTTGTATCTCTTTCTGTTACGCTCAGGCTGGGCTCAGGCTGGTCTCTCCCTGCTGGGTGGAGTCACAGACCTCAAGATCAGAGCGATGGCGGCGTCTGTTGCTTTCCTCTGCTTGACTCCGATTGAGGAAATCTGTAAGGCTGCCACTTGGTCCTTGGTTCATACGTTTACCTCGCACTACTGTCTGGATGCTTTCTCCAGGTGTGATGGCCATTTTGGCCAGTCCGTTTTGCAAAATCTGTTCTCCTAAATTGCCAACCCTCCCTCCATCCCATTCTGGTTAGCTTGGAGATCTCCCTCATGTAGAGAATATGCTGCCTGCTTGTCCTGGAACAAAGCACAGTTACTTACCGTAACAGGTGTTATCCAGGGACAGCAGGCAGATATTCTCGCAACCCACCCACCTCCCTGTGGTTGGCTTCTTTGCTAGCTATCTGAACTGAGGCCAGGCTGAGGAGATGCATGCTCTAGGTCGGGCGGGAGTGGCACGCGCACATGCGCGGGCCAATCGCAAGCTTGAAGGTCTTCAAGCAAGTTTGCTTGCGAAAATGTCCGCTAGGGGGCTCCGTCGGTGACGTCACTCACATGTAGAGAATATCTGCCTGCTGTCCCTGGATAACACCTGTTACGGTAAGTAACTGTGCTATTTGTCTCAAATGTGGAATTTTCTAGAAGTACAATGCCCATTTATCCCAATGCGCTTTCAAACGTTCCACATTTTCAGACATGTTTTAAGGTAGGCATCAGCATGATATGAGAAATCAAAGTCCTTGAAACTGTTTCGTTTGGTTAATCTATTGGGTGTGTTTCCATCACTTTTACAGCTCTGCCAAGCTAAAGGCTTTATCTGTGAGTTTTGTCAAAACGAGGAGATTATTTTTCCATTTGAGCTGAACAAATGTCGGCGATGTGAAGGTAAGAATCTTATAAATCAGCAGGGCCTTTTAAATTCTTGCATGCTTGGCTCCATCTCTGATGTCTGAATTTCTTAATACTGCTTTTGGGGGAGTTAGTCCTATCAACCATGCTTGGTTCTCTCTGCTCAGTAGGAGAGTAAGATATATTGTAATTGTGACCCCAGTCTGAGATGCACACCAGTGTCACGGTAATTATCCTTTGACATAATTTGGTAATGTAAGTAACACGGAAGTGAAACATTAGCAGATTTATTCAGTAGTTGTTGAGCATTTTGAATTAAATTACTGACTGTTTTCTAATCCAAGCTCAAGATGAGTTACAGTTCAGGTACACATTTCAGGTTGTGGTTGAGGCAACAGGGGGGGAATTAACTTGTAAGTGGGATTTGAACTCTGGCTGTCCCAGTTCAGTCTCTTCCTCTATCCTAGTGCTTCCTAGACTTTTATCCTACAAGACCTAGTTTTATTGTTAAAATCAAAATATGGGAACTCCATTCTCTTACCCCTTCTCATCCTAGCTTATCTAAAGCATGAAGGTAACTGCAATCAGCACAAGACCTTGTGTGTCACTGTGCGAATACTAAGAGACCCCAGTATTCTGTGCCTGTGAACATTTATGGACTTGCAGGTCCCATGCTAGCGGCTACTACTGGGCATAGCTCACAGTGGAAGTTCAGCTGTACTTCTGAGACCTCATGTTTAGCTAATGTGAGCCACAGTTTGTGAACCATAAGGGCTTCTGCTCCATGCCATGATCACAGATAGGGTTGTGCATTTAACCAGTGCCAATGGAGAGCTAGATTTTCACCCTTGAAGCTGTTTCATCGTAGCCTAGTGCCACAGCTTAAGAAAGATGCCAGCTGTCATGTGAGCTAGTAACAAGAACAGTTTGCCTTCAAAACCACTCCACTGTGACCTATCCCTGACGCAGAAGCACTTCCTCCATTTGCTGAGACAGTGAGATAGGGCTGTACCAATTGATGCCCTGAATACATTAGTCACATGCTCGGACGTCATATTGCTGCTTTTATTATTTCTTATGTTAAAAAGCTTGATGCTTAGTATTTGGTATTGGACTGAATAATATAAATATAAGCTATTCAGTATAGCGTAATGTAAAGAAAGCTGAGAAACAGTCCTAAAATGCTTTTTCTCTCTCGGCTTTTCTTCTGTTTGTCCCCCTTTTACTAAGCCACGGTAGAGGTTTCTACCTTGGCCTGGAGCGCTAAATGCTCCGACATTCACAGGAATTCTATGAGCATTGGAACATTTAGCGCTCCGGGCTGTGGTAGAAACCTCTACCGTGGCTTAGTAAAAAGAGGGTTACGTCCCCATGTTTCCCTTGACTCAGCCATCACAGGCTTGATGCTGGAGAAGTGGCATGATGAAGCACAGGAAGAAACTCATGTATGAATCTGAGTGTTGTCAACTTAACACAAAATATACTTTGTATATTGGATTTTAAGTGCTTCTAGACTGCTTAGTGTCCAAGATCTTTAAGTTAGTACCTTCTTTCTCTTTCAGAATGTAAAGCCTGCTACCACAGATCCTGCTTTAAAACCGAACACTGCCCAAGATGTCACCGATTGCGGGCACGGAGAGAGCTGCTGGCAAAAGAGAACATGGAATCCTACATCTCTGACCATGAGGAAGAGGAGGCTGCAGAACTGGTGATGAGTCCGGGGTAGTAGGACTCAAGTGACTCTCCTGTCTCTGGATATTTCTCCATCTTAGTGGACTGATGAGAGAAGGAACTCCAAGTGGCTAAAAAGGAGTGAAACCGACAGGGCTTCCCTCACCTTGCAGACTGACAAGATGGCCACTGAAGGATCTGACCTCCATTTAAGTACGAAATTGTATGGGAACTGTGTTTTGTAAATTAAATTATTTCATGTAAATTTACATTTAAGGCACTAATATAGATTTGCATAATCTTCACAGAGCCAGAGCTACTTCCACGTGCCTTGTCTTTTGTGATGGTTTGTGGTTTAAAAAAAAAAAAAGACCTTTTCCTGTGAAGGGGATTTTGGGTTTAATGAAGAAACTGTGTTATTAGCCAGTTCTATTGCACTCACTAAAGCTGATTTCCTGGTAAGGAGCACTTCTAACCTTTGAGAGAACTTGCCTGCCATTATAACCTAGAAACTAATTTCCATTATGTCTCTGTTAATTGACTGACTTGCAACATCAGTGGAGAAGGAAATAGTGTTTTGTTTTGTTTTATTTATTAGGATTTTCTTTATGTAAAAAAAGACATTTCAGAAAAATAGGCAAAATACAAAACAGAAGAAAAAAAATGCATCCACTTATTCAAATCTACAGCAAGGGAGATCAATGGAGATAATCTAACTGAAAAATAATCTACCTCTTATATCAGCAACATTATAATCAGACATTGTCACTTGCTAACCAACCCCAAATTAACCTACCTAACTCTAAAATTTTTTTCGATAAAAAGTATCTCAACTCACATTGTCTCCAAGTGAAGTATAAGACTTTATCTCCAGATGTAACTAGACAGTTACAGGAAAATTTTCCAAACAAGTGGCTCCCACAGCTAATACCTTAGGCCTTACGTTTCAATTGTGTTGGCCTAGAAATATCTGGAAATATAGAAATCTTTTTTTAGGGAAATAAGCTTTACGAGCTAACTTTTTGTTCTTCTCTTCAAAGAGAGACCAATAATGTTGATCTCTTCGTAATGGTATCTTGAAGTAGATTCAAGAAATTTAGATATCTCAAGACTATCTGAAGAATTAAGAACATCAAAGGAACCTTCCTGTTCAAAGGACAAATTAAGTGACTCCTTCATATACATTTTCAGTAATTCTAAGAAAGAAAGAGTGTGTGTAACTGGAAAATGGTGTTTCATTGATTGCTTCCTCAAACTTTCCTGGCTGAATTATTTATTTGTATTCCAATAGTTTTACTTGGAATGGAAATTGTTTTCTTAAACTTGTTCTGTTCTGGTTTGAAGGGACAAAAAAAGCAACTTGGTTGGAAACAGCCGTGCAGTTGTTGCTTGTTGATTTAGTAGGTATGAGGGAGACTTGTTTTGCCGCCTCTACTCCATGACTGTGCTTTCCAAGTGACGGAGATCAGAGGTGGTTGTCATTCATAGGTATCTTGCCATGGGTTTAACTTGAAGGTGTACACACAGTATAAGATATTTTCTTCATTTGTCTGGCTTCTGAAGAGCTCTTGTAGGTGTCGGAGAAAGAAATGAACTATTTAAATGGTTTTTGCTCTTATTTTCCTTTGACATGAAAATGTGTCTCTCTTCCTCGTGTCTTCATGTAGTTTCATGGACTTCATCCAGGCGAAAGATTGACGGTTCCCATGGTGAAGATGTGTGCTGCTGGACTACCACTTTCCCTGTGTGTCTTGACTCCTTTTAGGATGTGTTTCAGTCCAGTCAGGTTTTCAGAATTTCCACAGTGAATATGCCTGAGATTAATTTGCATGTAGTGCTTCCTATGTATACAAATAGATCTGAAGCATCTTCATTGTGGAAACTTGAAACCCTGACTGGGTTGTGGTCCTCGAGGACCCCATGGTTGCCTGCCCCTGCTCTAGGGACTGGGCTGCCGTCTGTAGCAGTGTTCCCACTCTGGATCTTTTAGCTGGTTTAAATTTTTCTAAATAGTCTGAAAAGGAGCAAAGAAAATGTGTTGAGCCACAACCACCCCAGCGCTGACAGCAATATGTGTAGCAAGACCATAATCTGTCATGCCATAGGGCTCTTTTGTATTAGAATGCAAAAACAGGTTTTGTTTTGATAAGTTGAATGCTTCTCTTTGTGTCAATGTATTGAAAGCTCTGACTTTCTGTCACCTTTTGTGCAATGCTTTCAAGTAGAGAACGCCATGGGGACAGATTTCTCCCCGTCCCCGCAGGAACTCAATTTCCCCATCCCTGTAAGATTTGTCGTAACTGCACAAGCCCCAAACACATGATTGGAAAGTGTTTGAGGCTTGTGCAGATGAGGACAGAGCTGGCTGGGATGGGAAAATGAGTTATTTGTCCCGTTGTCATTCTCTGCTTTCAAGCACACTAAACCTGCTGCATTGAGCACTCCCAGTTCTTGGTGTCTTGGCTTTTCCTGCTGTTTCTCATGGCCTTTTTTTTTTTTTTTAGTCTTTTGCTCCTTTTTTGGTCTAGTACTATTGCCTTGTGCTATAGATGAGCATTTTAACCCTATGCAAAGAAGTAGCTCGTTCTGTGGCAGGCAGTGTCTCTTCAGGAAGGGAGGAAAAAAATACCACAAATGACCAACTTTCCTGTCAAATGATTAATGTGGTAAAGGTGCTTTTTCACTCTAGAATTCACAGAGCAAATAGCTGTCATGGAGTACTATTTTCTTTCATTGTTTAAGGGAGTTTATAGATGAGGTATGATTAAAAAAAAAAAAAAAAAGATTCTACTAAAAGATACATTGCCATTAATCTCCCACTTTGAACACACTTATCCCATCGTTCTTGCCACTTTCTGAAGCAGTTCTGGAAATCCTCTTTCGTGAGTGTCTTTGCACTGTCATGGCTGCCTCGATGTCCTGAATTGATTCAAAATGTTTACCTTTCATGGTCATTTTGATCCAGTGAATAAGGTAGAGGAGGACATACAGTAATGTCTCAGAAGCATTGTGTGACATGGGATGTTGTCCTGATGGAGGATAAACCATTTGCCCATTTCTCAGGTTGTGCTCACTCACCTCTTGTTCAAATGTTTTGAATGGAACCACAAGTGATGTCCCTAAAAGTCAATCGCCTGTTTGATCAAATCATTTTACTTACTCTTTCAGCATTCTCTTGGGGTTTTGATGTTGAAGAGCGTCTTGATATCTCCTCTTCAACCGATTCACAAATGTTATGAAATAGCTCAAACCACTTTGCAGCAGCAGCACCACCATAAACTAATTTTAACATTTCTTGTGTTTCTTTAGCACTTTTTTGCAGTTTGAAACGCAATTTCATGTTGTTTGTGATCCCTGATTTATGGCACCCTTTAAACACAGCTCACAACCGCCTGCACCGAACAAGTTGAAACTTGTCACACATTGTTACTAAGGTTTGAAGATCCCTGCCTCTCCACTGGATGGCGTTCAGAAGCAGCATTCAACGTGTGTGTGTATATACAAACTCCCTTACACAATGAAGGAAATTTTTTTTAAAGGATGTCTGCTACCCCTCTATAGTATTCATGCAAGCCTATTAAAACTGCTTTCCCTGTTCATGGTTTTGTTCACTGGCTCTCTAAGGACGCAGTGAGAACTTAGGTGCAGTTGGCTGTTCTCTTTACCAATGGTTTATTTATAAACTAGCAGAAAGGGAAATACAGTGGTGCCTCGCATAACGGACGCCTCGCACAGCGAACGCTGCGCACAACGAACTTTATGTCTTGATCCGTACAACGAACTTCGTTTCACACAACGAAGTCGCCCGAGCTGCATCCTTCCGCGCAGGCACTGCGCTTAACTGCCCTCTCTCCGCCTGGTTCCCTCTTGCCCCCCCCGACTCCCCGACACGATCGGGGCAAAAAGGAGCCCAAGCCCTCTTGCCCCGCCGATTCCCCAACTCCCCACACAATATCGGGCCAGGAGGGAGCCCAAGTCCTCCTGGCCACGGCGACCCCCTAACCCCACCCTGCACTACATTACGGGCAGGAAGGATCCCAGGCTCTCCTGCCCTCGACGCAAACCCCCCCTCCCCCCAACGACCGCCCCCCCCCAAGAACCTCCGACCGCCCCCCCAGCCGACCCGCGACCCCCCTGGCCGACCCCCACGACACCCCCAACCCCCTTCCCCGTACCTTTCTGTAGTTGGCCGGACAGACGGGAGCCAAACCCGCCTGTCCGGCAGGCAGCCAACGACGGAATGAGGCCGGATTGGCCCATCCGTCCCAAAGCTCCGCCTACTGGTGGGGCCTAAGGCGCCTGGGCCAATCAGAATAGGCCCGGGAGCCTTAGGTCCCTCCTGGGGGCGGGGCCTGAGGCACATGGGCCCAACCCGACCATGTGCCTCAGGCCCTGCCCCCAGGAGGGACTTAAGGCTCCCGGGCCTATTCTGATTGGCCCAGGCGCCTTAGGCCCCACCAGTAGGCGGAGCTTTGGGACGGATGGGCCAATCCGGCCTCATTCTGTCGATGGCTGCCTGCCGGACAGGCGGGTTTGGCTCCCGTCTGTCCGGCCAACTACAGAAAGGTACGGGGAAGGGGGTTGGGGGTGTCGTGGGGGTCGGCCAGGGGGGTCGCGGGTCGGCTGGGGGGGCGGTCGGAGGTTCTTGGGGGGGAGCGGTCGTTGGGGGGAGGGGGGGTTTGCGTCGAGGGCAGGAGGGCCTGGGATCCCTCCTGCCCGTAATGTAGTGCAGGGTGGGGTTAGGGGGTCGCCGTGGCCAGGAGGACTTGGGCTCCCTCCTGGCCCGATATTGTCGGGGAGTTGGGGAATCGGCGGGGCAAGAGGGCTTGGGCTCCCTTTTGCCCCGATCGTGTCGGGGAGTCGGGGGGGCAAGAGGGCTTGAGCTCCCTTTTGCCCCGATCGTGTCGGGGAGTCGGGGGCAAGAGGGCTTGAGCTCCCTCTTGCCCCGATCGTGTCGGGGGGGCAAGAGGGCTTGAGCTCCCTCTTGCCCCGATCGTGTCGGGGAGTCGGGGGGGCAAGAGGGCTTGAGCTCCCTCTTGCCCCGATCGTGTCGGGGAGTCGGGGGGGGGCAAGAGGGCTTGAGCTCCCTCTTGCCCCGATCGTGTCGGGGAGTTGGGGGGGGCAAGAGGGCTTGAGCTCCCTCTTGCCCCGATCGTGTCGGGGAGTCGGGGGGGCAAGAGGGCTTGAGCTCCCTCTTGCCCCGATCGTGTCGGGGGTGCCAGGGACCACACGGAGTCACCCACCGTACCACCCGATTCGGGTAAGCGCAGGTATCGGTGGGTGGCTTATTTGCGGGGGGGGGGGGGTGCCTTATTTTACATTTTTTTCTAAAAAGGGGGGGCTGTCTTATTTGATGGCCCTGCCTTATCATCGGGGAAACACGGTAGAAAAAAAAAAAAAAATGAAGTTAAGTCCCAGTTTTTGCCGCTGAGACTCTGCCCTCTCACTGTAAAATTAGACTCTACTTAGTCTGTCTTTAAATTTAAAAAATGTGTGTTGTTTTAAAAAACAATTATGTTTTTAGATGTATCTAAATAAAAATAATAACCAAAAATTTATCTTTTTTTATGTCATCTTAGCATATTTTATGCTACAGAACGAATTATTTTTTTTAACATGTATTGTTATGGGAAAACGCGTTTCACACAACGAACGTTTCACATAACAAACTTGCTCCTGGAACGGATTAAGTTCGTTGTGTGAGGCACCACTGTATTGTAGTGTGCTAGGCCACAATTCTAGGAATGTATGATAAGCCACTTCAAACACTGTTGCCTAGTCCTGGGTTGAAGCTAGAGTCTCCATAATAAACAGACAGGATCAATTTGCACATATTTACTACCCAGTGTATGCATTATCTATGTCATGCTATTCATAAGTAACCCAGATTTGTTCAGGAACAGTTTAATATTGATATCGGGGGGGGGGGGGGGGGGGGGGGGGGAGGTTCTGGGTGTTCAGCAGCAGCTCAGTGTCCTGAAACTTTGCTTAATGGGTTGTTGTCACCACAGCACTGTTTCTAATATGCCCTACTCCTGTTTTAGTGATGCAGCTGATGCCAGAACACAGCCATGCTTTCAAAATAGACACCGTGGATACACTCGAGTGCATTGCTTCCACTGTCTGCATCGATTCACTATGGCTTTCTTGAAAACTGGCCCAAAATGATGTTAAGAGGTCAGGAAGTAACATGTTCTTAAAGTGATGGGTTATCCCCCTCCCCAGCGGTTCTTGGAAACAAAACAATTGCATTGGGATGTGGCTCTTCAAAAGACCTAGAACTGCAGTTCTCTCTACAAGGAGAAATAGTTCAAAAACAAGGCTCCAGCCAAAAATTGCTTTCGTTTTATAACATGCCTGAGATGTTTGAGTTAAGATGAATTGTTGTGGCACTTATTTTGGAGAAACACATCGGTGCTGCTTTCAGAATTGGGGAAAGCAGTGCCTACCAAGGACTCTAGATGCCCGAAATGTAGGCCAGGGTCCTTGCAGAATTGCTGCTAGCGTTGCCAAATGACGCTGAAGTCCAGCACTGCCCTCTTCCAGGACACTTCAACGTCACTAGGTGCTGGGCCCAGAGGCTGCTTAATTTTTTGGGTTTTAATGGTACAACCAATTAAAAGCTTAGTCACCAGTAGGTGTGATCAGGTGGCCCATTGTGTCTAATGACCAAGAAGGGGAACTTGGAGCTCTGCTGTTTTTCACCATGGTTTGGATTCTGTATAGTGGAAAACTTTCTGCTAACCATCTGAACTGATGCTTTATCTGCACTAATTGAAAATGTTTTTCTATTTAGAAAAGAAAGCCTTGACAAGAGCATACATGTGTAAAACTTGTGATTTGTAAATAACTCATGATCTGTCTGTTAAAGCTACTTAATTCTATTAAAATTGAGGTGATCTTTTTATTAAAAAATTTTTTTTTGCTTAAATGAGTGATTGTTTTTGCTTTATAACTAAGTGCATCATGCTTGCTCTACCTTTGTGACTGCTGCTTTTGTTGGAAACATTCAGGTATATAAATTAGAAAAGGGTAAGATGGTTGTATCAGAAAAACATCTCTTCTTTAGCACTCTCCAGACCAGTAGAGGTTAACTTTACGAATGGGTATATATCTAATCATGACCAGCAGGTGGAGACTGAAAACAAAACTTTGGGACAGTATATCCTAGCCCCTCCTCTCTATTTCCCTCAGTCTTCTTTCAGTCTCCAGCAGGTGTTGAGTGATCTGTACCCATCTCCCTTGGTAGGGCTGTTGGAATTTGTTTAGGGGGTTTATTGTCCCTGTTTTTAGCCGGACGGAGCTTGGGCGGACTCTGTTTGGGGGTTCGTCCGACCTCGGGGGTGTCAAACCCGGCGGGGTCCCTCCCCCCACTTCCTCCACCTCCCCACATTTTTTTAGAGGAGCCTCAGCAGTAAGCCTTGCCCCCTAAATCAAGCAAGGCATATTGCTTCGAGAGCCTGTGGAGTCTGTTCTGTAAAAAAAAAAAAAAATCCTGAGGTAGTGCTGGTCTGGAGGGTTGTATCCCTTTAAGAAAACTGTATTTTTTCAACTAACCGGCACTTTTTTGCAGCTAGGTCGCGTATGGAGCAATGAGCACTTCTAAAGGGAAAAAGTGCTCATTGTGCTCCAGACGCGAGGCACTCGCGGCCGGCCTGTGCAAGCGGTGTTCAGGCCGGTGCGGTGGAGGAGCTCCGTCGGCAGCGGCTGCAGGCGCCCAGAGCTCCCCGCCGATGGTGCCTCGCGAGTCGGCAGGGAACGGTGGGGAAGCCCGGTCTTCTCCGTCCGCCCACGGAGGGATTCCCCAAACCGCCGACGGTCGGGTTTTAGAGGATTCCCTCTCAGCTGATTTTTGACAGCTGATGCCGGATTGCCTGCTTTAGCGGCTGAGACTATTCAGGTTTCTCAGCCGCTTCAGGCTATGGAGGGAGCTTTTTTGGCGGGAAAACCGCCATCTTCTCTGTCTGGCCCCTCCATTTTGTCTTCCACCTCAGGTGACCTTCCCCCTGTTTTGACTATGCAGGGGCAAGGTTCTGCTGGGTCCCCTGCTGTGGCAGGGAGTCCCTTGGGACCCTCGGGGGGTTTTTCTCCTGAATTTTTCTTTTCTTTATGCAGAGCCTATTTTCAGGCGGCTGGGGGTCCCGGTTGCGCCCAGGGGGTTTCGGGGGGTGGGGTTTCCTCCGCGCTCCCTGCGGCTTTGCCTCTCTCGTCTGACGTGACGTCCCCTCCGCCGCCTCCCTTGTCCAAGCGTCCGCGGGTGTCGTGGGACGAGAATTTGTGGTCGGAGGAACAGGTCGGTCTGGAGGAGGACCTGGACCCTTCTGAGGAGTTCCAGGACTCTCTGGAGGGGACGGAAGCTGGCGGCGGGTTGTCGGATTTCCCGTTCTCCAGTGACGAGGCGTCCGTGGTGCGCCTTTTTCAGAAAGATGAGCTGCCTGACCTTATTCAACAGGTTTCTTCGGTTTTGCGTTTTGAGGACGCGCCGCCGGAGACTCCGCGTGTGGGGGACCCCCTGTTACGGGGGATCCGTTCCGTTTCCCGCTCTTTTCCTATGCATCAGGATATTCGGGATATTATTCTGGAGCAGTGGAAAACGCCGGAGACGCCGTTTCGGCTGGCGCGCAGCATGGCTCGCCTGTATCCCATTCCTGAAGGGGATCGGGCTACGTTAGCTTCGCCAGTCGTGGATGCGGTGGTCTCGGCAATTTCCAAGCGGCATACCGTGCCTGTTGAGGGCGGTTCTGCCTTGCGGGACCCTGAGGAGCGCAAATTGGAGAGCATCCTTAAGCAAAATTTTCAGGTCTCTGCCTTTGGGGTCCAGGCGGCTATTTGTGGGGGACTGGTCGCTCGCGCCGTGTTTCGGTGGGCGGAGCGGGTCTTGGATCGAGAGTCTGACGACTGGTCTCTGGTGGATCAGGAGGTTGCGAAGATTGAGATGGCGGCCTCATTCCTCTCAGATGCTCTATATGACTTGGTGCGGATATCGGCTAAGTCTATGGCTTTTGGCGTGGCCGCAAGGCGTGTGTTGTGGCTGCGCGCTTGGGCGGCGGATGCTGCGTCCAAAGCTAAGCTTACTAAATTTCCCTTTCGGGGGTCGTTTTTGTTTGGAGAGGACTTGGATAAGTTGATTCAGACTCTGTCGGACTCGAAAGTTCCCCGTCTGCCGGAGGACCGTGCCCGCCCGGCGTCTCGGGGGGGTGCGGCCCGGGGGCGTTTGCGGGATTTTCGCAAGTATCGCCCTGGGCGTGGGGCTGCTTCTTTCCAGTCTCCGGGATTTTCCCGGGGTCGGTTCTTCCAGCGCATGCAGCCCTTTCGGGGGGCCCGTCGGGGGGCAGGGAATCCCTCCGCCGGTTCCCCCGCTTCCCGTCCTGCACAATGACGCCTTGCCGGCGCCCCCTTTGGTTCCGGTGGGGGCTCGGCTGCGCGAATTTTTCCCCAAATGGGCCGAGATCACGTCCGATCAGTGGGTCCTGGAGGTGGTGCGGGACGGTTATGCCCTGGAGTTCGCCCGCTCTCTGCCGGATTTTTTCCTCGCTTCTCCGTGTCAGACTCCGGGGAAGACGCAGGCTTTTCGCCAGACCCTTCAGCGCTTGCTAGATCTCAGGGCAGTTGTTCCGGTGCCCCCTCCGGAGTGGGGCACGGGCAGGTACTCCATTTACTTTGTGGTGCCCAAAAAGGAGGGGACCTTTCGGCCCATCCTCGATTTAAAAGGGGTCAACAGGGCTCTCAAGATTCCCTCTTTCCGTATGGAAACTCTGCGGTCGGTCATTCTGGCGGTTCAGCCGGGGGAGTTTCTCACTTCTCTCGATCTGACGGAGGCCTACTTGCATGTTCCCATTCGGGCCTCTCATCAGCGTTTCCTGCGCTTTGCGATCTTGGGTCGGCACTTTCAGTTCTGTGCGCTTCCCTTTGGGCTGGCCACAGCTCCTCGGACGTTCACCAAGGTGATGGTGGTCGTCGCGGCAGCCTTGCGGTCGGAGGGCATCCTGGTACACCCCTACCTGGACGACTGGTTAATTCGGGCAAAGTCGTTCCAGGAAAGCTCCCGGGTTACTGCTCGGGTGGTGGAGTTTCTCCGGTCGCTGGGCTGGGTGGTCAACCTTTCCAAGAGTCGGTTGGTCCCGGCTCAGCGTCTGGAGTACCTAGGGGTGCTGTTCGACACCTCCTTGGGGAAGGTCTTCCTCCCAGAGGGCCGGGTGAGCAAATTGCAATCTCAGATTCGCCTGCTTTTGGCGTCCCGGTGTCCTCGGGCGCGAGATTTCCTCCAGGTCTTGGGGTCGATGGCGGCGTCCCTGGACGTGGTGAGGTGGGCGCGGGCCCACATGCGTCCTCTCCAGTATGCTCTGCTCCGGAGGTGGTCTCCCCAGAGGCACGGGATGGATGTTCCGGTTCCCCTGCGAGGCTTGGCGCGCTGCAGTCTGCGTTGGTGGCTCCAGACCCCTCACCTAGTTCAGGGGGTGGGTCTGGATCTCCCGCAGTGGACGGTGCTCCTGACGGATGCGAGTCTCCTGGGTTGGGGGGCTCAGTGTTTGGGTCACTCAGCTCAGGGCACCTGGTCCGCGGAGGAGGCCGCCTGGTCGATCAACGTGTTGGAGACCAGAGCGGTCCGTCTGGCGCTGTTGGCTTTCCACTCCCTGTTGCTGGGCAAGTCGGTCAGAGTGCTGTCGGACAATGCCACGGCGGTGGCTTATGTCAATCGTCAGGGGGGCACCAAGAGCACTCAGGTGGCGCAGGAGGCGGCTCTGCTCATGGTTTGGGCGGAATCCCATCTGCTGGACCTCTCGGCCTCTCATATAGCCGGAGTAGAAAATGTTCAGGCAGACTTCCTCAGTCGTCACTTCCTAGATCCAGGAGAGTGGTGTCTCGGCGCCGAGGCGTTTCAGTTGATAGTGCAGGCTTGGGGGCAGCCCCTGATGGACCTGATGGCCACGGGTGGCAACGCCAAAGTGCCCCGCTTCTTCAGTCGTCGCAGGGACGGTCTGGCCGAGGGTCTGGATGCTCTGGTCCAGCAGTGGCCAACGGAGGGGCTGTTGTATGTGTTCCCTCCTTGGCCGCTGGTGGGCAGAGTGCTTCTTCGCATCGTTCACCATCCGGGTTTGGTGGTGCTGGTGGCGCCGGATTGGCCTCGCCGTCCGTGGTATGCGGATCTGGTGAGGCACCTGGTAGCGGATCCTCTTCCTCTGCCTCTCTCGGACGACCTTCTGATGCAGGGTCCCATTCCCATGTTCGACCCGTCTCCCTTCTGTCTTACGGCGTGGCTCTTGAAAGGGGTCGCCTTAGCAAGAAGGGATATTCAGACAAGGTGATCTCTACACTGTTGGGGTCCCGGAGGCTTTCTACCTCTCGGGCTTATGTGCGGGTTTGGCGTCTCTTTGAGGAATGGTGTCGGGCGCGGGGAGTGACCTCTTTTCGCGCTTCTCTGCCTAACATTCTGGAGTTCTTGCAGGATGGCCTGGATAGAGGCCTGGCTTGGTCTTCTCTCCGGGTTCATCTTGCGGCCCTGTCGGCTTTTCGAGGGTTGGTGTCAGGTCAGCGTTTATCGGCTCTTCCTGATGTGATTCGGTTTTTGCGGGCGGCCAAGTTGCTTAGACCTCCCCTACGGCCCTCGGTTCCCTCTTGGGATCTTAATCTGGTTCTCTCTGTTTTGGTGCGTCCGCCTTTCGAGCCCTTGGACGACTGTTCTTTGAAGGACCTTACTTTGAAGGCGGTCTTTTTGGTGGCCATTACTTCTGCTAGGCGTGTTTCTGAGCTGCAGGCTTTCTCTTGTAGGGCTCCCTTCTTGGAGTTTTCTAGGGAGCGGGTCGTCTTGCGGCCTGTTCCTTCCTTTCTGCCGAAGGTTGTTTCTCCTTTTCATGTCAATCAATCGGTGGTTCTCCCGGTCTTGGGTGGTCGGGAGGGCTCTTCTGAGCAACGGCAGCTACGCAAGTTGGATGTCGGTCGGGTCCTTCGCTCTTATGTGCAGCGGACCCAGGAATTCCGGAAGTCCGATCATCTCTTTGTCCTCCTGGCGGGTCCTCGTCGGGGAGCTGGCGCTTCTAAGGCTACTATTGCGCGCTGGATCAAGGAGACGATTGCTTCCGCTTATCTTCTGAAACAGCAGCCTGTTCCGGAGTTTCTCAAGGCTCATTCCACTCGGGGTCAGGCGGCTTCTTGGGCTGAGTCGTCGCTCGTGCCTCCAGTGGATATTTGTAAGGCTGCGGTTTGGTCTTCCTTGCATTCCTTTGTTCGTCATTATTGGGTTGATGTGCAGGCGCGTCGGGACGCGGTGTTCGGTGAGCGTGTACTGGTATCGGCCCTTCGGGGGTCCCGCCCGTGAGAGGGACTGCTTTGGTACGTCCCATTCGTAAAGTTAACCTCTACTGATCTGGAGAGTGCTAAAGAAGGAGAAATTAGGTTCTTACCTGCTAATTTACTTTCTTTTAGCTTCTCCAGACCAGTAGAGGTCCCCACCCTGTCTGTTGTTGTTGGGGCTGTTGCGCGGGCAGTTTTTGGTTTTTGCTGCGGGTTCTAGTATTTTTCTAGGGCCGGGGAGAATTGAAGAACAGCGGCTGTGGCTCGGCTGGCTTAGCTGGCGAGCTGTGGGGGACATTCTTCCTTCGGGAATTTCTCCTCTGCATTTTCCAACAGCATTTTGGGTATGTTATTTGTTACTCCTTTCGGAGTATTGTTTTTTCTCTCTGTTGTTTTCCAGTTCTTGGTTCTGCTTGGCTATTCGGCAGACTGAGGGAAATAGAGAGGAGGGGCTAGGATATACTGTCCCAAAGTTTTGTTTTCAGTCTCCACCTGCTGGTCATGATTAGATATATACCCATTCGTAAAGTTAACCTCTACTGGTCTGGAGAAGCTAAAAGAAAGTAAATTAGCAGGTAAGAACCTAATTTCTCCTTTTGCTTCAAGTTTTGTTTGAAGACAGGGCCTCACATGCATGTTGTAAACCTATACTTCTACTTCCGGATTATCAAGGAGCACTATTTTATTTTTTTATATTAAACATGGGGGAAGCTACCAAGTCAGACCACATCATGGCTCTTGAGTAACAACCTTGATTGTCATAAAGAACTTATAGTAGTTTTCTACTAGAAGTAATTTTTCATTAAATGAGAAATCCTGTTCTTAACACACGTACAATAACAAACTCCACATCTAATAAGCCTCTATCCATAGGGATCTTGAGTTAAAAGCAACACTTGACATGTAAAGGCCAAAATTCTAGTCTACACAAACAGTTTCGGGTCTAAAACCTAGTCATGGCCATGCTGTGAAGAATGGAAGGGAGGATAGAAAAATAAATGCACCAACTCCAACCTATTGCCTGTGGCAGGGATAGTGATTCAAACAGTGTCAGGATCCACAAAGAATATATTCCAATTTATAGGCAGGGCTATGAAGTCGGTAGATAAATCATTCGACTCCTCGACGCCCTGTTTACAGGTAAATGCTTTAATGGTATAACAATAAAATAATAGTATAAGACTAATACACAAAAAGCTAAAGAAGCTGAGATTGAGAAATGTGTTAGGTATTTGACAGGCAGATGGTGATCTTAATAATAAAATATATTTTTATACCGCATTACCTCTCAGTTTTATGTGGTTAATAATAATAAGCTAATCAAAACAGCGATGGTACAGCAATAGCATACATTATCCCAGGACAAGCAGGCAGCATATTCTCACAGTGGACAGCCTCAAAAGCAGACTTGCTTTGAAGATCTTCATAAGAGCTTTCAAGTACTGCAGTGCACATGCCTTCCCGCCCGAGTTAGTGCGCGCGTCTCCTGTGAAGTACCTCAGTTCAACGTTTTCTGCGGAGCCGAGAAGACCTTCTTTTCAGCTCTGCAGCCTTCGTTGCCTTCTCTCACCACGGCTTTTTTATTATTTTTATCTTAAGTTGCTGTGCTCGTGTTTTCCTATCGGATTCTTTCGTTTAAAAAAAACAAAAAACTTTTTATTATTTTTTGTTTTTTTTCTCCGGTCAGCGGCCTTTCGGCCTAGGCCTGGCCCCTCACCTCGTTCGCTATGTCAGACTTGTTTTTTCTATGTCCCGGCCTCTTACCAGGTTCAAAAAGTAGCCAGTGCAACAAGACCATTTCAATCACCGATCCTCATAGTTGGTGTATTGCTTGTTTGGGTCCTGAACATTGCCCCAACGCTTGTCTGCGCTGTGCTACCCTTCAACCTCGAGCCCTTCGTCGACGCCGTGCCAAGCTTCTCCAACTTTTTGGCACTATGGACCAACCGTCTGAGAAGGTCTCGGCTTCGGGGATGGCCTCGACATCTTAAGTCCTCATCCTTGACGCCAGCTTCTGCCTCCACCAAGGCCTCGACCTCGAAGGCCTCGACGGCAGCCCCTCTGAAGTCTTCCTCGATGGGTAAGTCTCCTGTCTCTCCTTCAGGTACCACTAAGAAGCCTCCAGAGTCTCAGGCATCCCAGGCCATATCTACGGTCCTGCCAGCCTTTTCGAGACCTCCAGCTAAGTGTGCCTCCGAGCATCGGAAATACTCATCCTGGAGGTCGCTCTCCTTGGAGCGTACTGCTGCACCTTCGAGACCTGATCCCTTTGTCTCGGTGGCTATGTTCAAGGACATGTTAAAAGCCTTTCTGACCACTCAGATTTCCTCGGTCATGGCACAACTCCTACCATCCTCGACCCTGCTTCCTACGAGCCAGCCTGAGCAGCAGTATGAAACCTCTGGCAGCACCTTGAGGCAAGCCTCGGAAGTCTCGCCGGTTTTCATCCAGCGACTTTCCCCTACTCCTCAGACACAGTCTCCTCCACCTCGACCGAAGCATCACTCAAAGCATTCGAGGCACCTTGCTTCCAAGCTTCCTCAGGAGACATCTCTGCTGCAGAAACCTTCTCCTTCCCTGGATACTGAGTCTTCTATGCCTCGTTTATCCAAGGCTACTGAGACTTCTTCTAAACCCAAACATAAGTCTCACAAAGCTATTACACCGGCTGCTTCTCCTCGAAGTCCATCGAGGTCGAAGACTCCTCCACCGAGACCGCCTCCGAGGGAGTCTTCCCCTCCTGCCTCGACTCAATCTGTTCCTCGAACTCCAGGGCCTTCACCATCACAGTTTTTGAAGCGCAAACACTCACTGACTGCTCCTCACACGGGTAGTGCAGCTTCCTCAATCACGGTGCGCCTGGACTCTGAATCTCTGTCTCAATATTCCAGAGAGGCCTCTCCTTCCTATTCAGTAGTTCCTCGGTCTCACACTCCTTCTGAAGGTGCCTCGACTTCGAAGTCTGCCTCTTTTGCCAGGTTTGTCTTCGACATGGGATAAGCTCTTCAACTGGATCTCCACTCTGATTCCAAGTATACACCTGAATACTTGGCCGACATGGAGTTGCCTCATCCACCCAAGGAGACATTGAGACTTCCTATGACTCCAATACTGAAGCAAACTTTGTTAAGGAATATGGTAACTCATTCCATTACAGCCATTCCATCTAAGCTGGAATCCAGTTACAGTTATCGCACAGTACCTTGCAAAGGCTTCGAGAAATCTCAATTGTCCCACCAGTCTTTGATTGTGGAATCTTCTTTAAAGAAAGCTCATCCATCTAAGCTTTACGCTGCAGTCCCTCTATGCAGGGAGGGCTGTACCATGGACAAGTTTGGCCGCAGATTATACCAGAATTCCATGATGGCTAACAGAATTCTCAATTATAACTACATTTTCACAGCTTACTTTAATCATTTCCTCAAATTGATGCCTAAGTTCTACCCAGCTCTTAAGGAACAAAATCTTTCTGAATTCAAACAGATCATCAGAACTCTATCTCAACTTCGATTCTTCATGCTCCAAGCCACATACGATGCTTTTGAGCTCTCTTCTAGAGTTTCTGCATTTGCAGTAGCCATGCACTATATCGCCTGGCTCCGCATTGTTGATATGGATCCCAATCTGCAGGACTGTCCAGCGAATTTGCCCTGCCAATGGAATGAACTCTTTGGTGATTCCATTGAAGCTGCTACAAAACGCCTCTCTGAACACGAGCGCTCTTTTGCTTCTTTAATTCGGCCGAAGCCTAAGACTCCTCCTGCTCACCCATACAAGCAACCACCAAGTTTCAAGTTTATTTATTATTTGATTAATCGCCTATTCCAAATTCTAAGCGATGTACAAATTGGTAAAATACATTATCTAAAATATACATAAAATAGACCTACATAATTAACAAGGGGATAAGTTACAAAAAAAACTAATTAAGTTAAGACATGAATACAATAGGGACACCAGCTTTCTCCAGGCTTCTGCCCCGAAGGCCTCCACAGCAACAACAGCAGAAGGCTCAAACTCCTGCTGTTACTAAACCTGCTCATTCTTTTTGACGTTCCCAGTCTCAGCATGCCAACCTCCAACCTCCCTGCATCAGAATTCTCTTCTGCCCATAGGTGGTCATCTTCACCATTTTTATCACCGGTGGGAGATGATCACCTCAGATCTCTGGGTTCTCACCATCCTTCAGGAGGGATACTCTACACTTTCTTCAAGTGCCTCCAGATCGCCCTCCAAGAGTGTCCTTCAAATTTGTTGCAACTTCCCCTTCTTCTTCAGGAAGTTCAGGCTCTTCTTCGCTGTCGAGGAAGTTCCCTTAAACCAACGGGACATGGGTTTTTATTCCGTTATTTTCTAGTCCCAAAGAAGACGGGGGATTTGCGACCCATTCTGGATCTCAGAGCCCTCAACAAATTTCTAGTCAAAGAAAAGTTTCGGATGCTTTCTTTAACAAACTTATATTCCCTGATGAACCAGGGAGATTGGCTATGCTCTCTGGATCTCAAAGAGGCTTACACTCATATCCCGATTCATCCAGCCTCTATGATTCCAGGTGGGAAATCTTGATCTACAATACAGAGTTCTTCCCTTCAGACTCGCCTCATCCCCCAGTCTTCACGAAGTGTCTGGTGGTGGTGGCTGCAGCCCTCCAAATCCAGTGTCTTCAACTGGCTCATCAAAGCCCCCTCTCAACAGAGGGTTATTGCAGCGACTCAACAGACTATTATGTTCCTCCAAAGTCTGGGGGTTCGAAGTCAATTTTCCAAAATCCCAGTTGACCCCATCACAGTCTCTTCATTTTATTGGGGTCACTCTGGACACTGTCCAGCTCAGAGCGTTTCTTTCTCCACCACGTCGGAATACCCTCATTCGCCTTTGCCAACAAGTGTCTCATCTCACATCAATTTCAGCAAGACAAATGATGGTTCTGCTCAGTCACATGGCTTCTACAGTTCACGTGACACCTTTTGCCAGACTTCACCTTCGCATACTTCAGTGGACCCTGGCCTCTCAGTTGGCAACAGGCTACCGATCCGCTTTCTGAACAGATTACAGTAACTCCTTTGTTGAAGCAGTCTCTCCACTGGTGGATGCTCTCTTCCAATCTTTCCAGAGGTTTGCTGTTCCACACTCCCCCTCATCAGAAGGTTCTCACAACAGACTCATCAACCTACACATAGCGAGCCCATCTCGACGGTCTTCGTACTCAAGGCCATTGGTCTCCCACAGACCGTCTCTGTCACATCAATCTGTTGGAACTCAGAGCGATTTTCAATGCTCTCAAAGCTTTTCAACACCTTCATTACCAGGTAGTTCTTGTCCGGACGGACAACCAAGTCACCATGTACTCTGTCAACAAACAGGGAGGGACGGGATCTCACTTCCTTTGTCACAAAGCTCTGCAGCTCTGGGATTGGGCAATCCATCACAACATCTTCCTCAGAGCTGTCTACATTCAAGGTCAGCACAACTGTCTGGCAGACAAATTGAGTCATCTTCTGCAACCACACGAATGGACACTCAATTCCTCACCTCTACGTCAGGTGTTTGCTCGCTAGGGGGCTCCTCAAATAGACCTCTTTGCCTCCCCCCTTAACAACAAGCTGCCTCAGTTCTGCTCTCTAATATACTCATGTGGTCTCGAGGCAGATGCTTTCCTTCTAAATTGGACAGGTCAGTTTCTTTATGCCTTCCCTCTGATTCTCAAGACTCTTGTCAAACTCAAGACAGAACATGCCACCATGATTCTGATAGTTCTTTGGTGGCCCAAACAACTGTGATACTCTCTTCTACTTCAACTCAGCACCAGGGAGCCTCTACTTCTACCAGTTTTTCCCTCTCTGCTTACTCAAAGTCAAGGGTCCTTGCTACATCCCAACCTGCAGTCTCTACACTTAACAGCTTGGTACCTTTCAACCTAACAGACTCTCTACAGTTTTCTCAGTCTGTACATGATATTTTGGTTGCTTCCAGGAAGCTGTCCACTAGGCAGTGTTATGGCCAGAAATGGACTAGATTTTCTACGTGGTGTTCCACTCGCCATATGGAACCAATGTCTACCTCCTTGGCTTCTGTTTTGGATTATTTACTTCACTTATCATAATCTGAACTCCAGTCTACATCCATCCGAGTCCATCTCAGTGAGATTGCTGCTTTTCATCAGCCTCTTGATGGGAAACCTCTGTCTGTACATCCTCTAGTTTACCGCTTTATGAAAGGACTTTAATGTTCATCCACCGCTCAAACCACCTCCAGTGGTCTGGGATCTCAATGTTGTCTTGGCTCAATTGAAGCCTCCATTTGAACCAATTGATCAGGCTCATCTCAAGTACCTTACTTGGAAAGTAGTTTTCCTGATTGCCCTCACGTCTGCTCGAAGGGTCAGTGAGTTACAAGCTTTGGTTGCAGATCCACCTTTCCCAGTTTTCCATCATGACAAGGTGGTCCTCCGTACTCACCCAAAATTCTTGCCTAAAGTTGTTTCAGAATTTCATATCAATCAATCTATTGTTCTTCCAGTATTTTTTTCCAACGCCTCATTCTCACCCTGGAGCAGTGGCGCTTCATACTTTGGATTGTAAGCGTGCCTTGGCTTTCTATTTGCAACGCATTCAACCTCACAGAACAGCCCCACAACTTTTATCTCCTTCGATCCAAATAAGTTGGGACATCCTGTCTCGAAGCGAACCATATCCAACTGGATGGCTATTTGCATCGCTTTCTGCTATGCTCAAGCTGGTCTCCCTCTGCAGGGTTGAGTCACGGGCCACAAAGTTAGAGCAATGGCAGCGTCTGTAGCTTTCCTCAGATCAACTCCTATTGAGGAAATCTGCAAGGCTGCCACTCGGTCCTCATGTTCACCTCTCATTACTGTCTGGATATTTTCTCCAGACGGGATGGCCATTTTGGCCAATCTGTTTTGCAACATCTCTTTTCTTAATTTGCCAACTCTCCCTCCATCCCATTATGCTTAGCTTGGAGGTCACCCACTGTGAGACTATGCTGCCTGCTTGTCCTGGGATAAAGCACAGTTACTTACGGTAACAGTTGTTATCCGGGGACAGCAGGCAGATATTCTCACGAGCTGCCCTCCTCCCCTGGTTGACTTCTTAGCTAGGTATCTGAACTGAGGTACCTCACAGGAGATGCGTGCCCTAACTCGGGCGGGAAGGCACTCAGAAGCTCTTATGAAGATCTTCAAGCAAGTCTGCTTTCGAGGCTGTCCGCTGCGGGGCTCCGTCGGTGATGTCACCCACTGTGAGAATATCTGCCTGCTGTCCCTGGATAACAACTGTTACGGTTAGTAACTGTGCTATTTGTAATAGCAATTGGCAAATTTATCAAAAGGAGAAGTTGAACAAATTTGTCAAGAAAATAGGTTTTAATGTTTTTCCTAAGCTGAACAAAAACAGAAATCGTACAGCAATAGCATTAAAATTCATGATAGTATCAGGCAAATTTATCAGAGATAAGTTTTAACACTTCCTAAAAATTTGATAGGTGTTCTCATGAGAAATGTGTCAAGAATTTGGTGTACAAATAATAAGTGACAATGGATGAGAGAAGCTAAACAAAAACATTAGTGTCACTATGACAAATGAAATATTTGCAAAATGCGGAGTTCGGTGTAGGGGACACTTGATGGCTTATCATACAATGAAAATGCAACAGAAAGATGTTGCTCCACTGTTTAACAATGCTAAATGAATGAATTAAAGGCATCCAGATTGCAATCTAATGTACATTATAGTAGGCACAATAATGCTGTCTGATACAACAAACTAATTATGGAAACAGATTAACCACTGCATCGGTGCTGTTGAATTTGCCTCGACTCGCATCAAGAAAACTCCAACAGTGACGTGTATGGATACAGCAACGTATAATATAAAAAAGGGACATACGGTTAATGCCTAAACATGAGACTTTAATGTAAAGCTATTTATAATGACGCACTACTGGCATCTTGAAGGAAACAAAATTTACTCGATATGTCACTAGAAATAAGTGCATTTGAAAGCTGTCCGCATCTTCCCAACTGCAAGGCCAAATGTGAACAGGAGCACACATGTTCACTTCTTTGTAAAGCAGTTAAAGAGAGAATATCATGGATTAAATAAAATTAAAGATGACTGACTTAAAACTCTCACTGTAACGAAATGAAAATTACACATGCGGTTAAAAATAAAAGAGAAACAGATTATACAGTAATCTTGCCTCTTTAAATGAGATCACTACACTCTTCACAATCTGCTTTGTCAACTACTATCTTTATACTTTGAACGAGATATTCCTCCTTCAAAGCGATTCTGAGCCACTGTGCCTACTCCCTCCGACTAGGTCCATCAGATGAAACCACCTGTGGGTATGCCTAACACAAGCCTGTTTCATGCTGAACAAATAGTCTATCCCCCCCATTTTTTTTTTTTTAACTTCTGAGGGTATCCTTTGTGTGTATGTTTCGTGAAAAATTCCCCATCCTAAGGCATGAGACCACCACCACACTCAGTGTCACTCTCCAGCTGCCACCCTTTCCAGCTCTGTCTTTTCCCAACTTGGTTGGAATAGTGAAAAAGATCAAACAGAGTTCAACCCTCCCCCCCCCCCCCCCCAAACTTCTCTCTGCCTCTGCTTTAGGGTGGACACCTTCTAGTTTCCTCCCCCCCTCCACAATGCCCTAACTGCCAGCAACAGCCTCTCGCCAATGCCAAGGTTCCCCTACCATGAGCTCTATTCCCTCCAAGCTGACTCTGGCACTTGCTTGCTCATTTATTGCAGGCGATTCACATCCGTCACTCACGTACAGGATGGTGCGGCTGCTGACTCTCACAGAAAATTGCTCTGGGGTATTGATCGATGGAACATGTTAACCAAAATTAGAAAATTTTCAGCCATAATATTTTCTCCCTGAGCTCTAAAGCTTAGTAGATGCTGCAGCCACTTGCTGGAAGGATTTTAACAGCTGGAAAAAAAGCTCTCAAAAGAAATGAAAGTGCTCATCAAATCAGCACTTGCTGCTTTTTGTAACATAAGTATCGAGGCTCAAAAAAATGTCTCTGTTCAAATTTTATTCTAAGTACTAGTGAACACTGGCACCCCAGCCAGGAAGGGTTAAGCCTCTTTGTGTAGCCCAGCTGTTCCCCAAGAAAAGTGTATTTGCCTATCTTGCCCAAATCAAGGAAAAAGCCACATAGAAACTGTAGAACTCAGAGCAGATTGAGGATAGGAAAGCAGGATGCAGGACTAGTGACTGAACTTCTTAGGGTGGTATCTTCGCTCAAACTGTTCCACATCAAATTTTCTCTTGCAGCCCGCATAGTTCATATACCGTATTTTCCCAAATACAGCTCGCTCCGCCCACCCTTGGTCATGGATTCCACAGATAGACCACATACAACCTGCCATGGAAAGAAAGTAGATAGGAGCGGGTTAAACACAGGGGAGAAGTAAAGCACAGTGACACCTAGTGTCTGCTGCTGGCAATAGCTTGTGTTCTGATTCTTTCGGGGGGGTTGGGGGGTGCAGTGCTATAATTTAGAGTGGAACAGATATTGCTGCTGTTTGCTGAGTCTTCAAGTACAATCCAAGCTTTTTCTGTGTGGTTACAATCAAAGCATTTTACATAAGGACTTGTTTACTGCCTTTTGGTAGCTTTCTCATTTCAATGCTCACATTCAAAGCGGTGGGCACTGGAGGATTAAGCGACTTGCCAATTCAGGTACTCAAGCATTTTTCTCTCTCTGTCCTGGCAGGCTCACAGTGTATCTAATGGTCACAAGGAGCAATGAAATGTCAAAAGGAGTAACAGTGGGAATGAAACTCACAACCTAAGGCTGCTGAAGCAGCTGCTCTAATCACTAGAGAAAACGGTGAACTTGACTTAGACAAGCTTTTCTGCTAATATTAATAGAAATGAATGTGTCCAAAAAAAAACAACCCCAGCTTAAGCAGTTAATTCTGCAATGATTCAGGAACAAAACCACGACTAACCTACATATCCGTTGGGGTCCCGACCATCCAGTTCAAATCTGTCATTAAGGTAGATTGCATATTTCAAGGCTGTCTCTGGAGTACTTGTCCATTCCAGGATTTTCTTGGCCCAGTACATTCTCAGAAACCCATGCATTTTTCCTTCATGTACCATCTGGAGCTAAATGAAAGAGGCCATGACTTGGTAACTCCAAAATGGCTGAGACAGCTTAAAGCAGCTGCAGCACCTAATGATCTATCAGCAAATAGTAAGGTCACCCGGTCAAGGTCAAAGACAACCAGATTAAAAGTCAAAAGAGCATGCTTTAATTGAAACACTTTCCTTAACTTCTACTGATGGATTAGCTTGGCTTTTTAAGTGACTAAAAGCAAAGAGCTAATGGGACATAAACCAATATCCCACACCATTACCCAATTATAAAATGGGAAGCTAAAGGTTAGACTGGGAGTAGAAATCCTCTAAGCCACAAATGCAGGCTGGATGGTTCCAGTTATCACTTAAAGTCTGTCTTGATGCAAGGTGGATTTCAAAAGAACATAAGCAATACAAAACACTACAACTCCAGTCATCATACTGACAAATGTTCCAGTGCATACGCTAAACAAAAAGAGATGATTCCTCAGTTTCTTTGATTAAAAATTAAGCAGCAACAGGACACAAGGAACTGCTCATCTGCTCAAATCGTAACCACCGCAATGCAGGTACAGTGAGCCCACATGCATTGGCAGAACGCAAAGTCAGTGGGGCTGGAGTTTCAGTTTTCAGGCTCTTATTTTAGAATAGATTGTTGGGGTTTTAGAAGGTGTATAAATGTTGAAAATAAATAAATATCATTTAAAAAAAACGTTTTGAAATTCCTGGTATTAACCGTGTCCTATATATTTTTTCTACTCTTATGCAGACTGACTGTTCTATTAATCTGAAGACCCAAAGCAACTTGATGGTTTGTTGGCCACATTAGTATTAGAGCTTTAATGACACTCAAGTAAGGGCCCAGGTCTTTCTGCTTCTATGTGACATGAAAAAAAAGATACAGTCCTTATAGCTGTTTCATAAAGAAATATTTCCTTAGATTGCATAAGTTTAATCAGGTACTCAAGCATTTTTACCTGTCTCACAATCTATCTAATGTACCTGGGGCAATGGGGGCATTAAGTGACTTGCCCAGGGTCACAAGGAGCAGGAGGGGTTTGAACTAGAGGTCTGCACGAGAACGGGGATCGCGGGAATCCCCCCAACCCACAGGACTCCCACGGGGACCCCCGTCTGGCCCACAGGATTCCCACGGGGACCCCCCTCTAGCCAATGGGATTCCCACGGGGATGGAAAGCTTTGGAAGCAGGGTTCGTCCATATAATATAATGGACACGTCAGCCTTAGTAAAAGAGAGGGTTTATAAGTTAATTACCTGAACAGAAAACAAAAAAAGGGTTCCACCAAAGAGATTCCACAAGGAAAACAGCAAAAGAAACTGTGGAATTGATGATCCTGTCAGAAGTAATTGCTGCTTTTTATGGGGACGGGCGGGGATGTAGGTAATTCCTTGCAGGGATGGGTGGGGACGGAGAGGATCCTGATGGGGACGGGTGGGGACGGAGAGGATCCTGATGGGGACGGGTGGGGACGGAGAGGATCCTGATGGGGACGGGTGGGGATGGAGAGGATCCTGGTGGGGACGGGTGGGGACAGAGAGGATCCTTGCAGGGATGGGTGGGGATGGAGAGGATCCTGATGGGGATGGGTGGGGACGGAGAGGATCCTGATGGGGACGGGTGGGGACGGAGAGGATCCTGATGGGGACGGGTGGGGACGGAGAGGATCCTGGTGGGGACGGGTGGGGACAGAGAGGATCCTTGCGGGGATGGGTGGGGACGGAGAGGATCCTGATGGGGATGGGTGGGGACGGAGAGGATCCTGATGGGGACGGGTGGGGACAGAGAGGATCCTGATGGGGACGGGTGGGGACGGAGAGGATCCTGATGGGGATGGGTGGGGACGGAGAGGATCCTGATGGGGATGGGTGGGGATGGAGAGGATCCTGATGGGGACGGGTGGGGACGGAGAGGATCCTGATGGGGATGGGTGGGGACGGAGAGGATCCTGGTGGGGACGGGTGGGGACAGAGAGGATCCTTGCGGGGATGGGTGGGGATGGAGAGGATCCTGATGGGGATGGGTGGGGACGGAGAGGATCCTGATGGGGACGGGTGGGGACGGAGAGGATCCTGGTGGGGACGGGTGGGGACAGAGAGGATCCTTGCGGGGATGGGTGGGGATGGAGAGGATCCTGGCGGGGACGGGTGGGGACGGAGAGGATTCTGGCGGGGACGGGTGGGATTTCTGTCCCCACGCAACTCTCTAGTTTGAACCCACAATCTCAGGGTGCTGAGGCTGTAGCTTTAACCATTGCACCACTCTAGAACTCAGAATGTAGTAAAAGTGAGCCAAGTGTAGGACAATGAAGCCATTGTGACATCACTGATGAGGTTGGCTCTTATTGGTGGAATGAGGCATTATGATGTCACAATACCAGCTCTGGTTATCAGATGCTGAAACTTTTCACACTATTTATTTATTCATTTTTCTATACAATTCTCCCCAGGGAGCTCAGAACAGTTTACATGAATTTATTCAGGTACTTAAGCATTTTTCCCTGTCTGTCCTGGTGGGCTCACAACCTATCTAATGTACCTGGGGCAAGTGACTTGCCCAGGAGCAGCGTGGGTTTGAACCCACCACCACACTCTCCCCCTCTCTTGCCTTTCTCCCAAACTCCACATATTGAGATCTTAAAGTCTGTCCTCATATGCTTTATGACAAAGATCACTAACTATTTTAGTAGACACTCTTTGGACCAACTCCATCCTATTTATATCTTTCTGTGAATGTGCAGTTTCCAGAACTGCACATTGGACTCGAAATGGGGGCTCACCAGAGACTAAAACATCCTTCTTCCTACTGGCCGTTGTTCTTCCTATGCACCCAAGCATCCTGGGGTTTTGGATCTCAAGACATTTCATAAATGCAACAGACTCCAAGACATGGATTAAATGGATCTCGATACATTTGGCTTTTCTTATGTAAAGTGCGTTCTTATAGCTGCATCGCCTTCACTTCCATGGCAATACTTTCTCAACTAGTTTGCTCTTTTTTTTTTTTTTTTAAGAGAGCTGGAATACATGTACATGAAGAAATGAGATGTAGGGAATAGTTGTATTCTGTGTATAATGTGATGTTTGTAATTGTTATGGATTTTATGTTATTTATGTAACTTGCTGTTAAGCGAGCGATACTCTGCATTTATCGATCAGTCCTTTATATGCTGAGTGCCAGTCGGGAAAGATACCTGGATGAGCTAAGTAAGAACAATGGCATACCTGTGCAGCATTCCAGAGAGGGTCATGGGTCTTCCCTGCCTCCAGCTGCTCCAGTGTGTAGATGTGAGTCCTCCTGTCCTTTGTATGGTCTTTCAGAGTATTTCTGGCCCAGGCATATGCACCTTGACAAGAGGAATTCAGCCTTGTAAGAAAGAAAATTTGAGAAGCAAGGGGACATCTTGCTTGTATAGCACAAATACCTTGGAAAGGACAATGCAAACATTTCTTCCCAGCCTCAAGTACAGGAAGAACGTGGTAAAAGTTAAAATAATGGATGAAGGTAAAAGCATATGCTGAAGAATGACACAACACCATCTGCTGTTTGGACATTTGACCTGGTTTACCTATTCCCTAGCAAACATGCTAAGCTACCTTCCAGCTTGTCGTATGTCTCATTATAGAAACAGAAGTTATCTGCCAGCTCCCGCCGGACCACTGCTTCTTCAATAAATGCATCCACCGATTCTCTGAATTTACCACCGTATTTTTGCACTTCTAGAACTGCACGTTGCACAGAAACTTGACCTGAGATGGAAAGCAATGAGAAGAAACAGCCACGTGGAATTATCAAAACCATGCAGACTACCTATTACCACAAAATCCGTATTTGTTGGAGCTCTCTCTACATGTACACACACAAGAAACATTTTGTATACGTGGTTCATAATAACGCTATTGTAAACTACATTATCTACTTCTGCATCTTGGAGAAATTTATAAAATAGCCCGTAACCTATATTCTCCCCACTCATCCCTTCTCCAGTCTTAGTAGAGCTGTTATTTCACCACCATTTTAATACTTTGGCTGTGCTACGCAGTATACAAAGAAATTGAATTGGTGTGTACTCTGGCACAGTGGAACATTGCATTGCTCCTCCAAGATAATGAATTACAGTAGGTACTTTTCTGAATTGATGGAGGGCAAGTGACAAAACCTGGCTTCCTCGGTTGACTGTCCCCACTCTATTTCCAAAGACACTTTGGTAAGAGGACTGTAATATTTGAAAATAAAATACACAGTGCGTCTAAAGACTCACCAAAGTGAAACCATGGCGACAGGTTGCTGAGCGCAGCTTTGTTTGGGTTATTCCTATCGGTGTTGAAGAACTTCAGCCGCTCGCCTATGAAGGACTGTAACACTCTCAGCCCTGCTGTGCCACCTGGCGTGGCCCAATCCACTTCCCCCACTGTACGATCAACTTGCAGACTGGCATAGCAGGCATCCCAGTCTACGGACTGCTTAACAGCACAGGACAGATGAGAAGGAAATAAAGACCTGAAACAGTTGCATCACTGGGGCTTATCTTATTTTAGCCAGTTAGGAAAATGCTCCACCAGGCAGATGGCGTGGAGTTTGAGAGCTGCTTCTGGGGTTAGCCCTAAGGCACCATCCCCTCTACAGCTTAGAGGAAGAGAAGATAAATGCATTGCAGTACTAACTTTAATACATTAGCCAATTACAGACAGTGTCTGCCTTCAATTTCAACACACAGAGATTTAATCATTTTAGAAAGTCATGTTTTGCACACAGCCAAGCTGAAAATCTTACCTCTGCTGTAAATTTGGAATTGTGAGGGTGTCTGGAAACTGCAGGGAATTCTGTTAGGAACTGTGGGAGCTGATCGTGGATTTTCTTTCTAATTGTTCGGGCTCCGTATTCCTGCTTGCTCGAGGCAAACCAGCAAGGAACAATATTGTGAGCATCAACCTAATGTAAAGAGAGCAGATCGGGAAGACGAGTGCAAGCGAGTGGTCACTGTTTCTAGAATCTGACCTTTACTGCCTACAAAAGAGGCGTTGGTAATTTCTTTAATGGACATCAATTCAGAAAGTAGGAAAATCAGCCATTTTCCTGCCACAGAAAAATATCAAAAAAAGGGGGGGAGGGACTCAATCTGACCATCTCTCCCCACTTACACACACACCTCTACCTTAATATAAACTGCTATATTCTGCAAAACCTGTAGTTTACATATTTGCAATTCAGGAAGAACCAGTCGTACAATGTTGAAATAGGCTATTCACAGATACTTTGGTTCTAGGAAAGGTAAAATCCAAGGGACCAATCTTAGGTTATACAGAACTTTCTTTACCTCAATAACCACATAAAAAATCCTGCTTAAGAATCCACCGACACTCTCATTTTGTGTATGAATACTGGATGAATGCTAACTGAATAGCACTAAACCTTTCAAAGACACAAATTCTATGGCTTTTGCAAATTTGCTCATGTAGAAATCACGAGTCAATTCTTTTTGAAAGGATTTTGATTTCTATTCTTTAGGAAATGGGGATTTAGGGGTGATATTTGATTCTATCTTTTGTTCAGATCCCAAACAAAAATTGGAATTCAGAAAGCCTTTTACAGATTAAAGATGTTGTCCAGACACAGAAGGACAGTAATTCAGAGTTTCATTATTCCTTATTTTAACTACTGTTAACACATTATTTTTAGGGCACGAGTTCTGTCTTGTGGTATTCAATTTATACCAGTAAAGAAAGGTTTACACTGGCTTCCAACGATTTGGCACATTCAATTTCTGGTTTTAATGTTGAATTTCAATGTCTTATCTAACTAACGAAGCATCTCAAAGTATTGTCTCGTTACATATCAATACACCATCCCGCCACACAGTAAGTGATGAAGGCAAAGCTGAACCCCCACTCGGTGCATCATGCTAGCCACATATGGGCAGTTAAATGTCATTTGACATTTTATAAACCAAAGTATTACGAACAGTATTTAACTTGCTAATCTCAACATTAACATGTGACGATAATAAAGTGAAATCCAATACACACACTTGATCTTTGCTTTTTATGAGGCGCATTGCCCTTCCTTCCCTAATCCACATCTCTCTTTTGACATTTGTAAGACACAGACCCTAGACGTCTATCTGGCACTGGCCTCACTCCTGTCCAGGTGGCTTCATTTCATCATCTTCAGTACACATTTTCACATGCTAGGATTGTTTTTGGGTAGCGAGACCTAAATCACAACACAGTTAGCTTTCCATAAATAGGGAAAAGCTCTAGCAAGAATTAGGCAGAAGCACTTCAAACTGCACGTCATTTGGGCTTTGATTTTTATGCATGTTATTTGCACCCCTTTCCCATGCCAACCCGAGTCTAGCAAAACCTCTCCCCCATATCTGCAGCCTTCCTTCCTCCCTCTATACCCAGGACACCAGCACCCTCTTCTCTCTCGACCCTTGAAGCACTGACCGTTCCCTATCCTCAGTCGCAGTCCCAGAAGCGTTCCCCTCTGCTCCCTTCCCCAGGGACACATGCATAAGAACATAAGACTTGCCTCTGTCGGGTCAGACCGGAGGTCCATCGTGCCTGGCAGTCCGCTCACGCGGCGGCCCCTCAGGTCCAGGACCTGAAAGTGCTCCTACCCTAAAACTCACATACGCTTTTCGCTTTTGTCCTATAGAGCAGTGTTTTTCAACCGCTGTTCCGCGGCACACTAGTGTGCCGCGAGATGTTGCCTGGTGTGCCGCAGGGCCGCCGGGCCCGGAGCTGACAGGGGGCCCGAGGCAGGGGCGCCAGTAGCTCGCCAAAGCAAAGTGAGTCGATCACCCAGGACTCACTTTGTCTTGGCGATCTAATCTATCGAGCCGATAAGTCTTCTTCTCCCCGACGTCAATTTTGCAGTCGGAGAGGAAGTTCGGGCCAGCCAATCGCTGCCTGGCTGGGCGGAACTTCCTCTCCGATTGCAGAATTGACGTCAGGGAGAGCATGCGTCGGCGTCGGCTTTGGGGCCTGTTATCCATTGGTGGGTCCTGTTCCCCGATGGCAGCGGCAGTGGCAGTGGCTTGGGGAACGGCAGGGAGAAAGAAAGAAAGAAGAGAAACAGAAAGAAAGAAAGGTCAGGGAGAGAGGAAGAAAAAGTTGGGGGAGGGAATGAGGTGTGGAGGAGAGAAATCATACAGGCTGATAGAAGGGAAGAAAGATTGGATGCACAGTCAGAAGAAGAAAGTGCAACCAGAAATCACCAAACAAGGTAGGAAAAATGATTTTATTTTAAATTTAGCAAAGTGGAGGCAGTATTACCACAGTTTTCAAAGGAATTTGCCCAAATAACTTAATAGTTAACTGGGTAAATTCCCAGAGATGAAAACTTCCCTTCACTTACTATGCACAGTTCTGAATTTATATCTGTTGTCTATATTTTACAATATGGTCACCTTTTACTAAACCGCAATAGTGGTTTTTAGCGCAGGAAGCCTATGAGCGTCAAGAGCAGCGCTGGACATTCAGCGCAGCTCCCTGCGCTAAAAACTGCTATTGTGGTTTAATAAAAAGGATGGAGGGTATATTTGTCTATTTTTGTATGCTATAAAAACCAAATACAGAGAGAGACTGAGAGCTGTTGACGAAGAGCTACGTGTGTGTCTTTCTTCGATTCCAGCCAGAATATCAGCTTTGTGTTCAGCCAAACAGGCCCAGGTTTCGCACTGAATAAAGTATTTTATAATTTTTATAATTTTTATTTCGTAATAAAGTAATTATAAAATACTTTCTTTGTGTTTATTTGATTCCTATTCAAGAGAATTACTTTATATATAGTCAATATAGGCAGAGAGTTAAATTTTTTAACATTTTCTAATGGTGGTGTGCCTCGTGATTTTTTTCATGAAACAAGTGTGCCTTTGCCCAAAAAAGGTTGAAAAACACTGCTATAGAGTAACCTTCTATCTATACTCTGCAATCCCCTTCACTTCCAGGAAATCATCCAGTCCCTTTTTGAAACCCAGTATTGTACTCTGTCCTATTACCTCCTTTGGAAGCGTGTTCCAGGTGTCCACCACCCTCTGAGTGAAGAAAAACTTCCTTGCATTCGTTTTGAATCTGTCCCCTCTCAGTTTTTCTGAGTGACCTCTTGTTTTTGTTGTCCCCGCTAGTCTGAAGAATCTGTCCCTCTCCACCCTCTCTATGCCTTTCATGATTTTATATGTCTGTATGCAGACAGAACCTCTCACTTCAGTTGGATCAGGCCCAATAGATTAAAAAAAGCAGGCAGCCTGCAGCAACTTCAGAGCCACAAAAATTGGTGTGGTGAGAGGGTGATTGTTTTATTTTCTTCTCATCCACAGCAAGCTCCTCTGGCTGCTCACCACCTCTCTGCCTAAGCTCTCACTCCCTTACATCTAATGCAGCATGTCTCACCAGGCTGGAACAGTAGGCATCACGATTGTCATTACTACTACTTCTAATCATTTTTATGGTGCTACTAGACATATGCAGCGCTGTAAATCAAAAAACAGAAGAGACAGTCCCTGCTCCAAAGAGCTTACAATCTAGTCAACACAAAGTGCTTAGGAGGGAAACCTCACTACACCAACTGTGTATCACTGGCATGTGACTCCTTCATCCCACTCCCTTTCCTTTTGTAGGGTGGATGCCTATATGTTGACCCACTGTTACAGAATTATCCCCTGTCTGCGCAGACCACAACTTTCCAATACAGTCAGTTACGGAAAATACATATTTTCACTTGAAACGCCCACAGCCCAATCTCCACAAGTTTGACCATCTCTTACCTGAACAAACGGCACGTCGTCAGGAAGATTCTTTCTGACATCATCTACCCACTGCAGTGGGACCCTTAATGGAGAGAAATCTGTCACTAAGCCTCCAATGTCATGTTCGTTAATAAACTGTGGAAGCACATCTTTTGCCAAACCGATCAGCAGGTGGAAAGGGATATGCAGCTCCTTGCACTCCTAAAGTGAAAAAATGCTAGTTACAGAATAACAAGTAGAAATCAATCCCTTTCTGGGAGACAATTTAACCACTAAGAACAGGATGACCCAAAGATTTAAGTCATGCAAAACTAGGAGGAATATCTCTTATAGTTGCACAACTGGCAAACACACCTGGAATGGTTTTCTTTGCTCTTACCAGTAAGAACTGGTGCTGCATTGTAACCCAGAATCAGAATCCCCAGACTTCTGATATTCCATGGCCACAGAAGGGTTGCAAACTGGGTCCCATTCCATGGAATTCCCTTTTACTTGCAGAATCACAGGAAATGGAGGGTCAAGGTGGGCTGCCCTGTGTGTCGGTTTATACCCCTACTGCAGTCCCAGTGAGGGTGCCTACTCTGATTGCATCTCCCTCACTATGATTCCAGTAGCTACCCTAGATGTATCTTCCCCTCCTTGATAATTTGGGCCTCAGGGCAGAGAGGACATTAGTGAAGGATTCCTGCTGTACACAAGCCAGGATGAGAGGATGACTCAGAAGATGGAGGAGGAACAAAGGAAAACAAGTCATGGAACAGAGAAAAGAGGAGCGAGGGTCTGATTGCAAGGTTTAATGCACAAAATTGTGGGCTAATGTGCAAAGTCCAATTCCTAGTCATAAAACATTATTGAAAAATCTGGCAGAAGGAATTTCAGCTCACCACTATGACAGCTTTCAGTTTTGCAGCTGGTATATAAAAGCACATCTCTTTTAAAATCAAATATTTAGGCCTCCGTGAAAAACCAACACATGCAGCTTAAACTAAATTCTGCAAACTGGCAACCAGCGAAGACATCCACCTTTTCCAATCAAAAACTATCCCCCCTCCCCCCCATTTTACTAAACCACGATAGCGGATTTAGCGCAGACAGTCACGCAGAATTCAGCACGTTTCCCTGCGCTAAAAACCACTATCCTGGTTTAGTAGAAGGGAGGGGAGAGCATACTGCTACTCCAGTACGAATTACATCTTTATTTTCTTCTCTTGTCCCCTCTCAAGTCAAGATTTCCAGAAAATTTACATTTCTAACCACAAGCACTGCCCAGATGATAATTTTTAAGTTAGTCATTTATCATATTTTGGGATTTGCTTCAAGAATACCTCTGCAACTTCCTGCAATCCCTTCAGCATGAAGCCATAGTGGCGAATTGTCGCATCCAGGAACTTGGGGACAAGACAGAAGCAGACGTGGAGTGGGAGTTTCTGTTGGAGAGCAAGGCGCTGAGCATATAGGAAAGCCCAGTTATCTGAAAGAAAACACTTTAAGTCAAAACCCAAGCGGCATACTTGGTTTTTCCTTTTTCTCTGGGTACTTAATGCCTCCTTACTATAGAAGCATATAGGGACAAATTTTTCCCCGTCCCCGCAGTTTTTAAAACATTGACTACAAATGAACCCCAATTTATTAATAGATTACTTATTCCACATAGTACATCACGCTCTTTAAGATCCACCAATCAAAAACTCTTAACAGTTCCATCACTAAAAGTCATCGGAACTCGTCGCCCTGACATTTTTTCTGTAATAGCCCCACAATTATGGAACAGTTTGCCCCAGTATCTTAGAGTAGAAAATGATCTGAAACAGTTTAAAAGCAGCTTAAAGAGTTTCCTTTTTAAAGATGCGTTTAATTTATAAGCTTAACTAAGGATTATTATCAAATTTTTCCTTTTTTATCTTTTTATTTCCCTGTTATCTCCCCTACCTGTTGTTTTTTACCATTTATGTTTTCTTTTATATATACGATTGTAGTTCTACCCTTTCTTTCCCCATGTATCTGTTAGTTTGTATGTCTTTATTTATTATTTTGTATGATAATGTGTCAAATTTATGTATCCTTTTATAATTAATCTGATGTATCTATTTTTTATCTGTAAATCGCTTAGCAAATTAAATTAAGCGATTCAATAAGTCAAAAATAAACTTGAAACTTGAACGCAATTTCCCATTCCATCCCCGAGAGTTTTCTCCCTGTCCCATTCCTGTAAGCTTTATCTTAACTGCACAAGCCTCAGACACTTATAATTTTAAAGTGATTGAGGTTTGTGCAGATGAGAACAGAGCTTGCAGGAATGGGGCAGGGACAGGAAAAGAACTTGTGGGGATGGGATGGGAAAATGAGTTCCCGAGTCTGGTTACTCTTTGGCATTCTAGAACGCTGCCACTATTTGGGATTCCGGAGTCTGGTTACTCTTTGGCATTCTAGAACGCTGCCACTATTTGGGATTCCGGAGTCTGGTTACTGTTTGGCATTCCAGAACGTTGCCACTATTTGGGATTCCAGAGTCTGGTTACTGTTTGGCATTCTAGAACGCTGCCACTATTTGGGATTCCGGAGTCTGGTTACTCATTGGCATTCTAGAACATTGCCACTATTTGGGATTCCGGAGTCTGGTTACTCTTTGGCATTCCAGAACGTTGTCACTATTTGGGATTCCGGAGTCTGGTTACTCTTTGGCATTTCAGAACGTTGCCACTATTTGGGATTCCGGAGTCTGGTTACTCTTTGGCATTCCAGAACGTTGCCACTATTTGGGATTCCGGAGTCTGGTTACTCTTTGGCATTCAAGAACGTTGCCACTATTTGGGATTACGGAGTCTGGTTACTCTTTGGCATTCCAGAACGTTGCCACTATTTGGGATTACGGAGTCTGGTTACTCTTTGGCATTCCAGAACGTTGCCACTATTTGGGATTCCGGAGTCTGGTTACTCTTTGGCATTCCAGAACGTTGCCACTATTTGGGATTCCGGAGTCTGGTTACTCTTTGGCATTCTAGAACGCTGCCACTATTTGGGATTCCGGAGTCTGGTTACTCTTTGGCATTCCAGAACGTTGCCACTATTTGGGATTCCGGAGTCTGGTTACTCTTTGGCATTCCAGAACGTTGCCACTATTTGGGATTCCGGAGTCTGGTTACTCTTTGGCATTCCAGAACGTTGCCACTATTTGGGATTCCGGAGTCTGGTTACTCTTTGGCATTCTAGAACGCTGCCACTATTTGGGATTCCGGAGTCTGGTTACTCTTTGGCATTCTAGAACGCTGCCACTATTTGGGATTCCGGAGTCTGGTTACTCTTTGGCATTCCAGAATGTTGCCACTATTTGGGATTCCGGAGTCTGGTTACTCTTTGGCATTCTAGAACGTTGCCACTATTTGGGATTCCGGAGTCTGGTTACTCTTTGGCATTCCAGAATGTTGCCACTATTTGGGATTACGGAGTCTGGTTACTCTTTGGCATTCCAGAACGTTGCCACTATTTGGGATTCCGGAGTCTGGTTACTCTTTGGCATTCCAGAACGTTGCCACTATTTGGGATTCCGGAGTCTGGTTACTCTTTGGCATTCTAGAACGCTGCCACTATTTGGGATTCCGGAGTCTGGTTACTCTTTGGCATTCCAGAACGTTGCCACTATTTGGGATTCCGGAGTCTGGTTACTCTTTGGCATTCCAGAACGTTGCCACTATTTGGGATTCCGGAGTCTGGTTACTCTTTGGCATTCCAGAACGTTGCCACTATTTGGGATTCCGGAGTCTGGTTACTCTTTGGCATTCCAGAACGTTGCCACTATTTGGGATTCCGGAGTCTGGTTACTCTTTGGCATTCTAGAACGCTGCCACTATTTGGGATTCCGGAGTCTGGTTACTCTTTGGCATTCCAGAACGTTGCCACTATTTGGGATTCCGGAGTCTGGTTACTCTTTGGCATTCCAGAACGTTGCCACTATTTGGGATTCCGGAGTCTGGTTACTCTTTGGCATTCCAGAACGTTGCCACTATTTGGGATTCCGGAGTCTGGTTACTCTTTGGCATTCTAGAACGCTGCCACTATTTGGGATTCCGGAGTCTGGTTACTCTTTGGCATTCTAGAACGTTGCCACTATTTGGGATTCCAGAGTCTGGTTACTCTTTGGCATTCCAGAACGTTGCCACTATTTGGGATTCCGGAGTCTGGTTACTCTTTGGCATTCCAGAACGTTGCCACTATTTGGGATTCCGGAGTCTGGTTACTCTTTGGCATTCTAGAACGTTGCCACTATTTGGGATTCCGGAGTCTGGTTACTCTTTGGCATTCCAGAACGTTGCCACTATTTGGGATTCCTGCTATTATCTGTGTTTCCGGCAGGTACCTGTGACCTGCATTGGTCACGGCTGGAAACAGGAAGCTGGGCTTCGGCTCTTCTTACGTGACAAGCACCTGAGAGGCCTTACCTTGCACCCTCTGGTCCCGGGACATCCAGTAGCTGATGCCCCCGGAGGCCTCCTTCAGCTCACTGGAGCTCGAGACCAGGCGCACGCGCTTCTTGTTGAAGGCGAAAGCGAGCACCGAGGAGCCGGCTCTGAGCCGAGACCTGGCCACGCCCTCTAGCAGGGTCTCCCCGCCCCCGTCCGAGCTCGCGGCCTCCTCGGGGCTCCTCGCTCTCTTCGCTTTTCGCGGCATCCGAATGAAGAACAGGAAGTGCCCGTCTCGCGCTCACGACGTGCTGGCGCTGGCGGCGAGGCGCGAGACAGAGCAGCGGAGGTTAAGGGGGCGGAGCGACAGTGCGCGGGAGAAGGGAGGCTGAAGCGAAGGTGGAGCTGGAAGAGGGCTGGAATGGGAGGAGTCTGGAGGAGGGGTGGGAGGGGCTTGGATAATGACTTCTGAGAATGACTAGTAGAGAGACATTTTTTGACTGTTGACTACTGGTAATGTTTTCCTACCATAAAGTTTAGCAATTTTATTTTATTTATTTATTTATTTTTTTGGGGGGGTGTAGGGAGTGGCTGTATTGATGAAATGTTTTGAGAGTTGGGGTTCTCCTGATAAGGGACCAATTGTTTCTGATTCGGGGAAGATTCTCAAAACCTACTGTGCTTGTAACGATGGTCACTACATAAGAACCTAAGAATTGCCGCTGCTGGGTCAGACCAGTGGTCCATTGTGCCCAGCAGTCTGCTCACGCGGCGGCCCCCAGGTCAAAGACCAGCGCCCTAACCAAGACCAGCCCTACCTGCGTACATTCTAGTTGAGCAGGAACTTGTCCAACTTTGTCTTGAATCCCTGAAGGGTGTTTTCCCCTACGACAGACTCCGTAAGAGCATTCCAGTTTTCTACCACTCTCTGTTTCCAGTCGGTTTAGCGTGTAAGTGTTCTACCAGCCAGTTCTCAAAAGGCCTCACCATGGTCTTTCCCGAGCTTCCTGGCAGACTCCAACTCTGCCATGCAAATATATTACAACAAAGTCATTAATTAATATTTAAACAAGCACTCAGGGCAATTCTCTATTATTGCTGGGTGATTCCCTAAACATAGAAACATAGAAGATGACGGCAGAAAAGGGCTATAGCCCATCAAGTCTGCCCACCCTACTGTCCCTTCCTCTTAAGTCTATACCTAGTGACTATTTATTCGACCCTCATAGGGATCCCACATAGGTATCCCATTTATTCTTAAAGTCCAGCACGCTGCTGGCCTCGATCACCTGCGCTGGAAGCTCATTCCAACGGTCAACCACTCTTTCTGTGAAGAAGTACTTCCTGATGTCGCCATGAAATTTCCCGCCCCTGAGTTTGAGCGGATGCCCTCTGGTGACAGAGGGTCCCCTGAGAAAGAAGATATCATCTTCCACCTCGATACGTCCTGTGATGTATTTAAATGTCTCAATCATGTCTCCTCTCTCCCTACGTTCTTCTAGAGTGTAGAGCTGTAGTTTGTTTAGTCTCTCCTCGTACGAGAGACCTTTGAGACCCGAGATCCTCCTGGTGGCCATCCGTTGAACCGACTGAACTAACCTCGCTGTCCTACATTTACGGACAAAATTTTTCGGCAGGTCTGAGCTGTCTTAGCCTTAGTTTCTGGTCAGTGCCTGAGTGCTAATTGGCTCAGGCATTGACAGGAAAGTAAGGCTTGACAGCTTAGACCCGCCAAAAAATTCTGCCCCCGACACCCCTGACAGGAGGGATGCTCACTCCCTCCTACCCCACCATCAAGCAACCCCTCTGAACCCCTCCACAAACAGAAGATGTCCACTCCCGCCACCACTGACAAGCAAACCCCCCACCCCCAGCAGCAGGAGGAATGCCTACTCCCACAGCCACCATCAAGCAACCCCCCCTCACCCGACACACATGCACACCACCCCCAGCAGAAGGAGGAATACCCACTCCCGCCACTGCCATAATGCTCCTGATGACCCCCGTCCCCCCTACCTTGTTCACAAAAGCTCACTGGAGGGATGCATACTCCCTCCGGCCAACAGGCCCACCTCTTCAAAATGGCGGGCCTTCCCCTCCCTGGTGCATCCTGGGATACAACGGGGAGGGGCCTAAGGCTCTGTTTGGCCCAGATTGATTAAGGCCTCATACAGTTTTACAGCGTTTGTTGGAGCAAGTAGCTACAACGCCCACAATCTTTTCTGTTTATTGAGCCTCTGTGAAGCTTACGGGGTTTTTTCAAAACATATTCACATGACAGCAGTACAATTTCCTGCAGACAAGTCCTCTATATAGTTATCAGAGTTATTTTCTATAGAGGAGGAAAACTCCAGAGTTACTAAAGACTCCTAAAGAAGGAACAGTTTCCTTTACCAAAACACTTGCAGTATTGAATCGTGAATTATAGAATTATATTCATGCTCTCAGTAAATGACTTTGTTTGGAGACATCTCATCCTTCCCACTTGATAAGAACTTAAGAATAGCCGTACTGGGTCAGCCCAGTAGCCCGTTCTCACGAATGGCCAATTCAGGTCACTTGTACCTGGCCAAAACCCAAGAAGTAGCAACATTCCATGCTACCTATCCAGGGCAAGAAGTGGCCTCCCTTGATTTCTTTGTTATTTACATATCCGTGGGAATTGTGCATCACTTTTTGTCCTTTCATTCTGTAAAAATATAGAAACATGATGGCAGATAAAGGCCAAATGGCCCAACCAGTCTGCCCATCCGCAGCATCCACTATCTCCTCTTCTCCCTATAGGCTAAGGCTCTGATCACTTGCATTGCAAGGTCATAGAGCTTTATTGTTATAGAAACATAATGGCAGATAAAGGCCAAATGGCCCATCCACAGCATTCACTATCTCCTCCTCTCTCTAAGAGATCCCATGTTCTTGTCCCAAGCTTTCTTGAATTTGATGATTTCTGAACCGTAATCCAGAGCACTGTTTTAGTCAAGTGAGATTGTTGCAATGTTTTGTGCCTGGTGTCTTTTACTGTTATGTTACATCTATTTCAGATAGTGCAAAACACTGCTGCATGCTTGCTTACTGGTTTGTCATATTATAATGCCATTATGTCTTGTCTTTTCCATCTATGTTAATTACCTATTCAATTTGGAATTAAATTCAAGATTATGCCTCTAATTTATATAAAGTGTTGGACGCTCCATTTAAATCTATTAAAAATCTGTAAGCGTGTAAGATCACTGAGGTCAGAGGATACTTGTTTGTTGGAAATTCCATATGTGGGACAGGTGCAATTTGAAGAAATGTGAAATACAGCTTTTTATTGCCTGGCCTAAGGAGTGGAATTCATTCTCATTAAGATGCAGAACTCTGATACTGTGGCTGTCAAGAAATCATTAAAATATTATTTGTTTCTAGGTGCCTTTGGAGAAACTGAATGTTACATAGCACGCCCACCATTATTCTTTTAAAATGTGACAGGAAGTGAGCGGTTTTCACTTAATAAATTAGAGGACCTTAAAGTGTGCAAATTGGATTATTAATCAATAAGGTAAGATCATTGTGGTGATGTGAAATTAGCTAAATTAGGTGCCTTTCAGGTTTGTCGTATGTGTGTGTTCTACTACTGCTACTCATTCCTGGAGTGCTGTACACATTGGCCCCCTTTTACAAAGGCGATTAGCCTGGTGAGTCGCAGTAATCAGTCCATCTCCCATAGAGATCCAGTGTACATCGGAGCATTTGCCATGCAGCCGCTGCTACCACACTTTTGTAAAAGTGGTGGGGAGGGGGGTTAGATGTAGTTACTGTAGGTATTGGGGATTTTTTTTCTTTATTCTTTATAGTTGTATGCGGTATATACATTTTTTAATAAATAAATACATTTGTCCAAGCCTTTCTTAAAACCAGCTACGCTATCTGCTTTTACTACAACCTCTGGTTGCTGCAGTTCTGAAGGGAAAACTTGGACGTTACCTGAGTTTGAGAGAAGTGTGGCCGCCATCTAAGATTCTCCTGACTCATTTTACTAAAATTGTTGGCCATTTACTCTACAATTCCTGGGTAATTTTTGTCTTTATCTGCTGTCATTAATAGCATTATTATATTTTAAGTGAAAACACAGTGGTGCATTCACTTTGAAGTGAAAGCAAAGCTTGAAGGTAGAATTAACCCGTGAACTTTACACAGATGTAGGCTTTACAAAATGACTCCCTCACTAGTATCTGAGTTAGCCCAGGAGCCTTTTCTGAAGATGAGTGTTTATTTGGCAGCTCTTTGGTCCTCACAAGGTTGTTGCTTTGATAAGTTCCTTGTATTTTTCTTCAGGGCTCTTGGATGAAGTAAGTTTAGGTTATTCATTTGCTCATAAGGTCTCCTGTCTTGTAATCACTTTTGAACTAGTTCTTCATGTTTATTTCCTGAAAAGTAACTGGAGAAGGACGGTTCGGTAACAGAGACTGTAATATAGCCACAGGAGGAAATAAACCCATACAAATCCCATCGCAAAATCATTTGCATAAGGGGAACTACACAAAAAAACAGGAAACTTTTAAGAAATTTAAAGGGGAAGCTGAGATGGTCAAATATTGACAGGTGCTTTAGAATCTACTCAGTTAACAGGATCAAATGAAATGTTGGCCACCAAGTCAAAGAGACTTGAACTAGCTGGGTTTTCGGGATGTCCACAATGAATACCCTTGAGAGAAATTTGCATATTCTTTGAAGATATTGTGAAACACAGACTGACTCTGCAGTAGAGAGTTGCGCGGGGACAGAAATTCCACCCGTCCCCACCCATCCCCGCCAAAACCCCACCCGTCCCCGCGAGGAATCCCTCCGTCCCCACCCGTCCCCGCGAGGAATCCCCTCCGTCCCCACCCATCCCTATAAACTTCAGAAATAGTTATTTCATTTAATTATGCTACTGAATTAAAGGCTCTGGAAGAGACCCATTTACAAATAAGCAAAGAGACTTTATTAATTTGGAAATATTAATTAGGAAGAATACATACTTTGTAAACGGGTTTCTACCAGAGCCTCTAATGTAAATATAAAATATAAATACTCAGCTGATGAGAACTCCCAAGCTGTCAGCTGAGGACTTCCTTTGCAGTTGGTCGGAGGGAGGGAGGGAGGGCTTTGCTTAAGCCCTCCCTCCGACATCAGCGCTGACATTGGGAAGATTTCCAGTTGACTGTGTGCTGCGGCAGAGCAGCTAGGGAAAAGAAGATGAGCCTCGCGGCTCGAGTTGCTTCGAACACCGCAGGATTCCCGCGACCCTAGGGGGCGTCCCCCACGGGATCCCCGCGACCCTAGGGAGTCATGCTTAGGGAGCCTGAGACCCTCGTACTGGTGCTTCCACATTTGGGTTTTCTTTTTTTCTTTTTTTCTTTATTTATCAATTTTCAAATTATAATAGAAGAATTAACTCTTGCCACAGCAATACACCATGAAAATAACTAAAGGAAATCGTAACAATCAAAAGCTCTTTAGACCTCAATCGGTGGAGGAGGAATTCCGAATAAGTGGGGAGAAACTTGTTATTTGTATAATTAATCAATTAAGAAAAGGCTTAATAGCAAAAGAGTCCCATTTTAACTAACTACTTCACAATTATCTAGACTAAACATTTCCTGTAGCCAACTTCTTCAAATCCAAGAGAGCCCGGAGCTGTTCAGTAGAATAAAACACATAATTAACCCCTAGATATTGAACTAGCCATTTATAGGGGTAGGCTAAAAGAAATGTACCTCCCAAAGACTATTTCAGGTCTCATTACAAGAAACAATTTCCTACGTTCCTGTGTCTGTCTAGCTACAACAGGGTATATATAAACTTTTTTTCCATAAAACAATAGCTGTGAAGATCGAAATTATAAATTAAAAACTGCATTTATGTCTTGTTCAAAGTAACATTTAAAGCTCCTTCAATGTTTAAATTAGCTCGTTCAACACCTGGGTTTACCCCAGCTCCTTTTTTTGATGGTAAATAATATATCTTATTAACAGGCGGTATACATTCAGGAAAAAAATTTCAACAATAGGAGATACTCTGAGGGTCCTAGGAAAATTCAAAAGGCAAATAGTCAACAGCCGATTAAAATTTTCTAATTGTTCAACCTTACGATTCAATTGAATTTTGTCCTTAATAAGTCCAGAACATAGGTCTTGAAGTTTTTACACTTTATCATTTACTTGTTTTAAGTCATTAGTAAAATCTTCTTTAGTCCCCCTCTAATTTAAGACCCAAAGATTCAACTGTAATTACTAAAGTTGCAATTTCTTGTGAAGACTTTGCCACTGTAATGTTCAGGCTAGAGAGAGCATCCCAAATGCTCTCCAATGTAACCACCGGTGGTTTGATCAGCTGAGAGCTGGTTTCCCTATCAGCTCCCAGGTATCCCTGCTCCTTCGTTGCTCTGGCGGCTTCTGCCCCTCGAACCAGGGTTTCCCCTGCGATCTCCATTCAGCAGGGCTCCACAGTCAGTGCCGAGTTTGAAGCAGGACGTGGTGGGGGAACAGCTGCTGGGGGATATAGAGATGTCTCCAAGGCAAACTCCTCCACTTCTCCTTGTGTGGGGGATAACGCTGTCAATGCCCCAGGGAACTCTACTGGATTCAAAGTAGTTGTGAACACCCGAATCAACTGCTGCATCGGGGAGGAAGTTCTAGGTGTTGAGGGATCCACCCAAACTATCCCCTTACGCTTTGTATGTGGCATCTGGATAAAGATAGAAAAAGTTGAACAGAATGCTCTCGGGTCTGTTCAGGAGCTTGAGTAGTATGCTGCCGCCATCTTGGATTCCTTCACACCCACATTTGGTTTTTCATCTCTCATATATCAAAAGAAGGTTTTAGCTTTTCCTTTTATTAATTGGACAATTTTCTCTTCTGCTTTCAGCCTTTGCTCTTCCAAGTGAATATTAGCTGGTAAAATTCTCGTCAGTACTTCCCTTCATAGAAACATAGAAACATAGAAGATGACGGCAGATAAGGGCCATAGCCCATCAGGTCTGCCCACTCTACTGACCCACCCCCAAGTCTACTATCCTAGGGATCCCACTCCTGGTGACAGGTTCCCTTGGCTTAACCCTCTAAGGGATCCCACATGGGCATCCCATTTGCTCTTAAATTCTTGCACGCTGTTTGCCTCGATCACCTGCACCGGGAGCTCGTTCCAAGGATCAACCACTCTCTCGGTGAAGAAATATTTCCTGGTGTCGCCATGAAATTTCCCGCCCCTGAGTTTGAGCGGATGCCCTCTTGTGGCTGAGGGTCCTTTGAGAAAGAGAATCTCTTCTTCCATCTCGATATGGCCGGTAATATACTTAAACGTCTCGATCATGTCTCCTCTCTCGAGTCTCGATGTCTTGAGTGAGTACAGCCGCAAATTTTTCAGCCTTTCCTCGTACGATAGATCCTTGAGCCCCGAGACCATCCTGGTGGCCATCCGTTGCACCGACTCTACTCTCAGCACATCTTTTCGGTAGTGTGGCCTCCAGAATTGCACACAGTATTCCAAATGAGGCCTCACCATGGTTCTGTATAATGGCATTATGACTTCAGAAAGGTATCCAATTCCTCCATTCCTCTGAATCAGTCAGATCTGTCTCTGGGGTTTTCTTAAATATGTTTTGAATTCTAAACTCTTTCAGGCCCAATATTTAAAGCCATTATGCAGAAGGCAGTGAGGGCCTTCTGTATAAGTAAATTTTGGTTGTTTTTTTAATGAAATTTGGGTAATAAATTTTGGCTGTTTAAGTTCCTCACTGGACAAAAATTACGCATTATGTGGAAAGTGGGATTAGGGACCTTCTGAGGCTGGGCCTAAAATGCATCTGTTCAGTAGCAAAATTCAGCTGCTGAACAGACAAATTATCCATTTAAGTCTGGATGCGTCAATAGCAAATATAACTTTAAAATTGCATGGGTACATTCAGTGCTGTACATTTACCACTCTGTTGAGCGCCTCACTAAAGGTCCTTTTACAAAGGTGCACTTTTTTTTGTAGGAAAGGAGGATCCAGCTCCTCTGAGTGCAAAAGTTAGAGGAATGGTCTAATGCCTGGCAACTAAAATTCAATGCAAAGAAATGCAGAGTAATGCATTTGGGGATTAATAATAGGAAGGAACCGTATATGCTGGGAGGAGAGAAGCTGATATGCACGGACGGGGAGAGGGACCTTGGGGTGATAGTGTCCGAAGATCTAAAGGCGAAAAAACAGTGTGACAAGGCAGTGGCTGCTGCCAGAAGGATTCTGGGCTGTATAAAGAGAGGCGTAGTCAGTAGAAGGAAGAAGGTGTTGATGCCCCTGTACAGGTCATTGGTGAGACCCCACTTGGAGTATTGTGTTCAGTTTTGGAGACCGTATCTGGCGAAAGACGTAAGAAGACTTGAGGCGGTCCAGAGGAGGGCGACGAAAATGATAGGAGGCTTGCGCCAGAAGACGTATGAGGAGAGACTGGAAGCCCTGAATATGTATACCCTAGAGGAAAGGAGAGACAGGGGAGATATGATTCAGACGTTCAAATACTTAAAGGGTATTAACGTAGAACAAAATCTTTTCCAGAGAAAGGAAAATGGTAAAACCAGAGGACATAATTTGAGGTTGAGGGGTGGTAGATTCAGGGGCAATGTTAGGAAATTCTACTTTACGGAGAGGGTGGTGGATGCCTGGAATGCGCTCCCGAGAGAGGTGGTGGAGAGTAAAACTGTGACTGAGTTCAAAGAAGCGTGGGATGAACACAGAAGATTTAGAATCAGAAAATAATATTAAATATTGAACTAGGCCAGTTACTGGGCAGACTTGCACGGTCTGTGTCTGTGCATGGCCGTTTGGTGGAGGATGGGCTGGAGAGGGCTTCAATGGCTGGGAGGGTGTAGATGGGCTGGAGTAAGTCTTAACAGAGATTTCGGCAGTTGGAACCCAAGCACAGTACCGGGTAAAGCTTTGGATTCTCGCCCAGAAATAGCTAAGAAGAAAAAATTAAAAAATTTAAATTGAATCAGGTTGGGCAGACTGGATGGACCATTCGGGTCTTTATCTGCCGTCATCTACTATGTTACTATGTAAAGAAGGGAGTATAACCTACCAAGTTGTGGAGTTTTCTCTCTTGTTTGGAGTAAAGCTATAAACAGAGTCAGTGCTGCAAATCCTACAGGTAGCGAATAGCAAAAAGCTGGATTTGATTCATTTAGACTGGAATTCATTTCACTACGCCTCTAAATGGTTTTCAGAGATACCATTCACACGGTGCCTTATTTGCATCTCATTACTGGCTGTTCACATGTTGCTCTATGATGGTTTCCAAGTGTTCCCAGTTAGACACCCCCGGTTGTGCTTTCACCTCCCTCTTCAGTCGCTTCTGTATCATCCATAGAGCCAACAGGAAATGCTGCCTTCCAGTTTATTTAAAGGAAATTCATAGATATTATCTCTGTTTCTTATAAAAGTCTTGCATACAAACATGCAGAACTCTACCAAACAGCCTGTCTTTTAATAATCAACAAATCTGGTTTTGAAAATGGAACAGGTTTAATATACAGTAATTGTAAGGAGAGGGTATGTCACTCACCTATACAATATCAATTGAAATATTTTTAATATGTAAAATAGGGGGAAATTTAATTCAACATAGAGCTAATTTTAGTCCTGAAAATGAAACTATGTTGCAAAAGGACTTAAGTGTTCATTAACCATCTGCGGGCAGAGAAGGAAGTTTGGATGATGGGGGAGGTTGGTAGCACCCACCGAGGGGGTGTGGTGTGTACCTGACCAGGAACTATAGCAAGAAACTGTTCCAGAGAAGAACAGAGCAGGGGTGGAAGGAACTCCCCTCAATGCCCAATAGCAGGTTTCAGCTGCTGCCTTCGGTTTCATCCCTGGGATTCTTCGAGCTCTGAAAATATGGACAAGCAAAAGCTGATGTGGTGCTGCCTGACCACCTGCTTTGGGATCTTAGTAGCCTCTCCTGTAGGTAAGGAAATAGCATTGCCAGGCATAGGTAAAGCAGGTATGTGATTAGGATCCAGATGTTTTGGAGGAGTTCCCTAGGCAGATATTTATGCTGCTAAGTCAGCTATTCACAGAGAGAAGAATTGGGGGGTGGGGGGCAGAGTTCTGCCTATTCTCTTCCCTTGGTCCTATGCTGTCTTTCCTCTGTAATCAGAGCTAAGTGGAGACCCATTTGTAGAGTGTTTAACAAATTTATATTATGATATGTGGTCTGATGCGCTCTTTTGCCTAGAGGCTACCAAAGGGTTAATTCCATGCTGGAAAATATGGATAGGAGGCAGTTGATAAATAAGAGTTTCTTCAATTATTGATTCCAGCTAGAATTTGCATGCTAAAAGTGTGGATAAAGTAATTGCTGACTAGGATTTCAATCCACAAAATGCTACCTAATGAGATGTACCTCATTCAGGAATTGGATGTAGGATCCACAGTAGGAATATGGATTATGTCTTGTGTCAGCGTGCTAGTCATTGACAAGAATTTTGTAAAGTGGGCACCTTTATGAATGGGATTTATTTACCTATCATTTAATCTGAAATTATTTGAACTAGCTGTATGGAGGTGGAGTTCTGGCTTGTATGTCTGAATTTCATTATACACACTTACATTTGTCTCCACTTCCTCTACCAGGGGACTAATCCACACATCTCCCACCCTTTCTGTAAAAAAGAATTTCCTGAGCCTTCTTGGTTTTCTCACAAGTGTCATAGAAACATAGAAAATAACGGCAGAAAAGGGCCACGGCCCATCTAGTCTGCCCACACTAATGGCCCACTCCCTAACTACCTCCATGAAGAGATCCCACATGCCAATCCCATCTTTTCTTAAAATCTGGCACGCTACTGGCCTCAATTACCTGTTGTGGAAGATTATTCCAGCGGTCAACCACCCTTTCGGTGAAGAAATATTTTCTGGTGTCGCCATGAAATTTCCCATCCCTGAAACTGGCTAGATTGAAAGCCTGCTTTAATACATTTTTATTACCACATGTGATATTCTGTAAAATAAGACACGTTGTTTATAAGCAGTTCTTGCTAAGACCACTTCATGACATGAAATGTTTGTTTGGATGAGAAATCCTCAAAAGTAAAATGTGTCATAAGCATTAAAACTAACAAAGCAAATGACAGAAATAACAAAAAAATGTTACAAACCCCTTAGAAAAATATAGCCCAATATTCAAAGACTTGTTAATGTATCTTTGCAGGTTAAATGGATTGTTTGTTTTCAAATTCCTGCTTTTCTGAATGCATACATTTTGGCCAACCAAAATTTATATGAAAAAAGTGGAGTCGGATTAGATGGGACCAAAAGTTATTGGGATATCTGGAAATATCCAACCACTCATGGGAGTTGAACCCACCACTGGAGGAAAAGTTTGTTACCTTTCACCAAATATTCCTGGGTTCAGCTCCCATGACTGGCTGTTTGAATATCCAACCACTGTCTGAAAACTTATTTGTATATATAATGGGTGCAGAACAATCAGCCCTAACTTTATGCAGATAATGTATCCGCATATTCAATATTCTGATCTATACAGATATCTTGGCTGATTTATGCATGTAGCTTTATGTGGTGTCTGTGCTACCCTCTTTATAATTATTATTTAGTCAAATTTAGATTCCAGGGGACAATTAATTATCAATATGCCTCTTTTGAGACAAAGTCTGCTGGTGCTTTTTATCTGTTTCAAATAAAAGTGCATACATATTTAAATATCTCCGTGGCGTTAATGTACAGGAGGTGAGTCTTTTTTCAAATGATGGAAAACTCCGGAAGGAGAGGGCATAGGATGAAGTTAAGAGGTGATAGGCTCAAGAGTAATTTAAGAAATCACTTCTTTACAGAAGGGGTGGTAGATAGATGTATGGAATATCCTGGTGGATGTGGTGGAGATGAAGATTGTATCTAAATTCATGATAGCGTGGGACAGGTATGTGGGATCTCTTAGGGAGAGGAGGAGATTGTGGATGCTGCAAATGGGCAGACTGGATGGGCCATTTATCTGCTTTCATGTTTCTAAGTTTCTATCTGTTTGCTTTGAGACTAGCTGTGGCTAAGATATGTGGCAGATGCTGGCTGGCATCTGTTGTTGAACTAGAATTTTGCTGGTTAAGTCTGCAGAGAGACTTGAAAAATGTAGTCCATGTGCACTTGTTTGCTACCATGACCTAAACACAGTCATGGGAATGTCTCATCTCAGTGCTGCTAACAGCATGTCCAGTGTGAAAATACAGACAAGACTTTTTGCAGCATTCAAGATGGCAGTTACCAAGTGATTGATGGACTTTTTACCCACCCAAATGGCTTTCAAAATTCCTCTTTCTATGTCTAATAACAGAACAATCATGAGCACCGCCTTTGTGCAGAAATCCAGGGTCTATAAGCATTATATATTTTCAAACAGAATAAAGCATGCAATGTTAAAATAAAATAGAATAAATCCTAGTAATATTAAATATGAATCTAATACCTTATTCCTGTATTTGAATTCCACAAATTGACCACTGATGCAGCACAAACAACCAGCACACCAGACCCTGAGACCAGCACAGCAGGAGAAGAAAACAAAACAGAACTAATGGCAGTGAACAATACTCTGGTACACTCCAGTTCTCATACCACGGTAACAGAGAACAGTCCAGGGACAATAGACAGCACAATCCCAGGGAGAGAGGGCAGGAACAGAGGCAGAGCAGAGACAAGCTCTGTCACTCCAGAGAGTGTTATAGTCACAGAACCAGGGATAGAAGGCACAAATACTCTGGCAGAGATTGTATCTAGTACCCCAGGTAGAATCAGAGTAACTGAGATAAGAACAGGCTCAACAGAAAGCACAATCCCTGGGACAGAGGACAGCAGCACTGCAGAACAGATCAACTTTAGTATGCCTAGAAGTATCAGAGTAACCGAGAGCATCACAATACCAGGAAGCAGAATCCCAGTGATTGAGGGTAGCAGTACTACAGTGCAGACCAGCTCTGGCACCTCTGGTAGTATCACAGTAACTGAGAGTATTAGAACAGTACTAGGGAGCATAAGTTCAGGGACAGAAGACAGCAGTACTTTAACAGGGACCAGATCTGGTACTCTGGGTGTTATCACAGTAACTGAGAGCACTGGAGCAATAAAAGGCAAAAAAACAGGGAATCAGGGCACAAGTACTCGGGTACTGATGCTACCTAGTACCCTAGAGACTGTTAAAGTAACAGAGATCAGTAGAGGATCAATGGAAAGTCTAACCCCTATGGCAGAGGAGGACAACAGTACTGCAGCACAGATCATCTTTAGTACTCCTAGAACTATCACAGTAACTGAGAGTATCACAACAATACCAGGAAGCAAAATCCCAGTGAGAGAAGGTAACAGTACTCCAGCAGAAACCAGATCTGGAACTCTGGGCAGTACCACAGCAACTGAGGGAAGTACTAGATCTAGCAAGGGCACAATCACAGGGACAAAGGACAGTAAGACTACAATCGAGACCAGCTCTGGCACCCTTGATGGTATGACAGTAACTGAGAGAAGTACTGGAGCTACAGCGAGCTCAGTACCAGAGACAGACAGTAACAGTAGTACAGTGCAGACCAGCTCTGGCACCTCTGGTAGTATCACAGTAACTGAGAGTATTAGAATAGTACTAGGAAGCACAATCCCAGTTACAGAGGGCAGCAGTACTCCAGTGCAGATGTTGTGTATTACCTCAGATATCACGAGTGTAACAGAAGTATTAAGGAACATCACTTCAGGGTCAAAGGGCAGCAGCACTCCAGTGGAGGTGAAATTTATTACCCCAGATAGCATCACTGTAACTGAGAGCATTACAAGTGCACTATGGAACATCACCCCAGGAACAGAGGACAGCAATACTTTAGCAGAAACCAGTTCAACCACGTCAGGGAGTGTCACGGTAACTAACAGTAACACTGAAGCAGGAGAAGACATAAAATCAGAGATAGAAAGCATAATCCCTGGGACCCAGGGCAGCAGTACTGCTACAGAGACCAACTTTAATATTCCTAGAAGTTTTACAGTAACTGAGAGCATCAGAACAATACCAGGGAGCAGAATCCCACGGACAGAGGGCAACAGTACTACAGTGCAGAACAGATCTAATATTCCAGATAGTATCACAGTAACTGAGAGAATTACTACATCTACAGAGGGCAGCAATACGGTAGAAACCAGCTCTAGCATTCCTACTAGTTTCATAGTTACTGAGAGTTTCACAGCAGTACTAGGGAGCAGAATCCCAGGGACCAGATCTGGTACTTCAGGTAGGATCCCGGTAACTGAAACAATAAAAGGCACAAAACCAAGAAATCAGGACACAAGTACTCTGGTACTGACGCTACCTAGAACCCTAGAGAGTGTCAAAATAACTGAGATCAGTACAGGATTAATGGAAAGCACAATCCCTGGGACAGAGGACAGCAGTATTCCAGCAGAGACCAGATCTGGAACTCTGGGCAATACCACAATAACTGAGAGTTTTAGAACAGTACTAGGGAGCATAAGCCCAGGGACAGAGGACAGCAGTATTTTAACAGGGACCAGACCTGGTACTCTGGGTGTTATCACAGTAACTGAGAGCACTGGATCAATAGAAGGCAAAAAACCAGGCTTGCAGGGCACAAGTACTCTGGTATCAATGCCATCTAGTACACTAGAGACTGTTAAAGTAACTAAGATCAGTACAGGATCAATAGAAAGCACAATCCCTAGGACAGAGGACAGCAGTACTCCAGCAGAGACCAGATCTGGAACTCTGCGTAGTACCACAGTAACTGAGGGAAGTACTAGATCTAGCAAGGGCACAATCATAGGGACAGAGGACAGCAAGACTACAGTCGAGACCAGCTCTGGCACCCTTGATGGTATGACAGTAACTGAGAGAAGTACTGGAGCTACAGTGAGCTCAGTACCAGGGACAGACAGTAACAGTAGTACAGTGCAGACCAGCTCTGGTACACCTGGTAGTATCACAGTAACTGAGAGTATTAGAACAGTACTAGGGAGCATAAGCCCAGAGACAGAACACAGCAGTATTTTAACAGGGACCGGAACTGGTACTCTGGGTGTTATCACAGTAACTGAGAGCACTGGAGCAATAGAAGGCAAAAAAACAGGGATGCAGGGCACCAGTACTCTGGTATCGATGCTACCTAGTACCCTAGAGACTGTTAAAGTAACTGAGATCAGTAGAGGATCAATGGAAAGTACAATCCCTGGTGCAGAGGACAGCAGTACTCCAGCAGAGACCAGATCTGGAACTCTGGGAAGTACCACAATAACTCAGGGAAGTACTAGATCTAGCAAGGGCAGAATCACATGGACAGAGGACAGTAAGACTACAGTCGAGACCAGCTCTGGCACCCTTGATGGTATGACAGTAACTGAGAGAAGTACTGGAGCTACAGTGAGCTCAGTACCAGGGACAGACAGTAACAGTAGTACAGTGCAGACCAGCTCTGGTACACCTGGTAGTATTACAGTAACTGAGAGCACTGGAGCAATAGAAGGCAAAAAACCAGGGAATCTGGGTACAAGTACTCAGGTACTGATGCTACCTAGTACCCTAGAGACTGTTAAAGTAACTGAGATCAGTAGAGGATCAATGGAAAGTACAACCCCTAGGGCAGAGGAGGACAACAGTACTGCAGCACAGATCATCTTTAGTACAGTAACTGAGAGTATCACAGCAATACCAGGAAGCAGAATCCCAGTGAGAGAAGGTAGCAGTCCTCCAGCAGAAACCAGATCTGGAACTCTGGGCAGTACCACAACAACTGAGGGAAGTAATAGATCCAGCAAGGGCACAATCATAGGGACAGAGGACAGTAAGACTACAGTCGAGACCAGCTCTGGCACCCTTGATGGTATGACAGTAACTGAGAGAAGTACTGGAGCTACAGCGAGCTCAGTACCAGGGACAGACAGTAACAGTAGTACAGTGCAGACCAGCTCTGGTACACCTGCTAGTATCACAGTAACTGAGAGTATTAGAACAGTAATAGGGAGCGTAAGCCCAGGGACAGAAAACAGCAGTATTTTAACAGGGACCAGATCTGGTACTTTGGGTTTTATCACAGTAACTGAGAGCACTGGAGCAATAGAAGGCAAAAAACCAGGGATGCAGGGCACCAGTACTCTGGTATCGATGCTACCTAGTACCGTAGAGACTGTTAAAGTAACTGAGATCAGTAGAGGATCAATGGAAAGTACAATCCCTGGTGCAGAGGACAGCAGTACTCCAGCAGAGACCAGATCTGGAACTCTGGGAAGTACCACAATAACTCAGGGAAGTACTAGATCTAGCAAGGGCAGAATCACAGGGACAGAGGACAGTAAGACTACAGTCGAGACCAGCTCTAGCACCCTTGATGGTATGACAGTAACTGAGAGAAGTACTGGAGCTACAGCGAGCTCAGTACCAGAGACAGACAGTAACAGTAGTACAGTGCAGACCAGCTCTGGTACACCTGGTAGTATCACAGTAACTGAGAGTATTAGAACAGTACTAGGGAGCATAAGCCCAGGGACAGAAGGCAGCAGTATTTTAACAGGGACCGGATCTGGTACTCTGGGTGTTATCACAGTAACTGAGAGCACTGGAGCAATAGAAGGCAAAAAACCAGGGATGCAGGGCACCAATACTCTGGTATCGATGCTACCTAGTACCCTAGAGACTGTTAAAGTAACTGAGATCAGTAGAGGATCAATGGAAAGTACAATCCCTGGTGCAGAGGACAGCAGTACTCCAGCAGAGACCAGATCTGGAACTCTGGGCAGTACCACAGTAACTCAGGGAAGTACTAGATCTAGCAAGGGCAGAATAACAGGGACAGAGGACAATAAGACTACAGTTGAGACCAGCTCTGGAACCCTTGATGGTATGACAGTAACTGAGAGAAGTACTGGAGCTACAGCGAGCTCAGTACCAGAGACAGACAGTAACAGTAGTACAGTGCAGACCAGCTCTGGCACATCTGGTAGTATCACAGTAACTGAGAGTATTAGAACAGTACTAGGGAGCAGAAGCCCAGGGACAGAAGACAGCAATACTTTAACAGGGACCATATCTGGTAGTCTGGGTATTATCACAGTAACTGAGAGCACTGGAGCAATAGAAGGCAAAAAAACAGGGAATCAGGGTACAAGTACTCAGGTACTGATGCTACCTAGTACCCTAGAGACTGTTAAAGTAACTGAGATCAGTAGAGGATCAATGGAAAGTACAACCCCTAGGGCAGAAGAAGACAACAGTACTGCAGCACAGATCATCTTTAGTACAGTAACTGAGAGTATCACAGCAATACCAGGAAGCAGAATCCCAGTGAGAGAAGGTAGCAGTCCTCCAGCAGAAACCAGATCTGGAACTCTGGGCAGTACCACAACAACTGAGGGAAGTAATAGATCCAGCAAGGGCACAATCATAGGGACAGAGGACAGTAAGACTACAGTCGAGACCAGCTCTGGCACCCTTGATGGTATGACAGTAACTGAGAGAAGTACTGGAGCTACAGCGAGCTCAGTACCAGGGACAGACAGTAACAGTAGTACAATGCAGACCAGCTCTGGTACACCTGCTAGTATCACAGTAACTGAGAGTATTAGAACAGTAATAGGGAGCGTAAGCCCAGGGACAGAAAACAGCAGTATTTTAATAGGGACCAGATCTGGTACTCTGGGTTTTATCACAGTAACTGAGAGCACTGGAGCAATAGAAGGCAAAAAACCAGGGATGCAGGGCACCAGTACTCTGGTATCGATGCTACCTAGTACCCTAGAGACTGTTAAAGTAACTGAGATCAGTAGAGGATCAATGGAAAGTATAATCCCTGGGGCAGAGGACAGCAGTACTCCAGCAGAGACCAGATCTGGAACTCTGGGCAGTACCACAGTAACTCAGGGAAGTACTAGATCTAGCAAGGGCACAATCACAGGGACTGAGGACAATAAGACTACAGTTGAGACCAGCTCTGGCACCCTTGATAGTATGACAGTAACTGAGAGAAGTACTGGAGCTACAGCGAGCTCATTATCAGGGACAGACAGTAACAGCAGTACAGGCGAGACCAGCTCTGGCACCCTTGATGGTATGACAGTAACTGAGAGAAGTACTAGAGCTACAGCGAACTCAGTACCAGAGACAGACAGTAACAGTAGTACAGTGCAGACCAGCTCTGGCACCTCTGGTAGTATCACAGTAACTGAGAGTATTAGAACAGTACTAGGGAGCAGAAGCCCAGGGACAGAAGACAGCAGTACTTTAACAGGGACCAGATCTGGTACTCTGGGTATTATCACAGTAACTGAGAGCACTGGAGCAATAGAAGGGAAAAAACCAGGGAATCAGGGTACAAGTACTCAGGTACTGATGCTACCTAGTACCCTAGAGACTGTTAAAGTAACTGAGATCAGTAGAGGATCAATGGAAAGTACAACCCCTAGGGCAGAGGAAGACAACAGTACTGCAGCACAGATCATCTTTAGTACAGTAACTGAGAGTATCACAGCAATACCAGGAAGCAGAATCCCAGTGAGAGAAGGTAGCAGTTCTCCAGCAGAAACCAGATCGGGAACTCTGGGCAGTACCACAACAACTGAGGGAAGTAATAGATCCAGCAAGGGCACAATCATAGGGAGAGAGGACAGTAAGACTACAGTCGAGACCAGCTCTGGCACCCTTGATGGTATGACAGTAACTGAGAGAAGTACTGGAGCTACAGCGAGCTCAGTACCAGGGACAGACAGTAACAGCAGTACAGGCGAGACCAGCTCTGGCACCCCTAATAGTATGACAACAACTGAAAGCATTAGAACAGTACTAGGAAGCACAATCCCAGAGACAGAGGGCAGCAGTACTCCAATGCAGATGTTGTGTATTACCTCAGATATCACTGCTGTAACTGATAGCTTCACAGGCCTAAGCAACATCACCACCGTGTTATATGGAAACAGTACTTCAGTAAAGGTGCAGTTTATTACTCCAGATAGCTTCACTGTTACTGAGAGCATCATTGGAGCACCATGGAACATCACCCCAAGGACAGAGGGCAGCAGTACTCCAGCAGAGAGCAGCTCTGGTACCCCAACTGTGGTCATAGAACCTGTAAATAATACAGTATTAACAACTGGAAGAAGTGTTGGAAGTACATCAAGCGATGGAAACACAACTTCAGCTGGAATCAGCAGGTCTACAGCGAGTTCTCCAGCTACATCTTCTCCCTGGCATTATGGGATCCCTCAGAGCACCACAGGGATAAGGATTTTCAGTAGAGCTCCTACAGGATCAAGTAAGTGTCATGTCACAATAGATCTATGGAGTGAGATGTTTATATTCCATGACATATTAATTTAATTTCAGATTAGCTTTGATAGAGGGAGAGGATTCAGTTACCCCCTTTGCTTCAGTGGTTTTCTAGATGGCCCTGAGGTTTTGGGGGGCAGCTGTGGCACTCCTTTTGTTAGCTAGCAAAGAATCAGGTTTCTTTTCCACACCAGAGACTGTTCTAGGTCTTCCGTGTATTCAGGGGAAAATGGTTGGGCTTCAGACCATAATTCGGAGCTATATCGAGTCCTTGATCAGTGAATAGTGATCAGGTCTCCCTGTAAAGACATTGCCATGGTTCTGCATGTCATAAGCACAGGTTGATCCAGGCCTGGCCTTATTCCATTGCTCTCTGAATTTGTAGTTCTAATTTTTCTCAGACAGGAAGGATCACAAATTCATAGATGCAGTTGGGTAAAATTTGAAGTGACTCCTCCTCTCACAACTTGACACTTGTTGGTCCCAATTATGAGGTCTGAAATAGCTCTGGTTGACCTGAGGTACTGCAACTTTTTCCAAAAAGTACACTATATGCTAGTACTAGATTACATGAAACTAATTGGCAGCAGATATAACTAAGGCCCTCTTATAGGGATTTTTATCGCCAGCCATGGCGGTAAAAACTCTGACTCTCATAGTGAAGGTCAGAGCTTTTACCACCATGGCTGGCAATAAAAAAACCTTAATTCAGCATGATGAAAGGGGGCCTAAATTTAAGGAGAGTTATTGAGCCATAATGCATATTATTTGTTCTTTAAGATGTGTTAAAGAGCAATAATGGGGACTGGGTAAAACACGGACCCCGCAGAGAACGTGGTGTCGAGGGGCTTGGTTTTGGACCTCCCTGCCAGCATGGCTGTACTTTTTTTTATTCTGTTGTGCCTGTGTGCACAATACACACACACAACAGTTACCAGCAATACAAGGCCCTGTGGGTATGCAGTCTGTGTGCATTTGGTGTTGACCGTGCTGGAGAGGAGACCCATGCTTGCAGTGCCCCTTATTCCCTGTACCTTTGCTTCTTTTTAAGATGCCCACTGCTGCCACTTCAGCCTTCCCAGTGAGGGTACTCCCCTTCCTCCAGAACAAATTGCTGAACCTGGAATCTAGAATGTGCAACGCCAATCCAGATAGACATAACATAACATAACATTATACTTATAGACCGCGTTACCAAAAAGTTCTACGTGGTTTACAAAAGATTATAAACATTAAACATAATCGAATATTTGAATGAGTCAGCTAGTCAGGTATTTGGAGAAAAGATAGGTTTTTAGCTGTTTTCTAAGAAACAGCTGTGAGCAACAATAATCAAAATTCTTTTTCATGAGAAGCCGCCTGAGATGCTAAAGAGTGGTTTAGGAATTTCTTGCTTTTACAACCTTTTGCAGAAGGGAAATTGAACCGAGCATGAGTTTTTCTACTGCATTTGTGCGTAGCTATGGAAAAACTATTAGCCAGATAAGTAGGAGCTACACCATATTAAACCTTGTAACAAAAACTGCCCAACGTGAACAATAGCCGAGCTTCCACAGGCAACCAATGCAATTCGCAATAAAATAACGTAACATGATCGTATTTCTTCAATCTAATTGCTGTGTTCTGTATCAATGATAATCTCAATAATTCCTTCTTAGTAATTGATAAATAAGTAATATTGCAATAGTCAAGAAGACTCAACAGTAATGAATGGACCAATAATTTAAAGGCTGAAAATTCAAAATAGGGTCTAATTGTTCGTAGTCTCCGTAAAGCAAAATAACTTTTACGTACAACAGCATCTATCTGGGTTTTCATAGTAAGATGTTTATCTAATTCGATTCCTAAAATTTTTATTGAGAGAAAGATGTGAACATGAGAGCATAGAACATAAGGGTTGCCATACTGGGACAGACTGAAGGTCCATCAAGCCCAGTATCCTGTTTCCAACAGTGGCCAACCCAGGCCCCAAGTACCTGGCATAAACTCAAATAGTAGCAACATTCCAGAGCTGAGATTGTGATGTCATAATGCCTCATTCCACCAGTGCCTAAGAGCCAACCTCAGCAGTGATGTCACAATGGCTTCATTGTCCTACACTTGGCTCACATAAGACCATAAGAATAGCCCTACTGGGCCAGACAATTGGTCCATGAGAGCAGAGGGCCAACTTAATGCACAGATCCAAATTTATATTATATATTTATTATATTTTAAAAGTTTATTTCCCACCTAAAACCTAGCTGAGTTACAAATCACAAACATAAAATCAAATCATAAATATAAAATCAATTTACTCTTAAATTGTAAAATACAAACATACAACAATTCATCAAAGGAATGCCTGAACAAAAAAATAGGTTTTCAATAATTTACAACATTGATCAATATTTTCACAAGGGGACTTTAAGAACATAAGAGCTGCCATACTGGGACAGATCGAAGGTTCATCAAGTCCAGTACCCTGTTTCCAACAGTGGCCAAGCCAGGTCCCAGGTGAGAAATCCTGGCATGTTCAGAGCAGAAAGGAAGCAGCAGAGAGCCATGGCACTCTAGTACTGAAATTTCGCTGGTGGGACTTAGTATCCCTGCTAGCAAACAAACCGTTAGCATGCCTACTTGTGGGGGAGGGGCATGAAAGAGTGGCGTAAGGAATGCTTTGCCCCCCAAGTCTACCTCTGGCCTTCCCTAAATTGCAGTTCTGGCTGTGCTACTGGCCAGCCACTTCCTGTCACGTCCCCTCCCACCTATGTGAAAACAGAAAATAGATCACACAGGAGTCTGGAATAGGCCGCTGCATTCACTGGAGGCAACGTCATACATGGGGACTGGAGTCAGATCTCTACATATACCAGTGAGTTCCAGAAACAGATATGAATATAGAGCGATTCACCATATTTGGTGAAAAGAGAAATATTGAACAATCTAGATACAGTATAAGTACTTCCTATAGTCCAATATTTTCTTTCAAATATGGTATTCTTAATCTATCTATTCTAATGGATATATTCATTTTCTCTCTTCTTATGTATACAGGGCCTGAAATGATACAGAATTTGACCATTGCAAATATCACCACTAGGTCTGTATTCCTGGACTGGCTTCCACCCGTGGGAAACAAAAGTTTCTATGAGATACGAGTGGTGGAAAACCCATCGACGATCCTTCATGTGAGCTCAGAATCTGTATCTGTGGAAGGGCTGACTCCAGGAAATGAGTACACATTCCACATTGCTGCATTCGCTGGAGACAATGTCATACATGGGGACTGGAGTCAGATCTCTACATATACCAGTGAGTTCCAGAAACAGATATGAATATAGAGCGATTCACCATATTTGGTGAAAAGAGAAATATTGAACAATCTAGATACAGTATAAGTACTTCCTATAGTCCAATATTTTCTTTCAAATATGGTATTCTTAATCTATCTATTCTAATGGATATATTCATTTTCTCTCTTCTTATGTATACAGGGCCTGAAATGATACAGAATTTGAACATTGCAAATATCACCACTAGGTCTGTATTTCTGGACTGGCTTCCACCCGTGGGAAACAAAAGTTTCTATGAGATACGAGTGGTGGAAAACCCATCGACGATCCTTCGTGTGAGCTCAGAATCTGTATCTGTGGAAGGGCTGACTCCAGGAAATGAGTACACATTCCACATTGCTGCATTCGCTGGAGACAATGTCATACATGGGGACTGGAGTCAGATCTCTACATATACCAGTGAGTTCCAGAAACAGATATGAATATAGAGTGATTCACCATATTTGGTGAAAAGAGAAATATTGAACAATCTAGATACAGTATAAGTACTTCCTATAGTCCAATATTTTCTTTCAAATATGGTATTCTTAATCTATCTATTCTAATGGATATATTCATTTTCTCTCTTCTTATGTATACAGGGCCTGAAATGATACAGAATTTGACCATTGCAAATATCACCACTAGGTCTGTATTCCTGGACTGGCTTCCACCCGTGGGAAACAAAAGTTTCTATGAGATACGAGTGGTGGAAAACCCATCGACGATCCTTCGTGTGAGCTCAGAATCTGTATCTGTGGAAGGGCTGACTCCAGGAAATGAGTACACATTCCACATTGCTGCATTCGCTGGAGACAATGTCATACATGGGGACTGGAGTCAGATCTCTACATATACTAGTGAGTTCCAGAAACAGATATGAATATAGAGCGATTCACCATATTTGGTGAAAAGAGAAATATTGAACAATCTAGATACAGTATAAGTACGTCCTATAGTCCAATATTTTCTTTCAAATATGGTATTCTTAATCTATCTATTCTAATGGATATATTCATTTTCTCTCTTCTTATGTATACAGGACCTGAAATGATACAGAATTTGAACATTGCAAATATCACCACTAGGTCTGTATTTCTGGACTGGCTTCCACCCGTGGGAAACAAAAGTTTCTATGAGATACGAGTGGTGGAAAACCCATCGACGATCCTTCGTGTGAGCTCAGAATCTGTATCTGTGGAAGGGCTGACTCCAGGAAATGAGTACACATTCCACATTGCTGCATTCGCTGGAGACAATGTCATACATGGGGACTGGAGTCAGATCTCTACATATACCAGTGAGTTCCAGAAACAGAGATGAATATAGAGCAGTTCATTATATTTGGTGAAAAGAGAAATATTGAACAATCTAGATACAGTATAAGTACTTCCTAATCTAATTTAATCTAATCTAAACCTTAAGTTTATATACCGCATCATCTCCTTGAGTATGGAGCTCGACACGGTTTACAAGAACTTAAAATAGTAGGTAGAGAAGAAGAAAAAGGATTACATGAACTTATGTGAAGAAGGGGGGAGAAAAAAAAGGGGGGGGGAAGGATAGAGTTACAATTTGCTGAAAAGCCAGGTTTTCAGTTGTTTGCAGAATAACTGAAGGGAGCTCAGGTTCCACAACGGGGAGGTGAGGTCGTTCCAAAGACCTGTGATTTTGAAGAGAAGGGATTTTCCCAGTTTGCCTGCAAAGTGGATGCCGTGTAGGGAGGGGAAGGCTAGTTTATACCTTTGGGCAGTTCTGGAGGAGTCGGGACTGGAGGAGTTGAAAGACAGTGGGATAAGAGGAGGGAGGATGCCATGAATGATCTTAAAAGCCAGGCAGGAACATTTGAAATGGATTCTGGAGATTATTGGGAGCCAGTGAAGTTTGGCAAGGAGTGGGGAGGCATGGTCAGATTTGCGTTTTGAGAAGATCAGTTTGGCTGCAGTATTCTGGATTAGCTGGAGTCTTAGAAGACTTTTTTTGATAGATTTAAGTAGATGGCATTGCAGTAATCTAGTTTGGAGAGGATGATGGATTGGACAAGGATGGCAAAGTGTTGTTGGCTGAAGTAGGATCTAGCTTTCCTCAGCATGTGGAGGCTGAAAAAGCATGATTTTACCAAGGAGTTGAGGTGGTCATTGAGGGAGAGAGAGGAATCGATAATGATACCAAGGACCTTGCATGAGAATTCGAGCTGGAGTGTATCGCCTGTGGATAGTGTGAAAAGGGTGGGCAGGTGTTCGAATTTTGGGCCGAGCCAGATTAGTTTTGTTTTTAATTCGTTTAGTTTCATCTGTACCGAGAGGGACCAGGCACGGAGTCTCATTATGCAAGCTGTAATGTTTTCGTGGAGGTTGCCTCCGTTTCCAGGTCATTGATAAATATGTTGAAGAGTAGCGGCCCCAGCACCGATCCCTGCGGCACACCGCTCGTGACTCCCCGCCAGTCAGAATATTGGCCCTTTACTCTGACCCTCTGTAGTTTACCGGACAACCAGTGCTTGATCCATCTGTGTACATCCCCGCCCACCCCGTGGTTCCACAGCTTCCTAAGCAGCCTTTCATGTGGCAGCTTGTCAAAGGCTTTTTGAAAATCGAGGTAAATGATGTCTATGGGTTCCCCTTTGTCCACCTGACTGCTTATTCCCTCAAAGAAGTACAGAAGGTTTGTCAGGCACGACCTTCCCTTACAGAATCCGTGCTGGCTTGTCCGCAGTAGGCCATTTTTCTCGATGTGCTTGCAAATGCTGTCCTTGATCATTGCTTCCACCATCTTCCCTATAACTGAAGTCAGGCTCACTGGCCTGTAGTTCCCGGGGTCACCTCTCGATCCCTTCTTAAAGATAGGTGTGACATTCGCCAGTTTCCAGTCCTCTGGTACCTCTCCAGTTGTCAAGGATAGGTTGCAAACATGCTGGATTGCGCCCGCTATTTCCTGTCTTAGTTCCTTCAGAACCCTTGGGTGGATCCCGTCCAGTCCCGATGATTTGCTGTTTTTCAACCTGTCAATCTGTTTGAGGACATCCTCCCGACTTACTTCTATATGCCCCAATTTTTTGGCCTGCTCCCCACTCATGAGCTCCTCTGAGTCCGGTATATTGGACGTGTCCTCGCTCGTGAAGACCGACGAGAAGAACGTGTTCAACCTTTCAGCTACCTCTTTATCCTCCTTAATCACTCCCTTCCTATCCCCATCATCCAATGGCCCTACCTCCTCTCTCGCTGGTTGCTTCCCCTTTACGTAACTGAAGAATGCCTTGAAGTTTTTTGCCTCCCTGGCCAGCCCCTCTTCGTATTTCCCTTTTGCTTTTCTAACCTCTCGGTGGCATTCCTTTTGGTATTTCCTGTGCTCCTGGTGATTTTCCTCCGTTGGATCCCTCTTCCATTTCCGGAAGGACACTTTCTTGTCACTGATTGCCCTCTTTACTTCAGGTGTCATCCAAACCGGGTCTTTTGACCGCTTGTTCTTGCGGCCTTTCCTGAAACTGGGGATGTACAGTTTTTGCGCTTCCTGCAGGGTGTCCCTGAGAAGGGTCCAGGCACTCCCTACAGTCTCCATCCTAAAGCCGTTCCTGAGCTTCCTCCCCACCATTTTCCTCATAGCAACATAGTTCCCTTTCCTGAAGTTGAGCGCAGTTGATGCGGTCCTCCCCACTATGGGTGACCTCCTTTCTAATGTGAATCTGATCACGTTGTGATCACTGTTGCCTAGTGTTCCTCCCACTTCTACTCCTCTTGCAGGCCCCCCTAATCCGTTAAGGATGAGGTCAAGAGTAGCACCACCTCGCGTCGGTTCCTTGACTAGTTGCTCCATGAAGCAGTCCCTCATAGCTTCTACGAATCCTGCTTCCCTCGTGGAGTTGGAGTGACCCGTACTCAGTCTATCCCCGGGTAGTTGAAGTCCCCCATCACTGTTACACTTCCAGTCCTGCATTCCTGTCTCAGTTCTGCTTCCAAGTCGTGTCCTATTGTTTCTGACGCACCAGGTGGGCGATAATACAGCCCCAGCTTTATGTCTGCATTCTTCTTTCCCGGCAATTTGACCCATAGCGATTCCAGCTCCTCTGCCTTTGTTGCCGTATCGATCCCAATCGAGTAGATATAGTCCTTTATATACAGCGCTATGCCTCCCCCCTTCTTGTGGGTCCTGTCCCTCCTGTAGAGCTTGTACCCAGGCAGTGCCACATCCCATTGATTTTCCTCTGACCACCAGGTTTCTGTAATTCCTATTATATCCAGGTCCTCCCCCTTGGCCATGACTTCCAGTTCACCCATCTTAGCCATGAGGCTTCTTGCATTTGCGTATAGGCACTGTAGGTCCCGGTGTTTGTCCTCCACCTCTGCCTTTACCTGGGCCGCCTTCCCTTGAGTCTTGGGCCGTTTTCCCACTCCTGGTGCCACCACCTCTGCCTTTACCTGGGCTGCCTTCCCTTGGGTTTCGGGCAGTTTTCCCGCTCCCAGTGCCTCTGCTGTGCCCTCCGCCTTTACCCTCGCAACTCTCTTCCTCCCCATGTCCCCTCCAACCCACCTCCCTGCTATTCCCCGGGGAGTACCAGCCCCCTCCCGTGCTATCGTCCCCTGGGCCTTGGTTTGTTCCTCCTTGCCTTGTGGCTCCCCTTTGCCCTGTGGCTCCACCTTATCGCCTTCTGTTTGCACCCTGGTGCCATCTCGTCCCCCTGAATCCCCTGTTTTCCCCTTCCCCTTAGGCTTCTCCCAGCAAGTTGCTGTTACCTGGTGTTTCCCTCGCTGTCTGATCATGAGTTCCATCGGACCCCCGTCCTTCTCCCTGCAGTCAGCCCATTCAGCATCTTTTCTGGATACTGCTGTCCGAAGCGTCATCAGGTCAGCTGTCGGCTTTCCCCCTCTCCGTAGTTCCGAAACTTCTGTATCCCCTGCAGACTATGCCTCTTTGGCTCAGCAGGCGGGACGAATATGCTTTCAAATCTACCATTTCTCGTTTCATTTGGAGGTCACGCATACCTCGGATAGCGATGTCCAAACTTACTTTAGACAAACGTCTAGGGGGACTTAATGTCCCGGATATTCGGCTTTATAATGTAGCGTCTCTTCTTCGCTGGATACATGAGGGCTACACTGGGTGCTGTCAGTATTCTCCCCGGGGCTGGCTAGCCGGCTGGAGCTCCCCTTTTCACTTTCTGAATACATTACATCGACAGGATGATCCTGGGAGGCGATACCTTGTATGCTTTCGATTTTTACGGCCGTTCCGAATGGCATGGCGATGGTGGCGGTGCAGACAACAGTTGTTGACGGAGGTGTCTCCTTTCCTACGTCTGGTAGGGAACTCCAGGTTTCAGCCGGGCTGGGGTAAATCAGTATTTCAGCAATGGGCGGCTCGAGGCTGCGAAGCGATGGACACTCTCCTTGATTTATCTCCTGATGGATTCCCATCCTTCCAACAAGTGCGGGATGCGTGGGGTCTTCCTTCTTGTTATTTATTTTCTTACTTTCAAGTGCGTCACTACTGGGAAGTTGAGCGTAGAGGAGGTGATGAAAGTTGGGTCAAGGGTCCTCTGGATACCCTTTTTTCGGCTACCCAACCCATAGCTAATTCCCTTGCTCACTGGTACAGAGTCCTCAAAACGTCTCTTCCCTTGTCGGTGCTTACTCCTGTGCGCTCCGCCTGGGAACGGGACATAGGACAGGAAATATCTGAACCACAATTTTTAGCTTGTTTCAGCACTTTATATTCTTACACTAAATCCGCTGACTTCAAGGAACTCCAGTATAAGATTATCCACCGGGCCTACTTCACTGCTCACCGAGGGGCGCGCCTAGGGTTCTGGGACAGTGATTTCTGTGTTAAATGCAAGATCAGCGTAAGCACATACCTTCACTCCTTTCTGGAATGCCCCAAATTGGGTATATAGCGGGAGGCCCTCGCCCTGCTGGAGCGTGCTGTGCAACGCACTGTTGATTGGGACTATGGGTTTCTTCTCCTGGGTCTGCAGACATCCCTCCAGGATCAGGGTTTCACTATCCCCCAATGTAGATTCTTTTATAATGTAATACTTGTAGTGAAAAAATTGATTTTGACTTATTGGATGTCGATGGAGCCGCCTCCGATACCGCACTGGAGGAATAGACTTCGGGAAGTACTACAGTTCGAAATTCGACTGTATGCTCGGTCTCCGAGTGTGCTTAAACAGCATTATGTAAGCCTGTGGGAGAGACTGAGGGACTTGGTGCCATCACATGAACAGGAAGGGGGACTGGTGCCCATCTAGTTTTGTCATTCTATGCTCTTCTTGTAACGCCCATGATTTGCCCCAATGATTTTTCCCGTTTTTCTGCTTTGACGTCCCAGGGAGGGGCGGGAGGGTGGGGGGGGGGGGGAGGGAGGGAGGGGAGCAAGGGACTGTGTGCTTTGCTTGAGAGGTGTGGATGGTATAGTGTGTGATTGGTGAAAAAAGACAAATGGGTGTGAGATCGCCATCCCTGAAAGGACACATTTGAAAGGATAGGTTTTCTGTCTCTGTCTATGAAAGGACACATTTAAAAAGGACACACATATTTTATGTGTTTTGTTCCTGCCTGTGCTGGAGGTAATCAAATGCAGAATGTTTGTGTTTACTCTCTCGATGGTTTGGGAAGAGGTCATTTAATCATGTTAACGAAGTTTCATCTTTAAGACAATACAGGCTCAAACCCCCTGCCATGTACATATCCTGCTCACACCCCCCCTCCCCTCTCTTGTCCATCCCCCTTTTCCTGTGATGGTTACCACTGACCCATGTGAAGGATATATAAATGAATGCAGACTAATAATAAAACAGGCTATCCCTTTTGAACTCTATCTGCGTATTCTTTCTTTCTAAGGGGAACTGCCTCCAGACATCTGAAATAGATGATAGAATGTTTGCAGGATGATTTCGGGACCAAGAAACGGATCTTGTTCATTTCAGTCCCCACTGGGCGACTTTATTTATCTCTGCTGTCCTCTAATGCTTATGCTTCAGATGCCCTAGATGCCTTTTGTACTTTTTGTGCTTGTTGCACACTGTTTTTGTGCAGGGGGTTCTGTTTGGGAGGCTCTGCTTCTGTTATTGTTCTTTTACTTGATATGGACACTTATTGCCTTGATGTAGTTTGATGTTGCGTCCTGTTGGGTGGTGTATCTTTCACTGCTAATAAACATATGTTTAAAAAAAAAAAAGAAATTAGGGAAGCTCACATACTTGGCAACACTATTTTAATGGGTGATTTCAATTAGGCTGGCACTGACTGGATTAAGGTCATCCCAGGATATACTAGGGAGGTAAAGTTCGTAGATGAAATAAATGACTGCTGTATGGAGCAGCTGGTTCAGGAACCAACAGTAGGGGGAGCTATTTTAGATCTGGTCCTTACTGGAATATAGGATTTGGTACAGAACATAATAGTGCTGGGCCCACTTGGCAATAGTGATCATAATATGATCAAATTTGATTTAATTACTGGACCCACTAATTACTGTAACTATGCTATCTAAGCCTCAATATTTTACCATTTAAGGGAATTATCACCTAATTTTGCAGAATTCCAGTCAAGATGCAAAATTAATATCACAGGTTTTTTGAGCTTATAAAACATGAGACTTCTATGTGCTAATAGTGAAAGGCACATAAGTGATTGGTAGCACATAGAGGGTAATTATATAACAGGTTGAGAGGCAGACAGGTGCCTAGTTTATAAAGACACGTAAGCATCTGTACGTCTTTCTAAAAGTGCCATACAAAACCCTGTCAGAACATGGCCAACATGAAGCCACAGAAGTTTACGTCTGTTGAGCATAAATGTCCTTGCATAAATTAAGTGTGAACACATGCATTTTACTGTATAAAAGATGTGAGTTAAGTGGGATTTTGCTTGTGCTTTCTCCAAAATCTGCCCCTCAACACACCGACACCCGAATGCACATTGTCACGTAAATACATTTCATAAGCTGCATGTGGTGTGCATATATTTGCCTACACATGTGAAAAATTCATTTTAAAATTACCCACAGCAGCTCAGTATCGGCACTCTTCAGATAATCTTTAGTCATTGCCCTCGCTCTACTTGGTTACTATATTTATTCATTCCTGTTTATTCTCGGCTTCTACTAGAGCTGAAAACATTGGCTTAAGACCATGCCTTTCTTCTGTTCATAGGACCCAACATTATCAAGAACCTAAAATTTCTCAATATCACTGTGAACTCTGTCGATCTGTGCTGGGAAAAGCCAGAAGGCAACAGAAGTTCTTACAGAATCGAAATACAAGGTGACCCATCGAGGTCTCGTTCAGTGAGCTCAGAATCAGAACATGTTGGTGATCTAGAACCAGGACATCCTTACAGATTTGTGATCTATGCACTTTCTGGAAATGGTTTAGAAGGAGAACGACTTGTGAATTCTATGTATACACGTAAGCACTTTACTCATGCAATTAACATAACCAGAGTACACAAGAACTGCCCAGGGCATAGGAGCTAGTTCTGCGAGTGCTTGAGCACCCCCAGTATTGAACAAATTCATTGACGCTCTCCAGGGAGAGGTAACTTCCATTGGGTTTAGCACCCCAATAATTTGTAAAAGTTGGCTCTTGTGGCCTAGTGCCCACAACCACATCTTACCACTGAACTGTACAGGCCCTTCTCATTGCCTGACACACGTGGTTGAGACACCTTTGAGTTTCTGACAGCTGATCGCTCTGAGGAAAAGGCTTTTTACCTGGGAAAATACCTTTGAAAGTTGCCCTCCATATTGGGCCAACAGCACGTCCTCACTTTCATTTATGTACTTCAGTGTTTGATTATAAGCTATCTGAAAATCTCCCTGCAGATACTCATCAATCTGTTTCTTTTTCCTTACAGACACTGCGGCTGTGTATCTGTCTCTAAAATACTCCACTTTTAATACACTGACGAATGGAATAGAAGAGAAACTTTTGCAAGAGGTGGGACTCTTCTAATGCCCAACCCTGATGGGGGTATTAAATTCTAATAAACCCAAGCAGTCATCTGACCACGTGGTCCATAAATAATACAAAATAGAGAAAACGCCCACCATGGAATTATGTACTGCTGAGATAACTTTTTATTATATTACTATCTTTCATTTAGAAAGTCTAAACATTATTATTATTATGAATATGATTATAAGGGGGTGAAAAAAGCCTCAGAGTATGGAGCAATTAACCCAGCTGTGTTTCAAACGTGATCGATTCACTCACTCCCAATCAGATCATAGGCCAAAAAATCCTATCCGTCCTATTAATCAATTTTTGTCTTTTTTTTTTTCTTTTCTTGCTAAGTTATGTTGTGCTCATACTTCTTGTAAATTCGTGTTCATATACATAAGTCAGCGAAAAGTGTTTTCTCTATCAGGCCTGTAGGGATGTCACACAGGAAACACACACACGCAGTCTTAGAGTCGGGATGGAGGCGCTGCCAGGGGCTAGCTCCGAATCCCTTTTATTATGCTTCTAAGCTAATGACATCATAGTACCGCCCTCGTTTACACATCTCATGATTGGTGGGTACAAAGGTACATGCTTTGACCTCGTGATCACCTTCCTTTTACCTTGTGATCATCCTCCAACTCAGCACTTAGACAAGGGCCTGATTAACACATGGACAGAACCTGAGTCTATGCATGTCCTCAAGGCCTGTCAGCTGATGTCCTTTCCTAATAAGGACTGCTCAGTTAAGATAAGGGTTAATATGTGACAGGGGTTTTGTGTCAAGAAGGGAGGGGGGAATGAGGAATGATTCAGTATTCATACACAAGGGCGAAAGGTCAATGTGCTGAACTTGCCTTGTATTAGAACATTACTACACAGGCCGTCAAATTCAAAAACTGATTTCTGATAACCTCAGCAAGTCATAAACCAGCAACTTCAAAGTTCATATCAGCCATAAGCTGTTTTTGAAAGGAATGCGCTATGCTGTGGAAAGCGACGCTGTCAGCGTTTCGCGAGGTTACAAAATCTCCCGCTGCATCAGGGTATTTCTATGGCAGCTAATTCAATCATGTTGCATTCGTCTGTAGATGACGTTCCCAGTTCTCAGCACGGTGGCTTTTTTCTCTATTTTATGCTATTAAATTCTAGACAGTGGCAGCTACATTTAAATTAATCCCTGTAGTCAGTGGCCCTCAATATTACTGGCTCCTCGGCACTGCTGCTATAATGAAGCAAGCCCAAATTAACAGTCTAAAATATCCATGTCAAGGGTAATTTTATAAACTGGCTGCCGGCATGTACTATGTACCCGTTGTGCACCTAAACATTTAGGGCTCCTTTTACAAAGCTGTGGTTTTATCGCATGCACCGGAATAGCGTGCGCTATAGCGCATGCTAGCCGGAAATCTACTGCCTGCTCAAAAGGAGAAAGTAGCGGCTAGCATGTGCGGCAAGTTAGCAAGCACTATTCCGTGCGTTAAGGACCTAGCGCGGCTTTGTAAAAGGAGCCCTTAGAATATTCGCTTGTATGTACGTAGGTGCACAGTTACATGTGTTTATGCCCGTCTGCCACCTAAGCACGTCTTTGTAAATTTTCTTCTTTTGGAATTGGCACCATATAGGTGCCCTGTCCTGGCTTAGTGACTGATGCCATGCAAACTTCTGAGAATGAGGCGTAAAGAGTGTGCTCAGGTGCTGTGAAGGAATTTCATATTGTTCAGCCTAGTAGGGGAGAGTGTGGCGCAGTGGTTAAAGCTACAGCCTCAGCACCCTGGGGTTGTGGGTTCAAATCCCTGGGACCCTGGGCAAGTCACTCAATCCCCACATTGCCCCATGTACATTAGATAGGTTGTGAGCCCACCAGGACAGACAGGGAAAAATGCTTGAGGGGGAGGGAATGCTGCTTTGGACAGACAGACAGAGGGAGGAAGGGAGACAGAAAGAAAAGAAGAAAGACACAGGGGCAGGTGCACAGGGAACTGGTGTGGGGGGAGGGAATGCTGCTTTGGACAGACAGACAGAGGGAGGAAGGGAGAAAGAAAAGAAGACACATGGGCAGGTGCACAGGGAACTGATGTGGGGGATGGGAAATGGAGGGGGAGGGAATGCTGCTTCGTACAGACAGACAGAGGGAGGAAGGGAGACAGAAAGACACAGGGGCAGGGAGATATACAGAAAGACAAACAGACAAAGGGGGCCAGGGACAGAGACAGACAGAAAGAAAGACAGCGGGAGTCGTGTCAGGAGGGGTGCTGGATGCGACAGAAGGAACTTCCAAGGAATAAATTCATGGAAACCATTCTGAGCTCCCCTAGGAGAACAGTATAGAAAATAGAATGAATTAATTAATCAAATTTAATGTGGCATTTATATTCCACTCAAAGTGCAAAATAAACAAAAAATTGTCAAAATGTAACACAATAATCTAAATTGTGTGACAGGGATGTTTATAAAGGCATTTTAATTTGGATTACACCCTGCTGTAGCACTTTTCAAAGCATCATGATTGGTAACTGTAGGTTTGAAAAGCATATTTCATCATTCTCTCAACGATTTTGTCTTTCAGCTGAATAAGCTGCTAAACCAGACCTTTCCAGATAAAAACTTTACTTTGAAGTGGAAAGGAGTAAGACACGCATAAGATGTTCTTCACGTGTGATGGAAGAAGGAGAGATCAAAACTGTGGCTTTTGGGACTGGACTGCTGGGTCTAAATCCAGCTTCTTCCTTGGAGCATCTCCACATTGAGGCCCTTTTGCTAAGCTGTGTTACGCAGAAACGCACACCTAACACAGACAAAAATGGCACACCGTGGAATGTTCTCAGGCGTCCTGTGGGAACTTTGAAATCTGTGCGCATTAACTACATGCTAAAAATATGTTCTAATGTTTTAGGGGGGTGTTGGAGTGGAGTGGGAATTCCTGTGCTGACCAGTTACCAGAACTACATTAATTAACTGGTTAGCGCATGGGTACTGCGTAAGTCCTTACTACCTACAAAATGGATGGCGCTAAGTACTCGCACGGTAAGTTTTAAAAATATTAGCACATGGCCATTGATGCAGAAAATAGAAAATCATGGTGTAGTAAAAATGACCTTAGCAGGAAAGGCCTCTTTTTACAGCAGTTTAGTAGAAAGGACCCCTTTATCTCTCATTTCCTCTTGGACCCACGTACGATGTCTTGAACAGGAGGGGTTATGTCTTTGTATAATGTGTTGTAGATTTCTCTGTATGTCTAAATAAAGAACAGATGTCATAATCCATGGAATAAATTAGCTGTCGCTTCACAAATGACCTTGACACTGAAAATCAGGAACAAAAATTCACAGAATCAATATAAGACCACAAATTCCTGTTCAGCTGGTTTTTGCTTCATCAGCAATTATTTAAGTTTGCAATTGTGTATTACACACAGCCAACAATTCCCAGAATTTCTATCCGTAAATTATAGCCACATTTCAGGCAGCCGCTTTTCTGCTTCTTTTGAGTGTGGCCACCAATGGCATGGCATGCGGCAAATGTCGCATCAGTTCTGCTGAACTAAGGTCACATATCAATGCTCTGCTTCAAAGCATTGTCAGAGCCTAAAAGATTTTTCTGAAGCAGAAGCCGAAGCATAACAACATTGAAATTATCAAGGGAAGTGCTGGACGGACCTCCTGGAAACACATCATTACTTTAGTTCATGAAAATAAAGAGATCGAACTGCTCTTGGGTCAGATTCTGTATAACATGGCTATATGGTGATCTTCCTCTCTGGATGTCTTTTCAGCCTCCACTGTCATACCTTCGACCCTGACAAGAAGATAAAACAATTCCTCCAAGCTGAGCTATCAAGGCCACAGCTTTTAATCCTGGTTTTGCACAGAGCTTTTAAGTAGGAATTGGGACATCCAGGAAAGGACATAGTTCTCCAAGCATTTTACACTAAAGTCATGCCAAAACTCTATTGGCCTCTCTCATCCTTCCCATACAATAGGCCAGCCCCCACCTAATTCAGCTGTAGAATGAGACTTTGCATTTTTGTACTTTGGTAGGGTTACCAGACATCCGGATTTCCCCAAACACGTCCTCCTTTTGAGGATATGTCTGGGGGTCAAGACGGCTTTTCAAAACCCGGTACTTTGTCCGGGTTTTAAAAAGAAATCACGTAGATGCCTTCCTGCCCGATGAACAGGCAGTGTGTGTGGGGGGGGGGGGGGGGGGGGGTGGAGCTGAGGCAAAGCGAGGTGGGTTTGGGTGGAACTGGGTGGGCCTGGGAGGCAGGTCTAGGGGTCCGGATTTTACTCACATAAAATCTAGTAACCCTATACTTTGGTAATCAGGATTTTCCAGCAAACTTCAGAGCAGGAGCAAAATACAGAACTTCAGAGTGGATCTGGCATATTGCACAGATTCTACCCCCTTATGTCCTGGTTTTGCCGGACATGTCCTCTTTTCAAGGGCTCTGTCGGATACCCAGGTGGCTTCTGAATAATTTTGATTTTGTCTGGGTTGAGCAGTAGTGGCTCGTGACCAGTAGGGGGTGATGTCTATGGGACGGTAATGGAATGGACGTCAGGACATGATAGTGCAGTATTTTGTGGAATGTTTCTACAAAAGTGCTGGTTTTTCGTATGATTCTGGGTAACTCTAGTTAGATACAAGCATATGTGTCAGTTAAGGCCACACCCAAAAGAAGCGTACGAAAAACTGGTGAATAAAAATCTGATTATGGCTGTAGCCAAGGCCAGAAAAACGCACTACAGATTAATATTAAGGGAAAGCATAATAATATTCTTTTTATGTACTTTGCTATTAGGCTAGATCATGGAGGAAATCAGGATATACATGGACTCAATTTTGTTCTCTGTCTTTCTATGTCTTTCTGTGTTTTGGACTCCATTTTGTGTCAGTGACTTTCTGTCAAGTCTTTGTTCAGGTTTCCCGCTTCTAAGCATCGTGGTTCTAATTGATACCAGATGTGCCTCAGGCTGGTTAGAAAAAGTATATCAGATTATATATCCCAATCTGAGATATAACATGCATTAAATATGAATGAAATTATGAATGAATGAAGGGCCCGAAAGTGAGTGATTATGTGTATTGTATGGATGTGTATTGAACAAAAGAATGGGTTTTGAAAAAACATATTATATATATTTGCAACCTAAAGAAATTCAAAGGAAGCTTGAGCACAACATCTGGAAATAATTAGTCAGAGGCTACAACATGAAGCTGTTAGGTTTCAGGGAGAGGGGGAAAACAGCCCCACCTTCTCTTTCTCCTTTTCCTCCAAGGCTGACCAATTTTCAGCACTGTTTGTAGGTGTAACATGAAACTTAGTTGTTCAAAGCAGGCTTAGAACATTTCAGCATCTTGCCTGACACATAGACAAATTGTCTGAAATAAGTTTTAAGAATGATAAAAGGAATATTGGATATGTTATAAAATGTTAATGTATATTCAGAAATGAATGTAAACAAACAAATGTAATTTCTGAAACTTTTAAATGTAGAGGAATTTTCTTTGACTAACTTTAAACACCACCTGTTAATTTTGATTGGCCCGCACAGCCAATGATGTCACACTGAGCCAAAGGTATATAATAGGGTGCTTCGAAGTATTGAGCTGAGTTTGTTATCAGAAGGCCAGCATTTTGGCAACTATAACGACCTCCCACTAACGCAACTGTTAACACAACTATGCTTTATTCTTTTGAGTTTCATGATTGAAAAATAAAAACAATAAATACATAATTATTATATTTTGGTAAAACCTTGCTTTAGCGTCATTTTCCATGTTTTTTTGTTATTTTTCATACCTTGAGTGAAAGCTAGCAGCTTAATTGGCAACTGCAGCTTTATGAGTGCGCAGGCGTCCAATGCTCTTGCTTAGGGTGTCCGAAGGCAAATGTAAGTGAATCTACAGCTCTCCTAGTGCCAAAGCTAGAATCTGCTTTTCTTGACACATGCATTCTGTGAACTGCATCCCCTGCCCTTCCCTTCCCTCAGCACTTCAGTGCACGCCACCTTCATTTGATCAGCAGCCGACGGCCCCCTCCTCTCCTTAGCTTCTGCTTTCGTTTACAGTCCTTTTGTCTGAAGCCTCCCCCAGATCTCCAGAGCCAGACTAGCCCTGCTCGTGCCTCCTCCCTTCTCTTAGTCCCACCCTTTCTGGCGCCTGATACATGTCCAGAGATACGCCCCCACCTCCCTTCCTTCTGAGAAGATAGAGCAGAAAACACAGATTGTACATGATTGGCATACAAGTAAATTATCTGACACATTAGTACAGAGAAATGTGATACACCTAAAGGGTTTCATGGAGGAATATTATGCAATTAGACATCCATGAATTTTTTTGTGCAATTTTGTGTCTAGGGCACACTTTATGAGTTTAATAGTAAAAAATTAGAAATATTTTTAATACAACATAAGTGAAAACCAAAATATAAGTTCCCAAATTCAAATCTAAAGAAACATATAAAAATATAGTACTCATCTTCAATCATTTTGGTAGGAGTGCAATATATTGTGTGCAAAGATTTGCCTTCTGGGACTACCACCAACACATTCATCAGTTGTCCGTGTCATTTTAGGGCAAGATGGTTATTTTAAGTTCATCACAACATATAGTTTGTTTTTTTTTCTCTGAAAAAAGCAACTGTTATCTTCCCATAAAAAGCCACAACTCGTCATTAGTGGAGGAGGAGGAGGAGGATTGGTCTTGGGACCTCATGGCCATTTTTTCTTGCATTGCAGACGTAGGATCCATGCAGTGGACAACTGAATTGTCAGGGCTTAGTTTCAGAAACTGGCTAAAACCCTTGGATGGCACTATGTTTCTGTGATCCCTGCTCCAGTTTTCAGGTATGGTCTCTTTATTTTGCACTGAAAGACAAAGAAATGGACTGTAATATAATCTTTCTTCTTTTTAACATCTTTCAGAAACCCTGCCTTTAGGATAGACATGGGGAAAGCCACTGCTTGCCCTGGATCGGTAGCACGGAATGTTACTACTCTTTGGGGATTCTGCATGGAATGTTGCTACTCTTTAGGGTTCCGGAATCTCGTAACTCTTTGAGATTATGGAATGTTGGTACTGTTTGGGTTTCTGTCAGGTACTTATGACCTGGGTTGGCCACTCTTGGAAACAGGATCCTGGGCCTGATGGACCTTCGGTCTGTCCCAGTATGGCAACGTTTATGTTCTTATTTGAGCCAAGTATAGGACAATTGAGCCATTGTGATATCACTGATGAGGTTGGCTTTTAGGCATTGGTGGAATGATGCATTATGACATCACAATGTGAGCTGTGGAATGTTGCTACTCTTTGGGTTTCTGGCAGGTACTTGTGACAAGGATTGGCCATTGTTGGATACAGAATACTGGACTGACCTAGCATGACTTGTTCTTATGATGCAACAGGGCTGCATAAAGCGTATCAAGCCTGCAGACTTAGTGAGCACCCTCTGTGCAAAATGTACCACTAGAGCCACGTAGGGGGAAATTCTATAAGCGGTGCCTATATAAATACATGCCTAAAGTTAGGTTCCCAACTTAATTTAATAAATTGGCTTTAATTATGAGTTTTAACAAGGTCATAATTGGAAAAATGAATTAGGTGACAGGCACCTGTCTCATGGTGCTTAGTGGCACTTATCTCCAGAGTAGGCGTGTTTAGGAGTGGAGAAGAACTAGGCGCAATTCTCTAAATGACTTGAGCGCCTTTAATGTAGGCTTTTAAAACCCTGGACTACATTACTGGCGCTTAAGTTTTAAGTTAGACGTGATTCTGTAATAGGTGCTTATCTGTTTAGATGCCATTTACAGAGTACAAGCAAGGAGAAATCCTTTGTACAGTTTTGTACATGTAGGTGGAGATAGGCAAAGTTTGGGATTCACACATACACTGAGAAATGAACCTCGATGTGTGTAACCCAGCAGACAGACCCACTTGCGAATACACCTACACCTGAACAGACATAGGCTTACCAGGCGTCCGGGGGTCCAGATGGCTTTTCAAAACCCGGCATTTTGTCCAGGTTTTGAAAAGATCGCGTCAGGAAGGGGCATTCATGCATGCGCGGATGCAATGCAGTGACATCATGATATCACGTCCACGCATGCGTGGATGCCGGCTGGGGGCAGGATGGAAGAGGCCTGACAGAGGCGGAACTGGGCAGTCCTGGGGGCATGACACGGGTCTGGATTTTCCAGAAGGAAAATCTGGTAACCCTAAACGGACATAAATATCCACTAGGTTCCTGCTGCCCTGGGAAGTTTTAGAAGGGAGAGGGTAGTGGATGCCTGGAATGCGCTCCCGAGAGAGGTGGTGGAGAGTAAAACTGTGACGGAGTTCAAAGAAGCGTGGGATGAACACAGAAGATTTAGAATCAGAAAATAATATTAAATATTAAACTAGGCCAGTTACTGGGCAGACTTGCACGGTCTGTGTCTGTGTATGGCCGTTTGGTGGAGGATGGGCAGGGGAGGGCTTCAATGGCTGGGAGGGTGTAGATGGGCTGGAGTAAGTCTTAACAGAGATTTCGTCAGTTGGAACCCAAGCATAGTACCGGGTAAAGCTTTGGATTCTTGCCCAGAAATAGCTAAGAAGAAGAAAAAAAAAAAAAAAAATTTAAATTGAATCAGGTTGGGCAGACTGGATGGACCATTCGGGTCTTTATCTGCCGTCATCTACTATTTTACTATGTTACTTTCCCTTTCTCAAACTGATCCTTGCTAGATAAATTTCAATCGCATCCACTTTATTCTCTCTCTGTCTCTCAAATACAATGGGCTGATTTCCATTCCTATGGACATCTTATAATATTAAACAGTTTATTCAGAATTTCAGCCCGTTATCCAGTTAAGTGGTGCTGATGTAATCTAAAGAGAAAGTCAAATGATCAGACAGGAATAAGGTTTCCCTGTAACTTTATACCTGCTATATGTACAGTGTCATGTACCGTAAATGGATTATCTGTTTAGCAGACAACCATTATCATTTAAACATGTGAAGCAGCATTTTTAGAAAGGACATAGAAACTGGATGTCTCAAGTTCCACAAGGGGAGGGGAGACGTGGCCCAGTGGCTAGAGCTGCTGATCCAGCACCCTGAGGCTATGAACACAATCCAGCCTGCTCCCTGTGATCCTGGGCAAGCCACACAACCCTCCATTGGTTCAGGCACCACAGTTAGACGGTCAGCCTGCCAGGACAGATAGGGGAAATACTTCAGAGTACCTGATTACTATTCAGTGTATTGTAATCCACTTTGGTGAATCCCATAGGAGGGGCTAAAGGTATTTCAACCAGAGTCTTAGGTCCCTCCCAGTGCATCGAAGAGAGCCCTGTGGGAGGAGCCTTAGGTATCTGGGCCAGAGTCTTAGGCCCCTCCCCAATGTATCTCATAATGGACTGGGAAAAGGAAGATCTGCCATTTTGAAGACATAGCTTTGCCAGCAGGAGGGAGTGGGCATCCCTCTTGCCAGATTTCTACAGGGTACGGGGGGGGGGAGGTTTGTGGGGGGTGTACTAGAGCTGGGGTGGGGGGTTCTGACCCCCAGACCACCAGACCACCAGGTCCTTCTCTTGGGGACTTGGTGGGGAGGTGGGAGAGGTTGGAAGGGGGGGTCCTTGGTGTTGGGGGAGGGGTTGTGGGGGAATCTAAGTTTTGGGCAGTCAGGGGTATGGGAGTGGTTCGGGTGGCCAAGGCAGAAAGGACTTGGCATATCTGCTGCTGATTTTTTGTAAGTTGTTGAGAGGGGGCCATCGTTGAGGGGGGGGGGCGGGCATATGTGTGGGGGTCCAGGTGGCCAAGGCAGGAGGGAGTGGGTATCCCTCCTGCCTTTTTTTTCAGGGGCTATTGTTGAGGGGTGGCTGTCGTCAGGGGAGGGACATCATATATCTAGATTTCCAAAAAGCCTTTGACAAGGTGCCCCATGAACGTCTACTACGGAAACTGAAGAACTATGGGGTGGAAGGAGATGTACATAGATGGATCAGAAACTGGTTGGAAGGTAGAAAGCATAGGGTAGGAGTGAAAGGCCACTACTCGGACTGGAGGAGAATCACAAGTGGTGTACCGCAGGGCTCGGTGCTCGGGCCGCTGCTATTTAATATATTCATAAATGATCTAGAAACAGGCACAAAGTGTGAGATAATAAAATTTGCAGATGACACCAAACTATTTAGTGGTGCTCGGACTATAGAGGACTGCGAAGAATTGCAAAGGGACTTGAACAAGCTAGGGGATTGGGCGACGAGGTGGCAGATGAAGTTCAACGTTGAGAAATGTAAAGTATTACATATGGGAAGCAGAAACTTGAGGTACAACTATATGATGGGAGGGATATTATTGAATGAGAGTACACAGGAAAGGGACTTGGGGATAATTTTGGACACAACAATGAAGCCGATGGCACAGTGCGCAGCGGCCGCTAAGAGAGCAAATAGAATGCTTGGTATAATCAAGAAGGGTATTGCGACCAGAACGAAAGAAGTTATTCTCCCGTTGTATCGGGCGATGGTGCGTCTGCATCTGGAGTACTGCGTCCAATTTTGGTCGCCATACCTTAAGAAGGATATGGCGTTACTCGAGAGGGTCCAGAGGAGAGCGACACGTCTGATAAAAGGTATGGAAAACCTTTCATACGCTGAGAGATTGGAAAAATTGGGTCTCTTTTCTCTGGAGAAGAGGAGACTTAGAGGGGATATGATAGAAACTTACAAGATCATGAAGGGCATAGAGAAAGTAGAGAGAGACAGATTCTTCAAACTTTCAAAAAATAAAAGAACAAGAGGGCACTCAGAAAAGTTGAAAGGGGACAGATTCAAAACGAATGCTAGGAAGTTCTTCTTTACCCAACGTGTGGTGGACACCTGGAATGCGCTTCCAGAGGACGTAATAGGGCAGAGTACGGTAATGGGGTTTAAGAAAGGATTGGACAATTACCTACTGGAAAAGGGGATAGAGGGGTATAGATAGAGGATTACTGCACAGGTCGTGGACCTGTTGGGCCGCCGCGAGAGCGGACTGCTGGGCACGATGGACCTCAGGTCTGACCCAGCAGAGGCATTGCTTATATTCTTATGTTCTTAAATGGGGACAGGTATTGTGCATGTGTAAGAGACACACATCTGTGACATAAAAAAAAAAAAAAGATAAAAAAGTCTTCCTGCCCCGAAGAGCTGAGTGGCAAGAGGCTGCTTCAGGGCTTCCCCTGCTGGGTCTGTGCATGTGTGAAAGCCACTTTTTCAATGACTGATGGGATGGGATTATGATTGACCTCCGCAAAACTAATTTGCATGCATAGTCAGTTGAACATCGATCATCGTTTTAAAATCGGACAATTAATCGGCCCACAGTGACCCACATGGTGTGAATGATGATTGTTACTGCATCTGGGCTCCAGTTTGGAAAGAAGAAGTGACTTGCCAGAGTCACAAGGAGGTGCAGTGGGAATTGATCCCGGTCTCCCTGCACTATTAATTACTCACTATGGAGAGTATCACCTTAACACAGACCCACCTGGAGTGAAGGATTGACTTTGTCGAGTTGGGGTTTCCAACTCGTCAGAGTGGGCTCAGTTGCAGATGAAGTGGACCACACGGATTTCTCTTCCACCTTAGAAAAGGCTGAAAACACAAAGACAATAACACATAGAGGTCATTTTGCGTATATACATACAAAACGTAATGTGCTTGCAAAAATGACTCTTTTCAAATTGCACCCAAGAAAAAGTAGCAGACAGCCGTCTAGCATGTCCACCTGGACATTCCTTGGTGGGCAGTTTGAAAACAGCAGGGGCTGAGTTGCAACATATTCTATGCATGTTGTATGTGTCCATGCATAGAACATGTATGCAATGGAGCTGTGAGAAGCTTGTTCTATAAAGATATACTCTATAGGCTTTTATGACGTAGGCACATTTTATAGGCTTCCTGTTTTTGAATTTGCCCAAAGCTATTTCCATGCGTAAGTCAACATCTTATGTATGGAAACAACATATTATAACATGTCCCTGAGTTTATGGGACAGATGGGTAATGCCATTCAGTGAAACCTTGGTTTACGAGCATAATTCGTTCCAAAAACATGCATGTAATCCCAAAAAACTCGTATATCAAAGCAAATTTCTCCATAAGAAATAATGGAAACTCAGACAATTCGTTCCACAACCCCAAAACTTTAATGCAAAATACTATACGTACTTATATTGCAAGACCTCTCTCATTTAGAACAGTCACTACAATCCTGCAGTGTCAGAGAGAAGAGCCATCGTCTCAGTTGTGATGTGTATATACTGTATGTAACCTATGAACTTTAATGTTCTTACTTCTTCTATTCTGTATGCATGGATTTAATGACTTTATATTGTGACTATTTCTCTGATTGTCCAGCACTTCTTGTTGTAAACTGCCTCGAACTATTATGGCTTTGGCAGTATATAAGAATAAAATTACAGTGGTGCCTCGCATAACGGACGCCTCGCACAGCGAACGCTGCGCACAACGAACTTTATGTCTTGATTCGTACAACGAACTTCGTTTCACACAACGAAGTCGCCCGAGCTGCATCCTTCCGCGCAGGCACTGCGCTTAACTGCCCTCTCTCCGCCTGGCTCCCTCTTGCCCCCCCGACTCCCCGACACGATCGGGGCAAGAGGGAGCCCAAGCCCTCTTGCCCCCCCCGACTCCCCGACACGATCGGGGCAAGAGGGAGCCCAAGCCCTCTTGCCCCCCCGACTCCCCGACACGATCGGGGCAAGAGGGAGCTCAAGCCCTCTTGCCCCCCCGACTCCCCGACACGATCGGGGCAAGAGGGAGCCCAAGCCCTCTTGCCCCCCCGACTCCCCGACACGATCGGGCCAGGAGGGAGCCCAAGTCCTCCTGGCCACGGCGACCCCCTAACCCCACCCTGCACTACATTACGGGCAGGAGGGATCCCAGGCCCTCCTGCCCTCGACGCAAACCCCCCCTCCCCCCAACGACCGCCCCCCCCAAGAACCTCCGACCGCCCCCCAGCCGACCCGCGACCCCCCTGGCCGACCCCCACGACACCCCCAACCCCCTTCCCCGTACCTTTCTGTAGTTGGCCGGACAGACAGGAGCCAAACCCGCCTGTCCGGCAGGCAGCCAACGACGGAATGAGGCCGGATTGGCCCATCCGTCCCAAAGCTCCGCCTACTGGTGGGGCCTAAGGCGCCTGGGCCAATCAGAATAGGCCCGGGAGCCTTAGGTCCCTCCTGGGGGCGGGGCCTGAGGCACATGGGCCCAACCCGACCATGTGCCTCAGGCCCTGCCCCCAGGAGGGACCTAAGGCTCCCGGGCCTATTCTGATTGGCCCAGGCGCCTTAGGCCCCACCAGTAGGCGGAGCTTTGGGACGGATGGGCCAATCCGGCCTCATTCCGTCGTTGGCTGCCTGCCGGACAGGCGGGTTTGGCTCCCGTCTGTCCGGCCAACTACAGAAAGGTACGGGGAAGGGGGTTGGGGGTGTCGTGGGGGTCGGCCAGGGGGGTCGCGGGTCGGCTGGGGGGGCGGTCGGAGGTTCTTGGGGGGGGCGGTCGTTGGGGGGAGGGGGGGTTTGCGTCGAGGGCAGGAGGGCCTGGGATCCCTCCTGCCCGTAATGTAGTGCAGGGTGGGGTTAGGGGGTCGCCGTGGCCAGGAGGACTTGGGCTCCCTCCTGGCCCGATATTGTCGGGGAGTTGGGGAATCGGCGGGGCAAGAGGGCTTGGGCTCCCTCTTGCCCCGATCGTGTCGGGGAGTCGGGGGGGCAAGAGGGCTTGGGCTCCCTCTTGCCCCGATCGTGTCGGGGAGTCGGGGGGGCAAGAGGGCTTGGGCTCCCTCTTGCCCCGATCGTGTCGGGGAGTCGGGGGGGGGGGCAAGAGGGCTTGGGCTCCCTCTTGCCCCGATCGTGTCGGGGAGTCGGGGGGGCAAGAGGGCTTGGGCTCCCTCTTGCCCCGATTGTGTCGGGGAGTCGGGGGGCAAGAGGGCTTGGGCTCCCTCTTGCCCCGATCGTGTCGGGGGTGCCAGGGACCACACGGAGTCACCCACCGTACCACCCGATTCGGGTAAGCGCAGGTATCGGTGGGTGGCTTATTTGCGGGGGGGTGCCTTATTTTACATTTTTTTCTAAAAAGGGGGGGCTGTCTTATTTGATGGCCCTGCCTTATCATCGGGGAAACACGGTAGAAAAAAAAAAAAAATGAACAGTTAAGTCCCAGTTTTTGCCGCTGAGACTCTGCCCTCTCTCACTGTAAAATTAGACTCTACTTAGTCTGTCTTTAAATTTAAAAAATGTGTGTTGTTTTAAAAAACAATTATGTTTTTAGATGTATCTAAATAAAAATAATAACCAAAAATTTATATTTTTTTATGTCATCTTAGCATATTTTATGCTGCAGAACGAATTATTTTTTTTTACATGTATTCTTATGGGAAAACGCGTTTCACATAACGAACGTTTCGCATAACAAACTTGCTCCTGGAACCAATTAAGTTCGTTGTGTGAGGCACCACTGTATTATTATTATTAAGTCAAAATTTAATAAAATGTTTTGCTTGTCTTGCAAAACACTTGCAAGGTTTTACTGTATTTTTTACCTGTGATGAGTGCAGATGTTTCTGGAGGATAGAATTGGGGTGGGGTTTTAACTCATGTAAAAACTTGTTCCCAAAACGTGTGCGCATGCCAAATAGCAAGTGTCATTTTCAATGTAGCAATTTTTGCAGGAAAAGGATGTCCAAACTTTCCTTTGAAATGTGACGCAACTTTGCATGTACTGGCTGCTCAAATGATGCACAAACAAAGGCCCAGATTCTATAAATGAGGCCTAAAATTAGGTGCCTAGATGGGCACTCCTAGCTGATCGAGACACCTCATTAACAAAAGAAAGGGGGGACGACCCAGTTACTCCACAGTAAAGAGAGTCCAGAGAATGATGTCCTTCATGCTACTTTATTGGTGTAAATCCACATATGTTGCAATGTGACAGGACCCAACACGGTCCATGTTTCGGTGGACACGCCTTCTTCAGGGGTCCAGGTTCATGTAAATACACAAAACCACTCCTATGGAGAACAAACTTGAAAAACACTCCGCTGGAGCAGTTTTTCTCTGCTTCTTCATCCACATTTGTTTATTTACATGAACCTGGACCTCTGAGGAAGGCATGTCTGACGAAACACAGACCGTGTTGGGTCCTGTCACGCTGCAATATATGTGGATTTACACATTTAGGCCCAGATTCTGCAAAGTGCGTCCCGATTTTAGGCAGCTGTAGGTGTCCTACAGCTGTCTAATCAACCAATCAGGATGCACGTTTAAAAAAAAAATGCTCCCCAGGCAGCCGTCTATATTGAAGGTGCCTCCGGGAGCCTAGGGAGGCCTGCAAGACCACCTAAGCTCGCCTAAGGCTAGGCGTTAGCCTTAGGCTAACCTAGGTGGACCTACACATCTCCCTAGTAGAGTGGGAGACACTTACAATGTAGGCTTATCAGGTCCACCCATCCCCGATAAGCCTAAGCCCTGATTGGCTTATCAGATCCACCCATCCCCACCCATCCCCAATAAGCCTAAGGCCTGATTGGCCCAGCCTGGGCCAATCAGGCCTTAGGCTTATCAGGGATGGACCAGAAAGGGGCAGGCCCGCCTCATTTCAATGAGGCGGGCCTGCCAGGCCAGATAGTAGGAAGACCCAGCCGGCCAATGATTAAAAGTTAGTGGATGGAGGTCTGGAGGGGGGGGCGTCCTCCGGCAGGAGGGGATTGGGCACCCTCCTGCTGGCTTTTGGGGGGGCATTGGGGATGTCTTCTGGCAGGAGGGGTTGGGCACCCTCCTGCTGCCGATCATCGGGGGGTGGGGGGGGAAAACAGGCAGCCGCAGCCACTTTACCTATCATGGCAAGGAGATCCCTTGCCGCGATAAGTGTAGAGGCGCATCTACACTAACCCGGTTCTGTAATCAGCATCTGTAACATGGACGTCGGTTACAGAATCGGGTTTATTGTAGGCCTGATTCTGTATAGGACGCCCCTCCCAGGGTCTCCCATTTATAGAATCAGACCCTAAGTGAGCAACGGTGATCTTGGAACAATGCATCAAAGTTTCCTATAAAAGGTAGAAAAGTCAACTTACGTTTAAATGAACTGACTTTCCAATAAAAATCCGTCTTTAACAAACTGCAAGAGAAGACACCAGTAAGACACAACAGAGACTCTCCATAGATTTGCTCCCATCAACAACCTTTTTCATGTGAACTTTCCTTTTTCCTGTTCTGTGTAGTGACTGTTTGTATCAAGTCTGTCTGACTAAACCCTCTTTTACGAACGCATAGTGCGGGTTTTAGTGCCGGTAGCAGGAATTCTATGAGCATTGGAGCAGTTACTACCGCTGCCGGCGCTAAAACTCGCGTTCGTAAAAGAGGGGGTAAATCTTTTGACTGGAAATTTCCTCTTGTCAATGTTTCTCCGCCAAATTCAAAATGAAAGATCAAAATCCACCCCTCTTCTCACCTAAAAATGCCAGATATAATTCCACGATCTCCAGGTCACCCGCTCTTCATACTGTACGTTGCACTGAGCTTAAATGGGTAACTTTGGGTAGTGAAGCCCTAAGAATGCTCTTGAGTGGACTCTGATATTGCCATCAGGTAAATCACAACTTAAGCAGGAAAAGTTCACAAAGCCCAGCACGAGAAAAATAGACAGAACACCAGTCCATCAAATACCTCTGAAAAATATGAGATTCATGAAAACAGAGCAACGAAAATAAAAGCTAAATTGAAATTGCCGAACGGTGAAATTATCAGTTTGTGCACTGCATTCGATCTTGTCAGCTAGGCTTTTAAAATATGGCCTAGCCCACGGGGAATATGGTTTTCTTTCATCTAATACCGAGCGTCGTCGTAGAAAGGGTCGTACAAATCAGACTTGAGATGTCCAATTCAAGTTCTGCGAATATTTTAGAATAGGATCAGTCGACGTTCTAAACAAGTGCCGGTTATGTGTGACGAGAGAATCTAATGTGTGACGTATCAATGGCTTCAGCAATCAATAAACCCATAAAACATTCCATCCAGAAAATCCCATCTATATCAAAACGAATGAATTGTTTCTCACACACACTTGTTGTTACAACTTTCAAATAGCCCTTACCCCTGGGCAAAATACTCTTTTACCTCTGGGGATGGCTTTGGAAATCGCTCTCTACTGTATATATTTCTGTAGTTTTAAGCTTAATAACTCTATCTTTCTACACATAACCACCGTATCAGTTCTGTTTCATGGATCTCGCGTTCCAATTGGATAAAATGGACCTTTTTTGTGTCTACTGAAAATTCCAGAAAATATAACTCATTACATAAAAAGCCCCCCTCCCCCCCCACCGCCTCAGCCTACCTTTCGGCATCCCCTGCTTGCCTGGCTCTCCTCTTGCAACAGTAAACAGTGAGGATGATGGCGAGCATCAGTAAGAAGAGGAAGGCCAGCGCTCCAAACAGGATCCCAAAGAAAGCCCCGAGGTTTATGGAGAGGTCCTGGCAGCGATCCCCAAAGGGTATATACATGGAAAATGCCACACAGCTGTAAAGAGGACATTGGGCATGTTACCGAGATTATACACCTAAATATACATCACTGTATAAACGTACGGAAGAGAAGAATTTAGAAGCTTCACAATACCATACTGGAAGTGGCACAGCGCGGGTGAGAGGCAACCGGGGCGGAGGTTACCCTCCCCCATCTCCGCTCCTCTCTGTCACATACCCTACCCTTCCTCCGTCCCTCTAGTTGTTCACCACCGCAAGTAACAACTTCAGTGTGCCCCTCGTGACCCCAGCGGCTCTCCCTCTGACATCACTTCCTATGCAAGGCACCCGGAAGTGACATCAGCAGGAGAGCTGACGCGGTCACAAGGAATACGTTGAAGTTATTGCTCAGGCAGTGAACAGCTAGAGGTAAGGGGGAAGGGAAGGGGGGCACGTATGTGGCGAGGGGAGGAGTGGGAAGAGGCGGGGGTGGGGACAGAGAGGTGCTAGTGCCCCCACCCACATGGCGCCTAGGGCAGACCTCACCCCTCTCCACCCCCCCTTACTATGACACTTCGTCTGATGCACCACAGCAATCCTGGCACCTGGCACCCCAATCAAGAGCTAACGTTCAACAGATTCCTGCAATTCTTTTTATTTATTTAATCATTTATATACCACTTATATCCTAAGTGATTTACATTCAGGTACTTTATCATATTTCCCTTCTGTCCCGGCGGGCTCAAACTCTATCTAGTGTACCTGTGGCAATGAGGGGATTAAGTGACTTGCCCAGGGTCACAAGGAGCAGCCAGGGATTTGAACCCATAACCTCAGGGTGCTGAGGCTGTAGATCTAACCACTGTGCCACATACTCCCCTACAGCAGAAAGCAGAGCAAGGACCCTCTTCCATGAGAAGAAGCACAGCTGCTCCCAGGACAGACGCCAGTTATTTCTCACCTAGATTTCTCAGAACAAGTAACCACACAACCTTAGTGAAGACTAATGTGAAAACCAAAAGGGAGGAGAGTGCTAGCCCAAGAAAAGAAAAGAGTTTGGGTGAGCTGATAGCAGCCGTGTCTTATGGAAAGATTAGAAAAGAAAACTTTCTCCTTGAAATGGAAATGTCAGCTTTCAGGACTACAAAAGGTCTCGGAGCTGGCAAGAGTCCAATTTTAATGCTTTACTGGAAGTCAATATTCTAAAGTTGAGGAATTAACAATGCAAAAAATCACTCCATTAAGTTAAAGCCACAAAAAGCCTATTGAAATGCACTGATCAGAAGTCTACCCACATGGTTGGCAAAAAACTTTTGCAAGTGGTATGTATAAACAAAACAGAGAGTGTTTAAATCAAAAAGACTAGCCGATAGGGATAAAAATGTGCTGCTGGAGTCACTGTGTAGCAAAAGACACACGGCACACAATCGAGCCAACGCCACTGCTTCAGGGCCTACACAAATTCCCAGCTATCTGCGCGAAGATCCAAACTTCTGCATATCACCAAGATTGGATCTTCACACAGAGAGCTGGGAATTTGTGTAGGCCCTGAAGCAGTGGCGTTGGCTCGATTGTGTGCCGTGTGTCAGTGTCTTTTGCTACACAGTGACTCCAGCAGCACATTTTTATCCCTATCGGCTAGTCTTTTTGATTTAAACACTCTCTGTTTTGTTTACATGCACCACTTGCAAAAGTTTTTTGCCAACACCTCTCCAATAAACTGAGGCTTTTTCTTTCGCTGATCAGTGCATTTCAATAGGCTTTTTCTGGCTTCAATGGAGTGTTTTTGTACATTGTCCTTACTGGAAGTCAAGACGGTTTCCAAGATGTTGTCAGAGGAGATTCTGAACCATTCTGCTATATTTTCACCGTAGAAACTCTCAGAAAAGTGGATTTGCATTACCTGCAGACTGGTCCAGCCTTGGTGTGACTGCACACGCCACCATTTTGGCAGTAGTTTGCGCAAAGGGATTCGCACACGAAACTAGTGGTGTTCAGCACATATCCTCTGTATCCAATGCTGTCGCATGTGAAATAGTCCTTCAGCTTGTCCACAGGTACTGCAAAAGAGAAAGCTGCCTCGGTTAGTTTTCCATGCAAAGAGTCGCATGCCATCCTCCTAATGCTATAACAGGCACCTGAGTAAACAAGCTCATAATTGAAAGAAATCAAATTTAATTGGGAAATAAATCTTCTTAGGTGCGATTCCAGGAAAGATAGGCACGTATCATATGTCGCCTACCAGAGCCTAACTCCAAAATAAGCGTGTTTAGGGCTGGAGAAAGATTAGGTGTGATTCCCCTAAGCACTTAGGTGCCTATAATGGAGGCCTTTAAAACCCTGGCCTAAGTTTTTAAGTTAGGCACGATTCTGTAATGGGCGCCTAAGTGCGACTGACATACAATAGGTGCCTACCTTTTTTGGGCGTGAATTACAGAATCTGGTCCTTAGCTGCTAAATGTAAGCGCCATTTATGGACTAAGATTGTAGAATGCTAAAGTTACCCGCGTGAGTGGAACATTCACAGAAATAAGTGCTAGGCCTGTGCGCAGTGGTATTATATATCTCCAGATTCTATAAACGATGCCCAAAATTTGCACACGATCCTGAGATCTGTGTGCTAAGAAATTAGACAACCAGCAATTAGCAATCAATAATTAGCTGTTAACAAGCAATTACTGACGTTAATTGAAACTAATTTGGATTTGCACGTGGATCTGTCTGTGCGTTATTCTATGAAGACCCGTGCCCAAATTCTCTCACATGCAACCCTTAAGGGGCGGATCAGAGGCGTTCACAAAAGATATACGCAGTGCCTAAGCGCTCTTCTATACCTCCTCACATAGCTCCAAGAATGCATAGTTTGTACATGACTATCTACATGGGCAGAGTCTGACTAGATCATGGGGGGGGGGGGGGGGTACAAATTTACATACATGTGTAATGTTTAGAATATATAAGTTACATATATATCTCTGGAACATAGGCGTGCACCCATGCCAGCGCTATGCTTGGCATAAATGCTTGTGCCCAAACACATATGAACATATATATACCGGTAATGCTAATATTCTACTTTCCTGTATAGACCAATCAGCTGCCCACTGGATGTATGTGTGTAAGTGCACAATTACACAATTACCCCTGCCATAGGTCTGAAGGACACAGCAACTCTGAACCAGTGGCATAGTAAGGGGAGGTGTGGGGGAGGGGTAGTCTGCCCCAGGTGCCAGTAGCTGTCCTCCTCTCTGTCCCCTCTTCCCCCCACTATCACTCGCCCGCACGGAGTCAGGTCAAAAGCACGCCGGGACAAAAACGTGCACAGACAATTGAACTTAGCGCGGAGGTGCGCGCCAAAAAAAATTACTGTTTTTAGGGGCTCTGATGGGGGGGTGTGGGGGGGAACCCCCCCACTTTACTTAATACAGATCGCGCCGCGTTGTGGGGGCTTTGTGGGGGGTTTGGGGGGTTGTAACCCCCCCCCCCATTTTACTGAAAATTTCACTTTTTCCCTGTTTTTCGGGAAAAAGTTAAGTTTCCAGTAAAATGTGGGGGGTTACAACCCCCCAAACCCCCCACAACGCCGCCACGATCTGTATTAAGTAAAGTGGGGGGGCTCCCCAACAAAACCCCCCGTCGGAGACCCTAAAAACAGTAATTTTCTTTGGCGCGCGCCTCCGTCTTGCGCTCAGTTGTCGGCATGCGCCTTTGTCTTCCGCGATTATGTCTATGAACCCGCCTGCACCCCTTCCCTTCTCTTTAACATTCTTGGTGCGAGCAGCAACCCAATCTGCTGCTCGCACCAGCGTGGGCTGTTCCTCTGATGTCACTTCCTGGACCCGCATCTAGGAAGTGATGTCAGAGGAAGAGCCAATGCTGGCGCAAGCAGCAGGCTGGGATTGATGCTCGCACCAGGAACATTATTGAGGTGTGGAGGAAGGGAAGGGGCACACACATGCGGCAGGAGGGGTAGGGGAGCGGAGAAGAGGGCGGGGGAGGGGCTCCGAACTATTCTAAAGTAGCTCATAAGTTAAATTCCTGCCAACTGGAATTTGGTGTGTCTTCATTGAAATGGAGGTTAGAGAATGTCGGGGTTTCTGGGTAGTGCACAAGAGAGGAAGAAGGTGAACTTACACAGGACAACGTCTTCTACTTTTAAGAGCTTCAGGTTCACAGTTGGCATTGACCTTGAAAATCTTTCAGCCTTGAAAGCCTGTTTGACCGCAGGAATCAAGCGCTCATTCAGGAATGTAATCACGGTGATGTTTCCACTGTAGTTAAATTCGGATATTAGGCTTCCTCCAGTGGCACTGTTGATATTACAGAGAGAAAGGGGGGAAAGGATTAAACAAAAAAGAATGCACTTTGGTCACAAGTATCCAATTCAAAATAAAATGTAAAAAAACGTAGCCATTTAGAGCAAATGCTGAGCGGGCCCAGCTTAAGGGGGAAAAAAGAGCCAGGTAGCCAAATCTATCAAGCTTGACATCCAGATTGCTCACTTCTTCCTACCCTATGGTCATTTATTTGGTAAAAGGTCATCATTTCTACCCTCTGACCAGACTGCTCTTCTCCCACTACCCCTCCTTCCCAATTCTGCTGCTGCCAAAAACACTTTAACCATTTCCTTGTGGCCACCTCCTTCCATCTGTGCAAGAGATCCTCTCACCCCTTCCTTTGTGTCCAAAAAATGATTGAGTAGGGGCTTGAGACTCCCCCCCCACCTCATGTGATCCCATTCAGACTTGATGGGGTGAATCAGAAGAGTGGGCAGACTTGATGGGCTGTAGCCCTTTTCTGCCGTCATCTTTCTATGTTTCTATGTTTCTATTAGCACCACTAAAACCTCTGAGGTGACGTAACTTTATCCAATGCCATCACACGTGTAAGAGTCCTTCAACTTGTCCACAGGCACTGCCGAGAGGGAAGCTGCTTTGGTAGTTCTCCATGCAAAGAGTTACATGTCTTCCTCCTAATGCCATAACCTAAGTTTCTAAGCACCATTGTTAGGCGTGTGCACAGTAGTATTTTATCATTTTAACATGTAACTCACATATTCCCAGATTCTATCAATAGCACTCAAATTTCCAGGAGAAAAGAGAGAAGTGGAGTATGTTCCAACCAAAGGCTCCAAAAGCCTGAAAAAGTTGAGCATCTCACAGCATGTCAGAACAACATCTGGGTAGCATGTATGTATTCAGTGTGCACTGCCTCCTGTGAGTTAGGGAAGGCTCTCATTGGCAGTGTGTGTTAAGTGCCACGTGTGGGATAGGGATGGCTCTCATTGGCACTGGGCTGTTGTGCCGTGTGTGTTAAGTGCCACGTGTGGGATAGGGGAAGGCTCTCATGGTCACTGGGCTGATGTGCAGTGTGTGTTAAGTGCCACGTGCGGGATAGAGAAGGCTCTCATTGGCACTGGGCTGTTGCGCTGTGTGTGTTAAGTGCCACGTGCGGGATAGAGAAGGCTCTCATTGGCACTGGGCTGTTGCGCCGTGTGTGTTAAGTGCCACGTGTGGGATACGGAAGGCTCTCATTGGCACTGGGCTGATGTGCAGTGTGTGTTAAGTGCCACGTGCGGGATACGGAAGGCTCTCATTGGCACTGGGCTGTTGCGCCGTGTGTGTTAAGTGCCACGTGTGGGATAGAGAAGGCTCTCATTGGCACTGGGCTGTTGCGCCGTGTGTGTTAAGTGCCACGTGTGGGATACGGAAGGCTCTCATTGGCACTGGGCTGTTGCGCCGTGTGTGTTAAGTGCCACGTGTGGGATAGAGAAGGCTCTCATTGGCACTGGGCTGTTGCGCAGTGTGTGTTAAGTGCCACGTGTGGGATACGGAAGGCTCTCATTGGCACTGGGCTGTTGCACCGTGTGTGTTAAGTGCCACGTGTGGGATAGAGAAGGCTCTCATTGGCACTGGGCTGATGTGCAGTGTGTGTTAAGTGCCACGTGCGGGATACGGAAGGCTCTCATTGGCACTGGGCTGTTGCGCCGTGTGTGTTAAGTGCCACGTGTGAGATAGAGAAGGCTCTCATTGGCACTGGGCTGTTGCGCCGTGTGTGTTAAGTGCCACGTGTGGGATACGGAAGGCTCTCATTGGCACTGGGCTGTTGCGCCGTGTGTGTTAAGTGCCACGTGTGGGATAGAGAAGGCTCTCATTGGCACTGGGCTGTTGCGCAGTGTGTGTTAAGTGCCACGTGTGGGATACGGAAGGCTCTCATTGGCACTGGGCTGTTGCACCGTGTGTGTTAAGTGCCACGTGTGGGATAGAGAAGGCTCTCATTGGCACTGGGCTGTTGCGCCGTGTGTGTTAAGTGCCACGTGTGGGATAGGGAAGGCACATTGGCACTGGACTGTTGCGCCGTGTGTGTTAAGTGCCACGTGTGGGATACGGAAGGCTCTCATTGGCACTGGGCTGTTGATGCTCTGCAATCCTCTTGGGTTTCCTCTAGGCCACCAGATCAAGAAAGAGGAAGAGCCTTGTTTGTGGTCTGCCCACACCAGCTCCTCCTGTGTGCCTGAGTACTCACTTCACAGTGATGTTGCTGTTGGTCTGAAAAGCCTTCACTGGCAGTCTCTGCATGGTCAAAGCGACCTGAAAACAAAGGAGAATCGGGTTTTACACTGGAGTAACAGGACACAGTGGAGTAGAGAGACTGCTCTGAAAAAGCCGGGTTGTACCACACCAATGTAATTACAGGAAGAGGCCCCTAGAGGGCTCCTAATTGGAGCCTTCCAGTGTAACTGGGTGTATAAGTGTACAACATACTGTTTACGCACAAGAGCTGATATACAGCGCATCTCACACCTGGATTCCAGGAAAACATGTGCAACTTATAGTATTCTATCTGCATAAGTGTGTGCCCTGCCCATAGAAATACCCAACTACAGACGACATACCACTGATGGAGTGGCGTGCGGTGAGGGATTTCAGGGAATTCAGGGCTCTTGGGTTGGGGATTCACTGAACCCCCCTGAAAGTACTGATCTGATGATATGCATGGCCAGATTTCAGGCATTTATGTAAACATGGGCATGTGCACACATGCATGGTGGTATTCTGGGCATTTGCATATGCATTTGCCAGGTTTATGTAATACTAGTGTTTTAGCCCGTTACATTCGTTACAGTAATGGGTGCTAGAATAGCCCCTCCTATACCTTGACCCTGACTCTGACCCCACTCATGCCCCGCCTCTATCATGCCCGGATCCTGCCTCCCACTGATCCCAGTCCCACCACCTCACCTTTCACCATTTCCTTTGTACCCTTTTGGCCCTCCTGATAGGGGCTTTACTTACCCGAGGCGGCGGCAGCACTCCTGACGTACCAACCTTTCCTCCCTCAGTGCCCCAAAGCAGCAGTGGTCCTACCATTTCCATCTCTCCCTTTCCCCCTTTCACACCTCTACCATCTCTCTCTGACCCTGTTTCACCCCTTTTGCCATCTTTCCCTTTCCTGTCCCCCTCTGTCCTTCCCCAAGACCATCTCTCTCTCCTGCCCCCTCCACACTCCCTGAAGTCTATCTCTCCCTATCCCCTACCATCTCTCCTGGTCCCCCTAGTAGCCCCTCTGTCCTTCTCATCCATCTGTCTCTGTCTCTCTCTCCTCACCTCCTGCCTCTGCGGAGCTCTCGCAGCTCCTCCTCGTCCTCCTCCAGCCAGGCTTCAGCCATCTGCCGCCACGGCCTTCAGCCGCCGCGGCCGACATCCGCCTCAGGGGATTCTCATGCATACGCACTCCTACCTGCGGTGCCCTACAGCGTACAGAAAATGGGAGCACGCGGGTGGAAGTGCGCATGCGCGCTTAGGGCTTTATTATATTAGATAGATGTGATTTATTGATTCATTTTTCTATCCTGTTCTCCCAGGGGAGCTCAGAACGGTTTACATGAATTTATTCAGGTACTGGTGGGCTCACAATCTATCTAATGGAGATTAAGTGACAAGGAGCAGCGTGAGCTCAAACCCACAACTCCAAGGTGCTGAGGCTGTAGCTTTAAGCACTGCCCCACTCGCTCTCCTTCTTTAGGGAATGATCCCTTTTATGCTAGATTTGACTGTTTTATTCCATTTTAGGTCAAATCCAAACTTCTTTGGCTTGTTTATAAATCCTTTCACTCTCTTTCCTCTGTAGTCCCCTCCTCCTGCTCATCTTCCGTGTCTGCCCCCCGCTGGAATCCACATGACAATTTGTGTTTGTCTCTGTTTGGGACTTCTCCGTCTTCCATCCTAGTAACGCTCAGCTCATGACAGGCCTCAAATCTCTCTTCTTTTGAATACGGACAGTAATAAGCAGTGGGGCCAGATCTTTATACCTCTTGATTCTCTTCTCCTTTTAAGATTCTGTTTGCTGTATCTCTCTGCCTTTTTGTAAGACTCTATACGCTCTTTGTGAGATTCTATATGCATTTTTTGTAAATGTCTATATACTGTATCCAGGACTTCTACATATTGTAACTCGCTGACTGTCCAGCTCTCTTCAGTGTGAACTGCCTAGAAGTCTCACGACTATGGCGGTATAGAAGAATAAAGTTATGATTATTATTACTACTGAAACGGAAAACTATCGTCTTCTCACGAAGCCACTAAGGAAACTGTAGCTCATTTTCTTCTCCGCTTCCCCTTCCCTCTCACCCTTTACTCTATTACTTTATGCAACAGCTTTAATTTTATTCCGCGAAGGTGGTATAGACGGTATCCAGAAACTAAAGTAACCTAAATGAAACTTACTGATGAATTTACATCTTCCATTTTGACAGTCTGATTCCCCGTTGAGTTAAAAAGTAATTGAATGGTCCTTCTTGGGATATCTAAGAAAGGAAATATGAACCCATGAATACTGTTATAAGAATAAGGTTAACAAGTTCACCGTCTGAATTAATTAAACTATATACTGTAAAATAATGTGCTTAGGTGAGCTGCAGGGGGGGTCTCGCATCTGCTGAGAGGTGCCCTGGCCTGGCCTAACCCGGCCCCACTTGGCTGATTTTACTGATAAACTGGGACCAGAAAAGAAATTAAAGATTTTGTCTTCTACAGATGACATGCAGGGATCAGCTCATTATTATTATTATTTAGAAAGCACCACAGAAATAAAAAAACAATGAACAGGAGGAAAGGAATTGGGGGAATGCAGGTCCCTGCCCTGAATTTCCCCATGTGATAGTGGCTCAGGACTAGAGAGCTGCACGGGAACGGGGATGACGGGAATCCCGCGGGACCTGCGGGGATCCCGCGGGTTCCCCCTTTGGGTCACGGGGATCCCGTGGGGACACCCCCTAGGGTCACGGGGATCCCGTGGGGACGCCCCCTACGGTCACGGGGATCCTGTCGGGACGCCTCCGAGGGTCGCGGGGTTCCTGCGGGGTTGGATCGCAGTGCACTCGAGCCGCAAGGGTAGTCTCCTCCTCCTTACCTGCCCTGCCGCAGCACACAGCCAAACGGAAATCTTCCCGATGTCAGCGCTGACGTCGGAGGGAGGGCTTAAGCAAAGCCCTCCCTTCCTCCGACGTCAGCGCTGACATCAGGAAGACTTCCGGTCGGCTGTGTGCGGCAGGGCAGGTAGGGAGAAGGCAATGACGAACGAAAGAGGGGGGAGGGGGCGGTCCGCCCCGGAGAATGTGCACAGCCGGTCAGGTCCCCCGATCGACCGACAACAGGCCCGGCCGACAAATCTCCCTGCCCTGTAGCCGCGAATCTAAATTACCTCTTACAGCAGCTTCACTACTCCAGCTGCTGTAAGAAGGTAATTTAGATTCGCGGCTACAGGACAGGGAGATTTGTCCGACCGGGCCTGTTCTGTTGTCGGTCGGGTGCGAAAGCGCCACAAAGGGAGGGAGGAAAGGTGGAGTGGAGAAGAAAAGACGCTTAAGGGGGGAGAAGGCCGCTGAAAGTACTGGGGAAGACAAAGGGGTGGAGAAGAACGCTGAAAGGACATGGGGTAAACGGGAGGAGGGGGGGGGAAGGACCCTGAAAGCACTGGGGAAGACAAAGGGGTGGAGAATGCCACTGAAAGGACATGGAGAAAACAGGGGTGGAGAAGGCCGCTGAAAGGACATGGGGAAGACAGAGGGGGGAGAAGGCCGCTGAAAGGACATGGGGAAGACAGAGGGGGGAGAAGAACGCTGAAAAGACATGGGGAAGGCAGAGGGGGAAGAAGGATGCTGCCTGACAGGACATGGGGAAGATGGTGGGGGAGAAGGACACTGAAAGGAAATGGGGAAGAGGGAATGGGAAGAAGACGCTGGCAGGGAAGAAGGCAGAGGTGCCAGACTATGGGGGGAGCGGAGGGAAAAAGATGGGTGCCAGACCAATTTGGGAGGGGGGAGAAAGGGAGAGGCACAGTAACAGAGCAAATGGAAGACACAGAGAGAAGAGAGGCAGTGGATGGAAGGAATTGAATGAGAACATGAAGAAAGCAGAAACCAGGCAATAAAGGTAGGAAAAAAATTCTTTTTTTTTTTTTTTTTGCTTAAGGATAAAGTAGTATATTAGTTGTGTTGATAAAAATTTATAAACATTAGAGGCTCTGGTAGAAACCCGTTTACAAAGTATGTATTCTTCCCAATTAATATTTCCAAATTAATAAAGTCTTTTTGCTTATTTTTAAATGGGTTTCTACCAGAGCCTTTAATTCAGTAGCATAATTAAATGAAATAACTATTTCTGTAGTTTATAGGGACGGGCGGGGACGTAGGGGATTCCTCGTGGGAACATAGGGGATTCCTCGCGGGGACGGGCGGGGACGGAGGGGATTCCTCGTGGGGACGGGTGGGGACGGAGGGATTCCTCACGGGGACGGGTGGGAGTCCTCACGGGGACGGGTGGGACTTTTGCGGGGACGGGTGGGGACGGGTGGGATTTCTGTCCCCGCGCAACTCTCTACTCAGGACAGAGTGAGTGCTGGCAGGGGCATGTGGAGGGCTGGGTAGGGTTACCAGATTTTACTTTAGTAAAAACCGGACCCCATGCCCATCCTTGCTCCGTTATGCCCCAATCCTGCCTTAGCCCTGCCCCCCTGCTGCCTGCTCTCGTCGGGATGCCCTCCTGCCCAAAGCGATTTTGAGGAAGCTCTTCAAAACCCGGAGAAAGTGCTGGGGTTGGAAAAGCCATCCAGATCGCTGGACATGTCCTTGAAAACGAGGACATGTCCGGGGAAATCCCCTACACATAGGATACCAGCTGTAAGCATGGCTGAACAACTCAACTCTCAAGCAGGAGCAAAAAAGGGGAGCTGAACGTGTGAGTAGTCCATGCCAAATAAACAGTGGGGGTCAGGACGTACCATGTAAGAGCTGTGGCATGAAGCTATTCCCAGCCAGCTCACATGTCTTATCTTTGAAAGGTTCAGGGCATTGACAGATGAGTTCACAGGCTTCTGTTAGGCTGCAGTTCCCGCCATTGCTGCAGTAAGTTGGTGAACAGGTCATCCCAGCACAAGACGGTGCAGGAGTTGTTCTGCTTCCTACAAAGATATTACACAAACAGAACGATTAGAGGGACCAGAACCATAGATTCCTGATCTCCAGTCCCAGCTCTGGCTATTCATAGATCATTTCTATAGCGCTGAAAGGCGTATGCGTCGCTGTACATTTAATATTCAATAAATGGTCCCTGTTCAGAAGAGCTTACAATCTACTTTGGACAGACAGACAGACAGGACGTCTCACGGTTGGGGAGTTTCTGGTAGAAGGAACGTTACAATGGGTAAAGGTATCTGACAAGAACACAGAACAGAAACACAAAAGCCAAGTGGAAGAAAGCCGGAAGCCGGAGCATCGCTTGATGCAAATGTACCCAAGGGCTCCTGTTGCTGTCCTGCCCCACCCACTTCTATGAAGTCAGCAAGCCAATGCATGGGGTGCAAATTGGCACCCTGCCTTCTTTGGCACCGTGTGTGGCTGCACTGGCTGTACATAGCAGGCGAAAGAACCACACAGAGTCCAGCAGGATTCAGGCCCCAGGAGCAAAGCAGAGCTAAGGAAGTGGGACTAGACAATGGACCTTCAACTCACATACCAAGGAACAGACAATGAAATGTCGTAAAGTGGTTTATTAATATCCAAAAAGAACAGTCCAAACCCAACACAGTACTGTGTTTCAGCATGAAAAACACGCCTGCATCAGAGGTACTGAGAATTTGAATCCTGTTCACAAAGAGGTGATGCTTTACAAGTGTATATGCACAAAACAATTCAACACGTGAGCGTCTAAAAACAACTGGCAAACAAAAAAAAAAAAGACGATCACGTGTCGAGTTGTATTGTGCATATACACTGAAATCCCCCGGGAGTGTTGGAACAGCGCTGAGTGCAGTTATGCAGATTGAATGCACATTCATCCACATCTGTACAAAATCAGACATAATTGTGTTATCCATGCTATAAGGGGCTTATTTTCCACTCTTTAACTGCTTGGACTTTGCAGGATCTTTATTTTTTCCAATTACCATTTTTTTCTTGTATTTATTCATTCAATTTTCTATCCTGTTCTCCCAGGGGAGTTCAGAATGGTTCACATTAATTTATTCAGGTATTTAAGCATTTTTCCCTGTCTGTCCATCTAATGTACCTGGGGCAATGGGGGGATTAAGTGACTTGCCCAGGGTCACAAGGAGCAGCATGGGATTGAACCCACCACCTCAGGGTGCTGAGGCTGGAGCTTTAACCACTGCACCACTCTAGAAATCATAATGTAGCAAAGTCAGCCAAGTATAGGACAATCAAACCATTGTGACATCACTGCTGAAGTTGTCTCTTATTGGTGGAATGTGGCATTATGACATCACAATACCAGCTCTGCTTATCAGAGGCTGAAACTTCTCACACTATTTAGTCAGTTTTCTATATTGTTCTCCCAGGGAAGCTCAGAATGGTTTACATGAATTTATTCAGGTACTTAAGCATTTTTCCCTGTCTGTCCATCTAATGTACCTGGAGCTAAGGGGGGCTTACAGTAGGTATTTGTCCTGTCTTTTCATTGGTTTGTACAGAATTTGGATTTACCTATGCACTTCTGTTTTGTGCCGTCAAGTTCGTACCCAGGATGACACTCACACTCGTAGCTTCCAGGCAGATTCTTACAGGTTCCATTCCCAGAGCATAGAGAATGAAGACATTCGTTAATGTCTGATGGATGCAAGAGAACAGGGGTTAGTTGGGCTGGCAAGCAATATAATCTATCACAGTCTGAGATGGAAGTGAGGGAGGGGAGGGAAAAAGAAGAGCAACATCAGGATTAGATAACAGCCCACCCAAATACGGCTTTTCAGGCATAATATCTACAATATTTGAAGCCACATTTTCTTTTTAAATGTTGGTTGCAGTGTTTAACTATTTCACATATATCTAGTGCCATTACAGTTTTCAGCCCAACCTACAGACTTCCTAAATTCTGAGCGTTATTTGGCCACTGGAGCTGAAAAGAGCGTTATCTGATTCGTTAAGTGCCAATTTGCAGAAATGAAATTCTCTGTTTTGACATTGTTTCAGATCATCGATGGAACCGTATCCAGCTCATTTTCTTCTTGGTTGGGCTGAGAACTTTTCAACACCCCCTTGTAGAAGGTTCAACGCCAAATATACCTCTCGAATGGCTAGGGCTACCATATAAGTGTGTAGGGGTGCAGGCTGATGCTAATATATGCCCTGTGCACAGGGATTCACAAGGGCAGAGAGGTTTTGCAAAATATGTGCACACACCCAAATCAACACCGTCTTCAGAGCCAGCGTCAGTATTTCTGGGATCTTAGGTTGCCTTTATAAACTGGCATCTCGTTGGTCTTTTCAGCCAGGATAACCGTAATTAAATTGCTCTTATAAAGCCATTTCATGCCACGTGCCAAGCAGAGGTGTTCCCGAGGGGGAAGTAGCGTTTATTCTGATTTAGGGTTGCCAAGGCCAGATGGTCAGTATAAAAGCCTGTTTTGAACTGTTCCTCTTACGGATCGGAGGCAAAGACAGGAAAGCATGGTGCTCTGTGCCCAACCTCCCTCTTCCTTACCTGTACAAGTCTCGCCATCTCCCGTATAGCCTTCTATGCACAGACAGCCATAAGAACCAGCGATGTTGGAGCAGATGCCGTGGGTTTTAGAGCAGTTATTCATTTCGGGGATGGGGCACTCATTAATATCTGCACAAAACAAAGTTCAACGGTTAGCTCCTCCCCTAGACATGGTCATTTTTCCTCTCGGTATTTTCTATTTTGATTGTGGTCTGAATAGAATTAATCTCTGCTCTTAACAGACCCTCCTCGGTCTTGCACTCTTGCAAAGTTTGCAGATACTTTTAATCACAGGTTTTGCACCAAGTGTGTAGGGGTGCATGAGAGTGCTTTCTGTTTAAAAAATGTCTGTGCCTGCATTTGCCATGGACGCCTTCTTCAGATTTATTAATAAAATATTGAGGGAGGAATTTATCAACGTGGGTAACCATTAAGAAGGAACCCCTGTTATTAGTAACTAGATCTCATTACATAAAATGGGACTTATGCTGAAATAGCATGAGTTAGTAGACCAAGTAGATAAGCGCCCTCTGGTATTGTGACGTCATAATGCCTCATTCCACCAATAAGAGCCAACCTCATCAGTGATGTCACAATGGCTCACTTGTATTACATATTTCAATTTCTAGAGACATTGTTTCTTTAAGGGAGAAGTTATCATTATGGGCTATTGGAGATTTTTGTTTATTGTCTATAAATATTTTATATTGTTCATAAATAAAATATTCAGTACCAGGCTGTACTTGGTGGACTCGAGTCATTGAAAGCTGATCGATTTTCTGGGTATGACCAACTGCGTGAAGTTGTATTTCATGTGGTTATCTTAGTTGCTTAAGTACTGATTTAACCAGCTAAGTGCCAATTCCGCCCCTGCAACCACACCCCAAAAACAGGCAGTTGTGGCAGGTGATTTAAATGGCCAGGAGTCACATATGCACATGAATGACTCGAATACTGACATTCATGCACCTATAGGCCAGTTGCTTTCAAAATGACCTCTCATGTGTTTCCAAAATGAATGGATAAAGGGCATAATTCAGAGAAGTCATTTTGAATATTCGTCCTTTAATGTTAATCTTACCTTCACAGGTTCCATTGACTTTTCTGTAACCAGCCTTACAATGACACTCAAAACTGCCCGGTATGTTAGCACAGTCCTCGGCAAAAGGCGAGCAGACATGCTCCGAAGCAGCACACTCGTCTTCGTCTGCGACAGAAAGATCCGGGTTAAGTACAGTCTTTGCATGAGCACAAAATCCTCACTCGCCACAGAGGTTAGAAACATAGAAACATAGAAATTGACGGCAGAAAAGGGCCACAGCCCATCGAGTCTGCCCATACCAATGACCTACTCCCTGACTTTTACTGCCCTATAGATCCCACGTGAATATCCCATTTTCTCTTAAAATCTGATACGCTGTTGGCCTCAATCACCTGCTGGGGCAGCTCGTTCCAATGATCGACCACCCTTTCCTAGTATCACCTTGAAATTTCCCTCCCCTGATTTTCAGCGAGTGTCCTCTGGTTACCGAGGGCCCTGTAAGACTGAAGATATCATCTTTCACCTCTATATGCCCCGTGATATACTTAAAGGTCTCAATCATGTCTCCCCTCTCTCTTCGCTCCTCCAGTGAGTACATCCGCAGTTTTTTTAGCCTTTCTTCATACGTGAGATCCCTGAGCCCCAAGACCATCCTGGTAGCCATTCGCTGGACCGACTCAATTCTCAACACGTCTTTCCGGTAGTGTGGTCTCCAGAATTGAACACAATACTCGAGATGAGGTCTCACCATGGATCTGTACAGTGGCATTATTACTTCAGGTTTTCTGCTGACAAAACCCCTACGGATGCAGCCCATCATTTGTCTTGCCTTGGATGAAGCCTTCTCTACCTGATTGGCAGCCTTCATATCGTCGCTAATGATCACTCCTAAATCACGTTCCATCGTGGTCCTGGACAAGGTTTCACCATTTAGTGTGTAAGTTCTGTGTGGATTTTTTTTGCCAGGTTCATTCCAATGTTCTCGTCACTCACGCTGAACGTGTCTGTCATGCCAGCAAATGTTATTCCCTGGCCGAAAATGCCACGGCCTGGTGGTGGTGGAAGGCTGAGGGGAGGATGGGAGGAATCCCTTGTTACATCTGGCCCAAAGGGTTTTGCTGGTTATGTTTTAAGAAAAGGCCGTGGCTCGAGCAAAACAAAAGAGGAAAGAATTGTGCAAAGATCCGCACCAGACCAGGCCAACGGTTAGATGGTGTCACCAAATGTCCCTCCTGATTACCCCTCCTAGCGCCACCCCAATTTCCAATAGGGACACCTAACTTCAAAGGTTTTACAACTATAACATCCAGACATGTGGCCCAGCCCCAGCCCCACCCCACAAACCTCTTCACCTCGAGCTCAAAGTCGCATTTGGAGGGCCTTCGAGCATGTGCAGGTGTGATACGATGATGTCACATGCATGCACACATGCGTGTGACATCACAGTGCGCAGAAGCCGTCCAGACGCGGCTCAAAACCCAGACAAAGAGCTTCACGCAGATATTTTTGAAAACCAAATGACCACATGTGGTTTTCAAATTGACCTCTGCAATGCTGCTGGAATGTTTCTTTTCAATATACGCTCAAAAGAGTGCACACACTCCCTGGGGGTGGCAATTCATTCCGGAGTCCTTTGGCTTTAGCACACCCTTAACACAGGCTGTTCCACCAGACAATGGCCGAGTCTCTATTTTCTTCATTAATAGCAATGCCCTAAAGCTGCCATGCGTTTTGTATGCTGAAACACGGCCCATGTTGGTTCCATCAATGAAGAACTTCTGGAAATCCCTCGATGCTCTTTTATGAGCCATTAACAAAGTTACCCCCCCAGCCCCTCACCCCCCACTGAATGCACTGCACTGCTCCCGACATCCATAGAGTTCCTATGAGCATCGGAAGCAGCACAGAGCTTTCAGCATGCCAGCCTGCACGCAAAGAGGGGTGGCATTAGCTTGTAGTGCCACCCATTCTCTAGGGAAAGGGCTCCTGTGGTAACCGGTTAGCATGCGGTATCGTATATGCACTAACTGGATAACACTGCAGCTTAGCGAACGGGCTCCTCGCTCTTTCTAAAACGTCGATACATCTTTGAAAACTTCCTCCTCCTTTAGAGTTTTCCCTGCTCTCTTCCTCTTCCTGACGCAAATATAAATGTTCTTTGATGTACAGTTCACCAACCTTGACATGAACCATTCAAAGGTAAATATCCGCTCTTGCATGAACATACGAAGCCCCCGTTGGTATTTTGACAGTTCTCACTTGCACTGCACAAAGAGCTATTCAAGCACTCATTGATATCTAGAGGCAAAAAATAGTCTAGGTTAACTTCTGTGGAAATAATATTTTGCAGGTCTGCGATGCATGACAGATTGACTCAGCTAAGCTATGGGGGGGGGGGGGGGAGTATTTTCAAAGCCATTTCTGCAGTTAGAAGCATGCTTTACTCCTGGAAATAGTCTATTTGAAAACTGTCCGCCCTGTCTGTAGAGAAAAGTATGTCAGTATGGACTTTTAGCCGCATTTAGCAAAAGGCGTGCAGAGGGAGATGGGGTTGCAGCTGGGATTGCAACAATATATACAGTTCAGGTCATATAAAGCAGTGGTTCCCAGGCCAGTCGGGTTTTCGGGATAGCCCTAATGAATATGCATGGAGCAGGTTTGCATGCCTGGCACCTCCATTATATGCAGATGTCTCTCATGCATATTCATTAGGGCTATCCTGAAAACCTGACTGGCCTGGGGGTCCTCCAGGACAGGGTTGGGAACCACTGATTTAAAGAACCTATAGGAAAGGAGGTGCAAGTCTCTGCAGGTACTTTTCATTAGGAATTTTTAGAGTGAAAGTAGGTCCACTGGTACCTTTGATTAAAAAGACCAGTACCTGCAGACTACAGCTAGGTGGCCCTGTGAAAACTATGCTCTGTGTCAAATCAGAGGGCAACTCCAGAAGGTGACAATGAGTAGAAATGATTCTTAAAGTGTCACTTACTGCAGTTTTAGAAGAGATTTAGAAGGAAATTCTCCAAAATTGGCAAGGCATGTGGTAAGGGTATATTCTATAACAGCATCTGGGGGGGGGGGGGTTAATTACTGATATTAATTGGCACTCATTGAAATTTGCGTCTAACTCCCATAGCATGTATTTCAAAATGGGGTGTAGCTATGGGTATATTGGAGCATTCTGAAAAGTTATGCATGGAATTACAGAATAATATCTAAATGCATCTATCTTGAGTGCCAGCATTTGTACCAGGTTTCAGCAGTTCTTCAGAATAAATAATAAATTCTGGAAACCAGTTTTTGACTCCCAGTGGAGGATGACAGGATTCAGGCAGAGATGGGTCATGGAAGAGGATGGGACTTCATATATTTAGACAGGTACGTAGGTGGTACCTGGGGCTTGCCCAGAGTCCGAAGGAGCTGAAGTGGGAGTCAAACTCCCCTATCGAAAAGAAGACTGGTCTATGGTTTATGGCTCATTTGATGAGAGTATGAAATACTTAGCAAAACCCCTGCCTTCACAGTGTGTTCCGTTCCCCCTATATCCACTCCGACACGTGCAGAAGAAGGATCCATTGGTGTTCGTGCAGTCAGCAACAGTAGAGCAGCTGTCCAGCTGTGCACATTCGTCAATATCGGAGCACTTTTCACCCTCATAACCTGAGTCACACCGGCAGGTGAACGAACCGACAGTGTTCAGGCACTTGGAGTTTAGTGGACACACAGGAACATCTGCTTGGCATTCATTAACATCTAAAGAGAAACACAACTGATTGGGAATTACGATGTTTAATCTGCAATACAACGAACTCATGAACAACCTGAATGGCAAGGTGTAGAATTGCTCATGAAAGAGACAGGAGCTTGCAGTCGATTTTCATTTTGGGATTTGGTTGGTTGGTTTAAATGGCCAATTACACTTTTAAAAATTGTGCCTGTTATTTGCCCATTGGCACTTCAGTGGGTGAGTTATATATTCTGAGAGCTCCTGATAAGGGTTTGCATATTACCAGCGTATCAGTCAATGTACATGTATATAACATAGGTGTGAGCTCTGGTGCAAATGCTCACACATAGTTTCAGGAGATACACATGGAGGGTATAGTGTTCTTGTGTGTAAGTGAGCCCCCCCTCCCCCAGTACTCTGCCAGGACTCCCTCCTGAACCCCATATGCTATCAGATATATCTACATCTGTGCACATATACATGCCATATATGACAGTATTCTACCCATTTATGTGCAAATGTCTTGCCCAGCTGTGGGCATCTACTTTATACGTTGTCTCCGGGTTTCCACAGCTGGCATCGAGACCTGAAGACCTGAACCAAGCTGAAATCTATAACTTTATTTTGTTCCCCTTATCTCCTCAAACCACAGCACTTTTCTGAAATCTCAGCCAAATTTATCCAAAGAACTGCCAGGAAGTTTGTTTAAAAGATTTATCCATTTCGTACCAACTACAAAAATACTTTCCAATATCAACTTCAGCCTCTTTGCCTGGTTTTTTATGGGGCCCACAGCACGTCCTTATGTAGCTCATTTCCACATGCTAAAGATATTTTTACCGCCAGGGTCAAATGATAATTTTTCCTATTAATGGCTAATGCTCTCATTAGCGCATGAGCCCCTATCACCATCCGTTGTAAGTGGTAAGCATGTGCTAATTGGGTTAGCACATGACAATTTAGCTGGGCTTTCTGATTTGCGTGTGACACGCCCTCTCTCTATCCCCAGACCTGCCTCAAGGTGGGTATTGTGCACATATCCAAAAATTGCCGCAGGATGCCTTGATGAGCCATTTTTTTCTGTGGAAAGCACACATTCGTGCTGGGGTGTCCGATCTTGACCCTTGCCAGGTCGGGCTTTCAGGATTTCCCTGATGAATATGCATGAGGTCTATTTGCATGCAATGGAAGCAGTGCATGCAAATAGATCGCATGCAAATTCATTGGGGAAATCCTGAAAACCCGACTGGATTGTGGCCCTCGAGGACTGAGATTGGACAACCCTGCAATTAGTGCTTACTGCAGTTTAGTGAAAGGGCCCCTACATAGGACTAATAATAGATGTCACAAAAGTCCAGTTTTGTCTAGGATTAAGATAAGAACTTACTGGGTCAGACCAATGGTCCATCAAGCCCAGTAGTCCGTTCTCACGGTGGCCAATCTAGGACACTTGTGCCTGGCCAAAACCCAAAGAGTAGCAACATTCCAGAATCCCAAAGAGTATCAAGATTCCAAGCAGAATCTCAAAGAATAGCAAGATTCCAGAACCCCAAATAAAACCAACATTCTAAACTAAATCTTAGGTTTGAATACCGCACCATCTCCACAGTCGTAGAGCTCGGCCCGGTTTACAGGAATTGGGATGAGAAAGGAACTCCAAGGAAAGGATGAAGATCGGAGGAAAGAAGAATGTTTAGAGGACTAGGATATCAAAGGAGGAGGGAGTGTTACATTTTGGAGAATAGCCAGGTTTTCGGATGTTTACGGAAAAGTTGGAGAGAACTCAGGTTCCGAAGAGGGGAATCTGTGCTACCGATCTAGATTTTTAGGACTCTAAGTGAACTGGTAAAGAATTTATGGAATAGTTACAAGACATGTGGGTGAATCGCTGTTTTACCTGTGCAGTTTGATGCATTGAAACCAGGAAAGCATTCGCACTGGTAGGAGCCATTCGTGTTAATACACAGAGACGTGTCTGGGCAAACAGTGGAGTTGGTGTTTGCACACTCATTGATATCTGAAAACAGAAGAGCATTAGTAACATAGTAAATGATGGCAGATAAAGACCTGAACGGTCCATCCAGTCTGCCCATAAGTTATTCCCATTAAAAATACATGATTTGATTAACTCGTCTCTTCTTTGATATTTCTGGGCCATAGACTGTAAAGTCTGGTCTTGTCCTAAGTTCCAAACGCTGAACTTGCCGTCCAAGCTCACTCCAGCCTGTCCAACCATGCTGTTTGCAAGATATCAGATAAACTCATAATCCCACCCTTCAATAATTTAAATACCAAAGAACATATTCAAGAGTCTGGAGATCACCTGGTAGGAGCCTAATCAATAAAGGAATAGGGGCGTCTACTTTCCTTTATAGAATATAGGAACAGTGGATCGGTCTTGCCAGCCACAGTAAATGCTCACACCTGATTGTCAGAGATATGCGCATAGCTTACAAGTTACGAGTTTAAGTGGGAGTCCCACCCAGACTCCATCATCTCATACAGATATGCCCTTCTGGCAAATACAGATTATGAAAAATACACCCGTATTGAGACATTAATGCTAAGGTTTAAATTTGGAGCATTTGTCGGTATTCAAAATATTTACTTGTGTATCTGTCAAGTGGCATAGCTAAGAGTGAATGGGCTCCATGCAAACAACTGAAGATGTCCCCTCTCCCTATAATGCTGTTTCTCCCAAGTAGGGACCGGGGGGAGAAGGAAGAATCCCTTAAGAGCTCCAGTAAAGAAATCCTGCAAAAATCAAATGATTCTAGACCTGTCACAGAACTGAAACGCAAGATATCACAGATGCACACTTACCACAGTTGACATATTTACAATTAATAAATTCAGAAACCAAAACTTTGTATTACATTTCCCGTCTGGTCATTTTGGTCCCAGTGTCTCTATTCTACTTTTCTCTTAACTCTCTTTGCAGAGACTCCTGTCTTTTTGACATTTATTTTCGATGTCTATTATCCATTTTTCTTCCTGTCCAGCATCTCCGCTCTGGGCTCCATCCCTGTCCTCCCTCCAGGTTTTGCAACTGTCCTCTCTGTGTCCATATCCTCCCTCCTATATTCAGCATCTGGGTCCTTTTTCCTAAGCTACTTCTGTAGTCTGCTAATCCTCTCTTTGTCACTGTCCCTCCCCATGTCCAACTTCTCCTCCCTTTCTTTCTTTCCTTCCTTCCTTCTACACTCCCACCCCAGTCCAGTCTGTCTCTCTCTTGCACAGTTGATTCAGCATCTCTCCTCTTAGTCTAGTCTCTTTCTTCCCTCCACCAACCCCCCAACCTCCACCAACCCCAGTCCAACATTTCTCCTCCTCACCTTTGCTCCAGGTCTCTCTTTCTCTCTCTCCTTTCCCTCTACTTCCTCCACCACAGGTCTTACATCTCCCTCCTCCTTTGGCACAGGTCTCTCTCTTCTCTTATTCCCCTCTCAGTTTCAGCTTCTCACCCATATCTCTAACCCACCTACCACTGTTGGATTCAGGATGTTAGGTGTAATGGAACTTTGATCTGAACCATTATGGCATTTTTTAATGTTCTTATAAATTCTGTGACTTACTGCAAGCTGTGAAAAGGAGCTTTCTCTGCAGCTTTGAAAGTTTTCAAGAACAAGTTAGAAAGTTCAAATTTATTATCTCAGAATCTCATGTAAAGCTATTCACATGACCCTAGGATGTAGAACTATGCAATAATTCCATCTTCAGATCTTGTTGCATTAACCTCATCAACATGACTTACCAGCACAAAAGAGAGAGGCGTTTCCAGCGTAACCAGCTTTACACTCACAAACGTAGCTTCCTGGATTATTTATACAATTGGTGTTTTCAACACATGGCGAGCTCTCTGAACATTCATCAATATCTAGTAGGGTGGAAACAGCAGAGATTAATGATAAAGATGTCAAATGGTAATTTATAAAGTGTATCAGACGTAAGGGCTACAGAACCACAAGCTATTCTACTGTATCACAAATAGTTTGCAAGGTGGTGGATCATCACAAGGACCACTTCACTCCACCCATGGATCACTCTCGCTCCACCGTGGACCATCCTCGCTCCACCAGGACCACTTCGCTCCACCATGGACCATCCTCACTCCACAAGGACCACTTCGCTCCACCATGGACCATCCTCGCTCTACAAGGATCATCCTCGCTCCACCAGGACCACTTCGCTCCACCGTGGACCATCCTCGCTCCACCAGGACCACTTCGCTCCACCATGGACCATCCTCACTCCACCAGGACCACTTCGCTCCACCATGGACCATCCTCACTCCACAAGGACCACTTCGCTCCACCATGGACCATCCTCGCTCTACAAGGATCATCCTCGCTCCACCAGGACCACTTCGCTCCACCGTGGACCATCCTCGCTCCACCAGGACCTCTTCGCTCCACCGTGGACCATCCTCGCTCCACCAGGACCACTTCGCTCCACCATGGACCATCCTCGCTCTACAAGGATCATCCTCGCTCCACCAGGACCACTTCGCTCCACCATGGACCATCCTCGCTCTACAAGGATCATCCTCGCTCCACCAGGACCACTTCGCTCCACCGTGGACCATCCTCGCTCCACCAGGACCTCTTCGCTCCACCGTGGACCATCCTCGCTCCACCAGGACCACTTCGCTCCACCATGGACCATCCTCACTCCACAAGGACCACTTCGCTCCACCATGGACCATCCTCGCTCTACAAGGATCATCCTCGCTCCACCAGGACCACTTCGCTCCACCGTGGACCATCCTCGCTCCACCAGGACCACTTCGCTCCACCGTGGACCATCCTCGCTCCACCAGGACCACTTCGCTCCACCATGGACCATCCTCGCTCTACAAGGATCATCCTCGCCCCACCAGGACCACTTCGCTCCACCATAGACCATCCTCACTCCACAAGGATCACCCTTACTCCAACCGTTAACCAGCAATAACTATCCAGATACTGCAGAGAAGGTCTGCAATGATTTTAAGTAACTAAACTAAACTAAAACTAAACTAAACCTTAAGTTTATATACCGCATCCTCTCCATAAAGTTAGAGCTCAGCACAGTTTACAGGAACTTTAATATAAGGAAGGAAAAACATGGAGGAGTGTGTGGCGTGGTGGTTGAAGCTACAGCCTCCGCACCCTGGGGTTGTAGGTTCAAATCCCATGCTGCTCCTTGTGACCCTGGGCAAGTCACTTAATCCTCCATAGCCCCAGGTACGTTAGATAAATTGTGAGCCCACCGGGACAGATAGGGAAAATGCTTGAGTACCTGATTGTAAAACCGCTTAGATAACCTTGATAGGCGGTCTATAAAATCCTAATAAACTTGAAATAAGAATTAGTGATTATAAAGAGGGTAGCCAAGTTTTCAGATGCTTTTGGAATAATTGGAAGGAGCCCAGATTCCGCAGCAGGGCACTGTCTAGATAATGCCACTAAATATTAAGGGACAACCCCAGCCAGCACTACTTTTCCAGGTGGCAGCACCAGTTCCCTGGATAAGTAGCTCTGGAAATCAGCTACTTTGTGATTGAAGTAGATACGAGTATATCTGAGATAGGAATGAAACGTCACACTTCTACGGCAGGATCAGTCCAAATTCAATGACAAGAAATGAGTAGGAGACACAAGAATTTACCGTCACAAAGGGAGGAGTTGAGAGAGTTGACCCTGAATCCTGCTTCACAGCTACAGTTGTAACCCTGCAGGGTGTTGAAACAAATCTGTTGACACTCAGATTTGTTTTCATAACATTCATCAATATCTATGGATAAAAAAAATACAAAGCTCTGTTATAGTTCAGTTTTTCAGATAAGGGAATGCACAAGAACAGCTCATCTGAGGAGTCCTTTTACTGAGGTAAATCGGAATTTCTCAGCAAAAAGTATATGGCATAGCCACAGCTGGGTGATAGGTGGGCCCAGGCCCACCCTCATGGAGCTCAGACCAAACTGAGCAGTGGTGTACCTGTGGCTGGTGGGGGGTCCCCAAGCCCACCAGCATTCCAGCATCTCTTCCTCCCTTCCGTGCAGTGTCTCTCAACAACCCTTCCCCCCCCCCCCCCCCCCGGTACCTTTTAAACACTTCAGTTCTTTGTTGTCAGCAAGCACTGGCTCAAACTTGCTGCTTGTTCTGACCTCCAATCCTTCCCTCTGATGTAATCTCATCTACATAGGAAGTTGCATCAGAGGGAAAGGTCTAGAGCAGGAGCAAACAGGATGTATGTGTAGCTACTTGCTGTTGGCATAGAACTGAATTGCTTAAAAGATGCATGGGGAGGAGGGTTTGAGAGGTTAGGAGAGATGTCAAATTGCCTTTGGGGGAGGAGAGGGATAAAAGTCAGGAAGGAGGGAGGTTTATGTGCCCACCCCAAGATTGGGTGTCTGCTACACATAAATCAACACTGTGTCTAGGTCAGGGAAGGGAAATTACACATGCAAATTAAGTTTTCCTATCTACAGCTGTTAATTTCCAGGAACAAAAGTACCTTCAGAGAGACCATGTGGAGAACATAAGAACTGCCATCTCCGGATCAGACCTTCGATCCATCAAGTCCGGCGATCCACACACACAGAGGCCCAGCCATGTATACACCTGGCGTAATTCTAGTCACCCATATCCCTCTATGCCTCTTGTAAGAAGATGTTTGCTTTTAAATCCAGGAATGGTGGATTCCATAATAACCTCCTCTGGGAGAGCATTCCAGGTGTCCACCACTCGCTGTGTGAAGCAGAACTTCCTGATATTTGTCCTGGACTTGTCCCCCCCTCAGCTTCAGTCCATGTTGTCTTATCCGTGTCACATTGGACATTGTAAATAACTTATTTTCCTGCTCTATTTTGTTGTTGCCTTTCAGTATTTTGAAAGTCTCGATCATATCCCCTCGCAGTCTCCTTTTCTCAAGGGAGAACAATCCCAGTCTCCTAAGTCGTTCCTCATATTCCAAGTTCTCCATACCTTTTACTAGCTTCGTTGCTCGTCTCTGCGTTCTCTCCAGCAGTTTTATATCCTTCTTTAGGTTGGGAGACCAATTGGACACAGTATTCCAAGTGTGGTCTAACCATTGCTCTATAAAGCGGCATTATAACCCTCTCCGATCTACTCGTAATTCCCTTCTTTATCATGCCTAACATTCTATTTGCTTTTTTTGCTGCCGACGTACATTGTGCCGACGGTTTCAGGGTCCTATCTATCAGTACACCCAGGTCCTTTTCTTGTTCGCTCTTATCCAGAATTGCACCTGACATTCTATACGCGTGTTCCTTGTTCTTTCTGCCTAAATGCATTACTTTGCACTTTTCCACATTAAACTCCATCTGCCATTTCTCTAACTGACACAAGTCACTGTGGAGTTCCTCGCTATCCTTCTCTGATCTGATTGCTTTGTGTCTAATAGCTTTGTGTCATCTGCAAACTTGATGATCTCACTGGATGTTCCTTCTTCTAGGTCTTTGATGAAAATATTAAATAAGATGGGCCCAAGTACCGAGCCCTGGGGCACACCGCTAGTCACTTTCTCCCAGTCTGAGAACTTCCCATTTATGCCTACTCTCTTTCTGTTTTCCAGCCATTTGCCTATCCATCTTTGTATATCTCCCTCTATTCCATGGCTTTGTAGTTTCCTGAGAGTCTTTCATGTGGAACCTTGTCGAACGCTTTCTGGAAGTCCAAGTATATTATGTCTACTATCAATTTGTTTGTTCATGGTCTCAAAGAATTGAAGTAAATTCGTCAAACAAGATTTCCCTTTCCTGAAGTCATGTTGACTGGTTCTCATCAGCTCGTGTGTATCCAAGTGCCAGACTATGCTCTCTTTAATCTGTGCTTCAACCATCTTTCCAGGGACAGACGTAAGATCTCTAGGTAGTTGCTCTGTGGCAGTTTTCAAAGAGAAAGCACGCTAGATTCACAAAGCAAAACGATCGGTTTGCAACCCCTTTGCGACCAGATTTCCCTCCTTCCCGATTCACTAACCTCTCCTGCGATCTGCTTTGAATCCATGCATGCAAATGAGGAGAAACGCATGCAAAGTAGACAGGGACACGATTCACTAAAGAAATTTCGGGCTGGCCGATCAACTCAAGAAGCAACTGCTGGGGACCAGTCTGAAATGGCTTTCCGACTCTCCAGCTCCATAGAAGCCCTTCTCTCTGTATGCCCTGCTCTCTGCTGCCCCTAATCTCTCCTGCCTGTTGCCCCAATGCTCTTCTCCAGATCTCTCCTGCCTGCTCGCCCCAAATCACAGCCCTGCTCGTCCCCGGTTTTCTCCTGCCTGCCGCTCTGTATCTCTCCTGCCCTTACCCGCACTGCGAGCCCATGGTTTTAACCCGCGGGTTTAAGCGGGTTAAAACCACGGGCTCGCTGGGCTAAAAAGTTTTTTTTTAAGTTAAAAATTTTTTTTTTAAGTTGCGGCTCGGACGGGTCTAGACACATGCGCAGACCCGTGCCGGCAGATGGAGGTGTTCCTCTGAACACCCCTATCTGCATATTCAACTTTGAAGAATCCATCAGACCTGCCCGGATCGGGAACGAGTCGGTCCTGATTGGGTAGGTTTGTGAATCTAGCCCTTTGAGTTGGTGTAAAGCCCAAAGGTAAAATTTATATCCACAGACTGCAACAATTTGGGCATTTCTGAAAATTGCCTCTGTCTGGCTCATATAACATTTTCAGCCCAGGAAAACTTTTCATATCTTTTTGAAAATGACCTCTTATATAATTCTCACGTTGACGTAATGGCATCTACTTTGCTGGTACACAAGTACAGGCTGGAGTTTGTGCTCAGCTGAGGCAGACTTTGCAAATATGTGCTCTAGAGTTGTCCATAAAAACCTACTGGGAAAACTGCGAACTGAAGTTTTTCCCATGAATTTGAATGAGTTTGATCAGAAAATAATTTTTTAAGACCATCCTGAGGTTCCTCAAAGCCACTGATTACATAAAGCTCCGTTTTTCTTAAAATTTGTTAGTATTTTTGCACTCAGCAATGATACATTGATAAAATGACATTTTATATAAAGTCTGTTTTAAACTAAACTAAACTAAACCCTAGGTTTGTATACCGCGCCATCTCTGCAAGCGTAGAGCTCGGCACGGTTTGGAAAAGAACAATAAATCAGTACAGGAATAACACCACAGGGTCTACAATATGCTTTTTATAATAAGTGGGGTCGGATTCCTTAGAACCCCAATAATACAGTGTTACAATCATAAAAGACTAGGAAAATATTCTCCTCTCATTAAATTTATTTATTTATTTAAAAATTTATATACCGCATACAACTATGTGGTTTCCATATGACATACATAGAATCTTGTTTCCCTCCAATTATCACATACAACACAGGGCTCCTTTTGATTTGTCTGCGCGATTTTGTCTGCGCGCGATTGTCTTGCGCGCTTTTGACCTGTCACCAAGGTGGTTAGCATTTTTAGCGCCCCCACAAAAGTACCACACGCTAAACCGCACGCTACACTTCTAGAATAATGCCAGCTCAATGCTGGCATTAAGGTCTAGAGCGCGGGGCTATTTTGCGTGTTAAGGCCCTAACGCACCTTAGTAAAAGGAGCCCATAGACATATCAAGACAATTCGATCAATTCAGAAGTACAAACAAGCTTTAAATCATGCTTCGATGTCAGAAATAAATTCTAGAAGGCGATTATCAACTGAAATACATCTTAGCATAAGAAGGCATTAGGAAACAATTGAGTTTTCAGCATTTTCTTAAATAATAATAAAAATCTAGCAGTATTTTATTAAATGAACCTTCAATATCAGCACTTTATTGTGGAAAATAACAGGAATCCAACATAGTTTGCTAATAGCTAAACACATACCCTGTGGTGTAGTCATGTACCAGTGGCGTTCCAAATGCTCAAGGATTCAGTGTTGTCTTGAGATAGGATAAAAGAAAGCCTGCGATGCCAAACTGATTCATTGTTCTGTATGATGCAAATGTCTTTTTATCAATGTACTAAGGTGCGTTAGGGCCTTAACACGCAAAATAGCCCCGCGCTCTAGACCTTAATGCCAGCATTGAGAGAGAAAGTAATAGCAAATCTTAAGCAAAACGGAGCTTTATGTAATCAGTGACTTTCAGGGAGCCTAAGATGGGCTTTAAAAATTTTTTTTTAATGATTTTCTAGTCAAGCACAATCAAATTCATGGGGAAAACTTCAATTTGCAAAGTTTTTCCACTTTAGGTGACGCCTAAGTGGAGGTGCCTTCTAAAGCCTAACGACACCTACCTGAAAAGTAGGGTTGGTTAGGGGCAGAGAATAGGCGAAGTTGACATAGGTGTCGCTAGGCTTCTGAGTTAGGCCCTGCTAAATTAGGCCTGGTTTTTGCCTAGCGACACCTAAGCCTACTTAGACACTGCTAGATGGGATTCTATAAACGGTGCCTAGTGGTTGATTGCCAACCGTGCCAAGCAGCATCTATAATGGAAGCGCCACTAGGCACCATTTATAGAAGCAGCCTAAGTGTCTGTATGATGCCCAACGGGCACCTATTGCACTGGTAAATTAGGTACCCGGTTATAAATTTGCCCTCCAGAACTGTTCCAACACATTAAAAACCAGTTTGAAAGAGGTTCAACTGGATCTTGAAAAGGCAAATGAGCCCTGAATTGCAGGGGTGGCAAGAGGTGCTCAGAGCCCTCCACCTTAATACCCAAATCAAAGGCACATCTACAAATGATCATTGTTAGGGTTACCAGATTTTCGGGACCCATGGCCCTGCCCCAGCCCCGCCATGTTTCAGATGAGTCACGCCCCATTCCACCCCCCAACCCCGCCTCCAGCCCTGGTCGCCTCCAGCCCGGTTTATCTGTGTATACAAGTGGTCCTGCATGACAAATCTTACAATGATTAGGGTTCCCAGACGTGCAAATTTCCTTTTCGAGGACATGTCCAGAGGTGTAGACAGCTTTTCAAAACCTGGCACTTTGTTCGGGTTTGGAAAAGCTTTCCAGGCAGCAGTGACATTGGGATGGCATTTGCGCATGCGCTGGCGTGACACGATGACATTGCACGCATGCACGTGACACCACCGCATTGCATCCGTGCATGCGCAAATGACATCCCGATGTCACTGCTGCCTGGAAAGCTTTTCCAAACCGGTGCGGACTAGGCTAAGATGTTTGTAGCCCTTCAAAGAAATGACAGCCCCCTCCCCAGGTAGTTCTGTGTCGTAAAGGAAACCCTGAACATACCAGAGCATTTCATTCCATTTCCGGTAAGACCCGCAGGACAGGGTCCACAAGTTAAGCCCTCTCCGGGAGCAGGATGATCTGTACAGGTTCCGTTATCGTAACAGTTGTTTTGCACACAAGCATCAAAATCCTCTGAACAGTACTGGCCCGACCAAGCCGCTGTGCAGTTACAGCCCGCTACCTGCAAACAGAAATTCCCAGTGTTAGTTAAGAAGCAACCGAAAGGCATAAATGACTGCGATCGAATTCCAAAAGGTGTGGGATGAACACAGAGAATCTCCGCTTAGAAAATGCAAAAGTTAAATGAATGCATGTGTGTTTGATGTGTCGAATGGTGCTTAGGTGGCAACTCTAGCTAGGAAGAAAGAAGGAAAGGGTCGTGGATCTGATACAACGCCTTTCTGCAAGTACAATCAAAATGGCTTACATTAGAGAATGACACGTCTCCATAAGCTCTGCCTTTCTGTCTCAAGTGGGCTCAGAGTCTGAGAAGGGTGAAATGACTTGCCCAGGGTCACAAGAACCACCAGTGGGAATTGAACCCAGTTCCCCAGCCTCTCAGTCCACTGAATTAACCATTAGGCATCTCCTCCATTCCACAGCCTGTGTCCCATTTATGGAAATTTGATTTAGGGTGGGTAGCAGAGGGCTTTTTGATGGGAACTCCAGTCATTTGGAACCTGAAGACACGGCTAACCTCCTACCCTTCTCCAAAGGAACGTGAAAACAATATGTGCTGAGTATTTTTAAATCATTTATGAGTCCTGAACTAATGCATCCCCAATCCCCAAGAAAAGGATACTTATAAACACTGCAAAAGGACTCAGAGAGGCTCCTTGGCACTTAGGTCCTGATTCTCCAAAAGTGCGTCCCGATTTTAGGCAGCTGTAGGCGTCCTACAGCTGTCTAATCAGCCAATCGGGATGCACGTTTTTTTAAAAAAATGCTCCCCAGGCAGACCTGAAGGCGCCTCCGGGAGCCTAGGGAGACCCGCAAGATGCCTAAGCTCGCCTACAGGCCTTAGGCGAACATAGGCGGCCCTTCGCGTCTCCCTAGTAGAGGAAGAGACGCTTAAAATGTAGGCCAGCAAAATGCTGGTCTACATTGTAAGTAGACGCGGCCGCTGTACTGATCGCGGCAAGGGATCTCCCTGCTGCAATAAGTATAGCGGCCGCGGCCGCCTGTCCCATCACCGACAGGAGGATGCCTAACTCCTCCTGTCGGAACCCCGGAACCCCCTCCCCCCCCCAAACTCGTAATCGCCGACAGGAGGATGCCCAACTCCTCCTGTCGGAACCCCGGAACCCCCTCCCCTCCCAAACTCGTAATCGCCAACAGGAGGATGCCCAACTCCTCCTGTCGGAACCCCGGAACCCCCTCCCCCCCCAAACTCGTAATCGCCGACAGGAGGATGCCCAACTCCTCCTGTCGGAACCCCGGAACCCCCTCCCCCCCCAAACTCGTAATCGCCGACAGGAGGATGCCCAACTCCTCCTGCCGGAAAGCCCAACGACCCCCCGCCCCAACTAATCTCCCTCCCCCAACTAACCTTTCAATGTTGGTCGGCTGGACGGGTCTTGCTGCCGTCCAGCTGACGGGCCCGCCTCGTGGAAATGAGATGGGCCCGCCCCTTCCCGACCCATCCCCGCTAAATCTAAGGCCTGATTGGCCCAGGCTGTAGAAGCCTGGACCAATCAGGCCTTAGGCATAGCGGGTCCGCCCATCCCCACTAATCCTAAGGCCTGATTGGCCAAGGTGCCTAGCCTGGGCCAATCAGGTCTTAGGATTAGTGGGGATGGGTCGGGAAGGGGCGGGCCCGTCTCATTTCCACGAGGCGGGCCCGTCGGCTAGACGGCAGCAAGACCCGTCCAGCCGACCAACATTGAAAGGTTAGTTGGGGGAGGGAGATTAGTTGGGGCGGGGGGTTGTTGGGCTTTCCGGCAGGAGGAGTTGGGCATCCTCCTGTCGGCGATTACGAGTTTGGGGGGGAGGGGGTTCCGGGGTTCCGACAGGAGGAGTTGGGCATCCTTCTGTCGGTGATTACGAGTTTGGGGAGGGGGTTCCGGGGTTCCGACAGGAGGAGTTAGGCATCCTCCTGTCGGTGATGGGACAGGCGGCTGCAACCGCGGCTGCTATACATATTGCAGCAGGGAGATCCCTTGCTGCCATAAGTATAGCGGCCGCGTCTAATTTAACCCGATTCTCTAACCGGCGTCTGTACCATGGACACCGGTTACAGAATCGGGGTTTAGTATAGGCCGATTCTGAATAGGACGCCTCTCCCGGGCGTCCTATACAGAATCAGGGCCTCGGTGTCTTGCGGGCCTCGCCTTCAATATAGGCGGCCTGCCTGAGGAGCATTTTTTTTTTTTAAAACATGCATCCCGATTGGCTGATTAGACAGCTGTAGGACGCCTACAGCTGCCTAAAATCGGGACGCACTTTTGGAGAATCAGGGCCTTAGTGCGCTTTAGTAACGAAAAACAACATGCCTTAAGTGCAAAGGGTGAGTCCAGCATGTCCTCTGCAATTGCTGTCTTGAAAGGGATGCACTTAGACAGCAATTATAGAACTGGGCAAAACAAGGGTGTGTGCTAGGAGTGCAATCTATACAGGAATTTAGGAGCCTAGGTCAACACACCTCACATTTAGACATTGGCACTCATGTCACCCATAAAGCTGGTGGAAATGCTAGTGTACACATGTGACAACTGCCTGCGTAACTACACATGCAAGTGGAAGACCCACCCATGCTCCAACCCTCTCTGCAAATGCACGCTATGTAACGTAAGCATCTACGCCATCATTCTAAATATGTTATTGAACTGCTCTTTTGGTGCTTCCTCGTGACAGTGAACCTGCACTAATCGCACAAGTGATAGTGCACAGTATTATACACTAAGGGGTCCTTTTACTAAGGCCCGCTAACCGATGTAGCGTGCGCAAACTGATTTATCAGGCGCTAAATCGGTTTGCGCACCTTAGTAAAAGGACCCCTAAGTGCAGTGTGCAGTTCACGCCCCTTTTCTGTCCCCTAACAGCATGCAGTTAACGTGTGAATCAGTGTGCACTGAAGCCATTGCTTGTACAGTATCACTGTATGTTAATTCACGCCAATTGCATGATATATTAGGAGACAACAGTTAAGTAAAAGGGTCCCAAAGTGGCACCACCTTCCATCTTACTTCTTTGCCAAGTTAACCATTTTATTGCATTTAGTAAAAACCCTTCACAATTTGTCTTTAAAATGCAACAGAAATGGAAAGTGATTAGAAGAGAAGAGATCCGGAATAAATGAAGGGTACTGGGATGTCATACCATAAAGTCTGTGCTGTTTCCAGTGGAAGAAGTTCTGTTGAACAGGCAAGTGGCATTATTGGAGCAGTTACATAGTACTAGTGAAAGAAACAGCTCCTGAGTAACTTTAGAATCATTTGCTCTCACGATGGCACGGAGCGGAGAGGAGCTTGTTGGATTCCAAGTCAATGTTCCATTTCCTAGTTAGGAAAATGAAAACAGAATTGGTCGGGTCAGCAACAATTTTGAGCAGACTAATACTATCAGAAAATGTTCTCCCATTTCTAAACAGCCAGTGTAGTACATCTGAGGGATTATAATGAGCTACATTGGTCCACTTCAATACAATTGCTTTTTGAGCTCTTCCAAAATGGCCACCAGTTTACTGCTCAGCACGGAGGGTTCACTCACAGGTGACTTCTCACGTTGTAAGTTTAGCTCTTGTAATATTTTTGATAACTAAATAAGGAGCCTTCCTCTAATAATTCTTACCTGTTATTCTGATATCACTTGAGTTTGTATCCAGTGAGAAAATAACGATATCATTATTCGGATCAGTCGCCACATACTGAATTGTGACTGGTTCATTAAGTTTTGTGCTAATTAGAGAAGGTCCTGTGATATTTGGGGGGAAGTTCTCTGAGGAAAAATACAACAACAAGGTCTTAGTTTCAGAACTATCGATATTCCCAGAGGAAAAGGCCTGAACAAAATGCAATTCCTTCGAAAGTTAAATTTGGTATTTTAAGTACAAATATCTTAGGCAGAAAAAAAATAGCACCTGCTAGTCTCCTTTCTCAACTCTGTCATTTAACTTCCCTGTTATCTTGTCTCTTCATGAATCCCTCTCCTGCCTACTATAGCACTGAGTTTATGGATTTACATTTAATTATTTGCCTTTTCCAAATTTGTGCTTAAGGGAAGTTCCAGGCAGGTGCACAAGCTGTGTTCTCTATATTGTATCTCAGAACCATCTGCAATTGCCTAATGGTTCTGCAAAGAAAAGATCTATTCTTATAAACCAGTGGTCAATAGCAGGGATGACCTGTGGCTCAGAGCCATGCGGAGGACTTCCTGGGTCAGCTAAGGCAGAAGGGAGGGGACGTCCCAGTCCCCACAGAGAAGCACCTGGACATGTTACACCTTATGAACTCCAGAAGGAAGATCTCGTTGGCACGATGCATGTACTATGGTGAACATTAGCAATAAATTTGAGAGACTGAGATAATTCGCCACAAACGCTGGCTTAGGAGTGAGGTTCATTACTGTCATGTTATACACAAAAAAAGCCCCTGGTGTCTAGATTTGGATCACTGGATTGCATGGTTCTAGTATATGCGCCCCCCCCCCCCCCCCCCGAAATGGCACTGGGAGTTGGGAGGGAATCTAAAACAGGCAAAAAAAAATCTCCAGGTCCCAACCCTGGTTAAAAATGAGCTGGAAAATTCTAGCCCCTCCCCCCCAATAACTTTCATAGAGGTAAAGTGATGCTTTCATTTATTTTAAATTGTGTCATTCCACCCCTCTATAAATTTCACTTAAGAATTCAAAATAGCGAGTGAAATTCAGTTGCAATAAAATCCACTTGGAAACCACCACCCTCCCCCCTTTTACTAAGCCACGAGAAAGGTTTCTACCCTTGCTCGGATCGCTATACGCTCCGATGCTGCTCCAATGCTCAAAGAATTCCTATAAGCGTCAGAGCAGCATCGGAGTATTTAGCACTTAGGGCTCCTTTTATCAAGGCGAGCTACGGGGACATTTCATCATGCGCTAACCCCCGTCGCAGCCTAAGATCCTAACGCTTCGTCAATGGAGGCGTTAGGTACTAGCACGGCAGGCGGTTTAACGCACGGTATTCCACGCGTTAAACCGCTACCGCGCCTTTGTAAAAGGACCCCTTAGTAAAAGGGGGCCAAAGATTTGCCTTTAATAATTCTAATAGAAATATAATATGAAGTTTTATGCAAAACAGAACCTTTCAAAAGTATAATCAAGTATCAAGTTTATTTAAAATATTTGATTTGATCGCAAAATCCAATCCAAATTGTTCATTTTTACAACATCACATCGGGAATTCAAAAGAAACAATCATTCTAGAGCTTTCTGCCTCTAGTTTTGGTGGCATTTGAGAGGATTTTTGCAAAGCAAGTTCACTGGCAATCCTGGGGGGAGGGGGAGAGGGTAGGACAAAAGTTTGGACTAAAAAGCTCACCAGGTATACTTTTAAGATTATGAATGGAGGATTAGCACAACTGTTAGAGCAGGGCAGCAACCAAAGACCATGAAGAAACATGCTAGTGTGCACCCAAAGTCTGTCAAAAAAATGGTTACTTTGCTTTTGTTTTCTGTAACTTGGTTCATGATTGTCCACCGGGGCTGCTCAATTCCGGTTCTCGATATCTACAGGCAGGCCAGGTTTTCAGGAAATCCACAATGAACGTGCATGAGAAAGATTTGCATACCAAGAAGGCAGTGCAGGTAAATCTCTCTCATGCACGTTCATTGTGGATATCCTGAAAACCTGTCCTGCCTGTAGATCTCGAGGACCGGAATTGGCCAGCCCTGGTCCAGACTAACAAAAGGTGCAGTGGACCTACCCATAGAGCTGCTTTGCATTTTAAACGAATCAGAGCTCTCCAGCGTAGCTTCGCCCACAGCGAAATCTCCAGTGCTCAAAATGTCAAAGACGCACTCCTCGTTCCCTCCGCAGCTGTCATTGGCTTTCCTCAGCATTGCGCTGTCCGTGGTCCTGAGCAGCTCATCGTAGAATTTCGGCACAAAACTATTGTTATTGTAAGTGTACCATGATTCACCAGTTGTGGAATTGTATTGGAAGATGCTGTTGTTGGGTGTAGTTTTCCCTGAATTGCAAGAGAGTGTATTAAAACCAGCTACATCAACACTAATTATACAACACTGTTTCCAGAGCTCCTGCGCAGTTCAGCGGAGTTGTAGAACAAACCAGGTAAACTAGGTCTTCTTTAGGGAAAGAGGATCCATCTCCAGCCCGATAGATATCAAGAGTGCGCAGAAGAACTTTTGGATGTTCTAGGTTATCCAGATAATTATCTGGGTTGCTGTACTGATTATTGTCATTTACCCACTGCTCTGCCCACGGACCACCCCTCTGAATGTCCCTTTCACTGGAGTCCCTCTTACCTGGATCAGTACCTTTGAATATTGAGCTGGAGAATGTGGTGCAGTGGTTAAAGCTATAACCTCAGCACCTTGTGGTTGTGGGTTCAAACCCACACTGCTCCTTGTGACCCTGGGTAAGTCACTTAATTCCACCCCCCCACCCCCCACCCCCCATTGCCCCAGGTAAAATAGATGGTGAGCCCACCAGGACAGACAGGGAAAATGTTTGAGTACCTGAATAAATTCATGTAATGCATCCATTCAGAGCTTGCCTGGGAGAACAGTATAGAAAACTGAATAAATACATTATGTATTTAAGAGAAGGGGGTTAAAAGATTTTCTGTGGGATGGGGCCAAAGATTATGCGAATAGCATCAGTACTGAGTACTATCTAGATCGGTGGTTGTCAATCTGTGGGTCGTGACCCTTTCACAGGGGTCACCTAAGACCATCGAAAAACACATATTTCTGATGGTCTTAGGCAGTGTTCTTCAACTGCCGGTACATGGACCGGTGCCGGTTCGCAGGGCCTGCACATCCATTGGGTCCAAGACAGCGTTTTTCAGCCACCAGTCCACAGTGAGATCAATGTGACGTCTTCGGGCCGGCTCTCTGAGTGCTGCAATGCACAAAGCAGTGGGAAAAGGCTCTTATGCACAGCCTGCACCTGAACCGGAAGCCTTCTCTCTGACGTCGCAAAGTCAGAGGGAAGGCTTCCAGATGAAGTGGGAGATACGTGCGAGGAGCTGCTGCCCACAGCTTTGTGCAATGCAGCACTCAGGGAGCCGGCCCAAAGACGCTGCATTGATCGCACAGTGGACCGGCCCAAAGATAACACCAGAGGGCAGGCCAGAAGGCACAGCACATGGAGGGAGAGAGACAACAACGGTAGGGGAAATGCTTTTTTTTAATTTTTTTTTATTTAGTGATTGATTTGTCTGTTCAGGAAGAAATGCATTTATTTCTTTTCCTCTGGGGTTGTACTGCTTGCAGAGTCTTGTATCTTAAGGTTTGTTTGTGAACATTAGTACTTTTAGTTTTTGGTCCTGCATTTGCATGGGGTTATCTGTTTTCTGGTAGGAATGAATGTTGAAAAGCATACAGTGTGCTTTGTGTATTTTAATTTTGTATTTTAATTAACCATTGTGTGTTGTTAATACAATTTTATTGTGTGCATATATGAAAAATGAATGGAAAATATGGTGTTACAATTAGTACTATTATGTGGGCGGGGTCTGGGGTAGAGATTGGGTGGAGATGGTCAGGGTCTGGCCCACGACTTAGCCCAGTCTTCTTCAACTGCCAGTCCACAAAATAATTATTTTATTTCCGCCGGTCCATAGATGTCAAAAGGTTGAAAATCACTGGTCTTAGGAACCGAGACACCGCTCCTCTATCCGTCTCCAGGCGGGTCCGCCCATTAACATTTATTTGTAATTAGAAATAAATATTTCACAATATATAATTACATATTGTTTCTGTGATTAATCACTATGCTTTAATTATGTTCAATTTGTAACAATGAAAATACATCCTGCATATCAGATAAAAGGTATTTTATATATATATATATATATCCATAAAAGGTATTTCCCATGTAGGCAAACTTGGGTCATCCCTCCCCTTTAGAATCACTGAGATCTGGAATAACCTCACCTCCCCTCTCCGAACCTCAAGCTCCCTCCAACTCTTCCGCAAACACCTAAAAACCTGGCTATTCTCAAAACTGTAACACTTCCCCCCTCTTAGGCCTCTCACCTTCCCCCTTTACACCTAACTCTTTAATCTCTCCACTGTAGTTCCTCTCTCATCTTTCTTCCTGTAAACCGTGCCGAGCTCCGCATTCGTGGAGATGGTGCGGTATATAAACCCGTTTAGTTTAGATATTTACATTACGATTCATAACAGTAGCAAAATTACAGTTATGAAGTAGCAACGAAAATAATTTTATGGTTGGGGGTCACCACAATATGAGGAACTGTATTAAAAGGTCACGGCATTAGGAAGGTTGAGAACCACTGATCTAGATAGTTTTATTCATATTAGGAAGACTAGACAGACAGGGCCAGATTCTACACATAGCACCAAATATTCAATGCCAAAAAATTTCAGCACTCGCTGTTATTCTAAAAAGGGAACTTTGGAGGGGCATCATTAACAAAATAGGTCTGTTTCAGACCTCGGGCGTTAGTTGGCCAAAGTCAGCAGCGTCCAAAGTCCAAATTTATGGTTTAAATTTAAAGAAACTCCAGATTTGAAACAAGGTCGCCTATCGGAGCAGGTCAGCTGTATGGTGATGCGTGAGAGCGAGTGGGCATGTGAGACTTCTCGGAAAGTGGTTAGAGATAGGATTTCAGGGCGACGGGTAGAGTCAAAAGGAGATTCTTTGGGTTGAATTTGGGTTGAAGAGTAGCTCGTTTTAGTGAGTTTGACAGCTGAGAAGCGATTTCAAGTAATTTTAAGAGATTGTAAAGCAATTTCAGGAACATGATTCAAAATACATTTTGGGAAAAAATAAAAGAGTAACTCTCCCACACTTTCTTCCTCTAAACTCATGACAATGTTAGCTTATATTCTGATACAAGAGGAGACCAAAATGAATGAATGAAGCAAGGTAGCATACATGTCATTCCCATTTGAAATATCTGGCTGGCATTGGGCGGGTTTTTTCCATCAGACTCCAGGAGTTCTCCATTTGCTGCCATAAGATCATCCCTTTTATCACCGTTATAGACACCTGGAGAGAAAGGGAAAAGACACAGTGTTTAGTTCCCTGACAAGTGACAACTAAACTAAACTAAACCTTAAATTTGTATACCGCATCATCTCAACATTCGCAGAGCTCGACACGGTTAACAAGAATTAGGGTGGAAAGGAACTCCAGTGGAGGGAAAGATGAAGAGGAAATTTAGAGGACTAGAGTAAACAGAGAGGGAGGAAGAGTCTCCTGAACCACTGAGAGGCAATTAAACACGTCAATGAATTACATTTTATCTTTATGCAGCATCAAAAGCCTCATTTCTGAGAGATTCAGACCGAGTTCTATAAAAATATTGGCTTATACCAGAGGTCTTCAAATTCAGCTCATGATATGATTTTATCCGGCCTGTGGAAGAATTGCACAGAAATGTGCCAGTTGGACTCATTTTCCAACGAGAATCCACAAAAAACCCCCATGAGGTTTCAAATGCATGAATTAAAATTGTGTTTAAAATATATTGATATTCCATATTATCTTAATAGTAATATTATTCACAACTTTATTTAATGCTGAATCGTAATTGTGTACTTTGTGGTATTTCTCTTTACTTGGTCAGCACCAATCAACAGTGTCAATTTGCGGCATTGTAAGTAGCTCTGGCGCTGTGACTAATCTTTAAATTGAATCTGGAAGTTCGTTACTAGTCATTACGGTTAATTGTCCATTAGAATATTTGCAGTGGTGCAGTGAAAATATTAAAATTTGCTGGTAGTGTTCGTCGTCATTGATATACGATAATTTAATCTCACATACTCTCTAAATTTCTGCTTTCGCTAAAACTCATATATCTGGAGTTATTTATCTTTTTTTTTTCTATGGCCCGCTGAAAAGTGCTGAAGTACTCAATGGTGAAAAGTTTGGAGACCCTTGGCTTACACAATTAACAGATTAAAATGATTTTACCCATGAAACATAATCCCTCCAAATTTGCTTTAAAATAGATTAGGGGAGGTGGAAGGTCCCTGTATCTGATTATTTCTGAGCGGGATACTGGAGCAGACTTGGTGGTGAATGAGACCATCATCTTATTAAGTGACTGGTGTTGCTCCTGCCATGATTATATCACCAGACCATCAGTCCTAGGGGGGGAGGATACTTTTTGTGTTTTTATTGTACTGGGATTGAAAGTCATCTAGTTATGATCTTGCTCAATAGTGTATATCAGGGGTAGGCAATTCCGGTCCTCAAGAGCCGGAACCAGGTCAGGTTTTCAGGATATACACAATGAATATGCATAAGATAGATTTGCATCTCAAGGAGGCAGTGCATGCAAATCCATCTCATACATATTCATTGTGGATATCCTGAAAACCTGACCTGGCTCCGGCTCTCGAGGACCAGAATTGCCTACCCCTGGTCTATAAGGTAGACAGCTTCAAGTAAATGCTTTCAATACAACATTTTTGCAGGAATTTAGTCTGTAAATTTGGGATGATAACCTCCTTAGGAATTAGCCTCTTTAAGAAATTATGCTGTCACCTATCACTTTGAGTGTGGCACGACATCAGCCACTAAAAAAGCACTGTGGCTTGTAGTTTCAGTTTTCAGATAGCTACAGTCCATGAGCAGAGGTAAAAGATGGCCTTTCATTATTGAAATTACTATAATCTGGCTCGGATACTGTGGGGCTCATAATCAAAACAGAAAAACATCTAAAAACCAGCCTAAATCGGCACTTGGACGATCTAAAAGACAAGTTGTCCAAGTGCTGATAATCGAATCAGGTTTTAGACGTATTTAAAAACGACCTAGGCCTTCACAGTGCTGCTGAATGACCAAAGCTAGAAGGGGCGTGTCAGGAGGAGTGTCGAGGGCGGGATTTGGGCAGGACGTGGGCCGTCCTAGACTTAGTCGTACTGCATGTATAACTGAAAGTTTTACAACACTGGCTAGACAGAACCTGGAAGTTGTGACTTAGGCCATCTAAAACCAGTCACAAGAAGGTATCCAAAGTTACCAGATAAGCACTGCAGACACAAAGTACAGAACCCCACACACTGCCCAATGATCACTGACCCCCACCCCCTTAAAAATCATAATAACAACTTTATATATCTGCCTCCAGAACATCAGCGTCCTGGCAGCCTGGCATAGGAAAGCCTAGAAGAGCTGCACAGAAGTGGCTTAAGTGGTTTCGGGGGTGGGTTAATGAACCATGGAGAGGAGGACCTAGGCCCATAAGCCACTCTAATCATTGCATTCATGGTGAAACAAGTGCACCCCCAAAAAAACCCTGAAACCCATTTGTACTGCCATATAAGTGGCTCCTGCAGCCGTAAGGGCTATTGGCGTGGTAGATAGGTGGGTCTAGTAGATTCTTGGGGTGTTTTGGGGGGCCCACCATGACCTATAAGGGAGCTATAGTGAGATGTTTATGTGGGACCCTTTTGTGAAGTTTACAGCAGTGCCCTGTAAAGTATCCCACTACTCTGGTGCCATGTCTGGGTGTCCAGTCCATCACTTTTCTGGCCCCTCCCGCGCCCAAAAGGTCTTTTTCTAGGCGTTTTTGACTTGGACAAATTTTTGGTTGAAAATGGGGTATAAAGATGGAAGACTTAGCGGTCTGGACGATCAAATGGCTGGACGATTTAAAAAATATATATATATTGGACATATTTTTCAAAAATGGACCTTTTCCCATGTCTGACTTTTGTCTGACTTTGGGTGACTTGCGACTTAGGCCCTAAACGGGCTTAGACATTTCTTTTGATTATGCCCCTCTGTGGGTTTAGCAGAGAGATGCAGATTGCAAGCTTTATTGACACAACTAAACTTGAGTTCTTTTATTTCAGTTTTGGCTGAAATCAGGTGACTTGGTGGTGTTTCGGTTTTGGCCAGAAGCTTTCAGGCAGTTTTGGTAGCAGTTTCAGTTGGGCCTCCACAACACTTGTCGCTGATCTTTGCTCTGCAGGACCTCCTCTGGATAATCCCAACTGTCCAGCCTTTGTAAGTTTGAAGCTAAATTTAAGGGGACCCCCCAAAAAATCCACACACACACATTGTAGCTTCTTACCCATCAGCCCTTCTGTCTGATTTTGATAAGATGGATTCAAAGAAACAATGAAGTTCAAGGCTCCCACCCTGGCCGAGATGGTCACAGAAATCCCACCATCAAACGAAGCTTGGATTTCATTATTCTCTATTTTCTGCAGCATAACTTTGCCGATGTACGTGGCATTATCTTCATCAAAATAGAACACAAAATGCATAATTGTATGAAAAAAAAACATCCATTAACTATAAATCAACCGCATAAGAAGTGAGATCCTTAAGTGATGCTCAATTTACTAATTTGCTACGATTTCACCCTTTCTTTGTAATGCAGTACATTTTAGGAGGATGTGTTTAGCAGAACATGCGTGCTTAATTATATGCTTTCTGGTGAAGGAATAAGAAAAAAAACATTATTCACGCAATAGAATAAAACAGCATTTTGGAAGAGAAACAGTTAAAAAAAAAAAAAACCATCTTGGACCAAAAAGGTAAGTTAGCAATTCTTTAATCAAGTGGACAGCACGAAGTCAAGGGGCTCTTTACCAAACTGCAGTAAACAGTGGCCTTAGCGTGTCTTTACACGGACCATACCCACGCACTAAGGCCATTTTTGCCACATGAGTAAAATGGCTGCTTTCTGTATTTTTTTCAATTAATTTTCCCAGTAGCACCTGGACATTAACACGTGAAACCAAACAAAACCAAAAACTGAGCAGACAATGTTCAGAATTATCATTTTATTTCTTCAAAAAGACTAAACACACCATCCACATTGGCATGGAACGGACCCATACCAATGTGGACGGTGTTTTTTAGTCTTTTTGAAGAAATAAAACGAAGATTCTGAACATTGTTTGTTTCCACGGTTTTTGTTTGCTTTTGCCTTTGCTTTCTGTGGAAACTTGGGTCTCCTTTTTTGGCTTCTCGTTGATTTGTCTCACCATCAACACGTGAACCCTTACTTCCACCGATTTTGTAGACAATAACAGCCCAATTCTATGAAAGTTGGGCGCACTGTGTACTGTTGGCGGTCTTGCTAGGCATCCTAACTTTTAGGCACCCCATATTGATGCCAGGGTTTCCCCTCTTATACTAAGCTCAATAGCAAGGGCCCATAGGGACTTGCTTCCGCAGCTTAGTATAACTGGCCAAAATTTGGATTTGCATGTGAATCTGACTCCACCCTATTCTATAACCCTGAACACCTAAATCCCACTGCACACAACTCAAAAGGGGGTGTGGCCAGGGGGAGGGACATGGGTGTAATGTAATGTAATGTAATGTAATTTATTTCTTATATACCGCTACATCCGTTAGGTTCTAAGCGGTTTGAAGAAAATATACATTAAGATTATAAATGAGAAGTAAGAAGGTACTTAAAAAATTCCCTTACTGTCCCGAAGGCTCACAATCTAACTAAAGTACCTGGAAATTAATAAAGAAGAGAAAATAAAGATGGTTGAAAAAAGAAAAATTCTATGTGAATTTATAGGATGGAAATTAAACTGACAGTGAAGAACTGTATGAAAAATACATATGGAATTCAGTTAGAGAGGGTAGGTTACAATCTATTTATGGTATTTGTTTAATTGGAAGGTGTTAAGGTGGGTAATTTGGGGGAAGGTTATCTGAAGGTAGGTGAATCTTCTGGAGGTAAAAGAGGAGGGGTTAAGATATTTGGATGAATTTTTTGAAAAGCAGGGTTTTGATTTCTTTTCTGAATGTTTTGAAGTTGTCTGATATTGTCATAAGATTGGCGATGGAATGGTTGATTTTTGCTGCTTGTGTTGCTAGAAGGTTGTCAAACATTTTCTTGCGTTGTGTGCCTTTGAGTGGGGGGAAGGCGAAAGGGTTCGATGTTCTTCTGTGTCTTGAGGTGGAGATTTGGTTTAAGCGGTTATTTAGATAGGAGGGGGAAGAGCCGTGTAATGCTTTGAATATCAGGCAGTAGAATTTGAATTGGATTCGTGCTTGTATGGGTAGCCAGTGAGAGTCTAAGAAGGCAGTTGTTATGTGATCATATTTTTTGAGTGAGTAGATCAATCTGAGGGCGGTGTTTTGTATGGTCTGGAGTTGTTTTATCATAGTGGCTGGACAAGGAAGATATAGGGAGTTGCAATAATCCAGCAGACCTAAGACTAGGGATTGGACGATTAGTCTAAATTGTGCTTGGTCAAAGAATTTTCTGATTTTACGGAGATTTCTCATGGTTAGAGGCACCAAAGTTCCACAAGTTGAGCACTGCCATTTACACCAGCTCAATGCGAGAGCTGAACTTTAGGTATAAGTCTAGGGCTCTAACCCATCTGAGAGCACCATTTTTAGATTATTCCTTAGCGCCAATTTTTGAGCTTCTTTATAAAATTCCACCCCCCCAGGAGATTTATGACTACACTAACCTAAATGCCTGTTTTGTCCCCCCAGACACCCTCAGATTATGGCAGTGAAGAAGGAGAAATTAGGTTCTTACCTGCTAATTTACTTTCTTTTAGCTTCTCCAGACCAGTAGAGGTTAACTTTACGATTGGGTATATATCTAATCATGACCAGCAGGTGGAGACTGAAAACAAAACTTTGGGACAGTATATCCTAGCCCCTCCTCTCTATTTCCCTCAGTCTGCCGAATAGCCAAGCAGAACCAAGAACTGGAAAACAACAGAGAGAAAAAACAATACTCCGAAAGGAGTAACAAATAACATACCCAAAAATGCTGTTGGAAAATGCAGAGGAGAAATTCCCGAAGGAAGAAGGTCCCCACAGCTCGCCAGCTAAGCCAGCCGAGCCACAGCCGCTGTTCTTCAATTCTCCCCGGCCCTAGAAAAATACTAGAACCCGCAGCAAAAACCAAAAACTGCCCGCGCAACAGCCCCAACAACAACAACAACAGACAGGGTGGGGACCTCTACTGGTCTGGAGAAGCTAAAAGAAAGTAAATTAGCAGGTAAGAACCTAATTTCTCCTTCTTTAGCACTCTCCAGACCAGTAGAGGTTAACTTTACGATTGGGACGTACCAAAGCAGTCCCTCTCACGGGCGGGACCCCCGAAGGGCCGATACCAGAACACGCTCACCGAACACCGCGTCCCGACGCGCCTGAACATCTACCCGATAATGCCGAACAAATGAATGCAAGGAGGACCAAACCGCAGCCTTACAAATATCCACCGGAGGCACGAGCGACGACTCAGCCCAAGAAGCCGCCTGACCCCTAGTGGAATGAGCCTTGAGAAACTCCGGAACCGGCTTCTGACTCAGAAGATAAGCGGAAGCAATCATCTCCTTGATCCAACGCGCAATAGTAGCCTTAGAAGCGCCAGCCCCCCGACGAGGACCCGCCAGAAGCACAAAGAGATGATCGGAGCTCCGAAAATCCCGGGTCCGCTGCACATAAGCATGGAGGACCCGACCGACATCCAACTTGCGCAGCTGTCGTTGCTCAGAAGAACCCTCCCGACTACCCAAGACCGGGAGGACCACCGATTGATTGACATGAAAAGGAGAAACTACCTTCGGCAGAAAGGAAGGAACAGGCCGCAAAACAACCCGCTCCTTCGAAAACTCCAGGAAGGGAGCCCTACAAGAGAAAGCCTGTAGCTCAGACACCCGTCTAGCGGAAGTAATGGCCACCAAAAAGACCGACTTCAGCGTAAGGTCCTTCAACGAACAGCCATCCAACGGCTCTAAAGGAGGGCGCACTAGAACAGAGAGAACCAGATTGAGATCCCAAGAGGGAATCGAGGGCCTTATGGGAGGCCTGATCAACTTGGCCGCCCTAAGAAAGCGAATCACATCAGGAATGGCTGACAAACGCTGACCTGTCACCAGCCCCCGAAAAGCCGACAGGGCCGCCAGATGAACCCGAAGAGAAGACCAGGCCAGGCCCCTATCCAGGCCATCCTGCAAAAACTCTAGAATGTTAGGCAGAGAAGCGCGAAAGGAGACCACTCCCCGCGCTCGGCACCATTCCTCAAAAAGACGCCAAACCCGTACATAAGCCCGAGAGGTAGAAAGCCTCCGGGACCCCAAAAGTGTAGAGATCACCTTGTCGGAATATCCCTTCTTACTCAGGCGGCCCCTTTCAAGAGCCAAGCCGTAAGACAAAAGGGAGACGGGTCGAACATGGGAATGGGACCCTGCGTCAGAAGATCGCACTCGAGAGGCAGAGGAAGAGGATCCGCCACCAGATGCCTCACCAGATCCGCATACCACGGACGACGAGGCCAATCCGGAGCCACCAAGACCACCAGCCCCGGATGGCGAACAATGCGAAGCAGTACTCTGCCCACTAATGGCCACGGAGGGAACACATACAACAGCCCCTCCGTTGGCCACGGTTGGACCAGAGCATCCAGACCCTCGGCCAGACCGTCCCTGCGACGACTGAAGAAGCGGGGTACTTTGGCGTTGCCACTTGTAGCCATCAGATCCATCAGGGGCTGCCCCCAAGCACGCACTAGCAACTGAAACGCCTCGGCGCCGAGACACCACTCTCCCGGATCCAAGAAGTGACGACTGAGGAAGTCCGCCTGAACGTTTTCTACCCCGGCAATGTGAGAGGCCGAGAGGTCCAGAAGATGCGACTCCGCCCAAACCATGAGCCGAGCCGCCTCCTGCGCCACCAGAGTGCTCTTGGTGCCCCCCTGACGATTGACATAAGCCACCGCCGTGGCATTGTCCGACAGGACTCTGACCGACTTGCCCAACAAAAGGGAGTGGAAAGCCAACAGCGCTAGCCGGACCGCCCTGGTCTCCAACACGTTGATCGACCAGGAGGCCTCCTCCGTGGACCAGGTTCCCTGAGCTGAGTGACCCAGACACTGGGCCCCCCAACCCAGGAGACTCGCATCCGTAAGGAGCACCGTCCACTGCGGAAGATCCAGACCCACCCCCTGAACTAGGTGAGGGGTCCGGAGCCACCAACGCAGACTGCAGCGCGCCAAGCCTCGCAGGGGAACCGGAACATCCATCCCGTGCCTCTGGGGAGACCACCTCCGGAGCAGAGCATACTGGAGAGGACGCATGTGGGCCCGCGCCCACCTCACCACGTCCAGGGACGCCGCCATCGACCCCAGGACCTGGAGGAACTCTCGCGCCCGAGGACACCGGGACGCCAAAAGCAGGCGAATCTGAGACTGCAATTTGCTCACCCGGGCCTCTGGGAGGAAGACCTTCCCCAAGGAGGTGTCGAACAGCACCCCGAGGTACTCCAGACGCTGAGCCGGAACCAACCGACTCTTGGAAAGGTTGACCACCCAGCCCAGCGACCGGAGAAACTCCACCACCCGAGCCGTAACCCGGGAGCTTTCCTGCAACGACTTGGCCCGAATTAACCAGTCGTCCAGGTAGGGGTGTACCAGGATGCCCTCCGACCGCAAGGCTGCCGCGACGACCACCATCACCTTGGTGAACGTCCGGGGAGCCGTGGCCAGCCCAAAGGGAAGCGCACAGAACTGATAGTGCCGACCCAAGATCGCAAAGCGCAGGAAACGCTGATGAGAGGTCCGAATAGGAACATGCAAGTAGGCCTCCGTCAGATCGAGAGAAGTGAGAAACTCCCCCGGCTGAACCGCCAGAATGACCGACCGCAGCGTTTCCATACGGAAAGAGGGAACCTTGAGAGCCCTGTTGACCCCTTTCAAATCGAGGATGGGCCGAAAAGTCCCCTCCTTCTTGGGCACCACAAAGTAAATGGAGTACCTGCCCGTGCCCCACTCCGGGGGGGGCACTGGAACTACTGCCCTGAGATCTAGCAAGCGCTGAAGGGTCTGGCGAAACGCCAGCGTCTTCCCAGGAGTCTGACACGGAGAAGCGAGGAAAAAATCCGGCAGAGAGCGGGCGAACTCCAGGGCATAACCGTCCCGCACCACCTCCAGGACCCACTGATCGGACGTGATCTCGGCCCATTTGGGAAAAAAGTCGCGCAGCCGGGCCCCCACCGGAACCAAGGGGGGCGCCGGCAAGGCGTCATTGTGCAGGACGGGAAGCGGGGGAACCGGCGGAGGGATTCCCTGCCCCCCGACGGGCCCCCCGAAAGGGCTGCATGCGCTGGAAGAACCGACCCCGGGAAAACCCCGGAGACTGGAAAGAAGCAGCCCCACGCCCAGGGCGATACTTGCGAAATTCCCGCAAACGCCCCCGGGCCGCACCACCCCGAGACGCCGGGCGGGCACGGTCCTCCGGCAAACGGGGAACTTTCGAGTCCGACAGAGTCTGAATCAACTTATCCAAGTCCTCTCCAAATAAAAACGACCCCCGAAAGGGAAATTTAGTAAGCTTAGCTTTGGACGCAGCATCCGCCGCCCAAGCGCGCAGCCACAACACCCGCCTTGCGGCCACGCCAAAAGCCATGGACTTAGCCGAGATCCGCACCAAGTCATACAGAGCATCCGAGAGGAATGAGGCAGCCATCTCAATCTTCGCTACCTCCTGATCCACCAGAGACCAGTCGTCAGACTCTCGATCCAAGACCCGCTCCGCCCACCGAAACACGGCGCGAGCGACCAGTCCCCCACAAATAGCCGCCTGGACCCCAAAGGCAGAGACTTGGAAATTTTGCTTAAGGATGGTCTCCAATTTGCGCTCCTCAGAGTCCCGCAAGGCAGAACCGCCCTCAACAGGCACGGTATGCCGCTTGGAAATAGCCGAGACCACCGCATCCACGACTGGCGAAGCTAACGTAGCCCGATCCCCTTCAGGAATGGGATACAGGCGAGCCATGCTGCGCGCCAGCCGAAACGGCGTCTCCGGCGTTTTCCACTGCTCAAGAATAATATCCCGAATATCCTGATGCATAGGAAAAGAGCGGGAAACGGAACGGATCCCTCGTAACAGAGGGTCCCCCACACGCGGAGTCTCCGGCGGCGCGTCCTCAAAACGCAAAGCCGAAGAAACCTGTTGAATAAGGTCAGGCAGCTCATCTCTCTGAAAAAGGCGCACCACGGACGCCTCGTCACTGGAGAACGGGAAACCCGACAACCCGCCGCCAGCTTCCGTCCCCTCCAGAGGGTCCTGGAATTCCTCAGAAGGGTCCAGGTCCTCCTCCAGACCGACACGTTCCTCCGACCACAAATCCTCGTCCCACGACACCCGCGGACGCTTGGACAAGAGAGGCGGCGGAGGGGACGTCACGTCAGACGAGAGAGGCAAAGCCGCAGGGAGCGCGGAGGAAACCCCACCCCCCGAGACCCCCTGGGCGCAACCGGGACCCCCAGCCGCCTGAAAATAGGCTTTGCATAATGAAAAGAAAAAATCAGGGGAAAAACCCCCCGAGGGTCCCAAGGGACTCCCTGCCACAGCAGGGGACCCAGCAGAAACCTGCCCCTGCTTAGCCAAAACAGGGGGAAGGTCACCTGAGGTGGAAGACAAAATGGAGGGGCCAGACAGAGAAGATGGCGTCTTTCCCGCCAAAACAGCTCCCTCCATAGCCTGCAGCGGCTGAGAGACCTGAATAGTCTCAGCCGCTAAAGCAGGCAAGCTGGCATCAGCTGTCAAAATATCAGCTGAGAGGGAATCCTCTAAAACCCGACCGTCGGCGGCTCGGGGAATCCCTCCGTGGGCGGACGGAGAAGACCGGGCTTCTCCACCGTTCCCTGCCGACTCGCGAGGCACCATCGGCGGGGAGCTCTGGGCGCCTGCAGCCGCTGCCGACGGAGCTCCTCCACCGCACCGGCCTGAACACCGCTTGCACAGGCCGGCCGCGAGTGCCTCGCGTCTGGAGCACAATGAGCACTTTTTCCCTTTAGAAGTGCTCATTGCTCCATACGCGACCTAGCTGTAAAAAAAGTGCCGGTTAGTTGAAAAAATACAGTAAAATACAGTTTTCTTAAAGGGATACAACCCTCCAGACCAGCACTACCTCAGGATTTTTTTTTTTTTTACAGAACAGACTCCACAGGCTCTCGAAGCAATATGCCTTGCTTGACTTAGGGGGCAAGGCTTACTGCTGAGGCTCCTCTAAAAAAATGTGGGGAGGTGGAGGAAGTGGGGGGAGGGACCCCGCTCGTGACCCGCCGGGTTTGACACCCCCGAGGTCGGACGAACCCCCAAACAGAGTCCGTCCAAGCTCCGTCCGGCTAAAAACAGGGACAATAAACCCCTAAACAAATTCCAACAGCCCTACCAAGGGAGATGGGTACAGATCACTCAACACCTGCTGGAGACTGAAAGAAGACTGAGGGAAATAGAGAGGAGGGGCTAGGATATACTGTCCCAAAGTTTTGTTTTCAGTCTCCACCTGCTGGTCATGATTAGATATATACCCAATCGTAAAGTTAACCTCTACTGGTCTGGAGAGTGCTAAAGAACAGGAGTAAACCGCTCTAAATCAAATTGAAAAACCTTTTGATGTGTAACCATCCAATCCTAGAACGCTCAGTCCGTACGTCCTTACTCGAATCATTTCTATAGATGGGATCCCCTATCCTTATGTGTTAACCATTACCGTTTACTTTCCTATAATTTCATGTAGTTCTTACCCCCTCTCTCTCTATTTATGTTGATTTAAGATTTGATCTACCGCTCCTGTGTTTTACTGACCTAAGTGGTTTACAATGTGTCAAACTAAAATGAAATTAGGTACTTGAGAAAAATGACTCGATCTGTCCCGAAGGCTCACACAATTCAGCTAAAGTACCTGATTAAAATTAAAATGTGTAATACATTTCTAAGATCAAAAATCAAAGAAACAGAAATAATGAAAGAAGATAAAAAATTGAAAATAAAATAAAACATATTTAAGAGATAGAAAAGTCTCTGAGGCGGCTTGATAGTAAGTTCAGTCTGCAGAACCAGGTCGACCGGTCGCCACCAAAGAAGCAGGACCAGGAACCACGCCAATGAAGACCACCATGACACCGGTCACCAGACAGGCAAGGCCAGGCGCCGCCGACAGCAGACCCCTGAAGTGAAGTCCAGTTTCCCTTCGATGTGTCCAACAACGCAGCTGCAGGAGTGCAAGTCCGCCGAAGAGAGAGGGCGGACCACAGCAGATCCTCCCACGCTGGCATCAATCCACCTCTGTTCTATTTTATGCAATCCCCTTTTTTTATTACACGCACTTAGAATTTTGATAAGCGGATAAACAAATTTTCAATAAACTTGAACTTGGAACATACCAGTGACATCAAAAGCGTTCCCATCGACTACAACTGCACTTGAATTCTCACCGACAATACTCCATTCAACCTGAAACAACTATCAAAGCACATATATAAACTTTAGTACTGTAATAAAACGTAGTAGTAGTGAAAAAAGCCCTGAAGACTGTAGCACACTATCCCCTCCCCCTTTTACAAAACTGTAGCACCAGCTGTGGCGGTGACAGCTCTGACGTTCATAGCAATTCTATAAGTGTCAGAGCTGTTACCACCGCGTCCAGCGCTAAAAACCACGCTACGGTTTTGTAGAAGGGATAGTTGCACCTGGTGTCCCCGTCACACCTGCTTTACCACCGCCTACGAGAGGAGACAGTGGACAGGGAGCAATTTTTCAGAAGGCAAGATGCGCCTCCAAACGCTGACAGTATACATTGTTTAATGCCTTCGTGGAAAACATTCAACAGCAATTGAATCTGTGGTCATTTGGGCTTTTTTTTTTTTTTTTATTTAAAAAGATGCAGAGTAGTGGCTCATTTTAACTTTTAATCTCTAGTGCTAATTAAGGGGTCCTTTTACAAAGGCGCGGTAGCAGTTTATACCGCGCGTTAAACCGCCTGCCGCATTAGTACCTAACGCCTCCATTGACGAGGCGTTAGGATTTTAGCCTGCCGCGGGGGTTAGCACGTGATGACATGTCCGACGCGCTAACCCCCGTAGTAAGCCTTGATAAAAGGAGCCCTAAATCTGTGGTCATTTCTGGTGATTTTTATTTTTTTCTGTGTTTAGAAGGACGCAGATTAGCGACTTTCAATTTAAATTGTGTTGTCCATCACTACAGACGTTCACCTGATGGTCAAACATCCCAGCTCTGGCACCTGAATTATATCCAGCCACGACAGCAAGCGACACTCGTGTTCGTAACGCTGCCAGACAGTGGGTGGATAACTGAGGAAAGATCCAGAACTCTTAAAGGGCCTCTTTTAAAAAGCCACGGCCCCAATTCCCAGTGCAGCAACTGCGACACGGCCCATTTAATTACTATGGGCTTTATGCGGCTTTGTAAAAGGGGCCATAGTTAATTCCAGTCTAGAAGGGTTAATTTTGTGGCAAGACCTTGTGTTATTGCTAGGTTCCAAAAAAAGAAAGCTGATTACTGAGGCCTTTACCTGTGTCCCATTGTCAATGGCGGCTGCCAAGCCCACAAAGATTGTGGCATAGGACGTCCCATTTCCAGCTCTGGCCGTGCGACCCTGGAGTCTGAATATAACCGTATTGTTCTTATCCTTCACATTTAGCAGAATAAATTCCCCCAGGCCATTGAAGGTGTAGAGGACGTCATCCAATGAATTAATGTGTGGATCTCCAAAAAACATTCCTTTTAAAGTTTGGGATGGGGGAAGGGAAAGGTTAATAATCAATCACAGAAAGGTCGCATACAATGACTTCCGGGCTCCTGTTGTTCATCCACCGACCCTTACTGATCCCTGGTTTACTTTCTGTTCTCCACCACGTTGGGGTTTGTCTGCCTCTTTCAGGCTTTCTTCAATTCTAGTTATTTTCTGCCTTCGGCACCCTATTGAGAGGCTCGTTCACGCATCCATCTTTTGTTTTATCAGAAACTATTTCCCTATGTTATTCCAAATCCTATCGAGTTTCAAACCCAACCTATCACTCCTAATTCTAAAACTTCCTTTCCTCTTAAATGCCTGCCTCTTATGGATTATTTAAAATGAACTTCATTTGAATGTTTTGGTCATCTCTTCCATTCTCATAGTTTGGTCGTCAACCCTCACAACTCATAAAGTGTTACAGCACTGAAGAACCCACCATTACCTGACGTGTGGGCTGCAACACTTTAGTTTACCTATTCGAGGTGGAGAATACCCCCAGCAGAAATCTAATGGTCTCCTGGAATGATACAGTCCACAGAATGAGGAAGAGCCAGAATCTCGGCAACAGGAATTATAGGGGTCAACTTCATTTACTGAAAAATAGAAAATCAAGAACCTTCATTTATTCCTACTAAACAAAAGTATCACCAGTGAAAAATACGAATATGTTCCATAATTCACTGCCTATTGCAGTAACAATGAATTCTTCTTACAATGCATTTTTAATCTATGCTATTTGCTTTTTGACCATAGGAAAGACCACACCTGAAATACTGACCTACCCAACAACTTCACCTTTGGTTTACCTGCAGTATTGGCAGATCTTAGGGCTAGGGTAATCTAAAGCATTTTCCATATTTTTCATGTCTAAAGCATGTTTTACACATTAAAAATGGGTCTTATAAAATTGTGTTGGTGTATATAGGGTTATCAGATTTCCTCATTATAAAAGAGGACATGTGGCCACGCCCTGTTCTACCACTAGTCACACCCTTTCCTGCCCCCAGCCCCGCCTCCACACGCACTTCATATCTTCTTCTTCCCTGAGCTCAGGGCCATGTGTGGAGGGCCTCCAAGCATGAGTGAATGCAACACATGATGTCACATGCATCTATAAGGAGGTGTCAATATTTAGGCACCAAGATCATGTATAAAGGATCGGAATACATAGAAACATAGAAGATGACGGCAGAAAAGGGCTACAGCCCATCAAGTCCGCCCACTCTGCTTACCCACCCCCTGTCTATGCCCTAATGACCCAATTTCCTTATCTTGACCCTCGTAGGGATCCCACATGGGTATCCCATTTATTCTTAAAGTCTGGCACGCTGTCTGCCTCGATCACCTGCACTGGAAGCTTGTTCCAATGATCAACCACTCTCTCTGTGAAGAAATACTTTCTGGTGTCGCCATGAAATTTTCCGCCCCTGAGTTTGAGCGGGTGCCCTCTTGTGGCCGAGGGTCCCTTGAGAAAGAAAATATCATCTTCCACTTCGACACGTCCCGTGAGGTACTTAAATGTTTCGATCATGTCTCCCCTCTCCCTACGTTCCTCAAGAGTGTAGAGCTGCAATTTGTTCAGTCTCTCTTCGTACGAGAGACCCTTGAGCCCCGGTCCGTTGAACCGATTCAATTCTGCACACATCTTTACTGTAATGTGGCCTCCAGAATTGCACACAGTACTCCAGGTGAGGTCTCACCATGGCCCTGTACAATGGCTAGCTGCTAATCCATAGAATGGTGTCTAAAGGCAATGGGGGGTAGTTTGAATGCAAGTGTACGAATGGAAGGTATCTAAGCAGAGCATGAGCAGAGCAAGTAAATTATTAAAATTCTTTCTTTTATAGAATGAGCTCTAAATAGGTACCTTGCGAGTGCTTAAAACTAGACTCCCCTCGATAGAAGATAATTCCATAACAGCCCATTCTATAAAGAGAAACAGGCACAAATGGATGAAACTGCATGTGCATTTGGGTCCTACCACTGGTGTAAACACCCTCGTCTAGATGTAGGACGTTTGGGCATAAACGATGGGATTCTAGACTATAGACTCTCCAGCCAAACTCCACCCATGCGCACGCCCTGCGGCAAAGTATATGCCATCAAATTGAATAAATAAATAAATAATTCATGGTCTGTACTTTTCCACTAATCACTTACATGTCTAAATGTCCTGAACACAGCCAATTATCCCCCCTTTTATTGAGCCGTGGTAAAGGTTTCCACCGCAGCCTGGATCACTAAATTCTCCGATACGGCTCTGACGCTCATAGAATTCCTCCGAGTGTTAGCGCAGTAGAAACCTTTACTGTGGCATAGTAAAAGACGGCCTATGTGCTTTGCTTGTTGGTATCAACCTCAACATATGTGACGAAAATGCAGATCACCATATTCACTAATGAACAATGTAAAATTCCTGACCAGGTGAAATGCTCTGTTATGGGTTAACCCCAGTGTTGATCTCTTACCCTCATAGAACAGAATACTCATTACACGATCTCAAACCTCCCCAAAAGATTTACCTCTATACTGTTCTCTTAGTGGCCCAATGTTGCTCCACAGGTCAAGGGAGGCCCAGGGATTCCATCGGTTAGACCAACGTCTGGCATATCTCCATGGAGTTGGCAGGTATCTCTCCTTCTCTCCATACACCAAGGCTCCGTTCCAGCTGTAGTAACATCTGGTCCCTGCTCCATTCCAGGAGGGTGAGGCGCTCTGCATGCTGATGTAGTTTGCTGGGAAATAGAAACAAAGCTTGGTTGCCTTCTCAATCTTTGAAAATAATCAGTACAAGACGCTTGGAAATCTCAGTCACAGCTCCTCAGCTCCTATACTCAACCGCTTCAAAGGGGAACAGAAAAGCTACCTTTTCAAAGATGCCTTCTCATTATAACCTCAACTTTACTTAATGCCCTTGTCCAATAACAAGGATTCTCTTTTATTTTAGCTAACCCTCCCTAGGTGTTCTTACCTTGAATGCTTTTCTATCCTTTAACGAATGTAGATCCTCACTGCTTACCCTTCATGTTCCAGTATGTCTGGTTAGTTTGGAATTATGTCTATGCAGTTTTCGCATTGTACAGTTTTTATTTCTGATTTCGCCTAGAAATCTTTTAATAAAACTTGAAACCTTGATCTAGTACAGATGAGTTGGCTGTCCACAGTTATGTAGCAGTCCATGCCTTGTAGGATCGTTATAAAGTTGGTTATCTAAGTAGGGTTAATCGATTCCTCCATGGACGTCATCTGGATAATGCCATTGGAAATCGTTATAGACTTCCCGGCGCAATCTGGATAGAGCCAGACAGTCCATGATGGGAGCCTGGGTAGAGCTGGGATTTATCTGAAGACTGACAATATTTAGTGACAGCAGGCCGATAACTTTCCAGTCGCTTAGGACAGGAAAAGGGCTGTTCAAAGTTATCCGGATTCATATTGTGAAATGCTGCTGATCACCATTACTGTATACAAAAAATTGATGGGGTCAGGGCCATGCCCAAATATTTTGGGTGGCACTGAATGGTGAAACATTCCACCCCGTGATCAGGAATTTGCAAGCAACGCTGAACATGGAGTGGAAATATTGCCCTGTTAGGGAAACATTCTGCATCTGAAAAGAGCCCAGCCTTGACTTTAGCCTTCCAGGTATTTCCCCAGGGAACAGACCACCCACCCTGCCCCCATCTATACTGTATACACTTCTCCCTCCATATTCGCTGTAATAGGGGATTAACAGAACCACGAATACAGAAAAAACGCAAATAACTTTATTATATGCTATTTGCTGTTTTCCATTAAAACTCATCGTGAATACGGTGAAACCACGAATAACATGGTGGGAGACCTGGCCTGTTCCTGAAGGAGAGGCAAAACACGGTGAAGAAAGTGCCAGGAATCGGTGATTTCTCTATGCAAGCTGATGCAATTTGGGGGGAGGAGCCAGCAAGCTAAAAACCGTAAATAATCGAAACCGTGAATGCTGAAACCGCGAATACAGAGGGAGAAGTGTATCTGTACTTGCTCCCTGAATGTTCCAATGCATGTTTATTAGGCATTCATAAGTATTATGCTGACATTGTATTATATCTCTAATATTTGAATTTCAGTGTTGTTAAATGTGTCTCATTTTTATACAGTTTCACGCCAGCTCCATTATTAAGTTTCAATGGGCTGATTTTGAGTTATCCTCATTCATTGTATTAATGTTTAGATTTGGTCCTTGTACTATTGTTATGCTGTTAACAAAATTGTAAGCTTTGTGTTGAATTGTACTGCAGCCCTTCCCCCACCCCATTTGCTCCTTCCCCGACCCTTCCTGCCATGTACTCACATGCCCTTCCCTTACCCTGTACCTCGTTAATGTGCAACCCCAACCTGCTGCTTACACCAGCCTCAGCTCTTCCTCTGATGTCACTTCCTAGGTGCGGGTCCAGGATGTGATGTCAGAGGAAGAGCTGACACTGGTATGGGGAAGGGAAGAGGCGCACTTGTGTGGTATTACATAAGAATTGCCGCTGCTGGGTCAGACCAGTGGTCCATCGTTCCCAGAAGTCCGCTCATGCGGCGGCCCTCTGGTTAAAGACCATCACACGAACTCAGACTAGCCCTACCTGCGTACGTTCTAGTTCAGCAGGAACTTGTCTAACTTTGTCTTGAATCCCTGGAGGGTGTTTTCCCCTATAACAGCCTCCAGAAGAGCATTCCAGGTTTCCACCACTCTCTGGGTGAAGAAGAACCATCCCCTTTCAACTTTAGAGAGTGCCCTCTCGTTCTCTCTACCTTGGAGAGGGTGAACAGCCTGTCCTTATCTACTAAGTCTATCCCCTTCAGTATCTTGAATGTTTCAATCATGTCCCCCTCTCAATCTCCTCTGCTCGAGAGAGAAGAGGCCCAGTTTCTCTAATCTTTCGCTGTACGGCAACTCCTCCAGCCCCTTAACTATCTTAGTATTGGAAGGGGTGTGGAAGGAAGATGGATGCTGGCGCCCCCATGAACACAGCACCCCACCCCCTCACTATGCCACTGTGGACACCACCTTGAGTGAATCTCTTGACAAAGTCAGTTAATAAATCCCAATAAACAACTAAATTTCCAATTGCACATCGATTGGACTTAAAAATGAATGATCATACAAGTGCAGCAGTTGCATGCCTGCGTATGTGAACTTCTGTTCCCCAAGTCACTGCTACATCTGCGCCCAGAAAAGACAGCTGCCCATTTGTTTTTGAACCTCTAAAACATCTGAAACTGCAGAAAGGTACTCACTCGTCTTCTGTTCAAATCCATAGTGGCTGATCATATCTCCGGCAGCGAACGAGGAATCAAAGCGTGCTTGGCCATGAGTGCAGGGACACGGTGGAGCTGAGAAGGCCCACTGCTGGTACGGCTCAGGCTGATTGTAGTACCAGATCAGACACTTCTGCCGAGGATTTTCCGTGTTCCTGTTGTTTCTCTCCAGGCGATAAGCCCATCGTCCTTTCTGGCCTGTGAATGAGAAGCTCAGCTCAGCCACAGTGGACCACAAATGTTCTGAAGAAGCTGGAATTCTGCAAGGTCCATTCCACTCTCTCTGAAGAACGCTTGAGCTGGTGCGGGGGATGGGAGGGGTGTGTGCGCTCAACTACCTCACTTTTTCCAGAAGCAGTCGTTCAAATACTGGCCACTGTTGGAAGCGGGCACCGCAATGTCAAACCAATATGTTTCTCACCATTTGATCCTGAAAACACTGTTTGATTTTGAAAATAAAAAGTTTAGGGAAAGGCTTTAGCCAGTGACTGAGAGACAGGAGTATTACACTTGAGTTTTCCTCAGGTGTTTTCCTTCCTAGATAGATATTACAGCCCCAAAAAGAGATTTACCGTGGAATATGGTGCCTCAGCTAGCAGCATTTTTAATTGCTGTTGGTTTGCATTTCGCCCTCCCCCCTTTGTGGCTGATTAAATGCAGCCGCAACATTTGTATATTATGGGTACATTCAGTGCAATTACCGTGTGTTATGTCACCAATTTCTATATGGTACGATTCCTGAATTTTTTAAGAGTCCGATGTCTGGGTATCAACCTTTAAGATCAATGAAACCGAACGAATGCCATGACTTTTACACGTGCAGGAGTTAAGTTGTGGAATAGCCTTGTTGGCCAAATTCGAAAATGAAGAGATAGGAACTCATTCAAGAAAATGTTAAAAAACACAACTATTTGGAGATCAAGTTTATTAGGATTTTATATACCGCCTATCAAGGTTATCGAAGTGGTTTTTACAATCAGGTACTCAAGCATTTTCCCTGTCTGTCCCGGTGGGCTCACAATCTATCTAACGTACCTGGGGCTATGGAGGGATTAAGTGACTTGCCCAGGGTCACAAGGAGCAGTGCGGGGTTTGAACCCACAACCCCAGGGTGCTGAGGCTGTAGATCCAACCACTGCGCCACACACTCCTCTTTGAGCGATTGATCTAATGTAAAGATCGAATCTGTCTGTTCTTATTTTGTTCTGACTTTTTAATATTGTATGGATGTAACGTTTTGTAAACCGTTTTGGGAAAAAACCAGTCTAGAAATTTTAAAAATAACTGCAGAAGTGGTGGTGTTGAAATTCATAGACAGAGCAAATGTCACTGCTGTAGAGATAAATTTGCCTGGAATGAACACAGAGGATCTCTGGCCAATCCGGCACGGTCTGTGATTTGGTTTGGGATGGGTTAAGGGAGGGCTTTGATAGAAACTCCAGTGACAGGATGCAGAGGGATGGGGACACTGGCACTTGTTCTCCTCTCCTCCCCCTCCCCCCGCTCCTTCTTGACCCTCCCCCGCTCCTCGAATGCGTCCGCCCCTTCCTTTCCTACATCTTTAATTTTCCCGGTGCGAGCAGCATCGTGAATCGGTGCCAGCTCTCTGTGACATCACTTACGGGCTGCCACTATAGAATAAGAGATTTTCATGACTTCCGAGGCATATGCTTTAGACTCGGGATATGTTATGTTTGTTGCTGTTTCTTGGAAAAATAAAACCCCCTGCCTTTGCCTTTAGATAAGCTGAGGGTCTCTTCCGATTTTAAATAATTTACTGGTCTGAAAATGAGCAACGTAAATAGTGAAACTGCAGTGGTATTCTTACCGGTATTTCTGCCTATGTACTGATCCGGTCTGTAGATTTGCTGGATGCTGACATAAGGTTCTGTCTGTGGGTCATTGAAAGCTGGAAAGCCCTCGACATTAGAATATCTGGAAACTCCACTACAGGATTATTAAAAAGAAACAAAAAAACCAGCATATACTGTAGTACCAGAAACCTGCCAGCGATGTTTGCGGGGGTGGGGGGTGAACATCATCCCTCCTGCCGGTGATATTTGTGGCGACGGAGGGGGGGAGGGTTCCAGTAGGAGGGATTGGGCATCCCTCCTGCTGGTAGGTTTCATGGGGGGGAGACGGGTTGTCGCAGCCGCTAAATTTATCACGGCAGGGAGATCCCTTGATGTGATAAGCTCAGTGGCTTGAAATGTAGGCCAGCAGACCTAGGGAGGTGCGTAGGGCTATCTAGGCTTACCTAAAGCCACGCCTAGCCTTAGGCGAGCTTAGGTGGGCCTCTGTGCCTCCCTTGGATCCCGGAGGCACCTACATTGTAGGCGGCCTGCCTCGGGATTTTTTTTTTTTAAACATGTGTCCCAATTGACTGGTTAGACCGGCTACAATCAGGACGCCATTTATAGAATTTGCCTCAAAATGTTCCAACATTCAAAGGAATTCCATGAGCATTGGAGCATTTAGCGCTGTGGGCCGTGGTAGAAACCTCTACCGCGGCTTCGTAAAAGAGGGGTAGGGGGTTAGTGCATTGTTTGAAGAGCTCTGGAAGGTGACCCTTCTTCAGATCAGAGATAGGACGATGTTGACAACTCTTTCCGCCGTTCTAGACAGAGCGGAGGTCCAGAGGGTGAGTCGGACACGCATAGGAAACCATTTGTTCAATAGAATAGGAATTGGAAATTAGAAATTCATTAGTTGCTCACCTGAAATATCCCATTTTAGGCCGATATGAGGAAGGAAGTGCATAGTAATTCCAGTTCATTCCTCCATCGTCAAATAATATCAGGCAGAATGAGTAGAGGCCATCTGTAGCCAAAATGACTTGATAAGTATTGGTCTGAGCAAAAGAGAGAGTAAGGATGAGAAATGGAGTCCCAGGAATTCATGGAATTGACAAGGCGGGAAAATCTGGACACCCCTAGACCCGCTCCCCCAGGCCCACCCATCCCCACCTCTGCCCTTAGCTCCTCCCCCAGCCCCACCCCCCACTGCCTGATCGTCAGCCAGAAAGGAATGCGTGGATGCCCCCTCCAGACGCAATTTCTTTTCAAAACCAGGACAAAGTGCTGGGTTTTGAAAAGCTGTCCCAGACCCCCGGACATGTCCTGAAAAAGAAGACAGGTTCAGGGAAATCCGGACCTCTGGTAACCCTACAATAGCATAATGCTCCAAGCCCACCTTTTAGGTTTAAATCTGTTTTATTGTGAACTTGAAGAGAACAGAGAACAAGGAATACAACAAGATCAAAAGAAGTAACATGAAACAGTACAGAATGTCAGAAACAGACAAAAAAGCAAATCCAGCCTCCCTCCCCTCCACCCTACCACCAAAACCCCCCCAGTACATCTTCCCCCCCGTGGATCCCCTCCAGAAATCAATAAAAGACGACCAAAAGGTCTCCCAGATTTCAAAGGCCCGTACTCTTGTGGCACTTGGGCTACGTCAGGAGGAGACCCCTCCCCCCCCAAAAAAAAGAAAGGACAGGCAGTGACCGACCTTGGGAGCAAGTGTGGGGAACATTAGTAAGCTAAGCAAGAGGATTCAAAAGGAGGCTACGACCTCGAGGAGGTAAGGAATCCAGATAGGCTCCCCAAAGCAGCAACCGCCTCTCGGGCTTCCCAGGCGGCCAAATTATGCACCAAAGATCTCCAAGTCCAATAAGAGGGAGGCTCAGAGACAGTCCAGGATTGCAAAATGCACTTACGAGCAAGGAGACACCCCTTACGACACCATTGGAGACCCTCTTGGGGAGTCCACGGAAAGCCTCAGGGAGATCTAAAACCAAGGTCTCTACAGTACCCGAGATGGGACCCCAAAATAAGCCCTGGAGATACCAAGCCCACCTTTTAGATGAAGCAGGGATTTATCATTAAGAAGAGTTTCAGTCCGGGGTCTGTTTTCAGGATATCTACAATGAATATGCATGAGGCAGATCTGCATGCAATAGAGGATATCCTGAAAACCACATTGGCTAGGCTGAGATCTCCCACTCCAGTGGCAAGAGAAGAGACCCCGGCTGACCCGTTGCTCTTCTTTCTGGAATAACTGGGACTCTGTCGGAAAGCTGGTGTTTCTCATCACGACAGGAAAAATGCGACAGTCTGGTTTGGTTCCATTTCATTAGAAGACAAATAAGTAAATTGCAACAAAAATTCTTTTCACTTGGTTTCATTTGCAAACTGCATGTGCTAAAAATGAAATATAGCAAAATGGAAAATCAAACGAAACAAAAACAACCCCATACAACTGAAATGAAACACAACCAGTGGACACATCCTGGAACTTGCGCACACTTACCTGGGCAGGTGAGAAGTAGATGGCTGGATATGGGGGCACCTTTTCCCATGTGATTTTAATTGCCCAAAGTGCTTTGAACTTCGTGTCCAGAGAAGTAAAACTAGTGCTGATTGCACTTTCCAGAGATGATTTGAAACCTTGGTTAGAGTTTGGTGATGCTTGGAAATCATAAACCTACAAGGGAAAAATATAACATTTTCCGTTGTGTTCTTATAAAAATATGACGTTACGAAAACACAAAATATGGCAGAGTCAATATAGGGTATGAGCAAAGCGACAATGGAGAAACCATTTTCTCATATTAATGCACCAAGAAATGAATTTTAAGAAATTTAAGACTTTATTAAAGATTCAGTTTTTCACATTAGCTTTAGACAAGATACAATTATATTGATGTCTGATGAACACAATAAAAAATTTTTCCCCGTGTCGAGCGCAACAAAGATTCTATCTGCCCGAAGTGTCATCATCAAAATGCCACACTCGGTCACTTGTTTTATTCCTGTACAATTCATTTATTTTTGGAAGAGGATTTTCCCTCATATCCATGTCTTATGGGGGGCTGGACTTATTTTCCTGTTGTCTAGTAGTGGCACCAGTGCCTACGGGACTGCGTGATGTTTTGAAAGTCGCTCTCCTCTTGGGTGTTAAATCAATATTGCTTCACTTCTCCGTCGGTAGCTCAATGGAGATCTCTGCTCATACATCTGCAACTGGAACGCCAGGGGGTCTTGGATCGGGACACTCCTAGAGGAAGGCGTTTGCACGCCACTTGGGAGCCCTTTTGGAATTCCTTAGCCCCGGAGGCTAAACGTGTGATTCCCTGTTTTGTTCTGTTTTACCCTTTCTTTAAGCACATGAGTGCTGTTTGTTGGGGAGGGGAGGGGAAAATTGTGAAAAATTCTTGATATTCAGATATGCTGTATCTTGAGCATGGCAATGCTCTTTTCTGTCTTGTTCTTTATTGTATTGTCATGATACCTTTCCAATAAAAATGTTAAAAAACAAATAGACAATTGTTTTAAAGGGGCAAAGGAGAGTTAAGACACGAAGAGATTTGCAGATATGGGAGGTTAAACATAGAAACATAGAAATAGACGGCAGATAAGGGCCACGGCCCATCCAGTCTGCCCACCTTAATGACCCACCCCTACCTTTCTCTGTGAAGAGAACCCACGTGACGATCCCATTTTGTCTTAAAATCGGGCACGCTGCTGGCCTCAATCATCTGAAGTGGAAGACCATTCCAGCGATCTACCACTCTCTCAGTGAAGAAGTACTTTCTGGTGTCACCGTGCAGCTTCCCTCCCCTGATTTTCCACGAATGCCCTCTTGTAGCCGTGGGACCTTTGAAAAAGAAGATATCTTCTTCCACCTTGATGCGGCCCGTGAGATATTTGAACGTCTCGATCATGTCTCCCCTCTCTCTGCGTTCCTCGAGTGAGTATAGCCGCAACTTATCCAGCCGTTCCTCGTACGGGAGGTCCTTGAGTCCCGAGACCATCCGGGTGGCCATTCGCTGGACCGACTCCAGTCTCAGCACATCTTTGCGGTAATGAGGCCTCCAGAATTGTACACAGTATTCCAGATGGGGTCTCACCATGGATCTATATAATGGCATAATGACTTCAGGCTTATGATTGACGAAACCTCTACATATACACCCTATGATTTGTCTAGCCTTAGATGAAGCCTGCTCCACTTGATTGGCAGTCTTCATGTCCTCACTGATGATCACCCCTAAGTCTCGTTCTGCTACAGTCCTTGCAAGGATCTCGCCATTAAGGGTGTAACTTTTGCATGGATTTTGGCTGCCAAGGTGCATGACCTTGCATTTTTTGGCATTGAAACCTAGTTGCCAGATCCTAGACCAGCGCTCCAATAGGAGTAGGTCGTGCGTCATATTGTCAGATATTGTGTTTTTGACCGTTGCACTCCTTTCTACTACATTGCATAGTTTGGCGTCATCTGCGAATAACGTTATTTTACCTCGAAGCCCTTCTGCTAAGTCTTTTATAAAGATATTGAACAGGATCGGGCCCAAGACCGAGCCCTGAGGCACTCCACTGATCACCTCTGTCATTTCAGAGGGGGTGCCATTCACCACCACCCGCTGAAGCCTGCCTCCAAGCCAGTTCTCAACCCATTTTGTCAAAGTGTCACCCAATCCTATAGAACTCATTTTGTTCAACAGCCTGCGGTGTGGTATGCTATCGAAAGCTTTGCTGAAGTCCAAGTATACGATGTCCAGGGGCTCCCCAACATCCAGCTTCCTCGTCACCCAGTCAAAGAAGCTGATCAGGTTGGATTGGCAGGATCTCCCCATAGTAAATCCATGTTGACGGGGATCCCGTAGATTCTCCTCGTTCAGGATCGTATCCAATTGTCGTTTGATTAGAGTTTCCATCAGCTTGCTCACTATTGATGTGAGACTCACCGGTCTATAGTTTGCAGCCTCCATTCTGCAACCTTTTTTGTGGAGTGGAATGACATTAGCCGTTTTCCAGTCCAACGGGACTATACCCGTACTAAGGGAGAGATTGAAGAGCGCGGATAGTGGTTCCGCCAAGACATCACTTAACTCCCTGAGCACCCTGGGGTGTAGGTTGTCTGGCCCCATCGCTTTGTTAACCTTGAGTTTAGACAGCTCACAGTAGACACTGCCTGGCGTAAACTCGAAGCTACTAAACGGGTCTACTGAACAATCCCTTGTCTGTAGCAGAGGGCCAGATCCCGGCTTCTCACGGGTGAAGACCGAGCAGAAGTATTCGTTTAAAAGTTTAGCCTTTTCCGAGTCCGCTTCTACATAGTTCCCGTCTGTTTTCCTAAGGTGTACCATCCCGCCTGTGTTTCTGTTTCTGTCGCTAATATACCTGAAAAAGGATTTATCGCCCTTCTTGATGTTCTTCGCTAACGTCTCCTCGTTTCGGAATTTGGCCTCTCTAACTGCTGTTTTGACAGCTCTTGCCTTGGCCAGGTAGTCTTCTCTCGAGTCCTGATTCCCTGATTGTTTGTAAGAAATGAACGCTCTTTTCTTTTCTTTTATGAGGCCCGAGATCTCCGCAGAGAACCACTGTGGCCTATTGTTCCTTCGCCGTTTACTTACTGATTTTATATATCGGTTGGTTGCCTCCTGTATGGTATCTTTCAGAGCTGACCACATTTCTTCTACGTTATCTGTTACCGCTTGGTTTTGTAGCGCTTGATGGATGAATTCCCCCATGCCCTCGAAGTTGGCGTCCTTGAAGCTTAGGGCCTTGGTCAATGTGTTAGATTTGGCGAACCCCTTTTTGAGATTGAACCATACCATATTGTGGTCACTGGAGGCCAACGCTTGATCCACTGAGACCTCTGTGACACTTTCGCCATTGGTAAGTAACAGGTCCAGTATTGCCTGCTTCCTTGTTGGCTCCAGTACCAGTTGTTTCAGTCCTGCTCCCTTTAAAGAGTTCAATAGCCTCCTGCTGCTGCTGGATGCAGAGGAAAGTGTGTTCCAATCCACACCAGGCATATTGAAGTCACCTAACAGTACTGTATCCCCACGCAAGGTGATATTCTCTATGTCTCCGATCAATTCCATATCCAGGTCCTCCTTTTGACTTGGGGGTCTGTATATTACGCCAAGATACAGGCATTTGTCTTTCCCCCTGGCCAAATTTACCCAAAGGGATTCCCCTGTGTACCTGACATCTGCAATTCTGGTGACTTTAATGTCATCTTTAGTATATAGTGCTACACCTCCTCCCATTTTGCCCTCCCTGTCACGGCAAAGTAAATTGTAGCCTGGTATGACCATGTCCCACCCGTGGGAGTCCGTGAGCCAGGTCTCAGATATCGCCACCACATCCAGGTCAGCGTTCCTCATTTCAGTCTCTAATTCTAAGATCTTGTTGCCCAAACTGTGGGCGTTGACGTACATGGCTTTCCATGTCGCATGTTCGCTTTTAGTGCTAGTTTTAATGTGAGTATCTACCCCAGACACAGAAATGTGTGTACCCTTTGGGGGAATTCCCGCTTGAGCTATTTGGACTCTTTTGGTACAATTTGCAAGGTGTGTACCCTCCCTAGACCCCAAATCACAACATGTACCCACCCCAGACTCGGAAATGTGTGTACTCGCCCCAGTCCCGGACCCAGAATTTTGGTGTCCACTTACCCCAGTCTCCAAAAAGTGTTGGCAGCCTAGCTTGCCAGGTGGGTTGATTGAGCCTGTACCCTCCCCCAACTTACCTAGTTTAAAGCCCTGTGAAGTAGGCGGGCTAGTCGGTGTCCAAGGACGTTCTTCCCTCTTCTGGTCAGGTGTAGCCCGTCTGATCCTTGTAGTCCTTGTAGCATCTCTCCATGGTGCTGAAACCCGAAGTTCATCTCCTTGCACCATCCTCGCAGCCAGTCATTAGCCCTCTGGATGCGCTCATCTCTGGCTCTACCTTTGCCCCTCACTGGGAGGATCGAGGAGAAGACCACCTGCGCTTCCATCCTCCTCAGCTTCTCACCCAGGGCTCTAAAGTCTTCTTGTACGCTCTCCTGGGTGTTCTTGGCAGTGTCATTAGGTTGAGAGAATCTTAGAATGAGTTATGGGGGAAAATGGATGACTCTCGTGTTTGAATGTTCTTTCATGATATATGGAGCTCTTTTCTACAAATATTACTTTTGTATTTTATTGTAAATCGCCCTGATCCATAAAGGCCAGGGGGGGTATATCAAGTTTTATTAAACCGCAAACCAATGGCCAAATGAGAGAGTTTGTGTCGATTTGCTTGGAGATAAGCAGCAGGTATTATCCATGTCCTCTGTTGATAGTTCTGACGAGGTCTCCAGTGTGTACAAAACACGGCAATCAGACTTTTAAAAAACTGCCATGCCCGTGACCCTGTCTCCCGAGCTCTATGCCTGTAGCCATATGCTGAGTCTTGTGACAGGGATCCCACTAGCCAGGGCTCTGTGCCTCTGGAGGAAGAGCGTAGTCCTACCAGGGATCCAGGATTTAAAACTGAAAGAGCCCCAAAGGGTTTTCCTTTAAAGTGTACCAGAGGTCAGCCCCACTTTAGCAGGGCTAGTTGCTTTAAGAATAGAGCTGTTTCAGCCGGGAGGAGCCCTGCAGCCCAAGGGAAGCTGTAAGGATGTGGCCCAGAAGGAAGTTATCTTTACCTCTGGAGGAGCTAAGAAGGAAAAGATGAAATCAGTGTCACAGGGGAACTGGAGTGGGTTCTAGCCCACCAGATTTGCCTGAGGCATGGAGTGTGATAATGCCTCAGGGTACTTTTATTTTTGCCTTTTGGGATATTTAAGGATTCTGGGCACAAATTGACTGTTATGGGTCTTGCATGCTCAGGACTAAAGGCCATGCTTTAAAAGATGTTTTTTGTTTGCTTTTAATCTGACCTTATGAAAGAAGCCTGAGTGATTGGCTAAGGAAGTGCTGGTTGCCTTTAACTTTGGGTGGGTTGGCCAAGATCTGAGGGTTTAAGTTACACCTTCCTGCCAGTTTGGAGTCCTGGTCTGTTCCAAACTAGGCCAAAACGATCAAACTGAAGCCTGAAGAAAAATGTTTGGTTTTGTTTGCTTCTGGAGAAGGGTTTGAATACTCAGCATGGGAGGGGCCAGGCCTAAGTGAGACTTCTGCAGGAGCAGAGAACAGAAACTGTTACCCCTATTGTTTGGGGGTTCAGGAACTATACCAATTTTCATTTTTCTCCCTCTCTCTTAAAGGGAAGGGATTGAGTACAAAGAAGGCTTAATTTTGTTTCCGGGTTTGGGGTTTTTATGCCAGAAGGACTGTTTCTGAACCTTATTATATTGTTGGAGCAGCACTCATGCCATTCTAATTGGACGTCCTGACCTGATTGTCCACTGGGCTGAAAGGGAACTGCTGTGGCCATGTTTTGTTTTTTTTGTGTCACCAATAAATACTTGTTTTGAACTGGAATTGTCTCGGTGAGCCTGGGAGACACTGGGAACGAAGCTGCCTGCTGTGAACCAGTTATCATACTGGACAGGTCATCCCCCAGACCACTTCGGTCTGTGCAGGACCCTGTCACAGTCTTCAGGGGCCTGATGTTTGCGACATGGTGCCGGGCTATATGACGACCACGATTCCTCTGTATGTGCCTAAGAGGTCCCTTCGCTCCCAAGATGAAATACGCCTTCAAATGACGTTCCTATTCCCACTTCATACCAAGCCACTGGAATCAATTGCCCCCACCGATTAGATCCCTCGAAGGACTCCTCAACTTTAGGAAAGCAATCAAAACAGACCTGTTCAACAGAAGCCATCAATAGTCAACAAATCTCCCCAGACAATATGGGTGCCATACACAGAAAGGTGCAATCAACAGAGCAGCTGTCAGTGCTGTATTCTCTTCATGCAACATGAGTTACTCACTTGATAGTACATTTCTCCATATCCTGTTGACAAGTCAGCGTCAGCCCAGAAAGCAGCAATCATGGGTGGCATCGACGCTTGGAAACGGCTCGGATAGCTAAAGGTGTACATATTGTCATAGCTGTACCGTTGAAACACAACCACCCCGTTGTCTGTGAACTGGAGGGAAATCACATGACATGGTAAAGAAGTGGCAAATACCCAACGTCCTACGTGTGGATCTAGGAAATCTGCTCAATGGCGTTTGTCTGCGTGGTGGGAAAAATGCGCACTACAGAACTTGATAGAATTTGGCTCTGAACCTAATTAAACCCAATGATCAAGTTTCAAGTTTATGAATACATTTGATGAATCGCCTATTAAAATTACTAAGCGATGTACAAAATCCAATTAAAGAATAATAAAGAGAAACTAACATTTTAACAATATAATTTCATTAAATACAAACATGAGTCGGGAGGGAAAAAATAAAAGTTACAATTTTCAATTTTTGGTAGAAAAAAGGAAAAAACAAGGGGGTGAGGGGCAGTTAAACCACAGCACGATTAGAAACCTCACTAAAAAAATTTAAAAAAATTTTAAATATTAAAAGCATCTTTAAACAGGTAGGATTTTAAAGATTTTTTAAATATTGTGACGTCTTTTTCGTTTCTAATATAATGTGGCAGAGCGTTCCACCATTGAGGTCCCATCGGCTGCCTCCACAGATCAGATCCTTCACCTAACTCCCCTGCCTAAGACCGATGGATTACAAAGAAATATGAATGGCTATTGGGACTGGATCCTCCTCGATGTGTGGCAGGTCAAGATAAAAACTTCTATTGATAAATCTTGCACTGGAAGTATGTCAAATTTATACTGTAAACTCTATACTATGTCTAGTGGTATTAAATCCCTAGTATGTGTCGAGTTAGGATATAAACTTGTATTTAAAACTTGTACTGTAACCTGTTAACTGTATATTATGAACGCCAAGAAATTTGATCATGTGACTCCTTTACTTAGAAAAGCACATTGGCTTCCAGTCGCACATCGATTAATGTATAAATTAAGTTTGCTCACCTTTAAATCTCTCCTATTTAAAACCCCAGCTTTTATTTATAAAGTCCTCATACCTTATACTTCAGCAAGATTACTACTTATTGGTCATTCCCTCTCTCAAAATTATTAACACACGGCAGCAATCTATCTTTTCCATCCCAGCTCCTCAAACATGGAATTCACTTCCAATTTATTTAAGAGAGGAAAAGAATTTGGAGAAATTTAAGAGCAAACTTAAGGCTTTTCTTTTTAAAGATGCATTCAATGACGAAATGAATTGCTCATGACTCTTATTTTTCCTTTATATTTTCTGAGAGTTTACTCCTTCCCTTTCCTATTGTTTTTAACCTTAATTGTTTTTCTTCATATTAATCAGATTGTATTTCTTTCCTAACCTTTCCTTGTGTTTCATTATGTTTATATAAGTTGGTTTTTATTTTCTTTTAGTAGATTTAGTCCCTTTGTTAGTTATGTTTGTTTCCCCTAATTCTGTCATTTTGATCGATTTGTATATCGCTTAGAATTTGTAATAGGCGATTAATCAAATTTTATAATAAACTTGAAACTTGAATATTATGTATATCAACCTGTATAACCCATTCTGAGCTCTTTGGGGAGAATGGGATAGAAATGAATTAATTAAATAAATAAATTTGTACCTCTTTAGGGCTATGTAATTACGCACAAGCTGCAGAAGGAAGTCAGTTGGAAGATTTCTACTGTGGGGAGAGTGTGGCGCAGTGGCTAAAGCTCCAGCCTCAGCACCCTGGGGTTGTGGGTTCAAACCGATGCTGCTCCTTGTGACCTTGGGCAAGTCACTTAATCCCCCCATTATCCCAGGTACATTAGATAGAGTGGGAGCTCACCAGGGCAGACAGGGAAAAACCCTTGAATACTTGAATAAATTCATGCAAGCCCCTGGGAGAACAGGATAGAAAATTGAATGGATAAATAAAGGAACTGGGGTGAGTTAAATGAACATAAGAGTTGCCATACTGGTTCATACTAAAGCTCCATCAAGCCCAGTATCCCTTTTCCAACAGTGGCCAAGTACCTGGCATAAACTCAAATAGCAGCAACATTCCAAAGCTGAGATTGTGACGTCATAATGCCTCATTCCACCAGTGCCTAAGAGCCAACCTCAGCAGTGATGTCACAATGGCTTGATTGTCCTAGACTTGGCTCACAGAAGAACATAAGAGCTGCCATTCTGGGACAGACCAAAGGTCCATCAAGCCCAATATCCTGTTTCCAACAGTGGCCAACCCAGGTCCCATGTACCTGGCAGAAACCATTCCAGAGCTGAGATTGTGACATCATAATGCCTCATTCCACCAATGCCTAAGAGCCAGCCTCATCAGTGATGTCACAATGACTCGATTGTCCTATACTTGGCTCACTTAACAACATAAGAGCTGCCATACTGGGTCAGTCTGAAGGTCCATCAAGCCCAGGATCCTGTTTCCAATAATGGCCACCCCAAGTCCCAAGTACCTAGTTTAGATCCCAAGTAGCAAAACATATTCTATGCTGCTTATCCTAGGAATAGGTAGCCTAGTTCCTAACAAACCTAAATGCCTCAACCCTGCGCCATTGTCTCACCAGCACTTTGCATCTGCTCCTTGTGCAGTAGGTGCCACACACATAGGACACTTCCTTGTAAACCCAAATTACCCACAGTATAAACCATATTTAAAGAGGGCAATTTTCAGTCAGCCATTTAATCTGGGCAAATGCCTTTCAAAACGTCTCCCTTCTCCCCATCCCTGTACTGTGTGTTTCACTCATTGTCTTCCCACAATGCGCAGTGTCCCATGTCACACTATATGTCACTTACATAAAGACTGTAATAAAACACTGTGTCAAAGGGGAATCCTATGGGAATGTCAATGAGTGGAGAGGTGAAGTCCGAGACTCGGAGGGTCACTCTTATATCATCTTTATAGTCAAACAGACGATTCTCTAAAAACAAATCCAACAGAAATAAAGATTAGGAGAAGTCTTGTTCTTTGCAAGCAAGCTGTCAGTGATATATTTACTGTGGCTGGGAGACAGGGACAAATTTGTCCCCATGCCATTCTCTAACCAAAGTGTAAAACAGAAGCTGACTGCCATGTGAATATCATACCAATATATTTCCATATGTATTGTCTAAGAATCAACATAATTTGCATGCTTTCCTTGCTTCTGAAATCCTAACTTGTTTGCAGCCTTCAGGGATGGGCATGAAGAATGTCTAGTTTAAATCTCCATACCTCTGCAGGTGAAGCCATTGCCTTTATAGCCCTTGTTACAGGAGCAGATATAGGACCCCAGGGTGTTCGTGCAAGTTGCCTTCTTATCACACCTGCTGAGGCCCGCAGAACATTCATCCACATCTGTGGAATTGAAGAGAATGAAATTTTTTAAAAAATGACCTCCTGACAAATGCAATCAAATACAACAGGATTTCCCTATAATGAAAGGCTAAAGCAGCTAGGGCTCTTCGGGTTGGAGAAGAGACGGCTTAGGGGCGATATAATAGAGGTCTATAAAATACTGAATGGAGTGGAAAGGGTAGGTGTGGAATTGCTTGTTTACTCTTTCCAAAAATTCTAGGACCAGGGGGCATGCGATTAAGCTACTATGTAGTAGATTTAAAACAAACCGGAGAAAATATTTCTTCACACAACGTGTAATTAAACTCTGGAATTTATTGCCAGAGAAAATGTGGTGAAATCCAGTCAGCTTAGCGGGGTTTAAAAAGGTTTGGATAATTTCCTAAAAGAGAAGTCCATAGGCCATTATTGAGATGGGTTGGGGACATCCACTGCTTGTTCCCAGAATAAGCAGCATGAAATCTCTTTCACTACTTGGGACCCGGGTTGGCCACTGTTGGAAACAGGATCCTGGGGTTGATGGATCTTCAGTCTGTCCCAGTATAGCAGTTCTTATGTTCTTAAAGTCCCCTTGTGATCCTGGCAGTCTGGTTTAACAAATTGTATTGTAATTAGCAATCCCTGGAATTGCATGCCTGGAATGCGCTCCCGAGAGAGGTGGTGGAGAGTAAAACTGTGACTGAGTTCAAAGAAGCGTGGGATGAACACAGAAGATTTAGAATCAGAAAATAATATTAAATATTGAACTAGGCCAGTTACTGGGCAGACTTGTACGGTCTGTGTCTGTGTATGGCCGTTTGGTAGAGGATGGGCAGGAGAGGGCTTCAATGGCTGGGAGGGTGTAGATGGGCTGGAGTAAGTCTTAACAGAGATTTCGGCAGTTGGAACCCAAGCACAGTACCGGGTAAAGCTTTGGATTCTCGCCCAGAAATAGCTAAGAAGAAAAAAAAAAAAAAAAAACAAACAAAAAAAAAAATTTAAATTGAATCAGGTTGGGCAGACTGGATGGACCATTCGGGTCTTTATCTGCCGTCATCTACTATGTTACTATGTTACTATGTATCCCTGCATCTGATTCATTCAGCTGTACAACATCAGTTTCAAATGAAAAACTATAGCTAATGTGTTAAATCGACATCTGATTGCAGTAGAAAGCTGAATGAGGGAACATGAACTAAAATTGAACTCGTCTATGTCCAAAGTTCTTGACTTCACAAATTGAGGTGCCTTAGACTTCTGTCTGCTCCCTGAATTGAATATCTAAGCATTGATACCACAAGATAAAGTACGCAAGCTGGTGTGTGATTTTAGGTCCTCAACAGAATGAATGTGGGCCTACAGGAGCATGAACGCTTTTGGCAAACTGAAACTGGTAGCAGTAAGTGTTAGGATTGCATTGCAAGGTTTAATTTCATCCCATCTAGATAGAAACAGAGAAAACTGAAGTCAAATGAAGACCATATGGCTTATCCGGTCTGTCCATGCATGCTATCTACTCTTCCTTAGGGATCCTATAGATTGAACCCAAGCTTTCTTGAATTCAGATACTGTTTTTGTCTCCACCTGGAGGTCATTACATAAATTCCTCGCTTTCTCTGTGAAGAAGTATTTCTTTAGGTTACTCCTAAGTCTGTCCCCTTTCACCTTCATCCTATGCCCCCCCCCTGCTCATTCCAGAACTTCCTTTCAATTAAAAGAGACTCTCATCCTATGCATTTATGTCAAGTAGGCATTTAAATGTCTTTATCATATCTCCCCTCTACTGTCTTTCCTCCAAGATCTCAATATGCTTTTCAGTCTGCCCTCATATGCTTTATGATAAAGACAACTGACTGTTTTAGTAGCTAACCTCTAGATCGACTTCATCCTGTTTATATCTTTTTGAAGGTCTCCAGAATTGTACACAATATTCTAAATGAGGTCTCACCAGAGTTTTATTCAAGGGCATCAATACTTCTTTTTTCCTACTGGCCATTCCCCCTCTATGCACCCTAGCATCCTTCTAGCTTTCGGCATCGCCTTTTCTTCTTTTTGGCTACCTCAAAAAAAGCGAACAGAATGCTGGGCATTATCAAAAAAGGTATCACTACCAGAACAAAAGAAGTTATCCTGCCACTGTATCGAGCAATGGTGCGCCCACATCTGGAATACTGCGTCCAATACTGGTCACCATACCTCAAGAAGGACATGGCAATACTCGAGAGGGTCCAGAGGAGGGCAACGAGGATGATAAAGGGTATGGAGAACCTTTCATATGCCGAACGGTTGGACAGGCTGGGGCTCTTTACCCTGGAGAAGCGGAGACTGAGAGGGGACATGATAGAAACCTATAAAATCATGAAAGGCATAGAGAAGGTGGAGAGGGACAGATTTTTTAGACTAGCAGGGACAACTAAAACAAGAGGTCATTCAGAAAAACTGAGAGGAGACAGATTCACAACAAATGCAAGGAGGTTCTTCTTCACTCAGAGGGTGGTGGACACCTGGAACGCGCTTCCCGGAGAGGTGATAGGACAGAGTACAATTCTGGGGTTCAAAAAGGGACTGGATGACTTCCTGGAAGCGAAAGGGATAACAGGGTACAGATAGAGATTTACCTTACAAGACATTGAGTGAACAGGGTATGGATATTTTAAGTTAGGTAGGGAACACTTTCAGGTCATGGACCTGGGGGGCCGCCGCGGGAGCGGACTGCCGGGCACGATGGACCCCTGGTCTGACCCGGCAGAGGCAACGCTTATGTTCTTATATGTTCTTAAGATCATTACATAGGATCACATCCAAGTTCTGCTCTCCTTTCATGCATAAAAGTTCTTCACCCCCCCACCCCCCCTAAACTATACCATTCCCTTGGGTTTTTGCAGCCCAAATGCTTGAACCTGCATTCTTTAGTATTAAATCTTAGATCACTGCAATGCGCTAACAGGGTTACCAAGGTGCACTAAGACATTAGCATTCATTATTTACAAACGGTATTTAATAAGAATCAGATCCCTGGAAGAATTTCTGTTGAGCACCAGTCAGCTATTTAATCCTTTCAGTTGGGGGATCAGGCCCAGATTTAGGCATATGTAACACAGGCAATTGCTTAGACACTGCATACTCAGGTCACCAAGGTTCATGCATTTTTGCTGCTTCAAGGGGATGCCACAGTGGCACTTTGATCTTCCTCTGCTCCTCTTTTGGTTCTCAAACCTTTGGGTTTTCTGGGTTTTGTCTAATGGCACCAACGTCTTAAATCTGGATCTCTACACTTTCTCAGTCTCATCAAAAAGGCAGAGATAGTGGTACTTTGAAAGCCTAGCACTAACTGTCAATGGTCTAAGGGTCAAGGTACGTACCACTTTAGAAAATCATGATCTTATTGAATAAGAGAAATCTGACCCATCCTCTACACAGAATGGAGGTGCTGTAGTACCTGTATTACACATCTTGTCCTGCCAGTTGCTTGGACAGTAGCAGAAAAAGTCATGAACTCTATCACTGCAGACTCCTCCGTTCCTGCAGGGGAAGCTGGCGCAGTCATTGATGTCTGGAGAAGAAACAGAAAAGAACACGTAAACACCGATACAAAGAGCCGTCGTGGATAGCGAAGCTGGTGGATATCAGAGAACACTGGAGAACATCGGGAGACTTGTCTTCTATTTAATATGATATGCTAGAAATATCTGTAGTATATGAATGGTCTTCCATTATGATGTGTCATCTGTACTCCGCTTATACAAACGTTCTTCTGTGTTGTTTCAGTATATGTATTTCTGTCACAGTATCATGCTGCTCCTATTGTCATTAAAAGCTGTCAAGTCAGTGTTGACTCTTGCTGACCCTGTTGCCCTGAACTGTGTTTGGGAAAAAGGGGCAATGTCTGGAAAGCAGTATACACTAATGCTCAAATTATGGAAAACAAGGTTCTGGATCTAGAGGCTGTGATGGAAGAGGCTGAGTTGGATTTGGAGATGTGGTTCACGGAAAACTATGACTGAGATGTAGTTATACTGGGCTATAATCTGTTCAGGAAAGACAGGGTAGGAAGAAAATTAGGGGGGAGTGACATTATATGTTAAAGATCATATTAAAGCCACACAATGGCCGGATCTGCAGAGCAAGGAAGAGGCCCTGTGGATCAATTTGGAAAGAGGGAATGGTGAATATATTTACATTGGTGTGATATACAGGCCTCCTTCACAGACGGAAGAAGTGGTCAGAGATTTAATAGTAGACATTCAGAATATATCTAAAGGGGAAGTCTTGCTAATAGGTGATTTTGAACATGCCGGATGTTGATTGGGGTCTTCTAGAAGTAGGGAGATTCTGGATTCTCTACAAGGAGAACTGTTCCAGCAGTTGATAATGGAACCCATGCAGGATGGGGTCATACTGGACTTAGTGCTTACAAACGGGGAAAGTGTTTTTGATGTTACAGTGGTTGATCATCTGGCATCCAGTGATCACTGCATGGTGTGGTTAATATTAATCAAGCTGCTGACCACAACTACGGACTACAAAGCGTTTCGAAAAGATATAAAAACTATACTATTCAAAAAACATATTCCAATATTATAATCTACCATCATCTTCTCTCCCTTCATAACCTCCTGCAACTCACAACCAACTGCAATCTCGTCCCCATAGGCAACAGCTAATCTAGTAGCAACGGGCGAAAAGCCAATTCATATCTAGAAACAGTTTCCCCAAATACCGAAAAATCAGATATAAAAACCTAGGAACAGACGATCTTTTTGGTAACATAAGGTTATGCGTTGTAATATAACATAAGGTTATGCCTTGTAATATCATGTAATGTAAGTTATGCAATGTATTGGAATAATAAGGTAAAATAACATAAAATAACTCTACGTAAAGTCTTGTAAAGTTATGTAAGATAAATTATGTAAGATAAATTATGTAAACTTAATGTAAGATAAATTATGTAAACTTAATGCAAGTTATGCAAGCACGGTAAGGATAATGTAAAGTAACACAAAGTAACACCACGTAAAGTTATGTAAAGTTATGTACGAAAAGTTATGTAAAGTTAGGTATGCAAAGTTTGTAAAGTTATACAAATAATTGTATTGTCATCGCCTGGAAATGACCAGCCATATTCTAATGTAATCCGCTTAGAACCGCAAGGCACAAGCGGAATAGAAATCACTAATGTAATGTAATGTAATCAGGAAAAAAAAGCACAAAGGGCCTCAATAAACAGGGACTTGTCTTTATTGACCCAACATGAGCCGTGTTTCGGCATAAAATGCCTGCATCAGGATTCAACCAATGAGTAAACTACGATTACCAAACTTTGGGGGTCAGTTTGGTCCTAAAGCCCAAGCACAGAGAGCCATCTTTTAGTCCTATTACCATCTACTATGGCAATAAGACATTTTCCACCCAAGCAAATCCCAAGTCCAGTACTGCTTTCTCAAATGTGGGTTTACTAATTGCCTGAGCAGAGCCCCTTGCAGGTAAACTAGGATCCCCATGCTGCTTCTGTTTTTGCAGCTGGGTTACCTCTGATCAACATCCCCAACTAGCAAAGCCCTCCCTCTTCCCGGCAATATCATGAATATTTGACTAAGGCGGCCATTTTAGAGGCTCTATCTGCATTTTAGGCATGCACATCCCAGCATTTAGATATGCATATCATATACACATCTAACCACAGAAACACGAATGTGGCAAAGGGGCATTGCCAGGCATATTTTGGGACAAAAAATAAGCACATATTCCCCATTTCAGAAGAAGAACGTATGTCTTTGTCCAAACAGATTTACACCTGTTCCCCGGGACATTTAGGTTTCAAAAATTCCTCCTGTTGGGCAGAAGGTCCTTCCCTTCTACTGTATTCTTCACTGTTTATCCTCTTGACCAAATCCTTGTTCTGAGCAGATACATCCTTGGGTTATTGGCCATGGTCTACTGGACTTTTGAATCATTCAGGAGATAGTCAATTTCATCTACATTTATGTACATTTCTAGACCAGTTTGGCCTTCATGTGGTTATCTGATTTCCACGTTGCAGAGGAAATTAATCATAAAACATGACATAGAATATCAAATTGCTAAAAGTCCGAAATATCCAGTCAGTCAGACTTGTTCACATATATTCATTTATATATCACATATTTCAGGGGCTTGGTTGAAGGAGGGGTATAGGGAGGAAGGGATACCAACTTTGGTTTCCTGTTCTAGATTTGGGTTGTTTTTTGAGTTTTGGCTGCTAGTTTGTTTCTGTAGTTGTAAACTTTCAAACAGGTGCAATTGCTCACCAATCTCGCAGCGCGTGCCCGTATAGCCTGGGCTGCAGCGGCATGAGAACTTGTTAATGACATTTATACACGTGGCACCATGCTGACAGGGGTTACTCCGACATTCATCGATAACTAGGGAGGAAAGCATCAGAATTAGAAGCAAATTACACGCATGTACACACACGTGCTGCCTTACCACAGAAAAGGGATGCCACAAGCAGCATCAGTGCAAGTTTCACACACATTGCCTAACCAGACACTGGCACACACACACACACTACAGCATTACTACTTATCATTTCTCCAGCGCTACAAGATGTACACAGCGCTGTACATTAAAATATTCAAGAGGAGAGGAGGCTTCATACCTGCCGGTTCCCCTGGGAGAGAGTGGCAAGGTAATGGGGCGGAGACGTCTGATCTGGTGCATTTTTTGGACTCCCTGGGAGAGAAAGAACTTAGGCATTGGGGCATCATTGTCCGACGTCATTAGCCACCACCGGAACATCTAAAACAGGGGTGTCGAACCTTTTGGCTTCCCTGGGCCGAATTGGCCGAAAACAAAATGTTTCTGGGGCCGCACAAATGTGCAAACGCTGCATCAAGACGGTAAACACGAGGGGGCAGCAGAGGAAAACACTGCATTGCCCTCGACTGGGGCCACACAAAATACTTCACGGGGCCGCAGGTTGGACACTCCTAGATGAATCGCGTGCGCCGGTGCCTGGCTAGAGCCATTCAGCCTTTAGCCTCTTCTAATGCCTATGAGAATTTTAATAATGTGCTCAGGTCCCAGAGGCCGCCCCACATGAATTCCAGTTGTAATGGTCTCTGGCCGCTGCTGCATTATTATTTCAGACAGTAGAACACAAGAAATTTGACATTTATATTCTGATGGAATGCAGAGTCAATTCATGGCCTTGAAACATTCATCATTGTGCACAGTAAATTTATAAAAATGAGCTTTAACGGGGGGGGGGGGGGTCATTCCTGTAAAATAGAAGGTATTTCTGATTTGAAGTTTTTCTGGAATATTGCCAGAAGTACCTTGTGAGGCTAAAATCCATCCATTCCAGGTGACATTGTAATCAGTTGTGTCTACCCATAGTTTTTTGCTTATAAAATTGGGAAAGATCCCACCCACCTGTGTAGGTTGTGTTTCAGAAGGAGGTACAGCTACTAGTAAAAAGTTAGGCTTTGGCCTTAACATTCTTCTAGAGTATTGATTTGATCTGTGTGTTCTTGCACCTATTCTATTGTTAAATTCATTGAATGTAAGTGATGTGATTGTTCTTTTAGAGTCATAGTCAATTAATGTTGTGTATAAGTGCATCCACACATAATCTTTAGCTTCGGTAGTTTGTAGACGTTGAGGGTCAGGGTGCTTGATATTGTCTACTCCTAGTGCAGGGAGGTGATCCTATATTTCAGAGAACGGCACATGTGATAAGCTCCTGGCACAAGGTGGCATCAGAGTGGAACAGTTACATACCTGAATCACAGTTCACACCTGTCCATCCTGGCGAGCATGCACACCAGTAACTTCCTGGTATATTGCTACAAAATCCATTTACACAGGGCTTCCGCTGGCATTCGTTTATATCTGAAATAAGAATTTTATTCAGGCATAATGGGAAATATATCACTGGACATCAACTGAAGTGAACTATGAATGTCTTTAATGCGGTTAAATTAGGTATTTTAAATTATATTTTGCACAATCCCACAGTTCTAGGCAGAGTACAGAGCATTAATTCCTAATGCGGTCTTAATGTGAATAATTTGGTAATAACCTTGACCTCGGTGAAAGCAACTCCCTTCATGGATCAGAGCTGACTGGCCAGAGGTCAGCTCTCACTTCTCTGTATGCAAGCAAAGAGCACCAATGATTAAGTTAGGGGAGAGTCTGTGATGGTTCTTAGGCTCAAAATAGTTCTGTAACTGTTTAAAAACCTTTGGGATAACCAATAAACTGTTTCTCATAAAAGCCTTAAAGCAGTAGGTGAAGGAAACTTTATATACCAAACCTAACCGGACTTCACACAGGCCGTGTTTTGGCACTACTGGCTGTATCAGGAGTTCACTGGTTCTGTAGGAAAGAAACAGTTGATACTAGGTGGATAGAAACTTAGAAACATGAAAGGTCAAATGGCCCAATACGGTTACAGTGATTTGATTTCATATACCACCATTTTTAACAAAAAAGTCAAATCAAAGCGGTTTACAAAAAAATATCAAAGCAATGGGCAATAATTAAAATCGATAAAACCAAACAAGGGGGATAGACATAGACAAATTAGCTAAACTGGACACAAGTAGCCAAACGAGGGCAGGAAAGGTTTACAATGCCATAAGGAAAAAAACAAACAGGATAAGAACAAGAGGGGGGTAGGTTAAAATGCAGAAAGAAAGAATAAGCTAAGATATGCAAAGTGTCAGACCACTAGGAACTGGGTTCAAACGCCATTCTGAAATAATAAGTTTTCGATTGAGACTTAAATGACTTAAGAGATTTTTCAGATCGCAAATATAACGGATGAGTTCCAAAGTGTTGGTGCCATTACAGAGAAACTAGAGTCTCTGTAAATATCCAGAAACATCTGCCTGAAAGATGGAATAGACAGTAAGTGCTGGTGGGAGGAGCACAGGTCCCGCATAGGTGAATTTGGAATCAAATGAGTCGACAAAAATACAGGAAGACCAGAAGTCTAAATCTGACAAGAGCTGATGAGAACTGGAGAGAGAGCCAGAATGAGAAAGAGTAGGTCCGATCTGTCAAGTAGGAACTAAACCATAGGTCCTTCAATTGATCAAGTAATATTGCATGTAAAAAAGTATTTCTTCCTGAGCCTATCACCTCTTAACTTCATCCTATACCCTCTCATTTCAGAGCTTCTTTTCAAATGAAAGAGACTCAACTCATGCGCATTTACTCCACATAGGTATTTAAACGTCTCTATCATATCTCCCCTCTCCCGCCTTTCCTCCAAAGTATATAGATTGAGATCTTTAAGTCTGTCCCCATACGCCTTATGATGAAGACCACATACCATTTTAGTAGCCTTCCTTTGGACCGACTCCATCCTTTTTATATCTTTATGAAGGTGCGACCTCCAGAATTGTACACAATATTCTAAATGAGGTCTCGCCAAAGTCTTATACAGGGGCTTCAATACCTCCTTCTTCCTACTGGCCATACCTCTCCCTATGCACCCTAGCATCCTTCTAGCTTTCGCCGTCACCTTTTCAACCTGTTTGGCCACCTTAAGATCATCACATACAATCACCCCCCCTAAACTGTACCGTTGGCATTCATGTACCATAAGATTATTTGCACAAGTTTCTCTGTGTATTTACCATCTGAGCAGGTTGGCCCCTGCCATCCGGTGCTACAGTTGCAGAAGTAGGAGCCAGGGGTATTTACACAGGATCCATGTCTGCTGCATAGGTTGGGTCTGTTACACTTGTTCACATCTAATAAACATTGAGAACACAGAAGGAAAACAATTATTGCTCCCCAAATGAACAATGTCGGTTGTATCTGTTCTCTATAAATGCTGGTGAGTAAAATTGGGTTTCCAAGACCTCATTATTTATTATAAGAACAATTTAAAACTCCGAGGAATACACAGAAGAAATGTACCATATTTATCCATTGGAAAGACCCCAAAATCAGAGAAAGCTGAGCTCTCGGCAATTTTAATGTCATCTTTCCTGGACAGGAAGGTCACTTCACCACCATATACCTGTGTGGTGATATTCAAATGAAACGATTGGGGGTGGATGAAGTCAACCAAAATGCCCAAAAAGCTCAAGCACTCTGCTCTCCATTTCCTGGATATGGCAGTATTTTTCGAATGCTTCAGTCGCTCATTTTCTGAGGGGCCGTTGAAAAGTTCTCAGTCCAACCAAGAGGAGAATAATGTGGAGCCATGAAACTTACAAGTTATTCCACACTTTTTGTGACACTTTTCATTTCACATAAGTCACATAAGTCACTGTTTATTGTTAACCAGATCATACTTCTCTGAATAGCATCCTATATTAATGCTTACCATAACAAATAGGTACACATTTAACCAAGGCTAGACAAGCAACAAAGCCAGGGAAACCCAGTTCAATTGTCACAATGGCCTGTTCATCCAACTCCCTATTTTGTATAATGTCACAGAAATAGCTCTGTATATGCAAAAACCAAGGAGGACTCTTGGATTTAACTCTTCTTGGACAGGAACATACCTTGGTCACAGCGCGTTCCTTCCCACCCAGGGTCACAAATGCACACAAAGGTATTGAGACGGCTGGTACACCTTCCGTGGGCACACGGTGAACTCCTGCACAGGTCGATGCCTGTGAAAGAGGACAATGAAAGCCAGATCACGTCATCTCAATGTGGCGCATGAAAAATTCAAATGATTTAATAACGCAGTACCACAATATCTGTGTAGCATCAGGACTATACAGTGTATCATAGTAAAAATTGTAAATTAAGAATAAAAGAAATGAAGAGTTGCTCTAGGGCTCCTGAAATGCCCAGCCTGGTCTGCCAAGCCACTGTCCTTTCAAGGTCATCTGTACTACCCAAAAACTCCATTTCCAGAACCTGAAATGTCATTCATTCACCTTCACGAAGGAGTTGAAAAGATGAATAATGAAATTGAAAATCCAAATTTAGAAAAGCTTCCATTGATTTGAAAAAAAAAATTTTTTTTTATCATTTCAGAAATGCAGCCCCTTTAAGGGAAATTCTCAGTGGACTGACCATGTAAAATTAAATGGATTTCTTACCAGTTTAACTTTATGCAGTTTTCCAGTGAATTTGTGGCTCTTTGCATTTACACGGTGCCACAGAACATCCACGGATATTTGTTGAACCTGATACTGCCACTTTAAAAGGCTCTCTACCTGTTAAATAGGCAATTTTGCTTCCAGCCCAGAAGCTCTTTGCCAAGCCCCTTTCTAAAATAGAGACCTTTCAATGTTGATTGACGTAAACAACCAAAATGTTTCCATATATATGGCCTTGATGTACAAAAATAAAAAAAAACATACTTATGGACTGACTGGTGAAATCACAATATATCTCAAAAGTATCAAGGTTTGGGAGGAGGTAAAGATTTCTAGAAGTAGGGGAGTGTCCTATCATCAATATGCTAATGAGAATCAGTGGGACTTTAGTTTTATAATATGACAAATGAACTGTGCCTTGCCTTTCCTTGCAAGCATCACATCGCTGACTCTTTCCTATATATTAACCTTCACCTCTGGCTGCCAATTTTTCCCGGGAACTACTTTTGGGTGCCACTTACTGAATCCTGCTCTCTCTCTGCTCTGCTTGGAACAGATTGGTAGAGAGGCTTCAGTCCAACCTATGATGCAGCCAGAGTATTTTCAGCTGCCACATTCCTTTGATCAGGTTGGATTAACACCACTTGAACACTTGTAAGAAGCACTGGCATCTTAGTTCTGGTGACTGGTACCACTGCCACCAGTTCCCCCTTTACGCCCATTTGTCCAGTGGAGGAAAAGTCCATAGTCTCTTCTTGAGAAAGACATGGGGGAAGCCACTACTTGCCCTGGATCGGTAGCATGGAATGTTGCTACTCTTCGGGATTCTAGAATCTTGTTACTCTCTGGGATTCCGGATTCTTGCTATTCCTTGGGATTCTGTATGGAATGTTGCTGCTCTTTGGGATTCCGGAATCTTGCTATTCCTTGGGATTCTGTATGGAATGTTGCTGCTCTTTGGGATTCCGGAATCTTGCTATTCCTTAGGATTTTGTAGGGAATGTTGCTACTCTTTGGTATTCCGGAATCTTGCTATTCCTTGGGATTTTGTAGGGAATGTTGCTACTCTTTGGTATTCCGGAATCTTGCTATTCCTTGGGATTCGGTATGGAATGTTGCTACTCTTTGGTATTCCGGAATCTTGCTATTCCTCGGGATTCTGCAGGGAATGTTGCTACTCTTTGGGATTCCAGAATCTTGCTATTCCTTGGGATTCTAATCTAATCTAAATCTTAGCTTTATATACCGAGTCATCATTCAAGAAAGCTCGACTCGGTTTACTACTCCTTGGGTTTTGACCAGGTCCTAGTGGCCTGGCTTGGCCACCGTGAGATTGGGCTACTAGGCTTGATGGACCATTGGTTTGACCCAGTAAGGTGATTCTTATATTCGTAGTGTATGTATGTCTACCATTTCTTTTTAAAAGCTGAAAAAAAAAACGTAGAACTTACGCCTGCAGCTTCTATTATCTTCGTTCAGCTGATAGCCCACTGCACAATCACAAGTGTACGAGCCCAGAGTGTTTCTACACACCTGCTGACAAGTATTCTGGTTCAGTTCACACTCATTGATGTCTAGAAGAGGAAAGCACAGTTATTTAGCACGGCCTGTCTCCTGCTGTCTGGAGAAAAGAGTTTCTAATCAAGCTTGCAGGACAAGTCTGAATATTTTAGCACCAATAGTGTGAAAAAGATATTAGGACACAACTCATGAAAAGAGAAACCACTTCAACAGGCACCAACCAACCAAATAACAAGAGTGGTTTTAAATTTCACTGCTTCCAACTGTCATTTAAAACACATTTCCTTTAACTGTGTGTTCGAATAACGTTTCCTTTGAGGTAATACTTTGTCTTTTCTATCGGCTGTTCCTACTTCCCCCCTCCCCCCACTGGAAAATCCCCAGAAAATGCTACTTCATTTTCAAAGGCATTTACACGTGGAAATTGCCTTTTTAATAATTGTTCACGTTATGTGCACATAAAGTTACGTGTACCATGCCACTGCATGCATAAATTTGCATAGAGACGAGGGCAGGATTAACATTTCCACACATACCGTACTTCTGTATATCCAAAACAAAAACAACATAATTTTACCCAAAAAAAGTTCCAACACAAATCTCACATGCAGGATTGCCTACATACTTTCATTGAGAAAAAAACATTCCATTTGTGAATATTGCCTTCAAGGGGGGTAATTTTATCAGAGTGTCTGAGAGCAAAATTGTAGTTTACACATTGGCATACACACATCTTATTTCCTGGGGGCATAAGTGCATGAAAGTGGGCAGAGAAAAAACCCTAGCACCTGTTTTCACGTGGCATGGAAGGGCATTTCAGAAATGATGTCCACATCAGAATGTCCCAAGCAGGCATCCATCTCACATGTATTTATGAACATGAAAATACATGAGACGGACAGCCATGCACTGGAAATGTACAGCAGGAAGGACCACATTATTAACAGGGAAAACCAAGGGACATAGACGTCTGTACAGCATTCATAGAACACAGCCACTCAAAGAGTAGCACCATTCCAGAGCTGAGATTGTGATGTCATAATGCCTCATTCCACCAATGCCTAAGAGCCAAACTCAGCAGTGATGTCACAATGGCTTCATTATCCTACACTTGGCTCACATAAGACCATAAGAATAGCCCTACTGGGTCAGACCAATGGTCCATGAGAGCAGAGGACCAACCTAATGCACAGATCCAAATTTAAAAGTTTATTTCCCACTTAAAACCTAGATGAGTTACAAATCACAAACATAAAAGCAACTTACTCTTAAATTGTAAAACATTAACAGAGAATAGTAACAGAATTATTCATCAAAGGAATGTCTGAACAAAGAAATGGGTTTTCAATCATTTACAACATTGATCAATATTTTCTGCAGAAACGTAAAGTATCTGGCTTATTAGTCAATTAGTTATGCAACTTTACAATAAGTTGCAGGCAACTTTGCAGGCATAATTTGGGTGCATATATAGATCTTTATAGCGGTGGACTTCACTAATGCAAATTAGTGCAAATTTTTGACAACTAGTAAGATTTGAGGTAGTTTATAAAGTGAGTGCACATTTATAGGCTTAGGGGTTAGTCTGTTAGAAAATGAATCTGCCTAGGCCAGGGGTAGGGAACTCCGGTCCTCGAGAGCTGTATTCCAGTCGGGTTTTCAGGATTTCCCCAATGAATATGCATGAGATCTATTTGCATGCACTGCTTTCAATGCATATTCATTGGGGAAATCCTGAAAACCCGACTGGAATACAGCTCTCGAGGACCGGAGTTCCCTACCCCTGGCCTAGGCCAACACACAGAGGGTTAAAAAAATACAAATAAAAGAGGTGGCAAGGGGCCCTTTTGGAAGTGCCCAAGAAGAAGTGGCAAATGCAGCAGAAGAGGGCACTGGAAGCTTCTCACATATAATCGGGAGAGGGGAAGTGGCAAATGCAGCAGAAGAGGGCACTGGAAGCTTCTCACATATAATCGGGAGAGGGGAAGTGGCCAATGCAGCAGAAGAGGGCACTGGAAGCTTCTCACATATAATCGGGGGAGGGGAAGTGGCAAATGCAGCAGAAGAGAGCACTGGAAGCTTCTCACATATAATCGGGGGAGGGGAAGTGGCAAATGCAGCAGAAGAGGGCACTGGAAGCTTCTCACATATAATCGGGGGAGGGGAAGTGGCAAATGCAGCAGAAGAGGGCACTGGAAGCTTCTCACATATAATCGGGGGAGGGGAAGTGGCAAAAGCAGCAGAAGAGGGCACTGGAAGCTTCTCACATATAATCGGGGGAGGGGAAGTGGCAAATGCAGCAGAAGAGGGCACTGGAAGCTTCTCACATATAATCGGGGGAGGGGAAGTGGCAAATGCAGCAGAAGAGGGCACTGGAAGCTTCTCACATATAATCGGGGGAGGGGAAGTGGCAAATGCAGCAGAACTGGGCACCGGAATCTCTCACATATAATTGGGGGAGGGGAAGTGGCAAATGCAGCAGAACTGGGCACCGGAATCTCTCACATATAATTGGGGGATTTTCTTGCATGAGCAGTAGACAGATGTCACCCTTCCCTCTATGAAGAAAAAGGAGAAAGAACGTGTCCTATATAGAGACAAGATTTTCCAGCAGCAGAAGCTGGGGCAACAGAGGTTTGTAAGTCCCTATTTCCATGCCATGTACCTCGGACTCTCTTTGCTTTAAAGCCAGTTTTCACACAGGCTGTAAATATATCTCCATTTCATTTACCTGTTACACTGTAGCACCCAAGCTCCCAGTATAACCAGATTAAACCCACCTCTGCAGGTTTGCCCAGTTGGACCACTGGTGTATCCCCTGTTACACCGACATCTTGGGCGTGTGGAGACTGGTTCTACGATGCAGAAGCCATTGGTACAGCCGAGTGTGCACGGAACAGGGCCTGTAAATGATACAAATGCAGGAAGAGCTTCATTCTCTAGAAAGTTCTATCTGCAACACGATCTAATCTTTTTTCTCTTTTGACCTGACAGTTTGGAGTCTTCATTCAAAACTACCCAGAGACTTTACGACTTTTTATATTCTCCACCCAACACCCTCAATATACGTAACCTGGTCACAGTCCCCACTCCCTTTCCCTGCAATGTACCTAGTCTGGTTATTCTGATGACCATCTTAGACCAAAAACTCTGCACTAGGCTCCTTCTGGAATCTGGGGCTCAGAATGCAGCTACTGGATGTAACCATTCAACAATGACCACAGCTTCCTTTCTCCAACTGGCCCAGGGAACAGGAAGTGCAACTCAAGGACCCTATGCATGATGCTGAACAATGGTTCCCACCTTAGTCACTGGGCCAACCTTTAAAATATCTCCAGCAAGAGTGAATTGAAATAGCTGGTGTTCTCTTCTTTGCGATTTCCTGTTGTATTTAATGTGAGCAAGTGCAAAGTGAAGCATGTGGGAAAGAGAAACCCAAACTATAGCTACACGCTACAGGGATCCACCTTAGGATTCACCACCAAGGAAAAGGATCTAGGTGTCATTGTTGAGGATATGTTGAAACCCTCAGCTCAGTGTGCGGTGATGGCTAAGAAAGCAAATAGAATGTGAGGAATTCTCAGGAAAGGAATGGAAAACAAAGATGAAAATGTTATAATGCCTTTGTATCGCTCTATCTACACCTCGACTATTGTGCATATCTCAAAAATAGATGTACGGGATTAGAAAAGGTAGAGAGAAGGGCAACAAAGATGATAAAAGGGATGGGATGACTTCCCTGTGAAGCTATGGCTTCAGTTTGGAGAATAGACTGCTCAGGGGGGGCTATGATAGAGGTCTATAAAATACTGAGTGGAGTGGAAAGGGTAGATGTGAATCACTTGCTCACTCTTTCCAAAAATACTAGGACTAGGGGGCATTCGATGAAGCTACTAAGTAGTAGATTTAAAACAAACCCGAGAAAATATTTCTTCACTCAACGTGCAGGGCAGGATTAACCAATAGGCCAACTAGGCACGTGGCTAGGGCCTGAAGTTGTCAGGGGGGGCCCGATGAAACAGAGGACTCGTTTTGTTATTTTTCTCTTGGCAACGCGGGCCCCCCGGGAAAAATCGACAGCACTGCCCCCCCTCCTGGAAAATCAGCAGCGCTAGGCCCCCCCCCCAGGAGATCGACAACACCGCCCTCTCCCGGCATCGCCATCAACCAACCTGAATAAGTGACATCGGAGGGGGTGGGCGGGCAGATGCAAAGAGTTGGAACTGGTGTGCAGGGGAAGGGGAGAGATAGGGGAAGGATACTGAATGGAATTGGGTTGAAGGGAAAGAAAGAGGGCAGATGCTGATGGAATTGGGGTGCAGGGAAAGGGGGAAGGATACTGGATGGAATTGGGTTGGAGGGAAAGAAAGGGGGCAGATACTGATGGGATTGGTGTGCAGGGAAAGGGGGAAACATAAGGGGGAAGGATACTGGATGGAATTGGGTTAGAGGGAAAGAAAGGGGGCTGATGCTGATGGAAGTGGGGGTAAGGGAAAGGAGAGAGTGAAATTCCAGACCATGTGGGTGTGGGAGAGGGAAGGGAAGAAGAGGAGAGGAGAGAGATGCCAGACCATTGGAGGAGGGAATGGAAGAAGATGGATTCCAGACCAATGGGAGTGAAGGGAAAGATGGAAGGGGGAGGCATACAGTTTCTGGAAGTAGCACAGAAGGACAGAAGATGAAAGGATGAGAGTGATAAGAAAATGAGGAGAGCTGAAAGCAGACAAGATAAAGGTAGAAAAAAATTTTCTATTTATTTATTTTTTTGCTTTAGGGGACATGCATTGCTGTTTCTGTGGTGTTGCATTGTATGCAGAGTCCAGCGTCTTGGTGATTTTATTTAACCTTTGTCTATGTATTTCTATTTTATCCCCCCTTTTACAAAACTGTAGAACATTTTTTTAGCACTGGCTGTGGCTAAAAAACATACAACAGTTTAGTATAAGGGGGGAAAGGTTAGTTTGTGATTACTTATTCCATACTAGGCAAAGGTGTTTTCTGTGTTCTGTTTGTATGAAAGACATGGTTTTTTGTTAGCGTTGACTATCCTTGTTTGGCGAAATGCATCAGGCATGGTTCTTGGGAGCACCTTGAATTAACCTGGTTTGAATCTCCTTATTTTCTGCCAATCTTCTTTTATTTCACGTTGGATTCTTTGGTGGACTGCTTGCCTTGTTGTTTCATTGCAAATAAACATACATGGAGTGGAACGTACTAGAGGAGTTACAGATTTGGTTGTTTATCCGTACATATGGGTTACAGTTGGTTGACGTAGAGTGAGGCAGTTGAGAGGAGTTGTAAACTTGGTTATTAATATAGATTTATATTTCGGATAGTATTACTGCTTTACAAATATTTGAACACTTTCATATATGCATGGAAAGGGTTCAGCATTAAAGTCCTGGGTAAGTAGGTGGGAAGGGAAGGAAGGGGGATTTGTTCAGAGATGTTTGGGGGTTGCATAGAAGAAAAACTGTGCACTGGTATACTAATCTTTGTTTGTTTTGAATTTATAAAAAAAAAAAAAAAGAAATACAAGTGGAAATAAAGAAGTGAAGAAGAAAACAGAAAAATGAGGGCGGGACATGGGCAGGGTAGGGGTGGGGCATGGGCGGGGCCCAGTGTACTTGTGTGCCTAGAGGCCCTCGAAGAATTAATCCTGCCCTGTCAACGTGTAATTGAACTCTGGAATTCATTGCTGTAGAATGTGTGAAATCAGTTAGTTTAGCAAGGTTTTAAAAAAAAGGTTTGGATAATTTCCTAAAAGAGAAGTCCATAGGCCATTATTGAGATGACTTGTTCTTATGACAACATCTTAACCATTACCCTACCTGCAAGATTGAAGTGTTTAGGGGGTACGTTTCACATCTAGGGTACATGTCAACTGCAGCTTTCAATCAGTTTTCCTGTGTTGAAATCCTTAAGACACCTTTTCTATGAAACTACCTGGAAATGTATTTTTTTCCCTTACCACGCCTGTTCACTGGAACTCACTACCACTCTACTGTCAGATCAGTTGGAACTACATTTGTTGTAAATTCAGGTGACCTAGTGCTTCTTGTACCTGTAGTGCTTCCAGTCTCTGTCTGATCAGTTGGAACTACAGTTGTTGTAAATTCAGGTGTCCTAGTGCTTCTTGCACCTGTAGTGCTTCCAGAATCTGTCTGATCAGTTGGAACTACAGTTGTTGCGGATGTACTCTCTGATTCTATCTGACTGGTAGTAAATTCAGGTATCCTAGAGCTTCTTGAACCTGTAGTGCTTCCAGACTCTTTCAGATCAGTTGAAACAACAGTTGTTGTAGTTGTGCTCTCTGATTCTGTCTGACTGGTAGTAAATTTAGGTGACCCAGTACTTTTTGTACCTGTAGTGCTTCCAAATTTTGTCAGATCAGTTGGAATTACAGTTGTTATAATTGTGCTCTCTGATTCTGTCCGACTGGTAGTAAATTCAGCTGACCTAGTGCTTCTTGCACCTGTAGTGCTTCCAGACTCTGTCTGATCAGTTGGAACTACAGTTGTTGCGGATGTGCTTTCTGATTCTGTCCGACTGGTAGTAAATTCAGCTGACCTAGTGCTTCTTGCACCTGTAGTGCTTCCAGACTCTGTCTGATCAGTTGGAACTACAGTTGTTGCGGATGTGCTCTCTGATTCTGTCCGACTGGTAGTAAATTCAGCTGACCTAGTGATTCTTGAACCTGTAGTGCTTCCAGACTCTGTCAGATCAGTTGGAACTACATTTGTTGTAAATTCAGGTGTCCTAGTGATTCTTGCACCTGTAGTGCTTCCAGCCTCTGTCTGATCAGTTGGAACTACATTTGTTGTAAATTCAGGTGACCTAGTGCTTCTTGCACCTGTAGTGCTTCCAGACTCTGTCTGATCAGTTGGACCTACATTTGTTGTAAATTCAGGTGTCCTAGTGCTTCTTGCACCTGTAGTGCTTCCAGAATCTGTCTGATCAGTTGGAACTACAGTTGTTGCGGATGTACTCTCTGATTCTATCTGACTGGTAGTAAATTCAGCTGACCTAGTGATTCTTGCACCTGTAGTGCTTCCAGACTCTGTCAGATCAGTTGGAACTACATTTGTTATAAATTCAGCTGACCTAGTGCTTCTTGTACCTGTAGTGCTTCCAGACTCTGTCTGATCAGTTGGAACTACAGTTGTTGCGGATGTTCTCTCTGATTCTATCTGACTGGTAGTAAATTCAGGTATCCTAGAGCTTCTTGAGCCTGTAGTGCTTCCAGACTCTGTCAGATCAGTTGAAACAACAGTTGTTGTAGTTGTGCTCTCTGATTCTGTCTGACTGGTAGTAAATTTAGGTGACCCAGTACTTTTTGTACCTGTAGTGCTTCCAAATTTTGTCAGATCAGTTGGAATTACAGTTGTTATAATTGTGCTCTCTGATTCTGTCCAACTGGTAGTAAATTCAGCTGACCTAGTGCTTCTTGCACCTGTAGTGCTTCCAGACTCAGTCTGATCAGTTGGAACTACATTTGTTGTAAATTCAGGAAACCTAGTACTTCTTGCACCTGTAGTGCTTCCAGACTCTGTCTGATCAGTTGGAACTACAGTTGATGCGGATGTGCTTTCTGATTCTGTCCGACTGGTAGTAAATTCAGCTGACCTAGTGCTTCTTGCACCTGTAGTGCTTCCAGACTCTGTCTGATCAGTTGGAACTACAGTTGTTGCGGATGTGCTCTCTGATTCTGTCCGACTGGTAGTAAATTCAGCTGACCTAGTGATTCTTGAACCTGTAGTGCTTCCAGACTCTGTCAGATCAGTTGGAAATACATTTGTTGTAAATTCAGGTGTCCTAGTGATTCTTGCACCTGTAGTGCTTCCAGCCTCTGTCTGATCAGTTGGAACTACATTTGTTGTAAATTCAGGTGACCTAGTGCTTCTTGCACCTGTAGTGCTTCCAGAATCTGTCTGATCAGTTGGAACTACAGTTGTTGCGGATGTACTCTCTGATTCTATCTGACTGGTAGTAAATTCAGCTGACCTAGTGATTCTTGCACCTGTAGTGCTTCCAGACTCTGTCAGATCAGTTGGAACTACATTTGTTATAAATTCAGCTGACCTAGTGCTTCTTGTACCTGTAGTGCTTCCAGACTCTGTCTGATCAGTTGGAACTACAGTTGTTGCGGATGTTCTCTCTGATTCTATCTGACTGGTAGTAAATTCAGGTATCCTAGAGCTTCTTGAACCTGTAGTGCTTCCAGACTCTGTCAGATCAGTTGAAACAACAGTTGTTGTAGTTGTGCTCTCTGATTCTGTCTGACTGGTAGTAAATTTAGGTGACCCAGTACTTTTTGTACCTGTAGTGCTTCCAAATTTTGTCAGATCAGTTGGAATTACAGTTGTTATAATTGTGCTCTCTGATAATGTCCGACTGGTAGTAAATTCAGCTGACCTAGTGCTTCTTTCACCTGTAGTGCTTCCAGACTCAGTCTGATCAGTTGGAACTACATTTGTTGCGGATGTGCTTTCTGATTCTGTCCGACTGGTAGTAAATTCAGCTGACCTAGTGCTTCTTGCACCTGTAGTGCTTCCAGACTCTGTCTGATCAGTTGGAACTACAGTTGTTGCGGATGTGCTCTCTGATTCTGTCCGACTGGTAGTAAATTCAGCTGACCTAGTGATTCTTGAACCTGTAGTGCTTCCAGACTCTGTCAGATCAGTTGGAACTACAGTTGTTGCGGATGTGCTTTCTGATTCTGTCCGACTGGTAGTAAATTCAGCTGACCTAGTGCTTCTTGCACCTGTAGTGCTTCCAGACTCTGTCTGATCAGTTGGAACTACAGTTGTTGCGGATGTGCTCTCTGATTCTGTCTGACTGGTAGTAAATTCAGCTGACCTAGTGATTCTTGAACCTGTAGTGCTTCCAGACTCTGTCTGATCAGTTGGAACTACAGTTGTTGCGGATGTGCTCTCTGATTCTGTCCGACTGGTAGTAAATTCAGCTGACCTAGTGATTCTTGAACCTGTAGTGCTTCCAGACTCTGTCAGATCAGTTGGAACTACATTTGTTGTAAATTCAGGTGTCCTAGTGATTCTTGCACCTGTAGTGCTTCCAGCCTCTGTCTGATCAGTTGGAACTACATTTGTTGTAAATTCAGGTGACCTAGTGCTTCTTGCACCTGTAGTGCTTCCAGACTCTGTCTGATCAGTTGGACCTACATTTGTTGTAAATTCAGGTGTCCTAGTGCTTCTTGCACCTGTAGTGCTTCCAGAATCTGTCTGATCAGTTGGAACTACAGTTGTTGCGGATGTACTCTCTGATTCTATCTGACTGGTAGTAAATTCAGCTGACCTAGTGCTTCTTGCACCTGTAGTGCTTCCAGACTCTGTCAGATCAGTTGGAACTACATTTGTTATAAATTCAGCTGACCTAGTGCTTCTTGTACCTGTAGTGCTTCCAGACTCTGTCTGATCAGTTGGAACTACAGTTGTTGCGGATGTTCTCTCTGATTCTATCTGACTGGTAGTAAATTCAGGTATCCTAGAGCTTCTTGAACCTGTAGTGCTTCCAGACTCTGTCAGATCAGTTGAAACAACAGTTGTTGTAGTTGTGCTCTCTGATTCTGTCTGACTGGTAGTAAATTTAGGTGACCCAGTACTTTTTGTACCTGTAGTGCTTCCAAATTTTGTCAGATCAGTTGGAATTACAGTTGTTATAATTGTGCTCTCTGATTCTGTCCGACTGGTAGTAAATTCAGCTGACCTAGTGCTTCTTGCACCTGTAGTGCTTCCAGACTCAGTCTGATCAGTTGGAACTACATTTGTTGTAAATTCAGGAAACCTAGTACTTCTTGCACCTGTAGTGCTTCCAGACTCTGTCTGATCAGTTGGAACTACAGTTGTTGCGGATGTGCTTTCTGATTCTGTCCGACTGGTAGTAAATTCAGCTGACCTAGTGCTTCTTGCACCTGTAGTGCTTCCAGACTCTGTCTGATCAGTTGGAACTACAGTTGTTGCGGATGTGCTCTCTGATTCTGTCCGACTGGTAGTAAATTCAGCTGACCTAGTGATTCTTGAACCTGTAGTGCTTCCAGACTCTGTCAGATCAGTTGGAACTACATTTGTTGTAAATTCAGGTGTCCTAGTGATTCTTGCACCTGTAGTGCTTCCAGAATCTGTCTGATCAGTTGGAACTACAGTTGTTGCGGATGTACTCTCTGATTCTATCTGACTGGTAGTAAATTCAGCTGACCTAGTGATTCTTGCACCTGTAGTGCTTCCAGACTCTGTCAGATCAGTTGGAACTACATTTGTTATAAATTCAGCTGACCTAGTGCTTCTTGTACCTGTAGTGCTTCCAGACTCTGTCTGATCAGTTGGAACTACAGTTGTTGCGGATGTTCTCTCTGATTCTATCTGACTGGTAGTAAATTCAGGTATCCTAGAGCTTCTTGAGCCTGTAGTGCTTCCAGACTCTGTCAGATCAGTTGAAACAACAGTTGTTGTAGTTGTGCTCTCTGATTCTGTCTGACTGGTAGTAAATTTAGGTGACCCAGTACTTTTTGTACCTGTAGTGCTTCCAAATTTTGTCAGATCAGTTGGAATTACAGTTGTTATAATTGTGCTCTCTGATTCTGTCCGACTGGTAGTAAATTCAGCTGACCTAGTGCTTCTTGCACCTGTAGTGCTTCCAGACTCAGTCTGATCAGTTGGAACTACATTTGTTGTAAATTCAGGAAACCTAGTACTTCTTGCACCTGTAGTGCTTCCAGACTCTGTCTGATCAGTTGGAACTACAGTTGTTGCGGAAGTGCTTTCTGATTCTGTCCGACTGGTAGTAAATTCAGCTGACCTAGTGCTTCTTGCACCTGTAGTGCTTCCAGACTCTGTCTGATCAGTTGGAACTACAGTTGTTGCGGATGTGCTCTCTGATTCTGTCCGACTGGTAGTAAATTCAGCTGACCTAGTGATTCTTGAACCTGTAGTGCTTCCAGACTCTGTCAGATCAGTTGGAACTACATTTGTTGTAAATTCAGGTGTCCTAGTGATTCTTGCACCTGTAGTGCTTCCAGCCTCTGTCTGATCAGTTGGAACTACATTTGTTGTAAATTCAGGTGACCTAGTGCTTCTTGCACCTGTAGTGCTTCCAGACTCTGTCTGATCAGTTGGACCTACATTTGTTGTAAATTCAGGTGACCTAGTGCTTCTTGCACCTGTAGTGCTTCCAGAATCTGTCTGATCAGTTGGAACTACAGTTGTTGCGGATGTACTCTCTGATTCTATCTGACTGGTAGTAAATTCAGCTGACCTAGTGATTCTTGCACCTGTAGTGCTTCCAGACTCTGTCAGATCAGTTGGAACTACATTTGTTATAAATTCAGCTGACCTAGTGCTTCTTGTACCTGTAGTGCTTCCAGACTCTGTCTGATCAGTTGGAACTACAGTTGTTGCGGATGTTCTCTCTGATTCTATCTGACTGGTAGTAAATTCAGGTATCCTAGAGCTTCTTGAACCTGTAGTGCTTCCAGACTCTGTCAGATCAGTTGAAACAACAGTTGTTGTAGTTGTGCTCTCTGATTCTGTCTGACTGGTAGTAAATTTAGGTGACCCAGTACTTTTTGTACCTGTAGTGCTTCCAAATTTTGTCAGATCAGTTGGAATTACAGTTGTTATAATTGTGCTCTCTGATTCTGTCCGACTGGTAGTAAATTCAGCTGACCTAGTGCTTCTTGCACCTGTAGTGCTTCCAGACTCAGTCTGATCAGTTGGAACTACATTTGTTGTAAATTCAGGAAAACTAGTACTTCTTGCACCTGTAGTGCTTCCAGACTCTGTCTGATCAGTTGGAACTACAGTTGTTGCGGATGTGCTTTCTGATTCTGTCCGACTGGTAGTAAATTCAGCTGACCTAGTGCTTCTTGCACCTGTAGTGCTTCCAGACTCTGTCTGATCAGTTGGAACTACAGTTGTTGCGGATGTGCTCTCTGATTCTGTCCGACTGGTAGTAAATTCAGCTGACCTAGTGATTCTTGAACCTGTAGTGCTTCCAGACTCTGTCAGATCAGTTGGAACTACATTTGTTGTAAATTCAGGTGTCCTAGTGATTCTTGCACCTGTAGTGCTTCCAGCCTCTGTCTGATCAGTTGGAACTACATTTGTTGTAAATTCAGGTGACCTAGTGCTTCTTGCACCTGTAGTGCTTCCAGACTCTGTCTGATCAGTTGGACCTACATTTGTTGTAAATTCAGGTGTCCTAGTGCTTCTTGCACCTGTAGTACTTCCAGAATCTGTCTGATCAGTTGGAACTACAGTTGTTGCGGATGTACTCTCTGATTCTATCTGACTGGTAGTAAATTCAGCTGACCTAGTGATTCTTGCACCTGTAGTGCTTCCAGACTCTATCAGATCAGTTGGAACTACATTTGTTATAAATTCAGCTGACCTACTGCTTCTTGTACCTGTAGTGCTTCCAGACTCTGTCTGATCAGTTGGAACTACAGTTGTTGCGGATGTTCTCTCTGATTCTATCTGACTGGTAGTAAATTCAGGTATCCTAGAGCTTCTTGAACCTGTAGTGCTTCCAGACTCTGTCAGATCAGTTGAAACAACAGTTGTTGTAGTTGTGCTCTCTGATTCTGTCTGACTGGTAGTAAATTTAGGTGACCCAGTACTTTTTGTACCTGTAGTGCTTCCAAATTTTGTCAGATCAGTTGGAATTACAGTTGTTATAATTGTGCTCTCTGATTCTGTCCGACTGGTAGTAAATTCAGCTGACCTAGTGCTTCTTGCACCTGTAGTGCTTCCAGACTCAGTCTGATCAGTTGGAACTACATTTGTTGTAAATTCAGGAAACCTAGTACTTCTTGCACCTGTAGTGCTTCCAGACTCTGTCTGATCAGTTGGAACTACAGTTGTTGCGGATGTGCTTTCTGATTCTGTCCGACTGGTAGTAAATTCAGCTGACCTAGTGCTTCTTGCACCTGTAGTGCTTCCAGACTCTGTCTGATCAGTTGGAACTACAGTTGTTGCGGATGTGCTCTCTGATTCTGTCCGACTGGTAGTAAATTCAGCTGACCTAGTGACTCTTGAACCTGTAGTGCTTCCAGACTCTGTCAGATCAGTTGGAACTACATTTGTTGTAAATTCAGGTGTCCTAGTGATTCTTGCACCTGTAGTGCTTCCAGCCTCTGTCTGATCAGTTGGAACTACATTTGTTGTAAATTCAGGTGACCTAGTGCTTCTTGCACCTGTAGTGCTTCCAGACTCTGTCTGATCAGTTGGACCTACATTTGTTGTAAATTCAGGTGTCCTAGTGCTTCTTGCACCTGTAGTGCTTCCAGAATCTGTCTGATCAGTTGGAACTACAGTTGTTGCGGATGTACTCTCTGATTCTATCTGACTGGTAGTAAATTCAGCTGACCTAGTGATTCTTGCACCTGTAGTGCTTCCAGACTCTGTCAGATCAGTTGGAACTACATTTGTTATAAATTCAGCTGACCTAGTGCTTCTTGTACCTGTAGTGCTTCCAGACTCTGTCTGATCAGTTGGAACTACAGTTGTTGCGGATGTTCTCTCTGATTCTATCTGACTGGTAGTAAATTCAGGTATCCTAGAGCTTCTTGAACCTGTAGTGCTTCCAGACTCTGTCAGATCAGTTGAAACAACAGTTGTTGTAGTTGTGCTCTCTGATTCTGTCTGACTGGTAGTAAATTTAGGTGACCCAGTACTTTTTGTACCTGTAGTGCTTCCAAATTTTGTCAGATCAGTTGGAATTACAGTTGTTATAATTGTGCTCTCTGATTCTGTCCGACTGGTAGTAAATTCAGCTGACCTAGTGATTCTTGAACCTGTAGTGCTTCCAGACTCTGTCAGATCAGTTGGAACTACATTTGTTGTAAATTCAGGTGTCCTAGTGATTCTTGCACCTGTAGTGCTTCCAGCCTCTGTCTGATCAGTTGGAACTACATTTGTTGTAAATTCAGGTGACCTAGTGCTTCTTGCACCTGTAGTGCTTCCAGACTCTGTCTGATCAGTTGGACCTACATTTGTGGTAAATTCAGGTGTCCTAGTGCTTCTTGCACCTGTAGTGCTTCCAGAATCTGTCTGATCAGTTGGAACTACAGTTGTTGCGGATGTACTCTCTGATTCTATCTGACTGGTAGTAAATTCAGCTGACCTAGTGATTCTTGCACCTGTAGTGCTTCCAGACTCTGTCAGATCAGTTGGAACTACATTTGTTATAAATTCAGCTGACCTAGTGCTTCTTGTACCTGTCGTGCTTCCAGACTCTGTCTGATCAGTTGGAACTACAGTTGTTGCGGATGTTCTCTCTGATTCTATCTGACTGGTAGTAAATTCAGGTATCCTAGAGCTTCTTGAACCTGTAGTGCTTCCAGACTCTGTCAGATCAGTTGAAACAACAGTTGTTGTAGTTGTGCTCTCTGATTCTGTCTGACTGGTAGTAAATTTAGGTGACCCAGTACTTTTTGTACCTGTAGTGCTTCCAAATTTTGTCAGATCAGTTGGAATTACAGTTGTTATAATTGTGCTCTCTGATTCTGTCCGACTGGTAGTAAATTCAGCTGACCTAGTGCTTCTTGCACCTGTAGTGCTTCCAGACTCAGTCTGATCAGTTGGAACTACATTTGTTGTAAATTCAGGAAACCTAGTACTTCTTGCACCTGTAGTGCTTCCAGACTCTGTCTGATCAGTTGGAACTACAGTTGTTGCGGATGTGCTTTCTGATTCTGTCCGACTGGTAGTAAATTCAGGTGTCCTAGTGATTCTTGCACCTGTAGTGCTTTCAGCCTCTGTCTGATCAGTTGGAACTACATTTGTTGTAAATTCAGGTGACCTAGTGCTTCTTGCACCTGTAGTGCTTCCAGCCTCTGTCTGATCAGTTGGAACTACAGTTGTTGCGGATGTGCTCTCTGATTCTGTCCGACTGGTAGTAAATTCAGCTGACCTAGTGATTCTTGAACCTGTAGTGCTTCCAGACTCTGTCAGATCAGTTGGAACTACATTTGTTGTAAATTCAGGTGTCCTAGTGATTCTTGCACCTGTAGTGCTTCCAGCCTCTGTCTGATCAGTTGGAACTACATTTGTTGTAAATTCAGGTGACCTAGTGCTTCTTGCACCTGTAGTGCTTCCAGCCTCTGTCTGATCAGTTGGAACTACATTTGTTGTAAATTCAGGTAACCTAGTGCTTCTTGCACCTGTAGTGCTTCCAGACTCTGTCTGATCAGTTGGAACTACAGTTGTTATAATTGTGCTCTCTGATTCTGTCCGACTGGTAGTAAATTCAGCTGACCTAGTGCTTCTTGCACCTGTAGTGCTTCCAGACTCTGTCTGATCAGTTGAAACTACATTTGTTGTAAATTCAGGTGTCCTAGTGCTTCTTGCACCTGTAGTGCTTCCAGACTCTGTCTGATCAGTTGGAACTATATTTGTTGTAAATTCAGGTGTCCTAGTGCTTCTTGCACCTGTAGTGCTTCCAGACTCTGTCTGATCAGTTGGAACAACAGTTGTTGCGGATGTACTCTCTGATTCTATCTGACTGGTAGTAAATTTAGGTAACCCAGTACTTTTTGTACCTATAGTGCTTCCAAACTTTGTCAGATCAGTTGGAAATACAGTTGTTGTAGTTGTGTTCTCTGATTCTGTCTGACTGATAGTAGATTCAGGTGACCTTGTGCTTCTTGCACCTGTAGTGCTTCCAAACTCTGTCAGATCAATTGGAATTACAGTTGTTATAATTGTGTTCTCTGATTCTGTCCGACTGGAAGTAAATTCAGCTGACCTAGTGCTTCTTGCACCTGTAGTGCTTCCAGACTCAGTCTGATCAGTTGGAACTACATTTGTTGTAAATTCAAGTAACCTAGTGCTTCTTGCACCTGTAGTGCTTCCAGACTCTGTCTGATCAGTTGGAACTACAGTTGTTGCAGATGTGCTCTCTGATTCTGTCCGACTGGTAGTAAATTCAGCTGACCTAGTGCTTCTTGCACCTGTAGTGCTTCCAGACTCTGTCTGATCAGTTGGAACTACATTTGTTGTAAATTCAGGTGTCCTAGTGATTCTTGCACCTGTAGTGCTTTCAGCCTCTGTCTGATCAGTTGGAACTACATTTGTTGTAAATTCAGGTGACCTAGTGCTTCTTGCACCTGTAGTGCTTCCAGCCTCTGTCTGATCAGTTGGAACTACAGTTGTTGCGGATGTGCTCTCTGATTCTGTCCGACTGGTAGTAAATTCAGCTGACCTAGTGATTCTTGAACCTGTAGTGCTTCCAGACTCTGTCAGATCAGTTGGAACTACATTTGTTGTAAATTCAGGTGTCCTAGTGATTCTTGCACCTGTAGTGCTTCCAGCCTCTGTCTGATCAGTTGGAACTACATTTGTTGTAAATTCAGGTGACCTAGTGCTTCTTGCACCTGTAGTGCTTCCAGCCTCTGTCTGATCAGTTGGAACTACATTTGTTGTAAATTCAGGTAACCTAGTGCTTCTTGCACCTGTAGTGCTTCCAGACTCTGTCTGATAATTTGGAACTACAGTTGTTGCGGATGTGCTCTCTGATTCTGTCCAACTGGTAGTAAATTCAGCTGACCTAGTGATTCTTGCACCTGTAGTGCTTCCAGACTCTGTCTGATCAGTTGGAACTACAGTTGTTGCGGATGTGCTCTCTGATTCTGTCCGACTGGTAGTAAATTCAGCTGACCTAGTGATTCTTGAACCTGTAGTGCTTCCAGACTCTGTCAGATCAGTTGGAACTACATTTGTTGTAAATTCAGGTGTCCTAGTGATTCTTGCACCTGTAGTGCTTTCAGCCTCTGTCTGATCAGTTGGAACTACATTTGTTGTAAATTCAGGTGACCTAGTGCTTCTTGCACCTGTAGTGCTTCCAGCCTCTGTCTGATCAGTTGGAACTACAGTTGTTGCGGATGTGCTCTCTGATTCTGTCCGACTGGTAGTAAATTCAGCTGACCTAGTGATTCTTGAACCTGTAGTGCTTCCAGACTCTGTCAGATCAGTTGGAACTACATTTGTTGTAAATTCAGGTGTCCTAGTGATTCTTGCACCTGTAGTGCTTCCAGCCTCTGTCTGATCAGTTGGAACTACATTTGTTGTAAATTCAGGTGACCTAGTGCTTCTTGCACCTGTAGTGCTTCCAGCCTCTGTCTGATCAGTTGGAACTACATTTGTTGTAAATTCAGGTAACCTAGTGCTTCTTGCACCTGTAGTGCTTCCAGACTCTGTCTGATAATTTGGAACTACAGTTGTGGCGGATGTGCTCTCTGATTCTATCTGACTGGTAGTAAATTCAGGTGTCCTCGTGCTTCTTGCACCTTTAGTGCTTCCAGGCTCTGTCAGATCAGTTGAAACTACAGTTGTTGTAGTTCTGCTCTCTGATTCTGTCTGACTGGTAGTAAATTTAGGTGACCCAGTACTTTTTGTACCTATAGTGCTTCCCAACTTTGTCACATCATTTGGAAATATGGTTGTTGTAGTTGTGCTCTCTGATTCTATCTGACTGATAGTAGATTCAGGTGACCTTGTGCTTCTTGCTCCTGTAGTGCTTCCAAACTCTGTCAGATCAGTTGGAATTACAGTTGTTATAATTGTGCTCTCTGATTCTGTCTGACTGGTAGTAAATTTAGGTGACCTAGTGCTTCTTGCACCTGTAGTGCTTCCAGACTCAGTCTGATCAGTTGGAACTACATTTGTTGTAAATTCAGGTGTCCTAGTGCTTCTTGCATCTGTAGTGCTTCCAGACTCTGTCTGATCAGTTGGAACTACATTTGTTGTAAATTCAGGTGTCCTAGTGCTTCTTGCATCTGTAGTGCTTCCAGACTCTGTCTGATCAGTTGGAACTACATTTGTTGAAAATTCAGGTGTCCTAGTGCTTCTTGCATCTGTAGTGCTTCCAGACTCTGTCTGATCAGTTGGAACTACATTTGTTGTAAATTCAGGTGTCCTAGTGCTTCTTGCATCTGTAGTGCTTCCAGACTCTGTCTGATCAGTTGGAACTACATTTGTTGTAAATTCAGGTGTCCTAGTGCTTCTTGCACCTGTAGTGTTTCCAGACTCTGTCTGATCAGTTGGACCTACATTTGTTGTAAATTCAGGTGTCCTAGTGCTTCTTGCACCTGTAGTGCTTCCAGAATCTGTCTGATCAGTTGGAACTACAGTTGTTGCGGATGTACTCTCTGATTCTATCTGACTGGTAGTAAATTCAGCTGACCTAGTGATTCTTCCACCTGTAGTTCTTCCAGACTCTGTCAGATCAGTTGGAACTACACTTGTTATAAATTCAGCTGACCTAGTGCTTCTTGTACCTGTAGTGCTTCCAGACTCTGTCTGATCAGTTGGAACTACAGTTGTTGCGGATGTTCTCTCTGATTCTATCTGACTGGTAGTAAATTCAGGTGTCCTAGAGCTTCTTGAACCTGTAGTGCTTCCAGACTCTGTCAGATCAGTTGAAACAACAGTTGTTGTAGTTGTGCTCTCTGATTCTGTCTGACTGGTAGTAAATTTAGGTGATCCAGTACTTTTTGTACCTGTAGTGCTTCCAAATTTTGTCAGATCAGTTGGAAATACAGTTGTTGTAGTTGTGCTCTCTGATTCTATCTGACTGATAGTAGATTCAGGTGACCTTGTGCTTCTTGCACCTGTAGTGCTTCCAAACTCTGTCAGATCAGTTGGAATTACAGTTGTTGCGGATGTGCTTTCTGATTCTGTCCGACTGGTAGTAAATTCAGCTGACCTAGTGCTTCTTGCACCTGTAGTGATTCCAGACTCTGTCTGATCAGTTGGAACTACAGTTGTTGCGGATGTGCTCTCTGATTCTGTCCGACTGGTAGTAAATTCAGCTGACCTAGTGATTCTTGAACCTGTAGTGCTTCCAGACTCTGTCAGATCAGTTGGAACTACATTTGTTGTAAATTCAGGTGTCCTAGTGATTGTTGCACCTGTAGTGCTTCCAGCCTCTGTCTGATCAGTTGGAACTACATTTGTTGTAAATTCAGGTGACCTAGTGCTTCTTGCACCTGTAGTGCTTCCAGCCTCTGTCTGATCAGTTGGAACTACAGTTGTTATAATTTTGCTCTCTGATTCTGTCCGACTGGTAGTAAATTCAGCTGACCTAGTGATTCTTGCACCTGTAGTGCTTCCAGACTCTGTCTGATCAGTTGGAACTACATTTGTTGTAAATTCAGCTGACCTAGTGCTTCTTGCACCTGTAGTGCTTCCAGACTCTGTCTGATCAGTTGGAACTACAGTTGTTGCGGATGTGCTCTCTGATTCTATCTGACTGGTAGTAAATTCAGGTGTCCTAGTGCTTCTTGCACCTGTAGTGCTTCCAGGCTCTGTCAGAACAGTTGGAACTACAGTTGTTGTAGTTGTGCTCTCTGATTCTGTCTGACTGATAGTAGATTCAGGTGACCTTGTGCTTCTTGCACCTGTAGTGCTTCCAAACTCTGTCAGATCAGTTGGAATTACAGTTGTTATAACTGTGCTCTCTGATTCTGTCCGACTGGTAGTAAATTCAGCTGACCTAGTGCTTCTTGCACCTGTAGTGCTTCCAGACTCTGTCTGATCAGTTGGAACTACATTTGTTGTAAATTCAGGAGACCTAGTGCTTCTTGCACCTGTAGTGCTTCCAGACTCTGTCTGATCAGTTGGAACTACATTTGTTGTAAATTCAGGTGACCTAGTGCTTCTTGCACCTGTAGTGCTTCCAGACTCTGTCTGATCAGTTGGAACTACAGTTGTTGCGGATGTGCTCTCTGATTCTATCTGACTGGTAGTAAATTCAGGTGTCCTAGTGCTTCTTGCACCTGTAGTGCTTCCAGGCTCTGTCAGAACAGTTGGAACTACAGTTGTTGTAGTTGTGCTCTCTGATTCTGTCTGACTGGTAGTAGATTCAGGTGACCTTGTGCTTCTTGCACCTGTAGTGCTTCCAAACTCTGTCAGATCAGTTGGAATTACAGTTGTTATAATTGTGCTCTCTGATTCTGTCCGACTGGTAGTAAATTCAGCTGACCTAGTGCTTCTTGCACCTGTAGTGCTTCCGGACTCTGTCTGATCAGTTGGAACTACATTTGTTGTAAATTCAGGTGACCTAGTGCTTCTTGCACCTGTAGTGCTTCCAGACTCTGTCTGATCAGTTGGAACTACAGTTGTTGCGGATGTGCTCTCTGATTCTATCTGACTGGTAGTAACTTCGGGTGTCCTAGTGCTTCTTGCACTTGTAGTGCTTCCAGGCTCTGTCAGAACAGTTGGAACTACAGTTGTTGTAGTTGTGCTCTCTGATTCTGTCTGACTGGTAGTAGATTCAGGTGACCTTGTGCTTCTTGCACCTGTAGTGCTTCCAAACTCTGTCAGATCAGTTGGAATTACAGTTGTTATAATTGTGCTCTCTGATTCTGTCCGACTGGTAGTAAATTCAGCTGACCTAGTGCTTCTTGCACCTGTAGTGCTTCCAGACTCTGTCTGATCAGTTGGAACTACAGTTGTTGCGGATGTGCTCTCTGATTCTGTCCGACTGGTAGTAAATTCAGCTGACCTAGTGATTCTTGCACCTGTAGTGCTTCCAGACTCTGTCTGATCAGTTGGAACTACATTTGTTGTAAATTCAGGTGACCTAGTGCTTCTTGCACCTGTAGTGCTTCCAGACTCTGTCTGATCAGTTGAAACTACATTTGTTGTAAATTCAGGAGACCTAGTGCTTCTTGCACCTGTAGTGCTTCCAGACTCTGTCTGATCAGTTGGAACTACATTTGTTGTAAATTCAGGTGACCTAGTGCTTCTTGCACCTGTAGTGCTTCCAGACTCTGTCTGATCAGTTGGAACTACAGTTGTTGCGGATGTGCTCTCTGATTCTATCTGACTGGTAGTAAATTCATGTGTCTTAGTGCTTCTTAAACCTGTATTTCTTCCAGACTCTGTTAGATCAGTTGAAACTACAGTTGTTGAAGTTGTGCTCTCTGATTCTGTCTGACTGGTAGTAAATTTAGGTGACCCAGTACTTTTTGTACCTGTAGTGCTTCCAAACTTTGTCAGATCAGTTGGAAATATATTTGTTGTAGTTGTGCTCTCTGATTCTGTCTGACTGGTAGTAGATTCAGGTGACCTTGTGCTTGTTGCACCTGTAGTGCTTCCAGACTCTGTCTGATCAGTTGGAACTACAGTTGTTGCGGATGTGCTCTCTGATTCTGTCCGACTGGTAGTAAATTCAGCTGACCTAGTGATTCTTGCACCTGTAGTGCTTCCAGACTCTGTGCGATCAATTGGAACTACATTTGTTGTAAATTTAGGTGACCTAGTGCTTCTTGCATCTGTAGTGCTTCCAGACTTTGCCTGATCAATTGGAACTACAGTTGTTGCGGATGTACTCTCTGATTCTATCTGACTGGTAGTAAATTCAGGTGTCCTAGTGCTTCTTGCACCTGTAGTGCTTCCAGACTCTGCCAGATCAGTTGAAACTACAGTTGATGCTGATGTGCTCTCTGATTCTGTCCGACTGGTAGTAAATTCAGCTGACCTAGTGATTCTTGCACCTGTAGTGCTTCCAGACTCTGTCTGATCAGTTGGAACTACATTTATTGTAAATTCAAGTGACCTAGTGCTTCTTGCACCTGTAGTGCTTCCAGACTCTGTCTGATCATTTGGAACTACAGTTGTGGCGGATGTGCTCTCTGATTCTATCTGACTGGTAGTAAATTCTGGTGTCCTCGTGCTTCTTGCACCTGTAGTGCTTCCAAACTCTGTCAGATTAGTTGGAATTACAGTTGTTATAATTGTGCTCTCTGATTCTATCTGACTGGTAGTAAATTCAGGTGTCCTAGTGTTTCTTGCACCTGTAGTGCTTCCAGACTCTGTCAGATCAGTTGGAAATACAGTTGTTATAATTGTGCTCTCTGATTCTATCTGACTGGTAGTAAATTCAGGTGTCCTAGTGTTTCTTGCACCTGTAGTGCTTCCAGACTCTGTCAGATCAGTTGGAAATACAGTTGTTATAATTGTGCTCTCTGATTCTATCTGACTGGAAGTAAATTCAGGTGTCCTAGTGCTTCTTGCACCTGTAGTGCTTCCAGGCTCTGTCAGATCAGTTGGAACTACAATTGTTATAATTGTGCTCTCTGATTCTGTCCGACTGGTAGTAAATTCAGCTGACCTAGTGCTTCTTGCACCTGTAGTGCTTCCAGACTCTGTCTGATCACTTGGAACTACATTTGTTGTAAATTCAGGTGACCTAGTGCTTCTTGCACCTGTAGTGCTTCCAGACTCTGTCTGATCAGTTGGAACTACAGTTGTTGCGGATGTGCTCTCTGATTCTATCTGACTGGTAGTAACTTCGGGTGTCCTAGTGCTTCTTGCACTTGTAGTGCTTCCAGGCTCTGTCAGAACAGTTGGAACTACAGTTGTTGTAGTTGTGCTCTCTGATTCTGTCTGACTGGTAGTAGATTCAGGTGACCTTGTGCTTCTTGCACCTGTAGTGCTTCCAAACTCTGTCAGATCAGTTGGAATTACAATTGTTATAATTGTGCTCTCTGATTCTGTCCGACTGGTAGTAAATTCAGCTGACCTAGTGCCTCTTGCACCTGTAGTGCTTCCAGACTCTGTCTGATCAGTTGGAACTACATTTGTTGTAAATTCAAGTGACCTAGTGCTTCTTGCACCTGTAGTGCTTCCAGACTCTGTCAGATCAGTTGAAACTACAGTTGTTGTAGTTGTGCTCTCTGATTCTGTCTGACTGATAGTAGATTCAGGTGACCTTGTGCTTCTTGCACCTGTAGTGCTTCCAAACTCTGTCAGATTAGTTGGAATTACAGTTGTTATAATTGTGCTCTCTGATTCTGTCCGACTGGTAGTAAATTCAGCTGACCTAGTGCTTCTTGCACCTGAAGTGCTTCCAGATTCTGTCTGATCAGTTGGAACTCCAGTTGTTGCGGATGTCCTCTCTGATTCTATCTGACTGGTAGTAAATTCAGGTGTCCTAGTGTTTCTTGCACCTGTAGTGCTTCCAGACTCTGTCAGATCAGTTGGAAATACAGTTGTTATAATTGTGCTCTCTGATTCTATCTGACTGGTAGTAAATTCAGGTGTCCTAGTGTTTCTTGCACCTGTAGTGCTTCCAGACTCTGTCTGATCAGTTGGAAATACAGTTGTTTCGGATGTGCTCTCTGATTCTATCTGACTGGTAGTAAATTCAGCTGACCTAGTGCTTCTTGCACCTGTAGTGCTTCCAGACTCTGTCTGATCACTTGGAACTACATTTGTTGTAAATTCAGGTGACCTAGTGCTTCTTGCACCTGTAGTGCTTCCAGACTCTGTCAGATCAGTTGAAACTACAGCTGTTGTAGTTGTGCTCTCTGATTCTGTCTGACTGGTAGTAAATTTAGGTGACCTTGTGGTTCTTGCACCTGTAGTGCTTCCAGACTCTGTCAGATCAGTTGGAAATACAGTTGTTATAATTGTGCTCTCTGATTCTGTCCGACTGGTAGTAAATTCAGCTGACCTAGTGCTTCTTGCACCTGTATTGCTTCTAGACTCTGTCTGATCAGTTGAAACTACAGTTGTTGTGGATGTGCTCTCTGATTCTATCTGACTGGTAGTAAATTCAGGTCTCCTAGTGCTTCTTGCACCTGTAGTGCTTCCAGACGATGTCTGATCAGTTGGAACTACAGTTGTTGCGGATGTGCTCTCTGATTCTATCTGACTGGTAGTAAATTTAGGTGACCCAGTACTTTTTGTACCTGTAGTGCTTCCAAACTTTGTCAGATCAGCTGGAAATACAGTTGTTGTAGTTGTGCTCTCTGATTCTGTTTGACTGATAGTAGATTCAGGTGATCTTGTGCTTCTTGCACCTGTAGTGCTTCCAAACTTTGTCAGATCAGTTGGAATTACAGTTGTTTTAATTGTGCTCTCTGATCCAGTCCGACTGGTAGTAAATTCAGCTGACCTAGTGCTTCTTGTACCTGTAGTGCTGCCAGACTCTGCCTGATCAGTTGGAACTACATTTGTTGTAAATTCAGGTGACCTAGTGCTTCTTGCACCTGTAGTGCTTCCAGACTCTGTCTGATCAGTTGGAACTACAATTGTTTCGGATGTGCTCTCTGATTCTATCTGACTGGTAGTAAATTCAGATGTCCTAGTGCTTCTTGCACCTGTAGTGCTTCCAGACTCTGTCAGATCAGTTGAAACTACAGTTGTTGTAGTTGTGCTCTCTGATTCTGTCTGACTGGTAGTAAATTTAGGTGACCCAGTACTTTTTGTACCTGTAGTGCTTCCAAACTTTGTCAGATCAGTTGGAAATACAGTTGTTGTAATTGTGCTCTCTGAATCTGTCTGACTGGTAGTAAATTTAGGTGACCCAGTACTTTTTGTACCTGTAGTTCTTCCTAACTTTGTCAGATCAGTTGGAAATACAGTTGTTGTAATTGTGCTCTCTGATTCTGTCTGACTGGTAGTAAATTCAGCTGACCTAGTGCTTCTTGCACCTGTAGTGTTTCCAGACTCTGTCTGATCAGTTGGAACTACATTTGTTGTAAATTCAGGTGACCTAGTGCTTCTTGCACCTGTAGTGCTTCCAGACTCTGTCTGATCAGTTGGAACTACAGTTGTTGCGGATGTGCTCTCTGATTCTATATGACTGGTAGTAAATTCATGTGTCTTAGTGCTTCTTAAACCTGTAGTGCTTCCAGACTCTGTTAGATCAGTTGAAACTACAGTTGTTGAAGTTGTGCTCTCTGATTCTGTCTGACTGGTAGTAAATTTAGGTGACCCAGTACTTTTTGTACCTGTAGTGCTTCCAAACTTTGTCAGATCAGTTGGAAATACATTTGTTGTAGTTGTGCTCTTTGATTCTGTCTGACTGATAGTAGATTCAGGTGACCTTGTGCTTCTTGCACCTGTAGTGCTTCCAAACTCTGTCAGATCAGTTGGAATTACAGTTGTTATAACTGTGCTCTCTGATTCTGTCCGACTGGTAGTAAATTCAGCTGACCTAGTGATTCTTGCACCTGAAGTGCTTCCAGACTCTGTCTGATCAGTTGGAACTACATTTGTTGTAAATTCAGGTGCCCTAGTGCTTCTTGCACCTGTAGTGCTTCCAGACTCTGTCTGATCAGTTGGAACTACAGTTGTTGCGGATGTGCTCTCTGATTCTATCTGACTGGTAGTAAATTCAGGTGTCCTAGTGCTTCTTGCACCTGTAGTGCTTCCAGACTTTGTCAGATCAGTTGAAACTACAGTTGATTTAGTTGTTCTATCTGATTCTGTCTGACTGGTAGTAAATTCAGGTGACCTAGTGTTTCTTGCACCTGTAGTGCTTCTAGACTCTGTCAGTTCAGTTGGAACTACAGTTGTTGTGGATGAGCTCTCTGATTCTATCTGACTGGTAGTAAATTCAGGTGACCTAGTGCTTTTTGCACCTGTAGTGCTTCCAAACTCTGTCAGATCTGTTGGAACTACATTTGTTGTAGTTGCGCTCTCTAAATCTCTCTGACCGGTAGTAAATTCAGGTGATCTAGTGTTTCTTGCACCTGTAGTGCTTCTAGACTCTGTCAGATCAGTTGGAACTACAGTTGTTGTGGATGTGCTCTCTGATTCTATCTGACTGGTGGTAAATTCAGCTGAGCTAGTGCTTCTTGCACCTGTAGTGCTTTCAGACTCTGTCAGGTTCATTGGAAGTACAGTTGTTGTAGGTATGCTTTCTGATTCTATCTGACTGGTAGTAAATTCAGGTGACCTAGTGCTTTTTGCACCTATAGTGCTTCTAGACTCTGTCAGGTCCGTTGAAACTACAGTTGTTTTAGTTATGCTTTCTGATTCTATCTGTATGGTAGTAAATTCAGGTGACCTAGTGCTTCTTGCATCTGTAGTGCTTCCAGACTCTGTCAGGTCCATTGGAAATACGGTTGTTGTAGTTATACTTTCTGATTCTATCTGACTGGTAGTAAATTCAGATGACCTAGTGCTTCTTGCACCTGTAGTTCTTCCAAACTCTGTCAGATCAGTTGGAAGTACATTTGTTGTAGTTATGCTTTCTGATTCTATCTGGGTAGTAGTAAATTCAGGTGACCTAGTGCTTCTTGCACCTGTAGTGTTTCCAGACTCTGTCAGGTCCGTTGAAACTACAGTTATTGTTGTTATGCCTTCTGATTCTATCTGACTGGTAGTAAATCCAGCTGACCTAGTGCTTTTTGCACCTGTAGTGCTTCCAAACTCTGTCAGATCTGTTGGAACTACATTTGTTGTAGTTGCGCTCTCTGAATCTCTCTGACCGGTAGTAAATTCAGGTGACCTAGTGCTTCTTGCACCTGTAGTGCTTCCAGACTTTGTCAGATCAGTTAGAACTACAGTTGTTCTGGATGTGCTCTCTGATTCTATCTGACTGGTGGTAAATTCAGCTGAGCTAGTGCTTCTTGCACCTGTAGTGCTTCCAGACTCTGTCTGATCAGTTGGAACTACAGTTGTTGCGGATGTGCTCTCTGATTCTATCTGACTGGTAGTAAATTCAGGTGTCCTAGTGCTTCTTGCACCTGTAGTGCTTCCAGACTTTGTCAGATCAGTTGAAACTACAGTTGATTTAGTTGTTCTATCTGATTCTGTCTGACTGGTAGTAAATTCAGGTGACCTAGTGTTTCTTGCACCTGTAGTGCTTCTAGACTCTGTCAGTTCAGTTGGAACTACAGTTGTTGTGGATGAGCTCTCTGATTCTATCTGACTGGTAGTAAATTCAGGTGACCTAGTGCTTTTTGCACCTGTAGTGCTTCCAAACTCTGTCAGATCTGTTGGAACTACATTTGTTGTAGTTGCGCTCTCTAAATCTCTCTGACCGGTAGTAAATTCAGGTGATCTAGTGTTTCTTGCACCTGTAGTGCTTCTAGACTCTGTCAGATCAGTTGGAACTACAGTTGTTGTGGATGTGCTCTCTGATTCTATCTGACTGGTGGTAAATTCAGCTGAGCTAGTGCTTCTTGCACCTGTAGTGCTTTCAGACTCTGTCAGGTTCATTGGAAGTACAGTTGTTGTAGGTATGCTTTCTGATTCTATCTGACTGGTAGTAAATTCAGGTGACCTAGTGCTTTTTGCACCTATAGTGCTTCTAGACTCTGTCAGGTCCGTTGAAACTACAGTTGTTTTAGTTATGCTTTCTGATTCTATCTGTATGGTAGTAAATTCAGGTGACCTAGTGCTTCTTGCATCTGTAGTGCTTCCAGACTCTGTCAGGTCCATTGGAAATACGGTTGTTGTAGTTATACTTTCTGATTCTATCTGACTGGTAGTAAATTCAGATGACCTAGTGCTTCTTGCACCTGTAGTTCTTCCAAACTCTGTCAGATCAGTTGGAAGTACATTTGTTGTAGTTATGCTTTCTGATTCTATCTGGGTAGTAGTAAATTCAGGTGACCTAGTGCTTCTTGCACCTGTAGTGTTTCCAGACTCTGTCAGGTCCGTTGAAACTACAGTTATTGTTGTTATGCCTTCTGATTCTATCTGACTGGTAGTAAATCCAGCTGACCTAGTGCTTTTTGCACCTGTAGTGCTTCCAAACTCTGTCAGATCTGTTGGAACTACATTTGTTGTAGTTGCGCTCTCTGAATCTCTCTGACCGGTAGTAAATTCAGGTGACCTAGTGCTTCTTGCACCTGTAGTGCTTCCAGACTTTGTCAGATCAGTTAGAACTACAGTTGTTCTGGATGTGCTCTCTGATTCTATCTGACTGGTGGTAAATTCAGCTGAGCTAGTGCTTCTTGCACCTGTAGTGCTTCCAGACTCTGTCAGGTCCGTTGGAAGTACGGTTGTTGTAGTTATACTTTCTGATTCTATCTGACTGGTAGTAAATTCAGGTGACCTAATGCTTCTTGCACCTGTAGTGCTTCCAAACTCTATCAGATCAGTTGGAACTACATTTGTTGTAGTTGTGCTCTCTGAATCTCTCTGACCGGTAGTAAATTCAGGTGATCTAGTGCTTCTTGCACCTGTAGTGCTTCCAGACGCTGCCAGTTCAGTTGGAACTACAGTTGTTGTGGATGTGCTCTCTGATTCTATCTGACTGGTGGTAAATTCAGGTGATCTAGTGCTTCTTGCACCTGTAGTGCTTCCAGACTCTGTCAGGTCCGTTGGAAGTACGGTTGTTGTAGTTATGCTTTCTGATTCTATCTGGCTGGTAGTAAATTCAGGTGACCTAGTTCTTCTTGCACCTGTAGTGTTTCCAGACTCTGCCAGATCAGTTGGAACTACAGTTGCTGTGGATGTGCTCTCTGATTCAATCTGACTGGTAGTAAATTCAGCTGACCTAGTGCTTCTTGCACGTGTAGTACTTCCAGACTCTGTCAGATCAATTGGAACTACAGTTGTTGTAGTTGTACTCTCTGATTCTGGTTGACCGGTAGTAAATTTAGTTGACGTAGTGCTTCCTGCACTTGTAGTGCTTCCAGACTCTGTCAGATCAGTTGGAATTATAGTTGTTATAATTGTGCTCTCTGATTCTGTCCGACTGGTATTAAATTCAGGTGACCTAGTGTTTCTTGCACCTGTAGTGCTTCCAGACTCTGTCTGATCAGTTGGAACTACAGTTGTTGCGGATGTGCTCTCTGATTCTGTCTGACTGGTAGTAAATTTAGGTGACCCAGTACTTTTTGTACCTGTAGTGCTTCCAAACTTTGTCAGATCAGTTGGAAATACAGTTGTTGTAATTGTGCTCTCTGAATCTGTCTGACTGGTAGTAAATTTAGGTGACCCAGTACTTTTTGTACCTGTAGTTCTTCCTAACTTTGTCAGATCAGTTGGAAATACAGTTGTTGTAATTGTGCTCTCTGATTCTGTCTGACTGGTAGTAAATTCAGCTGACCTAGTGCTTCTTGCACCTGTAGTGTTTCCAGACTCTGTCTGATCAGTTGGAACTACATTTGTTGTAAATTCAGGTGACCTAGTGCTTCTTGCACCTGTAGTGCTTCCAGACTCTGTCTGATCAGTTGGAACTACAGTTGTTGCGGATGTGCTCTCTGATTCTATATGACTGGTAGTAAATTCATGTGTCTTAGTGCTTCTTAAACCTGTAGTGCTTCCAGACTCTGTTAGATCAGTTGAAACTACAGTTGTTGAAGTTGTGCTCTCTGATTCTGTCTGACTGGTAGTAAATTTAGGTGACCCAGTACTTTTTGTACCTGTAGTGCTTCCAAACTTTGTCAGATCAGTTGGAAATACATTTGTTGTAGTTGTGCTCTCTGATTCTGTCTGACTGATAGTAGATTCAGGTGACCTTGTGCTTCTTGCACCTGTAGTGCTTCCAAACTCTGTCAGATCAGTTGGAATTACAGTTGTTATAACTGTGCTCTCTGATTCTGTCCGACTGGTAGTAAATTCAGCTGACCTAGTGATTCTTGCACCTGAAGTGCTTCCAGACTCTGTCTGATCAGTTGGAACTACATTTGTTGTAAATTCAGGTGCCCTAGTGCTTCTTGCACCTGTAGTGCTTCCAGACTCTGTCTGATCAGTTGGAACTACAGTTGTTGCGGATGTGCTCTCTGATTCTATCTGACTGGTAGTAAATTCAGGTGTCCTAGTGCTTCTTGCACCTGTAGTGCTTCCAGACTTTGTCAGATCAGTTGAAACTACAGTTGATTTAGTTGTTCTCTCTGATTCTGTCTGACTGGTAGTAAATTCAGGTGACCTAGTGTTTCTTGCACTTGTAGTGCTTCTAGACTCTGTCAGATCAGTTGGAACTACAGTTGTTGTGGATGAGCTCTCTGATTCTATCTGACTGGTAGTAAATTCAGGTGACCTAGTGCTTTTTGCACCTGTAGTGCTTCCAAACTCTGTCAGATCTGTTGGAACTACATTTGTTGTAGTTGCGCTCTCTAAATCTCTCTGACCGGTAGTAAATTCAGGTGATCTAGTGTTTCTTGCACCTGTAGTGCTTCTAGACTCTGTCAGATCAGTTGGAACTACAGTTGTTGTGGATGTGCTCTCTGATTCTATCTGACTGGTGGTAAATTCAGCTGAGCTAGTGCTTCTTGCACCTGTAGTGCTTTCAGACTCTGTCAGGTTCATTGGAAGTACAGTTGTTGTAGGTATGCTTTCTGATTCTATCTGACTGGTAGTAAATTCAGGTGACCTAGTGCTTTTTGCACCTATAGTGCTTCTAGACTCTGTCAGGTCCGTTGAAACTACAGTTGTTTTAGTTATGCTTTCTGATTCTATCTGTATGGTAGTAAATTCAGGTGACCTAGTGCTTCTTGCATCTGTAGTGCTTCCAGACTCTGTCAGGTCCATTGGAAATACGGTTGTTGTAGTTATACTTTCTGATTCTATCTGACTGGTAGTAAATTCAGATGACCTAGTGCTTCTTGCACCTGTAGTTCTTCCAAACTCTGTCAGATCAGTTGGAAGTACATTTGTTGTAGTTATGCTTTCTGATTCTATCTGGGTAGTAGTAAATTCAGGTGACCTAGTGCTTCTTGCACCTGTAGTGTTTCCAGACTCTGTCAGGTCCGTTGAAACTACAGTTATTGTTGTTATGCCTTCTGATTCTATCTGACTGGTAGTAAATCCAGCTGACCTAGTGCTTTTTGCACCTGTAGTGCTTCCAAACTCTGTCAGATCTGTTGGAACTACATTTGTTGTAGTTGCGCTCTCTGAATCTCTCTGACCGGTAGTAAATTCAGGTGACCTAGTGCTTCTTGCACCTGTAGTGCTTCCAGACTTTGTCAGATCAGTTGGAACTACAGTTGTTCTGGATGTGCTCTCTGATTCTATCTGACTGGTGGTAAATTCAGCTGAGCTAGTGCTTCTTGCACCTGTAGTGCTTCCAGACTCTGTCAGGTCCGTTGGAAGTACGGTTGTTGTAGTTATACTTTCTGATTCTATCTGACTGGTAGTAAATTCAGGTGACCTAATGCTTCTTGCACCTGTAGTGCTTCCAAACTCTATCAGATCAGTTGGAACTACATTTGTTGTAGTTGTGCTCTCTGAATCTCTCTGACCGGTAGTAAATTCAGGTGATCTAGTGCTTCTTGCACCTGTAGTGCTTCCAGACGCTGCCAGTTCAGTTGGAACTACAGTTGTTGTGGATGTGCTCTCTGATTCTATCTGACTGGTGGTAAATTCAGGTGATCTAGTGCTTCTTGCACCTGTAGTGCTTCCAGACTCTGTCAGGTCCGTTGGAAGTACGGTTGTTGTAGTTATGCTTTCTGATTCTATCTGGCTGGTAGTAAATTCAGGTGACCTAGTTCTTCTTGCACCTGTAGTGCTTCCAGACTCTGCCAGATCAGTTGGAACTACAGTTGCTGTGGATGTGCTCTCTGATTCAATCTGACTGGTAGTAAATTCAGCTGACCTAGTGCTTCTTGCACGTGTAGTACTTCCAGACTCTGTCAGATCAATTGGAACTACAGTTGTTGTAGTTGTACTCTCTGATTCTGGTTGACCGGTAGTAAATTTAGTTGACGTAGTGCTTCCTGGACTTGTAGTGCTTCCAGACTCTGTCAGATCAGTTGGAATTATAGTTGTTATAATTGTGCTCTCTGATTCTGTCCGACTGGTAGTAAATTCAGGTGACCTAGTGTTTCTTGCACCTGTAGTGCTTCCAGACTCTGTCTGATCAGTTGGAACTACAGTTGTTGCGGATGTGCTCTCTGATTCTATATGACTGGTAGTAAATTCATGTGTCTTAGTGCTTCTTAAACCTGTAGTGCTTCCAGACTCTGTTAGATCAGTTGAAACTACAGTTGTTGCGGATGTGCTCTCTGATTCTGTCTGACTGGTAGTAAATTTAGGTGACCCAGTACTTTTTGTACCTGTAGTGCTTCCAAACTTTGTCAGATCAGTTGGAAATACAGTTGTTGTAATTGTGCTCTCTGAATCTGTCTGACTGGTAGTAAATTTAGGTGACCCAGTACTTTTTGTACCTGTAGTTCTTCCTAACTTTGTCAGATCAGTTGGAAATACAGTTGTTGTAATTGTGCTCTCTGATTCTGTCTGACTGGTAGTAAATTCAGCTGACCTAGTGCTTCTTGCACCTGTAGTGTTTCCAGACTCTGTCTGATCAGTTGGAACTACATTTGTTGTAAATTCAGGTGACCTAGTGCTTCTTGCACCTGTAGTGCTTCCAGACTCTGTCTGATCAGTTGGAACTACAGTTGTTGCGGATGTGCTCTCTGATTCTATATGACTGGTAGTAAATTCATGTGTCTTAGTGCTTCTTAAACCTGTAGTGCTTCCAGACTCTGTTAGATCAGTTGAAACTACAGTTGTTGAAGTTGTGCTCTCTGATTCTGTCTGACTGGTAGTAAATTTAGGTGACCCAGTACTTTTTGTACCTGTAGTGCTTCCAAACTTTGTCAGATCAGTTGGAAATACATTTGTTGTAGTTGTGCTCTCTGATTCTGTCTGACTGATAGTAGATTCAGGTGACCTTGTGCTTCTTGCACCTGTAGTGCTTCCAAACTCTGTCAGATCAGTTGGAATTACAGTTGTTATAACTGTGCTCTCTGATTCTGTCCGACTGGTAGTAAATTCAGCTGACCTAGTGATTCTTGCACCTGAAGTGCTTCCAGACTCTGTCTGATCAGTTGGAACTACATTTGTTGTAAATTCAGGTGCCCTAGTGCTTCTTGCACCTGTAGTGCTTCCAGACTCTGTCTGATCAGTTGGAACTACAGTTGTTGCGGATGTGCTCTCTGATTCTATCTGACTGGTAGTAAATTCAGGTGTCCTAGTGCTTCTTGCACCTGTAGTGCTTCCAGACTTTGTCAGATCAGTTGAAACTACAGTTGATTTAGTTGTTCTCTCTGATTCTGTCTGACTGGTAGTAAATTCAGGTGACCTAGTGTTTCTTGCACTTGTAGTGCTTCTAGACTCTGTCAGATCAGTTGGAACTACAGTTGTTGTGGATGAGCTCTCTGATTCTATCTGACTGGTAGTAAATTCAGGTGACCTAGTGCTTTTTGCACCTGTAGTGCTTCCAAACTCTGTCAGATCTGTTGGAACTACATTTGTTGTAGTTGCGCTCTCTAAATCTCTCTGACCGGTAGTAAATTCAGGTGATCTAGTGTTTCTTGCACCTGTAGTGCTTCTAGACTCTGTCAGATCAGTTGGAACTACAGTTGTTGTGGATGTGCTCTCTGATTCTATCTGACTGGTGGTAAATTCAGCTGAGCTAGTGCTTCTTGCACCTGTAGTGCTTTCAGACTCTGTCAGGTTCATTGGAAGTACAGTTGTTGTAGGTATGCTTTCTGATTCTATCTGACTGGTAGTAAATTCAGGTGACCTAGTGCTTTTTGCACCTATAGTGCTTCTAGACTCTGTCAGGTCCGTTGAAACTACAGTTGTTTTAGTTATGCTTTCTGATTCTATCTGTATGGTAGTAAATTCAGGTGACCTAGTGCTTCTTGCATCTGTAGTGCTTCCAGACTCTGTCAGGTCCATTGGAAATACGGTTGTTGTAGTTATACTTTCTGATTCTATCTGACTGGTAGTAAATTCAGATGACCTAGTGCTTCTTGCACCTGTAGTTCTTCCAAACTCTGTCAGATCAGTTGGAAGTACATTTGTTGTAGTTATGCTTTCTGATTCTATCTGGGTAGTAGTAAATTCAGGTGACCTAGTGCTTCTTGCACCTGTAGTGTTTCCAGACTCTGTCAGGTCCGTTGAAACTACAGTTATTGTTGTTATGCCTTCTGATTCTATCTGACTGGTAGTAAATCCAGCTGACCTAGTGCTTTTTGCACCTGTAGTGCTTCCAAACTCTGTCAGATCTGTTGGAACTACATTTGTTGTAGTTGCGCTCTCTGAATCTCTCTGACCGGTAGTAAATTCAGGTGACCTAGTGCTTCTTGCACCTGTAGTGCTTCCAGACTTTGTCAGATCAGTTGGAACTACAGTTGTTCTGGATGTGCTCTCTGATTCTATCTGACTGGTGGTAAATTCAGCTGAGCTAGTGCTTCTTGCACCTGTAGTGCTTCCAGACTCTGTCAGGTCCGTTGGAAGTACGGTTGTTGTAGTTATACTTTCTGATTCTATCTGACTGGTAGTAAATTCAGGTGACCTAATGCTTCTTGCACCTGTAGTGCTTCCAAACTCTATCAGATCAGTTGGAACTACATTTGTTGTAGTTGTGCTCTCTGAATCTCTCTGACCGGTAGTAAATTCAGGTGATCTAGTGCTTCTTGCACCTGTAGTGCTTCCAGACGCTGCCAGTTCAGTTGGAACTACAGTTGTTGTGGATGTGCTCTCTGATTCTATCTGACTGGTGGTAAATTCAGGTGATCTAGTGCTTCTTGCACCTGTAGTGCTTCCAGACTCTGTCAGGTCCGTTGGAAGTACGGTTGTTGTAGTTATGCTTTCTGATTCTATCTGGCTGGTAGTAAATTCAGGTGACCTAGTTCTTCTTGCACCTGTAGTGCTTCCAGACTCTGCCAGATCAGTTGGAACTACAGTTGCTGTGGATGTGCTCTCTGATTCAATCTGACTGGTAGTAAATTCAGCTGACCTAGTGCTTCTTGCACGTGTAGTACTTCCAGACTCTGTCAGATCAATTGGAACTACAGTTGTTGTAGTTGTACTCTCTGATTCTGGTTGACCGGTAGTAAATTTAGTTGACGTAGTGCTTCCTGGACTTGTAGTGCTTCCAGACTCTGTCAGATCAGTTGGAATTATAGTTGTTATAATTGTGCTCTCTGATTCTGTCCGACTGGTAGTAAATTCAGGTGACCTAGTGTTTCTTGCACCTGTAGTGCTTCCAGACTCTGTCTGATCAGTTGGAACTACAGTTGTTGCGGATGTGCTCTCTGATTCTATATGACTGGTAGTAAATTCATGTGTCTTAGTGCTTCTTAAACCTGTAGTGCTTCCAGACTCTGTTAGATCAGTTGAAACTACAGTTGTTGAAGTTGTGCTCTCTGATTCTGGTTGACCGGTAGTAAATTTAGTTGACGTAGTGCTTCCTGCACTTGTAGTGCTTCCAGACTCTGTCAGATCAGTTGGAACTACAATTGTTGTAAATTCAGTTGATCCAGTGCTTCTTACACCTGTAGTGCTTCCAGATTCTGTCAGAACAGTTGGAATTATAGTTGTTATAATTGTGCTCTCTGATTCTGTCTGACTGGTAGTAAATTCAGGTGTCCTAGTGCTTCTTGCACCTGTAGTGCTTCCAGGCTCTGTCAGATCAGTTTGAACTACAGTTGTTATAATTGTGCTCTCTGATTCTGTCCGACTGGTAGTAAATTCAGCTGACCTAGTGCTTCTTGCACCTGTAGTGCTTCCAGACTCTGTCAGATCAGTTGGAACTACAGTTGTTGTAAATTCAGTTGACCTAGTGCTTCTTGCACCCGTTGTGCTCTCGGATTCTTTTACATCAGTTGGAAAATCAGCTGTCCTAGGTGTAGTTATGCTTTTTACTTCTGTGGGAGTCTTCGATTCTTTCGGATTATTTGTCAGTAGAGTTGTAGTGGTATCCTCTCTGTTCACTTTTCCTGTTGTACTTGGAGCTTCTGTATTACGAGCATCTGTATCTGTTGTCTCTGTGCCTTTTGGAACATCTGTGGTCATTTCTGCTTCTGTGGTACTCCTAGATTCCATTGTCTCTGTTAATGTTTTGAATAAATAGATTATGTTAATCTAATGTAATAAAATATTTAAGATTGTTCATAGATGCACAACTAGATGAAGACCATAATACAGATGACCTTTGAGTTGCTTGTGCTAAGTCTATTTGGCACATTTAAAACTCATTTTAAAATTGCATTCTTGGAAACATGTCAATGCAACAGGTCTAGGAATGTGGTTTTTTGGAGGATGATAGAAGCTGGAAATCCGTGGCACTGCCACCAGTTCCACGTGGTTCTGTACTGGTACTGGATAGCAAGTACCGTTAGCAACTAAATAATGGGTGTCAGGTCAAAAGCTTGCCGGGACAAAGGCGCGCCCAGACAATTGAGCGCAGCTCGTGCCGCCGCGCCGCTCTAAATTACTGTTTTTAGCGCTGCGACAGGGGGCGTGGGGGGAACCCCCCACTTTACTTAATAGACATCACGCCGTGTTGTGGGGGGTGTGGGGGGTTGTTGTAACCCTCCACATTTTACTGAAAACTTCACTTTTTCCCTGTTTTTAGGGAAAAAGTTCAGTTTACAGTAAAATGTGGAAGGTTACAACCCCCCAAACCCCCCCTAACGCTGGCGCGATGTCTATTAAGTAAACTGGGGGGGTTCCCCAACAAAACCCCCCGTCGGAGCCCCTAAAAACTGTAATTTAGAGCTGCGCGCGCTGCGCTCAATTGTCAGCGCGCGCTTTTGTCTTTCGCGCTGTTGTCTATGAACCCTTTACACAATGTCCAGGACACAATTTGGACCTTTTTGGGCTAGGCCTGTTTTTAAAATGAATAAGGGCCTAAGAGATTCTCAAACTGAGCAGCTGACCACTGGAGGGATGAAATATGGCCCCATCCCACCTCCCAAATGTCTGCATGAAACTAGAAATTTGTCTCTAGGACAGCTGCAGATACTATGGCCAGTCCTTGTAGGTCTCTGGAGGAGCCTGGTGGACAGTGCTGTGGACTGCAGAGAAGGGGACCTAGGCCCATAGGCCACCCTAACTAGTACACTTGTGGTGAAAAACGTGAGCCCACCAAACTCTCACTGCATTGCCATAGATGAGAGGGGTGCTAAAACGTTCTCAGCCCAACCAACCAACTTCCTAAATTCTGCCACTGAAAAGAGTGTTATCTTATTTCGTTAAGTACCAATTTGCAGAAACGAAATTCTCTGTTTTGACATTGATTGAACCAGATCCACGTCATTCTCTTCTTAGCTGGGCTGAGAACTTTTCTGCACCCCCCTCCTAGTGTGAAGAGTTTCAGTCTCTGGTAACCAGAGCTGAGCTTGTGATGTCATAATGCCTCATTCCACCAATAAGAGCCAACCTCATCAGTGATGTCACAATGGCTTGATTGTCCTAGACTTGGCTCACTTTTATAACATACCAGCGGGTGCTGAAAAGTTCTCAGCCCAACCAACTAACTTCCTACATTCTGAGCGTTATTTTGCCACTGGAGCTGAAAAGAGGGTTATCTGATATCGTTAAGTGCCAATTTCCAGAAACGAAGGATTCAGTGTTTTGACATTGTTTCAGATGATTGATTGAACCAGATCCAGGGCTGAGAACTTTTCAGCAGCCCCTCGTAGATTTCTATGCTTGATTTTATAATTGGTTTAAATGTTTTGCTGTAGTTCTTCATGCCGGCTTATGCTAATATTCTCTAAGGGAATCTGGCTGCACCTAAAAAGAGGCTCCCACTTCTAGAAGGACCCCTTAAGTTTGTGGACGGATATTGCTCCTCTCTTCCCTGGAATATCTGAAACTCGTCTCCAGCTCCTCAGACGCATTTATGCTTTCAGGGACAAAATGGATAAATTATGGTCATTCTGTCGACTTTCAACAAAACTCTAATCCATTCTAAGGGCTCCTTCTACAAAGCCGCGCTGGCGGGTTTAACGCATGCGACTTTTCATCACGCGCTAACCCCCGCGCTGGCTGAGAAACTACTGCCTGCTGAAGAGGAGGCGGTAGCGGCTCGCGTTTATGCGCTATTATGCGGCTTCGTAAAAGGAACCCTAAATCTTTCCTCGGTGTAGGTATTTATTTATTACTCACAAAATTTATAGACCATTTTACTGGCTGGAAGGAATTATCCAAATTATCCAAATTACGGGGTCCTTATACTAAGGCACGCTAACCGATTAGAGCACGCTCGTTATATTCTATTGGTGCCTATTTGAAACTAAAATAAAAAGACAAAAGTAGGATAATGAAATCAGTTTAATAAACAGACCCACCCAGAGCCGGTTCCTCAGCTTAACAACTTCGCAGGCTTTCACGCTCTTCCTATCCGATATATTGTTCACGCCATGAGAGTGGAATGGATTGGATTCATTCATTTGTATTTTGCATTGATGCTTTACAAGTGCCATTACTGCTACTTTAGCGTCAAAGCGATTTATAAGTTGCAATTAGTAACAGCGTTGCCCCTGAAAATGCCCCACCCCCCACCCTAAACCTTATGAATAACATCTCAACGTGAGGCCAAATGGAACCGCCTCAATCCAAAGAATTCTAGGCGGTTTATGCAAAAGAGAAATACAAAATAGTAATGGTAAGAATGCAGCATATTAACTAAAAGGACAGTATAAAATTTAAGTTAATACAGTAAAATTATTATGTTGAGAATATAATCTCGATTGAAGAGATAAATTTATCAAATAGTACTGTCTTAATTTCTTTTTGGAAAGCACCATAGGACAGCATGGCTTTGCTAATATAGTTACCGAACCACAACTGTTGTTTACTTGCTTGAAATGGAAGCATCCTGTCTAAGAAAGACCTAAATTTGCAGCCTAAAATCTTTGGGTATGCAAATAAGTTACAATTCGATAACAGGTAGGTAGGGGCCAATCCCCAGACTAACTTGAAACAAAAGCATGAAAATTTGAACATTACTCATGCCTCCACTGGCAACCAATGCAATGATCGATAATAAGGGCTAATCTGATCGCTTTTCTCAATTTTCTCACTACTTTCTTAAAGAATATTACAGTAGTCCAATATAGATAAATACCAATGCCTGCACCAACAATCTAAAACAGTGGTTCCCACCAGGCCAGTCGGGTTTTGGGATAGCCCTAATGAATATGCATGAGAGAGATTTGCATATCATGGAGGTGAAAGGCATGCAAATCTGCCCCATGCAAATTCATTAGGGCTATCCCAAAAACCCGACTGGCCTGGTGGTCCTCCAGTTAAGGGTTGGGAACCACTGATCTAAAAGATAAAGGGTCAAAATATTTTTTGATGGTCTTTAGTTTCCATAGTGCAAAAAAGCACTTTTTCACCACCAAATTCCTATGTTCTACCAAAGTTAGATGGGAGTCTAAAGTGACTCCTAATATTTTTATAGATTTTAAAATTGGGTAATCATGACCATTAAGGTGAAGCGATGTCGTAGTTATTTTATCATTTGGATTTGCTAAAAACATTTTTGTCTGTTCTGTATTCAATTTCAATTTAAAATTGGTTGTCCATTGTCCTATTTCAGTCATGATGTGGGAAATTTGTTCTAAAATTTCTTTTGTTATGTTATTCAAAGGAATTATAATAGAAATATCATCTGCGCATATGTAAAAATTTAAATTCAGCTTCTGCAGTAGGTTCCTAAAGATGAGATATAAATGTTAAAAAGTGACAATGGCGAGCCCTGAGGTACCCCAGATGGATTGCAAGTTCAAGTTTCTTATAAATGTGATTAGTCGCTTATTCAAAATTCTAAGCGATGTACAAATCAATAAAATTACAAAATTATAGGGGGAAACAGAACGAACACTTAGAACAGTGGTTCCCAAACCTGTCCTGGGGACCCCCAGCCAGTCAGGTTTTATCCCTAATGAATATGCATGAGAGAGATTTGCATATAATGGAAGTGACAGGTATGCAAATCTCCCTCATGCATATTCATTAGGGATATCTTGAAAACCTGACTGGCTGGGGGTCCCCCAGGACAGGTTTGAGAACCACTGATTCATGGTCGACCAAGACAAAAGCAATGCTAAGATCCAGTTGCCTGTACTAAAAAAAACCATAAAGATGACTTAAAATTGAAGCTAAAACTGTCTCGGTACTAAAGCCTTTTCTGAATCCTGACTGGTGTTCATTAAGGATGTTAAATTTATCCAGCTAGTTCACCAGTTCTAAATTAACCAGTCCCTCCAAGAGTTTGGGGAATAAAGGAATGCTTGCTATAGGTCTATAATTAGCTCTGCTCATGATCCTGTTCCATAAGCATCCAGGGCCCATTCCCTAAAAACTGAACTGTCTGGGAGGTTCAAATGATTTCATATTAAATGACAGGTAAATAATTCCCCATTCATAAGAGGGCACACAATGCACAAAATTCTTGTCATATTATGGATCCTACATCTCTCGCCAAAATGAAGTATGAGGGTCATTTCATAAATAATGCACACTTTTTTTTTTTTTTTCAAGTATTTCTTTACAATCCTTCAATATAGTCTCCCTGCTTTGCAATGACCGAGTCCCAAAGTCCGGGAAGCTTCATTATTCCATCCAAGATACTGTATTTGTTCAGTTGCCGAATGGCTCGGGTACCGGCGGAAAAAAGCTCTTCCAGAGATGCAAAATGATGTCCACTCATAGGTTGTTTCAACTTTGGAAAAAGGTCGAAGTCTGGTGGACTCATGTCTGGACTGTAGTGAGCATGAGATAACACCTCCCAGCCGTATTTGTGTAGTTTTTCAATGACGAGTGGAGAGCTCCATCTTCCCCACGGCCAAAAAAGTTTTGACGAGCTCAATCAAAAGTCAACCAAATGATGATTTTTTATTATGATCATAAAGGCATTACCGTCACAGACAAAGTTCCATGTGGCAGAAGTGTCACAGCAGTGTATTATCGTGATTTTTTTTTGCAAAAAATGTGCAGAAAAATGCACAAAACCCGACCTCGGTTGCTCTTGGCTGAGCCAATTATTCTTCACGACAACGCTCGCCCGCACATAGGGAATGTCGTCATTGAAAAACTACGCAAATACGGCTCCCTCCCAGACATGAGGCCACCAGAGTTCGACCTTTTTCCAAAGTTGAAACAACCTATGCCTGGACATCGTTTTGAATCTCTGGAAAAGCTTTCTTCTGCCGGTACCTGAGCTATTTGGCAACTAAACTAAAAAATAAAACATGTAAATTTTTTAAAATTAGTGTGCATTATTACATCATGGATTCCAGTAACAGTCAGCAATTATTTTCTCCAATGTATTCTGACCTTGAACTGAATAGGTAAAGGTGGTATAAAAAGCCTCATCAACTTTAAATCTCGGCTCATCTGCAAACGCTATCCAGATTCAAATAACTGCAGAAACTGACACCCAGGTTTCCTTACCTACAGAAGAGGCTACTAAGATCCCAAAGCAGGTGGTCAGGCAGCACCACATCAGCTTTTGCTTCTCCATATTTTCAGAGCTCGAAGAATCCCAGGGATGAAACTGAAGGCAGCAGCTGAAACCTGCTATTGGGCATTGAGGGGAGTTCCTTCCACCCCTGCTCTGTTCTTCTCTGGAACAGTTTCTTGCTATAGTTCCTGGTCAGGTACACACCACACCCCCCCGGTGGGTGCTACCAACCTCCCCCATCATCCAAACTTCCTTCTCTGCCCGCAGATGGTTAATGAACACATAAGCCCTTTCCAACATAGTTTCATTTTCAGGACTAAAATTAGCTCTATGTTGAATTAAATTAAAATTCCCCCTATTTTACTGCATATTAAACTTGTTCCATTTTCAAAAACCAGATGTGTTGATTATTAAAAGACAGGCTGTTTGGTAGAGTTCTGCATGTTTGTATGCAAGACTTTTATAAGAAACAGAGATAATATCTATGAATTTCCTTTAAATAAACTGGAAGGCAGCATTTCCTGTTGGCTCTATGGATGATACAGAAGCGACTGAAAAGGGAGGTGAAAGCACAACCGGGGGTGTCTAACTGGGAACACTTGGAAACCATCATAGAGCAACATGCGAACAGCCAGTAATGAGATGCAAATAAGGCACCGTGTGAATGGTATCTCTGAAAACCATTTAGAGGCGTAGTGAAATGAATTCCAATCTCACTCCATATCCCACATCACTAAAAACACATCCACAATCTGACCCTAATTGCAACACCAGTTACAATCTCAGCGAGAGGCTGTGGATTAGGGATGGCCATTCGTCAGTTGTTCACTAGTTCTCCTTTGATTTTCACACACTTGACCAATGAATTTACTCATTACGTAGATTAGGGCATGTTAAAAATCTATATGACTCATTTTTTAATTTCCATTAAAACAAATGAAGTGAGCTGAAAAAGAAAAACCCCCAAAGAAACCAGCCCAGCTGAAAATCATGAAAAAAAGTTGCCTGAACGAAAAACTACCTGGACAGCTTTGACCTGTGGACATCCTTACTATTGACAGCAGCCAGATGGAGACTGAGGGCTCCTTTTATGAAGGTGCGCTAGCGTTTTTAGCGTACACACTGGATTAGCGCACGCTGAAAAACTACTGCCTGCTCAAGAGGAGGCGGTAGCGGCTAGCCTGCGCTATTCTGTACGTTAAGGCCCTAACTCGCCTTCGTAAAAGGATTCCTGAGTCACCCAGCACCCAAGAGGGGATTCCTCCAGAACAGTAAAACACAGAGAGGTTAGGTTATCCTATTGCTGTTTTCGGAAATGAATTAAGACCACTTTGTTCGATAAGTTTATTACTTAGTGAGTTTTATTATTGAAATTCTATTTTATAAATATTGGTCTTTTTTACTGTATTATTGTATTTTGCTGATTGTTCAGCTCTTTTTAATGTAAACCGCCTAGAACTTTTGGTGATGGCGGTATAAAAGAATAAAGTGATTCTTATTATTATCTGCACTGCGCATGTTCTGGCTGATGAAAACGTGAGCATCTAATGATATTATCCAGGACTTTTCATGTATAGTATTGTTCACTGCACTGGAAAAGAAAGGGGGAGATATTCAGAACTAATTAACCAGGCAGGAACCCAAGTTAAACTGTGGTGACTAGTCCACCCCCAATCTTCAGCAGAGAAGGGCGACGAAAATGATAAAAGGGATGGGACGACTTCCCTCTGAGGAAAGGCTAAAGCGGCTAGGACTCTTCAGCTTGGAGAAGAGACAGCTCAGGGGGGACATGACAGAGGTCTCTAAAATACTGAGTGCAATGGAGTGGAAATGGTAGATGTGAATCGCTTGTATACTCTTTCCAAAAATACTAGGACAAGCGGACATGCAATGAAGCTACTAAGTAGTAGATTTAAAACAAACCAGAGAAAATTTTTCTTCACACAACGTGTAATTAAACTCTGGAATTTGTTGCCAGAGAATGTGGTAAAATCAGTTAGCTTAGCGGGGTTTAAAAACATTTGTATAAATTCCTAAAAGAATAGTCTACAGTATAGGCCATTATTGAGACTGCTCGGGAAAATCCACTGTTTATTCCTAGGATAAACAGCATAAAATCTTCTTGGGATCTAGCTAGCTGTTGGAAACAGGATCCTGCGCTTGATGGACCTTCAGTCTGTCCCATTATGGCAGCTCTTATGTTCTTATGTGAGCCAAGCATAGGACAATGAAGCCATTGCGACATCACTGCTGAGGTTGGCTCTTAGGCATTGTTGGAATGAGGCATTTTGACATCACAATCTCAGCTCTGGAATGTTGCTGCTCTTTGGGTTTCTGCCATTGTGACATCACTGCTGAGGTGGCTCTTAGGCATTGGTTGAATGAGACATTATGACATCACAATCTCAGCTCCGGAATGTTGCTGCTCTTTGGGTTTCTGCCATTGTGACATCACTGCTGAGGTGGCTCTTAGGCATTGGTTGAATGAGACATTATGACATCACAGTCTCTGCTCTGGAATGTTGCTACTCTTTGGGTTTCTGTCAGGTACTTAGGACCTGGGTTGGCCACTATTGGAAACAGGATCCTGGACTTGATGGACCTTCAGTCTGTCCCAGTATGGCAGCTCTTATGTTCTAACTACAGTGTGCTAAGGCATTACTGAAACCCATGGTGTGCCACCTAGTGCCGGGGTGGTCAGGGGCAGAGTTGGACAGCATCTGCTTGATTCCCACTAGACCACTAGGCCCAGAGGAGGCCGCTGTGACCTGGGAGTGGGTGCTGAAGGGGTCCTTTCCCAGCATGAGGGATTTGGAAAGGGGTCCATTTGTGCTGAAGGGGTAAAATCATATAGGAGGGATTCCCCCATCTTAAAGGTGGAAGGGAGGGGGATTGGACCTTTGTTGCATGTGCTGGTCCCCCTTTCTATGGCTGCAGCCTTGTGGCCTTGAGCGTCCCTAGCTAGGTCCTGCGGTAGTGCTTATCAGTGTCATCCGTTTGGGGAGGAGGGTGGGATAGTGTGACTGACTGATCCTGCTGTCCTGGAGAACCTCTGTTACAGGTAAGTAACTTCACTTTCTCCATGCAGAAAGCGTGCATGGAAAAAGCTTTATAAGATTATCCCCACAATGTGAAAATACCATTAGGCCTGACGAGGGTGGCAGCTACAGTCAAAGCCAAACTGAAAGAAATCAGAGGAAACACTTTTAGCAGCAGGGAGGAGAGGCAATTTTCACATCATGGTGCTAGGGGGCCAAGCGGGGTAGTTGCATGAAGGGTCAGAGGTTTGCACTAGCCCTAACTTTGTAGTCGTCATTTGAAAATGCTGTAAATTTCAAAAAGAACATTAAAAAGATGCAAATTATTCAGAATACATTTTAAGTTTGCTTACAGACAGCGTCTCACTCATGGCTTCAGATTTTTTGCATTCCCTCCTGTAAAAAGTTGTCTAAACAAGCAATTTTTTGGCAGAATCCTCATCTATTAGGCAGCCTTATGGGATAAGAATTTTAGTTGCCTGATCTTCATTTCTAGCTCTTACTCAACTTTTAGAAAATGGTTAAAAACTTATCTATGCAATACAGTATCTTGGCATTGTAAACCGCTCAGAACTGCAAGATAGCTGCGGAATCTAAATGACTTGTTATGTTATGCTGAAATCTAAAACTCCCAATGCGGATAGTTTCCCATGAAATAATTTTTATCATGTCCCGTGAAGGAAATTGCAATCGGACCAGGAGGTGGACCATCTGGTCACAAATGAAGTGAACTTGACGGAGTTTTTGCAGGATAGTCAGGATGTGATCCAGAGTAGGTCCACTATAGTAATAACCTGCATGAGTGAGATAGATAAAATGTTAATAATGAAACTTTACTTTAAAAACAGATTGACAGAATTTTATGGAGACTTGGTTAGAATTTTTCCCGATGTCTCGAGAGCTACGCAATTGAGAAGGAAAGAATTTTTAAAACTAAAAGCAAGGGTGGTAGCTCTCGATGCATCGTATTATTTAAAATTTCCCTGTAAATGTCTGGTCAAATTACAAAATAGGTAAAAAACCTCCCAAACCCCAAGACTAGAAAATGATTAGGGGAAAGAGACAAAGACCAACTGAAACTTGAAAAAATAATAATAACCAAGATTAATAAATATTAATTAAAGCAGGAGAGCCCTCAGTCACACAGTTTTAATTAATATTTATTAATCTTGGTTATTATTATTTTTTCAAGTTTCAGTTGGTCTTTGTCTCTTTCCCCTAATCATTTTCTAGTCTTGGGGTTTGGGAGGTTTTTTTCCTATTTTGTGATTTTTCCACCTCCATTTGTAGGGTTCATTTTTTGTTCTTTGATCAAATTACAAGACATTGAATATCTATTTTGGGATCCTATTCAGTTGCAACAATTCTTATTAGCTAGAGAACAGAAATTATTTTTTCTTCTTTATTAAATATGTTTCACTACTGAGAATTGGAGGAAGTAATAGTCCCTTAAGCAGTAGGGATTGGCTTAAGATTCGCAAGGGTGAATCAAGATCTTTGTAGTTGAACCTAGTAGTATGTCTTCCCAGTGTTTGTGGGCTTGGAAAGGAATTTTGTTTATATGTTTAAATTATTTTTTAATTATGTGTATGAATCCTTTTTTTCCTGGTATCATCTGATATTGTAATCATTAAATGTGTGTATAAATAAAAAAAAAACTATCAGATTAAAAATACCAAACACGCAGATAAATCTGTTCAGGAGTCTCTAACTTGTTAACTCAGCAGTGTTCTGTTAAAGTTTCACACAGGTAAAATAACCAGAGTATCTGAAAGTCAGAACGATTTATATTAATCTTACCAGTGGCGCAGAGAATTAATAGCCCCACGGAGTGCATCAGAAAGGGCCAAGGTAAGCCTCTCCTGTTCTTCATCCTCTCTCATTTCCTTCACAGTCCCCTGCCTGGGCCACCTTGTTAAAGCAAACAGGTAGGACTTGTCATTTCATAGGTGCAGGGAAATACCTATGGCTGGAGTCCCTGGTTACCTCTCTGTGGGGGGTGGGATAGCCTTGGTCTAACTCCCCCCCCCCCCCCCACTACTTTGCCAACCAACAAACGCACACACCCTTGTTCCGCAGTCACTCTAAACCCTACAAAATGCAAATATTAATCCATCAGCCATTAACAAGCAATTTTGACGTTAAATGCTACTAATTAGGATTACTTTGCAGATCTCACTGCATACAATTCTATAACAATCCACGCCCAGATCCTCTCATGTGCAACCCAATAGGGGCAGGGGCATTCCAATCAATTACATGCAGTGTTACAGAATTTGGGGAATGCACAGCAAGTTGCTCAGCAGGCTTTATACCAGATTTCAGCTGGCATAAGCCCTCATCACAGTAGAGATGCCCAGAATGACTGAGGATCTGAAAAATAAAGCACAGATCTCTCGAATTATCAGGAGGTAAATCTAGGATGAAGATGGAACACGATACAGGTACTAGGTGTGCAAATAAGTAGGATTTAGTATGAACACAATACACAATACTAGAATTATATGTGTATATACATAGGATGATTGAGAAATGTGTATTGAAAGCCATCTCGGAAAACGCTACCTGTGTATTGTAACACCTTTACAGAAGCTCATGTAAACCGCTCTGAAATGACTTTGGCACTTATCCCAGAGTAGGGTTCACAGATGTCCGGATTTCTCCAGATACGTCTGGGGGTCCGGACAGCTTTGTCCGGGTTTTGAAAAACGTCCAACAAATTGCCATCAGGTAGGAGGGCATCTGTGCATGCACGGCACATGGATGATGTCATGTGCATGCGTGACTTCATTGCGTTGCCTCTGAGCATGCACATGACAAGAGCAGGCAGTGGGGGGCTGGGGCGGAGCAAGGGCAGGACTGGGGCGTAATGGAGCAGGGATGGGTGGAACTGGGCGTGCCTGGGGGGCGGGTCAGTCGCTGGCAATAACCCTAATGCGGCTTGAGCCTAAATTCCTTGTAAGAAGAGATCCCTCTAATAGATTGCAGCAAAGAAATCCACATTTGTGGCCCACTACCAAATATTCTATTTCTTATTAGGTTTAAACCAAGATCGTGTCTCTCCAAGGACAGGAATATGCCTGCTGAATCTGAAAGTACGTAACCCGCCTTAAACTACCACCCTAAAAGATGTAAGCAAACGCCAGGGCTGGTGAAAATGTCTGAGCTGCTCTAAGCAAACATTTAGCCTTGTGCCCTCACTACCCCCCCCCCCCCATTCACTTTCAGGGTTCTAAGAGCTCCACCACCCCAGAGATTTTGATGACAATTCTCCCCAAACAATCCTGTAAAATCACTGCATTGGTTCTTAGAGTTTGTCTGGCTGTCACGATCTGTTGCTTTGCTTTCACTGTAGCCTGTTCTTTGCCCCTTCAGATCTTCCTTTATTCTATCTCCTGATATACCATGCTTTAAGCAGAAAATGCAATAACGCAGTTAACAAATAATACAAAAACGCATAAGGAGAGGTTAAACAAAAAAAAAAAAAAAAAGGAAAGGTCAGTGCCACATGTAAGTTTCACGTTTGTTAAAATTTGATTCATTGCTTTACATTAATGCTCATTGCCAAAGGCGATACTAAAAATTCAGAGATAAGTCGACTTTGAAACTCAAACGCATCTTGAAAAAGAGAGGCTCCTTTACCAAAGCGGGCAATGGATTCCAGGTGAATGTGTGGGATGAGACTGGGAGCATTCGTAATTTGAACTTTAAATGTTAACAGTGCTTATTTTATATGCAATGCCACAGGGCGGTGGGATTCATGCCTTGGGAAAGTCTGGATAAATAGATTGGCTTTGAGATTCACTTTAAAGTGGACTGGAAAGGGGGCAAGGCATTCCTGAACTGTTGCCGTTAGTCTTTCCAACTCTTTGAACTGCTCCTTGCTCCAGCACTTCTGGACGGCACGGCCCAAGCCGCTTCGAAACGCTGCATGTGGCTGACCCACAAAGCCTCTCTCCGACGTGAAACCTGACGTCGGAGAGAAAGCTTCTGGGCCAGCCACTTGCAAAGGAAAGTGCTGCTCCAAGGGGCGGGGCGAGGCGGCACGGCGAATCCAAGAGCCAGTACAGGATCACGAATTGTGGCAGCGGCAGCGGGTAAACAAAGCCGTGTTCCCAGCTCTTCCAGGGACCATTCTGTTATTAGATCGCCCTCACCACTGAAAACGGGACATTTCGGCATCTCAAAGTGGTGTGTGGGGACAGGCAATGTAATAAAAAAGGAAGGAGGGGTCCAACCTTATCTGCAGAAAAAAACCAACCAGGAACAAACAAAAACCAACTGCAGATGTGTTCAAGATGCAGGCAGATTTTATTGTGACAAATATAAATTTATAAAATCCTTTTTCCCAAACAAGGGACCCGACACGGTCCGTGTTTCGGACAAACCTTCGTCAGGGGTCCAATATGCAAAAAGGTTTGAAAAATATGCCACAAAAAATATGGAATGAAAAATCATAAACCAAAAAGTTCAATGTGCCGAGAATTGTCAACTCCTGTAAAGCGTCTCACAAAGTCAATGCAATGTAATAACAGGAAGGTCCCGTTCAAAACGGGACGTATGGTCACCTTATGAACAATGGAAATGGAAGTGGGGGGAAGGGCATTTTAATTTTGGTTACTTTCTCTTCGTGTTAACCCACATGTGAAATAGCACTTGCTGTTTTGTTAGAATACGACAAAATGAAAAGAAATGGACCAAAGCAAACATTTCTCCCCCAGGCAGCATCTCGGGACTAAAAGACTTTGCCTGCAGTGCTGCTTTTTGAGCTGAAACTCTTTTGGGCTTGCTTTCTTTTTCCCATTGCAGCCAAGTGGAAGGTGGAAGCTGACATTCTCCGCAACCCTTTTAAAAGAAAAAGAAATGGACACTTTTATTCTCTCATGGGTTTTCCTTTCAGGTTATGGATACTGGAGAGAAAGTGATGGATGCGATGCTTGGAACCTCCGCCAGTAGAGACGGTGGAAATAAAGGCTCCTACTACTATGAATTATTTCTTTAGCGCTACCAGACGCACGCAGCGCTGTCCAGAGTCACAAAGAAGACAGTCCCTGCTCCAAAGAGCTTACAGTCTAATCAGAGAAGACAGACAAACAGGATGTCATGGATACAGTTAAGGGGAAGGGTTAATCTGTTGGCTGGGTTGGAGGGCAGAGAGGAAGGGAGTACAGCCATTGTGACATCACTGATGAGGTTGGCTCTTATTGGTAGAATGAGGCATTGTGACATCACAATCTCAGCTGTGCTTCCCAAAGACTGAAGCTCTTCACACTCCTACTCCTACTACTATGAATTATTTCTAGACCCCTACCAGACGTAAGCAGTGCTGTACAGAGTCACAAAGAAGAAAACAGTCCTTGCTCCAAAGAGCTTACAGTATCTAAACAGACAAACAGGATGACATGAATACAGTTAAGGGGAACGGTTAATCTGCTGGCTGGGTTGGAGGGCAGAGGCAGAGATTGTATCTGAATTCAAGAAAGCGTGGGACAAGCAGAGAAGACCGCTGGCGGAAAGGGCTTTGTAGTGCTGGCAGGAGGTGTGGAGGAAGTGGAAGGTCTTTTGTTTGTCATTATGTTCTCTGACTCTGTTTCTATTAAGCATTAGCATTGCAAACAGAGCTAATCTTAGTAAGTCACTTCTTCTCCCGTCTCCTATTCATTGCCAATAAGACTTACATAGGTAAAACACTTAGTAACAGGAAAAATAACATGAAAATGCTGCCAAGGAACCAGCAAGAACCAGACCTTCTACAAGAATGTCAAAATACCTGTTTCTCAGTCATTGCGACCCTGCGTCAGTGTTCAAGGAATTAGGGTGAACTCCCAAGAAAGAACAGGCCTCTCTTTGGTATGTGGCATCTTTCCCGAGCTACCTGCTGCATATCTGTTGCAAGACCATGGACCAGAACTTTCCCTCACATACCTTGCCAGTGGCCTGTGAGGAACACATAAGGGTGTGATGACCCTGGTGGCATTTGGGGCTGGGGACTGGGGCAAACCCTGTGCTTAATTCAATGGCCGTCACCGAGACTCATCGGCATTTCAGTGATGCAGAGAAGCCGAGTTATCAAGCTGGAGATTTTGGAACAACCCTGGATTTCTAACCATCCCATCCTGATGCATTATGGGACTTTCAACACTGATTTTGATGCTACAAATCATACACCGTTTAGAACTATAAATTCAAAACCAGGACTGTCCCAAAATCTCTAGTTTGGAACTGGGTAACTTGGCATCTCTGTTAGTGGCCACAAGTGGACTGCCAAATCATTTCTCAGTTTCAGTTGACTCCAGGTCACCGTGCACTGGCTAAGCCTTTTCTTTCCACGCTTGAATGGATATAGAAACATGACGGCAGATAAAGGCCAAATGGCCCATCCAGGCTGCCCATCCGCAGTAACCATTATCTCTTTCTCTCTCTGAGAGATCCCACATGCCTAACTGAATGAAATGGGAGGGGGAGGGGATAAACTCCACTGGAGCATTAAACACTGATTAAGGGACAAAGGAGAAGGGGAACCAATGCAGGGGTTGCTGATCTTGTCCGCAGCTGTTCCCTGTTCTCAGAAAGGCTGAACTGCACAGGAGTTCCAAGTTTATTTAAAAATGTATTCAATCGCTTTTTCAGAATTTCAAAGCGATGTCCAATAAAATGGGGGATTTATTAGGGAAACACTGACATGCTTCGGACGAGGTAGATTGTAAGATGAGAGGAAAATGATGGGAGGAACGACAAGGGAATCAAACGTAGGGGAATTACATTACAAAGATAAGGTCTTGCCTGCGTTGAGCATCAAAGTCAAACTAAGCCTGGTAATTAGTCAAAGGCATCATGATTTTATTCAGTTATTCAAGCATTTTCCCCCCGTCTGTCCTGTTGGGCTCACAATCTATCTAATGTGCCCGGGACAATGTGAGGGGAATTAAATGACTTGCCCAGGGTCACAAGAAGCAGTGCGGGATTTGAACCCACAATCTGAGGCTGTAGCTTTAACCACTGCACCACTCTAGAAAGCACAATGTAGCAAAAGTGATCCAAGTGTAGGACAATCCAGCCATTGTGACATCACTGATGAGGTTGGCTCTTATTGGTGGAATGAGGCATTATGACATCATAATACCAGCTCTGCTTATCAGAGGCTGAAACTCTTCACACTAGTTATTCAATTTTCTACACCATTCTCCCAGGGGAGCTCAGAACGGTTTCCATAATTTTATTCAGGTATTCAAGTATTTTTCCCTATTTGTCCCGGAAGGCTTACAATCTATCTAATGTACCTGAGGCAATGGGGTGGGGGGAGGTGATTCAGTGACTTGCCCAGGGTCACAAGGCGCAGCGTGGGTTTGAACCCACAACCTCAGGGTGCTGAAGCTGTAGAGTTAACCAAGAAGTCTACTCAGTAGAAATGATTCTACTTAACCAGTTATGGGGGGAAAAAATTTTAAGAGCCATTTACCCAGCTAAATTGTTTACCATTTTGCCACTGTGAAAACCAGAATTCCTGGAGATGTCTTTAGGTTGTGGGCACTACAGGGTCGAGTGCATTTGAAATGTTATGTACATTATTTTCAAAGGATAAAATATGCTCAGAAAAAGCAAATCTGTGCAATTACATTTTTCCCTTTAAAAACCACCGAAGGAATAAAATGTGTTCATAGTTTTCTTTGGAGAATTGGTGGAAAGTCTGGGTAAGTATCTGAGAAAATTAGCCAGATACCTGTATGTGATGAAATGAAACTGAAAGTCTGGCAATTCTTCCCGTGTGATGGCCAAAGAGTTACAATGGAAAGATGCCATCTGGGACATTAGCTGCAGCCCTGCTACAATCCAGTTAACCAGGAAGTAGCATGGAACAAATTTGTGCCAAGGTAAGAAAGGATTTGTCAGTGGAGTTCACCCTTCTATAACTGACAATCAAAAAAGCGGAGGTGGCCAAAAAACGGAGACATAAGCTCAGGTCCTGACACGGCCGTGTTTCAGCACAATGCCTGTAGAAGGGGGTGTTGTCAGTATAATGCAGACATTTGTACCACACTCAAGATGTCCAGGAAACAGGCAAATGTGGGGAAAATCCCAGTGCCTAGTGCAATAAAACCGCTCTCACCGCCAGAGACGTTAAGGGTGCTGCGCAAGCCTCTAACTGGAAATTACTTTATGATGTTGGGAAAGATGGAAACAGGGCATTTCTGTAACAGAACGTGTCTTGTGTATATAAGTTATATCTTAATTTGCAGTTATGTATACAGGTACACTACAGGCTATTCTGTAAGGGGGCACAAGGGGCTGGAGCATGGCAGGACCTAAGAACTGCCATACTGGGACAGACCGAAGGTCCATGAAGCCCAGGTTCCTGTTTCCAAAAGTGGCCAACCCAGGTCCCAAATACCTGGCAAAATCCCAAGTAGTAAAACAGATTAGAAATAAGCAGTGGATTTCCCCAAGCCATCTCAATAATGGCCTGTGGATTCCTTGTTTAGGAAACTATCCAAGCCTTTTTTTTAAACCCCGCTAAGCTAACTGATTTCACCACATTCTCCAGCAACGAATTCCAGAGTTTAATTACACATTGTCTAAAGAAATATTTTCTCCGGTTTGTTTTAAATCTACTACTTAGTAGCTTTATTACATACCCCCCCTAATCCTAGTATTTTTAGAAAGAGTGAACAAGTGATTCACACCTACCCTTTCCACTTCACTCAGCATTTTATAGACCTCTATCATGTCACCCCTGAGCCAAACTGAAGAGCCCTAGCTGCTTTAGCCTTTCCTCATAAGGAAGTCATCCCATCCCTTTTATCATTTTTGTCGCCCTTCTCTGTACCTTTTCTGCTATATCTTTTTTGAGACCTGGTGACCAAAATTGCACACAGTATTCAAAGTGTGGTCATTATAACATTTTCATCTTTGTTTTCCGTTCCTTTCCTGATCATTCCTAACATTCTATTTGCTTTCTTAGATGTTGTACATTGAGCTGAGGGTTTCAACGTATCCTCAACAATGACACCTAGATCGTTTCTCTGGGCACCAACTCTTAAAATAGAGCCCAGCTTCTTCTTACCCTTATGCATCACGTTGCACTTGCTCACATTAAACTTCATCTGCCATTTTGATGCCCATTCTTTCAGTCTCACAAGATCCTCTTGCAATTCAACATCTCGAAACAACTTTGTGTCATCAGCAAATTTAATGATCTCACTAACTATTTCCGTCTCTAGATCATTGATAAATATGTTAAAACCCCTATTTACACAAACTCCCAACCGAGTGAAGGAAGCACTAGAAGAGTAGCGTCAACTTGGCACTTTGCATGTGAAAATCCCATCACAACCACCTTAGAGGCCCCAGCTGGCACATCTTCACTTCTCCTCTCTTCAGTCAGCCTTGCTTCCCTAACCCTCTCTACGTCCTTTCTTTTCTTAGGCTTTCCTATCATTATTTGTCCTGTTCTTCCTTTAATCTCTATTATTTGTAAACAGCTTTGATGTTTTGTGGCAGGCGCTATATCAAGAAATGAAAACAGAAAAAGCGCAAGGGGTGAAAATGCTCCGGGACACTGGTCCTTCGTGTTGGAAGAAAAAAAAAGGCATCATTCCTAATCCAGAATATTGATTTATTGATTCACTTTTCTATACCCCCTCTCTGTGCATGCGGGTCCACCTCAGGAATAAGAGATAAAGGAAGGCTTTTTTTTGGGGGGGGAGGGGAGGAAGGGATTCAGCTCATGCCTTTTGCAGTTGGTATACAAGGTGAGTTACATTCAAGAACAGTGGGATTTCTGTCATTTACAATTTTATTCACTTTTTTTCACCACCTACAACATTAATTGCATTTAGCATTCCAATCAGCATAATCGACCACAAAAATACCATCCTCATTAACAATTGTAAAGTGCCTTCAAATTGTTCGTCTCCCTGAGTCTGTGCCTGAGGTAACAGAGGGGTAGGTGACCTGCCCAAAATCAGTGAGGTTTGAGCCGGGCTCCGTCCTCTACTTCTCAACCCTCTGCTTTAACCATAAGGCCACTCCACCACTCCATGGAGTTGCCAGCAACAGGGAATTTATTTCTGTACCAAATAAACAATCTCCAGTTCCAGCAGAGCCATCAGTTGACAATCTAGAGCAGTGGTTCCCAAACCTGTCCTGGGGACCCCCAGCCAGTCAGGTTTTCAAGATATCCCTAATGAATATGCATGAGAGAGATTTGCATATAATGGAAGTGACAGGTATGCAAATCTCTCTCATGCATATTCATTAGGGATATCTTGAAAACCTGACTGGCTGGGGGTCCCCCAGGACAGATTTGGAAACCACTGATCTAGAGTCTTTGGAAGTAAAGGGCTACATTTCAGAGTGATGAAAGGCTGGACTCCCAGCTGCTTAGGCTCTTGGGTTCAAGGAATCACACCCAATAAAGATTTTGGCTTTCTGCTTATTTCATGAAACTAAAAAAATATATATAAAATACATTAAGCTACCATTGCATACTAATCCTCATGAATATAGAATTCATTTCTCAGTAAACAGTCTCCAAAAATAATAGACTATGCTCCCAGCAGATGGTAAAATGGTTGACCTCAAGCATACGTTTTTGACTAAGGAAAGAGTTTGAAAAAGTGCCTCTGTAAATTATTCACCCAGGAAGACACATTTATAAATTAATGGCTAGATTAATAATGAGTTATCTTTGCACCATAAAGGACACTTCCTGCTCACACAGCCAATGTCTCTTTACACAATGATACAGTGCCCCCTAGCTATGGCACCTGGTATAGAATACCCAAATAAAGTTATGTCTTCTGTATATCCAGCAGCAATGCAAGTAATCTTTTCACTTAATAAATTAGGCCTCAAAACCTTGGCCCCAGATGCAAGGGGCACTTTTTTAAATCATAAGCCTGCTCCAGAAACAAACCAGAGATTTAAAAAAAAACTCCCATAAAGGAAAAAAAAATCTCAAGTCCCAGCGGGCTCCCACTCTGTCTAATGGACCTGGGGCAATGGGGATCAAGTGACTTGCCCAGGGTCACAAGGAGCAGTGCAGGATTTGAACCCACAAACTCAGGGTGCCGAGGCTGTACCTCTAACAACTGCACCACACACTCCCACTTGCCATGAGTCGATGGCTTGATCCATCCAATCCTTTTGTAAGGGCATTTCCTCCAGGAACTCATCCAATCCTATCCTGAGCCATCTTGACTGCATCCTCTGGCAACCGAACCCACAACCTTTTTGTGCACTGTGAGAACCTTTTACAATTGGTTTTCATTCTGCTGGTCATTAGTTTCCTGGAGAGTCCTCCTCTTGTGTTGTTTGACAGTTCCCTCACTCATATCCCCCCTCTCAGTCATCTTTTGTCAGGGCTGAAGAGTCCTGCTTCTCTTAAGGGAGATATTCCATGTTTTGTTTCTGAACTTTGCTATTACTGTATATCATTTGCTCTAGATATATGTATTTATGGGAGCACCATTCTATTGAAACCCCCACATCAGCCAGCTGTCTCCCTTTCTACCCCCAAAAATCAGCAGAAGCAAACCAGATCCTGCTGTTAAGGAAGAGAGTCCTTCCTCACAGGCTTTCAGAGATCCAGCAGCTAAAAATATCCCCCTGCTGCTAATTCTGCTCAATAAAATGACTGTCCTTGATAAGAACTAAAACATTCTGCAAAAGGAAGGTGGAGTAGGGAAAAAGGACCGATTGAGACATCCAGGTTTTACTTCCATCGCTTTCAGTGTCTCAATCCGTCCTCTGGAGTCATATGGTAACCCTAAGGTGGAGCATACCACAGAATGGAATATGGGCTCAGGAGATGACAATTCCCCTTTAAGTCAACCAAGTTCACCATTCATATATCAACCAAGTCCAATCAGGCTGATTTTGCAATTCATTGAGTCTCGACTTTTGTTTTGAAGACAGTTAAAGGCCCATTTGTTTCAAAAAGCTTAATGCTGATATTATAATTTTTTTTTCTTTTAACATTTTTAAACTTAATGTTTTGATTATGTTGTTGTTTTTAAACACTGTCAAAATCTGTTATTTGTGTGTTTTGGTAAGCTGCCTAGATTTGTAGATATATATAGTAGAAACTGACTCCAATAAATTTTAATGTCTGCAGGGAGTGGTCAACAAAGTTTTCAGTACACTCAGAGATACCAATATTATCCTAGATTCCAACCAGCCTTAAGAGGAAAAAAAAAAGAGAGAGCACAGAAAACTCCAGATCTATACATAAACTCTGGAGAAAAAACTCTTAGGTAGGAACAGCAAGGTAGTAGAAAGCAGCTTTCGATAATCCTCAATTTAACAAAAAATATCAAGTTCCCCAAAAACTTCTCTCTTAAAACTGTGCACAAAAAAAGGCCACAAATGAAAAATGGTTATAGCCAGGACTTCTCTGCAGGAAGTGGCCATCCCCGGTTCAGAATTTGTAACTTGTCCCCCCCCAGTGGTGACATCACATAAAGAGATGACATCATCGCTGCTGCAGACAAAGAAATTCACCAAGCACGAAGACTCCAGTTGATTGTAAAATATAAACCCACTTTTATTATCTCTGCAAAAGCTTATCCACATAAGCTCTGGTAACTACAACACAGTCTTTGCACATGAAAAAGTAGAACAAATGATTTAACTGCACAACCCTGGCAGGCCAGGGAAGACGTCATTTGCACACAGCCTACAGCCCCTCTCACTCACTGCATCACAACCAGGGGAGCATAGCTATCCCCATGTCATTCTTTAAGGAGGGAAGAATCAGTGGGCCCAGCCACTGACCCTCAAGCCTTGCACTGAAGAATGCGGGTGTAGAAGGACCGAGGCTGAGAGAGACACTAAAGAATGACGCGGGACGGTTTCCTGCGGGGACAGGGGACAAATTCTGTCCCTGTGTCATTCTCTAGCTGGCAACAGGTTCCCTCCCAGCCAGGCAGCCTGAACTGGTCTTGGTTTTATTCCACTGCATTAATGGATGGACCTACACGTAACATTTCTCGCTTGGAGCCAGGTGAAGATGGAGAGAGGGGACAAGCACCGGTAGTAGCAGGGATGGGCTTACCATTTGCAATGGAAAGTCCTACATCACCAAACGCAAAAGGCGCAGAGAAAACACGACATCTGGAAAGAGTGAGAACTATGACAGAAACGCTGCGCGTTCTTTCCCAGCACGCGTGAGCGCTCTCTTTCTGGAACAGCGCATCCTCTATCCTCATAGCACTCACGCTGTCCAAGGCCAAATAAAAATAGCTACAAACAACATGGGAAGTGGTATGAAATGAAAATGTTCTGGTCCATATCAAGCTTTGAAAGTCCTATCACGTAGAGAATGACACGGGGGACAAATTTGTCCACATCCCTGCCAGCTCTGTCCTTATAAATGTTTGAGGCTTGTGCGGATGAGGACAGAGCTGGCAGGGACAGGAGCGGAACTCGTGGGGACGGGATGGGGAGGGAGATCAATCCCATGGGGACTGTGAAAAATTTGTCCCTGTGTCATTCACAGCATCTTAGCATTTGTCAAGCCTGGCCCTCAGGATATCAACAAGGATATACGCACACACCTGTTGCTATCTTGAACGGCAGTGGAATGTCTGCTTTATGCTTCCAAAAAACCCACTAGGGCAGGGGTGTCAAAGTCCCTCCTTGAGGGCCGCAATCCAGTCGGTTTTTCAGGATTTCCCCCAATGAATTTGCATGAGATCTATTTGCATGCACTGCTTTCAGTGTATGCTAATAGATCTCATGCATATTCTTTGGGGAAATCCTGAAAACCCGACTGGATTGCGGCCCTCGAGGAGGGACTTTGACACCCCTGCACTAGGGTAAGGGGAGTGGAGCAGAAGTTATAAACCTCTCAGGCTTCTAAAATGGAAGGACCACATTAAAAGCCAAAAACTTCAGCTTGACTGGGAAGGTCGAATCCTTCTTCACCACAGCCCCACAAAGCTTGGTTGCAACAAATCTTGGTAGAAAGACAGCAGTAGTTTCTTAGAAGCAATGTTTAATGTTCTCTCAGGCTTCCCCAGCTGGCGTCATGATTAGTGCTGTTTTCCGGGTACCCAGACGCGGCGAGACCCGGAAAACAGCAACAACTAAGCAATGTTAAAGATGGCAAAGCTAGTGGAGGTGGTGGAAGGCAGATTTTGCTTGGGAAGGGTGAGAGACATGGGAGCAGGGGGAGGAGGAAGTTTGTGGGTTGGGCTCTTTATGGAAAGTCACACAGAGAATGGATAACATTCAGGCGGGCAGTTTTTAATCCTGCTTCCGCTTACTTTGGCATTAGATCTGGACATGATGGAATTGGTAAGTACAGATCCTTCTAGCTCAAGAGTATTCCCAGAACAGCTGCAGAAACACCAGAGGAATTCTGCAGCTGCAGCCGCTCACTCCAGAGATGCTTCATCAAACACAAACCAAGACGTCTAATGCATTTCCACAGTAAAGCTGAGAAGAGATTTCAGATTGACCCTAGTTAAGTAATACTGTCATTATTAAAAAAAAAAAAAACAACCCAAACTAAAAACAGGCAGCATGCTACATTAACCTTCTGGTTCCCTCACATTATTTCCACAGCTATGAACCCCAAAGCACCCTCGAACATGCCCCAAGTCCACCTCTAAGAACAAACTGCAAGACACCAAGGAACGAGGTAAAAAGGAGAGGGGGGCCAACTGCCAACACCATCTCTCTCAAAACTCGCATCCGTCCCACCAGGCTGCTTCAGGCAATATAGCATAGATATTATGCTATTTCCAACTTACACCCTAATAAAGCGGGGCTAGGGTTTATTCCCAGGCTCCATTTCTGCTCAGTGGAGTGGCTGAGCATAGCCCGCTGCAGAGAAAGCACTCACAGCCCCACTGGCACAAAAATGCTGCCTACTGTATCATGGGTGCAACCATTGAGGTCAGAGAAAAGAGGCTCGTAGCGTGGACTCAGGACGGAGCTACACTCTATAGCCTAAGGCTCAAGATGGTCATTTGAATGGACGGGCTAGACGGGTTACAGAGTGGGTTGTTCTACTTGAGGTAAACCCACCCAGAAAGCTACAAGCAAAGGCCTGAGGCACTGTAGCCCTACAGAGGCCAGTTCTCTCTGAAAGCTGGAGGATACGACAGAGTCAAAAAACAAATGGGTAAGCGAAGCAAAAGCACAGTCAGGAGCAGTCGGGCAGCAATTCCCAACCCAGTGCCAGCCAAGCTGCCCTCAGCTGAAAAGGTGAACATATCCTCTATACATTTGCACATCTAATTTCAGCAGATTCCTTTGGGTTGGTTCCGATGAGGCCTTGGAGAACCTGAAGGCAGCATCTGAGAAAGTACAGCCCCGTTGAGGAGCAAGCGGGAGAGTTACTGATCCCAAAATACCAGCAAGGTGGGGAGCAGGAGGAGGAGGAGTCAGCAGGAAACCTGGCCTCGCAATTTAAAACAGAATTTCAACAGATTTAGCTGTGTGGAAAACTATGTATGTCGTTTTAAGACATTTCTTAACAGCAGCTCCAACAGTCACAAAGTAAAAAAAACCAAAACATTAATAAATTAAACTATACAAACAGTGCTTATTTTACTGAGAGGAAAACCATCAGCTACCAGTGAAAGTTCATGCCTGTCAGAGCCCCGAAGGGGAAACAGGGGGATGAGTGTCCACAGAAGGCCTGATTCAGGGCCCCCCTCCCCATCCATGGATGGATGTGCGACACAATATATACGTCCAAAGAAAATCAGGGAGAGGAAGCGTCCGGAAAAGATTGGAAAATGGAAGGGGTGTGTAAGAAAGCGCCCCGACCAGTTGCACCTTCCCAAAGTGTAAACACAGCAACATCACAACCTGTTATTAGTAAGGAGGTCCTGGAGAACGTGCCCGAAGATGAGATTCTTGGGGTCTGGAAGCAGCCACTCTTCAGTTCTTCTGGGGGGTTCAGTAACGTTCCCACTTTGCCTGAACTCCAGATCCAAAACCAGTCCAAACAAAGTCACAGCCCAAAGGCTACACAGTCTCACTTTTCACTTACAGATGCCTTTGATAGCAATGGGCTGGTCATTCTCGAGTGCCGTTGAGAAAATATTGCTTTTGGAGAGTCAGCAGATCCCCAAAACACAAAAAATGAAAAAGCTAAGTTTATTTTCCTCTCCTAGATCACTTTCTTTTAAACAGAGACAAGAGACCGAACGCTATTAGAACGCCAAAAATACTAAATCAAAAATGTGAACACTGAGGGCCACACAATCATTTGTTTCTTCAAATAAATATATATATATATATATCTTTGTAAAAAAGAAACAAGGCCTATTCCCCCCCCCAAAAAAAAAATCCCAATGAGCAAATATTTGAACGAATAGCCACATATATGGATTAAGTCCTTTGGAAACACTGAGCTCTCTCCTAAACCAACACTTTTCACGAGTTGATCTTGACAGCAGCAAAACTGGTGAGGGGGGAGGAGGGGAGGAGGGGGCCACTCATTCTGCCCCAGTGCACCAGGCATCACAGATATCCGGATGTTTCCCTGGTCATTCACAAGTTCATCAGCAAGAGTGGTCAGTTCTCCATGAGCCCTGAAGCTCCAGGATGGGAAGGTTCCCTCCGTTCTTGACTTGTATCCAGGTGGTCCAGGAATGATCATCGTCTGCAAAGAATAAACAAGAAATAGATTCATCTGTTCCTGGGTTAAGATAGCAAGAGACACAGGAGTGAGAAATGGGGTCTCTTTTTTGCTGTGATTTTAACTAAAGGCAGGGCTGAAATTTGGCCTGGCAGCTGATTAGTGAACAAGGATTTTTAGACTCACCACTGGTGGCATTTTCAACGGTTAGTGGCATAAATTCTACAGAGATGCGATAGTCACATTTCGAGCCGGGGGTGAAAACTAATACTGACAGCCCCAATCACTAGCAATTGGACTCACACTGTTTTGTGCCCAAGGTCCAAAAGATGATTTAAAACCAATCTATTGTATTAAACTGTCCCTGCAGTGAAACGACGTCAAACGCAAAACATCAGAGACGGGATTTAGCATGTTAATTCTCTGAAAGAGGAGATGCTGCTCCATAGAGAGAGGGGACTCTCCAAACGCAAAAGATCAAGGCACCCCCTACTTCTGTCTGCTTGTACTGTACGACTCCAGCAGGTGGGCACTGGCCAGCTCCAGGTTCCAATCGAACATCTCGAGAACTTTCTGACATTCCATCCTGGTCTTTAGACCCAGACAGAACAGTTGTTCCACCTGAAAAGAAGAGGCCAGTAGAGGTATCAGTGGGTTTAAATCACCGAGACACGAAGCACAGACTACACCAGGGGCTCCCAAATCTGTCCTGGGGGAGCAGGTTTTCAGGATATTCAAATGAATAGGCGGGAGATAGATCCGCATACCAAGAAGGCAAAGTATGCAATTGGATCTCATGAATATTCAATGTGGATATCCTGAAAACCTGACTGGCTGGGGTTCCTCCAGGTCTGGTTTGGGAATCAATGGACTACAGAAATGTTCTGCGATATGGGCTGGGCCTCTATCAGTATAGGCTTCAGAACGGGGGAGGAGGAGGGGCATCGTCTTCATTTGCGGCCCAAAGGATATCGCCAGGGGCAGCCAATCGCATACCTGTCCTGCTGCCAGCAGCAAAATCTTCTGCCTACTGTAGCCTGCCCTCTCTGAAGTAACTTCCATTTCCTCAAAGGTTGGCCTGCAATTGAAAGGAGATGCCAGTGCTGGCGGCAGGATAGTGTATGTGATTGGCTGCCACCAGCGACATCCTTTGGGCTGCAAATGAAGGTAGATCAATGGGCAGGAGGTAAGGTAGATCAATGGGCAGGAGGTAGAGAAGAGCACACAAGGAGGGAGAAATGGATGGGGGTGCAGGAAGGAGGAAGAAATATTACACTTGAAGGAAGGGGCAAGGAGACAGAAAGTGTGGGACTCGTGGAAAGAGGGAGATATGTTGGATGGGGAGGAGAGAAATGAGAGATGGAGAAACGTCACACTCAGGGGAAGCAGGAGAGGGTACAGTTGGACTCAAAGTGAGAGAAAAAGAGATGTTGGTTGGGGAGGGAATGAGTACCAAAGCATAGGAAGCATGAAGGAGGCAGAGAGAAAGAAATGTTGGACTGGTGGGGGGAAAGGAGGGAAAAATTGTGCCCCCCCTTCCAGTCCAAGGAGGAAGGGATGGGAGATGTTGGACTGCAGGGGGCAGAAAGAAGGAATGGAGGGAGAAATGTTACACTGGGGGAGGAGAGATGACTCAAAGAAGGGAGAGATGTCAGATTCCAGAGAAGGGTGATGAAAGGAGAGAGATAGAAATGTCAGACCACTGGGAAAGGAAGGGAGAGAGAAGGAGATAGTGAGATCCCAGACCAGAGAATGGAAGGGAAGGAAGAAAGAGAAATATACCAGACTGCAGGAATAAGAGGAGAGAGATATCAGACTACGGGAAGGGGGAAAGACAAGGAGAGAGTTGTCAGATCACAGGGAGGGGGAAAGAAGGAAGGAAGAGAAAGATGTGAAAACCAGGGAAGGAGGAGAGATGTGAGACCAGGGAAGAAGAGAGAGATTCCAGACTGGGGGAGGGGGGAGAAGGATGGAGAGATGCCACACCAAAGTACGGAGGAAAAGGGAAGGGAAGGAGGGGAGAGAGATGCCAGACCATGAGAAGGGGAGAAGGGAAGTTGAAAAATGTTGGGCCATGGGAAGAGGAAGGGGGAGGGAAAGTGAGAGATATGCCAGACCATGGGAGAGAGAGGAAAGAGATACCAGGCCATAGGAAGGAAGAAAGGGAAGGAGAGATATGTCAGACCACTGGTGAAGAGGGAAGGAAAGAGGAGAGATTGCAGACTGGTGGCAGTGGAGAACTGAGATATGCCAGACCATAGTAGGGGTAAGAGGGAAGGGATGGAGAGAGATACCAAATCACAGGATGGGGGGGGATGAGAGAGATATTGGACCACAGGAAGGGGGAGGGAAAGAGAGAAAGATGCCAGAACATGGAAGAGGAAAGGGAAGCAGACTGTGGGAATGAGAGGAGAAAGATGCCAGATCATGAGGGGGGGGGGGGGGGAAGGAGGAAGACAGAGATGTCAGAACACGGGAGGTGAGGAGGAGGGAAAGAGGAAGACAGAGATATCAGACCAAGGGAGGGGAAGAGAGGGAGGAGATGGTGCACTGGGATGGAGGGGAAGGAGACAAGGAAGGAGGATATAGTGGACAGCAATGGGTGTGGCAGGAAAGAGAGATAGAAGAAATGCTTCTTATGGACAGATGGGAATAGGAAAGAAGAAAGAGGGAGGAGATGGTACACATGGATAGATGGGAAGGGAAAGGAAGACATGGAAAAGTAGACAGATTTTGAGAAAAAAGCAGAAAAATGGAAGAAATGTGAATTTAAAAAGTGAATGCTAAAGATGGAGGTTGCATGGAACTTTTCAGTTTGTTGACCGATCACAGTTAAAGCACTTATACTCAGTGTGAGTTTTGACAAAACTTATCTACCTTCGGTTGGCGGGGTCTCCTGAAGCAGACGCCGAAACGGGGCCGCGTCGGGACCCTGAGAAGTTTGCATTTTTTGCATACAAGCTAAGTACAATCTCTAGCATATCCTGAATGCAATCACTATTATTTTGCACTTTTGAAAATTTTGTGAGTCATTCTACCTAAGTGTTGAAATACAGTTTTCAATCAATTCACACCTTCAAAAGTTGGACTCGTTCTTACCAAATACTATGCTATGATTGGATATACAACTCTTATTCCAAGAGGGGGTTACCTCCCCCTCTTCAGAGTTACATGCCTCTGAGCTATGTTACAGTGTATACGAGCACTTCCTATTTGGAGGTTTAATTGACTTGAGTCAGTCTCCTTAATTACAGCTCAGCTATTTTTCTGACTCCCTATTGCTACATTGTCCCTGTTCATTGGAAACAAAGATGGAGGTAGGGCAGAAAGTGAAGGAGAGAAAAATAGCCAATGGATAAGAAATCGGAGTTTGGGAAAGGATGATCTGAAACCTAAAATCAGCAGACAACAAAGGTTGATTTTCAGTTTAGTAATTAAAATGTGTCAGTTTTGAGAATTTATCTCTGCTGTCTATATTTTGTACTATATTTGTCTACACAGTAAAACCTTGGTTTATGAGCATAATTCGTTCCGAAAACATGCTTGTAATCCAAAGCACTCGTACATCAAAGCGAATTTCCCCATAAGAAATCATGGAAACTCAGACGATTCGTTCCACAACCCAAAAACTTTAATACAAAATCCTGTATGTACTCGTATTGCAAGACCTTGCTTGTATATCAAGTTAAAATTTAACAAAATGTTTTGCTTATCTTGCAATCCAAGGCTTTACTGTATTTCTGAAGTAGTTACTGAGATGACATTCTTGACCTCTCTGGAAAAAGCAGAATATAAATGATAATTAACATTTTCTCTAGAGTGTGCTTTAATTGTGTGGTTACCATTTTGTATTGTTAATAAGATTATATTGTGTATATGAAAAATGAATGGAAGAAATGGCATTAGTTAGCATTATTATTATGGGGGTAGGGTCTGGGGCGGAGCTTAGGCAGGTCTGGCACAGAGTTTGGGTGGGTCTGGGCAGAGCTTTTACCCCCTCCCCTCAAGCAAAAAAGCATTCCGCTGCCTATGCTCCATCTGTATTATTATACCACCCCTCCCAAGTGAATTAATAAAAAAAATTTAAAAAGCAAAAATCAGAACTCAACTAGATTTGAAAATATGCCACCCGATCTGCAGAATCAGTGCCCACGTCCTCTGCCCGCAGGCCTGCTCACCTTCAAGTACTGGACAGCTTTCTGTACACTCCAGCTGTGGTTCTGTAAGGCCGTCTGACACTCCTCGGTGGTCACCCCGTGCACCGTACTCTGGACCTGCAGTTCACACACACAAACATGCGTGACATTAGCGAAACTGAAGCCGACTCCAGAACTAGCGACAAAGTGGTATCACTGTGAACTGCGCACATACACACGCGGTGAATGAAAGCGAGACAAAGGCAGGTGCAAAAGACTCACTTGAGAACTGGTCACACCTTTGCCAAGAATCCCCAGATCATCTTTACTGGTGCTGGAATGACCCCTCCTCCTCCTCTCTGCCAACCCCTTCCCATCCCCCATACCTCTAGTTCAGGGATGTCAAAGTCCCACTGCGAGGACCACAATCCAGTCGGGTTTTCAGGATTTCCCCAATGAATATGCATGAGATCTATTTGCATGTACTGCTTTCATTGTATTCTAATAGATCTCATGCATATTCATAGGGGAAATCTTGAAAACCCGACTGGATTGCGGCCCTTGAGGAGGGACTTTGATACCCCGCTTTAGCTGAAGTTGGTGTTTGCGGTGGGCAACAACCGCCACCCCATCGGCTCTCCCGCTGACATCATTTCCAAGGGTCACACATAGAAGTGACGTCCGAGGGGGAGACGACGGGGTCGTGAGGAGAACATTGTTCACCACCGCCAAGGTACGGCAGAAGGGAAGGGTGGCACATGCACGGGGCAAGTGGGATCGGGGAGGGGTGCCACCCATCCTCACTACGCCACTGATCTCATTCCGGCTACCTCATCTTCGTCAACTGGACAGCAATTCCAACACCAACGACAATGCCCTCACTATATTTCCCGTTATGAGAGATGATGCATCTTCTCCCGTCTCTAGTAATCTGACACATACTTTCTGCTCAGCTTATTTTATTTTTTTTTTTTCTATTCCGTTCTTCCCAATGAGCTCAGAACGGGTTACAGGTTAACATACATAACACGGAGTCAACGTGGGTCAGAGGTTCACACACACAGAAGAATTTGAAAGGCTCAACTGAAATTGGGATTGCTTTTGCTCCATAGAGATAGAAAAGGACAGTGATCAGAATTTTTTTCTGTTCGTTGGCATCCCATTGGCTTTACTTTGACTCGGACGCATCAGAGGCAGAGTCAAGGCAGGGGAGGAGGGTCTGTGAACGCAGTAGCGCTCAACATGTCAGAGCGCTTGGAGAGAGGACTAGACCCCCCCCCCCGATGACACACGTCTGAATTTGGTGGCTGAGGGGGAGGGAACTGTGGAGACCCCCTCCCACGTATCGCTCAGCTCTGCCTGGACTGGCCCCACACTTGCCGCTCTCTGGGCTTCCTTCTCTCAGCTTCAACCCACCATTATATTTACTGTTGTTCCTTCTGTGCATTACGTAAATCTCTTACCCCCCTCCCCCCTCTCTTTTATGAAGCTGCATTAGCGATTTTTATCACTGGCCACGGCGGTAAAAGCTCCTTTGCTCATAGAATTATTATAATCGTCAGAACTTTTACCGCCACGGCTGTCAATAAAAATCGTTAACCTGGCTTTATAAAAAGGGGGGGGGGGGTTGTAATTTGTAAATCACTTTGAACCTAGAAAGGCATAGAGCAACCAAGAAATTGTAAATTAGATTAGATTTTATGAGTCTAATTGAATTTTATTTTGGATTTACTATAAACTGCCTAGGCGACACTTTGTGGCCACAGTGCGGTATGTCAAGCGATGTAAATTAAATAAATAAAAATCATCTAAGCCACAAACGATCAAAAACGTTTGACAGACCCATCATGGTGCCCCTCGCGTGCCCCATCGCACTTGGAAGCCATCAGATACTGTTTCATGAATCCCCTAATGTTTCGTACTAGTTACAGCAGCAATTAAAAAGGAAAGAGGGCGGGATTTAACATACTGCCTTTCTGCGCTTACAATGAAAGCGGTTTACGTATTATATACAGGGACTTATTTTGGACCTGGGACATTGGAGGGTTAGGGAGCCCTGTTGGAATCGAACCTGATTCTCTGGGTTCAAAGCTTCTTCTCCCACTCCAGCTCCTTAAGATCTTTGGCAAGGCGTTTTGCTCTCCACCGTCCCAGATTCAAAACTAGATTGGAAGCCCTTTAGGAAGAGGGAAACACCTAGTGCTGAATTGAACTCACCTTATTTATTTATTGAAGCATTTCTATACCACTTATAGCCTAAGTGGTTCATATTCAGATACTCAAGCATTTCCCCTATCTGTCCTGGTGAGCTCACACTCAGCTACCACCCAAAAAAGCATAAACAATGAGCTGCTGTACCTGAATATAATTCACTTTGAGCTACCACTGAAAAAGGCAGTATATGGAAAAAAAAAAAAGCTTAAAAATTTCAGACTGCTGACTCAGGAGTAATGTAGTTCCCCAACAGGACACCAGGTGGAGCCCTTGGTCCTCAAGAGTTAGTCTGACTTCAGAGCTGCGGAGACTGGATGAGGGGGTCTGGCTAACAGAGGGGCTGCTTCATATACCAACCCCAGTTAAACATATCTCCAGTGAACTATCTGACTAGAGCAGGGATAGGCAATTGCGATCCTCGAGATCCACAGGCAGGTCAGGTTTTCAGAATATCCACAATAAATATGCACGAGATAGATTTGCATCTCAAGGAGGTAGTGCATGCAAATCCATCTCATACATATTCATTGTGGATATCCTGAAAACCTGACCTGCCTGTGGCTCTTGAGGATCGCAATTGCCTGCTCGGGGTCCGGTGGCTCCAGATGGCTTCCCTCCCTCCCTGCCGCTGGCACACATCTTGCAGAGTGAGCCAATTTCTACACAGGCTTGCTCGATGATGCCCTTGGCCTTCCCTCTGCCAGGCTCCTCCTTTTTTCGCAAAGAAAAGAAGTTGTGTCATAAGGAGGAGCCTGGCAGAGGGAAGGCCATGGGCATTGTCGAGTAAGCCTGTGTTCAATGGCTCGCTCTGCAAGGTTTGTGTCAGCGGCAGGGAGGGAGGGAAGCCATCTGGACCTGCCGAACCCGTGAGCTAGTGCTGCCCAATTCGCCTCCCGGTCTCACTTTAAAAACTAATCCTGTGGAGGATTGCTGGTGCACTTTCCCTCTGCTGCAGTCCCGCCCCCCTCCATTGACTTAACATCCTGTTTTGGTCCGGGGCGGATCGCGGCAGAGGGAAAGTGCATTGGTGATCCTTCACAGGCCGTAATTAGTTTTTAAAAGGAGACCTGGGGACACCGGATGATGGTGGAGAGAAGGAGGAAGCATGTCAGCCTTTTGGGGGGGGGCCCTGGTGTAGCTATTAGAAGTACATGGTGGGAGTGATGGAGGGGGGTCCAAAGGGAGGGGCATATGCTGGATGGAGGGGGGAGGTGGAGGGGCCGAAATAATGGGGCTGAAAACAGAGGCGAGGGGAGTAAGCTTGGGGTAGGTGGGGTGGGGGTGGGGGAACAGGGGACAGGCCCAAGGAAGTTGGGGTTTTTGCTTTGGCCGGAGAGATGTGTCCAAGGGAGGGCCAAGTAACTTTAGGGAAATGAGCCACAGAGGGGTGCCTGAAGCAAGTTGAAACAGTCTGCCACTGGGAGTAGGGGGGGGGGGCAACTGTGCAAATAAAGTGATGGAATCGCTAAACAAACCGGGCAGTGTGTGCTGTGGAAGGGAATGCTGTTGTGGGGGGGGGGGAACCATGAGAAGCTGCAGGATGTCTGCTAAGGAAGGCCAGAGCAAGTAAGGGGTCTTGGGGGGGGAATGAAGGTTAAAGGGTAGAGAGAACTGCACAGGGCAAGGAGAAAAACAGAGAGGAGCAGAGATTGGGGGAGAAAGCTGGGAGATGACTAGATGAGGCCAAGGTGGTGGGAGAGAGTGGGACATGGAAGAGGGAATCATGAGGAAGGAAAGTCTGTACTAAAACTTGCAAAGAAATATGTACGTAACCTTTCATTTGGGGGGGGGGGAGAATGCCCTCACAGACCGGGTACATATCCCATATATTCTGGCAGCATCTGATCTCGGCAGGGCACATACAGTACGTTGTATAACTCGACCGAGCTTGACACAGGAAGGGCACATCCACCGTTACCACCACCAGCATCCGAAACAGGTAGGGCTTATGTCAAGGGTGTGTCCTATGCAGGTGTGATAAGATTCAGGAAGGCGTGTGGAGGTTATCTCTTACAATATTACCGCTGAGAAAGCTAATCTTGCCCTTCAGGGACGGGAATGGCATGGGCGTACCAAATCTATAATTGAACACACAGGGCTGGGGAAGGAACGGATAGGCGGTAGACGGCCCAAAAACTGTCATTGTGTCAGTCTCTAGTCGTGGGATCAAATCCCAGTGCTGCTCCGTGCGACCCTGAGCACACCACTTAATCCTCCATCGCCCCAGGTACAAAATAGTTACCTGTCTATATGTAAACTGCTTTGAATGTGTAATCAGAAAAAAATAAAAATAAAATCGGCATACAAGTCCCACTCCCTTTAAGCTCTGGACTTCTTCACTGGAGGATGTGGTAAAAGCAGTTAGTGTAGCTGGGTTTAAAAAAGAGTTTGGACAAATTCCTGGAGGAAAAGTCTATAAACTGTTATTAAAGTAGACCTGGGGAAAGCCAAGGCTGATCTTAAGGGAAGGCAACATAGAGTCCTGCTACTTTTGAGACGACCTGGATTGACCACCACTGGAAACAGGAAACAGCGTTTGATAGACTTCTGGTCTAACCCAGTGAGGCAATTCCTATGTGTAACACAAGTGTACAAGGAATCCGACATTCCTGCATCACATGGAAAAAGCAAGACACATTAATTTAGGACGTGTGTTATCTCAAAATAACTGGGGAGCCACAGTTCAGAACAAGAAGATCAGAATAAAGGCAGGATAAAACTTACCAGTCGGATTTTTTCAGAAGGTCTAAGATCATCAGGCCCATCGTAAACAATCTTCTGCAGACTGTGTGAGGTCTTTACACAGCATCTGGACCCTGAGTTGCTGTTGTTGGAGGAAAAGTTTGCTTTGTAGTCTGTCTGCTGCACCATAGGCCTAACTGTTGCTGTGGTGATCACCCTGCTGGCAGACACCTCCTCTGGGCTTTTGGCCTCCTTGAAAAACTTTTCATACTTATCCAGATAGGGAGGTCGTTCCGGAAGCAAATAGTAATGAGTGTTGCTGACTTTTTTCCCATCTTTCACTATAGGAAGTATGCAAGGCCCCTTGCAACTGTCCTTGCCCTGAGCCTGGATGACTTTGGGAGTGGCGTATTTAGGGTCTAAAGCAAAGCTCTGGGTAGTTGGCATGGGTTTTCCAGGAGATGTGGACAAATACGAACCAAGAGACATGGTGGCGCATATATTTGCTCTCAGCTGAGGAGAGCCCACCTGCATTGCCATGGGGCTGGGAGTCCTAGAGGTAGGCTGAGACAAAGAGTCTCGAGGCGGGAGCTGAGGTGGTCTATCCTCTTCCCCACAAGATGCTGGAGAGAGCTCCCCAGACCAGCGTCCAAACTCGTTTCTTTTCGTGGCTCTTGGAGGGATGGGTATCCTGGGAGGAATCTGAGGTTTGTCCTCAGATGATGTTAGGATAATGTTGGTCTGGGAAGTGCTGGGGCTGAGAGTGGATGCCAAGGAAGCAGCAGCTTTAGGGACATTAAGTCTCTTCATGCATTCTTGTTGCAGTTCTTCAAAGATCTCGGCTGTTTGGGAGAAATTGGTTTCCTTTCCCTCCTTGGGAGGCAAGAAAAGATTATCCTCCAGCACAGATTTGTCAAATGTCTTCTCGCCTTCAGGTACAAATCCATGGTTCGTTTCCCCTTTCTCCTTGGCCTGCTGAAGATCAATTAGCTCATTCTTGCTCTTCTGAGTTAACAGAACATTGGTGCTGTTGATAGAGCACACTTCGAAGTCATCTTCATCTTGGGCCACTTCATCATAAGCTGGAGGCAGAGGGAGAGGCTTGGCATCCCAGTCCACCACAGGCGTTGGGTGTAGTGGCCTAGGTAGGGACCTGCAAGGGCTCTGAGGGGGTGTCTTGTCCAACAAGGAGAAAGCATCCATTGCTAGTCTTGCTAACGTTGGCGCGGTAAGTTCCTCAACTGCGGATGGGGTAGATGGGCTCAAGTCTTCCTCAAAGTCAATGAGCGTAACCTCGTTACTGATCCCTTTGCTCTCGTACAGCTGGCGATCACCAATCTTTGTGCCGGTTACCCATGCGGATGGTTTGATAAGCTTGAGACCTTTCACTGGCAACTGTTTCTTCAGACACAGCTTCTTTAGACCTGAAGTGAGGCCATTGTCTTCTTCACTGACAGCATCATACGAAGGCTCTGAAACACAGAAGGGACACTTCAGAGATGGGACAGACACACGGAGGACAGCTTTACACATGTGCTTCTTGCTCCTGGAAGTCATGCACGTACATGGGGAGAGGGGAAGAAATATGGGGTTGCGCTTTATGAGAAGGGAGCAAGATATGCTCTGTTGGGTTTTGCATGCATTTGTCTGCCGCCTCATCACACTTTGACCCCAGCCACAGGACTCAACGATTATACTCGGACAGCTGGGAATCCTGTGCCACAAAGGATGCCAAAATCCCACCCACAAGTTAACGCTTTGTGTTCTGAAGGACCCTGGTCAAGCCAGCTGGTAGGATGGGGCTTCCCAAACCCATCCTGCAGACCCAGTGGCGTAGTAAGGGGCGAAGCAGAGGGAGCAGTCCGCTCCGGGTGCCATGTTGGTGGGAGCGCTGGCAACCCTCCTCTTACTCTCTGCCCCCTCCCCCTCTTCTCACTCTTCCCCTCGTCACACTTGTGTCCTTCCCTCCCCCCGCGGGCAACAACTTCAACATGTTTCTTGCGACTGCATTAGCTCTCCTGCTGATGTCACATCCGGGTGCTGCGCATAGGATGTGAGGTCAGAGGGAGAGTCGCCGGGGTCACGAGGAGCACGCTGAAGTTGTTATTTGCGGTGGTGAACAACTAGAGGTTCGGGGGAAGGGAGCCTCTCACCCTGGCTAGGCCACTGTGCAGACCTGAGATATCCACAAAGAACATACATAGAATCTAGCTGCATATTTACTGTGTGGCTACGCGTCAACCTATCTGGCTGTGAGGTTTGGGAAGCCCTCCTTTGGGGTGTGGCACTGCCCTCATGTGGTTGGGTGGCTTCTTCGTGGTTTCTGTTATGGCACACTGCTTTACAAATCAGTTGGTTCTTTTGATCTGAGTACAGGATTATTTTAATGGTATGTTTTATATTTAAGAGATTTTTACATATTTTATACATTTATTTAAAAAAAAAAATAAATAAATTGACGTATTAAATTTGGACTCCTGATGAAGACATATTATTTATGTGTCAAAACCCTGTCCATGTTGAACTTGTCTTATGTGATTCTCCAATAAAGTCTGTATGTTCCTAAGGAAGGACTCTCCTTTCACCCTCGCTTTTTTCCACCTTCCGACGAGGATAAACAAGTCACCGCTCTACCGCTGCTTACTACTACTACTAATATGCTTGTTTTTCATATGATTTGCAATCCTGTATTTTATCTTTGGAAACCACTGTGCTATTTATGATTTGAAAGGCTGAATATGAAATAAATAAGTAATGTAATACGAGAAGACTAAAGACTCGGCAACCTCGAGTCATGGACACAGTGCGGCGGAGTCTACAAATTGCCAACAAACACAACGATGAAGGAAAGGGGAGAAGCCAAGTACAACATGAGGGGCAACCATTAAACTACCCTGCAGGTGTCAGAGAGCTCAGTCAATGGTTTGGAAAATTAGTTTCAGGCAGCGTAACAAATGCAAAAAAGAACGCATGCTCAGAACTATTACAAGATGTACAAGTTCATCTAAATGGTAAAATTCAAAATCTTTTTGTCTGTCTGGAAAATATATTTGGAAAAGCCGACTATAAGAAGTTAACTGAGCTGTTCAAAGTCACAAACTGTGAATTTCTTGTAGCTGGGAAATGGATCGATTGGAACATGTGTGTAAGGTTAAGTCGGTCCAGGACATCTTGGGAAAGGTTTGATTATTACAGCAAGACATCCAAATCTAGGCATGCCCAAAGCCCATCCATGACACACCTCTGACCCCCGACCCCCCCCTTTAGTTTCAAGTTTATTTAAAATCAAGCCTTCTAGGCGGTCTACAAAAACACCAAAACAATGCGCCAATTAACATACAATTTAAACCAAAACAAACCTGGGGAAATGACATTTTTTAAAGACATTGACGAACAGGAAGAAAAGGGAAGGGTTAGAACTACAATCGATAGAGAGGAAGAGAACAAAGACAGCAGTTAGGACACCTTGCAAGGAAAACGGTTTCCAAAATCGGCACTTAGGACACCCTGGAGAAGCTCAGGTATTGTAACACCTTTCCAGAAGCTCATGTAAACCACTCTGAATTGACTCCCCAGTCATTAGTAGCGGTATAGAAGCTCTCAATAAACATTAGGACATTCAAATGCCGATTTATGCCATTTTTTGGACATCTTAGCGTTTTGAAAATGCCCCTATCAGAGCACTGAGCTGGCCCAATTGTACATGTTCTTCTTGGCCTTGTTTATAATTTAAGACGTACTTGTCCTCTTGATTGGAACTATAGCTATATTTATTGAAGGTTTTTTTTTATGATGATGTTGTTATGTGTTCACTTGATTGAAACAAGACTTCTAAATCACACTTTTTAATTTGTAAATTGCCATGATAATAATAGAAATGGTTCCATAATCCAGTCACAGAAAAGAACGTGCGTCTTGCAATGTCACACTGGTGAATTTGTGCAACACTGGACTGGCATAGGCATTGCACTACAACTCACTCAATGGCCTTTGCCAAAAGCTGACACGGTTATCATTTTGGCGTCAGTCCAGTGGAAACATCTCCCCGATGAATGGGGAGCAACCTGCAAAGCACGTCAGTTATAACCCTGACTGGAAGGGTCACCTGAGACTTTCTCTGCCATCATTTACTATGTTGGGGACAGAGGCCAGGCTAAAAGGGTGAAACACGAGATCTGAGAAGGCACAGAGTAGGATCTCATCATATCCATCATGGTTTCAGAGACTCTTTTGCCCAACCTGGAAACATCACTGACTAAACAACTGCCAATATGTTTTAATGATTTGGGGAAAGATTCTCTAATGTTCGTGGTAAAATCCGACGGGTCGTTATCGCGAACGCTATTGTAATGATTTCAAAAAGGCGTGTCATTCTTTAAAAACCGTGCATGCAAATGAGGTTCACGGAGAGTCGTGGAGGGTTACTAAATTTGCATGTGCTGATTGCAGCTGACAGCGATTGGCAAATGCACAGAATACACCCACAAATTGAAAAAAGACCCTAAATTGAAGATCGGCAAGAGGGATGCCCACTCTTTCCCTCTTACGCCAAGCAACCCAACCAACCCCTGGTAGAGGGAGGGATGCCCACTCCCTCCCGCCGTTACAGTTATGCCTCCAACGATCCTCCACCCACCTGGTTCATAAAGGCCAGCCGGAGGGATGCCTACTTCTTCTGGCCAGCAGGGGCTTCCCCTCCCCGGCACATCCTGGGACGCTTAAGGCCCCTCCAATCAGAGCCTCAGGCCCCTACCTGGTACATCCCAGGATGCACCAAGGAGGGGATGGCCCACCATTTTGAAGAGGAAGCCTGCTGGCCAAAGGGAGTAGACATCTCTCCAGCCGGTCCTTGTGAACAAACTGGGTGGGTGGGGGGCAATACAGTGGCAGTGGGAATGGGCTTCTCTCCTCCTGCATGTGGGGGATGTTGGGGGGGGGGGTTGCTTGATGGTGGCGGGAGTGAGCATCCCTCCCGCTGCCTGGGAGGTGTTGGGGGGGTTGCTTGATGGCGGCAGTGGGGAGTGGGCTTCCCTCCAGCTACCAGTGGGAGTGCGCATGTCGGGGGGGCTGCTTGACAGTGGCAGGAGGAGGGAGTGCGCACATAATGCACACCCATAATACAAGTGCTCAAGAAACATGCTTTTGCCCCCCCCAATAAAAAACGAAAACCCCATTAGTATAATTTATGTGAATTTTGTAAAAAAAATAAAATAAAAATTTTTTATCATTAGTCACAGTAAAAACACACACCAGAAATGTGCTTTTCACAATGCTGGCACAGTACTGGCACCCACTCGGCTAGGATGAAGAATTGCCTGGAGTGGCAACATTAAGCTTTGAGAATCTTTCCCTTAATTTGTTAAAAGACTTTTAAACTGTGTTGCCAATGCCTTCACCTAAAGCAATGTAGTCTAACAACAGAAAACAAACATGACACCAGTACAAGCCGTCATAGACTCAGCAGCCAGTGCCCAAATCCTCCCCCAGTCTAGTCCCTTAATGACACAGGAAACATCCAGGTCTTTACTTTATATGGAAATCATATCATTCAAGTCCAGTCTTATTTCTTCAGGCAACCTATCCCCGAATACAGGCCCCTGTCACTTCCTCAGTTTGGTCTTTCTTAAAACCCTGGTGGCCAGAACAGTAAAATCCCTCGACTCAAACAACAAAATAAGCAGCTTAAACTGTACCCATGCCCTCACCGGCAATGAGAAGTGGGGTGGCTGATGACCACCTTGAGAAGCCAAAAATGAAGACTTTGGGGACAGCAAAACACGGCTGGTGTTCCAAATGATGTGTCGGGGTCTGTGATCCTGGCTGGAGAGTCAGTTTCCCCTCCCGTACAAGATGGGTTTTGTTGATCTGGTGCCCCCCACGTCCTATTTCTCTGCCACTTTTCCTGTCTGTCATATTTCCAAGGGATTTAGTCATGTCTGACTGTGGTTTCCCAGCTTCCTGCCTGACCCCTGGAGGGAATTTATCCCACCTACCTGTCAGCCACTAAAGGTCTGTTTGGCCCCAGGCCAGACAGACATGAAGTGAGGGATGACGAGGTTCTTGTAATGGGCAAACTGGATGAACTATTCAGGTCATTTACTATGTTATCAGACATCTATCTATAACAATATTGCAGAGTTTATAATTCTAACTCAATTTAAATAGTATTTTTTTGCAGAAATCAAAACCCTGTTATTCAAAAACTCCTAACCCATCTCCAGGACTATCCCCACTCTTCTAACTTTCCCATCAAAGTCTCAACCTTGTAAACAGCACCTTAATTTGTCATTTTCCTGGAAATGTCCAGTTATCTTCTTTTCTAATCCGCCTAGAACTGCAAGGGATTGGCAGAACAGAAGTCACTAATGGAATTTATCTGACATGCCTCCAACCAGCCAATTATGATTTAAAGCGGCTGCATGACAAACCTCGGGGGGGTCTATATCATCATCTAATCAGCTTTTTTTAAAACTTTTTGGTGTTTTAGTGCTCATAATCTTATTTGATAAAAACCTTCACAAAACGTTCGCATTCAAAAGAACGTCCATAGAAATATGAAATCACTAACCCCCTGTTTTACTAAGGTGCGCTAATCGAATTAGCGTGCGTTCTAACGTGTCCATAGACTAACATGCATGCCTTAGCAGAGAGCGCACCTTAGTGAAAGAGGGACTTCGCTTTGTAGCCACTAGACTGACGGCTTTTTACTTTTGTTTTTTTAATTGCTTGTCTGCGTCAACGTGTTTCGCTATCAAGCTTTGTCAAGAACAGCCCCCTCGTCATTCATATCACGCACCATCCCGACTTATTCTTTGAACAAATTAGATTAGATGATGACTTACATGCCCCAGACATCTTTTAGCCCGTTACATTAACGCATGCTAGAATATGGCTGTCTGTCTTTCTTTCTGTCTGTCTCTCTCCCTTCCACTGTCTGTCTTTCTTTCTGTCTGTCTCTCTCCCTTCCACTGTCTGTCTTTCTTTCTGTCTGTCTCTCTCCCTGGCCCCCTTTGTCTGTCTGTCTTTCTGTCTCTCTCTCTGCCCCTGTGTCCTTCTTCCTTTCTTTCTCCCTCCCGCTGTCTGTCTGTCTTTCTTTGTATCTGTCTCTCTCCCTGCCCCCTATGCATCAGCAGCATATATTCTCCCCCCCTGTGCAGCAGCCAAAGCACGTCCTTTCCCCTACCCCCCTTTCCCGCGTTCTGGCCTGCTATCTAGTCCCTTGGCACCCCCCCTTCCCTTCCCGCGGTCGCACAATTATGAAAAACTCACCTTCCGCTGTTGCTGGAGTGGAGCTAATTTGGCAAACGTTTAACTGGGCTTGCTATGTTTGTTTCTCTGTGGACATCCCAGGTAGATGGCTAATTGCCTTGGAGGAGCTCTTCTGGAGCCTGAACGGCGAAGAGAAGAGTGGGCAAAGCAGGAAAAACGGCACTACCTGTCTAAGTTTATTTTTAAGTTTAAAGGTGCCGCGGCGGCTCCTCTCACGATCGCCGCCTGCGTCGGAAGCCTTCTCTGACGCAGGTACGGCTCGTGAGAGGAGCCGCTGCTGCACCTTTAAACTTAAAAATAAACTTTGGCCGGTAGTGCCGTTTTTCCTGGATATCGTAAACTTCGGGGGTCTGCGACCGAGTGAAGCCGAGTTGCCATGGTGAGGGGCAGAGGCCAGAGAAGGGCAGGAAGGAGGAGACTGACGGTTGAGGCTCGGGAAGGCGACGGCAGGACTCCGCGTTCACTCCCTCCGCCACCTGTGGTGACGTAGTAAGCGTGCATGCGCACTCTTGCCGGCCACAGCCCGACAGATCAGGGATCAGGGAAGCACGCGATAAGAGTGCGCATGCGCACTTAGCGTTTTATTATATAGATTGGCTAGTTGGAGGCAAGTCTGATCAATCTGCAAAAAATACTATTTAAATTGAGTTAGAATTATTAACTCCGCAATATTGTTACAGAAGTGAAATTTCTTTTGGCAGTTTATAAAATTGGTCCCTTTTATCTTCTTTTTGTGATCCTTCTTAGTCTCAGTCCTTTTGGGAAAATGGTATAGCGGTATAATTAGTTTTTCACCCTCCCCTCCCCCCTCTTTTTTATTTTTTTATCACTGTGCTTCCAACTTTTGCATTTTGTAGTATTTAACGTAACAATTTGCTTTCTTATGCTCTTTATATGCTTAGTTCAACTATGTTGTTAAGATTCTGCTGTTTTTCTAATTATATTAATTATATTCTCTAATAAAATATCTTGGATTAAAAAAAAAATTCTTTGAGGCTATAGTGGTTGATACTATCAGCCTCTTTTACAAAGCCGCGTGGCAACAGCCCCGAAGCCCTTTAAGTCTCTATGGGCTTCAGGGCCGCTAACGCGGCTTTGTAAAAGAAACAGTCTACTTGTTCCTTCCCTGGATATCTAGGTCTGGAAGCCACCTTGATGCTGGTTCATAGGCCCCTCCCCATCTCCTTTTCTTATTTTGAGCCTTTTGCGGGTCAGAGGGAACGGAGCGGCACACAGCACAGCCTGTACCTGGAAAGAGAGGCACTGCGAGAGAGCAGGGCCAGAACTGCGGACTGCTGAAACTTACTCTTAACGAGGATGTCAGGCTGCGGCGGACGAGGAGGGGGCTCCCCTGAAAGAAAAAGAGGCCACAAGGCAGAGAGGGGCAGAGCAGGAGGAAAGAAAGGATGGACAGACAAACAGGAGAGAAAGCAAGAGGTGGAGTGTACGCCACGAGAAGGAAGGGGAGAAATGAGGAGAGGGGGAATGAAAGTATTAGTAATGTGGGAACCCAGATGAAAAACTGCCATATAAGCAGTAAGGAGGGTGTTATGTAACTAAGCAATTCCATGAATACATCTGAAGAACTTCTACAGTATCAAATGGGGCAACTGGCAGGCCGGAAAATGGAAAGCTGTCAATCCGAGTGGGTGGCCTGGCTACCGAAGGGATATTACAGCCTCATTACACGAGGCCTGGAAAAGACACATAAAAATAAAGGGGGCAGTCGCTAGCTAAGGAAAGAGCCTGCAAGAGGTGGTCTTACTTTTTGCCCTCCCTGGGAGCTGGGTAGGTTTCGCTGTACTAAGGTCCAATCCTAGTACATCAGGAGGATCCATCGGATTTCCCAGGTACAATCTGCAAAAAAACCAAGACATACAAGATGCAGCATTACATCAGGAAGGCAAAGATTCAACAATGCACAGCTGTGAAACGGCGATCTAAGCCGCTCAAGACGCAAAGAGACCTCTCACTCGCCAGGGACTCATACCCAGCCTCCAGCCTCCGTCACCTTCCACGCTATCTTAGCTAAGATGTTGGCGCTCAGCCATTAGGGAGAAGAGTCACAGATGCAACATTCATTCCTCTAGAAATTGGCACTAGGCAGATTCTGGAGACCTGATGCTGCCTCTTCTGCTTAATTTCGCAAGAAGCCCATAAACTGGCATCAGGCTGCCCAGTGGTATAAATTAATATCTGGGTATATGAACAAGAAACCAAAAACTAGTCTTAGAGACATTTGGAGCATTGAGATAAAGCAGCAGATTTGAACTTGGAGGATGAGATGTACGGCGTCAGCGTCCATGAGACAAACTTGGTGTTTTTGGACCCCTGTTAGATTACAAAAGCTAGATAGTTCAAAATCTAATAGATGCTGGCACTGTCATCTCGATATAGGGACACCGGATCATCTGCTCTTCTACTGTCCTTTGATACTCAACTTTTGGAAGTCAATATGGGGACAGATTAATACCATACTGGAGTCATCGATTCCGTTGACAAATGATGTTGTCATATGTGGGATGATATTGCATCTGAAACCCTCATTGGACAGATCTAAATGTCGGCTTTTCCTTATTAAGACTGGAATAGCCATGCAAATGATTACTCGTAATTGGAAAAATTGGGAACGCCTTAGTTTTACTTTTCGGTGGGCAAATTTATGCTTAAGTTATAAGTATGAGAAAATGAATGCTGGGGCATACTAAGACATTCAAATTAGTTTGGGGTCCATTGACGTCTTTTGTGGATTCGTTATAGTTGTCTTTTATCTTTATTTTCCGTTGTTTTAGCATCCACACATCCAGGGGAGGGGGGAGGGGGCTATATCTTTTGTTTGGTATTATTCCCTGATGGAAAATGAGGGATTTTGGAGGTAAAAGGGAGAGGGCATAAGAGTGTAAGGAGGTCACTTGGCAGCGGGGAGAGTAGGCATCTCTCCTGCTGCGGGGGGGGGGGGTGCGCGGCTGAGTGGTAACAGGCGTTTCTTGGCAACAGGGAGAGTGGGCATTTCTCCCATGGCAGGGGAGGGGTTTGTGATGCAGCGGGAGAGAGAATGGGCATCTCTCCCGCTGCATCACAACACAGGCTTTTCAGCAGTCTCCGACATAGACCGGCACCCCTGGACCAGTCGCTTATTTTGAGAAAATGGCTCGGCATTTATTAAGAATCCACCAGAGGGCTCATTTCAATGCTGAAGAGCCCATTTGCATGTCATTGTCGGAAACTGCTAGAAAGCTAGCTATTGACAGAGATAATCCATTTTGATAATCTGCAGCTAAAATGATTACGGGCTAAACTATCAGTAAACAGTTTAGCGACGGTGTTAGTTTTGAGAATCTGGGCCTGAATGAGGTAGAAAGGGATTTTCCTACCTTGCCTGGCTCTAGGGAGATGAACTTCTGCTTCACCATCACTCCACCACCACGTGATGGTCTGACAAATAAATTTCACTCACTGCAAGTGCTTTAATATGGAATGATGTAATTAGTATGATGTAATTGGTTTTATTATTTGATTTGCAATGTGTTCCATGTGCCTCATTGTCTCCTGGGACTCAGTTGAAAATGGAGATTTTTTTTTTTTAATGCGTCTTTACTGACAATCAAATTTCCATTATGTCCCAGTTCAAACCCCATGTACAGGTCACAATACTGTGATTAAACCACATACTCTATTAGCAAGACTCCCCCCCCCCAGTCTTGCCTGACCTCTATTGGCAACCTAGTGGTACTTCAAAGTACTGTGAGGTTATGCTACAGGTTGCAATGTCATTTTAGGGAGGCAGCCCAATTGGCAGGAGTAAGCGGGCATTACCCCTGCTCATTTCTCCACTGGACCACCACGGAAGGGGGGCAGGTATGCATGCCACCGTGGGGGCAGGGGGATTTGCCATTCCAGGGGTGGGGAGAGGGAGATCCAGCAGGGGTGTGTCTAGCTTTGCTTCTGAAGGGGTAAGAGGAAGGAGTCGACATTGGAAGGAGAGTCTCTCACAGAATGAGGGGGAGGAGGGTGGGGGTCCCTTCTTTGCCTCTGTGTGTGTGGGGGGGGGAGAAGAAGGGGGTTCAGAATGAGGGGTTCCAGGGTGGTTGCCAGGGAGGGAGGGGGATGGCAGCACCACGCTAGGCCTTTTTTCTGTCCTAATGTCATGCGGTTGGTTATCAGACTGAGAATCTCTCCTAACTAGCTGATATTCAGGGGCACCATCCAGTTAACCGTTGAATAGCCCAGCAAGCAATGTATATGGCCAGGAAACCCTCCTGAGCAAAGGCAGAATACAGAACGAGGAAAAGACTGGAAAAACGCCAGGGGCTGAAAGGGTTTTTAAAAACACCTATCAACGGGGCGTTTAATCATTTGGAATATCTGTCCCATGGTGTTCGTCTAGTCTAATTTGTTTAATATTAGCCACAACATTTGCTAAAATTGTTTAATGCTCCATTTAAATTGCATTGTCTTTGGCGCTTTTATTTTTAATTTTGTTTTCCCCATTATATTTTATTTGTATCTCGCTTAGAAGTTGGATAAGCGACAGTATCAAATTTTAATAAAAACTTGAAAATTACAACCCACCAATCGAGAAAACAGGTTTTTTTCTCAACAAATTAAATTACACAATATATATATAATACAAACCTATGAAAACTGGAAACACACAGTCCACAAACAAGACATTATGTTAATAAAAACTGTTTCATAAACAACATCTCTTTCACCTTATGAGGCACTTTGGAATTTAAATTCTAAGGCCCAGAGTCTCCTTGTCATATGCTTGGCCCTCTATACTTTGGGAATATAATCTACATCTTGATATACCTATGTCACAGCAAATTAGGGAACACAGCCAAACAGCTCCACATCATTGGTGACACTGAGCCAGTCCTGGTTTTGGGGTTTTGTTTTGGTTTTTTACTTTTTAGCACTAGGCATGCTGGAGTTTGCATCCTGACTTTCATACTATTGTGAACTTTAGGAAACCTGAAATTATTTACAAACTTTATCTACAAGTCAGTGGCGCAATCGGTTAGCGCGTTTGGCTGTTAACTGAAAGGTTGGTGGTTCAAGCCCACCCAGGGACGGGAGTTTGTTTTTTTAAAGAGAGTCACACAGACAGCGTGCAAAGGAGTAAAGAGAGTCACACCGAGAGCAAGCAAAAAGTAAGGAGAGTTACACGGAGAGCAAGCAAAAAGTAAGGAGAGTCACACAGAGAGTGCGCGAAGGAGGAAAGAGAGTCACACCGAGAGCAAGCAAAAAGTAAGGAGAGTTACACAGAGAGCGCGCGAAGGAGGAAAGAGAGTCACACCGAGAGCAAGCAAAAAGTAAGGAGAGTTACACGGAGAGCAAGCAAAAAGTAAGGAGAGTCACACAGAGAGCTACATGGTTAAGGGATGCACACAGTGATCAAGTGAAGAGTAAGGAGATGCATACAGGGAGTGCGCAAAGGAAGAAGGAGATGCAGACAATGAGTGAGAATGAGCACAGGTAAATATGAAGTCACAACAGAACAGCTCTGGTTCTTACTCGTCAATCCGATCTGGAAAACCCCAGCAGCGCTGGGGATTGGTGTCTCCATGACCGGTGTGAATGAAGCTGTTTTTGAGCGGGCGGCTGATGTCATGGGCTGACAGGCCCGCCACTGATGTCACCGTGTTTCTTGGAAACTGCCCCACTTTTAGGGTCCGCTTGTTCTGACCCCTCCACCAATAATTTTCAGCCCTAAGGAACAAAAAAAACTTATTACTGACAAACATAAAAGAACATTTCATCCAAGACAGGAATGCCCAATAGACACATGCTCTGAATGATTAACAAAGGTCCATCAAGCCCAGTAGCCGATTTCCAACAGTGGCCAACCCAGGTCCTAAGTATCTAGCTAGATCCCAAGTAATAAAACAGACTTTATGATGCTTATCCTAGGAATAAGCAGTGAATTTCCCCAAGCCATTTCAATAACGGCCTATGGATTTCTCTTTCAGGAAATTATCCGAGCCTTTTTTAAACCCTGCTAAGCTAACTGATTTCACCATATTCTCCGGCAACAAATTCCAGAGTTTAATTACATGTTGTGTGAAGAAATATTTGATTTGTTTTAAATCTACTACTTAGTAGCTTCATCGCGTGTCCTCTAGTCCTAGTATTTGCATTCCTCTAATTATTTTATAGACCTCTATCATATCCCCCCTGAGCCATCTCTTCTCCAAGCTGAAGAGCCCTAGCCACTTTTGCCTCTCCTCATAGGGAAGTTGTCCAATTCCTTTTATCATTCACCCTTCTCTGTACCTTTTCTAATTCCACTATATATTTTTTGAGATACTGTGACTAGAACTGCATACAGTATTTGAGGTACAAGGACATTAAAAAATGTTCTTCTTTATTTTCCATTCCTTTCTTGATAATTCCTAACATTCTATTTGCTTTCTCAGATGCTGCACATTGAGCTGAGGGTTTCAACGTATCTTCAATGATGACACCTAGATCCTTTCCCTGGGCACTGACTCCTAACACAGAACCCTGCATCACGTAGCTATAGTTCGGGTTCCTCTTTCCCACGTGCTTCACTTTGCACTTGCTCACATTAAACGTCATCCGCCATCTTGTCTTCCAGTCTCACAAGGTCCTCTTGCAATTTTTCACAGTCCTCTTGTGATTTAATAACTTTACACAACTTTGTGTCATCAGCAAATTTAATTATCTCACTAGTTATTCTCATCTCTATATCATTGATAAATATGTTAGAAAGCGAAGTTCCAGCACAGACCCCTGGGGAACCCCCCTATTTACCCTTTTCCATTGAGAATATTGACCATTTAAAACCACTCACTCTTTTCTGTCTTTCATAAGAACAGAGGTCCATCTCACCCAGCGGTCCGCTCCTGCGGCGGCCCATCAGGCCTATTGCCTGAGCAGTGGTCCCTGACTATTTCTATAACCTACCTCTACTCCTATCTGTACCCCTCAATCCCTTTGTCCTCTAGGAACCTATCCAAACCGTCTTTGAAGCCCTATAACGTGCTTCAGCCAGTTCCCAGTCCAGAAAAGGACATTATTTCCTATACCATGAATTTCTAATTTCCCCAGAAGTCTTTCGTGAGGTACTTTGTCAAATGCCCTTTGAAAATCAAAATACACAATATCAACCAGTTCACCTTTTTCTGGTTGTTCATTCGCCCCTTCAAAGAAACGCAGTCGATTGGTGAGGCCAGATTTCCCTGGACTAAAACCACGTTGGCTTTCTCTCATTAATCCATGCTTACACATATGTTCTGTCATTTTGTTCTTTATAATAGTCTCTACCATTTTGCCGGCACCGACGTCAGACTCACCGGGCTATAATTTCTCAGATCGCCTCTGGATATTTCTCTTGGTTCATCGATATTTTTCCGGATATCTGAGGCAATTATTCAGACTTCCTTACTCCTAGTGTTCTGAATATTACTTTTGTCTTCTGTCATCGGTAATGTAAGGAATATTTCCTTATTGTGTATAAGACTTCTACTTATATGTATTACATAATTACTTTTTGTGCAAAATACTCCTCTCCATTGCAACTGCCTTATACATGTACATTCACATATGTTTCATTGTGATTGTTTTTTGAAGTAACAGACACCTTTTTCTAAATATTATTGAGCGCATGTTGCCATTATTATAACAATTTTTCAATCTCACTAATGCTCAGAGAAATGTAATCCTCCCAGAGATAAACCCTATAGAAGAACCCACCACCTAATCACTGCCTAAGTGTTACTGATTGAAAGTGGATATAGTTTCAATATTTATTCTCTAACTTATACTGAATGGGAACTTATCTCAAAATGTCTTCAGGGTGTGCTGGGTCTCGCGGACCCCGTTTCGTTGTCTTCGTCAGGAGACCTATGAAAAAGAGTTCCCAAACTTGAAACAGTCAGGAGTTGGATTCAAAAATGGTCACATTTGTGCCGTGCCATCCAAACTTTCTTAGTGGGCTTGCCATAAACGTCTTTACAGACTAGGTCTGTCATTGTGATGGTTGACATTTTGCTTGTACTTGAGTTCGTACATGTGTTGCAGAATGTAGAACTATAGACTAAGGTCTTTAGCGATGGTGAGGTACCTAAGTCGGGTCCCTGGTTGTCAAGTGTTTTCCACTGTGTATGTGGTCTACTTTCACCGTACTCTTCCTCATTGATGGTGTTATTTTGGATACCAAAAACAAAGGGGCAGAAAGTATGGACTACAATGCTCTTGAAATGTTGTTTGTGGGGGTCGTGGCTGCTTCCATTTGAGATGCAAATTAAGATAGGTTCTGGAACAGGGTGAAAAGCGGTTCTTGGCTGTTAACCAGACCGAAAATCACCCTGAAGAGAAGGAATGAGTGAGGATTTGGTCATGCCTGTCTCGGGAAAGGGGGCATAATAGGTCAAAATCAATTCATCCCCTACCTCCCTTCCCATCTTTCTCTCTAAACGGAAAAGATTTGCCCAGCTCAGCTCCTCATTTCTCAGCATCACCGATGCCGCTTTGTGGCTTTAACTTGTCCGTGTCAGGGCTGCAAGACACCTGGGGGGTTTTTAGGGGTTTTTTGTGACTTAGACCATGTTTTACATGGTCTAAGTCACAACGTCCAAGTTCCGTACAGGCTCTGTTGTTAAACTTTCGGTTATACATGCTGTACGACTAAGTCTAAGCCGGCCCACGCCCCGCCCAACTCCCGCCCTCGACACGCCTCCCGAAACGCCCCATTTAGTTTTGGATGTTGAGCGGCACTATGAAGGCCCAGGTCGTCTAGAAATACATCCAAAACCCGGTTTTATGATCGGCACTTGGACATTTTTGAGAAATGTTCATCCAAGTGCCGACTTAGGCCGGTTTTTGGACGTTTTTCTCTTTCGATTATGAGCTCCTTGGTCTCTGATTTCACACAGTGTTGGCTCAACCTATGGACCAGGTGAGACAATGGCCTAGGGTGCCAGTGCCAAAATCATGGCCTAGCATCTCTCCCTCTGCCTGCAGTTTGAAATCCATCGGACAGGAGAGAAAAGAGAAGGAGAAATGCCAAACTAGGATTTTGATCAGTGGAGAGGGGAGGAAGGAGGGGGACTTGAGAGGAGGAGATACTGCATCACCAGTGGGGGGGGGGGGGGAAGAGAGTGGAAAGAAAGATGCTGGCAATGGTAGGGGGGCACCGATAGAAACGTTGGCTCAGGGCACCACAATCCCTTGAGTCGGTCCAAGATTGGATGTGTTTTATTTGTGTTCTTGATCTCTTATGATTGTGTTGTGGACTAAATATGAGTTTAATAATTTTCTTTTCTATGTTATTATATATGTATTTTCTTGATCTGGAAAAATGGTCTAATATTTGGCATCTGAGTTTTAATGCCAAAAAATGCAAGGTTATGCACCTTGGTAGTGGAAACCCTGCAGAACTTACACCCTAAATGGTGAGACCTTAACAAGAACTGTTGCAGAACGGGACCTGGGAGTAATCATTAGTGAAGATATGAAGACTGCCAATCAAGTGGAGAAAGCTTCATCCAAGGCTAGACAAATGCTGGGTTGCATCCAAAGAAGTTTTGTCAGCCGAAAGCCTGAAGTTATAATGCCGTTGTACAGGTCCATGGTGAGATACCATCTGGAATATTGTGTTCAATTTTGGAGACCACACTATCAAAAGGATGGGCTGAGAATGGAATCAGTTCAGCGAATGGCCACTAGGATTGTCTCAGGACTCAAGGATCTCCCATATGAAGAACGCCTAGGTAAGTTGCAGCTATACACTCTCGAGGAACGCAGAGAGAGGGGAGACATGATAGAGACGTTCAAATATGTTACTGGCCGTATTGAGGTGGAAGAAGACATCTTTTTCCTCACAGGACCTATGACTAAAAGAGGGTGGTTGATCGTTGGAATGATCTTCCACTTCAGGTAGTTGAGGCCAACAACGTGCTCGATTTTAAGAAAAAATGGGACAAACTTGTGGGGTCACTTCGAGGGGGGAGGGTTATTCGAGTGGGCAGACTTGTTGGGCCGATGGCCCTTTTCTGCCGTCATACTCTGTTTCTGTTTCTGTCCCGATTTCACGTTGATTCTTTTATTATTTGTTACCTTAAAACTCAATGCCCATTATTCGTATTTAATATTTGTATACAGCTGAATAATAAAATACGTGTTACTCAGTGACAGTCATGTGTTCCCAAGCCCCCGTAAAAAATATTCACCATTTCTCAAGCAAAGACAAAAAAATAATAATAATAATAATAATAATTCAGTGAGTGCCAAAGCCATGAGCAGACCAAAAAGCCAGCAGTGGAGGAAGGAGGGAGGGAGTACCCTTCCAATGACACAGCTGGCCTGGGGTGGGGTTGCCCCACCATCTCTTCCCCCAACCCCCAAACAATCAGAGGGATAAAAATCAGTGATTTAAAAAAATATTTAAAAATTGGATTTTTTTAAAAAATCTAAATCATATTTTTTTGAATAAAATGCTTTTTTGAGGATAAAGATAGTTTTTATTTAAGATATATTATAGTACAAAAGTTATTCATCATGAAATAAGAATTAGTTTTAATTATGTAGAATGAGGATTTATATTCATGCAATGTTTACATTTTTTGGGTAAATCTTGACGGGTGGAGTAATGTCCACAATGATCATGTTGTATGCACTTATATGACAACAGAAAAAGGGAATGTCTTCCTTGCAGAAACAATTGATACCTCAGGAAATGCGCATACAGCAGAATACTTACAGGAAGTTGCAGCAAAAGCTATATTAAATGTGAACAAAAATTCAAATGTCTCGGATAAAGTGTAGTCATGGACAATGTTGCAAATGTATCCAAGATGAGAAGATGTTTAGAACAGCATGAAGGGAATACCAAGCTAATAACATATGGTTTCAGCGCTCATTTGCTACACCTCCTAGCCAAAGACTTCAGGATCCCAGAAATAGACTAATGTCAATTAAATTGCTAAATACTTCTGTAACAAACAGCAGCAGCTGTGAAAAGAATGGGTAGAACCAAGCTAACGCTACCACAAAATGTTAGACGGAACTCTGTAGTGGACAGTTTGCAGCAGTATATCAAGAAATGGCCTATTTGTAAATGTTAAGACTATACCAGCAAGAATGAATCTGTAGAAAACCTTGATTTAAATCAAATCCACCCTCTACACACAATTTCATGCAGCTGAAACTCAAAAAGCTGTATGATGTGGATAGAAAACAGAACAACGGTGCGGGAGGAATGCCAGTAAGATCTCTGGAGAAAGCAGAGGAGAGTTGTGTTGGAAGGAAAGAATCAAGGGACACACATAGGGTCAATGTGAGCTGCCCCTTACAATAAACAATTCTGTCCTAAGAGAAGCAGCAGCTACAGCCCCCAGGATGTACCACCCCAGCTCCACGTGGAAAGCAAGGGCAGTGAAGTAATAAGGAATCAGGCCCATGGATGAACGGAATCACCAGTAACAAGACACCACACACACAGTCAGCCTACACTCCAGTAGAAAGGGAGCTATTGGGTGACCAGTCAGGGCACGGAAAAGTGTTCCTGCATCTGCGTGGCGGCACAAGAGAACGGAGAAAGTAATGAACTGCACACCCTTTTATAACAGAGTGCCCAGGAACACCAGGACACGGGGTTCAACTCACCAACTGGCATGTTATCCTGATACAGAGCAGGCGGTCTGTACAACCCACTGACTGGCACCTGAGACACAGACAGGGCAGGCGGTCTCTCTCTATCCCACTGACTGGCAGCTTATGCAGAGAAAGGGCAGGCGGTCTCTGTCCAACCCACTGACTGGCACCTGAGACACAGACAGGGCAGGCGGTCTCTCTCTATCCCACTGACTGGCACCTGAGACACAGACAGGGCAGGCGGTCTCTCTCTATCCCACTGACTGGCAGCTTATGCAGAGAAAGGGCAGGCGGTCTCTGTCCAACCCACTGACTGGCACCTGAGACACAGACAGGGCAGGCGGTCTCTCTCTATCCCACTGACTGGCACCTGAGACACAGACAGGGCAGGCGGTCTCTCTCTATCCCACTGACTGGCAGCTTATGCAGAGAAAGGGCAGGCGGTCTCTGTCCAACCCACTGACTGGCACCTGAGACACAGACAGGGCAGGCGGTCTCTCTCTATCCCACTGACTGGCACCTGAGACACAGACAGGGCAGGCGGTCTCTCTCTATCCCACTGACTGACAGCTTATGCAGAGACAGGGCAGGCGGTCTCTGTCCAACCCACTGACTGGCACCTGAGACACAGACAGGGCAGGCGGTCTCTCTCTATCCCACTGACTGGCACCTGAGACACAGACAGGGCAGGCGGTCTCTCTCTATCCCACTGACTGGCAGCTTATGCAGAGACAGGGCAGGCGGTCTCTGTCCAACCCACTGATCGACACCTGATACACTAACTGGCAGCTTACACACACAGAGCCAGAGGTAACTCAAAATGCCGCCATGTCTTGGCAGGGACTCCAGCAACCTTGGAGCACTGCACTCAACATATACTTGACATTCACTGTAAGGACACAATGACCAGCATTCAGAAATGATCTGAGCACAGTGAGAGGGTTAAGTGGCTCCCTCACAATTACACAGTGACTGGCAGACAATGGAACAACCCAGGGTTTCCAAGCTCATAGTCAGCGATAGGCATGGGCAGACGTCCTTGCCAGCTGTGCTTCAGGGGGTGAGAAACTCTCTTTGTTCTCTTAAAATAATTTAACAAGAGCCTGGTCACAGACTGGAGTGCTAAGCAATGGGCCGTAGTGTCAGCCCTTCCCATACAAGTAGGTATCTAGGGCACACCAGGTCCTCTTTCCACCATTCATGAGAGGCAGAAGCCTAGTGAGACAGACCGGAGCTAAATCCATAACCAGACATAAAAATGGCAGAGCTCCGAAATGGAAGCCATGTGTGACGCGCTCATTCCATGACCTGGAAGGTTTTAAAGAGGAACCAGCCATGCTGAGCCTCAAGACACAAGAAACACCCCAGAAATTCAACCAATCATAAGCCACAAGGAAGTTGCTCCCGTCCCAAATGGCAAATTAAAAATAAATGCCCGGGACAGACACCATCAACCTCTGAACGCTCAGCCGTCCAATTTAATGCCATTTAGCGGGGAAACAGGAATTTATGCACACAGACACAATACATGTCGTTTAGCTGTGTTTAGAGCAGGGGTCTCAGGGCCCCAGTCGGGTATTCAGGATTTCCCCAATGAATATGCATGAGCTCTATTTGCATGCACATAGATCTCCTGCATATTCACTGGGGAAATCCTGAAAACCCGACTGGATTGCGGCCCTCAAGGAGGGACTTTGAGATCCCTGGTTTAGAGGAAGTGGCCACAGAGGCCGGTTTGCATTTTGAAGTCTGCCTGGAATTGAGCTCTTTCGGAAATGCTTTGCAGGGTCCACAAGGAAAAAAAAAAAATTACCAGCAGTCTGAAAACTGCCCCTTGACAAAATCATTTAAAAAGATTTACCAAAGAGCCCAGAAACATCTCGGCCACTTTACTTCCTGACGTGAAAAGCTCCTGTTTATCTGACCTACAGGTTCAGCTTCAGCCACATCTGGACTCTTAGAAACTGAGCAGATCAAGAGACCATATGCGATGCTGAAAGCCCAAAACTGCAACATCCCTGAAGAATTCTTACCTTGGCCCCAAACAAATTTTGCAGCGCTTTTAGCACTGACAGACTAATTAGTCACTTACTGGCTGAGGAAAGCACAGAACCACCCTGCCTTCCAGTTTCTCAGTGGGTTAATGCTGGAGGAGGACCAGCACTGGCCAGGCTGGAAAGGCGATTAACACAATGACCTCCGGTCACAGCATCCTCCCCACACATAGCACACACACAAGCATACATGGAGAAAGGGAGCCCCCCCTCCGCCTCAGCACAGGACAGAATGTACTTAATTCCTCCAACAGAATATGGGGAGAGGGTGGATCAGACGTTACATGCGTGTTGCACGGTGCAGCCTGTATCACAGGGGAACCATACCTTACTGCAAACTTCACAAGTGTGTGTAGCAGCTCCAAAGAAAACCAAAAGCCAATTATTTTCATTTCTAAAAAGCTTAGCTCAGAGCCCCTCCTTGCAGGAAACTGATAAGGTAAATCAGGCAAAAGTCTAATCACAGGAAGAAAAGAAAAAAGCTAAACTGAATTCCTTACAGCAACACAGTATGAAAAGAAGCTGAGAAATTCACCTCGGCCAGAACAGAGATTACCGAGGAGCAGGAAGAAAGGCTGCTGTGAACAGCTGCCACCTCTGGGCATACCACACTCTTCTCCCAGTGAGCGAACAGGGAGCGCCTGGCTGCCTCCCTGCCTCCGGAAGCTGCGGGGGGGGGGGGGGAGGAGAGAGGGAAATTGTACAACTATTAACCAAAAACAAATAAAACCAGCTCAGCCGCCCCCGGGGTACTGGTGACGCACTGCGGGTGGAGAAGGCACCAGCTCCACGTTGAACGTTACACACCCTGATCCCTTACCTTGCCACACCAGCCCAAAACCCTCAACGTTTAAAGGCACGAAGGACATAACCGCAGACTGTGCCGTACACACAAGCTGCTCCTCCAGCACAAGCCCTGTTCAGTATTAAAAATGGGTACAGTCAGGGCCATCGCAAGCAGCAAACTGCCCTCAAGAGTGGCAAGCCTGAAAAGGAAGGGAGATGCCAAATCCTTACCCTGGGAATACAAACACCTTGCCCTGAGGCTGCTCTAGCGGGTCTCGGCCAGCATTTCTCTGGACCTCCAGAACTTACAAAGCAGTAAGCGGAGGCGTGGCCTAGTGGTTCGAGCAGTTGCCTCGGCATCGTGAGGTTGCGAGTTCAATTCCCACTGCAGCTCCTTGGGACTCTGGGCAAGTCACGTAACACTTCATAATGCCTCATTCCACCAATAAGAGCCAACCTCATCAATGATGTCACAATAGCTTGATTGCAAAGGGTGTGGTTACAATCAAAGCAGTTTGCATATTTTAGACAGGAACTGATTTTGTAGCTGGGGCAATGATGTCACAAAACCAGCTCTGGCTATCAGAGGCTGAAACTTTTCACACTATTTAGTTATTCAGTTTTCTATACGATTCGAACTCAGAACAGTTTACATGAATTTATTCAGGTATTCAAGCCTTTTTCCCCTGTCTGTCCGTCTAATGTAGCCGGAGCAATGGAGGGATTAAGTGACTTGCCCAGGGTCACAAGGAGCAGCGTGGGTTTGAACCCATAACCTCAGGGTGTCGAGGTTACGCCACACTCTCCCTCGCACACTGCTTTAGCTATAGAAAAGGCCTGTCTCTGCGTACATGGGTACTGGAAGCAGAACATCGCACACAGCAGTGAAGCACCCTTCTGTGCTGTCTGCATTCAGGCAACTTCAGGTGCAATTTCATCTCCAAACTAGCAGCCGGGTGGAGCGTATGACTTAGGAGTCTCTCCTTAGCTTCAGCCGTGAGAGCGCAACGCCTACCTGTTGCTGCTCTTTCATGACTTTTTTAGCTCTGGCGTACTAAACGGCCTTCTTTTCCTTTTTAAATTGGTGTAAACTGCACTGATGTTGTACCAAAGAACAGAATATAAATACTAATAAACATAAATATAAATGTTTTTTGTGGCACATTATAATCGAAATTATAAAACTGCAAAACAAAAAATTAAATTTGAGAGTTATTTGTTTAAAGTTCTTTAAGCTATTTATGGGTAATTGTAACAACAGTGAAACTAAAGTAGATAGAACCGAATTGCTCAGCAATGCAATGGAGGTGCTTGTTTTTGAGGGCAAATCAACTCAAAACACGGCTCGAAAGTCGACAGGCCAACCCGCATTTCATCATCCACCATCTGCAGTCGTTCTCTTTTTTTGGATTTAATTTCTGTCAGAAGTTCGCAAAGATAAGAAGATGCCAACAAAGCCTCAATTGCTCTGTTGTTCAAGTTAAGATAAACCACTGCATAAAAAATAAAACTAAAATGACTTGCCATTCGCTTTCAAGGGCCAATCACGTCAAAGATGCTTGACTGGGCGGTTGAATCCTTACGCACAAAGACGCTTGTGACACTGACAGACTCTTGGCCTACGCGACGTACATGTCGCCTATTCTAGTGTATACTTATGAAGGGAATTTTTTTTTTAAATAAAGTAAAATTCTGGAGTCTCTTCGGGGAGACACTGAACTGAAGGTTAAACTCACGACACCTTGTTAGAAAAGCAAAAAGAAGACAAAACTCTGTAGAATACTAGATGGATAAATAAAGGAGCCGAGAAGCTTATAATGTCACCGATAGGAAGCGGAGCAAGAAAAACGGGCCTAAGGCTGCATCAGGAGTCCTTGGGTTGTGCACGAAAACCAAGCTAATTCAAGGAAAAGTGGCCTGCGTAGACCCTATACAACTACTGAGCTCTCTGTAAATCCACCCGGTGTGCCACAAGGGTCTCCACTATCTCCATGGCTCTTCAACGTCTACATGTCCTCACTAGGCACGCAGCTAACCCAGTTAGGGATAAAACTGTTTAGTTATGCAGATGATTTTATGATCATCATCCCATTCGTTAATTCTATCTCTGAAACTATTCCTAAAGCTTCAGAAGCCATAAACGTGATGGAGCACTGGATGACAACCTTTAGGCTCAAACTTAATTCAGAAAAGACCACTTTCTTCGTTGCTTCGCCACATCCGTTTGACACCAAATCACCACTATGTATCAATAATCTTAATTCCCCTATCCAACCTACCATAAAGATACTAGGTGTAACTTTGGATCATTGCCTAACCATGAGAGACCAGGTGGACTCCTTGATCAGAAAGGGATTTTTCACTCTCTGGAAACTCAGATCCATTAAAGCTTATTTCGATACAGCGGCATTCAGAACCCTAGTCCAATCCCTCATACTGAGTCTATTTGACTACTGTAACATCGCCTATTTAGCAATTTCCCAAAAGAACACGCAGCGTTTACAATTGATGCAAAATGCAGCGGTCAAACTGATCTTTGGGCTGAGGAAGTTTGACCACGTGACACCCTACTACCGGCAGCTGCATTGGCTGCCAATGGAGGCGCGCGTAAAGTTTCAATTTGCCTGCTTCTGCTTCAAAGCCCCTAAATATATAACTGACCTTTTTGTCTTCTCAGCCAACAGACACAAGAGAAGCTCACATTCCAACTTTGTTTCCCCCCCAGTGAGAGGTTGTAAACTGAAAAACCACCATGAACATCTTCTCTCGCACCAAGCAGCATCATGGGGTAAAGACCTAGAACAATTGCTTTCGCCCACTACTTATGAGGAATTTAGGAAACGTCTGAAAACACACCTGTTCCTAAAGTATCTAGACAACTGATCCTCTCTTCTCTCTCCCCTCTATAGCGATTAACTTGTTCTATTGATCACTCTCTCCTCAAAAATGGATTTCCTGTCCTATTAACCCTTTCTTCCTCCCCTCTTAAAGTCAATCAATTTGTACCTTTGCTTAATCTTTGTAAACCGCATAGAACTTCACGGTATTGTGGTATATAAGCTGTTATTATTATTATTATTATTAAAGAGAAAGGTTTCCTTAGGTTCCTGGTCACTCTTTACCCCCTTTCGCCCTCTCTGGCTCTCCTTCTTATCCAAGCAGGGGGGAGGGGCAATTCAATAACAAAGCTGCTAACATTTGCATGCATGAATAAATGTTTCGAATATGCTAATATTCATCCTTAGTGCTACTCTGTGTTGGTATTTGCAGAGGGAGGAGGGGACTTTACTGCGATTACAATTAAAGCCTTTACCTATTATATGGGCAATGCAGGGTTAAGCGAGTTGCCCGCCTGGTTCCTCTGGTTCTCAGGCCAAATGCCTCGGGCACAGACAGTCTGGGAGCCCTCCAGGGACACGAAAAGATCTAGTGTACCTGAATGTAACTCACCTTGAGCTATAACCAAATTCAAATCCAAATAAATAAATAAATGTTACACTCGTATTTACCTGGTTACATAGAAACATAGAAAATGACGGCAGAAAAGGGCCTCGGCCCATCCAGTCTGCCCACCCTCCAAGAGATCCCACATGCCTATCCCATTTTTTCTTAAAATTTGGCACGCTGCTGGCCTCGATTACCTGCAGTGGAAGATCATTACAATGATCAACCACCCTTTCGGTGAAGAAATACTTCCTGATGTCACCATGAAATTTCCCGCCCCTGATTTTCAGCGGATGCCCTCTTGTGGCCGTGGGTCCTTTAAGAAAAAAGATATCATCTTCCACCTCGATACGGCCCGTGATATATTTAAACGTCTCAACCATGTCTCCTCTCTCTCTACGTTCCTCGATTGAGTATAGCTGCAATTTACTCAGCTTTTTCTCATACGGGAGATCCTTGAGTCCCGAGACCATCTGGGTGGCCATTCGTTGAACCGACTCAACTCTCAGCACATCTTTTTGGTAATGTGTCCTCCAGAATTGTATACAATATTCCAGATGAGGTCTCACCATGGATCTGTACAATGGCATTATCACTTCGGGCTTCTGGTTAAGAGAGGAAAGGAGGTGTCCGTCCTGCACGAGACTTAGAAGGTGGCTAGACCGGGCCGGGGTAAATTTTAGGATTCACTCAATCATTTACCTTGAGCTTTCTGAGGTCAGGGGATGAAATCTCTCTCTCTCTCTCTCTCTCTCTCTCTTCAGGCCTCAGTCTCTGCTTCCTTTCCTGCTTCTAACACATCGTGCCCACTCACCCTTAACTCAGATGGCAAACCTCCCTGGAACTCCCTTCCTCCGAAGCAGCAATTGCCCTGTCTCTGTGTGCACAGGCTGGTACCCTCCATTTGTACACAAGCTAAGACAATCCAAGATGTGTCATTAAGGGCAGAACAGATTCGTGGCTGCCGGTAGAAGGACTCCAACAGCAAGCACAGAGCCATGAAAAAGGGGCAGAGTCCACCAGCCTCCACCGTGTCTTGGCGTTTAACATTTCTGGGGGAAATAAATGAGCAAGCACCAGTTTGATGGGCTCTGCTCTGAAGCCCAGCCTCACCCCGTTTCCTATGACATCCAAGGCTCATTTCTGTACATTGCCTTTCCCACAAGTCTCAGTAAAGTGGTATCACAAGCAGAGAATGACACGGGGACAAATTTCTCCCCGTCCTGTCCCTGCCCCATTCCTGCAAGCTCTGTCCTCATCTGCACAAGCCTCAAACACTTTAATGTCATGTGTTTGAGGCTTGTTTGGCAGAGCTTAAAGGAATAGGACAGGGACAGGACGGGAAAATCAGTTCCCGTGGGGGACAGGGAAAAATTTGTCCCCATGTCATTCTCTAATCACAACTGAAGCAATGTGGGCACTAAATCGTCTATTACATCAACCCACAAAGATTCAAGTGGTAAACTCTTCAGGACCAGACAAAGATATCCATTGCCATCTGGGTCCACTCTGCTTCTTTTCGAGTTTTCAAAAGCAAATCGACATCAATGAAAACCAAAATAGCACAGAAAAACCCTCTTCTACAAATGCCACATTTAAGCGGCTTTTTCTGACATTACTATAAAACCAATAGCAACTTTTCTCTACATTAAAGGAAACCTAGAACAGCTCCAGCCCAAAACTCTTTTGTCATAAAACAGTTGGGGGTTTTGATTGATTCAATTTTCTATACCGTTCTCCCAAGGGAGCTCAGAACGTTTTATATGAATTTATTCAGGTATCTGTCCCAGTGGGCTCACAATCTATCTAATATACTTGGGGCAATGGGGGGATTAAGTGACTTGCCCAGGGTCACAGAGAGCAACAGGGGTTTGAACCCTCAACCTCAGGGGGCTGAGGCTGGAGCTGTAACCATTGCACCACTCTAGGAATCAAAAAGCAGTAAAAGTGAGCCAAGTATAGAACAATGAAGCCATTGTGACATCACTGATGAGGTTGGTTCTTATTGGTGGAATGAGGCATTATGATGCTTATCAGAGGCTGAAACTCTTCACACTATTTATTTATTCAATTTTCTAAACTGTTCTCCCAGAGGAGCTCAGAACAGTTTAAATGAATTTATTCAGGCACTCAAGCATTTTTCCCTGTCTGTCCTGGTGGGCTCACAATCTATCTAATGTACCTGGTGCAATGGGGGGATTAAGTGACTTGCCCAAGGTCACAGAGAGCAGCACGGGGTTTGAACCCACAACCTCAGGGGGCTGAGGCTGGAGCTGTAACCACTGCACCACTCTAGAAATCAAAATGTAGCAAAAGTGAGCCAAGTATAGAACAATGAAGCCATTGTGACATCACTGATGAGGTTGGTTCTTATTGGTGGAATGAGGCATTATGATGCTTATCAGAGGCTGAAACTCTTCACACTATTTATTTATTCAATTTTCTAAACTGTTCTCCCAGAGGAGCTCAGAATGGTTTACATGAATTTATTCAGGCACTCAAGCATTTTTCTCTGCGCTCACTATCTAATGTACCTGGGGCAATGAGGGGATTAAGTGACTTGCCCAGGGTCACAAGGAGCAGCTGGGGTTTGAACCCACAACCACAGGGTGCTGAAGCTGTAGCTTTTAACCACTCCGCCACACTCGCCCCGTTTACTAGCTCTAACCTCATAGATCCAGCAGTCTAGTAACAGAGACTTTCTTCTTGTAGAGAGAGTGAGCACATCAACAGCAAAAGGCACCAGTCATTCAGCCGCACAGCCCCCAATCCTGATGCCCTTCCGGGGTCCGAATGCCTGCCACTTAGATACCAATTCTCAACCACCTGATACTTGGAGTTCAGCTCTCTTTAGTGACGAAAGCCACATCCAAGCAATAAGACTTCAAGAAATACAGCAAAATAATTCAAAGCGTCACCAGCTTTACCCCTCGGAGAGAGGCTACGTAGCACGAACCGTCCCAGAGCGTCAACTGAACCGTGCCGCCTACAGTAAAAGCCATCCCTCTCCGTAGCCACTAATCACAAATCACAATTGTGCGGAAGGTTTGATTCTTAGACCTTCCCCATGTGTTCAGCTATTAACCCTACAACTCATAACCTCTTCCTCAAAACCCCCCTCCACTGAAGCTTTTAACACTTTGTTCGCTGCTGACCTTCAGGATTCAATGTGCGCTGCCTTTTCCCACACAGATAGTAAGCGCAGGGACACAAAGCTCCACCTTCCCACAGAAATAATCAAATCGAATCGGAGGTGGGATTTATGAGTCGCACTGTGCCTAGACATGCTCAAGGCGACTTACAATACAATTTAAAGAGATATAATTTACCGTGTTTTCCCGAAAATAAGACAGGGTCTTATATTAATTTGTGTTCCAAAAAACACACTAGGGCTTATTTTCAGGGAATGTGTTATTTTTTTTTCAGGTACAACAATTCTCTCTCCCTTCCTCTTCTCCACCCCAATTCTTCTTCTTTTCTTCCCCTCCCCCCCCCCCACACCATGTGAATCTTTCCTCTCACCCATCCCCTTGTGCAGCAGCTCTCGAGGCTTCCAAAAACAGTGACAGTGCTCTGAATGGGCTGCTTTGCTGCTGGGTCCTTCCTTCTGCCATGTCACTCATGATGTCATCAGTGATGCGGCATAGGGAAGGCCACGGCGGGGAAGGCAGCGAAGCAGCCTGTTCAGAGAGCTGCCGCCATTGCTGTTTTGGAGGCTTTGGAGTGGAGGTATGTCAGGCTCATGGTGGGAGGGTTGGTGGGGGCTCCGCTGCACAGAGGGATGGGAGGGAGGGATTGAAAGACACTGCAGAGGGAAGTCCCGGTCCCGCCAGGGGAAGGACACGAAACAGCCTGTTCAGAGCGCTGCCACTGTTTTTGGAGGCCTCGGAGCTGCTATACAAAGGGATGGGTAAGAGGCGAGGAAAGATGCTGCACATGGGGGGGACAGAAAGGAAAGAGGAAGAATTGGAGTGGAGGAGTGGAAGGGAGAGATGATTGGCAAATTGGGCAGCACAATTGTCAGGGATGGAGTCGGTGAGGCTTTGGGGGTTGATCTTAACTAGGGCTTATTTCTGGGGTAGGGTTTATTGTCATAAAAACATAAGAATAGCCTTACTGGGTCAGACCAATGGTCCATCAAGCCCTGTAGCCCGTTCTCACAGTGGCCAATCCAGGTCCCTAGAACCTGGTTAAAACCCAAGGAGTAGCAATATTCCATGCTTCCGATCTAGGGCAAGCAGTGGCTTCCCCCATCTCTTAATAACAGACTATGGACTTTTCCTCCAGAAACTTGTCCAAACCTTTCTTACAACCAACTACGCTATCCGCTTTTACCACATCCTCTGGAAACATGTTCCAGAACTTAACTATTCTCTGAGTGAAAAAACATTCATTTCCTCCTATAACTTCGAGTGTCCCCTAATCTTTGTCATTTTTTTACGGAGTGAAAAATCGATTCACTCGTACCCATTCTACTCCACTCAGGATTTTTTAGACTTCAATCCTATCTCCCCTCAGCCGTCTCTTTTCCAAGCTGAAAAGACCAAACCGTTTTAGTCTTTTCTCATACGAGAGGAGTTCCATCGAGGTAGGTCTTATTTTCAGGAAAACACGATAGTACATACAGTTTGAGAGATGGTACAACACAAGAAGAGAGAAACTAGTCCTGGTTGAAGGACGGTGCTGTGAGGTAGAAGGTGGAGGTAATTTATAGTCCAAAGTCATGCGGATGACGGAGTGCTCAGGGTCATGGAAGTTGCAGGGTGTTTTGCAGGCTCAAGGGTCAGTTTTCTGTGGCGGATATGGTGTCGAAGAGATAAGTCTTTAGTTTCTTTTGGAACGTGAGGTAGTCCCAAAATGCTTTGTGATATGTTAAAAACCAAAAGGCAAGGAATGGCGCCTTTCCTACTGGTGCTGTAAAATCCTTGTGATTATGGAGGCCAGAAGTGATCCCCCTTGTCTGAACGTAGTCAAAGGTCCCCTGAACTCTAAAGAGGATCTAATCAGGCTGCTGACGAAGCAAGTCAAACTATCAGGTTAAAAATGGAAACCAATTGCTCAATGACACATTCCTTCACCTTCAAGACAGGAGAAAGATTCTATTCCCGGCCGACAGTCAGCTCTCAAGGACAGGAGTTCAGGGGTAAATGCGCTATTTCATTTAACTCTATGGTCTGACAGCAAAAACTCAATCTCAGTTCACTGGCTACCCATCAACAAACCCTGTATCTTCAAGGGCCTAGGACTGACCTAAAAACTGGAGAGATCCCAGAAGACTGGAAAATAGCAAATGTCACGCCCATCTTTAAGAAGGGATCAAGGGGTGACCCGGGAAACTACAGGCCTGTGAGCTTGACCTCGGTTCCGGGAAAGATGATGGAAGCAATGATAAAGGACACAATCTGCGAACACATAGAAAAAAATGGACAACTGAAGGCGAGCCAGCATGGCTTCTGCAAGGGAAGGTCGTGCCTCACAAACTTGCTTTACTTCTTCGAGGGAATAAACAACCAGATAGATAAGGGGGAATCCATAGACATCATTTACCTTGACTTCCAAAAAGCCTTCGACAAGGTACCTCACGAACGGCTATTAAAAAAGCTGTGGAACCACGGGGTGCAAGGAGATATCTACCGATGGATCAAACACTGGTTGGCAGGTAGGAAACAGAGGGTTGGAATAAAGGGCCAATATTCAGACTGGCAATGGGTCACGAGCGGAGTTCCACAGGGGTCGGTGCTGGGACCTCTATTGTTTAATATATTTATTGACGATCTGGAGACCGGGACAAAATGTGAGGTTATCAAATTTGCTGATGACACCAAACTCTGCAGCAGGGTTAGGAACACAGAAGACTGTGAAAACCTGCAAAGGGACCTAACGAGACTGGTAGACTGGGCAAATAAGTGGCAAATGAGTTTTAACGTAGAGAAATGCAAAGTCATGCATGTAGGGAAAAAGAACCCGATGTTCAGCTACAAAATGGGGGGAACACGGCTAGGGGTGAGTAACCTTGAAAGGGATCTGGGAGTTATGGTTGACACATCACTGAAACCATCGGCACAGTGTGCGACAGCCTCAAAGAAAGCAAATAGAATGCTGGGCATCATCAAAAAAGGTATCACAACCAGGACAAAGGAAGTCATCATGCCGCTGTATCGCGCAATGGTGCGCCCGCACCTGGAGTACTGTGTTCAATACTGGTCGCCGTACCTCAAAAAGGATATGGCGGTACTCGAGGGAGTGCAGAGGAGGGCGACTAAACTGATAAAAGGTATGGAAAATTTTTCATACGATGACAGGTTAAAAAAGCTGGGGCTGTTCTCCCTGGAGAAGAGGAGACTTAGAGGGGACATGATAGAAACTTTCAAAATCCTAAAGGGCATAGAGAAAGTGAATAAGAACAGATTCTTCAAACTGTGGGGAGCCACAAGCACTAGGGGTCACTCGGAGAAATTGAAAGGGGACAGGTTTAGAACAAATGCTAGGAAGTTCTTTTTTACCCAGAGGGTGGTGGACACATGGAACAAGCTTCCAGAGGAAGTGATAGGCCAGAACTCTGTACAGGGGTTCAAGAAGGGTTTGGATAGGTTCCTGGAGGATAAGGGGATAGAGGGGTACAGATAGAACTTGAGGTAGGTTATTGAATTGGTCAGTAACCACTTCACAGGTCGCAGACCTGAGGGGCCGCCGCGGGAGCGGACCGCTGGGCGAGATGGACCTCGGTCTGACCCAGTGGAGGCAACTTCTTATGTTCTTATGTTCTTATGACCTACAAAGCCTTCCACAATCTGGTGCCTGGCAACGTATCTTCTAAACTAATTCCCTACACACCCAGGCGACCACTCCACTCAAAGAACGAGAAACCACTTACGACCTCTTTTACAAAGCCGCACTAACGGCCCCGAAGCCCATAGAGATTTAAAGGGCTTCGAGGCTGTTGCCCCGTAGCAGCCACTAGTGCAACTTTGTAAAAGAGGCTGTTAATGTACCTCCAGGACGATCTCTCCACCTCAAAACAGCACGCAAATGATCCACCGTCTTCCAAAGCTAAGGAACCTGCTACCCCAGCACATCATTGGAAGGTCTAATGAACTTCACAAAAGCAGTGAAAATCCACCTCTTCTGATGACCCAGCTATAGTCTTTGACTTTATATAGCTAGACTAATAAACGGCCATATTCAATATCTACATCAGCATACAAACAAATCTGAAAATGACAACCAAAACCAACAGTCATAATCTAAACACCAAGCAAATTTGTTGTGCCAGACATGTCCTTCCCACCCTGGTCAAAATGCATTGCCAGTATCTATGACTACAACCCTGCTCAAGTGCTTCACTCTGTGCTGGTTTTGTTTGGGGTTTTTTAAAAAATAATCTTTATTAAGGAGTCAACAGCGAACAGGAAGAAAAATCCGCAATAAACCCTTTCACAGTCAATCAGGCAAACAGCAATAAACAACACAGTAAAATATACACCGAATCAGTCATGTCTACAAAGGAAGAAAGCCGTCCATAGACATGAAATATCCCGTTGCAATTCTGGAATTGCTCCTATGCTGGTTAATTTCTGCCCTGTATGTCCATTTATACAACCTATACCCTTATGTCTGTATAAATAACTTGTAACTTGTTCTGAGCTTTCTGGAAGGACAGTGAAAGCAGCAAAGAGGAAGAAAATCAGCCAGGACAAGAGCAGCTAAGTTTGGGAATGCTCAAAGGAAGGCTGAGGTGTCCGATTACTACCTTTCCGAAGCTTTGCACTGCAGGTCGTGGCCGGTCTCCCTGCGAACGCCTTCCAGCGCAAAGAAAAGCTCTCCACAGCGACCTTCCCTGACCCTACCTGTATGACTAAACGCCAGCGTCCCCGCCTGCATCTTACACTGGCACACTCCCACTTCTGTGAGCAGGGGCTGACCCGGCCCACAGCCACAAAGAACTGGAAAAAGCAGCAGAACAGGGCTAGGCCTGATCTCCTTACTCAGCAGCTGGTGTAGAAAACAATTTAATATACCGCTAGCTGTATGTGTAACCCAACCCCCCCTCGCTTTAAGAATTTTAAACTGGGTTATTGGAAAGACTTTCTGTACTCTGTTATGTGGCTAATAGTGTGGCAGTAGTTTGAAAGTTCAAAAACTCTAGGCTTCTAATTTCCATAAGAAATACAGAGATGCACAGAGGTAAAACCAGGACCGTCTCAGCCTGTCCATGAAAAAAAGAGGTGGCTCCTGTCTCTGATTGGGCACCATAATGTCTGCGCTGTACCTGCCCTCTATGATGGTGATGACATCGTCCATCTGGATGTGGAGCTTGTCAGCTTCTTGGAAGTCCTGTAGGGCTCTCATGTCGGTAGGCTGGGCCTGTAAGCAGGGCAGACGGAAGAGTTTAGCAAGGCAGAAAGAACAAACGCTTCTTCACATACCCAACAAAAACTACACAGGGAACCCAGCAACCACCAGTCACAAAGAAACATGATGGCAGATAAACGACAAATGGCCCATCCACAGTATCCACAATCTCCTCCTCTCCCTATTGGCTAATACTCTTAACACTTGCATTGTGATGTCATAGAACTTTCTGATTATAGAAACATAGAAACCTGATGGCAGATAAAGGCCAAATGGCCCATCCAGTCTGCCCATCCACAGCATCCATTATCTCCTCCTCTCCTTGTTGGCTAAGGCTCTTAACATTTGCATCTCCTCTTCCTATTGGCTAAGGCTCTTTACACCTGCATTGTGATGTCATAGCACTTTATGGTTATAGAAACATGATGGCAGATAAAGACCAAATGGCCCATCCAGTCTGCCCATCCGCAGCATCCACTATCTCCTCCTCTCCCTATTGGCTAAGGTTCTTAACATTTGCATCTCCTCTTCCTATTGGCTAAGGATCTTTACACCTGCATTGTGATGTCATAGCACTTTATGGTTATAGAAACAGAGTAACATGATGGCAGATAAAGGCCAAATGACCCATCCACAGCATCCACTATCTCCTCCTCTCCCTATTGGCTAAGACTCTTAACATTTGTATCTCCTTTTCCTATAGGCTAAGGCTCTTTACACCTGCATTGTGAGGTCATAGAAACCTGATGGTAGATAAAGGCCAAATGGCCCATCCAGTCTGCCCATCCGCAGTAACCATTATCTTTTTCTCTCTCTAAGAGAACCCACGTGACTATCGAAGGCTTTCTTGAAATCAGACACAGTCAGCTTACATACACTTTTCATTAATCCATGGACACCCCCCTCGATGATCACAAATATCTGTAGCATATTCAATACTGCCCAGCTAACCCAGGTTCCAAAATATTGAATTCCAGGGAACAGAAAGTAAGGTTAGCGGGTTCGGGTATGACAGGTGGGGACGGACTTTCTGTGGGGGATATGGGGGCATTACAGTGTGTTAGCTGAGGGCAGGGTTGGCATAAGAGTCAAGGCACCTCTTTTCTTAGGTTGGCGTTTCAGTCTTTTTCATTAGCCTGTTGGAAAGAGGGATTTGAGCCTTGTGTTTTATTTTATGACGTTACTCTAAATGTTTGAAAAGTTGAATGTGTAAGATTATTGTACATGCTCAGTTTAATAACCAGGGTCGTGACCCCTCCATAACGCCACACGGTCACAGCCTATCCTATAACCGTCATAGAATCCTAGCACAACCCGGCATCGGCACACCTTAGACTGGTATAACTATGGCTGCATTAATACGACACCGGCATATGGGTAACTTACAATTTCCTGTGAGTTACACACCCATTTGACCACGTCTTGCATGTACGTGCTGTGCCACGCAGGTGTGCCCTTACAGAACAGCACTTAAGTCGCTTTGCCGCCAACATTTGTGCAAACAGAGAAATTCTACAAACGGTGCGCAAATTTCCACAAACCTGTACACTATTCTCAGATGTGCAATTGGTGATGCCGAAGTTCTGTTGTCGGTCACTGGCAATGGTCAGACCACCTCTTTTGCAATAATTAACTAAGGTGATCTACAAAACTCCTTTCATTAATCACCTTAAAATAACACAATTGTCATTGTGTAAAAAATCAGCATCAAAGCTTTAAATATGCTTATTAGAGAACACTCAGACCCACAACTATAACCCTAGAGAAAAATCACGGAGTCAGATGTGTTTGGAGACCATCATTGCGTGTTCACTGTCTCCACCACCAATTACCATAGAACTCACGTTCAAACACATTCCAATAAACACTCAATTGAGAATCAATTGTAAAACTTATCTGGTATATTTGGTGGCACTAATTATTGGATGCTAACGGGCAATTACTCCTGTTAATTTGCAACAATTTGGAATTGCGCATGCATCTTGCTAGGCACGGCTCTGTAAAGTGCCATATGCTAATCTTATAGTATGCAACTCGAAAGGGGCGTGGCCACAGGAGGAGCATGGGTGGGTCAGGGCATTCCCTTAAGAGGTGCGCAGTATTACTGAATACCCTGGATCCACAGCAAAATTTGCACCAGGTTTCAGCTGGTGTAAATCCTGGTGCACAAGAATTCCAGCGCTGCGTGATATTCTATAAAGGAGCCCATCCTGGAAAGACCGTGATAGAATATCAATTTTTGCTGCGGGATTTTGAGCGCTGTTTACAGAATCCAGCTCTAAGTGTGCACTTTTACCCATGAAAGTGACGGTGTTCTGTATGGCCAGGCATGTGTTTTTTGGTGTGTAGTACTTATGAATGGCACAAGTATTTATTTAACATACTCCTAGTTTTTGATAGCATGCATGGAGCTACCCTCAACACATCTGATCTGGAATGGTCTGAAATTCGGCAGCTAAGATTTAATGCTAAGAAATGCAAGGTCATTCATTTCAGTAGCATAAACCTGAGGGTGAAGAATCTTTGGGCATGAAAGAGGAACGGGATTTGGGAGTGATCGTATGTGATGATCTTAAGGTGGACAAAGAGGTTGAAAAGCTAGAAGGATGCTAGGGTTCATAGGGAAAGTTATGGCCAGTAGGAAAAAGGAGGTACTGATGTCCCTGTATAAGACTTTGGTGAGTCGTCGTTTAGAATATTTTGTACAATTTTGGAGACCTTCAAAAAGATATAAACAGGATGCCAAGGAAGGCAACTAAAATGCAGGAGAGGGAAGATATGATAGAGATGTTTAAATGCCTATGTGGCATAAAATACACATGAGGTGATGGGCTCAGGAGTAATCTAAAGAATTACTTTTTTTACAAAAAGGACGGTAGATGCATGGAATAGTCTTCCAGTAGAGGTGGTGGAGACAAAAACTGGCTGAATTCAAGAAAGCGTGGGACAGGGGTGTGGGATCTGTTAGGGAGAGGAGGAGATAGTGGATGCTGCGGATGGGCCATTTGGCCTTTATCTGCCATCAGGTTTCTATAACCATAAAGCTCAATGACCTCACAATGCAGGTATAAAGAGCCTTAGCCTATAGGAAGAGGAGATGCAAATGTTAAGAGCCTTAACCAATAGGGAGAGGAGGAGATAATGGATGTTGTGGATGGGCCATTTGTCCTTTATCTGCCATCATGTTTCTATGTTTCTATAATCATAAAATTCTATGACCTCACAATGCAAGTGTTACGAGCCTTACTTAGCCTATAACCAGAATGCTCTATGACATCAGAATGCAAGTGTAAAGAGCCTTAGCCAATAGAAAGAGGAGATGCAAATGTTAAGAGCCTTAGCCTATAGGGAGAGGAGGAGATAGTGGATGTTGTGGATGGGCCATTTGGCCTTTATCTGCCATCATGTGTCTATGTTTCTATAACCATAAAGTTCTATGACCTCACAATGCAAGTGTTACGAGCCTTACTTAGCCTATAACCAGAATGCTCTATGACATCAGAATACAGGTGTAAAGAGCCTTAGCCAATAGAAAGAGGAGATGCAAATGTTAAGAGCCTTAGCCTATAGGGAGAGGAGGAGATAGTAGATGTTGCAGATGGGCCATTTGGCCTTTATCTGCCATCATGCATGAGATCTATTTGCATACAATGAAGGCAGTTCATGCAAATAGATCTGAAGCATATTCACCGGGGAAAACCTTTAAACCCGACTGGGTTGTGGTCCTCGAGGACCACCCCTGATATAATGTACCACTGCACACACACCTCCAGCTACTCACCCATGCAGAAACCCCCAGGCCCTAGATATGGACTGTCATAGACACCTTCTTGAATCAGGTTGGGCAGACTGGATGGACCATTCGGGTCTTTATCTGCCGTCATCTACTATGTTAGTCATACGTACTTGTGTTGTACAAGTTATATGGCTGTCATTCCTGTACCTACCTCTACCAGGAAGTCTCGGAGAGCCATGAAGGTAGGACGATCCTCAGGTTTGTGGGCCCAGCATTGTAGCATGACATTGTAAATATCTTGAGGACAGTCCTCTGGCCTCGAAAGGCGTTCTCCTTCTTTGTCAATCTTATGGAGTATCTGTGTGCACATACCGGAGCAACCTTTTAATTACAACTACACTAGGGGGCAGCAAAACAAAGCGACTCCAACCCATCTACACTCAGTGCTCCGGTGTAGCAAAAGAAGACGGTGAGGCACGATAGCCTTCGCCTATGCTCTCCTACCATGTGCGTCTACCAAGGTAGCACAGTGGCATTAGGACTGGAGAGGAGTATAGGTGAAGGAAGCTCTACACAGCCTTACTAAGACTGGCACACAGCATATCCAATACCCATAGTGAAAAAAAATAAATAAATCAAACAAACAACAATTTATAACTGGTTGGAGCAGAATCAATTCCATGGAAAAAGGAACCAGAGCCACCACAGCAAACTTACTAGTTTTAGTGGCATCATATACCACCAATTAGAGGTCTGCATGGGAATGAGGATTGCGGGAATCCCGCGGGAATCCTCCCGTAACCCATGGGACTCCCACGAGAACCCCCCTTTAGCCAACAGGACTCCCACGGGGATGGAAGGCTTTGGAAGCAGGGTTCGTACATATAATATAATGGACACATCAGCCTTAGTAAAAGAGGGGGGTTATAAGTTAATTACCTGAACAGAAAACAAAAAAAAGGGTTCCACCAAAGAGATTCCACAAGAAAAACAGCAGCGCAAACACAAAAGAAACTGTGGAATTGATGCTCCTGTCAGAAGTAATTGCTGCTTTTTATGGGGACAGGCAGGGATGGAGGTAATTCCTTGCGGGGATGGGTGGGGACGGAGAGGATCCTGGCGGGGACGGGTGGGAATGGAGAGGATCCTGGCGGGGACGGGCGGGATGGGTGGGATGTCTGCCCCCACGCAACTCTCTACCACCAATCTGATTTAGATAAACACAGAGTACATTACACTTCTCCCTCTGTATTCGCGGTTTCAGCAATCGCGGTTTCGATTATTCACGGTTTTTAGCATGCTGGCTCCTCCCCCCAAATTATGACAACTTGCATAGAGAAATCACTAATTCCAAGCGTTTACAGAGAAAATCGCCGATCTCCGGCACTTTCTTCACCGTGTTTCGCCTCTCCTTCAGGAACAGGCCAGATCTCCCATCATGTTATTTGCGGTTTCGCCATATTCACGATGGTCTTTAATAGAAAACAGCGAATAACATGTGAAAAAGTTATTTGCGGTTTTTCTGTATTTGCGGTTCTGTTAATCCCTTATCACAGCGAATACGGAGGGAGAAGTGTATAGCCAGATTTTGGTAAAGCTTATGGTACAGCATCACCAGAAATGGCTTTAGGGATAACCAGCAAGATGCAGAGGGTCAGAATTAATAGCATCTCTTCTAAAAGGTAGAAGGTGAAAAGTGGGTCCCTAGGTGATGAGCTACGGGATTAATTAATGAATAATTCCACCCCACCCCCTACCCCCGTTTGATAATTCATCCTACAGCAGTAGGTGCTTTAGGTTATACATAATATTCAGTGATGGCAGTACCTAGATACGAGCACCAAATATCCAGGTACTGGCAATATTTAGACTGGTATCCAAATACTTACGATAACTATCCAGATAAAATGATAAAACTGCCAGTATCCGGATGTGTGCTGGATAATAATAATAATAATAACAGCTTATATACCGCAATACCATGAAGTTCTATGCGGTTTACAAAGATTAAGCAAAGGTACAAATTGATTGACTTTAAGAGGGGAGGAAGAAAGAGGGTTAATAGGACAGGAAATCCATTTTTGAGGAGAGGGTGATCAATAGAACAAGTTAATCGCTCTAGAGGGGAGAGAGAAGAGAGGATCAGTTGTCTAGATACTTTAGGAACAGGTGTGTTTTCAGACGTTTCCTAAATTCCTCAAAAGTAGTGGGCGAAAGCAATTGTTCTAGGTCTTTACCCCATGATGCTGCTTGGTGCGAGAGAAGATGTTCATGGTGTTTTTTCAGTTTACAACCTCTCACTGGGGGGGAAACAAAGTTGGAATGTGAGCTTCTCTTGTGTCTGTTGGCTGAGAAGACAAAAAGGTCGGTTATATATTTAGGGGCTTTGAAGCAGAAGCAGGCAAATTGAAACTTTACGCGCGCCTCCATTGGCAGCCAATGCAGCTGCCGGTAGTAGGGTGTCACGTGGTCAAACTTCCTCAGCCCAAAGATCAGTTTGACCGCTGCATTTTGCATCAATTGTACACGCTGCATGTTATTTTGGGAAATTGCTAAATAGACTCAGTACGAGGGATTGGACTAGGGTTCTGAATGCCGCTGTATCGAAATAAGCTTTAATGGATCTGAGTTTCCAGAGAGTGAAAAATCCCTTTCTGATCAAGGAGTCCACCTGGTCTCTCATGGTTAGGCACTGATCCAAAGTTACACCTAGTATCTTTATGGTAGGTTGGATAGGGGAATTAAGATTATTGATACATAGTGGTGATTTGGTGTCAAGCGGACGTGGCGAAGCAACGAAGAAAGTTGTCTTTTCTGAATTAAGTTTGAGCCTAAAGGTTGTCATCCAGTGCTCCATCACTGGATCTACCTTAGCTCTACCCTGGCACTATCCAGATAATGGTGTGGGAGGTCAGCTTTAATTTTCAGGTACGTTATCCAGATAATGTCACTAAAATTGCCATCTGGTCCCAGTGAGTGGCCCTTTTCTGGATAAAAGGCCTATCCGGATAAATGCTGCTATTTAGAGAAGAACTTGGATGCTTTAGCCATATAGACAAGAAGACCGATGAATTATAAAATGGTTGTGCACAGGGTAAGAACACAAACAAAAAAGGAGGGATAAATCTCCGCAAACAATGCACAAGAAAAAGAGCAAATATCTACTGACTGGATTCCAAATCAAAACAGAAAGGGGACCCGACATGGGCCCTGTTTTGGTGTATCCGCCTGCATCAAGAGTCCACAATGCATTATAAGGGAATTGCAAAGTAGCTGAAGTGGCTTGAAATAATGCACCATGAGCTGAATAAAATTAATATTTGCACGATGTTACCCATGGAGAATTCTGCATGGCTGAGCTGCGAGTGGACACGAAATTATTGATGAAATATATTGCCATAAAACCATGACAAGAAATTAGGTTATAAAGAGACGGGCAGAAATTTAAAGGACAGGGATAGAGAGGCAAGCATGGTGTTCTATGGCCACAGCAGGAAGAGAATTATATGGGATCTAGCCAGGTATCTGTGACCTGGATCTGCCAGTTGGAAAAAAGATGGACCTTCAGGCTGTTCCAGGATGGCGATGCTTATGCAGCATTTTGAGCGGATTGCCACATTGGGAAGGAGTGGAGGGAAGGAGGGAGGGGGAGGTCAAGCGGAAGCTTTCTCCATTGTTGCAAAATTGGCTACCAGTCCAGGAGCACTATCACTTTCCCTTGGATTTACAGGAAGAGTCAGTAGAAGACATGTCGCAAGGGACCTGCTTATTTTTAAGCATGCAAAATCATATTTCTGCATTTTTAAGCATGGAATTGTGTAATGTAACAAAACAATATGGAATGAAGAAAATTAATTTAACACAATAGTCTTCCCAGTGTCCCCCCTTGTAAAAGTTGGATTTGATGGACCTATGAACACCTTTGGCGCTCTGCAAAGTGTGTCCAGGTACAAGTGGAAAGAGGCAAAGTGCAAAAAACAAAAGGAGTTGACCCCAAAATATCCACAGAGAAGAAAATCCAGAGAAAACCAAAAAAAACTCTGTGGAGTGACAATGTTCCTAAATAGACTTTATTTGAAAGTGTCAAAGTTCCAAAAAATCTTTGGAACTTTGACACTTTCAAATAAAGTCCATTTAAGAGGTAAAGGGCACCAGAAAGAAATGGTACCAAAAGTTTCCAGCCTGTGATTTCACTAGACCTGCTTACCTTTGTTTTATATTCATCCAATCGGGCAGGAACAGCAGGGCTGAGATGCAGAGGCTGTTTTGACTGCCCATTGCAAGTCCCCACTGCTTTTTCCTTTGTCACCCCTCCCCCTGCTCTGCTGCCAACTGCCCCACCCGGTCCAGCGTCCCTCTTTCTCCCTTCCTCTCTGTGTTGGTCCAGCATCTCTCCCTCTCCACTCCCCTTCCAAGTGTCTGGTATCTCTCCCTCTCCTCTTTCCCTCAATCCCTCTGCCTCAGAAGTCCTGCAAACTTGCTGCGGGTTGCCAGTAGCATCAGTGGGGAGGAGTGTGGCACGGTGGTTAAAGCTACAGCCTCAGCACCCTGGGGTTGTGGGTTCAAACCAGTGCTGCTCCTTGTGACCCTGGGCAAGTCACTTAATCCCCCCCAGGACAGACAGTGAAAAATGCTTGAATCCCTGAATGCATTCATGCAAACCATTCTGAGCTCTCTTGGGAGAACGGTAGAGAGAAAAATGAATAAATAAATAAAGACAAGTTGATTCCAACTGCCCCTGGGCCTTCCCTTGCCACTTACTGCCTGCAGGACATTGTGTCAGAGCAAGCAGAATGCAATAGAGGGGAGGCCCAGAAGCCAGCTGGAGGTAGCCCGTCATTACTGCTGCTGCCATGGCTAGTTTGCAGAACCAGGAGGGGAGGGGGAAGAGAGACAGATGCTAGATCCACAGGGAGAGGGAGAGGGAGAGGGAGAGAGAAAAAAAAATACCAAACTAGGAAAAGCTGGCTGGCAGGCCAGAAGGAAGCTGATATGGACAGGGCATTGATGAGGAGGAGAGGGGGGGTCACCACATGTTTTTCAGCTGGCCCTGGGCAAAAGATACATCATTTGAGAGTTCACAATTGGGCATGCAGTTACACGTACTGTGGCAGGAAGCAAAGCCGTATCACTGCCTCCCACCTCTGCCCTAGAAGGATAACAGACCATGCTGGACCCGATAGGATCTGAATGCAGAGAAAGACCCTGTACCTGGCTGCCGTTCAGGCCAATCCAAGGCTCCTGCCCATATGTGAACATTTCCCAGAGTGTCACCCCAAACATCCAAGTGTCGCTGGCATGGGAGAAGGTTCGTGTCTTCAGGCTCTCAGGGGCACACCTGAGTAGGACGGGGGGTGGGGGGGGGGAGGGGGAGGACAAGAGACAGATTACAGTGAATGCCACAGGGCAGACAAGGTTCATTCACAATCCACCCACAGCACCTCTCACAATGCGCCAGTGCTGGCTCCTGGCTGAATGATTGCTTAAATACGTACATTCAATAAAAAATGATCAGAATTCTATCGGGTGGCACTAGAAGTACCAAACACACAGAACGTGGCCATTAAGGAAGTGCTACAGAAATTTTACTTAATTACTTGCAAACGACAGTATATGTTCCAGGGTTCATTGGGATGGAGAGGTGTTTGGTTTTATAGCCAGGACCTCCTTCAAGATGCTGGTGCACACGCTTCAGAGTTTTGCCCCTGCCAAGATATGAGCCACTTGCAAACTGAGAGACCCAGAAGTCAGGGTTCAAATCCCCCCCCCCTCCAAAATGCTTTGAGACCCTGGACGAGTCACTTTGCTCTTCATCATGTCAAGCACAATCTAGTCCATGAGCCCTCCAGGGACAGGGAAATAGTACCTGAACCTGAAATGTAACGCAGGGACTGAGTGCAAATTAAAATGAAATTACAAAGGAGCGCGTAACCAGGAAAGCAGGCTAAGGCAGTCGGGATCTCTGGCAGATGCAGCCGGTGGGTGGATTTTTACGTACAGCCAGAAAGCGTCAAATCCCCAATCAGATATGCAGATTAATTTCTTCAAGGTATAAAATGGGGGGGTTCTCCTTTCTACGATAAGCAATCTTCCCATCAAGCTAGGAGATTTTTTTTTTCTTTTACCCACAAAAGGATGATCCAAAGGGGACACTAAATTCACGGACAGCATCACATCAGGGTAATTCTCGTATCACCTACTGCAGGAAATCTAGTTTTTTCTAGGATCATTACAGCTCCCAAAACTCTGAACCATGCAGACAGCACTACAGGCAAGTTGACCGGGAACATGCTGCTCCCTGGTACCTGAAAACTGCCAAACTACCCTATTAGAGACCTTGAGAAGCTGCCCACAAGTAGCCATTCACATACAGATGGAGCCAACCTAAGGGCAACTGATGTCCTAGGTGAATTTTCACCCATGCAAGCCCCCTTCCCACTGGGGTGGCTCAAGTCTCTACCCTATTTTCCAGCATCTCTCCTTCCCTATCCCCCCAGGTGGTTCAACTTCTTCCCTTTCTCCCTATCAAGAGTCCAGTATCTCCCCTATCCCTTCCTTATTTTCCACCCAGGTGTCCAGCATCTCCTCTTCCCTTCCTTACCCTGTACCCAGGTGCCCAGCATCTCCCATCCTATTCTCTTCCTTACCCCCTCCCAAGTGTGCAGCATTTCCCCTTCCCTGTCCAGCATCTCTTCCACATCATCCCTGTCCTTTGCAAGACCTGTTTCACTCCTTACCCCACTGCCACTACCTCCATTACTCTATATCATTCTGGGCTAGCCTGAAGCATTTTTAAAGTGATGTGAACAGATGGGGGCCTCATGCACACATATGAGCTTTGTTGGATCCCACACCCACCAGAAGGATGTGAGAGGGGTTGGGACCCAGCAAAGTTTGAGTGCAATGCATACTATTTCACAGTGCTTCAGAGCACACTGAGAAAGGTACAGGGAGCAGAGCAGGGAGCAGGTTCTGTGACATACCACCCCCACCCCCCAAAAATCTCAAAACCCTAAGTGAACACCTAGTCTATGAAGAGCATAGTGGAAACATATTTCTATGGAGACATCTCCTTCTTACTTGTCTCTCAACTCCAAGGACTCACCAGGCAAATGGCACCTTTCGATGCTCCTGCATCACATAGTGGTCATCATTCTTGGGAAGCGCCCTCATGAGGCCAAAATCTCCAATTTTCACTAGTTCATTGGAGGCCAGCAGGATGTTCCTGGCAGCCAGATCCCGGTGGATAAAGCGCTTAGACTCCAGATAAGCCATGCCACTGGCTATCTGGATGGCGTAGTGGCAGAGCAAGGAGATGAGGAAGTGGCCCTGGGTCTTCCTCAAGCGGTCCAAGAGGGAACCAAGAGGCGCCAGCTCCGTCACCTACAGAAACAAGAGACCAGTTCACATTTTAACCAGGTCCCATGTGCAGCTAACCCAGAACAGAGTGTCAGCTTGCACTGAAAAGGGTCGGGCAAGGCTATAGCTGCCCATACCATTTCTGACCTCCTCACTGCCAACCAATGGGGTGGAAGAAGATATGAGAAAATGCCCAACCCAGGCACATGCATGCCGATGAGTGTCAAGAAAGAGAGAAATTCTGAAACAATTAGAGAATTAAAAAAGGAGAGGGATATTCACAGAGGACCTTTTAACAGCAGGAAGAAGGAAATCAGCTCACAACAGCAAGGAAATGGCTTTGACGCTCAAAGACAACACTGGGTTTACATGCGTTGGGTGGGAGTTAGTAGACGTGGGGAAGGGACACAGCCAACCAATCAATTGATTAAAAGTACAACATATGTAACTTATATAAAAGATGTCTATATGGCAAGACGGTCCGTGTTTCGGCTGGAACAGCCTTCCTCAGGGGTATATGGCTGAACCCTAAAAAACAAGAACGTGGGTTCACATTTATATAAATCATACATAAAAAATGAATTAAATGAAATAAAATCATAAGAACAAACCACACAAATAAACAAATCAATAACCATGATGAAACAGAGGATTCTAACAGAAAACAATGATGGCAGAAAACTCACAGGGCATGCATATTTTTAAACATAATCAAAGATAATGTAGCAAACAAATACAGATCTAAAATAACTGAGGTTGCAAACAGAAGTAGAAGCCAAATCAAACCGAATAAAACCAGACAAGCCCATTCTTGCTGCTCTAGGGTTCAGCTATATTGGACCGTGTTGGGGTCCAGGATCAATGGACTCTCCATTAGGCTTGCCATATAGACATCTGTTATATAGGTTACATATGTTGTACTTTTAATCAATTGATTGATTGACTGTGTCCCTTCCCCACGTCTACTTTTGTCTACTTTTTACACATGGGGGGATCTAGTTACCACAAGTAGCCTACAAAGAGCAGCAGTCAGAGCCCTAATCACCTTACTCCTCAGAGTAGACGGGACGTTGCATTTTCAGGAACATTTGCCTCTTGTTATAATCTTCTTGCGGTCTACGGAAGCAGGTCTACCCTGTGCCCTCTGCTCTGCCTCCTCAATTCACTCACCATCTTCATGGGATGTGTAAGAACGATGCCATAGAGTCGGATGAGATTGACGTGGTCGAGGAAGTGCATGGCGTTCACCTCTCGGATGAAGTCATCCAGTGCATCTGGCTGGCTCAGGACATCCGTCTTCAGACATTTCACTGCCACATTCACCTGAGGAGAAAGACAGGATCAGTTCCTAAAAGAGCAGTCCATAAATCATTTTTTAAAGATGGACTTGAGGAAATCTGCTGCTTATTTCTAGGATAAGCAGTATAAAATCTGTTTTAATCTTTGGGATCTAGCTAGGCATTTGGGACCTGGGTTGGCCACTGTTGGAAACAGGATCCTGGGCTTGATGGACCTTTGCTCTGTCCCGGTATGGCAATAATTATGTTCTTATGTGAGCCAAGTCTAGGACAACAAAGCCATTGTGACATCACTGATGAGGTTGGCTCTTAGGCATTGGTGGAATGAGGCATTATGACATCACAGTCTCAGCTCTGGAATGTTGCTACTCTTTGGGTTTCTGCCATTGTGACATCACTGCTGAGGTTGGCTCTTAGGCATTGGTGGAATGAGGCATTATGACATCACAATCTCAGCTCTGGAATGTTGCAACTCTTTGGGTTTCTGCCATTGTGACATCACTGCTGAGGTTGGCTCTTAGGCATTGGTGGAATGAGGCATTATGACATCACAGTCTCAGCTCTGGAATGTTGCTACTCTTTGGGTTTCTGCCATTGTGACATCACTGCTGAGGTTGGCTCTTAGGCATTGGTGGAATGAGGCATTATGACATCACAGTCTCAGCTCTGGAATGTTGCTACTCTTTGGGTTTCTGCCATTGTGACATCACTGCTGAGGTTGGCTCTTAGGCATTGGTGGAATGAGGCATTATGATGTCACAATCTCAGCTCTGGAATGTTGCTACTCTTTGGGTTTCTGCCATTGTGACATCACTGCTGAGGTTGGCTCTTAGGCATTGGTGGAATGAGGCATTATGACATCACAATCTCAGCTCTGGAAGGTTGCTACTCTTTGGGTTTCTGCCATTGTGACATCACTGCTGAGGTTGGCTCTTAGGCATTGGTGGAATGAGGCATTATGACATCACAATATCAGCTCTGGAAGGTTGCTACTCTTTGGGTTTCTGCCATTGTGACATCACTGCTGAGGTTGGCTCTTAGGCATTGGTGGAATGAGGCATTATGATGTCACAGTCTCAGCTCTGGAAGGTTGCTACTCTTTGGGTTTTGGTGTGGTACTTGGGACCTGGGTTGGCCACTGTTGGAAACAGGATCCTGGACTTGATGGACTTTCGGTCTGTTCCATAATGGCAACGCTTATGTTCTTATGTAAAGCTATCCCTTATTCTACCCACTGAAATCAGCGCTGTAGATCCCATAATGCACCAAGAAGGGGTCGTCAGAAGTCCAGGACTGGCCTAAAATCTCCCTCCTGTAACTAGGTAACAAGACAGTTCTCCAGTTCTAACCATTAAACCTCTCCTTCAGAAGCATGTCACTGCCAAGTCTCCGTGTTCATTCTTAAACTATTACTATCATTTCTCCAGAGATGCCAAGTTATTCAGTCCCGGCTGGAGATTTTGGGAAGAGTCCTGGTTTTAAAATTTACATCCCAAAGCAGTGTGGGACTGTAGCGCCTGATCCTGCCCACTGAAATCAGTGTTGCAAGTCCCATAATGGGGTGGTCAGAAATCCGGGATGGTCCCAAAACCTGGAACTGGGCAACTACATTTCTGTTTTTTCTGCTACTACTTGCAAGGGGGGGGGGGGGGAGAGAAGGGCAGGGAGAAGCAAGCTGAAAGCGAGGCAGCTTTCGCCTCCTAACTCCCACTTTCAATTGTTTTTGCTGCAAGAACTCCCTCCCCCTAAATGTTCTGTCTGTCCAAACACGGGAAGTCATCATGCCTTTGTATCGAGCGATGGTACGTCCACATCTGGAGTACTGCGTTCAGTATTGGTCGCCGCACCTCAAGAAGGACATGGCGGTACTTGAGAGAGTCCAAAGGAGAGCAACGAAATTGGTAAGAGGGCTGGAACACTGCTCATATGCCGAGAGGCTGGATAGGCTGGGGCTCTTCTCTCTGGAGAAAAGGAGGCTCAGGGGAGATATGATAGAGACTTTCAAGATCATGAGGGGCATAGAGAAGGTGGATAGGGACAGATTCTTTAGACTGAAGGGGACAGCAAATACGAGGGGACATTCTGAGAAACTGAAGGGAGATAGGTTCAAAACAAATGCAAGGAAGTTTTTTTTCACCCAAAGGGTAGTGGACACTTGGAATGCGCTACCGGAGGAAGTGATCAGACAGAATACGGTACAAGGATTCAAACAGGGATTGGATGGATTCCTGAGGGATAAAGGGATCGTGGGATACTGAGGGAGGAGCTGGGAGGTAACACAAGTATAGGAAGTAAATCAGGTAATGAGTATAAACTAACCTGGTCGTGCATGTGCAAGACCGGAGGGCTAGGACTTCGATAGGAAGGCAGGACTTAAATGGGAAACCAAGGTGGCAAGGGAGCCCCTTCTGATGATTCAGACAGGTCTTGACCTGTTTTGGGCCGCCGCGGGAGCGGACTGCTGGGCGGGATGGACCTGTGGTCTGACCCGGCGGAGGCACTGCTTATGTTCTTATGTTCTTATGTAAGCTCTTCAGAGCAGGGATTGTCTATTAAAAGTCAAATATACAGCGCTGTGTACGCCTTTCAGCGCTTTAGAAATGTTAAATAATGGGAAGAGGAGGAGGAAGGGTTATACCAAAAATAAAGGAAGAAATATATTTATTAAAAGCTGTGCAAATCCCTTCCAGAATCAAGAGGTTCTCAACCACTTTGACTTCCAAAAATACAAAAGCACTGTCAGATTTGGTTAGCAGGAATTTCTTTTCACTTTCCAGAGAACAGACAGTGGCATTCCCAGTGGGAAAGATAGCAGGAAGCAGATCCTCCATGTATTCCCAGCAGTGGACTTCACAGGGATGGGAAGACAGGCGTGGGTTTCACAACATCAGATTCGGATCTAGGCTCCCCAAATTCAAATAAATTTGTGCTTAATAACCTGATACTGGGATGACCCTGCTCACGTGGAGATTTCCCCATCATCATCCCGTGAGACCTGCAAAGACTCCCGTTTCCACCCTTTTACTGAGTAGGATTTAGAAATAAATATACCATGTCCAGAGGGACAAGTTTATCCAGTCCTGGTTGGACAACTGCAACGCTATCTACCTAGGATTAACTAAAGACAACTTGCAAAGTTTGCAATTGCTACAAAACTGATTTTTGGGCAACGGGAATTTGACCACTTATCTCCTTTGCTGGAAAGACTACACTGGCTTCCTGTCTGTTTCAGGATTCGACTTAAATGGTCTCGTATCGTTTTTAAACTCCTGTTTGGTATTTTTACTCCTTTGGTTCCGTTAACCTGGAAAGCTCAAAGATCTTGTCTCTCGCGAAATACACAAAGATTAAGGGCTCCTTTCACAAAGGTGGGCTAGCGTTTTTAGCGTGCGCTACCCGAAAAACTACCACCTGCTCAAGAGGAGGCGGTAGCGGCTAGCACGTGCTATTCCGCGCGTTAAGGAGCCCTAAAACTCTTTCCCTTCTTTTAAGGAAATTAGATCTAAAGGAAAACAGATGAATTCGTACATGTTTAAATTAACGGAGGTTTGGAATTCAATCCCATCTATGTTAAACACTAAAAACCTTTTTATTTTCTAAGCATTTAGCAACTCGCTCTGTTTAAATTTCGTTTTATCATTACTTGTATGTTTAGGTTGATCTGATTTTATGGTTAAGGGGTTGGAGGAGCTGCTGTACAGTGAGAGATTAGAGAAACTGGGCCTTTTCTCCCACAAACAGAGGAGACTGAGAGGGGACATGATCGAAACATTCAAGGTACTGAAGGGGATAGACTTAGTTGATAAAGACAGGTTGTTCACACTCTCCAAGGTAGAGAGAACGAGAGGTTAAAGTTAAAAGGAGATAGATTCCATACAAACGTAAGGAAATTCTTCTTCACCCAGAGAGTGGTAGAAAACTGGAAGGCTCTTCCGGAGGCTGTTATAGGGGAAACACCCTCCAGGGATTCAAGACAAAGTAGACAAAGACAGGTTGTTCACCCTCTCCAAGGTAGGGAGAACAAGAGGGCACTCTCTAAAGTTAAAAGGGGACAGATTCCATACAAACATAAGGAAGTTCTTTACCCAGAGAGTGGTAGAAAGCTGGAACGCTCTTCCAGAGTCTGTCGTAGGGGAAAACACCCTCCAGGGATTCAAGACAAAGTTAGACAAGTTCCTGCTGAACCAGAACGTACGCAGGTAAGGCTAGACTCAATTAGGGCACTGGTCTTTGACCTATGGGCCACCACAGGAGTGGACTGCTGGGCACGATGGACCACTGTTCTTATGATTGTTAACCGAGTCGAGCTTCATTTTCTTGAAGATGACCCGGTCTATAAATTTAAGGTTTAGTTTAGTCCTAGTTCTTAGGCTTCTGTTGCTGTCGGGTTGCGTCACATCTAAGTCAGTGAAAGCGACATTACAACCATCAGGGTGGAAAATCAAAAGAAATTCCTGCTAACCAAAGCTGACGGTGTTCTTGTGTTTTTTGGCAGTCAAAGTGGTTGAGAACCCTTTGATTCTGAAAGGCATTTGCACAGTTTCTTTATTTAAAAAAAAATAAATCATCCTTACTGGCATACATCCAAAAGAGAACTGCAAAACAAACAAAGTCGGAAAACAGCAGAAAACACAATGCCATATGTTGCACAAAAAACATGTCTTCAAGTGCCAGAAGCAGTGGACCCTTATCTGAAAGTGGAATAAAAACAAAGAAACGCCAGAATTTTCTGGACGAAATGTACAGTACAGGGATCATGCCAAACTAAAGGAATTTTTCTAACGTATATATTCGCCCAAATAAGAACAACTCTCTCCCTCAATCCCGCCCCAAGTAATGGTCCATTGAAAACACAACACAAAACCACCAAATAAATCAAGACAAAACAAAAGATTTAAAAAAAACCAGAAAATGAAAAATATGAACTTAATCTATTCCCCTATGTGGAAATGCCATCCATTAAGGTTCCTAAATAATTTGAAAAGTTTTCCATCTCCTAATCATCCCCATTTCCCACATCTCTGGATTAACGCAGTTTTTAATAACAAAGCTGTGGTAGAGGTTTCTTTTTTTTTTTTTTTAATAAATCTTTATTGATTCTTAAGACCAAAAAAAGTGCAGAACTGTATTTATGCTATAATCATCAGGTTAAACACTTATATTCATAATCAGTAACAATGCATAAAGAATAACCCCCCCTCCCCCCCCGTCCCTTCCAATCCATTTTCATCAAGGAATAAAACAAAGCAAAGATATAACCCCCCCTCCCCGGATGTGTGTGAAAATAAACAAAAAGCGATAAAAGGCAACTATAATGAAGTCATAAAAGACCATCTCTGATATTTGTCTTTACTATGGAGAGACGGCAGGTGTCCGATTGGATTATGATTCCAAGAGATGGAGGAATCTTTTTCTAATACTTTGACTCCCAAGACGCAGAGCTGAATTTTGAATGGTTGAGAACTTTTGCATGATTTATTTTATATGGCTGGAAAATCTACTTAGATGGGCCTTGGTTGACCTATCTCGTGGGGTGGGGGTGGGGGAAGGGTGGTGGGAGGGATTGGGTGGGATTTGTTAATTAAAAGCTTAGCATGTACCTTGCTTGGTTCTTAGATTCATATTTATTGTAACGAGTTTGTACTATGGGCTCCTTTTACAAAGACGCGCAAAATTTGCCGCACATGCTAGCCGCTACCACTTCCTTTTGAGCAGGTGGTAGATTTTCGGCTAGCGTGCGCTAATCCGGTGCGTGCGTTAAAAATGCTATATTTAAGATTCATGAACATAGTCAACGGTCCCTTCATTCGTGCCGGTATCAGTTTTATAAATATGGTAATAGGTCTGGTAGACTGCTGGCTCGCTTGGTCCATCCTTGGCAGGGTCCTCATTTCTGTAAGGGTCTTCTTCAGGGGGGTGTTTTTGTCACTGACCGAGACCGCTTGACGGAGATTTTTTATGACCACTTCCGGGACTTTTACGCCAAGCGCCAGTCAGTCCCGGAAACTTTACATTCTTATTTTCGGGATCTCTGCATGCCACGGTTTTCGGAGGAATCCACTCAGTTTTTACATGAACCCATCACTGCATTGGAGATCGGCCAGGTGATTAAGAATTTGCCTTTGTCTAAGGCCCCGGGGCCTGATGGTCTCTCTTCCGAGTTTTATAAGATTTTGCAGGACCATGTGGTTCCACATTTGGAGGCTTACTTTGCTCGGGTGCTGTTGGATGGACATTTTCCGGCCCATGTGGTGTTGCTCCCCAAACCGGCTTCGAATCTGGCGTTGGTGGATTCTTATCGTCCTATTTCATTAATTAACTATGAGCTTAAATTGTTCGCAAAAATCTTAGCTATGCGTTTGTCTTCCATTTTGCCCGAGGTTGTGCATCCGGATCAGGTTGGTTTCGTTCAGGGGCGGCAGGCGGTGTGGAACGTGCGTAAAGTTATGGCTGCTTTGGGGCATAGTGTGACTTCTTCTATCCCGGCCCTCTTGATTAGTTTAGATGCCCGGAAAGCGTTTGATTGTGTAAATTGGGACTATTTGTTTTTGGCCTTGGGTAACCTTGGGCTGGGGGGTCTATTTCTGGACATGGTGCGGATTCTCTATGTTAATCCTAGTGCGGCGGTGCTGGTCAATGGTGCTATCTCTGCTGGGTTCCGGGTGGAGCGGGGCACCCGTCAGGGATGTCCGCTCTCTCCTTTACTTTTTATTTTAGCCCTGGAGCCCTTGTTGTATCGCATTCAGACGGACGGCTCTATTTTGGGCCTTCCGGTGGGACAGAATGAAGTGCGGTGCCTGGCTTTTGCAGATGACATTTTGTTGCTCTTGACTCAGCCCCGCCGTTCTTCTCAAGGGGTTTTACGTTTAGTTCAGTGCCATGGGGTGGTTTCTGGTTTTGAATTGAACCTGGACAAGTCGGAGGCCTTGCCCTTTTAGTGGGTATGCTTATGAGGATTGGACATCCCTTTTCCATTACGAAAGGTGGCGCACAGACTTAAATATTTGGGGATCTATATTACTGGTGATCTCAAAAGGGCTTATGGGGAAAATTTCAAGGTATTGCTGCAAAAATCCCGGGATTTATTGGCTCTCTGGACCAATTTTCCTTTAACTTTGCGGGGGAGAATAGCATTGTTTAAAATGGTCCTGTTTCCGAAATGGATATATGTGATGCAAACTTTTCCTATGTATATTTGGTTTGGGGGGTGGGTTATTCTTGGCTTTTGCTGAGTATCTTTTGTCTCCGCGCAGAAACCACGCGGTAGACCCTCTAGTCTGGTGTTTTGATTTGTTCCTGGTTCTTTGTATTCAGATTGTGGTTTACTTCTTTGTATTCTTCTTTTCTTAATAAAAGAACAATTAAAAAGAAAAAAAAACAAAACAAAACGCTATATTTCCTGTCTGTATTACGAATGTCAATGCCACTTGTTTGCTCGGAGGACACGCAATCCAAAACAATTATTCAGCATAAATGCTTTTCCATCCGCAGAGACCCAGCAGAGGCTGGTGGGCACCAGCAGAGCTATTTCTGGGGTCCTGGTACTGACATAGCTGGGGTGCTGTAAGGCAGGTCTAGGGTTTGTGATGTTCAAGACCGGATTTTCACAGTGAAAAAAAAAAAAAAAAAATTCACACACATCAGTTTCGCTTAGCTGGAAGCAGCACAGCCCAGAGAGCTACAATGATCAGAGTTTGATGTCTTTAAGAAACACAGGCATTACAGGATGGAGCTTTGGACTCAGCCTGTAGAAACCCCTGGTATCTCTCTTCCATCCCCACTGGCCTGCAGCGCCCAAGCCATGCCTTATAATTGGGACCCTGCCAGCGGTAGCAATATTCCAAAGTATAAACATATTTTGCTGTTTATTACTGAAAGAAAACAAAAGAAGATAAGAGTTGCCGCTGCTGGGTCAGACCAGTGGTCCATCCTGCCCAGCAGTCCGCTCAAGCGGCGGCCCCTAGGTCAAGACCAGTGCTCCAAATGAGTCCAGTCTCACCAGTTTAGCATGAACTTGTTCAACTTTGTCTTGAATCCCTGGAGGGTGTTTTCCCCTATAACAGACTCCGGAAGAGCATTCCAGCTCTCCATCACTCTCTGGGTGAAGAAGAACTTCCTTACGTTTCTAAGGAATCTATCTCCTTTTAACTTTAGAGAGTGTCCTCTTGTTCTCTCTACCTTGGAGAGGGTGAAAAACCTGTCTTTATCTACTTTGTCTTGAATCCCTGGAGGGTGTTTTCCTCTATGACAGACTACGGAAGAGCATTCCAGTTTTCCACCATTCTCTGGGTGAAGAAGAACTTCCTTACGTTTCTAAGGAATCTATCTCCTTTTAACTTTAGAGAGTGTCCTCTTGTTCTCTCTACCTTGGAGAGGGTGAACAACCTGTCTTTATCTACTTTGTCTTGAATCCCTGGAGGGTGTTTTCCTCTATGACAGACTACGGAAGAGCATTCCAGTTTTCCACCATTCTCTGGGTGAAGAAGAACTTCCTTATGTTTCTAAGGAATCTATCTCCTTTTAACTTTAGAGAGTGTCCTCTTGTTCTCTCTACCTTGGAGAGGGTGAACAACCTGTCTTTATCTACTTTGTCTTGAATCTCTGGAGGGTGTTTTCCTCTATGACAGACTACGGAAGAGCATTCCAGTTTTCCACCATTCTCTGGGTGAAGAAGAACTTCCTTACGTTTCTAAGGAATCTATCTCCTTTTAACTTTAGAGAGTGTCCTCTTGTTCTCTCTACCTTGGAGAGGGTGAACAACCTGTCTTTATCTACTTTGTCTTGAATCCCTGGAGGATGTTTTCCCCTATAACAGACTCCGGAAGAGCATTCCAGCTCTTCACCACTCTCTGGGTGAAAAAGAACTTCCTTATGTTTGTACGGAATCTGTCCCCTTTTAACTTTAGAGAGTGCCCTCTCGTTCTCCCTACCTTGGAGAGGGTGAACAACCTGTCTTTATCTACTTTGTCTTGAATCCCTAGAGGGTGTTTTCCTCTATGACAGACTACGGAAGAGCATTCCAGTTTTCCACCATTCTCAAGTTTCAAGTTTGACCTTTATTTGATGAATCGCTTATAACAATATCTAAGCGATGTACAGTGTTAAAAACCATCAGAATGTGGTAATACATTTAATTTACAAAAGTCACTCAAAAGACAAACAGAATTGAACGAACAGGAGGGGGTGGGAGGGAGGGGGAAAAGTTACAATGTTATTCTTTGTTAGAAATTGACATCAAAGGGAAAGCACATTGGGTAATAATGGGTTAAGATAAGCTAGGAAGAGTATGAGAACCTAAAAAGTGATATTTCATATGTCAAACGCGTCTTGAAATAAGTATGTTTTTAGAATTTTCTTAAACGCAACGAGGTCTGTTTCATTTTTAATGAAATTTGGAAGGGAGTTCCACAATGTAGGGGCTTTTACAGAAAATATATCGTTTCGTCTTGTGCCTATGACTCTTAACGAAGGGACAGAGAGCAATTGTGATGAAGAGGATCTTAAAGAGCGAGAAGCTTTGTGTGGGACAATCATTTTAGTAATATATTGAGGTTCATTGAAGATCAGTGTTTTGTAAACCAGAAATAAAATTTTAAAGGTAATTCGATGGGTTATAGGAAGCCAGTGTGATTTGATTAGTAAGGGGGTAACATGGTCAAATTTCTTTGCATTATGAATTAATTTGACTGCTGTATTTTGGATGATTTGGAGACGTCTATTTTCTTTTTGGGTTATGTTGATAAGAAGAGAATTGCAGTAGTCTAGCTTGGAAATAATAAGAGAGTGAACTAAAATATTGAGTGATTTAGAATCCAAAAAAGTAGAGATTGAACGTAAGAGCCGTAGTCTGTAAAAGCATGATTTGACTATTTCACTGATATGATCATGAAAAGATAGATCTGCGTCGATTATTACACCTAGGATTTTTAGCTTAGATACCGATTCTAAAGGAGTGTTGTCGAGTGTGAATGGTATTTTTTGGAATATGTCTCCTTTCCAAGTGAAGAGCATAGTTTTTGTTTTTTGAGTGTTTAGAGCCAGTTTGTTATTTTTTAGCCAGTTTTTAATTTTTTCTAATTTATCGTTGATTATTTTTATTTCTGCTATGTTTTCTGGGTTGAAAGGGTGCATTAGCTGAATGTCATCAGCGTAAGAAAAGGTTGTAAATCCTAGTGATTGTGACATGGTGATAAGTGGGGATAGGAAAATGTTGAATAGAAGAGGAGATAGTATTGATCCTTGTGGAACTCCAAAAGATGAAGAGAAGATTTCAGAATAGGATTCATTGAATTTAACTCTAGAGAAACGATCCGATAGAAAGGATGTTAGCCATTGTAAGACTTGGCCCTCTATCCCTAGTGATTGCAGACGATTGAGAAGAATTTCATGATCTATGGTATCGAAGGCTGCGGATAGGTCTAGAGAAAAGAGTGCTACAGATTTATGATGGTCAAGAAAGTAGTGAATGTTTGTAACGAGACCAATCATAGAATATTCGGTGCTGTGATATTTACGAAAGCCTGTTTGATTTGGATGTAACGCGTTAGAGGATTCAATGAATTCTGATAGTTGTTCGAAAACTAGTTTTTCTGTCAGTTTCATTAGAAAAGGTAAATTTGAGATGGGGCGGTAATTAGAAGAATCATCTTGACTGGACTTGAAGTTTTTTAATATTGGTGTTACAGTAGAGATTTTCCAAGTGGTAGGAACGGTAGCAGAAGATAGGCATTTTTGGATGAGAGATAGAATAAAAGGACCAAAATAATAGAAATTTTTTTTTATATAGAATGGCGGAATAATTTCTGTAGGAGAACCTTTTAAGTTGATTGATTTAAGGTGTCTTTCAATGTCATTTATAGTTGGAATTTTGAAGTTTGTACATTTGGCTGTTGGAATAGAGTTGTTTGTGGATAAGTTTTCGAAAGCAGAAGAGATTAATGTATTGGTCGAGAATGTATGTCTTATTTTTGTTATCTTTTGGCAAAAGGAATCGGCAAGTTCTTGTGCTGTTAGTATTGATTTTTGATTTGACATGTTTTTATTTTTTTCCGGGTTAACTTATTTTAGAATATTAAAGAGAACGGAAGTATTTTTTGCCTTTTGGATTTTGTTATTATAGAAAGATTTTTTTGCCTGAATAATTTCATGTTTATAGTAGAGAGAAGTGTCATTAAATTTTTGGAGGTTAGTGATGGATTTTGAAGAGCGCCATTTCCTTTCTACAGCACGAAGTTGAGTTTTGATTAAAGATAGCTTTTTGGAATACCATGGATTTTTAGGTTTTCTGTTGATTACTGTTTTAGTGATTAGTGGTATTTTAGCATTTAGTATGGATTCTAAGGTTGAGTTCCAGTAATTGAGTTGATCATCAATAGTTTCAAAAGATGGAATAATGGTTGAAGGGCTAAATTTTGACGAGATGTCTGAATTTTCTAATTGAGAGAAGTCCCTGGATGAAAAGGTTTTGGTTTTGGAAAAATGATTTGATATCATTTGCTTGGGGAAATGAAGATTTAAAGAGATTAAACAGTGATCGGACCAAGGAACTGAAAGAATATTCGGAGTGGAGTAGGATATCGATTGAGAAGAAGGAATTAGAATCATATCTAGTATATGTTTGGCTTGGTGAGTAGGTTCATGTATCAATATTTGCAGATCTAGATCATTAAGAAGTTTGATAGTATCTTCTCTGGGTGAAGAAGAACTTCCTTACGTTTCTAAGGAATCTATCTCCTTTTAACTTTAGAGAGTGTCCTCTTGTTCTCTCTACCTTGGAGAGGGTGAACAACCTGTCTTTATCTACTTTGTCTTGAATCCCTTGAGGGTGTTTTCCTCTATGACAGACTACGGAAGAGCATTCCAGTTTACCACCACTCTCTGGGTGAAAAAGAACTTCCTTATGTTTGTACGGAATCTATCCCCTTTTAACTTTAGAGAGTGCCCTCTCGTTCTCTCTACCTTGGAGAGGGTGAACAACCTGTCTTTATCTACTTTGTCTTGAATCCCTGGAGGGTGTTTTCCTCTATGACAGACTACGGAAGAGCATTCCAGTTTACCACCACTCTCTGGGTGAAGAAGAACTTCCTTATGTTTGTACGGAATCTATCCCCTTTTAACTTTAGAGAGTGCCCTCTCGTTCTCCCTACCTTGGAGAGGATGAACAACCTGTCCTTATCTACTACGTCTATTCCCTTCAGTATCTTGAATGTTTCAATCATGTCCACTCTCAGTCTCCCCTTTTCAAGGGAGAAGAGGCCCAATTTCTCCAATAAGAGTCCCAGAGGGTTTGCTTGAAATTGTTATCAAAAGTACATCAGAGTCTGGATTTTCAAGCTCTGTGGGAGATGAACCAGCCAAGGAGGAATCCGAGGTCTATGAAGGAGAAAACTGTTCGGTATGCTAAATCTAGAATGGCAAGTGTGTCCGTGGCGGGAGTAAAAATATGTAATTCCCTCCCTGTTCTGATCGTTTGCAGTTGAGAAAAATGTTAGAGACATTTTCTCTGAAATTTTGTTAGTAGATAAAGGTAACCTGAACTTAGGGCTCCTTTTAAGAAGGCGCGTTAGGGCCATGTGCGCCAGCCGCTACTGCCTCCTTTTGAGCAGGCAGTAGATTTTCGGCTAGCGCGCACTAATCCGGTGCGTAAAAGGAGCCCTTAATGAAGACTGACAACCGATAATTTCTTCCCGTTTTTGATGATATCCTGAGTGGTTTATGCTATTAAGTGATTTCACTGTCTCTGAACCATTGTGAATGTTTTACTTGTAAACTGCTTAGTTATAGGCGGTTTAGAAAAAGTTCACAAAGGCTCCACATCCTACTTACCAGTTTTGAAGTTGGGGTGCACCATTCCCCACGTCGCACCACCCCAAAGGAGCCATCCCCCAGCTTCTCAAACAGGGCAAGGTCCTTCTCACTGATGAGGCACGTGAGCGCCACCTGCTGCCCCTCCGCAGGGGGAGGGGAGGTGTCTGCTTTCCGGAACGTGCTTTGGGGCTGAGGCTGCAGCTCCAGCTCTGGCCTCTTCCCGCTGAACACCTGTGGCAGCGAGAACCAAGAGGTGACAGGTGACACAGCGCCCTGTAGCCAAACAAATGAAAGCCTAGTGTCAGGGCAAAACGATCTTGCAGACTACCAGCGCCAGGAAGGAAAAGGGGGGCTGGGATTTGTTTATTCAGCAATCAGCACACATAGCTGCAACCGCATTTACAAGTCCGTCCCATTTCAACACAATTTTTAAGTAGCCCGTGGAATTTCCATCTGGGCAGGTGTAACTTTATGCCCGTCTTAAAGAAAACCAACTAGCACTGGTTCCCCCTTGAAGCAGCTACAAAATGTGTGTGCTAGAAAAATCCACTTCCTACCTGGTTGTGCAAAAATCCCCTGTATACACACTACTCCTACTCCAACTCCCCAAGCAACACATGCACCCAGGAATAATGCATGCCTTAGGCCACAGGTGTCAAAGTCGGTCTTCGAGGGCCGCAATCCAGTCGGGTTTTCAGTATCTCCCCAATGAATATGCATGAGATCTATTAGCATACAATGAAAGCAGTGCATGCAAATAGATCTCATGCATATTCAATGGGGAAATCCTGACAACTCGACTGGATTAATTTGCGGCCCTCGAGGAGGGACTTTGACACCCCTGGTCTATAAGGAGAAGAAAGTGCTGAAGGATGTAGGGAAGAGCGTGGGGAGCCTGAAAATGTAAAACGAGATGGAACGCAAGGAGCAAGATCGGAGCTAAGGACAGAAAAGCGCTCCTGTGTGTCAGGCGACAGGAGAGCCGGGTGGAATAGCGAGAGCTTGACTAGCCAAGAACAGAATCGGCAGTGAAAGCATTGAGAATTCATTTCATCTTCTTATTTAACAGAAGCAGTCAAATAGTAAGGGGGGTCCTGCTCTCTGCCCCCCGCCTCTTCCCACTCCTCCCTTCCCCTGTACCTCCGGTTGTTCACCGCCATAAGCAACACCTTCAACGTGCTCCTCGCTACCGCGTCGTCTCTCCCGCTGACATCACTTCCGGGTGCCACGCATAAGAAGTGACCTCAGAGGGAGAGCCAACGGGGTCACCAGGAACACGATGAAGTTCTTGTTGCTCGCGGTGGGAGGGGGGGTAAATCAGAGAAGGAGTGGGGGCGAGGACAGGGGAGGGGCACCACTGCCCCAGGTGCCTCTCGCCCTCACCAAGCCACTGCGCACAGGAACACACAAGCAGATGAGTCCTCGCTCCTGCTCCGAGGGGAAGTGAGATACTGCCTTGGAACATACAGAGAGGAAAGGGTGTGGCAAAGAGGGGAACGTGTCAAGCGGGCACGAGTATATAACAGAAGGAAGGCCAAGGAGTCAGTCGCACGGTTTAGAGGAGGATTTATTCTGCTTCTCTGAGCCTCCAGCTTGATCAGAAACCCGTCTTGAACCTTCCTGTGCAACTACCCAAATATCCTTCCCCCTCCCCTCAGTGTATCTAATGTAGTCACCTCAGTGTCAGTCCTAGGCCAGGGGTCATGCGATTCTGGGCCTTCAATGCAGCCACTAGGTGACTCTCTTCAGAAATGACGTCTCTAGCCCTTGGGGGGGGGGGGGGGGCCCATGGACTTCTATGGCATCCCTAGTCCTGGCTAACCCGGGGAGTGAAAGACCCAGTCCCGAGATAGAATTGGGGCCCTTCCACTTGGCAGTTAGTGCTCTGAGGTCACTTAAACCACAAACCATCGCAAAATAAATCCTGTGGCATTTGCCGCAGCCAGAGGCCGGGTGCAGAATAGAACAGCATCACTGTTCTTTGCACTGGTCCCACTCCTGTTTATACTAAGAAGCATGCAAAATGTTGATTAATTCCACTGACGCCCTTTGTGAGCTTGCACACGTTATGATCTCCCACTGCCTCATGTGCTCGCTTAGAGCAGACATGCGCAAACTACGGCCCATGGGCCATATCCGTCCCATTTAGTTTTTTATTCTGGCCCGCTGACCACAAGCCCTACATACCTCCCTCCAGAGCAGCATCGGGCCGGCAGCACTCTAAGCAGGCTGCTTCACGGCTTTCTCTCGTTGGAGAATTCCCTCTGTCACATCACTGATGATGCCATCAGTAACACGGGACACGGAAGGCCCTGACGAGAGGCCATGAAGCAGCCTGCTCTGGAGGGAGGTATGTTGGGCTTGCGGTTGGCGGGGTTCAGATGGGAGGGAAGGATGGAGGGTTAGCGGGGGTTCAGCAGGTTCTCAAGGGTTCTGCTGCACAAGGGATGGGAGGGAGGGATAGAAAGATGCTCTTGGTCCAGTAAACTCCAAGGAGCAGGGACACATTGTATGTAACCTTAAACACTACTGGGTTTTGTGCTCCTACTTTTGCATCCAGCTCTGAGGGGGGGGGGTAGAAAAAATAACACAGGTACAATTGAAAATTCCGAACTGTATTCTTCCCCTGCCTTTAACCTCCCCCTCCCCCCAAACACCACTCCAAATGCGCGCAATATGAAAGCCCCCCCCCCCCCCCCAAATGTTTTCACACATTCTTAAGACCAAATACTCAGGTTTTGAAAAGGTCTCACACACACCACTGTGTCAACTATCCAATCAGGATCCAGTGTGTGAGCTATAAGAGCACAAGTGGGGAAGGGAGGGAGGCCACACGTCAACCTCAAGGCAAGCTTTATGGAGCCTTATGTTCAAGCTATTTACGTGTCTATGCTTTTAGCATTTCTATGTTTTCAATAAATTGATTGTCCTTGAGGGTGAGTCCCTTCCCCTCGTTTGTCCTTTTGCATTGCTTTACATGGGGTTGTGCCTTCTTTTTTGTTGAGGGATACATTAGCTACGTCAGCATAACCTCACTCTTTCTGCTTCAACCCAGCAGCCACTTAGGAGCCATAATGCACCCTCTCCAGCATGCGCCACGTGAAGCAAGCGAAGAAGAAAGAGGAGACGTACTTTAGTCATCCAGGACTTGCGCTTACACATGGCCCGTCTCTTCTTTACTGCCTCCCACAGCCGCCTTTGACCTGTAGGAACAAGAGAACGTTAATTTAACACCCCGAGAAGCCTGTCCCAGGCTCCCCGAAATCAGCTACAGGGGAACTGTTTGTGAGGAAAAGTGCAAGGTCCTAGGGGAGGGGGTGGGGGTGGGAGGAAGATATCAACTTGGGCTACCGTTAAAATATGTTATTTTAGGCAATGAGACCTAGTTACTAATAATTGGGGTTAACAGTGTCTACATTGACGATTCCCCCCTTAATTAAAGAAAAAAGGAATTTCTCTAGAAATCTAAATCACTGGTACATGTGATAAAGGTGAGGCAAGTAAAGGACAATCAAGCCACTGTGACATCACTTTTGAGGTTGGCTCTTATTGGTGGAATGGGGCATTATGACATCACAATATAAACTCTGGTTACCAAAGACTGAAACTCTTCCCACTAAGGGAGGAAGTTATCAATGTCGCCTATTGTTAAGATGGGTTATATTACCACTATCTCGTGCTATTTTAGGCAGCGAGACCTAGTTACTAATAACTTGGGTTAACGGTGGCCCACGTCTATAACTTTCCCTCTCAGTAGCTCTACATCTGCGATTCCTCCCTCACGGCTCTGTCATGCGTCCGGGACAAGCTTGCCCTGGGAACTGTTTTATAAGGAACCGTGCGAGGTTCTGTGATGAGTGTACACTCAGCGGCTGTTAGATCTTGTTTGCACTTTATATTTATTTATTAAAGGTTATATGATGTACGGGGCAGGATTCATTTAGACGTTGGTCTAAGTGCTAGTCACTCATGAATACCTGCCCGGGGCTTTTGGTCATTCGGAGGGATAATTAAGCCTCTTTGTTAATTTTTCTCCTTTACTCTTTGGAGTGTTTTCTTGATTTTTCCTGAAGTGCCACGTACTATCCAATGGTGATTTATCCAAGACTTTTTTAATCTTATCAACTATTTTTGTATTATATAACTTTTGTTGATATATATATATTTTCTTTTGGTTTTTTGAGATCTTGTTTGCACCAGACTCCGCAAAACCCTCCCTCACTGCTCTGTCATATGTCTAGGGCAGTGTCTCGCAATCTCTCTGGCCGGCGGCACATGAAATCCAGTGCCCTGGCCGGAAGGCACCCAGAAGTGTGTGGAGGCACATCCGGGAGGGGAGAGGAGGAGAGTCATCAGCACTGGCTGACTTCCTACAGGATGTGCCTCTCCTCCTCCCCACTGTGTCGCGGCACTCCAAAAATCTCAGGAGACACACAGTTTGCGATACACTGGGCGAGGGTATACTTGCACTGAGCTCTGTGTGTTGGTTCGGTTTTCAGCCTTGCTATCGGTGTCCCCAGCTCAACCTCGATGCCACTGTTTTCCCCATTGATTCATCCAACATTTTAAGCCCACAGAATCACTTTCCAATTCCTATCAGAGCCTTCTTTTGAAAGGGTCTCCCTGTGAATCATTTTTCAGGTCTAGCTGAGAGCAGATTACATTACGTAAGAGCACTTGCAGAGATCGATCATCCTCATGTAATCAGCACATACAGCAAGAGACCAATGATGTTATACAGGGGGCCTGTGGAAGTGAAAGAGTTAAGACTGTGGTATGCAACGGCCCACGTACAATCATGCCTTCCCCCTTAGACACAAAGGCCTGGGGATCCCTTACGCCAGGACAGTGCCAAGCACAAACTCAAGAGGACACAATCACCGTCACAAATTGCTGCCCCTGCATGAAATTCTTTTCAGCGTACTCTCGGAAAATCTTACCCAGATCATCATTTATAAGAAAAAAAAAAACCCCCACCACCACTTGAGGGCAAAGTGGTGAACTCACTCCCCCTGAGTTGTGTCCAAAGCCAGTACTGACACCTAATTACACAAAACACACCTTTGCCACTCCAGACACAATGCTACAAGCTATAATGCCACCGTCCAGAGCCTCTGTCAGACAAGCCTGTGACTGCCCCCTACAGCAGGTAATGAACAGCTGCCAGTTTCCAATGGAGAATACCACTGAGTACCTGAATGTAGACCCCATAGGCTATAAGTGGTATAAAAATGCTTAAATTAAAAGATAAAAACCAAAACAAGCTGAGGTCTCAGCTCGATTTTTCATGCCTGCATATATATAACAGCCCCTCCCCCCCAAAAAAAAAGATACCTGGCCGGCCCATGCCAATCTTTTCCAGGTCTTCATTCTTGACATAGTCGAAGTGGGAGAGGCGGGTGACGTTGAGGTCATCACGAATGCGCAGGAAATACTGCTGCAGTTGCACCTCGGTCAGAAGTTCCAGGAGCCACTCCGAGCCCTCATCCGATTGCATGCTCAGTCTCTGAGGAGAGAGAGGATAAAATGAGCCCCTCGTACCCACCCCTCCTATATTAGATGGTATTAGGCTTTCAGGTACAGCCTCAGCATCCTGAGGTTGTTGGTTCAAATCCACAAAGCTCCTTGTGACCCTGGGTGAGTCACTGAATCCTCCCCATTACCCCAGGTACAAGAAAAGATTGTGAATTAATGTAAACCATTCTGGGCTCCCTTGGGAGAACGGTATAGAAAATTGAATGAACGAATGAATGATTTAAGCATTAATTGCGCACTAGAGAATGACACGGTGACAAAATGCATCACCGTTCCCGTCCCCACAGATAACTGCAGGAATTAATCCCATGTCATTTTCTAGTGTCTATTTCAACCTCGGTCCTTCTACACCAGCATTCTTCAAAGCAAAGCTTGCAGGTCAGTGGTTGTGGACATTCATACTCTGATTCTTCCCTCTCTCCTTAAAGAATGACATGAAGATAGTTTCCCGCGGTTATCCACGGGGACGGGAACGGTGATGAATTTTGTCACCGTGTCATTCTCTATTGCGCACCTAAATATTTTAAATAATGGCATTTATACACTCCACCAAATACGGGCATTATCTTAGATAGCACACATTTGACGGATGGCGTACACTCAGGCAGAATCTGGGTGGGACTCAAATGCGCCTTTTTTACAGAACACTATCCTCCCCCTTTCGAGGCTGCCGCTGTGGTAACTGCCCATAGAAATTTAAAGGGCTTCAGGCCTTTTGCCATCTGGTAGCTGCCAGGGTGGCTTTTTAGAAGCTGGAATTTTGGCACAAGCTCTAGGTCTAAATTATATTTCTGTATTTATTTACTCACATTTATAACCTCATTGAAAATGGTTTACAAAATCACAAAAAAGAATGAAAACAAAACATTAAAAAGCACCAATAATCCTTCCCACCAAATATATCTAAACATAAACATCAAATAATAGTTCACCAGTTAGGCTTATATTTTATAAACCAAGGGGGTCTTTTACTAAGTCAGCTACTTCGGCTTTGTAAAAGCCCCTCTAAAGTAAATTACTACTTTCCTTTATAAAAAAAAAAACAAAACACAGCCTAAATTCACTACAGTGTTAGCATTTCCCCTTTGATGAAAACCGCACAAACCCCCACTGCTGTGACGCTGGGCATTCAGCGTGCCAGCAGGCACTAAAAACCCCTTGCGGGGTTTGGTTAAATGGGGGGGGGAGGTAAACAAGAAAGAGAGTGTTCAAATGTGCAAATATTTATTACTGGACCATAATTACTGATGAATAATTATCACACATAATCAATGACTTGCACCAGACCATTTAATTAGAAAAATACACAAAACCTACTGAAACTCCGATGTCAGCAGCTTAATCAAATTATGGCCCCCTTTTATCAAGCCGCGTTAGGGTTTTTTTTATCGCCAGCCACTGCAGTAAACATAACATAAGAACATAAGAAGTGCCGCTGTTGGGTCAGACCGGTGGTCCATCGTGCCCAGCAGTCCGCTCATGTGGCGGCCTTAAGGTCAAAGACTAGTGCCTGAGTCTAGCCTTACCTGCATACGTTCTGGTTCAGCAGGAACTTGTCTAACTTTGTCTTGAATCCCTAAAGGGTGTTTTCCCCTATGACAGCCTCTGGAAGAGCATTCCAGCTCTCCATCACTCTCTGGGTGAAGAAGAACCTCCTTACGTTTGTACGGAATCTGTCCCCTTTTAACTTCAGAGAGTGCCCTCTCATTCTCCCTACCTTGGAGAGGGTGAACAACCTGTCTTTATCTACTTTGTCTTGAATCCCTGGAGGGTGTTTCCCCTATGACAGACTCCGTAAGAGCGTTCCAGTTTTCTACCACTCTCTGTGTGAAGAAGAACTTCTTTACTTGACGGCATCTATCCCCTTTCAACTTTAGAGAGTGCCCTCTCGTTCTCTCTACCTTGGAGAGGATGAACAACCTGTCCTTATCTACTAAGTCTATTCCCTTCAGTACCTTGAATGTTTCAATCATGTCCCCTCTCAATCTCCTCTGTTCAAAGGAAAAGAGGCCCAGATTCTCTAATCTCTCACTGTATGACAACTCCTCCAGCCCCTTTAGATCCTTTTGAGCAGTACCGTGTCCTTCTTCAAGTACGGCGACCAGTGCTGGACACAGTATTCCAGGTGAGGGCGTACCATGGCCCGGTACAGCGGCATGATAACCTTCTCCGATCTGTTCGTGATCCCCTTCTTAATAATTCCAAGCATTCTGTTTGCCCTTTTCGCCGCTGCCGCACATTGTGCGGACAACTTCATCGACTTATTGACCAGTACTCCCAAGTCTCTTTCCTGGGGTGTCTTTCCGAGTACAGCACCAGACATCCTGTATTTGTGTACAAGATTTTTGTTACCAACATGCATCACCTTACACTTGTCCATGTTAAACTTCATTTGCCATATCGCAGCCCATGTCTTGAGCGTGTTTATGTCCTGTTGCAGGTCTTTGCAATCCTCCTGCGTCTTTACTACTCTGAATAACTTCGTATCATCTGCAAATTTAATCACCTTGCTTGTCGTTCCAATTTCCAGGTCGTTTATAAATATGTTGAAGAGCGCAGGCCCAAGCACTGAACCCCGCAGCACTCCTCTGGTGACGCTTTTCCAGTCCGAGTATTGTCCATTTACCCCCACTCTTTGCTTTCTATCTGCCAACCAGGTTTTGATCCACGTATGTATTTCACCCTCAATCCCATGGCTCACAATTTTTTGACAGTCGAAAAAGTGCAGCAAGTTGTCAAGCAAGATCTTCCTTTACTGAAGCCGTGCTGGCTGGTTCTCATCAGATTGTGTCCGTCAAGGTGGTCAATGATGCGATCCTTTATCAGCGCCTCTACCATCTTTCCCGGTACCGAGGTCAGACTCACCGGTCTGTAGTTTCCCGGATCTCCCCTTGAACCTTTCTTGAAGATCGGCGTAACATTCGCCACTTTCCAGTCTTCTGGAATCCTTCCTGATTTGATCGATAGTTTGGCTATTAGTTGAAGCAGTTCAGCTATAACCCCTTTCAGTTCCTTGATTACCCTCGGATGGATGCCAGCCGGTCCCGGGGATTTATCGCTCTTGAGCCTATCAATCTGTCTGCATACCTCTTCTAGACTGACCATCAACTCAGTCAATTTCCCGTCTTCATTTCCTTGGTATAGCCTGTCAGCCTCCGGTATGTTGCGTATATCTTCTTCTGTAAATACAGATGCAAAAAACGTGTTCAGTTTGTCGGCTATGGCTTTGTCCTTCTTTAGCACTTCCTTTTTCCATTGGCCCCACCTCTTCCTTCGCAGGTCATTTTCCCTTAATATATCGAAAGAACAGCTTGAAGTTTTTCGCCTCCTTGGCAATTTTTTCCTCGTAGTCCCTTTTGGCCCCTCTTATCGACGCTCATAGGAATTCTAATGTGGCTTGATAAAAGGGGCCTATAAGCAGAAAATATATTTCAAAGATCAATATATGCAAAAGCAAAATAAACTATCAACTTTAAAATCGTCCAAAATCAAAAAAAGTAATGGATTCAAAAATATACCATTTATGAGTCTTTCTGATTTTCAGAGTTTTTTTAAATTATTTTTGAACCTATTAGGGTTTTTTTTGTTTTGCTTTCAGTTAAGTGTTAATTTTTGTTGTTGATGGTTTCAGGCTTATAATTTGATTATATGTCAGAATTATTCATTGTTTATTATAGTCTGATAATAATACGTTTATGCCCTTGGAATGCTGGAATGCTGAGCCACTGCTTTCTCTTTTTCCCCTTTGGATTTACAGTTCTATTTTCAGTATTAATTTATAAACACGAGAGCTGACACATCGGTAGTATATGGTATCACATCACGGCTCTGCCCAATGCCCAGGACACCAGGAGAAACCCCAGAAGCATAAGCTGGCTAAAGGTTCTAGGCACGGAGGAAAGCTGCCAACTTTTAATTAATTACTTTCATTTAATTGGCCACAAATAAGCAGGCTGGCAGGAGCTAGAGGAAGGATATTACCAGATGATTGGTGACGCTGCCCTGCTTACACACACACAGCTGCCAATCACCCAGTAGCTTAGCACAGGGCTTGCAACGTGCTTTCAATTTACTCTTGGAAGTGGTAAGCGCCCAGCATAGAATTAGCGCATCCCACTTTCAAGTTAAAAGTGGAGATTTCATTTCTACTAAACATAAGAGTTGCCATACTGGGACAGACAGAAGGTCCATCAAGTCCTGTATCCTGTTTCCCACAGTGGCCAACCCAGGTCCCAAGTACCTACCTAGATCCCAAGAAAAAAAACAGATTTTATGCTCTTTATCCTAGGAATAAACAGTGGATTTTCCCGAGCAGTCTCAGTAAGGGCCTATGGACTTCTCTTTTAGGAAATTATCCAAACCTTTTTTAAACCCCGCTAAGCTAACTGATTTCACTACATTCTCCGGCAATGAATTCCAGAGTTTAGTTACATGTTGTGTGAAGAAATATGTCCTCCGGTTTGTTTTAAATCTACTACTTAGTAGCTTCATCGCATGTCCCCTGTCAAAATGAAAAATTAAACAGTGCTTCTGACAACACCTAACAGGCATTGTGACAGCAAACATATCCCTACAATAGGAAACCCCAAGGATAGACATATAGGCCCTGGAATAAACAGCTGTAGCCGGGCTACCCTTAGGGAAAAGGCTTTCACAGATTAAAACAAAAAATAAAAGACAGAACTGTTTTTGTTTAACTACTAAAAACAACAAGATCAACCAAAACAGATGCTGAAGGCAAAAGGAATTCGGCTTTTGCAAGGAATGTTCTAGGCACTGTGAGGCCAGCTGCTAGGGGGAGCTCTGTAGGAATGCGAACATCTGGAACAGCAGCGGATACTGGAACCTGAGCACACAGGACAGAGACCTGGAGACAAGAGGGCGGCTCCGCATCGCAGCCCACTAACCACCTCCATCTCAACCCCTGTACATAAAATATACACAAGCAAGCGAGAAACCACTTTGGAATGGGTGAAATCGGTCTGGGAGAGTGTATTATTTCTCTGCGGACGGGCAGACCGGATGGGCCATCGTGTTTCTATGTTTCAGTAATGGGAAACGGTTTCCCCATGCTTCATTTGTAACAGACGATAACTTTGTTAAGCACATGTTGCAAAATCAGCGTGAGTGCCAGTGAAAGGAAATCAGTCCATCTGCTTGCACTCGACTGCACCTGTTTGTAGGGGGGTGGGGGGAAAGCAGGACAAGGTGCATGGCATAAGGGCAAAGTTTCCCCCACATTCTCTCAGCCCTCCAAACCCTTCCCACCCGTGCTGTCTCTTCAGGCTGCAGTCCAGCAGAGTAGATTGTGGTTATTTTTAACACTGCCGTCTTCCAACTTTCCCCTCAAATGCTCCACCCAGACCGGCAGCAGCAGAAGTGGTTAAGCATGTATAATCTCATATGGCCGCAGGCTGTCTCACAGGATGAGCTGGGCAATTATGCAACTCATATGGTGAGATCGGCCCTGCGGGAGCAAGAGACATGTCCTTGAGAGCTTCTTCTGCAGTTGGTCCAGGCAGAGCAGATGAGGAGGAAATAACCACCCAGCGGCTCCCAGGATTCAGCCTCTACCAGGTTCTTCACGGTTTGGGTGATGGGGTCCAGCCTCCCAGAGGCTCACTGCTCTTCTCTCCCGTTTTAATCTCTGTGCAGAAGGACAGACAGACTGACTAACCCTGAACAACAGGCACGCTCTCTCTTATGCTAAATAGAGGCTCGTCACTTCTCAGTGGAGGCAGGTTCTGACTGGAAATCCAAAACAGAGAACGAGAAAGACGAATGCTAAAACCAAAAGGCAGAAAGATTCCAGAAAACCAATCGGTGGCTGAAAATATTTCACAGCGAAAGGACTTGGATGAAATCCTTTCTAAGCGGAGACTTTGCCATTAAGAACAAAGCCCTCGGCATAGGATTAACTGGCCTTTCAGATGCCGAGGGCATCAATTCTAAAACAGCTTCAGGGGGCACCTAAGCCAATGTAGAAAACGAGCAGAAAGGCTGGTGGTCGTGCGAAAACGTAGGCGCGCCAGCTTACGGCGGGTCAATGGTCGGTTTAAGTTAGCGTGCCATGCAATGCGTGAATTACATATTTACATGATTTTGGCGTTTACCTTCCAGAAAAGTACCCACTGTAGCACTTGGGCACATAAATGCCAAGTACTGGCACCAAAGATGCGGCTACATGCTCGTATTCGGCACAAAATATTGGGCTTCTAGAACTGCATCATGTTTCTAGGCCCTTTAGGCAGATGGGCTGTTTCTGCCCCCTTACATGGGGGGGGGGTAAATTCTGCACTACTCAAGTCATGTTTGTTATACTGCGAATCATTCAGGCAACATTTTAAATGAGGCAGTTGTGGAGGGACAAGTAAACAGTATGAACGAAGAAGTCTAACAGCCAAGCAACAGCAGGGAAAGGACAAGAGGACCAGAAGAACTGAAAACAAAGGAGACAGGAAGGAACTAGATCATCACTGGACCCTCCTCTTCTTCAGCTCTCTGGCCTAGCCCTCAGAAGCATGGGAGACAACTTTTTTTAATTATTGGGAGTGTTAAACCCAATGGAAGTTACCACTCCCTGGACATAGTCAAAATTGAGGGTGCGCACCCTAGAGGGCACTCCCAGTGCATGCACTTCCCTAGTCCTTTGCTACGCACCCTAGAGGGACTCCCTGTGCTTGCATTGCCCTGGTCTTTCACCATGCACCCTAGAAGACTCTCTGGACATAGTCAAAACTGAGGGTGCGCACCCTAGAGGGCACTCCCAATGCATGCACTTCCCTAGTCCTTTGCTACGCACCCTAGAGGGACTCCCTGTGCTTGCATTGCCCTGGTCTTTCACCATGCACCCTAGAAGACTCTCTGGACATAGTCAAAACTGAGGGTGCGCACCCTAGAGGGCACTCCCTGTGCATTTACTGCCCTGGTCCTTTGCTACACACCCTAGAGGGACTCCCTGTGCTTGTACTGCCCTGGTCCTTTGCTACGCACCCTAAAGGGGACAGCGCCAGATCACCCATCTGTTGAGGAGCCCGTCTATACTGCATGGTCACTCTGCTCCATGCCAAGTGCTGGCTGTGTATTTGGGATGTCATCAGAATCCGAGTACAGTTTCACTCGTCAGATTATTGCTGGGCTTGCTTTGTCTATGGAGCAGCAAATGTACCTGTTTGTGTCTGGGGTCTGGTACTGAAATTGAGGACCCCCCCCCAGCCCCCCACACATTATGCAAGAACAGAGAGAAAGCTAGAGGCCAGCGTTGCTAAATGACCTGCAGCCCCTCCTGACTCCCCTCGGCTGCCCCCGGGAGCTGTGCAGTGCCACACTTACTTTGTAAAGAGGAGAAGAGGCCAGGAAGCGAAAGGGCTTGCTTAGGCTCTGGAAGCGCCTCATCTCGGCCACCGAACAGGTCCGGGAGCTCCCCGCTTCTTGCTCTAGCTGCCTGGTGCATCTGGTCCTCCCTGATTCCCAAACAAGAGCAGCTGACCCGCAGCCAAGAGGATGGAGGGTTCATTTCCTGTGGGCCTGGGAGCTGCGCTTATAACACTCTCTCCCTCCCTCTGTCCAGCAAAAGCTGGCCCCTCATCCGGGCAGGACACTGGGGGAACCCAGGCATCCAGCCAGCTGCCTCTACACTGCTCCTTATCGGATTTCCCTCCTATGGTGCTCCCGGGATCCCAAAGGTTTAGCTACCTCCGCTTAACTGGAAGTTGGAATGACCAGAAGCAGCGAAACATGACATCCATATGCACTGGACCCCTCTTCAGCAAGTATTTTGGAACCCCTCATTTTTAGTAGAAAGAATAGCTTCCAAATGGCTGCTTAGAGGGAACACAGCCAACGACCTGAGAATCTCGCAGTAGCGTGGGATTTCTACCAGGCAGCCATCCATCCATCCACTTTTGGTCAGTAAAGGAGGACCTCGTCTTAGCCAGGGAGTAAAGAGAATTGGGGAAAAATCAAGTCAAAAATCCGGCATGTGAGTGTCAGAAGCCATAAGTCACTTGTAACTGGATAATTGTGTACAGAGGCAGCAGCGGCAGAGCTAGAGCCGACGCTGGGGCAACAGCAGGTTGGGAAGTGCCGGGGAAGGGATGCAGGGGGGGCGGAGAGGACAGCTGTCTGGGATGAACTGCCCCCCCTCCACCCTCCTTATTACACTTCTGTACAGGGGATTGCCTTTATTTTTTTTGAATTTTCAAATAAATGTTTACAAAAAGAAACATACAAGATATGGAAATCAAACCCTTAATAGTTTAAATAGGAAATTCCAACAAGGAAAAATAATAAAAGACAAATACTAAGGAAAGATAAATTTCTTATTAATGATATACCCCTCATTTAGAAAACAGCTGTCTCAAAAGAAAACTCAAAATCATCATTTTTGATCAAGAAGTTGTGTTAGCAGAACAGGGTCCCCCAAAATATCATCTTTACTTTGAAAAGTCACTAAACATTTGCAGGGAAACGTTAAGAAAAAAGTAGCCCCCCATCTCCACAACTCGAAGTTCTAAGGCAAAAAAGCCTTTCCTTCTCAGTTGGGTTGATCTTGCCCCATTGGGAAAAATCTGTATCTTAGCTCCGCAAAATAAGATATTCTGATTTGGAAAATAAAGCTTCATGATTTCACTCTGAAACATAAGAAGCAGGGTGGCCCTAGCCCAGGGGTCTCAAACGCAAACGCTTGGCAGGGCCACATTTTGGATTTGTCGGTACTTGGAGGGCCTCAGAAAGAATAGTTCAGTGGTTCCCAACCCTGTCCTGGAGGAGCACCAGGCCAATCGGGTTTTCAGGCTAGCCCTAATGAATATGCATGAGAGAGATTTGCATATGATGGAAGTGATAGGCATGCAAATTTGCTTCATGCATATTCATTAGGGCTAGCCTGAAAACCCAATTGGCCTGGTGGTCCTCCAGGACAGGGTTGGGAACCACTGGCAATAGTTCATGTCTTATTAAAGAAATGAGGTAAAACTCTGTCTAGTTTATAAATCTTTCCTTTTGGCTAAGTCTTAATAATAATATTGTCATTTATAGCTAAAGAGACATATTTTACTTTTGTGATTATGATAAAGAGACCAAAGGCCTCAAAATAGGACCTGGCGGGCCGCGAGTTTGAGACCACTGCTCTAGAGACTGTATTAAATCTTGCAAGTCCTCAAGAAACCCTTTTAAGTCTGTATCAATAGACTCCAACTGGTCCACCATGTGTTGAATTGTAACTTTTTTAACAGGTATGTAATAAAGAGGGGATTGCCTTTACAATCAGCATAGAGTAATTTGTCCATTACAATTGCCAAACAGTGTTGTGTTGAACTTTCTACAATGGGAAGGTTGTGTCAACAGGCAATTTGAGGGGTGCCAAGATTTTAACCCACTCAGGAAGGTGGGAGGCGGTGGGACATTCATAAGGCAACATTCATAAGGCAGAAATAATCCACAAGAATTATTTCTCACTGGAAACGAAGTTCCAGATTAGAACAAGCGGAGAATCAAAGGAGTAACATTACAAAGCACTTCTTCATGCATGGAAGAGACTTCCAAGAGGGCTAAAACCGTAACAAGTCAAGAGAAGCTGGGTTCAGCTTAGAGAATCCTTAGCTCTAGCCTATGTTTTTGGAATTAATCAAATATTTCTTAGATGTTCTTATACACAGTAGGAGCTGGAGCCAGACAAAAGAATAACAGCGAAGTTGGAGTCGAAAGTCTGGTGGACGGACTCCACAGCCCTACCAAAAGTTGGTCAGATATGCCCTGTCCAGCAGTGGCGTAGCGAGGGCGAGGGTCACCTGGGGCGTTAGCGCCCTTCCCTCACCCCGTACAGCTCACGCCAGAAAAATGAAAGAGGTATGGGGGAAGGGAAGGGGCGCATGTGCGCGGCAGGGTGGTTAGGAAAGAGTGCCGGGGGGGGGGAGGGGCGGAGAGGCCCTATGAGGAAACAGATGCCATCCATCATGGCTGCCACAAAGGACAAAAGGTGGCATCTTGAGCATTATACCGACACCCTCTCACTATTAAGCTGGCATTTGACAAGAGATGACGCCATTCATTATTGACATATATCTCATCCTACCCCCCCCCCATGTCTTGAACCCCTGAATCTTATAACATGGAAAGGCACAAGGAGCAACTAAGCAGAGAGCAGGAAGAGGCTGGGCTAGGGGGAGTTGGAGGCAAACAGAGGGGAAATGTTTGCCAGGATCTCAGGGTATTTTTAAACCCCCTCATTAATGAACACCAGATGGTAGTCACTCTAGAGGTCTGTATGGGAACGGGGATCGTGGAAACCCCCTGGGAATCCCCCCCCCCCCATGTCCATGGGACTCCGCAGGGATGGACGCTAGTTCTCTGGAATTCCCTTGGAAATGCCGGCCTACCTATGTTCCAATGCTCTCTCTAAGCTTCTTCGATCTCTAAGCGCACCAGAGAGACAGAGATGAAGCGTAATGGCCAATCGTGAGCACTTCCTTGTAGAAGTGCTCCTGATTGCCCATCAAGCTCCAGCTCTTTCTCCCAGGTTGGTGGATGGTCAGAGCCTTGGCGCGAGACCTCCCCTCAAGAATCTCGTTGGCTCAAGCCTGCCACCACTCACTGTGGCTGTGCAGAGGAGAGACTGGGCAGCTCCGGAGCCAGACGACCCTGCATTAAACTGCTTCAGCCCAGCAGGTACCAACATTAAATATGGAACTTTAAAAGAGCGGAAGGGGAGAGAATGGCATCAAATTCTGCCTTAAATCTACTTCTTTGGGATAGCATTTTGTTGCTTTTGCCAACCCCGCCCGACTGGGGAGAGGGAGGGAGAAGGGGGTAATGGTTTTATGCCTGTTCTGGCAGATGTCTGACTTTTGTTTTGAATTTTCTGTAAAACTCAATTAAAAGTAAAATCAAAATGGTCAGAAGTAATTGCTGCTTTTTAGGGGGGGGGGACAGAGGGGATTCTGCGGGTGGGGATGGAGGACATTCTGGCGAGGATGGGCAGAATTCTGGTGGGGAACGGTGGGATCTCTGTCCCCGTGCAACTCTGTAGTTCACATTTTCTTAGGGGTTCACCTTAAATATATATTTGTATTGGGGGGGGAGACAATGCATCTATTTTCCTTAGCCACAACAAAGGATGAGCGATGCCTTAATTCATTACCCTAGAACAGCTCTGTGTTGTTTTTGACTTTCTTATCATAATCCCAAAAACAAGAATATTAAACAATGCTACAAATGAATGGATCAGAGCCAGAAAAAAAACAAAGTAACATTTTAGCAGACGACAGGAAGGTCAGAAGAGGATGGGGGGGCGGGGGGGTGTGCGCTCGAGAGAACGTTACAATAAGGAGAAAACAGGAAAGGGCCTGCTTGAAAGGGTGGGGGTGGGGGGGGTTCAGAACACAGGGAATGAGATAAGACGCAGCAGAGACGTAGCAGGGAGTTGGACCCTGGAGAGAACAGGATGGGAGAAAAGCTTCAGCGACTCAGGCCCTTAATTGTGACTTTCAGAAGAAGCTGCCATTAGACTGATGAAAACTTAGCAGTCTGGGTGGGATAAGCAAGATTTTGCCCTGGTCATCTGGCTACGTGAGAGAGAAAACACCCTTGGAGCCACGAATGCAGGTCCTGCTTTCAGTGGGAATCCCCAGAAGATAAGAGGAAGAGGGAGAGCTGGGTCCCTCTGCCTGTAGATAATGGAATTGCAGCACAATTGCTCACCCACCCTCCCACCCCCTGTCCTCAATGCCTGCTCCTAACTCCATGAAGTTCACCATGGGAGAAACTCCACGATAATCTCCTCCCAGACTATCCCTCCTTAACCTTCTGCTGCTTTGAGCCATGTTGAAGGTCGGTGAACGACTCCAAGAAGGGGTCATCCTTTGCCAGGCAGAATAGGAAAGGGAAGAAGAGGAAGCTGTCTGACCGGCACAGCAAGCCACTCTTACTCTGTCCTCAAAGAGGAAGAAAAGAGCCAACACACAAAGGAAGGGCATTCATTGGTTGTAAGCCTCATCGAAGAGGCAGGTCATTAGACGGGCCTTGAATTTGTCTAAAGTCGATTTACATCTTAAATGAGATGGGAGATGGTTCCAGAGGGATGCCGATTGGTCCAACAAAATACTGTGACACAATTTTAAACCTCATTGAAACAGAAAGTCTTCACAGACTCGCTCTTTCGTAGTCTAGAAAGCTCCAGCAACACCATTATCCCCCTGGCTGTCTCTCGCGACTTTTTGCGGTCTTGGTACTTGACCTCAACTCCTAGGAAGTCATGTCCTCAGCACTGGAGCAAGTGGCAGGGAGATGGAAGCATGTGCAGAAAGATAGGAGATGTTTAATGTATGTGTTTTTTCCATCCCACTTCCTTACGGAAGAACAAGCAGGCTGAGAAAGCTCTTGGCAAGAACTGCTTCTGCTATCTGGCATAGAATGACCCCTTCTTGGGTCATTCACCCACCTTCAACGCGACTCCAAGCTGCAGAAGGTTAAGAAGGGATAGTCTGATAGGAGATCATCGTGGAGTGGGCCATTGTATTTCCCTCCCTTATCCTGTCTTATTCCCTATTTTAATCCCACTATCAACTCCTCTAAAACTTTACCTAAAATTATTACTAAATTGTAAACCGCTCAAACATTTCTCTATGAGCAGAATATCAAATTCAAATAAGACTTGGATTATATGAGAGGCTAAGGCTTGTGGACATATTGTTTGCTGACTCTTAAAAGCAAAGACCCCTGACAGCCGTGTTGGGTCAACAGCAAAATGAATAAGCAGATATTGTACCCCTGGCTCATCTCCGCATTTTACTGTTTTTGTCCTCTGTGGAACTTTTTTTTACTTGTTCTCTCCTGTCATCTCTTTTGCAAGGAAAAGAGCCCTGAGCTCTTTCAAGTTATTTAAACATGCTACGGCAACTGTGGTCCATGGGTTCAAATCCCAGCATGGTCAATGCCACTGGGATTTGTCAGCAGCCCCCACTTCCTGGCATCCCTTCGTGCATCAAGGTTAATAATCTATACCAGGGGTGTCAAATTTCAAATACAATGAAAGCAGTGCATGCAAATAGATCTCATGCATATTCATTGTGGAAATCCTGAAAACCCGACTGGATTGCGGCCCTCGAGGAGGGTCTTTGATACCCCTGCTCTAAACTCGCTTGCTGGGAGCCGCATTGAGTCTATGAAGAAAAATTGCAGGATCCAAGACATTGAATTGTACTGTGTGAGGCTCTAAATGCATCTAGACAGAGCCAGAGACATTGCGCTTGACGCGGGATGGATGTAGCGAGAACTTCAGGCCATGTTTAATAGTCTTTCCTAGGTAAACGCAGAGAGAAAGTCATGGTGACTCAGTTTATGGCAGGGGTGTCAAAGTCCCTCCTCGAGGGCCGTAATCCAGTCAGGTTTTCAAGATTTCTCCAATGAATATGCATGAGATTTATTAGCATACAATGCCACTTCTTGGCACCCCTTCGTGTATCAAGGTTAATAATCTATACCAGGGATGTCAAATGTTTCAAGTTTCAAGTTTATTAGGTTTTAATATACCGACCATCAAATAAATATCTGGCCGGTGTACATTACAATAAAAATATAAATAAAGTAGGGAAGGGGAGTTAATATATTCTACATTTAGAGGTATAAATAGTGTATATTAAAACAGACTAGACAAACTTGATTGTGAGGGAAGAGGTTTATGGAAGGGTAAAGTTACAATGTTGAGAGAAAAGGGAGAAAGAGGGGATGGGAAAACAACATTTGGGTAGGGAAAAGTCGTTAAAATAAATTTGTGATGTTGAACGATTGAAGATGACTGAGAGATAGATACTAAACAGAAATAAATGCATCACGGAATAGGAAAGTCTTTAAACCTGTTTTAAATTTTTCTAGTTGTTGTTCATCACGAAGAGGTTGTGGTAAAGAGTTCCATAGCATTGGGGCAGTAACAGAGAAATTTATTTTCCGTGTGTAATAAAAGCTTTTAATGGAGGGGATCAGAAGAAGATTTTGATTTGTGGATCTTAAGGTACGAGATGAACATTGAGGAATGAGGAGTTTATGTAGAAATGAAGGTAGATGGGAGGATTTTATTTTGAAGGTCAGGAGAATAATTTTATAAGTAATTCGGTGGGCCACAGGAAGCCAGTGGGCATCTTTCAGGATTGGGGTGACGTGATCATATTTTCCTAATTTATAAATGAGTTTTATTGCTGTATTTTGAATCAATTGAAGACGTCGGATTTCTTTTTGTGGAAGACCGTTAAAGAGGGAATTACAATAGTCTAGATGAGAAATGATCAAGGAATGAACCAGAATTGTAATAGATTCGGTCTGTAGGATTGAAGTCAATGAGCGAATGATACGAAGTTTATAGAAACAAGTTTTTATTATAGAACTGATGTGATCGTGAAATGATAAATCTTTATCAATAATAACCCCTAAAAGTTTTATTTTTGTTTCCATTTGGATTGGAACTGATTTAATGTCAAATACAATGAAAGCAGTGCATGCAAATACATCTGATGCATATTCCTTGGGGAAATCCTGAAAACCCGATTGGATTGCGGCCCTTGAGAAGTGACTTTGACACCCCTGAGTTAAGGACGGGGAAAAACCTAGATCTGCTGAACACTGCCTCTTAGTAGTTAGAGAAAGAGAGACCGCACAGCACTTCTCTGTCCCACCACCTCCATGGCTGAAGAAGCAGCAGACGTGGGCCTTAATGAGGTAAGATCCTCAGGACACAGGGAAGAGCCAAAGGCCGTTTCATCTCTGTTGACCCCTTGGATGCCCTTCACAATTCAACATTCTGAAAGCATAACAAATTTAAAAAAAAATAAATATATATATATATATACAGTTCTTGCTGTCATTTATGCTGCTATTAAAATCAGAACTCACAAATGACTGGGAAAAGCCAGCTTGACTTCACCAGGCTCTAGAAATTTATGCACAAACAGCACCAAAGGTATAAAACCTAAAAATATAGAACAAAAAAAACAACCCCAAAAGAGAATATAAGAGTAATTCAATTGAGGAAGGAAAAGTCCAGAAGCAAACAAGCTGAACCCACTAGGGAACCCACAGGGAAAAGCTGGTACTCGGACCGGATTTTACCCTCTGGGTGTCACCCAGCAACATTCACTTTTCATGCCACACCTTGCGGGGGTCATTGCTGAGGTTATTAGACACAATGTGCCATCGGGCTGGACACTCTTCCAATCTAACCTTTCAGGCTTGGCTAGAGGTCGCCCTGGCTGATACAGGAAAGCTTCCCTGGCACGCAGCTGCCAAGTCCTAGCACTCGGCTCAGGACGATGGACACTGCGGCACAACTCCCAGGGAACCGAAAGGCCTCGAGCGACACTGTCCCTCACCAACATGCAAGCTGTACGCAGGCTTGTGTTATATCATCAGTGTGTACCACACTAAGCTGTGTATTTATCAGAGCTACCATCTGCTGTGTGCTAATGCCTCCAGTCCCTACAGCTGGCATGAGAGCACGCAAGTATGATACCCTGGTACTATGCAACAGCTATGCTCTATTGGACATATCACATGTTCTGTTAGATCACACGGAGCAGAAACATGTACACACATCACATGCCGCTCCTTTACACTGAAGATGCCAACAACCCACCCACTTACTGTGGTGCACCTGTACTGAACAGAAAGTGGACTATAACAATTTACAGAACCTTTTGCAGCCCACGTTATCCCCTCTCTCATTCCACCCAATATCAAGCGTAATAACATGGAGACATGCAGAGGACGTTTTGCGGCCCATGAGCTGAGCTGACCGCAGCATCCCCCTGCACTAAAAATACACAAGCGGCATTAAAGGGTGGCCAGTACCTCCTCCGTTTCTTCCTCCTCCTCACTGGGCAGCCGCTGATAGTCCGGCTTCTCCCCCATGGTGTCCGGAGCCGAGGGGGCATTAGTGAGGCTGCCGTCGGATGAAGCCAGGGCAAGAACCGTGGAAGGGGAATCAGTTCCAGTCACACGAGGGCAAATAACTGAATGCCAGAGAAAGACCGCCTCATCCTGCTCTCCCAGGATTTTCTCCCTCTCCACCTCGACACAGAAACGCAGCTTTCAGCTTAAATTCCAAGCACGCGCCCCGTGCCCTCCCCCACCTCTTTGCCTCTTGAAGGTGTGCCTGCATACGCCAGGCTGCATCAGTGCTCTGAAAAACCTAGCAGGATGCAGCCAAGGACTGGCTAAGAGCAAGCTCTCCCCACTAGCACACATCGGCCATCACAGCAGACTGCAGGCAGAGGGCTTTCTTGGGTAGGAAGATGCTTTTCCAAGCGCAGGATCCTGCTTAAAAAGTGAAATCCATTCAGCGCCCTGCAAAGCAGACTGGCACAATGCTTCCATTTCTTCCAAAGTGAGACGAACCCTCTCCCACCTTATGCCACAAAGAATGTGGTTTTCATTCCTTCCATTTGCCTGCAACGCAACCCACTGCATAAAACAGTCGGGGGGTGGGAGGGGGGGGACAATGGAGCAAGAGTGAGCAAAGAACCCCCCAGTCTTCTGGGATTATTTCCCTGTCCTCTGCAGTCTGGGGGGGGGAGGGGACGGACTGCTCCTTCTTTCTCTTATGAGATGCAGGGAGGCTCTCAACTCCAGTATCCCTGCTGCAGTTCAAGGAGTGTGTTAAATACAGTCCCCCCCCCTCCTTCTGTGGCAGCCTGATCCCGTAGCCTGGCAGGATTGAACGGCTCCCCAGGGTACTCCCCGAAACACTGCCTGCATATTGTTCTCTCTGCATTGGCGAAGGAAGGTCAGGGAGGGAGGGAGGGAGCATAGCACGCAGAGCCAGTGAGAGCATAAGGAGCAGTAGGAGGCCTCCGAGGGCTGGATCAGGAACGCTACACAATCACTGCATGCATTAGCTGAGAAGGCTTTACTAAGCCGGGTCTGCACACCCGAAAAGGAGGGCGAACCTCTTTGCTCATGCACAGACTGGAGAGGGCAGCCAGGCTGCCCCCTCGTGCAAGGGACCCCCCATGATCAGGAAAGGGGAATTAGGAGACTCAAAACCACAAAGGAAGTGGACTGACAACTTCAGATTCAAGTCGGGATTTATGCAGTCAGACCAAAATGGGAACACAGGAAAAAAAACCAAAACCAACCACCCCAACAGCAGCAGATGCTCTATGCCGGTCCCTGCGGCAAGATCAAAGGCAACTTTTCCAAATTGGCTCTCGCTGGACACAGCGCTGGCTCCTATGGGCAACACAGGGTTAGGGCTAGAACTTCATTAGTTCTGACATGACATTAGATTGGACCCTGGGGAGGGGGCAGGTACTGGATTTACGCACACTAAAGGCATTTTTGTCATTCATCTAAATAAGAGGTTGAGGGGGGGCAGATGAGCAGAAACTCTTTTCCCCCTTTTTATTCTGATTTGGATATAATCCTATTATTTCTCTATTTTCATGTTTTATTATTTTGTATGTAAACTGCTATGTCATAAGAGCTGCCATACTGGGACAGACCAAAGGTCCATCAGGTTCACAGTCATTCGCACGTGGGACAAAGCCGCGCTGACATTTGAGCCCAGACAATTGGGTGCAAGACTCCAGCACGCCGCCGGAAAAGCTAATTTTAAAGAGCTCTGACAGGGTGTGTGAGGGGGGAACCCCCCCAGTTTACTTAATAGTGTTCACGCTGCCGTTGGGGAGGGGGGGTTGGAACCCCACATTATAGAGGAAACCTAACTTTTTCCCGATTTTTTAGGAAAAAGTTAAGTTTTCTGTATAATGTCCCCCACACCCCCCCCCAACAGCAGCGTGAACAGTATTAATCCCCCCACACCCCCTTCGGAGCTCTTTAAAATTAACTTTTACAGTGGCGTGCTGGAGTCTTGTGCGCAATTGTCTATGCCGAAATGTTGGCGCGGCTTTGTCTGACACGCTTTTGTCCCATCACCGGTCCATCAAGCTCAGGATCCCAAAGAGTAGCAACATTCCAGAGCTGAGACTGTGATGTCATAATGCCTCATTCCACCATGCCTAAGAGCCAACCTCATCAGTGATGTCACAACTTGGCTCACATGAGAACATAAGAGTTGCACCCCTGTTCTTCTGTGGTTGGCATCACTTCTTATCCAGTCTATGATTTCTCTTTGATCCTCTGCCTTCCAGTTTACTGTTAAGACTAGGGGGCATGCATACTTAAAAGAAACCGGCGAAAATATTTCTTCACACAACGTGTAATTAAACTCTGGAATTCGTTACCGGAAAATATGATGAAATCAATCAACTTAGCAGGGTTTAAAAAAGGTTTGGATAATTTCTTAAAACAGAAGTCCATAGACCATTATTGACATGGCTTGGGGAAATCCATTCCTTATTCCTAGGAGAAGCAGCATAAAATCTGTTTTACTATTTGGGATTTAGCTGGGTACTTGGGACATGGGTTGGCCACTGTTGAAACAGGATACTGGGCCTCATGGATCGTCGGTCTGTCCCAGTAGTGCTATTCTTACGGTCTTATGTGAGCCTAGTATAGGACAATCAAGCCATTGTGACATCACTAGTGAGGTTGGCTCTTAGGCATTGGTGGAATGAGGCATTATGACATCACAATCTCAGCTCTGGAATGTTGCTACTCCTTGGGGATTCCGCATGGAATGTTGCTATTCTTTGGGCTTTGGCCAGATACTAGGGACCTGGATTGGCCACCGTGAGAACGGGCTACTGGGCTTGGTGGACCTTTGGTCTGACCCAGTAAGGCTAGTCTTATGTTCATTATATTCAATTTCCCTGCCTTATACCCAGCCCTCCTTCCCTTCCTCCTTCTGTTCCTGCCCAACTCTGCACCCAGCCTCCGATGCCTACTGCAGGCCTTAAACCCTGGAGGTCCAGCGGTGAGCCGGGACAGGAGATCCTTCCCATGTCCTGTCCCGGCCAACTGTTAATCCGCTTCCAGGACTCCTTCCGAACCTGGGTGGTCTAGCAGAGAAGTGGGGCAGGAGCAGAAATGGCTGCACAAGTTCCCGGGGCAGTCTCGTGAGACCATGAGCCTTTTTTTGGGGCCCAAAAATCTCAGTTTATATTTGAGGTCAAATGGTCTTGATCTGCCTTCATTTTTCTCTGTTAGTCAATATTCTTCCATATTGTCTATTATGTGGTATCATTGTTTTACAGTGCTGTTAAATGTTTAGATTTCCGATAAGGCTTCATGTTAGTCTTATTACTTGGAATCAATTTGCCATCTCCAAGTTTACCTCATTGATTGTATTTTTCCTTATATTTGATTATTTTAGCATTGTTAATAAAATTCTAAGTTTAAATCAAGCTGTACACCAAGGGTGAATCTCTTCATAAATAAATCAATTATTTGGATGGCTTTGTGCTTCACCCATACCTTACCCAGACTCCGCCCATTTGTGTTCCCACCTACAAACTCCGTGAGAATGGAGATATGCATGTATGCAAGCGTGCTAGAGCTCATATCCAGTGTATGCGCACACACAAACATTAGCTTTACTAACATAACATATAATAATATGCCTGTATTCCGCAGCCCCCTCTCAGTTCTGTACGGTTTACAGAGTAAAACTACTGGACATTCACAGTGAATTACAATCTCTTAGTTAAAAAATGTTTTTAACAATTTTCTAAATGCCAGATAGGTGTTGGAATTCATAGAAAATTACCAAGATGTTTATCCCATATTCCGGCCAAAGAATCATTTGTAAACACATCCCTCGATAGATGGAAAGTCAAATCTCCGCGAACCCCGTGTAGGGCGTTTTCTATGAACAAATTCAAAGTGGTCTATGGCTCAAAAGATAAAACCAAAGGACGCAGCCCAAAATGTTTCTACTGGCTGCCTCCTCTTCTTCACGGTTAGAAGGACTAGGGAAGATGTCCAATACAGCGAGGAAATTCCTTGCGTTTTAAGAAAATGGTGAAGATTTGAGATTATCTGATTATCAACTGTCCAGATTACAAGTTCTTCAAAATTGATTTTAGGGTTTTATTGTGAAACTGTTTTAGAATTTAAGGTAAATTCACCAATAATGTGGACTAGATATAAATTATTGTTTGTAGATCTAGTCTTATTGTTCTTTCAAGAAATGTATGATTTAAATGTGATTTTTTTTAATTATTATTATTATTTTAGGGGAGGGGGCTCAAGCTGGGATCACTCAGCTCCATTTTTAATAGAATTACATTGGTTGCCTTTACAGGCCAGTTAGTTTAACCTTGTAACTATCTTTAAGGTTCTTCATTGTGGATCTCTCTTTTCTACGCCCGCTTGGCTGTGTTGGTATATCCCAAAGTGGAAACTGCGTTCGGAAGATCGGCAGCAATTCGCACTTCCCTCGCCCAAAAGGTTTCATTCATTGACGCGGCAGAAAAGAAATATTGTGGGAATGGGTTTCTTTGCTGTTAAGTCTACAACCAGAGCGATTTTCATAGCGACTCAAAAACATTACTTTGGCCGATTTTACGGTTAGGAGATTTTTTCATGAAATACCCTGGTGTATGTATCCTTTCGCTATTGAAACGAGGGAGTTCCTTGTGTAAGTGAATATGTGATGGAAGTAATTAACAGATATTGTCAAAGGTGTTTATTTTTATTGAATTCCGCCTGGGGTTGTTATTATGATTAATTGGACTATATATCTATAATTAAATTAAATCCAATGGGGGAAATGCTTTCTTGTGTGCGTTTGTTTTAATGTCTTCCATAAATCAAATGTCAAGGTGGATTATATCATCCTATATTTTAAAATAAAGTCCAGCTTATGGCTCGTCAAAGTACGTAATTACAAAAACGCCATCTCGTTCCACCCATTGAAAGCTGTGGTAGGTTACACAACCGGTTTTTATCTTCCTACCATAAAACCTGATCTTTAATTTTTTACCTCCAGAGAGAAAGGGATCGCCAACAAAATCAATTTTTAAAAATTATCTGTTTCTAATAAATAATATAAAGGACTCTGAAATCACACACTTGGAAACCACTAATAATACAGAATAAAGTTCATTTTCTATGCATTGAATTCATTCTGATCAATACGTTTGTTTCAGCTAAACGTAAGGCTGCAATGATCTCTACTGTAGTGGTTCCCAACCCTGTCCTGGGGGGACCACCAGCCAGTCCCTAATGAATAAGCATGAGAAAAATCTACATATAATGGAAGTGAGAGGTATGTAAATCTCTCTCATGCATATTCACTAGGGATATCCTGAAAACCCAACTGGCTAGTGGTCCTCCACGGTTGGGAACCACTGTTCTATTGGATCAGCAAATGAATGAACCCTAGGGCAATGATGTATCTGAGTTTCCGTTGATCTCATAATCTGCCAAAGATCCAGCTTTCTCTAGAAGGGACACAGTTAAAGCTGGAATGACTCAGACTGTTATGTGCAAGGAGACCCTTAAACTGGTGGCAAGGACGCAGCAGTGGTGGACAGATACAGGGGCACCATTCACTGCCTTTCAAAAAAAAAAGGAGCTGTATTGTTTCACAGCCTGCTCACTGAACAGCTGGAGCACCCAGGGCTTCCCAGGGAGATGCATGCCATCAACACAACACACACACAGAAACTGTTACTGCCAGCCAAAGCAGACAAAGCACCTCAAAATCTACAATAATTAAACTTAATGTCAGTCAAGAGAGATTGTTCACCCTCTCCAAGGTGGAGAGAACGAGAGGACACTCTCTAAAGTTGAAAGGGGATAGATTCCATACAAACGTAAGGAAGTTCTTCACCCAGAGAGTGGTGGAAAACTGGAACGCTCTTCCGGAGTCTGTCATAGGGGAAAACCCCCTCCAGGGAATCAAGACAAAGTAGATAAAGACAGGTTGTTCACCCTCCCCAAGGTAGAGAGAACAAGAGGGCACTTTCTAAAGCTGAAAGGGATAGATTCCGTACGAACGTAAGGAAGTTCTTCTTCACCCAGAGAGTGGTGGAAAACTGGAACGCTCTTCTGGAGTCTGTCATAGGGGAAAACCCCCTCCAGGGAATCAAGACAAAGTAGATAAAGACAGGTTGTTCACCCTCCCCAAGGTAGAGAGAACGAGAGGGCACTCTCTAAAGTTGAAAGGGATAGATTCCGTACGAACGTAAGAAAGTTCTTCTTCACCCAGAGAGTGGTAGAAAACTGGAACGCTCTTCTGGAGTCTGTCATAGGGGAAAACCCCTCCAGGGATTCAAGACAAAGTTAGACAAGTTCCTGCTGAACAAGGACATACGCTGGTAGGGCTAGTCTCAGTTAGGGCGCTGGTCTTTGACCAAAGGGCCGCCGCGTGAGTGGACTGCTGGGCACGATGGACCACAGGTCTGACCCAGCAGCGGCAAATTTTATGTTCTTATCAATTTACTGAGGGTCATCTAGAGCGTTAGCATTATGAAACTCAGAAATAGTGCTCCAATGTGTGTGTAGCAGTGTAGAGGAACACAGAAGAGAAAGCCACTGTTCAGAAGAGCTTACAAACAAGACAATTAAATGTTTACAGAGAACCAGGGTAAAGACTTGCCTCAGGGTTTAGTGAATACAAGGACCAAAGTTTCCAAGTGGGTCAAGACGCAAGAACTGAATCTTTGCTTCAGAAACAATCCGTGTAAGAAAGCAAGGACATGGGGTAGGTGAGCCTTCCAGTGCAATCATAACCCTCTCAAACTAAAGGCTAGATATCCTAAAATGTGCTACCTTGAAAGCACATGTGAATACATAGGGCCAGATTCTTCAAATCGGCAGCCGCCTACAAAAACTGCATGTCAATCACAATTAGGCGCTCTTTAAAGAACCACAGCTGACGGAACTTAGCAGAAACTGAGGTGTCTGCAATGTAGGCCAGGGTCTTTAGTGAATCCCGCCTAACGGTGCCTAAGTATGAGCCTCTGCAACCGGCATCACTGGACCTCGCTGTGACGACCATGTTCCTAGTAGCGATCGTCTCAGCAAGAAGAGTCTTGGAGTTATCCTTTCTCAGAATCACAGAAGCAGGAGTCAACAAACGCACGGTTCCTTCCTTTCTGCCAAAGGTTGTTTCAGCCTTCCATGTCAATTTTATTTATTTAATATTTATATATCACTTATGGTCTACGTGGTTTACATTCAGGTACTCAAGCAATGGGGGGTGGGGATTAAATGATTTGCCCAGAGTCACAGGGAGCAGCATGGGATTTGAACGCACAACCTCAGGGTGCGAGGCTGTAGTTCTAACCACTGCACCACATACTCCCACCAGGAAGTTCATATACCTGCGTTCTAGCCTACGGGTTTGAAGACTAGAGGACTCTTGACATTACAGGGAAATACTTTTAAAACCAATAGGAGGAAATATTTTTTCACTTGGAGAATAGTTAAGCTCTGGAACGCGTTGCCAGAGGTTGTGGTAAGAGCGGATAGCGTAGCTGGTTTTAATGAAGTTCCTGGAGGAAAAGTCCATAATCTGCTTTTAAGGCCGACATGGGGGAAGCCATTGCTTGCCCTGGATCAGAAGCATGGAGTGTTGCTTCTAATTGATTTTTTGCCAGGTACTTGTGACCTGGATTGGCCACCGTGAAGATGGGATACTGGGCTAGATGGACCATTGTCTGACCCAGTGAGGCTAATCTTAAGTTCTTAGATCCTCCCCTAACCACACCCACTTCAGTGTAAGGTGCCAATAGGCGTCCTACTTTAGCCACGGTTTCAGCACCTACTTTTTTAACGAGTTTTAAATGACGTGGTCAATTATCACGCCAATTAAAACAATTAAGTTAGGCAGCAGTAGGGCCCCTATTAACGCATACTACAGTGCGGTGGCGCCTTTAACTGCATCCTGTCCTAACAGAAACAGCTTATCCGGATGATCCTCTTTATCCATGGAAGGCCATCCCTTCTCGAAGCATAAATACCCGGATTTTAAAACAAAACCTCAAAATCCTCAGAAAGATGCACATTTAAATAAATGATTCTATAAGTCATACCTCGCAGGAAGAAATACCCCCTAAGTCTATAATGTTGCGCGCTGAGAGCAAAGGAATACCGCCAATTACATGCATAATTTAATTGTTAAATCAGGTGCTAATTGAAGTTATCTGGTAGCAACTGGCACAATTTTGTACGTAGGCACGCAACTGCACTGATTTGAGATTCTCTAAACCAGTGTATCGCAAACCGTAGCGTGCCACGAACAGATCCTGGGTTCGTCGCCAGCGATTCACGAATAGATGACGTGTACGCAAGTCTGTCGCTGCCTGCGCCTCTCCTCCCCTCTGTCCTCCCGGCGCAGCTCTGTAAATGTTTGCCAACACGAGAGCCTCCGAGCATGCGCAGATATCAACGTCATGACTAAACTTAAACTAAAGCTTAAGTTTATAAACCGGGGCATCTCGACTCGGTTAACGCTCATGAACTAAAATAGCAATAATCTCAAATAACATTAGAAAAAGGAGTAGAAGAGAAATAAAGCCCAAAACTTAGGGGTCGATTTACCACACGCTAAATTCTAGAATGCTGCCAGAGTAAGATTTCGGCTTCAGGGTCTCTCTTTTAAATTTTGAAGTTTTTAGTTCTATTTGGTATTATTTTCTTCCTTTCATCTACCTTATTCATAGTTTTACAGGGTTCTGTACTTTTTCCTTTTAATTTTCACTCGGGCAAGTCAGAAAACATCTTAGATAGGAGGAGTTTGACACGTATAGAATCACAGCGTAACAGTCGAGTAACCTAAAGGCCTGGGACGGTTCATTTTCAGCAGAGGCCCTTCCTACCTGCGTGTGGCGACTGGAGATCGCTGCGGTGAGACCGTTGCTGGAGGCGGGACCAGTGGAGGGATGGTCGATCGCTGCTAGTTGTTGCCTAGGAGGGGCTGGTGGTGTCTCCGGATCCGTGGAGTGGGGCTGTGCCGTGGACTCCTCCTCCCGGTTATCCAATGGAGGCAGAGTGCTGCATTCTTCGGGAGCTGCCCATGAGCATCCCGCCGCCCACCGAGAGCAGTGCGTCCCGTCACTGGATTGTTCTATCTCTGTGCATCTTCTGCCTGGAAATGATGAGTCGAGGCTGTAGCAGCTGCAAAACCCAAGCTGATATCTGTCCCGTCTGGACTTTTGCTGTTGGGATTATTTAAAATATGCTGAAGCAACAGAACTGCTTCAGGAAATTGGACTTCTGTCAGACTTTTTTTTTCCCCGTTCATGAATTATTTTAAATTTTATTCCATTGTTTTTACCCCTATTCTTTTTATTTTATAACTGAATTCTAACAACAGTTTCTGTACCGCAGGACCGTGAAGTTCTATGCGGTTTATAATGATTAAAAGATGCTACAAATTGAGTAGAATTAACAAAGTTAAAAGCTAGTGATTAACAGCTCTAGAGATCAGTTATTGTGGAATAAGATTGTCAAGTCAGTTCCCTAAATACTTCAGGATTCAGGAACAGATGTGTTTTTAGGTGTCTCCTGAATTCCCCATAAGTAGTAGGCATAAGTTGTTCCAGGTCTTTACCTCATAATGCTGCCTGATGTGAGAAAAGATGTTGATGATGTTTTTTTAAATTTACATCCTTTAACCGGTGGAGAAACAGAATTCGAGTGTGAGCTTCTCTTATGTCTGTTGGTTGAGAAAGAGAAAAGGTCAGTTATATATTTAGGGGCTAATCCGAATAGTATCTTATAGCAAAAACATCCAAATTTGAACTTCACTCGTGCTTCCATCGGCAGCCAATGCAGAAGTCGGTAGGAAGGCGTTACATGACCAAACTTCTTCAACCCCAAAATTAGCCTGACCGCCGCATTTTGAACCAGTTGTAATCGCCACGAGTTCTTCTGGGAAATTGCCAAATAGGCGATATTACAGCAATCAAGTTGACTCAGTAGAAGGGATGGTACCAAAATTCTGAATGATGAAGCATCAAAATACGCTTTAATGGACCGAAGCTTCCAGAGAGTGAAAAAGCCCTTTTTAACCAAGGAGTCCACCTGCTCTTTCACGGTTAGGTTCTGGTCCAATGTTACACCCAATACCTTCATAGCAGATTGAATAGGATAACTGAGTTTATTGATGCACCGTGATGATTTAGTGTCAAGCGGGTGTGATGAAGCTATGAAGAATTTTGCTTTTTCTGAATTCACTCATCCACTGGGGTGTTGCATAAGTATAGACAGCTCACCAGGTCGTGCAGGTGCAAGGCCGGAGGGTTAGGACATTGATGGGAAGATAGGACTTCGATGAGAAACCTAGGGGGCAAGGGGGCCCCTTCTGATGATTAAGGCAGGTCATGACCTGTTGGGCCGCCGTGGGGGCGGACTGCTGGGCGGGATGGACCTCTGGTCTGACCCGGCAGAGGCACTACTTATGTTCTTATGTTCTTATGTTCTTATTGCTCCATCAAATTTAGTGCTTCTGTTGCCTTAGGGGTAACTTCCGAGAGAGAGGTGGCGAATGGGATAATGATCGTAAAGTCATCTGCATAACTAAATAATTTTATCCCCAGCTGGGAAAGTTGCACCTAATGAAGACATGTAAACATTCTATTGTCTAACGGTTCCTCCCTTTTATTCCTTTTTACAGATTCCTTTAATTCATTTCGAGATCATTTCCATAGATGGTGCTCCTTTCTATGAAATATTCGACATGCTTCTCTCCTCTCCATAGTCCTCCCTACCCTCTTCCAACCCCTTCCTCGGTAATGTCGCCTAGAGCTTGTATCGGTATGTACAACGCACAAATGGAATAAATAAATAAATAAAATATATGCTAAGGCGCACATTATATTAAATCAGTAGCGCACCTTAGTAGAAGGACCCCATTGAAATGACAGTGAGGGAAATTAAAAGGAGCGGGTTGTAGATACTTAGAAAATAGTGTTCTACGGAATAATTGAAAAGAATTTAAATCTCTTATCATAAATGGAATTGCATTCCAAATCTCCGTTAGTTTGAACATAAAGGAATTCGCGCCTGCGTGCGATGTCATCACATCGATGTCTGCACATGCTCAGAGGCCCTCTAGATGCGGCCCCAATTTCAGGGAAGACGAGATGACGCTTTGTGAGGGGGACTGGGCTGGGAGTGGAATGGGGGGGGATCTGGGCAGTACAGGGTGGGGGGCCAGGTGTCCAAAATTCAGTGCCACGAAAAACATTTGCAAGAGCTAGAAAAAAAAAAAAGTTTGCAAGACACTGCTCTAACCCTAGCACAAAGGAACATATTCTCTAAATCAGTGGTTCCCAAACCTGTCCTGGGGGACCCCCCAGCCAGTCAGGTTTTCAAGATATCCATAATGAATATGCATGAGAGAGATTTGCATACCTGTCACTTCCATTATATGCAAATCTCTCTCATGCATATTCATTAGGGATATCTTGAAAACCTGACTGGCTGGGGGTCCCCCAGGACAGATTTGGGAACCACTGCTCTAAATGATGCCGTTACTGGCAGTCGCCTTCAAAACAGTGTCAATCACGCAACGGCGCCATTCGGAGAATCGTGGCTATGTAAATGGTAGGCGCCAGAGTTTTCAAGGCCTACATTTCCGGCGCTTATCTTTCACGAGAAGTGCGTCTCAGGAGTTTTCATTGGTTTTTAATTGGCGCAGTCAATTATTGCGCTGATTGAACCAATTAAAACAAGTTAGGCGGTGGTAGAGTACCTACCGCTGACCAATTACTGGCGCTGTTTATAGAATTTGGGCCAAAATGTCCTCAGTGCACCACTGCTAGGGAGTGCGGACAGGGAAGGGCATGGGCGCTCAGGAGCGGGCCTAGCAATTCTGCGTTAAGGTTATAGAATACTGTTAATTATGCACAGTCATTTACATCATCCTTTGAGCTAAGCCAAGTGCTCGCATCTAAAGTCTGGCGTGTAACACGGCAATTACGCATTACAGAATTTGCACTTAGAGGAACTTTTCAGAATTACCCCTATAGTGCTTCCTCGCATCCAGTATTGCAACAATGAACACCCCCTCCCCTATGGGTACCAAACCTGGCTTAGGAGAGCGAAGCTATACTGAACAAGGCAAAACAGTTCAGAGGATTTGGCAAACAGGTCGCGCCAGTCCTTCCACTGGACCTATGAGTAACCTCAGGCAAGTCATTCTACCTACATGTGACTCAGTTTTCTCAGCTGCACGTGGGGGTGGGAAGAGTAATAAGAAAGCCAGTTTGTAAGGCCACTTCCGCTACGACATCACAAATATTCTGCATTGACTGGGTAAGTCACATTGAAAACAAATTGGTGCACTTAAAACCAACAATAGCAACAAAAAACCGTGGGCAGGAATATTTCAGGTTAAGCGAGTTTCTGGGACTATTAAAATGTCTCCTAGTTAAACCCAAACCTGGAGTCAGGCTGAAAGCTCAGCAAGAAGAGCTGCAAGCAAAGTGCCGAGAGGGCTTCATTTGATGCATAAAGCCAGGTTTTACATACCTGATCTAATCTAATCTGGATTTCTCCAGTTCAGGCCTATTTGGGGAATTACAGCTGCATTCTCTGAATTTGTAGAGTTACACATGAAGGCGATTTCTCGTACAGGTTCAAGCCAATTTACAGCTAAGAGGCCCAAATGGTTGGGGTTACCAGAAGTCCAGATTTCTCCGGATATCTCCTTCTTTTGAGGACGTCCGGACAGCTTTTCAAAAGCCGGCACTTTGTCCAGGTTTTGAAAAGCCTCCTCAAATCATGTTAGGCATGCGTGGATTTCCTCCTTGCTAGACAAGAGCAAGTAGCGGGAGACAGGGCTAGGGTGGGACTGGGGGGCGGGTCTAGGGGTCCAGATTTTCCAATTGGAAAATCTGGCAACCCTACATGTGGTCATATGGGATATTATGGTTTCAAGAATTCCAAAGAGATATCAAGTACAGGTTCACAGATGATTTACAGGTCTTTACAGAAGGGAAAATTTTTTTAAAAAGAAACTGAAGCATTAAAATGTTTGTAAGAAAAAGTATTTGGTTTGAATAAAGGTTTGTAAAGTCAGTGAGTCACATACTCAGGGGTGCCCCATCCGAAAAACATGAGACCACCACTCCAGAACCACTGGCTCAATCTTGCCAATTTTAAACTCAAACCAGCCAATATTCAGCGCTATTTAACTAGACAGAAATAATGATTAATCGATTAAATGCAAAATATTCAGTGGAGGGAATTCTATAAACTATAGCAAAACTTGGCCACTGAAAAACTTCAGAGCAAAGCACTATCCTCTAAAGCAGGGGTCTCAAAGTCCCTCCTTGAGGGCCGCAATCCAGTCGGGTTTTCAGGATTTCCCCAATGAATATGCATGAGATCTATGTGCATGCACTGCTTTCAATGTATATTCATTGGGGAAATCTTGAAAACCCGACTGGAATACGGCTCTCGCGGACCGGAGTTCCCTATCCCTGATTTATGAGCTAATCAATTGCCATCATTCTAGGACAGGGGTGGGCAACTCCAATCCTCAAGGGCCGCAATCCAGTCGGGTTTTCAGGATTTCCCCAATGAATATGCATGAGATCTATGTGCATGCACTGCTTTCAATGCATATTCATTGGGGAAATCCTGAAAACCCGACTGGATTGCGGCCCTCAAGGAGGGACTTTGAGATCCCTGCTCTAAGGTATAGGTATGCACTTCATACAGAATAGCGTTTAGCGTTTAGCGTGGATCGCAAACCCAACTTACACCTGGTACAAATGTCAGTACCGAGTTAGGCATGGTAAGGCAGTATTTTGTAATTCTGCATGCAACTTTTCAGAACACCCTGACACGCTCCTGGCCACACCCCCTTTTCAGACACACGCTAAGAATTAGGCGCCGAGTCTTACAGAATAGCATGTGTACAACCGGTTGTGCCCACAAATTCTAACAGAAGCCAATTAAATACAATAATCGGCTATTAGTTAAGAAGGCCTTGTAATCAATTAAGTTGCATGCACAACCCTATATACACTGCGGGGGAAAAAAAAGCGTGCAAGACAAAATACAAACGCAACATGAGAGCCGACATAATCACAAAGTATGTCATTTTATAAAGACACCCGTCTGTTATTCTAAATAGGTGTATTCTTATCCTCTTGACATTGTCCTCGCCTTACACTGCCTTGGGTGTATTTTTTCAAAAAAGGGAGCAACTCATAAATTCAAATCAATCAATCGGTAACCTGTTATAAAGTTATCCTCATAAAGTTGTACCAACTCTCAAAGAATCCTTTTGGCATTGCAAAAGTTTTGCAGACACAAGTCAGAGAACCCAAGTCATGTCGAGAACTTGGGTTTTAGCATCCTCTTACATAGAAACATGATGGCAGATAAAGGCCAAATGGCCCATCCAGTCTGCCCATCTACAGTAACCATTATCTCTTGCTCTCTCCGAGAGATCCCACCTGCCTATCCCAGGCCCTTTTGAATTCAGATATAGTCTCTGTCTCCACCACCTTTTCTGAGAAACTGTTCCATGCATCTACCATCCTTTCTGTTAAAATGTATTTCCTTAGATTACTCCAGAGCTTATCACCTCTTAACTTCATCCTATGCCCTCTCATTCTAGAGCTTCCTTTCAAATGAAGGAGATTCGACTCATGTGCATTTACGCCACATAGGTATTTAAATGTCTCTATCGTATCTCCCCTCTCCCGCCTTTCCTCCAACGTATACAGATGCAACATTTTTTAGAATTGGCCATGCTCTTCACAATAGCAGATTTGTTGTCTCATTGGTGCAAACACTTTCCTCTTTCGCTCTTATTCCTAGGTCACCATTCTTTGTGCCAATATCTTAGTTCTTGACCTTCCACATTTATTCCTGGAACAAACAGTGAGTGCAAATCCCACCTTAAACCCTCTGTTCAGCTGCACACTCACAGAGATACGCCTCACGAAGTTCACATGTTGGATCCAATTCGATTGAAAATGGGAAAAGAGCAGCAAACGCAAAGGAAAACATCCTCTGAACACCTTCATTTCCTCAGGAATGAAAAATTCAGGGATTCTGTTCTAAATGGAGTACTGCGGCTGCCAAGTAGTCAAAAGCCACTAGACAGAGCCTAGACCTTTCCATTGGACTCACTGAATATTTCTGTGACTGGTTTTTGAAAGCCCATGCTTCTTTTATTTGGTCAGACTAGAACTCCGTTGATTCTGAACTGATCTAATGAAGAAAGGAAGGTTCATTCAATAAGAAAGAATTGTTAGCTGCATTGACTTATAAGAACATAAGAACATAAGAACATAAGCAATGCCTCTGCTGGGTCAGACCTGAGGTCCATCGTGCCCAGCAGTCCGCTCACGCGGCGGCCCAACAGGTCCAGGACCTGTGCAGAAATCCTCTATTTATACCCCTCTATCCTCTTTTCCAGCAGGAAACCGTCCAATCCTTTCTTAAATCCCAGTACCGTACTCTGCCCTATTACATTCTCTGGAAGCGCATTCCAGGTGTCCACCACACGTTGGGTAAAGAAGAACTTCCTAGCATTCGTTTTGAATCTGTCCCCTTTCAACTTCTCCGAATGCCCTCTTGTTCTTTTATTTTTTGAAAGTGTGAAGAATCTGTCCCTCTCTACTCTCTCTATGCCCTTCATGATCTTGTAAGTCTCTATCATATCCCCTCTAAGTCTCCTCTTCTCCAGGGAAAAGAGACCCAGTTTCTCCAATCTCTCAGCATATGGAAGGTTTTCCATCCCTTTTATCAGACGTGTCGCTCTCCTCTGAACCCTCTCGAGTATCGCCATATCCTTCTTAAGGTACGGCGACCAATATTGGACGCAGTATTCCAGATGCGGGCGCACCATCGCCCGATACAACGGCAGAATAACTTCTCTCGTCCTGGTTGTAATACCCTTCTTGATTATACCCAGCATTCTATTCGCTCTCTTATGTTTGAGTCCTAATGACTTGATAACCATATCAAGTTTTCAGGGCAAAATACAGAGTAGATTGACGGGCCTTTCTTCTGTGCAGTTCAAATTCGATGTTGTTGCATCAAAAACGATCCTTCACCTCCAACACTGCCCATGTGTTGCTGCCCAGATGGGTGGTACATTGTAAGTCAGGCATTACCTGTTAACTTAATTGTTAATTTTGAGAGTTCGGTTGAAATAAAGTTAGATTTTCCTAACATGGAGACTTCAAAGAGCAGAATGCTAACATTCAAAAACCAAGGAATAGAGCCCAGACTGGAGTCTCAGAATGATTTGCACTTGCTAGTGTTCCAACAGGTAACCTTATAAGGATTAAATGATGTGGACAATCTCTCGATAATCACTGCTAACTGGCTGTTAGTGATAAAACGAGCTCTCTCTTACAGCTGATTGGTCGTCACTGTCAGAACGAGCTCTCTGATACGCACAGCTGATTGGCCATCACTGTCAGAACCAACTCTTTCAGTCACACAGCTGATTGGCAGACACAAATGTTTCATTCATTGTACGTTGAGAGTGTTAAAAGCAGTCTGGGGACAAACCCATTCAGAATACCCAAAGTACAGCAAAGAGAAATCAATTTATCCAGAGGACAGGACCTCAATCCCCAGCAAAGATCCATTTCATGTTTAGCTCTATTGAGCAGGGATTGCCTCTTACATGTCTAACGAAGCAGCACTATAGCAATGATAAATGAGAAGGAGCAGTTGTAGTAAAAATTAATTTAAGAGGAAAAAGAGATATATATTTACCTTGCTGAACCGAATAAATTCCCTCATCTCCGGCATGGTTCTCTGCCCAGGGAATGAGAAGAGAGTGCTGGAAAGGAATTCTCCATCAACCCAAACCTACTCAACAAGTCACATGGGTGTGAGGTCACCATCCCTGGAATCTGTGGTAGATTATTATTTCACTCTTTGACTCTAAGAAAGAGTCACATGGACTGCACAGGCAAGTAGATTTATGACTCAGCCCTCGCAGACAACTCCTACACCCCCTTGCAAAACATGAAGGAGCAACATCCATAATAAGCACACACCGCGGTGGGTGGACTGGTTCTCGCCATGCTTCTGAAGGCCAAAACTCCCCAGGCTGTTGCAGCAAGCCACTGTTTGGCAGGAGACTCATGACTGCACCACTCGACCCTGCCACAAAGTCACTGCCACCTCACAGGAAGCAGCTGGCAGTCACTTCACATCCCTCCTGCAACCCATAACAATGTCTGCAACTCTTTTCACAACGCCATTACTTCCTGCCAGTGAAAACCTCTTTGTAGTGGACAATATGCTCCCCTACAACTCACGTGCTGTCTGCTCCCCACTGTGAGCGAATACATCACACGACATCTCATCATTGAAGCCTCATAACAGCCACAAGATACTTCACAGAAAACTGCAAATATTTCTTCCTGTCATATGGCGTCGTGACCTTGATTTTCCTCCCCTGGGTCTCTCCAATTTCTCTCCTCTTTTTAGGTGGCTTCCAGTGACTCCACTTTTATTACCCCACCCTCTTTCTCTTTGATGGGAATCATGGGACCACCATTTCCTCTCTACCACATGTACTCCTTTGTCACATCATCTCTCACTCATTTTCCACACCCATATTCACTGCCATCACCCCCTTTTCCAGACCGTCCCCCTTTATAACTTCTGTATCTCTTTCCAGTGGCTGCTTTCTCTATCACATATTATTTTTTGTCTCTCCTCTATCCCATCTTCCAATGTCCTCTTCCCCTCCAATCTGTCCCCCCTCCATCTTATTCCTGCCTGCGGCTGGCCTTCCTGCTTATGAAAAGGGTTGTGGATATGCGGAAAAGCCTGCTGGCCAAGGTGACAGGGTCAAAGTCAGTGTCAAAATTCAAGAAAGCATAGAAGGAGTACTGAGGATGTCTGAGGGAGAGGAAGGGGCCAAAGGCTAGGCAGATGCTTCGGATGGATAAACTGAATAGCAGACCATCCGATATTTAGATCACGGAGCTAGATTTACGCATATTATTCTTCCAGTTCTTACAGATGTTTAATTCCACAAGTTTAGCACCGCGGTATCACAGAGGCAAAAGTGCAACCAAGCCTGAAAGGCCTGGAGCAGACTGTGGGTGCAGTGAACATGACATAAAGGTTGTCCTACTGGATCAAACCAAAGGTCCGGCTAGCCAAGTTTCTTGTTTCCAACAATGGCCAGTCCAGGTCAGAAGTACCTGGCAGAGTCCCTACAATTAACAAAATTCCATGATACTTACCCTCCAGGGATAAACAGTAACTTTCCACAGGTCTGCCTTAAGAACAGTTTATGGACTTTTCCTCCAAGAATTTTGTCCAAACCTTTTTTTAAACTCAGCTGCACTAACTGCTTTTACCATATCCTCCAGGAACAAGGTCCAGAACATAGTATTTTCTCCTATATGTTTAAAATGTCCTACTATGTAACTTCATGGAGTGTCTCCTAGTCTTTATACTTTTTGAAAGAATAAACAATCAATCATAGTAACAGTAATCTAGTCTGCCAAATAAAGTGGCCAGAGTTGAATCTGGCCCTCTGCACAGGTTCCATTTCGTCATGATTAAATGCTGGTATACTTTATCTCCATCTCTTCCTGCCAATTTTGGAGCACGAACTGTAGAAGTCTGTCTAGCACCAGTCTGACTTCTCAACTACTAGAGATACCATCAAAGCCCTCTCCAACCTTGATCCTGATCCATTTTTTGCCACTTACGGGACCCAGACTATAGACGTCCGGCTGGCTTTGGTCTTACTTCCCAACCTCTGGAGTCGCCGTTAAAACTCACTCCAGTTATGAGGTCCTTTAAGTTTTTCGTTCATTGAATATAGAAACATGATGGCAGATCACGGCCATATGGCCCATCCAGTCTGCCCATCCGCCTATCCCTTTCTTGAATTTAGACACAGTCTCTGTCTCCACCACGAGACAATTCCATGCATTTTCCACCCTTTCTGTAAAAACGTATTTCCTTAGATTCCTCCTCTTAACTTCATCCTCTCATTCCAGAGCTTCCTTTCAACTGAAAGAGACTCAACTCAATGCGCATTTACATTTCCTAGTAGCCATGGCAATGAGCTGCATTTCCCTGCGGTATGTCACTTACTATCACGAAAAGATGACACTAGGTGAAATCAATGCTTGGTTGTAATAATGTTACCCTAGTCTGGATCACAGCAAGGAAAAAAGGGTCTCAGAAACCCGCTCACAACCAACTAATGATTCAAAAGGCTGGAGCCTTATTGGCTGATTATAGAAAAATTAAGATAAGTGTCAATCAATAACTTGAATAACTTTATTCTTCTATACCGCCACAATCGTGCGACTTCTAGGCGGTTCACATCGAAGAGAGCTGGACAATCAGCGAATTACAAAATACAGTTTGTTTAGAATTTCAGAGGGCCCCTTTCAGAAAAACGTAGCGAATGTAGTTGAGCAACAAATTGAATAAGCAAGGTTTAGACTATGAATTCATTCATTATTTCGTTTTTAATGCCAACAAAAAGTGCAATACAATTTATATACAAATAATGATAATCAACCAAGCACTTACAATCAATCAGTATCTATACAAAAGCTACAAATTCCCTCCCCCATCCATCATTACCATCAGGAATAATACCAAAACAAAAAATATACCCCCCCCTCCTGCTCCCGTCCCCCTGGATGTGTGGGTGAAAAACGACGGAAAATAAAGATAAAGGACAACTATAGCAAATCATTTCAAAATTTATAGTAAAAAGGTTTTTTTCAGGGTCTACGATTGAGATCTGTAACCAATAAATCTAGTCTTTTGAATCATTGGTTGGTTTTGAGGGGGTTTCTGAGACCCGAATGTCCCCAGTCTTGCTGATGTTACAGCACTGGGGCGTCACTGCAGAAAGCCGTGCAGGGAGCAGTGCAAGAATGGTAAAGCATGCGGCTTCTACCACAAGATTAGCAAATCAGTGAGGTGCAAATTCGACTGGGGAGGAGTGAACAAGTGACAGTTACATTGGTTGAAATTGAAACGTTCCAAATTGTTGGTGATGGATTGGCACCAAGATGTTTGATGGTTAGTATTGTCCCTTATGTTCCATTACCAAAGCTACATTCTGTTCACCGTGCTGACTTCTATATCCCACCTGTTAAGTGTCTGAGGCTGACGGTGTCCAGAACGAGCATGCTTTCATGCGTGGGCCCTCAAGAATGAATGAGGTTCCCAGCAGAGAAATGGATATCATTTTAAGTTCTGTCAAAATGAAACATGGGAACTAAGGGCTCCTTTTACCAAGCCGTATTAGGATTAACGCGTGGAATAGCGCATTGAGCTGGTGTTAGTTCTAGCCACGTAGCGCGGGTTTAGCGTGCACTAAAAACACTAACGCAGCTTAGCAAAAGAAGCCCTAAGTCTATCATATTTGTCCAAACGCTGGTCGCCGGTCAGTGCATTGTGCATGTATTTGCTGTGACCCGCTTTGAATAAAGCGGGAAACAAATGAATACTCAAACTGAAAACATGCTGAACTTGCACGCTAGCGTGCGTATCCAAAGAAAACGCAAGTGCCGGCACACGTCTGCGCATGAATCGGAATGTTCTCCTGTGCATAAATAATAACCCTGCAAAAATGTCTTGCAAGGTTGATATTATGCATAGAACAATATGCCCAGATATGTGCTAATCCTGTCACTTTCTTTGAACGCACACCCAGTGAAGCAAAAAGTGCAAAACTGGCCTTAAATCCTTTCCGCTAACCCCTCTATGTTGCCAAGGAGCAGGTAGGGAATTTCTCTGTGTGCATTAAAAATCCCCTATTGCAGAGGAATAACTAATGACCTCATTACTATTCATTTTAATATTTGGTGCACCCACGTGTACCGTGGGAGTTAACTGTTATGGCAAACCCTCTCCTTTACTGTGCGACAAGGAAAATGCACACAGAACGCTCGTTAACTAAGGTAGAGCTTTCTGCGTTGGTCCCCGAGTGCAGTTCAGCAGGCCTGCATGTGACCTGGCTGGTACTGCAACGCCGTGAAAGGGATTTTCCTGCAGGAATATGCTGACTGCTCTAATCAGATGCATGTAAAAAAATCCAACAAACTGAATTTTAGCAGTGTGCATATTAACATGTGTCCATTAACATTTTTATTAAACTGTAAGCCTTGAGAAACAGTGACTGTTCATAGCGGAAGTCTGTAAAGCGTTCCACAGCACTGGTGGCACTCCACAAGTACCCATTTACCTGGAAATCCTCTCTTGCATTATCAAGCACTGGGATCCTCTCGCCTTGCTTCTTCCGTGCCGTGTGCTACCCTTCACTCCAGCTCCCAGAAACAGACTATAACAGCACAAAAAGACCACAAGGTCCTTCCCTGTCTGTCCAGTTTCACTTGCAGCTGACCTCTACCTTTTCTCTTTCTTGTCCTCACAACGAAGGCTTTCTTCAGTTCCATCGGTTTTTCTTCCACCTCCTCCCCTGGAAGGCATCCACCACCCTTCCTGTGAAGAAATATTTTCTAAGTTACGACAGAGTTTACCCCCTTGAAGTCTCACGGTCTGACCTCTCCTTCTAGAGTTTCCCTGCCACTCAAAACAGGTCTCTTCTAAAACTGTTTACACCTCTTGAAGTATCTGATTCTGAATGCTTCACGAGCCTAAACATTTCATTCAAAAGGCTTCTTCCTTAGCAATCTCTCAGTTCCTCACGATTCAGTTCAACCTCGTACACTGGGCTGCAGGAAGAACCTGTAAATTTTGTCAGCAGAAAGGGGAAAAAAAATATATCGCAGATCCCCTGCAAGCTGCAATTCCAAGCTCCCTGTGGTGGAACCCATCATGGGAATGAGATTCATCAAAGCTGACCACTGCAGGCTCTTGAAACACAGCTCATCATCACCTATGGATAATTCTTAACTGATCTAGTACTTGGCATCACAGCCTGCAGAGAGTCAAAAAGCAAAAAAACAGAACATAGGAATAGCCATACTAGGTCAGACAATGGTCCATTAAGCCCAGTACCCTGTTTCTAGCAGTGGCCAATCCAGGTCACAAGTACCTGGCAGAAACCCAAACAGTAGCAACAGTGGCTTCTCCCATGACTATAGACTTTTCCTCCAGGAACTTGTCCAAACCCTTTATCTAATCCAAATATGCATGGAGCTCCAGAGCTTAACTATTCATTGAGTGAAAAAAATAGGTCCTCCTATTTATTTGAAGAGCATTTTCCTGTAACTTCAATGAGTGTCCCCTGGTCTTTATACTTTTTGAAAAAGTTTTAAAAAAAATCGATTCACTTTTACCCATTCTACAGCACTCAGGAATTTTTGCACCTCAATCATATCCCCCCCCCCTCCCAACTCAACTATTTCTTTTCCAAGCTGAAGAACCCTAACCTCTTTAGCTTTTCCTCAGCTGAGAAGATTTCTATCCCTTTAATCATTTTGGTCACTCTTCTTTGAACATTTTCTTATTCCGTTGTATCTTTTTTTTGAGATATGGTAACCAGAATTAAAAGCAATACTCGAGGTGAAATTTCAAGTTTATTGCATTTTGATATACCACCGAAATAAATCCTAAGTGGTTTACAGAAAAAAAAACTTTTCTACAAAGGTATCATTAAAAACAGGGGGGGAGGGGAGACATACACTGACGAAAACACAGAACAAAGATGCTGGACACAGAAGGGAAAATGGTAAAGGAGAAGGAAGGGAACAAACCAAAAGGGTGTGAATAATGTGGAAAAGAAGAGAGGCAAAAAGTCTAGTGAGAAAACATTTGAAGGCTGGAAAAGTGCTTCAGGTATTGAAAGCATTTTGGAATAGAAAAGCTTTAAGGCCCGATTTAAACTTAGATACATGGAGCGGCACAATAAAAAAAAAGCCTAAGTCCTTTTGGGGCCTAGGGCACTAGTTGTACAAAGTCGGCAGTGTCTAAAGTCCATTCTCGAAAAATACTTTTTTTTCTTCAAGAATCATCTATTTATACGTTCAGCCATTTGATCGTCCAGACCGCTAGTACTGCATTCTCGTCCAAAAAATCATCAAAGTCCAAAATGCCTGGAATAAGACGTTTTGGACGTGGGAGGGACCAGCAAAGTGATGGACTGGCCACACAGTGGGTACGTTACAGGGCATTGCTGTGAACTTCACCAAAAGGGTGCCACATAAACATCTCACCACAACTCCCTTGCAGGCCATGGTGAGCCCCCCAAAACCTACTATACCCACCTGTCTATCACCTCAATAGCTTTTATGGCTGCAATGAGAAGGCATAGGATGAAGTTAAGCGGTGATGAACTCTGGAGTAATCTAAGGAAATACTTTTTTTACAAAAAGGGTGGTAGATGCGTGGAACAGTTTCCTAGAAGAGGTGGTGGAGGCAGAGACTGTGTCTGAATTCAAAAGGGCCTGGGATAGGCACGTGAGATCTCCTAGAGAGAGGAAGAGATAATGGTTTATCTGCCATCGTGTTTCTGTGACATCACAATGCAGGTGTAAAAAGCCTTAGCCTACAGGAAGAGGAGATGCAAATGTTAAGAGCCTTAGCCAATAGGGAGAGAAGGAGAGAGTGGATGCTGTGGATGGGCCATTTGGTCTTTATCTGCCATCATGTTTCTATAACCATAAAGCTCTATGACCTCACAATGCAGGTGTAAAGAGCCTTAGCCAATAGGAAGAGGAGATGCAAATGTTAAGAGCCTTAGCCAATAGGGAGAGGAGGAGATAGTTGATGCTGCGGATGGTCCATTTGGCCTTTATCTGCCATCAGGTTTCTATGTTTCTAAACCATAAATCTCTATGACTTCACAATGCAGGTGTAAAGAGCCTTAGCCTATAGGAAGAGAAGATGCAAATGTTAAGAGCCTTAGCCAATAGGGAGAGGAGGAGATAGTTGATGCTGCGGATGGTCCATTTGGCCTTTATCTGCCATCAGGTTTCTATGTTTCTAAACCATAAATCTCTATGACCTCACAATGCAGGTGTAAAGAGCCTTAGCCTATAGGAAGAGGAGATGCAAATGTTAAGAGCCTTAGTCAATAGGGAGAGAAGGAGAGAGTGGATGCTGTGGATGGGCCATTTGGTCTTTATCTGCCATCATGTTTCTATAACCATAAAGCTCTATGACCTCACAATGCAGGTGTAAAGAGCCTTAGCCAATAGGAAAAGGAGATGCAAATGTTAAGAGCCTTAGCCAATAGGGAGAGGAGGAGATAGTGGATGCTCTAGATGGGCCATTTGGCCTTTATCTGCCATCATGCTTCTATAACCTTAAAGCTCTATGACCTCACAATGCCGGTGTAAAGAGCCTTAGCCTATAGGAAGAGGAGATGCAAATGTTAAGAGCCTTAGCCAATAGGGAGAGGAGGAGATAGTGGATGCTCTAGATGGGCCATTTGGCCTTTATCTGCCATCATGCTTCTATAACCTTAAAGCTCTATGACCTCACAATGCAGGTGTAAAGAGCCTTAGCCAATAGGAAGAGGAGATGCAAATGTTAAGAGCCTTAGCCAATAGCCTCATAATCCGCAGAGGTTCTTGTGCAGGTCAGAGCTCTAACATAAGACCACCCATACACATGTGGCAGAAAACACATTCCCTTTTGCGCATCAGACACACCGTCACACCAGGCAAGCTGAACAGCAAATGTCAAATTTCCACACGCAAAAAGATGCATAAGATTATGAAGGTGGGAAGTGCATTAGAGAATGACAAAATTTTCCCCGTCCCTGCGGGAACTCATTTTCCCGTCTCATCCCAGCAAGTTCTTTTCTTGTCCCTGCCCCATTCCTGCAAGCTCCGTCCTCATCTGCACAAGCCTCAAACACTAAAATCCTAAGTAGCAACATTCTAGAGCTCAGATTGTGATGTCATAATGCCTCTTTCCACCAATGCCTAAGCTCCATCCTCATCTGCACAAGCCTCAAACACTTGAAAATCCTAAGTAGCAACGTTCTAGAGCTCAGATTGTGATGTCATAATGCCTCTTTCCACCAATGCCTAAGCTCCATCCTCATCTGCACAAGCCTCAAACACTTGAAAATCCTAAGTAGCAACGTTCTAGAGCTCAGATTGTGATGTCATAATGCCTCTTTCCACCAATGCCTAAGCTCCATCCTCATCTGCACAAGCCTCAAACACTTGAAAATCCTAAGTAGCAACATTCTAGAGCTCAGATTGTGATGTCATAATGCCTCATTCCACCAATGCCTAAACTCCGTCCTCATCTGCACAAGCCTCAAATACTAAAATCCTAAGTAGCAACATTCTAGAGCTCAGATTGTGATGTCATAATGCCTCATTCCACCAATGCCTAAACTCCGTCCCCATCCGCACAAGCCTCAAACACTAAAATCCTAAGTAGCAACATTCTAGAGCTCAGATTGTGATGTCATAATGCCTCGTTCCACCAATGCCTGAGCTCCGTCCTCATCTGCACAAGCCTCAAACACTAAAATCCTAAGTAGCAACATTCTAGAGCTCAGATTGTGATGTCATAATGCCTCATTCCATCAATGCCTAAACTCCGTCCCCATCCGCACAAGCCTCAAACACTAAAATCCTAAGTAGCAACATTCTAGAGCTCAGATTGTGATGTCATAATGCCTCGTTCCACCAATGCCTGAGCTCCGTCCTCATCCGCACAAGCCTCGAACACATTAAAATCATAAGTGTTCGAGGCTTGTGTGGTTAAGGCAGATCTTGCAGGAATGGGACAGGGACAGGACAGGGAAATTGAGTTTCTGTGGGGACAGGGACAAATTTGTCCCCTTGTCATTCTCTACAGTGCATCACAGGATCCAAACATCGGCCTACTGTGGCTCCACCAGCAATTCAGCAGGTCAAAGGCTAGCAGATACCCTCCTAACTGAACACATGCTTTGCATTACTTTCCCCCATCTGAAGTGACATTTTTTACACTCCAAGTGAACTGCTCTAATTATCTGCCCCCTCCCCTGTGTCGTTCCAAGCCTGCCACCATGAAACCTACCATAAAACACAGCACTGGAAGACTGCCCACCTCCTTCATTCGTCTCCTCTAAGAATAGCTGTTATGTCAATCCGGAGGCTCTTAAATCGCAAAGTCTCCGAAGAGGCCACTAAGCTTTCACGTCCCAGCATTGCAGGTCTGTTGCAGATCTGGCTGCCTGCAGGATGCATTAATTCAGAGAAATGGCTCAAGGTCTCTCCTTGCACCGGTTCTGGGTCCACCAGCTGTGACCCTGCTCAAGCTCCAGATGCAAACGATAAACCCACTGTGTGGGCGAGAGCAGAGAAACTCCACCAGGTGACCATGAACGGAGAGAGGAAATTAACTACAGGAAACGCTCTGCCGAAGATACCACAACTAAAGTCGATTGAGAAAGAAAACAGCAAAACACAGTTTGAAAGAAGATAACTCAAAAGGGAAGGGTTTTTTTTTTTAAATTAAATACACTGAGATGAAGAGCATTAGAAGGCAGCTGAGATATGCCCAAGAGACAAGGGTGAAACCCTAAAGAGGCCACTTAGCAAAGATTATAGCAGAAAATGCAGCCTTCTCCAAACGAAGACCATGAAAGAACTTCAAACCAGAACTCAGAGGTGCTGATACAAACCCCTTTCAGCCGACAGAGAAAACAAAAAAGCCAGATACAAGATCCCCTCCCCCAGTACTATCCCAACATCAAAAAAAAGGGATTGTCCCTTACATCACAGAGTAAAGAGTCAGGGCAGCCTCCCTGAAGTTCTAGCAACACGCATTAACTTGTAATTTCAGTATCTGTAATTCCAGCTTTGGCAGAGCTGAAGGAAATGCAAACAGGGCATGCGGATCGGTCAGATGGCAATTGGAGGGCATTCTCATTCTCCATTGCTAAACGGCAAGCGAGCATGCAGAAGAGAGCAGTACGCATCGCGCTTTTACGTTCCAGAGGTAAAACCTTGGGATGTGTCCGACTGACAACTTCTGCAGGAACTTGCCCAACTTTGTCTTGAGTCCCTGGAGGGTGTTTTCCTCTATAACAGCCTCCGGAAGAACGTTCCAGCTCTCCACCACTTTCTGGGTGAAGAAGAACTTCCTTACGTTTGTACGGAATCTGTACCCTTTTAACTTCATTCTCCCTACCTTGGAGAGGGTGAACAACCTGTCTTTATCTACTTTGTCTTGAATCCCTGGAGGGTGTTTTCCTCTATGACAGACTACGGAAGAGCATTCCAGTTTTCCACCACTCTCTGGGTGAAGAAGAACTTCCTTATGTTTGTACGGAATCTATCCCCTTTTAACTTCAGAGAGTGTCCTCTCATTCTCCCTACCTTGGAGAGGGTGAACAACCTGTCTTTATCTACTTTGTCTTGAATCCCTGGAGGGTGTTTTCCCCTATAACAGCCTCCAGAAGAACGTTCCAGCTCTCCACCACTTTCTGGGTAAAGAAGAACTTCCTTACGTTTGTACGGAATCTGTCCCCTTTTAACTTCAGAGAGTGTCCTCTCATTCTCCCTACCTTGGAGAGGGTGAACAACCTGTCTTTATCTACTTTGTCTTGAATCCCTGGAGGGTGTTTTCCTCTATAACAGCCTCCGGAAGAACGTTCCAGCTCTCCACCACTTTCTGGGTGAAGAAGAACTTCCTTACGTTTGTACGGAATCTGTCCCCTTTTAACTTCAGAGAGTGTCCTCTCATTCTCCCTACCTTGGAGAGGGTGAACAACCTGTCTTTATCTACTTTGTCTTGAATCCCTGGAGGGTGTTTTCCCCTATAACAGCCTCCAGAAGAACGTTCCAGCTCTCCACCACTTTCTGGGTGAAGAAGAACTTCCTTACGTTTGTACGGAATCTGTCCCCTTTTAACTTCAGAGAGTGTCCTCTCATTCTCCCTACCTTGGAGAGGGTGAACAACCTGTCTTTATCTACTTTGTCTTGAATCCCTGGAGGGTGTTTTCCCCTATAACAGCCTCCGGAAGAGTGTTCCAGTTTTCTACCACTCTCTGGGTGGAGAAGAACTTCCTTACGTTTGTCTGGAATGTAATGTAATTTATTTCTTATATACCGCTACATCCGTTAGGTTCTAAGCGGTTTGAAGAAAATATACATTAAGATTATAAATGAGAAGTAAGAAGGTACTTAAAAAATTCCCTTACTGTCCCGAAGGCTCACAATCTAACTAAAGTACCTGGAAATTAATAAAGAAGAGAAAATAAAGATGGTTGAAAAAAGAAAAATTCTATGTGAACTTATAGGATGGAAATTAAACTGACAGTGAAGAACTGTATGAAAAATACATATGGAATGCAGTTAGAGAGGGTAGGTTACAATCTATTTATGGTATTTGTTTAATTGGAAGGTGTTAAGGTGGGTAATTTGGGGGAAGGTTATCTGAAGGTAGGTGAATCTTCTGGAGGTAAAAGAGGAGGGGTTAAGATATTTGGATGAATTTTTTGAAAAGCAGGGTTTTGATTTCTTTTCTGAATGTTTTGAAGTTGTCTGATATTGTCATAAGATTGGAGATGGAATGGTTGATTTTTGCTGCTTGTGTTGCTAGAAGGTTGTCAAACATTTTCTTGCGTTGTGTGCCTTTGAGTGGGGGGAAGGCGAAAGGGTTCGAGGTTCTTCTGTGTCTTGAGGTGGAGATTTGGTTTAAGCGGTTATTTAGATAGGAGGGGGAATCTATCCCCTTTCAACTTTAGCGACTGCCCTCTCGTTCTCCCTACCTTGGAGAAGGTGAGCAATCTGTCTTTATCTATTAAGTCTATTTCCTTCAGTATTTTGAATGTTTCGATCATGTCCCCTCTCAGTCTCCTCTTTTCAAGGGAGAAGAGGCCCAGTTTCTCCAATCTCTCACTGTACGGCAACTCCTCCAGCCCCTTTACCATTTTAGTCGCTCTTCTCTGGACCCTTTCGAGTAGGGTGCTGAGTGCAGAGCTTGACAAGACAGGGCACTTGAATTAGTAAGCTGCCCGACTTATATTCGAGTCAACCATTTTTCCTCCTTTTGGGGGGAAAAGGGGGTCTCGACTTATATTCGGATCGACTTATATTTTAGTATATACAGTATCTAATGTACCTGACCCACAAGAGGATCAAAGAAACAGACTCTGCCAAGCAGATAATCCAATTTCAGGGCATACAGCAGAGCTTGGTCAGTGAAGCTACCACAGAGTTTACCTGAGGCCCAAAAAACTAACACAAATGTTTCTAGCTTGTCTCCGAGTTTTACCAATGAGTAGCCTGAAAACTCATACTAGGATTTTGAATTCAGACCTTTTAATGGGAAGGCGGCAATGTAAGTCAAGCAGCCTTTCAAATCCCATCACCATCCAATCAGCAGCATCCCGCATAATCTGATGTTTCCCTAAAATGTAACCCTCCGCCAATCAAGCAGTTCCTTAACCCTTTCAGGACCAAGGGACATATTTGTCCCATAACTTTAAAATCCTATAAATTTTGATTGGGATAGTCTACAGTTCTAAATTTGATATGTACGGATTCCATATGATACTGCCTTTATGTAAACAAACTGGTTCCGACATTCATTCATTAGCGTCGTTGCCAGATTGACGAGAAGATTCACTTGCCACACTGTCCATAAGCCAGAAGTTTGATTTAAAAAAAAAAAATAATGATATTTCATAAAAAAAAATCAATTTTTTGGCATCTGCAAGCCCTTTTTACCATAAAAATGTCGTCAAAACCACAAAAATTGGCCTACGATCCTTATGGTCCTGAAAGGGTTAAATATATATATATTACTTTCACCACCTTTCATCCAACAACAAAACCATTTAAAATGTAAAGACAAATAAAACAGAATACAAATTCAAGTAGAATAAAATCAGCACAAACGAGAGACTTAAAATGAAAACCATAGTATATATTATGAACAATACAGATAGCCAAGAACTTGGCTGAACAAAAACGAAGACACGAGACAGATGTTCAGCTCTCGCTTTTTCATCAGACCCACCCAAATCGTCCTAAAAGGTTTAAGTCTCTTTGCTTTATCTATTAAGTAACCGATTGCCGTTTTATAAAAATTTCTTCACAGATTTCACGGGAAATCAAAGGAAAGAGCATGAGACCATCTACAGTCCTAACGATCGAGGCTTGGGAGACCACGCAAAGTGCAGAAACTTGCAAAGTGCTAATCATACCACTGAGACCTGGGCCGTGAATCCAGCGGAACCCCCAAATTTTCAAGGGAGGTTTGTATCGGGGCCACTAGATTTCTCCCTTCGTATTCGCTGTGATAGGAGATTAACAGACCCGCGAATACGGAAAAACCGAATAACTTTCTCATGTGTTATTTGCTGTTTTCTCTTAAAAACCATCGTGAATATAGTGAAACCGCGAATAACATGGTGGGAGACCTGGTCTGTTTCTGAAGGAGAGGCAAAACACGGTGAAGAAAGTGCCGGGAATCAGCGATTTCTCTATGCAAGCTGACGTCATTGGGGGGGGGGGGGAGGGGAGCCAGAAAGCTAAAAAACGCAAATAATCGAAACCGCGAATGCTCAAATCGCAAATACGGAGGGAGAAGTGTACTGGCTCAGCCTTTACTCGAACCCAGTTTAATTCTATAGTGCTAATTATTTTGACTTGACAGGCAAGTGTTACATTTCTCAGTTTCATTCAGATCACACCAATCCAGAATATTTCTGACCTTGCTTCCTATCCCCCACTGCAGCTAACTGAAAGGTGAAAACCCCTTTCCACCCCCCCCCCCCGCCTCCCAGTACCTTAATTTTCTTAAAATTAAAAAAAAAAACACACTGCCAGCACCCGCTAACCTTCGGCCTTGGTCTTGGAGAGCCCAGCGCTCCTGCACCACATTGACAATTTTTTTTAAAACTTATTTTGGATCATCGAGGGTTTCCTCCCCCTCCCCCCAAAGGGTCTACAGTGCTCTTAGCAGTAGAAAGTCACAGGAAGAACTCCAACCCAGGACGCCACGAAGCCCAAGACAGAAGAATCGAGGCTGCTCGAATCGGACTTCAAACACAGGAAAGAAAAACACAGCTGCATCCCATCCCAGGCTGGGAACACACAAAACAGCACTTTATATTCCTTAACTAGTATGTCGAGGTTAGAACGTTAAACCGGATCCATCCTGGGGCATTTCCGAGCTTCACTGCTGAATGCTAAACACGAAGAATGCCAAACATCTCGGGCACAGCACTCCATACCATTTACCAAGGTCTGTGGAGACCGCTGCTCAAGATGGGCTAACCGCACACGCAGTGAAGCTAACACAGAGGCTTTTAACCAATCGGGGCAAAATGTCATACCTCACAGCATGCCCTCTTCTCTCATGCCCATTACGCACCCTCCCACACCCTTTTCTGCCTCCTTCCAGTACTTTTTCTCCACACTACCATTCCCGGACATTCTGCTCCCCAATCTCTATAACCCACTTCCCCCGGTCACTTTCTCCGCATACCCCCATCCTAGACATTCCCTCCCATCACCTCCCTCATACATTTGCAGCCCACTAGTGGCTCAAGGATCTCACGTACGAGGAAAGGCTGAAAACTTTGCGGCTCTACTCACTCGAGGAACGTAGGGAGAGAGGAGACATGATCGAGACGTTTAAGGATATCACCGGCCGTATCGAGATGGAAGAAGAGATTCGCTTTCTCAAAGGACCCTCAGCCACAAGAGGGCATCCGCTCAAACTCAGGGGCGGGAAATTTCATGGCGACACCAGGAAATATTTCTTCACCGAGAGAGTGGTTGATCCTTGGAACGAGCTCCCGGTGCAGGTGATCGAGGCAAACAGCGTGCCAGACTTTAAGAATAAATGGGATGCCCATGTGGGATCCCTTAGAGGGTTAAGCCAAGGGAACCTGTCACCGGGAATGGGATCCCTAGGATAGTAGACTTGGAGGTGGGTCAGTAGAGTGGGCAGACTTGATGGGCTGTAGCCCTTTTCTGCCGTCATCTTCTATGTTTCTATGATGGGTCATTTGGCCTTTATCTGCCATCATGTTTCTATGTTTCTATAATCAGAAAGTTCTATGACATCACAATGCAGGTGTAAAGAGCCTTAGCCTATAGGAAGAGGAGATGCAAATGTTAAGAGCCTTAGCCAATAGGGAGAGGAGGAGAGAGTGGCTGCTGCAGACACCAGAAAGTATTTCTTCACCGAGAGAGTGGTTGATCATTGGAACAAGCTTCCAGTGCAGGTGATGGAGGCAGACAGCGTGCCAGACTTTAAGAATAAATGGGATACCCATGTGGGATCCCTACGAGGGTCAAGATAAGGAAATTGGGTCATTAGGGCATAGACAGGGGGTGGGTAAGCAGAGTGGGCAGACTTGATGGGCTGGAGCCCTTTTCTGCCGTCATCTTCTATGTTTCTATGTTTCTATGATGGGTCATTTGGCCTTTATCTGCCATCATGTTTCTATGTTTCTATAATGAGAAAGTTCTATGACATCACAATGCAGGTGTAAAGAGCCTTAGCCTATAGGAAGAGGAGATGCAAATGTTCAGAGCCTTAGCCAATAGGGAGAGGAGGAGAGAGTGGCTGCTGCAGACACCAGAAAGTATTTCTTCACCGAGAGAGTGGTTGATCCTTGGAACGAGCTCCCGGTGCAGGTGATCGAGGCAAACAGCGTGCAAGAATTTAAGAGCAAATGGGATGTCCATGTGGGATCCCTTAGAGGGTTAAGCCAAGGGAACCTGTCACCAGGAGTGGGATCCCTAGGATAGTAGACTTGGGGGTGGGTCAGTAGAGTGGGCAGACCTGATGGGCTCTGGCCCTTCTCTGCCGTCATCTTCTATGTTTCTTCTCAGAATCCGCCTGCATGATCTCCACTGAATGCCAATGCCACCATCGCAACCCTCTTCCTGACACCATCTTTCAGCTTCTCCCTGTGGTTCTGGGCTGGTCATGCAACAACATCGCATCCTTTTCCTCTAGCGGCTGCACACATATAAGAAAGCAGGAGGCTGGCAATATGGCCCCATGCGTTGCGCTGCTGCTGGCGTGGTGCGTCCCTCTTTACAGCACCTCATTTTTGAGAACTCTCTACCCCTTCCAATAAGTGCCAAGTTGTTCTTTAAGAAATGTAAGGCCCAGCTAAAAACCTGGTTATTTAGGGAAGCTTTTGAACCCGCATACGATATAGAAATAGGGTTGTGCTGCTGCCACCTGCTGCCATCCCCCCTTACCCTACAAGTTCCCTTTTCTGCTTTCTCCCACCCCCCCTAACTAGAGTGTGAATGTAGAAGCCGTTTCCTTTCGGCAACAGATAAATAATCTAGAAAATGTCACCTGAAGTCAATACAAGCTCTCTTTCATCAACATCATTTTGCCAAGATTGTTCAGTCATCTGCATTAGCTCAGTTGGACTATTGTAATTCAGTTTGTTGTAGTATTAGTATTTAAAAGGTAATTTAAAACGTCTCTAACTGAACAGAATACTGCTAGAGAATGACATGGGGACAAATTGGTCCCCGTCCCTGCGAGTTCTAGTCCTGTCCCTGCCTCATTCCTGCAAGCTCCGTCCTCATCTGCCCAAGCCTGAAACCCTTTGAAATCATAAGTGTTGGAGGTTTGTGCATTTAAGGCAGAGCTTGCAGGAATGGGACAGCGGCACAATTCGTGGGGACGGAGGAATTTGAGTTCTTGCAAGGACCCCGTGTCATTCTCTAAATACTGCAGCTCAGCTGATTTTTATGTCTTGAGATCACCACATCGGCTTCTTATTCAGTTAAGTTCAAAAGTGTCTGTCTAGTTTTTTCAATATTTGATGGACAATTAGGTGACCCAGTTGTACCATTGCCTTTAGGTCTGCCACGACAAAGTGGCCGTAGATTTTCTATTTCTTATAAGCCGTCTTTTCTATCGTTTAAAGGTGTTCAATCAAGGAGCCAAGTCTTCCATCTTTACTCTTTACCCATCAAATCTTTCAAAAAAGTTTAAACACGTTCTTATTTATTTTGCTTGGGTTTTTTCTGCTATTTCAGATTAGGGTTAGGGACTAAAGGGCCGACTTATAGTCATTGGCGAGCCCATATGTTACGTCTGTTTCTGATTGGGACATGAAACAAGGTAGAATGTTACTTATTACTTGGGAACAATTTTGGGAAACTTTGACCCCCAACTGCTCACAGTCGTGTTTTATTAGGAAGACCTTAATCTTTTTCTTTTTTTTTTTTTTGCAGTCCTGGGAGGGGAAATGAATAGGGGTAATTAGTTATGTAATTAATATCTAAAATATAATTTAGGTAATTTCTTTAAATCATATTCATCTGAGGGAGGTAGACTGGTAGGGTGGGATTTATGACTGATATTTAAAATGGTTTGAGCCTAATATTTCCAATTCTTCTTGAATTGCTAGTTTTTATTGTGTTGTGTGCGCTGAATAATAATAATTTAAAGTAATAAAATACACACACACACACACATATATATATACTGTGCAAAGTTTTAATGTAAACCACATCGAGCCCTCTTTTGCAGGGATGATACGGTATATAAAACGTAGATTCGTACACCGCTGCGATGTGCAAATTAAGGATAGCGATATAAGAAATCTAAATAAACTATAAACTACTCTTCTTTAAGGCCCTACATGCAGTCAGAGGATGGGGGTTGGGGGAGAGTTGAACTAGAGACGGGGTGCCTTTGCTGAAGCCCCCGAGTATCACAGGAGTTCCACAGGGACCCACCAATTCCATGGAGAAGGCTGAAACCTGGCTTTGAAAACCACAGTAAACCAGGGAATTCCCATCCACTGGAGAAGAAGTCAGGAACCGGGTGAGTGCACGTTACAAAGGGTTATTTTAAAGGCTCTCCAAAAAGTGACAACAAGAAAGACTCACAGCCGTTTCTTCAGGTCCCCGGCATCACACATCTGCTCCTCGTCATCGCAGGCCAAGCCACTTCACCAGCTGCACCTACAAAAGTTAAAAAAAAACAAACAACCACAAAGTTTAGCAAGCTTTCTCAACGCAGCAGGAGGAAGAGGTTGGAATTCCCATCCACCCACTTCTCCTTTGCCTACCGGTCAAAGGAACGCCGGACGCTCTCTAGATGCATCTGCACACACTTATGTGCAAGTGTGGCAAATCGACAAAGAGGTGAGCCCCAGTGAACTACTGCAGTCCAGAGAAGGACTAAAAGCCAGTGGATCCCCCTTGTAATCCCCCCTACCAAGAAATGTTGTAGCTCAGTGACAATGGTCAGCTTTTGCCTCTTTTGTAAACCACATAGAGCCGAAAGGCTTTTACGATATATAAATACAAAGTGTTATGTTATGTTGTGTACTGTGTTATAAAAAGGCACATCACAACCATTCCATGGTGGTACACTTAGAAACTAAAATTTGGATTAGCACTGGACACATTAATGCACTCTTAATGGTCTATAACAAAATTAGTCCTTCCAAGTCTAATATCGTCCTTATCGCCCCCCCCCCCCTGCATCTGAATGATCACCGGCACCAAAATTATAGCTCAACTATGGAGCTCAGAATACAGGCACCAGGAGGCGCTGTTGAACCAGAACCGACCGAGGATCCACAGCTTCTAACAGGTCTGGCTGGCGAGGATGATCCTGTCCGCAGGCACCAAATTATTAGGGGAAGGAAGGAAGAGGGTTTCACTGCCTCCCACTCCCAGCGAGACCCGAGAATTAAGCCAAAATAATGGCCCTGCGATTTCAGCCAAGCAGGAACAGCTGTGCAGGCTGCTGTGGGGGAGGCACATGAATCTACTCCAAGAAACCTTCATTTCGGTCAAACAATTGCATCGTGACTTCAGCTTTTTTAAAATTTTAGGCCCACATAGAAACTCTTCAGGTTACGTTTGTCTGCAAACTTACTCAACCACCAAGCGGAAACTACATAGAACAGTAGAGTTGGTCCACTGGGTCAGACCAAAGGTCCATCTAGCCCTGATCCAAGCAGCTGGCAGGATCCCAGAATGCAAGAAGAATGAAATTGGTATTCACTGAAAAGGTCTCCACGATCCGAGTAAAAGTAGCTTCGTGATTTCCAGAACTGCACTGAAGGTTTTAACCAGTGTGCAGCCATTAATTCACATGGGCAGAATGTTTGTTCCTTCGTCAGATCCTATGATCTACCTGAAGACCTCTGCCAGAAGCGGATGGAGGAAAAGTCCATAGTCTGCTTGCCCTGGATCGGTAGCATGGAATGTTGCACTCTTTGGGGTTCCGGAATGTTGCTACTCCTTGGGTTTTGACCAGGTTCTAGGGACCTGGATTGGCCACTGTGAGAACGGGCTTCTGGGCTTGATGGATCATTGGTCTGACCCAGTAAGGCTATTCTTATGAGAAAGAGAGTCGGGTCCTAAAAGATCTCACCTCTAAAGATCCACGGGCCGTTTCAACCAGCTCCTACAGTAGAGCTGGAAAACATGGGAAGAGGGGTGGGCTGCTACAATGTGAGTCAAATAAGGTTCCCCCTTCCCCTGTCGTCATTTCCTTAAAGAGCTTGAATGGTGAATAACCAGTAAGAATGTGCCATACCGAGTCAGACCATTAAGCATAGCATCCTATTGCAGTGGTCAATTGAGGCCTGCCAGGATAACAAAACGTACTTAAGAAGGGATGGGATTTGATGTACCACTTTCTGTGGTTACAATCAATGTGGTTTATTTACATCAGCATTTGCCAACTTCTTCAAGCCAAGTCCCCCTAGATCAAAGTATTTTCCACAGAGTACCCCCCCCCCAGCTCCAACCAGCAGAGATTTGATTGATTGATTTAATTAAAACACTTATAATCCATTCTTAAGCAAAGCAGATAGCTCACAATCAGCATACATAATCTTAAATACATACATGTCTACAAGAATCTAGATAGGTCAATGCAGCTGGTGTACAGACCAATGCACGATCTGGTATATTTCCGTCTCATATAAACTGGTCCTTTGACAGGTGGCGTGCCGTTCTTACAAACCGAGTGAAAATGAACATAAGAGAAAAGGACCCTCTCCACAAAAGTTGCCATTACTGACCAATACAATTTCTTCTTTTATCTGGGAAAATGAAACATGAAATCTGATTGGTCACCATGGGCAAGTTCTCTCACCTGGCCTCAGACACTCTGCCCTTCTCTCTCTCAGAGACCTTGTTGATTTTGCTCCAAGGTAGGGAGGACGAGAGGGAACTCTCTGAAGTTAAAAGGGGACAGATTCCGTACAAACATAAGGAAGTTCTTCTTCACCCAGAGAGTGGTGGAAAACTGGAACGCTCTTCCAGAGGCTGTTATAGGGGAAAACACCCTCCAGGGATTCAAGACAAAGTTGGACAAGTTCCTGCTGAACCGGAACGTACGTAGGTAGGGCTGGTCTCGGTTAGGGCCCTGGTCTTTGACCTAGGGGCCACCGTGGGAGCGGACTGCTGGACAGAATGGACCACTGGTCTGACCCAGCAGCGGCAATTCTTATGTTCTGTCTCACAAGACTGGGAGGTACAAGATCAACAGGCCCTTCTCGCACCTCAACATATCTGTGACTCTTTGGTTTCAAGACAAACAGGATGTCATGGATACAGCTAAGGGGAAGGGTTAATCTGCTGGCTGGGTTGGAGGGCAGATGGGAGTTCAGGACAATCAAGCCATTGTGACATCACTGATGAGGTTGGCTCTTATTGGTGGAATGAGGCATTATGACATCACAAGCTCAGCTCTGCTTCCCAAAGACTAAAACTCTTCATACTACTACTAGGAATGATTTCTAGAGCGCTACCAGACAGACACAGCGCTGTTCAGAGCCACAAAGAAGACAGTCCCTGCTCCAAAGAGCTTACCCTCTGTTTAGAAAGAACAGATTCTGGCCATATTGGTGCAGTAAGAAACATATCTGAATACAGACCCGATGCTGATTCACAGATACAAAGCAGAGTGACAGTAAATGATAAATTACATTAACTTTTATATTTCAGCTTACATGCATTTTGTTAATTACGCAAACTTTTGTGTCTCTAAAAGCCGAGCTGCCTGAACACGTTGCTTTAAAGACAGAAGCCACCATGAAGATCACAGATTATAGCAGTGAAAAGAAAACTTTTTATAATATAACTCTCGTTTTATCAGTCTTCTCCCAGCAAAACACGTCAAGGCCTGTAGCTAAGGAGAAAGAGCGAGCCACCATGAAGGTCACGCAATACGCTCCTGTTCGCCTTTTCCCTCACAGCCCAGCATCCGACACGTCTCAACCTGCTTCTCCACAACCTACATTTGCCAGCAGTGTTTTTTTTAATATCCTTTAACAAGAGGGCCTGGAACAGCAGTGCATTCTGGGTATTCCATCTGGGCATCCTGACACCAAAACACAGGAGAGAGAGATGAGTAGTTACAGGCCAAAAATACTCGATTCAGATAACCTGCTTAGCAGCCAGGAGCACAGAGCAAAAGAGAAGGGACTGGATCCAGAGAGGGTGACGGAGCAATAGCTCCGTTAACCTCCGTATGCTTCTCGGCTTCTTTGAGCTGAAACCTGTCCCAGCTCAGCCTTCTGGCTGATTGAGAACCTGAATTTTATTTGATTATTTCTTTAAAATAGTCATTACCCAGAGAATATACAGTTCTAGGTGGGGGTGCAATAAATACACAAAATTGTTTGGCAGGAGTTGGGGGACACTGGAGAGCAAATAGAAAAATGGGCCAGTGGGCAGGGTGGGCCAGGCCGGGCCAGGATTAGGCATAATGTTTTGAATAGACTGAGCTCTCCCCAGCAAAGCAAAGAAACAGAAGCCAGGAAGGAAATCGGCCAGTGGAGGTTTCTGCTTAACCGCCGACTAAATTACCTAGAAAAACAGTTTTTGCACTTGTGCTGACTTAAGGCCCCGAGAGGGTTGGTGGGCTGCGAGCTGAAAAGTTACGCCCCAGGAAATTCAATGATTTTTCATGCACAGATGCCACTAATTGGCTGATCGCTGGCCAACGCAGAAAAAAAGCGATTCTTGGGCTTAAATCTTACATTCGGAGCATCTTCCCTTTTGCCAGTCAGACAATTTCATTCCAAAATATCTACGGCCCTTATTCTCATCATCTGTTGCTCATTACAAATACTTGTGTTATTTATTTATTTATTCATTCAATTTTCCATATCATTCTCCCAGGGGAGCTCAGAATGGTTTATAAGAATCTATTCAGGTTCTCAAGCATTTTCCCCTGTCTGTCCTTTTGGGCTCACAATCTGTCTAATGCACCTCGGGCAATGGAGGGTTTAAGTGACTTGCAAGGAGTAGCGCGGGTTTGAACTCACAACCTCCCCACCTCAAGCTCCCTAGGTGCTGATGCTGTATTGAGCAAATCATAATGACCCACCTCATATCGATGTTTCGTATGTCTATAGAAATGATTAGTAGTAGCCGTAAGTAGAAGGAGCCATTTTTCAGAGAAGATGAAACTCAAGGGATGAGAAAATACTTCATTATTGACATTTCCCAAACGCTTGGGGGGAGGATGATAAGAAAGGGGGCCATAGCTGGTTGGGTCAGTTGGGAGGATATTTGTTTAGGCCACAGGGATGTGTACTCGCTCAAGAACCAAAGAGGTAGACAACCAGCACTGAGCCAACTGGACGAGTCAATCTGCCATCATATACTATGACACTGGCAAAGATAAATCCCAGCTGCCAACTCTTCTACGGTATCAGTCTTTATCCACGTCAGTCTGGTATTTTCCTCATTTTCCCTCTACCACCCTAGACAGGCGACATCCAGTGCCTCACATTCTCTCTGGCCATGAATTGGCAAACAGAGCACATCAACATTGACTTCCGAGGACTCTCGTTTTTCAATAAATACAAACAGAAGGACAGCCTGCGGGTGATAACTTCACTCGACTAACCTTACACATGGGTAAGAGAAGGCAAGAAACTCACAATGCATTCAGGAGGTGAGAGGTGGCCTAGTGGTTGAGTTGCTGCCTCTGAACTCAGAGGTCCTGGGATCGGAATCCCGGAGCTGCTCCTTGTGACCCTGGGCAAGTCACTTAATCCTCCACTTCCCAGCGCTTTGAATGGGTATATTACAATATATTGGTGTCTTCTATCCCGCCAATACCTTTCAGTCCTAGGTGGTTTACAACAAGAAATGAGCCTTGGCATTCCCAGGGAGATTATAAGGTTGATAGCTATAGTATGCGTCGGGATCTGGGAATGGTCAATACGGTTTGGTTAGATCATTTGACAACATTTCTTGAATAGTATGGTTTACAGTTCTTTCCTGAATGTTTTGTAGTTGGGCGTCATGGTCAGCAGATTTGAGAGGTGATGGTCTATTTTTGCTGCTCTGATGGCTAGTAGACGGTCATATATTTTTTTGCTTTGCATGCCTTTGATTGGGGGGTGGGTAAAGTGTGCTTGAGCGCTCCTTGGTCTGGATGTGTTTTTCCAGATTAGGCAGTTGTTCAGATAGCTTGGTCCACAAGTCCCATTCCCTCCCCCCCCTCACACCACATGAAACCTCAGAAGAAACCCAGGATGCTTTACATATTATGATATCTTTTATTGCACCAACAAAAATAATTGTTTACATGTGAATGGTGAGCAGCCTTTTGGACCTTCTTCACATGGGGAGGGGGTACTAAGGTGCATTATTTGCAAAAGGGCAGATGCCAGGTCACCTAGAATTTAGAGTCTGATACAGAAAGGGTGTAGATGCTTGGAACAGTCTCCCAGAAGAGGTGGTGGAAACAGAGACTGTGTTTGAATTCAAAAGGGCCTGGGATAGGCACCTGGGATCTCTCGGAGAGAGAAAGAGATAATGGTTACTGCGGATGGGCAGACTGGATGGGCCATTTGGCCTTTATCTGCCATCATGTTTCTATAACCATAAAGTTCAATGACATCACACTGCAGGTGTAAAGAGCCTTAGCCAATAGGAAGAGGAGATGCAAATGTTAAGAGCTTTAGCCAATAGGAAGAGGAGGAGATAGTGGATGCTGCGGATGGGCCATTTGTCCTTTATCTACCACCATGTTTCATCCCAAGCAGAGGATACTGCTGTAAATCGCCCTGAACATTTATCTCTCTCTTTTCTCTTTTTTTTCCTTTCTCTCTCTCTCTCTTTATTTTCTGTTACTGGCTTCTAAGCCAAAGAGAAATAGTGGTACAGTATAACATACGTTTCCCTATTCCCATTGTGTTTTTTTTTTCCATCAAGGTTATATTTTCTTAACCTTATTTGAATTCTTCCTCTTTCCCTCCTGTGTCTTTTGGGTTTCGTCTTTGTAGTCTGTTTGTACATGTCTCTGTCCTAATTTTTATATTCCCCATTTTTATCATTGTACTATCGCCTCGAATTCAAAATAGGCGAGTAATTAAATTTTAAATAAACAATGAAACTACGGGTGCATACAGGGATGGAAGGCTGCTGCTATGAACCAGGATCACCTACTGTGCAAACACAGACTGGAGGGGAGGTGGAGACATTGAGCATGCAAGCAAAGACCAGGGGGAGATGTTGCTCTGCGGCCAGCTGGACCAGGGAAATTGCTAAGAAAGCTGGAGAGAGGGCAGGCAACAAGTAGAACAAAAATGGACAATGCAGAAAATATATAAAAATGAGAAAAAATAAGGCAAAATGTACATAAAAAGGGAGCAGAAAATAGTCACAGAAACACAACGGCAGATAAAGGCCAAATGGCCCATCTAGTCTGCCCATCCACAGTAATCATTATCTCTTTCTCTCTCCGAGAGATCCCACGTGCCTATCCCAGGCCCTCTTGAATTCAGACACAGTCTCTGGGAGACTATTCCACGCATCTACCACCCTTCCTGTAAAAAAGTATTTCCTCAGACTACTCCGGAGCCCATCACCTCTTAACTTCATCCTATGCTCTCTCATTGCAGAGCTTCCTTTCAAATTAAAGAGACTCGACTGATGCTTATTTACCTTTAGCTCCTAAAAAGTGTTCAGTGATTAGCTAAGCTCTGGAACTCATTGCTGGAGCAAGTTGTAAAATCAGTGTAGCTGAGTTAAAAAAAATTGGACAAATTCTTGGAAGAAAAGTCCTTAAACCATTATTAAAGCAAACCTGAGGGAAGTCACTGCTGATCTGGACTGGCCACGGTTGGAAGCAGGATTCTGGGCTAGATGGACCTCTCATGTCCGCTACTGGTTTAGAAAGCTGACACCCACCATCTCTGCCTGATTCATGAGAGTCTGGACTCCACAAGACAAAAGGAGTTTGCCCAACAAGATGTTCCTTTCATAGGCCACAAAAGTTGGGGGGTTTTCTTATGAGGGAGGTGAAGCTTTGCTTTTTTTCTTTGGCCCTATAGAGATGAAGATTGGTCTCAGCATTTTGGGACTTTTAGCTGTTATGTCTTAGTACGTTCAGGTGATTTCTGCTTTATTTCTCTTTTTACTGTTCTCTCTTTTTCTTTGCAAACAGCCAGAAGCTACTTCAAACCTGCGGAGCAGAACCGTGTCTTTATTTATAGAGTAAACACAAAAGCAGTTACTATCTCGATCCAAAGACCGGCCCAAATTCGCCAAATGGCGCTTTAAACATCCTACCACCACCTAACCTAATTGGTTCAATTGGCACAGAAACTGCCAATTAAAACAACACCCTTGCCTCTGGCCACTGCTTTACGTGTCATTAGACGTGATTCTCCTGAACGGTAGGCGCTCAAAATTATTGTAGGCCTTTAAGAACCTTGCCTACATTTCTGGCACCTACCTTTCACGTAGCAATGATCCTCCGAACTGCGCTGTTACGCGACGGACATGCTATCGGCACAGCTTTTTTGAGCGGCTGCCAATATAAGCGCCTTTTGGAGAGTCTGGCCTTGAGCGTATCAAGGTATTCCAAAAGAATTCAGGTGGCTAAATTTGGTCCTCAGGTTTTGGGAATTTTCGCGAGATCTCTTTGCAGTGCATGTAAATAAGTCTCACGCATATTCCTTATGAAGTCCTGAAAATGTAGCGGGGAAGTAGAGGTGTCAATTTGTAGAAATTCATAAGCAACCCTTCTGTACCATAAAATATCACTTCTCTTCTCTCGGCATCTCTGTGTAATATTTACACCAGTTCCAGGAAAGGGAGCATGTTTTCTGCAGACCCTGTATGGTGTCTTTAACTTACTGTACTAGGGACAGCTACAGATTGCATAAATGCATACTCATCTAGTTCCTGATGGGGGGCCGTCATCATCAAACAGAAAGAACAGGAAAAAACATGAAATTGTGTGGGGGTGGGGTGGGGGGTGTTTGTTGTTATTAATAATGTGCATTCTTCACGACATTGCTCCTGTAATTTAAAGAAAATGCCAAATTTTTTTTTTTATTATTTATATTCCGCCTATCCTACAATTCTATGCGGATTCCAATTTTTTCCGGGACTCAAGCACGAACATTTCCAGGCTGCACACCCCTAGTTCCTGCCTTCAGCACCCTGAGGCTGTGGGTTCAAATCCTTCACTGCTTCTTGTGACCCTGGGCAAGTCACTTAATCCCCTCAGAGTTTGAGCCCACCGGGACAGAGAGGGAAATTTCATTGCATGAGTGATTTTTATTCCGCCATTACCTTGCGGTTCAAGGTGGATTACAGAAGAGGATTTCTGGACATGTCCAGAGGTGTTACAGAGTAGAGCGGGTTGCTTCAGAGGATTGAAATGTTTCATACGGTCTTAGTTAGTCTTCATGGATTTCTTGAATAGCAGGGTTTTTATTTCTTTTCTGAAAGTTTTGTAGTCTGGGGTCGCGATTAGTAGATTGAAGAGTTGGTGGTCTGTGTGGCTAGACGGCCATCGTACAGTTTTTTCCATTTGGCGTCTCTGATTGGAGGGTATGTGAATGGTGTCTGGGTTCTCCTGAGTCTGGTTGTGGTGGTTTGGATTAGGCGGTTGTTCAAGTAGGCTGGGCTGTCACCATTTATGGATTTAAATAGTATTCTTGCTTGAATTGGGAGCCAGTGTGAGTCGCGGTAGGCCTCGGTGATGTGGTGGTGTTTTCTTAGTGAATAGATTAGTCTCAGGGCTGTGTTTTGTACTGTTTGTAGTTGTTTTATCAGGGGAGATAGAGAAAATTACAGTAGTCAAGGAGACCTAGGACGAGGGACTGGACCATTAATCACTTAAGATATAAGTGGTATAGAAGTAATAAAATATAAATTTTAAAAAAGATAAGAATAATAATTCATCATATACATTAGGAAAAAGGGAGGCGTGGAGAGATGGTACAAACTCAGAAACTCACTGGCTCAGGTCGAGGTGAGACGTGTGGCATGTTCTGCAGCTCCGGAATTAGTCCCACTTTATGTCGTTCTTTCTGCCACTTCAGAGGGTCCCAAAGGCATCGTAACACTAGCAAATCAAAAGGCAACATCATTTCTAAGGAATGCACTTCTCCCCATCTAGCCCCACCTCACAATTAGCACAAGACAAAACATCACCACCACTACTGTTCGTTATTTCTTGAGCGCTGACAATGTAAATGCATGCAAATCACTGGTTAAAATATTGTTTCCAATATAAAACCACTGTGCTAAAATCGAACCCGGGTTTTTATTCTTTATTTTTAGGGCTGGATAGCGTAGCTGATTTTAAGAAAGGTTTGGATAATTTCCTAGAGGAAAAGTTCATAGTCTGTTATTGAGAAAGACATGGGGGAAGCCACTGCTTGCCCTGGATCAGTACCATGGAATGTTGCTATTCTTTGGGGATTCCGCATGGAATGTTGCACTCTTTGGGGTTCCGGAATCTTGCTTACTCTGAGAAAATGCAATGTTGCTACTCTTTGGGGATTCCGCATGGAATGTTGCTACTCTGGGGATTCCGTATGGAATGTTGCTGCTCTGGGGATTCCGCATGGAATGTTGCTGCTCTGGGGATTCCGCATGGAATGTTGCTGCTCTGGGGATTCCGCATGGAATGTTGCTGCTCTGGGGATTCCGCATGGAATGTTGCTGCTCTGGGGATTCCGTATGGAATGTTGCTGCTCTGGGGATTCCGGAATCTTGCTACTCTTTGAGATTCCGCATGGAATGTTGCACTCTTTGGGGTTCCGGAATCTTGCTTACTCTGAGAAAATGCAATGTTGCTACTCTTTGGGGATTCCGCATGTATTGTTGCTACTCTGGGGATTCCGCATGGAATGTTGCTGCTCTGGGGATTCCGTATGGAATGTTGCTGCTCTGGGGATTCCGCATGGAATGTTGCTACTCTGGGGATTCCGCATGGAATGTTGCTACTCTTTGGGGATTCTGCATGGAATGTTGCACTCTTTGGGGTTCCGGAATCTTGCTTACTCTGAGATAATGCAATGTTGCTACTCTTTGGGGATTCCGCATGGAATGTTGCTACTCTGGGGATTCGGTATGGAATGTTGCTGCTCTGGGGATTCCGCATGGAATGTTGCTACTCTGGGGATTCCGCATGGAATTTTGCTACTCTGGGGATTCCGCATGGAATTTTGCTACTCCTTGGGTTTTGGACAGGTACTAGGGACCTGGATTGGCCACTGTGAGAACGGGCTGCTGGGCTAGATGGACCATTGGTCTGGCCCAGTAAGGCTCTTATGTTCTTAAAAATGTGGCCAGAAGCAAAAGTGTAATGGTTTACCTCAGATAACCAAAGATCCCTAGTGATCCACGTAAGGCCCTGCCCCCCAACCCCCCCCCCCCCCACCAAATTTTGGAAGACAGGAGCAAAATCCATTCCCTGCTGCCACTGGTGCCATCATCTTCCAAACCACAGCACTAGGAAACTGCCACTTTGGAAGACAGTGGTGTCAGTGTTCAGAGATGGGTTTAATCATTTATTAATAATCTGGAAGCAAAACAAGGGTTTTGGGAGAGAGTCGGTGAATTCCAGAAAGGAGTCCACTTGGTTCACCAGGGACTATTTTTGGGGGTGAGTGGATGGATTCTGGACGTTTGCTGTGGGCCCTCTTGGACCACCAAGGAGTATTTTAGTCGGCAGGTTTTCTTTTTAACATTTCCCTTCCTGTCAGTGTGCGAGTCAATTCCCGCTCACTCGCTAACGGGAAGGGAGAGATTTTCTCCTGATGCAGCAAAGCTCTGCAGATTGCTGATAGCAGTGTGAACTATTTTTGCTGAGAGGGTAGCCATGCCATTAACTGAGTAAAAGGTTTCTTTAACAAGGGCACCGAAACTTAACACTTAGTTCATCGAGGCCTCTGGACTGAAAAGATGAGCAGAAAGTGTCAGGAATCAGCCAGAATGACTTGTGACCTCTGTACTCGCAATGCAATAAACAGCCAGATACGTAAGTGCATCTTTTACATATCCGTCTCATACAAGGACATTTGTTTAAATCCTCAACAACCTAAGGCAGATTTCAGCTGGCAATCTGGAGGAGAAAGCCTCTGTTTTCAGGACTGAAAGGAGGGTGCAGCCTGCCATCCACAAGACACTGATCAGCCCTATAGAAAGTTCAAATGAACTAGAACATCACAAGGCAGGATGAGGATTCCTGCCGCTACCCATCCCAGACTGTCACCTGCCACTGAACTGGACTCAGCAGCCAGTGGGCAACAGGCAAATCAGCTCCATGGCTAAAGGAATAAAATAGAAGCAACGGAGGGAAAGAGACAAGAAGCCCAACAGAAAGGGAGGGGATAGAGGCAGCACTGCACATCTGCCATACAGAATGGGGTGGGGAGGAGAGAGGCAGCACTGCACATCTGCCCCACAGAGGGGAGGGGGTGGAATAGAGGCAGCACTGCACATCTGCCCTACAGAGGGGAGGGGTGGAATAGAGGCAGCACTGCACATCTGCCCTACAGAAGGGGGGGGGAGAATAGAGGCAGCACTGCACATATGCCCTACAGAGGGGAGGGGTGGAATAGAGGCAGCACTGCACATCTGCCCTACAGAAGGGGAGGGGTGGAATAGAGGCAGCATTGCACATCTGCTCTACAGAAGGGGGGGGGAGAATAGAGGAAGCACTGCACATCTGCCCTATGAAGGGAGGGGATGGAACAGAGGCAGCACAGCACATCTGCCCTACAGAAGAGGGGGAGGATAGAAGCAGCATTGCACATCTGCCCTATGTGGGGAGGGGGTGGAATAGAGGCAGCACTGCACATCTGCCCTACAGAGGGGAGGGGGTGGAATAGAGGCAGCACTGCACATCTGCCCTACAGAGGGGAGGGGGTGGAATAGAGGCTGCCAGCGCATGCACCGGGGAGGGAGATTTTCGCTCTCTGCTCACCTGCCGGCTCCCTTCACTTCCGCCGTGTCCCGGTCTCAGCTCAGCGTCGCGAGCTCCCCTCCCCCCGGAGCGCACTACTGCGCATGTGCAGCCGCTGACAGCTTCTTAAAGGCACAGCGGCGGCCTGTGTGCACACGGAGGGGGAGGGGGGTCGAGCGCACGTCTTGCGCGTTCCGATCGCGAGCTCCTCCGGCTGTGGGCGGAGCCTGTGCTTTACTAGGGTGGGGGCAGCAGCGCAAGCCCCGCCCCTTGGACGGACACCGTCCAGCAGGAGGACGGATTGACCCATCCGGATTTTACTGCCAAACCGCCGGATCTGCCAATCCGTCCTCTTGTGTTCTGGATCCAGATGGGAACCCTGTGTGTGTGAGCCCAGCAGCCCAGGCCATGCCAACTGTTGCCTAGGGCTCGAGTCCTGTGATGTCCTCAAAAGGTGGGCGCTAAGCGTGCCCACGTCCCCTACAGAATGGGTGGCATCAGAAGTTAGGCACCTAGATTAGCTTTAATCAGCGCTGATACCTAAAAACACACTTATAACCAATTAAGTAAGCGCCTACCTGCAAGTAGGCATGGTTAGGGGTGCATTTTGGGCATGGTCTCATTTCACCCCCACTTGAACCTCCTGTCTCCTTCCCCAGCAACCCAATGATGTCCCATGCATGTATATGATATCATCGCTTTGATGTTCGTGCATACACAAATGGCCTACAGACAGGGATTTCCAAAACCAGGACAAACTGCCAAGTTTTGTGAATCCCTTCCGGCCCCTGGACAGTCCTTTAAAAAGAGGACATGGCTGGGGTTTCCCGGATGTCTGGTAGGTGCCTACCTTAGGCTGGGCCAAGAAAACCCTGCCCTAAATGGCAGTTCAACTAAGGTTTTAACACCTACCGCTACCTAAGAATGATTCTCACAGGTGCTTGACAACCATGCTCACCAGCACCTAGGCCTTTATAGCACCAGGACCTAAGTGCTCACATAGTCATTTTATAAGGGCGACATTAGTGCATGGCCATTGATACAAAAAAATATCAAATAGGGCATTTTACAGCCACAGTAAAAATGGCTTTTAGCACACAGGAAAGACCCACAAGAGTACACTTATTTCACTTAAAGCAAGCAACTTAATAAAACCACCCCAGTATCAGGTGCACCTTTGACAAGTGGTCACTGCATTGGGTTAATTTCTTTAAATCTTTATCTCTCAGCATTTCAATAGTACCTTCCTGAGGAAGGAGAGAGAGTGATGATATGGTGACAAAATTCAGCACTGTCCCCATCGCCCCGGCTAACTATAGGAAACCATCCCATGTCATTCTTTAGTGTCCATCTCACCCTCAGTCCTTCTACACCAGCATTCTTCAATGCAATGAAGAATGCTGGTGTAGGACTCAGGTTGAGAAGGACGCTAAAAAATGAGACGGGATGGTTTTCAGTCACTGACCCTCAAGCCTTGCATTGAAGAATGCTGGTGTAGAAGGACTGAGGTTGAGATAGACACTAAAGAATGACACGGGTTGGTTTCCTGCCACTGACCCTCAAGCCTTGCATTGAAGGATGCTGGTGTAGAAGGACCGAGGTTGAGGTGGACACTAAAGAATGACACGGGTTGGTTTCCAGCCACTGACCCTCAAGCCTTGCATTGAAGGATGCTGGTGTAGAAGGACCGAGGTTGAGGTGGACACTAAAGAATGGCACGGGATGGTTTCCAGCCACTGACCCTCAAGCCTTGCATTGAAGAATGCTGGTGTAGAAGGACTGAGGTTGAGATGGACACTAAAGAATGACACGGGATGGTTTCCAGCCACTGACCCTCAAGCCTTGCATTGAAGGATGCTGGTGTAGAAGGACTGAGGTTGAGATAGACACTAAAGAATGACACGGGATGGTTTCCAGCCACTGACCCTCAAGCCTTGCATTGAAGGATGCCGGTGTAGAAGGACCGAGGTTGTCATAATGCCTCATCCACCAATGCCTAAGCTCCGTCCTCATCGGCACAAGCCTCAAACACTTTAAAATCCTAAGTGTTCCAAGGTTGGTGTGGGAATTGGGCAGGGGTAGTGTCAGACCTCACACAGATGGGATGAGGAAATCAAGTTCCTGTGGGGATGAGGACAAATTTGTCCCCATGTTATTCTCTAATGCAGTCCTGCCCCCTCCCCCTCAGCTCTTCTGCCTTTTGGGCTACAGCTTAAACACATCTTCCTTTCTGCTCTGAAGACTATCCCTGACAAAACTTTCCACGAGCACTGAGAGTCCTGGAGGGACTCAAGGGAAGTTAAACAAATCACTTTCAGATGCTTCAAACTCTTCTCCATTCTCTCTCCCTCTTCATGACTTGCCACTCAATCCTGCAGCTTCGTGGCTGAAGTGAGCACCTCTCAGCTGCCTGTTCCAGCCATTACACTGATGCATTATGTGAACTTTACTGAAAAGCATTGTAAATGTCCTGTTTCTGAACAGTAAGAGTACAATAAATTAAACCTGTCCGCACTGAAAATGTCTTTTGCTAATTTCCTATTGACACAATATACAGTTTATCAGTTCTATGCACAATCACACTTCTAGCCATAGGAACAACAGTTTTGAGAATAGGTTATCTTTTCTTTTGGCCTTCCTGTAGTTTCATAAATAGATAAGCACAAGACACCTGCAGGTGTTAAGTATTGTAATACTGCCACCTGCAGGAAAGAGAGAGCAGGAGCCTGCAACATTTCAAAATATCAGGTTAAGGTAGATTAAATTCACGTCTAACTTGGTCTTGACTCTTTGCTCCCTTTGATTAGCAAGATAGCTAGAATATCACATTTCCCCCTTTTTTTTTCCTGTTGACATTGGTAAATAGCATTTCTCTTGGGAAAGTCAGGGCTAAGTTCTGAAAAGAAAATGGTGAAGAAAAAGCATAACCTTTGCCTCTGCCCAGCCATACCAGCGAGTAAATCATGTTATTGGGCCAGATGTCACCTTCTCTGTCTGGGGACTCCTCCTCCTCCTCCTCCCCCCCCCCCAACCACTTTCTCTGGATAGGTCCCACAGCAAGTGATGAGCTTAGGGGCAATATCTTCAAATAGGTTAGTTTTGCAGATACCCTGATTTTTATTGATTAATCGCTTAATCAAATTCTAAGCGATGAACATTTAAAAAAAATAGTCAATAAGAAACAAACAGTACAGACTATAAATAATTACATTGGGTAAATTGCTAATACATATTTACATTACATAGGGTAAGATAGGTCTATTCAAAGCAGAAGACAAAACACCCATAATAAATTATATAAAATACACTCATATCCCATACAAAAGAATCCATGCAGTCAAATTAGCTTCTTTGTTCTATAGCAGTGGTCTCCAACTCAAACCCTTTGCAGTGCTACATTTTGGATTTGAGAAAGAGGTACTTGGAGGGCCTCAGAAAAAAAGAGTTAATGTCTTATTAAAGAAATGACAATTTTGCATGAGGTAAAACTCTTTCTAGTTTATAAGTCTTTCTTTTCGGCTAAGTCTTAATAATAATATTGCAATTTATAGCGAAAGAGACATATGATCAAGGAACTGTGATTATGATAAACATACCGAGGGCCTCAAAATAGGACCTGGCGGGCCGCATGTGGCTCCCGGGCTGCGAGTTTGAGACCACTGTTCTATAGCATCATCTACCGGATACTGTCATTAAAAAATGCCCCTTTTTATTCACCTCATCTTGGCAATCTGATAGCAATGAACCTTACTCTAAGCCAGGGTGTAGGTGGGAATTGGATTTTGGTCTCATTAAATGTAATGTGTAAAGGAAACCTCAGGACATGGTGTGAGCAGGTTTGGTGCATTACCTATCTTACCCTATGTAATGTAAATATGTATTAGCAATTTACCCAATGTAATTATTTATAGTCTGTACTGTTTGTTTCTTATTGACTATTTTTTTTAAATGTTCATCGCTTAGAATTTGATTAAGCGATTAATCAATAAAAATAAACTTGAAACTTGATGTGAAGGCAATAGCTAGATTGTTACCTTATTGATTCACCCCAAAACAGTCTATTTGAAAGGAGGTTTAATTGACAGAAGACTGCAGTTTGAGTGTTATCAAGTTTGCAGCAACATGAGGCCAGAAGTTCAACATTGTCACACAAGGCAGAGTGGGCACAGTATACAAATGGTTCAAAAGCTTCCTACAGAATAGTCATTACTTTGTCCAGAAAGACAAGGAATTCTCACAAAGCTGGCAGGCATTCCCCAAGATTTACCTTTACTGTTACCAGATTTTCCAGAAGGAAAATCTGGACCCACATCCATAGGCCCACGTTCCACACCGTTGCGCCTGTATCACACCCCATTCTGTCATCCCCCCTCGCATGCGACGAAATGATGTCACTGCATTTCATCCATGCATGCATATGCAGATGCCCCCTCCTGACATGAATTTTGAGAGGAAGCTTTTCAAAACTCAGACAAAGTGCCAGGTTTTAAAAAGCCATCCGGACCCCCGGACACGTCCCACCTTAAAAAAAAAAAAAGTCTATTTGCTTTTAAACTAGCAAATAACACAGGGACAAAATTTTCCCCAACATAGAAACAAGCTGGCAGATAAAGGCCAAATGGCCCATCTACAGTAACCATTATCTCTTTCTCTGCCTGAGAGATCCCTGCCGGAATTAATCAATTTTCCCATCTCTGCTCTCTTCCTACAAGCTCTATCCTCATCTGCACAAGCCTCAAACACATTAAAATCATAAGAGCAAGAGGAAGGAGCAGCAACCGAAGTCAGGGGGACGGGCTGGGGAAATTGAGTTCCTGCGAGGACAAATATGTCCCTAGGTCATTCTTTATTTTAAACTCAGAAGAACAGAACCATGACCTGCTAAAGAAATCCTTACGTGCATTAAAAATTAAAGGTACCACTCCTAAAAGCCAATATTTCACAGCAGCTTTGAAAATACAGTGATACCTTGGAATCGGAACTTAATCCGTTCCAGAACCCTGTTCGAGTTCCAAGACAATTTTTCCCATTGAAAATAATAGAAACTGGATTAATCCATTCCTGGGTCCCACAAACTCAAATTTTAACAGTAAAAACACTGAATTTTAAGGTAAAAATATTAACAAATATTCCAAAGCAGCATTCAGATTCTGAAGCAGAAACTATCCTTCCACTGTAGAAGTGTTCCAGCTCCCTCTTCAGGCCATTTCAGCAGTAGCATGCCATGGAGTATTGCTTTCAGCTGCATCTTGGCAAGCATAGCTTCAAGGTCATTTTATTCCCTCAACCCAGAGCACAATAGCCCTCCTTTCTATAAATCATGTTAAATGTATACATCCGTGAAGGCTTTAAACATTAGTAGCATTTATATTAGGGTTCAAAAAGTTTCTGCATATTCCATGTTTTTTGCAAGAAACAGTCGAGGCAGGAGAAGTAGTAAGAGGATGTGTCATAATGTCAGGCAAGCCAGCTCACCTTGCTTTGGAGATATTGAATAAAACATATTTAAACATAAATGTAGAAACTTTTTGAAGAGCCCTTATACAATGATTCTTCCTCAAGGCACCGAATCTGGTATTTGAAGGTAGTGTGCACTTTAATTTGGTCATGTGTGTTTTGAAAAGTATAATCTGCAACTGGGTTTCAGAAATACTGAGAGCCAGAACATTTACTTCTGGTCTACAAGTGAGCAAACGGTTTCCTTTTAATATACAAGTATTAGATACTACTCTAGAAGGGCCAGAGCGAGAAGCCATGTTTTAAAATCAAGGATATTTCCCTTTAGTGGGGTTTTTTTCATCCTTTGAAGGGGGGAATGGATTGGGATGGTTTGGGCTGAGATTACAAATTGGTAATTTAGTCTAGGGCTATAACACCCAGATTCTGGATAGGATGTCCATCTGAGAAGCAGACGGCATCCTATATCAAACCAGGCCTAAGGCTGCCTAAAATAAACTCGATTCTGTAACCGACAACCATGTTACAGAATCGGGTTATTGTAGATGTGGCCACTACACTGATGGCAGCAAGGGATCTCACTGCTGCAATAAGTATAGTGGCCGTGAGTCTTTCACCCCCCCCCCCCCTCCACAAGGCAGGATGATTGCCCAACCCCTCCTGCTGGGAAGACCCTCCCCACAAAGAACCCCCCCCCCCCCCCCCCCAGCAAGAACCCCCTAACCTTAAAAGTTGGATGGACGGGTCTGCCTACTGGCCATACAACATGCAATTATATATGAACAAATTGCTTGCAGTTAATTATTGTATATACCAAGACCTCAAATACTCAAGACACTACTTGTACTTGTTTCGTGTCCTTACTGGGGTGACATGTTCATCATTGGTCTTGTTATTTAATGCAGGCTATACTCTAACACATCTAAGTGGTGCAGGTAGAGCTCATTTAACAGTGTTTAAAAAAAATAACACTGAGGAGAAGAGCAATGGCCCGAGGAAACATGCCAGGGAAACGGTTGGGTAGCCATTGGGCTATAAGCTAAGTGCTCCTCCTTAAACCATTTATAGCACCACTTAGATGCATTAAACAAGACCGATGATGAACATGTCACCCCAGTAAGGACATGAAACAAGTACAAGTAGTATCTTGGGTATTTGAGGTCTTAATTATTGTATATACCAACTACTAGCAGTTTGTTTATATAATTGCATGTTGTATGATCAGTTGAACAAATTATTTTTCCAATCAATTAGGATTATCTGCCTACTGTCCAGCCCACCCGCCCATCGAAATGAGGCGGGCCTGCCCCTGCCCGGAGCATTGTGGTATGCATGTGGGCAGAGCCTTAGGCCCCTCCCCAGTGCATCCCACAATGCACCAGGAAGGGGCAGGCCCACCTTATTTCAATGGAGGCAGGAAGACCCGACCGGCCAATTATTAAGGTTGGGTGGGGGGTGGGGAGGGGTCTTCCAGCAGGATGGGTTGGGCACTCTCCCGCTGGCGATCATCAGGGTCAGGTACGGGATCTGGGCAGGAGGGACTGGGTATCCCTCCTGCGCGTTCATTTGGGGAGATCCCTTGCTGCAATATGTGTAGCAGCCACGTCTACTTACAATGCTGGCCTAAATTGTATGCATCTCCTGCTCTACAAGGGAGATGCGTATGACCTAGGTTCACCTAAGGCGACTTCCAGGGCAAACCACGCCCACGGCTAGACTTAGGTGAAAGTAGGAGGCCATGTGGGCCTCCCTAGGCTCCCAGAGGCACCTCCAATGTAGGCAGCCTGTCTGGGGAGCATTTTTAAAAAAAAAATGTGAATCCCGATTGGTTGGTTAGACAGCTGTAGGACACTGTTTGTAGAATTTGGGCCTAAGAGTCCAAACTCTGCAGAACTGGAAGGTTTGCTAGTCATGTGATTGGGATGTGTGTGTGGTGAGGCAATAGGGATGGAAACTGAACTTGTACAAAAAGATGAACTATTTAAGCTCTTGTTCATTTAAAGTAAAATGTTCTAAAGTTTTGGCACAATATGACCTCCCCAGGAGCCATCTTGGTGAGGGTACTGGCATCATCCCCCCCCCCCCCAGGACCTCTTTAAATGTTCACTAACATGAGCAACTCTATCAGCTTGCTGCTTGCACCGGCCTGGCTCCCCTCCAAAGTCACTTCCTGGTTGTGGGTCCCAAGTAGTAACAGTGACAAAGGGAAAGCCAACATCAACGCGAGCAGGCCGCAAAAAGCTACGCCCACTTGAAGATTTAAAGGAGGTATGGCACAGGAACATAAGGGGAAGGGCGCACCACTGCTTGAACTACTACTGCCATAAAGCTGTGTCTCCAGGCTCCTCCTCTCACAAACACTTGCATGAGGATGCTCCAAATGCCACTGTAGCCCTAGCCCTGATAAGCAAGGCCTAAGGAGAATTTACAGTGGTTTGTTAATTCTAATGTGAAATCCATCGATTCAACGATCTACAGTTTTAATGGCTGCTGTGCACTGCCCAAGAGACAGCCGAGGGGAGATATGATTGAAGTCTACACCATGCTGGAGTGGAGTAGAACAATTTTTCACTCTCGTCAAAAATTACAAAGACTAGGGCACACTCGAAGTTACAGGGAAATACTTTTAAAACCAATAGGAGGAAATTTTTTTTCACTCATAGACTAGCTAAGCTCTGGACCGCATTGCCAGAAGTTGTAGCAGGTTTGTAGCTGATTGCGTAGCTGGTTTTAAGAAAGGTTTGAACAAGTTCCTGGAGGAAAAGTCCCATAGTCTGTTATTGGAAAACACATGGTGGAAACCACTGCTTGCCCTGGATCAGTCAAATGGAATGTTACCACTCTTTGGGGTTTCCGCATGGAATGTTCCACTCTTTAGAGTTCCGGAATCTTGCTAATTCTGATAATGGAATGCTGCTACTACTTGGCTTTTAGCCACCGTGCGGACAGGCTGCTGGACTAGATGGCCAATAAGGCTATTCTTATGTTCTTATTTATGCCCATGGAACTATAGCACCCTTCCATCCTTTGATATTGCCACATTAACAACAGATTTCAAACACATTAATGGTTGCTGTTTCATTAACTCTTGCCAATTTAACAGTATTTGTCCATTCAAGCCCCTCCCTCCTATAGTTGGAAAGAATTCCATCATCCATGCTCTACAGGGTTCTTCCACTTGTTCAAACTGGCTTATGTATAGCCAAGTTAGATGAGATGCTGGTTTAGAAAGCCATTCAGGATGTTAGGAAGAGACATTTCAGTAACCGACACTACTTAACATACAGGATTTATTGGAGTGCACTGCAGATACAAGAAGGTTCTAGGTTAATATGACAATTTCAGTACAGGTATGCAACATAGCTTTAAATGAAGCAGCTAAGCTACTGCACAGGCTCACGTGTATATTTCAAGATTGAAAAGCAAACAAAACTGCTTCACTGAACATCTGCCTGCTTCCTGCTGTGAAGTACAAAATGGAAAAAAAAGGACAGTGTAGCTTTGAATTACATTCACACGTCTACTAGCAAAGTTCTCCATGCAAGTTGAAAGGCAACGCTGTGCCATACTGTAAATACCTAAAGGTCAAATTCACATACAAGGGCTGTAGATGTTTTTAGTGAAAGAATTTAACATTGGCTTGGACGGTAATATGAAACAGACATAAGCAAAATTAAACCTAGAAAGCATGCACACAAACCTCAGACAGTAAAAAGAAGGATCACGGCATACCCTGGCTCTGCAGCCCTCCCACGAATTATGCTCAAAACTTGATCAGAGAATCCAGCTTGACTTGTAAGTTAATTCTTTAAGGCAAAGTCCAAAGCCAGCTCAAACACACCTTGTGCCGTTTGTTTTTTAAGTGGAAAAGACTGCATCTGAATCCCTGCTTTGTACCATCATCCAGTCTGACACTATTTTATGACCAGGGATGTGGACTTACTACTGTTTGGCCACACGTTTTAATCATCTGCACCCAGCTCCAAAATTGTCATACAGAACTAAATGCCATAATGTTCTACAGCAAAACTTGGAGAAGGGCTTGTATTTAAGAAAAAACCCCTAAATACTTGTACACAGATAAGTGCTAAAGGATGCCACAGGACCCTCCTACTATGGAATCAAGGATTGAACTAATACACAGACCTGCAGAAAGAAGCATTACTCACACCAAGCAGCGAGCTCCGATTAGTAGAAATCAAATTAACAAAGCAACACAGATCACCTGCAACTTTCTGCAGAAAATGAAACACATTCAGAATAGTGTGAAACAGACCAAGTGCTAAACCCTACTGACAAAGCAGAGTAACATAAAACTATCCCGAAAAAGAAGAGCTACATCTATAAGTGCTATTGAACAGCTCAAAAAAACCCAGACAAAAGGTGCCCAGTAGAACAGAACAGATTTAGAGAGTGCATTGCAAATCCATGTTAGATACTAACTATTTGTATGCTTTGAAGTACCTTAGCATGACAATAAAATTATGGGGAACACTGTCCCCGATAATTACGAACACCCTCAGTGTGAGATATGGAGGTCACTGCCTCCGATATGAACACCTTGGTAGACAAAAACTACCTAGTTTTTTATTTCATTATGGAAGACACTGCTTCCGATAATAAGTCAGGTCTCATGATACTTAACGCAACTGAAGTTCTGCATTCAATCTTGCTTAGCATTTAAAAGTCCATCTTTAGCTGGAGCTGAAAGACAGTTTGACTTCTGGATTCTAGGCAGATAGAGGTAACTCCTCCTACCCCAATGTGTTCCCTTGAGGATCTGGGCCCAATACAAAAATGCCAAAAGCAAAAAAAGGCATAATTCAGATTTAACAGATTCATTTTGGTTTGCAATCTAGTAATTATCTCCAGCAAAATTCTAGAGCCATTAGCAGCAAAACTTAATAGCTAGCAGAAGGCTGCCAAATAGATATAGGCGGATTTACCAAAAGGTGACAAAAAAAAAAAAAAGAAGTTTCAGGAAAGCAAGGACTAGCAGCAACACCCGACCCAGCAGCTCAGTATGCTTTTGAAGACATCCGAGAAGCTCTTGCAATTGCCCGAGCCTGTTCATATGTATGCAGGGCTGAACTGGTCCTGCTCGTGGCTGTTGCCAAGATTTAAACAAAACAAAAAAAACCCACCACAGGTGGATGTTTTCACTACTTGCCATATACATCATTTTTTAGTGTATGGGCCAAAAGAACTACTCTTGAGCTTTTAGTTTTAAAAGTCAGAACCATGGCTGGGTTGTGGTACGAGAATCTCTTATTTACAGGATCTGGGGATTTTTCTCCTAATTCAAAATTTACTTAGGGTCATTACGATGTGTCCTTGGTTGGGAGCCCAGGCATTGTGGACCCTAAAGTCAGCCAAACAGGTGTCACCATTCCAAATTAGCTGCCGCCGCTGTCCCCTCCCGTCTGTAAACATTTGGGCAGCATCCCTAATACCTGCTAACTTCAAGAAAAGAATCTAAAACTAGAACTGAACCTTGGTTGTCCATACGGCAGTTGATGGTACTGGTCGGCCTCTTGCTATCTATTTGTAAAGGATTAGACCATGGACTTTTTAAAATATAAAAACGGCCTGGTCTACCAGTCTAGATGTACAAAGGTACAGCAATTCAATAAGCTCAACACCCAGCTCTACCTGGTTAAGTTTGTTTATAAATTGTAAATGTGTATCTTCAAATTAGGTTTTCCCAAGGAGTTAATAGGGCTCTTGCTTCATTTTATAAGTTAAATTCTTCCAGTTTCAATTCATTCCTCAGTTTACCAGGCTCACAAGCACTGGTATAAAATATAAGGCAAACCACGATTAAAGCTCATTTTTGAATTCTAACTGGTTACTGAATGCAGAAACTCCAGTATCATGTTACTTAATAGCAGATGCTGCTTTTCACTGAAATCCGACAGTATAACCGTCAATTATGGAAGGCACTGCTTCCGATAATTACCCATATAAAAAAATAACACAATTTATAGTGAACTCTGTCACTGATAAATAAATTAACAAAAATCTCAGTAACACTAGAGATTGTCTTCCAAAAGGTTGTATACATTCTTTTGGCCTAAAGAAAAATCTCTCTCTTCAGCAAAGTCTAAAATGTTAACTTGCTGGAGTCTTCAAGTTTTGGGGTTATGATCTGCAATTTCACAAATCAAGAGATGACTCCCAGCACCAAAGCGTTACAGCAGTACAAAGTCAGTTACATTCCCAAAAGTCTTGGGCAGAAATACCAGGGATTCTCTTAAGCACAGAGCCATAGATGGAGAGAACCCCCCAAAATCCACATAACCCGGGAGAGTTAGATAACTGCACCAAAATCATGTTTAGAAAAAAAACAAAACAAAACAAAAAAAAAAAACTAAACTACTTATCAAGCTACAGCTTAGGAACCCCCCCCCCCCAAAAAAAAACAAAAAAAAAAACAAAAACACTTTAAAACACCAAGTCAAAGCTGAAAACCCCCTGAAAGGTATTAAATGAATTTTCAGAACATGACGGCTCTCCTACAAAAAATAAAAGGAGGCTTAACAAAACTTTAAAGGCATCTCTCCTCTACCAGAACCAAACTGAGCTTAAAAAAGGCTTCCTACAGACCTCCCTCGTTCTATGAGCAAGGCTAGAAACCTTTAACCTATGGTATAAAAGCTGTATCAAAACATTAAGTAATAATTTTGCTCAACAAGACTTTGTACATGAAACCACCAATCAAAGGGTTGTAGAATGTGGGGGTTGCGTCTACCCCCCTCCCAAGTACTCAGTCTTAATGCTGGAACTAGTTAGGTCTATGCAAAAAAATATCAAGAGCCAATTGTAAAACTGATTTTGGGCCAACTGTATGAAATATTCTGAACTTGAAATTTTGATTCAGGAAATGCATATTCCTATATTAGACCGTAATGTGGTAGTAATTTAGCTGTCTAGAACTCGTTGTCAATGTCCCATATGTTGCCAGTCAGGGTGTTAGCAGCTCCCTGAATAGTCCAAGTGGCTAGGGCAAGTTGATTTTTAAAGAGGCCTTCATCAAACAGGTCTGTTTTGAAGAGCTTCAGGTGATCCAGCATTGCAGTCAGGGTGTGGTTCCCTAGGCCGTAGATAATATGACGGAATGGAGTATCTTTTGGAGAGACATATGGGGATAGGAGCAGGTGTTCTACCTGAAAGACAAAGTTAATGATATTTGTGACACTTAAGAAAACCAAAACAAAAATCCCAGGTTTATTTTACATATTTTGCATTTGGTTCACATCTTTTCAGTAGTCATTCAAAGGAAGTTCTCCTGCAGGCAATGGAAGTTAAGCAGTTTATTCAAGAACTCAAAGTGGCAGTGAGATCGGAACCCTGGTTTCTCTTGCGAGACTGCTGCTCTAACCACGAGGAATTTGAGAACACAAATGTTTGCAAAAAAAATCCATTCAGATGCACCAGTGCTAACAGTTTTATGTTGAGAAAGAGAAATTAGGTTCTTACCTGCTAATTTTCTCTTTTAGACTCTCCAGACCGGTACAGTTCACTGATGGGTAATAGCTCACCATGACCAGCAGGTGGGGACAAAAAACAACTTAGGCTATAATACCAATAGCTGTACTTCCCTCTAGTCCAGGGGTGTCAAAGTCCCTCCTCGAGGGCTGCAATCCAGTCAGGTTTTTAGGATTTCCCCAATGAATATGCATGAGATCTATTTACAAGCACTGCTTTCATTGTATGCTAATAGATCTCATCCATATTCATTAGGGAAATCCTGAAAACCCGACTGGATTGCAACCCTCGAGGAGGGACTTTGACACCCTGCTCTAGTCTAACCAGTCTGCTGAATATCCAAGCAGAACTAAGAAGTTTGTCTCAGTCTCTACCTGCTGGTTCATGGTGAGCTATTACCCAATGAACTGTGTCAGTCTGGAGAGATGCTGAAGAATCTCTTAAAAATCCAGATGATCGCCACCTGAAAGAAATTGCACCAGAAATGGCCTGTGGGCGCTCTCCTGAAAGTTAACTCGAGGAAAGGAGTTTGAGGGGCACCAAATCCCTGGCCCCAAGAACTCTTAAAGCAGGGATCTCAAAATCCCTCCTTGAGGGCCACAATCCAGTCAGGTTTTCCCCCAATGAATATGCATTGAAAGCAGTGCATGCACATAAATCTCATGCATATTCATTGGGGAAATCCTGAAAACCCGACTGGATTGCAGCCCTCAAGGGACTTTGAGACCCCTACATTAAAGTCAACTTTCAACCCCGCACCCTGATTTTCCCCATAGGGAATAATGGGTTGTACTCAAAATACTGCTGCTGCATGCCTGTGTCATCTTTGCTTCAGCCTGACTGACGTGGAGAGAACTTTGCCTCAATGCCCTGTGGAACAGTCCAGTCTTGGAAATCTTCAGACTGCCAGTCAGACCAGAACCAACTGAAGGCTCAACCCCCACAAATCCTTGTGGCATGACGGGAGAGGATAAAATGGAGCCAGTTCCCTGAAACCCAAAGGGATTCATACAGGCACCCCCACAGCCTACACTCAAGCCTCTAATAAAATCAGGTTGTGCACAGGCTCCTAGAGGAATGAACTTCAAGCCTCAGTAACACAAAGCAGGCTGACTCATCAGGTACACCTGAAGTTTGTCTTGCAGTCCACCCTTGTTCTGCATTCTCTCCCAGGCAGAGTAGCCCCAAGGTAGGGAGAATGAGAGGGTACTCTCTAAAGTTAAAAGGGGATAGATTTTGTACGAACGTAAGGAAGTTCTTCTTCACCCAGAGTGTGGTGGAAAACACCCTCCAGGGATTCAAGACAAAGTTAGACAAGTTCCTGCTGAACCAGAACATACTCAGGTAGGGCTAAGTCTCAGTTAGGGCGCTGGTCTTTGACCTAGGGGCCGCCGCGGGAGCAGACTGCTGGTATTAGGCTTATCTTCTGGTACCTCCCCTGCCTTTTTCAATCATCCCCCGCTACCTCTTTCAAAACCCCCTCGTTGGACGGCGCACAGCTCGAATCTCCAGGGGTGCAAGGCAGGCCAGATGCCGAAGAGATCGCGGCTGCCCTGCACTGCTGGAGATTCAAGCTGTGCAGCGAGGGGGCTCTGAAAAAGGTACTGAGGGTGGGGGATGATTCAAAAATCAATACATAGGCTGCCCCCCCATACATGGGTTTGTTAAAATCCATGTATAGGCCACGGGCTATATAAGGGGAAATATGGTACAGTATCTGGCATTAAGCTCTTCAGGTTCATCTGTATATAGCTTTTAGAACCACCCTGCTATGAACAGGGCTGACCTTACTTACCCTCATGATACGGTCATTCATTTTTTGACACACGAGCCTGTTGCTCATGTCAGTATTCTGGAGGTCATTCTTTAATGCAGCTGTGGCTCTATTAAAGTCACCACGGGCAGAAAATATCCACTGAAAATCCAGCCCCATACCCTAGACAGAAGAGAGATGAAAGCAATTCTTAGAATGTATTTGGAAGGTGTCCGCAGCTCTGCTGCTTGCAGAAAGTTTTTGGTTTTCTTTTTTAAGCATTGATCATGTTGCACATAGCATAGATTGGAGGGTACTCAACTGGGAGGGTAGGCTTGCACTTGAGCCAGGTGTAGGTGTGCATAGGGGCGGTATGCATTTTCACACCCTAGGTAAACCTTCAGCCATACAACTCCACCTTCAAGGGGTGACTCAAGGACCCCTATCCCCCCACCCCCTTTGTCCAGCCCTTCCTTTTCATTATGTCGGCCACCTCAGGGAGTGGAGATAGGGCAAGGTGGTGGACACATGTCCCATCCTGTTCCCCATCAGCAACTTCACTCTGCTCTAGCCCATCAGCACTGGTGCCAGCATGTCTACAGAAGACTTGGTCAGCACAGGGCTTCAAGCATCCAAGCTTGCCATAATGGCTAGATATCAACTGCTGTGATGCTGCCCCAGTCTACACCCAGTGGTTGTGTTGGTCCTGTAAGTCTCAGAAGTTTGGTCAAGAACAGGCTGTAGACTAAGAAAATTCTGCCATTTTCTCTTCCTTCACCCAGGTCACTGAGAGCTTAAGAAATCAGAGGTGAAAGGCATCTAGCACAGCTGAAGTCTATATTGTGTAATGTAATGTAATTCATTTCTTATATACCGCTACATCCGTTAGGTTCTAAGCGGTTTACAGAAAATATACATTAAGATTAGAAATAAGAAAGGTACTTGAAAAATTCCCTTACTGTCCCGAAGGCTCACAATCTAACTAAAGTACCTGGAGGGTAATAGAGAAGTGAAAAGTAGAGTTAGAGGAAAAATAAAAAATAAAAATAAACATTTTAACAAGACAGCATTGATCTAAATACTTTGGAAGGTAGAAGAGAGGAGAGAAAGGAATAGAAGCATGTGTGCAGCATGGAGGCTTGAGCTTTTGTGGTACAGCTTTTTAAATTAAAAAAAAAAACCAAAAAACTAAAAAAAGTGTGTGTGGGGGGGGGGGGGGGGGAGACTGGCTACACCAGTCTCAGTACAAGCCAATCACTTCTGAGTTTTCAGATTCTTTTAGGCAGAATCAGATTTAGTAGAAATATAAAACGTAAAAGGTTTAATATCAAGTGCAGAAAGTAACAAAGACTGAAAAATTTAGATGGGACAGAATAAATTTAGTAAGTAAGCATCTTTCTCAACATTTTTCTTTTGAGGCATCACAAAATAAACTTGCACAAAAGATGAAACATTAGCCCAAGCTGACAAAAAAAGGCCTCATAACTATTAAATTCTTACAGTTACTGCTTGTTTGTGTTTAAGAAGCTCTCTGACGAAATTAAGTAGCTCTGTGTTGTAACTCTCATAGTCCAAAGGCAGCTCATGATCGTGCGTCAGTCGAATCGCCATCTGAGCAGCCACATTAGCGGCTGCAAAGCACATGCCGTTCAGATCTCTCACATACGACCTCAGGTTATCAAAAGTATCCCAGTCTGTGTTCAGGTAACCATAAGGATAACTGTCCTGAAAACAGAAAGGCTTCTTAATTGAAGTAGGCAGTACTCCTTTTATCCCAATATCATTTGATCTATTCTTCAAGGCACAGACTACAATGAAAGAGTAGAATGTTTAAACAAACACAAGTCACTAAAACCAGAGGTCTGTGGTAATTTACCAGCGCTTTTTGCTACAAAACAAAATTGCTGTGAAGAGCTATCACATCACCTTGTAAGATTACTTGTGGGTTTTCATATGCCACTTGGTATTTAACTACAATTCTGTTGCTTAAAAAAAAAAGTCTTATTGGGGCATATGTTACTTTATGAAGATAGCCTGTACTCACTGATGTGCACATGGGACATGGCCCTCATTACCAGCTGCGTATGAACAGATCAGGTTGTTTTAGTTGGTTTAGCTGGTCATTTCCATGTCATTGTATTACACCTGATTGAGATCGTCACTCTTGGACATACTACTGCTGGACGGCTACAAATTCATTTCAGGCAGTGGAAACTTTAGTTATTTTACAAGGTAATTAGAAATTAAGATATAGCTTGTCACCTAAGCTAAAACGGCATTTTCACCCCATTCCCCCTATCCCACAAGCCAGGTTCAATCAGAAGAAAATCTTACCTTTTGAAAGCTGAAAGACATAGCTGGAATCCCAGAATAGGCAACAAAAGGATAAGCTGCATTGTCCATGGAAAGTGGTGTGGTCCTGAGAGAGAGAGAGGTCAGAGGTTCATGTGAGTGCATGACCTTCAATATATGAATTCCACACTCCAAAAGGCCAATATGCAGAAAGAAAAGTGTGAATGATGTTTGAGAAGAAATTTGCTAAGCCCTGGTGACACAAAGGATGCCATAACACTCTTCATTGCATACAACTTAATCTGACTTATGGATATCTTGAAAATGCTACTAGCTCTGGAGTCCCAAGTTACAGGCTACCTGATGTCGAGTGCTCGATACAGAACAGTTTAGGAGGACAAGGTTAAGTGTAATGCATGTGATGTACTAACAACCAGAGCAGATTGTGTAAGTTTATCTACAGACATCTTCTCTGTTCCTGAGGCATTGGAGGGTTAAGTGATTTGTCTGTGGAGGTCACAAGGAGTTGTAAAGGGAATTAAACCTGGCTTCCCTTGTTTTAAGCCCACTGCACTATTAAAATACTCTTTTATTGCTTGAGGAATGGAAAATAACTGAAGCATCTGGGGAAGAACTGTGTTGTAAGGTGCCTTCAAAGCCCCTTCCAAACCCCCTCTAATATTTGAAGACTTTCAGCCTCCCCCACAGCAATCAAGTTCTTATATGGCCAATAGTGTTAGGAAATCATTCATATCTACTACTACTATTTCTAGAGCGCTACCAGACGTACACAGCACTGTACAGCCATTAACAATAAACCACCTAAGACTTCAATCTTAGCTGCATTGCAATGTTTGAGAAAAGTCCTTCAAAATTTAACTGAAATAAAATGTGGGGTTTTTTAATTCTTTATTCATTTTTGATATCAAATACAAAGTGCAAACACATGAACATTCAAGTAACGTACCATATTGCACTCTATTCCAACAATAAAATATAAAAAACTGTTTTACCCCACCTCTTCCTCCTCCCACCTGGATATATATGATGTAGCCCCAGAACTAAGAGGACGCTAAGAATAGAGCTCTTCCACGAACCCTTGAAAAAGCCCTTGTGGGCATGCTAGATACTGCATTAAAGGATAAGTAAAAATGAAATGTGCTATTTTCAGTCTATTTATTTATACATTTTGTAAAAAAGACAATAGTTAAAACAGCAGTAAGCATACCAGCTACATTCAACCAGAAGGCCAGGATTTGAGCTCAAACAGAACATACGTTAAGAGCTCTTGTGCCATTCTGTAATTGATCCCCAACAAGTGAGGTTTATATTCATTGATGTAGTTTTCTGCCTCTTGTAATAATCAATCCAACTTACTGACTCTTTGTCCAGTCCACATTTCTGGGTATGCTCTCATAAAGCGTCTGTCCAGCATTCTGTGGGTTCTTCACCTGAAGAACGATAATCAAAGCAAAGCAGTCTTGAGTGTTCTCTGGTGGGACAGGTGACATTACTTTAGATGAAGCATTTAAAATAGAATTCAGTCATTTACAAGGCTTATGAGAAAACCATATTAGTAAACTAAACTAAAACTTAACCTTATATACCGGGTCTTCAACCAAAGGAAGCTCAACGCGGTTAACAATAAATTTAAAAAATAAAGTAAACTGAAATACAAGAGTTTTCAAAATGTTTAGCGAATAAAAGTTTAGATGTTTACGGAAAAGTTGAAAGGAACTGCGACACCTCAAAATTAGGGGAAGTTCATTCCATAATTGGGGAAATTTAAACGCCAGAGAGCTAAAACTCTTAACTCCTTGAATTCCTTTCCTAGAAGGAAGAGAAAATTTAAAAATCGATGAATGCCTCTCGCATATGAAAACCTATAAACATTCCATAGCAGAGGAACAAGAAGAGCAAAGATACCATGTAAGATCTTAAAAACAATACATAAACACAAACTGAATTCTAAAATAAACCGGGAGCCAATGGAGAGAAAAGCAAAGGAGTCACATGGTCGAATTTACTCTTGTCATAGATCAACTTTGTATTCTGAATCAACTGTATTCTTTGAAGGCAGTTCTTAGTGATGCCAAGATAAATGGCGTTGCAATAATCTAACCGGGATAATATAATAGATTGGACCAAAACAGAAAAATGACGTTGATGGAAAAGAGATTTGACCTTCCTCAACATTTGTAAGCTAAAAAAAAAACATTTAACCAGAGAATTTGATCCTTAAGAGAAGAAACAAAAAGTATTCCCAAAATCTTAGAAGAGAACTCAATTTGTAGAGAGGCTCCAGAATCCAAAAGTACAGTGGAAGGAAGATGATCCAATTTTGGGCCTAACCACAGAAGTTTAGTTTTAGCTGCATTTAGCTTCATCTGAACAGACATAGCCCAAGTTTGAAGTTTAGCGATAGTGATTTATTTTACACTTGTTGTAACATATGAAAATGAATAAAGAATTATAAAAAAAAAAAAAATTAAATTGGTAATCAATCTCAATCAGTATAAAAATGTCATCCGCATCAAGTAAAAAGCGTTTCCCTACACTGACAGCTTATAAATATTCAAAGTTGTCATATAAAGATTTAACAAAATTGGGGAAAGCGGAGCCCTGGGGAACACCGCAAGGAGGTTGCCAGGAATTAGAAATATTATCATCAATATTAACTGAATAAGATTGGGACAATAAAAATTTAGAAAACCAAACAAGAACAACCTGATTAAGACCGATATCTGAAAGTAATTGGAGCAAAATGTCATGATGTACTACATCAAATGCCGCAGACAAATCAAACTGAAGCAAAATTGAACATTTATTTTGAAGTTGTAGTTGTTGGATTTTAGAAAGAAGAGAGATCAATAAAGTTTCGGTACTAAAATTAGAACGAAACCCATATTGAAAAAGGTTGAAGTAATGAAAATTTCTCCAGATAATTGGTAAGCTGACCCGCTACAACTGATTCTAACACTTTGTCAACAATGGTATATTAGCAATTGGTCGATAATGTGAGGGGATAATGGGGTCTAGATCTGATTTTTTCAGAAGGGGAAGGAGAGTTATTTGCCCCCATAGATTGCATAAAGTATCCATGTTCCAGTGAATAATTTATTAAAATGGTCAACCAAGTTATGACCTGAGAAGGAATATTGGGGGAGGGGGGGAAAAAAATGGAAAAGGGTCCAATGAAAATTTACACTCAACTTTTCACATAATTTGGATACTTGGTATTCAGAAACTGGGTCAAAAAAACACCAGTAACAATCAACTGGTATCTCCAGTGTCTATTTTATACACAAATTACTGTTAGAAAGAAAACTCCTCCCAACATCAAAACACAGGGAATAAAAGGGTAGTTGTGCACTTAACACTAGAGAGCAAAGGGGGGGGGGGGAAGTCATTCTTTCAATTACCCAAGCACAGAATATGCTGGTGATAGCATCAGCAGATCAGGTAAGATGAATATGCACTGGTGGCATTCAATTCCTGTAAAGCTGCCATGCACATGGAAGTGTCAACTATATGAGTGGAAATAAACTATTCCTAAGAGTTATACATAACTAGAACTTGTCTCCCGCACTGAATTTGGCATAAGGATAGATGGCAGCAATGGCATACCCGGGCCTACAGGGCAGACTGCAGTGAGAGGAAAAGACTAGACAGCCAATTGTGTTGGGGGAAGCTAGCTTTACTGTAAAAATTCTCCATGAAGTTAAAATTATGCATATGTGAATTATCTATTGCATTCTAAAATTACTCAATGCGTGTCATCTTAACAAGCCTTCAGTATTTCAGTGCACCTAAAGGAGGTTTGGCCATGTGTCAACATGTTTATGGAGGACAGGTGCACATGCATGCTCCCTTAACACTCAGAAGCAGCAGGAGGGGGGGGGGAAGGGCTGCGAGGAATCAATCTTCTGTTGCATTAACACTAGAGGACACAGTAATTGTGCAAAATTCCCTGCCAATATCCTACAGCAAATCTGGGTATAACAGACTTAGAATCTTATGAAATGTGTATTATGACATGCACTAGTCTTTAAGCCAGTTAGATTAACGGGTGCTAGAACATATGTGTGTGTCTGTCTTTTTTTCTCTCTCTCTCCTTAGCCGCTTTCTTTCTTTCTGCCTTTCTTTCTTTCTGCCTTTCTTTTTCCTTGCCTGCTCCCCCTGTCCATTTTTCCTTCCTTTTACCTCCACTGTGTCCACCACCACCCCTTCACTGCTCTCCTTATGCAGCAGCAGCCCTTCTCCCTTTGTTTTACCTCCCCCTGTCCAGCAGCACCTCTTTCCTTCTCCCCCTGTCCAACATTAGTCCTCCGTTCTTTTTTCTTCACCTCCCCTGTCCATCAGCATCTCTTTCCTTCTCCCCCTGTCCAGCAGTAGGCATCCCTTCCTTTTTTATCCTCCCTCCTCCTTCTTATCCCTATGATACACTTACCTTGCTCTGCCCCTGATCAGAGGTTCCCGACAGCTGCCCAGTTGCACCCATTGGAAAAGTTCCCACTGCCGCATCCCGCACCCCTCCTGACGCGGCTCCCGCTGTCCTTTCTGTCTGTCTCTGTCCCTGGCCCCCTTTGCCTGTCTGTCTTTCTGTGTATCTCCCTGACCCTGTGTCTTTCTTCTTTCCTTTCTGTCTCCCTTCCTCCCTCTGTCTGTCTGTCCAAAGCAGCATTCCATCCCCCTCCATTTCCCTCCCCCCACACCAGTTCCCTGAGCACCTGCCCCTGTGTATTTCTTATTTTCTTTGTGTTTCCCTTCCTCTCTCTGTCTGTCTGTCCAAAGCAGCATTCCCTTCCCCTCCATTTCCCTCCCCCCCCCCCACCAGTTCCCTGTGCAGCAGCATTAGCGTTTCCTCTACCCGCCCCTGTCCCTTCCCCTTCCCGCGGGCCGGACTACAAAGGTGGTGATTCCAGCAGCGCTTTTATCAGTCTCCACACGCTGCTTCGGGCCCTTCTGCCCTGATTTACTCTGGCACGTCCCTGATGACATCATCAGAGACGCGGCAGAGCAAATCAGGGCAGTAGAAGGGCCCGAAGCAGCGTGTGGAGACTGATAAAAGCGCTGCTTGAATCGCCATTCGGACCCGCGGGAAGAGAAGGGGGTGGGCGGCAAAGGAGAAACGGAGATCGGCGGCGGCGACAGGAGAAACGGAGAACGTCGTCTGGCTGCGGTCCGGCTTGTGGAGGCGATCTGGTTGTGACGTATTCGCGCGCATGCGCACTCCTTCGGCCACAGACCTACAGCGCACGGAACACGAAAATAGGACTGCGCATGCGCGAGTTAGCCTTTTATTATATAGGATTGTCTCACTGGTCTGCTTTTAAACAGGTGAGCTGCTCATCTTCTTAGATCTCACAATTTCATACTTTGATTGGAGAACTCACCTCTTTCAGAGTTGCCTCAATCAGCTTGTACAGCATTGGGCTAGCCGACACCTGGAATGAACCAGTACCTGTTGAGAGAGAAAAAAAAAAGAAAAGAAGGTCACGGCACCTTTTTTTGCAAATGTAAAACAGGGGTGGAGATGGGTAACAGTTATGCTTGAGAAACACTAAACAAGTGAACATGTTAAAATAAGTCATTCTATTGCTGTTGAGAATGTTAATGTTTCTGCTGAAATTAAAAAAAAAGGGAAGGGGGATTAACATATTCAAAAGAAATTATATAAATTTAGATTTACTGCATAATATTATAAATTTTGTATAAAATTAATTTTCTAAAAAATGTTAAACTTGATAATAATAAGTGTGTTTTATCAAGTGTATATGTTTAAGTTTCTAATAAGTATATTTGAAACACTTGTTGTAACAAAAGAAAATGAATAAAGATTATAAAACAAAAACAAAAAAAAAAAAAAAAACACACAACCCAGTTGAAATCATGTGTGTAATCTGAATGGAATCCTGGATTTACCCCTGTAATGGTGTCGACAGCAAGAAGGGGAGGGCTGCCAAAGTAAGGATATGCACAATAAGGTTTTGTTTTACTCTTGGGGGAAATGTGTACAGAATTCTCCACAGAAAAAATTAGGACATTGCTCAAAATATTCTTTATACTGACAAAGCATGCAGAATTGGATTAGCCACGGATGGACCGTTGGTCTGACCCAGGACTGTTCTTGTTACTCATGGGGGGAATTTTGCATTCTGTTGAACAACAGGTCTGGAAATCTCTTAAGATTTTTACATTACTCTGTAAAAAGGGTCTACTCGGAGGGGAAAAAAAAACTAGAAAACTATTTAAGATTTAATACAAAAGGTATGTGGGTTGTTTTTTTTGTTTGCTTTTTTGGGGGGAGGCTAAAATTCCAAAAATGTTATTTCAGGAGATACAGAAAGCCTATGGTAGGCAAAAAGGCTCACCACAAGGGCACTCAACCTGAAACCCATCTGATTTACAGAGAAGCCATTAAAGTGTAGGGGCACTGGAGAATCAAATGTGGAGTTTCCCCCCACCCCATGCACTCCCAGCAAAGCTAAAGGACAAATAGCCTAGTGACTATAAAGCCCTTGGCCAAGAACCAGGGAAGCTAAACTTCAATCCCCACTTCTGCCGGTGACACTGACTTTGGGCAAATCAATATATCCCAATGCCTCAGGTACCCACTCAAGACTGTAAACTTCGTTGCAGGGATACATCGTATCTGGATATTTACTGAGCAAAAAGCAATTAGAAAATCTGAGTTTTAAAAAGAGGTTTAGAGAAGTTTCTGGATTAAGTCCATAGTCTGCTACTGAAACCGACCTGGGGAAGCCACTGCTTGCCCTGGGATAAGAAGCATGGAATCTTTTACTCTGGGATTCTGCCTGCTACTTCCAATCTGGATTGGCCACTGTTGATAGCAGGATATAGGGCTAGATGGACCACTGGTCTGACCCAGTATGGCTTTTATGTTCTTAAGCAAGCAAAAGTGGCAATATTTCCCTATAAATGCTTTAGGAAGAACATATATCCTGCAGGAGAAATGCTAACAAATGGCTGAATCAACTCAGAAGACTTAAGTGGAAGCGAGAAGGAATAACAGGATTTAGACCATTACCTAACACTGCAGCATCAAGATTAATGTAGGCAAAGGCTTTCATATGCAAAGTTGAAAGATAGCCCTAAATGAGAAAGGAAAAAAGACAAGTCAGTATACCTCTAGCCATTCTGTGGCACCCTGAATAAACATATTTAAAGACAAGTCGGTATACCTCTAGCCATTCTGTGGCACCAACTGCTCCAAATTCACCTGCAGTCCAGCTGACAAACACCATACTGCGCCTGGGCTTATAGCCATCTTAAAGGAAGAAGCGACATGTTTATGGCTCAGCCTATCAAAGCATCGTTTCTAGATTCCTTGACAGTTTTCCATATGACTGTCCTCTCTTCTTCCTAATTACAGCATACGGTGGAAGAGGAAAATAGAACTCAAGCTAAAACACTCACGGTTTTAACACAGCAAAGACAAAAGAAGTTTCAAGCTGTACATGGGTGCATGGCTTTGGCATATGGTGACATAAGTTCAAAGGCAAATGTATTAAGTGAAGAGCAGCAAACTTGATTTTGTACTGTGCCATTCTAATGCCTTGACTAGAAATGCAGGTTACGATATTGCAAGCTGCCGATAATTGAATATGTTCAGTATTGTTGTTATTTTAATGATGTAAATCAGGGATGTTAAAGTCCCTCCTTGAGGGCTGCAATCCAGTCTGGTTTTCAGGATTTCCCCATGAGATCTATTAGCATACAATGAAAGCAGTGCATGCAAATAATCTCATGCAAATTCATTGGGGAAATCCTGAAAATCCGACTGGACTGCGGCCCTTGAAGAAGGACTTTGACATCCCTGATGTAAATGGATGTTTTATCTGTAACTCCCTAGGTATCAGGCGGAAGATAAATAAAAAAAAAAAAAAAAAAAAAACCAAAAAAAAACCAAAATGCATACTAAACTTTTTATATCTTTCTTTAAGAAATGCCATCACTATCTTCCTCTTGTTATTCCCTACCCCTCTATCCTGCCTCTTTTTTTTTATATATATATTGTAATTAACACCCCTACCCCCTAGTACCTTTCATCTCTAATAAGTCCTAATTTGTCATAGTTTTACCCTTTTTTCTTTCATATTAATTAGATTTTAAAAATTTAACAAGTTTTTTTTTTATTCTTAACATTGTAAACCATCCAGATACATGTGATGGTCAGTATATCAAGCCTTAAATAAACTTGAAAGTTGAACACACAATGGAAGGCAAGTACCCCTCATCTCCAATGACTTAATTTGGTTTTAGCTACACCTTGAAATTTAGAATATATCACTTAAATACACAGCCTCAGAATAGTGTCTTATGATAAAAAAAAAGACCAAAAAAAAAAGACAAAATCCACCAACAAAACTTCCAAAATAAGGGAAGTGCAATATATAACCTCCCCACAACATATATTCTCCAGCCACATGCTGATGTGATTTACCTATTTTCACCATCTCTGACAAAACTTCAGCTAGCTTCAACAGTATGGAGCTTCCAACCCCTGATTTGGCAGCTCCATGACCCCAAGCATCTCGCTGGGCTCCAATTACTACATAATGTTCTGTAAACAAGAGAAAAAAAAAAAAATAGAGTCAATGTTAATCATGCCACTAGCAGAAACAAGACAGATATTCATGAATAGGCAACTCCAGTCAGATTTTCAGGATACCCACAAAGAATATGCATGAGAAACCTGCATGTGTTCTCTGTTGTATGCAAATCTGTCGTGTGCATATTTTGTGGATCTTGAAAACCTGGACCAGCCTGTGGCACTCAAGGAGTGGAGTTGCCTCGGTAGCGCATCTAAAATTTATTCTATTATTTTTTAGACCACAGAAGTCAGGGGTTTAATTTTTTCAAGTTCAAAATTAAGTTTGTGCTGATCAGTGGAATTATGAAAACAGTGGAAATAGATTAAATATACCCTGCTTTACAGTCTCAACTGACAACTCCTTTCCAACACAATACCTGGAAATCCTTTTGGCTACCACAGCCATGATCATTTAACTGTGCATAAAAGGATGGTGTAGTTTTTGCTTCTTGGAAGAACAACACAAACAAGTTTGCTACAGCGTTCAAGGTCTACAATGGACCAGAAGAGCATGGTGAAATTAGGTCTTACCTGCTAATTTGCCTTTTTAGTCCTTCCAGACCAGCACAGATAGATGCATTTATGCTCCTCTGCCAACGGGTGGAGACTGAAAACACTAAATTCTAATAGTACAAGTGGGCTGTGTAGTCCCCCATAGAATCAGTGACGAATTCAGGAACACTAAATATCCCAGCTGGAAGAACAGGAACTAAAAAAACCCCAAAATCACACACCACAACACCACACCTTTTAGTTTTGAATTATAAACAACTTTTGGAGAAGGATCAGAGCAGGCAACCAAACTATCCCCAGAGTTTGCCAGTACACCAGACGCCAGTGCTCCATAATAACTATTTACAATTCCTAGAAAAAGGCAAATAGAACAAAATCACCAGATCGCATCAAGAAAAACACGGTGGGTTCTGTGACAGTTTGGAGGTCCTAAAAGGTGGTTAGCAAGTAAGACTTAATTTAGTGACCCTCCTGACAGGTTACAGGGCCTTGAGGGGAGGGAGCCGTAGATAATTATGCAGCTTCTCTGCTCTTATATAAGCTGCAGCCAGTGCTGGAGTTTGATTTTAGCCAGCTGAGGTGGAGCGGCACTGCCCTCCCGTGCCAGACCAAAGCAGGGCCTTGAGGGGAGGGAGCCGTAGATAATTATGCAGCTTCTCTGGTCTTCTGGTTTCTTCTTCAGGAAACTGCAGAAACCAGGTGTCCTCTTGGTTTTGTTTTTTTTGTCAGACAGCTGTAGCGGCTACTCACTGCCCTCCCCCGTCGGACCGAAACAGGGCCCTGAGGGGAGGGAGCTGAAGACATATGTTGCCGCTTCGCTGGCCTTGATGTGCTACACTGCAATCGGTGGGAGTCCTTGCAATTCAGTCAGCCACTATGAAGAAAAAATATCCATCGGCAGTGGCATTTAGCCTCTGCCCATTGGAAATCCTGTTCTTTATAATACGGCGCTACCAGAGCTTTTCTATTTCTGTCAGCTGTGGCAGTTTGACACCCCCCCCCCCCCCCCGTCAGTGGCGGTTTGACACCCCCCCCCCCCCCCGTCAGTGGCAAAACAGAGCCCTGAGGGGAGGGAGCTGAAGAAATGTGCTTTTCCACCATCTTCTTCGTGTCGGCTTGAAGCAGCATCGAGGGTAAGATACAAGACCTAGCTGATGTCTTCGCGATCCTAACGACAGGGAAAAACTGACAGCTGAATTCTGTTTTGATCTTCTGGGGTTTCCCCTCTCTTCTCTCTCCCCCCCCCCCCCCCAATACTTGCATTTTGAACTAGCGGTTCTTTGACGTATTTTTTTTTTTTTTTTTGCAGAAGGAACTGACTGCTGCCACAAACCTGTTCCTGTTTTTATTATTATACTCTGTTACATATTATCCTTTAGTCTCTATACATATACATACATGATATACGATACAAACGGACAAACAAATTTCCCATCCCTCAGAGAAAAAATACAATATCAAAACAAATATCATCAAATCATAATATCAATACAGGAATTATCAAATCATAATTTCAATTAATAAAATGCAGAGAAGCACTGAATACTACATTCAAGGTAGAAATATTCTTAATACTACATCTTGAATCTGAAGAAACTACTGAAATATTAGCATAAGGCGGCATTGACAAAGCTGCATTTTTAACATTTTCTGAAAAGAAAGGGAAAGCTGCGACTGATAAGGAGCGAAGGAAGAAGGAAGGGGGCTCGAGGAATAGGGCAATCCTGCACATGCTCAAAAGCTTATTATAGCTGACACTATTGGCTCAGACAGACTTCAGCAATCAAGTGGGGCTGCAGATCCCCTGCCTGTCTCCAGAAAGTCAAAAGGGTAAAACATTTTAACACACTATTTGGGCCCTGATGCCTGAATTCAGGATAGCTAGACACTGGAAAACACCCTCTAGGAATATGTTGCTGGGGAAAAAACAAACAAACATGCTATAGCAATATCAGTAACTTCATCTTGAAAACACGGTGCAAGGTCTTTCAGGTCATGATCTTGGACAATTAGGCTGCATTCCCCACATATTGTTATAAGGCAGTACTGTATACCCTCTTAATGCTATGCCTTATATAAGCAAGGGGTACTTGGAATTAAAGTACTTAAGTTGAACTAAAACAAAAACACAACCAAAAACCCCCCAACATACTGGTAACTTTAATTTCCAAGTACACCTTGCTTATATAAAGGCATAGCATTAAGAGAGTACACAGGTACCGCCCACCATTCTCCAAGGAGAGCTCAGAATGGATTTACATGAATTTTTCCCCCATCTGTCCTGGTGGGTTCACAATCTAATATACCTGGGTCAATGGGGGTTTGAACCCACAACCTCAGGGTGCTGAGGCTGTAGCCCTTGACCACTGTGCCAGCTGGTGAGTGGATAGATGCTTCAGTAGGGGCACATATGCTGACAGGACCTGAACAGCATTTACTGTGAATGCATTCTGGGTCAGCAGACCACCCCCTCTCCTTGGCTTTTCACTAAAAACCTTAAAATCAGAGAAAGCTAAGCAGATGGATCCAGAGATTTCTTCACAGAGGCATCTGAAGATAAATCATTGTATTATACACACACGTTTCAATCCCAGCCTGATTTGTACATCTTGGCGTTCTTACCTGGTTCTACAAAGCCTTCGATAAAGCCAAATATGTTATGAATTTTTCTCTGCTCCATCTCACTTGTCACATTCAGTTTTACGTTATAGTCGTTTCTTAAGTTAGGCCCTAGCTTGCATTGGAATGAAAAGCCTTGCCAGCCTCTAGGGCATTCTGCTCCCTCCATCAGTCTGTAAAAGGCAGACTAAGATTAGACAGCGTCGCAGCAATCATTACTAGCAAGCCACAAAGTATCCTTTATAGCTCATTTCACGTTAATATTTCTAAAGCATAACGGTTACTGTGGATGGGCAGACTAGATGGGCCATTTGGCCTTTATCTGCCGTCATGTTTCTATATTTTAGGAGCACTCCCTTCACTCGATTACTGAACGATTCAGGAATTTTATGTTGAAGCTCATTGTTCCACTCAAACCTGTATCCAAAAGCTGGAAGTTTAGTGGAAACAGGGTCAAATGGATGGCTCACTTCAAAGCCTAATGGAAAGGGAATTGCTCTGTCCTGCTTCAGCTGCTTTGGTGGCTGATGGAACAAGATCAATACTTTGTACAGTCTGGGTACCTGTTTGGCTCTTTGCCAACACAAGCATCTCTAACCTGCTGCTTGCACTAGCCTTGGCTCTCCTAACGTCATTTCCTGTCATGGGACCAGAAAGTGACCTCAGAGGGAGAGCCGAGGCCAACAATACTGCTTGCACCGGAAGAATTAAAGAGGTACGGAGGAAGGAAAGAAGAGGGCAAGGGGACCCACTACCCTACGTGCCGCCTTCCCTCACTATATCATTGCTTAGATGATCAGGTTAAAAAAGAGGAAGGAGGACAGGCCCCAGACTCTGGGTATCCAAACATTCCTTCCCTGCCCATCTAGCTCTACTGTTCAGAGCTGCATAGTACGCTTTGCCTCCATCTACTACAGAAAAACACATTTGTAAGCTGTGCTGTATATAAGGCCTAGTATGTAGCACCAGCTCAAGTAATTGACCCGCCTCCACCTGCTGGTGAAGGGGCAAAACTTATTTGCCCTAAACTGGTTTGGTGATAAGGAAAGACATTAGAAAATTGGAAAATAAAAACCCGACCCAAAAACCACCAACCCTGCACATTTAAGTTAAGGATCCTTTCCACTTTTAAAAATGCTACAAAGTTGTTGTTTTTTAAAGTTATTTGTGGAACAAATTTCTTACTGTAGGAGTTTAATAGCAATTTCTGTAGAGATTGATTGAACAGGAATGCGAGGAAGACCAGAAGATTTGGCTGGTGGGAACTGAGTACGATTAAAAGATGGAAATCCAGGGGTATAAGGGTCCCCAGTTCCAAGGTGAGCCTGTAACAAAAGACAGCATTCAGAATACACATTACCTGTGCATTAGCAGAATTTGTTTGATTATCTCACCAAGCCTGAGCCATATTAAAAGCCACAGAAGCCAATTCCTCCATTCTAAAAGCTCACACCATCATGCAAACCTGCTGCCAGCAGTTGGCATTTAGTAATTCTAAAGTGGTCGATTATCAAAAGAAAAAATTCTTAGCATAGTATATGGGAGGAATAGCCCAAGCTCTTAAGACCTTTTATTCCATGCTTAAAAAAAATATTAAGATGAGTTTATAACAAGAATCCCTGACATAATCTAGTTAAATTAGAACAGCCCAAACATTACAATGGGAGAATGTAGCATCAGGGAAATAGGTCAGAATGCTAATGGAATGGTACTTGTATCACCGAGAATTACTCCCTTTTTTACAAATGCATAGTGTGGGTTTTAGCACTGGCAGCAGCGGTAACTGCTCCGACGCTCACAGGCAGTTGCCGCCTCTAAAACCCACGCTATGCGTTCGTAAAAGAGGGGGCTTAAAGAACATGCTAAGGAGTTTGAGCCAATGCTCTGAACAGCGCAACTGAAGCCGTTTTATTTGCTCCATAGATAGGGCCCCCCCCCCAACAAGAACAGCAGTAATCGACATAACCAGAAATAAAGGATCAAGATGCATAAAGCCAGTATTTTCTCTACATAAATTAAACAAAGCATGTTGATGTACATTTTTGAACCACAGAGGAAATGTGGGACAAAGCTAAGGTCCTTACTGATTTGGAAAACCCAGTTCTTTTCTGTATATTTAAAGGAAACTGGGATGCCTCCAACAGAAGGCACACAAGGGATTTCTTGGGAATCTGGGAGGCTGCTTGGGAATCTGAACGCCCTGCATGTTGTTCATACGTTTCCCCAGCACTCTGGCCTCCCATACGTCATTCAGTTCATTGTTGGAAGTTGTAGTGAAAGCATCGCATGTGATTTTCACCTTTGTGTAGTGTAGTGAGGAAAATACTGCACTATATTTGTTAATATTTTACCTTAAAATCCAGTGCATTTACTTTTAAAATTTGCTTTTGTGGGACCCAGGAAAGGATTAATCCAGTTTCTATTATTTTAAATGGTAACAATAGTCTTGGAACTCAAACAGGGTTCTGGAATGGATTAAGTTTGGATTCCAAGGTATAAATGATCTGGAAATTGAACGACAAATAAGGTGATTAAATTTGCAGTTGTAGATGACACTAAGCTGTTCAAACACATGCAGAGGGGAGAAAGTGCTGTTTGCTGGTTGTCTGCTGACGGAGAGTGGGGCTGTATTGCCTATACCTGTTCCCCCAGTCTACAGCAGTGTTTTTTTGAGTCCCCCGAGTGCCGCAAATCGGGCAGGCACGGAGAAGGGCACCTCTGAAATCGGGCCCTAATTCATATGGCTTAAACACGCTGCCAGGCCCCTTGGAGCCAAAAGGAGCAAGGTTTGACTTTATGGTTTACATTGCGCTAGTTTAAGGTAAGTTTCTCCTGTTATATTAGTTCTTTATATGGGGGAAGCGCAACGGAAAGGTTAAAGCCTCCACCCCGGTGTCTTCAGGCCCAATGGACTGTCATCTTTTCAGCTGAATAAAGTTGCTCAGATAGCGGGGGCCTCATTGAGCTCTCCAGAGCTAACTCCTCCTCTTCCTCCTGATTTCCCTGTCAACCCGGGGTCAGGAGTAGGTCCTGGTGCTTCCTTGGAAGCTACAGAGGATCAGACTGGTTGTTTCCTATACTAAAATGTCTCAAATTTCAACATTTACAGATGATTTTGAAGCCTCTGATGTGTCCTTAAAGATTTATGGTTAATGTGAGGATGGAGAAGTTATTGAAATCTGTCATAACTCAGTCTCAAATGTTTTCTAAAGAGGTTGTTAAGTTAGAGAATGTTTATTCAAATATCAAGTTTTGGATGCACGTATGCTTAAGACAAACAGGTTTCTAACCGCCAAGGTTTCTCCACATCTGTCATAAGATTTTCATACTATTCATTGTAAGTTAGAAATGGAGAATTCAGCAAGGATTAGAAACCTACGTTTGATAAATTTTCCCGTTACCCATTTGATATCCCCCGAGATACTCTTTCGGAAGTATCTTGGGGGTAGCTAATCCTGATTCAATACCCGTCTCTGCTCTTTATTATATCCCAAGAAAACAAAAAATTTTGTTAGAACAGGGAGTAGATCAACCAACTACTATAGATATTGATGCGACATAATTTTTTGGAAGATTCTCAGGATGATTCAGAATAGATCGAGAGGTTTTCTAAAGAGTCCACATATCTTTGTGGGAACACTTTCATTTGCACTGTGCTTGGCTGAAGCAGCTGAAAATGGGTTCACTAATTTGTATGGATAAGCAAATCTAGGAACACAGAAGACTGCACTGTACTACTGTTTTTGGCAGATAAAAAAATAAACACACCAACCAACTTACATGTCCATATAGCACCTTCATATAAGTGTCTCTTTCAGATGCATCTTTGTAATCCGAAGGGTGTGGATAGATCAAAACACCAGCTGCATTCACACTATCAGCATTAGCAACCTAGGAAGACAAGCATATTCATACCCTCCAACTCAAATTCAAGAAATGTGCCAAACAGATGAAAGGGTAAACTGTTGGTCAGTCTAGCACCATCTGCTGGCAGTGAGATAACCCCTGTATGGTCAATAAGGCAAGTCTTTAAAGATGGAGGGGCATGTGACAGGATATCTAATTCAGAGTCTCAATGCTTTGGGAAAGACTCAAAAATCCAGTCGAGCAAATTTTCAAAGCTAAAGGACCTGCTAGACATCTTTTTTATCCTTTTCCAAAAAAATAGGATGTCTAGATGAAACTTATCCAAAACAAGCCATTTATATGTAGGAGAGGCTGGAATTCTTAAAGGAATGGCTACACAGACATGCCAGCAGAGCAGTGGGACACCTTAGAGCCAAGTAGCCCTTAGTCTAAAGCTCTACCCCAGACCCCATTACTAATTGTAATGCAATTTCTTCCATTCATTTTTCACACACAATATACATAGCTAATATAAATTGTCAAAATAGACATTTCAAAATCACTAAACTGAAAATAAAATATATTTCTTACTTTTACCTGGTGATTTTATTCTTCTAATCATGTTTTCCTAGTCTGGTCATACTTCTTTCTGTCTGTGCTCTGTTCCCAGGGCCTTCTTATCCATTGGCTGTTTCGCTCCTTCACTTTCTGCCTTAAATCCATCTTTAAGCCTCACGACACTGGCTATATTACTATTTATGATGTTTATGTCCAGTATAGAAATCAATAAACCTTCCAATATATATATCCTGGATCAAATAGTAGTTTTAGTTCAGTATATATGTTTTTTTAAGGACACCTCGGTCCCACCACTCCACCGCTGTAATGATTTGCTACTGCGGGAAGAATTATGTGGTGCCTCATCATTGGCTGTCCATTTTATTTAGGTTTATAGCATATTTCAAAAAGTGTTCAAACCTGGGAGTCAGACCCGACATGTTTCGCACTAAGAAAGTGCTGTCTCAAGGGTCTCCCTAAGAGATAAATTCAACCAATCAATGTCCCCCATTGATTTATGTGATTTATGCGATAGTTTGCCCGTGCGACCTGGTCTACATTGGCCGCACTAATAGGAAGATTAAGGTGAGATTGACAGAGCACAAGTCACACATAAGTAATGAGATAGCACAGGCTCCGTTGGTCGATCACTGACACAAACATAAGCATACTATTAGTGATTTAAGATGGCGTGTTATAAATGTTGTTACGGGGTTGGAGGGTGGGAAAGATCAAATAAAACTTAATGAAAATGAACGACGACACATTTTTATGCTTGATACTGTTGAGCCACGGGGATTAAATAGCAAAGTGGAATGGGGGACATTGATTGGTTGAATTTCGGGCTGATGTCATCACAAGGGGCAGGACTATGTTGCTATTGGACAGGATATTTAAACACTGCCGAGGGCCGCCGCCGCCATCTTTCACAGAACTAAATAGGAGTCGGATGACAGCGGCAGCCCCAGTGAGTTCTTTGAAATATTTATTTAGACTGAAACAAGCAAACAATATTTTAAGTTAGGCGGGGAGAGGCTAGGACAAGCACACATGTAATAGCTTTCTTCCTTTATCTCTTAGGGAGACCCTTGAGACAGCACTTTTAGTGCAAAACATGTCGGGTCTGACTCCCAGGTTTGGCTGAGATAAGTAATATTTATATTTTTACACAATTGAAGATATATATTATAAAAGTTTTCACTAATTGAAGAAATGGTTTGAACACTTTTTGAAATACGCTATAAATCGAAGTAGTGGGCATCCCTCCTGATCTTCAGTTGGAAGGGGAGGGTTTGGGGTGAGGGGACAGTCAGGGGTTTGGAAGGGCCTGAGGCATGAGTAAGTAGGCATCCCTCCTGCCAATCACAGTGTCGGGGGGGGGGGGGGGTGTTAATGGGGCAGATACTGTACGTGTGTAACGCATGCACATCTGTGCCATTTAAAAGAAAAAAGCTCCAATAGCTGAGTAACAGGAGGCTACTTTAGGGCTTCCCCCATCACTCAGCTGTTCAGGTTTCCTCAAACCAGCTCTATACATGGTCAATCGCTCTGTCACTCACGATAGATAAGATGGGATTCCAGAAAGTCTCTGTGCAAATCATTTGCATGGAAACTTGTCGGAACATCAGTTGCAAAAAATAAATAAATAAATATAGGCCAACAGCAACTCACACCATCTTAATCATGTTTTGTGCATCTAGCCCCCAGACCCTTTTCCTGGACAGCTCAAGTTAGTTAGTACTGGTAGAGGAGCCACAATGTGGCTATGCCTTCCTAAAACAGAGCTAATCTACCCTTACAACCAAACCAGGGAAAGCTGTGAGGAGGCTTAAGAAGACTCAGATTCTCAAGGATTTTGGATTCCCAGCCGTCAAGCAGGAAGGAAAGCTTTCCACAGGTATCCAGTTTAGCTGGCCCAGCTGCCACTATCAGATGGAGACATTGGGCTGCACTGTGCCCCTCTAGGGGAAAGCACACAGATGTAGGTTGACTGGTCTGATGAAGAATGAAAACCCAGGTAAACTTGGTTAAATTTCCTGTCTCATTTAAGTGTAAGCTTTTGGGCGTATAATCAAATGCCATCTACAGATAATTGCCTACTCTCATGCAGCAAGACCCTTCCCTAACTTGCCTTTTCAGCAAAAGTGTTCTTTCCAGCTCGAACAATAACCAAACAGCCACTGACATCGATGTTCTTTTGAGCAAGTTCCTGGAAGTCTTCTTTACGACCATAGTAAGCATAAACCAGTTTACCCTGTACCACAAAAATAAAATAAGGCATCTTTATAGACCACTTAGAAGAATGAGCATGGGAAATACCCTGGATTTGCCCCAAATACGAATCAAAGTGAATTTAAGAAATTACAATTATTACTCCCACTGGCTGCTTCTAATTTAGTAGTGGCTGGAGATTTCAATGCTGTTATAGATCCATTAATGGATAAAAAAATCAAGTAAAATTATGACGTCTTTAGGGTTAGATAATTTGATACAATCTTGTGATCTGAAAGATATGGCGGATACTTTATTTTAATGAGTGGGAATTTTCTTTTTGTTCACAAGTTCATAAATCTTTTTCAAGAATAGATTATATTTTTGTTTCAAATCAATTAGTACAAGTGACAAAAGCATCCATAGATCCTATCATATTGTCTGATCATGGTGGTGTGTGGATTGAGTTTAAGTTTGAGGAACAAGAGTATAGTAGGTCTGTTTGGAGATTCGATAAAACAGTTACTTACCGTAAGAGGTGTTATCCAGAGACAGCAGGCAGCTATTCTCACATATGGGTGACGTCATCCGACAGAGCCCCGAACCACTTTGTCATGATGGAGAAGTGAGAGCAATGAAAAATACCACTTTCCAAGTGATATACTTTATATGAGCCTTATCCATTGGTTCAAATGGAGGCTTCATGAGTTGAGTAAGGACAACATTGAGGTCCCAAACCACAAGAGGCAGTTTGAGAGGAGGTTTGACATTGAAAAGTTCTTTCATGAATCTGGAAACCACCGGATGAGCAGAGAGGGGTTTCCCTTCAATAGGCTGATGGAAAGCCGCAATTGCACTGAGATGGACTCGGAGAGATGTAGACTTGAGGCCAGAATTGGATAAGTGCAACAGGTAGTCCAAAACAGAAGATAAGGAGGATTGCCGAGGTTCCTTATGATGAGAAAAACACCATGTAGAAAATCTAGTCCATTTTTGGTGATAGCATTGTCTAGTTGTAAGCTTTCTAGAAGCTTACAACACATCTCTTACAGATTGAGAAACTGAAAAGGAGTTATGTTGAGAGGTACCAGGCTGTCAGGTGTAGAGACTGCAGGTTGGAATGAAGCAGAGATCCCCGACTCTGTAAGCAGAGATGGAAAAACTGGTAGAAGGTATGGCTCCCTGCTGCTGAGTTGAAGTAGAAGGGAGTACCAGGGTTGTCTCGGCCGAGGAGCAATTAGAATCATGGTGGCATGATCGTTCTTCAACTTGACCAGAGTCTTGAGAATGAGAGGGAATGGAGGGAATGCGTAGAGGAAGAGATTCATCCATTCCAGAAGAAAAGCATCTGCCTCGAGGCGGTGAGGGGAGTATATCCTGTAGCAGAATTGAGGCAGTTTGTAGTTGTGGGGAGCTGCAAAGAGGTCTATCTGAGGGGTTCCCCACTGTGAAAAAATGTGATGAAGAGGTGAGGAATGGAATGTCCATTTGTGAGGTTACAGGAGATGACTCAAGTTGTCTGCCAAGCAATTCTTCGCCCCTTGAATGTAGACTGCTTTGAGGAAGGTGTTGTGGCGGATTGCCCAGTCCCAAACTTCCAGAGCTTCTTAACAAAGGGAGGCAGACCCTGTCCCTCCCTGTTTGTTGACATAATACATGGCGACCTGGTTGTCCATGGACGAGGACTACTGTGTCGTGAAGTAGATGTTGAAAAGCAAGGAGAGCTCTGAGGATCGCTCTGAGTTCCAACTGATTGATATACGACACCGACGATCCGTACTGGTCCAGAGGCCTTGAGTACGGAGACCATCGAGATGAGCGCCCCAAGCGTAGGTCGAAAAACCTGTCGTGGGGACCTTCTGATGAGGGGTAATTTGAAAAAGCAAGCCTCTGGAAAGATTGGAAGAGAGCATCCACCAACGGAGAGACTGCTTCAAAGAAGGAGTGACTGATGTGTCGAGAAAGAGGATCGCAAACCTGCGTCCATTGAGATGCCAGGGTCCACTGAGGAATTCTCAGGTGAAGTCTGGCAAAAGGAGTCACGTGTACTGTGGAGGCCATGTGACCCAGAAGTACCATCATGTCTCGCTGAGATGGAAGAATGGGAAGACACTGTGTGACAGATGAAGAGTTTCCAGATGTTGTTGCGGAAGGAAGGCTCCGAGTTGGACAGTGTCCAGAACAGCTCCAATGAATTGTAGATTCTGTGAGGGCTGAAGATGAGATTTTGGAAAGTTGATTTCGAATCCCAAACTTTGTAGGAACCATGTAGTCCATTGGGTCGCTACAATAACCCCTTGAGATGTAGAATCTTTGATGAGCCAGTCGAGGTAAGGAAATACCGGAAGACCATGATTCCTTACAGCTGCCACTACCACTACCAGGCACTTGGTGAAGACTCTGGGAGACAAGGCCATCTGGGAGACTAACTGTATTGATAGTGCAGATTTCCCACCTGAAATCTGAGGTATTGACGGGAGGCCGGATGAATGGGAATACGAGTGTAGGCCTCCTTGAGATCCAGAGAGCATAACCAGTCGTTCTTCTCGAGAAGGGGATAAAGGGATGCCAGGGACAACATTCAAAACTTTTGACTAGAAATTTGTTGAGCCCTGAGATCGAGAATGGGCCGCAGATCGCCCGTCTTCTTCGGAACAAGGAAGTAACGGGAGTAAAACCCCCTGTTCTGCTGTTCCAAGGGAACTGGTTCGATGGCATGGAGATGAAGCAGAGCTTGAGCTTCTTGGAGAAGAAGGGCGGTCTGGGATGGATTGGAAGGATACTCTCTTGGAGGAAGCTCTGGTGGAACCTGAGTGAAATGGAGAGAGTATCCTTCCCTGATGATGGCAAGCACCCAGAGGTCGGATGTAATTAACGTCCATCGGTTGTAAAAATGATGGAGACGACCTCCTATAGGGGAAAAAAAAAAAAAAAAAAAAAAAGAGACAGAGAGGTGGAGATTATGCTCTGTTTTAAACAGTCAAAAAGGCTGAGAAGCCTTAGGTGCAGCAGAAGGTTGGGATTTCTGTTGCTTCTGAGGTTGCTGTTTTTTCAGAGAAGGGCGAGTATAAGGAGCTGGCTTTGGAGCAAAACGCCTTTGATAGATAATAGCAGGGCGTGCAGGCTTGGCAGGAGCTGGCTTTGGTTTAGGTCTGACAATTGAAGCAAATTATTTTTCATGGTCAGATGTTTTAGTGGCTTCCTCGATTGACTCGTCAAAGAGGTCGTTGCCTTTACAAGGAAGGTTAGCTAAGTGGTCTTGAAGGTTAGAGTCCATGTCAATGGTGCGAAGCCATGCAAGATGCATAGCCACAGAGCAAGCAGCCGCTCTGGCAGATAACTCAAAGGCATCGTAAGATGACTGCAGGAGATGGAGACGTAACTGAGAGAAAGAAGCAATGACTTCTTGAAACTCAAAATGCATATAAGCCAAAAACTTCAGTAGAAGAGAAAGAAGAAATTCAAAGAAAGTGATGAAATAAAAATAATTGAGGACATCATAGCATTCTGGTATATGCGACGTCCAAATTTGTCCATAGTTTTCCCCTCCCTTCCAGGAGGAACTGTGGCATAGACCTTGGAAGGATGGGATCTCTTCAAGGAAGATTCAACAAGCAGGAATTGATGAGAACTGTGAGTTGTCAAATCCCTTGCGATGCACAGTCTTATACCTCAAGTCCAATTTTCCTGGAACTGCTGGTATGGAAAAGGGAGTCTCCATGCATTGAGCAAAAGTCTGGTTCAAAAGCTTATGAAGCGGAAGCTTGAGACACTCTACTGGAGGCTGAGGAAGACGTATGACTTCTAGATATTCCTTAGAATATTTGGAGCCAGTACCCAATTATACATCCAAGTCTACAGCCATCTGTCGCAGGAAAGACGAGAAAAAAAGCTGATCTGGCAATGCGTTGCCTCGAGAAGGACTCGAGGACGATGAGGCAGCTTGTGTTGAAGAAGCTTCGGCATGGAAAAAAAGCATCAAAGGAACCTCGAGGTCCAGCATCGGTGGTCTGGTCGAGGTTGGAGAAGAGTGAGGCTTCGAGGAAGATGGTTTATCCTGTGAAGAACGATGCCTGGAAGAATGTCTCAATGAAGGCCTCGAATGGTGGTGAGAACTGTGTCTAGAACCAGATCTCGAGGATCAAGGAGATTTCGCCTTGGAGACATAAGCAGCCGATGCCAATGTATGAATAGGGCTAGAGGCTGTAGATCGAAGCTCCAGAGGCTTGGAGGAGGAACCTCGATGCACTCGCAAAGACTCTGCTCCTTGCTGAGTGTGAGGATTCTCGTCAATGCACTTGCAAAGAATCTACTCCTTGCTTTTCATGCTTGGATGGCAGACCAGACACTCGAAGAGACTCTGCTCCCTGCAAAGAGTGTGGAAGCTCCGACTGGGACATAGGAAGCGGCTCGACCTCACGGGAGTCTGCTAAATGCCCAGGCAGGATAATAGGAAGCAGTTTAGAACCCATAATAGTAAGGTACTGAAGAAACTGCTTCTCTAATATGGACTGGAAAGAAGTCGGCAAGGTGGGATCCGCGTCTGAAACCGGACCACCTGCCTTGGCTGGAGGTTCCTTCGAGGCAGTGTGAGTGTGTTTCGACTTAGTAGTCTTGGACACTTTAATCACCACCGGTGGAACCGACTGCTGAGCTATCTGACCTGAGGAAACGGGGGGAAGATACAGCAGATGACGTCGAAGCAAGAGCCGCTGCAGCGATGGAAGTCTAAGTCTAAGACGCCTTCGAAGTCGAGGGATCAGTCGGAGACTCCATCTCGAAGAGCTTGTCCACCAGAATGCAACGACGCTTGAAAGCACGAGGCTGAAGTGTTTGGCAAGGCAGGCACGACCTTGGATGATGTTTCAGCCCAAGGCACTTGAGGCAGTGTCTGTAAGGGTCCGTGAGGGAGATCATGGGCTGACACTTGCTACACCTCTTAAAGCCTGTAGCAGGCCGGGACATAGGACGAAAAATAGCCGTCGCAAAGTCGAAGCTTGCGGGCTGTGCGGCCCGTCCCGGAGAACGGACGGAAGAATAAAATATTTATTTTTTTTTAACTAAAGGAAAGAAAACAAAATAAAACAGCGATTCGTGAAGAAAATACACCAACCGCGGTTGAAGAGAAGGCAAAAAGTGAATGAAAACAGAGTCAAAGACGGACTTCTCGGCTCCGCAGAAAACTAAGAACTGAGGAAACGCGCCCTGGGCTGGGCGGGAAGGCACTCACGCATGCTTGGTGCGGGCAACTCGAAATTTTGAGTTTCTTCAAGCAAGTCTGCTTGTGAGGCGTCCGCATCGGGGCTCTGTTGGATGACATCACCCACATGTGATAATAGGCTGCCTGCTTGTCCTGGGATAATCAGTGAATTACAGAATGCATTAAGAGGAAATGTTACATAAGAGATTTGAGTTACAGAATTACAGATGCATGGAGAGAAAAGTTACACAAGAGAATGGGGTTATATAGGGAGGGAAAATGAGAGGTTGGAGATACCCAAGAGATTTCATCAGGAATTGCAGCGGGGAAATAACACAGTGGGAGAAGGTTATCTATTTAGGTAATAAATTAGTTGAATAGAGTGGTTTTAATTGATTTTCGGTCTATTTGACTTCATTTATGCAGTTTCCCAGCCAGGATTGCTGTCTGTTTGCTTGATATATGAAGGTTCTGTCCAGGAAGGATTTGTATTTACAGTCTGTGATCTTTGGGTATGCAAAGATGTTTTTGTTTCTGGTGGTTCATGTGGGGTTGTGTAGAATGAAGTGTGTTTGCAGGTAGGAAGGTGCTAGACCCCAACCTTGTTTGAAACAGATTCATTCAAATTTGAAAAATATTCGCGCTTCCATTGGTAGCCAGTGTAGTTTTTTGTAATAGGGGCTAATGTGGTCTTTTTTTCTCAGTCCAAAGATTAAGCAGACTGCAGTGTTCTGTACTAATCTCAATTTTTTTACTATTTTTTTTGTGGGATACCCAGGTAGATGATGTTGCAGTAGTCTAGGATAGATAGGATCAGCGACTGCACAAGTAACCTAAAGTGTCAAAGTATTTTTTTGATAGTCCTTGGCTTCCACAGCATGTAAAAGCATTTTTGAATCTGATTGAGGGACCAAAAATTTGAGCGTATTAAAAGTTTAGAGGAGCCTAGATCATTTAAAGAATTAAAAACAGCGTTGAAGTCTCTTAGGTGGGGATGGTTTCACAGTAGAGTTTTATAAATCATTTCAAATTACCCTATTACCTCATTTAATGAAATTATATCAGGGTTGCATTATAGGTACTATAGCAGAATCATTGACTATAGTTTTGCCAAAGCCAAACAAAAATCCTACATTGGTTTCAAATTACAGGCCTATATCCTTAATTAACGTAGATGGAAAACTTTTGGCTAAGACATTGGCATTACGCTTGGCCAAGGCTCTTCCTTTTATTATTGATATGCACCAAACTGGATTTGTTGCTGGGAGACATTCATCTAACACTAGATTGGCTTTTCATATGTTAAATTTAACAAAAGCCATGAAAGATCCTGTGGCCTTAAATGCAGAGAAAGCCTTTGATCGGGTAGAATGGACCTTCATGTATCAAGCTATGGAATGGTTTGGAATAGGTTCAAGATTTATACAAATGATTCAAACATTGTATAGCTCCCCTGTTGAAAAACTATATATTAATAATAATTTTTCAAAACGCTTTCATTTGCAGGGGGAGGAGGGGGGTAGACAAGGTTATCCCCTATCTCCTTTGCTTTTTGATATTGTTTTGGAACCCCTATTATTAGCTATTCAGCAAGTAAAGGAGATACAGGGTATTCCTTATTCAGACCGGGAATACAAAGTCTCTGCATATGCAGATGATATTTTGCTTCATTTGAGAAATCCAGAAACAACCATTCCATGCTTACTATCAGACAACTTCAAAACATTCAGAAAAGAAATCAAAACCCTGCTTTTCAAAAAATTCATCCAAATATCTTAACCCCTCCTCTTTTACCTCCAGAAGATTCACCTACCTTCAGATAACCTTCCCCCAAATTACCCACCTTAACACCTTCCAATTAAACAAATACCATAAATAGATTGTAACCTACCCTCTCTAACTGCATTCCATATGTATTTTTCATACAGTTCTTCACTGTCAGTTTAATTTCCATCCTATAAGTTCACATAGAATTTTTCTTTTTTCAACCATCTTTATTTTCTCTTCTTTATTAATTTCCAGGTACTTTAGTTAGATTGTGAGCCTTCGGGACAGTAAGGGAATTTTTTAAGTACCTTCTTACTTCTCATTTATAATCTTAATGTATATTTTCTTCAAACCGCTTAGAACCTAACGGATGTAGTGGTATATAAGAAATAAATTACATTACATTACTAGACTTGATTGAGAAATTTGGAAAATTTTCAGGGTATAAGAAATTGGAGTAAATCTGAAGTTCTTCCACTAAACGTGTATTGCACAAAAGGATTATTTGATTCATTTTCTTTTGTATGGAAGGAAGATGGATTAAAATATTTGGGAATTTGGATAAAAAACAAGCTGGAAGACACAATGAAAGAGAATGAAAAATCTTTATTGCCAAAGATAAAGAATGTGTGAGCAATGGAATCCATTACATCTGTCTTGGTGGGGGAAGAGTACAAACTATTAAAATGATAATATTGCCTGTGGTTTGTTATCAAATGGGAATGTTACCTGTTTTTTTTAAGGGGTCCTTTAAGAAAAAGCTAAACAGCATTCTTACAAAATTTGTTTGGTTGGGCAAAACTCCTAAAATTGCTTTAGTATCTTTACAAAAATCAATTGCGGAGGGTGGCGTAAATTTTCCCAATTTCTATAGATATCAAGCAGCCTATATTTTACGAAAGGGTATGTATTGGGTCCTCTCAGAGCTCATTGATAATACCCCAGATTGGTTATGGTTGGAGTGGCGACTCATGTTCCCTTTACGATTATGTCATGTCCTTAGTATTAAAATGCCTAGATTATATAAAGAAAACAACATCTTTATGGATACATGGAAAACTCAGATATGTTAGTAATTTAAAGCCTATTCCAATCTATAAATCAACAAAATCAAACTATATGGTTAAACTCCAAGATTCAAATTGGCGGATATAAGGTCATTTGGAAGCATTGGATGATTGCAGGTATATGAATTTTAGGTGATGTTATTTCAAATGGTAAGCTGCTTGAATTTTCAGTTGCAACATAAATATGGTCCAATAAATCACAAGTTTTAGATGGTTGCAACTGAAGTAGGCTATTCAAGAAGGGTTTCCTGAATGGAAAAAAAAAATCTCAATAATCAGTATAGTCTGGAGTTCTTATGCTTTCAGGTGGACTTCTTGGGTCACCAGGCTGCAGTGGTATAAATTGATAAACGGATTTATAAAACCAAAAAATTGACTTAGGCACATTTGGAGTATTGAGATAAAGCATCAAATTACTGCATCTCAATGGCCATGAATTTGGTCCGCATCTGAGACAAACTTGGTTTTTTCTTTTACATAGAGCATTTTGGACCCCAGTTAGATTACAAAAGTTGGATAGCTCTAAGTCTAATAGATGCTGGCATTGTAATCTGGAAGCAGGGACTTTAGATCATTTAATATTCTATTGTCCCTGTATCATGGCCTTTTGGAAATCAATTTGGTTCCAAGTTAATTGTTTATTAGAAAACCATGTAGCATTATCATATGATAAAATAATGTTCGGTATGAGAACAAAAAGTCAAATTTCAAACAATAATAAACTTTTATTGATCATGACAGGAGTCGCCATACAACATATTACCATATTGGAAAAGTTACAGTAGACTTAACTATACCTTTTGGTGAAATTCGTTGTGCCACATTTACAAAATGGCAAGAACTGCCATACAAAGAGGGAATTAATTTTAAAAAGATTTGGGGGCCATTGACAAATTATTGCAATGATTAGACACCATTATCCAATGAAAGTACTCTCATACATAGGGGGAAGAGGGAGGGTATAAAGTTATATTAAAGATTTGATCAATAGAGAATACAATATTTGACATTTTTGATTAAAATATTTATTGGAAGGGTGGGTAGGGAAGGTATAAATTTATGTTTAAGATGTTAGAAGAAATACAAGTGATGTTTACAAGGTTTAAATGATGTAATAGTGTTCTTGATGTAAGATGGAAAAATGAATAAAGAATTTGAAAAAAAAAGTGAAAAAAGACAGAATATCGGCGTTAACTACCCTAAAGAAGAGATTTAATATGCAACATGCAAAAAAAAAAAAAAAAAAAAAAAGGCAATCTCGTTCTACAGGTAAATTTGTTTCTATACTAGTGAAGTAGAATTCATGATATCACCATCAAAATTACCCTTAAGATATGATTAATGTTAAAAATTCTCATGATCAAAATTGGATTCCAGTTTTTTTAATCTGCACTAGCTTAACAGACCTTGTTGAGATCTAACACTTATTTCAGAAGCTACAGAAGAACATCCTGCTGGACAACTTGCTTGCGCAAGTTTGACTGTAGAATTCAGCTGCCACAATGAATGGAAAAAAAGACCCAACCCACTATGTACCCCCGCTGCTCTACATGCATGTCCAAGTCTGTTGTGCAACTTCTTTTGTGTACTTTACTGAAAAACGGTGGGGCTAAAGCATTCTCTCAATTTTGGGCTATTCAAAACCTTGGGTTTTCTAAAGTCAAAGGGGTGCTATTATTGGAGGCAAAGCCTCTCCTCTTGAACACACCCACCCCCTCCCTCTCAATTCCGTCTCCCGCTCCTGTGCTAGCCCTAGCATTTCCCATATGGATGCTGCTGCTGCTGGCTCGATCTGACCCCAGAAAAAGGAAATTAGAGCTTGGAGAAGAATCAGGCCGACAGGGGCAGGATACCAGGTAACTGCAATAAAATTTTAATCATAATTGTGATTAGCAAAATGTTATTTGGCGCATTAATCACATGCTAAATCTGCAGCCCTAGTAAGGGGAGATCTATTCATCACAGAAGTGATGGAGGGGAACAATGGTAGTTTAACATGATGGGCATGTTGCATATTCAACTCAAATTTGTGTTTTTAAGCCCTGAAAAAGAGGGGGGGGGGAATGTGAGAATACAGTATTTTGGGGGATTTTAATATTTCTCAAATGTACTGCATATTTCTAATTCGTGCATTTTTTTTGCTGAATGTATTTGATAAAGTTTCATAAGTTAACACAAAACAACCCAAACCAAGGTCAACATGGGCATACCAACACCAAACAACCCCCCCCCCCGCCCCAAGAGCTAGACTAGTGTTTTTGTATTTGTTAGGATACCATGTGGAGAATATTGAAGCACTGGAAGATCTTATAACTCCTGCCATGAAACAGTAGAAATTAGTGATTAGGTTACACTACAAGGATCCAACATCTGCACCAACTACATATCAGAAGCTAGACATTATTCATTATGTTCATTCTTCCTGTGTTAAAAAAATGAAAGCCTAGTCAGTGCCTCCCATTTTGATGCTTCTAGGTCAGTGGTCGCCAACTCAAACCCTTTACAGGGCCACATTTTGGATTTGCAGGTACTTGGAGGGCCTCAGAAAAAAATAGTTCACGTCTTAAAGGAATGACAATAAAACTGTTTATAGTTTATAAATCTTTCCTTTTGGCCAAGTCTTAAAGAAACTGTTTGATTTTACTTTTGCGATTATGATAAATATACCGAGGGCCTCAAAATAGGCCCGGGGGACACTTACGGCCTGCCAGGTACTAAGTCCGAGACCACTGTTCTAGGTCATCTTAGCAGATAGCAAGGGTTATACACAGTACAATACCCTTGCACACTTGCTTAGGATATTTTCCAACAATTTTTGAAAATGTGGTTTACTTAGCATTGGTGTCTTAAGGTATAAAATCCCATGATCCGTTTTAACGTATGGAGGTGTTTTTAAACAGAATATCCAAAGTTGATTGCTTATGCTTTGAAGCAAAGTGGATCTTTCTTTTTTTTTTTTCCAATTCTTTATTATTTTCAAAAGTGTAACATTAAAAACCACATTTTATACATCAATGACACTTAATATACTATTAATACCCATTTCAGAATTAACCCCCAACACTAACAATGCCCATCACATAAAACTTTTATCATGAACCCCAATATATTTAAATTCATTAATCAGACCCCCCAGCCTCCCTCCTCCCGGATGTGCATGTTATTGGGAAAAACAATTAAGCAATACAATATTTTGATAATGGCTCCCAAATCTCCTGAAATTTCTTAAATTAGTATTCTTTTTACTTCCTCTTATACTTTTTCTATTACAGATAAAAGTCTACTCATGTGTCTGTTCTTTGTTCATGTTTGATTCCCATACAGGAAGTCAGCTCTGATTGTTATATTGGTTTAATCAACCTGTTGTTATGCATATCTTTCACATGATTTGTACTTGTTATTATATATTTGCTTTGTTACCTGCAAAACTTTCAATAAATACACATTGACTTAAAAAAAAAAATTCCCTTTTTGAATGGCTAATATTCTTTCCATTTTGTACACGACACAATGAACTCCATCAAAAACTATAATTAAGCCTCGTCCAATTCTTCCAATTACTCGTAATGTGTTGTATGGCAACTCCTGTCATTATTAATAAAAGCCTATTTAGATTATTTGACTTTTAGCTCTCATTGACATGCCAAAAAGTACAGTATCATAAGATAATGCCACTGGATTTTCCAACAAACAGTTTGGCCCCATATTGACTTCCAAAAAGCCAAAATAAATGGACAATAAAACAATAAATGATCTAAAGTCCCTGCTTCGAGATGACAATGCCAACATCTATTAGACTATCTAACTTTCGTAATCTAACAGGGGTCGATAATGCTCTATATAACAGAAAAAAACAAGTTTCTCATAGATGCTGACATTGTACATCTCAACCTCCAAGTCCAAATTCGTGGCCATTGAGATGCAGAAATTTGGTGCTTAATCTCAATACTCCAAATGTCCTTAAGTCCAGTTTTTGGTTTCTTATTTATAAATCCAGCTAACAATTTATACCACTGTGCGGCCTAGTGTCCCAGGAAGTCCACCTGAAAGTATAAGAATTCTAAACTATATTGATTATTTAACTATAATTTTTCCATTCAGGGAACCCTACCTGAATGGCCTGCTTCAGTTGCAAAGTGGATCTTTCATTTATATGTAGATCCCAGAGGGGCTTAAAGAAACCGTTTGGTCCCTGTGCTGAAGAGCCATTTAAGAACTTAAGCAAAGAGCAAGCTGCCTTTAACCCGATGCTTAGTGTGCACACTTCAAGACTGATACCTATTTTATCTATAGATCATATTCTGCTAAATAGAACCACTGATGATCTGTGTATAGTGAGTGAAATACTGTTATGATCAATTGATATTTGCATGAGTGACAAGTTGCCATTTATTTTTATTTAAAGCTGTACGAGTCATCATCAATATTGATCTACAATGCTGTAAGGTGGATAGATGCGAGTTTGTTATAGCCAATAATAGTTACATTTGTCACTCAGTGAAGTGTACTTTAAGACCGAAATGGGGGGGGGGGGGGAAGAAGCAAAGTCGGTCAGTGTCTCAACTCTGTCCTGGAGCATCCCCTTGCCAGCCAGGTTTTCAGACTACCAACAATGGATCTGCATAAACTTGATTTGCATACACTGCCTCCCATTATATGCAAATTTCTTTCATGCATATTCACTATGGATATCTTGACTAGCAAGGGGGTAACTCCAGTATCAAGTTAAGAAACACTGGTGTAAGTGATAAATTTCATGGCTGGTCTGAACCAAGTTCCCCATTAGTGTTCAATGCATATTTTATATATTAATGTGGTAGTATCAAATTTGTAAAGGAGTGGTATTTTGAGAATGTATTTAACATCACTATCCCAGAAGGATACTTACCACAACTGTTCCAGGAGCACTGTAAGCCACAAAACCTGAAACTGGAATTTGTTCCACTGTAGAGTTATTTTCTCCAATAACAGACACACTATTTGGATAACTATTCAAATGAGAAACAGCATTTCAATTTTCATGAAGACTGTACCCTCCACCATTAAACCACCACCACTTATGTACATGATTTTAAAGATATCTTAAGAACATAAGAACAGACCACAAGTCCATCAAGCCCAGTATCCTGTTTTCAACAGTGACCAACCCAGGTCACGCGTACCTAGCAAGATCCCAAAAGAGTAAACAGATTTTATGCTCTTATGCTAGGAATTGGGAAGGAGCTCCCACGTAGAGAATGACACGGTGACAGAATTCATCACCGTTCTCGTCCCCGCGGATAACCGCGGGAAATAATACCATGTCATTTTCTAGTGTCTATTTCAACCTCAATCCTTCTATACCAGCATTCTTCAAAGCAAAGCTTGCGGGTCAGTGGTTGTGCACAAATATATTCCGATTCTTCCCTCTCTCCTTAAAGAATGGCATGAAGATGGTTTCCCGCGGTTATCCGCAGGGACAGGAACGGTGATGAATTTTGTCCCACGCTCTCTCAACTCTCGCTGCTCCTTGATGTCTCTCACGACTTCTGCCCCTGTAATTGGGATCTCCTCCACGAAGAAAGCGTCGAAGGTCTCCAACTCTGCCTCAACTAAAGCAGGACACAGTGGAGGAACAGCCGCTGGAGGGAAGAGAGAAACCTCCAGGTTCAAATCCCGGCCCTTCTTCCTGCTGAGGATAAGCTGGACACTCCTCTGGCATTGACATGGGAACTCCCAGAGATGGCAACAAACTTGAGAATAGAATGTTGCGCAGGGGTAGACATTTGAACCACGGAGGACTTGGTTTGAACACTCCCCATGTGTTCAGAGTGAGGCATCACAGCTTTGTAAGTAACTGAGTTCCTCCAACAGCTCCCTCTCAGAGGAAGACTTGAAGATGCCGCCATCTTGGTCTGCCCCCTCCACTTCACTCTTTTCTTTAACCAAATTGCCACTAATCTTATAAAGTCTATGAAGCTATTCTTTCAGTAATGTTTCCATAGTCTGATAACAAAATGCTCCTCATGACACCTAGCAAATCCTGTAATCTATGTTAAGGAAGATCCTGGTAGTACTGGAAAAATCAAGATGCCTGGTAGTTAAGGGGGGGAGAGGGGAGATAACCAAACTAAAAGCTACTTACCGTCCTGCTTTCTGGAGAGAGACATAATGTTCATCATACCAGACTTTATCAAGCTTGAAACTGCTGAACTGACTGTGAATATAATTTCCAAGGTTTTCATCTTCCCAAGAGCCGGCTTCATGAGGGGAGAGAGACAGTCTCCTAAAAAATTGAGTAGAGAATATTAGAAAAAAGGGTTAGGTGTTTGAGCAAACTGAATAACTGGGACAGGAGCAGTCATTCTGAAAAAGATACAATCACAAAAACTGCATCAGATGGTGGCAATCCCCCCCCCCCAAAAAAAAAAAAAACAACACACACATACAGCTATGGTACTGCAGTCTATCTGCCCACTATATTGTAACATGAAATTGCTTTGAAATATTCCTGCCCAAAATAAGCCAGGAGCACAGATTTGTACCAGGTGATGAATTTGAGAATGCATTGACCAAAGCTGCTGCTTCTCCTGGTACCACAACAATAACTTTGGGACTCTGTTTTAGAGATGCCCAAGGTCCCTTGGGAGGGGCCTTAAACAACCTGGGTCAGAGCCTGAGAGCGAGAGAGCGCGCGAGAGAGAGCGCGCGCCAGAGAGCCACTTCTGCTGTTGTGTTTTGGTTTTTTTTTTACAGTGTTAACAGCTTTTTCTGCGTATGTGCCCATTGCTATCACCAGCGATGGGCACATGCAAATTTAGCGAATCTTTGCTGCTGTCCACCGATCTTATTTGTATGCGTGATTTTTTTTTTTTATATTCTTTATTCATTTTATATTTTACATAAAGTGCACAGAAAACAGCAATTACATTAATACATCAGTGCTGGGCGTGATGGACCTCTGGTCTGACCCAGTGGAGGCAACTTCTTATGTTCTTCTTATGAAATTCCACAAAATTCTCCATAAATAAGATTTATCTCCATCCCATCCACCATATCAATATCAAATAAACTACATAATATAATACAATATATTCTATCCTTCCCTTCATATCTAATGATGAAAATTAAAATCCCACCCCATACAATCATTTATGTGTGGGCCATTAATAAATTAATGTAATGAATAGTTATACAGGGAAAAATGATAACATAAATGCATGTGTGATTTTTAAATAATATCTTGCGTTAGCAGACCATCGCTTTTTAACATGGGTTTTTGAGAATCCTGGCTGAGAAGACAGGACTACTGCATGGTTGTGATCTTGGACATGCTAACAAGTCCTATAAGCGAGTGCATGCACTTTTTTGGGTAAATTTCATATTTGAGAACCTGATGAAGTTCAATATCTCTTCCCCCCTCCCCCCACACCAAGATAAAAAGGCAAGTACCATAGGAAAAAGGTGATCTTAAAAAATTTGAGAAGTCAGACATGCAAGAAATGACTAAACCACCGAGGAGCTCCTCATATTTAAAGCTTCTGTATATAATTTCAGTGTACAGAAATCAAGTGGAAGGGTGGGGAGAATTTATAAGTCTTCTATAGAAAGAGATGCTGCCGATGTACAAACTTGTGGTTTGATTGTGGAATTTTGATGTATCTGATAGGCCAATGGGGGTGTTTACTGCTTTGGGTAAATCATTCATATTAGGAAGGTTAGATAAGTACAAAAGACTATATTTACAGACTCCTCCTACAGCATCAAGCCTCACACTAAGCTTTCAAAAGGTAGACTAGAAGCAAAATTACATACTTGATATTTTCCAGGAAGTCCGCCCTCATCAGTCTGTTTAACAGTAGGGGTTTGAGGTCATTCCAGTACAATTCAGGTACTACTTGTGGCTCATCTACTGAATATGCTGATACTGTAGGAAGATGGCCGCATGCATTACTGTTAACGCATTTCTCACTTCCTGCAGAGTGGCCACGATAGCTTAAGTAGCCAATCAGAAACCCTGAGGGGGGGAAAAAAAAGGCTTTATCTTGTTTCTAGAGGAAGAACCCCCCTCCCCCTGAATTCAAAAATAAGAACAAAGCTTAAAAACTTATTTCACTATTCTTCTTTTAAGAGCTGCAAAGCTAATCAATTTGTCCACAGTACTCATCCTGGTTTTTAATCCACTTTCTTGGGGATGCAGTGTTAGGTATTTCTGCACACCATCCCATCTTAAAGCTAAAGAACATCTTAATGTCAGGAAAAAGCTGCATCAGTCCCATCCAACGTCCATTACCATTAAATTCCTCAAAGTGGCAAATTCAAACTGATGTGTTAGTTTTTGACTAAAGCAAACAAACCAAAACTGCAGACTTTTACACGGTGCAGGCAAATTTTATTTTGACAAATAAATCTTAACTAAAAACCTTTTACCAGACGGGGGACCCAACAAGGTCCGTGTTTCGGACAACCTTCATCAGGGGTCCTAATAGGTACAAATAACAATATTAAAACAACCATATAAAAATTAAGATAATAAAAGTGCTATATATGAATATTGTATGTTTTGATGATCCTACTTATATTTAAGATAGGTGTTTAGGAAAAAGAATTATAGATGTGTGGAAAGAAAAAATGGGTAAGAAAGAAAGGAAGAGAGAAAATTAATGCATAGTAAAAATGTATACATAAATATAAAAATATTTGAATTTAATATGCATAAACATGTTGAATGTGAAAAGCAAATGAATATAGAGTAAGACCAAGATTAACCAAGTGTGAGAGAAAGGGTGAAATGTAGAACAATATAGGAGAAGGTAAATATCCTTAATTTTTATATGGTTGTTTTAATATTGTTATTTGTACCTATTAGGACCCCTGATGAAGGTTGTCCGAAACACGGACCGTGTTGGGTCCCCCGTCTAGTAAAAGGTTTTTAGTTAAGATTTGTCAAAATAAAATTTGCCTGCACCATGTACAAGTCTGCAGTTTTGGTTTGTTTGCTCTGGTCTGTTTTTTCACTGCAGACGAAGTTGGACCTCTGGTTCTTTTGTTGTTTTGTAGTTTTTGACTAAATACATCTGTCAAACCTAAATCTTAGAATTTTAGGTCCCAACTCGCTGTTACTTTTAAATAAAAAGTGAGAATTGCAGTAACTTTAATACACCCAACACTAGAAGCACTGGTTATATCCGATTAAAACCCAATATAGAACAGGCAGTACCACAGGGCTGCGAGCTCGTACCTGCAACAACTAGAAAATGATATGTGACAAAATTCATCGCTGTTTCCGTCCCCGCGGATAACCATAGGAACCAGCGTTATTCCTTCTATAGCAGCATTCTTCAGCACAAGGCTTGAGGGTCAGTGGCTGGAAACCATCCTGTCTCTTTCTTTAGTGAATATCTCAACCTCTGTCCTTTATTACACCAGCATTCTTCTATGCAAGGCTTGAGGGTCAGTGGTTGTGCTCAATCTTCCATCTCTCCTTAAAGAATGACATGGCAATGGTTTCCCACATTTATCTGCAGGGACAGGAACTGATGAATTTTGTCACCAACAAGTCCCATATGTGAGTGCATGCATATTGGATAAACGCTACAAAAACACCATAGCTATATTGGGTCAGACCACTGGTCCATCTAGGCCAGTATTCAGCTACCAACAGTGGCCAATCCAAGTCACAAGTAACCTGGCAGAAACCCAAATAGTAGCAACAATTCAATGCTACAAATCTCAGGTTAAGCAGTGGCTTTCCCTATGTCCATCTTAATAGCAGACCATGGACTTTTCCTCCAAGAACTTGTCAATTTTTTTTAACCCAGCTATGCTAACCACTGTCACGACATTCTTTGGCAACGAGTTCCAGAGGTTAACTATTCTTCGAGTGGAAAAAAAAAGTATTTTCTCCTACTTGTTTTAAGTAATTTCCCTGTATCTTGAGTGTCCTCCAGGTTTTGTACTTTTTGATAGAGTAAAACCAATTCACTTTTACCCGTTCTATACCACTTAGGATTTTGCAGAACTCCATCAAATCCCCCTTGGCCATCCCTTTTCCACAATTACAAGTCCTTAACCTCTTTAGTCTTTCCTTTATTTTGGTCAGTCTTCTCTGAATATTTTCCAATTTCACTATCTTGATAGGGTGACTAGAACGGAACGCAATACCTCCCTGGCTTGTCATGTATCCTCTACTCTTTTAGGCTTTCCTGTGCTTTTGGCTTCAAAATAACCAGGGCTATGGAATTGGAGCCAGAAGCCGTTTTAGGTGGAATCTGAGTTGGTAAAAAGTATACCAACTCCACCTTCAAATAAAAACAAACAAACCAAAAAGAGAAAACTCACCTTGCAATATGGTAAAAATTTAGCTTTTTTAAAAAAAATATATATCTTTATTCATTTTTAAATCAAATAGCCAATGCACAAAAATATCATAAATAATTCCAATATAGCACTGTAATCTAACACATAAAATCTAATAGCATAAAAATCCCCACCCACCCTTCATCAATTTCCCAACAAGCATACATTATACTATATTATGCAATTTATATCATATCATAACTTTTTTAATTTCATTCCAAATCCACCCACCCCACTTGAGTGTGCTAAATAATCTAAAAAAAGAGTAAGAAAAATATTCGCTCCCCTCTGGATCTAAAAAGTGAGATTTACCAGTATTTTAGATCAACAAAAATATTAAACCCCAATATCAGGAGTCAAGCTGGACAGAAGGAAAAAAAAATAGTCAATTTAACTGAAAAGATAGCAAAGAAACGTATCTGTAGCATGAAAGATACACCCAAACCCCTAATTAGAAAATGAGCTCCTAAAATTCAAAGTTAAGAATAGAAAACCTAAGCTTAAGTTTTTATAAGAAAAATGAAATGTTTTATAATGCCAAACGTACCAATCAAAAACAGAAGGGCAGCAGCGATGACAAGAACGCAGAGGTTGCGCTTTTGAGTCCTGGGCTTCAAGACACGAGGAGGTAGATGGTTCTCTGCAATGCTGCCATCGCATGCCTCTTCTTCATCAGTAGCCAACTTCATCTCTACATTACTGCCATCTCCGTCTGCTTGCCGAGCCAGGCTGAAACGTGTATAGGAGAGCGGCTCGCCACTAAACTAAAAAATAAAGGGTGGACCAAGTCAGCAGTTTAGCTTCAGAGGCACTAAATAGACATGTTACAGTGGCAGGATCATCTGATAACTTAACTGTTCAAGGAACATTTTCGACTGCTTGAAAAACACAGCAATAAAATGCTGAGGTACTTTTATATAGAGATATTTAATACTATGGTTGAAACATCTGTATCTGTGATCCAATCCTGTTTAACATCTGATGTGAAAGATAATACCTTGACACATTTACAGTTGGAAAAAATGGAAAATGTTATGAGATCAAGGAATTTTCGTTTTCTGAACTTTCCTTGTTCTCATTATTTGTTTCCAGTTGAGCTTCTTCAGATGTATTTAAAAGATATTCTTCATTATAATCAGGCAGAAGGTTTTCTCCCTGACAATTTGTATTACACTCCTAGAAGCTCCAAGGTTATATCAGAGGAGGGAGGAACGGATCAGCTTGTATCCTCAGATAGTTTGAATATATCACAATTCCTGACTATATTGCTAAAAGAGCTACTCTGTTGGTCTCCTTCAAGACTGAATTGGAGAAGCAAGCTGTTCTTAAACTTTATTTTTGTAAACAGAAAGACCTTGTTCTGTGGGCAAAATATAGATGTGTTCCCAGATGTTTCCAATATAGACAGAAACAGTTCCTACGGCTTAAGGCTCAGGTCCTAGCTGTGGGAGCTTTATTCTTTCTTAAATTTCCCTGTAAGTGCTTGGTCACATACGAGAACAATAAATACATTTTTGTTGATCCATCCCAGTTGGAGATATTTTTGCAAGATATATCTAAATTGGATAATTTACCCCAGACTAATGCAAAGGTTTGAAAAGAAGCGATATAAAAGAAGATGAATAATTCCCTGCCTGTAGATAAGGAGATTATATACTTTCTATGTTATTTTAAATATGTGTGCCTCCACTAGGTTAATAGCAGTCCTAATAACGTGGACTAGAAATTTAAGTTGGTGTATGATTTTTTTTGTTTCCTGGAACTCCTTTGTAATTGCTTACAGTTTTTATTTGTTGTATTAAATGATTAATCTTATTAAAAAAGATATTTATTACTAAGTACTGTACTGGGTGGGGGAAGAGGAAAAATGGTTTCTTTGCTTCCTATATTCTTGGGGTAAAGGGTTGCTTATCTACATATATTATGGCTGTCAATGATGGTGCACTTTGCTTTGTAATAGCACAGAATTTCACTTTCAGAAAGCAACTCGAGTCCCCTGCCAACTAATAAGCCATGAACGCATAAGATTTATATCCTTTAAGTCAGCCTCAGAGAGACTTGTGACCAAGATGTGCATAATTTAACAGTGAACATTTACCAGATTTGAGATTGCTGATCGTGCCTGATCCATAGCTTCCGATTACGATTCACACCCCGATAACCTACAAGGTTTTTTAAGAGTAGAGATTGATTACAATATAAATCAACAATTTCTGCATAAGCTGCGCCCTATAGCCTCAGGGTTTGTTACACCATTAGTTATTAGTGTAGTTCACAGAATACAAAATCTACACATTTTAACAAATGAAAAAAACAGTACTTAATTTATACTGCAAAATTTACTGTATGGTTGAAACCATTAACCAGATGCAAACATGCCAAATGCACCAAAGCTTCACAGTACAGCATATATTCAACAGTGCCCCAGATTTTCCATTATTCCCCCAATTATCTCTGTCCTCCAAGCTCCTGTTCACCTATACTGCAATGTAAACTTTTAAAAGTTCTTATTTAAATGACTTAGGAATTTTTACAGAGGTGTAGTACAAAACAGCCTTATGCAAGTATTTTCCAAGAACTAAGGGTTCCTATTACATAGCCACAATAGAGGTTTCTATTGTGAGCTAATGAGGTACCGTATTTTCACGCATATAACGCGCATACGTGTATAACACGCATAAGCGTATAGCGCGCAGGAACAAAGCATTGCTGTATAAAAAAAATCTATATAGCATGCACACGCGTATACCGCGCATGCTGCTATAACCTCCTTCCGCCACCCCCGCTTACTCCCTCTTCTGGCCTGCGAACTGGCATCCTCCCCCCCCCCCGCGATCCTACATCCCCCCAAGCACCGCAAAGACATCGCTTACCCGATTGGGCACCGGCACCAGCACCAATGCACAGGACGTGCCAGTGCCAGTGCCTGAAGATCCTCCCTCGGCTGGGCTGGGCTGGTCTGGGCTTTGAGCATTTGCACATGCTCAAAGCCTTCTGGTCTCGCTCTCTCCGAGATTCTCAGATTCAGAATCTCAGAGAGAGCGAGACCAGAAGGCTTTGAGCATGCGCAAATGCTCAAAGCCCAGACCAGCCCAGCACAGGGAAGAGGGAGGATCTCCCTTGCACCGCCCAGCCCAGCCCAGGCGAGGAAGGATCTTCGGGCACTGGCACGTCCTGTGCATTGGTGCTGGTGCCGGTGCCCAATCGGGTAAGCAATGTCTTTGCGGTGCGGGGGGGATGTAGGAGCGCGGGGGAGGGGGGAAGGATGCCAGTTTGCAGGGAGGGATGCCGGATTGCAATAAGAAAAAAAAAAAATTGTATAACGTGCTCACACATATAATGCGCATGTAAAATCGTTCACACATATAATGCGGTTTGTAAAATCGTGTATAACGCGCGCATTATATGCGTGAAAATACGGTAAATGCTCCAACATTCATAGGAATTCTATGAGCATTGGAGCATTTACCTTGGTGGCCCTTGGTAATACTTCATTCCAATTTTCCAAAAATGCAATGTTCAGAAATAACCTTGGCTTGAATGACTTCTGTAATTAAGAATTAAATTGGTCCCAGTGTTGATGTCTATTGGCATCCAAAGTAAACATATGAAAAGTTGATAACTGTACCTCTGCTTGTTTCCCAAATCAGATATTAAAGATAAGATATGAATTGCTGGTTTTGGTTGTTGGGCTCTCGTGTGAGTATTCATTTTGGTCATAGACTAATAAAGCCATTAAAATATGGCTTTTTTTCAAGTTACTGCATGAGCAGTTAGCACATGGTAATATTGATACACTAACTGGTTAGCACAGAATATCCACTCTGCCCTGACATGCTTTCTCACGAAAATAAAAAAAATTATTGTTACATTAAGTGTACATTAGTATCTAATGCAGCTTAGTAAAAGACCCCCTTAGTTCTTAAAATACTAGGGGGTCTTTTTATCAAGCTGCGGTAGGGGTTTAACACGCGTTAAACCGCCTGCCGCGCTAGCCGCTAATTGAGCAGGCGTTAGTTTTTAGCCGGTCACAGGGGTTAGCATGTGATGAAATGTCAGACGTGCTAACCCTGGTAGTGCGGCTTGATAAAAGGACCCCTAGAAGTCTGCATTGTAGAATAAATTACAGTACCAACAATGCAAGATGACTAAAATCCTGCTTTCCCACGATGATAATCAGATTTCAAACAAATAATTAAAGCCTACATGGAATGCCCTCTTTAAGATAGAGAGCACTGCCTTCAAAGAAAAAAACCAGCCACACAATGCTGTGGTTACACCGATTGCATTTTAAATTAAGATTACCGATTAGCAGCACCAGAAGGCAAGCCTGTTCTAGAAGGGAGTGGAAGCCTTATCAAGCATGCAATAAATTCACCACACCTCAATTCCCTGAACATGTACTAAAAGAGTTATCCATGGGGTGGCGCTATCAGCCAAGGCAATATGAAGGGCCACTTCCCAACCACAGTATGGCAGTTACCATCCATGAAACCAAGATATACCTTGCTGTTTAGAAGCAATGTCCTACTCATTTCTATAGCACTACTGCAGCAAAAACAAGATGCTACACTATAAATTGCTGCTGACGCCCAAGTGTAGTTTAGTTAGCACTATACCGCTTCTAGCCTAAGTGGTTTCCATTCAGAGGGTCAAAGTGAGCTTTGATGCAGCTAAATAGAAGGGCTGAGTCCGCCTTGTCCAAGGAGAGGAAGCTAAGGACGTCTTATGGCAGCTCCTTACGGGACAAGCAAAGCATGCACAAAGCAAAGAGCCCACCTGCTCGTAGTCACCGCCCTGACAGATGGCTTTTCTGGGGGGGGGGGGGAAGGTCAGGCCACAAGGTCACAGCCCCCGCCAGCCCAGGCACAGCCCCTACCCCTCGGAGCGCCGACCTCAGAGTCAGCGCGAGCAGGCACTGACCTTGGCCAAGACACTTCCGGGAAGCCAGCCAGCCACGTGCGCCATGAAGGCGGCTGTCCGCGCGACCGCCTCGCCCCTTACCTGCCAGCGGGCGCCCCGGAGAAGCTGCCAGAAGCTTAGAGGCGCTGCGACGTCACTTCCTGCCGGCACGTAGACAACCGCGAGACAGCGAAGAGAGAGAGAGAAAAACCGCGCGCGCTAAACCCTTATAGCCTGGACGGCCCCGCCCCTCGGTGACGTCACGGGAGACGCGCCCCCGCTGGCTTTGGGCCGATCGCAGCAGATCGTCGCCCTTGTGCTGCAAAAAGCGCTGCAGGTGACCAACAAGGCCCAGCCCTCGTGCGCTTTCCTTTGCTACGAGGGGGAAACACTGAGCTGCGACCCCCAAAGGTAGGGGGAGCAGCTGCAGCTTCTACGGTACAGTAAAAGCATGCCAAGGAATTGCCTTTCTTTACTCTCCCACGCACAGAGCCAGCACATAAGACATACATGGACACACACACACACACCAGCACATAATACATACACGGACACACACACCAGCCCATAAAACATACATGGACACACACACACACCAGCACACAATACACACATGGACACACACACACACCAGCCCATAATACATACATGGACACACACACACATGTGTGTGCATGTATTATGTGGTGGTGGTGGTGTGTGTGTGTGTGCATGTATTATGTGTCCATGTTTGTATTATATGCTGGTGTGTTTGTGTGTGTGTCCATGTATGTATTATGGGCTGGCGTGTGTGTGTGTGTCCATGTATGTATTATGGGCTGGCATGTGTGTGTGTGTCCATGTTTGTATTATGGGCTGGCGTGTGTGTGTGTGTGTGTCCATGTATGTATTATGGGCTGGCGTGTGTGTGTGTGTGTATTATGTGGTAGTGTGTGTATATATTATGTGCTGGTGTGTGTGTGTGTCCATGTATGTATTATGAGCTGGTGTGTGTGTGTCCATGTTTGTATTATGTGCTGGTGTGTGTGTGCATGTATTATGTGGTAGTGTGTGTATATATTATGTGCTGGTGTGTGTGTGTGTCCATGTATGTATTATGTGCTGGTGTGTGTGTGTGTGTGTCCATGTATGTATTATGTGTTGGTGTGTGTGTCCGTGTATGTATTATGAGCTGGTGTGTGTGTGTGTCCATGTTTGTATTATGTGCTGGTGTGTGTGTGTGTGTGCATGTATTATGTGGTAGTGTGTGTATATATTATGTGCTGGTGTGTGTGTGTGTCCATGTATGTATTATGTGCTGGTGTGTGTGTGTGTGTGTCCATGTATGTATTATGTGTTGGTGTGTGTGTCCGTGTATGTATTATGAGCTGGTGTGTGTGTGTGTATCCATGTTTGTATTATGTGCTGGTGTGTGTGTGTGTGCATGTATTATGTGGTGGTGTGTGTATGTGTGTCCATATATGTATTATGTGGTGGAGTGTGTGTGTGTGTGTGTGTGTCCATGTTTGTATTATGTGCTGGTGTGTGTGTGTGTGTGTCCATGTTTGTATTATATGCTGGTGTGTTTGTGTGTGTGTCCATGTATGTATTATGGGCTGGCGTGTGTGTGTGTATCCATGTATTTATTATGGGCTGGCCTGTGTGTGTGTCCATGTATGTATTATGGGCTGGCGTGTGTGTGTGTGTCCATGTATGTATTATGGGCTGGCGTGTGTGTGTGCTAGGTGACTTCAACATGCCTGATGTGGATTGGGTTACACTTACCTCTGCTTCCGGCAGCAGCAGGAGGCTATTAAACTCTATGAAAGGAGCAAGCCTCAGGCAACTGGTGTTGGAACCGACAAGGGATCAGGCAATACTGGACCTGATACTTACCAATGGAGAAAGTGTCACAGAGGTCTCGGTGGGCGACACATTGGCCTCCAGTGACCACAACATGGTATGGTTCAATATCAGGAAAGGTTTCACTAAATCTACTACACTAACCAAAGTCCTCAAATTCAAGGACACAAATTTCAAAGATATGGGAGACTTCGTTCACCAGGCGCTACAAAGCCAAGAAGAAACCGATAACGTGGAAGACATGTGGTCGACTTTGAAAGCAACCATACAAGAAGCAACAAACCGCTATGTAAAATCAGTAAGTAAACGGAGAAGGAACAATAAGCCACAGTGGTTTACTGCGGAGATCTCAGACCTGATCAAGGAGAAGAAAAAAGCATTCATCTCTTACAAACAATCAGGGAAGCAGGACTCTAGAGCAGACTACCTGACCAAATCAAAAGCCGTCAAAACAGCAGTCAGGGAGGCTAAATTCCTCATGGAGGAGTCTCTAGCAAAGAACATCCAGAAGGGAGATAAATCCTTCTTCAGGTATATCAGTGATAGAAGAAAAAACTCAGGCGGGATTGTACGTCTTAGGAATCCAGATGGAGACTATGTGGAAAAGGATTCGGAAAAAGCCCAACTATTAAATGAATACTTCTGCTCAGTCTTCACCCGAGAAGCGCCAGGGCTCGGCCCTCAGCTACAGACAAGGGTTGGCTCAGTTGACCCGTTTAGTAACTTTGAGTTTACGCCCAGCAGTGTCTACGGTGAGCTGTCAAAGCTCAAGGTTAACAAAGCAATGGGGCCGGACAACCTGCACCCCAGGGTGCTTAGGGAGCTGAGTGATGTCTTGGCGGAGCCACTGTCCGCGCTCTTCAACCTCTCCCTTAGTACAGGCAGCGTCCCGTTGGACTGGAGGACGGCTAACGTCATTCCACTGCACAAGAAAGGCTCAAAGATGGAGACAGCAAACTACAGACCAGTGAGTCTAACATCGATAGTGAGTAAACTAATGGAAACTCTAATCAAACACCAATTAGATAAGATCCTGGATGAGGAGAATCTACGGGATCCCCGACAACATGGATTTACTAAGGGGAGATCCTGCCAATCCAACCTGATCAGCTTCTTTGATTGGGTGACAGGGAAGCTGGATATTGGGGAGTCCCTGGACATCGTGTACCTGGACTTTAGCAAAGCATTCGATAGCGTACCACACCGCAGGTTACTGAGCAAGATGAGTTCTATAGGATTAGGTAACACATTGACGAAATGGGTTGGGAGCTGGCTTGGAGGTAGGCTCCAAAGGGTGGTGGTGAACGGCACCCCCTCCGAAATGACGGAGGTGATTAGTGGAGTACCACAGGGCTCAGTCTTGGGCCCAATCCTATTCAACATCTTTATAAGAGACTTGGCAGAAGGGCTTCGAGGTAAAATAACATTATTCGCCGATGACGCCAAACTGAGTAATGTAGTGGGCAAATGCACAACAGACGAAGATTCAATGCCCGACAACATGATGCACGACCTACTCCTACTGGAGCGATGGTCTAGGACATGGCAACTCAACTTCAATGCCAAAAAATGCAAAGTTATGCACCTGGGCAGCCAGAATCCATGCAAGTCTTATACCCTTAATGGCGAGATCCTAGCAAAAACGGTAGCAGAACGAGACTCGGGGGTAATCGTCAGTGAGGACATGAAGTCTGCCAATCAAGTGGAGCAGGCTTCGTCCAAGGCAAGACAAATCATGGGCTGCATACGAAGGGGTTTCGTCAGTCGTAAGGCGGAAGTCATTATGCCATTGTATAGATCCATGGTGAGGCCCCACCTGGAATACTGTGTGCAATTCTGGAGGCCGCATTATCGCAAGGATGTGCTGAGACTGGAGTCGGTGCAAAGAATGGCCACCCGGATGGTCTCGGGACTCAAGGATCTACCATACGAAAAACGGCTTGACAAATTACAGCTATACTCGCTCGAGGAGCGCAGAGAGAGGGGAGACATGATTGAGACGTTCAAGTATCTTACGGGCCGGATCGAGGCGGAGGAAGATATCTTCTTTTTCAAGGGTCCCACGACAACAAGAGGGCATCCGTGGAAAATCAGGGGCGGGAAACTGCGAGGTGACACCAGGAAATTCTTTTTCACTGAAAGAGTGGTTGATCGCTGGAATAGTCTTCCACTACAGGTGATTGAGGCCAGCAGCGTGCCTGATTTTAAGGCCAAATGGGATCGGCACATGGGATCTATTCAGAGGGCAAAGGTAGGGGAGGGACATTAAGGTGGGCAGACTAGATGGGCCGTGGGCCCTTATCTGCCGTCTATTTCTATGTTTCTATGTTTCTATGTTTATGTGGTGGTGGTGTGTGTGTGCATGTATTATGTGTTGTTGTTGTGTGTGTGTCCATGTATGTATTATGGGCTGGTGTGTGTGTGTGTCCATGTGTGTATTGTGTGCTGGTGTGTGTGTGTGTGTCCATGTATGTATTATGGGCTGATGTGTGTGTTTATGTATGTATTATGTGTTGGCGTGTGTGTGTGTCCATGTGTGTATTGTGTGCTGGTGTGTGTGTGTGTGTGTCCATGTATGTATTATGTGTTGGTGTGTGTGTCCGTGTATGTATTATGTGCTGGTGTGTGTTTGTGTGCATGTATTATGTGGTAGTGTGTGTATGTATAATGTGCTGGTGTGTGTGTGTGTCCATGTTTGTATTATGTGCTGGTGTGTGTGTGTGTTCACACACCAGCACACAATACACACATGGACACACACACACACGCCAACACATAATACATATATAAACACACACACCAGCCCATAAAACATATATGGACACATACAAACACACACACCAGCACACAATACACACATGGACACACACACACACGCCAACACATAATACATACATAAACACACACACCAGCCCATAAAACATACATGGACACACACACACACCAGCACACAATACACACATGGACACACACACACCAGCCCATAATACATACATGGACACACACACAACAACACATAATACATGCACACACACACCACCACCACATAATACATGCACACACACACGCCAGCCCATAATACATACATGGACACACACACACACGCCAGCCCATAATACATACATGGATACACACACACATGCCAGCCCATAATACATACATGGATACACACACACACGCCAGCCCATAATACATACATGGACACACACACAAACACACCAGCATATAATACAAACATGGACACACACACACCAGCACATAATACAAACATGGACACACACACACACCACCACATAATACATATATGGACACACATACACACACCACCACATAATACATGCACACACACACACCAGCACATAATACATAAATGGACACACACACACCAGCACATAATATATGCATGAACACACACACATACACCAGCACATAATACATACATGGACACACATACACCAGCACATAATACATACATGGACACACATACACACACCAGCACATAATACATACATGGACACATACACACCAACACATAATACATGCACACACACACACACATACACCAGCACATAATACATACATGCACACACATACACCAGCACATAATACATGCATGCACACACACTCACACCAGCACATAATACATACATGGATACACACATACACTAGCACATAATACATATACGGACACACACATGCCAACACATAATACATACATGCACACACATATACCAGCATATAATACATACATGGACACACACATACACCAGCACATAATACATACATGGACACACATACACAAACCACCACATAATACATGCACGGACACACATGCCAACACATAATACATGCACACACACATACACCAGCACATAATACATACATGGACACACATAAATACACCAGCATATAATACATACATGGACACACATACAAACATACCAGCACATAATATGTAAATGGACACAAACACATGCACCAGCACATAATACATATATGGACACATACACACCAACACATAATACATGCACACACATACACCAGCACATAATATATACATGCACACACATACACCAGCACATAATACATGCATGCACACACCCACACCAGCACCACCCACACACATAAATACACCAGCATATAATACATACATGGACACACATACAAACATACCAGCACATAATATATGCATGGACACATACACCAGCCTATAATATATGCATGGACACACATACACACACCACCACATAATACATACACGGACACACACACGCCAACACATAATATATGCACACACACATACACCAGCACATAATATATACATGGACACACACACACACCAGCACATAATATATGTATGGACGCATACATACACCACCACATAATACATACAGGCACACACACACACCATCACATAATTGGACACACTTGGACACACACATACACAAGCACATAATACATACATGGCCATAGACATACACCAGCACATAATTCATGCACACACACATACACCAGCACATAATACATACACGGACACACACACCAGCACATAATACATACATGAACACACACATACACCAGCACATAATACATACATGGACACACATACACATACCAGCACATAATACATGCACGGACACATACGCCAGCACATAATACATGCACACACACATACATCAGCACATAATACATACACGGACACACACATGCCAACACATAATTCATACATGGTCACACACATACACCAGCACATAATACATACATGGACACACACACACACACACACCAGCACATAATACGTAAATGGACACACACACATGCACCAGCACATAATACATACATGGACACACATACACACACGCCAGCATGGAGTCTGTGAGCTGGTATGTGCTCACTGACCCAGTGCCTGTCCCTCCTACCTTCACAGGTCTTGCACTGATTTTTTTATATTACAGCTGTTGCTCTCTGCAGGTCACCCCAGAATAAGGGTTGACTATGATCAGAAGATGGTTGATGGGCTTTTTTGGGAAGAATTTACACCACTAGGCCAATAGAACTCCCTGCTTAGACGTATCATTCTGGTTTTTATTTATTTATCAATTTTAACAAATTTTTAGAAGAGGCACTGCTTGCTAATGAAATACAGTAAGAATAACATTCAAAGATGAAAACATTGTTACATGATCATTTCTTTACACATAAGGAGTGGAGGAGTGGCTTAATGGTTAGGGCTGCAGCCTCCGCACCCTGAGGTTACAGGTACAAGCCCAGAACTGCTCTTTCTGACCCTGGACCATTTCCCCAGCAACATTAGTCAGATTCTGAGCCCACTGGGACAGAGAGGGAGAAATACTTGAGTACCTGAATGTGAACTGCTTAGGCTCTAAGACCTGTATAAATACTAAATGAAATAATATACTCTTAGATGAAAAGTATGTCTCTTAGGGAGTATACTCTTGACTGGCATTTTTAATATATTCCGTACGTTTAAATAAAGATTCTCTTTACTATATGAGTTGCCTCTTAAGTGTGGAAGAGTGGGCAGATCATGTAGATCTGAAGCTCAGCTTTCATACTGCTTGCCCTGTATTGGTAGCATGGAATACAAAATACCGCCATTAAATTAATTCATAAAGCTAAGAAATACGATCATGTCACCCCCTTACTCATCAAATCTCACTGGCTTCCAATCTCTCACCGAATCATCTTTAAAACTTTATTCCTAGTTTATAAAACTTTAATATCAAACGAACCCCTCTTTATATCAAAAATGATAGTTCCGTATAATCCTCCGCGATCCTTAAGATCATCTTTATCTAACCAACTTTCAGTCCCTTCATTAAGAATTATTGGCACTAGACGTAAAGATATGTTTTCAGTGGTGGCCCCCTCATTATGGAACTCTCTCCCAAACTTTATTAAAAATGAAAAAGATCTTGTCTCTTTTAAAAAATTGTTAAAAACTTACTTGTTTCAAGACGCATTTGACTTATGAAATGATCTTTTTTATAAACTCATATGTTTTTAAGATTCTCTTCTCCTATTTTTTTCTTATTTATACCCCTTATTTATACCTATTGTACTCTCCCCTCTATGTAAATTTTAACAAATAATGCAACTGTAACTTTCCCCTTCCTTCCTTCTCAATCATGTTTGTCTAAATTTGTTTTGTCAACTGTCCAAATTAGTAAAATTGTATGTATTACCACAATCTGCTGGTTTTTAAATTGTACATCGCTTAGAAATTTGTAATAAGCGATACATCAAATGTAAATAAACTTGAAACTTGAATATTGCTACTCCTTGGGTTTTGGCCAGGTACTAGTGACCTGGATTGGCCACCATGAGAACGTCTACTGGGTTTGATGTCCTTATGTTAGGAGTTCCCTGTCCAGTCTTTGCATCACACCAAGCTCAAAATATCCACACTGTCTTCATTGTATGCAAACCTCTCTCATTGTGGGTATCCTGAAAACCTGACTGGCTGGATGTATCCGGAAGATTTGGCTGAGAACTTCTGCCCTCAACCATCACTGAAAAAAAAGTTCATATGAGCTCTTACAACTGACCCATTTATCTTCTTTCTCCTCCATAGTGATTCCTCTGTCCTATTAATCTTTTTCTCCTCAACAACTCATTTCCGGTCCTATTAACTCTCCTCTTCCCCCCTCTTAAATTCAATCAATTTGTACCTCGCTTAATCTATTGTAAACCGCATAGAACTTAACGGTATTGCGGTATATAAACTGTTATTATTATTATCTTGGCTTGAAATGCAAAACACAAACAGCAGAGACGATTGTCCCCCAATGACAGAAAGGATGTTTGAGGAAGTCAAATGTTCAGTGCAAAAGTCTTTATTGGATAAAGTGAATTGCCTCGTTGTTTCGGCCGCAAGGTCTGCCTCAGGAGTCGCGTCACCCTTGATAGTGGGTCACCTTTCCTCTAAATAAAACAATGCACTTAAAGCACCATAAAATAATCACAGATCGCTCAGATGCATCTCTCTTGCAAAATAGCTGCCAGTACTTTTGCACTGAACATTTGGCTTCCTCAAACATCCTTTCTGTCATTGATGGACAGTCCTCTCTTCTGTTTGTTTTTGTGTTGTTTTTTGGGTTTTTTTTTCCAGAGATATTGTTCTTCTTGTTTTTGCTTTGTATTTGGGGTATCCTGACTTTGCAGAAAAGTTTCAGACACTTTTCCTCCTTTCTGGCAAGCCTTCATTTCAGGAGAGCACCAAATACTTTCCGCATTGACATATTCCCATGACAGTGTATCTATGTCAGTCTCTCTAAGACTGCAAGCTTGGACTAGCTCATAAAATTCTTCAAAGGGCACAACCCTGGCGAGAGCTAATGTGGATACTTTGCTAGGAAAGCTCGTTTCAGAGAACTTGTATCAGACCAGAACCTCACTAACCTCCAAGAAAACATTACTTCATGCGTAAAGAGACTTCACGCATGGTCCCTCTCAGTACAGATGAAATTAAATGAATCAAAAACAAAATTACTCTATCTCGGCCCCTACCCTTTTTACACTACCCACAGGCTCGGCTCTACACCTTGAGTTCTCAAGCAAGGTCCTCAGCATCATTATCGATTCCTCTCTCTCCCTCAACGATCACCTCAATTCCTTGGCAAAATCATGCTTTTTCAGCCTCCACATGCTGAGGAAAATAAGATCCTACTTTCACCAAAAACATTTCGCCATCCTTGTACCATCCACCATTCTCTCCAAACTCGACTACTGTAATGCCATTTACTTATGCCTTACAAAAAAAAGTCTCCACAGACTCCAGCTTATCCAAAATACCGCAGCCAAGTTGATTTTTGCAAAACGCAAATACGACCACGTCTCCCCACTACTCACCAATCTTCATTGGCTCCCAGTGCTTTCCAGAATTCATTTCAAATGCTTCTGTCTGGCCTTCAAGATAATTCACGGCATCCTTCCGCCCCTAATCCCACTATCTTTTAACGCCTCAAGGCCTGCTACCACCAGATCCGCCCACAGACATAAACTATTCTTCCCCTCTCTGCACGGTATTCTCCACGCGGGCAAACTGGGAAAGTCCCTCGTCTCCAAAATCACGGGCCTTTGGAACGATCTCACTATCCCGCTGCGGAACCTGGGCTCCCTCCAATTATTCCGCAAACAATTGAAAACCTGGCTCTTTTCTAACATATAATCATTTTTTTTCCCATCATAAGATCATTTTTTTCTCCTGTTTATATTCCTCCCACTCATATACTCTTGTAAATCATTCTCCTCTCTTCTTATATTTTTAAACTTTGTAAACCGTGCCGAGCTCCACTTCCGTGGTGATGATGCGGTATATAAACCTAAGGCTTAGTTTAGTTTAGTTTAGTTTATTTAAATATTTTTGCCTTCCATACAAATTAAAAAAGTCACTGTCACGCTTTATTCAATGGTTTTATAGCAAAAATTGCCAAACGACTACAGCGAATTCAAAATGCAGCAATAAGTCTACTGAAAAACCTACAAGCCCATGACCCAGTCTCTCCAGCCTCACTGGCTGCCCTTAACCAAAAGCTGCATTTTCAAAGACCTATGGCTCCTTTTACAAAGGTGTGCTAGCATTTTTAGCATGCGCTAACCCTGCACTACACAGAAAATACGCCAACTCTATGGAGGCATTAGCGTCTAGCATGCGTGCTAAAAACGCTAGCGAACCTTCGTAAAAGGAACCCCTAGTGCTGGCGTATAAATCCCTCTGCAACATGACACCCAAGTACTTCTCATACAAACTTTCTCTCTACGCCTCAAAGAGAACGCTACGCTCCCAAGATGAAATACGCCTCCATACACCATCAGGAGACCCTCCAACTCCAGACAGCCTGGAAATGATCCTATTCCCATTTCTTACCAAACCTCTGGAACAGCCTTTCAGAGACCTTAAAGCAGTGTTCTTCAACTGCCGGTCCGCAGACCGATGCCAGTATGCAGAAATTTCCTGCTGGTCTATAGGGCCAGCACGTGCATCGGACCCGAGACAGAGATCTTCAGCCACCGGTCCGCAGTGCGATTGATGCGGTGCTATCTTCGTGTCAGCTCCCTCTTCTTCACTGCCGCAGTGCACAAAGCTGTGGGCAGCGGCTCCTACCCACATCCTGCACCTGAACTGGAAGCCTTCTCTTTGACGTCGCAACGTCAGAGGGAATGCTTCCAGATGAGTCACAGGACGTGTCTTTGTGCATTGCGTCAGTGAGGAAGAGGGAGCCGGCCCGTAGATAACACCGGGGGCGGCATAAAACGGCCAGGCGGGAGCAGGCCAAAAGTTAAGGCACAGCATGGAGGGAGGGAGATAACAAAGGTAAGGGGGAATGATTTTAATTTTGAATTTAGTGATTGACTTACATCTGCTGTCTGTTCAGGAAGAAATGCATTTGTTTCTATTTCTCTGGGGTTGTACAGCATGTGGAGTCTTGAATCTTACCCCCTCTTCTACGAAACTGCGTTAGCGGTTTTTAGCGCAGAGAGCCACGCTGAATGGCCCGCGCTGCTTCTGATGCTCATCGAGTTCCTATGAGCATTGGGAGCAGTGTGGGCCATTCAGCGCAGCTCCCCACGCTAGAAACTGCTAGTGTGGTTTCGTAGAAGAGGGGGGTAAGGGTTTCGTTTGTACATAGTACTTTTAGCTTTTGGTCCCGTATTTGCATAGGGGTTATCTGTGTTCTGGTAAGAATGAATGTTGAGAAGCATAAGTGTGTAATAAGATTATATTGTGTGTGTGTGTGTATATGAAAAATGAATGGAAAAAAATGGTGTTACAATTCGTACTATTATGGGGCAGGGATGGGTGGGGTCTGGCCCACGACTTAACCCAGTGTTCTTCAACTATCGGTCTGCAGACTGGTGCCGGTCCACAAAATAATTATTTTATTTCCGCCGATCCATCGGTGTCAAAAGGATGAAGGAGTTCTTAACTTTAGAAAAGCTGTAAAAACCGACCTTTGTGCCCAGTCATTCCCTCAACCCTTCACCAGCATCCTATATGAAGATATATTGTAAACCCTATATTGTAAAACTGTGAATGGAAACTGTAACCCGTTCTGAGCTCTTTGGGGAGGACGGGACAGAAATCTAAATAGATAAATAAGATGAGAAATTTGTTTCTCTTACTTTCAAATTCAAGCTGATTACAAATCACGTACAGTGGGTTAGTCCCTGCCCCCAGGGACTTACAGTCTAAAGTAATTAATTACTAATGCGTGTTAACCAAGTCACCATGGAGTGTAAATTTCATGGTGACCCGTCATTCTTGCACTGGACAAAAACGCACACGTATGCGTGCTGGATTAAAACAGTAACTGTTAGCGCTCTGAGGGGGAACCCCCCCACTAAGCTTACTAGTGTTCGCATACCCGTTGGGGGTGTGGGGGGAATACCCAAATAAATTAGCAAAACTGCAGTTTTCAGTGTAGTGGGGGTTTTCATCCCCCCCCCAACAGGAGCGCAAACACTTGTAAGTTCAGAAAGTAAGGCTTCGTCAGCTCAGACCTGTCGGCACAATGAGGTTAAGGAATAGACAGAGACAGAAAACCTATCCTTTCCTTTCAACCAGTTCATTGTTCTGTGAGTATTATTGCTCAGTTAACACAGCACTTTATCTAAAACCTTGTTTCCACAACTTTATCTGCTTTGCCTGATTACCCTGCCCGGCTCGGCCTCCACAGCCAGGCGAGGGATGCACAAAGCGCTAAGGCGCAGGTCCAGTCGGTACATCCCTCAGCTAGGGAGTCACCCATATGTGGCTGACTCATCCTGCTTGTCCTAGGAGAAAGTGTAGTTACTTACCTGTAACATAGGTTCTCCGTGGACAGCAGGATAGTCAGCCACACAACCCACCCGCCTCCCCATACGGCCGACCCGGCCACAGCTAGGAACATCCTGGAGATTAGGGGGAAGCAGGGGGAAATGGGTAGGGCTCGGGCATGCCCAGTGGGGCCCGGGCACTGCACGTGCTCAGAGGAAAAAAAAAAAAAAATCTCTCTGAGCTATTGGAGAGCTTATCCGCAAATTGGGAGGTGTTGGGACAACACCAATATGTGGCTGACTATCCTGCTGTCCACGGAGAACCTACGTTACAGGTAAGTAACTACACTATTTCTCTCTCCGGAGTGTTTACAGCTAGATAGAGAATGACATGGGGACAAACTCAATTTCTCCATATCATCCCCGTGAGTTTTGTCCCTGTCCCTGTCTCTGCCCCATTCCTGTATGGTCTGCCTTAACTGCACATGGCTCGAACACTGACAGTTTTGAAAAGGAAACTTTGAAGGACGTTTCCCTTTCAAAATGAACTTGCAGGATCAGGGGTGCCAAGTATCCACAGGCTTGCAAGCTCAGAGGGAGAGCTGAAATAGCTTTTAAAGGTCTCATATCATCAATAGGTATGAAGATCAAGGATCTCACGTTCAAGGTGTCTGAATTCCAAAACAGCTGAACTAACATGCGCCTTGCTGGACCAGACCAGAAATTCTCCAAGTCCAGCATCTCGACCCCCAACAGCGGCCAATTCAGGTCACAGGTATCTGGAAGAACCACAGGGCATACCCAGAGACAAGCAGCATCTTTCCCAAACTCACATGACTGAGAATATTTTGTGGACTTTTCCTCCAGGAAAGTGGATGGGACTCAATATACCACCTTTCTGTGGTTACAGACAAAGCCGTTTACGTGTAATATGCAGGTACTTCTTTTGTACCTGAGGCAGTGAAGGAAGGGTTAAATGACTTGGCTGGAGTCTCAAAGAGCTGCAATGCATATTGAACCCAGGTTCTCAACCCAATCGCTCCCTGTCTAAACCCTTTTTTAAAGGGCAACATTCTCCTGCAACAAATCCCAAAGCTCAGTTGAGCTTTAAATGAAAATACTTTCCATAACTTTTTTTTTTTGTGAAATGGCTGTATTAGGCCACTTTCCAAGGTACTAGAAAAAAAAAAGGAAATAAGGTAATACCTTTTAATTGGACTGACTCAATGCGTTTTATGATGAGCTTTCAAAAGTAACCGTTTTCAGAACAGAAATAAGCAAATGTTGACAGATATCAGTATAAGGAAAACAGGAAAGCATTTTGGGATAGGAAGAGGGAGGGGTGGGTGAGGAGATTAAAAGGTGGCAGAGCAGTTTTTTAAATGAATCTCTGCCAGTCCAATTCAAAGTAACTGAAATCTCCAAATGAACTTATTCTCCGCACTCCAGAAGCTTTCTGTTTTATGATGTAGAAACATTATCTCCGTTCTCCGTCCCCCACCCCTCTCGCTCGCTCTCTCTCCTCGTGGAAAACCTTTATGATACATCCTTGACATGAGATAGTGCTAAGGCTCCATCTCTGGCAGTAGGATCTAGAAACAGAAAATAATAGTAAATATTGAACTAAGGCCAGTACTGGGCAGACTTACACGGTCTGTGTCTGTATATGGCCTTTTGGTGGAGGATGGGCTGGGGAGGGCTGCAATGGCTGGGAGGGTGTAGATGGGCTGGAGTAGGTTTTCACGGAGATTTTGGCAGTTGGAACCCAACCACAATACCGGGTAGAGCTTTGGATTCTTGCCCAAAAATAGCTAAGAAGGAAAAATTTTAAAAAATTAAATTGAATCAGGTTGGGCAGACTGGATGGACCATTCGGGTCTTTATCTGCCGTCATCTACTATGTTGCTAAAAGCCCAGGTTTTTTGAAGCTGCTTTTAAGTCCTACTTCCAGCTCACTGTTTCTCATTCAGTCCTCTACCTGAGCAGTATGTATATGTAGATTCACCCCTTTTTGTCCTGTTTGTCTGTCATAATTAGATTATAAGCTCTTTGAGCAGGGACTGTCTCTTGCGTGTTTTATGTCCAGTGCTTCGTGTGTCTGGTAGTGCTATAGAGATGATAAGATATGACCCTTTTGATTTCTGATTGAAAGACGGAGGATGGGCATGTGTGGTTTACTCAGGAATTATTGGGTTTTCCTTCCTCTAATTACCCTGTGACCGTCCTTCAGTCATCTTACAAACCCACACATCAAATAAACACATTTGTAGCCACGAAAACAGCCAAAGTGAGCAAGTTCCTTTCCAACATACTCAGTATTAAACAAGAAAGTGTTGCCAGTTTACTAGATACATGTCTTTTTGCATGTACAAAATGTTACGTTGCCATCCAGAGATAGTGGAGCAATGTATAAATCTTCCCCCCCCCCCCCCCCCCACACACACACACACATACCAGATATTAGACAATGACAAGATTCTATCCACAACCACAAAACAGTGCTTCACTCAATCCTAACACCCAAAATAAGGAAGCACAACTTACTGAGAATAAATGCTTCCCCAAATACTGTTTGATGAATACTGGCACATGTTATGAAGTGGTCCCAGTAAAACAGATTTTGAATATGATTGTTACTTTTTTTGAACTAAGACAGGACAATAAAGACAAGATAAAGACATGGCTTAGAATTATACTTCAGATGAATGGAATAATTCAGAAAGCTGATTTGGACACAGTTTATAAACCCTCAGATTTGATATACCACGACTGAAGTTGCGTGTTCAAATCTGTGTGCACGCCAATTTGCACATGCAGTGTAATTAGTTAACAAGCCTAAGCCACATCGTTAATTGCAATTAACAAGTAATTCTTGGCACTAATTAGAATAGTAAATTGTCATGCACAGATTTCAAAAGGGGTGTGGCCAGGGAAAGGGCATGGGCAGGTTGGCCGCACTGTTCTAAAATAAGCCCGATCCACGCCCAATTTAGACGCAAGCATTTATGCCAGATTTTCATTGGTGTAAATGGCCGCATCTAAATTTTAGTCATGTGGACGAATACTATGGCCCGGACTCTAAAAGCAGCGCCGTAATCAGCAGGCGCCTGAAAAAAACAGCACCAGATGGGTGTTATTCCGATTACGATGCCGTTTTCAGAATCGCAGCCTGCGTCAAAGGTAGGTTCCAGAAATGTAGACCAGGGTTTTGAAGGCCTGCCTTCAATGTAGAATCACGCTTAGCGGTGCCGAACATGAACCCCAACCAAAACCACACCTCATTTGACGTTTGGTTCCTCTAGGTGTCTGCATGGCACCTACTTCTTTTTTTTTTTTCCTTTTAATTGGTTTTTAACAGCCAATTAAAACAATTAGGTGCTGGAAGAGTGTATACGGTGCCTTCTCATCGGCAGCGTTTTTAGAATCTGGGCTACTGCGTATTCTGTAAATCACGCCTTCTCCAGATGCAGAGTTTAGAATAGCGCTGTGCAGATTTTTTCGGAACTGATTTATATAGGCAATATAAATCAAAGGTATTTTGGGGAAGCACAGTTCATTCCTTTTTACTTTTCGTAGCCTAAGGTTTTTTTTTTAAATGACCAACAATGACATAAGCTCTGACTGTATGAGCTGGATATTCAGACCACCAGGGCTTCAAAGGCAGGCCTTGGAAGGGCCTATGAGTGGTGGGCAGGTAGCACTTTTGTTTGGGGTGGGGAGAGGTTTTCTGTCAGTAGGTCAGGAGGCCCCCTTTCTGTTGGAAGGAGGGTTCAGGGGAGAGCATGAGACTAGGATAGGCATTCCATATGGTTTCAGCCAAAATCGTGCAACAAATTTTCACCACAGATTTGGTTTCAGCTGAAACTCCAAAACTGGATTTTAGTTGCCGACGACCCCACAAGGCCAAATTTAAAACTGTGTCTTTGACGTTCAAGGCTCTCAGACCACAAGGGCCAGAATACTTAAAGAATAAGTTGCCCTCTGCATGCCTGAGACCTCTAAGGTCCTATCAAAGCACTTCACTATTATACCTATGTCAAAGGAAATTAATTAATACTTGTCAGGGAGCCTTCTCAGGAGTAGCCATCACCCTCTGAGACTAACTCAAGACAAGCTAGGCTTCAGGAAACAGATGAAAACCTGGCTCTTATCCCAAGTGACTGACTCTGCATCTGGGTAGCATCTAGCCAGCCTCGGCTCTCTTCTGGAAGTGACATCAGAAGGGAGCCGATGCCAGCATGAGCAAGTGGAAGATGCTGTTGTGCCGGCAAACATTTACCCATTTCAATCACGATATTGAAAATAAAATCATTTTACCTCTGTAGGCTGCTGTAATTAGCTTTAAAGGTGAGACCGGGAGGCCAGGGGGGAAAACCGGAGGATGCTAGAGAGAAGGGGGAAACATGCAGGCCTTCGGGCAGCGTTGGCGCGGTACCTATACCGTGTAGAGAAGTCAGCTGGCAGGCGCCTCTCTTCCTCCTCAGTGTGCCGTGGCACACTTAGAATCACAGGAGGCACAGTTTGAGATACACTGTGTTGTAGAATTACTCTCCGTAGTGGAAAGTACACGGCAAAATGAGGGAAATGAAAGACCAGATTTCTGCAAACATGGAGTATGGCTTGGTGCCTCTTGTTCTGCATTTCATGCTTATGTTATGTCTAATGGTTAGTTTTTTCCTGCTCAAATCTTAACTGTCTGCCGTGCCCTTATCTACATTATTATTATTATTATTATTTTTTTTGCAAGTGTTCTCTGAGGCCTGTCCTTCATAAAAAAAAATATAAAAGGGAACAGAGCAGCAGTACTCAGAATATTGGCCTTGTCTTTTATGATAATAGATAACCCCGCCAACTACAGACCCATCGCATCAATACCAATATATGTCAAACTAATAGAAGGACTAGTTGCACAATACCTCATAAGACCACAATCTTCTTCACCCCTCCCAATCGGGGTTCAGATCCAACCACAGCACGGAGACTCTACTAGTAACCCTACTAGACACAGCACGACAGCACCTCAGTAAAGGCAAAAGGATGCTGATAATTCAACTTGACCTCTCTGCTGCATTCTAACTGGTTGACCACACCATTCTACTACAGATACTTGAAGCCATAGGGATCTCAGGCAGGGTTTACAAATGGTTCCAAGGATTCCTTAAATCTAGAACATATAGAGTAAAGACAAACGATCTCAAATCAAAACCCTGGTCCAACCCCTTTGGAGTTCCTCAAGGCTCACCACTCTCTCCTACTCTCTTCAACCTCTTTATATCCTCCCTTGGTACTACCTTAGATAACCTAAATGTAACTTCATTTAGCTACGCAGATGACATCACCATACTCCTACCCTTCGATTCTCCTGACCCCACTTCATCAGAAAAATTTGAAAAAACTCTACAAGCAGTGGAAAAATGGATGGTAGACCACAAATTGAAGCTGAACACAGACAAAACAAAATTTCTACTGCTTGAAAAGGACAAAAACCCTTCCATCACAGAACTAGAAATAAACACCACCAAATACCCTATACAGTCTGCCCTTAAAATCCTAGGAGTAATGATAGATAGATGTTGCACAATGCAGGTCCAAATCAACAAAACCACCCAGAAAGCATTTCTAACCATGCGCAATTTATGAAAAATTAGAAAATTCTTCGACAAGGGGCAATATAGGCTCATAGTCCAATCCCTAGTCCTAGGTCTATTGGACTACTGTAACATCCTCTATCTACCATGCCCTGCAACCATGATAAAACATCTACAGACAGTCCAAAACACTGCACTCACATTGATCTACTCGCTAAGTAAATTTGACCACATCACCACTGCCTACCTAAACTCACACTGGTTACCAATACAAGCACAAATTCACTTCAAATTATACTGTCTATTATTCAAAGCAATAAACGGCACAGCCCCCACTTACCTAAACAATCGCCTGAACCAAAACCTCACTACCAGACAAAGAAGAACTCAGACCCCATTTACCTACCCCCCACTCAAAGGCACTCAACGCAAGAAGATGTTTGACAACCTACTAGCGACGCAAGCAGCGAAACTTGACCGTACCATCTCCAACTTGCTGATAACAACGAGCGACTTCAAATCTTTTCGAAAAGAAATCAAAAAATGTATCCAGCTCTCTTAACTCTAACCCTGGTTTTCCCCTCCAAGTAATTCTCCCCCCCAAACCTCTCCTCATTTCCAGTTATTCCTTCTCTTCAAAGCCTCAAGCATGTCAATTGCTTCCCAAATGGTATATTTACTGGAACTGCAATATCTCCTCTTTTGTACAGCTCCCCTTATTGTATATCTACTAGAATAGCCCAGTCATCTTTTCTGTATCCTAAACCCTAAATTGTAATTCTCCAATCTTCTTGTAATTCTCCCGGAAATGTCCAGCTGTTTTTTTTGTAATCCGCCCAGAACTGCAAGGTACGGGCGGAATAGAAGTCATTTATGTAATGTAATGTAATGTAATTTGAGGTTTTCTATTTGTTTGGCAATGAAAAGCAAACCTCTAAAATCCCCCACTCATTTTGTTCTGCTTTTGTCACCTGGGCAATAGTTTCTGAAAACACTGCCAATCGAGCCCTATCTGGCACCGGACTAGGTAGCCTGCTGGGAGTGACCTGGGCATGGTATTATTCAACGGCAGTGATTATCGGTGATGCTCAGCCTTTTTGCTGTCCTGAGTTAACCAAATAATTATGCAGCTACAGCTCCTGAACATCAGCAATCAGGGTCAGACTGACCACAGCAGTCGGGGACCCACTCGCCATCTAATTTCATTACTTTATTGCCCAAGGGCTCAGAACGCTGTTCCCCCAATATTCAAAGCCATTTACAGTAACCATCCAGAAATGGCTACTGGCCAGTTAAATGGTGTTTCACTGGCTAACCACAAATATTCAGTGTGAGATAACATAACACAGCAAATGACATCAATTAAAGACCTGAATTTTCCATCCAGTCTGCTCAAAGATAACTGGTTATTTCCTCTGAATATTCACGGTTAGTGGCTAAAGGTTGACTGGCAATTTTCAGCGAAGTGGGAAAATCAGACCTAAATAGCAATCCTATCGTTGCCCATTATTCGACTTTGGTTACGTTATAGCTGGTGAGAAAAAAATGGATATTCAAATGCCGGTCACTGGAGGCGGCCTGACATTGAATATATGGGCTCACTGCTGACCTCACGACATAGGCAGACTGCGTCTCAGGGTCTGAATCATGGGCCCTGTTAGTCTGCCTCGTTAGCAATGTCTGGGTAACTCCTGACTCTGTGGTCAGAGGGGATATTCATTGGCACTGAGGATCATGTGGGGATCTTGGTTTGTGCTACGTAGCCGTAAGAGCCTCTTAACTAGCGCTGATTATCACCCTATGGAGAGTTACGCCCTCTTTCTGTTAAGCTACCTCCGTCTACATATCCACTAATGCACGATCCTTGTAGATCAATTAGTGAACATGGCCACACTATAGTGCAAACTGGTGCACAGTGTCCTCGGATTCTATATATGGTACCCAAGGCTGCGCACTCAATGTTGGGCCCACTGCTGAGATGCGCGTGTAAATAAATGGGATAATGGACTTTGAACCATCAGTAGTTGGGTGCTATTAACCAAGTATTGTGATTAATTGGCACTCATTAAAATTTGCACACTCATGTGCACGTCAGCTGTTCTATAAGTCAGCCTTTACTATTAATTGATAATGTTCTTTTCTTCTTATTTGCTTTTTTATATATTGAAAGGAAGCTCTGGAATGAGAGGGCATAGGATGAAGCTAAGAAGTGAGAAGCTCCGGAGTCATCTGAGGAAATACTTTTGTACAGAAAGGGAGGTGGATGCGTGGAACAGTCTCTCGGAAGAGGTGGTGGAGACAGAGACTGTGTCTGAATTCAAGAGGGCCTGGAATAGGCACCTGGGATCTCTTGGAGAGAGGAAGAGATAATGGTCACTGCGGATGGGCAGACTGGATGGGCCATTGGGACTGTATCATGTTTTTTTGCTTATATTTCCTTGTATAGTGAAATGGCAGGTTATCAAATAAATAAACCTGTATAAGGCCCAGCGCCTAACTCCCATGACACGTATCTCCAAAGGGGGTGTGGCCATGGGCATGTCACAGGTATTCTGAGAAGTTGCATGCGGAATTACAGAACACTGCCTAACCGCAATTAACGCGGGCACCGGAATTTACATCAGGTTTTAGCAGGCGTGAAGTCTGGCGCCTAACAGTTAGGTTCGGGATCCACGCTAACTGCTTTACTACATAAGACCCACACCCATTACAGAATAGCAAGTAGCACTGAATTTTCCCAGTTCCCTCCTGACCAGAAGCCCAAATGACATGTGACGTGTTCACATGCTGTCCAGAAAATGTTGTGACCTTGCTTCTGGCAGGTTGCATCTGTGGTGATGCTGCTGGTCCGGATTTGAAACCCTTTTATTTATTTTTTTTTTAATTTCCACTAACTGACCTTGCGCTGACACTGAGGTAGCTTGGCATTCGCCTGCCCCTCTCAGCTCGCTCTCTGAGCCCACCAGTGGTGGCTTTCCCTGTTTAAAGCCCTTGCCGGAGTAATTAAAGGATACACCATGAAGGCGCCTTGCAGACTTTCATCTTCTGCACTTCCCCCCATTTTGAAAAGCCTCAGATAACAGCAGATTAATTTCTCACTGGCATATCTGAAAAAAGCAGAAGTACGGCTTTTGCTGTAATTACACCAGGATCAAGCAAAAACCCTGGAAAATCAGCAATAATTACATCTCTTTGCCTTTGCTCTACTTATTCCAATGTCTCGTATAAAGGACATTTTGTTTCCTTGGCAGTGGCCAGCATTTGGAGATTAGGGAGTTATAAAAATCTTTATCGTGGGTGAAAGCGGCACTGTGACTGCCTGGTGAGGCTTTGTTCTGTCAAACATGACAGAAATTTCAAATAAATCTGCAGTAATGGAAACAGACCGCGGGGAAGGCATCGTAGCGAGAACATCTGGATTTATAATGAGCTTATTGCAGATCATTCGGAAAGACCCCTGGGTCAAAAGGAGTTTCAGAGGTGAAACTAGGTGGGGTGCGAGGGGAGTGGCCACTTTCCCAGACTTCAAAAGTAGGGTTACCATATGGCTCCAGAAAAAGGAGGATGGATTGAGACATCCGGGTTTTACTTCCATTGCTTTCAATGCAATCCATCCTCCTTTTTCTGGAGCCATATGGTACCCTGTTCAACAGAAAACAGCGCCTAGGCGGTTTTCATGCTATTTTGTTTTCACTCTCCACTCCCCCCGAAGTCAAATCCTGGCTACGCCTCCAGGGTGTTTCTGTGTCACATGACACAGAAATCATGAATAGGGCTCCAGCAAAAGAAGGACGGACTGAGGCATCCGAGTTTTACTTCCATTGCTTTCAGTAGAAGTAAAACCCGGATGTCTCAATCCGTCCTCCTTTTGCTGGAGCCATATGGTAACCCTATTCATAAATAACAATGACATATCAATTAATAAATTAAAACATTCTGGTAAAAGCTGAGTTTTCTTTAGTGCCTGTCATTCTGGGTGGGCCCAGAGTTAAGATGGGTCTTCCAAAACTCCCCCTCCACCTTTGTCCTTCATCTTTCTTCCTCTCCTCCTGATCTGACATTCACTCCCCCCCCCAGCCTGGCAATTTCCCCCAGCCTCAGCACCTTCGCTGGCAGCAGCAGTGATGCTCATCTGCTGCCTATGTGGCCCTGCACGCTTCCCTTTGCCACTTCCCACCAGACAGGAAGTGATGTCAGCAAGGCTGGACAAGGTAGAGGGAAACTTGTGGGGCCGATGCAGGCTGCAGACTTGCACCGGCGAAAGTGCTGAGGTAAAGAGGGGAGGAGGACTAATGTCCTACCTGGGGGCAGAAGGAAGGAAGAGAGGGGAATGAGTGGGCTGCCACTAAACTGTTATGGGGGCCGGACAAGATAGGCCTATGCCCACCCATGCCCACCCGTAGCTATGCCACTGTCTTATACCAGCAACCATTGCAGATGAAAAGGCCCTTTTATTAAGGTGTGCCAAGCCCTAAGGCGGACTTAACACATTGAAAAAGACTTACCGCAGGATACATTAAAGTGTCATACGATAGTTTTTTGTGTGTGGGCATTAATTGCACACCATTTAACCATCCAAGAACGTATGAGGAGAGACTGGAAGCCCTGAATATGTATACCCTAGAGGAAAGGAGGATCAGGGGAGATATGATTAAGACGTTCAAATACTTGAAGGGTATTAACGTAGAACAAAATCTTTTCCAGAGAAAGGAAAATGGTAAAACCAGAGGACATAATTTGAGGTTGAGGGGTGGTAGATTCAGGGGCAATGTTAGGAAATTCTACTTTACGGAGAGGGTGGTGGATGCCTGGAATGCGCTCCCGAGAGAGGTGGTGGAGAGGAAAACTGTGACTGAGTTCAAAGAAGCGTGGGATGAACACAGAGGATCTAGAATCAGAAAATAATATTAAATTTTGAACTAAGGCCAGTACTGGGCAGACTTGCACGGTCTGTGTCTGTATATGGCCGTTTGGTGGGGGATGGGCTGGGGAGGGCTTCAGTGGCTGGGATGGTGTCGATGGGCTGATGATCTAATTGTCCTGTAAATCCACTTAAATATAAAGAAATAAGGGCCAATCAACTGATGCCCTGTTATTAGATGAAGTGAATGCATTTCTGACTGGCTTTTCGAAGGTGTATTATTTTTATGGAACTAAAGATAACGGGGAAAATAGCAAAGCCTCTGAAGAAGTTAGCATGTTATACCCAGTCCAAAAAAGACAAATAAGTTCAATATATACAGGTCTCAGAACCAAAAGCTGTTTTCATAATGCTCTTGTGTGCAAGCACTGAATTTAACGCTGAGGCCTGGCACGTGGGGCTGTGTGGATCGAGAGGACATTGCTCAATTCATGAGCTGAGCATCAAACCAAACACACTTCTTTCTGTTGAACAAAAAGGAAGCGAGAGACCTGGGCTGGCATCAGAAGGCAAGGGATGACTTGTGAGACAAGCTGCACGAAGGAGCAGAAGAGCTTACAGGGACTTTCTGCAAAAGAGCTGGCTTTTTACCACAATGATATGTCAATGTATTTTTGTATTGCGGTTAATAACGAACACAGCCTGAAAACTTCAGGAATGACTAACTTCAGTTATCCTTCCAGGATAAACTATTTCAAAATCAGAACATTGTGCAATTATTGGGGAACCCTAAATTTACTATGAATTCACTGGAATCTGCGTTTCATAAACCTCCTAATCCTATACCAGGGTGTTTAAATTTAAGCGTCTCTTGCATGCTTAAATGTGTAGGATGTCATGATTATACTTCGCCTGCTCGGATTGCCCTGCCCTGCCCTTATGCATATTCTTAAAAACTGGAAATCGGCATCTCTCTTGGATTATACTTTTTGGTGGAACTCATTATGTCTATATCCTAAACACGAACAATGTGCTATTGAAAAGCTTCATATCTCCAGAATCTCTCGATTCTCCTTCCAAGCTTCCGCCAAAGAGCTGCCATGGTTATTCCTCGACCAATTTATACAATCACAATCTCATAGTTGACCACTCCATTTCTTTTTGCATGTATGCTGTACTGATATCTAGTTTATACCCTCCCAAGGTGGGGAGAACGAGAGGGCACTCTCTTAAGTTGAAAGGGGATAGATTCCATACGAACATAAGGAAGTTCTTCTTCACTCAGAGAGTGGTGGAGAGCTGGAACACTCTTCCGGAATCTGTTGTAGGGGAAAACACCCTCCAGGGTTTCAAGACTAAGCTGGACAAGGTTCCTGCTAAACTGGGACATACGCAGGCTGGACTCATTTAGAGCACTGGTCTTTGACCTAAGGGCTGCCGCGTGAGCAGATTCTGGGCACGACGGACCACTGGTCTGACCCAGCAGTGGCAATACTTATGTTCTTACAGCAGCCATAGTCCTGGCATAAGTGAAATACCTAAATGCCAGTGTCTTGATGCCAACTTATGTTAGCATTCTATAATAACCTCTTAGTGCACAGATGCCATTTAGAAGTGGTGTCCAGTGTGCCTGACTGGGGGGGGAGGGGGGGCACCAAGTTATGGAACTGTCTTACAGAAGTGAAATGAAATATTTCCACATACAGTAAACTTTAAGAACAAAACTCAAAACATCAAAAAGAATGACAATCTCTGAGCACAAACATGAATAAGCTGGAATATATTTGCTAGCACCATTTATTTTGAAATATAATTTTCCCCCACCAATAAGAACCCTGTCTTTTAATTAATTTATTACCAGATTTAGACAATGAGAAGAATTAAATTGCACATGATAAAATGAGAAACATCTAAAAGTAATCCTGTCCATTTCATAGATACTCTGATTAAAAGTCAATGAATAGAAATATCTAAGGGAGGAAGGAGTGGTGTAGTGGTTAGAGCTACAGCCTGAGGTTGTGGGTTCAAATCCTGCACTGCTCCTTGTGACCCTGGGCAAGTCACTCATGGCCCCAGCCAAATTAGATAGATTATGAGCCCACTAGGACAGAGAGGGAAAATGCTTGAGTACCTGATTGTAAACAGCTTAAATAACTTTGAAAGACCACCAGAAATTGTGCATTTTTAAATTTAGGCCTCTTCTGTCAGACTGCGCAGGCAGTTTTTAGCGGGCCTGCACTGCTCCCGAAGCTCATAGGAACTCTAAGAGCGTCAGGAGCAGCGCAGGCCATTCTGCAGTCTGATAGAAGAGGCCCTTAGTTCCAATTTTATGGAATAGTTAGTCTGTAGAATTGAGAAAGGAAGAATCTTCCCCAAATTTTAAAAGACATCTAAAGGCACCTTATTTTCAATTGGCCTTTTTAAACTGACAGGATGTGAATTCGGGACTTCAATCTATATTTATATAGTCTTAATTTTTTAGTTTCATTTAATTGTGTTAATTTAATTATTTTTTATTAATTTTGATTGTTATATAGGGCTCCTTTTACAAAGGTGCGCTAGCGTTTTTAGTGCACGCACAGGACTAGCCCCTGAAAAACTACCTCCTGCTCAAGAGCATGCCTTTGTAAAAGGAGCCCATAATATTAGGAATTAGGAATGTTACTTTTTTCTTCTTTTCTTTTTAAATGGAGTTCTTTTCATAATTCTGGTTGAATTATATTGTAAACTGCTTTGATCCTTTTTTGGCTGTATATGCAATATATAAAGATTTTAATAAACATAAATTCATGAAAAAAAATAAGGTGATGCCTTTGTATTGGAGGAATCCAGTAGAACACAATGCTTGACTAACTTCAGGGAGCTCCTTAGATTGCTTTGTGTTGACCTTTATTTCAGGGCATTTGTACTAGTTTGTCCACAGTTACTCTGAAAAGCAATGCATTACATTTACTGCTACACAAGTTGTACACAGCACTGTACTCATAAGAGACAGACCCTACTTATGGGATCGTGAAGATAGACAGACTAGACCAGGGCGGCCTTCATCATCATTCTTGGGTTTTTCTGTTGGTTTCTGCCTCTTTACCAAAGCTCAGGATAGAAAAAGGGAAGCGAAAGTGAGGAAGAGCCTCCGACGTGAATGACAAGGCATTTCTCAATTGAAAAAAACAGAATTTATTTGGAAATACCCATTTCCTTGAGGATATATACACAATAAAGAGTCTGAAAGCAGGCTGGTGGGTTGCATGCCATTGACATACACTGATCAGCAGTGTTAAGACCTTGCTTGGAAAGATATTTCTTGGCTCTCCTTCAGCTCATTCAGATCCAAAGTGCCCCCCTCCCAACTTCAAATTTAGTGACGACCACTGGACTAGACAAATAGGATAATAGATGCTTAATTTGTTGCAGATTGACATGAGAACTGGTAGATATCGAGGGTCAGATTCTATAAGCTGCACCCGCCCTGCCTGAGCACGCTGAGTTCCGCGCAGAACTCAAAAATTGAACAATAAGCTTCATTGGCCTTGGCATTCAAAGTAGAGAATGACATGGAGACAAATTTGTCCCTGTCCTTGCCCCATTCCTGTAAGCTCTATCTTAGGTTCTGTCTCCTGGAGTCTCCGTCAAGGCTCACTCCAGCCTGTCCTAAACTGACCGTGCAAGCCTGCCCAGTACTGGCCTTAGTTCCTTCAATGTATAGCCATTATTTTCTGATTAGAGACCAGAGAAATACACTTCTCCCTCCGTATTCGCTGTGATAGGGGATTAACAGAACCGTAAATACGGGAAAACCGCAAATAACTTTTCCATATGTGATTCGCTGTTTTCTATTAAAAACCATCGTGAATATAGTGAAACCGCGAATAACATGGTGGGAGACCTGGTCTGTTCCTGAAGGAGAAGCAAAACACGGTGAAGAAAGTGCTGGGAATCAGCGATTTCTCTATGCAAGCTAAAAACCGTGAGTAATCGAAACCGCGAATGCTGAAACTGTGAATATGGAGGGAGAAGTGTAGATCTTTATTTGAGCTTTATAAAACAGGTTAAAGCCTTTCTGTTCATGCAGGCTTATACTTAACTCAGGATAATGTCAAAGAGCTGGAACTTTTGAGCATATCAGTCTTGTGTCATTATTTCGATGCTGTGCGTTTTGTTTGTTTTACATTACATTACATTAGTGATTTCTATTCTGCCATTACCTTGCAGTTCAAGGCGGATTACATAAGAATTGTCATGAAATTAAGTAATATATAATGGGTAATTTGAACATTTTAGATTTGATAGTAAAGTAGGTGAGGCTTGGGATTTGGTCATGTTGAAAAGGTTTTATGTATTTTTTGAAGAGTAGAGTTTTTGTTTCTTTTTTGAAGGTTTTCTAGTCTGTGGTCGAAAACAGCAGATTGGTGAGTTGTCTGTCTAGTTTTGCTGCTCTGGTGGCCATTAGGTTGTCATATAGCAGTGGTTCCCAAACCTGTCCTGGGGGACCCCCAGCCAGTCAGGTTTTCAAGATATCCCTAATGAATATGCATGAGAGAGATTTGCATATAATGGAAGTGACAGGTATGCAAATCTCTCTCATGCATATTCATTAGGGATATCTTGAAAACCTGACTGGCTGGGGGTCCCCCAGGACAGGTTTGGGAACCACTGTCATATGGTTTTCTTCGTTTGACATTATGTTTTCATTATGTGTGTGAATTGTAAGCCGCCCAGGACGGTAGATAGTGCGGGATAGGAATTTTTTAAAATAAATAAATAAAATAAGTCATACCACGCCTATTCGTCACCCCCCTAACCACGCCCACTTTGCGGGTAGGCATCGTTAGACGCCAGTAGGCAGCGTGACGTAGGCGTCAGTAGCTGCCGCTCCGAGCTCTGTGTTGTTAAAATTTTTTAATGAGCCTTTAATGACATAGGGTTTTTTTTACTAAGGCGTGCTAACTGATTTAGCACGCGTTAAATGCTAAGGCGTCCATAGAATATAATGGGCGCCTTAACATTTAGCATATGCTAATTCAGTGAGCGCGCCTTCGTAAAAGGACCCCATAGTCAATTACCATGCCAATTAAGCTTTTATTCAGTTTTGCGCGGAACTCTGCTATGCACCCCCAATCGGGGCACCTAGCAGCGCATATCCTAAGCAACGCTTATAGAATCTGGCCCTCGTGTCAGTCTGCAGACACTGACGCAGCGACACATTAACCGTGGCTGACAAATAATTTGGGAATGATTTCTTTTGTAATCCACCTTGAAGCAGATGTTTCCGGGTAAAGCAGAGCGCCAGTGTCAGTTTAAATTCAACAGTCCTTGGCATAACGCAGATCTCAAGGAACATTTCAGGACATTGAGAACTGCTTCTTTTCAACCGTCCATTCAGCTGTTGCTGTACTGCAGCCATAGGTTGAATTAATCTGCAAGTGTGACATTGGAAGAGAGTATAAAGAAGTTATTGAGGACCTGAACAATAAAAGAGGTGAGTTCCAAAATCTGAAAGTAGATTTCTTTTCAAAAATGAATTCATACTGGGAACAGAAGGCCTTTAGATCAGTGGTGGGCAACCTCGGTCCTCCAGTCGGGTTTTCAGGATTTCTCCAATGAATATGCACGAGATCTATTTGCATGTCCAAAGTGATGTCACTCTTTTTCTGATCATGTATTTTACAAAAGGTTCCATGTTCAGCAAGTCTTTTGTAAAATACATAGGAAATTATGCATATTTGACCTGAATGTCCCAAGTCTGTTTAGGTGCCCTGTGCAAAACTATTTACGAAGGGGCTGCTGTGGTTACGGCCCCAAAACCCAAAGAGATTTAAAGGGCTTTGGGGCTGTTGCCGTGTGGCTTTGTAAAAGAGGCCCTTAGTAATGAGGCTTATTTCTGGAACCCTGAAATCCACTTCAATGGCAGTCAGTATTGCCAAATGTTCCCTTCTATTTGAAGGGATGCAGCAGTACAACAGAGAATATACGTGAATCAAGAGTAATCCGGACCTCCCAATTTATAAAGATCTTCAGAATCCCCTTAATTGCTAATATAATCTTAGAAAAGCCTTTCCATGCTAAGCCGAATGCCTTTTGAATTACAGCACTGAATAATCTTGGAGGAAAATCTTGGGAAAATACACATTTGCAAACAAACATCTATTGCCTCACCTTACAATATAACAACCAGGTGTGGACTACTCTCAATATTTTTTCAGCTGGACTTGGGTGAATGTGGTTATATGATGTTTAACTGGTACTTAGCAAAGCATCTACCTGTGAGTGAATGACTGGAAATCTGGATCAAACTGTGGAGGGGAATATACCAAAAGCTTGTTCCACATTCAAGTCAGAGTTCCCATGTACTCGTACTCTTAAAGGCAAATTAGATGGGATACAGAAACTAGAATTAAATCTATGACATTTTCCATGGCAAATGAGGTTCAATGTGGATAAGTGTAAGATGATGCATGTCGGTAACAAAAATCTTATACACACCTACAGGATGTCCGGTGTGGTACTTGGAGACACCACCCAGGAAAGAGACTTGGGAGTACTGGTCGACAAGTCAATGAAGCTGTCCGCGCAATGGGTGGCGGTGGCGAAAAGGGTGAACAGAATGCTAGGAATGATAAAGAAGGGGATCACAAACAGATCAGAGAAGGTTATCATGCTGCTGTACCAGGCTATGGTACGCCCTCACCTGGAATACTGCGTGCAGCACTGGTCGTCATACATGAAGAAGGACATTGTTCTACTCGAAAGGGTCCAGAGAAGAGCGACTAAAATGGTTAAGGGGCTAGAGGAGTTGCCGTACAGCAAAAGATTAGAAAAACTGGGCCTCTTCTCCCTTGAAAAGAGGAGACTGAGAGGGGACATGATTGAAACGTTCAAGATACTGAAGGGAATAGACTTAATAGATAAGGACAGGTTGTTCACCCTTTCCAAGGTAGGGAGAACGAGAGGGCACTCTCTAAAGTTGAAAGGGGATAGATTCCGTACGAACGTAAGGAAGTTCTTCTTCACCCAGAGAGTGGTAGAAAACTGGAACGCTCTTCCGGAGTCTGTTATAGGGGAAAACACCCTCCAAGGATTCAAGACAAAGTTAGACAAGTTTCTGTTGAACAAGAACGTGCGCTGGTAGGGCTAGTCTCAGTTAGGGTGCTGGTCTTAGACCAGAGGGCCGCCACGTGAGCGGACTACTGGGCACGATGGACCACTGGTCTGACCCAGCAGTGACAATTCTTATGCTCTTATGAGAAGCTCAATTATTTGTCGATGCCTGTGTGTAAGATATATAATTGATTCTACGCCGCTTTGGAGATGTGTCTGTCACATGTACACAGACTGTGAATATAGATAACCTGTGATGTCATTGACTGTCTATTTTATGGAATTTTATGACTCTTTTGATACTGGAAACTGCCTAGACTTAAGGCGGTATATAAATGTATTAAATAAAATATCCTATAATTATAAGAATAATTTATTTTCTTATATACCGCCCTACCAATAGCTCTGGGCGGTTTACAACAAGAAAAAACGGAAACATTTCAGTGAAGAAATACAATTCAATAAAATACTTAGACCTATTTAAAATACGACATCACTAATAGATTGTTAAAAGTTAACATACAAATTTGTCGAATAAATAAGTTTTCAACAACTTCCTAAATTTGAGTAAGATCGAGATTGAACAATCAAAGACCATATCCAGGAGTTTTTATAACGACACGCCGGAGTTTCTTGTATGTTTATTTGGCTTAAATAATTTCAGATGAGAAACCACAGAAAAGTGACTTAAAACAGATTTAAAAATCACTCTGGCCTCGAATGGAAGCCAAAAAAGAACTTACAGTCCAAAAATCAAACGGACAGCAGCATTTTAAACCAATCGCAGTCTTAATAATGACTTTTTTGTTGGGCTCTCCTGCTCTATATCAGTACCAAGTAGCTTCCAAATTATCACCATCGAGAACTCCCAGAACAAAAGCATTGTAGGAGTGGTTGCTCCATCTCCCCTCCCCCCCCCCCCTTACAGCACCTGTGTCACTGTTCTTTTCCATAAACTTTACCATTTTAAACTCTTGCGAGTCCAGGACTTGGCTCCACATTTTGTCTTCTGTACAACCCGATTTCTGTGCTACCCAGGTCCATTCCTGTGGCTGGTAGGACTGTCCTGGTGACGTAGACCACCCCAAAGTGTTGTTCTATATCTGGAGGATCCTGTTCTATTCCTTCCAGCCCATAAGGGACAATCCAGCTTCATCTGGATCCATCAACCTGGATAGGATGCAGCAAAAGGACCACAGCAGAAGGGGGCACTGCTGAAGCTGCCACAAGGATTTTACAGGTGTCTTCGGGAGCTGAATCCTGGCATGCCACAGGGACACTGGACAGACAGACCCCCACGCGCAATCCTCAAGTGTGCAAGCAGACCAGGGTTTCAGGACATCCCTCACAAATAGGCATGAGAGACCTCCGAATACAATTGATATAGTGGGCATGCAAATTTTTCTCATGGCTATTAGGAAAGCCTGAAAATATGGTCAGTTTGCAGCCTTCAAGGACTGAACTTGGACAAGCCTGGTCTAAGGAGAGGGTTTGTTTCTGTGGAAGTCCCCTCCAAGGCTTCTCTTTCCTTCAGTTTCTTTCTGGGGGGCAGTGTGGGCTTTTCTTTCCCTCCTCGATGGCTTAAAACAGCTCAGCTCTATTGCTGTGTTACTCTGAGGAACATGCTCGGCTGTTCTAAATTCTGGCCACTCTCGCCTTAAACTGGCGCTAATAGATTTTTCCCGCCACCCTGGTTTTTGCCATGCCATACCCAGCACTTTCTTCTGCGAAGTGCCTATCTGTGGGCACAGTCTGGGAGGGGACATCCTTCAAGCAGTCCTGTGATCTTCATCTCTCAGCAGCATATGGTGTTGGGGAGACTCTTTCCAGGGTACAAATGCGTTTAAGTGGAAAAAGCCTCTTATCAGCTGGTCACCAGGTCTGACAGACACAGACGGAAAAAAAGTTACCAAGGCAGCTTTCAGTTCACAGGAGATCATTCATAAAACCATAGGTGAGGATTCTATGAGGGACCAGACATATACTCATTTCCAAAGCAGGAAAAACCTTTCGGTGGGATCTAGCCAAACAAAAACATTGGGCAAGTCACTTAATTCCCCCCATTGCCCCAGGTACAATAGGTCGATTGTGAGCCCACCGGGACAGACAGGGAAAGATGCTTTGAATACCTGAATAAACTAATGTAAACCGTTCTGAGAGAATAGTATAGAAAAATTGAATAAATAAAAAACAAAATAATAAGGTTGAGATCTGGGGTTCAAACTGTGAAGGGAGAAGCAGAAGAGGGATGGTTTCAAAAGATGCTCTTGAGAAGCACAAGCATTAGATAAACATTACTTAGCAATGACCTTAAATAATCTTCAGCTTAATTATCTACTCTTGTCCAACTTTGCCAAACAATGAGTTTAAATTAACTCAGTCCAAAAGAATTGAAGGGGAAACGGTCAAGTTTTTGCAGGCTTCCAGGGTCGTGGGCAAAATGGCATTTAATTGAGGGGGACATTGCTTTTGGGGGGAAATAGGGAGGAGTCCTCTCTTTCATGTCCCTGGCTCTCTCCCTCCCTTCTTTTCCTCTGTCTTGATCCCTGGACCACGCCACCCTCCCTCTGGTTCAATTCTTGGTCCAGCCCACTCTCTCCAGCTTGATCCTTGTCCTTTTCTTTCATCTTCATCTTCATCTTCTTATTTTCTCTTTTTGCTAACTTCATGAATCCAGTTGGACCGGTTCGGCAGAGGTACCCTACTGACAGGTAATCCGGAGTAGCCTACACGGCAATATTTCTTTACAGAAAAGGCAGTGGAGGTGTATAGCAGCGAGGACTGTTTCTAAATTCAGGAAAACCTGGGAGAAGTGTTGGAGATCTCTAAGGGCTGGGCTAGAGAATGTCATTGGGACAAATTTGTCCCCATCCCGGCCGAAACTCAATTTCTCCATCCCAATGAGTTTTGTCGCTGTTCCTGTCTCTGCCCCTTTCCTCTAAGCTCTGCCTTAACCGCACAAGCCTCGAACACTTATGATTTTAAAGTGTTTGAGGCTTGTGCAGACGAGACTGGAGCTTGCAGGAATGGGGCAGGGAGAGGAAAATGAGTTCCCGCGGGGATGGGAAAAACTTTGTTCCCCATGTCAATCTCCACACTGGGCTGCTGGTCTGGATGGTCAGACTGGATAGGCTAGGAAAGGAAGTAGCCCCAGTACTTAGAGCAGGGGTCGACAAGCGTTTGTTTGTTTTTTAAAGCAGAGAGACAATTTATCCTAAAAATGTGACCCAAGATTTAAAAAGAACTGCAATGGGTACAGAAGGGAGTTTGAGATATTCCATGTCTCTCACTTTCTCTTCCCTCCCCAAGGTCTTGGTTCTGTCCCCTCTTTCTCCCCAACCCTCGCAGGTCTCTGCACCTCAGAGGTCGCTGCACCTCTCTTCCAAACCCTCGCAGGTCTCTGCTCCCTTACTCCCCTGCCTGCTCCCTCCCTCCCACAACCCATAGCAAAGGTTCTCTGCCCTCTCCAGGCCCTGCCCCTTTAATCTCCCTCCCAGCCCCATGATCCCCCCCTGGGCCTACTGAGGTACCTAGTGGTCCAGAAGCATCTTCGTGGCAGGAGCACAGCCCTCTTGCTCCTGCCTCCACGTGGATGCCTTCCAAAATGGCTACTGTGACTTTTTGTGGCTGCTCATGGCATTTCCTGTAGTACTGCGAGCTGCCACGCAAAGTCATGGCAGCCTGAAGACCCCCTGCTGGACCACCAGGTACCTTAGACATGGGAGGGGATCATAGGGTTGGGAGGGAGATTAAGGGGTTGGGACCTGGAAAGCCGTAGCCACAGGGCAGAAGAGCTGCATGTGCCTTGTGAGCAACAGGTTGCCGACCCCTGGCTTAGAGTATGGACTGAGAACTTCACATGCCAGGCTTTGAATCGTGACACTCCTTATGATGTGGGAAGGGAAAGGGAATGGGGGATTTGTATGCCGCTTTTTTGTGGCTTTGTCATTCAAAGCTGACATTCAAAGTGGTGGGCACTGGAGGACTGAGTGACTTGCACCGGGATTTGATCTCACAACCTCTAGGTGCAGAGGCAACAGCTCTACCAGTGAGCCACACCTCCGGTCTGTCCCAGTATGGCGACTCTTATGTGAGCCAAGTCTAGGACAATCAAGCCACTGTGACATCACTGCTGAGGTTGGCTCTTAGGTATTGGTGGAATGAGGCATTATGACATCACAATCTCAGCTCTCTGGAATGTTGCTACTCTTTGAGTTTCTGCCAGATACTTGGGACCTGGGTTGGCCACTGTTGAAAACAGGATCCTGGGCTTTTTTTGTGGCTTTGGCATTTCAAAGCTGACATTCAAAGCGATGGGAACTGGAGGATTAAGTGGCTTGCCCAGGGTCACAGGGAGGAGCACCAGGATTTGATCCCTCAACCTCAGGGTGCAGAGGCAGCAGCTCAACCAGTGAGCCCCACCTTCCTCCATCTGACTCTAGTACTCAGCTTGTAAGCTCCTGAGGGAAGAGATGCATTGTACCTGAAGACTTATCACACATGTCTGGTAGTGCTAAAAAGTTAATTAAGCATGTTTGGGGGTTTTTTGTCATTGTTTCCTATGTGTCTATATATTAGCAGAATATCTCTTCTCAATCAGACATGCAGAAGACAGAGTAAAGAATAAATGACCACAAACGAGAAATTGAAATATGCAGGAAAAAAAAAAATCTAAACTAGGTAGACTCCTACATGCGATACAAAACTGTGAGAAATACAAACGTCGGGGGTGGAAGAGAGGGGGGCATCAGTATAACGGAGGGAAAGGGCATCAATAAGCCTGATGCCGCTACCTGGAAGTTATCTGGGCACCGGTCAATATTCAGACTAGCGCCCAGTTAGCTCAGTGTCTAAAGTTAGGACAGCCTTTTTGCTGACTTAACTTTAACAGCGGACTTAACTGGTTAGTGGTCTTCTGAATATTGCTGCTAACTGGTTACATTCTGGCTCCACCCAGGCTCCTCTCAAGCTCCGCCCTCAGATCACCCCAACATTGACCAGAGCAGAAGTGGTTAGTGCTGACATCTAGTGGCATTGCGTGGGTAAGTTAAGCAGGAAGCAGATAGCAGTAATGACAGATTTAGTCTTTATTTTAGTTGTGTCTTATGGTTTTAGACATGGCAAACTGAAATATGTATGTTGGAATGTAAACTGCCTAGAATGACAAAGATAGTGTGAAAGATATATTTTGTAAATACAGTACATAAATAAATAAGAGATTTAACTGGGCAGGAGGCTCTCCTATCTAATTAAATAGCATTGAAAATTAACTAGTAAATGTATAGTTTCTGTTCCAGATCATCAATTTTGTGCTGAGAAATGTTGAGCTTTGCATTAACTTTTTGCAAATCTCTGGTATTAAAAAAGGGATGGTTAACAAGACTAAGAATGTCATAATGTCCCTGTATCGCTCCATGATGCGATCTCATTTGGAGTATTGCATTCAGTTCTGGTCTCCTTATCTCAAGAAAGATTTAGTGGCACTAGAAAAGGTTCAAAGAGCGACCAAGATGGTAAAGGGGATGAAACTCCTCTTGTATGAAGAATGACTAAAACGGTTAGGGCTCTTCAGCTTGGAAAAGAGATGGCTGAGGGGAGATAGGATTGAAGTCTACAAAATCCGGAGTGGAGTAGAACGGGTACAAGTGGATTGATTTTTCACTCCGTCAAAAATGACAAAAACTAGGGGACACTCGATGAAGGTACAGGGAAATACTTTTAAAACCAATAGGAGGAAATTTTTTTTCACTCAGAGGTTAAGCTCTGGAATGCGTTGCCAGAGGATGTGGTAAGAGCGGATAGCGTAGCTGGTTTTAAGAAAGGTTTGGACAAGTTCCTGGAGGAAAAGTCCATAGTCTGTTATTGAGAAAGACATGGGGGAAGCCACTGCTTGCCCTGCATTGGTAGCATGGAATATTGCTACACTTAGTGACCTGGATTGACCACCGTGAGAATGGGCTAGTGGGCTATTCTTATGTTCTTATGCTCTGAGTTGTAAGCATGTCTTTAAGTGTCTGAATCTCCTTTAGGCTTGGATCTTGTACAGTACTTTCGATTTGTCCTTTTTGAGCCATTTTGTCAGGGGTCAGAGGTAGGGTTGGCAGACGTCCAGGAAAACCCAGACACGTCCTCTTTGTAGAGGACTGTCCAGGTGTCTGGACGGAGTTTATAAAACCCAGCTTCTGAGCATGCACGGATGACATCACACACAGCCGTGCATGTTCCAGGCCCTCCAGTCACGGCAAGAGCTTGTCAAGGAAGAAGAGAGGAGGTTTGTGGGGGTGGGGGTGGGGTTGGGAAGAGCTGGAGATGAATGGGGTGCAAGCGAAGACAGAACTGGGTGGGGTTGGAGTGAATGGGGCGGGACTGGAGGCGGAACAGGGCAGAGCCATGTATGTGGGGTTTTTGCGGCCTGGTCAAAGTACTGTTTTCTGTCTTTTTAGTCCAGAAGAAACGGAATACTGCTGGTCTGATTTAGAATTATTTGCTGGTAAATTTGATTTATTTTTTTATTTTTTTCAAATCTATCTAAAATGTTTGATTTGATCGCAAAATCCAAATCCAATGCGATTTACATTGAGTTAAAAATTAGGTTAAGATAAAAACCAAAAAACAAGGCAATTAGTACTAATTGTAAGAAAATAATATGTTTGAAAAAGTGGTTTAAGTACAATTCGAAAACAAATAAAAAGGGATGGGTAAAGAAACAAGAGGTTGGGGAAAGTTACCCACTTAATTCTCACTTGGCGGTGTTCCTAGTCCAATGTAAAATCTTAAAACTTAAATGAATCAGCTACAAGCCAACTTTTTAGGAGACTTTTAAACTTGCTGAGTAATTTTTCTTCTCTTATGTTGATCGGGAGCAAATTCCAAATTTGAGGGGAATTCGCTCCCGATCAACATAATGCCATTGTACAGAGCCATGGTGAGACCTCATCTGGAATACTGTGTGCAATTCTGGAGGCCACATTACCGTAAGGATGTGCTCAGAATTGAATCGGTTCAGCGGATGGCCACCAGGATGGTCTCGGGGCTAAAGGGTCTCCCGTACGAAGAAAGACTGAGCAAATTGCAGCTCTACACTCTCGAAGAGCGTAGGGAGAGGGGAGACATGATTGAGACATTTAAGTACATCACGGGACGTATCGAGGTGGAAGATGATATCTTTCTTCTCAAGGGACCCTCGACCACAAGAGGACATCCACTCAAACTCAAGGGAGGGAAGTTTCGTGGAGACGCCAGGAAGTACTTCTTCACGGAGAGAGTGATTGAGCATTGGAACGAGCTTCCAGTGCAGGTGGTCGAGGCACACAGCATCCTAGACTTCAAGAACAAATGGGATACCTATGTGGGATCCCTACGAGGTCATGCTAAGGGATAGGGTCACTAGGACTTGAATGAGCGGGTCAGTAGAGTGACAGTATAATTACAATTATATTTTAGGGGGTCAGTAGACTTAAGAGGGTGGGTAAATAGTGTGGGCAGACTTGATGGGCTATAGCCCTTATCTGCCGTCATCTTTCTATGTTTCTAAGAGAAGAAATTTGATGAAAAAATCCAGTTATTTTCTAGCAAAATCGAGTCTGTTCACAGGAGCCACTTCTGTCTAGGCCAAGCTCCTTCCATCTGGTAAACATATAAGTGCCACAGACCACCACTAACCCTGCCTCTTGTATATGCATCATTTTACAGGTGTATACTGGGAGAAAACCAGTTTTCACAGCAAATTGTGGTACATCCTCGCCCCCTCCTCTCCGAGATGCCAAAGCAACTCCCTGCTGAGCTGCTTCCTTCCTCCTGACACTGCAGAAGTGAGCTGGAAGTCAGTGGCAGGGGGACTCCCTGAGCACCATCAGTTCTTATGCAAACTCAGTATGCGGGAGGAGTTCTGGCCATTGAACGCATGCAGTCCAGGTTTGGAGGGAGCCTTTCTTTAATGAGGCAAAAGTCCACACTTTCTTCCACTTTTAGCCACAGTGAGAGGAGGCATTTCCTGGGACATGTTTACTGTAGGTCGATGGAAAATGCAGGACACATATGTGAGAAGTCCAAAAAGAGACTTATTATATATAAGGTAGACCAGTGGTCTCAAACTCGCAGCCCGCCAGGTACTCTTTTGAGGCCCTCTGTATGTTTATCATAATCACAAGAGCCAGAAATGACAATATTATTATTAAGACTTAGCCAAAAGGAAAGATTTATAACCTATAAAGAGTTTTACCTCATGCAAAATGGTCATTTCTTTAACTCTTTTTTTCTGAGGCCTTCCAAGTGCCTACAAATCCAAAACGTGGTCCTGCAAAGCCTTTGAGTTGGAGACCACTGAGCTAGACAGAGGCCCCCCTGCCTTCATACACACAGACGCCCACCCAGAAACTTATACCTGCTTCTGGGACGGTGTAAATGTGCATTTCTATGCTTCCCCTCCCAGATTTGCGCAAGAAAATTTGGGCACCATTTTGAATTGTGTGACTTAATTGGTTAATGAGCCAGCTAAAGGCACCGTTTACAGAATATGGGCCTTAGCGCCTAAATGTTAGGGGCTGTTTGTGCTCTAAGCACAGGAATGTCACATTCACGCTTGTGAGTCCTATGCGCATGCACAGCGGGATTCCATAATGTGCGCAAGTTGTATAGTGCATGGGGTTACCAGATGTCTGGGCATTTGTCTGGGTTTTGGAAAACCCTGACGAGCTCCGGCCGCATCTGGAGGGCCTCTGAGCATGGGCGGACGATGTCACACACAACTGCGCATGCTCCGGGCCCTCCGGATGCGGCTGGAGCTCGTCCGGAAGAAGAGAGGAGGCTTTGTGGGGAATTGAGCAGGGCTGGGGGCAGAACAGAGTGGGGTCATGTGTCCCAATAGTGCATAACTGCAAGGGGGGTTCACAGGGAGAGGTGCAAGGGTGGGGCATTGACTGGTTATAGAATACGGTCATTTATGCATTAAAGTGCCACCTTTAGTGTGCATTACATGCCTGCCGTAGACATGGCGTAAGTGCGCACACCTTCCAAGTTCTGCTAATACTCTGTAATGGGGTGGCAAGTCAAATGCGCGCAAGACAAAAGCGCGTGGACTATTGCGCGCAGACAACTGAGCACAAGACAATTGACCACCACGATTAGTGTGAACCATTCGCGCTCAGTTGTCTTGCACTCATTTATGATGCGCTCCCTTGTCTTCGCACATTTGACTATGAACCCTGTAATGGTCACCCTGACGCTGTTATAGAATTTGTACTCAGTGTGTTATATTTTAGCTCCTAACCTGTAGTGTCCTTTGAAGAATTGCCCTAGAGGACGACCAAAACCATTTTATTTTTGTTTGATCTGAAAACAAATCTGCAACTGAAACTAAAACTGTCCCAGTCCCCAAACAAGAATAGCCCTCACTCTCTCCACTAGGCCCCAAACAGAAGGAGCCCCTCCCTTTCCACCTTGATCCCCCGCCCCCTCCCCCCCAGGCCTACTGTATCATTGGTGGCCTAGTGGCTAGATATGGCAAGAGTAATCCACTGACAAAATGGCTGCCTGGACTGCAGCATTCTCATACAACTAATATGGGAGGTCACGGCAGCCATTTTGAGACTGGAGCCTACGTTGGTAGGGAGTGACTGAGGATCGCAACTACCTGTGGGTCCAGAAGGGGGCTCTTTGTGTTTGGGACGGAGTGGGTTCCTTGTGTCAGAGGAGGGAGCGGGGGCTGGGGGCTGCACAGCACAGTTTTGCTTTGAACAAGAAATACATCAGCTGAAACCGAAACAAGACCAAATTACATTACATTGCTCTTTGTATAACGCATGACCTTACCGTTCTAGGCGGTTTACAACCAGAAGAAGCTGAGACAGTCCCAGGAAATACAAATTTGCAAATTGTCCAATTCTAATTTTGTAAAATTTTGTCAAAGAGATGTTTTTCAGAAGTTTTCTAAAATGTGTATAAGACACAGCATTGACTAATAGCCAGCTCAATTCTTTGTCTCTGATTGCTGCCTGAAAAGAGAGTAGTCCAGCAAAACCTCTTTTATATCTCCAGTTCTTAACAGATGTTTCGGGATAGTTTTGGTGCTGAAGTTGACTGAAACCAAAATTCAGTTGGCCTCTAATTGACCCTCCACTTGCACATTTTCCCACCAGAATAAGCAGGTGGAAGTGACACCCCACAGAAAACAGCCACAGCACATTTTAAAACAGATGCAAAAAGCCTTGTTTTATTACTTTGGTAAAGGTGACAGAACTGCCAAGAGAGCCAGTTTCAGGAGTGAGACTTTTGGCCAGTGTGGTCTTTGTAGTCCCTGATTCTAGCCTTTGAAACCAGGGCCGAAAATCTCCTCCCTTGAACTGGGTAACTTGGCAGCTCTGAAACACTCGTGGCTAATGGAATTTCAGGATTCCCTCTGTAACCTCTGCTTTGCTGTAAGCTCCTACCTGCCTCCACATTCTCTTGGTAACTGTGCTCCTGCCTGGAAGAGCTGAGAGTGGACGTCTGCGGTAAAGAAACTGGAGGCAATGCCCTCTAATGTCCACCCATGAAGTCCAGCCTGCAGCACGACAATGACCAGAGATACAATGACCTTAGAAAAAGATTAGAGTTCACTATGCAAAATCCTCGTTGAGAAGAGAAGACTCCAGGTCGGGAAGAGCAGAGCACGAGAGGCAGAATGGCGTCTTCGGCTGAGATCAAGGCAGACCAGAGGTAGCAGGCTTCTTCTTTTCTTTCTTCACTCATTCTTCTCCTCGGTCTAGGAGCATAACTGTGCTGTTTCATTAATTTGCAAATAACATAGCTACAGTAATTTGTAAACTGCAAGTATTGCTAAAGACACAGCTGGAACCACATACAACATAATTATTTGACTGACAAAATGACATAAAACTAGGATCTTCCTGTGACTAGAAATACTTTGCATGGGATGTAGAGCATACAAGGGCTTTGAAGACTAACTCTCTCCATTACTAATGCGTAGCATGGGTTTTAGCGCCGGCAGCGGTGGTAACTACTCCGATGCTCATAGAATTCCTATGAGCGTCGGAGCAGTTACTGCCACTGCCGGCACTAAAACTCACTCTATGGGTTAGTAAAGGAGGGGGTAAGTGTTATTATTACATGATAAGCCTTTATTGTGTTCTACCACGAGGATTCTTCTACAGATTCCTGAGTGGAATAGAACAGGTACAAGTGGATCAATTTTTCACTCTGTCAAAAATTACAGAGACTAGGGGACACTCGATGAAGTTACAGGGAAAAACTTTTAAAACCAATAGGAGGAAATATTGTTTTCACTCAGAGAATAGTTAAGCGCTGGAACGCGTTGCCAGAGGTTATGGTAAGAGCGGATAGCGAAGCTGGTTTTAAGAACTGTTTGGACAAGTTCCTGGAGGAAAAGTCCATAGTCTGTTATTGGGAAAGACATGGGGGAAGCCACTGCTTGCTGTGGATTGGTAGTATGGAATGTTTCTACTCTTTGGTGTTCCGGAATCTTGATACTCTTTGGGGATTCCGGATGGAATGTTGCACTCTTTGGGGTTCCAGAATCTTGCTTACTCTGAGATAATGGAATGTTGCTGCTCCTTGGGTTTTGGCCAGGTACTAGGGACCTGGATTGGCCACTGTGAGAACAGGCTACTGGGCTTGATGGAGCATTGGTCTGACCCAGTAAGGCTATTCTTATGCTCTTAGGTGCCATTGATTTGTGTCCGAGTCCTAGCGACTTGATGAACTACAGATCTGGTTTTGTGCTAGTCTTCCAACGTTATCCCCATGGTTGTTGACGACATGTCCAGCCATCTGATTGCAGGTCGCCCTCTTCACCTGGTCCCTTTGATCTTTCCACAAGAATAAGGTCTCCAAAAAGGCTACTTTGGCACATTCCATGACATTAAGCAGCTAAACTGGACAGACAAATCACAGACTACAAAACCTTCAAGAAAGATGCTAAGACCCTGTTCTTCAAAAAATACATAAAACCTATCTAACACGTCTAGTTCCTACCCAAACCCCTACCCACTCTATACCCTTAAAATGCTCTAATATGCCCCCCAACTACCCAACTAATGCTAAATACCGCTATTTACCCAACACTTACCACCTTAGATCTTGACAACTCCCTGGTAATTCTTATTACCCAAACATTTATCACCTTAAGATCTCAACAACTTTTTGATAATCCATATGTAACTCTTACAACATCTCTTATATTATTCATGTAAATTTGTATGTAATTTCTGAAAACTTTTATGTAATGCGCCTTGAACTGCAAGGTATTGGTGGAATAGAAATCACTAATGTAATGTAATGTAATAGAATTAAGAACCTCACTTCTAAGCCAGGGTATGTGGAGTAGGATCTCAGTCTCTCAGACTTCCTGCTAGCACTCACCAAGGGACTTGCATGTTGCCAAAGAGAGCCTCCTTTTGCAGGTCATAGGATGCAATATGAATAGGCATGCTTGGAAATTGCTTTTAATCGGGCCTGTAGCAACCAATATTCCCCCTATTTATATCCCACTTTCTAGCAGCAATGCTTAGTAGACACATGTACCAGGGCTCCCTCTGGAATCCTCTACATCCAGCCAGTAGGCGTCTCCATTCTTGTATCACTGCTTCCACGGAGCCAGGCCCTCAGTATGGCAATAAGCCATCGGACCAGTCCGAAAGTTATCATCTTAAAATACAGAAGAATGTTATTGGTCTTACCAGATATCTGTACTATACAGATGAGTTTCACTTGCTCTCTGACTTTTCAGTAGTTACTCAGGCTTAACCTGGAGGATCTTTAGAGAAGGGGGGGATGACTCTCTAGCATTAGAGAAATAATACATTAAAACATAAGCAAAACCGCTGGCAGAGGTGTTAGGAGACACATCACAGAACTCCCTGACTGCCCCCCCCCCTAGCAATTTCAAAAAGATCCTATAACTGATCACTTATCTTGTTACTTTGGCAGGCAGGATTTCGTGTGGAGGAAGGAAATAACTTGATTGAAACGAACTTGAAATTGGAACTGCTGGATTTTTGGGGAGATGTTTGGACATTCACGTATTTCACTTCTATTCACATTTTGAGGAATTACAACCGCTGGCGAAGTCTTTTGGGATTTCTACACTGACACAATTAATTCATTCCCCGCCTGCCAAAGTAAGAAAATAAGTGATCAGTTATAGGATCTTTTTGAAATTGCAATGGAGGGGGATAGGCAGGGAGTTCTGTGATGTGCCAGCGGTTGTGGTGTTAATTTAACTGAGCACTATGTTTCACTAATTAATTAATTAAAAAATTTATATACTGTATATTAACTATACGATTTACATAGGTTACGATTATAACAAGTTATAGACCGCAATTACCTCTCAGTTCAGTGCGGTTGACAAAAGAGTAAAAAAACTGTACATTCACAGTGAATTATAATCTCATTTTTAAAACCTGTCAAATAAGTCCATAGTCTGGAACATTATCTCCTGCTGTTGCGGGATCAGTCTTGCAGGAAGAGCTATACTATACTGTACACCACATACAGACACAATTGCAGAAAAGCTCTCAGAAAAAACCTTAACAATTGATTTTTCTGCATTTTCTTACAATTCCTCCTCCCAGCGCAGTGTCGCAAAATTCCAGGCAACGCATTCCAAAGCTTAGCATCGCTGCACCAACGCTAACATGAGAGATTGACATCTTGCCCTCTAGTTTCCCATCTCAGACGCCTTCTAGGCCAGTGTATCGCAAACTGTGCGTCTCCTGAGATTTCCGGTGTGCCGCAACTCAGCAGCGAGAGGCACGTCCTGTAGGCAATCAGCAGGCGCCAGTGCCTCTTCCCTGCTGGCACCGCCCCACTGGCAGCTCAGGGCCCATCAGGAGGGCCTTGGCACATGCCCCAAGCGCCTCTCACCCTCACCATATCACTGTGCCTAGCTGGAGGTGCCATATATAGAATGGCGTTTAAGCAGGTTTTTTGACACCAATTTTTTTAGGTGTGTTATATAGAATTCAGTCCATAATGTACAAGTGCATTGCATTGGCAGTAATTTTCCATACAATTGGGGAAATGCGCCCTTAATTTTGGTGCTTTGTTATTGCATTGAGACTAACCAGCCTGGCTTCAGTGTGATGTAAACCCCCCTCAAGTGGGAGTCTGGGAAGAGAATCACTAGAACAAGGAATGGAAACTGGAAAGGTAGTGTATCAGCATCTCTTTTTTTTACACTGCCTTACACGATAAAATATGAATCCAAAGCCCTTTAGAACCAAACAAAAACAGAATATCAAATGTATAGGGACTGGACTAGGAATCAAATGTTTTTGTAAGATGGGATGTAGCATGAAATCTTCCTGTTTTCATGGGGAAGCATTCCATTGGTCATTGTGGTGGTTTGTGATGTCATAAAAGGGCACAGTGACACAATCTGGCTCGGAATCTTCTGGCTGTTGTCATAGGGAAGCACTCCATTGATTTCTCTTTCTTTGTGGTGGCCTGTGATGTCATTCTGTATAAGGACACTGCAAATAATTGTAGTGTGACTTTGAAACTAGCTTTGATCTGTCCTTGAAGCTCAAGGCCAAAAGCCAAGGGGCTGAGGCATCTGAACTATCCCCTGATTTCACAACGCTGTCCTCACCCTGCCAAGGTGGAAAAATAACTCAGAATGCAGAAAGCGATACTATACATTTCTCAGAGTCAGGGCTGTAGCACCAGGATACGGGTTAATTGGGGACACCATGGGTATAAAACTACTCAGTTAAAAAAACAAACCCAAAAACCTTACCATGGCAAAATCTGGAAACAGACAAAGGTTTCCCCTGCACTGCTAAAACCACTTACTAGACCTACTGAAGAAAGATCCTGATATACCTACATAAGAACATAAGAGTTGCAATACTGAAACAGACTGAAGGTCCATCAAGCCCAAAATCCTGTTTCCTACAGTGGCCAACCAAGGTCCCAAGTACCTGGCAAGATCCTAAGTAGTATAACAGATTTTATGTTGCCGCTGGCCTGTCCTGGAAGCAGCCTCTTTGCAGGTCCCACCTACATGGGAACAGAAAGTCACTGCAGAGAGGTGGCCTCCAGGGCAAGCTGGAAGCAGCAGGACCCTTCGTTGCCACTGGTGGCTATCTGAAAATTGAATTACAGCAGCCAGGGAGGAGGTAGGTGGGGGAGTCAGGAGCTAGAGAGAGAGGTCTTGAGAGGAAGCAGCATCAGAGGTAAGATGAAGATCGGAGGGCTGAAGAATCAACATGGGTAGGGAAGGAGCTGGAGAAACAGCATGGATGGAGGGAGAGCTGGAGAAGCATTATGGAAAGGAGAGAGCTGGAGAAAACAATAGGAGAGGAGGTTGGAAGGAAAGAGAGAGGGGGGGAGGGTTTGGGGGTTAGAAGGACAGAGAGAAAGAAAGAAACACCTATAGGAGAGGGGGTTGGAGGGAGGGAGATAGAGAGAGAACATAGAATATGATGGCAAAGACCAAATGGTCCATCCAGTCTGCCCATCTACAGCATCCACTATCTCTTCCTCTCCCTAAGAAATCCCACGTGCCTGTCCCAAGCTTTCTTGAATTCAGACACAGTCTTTGTCTCCACCACCTCTGCTGGAAGACTATTCCATGTATCTACTACCCATTTCTGTAAAACAGTATTTCCTTAGATTGCTATTGAGCCCATCACCTCTTAACCTCATTCTATGTCCTATCACTCTGGAATTTCCTTATAATTGAAAGAGACTTGCCTTATGCGTATTTATGCCACATACATTAGGTATTTAAACGTCTCTATCATATCTCCCCTCTTCCGCCTTTCCTCCAAAGTATATAGATTGAGATCTTTAAGTCTGTCCCCATACGCCTTATGATGAAGACCATATACCATTTTAGTAGCCTTCCTTTGGACCCACTCCATCCTTTTTATATCTTTTTGAAGGTGCAGCCTCCAGAATTGTATATAATATTCTAAAGGAAATGGATGAAAGGTGGGAAGGTCTATGGGTAGAGTGTGGGCGGAGTCATGTGTCCTCTGGTTTTCTCTTCACAAACATGGTAACCCTAGATACAGTATGATTGCTGATAGATACATTGCATTTGCCTAATATATTCAGTTTGGTTATGGTTTTGACAATTTTAGGAATATATTACCCATTGATTGTGATTTATGTATTCAGTTTACCGTATTGTATTCAGCTCCTGATGCAGCTCTTGAGGGGGTAAAACATGGCCACGTTGGGCTTCCAGAGAGTATTTGATGTTTCCAGTTTGTCTACAATAAATTTTACATTCATTTTACCATGTTAGTCTGCTCTAGGTTGTGGTTTTTTTGCTGGTCTGGATCTCATAGATCTTGAGGATCATTTACTATTTGGGATTTTTGGGGGGACCTTCCTTTTAAGTTCTTGAAAATGGTTCCTGTTTCAGGCCTGTACTAGAGTGTTCATGATATTTCTGGGGTCTGCTTCCTGTCTGGGGCCTATTTCCTGTCTCATACCTGCATTGTTCTATTCCTGATATTCTCCTGCTTCCTGTAGAGGACGTACTGTACAATACATTGTGGTATCTCCGTAACCTTTGGACACAAGCCTGCAGCAGAGCTTCCAAATGATAACCCAGTTTTTGAAGGAACAATTATGACCATTCTTGGCTTTTTTAGCCATTCCCAAATGCATTCTGCTATTGCCGTTTGGATTTATCATGGAAGAAGCAGGGCTAGAAATACCCCAGTGCAATGGGGTATAAATTCCTTATTGAAAAATGATAAAAGCCTTTTTTTCAGACAATCCTATGTCTTTGGACCTCCATGGTACCCCCCCAAATCACTGCACCTTGGTTCATTTACAGTGAGGCTACAGATAGGGGATGAGGTTGTCGAGTTGATGGTTTCAGTGCTGTCTACATTTATCATTAGCGGGTTGTTAATCATTTATTTGGACCTTTCTCGTTTGTAGAGTGCCTTGGAATATTACCAACCTACTTATTACCAACTATAGTGTGCCCAAAGCGTGTTTCTCACAACCTCCAACCACAGCACAACTTGTACGCGGTAAGTCTGGGAGAGTCCAGCCTGCTGGATTATATCAGTTGACAGCCATCTATGTTACATAGAAACCTGATGGCAGATAAAGGCCAAATGGCCCATCCTGTTTGCCCTTATAAATCAGAGAACAAATTCACATCAAGTTGTATTGAATTACCAGACCTCAAATACCCAAGGCACTACTTGACTAATTTTTCATGCCCTTACTGGGGTGGTAAATTCATCATTGGTCTTGGTAAAGTGACTTGTGCTATGAAAATTTATTTAAATATTTATAATATCAATTTTCAATAAAGTGCAATGAGTGCCTAAGGTGTTTCATCAGGGGCGATGCCTCCTTAAATTATTGCACCAAAACTTGATCAATATTTTGAAAATTGTGAAAATCCTAGCAAACTCTATAGTTTTTAATTAATAATATTTTTATTAATTAAAAACTACAGAGTTTGCTAGGACTTTCACAATTTTCAAAATATTGATCAAGTTTTATTTTTCAGGCCTAGCCCCTGATGAAACAAAGCGTGAAACGGTTGGGAGCCGTCGGGCACAAAAGATAAGTGCTCTCCTTTTTAAGCACCTTATATACTCATTATACTTTATTTATATTTATTGAAAATGCATCATGCAAGACCTTATGAAAGAACTGTCATTAATGCATGGGTCGAAGTTGAACAAAGTAACTTGTTTTTCTTTCTTTTGCTCCAGAGCTGAACACACTGGAACTTTCCATCTTCGGGATCCTGACTTTCCTCACCGTGCTATCACTCATCATCTTTATAGAGAATGCAGTTTATTTGTCCAAGAAAATTCGCTGTTCCTTTAAGCAGAAAACTCTCATTTGGAGTAGCTCAGTGCCCACCGTGAGTTGGAGTTTTTATCTGTGGTTGGGGAATTAATCTTCTGCGGTGCATCTTCCATTGCAGGGACTGAATGGTGTTCTGGTACTATGAATGTGTTTCATTGAGTCCGACGTTAAAAAAATGTTTTTTTATAATAGTGGAACCAAAATAGGTACAGTGTTATGAAATACTTGAATTTGTGTGCACAGCACTTACTCCAGCTTTTGGCAAAGAACCCTTTACAGAATACGGTCTTCGCACGGATCGTAACAGGGCCTAACTTTGGACACCATGTCACATGTCCTCCACCATCCAGCTGCCCAGAGATGAGGCACAAATAGAATACAGAACAAATAAAGTGCTCCCGCCTGAATGCATCCGTGAATAGATACCTATGTCTTTAAATGCAGTGAAAGGATCCAGCCTTTCTCTTCCCTCCCTGCAATGTTTCTTACGGCTGAGGTAGGGGATGAGTTTTCAGGTCTCTGATCCTTGTTTCCCATAGGAGGCGACTGGCTCTACTTCTCTTTGGGAGGGCCAAAGTGGAAGATCCTCACGCCCTGGAATTTATTATCTCATGCTTCCTAGGAATGTTCCATTCAGTTCCAGAAACCGTTCAACTCAGAGCAAAAATACAAATGCATATTTGTGTTAACACCGTTAATGCTTATAATAACTTGGTCTTATTGCATAAAATGGAGCTGCGGTGGAATAATGCTTCATAGCATTAGAGCACATTAATAACTCTAGCTGATGGTCTCTTCCTCCCTGTCTTCTACAGTCTGGTGGAGAGGTAAAGCTGGAATCAGACACAAAGTCAGAGAAACTTCTTTGAAGTGGAGAAGATCTGGTAACCTTAGTCCATAGGCAACAGGATGTGTTGGGCTATCAGGGCCAGAATGAGACGATTCATCTTGTCCGCGCTGAATCATTCTCTCCACCTCTCCCTGTCACTGTTGGTGCCGGCATCAGGGCCTCTCCTCCTCTCCACCCCACTCCCCTATACCTGCAAGCAGCATCTACCACACCTTGTTTACACAGGCCGTGGCTCCCTTCTGACATACCACAGGACCAGGACATCATGTCAGGGAGAGCCGAGGCCAGTGCAAGCAGGAGGAGGAGCAAGATACTGCTCGCACCAGCAAACTTTTCAAGAGTAATGCAATGGCAGAAACTGTGGCAGCAGAGGGACATTTGATCAGTGTGGAAGAGTAAAGGGGCATCACTCCCCCAAACAAGGTCAGGTGCTGCTATGATGCCCCTGATCTGAGAGCCAGGTATAGAAAGATTCATTGTGGTCAATTCAGCATTGAAACAGCCTCGCTGAGTCATCCTAGACCCCACTGGAGCCAAGGCACTACCAATTTGTGCCCAACATAGCATCAGCAACTAGAAAGCTTGCAGAGGTGGGGGAAGGGAAGAGGCAGGAGATTGGTGTATTTGTCCCTGCAGCCAAAGAGGTGATCCACTGTCCCTGCCTTGCTCCACTGGTGGAGAAAGTCCGTTTATCAAGATTCCCTTCCAGAGAATGCTTTAACCACCTCTTCATTCCTTTCCCAGGTCATCTCCGTTCTCTCCTGCTTTGGGCTCTGGTTCCCAAGCTCCATGATGTTTGTGGATATGGGCATTAACGCGTGAGTAACAGTACCAGATCATTTTGTTTTAACTCTGCAAGAAAGGACTACAGCAATGCAGAAAGCATTGCATTCAGGGCTGGGCTTTTGGGATGGAGATTATGGAAACTATGAGTGTGGAAATTTTATATACAGTCATGTGAAAAATTCAGTTCTTTCTTAAGAAATGTTCACATAATCGATGGCAAATCTTTTTTTGTATTTATCTCAGGAAAAGAAAGTGATGTAATTGCAGGTAAACAACAAAAAATGTCCTTCATTTACTCATGAAACAAAAGATATCCACAAAAATGTGTATTCTAACTGAAGAATACATTAGAACACCCTAATAGCTAGTGTTACCCCTTTCAGCTGAAATAACTGCAGCGAGACGCTTCTAGTGGCCATCTACCAGTCTCTGACATCGGTCTGAGGAAAGTTTGGCAGAACTCTTTCAGCTGCGAGATATTTGAGGGGTTTCTTGCATGTACAGCCCGTTTCAAATCACCCCACAGCATCTCAATGGGATTAAGATTAGGGCTTTGACTCGGCCACTCCAGGACTCTCCATTTCTTGGTTTTCAACCAGTCCTTGGTGGATTTACTGGTATGCTTTGGGTCATTGTCGTGTTGCAGGGTCCAGTTCCGCTTCCGCTTTAATTTTCTTAAAGATGGTCCCACATGTTCCTCAAACACCCTCTGATACAAGGTAGAATTCATGGTGGATTCTATGCTGCAGCAAAGCATCCCCAAACCATAACACTTCCACCTCCATGCTTCATAGTTGGCATGGCGGCAGGAAAGAGTGGGCATCTGTCTCATTGCTGGGGGTGGGATTGCTTGATCCCAGTGATCGGCACATGCAAAATGTGATCGGCACATGCAAAATGCACCAGTGATCGGCACATGCAAATTTACCTACTCTCCGCAAACCTCATATGCATGCATGTTTTTTAGGAACGACTCACCTTTTTCAAATTGTTACAATAGCTGCGACAGATTTTAGTGCGAACATTTGAAAATCTTCCCCTATGTGTCGGCACTGACATGTGTCTGTTGGTAGTTCAAAAACTACCAGGGTGGAGACGTGTTTGCCATGTCTGTAGGCTTCCAACTAGGCACAGAGCTTACAATTGGTTGCCACAATTGAATTTTGGGGGAAAAAGATCAAGGGGATTAAGGTGATAACCCCTCCCTAATGAATCCTGTAGCATGCTGCCCCAAACTAGCACTTTTAGGAAACCTAGATGTGCCAGAGAGCCAATGTACAGCGGCGCGGTAAGGGAGGTAGGGGTACATACCTCCCCAGGTGCCATCTTGGTGGGAGCACAGCACCTCTCCAACTCCTCTCCCCCAGCATGAGCAACTTCCTCAGCCTGCAGCTCGCGCCTGCCTGGCTCCTCTCTGAAATCACTTTCTGGTCGCAGGGCCAGGAAGTGACGTCAGAGGGAAAGCCAACGCCAGCGCGTGCAGAAGGCTAGAGGAGCTGCTCACACCGGTGAAGATTTAAAGAAGTATAGGGGAAGGGAGAACACGAGTGTAGCATGGGGGGAGGGGCAAGGGGTACCCCCCCCAGGTGCCTTTTGCCCTCGCTAGGCCACTGCCAGTGTAAACCCTGATGTTGATCTCGGTGCATGCAGACAGACCTTCTGAAATGTAGTTAGGGTTACCAGATGTCTAGGGGTCTGTCCGGGTTTCGAAAAGCTTCCTATCAAAATCGTGTCATTGCGTCGTATCCGCGCACGTGCGGATGCTGTCTGGGGGTGGGACTGGGCGGGCATGGCCATGGGTCCGGATTTTCTTTTGGGAAAATCTGGTAATCCTAAAGCTAGTGCTGCCCAAACCATGTCCCCTTCTCATTTGCAGGCATTAATTTACATGTGTAAATCCTGGTGTTCTAAAGCTTTCAACTCTTAACTCCCACTCACTGCTGTCCGATACCTAGACCCACTATAATCTCCCCAACCTTAAAATGTCCTGTCTAAATTAGATTATAAGCTCTTCTGAGCAGGGACTGTCTATCGTACATTGAAATGTACAGCGCTGCGTACGCCTTTCTGGCACTATAGAAATAGTAGCAGTAAGAGGAGGGTTTGCTATGTCTATATGATAATGCACATTGAAATTGTGAATAAGGCTTCTACAATAACGTCCTACACCTTTTCTGTCATTGAAGTCTACCCTGAGATGGTAAGACAAATCAATATACCATCCATAAGTTGTTCACATTTCTATGTAGATTTATTATTTGTCTTAAATATGTCTCAAGAAGTCCACAGTTGAACTGAATCACAGGCTTTGCTTCTATAAAACAAGGCTCATCGTGTTCTTCAGCCAAAAAGACTAAAACCTGCCCAATCTTCATAAGAACAATCAAGTTGCCTTATGGGGTCAGACCAAGTGTCCTTCTTATGTGAGTCTTGGCTGAGCATTCGCCAGAACCAGCCTAAGTCTCCCATTCCCCACCCCCTATTCCCGTCCTCTCCAGAAGACAATCAAGACCTCTCAGGAAGTACGGCAAGCTGCTTCTAGAAAGTGTGACAGCTATTTAAGGGGGCAGGAATGAGTCCGCAGGTGTTTGGTTCTAGCTCTGAGTACTGTATTTAAGTAGAAGAAAAAGGGTGGAGATAATTCCAAGATGCTTCTGCTTGAACACCACAAGCGCCCTCTGTTGGAAACCAAGCAGCATCACAGCTCCCTCTTAAAGGGACAGCAGATTGAGAGTGTGCTTGGGCACCAAACAATAATCACAGACTGATTTAGGTAGTTAGAGGGGCATAATAAAAAAAAACATCCAAGTCCAGGTGCCCAAAGGCGGCAGCAGGGAAATGTCCTTTCTCGAAAAAAATGTGTTTTTTGGTTTGGGTTTTTTTTTTTGAGAATTGCCTACTTGTATATTCAGGCATTTAATTGCCCAGACCGCCACTACATCTATCTTTATAACATATTCCCAACCAAAAATTTGGCCAAGTCCTCAAATGCCTTTAACAAGATCTTTTAGGCATAGGAGAGGCCAGTCCTTCGCCTAAAAGCACAATTTTTTAACTGGCATCTGTCATGAGCACTAGTTAGAGAATTGGGGAACCCATCCCATCCCCTCCCCCCGTGATGCCCAATCCCTCCTGCTGGACACCCCCGAAGCTGCCTGCAATGCCTGGGCTGCTAAACTCATCATGGCAGCCGTGATCAGCTCAGCGTCAACCCGATTGGAACTTATACCTATTTGACTTTGTCTAAGTCAAAACATATAAGTTCCATCCAGGCAACCTCATCAAACTTTCTATTATCGCTGCAGGACAACTAAGTTTGGTTGGCCCACATCCCACCTTAGCCACTTTTCGCTCTGGATGCACAGAGGCAGTCAGAGGCCTAAAATGCCTCTAGATACGTCTTAAAACCTGTTTCCATTATCAGCACTTGGACGACCTTACTTGTATGCAGTGTGGGCATGGCCATTCCTGGGCAGTGGATTGAATTTGGGGGAAAGCACCTAAATTGTCTTTCTCCAATTTGCACTTGTCACCTAGATGTCTGATTATAAAATCAAGCCTTATGGGTTCTGTTTAGTGTTCCTCTCTCTCTCTCTCTTGTTTTTTAGCTATTTCTCCATTAACTTCTATTTGATATTGATGATCATGATCCAGGGTTTTGGTGGAAAGGAAGCACTGGTGAAAACCTTAGAAAACAAGGCCCTGGTCATCAGTACTGGCCCCTGCTGCTGCTGTTGCCCCTGCTTACCTCGAATGAAAATGACCATGTAAGAGCTTATGAATTTTGTTCTCATAAGACCTCAGCAGGTGAGCCTTGTCTCTAAAATGAAGGCAAGGTGGTTTAGAGACAGGCACGATTATTTCTATTAAAAAAAAAAAAGATATATATACCTTCTTGCTCAGAGGTAGCTCAGATGCCAGTGCTGTGAATATGGTAGGGATAGAAGAGAATACAAACTGCAGTCACTTTGGTAGACAGCCAGGAAAAAGAAATACTCTACTGCTTCTTGACCCTAGTAAAAGGAGCGACTCCAGAACCATGCACATGGTCCACAATTCATCAGTCATCTAGGGTACCACCACTACATGGAGAGACCAGGGTCAAAATTTAAATTTTACAGTGCATGGGGACACAGAATTTTTTTTGATGTCTTGCAAATTTTGCTGGCTGTGGGAATTATGACAAAACTTGCTCAAAACCACAGAAGAAAGCCTGGATGTGGGCTAAAGTAAAGATCTTGTATGAAGCAAAGTTGAGTATGGTAGGTTAACAGAAGTGATGCAGATCATCACTGTAGCAGATTCAGGGAAGGCTTGAAACAGATATGGAAAGCAGTAGTGGGTAAAGGCAAGTGGATGGGGTGGATGAGATAGGATATGGGAATTGACCCAGAGTAGGAACAATTGAAACATGATGGCAGATAAAGGTCAAATGGCTCATCCAGTCAGCCCATCCGCAGAATCCACTATTTCTTCCTCTTCCTATAGGCTAAGACTCTTAACACTTGCGTTGTGAGGTCATAGAGCTTTATGGTTATAGAAACATGATGGCAGATAAAGGCCAAATGGCCCATCCACTATCTCCTCCTCTCCCTATAGGCTAAGGCTCTTTACACCTGTATTCTGAGGTCACAGAGCTTTACGGTTATAGAAACATAGAACAGTAGAAGTTTAAAGCACACTCATTCATACAAAAATTGGAGGAAAACGCCTCAAAAATCCCAGTGTGCAACAGGACCAGTTTCTATCATGGACAAAAAGCCTCCAAATGAAACTGAAGAATCTTTTGTTCAAGTCAAGACAAGACAATTTCAAAGTCTCTACACCAATTATCTGTAAAGCAATTTAGACAAACACTTATCTAAATTGCTCTACAGATAATTGGTTGACTGAAATTGTTTTGCCATGCTAGCTCAGACTATGGACCAGGTAAAGCTCTGGGCCAGGGTTCTGGGCGCTAAAGGGCGCCAAATGCCTGGGCTGTGATATCACCCAGCCCCTAGGCTGGCAGTGGCAAGGCTTGTTTACTTGCTCCCTCTCTCAGCTCTTACCCAAGTGCAGCTGTTCGGCAGCATTGCAGCGATTCCCAACTCTCAACGGGTGTTGTGACTCCTCCCACCAGTCCTCAAGACCTTTCCCCCACAAGGCAGCAGGCCTATGAAAGCACTTAGGCCTGCCCCTTTGTTGGAGCTGGCCTCCGATTGGTGGAACTGCTGGCCAGGTGCAATTGCAAGGCACACTGGGATTGAATGCTCAAAATCCAATCACAATGTGCTTTCTAGAAAGGCGTGGGATGCTGCAGCATTTAAAGTGCTTCAGCATCTACCATAATCTGTCTTTGCTGAGTTGTCATGGTCCTCGGAGGTGCTCCTATGCTCCTGCCGTTGCCTGCTGATACTGGCTACATCTCCATGAAGTCTTAGACTGCCGTGCGGTGCTGCCCTGCCTGCCTGCCTGGATCCACAGCTGCTGTGCAATGCCTGCCTGTCTAGTCTCTAACAAGTTTTAGGTAAGGGGGTCTGGTCTCTTGGTCTGAGTCCTGGGAAGGGGAAAGAGGAGGTAGTAGAAGCTGCTGTATGGAGGATGGGGAGATAATGGGAGCTGGAAGTTTGCTGACTGCTGGAGGGAGGGAGGGAGGATGGAGAAAATATTCAGGGGCAGGAAGGAGAAAATATTTGTGGGAAGGGGCTGAAAAGAGGGAAGGTGGCAAGACAAAGAGTGTTGTTAGGAAGGGAGATTTTTTTTGGGGGGGGGCATTAGAGGAAGATGCTGTTTCACATAGGGGTGATTTTTCAGGTCAGAGGGATGGATGCTGCTATGCTTAGTGGAAGATGTGGGGGTGATGTTTCCATTCTGATATTTCCTTACCTAGTTTCAGTTTTCTGGATATCCACAGTGAATACGCAAGAGGTTTGCATGTTATTTGCAAATCTCCCATGTCCAGAAAACCAGAATGCCAAAGTATGTCCTGGGGGCTGTGTTGAGAAACACATGGTTACATTAGTGGATTGCATTTGGCTTAGCTTCAGTTTTGAAACATTTGTTTATTGACTTGGCTTCTGTTTTGAAACTGATTTTGGTTTGTTTCCTCACCTACTCCTTTTGGACACTGACCAGTCCAGTTTTCTGGATATCCAGTGAATACACTGGCTAAAATGCATTGCCCTTGTTATATGCAAACCTCTCATGTGCCTTCAAGATGGCTATCCAGAAACCCAGAATGCCAGGTATGTCTTGGGGGCTGGGTTGAGAAACACATGGTTACATTATTGGATTGCATTAGACTTGGCTTCTGTTTTGAAACATTTGCTTTTGTTTCTTGTATTGGGTTTGATTTATTTTCTCACCTACTCCTTTTGGACACGGACCAATCCAGTTTTCTAGCTAGCCAAATGAGAGGTTTGAATGCTTAAGCATTGCCTTTGTTATATGCAAACCTCCCATGTGCCTTTGAGATAGATATCCAGAAAACCAGAATGCCAAGGTAGGTCCTGGGGAGTGGGCTGTGGAACCCTGCCTCAGCCCACGTTAGCAAATGATCAGGGCATCTCACCTCACTAGACATTTGCAGTACCTGGAGCAGTGGAGGGTTAAGTGATATGCCCAGGGTCACAAAGAGCCAAATTGAATAAGCTATTAATATTTGCTTCTACTTTGTTCCAGCCACCTTCACCAGGCATGAGGGTCTCCAGTACAATTGAATTGAATTTATATCCCTCTTAATCACAAAGTTCCAAGTGGGTTACAATAAAATATAATACACTATTTAAAAATGTATAAACCGATAAAGACATCTTAAAATATAATCATACTATCCAATCTATTTAATCAAAAATATTTGTAAAATAACCGTTTTTATCGCTTTCCTAAAAAGCCCCATGTTAGACAAGTTTCTTATTTCAGTGGGCAGAGAATTTCTAAACTTTGCAGCTTTTCTCTTTGTAGAGAGCAAATTACAAGCAGTGATAGGTTCATGAGTAATCTAAGAAAATATTATTTTTTTTTTTTGTACAGAAAGGGTGGTATATGCATGAAATAGCCTCCCAGTAGAGGTAGTGGAAATAAAGACTGTCTATTAGGGATCTGTTAGGGAGAGGAAATATTGGATGCTGCAGATGGGAAAGACTGGATGGGCCATTTGGCCTTTATCTGCCATCATGTTTCTATGACCTCACAATGCAGGTGCAAAGAGCCTTAACCTATAGGAAGAGGAGATGCAAATGTTAAGAGCCTTAGCCAATAGGGAGAGGAGGAGATAGTGGATGCTCTGGATGGGCCATTTGGCCTTTATCTGCCATCATGTTTCTATGACCTCACAATGCAGGTGTAAAGAGCCTTAACCTATAGGAAGAGGAGATGCAAATGTTAAGAGCCTTAGCCAATAGGGAGAGGAGGAGATAGTGGATGCTGCGGTTGGGCCATTTGGTCTTTATCTGCCGTCATGTTTCTATACCCATAAAGCTCTCTGACCTCACAATGCAGGTGTAGAGTCTTAGCCTATAGGAAGAGGAGATGCAAATGTTAAGAGCCTTAGCCAATAGAAAGATGAGAGAGTGGATGCTCTGGATGGGCCATTTGGTCTTTATCTGCCATCATGTTTCTATGTAAGCTCTATGGGCCAGATTCTCCAAACAGCACAGTAATAAGCAGACACCTAAGCAGTGTTGATTGTGTATCACACACAATGGTGCTGTTTGGAGAATTGCAGCTTTATGAAAGGCAGGTGCCAGAAACATATGCCAGGGCTTTAAAGGCCTACATTTCACGAGAATTGCGGCTACAGAATTGCCTAATGCCACATCCAGCATTAACTATGTCTACAGTGGCCGTAGGCGCCGCAAGGCACCTCCTTAGTTAAGAGAACAGTGCCATTTTTGGAGACACCCGCAGATAGCTCCATTTTTAAAGTGACGTTTTAACTGGTTTTTAATCACACAAGATACCACAAACACTTCAGCACCCGGAAGAAAAAGATGAAATTATCCAACCTTCTGTGTGCTCAAACTGAGCCATAAACTAGAACAAAAAATGAATTCTTTCTCCAAAAACTTATAGCTCAATAAGTTGGTGCCACCAGTCTCTGTAATCTCTGCTCTGCATGAACACGATTTGCAGTTATTACTTTGGCTATGAAATATTCAAGGAGTAAAGAGAAAATGGAATTAAAAAAGGCATACATGTGCGTACATAATTCATTTTTACCCTTTGCAGGCAAAAATTGAATCTATTTATCCTGGGAGTTTGCCAGTTGGTTTTTCTAAAGCCAGTGTTTACCATTATTGCCATAATTTTGTGGTCAAATGGGTCCTATGATGTTGAAGATGTGAGTATGAAAGCTTTTCTCTGGGATAAATTTTCAAACAGTGGCTCGGCACTTCAATTAAACAGGTACCTAAGCTTTCTGCAGAAAATGTGCTTAAACTTAGTCCTGCAGTTCCATTTGCCTAGATTTAGGAAACTAGTGAAAATTGATGTCTATATTTACGCACTTGGGGCCAGATTCTACAAAAGCCACCCTACCGCCACCTAACTTAATTGGTTTAAGTGGTACAATAATTGGTCATAAACCAAAAAGAAACAGGAAAGTCGTACCCCACGCAGAAGATGCACAAGCAGAAAAAAGTGAGGACGAAAGGATAGTCCTCACTTTTTTCTGCTTGTGCAATTGGTCTTGCCATTAAAACCCAATTAAACCCTTCTGCCATATGGTATCGGTGGATTTTACAGACACCTCCCCCTAAACGCTACAGCGAAAGGGTACTGCTGTAGGGATTTAGAAAGTTTGAATATGGACTTAGGATAACGATGTTGGCTTCTGTTCAATTGTCAGTGATGCTCAGCTAAGTACAAGATATAAAAAAAACTTTGATATTGAAAGATAGTACATTAAAAATTATATGGGTGCTTTTTGCCTATTATAGGAAGAGGAACATATGATTTTCTATTTATCTTGATGTAAAATTTTTTCTCTGACCTAAGATGAATAGTGGACTTACTTGCTTTCAGCTGTGGCTGTTATGTTAAGCTCTCTAAATTTTCTTTTGAAAGACTTCAATAAATATTTTCTGAATTTAATTCACTTGGACTCAGTATTTAGATTATTTGGTCGCCCTGCTCTTTGTCGTTTACAGGGTTGTTCCTCTTTTTGTACTTTTTCATTAGAAGCTTTGCCATAAATAACTCCTCTAGCTTTTTTTCCCCAGATTTCCCTGACAAGTTCTTGTGTCTGGATTGGAACTTTCCTTGGAGTATCCATGATCATCGCTCTGTGGCCCCTTGGGATCCTTTTTAGGCAAGCAAAAGTACATTTGGCAGAGCAAAACATGGGAACCAAATTTGCTCTTTTCCAGGTAATGTTGTTTATGGAGGTGACGGATACTTTTGTGACTTGCCACTTGGCTTCATCAAGAGAGTTTTGCAAAACATTACTGGTGACAGTCAAGCTACAAAAAGCCGATATGCAATATTGTTTATCAGAACAATAATCATAACTGGTTAGAGCAGGCAAGATGGAAGTAAAACTAAAGAAATATGGTTGTTTAATTTCTACAAATTTTTATCTGCTTAACGTAGGTGATGAGTGGTTTATTAAATGCAGAGCACAATGTTTAAAACCCTGTAGATTGAGCGGCATGGAGTATTCATACAGATGGTTGACCATTGCTAGCTCAATATAAAGCTGCACTATTTAGCTGCTACTTTAATAGTTAAGCAGTTTAGGGAAGACGTTCTCCAATTGTATTATTTGTTCCTTAACCTTTATTTTGCCCTATTGCGCATGACTTGCTTTGGGCTCGCAAGCAGTGTCATTCATGGTAGTCAGGAACCTGCAGGTCTGTTAAACCACAGGCTGCCGACTCCAGTGGTACATCAAGATAAAGCTCACCATTTATTACATCTTGGTAACTTTTCCCTTAATCTGAGACATTCCATTTTGTTGCTGAGGCTGAAAATGCCATTGTCCTTGAGCGGCACCCTCTGTGGATAAGTCCTTTTCAATATTTGGCCCCATATTTTTAGCTGTTCATTGGTTTTCTGAAATCTTACATTCCTCCATCTGTCTGACTTCCTGCACTGCAAAAGCCTGAAGACGTGCCCAGAAGCAGGGCATGGCCTCCCATGCTTTCAGATTTCAACTTTCTGTACTTGACAGTGTTGTGCAAACGGGAAATCATTTGTTGCCTTTTGGTGCTGCTCTAGATTCTCTTGATCCTGACCACACTTCAGAACTCCATATTTTCGATCCTAGCAAGCAATGGACAAATCGCCTGCTCCGGTCTCTATTCTTCCAAAGCAAGAGCTCAGTGTAAGAACAGACTTACATCTAACGCTGCTAACTTTCTTACCCTTTGGCTCTTACAGTATAGGGCAAATATTAAGCAGTTTCTCTGTAAAGCTACTAGCTGCAGTATTGTATACCGCAAAGTGTAGCAGCTGCATGCCTCTTCTGTTGTGTTCTTCCTGCTTCAGCTGCATTATTTGGTCCTTAGAATTAGCTGGGCTGCTGCCAAAGCAATCTTTCTAACGTGTTTCTTTTTCTGTTTGCTCTGCTCAAGTGATGCACAACCATTTGCTGATCGTGGAGACCTTCCTTTTGGCCACTGTTGTAAGGACAAAATACAGAAAGCGGGATGAGAAAGCAGGCTATGGCAGATTGCCTGTTATAGCAGTAGATGACAACACCGCAGTAATAAAAGTGTAGCAAAAGGACCTGTTTTGTCACAACAATAATTTGGAGAAAAAAACCAACAAGCCAAAGAAATCTTACAGGTATAAAAGTCAGTCAGTTTTGAAATTGTCAGCCAAAACGTGTTAAATTTGGAGCATTAAAACTGATTAAAGCCTTATGGACATGGGATATTTGTTTGTTTATTATTATCCTGTTGATATTCCTTATTTTTCTGTTTGTATTACCTTGTAACTAAAAACAATAAAAATATTGAACTCAAAAAAAAAAAGACTATTTTCTTCTGATTATTTCTGTGCACTATTTTCTCAGCTGTTTGGCACATCGCGTCTTTACACTTTCTACGTAGGTCTCTTCTCAAACACAAATAGCCCTCTTTCTATGCAACTGACACTGTAACCTTTATTTAAATCAAGAAAAGCATTATTGAAATCTGAGCATCCAAAGACCTTCCAAGCCTGTACATCTGTTCTGAAGCTAAGAGAAAGCACAGAGGCAAGAGGCCAACTGAAGTGTTTTGAGCAACATTTCTGGGACTGGCTGCAGCCAGAGATCTGATAAATATGGTTTCAGCTTTGTGGGTTAAGCTAGCTGGATGTAAAGGTTGTAGAAATACAAACCCAGAGCAACAACTGCCTTTTTATGTGTACAGCCCACAGCAGGGCGAAACAGTTTCTCCACCCTGCTTAGGTAGCTGGAGCTCATATCCGTTGTTAACTTCAAGCATCTGTTTGAAAAGACGCCAAACACAATCCCTCCACCCTCTATGTACACTTTGATAGTTCCATTAGACTCCATTACAAACCAAAAGGTATGCAAGGTTTGGGTTTTGCTGCTGTTAACATAAGAGCAGAAGAACAGACCGAAGGTCCATCAAGCCCAATATCCTATTTCCAACAATGGCCAACCCAGGCCCCAAGTACCTGGCAGAAGCCCAAAGAGTAGCAACATTCCAGAGCTGAGATTATGATGTCATAATGCCTCATTCCACTAATTCCTAAGAGCCAAACTCATCAGTGATGTCACAATGGCTTCATTGTTTTATACTTGGCTCACAAAAGTTGCCGTACTAGGACAGACCGAAAGTCTATTAAGCCCAGTATCCTGTAACTGTTTGGTCTAAATACCTATGTGGACAGACTACTTACATGCCCCTCAGTTCTTAATTCTATCTCCCTCCTCTGGCCTACCCAGGTCCAAAATGCCTAGTTAGATCCCAAGGAGTAAAACAGATTTTATGCTGCTTATCTATCCTAGGAATAAGCAGTGGATTTCCCCAAGCCATCTCAATAATGGCCTATGGACTTCTCTTTAAGGAAATTCTACAAACCTTTCTTAAACCCCACTAAGCTGATTTCACATTTTCCAGCAACAAATTCCACAATTTAATTACATGTTGTGGGAAGAAGAATTTTCTTCAGTTTGTTTTAAATCTGCTACTTAGTAGCTTCATCGCATGCCTTAGTCCTAGTATTTTTGGAAAGAGTAAACAAGCGATTCACATCTACCCTTTCCACTCCACGTATTATTTTATAGACGTCTATCAAATACTCCCTGAGCAGACTCCTCTCTAAGCTGAAGAACCCTAGCCACTTTAGCCTTTCCTCATAGGGAAGCCATCCTATCCCTTTATCATTTTTATGACCCTTCTCAGTACCTAATTCCACTGTATATTTTTTGAGATACAGTGACCAGAATTGCACACAATATTCAAGGTGTAGCCATACCATAGAGTAGAGAATGACAAAACGACAAATTTTTCCCCGTCCCCGCGGGAACTCAATTTCCCATCCTGTCCCCGCGAGTTCTATACTTGCCCCTGCCCAGTCCTGCAAGCTCTGTATCATCTACACATGATTTTAAAGTGTTTGAGGCTTAAATGTTCAAGGTTTATATGGTTAAGATAGAGCTTGCAGGAATGGGGCAATGACAGTCAGAACTCGCGGGGACGGGGAAAAATTTGTCCCCATGTCATTCTCTACCAAAGAGCGATACAAGGGCATTATAATATTTTCATCTTTGTTTTCCATTCCTTTCCTGATAATTCCTAACATTCTATTTGCTTTCTTAGCCGCCGCACATTGAGCTGAGTGTTTCAACATATCCTCAATGACACCTAGAACCTTTTCCTGGGCAGCGACTCCTAACGTGGAACCCTGCATCACGTAGCTATCGTTCAGGTTCCCACCATGCATCACTTTGCACTTGCCATTTTGATGCCCAGTCTCCCAGTACTACTGTTACTGTCCATTTTTCAGCATATACCTCTTCATTTCACAGATTCTACCTTAAAACTGATCTTGGTGGACAGCTCCATTAACCAAGCAGTCACTGCTAAAGAAACCTCTTTATCCAAGGAAACGTTTCCTTCTCCTTATTACTTCACGAGACCACATGCAAATAAAGATGAGCCAGTTGATGTAGTGTATCTAGATTTTCAGAAAGCTTTTGACAAAGTTTCTCATAAGACGCTCCTGAGAAAATCAAACAGTCTTGGGATAGGAGGCAATGTTCAGTTGTAGATTAGGAATTGGTTATCGGACAATTTTTCTCAATGGAGGAGGGTAAATAGTGGAGACCCACAGGGATCTGTTTTGGGATTGCTGCTATTTAACTTATTTATAAATGATCTGGAAATTGCAATGACTAGCTAGGTGATTAAATTTAGAGATTACACTAAACTGTTCAAAGTTGTTAAAACACATGCAGATTGTGAAAAATTGCAGGAGGACCTTAGGAAATTGGAAGACGATGTCCAAACGGCAGATAAAATTTAATGTGAACAAATGCAAAGTGATGGGTATTGAGAAAAACAACCCAAGTCGTAATTATCAGATGCTAGGGTCCACCTTGGAGGTTAGCACCCAAGAAAAAGATCTGGGTGTCATTGTAGACAATATGCTGAAACCTTTCACCCAATGTGTGGAAGTGGCCAAAAAAGCAAACAAGATGCTAGGAATTATTAGAAAAGGGATGGTTAACAAGACTAAGAATGTTATAATGCCCCTGTATCGCTCCATGGTGCGACTTCATCTTGAGTATTGCATTCAATTCTGGTCACCTTATTTCACGAAAGATATAGCAGAACTAGAAAAGGTTCAAAGAGCAACCAAGATGATAAAGGGGATGGAACTCCTCTCATATGGGGAAAGACTAAAGAGGTTAGGGCTCTTCAGCCTGGAAAAGAGATGGCTGAGGGGAGACATGATTGAAGTCTACAAAATCCTAAGTGATGTAGAACTAGTACAAGTGGATTGATTTTTTTACTCCATCAAAAATTACAAAGACTAGGGGACACAAAAATTACAGGGAAATACTTTAAAAACTAATATTAGGGAATATCTTTTTCACTCTGGAATGCATTGCCAGAGGATATGGTAAGAGCAGCTAGCATAGCTGGTTTAAAAGTCCATACTCTGCTATTGAGACAGACATGGGGGAAGCCACTGCCTGCCCTGGATTGGTAGCATGGAATGTTAATACTATTTGGGTTTTTATGAAGTACTTGTGACCTGGACTAGCCACCGTGAAGATGGGATACTGGGCTAAATAGACCATTTGTCTGACCCAGTAAGGCTATTCTTATATACTCTAATATTCACACTGCTTCCACTACTGACAGCCTAGGTGAAAAATCAATTACCCTGTCAGAGAAGGAATCTTTCTTTACTTTATTTGAGCCCGCTGTGTTTTTATTTCATAAGCGTTTCTTTTTTTAATTAGAAAATATTACAGTCACTGGAGAGGCACTGGAGAAGGAAAGGTACGAGTTTGATTTTTTTTTTGGGGGGAAGGTAGTACATGAGAGAAAGATGCCAAATCACAGACAGGGAGGAGAGGGGGGTGAGGGGCATCATCCACCCAAACATTGAATCTTCCCATTCCAAAGCTGTGGTATTGCTGTGGTTCATCGCGGGACGTTTCATGGGATAATTCAACACTGAAATGGACATGCTGAACAGGCCATGATGAAAGACTGTTATGAAGCATCCTAGACCCCCTCCTGGATTCCGTGGTGTTCACGCATTTGTGCTTAACCAAATCTCCTTTGGAAGGCTCTGAAAAGGGCATCTTTCCCTGGAATCGAGCATCCTGCAGATCCCCAGCCCTGGAGGACTCAAGAGGAGGCTAAGCCCCAGTCTCCCACCCGTGGCAAACGGACAGTTCCTAGCAACCATCCAGCACAAGCTTAGCATGATACAGGGGTAGAAAGGCCCGACGGGTCCATCCCTATCAATTTTAAGCAAAAGTTGAGGGGTTTTGAGGCAAATGGAGGCTTTAGGAAAAAAAGATAATTTAAAATCCAAGATGGCTGTCACCAGCAAATTTGTGCCACAAACAGCCCGGGGAAGGGCTCCCCTGAAGTTCAAAAACTACAGGGAAAGGGGTTTTGGAGGTGGGGGACCCTAGCTCTGGCCATAGAAACCCTAAAATCTCACTTTTGCAGACTCTCTCCCCCCCATTTGTTTAGATTTTAACTTTGGTTTTATATATGCAGTATATAAAATAAATTGAACTTGATCTATAATAGCCTTACTCACTGTGCAATGTGGTGCCTGCCTGCCTCAACTCAGAAGTGCAGCTAGAACAAATGGAGAACTCTGTCTCAAGCTCACACTATGAACTTGGTCTTAGGGCTGCTAGTTGGACTGATTGAATCTCAACCCCTGGGAACTCTCTCACCGCGAAGGAGGGAGGACCACACAAGCTGGGAAGGAGCCAATAGCCTGTGCGCAAGCTCCTGATAAATCAGAAATGTGAGCAACTACTCAGAGGATGGCTCTTGAGATCCAAAATTATTACAGCAGGCTGGTTAGGCACATGTCCTCGAGGGCTGATCTTGCTAGCAGCAGACTTCTGCTGCACTAGTCTGCGTCTTCTCCCAGGCAGAGGTTCTAACAAGAGGAAACCTCTAGGCACGAACTCCAACTTAAAATAAAAGGAAAAAACCTGAAAATAAGAAAACACATCTGAGCAACTGGCTTGCAGAAGAAAAATTGGGGGGAGGGGGAGGAAAGGCAGGAGGTGGAGTTGAAAGATGAGTGATATCTTTCTGCAAGCAACTTACAGGTTCAGATGGATAACCCTAGCATTCACGACTTCTAGACACACTGCACTAGAAAGCAGAAATCTGAGCAGAGTAGGTAAGGAGACAATCTTCATTACATGAATGATTATAAAAAAGGCATCATTACAAGTTCCTTTAACTGAAGCCTACAACCCTTGTGAATATACATGGAGACTCAGGAGCCAGTAATAGGATATCATTTATTCAAGTCAGATATCAGTTCTTGATTAAAAATAGCAAACCGTGATGGCATCTAAATAAAAGCATGTGAGGAAGTCAATCCATGCGGCTTAACATTTATTCAGAGCCGTATTTCAATCTTAAAATAATGCAATCGGTAAGAAGGAAAGATACACTGAAATAATCAGTAAGGGCTGGTTTTGGGCTTACTTGATTTTGCACATTTTTTTTAAATAGGCTACATGTGATCTATATTGCTTGGAAATTTGTGTTATGGCTTTTCAGACAGACAGAAAAAGGTGCAAAACACAGAACAAGCTACTTATTATTGAGAAAACAGACACACACATACAAGGTAACCGAGAACCGTCCCTTCACAGGACAAACACTAGCCAACACTCCCACTTGGAAAAACCACAACTTCCACACAACCACTTACCTCAGAGTTCTCAACCCTGTCCTGGGGACCCCCCCAGCCAGTCGGGTTTTCAAGATATCCTAATAAATATGCACTTCCATTATATGCAAATCTCCCTCATGCATATTCATTAGAGATATCTTGAAAACCCGACTGCCTGGGGGGGTCCCCAGGACAGGGTTGAGAACCACTGCTCTAACTGAAGGGGTCTACACAGTGACAAAGTAAGGGGAGGGGGGTGGACTGCAGGCATCATCTTGAACTCTCTCCTACCCCCCATACCACACTCTCCCTTCCCCACTCCCTGTATTTCTTTAAAAATCATCGCCAGCCCAAGCACCTATTCTAGCCTGCTGTTCCCTCTGAAATTACTTCTGGTTCGTGGAGCCAGAAGTGACATCAGAGGGAATGCCAGTGCCAGCAGCAGGCCAGAGAAGAGGCTCATGCAGGTGCAAGGGGGTGCCTCCTACCCTCGCTATGTCCCTCCCCATGTCTCCATGCCAGGATCAAAGGACTCTGAAGTTGTGGAGGAGTTAAGCTGTCTATGTGAAAACTAGCATAGAAGAAAAATAAGTCTTTCAATAGCTTTCAAACCTCAGTGCTTTCTTCTCTCCCAGATTGGCACACAGTAGGGTCAAGCTTTCAAGACGAGCAGCACCAAATTCACACCCTGAATACCCAGTCCCATGTCAACTTAAGTTTTATTTTATTTCTGAAATCTAAGAATCTACCCAGTAATTGCCCTCTCTCAATGTCACAAACTGCACCACACATGCTGGCATCTGATCCACTATGATGAATCAATCCATTACCAATGGGCAAGAGCTCATTTGCAACCATGTTCTACACACTCATACTTCCAGAGTAATCAGCAATTTTCTTTAAAATAGTATTTAAAAAAACTAACAAAATTGAAAACAAATATTACTACAGTAAACTTGTGCACCAGAATATTGCACCAAATATAAAAGTTATGGAAATCTTTAGTGGTTTAATTTGAGGACTGTAAAAAAACATTTTACATTCCAATAAAACATATCAATGTTTTGTGACCCACTTAAATCCTTACCTTACCGAATCTCATGTAGCCCTCCCCTACTAACAAACTCATACCAGAGTTCCACAAGGAACTGCTGAAATCAGGTATCGCAGGTGCTGAGGTAAGGAAATGGAGCTGCCAAGCTGCCCATTTCCAGGGGCGAGACCTTTTGGCCACTCATACACTGGAACTTACCTTCTAACATAACTACAGTCCCCGCTTCTACCCAGTTAAATCAGTTCTCTAGATTCCAAAATATATCGCACAGGATTGTGACAATCCGGCCTAAAATTTCCTTCTTGGAAGCTCTGCTGTCCGCCACTAGTCAGCACCAACTGTACGCTGTGCTTAGGTAACACCTTACCAACCGAGGCACGCCTGTATCAATGCTACACCCAGGCACACTCGGATCTCTTACGTGGTAGCAGGTCACAGTGTTCCACACTGCATTCCTTAGTGAATCAGCCATCTGTCGTCATATTACAACATGTGAACGCAACGAAGTAGCTGCACAAATTCTTTAATTTGTGGAAAGACCTACTGATGACAACTGATGAGCTTTTCCTCTGGAAAACAGAAGAACGGGCTCATTTCCCACATTCCATATACAGAGAACATATTGTGTTCAGACAATAAACACCTACATTAATATAGTGTATTAGTTACTTCAGTGAGCGGAGCACAGAAATCTATGAGTGAGGTTGCGATCGAGCAGTAAATTGTGTAAACAACTTTTGCTATTAAGGCACATAAAAATAAAAGCTCACTTCTTGTTAAACTGGTGCTAAGGAGAAATCATTGAATACTGCTAAGCAAAACGCAGCTGAAAAGTGTTCAGAGCAGGGATGCACAGCATGGATACATCAGAGCCTGAACATTAAAGAAATGCATTTGCCCATAGAGTACATGACCAGACAAATAAAGAGAATACAGAAAGATGATAGCAGTGAAGAGGAAGAGAAGTGCAGTTCCAGTGTATGGCCAGGAAACAGCTTGCAAGTCCTGTGGCGGCAGTAGGACTACCCTGTCCTTTAGGCTGGTCCATGAGCTTCAGAGGTAAAGTAGGATTTAGTGGTCTCTGAGCTGGATGGTGCCTAACTTGAGGATGAAACTCATAATCCAGTAGTCGATTCATCGTGCGTTAATTTCTTTCTGTTATTTTTTCTGCATACTGCTCATGCCTGCCCTGGATCTAACCCCCACATAGAGGGAGAACCCTGTTGCACAGTAGAAGTGCTGAAGGATGTGGAGATGTAAAGGAAACACAATCTGGGTATTTCTGCATTCGTTCAATAAAATTATTCAGAAGTCAGGAAGTTTGTCTTAAAGTTTTGCCAGCTTAAAACCCCCCATTCTTGAATGCTGCTTCATTACGAGGCATCCGTGACCTTTTTCCTCACATATTTTTCATTTAAAATAAAAATGCAGATTTCTCCAAAGGACATAAAGGTAATCACCTGAATGTAAACAGTAAAAGAAAAGTTCTTTGGCAGGGAAAACAGGTGGCTCTGCCAGCAGCTCTCTTTCGGTTCCAAATCTTCTTTCTCCAAGGACTTGCTTCGGTTAGTGTCGGTTTCCACCTGCCACTCCACCCGCATTTCGTCTCGGGAGTTAATTAAGGAAAAGCCGCAGACCTGTAACACGATTGTGTTAATCCTCTTCATCTTCGCTGATGTCATATGCCCCTCTATCAGACCTTGAATGGTGGGCCGGAGACGTAGAAGGGGAGCCCTTGCCAGAAAAGGGCCAGAGAAACGACGTGGGGGAGGGGGAACGTTCATGGGCGGGGCTACTGCTTGGACTCTGCTTTGGACTAATGGCTTGGAGCATTCGGCCTTTGCCTTCCTTCAGCATGTGTTTCTGCACAAGAGAGAGAAAAGAAAGTTAAATATTAAATCTAATCTGGAATTTATGAGTTGCACTATGCCTAAATAGGTTCAAGGCGACTTACAGTACAATTTAAGGAGATACGATTTAAGATGCCACAGGAGATATATTACAAAACAGATCGAGAGATGAAGTAGAATTGTTGAAGGAGTGGTGCTGAGAGGTCAAGGTCGAGTAGATCAGTGGTTCCCAACCCTTTCCTGGAGTCAGGTTCTCAGAATAGCCCTAATGAATATGCACGGGGCAGATTTGCATGCCTGTCGCCTTCATTTTATGCAAATCTCTCTCATGCATATTCATTAGGGTTATCTCAAAAATCCAACTGGCTGGAGGTCCTCCAGGATAGGGTTGGAACCGCTGGTGTAGATGACAGTGTGCATAGTAGAGCAAAATTGTTTTGTAGGTTCAAGTGCTGAATATAGTGTCACAGAAAAAAAGTCTTGAGTTTCAGAATTTGTTTCAAGGTCATGTCGATACTACCCTTCTTTCCTGTCCTCCATCTTACTTAATACACTTATCGAGGAGCCCCGAAACAAAATCTTACATATTTTGTTCCCTACCACCCTCATATACGGACAGTCAAAGATGCCACCATTTCTAGCACTCTAGGCTTCATTTCAAAGCTACACATGCCTCAGTTTGATCCAGGAATGAGATTTAATTCTTGACTGCTGGAAGGAGCTGCCAGCTACACTTCCCGCATCAGGCTTACCTGCCCCAGAACTTGTGGAGAACTTTGGTTCAGCCCTGCACTGAACTCCCTTTTACTTCCTCCCCTGATGGTAGAGTCGGTCTCTTTCCTCACCTTGCCCATGCAACAAAACCTGTGTGAACAGCCACAAGGAGAGCCAGTTTCTACACATAGAGTAGCTATTGGAAGATTTAAAGGCTCTCAGTCTAGATATGCTTTAGCTGTGTGTACTGCAGGTCAGATTAAGGGAAAAATAAGTGGAGCTCCTCCCACTCATCTGTGGTTTTCCTCTTGTGGCAAAGAGTTGCTCATGGACACTATGGCAGTGATATTTTAAAACTGGCTATGATAAACAAGCTGATGCCCTCAGAAATCTGGTAAAGCGTCCAGACTAGAGAATGACACGGTGGATGTTACCCGTGGCTAGCTGCGAGTAACCCACCAAAATAGTGGAGGGGGGAAAAGGTGCTCACCGCAGGTACAGGGACAAGGCCATCCACCGCCCCGTGGAGTGGTGAATGACCTTGATCCCGCAGTTAAGGGAGGAAACGCGCGCGGTCACCAATTGCGCGCGGCCTCCTCCCTCCTTCCTACCTACCCAAATCTATCTATCCCCCACCCTCCCCCTTACCTTCACGGCATGTTTTAAGGTTTGAGACTTGTTGAAAGCCACCAGAGCGTACGTGCAGTCGCATGCGTGTGTGGGCAGAAGCTTTTCCTCCGACGCAACTTCTGGTTGCGTCAGAGGAGAAGCTTCCGCCCACACACGCACGTGACTGCACAAACACTCCGGCGGCTTTCAACAAGCTACTCAAACCTTAAAATGCACCGCGAAGGTAAGGGGGAGGGAGGGAGATGCACGGGCCATAGTGGCAGTGAGGTGGCCGGAGGGAAGGATGGATGCTACCGGAATGGGGCGGTGAAGGGGACAGATTTTTCCCCCGTGTCATTCTCTAGTCCAGACATGCCATCTCCCACGTGCCATCCTTCCTTCCTACATTAGGACACCATTATCTACAAACTCTCCTGCATGTTAGGCTTCATGTAATACAACAACAATCATTTTGGAAAAACAACCATTTCCATGTGTTTTTGCAGGCTGTGCCTGTCTATAGTATCACTGTTTACCTAGAGGGCACAGGCCAACATCAGTAGTGAAATCAGTGGATCTGCCCAAGGTCACCAATAAGCTACTGCCTTTCATTAGTACATTAATAGCCAAAACCAAGATAAGCCACTACCAGTGAAATACATCTATACATTAGCTGCTGCAGCCTCATAATTTGGACCTACCAGAGCTCCTTCAGGCCCAAACATCTCCAGGAAGTTGCCGATGAACTCCCGGGACTTCTCCTCCCATTTCTGGATGAGGTCAATGCTTTTCTCCTCCACCTTCTGGACAAACTCCTTGGATTTCTCCTCCACATCCTTCACTTTTCTCTTCACCTTGTCCACACGTTCCTGCAGATTATATTTCTTCTCCTGAAACAGGATCACAGCAAAAATGCTAAACATATCATCCCCTGCACAAAAACGGTGAACCGTCTTGTACATTTAACCACAGAGACTCACATTTATAAAGCTGACATTCAACTCTTTGGCTGTGTAACCCCTCTGCAGGTTTCTTCTGGCATATACATCATAATCCCGCACAATCCTTGTGATAATATCCGAGGTCGAGATCCCTTCTGTTCTCTGGGTGGGCGCAAACATGCCTAGAAATCCAGGAGAGAGCGCGAGAACTCAGATTCTTTGCAGGCTCTGATATCTTTTATTAGACTGAGGTCATAATTATCCAGAGATGAGGATGTTCATGGGTGATCAAGACCGTGCAGGTCCTTCCTTTCTTCAGATGGCTGGTGCACTTCAGATCCTATTCTACTGAAATGAAGATCTTTTGGAATCTGCACCAGAACTATGCAAGGGACAGAAGCAGTGGCAAAGTAAGGGAGGGAGGGATGTGTCTGCCCTAAGCGCCGGTGTCCCTCCTCCCCCAGTACCTTTTTTACTTCTCCATTGCGAGCAACATTGCTGTCTGCGTCGGCATCAGCGCTCTCTCTGACGCCACTTCTGGGTACTGCACCTAGGAAGTAAGGTCAAAGGGCGAGCAGACACCAATGCAAGCATGCTGCTCACTTTGGAGAAGTTAAAAAGTTACGCATGTGCGCAGTGGGGAACAAGCGCCACCGCCCCGGGCGCCTCTCACCCTCTCTACGCCACTGGACAGAAAATCATGAATCTCAGTGTCTCAGCAATATATAAACAAATGCTAGGTGGAAGCGTGACCTTTTGATTGCCTGCAACTATTCCATCTTTCAGTTTGCATATACTGGCTAGTAAGGTAACATCAGTTACTGCAATGTAAAGACTATATGCTCTTTTCTGAGACAAACCGCCACTCACCGAGCGTTATATTCATAACATGCAGAACCTGCTTTCATGAACTAAATCAACACCAGCACAACTCTCCAAAAACTACCGCCACAGTACCCAATCCTTGTCTAAGTTTATTCAAATTAGCAATTTTTTCCCAGCTTCACATTTCATGCTGGACTACAATGGAAAGAACCGTTTTCACGATGAACAGCGGCAATACATTCAAGTGTTCATTGTGTATGTACCATTTGTATGCTCAGATCATGGGAACTCGTACGTAATTGTTTAGTTGGGAGTTGAAGCTATGGGTCTATTAGTGCACAATGTGTATAGCATGCAATTGCAAGGAGGCTTCATGTAGGTGGGTCATAGGAACCTCCCATAATTACGCGCATGTCATAGAATAGTCATTTATACGCCACAGTGTAGCATTTAGGCATGCACATTTACACCTGTCAGACAGCCCCCACTGTTCAGGGAAAAACTATCTAGGATGGTCAGATCCTCCTGCTTTTTTTTTGTTGGAGAACCGAGTCTACCCAGAGCTGCAGGGTGCTCCTGGGGAGAGGAAGGAAGGAGAGGGAGATGAGGACTCCATGCAGTTTAAGTCTGACTTCTATACTCAACAGGCACACAAGGGCTCACTCTGGGCTGCGGATCTCAAGTTCCATGCTCAAGTGCCCCCCCCCCCAGCCAATCAAACAGGGCCCAGGGGCAGGAGCAAGGTCATTAGGCTCAACCATGGTGCTAGGCCAAAGGAAGTGCATGCTGGGGAGCTAGCCTGAACACCCTTCACCATCTGCCAGAGGTAGAGAAATACTTGAAGTTCCGGCAGAGCACTGGTCTATAACCTGGCAATGTCACTGAAGTTTCTGCGCTCTACTTCTTTCTGTTAGTAGGAAAGGGAACACGAATCCCTCTGTCCAGAATACTGTAGCTGTAACATTAAAGGAATGCCAGCTTACACTAGTAGAATCTGGACACTCGGATCCCATTACAGAATTCAAGCCCAGCATTTTGGTGTACTTCATAAGAACATAAGAATTACCGCTGCTGGGTCAGACCAGTGGTCCATCGTGCCCAGCAGTCCGCTCATGTGGCGGCCTTAAGGTCAAAGACTAGTGCTCTGAGTCTAGCTTTACCTGCATACGTTCTGGTTCAGCAGGAACTTGTCTAACTTTGTCTTCAATCCCTGGAGGGTGTTTTCCCTAATAACAGCCTCCGGAAGAGTGTTCCAGTTTTCTACCACTCTCTGGGTAAAAAAGAACTTCCTTACGTTTGTACAGAATTTATCCCCTTTTAACTTTAGAGAGTGCTCTCTCACTCTCCCTACCTTGGAGAGGGTGAACAACAGATTTGTTTCCAATGAGTAAGAACCTACAGAGCTTTCTTTTTTTCCCACAATGCTAAATCCAAACTATACTTATAGCATATATCACAAAATACAACCACTGCTAGCACATATTATAAAACTGAGTTCAGCAGAAGCCCACCGAGCCATTTTGGCAGTAGAGAGTGATTTAATTGTATATTGCAATCTAGCATACAAATATCAGAAAAAAAAAAAATCCTTTTAGTGACTGAGAAGATAAGCGGTTTTGCTTAAATCCATCTTTGCCACTTACCTGCTTCCTTTATGTGCTTGTAAACATCATCACTTCCTGCAGAGGAATATGGTATGTCATCGTGAGCCACAAAATCTATCTGAAACAGGAAGAATGGAAAAGTTCATCAGAGAGAGACCTCTACTGACGGAGGGAAAACACCAATAAGAAACACTCGTCCAACAGGGCAGAAGTCAAGTGCCGAAATGTAATTTAAAGCTGGTCTTTCTCCTTTTAAAGCAAGACAGGAACTCACAGGCGGCAACAACACACTTTAGCTGCTTGAGCTTAATAAAATGGCCTTGACCATTGCATTTGATAAAGGAAAGAGAGCAACAGAGAAGGTGACTAGTGTTGAATCTTTCAGGTTTCTAACAGAGTGTTTCTCCACTTCAAGTCATGTGCCCTTTAAGTTGAGGGTACATATTCTAATCATGAAATAAAAGCTCAATTTAATTTTGCTACCTTTATTATCTGGTTATTTTTCTAATTATGTTGGTCTGAGCTCTGGATTCTGCTTTCCTCCAGCCTTTCTCCTCTTCTTTTTCTTCCTCTCTATCCAGATTGAATTCAATTTCACTCTTTACTGCATCAACCTAAAGCTTCAAGCTCATTCCCTCATCTTGGTCCTCCTATTCCCCTTCCTTTCACTATCATCTCCTTATCATTACATCTCATTTCCTACTGTTTTTCTTTCCCCATGCTTTCATCTGACTTCTCCTCCCCTCTTTCCCATCCCAGGTCTACCTTCACATCTTTGCTCCCCCCCAAAAAAAAAAAACCACTGCTGTTACTTCTCCAGACCAGCAGCAGTGGCAAAACAACTTACAGTAGTTTTAGGGCCATAGTCTTCATACACACCATGTCAGCTCTGCCAGTCACCAAACTAGAACAGGAAAGTGACGTCAGAGGAGACACTGCAAGTATGAAGCTTGTGGTCCAGGGGACTACTGTAAGTTGTTTTGCCACCACTGGTCTGGAGAGGCAGCAACAGCGACTGGATTGACAGCGGGAGGGATGTAAGGAAGATCCTCTACCCTCTCTGCAGGGTTCTTGTATATTTCTTGGGGCACGTGTACCATATACTTGAGAATGTCTGTTCTAGCACAGTGCTTCTCAACTCAGTCCTCTTGGGTTTTCAGGATATCCTCAATGCATAAATGCATGTGATACCAAGGAGGAAAAACATATAAATCTCTCTAATGCATATTCATCACGAATATCCCCAAAACACGATGAGCTAGAGGTGCTCCAAGGACTAGGTTGAGAACCATTCTCTAACATAATAAATCATGGCAGAGAAAACCCAGCACAGCAGTTCCATGCAGATTACCCTTCCCCCCACTATGCCTTTGTTTAAGGTGTGGCTCACTGGTTGAGCTGCTGCCTCGGCACCCTGAGATCAAATCCTGCTGCTGCTCCATGTGACCCCGGGCAAGTCACTTAGTCCTCCAGTGCCAAAGCCACCAAAAGGCGGTATACAATTCTCCCTCTTTCTATGCGCCTCTCCATCTCAAACCGTTCACAAAGTGTGAAAGTCATTAAAGTTTTGCTTTGGCGTAGTGAGGGGTGGTGGCGTCCAATCACCCTCTTCTCTGCCCCTTCCTCCCCCTTCCCTTGTACCAGTTTAGCTTCCCCAGTGTGAGCAGCATCTTCAACTTGCTGCCTGCCACCGGCTCCCCCTATGACATCACTTCCTAGTCATGGGACCTGAAAGCACATCCAAGGGGAGCACCGAGGTCAGTGCACCCAGCAGGTTGGAACTGCAGCTCTCGCTGGTGAAGAGCTAGAGGAAGTGAAGGCACATGCATGCGGCGGGGGAGGAGTGGGAATGAGCAGTGGGGGTGGAGAGGAGAGGTGCCGGCACTGATGCCAATCTCATTCTATAAACAGATCTCATACCTTTTTGAATTCTGTCACTGCAACTATTAGTATGAAATAAATGCTGCTTTAAATTGAGACCACATTTTACAGTATTTATTTAAGCATTTATATACCACTTATAGTCTAAGTGGTTTTACATTCAAGTACTATCTGTCCTGGCAGGCCCACACTCTTATCTGATGTATCTGGGGCAATGGGGGATTGCCCAGGGTCACAAGGAGCAGTGTGGGATTTGAACCCACAATCTCAGGGTGCCGAGGCTGTGGCTCTAACCATTGCACCACACACTCCCCTTACAGTGCATTAGGTCTGTTAAATTCTTCACGCAAAGGTGATGCACAAGAAGAAAACAACTCTGCTACATGGCTATTTTTAGTTGCAGTCATCACAATTTCCCACAAACAACTGTTCGGTGTCCTCAAAAACTGGCCACTCTTGCTTCTGCAGCCAGCCAACGTTGTGTGATGCCCAAAAACCTGTCAACAAGAAAAGGCCCCAGCCAGGATAGCCTGGAACCAGCCAAGTCTGAAAGCTCAATGTTAACTTTCCTTAGTAGACTGACCCTAATTAGAAAACAGCTTTCAAACTAAGGATCAAGACTCCATTCCAGTTAAATATCCAGTGGTGTTCATTACATATGAAAAATTCATTGTCAGCTGCTCAGATTGCTCAATTACGAGTTTATGGACACACTAGGTGCTCTTTGTAGTAAAACAGAATGGACCAGACATAACTTTAATTGTAAATGGATTAGTCCAATCGGTTATTTCTCTTCATGAGTACATCAGTAACTTTGCCTGTCAGAAGGACACGGCTCATCGTGACTCTCCTTACCCTGTGCTCTGCTAGGAATTCTGGCGTCAGCGTCCAAGGAGCATTTCTGACCACTTCATCCACGTATCGGCAGTGTTGCACAGCATCATAGCGCTCGACTTCATTCATCACCGTGAAGCCTTTCAGGTTGTGCGTCAGCTCATCACTACACACTGGGAACAGACACAAAGCTGATTTCATGCAGCTCAGCTATCAACTGAATCCGTCATGCATGCACTGATCGCTCCATCCACAAACGTGACATAAGAAGCCAGAACAGACATGGGCGCTATTGCTAGCCAACCTGGCATGGTTGGTAGCTACCAGGATTCATAGATGACTTCAGAATACCAGCCTCCTGATCGTGATATACCTTCATAACTAGCTGTTGAAAAGTTGCCAGTCCTCCCTCTACCCAAAAATGTGATGTTACACATTTGGGGGAAGTTTTGGGAGAGATTGGAAAACAAGTTTCAAGTATGCCTACATGTTTTTCTATTAAAAATTTTTTTTCATCTACATAGAAAGCAGGTACAATGTTCAAAGGTCCTTCCTTTTGAAATGTGGTATAAAGAGTCACCTGATAAAGAATACCTTGATATGGTGTGCTCTTATAATGAGCGTGGACAAATGGAAAAGAAAAAGGATGCTTCTCTTTCTACCCTAATGGCTGCTCTGGGTACATTATTGCTTCTGTACAGAACTGAAACGGAGGCAGTCGTAAATAGTTTCCCTTTTGTATAGTGAGGCAGCCCAGGTCAACACAAATTCGCCATACCTCCCACGATGAGGTACGTATTTGGGAAAAGATTCTTCGCCTGCATCAGAGCCCGGGCGTGTCCGGAGTGAAACAGATCAAATATTCCATCAGCATAAACTCTCACTGGCCGGTCAGCTGGAATACAGAACAAGATAAACAAATCACTTCATGTGAACGCTGATTGTGAGAACTATGTATTTTGTGTAGCTGAAGAAATATGGTCCAGTGTAAACACTGAGCTTTGGTTTTACTGAAGTACTTTGTAAAAAAGCCAATTGAACAAATTTGAATAAACCATAAACCTTAACACTCCTCCAATAACAGAGAAGCCATTGTATTGTGGGTTTTAAAAGATCGTTCTCCACCATGCTTGTGGAGAACGGTCTACTGCAAAATGGTGGGGGGAGAGGGCATCAGAGAGAGAACACCAGCTGTATATACACTGGGGTTTGTAGGGAAGGCTCAAGGCAGTCTGCTGATGTTTCATCTCAGAACCAGTAACATAAACCCTTTCAGTACCAGGCCAATAGTATGAAGTATTCCAAAATCCTACAAAAGTCACCCAAGACCAGAACTTACACAAGGAGCCAACCCAGAAGGGAAGCAGCAGTAACCTCTAGTCCATCAGAAAACATACAGGGGAAAAATGGATTACTTCATAATAATAATAATAATTTTATTTCTTATATACCGCTATACCCTAAGTTCGAAGCGGTTTACAGTGAAGTCATGTCTAGAGAGAGTACAGTGTTAACAGTAGGATACAGGATAATACAAAGTGAGTAGGTACTGGGGTGATTACAATAGGTACGGGATATTAACACGAAAAACAGTTACAGTATGTTTACAATGAGGTACAGGGTACTGGGGTGTTTACAATAAGGTACAAGATATTAACAAGAGAACAGTTACGGGATGTTTACAATCAGATACAGGAAGTACAAAGCGAGCGGGTACTGGGGTGATTACAGTAGGTTCAAGATATTAACAAGAGAATAGTTACAGGATGTTTACAATCAGATACAGGATGTTATACTAAGTTATAGGATGATACAGTATGAACAGTTACAAGGGATCATTGCTGTTTACAGCTAGATATATATGATGAGAGTAAGAGAGGTACAGCATTAAACGTTGGGGGAGGGGAAAAGGAAGGGGGAGGACTTTCGAGGCGGTTTATAACTGGTAGGGGGGACAGTTTAGGTGGTGTTGAAGAGGCGGGTCTTCAGAGATTTTCTGAAGTCCGCGTATGATGTGGCTAGTGTATTGCAAACTGAGTGCTGCGGCACACCAGTGTGTCTCGAGATTTCAGGTGTGCTGCGGTATACTGGGGAAGAGGAGAGATGTTGGTGCTTCGTGAAGCAATCTCCCAATGCAGGCACCTCTTCTCTATAGTACAGGTCCTTCTCTTGGCGCAAGGCCCATTTGAAGGGCCTTTGCACATGATGTCATCACACCGACGCCAGCGCAGTTCCGGGTGTCTCGAGCTGGGGACACTAGGTTTAGTGTGCCCCAGCTCTAAAAAGTTTGCAAGACACTGCTCTATGCTAACAGAATATTTGGCCCCACCAAATACAGAATAAACTGCTACAAACAATATGTAGTCAAAAATTAAACTGAAAACCCAAGAAGCCACATAGAGTACACTACCAGATAAAACAAAACATATTTCTTCTTGTCCTCTGCAAAATACAGAACATATAATTCCCAAAACAAACATATTCTAATTTCCAAAATGAAAATAAAATTAATTTCTTCAACCTTTATTTAGAGCAGCGGTGGGCAACCTCAGTCCTTGAGGACCACAACTCGAGTTTTCAGGCTTTCCTCACTGAATATACATGAGATCTATTATATGCGCTGCCTCCATTGTATGCAAATAGATCTCATGCATATTCAGTGGGGAAAGGCCGAAAACTCAAGTAGGCTGAGGACCTCGAGGACAGAGGCCATCCCGGTCTAGTGATTTCACTTTTCTAATCATGTTGCGTCCCAGTCTCTGGTTTCTGCTTAGGGTCTCTGTCCAACTGCCATTTCTTGTCTTTTTCACTTCCACCCCTACATCCATCTCCAATACTGATCTTCACTTTCAACTTTCTTCCATTTATTTTACGGCCTCTCTATCCACTCAGATTTTAGCCCTCTTCTTATTAATCAGTCCTCCTTCCATCTCCCCCTAATCTTCCTTTCAACCCTTAGTCCATCATCTTTCTCATCCTTCCACATCTAGAATCTTTTCTTCCACTATATCCATCACCCCCCTCTGTCCAACACCTCACAGACTAATTTTACCAATGTCCTCTGAGGTCTGTGGCAAAATTAAAGAGAGAGTGCAGCATGGGGCCTGGGAGGCAGAGAATTACATAGTAACAGAATTCGTCATGTCCCATCCCTACGGATAACCGTGGGAGGGTCAGTGGCTGGAAACAGTCCCGTGTCATTCTTGAGTTTCTATCTCAGCTTTGGTCCTTCTATACCAGGATTCTTCAATGCAAGGCTAGAGGGTCAGGGGTTGTGCCCATTCATAGAAATGTGATGGCAGATAAAGGCCAAATGGCCCATCCGCAGTAACCATTATCTCTTTCTCTCTCCGAGAGATCCCACATGCAAGTTTCAAGTTTATTAGGTTTCTTGATTAATCGCTTAATCAGACTTCTAAGCGATGTAAATATTAAAATTTACATTTGTTAGGTGACAATACAATACATAAGAATACTTAAAAAGGACTAAATTACACTCAATTTAACATATTCTTAACATTAGGTGAGGAGGGATGAAATACAATTCATTAAAGTAAAGAAAAGACATTAAGGGAAAATACAAGAGGGTAACAAATAAAAAATATAATAAAAAAAAAAGTAGGGTAATAAGATAATAAAATTAGTTTGGAAAGGCATCCTTGAAAAGAAATGTTTTTAAGGTACTTTTAAATTTTCCAAATTCCTTCTCCTCTCTTAAAGAAATAGGGAGGGCATCCAAGTCTGTGGTGCAGTACATGAAAAAATAAATTGTCGTCTAGTGTTTATAATTTTCAACGAGGGGATAGACAATAAGTTTTGTTCATTAAATCTTAAAATTCTCCTTGCAGAATATGGAATTAATAACTTAAATAAAAAAGCGGGGGTCATATTATAGAGGGTTTTGAAAGTAATTATACAAAGTTTATACGTTATTCTGTGAATAACTGGAAGCCAGTGAGCGTTTTTAAGAAGTGGTGTTACATGATCAAACTTTCTAGATTTGGTTATTAGCTTAATTGATGCATTTTGTATAATTTGAAGACGTTTTATTTCATGTAAAGCAATTCCTTTAAAAAGAGAATTGCAGTAGTCGATTTTAGACATCACCAAAGAGTGAATCAGGATGTTAAGTGATTTGGGACATAGAAATTTAGAAATAGATCGAATTTTACGTAACCTGTAAAAGGTCGTTTTTTTGAATTCAGACACATACTCTGATTCTTCCCTTTCTCCTTAAAGAATGATATGGGGGATGATTTCCTATGGTTATCTGCGGGGATGGGAATGATGATGAATTCTGTCATCATGTCATTTGCATGGTCATCTGCCAACCTTGTTCCTGCCCTTTGCTACACAGAATTCCCCTGTCAGAAGGACAAGGATCAGACCGGTAGATGCAGAGAATGAGGGCACAGCCTTTTCTTTTCTTTTTTAATTTCTTTATTCACTTTATAACTTACATCAAGTGTACAGTAAATATCAAACAACTATAGTACAACATCACTTGAAAATCTACAATATACAACAAGAAGATTTAACCCCCACCCCCCTCCCAAAATTCATATACAACTAAAATATACCACATGAAAATAATATCTTATGTCATTCATAAATATATTATTAGTGGAAAACCAAGAATCCCCCTTCTCACCCCAAATCCACATGAGTATTAAAATTGGGAAAAGTGTAACTTATTCATTATAATAATTTAAAAATGGCCCCCACATCTCCTTAAATTTATTATCGTAACCTTTCTAAACTGCCAACGCTCTTTCCATTTTATACACGTGACAAACTGAATTCCACCAGAAACAATAATTCAGTCTTTTATAATCCTTCCAATTATATGTTATTTGTTGGATGGCACAGCCTTTTCTAAATTGAACCTTAAGCTTATATACTGCATCTTCTCTGTAAAGATAGAGCTTGACATGGTTTACAAGAAATTTAAAGAAAGGAAAATATAATAAGAATTACTGAATTAAATAGAGAGCAGCGACATTTACATTTTTGAGAATAGCCAAGTTTTTAGATGTTTTGAAATAATTGGGAAGAGCCCAAGATACGCAGCTGGACAGGAAAATTAAGTTTATTAAGTTTAGAGAAATACATACAAAACAACATCAGCAAACAAGAAGAACATAGCAGAAACAATCAGGTCTTCCGCGTTGTTCCTTCACTAAGACCTACAGAACCCTAGCCCCGCACCAAAGAACCCCCTATACCCCACCACCCTCCAGTGTCAAAAGTTCAATAGGGAACTTCTAGCTCTATGGGACAATCCCTCCTAAATAAGAGCCCATATTCTCCTGAATTTCCTCCACGGACCAGGACCCCCCTTCCGAACATCCAGATATTCAAATTTTAACAGAGTGAACATTTCGGTGGGCACTTCGGCCTAACGCCACAACAATAGGAGGCCTTTTGCAATAGCATGGTACCCCCCTCTAGACTAGTGTTCTTCAACCTTTTTACACCTATGGACCAGCGGAAATAAAATAATTATTTTGTGGACCGTCACCAGTTGGCGGACGAACACTGGGCTGTCGCGGGTCAGATCCTGCCCATCTCCGCCCCAGACCCCACCCTATTATAATACTAATTTTAACACCATTTTTTCCATTCATTTTTCATATATACACACAATATTATCTTATTAATAACATATAATGGTTAACCACAAAATTTAACTACACAAAGTACACTGTATGCTTCTCAATATTCATTCTTACCAGAACACAGATAACCCCATGCAATTATGGGACCAAAAACTAAAAGTACTAATATATACAAACGAAACCCTAAGATTCAAGACTCTGCATGCAGTCCAAACCCAAAGAAATAGAAACAAATGTATTTCTTCCTGAATAGTGCAAAATACAGACAGCAGATGTAAATTTTCAAAATTGAAACAATTCAATCACTAAATTCAAAAATAAAATCATTTCCCCTACCTTTGTTGTCTCCCTCCCTCCATGCTGTGCCTTACCTTCTGGCCTGCTCCCGCTTGGCCGTTTTATGCAGCCCCCGGTGTTATCTTCGGGCCGGCTCCCTCTTCCTCACAGACACAGTGCACAAAGCCGCAGACAGCAGCTCCTCGTGTGTCCTGCGCCTCATCTGGAAGCCTTCCCTCTGATGGTGCAGGACATGTGTAGGAGCCGCTGCCCATGGCTTTGTGCACTGCAGCAGTGAGGAAGAGGAAGCCGGCCCGAAGATAAAGCTGCATCGATTGTACTGCGGACTGGTGGTTGAAGAACACTGCTCTAAATAATCCCAAGTGAACCACCTGAGAGAAAGGCAAAACATCTGCCCTCAAAAGAATCTGCTTACGCAAAGCAGACTGCAGGTACATTGCTACAAAAGACCAAAATGTTTGGAGGCGGTCACAAGATTAGAACATATAATAATAATAATTTTATTTCTTATATACTGCTATACCCTAAGTTCAAAGCGGTTTACAAAGAGGATCATGCTGGGAGAGGGTGCAGTGTTTACAGCAGGAGACATATGTTTACAACAAGATACATATGTTTAGAACAGGATATAAGCTAGGTATTAGAACCAGGGATTTGAGATACATAAGCTTTGTGAATGAGAATGTGCATGAGAAGTCGGATATTACAATGAATAAGATACAGGAAATTATAATGTGCATGAGATATTGGGGCAAGCCGGTAGGGGTGGACTGGCACTTAGGACACCGAGCATGGGAGGCAAATCCAGAGACATAGGAGATACATGCAACTGCAACAGAAACTTCAAGTGCTGCTCCTGCAGCACAAGGGAGCAGGTCAGCCGAGGAAGATGTTTCATAAGACGACAAACTCCATTGCTGGTAATATGTTCAGAAGGGGAGAGATCCTGGTTCCCAAGGAGGATTAAAGCAGCCCAAACTGACCCGATGGAATGACAGACTAATCCGAATCTGGTGGGACAAAGTCAAAGTCTCACACACCACATCTGCCCGGTCTTCGTTCAGAGTAACAGCATCTAAGGAGTGGAGCTAGTGAGACACCTGGCGATAGTAAAGCCAGTCTCTGGCCTCCAGGAAACCCTCCGCCTGTAGATCCTGGAATAAGCGAGGCACTCCTTCCTCCGACACCACATTGCGCACATAACAGAGACCACGAGCACCCCAGCGCTGCAAGTAAAATTTGGAATCATCAGGATTAGAGAATGACACAGTGGTGGTTACCCGCAGCTAGCCGTGGGTAACCCGCCAAAACAGTGACCAAAAAAAATGGTCACCGCGAGTTCGGGGACGAGGCCATTCACTACCCCGTGGAGCAGTGAATGGTAGCATGGGGCGGTGAACAAGGAGTGAAAGCGCGGTGAATGAGCGTTTGAACCGGCAGTCCACTGTCTCCCGCCGGCCATCCATGCATCTCCCTCCCTCCCTCCTTTTCCCTTACCTTTTCTTCTTAAAACTGGCGATTTCTATAAGGCTATGAGCTGTATTACAGCCAGAGCCTTGAAGTCGCATTGCGTTGCCTGATGGTAAAAGTCTCCTCTGACGCAACTTCCTGTTTCCGGTTGCATCGGAGGAGACTTCTAGCAGGCAACCCAACGCGACTTCAAGGCTCCGGCTGTAATACAGCTCGTAGCCTTATAGAAATCGCCAGTTTTAAGAAGAAAATGTAAGGGAAAAGGAGGAAGGGAGGGAAATGCACAGCTGGCTGGCGGGAGGGAGCTGCTGGACTGCGTGAAGGGTGCTGGGGGTGGGGGGATGGAGAGGAGAAGACACTGAAGACAGGGACGGGGATGGGGCGGTGAAAGAGACAGCGGGGCGGTGATAGGGCGGTGAAGGGGACGGCAGAGACGGGGATGGACAGCGGGGATGCGGCAGTGCAGAGGATGGTGGTCTGGGGACGGAGCGGTGACGGGGACAGAATTTTTCCCTGTGTCATTCTCTAGTCAGGATCTAGATCTCAATTACCCCACAAGGGCAACAGAACCATTGAGGTAAAAGGCAGATGCATGCGCTTACACAACACATTGTTGCATAGATCTCAGCAAAGGATGGTTCCTGGTAGGGAAAATCTGGTAAGGGTGCAGGTGGGTGGGGGCCATCAATTGTTATTCAAGAGTGACAGGTGTGTAATACTGAGTGTTTTTGATCCAGTCTACCAGATGCTGAAGAAGGCAGGCTATGTTATATCTCCAGTCCACCCCGCCCCACAGGTAACGATAATTGAGCAAGAGTCATTCTGGGTTTTCTATTATTCCAAAGAAATTTACGTAATACAGTGTGATACATGTTGATATCCTTATTGGTCATCTACAATGGAAAAGTCTGCATCACATAAACCCACTTAGGGAACAAAACTATTTTGTAGAGTGCAATTTGACCCCTTATGGACAATGGAAAGCGAGACCAAAGACCCAAAAGATCCCTGGACCGGTTCAATAACACTGTGAAACTTTCCCTATAAGCCCAGAATAAATTGCCTGTTATAAACACCCCCAAATATTTAAGTTTGTGTGCCACCTTTCGCAGAGGGAAGGGAATTGACCAATCTGCGTACCTGCCTATAGCCAAAGCCTCCGATTTATCCAAGTTTAACTCCAAAGACTTATTCTGCAAAAGCCCTTTACAAAAATAGGGGCCCTGACAAGGGTGCACCATATGGGCCAATAGTTTACCAAAATGATTTCCATATCTATAAAACCTATGTTTGTAAAATTGGAAGGATTTTAAAGTATGTTCATGAATCTTAACTTGTAATGCCACCCAAGCAACCTGAAGGGAATCTCGATCAGCTGGATTCCTGGAAGCGATCCATCGACGCTTACATGTCTCGATCCTACAATGCAAATATAAAAGTTCCCGGGAGCGTTCTTTCTGCTGCCTGACCACATACGCTATGGTCTCCTCGCGGAGGACTACCTTGGTGGCCTCCCATAAAAGCAAGGGATCCGATCTGGAGGCAACATTATCCTGCAAATATTCATCCCATTTCTGAAGAATGTATTCTCTATAATGAGCATCCCAATAAAGATATCTGGGATGATAAAAGCGCCTAACATCCACCAAATCCAATACCTGGCAAAACTGGGCGAAGCTCCTCACAGGCCGGTAGTCAGTTGAAGAAGCCCCCTCCCCCCCAAAAAAAAAAGTGATCCATATCCGGGTCAAGAACCACGTTGAAATCACCAAACATTAGAATGGGGAGATGCTGAAAAGTGGCACACAAACCAATGAGCTGTTGGAAAAATTCCTTGTTAAACAAATTTAGGGCATAGATATTAGCAATCACCATCTCTTTCCCCTGCACTTCCAAATGAAGAAACAAAAACCTTCCCCCGGGTCTTTAACAACCTGGTGAACAGTATAAGGAAGAAATTTGCTCAAGAGGACCGCCACCCCGGCATTATGAGTAGTGCCCGAGGAGTAGTGAACCTCCCGAACCCAGTCCCTAGCCATGCTCACTGTTCGACAAAAGGGTCTCCTGGAAACATGCAATATACATATGTTGTTTCATCAAGGACTGTAAAATTTTGGAGCGCTTAAATGGGCGAGTTAATACCTGCCACATTCCACGAGCATGCCCGTAAAGTAGACTCATCCAGGATAATACCACAGATAAACAAAGAGCAGATACCAAATTGAAGACATGAAGGTCCAGCGCCCAGCCCTCCCTAGGAAAAACTACCCCGACATTGGAGTGCAACAGCTCCCTTAGGCCCCAATCGTGCTCCACATGCAGTTTGCCCAGGCGGGGATCCTTAGACAGGGACTCCGGAATCCACTGCTCCAGGAATGCAACCAATTTAGCCGCTGCAAACCGCTCCGGCAGCCTTACCAACCGGAGATTGTTCCATCGGGCTCAGTTCTCCATATCGTCCACTTTCTCTGCCAGTTCAGCTAACTGCTTGGCCACCCAGGCAGCACTAGACTCCACTGGGGAAACCTTATCCTCCAGGGTACTCTCTCGTGTCTGGGCTTCATCCAGTTCCAGGCTCATGCTATCCAGGCGCTCATGAGCCATGTCAATTTTATCAAAAAAACTGCTGCAGTTTTTTGTCTATAGCAGACTCGACGGCTGCCATGATCTCCGCTATGATTTTGGCAGACCACATGGGGTTAGGTGGAGCGGTGCTGGAAGCCGACGTCATCTTGGTGTCAGGGAGTTTGCCAGGCTCCCGTTCTTTGCGAACTGGCTGGGTCGCCATAAAAGTTGCCGGACACCACCCGAAAGAGCTGCACACCTGCGGGCAACACTCCCTGCTCGAAACGCCACTTTTAAGCAGATGATAGGAGACTCGAGAATGGGAGCAGAGCCTCTCGGTGTCTGCTCAACCGCATGACGTCACCGGAAGTCTAAAGCTCAGTAATTTTAAAGTAATTTTTCCATAACGATAACGCCTTTTAGCTTTTGGATAGATCTGGTAATATCATGCTCTAAACTGCCCTTTCCTTTCAGTTTTGCAATTTCGCAGTCAGGAGTTGTTCTTGGCAAGTTCTAACCCCCAGCAATTGCATGCCTCCCCTCACCTTAAAGTTAGGTAAGGTAGCCACTTCATCCTTGGATGTCTGGATACGACAGCTGTATCATCAAAAGGTCTTCTCATACCAACTATTTTGAATAGCCTGTCTGATCAGAGAAACCAAGCCAAGCATCACATCTCTGTAACACTCCTTTTTCTAGAGTTTGTCAGACATTTAATCATTTGCTTATTAAACTCAGCAACAAAGCACAGAAATTGTGTGTCAGATAAATATCTGTCCTGCACCCTACATTCCAAAATCATCAGGACATGTTATAGGATAATATTTCTCAAACCTGCCCTGTCTGTGTGCACTCTTGTTTTAAAATAGTTTGGTGTTTAATGAGAAAATAAAAGGTTTGTCTGAGCACTCCTTACCCAGTGTTGAAACGCTGGTTTTGTGGATCCCTGCAACTCCAAAGTGGGGTAAGATAGGGCTCAGACCTTCATTCTCATGTGACTGTTTCATTGTGATGTCCCCTATCGGTTACAGGGGGCTCAAATGCACACAATTCTCAGAGCAAACATACAAGGCAAATCTGGAAAGCACCTCATTTGCAGCACATGTGAAAGAGGAGGAGGAGTTTTGAACTTCTCAGCACCAGGCACTATTGCTCTAAGCTCCTCTTTAAACAAGTGGGTGTGGACAACAAGAGAGTCCCCTCCCCTTTACCATGGATGTGATCAAACTCACCAGGTGTTCCTCGGAGCGCCTCTTCCATGGTTACCCTCACGTAGGGCTTACTGTAGTCAACCTCCAGCTCATCTGAAAATGGAGCTGGCTGACTCAGAGTCTAAGGTGAAAGGAAAAGAAACTTTACAAAACTATCCAATTAATCCTCAAAAATAAAAGGTTACTCCCACAGTATCCTATGATTAAAAAGGAACCTTTCTGCAGGGCTGGGTTTACTGCTATAGATGAAAAATGTATCTCAGGGAACAGAACTCTACAACTTTAGACAAAAAATCTTCACTCTACTAATTACACAAAAAGCCAACCATACAATTAAAAAAAAAAGTTATATTTATTATATACAACAAAATACAAAATTACTACATACAACGCACACCATACACTCACTGCACTTTAAAATAATTACTCTACTAAATCTTGAACCAATAAATCAGCCAGTTATTAGTATAAAGTAGATTCCCCACAAATGGCAAAAAGAGAAGTCTAAGTCAAAACTTAACTCCAGCAGTTTCTCCCAGCACCGGAGAGGCACAGCTGTACATGTCAAGTTCTGCTATGGAGGATTTGACCCCCCAGCATTCCCGCTGATAATTATGTCCCTGGGAAACAGCAGCTTTATGTGTTCAAGTAATCCTTTCATCAGATAAAAATCCCCACTGCACCCCTGAAGAAAGGTCCAGTTCTTCAGTGAAATGTACCTTACCTTTTGCTAAGAATACACTACATTTTTGTGCACTGCTGCCCCCATGTGGCTTCTTTAGTTATTACATATATTTTCAGTTCTTTTTTTGGACCCCCAGTTCGTTTACAGAAGTTGGATAGCTCTAGGTCCAATAGATGCTGGCATTGTAGCTTAGAAGCTGGGACTTTAGATCATTTAATTTTTTTCTGTCCCTATATAAATGCCTTTTGGAAGTTAATTTGGTCCCAAATTAATTCATTGTTAGAAAATCATGTTGCCCTTTCCTATGATACTATATTATTTGGTACATCTATGAGATTTAAGAGTCCAATTTCAGCAAATAATAATAAACTTTTATTAATACTGATGGGGGTTGCCATTCAACAGATTACTGGAAACTGGAAAGATTATACTAAACTTAATTACACCTTTTGGTGGAATTCAGTATGTCATATTTACAAAATGGAGGGTGCTTGCCATGCAACAAGGAAATTATCATAAGTTTAAAAAGATTTGGGGGCCATTGATTACTTATTCTAATGATCAGACATCTTAAACACCTTGGTATTAGTTAAGGTATAGGGGTGGGGGGTGGGGGATTGGGAAAGATAATAATTGTTAATTGTTTTAGTATTAATAAATGAGTGGGTGGGAAGGGATTCTTTTATATTTTAAGGATTATAAGTAAGAATGTCAAGTGATTTGTAAAAATTTTTGATTGAATATTATACACTTGTTGTAAGATATGAAAATGAATAAAGATTTAAAAATAAAAAAAAGAAATTTTGGGGATGATAACAAAGGTCAAAAACCACAAATACAGTCACAAGATGCCACCATTACAACAGCGGAAGAGATCAGCAATTTTCTGCCTGAAGTATATTAACATTTAGCTTGAAATGGTCTTACTGATCACCAGGGGAAAAACTGACTATGTGGGAGCTGGCCTCTCCTGTACTCAAAGAAGAGCGACCAAGATGATAAAGGGGATGGAACTCCGCTCGTATGATCCCTGGAACGCATCTGGAAAAAATCTAAATCCCCCGCAGATAAACAAATCTGGAGAGTCAACATTAAACTCTACAACAATACACTCAAAAGAGCTAGGAAAAATTTCTATGGTGACAAGATCTCCAGTTCAAAAAACCAGAACAGTATGCTGTTCAATATCTGGCGCTCCTTAACTCCCAACACCAACCCTTCTATACCTCCCTCCTCCCCATCAGTGGACCTACTAGCAAACTTTTTCAATGAAAAGGTCACCGCCTTGAGAAGCTCCTTCCCTCCCGTAGTCTCCTACAATCCTCTGGTGCCCGCCTCCCCCGATTCTACTACAAAGGTCCCCACCCCCGTCCCAGTCAACAGATCCTGGACTACCTTTGAGCAAGTATCCGATTCGCAGGTCCTCAAACTCTGCCTGAAACTGAAATCCTGTAACTGCACCTTGGATCCATTCCCATCCTATCTATTTGAGAAAATACCCACACAGGCCATCTCTTCTCTCACCATACTCATAAATTCTGCCCTATCATCGGGCCTCTTCTCCCCTGAAATGGGACGCATTGCACTGACCCCTCTACTGAAGAAAACTGACCTAGACCCCTCCTCCACATCCAATTATCGCCCAATAGCAAACATTCCGCTCCTAACCAAATTGCTAGAGTCCATCGTCTCCTCCCAACTCTCAGCCTACCTGGAAAGATTCTCTGTCCTCCTACCCTATCAATACGGCTTCAGACCCAACTTCAGTACCGAAACCCTCCTGGCCTCCCTAATCTCGAAGATCCAACAATTTCACTCTCACAAAAAATTTGCCGTTCTCCTTCAATTCGACCTCTCTGCTGCCTTTGACGTTGTCCACCATGACATTCTAATCTTCCTACTCTCCGAGATAGGCATTAGTTCTACAGTCCTTGACTGGTTCTCGAACTTCTTACGTTCTCGCTCTTACACCGTCACCAAACATGGTTCCTCTTCCTCCCCATGGAAACCGACTTGTGGAGTCCCACAAGGCTCCCCCCTTTCTCCCATCCTCTTCAACATTTATATGTCCTCCCTGAATCTTCTCCACCTATTCCCCCTAGAAACACTCTACACTTACGCCGACGATATCCTGGTCCTCATCGAGACCGACGCGAACCTCACCAATCTCGCAGCTAACATTTCTTCTTGCATAACCAAACTTCAATCCTGGGCTCACACTGTACAAATGAAATTGAACGAGTCCAAAACTAAACTACTTTGGCTCGGCCCTAAACTTGATCAATTACCCACTTCCATCCCACTGCCCACAGGCTCCTCTCTACAGCTGGAATTCTCTAGCAAAGTTCTGGGCATCACCATAGATTCATCATTATCCTTCAACGACCACCTCAACTCCCTGATAAAAAAATGCTTTTGCAGCCTTCACATGCTGAGGAAAGTGAGATCCTGCTTCCACCAAAAACACTTTGCCGTCCTCGTACAATCCATTATCCTCTCCAGATTGGATTATTGCAATTCCATTTACCTAAGCTTAACAAAGAAAAGCCTCCACAGACTCCAACTAATCCAGAACACCGCGGCCAAACTTATCTTCTCAAAAAGTAAATTTGACCCTGTCACACCGCTCCTATCCAAACTCCACTGGCTTCCCGTTATTTCCAGGGTCTACTTTAAATGTGCCTGCCTAACCTTCAAGATCCTCCACGGTATCCTTCCTCCTTTTATCCCTCTATCCTGGAATTCCTCAAATCCAACCTCCACTAGATCCACTCAAAAATTAAAACTATCCTACCCCTCCTTAAAAGGCATCTCCCTTGTTGGTAAACTTGGCTCTTCCCTCCCTTTCAGAATCACTCAGCTCTGGAACAGTCTCCCTTCCCCTCTCCGCAATTTGAGCCCCCTTCTACCATTCCGTAAGCATCTGAAGACCTGGCTCTTCTCCAGAACGTAACCCCGTCCCGCTCCTGGCACTCTCACACCAACCTCTCTTCTCTCATACTTATATAATTCCACTGGAGTTCCGTTCCTTCCCTAACCATGTAAACCGTGTCGAGCTCCATCTGCGGAGATGATGCGGTATATAAACCCAAGATTTAGATTAGATTAGATTAGATTAGACTAAAACGGTTAGGGCTCTTCAGCCTGAAAAAGAGACGACTGAGGGGAGATAGGATTGAAGTCTACAAAATCCTGAGTGGAGTAGAACGGGGACAAGTGGATTGATTTTTCGCTCTGTCAAAAATTACAGACTAGGGGACACTCGATGAAGATACAGGGAAATACTTTTAAAACCAATAGGAGGAAATATTTTTCACTCAGGGAATAGTTAAGCTCTGGAATGCATTGCCAGAGGTTGAGGTAAGAGAGGATAGGGTAGCTAGTTTTAAGAAAGGTTTGGACAAGTTCCTGGAAGAAGTCCATAGTCTGTTATTGAGCAAGACATGGGGGAAGCTACTGCTTGCCCTGGATCAGTAGCATGGAATGTTGCTACTCTTTGGGGTTCTGGAATCTTGTTACTCTTTGGGGTTCCGGAATCTTGCTTCCTCTGAGATAATGAAATGTTGCTACTTCTTGGATTTTGGCCAGGTACTAGGGACCTGGATTGGCCACCGTGAGAACAGGCTACTGGGCTTGATGGACCTTTGATCTGACCCAGTAAGGTTAGTCTTATGTTTTGGAAACCTCAACCTTAAGTTCATTCATCTGTCTCCCAAATCAGCTGAACTTGTTTTAATATTAAAATGTAGCTCTTTCCAAATGCATGCTATTTTCCTTTACAAAGCAGGAATGTGGCTACTGAAGGCACAGAACTGTTAATTCCTTTAACCACATTCTGTTTCTTGGATTCTACTACTTGGACCAGGAAAAGCAAGTGTCTCCCTTGTTGATTGCTTCTGGACTGGACAAATTAAGACCATCTAGCCCCCTGCCCCGTTTAAGTGCAAGGATGGCTCTGTGAGGAAACTGCAGCCTGAAGCCCAGCAGACTTTTCAAGATTCTGGGGCAAGACTTGGCAAATTCTGAGACAATTGTATGGCACATTTGCATAGATTAAATATTATTTAATAATGATCATTCAATTTATATTTTATTTTAGAAACAAAAATTGTGCACGCACACCTACGTGTCTGAGTGAGAGAGGAAAGCGAAGGGGATGCTTGCCTAGGTGCTGTATTTCAGTGCATCGCTGTCTCAATGCTGGAACTGCTTCTCCCATAGTAAAGCACTGGGGCCATATTTCACAGGGGAACTATTTCCCTGGAACCCTGGGTGTCTGATCTGGTCCATTTTTTAACTCAATGTCTTTTCCTTGGGCATGGAATTTCCCCAAGTCCTATCTGGTCTTGTTCTGTAAACATTTCTGTTTTGGCCGCAGGTAGGCATATGGGCGAACAATCTAATGTATAATTTCTGACATTATGTTAGGTTGGAAAGAAAGTCTAACAAATTAAGAGAGATTTTGTGGATTTTTATCTATACCATGGCAGATCCATGAGCAAGTTCAAGACTTGCTTTATTACAGGAATCTGAAAGCAGCTTCTTTATGACCTAATTAAAAAAAAAAAAAGCAGCCCTTGAACGAGGGTCATAACTGCTGTGGCTTTGATAAGGAATATCAGTAGGTGACTATGTACCCTAAACAAGGCCAGTGTGACGCCAAAAAGTCAAAGCAGGAGTATCAGACTATTAGAGCCTGTACTCAAACCAACCAGAAAAAACTCAGGTACTAAGGAACATACTTTGGGATATCTGAAATCCCCTAATTCAGAGCACGACACCAGTAAAAAGCCCCACTGGTGACTGACTGCAGACCAACTTATTTCAGAAATCAAAATAAGTATTATGCAAGTGAACCCTAAAGATCTGTATCAGGTTCACTCACAGCTAAACTGGAAGAGAACTAGAATGAAGGTACTTTTTGAAACTGTACGCATTTGTCTAATGTTAACACTCCATAGACTAGCTGGTAGGTTGAGATTCCTAAGCAGCTGATTTTAAGCATAGGCTTAAATTATGCCAAGTGATATTCCTGGCACCGAACATGGTATTGCTACCCAAGTAGCCCTCAAGGGAAGGTTCTGGGAGGAACAGCACTAGAAATTATCCCAGGAGTACTGATACTGGGAATGAACAAACAATTAATAATCATAATAACTTTATTTTTATATACCACAATATCACAAACAGTTCAGAGCGGTTTACAGAGGAAGAGACAGTATACAGACGATGATATTACAAAAAAAAAAACCTTGCAAAATTACATTAGCATGGTAAGATTAATCAAATTTTTCCTGGAAGTATTTTAGAAGTACATCAAGGCAGAAATGGAGTCAGAGGAATTTGTCAAAGAGATAAGTTTTGATTGACTTCCTAAAATTTGGTAAGAAAGTGCGTTTGAGATAAAGTTGGTTAAACATTTATTCCATTTGCCTGCTTGGAATGATAATGTTCTATCAAGGAATCTCTTGTAGATACAGCCCTTCAAGGATGGAAAAGCGAACAAGTAGGCACTATGGCCCGGATTCTGTAAACTGCGTCTCAATTGTAGGCAGCTGTAGGTGTCCTAAAGCTGTCTAATCAGCCAAATGCTCCCCAGGCAGGCTGCCTATATTGAAGATGTCTCCGGGAACCTAGGGAGGATAGGCAATAGCCTTAGGTGAACCTAGGCGGCCCTATTCGCCTCCCTAGCTATACTTAATCGCGGCAAGGGATCTCCCTGCTATGATTAGTATAGCAGCCGCCAGACTCCCCCCTCCCCTTAAATGAATGAGGCAGGAGGGATGCCCAATCCCTCCTGCCGAAAGAACCCCCCACCTGCCCCGATGATCGCAGCAGGAGGGTCCCCAATCCATGCAGCTGGACCCCCCCCAATGAAATGCCCCAATCCATCTCCCCAGACCTCACCCCCCAACAAAACTATCCCCTCCCCAGAACAGCCCCCCTCCCCCAGGGGCTCACTGAGTAAATTGGCCAGCTGGCAGGCAGGCCTGCCTCTCCAAATGAGGCAGGCCTGCCCCTCCCCTGCCCAATCCACAGAAGCCTAGGGCCTGATTGGCCCAGGCACCTAAGGCCCCTCCTATGAGCGGGGCCTTAGGTACATGGGCCATCTCAGCCCATGTACCATAGTGAAAAAGTATTCACGAAGGATGTGTTTTTAGTTTGTTTGGGCTTTCTTGCCACATCTTTGGGACTTTTTTTTTCTGTTTACGTCACACTTTTAATGAAAAAGTTATTATCGCATGTTAGAATTTTAACGGATGCTAATGAACTTAATGTACTAACAAATACAATTCCTTAGATTTCACAAGGCTGGTCTATTAACAGGTTGGCAGCAGTTCTGCCGTAAGTAAAGTGAGCAAAGGCCTGAAAAGTTATCTTCTTCCCGACTACTTACAATTGTATGGCGTGGCACTTTCCGAGGTATTATACCCCCATCTGCAGTGCCATTGGGTCCATCTTTCCGTCTCTTCCTACTATTCATTTTGGCTGAACTCTGGGCTTCCATCTCCACAGGGTCTCCACTCTGTGCAAAGTAGTAAAAATCCCAAATTAGAATCTGGGAAACAGGAAAACAAAAAAAAATGATACCGTTTCTCCCTTAAGGTCTGAAAACTGACTCTGCTATAAGCAGAAGGCATCTATTTATTTATTGTATTTATTTATAAACCACTTATAGCTAAGTGGTTTACATTCAGGTACTTAAGCATTTTTCCCTATCTGTTCTGGTGGGCTCACTCTCTACCTAATGTACCTGGGGCAATGGGGGATTAAGTGACTTGCCCAGGGTCACAAAGAGCACAATCACAGGGTGCTGAGGCTGTAGCTCTAATCACTGTACCACACACTCCCCAGGTAATAAAAAAAAGTACATCTACTTAATACAAGCTCAATGGTGACAGCCCAGCCTACAACTGCCTAATCCAAACTAGCACAACCAGACACAGGAGAACCCAGACAACATTCGCATACCCTCCAATTAGAGATATCAAACGGAAAAAACTGTATGATGGCCTTCTGGCCACACAGGCAGCAAAACTAAACCCCCAGACTACAAAACTTTCAGAAAAGAAATAAAAACCCTGCTATTCAAGAAATCCATGAGGTCTAACTAACACCGTATGAAACATTTCAATCCTCTGAAGCAACCCGCTCTACTCTGTAACACCTCTGGACAAGTCCAGAAATCTTCTTCTGTAATTCGCCTTGAACAACAAGGTAATGGTGGAATAAAAATCACTAATGTAATGAATAACGTAATTAACTCTGAAGTGAGTCTATCAGCACAGGAGAAAGCAGTGTGTAATGAGAAGACAAGCTTTCTTCTAGATAGCAGCTGACATGGGACAGACTATCTTAATTTCAGGTTTGCATCTAAACGTCTAGCCTTGATGAATGCCAAGAGGCGAACCTGGGCTCCTTCTGACAATCAAAACAGAGGCACTGGGGAAAAAGCCGTTGGCAAGCTCTACACATACAAGCCAGAATTCACCTGTGTGTAGATAACATGGTCTGGAAGCAGCAGACTTATGTTGCTTGGGAAGAGATGATGTTGAGCATGGAGGTCAATATTTGCTCGAAACCCAGGACTGTTCCCTGGTGCAATTTTTCAAAACATGGCCCGTGATTGTGACACAATAACTGAAAATAAGTGTTTTAAGTCTGAAAATTCATTAATTGATACAGAGTAATAAGGAATCATAAGAACATAAGAAATGCCTCCGCTGGGTCAGACCTGAGGTCCATCGCGCCCAGCAGTCCGCTCACGCGGCGGCCCATCAGGTCCAGGACCTGTGCAGTAATCTTTTATCTATACCCCTCTATCCCCTTTTCCAGCAGGAAATTGTCCAATCCTTTCTTAAACCCCAGTACCGTTCGCTGCCCTATAACGTCCTCTGGAAGCGCATTCCAGGTGTCCACCACACGTTGGGTAAAGAAGAACTTCCTAGCATTTGTTTTGAATCTGTCCCCTTTCATCTTTTCTGAATGCCCTCTTGTTCTTTTATTATTCGAAAGTTTGAAGAATCTGTCCCTCTCTACTCTCTCTATGCCCTTCATGATCTTCTAAGTCTCTATCATATCCCCTCTAAGTCTTCTCTTCTCCAGGGAAAAGAGACCCAGTTTCTCCAATCTCTCAGCGTATGAAAGGCTTTCCATCCCCTTAATCAGTCGTGTCGCTCTCCTCTGAACTCTCTCGAGTAACACCATATCCTTCTTAAGGTATGGTGACCAATACTGGACGCAGTACTCAAGATGCGGACGCACCATTGCCCGGTACAGCGGCAGGATAACTTCTTTCGTTCTTGTTGTAATACCCTTCTTGATTATCCCCAGCATTTTATTCGCTCTCTTGGCGGCCGCTGCGCACTGTGCCGTCGGCTTCATTGTCATGTCCACCATTACCCCCAAGTCCCTTTCTTGGGTACTCTCATTCAATAACATCCCTCCCATCGTATAGCTGTGCCTCGGGTTTCTGATTCCCACATGCAATACTTTACATTTCTCAACATTTCTGAATCTTATACGCACCCAATGCCAAGTGTGAGCGAGCTACAGGCTGTGCATCTGTAACAAAAGAGAGTCCTCTGCTAAGGGGTTTTATGAGTGTGGTCAAGTTCCTTAAGAGATAAGTGCATGGGAATAGCCACCATGAGCTTTAAGTAATCATTATACAACATTTGTGCTGGGATCGCAAAGTTCTTATTTGCTTTGCCCCCACCCCTTGAAGCAGCATACAGCATGTCCAGTCGGGTTTACAGTGAATGACACGTGGAAGTGGTGGAATTTGCTGAGACTTTTGGAACTGTTTCTCCTGGTGCACAGCAGAATGCAGATGGGTGAAAATTTCTGAGCGTCATCAGTGCAATACATTTGCAGCTCTTAGCGCACAAAGTTCAAGCTAGGATGTCTCTGCTTCAAAGTATTAAATGGTCTAGCCCCAAAATACATTACAGATCTCTTCTCATTCCCAACCAACAGACACGAAAGAAAAACACACATGAAATTTGTCTCCCCACCGGCTAGAGGGTGCAAATATAAGAGACACCATCAACAACTGCTATCATATCAAGCAGCCATATGGGGTAAAGACCTAGAAAAACTAATTGCACAAACAAACAACTATGAAGAATTCAGGAAACACCTAAAAACCTACCTATTCTTGAAATACCTAGGCAACGAACCGGAACATCACCCCCCCCCCCGTAACATCATCACATACCTGATCATGCAAACTGTCAACCCCAACCCCTAACCACTAACTATGAACACTCTATTCAATTTACGGAACATTTCTACTTCTGTGCAAATAGCTGGGCACTTCCTGGCCTTGCAACACACAAACTGTTGCTAACATTATTAATATTATCAAATGTATACTGCTATACTCTTTAATCCATTGTACGAGATGTATACTGCTATACTCTTTAATCCATTGTACGAGATGTATACTGCTATACTCTTTAATTCATTGTACGTAAAGTTTCTCTTTATTGTATTTACATTTTCTTTCATTGTATTCACAGTTTCTTTTATTGTAAACCGCCTAGAAGTCACAAGATAGCTGGCGGTATATAAAAATAAAGTTATTATTATTATTATTATTAATTTTCCCAAAAGAAGTGCTATAGATCAGTGTTCTTCAACCACTGGTCCATGGACCAGTGCCGGTCCACAGAAATTTCCTGCCGGTCCACAGGGCCAGCACGTGCATCAGGCCCAAAACAGTGTTCTTCAACCGATCGATCGGCATTATCTTCGAGCCAGCTCCCTCTTCCTAACTGATTCAGTGCACAATGCCACGGGCAGCGGCTCCTACGGGCGTCCTGCGCCTGAACCGGAAGCCTTCTCTCTGACTTTGCAATGTCAGAGGGAAGGCTTTCAGATGAGGCACGGTATGTGCAAGGTGCAATTAGTACTATTATGGGGGCGGGGTCTGGGGTGGAGATTGGGTAGAGATGGGTGGGGTCTGGCTCATGACTTAGCCCAGTGTTCTTCAATCGCCGGTCCACAGAATAATTCTTTTATTTCTGCCGGTCCATAGGTGTAAAAAGGTTGAAAAACACTGCTATAGATACTTCAAAAGCAGTAAAAGTCCATAGGTTCTCCGAGTGGGAACAACCAGATATGTCAGCACTTGAGGCAAAGACGGCGGGACTTCCTGGTTGATCTTGCACTCGTGCGATTGACCAATCTCTTTAATTTATCACATTGATTCATTTGAACACAGGTGAGGTGTCCTATGATGGGTGATTAACCTGTGCCTTACTGCGTAAAGCGCTGGAGAATCCTCTCACGCTTCGCCATAATAATGTGTACGCGTTCTTTTATAAACATTATTAGCTGGTCTTTTTTCCTCACGCGGGTCGTTGCCACGCAGAGAACCTATCGGCTTTTACTGCTTTTTTGCGCCTCTTCATTTTCAAACACACAGGGCTCCTTTTACGAAGCCGCGTTAGCGGTTTAACGCGCGCTAGCATTGAGCCGGCGTTAGTTCTAGCCACGTAGCGCGGGTTTAGAGTGCGCTAAAAGCGCTAACGCAGCTTAGTAAAAAGAGCCCCTGGTAATAATTTTAGTTTTGTACCACACAGTTGGAGGCGGTTCATAGACAATCAGGAAGTAAAATGCCACTGACTGAAAATGAAACTAACTATTAAAACAATGTAGTATTTACCAGTCAGGATGTCGAAATTGATCCAACGACTCCTGAGAAATGATGGAAGAAAAAGGCGCCAGGGAGAGACGTCTGGAAGAAAGCTGCTCTAGGCATCCGCCTATTGCCTTGCAGTCCCTGACGACAACTCCCTCCCTCACCCGGGCGCTGCCGCCGCCGCTTCTCCTCTGGGCCTTGAGCTTCTGCGCATGCGCGACGCCTTCGGCCGCTCCCCCTCTCCGACATTCTCAGGAGAATCTCGCCGAGGCGGGAGAGCCCCGAGGCCTTGAGCATGCGCAGATGCTCAAGGCCCAGCCGCGAAGCGGCGGCGGCGGCGGCCTCGGGGGAGCAGCCAAGCCGGCTCGCAAGTCGAGTCCATGCTCGGTGTATTTACAAATGCGCTAAAAGGCTTCAGTTGCCAGTAACAGGAATGAAAATTGGCAGCGATAGGACTCCACCCCCCCGGATCGCTTGTTTAAGATGGATGCGTCTGGCTCATCTCCCTGGGCAGAAATTGGTACCTTCCACCGTCTGGACTACAGTCTCTGGGATTTGTAGTTCTGCCACCGCACTCAAAAGGCTTTTCCTCATGGATCTGGGGAAGTTGGATGTAGCTCTCTTCAACCCCAGATCAGCCCTTTGTTACTTTGTAGCATCAATTGCCTAAGTGACTGCAAGGGCAAATTCAAAACCACACTGGAGATCTGGGGAGCATTCAAGAAAGCACAGTTACTTACCGTAACAGTTGTTATCCAGGGACAGCAGGCAGATATTCCCACACATGGGTGACGTCACCGACGGAGCCCCGCAGCGGACAGCCTCGAAAGCAAACTTGCTTGAAGATCTCGATCTTTCGAGTGCTGTAGCGCGCATGCGCGCGTGCCTTCCCGCCCGAACTAGGGGGCGCATCTCCTGTGAGGATCCTCAGTTCAGATACCTAGCTAAGAAGCCAACCAGGGGAGGTGGGAGGGTTGTGGGAATATCTGCCTGCTGTCCCTGGATAACAACTGTTACGGTAAGTAACTGTGCTTTATCCCAGGACAAGCAGGCAGCATATTCCCACACACGGGTGACCTCCAAGCTAAGTAAAAAGGGATGGAGGGAAGTTGGCAATTTACGAAAAAAAATTTTGCAAAACAGATTGGCCGAAATGGCCATCCCTCCTGGATAAAGTATCCAGACAGTAATGAGAGGTAAAAGTATGAACCGAGGACCAAGTGGCAGCCTTACAGATTTCCTCAATAGGTGTTGATCGGAGGAAAGCTACAGATGCTGCCATAGCTCTTAACTTTGTGGCCCGTCACTCGACCTTGCAGAGGAAGACCAGCCTGAGTATAGCAGAAAGAAATGCAAGCAGCCATCCAGTTGGAGATAGGACGACCCAACCTGTTCGGGTCAAAGGAGATGAAAAGTTGAGAAGATGTCCTGTGAAGTTGAGTGCATTGGAGGTAGAAAGCTAAGGCACGTTTACAGTCCAAGGTATGAAGAGCCGCTTCTCCAGGATGAGAGTGAGGCTTTGGAAAAAACACAGGTAGAACAATAGACTGATTGATGTGAAATTCTGAATCAACTTTAGGTAAGAATTTAGGATGAGTACGGAGGACCACCTTGTCATAGTGAAAAACTGTGAAGGGTGGATCTGCAACCAAAGCTTGTAACTCACTGACTCTTCGAGCAGATGTGAGGGCGATGAGGAACACAGTTTTCCAAGTGAGATACTTGAGGTGAGCTTTGTCAAGTGGTTCAAAAGGAGGTTTCATCAGTTGAGCCAGAACAACATTGAGATCCCAAACCACTGGAGGTGGTTTAAGTGGTGGATGAAGATTAAGAAGTCCTTTCATGAAGCGAGAAACCATAGGATGTGCAGAAAGAGGTTTCCCATCTAGAGGCTGATGAAAAGCAGCTATAGCACTAAGATGGACTCGAATAGATGTAGTTTGAAGTCCAGAATGTGACAAATGAAGTAAGTAGTCCAGAACGGATGTCAAGGAGGAATAGATGCGGGAGCAAAATTGAGGCAGTTTGAAGTTGAGAGGTGACACAAACAGATCTATCTGCGGAGTTCCCCAACGGGCAAAGATTTGGCGAAGAGTTGGAGAATTGAGTGTCCATTCGTGAGGCTGTAGAAGACGACTCAATTTGTCCGCCAAATAATTGTGTTGACCCTGAATATAAACAGCTCTGAGGTAGATGTTGTGAAGAATTGCCCAATGCCACAATTTCAAAGCTTCTTGACAGAGGGAGTGAGATCCCATCCCTCCCTGTTTGTTGACATAATACATGGCTACTTGGTTGTCTGTACGTACAAGTATCACCATGTCGTGAAGGAGATGTTGAAAGGCTTTGAGAGCATAAAATATCGCTCTGCGTTCCAACAGATTGATATGACACAGACGGTCTGCTGAAGTCCATAGACCTTGAGTGCGGAGACCGTCCACATGAGCTCCTCAAGCGTACGTTGATGAGTCAGTTGTGAGGACTTTCTGATAAGGAAGAGGGTGGAACAGCAAGCCTCTTGAAAGATTCAAAGAGAGCATCCACCAACGGAGAGACTTCCGCAATGAAGGAGTTATGGAAATCAGTCGAGATGGTGGATCCACGGTTTGCTGCCATTGGGATGCCAGTGTCCATTGAGGAATACGAAGGTGAAGTCTGACAAAAGGAATCACATGAACTGTAGAAGCCATGTGACCTAGCAGAACCATCATCTTTCGTGCTGGAACGGATGGAAGGTGGAAGACTTGATGAGAAATCTGAAGAAGTGCATCCTGACGTGGTTGTGGAAGGTAGGCTCACAGATTGATAGTGTCCAGAATTGCTCCTATGAACTGGAGAGACTGAGAGGGAGTCAACTGAGATTTGGGAAAGTTGATGTGAAACCCCAAACTTTGAAGAAAAAGAATAGTCTGTTGGGTCGCTACAATAACCCCTGAAAAAGAGGGAGCTTTGATGAGCCAGTCGTCGAGGTATGGAAATACTTGGAGACCCTGGTTGCGAAGAGCTGCCGCCACCACCACCAGACATTTTGTGAAAACTCTGGGAGAAGAAGCCAACCCGAAGGGGAGAACTCGGTACTGCAGATGAAGGCTTCCTACTTGAAATCTGAGGTACTTGTGAAATGCTGGATGAATAGGGATATGAGTATACGCCTCTTTGAGATCGAGGGAACACATCCAATCCCCAGGATCCATTAAGGAATATAAAGTTGGCAGAGTGAGCATTCAAAATTTCTCTTTGACTAGATATTTATTGAGAGCTCTGAGATCCAGGATCGGTCGCAAATCCCCCGTCTTTTTGGGAACTAGAAAATAACGGGAGTAGAATCCCAAGTTCCGTTTGGGAAGAGGAACTTCCTCTACAGCTCGCAGACGAAGCAGAGCCCGAGCTTCTTGAAGAAGAAGGGGAAAGTGCGACTGATTGGAAGGACACTCTCTTGGATGGCGATCTGGAGGCACCTGAAGGAACCGAAGAGAGTATCCCTCTCGTAGGATGGTAAGCACCCAGAGATCTGATGTAATGAGCTCCCACTGGTGATAAAACTGGGAAAGGCGACCCCCTATGGGGAGGGGAGAATTTGGAAACAGAGAAATTGGAATGCTCAGGCTGAGACTGTCAAAAAGACTGAGCTAGTTTGGTGGCAGCGGGAGTCTGAGACTTTTGCTGGCGCTGTTGTTGCGGAGGTCGACGAGGAGGAGGCCTGGAAAAAGCAGGAGTCGTTTTCTGAGGATAACGACATGGAGTCTGTTTAAAACCTCTAGTTGGTGTAGGTTTAAGTTTTGGTCTGATGAGGGAAGCAAAAGAGCGTTCATGTTCTGAAAGACGCTTAGTAGCTGCTTCAATAGAATCATCAAACAATTCGTTCCCCTGACAAGGTAGATTCGCCAATCGATCTTGAAGATTGGGATCCATGTCAACAATGCGTAACCATGCTAAACGACGCATGGCTACAGCAAAGGCAGAGACACGAGAAGAGAGTTCAAATGCATCATAGGAAGCTTGTAACATGAAGAGTCTTAATTGAGAAAGAGTCTTGAGAATGAGTTTGAATTCAGACAGACGAGTTGTGGAGATATCTGGGTAAAAAGATGGTAATATCTTCAGAAAGTGGTTGAAGTAAGATGTAAAAAATGTAGCTATAATTAAGAACTCTATTTGCCATCATAGAGTTCTGGTATAAACGGCGACCAAACTTATCCATGGTACGACCTTCTCTGCCGGGAGGAACTGAAGCGTAGATTTTAGAAGGATGTGCTTTCTTCAAAGATGATTCCACTACCAGGGATTGATGAGAAAGTTGAGATTTTTCATAACCTTTACATTGAATTGTTCGATAACGGGATTCCAATTTAGATGGAATGGCAGTGATGGAATAAGGAGTCTCCATGTTACGAACAAAGGTTTGTTTGAGAACAGGAGTCATGGGTAAACGTAGTGACTCTTTAGGTGGATGAGGAAGCTCCATATCTGCTAAATATTCAGGAGTGTATTTTGAATCTGAATGGAGATCTAGTTTGAGAGCTTGTCCCATATCAAATATATATTTGGCAAATGAAATGGATTTGGAATCAGATGCTTCCTCAGGAGTCACACTGCGAGATTTAGGAAGTGCTGAGTAGGAAAGAGAAGCCTCTCTGGAATATGGTGAGAGTGGTTCTGATTCAAGCCGTAGAGTTACAGAAGAAGCTGTACTGTGTTGTGGAGTAAGAGAATGTTTTCTCTTAAGACTCCTGGAGGGAGAAGTACCAGGTGTACGTGGTACCGAATGGGTCGAAGTCTGAGGAGAAGTGTCTCGACGAGTGGTCTTCGACGGTGGAGTCTTCGGTCGAGAAGGACTTCGAGTCGATGCTCGGTGGTGTCGAGATCCTTGCTTCGATTTTGAAGAACGAGGCAGCGAAGTCTCAGTGTCAAAAGCAGAAGACTCCCTTCGAAGCAAGATGTTTCGAATGCTTCGAGCGATGCTTCGGAGGAGGTGATTCCGGAGAAGAATCCGAGGAAGGTGTTCTCTTCGGAGTCCGGGATCGGCCTCGAGACACTGGAAGCTGTGGTTGGGTGACAGGCTGATCCACCCGAGGCAAGGTCGAGGACGGAACCAATTGAGCCACCAATGAGGAAATCTGAGTGGTCAAGATAGACTTTAGCATGTCCTCCAGCATCGGCACCGAGACAGAAGGTTCTGGTCTCGTAGGTGCAGCAGTACGCTCCGAAGAGGGCGACCTCGAAGGTGAGTATTCCCTTATCTTGGAGGTACGCTTGGAAGATGGACGTGAAGAGGACTCTGGTGGCTTCTTAGGTACGGCACCTGAAATAGAACCAGGAGACTTACCCCCTATGGAAGATTTCACCGATGTCACTGTCTTCGAGGGCACCGAAGAAGGCAAGGTCGAGGCTTTCGAGACCGAGGCTCCAGCCGGAACCAGGGTCGAAGCCTTCGAGACCGTGGACGTCGATGTTGTCGGAGTTGAAGCCTTCGAGACCGGGGCAGCCGCCGCGGTCGAGGCCGGATCCGAAGATTGCTCCATGTCTCCAAAAAGTTGAAAAAATTGGGCGCACCGGCATCGAAAGGCCCGTGGAGTGAGAGTGAAGCAACGATGACAATCTTCTGGGGAATGGGTCGGACCCAGGCACTGAAGACAGCGGCAGTGGGGATCGGTGACCGAAATCACACGATTGCACTGACGACAACGTTTAAACCCGGTAAGGGGCCGGGACATAGAAAAAATAAAGTCCGTGTCGAACGGAAGGAGCAATTGGGCCTAGGGCCAAGGCTCACCGGCTGGACAAGAAAGAAAAGAAACAAAAAATTTGTTTTTGTTTTTTTTTTTGAAAAAGAAAAAAGAAAAGGAGAAATAGAAGAGCACAGCGACCAAACTTATTGGAAAAAAAGAAACAGCTGCGGCGAAGAGAAGGCAAATTGCTGCAGAGATGAAGAAAAACGTGTCTTCTTGTCTCCGCGGAATTAAACGAACTGAGGATCCTCATAGGAGATGCGCCCCCTAGTTCGGGCGGGAAGGCACGCGCGCATGCGCGCTACAGCACTCGAAAGATCGAGATCTTCAAGCAAGTTTGCTTTCGAGGCTGTCCGCTGCGGGGCTCCGTCGGTGACGTCACCCATGTGTGGGAATATGCTGCCTGCTTGTCCTGGGATAAAGGATTGGATGAATTCCTGAAGAAAAAAGGGATAGAAGGGTATAGATAGAGATCACTCTACAGGTCCTGGACCTGATGGGCAGGATGGACCCCTGGTCTGACCCAACAGAGGAACTGCTTATGTTCTTACCTCTTGAGCTTGCAAAGAAGCAAAGTCGGTGTCTTACTTCAAGCAATTCTGTTTGTGAGACACCTTAAGGAAACTAGGTGTGGCAAGTGACAGCTCCTTTTTGCTTCACTTCCCAGTAGGGAAAGAGAATGTACTTGCATATAGTAAATGCAAATAAAGGCTTTGATTATACCACAGAAAAGTGCTCTTAACACCATTTGTTTTACATTGTCATCCTCATGCCTTTTCTTTTTTTACTACCTTATAAACAGTATGACTTGCTTACTTCTAGAAAAAAACTACATAATTTTTAATTCCAAAGTTATCAGCATTAGCTGCATAAACAAGAAAAAAAGGAAACTAAAGTTTTTTATTCTGGGTCATCACCAAAGAATGAGCTCGATTCGGTTAACAATATTTAAAAAATACAAAATGATAATAGAAGGGGAAAAAAAGAGCCAATAAGGAAGGTGGTTATACCAAGTCCCTATGGAGTGAACGAGCAAGAGAGAAGTTAGTTGGGGTTGAAGGAAAGAGGGAGAGCTGTTGGGGGGGGGAGCATGAAGCCAAAAAGGAAGAAAGACTCAAGGGAGGGATTCCCTCATTTCTCACTGCTGTCTACGAGGGGGGGGGGGGGAAGAGGGGAACAGAGCTTCAAGCTAAGTCTAGGGAAGAGGTGGGGGGGGGGGCAGCGGGAACTGAGGAGCCACTTCACTTCCCTCACCCCCCCTTCTACCTTCAGGCTCGCCGTCAGGTGGTCACACACAGGTTGCTGCCGCAGCCCTGAAGACTTTTATGCAGCCGCGTCCCCGCCTCGTCAGAAGTGACATCAGAGGAAAGGGCCGAGGTGCTGCTCAGAAGGGGGTGAGTGTGAGGACGTCATATGAGGTGTAGGTATCTCCCTGCAGCCCAGCCCACATCTTCTTAATCCATGGACACCACACCCCCCCTCCCCTTCCACTCTTTCTAACGCTGGTGGCTTCTAGCCCTGGGCACTGGCAGCTCGAGCTTGTGGTGGCATCAAACATTCCCAGACTTTTGTTTCATTCGCTCTCTTTAGTGTGTGCTTAAGTTGACGTATGAGTAATTTGGGATTACGCAGCGAGTGGTATACGCCTAGAATGCTCTCCCAAAGGAGGTTATTAAGGAATCCACTGTGCTAGGATTCAAAGGAAAATTAGATGCATATCTCCTTATGAGAGGCATAGAGGGATATGGGTGACTAAAACTACATCAGGTGTATACCTGACTGGGCCTCCGCGTGTGCGGATCGCCGGACTCGATGGACCATGGGTCTGATCCGGAGATGGCAGTTCTTATGTTTTTATGTATGTTCTTATTAAGATTTCTTTGTTGTAAATTTATAGAACCAGACCAACATGTATTTTATAGCACTTAGTATGTGGACTCTTTCTGGTTTCCAGTTCCATGGGTTGTTATGCTCAGGGCAGGGTAGGAAGCTGCTTGGGTGGAGGCAGAGGCATGACTTCTTTGCTCCTGCTTTTCTCGACAAGACCATTTGGAGTTGAGAATTCTGTCCCTTTCGATTTTAGAGATGTGCAGTGGTCCCGGCTTCTTTCTGGCAGACACACCAGGAACCCCAAACCACTGTTGAAGTGTCACAGTGGGAGAATGAACTATTATGAAAGTTGTGACCCTATCTTCCCTTTCATACTAAAACACTTTATTCCCACTAACCTACCAGTGTCCCCACCCTGTCTTGATGTAAAGTGAACCAATGTAAATTCTAACCACTAGCCTGCCAATTCATATATTTCTACTGTTCCCCAGATGTGAAGGGTTAGATAAGAAGGGGAGGAGGGAGAAGCCTATGTAAAAGGGTCAACTTTGCTCTAGTGACTGGCAATATCTGCTGACTTGATATTTCAGGACTTTCCATAAGACAAACCCAAACAAAATGCCCTACCACAAAGTTATCTGAACTGCGAATGAAGGACAATGAAGCTCAGGAAGGAGGAGGGCCTACTCAGAAATGATTGAACTTAGTATTAAGAATGCATTGTCAGGGAAAATAGAGAGGAGTCAGATTTTGACACTAAGTGATATGCTTCAATATGGCTCCGAGATAAATATGCAGACTATACAATCAATAGATATGTATCAACCCAATAGAAAGTGAGTATGTAATCTGTAACTAGGTGGTCCTTTAGGCTATTGAACTAAAGTATATAAGTAGCAGACTAGATGCCTTAGACTTTAGGATGGATCCATAAGTGGCAACTCTGTATGTTATCCATTGGCTCAATGTGCTGTACTTTGTTATTTCCATGTAAGCTGACTTTTGTCTGTTATTAATAAACCTATATTATATACAGCAATTGGGTGGTTGTGTGAGGTCAATTTATGAGGTTAGCAGCTGACCTTCTCAAAAGACTATAACGCAACACTTTACTTGCTATCTCTTTTAACAATGGGTCAACTTCAAGCCATCTTTTTCAGCTCCAAGAAGGATTTTATCTGATCAGGAAGAAAGAATACATAAGTTGTGCATATTTTATAATGCACTTACAGGGGTACGCTAATAAGGAGGCACCCAAAGCTATTGTTTCCTGCCTCAATGACAAAAACGGTTTCCTTCTCTCCTGAGTAATCTTCGTGACATCCTTATATGCTCATAAAACAAAGATTTTGAAAACCTAAATTATAACTTCACTAGTATTTTAGCCCGTTACATTAACGGGTGCTAGAATATGTGTCTGTCTGTCTTTATTTCTGTCTCTCTCTCCCTCCCGCTGTCTTTCTGTCTGTCTCTGTCCCTGGCCCCCTTTGTTTGTCTGTCTTTCTGTGTATCTCCCTGCCCCTGTGTCTTTCTTCTTTTCTTTCTGTCTCCCTTCCTCCCGCTGTCTGTCTGTCTTTCTATCTATCTATCTCTCTCCCTGCCTCCTATGCAGCAGCATTTCTCTCCCACCACTTCCCTGTGCAGCAGCCAAAGCAGCATCCCTCCCCATCCATTTCCCTCCCCCCACACCACTTCCATGAATTGCATTGAATTTTGACGTCATAACAGCTCTCTTCACCCAAATTCAAAGCGCGTGGATTGTTTTGCCCATGGTCTAGCATCTCTTCCTCCCATTCTCCCGAGTCTCACCATCTGCGGCACGACTTCTCTCCCTCATTCTCAAACGCTCCATCCCCACGTCCGACCTACAAACCTGTCTCTGAAGTTTCCAACACCATCCAAAAGTTTGCTTCTCCAACGTCCCGCTCCCTCCGCCGCAACTTCTTTCCATGTGCTGCGTCCCGCCCTGCCGGAAACAGGAAGTTGTGGCAGAGGGAGCGAAACGTAGCCGCTGGAAAGCTATTCGCCTCAGCGGACAGCCGCAGGGAAGGCTCACCGCCCCAGCTCCGTCCCCATCCGCATCCCGGCCCAGGCCTCCCGCGCTTTCCCCTGCAGCCTGGCTCGCTCGGTTGGTTGGTTTTTTTTTTACCTGGCCACTCCGCTTCCTGCATTCGGCTGCTCTCCGCCGACAGCCGCCTGCCTCAAAGCCCTTCTCCCTACCCTACCCCTAGCATGGCCACTGTGCCTTGAGATTGCCCTGGTCTCGGGGAGGGCGAGGACGGCCCCTTGCCCAGCAACGCTGCTTCTGTCCATCCCCGCCAGTGACGTACTAAGCGCGCATGCGCAGTCGTGCCGCCACATCCCGACAGAAAAGGGATCAGGGAACACGCGGCGCGAGTGCGCATGCGCGACTAGCATTTTATTATTTAAGATGAGTCCAAGTCCTGTTGAAAACAAAGGAAATCAGTAGTGTGGTTCTCTCCCCCACATCAGAAATAGATTCTTCTAGGATTGCAGATATGTTGTTTAAATCTGTCTGAGGAACTTGTATTTTCTCTCCTTCCATAACTTCCTGGGCAGACTTTTTTAGGCAATGGAAGATAATACATTTTATTCAATGGGGGAATATATTCAGAAGAATAGGACAAAATTTCCACTGCATATTTTTTAAACATTTCATATGAAGAAATACCCGGAGTTATAGGGAAGTTCAAAATCCTCACATTTAACCTTCGGTTGAAATTTCTATTTTCTGGTGTAGCAAAACACTATCTTTTATTGCAGCAGTCTTGTAGGTTAGCAAGGATTGTACTTCATTTTGTATTTTAGTTAAAGTATTTTTAGTTTCAGTATCAGTTTATTCAGATATTTTTATAAAGTTATCTAGCTTCATCCCCAAAGCTTTTACCTCCTCTGACGTCTTCCTGGTCGCAACATCCACTCTCTGGAGCGTCTTCATAATGGCTGCCAAAGTGTCCTCTCTGTTGGCGAATAACTCCCCAGAGCTAGTAAACATCGGCAGAAGCTCATCTGCCATGGGTCCTTCCTCTGCTGGAACCTCAGGTGGATCTTCAGCCACCGTGTTCACGGCTTCCAGGGCAGCAGCTTTAGCCAGACAGGGAGGCAGGACATTTGGTGCGGGTGAGAGCGAGATCTCCGGCCCCAGCAGGATCGATCGCCCCTGTATCTCTCCCGGAATGGGGCTTAACTCACCCGTTCTCCAAGCAAGTGTTGTTAGGCACTGCTCAATCATTCGCTGGTTATGGGCAGCCACAGGTGTAGAGGAGGTAGGTACCCTAATGCTGCCTTTTCTTTTAGTATGTGGCATAGCAAAGAAGAAAATTTCCCCACAAATGAGAGCGTTCTCAGCACACCTAGCCTAGCGCTGCCATCCTGGCCTGAAGATTCCTAAATGTACAGGAGATAGGCCAGAACTGAGGGGGAGGGTGATAGATTGTGAAAGTTATCAGCTGATGGTCAGCGAGGGGAAGGACTGCAATGGAGAAGACAAGATCAAGGCAGTGGTCTTTCTGGGGGACAGGGGTGGTGGAGCACAGCTGTAGATCAAAGGAGGATGTTAGGGCTAGAAGCATAAGAGTCAGAGGGGTTGTTAGCATGAATATTGACATCACCAAGCATGAGGGAGGAAGATGGATATTCAAGAAAGAGGGAAAGCCAGGAGCTAAAGTCAGTGAGGAATGATGAGAGGGACTTACCAGGTGGGTCAGTCAATGACAGTTACGTGGAGGGGCAGAGATGCAAAAGGATGGAGTGGACTTCAAAGAGACTGAGGTGGAATAAGGGGTTAAAATCTGCAAGAGAGCAAGAGCAGTAGCCAAACACCACCTCCACGACTAGCTGAGTGAGGCATATGGGAGAAAGGGAAGCCTCCATGACACAGGGTGGCAGCTGAAGTAGAGTCATCCGGGCAGATCCAGGTCTCAGTCAGTGCGAACAGATGAAAAGATCAAGAGATGAAAAGGTCATGGATGTAGGTAAGCCTATTGGAGACATATTGCGATGTGATCAGCATGAATAGGATGGGAGTTGGTTGGGAGGACTAGGGTTAGTTTTGATATCCCCAGCAGAGAGCAAAATACAGGTGACAGAGGGAGAAGCAAGGGAGGGCCTGCTGCATCATAGGTGAAATGCTCACAGGGAGAATGGATACGGCTGAATGAGAGGGACATTTTAGGGCAGAGGGAGGATGAGTTAATGGGTTTAAAAAATGAGTAATGTGGTGTTGAGTTTATTGGCTTGGGGTGAAGGGAGAGGTTTGTGGAAAGCTACTATCAGGAGGAAGAAGAGGGCAAAAGCCATTGTGGTGGAAGGGGAAAGAGAAACAATGGGAAGAAACAGGCTATGAGCTAATCTCAGACAGACAATGAAGGTGAGAAGACACATATGGAGTTAACTTACCAGGAGGGGTCGTACGTGAAAGGTATGGTTATGTCAGTGTCACAGGGAAAGCTTCAGGGTTTAGATATGGGTAAAAATAAATAAATAGTATGCTGCTTTGTGTATCTAAATGCTTTGAAAAGGACTTAGTGTTCCGATGATATATTATCAGATCGAAGACGAGTATCCCACCACTTCACCACCAACTAAAAAACACAAGGGTTGGAAGAATTTCCCAAATCATGCGCTGCGTCTTTTTCTTCTTGTTTCATCAAATACTTTTCAGACTCTATGAAGAAGTTTGAACAGCTGATACATTTATTAGAATCAAGGAAATGAATATATATATATATATATGTATTAACCTTACATAGTCACTAAGAGACTTTATTCTCACTTGTGGAGATTTTGTGCTGTTTAAATAACTTTACTCTGGTCCACTTCAAAGTCGTGCAGCTATATGTATGGCCAGTTGTAATGGTCCTCTCCTCCCTGGATATTGAGGGGCAATTCTATAATTCGGCACCTCCATTAGGTACCCAAAAGAGACACAGTATGTTGGGGGGGGGGGGGGCTTTTCTATAATGGTGCCTGGCTGACCAAGTTGTGCTTTAGGACACTAGAATGCCATAGAGTTGGTGTAAGTGTGGGTGCTTAAATAAAACAGGGATATACATAACTAATGTGCACACATGGGAGTCCCAAATCATGTCCAGCCCATGCACTGTTCATGTGTACACCCTCCTTCCCCCTTCATACTTATGTGCTACCTAAGTTAGATCTGCTTTTGCAGAACAACACCATGATTAAGAGCAGAGCTACTATTTTAGGTGTGTAAATGTGGGTGCCTAGATTCTAGAATTGCCCTTTTAGCCTAGGTGAACAAATAAAAGATTTATTTCACTGAGAATGTCTTCATCCAGATGTTGCTCCTTGCTGCCATCTGAGTGCAATCCCACGACTTCTGCCGCACAGGATATTAAAGGGAGGGAAACAAGCCTCAGCTACAGAAAAGCTTCCAATTGGATCCATATTGTTTTATCTGCAGAAACACTGCACCGAACACCAGCATTATAACATCGTCGAGGCAAGGCCATTTCAACTTGGTCAATTGTGTTGACAGTCAAGCTGACTCAGAGAAGATGAGCTCACTGGCATATACCCAAGGAAGCTGTAAAACGATGCTTGAGCTCCTCTGTAACTTCCCAACACGTTAATAATAGAAGCAACCAAATGCAGCTGCCACACAGAACAGACTGTCCTGAGAATAAAAGAGGAAAGATGTGCATCAGGTTCAATCTGTCCACGAGCCTCTATTGTTAATGACATTCTTTGTAACTTTATTTTTACTCACATTTCCACAGTACCCTTCTTACAGAAAAGAAAACCCCTGTGAGAACTACCTATGTATCCCTGCAATAGAGAAAGAACCATTGCATTGGTGTCTTCTATCCCGCCAATACCTTTCAGTTCTAGGCGGTTTACAAAATAATTTGCCTGGGAATTTCCCAGGGAGATTACAAGGTTGATAGTTGGAAAATGCATTAGGATCAGGGGAGTCAGGAAGGTTTAGCTAGATCAATTGACAAATTTCTTGAATAGCATGCTAATTGTTTTGGGGTAGTAATTTACAAAAAGCATGGGCCAATTATAAAACATCTCTGAGAAAAGGTGACTTAATGAATCCTGTTACCACAGATCATTTGTAATACAACAATCCAAGCCCCACATAATTGTTGCAGACAGCTTATGGACCCATGGCAGAGAAAACTGGCCATTCTCCATATTTTGGACCTGCTACTTTAGCCATCTTTACTAAGAGACAGTGACATATAGAAAAATAAATGCAGGTCATTATCCAGGCTTTCACCTGAGGAGAGGGGAGACCCAATCCACAATTTTCAGGAAACTTGCAAGGAAAGTTAAATTGAGCAGTGACAACATAAATCTTTAATAGTGGTTCTCCGGTGCCCTTCTTTACCCATCCCGACAATAACATGGTAAATGCCAGTCAGGGGACACTAGGCCATGATGTCTTACATCTGTCAGACTGCCAAAAAAGTATATCAAATTAAAAGAATAAGGTGCAGAAAGTATAACATCATGGCAAGATGAGGATCCAAAGGCCTTTCTAGTCTGCTTGATTTACTTCACAAATAAAAACATTGCAGTGCACTTAATGAACATAAGAATTGCCGCTGCTGGGTCAGACCAGTGGTCCATCGCGCCCTGAGACTAGCCCTACCTGCATACATTCTGGTCTAACTTTGTCTTGAATCCCTAAAGGGTGTTTTCCCCTATGACAGACTCCGGAAGAGTGTTCCAGTTTTCCACTACTCTCTGGGTGAAGAAGAACTTCCTTATGTTCATGCGGAATCTATCCCCTTTCAATTTTAGAGAGTGTCCTCTCATTCTTCCTACCTTGGAGAGGGTGAACAACCTGTCCTTATCTACTAAGTCTATTCCCTTCAGTACCTTGAATGTTTCAATCATGTCCCCTCAATCTCCTCTGTTCGAGGGAGAAAGGGCCCAGTTTCTCTAATCTCTCACTGTATGACAACTCCTCCAGCCCCTTAACCATTTTAGTCGCTCTTCTCTGGACCCTTTAGAGTAGTACCATGTCCTTCTTCATGTACGGCAACCAGTGCTGGACGCAGTACTCCAAGTGAGGGCGCACCATGGCCAGGTACAGCAGCATGATAATCTTCTCCGATCTGTTTGTTATCCCCTTCTTTATCATTCCTAGCATTCTGTTCGTCCTTTTCGCTGCAATGAGATTATAAAACGAGCATGGGTCAAGTTACAAAACCATGCTGTCTGTGTAAAGGCCTTTGCTTGAATTGGAGTGGAGAAGGAACCTTATGGTTAGAGCAGAGAAGCCTGGTTCAAATCCTACTGCAGCTCCATTTGAGTCCTCCAGGGAAAAACACCTATGTACCTGAAAGGACACTGCTTCAACAACTTTTGAATTTGCAGGCAGTGTATTAGAAAATTCCAAAATTGCTACTTTTATAGAACCACTTGTGTAAATATCAGGAAGTAGGACTGGGGTGAGGCTTGACGTTTTATGGATAATAATGATATTTAATCATTATCCACATAACTCATCCATCCAGTCAGATCGCAGACATAGCAGGAATAGCTTTATATGCTATTGAGACAGATGTGGGGGAAGCTACTGCTTGCCCTGGATTGCTAGCATGGAAATGTTGTTACTATTTGGGCTTCGGCCAGGTACTGTGACCTGGATTGGTCACTGTTGGAAACAGGAGATTGGGCTAGATTGACCATTGGTCTGACCCAGTATGGCTGTTCTTAAATTCTTATGTTCTTAAACTTATGCTATTATATTTTGTGAAGTTCCTAGATTATTGGATATCACAATGTCAGCCCAGAATATACCTGCCTAATGATTTTCTGTGTGTTCACAAGGGGTCACTTGAATTGATAAAAAAAAGAAATAAATAAATTGGAAACTAACCTAATAGAAAATCTGGCAAAAAGAACTATTTAAGGAGAAATTAGTTTCTTATCTGCTAATTTTCTTTCTGTTAGCTTGTAGACTGCTATAGTCCTTACAAATGGGTGATATGCCTCACTGCTACCAGCAGGTGGAGACTGAGATCAACCTTGTATATCAGTATAGCATGCTCTTCTTGCTACTCCAGTTTGCCGAATAGCCAAGCAGAACCTAGGAAATTTCTTAACTGAAAAACAGTAAATAACATTCACGAAAACAACAAACATCTTGAAACAACTGTTGGAACATGTATAGAACTTGATCCTGGAAGTAAAACATCCCCACAACTCACCAGCTAAGCTAGCTGAGCCATCACCGCTGTTCTTAATTCTCCCTGACCCTAGAAAAATACTAGAACCTGCAGAAAAATTCAAAATCTGCACATGAGCAAAAACCCACAAACACCGCACAAAGACAGACAGGGTGGGGGACTACCGTATTTTCACGTAGATAACACGCACCCATGTAAAACACGCACACGGGTATAGCGCGCAGGAAGCCGAAATATATGTATAAAAATTTTTATATACCGCGCACACCCGTATACTGCGCATGCTGCCCCGATTCTCCCGTCGCCGCCCAACTCTCCTTTCGCCCGCCCCGACTCTCCCCTGGCCACTCCGACTCTCCTTGCGCCCGCCCCAACTCTCCTCTCCCCCTTGAAGTCCTGTCCCCACCCTGAAAGCCTGATGCCCCCCCCCGATGTCCGATTCACCCTCCCGCAGGACCGCTCACCCCCCCACCCCGAAGGACCGCTTGCACGCACCCGCACCCCGAAGGACCGCTCGCACGCACTCCCACCTGCACCCCCACCCTGAAGGACCGCTCGCACCCCCACAGCCTCCTGACCCCCCCCTCATCATGTAGAAGCTCCTACTGGTGTCCTGCTGCTTCCTCTTGGCAGTCCTGGCCCTTCTGTGAGCCCTGCGTCTGCACTGCTTCGTCTTCCGGCAGTCCTGCCCTTTCTCTGACATCAGAGGTGGGTACGTGCGAGTGGTCCTTTGGGGTGGGGGTGCGGGTGAGCGGTCCTTCGGGGTGGGGGTGCGAGCGGTCCTGCGGGGGGGGGGGGGTGAATCGGACATCGGGGGGGGGACTATGTAAAAAAAAATTTGTAAAACGCGCTCACGCGTATAACGCGCAAGGTTATGCACGGTTTGTAAAAATCGTGTATAACGCGTGCGTTATATGCGTGAAAATACGGTATATCAGTCTACAGGCTAACAAAAAGAAAATTAGCAGGTAAGAACCTAATTTCTCCTTCTGTATCGCTTGGTAGACTGGTATAGTCCTTACAAATGAGACGTACCAAAGCAGTACCCATCAAGGGTGGGACCCCCGAAGGGCCGACACGAGAACACGTTCACCGAATACTGCGTCCCGACGCGCGTGAACATCCACATGGTAGTATCTGACAAAAGAATGCAGAGAAGACCAATCTGCAGCCTTGCAAATATCCACTGGAGACACTAGAGAAGACTCAACCCAAGAAGCTGCCCTGACCCCTAGTGGAATGAGCCTTGAGAAAGTCTGGAACAGGTTTCTGCTTCAGAAGATAAGCGGAAGCAAGTCTCCTTGATCCAGCGTGCAATAGTAGCCTTAGAAGCGTCATCCCCCTTATGAGGACCCGCTAAAAGGACAAAGAGATGATCTAATTTCCTGAATTCCTGGGTCCTCTGAACATAAGAGTGAAGGACCCAACTGACATCCAACTTGTGCAGCTGTCTCTGCTCAGAAGAGCCCTCCCGACAACCCAACACCGGGAGGACTACAGATTGATTGGCATGAAAAGGAGAAATCACTTTTGGCAGAAAAGAAGGAACAAGCCTCAAGACAACCCGCTCCCTAGAAAACTCCAAGAAGGGAGCCCTATAAGAGAAAGCCTGCAGCTCAGAAACATGTCTAGCTGAAGTAATGACCACCAAGAAGATGCCTTAAGAGTAAGGTCCTTCAGAGAGCAGTCGTCCAACAGTTCAAAAGGAGAGCACACCAGAACTGACAGAACCAGATTCAGATCCCAAGATGGAACAGAGGGTCGTATGGGAGGCCTGATCAACTTGGCCACCCGCAAGAGGCGAATAACATCAGGAATGGTAGTCAAATGCTGACCTTTCAAGAACCCCCGAAAGGCTAAGGCCACAAGTGGAACCCAGAGAGAAGACCAAGCCAGTCCCCTATCCAGGCCATCCGGCAAGAACTCTAAGATGTTAGGCAGGGAAGCGCAAAAAGAGACCACTCCATGCGCATCACACCACTTCTCAAATAGACGCCAAACCCTCACATAAGCACAAGAGGTGGAAAACCTCCGGAACCCCAAGAACGTTGAGATCACTTTATCTGAATACCTCTTCTTACTTAGGCAAACCCATTCAAGAGCCAAGCCGTAAGACTAAAGGGACTCGGATCGAACATTGGAATGGGACCCTGAGTTAGCAGGTCGTCCAATGGAAAATTATGCAGAGAAGAACTCTGCCCACTAATGGCCACAGAGGGAACACATACAACAGCCCCTCCATTGGCCATGGTTGAACCAGCGCATCTAGACCCTCCGCCTGACTGTCTCTGCGATGACTGAATAAGTGGGGCGTTTTGGCGTTGACACTTGTGGCCATCAGGTCCATGAGGGGCTGACCCCAGGATTGCACTATCAACTGAAAGGCCACGGGGCTTAGACACCACTCTTGGGATCTAGCATGTGACGACTTAGGAAGTCTGCCTGAACATTCTCCACTCCAGCTATGTGGGATGCTGAGATCTCCTGAAGGTGAGACTCTGCCCAGACCAGGAGCAGAGTCGCCCCCTGCGTCACCAAAGTGCTCCTGGTGCCCCTCCTGATGATTGACATAGGCCACCGCCGTGGAACTGTCCGACAGAACTCTGATTGACTTGCCCATCAGAAAGGGCTGGAAGGCTAGCAACGCCAGATGGATGACTCTGGTCTCCAAAACACTGATCGACCAAGAAACCTCCTCCGTGGACCATGTGCCCTGAGTTGAGTGACCTAGACACTGAGTTCCCCAACCGAGAAGACTGGCATCCATGAGCAGCACCGTCCACTGCGACTGATCTAGACTTGCCCCTTGTACAAGATTGGGAGGGGGTCTGAAGCCACCAGTGAAGACTGCCCCTTGGTGAACATCTGCGGAGCCATAGCCAGACCAAAGGGAAGTGCACCGAACTGATGATGTTGCACCAAGATCGCAAAGTACAGGAAGTGATGATGGGAGGCCCGAATAGGAATGTGTAAATAGGCCTTGGTCAAATCGAGAGAGGTCAGAAACACCCCCGGCTGAACCGCCAGAATCACAGACCGCAGAGTTTCCATGCGGAAGGAAGGCACGCGAAGAGACCTGTTGACCCCCTTCAAATCCAGGATGGGTCGAAAGGTCCCTTCTTTCTTTGGCACCACAAAGGAAATCAAGTACCAACCTGTGCCCCACTCCAGCAGGGGAACTGGAACCACTGCATGAAGATCCAACAATCTTTGAAGGGTCTGGCGAAAAGCCTGCTGCTTGCACGCTACTTTCGAGGGAGAAGCAAGAAAACGGTCTGGCAAGGACCGTGCGAACTCCAGAGCATAGCCGTCCCAGATCACTGCCGGAACCAAGACTGGCGCAGGCAAGGAGTCATTGTGCAGGACGGGTGGCAGGGGACCCAGCAGCGCTACCTGCACCCCCGTGGGCTCCACGAAAGGACTGCATGCGCTGGAAGAACCTGCCTCTTGAGAGCCCAGGAGACTGAAAAGAAGCAGCCCCTCGACCGGAGCAGAAACAGCAGAAATCACGCCCATGTCCACGAGCAGCACTGCCTCGAGCCAGCGGCCTATCCTCAGGCAAACCAGGCACTTTAGAATCAGTGAGAGTCTGAACCAACTTGTCCAGATCCTCACCAAACAAGAAAGATCCTTGAAAAGGAAACCTCGTCAACTTAGCTTTGGACGCTGAATCCACCGACCAAGCGCGAAGCCACAAGTTACGGCGTGCTGCCACTCCTAAGGCCAGAGACTTGACAGAAGGGGACCCTGACATACCTTGCCCCTGTATTTCCAGAACAGGGGACAGGTCACCTGAGGTAACTGAAATGAATGAGGAGGTTCCCGCTGAAATTGGACCTGAAATCGCCAAAATCAGAGTTCCTGCGGCCTGGCATGTCTGAAAAGCTTGGGACTTTCCTGATGCTGAGGCCAAGGAACCGACCAAAAAGAAAAGGGAATCCCCAGCCGAACCGGCGGCTGGGGAACCCCCCCCAAGTGGGCATTGGGGGAAGCCCAGGTTTCCCCATGATCCGAAGCCGAACCGCGAGGCACATGTGGCGGGGTGCCCTGGCCACTGGCATCCACTGCCGACGAGGCTTCCCCACCACTCCGTCCTGCACAACGCTTGCACAGGCCGGCCACAAGTACCTCGCGCCTGGAGCACTTTTTCCCTTTAAAAGAGCTCATTGTGCTGAAAACCGTCCTAGCTGTAAAGAAAGTGCCGGTTAGTTGAGAAAAACACAGAAAAAAAGACAGTTTTAAAGCAAAACGAACCCTTTAACTTTATTTTTTTATATACCGCAGTACCACAAATAGTTCAGAGCGGTTTACAGTGTAAGAGACTGTACATTTACAGCGAAGATACAATGCGAACTGTACATATTCAGAAAAGGTATTTATACAGCAAAGGAACAGTGTAGATTTACCATGCAGGAGACTGTACATATGCAGCAGAGATATGTATATAGTGGAGAGGCAGTGCGAGAGGCATTATAAAGAACAAAGCAGTATACAAAATCAATGCAGGGTGGTGAATGTAATGTAATGTAATGTAATTTATTTCTTATATACCGCTACATCCGTTAGGTTCTAAGCGGTTTACAGAAAATATACATTAAGATTAGAAATAAGAAAGGTACTTGAAAAATTCCCTTACTGTCCCGAAGGCTCACAATCTAACTAAAGTACCTGGAGGGTAATAGAGAAGTGAAAAGTAGAGTTAGAGGAAAAATAAAAATAAAATAAACATTTTAACAAGACAGCATTGATCTAAATACTTTGGAAGGTAGAAGAGAGGAGAGAAAGGAATAGAAGCAGAAGGGGGAGTCGTTGAACAGTAGAATTCTGGAGAAATTTAAATGATAGAAATAGAACAAAACAAAGACAAAAGGCAAAACAATAGATAAGATTAAAGATAAATCATAAGCTGGAAAGAAAAATAAAATAAAACTTTGTCTTCAATCCACGGTTTCAGCGTCAGTGATGAAGTGGAGCAAGTAAGTTTAGGAGGAGCGATTGACGTTTCCAGAAAGGGCTTCTTCAGGGAAGAATGTCAGGAAGACAACTAGTTTCTGTTATAGGATGGTAGTATTTGAGTATTTGGTGATGGGGGAGGTTCCAGAAATTTGTCATAGAGGAAAGATTTGAGAGATTTCCTGAAGGATGAGTAAGATGGGGCAGATGAGATGAGGGTGGTCAGGCAGTTTGTCCATCTGCCCGCTTGGGATTTTTTTGTTATTTCTTTTTACTTAGTCAGAACAGACTTCATGGCTCTCAAAGCTGGAGGGCTGACCAATCAGGGGGCCAGGCCACCTGCTGAGGCCCACTACAAAAATATGGGGAGGTGGAGGTAGATGGTGGGAGGACCCAGCACAAGACCTGCCGGGTTTAACACCCCCAAGGTCGGACGGATCCCCAAACAGAACCCACCCAAGCTCTATCCGGCACAAAAAGGGGAACCAGGGGTCCACAAACAAAGTTCCAACAGTGCTAAGAGGGGAGCTGAAATTAGCCAATCACTCTGCTACCGGAGAATGAGGAAAACTGGAGTAGCAAGAGGGGCATGCTATACTGATATTCAAGTTTGATCTCAGTCTCAACCTACTGGTAGCAGTGAGGCATATTACCCATTCGTAAGGACTATACCAGTCTACCAAGTGATACAGAATATATATATTTTTTAATCTAGGCAGATAGTTCTGTGTTTGCCAATCATGTCCAGTTCTAAGGAGCAGAGGAGAGCAGGGTGGATGGTGAGGGATAGTGTTGATGCAATTAAAATAGAAGACTATTATCCATGTTAAGTATAGAAAAACCTACATTGGAAATATAGGTGTACAATGCTCCCCTGCGAATTTGCAGTCTGCAGTCCTGGTCATATGCGGTATTTTCTGACCGCGAAGGGGAGGCAGGAGAGGGCAGCTGGAGAGGCAGGAGAGTGCAGCCATAGTGCCAGCAAGTGAAAGAAATCACTCGCAGTATGCTCCGGCACACAATTCCTGATTGGTGAGGCCCAACTTTTGTACAGGAAGAGGCGGTCGGAGCATACAGCGAGTGATTTCCTTCATTCGCCAGCGCTCCGACTGCCCTCTCCTGCTTCCCCTGCCTAAAAACCGTATTCGCGGTTTCTCAACATTTTGGGAACCCCCGTGAATATCGGGGGGAGTACTGTATTTGGGTTTTTTCTGTGTAATTTGTAATCACTTACATTCATGAATACCTCCTGAGCGTAGTTATCTGTGTCAGCATCCCAAAAGCATCTGGCAGCCATTCTAAAGAAAAGAGGGAATTAGGGAATTGAAAGATGCTTGCCAAGCATGCGCTCACAATGTGGACCCTTATGGTCACATTTTAGAGATCAAAAACTGAGTAGCTTCTTCACTGCACTGCATGGCTCTGTGCTGGGAAGGAACAGGGCACATCAGCCTCAACAGCAATCAATTTATTGAAGACATATAAATAGCTAAAAACATATACAAAAAATAAATCATGCAAGCCTATCAGAATCTTTTATCCTTTTCTGCACTGGGACTGGGCATAACGTTGATTTGCAAGCTTTCATATATGAACCGAGAGCATTCCTTTTTAGTTTTTACAAGTATATTGGCGCCACCTACTGGATTTCATTAGCATATCCCTAAGGAAGGCTTTCCAAGCCGAAACACGGACCTTGTTGGGGTCCAGTACAGAAAAGGATAAAAGACTGTCTGATAGGCATGCATTATTTACTTTTTGTATATGGTTTTAGCTATTTATGTCTTCAATAAATTGACTGCCCTTGAGGCTGATGTGCCATGTATCTTCCCCACTCTCTTTTGTGTTTTGTATTGCTATACGTGGGGTTGTGTTTTCCTTTTTGTGGTAAATTCTGTGCAATCTTGAGTCACAAGATGCAGCTTTCACAAGACAACTGTGATAATTCTTAATAGCTCAAACTCACAAGTGTCATGCAATGCAGTGAAATTGAAGCTTCTATTCTGGCGGCAAATGCAAGATGAGCAGTTAGTCTATGCGTATCGCATCTCTCTCCCAACCCGTCACCCCTCCAGTCTTCTGGCAATAATAAATGTACATGTGTGAGGGAATTACCATACTTTGGGCAAAAATTACTGAATGCACTGCCCCTAAACTGAGCAGAATACAAGACCTGCAGCAGTTTAAAGGTACAACCGTTTTGGCAGGTGTTTAGTACCGCTTAAGATCCTATAGGCTTGGTGTCACTTGTTGAACGTCACAGGATGGAAGGAAAGGGAGGACAGTTAAAGGATTGCATGTTACTCTTTGTTTCATTGTTCTCTGTTAGTGTGTGCTGTGAATTTGTGTAAATGATGTCACCTGTGTATGTTTGTTACCGGCCCTGTATTAGGATGATTTGGTGAGTGATAAGCATTCTAAATAAAATACCACCACAAGTTACAAAGCAAAACTTACTTCACTCCTTCTCCCCTCTGTTCTCCTATCACCACCTGCACCACAATTTTGTATCTGTCAAATCCAGTCTCTGTAGAGAAAGAACGTTTGACGTTTGTTTGTTAAACTGTATCTCAATTTCTGATAGTTAAATGCACTAGAAAAAGAATACTGGTGAAAAAAAAACTTATAATCTGTATTTAGATTTTTGAGCAGTGAATACAGGGGGCCCAGTGTAAAAGCACAGGAACCAGGCCTGCCCCAAGGGTAGAAATAGGCCTCCCGAAGCTTTTTATGCTGGGAAAGTACTTGTTCAGACAAATTAAATGATCAGAACCATCAGCAGGAAATTTTGTCTAGCTGAAATATCAAGGGCCTGAAGTAGAAGCTCTGAGCTGGTATTGTTCTCACTGCTTCTAAGCAGGCAGGATATAAAATGAATGTTTCAAAGTTATCCCAAATCCTTCATTACCTTTCAGCTTATCCTTAATGGCTTCAGACAAAGACTTGGTCAGCTGTGGAACTTCCTCAGGGATGTACTCTTTATTACGCAGGGTCTCCTTTAAGACTTTCTGGATGCATGCTTTCACTGGACCTGTTCTGAACCTGAGAAACAATGGAAGACAATGAGCTGCAAAGTGACACAATCTCACAATTATTATAACTCACGTCAAATTTCAGAAGCAAAATTCTGCATCTGAAGAAAAAAAAATATGGCTCATGACAGATACCCTCCAGGAGATAATCACTTTCTTAAGAGCTTAAGAACATAAGAATTGCCGCTGCTGGGTCAGACCGGTGGTCCATCGTGCCCAGCGGTCCGCTCAAAGACCAGCGCCCTGAGACTAGCCCTACCTGCATATGTTCTGGTTCAGCAGGAACCTGTCTAACTTTGTCTTGAATCCCTGGAGGGTATTCTACCCTATGACAGACTCTGGAAGAGCGTTCCAGTTTTCTACTACTCTCTGGGTGAGAACTTCCTTATGTTCGTATGGAATCTATCCTCTTTCAACTTTAGAGAGTGCCCTCTCATTTTCCTTACCTTGGAGGGTGAACAACCTGCCCTTATCTACGAAGTCTATTCCCTTCAGAACCTTGAATGTTTCGATCATGTCCCTTCTCAATCTCCTCTGCTCGAAGGAGAAAAGGCCCAGTTTCTCTAATCTTTCACTGCACGGCAACTCCTCCAGCCCCTTAACCATCTTAGTCGCTCTTCTCTGGACCCTTTTGAGTAGTACCGTGTCCTTCATGTATGGCGACCAGTGCTGGTCGCAGTTCTCCAGGTGAGGGCGCACCATAGTCCGGTACAACGGCATGATAACCTTCTCCGATCTGTTCGTGATCCCCTTTTTTATCATTCGATCCCCTCCTAAGGGAGAGGTCCGAAACAATGTCATTTTTCTAAAGGCCACTACAATATCTGTAGAACAGAAGTGATCGACAGTCTTCAAACCAATTTTAGGCAGGAACTTATCAATGCGGGCTACTGGGTCTCATTGAATAAAATGGGACCTAAAATAAGCCGACTCGTGGTATGGTGGCCCAACTTAACCATAGCCAATGTTGATAACTTCCTTCCTTCATGTCATTGTAGGACCAGCATGTCAGAGGCTCTGAGACATTCATTTATTTCACAAATTTCTCAGCCTTATCTAATTCTAATCATGTCCTTTTATTCATGAGTTCGATATTCCACTGTGTTTTATGTCCTTATCAATCTTCAAAAGGAACACAGTGCTATTTTTTTTTTTTTACTTAACTTCTACATTCTTCCACTTAGCAGGTTATATTACCTACCAGCCAATACGATTATGTGCTATACATGTGCCACATGTGGGTGTTTTCAGGGACAGAGCAGGATGGAACTGCAATATGTGCATGTCAGCATCTATGGTCTCCAGAACCTGGTTCCTGTCACACAATGAGCTGATTTTAGAAGCTTTCTCTGCATGTAAAATAGGTTAAACTAAACTAAATCTTAAGCTTATATACCGTATCTTCTCTATAAAAAGATAGAGCTCAGCACGGTTTACAGGAAATTTAAAGACGGTAAAACATACTAAGAATTAGTGATTGTATAGAGAGCAGCTAGATTTACATTTTTGGTAGTCCATGTGAACAACCTTTTCCCTAAAAGGGTAATTGTATAACAGAGCAACGAGGCACAAGAGCTGCACCAGTGTGACTTGATCCTTTATATAGAATAACTTTGGGGAAGCAGATGTACATATTTGCACCTGCTCCACTATATCAAAAAGGTGGCTTTTCAGTCTGCTTTTAAACAAGGGAAGGGACAGCTGTGCCCTAGCATCGGAAGTGTAATTCGAACAGGGATGGAGTCCTATCAGGCAGTTAAGTGAAGTCTCACATGTTATGATGATTAATTGCTATCTCTACAGTTTGATGTAACTCTGCTGTTGGAATGAGATTTCATAATCATTTTGAGAAATCCACTGTTTTCATAATAAAATTTAGAAGTCTAGGAAGATTGGAGGGAGAAACAAATGATTAAAGATAATTAGGATCGGTGAAGTGGGTATTGGAATAGCTGTGTGCTGTAACAGGCCCCATGATCCCTTTCCAATTGGATATCTGATGTTTCTTTGCACTGTGTAAATCTTTGGAACAAATTCTCTTGCTATATATTTATTTTTTGGTGTTCTTTTTTTTTTGTTTAACATTTTTTATTAATTTTTTCATATAACAACAAGTGTATCATAAAAATTCTTACAATTACCTTAAGTATACACTTGATATCTCATAACATATTGTACATACAACATATCTTATATAATCCTTACTACAATTTTAGACATCATATAAAATTTAATAATTTTATCAACTATTATTCAATTATGAATCCCCTTCCCTCCCCTTATTTTGTTAGTTGCACACAATATAACAACTATTATGATAATTTATTTATATTTTATGATAAAGATAATAAACCTACCCCCCCTCCTTTATCAAGTATCTTATTATGGGAAAAATTATATGAGATGATTTTAATGTAAAAATTGTTTTAACAAACATATTTATGTAAAAGGAGAAAAATATTGATCTATTAGAACTTCGAGTGTATCCATGACATCTTATTTGTCTGTCTTGCCTGTTTAGATTGTAAGCTCTTTGGAGCAGGGACTGTCTTCTTTCTGACTCTGGACAGCACTGCGTACATCTGGTAGCGCTGTAAGAACATAAGAATTGCTGCTGCTGGGTCAGACCAGTGGTCCGCTCACGCAGCAGCCCCTAGGTCAAGGACCTGAGTCTAGTTTTACCTGCGTACGTTCTGGTTCAGCAGGAACTTGTCTAACTTTGTCTTGAATCCCTGGAGGGTGTTTTCCCTTATAATAGCCTCCGGAAGAGCATTCCAACTTTCTACCACTCTCTGGGTGAAGAACTTCCTTACGTTTGTACGAAATCTGTCCCCTTTCAATTTTAGAGAGTAGTAGCAAATAGAAAAGTACAGTGGTTGACTCTACCCTGTTCTCTTTGATGGTTTTGTACTCTTTGGGGGTAGGTGGAGAACTTTTGTATATTTTTTTTTAACTCCTACCTATTTTTGATAAGACTATGATATGACTGGTTTGGGGAGCTGACATTTATTTAAATGGAGATTCTCACGGCGAGAGGCACATCCTGTAGACAGTCAGCCGCCACCAGCGCCCCTTCTTTTGCAGTCGTCGTCCCCCCCCCCCCCCCCCGCAGCTGGAGGGCGTGTGCGAATGCGTGGAACATTGTTAAATCCACTCAATCTGTAACATCTTTTAATTATTGTAAACCTGCGGTATATAAACTGTTCTATTATTATTATTATATTGATGTTATGACATCACACATGCATGTGATGTCATCACGGTGACGCCCACGCTCTGGTTTAGTGCTCCAAAGTTTGCAAGACGCTGATTTAAAAGAAAACTCCCCCCCTCCCCCCCCCCCCCAAGAATGATATTGTTGTCGAAGCTTCTTAAAATCCCCTCCTCACTTGTGGTGGAAGTTGGGTCGGATGTTATACGAGTTCTCGACCACTTCCGTCTGCGCTTCCCCCATCGTCTCCGCCATCAATATCAGCCGAGCCGCGCGGTTGCCATGGCAGCGCCAACCGTCGGCCGTCATCGAGAGGCGTGGTAAAGCTGGGATTGGCTGCCTCTACGCAGGCGTCTTTCGTCACGTCCGGCGGCCATTTTGGATCGAGTTCACGGGTGGATTTAGGGGCGTTTGAAGCCCCGGAAGCTTTTCTCTCTGGGCTCGAGACGGAGGGAAAAGGGAGCTAGCAACCTCTTAAATGTTTCCCACGCGCCTGGGCTCTCTCCTTATTTATTTAACAATTTCTACACCGCGGTTAACACATTGCTTGTCCTTTAGTCTCACACATATGACACAAACCGCAAATTTCCCATCTCCCCCCCCCCCCGGTAGATAACACAATACAGATACAGACGTTATCAAATCAGGATTTCAACACTAAAACTGCAGAAGGACTTTGAATATTAAGTTCAAAACTGTATCTTAAAACTATATCAAATTGAATAAACTTTGAAAACCTAGAGATTGTTTGTTTCAAGGTCTTAAGACAGTGTTTCTCAACTGGATCCTGGAGTTCCCCCTTGCCAGTCAGGTTTTCAGGATATCTGCAATGAATATGTGTAAGCTTTATTTGCATATACTACCTCCATTATATGTAAATTTATTTCATGCATATTCATCGTAGATATCCTGAAAACCTGACTGGCAAGAGGGAACTCCAGGACCGAGTTGAGAAACACTGGACTCTTAAGACATACTACTTCTAGGGCCAGTGCATTGACGGGGGGATCCTGCAAATCCATCCTTTACCTTTTGCCCTATTTCTAGTTGAAAGAAACACTTTCCTGAGTAAGTATCTTTTGAGTAAAAACAACTAGTCCAGTATTATGTGATACATACACAGCAAAACAAAATAAAGGTGGGCAAACCAGACCAAAGCCAGCTCAACGTCCTTTTATATTCAAAACTTTATTAGTCAACAAACACAATCCAATATCACAATGACAACAAGCAACAAAGACCAAATTTTCAGTTCAGTATCCTTTTAAGTCTGTAGTTACCAAGCTCCTGATGTCATGGACATTTTTAAAGTCAAGAATTTGCAGAGATCGAATACAGAAAAATGTTTTTGAGATTATCCCATTGTGAGATGCACAGGGAAGATAGATGGTTGTGGAGCTTTTGCCTGTATGTTATGTGTTATTTTCCGTAAATCTATGAAAATACTGTTATTTCATCAATTGTTAGAAAATTAGTTATCTTCTCTCTAAGATGTCGGATGAGGGTCTTCGTTAATAAATGATTTTCTCTCTAACTACTTTCACTTTGATTATCGATTTTTATGTGAATCGAATTGAGCTTCTTTTGGGGAGATGACATAGTATATAAATCCAAGATTTAGATTAGATTTTATTTTTTTGTATTTTCTGTTTGAATAGGAGAATAGCAATACTGGGTCAGTTCAATGGTCCATCTAGCCCAGTTTCCTTTTCTAATAGTGCCCAATCCAGGTCACAAGTACCTGGCAGAAACCCAAATAGTAGCAACATTCTATGCTACCAATCCCAGGGTAAGCAGTGGCTTCTCCAGTGTCTATCTCAATATGGACTTATTCCTTCAGGAGCTTGTCCATACCTTTCTTAAACCCTGCTATGCTAACCGCTTTTTAGTCAGTAGAAGAAAGAAGGTGTTGATGCCCCTGTACAGGTCATTGGTGAGGCCCCACTTGGAGTATTGTGTTCAGTTTTGGAGACCGTATCTGGCGAAAGACGTAAGAAGACTTGAGGCGGTCCAGAGGAGGGCGACGAAAATGATAGGAGGCTTGCACCAGAAGACATATGAGGAGAGACTGGAAGCCCTGAATATGTATACCCTAGAGGAAAGGAGAGACAGGGGAGATATGATTCAGACGTTCAAATACTTAAAGGGTATTAACGTAGAACAAAATCTTTTCCAGAGAAAGGAAAATGGTAAAACCAGAGGACATAATTTGAGGTTGAGGGGTGGTAGATTCAGGGGCAATGTTAGGAAATTCTACTTTACGGAGAGGGTGGTGGATGCCTGGAATGCGCTCCCGGGAGAGGTGGTGGAGAGTAAAACTGTGACTGAGTTCAAAGAAGCGTGGGATGAACACAGAAGATTTAGAATCAGAAAATAATATTAAAGATTGAACTAGGCCAGTTACTGGGCAGACTTGTACGGTCTGTGTCTGTGTATGGCCGTTTGGAGGAGGATGGGCAGGGGAGGGCTTCAATGGCTGGGAGGGTGTAGATGGGCTGGAGTAAGTCTTAACAGAGATTTCGGCAGTTGGAACCCAAGCACAGTACCGGGTAAAGCTTTGGATTCTCGCCCAGAAATAGCTAAGAAGAAAAAAAAAAAAAAAAAAAAAATTTTTAAATTGAATCAGGTTGGGCAGACTGGATGGACCATTCGGGTCTTTATCTGCCGTCATCTACTATGTTACTATGTTACTATGTTACTCTGGCAATGAGTTCCAGAACTTAACTATTTGTTCAGTGAAAAAATAGGAATTAGACGGCATAGAAATTTTTAAAATAAATAAATTTCATTTGAACTTTTACTTGTTTTAAAGGTATTTTCATGTAACTTCAATAAGGGGTCTTTTTACTAAGGCGTGCTAAATGCTAAGACATACTAGCGTGCTTTGTAAAAGGACCCCTAAGTGTCTGCAAGTCTTTGCAATTTTTGAAAAATTGATTCACTTTTACCCTTCTACACCACTTAAGATATTGTAGATCTCAATCATATCTTCCCTCAGTAATTTGAACACGTAACTAGTTTTCAAATGTATTTTAATCCTTTCCTGGCTTCTACACATTGTTTGATTTGATAACTTGCCTTATTAGAAACATCAACACAGACCAAAACTAAAACAGACCAGAGATTCGATATAAAATATTAAGGCCCTCCTTTACAAAGCAGCAGTAGCATTATTAGCATGTCGGTATCTGCTTGGACGCTTATAGGAATTCTATGAGTATCGGAGTTGTTACCGTGGTGGCTGGCACAAAAAGCACTAGCGTAGCTTTGTAAAGGGAGTGGGGTAAATAAAAACAGGAGACAAATACAACTCCCCAGACCCGAAGAGTGGTGGGAAGAAAATCGTGCTTGAGATTAAGCCTAGTCATCAGTTTTGAACTATAAATAAGAAGATTCTAGCGGGAGTTCCAAAGACCAAGGGATAAGATAGCTAAATGTTTGGCAAAGTAACTACGGAGTCCTGGGTAAAATGCTTGACAAGCTGGGAGAAAAACTTTGAACTTGGGTCCTAAAGATTGTGGAGAACCAGAGGAGGAGAAACATAATCAGTTTTATGAGCATTATAGAGGAGCTTAAGGGCTATGGTTTATACAGATTGTAGCCATTTCCTGAAACCATCCAGGTTACTACTATAGTCTTAAGTGGTTCAAAATGAGTTCATGATTTGAGAATGATCTCTGTATGGAATATTAAAAACACTCGGGCAATCACAGCATATGGATTTCCATAAGGGTTAGTGCAAACAGCACAGCAGAAGATCTTTCCAAGAAGTCTCTTATAGAGCAAATTTTCCTTAAAAGCTCAAAACCCCCACTAAACCCAGAAACCATAGAAATCTACATTCCAAATAGAATCCATGTTTCCATTTTTGATATTCAGTGTCTTTTTCCCCCCTTTGCCTCTTATTACTGCCATATATACTTCTCCTTATTCAAACTTTGTCCCAGAGGCACAGAATAGCTTAAATATCTTTAATAAATCAGCCCTGTTAATGATTGGTTTCCAGAAAAGCTTGACCTAGTTCTGTTGTACATGAGCACAAGCCTCATTGAGACATGCATTGTGACTCGGAAGCACTCTCTATGGGGAGACTGCTGTTCATGCAAATAAGCTAAGCCTAGTGTGAATTTCTGAGAAGGGAAAGCTGAAAACCTGCATCATGAACCATTATTTAGATTCAGTATTAACCATATCCTGTTTGTATAACTAGCACCCGAACTACTTCTGATATTTACGTAGGCGAATCATCCACGCATAGCTGCATTTTAAAATGTCAAATTATAAGCACTTAAAATCATTTGTTCTATTGGTTAGAATGTTAACATTCCGCACCTACTAGAATACTATTACCCGCGTTTCCCTGAAAATAAGCCCTAGCATGACAAATAGTTAACCAACACCCATATCATCAACAAAGTAACTTAATAACTCATTGCACCACCTTTAGCAGTGATAATTGCAACCAAACACTTCTATAATATCAATCTTTCACATCGTTTTTGAAGAATCTTAGGGCTCCTTTTACTAAGCCACGTTAGGGCATTAACGCGTGGAATAGCGCACACTAAATTGCCGCGCGTGCCAGATGCTAACGCTAGCATTGAGCTGGCGTTAGTTCTAGCCACGTAGCACGAGTTTAGTGTGCGCTAAAAACGCTGACACAGCTTAGTAAAAGGAGCCCTTCGTAGAGGAGTGGCCTAGTGGTTAGAGCAGCTCCTTGTGAGTCTAGGCAAATTACACTTCATTGCCTCAAGTACAAAATAAGTACCTGCTTAAAATATATAAATCGCTTGGTGTCGAAAAAGTGGTATATGAAGTCCCATCCCCTGACCCTTTAATTCAGACAGATTAGCTCAATTCAGGTCCTGCCACAGCAGGGTGGCTAATCCAGAACTTTAATTTGGTTTCTCCTCAGCTATTCAGCTTTTGGATCATTGTCTTGCTACATAACCCAATTACACTTCAGCTCACAGACAGGTGACAACATTTTCCTTAATTTTCGGGTAGGTGCAGAATTCACAATTCCTTCCAGGTCCTAAATCAGCAAAGCATCCCCACACAGTCTTAGTACCACTATGTTTGTCTGGTTAACTTCAATGGAGCCAAAAAGCTCAGCACAGCAACTGCTCATCAAAAAGAAATTCTGCACTAAAAGAATTGGGGCCTAGGACAAACATCTACCGCCCCCCCCCCCCTAAAAAAAAGAAAAGTTTTAAAATAGGACCTACAGAAACTCCTTCCCATCCAGCCTCAGAACTGTCCCAATGAACTTCTAGCCTCATTCCTGCCAGAATTAAGAACATGGCCAATAGACTTTCCCACCAAAATTCAAATTTATAACCAATATACTTACCCATCTCAATTTTCTGCTGAAATCAGCCCAAACCCCAGCCCATCAGGTTTGAGGAGGGGCTTTAAACAACCTGGGCCAATCAGAGCCTTAGGCCCCTCCCCAGTGCTTCCCAGGATGCACCAGGGAAGGGAAGGCAGCCATTTTGAAGAGGAGGGTCTGCTGTCCGGAGGGAGTAGGCATCCCTCCGGCCAGCTATCATGAACAAGGTAAGGGGGCAGGGGGTCATTGGAGGCCTGGGGGTGTTGAGGGGAGGATGTGTGGTGGTGGGAGGGAGTAGGCATCTCTCCTGCTGCAGGGGAGTGTCAGCGGGCATTGCTTGGTGGCATGAGGGAGTGGGCATTTCTCCTGCTGGCAGATGTGTGTTGCTTGGTGTTGGGAGGGAATGGGCAGCTCTTCCACTGCTGGGGGGTGTCAGGGGCATTGCTTGGTGGCAGGAGGAAGTGGGCATCTCTCCTGCTGGCAGGGATGTGTTGCTTGGTGGTGGGAGGGAATGGGCAGCTCTTGCACTGCTGAGGGGTGTCAGGGGCATTGCTTGGTGGCAGGAGGGAATGGGCATCTCTCCTGCTGCCAGGGGTGTGTTGCTTGGTGGTAGGAGGGAATGGGCAGCTCTTCCACTGCTGGGGGGAGTAAGGGGCATTGCTTGGCAGTGGAAGGGAGTGGGCATCTCTCCCGCTGCCAGGAGGTGTCAGGGAGGGGCGTTGCTTGGCGGCGGGAGAGAGTGGGCATTTCTCCCATTGTTGGGGGGGTGTTGTTGAGGGCATTGCTTGGTGGAGAGAGGGAGTGGGTATCTCTCTCGCTGTTTGTGTGTTTGTGGGGGGGGGGAGGATGCTGCTTGACTTTGGCGATGGACGGGAGTGGGCATCCCTCCTGCTGATCTTCGATTTGGGTTTTGCTTTTTTTGAGTGCGTTTATTCTGCGCATGTGTCTATCGCTATCACCAGCGATGGGCACATGCAAATTTAGCCACTCTCCACCAACCTCATTTGCATGCACGTTTTTGGGAGAATGACTCGCCTTTTTGAAATTGCTACAATAACGACTGCAACAGCGACCTATCGGTTTTTACCACGAAGTTTTGAGAATCTAACCCTCAGTTTGGTGCCCAGTCTATAGTAACTTGTTTTAATGTACAACACTGCATACATCTAGCAGCATTATAGAAATGGTAAGTAGAAGTCGACTACTACTAGCCATTCAATCATGTCCGACCCTTGGATACTCTGTAGGCCAGTCCTCACCGTGTACTAGATTCAGAAGGGGACAGCAAAAGTGCTCAAACTGTTCAATTCAATTCTAGTTCCGTTAACTGGGGCTCAGGGACATGAAGTTATGTTTCTGGTTACACAAAAAGCCAGCGTTAGGCTGGAATTTAAACGTGTTTCAGGGACTCTCAGTGCTGCAACCACCAGCTCCTTCCAGCAAGACTTTCTGCAGGCCAGGAAAGGAGATGAGAATGAGCTTTTTATGCAATATTAAAAGCACTCAGGCTCACACAGCTTTTGGATTTGCATACTGGTTAGTGCAAACGGCACAGTCCTTTGAAGCGTGAGGGCTTGTGGAACATATAGTGGTAGGGCTTTTGCTTTTCAGCTGTTCTGCATAGCTGCCCATTTGATTGTGTGAGATAGCACACAAAGCACACAAAATGCAGTTTATGGTCCATCTTATGCTTTCATCTTTCTTCCTGTTTTTAGTCTTATTTTGCAAAAGGCAGTTACTTAAAAATATATATATACACGAGGGACTAGGCAGACCTCCCTCCCGATATAACTGAAGTGAGAGTTACATATATGTATTATTCCATCTGTGTGAGATGCTGTTGTATTGCAGAGAGTGGGAGGTGGTATGTTCGTTGAAGCTTGGGGTTCTGAAGAGAGATTTTCTGATAGCTCTGTGAAAGCCCAGCTTGTGCTTTTCAAACTGGAGATGAGTGGGCTGGCCTGGTGAAGGTTATTGTGGTGGCAGCTTCACAACCTCTGCATGGGGAGGGATTTCAAGTAAAGTCAACACTGAGGCGGGGGGAGGGGAGAATTTTTTACAAGCATCTTAGTATATATATATATATATATATATATATATATATATATATACTAAGATGCATCAAATTTTATAAATGGTGCCTAAAATTAGACGCATCAGTTACATAGAAACATGCATAACATGATTAGCTAATTGGAGGTAAATTGGCATGCAACTAGAGAAGAGTACCAGTAACTGGTGTTGTTAACAAGCACTTGCTTGTGGAATTGGCTTAGACCTCTGTTCTGTAAACTGAGCTCCTAACTTCTCTTGCATGTAATTGCAAAGGGGTGGCAAGGATAAACATAAGAGGGGAATGGACTCATCAGGGGTGTTCCAGCTTTCATGACGTGTGTTGTATATGATACATACATTTTTAGGAGCAGCTATGTCTGGAAGAAAGTTGCAAATGGATCTTCCCTATCCTGGATCTGATTGGTGAAACTGTAGCACATGAGGACCAATCATATCATGTGCAGAAAGGAAGTAACCAGAGCGTATCACTTGAGACTACTCCAAATGCCCTGCTCCCCTGGGAACAGATCATTTGAAGGTATGCAGTGGTTCATATTTTGCATTGGAGGAAATATAGATCTCATTTGTTGCGAGGCCTCCTTTTGAAATACTGCTTGGTGCTTGCTAGATGCAATTTTCTCTTTCAGAATTGGGGGTATTAGTTCCTCTTATTCTTGAGCAAAGTAACATGGTTATGTTGGTCCACTTTAAAGGTAACAAATAGAAATAAAAGAGAGGAAGATGAAGGTCTTGCTTCTATTTATTGGACTAATTTTACGTGCATTTTTTTACGAGCTTCTGAAGGCACGAATCCTTAGAGTCTAGCATGCTGCAGATTACGCCAGTGTATATTGCAGAGCCCCATAGTTAACCCACATGGGAAAAACATTCAATATACAGGGATCCTACTCGTGCTCTTCCTTGAATGTCGCATATATTCATAGCAGAAAGGCCCAGATTCTTTATATGGTGCCGATATTGGCAGCTGCCTAAAAAGCAGCCGCAGATCACATGTCATTCATGTGATGGCGCCCTATAGAGAATTGCGCCTCTGTGAAAGATAGGTGCCAGAAATGTAGGCCAGAGTTTGCCATGAATTACGCCTATGTAGGTGCTTTAGGCCGCCTAACATCACTTCCGCCTTGAAACTCAGTTAAAAACATCGAATTTGGCTTATTGGAGGAGACCAGCATCTAAAGCGACTATATCCACATGCGCTTTAACGTTGAGAAATGCAAGGTCATGCATATAGGAAATAAGAACCCGTTGTTCAACTACAAAATGGCGGGGGCACTGCTGGGAGACAGCGGACTTGAGAGAGACTTGGGTGTGCTAGTGGATGCATCAATGAAACCATCCGCACAGTGTGCAGCAGCAGCGAAAAAAGCCAACAGGATGCTGGGCATCATAAAGAAGGGTATCACAACCAGGACGCGGGAAGTCATCATGCCACTATATCGGGCGATGGTGCACCCGCATCTGGAATACTGCGTTCAGTATTGGTCGCCGCACCTCAAGAAGGACATGGCTGTACTTGAGAGAGTCCAAAGGAGAGCAACGAAGCTGGTAAGAGGGCTGGAAAACTGCCCATACGCCGAGAGGCTGGATAAGCTGGGTCTCTTCTCTCTGGAAAAGAGGAGGCTCAGGGGAGATATGATAGAGACCTTCAAAATCCTGAGAGGCATAGAGAGGGTGGATAGGGACAGGTTCTTCAGACTGAGAGGGACAACGGGTACGAGGGGGCACTCAGAGAAACTGAAGGGGGATAGGTTCAAGACAAATGCAAGGAAGTTTTTCTTCACCCAAAGGGTCGTGGACACATGGAATGCGCTCCCAGAGGAAGTGATCAGGCAGAATACAGTACAGGGATTCAAACAGGGATTGGACGGATTCCTGAGGGACAAAGGGATCATAGGGTACTGAAAGGGGTGCAGGGACAAAGGGTCAAAAATTGGATGGGAAGATAGGTCTTCGATGAGAAACCAAGGGGTGATTCAGACAGGTCATGACCTGTTGGGCCGCCGCGGGAGCGGACTGCTGGGCGTGATGGACCTATGGTCTGACCCAGCAGAGGCACTACTTATGTTCTTATGTTCTTATATTAGAATGGCCATATCTTCTGCCTATATTGGAAGCGGAAAGCAGTCTCCGGTGGCGCTGAAGGCCTACTCCCCTCGCAGCGTTGCATCATCCTGGGCAGAGTCTAGAGCAATGTCACTTGCAGAGATTTTCAGGGCGGCCACTTGGTCTAACCTCCATATGTTTACTAAGTTTTACAGGGTGGATGTTGCAGCTGGGCTGGACACCACCTATGGGTCCTCCTTGCTGGCAGCAGGCTCATCTGTCCCATCCTAGGAACCTGAGACTGCTCTGATACATCCCGCTGGTCAAGACTACCAATCCTATTGCATAAGAAGGAAAGATTAGGTTCTTACCTTGCTAATATTCTTTCATGTAAACAGGAATGGTAGTCTTGACGCCTGCCCTGTCAGATGTATACTAGCCTACTTTCTGTTTCAGACATGCCTGCTTAGTCTGCTGTCTTGTTTCTATCTTCTGCCCGGTAGGGTCAGGAATAAAGAGGAATTCACTCATAAGAGGCTCGTTTTAAATATTGTACTAAGCAACAGAACCATTGATGCAGATGGCAGACAGGTATGTGACCCCTTTTATTTCCATATTGTGTGTTTCGGTTAGTAATATTTTAAAGCGTTGTTGTTTAATGTTTGTATTTAGAGCATGACAGACTTATGTGAATTTGGGGAGTTTCTCCGCATCCCTCTTTTATGTTTGCGCTCTAGGACTCACTAGAAGCACTTTGGTACCGACTGAGGGGGTGGAGCTTATCCCAGAGTGATGGGAGGAGGAGCATGAAAACAAAATAGTGGGCTCTATACAGCCCTCGTGGCTAAAGAGGGTTTACCTACTGGTCAAGGCTACCATTCCTGTTTACAAGAAAGAATTTTAGCAAATTTGTGTGTATAAATTCTACTTGGTTCCAACTAGCGCTGATTGGCTTATTAAACAATTAAGTTGCATGCCCAATTCAGCAGTCCACAGAGATTTGCATATGCAACTTTGCAAACTGATGCCAGTTAACTCCAATTCCTGATTGACACCTCATTAACTAATTTGCATGTATATCTTTCCTGGGTGGCCAACCTAGATCGAATCCGGGGGGGTATGAGATTGGTCTGAGTAGGCGCATGTCCCTCATATCTCTCTAAATAATTTCTGTGTTTAGTAACATAATTGCACCAGATTTTTGGGGATATGTTGAGATGTGCAAAGGAATCCTAATAAATTTGGCTGCAGGTATGTCCCAGAAAGTAGGCTCCTGCTAGTTTTGCACAGGGCTTCTGATTTTGTATTTGTGGTATCTTCTTTTTTTTACAGTCCTTTTGGGGTTGATATCTAAAGCAGTTTAACTGGCCAGGAGAGGCTTGTGAAGGGCTTTCCACTGATATTCAGCAAGATTTATTTATTTGGTTTTATATCCTGTCCTCCCTGAAGAGCTCAGAACGGGTGACAAGTTTACATATGCTAAAGTGTATTTATACAAAGTAATGGCAAACATGGCATGGCATAACATTGTCTGTCAAAGATGGCAAAGAACATAATTAACAAAGCATGTTAAAACATAACATGACAAAACATGGTATGGTGCGATATGGCATGGTGAGCATAGTATGGCAAAACATAGCATGGATTTAATTGGTTAGTTTGATAAATATCAGCACTAAACCTTACATTGCAAAGTCTATTTGGTATGTGGTCCAGGGGTGGAGTTTTGCTCTTAGGCCAGGTTAAAGACCACCCCAAAAAATAAAGAGGCATGAAGACTCTATGACCATGTTGACATCCTTAAAGTCTTCAAAATCTCAATTTTTCAAGTGCTTTTCTAATCCTAAGCGCTCCTCTTATTATGCAAGATGCAGCTATGTCCCACCATCTATGTCTTCCAGAACTTCTCCACAGAGATGCCAGACACAGCAGAGACCTCAGAAATTTCAGCCCCAAACTCAACAAAGATCTCAGCAGTACTTTTGACTTTCTTCAAGAGAGCTTAGCTAGCTTATCACCACTTCCTCGGATTTTCCCTAAAGGCAGTTGCCTAGCTCACTTTTACCATCAATGGGGAGAGTGTGGCGCAGTGGTTAAAAGCTATAGGCTCAGCACCCTGAGGTTGTGGGTTCAAACCCATGCTGCTCCTTGTGACCCCAGGCAAGTCACATAATCCACTCATTGCCCCAGGTACATTAGATAGAGTGTGAGCCCACCAAGTTCCTGAATAAAATTCATGTAAGCAGAAAACCAAAGAAGGGAGAACTGCGGAATTGATGTTCGTGATGCCAGATTTTATTGAATCACACAGCAGTTTTGTAGTGCTCTCTATTGTACTCTTTATCCAGAGTTAAAAGAAAGAACGGACCCAACATGGGCTGTGCTTCAGCTCTCTAGTCTTCCTCAAGGGTCCTAAGGATAATAGAGCAAAATGCGCATGAAAGCCAAGCATCAAATCTCTGCCAAATGCTTTCATGCGTATTTTGCTCTGCCCAGCATTGAAGAATCAGCGGCAATGGCCAAAAAAATGCTGACCGCCACCAGTAGAATATCTGCAGCGTCAGATATACTGCAGTGTTCATGAAACAAAAGTTGTGAGTAATAGTCAGACTGTTACAAAGAAGGTTTAGTAATAGGCCCAAAATGAAGTGACATTTATAGCAGTTTTTACAGATAAGAGTTTCTTGACACACCCGCTCTGCCAGTGGAAAATACTGTAAGTGGAACATTTCTTCAACTTTTTATATTTCTGATCTACCCTGCAGACATGCATGAACTGATAAGTGTTCTAATGCAGTTGGGAAAGCGTAGGGGGTCAACGTTCACCATATTTCCCTTCCATGCTCTGAGCTTCGTACTGTACATTTTATAACAATCTTGTATTTAGGTCATCTATTGCTCTCCAGGCAGGTGATATCTTCTATCAGCCCATTAAAAATAGAGTTCTACTGAGTCTGTCTTGTACTCTTGAAGGATGAGTGGTTGGGTCATCCAGGCTTGAATCTGAACCAATGAATTGTAAGACTATACTAGACAAACTAGGGATAACATCATACATCTACGCAGACGACATCGCCATACTTCTTCCCTTTGGCCAACCCACTCCCGTCACAACAGAAAAAAATGCATAAAACAATAGAAACAGTCGATAAATGGATGACAAACCACAGCTAAAGCTGAACACAGAGAAAACAAAATTCCTACTGCTTGAAAAAGAAAAAACTCCATCCATCATTAAATAAAGACAAAATCCATCATATATCACATTCAACCTGCCCTAAAACTTCTCGGGGTGATGCTAGACAGATGCTGCACCATGCAACTCCAAATCAACAAGACAACTCAGAAATCCTTCACAGTCATGCAGAAACTTCGACAAATACGAAATTCTTCGACACAGAGCAATTCCGACTCCTGGTACAGACCCTAGTTCTCGGACTACTGTAATGTCCTTTACCTACCCTGCCCCACAAGCATGATAAAACAATTACAGACTGTACAAAACATGGCCCTTAGACTGATCTACTCTCTAAGCATACCTAGACACGCACTGGCTTCCAATGCAAGCATGAATATTACTCAAATTCTACTGTCTATTATACAAAGCCCTGAATGGCACTGCCCCCACCTAACTGAACGATCACCTTATCTAGAACAGCTCAACCAGACCAAGGAGAACACAGACTCCATAGTCTGTTATTAAGACATCAGGGAAGCCTCTGCTTGCCCTGGATCGGTAGCATGGAATATTGCTACTCCTTGGGATTTGGCCAGATACTAGTGACTTGGATTGGCCACCATGAGAACGGGCTATTGGGATTGATGGACCTTTGGTCTGACCCAGTAAGGCTCTTCTTATGTTCTTATTCACCCTCCAATCAAAGGCATGCAGCTCAAGAGGTTATATAACTGATTACTAGCGACTCAGGCAGCAAAACTAGACCCGTACACTATTAACGTCGCCTGACTACAAAACCCTCCAAATGGAATTATAGACCTTGCTGTTCAAGAACTTTATAAAGACAAGTTAATGCCGTGCCAACTCTGTGGTTAACCATTACCATTATTACATTACATTACATTACATTAGGGATTTCTATTCCGCCATTACCTTGCGGTTCAAGGCGGATTACAAAAGGTTAGTTTAAAAAAAAAACAGAGTTACAATGATTAGCTAGAGAGGTAAGTTGTAGATCTTATAAACATTTAGCAGGTTGTTGAGGGTGAGGTGGTTTGTAAAAGAGTTAATAGGTGGTCATAGTGGGAGTTCTTTTGTTATTATTAGTGCAGTAGTGGGTAGATCAAGTGTCAGTTTTAGAGTTACTAAGCGGTCGTGATGTTATTGTTGCTTCAGGAATTTCTTGAAAAGTGTGGTTTTTATTTCTTTTCTGAACGTCCTATAGTCTGGGGTGGTCATCAAGAGGTTGGAGATCTGGTTGTGTGTATATATGAAAAATGAATGAAAAAAATGGTGTTATAATTAGTATTATTATGGAGGCGGGGTCTGGGGCGGAATTTGGGCAGGGTCTGGCCTGCGACAGCCTGTGTTTTGGATTTTGGCTCCTTAATGTGATTGAGTATGACACCCCTGCTTTAGGCTATCAATGCATTTCTTTAGCTGTAGGGGTGGGCAAGCAATTTTCAAATATATAAAGTCAAAATTGAGGAGGGGGTCACTACAGAGAAGCAACTTCTATGGCATGTCAACAGCAGCGGGCTTACCTCATTGCCGCTGCACGAAGATTCAATGCAGAGTCCAGGGAGGAGGTAGGTGGGGGAGTCGGGAGGTGGAGAGAGGTCATGTGGATTCTGCTGGGGGGGGGGTTTGGAAAGAGAGAGACACAGAAAGAGAAGCATCTGTGGGGGTTGGAAGGAAAGGGAGAGAGAGAGACAAAGAAGCATCTGTAGGGGGTGGGAATTGGAAGGAGAGAGAAAGAGAAGCACCCATGGCTAGGGGGTAAGGAGATATGCTACCACGGGGAGGTTTTTGGGAATAGAGGGTGAAGAGGGAGAGAGAGGCGCTGATGGTGGGATCGGGGAGGGGTAGATTGATAAATATGGTGGATTTGGGGAGGGGGAGAGAGATGCAGTATTATGGGAAGGGGGCAAGGGAGAGAAGAGAGTGAAATTAGTCCTGGGATGGGGTATAAGAGAGAGGGTAAAGAAGGAAGAGAAGCTGGATGGGGTGGAATATGGGGATAGGATAGAAAAATGGCCTAGGAGAGATGGAGCTGGGACTGATACTACTATTAATCATTTCTATAGCGCTACTAGACATACACAGCACTGTACACATTCTATGCAGGTAAAAGGGAACAGAGCATGGGAAGGGGGAACTAAGGAAATGAGGGAAAGGTGGGGGTGGGGCCAGAGTTGAGAATAGGAGGGACCAGGGGCAAGTGTCCTCTTTTTTCTCTTCACAAATATGGTAACCCTATCACCGTTTATTGCTTTCTGAAGTTTTACTTTTGCCGCATTCCATATATTGCGTGTGAAGACATGTTTCAACCCCCTCTTTTTGTGGGGTCTGTCTATCTGTATACAAAACCTATGCAGAGAAGATTAGGAGGCACAGTGAGGAGCAGCTGAATGTGCCATGGTTGGAATGGATCCTAGGTGGTATGAGTGGGTATGGGTTAGATTCCATTGTGGATGGGCTCAATTTCTGTCCCTGTATAGCTAGAATTGTAGAGGGGAAGAGAGAAGGGGAGTGAGTGGTTACCTTGAGTGTGAAAGGAAGAAAGGAAAATGCACCTTTGTGTCACACCCAACGTATGCATTTTTCAACGTGTGCATCAGTGGGGAAAAATGCTGAGTACACTTGCTTTGAAGCCTGTGTATTGAGAGTCCGCAGGTGTTTACAAGTGAACAGCTATTGTTAATTTCCAAGCCCACCTCTCTGTCCTGAGTGCAGACTAGTAGGAGGAAGAAAGGACCACGAAGGAGGCTCAACCACTGCTTGTTTACTGCGAGAAGTTATTAGTCAGCACTGCAGATGGAAGATGAAATAGTTCACCGTAACCACAGCTCCTGTATCCTCAGAGTACAGGGGTTTCAAGCGTGCAGATATTTGCGCTTCGGATTAAGTGTTGTATTGATTTACTGTAACCTTTCAGTGTTTGCTGGTCAGGAAAAAATAGCAAAGCCCAAAACAAAAACGGAAAAAGCTTTTCTGTTCTTCCAGGAAATGCAACACAGCTAGCTATACAAAACAGAGGTGATGAAACACCAAACTTTATTGAAGAAATAACCTGAAAATAACATGTCTGTTTAGCAGTGGTCCATGATTCCATCTACACTATCCAAACTCCTCAGAGATCTCCCCAGACTAGGGTTACCAGATGCGGCAGTTTTTTTTTTTAACAATGGGGGAGTCTGTCTGGGTTTAGCCGGCTCTCCCGACTCCCCCACCTATCTCCTCCCTGGGCCCAGGCGAGCCTGTTGCCGCTGACCTGTCCCAGAATCTGCCTCTATGCAGGTCCCGTCTACACAGGAAGTCGCTGCAGAGAGGTGACTTCCAGGGCAGGATGGCGGCAGCAGGCTCATCTTGTTGCTGCTGTTAAATTAGAGTGGCCAGGCCCAAGGAGGAGGTAGGCAGGCAGGGGAGTCGGGAGCTAGATAGGTCGTGAGGGGGGGAAGCAGCATCGGGGGAAAGAGTGGGCTGGAGAAACAGAAGAGATGGAGGGCTGAAGAAACAGCATGGGGAAAGGAGGGCTGGAGAAGCATTATGGAAAGGAGAGAATGCTGGAGAAAAGAGCATGGAGTAGGGTAGTGTTGGATGGAAGGGGAGAGACAGAAATAGGAGGGGAGGTTGGAAGGAGAGAGAGGGGGGCTCCCACAGGGGGAGAAGAGTTGGAAGAAGAGACCGAGAAAGAAAGAAGCACCCACCGGAGAGGGGGGTTGGAAGGAGAGAGAGAATCACCCATGAGGGAGGAGGGTTGGAGGAAGGGAGGGAGAGAGAGAAGCACTAAAAGGGTACAGAGGATTAAAAAGTGGAGGGGGGGGGCACACCAAGGAAATGGGTGGATTTTGGGTGGGATCATTTGTCCCCTTTTTTTGTCTTCACAAATATAGTAACCCTATCCTAGACCCTCCAGCCAACTGATATAGTTCACAGTGTAATAACGCATTTAAGAGGGTAATTGTATTATAAGGGACATGAGTGTGTAGAACAGTGAGTTACCTGATCAGGTGGCTTCTAGAACAATGCACAGTCTGATAGGTAAACCAAGATCATTGATCAGCAGGATGACCCAGCGCAAGGAGTGATGATCCAAGAGTCGAATCATGGCCTCATTGGATCTTTGTTCATTAAATAAATCTTATTTGTGCACTTTACTGATATCACCTTGTGCTCTTTCTATCATCAATTATTTACCCTGGACTCTTTGGCCCTCTTCTATTAAACTGCGCTAGCAGTTTTTAGCGCGGTGAGCCACTCTGCTCCCGACGCTCATAGAGTTCCTATGAGTGTCGGGAGCAGCGCGGGCCATTCAACGTGGCTCACCGCGTTGAAAACTGCTAGCACAGTTTAATAGAAGAGAAGGTTTGTGTTGGGTCTTTCTGTTGATGGAAGGAGGAGCATTGGCATGGTAGTGGTATTTTATAACAGAAAATTTGAAAAATGCATAAAGACAGCATACATATATTTATTTTAAAAATTTTTGAATCGCTTAAATCTAAGCAATGTACAAAACATTTACATCCACAATTTCAAGCACAAACAAACGTAAAATGCAGTAAACAAATAAGTTTTCCCCACAATTTTCCTTAATACAGAATTCTTTAAATCTAAAACAAATAATAGCCACAGAGTTAGAGAAAGGCGTCCACAAATAATTGTGTTTTTAACAAGTTCTTAAAAGACATTCGATCTTTGCGTAATCTCATTATACCTGGAATTGAATTCCAAAGATTCTTACCGGCAAGTGAGAAAATAGATTTTCTAGCCCCAGCAGCCAGGGATAACCTCCCTCCTGAGCTACTCTGCAACCGGCCCTCTTGGCCAAACTTCAAGGGCGGGTGGGCGGGAAAAGCCTCCTTAGAGGACCCAGGAAGACGCCGGGTCCTCCGAGGTCCAGCTTTATCACTTTGCCCTGCTCCGTCGCCCTGCTCCTCTAGAACCCTTTTAGAGCCCCACGTTGGGAAAAATTCACCAGCCAATCACAACCCCCCCTCAATGCTCGCTCGATTGGGGACAATGCGGGCCCGCCAGCCCCGCGTTATCTTTGCCCATTGAGACAAGCTCTCTGGTTCACCTATAATAACAAAAATATGGCCACTTTTCTGCATAAACTGCGCCTGGCATTTTGAAATCATATTTCCGGGGTTTTGCAGCCCAAAATCTGGTAACCCTATCTCTACCACTACGCCAAGGGGTTAAGAATTGCATAACTGTTGTATTACTTTTCTATTGTTTTTTTTGGATTTGCATAGTGCTTTTAGTCAAATTGCCCTGAGGCATCTCCAGAGGGGCCTATAGCTCAGGGCAGGTCAGTAATTTCAGTGGCTTTTCATTAGCTAAAGCACAAATTCAGCTCCTGAAGAGGTAGAATCCCTTCTTAGCTCTGGAGGTGCCTTTTACTAAGCTGCACTAATAATAATAATTTATTCTTATATACCACCAGACCAGAAATGGTTCTAGGCGGTTCACAACAAATAGAGCTGAGCATGCAGCAAAAAATGCAATTCATAATAGAAATACATCAAATTGTAAAATATAAAAAATACATAATTATTTTAAAAGCAAAGAGTGCATTAGGATATAAACTTATCAAATAGTTGTGTCTTTAATAATTTTCTAAAATAGAAATAAGAAGAAGCTCATAGCATGGTTTTTCCAAACCAAACATTCAATTTTTAGCAGTCTGAAAAGAGAGGGTTCTCTCAAGAAACCTCTTATAACGACATAATTTAATGGAAGGGTATGTAAACAAATGAACTCTATGTGTAGGCTTATTAGAATGGTTCAAAGAAAAATGAGGAACAAGGTACCCTGGTGACATGCTGAAAATGGATTTGTAACAAATGCATGTCAATTTAAACAAGACTCTGGCCTCAATTGGCAACCAGTGAAGTTTCTGATAATAGGGAGTAATGTGCTCCCATTTTTATAGGCCAAAAATCAGTCGAACTGCAGTGTTTTGAACCACTCTCAATTTTTTAAGGATTTTCTTGTAGGTGCCCAGATAGATGATATTGCAATAGTCAAGAGTGCTTAAAACAGAAGACTGCACTAACAAACGAAATGAAGCTTCATCAAAATATTTCTTAATGGTGCGAAATTTCCAAAGCACCGAGAAACATTTCTTAAGTAATAAATTAGTATTTTTATAGACTGTTCTATAGTATAGTCAAGTCCATTCAAATGTAGCTTTGTTTCTTTGATCTTATCATTAGGAGTTGCAAGAAAAAATTTAGTTTTTTCAGAATTTAATTTCAATTTAAAGGCAATCATTCAGAGTTCAATCTGGCACAGAATGGTTGCTAAAAAATTTTTAAGCTCGACTGACAAGCAAGTTAGCGGGATGACTATAGTAATGTCATCCGCGTAAACATAAAACCTAAGATTTAAGCGAACCTTGCGGAACCCCACAAAAATTTTCCCAACGATAAGAAAGGCTATCGTCCTTGAATATCTGATACGATCTTTTACCCAGGAGTCCTCGAAACCGGTTTAAGACATTTCCTGAAATACCAATAGATTCCAAACAGTCAATAAGAATAGTATGGTCCACCAGGTCAAAAGTGCTACTCAGATCTAACTGCAAAATCAAAGCACTTGTACCTTGACTAAATAATGTATGAAGATAATCTAACAAAGAGGTCATGACTGTTTCGGTACCGAAACCCAGACTGATTATCCTGTAATATATTAAACTTATCCAAATATGTAATTAGTTCTTCGTTAACCAGACCCTCCAACAATTTAGTAAACAAAGGAATACTAGCAATGGGTCTATAGTTAGAAGATTCTTTAGGATTTTTTATAATCGGTGTGATCAAAATCTGACCCAATTCCTCTGGAAACGTCCCATTGGATAATAAAAAATCAACCCAATTAAACAGTTTAGCCTTGAAAGTAACAGGGGCAACTTTCATAATATTCAGGGAACAGATATCAAGCCTACAATACGAATTGACATACTTAGTATAAAATTTACAAAAGGTTTGCCAATTGAAAGCTGTAAAATTGTTCCAATACATGTCAGCTCTAGGGTCCTCTAAACACTGAATGACAGGGAAACTCAAATAATTGTTAATGGGAGCTGCTAGAGAAGTCCTCAATTTTTGTATTTTAGTATTGAAAAAATCTGCCAGAACATCTGCAGAAAGAGTGGATTCTTCAGTAGAACCAGTAAACACCTTTATATTATAGAGGTCGTTAACCAGTTTAAAAAGACTTTTGAGCATAAAAATTTTTACATTTCTCTTTAATCAAAGTTTTATATTCTTTTAATTTTTTCTTCCAACCCAATCTATGTTCCAAGGTTCCCGATTTTAACCACTGTCGTTCCAATTTTCTAATGAGCCCCTAACAGCTTAAAAGAGCCCACCATAGATGCCTCTGTCCTGTTGTAATTGCCAAATAGCACACACTAATCTGGGCACTAAAAAAATGTTTAGTCTTTTTTTTTTTTTTTTGGAGGAAGCATGTCAGGGAGTGGAGAGTGATTTACCACATGAGTCCTTACCACCTACAAAATAGGTTTCAGTAAGTGCTCACACAATTAATTTTTTAACTAATGACAACATTAATGCCTGACCATTAATACAAAAATAAAAGAGAAAAAACCAGCCGTTTGACTGCTGTGGGAAAAGCGCATTCAAGCGCACACTAAGGCCAGTTTTTTGCCACAGCTTAATAAAAGGGCCCCCAAAAAAGTGTTGATCAGTCTTGTGTGAGTGTCTCACTCTTCACCATTGTATGAAAACAGAGGCAGAAGCCAAATTAGGAGTAATGAATCTGTCAGCCATTGCAGTGCTCTTGCCTACTACAGTCAGGTAGATACCATTCTGAGACTCTATGTAGCTTGTATATTCTTAGATTCACTAAAACATGGCCTGGACTTGTAGCGTGGAATGTTGCACTCTTTGGGGTTTCAGATTCTTGTTATTATTCTTTGAGATTCTGCTCGGAATCTTGATTCTCTTTGAGATTCTGGAATGTTGCTACTCTTTGGGGATTCCGCATGGAATGTTGCACTCCTTGGCGTTCCGGATTCTTGTTATTATTCTTTGAGATTCTGCTCGGAATCTTGATACTCTTTGGGGTTCCAGATTCTTGTTATTATTCTTTGAGATTCTGCTCGGAATCTTGATTCTCTTTGAGATTCTGGAATGTTGCTACTCTTTGGGGATTCCGCATGGAATGTTGCACTCCTTGGCGTTCCGGATTCTTGTTATTATTCTTTGAGATTCTGCTCGGATTCTTGATACTCTTAGGGGTTCCAGATTCTTGTTATTATTCTTTGAGATTCTGCTCGGAATCTTGATTCTCTTTGAGATTCTGGAATGTTGCTACTCTTTGGGGATTCTGCATGGAATGTTGCACTCCTTGGCATTCCGGATTCTTGTTATTATTCTTTGAGATTCTGCTCGGAATCTTGATATTCTTTGTGGTTCCAGATTCTTGTTATTATTCTTTGAGATTCTGCTCGGAATCTTGATACTCTTTAAGATTCTGGAATGTTGCACTCTTTGGGGTTCCAGTTCTGGATTCTTGTTATTATTCTTTGAGATTCTGCTTGGAATCTTGATACTCTTTGAGATTCTGGAATGTTGCACTCTTTGGGGTTTTGTCAGGTACTTGTGACCTGGATTGACCACCATGAGGACGTGCTACTGAGCTAGATGGACCATTGGTCTGACCAGTAAGGCTAGTCTTATGTTCTTATCCTTGTAACCCGTTCTGGGCTCCTGGGGAGGACGGGCTATAAAACTAACTAAATAAATCGTATGTAGGAGTTTAACCCTTTTGCTAACAGAACCAAATGGTAGGGCTTGGTGAAAAAACATATAGGAGAGTTGAATTTCCCTTAAAGATCTCCTTGATGTTTTTCTTCATTCCAGAGGTGCACCAAAAAATCAGTCTATAACTCGCGTTGTAGTTGGTGAGTTTCTTGACTTTGTGGTCCAGTGGAAGCCTTGACTAATGACTACTTTAATTTCCTGCCTGGTGTTTTATTGCACAGGCTGCCATAGTTCAGATCAGTCATGGATTTTACTGCTCAGCGAATAAGCTCCTCCCTCTGTGGGAATCTCTCATTCACAGCTTATTTCCTTTCTCAAGTCTGTCTTTGCAGGTGTTTTGTTCCGCTGAGAGCCAAGTAGTTTGGTCGAGCTGCAAACAGTTGCTCTCTGCTGGGATTCGAATAAGCTCAGGTATTGCTTATTGCCTTGAATTCAGTTTTTTTGCTCAAGATACAGTAATAATGATAAGAGGTGAGACTATAATAAGACAAACAGCAGTTGGCCATTAGGCATAAATAAAAAGGAAACATTTTTTAAGAACATTGGCTATTAAAAAAAGACATGCATTCATTTTCAGAACATTACAAACCTTGTCTTCCCCCTCCCTCCTAGCAAACCCAGAGTCCAATGTAATATAAATTAGTCACTAGTAAAGAACACATTTCAAACTCAGATGATGCAGATAAAAACAAGGAACTACAATAAACATAGAAGCATTTTTATTTGTCAGTGTGAATACAGAATGAATACAGTAAATAAATACAGCCCTTAAAACTAAAAGAAACAGACTCTATCTGCTAAAAGTGACCAGGAGTAGCCAGTCTTAATTCCACTGACTCTGCTCCCTCCTTCTTAAGTCATCTTCTCATTTCCCAGAATTTATCACCTTCGGGAACTTTTAGCTGCAGCAGAAGCATCGCTTCAGAATATCCAGAGGAGAGACGTTGGAACAATAACAGCAAATAACCGTATGAGAAGTGAGAATGAGTCCGCTGTGGCTTGAACGTCACATTTCAAGCAACATCTCATCTGGGAAAATGCTGGGGGTGGAGAGGGGACGTAGAGCATTTCCTTCTGAAAGTGGAGGCGGTGAGAAGGCAGCGTCGTCTGTGAATGGCTAAAATTGAGGCGAACAGTGGAGATGTGTAGAGTCTATCAGCGATAACACGCGGCACTAGCGTGCTCTATGCAGGAACAGTCAGTGGGCGCACAGCACGGACGAGGGTGCCAACTGATGGGAGAGCTGCTACCAAAGGGGCACATAGCCCTGGGCGGTTCCACACGGTGCTCTCTGAATGCAATGAAGTGCCTGAAGCTTATCACTAGCGTCTGTGCCATGATGCTCTGCCAGCTGCCTCTGCCTCTGCTAACTCAATCCGGTATGTACATGGGGGGAGGGGGGGAGAGGGGTTTTGATTGTAGACAAGAACAGTGCTGCTGTGCCCACAGAAAAGGTGTGCTTACAACCTTTTTCTTAAAAATAGCATGAAAATGAACCCCCCCCCCAAAAAAAAAACCAGGCAACTCAGGAAGATAAAAAGTGATGTGAGAAAGTCAGACACCTCAATTTGAAGACTACGCAAGGCAATAGTTTTGTAAAAGAAATTGAAATTTTATTCTATTTGTGATAATTCGGGTTGAGTTTAAATTTGTGATCAAGTTTCAAGTTCAAGTTTATGTAGTTTTTGATTACCTCGCATAGTCCAAATCCAATGCGATTTACATAAACTCAAAAATTATATAAAATGTTAAAAACTAATAGACATAACATTCATTACTAATACAATAGTAGATGTAAGGAGGGAAGGGTTGACAACAATTGGCATAAATACAATTCTAAAAAAAAATAAAAACTAAAATAAAAATAAAACCAGGGGAGGGTTAAGTCAAAAAAGGTTTGGGAACAAATGTCCGCTTTATTCTATTAGATCATCTTCTTGAAAATAATGATCAGATCATTTATTTATTTTAAAAGTTTCTATACCGTCTAATTCCTAAGCGGTTTACATAATAGCTCTAACAGCGGGATCTGGATAGTCTCTGTTGCTACCCATCAACTTCCTTTTACCCATAACCCACCCCTAAATGAAACCAGCACACTTCATTATGGAATATATAGCCGCAGCTCTTTATTAAATCCACCATAACAATAAATTAACATGAATAACTTAACCTCATAAACATATTGACCCTCTATTGACAAACCACATCAGCAAGCTCCTCCCGAGCTACCCCTATGTAACCATTAACCTTTGCCCCCGACCCCGCCACAAACAGCAAGCGTCCGAGGGGTGGCATGACCTCATGCCCCTTTAACCCGGGTCACCTGACCCCAAGGCACAGCTCCCAGCCGGCCCCCCGCTCATCGCCTGATGAGCCCCAGCACCCAGTAGCTCGGGAGATCCGCCTACCCGAGCTACCAAGGCCACCACCGCGGGAGGGTGGGAGGGAGAAAAAGAACTGAAAGAACTGAGTCCTCCAGGGTCCCGGTCTACTCATTCCCTCTGCCCGCCCCTCCAACTCAACTTCACCCTATCCTAGCCCTGCCTTTAGGCGGTAACCCCTCCCCTATTCCTTCTACTAAGTTTCCCTAACTAACGGTCCTCTCTTTCCCCCCCCCCCACCTTGCCTCTCTGGCAACACGAGGCCTCCCAGCCCCGTGTTACCATATGCCCTTCAAGACAAGCTCTAGGGCTCCTTAAAACAGTACAAAAGAGGAAGAAACAATTAAGAATTTAGATGCACAGCGATTTCTTAAACAGGACAAATCAGATCCTGTAAAAACGCATTGACAACCAATTGCGTTTTGAGGATCTTCCCAAAAGTTCCTCTATCAGCGCATTCCATAATGTCAGTCCAGCCGAACAGAAAGTCATTGCACAAGTTTTGACATATTTTGGAATGTAGCAATCTGTTAGGCCTGTATGAAATGCCTTATTTGGATGTGGTTTATGATCACAAGACCAAAAACGTTAAGTAGAACCACCTGCTTCTAAGGTGAGACTCTGCTGGCCTTTGTGACCCACCATTAATGAAAAGAAGCCCCTGAAAATCACATTCCCTCTAACAATATACATTTTCTAAATCACCTACAGATAAGGTTGTTCTAATGCTTAAATAAAAGTACACTTTTAATAGAAGGAACCAGCCACGAGTGCAATAGTCCGTTTGCCAACTGGCTAAGTGCAGAAAGGTAAAAGGTGTTAACCGGGCACCGGCTTGAATGGTTAACATCAGGTCAGTGGATATATTAAGTGCTGGGTGCCACGAATGCCATGGAGTTAGGTCATTGAACATTACCCTGTGTGAAGCCTTTTCTGTAGAGTTCATAAAACACTTGTCCCATTTTTTAAGGCTATTGTGTAATTTATAGGTTGAGATGGTCTAATCTCATGATTTTTGCTGATGTAGGGGATCTTTATGTTGTGCAAATCCTGAAATATGTATGCGACACTGTGAGCCGCCTTGGATAAAGGCGGATTTAAAATGTTTTAAATAAATAAATAATTCAGGAGGAAATAGTTAAGCTCTGGGACTCGTTACCAGAGGATGTGGCAGCAGCAGTTAACATATGTAGGTTAAAAAAAAGTTTGGAAAGTTCCTGGAAAAGTGCGCAATCTCTTGAGAAAGAAATGAGGAAAGCCTTTAGAAGCAGAGGCTATTCTTTGGTCTGTCTAGTGAAATATAGTTGCTTCCTACCACCTTTGTTCATTGGTGAGTATTGGACTATATATCGGAAGGAAGGAAGAGCTGCTGAATAAACTGTGCGTTTGTGGTCTCTCTTTGTCTCGACAGATGAGAAGTTGGTTTTAAGACGATCATTCCCAGAAGTACAGCCACATCTAGGAGCCACGGTGAGGTTCTATTGCAACGTCTCGATGGTACACTACAATTATGATGAAGTGACGATAAACTGGCATAAGAGTGAGTTTGGGATGATTGCACAGTTTTCTCATAAAAATGCAAGCGTCAAAGATGAGCGCTTTAAGATCCTCTTGAACAGAACCACTGGCACTGCAGAACTGAGTATTAAAGACCTCTGGCGCAATGACAGCGGGATGTATTATTGTGAACGGATCGATACATCGGCTCTCGTCTTAAGGAGCAATTTCCTGACTCTCACGGTGACAGGTATGTCTTGAGGGCATTGTGCTGGTACATAGACTTACCCCCTCTTGCGCTAACATGCACGCGTTAGCATTTAGCGCGTGCTAATTCGATTAGCGCACCTTAGTAAAAGGACCCCCTAGTGAGGCTTTCATCAGGTTTTTCACAAGAAGTAGCAGGTGGCCTTCCTGCCGACCTCTTTCTGATCCATTCCCTTTGAGTGGTGAGAGCATTTTAGGGCTGCTTTTACAAAGCCGCGTTAGCGGTTTTATCGCACTTACCGGATTAGCGCATGCTAGCCGGAAATCTACCGCCTGCTCAAAAGACGGAAAATCTGGTAACCTTACACTTCAGCTCCTTCTGACTCTGTACAAGTCACTTAATTTTATATTGCCCCAGACACAAAATAAGCACCTGTATAGAATATGTAAACTGCTTTGATTGTACAGATCTCAAACCCCCCCCCCCCCATGTTTGCAGGATTAGCATTCGTGAATTCATTTATTTGCGATTCCCTAAATGAAACAGCCTCCCAGACCCCTCAACACCTCTCCTTTAAAGCCTTGGTGATCTAGCAGTGAAGCGGGGCAGGAGCGATCTTCCTACGCTCTTTCTCGGCGCAGAGCTGCGATCAAAAATGGCTGCCACAAGTTCCTGCTGCAGTCTCACGAGACTGTCATGGGATCTCGGGCAGCCAATTCTGATCACGGCTCTACACGGGGAAAGAGCGTAGGAAGATCGCTCCTGCTTTGCTTTACCACTAGACCTCCAAGGCTTTAAAGGTAAGGTGTGGAGAAGTCCAGGAGGTTGGCTGGTTCAGAGTCAGCTGAGAGGGGGGGGGGCCCTAAAGTTATTCACAAATACCATGGTATTCACAAGAGGGTTGTGCCCCTAACCATCACAAATACAGAGGGAGACCTGTACTTCCCGTCCTCCCAATCCTTGCGGGTACAGGGACAGAGAAACTTAATCTGGAGTAGAGAATGACACGATGACAAAATTCATCACCGTCCCCGCGGATAACCGCGGGAAACCATCTTCATGTCATTCTTTAAGGAGAGAGGGAAGAATCAGAGTATGAATGGCCACAACCACTGACCCGCAAGCTTTGCTTTGAAGAATGCTGGTGTAGAAGGACAGAGGTTGAAACAGACACTACAGAATGACAGTCTCTGGTATCCAGAGCAGATATTGTGATGTCATAATGCCTCATTCCACCAGTGCCTAAGAGCTAATCACATCAGTGATGTCACAATGGCTTCATTATCCTTGGCTCACATAAGAATCAGAGTATGAATGGCCACAACCACTGACCCGCAAGCTTTGCTTTGAAGAATGCTGGTGTAGAAGGACCGAGGTTGAAATAGACACTAGAAAATGACATGGGATTATTTCCCGCGGTTATCCGCAGGGACGGATACGGTGATTAATTTTGTTCACCATGTCATTCTCTAATCTGGAGCACAACCCGGGCCTTTCATACATAGAAATGCAGACAAATGGCTTTACGTCAGCTTCAGCTAATTGGATCTCTCCAAATTTTTTTTTTTTTTTTTTTACATAAGTAGTGCCTCTGCCGGGTCAGACCAGAGGTCCATCCCGCCCAGCAGTCCGCCCCCGCGGCGGCCCAACAGGTCATGACCTGCCTTAATCACCAGAAGGGGCCCCCTTGCCCCCTAGGTTTCTCATCGAAGTCCTATCTTCCCATCAATGTCCTAACCCTCCGGCCTTGCACCTGCACGACCTGGTGAGCTGTCTATACTTATGCAACACCCCAGCACCTCCCTCAGTACCCCACGATCCCCTTTTCCCTCAGGAATCTGTCCAATCCCTGTTTGAATCCCTGTACTGTACTCTGCCGGATCACTTCCTCCGGGAGCGCATTCCATTTGTCCACGACCCTTTGGGTGAAGAAAAACTTCCTTGCATTTGATTTGAACCTATCTCCCTTCAGTTTCTCTGAGTGCCCCCTTGTACCTGTCGTCCCTTTTAGTCTGAAGAACCTGTCCCTGTCCACCCTCTCTATGCCCCTAAGTATTTTGAAGGTCTCTATCATATCCCCCCGGAGCCTCCTTTTTTCCAGTAAATTTACAGTAAAACCTTGTATTGCGAGTAACTTGGGGTTTCTTTTACTAAGCTGCGTTAGGGCTTTAACGCGTGGAATAGCACGCACTAGACCTTAATGCCAGCATTGACCTGGCGTTACTTTTTCCGCGTAGCGCGTGGTATAGCGCGTGGTAATTTCCTGTGTGCGCTAAAAACACTATCGCACCGTAGTAAAAGGCGCCCTTGGTGTGCGAGTGTTTTGCAAGACGAGCAAAACATTTTATTAAATTTTAACTTGATCAACGAGCGTTGTTATGCAGTTCGAGTACGTATGCACGCGTCGCATCATCACAGCGCAATACAAGCACGCACAACATACGTGCGGCACGTCGCTGAGCACAGAACAAGCATCACAGCGTCAAGCGTGGGTGCGCCCATGCGAAGGGATGAGGAGGTAGCAGTGCAGCCCGCATGCGTGCGTGCGTTGGAGGCGCAGGGAGTTTCCTCGCTTTAAAGCTCCAGCCCTGCCTCGGCCCCTGGGCGTTCCCAGCTTCTCTCTCTTTATTTTTTATTTTTTCTTTCCTTGCTAATTCCTGCCTGTGAATGAGTGTCCTGTGTATAACTCTGGCTATTTCAAGAAGAAGTCCGTATGTCACGTGTCGCGTCTCGTGCTTGGTCAGCGGGGTTGGCGCTTGGCTATAAGAAGTGGCCACATGGGAGTCGCAGCAGCGTGAGGCAAGTGTCTTAGGTTATACAGTATTCTGTAGTTTCCATAATTTCTTATGGGGAAATTTGCTTTGATATACCTTTATCTTTATTTAAAATATTTGATTAAACGCTTATCCAGCAGTACAAAGCATTGAACAAAATTTAAAAATGACAAAAAGACAGACGTATCTGCAATATTAAACATATATGTATTAAATTATTAGACAAGCCAGGACTAAACAGACAAACACTAATCTTTGAAACAATAGGAGAAGGGAATTAAAATCATGAAAATGATTAGAAAATTAGTGGCCTGAAAATAAAAAAACATTTGGATTTATTAAGGTAGGTAGCCAACTCATTAGCAATTATATGCATCCTTGAACAGAAAACACTTTAAACCTCTTTTAAATTTCTGCAAATTACATTCTGCTCTTAGATATAAAGGAAGAGAGTTCCAGGTCAAAGGGGCGGTTACTGAAAAATTAAGGGAGCGACGAGTGCCAATTATCTTCAGAGATGGGACGTTGAGGGTATTCTGGGATGCTGATCTTACAAGCATGCTTCCGGAATGAATTATGCTCACAAACCAAGGTTTTACTGTAATCTAGTGGCGATAATTAAGCCATTATTATAATCCCCAGGTAGTGTTTGCATTGAAGAGGAAGGCTTTGGATGTTCCTCCTCACGCTAAGGAAAATGAAACACAGTGGACTGTATATAGTCCAAGGCAATCTGCTTGCACTTGACACGACCATTAATCACAGGCTATAAACTAGAAACAATTGATTGTGTCTGACACAGACCAGTATAAGGAACACGCTTTACTGCCTGGTTTCGGCTCTGTTTATACATCACGTCTTTCCCTGTTAACACGTGTTGTTTCCCCTCCTCACCATTCATTAGCCAGTTTGCAGGTGTGGGAACAATTCACGCTAGAACCGGATGAGCTTCAGCATGTGCTTAGACAAAATTAGCTTTCTGTTCTATATAAATTACGAATGCTATCACATGGCAAAACAGGCTCTGATATCTCAATTTGCTCATACCTTAGAAAACGCAGAAGTGCTGTCCACCGTCACTCCAGAAGTGGTCCCACCGCACACCAGCGATATCACAGTACCAGTTAGCGTGACATCAGTGAGCATCGCAGTCCTTCTGCTCCTGCTATTGGGATACATTCTATTTCTCCTCTTGCGCAAGACTGAAGGTATGTATTTGAATTTATTTATTTCTACCGAGGCCTTCCCAAGGCGGGTCACAATAGGGTACATACACAAACAGAATCACATACAGTACAACAAATCGAACATGAATAAAACATAATAGTGATAATGTAAAGCCTCCTAAAATTACAAAGAGGTTACCAGCGCCTCGCATCAAAAAGCTATAAATCACATCCCGTATTTCATCTTATAAAAGAGGTATTTCTTTCAACATTTTCTTGAAACTACTCAAACAGGTTTGCTGTCGTAAATATCCTGGAAGCTTATTCCACTCCCGAGGACCCACACACGAAAATCTGCTACCTCTAGACACAATTAGCCGCAGCTGTTTCACTGTCGGAATATGTAGGTCATCGTAAGTCACTGAGCTCATCATGCGCAGAATGATATCCATCCAATGTTTCAGTGTCTTATTGTGTATACAAAGATGCACTATGACCAGTAATTTCTAAAGGATTCGATGTTCTAATTTTAACAATACAAAGCTCACATGCTCACTCTTTCTTAATCGAATCAGAGGCGTATGTATCTGGAAGTGCAAAAAAATTCATTCTGAAAGGGAGAAGAGAAGGAGTTTGAGATTAGTTATTGAAAGAGACTTAAGCCCACACTATCCACAACTCTAGGGGTTCCTACTTGGGGTTTTTTTTGGTCTGTTTTATTTCAAATATAAATACAAAATCACTTCCTCATACACATTATTGCTGCAATCCTGCAGAATTCTTTATGCCATGCCTCAGAGACCACGTATTTCAGCAACTCGTGCTAAATACTTGTGGTGGTCAAAATCTCAATCATTGGCAAAAATGGCAATTGTAAGTACAATTTTAACTTTTATTTACTTTTTTTAAAATACTTTAAATTCAAGCACTTATCTTGGATTAGTCTGTGCACTGCTTTAGTCCCAACGGGGGCCACCGTTTCACCTGGAATGGCTTCTTCAGGGGAAAACGTGGACAGTGCGGGAATGAAATTGCTCTCAGCGTACAATTCTCAAAAAATGCTTGAATTTAAAGTATAGGCACTATTTTTACAATTCTCATGATATTTGTGGCTATAAAAAGATGATATTACATTTATGCTAAAAAGTAATTTCAATTCACTATAAAGAGAAAATTCCTTCTTTATTTTAAAAAAAGAATTCTGCAGGATTGCAGCAATAATGTGTATGAGGAAGTGATTTTGTATTTATATTTGACATCACACACTTCTTTAGTTATTGAATTTTGTCTGTTTTATTTCCCCACTTTTTTTCCTGTGTATCCTCCCGTGAAAAGCCCCTTTGAGAAACTCTTGCATGAGCAGGAAAATACATCCACAGAATGAAAATGATATTGATTTGTTCTTTAAAATCACTCTCCCGGTATTTCCTGTTTCCTTGCTCTTGTTCTCTTGGAACTCTTCCTGGTGGTCTCTGAGCTACTGTCATGGAGAAAGCCCCCGCTCCAAGAGTTTAATGGGGCAGGGGGCTGAGGCAAACTCTTTTAGCACCTTATTAGATCGGTCCTGGGCCCGACTAGTTTCCTCTCCACGTCATGTTCTGAGGAAATCACTCTTCGAATCCACCTTCTAGTTTCAAGGCCCCAAAATTTGGAACTGCCTCCCAACCAGCTTACATCAGACATATCAACATAAGACTAGCTTTTCTGAGTCAGACCAATGGTCCATCTAGCCCAGTAGCCCATTCGCACGGTGGTCAATCCACATCACTAGTCCCTGGCCAAAACCCAACAAGCAGAAACATTCCATTCAGAATAGCAAGATTCCAGAACCACAGAGAGTTCCACAGAAAGATTCCGGAACCCCAAGTAGAAGCAACATTCCATGTGGAATCACCAAAGAGTAGCAACATTCCATGCTACCATCCAGGGCATGCAGTGGCTTCCCCCATGTCTCTCTCACCTCCTCCTAGCTTCAATTTAGGAAGGTGCTAAAAATGCATTTGTTTTCATTATAGTCATAATGTCTATGTTGCTAACCTTATTAAACTTATGTAAGCCGCAATGATTTCCAGTTGACATTTGCGGGGTGTAAGAAACCATATGGTATAATTAACACATTCTTACTTCTGAAAGGAAAAGACCACTTGGAGTGTTAAAGTGGTAATAATTTGTTCCACATTTCTAACATAAAATTCATGGGGGTAGGTGGGATGTGTCGTATAAACCCATAATGTGTTAACAAATGCATCTTTTGCTTGGAGATTAGTTCAGCTGCTAATTAATCTCAGTCTAGTTTGCTGTGGGTGTGCGTTCATGCTCTTGGAAAAAAATAGGATATGCTTTTAGCACCATTCAGAGTTTCTTTTTGAGACTGTGCTAGGTCTGGAGTGGCAGAGGCTTTGGGCCGTCAGACGCAAAGTTCACTAGCCAACCCGGCTCTTGGCGTGCCTTAGTTTCCAAGTCCCAACTGCATTAATCAGTTTCATCTTGAATTCTTTGAACCTCGTCTCTGCTCTGATATTGCAGATAGGATTCAAGTCCTTTGTCACTCACCACAGCCCGAGTCCTGACACAATCCACAGATAAGAGGTTCAAGTTTTATTTCAATTTGATAAAACGCTAACCATAAATACCGTGGGCTCCTTTTACTAAGCTGCGGTAATGTTTTTAGCGCACGCAGGATTTTAGCGTGCGCAGCTAGAACTAACGCCAGCTCAATGCTGGCGTTAAGGTCTAGTGCGCACGGCAATTCAGGGCACGCTAAGCGCACGCTAAAACCGCAGCTTAGTTAAAGGAGCCCTACGCGTTTGACAATAAAAATTAAAATTGGGAACAATCAAAGGACTTAAGACATAACTTTACTTACATGGAAACAACAGGAAAGTGGGGAGAAAAACAATTTTAAAAGGAGAGAGTTCAATTAAGGTTAAAACCAACAGGGAACTAGGAGAAATCATATTGATGTTGAATAGGAGGAAAAACAGAAAGTGGCAAGAAAGGAGCCAGAGATCGATTCGCAACCATAAGCGTCTTTAAATAAGAAGGTTTTAAGGTTGCTCTTAAATTTATCTAGATTTTGCTCCGCCCTTAAATATGATGGTAACAAATTCCATATTGTAATAATAATAATATAACTTTATATTTATATATCGCCATACCACAAACAGTTCTAAGCAGTTTACAAGGGAAGAGACTGTCTACAGACAGCGACATTACAGAGAACTTTTGAAATTACATTGGCATGTTAAGTTTAGTCAGGTTTATCTGGGAGTGTTTTGGAAGGACATCAGGTTGAAGTGGAGTCAGAGAAATTGGTCAAAGAGATAAGTTTTGATTGACTTCCTAAACATTTGGTACGAAAGTGCGTTTGAGATGAAGTTGGTTAAACATTTGTTCCATTTGCCTGCTTGGAATGATAGTGTTCTATCGAGGTCTCTCTTGTAGGTGCAGCCCTTTAGGGATGGAAAAGTCAACAAGTAGGTCCTGCGTGTATTAGTTGGGCCTGAGAATTGGTGAGACAGATGTCATGGTTTGGAAGCAAAGGCAAGCAAACTTAAAGATGACCCTTGCTTCCACAGGCAGCCAGTGTAGTTTTTTGTAATATGGGCTTACATGGTCTGATTTCTTGAGGCCATAAATGAGAACGGACTGCAGCATTTTGGATGATTCTCAGTCCTTTGATAGTTTTCTTGAGAGATCCCAAGTATATAATATTGCAGTAGTCTAAGGCACAATTCTTCAACCGCCGGTCCGCGGACCGGTGTCGGTCCGCAGAAAATTTCTGCCGGTCCGCGCAGGGCCGGCGAGATCAAGTCGGCAGTTAAATTTCCTGCCGACTGCGGTTCCTCCCGACTGCGGTTCCTGCTGATTAATGTTCCTCCCAGCCTCAGGCGATCAAGATAGGCTGCCAACGTCGGGGCCTTCCCTCTGTTAGTCTCGCCTGTTCGGAAACAGGAAGTTGAAACAAAATAGGCGGGACTCAGAGAGTGAAGGTCCCGACATCGGCAGCGTGTCTTGATCCTGCCGAGTTGCTGAAGAGGGCCGCGGGGAAGTTGCGATTATACTGGAGAGAGCTGCAGATTCAGGTGCAGGTGGAGGGAGATGGTCAGCGTGTGCAAACAAGATCCTGGGGAGCCTTCACAGTGGCTGTCTCACCTCCCACCAGCTCTCCAATTTGCCAGGACAGTGATTTACCGGCAACTTCCTGCAGGCAAGTACCGAGAGCTGCTGGAAGGGGAGGAAGCCACTGTAGGAGGCCGGGAAGGTCTGGAAAAGGGAGAGCTGTTACTGGACTTGAAGGGAATTAGAAGGAGAGATGCTGCTGGGAGGGGAGGAGGGAAAGGGATGGGAAGAGAGTTAATGTTGGTTAGAGGGAGGAGGGAAGGGAGAAGAAGGAGAGATGCTGCTGGGAGGGGAGGAGGGAAAGGGATGGGAAGAGAGTTACTGTTGGATAGAGGGAGGAGGGAAGGGAGAAGAAGGAGAGATGCTGCTGGGAGGGGAAGAGGGAAAGGGATGGGAAGAGAGTTAATGTTGGATAGAGGGAGGAGGGAAGGGAGAAGGAGAGATGCTGCTGGGAGGGAGGAGGGAAAGGGATGGGAAGAGAGTTAATGTTGGATAGAGGGAGGAGGGAAGGGAGAAGGAAAAGAAGGAAGGAGGGTAGGGAGAAAGAAAAAAGGAAGGAAACAGCTGGCAGGGAGATTACAGGAGGGGAAGGGGGTCAGGGTAGAATGGAGAGATCAGATGAGAGAAAGGGGAGAGAGAGGAATGAGAAAGTAGAGAGACATTGATGCTGGAAAGGGGGTCAGCAGAGAAATAAGAGAGGGATAAAGATGCTAGATCTGGTGTAAGAGAGATAAAAATGAAGAAGGCAGTGAAGCTGGAATGAATGATGTAAAAAGGAGAGAGGATGATGGACAAGGAAGAGGGGCATAGAAAGAAGTCAGATACATATGGAAGGGGGAGAGGGCAGACATTGGATGGAACGGGCAGATGCTGGAAGGAAAAGAGTGAAAAGAAATGAAAGCAGAAACCAGAGACAACAAAAGGTAGAAAAAAATAATTTTATTTCTATTTTGTCATTAGAATATATCCTGCTAGAGACATAACTGGGGACTGCAGTATTCTGTTAGCATGATATTTCTATGTAGCATTCTATAATAACTTGGCTTGTTCAGTTTTCTTGGTAGTAGAGGGGATATATGTGAAGGGGAGGGGAGACAGGGGTTTTGTTGGTCTATGCTCTGTATATTTGTATTTATAAAATCACAATTGTTCAGAATATTGTTTCTTTTTATACTTTAATAAAATACGTTCAATATAAAATCATAATTGCGGCTTGTGCAGATGGGATCAGATGGTTTGCGGGGACCGAGCTCGCGGAGATGGGACGTAAACGGGGTTTTTAAATTTTAGTCCTAGTAGTTTGCCGGTCCACAAAATAATTCTTTTATTTCTGCCGGTCCACGGGTGTAAAAAGGTTGAAGAACACTGGTCTAAGGTACTTAAGATCAGGGATGGAACCAGCAGTCGAAAGGAAAAAAAATCAAAGTATTGTTTAATGGTATGAAGTTTTCATAGAGTAGGAGCTAAAGTTGCAAATGAAGAGGCCCTAATGGTACTAATGATTTTTAGGGATGGGACATGAAGAAGGTGCTGTGATGCGGATCTTAAAGTTCTCAAATGTTCGTGAGGAATAAGATACTTAGGAATAAAAGCAGGTTCTTTGGTGTTCATAGTTTTAAAGGAGATTAAGGCAATTTTATAGGTTATTTGGTGGTGAATTAGCAACCAATGTGCAGTTTTTAACAGAGCAGTAACGTGATCAAATTTTTTCTTTTTCGTTATAATTTTTATTGCAGTGTTTTGTATTAATTGTAAGCGTCGGATGTCTTTTTGGCAGATTCCTTTAAGTAAGGAATTGCAGTAATCGAGTTTGGAAATTATGAGGGAATGAATTAAAATATGAAAGACGGAGGATCAAGGATGTTAGCTAAGGATTTAATCATTCTGAGTTTCCAGAAAGAATTCGTGACAGACTTTGAGATTAGAAAACTGTTGAAAACTCATTTTTATGCACAAGCATTTTTCTGCTAGCTGGACCTAATTTTAGATTGAATATTTATTAGAATGAGGATAATATAATGTTTACATTTAGGCTTCTGTCTCCTTTGGCTCTTGTCTGTGATGTGAATTTTACGATTTTTCGTCTACTCAAAGATTGTGTAGGTTAATTGTGAGCCGCTTTGGCTAAAAGCAGAATACAAATGTTTTTATTTAAAACCAACCTAAAAACATTTCTTTTTAAAGCTTCTTTCAACCTTTAAAGAGGAATTTTCTTCCTCGACAATTTAAAATAATCAAATCGTGAAAAAAGTTTTACTTTATTTAAACCCCAATCCCAGTGTTCCATCCTTCCCCTTCCACTTTTCTTCTTTTCCCTGTGGGGAAAAATAATTTTGTAACTTTTACCTCCTTATGTTTTTTCCAACCATTCCAGTATTGTCTACAATGTTAGTTTGTTATTACGACCATGTTTTTGTTTTTTTTTTTTAATTTTTAAGTTAATAATGTTTTTAAGTTGAAAAATATTTTTAACTGTTCTTATCCCAATATTTATTGTTATGTTATTCGCTTAGAATTATTAAGCGAACCATTAAATAAAAATAAACTTGAAACTTGAAACTTTTAACTAAATAAATAATGACAACATTCAATCACTGAGTGGAGATAAGGTGTTTCCCTTTGCTGTGCAGCTAAGCGGGCCACGCTTCCCTCTTTTAAGTGATGGACATCTGCACTTAAAGCCCAACTAACACTTTAGAGCTGGAGAAAAGAGGTGAAACGGATGAGCAGGGATGTCTAGTTCTCTTCCATTCACACAACATTGCAAGGGGCTTCGTGCACTGGCTAATGGAAGACTAGTACTGTATTAGGATAAGTCAGACCCCATTTACTCCCCCCCTCCAATCAAAGGCACACAGCGCAAGAAGATGTACGACAGCCTACGAGCAACGCAAGCAGCGAAACTAGATCACCACCTCGCCAACGTACTGACAGCTACGACCGACTACAAAACATTCCGAAGGGAAATTAAAACCCTGCTATTCAGAAAATTTATCAAGAGAAACTAGGACTTCACCTTAGCTATTCCCAGTCTTGTAAATTTCCCAGCTAAGACTCAATCATGTAATTAGCACCCTAGCCTGTAACGTTCCTAGAAATGTCCAGTTATCTTCTTTTGCAATCCGCCTAGAACTGCAAGGGATTGGTGGAACAGAAGTCACTAATGTAATGTATTAGTTTTACTTATCTTTTTTGTAGGCACATTGCGCGGTTTCTATCTGTCTTGATCTCCTGTGGCAACACTGAAATAACGTCTCTGGTAACTGCCAGAGTCCAAGCATAGAAACATAGAAACATGACGGCAGATAAAGGTCAAATGGCCCATCCAGTCTGCCCATCCACAGTAACCATTATCTCTTTCTCTCTCCAAGAGATCCCACGTGCCTATCCCAGGCCCTGTTGAATTCAGACACAGTCTCTGTCTCCACCACCTCTTCCGGGAGACTTTTCCACGCATTTACCACCCTTTCTGTAAAAAAGTATTTCCTCAGATGACTCCGGAGCCTCTCACCTCGTAACTTCATCCTAAGCCCTCATTCCAGAGCTTCCTTTCAAACGAAAGAGACTCAACTCAAGCACATTTACATCATGTAGGTATTTAAAAGTCTCTATCATATCTCCCCTCTCCCGCCATTCCTCCAAAGTATAAGATTGAGATCTTTAAGTCTGTCCCCATACGCCTTATCACAAAGACCACACACCATTTTAGTAGCCTTCCTCTGGACCGACTCCATCCTTTTTATATCTTTTTGAAGATGCGGCCTGATCTTTCTAACTAAGTCTGTCTTCCCTTCACAGATAACAAGAAACTGCAAAGTGAGAACAAACATTTGGTAAGATTTTTTTTTTTTTTTTTGTCATTAATTCTTCCTGATGAATTGTAGGAAATGAAGATTTTTGTTACTGAACATCACATGTAATGAATTGTTGTCATATTAAGCTTTAATACGTTTTTAGATAACACATTGCATATCACCCAATCAAGAGTGTAGACGCTTGAAGAGCTGGGACATATAATTCTTTATCCCAGGGGGTCTCTTTCTTCTGGAATAAAGAAATTTATGTCCCAGCTCTTCAAGCGTCCACACTGTTGATCGGGTGAAATTTGGTTTGTTGTTGTACTTAGAATTCCCTTTCTTTGAACATAAGAACATAAGAATTGCTGCTGCTGGGTCAGACCAGTGGTCCGCGGCAGCCCTCTGGTCAAAGACCAGTGCCCTGACTGAGACTATCCCTATCAGGGTACGTCCTTGTTCAGCATGAATATGTCTAACTCTGTCTTGAATCCTTGGAGGGTGTTTTCTTCTATGACAGACTCCGGAAGAGCATTCCAGTTTTCTATCACTCTCTGGGTGAAGAAGAACTTCCTTTTGTTCGTACGGAATCTATCCCCTTTCAACTTTAGAGAGTGTCCTCTCGTTCTCCCTACCTTGGAGAGGGTGAACAACCTGTCCTTATCAACTAAGTCTATCCCCTTCAGTACCTTGAATGTTTCGATCATGTTTGTGTGTTTTATCAGAGAACACATTGACAATAACAGCCACAATGTACGTTATCCCAAAGGATACAGGATTAAAGACCCACCCCAGAATGTAGATGTCACAGTTAGTACCAGCTGCTTCCCGGATACTGGCATTGAACATCTAGGTAAAGAGATACCTGGCACCATCATCGAGATATCGGCGCCTGGATAACGATCTGTTTAACTTGGAGAAGGCTTTTTGCTGCCGGCACTGAATAGTGTTGATACCTGAATAGAATCTGCTCTGCCGATACATCTGACCAATCTTCTGACTGATTTTTGGTCTGAAAAAAATGGGAGCATGTTACTCTTTATTACCCAAAATTACACTGGCAACCGATTGAGGCTAGAGTTTTATTCAAATTCGCATGTATTTGCTTCAAATCAATCTTTGGTATGTTTCCCATTTCTCCTTAAATCACTCCACACGTAGAGTCCAGTTAGTCACATATCCTACTGTCAAATCGTGTCGTTTGGAGAGATTTCTCGAGAACTCTCTCTTTCCAGGCAGCCAAAATGAACGTCTGGTTTGGCAAAACCATGCCAGTAGTCTCATCCTATTATTTTTTTTAAGAAAACTATTAAAGACAAATTTGTAACCCAAGCTTCCTAATTGCTTTTTAAATATAACGTGTATCGTGTACATTCTAGAAATTGATGTATCTTTTTGAACTGTATATTCACTGGATGTTCAGCCTTATCTGCTGTGAACCGCCTAGAACCATTCGTGCTCTGGTGGTATATAAGAATAAATTATTATTATTATTATTAAATTATTATTACAACACTGCCCCTGGCCTGGTAGAAGTGCTCTTACTTGGATAAATCCTCCTAAATATCAGGCCCAGTGGCATAGTGAGGGCAAGAAGCAACTGGCACAGTGACATCCCTCCCCTGACCTCTTCTCTGCCCTCCTGTTCCTTCCCTGCCCCCCTCCTCGCACCTCATATGCTTTCTCGGCATGAGCAGCATCACGCTGCCCGTGTCGGCTCTTGCTCTGATGTCACTTCCTAGATACAGGACCTGGAAATGACGTTAGGGGAGGGGGGAGAGAAGGCGCACATGCAGTGGGGGAAGAGTGAGAAGGAGCGGGTGCGGAGAGGAAGAAGGTTGCAGGCGCCCCCCCCGAAACAGCACCCCTGCCCCTCCCCATTACTGCACCACCAATTGGGCCCACATTTCTTTTCTATTAGTCAAAATGTAATTCAGACCTCGGGGATATCGGGGTTTAAATCCTGCTTTTCCCACATTTTGTGTCAAGTCACTTTGCCCTCCATAGTACCAGGTAGCCGACAAAAAAGCAGCCGAAAACAACAAGTAAGTCAGAAGTGTGGGATGTTGAAAATAAGATATTCCCACTGCCACTCAGACTGTTCTCACCACCCTATCCCTACCCTCAGGCACAGTGCTTAACAGGGAATAAACTTCCAATGACCCCCAAATATCCAGCCTCTGGAACTTTCTATAGCTTAAAGCAATGAAGGCCGATCAGCTACCACTTCACTATATTGATCCAAATGCTTGTTCTGACTCAACTCGACGATCGCAACTCCCTCTATTCCTGGCATAACCTCTTCCAATATGCACAAACTTCAAAGGATTCAAAACACTTTGTCCAGGTTTTGAAAAGCCTTCAAGCTCGGGACCACGTCTGCACAAGCGCGGATGTAATGCGGTGATGTCACATGCAAATGCCCTCCTGACGTAGTTCTGAGCACGATAAGAGGTTGGGAGCAGGGCTGGGGCGGAATGATGCGTGACTTGGGTGGGCCTGGGTGGGCCTGGGGGCGGGGCTATGGGTTCAAATTTTACAATCGTAAAATCTGGTAACCCTATACAAGGGGCATCCGTAGTGAAGATAAATAATGTCATTGAGGTAGAATTTCAAGGTGTCTGGCCCTGGCTGGATCTTGCCTTTTAGTTTCTGCTTAGGTCCCCAGTAGGGTTGCCAGATTTTCCAATCGGAAAATCCAGACCCCCCAGCCATGTCCCCTCAAGCTCGTCCTAGCTCCATCCCCACTGCCTGCTCTTGTCAGGCAGGAAGTCCGCAGATGCGCGGATGCTACATGATGATGTCATACGCATGTGACATCATCACATGATGGCCGTGCATGTGTGGACTTCCTCCCTGCCTGACACATGTCTGTGGAAATCCGGACGTCTGGTAACCCAAGTCCCCAGCATGTCCAGTCCTGGCCCAGAATGCTGCAGTTTTTAAAATGCAAGATTATAGTAACATAGTAAATGACGGCAGATAAAGACCTGAACGGTCCATCCAGTCTGCCCAACCACACATGCTCCATAAATTAAATTAATTGAAATGGTCCTTTTTCTTAGATATTTCTGGGCCAGAAACTCAGAGCCCTGCCCAGTAGTAGGGTCTCCGTCAAAGCTCACTCCAGCCCATCTAAACCATTCCAGCCATTGAAGCCCTCCCGAGCCCATCCTCAACTGAATATCCATATACGGGACACAGACCGTGCAAGTCTGCCCAGTACTGGCCTTAGTTCATCAATATATATACCATTATTTTCTGATTAAAGATCCTCTGCGTTCACCCAAGCTTCATATGTGCTTCATAGCATCCCCCCACCCCTGGGAACACTTTCACTTAATGCAAATAAAAGAATAGCTGTGTGTCACTCAGACAGGGAAATATTTGAAGCGATTTTTGCAGGTATAGAATGTTTTACTTTCAATGTCGCTAAATGTATAAATTGTGTGGACCAACTGGCTCACTTTTAATAAAAATAATAATAATGAGTTTATATACCGCAAGGCTGTAAAGTTCTATGCGGTTTACAACAGTTTAAAAAAAAAAAAACACCAATAAAAGAAGTTGGATAGTTTCAAGTTTATTAAAAGTTTGATATAAACTCAGTGTCAAATATTTTCAATGCGTATAACAATAAAAAAAAATTTTTTTTTTTTGGGGGGGACAAAGTAAAACAATTTATACAAGTAAACATACAATCTATGTACACAATTAATTACCGACATCAGAACTGGGTGAGAGCACTTTTCATTGTCAAGTCTTTGCACATCCTTTCCAGCAAAATTGTACATGGGCAGAAAAAAGCTGAACTTGACTTCGCATACAATATAAAAAAGTTTGAGCACGCTTTCAGTTTGAAAAGTCAGGCGTGGCGTCTGTGGCCTCACAGTGGGCAGTTTGCAAATTGCTTCCTGAGTGTGTGAGAGAGAGACAGAACATCAAGGGAAGGGGTAAAACGCGGACCTCATGGATCTAAAACCGCACGTCCTTAAAAATCTGAGGTCCGTGCCACTTGTAGTCTCTGTCTCTGACAGACCTCTATGACAATTTAGCTCTGACGGATCCTAATGCTTTTCCCTCCCTATACTGAGACTAAAAGTGGCAAAACATTTGCCCTGAGGTCTGTGCCACTGTTAGTCTCAGGATAGGGAGGGAAAAGCATTAGGATCCGTCAGAGCTAAATTGTCATAGAGGTCTGTCAGAGCCAGAGACTACAAGTGGCACGGACCTCAGATTTTTAAGGATGTGCAGTTCAGATCCATGAGGTCCGCGAGGTCAGATGCACTGCAGACCTTTGCACACATATTTTAACCCCCACCCCCCAGCTATTTGTTATCCAGTGTCATATCACGGGGGCTCTCAGAATCAGCGCAGAGGGAGAGATTGGAGGAAGGGATGATCGGGCTAATTAGCAAAAGCCACAGTGCGCCTTCTCCCTCCTTAGGGGCCAGAGCTGAGCATGCAGGGAAAGTGGTGGAATAAGCTAAAAGGCGGACTTGTCAATAAACGCCGGAAGATTTTTAAGGACGTGCGGTTTTAGATCCTAGAGGTCTGAAAGGTCCGTGAGGTCCGTGTTTTACCCCTTCCCGAGCATCAGCTAGATTTTGTAGACAGTGGTTATCTGTATCTAAAAGCTTAGTAGCAAGCAGAAATATCTGCAAGATCTGTTGTCAGACAGAGTTTGGAACTGTGAATGTTACTGGCAATAACCTTATGCAACATAGTATCAAATAATAAGAGATGCCAGATAAAGACCAACCTTTGTCCCTCTCTTCGGAAGGCTGCTGTTGTCTTTCTGACCTGGATTCAGCATTATCTACCTCTGAAAACAAATTGCTTTCTGTATCTGCTAGACTGCTAATTGGATAATTTCCTAAACGAGAAGCCCATAGGTCATTATTGAGATGGGCAAATCCACTGCTTATTCCTAGGATAAGCAGCTTAAAATCTGTTTTACTCCTTGGGACGCCTAGTACTTATGACCTAGGTTGGCCAGTGTTGGAAATAGAATACTGGGCCTGATGGACCTTCGGTCTGTCCCAATATGGCAACTCTTATGTTCTTATGTGAGCCAAGCAAAGGCCAATCAAGCCATTGTGACATCACTGATGAGTTTGGCTCTTAGGCATTGGTGGAATGAGGCATTATGACATCACAATCTCAGCTTTAGAATGTTGCTGCTTTTTGGGTTTCTGACAAGTTCTTGGGACCTGGGTTGGCCACTGTTGGAAACCGGATGCTGGACTTGATGGACCTTCGGTCTGTCCCAGTATGGCAACTCTTATGCTCTTATCTACTGTCCTATGACTGAGAACAGACTGCAATAATAATAATAATAAGTGACTGAATTTGAGAGAGAATAAAGCATGCTTTTTTTCCCCCCCTGTTTCAGGACAAGGAACCTTGGGCCCTTCCCGTGTACACCGTGGACTATGGCGTGCTGGAATTTCAGACAGATGGTAGCACTAAAATACCCCCTGAAGTCCCTCCATCTGATAGCGTGGAGTATGCCACCATTATCTTCCCAGAAGCTGAGCCTGCCAACAAGAAGAGAAGACAGGAATCTTTGTAAAGGACCATCCCAGTGGCCTTTCTACTTGCACTGGATTGCACAGAACTGCCCTGTCTTACTCTTACTCATGGTCTGCCCCACCTGGGTGTCTAAGAAGCAAAAGGGGAACAGAAATATTTGTCTATATTGTAGTGACTGTCGGTGAAATATTCTAGTCTGCTTCACAAATAGTTCAAAAATACGGTGGCTCTTTTCGAATGTGGAAGCCCCTGCCCGGGATGGGTTTACAGGGGGGGGGGGCAGTGAATGCACTGAACTGGGGTTCCAAAATAGTTTGCTTTCTCTCAAAGCTCATTCCTATAACAAACCTTTTGTGCTGAGGTCCCCCCACTTCCTAAATCGCCCTGACTGCAGGGGCTGGTGCTTTTTCATTCTTAGAGAGATGAGAAGGAAGGGAAGGTGCTAGAGATCGTTGTTTTTTGCTGGCCCGGCCGAAACACCTAGGGATAAGACTGGTAATAAATAAATGTTGATGTGGGCACGAGACCCATTATTTGCATTGATTAGAGGATCCCCGAAATGGGCCCTTCCTGCTAATTCCAGAATAGGCCACCATTTATTAATGGGTTTTTTTTGGTGCTAATGAAACCTGTCGGGCAACCATGTCACAAGAGGCCCTTAGAGAAGTGAGCACTGAGGATGCTACGTCTCACGGGTGGAGACACAAAGTAATTTATGGATGGGGTTCTGTGCATTGTGTTTGAAACTAGCCCCTACGATTCCAGCAAATGGCCTGTCTCTCACTGGACTTGTACTGATTTCACCTTTAGAAAATTTCTTGATGTGGTATGGGCAGGAGGCAGATGTTTGAGACAGGGAATGCCACAAGGCTCCTCACTGTCACCTCTGCTATGTAATATTTTCTTGGAATTCTGTGGGATATTGTTTGATCATTCGGTAGTAGCATTTTTGCATTTACCAGTGGTCTTTGTTAATGTTTAACTGAGGGCCGTTTTGGGTCCAAAAGAGGTGAAGGAGAGACAACAAATATATTGAGCCATGACACCAATAACGCTTTTAAGCATTCATTCCTCCTGGTCTTGATCACACATGCAAAACACAAATAAACACTTTGGAAACATGGGACCACAAACAAAGTCCTGATATACATAAATGAAACCCTAAGATGCCAGACTCTGCATGCAGTACAACGCCAGAAGAATAGAAACAAATGCATTCCTTCCTGGACAGTGCAAAATATAGACAGCAGATGTAAATTCTTAAAACTGGCATATTTCAATCACTAAATTGAAAATAAAATCATTTTTCCTACCTTTCTTGTCTGGTGATTTTATTTTTCTAATCATCTTTTCCTAGTCTCTGTTTCCAGGGCCTTCTTAGCTATTTGCTGGTTTTTTTCTCCTTCACTTTCTGCCCTTCATCCATCTTTGGCATTAACTTTTAATATTCAAATTTTCTGCTTCCTTCTCAAATCTATTTGCTTTTCCATGTCTTCCCTTCCTATCTATCCATGTGCACCATCTCCTCCCTTTCTCTGCCCTCCCCTCCATATGTACCATCTCCTCCCTTTTTCTTCTCCCCTATTCTCATCTTTTCTTGAACAGCCATTTCTTCCATCCCTCTTCCCTTCCCCACCCCTCCCCTCCCATCCCTGTGCACCATCTCCTCCCTCTCCCCCTCTAGTGGTCTGACATCTTTCTTGTCTCCTTCCCACACTCTGCCCAGAGAAGTATCTTCTCCTTGCTTTTTAACTTCTGTGGACCTCATGGATCCCATTCACTCCATGGACCCTAGTTTTCATCTTACTCCCCCTCCAGCAGGATCCATGAGGTTCATAGGAGTTAAAACAAGGGTCCGTAGAGTGAACAGGATCCGTGAAGTCTGCAGAATTAAAAAATGAGAATCCCTGGACCCCAAGCCACGGCCATTTTCTTTCTAAGGCCATGCGCATTTAGTTCTGTGGGGTCCTCGAGATCCTCTTTTTAACTTCTACCTTTGCTGGCTTCTTTTTTGTTGGTGGTTGGGATTGCTGGTACTGAATACTGGAGTCTCACCCTAGATCACCCTTTTCTGCACCCCAGTGTCCCAAATGGTTTCCATCTGGAGACCCCATGGATCCCGCTGAGTTAAGTGCATGGCCTTAAAAGAAAGCAGCCAAGATGTAGGGTCCGCAGAAATCCTCACTTTAACTCCCATGGACCTCATGGATCCCGGTCACCCCCGAATTCAGCAGATTTCTAAGGGTGAGGCCCGTGGAGTCTGCAATGTCTGTGTTTTACCCAGTACCCGAGAGGCAAGCCTAAAAGAAGGAAATGCTAAGTGACTCTAGCAGTAGGAAGAAAGCAGAGCTTGGCTTCCTGTGTACTTTACTCCCCTTGCACCTACAAATTATGTGCATTCTTTTAACCCTTGAATGGAAGGTAATTTTCAGCCTTGAGAATTTACCCGTTTTGCCTTAAAACTGTTTTCAGAGGCTCCAAAGAAAATCAAACAGCATTATAATGTGCTTCAATTAATTTTGAAAACAATGCTAAAATATACCCTGGCTTCACCATCCTAAAAGTCTCACTTCAGGGTATCTTTGATAAAGGAAGTTGGTAGCAGGGGCGACACATAAGAGGCAGAGCTACTAGGAAAGAAACTCAGAGGGACCTCCAAACCTGCCAGCTGGCTCTACTTCCTCCAGCTTCTGGCAAGCTTGGAACTCCCTGGGCACAAGGGTAAAGGGGCAATTGCCATGGTCCTCTCCCCCCCCTTCTCTTTAACACACCCTGAAAATGGAGGGAAATTCCCAGGTACTTTTGGTACTGATGACCAGATGTGATTGAACTGGAAGCCAAAAAGTGCAAATGGAATATTCTAGATCTTGAGCTACACCCCCCCAAAAAAAGCCATAATAATTAATTTTGCATTATAGTAAAACCTTGGTTTATGAGCATAATTCGTTCTGAAAACATGCTTGTAATCCCAAACACTCGTATATAAAAGCGAATTTCCTTATAAGAAATAATGGAAACTCAGATGATTCATTCCACAACCCAAAAACTTTAATATGAAATACTATACGTACTTGTATTGCAAGACCTCGCTTGTTTAGAACAGTCGTTATACTCCCGCAGCGTCAGCGAGAGAAGAACCATCGTCTCAGTTCTGATGATGTCACACGTGTATACTGTATGTACTCGTATTGCAAGACCTTGCTTGTATATCAAGTTAAAATTTAATGAAATGTTTTGCTTGTCTTGCAATCCAAGGTTTTACTGTATATACTTTAAGCATACGTTTTTGTATTCCTACCACCAGGTTTTGCAGCCATCAAGGGCCCAGCGGTACGTGAGACCCTCCTCCCAAATTATATCCCTCGCTGTCACCATTGCGCAAAGACTGGGATGGGGAGGATGAACTTTGTCTGCATAGCCCCCCCTCCCCCCCAGTTGCATGAGCAAGAAGCCCAGTGTCTTTCCTTTAACAGTTATTTCAAGAGCCACACGCATATTACAACAGTCATAAGTGCTTGTGGCTGCTGTTTCTGAGCTGTGTAAGCAGCACACTCTCACTGATGGGGTGAGAAATCGAGGCGTGCGTGGTGGGCTGCTGTCAGCAGTTTTGGTTTTCATTTTCCTGTAAAACACTTTGTGCTACTCATCGTAGCCACGCAGACTTTCCATCAGGCATCGCAATATGAGAACATGGCAGCCTTGATCTCGGGGCTTTCAGCTTCATCACTCTGCGTCTGTCAACGAGCATCCCCTAAAACCCGTGGCACGAATATTCTTGGTCCATTTCTTTTGTGACACCCGCCTGCCTCATAAAGCCTTTGTGACTGTAGATACCTTGCAACACCCATGTACTGTAAGCTCTGCTCTCATTAACCCCGAAATCTCCATGCAACCCATCCTGGAGTGCGTGGCGAGGCAGCACATATCGGCCCTTGAAAGCAAAAGGGTTTTAGGAATGCTTGATGCAAAACAGTGAAAACCAGACATGAGGTTGAATGGGTTTATCATAAATTATCACTAATATATCATCTGGTCATTTTTTTCTCTCGAAATATAGCCTTCAGATCAACTTATTGCATGAGAAGCCTAGTGGGGATCTTTTACTAAGGCACATTAATAGATCAATGCATGTTAACCGCTGTGCAGTCCATATGTATACAATGGGCTGAGTGGCATTTAGCATGTGATAATCGTTAGTATACGCTAAATCTGTTATCATACTTAGTAAAAGGACCCCATTGTGCTTCTCAAGCACTGCTGAAACTCGGCCATGTCGGGTCATCAGTAAATTATTATCCTGCAAGTGGCTCCAGTGATGTCCTTCTGCCCTTGCTGTCTCCACTTTTTGTTCTTTCAGAAGTTACAACAGTTTAGTTTTCAAGAAGATGTTTTTAAGAGTGTACTGAATTATCTGTCTATCTCATCCTATGCAAGAATTGCAGACATGATACTTTTGCTTTCAGGCAACAATATCTGGTGTTTATGCTATATGAAAGCTTCTAAAGAGGAAGCAGAGGCATGCTATATGGCAATACCATTTCTACAAAGTGCAATGTGATCTAGCTGTGGGCAGATAAAAATCTGTTATCACCAGGGGCTAGAGAATACGTTCCAACTTTTCTCCTAGCCTTGAAATATTGAGAAACCCATAAATCTTGAAATGTTTTGGGAGCTTTGTACAGTTGAACAAACTTGAAGGGCTGAAGTTAGGACCCAAAATGGTGAACTGGGTCAGAAACTGGCTGTCGGACAGACGCCAGAGGGTGGTGGTTAATGGAAGTCGCTCGAAGGAAGGAAAGGTGACTAGTGGAGTCCCTCAGGGTTCGGTGCTGGGGCCAATCCTGTTCAATATGTATGTGAGTGACATTGCTGAAGGGTTAGAAGGAAAAGTGTGACTTTTTGCAGATGATACCAAGATTTGTAACAGAGTAGACACCGAAGAGGGAGTGGAAAATATGAAAAAGGATCTGCAAAAGTTAGAGGAATGGTCTAATGCCTGGCAACTAAAATTCAATGCAAAGAAATGCAGAGTAATGCATTTGGGGATTAATAATAGGAAGGAACCGTATATGCTGGGAGGAGAGAAGCTGATATGCACAGACGGGGAGAGGGACCTTGGGGTGATAGTGTCCGAAGATCTAAAGGCGAAAAAACAGTGTGACAAGGCAGTGGCTGCTGCCAGAAGGATGCTGGGCTGTATAAAGAGAGGCGTGGTCAGTAGAAGGAAGAAGGTGTTGATGCCCCTGTACAGGTCATTGGTGAGGCCCCACTTGGAGTATTGTGTTCAGTTTTGGAGACCGTATCTGGCAAAAGACGTAAGAAGACTTGAGGCGGTCCAGAGGAGGGTGACGAAAATGATAGGAGGCTTGTGCCAGAAGACGTATGAGGAGAGACTGGAAGCCCTGAATATGTATACCCTAGAGGAAAGGAGAGACAGGGGAAATATGATTCAGACGTTCAAATACTTGAAGGGTATTAACGTAGAACAAAATCTTTTCCAGAGAAAGGAAAATGGTAAAACCAGAGGACATAATTTGAGGTTGAGGGGTTCTACTTTACGGAGAGGGTAGTGGATGCCTGGAATGCTCTCCCGAGAGAGGTGGTGGAGAGTAAAACTGTGACTGAGTTCAAAGAAGCGTGGGATGAACACAGAAGATTTAGAATCAGAAAATAATATTAAATATTGAACTAGGCCAGTTACTGGGCAGACTTGCACAGTCTGTGTCTGTATATGGCCGTTTGGTGGAGGATGGGCAGGGGAGGGCTTCAATGGCTGGGAGGGTGTAGATGGGCTGGAGTAAGTCTTAACAGAGATTTCGGCAGTTGGAACCCAAGCACAGTACCGGGTAAAGCTTTGGATTCTTGCCCAGAAATAGCTAAGAAGAAAAATTTAAAAAAATTAAAATAAAATAAAAAATTTTTTAAAATTGAATCAGGTTGGGCAGACTGGATGGACCATTCGGGTCTTTATCTGCCGTCATCTACTATGTTACTATGTTTCCTAGGAATTTTTCCCAGATTATCGTAATACATTTTTGATTCGCTTTCAAAGGGATGGTTAAAAAGACTAAGAATGTTATAATGTCCCTGTATCGCTCCATGATGCGATCTCATTTGGAGTATTGCATTCAGTTCTGGTCTCCTTATCTCAAGAAAGATTTAGTGGCACTAGAAAAGATTCAAAGAGCGACCAAGATGGTAAAGGGGATGGAACTCCTCTCGTATGAAGAAAGACTAAAACGGTTAGGGCTCTTCAACTTGGAAAAGGAACAGCTGAGGGGAGATAGGATTGAAGTCTACAAAATCCTGAGTGGAGTAGAACGGGTACGAGTGGATCGATTTTTCACTCCGTCAAAAATTACAAAAACTAGGGGACACTCGATGAAGGTACAGGGAAATCCTTTTAAAACCAATAGGAGGAAATATTTTTTGACTCAGAGAATAGTTAAGCTCTGGAACACATTGCCAGAGGTTGTGGTAAGAACAGATAGTGTTTTAAGAACTGTTTGGACAAGTTCCTGGAAGAAAAGTCCATTGTCTGTTATTGAGAAAGACATGGGGGAAGCCACTGCTTGGAATGTTGCTACTCCTTGGGTTTTGGCCACGTACTAGGGACCTGGATTGGCCACTGTGAGAACAGGCTACTGGACTTGATGGACTTTTGGTCTGACCCAGTAAGGCTTTTCTTATGTTCTTTCTTCAGATGAGAAATGAGCAAATGATGACAAATATCATAATAATAAGTGCCAAGGATAAGACCATCATTATCGGAAAAGGTATTGCCTTTTAAAGCTGATCTGTTTTGTTTTATTTCTATTTATTTCATTTAAAAGTGGCCTAACGTGTCTATCACACCATCATGATTTCAGGCAACAGCCAGTGAATACCTGGAAAATCTCAGATGAGAAGGCTTCAGTACAAGTTTTTATGCAAATGACGACACTTACAGTAGAGCCTGAAAATGAAATCAGAATTAGCAAGGGGGCGGGGGGGACCCCCAAGCTTCTTCGCTGGCAGGTAGCCCTTGGATAATGGAAGGGACTTGAAATTGCATTCCTGGTCCATCTCAGCTCAGATGTTCTCATGTTCCACCAGGAAATTGTGAGGTACTCTTAAGAAATGCTGCCGACATAACTCAGCAAGAGAGACGCTTTGATATGAACGAAGGTTCTGATTTGTTTCACACTGACTTCAGTGAATCTTTCAAGGGAGGGAGACAGAAGCCACGGTGGTCTTTCATTGTGGTTTTTGTGGTCTTTGACAATGCTTCCGTCTCATGTGTAAGTGACAGAAACAGAGCCTTTTGCCCTCCCCTTTCAGCATGAATGGTTTTGTCACTCTCTTTGCACACTGTGTGGACATACCTGATTTTTTAGAAATCAAAGTTTTAGATGATATAGAACATGAAAAGAAAGACAGTAACTGGCAAGATGGGCCTTTTATTGTGAGTCATGTGAAGGATAGAACATAGAAACATAGAATATGATGGCAGAAAAGGGCCAACGGCCCAACAAGTCTGCCCAATCATGATCCCTTCCACCCTCAAGAAACTATCCTCTACCATACCTCTGTAGTGACCCCACATGTTTGTCCCATCATCTCTTGAAGTCAAGCGTGCTACTAGCCTCGACTACTTGACGTGGAAGACCATTCCATATATCAATCACCCTCTCGGTAAAGAAGTATTTCCTGGTGTCCCCATGAAATCTTCCTCCCCTAAGTTTTAGCGGATGTCCTCTTGTCACCGTGGGACCCGTAAGAGTGAAGATTTCCTCCTCCTCCTCGATGAGGCCCGTTATATACTTGAAAGTTTCTATCATGCCCCCCCCTTTTTCGGCGCTCCTCGAGCGAGTATAAGCGCAGACTGCTCAGACGATCTTCATATGAAAGATCTTTAAGTCCTGAGACCATCCTTGTGGCCATTCTCTGAACTGATTCAATTCTCTTCACATCCTTTTGGTAATGTGGCCTCCAAAACTGGACACAGTACCCCAGGTGCGGTCTCGCCATGGATCTGTATAATGGCAATATAACTTCGGGTTTTCGGCTGATAAAGCTTCTTCTGATGCAGCCAAGCATTTGTCTAGCCTTTGTTGAGGCTTTCTCCACCTGATTTGCAGCCTTCATGTCTTCACGGATGATTACTCCTAAGTCCCTTTCTACTTCAGTTTTTGTTAAGTGTTCTCCATTTAGGGTGTATGTAGTGCAAGGATTTCCGCTACCAAGGTGCATCGCCTTACATTTTTTGGCATTAAAGTTTAGTTGCCAAGTACTGGACCATTGTTCTGGCAAAAGTAGGTCTTGTTCCATGGTGTTTTGTGCGGCTGCGCTGTATGGTTCAGTTGCCCTGCCCACAACGTTGCATAGTTTAGCATCGTCGGCAAATAACGCAATTTTGCCTTGAAGTCCTTGAGTCAGGTCCCTTACAAAGATATCAAATAGCATTGGGCCCAAGACCGAGCCCTGCGGCACTCCACTGGTCACTTTTGACGATTTTGAGAGAATACCGTTGACCAAAGCCATAAACCCTGAGGCAGAGGAAAGTGGGAGAGAAGTTCTGGAAGTCAGATTGAGGTTCCCTTTTACCAAAGGACAGTAAAATCTGGGCATAGCACCTCCTAATGTGAGACTTTCTTATGCAATAAGCCCAGATTTAGGTATGTATTTATAGCCCTATCAAGGTTACCTAGGCAGTTTACTTCCAGGTACTGAAGCATATTTCCCATCGAACTAACATACCTGAGGCGATGGAGGATTGAAAGACTTGCCTAGGGTTACCAGATGTCCAGGGAAACCTGGACATGAAGGGATTTCCAAAACCTGGCAGTCTGTCTGGGTTTTGGAAGTCCACGAGCTCAGGGGTGCGTCTGGAGGCCCTCTACATAGGCGCGGACATTGATCCAATGACACGTACACGCACAAGCACATGATGTCATCGTGTCAACATCCATGCATGCACAGAAGCCCTCCAGATGCGGCCTTGAGCTTGGGGAAGGAGACCGGAGGCTCGGGTGGAGGCAGGGCTGGGGGGCTTGGGCCGAAATGAGGTGGGGCCAGGTGTCCTCTTTTTTTTTTTTTTTCTTTTAAGAGGAAATATGGCGACCCTAGATTTGCCCAGGGTCACAAGGATTCAACCCATGACCTCAGGGTGCTGAGGTTGCAGCTCTAACCTCTAGGGCCTTTTAAAGATATATTTTTTGCAGGTCCCACACTAAATTTTTCCATTAGCGCAGAAGACTTGTAAAAAACATAACATGGAAGCACTTACCCTATGTATTCTTGTGTTAAGTCTCTGTTATCTAATTAATAATAATGATTTTATTTTTATATATCGCCTAACCAAAAAGTGGTTCTAGGCGGTTTACAACAAATAAGCACAAGTCATACAGTGGAGAGTAATTTTAAAAAGAAAAAACAATTCAAAACAAAATACAATAAATAAGAATTGGTCCTGCAGTAGAAAATATGATTTAAAAGAAAAATGCAATTTAAAAGAATGGTTCTAAGCGGATTACAACAAATAAAAACCGACCATACAGTAAAAATACAATTTAAAAGAAGATACATTGCATGATAGAAGCATAGAATTATTAAACGAAATGACCAGTTAAGATACAAATTTTTCAAACAGTTGGGTCTTCAATAATTTTCTAAAATCAAGATAAGAAGAGGATCCTAGCATAATTTAACCGAAGCAATCATTCAATTTGGCAGCTTGAAAAGAGAGCGTTCTCTCCAGAAATCTCTTGTAACAACATAATTTAGCAGCAGGAAATGTAAACAGACAAACTCTGCGTGTGACCTTTTTTCAAGTTTCAAGTTTAATAGTTTTTTTTGATTAATCGCTTAATCATACTTCTAAGCGATGAACAATTTAAAAATTACATTTGATGGGTAACAATACAATAAACGACAATATTTAAAAGACATGGGACTAAAATCAAATTTTAACATAATCATAACATTGGGTAAGGGGGAATGAAATACAAATCAATAAAACCTTATTTGCGTACTCTAAGGTGTAATGCTGAAGGGATCACTGCTGGTGGCTTTCTCTCCCCAGATTTCCAGTAGACCAGTGGGTTTTGGACCAGTATGCAGCCAATTGCAAGGAGCTACCTGTGCAAGGAATGCAGAAACCTGTGATAGTCACTCTGAGGCCAAAGACAGGCATTTTCTAAGTCTACTATCTAGTTGAAGCCAGGTGAGGTCACACCATGGAGCGACACAGAAGCAACATAACATTCTTAGTTTTGTTAAGAATAATTCCTGTTCTAATAATTCCTAGAAATGATAAGTAGAAGTAATAGTAGTTAAGACATGCCAAGCCCAGATTTTACCCAGAATGCTCTTTGGAATATAAATAGAAATTTGGTGTGTAAAGGGCAAGACAATTTTTGTTCTATGCTATAATTATTAACTGGCTTGGCATATATGGAATGGACTTTAGTATGTTTTATCAGTGGTAGAATCGGACTCTATTCACAGTCAGTTTTATGCAATGTTAGTTGCACACAAATAAGGAGACCAATGTTGGTATCTGAGCAAAGAAAATGATTTACTGCTTTTAGCAGTTATGTCATTTTAAATGTCTGCTCATTCTGGCCACCAAAATAGTGGAGGCATTGATTTTTTTATTGTTTCCTTGTTACACACATAAAATCTTCACTTATTATATATATATGAAACATGTTTGAATGTTTTAAGAAATTGTTAGACATTCGTTAATTTAATTGGACTGTTGATGATCCATCCCCTTGTAACCATCTGAAAAGGGGCCCACAAAGTATTTATCTAGTTAGGAGCAACCTCCAGGCTGAAAGGCTGCAGAACGCAGGCATCAGACACTCCTCTCACCCAGGGCCGGATTTTCCTATAGGCTAACTAGGCTTTAGCCTAGGGCTTCAAGATCAAGAGGGCCCTACATTCAAATTGTTAGCAAAATTAAAATTACACTATTCTAAAAACAGTGAACACTAAAACACTGAACCGAAAATAAGGAGAAATTCTACGCTTCGGGATCGGAACCGGCTCCGGCCGTAACGGGGCGCCGACTCGGCTTCTCCCTTTCTTTTTCTCGCCCTGGGAGGAGGATCGGGGAGTGAAAGACATCAGTCCGGAAACAGCTGGGCAAAGCCCAGCCCCGCGGGGAGAGAGGCAAAACGTGGATCCGTCAGGACAGGGTGGCCCAGACTGGCATCGGGAGTGAGGGGTGGGATGGGGGGTTTCAGTGGAAGGGGGATGGGAGGCAGGCAGGCTGGCATCGGAGGGGGATGGGGGGTTTAATGGAAGGCAGGCAGGCAGGATGGCATGGGGGGGGGTTCAATGGAAGGGGGATGGGAGGCAGGCGGGCATTGGAGGGGGGGGGGGTGAGGTGAGGAAGGACGCACTGGGGGCACTATGGACATAGGAAGGGGCAATGGTGTGTGTTATGTTTGATTAGTATTGTTACAAGTACTATATATGGTGCTGAGAATAAATGTCCAAATAAGTGTTCTCGACTTTTTTTTATTTATTATCCGTGTCATATTTTTTTATAAAGGTTAGTACCAATAACAACATGTTTCATTTAACATATTGATATATATCACAGTAATGATGTATTTTATTATCTCTCATGCAATTTACAAACTTAAAAATGGGAGGTGAAAGGGCCTCATAAGTGGAATAGCCTAGGGCCTCTTTTCATCTAATTCCGGCCCTGCTCTCACCCCTCCCGAATGATTCTGACCACACCAAGATTTAACAGTCCAAACTCCAACTTTTGTCTTCCAAAGAAATGGAAGGACACTTTCTTGAACAAATAAAATGTTGCAGAATGGATCCAACTGGACACAGTTTCTCTTCTGTAACCTTCCAAATTTGTAAATTCAGATGTAAAATCCTCTGTGTTGGATGGATTTGATCAGATGGTTGGGGATAGGGTTACGACGAGGAGCCAGACGTCCAGACACGTCTGCTTTTTAGAGGACTCTCCGGGTGACAGGACGGTTTCCTGGACTGGAAGGAGTTTGTCTGGCTTTTGGACTCACTCTTTCCAGTCCAGTACCTTCTCTGGTGCTTTGGGCAGCTGGCGGCATTAGTGACATTGGCCTGCCCTAGAAGTCTTCACTCTGCAGCGTCCTGCCTAGGGAACAGGAAGTACTGCAGAGTGAAGGCTTCTGGGGCAGTTTGATGTCAGAAAGATCACGTTGCTAACGCGACTGGCTGTCCACAGTTTTTAAATTGCAGCACTGGAGAAGGTACTGGGGGCAGAAATAATAATAATAACAACAACAGTTTATATACCTCTATGCGGTTTACAATGATTAAAAAGTTACAGGCTGAGTAGTACTAGGTTTTTAATTTTTGAATCGAAATGCTGTGCTAGATCATTTGCTGAAGGTAGCTTACTATTATGCATGGATTAAGTTCATAACTAGGTTGAACAGTTCTTTTGTATTGATTCCTTTCAAGCTAGTGTTGGATGAGTAAAAAGCTTTACATTTTTCTTTTCTCAATTGTTTGTAGATTTTTATGTTGGATCTCCAGTTGTTCCGGTCTAACAATTTTCCCATTTTTTTCCAGATCCTTTCCAATCGTTTAATTTTAAAAGTTCAGTGTCAAACCATTTATTGTATTTATTTGAGCAGCTTTTGCTATTTCGTTTAGGGGCAATTTCGTCCAAAATGGATTCGCTTGTTTTCATCCAGTGATCCTGGAAATCAACTCCTTCTTCTATCTCCTCTCGTAATTCATATTGTGACCAATATTCCTCTGGATTGATATGGCCCCTTGTGAGATGTTCTTTTTTTTATCCTTGGGTGTGTTTTGGATTTTAGACGAGACCAGATTAAAGTAAAATAAGAAGTAAAGTGATCAGACCAGATATCATGACACCAAATACCGTCGGATATAGAGATGGAAGGTTCTAGAATCTCCTTTGTGGACATGGCTACCACATCTAGATGATGGCCTTTTTCATGTGTTTGTGTGATTAGAGAGAGATTATAATTAAGTAAGGATAGAAAGTTTTTAAAATCTTTCGCTTCGGGATTGTCTTCATCTAAGTGTAAGTTTATTTCTCCTGCAATAATGTTATATGAAGGAGTAACCAAATTATGTAGAACAAATTCGCAGACGTCCTCTTTAGCTTTTGTACAGCTTTTTGGTGGGACAGAAAATAATATGCAAGAAAGGGATTCTTCTAGTTTCTTTTTGCTAATTTTACAGGCTAATATTTCTAATTGATTGGTCATTTTGGTATCCAATAGTTCAAATTCAAATACTTCCCAAAAAATCACTGCTAATCCTCCCCCTCTTCTGCCATCACGATTTAACATGTGTATTTTAAAATTATCTCACAAAAGCCGTACTTAACTCCGGGGTGGATTGGATGGGGGGGCTAGAGAGAGAGAGAGAGAGAGACTGTGCTTGTGGGTGGGGTGGTACAGTTTAGGGGTGAACCTAGAGGGAGGCAGCGGTGGGGCAGTGCATGGCACCATGGGTGGGCAGGGGGTGGGGTGCAGTTGGGCTATGGTGGGACTGGGGTGGGGGTCAAGTGTTTGCACTCCCTTTCTGAACTTCTGTTGACCTTCCTTTCTCCATATAAAAACTACAAAGACTAGGGGACACTCGATGAAAGTGCAGGGAAATACTTTTAAAACCAATAGGAGGAAATATTTTCTCACTCAGAGAATAGTTAAGCTCTGGAATGCGTTGCCAGAGGTTGTGGTAAAAGCAGATAGTTTAGTGGTTATAAGAAAAGTTTGGACAAATTCCAGGAGGAAAAGTTCATAGTCTGTTATTAAAGACATGGGGGGAACCTCTACTTGCCCTGGATCAGTAGCATCGAATGTTGCTACTCTTTGGGCATTCCGCATGGAATGTTGCACTCTCTGGGGTTCCGGAATCTTTCTTACTCTGAGATAATGGAATGTTGCTACTCCTAGGGATACTGTCCCAGAATATCTTACATCCTGTGCATGGACAGAGCATGGAGAGTCCTGGCAGGTATCTAGATAGTTCTCTTAACCACAACTATTTGGGGATATCCAGTGGCACCACTTGGATACTGTACCTGAATAAATTACAGATTGTGCCTAGGTAGTGACATGTATAACCTGGACATACAGATGATTCAACTGGACATACTGGCCTCACTTGTGTATGCTGGACACGACAGACCTATATTTTCCCATAGCCAGGCTCTGTACCTTGCTTTCTGTAAACATCTGCAGCCTTTGCAATGCTAACAATGATGTTCTTGTTTCCATTCCCTGCTGGGAGGATATCTATCCAAGGTTCTGCTGAACTGTTATCAGTGCTGTATGACTTCATATGCCAGACACCCTAGAAAGCCACAAAACCTTTATAATGAGCAAGGAGCCCTGCTCATGTGGGTATAACGAGATGAAAGAACTTGGTACCAAAACATTTGCTCTCTGTCTCTGAACCAAGCTATGGGAACCAGACAGCTGGATTGTTGAAAGGTCACCTTTGCCAACTTTTCATCTTACAAGGACACCATCCCGAATATGCACAGAATTGTAAAACCACCAATTAGCAGCTACATGTCTCAATGCTGAAAGAAGAAAGTTCACCAAGAGTTCTCTGTTTCTGCAAGGCCCCCCTTTTAGGGAGGGGGGGTGGGTGGAGGCGAGAGAGGCGTGGACGGAAGGGAGGAGTTAGCTTTACATTATTTTATGTACCAATAGGGAATTACATAACCAGAATTCGGGGATGGACTTTCTTGGAACAAAGGAAGAATTGCTCTGTATAAAAAACACGTGTATTCTAGGTAAAGCCAGAGAGATTTGCTTACTTATGCTGCAGAGAACTGCTAGCCCCCTGCTAAGCATATGAGTGTTAGTTCTGCTCTCCATTGCATATTCTGAACTGACAATACGTTTTTCTAATATGCCTTTGCTGCTGTAATACTTATAGTTTTTATACTATCAATAAACGAATATTGTCTGTTTTGGAAGATACAATGCCGTCTTGTAGTTATTCCAATGAGGTAAACAAAGCAGCCTTTACTTCAGTGGCGCATAGACGGTCCTGGCAGTTATTTGTAAAGTTGCTGGAGTATCTTAGTAGATCTGGGCAGCAGTTTCAACTTATTGTGTTCTATCACCCTCTGCCTGGAAAATGGGGGCATGACAGTCACAGATGTGTTGTAATGTATGCAGGGGTTAGGGGTAGAGCCGGCCCGCAAATATAGAAACATCGTGAATAATTTTTAGGACCGACTCTTAACCCACCCCCACCTCCCTCCTGCTTCCCAGACCTTTCTACACCTTACCTGGTGGTCTAGCAGTGAAGCAGGGCAGGAGTGATTTTCCTACGCTCCTTCCCCATGCTCAGCCATCAACAAAAATAGCTGTTGTGAGTTTTCGCTGTTGTCTCGCAACTGGAAACAGGAAGTTGCATCAGAGGAGAAGTTTCAGTGCAGCCACATGTGACTTGAGGAAAGGCTCAGGCCACTCAGAAACAGAAAAATGAAAATCACCAGCAAAGGTGAGGGGAAGAGAGGGAGATGCTCATACCGTGGCAATTGGGAGGGAGGGGGCTGCTGAACTGCATGAAGGGCACTGAAGGGAAGTGGAGAGAGAGGGGGATGGGAGAGAGGAACAGGCGCTGAGGAGAAATGGATAGGAGAGGGAGGGAGAAGATGCTGATGAAAAGTGGAGAGGAGAGAGAGAAGGGAGCACATACTGGATAGAAGGAGGGGATAAAGAAAAAAAGGGTACATGTTGGATTGGGGAGACAGATACCAGATCTGAGGGGAGGAAAGGAGGAGAGAGATGCTAAAAACCATCTGGGGGAGGGAAGGAAAGATGGAATGGAAGAAGACAGAGTTGCCAGACTATGGGGTGCCGCAGAAGAAAGAAGATGGGTGCCAGACCAATGGGGGAGAGGGGGGAGAGAGAAAGATGGAAAGGAGACACACAGTAACAGAGCAGATGCCATAGGTAAGAGGCAGAGAGAAGGCAGACAATGGATGGATGGAAGGAACAGAATGACGAAAAGATGAGGAAAGCAGAAATCAAACAAAGGTAGAAAAAAAAATTTCCATGAGATTGACAAAGTTTCAATAATGAAATTATATTTCAAAAATAAGGATGCAGTGTTTTGTGGTGCAAAAATTCAAATATTTCCCGATGTGGCCGGATTGACTCAGCTCAGAAAGGCTTGTTTGGCCTTGAAACCTACAGCAGTTCTTCTTGAAATTCCCATGTAAATGCTTGGTAATAAGGTACAGAATAAGGATTATATTTTTTGGGACCCCATTCACATAGATCAATTTCTTAAATTCAATGGAAAATACAGTACACTTCCACCTCCGTATTCACGGTTTCCCTATCTATGGTTTCGATTATTCATGATCAGATGGTGCTGGATTCCGAAAATGATGCCCAAAATAAGGCACCAGGAAGATCTGAGCTAAATTTGAATTCTCTTACTGCCATTTTGCACATCCGCCGTTGGGAGCGAAGACTTATTCCTACTGAAACCTGGTGCAAATCCCGTGTTAGAGGTTGCTCCAGGAATTCCAGAACACCGCACCTAAATTTTGGCAGAGACCCTGACCCACCTAGGCTCCTCCTGTGGCCACGGTTCAGTTAATGGCGCAAGTCACTTAATCTCTCCATTGCCCCAGGTTGTGAGCCCCCCAGGACAGACAGGGAAAACTACCTGAGTACCTGATTGGAAACCACTTAGATATAAATAAATAAAATCTCGTATTGTTTAGTTACCCGCAATTTGCATATTCCTTCCTTATAGCTCCACCTACCTGTTTATTAGCATACATCATATTACAGTTTGCAACTTTTGCTCTCCTTAAAACCCCTGGGCTGCATTTTTATTAGTGCATATTTATTGATTGCATTCATTGCCTCATTATTTGCATTTTAAGACGTTGGGGACTCTTCAGCTTGGAAAAGAAATGGCTGAGGCGGGGGGAGGGGGGGCATATAATCGAGGTCTTTAATATCCTAAGTACAGTAGAATGGGTAAATATGAATCGATTGTTTTCTCCTGCTCATTTCAGAGATATTAACGCATAACTTCATTCAGTGTCTTTATGAAAGAGTGAACATTGCCTAAACTGGTTCCAGCCGGTTTAACGTACATGTATTTTACGTCTTTCCCGAGCTTCCTGGCATCCGAGTGATTCTCCAAGTGCAGCATCATCTTTCGGCAACTGGTCTGGGGGAGGGGGGCCGGGACTGTGCTTTGACTGTGGCTCATGGAAAACCCCAACTACACGATTCACATAAATTTTAGTCTATTTGGCCAAAAAAACGCTTCTTGAGCGCATGTATTATCGGTCACAGGGTTGCGGTCCACTTGCATGCCTCCGTCAGCTCTGGATCCAGAAGTTGGCATTACAAGGGGCAGGAACCTCGGGGTGGGCCATCCCCGGTTCACCTTTGCTAATTCCAAAATGAGTAAGATAAATAGAGAGGATCCCTTAATGGTAGGAAAAGAGAAATCCAACTTTGAAGTGACATTGGGGAGGAGAGGGGGGTAACCCTTTAGCAGTTTTCCTCTGCCGTCATCTACTGTGGCGTTGACGAAGGCTTGTCCCAACAGTTTCGGTTTCGAGTTCTTCTTCTCGAGAGAGAGAGAGTTGCAATCTCTGCCCCTTTGGAGACATGGCGAGCTCCATCGACCTGCACGTTTGGAACAACATTTTCCAAGGCAAACTCCGCGAACGAAACAAGGCTGATGTCTGGACTCTATCGCTGGATGAGAACGTGCAGCCGGGCCCGGGATGGAAGCGCTACTCGGTGCAACTGTTTGGCAGGTATAAAAGCCATTTGCTTTCTTGTGCGAAAAACTGGTTAAAATAGGGGCTTTTAGAAAGACTCAGGTTAAAAGTTTTGTTTACCAAAGCAGGTGGTAACTGGTAATGCCAGGGCAGGGGGCACACTTTAGCTAACGCGGCTTCGTAAAAGGAGCCCTTAGCGTAGGATGCACAAAGCTCCAGCGGAATGGGAGAGATTTTGATTGGTCAGGCTATGCTCAGCCCAAATAGCATGTTTGTGCTGGTGGAGAATGACAAGGGGAAACATTTTTCTCCATCCCTGCAGGAACTCAATTTCCCTGTCCCATCCCCACCCCATTCCTGTACAGGCCTTGAACACATCATTTTAAACTGCTTGAGGCTTGTGCAGATGAGGACGGAGCTTAGGCATTGGTGGAATGAGGCATTATGACATCACAATCTGAGCTCTAGAATGTTCATACTTAGGATTTTAAAGGGTTTGAGGCTTGTGCGGATGAGGATGGAGCTCAGGCATTGGTGGAATGAGGCATTATGACATCACAATCTGAGCTCTAGAATGTTGCTACTTAGGATTTTAAAGGGTTTGAGGCTTGTGCGGGTGAGGACGGAGCTTAGGCATTGGTGGAATGAGGCATTATGACATCACAATCTGAGCTCTAGAATGTTGCTACTTATGATGTTAAAGTGTTTGAGGCTTGTACAGATGAGGGCGGAGCTTGCAGGAACGGGGCAGGAACAGGAAAAGAACTCACCAGGATGGGAAAACACATTCCTGCGGGGAGGAGGAAAAATTTGTCCCCATGTCATTCTCTAAGCTGTACACAAGAGCTGAGTGGTATGCACAGGTCTTGTGCACAGGCCCAGTACAGTGTCTGATCGTTGGAGCTCTTAAGCAAGTTTATTTTCTTGTTGTTGATGGTTTTTTGTTTGTTTGTTTATTGCACATGCAATATGGATGCAGCTGTTGGGCAAGTTTTTTTGTGTGTGTTTGTTCTGGGTGCAGATCCCACACACAAAATGGGCACAAAAAGCTACCAGCAGTTCCAGATTTGCTGGAAAATTTTGCACGGTGGGAAGTGGCCATTCCTTGCTGTGCTCATTTTAATATTCATGAGCTCCTTGGAATGCATTTGCATAGGGCTCTCGATGGCTGCTACAGCGATTGGTAGAAGCAATTGTACTGATTACTGTCATATCATTGCAGAATCCATTTTAAATGTGTCTATCGGATTTCCTGCTCCTTTCGTTCCTCTTTCCTGGAATTTTCATCGAGCTCAACTCGCTAGAAATACTCAAAGATTTCAACTCTCCTTTCCCTCATTTAAGGGTGTAAAATCTGCTCATACATTCAGTCATTCTTTCATTTTCAAATTGTCGGATCTGTGGAATGGTCTATATAGTAACATCTTGGTCGCTCTTATTTGAACCTTTTCAAATGCCGCTATATCTTTTTTAAGATAAGGAGACCAGTATTTACATGTCTGTATTTTTATTTATTTAACATTTACATTCGCTTACATCATAATCAATGACAATTGTCTACTACTTACTAGTGTTTCTCCTGTCTTTCCCTTGTCTCTCTCCTCCTCTCCTCTAGGGTTTACATCCATATTGACTTCTTCAAGTCTCTTCACCTCATGCCATGTTTGTTGCCTTCCTGTGAACTACTTCAAGCTTTTCCAAAACTGAAGGTCCACCTCCTTTTTACTGTTGGTTATACCCCTCTCTTTACAGCTGAGCATCCTTGGCTACCTTGAAATCATCAGATACTGTCACCTGAGGTCTCTTTCCTGGTCTCCCTTAGAGTTCTGCAGCCCAAATGCATCACTTTACATTTCTCAGCATTAAAACTTAGTTGCCAAGCATTAGCCCAAGCTTCAAATTTTTCTAGATGACTTCTCACACTTTCTGCTCTTTCTGGGGCGTCTACTCTGTTGCTTATCTTTGTGTCACCTAGAAAACAAGGCATGCTTTTCCTTCTAAACCTGGACAGTATTGTTCACAAGACATTGAACAGAATTGGCCCCAGGACAGAAACCTGAGACTCTCCACTACTCATCTCTCTGTCTTCCAAGTGAAGGTCCTTTAGCACCACCCTCTCATTCAACCATTTCTTATCCACCTCCTTTTTACTGTTGGTTATACCCCTCTCTTTACAGCTGAGCATCCTTGGCTACCTTGAAATCATCAGATACTGTCACCTGAGGTCTCTTTCCTGGTCTCCCTTAGAGTTCTGCAGCCCAAATGCATCACTTTACATTTCTCAGCATTAAAACTTAGTTGCCAAGCATTAGCCCAAGCTTCAAATTTTTCTAGATGACTTCTCACACTTTCTGCTCTTTCTGGGGCGTCTACTCTGTTGCTTATCTTTGTGTCACCTAGAAAACAAGGCATGCTTTTCCTTCTAAACCTGGACAGTATTGTTCACAAGACATTGAACAGAATTGGCCCCAGGACAGAAACCTGAGACTCTCCACTACTCATCTCTCTGTCTTCCAAGTGAAGGTCCTTTAGCACCACCCTCTCATTCAACCATTTCTTATCCACCTCCTTTTTACTGTTGGTTATACCCCTCTCTTTACAGCTGAGCATCCTTGGCTACCTTGAAATCATCAGATACTGTCACCTGAGGTCTCTTTCCTGGTCTCCCTTAGAGTTCTGCAGCCCAAATGCATCACTTTACATTTCTCAGCATTAAAACTTAGTTGCCAAGCATTAGCCCAAGCTTCAAATTTTTCTAGATGACTTCTCACACTTTCTGCTCTTTCTGGGGCGTCTACTCTGTTGCTTATCTTTGTGTCACCTAGAAAACAAGGCATGCTTTTCCTTCTAAACCTGGACAGTATTGTTCACAAGACATTGAACAGAATTGGCCCCAGGACAGAAACCTGAGACTCTCCACTACTCATCTCTCTGTCTTCCAAGTGAAGGTCCTTTAGCACCACCCTCTCATTCAACCATTTCTTATCCACTTTACCGCCTTGGGCTCAATTTATTCATGAACCTTTTATGAAGAACTGTATTCAGAAGGTTGGCTGAAATCTAAGTAGACCATGTCTGGTGCATGCCCTTCATCTAGTTCATAAGAACATAAGAATAGCTTTACTAGGTCAGCCCAAAGGTCCATCAAGCCCAGTAGCCCATTCACATGGTGGCCAGTCCAGGTTACTAGTACCTGGCCATAACCCAAAAGGTAGCAACATTCCTTTATCTCAGAATTAGCAAGATTCCGGAACCCCAAAGAGAAGCAACATTCCATGCAGAATTCCCAGAGTAACAAGATTCTGGAATCCAAATAGTAGCAACATTCCATGTGAAATCCCCAAAGAGTAGCAACATTCCATGCTACCGATCCAGGGCAAGCAGTGGCTTCTCCCATGTTTTCTCAATAACAGACTATGGCATGATCTGTCTTTGGTAAAGCCATGCTGCCATGGATCTTGCAACCCACTGATCTGAAGAAAGTTCAGCAGTGTCTCTATCACCATTCCCACTTCCGAGGTAACGCTTACTAGCCTATAGTTTCCCACCACTTCTCTGTTGCCTTTTTGTAAAGGAACCACATCAGTTTCTCTCCAAGCCCAAAGAACCTCCAAGGTTTTACTAAACACATTCTGTAGAGGACCCACCAGAAACTCTCTGATCTCAGCATCCCGGGATGTATTTCATCGGGTCCCATGCTAGGATCCAGTTTTAGTTTGCCATTCTCCCTGAGGTGTGCTGGAGCTGGCTCACAGCAGCCAAAGGGGACCTTGGGGACCTGGTGCCCTCCTGAACTCCCTTTTACCTTTGCAGAACCCTTCCAGCCAAATAAGTAGACTGCCACCTCTCCCCGCTGCTTGTTACCAGCTCTGAGTAGCATGCCAGGAGTTGTGCATGGTCATAGCTGCAAAGGGTTAGCCAGAATTGGTTCAGCCTGTCCTTCGTCTTTAGGATTTCGGTATCTTTATAGCACATCTATACCAGCTCTGATAGTCTCTCAGCAGATTATGGCTCCATTTCTGACCCTCCTTTTTTTTTTTTCTTCCAGGTTCCGCTGTTCGAGCTGCAGCCGCACCTGGGCTTCAGCAAAAGTTCAGATTCTCTTCCATATGAAGCTGGAGATGGGGCCAGTAAGACATGGCTGGGTGATGATGAGGGTGTTCAAACAAGAGTGTGGAAAATGCAGCGCGGCCACTTTGGAGGAGCCAGAGTTCGTGAGTGAGAACATTGAAATTGCTCTGGAAAGGCTGGTGAATCGGATTCAGGAGAAGTTCTACAGGGATTTCAGTGGAAAAAACACAACCTCTGCTTTTATTCGCAGTGGGAAGCAGGATGGGCCGCACGAGAGTGCACACTGTGAAGCCTGTCGCTTGGGACTGTGTGATCTGAAACTCCAAGATGAAGAACGACGAGCCCAGGCATCTACTTCTGAGGAAGCAGAAAAATCTGGTAGAGTGCAGAAAACAAAGATGTATGTCAATCAATTACTGAAGCCACTCAGTTCAGTGTATAACATCTCGAAAATTGGGAATAGGCAGCAAACTGCACCAGCATCACTGGGTAACTCAGGACAAGATACGAATCAGTCACAGAAACCTCTCAGTTCAGTTTATGACACCAGGAGAACTGGAGGTATCCTGAAAACTGTACCAAGATCAGCCTCTGAGTCTCCAGGATCTGTGATACAGAAGCAAAGAGCCTCAGGAAGCCAGGTGAGAGGGGTTTCACCTGTGCAAAGACAGGCTTATACCTTCTGTGGGTCTGAGGATGAGGAAGAAAGCCACCAATTATTTGAAGAGTCATCAAGATACGATATTTGGGAAGATCAGTTTAGAACGGAAAGCCACAGAAGAAACCGTAGGCTAAGAGAGAGGTATGGTGAGCCACAGCCTGAAGAATGCTGTCCTTGCACCCTTCTATGAACATCCAACATCCTCGTACGGACACTGCTCATTCCTCGTGCTGCTGACGCTGGACAATTATCTCTTCTCTGCACCCCCTAAAAAGGACCTTAGAGTATAAGGCCAACATATTATTGCCTTTGATAAGAATAATATGCATTTCCATCCTCCCCCTAAAGTAGAAGAGAATAAAATCAATTCCCAGAATTCACTGCTTTTTCCACAATATGTCCTCACAGAGGAACAATTCAAAGACCCTGAAGTGTGAGGTAATGGTAGGCCTGTCTCCTGGTCATTTTTGAATGGAAGTTTGAAAGGCTCTTTACTTAGGAGGGAGACATTTTCTTGTGCTTTCCACAGGAGTTCAGAGAAGGAGGAGAGGCTGCAGGAGTCCAGGGGGGGGTCTCGGGCACATGATGGGAGACACCCTCTTGATTGCAACTAGACTGTACAACCAGAGAACGTTCCGTTATCCCTCAGCAGGTCAGGCTATAGCTAAGGCTGAAGTAAAGTTGACTGGGAGAAGTGGAAGGAACTGGAAGAGTCTAAATGTGAAAGAATTCAGAAGTGTTTTTTTCCTTAGCTAAGTGAGTGGCTCCAACAAGGTTTATCCCATCTCATCCCTTAGAGATCCCAGAGCTGAGGTAACAGAGAACAGCCACCCTGGTGCAACCCAAATACTCAACGCAGGAAGTGCTTTCTGAATTCCTGAGGTTTTGAATTTTTCCCTTTGCTATTTTTTAATATTTTCGCCTGAGGTACTTAACTAGAGGAGACACTGACTATGCCTGCCTCGGGTGCATAAGATTGGGAGCTTGTAGTTTGGCAGAAAAAGAGTCTGAGGAGCCAAGAGCAAGGCCCTAGAAGAGAGAACTGGAGAGCCATTTCGTGTCTCACAACTTGAACTATAGATACTTTGGGACTATGGCTGACTTAACGTTCTTACTCATGACCCTCAGCTTTGCTTTGGACACCTGTTACTGCCCTGTTTGCTCCTAACATTGACCTATGTTGAATGCTGTATTCATGTGATAGAATAATAAGCTTTTGAGACTCTTGACAAAGGCATAGACCACATGTGTCAAACACAAGGACCACAGTGACTGTGTACCAGACACTACACTGTCCAGGAACCTCCTTAAGTCCTGACTCCACCCCCTACCTCTTCCACGCCGCTGAAATTTAAAATTTTCAGGCAGCCGATACGAAGCCAGCCTCCTGCTGTCAGCCTGCTCCGGAAGTGTTCTTTCTGCAGTGTCCTGCCTATGCGGGAATAGAAAGTGCTGCAGAAAGAACACTTCCGGGGCAGGCAGATGGCGGGAGGCTGGCTTTGCGCGGCTGCCCGAAGATTTTAAATTTCAGCAGTGGAGAGGTGGTAGGTGGGGGAATTGGGAACTGGGGACTGTCGTACCATAGGACCCAGTTGAGAAGGGAGGGCTGGGGTTGGCAATGAGGAAAGGACATCCTACACAGGCTGCGGGGGAGGGGGATATGAAATCAAGACGGACAGATGCTGTACGGGCTGGGAGGGAGTTGGGAAGTACAGAGGCTGCAGGAGCTGGGGGTTAGGAAGGGAGGGAAAGAGAGATCTGCTAGTGGGTGAGGGAAGAGAAAAAGAAAATTCTTGCACACAGGTGTGTGGAGTGAGAGGGAAAGAGAGATGGTGAGGAAAATTGTTGGACATGGTAGTGATGGAGAGGAGGGAGAGAGAAATGTTACACTGGGAGGGAGGAGAGATGACTCAAAGAAGGAAGAGATGTCAGATTCCGGAGAAGGGTGATGGAAGGAGGGAAGAAAGAGATGTCAGACCACTGGAATGGGAAGGAGAGAGAGAAGCCAGACCACAGAAAGGAGAGAAAGAGAGAGATGTTAGACCTCGGAAAGAGGGAGTAAAGGAGAGATGCCAGACTATGGGAGAGGAGAGAGATTCCAGGCTACGGGAAGGAAAGGAGAACCTATTGACTTCCAAAGATGGCAGAAAGCGAAGGAGAGATAAACAGCAACAGTTAAGAACACAGACAGAAGGAAGTGGGATGAAAAGATGGGATGAAAAACAAAATCACCAGACAACAAAAGTAGGGGGAATGATTTTATTTTCAATTGCGACTCTATATTTTGCACTGTTCAGGAAGCAATGCATTTGTTTCTATTTCTCTGGGGTTGTACTGCATGCAGAGTCTGGCATCTTAGGGTTTCTGTTTTTATGTATGAGTACTTTTAGTTTTTGGCCTTGTATTTGCATAGGGGTTCTCTGTGTTCTGGTAGGAATGAATGTTGAGAAGCATATGTACAGTGTGCATTGTGTAGCTTAATCTTCTGCTTAACCATTATGTGTTGTTAATAAGATTATATTGTGTGTATATATGAAAAATGTGTGGAAAAAATGGTATTACAATTAGTACTATTGTGGGGGGGGGGGGGGGGGGGCGGAGATTGTGTTTTCGATTTTGGCCTCTTCATGTGATTGAGTTTGACACCTCTGGCCTAATATGTGTGTGAATGAAGCCTTTTGAGTATATTTTTTCAAAGATCCATTTTCCCCATAAGGAAACCTACTAAAGACTGTGAAACAAGAAGTTATTTTTTGACTCTAAATAGCGAATGCTAAATTGTACCATGTTTGCACCTCATCCTAAGTAAACCTTTTGATTCAAAATTTCAGCTTCTGGGACTTCATTATTGGGTTTGGTTTGGTTTATCTCAGGGGTGTCCAATGTTGGTCCTCGAGGGCCGCAGTCCAGTCGGGTTTTCAGGATTTCCCCAATGAATATGCACTGAAAGCAGTGCATGCAAATAGATCTCATGCATATTCATTGGGGAAATCCTGAAACCCCCGACTGGACTGCGGCCCTCGAGGACCGACATTGGACACCCCTGGTTTATCTATTTATATCCCGCCCTATAAACTCACATACAAAAATATAAAATTACATATACAATACCTTGCTGTCGTTAATCTCTGTTCTTCCTTAAATCTCATGTCCTGAATTCATCAGGCAAAAGAGGTGCCGTTTAAGCAATCTCTTGAAATTTTTTATATTCTGTTGTTGACGAATGTACCCGGGGAGGTTATTCCATTCCCTAGTCCCAATACAATGGAAAATACTATCCCTAGATGATGTAAGCCTCAGCTCTCTTGCAGATCGAAACAAACGAGAAGGAGCCTGTGGCAGGAGACTCTGAGCAAGACGCTTGGGCCTTAGATTGTGCAGTTAACAATAACTTGTAGCGCAGGGATCTCAAAGTCCCTCCTTGAGGGCCGCAATCCAGTCGGGTTTTCAGGATTTCCCCAATGAATATGCACTGAAAGCAGTGCATGCACATAGATCTCATGCCTATTCATTGGGGAAATCCTGAAAACCTGACTGGATTGTGGCCCTCAAGAAGGGACTTTGAGATCCCTGTTGTAGCGTATCCTATCCCTCAACTTCAGCCAGTTCAAACTTACATAATCTTCTGTCACATTCGCCCATCTTCCCAATCTAAACAAAGTCCTGACCACTGAATTTTGGGCAACCTGGAGCGTACTTGGTGCCGACCCTGACACCCCCAGGAGCACCAAACTACAATAATCAAGAACTGACAGTACAATTGTCTGCAAAACCATCCTAAATAAGTGGGTTGACATGGGGTGAAATGAGAGAGCTGATTGAGTAGATTTTGGTGCTTCTCTGTCTCTCAGCTTGCTGGTCCCAGCCCTGAGATCACAAGATATACCAAAAAATACTTCAGTTAACATGCTCTGATACTCACTGGGCAAGAAAGGGTTACATAAGTTTTTTTGTGCTTGGCAGCAAAGCTCACTTTCAGTTTCGATTCACAGGAATGCAAAACTTAAGGAGAAACTGCATTCCTTGTAAGGCAATAAACTATTTTGCACACAGCATCCAGAATCCATGGTGTGAAAACCTAGGAGGTTCTCATCACAACAGTTTTTTATTTGCATAACTAAATAAGCCACAACTCTTGGGAAATGTCTTTGTGTATGGACATCTGGAAGTCCGTTTTCCAGGAGAAGATATCAGTGGTAAGCCACAAGGACAGCTGGAACCTAATGTGTAATACTTCCTTGGAGCCTAGTGGGGAGCAATATAGACAACATATATTTGCAAGGTAAGATGCGGGATACCAAGGTGAACAAGCCAACAAAATGGCAATCATAGGTGCCTATGTTTTTTGTAATATAACCTTAACCTAGATGGCCCCACCATCTGGGTGTTCTGATATAGGAGGCTGAAGAAATGCTATTGAGCTAGAGGACATAGGGAAAGCCACTGCTTGCCCTGGGATCAGTAGCATCGAATATTGCTACTATTTGGGATTTCTGCATGGAATGTTGCTCCTGTTTGGGGTTCCGGAATCTTTCTACCCTTTGGGATTTTTGCATGGAATGTTGCTCCTATTTGGGGTTTCGGAATCTTGCTACCCTTTGGGATTTCTGCATGGGATGTTGCTCCTATTTGGGGTTCCGGAATCTTTCTACCCTTTGGGATTTTTGCATGGAATGTTGCTCCTATTTGGGGTTTCGGAATCTTGCTACTCTTTGAGATTCTGGAATGTTGCTACTATTTAGGTTTCTTCCAGGTACTGTGATGTGGATTGGTCAGTGATGGAAACGATATTGGGTTAGACGGACCATTGCTCTGACCCTATATAGTTCTTTTTATGCTCTTAGATCACTGAACAAGCATCAGAGGCAGCTTCTTTGTTCTCTTTTAATTTCTTTGTACTTAAGCAGACCAACTTGATGACCAAGCCACATCCCTCTGGTTCTCTTAGGCTTCTTCAGCTGGTGGTGTTCTTGCAGTGGTCCGGTTTGTGCTACGCCTCAGTTTGTTTGACATTTCAGCTACTTGAAAGAAAGCCACATAAGATGGCTGAAACATTGGCCAAGCAAACTGGGATGTGGCACCATATGGACAGCTGCGAGAACCATGGACTTCTGGGTTTCTAACAGGAGGCTTGTATGTGTCAGTATTTCAAAATAAAGCTCTAGCTGGAGAGCAGGGGGTCTTGGGCAGATGGGGAGGGTTGCTGTCATCAGAAAATGTCTTTGCAGCATTCACACAAACCGATTCTTTCCATTGCAAATGTGAAACACATTACTCATGTTAAAACCCCAGTAGATTCTTAACCTGGGATCCGGATGAATTTCAGGGGGTCCATTGAGGTCAGATAAAAATTAACATTTATATTCACTTTATAGCCCGATACTGTTGATTTTTCTCGCAGATAACGAGAGAGTAGACAGTTACTTTATTTGAGATACTGCAATTATTAACAAGATTGTTAAACCAAAGTGGTTTATAATGAAAAGTGCTAAAAATTAGAAAATTGATCAGGACAAACATGACAAAAACATACAATTTGGCTATAAAGAGAAGGAAAGATTTACAATATATTATAGGAAAGAACAAAAAGGTAAAGAGGAATAGAAAAACCGTATTAGCAAGAAAGAAAATGATAAGAGTCGTGTGAAATGCCATTTTAAAGTAACGAGCCTTTAACTGAGATTTAAAATTTTTCAGTAGATGTATTACCCTGTTTCCCCAAAAATAAGCCCTAGCATGATTTTTAAAATTCTCCCAATATAAGCCCTAGACCCACAAAATAAGCCCTAGTTAAGATTGACTCCCTCGAAGCGCTCCCCCCCCCCCACGAATGCCCCCGACACTCCCTGACTCCATTCTTGACACTACTTCTGCCTGATTTGCTGAAAATATTGAACTCGTCGATTCAGCAGCCCCCAAACCTCCTGTTTACGAGACCTCGGAGCGGAAGGATGTCAGTCTCACAGTGAGGAGAGAGGGATAGAAAGAAGCTGCACGACCCCCCTGAACACCCCCACAATAGCTGGTTTTCAGTTTGGTGCCATTTCATAATTATAATGAGTGGCATGACTTTTTGCATAAAAAAGGAGTAGGTATTTTTTTTCTTCCTTAGATTGTAATCTGATCTTCATTTTTGGGCTTTAGGATTACGTAGTGCTGTTACTATATTAGTCCACTCGAATGCACAGAAATAAAGTTAAAAAAAGAACAAAAAACCACGGAGGTAGGATTTTCAAAGGCCCTCCATTGCTAAATGCTCTGAAACTGCTCCGACCTTCATAGGATTCTGTGAGCACTGGAGCAGCGTCGGAGCACTTAGCACTGGGCCGTGATAGAAACCGATACCTTGACTTAGTAAAAGTGGAGGAAAGTGATTTAATAGGCCAGAAATGGCTCACTAACTGCAAATTTTTGGTGGCACTTAATCGGTTAATACCACCAAACTGAAAACCAGCTATTGTGGGGGCGTTCAGGGGGGTCGAGTTGGTACTTATACACAGAAAAGTGAGTCCTATCTTTAGGGGTCTTTTACTAAGGCGTGCTAGCTGATTAGCGCCCAGTAACAGGCATTGGGAGATGCAGATCCCCCATAAGAGCCTTAGAAGACACATGTTGCTTCTGAGCAACGATGCCAAATGAAGGGTTAACTGAGCAGAAGGACTGCCAGATTCATCTCTGCTATCTGAGGCATCTCTCACCTTTACTTTGTCCTATTCTCCTTCCAGATTCAGTTGCCGATCTTGTGGACGTTCCTGGGCCTCAGCTCAGGTGCTGGTACTATTCCACATGAAGCTGAAAAGTAGACGAGGCACGGTGAAGATGAGGCCCTTCAAGCAGAGATGTAAATTCTGCAGGGCGGGATTTGAGGAGCCAGAATTTGAGCTGGCAAATGTTGAGATCGCCCTGAACAACTTGATCCTCAGAATTCGGCAGCAATTCTACGGAGAGGATGTGGAAGACGAAATTCAGGCTGTCGTGGTGGATGTCGGTCTGCAGGGACCGCATGAGAGCTCGCTCTGTGAGGCCTGCCAGCGGGGAGTTTGCCATAGGAGACCAAGTGGAAGGAAGCCATGTATTGAAACCCCCACTCTCCGCTCTGAAGTACCACCAAAAGCTCTCCCATGCAGCTACTGCTTCATTGTTCTTTTCGTGGTTTGTCTAATTTTATATGTACAGTATTTCTTTCCATAAAGTGGCAATAATGTCACAGTTTTCAGATTAATCGCAGCATTTTAGAATTTTAGGTTTCTCTTTAATGTGTATTCTGGGCTCCTTTTACTAAAGTACACTAGATGTTTTAGCGTGCACTAAATATTAGCGCATGCTATATGCTAACGCCTCCGTTACGGATGCGTTAGCGTTTAGGCACTTTATTAAAAAGGAGCCCTAAATTTTTTTTTAAAAAGATTTCTTTTCAAAGGGAGCCAATGCGAAGCCAGGAACTTCCCCCCTTCCTGGATCACGTTTTACCCTCCATTCTTCTCATTCTCCTTTGACTTGTTTTCTGTTTTCCTTCTTTTTGTATTTTTCTACTTCTCATTGTTTTAAGACCTGTATTTCTGTTGTAACTTAGGCCACTCTCCTGTGTTTCATTTCAGAATTAGATGCAAATGCCATTGATGGTAGATGAAATAAACGTGACCCCTGACTAAGGTCTCTTGTTTTTTAAAATCTTTTAATGAACTTATTGATCACACCTTGAACTGGTAAAATTCTACCAGATATTCAGTGCTTCAAAAGGAAAATCTAGGAAAGCCTAACTGGGGAGATACATGGTGCAGTGATTAAAAGCTCCAGCCTTAGCACCCTGAGGTTGTGGGTTCAAACCCCACGCTGCTCCTTGTGACCCTGGGCAAGTCACTTAATCCCCCTTTACCCCAGGTACATTAGATAGATTTTGAGCCCAACAGGTCGGACAGGGAAAACTGCTTGAGTACCTAAATAAACTCACATAAACCATTCTATGCTCCCCTGGGAGAACAGTATAGAAAATTGAATAAATAAATAGTGTGAAAAGTTTCTGGTTAGAGAATGACACAGTGACAAAATTCATCACCGTCCCCGTCCCCGTGGATAACCGCGGGAAATAATCCCATGTAATTTTGTAGTGTCTATTTCAACCTCAGTCCTTCTACCCCAGCATTCTTCAACGCAAAGCTTGAGGGTCAGTGGCTGGGCCCATTCATACTCTGATTCTTCCCTCTCTCCTTAAAGAATGACATGGGGATGGGAACGGTGATGAATTTTGTCACCGTGTCATTCTAGTAACTAGAGCTGATGCTATGATGTCACAATGCCTCATTCCACCAATAAGAGCCAACCTCATCAGTGATGTCACAATGGCTTGATTGTCCTTTACTGGGAGTCTCTTCTAATACATTTTGATTTCTAGAGTGGTTAAAGCTACAGCCTCAGCACCCTGAGGTTGTGGGTTCAAACCCCACGCTGCTCCTTGTGACCCTGGGCAAGTCACTTAATCCCCCTAATGCCCCAGGTACATTAGATAGATTGTGAGCCTGCCAGAACAGACAGGGAAAAATGCTTGAGTACCTGAATAAGTTCATTTAAACTTCTGAGCTCCCCTGGGAGAACGGTATAGAAAATTGAATGAATGAATAAATAAACATGCTTAAACCAGCCATAGAGGTGGTATAAATACTCCGGCTTAAGTATCAGAAATATTTGTGTCTCTTACAGTTTTCTGTCAGTTATGTAAGTGGGAGCCCTGTCCATATAGACCCCCCCCCCTTGCAAATCCACACTGGGTAAATTAAGCATGCGCTTACAGAATAGTTACGTTCGACTCCAAGCTGACGAGGAGTGTGCAAGTAACACAGGCGGCGAAGTCCTCTTTTTTTCAAAATTGCATATGTTGAAGAGGTTAAAAGTAAACCGCTTCTTGCTCAATATGATTTTCATGCAATATTGCAATCTAGTACTCTGAAGCTGATTACGGCAATGGCAAAATGACAAATCAAGGCGCTGCCGTTAATTCGGAATGCAGCAGCTCGAGTCTTGACGAGGGGGAATCATATCCGTGCATAGGACCCCAATTTGGTTGCCAGCGAAGTGTAGGGTTTTGATGCATTAATTCATCAGCACCTTGGCATTTGCAACAGGGTCTTGAAAGATGCCAAGTAGATCCTGAAATGCGACTGTTGCTTGACTCTGTCCCCTCCCCCTTAATCTTGTATTGTAAACCGCATACATTTTAAACGTGGTTTTATATTTGCGGTACACTTCCTCCGCCGCATTCGTGGAGAAAAACCTCAACTTTTTGTATGTTATTTGCGGGTTTTCGGTCAAAAAAACAAAAAAAAAGACAGAAAAGTGCGAATAACCTGATCTGTTCCAGTGAAGAAAGTGCAGCTGGGAGGAGCAATTTTCTCTGTGCAATGCCAGGAGCAGTGATTTCCTGTGATGTAAATTTGGGGGCGGGCCTTCGATCGAAAACCCGCGAATACGGAGGGGGAAGTGTATATCAACTGAACTGAACAAGCTACATTTTAGATTGTGGAATTCATTGCTGGGGAGCAGTGGCGTAGTGAGGGTGACAGGTGCCCCTCCCCCCTTGCTGGGCACGTGCCCCCTTCCCGGTCCCTGTACCTCTAGTTCACTGCCACGTGTAACAAGTTCAATGTGCTCCTCGTGACCTCGGCTCGCCCTCTGACGCCACTTCCTATGTGTACCACCAGGAAGTGACATCAGTGGGAGAGCTGACGTGGTTCCAAGGAATGCGTTTGATGTTGTTGCTCATGGTGGTGAAGGTACGGGGGAAGGGAAGAGGGGAGGAGTGGGAAGGGGCAGAGAGGCTGAGGGGGGGTGGTAGAGCTCCCACCAATTTTGCTGTTGAATTATTGGTCATTTGAAGAGGGATATGTGTGATAACGATATTTTTATGTTTCTTTTCTCTCTGGAAACAGATTGTGTATAGTATTAGGCAGGAAATAATTTTTTAAAATAAATAATAGTGCTTGGGGGAGATGTAATTTATTCGGTTTTATATCCCGTCCTCTCAGGAGAGCTCGAAACGGGTTACAAGTTTACACACATATAGTGAGTTTATGCAAGGTGATGGAAAACATGGCGTGGCAGGACAGTCACCAAAGCATCCGTGTGTTGCATCCCTTCATGCTTGGAGACCCTCCAGATACAGCTTGGACTTGGAGAAGAGACAAGGTTTGGTGCAGAGCCCTGTGTCCTCCTTTTTTCTACAACAAATCTGGAGACCCTAGGCAGACTGATGATGTCGCTGTGGTGCTTGGGGCAATGGGGGGTGGGGTGACTTGCCCAGCGTCATGGGGAGCAGGCTAGGATTGAGCTCATGGCCTCGGGGTTTTGGGGCAGCACCTCTAAGCACTAGGCCACGCCCTCCCCTGCATGTGTCTCAACTTGCAAAATGTTTCACCGTCTTCATATTTTAGAGACTTTTGTTCTCTCTAAATGTTAACAACGTTTGAAAATGATTTGCGATAAGCACTGAACAAATATTGACTGCTCCCCTTTGTGAACCAACACAAAATAGGTGAAGCTTGTTATGGTTACAAGTGACTTATGTAGCTGAGCAATTCCGGCTCAGCCTGAACAGCTGTTAATCAGTCCATTATACTCAGTCTTAGGATCTTCTTACTCTACACCAGGGGTCTCAAAGTCCCTCCACGAGGGCCGCAATCCAGTCGGGTTTTCAGGATTTCCCTAATGAATATGCTTGAGATCTATTTGCACGCACTGCTTTCATAAGAACATAAGCAATGCCTCCGCTGGGTCAAACCTGAGGTCCATCGTGCCCAGCAGTCCACTCATGCGGCGGCCCAACAGGTCCAGGACCTGTGCAGTAATCCTCTATCTATACCCCTCTATCCCTTTTTCCAGCAGGAAATTGTCCAATCCTTTCTTGAACCCCAGTACCGTTCTCTGCCCTATTACGTCCTCTGGAAGCGCATTCCAGGTGTCCACCACACGTTGGGTAAAGAAGAACTTCCTGGCATTTGTTTTTAATCTGTCTCATGCATATTCACTGGGGAAATCCTGAAAACCCGACTGGATTGCGGCCCTCGAGGAGGTACTTTGATACCCCTGGTCTACACACACAAAGCAGGTACAACAAACGCAAGCTAATCAAACAGCCCCTATTGAAACTCAACTCTGGCTCAACAGAGGAAGGGTAGGGAGGGTCAATGTTCAACAATAAAAATCAATTCTTGAGAGTAACCGAAATATTGCTTCATTATATATTTCAGATATTCTCAAGATTTATTTTATGGTCTGGATTTACTCAAATGTCCCGAAAGTTACCCAGGAAAGGAAGAAGCCCTTTCTGGCTATGCGTCAGGAAGTGAAAGGTTTGGCTGTGACCTTGTAAATGTAGACTAAGATATGAAGAGACCAGTGATGGAGCTCTGCATTCACGCATCCGTCATCTGTCGACAGCACTCCTCAGGTTGAAATTCTCCTCTATAGCTTGGATAGTGGTGTAGTTCTTGAGTAGGAATCGGCTGAGCTTTTTTCCATGGCGTTGTAAGATCCCAGAATTTCTTTTTACACTAAAATCCTTTGCGACCCACTTATGAACAAGGTAAAGTAATCCAAAGCAACTGAGGCTAATTTGTAAGAAATTACATCAGCTGTAAATGGACTGATGGTAAGGAAGACTTTGTTCTATGGTCTAGCCTTAGGAAATTACCAAAATGAGGCTGGAAGCCAGAAGAAAGAGTCATCCCAGGGCCCCGGAAGATACAGGAATACTTGCAGAGTCTGTTTCTGAGTTAAAGGTGCTGATCCCAGGACTTTCTGTGCTACTTTTGTCTCTTTTAGTCCTGTCTAACAGTCTGGATCAATTTTATTGGCTTTTGAGCACTTTGTCTGGTTTTTCCAGGCCTTCTAGTACCTCCTCCAATTCACCGGTTTTGCTTTTCAATTTTCTCCAAGAGTTTAATTCTTGTATGTAGAGATGGGCTGCACTTAGGTCTAGCCTAAGAGATGGGGACAGCTCTCAGCACCTTGCAAGAACAAATGAAAAGTGGGTAAACTGGGTGTACACATGTCCCCTCTTCAGCACCCCCTCCCCAGTACCCTAACTCAAAGGTATCCCCAAGCCAACTCACTGCACTTGTACCAGACTGATTCCTTCTTTCTTCCCCACTTGTATGCAAAGGGAGCTGGTCTCTGCCCCTATCTCCCTTTGTTTTAAAATTTGAAGCTAGATTGATGGAGTTTTCAATATTTACTGAGCTTTTCTTTCGGCCTGTTTATTCTTTCACCGCCTGTTCCTGGAAGCTTGCTAATGGAGGCAAGGCTTGGTCTTCACTAGGAAACAATGGACTTGAGCCAGAGCAAGTAACGCCATACTCCACTCAGAAGCTATTTGCTCAATATAGGGTGTGTTTAGATATTTCATTTGTTAACCCTCTTTAAGAAAAAAACAAACAAACCCCGAAACCATCTACATCTTGATAAAGGAGGCGTGGAGGAACAGAAATCCACATTAGGCTCTAGCTGACCACTGAACAACAGGAAAATACATTGAGTTTTACTAAGGGAAAATGTTAGAGCTGTATCGGTGGAACAATATCTTTTTTGAGGAGATACGAAAAGTCCACCAGACAGACGGTTGGATTTTGGAGCAGGAGGAGCAGGACCTGAAATGGCACCAGAAGATAGGCTGGAAATCTTATATACAACACGGTGCATTTGCAAGGTAAGCTCTTCTGTACCACACTAGGAGGTGTGCAATCATTGTAAACATCCAGAAAGACATTTTTTTATACACTTTAGGGGTGATTTTATAATGTGGGTGGTAACATTTACGCTCCAGTTCCATGTATAAATAATTCTAATAATGACATGTATGATCCCCCTGATCACCGGTGCCAGTTAGAGAATCGCACCTGCCTGATCGAGGGATCCCTTGCCATCAGCTGATCGCGGCAAGGGATCCCTCAGTCAGGCAGGTGCGATTCTCTGGCACCGGTGACATGGGTGCCAGTTAGAGTATTGGCTGGATTAGGTGGGGTCAGGTGTCTGTTCGTTAGGCATAGGACCCCGATGTGCAATGATTCTCAGACGCTTCTTAGGCAGCTGCTGAGACCAGCGTCCCATACAGAATCCCAAAATGGCTACATCTCCTTTGGTAAGTTACAACCACTTCATTCTCCAGTGCTTTCTCAGACTTTACAGGGAAAATAACAGCTCCCTACTCCTTAATGTCAGGTCTGGGGTTAGAGGGTCGTAAACAGGGCAGCGGCACTGGGCCCCCGAGTCTGACCAAAGACGAAAGCAACATCTTCATTCTTCAGAAATTTCCGCCCTGCTTAAAAGATGCTTTATTTTCCTTCTCTCAGGTATATTAAATGTTAGTACCAGAGCTCTGGAATATTCTGGTTGGACAATTGAGAATGAATAATAGCATTCAGAGTTTTAAAAAATTATTAAAATCATTTATTTTCAAAGTGGTTAAGAAGCAGTGACTGAAGGAATGAAGTGATTAAAGGAATGTTATCTGTATTTGGTTTTTTTGGTGTTTTTATCTTATGATTATGGGCTCCTTTTACAAAGCTGCAATAGCGTTTTTAGCGCAAGCAGAATTTTAGTACGCAGTAAACCTACGCTACGTGGCTAGAACTAACGCCAGCTCAATGCTGGCATTAGCGTCTAGCATGCTCTAAAACCGCCATCGCAGCTTTGTAAAAGGAGCCCTATGTTTGGGTGATTTTTTTGCAATCTGCTTATGTATAAGTGGAATATAAGTTTTTTAAAAATAAAATACATTTTTAAGTTTATGTTTGTTCATTAGGCTTCAGGTTTCAGGTTTATTTAAAAATCTGATATACCGCCTTATCAAAATTCAAAGCGGTTTTATATAATATAAAAACAAAGAATAAAGAGGGCATAAGTTAAAAACAAATTACAATTATTATTATAGACAAACATTAACATACCGATACAAAATGGAAAAGGGCAGAAATACATTTGTATAATAATAATAATAATAACTTTATTCTTCTATACCGCCACAATCTTGCGACTTCTAGGCGGTTTACAATGAAAAAGAGAGGGAGAAGGATCAAAACAAAAGGGAGGGGAACAAAAAATAAATAGTCTGGTACTTTGTAAAATAGGTTAAAATGATTAAAAAAATGGCAAGGAACAGTACACAAGGCAGTTTACAGACTATACATAAGGAAGACATCGATAGGTCAGAATAGAGAGGGATAGAAGGACTGGCAGAGAGATAGGACATGTGCTGGGCGGAGGGAGGGAGGGGCTGGCATGACTGGCCCACGGAAAGAACCACCGACTGTGACCAGAGGGGAGCTTCTGACAGCCAGAGGACCTCACCCCCTGTCCAGGCTTGGGGATTCCTGTCAGCCATAGTGATGGGGGGTCTCAATTTTGGGTCGGCCTGAGCACGAAATGAGGGGGGGGGGGGGCAGGCCATGTATGTTCTCAAACTAGGTGTAAACATTTACACCTGCTTTATAGTTGTCCAAAGTATTTGTGCCTCTTCCAGGCTTGTAATTAGAGGCTCCCCATTATGGAACTGCCCTTTCTATGAATACAGACTAATCAACATTTAATATTTGTGACTCTTTGTCCTGAACCAGATAAAACAACAAAAAAAAATGTATTTTGAGGATTAAAATGACTTAATCATAATATTGTAATCACATAATATGTCTTATTGTATTAATAATTGGAAGGAGGGTGGGAGAAAATGATTGTTTTATGTATTACTTGTGTAATTAATAGTGTGTTTTATGCAGTGTTTTATGTTCAATTAATTGCATTGCACTGTCAAAGTTTGAAAATCAATAATGAGAATATTACATGGGAGGCGTGGCCTAGTGGTTAGAGCTGCTGTCTCAACCCCTGAGGTTGTGAGTTCAATCCCAGCCTGATCCCTGTGACTCTGAGCAAGTCACTTCATCTCTCCATTGCTCCAGGTCCCACTGTTACATTCTGAATCTGCCATGGCAGATAGGGACATACTTAAGAGGACCTGATCACCGTATTGTTAACCACTTTGGGTGACTCTCTTCATGAAAAGCCAGTTAATAGATAACTGTGCTGCATGTGGCTCATCTTTGACTCTTTTCTCATCTCCCTGTAGGTTTGATTGCTCTTCCTGTGGTCACAAATGGTCATCAGCCCGTGTGACCATACAGTTCTATATGAAGAAGGCCATTCACGAGGTAAAGGTGAGAGTCTTTGGACAGAAGTGTAGAAAATGCTGTGACCAATTCGAGGAGCCCAAATTTGACCTAGAGACGTCGGTTCGTAGAATCTTGGGAAACTTAGTGCTTAGTATTCGAAAGCAATGCTATGGGCAGCAAATCTACAACAAACCACGCAGTGTCAATAATGGACAACATACAGAAGGACCCCATGAAAGAAAGCTCTGCGAGGCATGCAAACACCATGTCTGTAATGTCCCTGTGGTGCCAACGTCTCTGCTTCGTGGCACAGAAACTGGTGGGACAGTGTGGGGGCTTATTGTGTCTATTTCGCTGCTTGTCATCATGGGCACTGTTTTGTGTTATCAATGGGTAAGCAGCAGAGAACCCACCAGGGATGAACTGCTTCAGCAATGCGCAAAAGGTGGCCGCAGAGTGCTTGGTGAAATATATTCCTGGGTCAGAAGTACTATTAATGCTTTCCTTCATCATCTGGCCTAGACTATGGAACGAGTCAGCTGTTTTTATTTTCTGACACTGAGCTCCTCCTGCCTTTTTAGGAGGAAGCGAGACGCTACTTATTATAGGAGTTATTCCTTGCCTCTATGGTTTTTATGTGATTATTTGAGGGTTTTTTTTGTATTAGATTGCTTGTTTTTAGGATGTTGGCATCACTCTGAGCTTTTATTTGTGTTGTGTCAAGTTCCAAGGCCCCAAGATTTGGAATTTTCTCCCGGCCTACTTGCGACAGATCCCTTCCTACCTTCAACTCAGGAAGGCACTAAAAGCACATCTATTCTCAGTATATTCCAGCGGTGTCAGGTCAAAAGCGCGCCGGGACAAGGGCGCGCCCAGACAATTGAGCGCAGCGTGGAGGTGCGCGCCGCTCAAAATTACAGTTTTTAGGGCTCCGATGGGGGGGTGTGGGGGGGGGAACCCCCCACTTTACTTAATAGACATCGCGCCGTGTTGTGGGGGCGTTGGGGGGTGTTTGGGGGGTTATAACCCCACACATTTTAATGAAAACTTCACTTTTTCCCTGTTTTTAAGGGAAAAAGTTAAGTTTACAGTAAAATGTGGAGGGTTACAACCCCCCAAACCCCCATAACGCCGGCGCGATGTCTATTAAGTAAAGTGGGGGGGGGTTCCCCAATAAAACCCCCCGTTGGAGCCCCTAAAAACTGTAATTTTCTTCAGCGCGCGCCTCCGTCTTGTGCTCAGTTGTCGGCGCGCGCCTTTGTCTTTCGCACCGTTGTCTATGAACTTATTCCAGCACTTAAGCTCGCTATTGTCTGATTCATGATATTCCTGTTTTGAATCCTTATTAATCTTATGTAGGGTTACCAGACGTCCGGATGTCACTTTGTCCGGGTTTTGAAAAGCCTCCTCTAAATCGTGTCAGGGGGGAGGGGGTGGCAGCCAGGGGGGCAAGTCTAGGGGTATCCCACAACTGCTTAAACTCGCCAACGGAGACTACACAGCAGGGTGGGTAAAATGAAAACCTTTATCTTTAACACACACTTCATCCTGGACATAGTTACTTGGTAAATGATGGCAGATGAAGACCTGAATGGTCCATCCAATCTAACCAAGAAGGCGGCCAGAGTAGAGCTGCCCCCAGGCCCACCCACCCCCGTCCCATTATGCCCCAGTCCCTCCTCCCCCACTGCCTGCCCTCCTGCCTGATGCGATTTCGAAGAAGCCTTTGAAAACACGGACAAAGTGCTGGGTTTTGAAAAGCCATCCGGACCCCCAAACAAATCCTCGACATGTAGGACATGTCCGGAGAAATCCAGATGTCTAGTAACCCTAGACCAGAGCTGCATCTGCCAATATGTGCAGATTATACCCCTCTATGTGGGGTTACAAGATTTCCTCTTTAAAACTTGAACTAGACTGAGGAAGATAATACTTCAAAGATAAAATAAAACACGATGCAGATACATGCATATAGACTATATTTAGTTGACTAGGCCAAACTCCTTAGGAGGTATGTCTATATTGTGTACTTAGCTGCATTAGTAAACTTAATATTAGATGGGCCGATTGATTTGGTATGAACATATAAGTAGGACAATCTTTGTGCCAGTAACACAAGTAGGATGATTGATTATGTAACACCTTTTACAGAAGCTCGTACACATCGCTCTGAATTGACTTCCCAGTCATTAGTAGGGGTATAAAAGCTTATGATAAGCAATAGAACATCTGCCCCCCCCCCCATTCCACCCCTAGTTCCACATGAACCTCATGTCTTCTTCCCTGAACTCGGGGCCTCTTCTGGAGGACCTTCATGCATTTGCAGACATCGGCGCCATGGCATCGCATGCATGCATGTGATGTCATCATGTTGTCATCCACCCATGCTCCAGATGCCCTGAGCTCGGGCAAACTGCTGGATTTTGGAAATCCTTCCGGGCACCCAGACAGTCTCCTAAAAAAGAAGGTTTTCCTGGACGGCTGGTAACCCTGTTTAAAGTGCTATGATCATTTAAGTTTAGTTTGCATTCCAATCTCGTCACTGTTTTGTTCTCTGCAACCTCCCATGAGAGGGATTCCAGGCATCCACCATTCATGTCTTCTGGTTCTACTGCTTGCCTGTCTCTGGAACAGATTTATTGATATATTAATACCTTTCAAACAAACTTTAACTCAAGGCAAATTTGCTGGAGACATAAATTGCAGGACCCTAAGGCCTGAGCCAGCAAATTCAAAGCAAAATATTTGCTGCCACCTAGGGGTCACTGACTTAAGTGGATTTAGGCAGAACAAAACAAAATGGATATTGCTCTTATGCTAGTTTGTTTAATAATTAGGATTTATTTTTTACCTTTTTGAAGAAATTCAGTCTAAAGTGGAGAACAATCTGGACATGGGCAGTAGATAATTATTGTTAGACAAAAATATTCAAATAAGAGTGCACATTATGGCATAGTACGCTATAACAATGTTAGGCCAATAAACAATAAAATTAGGGTTACCAGACGTCCGGATTCACCCGGACATGTCTGGGGGTCTAGACGGCTTTTCAAAACCCAGCACTTTGTCCCAGTTTTGAAAAGCCTCCCTCAATTGCGTCGGGCAGGAGGCAGTCCGCGTGTGCGTGATGTCATCGCGTGGCATCTGCGCATGTGCAGATTGCCTCCTGCCTGACCAAAGCAGGCAGTGGGGGTGGGGGGAGGCGGAGCTAGGGTGGGACTGGGGCAGAGATGGGTGGGCCTGGGGGGCGGGTCTAGGGTGTCCAGATTTTACAATCGTAAAATCTGGCAACCCTAAAGAAAACATCTTGACCAGGGATCTCAAAGTCCCTCCTTGAGGGTCGCAATCCAGTCGGGTTTTCAAGATTTCCCCAAGGAATATGCATTGAAAGCAGTGTATATAGATCTCATGCATATTCCTTGGGGAAATCCTGAAAACCCGACTGGATTGCAGCCTTCAAGGAGGGACTTTGAGACCCCTGATCTTGACAGACAGCATAGGGTGTAAGTGAAGGTGGAACATTTAGACAAATAAGACACGGTAGCAGAAATGAGAGATTAAGGGGACGTCAGAAAGGAGCAGGAAAAACAAGTCCAGTTACAGTATGTCGCTCCTTGTATGTGTGTGTGTGTGACTAGCAAGTTAGTTACTTCTTCCATTAAAGGCCTGGTTGAAGAGCAAAGGTTTCAGCTGCTCCCTGAAGTAGAGCTAGTCTTGTGTCAAGTGAAGCCTTTCAGGGGGGGCTACTCTGAAGTAGGGTTGCCATATTTCAAAGGGTAAAATCCTGGATGCATAGCCCCGCCCTCAGTCCTGCCCCATTCTGCCTCAAACCCCACCCTATTCTGTCAAGTATAATTAGACTCTGAATATTCTGATGGAAGTGAATTGATTCTGGAGTGCCCCATGGATCTGCCCTTTCAACACTCCTAATTAACATCTATATTGCCCCTTTACCCCAGGTAGAAAATAAATATCTGTATATATGTCCTAAGGACATATCCGGGGGTCCAGATGGCTTTTCAAAACCCAGCACTTTGACTGGGTTTTGAAAAGCTGTGTCGGGCAGGAAGGAAGTCCGCGGACGCTATGTGATGGTGTCACGCGGACTTCCTCTCTGCCCGTGAGCAGGGGGCGAGGCTAGGGTGGGCTTGGGGTCGGGATTAGGGTGGGGTGGGCATAACTAGGCAGGCCTGGGGGCGGGGCTAGGGGGGTCCAGATTTTCCAAAAGGACACTGAGCAAATAGGGTATGGACATTTTAGGTTAGGTAGGGAACACTTTCAGGTCATGGACCTGGAGGGCCGCCAAGGGAGCGGACTGCCGGGCAAGATGGACCCCTGGTCTGACCCGGCAGAGGCAATACTTATGTTCTTATATATATATATATATATATATATATATATATATATATATATATATATGTAAACCACTTTGAATGTGTAAGCCCAAAAAGTCAGTATACAAGTCCCATCCTCTTTCCCTTTCTATAAGGTCCTTAGTTGTTTAGGCACGTAGTATGTTCCACATGTGTCTATGGCCTGGCTGCCCTCAGACGTTAAGCAGGGTCAGACCTAGCAAGCACCTGTATGGGGGATTTCAGGCATCGTAGACCGTGTGGGAGAGGGCAACCCACCCCTGAACTCTTTGTACACATTGCTATGGCATCATCCATCCGTTGTCTAAATGCAGACAACACTCAATTCTATTTTCTGGCTAAAGAAACTTTGGATTTTCTGCAATTATGTGTGAATATGATTCATTCATGGTTAACAGCAAATAGTTTGCGACTGAATAAATGCTTAAAATACAAATGTTGTTTCTTTCAAATTCTCATTTAAAACAATTCCCTGAATATTTCCCCTGTAGCAATGTGAATATTCCCATTGTCGGGGAGGTTAAATATTGAAGTGTGAATTTGGATTCTTCATTATCCAGGCATCAACATAAGAACATAAGCAGTGCCTCTGCTGGATTAGACCAGAGGTTCCATCGTGCCCAGTAGTCCGCTCACGCGGCGGCCCATCAGGTCCAGGACCTGTATAGTAATCCTCTATCTATACCCTTCTATCCCCTTTTCCTTCAGGAAATCATCCAATCCCTTCTTGAATCCCAATACCGTACTCTGTCCTATCACACCCTCTGGAAGCGCATTCCAGGTGTCCACCACCCTTTGGGTGAAGAAGAACTTCCTAGCATTGGTTCTGAATCTGTCCCCTCTTAATTTTTCCGAATGCCCTCTCGTTCTTGTAGTTTTCGAACGTTTGAAGAATCTGTCCCTCTCCACTTTCTCTATGCCCTTCATGACCTTGTGAGTCTCTATCATGTGAAGAAAATTGTGCAATGTGTTTTTTAGAAATTGATGTGATTTTCTAAGCAACAGTAATTTTCAGACAGTGGTTCAGGCCCTTCCCGGTTAGGTCATATTACTCCAGTGTTGAGACGTCTGAATTGGCTGCCGATTTCCTCGAGAATTTTGTTTAAATGAGCTGTTCTGCTGCTTAAGGCTTTGAATGATTTTTTTTCCTAATTTGCAGGACAAGTACTTTGTGTATACATAAACCCATTTGAAACTTGAGATCCGGTTGTAAAATGGACCCAGCATGAAAAGAAGCAAAGCACAAACCAGCATTCAAAAACGAAAAACAGGTGCAGGGGCTGCCGGATCTGCCATTCCCGGGGACAGGACTGACAGTGGGCCTGGAGGCAACAGCCCTGCACCTTTTTTTCGGTTTTGAGTGTTTTCCGAGGAAAGCAGTAGAGCAGGGGTGTCCAACCTTTGGGCTTCCCTGAGCCACATTGGCCAAAAAAAATGTTTCTTGGGTCGTGCAAATGCTGCAGCAAGACAGAGGAGGGAGCCAGCAAGATGGTAAACACCAGGAGGCAGCAGAGGAAAACACTGCATCGCCCTTGATCGGGGCAGCAGGTTGGACACCCCTGTAGTAGAGGAAATGGCAGTGGGTGGGTATCTATATGCACCAAAGCAGAGGCTTCAGATCAAATCCATGCATCCTGCCACCGAGTGTCACTGTTCGTCCGCTTTAAGATGAAATGAAACGGAGCGCCGTGCTCCACACATTGCCCACATGCAGAAGGAAGGGATCCTAGTGTGTTAACTAGGGCATCATTAAGGATTCCCCCTTCCTAAAATTATAACCTTCTACTTTTGACTTGAAGACTTTAGGGCACAGCTATAAATAATGAAAGCACTTTGCAAACTAAAAAAAACAACAACCCCAAAACAATTCAGCCAACTCCTCCAAAATAAAAAGAGGCTTCATCAGATGAACCTGGAGAAAAAGAGACTCTGGAAGAAGTGAAAACAGGATGTACCAGAGGAGGATCTATACAACTAATTTGCTCTGTTTAGCCAGGACTATTTGTGGTTTGCAGAGAAAAGAAAACCTCACAAGTGATAAATGAGATGAAATAGAGTCATGAAGGGTGTAAGGGATTAGGCTCATGAGAGCTTATAACAGGGGTGAACTGAGAGTGATCTGTGCCCTCAAGCAGTATGGGTCATGGGCTCCTAACCTCCTAAATTAGATGGAAGCAAGGGGAGATTGGACCCCTTAGTTCTTCGAGCCCTTGAGCCCAGCCCTCTTGTCCAACTGGTCAGTCCATCTCTGGCATGGAGTAGAACTTTAATACAAATAGGTAGCACTGACCATGGTCAGTGTCACTGAATATCCTTACAGACCACCTTGGCCCTAAGGACCGAATTCTAGAAATGGTGCTGAAATGTTGGTGCCCCAAAAAATGAATGCTAAGCGCTGTTCTATAAAGGGCGCTCTGATCCACGCCTAAAAGTTAAGTGTGAGGACTTACATAGGGTTACCCTATGGCTCCTGAAAAAGGAGGACGGATTGAGGCATCCGGGTTTTATTTCCATTGAAAGCAACGGAAGTAAAACCCAGAAGTCTCAGTCCGTCATCCTTTTAACTGGAGCCATATGGTAACCCTTGACTTACACCACCTGAACCCTGGTGTAAATCCTCGTGCCTAAATTAGGCGTGGATCAGGTGTATTTTGTAACAGTCTGCACAAATTTGGGGAACACCCATGACCTGGACGTGGCCACGCCCCCTTCTCAGATCCACACACATCTTTATAGAACAGCAATTCTGATTAATGCCAATAGCATTCGTGGCCCCTAGGAGTATTCTAACATGTTCCACTGGCAGCCTGACACCTAGTGGTAGCACAAGGAGGTGATCTACACAATCACATTTAGAAGCTGTCGTTTTTAAAACAAGGGCCTTAATGAATGTAGCTTCTTTGAGAGGCAGGGCCTGACAGTTTTAGCTGTCTCTCATCCCAGAGCTCATATTTCAGAGAATGCACTACATTTTTTTAAACACGCTGTCTCTGTTCCCATGGATTTGCAGGAAGTGCCCAGCCAAAGAAGGGTTACATATAGGCAGTTTGTCAAAATCTTTCTTTTTAAATGGACAAATGATGTCTTGTGGATTCCTGCAGCGCTGACTTTTGCCTGACATGTTGCATAACCCCCCCCCCCAGCAGAAGGGAGGGTTAATAATTCACACCAGTTGTAGCTTTGATCCAGGCTAAACTCTGCAGCACATTGGAATAAACCCCATATCGGTCAGCATCTCCACATCCGACTCCCCAGGAGACGATGCCAGCTAGGAACCAGTTTTTCCTCACGCCATTCAGCGTGACCAATGGACCTCCCGAGTCTCCAGAGCAAGCGTCCTTTCCTCCTGAGCAAAAAAACAAAATATAAACATGGGGAAAGAGCTCGGAATAGTGGACTGATTTCCCAAGTCTCTGTACACAATGTAGCGTCTTATTTTACTGAGATACATAAGAACATAAGACTAGTCTTACTGGGTCAGACAAATCTAGCCCAGAATCCCATCTCCATGGTGGCCAACCCAGGCCAAAACCCAAAGAGTAGCAGCATCCCATGCCACCAATCCAGGGCAAGCAGTGGCTTCCCCCATGTCTGTCTCAATAGCAGACTATGGACTTTTCCTCCAGGAACTTCTCCAAACCTGTTTTAAAACCAGCTATGTTAACTGCTCTTACCACAACCTCTGGCAACGCATTCCAGAGCTTAACTATTCCCTCCTATTTGTTTTAAAAGAATTTCCCTGTTACTTAATTGAGCGCTCCCTAGTCTTTGCAATTTGCAATAGATACCTTTCTCCCTCCTGATTTTTTCTTCTGCCATACCTGTGCTCCAGAGTTGGTGTCCATTTTAAATCATGCTTCTTAGAGGTAAAGCAGGGGGATTGGTCACATGGCTGGGTTTTCCTTCAATGGAAGTGAAACCCAGATATCTCAATCCAACCTCTTTTTCTGGAGCCATATGATGTCCCTAAATTAGGACAGTCTTTTGTCTGGACGCTACCATCAAATATCAGCAGTGCCCAGGTAATTGCCGACTCCACCCTGACCAGGTTTTCCATGGACTCCTCTGATTACGCGCTGCTGATAATGCAGGGCCAGTCCTTGCTTTCTTTGCATTAGCTTCTGGATCTTCTCTCCCAATGCATTATGGCAAGGGTAGGGAACTCCGGTCCTCGAGAGCCATATTCCAGTCGGGTTTTCAGGATTTCCCCAATGAACATGCATTGAAAGCAGTGCATGCAAATAGATCTCACGTATATTCATTGGGGAAATCCTGAAAACCCAACTGGAATACGGCTCTCGAGGACCGGAGTTCCCTACCCCTGCATTATGGTATCCACAGTTGTGATACGAAGGGGAGGAGAACTACAAATCCCAGAAGGCAGTGAGGGAAAATGCAAAACCCAGGACTGGCCACAATCTCCCTCTAGAAACAGGGTCACCGGACAAGCTATGTTACTTCCCTTTCCTCCACTATACTGAGAAAGATCAAGGAGGGGCTCCTGCAATGTCCCATGTAAACTCTTCCAGAGGCTGTTATAGGAGAAAGCACCCTTCAGGGATTCAAGAAAAGGTTGGATAAGTTCCTGCTGGAACAGAACATACACAGGTAAGGCTAGACTCAAATAGGGCACTGGTCTTTGACCTAAGGGCCACCGCGTGAGCGGACTGCTGGGCATGATGGACCACTGGTCTGACCCATCAGCGGCAAATCTTATATTCTTATGACTCTTACTTATTCACCAGTGCGGTAGGAAGGTTCTAGAGCAGTGTTTCTCACCTCATTTCTGGAGTAGCCCCTTGCCAGTCAGGTTTTCAGGATATCTTCAATGAACATGCATCAATTTGATTTGCATACACAGCCTCCATTTTATGCAAATTTCTTTCATCATATATATTATATAAACATATCATATATATCACATATACATATATAATATCCCGATTTTTGGGGGGGCTACAATTACTGGCAGTCTGAATATCACCTATATATTTAAAGTGCTGAAAATATAAAAAAATACTATCACAAGTGTTTGTCACGGTATCTACCATGTTATAACAGCCAGTGTTACAATACAAAAGTTTAGCGTGATAGAACTCATCCCAGCACACGCTTATACACTTACATCAAAGCCTGTAATTAATGTTCTTATCATCATTTAATTACCTTCTTTTTCTCCGGCACACAACATATCAGCTGTCACCTGCTTCCCCAAGTTAGCGTATGCCTGACTGCAGAGCTCGTGATCCACCACGGGGATTTCTGTCTGAAACACGATATGTTTTCAATTATATTTGCATTTAGGTAGAAAAAGCATGGCAATTAAAAAAACAAACCCAAAAAACTCTGTGGGCTATGTCTGGCCCAGAGACTGTACTTTGGGGGCCCCTGGTTTAAAGCGTAACAAATGATGATTTTTAATCAAGGAGAAGCAGTGTACCAAAAGCACCTTATAGCCACAGCGGGCCAGCAGCCATGACCATAAGAAGATGGTGTATCAGAGGTGAATGAGCCAGCTATAGGGCACTTGTTTTTTTTTCCTAGAAGCAGCAAGGAAGAAAAGGCCCTGCAGACAAGAAGAGGTTAAGGATGGGCTTGAGGAAGTTAAGAGCCTGTATTATAATAATAATACTAATATGAAGTCACATTTACTATTTCCAAAAATATTAGGGCTAGGGGGCATGCAATGAAGTTACTAAGTAATATATTTAAAACAAAATGGAAAATCTATTTCTTCATGCAATGTGTAATTAAGCTATGAAATTTGTTGCCAGAGAATGTGGTGAAAGCAGTTAGCTTAGCAGGGTTTAAAAAAGGTTTGCCTAATTTCCTAAACGAAAAATCTATAAGTCGAAATTAAGATGGACTTGTGGAAATTCACTGCTTATTGCTAGGATAAGCAGCATAAAATCTGTTTTATTCTTGTGGGTTGTGACTTGCCAGGTACTGGTGATACTGGTCTTAATGGACCTTCAGTCTATCCCAGTATGGCAACTCTTATGAAATAGTCAAAGTGTGATACAATAGAAAACAACAATAACATGACCACATTAAGTCAGAGCGGTGCAATAAGCATGCAGGAGAACAGCACAAGAGAGCGGAGCTGCTTTAACAGGGGGCACCGATTAGGCTAAGCTTACTTCTCCAGACTTCTGGCTCATTCAAGGTCCTAAAACCAGAGCCTTGAAGCAAGCCATAGGACGCACAGGTAACCAGTGGAGGTCTTCCAAGGCTGAACAAACTGGCTGCCTACAGCCTGTACCAGTAATCAATCTAGTGGCCAAATGGTGAGAAGCAGCTGTAAGAAATGAAGACTTCGGACTGAGAAATAACAGCTGCTCACATCAGCCCTGAAATATCAGGCGCTGAAAACATCTGCGCATGAAATGTGAATGCTGAAGCTGGAAAAAGGCAGCACCAGCTACTTCACGAAGGTGACCCTCTAGAGAAAATGGATCATCAGTCAGCCTCTCCACAGCACCAATATATTCCGTCAGGCACAGGAGACGGCTGAGGGGAGATAGGAGTGAAGTCTACAAAATCCGGAGTGGAGTAGAATGGGTACAAGTGGATCGATTTCTCACTCCGTCAAAAATGACAAAGACTAGGGGACACGCGATGAAGTTACAGGGAAATACTTTTAAAACCAATAGGAGGAAATATTTTTTCACTCAGAGAATAGTTAAGCTCTGGAACGCGTTGCCAGAGGTTGTGGTAAGAGCGGATAGTGTAGCTGGTATTAAGAAAGGTTTGGACAAGTTCCTGGAGGAAAAGTCCATAGTCTGTTATTGAGAAAGACATGGGGGAAGCCACTGCTTGCCTTGGATCGGTAGCATGGAATGTTGTTACTCTTTGGGGATTGCGCATGGAATGTTGCTACTCTTTTGGCCAGGTACTAGTGACCTGGATTGGCCACCATGAGAACAGGCTACTGGGATTGATGGACCATTGGTCTGACCCAAGTATAGGACAATTAAGCCATTGTATCATCACTGATGAGGCTGGCTCTTAGGCATTGGTGGAGAGGTATTATGACATCACAGTCTCAGCTCTGGAATGTTGCACTCTTTGGGGTTCTGGAATCTTGTTACTCTTTGGGGATTCCGCATGGAATGTTGCTATGATTTGGGAATTCTGAATGGAATGTTGCTACTCTTTGGGTTTTGGCCAGGTACTAGTGACCTGGATTGGCCACCATGAGAACAGGCTACTGGGATTGATGGACCATTGGTCTGACCCAGTAAGGCTATTCTCCTGGTCTTATGAGTTAATATTGACCCTTCCAATCCTGCCTGCAGACAGAACCTAGACTTTTTTTCAGCATTTTAGCAAAGCATTGTAGCAACCCTGCATTTATGAATCTGGATATTTATTTATAAAAAAATGTATATACCGCATACAACTATGCGGTTTGCAAATGACATAAAGAGAATCTTGTTTCCCTCCGATTGTCACGTGTAACAGACATAGCGAGACAACATTGTTAATCATCCCTGTTACAATAGGGATAGAGCACAAATTTGATCAGTTCAGAAGTATAAACAAGCTTTAAATCATACTTCGATGTCAGAAAAATTCTAGAAGGCGATTATCAACTGAAATATATCTTAGCATAAGAAGGCATTAGCAAACAATTGAGTTTTCAGTACCTGTTTTTGCTTATGTCAAGTAGTTGTGTTTACACATTTTGTTCTACTTGGGTTGGGTTTGTATCGTTACCAATAGAAAGGGAAACCTTATGATGCCCCCAAGAAGACCACAGGTGGGTGAAGGGAAAGGAAAGAAGCACCAATGGGGGTGAGGGGGGTCTAGTCCCCTCTCTTTCAAACCTCTTAGCTTCAGCAACGTAAGTGCTCGGCATTACAATGGCTGCGATGAAACAGCTGTGCTGAATCGTCCATGATCCATTTTGGGGCGACAGAGTGCTACATGCAAAAGCTCGCTACGAAGATGGAACCAAATGTGCAAATCTTTACGCACAAAGGTTCTGTGAAAAAAACAGGCTAACATTTTGGCAACTGAGTGTGGGGCTCATTTTCAAAGCACTTAAACTTACCCCCACCCCTTACTAAACCGCAATAGCGGTTATTAGTGCAGGGAGCCGCGCTGAATGCTCTGCGTTGCTCCCGACGCTCATAGGAACTCTAGGAGCCTTGAGAGCAGCAATTCAGCATGGCTCCCTGCGCTAATAACCGCTATTGTGGTTTAGTAAAAAAAAAGGGCGGGTGTTTACAAAATTTCATAGGTTACTAAGTGCTTTGAAAATATGCCTCTATATTTCCTGATGCTTTGCTCTATTTCTTTTGTCTGAATTCTCCTTGGGTGGGAATATGTTTCCATTTAGAATTAATGAAGAAAAGTCATGGAGAAATCACCTCGAGCAGGGCATCTGGGGATCTGCCTAGAAACTGCTTCCCCCATCCACTGACGACTACGTAGTCACCTGGAGGAGAGAAAAGCAGAAGAGCAAGCTCAGTGGAAGGAGGGCTTAGTCCAGCGGTCTCAAACTCGCGGCCCTCGGTATGTTTATCATAATCACAAAAGTAAACTAAAACAGTTTCTTGATCACATGTCCCTTTATTATTAAGACTTAGCCAAAAGGAGAGATCTATAAATTATAAAGAGTTTTATTGTCATTTCTTTTTTTCTGGGGCCCTCCAAGTACCTACAAATCCAAAAGGTGGCCCTGCAAAGGGTTGGAGTTGGAGATCACTGTCTTAGTCCTAGTTTTACCCCCATTTTATTTTAACTAAATCTAAAATTTTATTAGATGTTTCTAATTTTTAATATTGTAAACCGTCTAGATCAGTGATTCCCAACCCTGTCCTGGAGGAACACCAGGCCAATCGGGTTTTCAGGCTAGCCCTAATGAATATGCATGAGAGAGATTTGCATATGATGGAAGTGAGAGGCATGCAAATTTGCTTCATGCATATTCATTAGGGCTAGCCTGAAAACCCAATTGGCCTGGTGTTCCTCCAGGACAGGGTTGGGAACCACTGGTCTAGATACAGATTTACTCCAAAGTGTTGTCGGTAATCGATTCCTTGTCTTGGGCAAAGATGTTGTTACCTGAAAAAAGGATGGAGCATCCCCAGAAGGAGCTCAACAGACCTTGGGATAGGTGTGGACAAAGCATGGTGCAGAACCAGACAGAGTCCTGAAGCTTGAAAGATAGCATATAATAATAATAATTTTATTCTTGTATACCGCCATACCCAAAAAGTTCTAGGCGGTTCACATCCGTTAATTAAGGTCGGCGATGGCACACGGATTTACAAAATTTTAACAAAAATTACAGGCAATGAAGAGGGGGGCGTGGGGAACTCTTTAACTGAGATTTAGAAGAGGTAACGGTAAGACAGAAGGTAGGGTTGGAAGGTAGGCGATAACGAGAGAGAGACCAAGTGGGGGGAGGAGGGGGAGCAGAAGGAACAGGATGAGTGTGGGAAAGGGGAGAAGCGGGGGGCAAGGGGGATTAAAAGCCCTGTTCGCGGAAGAGGTGCGTTTTGAGAAGTTTTCTAAAACTAAGGTAAGAGGGGGCCTCGAGTATCATTTGGGAGAGCCAAGGGTTCAGCTTAGCCGCCTGGTAAGCAAAGCTTTTGTCGAGAAATCTTTTGAAATGACATAATTTTAGGGATGGGAAGACAAACAGCTGGATTCTGCCCATATAAGTATTATGGGCAGACTAGACGGGCCATTTGGCATTTATCTGCCCTCATGTTTCTATGAGTCATTACATAGGGCCTGTTGTACAAAGCTGCGCGGCAACAGCCCCGAAGCCCTTTAAATCTCTATGGGCTTCGGGGCCGTTACCGCACAGCAGCCGCTAGCGTGGCTTTGAAAAGCAGGCCCATAGTAAATGTTGGCAGATGAAGTCCAGTAAACTTATAGTGCAGGGGGAACCAAATCAGTGAAATATAAACAAAAGCTGGCACTTGTAAATCAAGAGTGTCCTTTCATAAAACTTCAATGCGTGTCCAAACTCATTCAATCGAATTAATTATTATAGCATCAGGGTAGCAGAAGAAGGCTAACAATTTGGTGTTAATCGGACCGCTACCCTGATGCAGGAGACAAAACACTGGCCGTGCCGGCAGTGGGTCCGGTGGAGCTCTCTTGCAAGTCACGTTTTCCTGTTTTAATTCAAGTTGAAAAAACTGTTCTGTCAAATGGGTAGCTCCGAGTGGTTCTGTTGAACAACTTTTCACAGTCCACCTCAAGGGATCTCCATACGCTTTTTTTTTTTTTTTTTTTTAATTTCAAATTTTCTTTTTATTAAGAAAAGAAGTATACAAAGAAGTAAACCACAATCCGAATACAAAGAACCAGGAACAAAGTAAAACACCAGACTAGAGGGTCTACCGCGTGGTTTCTGCGCGGAGACAAAAGATACTCAGCAAAAGCCAAGAAGAACCCACTCCATACGCTTTAATAATGAATTAGATTGAATGAGCGTGGACATGCAGGATGCACTAACCACTTGCATTTCAGTTTTATGAAAGGACGCTATTGATTTACAAGTTTGTGCCGGTTTGGCAGATAAAGACCTGCTGAATCCATCCAGTCCGTCCAAAAAGGTGGCCAGGATTGGGTCTGGCCCTCTGCACAGGTTCCACTTCTTCCTGGTTAAACACCGGTGTATTTATCTCTCCCTGCCAGTTTTGGGGCACCGACCATAGAAGTCTGCCTGGCGCCTGTTGTACATGCCAACCTCTGAAGCTGCCATCAAAGCTCACTCCAGCTATGAGGTCGTTTAAGCCTTGCTTTCATTGGATTCCATAGTCCATGAAATATTTCCCTGCACCAAGAATGATTCAGAAGTGGCAGTGAAGATAGGAGACAACACAGGAACAACTGGCTGCAGGGCCTCACTGAAACAGTCAGACAAGGGGTAAGAGTAAACCCAAAAAATGTGGTTTTTAATATATTCCAGTCTAGAGAAGCCTGTTGCACCACAGTCTAGTGTGTCAAGGCTTCTTCGAAGACCCAAAAGAAAGAGTCTTACTTGGAATGGCTCCTGGCCATGTCCTAAACACAATATTGCTGTTCTGAACGCAGATCATCACAAACTTGCCTTCAGCCTGGATGCACAATATCTGAACCTTTAGAGTAGCTACAGAAACTTCCCATCTTGATAGTCTTTCCCACTTAGACTCTGGAGGCATAAGCTTGAGATCTACTCTACTTCTTTGCAGCCCAGCTTAGAACATCCTGGGATAGGGTTACCAGAAGTCCAGGAAAACCCAGACATGCCCTCTTTTTAGAAGACTGTCTGGGCTCCCGGAAGGACTTTCCAAAACCCAGCATTTGTCCAGGTTTTGGAAAGCCCTGCCGAGCTCCAGCCGCATTTGGAAGGCCTCTGAGCCACACACATGCGCGCATGCTCCAGGCCCTCCAGAAGTGGCTGGAGCTTGTCCAGAAGAAGAGAGGAGGCTTTGTGGGGGCTGGGCTGGGGGGGGGGTGGAATTGGGTGGGGCTGGAGGCAGAAGTAGGCAGGGCAGGAGGCGGGGCTGGAGCAGAACAGGGCGGGGTCATGTGTCCAGGGTTTCCTGGAGAAAAATATGGTAACCCTATCCTGGGAGGATCTGTCTCTCTCTCCTTTGGAGACCTCTTTCTTTGGGGCTCTGTCCTGGAGCTCTCTTTTCTCAGGGCCTCCCCCGTTTCCTCTGCCCCAGGGCACTGAACCACCTCCCTTCCCCTCTGATAGTCTCTGACTCAGCAAGTTAGCATCATCTGTTATAAGGTGGCTTAACTGTAACATCAGTGAGAGTGTTTTTAGGGACACATTGCCACTATACCACTCCCTCATAAAGAGAGAAAACCAAAACGATTTCATTTAAATTCTTCTGCTACCAGGGGTAGGCAATTCCAGTCCTTTAGAGCCGGAGCCAGGTCAGGTTTTCAGGATATCCACAATGAATATGTATGAGATGGATTGAGACGCAAATCTATCTCATGCATGTGGCTCTCGAGGACTGGAATTGCCTACCCCTATGCTAGACCAAAGGTGAGGTACCTTTCTGTGGTGCAGTGTCAGGGAGGCAGACCGGCATCACATAGTCATTTAATGAAGCTCTTTCTGGCAGTTCCAATAGACCAACGTCAAACTGAAAAGTTGAGGCATTATAGAGAGGGTGAAGAACAATGGATTTGGCCTGGAAACTTTGTTCAGTATCATCTCTCTGCATCGTTCTGTGTTTTCCTAAAACAAAGAAGATAGATGGAATTTCTAGAAAATGGCATAATGTTATTGTCTTAGGAAAAAAAAAGTCTTTCTTTTGGTTTTGCAAAGAAACCTCGTGTCATGCATTCTGTGATCAGAGCTAGGGGTGATCCTAGGGATAAACTCTGCATGTTTTGAAAACCGAGTAAATGAGTCATCCATCCAATGATTTTTGCCAGACTTCAAGCTGGGACATAGCCATCTAATTGAAGACACAGAATTAACTTTCAGGAGGCAATTTTCAAAGGACGTGCATGTGTTTATCGGATGAAATGATCCCTCTTTTGTGTGAGGGACAGTGCCAAGGACAGGGTGGGCAAATATATGTACAGTCTCTTCCTCTTTAAACCACTCTGAACTGCTTGTGGTATTGCGATATACAAAATAAAGTTATTATTATTATTATTATTTAAGTATGCAGAGGCTTCAAATCCTTGCAAAGTCTTTATCCCACAAAATGTCCACTCTCAAAAGTACTTGAAGAACAGAATCCTGGTGGCGCCAGTGGGATTTTCAAATGTCCACTCCCAAAAGTACCTGAAGTGCAGAATCCCGGTGGCGCCAGTGGGATTTTCAAATGTCCACTCCCAAAAGTACATGAAGTACAGAATTCCGGTGGCAGCAGTGGGATTTTCAAATGTCCACTTGCAAAAGTACAGCATCCCGCTGACACCAGTGGGATTTTCAAATGTCCACTCTCAAAAGTACTTGAAGAACAGAATCCTGGTGGCGCCAGTGGGATTTTCAAATGTCCACTCCCAAAAGTACCTGAAGTGCAGAATCCCGGTGGCGCCAGTGGGATTTTCAAATGTCCACTCCCAAAAGTACATGAAGTACGGAATTCCGGTGGCAGCAGTGGGATTTTCAAATGTCCACTTGCAAAAGTACAGAATCCCGCTGACACCAGTGGGATTTTCAAATGTCCACTCTCAAAAGTACTTGAAGAACAGAATCCTGGTGGCGCCAGTGGGATTTTCAAATGTCCACTTGCAAAAGTACAGAATCCCGGTGGCACCAGCTGGCTATGGGATTTTCAAAGAGCAAAAGAGTTTCCCTTTGGAAATCAGCTTGAAGGCCCAGGTCTGCAATCATTACATGAAATAAAAAGATGCTCTTTGGTGATCATTAGAACTAACACTATGGGAAATGGGAAGGTTGGTAACATACTCTGTCCATGTGCTCTGCAACATGATCACACACGCCACTGCTGAAGTGGAGCCTTAGAGACCCTGGTGGAACCTATTGTGATATAACCCTTTGCAGCAACAGATATTGCTTCCCTAAGGCCTGCCAGCTGCACTCTCTTGTTTAATCTGGGCACTGTTGTCTGTAGCAAGATAACTCAGGGTTTTGGCGACAGGAGGAACATTCTGGTCTCTGCTCTGGAGCAAAGTCAGTCAAACTAATGAAGGGGGGTTCTGCTCTGAAGATGTAGCTCAGTCGTAGAAGATAAAACCAGACTCTAAGAAAGGGCCTTGTCTTTCTTCTCCCTAAAGGGAAGGGGTCCAGCAGAGAAACAACAACAACAAAAAAATGCAGTGTAGAGGGTGATGGCTTTCATTAGTCATCTACCCAGGAAGGTAAGAGGACTAGTGAGGAGAAGGCAAAGGTCAGGAGTAGAGCATAACATGAAATCACTTTACTTTGGTGCATATCTGTCTCTGGGGTCATCACCTAAGAACCTTCCAGTTCTTTTCTTCACAAATGAAAAGATTTAACATCATATGCAGGACTGGGGTTTCCCATGTTGTGTCTGTGGTGTATCTGGCCCGTAGAGATATTAACCAAAGCCTGCTGTTATTGGATGGTTGTGTATTATAATGACCAGAGCTTACCTAAAATTATTTTAAACACTGAAGAACGCAAGATATCAGCAGGGTGAAATACAGAGTCTTCTAAGGCCAGTTGTGGGTGAAGACAGTGGGCTGCTGTAACGATCCACTTGTTACCTAAAATAAAGACAAATGTAAGACCAAGTCAGTCTTTCTACCAGGGTGTGGTGTATTCCAGGGCCCTCGTTCTCAAGGGTCTTTGCCAGGAGCAGGAAGAGTAAGAGAAGCCACTCCTACCATCCTAGAGCACAAAGACATGGGATCTCCAAGCTATTTCTAGTTTGGAGTTAGCATTCCTGATCAACTAATATCAAGGCTATTATGGAAGAAGGAGAAATCATAGGTATTATGGCGCTGGTTAGGTACTGACAACCACTAGGGGAGGGGGTGAAGTTTCCGTTGTATTCTTTTGCCACAAGTCATTGAGACAGACCTAGAGGAAACCACTGCTTGTGCTGGGTCAGTAGCATGGAATGCTGCTACTGTTTGGGTTTCTGCCAGGTACTTGTGAAACAGGATACTGGGCTTGATGGACCTTCGGTCTTTCCAAGTATGGCAACTTTTATGTTCTTATGTGAGCTGAGTATAGGACAATCCAGCAATTGGTTGGCGGGTAGGAAGCAAAGGGTAGGAGTGAAGGGCCACTACTCGGACAGGAGGAGGGTCACGAGTGGTGTTACGCAGGGGTTGGTACTTGGACCGCAGCTGTTCAATGTATTTATAAATGATCTAGAAACAGGGATGAAATGCAAAGTAATAAAATTTGCAGACGACACCAAACTATTTAGTGGAGTTGGGACTAAAGAGGACTGTGAAGATTTACAAAGGGACCTGAAAAACTAGGAGAGTGGGCGACGAGATGGCAGATGAAGTTTAATGTAGAGAAATGTAAAGTCTTGCATGTAGGACACAGAAACCCGAAGTACAGCTATAGGATGGGAGGGCTGGAAATGGGTGAAAGTACCCAAGAAAAGGACTTGGGGGTATTAGTGGACAACACAATGAAGCCTTCGGCACAGTGCGCAGCAGCCGCTAAGAAGGCGAATAGAATGTTAGGTATAATCAAGAAAAGGATTACAACCAGAATGAAAGAAGTTATCCTGCCGCTGTATCGGGCGATGGTGCGCCCGCATCTGGAGTACTGCGTCCAATATTGGTCGCCGTACCTTAAGAAGGCGATACTCGAGAGGGTCCAGAAAAGAGCAACACGATTGATAAAAGGTATGGAAAACCTTTCATATGCTGAAAGATTAGAGAAACTGGGGCTCTTTTTTCCCTGGAAAAGCGGAGGCTTAGAGGGGACATGATAGAGACTTACAAGATCATGAAGGACATGGAGAAAGTGGAGAGGGACAGATTCTTCACATGTTCGAAAACTACAAGAACGAGAGGGCATTCGGAAAAATTAAGAGGGGACAGATTCAGAACCAGTGCTAGGAAGTTCTTCACCCAAAGGGTGGTGGACACCTGGAATGCGCTTCTAGAGGGTGTGATAGGACAGAGTACAGTTTTGGGGTTCAAGAAGGGATTAGATAATTTCCTGAAGGAAAAGGGGATAGAAGGGTATAGAGAGAGGATTACTATACAGGTCCTGGACCTGATGGGCCACCGTGTGAGCAGACTGCTGGGTGTGATGGGCCTCTGGTCTGACCCAGCAGAGGCACTGCTTATGTTCTTATTGTGGCATCACTGAGGAGGTTGGCTCTTCGGCATTGGTGGAATGAGGCATTATGACATCACAATCTCAGCTCTGGAATGTTGCTACTCTTTGGGTTTCTGTCAGATACTTGGAACCTGGGTTGGCCACTGCTGGAAACAGGATATTGGACTTGATGGACCTTCGGTCTAGCTATTCTTATGTTCTTATGCTATTTTAGCAGAGGGTCTCATTGCATAAAATGGGACCTTGTACTAAAATAGCTCAACTTGTGGTAAAATAACCCATCTTAAGGGTAGTCCTTGTTGATAAGGTCCCCTACTTAATCTAACTAAATAAGAGAGAATTAGAAGGGGAATAATGTTCTATCCAGCAACAAAACCCATTTTTGTTGGGTTGGATCCAGAGGGTCAGTCAGTGACTGGATTATTAGATATATCTGCCCCTCTCGTTCAGAGATGTGGGAGGAGGAGAGTAGAGCTAATTGCTATGGCTATGAATAGATTTGTGTTTACTTCTTCTGTGCATACTTTCAAATAGTGTGGCTTACCGATAAGTGATCCTCCGCAGAAGGGGCGTCCATTCTGAGACAGCATCGCAATCCATGGAGATATTCCTCTCTTTGCGAAACCTCCTCCAGCAATCCTAGCAAGGACACTTCGGGTGAACCGAGGGGTTCCACAAACTGCAACCACAGTGAGACAGTCAGCCACAGCAGCCACGTCATGCAAACCAAACCACAACTGTGCTGGGGGGGGGGGGGGGGGGGACCATACATAGTGATCTCCTGGGCAGCCAGAGCTGAGGCGGGTACACGAGCAGTTTGTAATACTTGTGGCTTACAAAACTCATCGTTCCTCTGCCCATTAAAGCAGAGCTCCCCTTATGATTAATGAATTGACTAAGATAATACTGGAGACACATCAGGCACAGGAAAATATCAGAAGGACTGGAGACCAGACTGGCTTTAAGATGATAAGTCTCTTTAATGGGCGCTCCAGTCTTTGACACCTAGATCCACGATAAATGAGGTAGAACGCAAAAGGCAAATTGTCCATTCGTATTAAGGTACATTTATCTTTCATAACACTTTCACAAAAAAGCATTAAAAAGCCTCCTTGAAGGAATCTCCCATACTTACAACTCTAACTTTTTTTTCACACGTATGGTAGGCTTGCTCTCTAGAATTAGGGATTAAAATCTCTCTGAACGATCACGTATCCTTTCTCCTGTCAGCTTAAATGTTATTATATGGGAATTTAATCACTGAGCCTCTGTTAATTTTGTTACGGGCTGGTGACAGGGTTTCTGTGCTCATAGTCCATCAGTGGTGGTAATATGTTCTGTTTTGGATGGTTTGGGTTTCCTTGAGTTCTGGACACTTGCTCTTTGTGAGTAGGTGGAGGATAAACCCCTGGGTGGGTAAATATCCCTCGATACAGCTGGAAATCACCAATGTTACTGCTGACCACCATGAACGTTATACTCAAAAATTCAATGTCAGGCCGTGCCTGGGATCTGACACTGGATTTCTGGGCAAACATAGCCAGTTGTGAAGAACCATGATCCTTTTATACTGTCCTTTTCTCAAACTACTTCAACTAAAACAATGAAGTTGACAGAGAAAGGAAACTAGAACTTTCAGGGATGCCTGTAAATAGATTCTATGTAGTTGAAATGGCCAACCTCCTTAAGAGGGATGTAAAAAGCGTATAGTGTATTTAGCTGCAATAGGAAGCCAAGTATTACATGTGGTATAAACATGTGCATATAAGTATGATGATGGATTATGGCATAACCATGCCGGTATTAATAACTGTGTATTTCAGTATTATAACACCTCCCAACTCCTTATGGTAACATCTCTACAGAAGCTAATGTATTATATCACCTTTACAGAAGCTCATGTATTGTAGCGCCTTTGCAGAGGCTCATGGAGACTGCTCTGAATCGACTCCCCAGTCATTAGTAGCGCTATTGAAGCTCTCAGTCATCATAATCCTCTTTTCTAAGGAGCTGGGGCTACTCCTATGGTGACACAGAGGCTTGGGGCATCTACTTCTGTGTCTTTGGTGACCTTACTCTTAACCTGAGATGCTCCAGCCTCAAAACTCCTAACCCCCTTCCATGTCTTCTCCATTCCTCAAACCCACTAGGGCTGTTTCCTTTCTCTGGGCTCAGTCGGCTTCTTGGAGACGTGGTCAACATCGATTCTAAACACAGAGCCATTTCTTTTCGGGAAACACAGGTTGCTCTCCTTTTGTCTTTTGGTCACCTTAGCCTTCAGGATCCTCTCTGGTCAGCCCAGGAACCTGGACCCTCTCCAAGAAGATTTTCTGAATAGGAAACTTCTGCCAGACACCTTAGTACATCTGCTCCTAATCTCAGGTTTCCTGGCCTGAAGAATCCACAATCTGGGGTTCCAGTAGCTCTGACCCTAAGCTTAGGCTGCTTCTTAAGATGGTTTTCCTTTGCCCCAGACCTCTCTCTGATGCTTGGGAGTCCATTTATACTACATCATGGAAGCTTAAACATTCAGACAGGGGTCCAGCGCCCCACCTTTCACAGGATCTTCTGGGCATGCTGGCTAGCATCTCATTATGCAAGGATGTTAATTAGCGTGTCCTTAGCAGAAATGTAAACACCAATTATATCGGAATGCTTTAAGTTTCTTAGGCTGTTCTGTTTTACATATCCTGTCTCAAGCTGCCTCTTGGCACCAACATCTTTGCTCAATAATCTCCGGATATGCCTTTAAGATTCCACTCAACATGTTTTAAACAGAGGCAAAGTTTATTCTTCCAATTTATTATCACAGTTCCGAGGGCCAGTGAGAGTCACCCGTGAAGCGATTCAGCGGTTTGCCAGAGTTTCTCCTCCCACTGCCAGATGTGTGAGGTCAAAGGGCAGCATGAGGACCTCGTGTGGCAGGGGGGGGGGGGGGGGCTTCAGGCATCACAGATGAGGAAAGGCTTGTCTTTAACCCTTTCAGGACCATAAGGATCGTAGGCCAATTTTTGTGGTTTTGACGACATTTTTATGGTAAAAAGGGCTTGCAGATGCCAAAAAATTGATTTTTTTTGTGAAATATCATTATTTTTATTTAAAAAAATCACACTTCTGGCTTATGGACAGTGTGGCAAGTGAATCTTCTCGTCAATCTGGCAACGGCGCTAATGAATGAATGTCGGAACCAGTTTGTTTACATAAAGGCAGTATCCTATGGAATCCGTACATATCAAATTTAGAACTGTAGACTATCCCAATCAAAATTTATAGGATTTTAAAGTTATGGGACAAATATGTCCCTTGGTCCTGAAAGGGTTATCAATCGGGCTATAGTTATTTCCTCACTTTCAGGTTAGCAGTAACCAAAAGCACGGCAGGGTTTAAGATTGCCTAATTGGGAGAGGTGCTTGGGGCTAAGAGAGGGAAGGGTTGTAACGAGAAGATATGGGGGAGGGGGGATGTTGGCTTAATTCTGGAACCTGATATGCTGAATTAGGCAGGATAATAGGGGGCCTGACCGTGAAAACAACAGTTCACACAAGCTCCAGTACAAGGAGGCAAAGTGAACGAACATGAAATGGCAGCAGTTTCCATCGGCTTATCGCTGCAGGTTGCAAGAATGAATATCTGGCCTTGATCCTGCTATAGGAGGGAATTATGAAGGGATTAGAGGGGAAAAGGATTTGCTATACTGCCTTTTTGTGATTACAATCAAAACAATACAGGTACGTATTTTGAACATGGGGCAAAGGAGGGTCAAGTGACTGGCCCAGGGGGCTCTGGTGGGAATTGAATCCACTTTCCCTGGTTCTCAGGCTGCTGCGTTTTAACCATTAGGCTACTCCTCCATTACAAGGCTGGTGTTCAATAAAGTAGAAGTATTCCAGGCCACCGATCCAGGGCAAGCAGTGGCTTCTCCCATGTCTGTCTCAACAGCAGTCTATGGACTTTTCCTCCAGGAACTTGTCCAACCCCTTTTTAAAACCAGCTACATTTTAACCGCTCTGACGTTTAAGTTTAAGTTTATTAGGATTTTATATACCGCCTATCAAGGTTTTCTAAGCGGTTTTACAATCAGGTACTCAAGCATTTTCCCTATCTGTCCCAGCGGGCTCACAATCTCTCTAACGTACCTGGGGCTCTGGAGGATTAAGTGACTTGCCCAGGGTCACAAGGAGCAGTGTGGGGTTTGAACCCACAACCCCAGGGTGCTGAGGCTGTAGCTTCAACCACCGCGCCACACACTCCTCCTGACCACATCCTCTGGCAATGCGTTCTAGAGCATGACTATTCTCTGAGTGATCCTCCTATTGTTTTTGAAAGTATTGCTCTGTAACTTCATCCAGTGTCCCTTGTCTTTGTAAATCTTGATGCAGTAAAAAAATCAATCCACTTGAACCTATTCTACTCCACTTAGTAACTCACTTTAATATTCAAATTTATATTCCCTGATTTCAATTATCACCATTGTACAGGACAGATTGCACTAGATTAATATATAAATGTTGCTCCTTCATCTTAGCACCTTCCCTTATCATCCGATGGAAAGATATTCCATAATCACTACAGGTACATACAAGGGCTTTTATTGGCATTTATATCCATGCTTGTGCTTTAGATTTCTAACATAAAAGAATTAACGTATCCTTTTTCCTCCAATAAGGCAGGAAACATATCAGGCTTAATTAGCAAAGATTATACATTTTGTTACAAGAAACTGCAAAACCGAGTATAAAAATGACATAATATAGTTGTAAATACAGTTATTCTACTATAGATAAAAAATAATTTCTATAAATACAAATCACATCCTTGGTGTATAGAAAGAAAGAGGGAGGTTTGCTTTTCTCCCAGCACCCTCATGATCCTCTCTCTCCCCCTTTACCTTGTATTTTCCCTGTTCATATTCATGTACAATCCTTTTTCATTCCTATCCTCCGCAACCCTCTCTCACCTTGCTCCCTACTTACTGGTGGGATCCATTTCTCCACCATTATTCTTTCTTCCTTCCTACTGTCAACAGGGGGCAGCAGCATTCCATGTTTTTCAGCCTCACTCTACACCTAGGATGCCAGCAAGTCCTGCTTTGAAACTGGGGTGCGAAGCCAGCCAATGGAGGGGTCAGGCAGTGGTCCTTAGGCAATGGTCCTTAGGACACACCAAGCCAGTCTGCTTTTAGAGATACCCACAATGAAATATGCATGATATACATTTGCGAACCCTGCATCTCGTGCATATTCCTTGTGAGTATCCCGAAAACCTGACTGGCTGGGTGGGTCCCAAGGACTGTGTTAAGGACCCCTGCTCTAAAGAGATTTTCTGCACCTCCTGGTTGAAGAAGCTGGAGAACGCTATATTGGTGAGGCTGTAGTGACAAAGGAGTTGAAACCAGGAAGAGGAAGTCAACCTAGGTGGGGAAATACCTAGGCTTACTATACGGCTCCAGAAAAAGGAGGACGAATTAAGACATCCAGAATTTAGTTCCACCATACGGCTCCAGAAAAAGGAGAATGGAAGTAAAACCCAGAATTCATCCTCTTTATTTATCCCCCCTCATCTCTTTAGTCCTCCCCTGCCTTGTCCCCTTTCTCTCCTTTCACTGTATGTCGCCTACAGCCTGTTTGTGTGACACACAAATGGAAGATTCGATTCGATTACTTCCATTGCTTTCAATGGAAGTAAAACCTGGATATCTCAATCCGTCTTCCTTTTTCTGGAGTCATATGTTAACCCTAGAAGTACCCCATAATGCTCCCAGGTCTGCTGGGGTCACCCAGTCCGGTATGACCAATCTCTTCACTCAATTTTTCATCCTCCTTGGATCTACTATGGCAAGGCTACTCAGTTCCATTCCTTGTGCTCCACAAGCATGCAGGCCAGGCTTTCTGGATATCCACAATGAATATTCATGAGAGAGATTTGCATGCGCTGCCTCCTTGGTATGCAAATCTCTCTTATGCATATTTATTGTGGAAATCCCCAAAACTTAGCTTGCCCGTTGACCTTGAGCACTGGAATTGAGCAGCCCCGCACGATGGGTTAATTGGGTGCTACCCAGCCTGTTTAATTAGCGGATACCTCTCACAACTCACCCCGTTCCATCTTCCAGGTCCTGCTCTTTAATTCATGCCAGACCAAAAAAAGAAAACCCTAAATTGATCCCTCTTAGTCTGTAACAAACTAAAAGGCCAGTCTGATCGTTCACTTTCTGTTCTGTTCATGCTTGTGCAACCAGTGGCTTAGCGAGAGTGAGAGGCGCCTGGGGCGGCGGCGCTGCCTCCCCCGCTCCTACCTGCCACACGCGCACCCCTTCCCCTTCCCCCACACCTACAGTTGACGTGGTGGCTTGTGGCGGTCAACAATGTGCTCCTTGTGACCCCTGGAAGTGATATCAGCGGGAGAGCCGACGGGGTCGCAAAGAGTATGTTGCTGACCGCCACGAATGACTTCAACTAGAGGTATGGGGGAAGGGAAGGGGGTGTCCGTGTGGAATGGAGGAATGGGAACAGGCGGGGGAGGGGTGGAGAGGGGTTTTGGAAAGCCGACTGGACCCCCGGACATGCCCTCAAAAGGAGGACATGTCTGGTAACCCTACACTTGGGGAAGCTGAATACAGACAGATGTCAAGGGACCATGGATAGGGTGGGGAGACGGAGTGTCCTCGGGATTCCCCATTTCATATAGGAACTGCACATCTGTAGCGCTAAAGGTAGACATTAGTATTTACAGCTGTACTAAGACACATATAAGTGCCTGATGTAAGAAGTAGCTGTAAATTTTGACATCTCGCCTCACCCACAATTATCCTATGATATCTGCCTCCCCCCATGATCAGTCCCCAAATATCAGATCCCCTGCTTTCCCAGTAGCCACATTGTTGCCAGCCCCCCAATTCTTCCCTCATATATAGAAGCCTAACCCTGAGTGGTACTATAGTGTTAAAGTCATGGCGGCCATTTTGGAAGCTCCAGTCATTAAGATGGACATCAGTGGACATTAGACACCAGGGACCCAATGTAAGCCTAGAGAGAGGGTCAGATAAGAGTGCTGCATTTGCCACTTTAGACATTCTGGAGGTGTTTAGCTATTAAAGGGATGGTACCACATGTTGGGAGGATTGCCACGGGGAGGGACAAGCATCAGGAGGAGTGCTATCGGTGGAGGGGGGGGGGAGGTTGTGAACTTTGGGGGAGCTGATATTGGTGGGGGGGGGGGGGGGTGAATGCCTTGTGAGGGCTGCTATTGCTACTGGGGCTCTTTACAGAAGAATCAGCGATTTTGAAAGCCACTCCTGTTTTTGTGTTTTCCCTATGCGTAGCTTTCCCGAAAATCGCTGCTTCTTCTGTAAATGGAGGGACATTGCCAGGCAATATGCAATTGTAACAGGTCTAGATACAAGTAGATTAAGGCACTTTGAAAACTGGAGTGTGTCCGTATTAATGCTGGAGTCATCTGTACTTAGCTCTGCTGTTCGGGCTGTTCAGGACTGCAGCCTCTCAGATAGCCAGTCCACATAATTGGAGACTTTGGTATAAACACCATACACCTGTTTGCTTCCACATTCTTCTGGGCCACCCCATGAGACTAACCCCTGAGTCACCCATCTTTTTGTATCAGGATCCTGAATGACAAAAGCACCTCCGCTGTCCCCTAAGCACGTGTCCTTCCCCCCTTCATAATAGCCAGCACAGAACATGTTTTCGGTCACACTGTAGTTCCCCGAACGGGACTCGTAACTTGTCTTGCACTCGGCATGATGTACCACTGGTAACTTTACATATTGGAGAATGTCCGAAAGTGTTCTCATGCCGGTGCTGACCGCATCATCTGCAGTGATATTGGGATTGGAGATGCCCCAGCCTGCCACGAGGCCGAGAGTGTTGGGGGGAGGACCTCCTAGCTTATGTGCAGACTGAGGGAGACAAACTGGCATTATGTGTTCAGTCATGACCACTTTCTCCTTCAGCTTAACAAGGGCAATGTCATGGTTGTATGTCTTTGGATCGAAATTGTCGTGCAAGATAATCTTCTCCACCGACCTGTTCACAGCATCCATCTTGCTCCGGACGTCATGCAGCCCCAGGTACACGGTGACATGATCCTTGGAGACTGGTGTGAGAGTGTTGTCTCGGCGTTGGGATCGTAGATTATGGGCGGCTGTCAGAACCCAAGATTCAGAGAGGAGGGCCCCACTGCCGAACCACTTGTCATCAGGGACCCTGGACATATCTTCCACCACAATGAGAACCTGCCAGGGGAAGAAGCCAGGCTCTGCGGTTCGCCCTCCGATAATACGTTTAATTATTCCAGGCAAAGAGCGGATTGGTTGTCCACACACTGGCAGGAAAAACAGAAAAGTCATAGGGAAAAAATTAAACACTAGTGTTCCAACTCTAACAGTGGAAGCATGACTGAAACTGTGGCTCACAGCTGTAGATGGTGCCAGTGGAAGTGTGCAACCTTCTGGTTTCTACTGGAGGGATGGTTTTCTATGGGCAGAATTACCATTTCTTGGGCCACAAAAATCCAGACACGTGGCCCCACCCAGTTCCAGCTTTGACCCTGCCCCAGTCCCTCCTGGTTCAGCCTCTAGCCCCGGCCCCACAAATCTTCTCTCTTCTTCCCCGACAAGTTCCGGCTGCGTCTGGAGGGCCTGAATCATGCGTGGATGTATGTGACATCATCCGTGCATGCTCAGATGCCCTCCAGATGTGGCCTGAGATCGTCAGGATCTTTCCAAAACTCGGACAAATGCTGGATTTTGGAAAGTCCATCCAGGAGCCTGGACATTCCTCTAAAAAGAGGACATATCCGGATTTTCCCGGACATCTGGTAATCCTATCTATGGACAACGGTAATTTGAATAAATTTTGAAGGGTGTCCAGCATAGGCACCATGTATAGAATCGGGGGGAAAGAGGTTAAGTGGAGGAGTGTCCTTGAGGAGTGATAGACTGAGAGCCAGAAACTCAGGGTTCAAATCCTGTTTTTCCCACTGATGATCCGTGTTACTTTGGGAATTCATTTCACTTTCATTAACCTCCAGAATATCTTTGATTGCAAGCTCTACCGGGCCTGGTCAAGGATCTACCAACATGTCTACACGAGTGCCCTTAAGTTTAGATTTGGAACAGATGAAGAATAAAATCCAAAAGCAATCTCCTAAAAAATGGCTGCTGATCACATGTCAGTCATGCAACAGCAATGAAGAGAGTGCAGTGCAGTGGTTAAAGCTACAGCCTCAGCACCCTGGGGTTGTGGGTTCAAACCCATGTTGCTCCTTATGACCCTGGGGAAGTCATTTAATCCCCCCATTGCCCCCGGTACATTAGATAAATTGTGAGCCCGCTGGGACAGATAGAGACATTTAAATACCTACTTGGCGTAAATGCGCATGAGTCGAGTCTCTTTCATTTGAAAAGAAGCTCTGGAATGAGAGGGTATAGGATGAAGTTAAGAGGTGATCGAAGGAAATCCTCTTTTACAGAAAGGGTGGTAGATGCATGGAACAGTCTCCAGGAAGAGATGGTGGAGACAGACCGTGTCTGAATTCAAGAAGGCCTGGGATAGTCACTTGGGATCTCTTAGAGAGAGGAAGAGATAATGGTTACTGAGGATGGGCAGACTGGATGGGTCATTTGGCCTTTATCTGCCATCATGTTTCTATAACCATAAAGTTCTATGACCTCACAATGCAGGTGTAAAGAGCCTTAGCCTATAGGAAGAGGAGATGCAAATGTTAAGAGCCTTAGCCAATAGGGAGAGGAGGAGATAGTGAATGCTGCGGATGGACCATTTGCCCTTTTTCTGCCATCATGGTTCTATAACCATAAAGCTCTATGTCCTCACAATGCAGGTGTAAAGAGCCTTAGCCAATAGGGAGAGCAGATGCAAATGTTAACAGCCTTAGCCAATAGGGAGAGGAAGAGATAATGGTTACTGCGGATGGGCAGACTGGATGGGCCATTTGGCCTTCATCTGCCATCATGTTTCTTTGACAGACAGGGAAAAATGCGACGTGATGATGTCACACATATGCACACTTGTGTGTGATGTCATCATGTCACATCCATACATGCACAGAAACCCTCTAAACGCTGTCTCAAAGAGATGAGGTTTGTGTGGGGTTGGGGACCGGAACAGGGCGGGGCTGTGGGTGTAACGGGGCAGGGCCAGGTAACCTCTTTTTTTGAAGAAAAAAATCTGGTAACCCTATGTGTGGTGAGAATTGAGAGAACTCTTGTAGCCCTGTAAAGTCACATCGTGATAAATACCAGTTCACAAGCCAGAGAATGAAAAATCCTGAATGTGCGAATGACCCCCCCAGCTGCAAAACAGACGCTACTTAACCCGTAATTAGTGGCAGAAGAATGTGTTGTGTTTCAGAGCTTCTCATCAGTGGCTGAGCACAGAGGGCCTTAATGAGTCCTTTCAGAGAATTAGGATTAAGTGAACAGGAAAAGACAGAAAACGTCTTCATTATTTTGTTGGCTGCATTGCGGACTCTTCCGCCTGATGCTTTTTCGGGAGCCTAAACCGGCTAGCTCAGCACTGGGAGATGTATCCAATTACTCTCTTCTGTTTATCTCACGCAGTTAACGAATGATGGGGGGAGAAGGGGGTTCAGGAGCTCAAGAAGTGCTTAGAAAACTTGAGACTGTTGAAATGGGATGTACAGGATAAGGCATGACGAACGCTGTAGGGGCAGTTCGATAAAAAGTCGCCATAATTTAGCCGTCAACATGCAGGGTGCTGAGCACAAATTTTTAAAAGGCATCTAGGCGTCCAGATTCCATCCCAGAATGCCAGCATATGCTGGCATTTATGTCCTGAAATTTAGGTGAATCCTTACACCATATCTATGGGAAGCTGGTTTTAAGAAAGGTTTGGACAAGTTCCTGGAGGAAAAGTCCATAGTCTATCATTGAGAAAGACATGGGGATAGCCACTGCTTGCCCTGGATCAGTAGCACAGAATGTTGCTACTCTTTGGGGTTCCAGAATCTTGTTTACGCTGAAATAATGGAATGTTGCTACTCTTTGGGGATTCCGCATGGAATGTTGCACTCTTTGGGGTTCCAGAATCTTGCATAGTCTGAGATAATAGAATGTTGCTACTCCTTGGGTTTTGGCCAGGTTCTAGGGACCTGGATTGGCCACCGTGAGAATGGGCTACTGGTCTTGATGGACCATTGGTCTGATCCTGTATGGCTATTCTTATGTTCTTACATGAGCCAAGTATAAGACAATTAAGCCATTGTAACATCACTGATGAGGTTGGCTCTGAGGCACTGTGGAATGAGGCATTATGACATCATAATCTAAGCTGTGGAATGTTGCTACTCTTTGGGGTTCTGGAATCTTGCTTATTCTGAGATAATGGAATGTTGCTACTCTTTTTTGGATTCTGCATGGAATGTTGCTACTCTTTGGGGTTCCGGAATCTTCCTATTCTTTGAGATGCTGGAATGTTGCTACTCCTTGGGTTTTGGCCAGGCACTAGGGACCTGGATTGGCCACCGTGAGAACGGGCTACTGGGCTTGATGGACCATTGGTCTGACCACATAAGGCGATCCTTAGGTTCTTAAGCGTGAATGCGCGTACCATTGTTGTTTCTAGTGCATATTTTGCATTGTACATCACCTTGCTATAGTTTTAGGAAAGGCGGTGTATTAAACCCTGTAAACCAGAAGCCACAAATGATATTATGGCATAATCCAGTGTTTCCCAAGTCAGTCCTGGAGTACCCCCTTGCCAGTCTGGTTTTCAGGATATCCACAATGAATATACATGAGGCAACGTACGCAAATCAGTCTCATCCTTATTCATTGTGATTATCCTAAAAACCAGACTAGCAAGGGGGTACTCCAGGACAGACTTTGGAAACACTGGTATAACCTACGCATATAAATGTTTGAGATACTTTGAGCATCTCGCATTTACGTGAAAGAACAGAGCTGATAATGAGTCAATGGGTCATGTGTGTCATGGGTCAGTGGCCATAAAATTACACAGTATTTATTTACCTGCTTCCTTGAGTTTGCCTTGTTCTCTGGAGGTCAGTGCCCTGATGTTTTCTGTAGTGGGTGCCTGTGGCTTCACTCTTCCACAAAGCCCATTGGGCTGCAACGGGGGAGTGAAGGGTGCGGCTGCTGCCGTAGCTGGAGGCCTGAGTTCTGCTGCCTGCGGCCACGGGGAGATAATTAACCACAAAGCTGCGAAGCTGCCACGGGAAATGCCGGCACAATTTGGCTGCATCCACGTGGAGAAAGAGAACCATGACGAGATGACTGAGCAGATGCAGTCCAACCACGACCCCCAGTAAAAGCAAAACACCAATTTTGTGCCCTGGTGGCTGAGGCTGAGGATGGCTGAGTGCAGCTGGCCAGGACTTGAGTGACTGCGGGTAGGAATCCGATAGGCAGTCTGAGCCGAGATTGGGTGGGCCTGGGCAGGTTGGCCTTATGTGTAAGAGCAGTGAAATACTACTTAAGATATCTATTAATGACTGTAAACCATCTTAATCATGGACATAAGACAGTTTGCATAATGCAATTCAAAATGGTTCTGTTGGAAAACGTTCAGATAGCTTGAAACTGCAAATAAGAACTTAAGAATAGCCTTACTGTATCAGACCCATGGTCCATCAAGCCCAGTAGCCCGTTCTAACGGTGGCCAATCCAGGTCCCTAGTACCTGGCCAAAACCCAAGGAGTAGCAACATTCCATTATCTCAGAGTAAGCAAGATTTCGGAACCCCAAAGAGTAGCAACATTCCATGCGGAATCCCCAAAGAGTAGCAACATTCCATTATCTCAGAGTAAGCAAGATTTCGAAATCCCAAAGAGTAGCAACATTCCATGCGAAATCCCCAAAGAGTAGCAACATTCCATTATCTCAGAGTAAGCAAGATTTCGAAATCCCAAAGAGTAGCAACATTCCATGCGAAATCCCCAAAGAGTAGCAACATTCCATTATCTCAGAGTAAGCAAGATTTCGAAATCCCAAAGAGTAGCAACATTCCATGCGGAATCCCCAAAGAGTAGCAGCATTCCATTATCTCAGAGTAAGCAAGATTTCGAAATCCGAAAGAGTAGCAACATTCCATGCGGAATCCCCAAAGAGTAGCAACATTCCATTATCTCAGAGCCAGCAAGATTTCGAAATCCCAAAGAGTAGCAACATTCCATTTCGGAATCCCCAAAGAGTAGCAACATTCCATTATCTCAGAGTAAGCAAGATTCCGGAACCCCAAAGAGTAGCAACATTCCATTATCTCAGAGTAAGCAAGATTCCGGAACCACAAAGAGTAGCAACATTCCATGCGAAATCCCCAAAGAGTAGCAACATTCCATTATCTCAGAGTAAGCAAGATTCCGGAACCACAAAGAGTAGCAACATTCCATTATCTCAGAGTAAGCAGGATTCTGGAACCACAAAGAGTAGCAACATTCCATGCGGAATCCCCAAAGAGTAGCAACATTCCATTATCTCAGAGTAAGCAAGATTTCGAAATCCCAAAGAGTAGCAACATTCCATGCGAAATCCCCAAAGAGTAGCAACATTCCATTATCTCAGAGTAAGCAAGATTTCGAAATCCCAAAGAGTAGCAACATTCCATGCGAAATCCCCAAAGAGTAGCAACATTCCATTATCTCAGAGTAAGCAAGATTTCGAAATCCCAAAGAGTAGCAACATTCCATGCGGAATCCCCAAAGAGTAGCAGCATTCCATTATCTCAGAGTAAGCAAGATTTCGAAATCCGAAAGAGTAGCAACATTCCATGCGGAATCCCCAAAGAGTAGCAACATTCCATTATCTCAGAGCCAGCAAGATTTCGAAATCCCAAAGAGTAGCAACATTCCATTTCGGAATCCCCAAAGAGTAGCAACATTCCATTATCTCAGAGTAAGCAAGATTCCGGAACCCCAAAGAGTAGCAACATTCCATTATCTCAGAGTAAGCAAGATTCTGGAACCACAAAGAGTAGCAACATTCCATGCGAAATCCCCAAAGAGTAGCAACATTCCATTATCTCAGAGTAAGCAAGATTCCGGAACCACAAAGAGTAGCAACATTCCATTATCTCAGAGTAAGCAGGATTCTGGAACCACAAAGAGTAGCAACATTCCATTATCTCAGAGTAAGCAAGATTCCGGAACCCCATAGAGTGCAACATTCCATGCGGAATACCCAAAGAGTAGCAACATTCCATTATTTCAGAGTAAGCAAGATTTCGAAATCCCAAAGAGTAGCAACATTCCATTATCTCAGAGTAAGCAAGATTTCGAAATCCCAAAGAGTAGCAACATTCCATGCGAAATCCCCAAAGAGTAGCAACATTCCATTATCTCAGAGTAAGCAAGATTTCGAAATCCCAAAGAGTAGCAACATTCCATGCGGAATCCCCAAAGAGTAGCAGCATTCCATTATCTCAGAGTAAGCAAGATTTCGAAATCCCAAAGAGTAGCAACATTCCATGCGGAATCCCCAAAGAGTAGCAACATTCCATTATCTCAGAGCCAGCAAGATTTCGAAATCCCAAAGAGTAGCAACATTCCATTTCGGAATCCCCAAAGAGTAGCAACATTCCATTATCTCAGAGTAAGCAAGATTCCGGAACCCCAAAGAGTAGCAACATTCCATTATCTCAGAGTAAGCAAGATTCCGGAACCACAAAGAGTAGCAACATTCCATGCGAAATCCCCAAAGAGTAGCAACATTCCATTATCTCAGAGTAAGCAAGATTCCGGAACCCCATAGAGTGCAACATTCCATGCGGAATACCCAAAGAGTAGCAACATTCCATTATCTCAGAGTAAGCAAGATTCCGGAACCCCAAAGAGTAGCAACATTCCATTATCTCAGAGTAAGCAGGATTCTGGAACCACAAAGAGTAGCAACATTCCATTATCTCAGAGTAAGCAAGATTTCGAAACCCCAAAGAGTAGCAACATTCCATGCGGAATCCCCAAAGAGTAGCAACATTCCATTATCTCAGAGCCAGCAAGATTTCGAAATCCCAAAGAGTAGCAACATTCCATTTCGGAATCCCCAAAGAGTAGCAACATTCCATTATCTCAGAGTAAGCAAGATTCCGGAACCCCAAAGAGTAGCAACATTCCATTATCTCAGAGTAAGCAAGATTCCGGAACCACAAAGAGTAGCAACATTCCATGCGAAATCCCCAAAGAGTAGCAACATTCCATTATCTCAGAGTAAGCAAGATTCCGGAACCCCATAGAGTGCAACATTCCATGCGGAATACCCAAAGAGTAGCAACATTCCATTATCTCAGAGTAAGCAAGATTCCGGAACCCCAAAGAGTAGCAACATTCCATTATCTCAGAGTAAGCAGGATTCTGGAACCACAAAGAGTAGCAACATTCCATTATCTCAGAGTAAGCAAGATTTCGAAACCCCAAAGAGTAGCAACATTCCATGCTATCGATCCAGGGCAAGCAGTGATGAGCAGATTTTTGGCTACACTAGCGAATTTAAAAGGCCAGCGTTCTCTGCTCTTTCTTTCTGGCAGTTAGGCCAATGGTAAGGATGACCATCTTGCAGCAGGGAGACCCAGAAAATGCACGCTTCCCCTTCCTCTCCTATGTGTCCTGTTTTCATGTGGCTGAATTTGCGCCGGAGTCCATAAGAGCGCCGGCTTCTTGATAAGCAGACATTATTTTGTGTGACACTTTATGGATTGGTTTAGAAGTCTGGGAATTCTATGTTGATTGATATTCCCAAGTATTCTTCTTTTACATCTACATTATTATCCAATATTAAAGAGATTGAAACCCGATTTTGTGCAGCTGAGGCACAAACTCTGTGCTGGCCTGCTCCTATATTCTAGCACCTTGCGAAACAAATGGAAAGGAACCCGAGGAAGAGCTGGGAAGGTGAAGAGGAGGAGAGCAAAGAGTATAATCTAAGGGAAAAGGGGAGAGAGAGAGGATTCCCCAGATAGGTAGAAATGAAAAGGGCGTTATGATCAAATTCCAATTTCCACGTGTTTCTATTTCACTAACACACAGTTATCTGCACATCTTCCACATTTCCAATGGTTTGTCCATTTCTGATGTTAGCAGGGTGGGTCGTTTTTTTATCCCGAGATGAAAACATAGAACGTTGACATCTGAACATCTAAGGTCCAGATTAGAGAATGACATGGGGACAAGTTTTGTCCCTGCCCCATTCCTGGAAGCTCTGCCTTAACTGCACAAGCCTTGAACACTTATGATTTTAAAATGGTTGAGGTTTGTGCAGATGAGGTTGGAGCTTGCAGGGACAGGAAAAGAATGCGCGGGGGATGGGACGGGAAAATGAGCTGCCATGTCATTCTCTAGTCCAGATCTATATCCATAAGTCACTCAACTGTCCTCCAGTCGCTATTCTGTGAAATTCAGAAGTGTGTAAAACTTTATGTTGTGAGACAAAACAAAGAAACCTTTCACCTGACACTGGGAAGAAATGAAAAAAGTGGATAATATCCAAATATCCAGCTATTTAGGTGGTTCAGATGGAATGTTAGCCATCAGGGGCCGCTGTAGACCCCAGGGGACATCCTGGGTATCACATGCTATTATGATGACTTTATGACACAGCATGCCAAAGCCCAGATCTGATAGCAAAGTGTTCCTTCTGATGAGGCCAACACCATCGTCTTCATTAAGAGGATCCAGTCTGTGTGTTTTATTAAGAAAAACTGATGCCCATTCATAACAGTATCCAACTGAAACATTTGTGACGGCGTGATTTGCAAACTGCGGCAGGAAAATCGTGAATTCGTAAGCACTCAGGGAATAAACTACTTCATTCTAGCGGTGAGGCTGTCACAACAGAAAACTGTACGATGGCCTTCTAGCCACTCAAGCAGCAAAACTAGACCACCAACTCTCCAGTTTACTGAGAATGACTCCAGACTATAAATCGTTTAGAAAAGAAATAAAAACCATCCTATTCAAGACATCCTTGAAGACAAACTAACACCGTAAGACTCATCCCAATTCTCTGTAGCATCTCGCTCTACTCTTCAATTCCTCTGGAAATGGCCAGATAACTTCTTTAGTAATCCGCCTTGATCCGCAAGGTACTGGCAGAATAGAAATCACTAATGTAATGTAATATAAGACAGATGAAAGTCTATCGAAACCTGGTGTAGACTTGGTATGTGAGATGAGAGAAAAGCAAGGGCTCTTACTAACCACGTGAAGAAAGCTGCCACGATAATACACTTCCTATTCCACGTCTTACATAGAAACATAGAAACATAGAAAAGACGGCAGAAGTCACCCACCAAGTCTGCCCATTCCAAATACCCGCCCCCTGGTTTCACTCCCTTAGGGATCCCATGTGAATATCCCATTTTCTCTTAAAATCTGACACGCTGTTGGCCTCAATCACCTGCAGTGGGAGTCTGTTCCAATGATCCACCACTCTTTCGGTGAAGAAGTATTTTCTGGAGTCGCCATGGAACTTCCCTCCCCTGATTTTCAGCGGATGCCCCCTGGTGGTCGAGGGGCCCATGAGGTAGAAGATATCTTCTTCCGACTCGATACGGCCCGTGATGTACTTAAACGTTTCAATCATGTCTCCCCTCTCTCTTCGTTCCTCAAGTGAGTACAGCCTCAGTTTATTCAGTCTTTCTTCATATGTGAGATCATTTAGCCCCAAGACCATCCTAGTGGCCATGCGTTGAACCGACTCGATTCTCAGCACATCCTTCCGGTAGTGTGGTCTCCAGAATTGAACACAATATTCCAAGTGAGGCCTCACCATGGACCTTTATAGCGGCATCATGACTTCAGGTCTCCTGCTGACAAAACCTCTACGGATACAACCCATCATTTGCCTTGCCCTGGAGGAAGCTTTTTCCACTTGCTTGGCAGCCTTCATGTCATCACTAATGATCACCCCTAGATCACGTTCCGTTGTGGTCCTGGCCAAGGTCTTACCATTTAGTATGTAAGTTCTGTGCGGGTTTTTCTTACCCAGGTGCATTACCTTACACTTTTTAGCATTGAAGCCTAGTTGCCATGTTGCTGACCACTGTTCCAACAGCAGTAGATCCTGCGTCATATTATCAGGCAAACTGCTTTCACCTACTATGTTGCAAAGTTTGGCGTCGTCGGCAAATAGTGATACCTTTCCTCTAAGTCCTTGGGTCATATCTCTTATGAATAAGTTGAATAGAATCGGGCCCAAGACCGAGCCCTGCGGCACTCCACTGATCACGCTTAAGGATTCAGAATCCTGGATTTCAGATTTGGTAAGACATTTTTGGGGCCGTTCTGTAATTGAGGGCCACAAATTTGGTGCCTACATACAGCATGTTGAGAGTCACTTCTACAGGGACAACTGGGTGCCCAGATTCTGTTCCAGAATTATTTGTGTAAATCAATATCTATGGGTCCGATATATTAAAAAAAAAAAAAAAAAAAAATCTAAACTCCTAAATGTCTGCCCTGCTTTCAGCCAAACTAAGACGCCTACGTTTTCAGCTGAAAATTCATTTTTAGTTAGGAGCATAAAAGTTCTGTTCATAAACTTAAGTCTCAACCCAAGATGGAGCCGAAACTCAGTCTACACTTTTATATGGAAAAATGGAGGAAAAAGATCGTTCACTCAATTCAAGAGACAGGACATACCTTCCAGACTTTCAATCACTAGTCAAAAACCTTCTTTTTACCAACCGTTCAACATTTTTTATTATTGCTTTCTAACATTTCATTATGTTTCATTCTAAACAATGTTGCTCAAACAGTGGATTATCCGTTGGCTCAACAGAGCCGTGCATTTCGCTAATCAAAGTTTCCTCAATAGAGGGTTTCCAGCATGAGCCGCAAAGTTGGTATAATTTACTAAATAGCGTTTAGTCAAAAGAGAATCCAACCAAACTCCCACAATTTTCATCTTCTTTCACACAGGAATCAGAACCTTGTCTACTTTAACTGATTCTGGCCACAGTGGATCGTCAATTCTTCCTATCAATATTAATTCTGTTTTTGCAAGATTCAGGACTAATTTATAACTCATCCAGTAACTGCATGAAAACATCCCCCCCTCCATCTTTACAAAACTGTAGCACGGTTTTTAGTGCCGGCCACAACGGTAACAGCTGGTTCCCACAGCTAAATCATAGTAACATCGTAAATGATAGCATCTAAAGACCATCCAATAGTACACGCATTATAAATTCATGATTAAGTTCAATTGACTTTGTCCACTGATATTTCTGGGTTATAGACGGTTCTGCGCTTAAGCTTCCAACTACTGGACTTGCCGTCGATGCTCACTCCAGCCTATCTAAACCATCCCAAATTACTAGAGCTCCTGTCAAAGCCATCCCCAGCCTACCCTAAGCCGGGACTCAATGCTGATTTCCCTTTCCCTGCCCTAAATTCACCGTGACCGCCCGCTTTTTATGCTCGTAAATTGAAGAGTTCAGTGAAATTTTGGACCCGATATTTAAAAGCGATTTAGCCGGCCACTGAGTGGTTAAATCGCTTGGTCAGTGTCGCTAAATAGTGCGATTAGCAGCAACCTCACAGCTGGCTATGTTGGGGGCGTTCTGAGGACAGAGTTAGCCCTTAAACTGCCAGGTTTGCCACATAAATGGGATCACATAAAGGTACGTCTAATTTTATGCTCTTTTTAATGCAGTAGCCTATAGCCACTTAAGAGCTGAATATTGACTTAAGCAGCTATGTATTAACTGGCTTACAAATAACCAAATATTTAAGAACATAAGAACATAAGAAATGCCTCTGCTGGGTCAGACCAGAGGTCCATCGTGCCCAGCAGTCCGCTCGCGTGGCGGCCCATCAGGTCTAGGATCTGCGTAGTAGTCTTCTGTATGTACCCCTCTATCCCTTCAATCCTTTTATTTTTTTCTACCTTATCTATAACCTTCTAACTGTACCCTTCTTCATCCTATATCTTCCCTATCTATATCCCTCAATAACTTCTTCTTTCAAGAATATATCCAATTTCTCTTTGAAACCCTGTAAAGTACTCTGTCCTATTACACCCTCTGAAGCCTGCACCGGCCCTGGCTTTGAATATATGGGAATAACTCTTTCAGCGGTCAGCAAAGCGCTTACCACCCACTGGCTGAATATCGATCTCTACCATTAAAAATTTATGTCCTCAACCCTGGTAAATTTTCAAAGAGGCCAATTTATGAGCACAACTCTTAAAGTTAGGAGCACAGATTCTTTGAATATTGGGCCCTATGTGGCAGATTCTGTATAGGATGTCAATTCTCAGCAGCTGCTGAGAATTGCATACCGGTGTCCTATAAAGAATCACGTCTGTCTTAATGGACAGACACCTAACGCCACCAAATTGCCAAGCCCTATTCTCTAATTGGTGCCCATGTTATAGGTGCTGGTTAGAGAATCGCCAAGGGATCCCTTGCCATTAGTTGATCGTGGCAAGGGAATCATTCGATACATTTAGCTGAGCGGCTGTGGCAGGGCAGGAGGGATGCCCACTCCCTCCTGCTGCCACCCCCCTCAGAACCCCCTGGAGCTCCTGATACCTCTCAAAATTGAACTCCCCCTGATGCCCTCCAAGGGCTATAGGCCCCCCACCCCATACCCCTAAACCTACCCCAACCCCCCCCTGTGCCTATTGGGGGGCTCTAGCATCTGAGCCAGTCAGAACCTTAGGTCCCTCCCTGATGCATCCCAGAATGCACTTGGAAGGAGAGGCCTGCCATTTTGGAGTGGCAGGCTTGCTGGCCGGAGGGTATGAACATCCCTCCAGCCGGACCTTCAGATATAAGGTACGGGATGGGGTTTGGGGGTAGGAGGGAGTGGGCATCCTTCCTGCCCGGCTGCCTGGCTGCTTCAATAGGGAGGGGGAGTTCAAGAGCAGGAGGTTACGAAGGAAACTTCAGTAGCTGCTGACAGTATACTTTGTAGGAAAGGCGAGAAAGGGGAGAAATGATGAGTTGTTTAAATACCTAAGTGGCTAAAAAAGGCATGAGGTGAATCTCTTTTAATTAAAAGGAAACTCAAGCGTGAGAGGACATAGAATGAGGTTGTGCAATCTAAGAAATACTTTTTTACAGAAAGGGTGGTAGATGCGTGGAATAGTCTCCCAGTAGAGGTGGTGGAGACAGAAGCTGTGTCTGAATTCAAGAAAGCTTGGGAGGGTCGTGTGCGATCTCTTAAGGAGAGCAGAAGATAGTGGATGCTGTGGATGGGCAGGCTGGATGGGCCTTCTTAAAAGATTTATACACAGTGGTTTATAGCTTTTGGCTGTGAGCATAATTAACTTCTGAGCATAATTAATTCCACCCCTTTTGGGTCTTAGGTCTCTGGCGGTTTATTTTTCAGACGTACCTGGCTGGCATGTTGGCAAATTGTCTCCCAGTTCCAGACTCATCCATTTTCCTCCTCCTTCACAGGTGTATGTTCCTAAAGAGCCACAATTGGACAGACGGTTATGACATGAAGACCTTCTACAGAGGAGTAAAGACAACTATAGGAGCCTTATTTTCAAATAAAGTCAATGGACAACTCAAAGCCTACCCACAATCCACTGCAGGAAGGTCTCAAAACTCTCTGGGATTGTGCTGCTACTGTAATGACTGCTTTGCAGATTATGCAGGTCTTAGTAAAAAAAAAAAAAAATGTACCGTAGGGGTCGCTATTCAGCATGGTTTAAGTGGGCCTGCATGCATGCATGGTTCCATACCGGTAATGTTTGGCATCATCTCATAATACGGCTGCTGGCAGGAATACTGAATGTCCGATCGATAGGTGGTGAGGTTCTTCGCAGTGGAGAAGCTGATGAATCCATTTTCAAGCTGAGCTGGAGATTTGCAGTCCAGAACTAAAGGAGGAAAATAAAAAACGAAGTGAGAACGCAAAGGTGCTGATACGGTTTAGACAGAAACTTGTGGAATCCAATGATCTTGACGGGAAGTTGATTAAAATGCCATAAAGTCAAAGCGATCTCCACTTCACTGAGAGTTTGCTCTCTCACAGCCCTGCCCTGATTTGCAGAGGTACGCCTCCAGGGCCCTGCCATTGAGGCCCGGGCTGGGATGAACTGGCAGCCCGGTCGCTCGGTTGGTAGCGAGTACTTCCTGAAGCCCCGGCAGCCCTCCCTTCCCTCCGGGAGCCGGGAGCTGTGGCCGTGCAATGCTGATCTCCGTGTGGCCCCGGGAAGGATTTTATGTTTTATTTGTATCCACCTCCACATTCCATCAAGTGTATACTGACCCAGACCCCTGAAGAAGGCTATAGCTAGCCGAAACATAGACCGTGTTGGGTCCCTCTCCTACTATATGTCAGGCACTCAGTGAAGATCGATTTGATTTTAATCAACTTCCCATCAAGATCATTGGATTACACAATTTTCTGCCTCTTTTATTTTGGACTTCCATTTCTGACTGTGGAAACACTTGTTTGATACTGTTTAGACTACAGGGACCAACATTTCAAGATGGCTGGGGGTGATCCCCTCCTTGACCACAATGAAGGAGCTTGCTCAATACTGGGGAGCCCCGACAGCACCAGTTTCAACAGAAGTTTTGACTGGGAAACAGCAAATATGCAATCCCTGTTAACTCAGTAATGTGCCACACTTAATCACACACACATATCTGAACTTTGTCTCGATCAAAGTAGATTCTCATGAGCCTGGAAGCACTTTCCTCGGTCTGGGCTGCCTGAAAACCTTCAGCTAGATAAAGGAGTGATGCTTATAATATTATTTTCATTAAAGCTGGATTGACTGAGGTGGGGAGAGAAAAGCGACTCCTTCAGGTCAGTGCCAGAGCTGGGATCTGAGGATAAAGTGACTCTGTGAGAATCAGCCGGTACCGGAGGTGGGATTTGAACTGAGGCAAATGGAGATAAAGAGACTACCTGGGGTTTCACAGAGCGTTAATGATAGAACATCATAATACTGTAGTTTAAAAGCATCCTGATGAAATACAGTTTTATTAAAGAGGTGTAAGTTATCACTAGAGATCATTAATTATCATTAGAAATGTAAATGGTCAGCGGATAAGTCAGGACAGCTGTTAATCGAATAACCATTTTCAGCATATTCCCCTGGCGCTATTTGCATTTGCATATTATACACAGGCACTGTTTGGATAGTACTGAGGTGTCCAGGGACTGATTCTTTTTGACTGCCATTTCAATCATCACTAATTAGCGTTGCTTTAGAGATGGTTACTTAGACTAGATTGGAAGCTCTCTGGAAAAGGAGCTTTCTCTTCTGTGTATAAGCATGGATTAATAAGGGAAAGCCAACAGGGATTTTGTCAAGGGAAATCTTGCTGGCTACTTGGGACCTGGGTTGGCCACTGCTGGAAACAGGCTTGATGGACCTTTGGTCTGTCCCAGTATGGCAACTCTTATGTTCTTATATATAACCTTAGAAATAAAATATTCCCATAATGTGCTTTTCTACATAAAGTTAAAATTTTATTTGTATATTGGGGGGATAGAAAGTCTAATAAACTAGAACGACAAGCAACATGGGGAACCTTACAAATGTAGTTATTGTGTCAGGACAACTTCGCTAAGGGTTACAGCTGAGTCAGGCCTTACCACAGATCTGCGACTGTAGAGGATCCGAACCCACATCACGCTATGGCCTCCTTTTACGAAACTGCGATAGCAGGTTCTAGCGTGGGAGCCGCGCTGAATGGCCCACGCTGCTTCCAACACTCACTGAGTTTCTAGGACCGTCGGGAGCAGCACGGATTATTCAGCGCGGCTCTCTACGCTAGAAACTGCTATCGCAGGGGGTAAGGGGTCCTTTTATTAAGGCACGCTAACTGACTTAGCAGGTGCTAAATCGGTTGCACGCCTTAAGAAAAGGACCCCTACATTTTTAGTGTATCTATTTCTGCTACACCAGCAGTTGTGATGTAATGGGCTTTGTTCAGAATGGAATAAAAAAATCAGGGGAAGAAGAGATGAAGTTCGTGTTGGGCCGAGACCAGGACAGAACGGGGCAGGGCTTAGGGCGAAATCTGGTAACCCTACCAGAAATGGCTCCTGGCAGGTTAAATTGCCTTTTCAGAGCTAACCACGTAACTGGTTAGGGCCATCTAAAATGACCAGTTAGTGCCAACCTGAAAACCGGCTATTTTGGGGAAGTTCTGGGGCTGAGTCGGCACTTGGTCGATTTAAGTGCGATATTCAGCATTTAACTGCATAAGTAGGACCAAATAAAAACCAGTGCAATCCTTATGGGGTGCCCCAAAGCCAATTAAGTACTGAATATTGCACGATGCCAGCTTCAGAAACCTGGAAATTCAATGCCAGTGCCCCTGCACAGCCCAGTTTCAATTTCTGACTTTAACACAGGAAGTGGTTGGCAAAATGCGGAGCACCGTGGACTGTGTATTGACCCGATGTCTTTATCAAATAAATCTTGATGTGATTTCAATGATCCGTATGCCTGGGGCTAAGCTCTTCAGCCAAGAACTTCCAACTGCCAGGGAAAGACTTCAACAAAACCAGTCCTGCTGTATCTTATTGCTCCTCCAGACAAAAGAACAGCAAAACCTCCCTTCACAATGAAGTCAGCCGACAGCACTGGTTGCATGGCTGAGTCACTGCACAAGAAATGCACCTGTCTGTCATGGTGGGAACTGGGAATTGTTTTCAGGTCATGCTGAAGGACGCATGACAGCTATTCACAGTCCAAAGCCCTGCTGACACAAATGTACCACAAAAAAGGGAATTTTGGGTCATTTGGGCAATTAGAAAGCCAAACTGGGAGAGACAGTGCAAGAGCGTTTTGGTCACTGCGGACGGAGTTATTCCTTTGAATATCTGGTTATTTATTGAGCTAGCTAACACATAATTCCTTAAGTCGATATTCAGCACTTGAGGGGCCTTGATTTAGGAGATATAGGACACATCGAATAATCAAGACCTGGTGCAGGGCATTACAGGTGGTCCAGAGTGCCATGGCCAGATTGATAACTGGAACATCAAGATATGAGCATATTATTCCATTTCTTCGACAATTGCATTGGTTGCCAGTTGTATTTGGGATTCAATATCACCAATTATGTCACCAATTTTTATATGGTACGATGCCTGAAATTGTTAAGAATATGATGTCTCGCTATAAACCACAAAGATCCCAAATATCTGGAAACAAATGCCAGGACTGTCACATGTGCAGGAGTCAAGTTATGGAATGGCCTTGTCGGCCATTTAGGAAAATGTTAAAGACTGAACTCTTTGTAGATGCATTTCTCTGAGCAATTGATTTTATGCAAGGCTGGATTTGTCTCTTAATATTTTATGTATGTGACTTCTTGTAAACTGTTTTGAAAAAGACGGTCTAGAAATTTTAAAAATATGTAAATAAACGAAAGTCGCTGGCCAACCAGAGTTCATCGTTCTCTACGTTCCTCTAACCAAAATCTGCTGCCTATCCCCTCATTACGACACATTAACACTATGAGAACTAGGATTTTTTTCTGTTACGGCCCCTTCAATCTGGAATTCGGCTCCCAGCCATTTAAGAGAGATCACGTCCCTTGACAAATTGAAATCCAGTTTACAAACATTTCTTTTCAAAGATGCGTTTGATTTACGATCGTCCTTTTAAGGAGGTTTAAGCTTTCGTTAGTCCATCCTCTTTGGCCGACGCACCCGCTTCAAGTTTCAAGTTTCAAGTTTTATTCAACATTTGATTAATCGCCTATCATTATTACTAAGCGATTTACATTTACAGAAAATACATAATAAAATGTTAACATTAATATAATAAAAATCTAAAAATCATTAAAAAAAAAAACTGGACAAATTTGGACAGGAAAACATTGGGAATGAGGGGGAAGAAATACAATTTATGATAGGAAAGGAGGGACCGATAAGGGTTAAAACACAAAATGGCTGGGAAAACAAAATACACATTTAGATATAGTGTAAATATATAGCTGACTGAAGTGAAAGGGAGTAGTGAAGAGCAATTGGCATTTCAATTAAGTATTGAAAGCGTCTTTAAAAAGAAAACTCTTGAGTTGGCTTTTGAATTTATCAAGGTTTTTCTCCTCCCTTAAATAAAGTGGGAGAGAATTCCATGTTTGCGGTGCTGTGACAGAGAAAATGTACTGTCTTCTGGTATTTATGATTTTAAGAGAGGGAATGACCAATAAAAGTTGTTGATTGGATCGCAAAGTTTTTTGAGAGGTGTATGGAATTAGAACTTTATAAATGAAAGATGGAGTTTTGGATAATAAAGATTTGAAGGTGAGTAAAGATAACTTGTATAATATTCGGTGTGCCACTGGGAGCCAATGTGCTTTTTGTAATAGTGAGGTTACATGATCAAATTTTTTGGCACCCATAATTAATTTGATAGAAGTATTTTGTATGATCTGTAATTTTCTAATTTCTTTTTGGGCCATTCCTTTGAATAAAGCGTTACAATAGTCAATTTTTGCAATGATCAATGAATGAATAAGTATATTTAAAGATTTGGGACAAAGAAATTTTGAAATAGAACGGATTTGACGTAATCTGTAAAAAGAAGTTTTGACCACATAGCTAATGTGGTCATGATAAGTTAGGTTTTCATCAAGAATGACACCTAAAATCCGAATTTTGTTAATTTGTTTGAGCGTTACTCCTTGGATATTAATAGGAACAGATATTTTATGACTTTCTTTCCAAGGGAAGAGTAACGTATTGGCTTCCTCTCCCTTTTCTCTTCTTTCCTATCCAAACATTGTAGTTCCGCCCTGTCACCTCTCGTTCCATCAGCTCTTGTCTGTCGGTCATTCTTTTGTCGATTTTGATATTGCTTTGTTGTTGTATTTTAAATTTTAATAATACTTTGTAAAACCGCTTTGATTTTTGATAAGGCGCTATATCAGATTTTAATAAAACCTGAAACTTTTATAGGGTTCCATCCTTGTGCTAAACCTGGCCGCTTAAGGGCTGAATATCAGCACTTAAGCAGCCAAATGGTGACTCCATCCCACAACACCCCCAACGTAGCTGCCTTTGAGTGAATTTCAGTGGCATTTAGCTGGCCAAGTGCTGCTAAAAATTTGCAGCTAGCCTCAACCAAGCAATTTTACTGGCCAATGGCTGGCTAAATCACTTTGAATATTGGCCACTATACAGGGATTGGGACTCATATACCGCCTTTTTGTAGTTTTATAACCAGACTCAAAGCAGTTTACATACAGGTTCTTCAAGCATTTTCCCTGTCTGTCCCGGTGGGCTCACAATCTATCTAAGGAACCTGGAGCGGGGGAGCATTAAGTGACTTGTCCAGGGTCACAATGATTTGAACCCACAACCTCAGGGTGCTGAGGCTGTAGCTCTAACCGCTGTGCCACCCTCTCCTCTAATACAATATCAGAAGTGAGTCAAGTCTAGGACAATCCAGCCATTGTGACATCACTGCTGAGGTTGGCTCTTATTGGTGGAATGAGGCATTATGACATCACAACTCAGCTCTGGAATGTTGCTACTATTTGAGTTTCTGCCAGTCATTATGACATCAGGGGAAGGGACTGAGGCTTGTATATCGCTGTTTTATAGTCTTGCAACCACACTCAAAGCGGTTCACATACAGGTACGTCAAGCATTTTCCCTCTCTGTCCCGGTGGTCTCAGAGTCTATCTAATATACCTGGGGCAGTGTAGGATTTGAACCTACAACCTCAGGGTGCTGAGCTTGTAGCACTAACCACTGCGCCACACTCTCCTCCAGGCAGCGGATCAGTAAAGGGACAAGACGCAGCCCCATTCACGTTTCCACCGTAGAGATTTTGCTCCTTGTGGAACAGCAGCTTCTTGTATGAACTTGGGACGAGCCAAACTTTTCCAACCCTGAACCTATTTCCCAAAGTAAAATGAGGAAACGTTCTCTTAAGAGCTCTGAAGCTCCAGCTGTGATTCTTAATTATGAACGGCGCTTCTGTTCAGAGATAATTGACATCTGTCAGGTTTCATTCAGGGCTTTCCCGATGCGATTACCTTAGAGCGTGACTGCTTGAGGGGGAAAGACTTAACTCTTCCTACATTGCTTGTGGAAATCGGGGAGACGTTTGCGCTTTTCTTACGGACAGAACCAGAACCGCTAGAGCTCTCCCAATGGACCGAAAGCAGAAGCTCCATCCCTTTTCCCGTGTTGCAATTCTCACCTCTTAGCATTGGAGGGAAAATGAATTCTAGTACATTTAACACATATTTGGCACATGGCAAAATGATCAGATTACACTGTTTACCAGATGGACTGCACCAGGGTTTTCTGTCATTCAAATCATTTACTTTATGGAATGGATTTCTTTTTGGATTATTGTGGGCACAGGACAAGAGTTTAAGCATGGTTTATTGAACTCTGAGGAGAACTGGCCTTATACTTGGAAGGAGGCAAGACAAGGGTGTTGGGGGGATAAAACTAGGACAAAGCTAGTTATTTTTTCAGTTGTGAGGTCAACTCTTTAAAACAAATAAGCTTCTGGCAGAATGTAGGTTAAAAATGAATGACCTTTTCTTTCATTAGAATCTGAAAATCCAGTCAATAGTCAACCAGCGGTTTTTTTAAAGGACCGACTGGTCAACTAAATTAGCCTTGGTTAGTTAATATTAGTCCACGTACAAGCACTGGTGCTGAATAGTTGTATCTGACTGGACACGTGCTGACTGCAGGGACTTCTGTGGGTCTTGACCCTCTCCAGTCGGACAAGGCCCATCACCAACACATCTGACCCACCAACCTGAGTTGCCTCCGTCTATGTCCAAGTAGGTTCCCCTGGGCCTACTTGTCCATTCCTGGTGGCCTAGTGGATGATCAGGGCAGGGGCAAAACCCACTCGCTCCTGCCCCTAGTGACTCCAGCGGCAAAATGGCTATTGTAGTCTCTAGCGGTAGTCTAGAGATTACTGCTAGAGGCCATGGCAGTCATTTTGCCACCAGAGTCCCTAGGAGCGACCCGGAGATTGCTGCTGACCGTGAGAGGCAGGTTCAGTGTCAGACCCTTTGAAAATACCCAGCTGGTAAATGGATTTGCTGATGGTTCTTTGAGTTGTTTGTCAAAATCTGTTGTGTGACTTTCACTGCAGTGGCTGTGCCCCCACACAACCCCCCCTCCCCCAGAAGCTGCTGCCTGCTTTGCCTAATGCTTAAGCCATTATCTTGGGGAATATTATGGTTCAAGTCAGCACTCAAAAGAACAAATCTTAATCAAAAATGCTGCTAAATAGCAAAAGTCTGCAATAATTAAAAAAGAAAAAATGTAAATATGCATCTGATGTATGATATAGTTTATAGACAAGCTTTTCAGGATTTATATTCTCTCCTGTTTGAATGTATGTTTATTCTATAAAATTTCAATAAAAAATTTTGGAACTGAATATTTAAATATACATCTAAAAAACAAAATAATTAATATATTAGTGAATGGGTTAAGCACCCCCCACCCACATCGGTCATAATGAGTTAGAGAACTGTCTATTCTCATCGAGACCTCCAAAAGGCCAGCAAAGTTTCCTAGCAGGAAAAATGTTCAGTGTAATCCAGTAACATTTAAGAACATAAAAACATAAGCAATGCCTGTGCTGGGTCAGACCTGAGGTCCATCTTGCCCAGCACTCCGCTCACGCGGTGGCCCAACAGGTCCAGGACCTGAGCAGTAATCCTCTATTTATACCCTTCTATTCCCTTTTCCAGCAGGAAAATGTCCAATCCTCTCTTAAATCCCAGTACTGTATTCTGCCCTATAACGTCCTCTGGAAGCGCATTCCAAGTGTCCACCACACGTTGGGTAAAGAAGAACTTCCTAGCATTTGTATTGAATCTGTCCCCTTTCAACTTTTCCGAATGCCCTCTCGTTCTTTTATTTTTCAAAAGTTTGAAGAATCTGTCCCTCTCTACTCTCTCTATGCCCCTCATGATCTTATAAGTCTCTATCATATCCCCTCTAAGTCTCCTCTTCTCCAGGGAAAAGAGACCCAGTTTCTCCAATCTCTCAGCGTATGAAAGGTTTTCCATCCCTTTTATCAGACGTGTCGCTCTTCTCTGAACTCTCTCGAGTAACGCCATATCCTTCTTAAGGTATGGCGACCAAAACTGGACGCGGTATTCCAGGTGTGGGCGCACCATCGCCCAATACAGTGGCAGGATAACTTCTTTCGTCCTGGTTGTAATACCCTTCTTGATTATACCTAGCATTCTATTCGCTCTCTTAGCAGCCGCTGCGCACTGTGCCGTCGGCTTCATTGACCTGTCCACCATTACCCCCAAGATCTTAGTAACAATGTTTCAGTTGTAAACTTGCTCCAACCATATGAAGCGCTCAGCTTGCAAAGTTAGTGAGCCAGAATAACATACACTACAATGGTGCAATCACTTGTGCGAATGCTGGAAGCTGTCACATGATGATTCCACAGGTTTCAGCGCCTCCAAAAAGCAAATGGACTACTCTAAACTCTCTAGTTATCTCAATAGGTCTCCAAGCCTAATGCTAGGCTAAGATGCATGAATATAGTGTAAAGTGCCATAAAAAAATGTAAAAAAAAAGACATGTTCTTTTTTTTATTATTACATACTTGTGCTATGTAGCAGCATTTTTTTTTTTTTTTAAGATTTGCCTAATGGTTAAGACAGCCCTGCAGCCCCCATCCTAGAGGGTTTATAATCCAAGGCAGGATTGGGTAACCCAGTCGGGTTTTCAGGATTTCTACAGTGGATCTGCATGAGATCTGTTTGCATGCACTGCCTCCATCGTGTACAAATAGATCTCATACATATTCATTGGGGAAATCCTGAAAACCCAACTGGATGGTGCTTGCATTATTTTGAAGTTGTGCTACTGTGAGCTGTCAAAGCTCAAGGTTAACAAGGCAATAGGGCCTGACAATCTACACCCCAGGGTGCTCAGGGAGTTGTGTGATGTCTTGGCGGAACCGCTATCCGCGCTCTTCAATCTCTCCCTTAGTACGGGTAACGTCCCGTTGGACTGGAAGACGGCTAACGTCATTCCACTACACAAGAAAGGCTCCAAGATGGAGACAGCAAATTACAGACCGGTGAGTCTCACATCAATAGTGTGCAAACTAATGGAAACTCTAATCAAACGCCAATTGGATACGATCCTGAACGAGAAGAATCTACGGGATCCCCGTCAACATGGATTTACTAAGGGGAGATCCTGCCAATCCTATCTGATCAGCTTCTTTGACTGGGTGACGAGGAAGCTGGATGTTAAGGACTCCCTGGACATTGTGTACCTGGACTTCAGTAAAGCATTCGATAGCGTACCACACCGCAGGTTGCTGAGCAAGATGAGTTCTATAGGATTGGGCGACACATTGACGAAATGGGTTTGGAACTGGCTTGGAGGTAGGCTTCAGAGGGTAGTGGTGAACGGCACCCCCTCCGAAATGACGGAGGTAATCAGTGGAGTGCCGCAGGGCTCGGTCCTGGGCCCGATCCTATTCAACATCTTTATAAGAGACTTGACAGAAGGGCTGCGAGGTAAAATAACATTATTCGCCGATGACGCCAAACTAAGCAATGTAGTGGGCAAAAGCACAACAGACATAAATTCAATGTCCGACAACATGATGCACGACCTACTCCTACTGGAGCGCTGGTCTAGGTCCTGGCAACTCAGCTTCAATGCCAAAAAATGCAAAGTCATGCACCTGGGCAGCCAAAATCCATGCAAGACTTACACCCTTAATGGCGAGATCCTAACAAGAACTGAAGCAGAACGAGACTTAGGGGTGATCGTCAGTGAGAACATGAAGACTGCCAATCAAGTGGAGCAAGCTTCATCCAAGGCAAGGCAAATCATAGGTTGCATACGCAGGAGTTTCGTCAGCCGTAAGCCTGAAGTCATTATGCCATTGTATAGATCCATGGTGAGGCCCCACCTGGAATACTGTGTGCAATTCTGGAGGCCGCATTACCGTAAGGATGTGTTGAGACTGGAGTCGGTCCAGAGAATGGCCACCTGGATGGTCTCGGGACTCAAGGATCTCCCGTACGAGGAACGGCTGGATAAGTTGCAGCTGTACTCACTCGAGGAACGCAGAGAGAGGGGTGACAAGATCGAGACATTCAAGTATCTCACGGGCTGCATCGAGGTGGAAGAAGATATCTTCTTTTTCAAGGGTCCCGCGGCAACAAGGGGGCATCCGTGGAAAATCAGGGGTGGGAAACTGCACGGGGACACCAGGAAATTCTTTTTCACTGAAAGGGTGGTTGATCGCTGAAATAGTCTTCCACTTCAGGTTATTGAGGCCAGCAGCGTGCCTGATTTTAAGGCCAAATGGGATAGACACGTGGGATCTATTCACAGAGAAAGGTAGGGGAGGGTCATTGGGGTGGGCAGACTAGATGGGCCGTGGCCCTTATCTGCCGTCTATTTCTATGTTTCTATGTTTACTGCCCATTAACACAAGATCTCTATTTGTCCCTGGGGCTATCACGTTAACACAGGTTAGTAAATTTAGTCCTGAGTTTGCACCTGAGACAATGGAGGGTGAAGTAATGTGCCCAGGTTTGCAAGGATCGTTTGTGGAAGAGGTGGGATTTGAACTCAGCTCTCCTGAATCTCAGCTCACTGCTCTAACCATTAGGCCACACCCAGCAACATTGAAAATGAAATAGTACAGCTTGCAGAAACAGAAGTGAACTCAGGAGTGTATTTTATTACCCTTAGGAGAAATTCACAGTACAAATGATTCTGATAATAAAAAGATTCTGTAGGAAACCCAGGTCTAAATAACCCCTGTGAAAGTCACTAGCCTGGAGGCTGAAGCACAGACTTTCTTCTAGGGCAGGGGTAGGCAATTGTGGTCCTCGAGAGCCAGAGCCAGGTCAGGTTTTCAGAATATCCACAATAAATATGCATGAGATAGATTTGCATCTCAAGGAGGCAGTGCATGCAAATCCATCTCATACATATTCATGGTGGAGATCCTGAAAACTTGACCTGGCTCCGGCTCTCAAGGACCGGAATTGCCTACCCCTGTTCTAGGGCGTATTTTGGCAATGGAATGAGAAAAACTGATGACATATCCCATTGTTGTTCTACAAAAAATGAGCAGAAAAAAATCGTGAAAATTCATTTTGTCATTGGCCAATGATAGTGCAAATTCCTTTGAGAGAGCGAATGCTATTTGCAGAGTTCACCAGCTGCGCACACGTAAGCTGTCACACGTGTGAACCATTGTGCATGCGCGCACTGTGTGCACTGCCTTTCAGAGGCATATAGTGTGCCCTCTTTCACAAGAGTCTACACTCAACAACTTGGCTCCTGTGATGAAAAAAAAAATGGCCTCTGAAAACAAACAAAGCAAACGTCCCCGGAAGTGAAAATGTTCTGGCTGCCCATCTGTACTTTCTTCCATGCGGTATGCCGAGTCCTGCCATGAACGCAGAACATGAGACATCCCAGCTCGCAACTGCAGACAGGATGGGGATTCTGGCAGCCACTGCAGTGCGGTCGGGTTTTCTTTTCCTGTCTGACATTCGGCCTGAATTGTGAGGTAGGTAGGGGGGGGGGGTGAAAAGAATCTGGTACGGGATGTTAAGTGCTACAGCACTGGTGAGGGGAGGAGCCTGAGCTGCTACATAAACTTTATATACATCCTGCATAGATTTACATCTTCCGAGGATCTAGCTATCTCGACCTGTGTAAGTGTCTCATCTGCAGGTTTAGAGTTGCAGCTCACTCCGTCCTTTGGCCCACTAGTGATCTTCACTTCATTCTGGTTTCTTTCACTGTAGTGTAGCAGAGGCAGAGAGCGAGGAAAAAAGCAAAGAGGGGCATGGATAAAGCAAGAAGAAAAGAGAAAGAGAGAAAGAGCAGGATTAGGTGTCATGCAAAGAAAGTTCATGCAGAAAATCCACCACCTCAGATACACAACAGAGCAAATGAGCTAAGCGCGGGAGTACTGCCCTTCAGACTGCAAGCTGGAGACTTGAGTCCAAATTCATCATCCTGATCTGAGCTGGCAATGCTGCTAGTGGATATCTGGAGGCAAAATTTCAAAGGCATTTCTACGTTTGGGGTGGTACTGCATGGATGAGTGCCCTAAGATGCTGGACATATAATCCATTACACATCAGACATTACATCGCAAGGGTGGTGTGCTCAGAGGGCTCACTATATGTATAAATTACATACATAAGCACCAATACTTGGCACTATACATCCTGTTTGTACATCTTGCTCGCCTGCACAAAGCCAGATATAACCGATGAGGTTGGCTCTTAGGCATTGGTGGAATGAGGCATTATGACATCACAATACGAAGGGCTGCTGGAAAGTTCTCAGAGAATGATGTGGCGCCATGAAACTTACAAGCGATTCCACACTTTTCATTTCAATGAGGCAAATGCATCTAGTAAGGGGCCCAAGTAGAGGGAAACCCAGCCATTGTGACATCACCGATGAGGTTGGCTCTTAGGCATTGGTGGAAGGAGGCATTATGACATCACAATAGGAGGGGCTGGGAAAGGTTCTCAGCCCGACCAAGAAGAGAATGATGTGGAGCCGTGAAACTTACAAGTTATATTCCACACTTTTCTTGACGCTTTTTGTTTTATTTCATATCATTGAGATGAAAAGCATCATGAAAAGTGTAGAATAACTTGTAGGCTCCACATCAGGGGTCTCAAAGTCCCTCCTTGAGGGCCGCAATCCAGTCGGGTTTTCAGGATTTCCCCAAGGAATATACATTGAAAGCAGTGCATGCACATAGATCTCATGCATATTCATTGGGGAAATCCTGAAAAGCCGACTGGATTGCGACCCTCGAGGAGGGACTTTGAGACCCCTGCTCCACATCATTCTCTTGTTGATTGGGCTGAGTACTTTTCAATGGCCCCTCGTTCATCCTTATGCTTGTAAGAATGGGTGAGGGTTTGGGTCACATATACAATCACAGGACTCATCTACCCCCAACCTGGAGAGATTCCAAAATTGGAGGTGGCAAAATGGACTTTGATGCAGAGTGATCTCCAGTTGGTGGTCAGCCCTGCGCTGTTGACTGCTGGGAGATATCCCTGGCTACAATAGTCACACGGGGTGGACTAAATGGACCAGCTTCGCTGAGCCCTTCCTACAGTCTATTACTGCCTCACAGACACATTGCACCACTTCCTGTCCCAGAGTTACAACACAGGTAACTACTAACTACATTCCCACTGGACAGATCCTGTCTGCCTTTGACCTATGTGATGGACTCTGTGCCATGTTTCACCACTTAGTCGTTACTTTGGAGCAACCCTGCAGATAGATTTCAATAACTAGCCATAATAGACGTTATTGATCAGCTGTTTCTCAGAGGAAATGGTGTGGGTTGCTGTGGCAACCCCCAGATGCTGCATTGTGTTGTGGACAGTCTGGGTGTCAAATTATCCTGCCCAGCAGGCGGTGTAGTCAATATCTGAAAATATAAGGCACTTATGAGAGCAGGAAAATTGTCAGGGTTGGGGCGAATGCTCTGGGCACTGCCACGAGGCTCTGTTGGGGACAAATCTCTGCATAGTGTTAACAGCAGTTCAGATCTCCTATCAGACTCCACGACTATCAGGATTTAAATCATCTGCCCCCTAACCTGGGAGTTAAGTTTTCAGCAACAAGCCATGTTTTGTAAAGCTTATTATGAACGCTTCTGGATGGTAAAAGGCTGTTCTTGGGTGTAGAAAATCCTGGCTAGTGGCTAGTTCATGTCCATTCTGTACAATCAGAAGACACAGTAGCTGGTGCAGGTCTGGGCATGGACTGGATCCTGAATGTTTGTGTTTCTGATTCCAAAATCAGATTGTACCCAAAAATATATATATTTGGAGAGAGTGGCGCAGTGGTTAAAGCTACAGCCTCAGCACTCTGCAGTTGTGGGTTCAAACCCTCACTGCTCCTTGTGACCCTGGGCATGTCACTTAATTCCCCCCCTCACTGCCCCAGATTATGAGCCCACCAGGACTGATAGGGAAAAATTCATGCAAACCATTCTGATCTCCCTTGGGAGAACGGTATAGAAAATTGAATAAATAAATAAATGTGAAATCTGTAATTAGGCCACCTGCTTATAAAGCCCAGGAAGAAGTAGCCCAGAGACTTGGGAGTCTCAGAGGGTAGCATTTACTGGAGTCGTAATCACTCCACTTGTTGTATAAGCAAACCCCATTCCATTACCTCTGCTTCTGGTTAGAAATGATAAGGAAGCGAGAGAAACGGTCGAATTTCTTTCTTACTTTTGCATGTGGGTATCGTGTTGCTCCATGTCCCGTCCTTCTGACATTCCATCTGCAGAGTCTCCATTTCAAGATTATCCTTAAAGACAAGACCATAGTTCAGTTAATAGCGACGCGATGAACGGGCAACCGGACAGCGCTGCGGCGATCAGAGACAATATCCAGCAGGAAAGGTCACTGCAGAATACCGGTGGCCTCTCCTGTCCGCTTAAACCACGTTGAATATCAATCACTCTCAGTCTAGCACCAGGTGCAGTCAGTGGCGTAGCAAGAGGGGGGGGGAGGGGCGGTCCATCCCAGGCGCTGCCCCCCTGCTCCTTCTCGACACGTGTGCACCCCGCTCCCTTCCGTCGTACCTCTTTAATTTTCCTGGCACGAGAAGCGTCACGAATTCGCTGCCCGCGTCGGTGTTGGCTCTCTCTGACATCACTTCTGGGTCCCGCGCCTAAGAAGTGACATCAGAAAGAGAGCCGACACGACGGAAGGGAACGGGGGAGTGCTCGCGGCAGGGAGGTCAGGAAGGAGCCTGGGGGGGGGGGGTAGAGGGACACCACTGCCCCAGCGCCACTCATTCTCGCTATGCCACTGGGTACAGTGGAGGCTTTATTGAGAGACCTAACGCATTCTTGGGGACTCATAAATGCTAACTTTAGAAACTATCATAAGAACATAAGAACATAAGTAGTGCCTCTGCCGGGTCAGACCAGAGGTCCATCCCGCCCAGCAGTCCGTCCCCGCAGCGGCCCAACAGGTCATGACCTGCCTTAATCACCAGAAGGGGCCCCCTTGCCCCCTAGGTTTCTCATCGAAGTCCTATCTTCCCATCAATGTCCTAACCCTCCGGCCTTGCACCTGCACGACCTGGTGAGCTGTCTATACTTATGCAACACCCCAGCACCTCCCTCAGTACCCCACGATCCCCTTTTCCCTCAGGAATCTGTCCAATCCCTGTTTGAATCCCTGTACTGTACTCTGCCGGATCACTTCCTCCGGGAGCGCATTCCATTTGTCCACGACCCTTTGGGTGAAGAAAAACTTCCTTGCATTTGATTTGAACCTATCTCCCTTCAGTTTCTCTGAGTGCCCCCTCGTACCTGTCGTCCCTTTTAGTCTGAAGAACCTGTCCCTGTCCACCCTCTCTATGCCCCTAAGTATTTTGAAGGTCTCTATCATATCCCCCCTGAGCCTCCTCTTTTCCAGAGAGAAGAGCCCCAGTTTATCCAGCCTCTCAGCATATGGGAAGTTTTCCAGCCCTCTTACCAGTTTCGTTGCCCTCCTTTGGACTCTCTCAAGAACTGCCATGTCCTTCTTGAGGTGCGGCGACCAATATTGAACGCAGTATTCCAGATGTGGGCGCACCATCGCTCGATACAGCGGCATGATGACTTCCCGCGTCCTGGTTGATATGCCCCTCTTGATGATGCCCAGCATCCTGTTGGCTTTCTTCGAGGCTGCTGCACACTGTGCGGATGGTTTCATGGATGGATCCACTAGCACACCCAAGTCTCTCTCAAGTACGGTGTCTTCCAGCAATTTCCCCCCCATTTTATACTCGAACAACGGGTTCTTTTTCCCTATGTGCATGACCTTGCATTTATCTACGTTAAAGCGCATTTGCCATTTGTTTGCCCAGTCCTCCAGCTTATCGAGGTCCCTTTGCAGTTCCTCACACTCCTCCCTGGTCCTAACTCTGGCGCAGAGCTTGGTATCGTCTGCAAATTTTATAACCTCACACTTTGCCTCCGTTTCCAGGTCATTGATAAATATGTTGAAGAGTAGCGGCCCCAGCACCGATCCCTGCGGCACACCGCTCGTGACTCCCCGCCAGTCAGAATATTGGCCCTTTACTCCGACCCTCTGTAGTCTACCTGACAGCCAGTGCTTGATCCATCTGTGTACATCCCCGCCCACCCCGTGGTTCCACAGCTTCCTAAGCAGCCTTTCATGTGGCACCTTGTCAAAGGCCTTTTGAAAATCGAGGTAAATGATGTCTATGGGTTCCCCTTTGTCCACCTGACTGCTTATTCCCTCAAAGAAGTACAGAAGGTTTGTCAGGCACGACCTTCCCTTACAGAATCCGTGCTGGCTTGTCCGCAGTAGGCCATTTTTCTCGATGTGCTCGCAAATGCTGTCCTTGATCATTGCTTCCACCATCTTCCCTATAACTGAAGTCAGGCTCACCGGCCTGTAGTTCCCGGGGTCACCTCTCGATCCCTTCTTAAAGATAGGTGTGACATTCGCCAGTTTCCAGTCCTCTGGTACCTCTCCAGTTTTCAAGGATAGGTTGCAAACATGCTGGATTGCGCCCGCTATTTCCTGACTTAGTTCCTTTAGAACCCTTGGGTGGATCCCGTCCGGTCCCGGTGATTTGCCGCTTTTCAGTCTGTCAATCTGCTTGAGGACATCCTCCCGACTTACCTCTATATGCCCCAATCTTTTGGCCTGCTCCCCACTCATGAGCTCCTCTGAGTCCGGTATATTGGACGTGTCCTCGCTCGTGAAGACCGACGAGAAGAACGTGTTCAACCTCTCAGCTACCTCTTTATTCTCCTATATCAGATGCATTCAAAAAATACACTCAGACAAGGATTCAATTAAGTAGAAAATTCCAGAACGTCGAGAAGGCACCTGTGCTTAAACTTGGAAGCATGCCCATTACATTAAAATAATACTGACTAGTTAGTGAGTTAGCTGCCATTGACTCGTGTTCGAGTCCAAGCGACTCGATGAATTACAGGTCTAAAAAGAGATAATTGGAAGCCACTGACTGCGCATTCATCCCCTTTAGAGATGGAGGGAAAGAGTCGCCCATTATTTTCATACAAAGAAACCCCCCCAAACGGCAACTACATGAAGCTGCATGTCGAGATCTATGGACTGGAGTGGAGAACTGGTCCTACTGGTTAAGGCAATGGGGCTTTGATTCCCAAGGCAGTTCCCTGTGATTCTTCTAGTAGCGTGGTAAGGGGTGGGCCGTCTTCATGAGGGGCTCCTCCTCTCCGCATACCTCTTGAAATGTTCGCCAACGTAAATAGCATCTTCCACCTGCTGCTCGCGCTGTCCTTGGCTCCCTTCCGGTGTCACGTTCAGGTCCTGCATTCTCCTGATCCAGATCCAGCCACTTTCTCCTTTCCTTCCCAGCATGTCTGCATCACACTATCCCTCCCTCCATTTATAGTGTTTTTCTCCAACCAGTCCCTTATTTCCCTCAGCCCATCTATAGTACACTCTATTCCTCCATTTTCCCTAATTTCATCACTCCATCCATCCTCCCTCTGTGCTTTTTAATTTTTCTCTTCCTCCATAGGCATAATTTGATGCTTCAGCCCATCCCTCCTCTCCCAGCTTGCATTCGCAGTCCGTATCTCTTCTTTTTACAACCTATCAGTGTCTGTGTCTACTTTTTCCTTTCCAAGTGTCTCCCTCACCATTTCTCCCCCTCTCTATGGTGGACCAAAGGCAGGAAGCCTGTCTGACCTACACTGCTGTTCCTCTCTCCTCCCTGCTATGAGCCCATTGCGCAGACATTCCTTGGCCAGCCAATAGGCTGCAGAGGGAGGAAGGGCCATTCTGTCCTGCTTTTCTCTGCAGCTTATTGGCTGGTGAAGTACTATCTGACCAATAAGCTGCAAGGGGAGGTGGGAACAGTAGCGGCAGAGATTAGAAAACTGTGCGGGGACAGAAGTCAAATCCTTCCCTGTTGGAATCAAACCCGTCCCCGTCTGTCCCTGCTGCAATCAAATCCAACCCTGCCCATCCCCACAAACTTCTGAAATATTTCATTAATTCATTTAATTATGCTACTGAATTAGAAGCTCTGGTTGAGAACCATTTATAAATAAGCAAAGACACTTTATTAATTTGGAAATATTAATTGAAAATAATGCATCTTTGGGTCTCTGCCAGAGCCTCTAATGTAAATCTAATATAATAAAACGCTAGGCCGTGCATGCGCATTTCCTATGTGTGCACAGGTTTTCCGTGAGCTGTAGCAACACTTAGGAAGTGCGCATGTGCGGCTTACGATTCTTTGAAAGACGCGGCGGTGGCTACTCTCACGATCCCCGCCTGCGTCGGACTTCCGACGCAGGTGGGGATCATGAGAGGAGCCACCGCCGCGTCTTTCAACTAAAACAAACAAACAAATAAGGCGGATGTCGGCCCGATGGCTGGAGTTCACCACTGAGTCCGGTGAGGAGTGCTTCCCTCAACAGGAACCGTCGGGTCTAATTCAAATACTCCCGGCAGGTCGGGAGGGGGCGGAGCAGGCTCGCACGCCTGGTGGGGACCGGACAGGAACTAGACTCCCTGCAGGAGCCAGCCTGATGGCTGGAGATCACCGGACTGGACAGGGGGAGCAGGTAAGGGGGTGCTGCAGTACAGGAGGAGCAGGGAAGAGGTGATTCTGGACAGGGGGGGAGGTAACAGGAAGGGAGGCCTACTGCTTGATAGGGGAAGCAGGGAAGAGGTGCTGCTAGACGGTAGGGGGAGGTAAAAGGAAGGGAGAAGACCTACTGCTGGGCATGGGAGATTCTTTCTCCTTAAATTCAGATTAGGAGGAGGGTGGGGCAGAGCCCTCGGGGCTGCAACAGATTATCAGAGGTTTTCCCAAAAACAAGCAGATAGGACTTACCTTTGAACCCCAATCGGCTCCCTGAATAGGCTGGCTGTAAGCGGCAGCATGCCGTCTGGAGGGTGAAAGCCCCGATCTGTTGCTTGCAGAAGCTGTGGATTTACGCAGCAGCATGCAAGACTCCTATCGGCTGCCCTGCAGAGGATGGCTGTAAGTGGCAACGTGCAGGGATTCCTGGAGAGATCTCTCGGTCTGGCGAGACTCCTATCGGCTGCCCTGCAGAGGCTGGTTCTAAACAGCAACATGCAGGGACTCCGGGAGATATTTCTCTACCGGGCCAAGTGCAGGCGGGGGGATTAGCTGAGCCAGGGCATCCTGGAGGCTCCTTGCCACTGTAGCATGTGGATCCCCCGCTGCTGCATTCTGATGAGGATGGCTGCTGGAGGAAGATTCTCGGGCCTCACTTCTCTTCATGCCCTGCGGAGGCTGGCTGTAAGCAGCAACATGCAGGAACTCCTGGAGAGATCTCTCGGTCTGGTGAGACTCCTATCGGCTTCCTGCAGGGGCTGGCGGCTAGCGACAGCATGCAGGACCTCCGGGAGAGATTTCTCGACCGGGCAAGTTGCAGTCGGGGGGGTTGACTGAGCCAGGATGTCCTGGAGGCTCCTCACCGGATTCGTCTGTGGATCCCCCGCTGCTACGCTCCGATGAGGATGGCTGCTGGAGGAAGATTCTCGGGCCTCACTTCTCTTCATGAAGTCTCTCAGTGCCCTCTTCCTTAGCTTGCGTGCACGTGGTGACATGTGCGCACAATGCAAGCCACACGGAAACCTCAAGCGCCGGATCCAATCAGTGGGCGCACAATTCATGAGGATCCAGTGTGTTCATCCTCCTCCTGCATCCCAGTTGTTTCTTTAGATGATTCAGGCATCTTCAAGTTGATGAGTAGAAAAGTTGTAATGGAGAGCTGTAGAAAAATCCGACCGATGGGAACGGGCGGAAACTAAAGACTGGGAATTAGGGAGAAGCAGGGGGAAATGGGTAGGGTTCGGGCATGCCCAGTGGGGCCCGGGCACTGCACGTGCTCAGAGAAAAAAAAAAAAAAAAAAATCTCTCTGAGCTATTGGAGAGCTTATCCGCAAATTGGGAGGTGTTGGGACAACACCCATATGTGGCTGACTCATCCTGCTTGTCCTAGGAGAATCTAGGGTACATCTCTCCCACCCCCTTAACTGCCAAGTGCAACATATCCCCTGGCTCCTGTACAGCATCCCATCAGATCCATGCCCAATATTTCTCCTTCTATCAACCCTCTCCAACACCATTCTGCATCTCTTCCTCCCTTCCTTCCACCACCATGTTCAACATTCCTCCCTCTTGCATCCCTTTTCATCTATCCCACCCTTCCCTCTCCACCACAACATCCAAAATTTCTCCCTCCTTTCCACCACTATCAAGGCCAACAATTCTCCCTATTTCTTTTCTTTCCCTCTCATTCCATGCACCTATGTTCAATAATTCTCTTTTTCTCTTCCCTCCCCCACTGGCAGCATCTCTCTTTCCTTCTCTTTCTAACCCCCCAGCCCATGCAGCATATGTCCTTCCCTGCCTTCCTAACCTCCCACTCCCAGTCCCTATCATATCTATCCTTCCCTGCCTTCCCAGCCCGTTCAACATATGCCCCCACCCCCTCAGGGACATCCTGTGGCATGACCTCTCTCTCTCCAGCTCCCGACTCTCCCACCTACTTCCTCCCTGGCCACTGTAATTTAAAATCTTTGGGCAGCCAGCAGCGACAATGAGGAAAGCCAGCTGCTGTGGGCCTGCCCTAGAAGTCTTCATTCTGCAGTGACTTCCTGTTCCCATGAAGGCGGGATGCTGCAGAATGAAGGGTTCCAAGGCAGACTCACCTTGTTGCTGCTGCCAGCTTCTTGAAGATTTAAAATTACAGTGGCCGGGGAGGAGGTAGGTGGGAGAGTCAGGAGAGCCATAACTGACTCTACTGACCTCCATCCACCAATTTTTTTTTTTGGGGGGGCCATGGCCCCTGTGCCTCCCTGTTCTGACACCTATGCTTCTCACACTACCCAGCCATGCAACATCTTTTCCCCTCCCATTCCACATGGTTCCCACGGGTGTGCTACCTTCCTCTGGGTTCTGCCGCACTCGCTCTCGGTTGAAGGCTAACACAGAAGCCTTCCCTCTGATGCATTGTAAGTCAGAGAGAGTGATCCTTCTGATGCAAAACACATCAGAGAGAAGACTTCCAGGATAGCTGCCGGCCACCTGTAGGAAGGAACGTTGCCGGTGGCCTGAAGAGAGTGAATGCGGCTGGACCCGGAGGAAGGTAGTACTAACCACTCCCATCCCTGTGGGATCCCCAAGGACCTGGAGGGGATCCCCGTTGCTTCCGTTCAGCTCTCTAGCAGAGACAAAGCCTTGCTTCCTATATTTCCCTGTAGCTCTACATCATTAAGATTCCAGCTCTGATGTCTGAGCAGTACTGCAAAAAAATACTAGGGGTGCTCTATCACCCACAGAACTGGCATCTATGAATGTGGCATGTACGCATATGTATTTATTTGCTACTGGGGGGGCAAACCGCTTCCTGTATACTAGGGATTCTCAACCCAGTTCTTGCGGGTCTGGTTTTCAAGATACCCACAATGAATATGCATGAGACACATTTGCATAAACTGCCTCTATTGTGTCTCCTGAAAATTTAATTGGCTGGATTGATCCTTGCTCCGTACTAGAGTTCCAGTGAAGCCACATTTTACAGACTTTGGGCTAGATTCACTAACCGCCGATTCCGTGTCCGATCCGTGCCCGATTGCATGCAGGCCGACAAATTCAGTAAAGGCCTGCATGCAAATGGGGACGATCGTTGACATGCCCCCCCCCCACCGCAAGGATCGCTAGAGAGCGATCCTTGAGCATGTGCAGACCACCTTCCTTGCCTGTAGATGGTCTGCACATGCTCTCAGTAGGAAACTTTTTATTTTTTGCAAGCCCGTGGTTTTAATCCGCTTTAAGCCAGCAGGTTAAGACCACAGGCTTGCACTGCAGGGAAGGTTGGGCTGCAGGAATTCGGGGCAGGCGGGAGAGTTGGGGCTGCAGGAGTTCAGGGCAGAGAGCAGAAAAACAGAGCAGGGCAGTCGGAAAGGACCTGAGTGACTGGTCCTCAGCAGTCCTTGTTTGTGATCGGCCAGCCCAGTCAGTGTTGCAGGGTTTTTGTTTGTGAATCGCTGCCTGCCATCATTTAAATGCTGTTCCCCCCTCATTTGCATGCGTGGCTCGGAGGATGATCGGGACACAGGTTAGTGAATTGGGCCGGAGGGAAATCAGATCGCAAAGGGCTCGCAAACCGATTGATATACGATCGGTTTGCTTAGTGAATCTAGCCCTTTGAGCAAGTTAGTCCTATCTCACATGGGCACATGTTAAAGTAGCTTCTGTACCTTGAATACATTGTATCCTGCATTGCAGCTGATCAGGACTTGGTCTTTAAAGGTATACTGGGATTGCACAGGCTCAATCTTTCCATTCAGTGGTGGTTGCAAGACTGGGCATGAGTTTCCTGAAGCAGGAAAATAAAATGGTAAAGTTTGTGAAGAAGAGGCTGCAAGAAATACAAGTCTGTCAACACTGGAAGATGTGGTCAGTCTCTCTCTTTCTCACTCTCTTTCTGACTCTCGCTCACTCTCCTTCTCTTTCTCCCTCCCTTTTTCTCTTCCTTTTACTCACTATCCCTTCTTCTCCCACCCTCTCTCATTCTCTCCATCCCTTCCTCTCTCCCTCCTTTCTATTTCTTTCCCCCTCCCTCTCTCTCTCACACCCTCTCCATTCTGTCTCCCTCTGTCTTTCTCCCTTCTCTCCATCCCTCTCTCCTTCTTTCTCATTCTCCCTCCTTCTCTCTTTTTTCCCTCCCTCCTTCTCTCTTTCTTTCACTTACTCTCTCTTCTTTCTTCTCCTTCTCTTCCTCCCCCTCTCTCGCCTTCTCACTCTCCCTCCCTTTCTCTCCATCACTCTCCTTTTTTCTTCCTCCTTTTCTCCCTCCCTGGATACAATATCCGACCTAACCTTTTATCCATCTCTGGACATTTTCAAATCCCACTTAAAGATCTACTGCTTCAAGATTTCTTTTCATCCAAAGACCGTGAATTTTCCTGATTCCAAGTCTCTCCATGTTAAATACGATAGAAAACAAATTGTCTTGAAGATTGGAAGCTTTATGAAGAAGGAACTGCCTTTTTTTTTTACATCTGTGCAAAGCTACTTATGCCTAGTAGTTCTACAAAGAGTTTACACGGCAGTACTTTGAAAACGGCAAACTATAGTGACCTTTTGAAAATGGGAAAGCACATCAAGCTTCTCGGTGGGGGGTGGAGGGGGGATAATGTTTCCAGAAATTGGATTTAGCTTCCTAATTCCCTAAACTAGGTAGCTAGAGCCATGTACATGAAATCAAAGCACCATCGTGTCAGTTTCTTCCATTAAAGAAGACCTCAGGGACTTTGTAGTTGTTTTTTGGTTCTTAGATAATGTGAAAAGAAGGAAGAACAAGTGAAAGAAGTGTATAATGAAGACATTGCTGAGTTCTTCAGTGTTTCACGGGAGGTTTTCGAACCAAAGTGAAGAGTGATCCAGGGATCATAGTTTTACCTGTTGCACTATACGTGAATTTCCAGCCACCATTTTCTCCAGAATCGTCACTGTGGAAGAGGATCTGAACACTGTTACTCCTCGTTTCAATCTGTCCAGGGGATTTCTCGCCACAGAAGGGGCCAAATTCTCTTCTCCCGGCTTTAATCTGAAAGAGGATACAGAGAAATCCATCACACGGTGACAGTGAAGCAGCTTCAGCGTACCGTGCGACCGGCTGCGCCCTCCATTTCTCCTGCCAAGTCAAGTGGAAGGTGCCATCTATGTACCGGGTTTGTGCTCTGACTGGCCACAGAGCAAACCAGAATCTGCTGATAATCGAAGTCCATGAAAAGATTGACCCTTCCTTCGTAGGATCTGCATTCGTTAGCACACGATCAGATTATTAGCGTGCCTTAAAATATTTCATGTGCACAAAATCGGTTTTAACATTTATTAACTAATAAATTAATGTATGTAAAGTTGATTTGCCTCTAACATGTATGAAAACATTATTGAACTGAAAAAAGTCCCCAAATTGGGAAACAAGGCCTAAAATCCCCCCAACAAACTGATTTTCCCCCTGAACCTCCCTATTGAGGGAAACAGTCCAAAGTTCTTGATGCAATGAAGCACTTCTCATTATTTTTGGTCCATTTCTTTAGGAAGTACGATCAGGAAGATATTGAAATGGTTTCGTTTTTAATTTAAATCAATCTTTAGTTTACTGCAGGAAAGACGGGGGAAAATATGGGTGGTGTGCCAGCGGTGTTAGACCACTTTAAATGTTAATGAGAAGAGGGTGGAATTCCTGGGTTCACGGAATCTTTCAAAGGTTTCGCAGCGCAGGAATTCAGCGAGAGCTTTTACGAAGCCATTTAGTTGCTGCGGTAACTGCCCTAAAGCCAATTGGGATTTAAAGGGCTTCCGCTAGCAAAGCTGTCTGCACATGTGGACTCCTGCCACTGGCACGAGCAGAGAGCTACTATTGGCTGTTTTCAATGATTCAGAGGGTTTTTTCCCAGCCTAACCAAAGGCTGAGAACTGTAGTTGGAGTGAGAAGGGGAAGAAGGAAGCAGCTTGGAGTAGGGAGACTCTTACTTCGCCACTGCTCTCACTCATTAGGCGTGTGTCACACTCTGAGCCTCTTCTCAGGCACTGGTCACCACCATTGCAAATTATGGCTATGGCTTATGTCTTATCCCGTTCCTCTTAAATTTTAAGCATGTCATATCAGCAGTCTGCGGACTACTGCGTGCATTTCTCTGCAGAGCCCACATGAAATTTACCTTTAAGTAATCATAGGGACAGGAAACCTCTGGGTGGTCTTCAACATCAAAGCTGTCCTCAAAGTGCAGAGTGACAAAGAAGCCTTCCTCCAGCTCTATCCTGTATAAGCAGTCGGAGCTCTTTGGGTATGGATTAGGGAAGTCAGCGCTGGTAATGACTCCCGTGCGTTGAGTAAAGAGGTTATCACTACACTCCACTGCAAAAAAAGACCAGAAGAAATGTGAAGAGCATGTTCTACTAGACGCTTACACGTATGTGCCTCGTGCATGTGTAAATGTACAGAAAATCATCACTTATGCGCAAAAGTGGCAGCAAATCAACTTAGAAGTATTCTATAAGGGATGGGTGAGTGTTATATCTTGTAACAGCAAGGAGTGCTCACATGGGTGGGACACGGGAGGAGGAAGGGCATAACCGGTCTCTATTTCTGCTTCCAATATCCGTCTTCTCATTACCTCTGTAATTACCTCACCTGAGCACAATGTATTGATACACTTTCTTGTCCAGTCTGTCTTGACTAGAGTGTAAGCTCTTTGGAGCAGGGACTGTCTCTTCTGCATATGTCTAGTAGCGCTACAGAAATGATTAGTAGTACAGTACTCCCCCTGATTCTGCAAAACACGTCTAAAGTTAGGCGCTGTTTAGACATCTAAGATAGGCATCCTTGAAATTATGAATGCGTCTACAAAGTGACATCCACATCCTTTGGACGCCTAAGTGCCAATTATCACTCATTAAGGCTGTTAAATGGCTCATTTCTTGGAATTCCTCTAACCCCAATTCCACCAGATCCACCCAAAAACTGAAACTCTCCTTTCCCTCTCTAAAAGGCGTCTCCCTTGTAGGAAAACTAGGTTCCTCCCTCCCTTTTAGAATCCCTGAGCTCTGGAACAACCTTACCTCCTCTCTTAGGAATCTGAACTCCCTCCAACTCTTCCGTAAACATCTGAAAACCTGGTTATTCTTCCTCCCTCTTTGATTATTTTAGTCCTTTAAATTTCCTCTTCATCTTTCCCTCCTCTGGAGTTCCTTTCTACCCTAACTCCTGTTAACCGTGTCAAGCTTTACGAATGTAGAGATGATGCGGTATACAAACCTAAGGTTTAGTTTAGTTTAGTTAGTTTCATTAGTTTGGACACCTAAGTCAGGCTCAACGTTAGCCGTGATTTAAGCACCGTTTATAGAATCAGGGTCTAAGTGCACAGAGGAGGTTGGAAGGGATGATTGCAATTTGTTTAATATCAATTCTGTCCTCAAAATTAACTCCCAGAGTATTACATTACATTAGTGATTTCTATTCCGCCAGTACCTTGCAGTTCAAGGTGGATTACATAAGATTTATCAGGAGTTACAAGAATTGTAACTTTACATAAGAATTGTCATAGGAATTACAAAGGAGTTATATAAGAATTGTCGGGAACTTGAGGCGATACATGGGTAATTGGAAACATTTTAGATTTGAAAGAGGTAGTGGGTGTGGTGGTGGAGATTGGGAAGGAACTGGTTGTGTTAGATAGGTTTTTGAAGAGTAGGGTTTTAGTTTCTTTTTTGAAGGTTTTGTAGTCTGTGGTCGTAGATAGCAGATTGGTGATTTGTCTGTCTAGTTTATCTGCTTTGGTGGCTATTAGGTTGTCATATATTTTCCTCTTTTGACATTTTTGGTTGGTGTGTGTGTGAATAGTGAGTGGATTCTCCCGTGTCTGGTTGAGGTGGATCGGGTTAGTCGGTTGTTCCAGTAGGATGGGCTTTCTCCATTAATAGCTTTGAAAAGTAGGCAGTAGAATTTGAAGTGTATTCTTGCTTGTATTGGGAGCCAGTGTGAGTCGTGGTATGTCTCTGTGATGTGATCATATTTTCTCAATGAGTAGATGAGTCTTAAGGCTGTATTTTGTATTGTTTGTAATTGCTTTATCATGGTTGCTGGGCAAGGGAGGTATAGTATGTTGCAGTAGTCAATTAGTCCAAGGATGAGAGATTGTACTAAAAGTTGGAATTGTTTCTTGTCAAAGAATTTTCAGATTTGTCTTAGGTTTCTCATAGTCACGAATGATGTTTTTATTACTTTGTTGATTTGAGGTTGCATGGTACAGCCTCTGTCGATCAGTACTCCAAGAAGTTTTAGTGTGGGTTGAATGGGGTATGATATCGATTTTATTACTAGGTTTGTTAAGGCTGGAGTTTTGTTGTTTTCTAGGAGGATGAATTTTGTTTTGTCAGGGTTGAGTTTTAGTTTGTGTTCAGTCATCCATGTTGCTACTGTTTCGAGTGTTTTGTGTATTGTGCCTGTTATGATGAGTTCTGGGTGGTCGAAGGGGAGGATAATGGTGATTTCATCTGTGTAGCTGTATGAGGTTATGCCATGTTTGTCTAGGCAGGAGCTGAGGGAGGCTAAGTATAGGTTGAATAGTGTGGGAGATAGAGGTGATCCCTGGGGAACTCCGCAAGGGTTGGACCATGGTTCTGATTTTTCTTTAATTGTTTTAACCCTATAGGTTTTGGATTGTAGAAAGCCTTTAAACCATGAGAGAACCTTGCCTGAGAGTCCTATGGAGTCTAGCGTTTGTAGGAGGATGATATGGTCTACCAGATCGAAGGCTGCAAAGAGGTCTGGTTGTATGAGCATGATTTTCTTGCCTGTACTGAGATGTTGTCTAGCAGTATCTCATTGACAACCTGAGATATCACCTGGCATTAGCAATGTAACTTGGTACCGGAACAACAGCGGATCGCTGTGACGGAAATACCTTTACAAGTCCTGTTGTCGGAGTGGAGCAGATAGCCGAATCTGCAGGAGCAGTAGAATCCCCCTATGTAGTTGTGGCAGTAATGGTCGCAGGTCAGCTCCTCGTCACTCCTCTCCGTACATTCATCGATATCTGTCAAAGTGTAAAGAAGCCATAGTGAAGAAGCCCTCGGCCCAATGTTTTCAAAGTCATCAGAGCCAAGGCTGGTGAGAAAGGACTGCAGTGGTTAGAGCTACAGCCTTGGCATCCTGAGGTTGTGGGTTCAAATCCTGCACTGCTCCTTGTGACCCTAGGCAAGTCACTTAATCTCCACTGCCCCAGGTACATTAGATAGAGTGGGAGCCTGCTGGGACAGTTAGGGAATAATGCTTGAGTACCTGAATAATTTGTAATCCACATAGAATTGTAGGCTATGCAGAATATAAATTATTAAAAATATATATATATATATATATATTGGTATCTTGGAGTGCTCCTTCCCTTCAGAACAGACAGGAAGCTCTTGTCATTTCCTCATGCCTCTCCACAGAGGCCGTAGGGAGATGGGAAAGAAGGTGGGCCGTTCATGTCTTGGTACCATATCGAGCATCTGTTCCCATTTTATGAAACATGCTTTCTATACCTTTTCCTTACTGAGCTGTATTGGAGTACTCTTCCTCCAGTGCAAGCAAAGCTGTAAAGATCTGTGAAGTTTAGTCTGGGAATCAGAGACTGTAGCTGGCCTAAGTTTTGATACAGTCAATCAATACGTGGCCTATTTCACTTCTTGTCTTCAGGGTTTAACTCCCTAGTGATACTTAATATTAGCAGATGAATGTGAGCAGCGTGCTGATAAAACATGGGGATTAATGTTTGTTGGTTCTTTTAATGCATTTTCTTTCTATTTTTATTATTATTATTTTTTTTTTTTATAAAGACAAAGGATTTAAGAATATAAGAATTGCCATACTGGGACAGACGGAAACAAGATACTGGTCTTAATGGACCTTCGAACAGTGGCCAACCCAGGTCCCAAATACCTTGCAAGATCCCAAAGAGTAAAACAGATCCTAGGAATAAGCAGTAGATTTTTTAAACCCTGCTTAGCTGATTTCACCACATTCTCCGGCAACAAATTCCGGACTTTAATTACATGTTGGCTGAAGAAATATTTTCTCCGGTTTGTTTAAAATCTACTACTTAGTAGCTTCACCGCATGTCCCTTAGTCCTAGTATTTTTAGAAAGAGTGAACAAGCAATTCAAATCTACCCTTTCCGCTCCCCTCAGTATTTTATGGAAGTCGACTCATCCCTTTAATCATTTTTGTCGCCCTTCTCTGTACCTTTTTAAAATTCTGCTATATCTTTTTGAGATCTGGTGGCCAGAACTGCCCACAGGATTCGAGATGCGGCCGTACCATAGAGCGATACAAGGGCATGGTAACATTTTCATCTTTGTTTTCCATTCCTTTCCTGAGAATCCCTAATATTCTATTTGCTGTCTTAGCTGCCACCTAGGGTTTTAACGTATCCTCAATGATGACACCTAGATCTTTTTCCTAAAGTGGAATCCTACGTCACGTAGCTATAGCATGAGTGATATCTTTCTACGTGTTGACTGCCTATTGGAGATTAAAAACCCCCTCCCTCAAATGAAGACATTATGAGCAAAATATCACAATGCAAGAACACTATAAGCAAACATGGGACACAGTCAACCTGGACGTAGCTAAGGAAGTCTTGCAACTCCTCCCACTTTTTGTTCCTAGGGTTGTAATTGCTGCACTGGTTATCACCCCCTCGCTCCCCCGCCCCATGTCTTGTTTAATGCGTGACGCTCATCTGTATTTATTATTCCATCTTTTTCCATATAAGGAACCTCTGTGTTTATCCCATTCCATTTCGACCCCACCACTTCCTATGGCATCCACCACCCTCTCAAAAAAAAAAAAAAAAAAGCATTTCTTAATGTTATTTTTAAGATTTCCTCCTTGTAGCTTCATTTCATCTCTTCTAGTTCTCATTAATATCCTGTAAGCATTTAAATGTTCATATCATGTCTCTCCTCTCCTCTAGGGTATACGATCAAATAGTCTTCAAGTCTCTTTTCATTTGTCTTCTGGTGCAGACCATTTTATTCACTTTCCTCTCCGTAGTCTCTGCAGGAAATGCCAGTCGTAAGCAAGACTGAGGATCCTTACGGGAACCTCTCGCAATTGAAACCCAGCTGATCAAATTACTTCATTGCTAAGAAAATACTTACCCACTGCTGCGTAATGGGCATCAAAGCCGGTGAAGCGTTCCTCGTTTGAAAAATCAGATCTAAACGTGAGATTCAGAGAATTACCCGGAGACAAGATGGCCTGGGGTCCTGGAGCCTGCTCAGTGTCTGTGCTTTCTTGGCCACAGAATGTGGCTAGAATTTGATCTTCAGCTTCAACCTATAAGTCAGACCAAAAGGAGTTAATACTTTAGCGCACAAAGCTTTCGTGGGCCTCATAAATCACCTCTTTTTGCTTGCCATTTAGAGAAAGACTAATAGTGTAAGGAATACAGGAGATCCTGCCTCACATAACAGAAAGTATGAAAGTTGGAAAAACATGTTATACATAGTTTCACAGAATGAGGGAGATTTTCAGTAGACAGATGTAAAATCATACTTATTATATATACAGTATATTAAAAATATATTTTTCAAAGTTTTCTTTCTATATGCATTTGAAAGCGTTTAAAAAAATTATATTATCTGCCTATCCTACAATTCTATGTGGATTACAAATTATTCAGGTACTCAAGCATGTTTCCCTAACTGTCCTGACAGGCTCCCACTCTATCTAAAAGTACCTGGGGCAATGGGGGTTAAGTGACTTGCCCAAGGTCACAAGGATTTGAACCCACAACTGCAGGGTGATGAGGCTGTAGCTCTAACCACTGCACCACAAAGGGGAATAACTTCTCACCCAGAGGAAAGTCAGGGGCTACTTTTCAAACTGGCAGGAACAGAAACAAGGAAGACCCATATAATATCTTCATTGAGAGCAAAGAAAATGCACAGGGAAGGCAGGAGACTTGAAAGAAATCATAGGGGCTGAAAGCTACTCTGCACCAGGACACTGCTTTCGAATCCCCACAAAGAGATCCAGTATAAGAGGAGACCCCAGGAGCCAGAGTGTGGCATGGTGGTTAAAGCTACAGCCTCAGCACCCTGGGGTTGTGGGTTTAAACCAGTGCTGCCCTTTGGGACCCTGGGCCAAGCACTTAATCTCCCAATTGCCCCAGGTACATTAGAGAGATTGTGAGCCCACCAGGACAGACAGGTAAAAATTCATGTAAACCGTTCTGAGCTCCCCTGGGAGAACAGTATAGAAAATTGAATAGTCTGAAAAGTTTCTGGTAACCAGAGCTGATACTGTGACGTCACAATGCCTCATTCCACCAATAAGAGCCAACCTCATCAGTGATGTCACAATGCCTCATTCCACCAATAAGAGCCAACCTCATCAGTGATGTCACAATGCCTCATTCCACCAATAAGAGCCAACCTCATCAGTGATGTCACAATGGATTGATTGTCCTTTACTTGGCTCACTTCTAATACATTTTGATTTCTAGAGTGGTTAAAGCTACAGCCTCAGCACCCGGAGGTTGTGGGTTCAAACCCACGCTGCTCTTTGTGACCCTGGGCAAGTCATTTAATCCTCCCCATTGCCCACCGGGACAGGCACAGAAAAATGCTTGAGTACCATTCTGAGCTCCCCTGGGAGAACTGTATAGAAAACTGAATAAATAGTCTGAAAAGTTTCTGGTAACCAGAGCTGATACTGTGACGTCACAATGCCTCATTCCACCAATAAGAGCCAACCTCATCAGTGATGTCACAATGGCTTCATTGTCCTTTACTTGACTCACTTTTACTACATTTTGATTTCTAGAGTGGTGCAGTGGTTAAAGCTACAGCCTCAGCACCCGGAGGTTGTGGGTTCAAATCCATGCTGCCCCTTGTGACCCTGGGCAAGTCACTTAACTCCCCACCATGGCCCGAGGTACATGAGATAGATTGTGAGCCCACCAGGACAGATTGGGAAAAATGCTTGAGTACCAACTGCTCTGAGCTCTCCTAGGAGAATGGTGTAAAATAAATAAAAATGCTTTTTCTTTTTTTCTTTTTTTTAATGCTTCTGCTAGTGCTGACCTGCTCTTCACAAATGACTGCACAATCTATGTTCAGGGCAGCGTGTTTATCTGGAATCCAAAGTCCATGCCAGTGACCTTGCGGACAGCTCTGTCTCTCAGGAAGCATAACAGATAATAACCCCACTTGGCTCCACATGTGGAAAATGCAGGGCTCTGAAGGTGGGGATAGAAAGCCACTGGACTGGGATGGTGAAATCACAACCTTGTGGTTGCTTTTTGGCATTTCTTCTATTCATGATAGCAGAAAGCTGTGAACGGTCCCAGTGTTAAGCATTCTTATGGCACCTTTGCACTTTGTAAGATGACGAGAACATAAGAATAGCCTCACTGTCAGACCAATGGTCCATCGAGCCCAGGAGCCCGTCTTCACGGGAGGCCAATCCCAAATAGTTGCAACATTCCAATCAGTATCTCAAAGAATAACAAGATTCTGGAACTCTAGACATGAGCAAAGTTACTGCTTATCCCTGGGGTGGGTGGCATTTAATCTTGCTGATTTTTGGAATTCTGGAAGACTGGCCACTGTTGAAAGCAGAATCCTGGATTGACCCAGTATGGCAATTCTTATGTGACCTTCTTGCCTGTGCAGAGCCGAAACCGATTGGCTGCCGCTAGTTCTCGCATGTAATTCCCTAGGAAGAAGTAGGGAATTACAGGCCAGTAAGTCTGACTTCTATGGTATGCAAATTAATGGAAACACTTTTAAAACAGAATGGTGACGTTTCTGGAATCCAATGGATTACAGGACTGAAGGCAACATAGAGGTAGGTCTTGTCAAACAAATCTGATCAATTTCTTTGACTGGGTGACCAGAGAATTGGATAGAGGATGTGTGCTAGATGTGGTGTATTTAGATTTTAGCAAAGCCTTTGACAGTGTTCCACACAGATGTCTAATAAATAAGCTGAGTGCTCTTGGGATGGGTCCCAAAGTGACGGGCTGGGTCAGGAACTGGTTGAGTGGATGGCGACAGAGGGAAGTGATCAATGGAGATTGCTCTGAGGAAAGGCATGTTACCAGTGGTGTGCCTCAAGGTTCTGTTCTTTTTAACATTTTTATAAACGATATTGCTGAAGGGTTGTCGGGTAAGATTTGCCTCTTTGTGGATGGTACCAAAGTCTGCAATAGAGTAGACACGCCAGATGGTGTGAATAACATGAAGACCTGGCGAAGCTTGAAATTTGGCAGCTAAAATTTAATGCTAAGAAATGCAAGGTCATGCATTTGGGCTGCAAAAACCCAAAGGAATGGTACAGTTTAAGGGGTGAAGAACTTATGTGCACGACAGAAAAGCGGGACTTGGGTGTAATTGTATGTGATGATTTTAAGGTGGCCAAATAGGTTGAAAAGGTAACGGTGAAAGAAGGATACTAGGGTGTATAGGGAGAGGTATAGTCAGTAGGAAAAAAGAGGTATTGATGCCCCTGTATAAGACTTTGGTGAGACCTCATTTAGAAGGAGGCCACACCTTCAAAAAGATATAAAAAGGATGGAGTTGGTCCAGAAGAAGGCTATTAAAATGGTGTGTGGTCTTCATCATAAGGCGTATGGAGACAGACTTAAAGATCTCAATCTGTATACTTTGGAGGAAAGGCGGGAGAGGGGAGATACAATAGAGACGTTTAAATACCTACGTGAGGTAAATGCGCATGAATTGAGTCTTTCATTTGAAAGGAAGCTCTGGAATGAGAGGGCAAAGGATGAAGCTAAGAGGTGATAGGCTCAGGAGTAATCTGAGCAAATACTTTTTTACAGAAAGGGTGGTAGATGCGTGGAACAGTCCCCCGGAAGAGGTGGTGGAGACAGAGACGGTGTCTGAATTCAAGAAAGCATGGGATAAGCAAATGGGATCTCTTAGAGAGAGGAAGGGATAATGGTAACTGCAGATGGGCAGACTGGATGGGCCATTTGGCCTTTATCTTCCATCATGTTTCTAGGTTTCAATCAGCTAGTGGCTCTGAATGGGCAGGAGTGAAGGAAGGTCGCTCCTGCTGTGATTTATCGCTGGACCACGGGGGATACTAAACATACACTGGGGAGGTGGGAGGGAGGTAAAAATTCTTAGAATCAGCTGGGACAGGAGGCAGAAGGGATCCCTCCTGTCCCGGCCACCAATGGACCACCAGGTCTCATGGCAGCCCCAGCACAGGCTGCAACAGGTTTGGGGGAGGGGGGTTGCCGGTTGGGTCATCACTGATCCAAATATAAACTGGGACCCCCATTTTTGGCCCATTAAGTCACTGATGCCATCAATGAGTATTTTGCTGAGTTTGACAAAACCTATTTTTCTCCCCGAACAAAAAAATCTGGAAACTCGCTGGACTAAGTGGCTCTTGATGGAGATTACATAGTTTAACTTGCTTTTTTTTTTTTTACTAAACCTTTGAAACTACCCTTGTAGATCATTAACTTAATGGGACACCATAATGCAAAGATGAAAAAAATACCCTTCCTTCTACATCCAAAACAGAAGATGTTCTACACTTCTCCCACCGTATTCGCTGTGATAGGGGATTATCAGAACTGCAAATACAGAAAAACCGAATAACTTTTTCATATGTTATTTGCTATTTTCTATTAAAAACCATTGTGAATATGGTGAAACCGCGAATAACATGGTGGGAGACCTGGTCTGTTCCTAAAGGAGAAGCAAAACACGGTGAAGAAAGTGCTGGGAATCGGTGATTTTCTCTGTAAACGCTTGGAATCGGCGATGTCTCTATGTATGCTGATGTAATTTGGGGGGAGGAGCCAGCAAGCTAAAAACCGTGAATAATCGAAACCGCGATTGCTGAAACCGCGAATACAGAGGGAGAAGTGTATCCTCTTCTCAAACTCATCTGAAAATGTCTCATCCTTTCAGCTGTTCTAGATGTCAGTTCAACTGCTTTCAGGGATAGAACTCGAAACTCCATATAACCACAAGAACAGAGTTAATCTAATCTAATCTAAACCTTAGATTTATAGACTGTATCATCTCTTGAAGTAGGGGCTCGACGCAGTTTATATAAGACTTCAATAAACAGGGAAATAATCAGTTTAACTAACGTGAATTACTACACAAAAGACAATTAACAGAGGTGTTTCTATCCTGGAAACTCTACTCCATTTTGTACCAAGGAGAAGGGGAGAGAGGTGTGGGAAAAGACTAGAACTCATTAAGGGTTTCCCTGCCCATTCCCTGTTTGTGAAGTTGACAATGGAACATTGAAGTATGAGCAAAAGCCATGTTCTATACTCTGAACAATGAAATCTGAGGAAGTTAAGCCGTACGGGTCAGAAAAGCTACGACCATTCAAAGGAATGACTGTGGAAAGATTTAGGGGTCTCTGTAGGGGGGAAGGGGTGTGTGTGGAAAAGCAAAGACACAGATGTACTGAAAGAGAACGCTGTTATGTCTTTAAAACACACAAAGGTCAGCTCTTCCAGGGGATTTGAGAGGGTGGAGGAGGGGTTAATTTAGAGATCAATCCCAGCTATAGAACCAGAAAATGCAGCGATCACGAGAATCTTACTCCTCCTGAAGGGAGTGCGAATACGTTCAGAGTAAAGGAAAGCGGGCTTTGGATAACACAGCTCCTACCAGTAGACATTTTGGGTCAGATTCTATCTATGATGCCCAGATCAGGGTCACCAAACGATGCCTAACTGGACAGAACTAAATGCTTTAAAATTGAGTTTAATCAGCATTTTAATTGAAAATGCCAATAAAACTCAATTAAAAATGATTTTAAAAAAAGATTAAAATTTCACATGAATTTCAGTTAGGCATCATTAGGCAATTGGCAATGCCTAAACTTTGGCACCTAGCCATGTCTTCTGATGCCTAACTGAAAAATAGGCGTGGTCAGGGACATAGTATAGACTGGCGCCGTTAGGTGCTTAATGGTGTCTAACTAGGATTTATATATGGTTGATGTGTGGTAGACACAATCTGGAGAGTGTGGCACTGTGGTTAAAGCTACAGCCTCAACACCCTGGGGTTGTGGGTTCAAATCCCATTCTGCCGCTTGTGACTCTGGGCAAGTCACTTAATTCCCCCCATTGCCCCAGGTACATTAGATAGATTGTGAGCGGTATAGACCAGACATGGGCAACTCCGGTCCTCGAGGGCTAGAATCCAATTGGGTTTTCAGGATTTCCCCAATGAACATGCATTGAGAGCAGTGCATGCAAATAGATCTCATGCATATTCATTGGGGAAATCCTGAAAACCCGACTGGATTCCGGCCCTCAAGGACTGGCGTTGCCCATGTCTGGTATAGACTATAGAAAAATAAATAAATAGTGTGAAATGTTTCAGCCTCTGATAACCAGAGCTGGTATTGTGACATCATAATGCCTCATTCCACCAATAAGAGCCAACCTCATCAGTGATGTCACAATGGCTGGATTGTCCTAGACTTGGCTCACTTTTACTACATTATGAGTTCTAGAGTGGTGCAGTAGATAAAGCTACAGCCTCAGCACCCCAAGGTTGTGGGTTCAAACCCATGTTGCTCCTTCTGACCTTGGGCAAGTCACTTAATCCCCCCATTTCCCCAGGCACATTAGATAGATTGTGAGCCCAAGTACCTGAATAAATTCACACAAACCATTCTCAGCTCCGCTGGGAGAACAGTATAGAAAATTGAATAAATAAATATTCATAACCCATGGACACTACAGATGTGTTATTATTTGACTTTTCTTATATTGTTTGGATTATTTTAAAACAAAATAGCCACAGCCTGAAATGAGAGCTGTTTTTTCACAAAGAGTGCACACTAAGGTGATTACTGTTAGTTATTTGCAAATTAACACGAGCTCTAATGCAAAACAGCACATACTAGACGACTTGAATAAAATGATTTAAAAGATGACAAAACAAACAACATGGAAGAAATATCAATAAGAAAGTATTTTTCATGTTCTGCCACAATGGCCACAGGAGGATTTGCTTGGAATAGAAAAGCATAAGGAGTGCTAAGCAGAGCCAGATCAATGGGCCATGGAACTAGGGCTAGCTCATCCATCAGGCAGCAAAGAGCAAAAGCAGTAAGAGCAAAACACTAGATCCTGACAGCTCCCCCCAACTCAACGATCCATCAATGTGCACTTTTACTTCCAGAAAGGCTGAGCAAATGTCAAGTCATCCGTTTAACTGGGTAAATAACTTTTAGAAATGGCTTTCATTATTTGTCTCTGTGTGTCTACAAGTATATAACTTATTTCAAGATGCATTCCACAGCTTCTAAACTTCTCATTCTTCAAAGTTTGCCAACCGCTTTTAAGAAGCGACACCATCCCTAATGTTACATCCCCACCCCCTCCCTTTTCTTTTCAACTATTAAATTTTTTTTTTAAACGATGTAACTATCAACACCCCCCCTTTTTCCCTTTTATCCCCACGTTCATGTTTGTCTTCGTAAAATGTCTTTTAATGTTCACTCTCCCCTTCTTATAAGTATTATTTTAATCTTTTATGTTATTTTAGCATTGTAAACCGGCTAGATACTTGTCGATGGTCTGTATATTAAAAATAATAAAACTTGAAACTTGATCAAATCAAAAATAGAACACTGTGTAATCACTCCAAAATAACATCCGAAAAAAACACAGTAATCGTAAAAAAACCCCCCACAGTTTTTGCAATAACAATCAAGTGGGGTTAGGGTTCTTATCAGGGGTCAAAAACCTTGTCGTGACACCAGTGTGTTTTTGACCCATGATAAGAACCCTAACCCCACTTGATTGTCTGTTTTTTTGACAAAGGGGAAGTTGAGGTCTTTTTTATTTGCTGTGCCCATTGATAGCACCATCACTGTGTTTTTTTTCGGACGTTACATGTATATAACAACATTTAAAATTTAAAAGCATGATGTCTGGGATGGGAGGGGGGACATATTAGGTTCAAAAAGTTAATGGAGAGGCAACGTAAGGCCAAAGATACTGTATGTCCAGTTCCTTTGCTACGGCCTTACAAGGAACCCAATATCTCAACAGCAGAGCCGACCCCTGGCTCTTTTAACCATTTCAAGGAAAAAACAAATTGGATCTCCACAGAAATAGCCAAAGCAAAGCAGAAAATGGAGTTCCAAATATAATCCTACCATGGGATAGAAGAGTGCTTTAAAAAGGTCTTTATTGATCTCAATTGCCCAATGACCCGACACGGTCTGTGCTTTGGCTCCAATGAAATGCTATAGTAAAATACTGCGGGAACTATAGCACTTCACCGTCGCTAAGGACAAGCTAACTAATCCCATATAATTAAAAACTGTGGACTCAGTTTTAGTTTTTCGACCACTGATGCAGGCTCATTAGAACCGAAACATGTATTGTGTCGGGTCATTGGACAATTGATACTAATAAAGACCTTTTTAAAGCACTATTCTAGCCCATGGTTGGATTTTATTTGGAACTCCATTTTCTGTTTTCTTTTAAACAATTAACAGTCAGCTGAAACCTCCAAAGTTATGGCTGAGAAACTGCCTTCCTCCAAAATTATAGCCTAGCCTTGGGATGGGTGATAAGGGGGATCGCTGTGATCATTTGTTGGCCAGTCATCTCTAAGTAATGATTCATCCTTAAAGGAACATTTTCCAGTGGAAAGGCAGCCATCCAGTTGGTTGGCCTACTCTGACTATTGGGAAACACACCCTGAGCATCATGTCTTCAATAGAGGAAAATGGTGAAAGTTCAAAAAAGCGTGGGATGAACACATAGGATCTCGAATCAGAAAATAATGGTATATACTGAAGAACTAAGGCCAGTACTGGGCAGACTTGCACGGTTTGTGTCCGTATATGGCCATTCGGTTGAGGATGTACTGGGGAGGGCTTTGACGGCTGGGATGGCTTATTTGGACTAGAGCGAGCTTTGACGGAGACTTCAGAATATGGAACTTAAGCACTGTACCGGGGAGAGCTTTGGGTTCTGGCCCAGAAATAGCTTTAAAAAAGGAAAATATAAATTAAATCAGTAATTTAAAGAGAGGGTAAGGTTGGGCAGACATTTACTAGACTACTAGACTGGAATGCAAATGTGATTTATTATTCCAGTTCTTAAGGAAATGTGGCTCCGTCCTGCCTACCAGACCTAGATAATTGTCAGAAGTATTATACCATAGCATTATTGGTGTTTTCCCCAACATTACAGGATAACTTTAAGACATAGTTTCAGAAGCATTCCAGAGATCTCCCTCTCATTAGTGTAGTAATACTTAGCCTTGATGAATGGCTGACAATTGGTCTCAGAAGTCACGCTTTCCAGTGAACCACCAGGTGAGGCACCTCAGCCAAACACAAGCGCGGGATGAGATAAAGACAAGTGTGTACTAACGAGAAGATCTGATAGTCATATAGCACTATTAATATTCAAGGGATTGCAAGGTAACCCAAGCTTATACAGCATAGGGGGCAAGAGATGAACAAAATTCCCAGGGCAGATTACCAACTTGGACACCCTAGTGGTGGGGTGGGGCATTTCAAACCAAATGAAGATGGGGCAGTCACTCAGTTAGACTATTTATTTATTTAAAAATTTACATACCGCATGGATATGAAGAGACAATGGCCAGACATTCGTTGGCACTGTATCTTCACGGAAAAACAGAAGTAGCAACATTTTCATAGGAAAGCATTAACAAAGAGCTGCGTTTTCAACATTTTCTTCCAACACAAAATCTAATCAGTCTTTAAGAGTGTAGAAAATATTTTTTTGTAACAAGACCTTTCATTACAATACTCCATTGCGCTCTCTGGTTGATCCCTTCTTGCTGGCAGGAGGAGTTGGCAAGCAGGATTTCATAGCTGTGTTGCAGCTCGGCTTCTGCCAGCTCCCCCCTGACGTCGAAAGAACACAGGACTGGCACGTTTCATGAGTCTGTGGGGTCTGGCCATGGGAAGGCGGCAGAGTGGCAGAAGCGGCAGCAGCTGAAAAGTACTATTTGCCCAATTCCTTCTGCCAGCTACAGTCAATTTCTGGAGCGGGATGTGAAATGACTATACTGCAAGAGGGGGAAGTGACTAGGCCATAGGTGGGGAGGGAAAGGCCGGGCAGGTGATTAGGTTAGGGGCATGGGGGAGGGGGAGGAGAACTGCCCAGTGGATTGCCTTCAGGTGATATCTTTTTAGCTCCCAGGAGTGTCCTTGTCTTGTCCACCAAATAAATCTGTGTAACTGCCTCCATCTCAGAACTTTCTCTCCAGCGACAAACACTTAGCCCTGCCCTGACCTTGAGGAAGAAAAATGCCAAACATCCAGAGTGTGTGACCTGTGGGAAAAGCAGACAGTGTGGCCACTGCAGAAAATATTAACCAGAAGCGGCGACCTCACTGTTTGTTCTACAGCTATCCACAGGGTCAGTGCCCCCTGTGCTGGGCAGAAAGCAGCCGTAGCAGTTACAAAAGGGCCGAAGGAAGCTTCTGTGCTTGGATGCAAAGAAACCACAGTCCTCTGTTCAGACTCTCTTTCTGCTTCAGTCCTTTATTTCTTTCCTTGCACCCTTCTCTCTCCTCCAATCATGATTATTTAAATTCAATAAAGCCTAAGTATGTCACAGTATTTATAGAGTTCATTCAATGCAGTCTAAGAGAGCAGGAGAGGTTCTTACCCATTTGAGCTCCACTCCCTGGATAACTGACAGAACTTGTGTGTGCAGGGTCAATGAATATCCCCTCTGACTGCTGTAGCACTATGCAGATAGTGCCAGGAAGGTCTGTGGGTTTGGTCCCAGCATTAAATATCTAGTTTAGATTCAGGCTGTGGCGGTCACTGGGAATTGACTTAGTAGAGAAAGAGAGATTGTTCACCCTCTCCAAGGTGAAGAGAACGAGAGGGCACTCGCTAAAGTTAGAAGGGAAAAGATTCCGTACAAACGTAAAGAAGTTATTCTTCACTCAGAGAGTGGTGGAAAACTGGAATGCTCTTCCGGAGGCTGTTGTAGGGGAAAGCACCCTTCAGGGATTCAAGACAAGGTTGGATAAGTTCCTACTGGAACAGAACATACGCAAGTAAGGCTAGACTCAAATAGGGCGCTAGTCTTTAACCTAAGGGCCGCCGCGTGAGCGGACTGCTGGGCATGAAGGACCACTGGTCTGACCCAGCAGCGGCAAATCTTATGTTCTTATGAATATTGGGGGCATATTTTAATGCATCTATTTGATATTAAGCAGATAAAGATGAATGCTGAGAGAGCCCTGAGGGAAAAGGTCCATGAAAGCCTTGACGGTTTCTGGCGCTGCTGTTCATGCACATGGCTGCAGTATGTGGGTGGTTTGGAAAGTTTGGTGAAAAAGCAAGTTAAGCAATCAATGTAGGCTCCATCAAGGGCTGTACACTTAGTCCAGCGAGTTTCCTTTTTTTTTTTTTTTTTCGTTCCGTCGGAAAAATAGGTGTTGTCAAGCAGGGGAGAGCCGACAGAGGAGAGCTGCAGTCCGACGCTCAGACCAACGGTCGGTTCGGGAGCCCGTTCCAGCAGGGTACCCGACACCATCTTCACTCCTCCCCCATTCCGAAGGGTCTACCTCTGAGGATCTCGCATCATGTGCGGCAGCGGTGGAGATTGCCTTGCCAGAGATGTCGCCTGTTCTTGGAGGAAACTCGGGACCCAGATGATAGTCATCGGAACTGGGGTTGACGGCAGTTAAAGAATAGAATGGGAATGAAGGTTTAAGTGAATTGGGGTGGAGATGGAGGTGGGTATGGAGAGGGATAGGGATATGATGTATTCCAGAAAGGCATTTAAGATCTGCTCTTAAATGATCATAATAATTACAAGTCAAAGATCTTGATGCTTTTTTGGAGTGGGTTTCTGTTTCTCTCTATGCTTATTTTTATTTTACATTTACATTTACATTAGAGATTTTTATTCCGCCTGTGCCTTTCGGTTCTAAGCGGATTACAAAATTGGAAGAGAACTGGACATTTCCAGGAAGTTTACATATCAGGAATATAATATGTTTACATATCAGGAATATAATATGTTTACATATCAGGACTATAATATGTTTACATATCAGGAATATAATATGTTTACATATCAGGACTATAATATGTTTACATATCAGGAATATAATATGTTTACATATCAGGTTTAAATCACAGGTAAGGATAGCAGTACATTCAAGTTAAGGAGATTATTATATAGCGCTGAGGAAGAAATATTGGTTACATATGGAGGTTGCTTACATGGCGTTGAGGGATGTTGTAGGAATGATGAATATGAAGGAGTAATTGTGTATGTGTAGGCAGGAGGTTAGAGTGATGGTAGGTGTTTTTTAAATAGAAGCGTTTTGATTTCTTTTCGGAGAACTTTGATGTCTGATGTTTTGGTCAGCAGTTTGGAGACTGTTGGGTCAATTTTCGCTGCCTGTGTCGCCAGAAGGTTATCGTAGAGTTTCTTTCGTCTGGTACCATTGAAAGGGGGGTATGTGAATAGGCTTTGAGCTTTCCTTGTTCTGTGTGTGAGGTTGCGGTATAGGCGGTTGTTTAGGTAACTTGGTGCAGCTCCGTGGGTTACTTTGAATATGTGAGTTTTTATTTATTGTATCTTTAATGCATCATTTTTGTAAACCGCTTAGAAACCTCACGGTTATTAGCGGTATATAAGAATTCAATTAAATTAAATCAGTGACTTAATTGAAAATATAGAATGTCAGGTGGAACATGAACAGCACAGCTTAGGTTTGGATGTAATGTGCAGTGAAAAAATGGAGGAAAAAGCCTCAGACTAGGACCCTCCCACCTCCACAAAGGTGGTTAACAGGTGGTTAGGCATTAACCTATTGGCAAAAAACCTCCGTTGCACTCCAATTTATCTTCTGTTGATCGGTACACCAACGGTGGCCAGCGTTTCACAAGTCTGCTGCCTCAGGGTGTAACATTTCCGATCAAGCTTCAATCGGGACGCCAAAACGCATCTCCTGCATCAAAAGATCAAAGACCTGTTAACCACCTTTGTGGAGGTGGGAGGGTCCTAGTCTGAGGCTTTTTCCTCCGTTTTTTCACTGCACATTACATCCAAACCTAAGCTGTGCTGTTCATGTTCCACCTGACATTCTATATTTTTCTTGTGAAAGTGTATTTTAAATACTATTGAGTTTTTCCATAAAATCCGAGTTTCTCTAGCTATATATCAGTGACTTAATGGACCATGGCGCCATCTCATGGAAATTTACCAAACTTTTCAAACCACCCTCGTATATGCACATAGGTGCATATATTAAAACTCATGCCCACCACCCACACTTTGCTCCCATGCACATGGCTTACTAAAACTATGTACCTTTCGTCACTGATTCTATATAGGATACCAGTATCGGCGGCTGCCTACGAGGCGGCCGCTGATCACGTATCAATCATGCACTTGCATCCTTTGCGGAATCGGGACTACACGCCCAGACAAACGCCTGAAATGTAGACCAGCATTGTGCAGGCCTCCATTTCAGGCAACTATCTCCCATCTATGCAGAGGCGTGTTGATGCCTAAGCCCACCCAAGGCCACTTTCAGGTGAAGCCCTGCCCATGCCCCACCTTGGGCGTGCTTAAACATCACTACGTGTCTCCGTAGACATGCTCCGGAGGCCTACAATGTGGGTGTCCTGCCTCAGGGATTTTAAAAAAAAAAAAAGCGCATCCTGATTGGCTGCCAGACGATGGTAGAATATCTACCTCCGCCTTCCATCGGGACGTGCATTTTGGAGAATCAAGCCCTGTGTGTTCTTTTCTGCACCTAACCTATAGGGTCATTTTAGAAGAAGCTTTTTAGACTTGCAAAATGAGATTTATGTTCAAAAATGTTCATTACAAAATTTCCCCGAAGGGTCTGTAAGAGATTAATGCACTTACTGACTTTCTGCAATGGTCCTTTGTATGGGAACTGGTCTAGATTTTATCAAATGGATTGGGATTTCACTATCAGGAAATGATCTTCACTCTGTCCAGCTAGTCTGCAAATTATAAAATAATTAACCTAAAACTAAGCTTTGGGCGCAGACTATCTTCTCTGCAGGATCTGATCCCCAACGCTGGCCCAAAGTGAAGCTTATCTAATGTTGTTGTGTATGAGATTTTTCCAGACCACAGAAGTCCCTTCTCCGAATCTGGTATGAATATATGTTGTTGCCCTATAAAATCTATTGCAACCTGCAAAACATCTCCTTCGCTCCAGGACCATCTCGTATAAACATCATACATAAGGAGTTGAGTTCAAAACACCTCAATGGTGTAAAAACGAAATGTTACAACAGCATCAAATGGGGGGGGGGGGGGGGTGTAAAAACACATTCTCTCCATTTCCAAGGATATCAAGAATGGCCACAACAGCTCTTGTCTTTGGCAGAATAGATCAAGGGAAATTTTGGTTTTCAACACAAGAGATCTCTGATTTTGTCCTAAAGCCCACCCACAATCTTGGCATTTGCCCCAAAACATTGATTATTGGATTGTGATCACAATGATAAGAAATTGAAAAAATAAATGGTTGAACTCTTAATCAATGGGACTGGCTCTGTCTACACTCACAGCTCTACTGGTGAAAGAGAGAGGGGTGTCTTGTGCTGGAGACACTTCTCACCTTGACGTAGTCATATTCACAGAGGTAGGAAGGCTCCAGGTCAAAGTGCATGAAATGAATTCTAATTCTGTATCCGAAGGCGACACTGAGCTTCCAAGTTATTTCGATATCACTAGGATAAGAATCAGGAAAGTTGGGTGACCGTATCTCTCCAAACATTTCAGTCAACTCCACAGCATCTGTGCCCCAGAACAGCCACCCGCAGAAGGAGCAGAACAGCAGAATCCTAAGACAGAGTTACATTACATTAAAATACATTTCTAGACCGCAATACCTTCCAGATCAATGTGGTTTACATCAGTGGTTCCCAACTCTGTCCTGGAGGTCCATCAGGCCAATCGGGTTTTCAGGCTAGCCTTAATGAATATGCATGGAGCAGATTTGCATGCCTGTCACTTCCACTATATGCAAATTTCTCTCATGCATATTCATTAGGGCTAGTCTGAAAACCCAATTGGCCTGGTGGTCCTCCAGGACAGGGTTGGGAACCACTGGTTTACATCATCAAGAGACTGTACACCCCAGTGAAAACCAAAAGAAACATTGTCTTCTTTACTTTTCTAAGAATTTTACAGAAAGGGCTGTTTTTAAAATTTTTGGGAAATGCATATGTGAAATCGAAGAAGCAAACAAAATACACAGTTCCGAATCCCAACTAGCAGCCTGATATTCAATTCGGTGCAAAGATTTCTTATAAAGACATCCTCACACTGAAGGGAACACAAACAATGAAGTTATCCTTAGTGGAAGTCCACCTTAAAAAGCGTAAATTGCTCTAGTAAGTTACCAGGTACCTGACCATAAATGGCTTTGTAACAGAGAGTCCCAAATTTAAACCAAACCCTGACCTCAAAAGGCGACCAATGGAGTTGAGAAGATGCCAAAGTAGCTTCAGATTTGTACATCACCCAGGAGGTTCTAACCTAGTTCAACACTTCCATATTCAGCTCCATTTTAGACAAGTTCTGGAAGGTCAGTGTGTCTAAAGTTTCACCAGCATCTTAGAACAGAATCTTCCCGTGGTCAACCTGTTCTAAAATGCAGGAGAAACGGACTTTACCACCAGGTGCGCTTTTCTGAAAAATCAACAGATTCAACCTTGAATAGAAAATCAGAGTGGGTTTTGAGAATCTTCCCCTAAGTCCCTTTCTAAGATGGGGAATAAGCGTGCCACACCCCCTTGCCCCACCCCCAGACCACACCCATTCCATTTGTATGCAACTGGATTTGAAATGCTCCTATCCTGGTTTTGTAAAACAGAGACTTAGACATTGCTACAAGATAAAGTTAAGTGCCTGCTTATGCAAATCTCAAATGCAAAATTTATTTATTCCCAACTTACCGCTGTTGAGCGGATCGAGGCGGTTTATGAGGGCCATTGTGCTAGACATGATGGGGCCCCCAAAGCTGGCTTTCAACTTCAGGCAGTGACATCCGGGTCTAGGGCAATTGCCCTGTTTACCCATCCCTAACTCAGGTCCTGGCTGCGTTACATAAAAAATACAGCATCTAACCTTGAATTCACAGGCCAGTCACTGAAGTTATTATTTAAAGAGGATGAATTCTTTTTTTTTTTTGCAATTTAATTTTACTCTTTACATCTAAAAGAAAAGCAAGGAAACAGAAATAATAAAAAAAAAAATCTTACAAAAGCAAATGAGAAAAGATGAACAACAGAGCTTCCTCTAGGAAACACCCCCCACCCCACCCCCATTTTACAAAACCGTGATACTGGTCATTAGCGTTGGGAGCAGCACGGAGCATTATCGGTGTTTGTATGCTTGTTATCAGGTTTAAGTAGATCCTTCTTTGTAATGTAATTTGGATCGTTGGTATCCTTGGCCAAGACTTGATGAAGTCTTGTTGATTGTCAAAGCGATTGGTTTCCCTTGGCAGTTTGGCCTATGAGAGGGCTGTAAACCACTGCAAGATTAAGGGGGCAACCCCCTAATCCTTCAGATGGAGTGCTACTCAATAGCTGCTGTTTCCCCAGTGGCGTAGTAAGGGTGAGAGGTGCCCAGGGTGGTGTCATCTTAGTTTGTTAAGTGCCAATTTGCCTAAACAAAATTCTATGCTTTTTGACATTGATTAAATCATATCGAAATCATGCTCTTCTGTGATGGGCTGAGAACTTTTCAGCAGCCCCTCCTAGAAACATAGAAATTGACGGCAGAAAAGGGCCCCAGCCCATCAAGTCTGCCCACACCAATGACCCACTCCGCGATTTTTATTCCCCTAGAGATCCCACGTGAATATCCCATTTTCTCTTAAAATCCGACACGCTGTTGGCCTTAATCACCTGCTGAGGTAGCTCGTTCCAATGATCGACCACCCTTTCGGTGAAGAAGTACTTCCTGGTATCACCATGAAATTTCCCTCCCCTGACTTTCAGCGAGTGCCCTCTTGTAACCGAGGGCCCTGTAAGACAGAAGATAGCATCTTTGACCTCTATACGTCCCGTTTATATACTTAAAGGTCTCAATCATGTCTCCCCTCTCTCTTCGTTCTTCCAGCGAGTACATCCGCAGTATTTTTAGCCTTTCTTCGTACGTGAGCTCCCTGAGCCCCAAGACCATCCTGGTAGCCATTCGCTGAACCGACTCAATTCTCAACACATCTTTCCGGTAGTGCGGTCTCCAGAATTGAACACAGTACTCCAGATGAGGTCTCACCATGGATCTGTACAACGGCATTATGACTTCAGGTTTTCTGCTGACAAAACCCCTACGGATGCAGCCCATCATTTGTCTTGCCTTGGACGAAGCCTTCTCCACCTGATTGGCAGCCTTCATATCATCACTAATGATCACTCCTAAATCACGTTCTGCCTTGGTCCTGGACAAGGTTTCACCATTTAGTGTGTAAGTTCTGTGTGGATTTTTTTTACCTAGGTGCATCACTTTACATTTTTTAGCATTGAAGCTTAGCTGCCAAGTTGACGACCACTGTTCCAGCTGCCGTAGGTCCTGCGTCATAATGTCAGGCACACTGCTTTTACCTACTATGTTGCATAGTTTGGCGTCGTCGGCAAACAGTGATACTGTTAAGATAGTGTGAAGAGTTTCAGTCTCTGGTAACCAGAGCTGAGACTGTGATGTCATAACGCCTCATTCCTCCAATAAGAGCCAACGTCATCAGTGATGTCATAATAGCTTGATTGTCCTAGACTTGGCTCAGTTTTATTACATACGAAGGGGTGCTGAAAAGTTCCTAAATTCTGAGCGTTATTTCACCACCGCAGCTGAAAAGAGTGTTATCTTATTTCGTTAAGTGCCAATTTGTAGAAACGAAATTCTAGGTTTTGACATTGTTCCAAATCATCGATTGAACCATATCCACCTCATTCTCTTCTTGGTTGGGCTGAAAACTTTTCAGCACCCATTCTATACCCACATTGCCGAGCTGTATGAAAAGACCCATAAGTGGAGAGGTACGCTTTAAAATCGTTCATCAGCTTTAGGAAAGAGAACGAAAACTATCCCAAAGTGATGCCTTTAGAGAAATTCACACTATTTTAAGTGCACTAGGGGTTTCCAAGAGTGCTGGGCCCACTCCTGTTTTCACACATAGTCACCAGAGGCCGTTTCTTTCCCCCCCAAACCTTGCCCTACCGACTTCACTCTGGATTCTTTCAGCTTCGGAAATCCAAAGCAACTCCATCCCTGAAGGGATTTGAGCTCATGTTCCCATCTCTCCCTGATCTGACACAGTTCATACCCTACAGAAGTCAGCTCTACTCCAGCAGCTAATCCATCCAAAGCCCTTATCAGCAATGCAGCAGATTCCTCTCACAGCACTAAAAGGATCGAACCAGCAAACAGCAAATGTCCAGCTCCCTTTGACTCTCGCAGCCTTTCATACTCACCTCATTTTTGCAGCGCTGTGTTTTCTGGTGGCTTTTTCCCTCCGTTGCTCTTTCATTGTGCCCTTCTGAGTTTTTAACTTGCTCCCAGGGCTGTGTCGCGGTCTCTTTTATCTTTGTTCTCCGATTTGTGGCTGTCTATGGGGCTTTTGCTGGTGCTGCTCTGGATGCAGGTCACGCCTCTCCCTGCCTGGAACAGACTTCCTCACAGATCCTGCCGGGAATGGGATGAAAAGCTCTAACCTCTCCAAGCTCCCAAGCTACAAGAAGTAGTTTGTTCCATAGGAGCCAGCTCTGTGGGTGCTTGAGCACCCCTAATATTGAACAAACTCCTGAGCTATGACCAGAGAAGGGTTTAGCACCCCCAATCATGTTAGGTTGTTCAATACAGTTTCCTCTCTTATTTTAAACTTTTCTACTCAAATCCACAGGGTGCTAAGTCTTCCTGCAGCCCAGGGAAAGCTAATGCCAACCTCACTTACTCCAGCAACGGGCAACGACCTGCCTGTGGATAGAACCCACAATGAATCTGAAGATCAGCTTTTGGACGGAATTCTGAAGAAGAGGTTTTGGTCCAAGGGTCTTGTCTCAGCTGCAATCTAAAGTTTTTATTATCTGAACCACTCCCTGGTTGAAAGAATATTATGGTGAAAAGCCTAGGTGAGCTGCTCACACCTTCACAGAGTTACAAGGGCGGGGGCTCATATCCATGTAAGAGCCTGATTCAAACATAAGTACATAAGAATAGCCTTACTGGGTCAGACCAATGGTCCATCAAGCCCAGTAGCTCGTTCTCACGGTGACCAATCCAGGTCCCTAGTACCTGGCCAAAACCCAATGAGTAGCAATATTCCATGCTACCAATCCAGGGCAAGCAGTGGCTTCCCTCATGTCTAACTCAATAATAGACTATAGACTTTTCCTCCAGGAACTTGTCCAAACCTTTCTTAAAACCAGCTAAGCTATCCGCTCTTACCACAACCTCTGGCAATGCGTTCTAGAGCTTAACTATTCTCTGAGTGCAAAAAAAAATTTCCTCCAAATGGTTTTTAAAAGTATTTCCCTATAACTTCATCGAGTGTCCCCTAGTCTTTGTAATTTTTGACAGAGTGAAAAATCGATCCACTTGTACCTGTTCTACTCCACTCAGGATTTTGTAGACTTCAATCAAATCTCTCCTCAGGCATCTCTTTTCCAAGCTGAAGAGCCCTAACCTTTTTAGTCTTTCCTCATATGAGAGGAGTTCCAACCTTGGTCGCTCTTCTTTGAACCTTTTCTAGCGCCACTATATCTTTCTTGAGATAAGGAGACCAGAATTGAATGTAATATTCCAGATGAGGTCGCACCATGGAGCGATACAGGGGCATTATAACATTCTTAGTCTTGTTAACCATCCCTTTTTTTAATAATTCCTAGCATCCTGTTTGCTTTTTTGGCCACTGCCACACATTGGGTAGAAGGTTTCTATAAGTTCACTATTTTGAGAGCTAAGGCAAGGGATGATTAATTGGTGCTGGCCTTTGAAGTGATTGATTCCAGGGAGAGGGGTTGTTCGAATGCTTCAGAGGTTTTATTAGATCAGTAGAAAAAGAGTTATCGATCTTGATTAATCTGTATAATTTGGTTGAAGCTTGTTGGCCAATAGGCTTTAACCCCTGGTGTACTTGGAAGCTATGCCTTAAGGCAGGAGGTGTTAAACAGGGTGCAGAGAAGGGTCTTGGAATTTGAGGAACTTTCTAGACAGAGTGAAGGCAGGTATTAGGACAGTTACTGGTGGCATTAACTACATTACTGGAGTTTTAGTGGCACAGTTTCAAGTTTCAGTTTATTTTTGATAGACCGCAAATCATCAAAAATATATCTAAGTAGGTTTCAAAATGAGAAAGAGGGATGGAAATAAGGAGCCCGAGAGCTTGTCTCGAAGGGCGTATGGTAACACGGGGCTGGGAGGCCTCGTGTTGCCAGAAAGGCAAGGTGGGGGGGGGGGGAATTGGACCGTTAGTTAGGGAAACTTAGTAAAAGGAATTGGGGAGGGGTTACCGCCAAAAGACAGGGCTAGGATAGGGTGAAGTGAGTTGGAGGGGTGGGGCAGAGGGAACGAGTAGACCGGGACCCTGGAGGACTCGGTTCTTTCAGGTCCTCCAGGGCGGTTTTCTCCCTCCCACTCTCCCGCGGTGGTGGCCTTGGTAGCTCGGGTAGGCGGGTCTCCCGAGCTACTGGGTGCTGGGGCTCATCAGGCGATGAGCGGGGGGCCGGCTGGGAGCCGCGCCTTGGGGTCAGGTGACCCGGGTTAAAGGGGCATGAGGTCATGCCACCCCTTGGACGCTTGCTGTTTGTGGCGGGGTCGGGGGCAAAGGTTAATGGTTACATAGGGGTAGCTCGGGAGGAGCTTGCTGATGTGGTTTGTTAATAGAGGGTCAATATGTTTATGAGGTTATGTTATTTATGTTATTCATGTTAATTTATTGTTATGGTGGATTTAATAAAGAGCTGCGGCTATATATTCTATAATGAAGTGTGCTGGTCTCATTTGGGGGTGGGTTATGGGAAAAAGGGAGTTGATGGGTAGCAACAGAGACTATCCAGATCCCGCTGTTACACAAAAAGGCAACAGAAAGCACAGAAGGAGGCCTTTGCTCTCATTTACTATGTCACATATATCGAGGGTGAGTGGCTGTGGTGGTATACTTTAGGTAGCCAATTTGCGACTGTAGAGAAGTGAGCGCAGGTGGAAAAGCCCGTTTGAAGGGGTAAGTTTTTAAATTTCCGATGAGGATTTGGCTGTTGGTACTGTTTCGTTGCTTTTAGTCTTCTCCTCTTTTCCCCATTTCCTGCCCTCCTCTTGTTTTCTCTTAGGCTTAGTTGTGATTCCCATCCCATAGTCCCCTCTCGCTATTATGCAAAAATTTGCAACCCACCTCCCTTATATGTCTTTTCATTCTTCTCTCATAAGAAGATATGAAAAGCCATAGAGGGTCAGACCAATGGTCCATCTAGGCCAGTATTCTGTTTACAACAATGGCCAATCCAGGTCACAGTACCTGGTAGACTGAACCAGGGCGAGCAGTGGCTTCTCCCATGTCTGTCTCATAAGAGTCAAGAAAAAACTCGGAATTGTGAAACTCAATAATATTACAAAAAACACTTTCACTGAAATGAAAAGATGTCACAAAGAAGAAGAAAGCAGCACTGTTATAGTTCCAAAGGGGAGTCACAGCTAACTGGAGGAAAAAGCCTCAGATAGGAGCCCTTCCACCACCACAATGGTGGTCCAAGGTGGTTGGACGTAACACCTCACTGGCAAAAAACCTCCAGACCGACTCCCCGTGGTAAAGAACTTAAAGCAGGGCGGCGGTGCAAACGATAGAGGATAACAATCCACTTATCTAAATTAGTAGATCGGTACACCGACGATGGCCAGCGTTTCACTCATCTGCTGCCTCAGGGTGTAAAGAAATCCGATCAAAACTTAAGATAGGACGCAAGCTGCATCTCAAGATCATGTCTCATGTCTCATAAGAGTCGCCATGCTGGGATAGACCGAAGGTCCATCAAGCCAGGATCCTATTTCCAACAGAGGCCAATCCATATCACAAGTACCTGGCAAGATCCCGAGTTGTAAAACAGATTTTATGCTGCTTATCCTAGGAGTAAGCAGTGGATTTCCCCAAACCATCTCAATAATGTCCTATGGACTTCTCTTTTAGGAAATTATCCAAACCTGTTTTAAACCCTGCTAAGCTAACTGATTTCACCACATTCTCCGGCAATGAATTCCAGAGTTTAGTTACACGTTGGGTGAAGAAATATTTTCTCCGGTTTGTTTTAAATCTACTACGTAGTAGCTTCATTGCATGCCCCCTAGTCCTAGTATTTTTGGGAAAAAGTGAACAAGTAATTCACATCTACTCTTTCCAATCCACTTAATATTTTATAGACCTCTATCATATCACCCCTGACCTGTCTCCCTAGCCACATTAGCCTCTCCTCATAGGGAAGTCATCCCAAAACTTTTATTATTTTCATCATCCTTCTCTGTACCCTTTTCTAATTCTGCTCTTTTTTGAGATACAGCGACCAGGACTTCAAGAGCAGACTATGGGCTTTTCCTCCAGGAACCTGTCCAAACCTCTTTTAAAACCAGCTACGTTGACTGCTCTTATCACACCCTCTGGCAATCCTTTGTATTTTACTTTTGTAAACCACTTAGATAGTTCTGATTTGTGCTGCATTCAATACAGTTGCACCTGATCCTGAACAACCAAAAGAGGTAGACAGTCCAAACCAGCCGGTGTAGGCAAATTTTTTATTCGTACACAAGCAGAAGTCCTTCACAATATCCAAATGGCTCAATGACAACAGCTCACAACAAATTCAGCGTCAAATGGATATCAATAAAAGCTCAAACGGTCATCTGAAAGGGCAAAAAAAGATGGAAAGATAAAAAAGCAGTAAAAATTTTATCAGGGCTATAGAATACCCGTGCTGCTGTTCCAGAGATCAATATTAGAGTGGAGAACTGCGATTCCCAGCATTAAGTTGCTGTTTTCCTGCCAGAGCTATGATTGACAGCAGAAATGCACTTTAACATTGATCTCTGAAAGAGCAGGTCCAAGTCTGGTCTTCTCCAACTTATTTGGGTTTTTTAAGTGTTTGGATTATTTTATTCATTTTTAAAGCTGGCCTGGTTTGCACTTTTGAATATGCAGTATTTGTAAGCTAGCTGACTCCTCCCCTTTTACAAAGCCGCGTTAGGCTTTTTTATCACTGGCCATGCCGATATTAGCATTGGAGCTAATACCACTGCGGCTGGCAATAAAAAACCCTAACACGGCTTTGTAAAAGGAGCCCTTTATAAACTGATTCCACTTGTAAAGTATCTTTAACTTCTCTTTTAGTTTAACATCTGTAATGGGCCCCTTCTCATTCTTATTATCTGATGCATATTCATTGTGGGATCTTGACGAAGCTGGTATTCTAGAGCTTGTGTTTGTGAGAGTTATTGTACATAAGAACATAAGGATAGCCTTACTGGGTCAGACCAATGGTTCATCTAACCCATGATTTTAAATACGGGTTGGACAAATTCCTGGAGGAAAAGTCCATAGTCTGATATTGAGGTAGACAGAGGGGAAGCCACTGCTTTTCCTGGGATTGGTAGCAGGGAATGTTGCTACAATTTAGGTTTCTGCCAGGTATTTGTGACCTGAATTGGCCACTGTGAAAACAGGATACTGGGCCTACTTTCTCTTATACCATAGAATACTAGTTAACTGCTAGTTAACTGGATAGGCAGACCTTTATCTGCCATCATGTTTCTATGTTTTTAAAACCCTAAAGCTCTATGACCTCACAATGCAGGTGTAAAGAGCCTTAGCCTATAGGAAGAAGAGATGCAAATGTTAAGAGCCTTAGCCAATAGGGAGAGGAGGAGATAGTGGATGCTGTGGATGGGCCATTTGGCCTTTATCTGCCATCAGGTTTCTATGACCTCACAATGCAGGTGCAAAGAGCCTTAGCCTATAGGAAGAAGAGATGCAAATGTTAAGAGCCTTAGCCAATAGGGAGAGGAGGAGATAGTGGATGCTGTGGATGGGCCATTTGGCCTTTATCTGCCATCATGTTTCTATGGCCTCATAATGCAGGTGTAAAGAGCCTTAGCCTATAGGAACAGGAGATGTAAATGTTAAGAGCCTTAGCCAATAGGGAGAGGAGGAGATAGTGGATGCTGTGGATGGGCCATTTGGCCTTTATCTGCCGTCATGTTTCTATAATCATAAAGTTCTATGACCTCATAATGCAGGTGGAAAGAGCCTTAGCCAATAGGAAGAGGAGGAGATATTGGATGCTGTAGATGGGCCATTTGGCCTTTATCTGCTGTCACATTTCTATGTTTCTACTTCAGTTATGCATGCGAGAGTCTTGCCCATGTCCCACTCAGACTCCGCCCATGTGTACACCCACACAGTAAGTTATGCACATAGTTACAGAAAGCCCTTAGGCAGAACCTTAATGCTCTCATTTTCTAAATACCTTCATGCCTGTATCTGGCATAAAAATATGATCATATAGTTTACAGAATTACCTCCTAAGAGTCTTATTCAGCAAAAGGCGCGAAGCAGTCATGGTGGCCACACGAGAGCATCCTGTGCTAACCGCTAATGAGGAATGGGGTGGAGAGTGGGTGGGGACACGGATGACACAGAGCAAAGCACTCTTTGGGGAAAATGCTGAGAAGCCTCCCAACAGCTAAAACAGTGCAGTCACAGTTCCTGTGCCTTTATATTGGCAAATACGGCACCACGGCTGCAAAACTCTATGGCATCAATTTATTTTATTGCAATCAATTCTTTCTAATTGTTAGCAACATTAAGTTTCTAAATCTGTCACATAAAAAAAGCAGTGTTTTGTTTCTGTGTAATCATCTGCTCGTGTGCATCGCTGATGAAGAGGAGGGTCTCATGATACCTTCCTTGCCTGTGGTAGAAATCGAAACTTGCAGAGAAACATTGCTCCCTATGCAATTCACCACTGCGCCCTCAGCAAGACGATGGCATAAATCCGAGCAGCAGACACAATCAGCCTGGGGACAGAGAATAAGAGAGCAGAGCATTCTGGAGTCTTTGTCCTAAAAGCGCTGCCTCCTCCACTCTATAACATGCTCAGAGGGGCTGTCAGACCTGGGCCTGCGGAGGTTACCTTGTTTTGCTCTTTTCCGTTTTGTTTTACTTCTGTTTGTCACCTGCTGAGATCAAGGTCAGCCCCCCCCTCCACACACACACACACAAATGTGCACGATTTGTACATTGACTTTCAAAACCAGGGACGCTCAACTGCAGTCATCCAGGACCGCAAATAACATAAAACTCACTTTTATAACGCAAATACCACTAAGTTCTATACGGTTCACAAAAGGTTATGAGTACAAAAGATGAGAAAAGAGGCAGAGCATGCCTAATTTCCAAAGTATTCAGTAAAAAGATGCATCAAAATTGTAGATAAGAGTCAGTTGACATAATTAAGAAAGTCAAATCCTTATCCCATAGTGCCGCCTGAAAGGATAGCAGACATGTTGATATCTTTTAAATTTACAACCCTTGGCAGATGGGAAAGAGAACAGTGCGTGTGATTTCCTGGAATGTTTGGAGTTATTGAATGTAAATAATTCCAAGAGATATTATGGAATTAAGCCTGCCAATACCTTAAAGCAGAAGCAACCAAACTTGAACTTAATCCGCGCTTCAATCGACGATAATAAGGTGTAATATGATCATCCTTCTTCAGATTGTAAATCAAGCGAACCGCTTTATTCTGAATAAGGCGCAGTCTCTGCAGATTTTTTTTTTTTTTTTTGGGGGGGGGGGGGATCCAGCAAGATGCACGATATTACAGTAGTCAAGTTGACACAAAACCAGAGCTTGCACTAACAATCGAAATGAGTTTATGTCAAAATAAGCTGTTATGATTCTCAGGATAATGATGCTATGAAAATTAGCCTGGATCTTAGACCATATCTATGCAGATACACCAGATGAAGATATCTTGAACATGATGGGGAGGGGAAGAGGTACGAAGTGCATGGAGATCTCAATATATATACTTTGGAAGGAAGACAAGAGAAGGGAAATATGATAGCAGAACTTGAATAAGGGCCAATATATTGACATAGGAAGAAGGATTGCCCACCAAGGCTGGGGAATTAAAAGCTCCAGGCAATCTAAACCTCAAACATAATCCCATGCTAATTATATGTTGCCCATTCCAGTGCATTCTGGGTTTTGCCATCATGTAAGAACTAGTGCTGGACAGAAAACCCATTTCAATTAAACTCATCAGGTAATATTAAAGCCGGACAGGAGTGTTTTAGGATGGAATTAGAAATGAAGTGCGGAGCAGGTGGTCTCCCTTGGGCCTGTCATTCTCATTCCGTCCACTCAATCACAGCCCCACTTGCTTTAATTAGGTGTTGGAGGCAGAGATGAAGATGGATAGTCCAGACCTTTGATGGAAAGTCAGTGGTGGGTGACGCTGCCATGTGTCACTGGCTGGAACGGTTGATGAAGCCATGGTAGGTATCTCCTCTGGGGACCCTCACACCTACTGACTAATCTCTTTCTCCTGGGGAAGTCAGGTTGTGAAGCCAACACCTGTACCGCATTTACAGTACATTTTGGGGTGGGAATGTGGTGAGGACAGTATAATTAGGAAGATTTAAGAGAGAGGAATGTTCAAGGAAAGGAAATGAATTAAAAGATTAGTTATAATTAAGAAATCAATCATTTTGGGGAGACACTCAAAATGAGATTTGAAGTCCCTGAAGATCATTCACGCAGTCTAGGTCTAACTAAATGCACAAAAATAAAGTTTAATAAGTCTTAATCTTCACTAAAATCCAGAGCATTCGACTTGTTCCCTGCTGTCTGTGAAAGGGACTGCTGAATTGCCTTGAAAAACAGGTACCAGACTGCAGACCGAGAGGGACGAAAGCCGTATCCAAACTTGCCCCCTCTTCTACTAAGGCCGCTAGTGCGCAATAAATGCTAACAGCTAAATCGTCTAGCACGCCTTAGTCAAAGGACCTCTTGGTTAAATAGTTAAACTCTGGAACTCATTGTGAGATGATGTGTTTCAAAAGATTTGGACAAGGCCCAAGAGGTCAACTCCATAGACTGCTGTTAAGGTAGACCTGGGTAAAGTAACATAGTAAAATAGTAGATGACGGCAGATAAAGGCCCGAACGGTCCATCCAGTCTGCCCAACCTGATTCAATTTAAAATTTTTTAAATTTTTTTCTTCTTAGCTATTTCTGGGCAAGAATCCAAAGCTTCACCCGGTACTGTGCTTGGGTTTCAACTGCCGAAATCTCCGTCAAAGCCTACTCCAGCTCATCTAAACCCTCCCAGCCATTGAAGCCCTCCCCAGCCCATCCTCCCCCACTGCTTATCCCTGCGGTCAGTTTCCTAGTGACATAGCAACATAGTAAATGACAGCAGATAAAGACCAACGGTCTATCCAGTCTGCTCTACATGCTTTCCAATTTCATGATTAAATTATGATGTCTGTTTTTCTTTATTTGTGAGCCATTGGCCTTAGAAGTCCACCCGGTACTGTCCTTGGGTTCCAACTATTGCAGTTGCTGTTGCTCCAGCCTATCCAAACCATCTCATATGTAGGATTCAGACTGTGAAAGTCTGCCCTGTCGTATCCTAATTAGAGATCCTCTGTGTTCATCTCACATTTTTTTGAATTCCGTCACTGTTTTCCTCTCCGCCACCTCCCTCGGGAGGGCATTCCAGACATCCATCACCCTTTCCATGAAAAATAATTTTCTAACATTATTCATAAGTCTACTACCCCTCAACCTCAATGTATGTCCTCTAGTTTTATCAACTTCCCTTCTCTGGAAAACATTTGGTTCTACATTAATACCTTTCAAATATATAAATGTCTGTATCATAACACGCCTGTCCTTCCTCTCCTCCAGAGTAGACGTGTTGAGATCTTCTAGTCCAGACGTGGGCAACTCCAGTCCTCGAGGGCCAGAATCCAATCGGGTTTTCAGGATTTCCCCAATGAATATGCATGAGATCTATTTGCATGCACTGCTTTTAATGCATATTCATTGGAGAAATCCTGAAAACCCAACTGGATTCCGGCCCTAGAGGACCGGAGTTGCCCACCCCTGTTCTAGTCTATTCTTGTACGTATTTTGGTGCAAACCCCCCTACCATTTTCGTCACTTTCCTCTGGACTACTTCAAGTCCTCTTATATCCTTGGCCAGATACGGCCTCCAAAACTGAACACCATACTCCAAGTGGGGCCTCACCAACAACCTGTACTGGGGCATCTTCTGCTAGTTCTGCCTCTATATAGCCTAGATTCCTTCTGGCTACACTACTGCCTTGTCACACTGTTTTGTTGCCTTTAGATCCTCAAACACTATCACCCCAAGGTCCCTGTCATCATGTGACCGGGATGAGCAGTTAGTATCCACCACATATCATCCCCAGGTGCCTGCTAAAACAAACAAAACATGGTTAAAACGTTTCCTAATACTTTATTTACTCTTGACCAGGTCATTCCCCAAGTCCCCCTTCTCCTGGACTCCATAGATCTTCCAGGTCCTCTCCTGACCCCTCATTGGCCCTCTGGGTCTTCCCTGGAAGATCCCAGTGCCATCACTGTGCTAAGTCAATCAACCTCTAGGTGCCAAAGTGTTCTTTGGTGCTGCTAGGCATTGAATCCTTAGGTGCATTGCCATTTAGGCCAGGGTTTTCTTAGCCTAAATGAGTGCACCTAAGGAAGGGGCCTAGTGACACCTAAGTCATATTACAACATAATTCTGCCCTGAATCTGTCTCTAACCATACCGACTTTTTATATAGGCGCTGGTAGGTACCTCAGTGTAGTCGCCCCAATGAGGTGGTAGGCGTCTATGTCATTCTATGCCGAAATTCCATGTTTTGTGTAAGTGCTGGTAGACGCCTCATTGTAGACACCTACCGTGAGGTGATAGGTACCTACTGGTAAATTAATATTTTAAATTGATCTTTAATTGTTTTTTTAATGGCACTTTCAATTAACAATGCCGACTGAGCCAATTAAGAAAATTAAGTTTGGCATCTAGATCGGCTAAGGCAGTGGTTCCCAACCCTGTCCTGAAGGAACACCAGGCCAATTGGGTTTTCAGGCTAGCCCTAATGAATATGCATGAAGCAAATTTGCATGCCTATCACTTCCATCATATGCAAATCTCTCTCATGCATATTCATTAGGGCTAGCCTGAAAACCCGATTGGCCTGGTGTTCCTCCAGGACAGGGTTGGGAATCACTGGGCTAAGGCATCTTTTATAGAATCAGGGCCACAGTGTACTTTTTACCGCACATCTTACTCTAAGATCTGGATGCTTTTAAGTGAATTCCCTTAACCCTTTGTTTCAGTGTTCTTCAATGCAAGGCCTGCGGGTCAGTGGTGGCCCCTGGAGACCTGCGGAGTTGCCCTCATCATCATTCTGTTTCTTTTTCAAGTTTATTAAAAATTTTATTAATTGCTTATTCAAAATTCTAAGCGATGTACAAAAAAGTAAAATTACAAAATTTCTGGGGGAAACAAAACAGACGAATAAGACTAACCTGACAAAACATATTAAACAAAAGGAAGAAATGGGGAAAGAAATACAAGTTGTTGATAGTAAATAAGACAAGTAGGGGAACAAAACAATAGGAAGGGTGAGAGCGGCGGGCTTCAAATAAGTTGGGAACTAGGATTCAATTGAGGCTCTCTAGCAGTCAAATGCATCTTGAGTCTGTCTAGGTTGCGTTCTTCCCTTAAATGACTAGGGGAGCTGTGACAGAAAAGTTAAGAACATAAGAACTGCCATCTCCGGATCAGACCTTCGGTCCATCATGTCCGGCGATCCGCACACGCGGAGGCCCAGCCAGGTGTACGCCTGGCGTAATTTTAGTCACCCATATCCCTCTATGCCTCTCATAAGGAGATGTGCATCTAGTTTACTTTTAAATCCTAGAACGGTGGATTCCGCAATAACCTCCTCCGGGAGAGCATTCCAGGTGTCCACCACTCGTTGCGTGAAGCAGAACTTCCTGATATTTGTCCTGGACTTGTCCCCCTTTAGCTTCAGTCCATGTCCTCTTGTTCATGTCACAATCTCAGCTCTGGAATGTTGCTACTCTCTGGGATTCCGGAATCTTGCTATTCATAAGAACATAAAAACTGCCGTCTCCGGATCAGACCTTCAGTCCATCGAGTCCGGCGATCCGCACACGCAGAGGCCCAGCCAGGTGTACGCCTGGCGTAATTTTAGTCCCCCATATCCCTCTATGCCTCTCATAAGGAGATGTGCATCTAGTTTGCTTTTGAATCCTAGGACGGTCGATTCCGCAATAATCTCCTCCGGGAGAGCATTCCAGGTGTCCACCACTCATTGCGTGAAGCAGAACTTCCTGATATTTGTCCTGGACTTGTCCCCCCTCAACTTCAGTCCATGTCCTCTTGTCCTGAAGTTGAGGGGGGACAAGTCCAGGACAAAGTTGAATTGCCACCGTGTGTTAATGTTTATGAGAGAGGGAACAATTAATAAATGTTGGTCATTTGACCTAAGTGTGGGGAATCAATAATCTATGAATGAAGGCGGGAGTTTTATAAAGAAGAGATTTGAGAGTGGACAGACTTAATTTCTATGTTATGCGATGAGCAACTGGGAGCCAATGCATTTTCATAAGGTCGAATGTCTTAGCTTTCATTATGAGTTTTAGATAATCTGTAAACGTCTGGTTTCTTTTTGGGCTTTTCCCTTAACCAGAGCATTACAATAATCGATTTTTCTGCAACACCCTGTCTCTCCACCCAAGTTCACGACAGAAAGAGGGAAGTGAATGAAGGGAAGAGCACATGCCAGAAGGACAAAGCGTTTCTCAATAGACAAAGAGAATGCACGAGGAAACGTCCACCTCCTCGAGGATCTGCCCAATTGAAAGCACGCTGTTGGGGATGGATGTCATTGATACACACTGGTCAGCAGCAAATTTTCCTTCGGGAAAATCCAGACCCATAGCCACGCCCCCAGGACCACCCAGTTCCGCCCCCAGACGGCATCCATGCATGCGCGGACACGACGCAATGGCATTGCGTGCCACGTGCATGCCTCTCCCTAACGCAATTATGTCGGGAAGCTTTTCAATACCCCGACAAAGTGCTGGGTTTTGAAAAGCCGTCCGGACCCCCGGCCATGTCCTGCGAAATGTGGACATCTAGTAACCCTAATTGTGGCCTCACGATATTGGGCCATGACTTAAAAATGAGTGAAGACCACCGCTTTGTATTTTTCATGAAATCTTCCCCAGATTCTCAGAACCCAGGAATTTGTTTATTGATTTGCATCTAATTGCTTTACTGTATATTATATCACCTCTATCTCTATGACACAAAACTGAACACAGCCTGGCATTCATTAATAATTTCTTGAATAATTAGAACCAGCTGTACATTAGCACAGTAGATACGGCAAATTAATGCCAAACCATAATTAGAGAAAACAGCATTAAATATTTATGTCATTATTAAAAATTACATATCAGCTTTCATGATTTGCCTTGCATTGATTAAAATAAATGAGCCATTATTTATAATTGAGTGTAACGCAATTCATTTTATATTTTGTAATATTTACTTTTTACTTTGAAAAATTTCCCACAATAATTAACAACATAGGGGCCTTTTTACTAATGTTCGTTAGTCACTTAGCATGATCACATTAACGAGTTTTATGGTACTTTGCTTCTGTGCATTAAACCGTACATGAATTTGTTTTGTCAGGGGGTGTGGCATAGCCAGCGAGTGGGCGTGGAAACATTAGCCAGCTAGAGCATTACATGAACTGCGTGCTAGCTGACCCCCTTTTACAAAACTGTAACGCGTTTTTTAGCGCCAATTGTGGCAGTAACAGCTCCGATGCTCATAGGAATTCTGTGAGCGTTGGAGCTGTTACTGCCACAGCCGGCACTAAAAACCGTGCCACGCTTTTGTGAAAGGGGGAGGGGGAGGGGGTGTTAGCACCAATGGGAATCTTAACCCATGACCTGCAAGAAAAAATACTGAGATTGCGACTTCTTGACACAGTATTATGTTTGGGCTTCTTGTGTGTTAAAACTTTGTGTTAAAATGTGTTGAGCCCATAATTTAACGATTGTTAGTAAAAGGAAAACATTAAAATAAACCAAGGAACAAACAAAAAAATACAATTCACATCAAAATGCTACTAACCTATATCAAAGAAAAAAAAAATGAAGGTGACAGTCAAAAAACCAAAAATAAAACCTCTAATTCCATTTATCTTTCACAGGACAAGAAATCCTCAAACCTTCATCAAGCCGAAACACCTAAATTCTCAGAAAGTCAATTTTCAAATTAATTAGGATCCTTCCAGCATGAAGGACGTTTAGGAAAACTAATTTGTTCCCATTCCTGCAGGAATTCAATTTCCCTGTCCTGTCCCTGTGAGTTTTCTCACTCTGCCTGTCCTTGCCCCATTCCTCTAAGCTTTGCGTTAAATGCACAAGCCTCGAACACTTATGATGTTAAAGCGTTTGAGGCTTGTGCAGATGAGGCCGGAGCTCAGGCACTGGTGGAATGAGGCATTATGACATCACAATCTGAGCTCTAGAATGTTGCTACTTAGGATTTTAAAGGGTTTGAGGCTTGTGCAGATGAAGACGGAGCTTAGGCATTGGTGGAATGAGGCATTATGACATCACAATCTGAGCTCTAGAGTGTTGCCACTTAGGATTTTAAATAAGTGTTTGAGGCTTGTGCAGATGAGGACAGAGCTTGCAGGAATGGGGCAGGGACAGGAAAAGAATTTGCAGGGATGGGATGGGAAAACGAGTTCCCACGGGGACGGGGAAAAATTAGTCCCCCATGTCATTCTCTACATCTAAGTTTGAATGGCCATGTCTCGTATGCTGAAATATTATAAAAAAAAAGCCAAGATGGCTAAATGTTGTTGATTAAGCAAAGTGTGGATATGCAAAAACCCCTACAGTGGCATAAAAAACTTCCATTTAATCAGATCATTAAAAAAAAAAATGTTCTTTGCACACAGGAGCTTCACACATAGGATGAATTAAACATTTCTAAACCAAACCAAACTCTCCTAAAGGTATTTGGTACAAAGAAAGATTAAGAAACTTAGATTCCAGTATAGAAAACAACCCACTGATGGTTGATGGATGTCAATCTGCAAAGATTGATGAAGGAAGTCTCTGGCCTGTGCAGAATGTATTTTAAATTAAAGAAAATTCATGCAAAATGGTGATTTTCTTCTAAAGAACATATGTGCATTTATTTTTATACTTAAAAAAAAAATTATTATTAAAGATCCAGTACAAACTAACTAGAACAGTGGTCTCAAACTCGTGGCCTGCCAGGTCCTATTTTGAGACCCTCGGTCTGTTTATCATAATCACAAAAGTAAAATAAAACCATTTCTTGATCATATGGCTCTTTAGCTATTAATGACAATATTATTATTAAGACTTAGCCAAAAGGAAAGATTTATAAACTAGAAAGAGTTTTACCTCATTTCTTTAATAAGACATGAACTATTTTTTCTGAGGCTCTCCAAGTACCTACAAAGCCAAAATGTGGCCCTGTAAAGGGTTTGAGTTGGAGACCACTGAACTAGAATGTAACAAAACCCAGAGGGCTAGAAATCCAGCCTGATGAATATTGTTGAGTGCAGTGATACTAATATATATCTCTTTGTAGTCTATCGGTCAAGGGTAGGGGTTTAGGTGAAGAGGTCTGTTTTTATTGCTTTTCTAAAGCCGAGGAGTCCTTCAAGGAATCTGATTTGCCTGGCCAGTCGATTCCAGTTAGAAAAGAGCAGGAAAAACTCCTTATAAATAATAATCCATGAACTTTTTTGTTAAAGACCTGGACACATCTTTTTCAATCATAATGTTCACTGGATTCAACAATATTCATCGTATCGGTTTACTAAAAATCACTTTGGCACAGTTTTCCCATGAGGTTTGCAGTTTAGTAATCTACATATAGCACAGTCTGACCTGGTTAATCTCAGGTTCATTTGGAGTCAGCTCATGAATGTACACTGTGTTTAGGGTTTTGGGGTAATTTAAAACTCTTTCCAAGTTCCTGATTAGATTTCCATTTATAAAATACAGTACAGACAAAATGACATAACATAGCTTGAAAAACAATGTTCCAGACATTTAAATTTGCAGCTCCAGTTCGTCAAATATCTATTCCGCCTCTGGCACAATTTCTCTCTTCATGCCCTGATACACAGAGATAACAATAAGATGGCTGCTTTCCTCTCTGCAATCCGTCTCATAATGTGGGCACAGTTGTTAACTAACATTAGGAAGAAATGAAAAAAGTTTTATTTTAATTTTTATTTGAAGAACATAAGAACTGCCATACTGGGACAGGCCGAAGCTCCATTAAGCCCAGAATCCTCTTTCCAACAGTGGCCAACCCAGGCCCCAAGTCGAGTATTTTTATTTTTAATGTAATCTTTGTTTTCAACCTCATTGAATGCTTGTTAGGATATACGTATCTTATCTCTATCTTTCCTATCTTTAATGGAGTTCCTTTCTTTAATCAATTGCTGCATTGTAAACCTCTTAGATCAGTGACATGCTGGAGCGGTATATGAAATCGTAATAAACAAACAAGTCCCTTGCTAGACTCCAAGTAGTAAAACAGATTTCATGCTGCTTATCTTAGGAATAAGCAGTGGATTTCCCCAAGCCTATGGACTTCTCTTTTGGGAAATTATCAAAGCCTTTTTTAAACCCTGCTAAGCTCACTGATTTCACCATATTCTCCGGCAACGAATTCCAACATTTAATTACACGTTGAGTGAAGAAATATTTTCTTCAGTTTGCTTTAAATCTACTACTCAGTAGCTTCATCGCATGGCCCCTAGTCCTAGTATTTTTGGAAAGAGTGAGCAAGTGTTTCACATTTACCCTTTCCACTTCACTCATAGACCTCTATCATATCACCCCTGAGCTGTCTCTTCTCCAACTGCTTTAGCCTTTCCTCATAGGGAAGCCATCCCAAACCTGTTCTCATTTTTGTCACCCTTCTCTGTACCTTTTCTAATTCCAATATCTTTTCTGAGATATGGTGACCAGAACTGCCCACAGTATTCAAGTTGTGGCTGTACCATAAAGCTTTGTTTTCCATTCCTTTCCTGATAATTCCTAACATTCTGTTTGCTTTCTTAGCAGCTGCCGCACATTGATTGGAGGGTTTCAACATATCCTCACTTAGGTCCTTTTCCTGGGCAGTGACTCCTAACAGAGAACCCAGCATCACATAGCTATAGTTCAGGTTCATCTATCCCAGATGCATCACTAAGGGTACGCGTCTTGAGAAACACTTCTGTAAAGGACATGGGGCCCTTTTACTAAAGTGTGGCAAATTTTTCTAATTACTGCACTTTCATAACAGCAAAAAAATGGTATGTACAGTATGAATCGTGAAAAACCGCGAATATGGTTTTTCATGGGGGAGACTGGAGAGGGCAGCGAGAGAGGCAGGAGAGAGCAGCCGGAGCACCAGTGAGTGAAGGAACTCACTCGCTGTATGCTCCGACCGCCTCTTCCTGCACTAAAGTCGGGCCTTACCAATCAGGAGCTGCTTTGACACGCAGGTAAGGCCCGACTTTAGTGCAGGAAGAGGCGGTCGGAGCATACAGCGAGTGATCTCCTTCACTTGCCGGCGCTTCGGCTGCTCTCTCCTGCCTCTCCAGCTGTCCTCTTCTGGTCGGCGGTTGCGGTCGGAAAATACCGTGAATGACTGGGACCGCCAACCGCGAATGACCGGGGGAACATAAAGTTTGTGCGTTAACTGTCGGAGGCATGCAGTGAATGCACATAATGATTCTTCACAATGAGTTCTGATTCTTGACAACTAATGCAGATGCATTTATCATGTCCTCTTTAAGTGACCAATGCAACATGTACTGTGCGCTCACTTCAATGCCCCCTCATAACCTGCCCTGTTCCTACCCCTAAAGCAGGTCTACTATAAAAAACACATCCACCTCAACTGAAATTATGACATTTACAGAGAGAGAGGAAACTAGACCTTTCAGGGCTGCGTATAAACAGATAATATTTAGTTGGAAAAGCCAACCTCCTTAGGAGGTGTCTAAATATAATGTATTTAGCTGCAATTGTAAACCTATGTGCTTATACTTAGGAGAATTGATTTGGTATAAATGTGTGCATATAAGTAGGATGATTGATTATGACATAATCATGCTGGTATTGTAACACCACCACAAAGCTCCGTGTAGTTCTGTGTAGAGCGCATGCATTGTAACACCTCGCAGAAGCTCTTTGTAACTCTGTATGGCAACATCTCCACAGAAGTTCAAGTAAACTGCTCTGAATTGACTCCCCAATCATTAGTAGCGATGTAGAAGCTCTCAATAAACATAGGCAGAGCTTGTGAAAGCTGTTAACTTTCTCAGCTGCAATAATGCTCTCCTGCCACTAGAGGCTGCTGTTGGCTACTGATTACACAGTACGCACACCACACTGGTATTACATTTCCTATGAACTGCAGAAAGAAGCTCTCTTTGGCGCAATGCAAGAACTATGTTGACCATTACCAGTACATTTGACAGACTGAGATCATAGCCACATACCCTGGCTTAGGAGTGAGGTTCATTCCTGCCATGGTATGCGCAAAATGAGCCCACTTGGAGAAATTGCCCCAGAGAGGATAAAGTTTGCGGGCTCTTATTTCTTCGTCTACAGAACATGCAGCTAATCTGTAGAAGGGTAATGTTCACCGTCTCGAAAGTGGTCACCCTTGGTCTAATTCTGCTTTCCATTTCCCATTTCCACTTAAATTAATATTGATGCCTTGTTTATCTTTAATTACTATTTATTGTGATAAAGAAATTACACCCATTCAGTTTTAATTATCACCTTGCTGGGTAAACAATCAGGCAATTAAAAAAAATCATTCAGTGAGATTGAGATAGCGTCAAGCGCCAGGCTTTACCTTCATTACAGAATTTCTGGAGTTAGTTTATTGTGAGTTTTATTGAGCGTCAGAGGGAAATTTATATTCAAAAACTAAAGCAATGGATAAACAGAGGTAGAATTTGTCATGGCTTATGGCTTATGGCTTATGGCGGCTCAGTGTCTGGTGTAAGTTGATGCACCAAGTGGAATAGGCTAACGGTTAGTGCAATGGGCTGAGAACCTGGGGAGCTGGTGGCTCTTTGTGAACTTGGCCAAGTCAGTTCACTTCCATTGCTCCAGGTATAGAACAGATTGTGAGTCCACTAGGCAGGGACGGATCACAAGCTCGTGGGTCCCTAGACCAGCTAGCACATAAAGGTCCCCCCTTCCCGACCACAACTGCCAGGACAATAGTTACACAAGGAACACAATATATATGCAACTGTCCTGTTTGGTTAGATTGTAAGCAGGGACTATCTCCTTCGTGACTCTGTACAGCGCTATAGAAATAATTAATAGTAGTAACTGCAAATGTTTTAAAGTTATACTGTTAGTGTTATGAGGTATTGACATGAGCATAAAACAATGGTAGAGTTTATAATGTTCCTAAAAAACCCAATCACCAGACTGTACAGGTAGGCTGCTACATAAAGCCTGCCTTGATAATGAGAACACTTGAGCAGGGGTTCATCTCTGTCTGTAGGCAGAGAAAGTACTTGTATATAAGATTCCTTAAAACTTGCCATACTGGGACAGACCGAGGGTCCATCAAGTCCAGGATCCTGTTTCCAACAGTGGCCAACCTAGGTCCCAAGCAGAAACCCAAAGAGCAGCAACATTCCAGAGCTGAGATTGTGATATCATAATGCCTCATTCCACCAATGCCTAAGAGCCAACCTTATCAGTGATGTCACAATGGCTTGATTGTCCTAGACTTGGCTCACATAAGAACATAAGAGTTGCTATACTGGGATAGAACAAAGGTCCATCAAGCCCAGTATCCTGTTTCCAACAGTGGCCAACCTAGGTCCCAAGCAGAAACCCAAAGAGCAGCAACATTCCAGAGCTGAGATTGTGATGTCATAATGCCTCATTCCACCAATGCCTAAGAGCCAACCTTATCAGTGATGTCACAATGGCTTGATTGTCCTAGACTTGGCTCACATAAGAACATAAGAGTTGCTATACTGGGATAGAACAAAGGTCCATCAAGCCCAGTATCCTGTTTCCAACAGTGGCCAACCTAGGTCCCAAGCAGAAACCCAAAGAGCAGCAACATTCCAGAGCTGAGATTGTGATATCATAATGCCTCATTCCACCAATGCCTAAGAGCCAACCTTATCAGTGATGTCACAATGGCTTGATTGTCCTAGACTTGGCTCACATAAGAACATAAGAGTTGCTATACTGGGATAGAACAAAGGTCCATCAAGCCCAGTATCCTGTTTCCAACAGTGGCCAACCTAGGTCCCAAGCAGAAACCCAAAGAGCAGCAACATTCCAGAGCTGAGATTGTGATGTCATAATGCCTCATTCCACCAATGCCTAAGAGCCAACCTTATCAGTGATGTCACAATGGCTTGATTGTCCTAGACTTGGCTCACATAAGAACATAAGAGTTGCTATACTGGGATAGAACAAAGGTCCATCAAGCCCAGTATCCTGTTTCCAACAGTGGCCAACCCAGGTCCCAAGCAGAAACCCAAAGAGCAGCAACATTCCAGAGCTGAGATTGTGATATCATAATGCCTCATTCCACCAATGCCTAAGAGGCAACCTGATCAGTGATGTCACAATGGCTCGATTATCCTATACCTGGCTCACATAAGAACATAAGAGTTGCCATACTGGGGCAGACTGAAGGTCCATCAAGCCCCAAATCCTGTTTCCATCAGTGGCCAACCCAGGTCCCAAGTTTCAGTCACTTTTGAAGAAGAACTGGGGAATTTCATATCCAGTCAAATAGAAAAGAATCCCTGGCTGAAAATGAAAAAGGTGTTTGCACAATGGCAGCTAAAGAGCTGTCATCTGTTTTCCACAGAAGCAATTTCCCCTTTTGTAGAAAAGGCCATGAATAATCTAAGTACCCTCCAGAAGAAGACTGGGTTACTGGATCAGAGAACAAGAAGAAATTGCTTTCAGCAGAGGACTAAGGCTTATAATGGAAAGTGCATGACACACCTTGCAGGAGGCGGAGGATGCACACGAGGGGAGCCCAAGTTTAAGCCACCAGGGTGGACGCAGAAATGCAAGACAAATCTTCTGGTTGCCGGGAATAATAAATCCGATCTGTCAGCTCCAGTCTGTGATTAGGAGAAGCGATTTCACCGGAGTCGCTAGCAGAGGTTTTTCAAAATAGAGCAGGGCTAAGGAAAAGATTCAGTACGGTACCTCTGCGCTACAACGTCCCAAATTAACAAATTTCTTGATGATGAAGGTCTGTGATGCTGACTGCTGGTCATTTGTCTACTGGTAGCATAACAGGTTAATGGATCCAGCCAAAACAAGTCTGTCCTAATCTACTCAGCTTTACGGCAGCAGTTCCACTGTCTGAATTATAGTAAAGAACATAAGACTAGCCTTAGTGGGTCAGAACAGTGGTCCATCAAGCCCGGTAGCCCGTTCTCACGGTGGCCAATTCAGGTCCCTAGAACCTGGCCAAAACCCAAGGAGTACCAACATTCCATTATCTCAGAGCAAACAAGATTCCGGAACCCCAAAGAGTAACAAGATTCCGGAACCCCAAAAAGTGCAACATTCCATGCTACTGATCCCGGGCAAGCAGTGGCTTCCCCCATGTCTTTCTCAATAACAGACTACGGACTTTTCCTCCAGGAACTTGTCCAAACCTTTCTTAAAACCAGCTACGCAATCCGCTCTTACCACAACCTCTGGCAACGCGTTCCAGAGCTTAACTATTCTCCGAGTGAAAAAGCATTTCCTCCTCCAGGTTTTAAAAGTATTTCCCTGTAACTTCCTCAAAGGGGGCTGAAGTGGGAGCAGCTCCACTGGTAATCCAGCCATTGATCGTATCAGAAGATTAACTACAGGCAGTCCCTATTTTAAGAACATTCGACCTATGTTGGACTTGTACTTACCTTTAAGAACATAAGAATTTGCCTCCGCTGGGTCAGACCAGAGGTCCATCGCGCCCATCAGGTCCATGACCTGTCATGTTTTCTTGATTTAACCCTATAGCCCCCTTGTTTTTATCTTTACTCTTTCCATACTCTTATCTACCCTTATCTGTATCCCTCAATCCCCCTTCCTTCGGTGTCCCGACGTGCCCCTCTCCCTCCCTCCTGAGTTCCAACGTGCCCTTCTCTCTCCTTCCCTCCCTCCAGCGAGTGTTTACCTTCTTGTCGGCTCCCTCCTCCTTCCAGCCACAGTCATTACTCTGCACACAGCTTCAGGCGGCGGCTCCCACGCGCGTCCTGCTGCTGAGCAAGAAGCCTTCCCTCTGATGTGGGAGGAGCTTTTAAAAATGAAACCCATTCTTAACTTGGGTCCTGCCTACATTTTCTGCAGTGGTTCCCAGCCTTTTTTGCACCAAGGACCAGTTTCAAGTAAGACAATTTTTCCAGGAAGGAGAGAGATTCAAGCGCATAATATATATATATATATAATGTAAATGTAATTATTATATTTTGCACTTTTTTCTATTATTATTATATTGTAATATATAAAATATAATACAACAGCATAATGCAGAATCAGTAGGAACACTGAGCTTGTTTCCCTGATGAGAGACAGTGACACTCGAAGTCTGTTCCTTATGTCCAGTCTACTCTGTAATCTCGTTTTGCACCCAATCTTTGTGAAGCGGGGTTTTCTTATCTCAAAGAAAACCCCAATGCACAAAGATAGGATGATGGAAATGGAAGTCGGGTTTTCAGTGCTTTTGTGGCGATCTCAGGACATTCCGCCTTGACTTTAAGCCAGAATTTATGGCGATTTGAAGTTCTCTCAAACCTATGTTTGATTTTTAGTCATTGTAGCTAGGGTTAGCACATGGGCTTACCGAAAAAACCCTGTGACTGAGACAAGTGTGGGAAAGAGGCGCAGACAGAAGTGGTCACCTTGCAAACTAATGCACAGGCAGTCCCCGGGTTCCGTTTTTATAACCGTTCTTAAGTTGAATTTGTAGATCATGTAGATCATGTGAATTTGTAGATCTCTGCTGCACCTCCACACCAGCAAAGGCCTTGTCTCTCCTCCTCCTCACCGTGTGGCTCCAGACCCTGCCCCAGCATGCACTTCTCTTTCATTTTTGGAGTCCAGGCATCGGGCTGCAGGGGAAAGCTCTTTTTCGCCATGATGACATCAGTTGCATGGCCTGGTTTGACACTGGCCACGGTCTGTTACCGGTCCGTGGCCCGGTGGTTGGGTACCACTGATTTACAGTATTTGGATATACCAGTAAGGATAAGAAGACACAAGTACTATATATGCCAGTGAGATCATGTAATCCCAATAGTACCTCTTATCATCTTTGAGTTTCTTCCGAATTCTCCCTTAAAGTAAAGCTGGTTTCTCTGGAGAGACTTTACCCTGGATTGTCCTTCTATTGCTCCACTACTTACTCTCTGCCTTCTAAACCTTAGCAGTTGGGGCGAGAGGCAGGTTTCCCATTCCTGAGTACCCTTGGTGGGCTCTGCAGCCAACTCCTAGTCTTGGCTCAGTAGTAGTGCTGCCCGATTCAGGAAAATAAAAATTTGATTCGATTCAGCCTACTGAATTGGTTTTTTCGATTCGATTCGATTTTCCTGCCCAATTGAGTGTTTTTTTAAAAAACATCCTGGTGGGTTTATTTTATAGTCTCTTCACCCCTTTTATAGCCTCTTCACCCCCTTTGCCCTCTCCTAACCACACTGGCGCTGTGGTGTAAACAAAATAAAGAAACAAAAAAGACTTTTCCTCTCTCTTAAATCCTAGCTCACATTTACGGTCTAACACCAGCTCTGGCAGGATACACATTTCAAATCTGACATATTGTAATCACAAAACAGAAAATAAAATTAGTTTTTCTACCTTTTGTTGTCTGGTCATTAGTCAAATCTTGTTGGTCCCAGGCTCTGGTTTTCTTCTGATAACTCGCTTGCCAGGGTCTCCTTCTTTCTCCTTGCTAACCATCCATCTGCCATCTCTGGCCTCCCCTTCCGTTTCCCTTCCCTCCCCCAGAGGTTTGGCATCTTTCCTTTTTTTTCATCTCCATCCCTGCAACTACAGCGATAGACCCCACCATCCCCAGGTCCACCATCTCTCCTTATCTCAACTACCCTTTCATCCAGCATCTCTCCCTCCTTCCCCACCACCCCAGGGTCCACCATCTCTCCTTTTTTCAACTACCCTTTCATCCAGCATCTCTCCCTCCTTCCCCACCACCTCAGGGTCCACCATCTCTCCTTTTCTCAACTACCCTTTCATCCAGCATCTCTCCCTCCTTCCCCACCACCCCAGGGTCCACCATCTCTCCCTTTCTTTTCCCAACTGACCTTCCCCCCTCACCCTTTAGAGCAGAAGTGGCAGCGGCCGGCCAACAAGAGGCAGCGCTGCCACTCCTGCTTTAGGGGGCGAGGGGGGAGGGTCAGTCACTGAATCGGGAGGACGATTTTTCTTTTGTTTTAAATTGATTTGAATCGTGAATCGGGCAGCACTGCTCAGTAGGGTCTAAAACTGCGATAGTTCAAGACCTTCATCTGGCAGATTAGAGGAGCTGCAACTTGTGCCTAGATGAGGGCTAGAACCAGGGGCTCTAACCCAGTGGCTTAGGGAGGGTGAGAAGCACCCGGGGCAGTAGCTCCCCTCCCCCATTCTCTTCCCAACCCCCTGCTCCTTCCCTGCCCCTCCCGTCACGCACACGCCCCTTCCTTTCCCCAGTACCTCGTTAACTTTTCCAGTGCGAGGAACAGCAGCAACTTGCAGCCGCTGTCGGCTCTCCCTCTGATGTCATTTCTGAGGTGCGGAACCCGTAAGTGATGTCAGAGGGAGATCCGCCGCTGACGTGAGCAGCAGGTTGGAGTTGCAGCATGGTGATGGGGGGGAGGGGGAAGTGAAGGCATGCACATGGTGGGGGGAGGAGGAAGAGGTGCCGGCGCCCCCACCGAGATGGCGCCCAGGGCGGACCGCCCCTCCCCCCACTCACTACGCCACTGAGTCAATCAACCCCTGACTTCCTTGGAGGAGCGTGTGGTGCCGTAGTTGGCTCTACAGCCTCAGCACCCTGGAATTGTGGGTTCAAAGCCTGTGCTGCTCCTTGGGACCCTGGGCAAGTTGCTCCTATTAGGCACTTTTTTCTATTATTATTACACTGTAATATTTAAAATATAATACAACTCACTGAGCTTATTTCCACTGCCCCAGGTACGTTATATGGATTGTGAGCCCACTGGGACAGATTGGGAAAATGCTTGAGTTCCTGATTGTAAAACCACTTAGATAAGCTTGATAGGCGGTCTAGAAACACCTAAGAAACTTGAAACTTGTCGGGCTGCATTGGCTGGGGATCAGAAAGCAAAGAGGAAAGACTCTTCCCTGGGCTCTGTCAGTCAGAAGGAAGATACAGCCCCATGTTCTGGAAACCCGGGGCTTATAAAAGGTCAGAACTGTTTTGTTCTGGTACTGGTGCTCGGGCAGAACCTTAGCTAGAATCGAAATGGCACCACAGACGAAGCAGAAAATACGACCAGCAAGCTGTTGACACTTTTATTCAAACAGAAACACCTTTCCCAGTTCTGTTCTCAGAGCATCATGTTTTTCACTGCTAGAATTAGCAGAACGTTCTCATCCGTGAGAGCATAACAGTATCTTCGAGGAGAGGAGACACAGGAGAGATAAGAGGGCTGTTAAGAGGTTCATAATACTGTAGAAACACTGTGTTCCACATTCATATAGGCTTTTATTAAATTGTCAGGGGATAGATACGTACACAGTGGGGACCAGTGGACATGGTGGGGGGGGGGGTTAATTAATGAAACAGTCACTCAAAAAATGGCTATTATACAATTACACACCGAAAGGGTGGTTGATCGCTGGAATAATCTTCCACAACAGGTAATTGAGGCCAGCAGCGTTCCAGATTTTAAGAAAAGATGGGATTGGCATGTGGGATCTCTTCATGGAGGTAGTTAGGGGGTGGACCATTAGGGTGGGCAGACTAGATGGGCCGTGGCTCTTTTCTGCCGTCATGTTCTATGTGTCTATGTATTCATTTCCCAATACAGTTCAAACTCCTCTCATTGACCTACAAATAAGTGCATTCTCTCTACATTATCTCGCCTCGCTTATCTCTCCTTATACTCCTCACCGGTAACTCAGTTCATTGGGTCTGTACCCTTCTCTTCTACTGCCAACTCCAGAGTCCACCCCTTCGATCTTGTTGCACCATATGTCCGGGAACAAGACCGCCTGAGCCAGTCCGTCAAGCTCCGTCTCTAGCAGCGTTCAAATCTAGGCTAAAAGCCCCCTTTTTCGAAGCTACTTTTAACTCCAATGTCTGTTGTATCTTTCCTTCCTATCCACCACCGTAAGACCGTGCTCACTTCTGTCTGTCCCTTCAGTGAATGCAGAGGGTGACCAGAATCAGCGGAAAATGCAGCTGACGAAAATAAAAGCTGACACCTCCATTACACAGGAATTAGGACCCTGAATCCGATTGTCTTTACAATTTTAATCTCAGATCTTGCGGCTGGCATGATAATGCGACACATGTGCCTGGATCTCAACAGGGACTGACATGCCCCTGACATTGCAAAATACCCCATCTTCATTCCACTCTGTTTGTCTTGTAGTTAACATTAATGCTCCTAGTTTTGTAGCTCCGGAAGACCCGTAAGTACTAACCCAAAGCAGAGCTCATGCACTGAGAACAAATAACCGTCGGTCTCACCCCTACAGGAGTTTAATGCTGCCACTGTACGCAAGACAGTCCAAGGAGCATCAAACAGAACAGTATACAGTAGGAAGCAGATGCACACGCTAGAATAGATTCAAAAACAAGCACCAAAATTTAGGTGCATGCCAAGTGCGAATTCTATATCAGCAATTCTGAGCGGAGATGACTCTATAGAAATCTAGCGTTAGTCTGAAGTTTTGCATCTAACTTTAGACACGAGTGCATGCACATGTCTAAGACATTTAGGGCAGTTGTCAATCAACCACTAGCTGTCGCTTATAGAATCCCGCCTAGTGGCACTTAGGCAGGCTTAAGATTCACTAGACGTCCCTGAGGTAGGCACTGGCACATCAGCTCAGCGGTAACCCGATTCTCTAAGCGGCACCTGCAACACGGAGAATTGTGGGGTTAGGTGGGCTTAGGTGGGCTTAGGCGTTTGTCCGTGAGGACAGACGGGATTCTATATAGGACGCCTGTGTGCGCTTCTAAAAATCCACAATGTCTAGAATAGCAACTAAGGTCAGTTGCATGCGCAAATGATAATTCTAATTAACAGCTAATTATTACATTAAATTGCATGCATGAGTGCTCTGATTCCATCACTAGTGCACACAAATTTGAGCCACCAGGGCCTATATACGGATGCACAAGTTTACAGAAAACCTTCTTCACATCAACAGAAATGCTCTTCCAATCGGTGATGCAGTAAGGGTGAGTGGCAGCCGAGGCAGTGGCGCACCTCCTCCGCCCTCTTCCCTGCCCCCCTTTCCCCGTATCTTTTTAGCCTCTCCGGCGTGAGAAGCATGCTGCCCACGCTGGTGTCAGCTCACCTTTGACCTCACTTCCTAGGTGCCGGACCCAGAAGTGATGTCAAAGAGAGGAGCAGGTGGGCAGGTGGGTGGGCGGAGAGGAGGAGTGATGCCACTGTGCCCCACACTCCTCTTCCTATGCCACTGCTTCCTAGGCTATCAAAAAAATCGAATTGCAAATAATTTATTTTAAAAAAGCAAAACTATTCTGCTGATAGTTAACTTGAAGCTTCAGGTAAAAAGTGGCCTCCAATCCAAGTGTTCTGAATTTAAATGATCAAAAAAAAAAAAAATACCTACGTGCTTTTAATTTTAAACAGGCATTTATATCCAACTTCTTCTCTTAAAATGAACAATATACAGTACATAAAATCAAATAGCGTTCCCATTCAGAATAGCTAATACATGAATTATCCACCTAGTCTACTGCCTAGCCACCCATTCCATCAGATTTATATTATAATTTCCTCGTTGAGCAGTCGTAATTAAACTAACTCAAGCATTGCGAAAACAGCCATGTTTTTAGTTGCCTTCTAAATTACCCTAGGAAAAGCGAACACACACTGTCATCTACTCCGAGGCAATTTGCGTGCCAGAAAAAAAGGTGAATGGAGGTAAATTTTGTAAAGCACCTACGCAAATGCCAATCCTACCCTCTACCCCGGGGATGCCCAGGCATATATCTTTAAAAGTCGACATTGTGGGGGTGAGCAGCTAAATGCAATGCTGAATGCCTAGATTATTTTCAGAGAAACGCCAACTCCTGGATTCTATATGTGGCGTCTGAAAAGGGGGTGTGGTTGGGGGGGAGTATGTCAGGACATTTCATAAAGTTGCACACTGGTATTTATATCTGCTTTTAGCAGGCAAAAGTATAGCGCCCAAAAATTAGGCACTGGATCCACGCCAAATGCTATTTTATCCCTTAATAGTAACATAGTAAATGATGGCAGATAAAGACCCAAACGGTCTACCCAGTCTGTCCATTAGTTATTCTCATTAGAAATACATGATTATATTAACTTGTCTCTTCTGATATTTCTGGGCCATATGCTCCAACTGCTGAAGTTGCTTTCTAATCAAGCCAACGTGACATCACTGCTGAGGTTGGCTCTTAGGCATTGGTGGAATGAGGCATTATGACATCACAATCTCAGCTCTGGAATGTTGCTACTCTTTGGGTTTCTGCCATTGTGACATCACTGCTGAGGTTGGCTCTTAGGCATTGGTGGAATGAGGCATTATGACATCACAGTCTCAGCTCTGGAATGTTGCTACTCTTTGGGTTTCTGCCAGGTAACATAGTAAATGACGGCAGATAAAGACCTGAACGGTCCACCCAGTCTGTCCATTAGTTATTCTCATTAGAAATACATGATTAAGTTAGCTTATGATGCTCTACTCTTTCATTCAGATTTTTGGGTGGGAGGGAGAGGGAGCAGTGTGTATGTGTGTGTGTGTGTGGGGGGGGGGAGGTCATGCCTTAATGTATCCAGTAGACATCTGGTCAGTTTGGGTACCTTTGTGGCACTGAGATGCTTCTAAAACAGGTCTAGTTCCAAACGTCTAAGTTCCGTCTAGTACGTTTCGATTATCGTCCAAGTTAAACCCACCCAAAACCCACCCAAAACCCACCTCCCAACAAGCCCCTGGAACTCTGAGCACAGAGCAGATAAAACATCCCACTAGATGTCCAGGAAAATGGTTTCGATTATTGGCGATTAGGATTTCGAAGTGCCGATGTAGGCAGTGTTTTGGACCTTTGGGGGTGTTTGATTATGAGCCCAATGCAAGCAATCAATCTTAAATCAATGTTTTTATTCATCTACACACTCGTACGTGTTCGGTGAGAAATCCTGAATTCCTCTGGCCAGGCTTGACCTTCAGTTAAAAGTCACAATTTTAGCAATATTCCAAGCTCTACTTGGGTAGAGCTTTTGCTGTGCTTGAGACATAGGTTGGAAAACTCTTCTCCGATTGCTCTATGCTGAGAGTTTTATGAGTCCTTGCCTTGCAGTCATAGGCTTAAGGCCTTCTTATAATACAGGGTACAAGTGCTTGGGCCACTCACCTTCCCTGGTACTGCCACCAACCCAGAACACCCTGGGAGCATCCTTGATTGGAGCCTCCCTGTCCTAAGGGCTTTTAACTTTCTGTTCTCTGCTTGAGCTTCAGGAGGTGGAATGGGGGGAGGGGGAGGGGGGGCTCGGGCCTGCCTTGATTTTTCTTTAGTGTGGGAGGAAGATAATTGGAAGATCTTTGCGCTGTTCTCCTTCTCTCTTTATTTTGGATTTGCCAGAAGCTTTTGGCCATTTGCCTAAGGGACATAAGGCGCTGTGTAGGAAAATGAGTCTTATGGCTAGAAAATGTATACTTCAATATTGGACGATCCCTGATCCTCCGAGGTTTTGGCATTGGCAGAACCAATTACATCAGTTGGCCATTTGGGAAGCTAGAGATGCTGGAATTACAAGAAAGCGAAAGATGTTGTTTATACAAAGTTGGGATTCATATTTGCAAGCTTTGCATCCTAAGGGCCGTAGTGCGATTTTAAGTTGGGTCTCTTAATTGGGCTTTTATTTAGTTGAATAAAGAGAGTATCATTGGGAAGAGAGGGGAGGGTGTGGAGAGGGGTGGTAGAGGTTATTGAAAGGTTCAAACACATAGTTTGAGGAAAGTGAGGTCCTGCTTCCACCAAAAACACTTTGCCGTGCTCGTACAGTCCATCATCCTCTCCAGATTGGACTATTGCAACTCCATCTACCTTAGCTTAACAAAGAAAAGCCTCCACAGACTCCAACTAATCCAGAACACAGCGGCCAAACTTATCTTCTCAAAAAGTAAATTTGACCATGTCTCTCCGCTCCTGTCCAAGCTCCACTGGCTTCCTGTCATCTCCAGGGTCCACTTTAAATGTGCCTGCTTAACCTTCAAGATCCTCCACGGCATCCTTCCACCTCTTATTCCTCTATCCTGGAATTCCTCAAATCCATTCCTCACTAGATCCACGCAAAAACTAAAATTATCCCTCCCCTCCTTAAAAGGTATCTCCCTCGTTGGTAAACTCGGTTCCTCCCTCCACTTCAGAATCGCTCAGTTATGGAATAGTTTCCCTTCCCCTCTCCGCAACTTGAGCCCCCTTCTACCATTCCGTAAGCTTCTGAAGACCTGGCTCTTCTCCAAAACGTAACCTCATCCCCTCCCTAGTATTATCACACCTAACCTCTCTTCTTACCTACTTCTATAAATCTACTGGAGTTCCGTTCCTTCACTAACCATGTAAACCGTGTCGAGCTCCACCTGTGGAGATGATGCGGTATATAAACCCAAGATTTAGTTTAGTTTAGTTACATATAGATTTAGTGGGGGTTTATTGAAAGTGGAATTTGTTTTTTTTATTATATTTGATGCATTATTGTTGTGCTTTGATGTTGTATTTGTTGATGTTTGCATCAATAAAACTGTTTGAATCTGAATGGGGGAGTTATGCAGTTCTGGAGGTGGGAACAAGGATTTGGCCAAATGGGATAGACACGTGGGATAGAAAGGTAGGGGAGAGTCATTGGGGTGGGCAGACTAGATGGGCCGTGGCCCTTATCTGCCATCTATTTTTATGTTTCTAAGGGGTTAGATAATTCTAGGGGTGGGAGGGAAGATCAGAAGGGGGAGGGGTATACAGTTCTGGGGGTGAAAAGGAGGCTCCAAAGAGGGTGGCAGCTGGAACTCCTCAGGTACTATGAAACCTTTCTTTTCTGCTAGTCGATACTGGAGCACCCCACATATGATGAAAACAGATTTCTCTTCCTTTTACTACTTTTTCCTCTTCTGTTCTTTTGATCTTAATAAGCTAAACTAAACGATGATGGTCCCGGGAAATTAGGAATTTTTTTTCTAGTATTGCTGAGTTAAGAAAGTGAAGCCATCAGGTCATTGTTTTCTATTTGGAAAGGGGGACTCCAGACTCTGTTCTTGCATAAATGAAGGTGAGGAGTTTATCTACATTTTAAATGTGGCCCTGGAGTGAAAAGTGGATTTAGGAGAGTGTCTATTTTCATTAAACCAGGTAATTGCTTTCGTAATTCCCTTTATCCCACCGTGAACAGAGAAGCTGATACACATTCAGTGATCGGATTGTGGCACCAGGTAATAGTGATAAATTTTCCATCTTCGCTAGCCAGGCCTATTTTGATAGCACTGCCCCAGGTAATTGCTTTTAACATTAGCCGAACTGCGGTTTAGCAGCAAAATTCTTGCTTGCAATGGCAGGAACCTGACGTCTGGAGATGGGGCTTGTGTGATCTCAAAAGTTCTGGGACATTGCCATCTTTGAACATTTTTTCTATTTGTCCTATAAATGATGGGGCTGATGTTGTTTTGACCCTGAATTGAATTTTATTTTTTAACTCTTTCAAAAATTACAAAGACTAGGGGACACTCAGTACCTTTAAAACAAATAGGAGGAAATATTGTTCTATTCAACGAATAGTTAAGCTTTGGAATTTGTTACTGTCCCTGCCCCATTCCTGCAAGCTCTGCCTTAACCGCACAAGCCTCAAACACATGGTTTTAAAGTGTTTGAGGCTTGTGCAGATGAGGACGGAGTTTAGGCGTTGCTGGAATGAGGCATTATGACATCACAATCTGAGCTCTAGAATGTTGCTACTTAGGATGTTAAAGTGTTTGAGGCTTGTGCAGATGAGGACGGAGCTTAGGCATTGGTGGAATGAGGCATTATGACATCACAATCTCAGCTCTAGAATGTTGCTACTTAGGATGTTAAAGCGTTTGAGGCTTGGGCAGGTGAGGGCGGAGCTTAGGCATTGGTGGAATGAGGCATTATGACATTACAATCTGAGCTCATGCAGTGTCACGGCCTTGCGGATTGGGAAAATCGCAGGGGCCGAAGCACTTTGCCTGTCCATTCGCTGGAAGTTATCGGTTTGAAATGCAGCTGAATATATTTGCGACCATAATTGTCAGGTTAACGATTCAAACAGTGCCGTTAGTCAGCATTCTCCAGCTAAACAGTCTGGGGACCTCCAACACCCTAACTGTTGCCTCTTGGCCAGGCAAAATGTCGTCAGTCATCGGGGAGGAAGGAAAGGGAATTTTTTAAAATCCAAGATTTGCTTGAGTAACTCCTGAAATTACCTGCCAAATCCTTTGAACTTTTCCTCTGGATTCTAAATTGGTGCTTAAAGTCGCAAGCCGAACTTGGGGGCCGGCTTCTGAGATGTGCATGCAAATAAATTGGATGATGAGCTCTGAACCATCGATAATTGGATGCAAACAACCAATCAGTGATGTTAATTGGCACTCATTCAAATTTGCGTGGGCACCTGGATGTGCGTGTTGCTTATGGTTACAAGATTTTCCTAGGTCTGCCCAGTTCCACCCATCCCTGCCCCAATCCCTCCTCAGCCCCACCCCCGCTGCATGCTCTTGTCAGGCAGAAGGGCATCCGCACATGTGACGTGATGGCACACATGTACATGTGACATGATCGTATGGCATCTGTGCATGCGCAGATGCCCTCCCGCCCGATGTGGAGGAAAGCTTTAGAAAACCCGGTCAAAATGCCAGGTTTTGAAAAGTCATCCGGACCCCCTGACATGTCCTCCAAAGGGGGGGGGGGGAGGGGAATCCGGACGTCTGGTAAGCCTAGTGTTGGTGGTATTCCAAAAATTTGCCTAACTTGGGCGCCAGCATTTACAACAGGTTCCAGCAGGCATAAGACCAATGGCAAAAACTAGTGCAGGACCACGCTACACGCTGCATCTATAGAACCCCCTTTATAGAAAAGTGCCTGGTCCTGGATGCAATGTGTTATGATTAAAATTCAAGCACCTTTCCAGCGATGTTGTACCGCTGTTGTGGCCCCTTACTGAAGAGCTTATGAGCACATTTAAATATTTAAAAGCCTTTAAATGTTACATGATGATATTATTTGAGACACTTGCCCAGAATTGATGTTTTGTTCTATTTTGAAAGTTTTGCCCCCTCGAGTGGACTGTAATTCAAAATCCCCGGTCTGTTTGGATGAAAGATGGATGCAGGGCAGAAAGTGAAGGCGAGAGAAACAGCAAATCAATAAGAAGGCCCTAGAAACAGACAGACAGACAGACAGAAGAAAAAGATGAGCAGAAAATTAAAATCACCAGCCAACAAAGGTAGGAAAATGATTTATTTTAAAAATGTTTATACCGCATAAAACCTACATGGTTTACATAAAAAGGTGTTTTCTGTGTTCTGTGTGTATGAAACACATGATTCTCTGTTAGCATTGACTGTGCAGGATCAATCTGAACTTGTCTGGCTTGTTTAGTTTTACAATGGACGTATTTAAGATGCTGCCTTTTACTAGGTACACTCTTGTGTGACGAGTGGATTGTTAACTAAAAATCATGTTTTTCATACAGAGAGGGGGGCACGTCAAAAAATAATGGGCCCCCGGTGTCACATATGCTAGGTACGCCACTGTCCGCCGGTGCTTTCCAGGCAAAACATCGTGGTTAGTTTGGCTGTCTAATCCGGCCCTGGTGCCTGTGTGAAAATGCAAGAAAAACTGAATACTTGGTAGATTTCAGGGAAGGTAAATCGTGTTCAAAACATTCTTTTACAAAATGGCTTCCCCTAGTAGAATTTCACTGTTGTGTGGACGGTACGTGATTTAATTGGGAGACAGGAGGTCAGGAAGTCAGGATATTTCAAAGACCTTGAGAGAAATCCTTTTCTCAGGCAGGAACCACTATATGAAATTCACTGTCCTTGACTAGTTATCTGTAATGCAGTAAAAGAGTTAAAGCCTCTTGATCTCATTTGCTGGTGCTTGTCCTGGACCCTCTCAGGGCTGTTAATTAGTTGATGGATCTGGATCCTTGAAGGAAGGAAGGAAGATTATTGAGTTTTTGCAGGGTGGATTTATAAAGTCAGTATGTAGCCTTAATGTGATCATTATGGTCTGCTTTGTTGTTTTTTTTTTTTTTTTGGGGGGGGGGGTTCTTTTTTTCTCGGCTTGGAGGGTGTAAGTATAATGGAAATGAAAATAAATAAAACCAACCAAAATGTTGCATTTAAAAAATTTCTATCCCGCTTACCTACTAAGTGGGTAACAAATGATAACATTTATAAGATATATAAAATAAAACAACTCATCAAGACATATTAAATAAATCTGCTTTCTTTAAACATGCCATATTCTAGTAATCAATCTGCATATAATGTAATGTAATGTAATATAAAATTTTTTCAAAAAGGTTTTGCTAGAGATCCTGATATTACAATGTTACTATTATGCTGGAGATCTTTTACACAATACCTGGAGGCCATTAGGGGATTCAGCCCCGTCTTGCTCCAGATTTTGTTTTCCAGCATAAATGACACGGCAGAGAGATCGTAATCTACATCAGTCAGGGGAGCAAATTTATTAAATGAATCACTTGCCAAAAATGACTAGCCCACCCCACAGTTAAGGACAATCATGATTGGTTGAAGTACGAGGAGGTGCTGAAAAGGTCTCAGCCCAACCGAGAAGAGAATGATGTGGATGTGGTTAAATCAACGGTCTGAAACGATATCAAAAGAAAGAATTTTGTTTCTGCAAATTGGCACTTTTAATGAAATAAGATTTCAGTCTTTTCAGCAACCGTGACGAAATAACGCTCAGAATTCAGAAAGTTGGTTGGCTGGGCTGAGAACTTTTCAGTACCCCTTTGTATGTAATAAAAGTGAACCAAGTCTAGGACAATCAAGCCATTGTGACATCATTGATGAGATTGGCTCTTATTGGTGGAATGAGGCATTATGACATCACAATATCAGCTCTGGTTACCAGAGACTGAAACTCTTCACACTACGAAGGGTTGCTGAAAAATTCTCAACCCAACCAAGAAGAGAATGACGTGGATGTGGTTCAATCAATGATTTGAAACAATGTCAAAACAGAGAATTTCATTTCAGCAAATTGTCACTTAATGAAATAAGATAACACTCTTTTTGGCTACAGTGGCAAAATAACACTCAGAATTCAGGAAGTTGGTTGGTTGGGCTGAGAACTTTTCAGCATTCCCACGTATGTTATAGAAAAACCCCCAAACCCCAAATCTTGGTTCCATCATGATGGTTTGACAAGCTTGCTTTTGAAAACCTGACTACAATAAAAACGTGATTCCTCAGATATTTTTCTCTGAGAGTAGATATTAATTTAAAAGTGTTTCTCCTCTTCATGTGAGCAAACTAATGTTTTGATTGTCAGTTTTTTTTGCAATGGCAAGCTTGACAGATCATTAGTTCAACAGACATGGATCATTTAACTGACTCTAATTGCCGCGGTGTCAGAATTAGTCATCTGCTCCCTGTGCCATGCGAGCTGACATAGAACCAGCTTTGTACCAGTGACGATGGACGAACTTTAATGAAGGCGTCTGACTACTTTTCGGCGAGTTGCCTTCATTACGCTGTTAAATTGACCATGTGAAAATCTTTCAAAGATTAAAGAAAAGCACATATGGCATCTTCACCTTTACCTCTGACTAGTAACTGTGTAACTAAGGGACCATATTTCTGTCTCGGTGCCTAAGGAAAAAAGGTTTAGCTTAAATTATCTTTCAAAATGACTGAGAAAGTGCATCAGAAGATCTTAGAAAGAAAAATGAAGAAATGGACAGAAAACATCAAAGGATTCCAAGCTGAAATGCGCAAACACTTTCCCCTTATCCTCGACTGGTTAGCATCAGGGCTATGAACTCACTGATTTCTAAATAAAATTGTTCACACTGGTCTGATCAAATCCATGGTGAAGGTACCTTAAGTCTAGGGTTACCATATGGCTCCAGCAAAAGGACAGAAGTAAAACCCGGATGTCTCAATCCCTCCTCCTTTTTCTGGAGCCATATGGTATCCCTACTTAAGACACTTGACTCCAAGGATTTTTCTTGTGGCTCCTCTCTCTCCCAATAGTGGCTGGTCTTGTGGGTTGTGTTTCTTTAAATTTGAGGGCCACTAAAGATATTAATTTTGTATCTAGCACCTGGCCCATACCCTTCCAACTGTAGTTCAAAGTAAGTGTAGTCATTTGCCTGGCCACCAGAGAGCTCACAAGCCAAGCGGTGGGGGGGGGGGGGGGGGGGATCTTTTATTAAAGTGCATTAAGGCTTTGCATTAAGGGAACCTGAACAATAAAAACTTAAGGAGCCCTTTTAATAAAATGGTGGTAAAAAGTGGACTTTGTGTATGGGAAAACTTTTCTGTTTAAGGGGGGCACTGGGGCCATTTTTACTGCTGGGGTTAAGTGGCCACTTTAACTATTTTCCTTATTAATAGCCACAAGCTAATTTTTCTATTAGAGCCTGTGTCCCTATCACCAACCATTATGTAGGCAGCAAGGGCTCACATGCTAAGCACACGCTAATCAGTTAATGCACGACATGGATTACAGGACCTGAGTCAACTGGCTTGCCAGACAAATCTGATCAATTTCTTTGACTGGGTGACCAGAGAATTGGATAGAGGGAGTGCACTAGGGCCCCAAAGGGCCGGGCCGGGTCAGGAACTGGTTGAGTGGAAGGCGACAGAGGGTAGTGGTCAATGGAGCTCGCTCTGAGGAAAGAGACGTTACCAGTGGTGTGCCTCAAGGTTTGGTTCTTGGGCCGGTTCTTTTTAAAAAAAAATAAATGTATCGATTTGTTACAACATATAACTACTTCAAGCAATAAGCAAATTCAAAGAAAGTACATCAAACTAAAAGATAATCTTATCAAGTCCACATTATTATGGGGGCTGATTATCCTGTAGGAGTTGCCAAAACAAAAAACAATCCGCTATAATAATACCCTTAGCGCGCATGTGCAGTAGAGTAGAACTCTTCCTGTGGCGGTTTCCCCTCGACACAGTTTCCAAGCTCTGCCCCCCGTGCCTGACGTGTAGTGGGCCACTATTGTGCTCTATGCCGGAAAGGGGAAGGAGGAAGTGGGGCTCAACAACAACAAGCGAACGCTGCCTGCGGAGCTGAGCAGAAGCAAGGGCCTGCCGTAGGAAGTCGCAAGCTCACCACATTATCCCCCTCCTCCTCTTCATGCTGGTGTCCCGGGCTCCTTCTTCTCTGTCACCCGCCCACGGCGGTTGTGTTCTGCATGAGGCATTTTCCCAATATGAAAAAAATAGCCTGCGCCGAGCCCTGCCAGAGCTGCTTCCGATTACAAGCTAAACTTCTCAAATAAACCTGTTTGGGGAAGGGAAATATTTTGCTTTAATTTGGGTGAAGTGTGTGTGCTGGGGATCAGTGAACGATCTTACATTACTTTAGGTAAAGGGGGGGGTGTTGGGAAGGGGGGGAAGGGAACGATCTTGGTTCGATTTGGGGGGAGGGTTTTAATTGGTTGAGAACAATAAACTATCTTGGTTTTCTTTGGGGGGAGGGATGTGATTGTTTGGGATCAGGGAGCAATCTTGCTTTGCTTTGGGGGGGAGGGGTGTGAATATTTTGCTTAAATTTGGGTGAAGTGTGTGTGCTGGGGGAGCAGTACTCCTGAAGGAACTGACAGGGGGGGAAGGTAAAAGGAAGGGAGAAGGGCTACTGCTGGACAGGGGGAGCAGGGAAGGGGTGCTGCTGGACAGGGGGGAGGTAAAAGGAAGGGAGAAGAGACAGAAAGAAAGAAAGACTGACAGACAGACAGCCAGGGAGACAGACAGACAGAAAGACAGGGGGCCAGGGAAGAGACAGACAGAAAGAAAGACAGAGACACACAGACAGGGGGACAGGGACAGAGAACTGTAATAATGGTAGGTCCCGAGCGCTGGGAGGCATCACCAACGCTTTTGCCTCTTCTTTTGGGCATTCTTCAAAAGGTAAGGAAGGCACTCTCAGGCGTCCTGTCGGCAATCAGACAGCGGCAGCCATCTTGGATCCAGCCTGTTCTTTTTAACATTTTTGTAAGCGATATTGCTGAAGGGAAGATTTGCCTCTTTGCAGATGATACCAAAATTTGAAGTAGAGTAAACACCCCAGATGGTGTGAATATCATGAGGAAACACCTAGTGAAGCTTGAGGAGTGGTCTGAAATTTGGCAGCTAAGAAATGCAAGACCATGTAGAAATCCAAGGGGGTAAAGAACCTTTGTGCATGAAAGAGGAGCGGGACTTGGGTGTGATAGTATGTGATGATCTTAAGGTGGCCAAACAGGTTGAGAAGGCGATAGTGAAAGCTAGAAGGATGCTAGGTTGCATAGGGAGAGGTATGGCCAGTAGGAGAACGGAGGTCTTGATGCCTCTGTATAACACGCTGGTGAGACCTCGTTTAGAATATTGTGTACATTCAAAAAGATATGAAAAGGAAGGAGTTGGTCGAGAGGAAGGCTAATAAAATGGTGCGTGGTCTTCATCATAAGGCGTATGGGAACAGACTTAAAGATCTCAATCTGTATACATTGGAGGAAAGGCGGGAGACATTTAAATACCTACATGGTGTAAATGCGCATGAGTCGAGTCTCTTTCATTTGAAAGGAAGCTCTGGAACGAGAGGGCATAGGATGGCGTTAAGAAGTGCTGCCATGGAGGTAGGGGAGTCGCATTGGCAGGAGGGAGTAGACATCCGTCCTGCCATTTTCACTGCCATGGGGGCTGCTTCCCCTGTCACTGGTGTTAGGGCTCTACGCATGCCTCAATCGCTCACTGAGTGATGTGCAAACTTAATTGCGCATTGATTGCTGCTGTAGAATCTGCCTGTGGCTCTTGAGGACCGGAATTGCCTACGCCTGACTTAGGGTATAAGCAAAGATAGATAGAGAAGACAGAGTAGCAGGAGGTAAGAAAATAAGGGACTAATTTGAAGAAAGTTGCTCATGAGGTCAGACTGGGGTGTGAAAATGATCTCATTTAGGGTAGGAGTGGATAAACCTATCTTGCTAGCGTTTGTGCAGCCAAGTGTGACTAGCAAGTTAGTTACGTCTTCCATTAAAGACCTGGGGGAAGAGCCAAACTTTGACCTGAATCCTGAAGTAGAGACAGTCTTGCGATAGGCAAAACCTCTCAGGGAGTGTGGGGGCTGCGATGTCCTTGGGAGAGGGTGTGCTTAGGGATACTTCCTGGGAGGACCTTAGTGACTCTGGAGGTATGAGAGGAAGATCATGTCCTTCATGTACTCTGGACCGTGTCCTTTGAGGGCCTTGTCTAGTTTCACTGGTTATAGGAAGGCAAATTTGTGCTCTATCCCTATTATAACAGAGATGATTAACGATGTTGTCTTGATATGTCTATGTTGTACGTGATAATTAGAGGGAAACAAGATTCTATGTATGTCATATGGAAACGCGATTTATAAATGTTTAAATAAATAAATAAAACTTGTTTATTTAGAAAATATGTTCTGTCCTAACTCTATAATATATTTTTGCATTTTATTCTGTATCTGAAATACTATATAACTTCCTAGATGTATGAAATCGTAATGCACTGAGAAGTATAAGTGTCATTTCATTGCACGGCTCCATTCATGTAAGAAGATAAAACGAGAGCTGTGGAGTAACTCGTTGATCATTACATCAGACGCAGCGGTATTACTTGCGCACCCCCACTCCCCCAGCGGGCAAGGCAAACGGGATAACCAAGGAAATAGCTGAGATAACTGCTGACATGAAGCAGCTTGTTGGAAGGGATAAGTGACTTGATCGATGACACTGGAGAAGGACTAGCAGTTACGTGCAACGAATGAATGCTCCTGTGGAATGGATTGATTTTACACACTGCTTTTATATTCATTATAGATCAGGAGTGATGAGGATGGATAATGTTTACACTCAAATCTTTTTCTCTTGAAATCATAAGACATCTCGGTGATGGGTACAGTTTGTGCTCTTCAGCTCTCTTTATAAATTTGTGTCATGTAAAAATAGGTTCATTCTTCGCTGTTTTACCCTCGTCTGGCAATTTAGAAAGTGATTCAGATCATTTATCAGCTGTGGGACAGAGGGAGAAGTTGAATTGCTGGTATCTGTAAGCATTTAGGCTGCATGGGTGCAACTGTGCATTCTCAGGGAAGCATTGTGAAACCCTGGCACGTTAACAGAATTTTAGGGGGGAGGGGGGTTCTAAGAATAAGGAATAATAAATAACAAGGCATGTATCCATTTCACTTTATTTAATAAGAATGTGGATACTGTGAAAGCTTGCTTAACAGAGAACACGGGTTACTGTAATCTTTTATAAGTACACAGAAATCACTGGCGTACAAAGTCTAGACACCATAAGAACATAAAACTAGCCAAGGAGCCTGTCGTCACAGTGGCCAATCCAGGTCCCTAGTACCTGGCCAAAACCCAAGGAGTAGCAACATTCCATTATCTCAGAGTAAGCAAAATTCCGGAACCCCAAAAAGTGCAACATTCCATGTGGAATCCCCAAACAGTAGCAACATTCCATACGGAATCCCAAGGAATAGCAAGATTCCGGAATCCCAAAGAGTAACAAGATTCTAGAATCCCAAAGAGTAGCAACATTCCATGCTACCGATCCAGGGCAAGCAGTGGCTTCCCCCATGTCTTTCTCAATAACAGACTATGGACTTTTCCTCAAGGAACTTGTCCAAACCCTTCTTAAAACCAGCTACACTATCCGCTAACCAGCTGCAGTAGCACAGAGCCCACACATAGGGACAGGAGTAGAGAAGGCCAGGCAGGTCCAGAGACATGGGGACACAGGCAGGAGAAAGAAACAGCAAAGATCATACAGACAGAGAGGACAGAAGGATACCAGAACAGGGGCCACTTTTGTTACTGGGATGATTACATGGAATAAGTTAACTGGACAAATGAGGATGCTGAATAATATACAGCACTTCAAGAAGCTTCTAAAAACACCATTATTGGTGGAGGTTTTTTTTTTTTTTTAAATAGATGAAGATTATAGTCTATTGGGGAAAAATTTCTTATTCCATGTTATTGTCTGCTATAATATGTTATTAATTCTTTTGCATTTTATGTATGTATTTTGTAACCCACTTAGGTTTTAGGTGGGATCTAACTCTGTTCCTCTCTCTTCTGTCCTCTATATCTGTCTCATTTTTCTTTATTTATTTAACAAAGGAGGGTAAAAGTGGTGAGAGAAGAAAGATGGAGGGAGACATTGAGAACAAGTTCCTTTCTGGCATCATTTTAATAAAACGGAGGAGGGTGCCCCAACCGAGGTGCCTCATTTCTCAAACCGGCCCCCAAATATCCATTTGCTGGCAATGTCCAAATTGCAATTTTTAAAAGGCAGAATTTGGACATGTTACACTGTAGCAAGGGAATGGTCAGGACAATAGTGAGCCCAAAATTAGAATATCTTTCAAAAAAGAAACATCCGAGGCAAAAAAGAAGGATGATTTTCAGTCACGTCTCGGATACTAAAAGGTGCCATGATTGAGCAGCGGAGCACTGGAGGGGTGAAGGCAAGACCCTTCCCAAATCTCCCAGTGGGAACAGAGAGGGAGACCTGTGGTGCTCAAAGTGACACGTACGTGTTTCGGCTGCAAGACCTGCCTCAGGAGTCCGAAAACAAATAAAAACAAAATCTAAAATTACATTAAAAAACAAAACAAAACCCAAAAGCCCACCACCACATAAAAGATGAGTAAGTCTTACTTTGTCTAAAACCATCCTGAACCATATAACTAGTACATTGAAAATGATAAACGATGGCGTAAAAGATACGAAGACAGTCATAAAACCATAAAAAAGTTCATAAAAGACCAAAGTGTAAAAGTGCAAATAATGTTGTGTTGACCTTGTGCACTTCAGCTGTACCTTTTGGACATTTTCAGTGCAAGAATGTCTTTCTCATGTGTTTTTGAACAGGAAATCCTGACGTTTTGCCTGTTTGAAAATGGCTATGAGATGGACTTTTTTTTTGGGGGGGGGGATGTTATGAGCAGAACGTTATTTCAAAAATGCCCCTTAATGTGTCTTTATGAACCTGCCTCCCTGGAGCTCTGACGCAGGTGCTGGCATAGTAAGGGGGTACAGTCCGCCCCGGTCTTTGTAAGGGAAAAAGGCACCCATCCTTGGCAACCCCCCCTCCCGTCACGCACGTGCGCCACTTCCCTTCCCTCATACGTCTTTTATTTTTCCCTCTTCTTGCACCCCCACTCCTTCCCGACCACCCCGGCGAGAGCAGCATTACGAACTTGCTGCCCGAGTCGGTGTCGCCTCTCTCTGACGCCACTTCCGGGCCCTGCGCCTAGGAAGTGGCGTCAGAGGGATCGCCGACACGATGCAGGCAGCAAGTTCGTAATGCTGCTCTCGCCTGGAAAAGGGAAAGGGGGCACGCGGCCGGGGAGGTTGGGAAGGAGTGGGGGTGCAAGAAGAGGGTGGGGGAGGGGCGCCACTTACCCTTGCTACACCACTGGATAATGCATTCCACAAGATGCCCAGATGTGCTACTCCTGTCCTAATTCCATCCCTTCTCCAGCTCTGGAAACATCTGTGCACACCTGGCTTATCTTACAAGCAGCTATTTGTCATGTACAAAGCGCGCTTTTGAACCTCGAGCGGCCTGTACTGGAGAAATTGCACGGACTGACTTGGCACAGTTTGCACTTGAGATGTCTTCTGGGTCGGTGAAACTTTCTGACCAGCTCTCGTGGCACTGCTGTAGTTCTCAGCTCCCAAATGAACTGTGATGAGAGGGATGAAGTGACCTAGAGGTGACTTCAAAAGGGATGCATGCGACTTTTCTCGCTCGTCCAATTTTCGCAAGTGATCTGACAGCCAACGGGGAAGGGGGAAGGGAGAAAGGCGTCTTGGGGAGCGAGAGAAAACTTGTTATATAGCACAGATGATTGAATTCCTTATTTTTCTCGGCCTACGAGCTGTCTAAGTTCCACGAGAAGAGGATTCTCAGTCTGAGGGAGCATCTTTCAGCTTGAATGTGAAATAAATCAGAAAGCAATTAAAACCCCAAGAAACATATTCGCTTGGAGCTCTATCAAACATAGATTTTAATTACTGTGTCAATCCAGATTAAGTTTTAGAAGTTGGTTTATTTTTTTCCAATAGAAACCAGGGCTTGATCAGACTCATCGAAGGTTCGATTTTACGTAGAATTTCAATGTTCTGACCACACAAAAGGAAAACCTTCAAGTAAAACATATTCCCCCCCCCCCCCCGATTCTGTGTAGGTTGCCCAAAGTTGGGTGCGGATCCCAGCTCTGCACATAAGCTACTTAATCAATTGGGAGCTAACAGGGCTGAGTCCAACATTTGACCAGGTGAGGCTCTGGTGCAGAGCGCAGAAATTCCTAGACGTCGAGCTTCACCTATTTATTTATTTCATTCATTTTGTAACATGACACAGACTGAGGATCTAGAACCAATACAGTGGCATAGCGAGGGTGAGAGGCACGCCTGTTGCGCACACCCCCTTCCATTCCCCCGTACCTCTACTTGAAGTTGTTGTTCACGGCGGTCAACCACGTGCACCTCGCGAGCCTATCGACTCTCCCTCTGATGTCACTTTGTATGAATGGCGCCTGGAAGTGACATCAGCGGGAGAGCCGACGGGGTCGTTAAGAGCACAATGTTGACCGCCGCAAACAACAACTTCAATTAGAGGTTTTGGGGGGGGGGGGAAGGGAAGGGGGGCTCACGTGTGGAGGGGAGGAATGGGAAGAGGCAGGGGGCGGAGAGGAGGAGGGGGTGCCAGTGCCCCCACCAACATGGCGCTCGGCGGGGGAATTAGGTCAAGTTTAATAATCAGTTTTCCTTTAACTGGAAAAATCCGAGTGGTGTACCCCAGGATTCCCCATTCTCACCCACATTATTTAATGTATATCTCTCCTCCTTGGGCTACAGTTTTATCTCATATCTCTCATAAAATTGAGTCTGTGTTGCAATTGATGAACTCTTGGATGAAGGATTTCAAACTGAAGCTTAATCTTGGTAAGACACAGTTTTATGTTGTGTCACCACAAAAGATTATTCATGATCCATCGATTAGTATAAATTGTACCTTGTATATAATTCAACCATCAATTAAAATATTGGGAGTCATTTTGGACCAGCATCCGACTATGACAAAGCAAATAGATGCTGTGGTACGTAAGGGTTATTACACACGATGGAAACTGCGAGCCATTAAACCTTGTTTTTAGTTTTCTGCTTTTAAACTTCTGGTACAATCTTTATTATTGTAATATTGTGTGTTTAACATTTCCCAAGAAAGACATGGTTCGACTCATACTGATTCAGAATACAGCGGTTAGAATGATCTACGGTCTTAAAAAATATGATCGTGTGACTCCATTTTATTGTGAATTGCATTGGCTGTCAATGGAGGCGGAAAATTTCATGGCGACACCAGAAAGTATTTCTTCACAGAGAGAGTGGTTGATCATTGGAACAAGCTTCCAGTGCAGGTGATGGAGGCAGACAGCGTGCCAGACTTTAAGAATAAATGGGATACCCATGTGGGATCCCTACGAGGGTCAAGATAAGGAAATTGGGTCATTAGGGCATAGACAGGGGGTGGGTAAGCAGAGTGGGCAGACTTGATGGGCTGTAGCCCTTTTCTGCCCTCATCTTCTATGTTTCTATGATGGGTCATTTGGCCTTTATCTGCCATCATGTTTCTATGTTTCTATAATCAGAAAGTTCTATGACATCACAATGCAGGTGTAAAGAGCCTTAGCCTATAGGAAGAGGAGATGCAAATGTTAAGAGCCTTAGCCAAAAGGGAGAGGAGGAGAGAGTGGCTGCTGCAGACACCAGAAAGTATTTCTTCACAGAGAGAGTGGTTGATCATTGGAACAAGCTTCCAGTGCAGGTGATCGAGGCAGACAGCGTGCCAGACTTTAAGAATAAATGGGATACCCATGTGGGATCCCTAAGAGGGTCATTAGGGCATAGACAGGGGGTGGGTAAGCAGAGTGGGCAGACTTGATGGGCTGTAGCCCTTTTCTGCCGTCATCTTCTATGTTTCTATGTGTTTTGTTTAAGTTGGGTTGTTTTTACTAAGGTCATGTATGGTACCGCTCCACTTTAATAGATTCTCTCTAGCATCGTATAAAAACAGTCGAAAGTCTCATGCCCTCTTCACCTTCCCGTCAGTACAGGGCTGTAAAAGTATGAAATTTCTGGACCAATCAGCTTCACACGACAGAGGATTTCAATTGTTATTGCTTGGAGCTTGCTCGTAGAAATATTTCAGAACTCAACTGAAAACTTGGTCAAATAATTTCTTTTTGTCATTCTTAAATTGTTTTTAGTTTATAATCTTTTGTAAACCACGTAGAACTCATGGTTACGCAGTTGAGAGGTATGTTTTTATTGCTTTCCTAAAGTTCAGGAGTCCTTCAGGGCATCTGATCAGTGGCTCGGTATGACGTGGGAGTAGGAACAGTGTTTGAAGGGTACGACCAGGGGGTGCACCTAGTACAAAGCTTTCTCCCCTTCCTCTCTCAGTCCCCTAGTCCGACATTTCTCTCCCTCCCGCCTCCTGCCCCTGCCAGCACCAAAGCATGGACAGCCCTAGGTCTTCCTACTGCTACGTCCCTCCTCCCACTTTTACAATTTCCTGGACAGATAGGGAGAAATACTTGAGTGCCTGAATGTAAACCACTTAGGGCTCCTTTTACGAAGCCGCGTTAGCGGTTTTAGCTCACGCTTAGCACATGCTACAATGCTGCACGCACTAAACGCTAACGCCTCCATAGAGCTTGCGTAAGTATTTTTCATTTAGCGTGCGCTGAAAAGGCTAGCACACCTTCGTAAAAGGAGCCCTTAGTCTATAAGTGCTCTATAAATACGACAAAAATAAATAAATACATTTAATACCTCTGAACTGATCTGTGACTCTCCAGAGCTGAGTTCATACAATGGTTCCAAGACCCTCTGTTCGCGTTTCAGACATAAGCCAGCACTTAAACATTTCACAAAGCCGAAACATGCAAATATCAAACCCAAATGTATGCAAATGAAAGGAGGTGTGGCCTTAAGAACATAAGCAGTGCCTCTGCTGGGTCAGACCAGGGGTCCATCGTGCCCAGCAGTCTGTTCACGCGGTGGCCCATCATGTCCAGGACTTGTATAGTAATCCTCTATCTATACCCTTCTATCCCTTTTTCCTTCAGGAAATCATCTAAACTAAACTAAACTAAACTAAACCTTGGGTTTATATACCGCACCATCTCCACGAATGCGGAGCTCGGCACGGTTTACAGGAAGAAAGATGAGAGAGGAACTACAGTGGAGAGATTAAAGAGTTAGGTGTAAAGGGGGAAGGTGAGAGGCCTAAGAGGGGGGAAGTGTTACAGTTTTGAGAATAGCCAGGTTTTTAGGTGTTTGCGGAAGAGTTGGAGGGAGCTTGAGGTTCGGAGAGGGGAGGTGAGGTTATTCCAGATCTCAGTGATTCTAAAGGGGAGGGATGACCCAAGTTTGCCTACATGGGAAATACCTTTTATGGAAGGGAAGGATAGTTTAAAAATTTGGGAGGATCTGGAGGAAGTAGGGGTTGGGGAGTTCCAGGATAGAGGGATAACGGCAGGAAGGATGCCATGTAGGATCTTGTAGGCCAGACACGCACATTTAATCCCTTCTTGAATCCCAATACCGTACTCTGTCCTATCACACTCTCTGGAAGCACATTCCAGGTGTCCACCACCCTTTGGGTGAAGAAGAACTTCCTAGCATTGGTTCTGAATCTGTCCCCTCTTAATTTTTCCGAATGCCCTCTCATTCTTGTATTTATCAAAAGTTTGAAGAATCTGTCCCTCTCCACTTTCTTTATGCCCTTCATGATCTTGTAAGTCTCTATCATGTCCCCTCTAAGTCTCCGCTTTTCCAGGGAAAAGAGCCCCAGTCTCTCCAATCTTTCAGCGTATGAAAGGTTTTCCATACCTTTTATCAATCACGTCGCTCTTTTCTGGACCCTCTCGCCATATCCTTCTTAAGGTATGGTGACCAATATTGGACGCAGTACTCCAGATGCGGGCGCACCATCACCCAATACAACGGCTGGATAACTTCTTTCGTTCTGGTTGTAATACCTTTCTTGATTATACCTAGCATTCTATTCGCTCTCTTAGCGGCCGCTGCGCACTATGCCGACTGTTTCATTGTCTTGTCCACTATTACCCCCAAGTCCTTTTCTAGGGTACTTTCACCCATTACCAGCCCTCCCATCGTATAGCTGTACTTCGGGTTTCTGTTTCCTAAATGCAAGACTTTACATTTCTCTACATTAAACTTCATCTGCCATCTCGTCGCCCACTCCCCTTGGCATGTTTTGGGCAGGGCAAGGACGTGATACATTTATTCTCCATTTCAGAAGAGAAGTAGATACCTGTGTACTAAAAGATCAACGTTGGAAGTGACAGCTGCTCCAAACACATTTAGGATTTGAACTGCTTTGTATGTGTCATGCCCCCCTGATGCAGACAGAGTACGCTGAAACACGGCCACGTCGGGTTATCACAAATTTTGATTGGACAATAGAATAAATGTTTGAACCAAGTGTTTCCTGGGTTGTTTGACATTTCTTCCCCTTGATTTTCTTCACGAGACCATTCTGTCAACATTATTAACACAGAACATTTCATAAAACTCAGATTTGCTAAACTTTAGTGTTATTCTCGCAACCTACTCATATTGTAGAGAATTTACTAACAAAGACAAGATTAAATACAGAAAAGGGTTGAGGGAAAACATTCAGATCAGCTGTGGAAAATTCTAACAAGCCGGGCTACTAATATTATGCCAGTGTTTCCGAGAAGCGTGAAGAAATCTTTTTGCAGGTTGAAAGCTCCACTTTGCTGACGTTTTGTGGCTTGATATATTCTGCTAACTGCGAAAATTCATTTGTAATGGCCCATCTCCTTCCATTTCCACTGGTTCTTGATAGCTCTGTGTGGTGGGGTGAAGAGTGACATGAAATGGAAAAGTGACATTCCTCCATCTTCATAACAAGTTAGTGTCTCACCAGTGCTAGAGACAAACTTATTGCACTCCCCTGATCCCTGAAGAAATTTAGATGGAGGAGGAATTGAAGAAATGTGCCATAAAATGGTTACAAAATTTGGATGCGTGAAAGCTTTGCAGCAGAGAGACAGCCTCCTGGAATCACCCTTTTGCCTTTTGACTTCAAATCAACCATCTTAATTTCCCAAGGGATGGGCTGTAATTCCCTCTTTTCATTTCAGCAGAATGGAGACGGATGGTGTCCCAGGTGTCTATTTTGCACCACAGATGCTCACACGAAATCAGCTGGAACTGATTGAGTTAGTGTGGGAAGAGAGAAGGCTCCCAAGACAACCTGTTGCATCCAACAGTGCCACAGTATAAAAAGAGCTGGGGTGTAGCCTCTACAGATCGGCCTTTAGTGGGTGCTAGCTAGAAGATAATAACTGCCCTCTCCTCACTCTTAAAACCATTGCCACTGATGACAATAAACATCCCTTCTGAAATTCAGTCATTGGACAGTTACTGTGTAGTCATTTCCTGGCAAAAAAAAACGAAGACAAAATCCAACAGTTTTGCAGTGAAAATCAAGTAGCAAAACCAGAAACTGGAGAGATGATGTTCTGAAATCAGGAGTTTTATTAAGAGACAACAAATGTTGTTTTCCAAATAATGGTTCCCACGGGAGCCACACTTTGCATATTTTTAAGAATGACATGCTTTTTGGTTTCTATTTCCATTTGGTTCTACTCACACCCAGTATGATTTGCAGCTGGGACCCATGAGGCAAGAGTGTTTCTTCTTTTTTTTTTTTTTTTTTAATCTTTATTGATTTTCCAAACTTTCAATGTGCAAACAAACAATTTCACAATACATAATAATACAAGAAAAGCACATTAAACTTATAGACATTAATGAACAAATATTTCCCCCCCCCCCAGATAATCAGAAAGAAGATAACTCATGCATATTCATTGGGGAAATCCTGAAAACCAGACTGGATTGCGGCCCTCGAGAAGGGACTTTGAGATCCCTGATTTAAAGTAAGACAAATATTGTGGATTTTTAACCTACGAGGAGTTTTCAAATGTACTAAGTAGTAGATATTTCCTTGGGAATAAGAATGAAAGGAAGATCATGATGATTTTGTTTGCCTGATCTCAGTGGCGTGGCGAGGGTAAGTGGTGCCTCTCCCACACCTCCGCTCCTTCCCGACCCCCTTGCAGTGTGTGTGCCCCCCTTCCCCTTTTAAATTTCCAGCTGAGAGCAATAGCACAAACTTGCTGCCCGTGTCTTGTCGGCTATCCTTCTGACATCACTTCCTAGGCGTGGAGCCCAGAAGTGACATCAGAGAGAGGAGATACCGATGTGGGCAGCAAGTTCGTAATGCTGGTTATGCAGGAAAAATTAACGAGATACAAGGGAAGGAATGCCTGTGTGCGGGGGGGGGGGGGGGGGTCAGGAAGGAGGGGGGGAAGAGAGGAGACCAGGTGCCTGCGCCCTTTTTGAAGTCTGCACCTGGGGTGGACCACCTCCACCTCCCCCCCCTTTCTACGCCAGGGCCTGATCTGTGAGCAGAATTGTCTCACTTGTCCATTCTACTTGACTTGAATGTAGCACTCACTATAAGCCACTAGAGGCCACCCTCATGTCACTTCTGGGCTTCGCTCTCCAGCCACCTCTGGGCCCTTTGACTCCTGCAGACAAAGACTGAGCAGAGTTGATCTGAAAATTATGCCTGTGAGAGAATTTCCTTTCACTTTGTGGAAATGTAACTGCAGAAAACATTTTGTTTCCCCCCTTTGAGGAGAATTCATAAATGATAAATATAACCCCAAAGAAGAGAAAACATGAAACCCAGCATAGTTCTATGTGATTGATTTACAATAGTTTGCCTCAGGCTGTGTTATGGGACGGTGGCATTAAGAGCCATCCAGATGCGGGAATTCACCATGAGGTGGTAGCCTGTAGCAAGATGCTTTCCAGTGGTTAATGACATTACAGTGTGATCCAACTGTGCTGAGGAAAGAAATCATTAGCCCTCGTTCTCTTCTGACCCCCTCCCATTGCCACTCTAAAGGGCTGATCAGACCACAGTGGACCTACTATCTTAAAGACAGAGCAGCTTGGGGGGAGGGGGGTCGCTGGAAGAGAGAAGGTGCCGACAATCACAGGCATGGCACATTTTCAGCGAACACACCCTCTCTCTGCAAGCCGATATTTTCCTACACTCTGTCCCTGCACCCCACAATATTTTAGTAAGATAATTTATATGTAATAACTATTACTATTTATTTGAATTTAAGAACATAAGGATTGCCATACTGGGACAGACCAGTATCCGGTTTCCAACTGTGGCCAACCCAGGTCCCATGTACCCAGCTAGATCCCAAGTAGTAAAACAGATTTCACCTCTTAACTTCATCCTGTGCCCTCTCATTCCAGAGCTTCCTTTCAAATGAAAGAGACTCGACTTATGCGCATTTACATTACATAGGTATTTAAACGTGTCTATCATATCTCCCCTCTCCTGCCTTTCCTCCAAAGTATACAGATTGAGATCTTTAAGTCTGTCCCCATACGCCTTATGATGAAGACCATTCACCATTTTAGTAGCCTTCCTCTGGACCCACTCCATCCTTTTTATATCTTTTTGAAGGTGCTCCAGAATTGTACACAATATTCTAAATGAGGTCTCCCCAGAGTCTTATACAGGGGCATCAATACCTCCTTTTTCCTACTGGCCATACCTATCCCTATGCACCCTTCTAGCTTTCGCTGTCACCTTTTCAACCTGTTTGGCCACCTTAAGATCACCACATACAATCACACCTAAGTCCTGCTCTTCTGTCGTGCACATAAGTTCTTCACCCCCGAAACTGTTCTGGTCCCTCGGGTTTTTGCAGCCCAAATGCATGACCTTGCATTTCTTAGCATTAAATTTTTGCTCCCAAATTTCAGACTATTCTTCAAGGTTCACCAGGTCTTCATGTTATTCACACCATCTGGCGTGTCTACTCAATTGCAGATTTTGGTATCATCTGCATAGAGGCAAATCTTACCTTCAGTAATATCGCTTATAAATATTTGATTTATTTGTTTGTTTTTTTCCTGCGTCAATATATCACATCATAGGCATCATTAAATAGAAAAGTTTTGAGATAGAATTTAAATTTAGTTAATGAAAATTCATGACAGAGGGATGATGGAAGAGCATTCCAGTGAGTGGGAGCTGTTTCTGAGAAAACGGTCTTTCACCTAATATCATACGTTATGTGCCTTGAAGATGGAATAGTTAAAAGATTTTGTTGGCTGGAACGGAGTGTCCTCGTTGGGATGAGGAATCGGTCTATGAATCCTGGGTGTTATTTTGCCTAACTTTAAATGCAAGCAGTAAGATTTTGAAAGTCACTCTGTGTTTTATTGGTAGCCAGTGTGCCTTATATAATAAAGGTGTGATGTGATGACATGTTTTGGTCTTGGAGAGGAGTTTAACTGCCATGCAATTCTTTCAAATCCCCAGAGATCTGCCCGGGGTTCCTTTAAATTCCTTCTTATAGGGCATTGGTCACAGCTGGTGATATTTCTTGCTATCTCCTAGCCAATATGTACTTATCAGACACAGGGACTTTCAGAGTTTAGGAGGCATCAGAAGACAGACTTGCATCAAGAGTTTGGGGGGGGGGGGAGAAATCACAATAATAACATTTCTATCTATATATATAAAATCGGATGTTTCTGTGTGTGTGTGTATGTATGTTCCAGCATAACTCTGAAATGCATGGACAGATTTCAACCACACTTGGTATACATATCACTTATTATCTGGGGAAAAATACTCTGGGGGTGGGAAGGGGGTGACATGTAAAAAATGTTGAAAACGACAGATATTAGTGTCTACCTCACACTCCCGATGCCATTTAAGTCGAAGTTCTGCACCATAGAGAGGGACATTTTGGGATAAATAGATATTCGGGCAATGCCGGGTAATCAGCTAGTATGATATAGAGGGAAGTCTAACGATATTCCTAGGCGCTTATGTGAATTCCTGAACTGATCAGGAAAGGCAAAGCATTCTTTTATGTACATGTCCTCCCTCTAAAGTGTAGCTTAAACAGGGGCAGTGGCCTAGCAAGGGTGAGAAGTAGAGGTCTGTGAGAAGTAGAAGTCTGCACGGGAATGGGGATTGCGGGAATCCCGCGGGTCCCGCGGGGGTCCCGCGGAATCCCTCCCTAACCCACGGGATTCCCACAGGGACCCCCCTCTGGCCAACAGGACTCCCACGGGGGATGGAAGGCTTTGGAAGCAGGGTTTGTCCATATAATATAATGGACACATCAGCCTTAGTAAAAGAGAGGGTTTATAAGTTAATTACCTGAACAGAAAACAAAAAAATGGTTCCACCAAAGAGATTCCACAAGGAAAACAGCAAAAGAAACTGTGGAATTGATGATCCTGTCAGAAGTAATTGCTGCTTTTTATGGGGGCGAGTGGGGATGGAGGTAATTCCTTGCGGGGATGGGTGGGGACGGAGAGGATCCTGATGGGGACGGGTGGGGACGGAGAGGATCCTGGCGGGGATGGGTGGGGACGGAGAGGATTCTGGCGGGGATGGGTGGGATTTCTGTCTCCGTGCAACTCTCTAATGAGAAGTGCCTGTGGGGGTCTCCGCCCCTCACTCCTTTCCCATTCCCCCCTGCCGTGCACATGCCCCCTCTCCTTTCCTTCCCCCGTATCTCTAGTTGTTTACCGCTGTGAACAACAAGAACGTCACCTGGAAGAGACATCAGCAGGACAGATGACACGATTGCGAGGAACACGTTGAGGTTGTTGCTGATGGTGGTGAACAACTAAAGCTACCGGGGAAGGGAAGGTACGTGGTGGCGAGGGGAGGAGGGGGAAGAGGTGGGGGAGAGAGGAGGAGGGGTGCTAGCGCCCTCCCCAACATGGTGCCCAGGGCGGACTCCCCCCCTCTTACTACACCACTGAACAGGGTGTAGAGAGCGCTCCTGTCTTCTCACTAACACAGGCAACACTATTTCATGTCATCTGAACTGCATTAGAGGAGCCATTGAAAGGTTCTCAGCCCAACCAAGAAGAGAATGAGGTGGAGCCACGAAACGTACAAGTGATTCCATATAGTCACCCCTAAGTTCAACACACATTTGGCACATTGTGTCTGAAGTTTCTGTAACCCTTCCAAAAAGTACTCTGATATCTGGTCATTGAAATACTGCTCCACTGTTGTAATCACCTCTGAATCACTCAAAAATTGTCGCCCTTTCAAACTCGTATGGTTTGGGAACAGAAAATAGTCTGATGGAGCAAGATCTGGTGAGTAGGGTGGATGGTCTGTGCTTCAAAACAGCCATGTTTTTGCCAGCCTTGTAAGCATTGTTTTGCAAAGAGTGAACTCCTTTCCACAGCTTCCCTCTCCTTTTCTCTTTCAATGTCTCCTTTAATTGGAACGGCAAATTACAGTAGTATTCTGCATTAACTGTTTGGCCCCTTGGAAGAAAGTCAATTATTACAACACCTTCCTGATCCCAAAACACTATGGCCATGACCTTTCCTGCCGACTTGTGGGTCTTGAATTTCCTTGGCTTTGGAAAACCTGAGTGCCACCATTGCATGGACTGTTGTTTTTTCTCAGAAACATAGTGGTGTAACCATGTTTCATCAACAGTAACTAGTCGTTCCAAAGAGTTGGCACCAGCTTGCTGAAATGCTGCAAAATCAACTTGGAAGTATCCACTCGATGCCGTTGCTCATCAGCATTCAAACATTTGGGAACCCACATGGCTGACAGCTTCTGCATACCCAAGTGCTCATGGATTATGTATCCAACACATTCCCTGGATATCTGCAGTGTCTCAGCAATTGTTTTAGCCGATATTCACTGATCTGCCAAAATCAGGTCATAGACATGGTCAACAATTTCAGGAGTTGACACCATTTGAGACTTCCCAGACCTTGCTTGAAATCTCCATGCTAAAAGTGTGCACACCACTTCCTCACTGCAGAGTATGATGGGCATTTGTCACTCAGGTCCATATTATTTAAACGGTTCCTCAACTTTGGTGCCAGTAGGTGCCCTACCAGCACCTAAGTTAAGTGCAAAATGTCTTTTACAAGAGCTTTTAAAAAATGGCAGCAGATTGCACCTACAGAAGCGCTTTATGAAGCCTATTGCTGTTGTAGTTATGGCTAATGCCAGAAGTAGCATTAGGTGCTACAAAGTACCTCTATAGGAAGGCTACTAAAATGGTGTGTGGTCTTCATCATAAGGCGTATGGGGACCGACTTAAAGACCTCAATCTGTATACTTTGGAGGAAAGGCGGGAGAGGGGAAATTTGATAGACACATTTAAATACCTACGTAATGAAATGCGCATGAGTCAAGTCTCTTTAATTTGAAAGGAAACTTTGCAATGAGAAGGCATTGGATGAAGTTAAGAGGTGATAGGTTCCAGAGTAATTTAAGGAAATACTTTTTCACCGAAAGGGTGGTAGATGTGTGGAACAGTCTCCCATAAGATGCATTCCCAAACTCTGTACTGCTCTTCCTCCCGTGTCCCTTTGTTTTTTCTCCTGCTTATTCTTTTGGACTATAACTGTCCTTTTAAGGACGACCATATCATTTTCCTGTGTCCCCTTCCTTCTATTTCTTCCTTTTTCTTTCAAAATTGTAGTTTTTCCCCTCTTCCCTTGGTTCTGTGTTTGGAATGAATTACCCGAGTTTGTCCGCCAAGCCCTTTCCCTTGTTTAAAAGCAGACTGATAACCCACCTTTTTGATATAGCCTTCAATCCGTAACCCTACTCCTCTGATGTCATAATGCCTCATTCCACCAATAAGAGCCAACCTCATCAATGATGTCACAATGGCTTGATTGTTCTGTACTTCCTCTGCCCTCCAACCCAGCCAGCAGATTAACCCTTCCCCTTAACTGTATCCATGACATCCTGTTTGTCTGTCTTGTCTATTTAGATTGTAAGCTCTTTGGAGCAGGGACTATTTTCTTACTCTTGTGACTCTCTACAGCGCTATAGAAATCATTCATAATAGTAGTAGTAGTAATATGTTTGTTTTTGTGGGTCCTACTAATTGCTCCCCAGTGATGTCTGTTTTAATTAAATTAGTCATTTTTTTAATATATATTTTTAGCTAATGTACACCATCTAGAAGTCTGATTAGGCTGTTTAACAAATTTTTAATAAACATGGAAACTTGTGGGAAGTCAGGGAACAGAAAATGCATTTGGGCTTCTACTTTGCATAATGAAACATTTACACATATTTTTACTTCTCCAACGTACTATTTTCTTGGTGTGATCCGTTATGCACCAGTCATGCAGCTGCTTAAACACTCAGCACTGGAATTATCTGAGTAACGAAACATGGTTGCTGTAGTGTGTGATAATTATTGCTTATCCACGCATGATGCATTAAGGGACCAGCCAAGCTCATGGATGCTGGATGAACGGAAATTGAAATAGTTTGTTGGTTAATTAGCTCCCAAGAAGCCCCAAACATGGTTGTGCAATTAGGTGGCTCCTCAGTCCCTGGTATCTACAGAGATGCTTAAAAACATCTGACCAGTCGCACCTCTAGGCAGAGAGAGGAGGTGGAATACTGAAAAGGCAAAAGAAAGATGAGAAGATAATTGTTGAAACTGAAACCAGGATAAAGAGGTTCTTTGTCAACTAATGACAGGTTACCAAAGCATGTGAAATGAAACTGAGGTCAGCGCCCTGCTTCAAAGCACTTTAAGGGCACGATGGAGCATTTGACTCTTGCAATAACATAATCGACTTCGGATGGAAATGTCAGAAGTCACCTTGCAGTGTTTGATGCTAATCAGACTGGTTCTTAGTGGACCCCTAATTCCACATCCTCGCTGCCATGTAGCAAGCTGTGAGAGAGAATATGAATTAGACTTTCATTTCTTTGGGATGCTGGTTCAGCAGCACCTGTGCAGTCATTGGACATGGTACACGGAATGTGAATGGCTGCGGACCAGTTTTCAGACAATCAAAGCAGGTACTTTTCTCAATCTAACAGGATGATCTGCAGAACCTAATGCTGGTGCAAGAGGCAATTAGCACCAGGCTAGCGCTGGTATTAGGCTGCGTACATTTTCAGAGGGCATAAGAACATAAGAATAGCCTTGCTGGGTCAGACCAATGGTCCATCAAGCCCAGTAGCCCATTCTCACGGTGGCCAATCCAGGTCCCTAGTACCTGGCCAAAACCCAAGGAGTAGCAACATTCCAACATCTCAGCGTAGGTAAGATTCCGAAATCCCAAAGAGTGCAACATTCCATGCAGAATCCCCAAAGAGTAGCAACATTCCATGCGGAATCCCCAAAGAGCAGCAACATTCCATGCGGAATCCCCAAAGAGCAGCAACATTCCATGCGGAATCCCCAAAGAGTAGCAACATTCCATGCGGAATCCCCAAAGAGCAGCAACATTCCATGCGGAATCCCCAAAGAGTAGCAACATTCCATACGGAATCCCCAAAGAGCAGCAACATTCCATGCGGAATCCCCAAAGAGTAGCAACATTCTATGGGGAATCCGCAAAGAGTAGCAACATTCCATGTGGAATCCCCAAAGAGTAGCAACATTCCATGCGGAATCTCCAAAGAGTAGCAACATTCTATGGGGAATCCCCAAAGAGTAGCAACATTCCATGCGGAATCCCCAAAGAGTAGCAACATTCCATGCGGAATCTCCAAAGAGTAGCAACATTCCATGCCATTTCCTGTGAGCGATCTGAACGGGGCAGGAGCGTGGGAAGATCACTCCTGCCCCGAAAACCCGCTAGACCACCAGGTAAGGCTTAAGGGGGGGGGGGGGGGGGCTTTCAGGGCTTACAATAGCCCGAAAAATTAAAATGTTTTTTTTTGTTTTAAAATCGCGAATAACCGAATCCACGGATGCTGAAACCGCGGATTCAGAGGAGGAAGTGTAATTGTTCTTTTCTTTCTAGGGAGTTTTAAGCCCTGCCCTATTGGGTTTCCCTTTTGATGTCTCTCCTTCCAATTGACTATTGTACTTCTTTCTGTCTCGGTTATTCTGATTACCTTTTAATTTTTTTTTTTAAGTTCAAGAATGTTTATTGAGTTTCAATGAATAAGAACAAGAAGTAACATAATACATATACATGGATATATCAATTAACATAGTATAAAAGATTGTGGATTATAATGCAAGAAAAATAAAATCAAGACAAATATGAAAAAGTACTGAATAGTTTTCCTTCTTATGCGCTTATAGGGGAACCATTAGCTCCTGGCTTATGTTATTCTGATTACCTTTTAATTTTAGCTTTGTAATCATGTACACCGCTTAGATATTTGATAAGCGGAATATCAAATTTAATCAACTTGAAGCTTGTAGTTCTTTTCCTTCCCTTGTTGTCATATTGTTACTGCTATTATGGTTATTTTATTTTAGGCATTTATCATTTGTGGGATACAGACCTTAAAAGTCTGCCCAGCACCGTCCTAAACCGATTTGAGTTATACGAGACAGATATTGCAGCTTTGCCCAGTAATCTAGACCAGGGGTCGGCAATTCCGGTCCTCGAGAGCCACAGGCCGGTCAGGTTTTCAGGATATCCAGAATGAATATGTATGAGATGGATTGGCATGCACTGCCTCCTTGAGATGCAAATCTATTTCGTGCATAATCTATCCTCAAAAGCTCTCTCTTTAAAAATGCCTTTGAGATCTATTCCTAGGATTAATCGCTCAGACATTCCCTGTTTCCCGCTCGTTTTTCCCTTTTCCTTTTCTGTTTATTATCCCACCCACTTCCCTTTTGTAGCATGTTTTGTCTGTAATAATCGTGTAACCTGTCTTTATTTTATCCATTTTTTATATTTTAAATTATTTTAAAATTTTGTAGAACCGTAAACCGCTTTGGACTAAATAAACTTGAAACTAGAATTGCCTACCCCTGATCTATACCATCCATAGAGAATTACCCTATGTACAGTATATCCATAGGTGATCCATAGAGTAATTACCTTATGTATATTCAGGGCTCCTTTTACTAAGGTGCTTTAGGGCATTAATGCGCAGAATAGTGCGTGTTAGATCTTAACGCCAGCATTGAGCTGGCATTAGTTCTAGCCGCATAGCATGCGGTTTAGCGCACAGTACTATCCTGTGTGCGCTAAAAACGCTAGCCCTAAAAGGAGCCCTCAGTTCTGCTGCCTGTTATAGCAGCACCAAATATGCAGTTTTCAAATGCCGTGCTACCTTTTTTTTTTTTTTTTTTTCAAAACTGCCATCACCACCGGATAGAAATTGACCTGAATGTTTTTATTCTATTCATTCCTCTTAAGCCATCCCAGATACCTATATAAGTCTAGCTCCATCTCAAATAGACAGACAGGAGAGGGATTATTTGCAGCCTGTTTGGAGAAAGTCAGCAGCACCAGCCTGTGTCCTAAACGGAGTCAAAGCTTGTCCCAGTAGGCGCCAGGTTTCTCCAGCGCTCGCTCTTCTTTCTGATTGTGACGTGTTCTGGGCCCAGGATCTCAGCTCTGCTTTATCTCCCATGGAGGTGAGGAAAAGCACTGAGTGCGGTGGTTGTAAAGTCTAGCCTTGCAGCTCAGACCTCATCTCCTCCCTAAATGCACTGCAAAAGGGTTTCTGCCTTGTTTTATTTTGTTGCATCGATGCATACAACTTCTCTCTACTGTCTGAGTTTTCTGTGAAAGGAAATTACTTGTCAGACAACCCTTGCATGAATGACTATAATTTTCTTGTCAGCGTTTAGTTCCTGCCTGCTTAAGTAGGCCGGTCCTCGCTGCTACAGCGACTCTGAATTCACGAATCCCACTGCATTGGACATTTGTCAGCAGTTTAGGAACATTGAGACTTCTCTTGGAGAACACCAGAGCTGAGAATTTGCCGGATTCTTCTTTGGCCTTGCTAGTGTAATCTTCATGTAAGGGGATCGCCATTTTCACCTATTCAAAAGCTGGGATATACCAGAAATGGGTGACTGGCAACTGGACTCCAAAGAGAACAGTGTGCAGGGAGGCCTATTTTCTAGTCATAGGACCAGAGGACGTGGAAGTGTTGGTGGAAGTTCAGTGTGTATCTGTTGCTGCTTCAACTTATCTGGGAGGATAGTGAAGATCAGGGATTAGAGAAGGGGGTGCCTGGACACTAATTTAGGGGGGTAGTAGCCCTTGTGTGCCTGTTTCATCAGCCAATTCTGCTGGGAGGGCAGCCAGGACTCAAGAAACAGTGCTCGGACCTTGTGTGGCTATCACTGTTCAAGGCACATCTAACCAGATGGGTTTAGAGTGCTGCGGCCCCTGCTGGAGTAAGGACGTTTGTTGGGACCGCGGGGCGGGAAGAGAAGAGGAGCGGCGGCAAGGAACTAAGGGAGCCGAAGGTAGGGTCGGATGGGAGGCTGAACAGGGGTTCGGGTGTGCCGGGGAGAGGAACGAAGACGACGCCGACGACCGGATAGAGAGAGAGAGAGAGAGAGATTTGACTTTTTTATTTTTTTTAATTGAAAGACGCGGCGGTGGCTCCTCTCATGATCCACCGCCGCGTCTTTCAAAGAACCGTAAGCCGCGCATGCACACTTCCTATGTGTCTTTACAGCTCACGGAAAACCGGCGCACACATAGGAAGTGCGCATGTGCGGCTTACCATTTTATTATATTAGATTAAAATAATGGGTTAGACCAACAGACTTACAGAGTAATGGATACACAAGGTAAAAGAAGAGAAGAACGACAGTTCAATAATTTTAGAATAGAGAAGAGAACCATAAAAGGAAAGAAACGTTGGGAAGGGGAAGTAAAAAGTAAGAAAGAACTAAGATTAACTTTGAATTTAGTTTAAAAGTCATAAGCATCTTTAAAAAGAAAACTCGTTAAATTATTTTCCTCTCTTATATATTGTGGTAAAGTATTCCATAGTTGCGGAGCCATTACGGAGAACATTTCATTTCGTCGAGCTCCAATAACTTTCAGGGAAGGAACTACTATGAGCTTCTGATTACAAAACGTTAAGGAAAACAATTGAGAACATGGAGAAAGAGAGAATCAGGGATTGGAATAAAAATTAAAAGGTTGGGGGAAGGGATGAACAATGTGGTGAGGGAGGGAAAAAAAATTTAAATCTGCCCACACTGAAGAAAAAAAAGTAGCTATCGGGAGGAAGTAAGTTGAGAGCCAAAGGCCAAAGAGAAGTCTTATGCCTTTCATTGTGCCCTGAAGGTTACAAACGATTTCTCTGAACGAAGGTAAAAAGGCCAAGAATGCCAGAGAGTAGGAGCCATAAGACAGAATGAAGAATTCCTATGGGAATCCGGAAGAAGTTGTCTAAATGAGGGAATGACTAACAAGTGCTGATGTGAAGAGCATAAGGTTCTTTGAGGCGAATATGGGACCAGAAGACTATATAAAAATGAGAGAAGACCATCCGAGACAATTTGGTGGGAAAAGATATTATATTTAAAGGGGATGCGATATGACACCAGAAGCATGCGCTCTGATCTTACAAGCGGTGAGATGTGATCGAACTTAGAACAGTGATGGAGTAATCTCACTGCAGTATTCTGGACTAATTGTAGACAATGCAATTAGTATTTTGGGAGTCCAATGAGAACAGAATTGCAATAATCAAGTTTGCTCAAAACAAGAGAATGTATTAGAATACGGAGTGAACTTTGTTGAACAAATGAACGAACTGAAATAATTTGGTAGAGGGCAAAGAAAGTTGAGGAAACCATGAAAGCATAGGGTATGATCTTCACCCTGGGAACATCATTGTATAAGGTTACTACTTCATTCTACATTTATTCTGGTGCTAGTCAAGGCAGGGACAAGGGGCACTCTGGCTGTCAGAATGAGTGAAAATACTCAGAGTCTCTGGATGTATTTATCACCCTTCCTCAGCATGATCTAATTGGATCTTTTATTAGACATAGGACAGAACCTACTGTCTGCGCTGACCTAATTGCAGGTAGGAAAAAAAAAATCATTGATAGGATGGGCTGAACGAAATACAGATTCACTTTAATTCAGCTTTTATATTATTTAGTCAAAAGAGTGTTTTAATAGTTTTGCTGTCTAGCAAAACATTTAGCATCTGCAAGACCCTCTCTCAGCAGGGCTGACTCGTAGCTTGTTAGTGTTGGCTCATAGCCCAGTTACATAGAGAATGGCACAAAAAAAGATAGTCTTCTTCACCATTTATTCCATTTTACACTGCTGTGTGGATCTCTAAGAGAAAAAGAGGTCGCCGACGGGAAGGGGGAAACATTTACTGCCCCCTGGTGGGAAGGAGGCTGGTTGTGTGGCTGGATTTAGGACCCACAATTGCAGGCTTCAAAAAGGTGACCTAGTACAATGACTAGATTTAAACTAAGCTGGAAAGGAATCCAAAACAGAGAAAAGATCCCAATTCTGGCTCACAGGAGAAGAAGGAAACCAAGCTCAAAAAATGAAATGAGAAAGAGAGAGGGAAGGGTAGGAGACAAGAGAAAGCTTGCTCAGCTGTAGGCTAGATAGTTAGTGAAAGAGATGTACAAGGGAGAAAAGAGAAAAAGTGAAGGGGCAGGTATGTATCTCACAACCGCTCTTAAAATGATTTTTCTCCACATCATGTAATAAAATCAGTATAATATATCTGGAAGAAATGTAACGTGGAGTGCTTTGCTGAGCAGAGCTTTTCATTCCAGGGTCAGAATTAAACTCCAGCTCTCCATTCGGTTCTCTTGGTGGATGTGCTAATGCGCTTGATAAGAAAGCACTTGTGCTCCATATCTCTGTGTTATTTGATCAACTTTACATTACCGATGTACCTTTGAATAAATTGTGGCTCTAGCTAGCGTAAGGGCTGTCCCATTGGATGCTCTGATGTGTTGGGAGGTTTTTCATGCTGAATACATAAAGCTGATGTGTTTGATATAGCATTCCACGATATATCAACAGATAGGAACATTGTATTCCTAAATTCTCCTCTCCATGGTGCCTCTATTAAATTAGAAGTTAGTCTACGTCAAAGCCTTACTACCCTTTTATATGTTAATAAATGCAGTATCCAATCACAGAGAAAGCAATCGTTATGTTGAGTGGCCAAATTCGTCCTTTACAAGAACTGGCATAGTTCCATCACATTACATTTCTAGACCGCAATATCTTCATCAAGAGATTGAATACCACAGTGAAATACCAAAGAAGTATCATCTTCTTTACTTTCTCTTAGTTTCTTATCTTTTGGGGTCCCAGATGCATTCTTCGATATTGTCATGTATTCATTGTTCTTGGGTGCAAACTAGCGTAAAGTATAATGTCACTGTCACACTTTCATTGGCTCACAAAATTTTATCTTACAAATGTCTTGCTCTGTCCTCTTCTATCCATTAGTTCTTAAGTGGAGGTACATGATCTTGAGATCTTGATGGTAGTTGTATAGAAGAATAATGTCAAAGCCATTCATGCAGCTAAATAATGATTTACATAATGTCAGTCTTGGGAAACTTCTCCTGTAGGTTTTATTGCTCATTCTCAGCATGGAATAAAAGGTTCATATCCTACAGAGATGGAAGTTTTCTCTGGAACCTGTATGGGCATGAGAATTCTGAATAACCACCAATGGAATGTTCTGTCTTCCAGCTTTATGGATTTGTCACCTATCTAGAGTCCTCCTTTGAGCACCTAAATCTCCCTAAAGGAACACTGCTATTGAATGGGACGTCCCTAGACCTCCTGCTCTTTGTGCTTTGGAGGTCTGAAGAATACGCCTGAAGAATTTACCATTGGCAAGTACACATCGAAAGGGATGTTGGATTTAGCTCAAAACAAGGGATGTTGGATTTAGGCAAAACAAGAAGACCCAATATTTCACAGAAAAAGGTGCAATCCAGAAAGAAACAATGTTCTTGACTTTCCTTTATTTCTTCAAAATATCTTCAGTCTGTGCATTAACATTCAGCTCTTGTCTTGTTCTTCACATCGGATCTTCAAGATTGGGAAATCAACTCCACAATACCAACATATTATTAACGACTGGACCCTTGAGAAAGGCTTGTTAGCCGAAACACGGCCCGTGTTAGTTTCTAATAAGTTTGATGTGGACATATTCCTATCATTGTTTGAAGATATTTTGAAGAAATAAAAGAAAGTCATGAACATTGTGTTTTCCAACAGTTTGTTTCTTTCTGGATTTTTCAGTTGTAGTTCAAAATGCATTACCTTTGGGTAAAGTAGGTATTTTTCTGTGCCCAAAGGACTTACAATCAAAGTTTGTACCTGAGGTAATTGTAACAGAGAATGATTAAGAAGGGGATCACAAACAAATTGGAGAAGGTTATCATGCCGCTGTACTAGGCCATAGTAAGCCCCCACCTGGAATACTGCGTCCAACACTGGTCGCCGTACATGAAAAAGGACATAGTACTACTCAAAAAGGTCCAGAGAAGAGTGACAAAAATGGTTAAGGAATTGGGGGAGTTGCCATACAGCGAGCGATTAGAGAAACTGGGCCTCTTCTCCCTTGAAAAGAGGAGATTGAGAAGGGACATGATCAAAACATTCAAGATATTGAAGGGAATTGACTTAGTAGATAAAGACAGGTTGTTCACCCTCTCCAAGCTAGAGAGAACGAGAGGGCACTCTCTAAAGTTAAAAGGGGATAGATTTCATACAAACGTAAGGAAGTTCTTCTTCACCCAGAGAGTGGTGGAAAATTGGAACACTCTTCCGGAGACAGTCATAGGGGAAAACACCCTCCAGGGATTCAAGACAAAGTAGATAAAGACAGGTTGTTCACCCTCTCCAAGGAAGAGAGAACAAGAGGGCACTCTCTAAAGTTAAAAGGGGATAGATTCCGTACAAACGTAAGGAAGTTCTTCTTCACCCAGAGAATGGTGGAAAACTGGTACGCTCTTCTGGAAGCTGTCATAGGGGAAAACACCCTCCAGGGATTCAAGACAAAGTTAGACAAGTTCCTGCTAGATCAGAACGTACGCAGGTAAGGCTAGACTCAGTTAGGGTTCAGGTCCTTTACCTAAGGGCCGCCATGGGAGTGAACTTCTGGGCACAATGGACCACTGGTCTGACCCAGCAGCGGCAATTCTTTTGTTCTTATGAGTTTCACAAAATCACAAGGAGCAGCAGTGGGATTTGAACCCTAGCTTCCCTGTTTCTTGGTCCATTGATCTCTAACCATTAGACTCCTCCTGCACAGCTTTTCATTCTTGGGCTTTTTAAAACTCTGTTACATTAATTATATATTTTTAATGGAGTTATCGTTGTTAAAGATCACATAACCAGCAAGGAATCCTGTAACTTGGATATAACTAAACAACATGGTATTGGTACAATAGGAATTTCATTGCTTTGGGTGTTATATTTAAAGTGGACAGGATAATTAATCACCCACAAAGCAATTACTGATCAAATATGAAAAAATATTAACACCTGTGTTCTGTATGTGGTACTTCTTTAGAAAAAGCAACAGGAACAAACTACTCTCCACAGGAGAATTTAAAAAGGAAGCAACGAGCATTCATAACATTTTAATTCTCTTATTTAAAAACCCGACACGGGCTGTATTTCAGCCAAAAGGCCTGCCTCAGGGGTCCAACAGTGTCTGGAATGTAATAATATAACACAGCCAAAAAACAACAGTTGATCCTTCGTTCTTCTGTTGCGCAAGATTTTGGTACAAGATTGCTTACTTTATCAACACATCACTTTTGTGTATTGATACATTTTTAATACTGTATTGTACTATTAAATTCCAGCCACCGTTGGACCCCTGATGGAGGCCTTTTGGCTGAAACATAGCCCATGTCGGGTTTTTTTAACAAGAGAATTACAAGTCTTACGAATGCACTTTGGTTTTGCCTCTGTTGTTTGCTTTGTGTAACTCCAGTGCCTCAAATGTTGAGTGATTTCCTTTAGTACATTTCTATCTTTAATTTCAAACATCCGCTGATTAGACAGACTGTCTGTATTTTACCTTAACAAGTACAAGAAATAATGGTTTAGATCAGGTGTCCTCGAATCCAGTCCTTGAGGTCCACAACCCAGCCTGATTTTCAGGAATTCCACAATGATTGCATACAAATAGAGAGTGTGGCGCAGTGGTTACAGCTCCAGCCTCAGCACCCTGAGGTTGTGGGTTCAAACCCACGCTGCTCCTTGTGACCCTGGGCAAGTCACTTAATCCCCCCCCCATTACCCCAGGTACATTAGATAGATTGTGAGCCTGCCAGGACAGACAGGGAAAACCGTTCTGAGCTCCCCTGGGAGAACAGTATAGAAAATTGAATAAATAGTGGAAATCCTAAAAAACAGATTAGGTTAGCAATCTTGAGGACAGGATTTGAGGACCCTTGGACTAGATAGTTTCAGTGCAATCCCCCATCCATCCCCTCCCAACATGCATTTCTTTGCAAAAGATTACAACTTTATCTCCTTCCTATTCTCTACCTTCCCAAATATATTTATTTATTGGGATTAATTAACCAACCTTTAGAAACAGAAACATGACAGTAGATAAAGGCCAAATGGTCCATCTAGTCTGCCAATCTGCAGCATCCACTATCTTCTCTCCTTAAGAGATCCCACGATTTCTTGAATTCAGACACAGTCTTTGTCTCCACCACCTCTACCACCCTTTCTGTAAGAAGTATTTCCTTAGATGACTCCTGAGCCTCTTAACTTCATCCTATGCCCTCTCATTCTGGAGCTTCCTTTCAACTGAAAGAGACTCACTTCATGCGCATTTATGCCTTCTATGTTTTAAACATCTCTATCATAATAACTCCCCTCTCCCGCCTTTCCTCCAAAGTATACATATTAAGTCTGTCCCCATATGCCTAATGACAAAGACCACCAACCATTTTAGTAGCTTTCCTCTGGACCAACTTCATCTTGTTGATTCTCCAGAATTGTACATAATATTCTAAATGAGGTCTCACCAGAGTCTTATACAGAGGCATCAAGACCTCCTTTTTCCTACTGGCCATACCTCTCCCTAGGCACCCTAGCATCCTTCTAGCTTTCACCATCTCCTTTTCAACTTGTTTGGCCACCTTAAGATCATCATATACTATCACACCCAAGCCCGCTCCTCTTTCATTCACAAAAGTTCTTCACCCCCTAAACTGTACCGTTCCTTCGGGTTTTTTGCAGCCCAAATGCATGACGTTGCATTTCTTAGCCTTAAATTTTAGCTGCCAAATTTCAGACCATTCTTCAAGCTTTGCCAGGTCTTTCTTCATGTTATTCATGCCATCAGGGTGTCTACTCTATTGCAGATTTTGGAGTCATCCACAAAGAGGCAAATCTTACCTGACAGCCCTTCTGCAATATCGCTTACAAAAATATATATAAACAAAAAAGGACTAAGAACCGAACCTTGAGGCATACCACTGGTAACATCCCTTTCCTCAGAGCGATCTCCGTTGACCCTTACCCTCTGTTGCCTTCCACTCAACTAGTTCCTGACCCAGTCCATCACTTTAGTGCCCACCCCAAGGGCCCTCAAGTTTATTATACACCTGTGTCAAACACTATCAAAGGCTTTGCTAAAATCTAAATACACCACATCTAGCGCACTCCTTCTATCCAATTCTCTGGTCACCCAGTCAAAGAAATTGATCAGATTTGTCTGACAAGACCTATCTCTAGTGAATCCATGTTGCCTCGGGTCTTGTAATCCACTGGATTCCAAAAATGTCACTATTCAATTGCTACTACTAATTATTTCTATAGAGATTCTAGACGTACGTAGCTCTGTACAGAGTCACAAAGAAGACAGTCCCTGCTCGAATGAGCATACAATCTAAACATACAAGACAAACAAATAGGATGCCATAGATACAATTAGGGAGAAATGGTTAATTGCTGGCTAGGTTAGTGGGCAGTGGGGAATGGAGTTATAGACTGAAGGCAATTTATTCCAGGCAAATATTAACAGTCCCTTGCCCAGGGCTGTTCTGACTCCCCATGGTCTGTTACTATCTCAAGCAGTAATCATCACTATTTTTGAACCAAGAGTCAAACAGGAAAAATGACTTCAGTGTGAGAGCTAGGGCCACTGCTGAATAAAATAGATCATGTCCTTAGCTCTGGCTTACAAGGTGGTTGAGGGGAGGGTATCTTTCGGATGATGCATTCAATTCAGTTGCTTAGGCAGCTTTTAAACTTTGGCGCAAGCAGCCACCAACTATTCTCTGTTTTAGTAGCATTTCCACAGAAGTCAGACTTACTGGCCTGTAGTTCCCTAGTTCTTCCTGACTTCTACTTTTGTGGAGAGGGATTACATCCACGCTTCTCCAGTCCTCCGGTACCACTCCCGATTCTAGAGAAACAATGAAAAGGTCAGCCAGTGGAGCCGTCAGAACTTCTTCCCTAAGTTCCTTCAGATGTACCCCATCTCTCCCTATCTCTTTCTTCACCTTTAGTTTAGTCAGCTCGTCATGAACTCAATCCTCTGAAAAACGATCAGGGTCTACCACACCTCTATTCCTATTTGTCTTCTACAGTCCCACTCCCAGCACTTCAGATTCACCCCATGGTAATGGTTACAATACATCGAATAATAATCAAGTTCCCTTAGGTATTTTCCTTAATCACTCAGCAGCTTTGAAAAGTGGGAAATTCTGATGTACCCCAGGGACAACTAGCTCTAGCCATTTCAGCCTTACCAAGGGGCAGATATTTTACCATGAGACAAGCTAAGCCTCTCTGGAGAAACTGAAGCATATCGCAAGCAAAGGGGAAATAGGACAGTTAAGAACTGTTGAAAGCAGCAACCATATTACGATGAGATAAGCCTCTCTGTTCTAAAAACCAACCAACCCCAAAACCTTTATTAGTGCTGACATGCCTCCTGCATCCCTCATTGCTCTTTTCACAGGCTTCATTTTCAAGTTTGTCAGCTCTGCTCTCTCTTAGGGGGGGTCAGTGCTTGACTGCACTTCGCACCCTCTCAGCTTTCATGACACCTCTTGTGCCAGTCCCAATCCCACACCTCACACCAGCTCAAGACAGATCATGGTCCGACAAGTAGTTAAAGAGAACCTTAATAACCTATCACTGTTACAATATTGCCCTGTTTCTTTTCCTAGAGAAAACAAATCACTTTTCTTCAGCATCTCCTTGTATTTCTTCATACATTAACATGTGGCTTCAGATAATCTACCTTGTTTCAGTCTTTTTTTCCTCTTACTCCTCCTTACTCCTCTTACTCCTCCTTACTCAGTCTTTTTATTTCTTTTGAGCTCTCTCTTTTCTCACCCTTTCTCTCGTATTCTCTTTCCTTTCCGTCCCTATATCTCTCATACTCTGGCTTTCTCTCTTTTGCTGTCTGCCATAGTGGGACAGACTGCAGCTCCATCTTACTCCATTCTTTCTCCTCTAATTCCACTATCACTGACACTACCAGATCCACCCAAAAAAATTAAACTATCTTTCCCCTCGCTAAAAGGCATTATCTAGGTGGGAAAATTAGGGAAATCTCTTTTCTTCAAAATCACTGAGCTTTGGAATAACCTTCCTGCCTCTGCTGCGGAATCTGGGCTCCTTCCAATTATTCCGAAAGCATCTGAAAACTTGGCTATTCTCAAAACTGTAAATCTCGCTACCCTCTTTATAATCACTAATTCTTATTATGTTTTTCCTTCCTCTATGGAGAGGATAAACTTAAGGTACAATTCTGGAGAACCCACCTTCTCTTTTCATTCTCACCCTTTGCCTCCATCCTCTTCTTGCATTTGCACCCCTTCCTCTCTCCTTTTTCCCCCCTCTCTCCTTCACTCTGTTCTCTCTCCTCTTTTATACATGATCTCTCTCCATCCCTTTCTCTTTCTTGCTCTCTCTTTTGTTCTGCCTCTCTTCCTCTCACATGCTGCCCTTCCCTTTCTCTTTCTTGCTTTCTTCTCTCCTCTTCCTCACTCTCTCATTCTTTCTCACTTGATCGCTCATGCTCTTTTTCCTCCCTCCCTTTTCCTCTTTCTTTTTTTTGCTCATGCTGACTCTGTTTTTATCTCTAGCTATCACCTTCTCCTGTCATTTTATCTCTGCCTGGGAGACACTGACACAAATTTTCAGGGTTTATGAATTTTTCATTTATATAGCCAGCAAAATACATTGCAGATTGTGAATTTGACATTTCACCAGTTGCTGTGAACAATTCTTAGGCAGGCAGAGCCACAGCAGGCGAGCAAGTTAGTTCACCCAGAAATAGCTTAAGCCACACTAGAGCTCTCCGGCTTCCACTGATCACTGAAACAACCAGGAGATGCTGGAAAGATTACTGGCTTCAGCAAAAAGGCCAAAAATGGGACAGAGATCAACTGGATGCCCAGGAATAAAAGATAAAGGAATTACGACTCTGGGATCAACAGACAGGAGAGGCTTGTGTCCGGTTAAACCCTGATGAGCTAGCCAGTCCCAGATATTCAGAGGCAATTAAGGATATCCCTACTCACAGACTACATTAGGGTGGGCTGGAGTGGATTGTCAGCTAAGCCAGTTAACTACTAACCAGTATGAATCTATAACAGACTCTTCATTGAGGACCACCAGTTTTGCACAGGACCTAAATGCCTTTATGAAACTTTTTTTCCGACATTCTAATTGTTTCATAGGAAAAGAATACGGATACAGTGGAACCTCGGTTTGCGAGTAACCCAGTTTGCGAGTGTTTTGCAAGACGAGCAAAACACTCCCGCAAACCTTAACTCGCAAAACGAGCACTGTCCCGCTAAACGAGCACCACCACCCCCCGTTCAAACCGGCATCGCACCCCCCGCCCGCGAATGCCCCCACCCCCCACTCGAACCGCATCGCACCCCGTGCTGGAAGCGGCATCTGCCCACCTAAACAAGCTCCTTACTCCATCTGCTGCGTGCCGGTGTCAGTTAAGGAAAGATCCCGCCTCTTGCCTGGGCTGGGCCTTGAGCATCTGCGCATGCTCAAGGCCTTCTGGCTCTCGTTCTCTCCGAGATGTAACTAGATCTATACAAGAACGAAGAAGACAATTTCTGTCTATGCGACAAGAGACAAGAACATTGGGTGCTACTTTTTTTATTAGCATATTCATGCGTGTGTGGTGTGAAATATGCAGATTAAAAATATGTCTTTTTTTGTCCCGGAGCAATTGAGAACCTTCCTGGATTTAAAGAAAATGGTTTCAGTGTAACTGATTAATGGAAAAGGGCTGGTTTCACAGTGTTATTACCTATTGTTTAATGAAGATTATTCCTTAAATTCGCTTCTCATTTTTTTCTGCTTTCTCCCCTGTGTCTAAGGCAGTGTTTCTCAACTTGGTCCTAGAGTCCCCCCTTGCCAGTCAGGTTTTCAGGATAGCCACAATGAATTTGCATAAACTTGATTTGCATACACTGCCTCCATTATATGCAAATGTCTTTCATGCATAGTCATTGGTGGATATCTTGAAAACCTGACTGGCAAGGGGGGACTCCAGGACCGAGTTCAGAAACACTGCTATAAGGAAGGAAACCTATTATTTATATTTAATTCTGATCCTAACATTTGTTATTCTTACTGTATTTCTATAGAAGAAGCTCTTCTTGTAAACTTATATTAAAATGATAAATTAAAAATTAAAAAAATATATCAGCCAGTACATGATTAACATCTGGGTTGGTGGACATACCCAGCCGTGCATGCTCTGGCATTGAATATCCAGAATTAGCCTGCAATCTGTCAGGGCATTTGTACAACAGGGATCGGGGAGGGTGAAGGAGAGGAGTCTGTTCTATAAGGGAACACGGGCTTCTACTTTTCTTCATATAATGGATAAGCTTAAAGGTTAACTGCAAACACCTACACCAGGCCTAGAGCAGGTCTAAGTGTTGCCACCTAATTGTCAGAAATATATGCATCACTTACAGTATTCTTTAATTTACATGCGATTTGCACATTTCAAATAGATGTGGCCACTAAACTGATCGCGGCAAGGAAATCTCCCTGCCGTGACCGGTTTAGCAGCCGCAGCAGGGAACCCATCCCACTGCAAAGTCAACCAGCAGGAGGAATAACCAATCCCTCTGCCGTAAACCCCGAAATAATCCCTGGCAGGAGGGATGCCCAGTCCCTCAAGCCAGAACCCCTGAAGCTGCCCCCCCCCCCCCACTCCTGAAAGTCCATAGAAGGAGGAGTGCCCGATTCCTCCTGCGCCACCTTCCTCCCCCAAGACATCCAGTGGCAGTAGAATGCACAATCCCTCCTGCCAGAAAACCACCTGAGACATCTCCCGGCACCCGGACCCCCCCTCCAAGCCCCCCCTCAGACCCTACAAGTACCTTTTTTAGTTGGCCAGCTGGAGGGATGCTTATTCCTTCCGGCTGTAAGGCTTGCCTCTACTGAATGGCGGGCTTTCCCTTTCCCGGTGCATTGTGGGATGCAATGGCAAGGGGCCTAAGGCCCTGATTGACCCAGGCACTCTAAAAAGAGGCCATGTCCAGGTAAATTTGGACATTTGGTAATCCTACACATTGGGTGAATGTGATATGAGCATTAGTTCAGGAGGACGCCAACAGCCCATGTAATTAGTTCTGCTTTGTGACACCATTGGAAAGCTAATGTAAACCACTTAGATTTGACTATTCCCATCATTAGTAGCCATTAATTTTAAAACATGGGGAATTGGACATTTTGCTCCCGCGGTAGAAAGAAACATTAGCGTTCCCTCTAAGCTGAGCTGGAGTCCTCCAAATGCATTGCTGTCAGTAGAGGGCATGCTTCAATCCTTCACCACTGAATAGGTGATTCTGAAATAGCACCCCCAACTGGTAGGACTCCTGCTCAGCTTTGAGTGAAGAGTGGACAAGGGCACTCTAAGGTAGGGTTACCGGATGTCTGGATTTTCCAAGACATGTCCTCTTTTTAGAAGTCTCTCTGGGCGACCAGACGGGTTTTCAAAACCCATCACTTTGTCTGGGGGCTTGGGGCCACTTCTGGAGGGCATCTGCGCATGAGCGGATGCAAAGATGTCACATGCATGGGTGCATGCACGTGATGTCATCAAGTTGCACTCGTGCATGTGCCGATGCCCTCCAGACGTGGCCCTGAAGAGACGAGGTTTGTGTGGGGCCAGGGTTCGGGGGAGGAGCTGTGGGCAGAACAGGGCGGGGCCATGTCTCCTCTTTTTTTTTGGCTGTAGAAATCTGGTAACCCTACTCTAAGGCCACTTTTTCACATTCCTTTATAAAAGGATCCCAAAGATTTTAGCCAGAAGTTTCTAGTATTCTTTTTAACCTTCTAGTGAGATATTTCCTTCCTGTGACTAAATCTTCCTCTTAAGAGCATCAGGTCTTGGGCTACTCGTGTAGAGGTAGATTCTGCCTCATGATTTCTAAAGAAAAAGAAAAAACGGTTCCATAATAAATTGCCATCGCTAGATACGTCCCCCTCCATCTTTTTTCTAACTAAATGGAATATTATTGATGTAATTATTTATTAATGGATCACTTCAAACCTTTTTATAAAATTAAATGGCATCGATGTTAGGAAATGACATTTCCCATTCATCAGAAAGCAGAAATGAATAATTTACCACCGCAGTTCCTCCACTTCTGGACAAGGGAAAGGCTGTGGTGCTCGAGAGATATGTGGAGCCGTGAGCTCCCACCACTCTCTGATGCTCATAATGGAGACCCTCACGTCCTGTGATTCGTCATGGACTGGAAGATGTTGTCTTCCCCCACTCTTTAAAATGTGCCAGACACGGAATACTTCCGAAAGAGGTGTGTCTTTGCGATGGGTAGTAGGGAAACATTTTTGTTCAGGACCCACCTGGACGCTTGCTGTAGAAGCAACAACTGATCATTATTAACGCTTGCTTACTGCAGCAAAGGCTGGCTCACTCACTCAGGTGTTCCATGATCATTTTTAGTTGTGCACACGCTTAATGCATGACCACCCCCCCCCCACACACACACACACACCCACCCCCCTTACTACGCCGCTGGCAATCCTAGTACCTGGGGCAAAGGAGGATTGAGGCCTGTATTCTCTAAGCAGCTCTGTTCTTGGCAGCTGCCTTAAAAGCGGCCGCAGATCACATGTCCCTCACATGAAAGTGCCAGTAAGAGAATTGTGCCTCTGGCAAAGGTAGGCACCAGGGTTTTCCAGGCCTACATTTCCGGCGCCTACCTTTGATGTGAATTGCGCCTTTGAAGGTGATTTAGGGCACCTAATACCACCTCCAGCCTTAGCCACGCCTACGGTGATGTTAGGCGCCTACAGAGGCGTGATTCCGGTGCCGATTTCTTTAAAGTGAGTGAAAAATGTCATTGAAATGGCGTTTTTCGCCGAGTTTGAGCGCCTACCAAGGCCTAAATAAATGGCACTCCTTAGAGAATCCGGGCCTAAGGGACTTGCCCAGGGTCACAAGCAGCTGTGCAGGGACTGAACCCAGAACCTCAGGGTGCCACTAGACTCCTCCTCCTTGCCAGCAGAAATAGACGTCATCATGTCCCTACGAGTGCTAACACCCGTAACAATTGCTCTCTCTCAAAATGATTTATGAGCACAAAGTTGGCAAACAGATCAATGGGGGCCTCTATGGCCCCCGCCTTTGCCTATTTTGAACCTCTTTATCTCCAAGATCAGCCTTTTCTCTCAGAAGTCAGACTAGACAAGAGATATATGGACTGATGACCATCTTAATATATTTTATAATTGACTCAATACCAGAGATATTAGTTTAAAGTTTAAAATAGGCTTCAGAAAAGTGCTTCTATTGAGCAGGTCTCCACTCAGTCGCGCAGTAGGGTGTGGATCGCCCTGAGCACCGACTTGGCAGGGCCGTCAGTGGCTCTCCTCTTTTATGCCTCTTGAAATGTTTGCCGGCATGAGCACCATCTTCCACTTCCTGTTTGAGCTGGTCTTGGCTGCCTTCTCACATCACTTCCTGGTTGCGGGACCAGGATGTGACACCAGAAAGGAGCCGAGGCCGGCATGAACAGGAAATGGAACATGCTGCTCATGCCAGTGAACATTTCAAAAGGTACGTGGGGGCGCTCGAGCAGTGGGGAAAAGTAGAGGGTCACATGCCATGGCAATGCCGGCTGCCTCCCTCGCTCGCTACGCCACTGTCTCCACTGAAAGGATTAGGGAAGTTCACCCTCTTAATCTAGGGTAACTAGATTTTCCGTTTGGAAAATCCAGACCCCCTAGACCTGCCCCCAGACCCACCCAGTTCCACTCATCCCTGTCCTGCCCCCAATCCCGCCCTAGTCCCCTCCCTCCCCCTCCCCCCGCCCCCGCTGCCTGCTTTCAGGTAGGAGGCCTCTGTGCATGCCCAATGCCCTCCTACCTGATGGCAATTTGAGAGAAGCTTTTCAAAACCCAAACTGCCAAGTTTTGAAAAGCCATCCAGCGTCTGATAACCCTCTCTTAATCCCCCAGTGGTCAATGTCTTCCCTGGAAAGCAAAACTGGCAAGTGATACTCAGCTCTGTGAAAATACTGGGGAAAGTAACATTTGTGTTTAAAAATGGCAGCCATAAACATTTATTTTCAGTCGCACAATTGCTTATGCTGTTGTTCTGTGACGTGTTTATTGCCCATTTTGACCCACTGAGATTTTAAACATTTGTCTAAAATGGAAGCTGATGCCACTTGCAACTGGGACAGAAATACCCCATTTCTCCATGTTTTTTTTAGGTTCCACCTCGGCAGATCTTGTTAAAAAATGGTAGCAGAACTTGAGATATCCTGACCTAGACATCTCAAATTCTGATTTGTAAGGCTTTCTAAAATGCTGCTCCAGTGTGAGAGAGAGAAAAAAACGTGAGCCTGAACTGGATACCAGTCTAATGCATCATTTAGGAGCTGAGCAAATCAATCGGACGGCCAGATTGGCACTGCCCGGGATGATTCATGTGTCTGAAAACCTTGACTCGGCCTGTCTCTTTGGAGAATGCTGGGTTCTGGGCTATGCACAGCATTTTGCCTGGTCCGTGTGTGGGAAGGTCATAAATTTAGTTTAAATTCATGTCTAAGCAGTGACTCAAAAGTATGTTGTCAAGCAATGTTTTTCACAAACTAAAAATGGGGCATAAAACAGAAATGACCGTGTTTCTCTTTATTAGGTGGTGATTACAATGTCTGAAAAAGCCAGTCTTTGAGAAGCCAGAACACCCACCAAGGTTAAGAGACTGAAATGCCACTTAGTGGTAGAGTTGGAAGGAGTTACTGTATCTCAACCCACGCTACTTAAATTCTAGAAAAGCTAAAAGTACAAGGCCTATGTTCTGTCAAGATGAGACAATAGCAGAGTGACGTTGGAGCTGATGGCAGGAAAGGTTTACCCATCTAGTCTGCCCTCCTGTCTCCCTTTCTGGCTTTTTTCCAGCTCGAGCAGAAAAACCTTAAAAATGTGCATACCAATCCCCCCAACGTCTTTAGGTCTTCCATGAGGACAATTTTCAACGACCTATACAAGGATGAAGTCGTTTATACTGATAAACCAGTTGCCCAAAAATTACTCTTACACAATCCAGCTTAAAAGTCCTGGCGTGAGTTCTACTGTAGTTTTTTTGAGGGAAGGTGCATCTGGGACAGGACTGAAAATAAATTCCCGCAGTCCGTATTCTCAGACCCTCACACATTATTTTCCAGAGCAATTTCACCTGCAGGAAAAAAAAGCAAGGGTAAAATGCTGTGGGTAATTTATAAATAGCCCAACACACACAAGCCTATATGAGACAAAATTAGAAAATCAAAAACAACCACACTCTCAAAATGTTTGCAGCACAGTAAACACACACACACCACGTAAATGCTAAGGAGTGATCCACAAATAGTTTCCCAAGAAATAGAAACAAAATAGGGATTAGCAAGCATTACCTAAATTATCACGAGGTAGGAAAAAGCCTCATATCCCCTCCTCCAACCCAACAATATGTTAAAATTGTAGATAAATAGGAGGCTTTGTAGGGGTTGATATAATCACTGGCATCATTTTTCAAGTTCTTCCTTTCCAAAATCGATAAATTGGTCTTTCGCCAAGATACATCACTCCCCACTTAAATCTTCACTGCACCAACAAGAAATCCCGCAGAATTCAGCTGTTCGTATACCCTTCGCCAAAGCTTTGTCAACTCAAAAGATTCCTTGATAAAACCCTCGCCTTCCAAGCAGCCAAGATGAACCCATGGCTAGCCCAAATGATACTCGAGGGCCCCACCTACCTCGACTTCAGAAAATCACTCAAAACCCACCTTTTCAGCAAACAAGACCCTTAACTGACCCTTCAGATAATCTCAAGGCCCCCTACCCGACTCTTCTCCTGCACGATAGCTCCTATCTCCCCCTGCTTCTCCTTCCCACTTCCTTCCTCATCCACCAAGTCTGACCAAATCCGATGTAAATCCGATTAATTTGTTGTAATTCTGCCCTCTTCATCTACGAAGTTGGCTAAACTTGTTGTAAATTTCCCTTTTCATCTGCCAAGTTTTGGCTACAGTTGTTGTAAATCCTATAAATTTGTTGTAAATCTACAAGTCTATACGGATCCTAATCTAATTTAATGTAAACCGCCTAGAACTCGCTGGGTATGGCGGTATATAAGAATAAAATTATTATTATTATTATTATTATAAAACTCTTTCATTCAACTTCTATGGCCTCAGCGGCTAGACTCGAGTGTTCTAGTTCATAGCCAACCTCCTCATTGGCCTATAGAGCAATTTTTCAGCTTCATTTATAATTTAAATAAATATATAAATAGATTTCAGGAAAAACTTATCTCATCTTAAGACGATGCACTGAATGGGTAATTTATACACACATACTTTTCCTTTGAAAATCAGGGGTAGGGTTCCCAGATTTTACTCTAATGCCACATCCAACATTTCTCCCTCTCTCATCCCCCAGATCATGTGCAGCATCTTTCACCACTTCCCACTTCACCACTTTCATCATTTCCCCTTCTATCACCCCTCTCCAGCACATGCCATATCTCTCCCTCCACCACTAAGTCCAACATCCCCTCCCCCTTGCATCCCCTTCATTCTGTCTCTCTGTTCTCTCTCCACCACCATATCCAACATTCCTCCCTCTCATCCTTCTCTGCCCCAGGCATCTCTACCTCACTCTTTTCTCTCTCTCTCTCTCTCTCTCTCTCTACCCAACAATTTTCCTCTTTCTTCCTTTTCCCCATGTGCACCAAAATATGTTGAGACCAGTAAAATGACCTTCTGTTGTGCAGGGGTTAAACTGTGGAACTCACTTGTCAGCCAATTCCGAAAATGTCGTGAAAAGGGCAGCTTCAGAAAATGACTTAAAACACAGTTATTTGTAAACGCCTTTTTCTAGATACTGATCCTTTATAATTGCTGCTTGTTGAAGAATTTTCCTATGATTCTTTGTAGAAGCCTTTTTGGCTCTCATTTTTATAGTTGATTTTCTGAGGATTATTTGTTCATGTTTGTCTGATCTGGTTTTATAGAATTATGTATGTAAAATTATGTCAACCGTTTAGGTTTAAACGCTAAATCATTTTTTAAAATAAATAAATAAATCTCTTTCCCTCTCACTCACACACTCATGCCCAACAATTCTCCCTTTCGAATCCCTCCCCCCTTCTGTGTCCCAAGTTCATGCCCCTCCCTTCCTTCATCCACATACGTATATTCCCCTCTTCCTTTTCCCTTCCAGTCATGTGCATCTCCTCTCTCTATTTCCTTCCCTCTTCTTTTCCCGTTTCCTCCCCTCCCCTCCCCTCCATCCATATGCATTTCCTCCTATTTCTTCCCTTCCTCTCCATCCCATAAAACGCATATCCTCCATTTCTCCACACCCATCCAGCCAACCTTACCATTTCCCCATCTCTCCATTTCCCCACATCCCTCAGCCCAAATCGTTTCCTCTCTCCTCCCCCCCCAGCAAGTCAAGCGTTTCTCCTCCTCTAACCTTCCTCTTTCTGACCCCCTACCACTGCCTGACCCGGAATCTGGATTCCAAACAAAGCCCGGCACCAGTGCTAACTTCAATGAAGAGCCTTTATGTCCACATACTCGGGAAAGCCCTTTCGGCTCCACCCAATCTGACACGTTTGCGTCAGAGGGGCGGTACCGACAGGGCCTCACGAGCGGATTGACTCGAAGGCTCTGCATCAGTTAAGCTAGAGCCAGTGCAGGTTCTTGTATATACAGACAGCGGGAGAGTGGCAGATGACGGAGGGCTCTTCATCGCTGGAGTTAGCATGGTGTTGCCCAGACTGCGGGGCCTCCCCGGCTGATGCACTGTAGCCCCTGTTGTGAGTCGGCAGTGCCTCTTTAAAGATCTGGAAGATCAACAGCACTGATAATGCAAAGACTTTTACTGTTTTTTCACTCTGCTCCCACAGGTATCAATACCAACAAAGCACAATAAAGGACTAATGCAATGGGAATGGTTGCTAATTTTTCATTCCTTTTCCCTGCTGAAGAGTTAGGGCCAGATTCACGAAGCACACCGATCGTGTCCCGACCACTTTGCGACCCGATTCACTAACCTCGTGACCGATCATCCTACGATCTGATCCCCGCATGCAAATGAGGGGAAACAGCATTCAAAGTAGGCAGGGACAGCGACTGGGCTGGCCGATCAAGAAACAAGTCGCTCACGTCCTTTCCGACTGCATCTCCTGCTCTCTGCCCCGATCGCCGCCCTGTTTATGCCCCGACTCTCCTTGCCTTCCCCGCAGTGCGAGCCCGTGGTTTTAACCTGCGGTTTTAAAGCGGGTTAAAACCACGGGCTCGTGAAAAAGCAAAAACCCAAAGTGAAAAGTTTTCTTTCCAGCTCTGCCGGGCACGGAGGGCCAGCGACCCGTGAATCAGCCCCCTGGCCACGGATCGCATCGGATCCGTGGCTTTAGTGAATCGAGCCCTTCGTCTTTCTAGATTAGTTTGCCAGGGAGCTGTCTTTGCTTTAAACTGCACCCTCTTTCAGTGACTGACACATTACAGGATCCTGGATGCCCCTGCTGGCCCCCCCTCTCCTGCATCCTTTCCCTCCTGGATGGATGGCAGTGTCTGGCCTCCGACTGCGCTCTCTTATCTGCTTCACACACTCACTAATAATGACCATGCTGCGATTTGGGGATAATGGTTAATTGTAAGCTTGCCTTTCTTCTCTTCCCAGTTTCTACGCCTGCCGTCCCCTTATCTGTCCACCACGAGCCTCATTTTCCGGAGTGCTTTTAACAGACAAGACCAACCCATTCAGTCCTCCCCCCAGTGCTCCTCTAATTGTGGGAGCATCTACTTTGAATAAAAAAATAACTACTGCAAAAGATAGGGAACAAAACAAATATTTGCAATTAATAATTCAGTAAGAGATAAGGGGTGAAGCCAAATGCCAATATGTAAATCTAACTGAGTGGCAGACAAGGCTTTAATTGTTCCTACCGCCGGTGGTTTCAGATCTTTGACTGCCTGCCATATATCAGTGTTCTAAGTGGATGTTTTTCCAAAGCACCGTAAGAAGAAACGGAGGCAAGGCCTCGTTCATTGTGTTTCAGGATGACGCGCTTAAGGGTACGATGCAACGCACACAACTCAGAGCATTTTATAAGTTGCACCGATCGCTGCCCAAAATAATTTGTTAATGGGCTCCATAATTATTGGACTTAGTTGACACTAATTATGATTTGGGTGCCGATCGGGCCATGTGCCCTTCGGTAAGAGTGGCGCCTAAATCTTGTTGCATGCGATGGAAAAGGCCAGGTCTGCCAGTAGTGTTAGGAAATAGCAAAGATTCACCCCGTTTGCGCACCAGGATTTAACATAACATAAAACTTTATTTATAAACCGCAAAACCTTGCAGTTAACAATAAAAGAAAACCTGTACATAGTGATACACAAACCTAAGCTGTCAACAAATTTTATAAACAGAAAAATCAAGCAATTTCCTAAAAGGTTGGTATGAAATAGTTGGTTATCAAAATACTAACCCTCCCCCACCATTACAAAGCTGCGCTAGCGGCGGTGCAGTAATCACAGAAACGTCCATAGGGAATTAGAAACACGATGACAAATAAAGGCCAAATGGCTCATTCAAAGCATCCACTATCTCCTCCTCTCCCTATTGGCTGAGGCTCTTAATATTTGCATCTCCTCTTCCTATTGGCTAAAGCTCTTTATACCTGCATTGTGAGGTCAGAGAGCATGATGACAAATAAAGGCCAAATGGCTCATCCAAAGCATCCACTATCTCCCCCTCTCCCTATTGGCTGAGGCTCTTAACATTTGCATCTCCTCTTCCTATTGGCTAAAGCTCTTTATACCTGCATTGTGATGTCAGAGACATGATTTCAAATAAAGGCCAAATGGCCCATCCAAAGCATTCACTATCTCCTCCTCTCCCTATTGGCTGAGGCTCTTAATATTTGCATCTCCTCTTCCTATTGGCTAAAGCTCTTTATACCTGCATTGTGAGGTCAGAGAGCATGATGACAAATAAAGGCCAAATGGCTCATCCAAAGCATCCACTATCTCCCCCTCTCCCTATTGGCTGAGGCTCTTAACATTTGCATCTCCTCTTCCTATTGGCTAAAGCTCTTTATACCTGCATTGTGAGGTCAGAGACATGATTTCAAATAAAGGCCAAATGGCCCATCCAAAGCATTCACTATCTCCTCCTCTCCCTATTGGCTGAGGCTCTTAACATTTCCTGAAGGACATATATGAATGAGCTTGAAAAATAATGGTCTAACTAAGAAAAACCTCCACAGACTCCAACGGATTCAGAATGCCGCGGCCAAGCTCATCTTCGCTAAAACTAAATTTGACCATGTCTCCCCACTCCTGGCCAAGCTCCACTGGCTTCCGATAATCGCCAGGGTCCACTATAAATGCGCCTGTTTAACTTTCAAAATCCTATATGGTATCCTCCCTCCCTTTATCCCTCTTTCTTGGAATTCCTCAAACCCTAATACCACCAGGTCCTCCCACAAATTAAAACTATCCTTCCCCTCGCTAAAAGGCATTTCCCACACAGGAAAGCTAGGGACCTCCCTCCACTTCAAAATCACTGAGCTCTGGAACAACCTTACCTCCCCTCTTCGGAACTTGAGCTCTCTCCAAGTTTTCCGCAAACATCTGAAAACCTGGCTTTTCTCAAAAAATGTAAGTCTCCCTTCAACTTAGGAATCAAGGAAACTCTTATATCTTGGCATCCCAAGTCCTCTAAATTTTCTTCACACTTCTACCTCTAACCCTATGTTGTAGTTCCTTCCTATTTCTCCTACTGTAAACCGCGTCGAGCTCTACGAACGTGGAGATAATGCGGTATGCAAACCTAAGGATTAGATTAGATTAGTCTAAGAATACGTCCTGTCGATCTGATCGTCCAAGTTGCTAAATCGTCCATCTTTATACCACATTTTCGTCCAACTTTTTGTCCAAGTCAAAAACGCCTAGAACAAGTTTTTTTAATAACCTGTTAAGTAAATCATAGTAGAATAATCTAAAATACTCAAAATCAAAGATTGTACTAAAAGCCTAAAAGAATTCGTATCAAAATAAGGCCTAAGTGTTGGTAGTTTCCACAATATAAAGAAGCTTTTGCGGACTATAACATCTGTCTGAGAACCCATTGATAATTCTGACCCAGGTAAAGCCCATTCCTCACTTCGAAAGTTGAGTGTCGAATGTGATGCTCAGTGGTGTTCTTTAGAGCACACTCATCCTGAAGTGTCCTTTATAGAATGGCATTACATATCATTACATATCATGCTGAATTTTGGGCGACATACTTAGAATCTCCCATTCTCTGTCCACATGTACGCCAAACACTTGCACGCATAAATGCCAATCATTGGTGCCAGCGATGCACGCATTTTCTGCAACCCCTATATGTGTATGTTGCGCCTTTAAATGTATAGGGGCCTATATTTGGGGGGTTATATATATAGGGGCTTATGTTTGGGGGGTTTGCTATACATGAATAGCACAATCACTAGTGAGACAGCTCTTCTAACGTGAGCGTTTAAGAAAGCAAAGCCCCGTTTTAGATAGGACGTAGAGGTCAGAATTGGACTGGGGGCAGGGATGGGTGGTATGGTGCGGGCCTGGGGGCCAGGGCAGGATTAATTCTTCAGTGGGCCCTAGGCACCCAAGTACACTGGGTCCCCTGGTCTGACTCCTCCATGGCCTTGCCCCCCTCCCTGCCTCTATCCGCCCATGTCCCCCCTCCTGCGAGAGTGTACCTTTTTGCCCAGCTCCAGAAATCCAAGTAGCACTTTCTCCTTCCTTCTTCATTATTCAGTGCAGCCGAATACACAGTCTTTAAAAAGCCACAGGCAGCGGTTCCATAGCTGACCCAGAAGCCTTCCCTCTAGCGCACAATCCCAGCATCAGAGGAAAGGCTTCTGGGTCAGCCGTGTGCAGCATGTAGGAACCGATGCCCGCAGTCTTTTGAAAACTGCCAGTTTGGCTGCACTGAATAAGGAAGAAGGCGAGAGGAAGCAATACCTGGATGTCTGGAGCCAGACCCAGAAGCAGGTACACTGATGTCATCGGAGCAGGTAGAATTCTGGGCCCCCCTGAACTCTTCAGGCCCGAGGCACATGCCTACTTGGTCTACCCTTTAATCCTGCCCTTCTGGGGGCGGGTCTAATGAGTTCGGATTTTCTGAATGAAAAATCTGGTAACCCTAGGCCTGGGCCACATGAGCCTAGATTTTCTATCCCGATGTAGAGTCCATTCACTTTTATATCCTAAATTTATCAAAATGCTTGAGCCCTGGATTAACTAGTAAGCAAAATAAGCACATGCTTAGAGCACCAAAGGAAGGGGGACATTACAGAGTTTATACCTCCAGTTATCATGCCCTTAACTCTTTAACTGCCATCTGCCACACCCATTATCCTACACGCTATTTCTCAGGACTTATCGAGTATTAACATCTTGTCAATTAAGCAGTGGAAGGGCCAAAGGGCACCATTGTTGGGTCATCCTGAAGGCATCAGTTGTCCTTGATCCGGCCCTGCTTAGATTACGTCAAAAGGCAACATATAGCATATGTCTAACAGAAAACAAAGCAGCGCCCTATTCAGACTTCTAACGCCTCGAAGATAAAGCGGCCGAGTTATCCTCGCTAAATACAGTATCCAGTTGTTTCATGCATATTGTTATCTCATTTCTGTCTTAAGCAATCAATTTGCAGCAATTAGAGTAATCAGAAGGCATTCAGCATTCCTTTGCACCTGACAAGAGGCAAATCCATTGACAGCCTGAGTGGCGGGGAGGAGGATTGTACAGGAGCGAGGAGTCGTGTTCCATTCATGGAGGGAGACCTCTCCTGTGCTATCAGCCCCACCCCCAACAATTACTGCAAACAACCATTCTCACACTGGCTCCCCCCCCCCCCCCCCCCCCCCACGAAAATAGCTTCAATCTGTTTCCAGCCTCTCAGGAAAGATGCTAATCTGAGCACAAGATATCAATTAGCCTTTGAATTTGCTAATCAGCCTTTGCTGATCCAAGTAATTTCCGCCATTCTCCTCCAACTGAGACAGTGGTTGTGCAGCCCACTCATGGGGATTTCAGAGGCCCAGGTGTAGCACTATGTATGTCTGCCTAAGTGATTGATGAGTTATTCCTTTCTCATGCCTATAAACTGAAGGTTGGTGTGAATATATTACGGGTTGGCTTGGTGAAGGTCTCCTTGTAGATGTTTTGCATCTTTACAGCCTTGTATCCCAAATGGCTGCCTATCATTCACTCATGGACCACACTTAGCAAGTAAAGGAGAGCTTGCTGTACATTTTTGCACTTGATGGCATGGCGGTATAGCTCAGTGGTTAGAGAAGTGAATTGCACGTATTGGAAACTAGGGTACAAACCCCACTTCTCATCTACCTTAACGCCACTAAGAAAACTACCAGGAGACTAAAAATAGTCCAAAATACCGCGGTGCGCCTCATCTTTGGCCTAAAGAAATGGGAACATGTCACCCCTTTCTATCACCAACTACACTGGCTACCATTTGAATCTAGAATTCTTTTTAAATTTGCATGCTTCTGCTACAAATCGGTTAACGGCTCCTTCCCAAGTTACATAAACACACACTTTAACCTTTACTGCAGCAACAGGACATCACGGAGAACTCAATTGTTCGCCTTCCCTTCGCCTAAACACTGTCCTCTCAAAAGATTCCTTGATAGAACTTTTGCCTTCCAAGCAGCCAAGTCGAACCCATGGCTAGCACAGATGATACTCGAGGCCCCCACTTACCTATCATTCAGAAAACTACTAAAAACGTACCTTTTCAGCAAACACGACCCTTAATAATCCATTCACCTCACATGACACTTACCCCACCCCTGCCCCCTTCCTCCTTCACCAGTCCCTCCCTCCCCCACTCTCTACCTCCCCTACCTAGCTCGATCAAACCTGCAATTTCTGTAATATTGTTGTAAACCTGCCCTCTTTGCAGACAGTTAAGAATCGCTGTAATTTCACGGCTGACTGCGGCAAATCACTGTAATTTATCGTAATTCAGCCTGCAATTTGCTGTTAAAAATACTTCTAATTATGCTGTAAATCTGCTTCTAATTTTGTAAACCTACTTCTAATTTTGTTGTAAATCTGCTATTCAATGCAGATCATTTGCTAATTGATGTAAACCGCCTAGAACTTACTGGGTATGGCGGTATATAAGAATAAAGAATAATAATAATAATAATAATTAACATTCAGACAAATCACTTCAACCTCCATTGGCTCACATACAGCTAGGCCAGAGGTTCCTAACACTGTCCTGAGGGTAGAGGCCAGAGAAGATAAAAAAAAACAGCTCGGCGTCTCTATGAGCGGGGAGGACACGGACCTCCTTAGCGGTTTTCCGCTGTGAATAAGGTAACAACAGATTTCCATGATATTTACCAATGAAGAGCAATAGGATATATTCCTCTACTAATCTCCTGATGAAGCTCTTAACAGAGTGAAACGGAGTCGCTTCGTAGAGCACAAGACCATTGAGAGGGAACTAAAAGGGCTAATGAAATCGGGTGTGACCAGCAGATACTGGTCGAGCCACGTTCCATAGTTTCCTATCGCAAAGAACTGTCAGCATCAAAGCTCCATCAATACAACACAAGCTAAGTATTATGTGCTTTATCCAATTAACCGTATTATATTAACTGCACTTAAGTAGTTGAGCTGTGAAGAAGAATTGACTGCTTTATCACTATAAATATAAATATTAGAAAAAATAACCTATAAAAAATAAAAAAATTTTATAAATAGAAAAATTCAAAAATATAAAGAATGATTAAATAGGCAATTAAAGACCAGTGATAGTTCACTTTTGGCTATCTGGGCAAGATCATTCTAAAACCCAGTTAGCTGTGAACACTTGAGGTCTTCCTGCCTTGAGAAAACACAAACCTTTGCATCATATTTATATAATTGGTGGGTTTTATGTTAAAGAACTCTATATTCATCACATTTTAGGGATATTTGTCTGAGAGTAGGATTACCATATTTCTGAAGACCAAAAAAAGAGGACACATGCCCTCCCCCTTTCCTGCCCCCACACAAACTGAGCCATAAACACAGGCCAGTAGATCAGGTGACTGCAATAGTGTACCTAGTATATTTGACACCCAGAGCCGATCATTTTTTTTATTATCCCCCTTCTCTATAAGAAAAATGTATTTTTTAGGCATAATCCATGAGTCACACAACAAGGGTATACCTAGGAAAAGGCAGCATCTCAAACACTGCAGTGAGCATTAGAACATCGATACACCCATTGTAAAACTAAACAAGCCAGATTAGTATAGATGGATCTTCTACAGCCAATACTAACAATACATGTCTCTTTCATACAAGCAGAACACCCAGTATGGAATAAGCAAACACAAACTAAAGAAATATGTAGACGAAAGTTAAACTGAACCGCCAAGCCAGACTCTGCATACAGTGCAATTGTCCCCTAATTCTATTCAACATATAAATATAAAGAAAGTTTCAAGTTTGTTTAAAATTTCTTATACCGCCCAATCAACCTTCTAGGCAGTGTACAAAATCATAAAAACATACTTTAGCTAAAATACAAATTTAAGCTGACAAAGCATCACCGAACGATAAAAATAACTTGCGAAGACTTTTAAAAACAAAGAGAAACAGGAACAAAAGGTAAAAAGGCAAGAACTACAATAGTCCAAGTAAAAGAGAACAATTAGGGAAAAAACAATAGGAGGGGCTGCTCAAAATAATGTTGAACTCAATTGCCCTTAAAAGGACAGTTAGGTCTTGAAGGCATCAAGAAAGAGAAATGTCTTTAGCTTCGTCTTAAAATTATTAAGAATTGCTTCTTTGTGTAAGTAATTTGGGATACTATTCCAGAAAGAAGGGGCGGTAACAGAGAAGATAGTAGACCTCATTGTATTTATATACTTCAGTGACGGAATAGAAAGAAGGTTATTGGCTGTCGATGTAAATTTGAAAAGAAAGACAAATAAAAGACACCACTTAACAAATAGAAATCAAACAAAAGATGGAAAATACGATAATATAATTTGATTGGTCTAATATATTTTCCAATTAGCTTTCAGGGGTCATGACTTCCTTCCTCAGATCAGTACTGTAGAATGCTGTTATGGTATCCTGTCCTGACCTGACCTGAAGAAGGGGGTTTTGGTCTCCATAAGTTAGTCAAGAATATATTAAAATTAGTCCTGTAGAACGATCACCTTATTTCTATTTTCTGTTGATAAAAGTTTATCAACACAGCTACAATGCTACTTTATCCTAAAGAAAAAAGTAAAATTTCTTCTGTTTTTTAACTTTTGTCATCTCTGGTTTCTTTTCACTCTCTTCCATTCAGCGTCTGCCTCTCTCTCCCTTCCGTACTCATAAATAGACGAGAGTATATCTAATGTGTGGGTGGAGGACCAGCTGGGCAGCAATGATCACTGCATAAAAAGGTTTGATATAAAAGAAACCCTGGAGTTTGATCTCACCAAAAACCTAGATTTTAAGCACACACGGCATGATATTCAGAGCTATCTAACCACCCAAGAACTGTTCCTGGCTGGTTAAATAGCACTTAACCAGTTACGATGGCCACCCAGTCACCGGCTATAGCCGATTAGTTCCAATATTCATTGTCTGACCACTAAATTGAGTGGCCAAATGGACCTGTAGAAATCGCGGGTCTCTCTTTGGCTGCTATAACTTAGTTGGTCAACTGATGACAAATGACTTAACCAGCTATGTCATCGTTGAATTTCCAGGTTCACCGCTCACTGCAGGAGTCAGCCTGGCTAACTTCCATGCTCTGAATATCAGCCCCTTAATGTGGAGCAGGAAAGAGACCTTGGCATGAAATACACAGACTTGGGGGGAATTTGCTGTGGGCTGCCTCAACCTAGCTGTACCCTGAGCTTTTATATCCCCTGGACCATACTCTCCTGGCTCTGTCCCTCCCATGCCACTTCTTCCCTGGGTGGGACTGTGAGGTTTAAGGACAGAGGGTAGTAGGGGGTAGGGGTAACCGACACAGAAGCATAGGTGCAACCCTGGCCACCCTTCTGGGCAGAGTGGATGGACTATTTTGGTCTTTATCAGTTGGGAAAGGGATTGGGACTTGTATACCGCCTTTATATAACCCCACTCAAAGCGGTTCAAGCATTTTCCCTATCTGTCCCTGTGGGCTCACAATCTGTCTAATGTACCCGGGGCAGTGGAGGATTAAGTGACTTGCCCCAGGGTCACAGGGAGCAGCACCGAGTTTGCCTTTTACTGTGCTACGATGTACATTTGCAGACTAGCTCTAAACATAACTAAGACGAAAGCACTACTCTTCCCAACTAAACAGGGGTTAAAACTATCGGCTCCATTTTTAATTGACAACATACCTATAAACCTAGTATCATCATTGAAGATACTTGGGGTTATTATCGATGATAAACTTTCTTACCATGATCACATCAGAAATGTTGTTTCTATCGTTTGCGTATGATTCGCTCTATGTCTAAGTTTCTAGAACCCAAATCCTTAAACATTTTAATACACTCACTTGTGATCGCTAAGCTTGATTATTGTAACTCACTATTGTTAAACATTACTCAAAAGGAAAAGAAACGTTTACAAATAATCCAAAATACTGCAGTTAGAATCATTCATAATGGAAAAAAATTTGATCATGTAACTCCTTTTCTGATTGACTCACATTGGCTTCCCATTAACCAACAAATAACCTATAGAATTTTGCTTTCAGTATATAAAACGCTATCCACCAACGAACCTCAATTTATAGATCGGTTACTCATCCCTTACAATACGACACGTTCACTCTGATCTACATCTCAGGGATTGCTAATGATTCCTTCTTTGAAAATTATTGGAAGCAGACATCACAATATATATTCTGTAATGGCCCCTTTAACCTGGAACGCCTTACCTTTATATATAAGAGAAGTTAAAGATCTCAGCAGATTCAAAAATAATTTAAAAACTTTTCTATTTAGAGATGCATTTCATGTTTAAATAATTCATTTCTAACAATCTTAATCCCATTCCATATGTTTTTCCCTTATTTGGTTTTTCTTTTCTTCCCAATTATGAAAAATATCAATATTGTAACTGTCTTCTCTTCCTTTCCTTTCCCTTATGTATTTGAGTCTGTTTGTCTTGTCAGTTTGTTTTTAACCCCTTTTAAAGTTGTATAATGAACTCTAGATCTAGCTTATATTTTAATGTTACTCGCTTAGTATGTAATAAGCGATTTATCAAATTTAAATAAACTTGGAAACTTGGATATTGACATCTAACTGTATCTAACACGTGGATTTTTACACATAAGTGGAAACCACTACTCAATTGCCGTTTCTTCCTTCTTGAACTAGACTGAGTGCTGTGTAATTATTAGGGACTCCAAACAAACAACCCCACGGCTCTCTAGTGAAGTGAGATTTGAGCGTCCATCAATGCGATGCACTCTTAACGGAATGCCTTCTTTGCCAGGGCTCATGGGGTCTCATCTGTTTTCAGCTGTCAAGGAGCCAGTTTGCACTGCCGTAAAAATTCTGACAAGAAGATGCTCAGACAGTTGTTCAATGCTTGTTGTAACGTGATCCATAGTTTTAAGGAGGACCTGGGTTATGACAGGCTGTGGAAATATCGCACAGAGATCCCCCTTCTGCTACCTAATGGATGCAATTAAAAATGCAAATTCTCCTTTTGCTCAAGTGGTTAAAGAATTGCATTGGATTTCGGATTTAGTTTGGCCCTTAGACGGATGCAGTAGCTACAGAGGATACTGTACATTTCTGTCCAAATTTTTGGAAGTGGAGGCCATTGATATATAGATTTTCCCTCCTGTTATAGAGGTGAATGATTTCTTTAGCTTTAGAAGAAACAAAGCACTTAGGGCCAAATGGTACCTACATTGTAAATGTCGCTCAGCGCGATTGTCAACCCAAAAAATGGTGCCTTGTATAGCATCACAGCCAGTGACACCTAAGCGGACTTAGGCATTGTTAGACGTCCTAGACATAGGGATCGCTCCATTATGCTAGCTTTCTACTCACCTAATTTAGCAGTGCCTAAGTTTGATGCCTAGGTCAACCATGCCATAACCACACCTACTTTTTAACATAGACATCTTTAGGCATCCTTAGGCGTAGGAGGACACTTCCACTTAGGCTTCACTAGGCATCCTAGACATAGGGATCGCTCTATTAGGCCAGCTTTTCACTCGCCTAATTTGACAGTGCCTAAGTTTGATGCCTAGGTCAACCACGCCATAACCACACCTACTTTTTAACATAGACATCTTTAGGCATCCTTAGGCGTAGGAGGACACCTCCACTTAGGCTTCGCTAGGCTTGCCTAGACATAGGGATTGCTCCATTAGGCCAGCTTTTCACTCGCCTAATTTGGCAGTGCCTAAGTTTGATGCTTAATGATGCCTAGGTCAACCACACTATTACCACACCTACTTTTTAACATAGACATCTTTAGGCATGGGAGGGCACCTCCACTTAGGCTTCGCTAGGCATCCTAGACATAGGAATCACTCCATTAGGCCAGCTTTTCACTCGCCTAATTTGCAGTGCCTAAGTTTGATGCCTAACAATGCCTAAGTCAACCACGCTATAACCACACCTACTTTTCAACATAGATATCTTTAGGCATCCTTAGGGCACCTCCACTTAGGCTTCGCTAGGCATCCTATGAGTTCATAAGCTGGACTTAGTGTATAGCCGTCAACATAGACTATGTTGTTTAACTTGGTTTTTTTAATAAAACTTTTCAAACCACCCTTGTACAATGCTTCCCCAATCTTTGAGTAAAATTGTTCCTATGCCCATTCCCATGAAGGCTGATGCAGATTTATCGCAGGTTTTAAACTTTAGGCCAACAGCAAATACACCTGTACTTTCAAACTTGCTGGAGTTTGTGTTAGGACTCCAGTTACCTGACTGTTTGGATAACTGGAATTCGTTGAATGACTCTCAACATGGTTTTCAAAGTTTCCAAAGCACCAAAACTTTGTTATTGGCTTTGACATCTGAAGTGAGGAAAGTGCTGTGTATAGACAGCAAGGTGGTTCTTCTACAGTTTGACATCTCTGCTGTCTTTGACATATAATCTTGGTAAATTGTCTGAAGTAGGTCTTTCTGCTACTGTCAAAATCATTTCTCCTCTTTTCTGAGAAACAGGCAATATTTAGTGCTTAAAGGTAAATTTTTCCACCCCCTTGGGTACCACTTTGTGTTGTCCCTCAGGGCTATCCTATTTCTCCGCTTTTGTATAATTTATATATGAGCTCACTTGGTCAACATGTATTGAATAAGAACATAAGAACATAAGAAGTTGCTTCCGCTGAGTCAGACCAGAGGTCCATCCTGCTCAGCGGTCTGCTCTCGCGGTGGCCCATCAGGCCTAATTGCCTGAACAGTGTCCCTGACTAATTTTGTAACTGCCTCTAATCCTCTCCCTATTACCTACCTCTACTCCTATCTGTACCCCTCAATCCCTTTGTCCTCCAGGTACCTGTCCAGACCCTCTTTGAAGCCCTGTAGCGTGTTCCTGCCTATCACAGCCTCCGGAAGCGCGTTCCATGTATCCACCACCCTCTGGGTGAAAAAGAACTTCCTGGCGTTTGTTCTAAACCTTTCCCCTTTCAATTTCTCTGAGCGCCCCCTTTACTTGTGGTTCCCCGTAATTTGAAAAATCTGTCCCTGTCTACGGGGAACCACAAGTACAAGGGGGCGCTCAGAGAAATTGAGGAACCACAAAAAACAGGGAGGAATGGAGGGAAGTATAGTCCCAAAATTCAAAAATATCACTCCAAAACAAAAGCACCGCACAAGCCAAGAAAGCGAGCTTATTACTTAAGCGAAAGAAAAGCCTCACTCTTCCACCCAAGCACCATAGGCAAAAAACTTTCGCACAAGTTGAAAGCAGCAGTTAGGATCTGTGAACTGATAGTCTGAATGGAGAAACTTTAACTAGGACTACGGCAGAACGAGACTTAGGAGTAATCATCAGTGCTGACATGAAAGCAGCCACTCAAGTGGAGAAGGCTTCATCTAAAGCACGGCAAATGATAGGCTGTATCAAGAGAAGCTTCGTCAACAGGAAACCTGAAGTCATGATGCCACTGTACAGAGCCATGGTGAGACCGCATCTGGAATACTGTGTTCAATTCTGGAGGCCACATTACCGTAAGGATGTGCTCAGAGTTGAATCGGTTCAGCGGATGGCCACCAGGATGGTCTCGGGGCTAAAGGGTCTCCCGTACGAAGAAAGACTGAGCAAATTGCAGCTCTACACTCTCGAGGAGCGTAGGGAGAGGGGAGACATGATTGAGACATTTAAGTACATCACGGGACGGGTAGAGGTGGAAGATGATATCTTTCTTCTCAGGGGACCCTCGACCACAAGAGGACATCCGCTCAAGCTCAGGGGAGGGAAGTTTCGTGGAGACACCAGGAAATACTTCTTCACGGAGAGAGTGATTGAGCATTGGAACGAGCTTCCAGTGCAGGTGGTCGAGGCACGCAGCATCTCAGACTTCAAGAACAAATGGGATACCTATGTGGGATCCCTATGAGGTCATGCCAAGGGTTAGGGTCACTAGGACTGAATGAGCGGGTCAGTAGAGTGACAGTATAATTACAATTATTCTTTAGGGGGTCAGTAGATTTAAGAGGGTGGGTAAATAGTGTGGGCAGACTTGATGGGCTATGGCCCTTATCTGCCGTCATCTTTCTATGGATTTGGTGCTAAGGCCCTGAAGCAGTGGTTACCGGCCACGAAACGATCGTCGGCCTGGCCTGTTTGCGTTCAGTGGTTTTTACCATTAATCATTCTCGGCTCTTTTTTGCTCCCACCTGCGAAGGTTTTTTGCCTATGATGCTTTGGGTCCACCTCTCCGTTTGTCTCAGGCTTTTCTTTCGCTTAAGTAATACGCTCGCTTTCTTGGCTTGTGCGGTGCTTTTGTTTTGGAGCCATATTTAAACATTTTTGAATGTAAAGGAAACACAAGCAAAAAGATTCGAAAAAAACTGAAGTAATATATCAAACAGCAAACCAAAAAGAAAACCGTAAGGATGATGTACAAGATACTAAGGACTCCCTTTACTAAGGTGCTTTACTGTTTTTAGCGCATGCAGCATTTTAGGGCACGCTAAACCTGCACTACGTGGCTAGAACTAACGCCAGCTCAATGCTGGCGTTAGCATCTAGTGCGCACAGCAATTTAGAGCAAGCTATTCCGCGCGTCAATGCCCTAATGGGGCTTAGTAAAAGGAGCCCTAAGTCTTTAATCTGGATTAATGAACAGTTTGTATCCAAAAGACATCGTCCACTTTGGGTTATAAACCAGGACCCTCGGCTGGGACCTTGGTTCATCATTTTTTGGAATGCCCATCCACTGATTTGTGGTTGAAGGTTCTTCCTTTTTTGGAGCAAATTGTGCACCGTCCTATTCCACGTGACTATGGCATGCTCTTATTGGGAGATCAGAGAGGGTTGGAGGAGGCTGGTTTTTCGTTTCCTCAGCGGAAATTCCTTTACCTAGCCATCCTCTTGGTGAAAAAGCTCCTCTTGCAATATTGGGTGTCTGAGCAGGCGGCTTCCTTTACTCATTGGCTACACCGGCTTGCTCAGGTAGCCCACTTTGAAATTCATCGTTCTCCCAAGGGGGGGGGGGGGATTGATCTTCGCTGCTATGTGGGGTTCTGGAAGGCGGCCTTGATGCTCTGTCCTGGGGAATCGGTGGCACAGCTGGATACCCATTCTTGAGGCCACAGTTCCTTCTGTCTCTCCTCTCTTTCCTTCCTTGTTCTTCTCTCTTTCCTCTCTTTCTTCTTGTTTAGGGGCTTTGGTGTTGTTCGCTTTGAAAGGTGTGTGCTGGTGTGAGTGGGAGGGGGTGTCTGTGGAGTGGTTGTTGCGGATCGTATGGTATGTCTGGTGTTAGTGCATTTGTGGTATGATTGGGGGGGTTGTTTTTGTTTTCTCTCTTCATATAAACTTTCGCAGATGGCGACTGGAGGGTGCAGAGCTTGTCCGGCCCGATTTTCTTTTCTGTGATTGCCTGCTCGTTTTATAGTTTGAGTTATATTTCCTCTTTTTGGACTTTGTGTCCTTGTACCGTTGGATTTCTGTACTTTCTGTGTTGCATCTGTTAATAAACATTATTTTAAAAAAAAATAAATCAGGACCCGACATGGTCCGTGTTTCAAAAAGACACACCTCTTCATCAGGGGTCATAGAAACATAGAAAGATGACGGCAGAAAAGGGCCATAGCCCATCAAGTCTGCCCACTCTATTAACCCTCCCCAAACTACCCCCCAAGGGGTCACTCACAGGTGGCATCACCTCTACACTGCTCTCGTAGAGATCCGACGTGGGCATCCCATTTTTTCTTAAAATCTTGTATGCTGCTGGCCATGATCACTTTCTCCGGGAGTTCGTTCCAATGGTCTACCACTCTTTCTGTGAAGAAGTACTTCCTGGTATCCCCATGAAATTTCCCGCCCCTGATTCTTAGCGGATGTCCTCTTGTGGTCGAGGGACCCTTGAAAGAGAAAATGTTGTCTTCCACCTCTATGCGGCCAGTGATGTACTTAAATGTCTCAATCATGTCTCCCCTCTCCCTACGCTCTTCGAGAGAGTATAGCCGCAATCTGTGCAGCCTGTCCTCGTATGAGAAATCCTTAAGCCCCAAGATCATCCTAGTGGCCATGCGCTGAACCGACTCAACTCTCAGTACGTCCTTACGGTAGTGTGGCCTCCAGAATTGCACACAGTACTCCAGATGAGGTCTCACCATGGTTCTGTACAATGGCATTATGACCTCCGGCTTCCGGCTAACAAAGCTTCTACGGATACAACCCAGCATTTGTCTAGCCTTGGATGTAGCCTTTTCCACTTGGATGGCTGTTTTCATGTCTCTACTAATGATCACCCCTAAATCCCGCTCTGCTGCCGTCTTAGCCAAGGTCTCGCCGTTCAGTGTGTATGTTCTGCACGGATTATTGTTGCCAAGATGCACGATCTTGCATTTTTTTGCGTTGAAGCCCAGCTGCCAATGTTCCAGTAAAAGCAGGTCTTGCTTCATGCTGTCGGACAAATCATTTTACCTCAAGGTATTAAAGCCATATTCTAGTGAACCATTTGGTATACAACTGGATAAAAGTACGATTTGGTGAACCCGGTAAGCTCCTCCGCGAAAGTGCCAGACTGGTGGGGTGATGCCATCAAAGTTGGCTCAGGGCACCATAACCCTGTGCCCTTCATGTGGGGTTTTAAGCTGCACTGAGAAACATTTTAGCATGAGCTTTTCAGCACGTGCCCCATAATCCACCTGCGTCCATTCCTTTTAAACAGAAAACAATTTTCCCTCCATACCATTCACACACATTCACAAAGAGAAGTCAGCTTGCAATAATCAATGCCTGTATAAATAAAGCCGCTGACAGAACCTAAACCGATGAGAAAGAAAATGCAAAGTGAAGAATAGCGCTTCGGCTGAGGAATGCGTCAGCATTTGTCAAAACATAAAATCACAAAGCAATTTTATCTCAGTCCCACAATACAAAGGGCCTGTTGTGCATTTTTCCCCTAGCTGGAGACTCTATCCTTTCTAACCCATTTAATTTTAAACCATTCAGTTTATCAGCACCGACCCTGACGGATGGGGACATGGAGTTTCTGAGCTCCTGTGCGCCTGGGAATGACAGCTCGCGCATTCACTGCTGACTAATAAGTTCAGCTGGCTGTCAGACGTTTTCCGTTGTCCCTTTCTATACCCAATAAATAAAGGATTTGTATTGTTACCGTATGGCCGAGTCCTTGACAGAATGGTCTACTAGAGTGAACATCTTGGGGGATAAATTGGAATACACTAGAATAAGCCACCGCCTTCCTCCTCTCTAAACTGTGAATGGACTGAAGGGAGAATAATTAAAATCTGCCAACTTGGCTTATATTTTCCCTTCCTCAAATGGGGAAGAGATTAAGGGGCACAAATGAAGACCTAATGAAGTTTAAAATGGCACACAGCAGGATGTGCTCGGGTGTCCTATGGCAGGGGTGTCCAATGTCGGTCCTCGAGGGCCGCAATCCAGTCGGGTTTTCAGGATTTCCCCAATGAATATGCATGAGATCTATTTGCATGCACTGCTTTCATTGTATGCTAATAGATCTCATACATATTCATTAGGGAAATCCTGAAAACCCGACTGGATTGCGGCCCTCGAGGACCGACATAGGACACCCCTGTCCTATGGTAACTGCCAAATGCGTATTTGCTGTGTGCTAAAAAGTTTTTTTTAATTTGTTTTTTATTTTTTTAATAGGCTTCTTTGAGATTGGAGAGTTGGCAATCCTGTACTAATCAGTTATCACAGTTACTTTATTTACAAGACTTGTAGGCCACAAACACCTAAGTGGGCTCCTAAAACCAAAGTAAATGAAGCCAAAACATAAAATGCTAAAACCATATACTGATATCTCATGCTAGATCCCCTTTATCCCTTTAGCCACTGCTTCTCACTAGAGAATGGCATGGTGACAAAATTCATCACCGTTCCCGTCCCCACGGATAACCGCGGGAAATAATCCCATGTCATTTTCTAGTGTCTATTTCAACCTCAGTCCTTCTACACCAGCATTCTTCAAAGCAAAGCTTGAGGGTCAGTGGTTGTGGCCATTCATACTCTGATTCTTCCCTCTCTCCTTAAAGAATGACATGAAGATGGTTTCCCGCGGTTATCCGCGGGGACGGGAACGGTGATGAATTTTGTCACCGTGCCATTCTCTACTTCTCACTCTCCCAAACCAAAGGCCTCTACCAAATGAGTTGTTTTCAAAAGCCTTTAAAACCTTTGAACGTAATTCATCAGTCTCGACTGGCCAATCAAATCATTCACCCCTTCTACTGAAATGGACCATGGCTCTAATATGAGCATATTTCACCTATTCACAGACAAGCGCATTGCGACCTCTGATCTCAATTTTCAATGTGGAGGATACAGTGTCATCACATGTGACAAATACCCCTTGACGTATAGCTTGAAAAATCAATACCAATACGTTGAAGATTATATGTGATCTAATAGGTAACAGAGGAGTGACATGCTCAAACCAGCAGCATTGTGAGTCACCTGGAGCACTCTGCATCTAAACCAACCTCTGTAACACCATACTTTGGACCACAAGCCAAAAATCATAAGACGATAACATAGGCTTCCATTTACTTAAAAGCCACATGTGAAAAAGCAGAATTGACAACAATTGACTCTTGTTCTCTCATAGATAAAACTGAATCTAGACAAACACCTTTGTAACCTTGTAACCTGGGTTGTGTATTTGTGACCTTTGACCTGGGCTGGCCACTGTTGGAAACAGGGTACTGGGCTTGATGGACCTTGGTCTGTCCTAGTATAGGTACGCTTATGCTCTTATGTGAGCCAAGTATTGGACAATTAAGCCATTGTGACATCACTGCTGAGGATGGCTCTTAGGCATTGGTGGAATGAGGCATTATGACATCACACACTCAGCTCTGGAATGTTGCTACTCTTTGGGTTTATGCCATTGTGACATCACTACTGAGGTTGGCTGTTAGACATTGGTGGAATGAGGCATTATGACATCACAATCCAAGCTCTGGAATGTTGCTACTCTTTGGGTTTCTGTCTGGTACTTGGGACCTGGGTTGGACTGTTGGAAAGAAGATACTGGGCTTCATGGACCTTCGGTCTGTCCCAGTATGGCAGCTCTATGTGAGCCAAGTATAGGACAATAGAGACATTATGACATCACTGATGAAGTTGGCTCTTAGGCATTGGTGGGATGAAGCATTATGACATCACAATCTGAGCTCTGGAATGTTGCTACTCTTTGGGTTTCTGTCTGGTACTTGGGACCTGGGTTGGCCACTGTTGGAAACAGGATCCTGGGCTTGATGGACCTTCCGTCTGTCCCAGTAGGGCAAATCTTATGTTCTTAATTGATTCACCCAAGAACAGTATTTGATCCGTCACTGCATACAAAATGAGTGGTGAAAAGTGCACTCGGACACTATGGCCATTAATTCAGAAAATAGAAATGGCCTCAGAGTGTGGGGGAAAACCCTCATAAGGGGTTTGAATATAATCAAGAATTGCTTTATTGTAATCCACCTTGAACCATTTTGGTAAAGTAGACTATAAGGGGCAGTTGAAGAGCTCCTTTTAGGTGAGAAGCACAGAGATATGGAGAAGGCCGACAGAAATAAATCCTTTGTTCAAAATGGTAAATACCCTCGTACGGACCCAATATGGGCCGTGCTTTGCTGTAGAGCCTTCATCAGGGGTCCTCTCATGTTTATCTAATATGTGAACATAAGACTAGCCTTATTGGGCTGGCCAATGGTCCATCAAGCCCAGTAGCCCGTTCTCAAGGTGGCCAAACGTCCATTCTCGAAAAGTACGTCCAAAATTTATTTTTTTCAAAAATCGTCTATCTGTACGTCCAGACATTTGATCGTCCAGACCGCCACTGCGTCTATTTCTATCCCAAAGTCTCGACCAAAAATTTGTCCAAGTCCCAACCAACCCCAAAATATCTCTGACAGCAGTTAGTTTCTCCCTTGTTCTGGCCTCAACTTATTCAGATACAGCAACACAGAGTGGGGGATACCTAACACACAGGGTACCCCGTTGTGTGCTGTCATATCCGAATTATTCGGACCACAGGGGCCCGGTACTAAAATTGCACCATTTCACCCTTAATGGCCGATAACGTCCCCCTCAAATGGATTAATTTTGCCCATATAAACCGAAGCAGAGGTATTTGGGTTATGATCTTCATCTCTCAAATGCACTGCTAGTGTCCACCCCATACCGAATTCATAGGATGGTATATGTCAAATAGAACTGGAAATATTTCCCTCTCTTCCACATTTTTGGGGTTTCTGATTGCATTTCTTGGTCTCTACCAATAGGGGCCCTTTTTACTACGCCACGTCTTGGCTTACTGCATGCCAGCGTGGGACTTTCCTTAGCACTAATCCTATTTTTAACATGGCGGTATTAAGGCCATTTTAAATATTTGCACCGTTCAGAAGGCGCCTAAGTTAAGTGTTTCAATTGGCCATTAATGGTGAGGAAATTGGCCACACCGTTAAAGACCAATTAAAAACTAATCAAGGGAAAAAAAAGGTGCTGCTAGGTGTCTACAAAAAAGGCTCCTGAATCGCGCCCCTGCACCTGCTTACCGGTGCTGAATATCAAAATAGGCATGGTTATGGACGGGGTTGACATTTGGCACCACTAAGCCTGATTCTATGTCCTTCAACACAGACTGAGGTTCTCAAAACAGCGCCGTTGTTTGAGTGATAATAATAATAATAATAATAACTTTATTTTTTGTATACCGCCATACCCAAGGAGTTCTAGGCGGTTTACATTAGATTAACAAAAAATTACAAGTGGTTTAAAAACAATTGAACAATATTAGAGGCAAGCAATAAATAATAAGTGGTTCGAAAACAATTGAACAATATTTGGAGCAAGGAGGTAGAATGAAGTTAGGAGAAGAGAGGGGGGTAGGTTGGGGGGGAGGGGGTGGGTAGGTTGGGAAAAGAGAGGTGGAAGGGGGGAGGAGGAGATTGTTGTTCATTGGAGAGGGGTGTTAGCTGTCTTGTCCATGAAATAGGTGAGTTTTGAGAGATTTTCTAAACCCAAGGTAGGTGGGGGCCTCAAGGACAATTTGGGCTAGCCATGGGTTCAGTTTGGCAGCCTGGAAGGCAAAAGTTTTATCAAGGAATCTTTTGTAGTGACATAGTTTTAGGGAGGGGAAGGCGAAGAGTTGAATTCTGCGGATGTGTGACCTGTGCTGTTTTTCCAGAATCCGGTCCTTAATGCCTCTAAGGGCTAGATTCACGAACCTGCCCGATCGGGACCGACCCGTGCCTGATCCGGGCAGGTCCGACGGATTCCTCAAAGCCTAATATGCAGATGGGGGCAATCGGAGGAACGCCCACATCTGCCGGCACGAATCGCTGATGTTCTGCACCTGCATCTAGACCTGTCCAAACTGCGACTTTGAAAAAAAACTTTTTAGCTCGGCGAGCTCGTGGTTTTAAACTGCTTAAACCCACGGGTTAAAACCACGGGCTTGCAGTGCGGGGAAGGGCAGGAGAGATTTGGGGCAGCAGGCAGGAGAGATCAGGGCAGAGCAGGGCGGTGATGCGGCGATTCGGGGCAGAGCAGGCAGGAGAGATTCAGGGCAGCAGAGGGCAGGGTTTGTATGGAGCTGGAGAGTTGGAAAGACGTTTTCGACTGGTCTCCAGCAGTCGCTGCTTGGGTTGATCAGCCGACCCAGTCGGTTTTAAAAATTGGGTTGGTGAATCGCGTCCTCGTCTACTTTGCATGCGTTTCTCCTCCTTTGCATGCACAGATTTGAAGCGGATCGCAAGAAAGGTTAGTGAATAGTGCAGTAAGGAAACCTGGTTGCAAACTGATCGGTTTGCTTTGTGAATCTAGCCTTAAGCCAGTGTTATTCAGTTAGCAAGTGCTAATGCAAATTCACTAGCCGGATAACCCTTCCATGCCCCCTCCCTAAAAATGTTTTTAAAAATTAGCATATACTGACAGGCAAATTTCTGTAAAATGCTTTAACGAGTGTGGCGTAGTGGTTAGAGCTACAGCCTCTGCACCCTGAGGCTGTGGGTTCAAATCCTGCACTGCTCCTTGTGACCCTGGACAAGTAACTTAATCCTCCACCGCTCCAGGCACATTAGATAGATTGTGAGCCCACCGGGACAAAGAGGGAAAGTGCTTGAAGACCCTGTGTGGCTGTAAAACTACAAAAAGGCGGTCTACAAGTCCCATTCCCTTTCCCTGATGTCATAATGCCTGGCAAAAACATTCCAGAGCTGAGATTGTGACATCATAATGCCTCATCCCACCAATGCCTAAGAGCCAACCTCAGCAGTGATGTCACAATGGCAGAAACTCAAAGAGTAGCAACATTCCAGAGCTGAGATTGTGACGTCATAATGCCTCATTCCACCAATGCCTAAGAGCCAACCTCAGCAGTGATGTCACAATGGCAGAAACTCAAAGAGTAGCAACATTCCAGAGCTGAGATTGTGACGTCATAATGCCTCATTCCACCAATGCCTAAGAGCCAACCTCAGCAGTGATGTCACAATGGCAGAAACCCAAAGACTAGCAACATTCCAGAGCTGAGATTGTGATGTCATAATGCCTCATCCCACCAATGCCTAAGAGCCAACCTCAGCAGTGATGTCACAATGGCAGAAACTCAAAGAGTAGCAACATTCCAGAGCTGAGATTGTGACGTCATAATGCCTCATTCCACCAATGCCTAAGAGCCAACCTCAGCAGTGATGTCACAATGGCAGAAACCCAAAGAGTAGCAACATTCCAGAGCTGAGATTGTGACGTCATAATGCCTCATTCCACCAATGCCTAAGAGCCAACCTCAGCAGTGATGTCACAATATCTTCATTGTTCTATTCTTGGCTCACTGCTGACATTGTATTGGAGGAGAGTGTGGTGCAGTGGTTAGAGTTAAAGCCTCAGCACCCTGAGGTTGTGGGTCCAAACCCTGCACTACTCCTTGTAACTCTGGGCAAGTCACTTACGGTAATCCTCCACTGCCCCAGGTCCATTAGACAGATTGTGAGCCCACCGGGACAGACAGGGGTTGTAAAAGTACGAAAAGGTGGTCTACAAGGTCTATCCTCTGTCCCTGTCCCTAAACCTTTCTAGTTACATCAAGCATGCATTAACCCTTAACGTGGTTTAGTAAAAGGGTTTCTAGGGCTGGTTTTCTTTCACTGGGATTTTTAGTCGTTGGAGTTGGAATTCCTCCAGGTAATGGCAACCTGTTTTCTCTCTCCAGTTCTCTTCGGTTCATGATCCTAAAGTTTTTGTGGTTCAGCGATGTTGAACAGTTGGCCAGTGGAAAAGTTTCGGGACCTTAATGTGCCTTTCTGCATACAAGCCCTGCTATGTTAAAAATAGAGGCAGGGTCAGTTTGGCTAAATCTGAAGAGAAGGAAAGAATTAGAAATTAAACTTTTCGGTTATCTGAAAAAAATTAACATTTTGTGTCAACAATGTACAAAACCCCCCACCCCATTCTAAAGATTACCCTTGAAGTAAAACTGCATCCCAGAAAGGTCAGCGATAGCGCTCTGCTAATTAGATGATATATGGGAATAATAGAACGCTAATGGAATTGTTTTTCATCCAATTGTTCTGAGAAATCCCCACTGTCAGACCTTTCTGGATGTGTCAGATCAATCCGTGGTAAGTCCATTTGCATATCTAACAGTATTAATGAAGGAGAAAATTGCTCTGAAACCAACACCAAATACAACTTTCAAAAATGAATATTTTGCAGAAAATGTGGCAATATAATACAGCTAGAAAGTTTTTGTAATTATTCAATTAGCAATCAAAATAAAACTCAATAATGTTTACATTTGTTACGTCTTAAATACTGCCTTTCAGGCCTGCTGCCAAAGAGGTCTACAATAATTAGAATTAGAAATATAAGTAGGGGGGATAAGTCAAATATATTAGAACATTCTCAAGAGGAAGTTATAATGGGTTCTATGCTTCTTGGAACATTTGTATTTCAACAAGATAAAGAAGCACTTCTTTGCCTATTTTTTAGGCATAAAGAAGTTTCCATCTTGAATAAAAAAAATCTCAATCTTTCCAGATGTTTCAAGAACGACGCAAACATGAAGAAAAAGGTTCCTTTAAATGAAAGAAAATGTTAAAGCATTGGGGGCACAAACAAAGAGAAATTGACCCTTGATACTCCACAGAATCAAAGGGCAACCACAAACAAAAACACTGTGGAGATGTCCAAGATTGAAGATACCGTCAAAACATCCACATCAGAAAATGGCTAAGACCCATAAGATGGGAATTATGGACCCAACACAGTCAGTGTTTCTTCCTCAGGGGTCCTATGGATAATGAAATAATAATGATTGGAATATGTCCTAAAATGATATGTGGTTTGTAGCGATTAAAAAGTCAAAATGATATTCTATGAGTATACAAGTGTTGAAAATATCTCTTAGAGGTGGGCTAACATCTAGTGTTATTCCTTTGTACACTAGTCTTTGTTGGGTTGTATCATATCGGTTTATGTTAGTCCGGCTTATTACCCTTTCCCTTTTAGTTCATACGTTAGTGTTTTTTTCCCACCTCCAATTCACGTCACCTAGCACGGGCTTTCTCAGTTTTTTTAATCTAATTTTTTAATCTAATTTTTTTTGCCATCACATTCCATCACTTCGTTCTACTTTTCACCTTCACAGTAAGGGCTCTTCTTACAAAGGTGCGCTAGTGGCTTTAGCGTGCGCTAAAATGTCACGTGCGCTAGCCGCTACCGCCTCCTCTTGAGAAGGCGGTAGTTTTTCGGGTAGCGCGCGCTAATCCGGTATGTGCGCTAAAAACGAGCCCTAAGTTCTATCTTCACCCCTCTTTTACGTCAGTTGTGTATGAGTTTTCTAAGACCCCCTTTTTTGACATCATACCCTGAGCCACGCCCCTTTTTCATATCATACCCTGAGCTCCTCCTCTTTTTTCTCCAGACTCCCCCCCCTTTCTGACATCACTTCTCTGATTCTCCTAGTCTCCATGATGGTTTTTCTTTGACCTATCCAAGGGCTCCACGTACTCCATGTTTTTTGTTTGACCAATCGAAGGACTTCACATACTACATATCTCTTTCTATGTTGGTTAAATAGCTTCCTGCACAAACGCGTGTTTTTCTACAGCACTAGAGCATTACTGTATTGCGCAGAGCTCTCGAGCAGGATTGGTAAGCACTATTCTCTTTTATATTTTCACCATTTTCATCTTTATGCATATACCGGGTAGACCCTTTTTTAAGAGGAAACCAAAAAAAAAAACTCTGTGGAGTGACGATGTTCCTAAATGGACTTTATTTGAAAGAGTCAAAGTTCCAAAGTTACACCAAAATCATCCACATAAAATAATTTCATCCACATAAAAATAAATTCATCCACATAAAAATAGGTTATCCACATAAAAGCCTTAAAGGACCTAGTCCGCTAGGGATACTGGACCCAACACGGTCTGCATTTCGACAAAAAGTCTTCTTCAGGGATCCCTGGGGGTCCTATAAAGGTGAATACGTGGGAAACAATTGTGTGGTAAACCGGAAGTGAGACACTGCTTGCATTTGCACCACACAATTGTTTCCCACGTATTCACCTTTATAGGATCCCCAGTGACCCCTGAAGAAGACTTTTTGTCGAAACGCAGATCGTGTTGGGTCCTGTATCCCTAGCGGACTAGGTCCTTTAAGGCTTTTATGTGGATAACCTATTTTTATGTGGATGAATTTATTTTATGTGGATGATTTTGGTGTAACTTTGGAACTTTGACTCTTTCAAATAAAGTCCATTTAGGAACATCGTCACTCCACAGAGTTTTTCTTGGTTTTCTCTGGATTTTGTGGCTATCTTGGGGTCAATTTCTTTTGTTTTTAGACCCTTTTTCTAGCCTTGCTTTTATACACTGGTTTATTTTTTATTGATTGCGTTACTTGCATTATTGGCATGGGACATCTATCTTATCTTGTTCTCCACGGGCAAAATTTTATTGTTCCTTTTGGCTTACATTGTTTTTAGATTTTGTTTTTAGATATCGTTTTTATAATTTCATTCATCCTTAGATGTAAAAAATTTTTTCTAATGGTCAAATTAGCCTCATACATATAAATTGGACTATTGTAAGAAGACTACGTTTTATATTAAATCTGGTTTTTAGTTGTCTTAGACGCTTGTCCTGCCATATACATAGGCTTACTTTCATGCGTCCATTTGTATGGCCTCTTTTACAAAGCTGCGCTAACGGCCCCGAAGCCCATAGAGATTTAAAGGGCTTCGGGGCTGTTGCCACACGGCTTTATAAAAGAGGCCGTAGTTCTCAGCCTTTGATCCACATTCTTTGACTTAAGACTCTTAGGGTATGTATTCATATTTCACAATGGTCTTTCTTTCTGTCTATTCAATTTTCTCTCCCCCCCACCCCCCCTTTCAGGCATGCTGTAGGCATCTATTACATTTTTCACTGGAATGGTATTCTTTTAAATCTATTCACACCATTTCAAACGTCACTGTTATGATTTGGTCACTTAGAGGCACTTTTTATCACAGTTTTGACTCGGTCACCTTTAAGAGATATTTTCAACACTTATACACTCATTGAATATCATTTTTGACACCAGTCACTTTTTTGACTTTTTAATTACTACTCATCACATGTTATTCACAAATAAACCACATATCATTTTAGGACATATTCCAATCATTATTATTTCATTATCCATTGAGGAAGACAGGGTCGTCGAAACACGGACCGTGTTGGGCCCACCATAGTTCCCATCTTATGGGTCCGTGACATTTTATTAGGTGGATTTTTTGACTGTATCTTCAATAAAGCCTGCATCTTGGACATTTTCTCCACAGTGTTTTTGTTTTTTAAAGCATTGAGGGCAAAATTTCAATTGCATTATCCTTGCAAATGTTTGATCTATTTAACGGTAGATCAAAACTCTTATGTGTTTTATGAACCCTCCCAATTACAATTCTTTTTAGAAGGAAAGAAGTTGGTAACGCAGGGTGCCAGGTAAATCCTATTAATCTGGTCCATATAAATAATTGGGGATGTTATACCACTGTAATGTTTATAAGTGTATTGTTTAAGTATCAATTTTTCTGCTATGTGAAATTGTCTCTCCCGAGCGAGGACTGTCTAAGAGTCTTAAAAATAATCTTTCAATTGATATGTATGGAATTTAAATTTCTTTACAATTTACATAACATAGTAGATGACAGCAGAGAAAGACTCGAATGGTCCATCCAGTCTGCCCAACCTGATTCAATCTAAAAATTTGATGTTTCTTTTCTTCTTCTTTTTATCTATTTCTGGGCAAGAATCCAAAGCTCTGCCCGGTACCGTTCATAGGCTCCAACTATTGAAGTCTCCATCAAATCTCACTCCAGCCCATCTACACCCTCCCAGCCACTAAATCCCTCCCCAGCCCTCCATCAAAGCTCACTCCAGCCCATCTACATGCTCCCAGCCATTGAAACCCTCCCCAGCCCTCCATCAAAGCTCACTCCAGTCTGTCTACACCCCCCAGCCATCAAAACCCTCCCCAGCCCTCCATCAAAGCTCACTCCAGTCCATCTACACCCCCCAGCCATCGAAACCCTCCCCAGCCCTCCATCAAAGCTCACTCCAGTCCATCTACATCCCCCCAGCCATCAAAACCCTCCCCAGCCCTCCATCAAAGCTCACTCCAGTCCATCTACACTCTCCCAGCCATCGAAACCCTCCCCAGCCCTCCATCAAAGCTCACTCCAGTCCATCTACACTTTCCCAGCCATTGAAACCCTCCCCAGCCCTCCAAAGCTCACTCCAGTCCATCTACACCCCCCAGCCATCGAAACCCTCCCCAGCCCTCCATCAAAGCTCACTCCAGTCCGTCTACACCCCCCAGCCATCGAAACCCTTCCCAGCCCTCCATCAAAGCTCACTCCAGTCCGTCTACACCCCCCAGCCATCGAAACCCTCCCCAGCCCTCCATCAAAGCTCACTCCAGTCTGTCTACACTCTCTGGGCGAAGAAGAACTTCCTTACGTTCGTACGGAATCTATCCCCTTTCAACTTTAGAGAATGCCCTTTCATTTCTTTGACTGAGCGTTTATGCTCATTGCTTTCCAATTCCTTTTGTATACCTGATTACGTTCGGAACAGCCTCGTAGCATTCATTCTGTTCCATGCTCTTTTCTACAGACAAGAGGTCGCCTTTGCTTCCAGTCTCTTTTTTCATTAGTCGTTTTTGTGTACTCTCACATGCAGCTTCCACACTTTCTTTCATTCAAAGAATATCAGCAGTTCGGTGTTTAGAGCTCACAGAAAGGCTGAGATTAGCCATTCACCAGAATCCCCTTCATCTTGGCGAGCAATACTTTCTTATCTGTCTCCAACTTTCAATAGAGAATAGGAAAGATGAAATTAAAGTGATTAGCGGCTGCATCTGCTATCTCGCAGTGGATATGTTCATTAATTTTAGATGTTTGGGGAATTGGAGTCTTAGACCCAGCCTTTATCGCAAGAGGCAAAGAAGGGTATGGTTTTGCTCTCATTTTATTCTGCCCTTGGATGACTTTGAAAACACAAAGTCAGCTTGCAATGCCGGCTTTAAAACCATTCAGGAAGAATCCTAATTACTTTCTGCTTGCGCCTTTTACCACTGAAAGAATAACGTAGAATTAGAGATGCAGATAACATATAAACAGCAATTCTACTACTGCCTCCGGAGAGAGAAAATGAAAGGGTTGGCATTTGATACTCTGTGATCTTATAGTCCGGGTGAATCAACTAAGTACAAAATAGTGCCTGTGGGAAGGTTTGGCCAAGAAGCTCACCTGTCATTGGCTTGTTTACAACAAACATTGACTTCAGATGGAAGAGGATCCAGATATATATAGTCCAATCTTATTTATTTAAAATTTTTCTATACCGTTTAAACGGTATAGGCAAAATTAGAATCAGATGGTATTAATCCAAGATATATGTACAAGTGATTCAAAGACAGAGGATACAAGAGGGAACCACAGTGAGGAAAGACGTAAAACAGAACTGCAGAGCTTCTAACTTACCCTCTTCAGGAGGTCAGAAGACCTTCTTTTGGTAGACTAATGCGATGTTTTAGACTTTCTTGTTCCTTATTCTCCGACTTCCAAGCAATATACTGAACATAAGAACCTAAGAATAGCCTTATTGGATCAGACTAATGGGCCATCAAGCCCAGTAGCCCATTCTTATGGTAGCCAATCCAGGTCACTAGTACCTGGCCAACACCCAAAGAGTAGCAACATTCCATGCTACCAATTCAGGGCAAGCAGAGGCTTCTCCCATGTCTTTCTCAATAACAGCCTATGGACTTTTCCTCCAGGAACTTGTCCAAACCTTTCTTATCCGCTTGTACCACAACTTCTGGCAATGCGTTCCAGAGCTTAACTATTCTCTGAGTGAAAATTTTTTTCCTTCTGTTGGTTTTAAAAGTATTTCCCTTTAACTTCATCGAGTGTCCCCTAGTCTTTGTAATTTTTGACGGAGTGAAAAATCGATCCACTTGTACCCGTTCTGCTCCGCTCAGGATTCTGTAGACTTCAATCATAAAATCCTGGGTGGAGTAGAACAGGTACAAGTGGATCGATTTTTTACTCTGTCAAAAAATTACAAAGACTAGGGGGCACTTGATGAAGTTCCAGGGAAATACTGTACTTTTAAAACCAATTGGAGGGGACCAGAGATATATCTATATTTTTATTTTCATTATAAAACCAGGACTATTTGAGAAGTAGGAACTTGACATCTCTGTCTTTTTAAGGGTTCCATGGCTGAATGGGGGCATCTCTCATTGGAGGAGTAGAGTCTTCAAAGGGCTTTCAAAAGCTTAGAACTGCCATCAACTCATGTTCAAGTCCCAGCAACTTGATAATGATATCAAGTTTTCATGGCAAAATACAGAAGTAGATTGCCGGGCCTTTCTTCTGCATCAAACGCGATCCTCCACCTCCAACACTGTCCATCCGCTGCTGCTCAGATGGGTGGTATATCGTTAATCTGACATCTCCACTGAAACCTGTCTGCCTCGGGAGGCCCTGCTGGTAGTGAAACAACCGACGGCATAGCTTTCAGATGCATGCAAGCCCCAGTGGCATGACTGGATGACAGGACCAGAGGCAACATGGATTCACTGGAGGTAAGTCTGGTCAGACAAATCTGATCCAGTCCTTTGACTGGGTGACCAGAGAATTAGATAGAGGGAGTGTGCTAGCTGTGGTGTATTTAGATTTTAGCAAAGCCTTTGACAGTAGTAAAGAGCTTCACACATCACTTTAATCCTAATGAAGACTCCTCATGTAGAATCAGAATTTTGGTCCACCCTTGCACTTTTTAAAATGTAGGATGCAATCTCCTATGAGTGCCTAACAATTATAATCGTTCCTTCAAATGAACCACCTAGGATTTCGATTATAACTCATGGCAGTATTCATCAATTTAGAGTGCCAAAGAACATGCTGGGCATTTTGGAAATAAAACACCCTCGGGCATCGATGAATATTAAACATGTCACTTTCTCCTAAGACAGCAACTGTAAACATAAAATATTTGGTCCTATACAGAAATTGTTGTACGCTGGATTTGCATATCTCTTGCTTATTAGGCATAAATCACATTCCATAACCTGCAGGATTAACTAGGAATTGGTGTCACTGCCGAAATACATGGAAAACATTTTAAAACAGTCAATAATTCTGTAATATTCAGGAAAAGTGCCTACGTTTCCAAGACCAGCATCAAATACAGAGTAGGATGACTGGGCTCTGGGTCCAACTGCAGGCTGAGACCAGCGTGGTTTTCAGAATTTGGACGCCGCCACAACGCGTCTATCGCAAATGGTGTGCCTCCTGAGATTTCAGGTGTGCCACGACACACTGGGGAGGAGCGGCAGCGAGAGGCACGCCCTGTAGGCAATCAGCCGGCACCAGAGCCTATCCTTTCCGGCCCTCTTCCCACACATTAGCAACTCAGGGCCCATCTGGAGGACCTTCGTGCAGATGATGACGTGATGATGTCATGCATGCATGTGACATCATCACAGAGTAACATTTTTCAAAAATAATATATGAATCTAAGATTCTTATTTCTAATGGAAGACTGTTCCACTTCTGATTAGCTTGATAAGAAAATGATCGTACCAGTTGACTCTTCCTAATTACTCTAAAAACAGTTGGAAACTGAAGTATAAAACTATAGTTACTCCGTAGAGGAATAAAATTAGCTGGAACACGTAAAAGAGATGTTAATTGTTTTGGAGCCTTAAATATTTAAGTACACGGCATCCTCCACGCAGGTAAACTGGGTAGATCCCTCCTCTCCAAAATAACCGGCCTCTGGAACGACCTCACTGTCCCGCTGCGGAACCTGGACTCCCTCCAACTATTCCGAAAACAACTGAAAACCTGGCTTTTCTCTAGCATATAATAATCACTTCTCCTGATTACATTCCCTCTTTTTATGCTTTGTAAACTCCTTCTCTTCTCTCTTCCCATATTTTTTAAACTCTGTAAACCGTGTCGAGCTCCACTTCAGTGGAGAAGATGCGGTATATAAACCTAAGGCTTAGTTTAGTTTAGATAAATTCAACTTAATCCTGTATCTAATTGGAAGCCATGCAATTGATGCAAGAGCAGTGAAACCCTTTCAATTTTTCTAGCCAAAAAGATGTCTAACAGTTGTATTTTGAAACAACTGTAGTCTAATAAGAATCTGTTCAGATGCTCCACAGTAAATAGAATTACAGTAGTCCAAATATGGGAATAATATTGATTGACAAAGTACTCAAACACTAGAGTATGACAAAACAGATCTTAAAACTCTGAGAAAAAGATTTTTTTAGAAAGCATTTTCATATGGTGAGTTAATTCTAAATCAGAATCTAGGATTACACCTAAAATTCTAGATGAATTTCTATTCTCAAAACGTCACTACTTCATTCATTCAGATACTCTCATAATTTCCAAAACCAAGAAGTTGGACAGGACTTTGGTATATCAGGTGGGGAAGATGAACTCCTGGATGAGTCCGCTGATTGCTCCAGCCGTTAGAAAATTATTGAAAACTCACCTAGTTGACAAATAAGATTGTTGATATTTAGGACGATGTTCTTATTAGGTTCTGCTTTTTAAATGTGCTTTTTTTAATAGGCTTTGTATTTTAAATGTATTTTTATCTGATGATGTAGTTAATGGTTGTAGTAGTTAGGATAGCAGGATTTTTGAAATTGTATTGCTAACTGAAATGTTCAGTTTTTACTGTTGTGAACCGCCTAAAACTGTTGGTAGGGCGGTATATAAGAAATAAAATTATTATTATTATTATTTTAAAATGTTTTTCCTAGCCCAATTGCTAACTTTATGTATAACTTGACTGATATATTTAGTAACATTTATAATTGCTCCCATGAATAGGCAGAGTAGAAATAAATCCTCTTGCATAAGTATATATCGTATAACTTCAATTTGAAAAGATTTTTTCCTAATTCACTCATATAAACCCTAACAGGCTCGTCTCCAATCTACCTATCAGATCACTTTGTCCGTTCTGGCCCCACCCGCACACGTAACACCCACTTGTTGGCCTTCCCGTCCCTAAAGTGCTGCATCTACAAGAGATTCCTTGACAGATCCCTGGCGTTCCAGGCATGCAAATGGAACAAATGTCTATCCACTCTCATCTCTAATTCTCCCTCCTACCAAACTTTCAGGAAGTCAATCAAAACTTATCTCTTTGACAAATATCTCTGACTCCCGCCCTCCTTGTAACTCTACTTTTAACTATGCCTTGTACCTCCCACCTTCCTGCACCTCCCACCTACCTGCCTCCTCCCTACCTGCACCCAACTTCCTAAGCCACGCCAATTAACTTGTTTATAACCTCTCTATCTCCTTTTGCCTGCTCCCGACTTGCTGAGTTATATTGATTGATTGACTTATTTGTAAATTTCGCTGTCGATGTACAGTCTCTTATCATGTAAACCGACCGCTCTGAACTATTCTGGTACTGCGGTATACAAAAATAAAGTTATTATTATTATTATATATAAATAGATAGATGTAGATAGAGAAAGAGATATATAGTATATATAGAGAGAGCTATAAATATTTCACCAGTAGACAATACTACTTTTTTTTTTTTTTTTTACCCCAAAACAAACCAACTTGGTCTTCTGTTTATGCAATCTTAAAAAAATGAATAATGTCCAATTATCAACTAATGTTATTGTATTCTGAATAAACCTAAAAGCATTGTTGAAGCTCCTGCATAGTGTTGCCTAGGTGAATTTCCCAAATAGTGGCTATATCAGCCCATGTGTTCTCCCCTTGGGTAAGATCCTTCAGAGAGGTCTTTTGATGCTTTTGGTTCTGTGGGTGGACGAGAAGTAACATAGCCGCAGCATTTCCTCAGTCCCCTGTATTTGGAGGATGTAGAGAAAGGAATATGAACTGCTGTCTAGAAAGCAAACTTTGGAGCTCTTCAAAATAAGAACAATTTTTTTTAAAAAAATAGATGAACTGTGCCACAGTTGTTAAAGCTCCAGCCTCAGGACCCTGAGGTTGTGGGTTCAAACCCCATGCTGCTCCTTGTGACCCTGGGCAAGTCACTTAATCCCCCCCATTGCACCAGGTACATTAGATAGATTATGAACCCACCGGGACAGACAGGGAAAAATGCTTGAGTACCTGAATAAATTCATGTAAACTGTTCTGATCTCCCTTAGGAGAATGGTATAGAAAATTGAATGAATGAGTAGTGTGAAGAGTTTCAGCCTCTGATAACCAGAGCTGGCATTATGACATCACAATGCCTCATTCCACCAATGCCTAAGAGCCAGCCTCATCAGTGATGTCACAATGGCTTGACTGTCCTAGACTTGGCTCACTTTTACTACATTCTGATTTCTAGAGTGGCGCAGTGGTTAAAGCTACAGCCTCAGCATCCTGAGGTTGTGGGTTCAAACCCACGCTGCTCCTTGTGACCCTGGGCAAGTCACTTAACCCCCCCATTGTCCCAAGTACATTAGATAGATTGTGAACCCACCAGGACAGACAGGGAAAACTGCTTGAGGACCTGAATAAACTCATGTAAACTGTTCTGAGTTCCCCTTGGAAAAAAAGTATAAAAAACTTGAATAAAGAAAGAACCAAGAAGTGATCAGGCTGGGCTTATTTCTCTGTATGAATGAGCTCTTATTTCTCTAACATAAACATTCCTAAAAAAACAAACCATTAACAGCACTGCGTTTTGAAGTAATGACATCTAGTCTCAGAGAATCAATTTTGTGTTTGTATGACATCATCACCAGCCAATTGCAATAATGATCATTTCTGTAACATTCCAACATTCCTGGACATATCAATTCATTTGTGTCTTGATAGTTTTTTCCTGCTAAGAACATTTTACAAAGGTGCGCTCGTGTTTTTCACGCGCGCACTGGAAAATCTACCGCCTGCTCAAAAGGAGGCGGCAGCGACTAGCGTGCGTTACGGCCCTAGCGCGGCTTTGTAAAAGGAGCCCTTAATGCTTGGGCCGGTGGAGTTGTGGCGGCAGTGTGAGGGGAGCGGGCATTCAAAACGCTCAAAACCTGTTTTCCTCTGTGCTGGACAGTGACAGATCAGCTGTTCAAGATTTGGCGTTAACATGGCCCATCACTTCAACTCAGAGCTTTGGCGCCCAGCGAATGTCTTTTCATAATCAGCTGTTTATTCTGGAAGGATTCTCATCTGTTTCATAGCAACCAGCTGTTGAAATAACATTTCTCTGTCCAGAGCAAATTAAATCCAAACCTGCTCTTAAGCTGAAGATGTTTCATGAAGTCGAAAAGTCGGGAACTGCTAGAAATCTTTCTGCTCTTAGATGGCCACCGATGAGCTCTGTTTGGAGACTAAGAAATCCTTTTGCTAAAGTGCGTTAAACAGTTAGGGGTCCTTTAATTAAGGCATGCTTTCCGATTTAGCATACGCTCAAGATTAGTGCTGCTTTAAATGCTAAGACATCCATTCTGCATGCTAATAACTATAGGGAATTTAGGAGACCCCTAAAAACAAGTACAATCTTTCCCCGAACAACTGATCTCTAGAACCGATAGTCAATAATTTCTAACTCTGTTAGTTCTTCTCAGTTTGTAGCATTTTTAATCATTGTATACCGCATAGAACTTCACGGACCTGCGGTATATTATTATATTCCCATGGCCATCTTGGCATTTAGTGTGTACTAAAGAGGTTAGTACCCCTTAATAAAAGGACCCCTTAATGCACAAACTAGTGCAAACATGATAGGACAAGATAATTTTCCCAATACAGACTAGATTCTGTAAATGGTGAAAAAAATGACCAAGCAGTGTTTCTCAACTCGCCCCTTGCCAGTCAGATTTTCCGGATAACCACAATGAATATGCCTAAGCTTGATTTGCATGCGTTGCCTCCGTTATATGCAAATTTCTTTCATGCATATTCATTTTGGATATCTTGAAAACCTGACTGGCAAGGGGCAAGCTGAGAAACAGTGCTAGTTTGGACACTCCAGGATGGTTGCTCGATCCGTGCTTGGGTGTCAGGATTTACGCCGACTGAAACCAGGTGTAAATCCTGCTGCATAAGTTAGGCATGAATCTCCGAATCCTATAATACTCTACATATCTTTAATGAACACCCCGAGTATTGTCCATTTACCCCCACTCTCTATTTCCTACCCGCCAGCTATTTTTTAATCCATGTGAGTATTTCACCCTCGATTCCATGGCTCGCAATTTTTCAAAGTAGTCGTTCATGCGGGACCTTGTCGAACGCCTTCTGAAAATCCAAATATACATTGTTGACCGGGTCACCCTTGTCTATCTGCCTGTTTACTCCCTCGAAGAAATGCATTAAGTTCGTCAAGCAAGATCTTCCTTTGCTGAAGCCATGCTGGCTGGTCCTCATCAGATTGTGTCCGTCAAGGTGATCAATGATGCAGTCCTTTATCAGCGCCTCTACCATCTTTCCCGGTACCAAAGTCAGACTCACCGGTCTGTAGTTTTCCAGTTCTCCCCTCTAACCTTTCTTGAAGATCGGCGTAACATTCGCCACCTTCCAGTCTTCCGGAATCCTTCCCAATTTGATCGACAGATTGGTTATTAGTTGAAGCAGTTCAGCTATAGTCCCTTTCAGTTCCTTGATTACCATCCAGTCCCAGGGATTTATCATTTTTAAGCCTATCAATCTGCCTGCATACCTCTTCTAGACTGACCGTCAACCCAGTCAGTTTCCTGTCTTTGTTTCCCGTGTATAGCCTGTCAGCTTCCAGTATGTTGTGTATATCCTCTTCGGAAAATACAGATGCAAAAAAATGTGTTGTTTGTCGGCGATGGTTTTGTCATCCTTTAGCTTTCCCTTTATTCCATGGTCATCCAACGGCCCCACCGTTTCCTTCGCAGGACGTTTCCCCTTGATTTATCGAAAGAATGGCATTTTTGCCTCCTTGGCTATTTTTTCCTCTTAGTCTCTTTTGGCCCCTCTTACCGCCTTATGGCATCTGCTTTGATGTTGTTAGTGCTTTTTCCAGTTTTCATCCATTTTTGACCTTTTCCATTCCTTAAACGAAGTCTTCTTGTCTCTGATCGCTTCCTTCACCATTACAGTGAGCCACGCCAGTTCCTTGTTCTTTTTCCTCTTGGATCCCTTGTTGATAGAAACATAGAAACATAGAAGATGACGGCAGAAAAGGGCCACGGCCCAACAAGTCTGACCACTTTAATGACCCACCCCCTTCCCTGAAGTGATCCTACATGCTTATCCCATTTTCTCTTAAAGTCCAGCATGCTGCTGGCCAGAACTACCTGCAGTGGAAGACTATTCCAATGATCAACCACCCTTTCGGTGAAGAAGTACTTCCTGGTGCCACTATGAAATCTCCCACCCCTGAGTTTCAACGGATGTCCTATTGTCGCCGTAGGTTCTTTAAGAAAAAAGATATCCTCTTCTACCTCAATACGGCCCGTGACATATTTGAACGTCTCAATCATGTCTCCCCTCTCTCTACGCTCCTCGGTATATATAGATTTTGTGCCTCGGTGACCATGTTTTTAAAAAGGGACCATGGTAGATAAACCTATGGCCAGACGTGAGGTGTACTCTTGTGGTGCTCAGCATGAAGGTTCACAAACAATTCATACTGTGCACTACAAGTCATAGGTTTATCTACCATTTTGAAATTTGTATTTCCAGCACTAAGGCGCCATCTGGTGGACTAACCACTACACCCCTGAGGCAAGCCTCCATCTGGAGGCCGAAACACGGACCGTGTCGGGTCTTCAATGCACTTAAGGGTTCCCCATGATATAGGACTTTATATCTATGTACTTATATATGTATTTTAACCTGAGTTTATATGAATAAAATTTGTTTGTTTCAAGGTTGACGTGTTCTATCCCACTCCCCACTCGCAATTCCTTTTTGTTTGACTTCACTTGGGGGTTTTGGTTCCTTTTTTTTGGCCTGCATTAACAGATATGGGCCTTTTCTGTTCAATTAAACCACATTGAATTTACCCCTGCACGTATTAATACCCAAAGCCAGCATGAGGGTGACCATGATGGCATCTAGATGGTGCAGAGAAAAAGCTGAGACTAGTAAAAAAAAAACAAAAAAAAGTTCTCTTTAGACTAAGTCTGGTGAGAAAAGGTTCCCTCGTTTCCCAGTACTTGTGAAAAAGAAATTGTATTTCTGTAAACAAATCTTTCAGCACTAAACTCCTTCCCAAGGTCATGTTTGCTTCTAAGACAAACACAAAAGCTCCCCATGACCATAGATTATGCAAACCAACATACGAATGTTCTATCGGACTGGCGCAGTAAGGGATCGTTTCCCACTGTGAGTAACACAGATGCCTGGGGGTTTCCAGTCCATCAGACTTAAGGCACAAATAATTAACCAGTGGTGTACAGCAGACTCCAACCGAGGCACTTACAGAAAAGAATCGGCATGTGAAAGTGTGCACAGAATTCACATTACAAATTACGCTAGTCAAGACCTTCTAAGCTATTGTAGGATCAATTTAACTCAATTACAGATATGACAGCATTGCCGCTATTGCATTATGAGGACTTTGTGTTCCTTTAAGATCAGGAGGTCTATGTGAGAAGTCCAAAAAGGTACCTCTCTTAAAAATGAAACGTAGACCTCTGTATTCCTCCCACGTCCAGTCCAGGCCTCACATTCAAATTATATATACCCCAAACAAGATGTACCTGTGTATTTGATAAAACATGCATGTTGAATGCAACATTGTCTCAAAGATGCACAAACTATGTCCCCATGAATGCATATGTACAGATTGCATGCATCCTCTTTGTGCATCTAATTTTTATATGTATATATGGTCATAAAATTCAGCATAAGTCCTATTCAGTCTAAGGTAGGCCTGAGGAAGGCCTTTGGACAGTGGGAGGACAATGGCTTTTGGCTGAAGGGGGGGGGGGTGTAGGGTTACCAGATTTTCACGGACATGTCCGGGCATCCGGACAGCTTTTCATAACCCGGCACTTTGTCCGGGTTTTGAAAAGCTTCCAACTAGGAGTGACGTCGGGACGGCATCTGCGCATGCGTGCATGCACAGATGCCCTCCTGACGAGTGAACAGGTTGAGGGGGGCTGGGCTGGGGGCGGAATGGGATGTGACTCGGGCAGAACTGGGTGGGGCCAGGCAGAACTATGTGGGCCTGGGGGAGGGGCCATGGGTCCAGATTTTAGTTCCAGAAAATCTGGTGACACTAAGGAGGTGGCGGCAGCAGCTTTTGATGGGAAAAGGCGAGGGCCATCTTTATATTGGGCGGGGGGAAGGGGGGCCATGCAGCCTGCTTTTGGTTTGGGGAGGGAGTTTAAGTTTCGGATGAAAATGCACTGGCATTTTTGGCCAATACGAAAACATGACCAAATCTGGATTTTCAGCCAGTTTCTGCACTGAAGCTGAAACCAAAATTTGGTTGGCCTCTAGAACAGATAGGCTCTACCATGTAGCCACGCCGCTGTCCTGTACCGGAACTCAACGGCACCTCTAGTGGCTAAACCTAGTAAGCACAGCAGCGTGTGACCCGGCCTGGAGTCACCCTGCAGGAACGGACTGACACACCAGTGGAACTCACAATAATAAAAAATCAAACACCAAGAAAGGATAAATGGAAAATACTTTACTTTTACTTGGTAAGTAAAAATATGTCAGGATGCCTCAAATAAAGATAATAATGCTTCAAGCAAAATTCCAAAAGAAGGCAAAGAAACAATATAGACAAAAACAAAATCCCAACTTCCTTGTCTTTAAACATAGTCAGGTATATTTGAGCCAAGGCTCTCCCCAGAGCCAGCACAGTCTGTATTCCAAATCAGGTTCAAAATCAAATTCCAGTCCTGTGTAACACTTTCAAACAAAGCCTCTAGCAGCAATTTGCAGTTCTGCTAGGATTAGGAGAGTGTCTTAGGTTTGCAAGAAAAAGCTTTTCAAAGGCTTTCACAATTCCCTCCCTGGGTGACAGCAAACCAGAGACACTTCCAGCTTCACAAAGGAAAAAACCAAAATAGTAAAGCTCAAACAAAACAGTCCCAAAAACAAACAGTTCCAAAACAAAACTCACTGTTTGCAGTTCACTGCTTGTGGCTGGTGGATAAGCCAACCTGCATGGCTTCAATAGAAGGCTCCAATGGTTCAGGCAAAAATTCTTGTAACTCCATAGGAAGCTCTATGTCAGACAAAGATTCATTCAGGGCATCTCCAGCTTCCTCTACCTCCATAGGTGTGGCTTGGTCACTCCTGTTTGGCCCAGGGAGATTCTCAGGGAGAAAAGGCCTAAACCTTCTCCCTTGCTTACCTCCCTGTTTGTTCCCAACTGCTGGCTTTTCTATCCTAGGGACATGCCCTAACCTAGCTGAGTCAGCATAGAACAAGGTAGCTCTTGGGCTCCTCCGTGGTGACCCAGATACTCACTACCTACTACCTTCTCTTATCTCTTTCCTCTCAATAGCGACCTACTGTCCTTTTGATCACTTTTCTCCTCAACAATGAATTTCCTGTCTAATTACTTCTCTTTCCTCTTCCCCTCTTGAAGTCAGTCAATTTGTACCTTTGCTTAATCTTTTGTAAACCGCATAGAACTTCACGGTATTGCGGTATATAAGCTGTTATTATTATTATTATTATTATTCTCAGCCAGCTCAGTCTCCCCCTGGTGGTTGCAGGGAAATTATCATCATCAGGGCCAGGACAGATCTTGTAAACTCCCTTCCTGGGTTTACCCTTTACTTTACCTTCTGACTTAACTGTGACGCTGGCAGGCGCAAAGCCTGTTTGGTCACAACCATTTTACATCTAGAATAAACCGACTAGATGGACCCTGAGGTCCTCATTGCGCATCACCTCTGTTTTTTTAATCCCAACATAGAATACTCTCAGTTGATAAGAAGTAGAGTTACCAGATTTTCAGGAACAAAAATCCAGACCCATGGCCCCACCCCCAGGTCCGTCTTTTTCAACCCAAGTCATGCCCCAGCCCCGCCCCCTCAACTTGGTTGCTTGTTGGGAGGGCTTCTGCGCATACACTGGTGTGACATGATGCACATGCGCAGATGCTGTCCCGAAGTTGCTGCTACCTGGAAAGCTTTTCAAAACCCGGACAAATAGCCCAGTTTTGAAAAGCCCTCTGGACCCCTGGACATGTCCTCGAAAAGAAGGACTTGTCCAGGAAAATCCGGATGTCTGGTAAACCTAATATGAAGGCTGAAACAGAAATGAAGTGTCGACCAATTCCAAGTGCAGTTTTACAGAAGATTCCTGTGATGTGGATCACACGTGTGTCAGTCACACACACACACACACACACACACCGGCGATCATGGCAAGGTCAAAAATTTGTGCATGTAGCCTTATTTTACCGGGACAGGTCCAAACAGCCTCAGGGGACTTAAATTTTAAATTCTTAGTGCATTGATTTTAGAGTTTTAAGTTCTCTAAGGAAGAGAAAAAAAGCTCATTTCACTTTTTTGTAAGAGAAAGCAAGTTTGGAGCCCCCCAAAGATATCGGCTCCTAAGAACTTCTCAAGTCCTTTTCAGACACGATTTCAAGGTTTGCCCACGCAAAGCCCAACATCTTCACTGCACAAACTTGAATTCTAGGACCCAGGTGTGCATGTAACATTCTGCATAAATGACGAAGCCTCGTGTCAGAAAGTCCCATAACAGTGATTTAATAAATATCATTTAACAATGTTATTCAGCTCCATCTACAGCACTTACAATATTCATAATCATATACACCTTGAGGGGTTCCTAAAATTTAGTTTTCCTATTTTTCTTTTGATATTTAATAAAGGTCTCAAAAACTAAAAAGAACTCTAATCACTTAAGAACATAAGAACGACATACTGAGTCAGACAGAAACCCAAATAGTCACATAGATTTGGAGGGCCATTTTCAATAGGACATCCAGTTCCAACTTTGGATTTTTCCCGCAAGATGATCGAAGTCGAGGCGGTGAAATGGCCATTTTTGAAACCTGCAAAACCGCTAGACCTCCAATTTTTTTAAAAAAATCACCTACTTAGACGTGTCGGCTACCAGCACATCCAACTTTGTTTACCATTTTCGACCACAAAAACGTTCAAGTTCAAAACATCCTAATCCAGACCATTTGGACGTGGGAGGGGCCATCATTACAATGGACTGGCCACACAGAAATACCAACAGAGCAATGGGGCACCTAAGAGGACACTGCTGTGACCTTCACCTAAAGGGTACCAGATGTACATCTCAACTATATACCCCTCCAAAGCTGCCCCCAAACCTACTATACGCACATGTCTACCACCAGAATAGCCCTTATGGCTGCAGGTGGCACCTATATGGCAGTATAGTAGGGCTTTGGTGGGTTCATACTTTCCACCATATATGTAGTGGTTACAGTGACTTATGGGCCTGGGTCCTCCTCTCTATGGCTCACTAGCCCACCTACCAGGCTACTTAAGACACCTGTGTGATACTCTACTAGGCTTTCGCCTACCAGGTCATGCTGTTCTAGAGATGGGGATGGACTGTTTCATTTAAGGGTCCTTTTACAAAGGTGCACTAGCCGTTTTAGCCTGCGCTAAACACTAATGCGTCCATTCTATTCTATGGACGCGTTAACGACTAGCGGGCCTTAGCAAAAGAGGGGGTTAGTGACCACTTCATCCCTCCAGTGGTCATCTGGTCAATTTGGGTACCTTCTTAGCATTTAGATCCATTCAGGACATCTTGGGAAAGGTTTGATTATTACTGCAAGACATCCAAATGTAAGTCCACCCAAAGCACACCTCCAAAATGCCCCCCCTCCTTTGAATGGGTAGAACGCCTCGTAAGACGTCCAGGAAAATGGTTTACAAAATCAACACTAGGGTATCTGGGTTTTTTGTTTTTTTTACATCGTATTGTTTTGAAAATATTCCTGTTAACATCCTCTATAAAAAAAAAACCTTCCCCGCGCATGCGCTGTTGAAACGGCGTGATCCCTGTCGCCGTGATTTCTGCTTCCGTGCCATGTTCCATTTGCGGCGCACGGTGCGTGCGACGTGTGGCAGCTTGCAGCACGTGCAGTGGCTTGCGGCACGTATGGCAGTGAGAGCAACGGCAGCAGGGTGTCCTTCGAGGTGCTGCGAGGCGTCCGGCTGCTACTGCTGCACAGGGAAGTGGAGGGGGAAAGGGAAAAGGGGCTGCTTTGGGGGGAGGGGTGTGCTGGGGGCAGGCAGCAATCTTGGTCAGCTCGGGGGGCCAGAGAAATAGGCAGGGGGCCAGGGAGAGAGACAGAGAGACAGACAGAAAGAAAGAAAGACACACAGATAAGGGGCCAGGGAGAGACACAGACACACAGCGGCCAAGGAGCGAGAAAGAAAGAAAGAAAGACAGACAGACAAGGGGACAGGGAGAGACACAGACAGAAAGAATTATAGACAGACAGGGAGCCATAGAGACAGACAGAAAGACAGACAGACAGACAGCGTCCAAAGAGAGAGAGACAAAGAAAAAAAGACAGACAGACAGACAGACAGCAGCCAAGGAGAGAGAGACAGAAAGAAAGAAAGACAAACAGACGGCGGCCAAGGAGAGAGAGAGAGACAGAAAGAAAGACAGACAGATAGACAGCAGCCAAGGAGAGAGAGAGAGACAGAAAGAAAGACACACAGACAGACAGCGGCCAAGGAGAGAGAGAGACAGAAAAAAAGTCAGACAGACAGAAAGTGGCCAAGGAGAGAGAGAGAGACAGAAAAGAAGACAGACACATCTATTCTAGCACCCGTTAATGTAACGGGCTTAAAGACTACTAGTAAATAAAGTTTTAGAGAATAGCTGAAAGTAATGAATAAGATTAAATACACAATGGAAGAATTAATCTTCACAATGTCAAAAGAACTAGAATATTCCAGAACATCATAGCATTCGTTATATAAAGCATTTTTCACATGTAAAGTGTGTGGAGCTTATCAAATTGCATGGAGGGATTCCCATATGGAAGATGCTGCCCAAATATCCGCACCCAGTTTTGGGCGTGGCCCTTAGATACATACAACTTAATTGATTAATGAGTCAAATTAACGTCAATAATTGGATGCCAACAATCAAGAACGCAATTAAATGCTTTCACCACATTCTCCGGCAACGAATTCCAGAGTTTAATTACATGTTGTGTGAAGAAATATTTTCTCCAGTAGCTTGAGCCTTAACCCCCAGAGACCCAAATATAGAAAAAAACGTAAAAATTTTTTTTCGAACGTTCACATGTTGTTATAGGAGGCTTGTGATCCCTAAATCAGTGTTTTTTTTTTTTATTTTGACATTTTAGTAACTTTTGGGGAGGATGTTGTAAAATTGCAACGCTGGGCCTGTAAGGTAGCAGAATTTCAATAGTGTCACTCTCTCTCTGAACACATGTAAGGAATAATTAAAAGTTTATTTGTACTTTACAGCTTATAAAGACCCACCTAAGTTTATGTATATACACAACAACAATAGTATAATAAAGAAAAAAGTAATTTTTATTATCAATTTAATACAAAAAATGAGTATCATATAAAAACGCAAATTTTTCCCTGTGAAGCGCCCATTGACTTCTATCAGCGGTAATCAAGAAATTTCGTGTTTTTGCACAAAAAATTTCATGTTAGCGCAAATACGGGTAAAAAACGGCCACGCTATGAAATAGCACTTGTGCTATCTTCATAGCACGGTTTTGTGAATCGAGCCCTATATGTGCATGTTTTATTTGTTCATTTATTCAGTTATGGTAGTTCCAAAAACAGTTATTTTGCTCTGAAAAGCACAGGCGAACATTGCACTTCCTGCAAAGTGTGTTGGTATAGCCTTTTGCACAGTGTCGGCACCGTCCTCTATCGGCTTTGATGGGAAAATGTCCAATCATGTCCTTGCAAACTTCCTTTGGAGGGTGTGCATTTGACTTTTTGGCTGTCATGGCAGCTGAAGAACCTCCATCATCTGTAAACTGCCTCTTTTGGGAAGTCAAGGTGCCCCCTCTTGATGAAACTGGGCTTGCAGATGGTCGCCCTTGCTTTGACACATGACCCAGCCGTTCCGATCAGGATAAGAGAAGATGCCAACTGGGCCTGAAACATTCTCCTGTTTAGCATCTGTTTCTTTGGGATATCCAAAGCTTTGCAGTCCCTTTGTACAGGAGCCAAGCATTGATCACAGCTAGGTTAATGGTGTGCCAGAAGATGTAAAGGTACCAGCGGTAGGACTTCAGTGGAAACTTGTATTTTGCTGCAAATGAGTCTAACAAATCCACTCCGCCCATGAATTTGTTATAGGCAGCCACGATATAAGGCCTCTCAACTTCAACAAATCTTTTGGCAGTTTTGTCCCAGCGTTGAATCTTCTCCACTGGTTGTGGGCCAGCAAAGGAAGACACAAGTGTAACCTGTCTGTTGTCAAACCATTTCACAGCACAAATGTTGTGATTTGACTCCACTCTGACATCAAAGCTTCCTCTTCCCTTTTTCTTCAAGCTTTTCTCATCCTCAAGATTACAGTTTGGAAGGCGCACTTGTCTGGCTGTTCCTGTGTAATGAATTCCACAATCCAGCAGCCTAACTATCAATGGAATGCTGGTGAAAAAGTTGTCTGCATAGATCTTGTAGTTGTGACTATGTGGAAGTGTGGAAGCAAGTTTCATCACAACATCCCCTGATAGTCCAAGTTCAGATCTTGCCCGTATTCCATTCACACTGCCTTGGTACACATCAAAATCACAAAGTATACCAGAGATTCCAGTCCTTGCCCACAGCTTGAACCCCCATGGGTTTGGCTTGCCACGCATGTACTGTTTGATGCTGCTGAATTTCCCCCTGAAAGGGATCATCATTTCATCAACAGAGTTATGTTCTTCAGGGACCACTTTTAGGCATTTCTCTCTGAAAGCATCAAGCCATGGTCTGAGTTTCCAGAGTTTGTCACTTTTTTGTTCCATCTCAGACACGGTTAGATTGTTCACAAAATGTAATGATGTCAACAGAGACTGGAATCTGTTTCGTGACATTACATCAGCGACAGGACTGTATCTTGTGTCTGCTTCCCAGTACATACGGACTCCAGGCATTTGGACAAGACCCATCTTCAGATACATGCCAATCATCTGCTCTATTTCCTTTGTGTTTGTGTTTATAGATGATCCTTTCTTCTGAAAACTGTACTGATTTGTGTTATCTGCCAGAGCGTTGATCATATCTTCTGTCACAAACTTCTGAAAGTACTCCAGTGGTGTGCAGAGGGAATGGACATCATTACTCCAAAGCAGGCAACAGGGTTGTATGACTTCATGGCCAGATAAACAGACCTATTTACACATTCAACCATCCAATGGTGTTGCAGAACTGAACAATAGGTTCTATTAGTAATGTACATGAAGTTTTAAAAAGAAAAAAAAATGGGGGAGGGTTTATTTTGTAGCCTTAAATGTGATGTTGTAATATTACAACACTGGGTCTCAGGGGAGTGCAGACAAAACCTTGCTATCACTTTGACCCACTGTTGTAAAATTACAACATAGAAATAACCAGCTCTAAATCTCTTAAAATCAGTATATTCAATGATGTCATAAAATCTGCATGATCTACACATATTAATGATCACATAAAAAAATATTTCAAGCTTTTTACTTACTTTAGTCCTGATGTATCCCGTCCAAAACAACAAGATGATATACTCCAAAGCAGGCAACAGGGTTGTATGACTTCATGGCCAGATAAACAGACCTATTTACACATTCAACCATCCAATGGTGTTGCAGAACTGAACAATAGGTTCTATTAGTAATGTACATGAAGTTTTAAAAAGAAAAAAAATGGGGGAGGGTTTATTTTGTAGCCTTAAATGTGATGTTGTAATATTACAACACTGGGTCTCTGTGAGTTAAAGAAGTTCCGTCAAGCCCTTTCTCTTCCCTTGTTTCAAAGCAGACTGAAAACCTACCCTTTGAATATAGCCTTCGATCCTTAACCCTACTCCTCTGCCCTCCAACCCTGTCCGCTGATTAACCGTTCCCCTTAACTGTATCCATGACACCCTGTTTGTCTGTCTTCTCTGATTAGACTGTAAGCTCTTTTGGGCAGGGAATGTTTTCTTCTTCTTTGTGATCTGTGCAACGCTGCGTGCGTCTGGTAGCACTATAGAAATCATTAATAGTAGTAGTAGTATAAACTGTGCACTGAAAAAATAGGTGTTAAGTGTGATTTTCAACAGGGCGTGCATCCTTTCTACAACAGCAGGTAGCCCTGATTCCTTTGGGGGAAGGGCTGTGGCTCACTGGTTGAGTTGCTGCCTCTGCACCCAGAGGTTGTGCGATCAAATCCCAGGGCTGCTCCTTGTGACTCTGGGCAAGTCACTTAATCCTCCAGTGCCCTCAGCTTTGCATGTCAGCTTTGAAATGCCAAAGAGTAGCAACATTCCAGAGCTGAGATTGTGATGTCATAATGCCTCATTCCACCAATGCCTAAGAGCCAACCTCAGCAGTGATGTCACAATGGCTTCATTGTCCTATACTCAGCTCACATGAGAGTTGCCATACTGGGAGAGACTGAAGGTGTGGCTCACTGGTAGAGCTGCTGCCTCTGTACCCAGAGGTTGTGACTGCTCCTTGTGACCCTGGGCAAGTCACTTTATCCCCTAGTCCCCACCACTTTGAATGTCAAAGCCACAAAAAGGCAGTATACAAGTCCCCATTCCCTTTGCCTAATCTTAGGTGCTAGACTCATGCCTGTTGAAGTCTGGTGTAACCAATGCAGTTCAATGATGTCATGCACGTGCGACGCCACCGTATTGCATCCTCCCGATGTGATCTGCTTTTCAAACATCGGACAACATGCCGGGTTTTGAAAAGCCATCCGGACGCCCAGACATGCCCTCTAAAAAGAGGACTTGACTGGGTAAATCCAGACATCTGCTAACCCTAACCCTGGAGCACCCCAGCATTTTCCCGATAGCACTAGGGCATCTGTAGTGCGTTATCCAGCAGTGCTGTCGAAAATCTGTGCACGGCCTCAGCAGTAGGTGCTGCTACCCGGAAAAGTCCTTTTAAATGTGGGGACTGATGCCATTATAGCAACGAAAAAAGTGTAGTTACTTACCTGTAACGTAGGTTCTCCGTGGACAGCAGGATGAGTCAGCCAGAACTTACAGTTCATTAATGAGCAGTGAATGCAGAGTGCTCATTTACTTAACACAATCTTTATTGCATGTCCTGAGGAAAATAAGCTTGGGCTTTGTCCAGCAGCAGGGTAAGAGCAAACAGCCGCTCTCGGCTCTGACACATTTAATACAGACCATCTTTCCGCTATGCAAACACTGAAGTGATTGAGTGTCTCTGATCAAAACAATCAGACTGCCTGAACCGGTGCGTGGGGCTGGAGGTTTAGAAAAATGCCGTGGAGAGACAAGCTCAGCTTCTGTTTTCCAAAGTGTGTGTGTGTGTGGGGGGGGGGGGGGGGGGGCTGGGTGGGGGGTGGGTGTCCAGCAGGAGGGACTGAGCATCCCTTCTGCCGGTGAAGAGCGCCTTGGGGGGGGGGGGGGGAGGGTTTTGGCAGGAGAGATTTGGCATCTCTCCTGCCATGATGTCTCAGGGGGGGTTATGGTAGATTGGGCATCTCTCCTGCCGCGATTATTATGGGTGCAGGGGGACGGATTGCCTGGGCCGCTGAGCTGATCCCCTGATGTTCCTCGGGAGGGGTTGTTGTTTGACTTTGGCGGCAGGAGGGAGTGGGCATCCCTCCTGCCAATCTTTTTTGTTGTGCATTTATTCTGCGCATGTGCTGACTTCTATCACCAGCGATGGGCACATGCAAATGGAGCATCTCTCCGTCAACCTCATTTACCTGCGTATTTTTTTTGAGAATGACTCGTCTTTTTGAAATCGCTACATTAACGGCTGCGACAGCAACCCATCAGATTTTACTGTGTAGAATCCAGCCCTTAATGCCTGGCAAGGATTTCAGCCCGGCAAAAAGGTCTTTCTTCCTTCCGTTCTGAGATATATATATATATATATCTGAAATGAATGCATTAGAAAGAAGAAATTATGAGTAAATCCAAACTAAAATGAATCGGGAGCATGATTGCTCTTATCTGCCAATATACTGCAGTCTATGGAACACGGCTAATTTTATAACAGTTTCCAATTAAAGTAACATGAACAAGGTCAGCCTTCGCCTGATGTTCCTCGGCAATGGCTTGAGTGTATTTTGATCGAATGTAAATGGAAGACGTGAGCGTTGTCCAACAGAGTTCAGTTTGGTTAAGTAATCTGGTAAACTTTGCAGCAGCCCAAGGCTTTTGCTCTCCCCAGTCATAAAATGCGTTCTTGCACTTAGTCCTCTGTATACTCAACAGATTGGCCGACCACTTTACCTGAGCTGCTTCAATTAAGGTTTAATGGAACCAAGGCTAAAACCTACTAACTGTGAAACTCTATAAACACAGGTTTCAGATATAAGAACATAAGAATTGCTGTACTGGGACAGACCGAAGGTCCATCAAGCCCAGTATCTGTTTCCAACAGGTTCCAAGTACCTGGCAGAAACCCAAAGAGTAACAACATTCCAGAGCTGTGATTGTGATGTCATAATGCCTCATCGCATCAATGCCTAAGAGCCAACCTCATAAGTGATGTCACAATGGTTTGATTGGCCTATACTTGGCTCACATAAGAACATATGAGTTGCTATATTGGGACAGACCGAAGGCCCATCAAGCCCAGAATCCTGTTCCCAACAATGGCCAACCCAGGTCCCAAGAACTTAACTAGATCCCAAGAATTCTGCTTTGGTACGACAAGGCAAGAATACTCATCCACTTTAAAGGAAATCGTTCCCTGGTCCATCTGCAGAGCTTGAATGGGAAAATCCATCACATGTCACATGACTTTGCAAGTCTTAATTCAATGCAGAGAATTCCAGGAGTTCAACCATGTTTGCAAACGCACAGGGCCTGCCCTTTTTTAACGGGCAAAAGGCTAAATCAATAACTCATTATTATTTCAAGCAGTGTGTCACAATCTGACAAATATGAAGTTACTTTTCAGGAGCTGATGAATGGCTAAGAACCTAATGCCAGGCAAACAAAGATTAAGTGGGAGTAGTTAATTGTGACAATGGATGACATTAACTTATCTACCTCACTAGTGAAGTGCTTCAACCTTACCTGGGCTAAAAGGCTTGAAAATCTCTTTGGCTGCGGCTAGTGAAGACTAATGGGGGGAGGGGGAAGTGCTGTGAATCACTTAGGGTTGCATAAGAGAGGAGAGTGTTTCAATCCAAATAAATACCGTATTTGCCAGTGTATATTTTTCCCCTCAAAATATGCTTAAAATATGGGGTGCCAGTAATCAAAATTATGAGTTGAAATTTCAGTCAGCCTAAAACTTCTGGTTTATATTAATATACCATCACATTGTTTGTGCTCTCTCTCAGACGCCTCGAGGTCTCACAAGTACACGCGTGTCACGTTGTTTCTGCTCTCTCTCGGACGCTGCGAGGTCTGCATCATGTTGTTTCTGGGTTTTGAGGATGAAGATTAAAAGGTACCTAACTACAGTGTTCCCTAGTTACATTTTTTGCAGACAAAAATACCTATAAAATTAGTACAGTAAATACGGTAAGTAACACCGAGCTAAGAAAGTTTGCAGCCTTTATTCTGGGCACAGTCACCGTGGCCCTTGTCTACCACCCTGACAGGACGGGGACTGAGAGGAGGGGAGGGAGGTTTGAAGCACTACCAGAGTGGGAGAAGGATTTTTCTTGGGCTGCATTCCAGGGGTATTTCCGTAAAAATAGCTTTCAGATGAAAAGATACTTCTTTTGCTTTGCTGCTATCGTAAATTTGCACAAGAGAGCTGGAAATGCCACGGAAATGCCAGAAATGTGAAAGTAATTATATTGTGGGGCCTTAAATGTATTTTCATTCACCGATGAAAAGTTTAATAATACCATCAGCATACTGTAATATCCAGATAAAAGACCGATCAAGTCCTTGGGGGCTTGAAACCCACAACCTTGGTCACCAGGGTCACTTGTAAACATTTCCCATGATGCCATGCACCAGTTAGCACATTTTCTAAGGCAGCAATAAAGTTACCAGATTGAAGCAACCTTAGACCACCCTGGTCATTTAAACGACCAATGCGCTAATTTCCAGGACCAGCAAGCATGCTTTCATGGGGAAATCAGGTCAAGTGCCCAGCTGTACCAGGCTAGAATGAAAGCCTTGAACAATGCCAGAATTGACGGCAAGATAATGAGAAACCATCCACCAGTCTCACCCACAGTCTTCCAGGCTGCACTACAATTTATTTATACTGTTCTCCCAGGGGAGCTCAGAACGGTTTACATAAATTTAGTCAGGCACTCAAGCATTTTTCCCTGTCTATCCCGGCAGGCTCCCAATCTATCTAATGTACCTGGGGCAATGGGGGGATTAAGTGACTTGCCCAGGGTCACAAGGAGCAACAGGGGTTTGAACCCACAACCTCAGGGGGCTGAGGCTGTAGCTTTAACCACTGCACCACACTCTCCCCTTGGAGTCTCGTGGAATCTTTAGCTTCAGTAAGACCTATTTGTCTGCGTAACTTAGGCGCATAAGTGCTCAATATCAGGACTTAACTGCATAAGGGCTGACTTAACCAACTATGAGTTTGGCGGTTAGTGCAGGCATTTATTGCCCCTATCTGGTTAAAAGCTGCTGCATATTAGAGAATGACACGGTGACAAAATTCATCACCATTCCCGTCCCCGCGGATAACCGCGGGAAGCCATCTTCATATCATTCTTTAAGGAACGAGGGAAGAATCAGAGTATGAATGGCCACAACCACTGACCCGCAAGCTTTGCTTTGAAGAATGCTGGTGTAGAAGGACTGAGGTTGAAACAGACACTACAGAATGACAGTCTCTGGTATCCAGAGCAGATATTGTGATGTCATAATGCCTCATTCCACCAGTGCCTAAGAGCCAATCACATCAGTGATGTCACAATGGCTTCATTATCCTTGGCTCCCATAAGAATCAGAGCATGAATGGCCACAACCACTGACCCGCAAGCTTTGCTTTGAAGATTGCTGGTGTAGAAGGACCGAGGCTGAAACAGACACTAGAAAATGACATGGGATTATTTCCCGCAGTGATCCACGGGGACGAGAACGGTGATGAATTTTGTCACCGTGTCATTCTCAACTGCTTATCATCAGATAGCCCCGCAAATGCTATTTAACCAGCGGTTAAATGGCTTTGAATATCGACCCCTTTGAGAATAATTTTATAAGAGGTTAAGTGAGCTGTAAAACACCTGTTTTGTCCTTATAAAATGCTAGTGTAAGTCCTGCAGAGATTGTGCCTTTAATGCCGGAGTAAATACCAGCACCTAGTTCACTGAAATGCACGCGTGAATTAAGGTTGTAATAATCTACATCTGTACTTTGCACCTCTGTTCATACTCCATCCAGACCACGCCCCTGGCAACACTACATAAAACTGGAAATGACTTCATAGCTCCTTTTGGAACTCTCCTTCCCTCTGCTCTTTCACCTTCCTCTGCCAGTGTTCCCCCTCCCATCTCCATCCCCATCATCTTCTCCTCTCCCAATGCTGACTAGCCAGCTGCAGGAAGAAGCGAACTCAAATGCCTTGGGGCTCCTTCTCAGCCTCCCAGGGCTCAGTTCTGCTCTTGAAGTCTCACCCAGTGGAACAATGTGATGCACAACTCAGCCTCCAGGTGGCTTGAGGGACTGCTAATCTCCTATGATTCTGTAGAGAGCTGCAGGCTTCGTGAACTGTACACTAATTTTCGATTATGTCTGAGATATATATACTAGTAATTAAACATGCAGGAAGTCACTGCTTGCCTTGGATCGGTAGCATGGAATGTTGCTACTCTTTGGGGTTCCGGAATCTTGCTATTCCTTGGGATTCTGCAAGGAATGTTGCTACTCCCTGGGGTTCCGGAATCTTGCTATTCCTTGGGATTCTGTATGGAATGTTGCTACTCTTTGGGGTTCCGGAATCTTGCTATTCCTTGGAATTCTGTAAGGAATGTTGCTACTCCCTGGGGTTCCGGAATCTTGCTATTCCTTGGGATTCTGTATGGAATGTTGCTACTCTTTGGGGTTCCGGAATCTTGCTATTCCTTGGGATTCTGTGTGGAATGTTGCTACTCCCTGGGGTTCCGGAATCTTGCTATTCCTTGGGATTCTGTATGGAATGTTGCTACTCTTTGGGGTTCCGGAATCTTGCTATTCCTTGGAATTCTGTATGGAATGTTGCTACTCCCTGGGGTTCCGGAATCTTGCTATTTCTTGGGATTCTGTATGGAATGTTGCTACTCTTTGGGGTTCCGGAATCTTGCTATTCCTTGGGATTCTGTGTGGAATGTTGCTACTCCCTGGGGTTCCGGAATCTTGCTATTTCTTGGGATTCTGTATGGAATGTTGCTACTCTTTGGGGTTCCGGAATCTTGCTATTCCTTGGAATTCTGTATGGAATGTTGCTACTCCCTGGGGTTCCGGAATCTTGCTATTTCTTGGGATTCTGTATGGAATGTTGCTACTCTTTGGGGTTCCGGAATCTTGCTATTCCTTGGGATTCTGTGTGGAATGTTGCTACTCCCTGGGGTTCCGGAATCTTGCTATTTCTTGGGATTCTGTATGGAATGTTGCTACTCTTTGGGGTTCCGGAATCTTGCTATTCCTTGGGATTCTGAATGGAATGTCGCTACTCTCTGGGTTTTGGCCAGATACTAGGGACCTGGATTGGCCACCGTGAGAATGGGCTACTGGGCTCGATGGACCTTTGGTCTGACCCAGTAAGGTTGTTCTAGTTTTGGTGCTGTTAGAGGCAGAAGGTCGTGTGGACCCATTTCACTGGGTATGCTTTTCTGTCTCACCATGTATCATCTCCTAGTTTATGGTGAAGAGAAGACGGATAAAGAAAGGGTTTGATTCCTCTAATTATCCCTATAGAAAACTTATGTTTTCATTTGACCGCATTTTCACACTTTAAAAAAATGTTTTGTTGCTTAGTGAACGATACTGTTTTTCAAAACAAAAGCCCCTTCTCCGGGTCCTTTCAAGCTGCAAATGTTCTCAATTCTAAACCCTTTGATTCTTTCTTGCACAATCCCAATTAGCCACTGCAAATTACGCCTGATTTTAATGATACAGCCTCTTGCCACCAAGCTGAGGCCGGGGGAGGGGTAATTTAAAGTATTATCTTTTCTATATCAGGAGTCACAGTTGGCCTCTTCCAAATATCCTAAGCCTGTATCCTGCCACCTAACTGTTTAAATAATTAGTTACCAAAATATCCCACAGCCAGGCCCCAGGTTTGTAAACACTGAAATGCCAAAGACTTTGCTTCTCAATTTATTATGAAAAGCAGCACAAAGAATTTGCCAATTTGTCAATAATTGTTTAAGATGGAACAAGCAGACCATCATTTATAGCTAATCGGAGTATGCTCCACTGCACAGCACACTGAAGCCTTTTAAGGGGGGAGGGAGGGTTATTTTTTTGGAGACATGTCTTGCTGTTTTGCTAACGACCATATTATTCTGATTTCATTAGTTATTAGTCTCTAGCTGAATTGCTTTTAATGGATGACATTCTAATGAACATTTGCAGTGTGAATCACTCTTTTACAGGGTTTGTCCCTCCCCCCCCCCAGCGCCTTTAGCAATGGTAATTGTTATAAAGAGGGGAGGGTAATGTTTTTGATTCACAAAAGTACATTGGACCATGGCTTGCATATTAGATAGAACAACAGTACTCCACACTTCCCAGCAGCAAAATGTTCTGAGTTCCAATGACCCATTTGCACTGGCCATCTGGGCTGGGAAGCAGAGGGTGACAGTGTTTTGAATTTGAGAATGACATGGGGACAAATTTTTCCCCATCCCTGCAGGAACTCATTTTCCCATCCCAGTGAGTTCTTTTCCTGCCCCTGCCCCATTCCTGCAAGCTCCATCCTCATCTGCACAAGCCTCAAACACTTATTTAAAATCCTAAGTGGCAACACTCTAGAGCTCAGATTGTGATGTCATAACTAGCTTATACATCTTGGCATCCATCTGATTAGTATGAAGTTACTAATCAGGTGCATTATTTTGCATGAATTATTTCCTAGTTATCTAAAGATTACCAAATAATTTTGAAAGTTCGACGGAACTGCCTGTGTCAAAGCTAAGAAGAATTTACTTAACATGAACACAATTCCATAGTTATTATATCTGTTTCAGCATCTTTCCATTACATAAGAACATAAGAATAGCCTTCCTGGGTCAGACCAAAGGTCCATCAAGCCCTGTAGCCCATTCTCACGGTGGCCAATCCAGGTCACTAGTACCTGGCCAAAACCCAAGGAGTAGCAACATTCTAAATAGAATCCCCAAAGAGTAACAAGATTCCAGAATCCCCAGAGTAGCAACATTCCAGAATCCCAAAGAGTAACAAGATTCTAGAATCTCAAAGAGTAGCAGCATTCCATGCGACCGATCCAGGGCAAGCAGTGATTTCTCAATAACAGACTATGGACTTTTCCTCCAGGAACATGTCCAAACCTTTCTTAAAACCAGCTACGCTATCCACACTTACCACAACCTCTGGCAACGTGTTCCAGAGCTTAACTATTCTCTGAGTGAAAAAAAATTTCCTCCTATTGGCTTTAAAAGTATTTCCTTGTAACTTGATCGAGTGTCCCCTAGTCTTTGTAATTTTTGACATATCTTTCTTGAGATAAGGAGACCAGAATTGAACGCAATACTCCAGATGAGGTTGCACCATGGAGCGATACAGGGGCATTATAACATTCTTAGTCTTGTTAACCATCCTTTTTTAAAAATAACTCCTAGCATCCTGTTTACTTTTTGGCCGCCACCACACATTGAGTGGAAGGTTTCATCATATTGTCTACAATGACACCCAGATCCTTTTCTTGGGCATTAACCCCCAAGGTGGACCCCTAGCATCTGGTAAATGTTGCTTTTGTTAGTCTCTTGGTTGCATGGGGACGTGCCCAATTTACTTGGCATAATAAGGGTGACCTGCCATCAGATGGTTAGACATGTTGAAAACAACCATGGAGAAAGACGCTAGAGAACCTTACCAGACTAACACAAAACCAATCTCTTTTTAGATCTGTAATTCATCAGGTCATTAAGACTAACTAAGAAGGTGCCTAGGTTTAAATGAACATACTTTAACTGCCTTTGGAGGTAGACAGGAGTAGTTTTGCTTAATCTTAGGCTCTGTTACTGAGCAGCAATGCTTTTACGGATTGGGAAGTGGGTTGGATCCGGTACCCTAGAAGAGCTGATTGAAAAATTGGTAAAAAAAAAAAACAACCTTTTGGACCCAGCACAAGGATGACACCTGCAACAAACAAATCAATAATTCGATAAGGGGATTTCAGTACGGGCTCAATTATCCCTACGATTGACCAAAAGCCCCGAGCAGGTGTTCATAGGTGACTAAATAAACCCTGCCCTGTACATCATGATTACTCTTATTTCAAAACGTTTGACTAATAGCATGAAATAAATGTGTAAATATAAAGTGCATGGGAAGAAGAGGAGGGGAAGGTGTATTTGAAAACCCCACAAAAATCAATCACGAAAAATCATCAAAAATCAGTGAAAAAGAAACAATCAATTGGATTCAAAATTCATATCACCACTGTGTCTCCGTTCATCAGTCAATGAAAGAGAAATAGTACAAAGCTTAAAGAATCAATAAACTTAGCTGAATCTTCAAGTTCATGTCGCCACCATATCTCGATTTTTCAATCAGAATTTTCACAGTATTGGTCATTTATAGTTTTGGTTTTTTTTGCACCAGGTTGACTAAGCAATGATTTTGCATTCTTTCTCAGCCATCTACTAGCCCACACTGGCATAGGCTTGAAAAATTCATGCCTGCATTTATGGACGAGTTTGCTCGCTTGCTCTGTGGAGAGACAGCCCTAAGTTGTCCTTAGCATCTTTTTTTTCCCAGAGTTATGTACCATATCTGGTGGGAAAAAGGTTTCCATATTTTCTGACTCTTAATGAGACAGAGGAGAGTAAGGCGCTCATTTTCAAAGCACTTAGACCCACCAAGTACCCTAGGTTGCTATGGTACCTTGTGTGTCTAAGTGCTTTGAGAATGAGTCCCTTAATGTCATTTGGCGCCCCTAAACTAGAATCGAACCTTCCTGATAGTTTATGTCATGGCCAGTCACTAATCACGCATGCTGTCTTATCATTAAATGCGAGAAAGACCAATACCGTGGAATCGGTTCTTCGTCAAGATAAAGCAGAGCCCTGGGAAAAAAAAGTTCCTTTAGAAGCACGTTATTATGAAGACTAAAGTCCTAAACACTGACATTGGATAACCCTGGTTTAATTTAATTTAATTTTAATTTAATTCTTATATACCGCTAATAAACGTGAGGTTTCTAAGCGGTTTACAAAAATGATGCATTAAAAGATACAATATATAAAAATAAATAAGATAGTCTTGGTGATGTAAGGAAAACAACTGCCTTGCTTTTTTGATGGAGGAGCTGGTGAAATTACATTTCCCATTGTTAAGAGATTTCAATTGAAAAAAAACCTATGAAACGTTCACGAATAACAGCTTATGTGGCTCTTTAACGCAGCATCGGGTGGGGACAAGGTTCCCCGACATGTTTCGCCTCACTGCTCCCCCCCCCCCCCTTTTTATCACAATGTGCCATCCTGACTTGTATCTCCTTATTTAGGACTGACATGAGTGTATGCGTTATATCCTGTTACAAAGCAGAAACTTACATTTAACAGGAAGGCCTGGGAAATAAACGTCCCCCTGGAACAGGTAGAGTTGGTAGCCATTATAGGGGCTGTCATCCCAAGGCGTCAAAGACGCTGAGAGCTGTCACATCACACATTCCCCTCAGTGGGTTTGCTGTGTAGGTGTGTGAAGTTTGAAAAAAACAGGCCGAGGTTTGGAGGGGGCAGCCAGAAATTGTAAGAAGAAGCTAATAATGCTATATACTGAGGTACCAGAGAGCAACATACAGAGATGTCGGCGTGGGAGGACTGAAAACATTGACAATGCACTAATCAGTACAGGATCTGTCAGTCCTGTTATATTTTTTTCTACTAGTTAAGCTATTGTAAAAAGGGTCCTTTTTTTCAATCAATGGTAGCACTTGATGACATGAAATGAAGACCCCACCACCTTTTTAAGGAACCTTCTCATGTTGGAAGATCAATAGGAGACTGATGAAGGGGTTGGGCAGGGCAGGGTCCGTTGTACTTTTGGTTCAAGGAACTTTCATTTTTAGGTGAGAGAGAAGACAAAATGGATTTCTTTGCAAAAGATGTAGCCTCGGAGTTATTATACCAAACTGGGCAAATAGGTTGCTGTAGAGGAAAGGAACTCGCCTGTCTGGTTTGGTTTCTTCATCCTTGTCCCATAATGTACCTAGATTATGAACCCTAGTGATGGTCATGTCATTTTGAAGTTTGTACAGGACAGGGCAGGACTGACTGGGCATCGCTCCTGCCTGAAGAGCCCCCTGGGCCCCAAGAACCAGAAACCTTTTGGACCCCTAGATGACTCCCAGACCTGGAAGACCTAGAGGACCCCACCGTAGACCACCAATGCAGCTTTTTAGGAAGGGGAGGGGAAGAGGGAGTGAGAAATATTTTGTCTCTTAGGCCCAGATTCACTAAAGATAGTGACTCAATCGCTGTTGGCCGATTCTCTGGCCAATTTTTTTAACAGCAATTGATTCACTATCAAGCCTCCTGTCACTGCTGTCAGGGCTTCTGCCGGGTGGTTTGTTTGTTTTTTGGGCCAGATATTTTGCATGTATTACACACACAAAATATCTGCCCAATAAAAAAAAGAAAAAAATAAAGCCCCCCCTCTCCCTCCTTCCCGAACCAAAAAAATGGCAGGAGGGAGTAAAATGGCAGGAGGGATGCCCACTCGTTCCTGCCACCCGATGCTCCCCCTACCACACTGAAAAATATGTCAAGAGAGATGCCCTCTCCCTCCTGTCATCTGCGCCATTGGCCCCTTCTCCCCCTTGCGCATCCGCTGGCTGGCTGAACACCCCCACACCGTGCCAAAATGACAGGAGGGATGCCCATTCCCTCCTGCCAGTAGGGTCTTGTCGCTGCTGCCCCCCTCCCCGTACCTTTAGTAGCAAAGAATATAGTAAAAGTGAAATGGATTGCATGGATCCATTTTCAGAAGCTGCTAATGAAGCCTATGAAGAAAATAGATGTAGGAAGGCAGCAGATTGCTTAAGAGGAAGAATATGACAGAGCTCCAGCTCCGGAGGCCTTCTCCATCGCTTCATGCTGGGTGCTTTACACCAATTGTGGGAATAGTTGACAACTGATCCTTGCCCCTTAGTCAAGTGTCTCTGTATCGAGTGACAGCTACAGGAAATTACAATATAAAGTGTCCCTTCATAGCCAGGTGTTGTTTTTTTTTTAATGGTAACTTTGCTGTTCCAAAACTGGCCTTCGTACTGTGAGCTGTGAATTCTCTCTGTCTGTTTTTGTGCCCCTGGCAACGACCCTCATTTTCTTCTCGTGGCCCAATTAAGAGAGAATATTTTTTTCTTGGAAAATAGGCTCTACAGTATGATACGTTTCACAGAACTAACAGTAAGTGACAATCATCTATTGGAAAATAGAGTTGATAAAGGAATTGAAAGTCAAAAAGCATCTCTCTGACATGCCAAGTTCCACATTATTTTAAATTGCTATGGGGAAAATTGTCTTCAAATGTGTACTTACAAGCGCTTTCCATATTTCGGAAGGATCTTTCATTCAGTGCAATTCTACAGTATTAACCTTGCCGATGTCTGCACAGGAGTGGCATGACTCGGGTGAGTGTGTGTGGGGGGTGAGGGGGGATACCTACCGACAGTATTATGGGGGTCCTCAAAGCAGTTTTTCAAGTGAGTTATGTTTAAAAGTTCTCACAGCTAATTGGCATTTGGAACTTCTTTCAGAATCTTCTCATATTATGCTCCTAATCCATTTGAAAGGTTGGGGCTTAATTTTCTAAGCTTTATTCCCCATTAAATTGGGGCATCTGGCCCTACTGCGGGAATTCCATCTTTGATTTCCAAATTGCAGTCATTCACTTGAGTCAAAAGGTAAAAGAAAATCCAGCTGCAGCATTTTGACCGGTGTTTCAGATTTTATAAACAGGTAAAGCGTCAATTGTTTAGTATGAAAAAAACCCCCACCATTTTAATTTATCTGACAAAGCAGAATATACTCCCAGACCAGGAAAATGAATGCCTGAATAGTTGACTTGCACCAGGAACTGAGGGGCCATCATTTCTGCATCCTGCTAAGCCCTTCTTGACACACTTAAGAGACACTTTATGTCCTGCTTGTAAAGCCTGTTTAACAGAGAGAAAAAGACTTCGATAAATTTGCAACACCATTGCTGTGTGCAAAAAGTAGATCTCTGTAATGACCTGTGTGTAAGAACATATGAACATAAGAATTGCTGCTGCTGGGTCAGACCAGTGGTCCGCTCCCGCAGCGGTCTCTAGGTCAAAGACCAGCACCCTGAGATTAGCCCCACCTGTCTACGTTCTGGTTCAGCAGGAACTTATCTAACTTTGTCTTGAATCCCTGGAGGGTGTTTCCCCCTATGAGAGCCTCCAGAAGAGCGTTCCAGTTTTCTACCACTCTTTGAGTGAAGAAAAACTTCTGTACGTTCGTACTGGATCGGCACACTTTCATAGAAGGTCAGGGGAATAGGTGAGTTTTTATTGCCTTCCAGAAGCTCAGTAAACCTTCTAATGATCCTATGTGGATATGTAGTTTATTCCAGAGGTGTGGTAGGTAGTGCAAGTATGAACTCAAGGTGAAGCACGCATCCTGAGGGTAGGCATAATCACTTTTCATCTTGCGAACATAGAGGTCGATTTGGGGTGTAGGGCAGAAATTTGGAGGCCGTATAGGCTAGTACCATGTCATGCAAGAGTTTGTAGGCCATTACTAGGCCTTTGAATATACATTGTTTGTTGATCGGCAGCCAGTGGGCACCTCACAATGCCTGTGTGATCGGGTCTTGTATGTGGAGGTTCTTTGGGAGTCGGATGGTGGAATTTTGTACTCATTGTAGTTGATGGAAGTTTTTTGTTTAGGAGCACATTTCAGTAGTCCATATGGGAGAGGACAAAGGCTTAGAAGAGTTGAGAGAAGTCCAGTTCTGAGAAGTATCATCTGATTTTCCGTAGTTGTCGGAGGTAGTAGAACGAGGTGGATACTACTTGGGAGATATGGTCAGAGAGTGAAAGGTCGCCATCAAGGATAACCCCTAGGCTGCATACTTTCTCTTTGTCTGTCATGTTGGCCAATTCACAAAAGATCAATGGGTGGGTGAGTTTGGGGTCACCTCTCCATATCCAGAGAAGCTCGGTTTTCACTGCGTTTAGTTGCAGCTTGTTTTGGGACATCCAGCTTTTTATTTCCGAGAGGCAGTCATGTAGTTTGGAGATTTGGGCATCTTGGTTCAAGCCTAGAGGTAGGTAATGGCCAATTAAAACACTTAGGCCCCATTTGTGTGCCAACTGGCATATTCCGAATGGTGCCATTTTGAGAATGCGGGCCTATGTGTGTGAAAAAGAATATAATGAAACTAGTAAAGATTCAGATGACAAAAATGAAAATGGGATGGAACCAACCCCATTATGAAGAGAGTAAAGTATCCTCTCCATCTGGGGTACTCAAATTGCAAAGATCTACCTGGACAACTTCAGCAGCTTCTGGGCATTATTGTTGACTGATCCCTCCCACAGCTGGTCTCCTCTTTAGGATATCCTGTGATGATCCTGTATCTGCTTTTTTCTTTTGGAAATTAAAAGTACTTTTACAACACTGATAGTCTGTATAATCTGTTAGACCAGGGGTGGGCAATGAGGGCCGGAATCCAGTCAGGTTTTTAGGATTTCCCCAATGAATATGCATGATGTCTATTTGCAAGCACTCCCTCCCATTGTATGCAAATGGATCTCATGCATATTAATTGGGGAAATCCTAAAAACCCGACCGGATTCCGGCCCTCGTTGCCCACCCCTGTGCTAGACGGTGCAATATATTTAAAGACAGTTAGTGAAGAAAATCAAAATATGACTGCGTGGTTTCCCCTTTTTCATTTTTCTTCCATTTTAGTTGTCATCTGTGCTGAGATCTGGCTTCATAAGTCTTCATTCACAGCCATCTGGGGATTTCCTTCTATTTTAATAGACTTTTGGCCTAGTCTCATCATTGCAGCAGGCGTTCGGAGGCGGGTGAACCATTCACCAGTGCTCTTTCTGGATATTTGTCTCGTGGCTCGAAATCCAGCCACCAGGTGTCACCTTTAATGCTGCTTCCGTAGTAGCCCCAGCCCTGGCCAACCAAGGAACTGAACCCATAGGAGCCATCTCTGTGACCCCAATATTGAACAAACTCCTTGACTCTGTGTAGGGAGAGGTAATTTCCATTGGATTTAGCACCCCAAATAATTTTGAGACGTTGACTCCTGTGACTGAAACCTTTTGCATAAAAGGGGCAAAACACCACTTTGAGACATCCGATCATCCTAATCCAGTTCACTGGCTGCCACAATTCATAGCTGAAGTTGTAGTTTAAACAAAAAACGAAAGAGACAGTTAACTGATGCTTGTTTAAATTCTTTTTCTCCAGTGGCCTCTTGGCATTATGTTCTGCTGTGATAATCACTCTTACTTTTCATGAAATCCTTTGGCCTTTGGCCACTGAAAAGTCATCTCTAGCGCGTTAAGAGGGATGAAGTCAAAAGACCCTTAGAGTCGGCATGTTTTCGTAATGTACAACAGGAGGTTCCTAATGGTGCTGTAAAAGAAATAATTGCAGATTTTATAGACTAGCAAACATCTCTGGTTAATTTGGGCCGCATGGGGTTAGCTGGATTGAAGGAACTGAGGGAGGTCCATCCTGCAACAAAAAACATCAGGTTGAAAAAGAGGGGAGGGGGAGGGGTGATGCAATGCAAATCAGCGCTTGGATGGAAAGGTATATCGGTAATGTTCCCCCAAGAAAAAAGGAAGAACGAAAGAGGAGGAAGGGAAGAAGAACAACATTATTGAAACAAAAATGAAATGATAAAAAAAGGGCCCAAGAATATCTCACAGGAAGAATTCTCAAAACCTCATAGAACATGTTTGTTGTTTAATTAATTTTTCTGGTTTGGGATGAAGCTCCTCTTTCTTTTCCTTCTGTTTTGCATTGTCCCTGTATAACTGATGCTTTTGTTGGGTGGGTTTAGTTTTTCATACAATACAAAGGAAAAAAACACAACCATGGAGTACTGTGTGGAACACTGTCAAAATCTAAACACACCACTTCTAGTGCACTCTCTCTATCCAATTCTCTGGCCACCAAGTCAAAGAAATTGATTTCCTGACATGACCTGGATCCATGTTGCCTTAGGTCCTGTAATCCACTGTAGTCCAGAAATTGCACCTGTATTTCACTCCAACCACTGCTTTCTATGGCTTCCTTTTTTTGCCAATATGGTTACTCCCAGCCAAGCGGGATGATTGACTAAAAAAAATTCAAAACGGAGAGGACAGAGAGAGAAATTACTTAAAATAACTGATAGACTTTTCATACAAGTCAAATTTTATTTGTTTTTGTAAACTGCTTCGAAGCCAGTGTGATGATTTAGCGGTATATAAACACTCCATTCAATTCAATTAAAATAATAATTGCAGGATATTTTCTCAGGTGGATTATTTTATAACAGGGGAATTTTTAAAAATGCCATCCGGTGGGAGCAGGTGGTGGCATTTTCTTTTGAATCAAACTCTTCAATGGGCCTGAGTGAATTCGTTCTAGCTGGTTGGGGACGTATCTTGCACGTCAAGACAGCCATGGAAAAACAGAGTCAGCTTGCAGCTTGCTACCATTAATTCTGTATGAATGGAGGCAGGCACACTCTGTTTAATTTATGCTTTTTATAATCTGTATGTTTGCTTGTTATTCTGTTACCACCTGCTGAAAAACATCTCTTATTCAATTCTCACCAAACTGACCCTTTTCTGTATTTAATGGCGCTCTTGTGGCCTCTTAATTAAAGCAACATTGTAAATATGCAATTTTCTTGCAGTATCACAGCAGAGCAAGCAGCGTGCTGTTCTGACCGAGCCTGGCGTGGGCCCCATGTCATGATTCTTCACGTTACTCATGCGCTGTCTTTGTGCCAATTAGAAGTGCAAATCTCTTCAGTTAACCATCCTCTGAGAATTACAAAAGTATGTAAGCCTGTGTTACTTGTACCTCCCGATGAAATAACTTTTTTTGAGGCGATGGTTTCCATCCTTGTCTAGAACTTGCCTAATGTAAATTCAATCCAAAATGAAGATTAAAAGCCAATTATTAGAACTGGGTTGAATGTTGTCCCATATGTTGATGCGGACTACAATAACCCAGTTCCAGCTCTTGATTTCCTTTTGCAAACCTTGAAACTTGAAATATCTCAGACTCAGGTACCTTAAGAACATAAGAATAGCTTTAGTGGGTCAGACCAATGGTCCATCAAACCATTATCACGGTGGCCAATCCAGGTCCCTAGTACCTGGCCAAAACCCAAAGAGTAGCAAGATTCCATACAGAATCCCACAAAATAGCATGATTCCAGAATCCCAAAGAGTAACAAGATTCTAGAATCCCAAAGAGTAGCAACATTCCATGCGGAATCTCAAAGAGTAGAAAGATTCCAGAATCCCCAGAGTAGCAACATTCCATTATCTCAGAGTAAGAAAGATTCCGGAACCCCAAAGAGTGCAACATTCCATGCTACCGATCCAGGGCAAGCAGTGGCTTCCCCATGTCTTTCTCAATAACAGACTATGGACTTTTCCTCCAGGAAATTGTCCAAACCTTATGGGTCATCTTGTCCTCAGTTATAAGCAGACTAGCATCTTAGATGAGTAGTTTCTTGTTCTTCTTTTTTGGGGGATAAATGGGATGCTCACCAGTTTCCACACTTTTCTCAGTGCCATCTAATATGTAAAGTATTAATACTATCTCTTGAAACTCTAGATAAGGGCACTTTAGAAGCTTCTTGAATCAGTTGCTCTGTAATCGTCTAGTACAACCTACCAATCCCTCCAGGCAATTCAGCGTAAATCTTATCAGTCTCAGACTCATCGTCTTCTCATTCCTGGATGTTATGCTATGTTAATCAGGTTTTCTATTCTGCCTTTACCTATTCAGTTCAAGGTTGGATTGCATTACAAGAGGTTGGGTCAGTTACCCAGGAAATTACAATGGACAGTTTGACACAGACATTCAATAGCATTGTTAATACAGGTAGATCACTGCAATTATTAATAGAGTTAGGTCATAATTACAAATACATAGTTATAAGTTCAAGTAAGTCATTGTTGGCTCATTGGATAGTTTAGAAATGGGTTTTTACAATGACCATTTCAGTTACTTCAGGGTTGGCTCCCTGTCTTGGCACAGAAATGCATTTAAAAGTTTTCTGAATCTGAGACAGTGGGCACAAGATCATAGTGTAAGTGGTAGTTGGTTCCAGCATTTTGATAATTGGTATTGGATGGATGCGGTAACTTGCCTGGTGGACTTTATATTGTTGCATGCTGGGAGTTTTAAGTGGAGAAGATTTCTAGTGGAATATCTGTTGGAGGCACCCTGAAGTAGGGTGGCCAACTCTGTTAGGTAATCGGGGGGCATTGTAAAATCTGGACACCCAGTCCCAATGATCTCTGCCCCAGTCCCACCCTAGCTCCTCCCCCCCTCCCACCCCCCCCCCCCCCCCGCTGCCTGCGTTGGTTGGGCAGGAGGCAATCCGCACATGTGGTTATGGGCAACCAATGTAATTTAATATAGTAGGTCTATAGGTGTTCCAATTTCCATGCCCACTCTCGGATGTCTCTTCTTTATGCTCTCTTAATCTGTAGTTTGGACAATCAAAGCTGTTTACATTTATTATATAGAGACTAGGAGGCAAGATACAGTCTTTCATTATGAAAAATACATTACCGTATAATCTGGCTTGGATACTGTGGATTCAGGAGAGGGATGCAGACTGCAAGCCTTGACAATCTCTAGTGGTTCTCATCGGTTCACATTCACACAAGTGTTTTTGGTTTCGGTTTCGGTTTCAGCTTTGGCCGAAAGAAAGCGGCATTCAGGCAGTTTCTGTGGCAGTTTCAGTTTTGGTGGAACCTGAAAAAAGCAGTTTTGGTTGGCCTTTAATCACAGTTCAGATATGATGCTTGCAATTTACTGTATCTGATAGTTTTTATGCTCTGACGTTCATCTCAGAAAGATTTGGCAATTATCTGGACTCTTGAGGCAGGCTTAGGGTTGCCAGATTTTCCAATCAGAAAATCCAGACATAAGAACATAAGAATAGCCTTACTGGGCCAAGCCCAGTAGCCTGTTCTCACAGTGGCCAATCCAGGTCACTAGTACCTGGTCAAAATCCAAGGAGTAGCAACATTCCAGCATCTCAAAGAAGAGCAAGATTCCGGAACCCCAATGAGAGCAACATTCCAGAGCTGAGATTGTGATGTCATAATGTCTCATTCCACAGTGCCTCAGAGCCGACCTCATCAGTGATGTTATAAAGGCTTCATTGTCCTATACTTGGCTCATGTAAGAATAGCCTTTCTGGGTTAGACCAGTGGTCCAATCCAAGTCACTAGTACCTGGCCAAAAACTAAGGAGTAGCAATATCCTAGACCTGACCCAAGCCCACCTAGTTCCACTCCAGCCTCGCCCCCCCCCTGTTCTCGTGCTCAGAGCCGCATTGGGAGGGCATCTGCACTTGCACAGGTGTGACGCGGTGACATCACATGCATGTGCGTGACATCACCGCGTTGCATGCACACATGCGCAGGTGCCCTCCCGACACGGTCTTCAGCTGGAAGCTTTTCAAAACCCAAAGTGCCAGGTTTTGAAAAGCCGCCCAGACCTCCGGACGTGTCTTCTAATAACCCTAATCGCAGCATGCAGTATATACTTTCTGTGTAAACTGCCATGATAAGTCCTCGGCATGAGAGAAATGAATAGATTTCAGCATTTTATCTTTTGTCTCTCCAGTAATCTGTGATAATACTTATTATCTAGTCCAGCATGAAATCTATGTGACTCCTATAAAAACACAAATAGATTTACAGTTCTGCTACAACTAAGTCAGATCCCATCCCAGAGATATGGGGAATGCCAGTCCAAAACAGTGTTGCTAGAAAATGCATGGCAGCTAGGGGTCTAAACTTAGGCACGCAGGAGCACATTCTAGAAACAGTGTCCCGATTTTAGGTGGCTCACTGCTGCCTAAAAGCCAATCAGGACACACGTTTTTGAAAAAAAAAAAAAAAAACCTCCTGAGGCTGGCCGCCTACATTGGAAGCGCCTCAGGAAATAAGTGAGGTGCGAAGGGCCGTCTAACCTCGCCGAAGGCTAGGCATGGGTGTGGTTTCACCCAGAAGTGGCCTTAGGTGAGCTTAGGCAGCCCAACCCTAGGGACTCCCTGGGCCAATAGAAGGCGCCAGAAATGTAGACCAGCATAATTCTGGCGCTTTAAAGTAAACGCAGCCGCTGAACTGATTGTCACGGGAACCTCCCTGCCGTGATCAGTTTAGCGGCCGTGGCAGGGACCCGATCCCCCCCCCTTTTTGCCAGGACCCCGAAGCTACCCCCCACCTCCAAATGTCCAGGGCAGGAGGAGTGCCCAATTCCTCCTGCTGCCATCCCGTTGACAGTACCTCCTGCAGGACAGCACCCCACCCTCCGTAAAGACAGTGGCAGGAGGGATGCCCAATCCCTCCCGCCAGACACCCCCCATCCCCCCATAAAGACCGTGGTAAGAGGGATACCCAGTCACTTCTGCCAGAATCCCCTCAACCCCCGTAAAGACCCAATCCCTCCTGCTGGAGCCCTCCCCACCCCCACCCCCAAAAGTTTGTTTTTAGGTTTTCCTAAATTCTAAATAAGTACTGGAAGTCATGATCAATCGGTCTAGATCCTTACCCTATAAAGCCACCTTGTAAGACAATTTATTTATTTATTTTAGTATTTATATACCACTTTTCAAGTTTACATCCATTTACGGATGGAGAAATGACGTTTAGATGTGAGGACCTAATGTGCTTACTGTTAGCAAAATAAAATAGGTCAGTTAGATATTTAGGAGTCAATCCAAACAAATACAACCAAACTTGAACTGGCAACCAATGCAGCTCACGAAAGAAAGGAGTAACACGATCATATTTCTTTAGCCCAAAGATCAATCTAACCGTGGCATTTTGAACCTTATGTAATCTCTGTAGATTTCTTTGGATATCTGCCAAATGTACAATATTACAATAATTTCCTAAAAGAGAGGTCCGTAGGCCATTATTGAGATGGCTTGGGGAAATCCACTTAAAATCTGTTTTACTACTTGGGATCTAGCTAGGTACTTGGGGCCTGAGTTGGCCACTATTAGAAACGGGGCACTGGGCTTGGGCTTGATGGACCTTTGGCCTTTTATGTTCTTATGTGAGCCAAGCCTTGGACAATCAAGCCATTGTGACATCATTGATGAGGTTGGTTCTTAGACATTGGTGGAATGAGGCGTTATGACGTCACAATACCAGTTCTGGAATGTTGCTACTCTTTGGGTTTCTGCCAGGTAGACCTGGGTTGGTCACTGTTGGGAAACAGGATACAGGGCTTGATGGCCTTCGGTCTGTCCCAGTATGTCAAGTCTTATGGGTTGAAGAGGCTGCAACTATCAGCTGATGATATGATCGCTATTTATTTCTGATTTCTAGTTGTATGTGTTGAATCGGTTGATGAATTGTAAGCAGAAGTGGTCCAGACAGTTAACAAGCAAATGATTTGAAGTCATGCTGGGGTTTTCCATGCTGGTCACTTTAATGAGATTACTAGTGCGTTCTGTCTTGGCCTCCCAGAAAGTCAATGAAAAGTCCAGTGAATAAATTGCCAGGTAATAGAGTCCAGAGAGGTAATAACACTTTCCTTAGTTGACGGACAGTTCCAAGATTGTTTTTCAGTGGGTTTTTACCTTTTGGAACAAAGTTCCCAACCAGTGCTACTTCAAATCACACAAAGTTAAAGCCCTTCCAGGACTGTTTTTGATTTGGTAACTTATGATTTATTGTCTGTGTTGTAGAAATCCATAAGGAAGCGTAAACTGTGAATCGTACTGGATATGAGCCTGGCTGTTTAGTTTCTGCCAGCCAGGTCATTAAACTAAAACCCCCACTGTACAGCTGTAATGGATGGCCAGCGCCGCTGGAGTTTTTAAGGCTCAACGCTTGGGCATAGGTGAGCTGTAAACATAAAAAACCTACGTAAGACTCAATACTTGGCAAACAAGTGAATAATTTAATGATTTCAAGTAAATGCATGTTGATAAAAAGTATAAAGCAGTCCGACACATGCAATTAAATGTAAATTAGCTCAAAAGAGCACTTGTATGAAAGAGAGACGTGTTGGGGCATTCCTGATAGGTCTTTTAAGTCTGAGGTTGGACGTTTTGGCAAAACATCCACAAAACCAGTAGAAAAAATGTCCATTTTCAAAGCTGCCAGACGTCTAGCTTATATTTTCAAAAATGAACTATACTTCCCCCTCCGTATTCGCAAATTCCATATCTACGGATTCGGTTATTTGAGATTTTTGACCAGAATTTTTTTTTTCATTTTTCGGGCTATTTTTAGCCCTGTAAGCCCCCCCCCCCCCTCAAACCTTACCTGGTGGTCTAGCGGGTTTTCAGGCAGGAGCAATCTTCCCACGCTCCTGCCCCATGCAGATTGCTCACAGGAAATGGCTGCCGAAGTCTCTCGAGCCATTTCCTGTGAGTGATCTGCACGGGGTAGGAGCGTGGCAAGATCGCTCCTGCCTGAAAACCCACTAGGCCACCAGGTAAGGCTTAAGGGGGGACTTACAGGGCTAAAAATAGCCAGGGGAAGCGGGGGATAAAGGCAGAACCGGCCCGAAAATTATTTGCGGTTTTTCCATATTCTCAGGCCGGCTCTGCCCCTAACTCCCGCGAATACGGAGGGGGAAGTGTATGCATAACTTTTGGGAATTCCTATCAGCTGAGCCAGTTTCGGGGATTCCTGCTGGCTCAGCTGATAGGGATTCCCCCTGTCAGGATCAGCTGAAATGACAGGGAGATTCCTCTCTCCCTCCTTCCCTACCTCACAGGCACCGATCCCCCAGCTCCCTCCACAGAGAGCCCCCAAACTACACCTCTCCACCCAACATCCCTCGATACCCCAGACAGCACTGGCAACACCCCCCTCCCCCCCCCCACACACACACATTACCTGACACTCCCGTACCTTGCACTGCAAAATCATCAGGAGGGAAGCTCTCCAGGTTGCAGTGACTCACTCATGTCTCATCGCCAGTGACAATTCCCTCTAGAATATTCGGATCTTCTTCATACTGTCTCAGGAACTGGGTCGCAATCTCCACACGCTGTCAGCAGTTTGGGAACCCATCGTGCGTAGACTTTCCTGTATCTCAAGTCATCGTGCGTTATGGCAAAGGCAGATCCATAGCTGATTTTCAAATTTGCAGCCAATTGAGACACCGCTATCCGTCGGCCTTCTCTAATCAAGGCATCCACTCTGTCAATGTGCTCTTGTGTGCGCGATGTTGATGGGCAACCAGTATGACCTTTGTCGGTTACGTCTGTTCTTCCTACTTTATACCTTTTTACGCACGTATAGATTCATGGTGCTATGCCCATACTGAGTCAATATCCCATGGTGAATTTCCCGCCCTCTGCCTAGAGAAAGCGAACCATCGCACATTGTTCTTCAATGGTACAATCTTGCAGTGGAGTGTCCATGTTTCTGACCTCGTGGCTGCCACACAACTAAAGGACAAATTATCCAACAGGCAATGTACGAGTACATATGTTGCATTGTGCCAGCTCTGTTCTGGTAATTGTGTAATTTAATAATTGCCTTAAATTTTTTATTCACCCTCATACTGTATACGTAATGCTCCCTTTAGGTCGACTCTGGGTCCGGGAACCAATGTGGTTGGAGTTTGTTTCTTTGTCCCATTTTATGAGACAACCCACCTTTCCCAAGGTGGTGTCTCTTGGTACCTCACTCAGCGCTTGGTACCTCCACCTGGGGAAAACAAGTGTTAACGGGATGGATCACCCTCGTCTCTCCCAGGAAAAATCCCACAAGACTTCTGGGAACAAGACTGGATAATAAATTAAACGGGTTTATTTGAACTATATATCTAGGCCTAATCATAAAAGCCAATTCTTATAAACAGTATTCACACACATAATCCAATACTTATGCTGTTTCAGATATCTAAACCCATTAGCGCATATTCTTTTGAACCTTTAAATCTCTTTCAGTTCTGATTGCCACAGCTGTAGCTGCACACTCCTCCCACATTTGTCAGTTAAGTCTATAAATAGGTATGGCTGTGTGCCTAAATCCTTCCTCTCCTGTCTACCCTTACCCAGTCCCCAAGATCTCACCCATGCTTTGAAGCTCTCGGGGTAGATGACTGGTATTCTTCCAGGCCAGCTGGGCCTGCTCCCACTATAGTCTCTTGGACTCTCTCTGAGCTCCGAGGACCACTGTCCTCCCAAGAGCTCTTCTCCTCCACTGACCTCTTTTATGGAGCTTTCTCTCTTGTTGGGCTACCTATGTCGATCGTACTCTGATAGCCTTGTCCCGCTGCTGGGCTACGATGCCGATTGCATCCTGGTAGCCTTGAATCTTCAAGAAGAGCCTCTGGGGAGTTATTTTGCTGGGGTTCAGATTACTAGTCCTTAACAGAACTCTGCAGCCACCAGTAACAGGGCTACTTCTAGAGGACAGCCTCTGCTCTTCTCAGCCCTAGGCAATGATAGTGCCCCTGCAGGCCCTCTTCTTCTGCCCTGAGCTGTTCTCAAAGACCACTTGCCTTGAGCTTAGCTCCCAAGGGATGATGCTTCTCCTCCTTCTTCAATCCTTAGCTTCTCCCAAAGGCCTCTTGCCTTGAGTTTAGTTCCTAAGGGTTTCTTTTTTTTTCTTCAGAAGAGGCTCTAGGATACCAGCTCTTATAAGCGCTCTGTAGTAACCAGTGACAGGATTACCCTCTAAAGGGCTCTCTTTCCTATGAGTGCAGTGTATAGATATAACTCTATAGAATACAAAACTCATTTATTTGTGGAACTCAAGGTGTTTTCCCCAACCATTGAACTCATGGGGAATGGGTTTCCACTTCCCCCATTCTGATCAATCTCTTATTAATTTATATCCTCACATTCATTTGGGCTCACAAGCTTTATTCACTTTCATAAAACGTTCATCCCTCAGTGCATGATTTGCACAAGGTGTCATACAACCCCCTCTGCCATGTAACCTATGTGAATGTAATTCTTCTGCAGTACAAATAGATGGCAGTCAAAACTCCTCTCATTTAGCAGACAGATAAATACTGATTTTTAAACCAACTACACGCAAAGATTTCTTCTTTTCAAGTTATCAGAGACCCATCCACATGGGTTTCATATAGAAGTGTGAGATCTGAGAGCACAGAAGCCCTTTAAGATTGCCAATGACATTACCTTAGGCCCTACTTGATCAATGTTGATCTTTGTTTTACCTTCAAATTCTCTCTGTATCTCATAGGCTGAGCAAGTTCTAAGCAAATAATTTCCAGTGGACTCATTTCCTGTCTCCCTGTGAAGAAAAGGTTTCTTAATGATGCAGGAACTTGTACAGAATCCATAACTTTTAAATTTGTAATAGCTTGCCACGAGGAAGGGGTGGCTCCATTTCGGTATTCCTACATTAATCACTGACATCCAACTAACTGTGGACCGATATAACACATTAGAGGGTAAAATGGAAATTCAATCGCTCTTTACAGGAGTCATAAAACCCATCAAATATTGAAGACAAGATTGTAATGAGAAAATGTTTTTGGCCTTACCAAAGAGTTGATTTCATAGAGTGAATTAGTGCAAGGGAAATTCGCTTGTCAGTAAGAATATGTTCCTAGAATGTACCTTTCTTTTCTGCAGTTATCAAAATAAATGACTTAGGGCCCATTCCATTGCCATTGAAAATACTGGAGGAAAAGTTCCACTTGCACTGAGCATACGCTGGAAAGACAGAGATTTGTTTTGGAAAGGGCTCATCTCATTCTCGGTTTTGTTCATAGGATAAAGAGAAACAAAAGAATAGGACCTAGGAATGAAAAAAGTCCCCCCCCCCAAAAAAAAAAAAAGAATGTGGCTGAGAAAGAATGGGTAGGAATAAAGGAAACTTTGGGTATACAGGTAATGTGAAAAAAGGAAAATGAATGGAAAGACTAAGTTACTGAGCCACGTTAAGGCATTATCACGCGGAATAGCGCACACGAAACTGCCACGTGCGCTAGACGCTAATGCCAGCATTGAGCTGGCATTAGTTCTAGCTGCGTAGCGTGGGTTTAGTTTGCACTAAAACGCTAACGCAGCTTAGTAAAAGGAGCCCTAAAGAAATTAAAATAAAAAAAATCAAAGGAAAGAAATTGAAGCAACATAAGATCAACAAGAAACCAAATTCAAATGTATTTATAACCCGCTATACCTTGACAGTTCAGAGCGGTTTACAGCAAGAGAATCTGGAAGACGCAGATGAATGACATCTCGGATTACATTAATTGCATGGCTGATTTATCAAAACAAATACATCCCGAGTTATATTCTTTGTATGGCAGAGATTTCTTAAATAAATGTATAGATTTCCTCTACATTTGCAAATAGACCACTTAAGGTCTTAAGGTATTGCTCCATGTAAGAAAGTTTTGTCCAGGAACCTTTTTACAATTCACCCTTTTCGTGTAGGGAGAGAGAACTCTTTTTTTTTTAAATTCTTTATTCATTTTGAAAACTTACAGCAAGCGTACAGGAATATATCATTAGTAACAACAATAACACTTGTAATTCTCATATAATTCTAAAAACATAAAAATTATTTCCCGTCCCACCCACCTTCTTTCAAATATTATAATCAATTATATCATAAATATAATATAAACATATAATTTAGTGAAATTTCCAGAAAAACTCCCCCCCACCCCCCCTATGTGTAGGAAAATGATGTTTACTCCTTACAATATCGTTCCAATGGCCCCCAGATCTTTATAAAATTATTATAGTTCCCTTTCTGTATTGCAATTGCTCTTTCCGTCTTAAAAATATGGCATACCAAATTCCACCAAAATGTATAATTAAGATTAGTATAATTTTTCCAGTTATTGGTGATATGCTGAATGGCAACCCCAGTCAAGATTAATAATAGTTTGTTATTATGTGCTGATAATTGACTTTTTTTTCCTCATAGACATGCCAAACCCTTTTCGTGTAGGGAGAGAGAACTCTTAAAATAATGAATTGTCCTTCTCAGCCAGAACTGAACTAGATGGAAGAGATGAAGTTGGACCTACGAAAGGAGAATATATGCAGAAATATAAGCGTGAGAGAAAGAGAAAGTTTACACTGCTGATTTGAGGAAGTAGAGAAAATTAGCCTCACCCTTGTCGTGCTGGAACCTCCCTTCCACACACACATAGGCGTCTTGCCCTCACAAGCTAAACAGGCGACCTCTACCTACGACCTGCGTTTTCTGAAGACCTGTGATTATATTTAGGCTTTTCGTGTTTTATGCCGTTATTTGTATGTTTCTGTTAAATTGCTGTGCACTTGGGTGAAACTCTTCATAAAAGCAATTAATCAGTTCCAATCAATCAATTCATACCATCATACCTTGAGCTCTGGCTGCCGTTCAGTTATGACGCGGGGGGAGGGGAGGGCAGCAAAACACTCCTGGGGGAAATAATTACATTTAGTATGGGGGGCATGGAGGGGGATCCTCTGCATATCAGCTGCTCTTTTGAATCATGTACAGTCAACAAGAGACCTCTTGAGCTGTCTACCCTCTATAAACATTACCACTGACTTCCAGCCCAGTGGGCCGGATTATAAAGCCTTGTACGGCCCATAGGCATTTCCTGACCGCATTTGACACCCTTCATGTAGTCTAAACTTCAGAGCTGCCAAGGGGGTTCCGGTTTTGTTTTGTTTTTAGGAAGAATTTAAGACACACCCTCAGCTCTGCCCTGCTCTGCCCCAGCCCCACCCACTCTACCTCCTGGCTCCACCCCCTTGGCACACCTCAGTTCCACAGCTGTGGTATTAACAAGCCACCTCCTCCTCAGGCAGCAGGAGACGTGTTAATAAAATGTCATCCCTTGCTGCTATGGACCAGTCTCGGGACAAGAGCTATGAGATTTTGCGCAAGTTTGGATTTCAGGACACATTCTTCAGAAACTAACAGCCTTCTTAAATTCATGGCATTAAAAACAAACAACATCTAGGGGTTTGTGGCTTGTACTCCAATCTACAGCCCAGGGCGAGGAAGGTACAGTATATTAGTTATGCAAATATATTGCATATGGGGAAAAACCCCTCCAGAATGTAGCTTTTGAATGGAGTCTTCATGATACTGTAGATTGCCATTGCATTGCTCTGATAGAACAACTGGGGAGATCATGAATTTTAGATGGCTGTAAGGAATTATCTTTTTTGTAGAGCCCATGCTGTGATCAATCAGTTCCTCGGTGGTTGGTGTCAATTAAGAGCCAGTATGATGCAAACAGGATATTTTAAACACTGTTTGACATCAAATATTCACTCTCATTTTCTTTTCCATTTTCTGGAATGTACAAAAAGAGGGTTTGTTTTGCTGCTGTCCTTATGCCCGAGAGAATGTATTTCAGTATAGTTCAGTTTATTTGTATTTGCTGTACGCCTTAATTGCGAATAAAGGCTAAAGCCAAGTTAAATCCAAAATCATTATAAAGAAAAGAATTCCAACCAATAACAGGAAAGATCCATAAAACATTCATCCAGACAAACATTTGCCAACTTCCGTACAAGATGATTATACGTTACATCTTTTGAACTTCAGAAGGAAGTTCTCTTTGGCACAACGCAAGTACTATGGTGAGCGTTACCAGTAAATCTGAGAGACTGAGATCATACTCCACATACTCTGGCTTAGGAGTGAGGTTGATCCCATCATGTTATGTGCAAAACTAACCCACTTGGAGAAATTGCCCTTGAGAGAATAAACTGTAGATTATCTCAAAGGACAAGCCACTGGTGCCTAATCCGAACTTCCAAAGGCTTGTTGGAAGACTGACACGTTGAGCTGTCTTAAATAAGACAAAGATAATTTGTCTCTAATCTGAATAGACAAATTATTTCATTCAAAAGGTGCAATAAAAAAAAGAAGACACACCATCTGGTCAGTTCCAACTTGGCCATTCTAGGACGAGGAAATACTAGACAATGGCCATTAAAAGGCCTAATGGTTCTGCTCAGAAAATAAGGTATTGTTAAATTAGCCAAATAATGACACCCATCCCTAGAGCCTTAAATGCCAGAATAAGGAGTTTAATTATTATCCTGAGCTGAACTGATAACCAGTGATACTTTTTCAACAGTGGTGACTAGGGAATTCTATAAGGTAGGAGGTAATTTTGCACTCGTTTGGCTCACAAACTCATTCTAATGATTGCAAGGCACCAAAACAACATATTGGTGTGGAAATAGGATAGCACCTAAGCATATCCATGCACAACTGCAAAGGGAGCATTCTGGAAAATTGCACGCAGTATTATAGAATACTGTGAATGTGCCAGATTTTACGCTTGGTTTCAGTTGGTGTAAGTCCTTGTACCATTCCGGAACACCCTTAATAGAATAGACTGAGTACTGATTGCTATAGCGCCTATACTTGGAACTCATTAAAAAATTACGTATATTGCGTACTGATCTGGGTTCTGCAGCTAATTTTGGGCGCCCAAATGTAGACAATCTTTAGAGAATCCAGCAATGTAGTTTGCTGCAGACAGCCATTGTGCCACCAGAGGCGCTGTTTCATCATGAGTATGGACACAACTCTTAGTTCATTCAAAATGGAGCCATCTGATCCTCTGTGCTCTACCACATATACCAGAGGGAATGGACAAATGATAACATAGCCACAAATGTTCGACTTAGACATATTTTTCTAGGACTCATTTAACGTAATAATTTTAATGTGTATGTCTTGTGGCGTCAGTATACAATAAACACTGTAATATATGCTGTACTCAATATGAATCTCTTGCATTTAATAAGGTCAATTTTACGCGCGCATAATATGTTTATAGTACACCATTAGAAAGTGATTCTGGGTTCAATCCCTCAATTTCTTCCACATATTCCCCCTATTTTACAAACGCTGGCTGGCAGCGGCGATAACTGCTCCGATGCTCATAGGAATTCTATGAGCGTTTCTAGGTTTGTCATTGGCTCATTATTTTGCAATAACTTTTCTGCAATTTATGTTTTTCTTTTTAGAGTCGAATTTTACGTTCGTATGCAATGCACTGCTTTTTTATCAGCATAACTCCGGTTAAAGGTTGGCTATGGTTCTTTTGGTGTTTCTTTTTCTTTTCCTTGTTTTTCCTTTTGTTATTATGTGATAAATTGCAGTTTTTAATATGGTTTTATCTTATTTCATTCCTACTGTGTTGGGTTTTGATGCATTCAACTTGGACATTAATAAATATCTTAACAGCATTCTGTTGGCTTTCTTAATTGGTGGAAAGTCCACTGTGCCTTCCCACTCCTTCCTCTCTCCTGCTTTTAGGACAACCAAATGTCGTCTTGGGTGGGTTTTTAGACGTGTTTAAGTTTTGATTATGAGCCCCATACTGTTTATCTTCACATATTTAAAAAAAAAACCCAACACAAAACTGTCAGGAAATTCATGTGACTGATGATATTCACAGAAGGCAGTTCAAATTTGTTCAAGATGTAAGGGAACCCTATGGCCTCTGATATAAACCCAGTACTATTATCTATATTAACATACTGTATTTTCAATATTGTTTTAGAACTGCTTGATTGAAGGTGTTTTTTGGATTGTGTATTCCTTTATGAAATAAGCAGGAATTTATACATTTCACATCGGTACTTTGCTGTGAAATTACATCCAAAATATAGCTGTTTTCTTTTGTACTTTTCCTGTGCTGATATTATGGGCTGCCCCCAGAACTGTGCTTGGAATGTACCTTAATGATTCTGATGTGAAATACGTTAATCTACAAGGGGGGTGCTGAAACGTTTTCAGCCCCACCAACCAACTTCCTAAATTCTGACCATTGTTTTGCCACTGGAGCTGAAAAGAGTGTGATCTTATTTTGTTAAGGCCTGGATTCTGCAACCGGCGCCATTGTCACTGGCACCCAATCGCATGTCAGTCACGTAACAGCGCCGGGTACAGAATCACGCCTCTGGCAAAGGTAGGTGCCAGAAATGTAGGCCAGGATTTTCCAGGCCTACATTTTTGGCACCTATCTTTGAAGTGGCTTCTGTAACGCCACTTCCAGCATTAGCCACACCCACAGAGCCATTAGGCAGCCTAAAGCACCTATGGAGGTGCGATTCCAGTGCCAATTTTTTACGCACCAGTAGGTGCCTTGAAACTCATTAAGGATATCATTTAAATAGCATTTATTTTACGGAGCTAAAAAAATCGGTGCCGGTTCGAGAACTCGGACCTAAGAGCCAATTTGCAGAAACAAAGTTCTCTGTTTTGCCATTGTTTCAGATCATTGACTGAACCATATCCACGTCATTCTCGTCTTAGTTGAGCTGAGAACTTTTCAGCACCCCCCTGGAAAAGAAAATTGTAAAAAAGATAAGAAAATCTGAGACTGTTCAGGCAAATAAGAGCATTTTGGTTTTCTTGTGGCTCTCGTCTGCCCTCAGTTTTTCACTGTCCAAGCCAATTTTCAGGATGAGCCATTCACGCTCAGCAATCTGCCTCTGCCTCCTCATCTCTTATCTAAAATGTTTTCTGTACCCAGCATTTTTGCTCTCCAGAAATTGTAATTTTCCTTATTTAATTGTTTGATGTAAAATAACCATAATATGTGGTACAGGGTAGTGTACTCAGAGCTAATGTCTTCTTAAACCAATCATCTTGTCATAAAAATAACAAACTTATTTTGATGTGGGGATGACTAACCACAAGCCAATCAGGTTGTTCTATTCCCAATATTGTTTGATTAGTTATCTTTCTCAATGGAACAAGCAATAAAAAGAATCCTATCAAGATAAAATTGTTCTCATGGTATACAGTATTTATTTTATCAGCAAACCATGAATCACGTCGAGCAACCTCTTCTGACAGACTCCCTGTAAGACTAATAATTTTTAAGTAAACACAAGTCTGCCAGAGTTTTATTTAGAAATTATACAGAGAAAATGAAGGGAATGGATGTTCTCTTATCTTCCCTGGTTGTAAATGGCTCTCAGAGCAGCTGTTCCTCTTGAAGCAGACCTCTCCCCTGCAGATGTTTTAAATTATTTCCCAATTTGCAGGAATTTTCCACTGGATCCCCTTGAGCTCAGATTAGCTCCATTTGTGGGCAGTGTTCACTTACTGGTTTGCCGGTTCCTGTTGCCTTCCCAGCTCTCTCAGTACCTGCATATTTATTTTCTTGTTGGATGTACAGTATAGATTTAGGCTGGTGTCAATGGGTTCTTTCCTCAAACTTGTTTTAAAAAGATATTTCTGTGACAGTGAAAACCAGGGTTGTTCTTTCAGAGGATCTCTGACAAAAGTGGGAGAAAATGCTACTGAGTGTTTGACGGTGTTTTGCCTGTTAACGCACAGTAACCCATGTACTTTGTAGCCCCTCAATATCTTTCCTCACTTATATTCCCCTATGCTCTCCCCCCCCATGAACTCCATTCATCAGGTAATTCCTTCTTATCTGTACCCTTCTCCTCCACTGCCTCCAGACTCTGCTCCTTCTTTCTTGCCGCGACGTACGCCTGGAACAGGCTGCCTGAATCAATATGTCATGCTCCATCTCTAGCAGTCTTCAAATCCAAGCTAAAAGCCAACATTTTTGAAGCCGCTTTCAACTCTTAACTCCCACTCACTCTCAGATACCTTTACCCATTGCATCCTCCTACCAGAAACTCCCCAACCCTGAGATGTCCTGTCTGTTTGTCCAAATTAGATTGTAAGCTCTTCTGAGCAGGGACTGTCTATTGAATGTTAAATGTACAACGCTGCGTACACCTTTCAATGCTATAGAAATGATAAATAGTAGTAGTATTGCTTAGGGGTCTTTTTACTAAACCGCAGTTGCTGTGGATGGGCAGACTGATTGGGCCATTTGGTCTTTATCTGCCATCATGTTTCTCTGTTTCTATAACCATAAAGCTCTATGATCTCACAATGCAAGTGTTAAGAGCCTTAGCCTATAGGAAGAGGAGATGCAAATGTTAAGAGCCTTAGCCAATAGGGAGAGGAGGAGATAATGGATGCTGTGGATGGGCCATTTGGCCTTTATCTGCCATCATGTTTCTCTGTTTCTATAACCAAGTAGCTCTATGACCTCACAATGCAGGTGTAAAGAGCTTTAGCCAATAGGGAGAGGAGATGCAAATTTTAAGAGCCTTAGCCAACAGGGAGAGGAGGGGATAGTGGATGCTGTGGATGGGCAGACTGGAAGGGCCATCTGGCCTTTATCTGCCATCAGGTTTCCGTGTTTCTCTAACCATAAATCTCAATGACATCACAATGCAGGTATAAAGAGCCTTAGCCTATAGGAAAAGGAGATGCAAATGTTAAGAGCCTTAGCCAATAGGAAGAGGAGGAGATAGTGGATGCTGCGGATGGGCCCTTTGGCCTTCATCTGCCATCAGGTTTCTATGTTTCTACTGCAACTTAAAGGCTTAGGATGGATCGGTAAGGAGGGAGAGAGGGGGCGGGCCACGCGAGGTGCCATGTTGGTGGGGGCGCCGGCACCCCCTCTTCCTCTCTATTCCGCCTCTTCCCATTCCTCCCCTCCATGCGTGCGCCCTCCTTCCCTTCTGCCATACCTCTAGTTGAAGCTGTTTGTGGCGGTCAAGAAAGTGCTCTATGTGACCCCATCAGTTCTTCCACTGACATCACTTCAGGGTGCCAGGCATAGGAAGTGACATCAGAGGGAAAGCCGATGGGGTCACAAAGAGCACAATATTGACCGCTGCGAGCAACAACTTCAATGAGAGGTACAGGGGAAGGGAAGGCGGGTGTGTGTAGCAGACGGAATTGGGGAAGGAACGGAGGGGGGACGACGAATGTGACAGGAAAGAGTGGGGAGCAGAGATAAGGGCAGAGAGGGCGCCACCCACGCTCGCCACACCACTGGAATGGATCATGCTCAGGTGTCCTACGGTAAGTTCCAAATGTGTGCACTCTGCCCATATGCTAAATATATGCATTTTTACATGCTGGGTGGTGTTGAGTAGCTTGAAACCTCACATGTAACCTCCTTTTTTCCATTTGTTGATATCTTTTTTTTTTTGTTTCCGAGCTACGGCAGTTTTTCTGAAAGTGTGTTTTCGTGGTCGGCTATTTTTCATCATGTGCGACCTCCATCAGCGTGAAGTTCTGTTTTAAATTGGGTAAGACCGCTACAGACAGTTAGGAAATGTTGAAAGTGGCTTATGAGGAACATGTCATGAGTCGTGGAAGATGTTTTGAATGCGTCAAAATACACAAATTTTGCGCAAAAACGCGATGACAGTTCTTCCCCAGCCACTTTACTCTCCTGACTTGGCCTCTGCTGACTTCTTCTTGTTTCTTAAACTTAAATTCACACTGGAAAGGAAAGCGATTCGACACCATTGAAGACATAACAGTGAAATTCGCCGCCGCAACTTTTAGCGATTCCCGAAGATGCGGTTAAGGACTGTTTCCAGAAATGGAAATGACGTTGGGAAAAGTGTATACATATGAAATGGGAGTACTTTGAAAGGGTCCCAATAGAATAAGTTGTAAGATTATTTAATAAATTTTTATAAAATCAGTCCTGGAACTTTTTGAACAGACCCCTTAACAGGCGCCATAATCTGAGTGACACACAAGCAGCCTAAAGGCTCACAAGGTAATTGCTTCTAATGGCCATTAGCACGTGACATACAAGAAAACAGAAAACCAGCCATTTTACTAGTGTGGTTAAAATGGCCTTAGCGCATAGGTAAAACCTGCATAAGGGTGTGCTAAGGCCACTTTCTACTGCATCTCAGTTTTTGGGAGGGGCAGTGGCATGTGTTCAGGGCCTTCAGGAGATTTACCCTAAAGGCCCTGAGGGCACTGCTCTGAATTTGATTGGTCGAGCAGGCAACAGGCAGATGCTGCTCAGCCAATCAAAGTCAGATCAGTACTGTTAGGGGCCTTCAGGAGGTTTGGAGAATCCTCAGCCCAAGAGCCCAAACGTGAAACTATTTTTTCAAAATAGTCCTCTAAGCGCCCTCCAAAATCCCACATTAAAACGGTTAAGCCCAGATTTCACCAAAGGGCCCCTTCAACGGATGCTTCTGGGAGGTTGTTTGAAAAACGCCTGCGCATAGAATTGGTGGTGCTGGCGGTGTTTTCATGTTTTAGAGGAGACCAAAACGAAGGCCTTTGCTAGATAAGACATTACAGTCGGGAACTAGTTTATTGAAATAAGTCTTTGAGGTTATTTTACGGAGCTTTTAGAACGCTGTTATACTTCATTAATAGGCTTTCATTTATATTTCTAGAGAATAAAAGAAAACCTCAGTGTCCCTGAGGGCTGATCCTGTGAAAGGTGAACAAAAAGCTCCATTAGACATTTGAAGCTGGTTCTGCCTCGAAATGAAAAGCTAATTCCGCATCCTAAACATGGTGACCCTGACTCAGTCCTTCACGTCGGGGTCCTTTTTTCTTCGAACTACATCCCTTATTCTTGTGAAGAGACCAGTGTATTAGTGTGCAGAATTTTCTCAAAAGTAGCCGTTTTCCGCCCGTATGAGCATATCACACCTTATCTCCGACAGCTGCACTGGTTGCCACTTGCTTTTAGAATTCAATCTAAATATTGGAGGATGAGATGCACAGCAGCAGCGTCTATGAGACATAGATCGGTTCGGTTCTAAATCAAATAGATGCTGCCACTGTCATCTTAGTATAGGAAATCTAAATTCTGGAAATCCATTGGGGGGTCAAATTATTACGATATTGGAAGTTCCACTATTGCTATCATATGATATAATACTGTTTGGAATGATATTATTCCCCAAGACACCAATTAATGCAAATCAGAACAAATTTCTCCTCATCATGACAGGAGAAGCCATGCAGCTAATAAGGAAAAATTGGGAAACTGGTGGGAATCCTTATGTCAGATTTATAAGTTTGAAAACATTAATTCTTTACAGAGGGGACGCTATAGAAAATTTAAGGAAATTTGGGGCCCATTAACAAAATATTGTAAGATATGAATGTGAATTATTAGCATTGTTCCCCTTTGATTCATGAAAGATTGTTATACATATCCAGGAGGGGTGTGGGGGAGGGCTAGGGTGGGGGAGGGGATTTAAATAGCTGTATATTATGTATTGCTATAGAGCAGTGGTCCCCAACCCTGTCCTGGAGGACCACCAGGCCAATCGGGTTTTCAGGCTAGCCCTAATGAATATGCATGGAGCAGATTTGCATGCCTGTCACTTCCATTGTATGCAAATGTCTCTCATGCATATTCATTAGGGCTAGCCTGAAAATCCGATTGGCCTGGCGGTCCTCCAGGACAGGGTTGGGGACCACTGGTATAGAGTTCTGTATGCTATGTCACTTGCTTGTTCATGTGTTTGTACTATGTATTTGATATTTAAAAATGAATAAAGAATTAAAAAAAAAAAAAGAATTCAATATAAAGCAGTTATGATTTGTCATCAATTTACAAATAAAATGGCTAGTTATCAGCCAGTAAGATCATTGCGTTCTGAAAACTCTGCGCTGTGGAAGACAAATGTCAACCCAAAATATATAGAAACCAATACAAAGACCTTCCCATGTGCAGGAGTAAAATTGCAGAATTCTCTTGTAGGGAAAATTCGAAAATGCAGTGATGGGGGAGGGGCATTTAGAAAGTTACTTAAAACACAATTTTTTGTAAATGCATTCCTTCTTTGCTTGCTGATTTTCTGAAAGAATTGAATCCTTCTGTTGTATTTGCCTAATTTGTTTAATGTTCAATAATTTTTCATTGAGTTTTAAGAATCAAATATACATAACAAAAATCTTACAAAGAATATCATCTCAACTCCGTTAATACAATGTGGATAAATAAATTCCAAGAAATCGACAATCAATTATCACCACAATACAAACACGGTGAAGTACCTCCCGACACTCCCCTACTTTCCCCCCATTCCCAAATAGTGCTTCACTTTCTGATTACAAATGTATTTAAGGTTCCCGGGTCATCCAAAATTTACTCTGTTTTTTATAAGATGGGGAGGTCTTAATTTATTTAAAAATTTTATGTAAGCAACAGTTCTGTAGCGTTATAGAAATGATTAAACTAAAGAAAATGTTTCTACTGAGGCTCATAAGCAAATGTTGACGGCTTCTCAAGAAATCCAGCTGCCCGGCTGAGGTGAGGAGTGGCCTCTAGGGACGGAGCTGCCGCCTCATCACCCTGCGGCTGTAGCATCAAATCCCAGGGTTGCTCCTTGTTACCTGGAATCCTCCATTGTCCTGGGTAGAAAATAAGTACCTGCAGTGGATTAGTGAGGGTGAGAGGGGCCCCTCCCCCACTCTCAGCTCCAACCCCCCCCCCCCCCGCTCCTTCTCCGAGCTCCTAACATGCGCCTCAAAACTCACCTGTTCTTGAAGTATCTAGACAGCTGACCCGTTCCTCTCTTTCCCCTCTATAACGGTCCTATTACACTATCCCCCTCTTGTTTTCCCATCTCTTAAGTTCTCTCAACTTGTACTTCACTAATCTTTTGTAAACCGCCAAGAACTTAATGGTACTGCGGTATATAAACTGTTATTATTATTATTACCCCCTTCCCGCATCCAACAATTTCAACGTGCTCCTCACAACCGCGTCCTCTCCCTCTGACATCACTTCCTGTGCGTGGCACCCAGAAGCGATATCAGTGGAAGCCAATACGGTCACAAGGCATATGTTGAAGTTGTTACTTGTGGCCGTGAGCAACTAGAGGTATGAGGGAAGGGAGGGGGCGCATGCAGCATGGCGGGGGAGAGTGGGAAGAGGTCGGGGGGGGGGGTTTGGAGAGGATAAGAGGTGCCGGTACCCTCATCATGAGGGTGCCCAGGCTGGACCACCCTCCCGTCCCCCCTTACTATGCCACTGAGTACCTGTGTATATATATACAGTATATATACCTCTTCCAACTCCTCCCCATTAATAAGTGATATATATATATACACTTTATATATATAAACCACTTTGGATGTCATTTATATATACAGTATATATATTAAAAGGCAGTATATAATATATAGTATATACTGTATATTATATAGCACATACATATATAAAAAGGAAGTACAGTGTTCCCCCGCGAATTCGCAGTTCACGAATCACGGACTTGCTCATTCGCGGTCTGCTCTGACCACCTCTTCTGGTAGTAAAGTCGGGCTACACCAATCAGGAGCTGTGTGTCAGAGCAGCTCTTGATTGGTGTAGCCCAACTCTACTACAGGAAGAGGCGGTCGGAGCAGACCGCAAGTGATTTTCTTCACCCGCCGGTGCTCCAGCTGCCCTCTTCTGCCCCCCCCCCTGCCTTTTGACAGGCGAAAAACTGCATTTATGGTTTTTGCAAAATTCGGGGGAGTACTGTATAAAACTCCCATTCCTTTTCCCTGTAGCAGCAGGAAGAAATTGGGATTGTCACCTCAGTGTACCGAAGTCTCTCACTTCCTTGGGTCTGAGAACTCAACCTCGGTTTTGCTCGCATACAGACATTTTGCTCCCACATATCTGTGTGGCCTAGTTCTTGCTTCAGTCTAATCAGTTACACAGCCACTGCAGGAAAATAACACACCCACCTAAAGTATTAGTGTACTTTCAGGGCTTAATGGGAAGCTATTTCCAAAATGTGCCTGTTGAAAAGTACTGAAATGGCTTCCCGCCCACAGTGATTGAAGAGCTCCCATCAGAGGAATCGTGGCAGTGAGGTGGCTTCACGCAGAGAAAATCCAGGATGCGAAGCCTGAAACACTGCAGCACAGTCCTGCATGACAGGTACGTAGTTCGAGACTAGCAGGTGGCCAGATCATGATTTTTAAACATCTGGATATGTAAAAGTGATCAGAGCAGAGTGTGTGGCACAGAGGTTAGAGCTACAGCCTCAGCACCCTGAGGTTGTGGGTTCAAATCCCAGGCTGCTCCTTGAGACCCTGGGCAAATCACTTAATCCCCCACTGCCCCAGGAGTTTGAACCCACTGGGACAGACAGGTAAAAATGCTTGAGTGCCTGAATGTGAACCACTTAGGCTATAAGTGGTATAGAAATGCTTAAATAAATAAATAATAAAATACACCCACGTGTTGGTCTCATTAGACTAATGGTATGTACACGGAGACATGTAGATGCCAAAATTCTGCCTCACTACTAGTCTAAATATACGCATATCGTACATGTTGAGTCTCTGCGTACGTATCACCTGGCTGTTTAGGCGTAGACCAGCTCAAGGGACTGAGGTTGCCTGAGCCAACTTTTGCATCAGCAGCCCCCACCCCTGCCTGCAATCTGGTAACTCTCCTTCCACTTTGGTGATCCAGTGAAGTCACAGAGCCATGGGTGGGCACAGGCCCACCCATTCTAGTGGCCTATGATGCCCCCTGAAACACCTTGGTGGCAGCGCCTTTCTCTTCTCCGCTTGCGGCTCGGCATCTGCCTTTCTTTCTCTGACACCCCCCCCCCTCTTCCCCAACCCCCTCAGTCTACCTTAGAGCTATCAGCAGCAGTAATTCCTGGAGGTGAGAAGTGGCCTAGTGATAGCACCATGAGGTGGTGGAATCAAGCCCAGCGCTGCTCCTTATGACCCTGGGCAAGTCACTTAATCTTCCATTGACCCAGGTCCAAAATAAATACTTGTGTACATGCAAACTGCTTTGAATGTGAAGTCACAAAAAAGCAGTTTGCAAGTCCCATTCCCTTTTCCTCTAGGCCAGGGGTAGGCAATTCCGGTCGTCGAGAGCCAGAGCCAGGTCAGGTTTTTAGGATATCCACAATAAATATGCTTGAGAGAGATTTTCATCTCAAGGGGGCAGTGCATGCAAATCCCTCTCATACATATTCATTGTGGATATCCTGAAAACCTGACCTGGCTCCAACTCTCACGGACCGGAATTGCCTACCCCTGCTCTTCCAGTGATTCCCAACCCTGTCCTGGAGAAACACCAGGCCAATCGGGTTTTCAGGCTAGCCCTATTGAATATGCATGAGAGAGATTTGCATAGGATGGAAGTGATAGGCATGCAAATTTGCTTCATGCATATTCATTAGGGCTAGCCTGAAAACCCAATTGGCCTGGTGTTCCTCCAGGACAGGGTTGGGAACCACTGCTCTAGGCAACCTGCACCAGCCCTACAGACTTTCCTCTACTACAGGGGTAGGGAACTCCGATCCTCGAGAGCCGTATTCCAGTTGGGTTTTCAGGATTTCATAGAAACATAGAAAGACGACGGCAGAAAAGGGCCACTGCCCACTCTATTGACCCACCCCATTGAGTGCTAGTGACCTAGTTCCTTAACTTGACCCTCGTTGGGATCCCACGTGGATGTCCCATTTATTCTTAAAATCGAGCACGCTGGTGGCCTTGATCACCTGCACCGGAAGTTTGTTCCAGTGATCTACCACCCTTTCCGTGAAGAAATACTTCCTGGTGTCACCACTAAATTTCCCCCCTCTGAGTTTGAGGGGGTGCCCCCTTGTGACCGAGGGTCCCTTGGGAAAGAATATATCGTTTTCCACCTCGACACGACCAGTGACGTACTTAAATGTCTCAATCATGTCACCCCTTTCTCTGCGCTCCTCCAGGGTATAGAGCTGCAGTTTGCCCAGTCTTTCTTCGTATGAGAGACCCTTGAGTCCGGCGACCATCCTAGTGGCTATCCGCTGGACCGATTCAGCTCGAAGTACATCTTTACGGTAATGTGGCCTCCAGAATTGCACACAGTATTCCAGATGAGGTCTCACCATGGTTCTATAGAGTGGCATTATGACTTCAGGTTTGCGGCTGACGAAGCTTCTATTGATATGCATGAGATCTATTTGCATGCACTACTTTCAATGCATATTCATTGGGGAAATCCTGAAAACCCGACTGGAATACGGCTCTCAAGGACCGGAGTTCCTTACCCCTGCTCTACTATAATCCCACCTTTGATGATGTCACTTCCTGTTTCATCAGCGGTGGGTATAAATGCTCACATCTAGTTTATAGCCACATATATCTGCAGTTACACTAGTGTTCATGGTGATTATTTATGGGTGCCCAGAAGCGCCCTGATAATTGGTTATACTGTGGAGAAACTTCCTGGTCTTAAAACACCTTTCTGGACAGATAGTTCAGGAATTGGTACCTAAAAAAGCTCAATTGCTCTCAAGACCGACATGTTCTCACCATTTTCTGCTGTTCCTTTCATTCTCGAGGAAAAGAAATGTATTGATTTCTTCTAAGAATAACTACAACGGACTGTTTTAGATAGAAGTAGTGATTTCCAAGAGCCCTGTGACATCAGCAGCCGAGGCTTGTTACCAGCTGACTCTCCTGGAGATGTTTAGAGCATTTCTCTTGGGGTAGTTTTGCACATATTGTGACAGGAATGAACCTCACTAGTGTTCACTTTGGCAGCTGTATTTGCATAGTCACTTTGTGGTGGGCATTGGAGGTTGTGAGTGCTCATGAATTTCTTACCTCTTGCTCTCCCAAAATAGGCTGACAAGTAGCAATGAAGCCTTTTTCTGTCAGCCCTCCCCATGAGTGCATTTTTCTTTCTGTTTGCTCATTCCCCTATTGGCACTTTTGTAATATCACAATGGTAACAGCAGAGAAATGAGGGGAAGGAGAAAGGGATTGGGACTTGAAGACCGCCTTTTTGTAGTTTTAGAACCAGACTCAAAGCGGTTTACATACAAACATAGTAACATAGTAGATGACGGCAGATAAAGACCCGAATGGTCCATCCAGTCTGTCCAACCTGATTCAATTTAAATTTTTTATTTTTTTTCTTCTTAGCTATTTCTGGGCAAGAATCCAAAGCTTTACCCTGTACTGTGCTTGGGTTCCAACTGCCAAAATCTCTGTTAAGACTTACTCCAGCCCATCTACACCCTCCCAGCCATTGAAGCCCTCCCCTGCCCATCCTCCTCCAAACGGCCATACACAGACCGTGCAAGTCTGCCCAGTAACTGGCCTAGTTCAATATTTAATCTTATTTTCTGATTCTAAATCTTCTGTGTTCATCCCACGCTTCTTTGAACTCCGTCACCGTTTTCCTCTCCACCACCTCTCTCGGGAGCGCATTCCAGGCATCCACCACCCTCTCCGTAAAGTAGAATTTCCTAACATTGCCCCTGAATCTACCACCCCTCAACCTCAAATTATGTCCTCTGCTTTTACCATTTTCCTTTCTCAAGTACTTCAAGCACTTTTCCTCTCTGTCCCGGTGGGCTTACAATCTATCTAATGTACCTGGAATAGTGGAGGATTAAGTGACTAGCCCAGGGTCACAAGAAGTAGTGCAGGCTGTAGCTCTAACCACTGCACCACACTCTCCTCCAATACAATACCAGCAGCGAGCCAAGAATAGAACAATGAAGACATTGTGACATCACTGCTGAGGTTGGCTCTTAGGCATTGGTGGAATGAGCCATTATGACATCACAATCTCAGCTCTGGAATGTTGCTACTATATGAGTTTCTGCCAGGCATTTATGACATCAGGGAAAGGGATTGGGACTTATATACTGCCTTTTTATCGTTTTATAACCATGCTCAAAGTGGTTTACATACAAGCACTTCAAGCATTTTCCCTATATGTCCTGGTGGGCTCACAATCTATCTAATGTATCTGGGGCAGTGGAGGATTAAGTGAAGGGTTACCAGATATCTGGATTTACCCAGACGTGTCCTCTTTTTAGAGGTGTCTGGACGGATTTTTAAAACCCAGCACTTTGTCCAGGTTTTGAAAACCATTGAGCTCAGAACCGCATTTGGAGGGCATCAGCGCACATGCAGATGCAAGGTGATGACATCACACATATGAACATATGTGTGGTCGCCATGTTGCATCTGCCCTTGCACAGATGCTCTCCAAATATGGCCCCGAAGAGACGAGGTTTGTGTGGAGCTGGGGTTGGGGGGACGGAAAAGGGCAGGGCTATAGGTGGAGCAGGGCGGGCCTGTAGGCAGAATGGGGCGGGGCCAAATGTCCTCTTTGTGTGAAGTCAAAATATGGTAACCCTAATTAAGTGACTTGTCCAGGGTCATAGGGAGCAGAGCAGGAGATTAAGTAAATAAAAAAAGATGAATGCTACTTTCTTCTGCCTCCTGCTGGTGGAACATAAGAACATAAGAATAGCCTTACTGGGTCGGACCAATGGTCCATCAAGCCCAGTAGCCTGTTCTCATGGTGGCCAATCCAGGTCACCAGTACCTGTCCAAAACCCAGTGTGTAGCAATATTCCATGCTACCAATCCAGGGTAGCATCCAGTGGCTTCCCCCGTGTCTTTCTCAATTACAGCCTATGGACTTTTCCTCCAGGAACTAGTCCAAACCTTTCTTAAACCAGCTACGCTATCCGCTCTTACCACAACCTCTGCAAACGTGTTCCAGAGCTTAACTATTCTCTGAGTGAAAAAAAAAAAATTCCTCCTATTGGTTTTAAAAGTATTTCCCTGTACCTTCATCGAGTGTCCCCTAGTCTTTGTAATTTTTGACGGAGTGAAAAATCGATCCACTCGTACCCGTTCTACTCCACTCAGGATTTGGTAGACTTCAATCCTATCTCCCCTCAGCTGTTCCTTTTCCAAGTTGAAGAGCCCTAACCGTTTTAGTCTTTCTTCATACGAGAGGAGTTCCATCCCCTTTACCCTCTTGGTCGCTCTTTGAACCTTTTCTAGTGTCACTAAATCTTTCTTGAGATAAGGAGACCAGAACTGAATGCAATACTCCAAATGAGATCGCATCATGGAGCGAATCAGGGACAACATCCTTTTTTTAATAATTCCAGCATCCTGTTTGCTTTTTTGGCCGCTGCTGCACCTTGGGCGGAAGGTTTCTTCGTATTGTCTAGAATGGACAGAGGATGGAAACGGTGCCACTGTGTCATGTCTGAAATGCTATTGATTGATTGGGATTTATTAGCCTCCTTTCTGAAGAGATTCACCCAAAGCAATTTACAGCAGGTCCAAGCTTGACATAAAACTTGCAATTTTGTTAAGATCCTAATAATAGTCACGTGACCAAACCTAATTCAATAAGATAAACTTGGAAATGGGAACTTGAAACCTAATAATAAGACTAACATGAATCAGTATCAGAAATACAAATCCTTGACAGCACCGGAAAACAACCATAAAACAGAAATATGGTCAATGCCAGCAAAATATGAATAATACCGTAATAGGCAGCATGAAAGAATATTCATATAACAGATAAGAGACTCGTAATTACAGTAAGGGGACATGTGCAGTTCAGATACTTCAAGGGTGAGAGGTGCCATCTACTTCTTCCCCTCCCCCTCTCGCCGCATGCATGCGTCCCCTCCTGTTCCTCTGCATCTCTTTAACATTCGGGAAACGGACAGCAACCCCAACCTGCCGCTTGCGCCAGTGTCGGCTCTACCTCTGACATCACTTCTTGGTGCAGGTCCAGGAAGTGGCGTTGGAGGAAGAGCTGATGCTGGTGCGAGCGGCAGGTTGGGATTGCTGTCCGTGTCACGAAATTTAAAGAGGTGCGGAGGAAGGGAAGGGGGTGGGGCAGGGAAGGAGTATGGGGTTGGAAGGAGGACAGGTGCCGGTGCCCCCACCAAGACGGCGCCTGGGGCGGATCGGCCACCCTGACTACGCCACTGCTTAGACGGGACAAGCTGGTTGGTTGCAGGGACCCCCAAAGTGCAGGACCCTGGGTGGTTTCTCCAACCCCTTCTGCCCCCCCCCCCCAAGGATGGTCTCACCTCTGAGATCCTTCTAGAAAAAAACCACACCGTCAAAAGAAGAGCATTTCACAGGGCAACCATGAAAGAAAGCTGCCATTCCGCGTAGTCTTCTGTCCATTTGGAATAGGGTGCTGAGCATGAAATGCAGACCTTCGGGACAACAGAAACCTTTCTCAGAATTCGAGGGTCAGTTTATTTTAGCTGCTAAGTGGGCAAACACTTCAAGTGGCATCTGCTGTCGAGAAAATAAAGCCATCTGTATTATATCCACAGAAGAAGTCTGCAAATTAAAAGTGTGGGTCATTGTGGAGTGCTCTTTGCTAATTAGGGAGCGTTCAGTAAATAGCAGCTTTCCGCTTCATCGGTTAATATGTTTTACACCTCCATTAGCATTCCAAAGAGCTTTGCACATTTTCCATAGTTTGAACACTTTTAAAATGTGGTTTCTAAAGATTACCGTACTGTTAAATGTTAACTAACAGGAACAAATGTCCTAAGTGCAGATGACCTCTTTCCTGCCTCAATTTCATGAATTACTGAAAGCGTTCTCTTTTTTCTGGTTTCGGACTGGAAGGCATTGCCGAGCGAAGCCAAGGTTCATGAAAGCCAGATTCTGCAGAATATTAACTTGCCCTGGCTTCCTCGATTTGCTCACGTTATTAGGTTTCTTATCCTCTCTGGTAACCTAATAAACAACAGCAGATAAGGCCCCAAATATCCGATCCAGTCTGCCCAACCACATTCTGTTCCATCTGGACCTTCTGGGTTCCTCATATAAACTTGTAAGGTTGTGGGTGATGTTCATATAAGCTCGCCCCAATGTTTCCTCATGCACAAATTTGTTTTATAGTTAAAGTTGATGTTCCATACAGGTTATCCATCATGCTTTGGGCTTAACTGTATCCATGACATCCTGTTTGCCTGTCTTATCTGTTTAGATTGTAAGCTCTTTGGAGCAGGGACTGTCTTCTTTGTGACTCTGTGCAGCCTGTGTGCATCTGGTAGCTCTCTAGAAAGAATTCATAGTAGTAGTGTGAAGAGTTTCAGTCTTTGGGACACAGACCTGAGATTGTGATGTCATAATGCCTCATTCCACCAATAAGAGCCAACCTCATCAGTGATGTCACAATGGCTTGATTGTCCTGTACTCCCCTCTGCTCTCCAACCCAGCCAGCAGATTAACCCTTCCCCTTAACTGTATCCATGACATCCTGTTTGTCTGTCTTGTCTGTTTAGATTGTAAGTTCTTTGGAGCAGGGACTGTCTTCTTTGTGACTCTGTGCAGCGATGCGTGAGTCTGGTAGCGCTATAGAAATCATTAATAGTAGTAGTAGTAGTAGGTTGTGATTGCTGCTCCGTACAGCGCTTCATTTCCTTCCTCTTGCCATAACGATCTTCTGGAGTCAATATTCTGCATGATGTAATAAGTTGCAGGGCACCTACCTGGTTAAATCACACGGAGAAGCCTGGCACTGCTATGTAGCTTCACTTAAGTGGACAATGAGTCTGATTATCAGCACTTACTGCCATGGCACTCTCCAGTTACTGTTGGGATGAGAGGCAGAGCAGGGAGCAATCTTGGCGCCCCAATATTCAATTCCAGTGCCCAGATAACTTGTCCAGATAGATATTCAGGTTAGAGAATGACACGGTGACAAAATTCATCACCGTTCCCGTCCCCACGGATAACCGCGGTAAACCATCTTCATGTCATTCTTTAAGGAGAGAGGGAAGAATCAGAGTATGAATGGCCACAACCACTGACCCACAAGCTTTGCTTTGAAGAATGATGGTGTAGAAGGACTGAGGTTGAAACAGACACTAGAAAATGACATGGGATTATTTCCCGCGGTTATCCGCGGGGACGGGGACGTTGATGAATTTTGTCACCGTGTCATTCTCTAATTCAGGTCCAGAACTGAATATCAGCTCAACCAAGATACCTTCTAATGGCTGCCAATGGATTGTCCAGATTTTGCCTGATGTTGACTATCCTGTTCCAAATCTGTTCATGATGGTCAAATGAATATTGGCACACTTATTTGAATTCAGCTTCTGTTGTCTCTACTGGCTTCTCCAGGAAGATCGTCTAGGAATTCACCTTGCTTCTGCTATAAAAATATTTTCTGATGTTGTTCCTCAGTCTATCATGTACAAGTTTCATATTGTTCTCCTAGTTCAAGAACTTCCTTTCCATTGATAAAGATTTGTTTCATAAGCCACATTAAGAGAGTTCTAACTCTAGACTGCCTAGCCATGAGGGTATGATCCATTCAGGGAAAGTAAAAACCCTGAGCATGATCAAGACATGAACAGTCTTCAGGGTAGACCTCCATGAGTTTTGCACAAGGAATCAGAAGAGTTTCCAGGATAGGAAAGTTCTGAGATGAATACTGTGAGCCGCTAACCTTGTGGCTTGAGAGAAGCCAGGCCCTTTCTTGTCTGAAGGATTCTGAACTTTAAATTGAGTGAAAAGGTGTGATGGCCATGTTAGTCTAGCCTTCAACGTAATATATAGAAATAAAACAAAAACCTAAAGGGAAAAAAATTATACCTTTTAATTGGACTAACTTAATGTAGTTTAAGATTAGCTTTCGAAGGTAACCCCTTCCTCTGATCAGATTGTAAACAGAAAAAATCAGTCCTCTACATATTAGTCCAACATAAGAAATAACCATAGGCAAGAACAGATGTAAACTTTCCAGACTACCCCAGTCCCTTCTTTAGATGTCTGCTGACCTGCTGTTAGTGATCTGTAACCTGTTGCTAAAATCATCTATAATACCTGAAAATTGGAGGGTGGCCAATGTTACACCGATTTTTAAAAAGGGCTCCAGGGAGATACGGGAAATTACAGACCGGTAAGCCTGACTTCAATGCCGGGCAAAATGGTGGAAACAATTATAAAAAATAAAATTGTGGAACATGTAGACAAACATGATTTAATTAGATGGAGTCGGTATGGATTTAGCCGAGGGAGATTTTGCTTGACTTCTTTGAAGGTATGAACATAAACATGTGGATAAAGGCGAGCCGGTTGATGTAGTGTATCTAGATTTTCAGAAAGGCTCCTGAGAAAATTAAAGAGTCGTGGGATAGGTGGCAAAGTTCAGCAGGAGAGATGACGCAGTCGCGAGGAGCACATTGAAGTTGTTGGTCGTGGCTGTGACCAACTAGGGATATAGATGTGGCGAGGGGAGGAGTGGGAAGAGGCAGGGGGCAGAGAGGAGGAGAGGTGCTGGTGCCCCCACCAACATGGCGCCTGGGGCGGACGTCCCCCCCCCCCTTACTGCGCTACTGATTGGAAGTCTCAGGTTGTCTCCCTTAACTGTTGAATCAAGGCTTCCACAGGCTCAGGATACGGTCTTATCTCCAAGACCCAACTGGAGACTTCCTGTAAAGTCACTGGTTCTCTTTGTAATTGTAGGATGCATTTTTTCCCCTATTGCTTGAAGTTGCTGGAGCTTTTGAAACTGAATACTACAGGGGCAGAGACTACAGGTGGTGCCATCCTAAAGGCAGGCATAAAGGTGTTCCAAATAAATCGTAGACATAAAGGGAGCAGATCTGGACTCTTGCTTGAGGAAGGGACAGCATATTCCTGCCAAGGAACGACATTTTGGATCATTTCTTTCATTTGATAGAGCACCTTTTGCCAGAGGCATTCACAACACAGCACTTGTCCAATATAAGGTTGTGGTAATAATACACTGAGTTTTGCATGCCCCTGCACCTTGGTATTTTAAGCACATATTGATGATCTATCAATGGGTGAGGAAGAGACAAATTTTTCCCCGTCTCCACAGGAACTCAATTTCCCGGTCCCATCCCCGGGTGTTTTGTCCCTGTCCCTGCCCCATTCCTGTAAGTTTCAAGTTTCAAGTTTTTATTGAATTTAATATACCGCAGATGAGGACGGAGCTTAGGCATCAGTGGAATGAGGCATTACGACATCACAAACTGAGCTCTAGAATGTTGCTACTTAGGATTTTAAAGCGTTTAAGGCTTGTGCAGATGAGGACGGAGCTTAGGCATTGGTGGAATGAGGCATTATGACATCATGGTCTGAACTCTAGAATGTTGCTACTTAGGATTTTAAAGCGTTTGAGGCTTGTGCAGATGAATATTTAGCATGTGGTTAGCGCCTGCACATTCATGACATCACCTTGTCATGACTTGGTGTTAACTGCCCCCTTCTGCTTCCTCCCCTGTCATGACTTGGTGTCAACTGCCCCCTTCTGCTTCCTCCCCTGTCATGACTTGGTGTCAACTGCCCCCTTTTGCTTCCTCCCCCGTCATGACTTGGTGTCAACTGCCCCCTTCTGCTTCCTCCCCTGTCATGACTTGGTGTCAACTGTCCCCTTTTGCTTCCTCCCCCGTCATGACTTGGTGTTAACTGCCCCCTTTTGCTTCCTCCCCCGTCATGACTTGGTGTCAACTGCCCCCTTCTGCTTCCTCCCCTGTCATGACTTGGTGTCAACTGCCCCCTTCTGCTTCCTCCCCTGTCATGACTTGATGTCAACTGCCCCCTTCTGCTTCCTCCCCCGTCATGACTTGGTGTCAACTGCCCCCTTCTGCTTCCTCCCCCGTCATGACTTGGTGTCAACTGTCCCCTTCTGCTTCCTCCCCCATTCATGACTTGGTGTCAACTGCCCCCTTCTGCTTCCTCCCCCATCATGACTTGGTGTCAACTGCCCCCTTCTGCTTCCTCCCCCATCATGACTTGGTGTCAACTGTCCCCTTCTGCTTCCTCCCCCATCATGATTTGGTGTCAACTGTCCCCTTCTGTTTCCTCCCCCATCATGACTTGGTGTCAACTGCCCCCTTCTGCTTCCTCCCCCATTCATGATTTGGTGTTAACTGCCCCCTTCTGCTTTCTCCCCCATTCATGACTTGGTGTCAACTGTCCCCTTCTGCTTCCTCCCCCATTCATGACTTGGTGTCAACTGCCCCCTTCTGCATGACTTGGTGTCAACTGCCCCCTTCTGCTTCCTCCCCCATCATGACTTGGTGTCAACTGCCCCCTTCTGCTTCCTCCCCTGTCATGACTTGGTGTCAACTGCCCCCTTTTGCTTCCTCCCCCATCATGACTTGGTGTCAACTGCCCCCTTTTGCTTCCTCCCCCATCATGATTTGGTGTCAACTGTCCCCTTCTGCTTCCTCCCCCATCATGACTTGGTGTCAACTGCCCCCTTTTGCTTCCTCCCCTTCCCCTTTGCACTGGTTCTCTATCTCTGCCAAAAGACAAGAGATGCCTTTCTTCAGCTCACAGGTCAGTCCTGCATCAGGATCTTAATCAAAGGCCCAAAGGTCTCTGGTTTATTTGCCCACAGAGACATCAGAATGGATAATTCCAGCTACCAAATGATAAATCTTCATAAACCTTAATAATTGCTGGCAGGATTTCCAAATCACTGCATTAATATATACAATACATTTTCTGAGAAGTAAAGATTGATAAATGTGATATACTTGTAAATTACTAGAAATAAAATTCATGTTTTTCCCAGTTTAAATGGTTCTCTTTATAAATTGTAATTCTGCAGAGATGTTTACTATTAATTCTAATTATCTCGACTTTATCTGGTTCCCTTGAAGACCATTTGCTGCACTCAGTGACTTTGGCTTCTGCGGTCAATGAACTCCCCTAGCCTCTGCTTTATTTGAATAAGTTGGAACTGGTAATTCTCTAGCAGGGAGGATAGTGTTACCCAGCTCTGGCGCTTTAGCTTCAGGCTCTTTGTTTCCAGGGTTTCGGAATATTCTCATCCTTCCCAAGGACTTAACAGCCAGTGAAGAAATGTGTGCTATGCAATGTCTACCTTATATGAAATATACATGGTGGAAATCCTAAATGCCTGACCCTGTTGCAGCTAATCCAAGTTTATCATGAAATTTAATTTATCACCTATTCCAAATTCTAAGCGATGTACAATTAATAAAAAAATTACAGAGTTGGGGGAAACAGACATAACTAACAAAAGCTAATTCTACTAAACATATTAAAATTCAGCATATGCATACAAAGTCAAACATAAGGAGAGTTAGAGAAGAAATACAATTTGGTTGTAAAAGAAACAATTAAAGTAAAAAAAAACATTGGGGAAGGGAAAAGACAAATTATCAGAAAATTATGGATAAATTAAAAGGCATAAGCAATTCATTTAATCCTTGAATGCATCTTAAATTTTTCCAAATTCCTTTCTTCTCTTAAATAAATTGGAAGGGCATTCTAAGCTTGAGGAGCCGTAACTGAGAAGATAGATTGCCGCCGTGTATTAATAAGTAATGCCTCGACCACATGAAACTTCATTCTCCAGTGCTGTTGGCTAAAGATGGCAGACTCCAAACTCAGATATAAATTCAAGTCAAGGACTGGTTAAATCCCAGAATGTCCATCATCTCAATTCCCAGAATTCATTGAAAGGTTTATTTTAAAACCAAGCCACCAGTTCTATATACAAGGGGCTGCTGAGAAGCTCTTAGCCCAACCAACAAAGTTGGGGTAGTCTCCATCAAGGGCTATACACGTGGGGGGGCATTTTCGAAAGGACATCTAAGTCCGAGTTTGGATGTATTGGGAAAGACATCCAGAAATCCAGTAGAGAAATGCCCATTCTCAAAACAGCAAGATGGTTTTTTTTTTTTTTTTTTTTTTGGGGGGGGGGGTTTAATGACCTATGTAGACGTTTTGGTCCTTAGTACGTCTATCTTTTTTGGCCATTCTCAAATATAAAAACACACAAAAGCAAGTTTTTGTCTAGGCAGCCTGCATTCTTAGCAAACTGTTCAGACAACTGAGCATAGCAGAAGTACTGTAGTGAATTCCACATTAAAAGTCCCAGGTACAGATGTCAGCAAAAACTTACTGTGCCTATCTTTATACCACACCAATAGCCCTTATGCCTCCAGGTATCATCTTAGTGTAGGTACAGTAGGTTTTTGAGGGATCATCATACAATATAAGCAAGATATGGTGACATCCGTACCTGGAACTTTTAATGTGAAAGTCACTACAGTACTTAGAAGAGCTCCCCTGTTCTCTGGGCTCAAATGTCTGTGTTAACATCTGAAGCTGCATGGGCTGAGAACTTTTCAGCACTCCCTCGTAATACAGGATAGAATGTACTGTTTTAACATTTTTGGGTGGTGGGAGGGGGTTGGTGACCACTGGGGGAGTAAAGGGAGGTGTCATGCCTTATTCCCTCCAGTAGTCATCTGGTCAGATTGGTCACCTTTTTAGCATTTAGATCAGGGGTGTCCAATGTCGGTCCTCGAGGGCCGCAATCCAGTCGGGTTTTCAGGATTTCCCCCATGAATATGCATGAGGTCTATTTGCATGCACTGCTTTCAATGCATATTCATGGGGGAAATCCTGAAAACCCGACTGGATTGCGGCCCTCGAGGACCGACATTGGACACCCCTGATTTAGATGCTTTTAAAACAGGTCTAGCTCCAAATGTCTAAAAAAAAGCCCAGAACCTTTAGTTAAAGATTTGATTATGCCTGACGAGCGTCCACCCTAAACCTGCCCAAAACACGCCTCCTAAAGTCTGACTGTAATTTTTCACAATCTGCATGCATTTTAACAACTTTGAACAGTTTAGTGTCATCTGCAAATTTAATCATCTCACTCATCATTCAGTTTCCAGATCATTTATAAATAAGTTAAATAGCACTGGTCCCAGTACAGATCCCTGTGGCACTCCACTATTTACCCTCCTCCGTTGAGAAAAATGGTAATTTAACTCTAACCTTTGTTTTCTAACCGATAACCAATTCCTAATTCTCAACTGAACTTTGCCTCCTATCCCATGACTTTACATCAACCAGCTCGCCTTTATCCACATGTTTATTTACACCTCAAAGAAGTCCAGCAAATTGCTGAGGCTGAACCCATGCTGACTCTGTCCCATGAAATCCTGTTTGTTTACATGTCCAACAATTTTATTTTTTATAATCGTTTCGACTATTTTGCCCAGCACTGAGGTCAGACCTACTGGTCTGTAATTCTCTGGATCTTCCCTGGAACCCTTTTTAAAAATTGGTGTAACATTAGCCACCCTCCAATCTTCAGGTACTATGGACAATTTTAGTGACAGGTTACAAATCAATAACAGAAGGTCTGCAATTTCATGTTTGAGTTCTTTTCGTATGCTGGGATGTATACCATCAGGTCTAGGTGATTTATCACTTTTTAACTTGTCAATTTGGCGTAGTACAATTTCCAGATTCATGGAGATTTCTTTCAGTTCCTCCTGTTTTCGGTTCAGGTAGATCTCTTATATCTTCTTCCACAAAGACCAAAGCAAAGAATTCATTCAGTCTCTCCGCTTTGGCCTTATCCTCCCTGAATGCCCTTTTTCCTCCTTGATCACCCAATGGTCCCACGGATTCCCTCACAGGTTTTCTGCTTCTGATGTACCTAAAAAAATTGTTACTATGAGTTTATGCCTCTTTGTCAAGTTTCTCTTCATATTCTTTCTTAGCTTTCCTTATCAATTCTTTGCTTCTAACTTGCCCATGCTTAACCCCCTCGTCTAGTGTTTATTAGTGCAGAGAGCTGCGCTGAATGGCCCGCGCTGCTCCCGACGCTCATAGGAACTCAATGAGCATCGGGAACAGCACGGGCCATTCAGCATGGCTCTCTGCGCTAAAAACCGCTAGCGCGGTTTCGTAGAAAAGGGGGTATGTCTGTTCGTAATTTCTTCAATTTGGCTCCTTTTGGATTGAATGTATATTACTTTTATCATAGTCTTTGATAGCATGACTGAACCGACATGGTTCCCAGTATTTCGAGACCGTTGTACCCAGTAACAGGCCTATAATTGGCCATTTAAATGTTGCCTTTCATATCTGGAATAATTTTACTTTGCAGTCTGCCTTGGGCTACCTGGAAAGACAAGTAAACATTATAGAAACAAATTAGCTGACGGGAATTAAAGGGAAAGGTGCCAGCCTTACTGCAAGGCACATTAAAAGTACCCCAGGGAATGTACATGTGCTGAGGTGTTAATGGAGCCTTTCTAATAAAGTGTGTTTGTTTTCAAACAAAAACCGCAGTGAGAGACAAACTCTAGTAAGTTATAATGAGTGTCATCCACCAATGAATTAATTGATTGGTCTAAAAACACGCTGGAGGCATTTTTGCAAAAGTTTTTTCATAAGAAAATCAATGTTACCAGTCACAGCTGTGGGGGCGGCAGGGAGAAGAAAGCAGAAGTCTCTTCACAGTTTCTCAGTGTGCCAGTCCTCGGGATGATGGATGTGCAAATTGGGCAATGGCCCCCGTAGTAGAAACTAAAGCCGCATTTTGTGATGTGCTGTCTGTTGCCTGTAAAAATCGAGCTGTTAATCTCACACATGAAGACAGCCATAGCAGAATGGCTGAAATGCTGGTTTTACCTCCCGGACAACTGCAACAATCATGACACCAGTTGCGGAAGCCTAAGGGAACAAATAAATAAATGTTCCCAGGTTTTGCCCTATTATAGGGACACACTAGAAATGGGCTTAATGCATGGAAAAGTTCCATGTTAAAATGCGTTAAGTCAATTTCTTAGGGTGTCTTAGCCTTACTGGGTCAGCCCAGAAGCCCGTTCTCACCAGGGCAGGATTAATTCGTCAAGGGCCCTAGGCACCCAAGTACACTGGACCCCCTGCCCCGCCCCACCCCACCATGCGCCCAGGCGGAAACAGGAAGCTATGTCAGAGGGACGCTTTGGGCAAGCAGCACCGCTTGCAAAATTACAGTTCCCATTGCCTTTCTTACCCGCATTGCTTGCTTGTATTACTTTCCGTCGATTGGGGAGGGTGGGGGGGGGGGGCACGTTGCTGATCGGGGAGGCCCGCATTGCCGATTGGGGGGGCCCGCGTTGCTGATCAATGCCGGAGGGGCCCATCGCCGTTTGGAAAAAACAATGTTGATGTCCTCCTTCATCGGGCCCTAGGCACATGACTACTGGGCCTATTGGTTAATCCTGCCCTGGTTCTCACGGTGGCCAATCCAGGTCCCTAGTGTCTGGCCAAGCCCCAAAGAGTGCAACATTCCATGAACAAGAAACAAAAGGGGGAAAAAAGTGAGAGAGAGAGAGAGAGATGCTTTGAATGATAAAAAATGAAACTTTCAAGAAAAGTGGACTGATGAGTTTGTCTTTGTGCTTAATGATGCATGTATGAAACCTGTTTGTTTAAAAGCACAACCCTTCTTTTGGATACATTTAAAGGCAGCAATTTAGAACGCCAGTACATAACAATGCATGCAGAGTTCGATAGAGATTATGCACCTGGCAATAGCCAGAGAAAAAGTAAAATTGAACAATTGTTGCTCTGCTGAAAGACCAGCAAAAAAACCACAAAACCAAACCAAGATCGAAGTCGAGCTGCACAGAGAGATTTTTTGAAACCGCATGGATTTTTGCAAGACATAGAAACAGAGAAGACAGAGAAAGGCATTCAGTGATGCAGGCAGAGCTTGTCGAAGAGTGGTTTGGGAGCTACAGTGAAAATCCTTTTTTCTATTTTCAACAATAAAAATATAGCCGATTGCAAATGTTTGACACAACCATAGTAAGAAACAGGAAGAGAAACCCAAAAATTGTTACTAAGGATTCTTTTTACAAAGTTGCAGCAAGAATCAGATGACAATTGGCCTTACACTCATTTGAACATTAGCATGTGGCCACTATTGAAACATTCAGAAAATTAGCTATTTTACCCCAGCGGTATAAATGTCTTAGCACATGGGAAAGACCCACATAAGGGCATGCTGAGGCTACTTTTTACCGCTATTTTGTTAAAGGGTCGCTTAAGAAATCTTTTTAGTGGATAAAAGTATTTGGGTTTGTTTCACCCCAAAATTATTTTGAGAAAGGCTGTTCTATTTAATATCTTTGAAAGGTCAAACAAAAGGGAAAGGCATTTTTACTGACTTACATGATTTTTTTTTTTTCACAGAGAACAAGTTGGTTTGGATAACCCGACATCTGTTTGTATGATGATACACCAAAAATGAAAGGGAAGGAAAGTGGATTGACTGGTCTGATGAAGAAACAGGAAGAAATACCAAAATTTACTGTGTATTAAACTTCAATAAACAATTGGAAGAAAAATAATAAAAATAGTGAAGCATGATGAGGACCGTTTTCTAAAAAAAAAATAAAAAATGTAGCATTTTTTGCTACCGTAGTAACTGAAAAGAATGTTATCATATTTCGATAAGTGCCAATTTGCAGAAACGAAATTCTATGTTTTGTTATTGTTTCAGATAATGGATTGAACCATATCCACGACATTCGCTTCTTGGTTGGGCTGAGAACTTTTCTGCACCCCCTCCTAGTATGAAGAGCTTCTGTCTCTGGTAACCAGAGCTGAGATTGTGACGTCATAATGCCTCATTCCACCAATAAGAGCCAACCTCATCAGTGATGTCACAATGGCTTGATTGTCCTAGACTTGGCTCACTTTTATTACATACCAGGGGGTGCTGAAAAGTTCTCAGCCCAACCAACTTCCTGAATTCTGAGCATTATTTTGCCACTGGAGCTAAAAAGAGTGAAATCTTATTTCGTTAAGTGACAATCTGCAGAAACAAAATTCTATGTTTTGTTATTGTTTCAGATCATGGATTGAACCATATCCACGTCATTCTCTTCTTGGTTGGGCGGAAAACTTTTCAGCCCCTCCCCCCTCGTACTTGTTTTGTTAGCAGTTGTAGCACACTTGGCTGATAATTTCAATTTGTTATCCACAGTGACTCCGAGATCTTTGCTGGTTGAAAGTTAGGAGTCCACGAGGCAACAGCAAACAGAAAATGCAACACAACTGCAGTCAAATGTCGGGACGAAGAGCAAAGAACAGAGACTGCAGTGATGATGTACTGGACGCCAAGACTTTATTGAGCAATCGTAAAAACATGAAACAGTTTGTATCCAAAAGGACTGAAAAGACCGGACTTATCAGTCCTTTTGGATACAAACTGTTTCATGTTTTTACGATTGTTCAATAAAGTCTTGGCGTCTTGTACATCACCACTTCAGTCTCTGTTGTTTGTAAGTTAGGAGTCACCATCCAAGAACTTGCATTTGTAGCTAGGATTAATTTTTTCCAGGAGTATCACATCGCATTAAAATCAGCCATTTATGTGCCCAGACTCAAACTTCTGTATATACTTACAAACATTTTTCAGTAAATTTGATCCTATCACTTATTTCACCCTTCTCCAGATCCTATATGTACAGACCGTTATGGCCTCCATCTTCTGTTTTGAAAGCTGACTGTTAGGTCCTATCTCCGTTTCCTTTTCTTGAGTCAGCTTTCAATCCACAATGTTTCCTGAAGAGACTTTCATGAGGGACTTTGTCAAACACTTTTTGAAAATCCCTGGGCTGAAAATTTCAGATGCATCATCCACAACGACTCCCTCTACAAAGAGTTCCGGGGTGGTCCAGACCGGGTGGCATTGGGGAGACCATCACTAGCTTAGTTATCGAAATTTCAGGGGAGGAAAGGAACTAGAAGGAGCCTAAGGTTACTTTGGGGAGGAGGGACGTGAGTAGTTCAGCCTAGGCCTTCCAATGTCCGTGCACTGGCCCTAGTGAGTGAAGAAAAGGTCAAAGCCCAGCCACTTAGTTATTCTCATGGAAAGAGCTCTTCAAATGAATTCTCTGTCTCATCCAATATGAGCGCAGGCGAGGAAGTGCTCTGCCATGAGAAAAGCTGCTTCGGAAAGTACTTCCTTCTGCGCCTCAGCCTTCGGTAGTCATTCTTACCCCAAGCATTCCATTTCAGGTGTTCTGGAGAAAAAGATCGCTCAACCGAAGACTTTGTATGTCTACTAATAAGACAAATTTGCTGTCGTCATTTGCTCTCGTTATAGTTGCTAGTTTTTAGCAGCAGGGACTTATTTCATCATAGCTTTTTTCATCTGTGAAATTAACATCGCCATAGCAACCTACTTTGATATTACTTAAGCCGAAAACTCCATTTCCCCTCGTAGATACAATGGAAGATGACTAGTGTGGTAAAGGCCTTGAGTTCTTTAGTTTTTAGGCCTTGCAGTTTTTCACAGTTCCCAGGAGCTCCCAGTTCAACCAGAGCTACCCCATATTCCATTGATGGGACTATAATCTTTTATTCACAACAACCCTCCCCATATTTGTCTCATCAACCTCGCCAACAATCCAAAAGCTAAGAATGACTGTGGACCTGAACTGGGCAATTCTTCAGATTGGCACTTGAATCTAGGCACCCCAATGCTGGGCGCTTAGGTAGGGTTACCAGATGTTTGGGAAAACCTGGACAAGTCCTCTTTTTAGAGGACTATCCGGGCTCCCAGATGGACTTTCCAAAATCTGGCATTTGTACAGCTTTTGGAATGTCCCAAGGAACTCTGGAGGGCCTCTGAGCATGCGAGGCTGACATCACACACATCCGTGCATTCTCCAGGCCCTCCAGATGCAGCTGGAGCTCCTCGAGGAAGAGAAGAGGCTTTGTGGGGGTGGAACGGGGCAGGATCGTGTGTCTGGGGTTTTGCAGCTGGAAATCTGGCAACCCTACGCTTAGAACTGGATTCTACACATGGTGCCATTATTGGCAGCTGCCTAATAAAAATGGCCGCTGATCGCATGCCAATCACGCAACAGTGCCGTTTACAGAATTGTGGCTTTTGTCAAAGGTAGGCCAGGGTTTTAAAGGCCTACATTCCCAGTGCCTACCTTTGATGAGAATCTTGTCAACAGAGGTGCTTTCAAATGACTAAGGTTGTTTCTGGCGTTAACCACGCCTGCTTTGACTTTAGGCATTCTAAGGCACCTCCATAGGCACCATTTTTCTAGGCGGTTGTAGGACATCTACATTTTTTAAATGAACTTTAATCATTTTTAAATGGCTTTTACTACTTATGTTAGACACTGCTGGGCCTTAGACTGTTGTTGCCAAGCTGCTTGTATAATTGACACTGTTATCGATCACTAGCATACATCAGCATTGGTGTGTACAGGCCAAATTCTATAAATGGTGACAAAATTTCAGCACTCAATGCTGTTCTATAAAGAGCTCTTTGGAATGAGCACTCTTTATAGAATTTGGCATCCTTGATGGTGTGAATAACATGAAGAAAGACCTGGCGAAGCTTGAAGAATGTTCTGTGATTTGGCAGCTAAAATTTAATGCTAGGAAATGCAAAGCCATACATTTGGCCTACAAAACCCTGAAGGAATGGTACAGTTTAGGGGGTGAAGAACTTTCGTGCACGAAAGAGGAGCAGGACTTGGGATTGATAGTATGTGATGATCTTAAGGGGGTCAAAGAGGCTGAAACGTTGTTGGCGAAAACTAGAAGGATGCTTGGGAGCATAGGGAGAAGTATGGCCAGTAGGAGAAAGGAAGTATTGATGCCCCTGTATAAGACTCTGGTGAGACTTCATTTAGAATATTGTGTACAATTCTGGAGCACCTTCAAAAAGATATAAAAAGGATGGAGTCGTTTCAGAGGAAGGCTTCTAAAATGGTGGGTGGTCTTTGTCTTAAGGTGTATGGGGACAGACTTAAAGATCTCAATCTTATACTTTGGAGGAATGGCGGGAGAGGGGAGATATGATAGAGACGTTTAAATACCTACGTGGTGTAAATGCACATGAGTCGAGACTTTTTCATTTGAAAGGAAGCTCTGGAATGAGAGTTAAGAGGTGAGAGGCTCTGGAGTAATCTAAGGAAATACTTTTTTACAGAAAGGGTGGTAGATGCTTGGAACAGTCTCCCGGAAGAGGTGGTGGAGACAAGGACTGTGTCTGAATTCAAAAGGGCCTGGGATGGGCAGGTGGGATCTCTCGGAGAGAGGAAGAGATAATGGTTACTGCGGATGGGCAGACTGGATGGGCCATTTGGCCTTTATCTGCCATCATGCTTCTAACTTTGGGCATAAGGACTTACACGCGGCATAAATCCTGGTTCGTAAATTGGGCACAGATCTCCGCCACCCTGTAATACTGCATGTATCTTTTCTGAGTGCCCCTGATCTACTCAAACCCCTCCCATGGCTATGTTGCCTTTTGAGTTGCATGCTACGTAACAGCAGGTAGTCATATCGACACCCAGATCATAATTCAGGTCAATCGAGTGCTTCTTAGTTTTGTTTCTTGTTTGCTAACTGTCATGTATGTTACCTTGTAACCCGTTCTGGGCTTCTCGGGGTGGACGGGATATAAGTCGAAATAAAGAAATAAACAAACAATTCAATCATGGCGGGCTCAGGAACAAGTTATTTTGGGTGCCAGTCTGGGGATCCACGCCCAATTTACGGTCACCTTCACAGAATCTGAGGAAACAGGCTCATAACCCACCTATGTTCCGCCGATGTGTTTGCCCTTTGCCAGTTGGGCAGTATGATGAACATAGGTGCCCATCAATTAATTGTAAGTGATGGAGATTCCAGGCACTAGCTTAACCTATTGGACTGGAGCGTTGCCTCATCGGAAAGCTTGTCATCACATGGACAGGATGCAGCTCTTCATCTGATGGCAATCTATGTGATGCATAATATCTCGATTATGAGTGTTAGTTTTATTTATGCATTGCTATATGTAGGTTTTATTGTTACCCATCTAAAGTTGTAAATGCAGACTATAAATGGTTAAACAAATAGATATGAGGAATTTAGGTAATTGGAGCAAAGCAAATATCAACTCTTGGCATTCCCAGTTTTCTGTTGTTTGATGTTCAAGAACCTCTGACATATAAAGCTTGGCAGCCAAGTCAGTTTCTGTTGTCACCGGTGGACACCTAGTAGAGTTAATTTGAGCAATACAGGGGTCCCTCTATCTGATGAGGTTTCACTACTTCAATGAGCCATGAGATTACCCAAAGAGGAAATATGGAAGGCTACCTTGATGCACCATATGCTTGGACCAAGCTGCCCGACTCCCTACAGCGGGCTCCGTCTCTGGCAGTGTTCAAGGCCCAGTTAAAAGCCCACCTCTTTGAGAGTGCTTTCGACTCCTAACTCCTCCCACCTTAGGCTCTGCATCCCCAACCCTATATGTCATGTCTGTCTGACCAAATTAGACTGTAAGCTCTTCCGAGCAGGGACCGTCTATAAATGTCATTCCACCTCTTTGAAAGTGCTTTCGACTCCTAACTCTTCTCACCTTAGGTTCTGCATCCCCAACCCTATATGTCATGTCTGTCTGACCAAATTAGACTGTAAGCTCTTCCGAGCAGGGACCGTCTATAAATGTCATTCCACCTCTTTGAAAGTGCTTTCGACTCCTAACTCTTCTCACCTTAGGTTCTGCATCCCCAACCCTATATGTCATGTCTGTCTGACCAAATTAGACTGTAAGCTCTTCCGAGCAGGGACCGTCTATAAATGTCATTCCACCTCTTTGAGAGTGCTTTCGACTCCTAACTCCTCTCACCTTAGGTTCTGCATCCCCAACCCTATATGTCATGTCTGTCTGTCCAAGTTAGACTGTAAGCTCTTCCAAGCAGGGACCGTCTATAAATGTCAGCCCACCTCTTTGAGAGTGCTTTCGACTCCTAACTCCTCTCACCTTAGGTTCTGCATCCCCAACCCTATATGTCATGTCTGTCTGACCAAATTAGACTGTAAGCTCTTCCGAGCAGGGACCGTCTATAAATGTCATTCCACCTCTTTGAGAGTGCTTTCGACTCCTAACTCCTCTCACCTTAGGTTCTGCATCCCCAACCCTATATGTCATGTCTGTCTGTCCAAGTTAGACTGTAAGCTCTTCCGAGCAGGGACTGTCTATAAATGTCATTCCACCTCTTTGAGAGTGCTTTCGACTCCTAACTCCTCTCACCTTAGGTTCTGCATCCCCAACCCTATATGTCATGTCTGTCTGTCCAAGTTAGACTGTAAGCTCTTCCGAGCAGGGACTGTCTATAAATGTCAGCCCACCTCTTTGAGAGTGCTTTCGACTCCTAACTCCTCTCACCTTAGGTTCTGCATCCCCAACTCTATATGTCATGTCTGTCTGTCCAAGTTAGATTGTAAGCTCTTCCGAGCAGGGACCATCTATTAATGTCATTCCACCTCTTTGAGAGTGCTTTCGACTCCTAACTCCTCTCACCTTAGGTTCTGCATCCCCAACCCTATATGTCATGTCTGTCTGTCCAAGTTAGACTGTAAGCTCTTCCGAGCAGGGACCGTCTATAAATGTCAGCCCGCCTCTTTGAGAGTGCTTTCGACTCCTAACTCCTCTCACCTTAGGTTCTGCATCCCCAACCCTATATGTCATGTCTGTCTGTCCAAGTTAGACTGTAAGCTCTTCCGAGCAGGGACCGTCTATAAATGTCAGCCCACCTCTTTGAGAGTGCTTTCAGCTCCTAACTCCTCTCACCTTGTGTTCTCCATCCCCAACCCTATATGTCATGTCTGTCTGTCCAAGTTAGACTGTAAGCTCTTCCGAGCAGGGACCGTCTATAAATGTCAGCCCACCTCTTTGAGAGTGCTTTCGACTCCTAACTCCTCTCACTTTGGGTTCTGCATCCCCAACCCTATATGTCATGTCTGTCTGTCCAAATTAGACTGTAAGCTCTTCCGAGCAGGGACCGCCTATAAATGTCAAAATGTACAGCACTGCGTACACCTTTCAACACTATATAAGACTTATAAGTGATAAGTAGCAGTAGTAGGCTGGACAAAGCATGCAAAAAAAATTGCTAATAACACCACCCAGAGTACAACAATCCTGATTCCTCTATTAACGATGTACATATACAGTGAGGTCTTCAATCTGCACTACTTCATTCCATCTCTAAAAGACTTCTACCATACCCGGAAAACTAACTTTGCAGTAACTGCCCCTACATTATGGAACTCTTTACCACAATACCTCCGTGACGAACAACATCTAGTCAAATTCAAGACTAGCCTAAAGACTTTCTTATTTCAGGACGCTTTCGACTGTACTTAGATCCTCATCTTTCTTCTTCTTTTTTTTTTTTTCTCTTTCTCTTCTTTCTCTCTTTTCCTTTTACTTCCTCCTTTTTTTTTTTACTTTGAGCCCTTACCCCTCACGTTCTATCCCCACCCCACTTTCTCCTTTTTCATCTAAAATATGTAACTTTTCCCCTTTCTTCCCTTTTCCCCTCACTTTCTAGTCTGTCTAGTCTTTGTCATTTATGTCCACTCCATTTATTTCTACATACCTACTACTATTTTTTTTTTTTGTCTACCTTTTTAAATTTTACTGTTAACCGGCCAGACATTTGTTTGATGGTCGGGATATTAAAAACTAATAAACTTGGAAACTTGGAACCCTTCTACCTGTGCCAGAAGATGATAACGAGTCATCTCATCTATAAATACACCTTGTAAAGGTCATAAGGCAGAGGTGTAGAAGGCTAGAAATGGCTGGATATTCTCCACAATGACCTACACTCTTGATCACTGAGTAAACCACTTCACAGAACTTACCGATGACTGATTCCAGTATCTGAAAAAAAAAAAAAAGAAGAAAGAAATCCTATACCCAGTTACAGTGAAATATTATGCCAAAGAAAGACTAGTACAGTATTAGTGGCCTTATACATAAAAGCTTCATGCTCACTCAATTAAATTTATGCTAATTCTAGGTGGTGTATCAAATTTATAGTCATAAAAAATTGTAAAGAACACTATTAGGAGAGGGATGATCTCATACATGTGATAGAACACACATGGGGGAGCTTTCTGCCGATTATCCCAAACTCTATGTTCCAAAGGCCTCAATTAAAAAAAAAGTTTTAGCAGTAGGAAGAAGTCTATTCCATAACAGTGGCACTAGCCAACCCCCCTCCCCCCCCAACACTTTCCCTCATCAATTCCCAACGCACTCTGGAAAAGATGGATGTTCCTGATGTACATCGCCGGCACTTATCGGGTCTGCTCAGAGCGTGTGGGGCAGTTCCTGGTGGCAGCTGGAGGCGTGCTGGCTGGCAACGCTGGTAGCAAAGTTCATTTTCGCATGGGCGCAGGGGAATGTGCAGATTAGAGTAGAGAAGATTCTCCACTTTTCAGAAATATAAATATAATTAAGAATATCCCAGAGAAGCATTGGTAGAATGTGCTGACCCCCCCCCCCCCCCCAGTTCACCCCTAGGCACCCCCACAATTGGAGGGCTGGCTATGCCCCTGCTCGACAGTAATCTCCATTGCATAGCAGAAGTAAAAGGTGTGAACTTTTCACCTGAAAATCCTTTTGCGTTTCCCAGAACTAGGGCTGACCCTCCTGCCTGAGCATCACTGACACAAGGGGGGACTTGGGACTGATTAACAAAGCACAGCCAGTTCAAAGAAGAGAGGAAGGAGTGAGGGAAGAGAAGCTGCCCATTTGCTGCATTGATTTCCAAGGTATTTTGGAATAGAAGCCAGACCACCCTGCTGCCTTCACAGGAGAAATAAGAAAAGGAACAGTGGACACCATGTGAGCAGAAGAAGGAGGACAGAAGGCTTCAGCACTGTGATCCCATCAGGGAAGAGATGGGGGACAGAGCCCCGGGGACTGGGCATGGATGGGAACCGAGTCTTTGGGTCCGGTCAGGAACCGGGACAAACTTTGACCCTGTGTCATTTTCTAGCTATAAGTATGGGCAGAATAAGACCATTCATCGTGGCCCTTTCATCGAGGGACTGTTTAGCGTGGCCCTTCATGCTGGATCAAGGTGGAGTGCTAACATGAGGGGGGGGGGGGATATTGCTGGATCATGGTGGAGTGCTGGATCGAGGGGGGGGGAGGAGTGTGGGGCATCACATGAGACATGCTGGATCAGGGAGGAGTAGGGGGGTGGCATTGCCCTCACCACATGTGCCATGAGTGCTGATGGGTGTGTGTGTGTGGGAGCATCACCCCCACCCCCACAGGTGCCACATGCTGGAACCCTGGGCCACGCTGAACAGTCCTACCATGAAACAGCTGTGCTGAAAGGGTGCGATGGATCATCCAGGACCCCAGTGTCCTCATGGCAGCCCCTCTGCGGAGTTAGAGTCCAGAGTTTGAGAGTGAGAGCTACAAAGGACTTTGCACGAAGCCTTTATCAAAGCAGAATATTCAACAACAGGAGACTGAAAATATTGGATTCTATTTTCTTGCCATGAATAGAAATAATTGATATGGAAAAATTGTTAACCTGCCTCATCCAAGTTAACTTTTCAAAATGTATTTCTTACATATCACCTGCCAAATCGTTCTATCAGGTACAGTGGTGTTTTTCATAGAGGAAATGCAACAAAGCCCATTCACGTCCTGTGGGTACCGTAACAGAATCGCGCTGCACGCTGGATTAAAACACTAACAGCGCTGTGAGGGGGGGGGGAACCCCCCCAACTAAACTTATAAGTGTTCATGCTTATCTCCATCGGTATCCAACAAAGAGTCCCCCAGTGGGCCTAGTATGTCTGCTCTTCAATGACTACCAGTAAGATTAAGTTGGTCTAATCTGATTTTTAAAAAAAACACTGCTGATAATAAACTTTATTGTATTATGAATTGCAATTTACTGGCAGTTCCAAAGCTAACATTATTTTCTTATTAGTAGGATCTGTACAGGATAAAGTCATAAATAGTGGAACATTTTTGTGTTTTGAAATCAACTTGCTTGTGGATATAGGCCATTGATTCTATCAAACTAGGGCACCCAGTGGCAGAGTAAGGGGGGAGCAGTGCTCCTTCCCTGCCCCCCCCCAATGCCGCATGTGGGCACCGCTTCCCTTCCCCGTACCTTTGTAACATTTCTGGTGCCAATTTGCTGTTGTGCCAGCATCAGCTCTTCCTCTGACATCACTTCCTGGACCCGCCCCTAGGAAGTGAAGTCAACAGAGGAGCCGACGCTAGTGCAACAGCAGCTTGGGGGTTGCGGCTCGTGCCAGGAACGTTACATAGGTACGGGGGGCAGGGAAGGAGCAGGTGGAGGTGGGGGCAGAGAAAAAGGCGGGAGAGGCCTCTCGCCCTCACTAAGCGCCCATTATAGAATCATGCTTAGCGTTACCTAAGGGTGTTTCGGCAGCACTCAGCATCCTAATATTACGCAAACCCAATTTATTCTAGAGTTTTCTTTGCTTAAAGTTAGGCACCGATATCCGAGCCTAACAGCACCTAATTCTCAAAGAGGCGCCTGACTCACAAACACACCCATAACCACGCCCACTTTTAGGGTAGTAGCTTTGGGATAAGTGCCTACGTTTTATGGAATCAAGTTTTGGGACTTATGCACCTAACTTTCAATTAAGTCCAATTAAAGCCTATTTATCATTTACCCGCCCCCTTGAACTAAGACACAGCCCGAAACGCTAAATGCTCTGACGCTGCTCTGATACTCACAGAATTCCTAGTATTTAGCGCCCCGAGCCACGGTACAAACCTCTACCCAAGATAAGCGCTGATTTCAGCGCATACAAAGTCTTCGGTTGAGCGATCTTTTTCTCCAGAACACCTGAAATGGAATGCTTGGGGTAAGAATGACTACCGAAGGCTGAGGCGCAGAAGGAAGTACTTTCCGAAGCAGCTTTTCTCATGGCAGAGCACTTCCTCGCCTGCGCTCATATTGGATGAGACAGAGAATTCATTTGAAGAGCTCTTTCCATGAGAATAACTAAGTGGCTGGGCTTTGACCTTTTCTTCACTCACTAGGGCCAGTGCACGGACATTGGAAGGCCTAGGCTGAACTACTCACGTCCCTCCTCCCCAAAGTAACCTTAGGCTCCTTCTAGTTCCTTTCCTCCCCTGAAATTTCGATAATTAAGCTAGTGATGGTCTCCCCAATGCCACCCGGTCTGGACCACCCCGGAACTCTTTGTAGAGGGAGTCGTTGTGGATGATGCATCTGAAATTTTCAGCTCAGTTTGCTGCAGCTTCAAACAAAGCAAATGGAAACTGCCCTGTACTTTATGGAGCTGAACGAAGAGAGGCAGAAGTCAGCCGTGAAGCAGTGCAGGGGGAAAGCAGGCTGTAAGAGGGGTCTATAATTGAGTATGAAATTGCAGGGAAATACTTTTAAAACCAGTAGGAGGAATTATTTTTTCACTCAGAGAATAGTTAAGCTTTGGAACGCATTGCCAGAGGTTGTGGTATGAGCAGATTTTAAGAAACGTTTGGACAAGTTCCTGGAGGAAAAGTCAGTAGTCTGTTATTGAGAAAGACATGGGGGAAGCCTCTGCTTGCCCTGGATCGGTAGCATGGAATGTTGCTACTCTTTGGGGATTCCATATGGAATGTTGCATTCTTTGGGGATTCTGCATGAAATGTTGCTACACTTTGGGGATTCCGCATAGAATGTTGCTACTCTTTGGGGATTCCATATGGAATGTTGCGCTCTTTGGGGATTCCGCATAGAATGTTGCTCCTCTTTGGGGATTCCGCATGGAATGTTGCTACTCTTTGGGGATTCCGCATGGAATGTTGCTACTCTTTGGGGATTCCATATGGAATGTTGCGCTCTTTGGGGATTCCATATGGAATGTTGCGCTCTTTGGGGATTCCGCATGGAATGTTGCTCCTCTTTGGGGATTCCGCATGGAATGTTGCTCCTCTTTGGGGATTCCGCATGGAATGTTGCTCCTCTTTGGGGATTCCGCATGGAATGTTGCTCCTCTTTGGGGATTCCGCATAGAATGTTGCTCCTCTTTGGGGATTCCGCATGGAATGTTGCTACTCTTTGGGGATTCCGCATGGAATGTTGCTACTCTTTGGAGATTCCATATGGAATGTTGCGCTCTTTGGGGATTCCGCATGGAATGTTGCTCCTCTTTGGGGATTCCGCATAGAATGTTGCTCCTCTTTGGGGATTCCGCATGGAATGTTGCTACTCTTTGGGGATTCCGCATGGAATGTTGCTACTCTTTGGAGATTCCATATGGAATGTTGCGCTCTTTGGGGATTCCGCATGGAATGTTGCACTCTTTGGCTTTTACAAAGCTGCAGTAGAGGTTTCTACTACGGGCTGGCGAGGTAAATACTCTGATGCTCACAGAATTCCTATGAGCGTCAGAGCGTTTACCTCGCTGACCCTTTGAAAAAGGAGCCCTACGATGCTGTTACTAGAATCAGGCCCTATGTATGGAAGAGTGCTTAGGGGCATTTGGTGTCTTACTGCAACAGAAACCTCTGCCTGAAATTTGAGACCTTTCTGAGTACTTTATTTTCAACAGGATGGAGTTCCAGCACATCAAGCCCATAAAACAGTTGAGCTCTTAATTAATGAAACCCCAGAATTCATTGAGGCAAAAGCTCTGGGGTGTTGAAGGCTTCGTAAATGTGTCAAGGTTGAAGGCGAACCCTTTGAACAGAAAGTATGAATTAACCAAGAACACCCCCCCCCTTCCCCGTTACACTAATGTATTTTCAAAGGTTCAACTAAGGGCCTGTTTAACAAAGCCACGCTAGCGGCTGCAGCGTGGTAACGGCCCAGATTTAAAGGGCTTCAGGGCTGTTGCCGTGCGGCCCTAAATGTTTAAACAATTGCAAAGTATTTTAAAACACTGAACGGCATCCCATTTTTTCCAGACACCATGCAAATATGTATAGATATGCCAATATTTTTAACCATTTACATATGCAACAAACACATTAAAGTCAGAGCATACTCTATTGAATTCTCTCCAAAAGGTTTTGTGCTCCCAAGAGATCAATTTTGGATTGATTTAGTCCACTAATACCTATTTAAAGAGGCCGTAACCAGCTTGTTGGACCGGGTGACTTGTGCTGCCTAGTGATAGATGTGGCTTTTGAGAAAAGGATCTGCCGGCTTCACTGAAGAACAGTGCAAATAACAAAGGGATCCTTTCACCAAGCTTACCACAGAAAACCAAAAAAAGCATTACCGTGGTGGACGCTCAGACATCTCAAGCTAATTCTGTGATCGTTCCACGCTTCTTGATTTTTAGCACTAGGGGCAGGTCAAGGAGTGGAGAGTAGGTATGCTCTGTGCTCATTGGTTAGAGCAACTTACATGATTGTACACTAACCAGTTGGCGCATGAGTCCTTAATACCACGGAGGAGACGGGGCAATGATCAACCACAATGGTGACATGATGCGTCAAATTAAGGGATTGCCCTGATGACCAGCCCCTATTACACCGATACTCCGAGAGCTTCACTGGTTGCCAATTGGCATGCGGGTCTTATTCAAGGTTCTTCAGCATAATTGCACGTCATGGGTCCGCTCCCTTCTGCAGTGGCATTGTCCTTTGCGCGAGTTACGGTCTCGAGTTTAAAGGTTCCATCTTTGGCGGTGGTGAGGCTTACGGGGAATCGTAAGTCTATGTTCTCGGTCCAGGGCCCGGCGCTATGGAATGTTTCTGCGCCAATCTGATATGCTCTGGTATTTTAGAAAGGGGGTAAAAACTGTATTATTTGAGCGCTTTTTGGTGTGAAGTGGGGCAGTTCTTGTTATATCCTGTTTTCTTTGCTGTTTTGAATTTGTCTGTTATTAGTTAATGTGATTTTGTTCCTCGCTTAGATTTGTGGATAAGCGGGTTATAAATAATTTTCACTAAAATAAAATGTGAAATTTCAAGGGCTGCTGCATCTCCAGTGCCCTGCAGGACAATGTTTAATAGGCAGGTGATTCCCCCTACCGGTAGAATCAGTTGTATGCCCAGCTGCAGGACACCAGTGATATATGAGCACCCTTTCATCTCTTGGGGTGCACCGGTGGCAGCTCGATAGATTGGGAGTACCAGCAGTAGGGTTCCAATGGGCTGTGGATGATAGCCATAACTGAGCCCATATCTTGAGAGGAGTGCTGGCGGGCTGGAAGCAGCTTTCACGCTTTTTATTGTAACGAACAGCAGGGTTGTGGCCTTGGGAGCAAGGGAAGCGGCAGCCCTGTTCTGAAGCAAACCGATCTTTGAGAAGCGTCAAAGTTAGCTGGGTATTTCCACATCGTGTGGAGGGTGGACATGAGTTACATGAGAAGCAGGAACACTTTAACCTGAGCCCTTTCGTGATATTGGCTCCAGGTGGAATTGCCAATTATGTGACGCCGGAGAGGTTAATGAGCAAACAGGCAACCCTCCATCAGATGTCACTGGAGATCAAAATGAGGTCACTGAGGCATCAAGACTGGACAGAGAAGATCAGAGAAATCCTGGAGCCCTTCAAGAAGGGCTGGAAAGAACTTGAGTTCCGGAAGGGCTACACTGAGCCTTGTGAATATTTCGTAGGTTTTCAGCAGCAAAGAAGAATCCACAGCAGAGCTTTTGGAGCTGGTGGACTTCAGTATGTTGAAATGGATAAAAGGCTTTTATACCAACTACTATTTCTGACCAGGTGTGAAAGGAACCATCACTCTGCACTGGAACACCCTGATTTTCCGGAAGGATAAGCTGATGAAAAAGGAGGAGGCAAGGGAGCACCAGAGGCAAAGGGGGCAGCAGGAACACAGAAGGGGAAATAAACATGAGCAGCACCTCTCGGCTTCCTTCACGTTCATAAACTGTGGAGTCCTATTTATTTTGAAAATAAGCATTACCCTAATTATTTGTCAGATGATGCTGTGTTGCAATTATGCTGATTTGTTTTTTTCTTAAATAGGTTTCTTAAAATTGTTATCCTGATCTGGGGATAAAGTCGGCTATAAAACACCCACCCTAACATAACATCACCACTTCCCCCATGAGCCCCACCACAGGAAAATCTTTGCTGAGAGAATCCCTAGTTAACATGATAAACCTCAGAGACCAGCGTCGGTGAGGCAGGATTCTGCAAGTCGTGAGCCATTTTTGAAACGTAAAGACTTGGAAGAGTCAGGGAATGGCCAGCAGCAGTGGCGGTGACCAAAGGCAGTCTAAAATGGAGGTACAAGCGACCTTTCAAAGCCCTTTTTGGGAAGGTTTTAATGCACAAACTTTTCACAGGAAGGTCCACTTAGGACCTTCCAAGCTGACTGAGTTTGTTGCCACTTGGTAATACCGTTCTAGTCTTTGGGTGGTGGAGCCTAGAACCTCCCCCTCCTCCCTTGACCTTGCTATCTTTCCCATTGTTCCCCACTGTTGTGCCTAATAAGACCCCTTCATGTCCTTATATGGCCGTTTGGTTGAGGATGGGCTGGGGAGGGCTTTGATGGAGACTTCAGTAGATGGAACCTAAGCACAGTACCGGGCAGAGCTTTAGGTTCTGGCCCAGCAATAGCTAAGAAGAAGGAAGATTTAAATTAAACCAGTAATTTAAAGAGTGGGTACGGTTGGGTAGACTGGATGGACCATTTGGGTCTTTATCTGCCGTCATCTACTATGTTACCATGGCTTGAATATAGCAGTTGAAAATTGGATTTCATGGGCCACATCCAGACCATGGGGACCCCATCAATTTATTAAATATTCAGTAGCATATCTCATGTCATTGCATGTTGGTCTGCTGATAATATTTATTGATTGGGATTTATTAACCATCTTTTCACAAGAGATTCATCCAAGGTGGTTTTAAAATACATTGAACAGAAATCCGGTACTCTTGAGCATTTTTCCCTATCTGTCCTGGCTAGGGTTACCATACGGCTCCAGAAAACAAGAGGACGGATTGAGATATCTGGGTTTTATTTCCATTGAAGTCTGGGGACCCCGTAGAGCCATATGGTAACCCTAGTCCTGGCGGGCTCACAACTGGGGGCAATGGAGGGCTGGGTGGGATTGAGCTACAGCAAAACAGACAATTCTGGGACTGCATGAAAATGAAGAATCTGCCCGGTATATTCTGACAATCACAGACACCTATTTGAAGAGGGGAAAAAAACCCTCCACTGAATTCAAAACTCAACATTTGTATTTCGCAGCCTAAGATGTTTGCGTTCTAATGGGAAGCAAATATTTAACAGACTCAGCTAAGTTGAATAGTAACCAGCCCTATACTGAGGCATGTAAATGCATTCAGATTGTAAGGCCTGTGTGACGTCAGAGGAATTTTATAGCTAGTAATGGGTCACCCCGCTGAGTCCTTATCCACTGTCACTGTTTGCAAACGCTTGAGCCTGAAATAACTGTCAAGCAACGGGGGAGCAACCAGGTGAATAAATGCATCACATTACCTTAATGCTTTGGGCAGATCCTTCAAATGAGGTTCTAGTGCCTTTTGTTTGCATACACTTGAATATCAGTAATAGGGACCGGACTGTCTCAGTGTATTTGGTTTCCTTTATATGATTCACATCTTAGCTTGGTTTTTTTTTCCCCCACCCAAACTAGGTGGATTAAGGCTTGATTCGGTGGTAACTTGATTGGGTTAATAACCAACAGTATGACCACTATGTTACCTTGTTTCCTGGAATAAAGGTAGCTTCTAATGGCTGACTGCAAGAAATGGGTCTATTGGAATGTGCTGTATATACAGCGGTTAGGATTTGCGCCATCGGTCTTCATCATAAGGCGTATGGGGACAGACTTAAAGATCTCAATCTGTATACTTTAGAGGAAAGGCGGGAGAGGGGAGATATGAGAGAGACGTTTCAAATTAAAAATACTCGACTCATGTACATTTCTATTACATAGGTATTTCAAGGAAACTCTGCAATGAGAGGGCATAGGCTGAAGTTAAGAGGTGATAGGCTCCGGAGTAAGCTAAGGAAATGCTATTTTGCAGAAAGGGTGGTAAATGCATGGAACAGTCTCCCGGAAGAGGTGGTGGAGACAGAGACTGAGTCTGAATTCAAAGGGGCCTGGGATAGGCACGTGGGATCTCTCGGAGAGAGAAAGAGAAAATGGTGCGGATGGGTAGACTAGATGGGCCATCATGTTTCTATGTTTCCATGTGACTTTTACAAATTTGATTGATTGATTTTTTTTTTTTTTTTAACGTTCATTCTTATTCAGTTTAATTCAGCATATGCCACATTTGCAATACCCCTTGGTCGGTAGTTGATAGTTTTCTGGAATAGTTGAGAATCCTTTGTAAAGGTGCAAACACCCTCGCTTCCTTTCCACATGGCACTGCACAAAATGTGAGCCAGTGGGTTTTTTTTTGTTTGGTTTTTACCTATGGTATAACTCTTAAGTGATATATCCCTGCTCTGTACATCAGTATCTGTTGAACGGCAGAAGTCATAATTGTATGTGAGTTTATTAAGAATGAGGAGACAAGACTAGTCACTAGGGTGCTTACTATACATGGAAAATTGTAGCAGAATTTTGTTAAAAGGTATATTTCATTTTCTCACTCTCAGCTCCCCTCTCCCCAAAACACACCCAGCACTATACTGACGATTTAAAGATCTGTCATTAGAGAAAAATGTTCCCATAAACTTTTTAATGACAAAGGATGAGCTTTACAGTTTGAAACATAAACTTTATTGCAATGAAGAATTAAAAATAGTACATCTGTGAGGACTGCAGAAAGCATATCATGAGAACTACCAAGCAAATCATGTACAATTTCAACGGAAAGTTTTATTATTAACTCAAAGATCAAAGTCAGATTTTAACCCCCATAACTGTGTGTTCTATGTACAGTCTTCGGTTTCTGTTAAGATTTCTCTCAAGATTTGGGGGATGGAGTGAAAGCTAACAGGACGTGAATGTTTTCCAGAAAAAATTCTTGCACCCTGCTTTGCGCTCTCGGGGGGCCAAGGCTGGGTTGGAGTTTGCCGATCGCTCCAGCTCTAGCCTCATTTCATCCTGCTCGGCCCCTCTGGACAGGTCATCTGATTCCAGGGCTTCATTTTCTGCCTGAGACGGTTCTGATAGTAATTCTGCCAAGAAATACTTGGCAAGTTCCTAGAGAAGAAAGGACAAGCAGATGTTACACGGGCAATAAAGTCAAAAGCAAGATATGCCAACTATATCCGTGATGCAGACTGAGCTTGTGAAAAACCCATAATCAAGTCTAATACATCTGTTTACGTTAGATAACTTCTAAAAACATATTCTAATTAGCAGTGCCTAGTTTTACTCTCAAGCATCGCACTGTGAGCGCTTTTCTACGCGATAGGAACATCAGCTCCTGTTGTTCAGTGTCTGGTTCCAGTGACATGCAGGAATAACCTTTTTGTGTTTAACATTCCCGAAGATAAAAGTTTCTGAGAAAGAGTGACAGCAGCACAGGAATAAGCATGATCTGTTCCGGTGAAAATAGGTCTGGTCCATTGACTCTTCTCCATGATGTGTGTACATGTCAAAGGGGGCAGTACCTGAAGGAAACTCACTTTGAACTGCCGGAGGAGGGGGGAAGGGGGAAGGGACGATCCCTAGCACATTCCCATTCAGTTTTCCTAACCTTAAATTTATAAACTTCTATTTTAAAAGGAAGATAAACAAGGATGCATGCCATTGACAATGGCCATGTGTGCATGCGGCTGAGGATTTCAGAGCTTCAGGTTTTTAGCCAGAAAGTACAAAGTCCCATGGGGTAGGGACCAAAAATGAATAGAATGGTCAGGGTCATTGTAATGGGATCGCGCATTCTCACTGAAAAAGAGTAAAGAGCAAAATGTATCCAACAGGACTAATGTGATCCCACGGGAAAAGGACAATTGGACAGTAAATAAGAGCTCCCACAGGAAGAATTACACTCGCTCATTGGAAGACAAGTTCAGCACCCTGGATAGCTACAGCCGCTTCTACTAGAACTGGGCAATTATCCACTTACACTTACATAATTATAGTGATAAAATGTCCATTGGACTGAAGAGATGGAATTTATACATACAACAACCAACTCCCTCTCAAACAGTCCCCTCTTGGTTAGTCCTAGAAAGTGGAGCTCAGCTGTTGGAATTTACACACCAGGAATGCAAGGTGCAGGGGTACCTTCACCTTAGTAAACGGGCCGGACCCCTGTCAAAAATCAAAGAAGTCTACAAAATCCTGGGCACTGTAGAATGGGTACAAGCGGATTGATTTTTTTACTCCATAAAAAAATGAGAAAGACTAGGGGACGCTGGATGAAGTTACAGGGAAATACTTTTAAAACCAATAGGAGAAAACATTTTTTCACTCAGAGAATAGTTAAGCTCTGGAACGCATTGTCAGAGGTTGTGGTAAGAGCGGTTAACGTAACTGATTTTTTAAAAGGTTTCGCCAAGTTCCTGGAGGAAAAGTCCATAGTCTCCTATTGAGACAGACATGGGGAGGAGGGGGGGGAGTCACTGCATGCCCTAGATTGTTAGCATGTTATGTTGCTACTATTTGGGTTTTTGCCAGGTACTTATGACCTGTATTGGCAAGCGTGAAGACGGGCTACTAGATGGACCAGTAAGGCTATTATGTTTTTATGCAAGTATACCATAAAAGCTTATACCAATATGTTATCAAGAGAAAATGAAATAGTTCTGAAGCTATAAAGCACGAGGTTGAAACTTAGCCATTATAATGACAATCCTGGCAATAAAATAAGTGTAAGTTCAGAAGCAAGACTTTATTCCAGATACATATCATGACAATCGCTATAACTTTAAGTGAAGAGCATTCCTTAATGCTGTCTGAGGTTGTCCAAATAAGTTAACATCTGAAATAGGAAAGGAACTAGAAACGTCTTACCTGCTTCCCTGCTGCTGCTGCCAGTGATTTTTGCAAGAACTGGCGGAGTCTCGGGTCCGTGGGTGCTGCCGAGATGCTGCTCATGGCCAGAGCCAGGGAAAGTAGAGCCAGGGCACAGCGCACACTGCAAGAAAGCATCTCTCCAAGCAGCAACTTCTACTCAAAGCCAAAAAAGGCACAGCAAGGCAGCAGGCTGCAAGGACGCTACCGAGAATCTTTCTCCACTTCTTTGTCTCCTGCTCCTGCTGCTGTGGCTGCTTGTGGATCTCCTCCAAACCCCCCTTTTTAAACTCTACATTTGACGTCAGCAAAGGAGACTCTCCTTCCCCCCTCCCAGATAACCATCACTTTTATGCACCATTACCCCTTTGCAGATAAATCAACAAAGTGACGGAGAAGACAAAATATGAAGGGTTTTTACTCATTTCAGGCACCTGATTTCTTTGTTTGATTTACACTTTTTGCCACAGCTTATCTTCTGAAAGGGTCTGACCGCCCTGTAAAACACATTCCATAGAAGAAGCGCTTTTCAACCTGCAATTAAAAATGGATATGAGGGTTGCAATTACTGGTTAAGATATTTGCTGAATTAATTTGATTCCTTAGAGACCTAGGGATTGCTTCTGGAGTTCATTTCTGTATGGATTCTTGGTAAAGAGGGTCATTATCTCTACACATGCATGAGGTTATTGTTTGACTTTAAAAAGCATGAAAGCCTGTCTTAATGGGAGAAGGTACCTGGGGGATGGATTGCTAGAATTAAGGCAGTAGGCTCTAGAAGGAGAGTGGGGATGGCCAGTTTGATGCCCCAGTCAGGTTTAAATTGGTGCTTTCCGCCGTGGGTCAGAGTCACGATTGGATAGGGAATGGAGGGTATTTAAGAAACCTACCTCCGAGTCTCATGGTTTTCCTGTTCATTGGAGGTGGCTTTTTGGCTCATGGTCCCAGGTCAAAAATCAAAACAATGCGTTCTCATCAGACATCTTCTATGGTGTCAGATCACTCACCAGCACTGACAACAGTATAGAGGAGCTTTCAATTCTGGCGGGTGACTCCTTCGATGAGGAAGCAAGGCCCAAAAAGGTGGATAGACTAGGGAGAGGGATTACTCCTCCACCGCAACCAGCTGAGCAAGCTCTACTTTTGCTGCTGAAAAAGTCTAAAGTGGCTGCTCTTTCAGCTCTCGCAATTGAGTTGGGGCTGCTGGAGGCTGTTTGGGGGAGGGAAAGCGAAGGGCCTGGCTTCCTCCTGGGCAGTGTCTACCAGGAGTGCAGCTGTTAACACCACCAGGGGGTTTGGGACCGAGGTGGCAAAGGGGCCAGATGTGCAATGGACAGGGCCTGAGCCAGCAACTGAGGCCTGTGATCTTGGTGGTTGTAGGAGGGAGGGAGGGACAGGAGCGGAGCACTGACTCTTTTGCAGTCCCAAGGGTAAGTAACAGCTTTATCAGTGGGGGATCAATGGGATTTCCAGGGGCAGTTGGGTCTTGGGCTGGTCTGCAATGTTGGAACTAATGTGGAGCTTAAGAGGAGATGCATGGGGTTAGGAAGGTCAGGTTGTTCAGATGGGGGGGGGGGTTCTATGGCCCTAATGCCCCTGACCTACAGGACAGGGTGCAGAATCTCTTGGGTTTCTGGCCTCCTGGGCCTTGGAGGGAGGGGCAGGATGGGGACCTGCTTTTTGGCACTCTGCTACTAGCCTTCCTCAGTTTTATGGCCCTGCAGACCAGCTGGGCTCATGTGTGACAGGGGCAGGGGTGCACGGAGTAATGCTACAGGAATTGATGCATACCACCTGGGTCGTTGCCTTTAATTTTAATTTTATTTTTTCCATACCATTCTCCCAGGGGAGCTCAGAATAGTTTACATGAATTTTTCCCTGTCTGTCCCGGCAGGCTCAAAATCTATCTAATGTACCTGGGGTAATGGTGGGATTAAGTGACCTGCCCAGGGTCACACATAGCAGCATAGGTTTGAACCCACAACCCCAGGGTGCTGAGGCTGTAGCATTAACCATTGCACCACACTCTCCCCTGGATGTTTTTTTGATCCTGTTGCTGCTGGTCCTTTCTTTTTGTCTCCAAAGACCACCCTCACTGGATTGTGCCATGTGCGAGGAGGATAAGAATCAATACTGCAGTGAATGTTGCTCCATGGACCATGACCCAGCCTTCAGCAGCTCAGAAAAGCAGTTCAATTGGAGATCAGGGATCGTCTTTGATAATGCACTGAAGCACGGGAGGAGGAAAATGTCTGAGGGTACCACTTGTGCTATGGAAGCAAGCGTCTCAGGACAGGGCAGCTGATAACACAGTCACTGGGGACAAAGGGGTAACCAAAAGGAAGAGGAAGATAAAGGCCAAAGCCACAAAGGCATTCTTCTTTTTCTTCTTTGGGATCTGCAGTTCCCAGGAGGGCTATGGGCAGACTGCCTTGGCGGCGTTGCCTGACCTGTGGGAATTAGTGCCACATGCACTCTTCAGGAAGATTAGGAAAAGAGAGTATATTGGCATCTTTAAACTGATGGAGGGATGGGCCAGCAGGAAGGGCAAGAATAGATCAAGAAGGATAAGATACAGGGAAGGCACAAGCCAGTTTCACAAAATATAATCAACTGGATCTGCGCATTTCTGAGCCTGGCGAATGTCTGGGGATGGGACGACCTAGGGCACTACAGTCAGTTGTTAGCACACATGGAGTCAATCCTGGATACGTACCATTGCTTTGGTGGTTGGGGGGAAATGACATCAATTCCTGGATGGAGAAAACATTCATTGACACTGCGAAGGATGACACGTTTCATCTTGGGTTGGTACCTGGCCATGCTTATTGCATGGTCGGATATCATTCCAAGGCGTCAGCACCTTATGACCAGAAAATGGTCTGGAGGCTTAGTCAAAATTAACAGACAGGTGGGTTTGTGGTTCGTGACACAAGGCGGTTTACAGATATGGCATGACTGGGTTGATATATCCTGTATGAGTCTTTACGCCAGGGATCAGGTACATCTGTCGGATATAGGTCTAGACTAGATTATTTTAAGATGTTGTTGCTCCCCATGCTCACTAGCAGTCCTGTGGTGGAAACTGACCTTCTGGGTCTGCTTGCTTGATGAGCGGTTCTACTTCCTAAAGTTCAACGAGCAGTTGGTAGATGGGTCAGGTGACCCACTTGGGGGCACAGAGGTCCATGTCATCCTCAGATTCTAGCTGGCAGGGCAGTGCTAGAGGAACAAAATATATGTTTTTTTATTGTTATTGTTAATTACAGCAGCTTGATTAACGAATGGTTTATAATGTTGACACTTTTCTTGTTTGCAATAAACAAAGCTGTAGCCTAGTTCTTCCACTAATTTGATGTGTCCACTGTTTTGCATTGCACTATAATTGATGTTTAATATAAAAGCAGGGGAGCTGCACAGAAGAGAATATGTTGGGAACGTAGTAGGGATGAAAGGAGGAGGGAGAAAATGGGTGGGGTGCCCCTGTCCAGATCATACTGGATCCCTGAGTTAATGGTATCTGTCATATTGTAAGTGGATATTCTTTGATGGATTTCACCATTTTTTAAACTATGACCTGAAATAGGTTTGGGTTATTTCCTTCCTTATTGGAACAAGAAAAGCATATGTAAGGCCTATGTACTGTAGAATGATATATATAATTTTCTTTCTACTTCTCGAGTTGTCATTGACACTTATGTCTGGTCAAATTAGATTCTCCTTCCAGAGAACTGTATCTCACAGAGAACAATAAACCCAATTATATCCATAGAATTAGAGATGTTGGAACTGGGAAAATTATGTGTTGATCCTTTGCATGGAATCATCATTAAGAGTTTGAACTTGAAAGCTTGGTTGAACTCTAATGGGCTCATAATCGAAAGAGAAAAACGTCCAAAAACCGGCCTAACTCGGCACTTGGATGAACATTGTCAAAATACGTCCAAGTGCCAATAATGAAAACAGGTTTTGGACGTATTTCTAAACAACCTAGGCCTTCATAGGCCGCTGAACGACCAAAGCTAAATGGGGCGTTTCAGGAGGAGTGTCGAGGGCGGGAGTTGGGCGGGACGTGGGCCGGCTTAGACTTAGTCATACAGCATGTATAACCGAAAGTTATACAGCCCAGCATAGATGAAACTTGGACGTTGTGACTTAGACCATTTAAAACATGGTCTAAATTACAAAAACACACCTAAAGTCACCAGATAAGCACTGCAAACACATAATAGAGAACCCCCACACTACCCCAGTGATCACCGACACCCCCCCAACCCCATAAAAATCGTAATCACACCTTTAAAATTCAGCCTCCAGACCATCATCACCTGGCAGCCTGGCATAAGAAAGCCTAGGCCATCTTGGGGGTGGGTTAGGGACTCATGGAGAGGAAGACCCATGCCCATAAGCCCCTGTAATCACTGCATTGAAACTGAAACATGTGAACTCCTCTATATACCCCCAAAACCCTTTTGTACTGGCATATAAGTGGCTTCTGCAGCCATAAGGGCTATTGGGGTGGTAGATAGGTGGGTCCAGGGGATTTTGGAGGTGGTTTGGGGGGCTCACCATGACCTATAAGGGAGCTGTAGTGAGGAGCAGTCATGGCACCCTTTTTGTGAAGTTCACAGCAGTGTCCTGTAAGGTACCCCACTATTTAGGTGCCATGTCTGGGTGTTCAGTCCATCACTTTGTAGACCCCTCCCACGTCCAACAGGTCTTGTTCTAGGCGTTTTTGACTTGGACAAAAATGTGGTATAAAGATGGACGATTTAGCGACCTGGACAATCAGATCAGCAGGACGTATAGTTAGACAATTTTCGAAACAAAAAAAATTTTGGATGTATTTTTCGAAAATGTGTCCTAGGCTGTTTTTTACTTTGGACGACTTGCGACTTAGCCCCTCTACATCTTTACGACTGCTACAAATGAACGTATCTGTAAGTTATAACAAAGACATTTTTGAACTACAATTTTATTGAAGAATTACAGGATGGACTTAATTATAAACACTAGTTCTAAAATTGTTAATGAGAAGTATTTTAATTAAAAAATTGCAATATTTCTTCTCAAGGTTGAACATGGCACTTTAAAGACCCTAATATATCAGTACAAGCTGAATATCTTAAATAAATATGTCCACACAGAAATATTCATCTATATATCAACATCAGAGATTATATGTGCACATATAATCTGTGATGTTGATATATAGATACTTTAAAGACTCTTCCATTGGAAGTTATTGTGGAAGATGGAAGTTCTCCTTTTGAAAAGTAACTTTAATGGCATGCAGCTTTCATATGTCTTAAATTGTTCTAAAGCGGGATGTCAATGGTTCTCTTCTGTCTACGTTTTACTAAAATGCTAAGGTTAAGGCCCTGTTCCTTGGCTCTTACCCTAACTGGAAATCAGGGGGATTCGCATTTTTTTGTCCACTATCCCTGGATTTGGAATTTAGTTTGAAAAGATCAACTCGGTGGCATTCTTCTGTAAGGGGTGATTTTCAGTTTCTCAGTAGAGAACTAAGGTGGATGACCTCTCTGTCACAGCCCTTTAATTTTGAGGACCTCCACTAAAAGGTCAACTTCCTCAGTGCCGGTGGTCAGCAATGCTACCGAATAGGTGCATTTTCAGTGCATCTCAATCCTCTCTTGAAGGCCAATCAGGATTTTTGAATATCCTTAATGAATATAGATAAGACAGATTTGCATAGAAAGAGTCTCCAATACATGCAAATCTATCTTATGCATATTCATGACTGCCATAGGTAGTGAAAGGGGTGAGCCACAGTTCTACCAATTTCTTTACTGACACCCCCCCCCACACACTCTCTCCCACTGCGAAGTGACACCCCCCTCCCAGCAGCGGGAGAGATGCCCACTCACTGCTGGGGGGTCCCTTGGTGGGAGGCATCGCTCCCATTGCTGGGGGGGGGGGTGGCTTTTGCCGTTGCAGGTAGGGGTTTGTTTGTGGCTGGAGAGAATGGGCATCTCTCCCGCTGCTGGGGGGTGGGGGGTTAGTTGGCTTTCTAGCAGTCTCTGACACTGCCATGCCGGATTTTTAAACAGTGCTGTCACTGTACCAAAACTCCTGAATCCAGTCGCTGATTTCTGTCGCCAAAATCCAATGCAGCTCTAAGAAAATGGCTCAGAAATTGTTAAGAATCCACCGGAGGGCTCATTTCACTCTTGAAGAGCCTATTTGCATGTCAGTGTCGGAGACTGCTAGAAACCTCGCTAAAGACCGAGATAAGCCGTTTTGATAATCCGCTGCTACAACGCCAGCAGTATAAACCATCGGAAAACAGTTTAGTGACGGCGTTAAAGTTTTGAGAATCTAGGGCTAGAAAGGGAAAATCCTTTGGGCCCTGTGTCTGAGGCATCTCTTCCCCTGTTCTTGCTAAATGTCTGCCCCCCCAGTCTCAGAGGTGTGTGCAAGAGACCATATAGTGGGCGTGCAAATAATGCTCCTTCCCCAGACAGGTTCCCTGAGTAGGTGTTTGTATAATACCATTGGCTCCGAGGTGATTATTTCCATCCGAAACAAACCCTCCACCCCCGCTCAGATCAGCCTCCAAGAGCGGGAGCAGGCTTTTGGGGCTCTGGGCTCCCTTCCTTCTGCTAACCCATGCTGCCGTGCCTTAAATGAAATGAGCTGCCAACCTGTGGGAGAACAGCTGAACAGTCCCTTCAGATAATCCTGTCACTTGAAGAAATAATAGCCACATGGACTTAAGAGGATTTTATCATTTGGGGGGAAAATGCTACATATGATTCTTTCTCTCTCTGGAGTCTGTGGGGGGAGAGGGAGGTCTTTAACCCTTTCAGGACCATAAGGATCGTAGGCCAATTTTTGTGGTTTTGATGACATTTTTATGGTAAAAAGGGCTTGCAGATGACAAAAAATTGATTTTTTTTGTGAAATATCATTATTTTTATTTTAAAAAATCACACTTCTGGCTTATGGACAGTGGCAAGTGAATCTTCTTGTCAATCTGGCAACGATGCTAATGAATGAATGTCGGAACCAGTTTGTTTACATAAAGGTAGTATCATATGGAATCCGTACATATCAAATTTAGAACTGTAGACTGTCCCAATCAAAATGTATAGGATTTTAAAGTTATGGGACAAATATGTCCCTTGGTCCTGAAAGGGTTAACCAGGTGCATTAAAGTCCTTGCTAGTGGGAAAGTAACTGAGTCCTTTAAACTTTGATTCCTTAAAATCTACTACTCTTAATCATTTATAAAGTGCTACTAGACCTACGCAGCACTATACATCAAATCCTAAACCAGAGAATATAAAAATCTCTTTTTATCTTTCTTGAAAATTTGATTTCGTCTATTTATAATCCACTTTAATTCAAAGCGGAGAACTAAAGAAACACATAAAGCTCAGCACACCCGGAATAGTCAACGGCATCAACACAGACTAAACAAACCATCTCAAAAAACGTAAAATTTTCTAATCACAACTGCAACATAAAAGACGACCTCTCTATGACTATAAAGTCCGTTACAAAACAGGTGACGTTTCAGGAGGTTTTAAACATCCTTAAATTCTACTTTACGGAGAGGGTGGTGGATGCCTGGAATGCGCTCCCGAGAGAGGTGGTGAAGACGAAAACGGTGACTGAGTTCAAAGAAGCGTGGGATGAACACAGAAGATTTAGAATCAGAAAATAAGATTAAATATTGAACTAAGGCCAGTACTGGGCAGACTTGCACGGTCTGTGTCTGTGTATGGCCGTTTGGTGGAGGATGGGCAGGGGAGGGCTTCAATGGCTGGGAGGGTGTAGATGGGCTGGAGTAGGTTTTAACGGAGATTTCGGCAGTAGGAACCCAACCACAGTACCGGGTAGAGTTTTGGATTCTTGCCCAGAAATAGCTAAGAAGAAAAAATTTAAATTGTATCAGGTTGGGCAGATCGGATGGACCATTTGGGTTTTTATCTGCCGTCATGTTATGTCTTGATTTCTAATATACAATGGAAGTTTGTTCCATTCTTCAGGTCCTACACAAGAGAAGATCCCTGCTCTTACAATTTGCTTCTTCCACTTCAAAGTCCTCTAATTGAGTTCCCTTTATTTTCTGCCTTTGCAGCATATAGTTCTTACATGTTCTCCCTTTCCCCTAGTCCCTTTTCAAGTTTTATATGATGCCAGCCTGGGTATTTCATTCTGGCTGGCCGAGTGTTCACTTAGATTTGGAAATGTGGGAACGATTACATTGAAAAGAAAAGCAGAGAGATGGACAACGTGAACAGCTTAAGATATTCATGCAGAAGGGAGCAGAATGCAGATCACTTATAGAAAGAGGTTCTGATTCCTCACCCTGTGTGAATCCCTGGTCCTTAGTTTATCCTTGAACACCACTCTGGGTCCTTCTTGCTGTTGGTTTGGTTCATGGTGGCCCAGCAGGATTACTGAGAGGTTTGTTTCAAGTTTAGGTTTTTATATACCGCCTTTCGAAGTTTATCTAAGCGGTTTTACAATCAGTTCAGTTGTGACGCGCGTATGCAGGGCGTACTTGCATTGCAAGACCTCGCAGCATCTTCGACTCAGTTGTGAGGACATGCCGTGTGCATACGTGCTCTTATTGCAAGACTTCGCTCGTTTATCAAGTTGAAATTTAATAAAACCTTTTGCTCTTCTTACTCACAATCCAAGGTTTTCCTGTATTTTATCCTCACAATGAAAATTTTAATTGAATTGAAGCCCTATCATTTATAGAATAGTGCTTAGGCAGATGCCCGCCAATTTGCCCGTTTCAAAAGGACTACACGCACATCTGTACCTGGTGTCTCAATGGAATCACCCTTTAGAGTTTCGATAGACTTAGGACCAGCGCTTCCTTTCTGCTAACAGGCGCTGCGGCCTTTCTTGCTCTGAAATCATTTCATAGCTCTGCTTTTCCTGGAGGTTCCTAGTGCAATGAGATGACTCGACTTTGTAGCGCTATAAAAGCCATTTCTGAACTGATGTTTGACAAATGCATGTTATATCGCTCTAATTGTCGAGAGCCTGGTGGTTCATGAATGTCAAATGTTCTTTCAGGGAATATAATATTTGTCAGGAATAGATCATTCCAGTACTGTGTCCTGTAAATAGTACCTCTCTTTTATAAATAAAAGCATGACCTCACTTTGTCCAGTTCTGGGAACTGAATCTATGAGTCAAGAACATCAAAAGGTCTTGGTGACACGAGAGAATGAAGGGCTGAAGAAAGAGGGGGTTCACTTTCGAAGCAACTGGAGTGTGTAGAACAGTGTTTTGCATGCTCAGCTAGCGATATACACACATACGATTAAGTGTTAACACCTACCTCTAGGCAATCTGAATGTAGCTGTTGCCAGGGGATGAGCAGCCCCAAAATTTATATGATGTCTCGTTTCCCATATCGCATTGTTCATTTATTTGCAAAAAAAATTTAATTTGAAGTTTAACACTTTGTAGTTAATGTTCAATTATCTTTTGTTAACCACATAGAACTTTAAGGTATAATGGTATAGAAATACATTTGTATGGTTATATTATGTTATGTTATTTTGTTTGAATATGGTTAGTCTTTACTCTTGTAAAGAAGGTGCACTATTTGCAAAGAATGAGCGTTTTCTGGGAAAGAATGCATATATGCACGATTGTTCACTGTGAATACACCATTGGTAAAAAGTGCACACACTCTGCAAATAGTGCACATGAAAATTAAAAAAAATGTCGTTTTACTGCTTACGGTAATTTTGTTTATTAATGATATGCAACATCAAGGGATGTGTCGTTGACATTTCCAGTGTCATTCAGATGTCAACCTATATGCACAAAGAGGTTCCTATCCCCTTGAGCTTATACAGAACTGAGTATTGAGCTTAGCAGATTTCTGGACTCTTCCTCTTTGAAACAGGTGGGTAACTAAGGACAAATCTGGAGTGGATTCCATTGATTTGTGTCAGAGGAACCCGTGGGGTGGAATTAGAGTTCACCGTCCTTGGTTGTTCTTGAATTATGGGAATTTCTGATGCATGTGTTGGCTGGAGAGAGGAGACCAAGGAAGACACCGAGAAGGAATTGGGCAGCAGAGATACACGGAACCAGTCCTCCTTGAGGCCTAGGGTTTCCAGCAATTGGAGCTGAGCTACGACCAAAGAAAAAGCTGTTTGCCTCCAGCTGTAAAAAGGTCCCTCTGAAATGGAGCTCATCCCCCCAACCTGAAGCCCAAGGAATCGCAGAGGGACTTACTTCGACAGGAACGCCTCATCAGTAAGAGAAGGTAAATGGTACAGCTCTCAAACAGATTTGGGAGGAGAAAGGAACTGCAGATTCTGTACGTTAATACCCATTCGGGACTCTTATTTTCTTAGATTCTGCAAAGCAAGCGTTCTTAGTCACATTCTCTATAAGTTGTAAGTTATTGATTCTATAGTTTTGTGCCTTTGACTCTGTAATGTACGTATCTCTGTTCCTGAAAACTTTGTGGATGTATCCTCGTAACCCCGTTCTGGGCTATAGAAATGAATGACTAAATAAATTTGGAGCCATTCAGCCTCAAAAGGGTTTACAATCCAATGCAGGGCTCTGCAGAGCCGATTTCAGCATTTGAAACCCAGTGATTACAATGGCTGATAAGTTCTCGCCTCGAGTAGTGCTTTAATTACTATTTTACTTCACAAACACCTGGCCAGAAAAATCTGACATCTTCACCCTATTATTTGGGGCCTCATGAACAGCTTTCCCAATTCTGCATTTCTGTTCCAGCCTCTTTTTGCAAGGCTAATCCACTTCTCTAAATTGCCATGTACAGTGAAGTTATTAAGTAAATTCTAGTGAAATTATTTATTGGCAAATACTTGGGGTTACCAGACGTCCAGACTTTTACCTGGCCATGTCCTCTTTTCAGAGGGCATGTCCTGGCGTCCGGCTTTTCAAAACCGGGTTTTGAAAAGCAGATCGCGTTGGGAGGGGCATGTGCTCCTGACTGACGAGCAGGCTGAGGGGGGCGGTGCTTGGGGCAAGGCTGGGGTATAATGGGGTGGGGATGGGTAGAACTGGTAACCCTACAAATACGGTCTGTTCTCTGGTAAATTCTAATCTAATCTATCCAATCCAATCCAATTCTTGACTTTATACCGATTCGTCCCTTGTAAAAGGGCTCGACTGGGTTAACAAATTTTCTTATGTACAACTGGAAATGAGATAATTTCTATCCTACACTCATCTTGAAATGGAAGAATCAACCAGAGATTTTTGAAATAAATGTGTTTTGAACATTTTTCGAAAGGTTGCTATTTGAGAAGGGGACCTAATCTCTGAAGGAAGCTCATTCCAAAGTTTTGCAGATAAGAAAACAAAAAATTTGCAAAAATTGGATATAGTTTTGATTCTTTTAATTGACGGATAACCAAGTTTATATTTCTGAGTATTTCTTGAATGAAAAGTTAAACAAGAATTGAAAGAGACAGGAATTAAAGGGGAAAAATAATCCCGTATAAATTTTTTTTTAAAAATCACACAAGTAAATTTGAATTGAATTCTCCAGAACACGGGAAGCCAATGAAGTACCCTGAACAAAATCGGGGTCCAAAATGGTTTACAGAGGTCATAATCAATTACACAAGGCAAGTACCGTTATTTAAAATACAGAAAGGACAATAAAGTCAAGTTAAAGTCTTTTGGAACATTTTGTAAGAAGAGTTCAGTCTGACCGGTAAAGGATACAGCTTTATAAACAGAAGTAAACCTTTATATTTTAATTCCTCTAAAAAAACAAACAAAGGGAACATCAGAGTAAAAAAATGTTGTAATCTCTGTGGTGCAGTGGTCAGAGCTACAGCCTTGGCACCCTGAGGTTGTGGGTGCAAATCCCACACTGCTCCTCATGACCCTGGGCAAGTCACTTAGGGGCAAATTCTGTAAGAAGCGCCCAAAAAGTAGGTACCGTTCAGCGCGATTCAAGTACAATTGGCTGCTGTTTAGTGAATCACGCTGAGCGGCACCTATTTTGGAGGAGCCCAATACATAGGCCAGCTCTAGGCACAACTAAAACGTAGGCGGCCATGCGAGCGCTTAAGCACCCTTAAGAGTAGCGATTCTGTAACAAGGCACCTAACACAAAGCCACGCCCACGCCTTACATGTATAGCGCCTATTGTTTTGAAGGCCGCCTAAATTTTTAGAGGCGCCTTGTTACAGAATCGCTCTTTCTTGATAGGCGCCTAAGTTTCAATTATTGTTGATTAAAAAGCTTAATTGAGCTTCTTACTCGATTTAGATAGGCCCTTATCTGGTTGGGCGCATCCAAAATAGGTGCCAAACATTAGGCCCCGGTTGCAGAATTTGGGCCTCAATCCCCATTGCCCCAAGTACATTAGATAGAGTGGGAGCCCACCGGGACAGTTAGGGACAGTTTGAGTACCTGAATAATTTGTTATCCGCATAGAATTGTAGGATTTGCAGAATACCCTTAATACTCTCTAATTTTTCTAGTAACCAAACATTATCTAAAACCCATAATTCTCCCTTAAAATTTTATCTCATCGTTTAATCTATTACTTCAAAGTTGAAATGTAATTCTTGTTTTAGTTTGGATGTAATCCGCCTTGAACCGCAAGGTACCGTATTTTCACGTAGATAACGCGCCCCCGTGTAAAACGCGCACATGGGTATAGCGCGCGAAAAACACAAATTTATGTACAGAAATTTTTATATACCGCGCACACCCGTATATCGCGCATGCTGCCCGACTCTCCTTTCACCCGCCCCGACTCTCCTCTGGAGACCCCGACTCTCTTTTCGCCCGCCCCGACTCTCCTTTTCCCCTTGAAGTCCTGTCCCTACCCTGAAAGCCTGATGCCCCCCCCGACGTCTGATTCACCCCCCCGCAGGACTGCTCGCACCCCCACCCCGAAGGACCGCTCGCACGCACCCGCACCCCCACCCTGAAGGACCGCTCGCACCCCCACCCCGAAGGACCGCTCGCACCCCCACAGCCTCCCCCCCACCCCCATAGAGAAGCTGTCTACCTTGTTTCCGGATGCCAGCGAGCCCAGCTGTTTCCTCTGCCGGCGGTCCCGCCCCTTCTCTGAGCCCTGCTGCGCTGCATCCTCTTCCGGCGGTCCCGCCCTTTCTCTGACATCAGAGAAAGGGCGGGACCGCCTGAAGAGGAAGCAGCGCAGCACAGGGCTCTGAGAAGGGGCAGGACTGCTGGCAGAGGAAGCAGCTGGACTGGCATCCGGAAACAAGGTAGACAGCTTCTCCATGGGGGAGGGGGGGGAGGCTGTGGGGGTGTGAGCGGTCCTTCAGGTGGGGGTGTGAGCGGTCCTTCTTTGTGGGAGTGCGAGCGCTCCTTCTGTGTGATGAATCGGGCGTTGGGGGGGGGGGAAACTATGTAAAAAAAAAATTTGTACAACACGCTCACGTGTATAACGCGCATGGATATGCGCGGTTTGTAAAAACCACGTATAACGCGCGTGTTATTTGCGAGAAAATACGGTAATGGTAGAATAGAAATCACTAATGTAATCTATATATATAAAATCGGAGGTGTGTATGTATGTGTGTGTGTATGTGCCGCGATCACGCAAAAACGGCTTGACCGATTTGAACGAAACTTGGTATGCAGATCCCTCACTACCTGGGGTGATATGTTCTGGGGGTCTCGCGGCCCACAACTCTATGTTGCTTGCTCAAGGGTGGGTTCACCCAAGAATTTATATGTTCTTGCTCCAGAAGGTGAAACTAAAATTGTTGTTTATAATCACATTTTGCGTTAGTTGTATTGTATTCATTTTGTCAAATATTTCACATTATAATTTGAATATTGTACTTTTTATATAGCTGTAAAAAAATAATTTCATTCACCACTATAAAGTATCTTTATTTGAATCCATTTACAGTGTTATTGCTATAATTAAATACCCGTGCAACGCCGGGGCATCAGCTAGAGTAATATAAATTTTTTTTTTTTTTTTAAAAGGTAGGACTAATTCCATCATATCTTCTGCTGTTCCACCCTGTAATATTTTAAATACTGAGCACGTTAATTTAACATAATTCACGCTTGTATTGGTAGTGAATGCACAACAATCAATCATAACGGTGTCACATGTTCAAATTGTGATTTTTTTTTTTAATCAGTCTTATGGCTGTGTAAATTTATGGGTGCAAAGGGGTTATCCGTGAGCTTAGGAAGCTGTTGTCTCTCTGGGTACCAGTCATACTGATTTTAACTAGCACAGGTCCGAGTACCCCAATTCCAAGCATAAACTTTATGCATACTATGGAGGCCTTTGAGCTTCGTTGCTGGAGAAGGATTTTATGCACGCCACTTCTGGAAGCGATCAAATCGGCTGTGCCACTCAAAACCCACCTGATGAAGTTACGACACTGTCAGAAGAGAGAAACATCTGGAGAAGGACATCATGTATGGGACGATCGAAGGAACCAGGTAAAGAGGGTGACCTGCATTCAGATGGCTGGACACGTTGAAATCAACCATGGGGTTGACGTTGGAGGACTTGCAGAAAACCGATTTCTTTTTAGATCTGTAATTCATCAAGACACTAGGATTTGAATATGAGTCGATGTCATCTAACATGCTATGAAGCCTCCAGTTAGGTACCCTGAGAGCATGTTATAGGAGCCTATTCTCTAATGAATCCTTGGCACCTAAATTGCATTATAGAATATAAGCATAACCCGGTTATTGGTCTAACATTATTTCCCACATGTATACCAGCCATAGAGGTGGCAAGGACTCTGTAATGCAGGTGCCTAGGTGGGAGCCCCACCCGTGTCCCACCTGTGTATTTCTCCCTTACAAATATGCACTAAAAGGTTCCTTTCACTAATCTGCGATACAAAGCGGCCTTAGCACGCTAAGCCCTATTAAGCTACAGTAAACACACGATAACGCTTACCACAGTTAAGTACAAGGACCCCTATAGAAGTTCAATATTTGGAGAACAGCACCAGATACACTGCTGGCATGTACGGGTCTGGGATGATTCATCGCGGCCGATTCTGTATGGCCGTTTCATCACTGAATTGGCCACGATAAATTGCTCACAGCAGCATCTGATCGCTTGTAGGGGGGCTATACCCCCCAAAGTAGGAGCACCCCCCTCATCCTCTATGCCCCCACGGTTGGAGCGCCGCACCCCCATCCCTCATACCTCTTAAAAAGTTCACCGGTATGAGTAGCATCTTCCACCTCCTGCTCACACCAGCCTTGGCTCCCCTCTGACATCATTTCCTGGTCCCGTGACTAGGAAGTGATGTTAAAAGGGAGCCTTTTCGAGAGGTATACGGGGAACGGGGGGGGGGGAGGGGGCAGAGAGGAGGAGAGGCATCAGCGGGGAGGGTTGGAGAAGAGGAGAGACACTGGCAGGGGAGAGGGGAAGGAGATGTTCAATGCAACTGTCATGGAGAAGACAATTCATCACAGCCACGATGAAACATCCCGCAATGAAATGGCCACGATAAATAGTCCCATCCCGTGCATTTGCATATGTGTGCATCTATGCCTATAAGTGTTAGTAAAGAATTTGTACCTTATTTCTACAAACAAGAAAAGGAAAATTAAATTTCCATAAATAGCCCATATCAAGAAGAGAAATGGACCCCAGAGCAAGAAACAAGATAGGACCACCCAATATTCCGTCCATACCCAATGAAACCCCCTCCAAGTCAAGCAGTAGTTTCAGAACAAACAGTTTCTCCTTGTTTTTCAGGAATGTTTCCAGCTGTTTTCTAGTAAGAGTAACTAAGCACATACGAGGGAATTTGAGAAAGAACCCCCGGCTGTAATAACCCCAAATTTTAATAACAAGAAAATTTCCTATGCAACATCTGGGAATAACATATTTGTTCTTAAAGAAACAGCTCAATATTAGCATTTTAATATGAATACAAAGGAAAAATAAAGTCTTTATTAGCGTAAGTTAAGAAGCAACAGGATGCCACTCATAGAGTGTTTTATCTCTTTTGTAATCCGCCTTGAACCGCAAGGTAATGGCGGAATAGAAATCTCTAATGTAATGTAATTTCTTTGAGTTGCTAAGGATTACATTTGAATTGTCATGGTATTAGAAGTACATATGGAGTAGTTGCAGGTGATGCTTGGCACATTTCTGATTGACTTAGAAACAGAGAATTGCACGGGGACATAAATCCCACCCATCCCCACCCGTCCCTGCCAAGATCCTCTCCGTCCCCACCCGTCCTTGTCAGGATCCTCTCCGTCCCCACCCATCCCCGCAAGGAATTACCTCCATCCCCGCCCGTCCCCATAAAAAGCAGCAATTACTTCTAACAGGATCATCAATTCCACAGTTTCTTTTGCTGTTTTCCTTGTGGAATCTCTTTGGTGGAACCCTTTTTTTGTTTTCTGTTCAGGTAATTAACTTATAAACCCCCTCTTTTACTAAGGCTGACGTATCCATTATATTATATGGACGAACCCTGCTTCCAAAGCCTTCCATCCCCGTGGGAGTCCCGTTGGCTAGAGGGGGGTCCCCGTGGGAGTCCCATGGGCCAGAGGGGGGTCCCCTTGGGAATCCCATGGGTTAGGGTGGGATTCCCGCGGGATCCCTGCAGGACCCGCGGGATTCCCACGATCTCCGTTCCCGTGCAGACCTCTACTTAGAAACCCTTCTATTCAAAAAACACATAAAACCGAACTATTTCTTTTTTGAAGGTTTTGTAGTCTGTGGTCGAGGTCAATAGATTTTGAGATGCAGTTTCCAGAATTGCATACAGTATTCGAGGTGAGGCCACACCTTGGAGCGATTCAAAAACAGAACCGGCTTTTTGTTTTCTTAAAATCAGGGGCCACATTTAATATTTCATAACATTGAGAGGGCCAAGACACACTCATGCTCTCTCTTTCTCTCCCATGCCCCCCTCCTGTCTTTCCCTAGGCAGTATTGTCTCAGTCTCTCTCCCCCCTGCCATCCAATATCTCCTCTGTCTCTCCTCCTCTCCCCTTCGTTATCCAGAATTGCCTATCTTGTTCTCTCATTCCTCCTTAGCAGTATTTCCCCCCTCTCTGCTGTCTCTCCAGCTCACTCAGCATTGACCGTCTCGCTCCCCCACCTCCATAGTCACTGTTATCCTGTCTCCCTCTCTTTCTCCTAATCTAGCATCGTCCTGTTCTGTTTTTCTTTTTCTCTCCTCCCAACCAGTCTTGCCCTCTTTCTTTCTGTCTCCCCTCCACCTCTGTGCAACAGAATTTTCCTCCCTCCCTCCCATCCATGCTAATGAGCAACCACGGAAGTAGTGCTGGGCCATGGCTCTGACATAAATGAAACCAGTACAGGAAACATTAGTTGCTTATTAGCACGGACCCTATGGTGGCACAACTGGAGGGAGAAGAGGCTGGCTGGGTAGATTGCGGTTGGGGCTAGGGCACCAGAGCCATAGAAAGTCCTCTGATTTTGGGGGGATCCAGAGGTGGACTTGGAGGGGGGAGGGGAAAGCACAACATATTTCCTCCACCCCCCCTGTGCATTAAAATGAGTATCTTTGCAGGCCACACCAGCCAAGAAATGCTCCGCCAGGCTGTTCCCCTTCTCCTGGCACTGCTGCATTAACCCAGCATCGGTGGCTGAAGGCACCCTGCTGACTGCAGCAGCACCAGTTGGGCAGGGAATTTCTTTCTTTGACTGGCGGAGCTTTGGCAGCCCTACTAGCCTTTTAATGGGTGCAGTGCAGGTTTGGAGGGGTTCTGAGCCCAAAGTGTGTGTGTGTGTGTGTAGGGGGAGGGGGAGATCAGGCCTCCTCTCCCTATGGCTATGCTATTGTTCCCCACTATCAGAGTAATCAATCTCCCATGCTTTCTTCTGTTCCCCTGACCTTCCTCCCCCTTCCCTGAGAATTTGCGGGAGCCATTCAGGAAGCCGCTCAGCACCGACCAGCAGAGCCAAAGCGCGCTCCTGCTCAGTACCACTCAGCGGCTGAAGTCGGAACTTGTGGCAGCGACTGACCGGGTTAGCAGCGAGCCAGGAGTGTGGAAATCTTGCTCCTGCCCGCTACACCTCTGGACCATCATGGATTCCAGCGGCAGAGGAGGTAAGATGGACAGGAAGGAAGGGGAACAAGGTGCAGAGCTTGGCGGCCCGGCGAAGACCTGCAATAAGTCTGTGAGGGAGTCAGGTGTGTGCTGGACGCTGGCATGAATATAAACCGGGATTCCCATTTTTCAGCCAAAAATCAAGTATATACGGTATTTTTACTTGCCTTTAGTTATTTTTTATCAGATTTTTTTTCTAAGTATGTGCATTATTATGTGTTTGTTATTGTTAATAGAAATATAGAAACATGAAGGCAGATAAAGGCCAAATGGCCCATCCAGTCTGCCCATCCGCAGTAACCATTATCTCTTCCTCTCTCCAAGAGATCCCACGTGCCTATCCCAGGCCCTTTTGAATTCAGACACAGTCTCTGTCTCCACCACCTCTTCCGGGAGACTGTTCCACGCATCTACCACCCTTTCCATAAAAAACTATTTCCTCAGATTACTCCAGAGCCTCTCACCTCTTAACTTCATCCTATGCCCTCTCATTCCACAGCTTCCTTTCAAATGCACATTTACGCCACATAGGTATTTAAACATCTATCATATCTCCCCTCTCTCGCCTTTCCCTACAAAGTACAGTATATAGATTGTCCAGAGAAAGGCTACTAAAATGGTATGTGGTCTTCATCATAAGGTGTATGGGGACAGACTTAAAGATCTCAGACTCCATCCTTTTGATATCTTTTTGAAGGTGGGGCCTCCAGAATTGTACACAATATTCTAAACGAGGTCTCACCAAAGTCTTATACAGGGGCATCAATACCTCCTTTTTCCTACTGGCAACTTGGCATCCTTTTAGCTTTCACCGGCACCTTTTCAACCTGTTTGGCCACCTTAAGATCATCACATACAATCACACTCAAGTCCTGCTCTTCTGTCTTGCACATAAGCTCTTCACTCCCAAATCTGTACCGTTCCCTCGGGTTTTTGCAGCCCAAATGCATGACCTTGAATTTCTTAGCATTAAATTTTAGCTGCCAAATTTCAGACCATTCTTCAAGCTTCGCCAGGTCTTCATGTTATTCACACCGTCTGGCGTGTCTACTCTATTGCAGATTTTGGTATGATTGTACCCCACCTTGACCCATGGATTTGGTGGGTTATAAGCTTTGTAAATCAATAACTTAGGGCCCCCTCCCTCTCCTCCTGCACCCCGTCTGACATACATGAGTAGCGAATGTTGACGTGACATCTTTTCAATTTTATAAAGAAGCTACATTGGACAGTGTTTCTGGAGGACCCTGAAGCTCAGAAAAATGTACCACAAAGGAAGCTATATTATGAGAAAAGGCTTATTTTTATATTTATTTATTTTTGCTAGATGATAGCATAGTTCAGAGCTAGAACTGTGGTTGTCCCAGAGGGATTATTTTCCCCTAAATACTGAGATGGAATGACTTCATAGCATTAGAAGTGCTTCACGGCCATCTCCCTAGTATTTATGGGCAGCTGGAATAAACAGATTTCATAGACAGCGGCATCTGTTCCAGTAAATAACTTGATGCTCCCAATAGAGGGGTCTAAGTGCCGGAGGAGCTAGTTTGGGCTATGCACAGATGTGATGGTAGCTTCAGCCTCTGCTTTACTCCCCTGCAGCTCTCCACTTTTGAAAGCACGAACATACGACTGGATCTGTAAACACTTATACAGTAGCTAAATAAATCCCACTGCAAGCATCAGGTTATATAAGTGCTAGTATTAAAAAAAAAAAAAAAGAACTTCCAACACCCAACCTGTTATAAAATACGTTATAAACAGACATCTATTTGCTGGTGACATCCTGCATGAACATCCATTTTACAAACTGAAACATCTCAACTTTGAATGGGGTAAAACATGGGACATGAACATCATTCTGGTAGCATAGAAATGTCCATAATATGAAGCATAGAAACACTTAAAAAACTGGAACTCCAGTAATTGTACCTGGGTTAGTAAACCATGAACGTTTCAAAAATGGAGGCCCCAAGAGTAATCATTGGTCTTAAATCAGTATTCAGAGTTGTAAGCCAACATAAAAAGGAATTTGAATCATTAAGTTGGCGAGGTGTCAAATGACCGCATATCTGCAACGTGCCTAGGTAAATTTCACACCCAAACTCATTCTTCAGAGTGAAGGTACACCTATGGAAAAACTCTCCATACACACTTTCATCCATCTTCTCATGTGCATAAATCTTACAAATAAAATCTAATCTAACTTAACTTAACAAACAAAAACCATGAAGAATGAAACTAAGTTTCGGAAGATTAATTTTCAAAGTGTTTAGCAAATAAAATGTTTTTTAAAGATTTAGGAAAAAGTTTAAGTGAACCAGAACTCTTTAAAAGGAGTGGGAGATCATTCCAAATTTGAGAAAGCTTAAAAATCAAAGATTGAGTGAAAATCTTGACTCCTTTTATCCGTTTCTTGGAAGGAAGAGATCATTTAAATTGTTGATTGCCTCTTGCAAAGGAAAATCTGTAAACGTTCCAAGATAAAAGAAGAAGAGGAGTAAAGATACCATATAGGATTTTAAAAACAACACAAAATAAACCGGGAGCCAATGGAGACTCTGGAGCAACGGAGTCACGTGATCACATTTAAGTTTCCCAAAGATCAATTTCGCAGCAGTATTTTGAATCAGTTGCAATCTATGAAGACAAGTTTTTGTGATACTGAGGTAGATGACATTGCAAAAATCGAGACGAGATAATATAATTGACTGAACTAATATGGAAAAATGTTGATGATGAAAGAGATGTCTAAGCTTCCTCAATAAACTCAGGTTAAAGAAGCATTTTTTAACCACAGAGTTGATTTGATCCTTAAAAGAGAGAGAGGAGTCAAGGAGGACTCCCAGAACCTTAGCAGAAAACTCAATCCAGAAACCAAAGCTACAGAACTTTCAAAAATGTAAAATTATGAACATATTTTCAAACTTTGTGCCAAACCCATCTCCAGACAGATATCTCATAATTTGACCACAGGGTGGAAAATTTTCATAGCCTTCTTTTCATGTAAATAGCTAAAAATGGCTTTGAAAATTTCTTTCTGCTAAACCCATTGAGACATGGGCTCCTTTTACAAAGCTGTGCTAGGCTTTTTTATCGCCAGCTGCGGCCAGGGCCACTGAGAGAAAATGAAATATAGAACATAGAAATTTGCCGTATTGCTATAGAAAATTTTGTTAGTGGTTCTAAAGTTCAGACAATATTGCTACTGTCTTTCCGCTAACCGTCAAACCATTTATAGTCTCGAATATCTCAATAACGTAGACAAAAAGGCATGCAATGACAGTGGGTCCTTTATGATACAATTACAGCATTTACAGGGAACTTTACCTGTGGAATTATTTCTTCCTTCTCTGTCCTGTAAAGTCTTCTTTGCAGTCCACGATGAATCAGCGTGGCTCGTGTCCCGTTTTCTTCTTCCGGGATTCGGTGGGAAAGCAAGGAGGAGTAATCCGAGCAAAAACTTTGAAGCTAGGCATGAACACGTGAGGACATGCGTTGATAGTCACTTTCACAAATTTTTGTTTGTTGAATCTTGAATGCACCGTATTATGTCACTCAAAAGTATTTTATCATTGTCACGGCCTTCTATTGCTTCGCGATCTTGTACGCAAAAGTTCTTGCGCCGTTCTTTGTCTTACTTTGTAAAGCCGTCTCCTTCTCGAGATGATGACACATTTTGGTTTTCGTGATGTTTCTTGGGCCTCATCGGGCCCCCTTGAGCTTCATAGGCCCTTGAGTGTTGTACCAGCTGCAGCCCCCTCTCCTCGGTCTTGGCCACGGCAGTATTAGCTCCGATACTCAGAGAATTCCTATGAGCGTGGGAACTAATACCGCCTGGCCAGTGATAAAAAAGCCTAACGCAGTGGTGTAAAAATGGGGGTGGGAGTAATCTGCCACAGTGACTCTGCTGTCCAGGGATCCTACATGGTACATTGGAGATATTCTGGTAAAAAAAAAGTCTCTATAGAAAAGTTCATGGTAAAGAAATTCATAGATAGACATTTTATCCTGTTTACCCTTCTGGGAAACGTCTCCATTTTACAGTTTTTTCTTATAAAACTCTTCGATTTCAGTTGGGAAACTGGGAGAACATTGAGAAATTCCTTTGAGAAATGAACGTGTTACTTTTCTGACCTCTAGAGGAATTAGATCTCCACACAACTCACAGCTTTTCAGCCAGTTTAATCTGTGCAGAATAAAAACCAATTGTCTTCTTGGGGAAAAAAATAAACACAGGTGCTGCATCCCCCAAATCAAATTATATTAAGGGATGGTCGAGTGGAAACAGGGTACTACTTTGCTCATGGATCTTCCTTAATTGCACCTTTTATCAGAGTATATCTGTCATATTTATTGCAAGTACTTGGCTTTCATCAGAGTCAGGGCAACATTTGAAATTGCTGAAGGTTTTGGGGTCACTGTGTCTTTTGTTCTCTTTTATGTCCTCCAAAATAAATTTGTTGGTGAGCTCCTAGACTCTTTGAGAACACAATCAGCAAATTTACCAACCCATCATCTCAAGTAGAAGGTGTTGATGCCCCACTTGGACAAAGGACAAAAGAAGGCTTGAAATGGTCCAGAGAAAGGTGACAAAAATGGTAGCAGGTTTGCACCGACAGTCATGAGGGGAGACTGGAAGCCCTGACTATGTATACCCTAGAGCAGGGGTGCCCACACTTTTTGGTCTTGCGAGCTACTTTTAAAATGATCAAGTCAAAATGATCTACCAACAATAAAATTTTTAAAAAAAACCACAAAGCACACTATCCGCAGAGAAAAGGTTAATTATCATTTATATTCCGGGGTTTTTCAAAGAGGTCAAGGCAGATGACTTTATGCAATGTCACCTCAGTAACAACCATACAAAAATAGACAAATATACCCCCTCCCTTTTTACTAAACCACGTTAACGGTTTTTAGCACAGGGAGCTGCGCTGAATGCCCTGCGCTGCTCCCGACGCTCATAGGCTCTCTGCACTAAAAACCACTATGGCGGTTTAGTAAAAGGGGGCCATAGTGCAAAATATAGACAGCAGATATAAATTCTCAAAACAGACACATTTTAATCACTAAATAAAATCATTTTTCCTACCTTTGCTGTCTGGTGATTTCATGAGTCTCTGGTTGCACTTCCTTCTTCTGACTGTAAATCCAATATTTCTTTCTTTCTGCCTCCTGCATGCTTCCTCTCCTCCAGACCTCATTCCATTCCCCAACCAACATCTCTCTCTGTCCCTCCATGAGTCCAACTTTTTCTTCCTCTCTCCCTGTCCCCTACCCTTTCTTTCTCGCTCTCTCTCCCTGCCCCCCTTTCTTTCTTTCTGTCTTTCTTTCTCTCTTCCCTGTCTTCCCCTTTCTTTCTGTCTGTATTTTTTTCTCTCTCCCCATCCCCCCAAGCCACTGCTGCCAATTTCTCCCTGCTTCCCTGATGCTAAGCCAGGCACGTACAAGTTCTGGGCTCACAAGCCTTCCTCCCGACATCAATTCTGACATTGGAGAGAAGTTCCGGGCCAGCTAGGCAGTGATTGGCTGGCCCAGAACTTCCTCTCTGACATCAAAATTGACGTCACGGGTGGGGGGGGGGAAGGCTGTGGGCCCGGCGCTTGTACACACCTGGCCTGGCGTTGGGGAAGCAGGGAGAACAGAATGCACAGGCAACGCGAGTCAATCACAGAGCTCGGGATGGGCTCTGCGATCGACTTGCGTTGCCTTTGCGATGTATTGGTTGATCGCGATCAACCTTTTAGGCACCCCTGCTCTAGAGGAAAGGAGGGACAGGGGAGATATGATTCAGACGTTCAAATACTTGAAGGGTATTAACGTAGAACAAAATCTTTTCCAGAGAAAGGAAAATGGTAAAACCAGAGGACATAATTTGAGGTTGAGGGGTGGTAGATTCAGGGGCAATGTTAGGAAATTCTACTTTACGGAGAGGGTGGTGGATGCCTGGAATGCGCTCCCGAGAGAGGTGGTGGAGAGTAAAACTGTGACTGAGTTCAAAGAAGCGTGGGATGAACACAGAGGATTTAGAATCAGAAAATAATGGTCTATTCAATTTAATATACTTTTCTCCCAAGATAGTTCAGAATGGTTTACATTAACTTATTCAGATACTCAAGTGTTTTTCCCTGACTGTCCTGGCAGGCTCACAATCTATCTAATGTACCTGGGGTATTCAGGGAATTATGTGACTTGCCCCGGGTCACAAGGAGCAGCGTGGGTTTGAACCCACAACCTTGGGGTTCTGAGACTGTAGTTCTAACCACTGCACCACACTCTATATCGAAGAGCTAAGGCCAGTACTGGGCAGACTTGCATGATCTGTGTCTATATATAGCCATTTGGTTGAGGATGGACTGAAGTGAGCTTTGACGGAGACTCCAATAGATGGAACCTAAGCACACTACTGGGCAGAGCTTTGGGTTTCTGGCTCAGAAATATCTAAGAAAAGGGACCATTTAAATTAAATCATTCATTTATGGAGCGTGTACGGCTGGACAGACTGGATGGACCATTTGGGTCTTTATTTGCTGTTATTTACTATTTTACGTTGCATGAATTTTCTTGATCCCCTTTTTGCTCTAAGTCCATTTTTCCCTTATATTAGATTATTCCAGTAAAAGTTTCACAGCTTATAAAGAATTTGGTTTTCTCCACAGCTACCAACATGTACCAAGTACTTGTGACAGAACTGTCTTACTACAGTATACAAGGTGTGATTAATTGCCTTCAATCCCCTGCACTTCAAACACAATTATCCCATCTTTCATGCCACTTTCGGAAGCTTTTCTGGAAATCCTCTTTCGTGAATGTCTTTAGTTGCGCTTGTCGTGGCTGCATCGATGTTCTGAATCGATTCAAAATGTTTACCTTTCACGGTCCTTTTGACTTTGGGGAAGAGCCAGAAGTCTCACGGTGCCAGATCCGGTGAATAAGGGGGATGAGGACACACTATGTTTTTATTTGACAGAAATTACCGTAACAGAAGCGATGTGTGACATAGAGCATTGTCACGATGGAGGATGAAACCATTTGCCCATTTCTCATGTTCAAATCTGTTGTTAAAATGTTAAGAGATGTTCAGATCCTCAGGAATTTCCCTAGTAGTCAATCGCTTACTCTTTCAACATTCTCTTGGGTTTTTGATGTTGAAAGTCATCGCGATCTCTTCAACCGATTCACAACCATTATGAAATGGATCGAACCACTAGTAAACCGTCTTCATGGTCACTGCAACATCACCGTAAAGTAATTTTAACGTTTTGTGTGTTTCTTTAGCACTTTTTGGCAGTTTGAAACAAAATTTCATGTTGTTCGTGATCCATGATTTACAGCACACCTTCTCTCATCCGTAGCTCACAGCCGAGTGACTGCACAGAACAAGCTGAAACTTGTCACACACTGTTACTAAGGTCTGACATGCTGCTTCCCGTATTGAAGATCCCTGCCTTCCCGTTGGATGGCGCTCGGCCGCTGCATTCACCGTATTTTTTTAAATTCACGTCTCGTAAAATGAATTGTGAAGGCCTTTACTTGAAACTCTTCCCTATACTGCCATCTTGTGGTTGTAATGATGATGAGCTGTAGGTTTTGAATTCAGACTGTCAGAAGCTATGAGGTTTTTTCATGTTTATTCTCCTTTCAGGGCCTCCACAGTGCCATTAAGAAAATTGCAAAGAATTAGCTAAAGGGCACCCTGAGGTATGTGAATGATGGGTTCCTGCCCAACAGGGTTATCCAGAAAAACCTAAAGTTGGAAAAACATAAAAGTTATAGCTATAATACCAAGAAATTTGCTCCATTAAGCAAATATAATAGCACATTTTAAGAAAAAGGGAGTTTTATGCAATCAGTGGCTTTGAAGGACCACAGGATGGGCTTTAAAAAATTACTTTCTGATCAAGCACAAATTCAATTTCACAGTCTTTCCAACTTTAGTTTTTTCTGGACAACCCTACTGCTCAAATAACCTGTGAGAGTCGGTGCTGGGTGATGGCTGAGTAGCAGAATCGGTGTGAACAAAGAACAGGAACAATTAGAGGCCCCAGAGGAGAAAGCCAGGAGCAGGGGTCTGGCAGCAGGAGCCAGCTAAGGCTAAGTCCTGGGACAGGCTTTGGGGCTGGAGCAGAGTGAATTCCAGGCGCAGAAGCAGGCATTGAAGGCTGAAGTACGGCTGAGATAATGTAGCGTCCAGGAACAGCTGAACAAGATGCAGCATTGCAAAAGTAGTGCAGGGTGCAGTTCAGGAGCTGATGCAAAGCTAAGGTTAGAACCTGGATAAGAAACACAGGAGAACAACTTCCTTCCTTGATATTCAGCAGGCCAGGCCAGCATATAAGTTACGTGATGGCTCTGGTGCAGTGGTCTCCAACTCAAACCCTTTGCAGGGCCACATTTGGGATTTGTAGGCACTTGGAGGGCCTCAGAAAGAATAATTAATGTCTTATTAAAGAAATGACAATTTTGCAGGAGGTAAAACTCTTTCTAGTTTATAAATCTTTCCTTTTGGCTAAGTCTTAATAATAATTGTCATTTATAGCTAAAGAGACATTTGATCAAGAAACGGTTTTATTTTACTTTTGTGATTATGATAAACATACCAAGGACCTCGAATTTGAGACCCCTGCTCTGGTGCTTAACTGCCTTCATAAATTCAGCAGCTCCACCCATTTAACCAGAATTACTGGGAATCCATCTGACCAGGAGCTATGTCTGTGCCTATCCATTTAAAGTTAGGTCTGCTCTTTAGAAGGTCTGTCTACTATTTAAAGCCATGAACGACGACAGCCCAGCATACCTGAAGAACCGCCTGATCCAAATCACCTCAACCAGACAAAGAAGAACCCACTCTTCGTTCACATTTCCCCCAATCAGAGAAGTCAAGCGAAAAAAACTATACGATGGCCTCCTGGCCGCACAAGCAGCGAGACTGGGCCACCAACTCTCCACTTTGCTGATAACGACCCCAGACTACAGAACATTCAGAAAAGAAATAAAAATAATCCTATTAAAAAAAAAAACTCTACTACCCAACAATTCCTTGAAATCAACCTGACACCATCGCTATTCTCACAACAATCTAACGTCACAAGAACCACCTCACCTCTTTGAACCAACCACACTATTCTCAAATTCCTCTGGAAATGGCCAGATATATCTTTATGTAATCCGCCTTGAACTGCAAGGTAACGGCGGAATAGAAATCACTAATTTAAGGTAATGTAGTAGGTGTCATTTGAAATGCGTAACTTATCTGGTTAGTGGCTGAATACTTTGCAGGAAGATTAGTTACATTACATTACATAAGTGATTTCTATTCCGCCTGTGCCTTGCGGTTCTAGGCGGATTACAAATTAGAAGAAATCTGGACATTTCCGAGAGAATTACATAACACAGATTCGTGTGAGTTACGTGATACGGTAGAGAGTTACAATTTAGAAGATATCTGGATTTTTCCGAGAGAATTACCTAGCAAAGATTCAAGTAAGTTACGTCTTGTATTTGGGATTGCCCAAAAGTCTTCCAGGAAGAGTGAGAATGATATCTGAGGGCAATAGATAGGCCCGAGCATTGATTGCCATTGGATTTGTAAATTAGTTTTAAACTTCTTCCATATGATTTGATAGTTTTGCTTAATATCAGCCCTGAGTACTTGTGTAACTTTGCGACTTCTTGTCAGTCGGATTTTAGAGAAAAGTTTCATCAGTTAAAGAAGAGAACAAACAATTACTGGAGCCAAGATATGAACTGTTTAGAAAGAAACCCCAAAGTTTGGCTCTTGGATGAATTGTTAAAGACTATTTGGGGGACTTTCAGATACTGAGACTTGGTTGCACAAAATGCAGCAGCTCATTTTATCACAGCTCTACCTTTGTTCCAGGAGTTGCACTCAGTGACGTAGTGAGGGTAAGAGGTGCCAGGGGCGGTGGCTCCCCTCTCCCACCTTCATCTCCACACCCCGCTCCTTCCCCGATCCCCCCTTGCCGCACGCACGCCACTCTTCCCTTTACCATACCTCTAGTGGTTCACCGCCACAAGCAAGAACATAAGAATAGCCTTACTGGGTCAGACCAATGGTCCATGGTGGCCAATCCAGGTCACTAGTATCTGGCCAGAACCCAAGGAGTAGCAACATTCCATTATCTCAGAATTAGCAAGATTCCAGAACCCCAAAGAATGCAACATTCCATGCAGGATCCCCAAAGAGTGCAACACTCCATTATCTCAGAGTAAGCAAGATTCCGGAACCCCAAGGAGTAGCAAGATTCCGGAACCCCAAAGAGTGTAACATTCCATGCAGGATCCCCAAAGAGTAGTAACATTCTATTATCTCAGAGTAAGCAAGATTCCGGAACCCCATAGAGTGCAACATTCCATTATCTCAGAGTAAGCAAGATTCCGAAACCCCAAAGAGTAGCAACATTCCATTATCTCAACCCCAAAGAGTAGCAACATTCCATTATCTCAGAGTAAGCAAGATTCCGGAACCCCAAAGAATGCAACATTCCATGCAGGATCCCCAAAGAGTAGTAACATTCTATTATCTCAGAGTAAACAAGATTCCGGAACCCCAAAGAGTGCAACATTCCATGCGGAATCCCCAAAGAGTGCAACACTCCATTATCTCAGAGTAAGCAAGATTCCGGAACCCCATAGAGTGCAACATTCCATTATCTCAGAATAAGCTAGACTCCGGAACCCCAAAGAGTAGCAACATTCCATTATCTCAGAGTAAGCAAGATTCCGGAACCCCAAAGAGTAGCAACATTCCATTATCTCAGAGTAAGCAAGATTCCGGAACCCCAAAGAGTAGCAACATTCCATTATCTCAGAGTAAGCAAGATTCCGGAACCCCAAAGAGTAGCAACATTTCATGCTATAAATCGAGGGCAAGCAGTTGCTTCCCCCATGTCTTTCTCAATAACAGACTATGGACTTTTCCTCCAGAAACTTGTCCAAACCTTTCTTAAAACTAGGTACGCTATCCGCTCTTACCACAACCTCTGGCAACAAGAACCTTTATATGGCTAAGTACAGTACTTATTTTCCATGTCCCTTGTGGGCTCACAATCTACTACAGTCACTACTCTTCATGCATTAATCTTTTAAAGAAAAAACAATGAACTATATTAAATCGATTGTGTCAGTGATCATTTATAATTTGTGAGCTATCTAAGAGCAGAATTGGGCCGTAGTAATTGTTGATTATGTTGTTCCTACAATTCTTGTGGGCGGTGGGTCCCCATTCCATTTTTGGGACCACCTTGGTACCTTCTGGTTTTCTTGTTCAATATGTATGACATATCTGCATATCAACTTGATTCGTAGATCTTATACATACATATAAATACATCTCCTGTATCTGTACCCTTCTCCACTGCCAACTCCAGACTCCGTCCCTTCTTTTTTGCCTTGCTGTATGCCTGGAACAGGCTGCCTGAATCAATAGCAGTCTTCAAATCCAAGCTAAAAATCCACTTTTTTTTTAAACTGCTAGGAATGATTAAGAAGGGGATCACAAACAGATCGGAAAAGGTTATCATGCCGCTGTACCGGGTCATGGTACCACCTGGAATGCTGCATCCAGCACTGGTCGCCGTACATGAAGGAGGACACAGTACTACTCGAAAGGGTCCAGAGAAGAGCGACTAAAATAGTTAAGGGGCTGGAGAAGTTGCCGTACAGTGAGAGATTGGAGAAACTGGGCCTCTTCTCCCTTGAAATGAGGAGACAGAGGGGACATGATCGAAACATTCAAAATACTGAAGGGAATAGACTTAGCAGATAAAGACAGATTGTTCATCCTCTCCAAGGTAGGGAGAGCGAGAGGACACTCTAAAGTTGAAAGGGGATAGATTCCGCACAAACGTAAGGAAGTTCTTCTTCACCCAGAGAGTGGTAGAGAACTGGAACGCTCTTCCGGAGGCTGTTATAGGGGAAAGTTAGACAAGTTCCTGCTGAACCGGAACGTACGCAGGTAGGGCTAGTCTGAGTTAGGGCGCTGGTCTTTGACCTATGGGCCGCCTTGGACCATTGATCTGACCCAGCAGCAGCAATTCTTATGTTCTTATATTCTAACTCTTAACTCCCACTCGCTGTCAGATACCTTTACCCATTGCATCATTCCTCCTTCCAGAAACTCCCCAACCCTGAGATGTTCTGTCTGTCCAAATTAGTTTGTAAGCTCTTCTGAGCAGGGACTTTCTATTGAATTTATTTATTTATAAAATTTCTATACCGTCTAGTTCCTAGGCGGTTCACAATATGTCCACATACATAATACCTAAAAACAGTGCAAAAAAGGAACAAATCATGAAAATTTAAATTCATAATAATTCCTCGAACAGAACAAGTCAGACCCTATAAAAAACATTCACAAATGATTGCATTTTGAGGAGTTTTCTAAAAGTTCCTCTATCAGCACATTTTCTCAACTGTCCTACCAGTGAATAAGCCTTTCAGCGCTATAGAAATGATAAATCGCAGTAGCAGTACATGTTTAATGCAGACAGCCCAAAAAATAAACTGGCTGAATTGAGAGTCACTGCCCTGGGGATTTCATAACAAATTAGGATAAAGCCTGTAACCAAGGTCTGGCACCTACCACTGTTCCCTCTAAGCTCAGAAGGAGTCCTCCACCTATAGTCCTGCCAGTGGAGGGCGCTGTTTCACTATCGCATCTTCAGTAGTGAGAGACAGGGAATCTGCCTGTCTCTAGTGATGGAAGATACGGTCTTGAAGCACCGCCCACTACTGGCAGCTATACATATGGAGGACTCCAGCTCAGCTTAGAGCAGTGTCTTGCAAACTTTTCCCGCTGTGGCACAATAAGCTTGGAGCCACGTCTACAAGGCCTCTGAGCATACGTGGATGTTGACTGGTGATGTCACAAAAACCAAACCCATCAGATCTGCAGAGAGGGCACAGTAGATACAAAACCAAAAGGAACTGCAGACACCTGTAAAAGATGCAGGCAATGTTTGTACACAACAATTTGTATGTTTGTTTAAATAAAAAGACCACCTTACAACAGATCAAGGGACCCGACATGGTCCGTGTTTCGATCAACCCGTCTTCATCAGGGGCCCCTTTGAATGGTGGTCAAAAAAACACTCACAACAATTTTGCCTCGTCCTTTGATGTCCGGGAAAATGTATCGCTGCTGGAAATATGTTTTCCTGGACCACCATAGCCAGGGACCCCTGCTGAAGACGGGTTGTAACCTGTTCTTAGCTCTCTGGGGAGGATAAGATATAAATCAGAATAAATAAATAAGTCTGTAGGACATTTACAAATGCAGTTGCTGCTGTGGCCTGGAGGTGGTGCTGTTGCTGCATAATAGTGAAGCAGGAGACTGCTGAGGAGTGAATCCCTCACAGAAACCTTTTGCTGTGATTTCTGAGTATGATAAGCCCAAAGGGAAAAAGCAGAGAATATCTTTTTTTTTTTCTCTTGAGTCTGGCTCACAATAGAAGACGTTTTTCAAAATTTCAAGGCTGTTCCCTACACCACAAAAATGAACTGGAAATGAGGAGCTCCATGAGAAATATGCAAGAAGTTGGTGACGGTTTGACCTTGGAATAATCATTTTTCTTTAAATTAAAAAGACAACTTGTGCTGTTACACCGAAACTCTCGACAGCCTCTTATTCCCAGAGAATCTTCGACCGCCCTTCTCTCCTGAGGGATGAACATACTCCAGATGAGATTCCGAAAGCACAATTAAATTTATAATCACTTAAAATGTAGGTGGTCTTTGGCATTTCTCAGAGTCTGACCTCTTCGACTTGCCGGCCTCCTTTTCCCTTCAGTGAGCTGTAATAATGATGGCAGCATAGGCCTTTGGTTTTCCTCTGAGTTGTCTCTACCATTCAAACACCATTTCCTCACTGACCTGCTGGAGAGAGGATAAAGTTATGTTTTAATCATTGGAAACTGTCATGAACCAGGACTTTTCCTGGCTAAGTGGTATAAAAAACCACATTAAATTAATGTTCAGAAACCTCACTTTTTCATTACAAAGGCGATCTATGAAACATCTTGTTTGCTTGGATTTTATTCATACTTAATCTAAGACTTAAATCCTTAGAGTCTTTCCCTCCAAAATATTTTAAGCTTCATATGACATGAATTCAGAGATATAAAAATCTTCACTTACCCTATGTTATGACATCTTCAGAGTTCCTACTAACGGTTTATGCCCTCAAATGTCTGCCTACAAATAACACGTTTTCAACACTTGACATTTTTTTAGGGTCTGCCTCATCCTATAAAAATTTTGGAGATTGATTGCAAAGGATTGGCGCTAACCAAAAGAGACTGCTCACCTAGTGCAGAATATAGACACTCTAGCATGAAGTGGCATAACCATCTTATTATCCTGCAAGTCTATATATAGGAGCCTTGCTTATAAAAAGCATTAAGGGCACTTTTTTTTAATTAGGTTATTTATAAACCACCTCTCAAGGTTAACTAAGTACTTGGCTTTTTGCCTCTATATGTCCTAGTGGGTTTACAATCTATCTAATGTACCTGGGGCAATGGGGGGATTAAGTGACTTGCCCAGGGTCACAAGGAGCAGTGTGGGAGTTGAACCCACAACCTCAGGGTGCTGAGGCTCTTCCTGTAACCACCAGGTCACTCCTTCCTTCCTAATGGTGGTTGTACAATGGTTTGAGATGATCAAATGTATGAACCCCACCTAACATCATTTCGGAGTCTTTCCTTTTTTGAGACTTTAGTTTCATTTGTATGGCTGATTCTGTGATTAAGCAGAAGTGTGTCAGCCCAAACAGGCATCCAGCACAGGGGTTAGTAGCCCAGCCCTCAAGCCCATCAGGATTAGGTCTCAGGATATCCAAATTTTTCAAGTCAAGTTTCGAGTTTTATTAAAATTTGATTCAATCGCTTATCAAAGTTTCTAAGCAAAGTACAAAAATTTAAAAGGGTACAATAAAATTTAGCGATTTAACACAAAATACAAGATCAAACTGAAGAAAAAGAAAGGGAGAAATACATTTGTTGTAGGTTAGAACACAGAGGGTAAAAACAATTAGGTAAGGGATAAAAAAATGGAGACTCTTGGAAAGGTTGGAAGAAGGTGCTACTGTCCAAGGAATGTTATAGAATGAAGGCGTCCTTAAATAAATTCATTTGCCTTTGAACCGGTCAAGGGATAAACAGGCACCTACGCAGGGCAGGATTAACCAATAGGCACGTGCCTAGGGCCCCAAATGGTCAGGGGGGGCCTGATGAAGGACGGCATCAACATTGTTTTTTTCCAAATGGCGATGGGCCCCTCCAGCATCGATCGGCAACGCAGGCCCCTCCCCGATTGGCAACGCAGCCCCCTCCCCCCATCGACGGAAAGTAAGACAAGCAAGCAACGCGTGTAAGAAAGGCAACGGGAACTGTAATTGCGCAAGCCCAAAGCTTCCCTCTGACGCAGCTTCCTGTGTCCGCCTGGGCGCATGGTGGGGTGGGGCGGGGCAGGGGGCCCAGTGTACTCGTGTGCCTAGGGGCCCTCGACCAATTAATCTCCACTCTGAGACACATTAATCTTTGTGTTTATGAACAATTTTGATATTCATCAGACCGAAGCAGTTTACAATTCTAAAACAAAATGTCCACTCAATCAGGATAAGATAATTTCGATCTACTCACTCAGCCAAGATAAAAATTATTCCAACGAAGCAAACCAATCGGCTTGTGACCCCCTTAGTGACCAAACTCCTCTCCGGCCCAATTCACTTACCTCTTTGCCAACCATCCTCCGATTCGCGCATGCAAATGAAGGGAGGGACATTCAAAAGTAGGGAAGGCAGCGATTCACAACAAAAAATTCTCGATCCAACTGGACTGGCTGATCAACTCCTAAAGCCACTGCTGGGGGCCAATCGCACACCTCACTACTGACTCTCCTGCTCCATTGCCGCCCTGCACTCTGCTGCCCCGATCTCGCTGCCTGTTGCAGGGGCTGCAGAAGCCCTGGGGCAGGGGGGAAAGCATGAGAACATAAGAATTGCCACTGCTGAGTCAGACCAGTGGTCCATCGTGCCCAGCAGTCAGCTCACGCGGTAGCCCTCTGGTCTAAGACCAGCACCCTAACTGAGACTAGCCCTACCAGCGCACGTTCTTCTTCAACAGAAACTTGTCTAACTTTGTCTTGAATCCCTGGAGGGTGTTTTCCCCTATAACAGACTCCGGAAGAGCGTTCCAGTTTTCCACCACTCTCTGGATAAAGAAGAACTTCCTTACGTTTGTACGGAATCTATCCCTTTTTAACTTTAGAGAGTGCCCTCTCGTTCTTCCTACCTTGGAGAGGGTGAACAACCTGTCCTTATCTACCTTGAATGTTTCGATCATGTCCCCTCTCAATCTCCTCTGTTCGAGGGAGAAGAGGCCCAGTTTCTCTAATCTTTCGCTGTACGGCAGCTCCTCCAGCCCCTTAACCATCTTAGTCACTCTTCTCTGGACCCTTTCGAGTAGTACCGTGTCCTTCTTCAGGTATGGCGACCAGTGCTGGACGCAGTACTCCAGGTGAGGGCGTACCGTGGCCCGGTACAGCGGCATGATAACCTTCTCTGATCTGTTCATGATCCCTTTCTTTATCATTGCTAGCATTCTGTTTGCCCTTTTTGCTGCCGCCGCACATTGTGTGGACGGCTTCATCGACTTGTCGATCAGAACTCCCAAGTCCCTTTCCTGAGAGGTCTCTCCAAGTACCGCCCCGGACATCCTGTATTCGTGTATGAGATTTTTGTTACCGACATGCATCACTTTACACTTATCCATGTTGAACCTCATCTGCCATGTCGATGCCCATTCCTCGAGCCTGATTATGTCACGTTGCAGATCTTCGCAATCCCCCTGCGTCTTTACTACTCTGAATAACTTCGTATCATCCACAAATTTAATCACCTCGTTCATCATACCTATGTCCAGATCATTTATAAAGATTTTAAAGAGCAAGCACTGAGCAATGCCTGTTGGCTCCCTGACTTTCAATTATGCTACATCTAGCAGAAATCAGTATTAGCAGCCTTCCCTGCAGTGTGAGCCTGCGGGTTTAAAGCCACAGTGCAGCCCCCCGCTTTAAACCCCTGGGCTTACACTGCAGGGAAGGAGGGAAGAGGCTGCCACCAGAGATAGGAGCAAGAGTCAAGGCCAAAAAAACCCCCAATTTTTTTTTTTTTTTTTTTAAGGTACACAAAACACATGCGCAGACCATCTGCAGGGAAAGCAGATGGTCTGCGCATGCTTGGGGGGGGGGGGGGGGGGGGGAAGGGTCGCACAGCAGCGATCCGGGCAGGCAGATGGGGGCGTTCCTCTGATCACCCCTATCTGCATATTTTTCTTTTGTGAATTCGTCGGACCTGCCCGGATCGGACAGGTTAGTGAATCTGGCCCAATCTTCCTACAGGATCTCAAGAAAGGGCAAAGCCCCAGTTGATGGACACCATGGCCATAGCCCCTCCCAGCTCAATGTCAAAGGCCAGTTTCAAATAACTTTAACAGCACTTGGTATCTCTCGTGGCAATTTATTCCGTAGAGATGAAGTGAAATGATTCATAAGAAATTCAAAGCTAGCCCCAAATTTTCTCTCTCTCTCATTATCAATGTCCTATACAACAGACGAGGTTGTGGTGTAGACAAGGGCTCAGTTGAAAACTCCAGACCTACAGAATGCTGTACCTATGTCTCTTAGAGTGAAATATGAATTTTAGTAATGCAGGTTTGGGGCACTCACTTTTCCCTCACAGGACCTGCAGATTCAGTTGAGCCGTGCTGGGTAAACAGGGTCTGAACCGTATACAGGAAGAACTGATGGAGTGTCAAACTGGGTCAGCTTCACAACATCTCAGTGTGGGTGTGGATGTCTTTATAAAAATGTTCGTTTGTATTTTGATTTTCCTCCCATGTAGAGATCTTTGGGATCTCTTGAGCGGCGTGGATGTTACTCATCCTACCCTATCCTTCTCCACAGATCTTGACGATTTCCTAATTTCCGGATGTTTTGCAATACCGATTACTCCAGAGACCACTGCCATCTAGAGCAAAAAGTACAAAAATTCTAGGGGGTCAAGTGATGTCACGGTATCAGATGTGGGAGAACGAACAGCAGATTCTAAGGAGAATTGAGAAACAGTGGGTTAAGGGAGAAGCTGCAGAACACATTACTCCTTTGGAACAACACTGAAGTAAAACTTGTTTTGTTCCGAAGGCGTATCGTGTGCAGCTGCTTCTACAGTGTTTTTTCAAGGATCCGACACTCGTTTTTGGTTTGTCATTTATCTCACAGGGACTCCTGATGCAGGCACTCTAGCCGAAACACAGTCCATGATTTACCAGAAGCCTATATCTGACTAAACTGTTTCATGTATGATTTTGCTCTTCTTGAATCTTGCTGTGATTTTTGCAGAAGTGTCTCCTTTGTGGTTTCTGACAGTACACAAGTAACTATTCTTATATTTCTGTCTTCCACTAGCCATTATAGAAAACACTCCACTTTTGGCCTCTCGGTCTTTTTGACCGTTTGCTCTATGGATTGGTAAGAAAGCTAGAACCCAGTCGTGAGCTCAATGATTGCGTTACTTCCTTCCGTTCTTTGGTATATGGGTGTAATGAAGAGTTGTAACTCTCCAGGTCCATCTTGGGGAAAGGGAAATAGTAATTTCTGTGAATTTGAGACTAGATAGATCCCTTCCGTTTATCCTTCAAATGGAATCTACTTACCCCCTCCAGCCCCATCATCTACTTTGGCCCTCATGCTCATCAAGCCTAATTGTAATCCTAGAATAAAAATGAATCTTTACCAACAGAAACAAGCACATCCTGTGTTGTGATGGCAGTATTGGACCCCTGGTAATTATAAACAGGGCATTGTTTTTTGCTCGAGGAATTGTATCATCTTTTCTGCATGGAAGTTGACAGGTGAGCAGGTCCAGACATCAGAAGCCACCTGATGCCTCTATCAGATACCTTGCCAAGATTCATTTTGGCAACTGCAGCGCTGGTGCTTCTTAACCCAATGCTCACGACACCCCCAGTCCCATCAGGTTGATAGGATATTGTTCTATTGAAAGCTTCTATACCACTACTAATGACTGGGTAGTAATCTCAGAGCGCTTTACAAGAATATGCATGAGACATGCAAATCTTCCTCATGCATATTCATTGTGGAGATTTTTTTTTTTTTAATATATACCAGGTCATCAACCAAAGGAAGCTCGACTCGGTTTATAACAATTAAATAAAAGCTAAAGAAAGTAAAAACAAAGATTCCAAAATAAATTAGTTTTCAAAATGTTTGGCAAAAAGAAAAGTTTTTAGAAGTTTGCGGAAAGATTGGAAAGAACTGGGGCTCCTCAGAATTAAGGGGAGTTCATTCCATAGTTGAGAAAGTTTAAAAGCCAGAGAGTGACTGAAGATCTTAACTCCTTTAATTCCTTTTCTAGAAGGAAGGGAGAGTTTGAATTGTTGGATGCCTCTTGCAAAGGAAAATCTGTAAGCATTCCATAAGGGAATGAGGGGAATAAAAATGCCATATAAAATTTTGAAAGACATGCAGGCACATTTAAATTGAATTCTAAGATAAACCGGAAGCCTATGAAGACTCAGGAGCAAAGGAGTCACATGGTCAAATTTACTTTTTCCAAAGATCAGCTTCGCAGCAGTAGTCTGGATTAATTGTAATCTTTGGAGATGCCAAGAAAGATAGCGTTACAGTAATCTAGTCGAGATAATATGATTGATTGGACCAAGACAGAGAAATGTCGATGATGAAAGAGATGTCTAATCTTCCTCAACATTCGTAAACTAAAAAAGCATTTCTTGACCAGGGAATTTATTTGGTCCTTAAAGGTAAGAGAGGAATCAAAAATGAGGAAGGGATCTGAAAACCTGATGGTCTAGGTATGTTTTTAAGGACTGGGTTGAGAACCACTACCATAAGAGACCCCTCCACACACACTTAGTGTTACAGACACCCGGATTTCCCCAGACAAAAACCCGGCACTTTGTCCAGGTTTTGAAAAGCTTGGAACAAATCACTGTCGGGCAGGAGCACATGCACAAATGCCACACGATGACATCGTGTCGCATCCATGCACGCGCAGATGCACTCCTGCCCGACGAAAGCAGGCAGCAGGGGGGAGGGGCGGGTCTAGGGGGTCCCCCAATTGCAAGAATGCTGCCATTACTTTTTTCCAAGAGAATGTTGGGAATATGCGAGAAGTATTACAATTAAAGGGAGCTGAAAGGACATAAGAAAAACCAGACCCTGTACAAAAGGCCTTTCAACCGGAAAAATACATTTCTAGGTCTCGTTTCCTTTTTGAGTTTTATTCAGGTACAGCTATAATTTACAACAACATGTAATGCAGTTCAGACACAGCCCAAACCCTGTCTCCCGATTAATGAGAACAGAAGCAGAACATAGCATAGGACAGAAGCAATCCCGTAGATCCAAGTGGATGCCTGGAGCCAGGCTGTACCTTTGTAGAGCAGAGTTTAAACTTCCATCGAAAGGCACAAGGAGTATTGTACATATATACAAACTGAAAACTACAAACCCAAAAAGTTACATGGTTCCTTCTGTAGATTTGTCTTACATGGTTTTAATACATACTTGTAATTGTAAACCTCAACTTGCAAAAAAAACAAAACAAAACAAAAAAACACACAGACGCAGATAGACAAAATATTTTCTTACGTATACAGATCAAATACTCTTAAAATATTTTGTAAGGGCTCTTTCACAATAAAGAATTTTTGATTGATCTCTGCCTGCAGATACAATCAAACCTTATTCTTATGTTCATAATAGATCTATATTTTATCTCTCTATATATTTGTATTTATAATATATATATCTATATATCTATATATATATAATCTTTTTTACAGCTCAACCATAAATTCCTTTGCCTTTGGTTAAAACAAGTGTTAAAGCAATCTTATCATATAGCATTAATTGTTTTTATCATCTTTCTTTTTAAAAAAATAAAAAAACCCAAAAGAAAAAAAACAAAACACACAAATATTCCACATTTTGCTCTGCAAAAGTCAGTTCCTGTGCAACAAATACATTCCTCTTCGTCCGACTAAGCGCTGTGGGGTGGTTTGTAAAGCTTTCAGGCACACCCTGTGCCCTCTTTCCCTCCCCAGGGATCTCTAAGTCTTATGTACAACAATGACTTGAGTCAGGTTTCACAGAACTGCAGGAACAAAAAAAACAGCCGGCCCGCTTCTGCTTGCGCTGTAGGATGAGCAGTCTGCTGTTCCTCAGCACTGCCACCGTGTGGTGTGGAGGAAGCGTCCCAGCCGCCTTTGGCCCACGCTGCCTGAGCAGCAGGGAAACGACCCAGGGAAAGCCACGCTCAGCACGTCTTGGAGATGTCCGGTGGGAGCTCTGGAGCAGACACGCGATACTGCACCTTGGTGTTTGTGATGGCGCCGTGCTTCTGCCGGAGGTGGAGCCGCAGCTGACTTTTGTGACGGAAATGTAGGTTACATTTCTCGCACTAGAGGGGGAAAACAAAACAAAAATCATTGGTACTCTGTCTGGAACCTTTTAGTCAAACTCCAATCCCCATGTGCGTTGGTTTGCTTCCAATTATGCAAGAAAATGTTTTTAAAATAGACCATATGGTTAGATGCAGATTTTTAAAAGGGGAAATAATCTGTGTGGCTTCTCTTTCAAAATTAGCACCTGCTAGCCCTGTGCTCTAAAAATATGGAGTTGGCAACAGGCCAGTCAAGAAGAAAATAATGCATGCACAGATGATTCTCGTCTGTTTCACTCTGCAGACCCCAGGGAAAGGCCGGTTTTCTTATGAGAACCCTCATTTTCTAACCAGCTTATTTCACTCTGGTAAATACTCTTATAACTGCCTTTCAGTAAATTGTCCTCGTGCTTTAGAAACAGGTGCATTAAATTTCACCCCGACTGGGAAAACTCTGGGCAATACGCAAATTAAAAATTGCCAACAGTAGACAGGTTTGTTACTGAAGATTGCTATCAAGTCATCTGAGCTACTTCATGATTACAAAGAGACTAAGGGCTCCTTTTAGGAAGGTGCGCTAGCTGAAAAACTACTGCCTGCTTAAAAGGAGGCGCTGGGGCCCTAATGCACCTTTCTAAAAGGAGCCCTAAAAGTAACTTACTCAAGTCGCAAAAACATTTCATATTGACCATAAAACAACAGTCTTAGCTGACATAACATAAGAACATAAGCATTACCTCTGCCGGGTCAGACCAGGGGTCCATCGTGCCCGGCAGTCCGCTCCCGCGGCGGCCCCCCAGGTCCATGACCTGTAAGTGTTCCCTACTTAACGTAAAGCATCCATACCCTGTTCGCTTAATGTCCTGTGAGGTAAACCTTTATCCCCTTCGCTTCCAGGAAGTCATCCAGTCCCTTTTTGAACCCCAGAATTGTACTCTGTCCTATCACCTCTCCGGGAAGCGCGTTCCAGGTGTCCACCACCCGCTGAGTGAAGAAGAACTTCCTTGCACTCGTTATGAATCTGTCTCCTCTCAGTTTTTCTGAGTGACCTCTTGTTTTAGTTGCCCCATCTACGAACATTACCTCTGTGCGACACCTGAAAGCAGATCAGGGACTTGTCCAATAGGCCAACCCAAAAGACCCTTAGGGGAAGGTCTGGGAGGGCAAATTTCAAGTACCATTCTCTGGCAACTTCTTTGAGGGGCATAATCAAAACATAGGTCTAAGTCCGATTTGGGCGTATGGCGCTAGAAAAAGTCAGCAGTCGGAAAATGCCCATTTTTTAAAAATACGACTAGAATTTTCTTTTTTTTTTTTTCCTGAAAATCATCTATGGATGTCCAGGCTATTGTTCGTTCAGACCGCCAGGGCATCTATCTTTATACCACCTTTCCGACCAAAATTTTGTTCAAGTCCCAAATGCCCAGAACAAGATCATTTGGACGTGGGAGGGGCCAATCTTGTAACATACTGGCATGATAACAGCAGTGGGACACCTTACAGGGCACTGCTGTGAACTTCACAAAAAGGGTGCCAGATAAACATCTCACCAGAACTCCCTTATAGGTTATGGTGAGCCTCTCAAAACACCCCCCAAATCCACCAGACCCACCTGTCTACAATCCAAATAGCCCTTATGACTGCAGGTGCTACCTATATGGCAGTACAGTAGGGTTTAGGGGGGGGTTCCTCCCACATATGGTGGTTAGAGTGGCTTATGGGCTTGGCTCCTCCTCTCTATGGTTCACTAGCCCACCCTCAGGCTATTTAAGAGACCTGTGTGCAGCTCTACTAGGCTTTCCTATACCAGTTGCTGATGTTCTGGAGACAGGCATGTACTTTTTTATTCTGATCTTTGTGGGTGTTTGAGGGGGGTCAGTATGAGGGTCTTTACCTTGTCTTTGCAATGGTTATCCGGTCACTTTAGATACCTTTTTGGCACTTTTACCTATTTTTACATCGTCTAACTCACACCATCCAGGATGTCTAGTAAAACAGTCAATTATCCCTGCAGGACGACCAAGTTTAGGTCAGCCCCCATTCTGCACTAACCACTCCTCCAGATATGCCCCTTTCAGCTCTGGGCACCCAGCAGCAGAAAAAGCCCCACGAAACATCCAGAAAGCCAGTTTGATTATCGGCACTTGATGACCTGTCTTTTAGGCCATCCAAGTGCTAACTTGGGTGAGTTTTTACACGAGTTTAAATTTCGATTATAAGCCCCTTTGTGTTTAAACCTCCAAGAGAGCTTCCAAAGAAAAGGCACTATGACTTGTTCTCCAGAAAGAGTTTCTCTAAGCTAAGGGACTTTGTCCAAGATCACACAGAGAGCACGAAATATGTTCCAGGCTCTGCGATTCTCTTATCTCAGTTTAAATGTTGAAGCCACCTATTCTCCCTTCCTGTCTTTTTGACCAATATCCAATGTATCTTGCTTGTACTATCCACTAGAGAATGACACAGTGACAAAATTCATCACCGTTCCCGTCCCCGCGGATAACCGCGGGAAATAATCCCATATCATTTTTTAGTGTCTATTTCAACCTCGGTCCTTCTACACCAGCATTCTTCAAAGCAAAGCTTGTGGGTCAGTGGTTGTGGCCATTCAAACTCTGATTCTTCCCTCTCTCCTTAAAGAATGACATGAAGATGGTTTCCCGCGGTTATCCGCGGGGACGGGAACGGTGATGAATTTTGTCACCGCGTCATTCTCTACTATCCACCTCCTCACCAAGCTTCAAAGGAAATATGTTGCCACGTTTTAGTTTTTGTAAAACCATAGAAAAAGGTAAGTGCAATAAGAACGTGGCTGCCTGTGGTATAGAACAATGAACCCATTGCTACCTTTAACTAGCTCTTCTGTTTGCCAATAAGGGAGCAAAAAGGTTTTAAAAAAATTTTTTGGTCTCGACTCATGCGCCTTCCTCTAAAATGGAAGCCGGTCACAGAGGTGGATAATGCAAGTAGCTACATCTTCTAGATCCTCTCCCAGTAACATAGTAAATGACGGCAGCTAAAGACCCAACTGGTCCATCCAGTCTGCCCAAACATACGCTCTTTAATTTAATGATTTAAATTTAGATGGTCCTTTTTCTTAGATATTTCTGGGCCAGAAACTCAGAGCTCTGCCCAGTTGTCTACTTAGGTTCCATCTACTGGAGTCTTTGTCAAAGCTCACTCCAGCCCATCCTCAACCAAATGGCTATATATGGACACAGATCGTGCAAGTCTGCCCAGTTCTGGCCTTTGTTCTTCAACATATACCCATTTCTGATTCAAGATCCTCTGTGTTCATCCCATGCTTGTTTGAACTCTGTCACCGTTTTCCTCTCCACCACCTCCCTCAGGAGCGCATTCCACGCATCAACTACCCTCTCTTTTAAGTCTGCCACCCCTCAACCTCAAATTATGCCCTCTGGTTTTACCATTTTCCTTTCTAGAAAATATTTTGTTCTAAGTTAATACCTTTCAAGTATTTGAACGTCTGAATCTTACCTCCCCCATCCCTCCTTTCCTCTAGAATATTGATATTACTAGCCAACGAAACGGTCGTCTCCTTTGTCACACAGTTCACTACAGCATTGCAGAAAAATCATGAAAAATGAGGGAGAAAAACTAATCTGATTGCAAAATAGACCTCTTTCCACAACCGATTTCTAACTAGATTAAGCAAATTCACCGGTAAGCAGAATTCCTAAAGGATTTATAAGCATTTCCAAGTTTTTAAGCTATCCGTTACTACAACACATACTCTAGGTCAGTGTTCCCAACCCTGTCCTGGAGGACCACCAGCCAGTCGGGTTTTCCGGATAGCCCTAATGAATATGCATGAGAGAGATTTGTATATAATGGAGGTGACAGGCATGCAGATTTGCTGCATGCATATTCATTAGGGCTATCCTGAAAATCTGACTGGCCTAGTAGTCCTCCAGGACAGGGATGGGAACCACTGTTCCAGGTGATTAGATATACATTAAAAAAAATAAAAAGACTTGCAATTTTAGTTGAAGAATTTATTTTCTCCTGGGGAGATAACCACACAGCCACTTAGGCCTGATGTCGATATGAGATAGAACAGAACTCACGTGATATGGTTTTTCCCCGGTGTGGATCCGCAGGTGGCTCTTCAGTGTCTGGAGGTGTCGAAAGCGGGTGCCACAGATCTCGCATGGGTAAGGCTTCTCCCCCGTGTGAATCAGTACATGTGCCCGGAGGTGTGCCACCTGTAGAAAAGTAAAAAGGTTGAAGAGATGTCTTCCATACACCAGAACATCGGGAGGGCAATGGGTTCATTTTAGGTGTTCAGATAGAGTGCAGTTTTACTCCTACGTCACGCATTCTTCACACATGGGTGACACAATGGCCTCCCCAAACATTGGTGGTCAGAGTCAGTTATGGCTCAACTCCCCCCAGTCACTGTAATTTTAAATCTTCAGCGTCGCTACAGAATGAAGACTTTCGGGGTAGACCTGCTCGTCGACACTAGATGGTGGCTGCCAGAAGATTTAAAATTAAAGCGACCCGGAAGGCAGGTGGGAGAGTTGGGAGCTGGAGAAAGAGGTCATGCCATAGGATCCTGCTGGATTAAGGCGGAGCCTTTGTCCCCCCCCCCCCAATGAAAAAACATTCCGCTATGTTATGTAGGAAAAAGTCTATAAGCGTGTGGATTATGCGAGAACTGGATTACAGATGAAAACAAGTCCCAAGATAAACCACGTGCTAGTACTATCCCAGATAGATTACTGTAATGGTATCTATCTAGGTTTACCTCAAGTATGCATTAAAGCTTTACAAATGATACAAAACTCAGCAGCCCAGCTACTGGCTGGCGCATCTCGATACGAATACATTACATCTATTTTAAAAAGGATTGCACTGTTTTGTATCTAATTCATAGTTTTGAAACGTGTCCAACAAAGGTGTTTATCGACATCTTGCCGAATTATTTGGCAAAATGCCTAACACCATATACTCCGTCAAGGACGCTGATGTCACAGAATCGTTGGTTGTTAGCACAACACAGGGGAACATTTTACGATATGTACCGGACAAAAAAAATTAATGTTTCTCTATAGTTGGACCATTTAGGTGGAATGCGTTGTCTGGTACTTTACGGTTTTGTAGACATCTATTGCAATTTAGAAAGTTGCTCAAGACCTGTTTGTTTGCTAATTTTCTGCTCCTTGAGTTTTTTTTACTTTCTGAATATCATCTTTTGTGCTGCTTGATTGAAGTAATGTAGACGAGCGGTTGAGACGGTATAATCTTATGATTTTTGCTGCTGTAGGGGTCTTTATATTGTGCAAGTCTTGAAATAGGTATTGTGAGCCGCTTTGGATAAAGGCGGATTAAAAATGTTTTAAATAAAGTCATGACCTTGATGGAGATCCAAGATGGCCAACGGTCCCGGACGCTGAACAGCACGCCGGAGGAGACTTTCTGAAAAAAAAGTTTCTCCCGAATAGCTTTACCTACTTAGAATGCCGAAGAGGAGAGGTCGCAGCGCCGCTGGAGCCTCGCGGCGTTCGGCGGTCCCCTCGTTCGGCAATATAGAAGAACTCCTGCGTCGGATGCAGGATATCCCGGCAGCGTCGGCACCCCCGCTGGAGACGCCTCAGAGGGGCGGAAATGAGGTGATCTCCCTGGGGCTAGACACAACGCTGAGCCCCGACGCTAGGGCACCTCCCCCACCTCCTCAGGTTACCAGCTCCCCACGAGAGGAGGAGCTGCCGGGAGAAGGCAGGCATCTACCCTCGGAGGCCAGGGAGAACAGAGAGGGGAGCGTGGAGATGGACTCCCTGAGTTTTCAGGTGAGTCCAAGAAATACCGAGAACTTTGAAACATCAGGGTCTACTTCAGGCCAGCAGAAGGATTACCAGGAACAGCTGAAAACGGGTGAGACTATTCAAACTTTTAATTCTTCATATGTTATTGAAAAACCCAGAGAAGTAACACTGGACTCAATTTGGGATTTAGTGGCTTACCTGGCCAAGTCTGTCAAGCCCCAGCTTTTGCAGCTGGAAAATAAAATTACTTTTCAAGAAACTGAGATAAAAAACATAAAAGTTGAAATTGGTGAATCTAAGAATTCTATTGAGAATATACAACAGGAGTTAAAAGTATCAAAACAGCTTAATGAAGCAATAATAAAAGATAATACAAATATGCGTAGAAAACTGGAATCTTTGGAGAATTTTTCTCGTAATAATAATCTCCGACTGATTAACTTTCCTAGGATAGCCTCGGTGACACCTAGGGATATGTTGAAACGTTATATGTTGGAGATTTTGGGTATTCCAGAGGATACATTACCACCACTTACTCAAGTATATTACCTACCAATGAAAGCTATTAAATCACCATCTAAACAACAGGAGAATAATCAACCACTTAATGTTTCAGCAATCTTGGAACTTTCGGACAGAGAGCTTGTATCTCCGGCAACATTGCTTCTTACTGTGGCTCTTGCTCCAGATAAAAATTGGTTGCTTAGATTGTTCTTTAGAAATAAAATGAAAGAATTTCTTGGACAAAAAATATTAATGTTTCCAGACTTGGCACGGGAAACCCAGAGGAGAAGGCGAGAGTTTCTTTTGATGAAGCCAGGTATTACATCTCTTGGTGGGACTTTTTTCCTTCGACACCTTTGTAAATGTGTAATACAAAACCATATGAAGAAATATGTATTCTTTGAACCATTCCAGTTGACAGCCTTTTTGGAAGGAATTCGGCTGGATGAAGGAAAATCAAAATCAAAGTGAAGTGCATTTGAATAATGATATCCTTTCTCAGCCAAGGGATCTTGTTTTCCTAATAATTGAATTGATAGTTGTTAGCAGTTGTTAGCATTTGTTAATATGTCCGCCTTATCCTTCTTGGATCTATTGTTGAGGACTTGAGCTGAATTTAAGCTAAACATTTATTTTATTTGATTATTATGTATTTTACCTTTGAGTATTATTTTCTTGCTTTTCTTCAACTTTCTGTACAAGTGGATACTTGATTTATAACATGTAAAAATTTGATAAATAAATTAAAAAAAAAAAGTCATGACCTTTTACGTTCTTGTCTCCCTGAGCCTCAGCTCCATCCCTGCTCTGCCTCGGATACACCGAGACATGGCTTCACTGCCTGTTCATCCACCTATGATGGACCAATAAGTTTTCAGATTGCACAGGTGCCAGGCCTTGTGCCCCTGGAGGTGGCTCCATTTGATTTTCTGAAGCATTGAATAATATTTTGATGAAAACTGCTCTTTAAAACCCGACATTTACCTCTGTCACATTTATTTATGCTTAAACCATGAAACCAGAAAAGATCCTCACCTGGACAAAGCGGGCACCACAGGTCTCACATTTGTACGGCTTTTCTCCTGAGTGGATCCTCGTGTGAGTTTTCAGGTTGGCAGGCCTGTTGAATTGAGCTCCACAGATATTACACCGATACGGTTTTTCTCCTGTAGTCCATGGAAAAGAGAGAGAAAAAAAAGAATCAGGTGAATTCCTTTTTCAGAAACTCAGCCCTGTTATGCTGTTCAAAATTTCTGTGGTGCCAGTCAGCCCAAGAAATGGATTATTGAATCACTCTGGTTTTAATTTTCAAGAGCAGAGGGATACATGGGATAAAGTGTGTTGTTGGCCTATGTAATGATAGAGGATCCCCCCACCCTCCTCAAAAAAGCCAGATACAGCTGCCAGCTTTGTGGGCGACAGTGGGTGCTGAGCACCCCCAATACTGATCAAGCTCCTTCATTGTGTGCAGGAAAATCATTTGTACTAGGTTTGGCACTTCTAATCATTTTGAAATTTTGGCCTCCACAAACTAGATGAAGACAAACGCCTGGTGTTTCGATTTGGGTTTTAGAGGAAGAGAGAGATAAGGTGACAGCGGTCAGAGGGAGAGCTGGAGTTAGAATTTCTTTCCAGAACTGGGATGTTCAGATCCTCTTCTCCGATGGCTACAGAAAGGATGAAATCCAGCACTTAACCGCACAGGATGTGTCTGGCCTTGAACTGATGGTACAAGGTGATAGAAGTGACATTAGCTCTATCCTATGTCAATGTGCATTGAAGTCCAGATCCAGGAGTGAAGTAACTGAATGTAGTAATTTAGTCAAGATCACAAAGATATATAGGGTCTATGGAAAGGCCTACATTTTGTCACCTGAGGAGCTATAGGTTCTATACGAGAAGTAGGCCATGTGCCAAGAAACCTACCTGTATGGACTGTTTTGTGGCTGGCTAGGTTCCCCTTGTAGCGGAAGGAAGCCTGGCAGCGATCACACTTGTAGGGCTTATCACTATGCATCTGGAGGGTATGTCTCTTTAGTGAGCCTTCCTCAGAGAATCTGCAGTCACACTCGTTGCAGAAAAAAGTCCCATTCTCTGTTGGAAAACACAAAGGAGTGAGCATGGAAACTGGCAAAACTAAGACCCAGATTACAGCACTGTGGCCTTGGTGATCTGGATTCAGAACTTCAGAAGGAAGGGAAAACAACTGCCACTACAGTGGCACCCCCTAATGGTCCAGCAGCAGCACTGAAAGGGCACTAAGCCAGACAAACCCTCTGGGGACAGGTGGGAATTGCAGAGAACACCGAGGGTTAAAAGAGACCCTTGTGCTAGCCACAGAGAACTGATGCAAAGATACAGGTTACTGTAAATGTGTTAAGAATATGCAAGACTTGATGGTCACTTCATGAAGATGATCTAGAGTGATCCATGTAAATAGACATATGCTAGCTTGTGGGTCCTCCCCCTTGCAGGGTTGTGAGATGTTCTTCATATAAGAGCGAAAAAGATATCTATAATATATAGGAACTGAAATTTCATTACTAGCCCTAATTTCCATAACGCCTACTTGACCTACACAAAACAGTAAGAGGAGACAGTCCCAGTTGGACACAACTTGCGATCTATTCAAGACAAATAGGACCAATTGGGAATTAGAGAGGAAACTCTATTTGAAAACACTCACAAAGCTTAAGAAATGCACTGCTTTCCCATAATCCTTCTGGCAAGCTAATAGTCATAAGATAGAAGGGGGGAAGGCGGGGAATAAGAAAGAGATGCAAAGAGAAAAGGAGGAGGAATGGAATCGGCCACTGGATTATTGAGACTGATTGTCTGCTGACCCCACTTTGACCAAGACTCAACAGAGCCAACTAAAAAAAGTTGACAGTTAAGGGCCTCCAGTTACGTGTGCTTTCAGTTTGTCACTGAAGGTCGACATGGAGCTGAACAGGAGAGATTTAACACTGGGAGAAGAGTAGTGATAAGATGAAAGACTGTCTACACACAGACAGTGCAGATATGCTTCAAATTATTGGGTGGCCAGATGTCTGTGTGCCTGGTGGCATCATGGTCTTTAAGTAGAAGATTACTATATCCCAGCATCTCTTCCCTCTTATTGTACGATTCTTTAGAGCAGTGGTTCTTAGACCTGTCCTTGGAGACCTCTAGCCAAATTAGGTTTTCAAGATATTCGTAATGAACATACACGAGGCAGATTTGCATATAATAAAGGCGACTGCCATGCAAAACTATAATTCTATACGTACACAGATGGAATATATAGGTAAGATATTTGTATATTTAACTCATGTATTGTTAACATCATTACCAAATCTCATGAAAACCGCTCCGAATTGGCTTCCCCAGTATAGACGCTTCCAATAACCAAATTATCCACCAGAAAACAGAAGTCCACTTTGAAATAAGTCAACTCCTCATTCAAAATATTTTGAATTTTTTTTGTAAACTATGATGTGCTCAGACCCATAACCAAAATGCCACAGGATAGGCAAGGGTTACCAAGGGACCGTCATAGCTTCATCAGTGTCCCAACCGCTTTTGCCTTGTCGCACTTATACAATACTTTTTATGGTGATATTGTAGAAATGTGACAAGGCAAAGGCGGTTGGGACATTGATGTGGCCATGATGGTGCCTTGGTAACCCTTCCCTATCCTGTAGCATTCTGGTTATGAGTCCAAGCACATCATAGTTTACAAAAAAAAATTCAAAATATTTTGAATGAGGAATTGACCTACTTCAAAATGGATTTGTGTTTTTTGGTGGAAAGTTTTTACACACAAGCAATGATTTTCAAGCGTACTCCTAGTGTGAATGGTAATGCATCTTCATTAGGGATATCGCGAAAATCCAGCCAGCTGGCGGTTCCCAAGGACAGGTTTAAGAACTGCTGCTCTAGAGCATCCTAGCCATAGAAGCACCTCAAATGGATAAAGGTCAGACAGGAAGACCTAGTTTTGATATAGTATTTGAACGTGAGAAGCAGCAAAAGTGAAATTTTCTTACCACAGCTGGAGTCCGAATATTCAGACTGTGTTTCGACCATCTCCTCTCCAAAAGTAGAGCCGGGTGTGTGAGGACATATTTCAAAGTGAGGCGGAGACTGGGATCCACAGGAACTGTATTTGGGTGTATGCAGATAGAGAGGAGAATGCCCCTCACTGCTTCGAGATGACTCATCCAGTGACCTGGAAACAAATACAGGTCACATTAGGATGTTACAAAACCAAAAATTACGTTCCATTCCCATTACCCAAGGAATATGACAATGAAAGGTGATGGCGTTGGCCAACTACCACACATGAAAACTTACATGACACTCATATATGGCAGTGTGCAACTCCAAGTTTATTTAAAATTTGATACACCGCTTAAAAATTGTCTAAGCAGTGTACAAAGAAAAATATTTCTATATAAAATTTTAAGGTGTATCAATAGTGAAGACGAGGACAGAGACAAAACGTAGAGATATGTGGAGGTTGGGGGTGAAATACAATTTATGATAGGAAAGTATAACAAAAATGGTAAGTAAAATAGGAGGGCTGTGATCTTCCTTTGTGCTGTCCTACATTCTAACTGGCCATTTCCTTAATCTCGTTTCCCCATTTCTTCAGCAAACATGGCCACTCATGCTTCTGCAAAAAAAGAGCAGGGCTAGTTGGTCTCCCTCAGAAAAGCAGAGTGTGAGGTAAGTCTGACATCTATGCTACCAGAATAGGACAGAAAACAGCCTTCAACAACCTTATCATTCATGTACTGCTCTCAAAGTATGGCACAAATCTCCTCCTCTCGCGGTATTTTGAACATAAGACTAGCCTTACTGGGTCAGATCAAAGGTCCATCAAGCTCGTTCTCACAGTGGCCAATCCAGGTCCCTAATACCTGATCAAAACCCAAGGAGTAGCCACATTCCATTATCTCAGAGTAAGCAAGATTCCGGAACCCCAAAGAGTGTAACATTCCATGTGGAATCCCCAAAGAGTAACAAGATTCCGGAACCCCATAGAGTAGCCACATTCCATTATCTCAGAGTAAACAAGATTCCGGAACCCCAAAGAGTGCAACATTCCATGCTACTGATCCAGGGCAAGCAGTGGCTTCCCCAGTTTCTCTCAATAATACATATTTGGTCAAATGTATTTCCACCCTACACAAACAAAACTGTGCAGTCCAGAATAGAAGCCACATGATACGTTAGGATAGCAGTTCCGTTATTTTTGTTCAAATAGTAAAAGCCCCATCTAGTGTCCCACTATGACTATAGCAATGGACAGTGCCTCACATCCATCATTCATAAAGGCTTTCCATTATTAGGTCCTCTCCAACTCTAGCGCTCGGCTTGTTCCAGGAAAGCTCCACCTCGGATCACTCCCTTTATTCATCATGAACCAACGCTTTTCCTCATATGCTCTTCCTGATTAGATCTGATTGCAGAAATAGACAGCCTGTTCTTTATTACATTGTAATCTCATGTCCTAGAATTTCAAGACTTCCTTTCCCTCTTCAATATCATTAGCTTGTTATCAACAATCTTATCTAAAACTTCTTGGCAGCCATTTTGTATGTCAAAAATAAAATGACTCTAGAATTCCACTTACCCAGCACTCTAATTCTACTCCCACTCCTTGCGATACTACCATTCCTTTCTCTTCACCCTTCCACTTTCAGCTGATAAAAGCTCCAAGATCTAAATTTTAGCTTGTAAACCCACTATACCTCCAAAATGATCCATCACCCACCTCCTTTTCCTTTCCAACGTAACCCTCTTAATTCCTTGTGATCTCCATTTGCAGTTCCTCACCACCTTCTGGCCTTCCACTATTCCCTCGAGTCTTACCAAAATGCTCTCCTATAGCCCATCCAGAGTGCAATAGCTGCTTCCTTCCTACTTCCATTCTCTTGTAACATCCTTGAACAAGTTCTTTACCACCAACTAATTACTCTTTCACGACTGCTCTAGACTCTGGCAGTTCCATTTTCAGTCCCTCAAAGAGTACCAGAACTGTCCCAGTACAGCTGGTGAACCATCTCCTAATATACTGACTGGAGGGAGGCTCTTCCTCCATCGATCACCAAATCTTTCTCTAGGGGGTTTCAGGACCATCAATCTCTGCTCGTCTATGTAGCATTCCTAAAATGTGCTCCTTTAATGCTTTCCATCTTGCTTCCATTACCATCATGCTCATTTTAATGACTTGCACTTCCTCCCTTCAGATCTTCCAAAACACTGCAGCCTGCTTGGATTAGAACTTGATTTTACAGGGAACACAAAGATTGGAACCGAGATGTCCAGGTAAGACTGTTCTGTGGTAGTTTAGACAAGGCACATGGGTCTTTGGGTGTGTGCAGTGCCGAGCAACCGTTTACAAAAAACACGCATTTTAAAAAAGGAATGGCGGAGACCCAGCAGCTTCCAGGTGGAGATAGAAACCTAGAAACATGATGGCAGATAAAGGCCAAATGGCCCATCCAGTCTGCCCATCCGCAATAACCATTATCTCTTCCTCTCTCCAAGAGATCCCACGTGCCTATCCCAGAAACCTAGAAACATGATGCCAGATAAAGGCCAAATGGCCCATCCAGTCTGCCCATCCGCAATAACCATTATCTCTTCCTCTCTCCAAGAGATTCCACGTGACTATCCCAGGCTTTCTTGAATTCAGACAGTCTTCGTCTCCATCACCTCTTCCGGGAGACACTTCCATGCATTTATCACTCTTTCTGTAAAAATGTATTTCCACTTAACACATGGAAGTGGTGATTTTGTAATTTCCACATGCAAATAGTAACCCTTCCACATTTAGCTGTCCCATTTTATACACCTGCATGCGTCAGTGTCACCAGTGAAGGGATGAAGGAGAACCACCCCCTTAATCCCTCAAGTGGAGCCATGGCTGAAACGAGCACTTTAAAAAGTCTATGCATGCCTTTGAGCTGGCGTACAGTCTAAAAGCAATAATTCCCCCATACATATATGTATTTCTTTTGTGAAATGTAGGCTACAAATGTCCTGCCTGAAACATGCACAAGCCACACCCCCTTGATGCCTCTGGGTGATGGGGACCTTCACATGTAAGTAGCATCTGTCTAGAGCCGATATTTACATGTCAAATGTCACTCTGAGAAAACGGCATGGTCATTTTGGAAAAATAGCCACATGTAAACACACCCTCTGGTTTGGCTGCACTCAGATTTTACTAGTTTGCTCAGCCTCTGATCAACGAAGGCTCCCCATGGCAATTCATGCAGTGCCTCACGCCTCCCAGGCATCTTGTTCCGATGCATTCTCATGCCCTTCTCTTTACTTACTCCATGAAATGTAGGACACACAATTGTATCGACAAATCACGCCTCAAAAATGTTTCAAGCCGGCTTTCGTTAAACCAATTGTGATTGCATTATTATGTGTACTGTTCTTATAATTTTATAAAGCTATGCAAAAAAAAAAATACCATGTAAGTAGGGTTACCAGATGTCTTTTTGGGAGGACTGTCTGGGTGACCGGATGGATTACAAAAAACACAAGACAGCTGTTAGTAAGGTTTTCGAAGAGCACTTGCATGTGACACCATTATATTACATCCATGCGTGCTTGGAGACCGTCCAGATGCGGCCTTGAGCTCGAGGTTTGTGTGGGGGTGGGGCAGAACTGGGGGCAGGGCCACATGTCCGGTTTTTAGCTCCACAAATCTGGGAACCCTACATATAAACGCTGGACCAGAGCACTAGGAAACATTTCGGACATTTCTCAGTACCTGTTAACAATGTTGTTAAGTTTGCTGGCCTGCGGTACTGTTGAATCGTCACTGTTGACCGCCATTTTCATTGGACTCTGCACATCTAGATTTTCAGGTTCAATAGGCTGTTGGCACGATGCTGTGGAGATGTAGGACTGAGGAGAGAGATGTCCCATTTCACTCTGGTTGCTACTGTCCTCCTTCGCACTCTGGTTCAGAGAGTTGAGTACAATGAACTTATACTTTTTCCAGTTGCAGGCTTTGAGATCGGTGGGGCTTTTGGCGGTCGGAGAACCAGACCCTTGACCAATGCGGGCGTTTTTGCTGCTGCAGGACTCGGTCGGAGAGTTTGGTTGGCAGTCTGACTTCTGGGGACTTTGGGGACTGACCAGCCCCTTCTGGTTCACTGGCACATTGCTTGGTTTAAAGTGTTGACTTATTTCATCTTCTGAAGAGGTTCTTTCTTCCTCTTTCCCTACTTTATTACAGGTATAGAAAGGGTTGCTTTTGCCAGATGGGGTAGCAGACTTAGAAGCTGAAACTACATTGTAGTGTAAGTCATTGGCCATCTTTTCTTGAGCAACTTCTTTTGGAGAATAGATGGTGGGGTGGCACATGCTGGATGAAACATCCTCAACAGCCCTTCTGTAATCTGTAAGGACCGTCCTAGTGTTGTCACAAGGCAGTATGCTTTCTTTTTGGTACCGATTGGCCCTGGCTACTTCAGACATGGGCATCCTCGCGTCTCGTGTGTCTTCATCTGGGAAGAGAAAACCATGCACTGGAATATGGCTATATATGGGATAGGCAGCGGTGGATCCAGTCATGCCATTGTACAAGGTGGGGCCAAAAGCTCTGCCATCACAGATAGTCGTATTCCGAAGGGGTACACCATTCTCAGACATTTCACGATTCCTATAAGCCATGACATCTGAAGGCAAGATCACTCTTCCAGGTAAGAATTCTTCTCTGGGGGGTTTTACAGTAGACACCATCTCTTCGCTAGAAAAAAAATCAAAGATACAAAAGAACTGTCACACAGATAATCGGCACAACAGGATCTCATTCTAGATAGGTTGATTTATAGACAACCAACTTTAATAATGTTTGTAATCAACCCTTGATTGACCATATTGGGTAACAATGACTTGGCAAAGTCAGTGAGAGAACCAGTACAAGGACACACAGGGTATTTTCATAAGAATGTCCAACTCGCAGCCATTTTCAAAACAGAAAAAACAGGACTTTCCTGTTCAAAAATACTCAGGAAGGACATTCTTGCACCCAAAATATCCAAAATGAAATGTCCAAGTTATGAACACCAAAAAACTGGGCACATAGACATCTTTCTGGCTTCATTTGTACGAAAATGGCCACAAGGAGGAGCAGGCCTAATGGTCAATGCAGTGGACTTAAGGTAGGATTTGTGCCTGGGTCCCTTTAAAGGTTATCACGAGTCCTCCAGGAACAGATAAACACCTACTACACCTAAAGGCCATCACACTTGTAGGTGTATTCTAGAAGGGCTCATATATTTGTACAGAAATAAAGAGCGTTAAAGTGGGAGTTGCACCTGGCTCCCGTTGTTCAAAGTCCACTAGGCTACTTCTTCACGTTTGCTTGATGCTTTATTTGGAATGGCCATAATACAAGAGTATGGCGTCTACTGCTACTTTCACTTTAGTGGGATGGGAAAGGATCAACTGCACAGTCAGGAGACCTGGATGTGATTGAAACGGGCCTAGATGTTGTGTTAGATGTTTCTTCCCATTCCATTATCACTGAAAGATGTTCTATTCCCGCCCAAAACACACACCTCCAGCATGCCCCTCCCCCCTACTTGGATGACCTGCAATGTAAAACATCCAAATTCTGTCTTTCAAACCACATAATTTAGATGTTTTAAAGCATCTGAATTTTTTTTTTTTTTTTTTTTTGGGGGGGGGGGCTATTTTGAGACATTCATCTGCTTGGAAAATAAGCACCTCATACTTCAAACCAGTCTGGTGCTCTTTCCACCACTTTGCACTTGTACACGTTCAGTGCAAGACAAGTTGCTTGCAGGGTTGCTGCTCTTGTGAAAGCAAACACCACCCGGCCTCTAGCCTTAACTCAAGGGAGGAGGGAGCAGTTCAAGTTCCAGCCTCATCTCAGTACAAGAACTCAATTTACACTCCCCAATATGAGCATCACTGCCGGTTATGATCACTATGAAGTTATCAACTTTTCAGAAGGCCACTGAGCTACTTTTGGATGCCAACAGTGGCATAGTAAGGGGGGGGGGGGCGTATTGCCCCGGGCACAGTATCGTTGGAGTACTGGAACCTCTTCGTCCCACCATGCCACACTCGCACCATCCCTCCCCCCACCTCATACCTCTGTAGATCTTTGCTAGAACGAGCAACTCCTCCTGTCTGTTGCTCGTACCAGCCTGGCTCCTCTCTGAATCACTTCCAGGTCAAGGAGCCAGGGAGTGACATTTGAGGGAAAGCCAAAGCTGGCGCAAGGAGCTTTCTGGAGAAAAGCCACTGGTGAAGATTTTGAGGTCCTCCTACCCTTACTATGCCACTAGATGCCAACACTAGCAGTAACTGCTTTAAGAAACCCAGTTTCCCCTCATGTCACACTCTGTCTATAGCATCGTGCACTTCCATCCATCATTCTTCACAGATGCACCTTCCAGGAATATCCAGGCCAGAGAAAAGCACTGAAGCGTATATTCGCCAGTGCTGAACCAGCCTCTACTAGGAGTTCCCAGAAAAGCTTTCCAGGTGCAGTGCTGCCTCTCACCTGGCTTTGATGAACCTTCGGCAGGTGTCTACAACGTGCTCCATCTGCAGGTAAAGCGCTGCATTCATGACTGCCATGATGCTGGTTTCCCGAAGGCTCAGGCGCGACGTGTACATGAAGTCCAGCAAGATCCGGAACCCTTCTGGGTTGATTTCTGGATCTAAATTGACGATATTCAAGTTGCATTTCATCTGGTCAGTGAAGATGGTGTAGAAAAGACCACTAAAGACAAGAAGAGATAAGTGTTGACCACATGCCTTCAGCTACCCGAGAAGTCTCATAAACCCATCAATGAACACTTTTATCATCACTTTGGATGTCATTTACTGAATCTGACCCCAAGTCAGATGCTAACTGACATTTCTATTAAGGTTGCTTAGCAGTAAGTAATCTTTATAGGATACTAGCGTACTGCAGATCTCGCACCTAACTGGGCTCGAAGACTTGCACCTGCTAAACCTGATGTATTCTACGACACTGCACCTACGTTTTGGTAATGCTGCCGACCTACCTCTCCTGGCCACGCCCCCTTATGAGTTGCGCACAAAAAAATTTGGGTGCGCAGTGTTGGTATATAGGCAGATCCACATTCAATGATTAACAGCTCATTAACTAAATTAGGTTGTGCATGGATCTGAAACCAGTGTGCAAATTTGGGTGTCCTTTATAGAATTCAGGGTTTAAGGGGTAACTAACAATGCATCTCTATTTAGGTTCCTAGAGGATGGAGATATGTGCCTAATTTATAATATTTAAAAACTTTGCATGTTTAATTGTGAGCCCTGACTATACTCCCGGCTTTGTGTATGCCTACCTGCAAGATGTGTATAGAGCTTAAGTGGATGCTTAGAATAATGGCATATGTGCATAAATGCCATTCATTTGCATGTGTAATTGGTGCATAATTATTAGTTCCCACATTGGGGGGAGTGTGGCACCATGGTTAAAGCTATAGCCTCGGTTGTAGGTTCAAACCCATGTTACTCCTTGTGTCCTTGGGCAAGTCACTTAATCCCCCTATTGCCCCAGGTACATTAGATAGATTGTGAACCACCAGGACAGACAGGGAAAAAATGATTTGAGTACCTGAATAAATTTGTGTAAACTGGGAGAACAGTATAGAAAATTGAATAAATAAACAGTGTGAAGAGTTTCAGTCTCCGATAACCAGAGCTGCTATTGTGACATCATAATGCCTCATTCCACCAATAAGAGCCATCCTCATAAGTGATGTCACAATGGCATGATTGACCTATTCTTAGCGCACTTTTACTACATTTTGATTTCTAGAGTGGTGCAGTGGTTAAAGCACCCTGAGGTTGTGAGTTCAAATCCCTGCTGCTCCTTGTTACCATGAACAAGTCACTTAATCCCCCCATTGACCCAGTTACATTAAATAGTGAACCCACCAGGACAGACAGGGAAAAAATGATTTGAGTACCTGAATAAATTTGTGTAAACTGGGAGAACAGTATAGAAAATTGAATAAATAAATAGTTTCCCCCAGACTGCTGGTATGAAATTCTATAGTGGAAAGAAAGGCCAGTCCTAGTAGAGAAGCAAACGGTGTCTAGAATAACCTGATAGTCTGCGCACTAGACCCCAGAGAAGGGGACCCCATGTGTGCCCATCAAAGCCCTTCTATACCGACATAAGGCATAAGGGCTTTTGGTGGGTCTAGTAGGTTTTGGAAGGCTCCCCATACAATGTAAGGGGGGTTATGGAGAGATATACAACTAGGACCCCTAGGGTACCCCACTGCTCTGCTGGGAAGTCTACTAAAAATGCTGGCCCCTCCTGCATCCCAATGGCTTAATGTGTGCGTCTTGCATTTGGATTTGGGGGTTTTAAATGGTCAAAAAAGACAGAAGCACTTAAGGGCGAACATTAAAAAAAAAAAACAAGACAACATTTTGCAGTTTCAAAAATGGCCATTTTCCTTTACCTGATTTTTGGAGGCACTTCTCAAAACATCTAAATTCAGACTTAAACACCATATCAAAAATGATCCCTCCATAACAGTAACAATTATACATTCACAAATGCCTTCCCTTCAGACCTCTGCTCTAAATAGGCTCATTCAATTCATAATACCTCTTAGGTTGTAATTACCAGAAAACTCTTGCAAAAATAAAGGTGTCACCTACCTGCAGGCCATGAGGACTGTTTTATGGGCACGAAAGTGTTCTCTGTTTACCACGATGATAACATCTGTGAGGATGTCCCGGCTTCGAAGACGGTTCAGGTTCAGGAGAACATCACTGGCGTGGCGTGTGAACTGGATACAGCTGTCTGCGGAGGAAGCCATCCTGCTTGGACCTGAGAGAGACATTACAGACCTCAACATAGCTGTCCGGCAAAGCGTAAAAAAACACTTATCCCGATGAGGGTACGTCTGCAAAATGACCACACTGACTTTGCAGGGACTTGGAGAAAAGGGGACAGACATCAGTGGAGTTTCAAGTTCTACTTTTTCTGGCAATTTAGTGAAGTGTGTGTCAGTGTGAAAGAGGGAAGTGAGGAGGATTGCAGAAGGACAGCCAGACCATCCTCAGGTACTGCACTGAATGGACCCGTGGCTCAGACTGGGTCCAACGCATCTCCCATACGGGGTAACCTTAGAGAAATAATTGATTGATCTTTCTGTCTCAAAGCAAAAGTGTAGAAATATTTGACCTACTTACCCAGAAGTCAGAATCCCAAAATGTCTTCAAAACCTTAAAGACAAAAAAAGAATAAGGCAACAATTAATCTTTATAGGTTGTAAGATTAACAAATTTGTTCATTTTCAAGTAACTGCATACAAAGAAAACCCAAAAAGCTGCCAGGCAAGAAGCAATTCCCAGGCCATTTAAGATGACTCCAAAAAGCTACCGGGGCGTTCTTGCTCTTCCAAAGGACACGCCCTCACCCACTTTCCCAACCGAGGACATCTGCAGAAACTCCACCTTAAAACCTTTAAAAAACACCTCCTGGGTACCGGTCACCATCTGTTCTCTCATCCTAAATAAAATTTGCTCCATGTCATAATCCATTGTGACGTCACTGAGCTGCAAGGATTAGACAAGGTGCTGAGACTTCCTTCCAAGTTACAAAACATAACCAATACACACATGATCTCCAAGTTATATGAAACCAACTGGTGTTGGCCATTCACAATATGCCCCAAGGAACAAACTAGGTTCGATATTACTTCATATTCTATTTCTAACTTGTAGCTCAAAACTCAAAGACTGAATCACTATTTTCTAAACAGCTCCGCTGCTTTTAGCCAAAACAGTTCTCCAAGGCACCTACTCTGTGCAATCCTGCCAGCCTTAAACACTCTCCATCAAGCTGCCCACTGTTTCTAAGCTGTTTACGCCACACTGAGCGGCAACTGTATAAACAAATAATGTGTAATATTGAAAGCAGAGATTATTCAAACTTCCAACAAAAGAGAAGCATATCGGCCGCTGCGTTTGTTTTGGCCAGTCCGCAGAATCACCCTTTCCGAGTAAGCTCAGGTTTCAAATGTGAGAAAGCCACTGAGTCATATTGCAAAAGAAAAGCAGGTGTGAACTAAAACTTAATCTGGCATGACAGTCATTTAATAAGGCTATTTCTAACTGCTGGATCTGTAGAAAATGTGTTTATTGTCCAATGTACAGTTTATCAAAAAAATCTTGTATAAAAATATGATAGCGGATAATGGCCCATCTAGTCTACCCATCCGCACCATCCACTATCTCCTCCTCTCCCTATTGGCTAAGGCTCTTAACATTTGCATCTCCTCTTCCTATTGGCTAAAGCTCTTTATACCTGCATTGTGAGGTCATAGAAACTTGATGGCAGATAAAGTCTCCTCCTCTCCCTATTGGCTAAGGCTCTTAACATTTGCATCTCCTCTTCCTATAGGCTAAGGCTCTTTACACCTGCAATGTGAGGTCATAGAACTTTCTGATTATAGAAACATGATGGTAGATAAAGGCCAAATGGCCCATCCAGAGCATCCACTATCTCCTCCTCCCCCAGCCATATCCCATGTGTTTGTCCCACACGTTCTTGAATTCAGACAGTCCTTGTCTCCACCACCTCTACCAGGAGACTATTCCCACAATTACCACCCTTTCTGCAAAAAAGCATTTCCTTCGATTACTCCTGAGCCTATCACCTCTTAACTTCATCCTATTCCCTCTCATTCCAGAGCTTCCTTTCAAATGAGACTCAACTCATGCTCATTTACATCACATAGGTATTTAAACTTTTCTATCATATCTCCCCTCTCCCACCTTTCCTCCAAAGTATTCATATTGAAATCTTTAAGGCGGTCCCCATATGCCTTATGATGAAGACCACGCACCATTTTAATAGCCTTCTTCTGGACCAACTCCATCCTGTTTATATCTTTTTGAAGCTGTGGCCTCCAGAATTGTACATAATATTCTAAAGGAGGTCTCACCAGAGTCTTATACATGGGCATCAGTACCTCCTTTTTCCTACAGGCCATACCTCTCCCTATGCACCCTAGCATCCTTCTAGCTTTCACTGTCACCTTTTCAGTTTGGCCACCTTAATAACAATAATAATAATAATAACTTTATTTTTGTATACCGCCATACCCAGAAGAGTTCTAGGCGGTTCACATTGATTAGAACAAATTACAAGAGGTTACATGCCAAATTGATCATAGAGTTGCGAATAGCAAGGAGAAAGTAGTTACAAGTGGTTATATTCCAAATTGATCATAGAATTACGAACTGCAAGGAGGAAGAAGGGGGAAGAGGAGGGAGACGGGGGGGGGGGGAGAGATTTCGGTAGGAGGGAGGAGGAGAATTGAAAGAAGGGGCATTATGGGACTTAAGGTCATCACATTCTAACACACCCAAGTTCCACTCCTATTTCATGCACACAGGTTCTTCACCCCCCTACACTGTACCACTCGCTCGGGTATATTAGATTATATTTAGAAATGGGCTCAAGAGAACAGGAAAGATGTTAAAACAGGAAGTGACCGAAAGGTGAGAAACCAGACCGAGAAGATCCTGAGGTTCACTGCGTCTGCCATGCAAACTCTGGCCTTTCCTCCCTTTCCAAGGATGTTCTTCTGTGCTTATTCCAGTCTTCTCTAACACCCGTCACTGCTTTGCTTCCGCCACCTTTTCTGCCTAGAGCTGAAGTTGAACACATGCGAGACAGGAGGCGGCAGCATCAACGACAATGAAGTTTAAGGTATGCAGTTTAAAGCAGGGGTGTCCAACCTGCGGCCCACGTGCGGCCCTGTGATGTATTTTGTGTGGCCCCGGTCAAGGGCGATGCAGTGTTTTCCTCTGCGGCCCCCGGGTGTTTACTGTCTTGCCGGCTCCCTCCTCTGTCTTGCTGCAGCGGTTGTGCAGCCCCGGAAACATTTTTTTCAGCCAATGTGGCCCAGGGAAGCCAAAAGGTTAGACACCCCTGGTTTGAAGGATTAAAAGAGAGAAGGGACATTGGTGCAGCCACAGATCAGAATAAAATTACAGCATGAAATAAATGTACTTAACATGTCCCCTCAAGCAGGGCTTGTCGTTTAATGGTTTTCCTGGTGAGCATCTGACTCTCAAAATAGAAACTAAGAGTTAGTCCATTGGAATGAAATGAAGATCAACAAAAAAAAAAAATCCAAAACAAAAAAAAAAAAAAAAAACTTAAGCAACTTCTTTTATTGAACCTTCTTTGGTCAGCTCAAAATAAACAGCAAACTAGTTACAGTTTTAAAAGTTAAAAAGGAAGAGAGACCTTCTAACATTAATGTTTTACTCCTCCTGAAACAAATCGCTGCACTTAACATGGCAAAATGAAAGCCAAGCTCAGTTCAAACGTCTGACGGAGGAAAAAAGCTCTCCAAGTCACTGCGGTACCCTGGAGGGAGAGGAAGCAAAAGTCTAACCACTTTCTCTTGAAGAAAGAAGTGATCTTACCTTAACTTGAGGGATCTTTGCCCCTCTCACACCTTGCCCAGGGTTTTGTCTAATCAGATTTTTTAACTTCTCATGAAAATGATTGTTGTGCAGTAGGAGGAAGGGGAACACCACAGCCTCGTTTTTCTAGGAACCATTTCAGCTGAACCTAGATGGGTTTCAGGGAAAGAGCTCTACAGCAAAAGATGCCCAAGAAAAAGATCTGGCGTCATTGTAGACAACGAGCTGAAAACCATCCACCCAATGTGCGGCAGGGGACCAAAAAAAGAAAGCAAACAAGACGCTAGGAATTATTAGCAAAGGGATGACAAAGAAGACTAAGAAGGATTGTTGCAGTTGCCGTGACACCAGCCACAAAAGCTTAAGAATGTTCTAATGCCTCTGTGTTGCTCCATGGGGCAACCTCACCCCGAATAGTCCATGCAATTCTGATCAACTTATCTCAAAAATGATAGCGGAACTAGAAAAAAAATGCAAAGAAGAGCGACCAAAATGATAAAGGGGACGGAAATCCTCTCTTACGAGGAAAAAGTAAAGAGATTAGGGCTCGTCAATTTGGAAAAGAGATGGTTGTGGGGAGAAAGGATTGAAGTCTACGAAATCCCGAGAGGTGTAGCATGAGCACAAGTGGATTGATTTTTTACTCCATTAAAATTACAAAGACTAAGGGACACTTGAAATTACAGGAAGGTACTTTTAAAAACCAATAGGACATATTTCACTCAGAGAATAGTTAAGCTCTGGAATGCATTTGCCAGAGGATATGGTAAGAGCAGTTACTTAGCTAGTTTAAAAAAAAAAAAAAGATTTAGACAAGTTCCTGGAGGAAAAGTCCTTAGTCTGCTATTGAGAGAGACATGGGTGAAGCCACTGCTTGCCTTGGTATCATTGAATGCTGCTGCTAGTTAGGTTTTTGCCAGGTACTTATGACCTGGATGGGCCACTGTGAAGATGGATCAGTGGCCTAACGCTAAGGCTAGTCTTATGTTAAGTCTGATGCAGACTTTGGCTCTGATATTCAGCCCAAGGGTCCAAGGCAGGCTGATGTGCAAGCTATGGATTGGGAGGTGGGTCAATCTTCATCATTCACTTCTTCCTACAACTCGGGTTGTACTATTGTTAAGCAACTTGCAGAAACTAAGTTTAGATTACTTCCCCCCCCAAGTCAGAAATGAAAATATGGTCCTCGTCAATCAGAAACTCATTGCACTGACCAGAGGTTTACAGAGTGTGAAAGTTACAGATTTTCCACATTAGTGCACGAGAGAGAGTTTTTACCTGTGATCCAAGGGGGGTCTCACTAAACCCCTCACTGGAAATAAATATCATTTTCACTTCCCTCAAAAACGTTTCTATAGCAAAGACCTAGTACGGTAATTTAGACACTCAAGAGTGAAATGCACATCATTTCCTAGGCAGAGATCTAAAAGACTTCTTTTAAATAATGATATAAAGGTCTGGATTCACTGAGGCCATGGATAGGATCCGATCCGTAAGTGATCCGATCCAATCCATGGCCGGGGTGTTCGGAATCAAGCCCCCAACCAACCGCCTGGATCGCTCTCCAGTGATCCCGACGCACGTGTAGATGGGCCCTCCCTGCCCGGCAGAGAAAGAAAACTTTTTCGCGAGCCTATGGTTTTAACCCGCTTTAAACCACGGGCTCGCACTGCGGGAAGGCAAGGAGAGTCAGGACAGAAGCAGGGCAACGATCGGAGCAGAGAGAGCTGGATAGTCGCGGGGGAGAGAGCAGGAGATGCAGTCGGAAAAACGCGAACGACTGGTCCCCAGCAGTTGCTTCTTTTGGGATCGGCCAACCCAGACAGTGTCCCTCGCTGCCTGTCTATATTTGCATGCCGTTCACCCTCATTTCCATGCGCGGATTGGATTGGATGATGATCGGGACTGAGGTTAGTGAATCGGGTCGGGACTTGATCGGTGGGCTTAGTGAATCTAGCTCTTAAAATGTTTCTATGATAAAACATACCAAAGACACTCCCTCCCCCCCCCCACACACACACTCATTTTAATAGACTCACTAATGCAGGAGACTGCAATAATTACCTTATCACATGCAGCACCCAGTAAGATTCCAGTGACTGCTATAAAGGGTTTGTTGATTTCTTAAGAAAATGCCCCACCTTCATCTCAGTTCATAGAAACATAGATGACGGCAGATAAGGGCCAAAGCCCATCAGGTCTGCAAATTTAAAGAAAAAGACAACTCTTGGTGTCCATGTAGCAAAGGAAGAGGGGTCAGAAAGGGAAGTTCAAGTCATCACCTCCCTAAAGTTAAACTTTGTTTAGAACGGTGGTTGTCAACCCAGTTTTTGGGACACACCTTGCCGGTCAAGTGTTCGGGATACCTGTAATGAATATGGATGAGAGAAATTTGCATACAGTGCAGGAAAATGTCTCATTCAAGTTCATTGTGAATATCCTGAAAACAGTGGCATAACGAGTGTAAGAGGCCCTGGGGCAGTGCCCCCCCCCTCCCTTCACACCCAGGTACCTCTTTAAATCTTCACCAGCACAAGTAGTTTTTCCAGCCTGCTGCTCGCACCGGCATCTGCTTTCCCTCATACATCACTTCCTGGCCCCACGACCCGGAAGTCATTTCAGAAGGAGCCAGGCTGGCGCGAGCAGCAGGCTACAGTAGTTGCTCATGCTGGTGAAGATTTTAAAGAGGTATGGGGGGGGTGGGGAAGGGAGGGCATGAGCATGGCATGGGGGTTGCGGAGAGGTGCCAGTGCCCCCACCAAGACGGCACCCAGGGCGGTCCACACCCTGCCCCCCTCTCTTACTACACCACTGCTTGGTTTTAAGAAAGGATGGAACAAGTTCCTGGAGGAAAAGTCCGTAGTCTGTTATTGAGAAAGACATGAGGAAGCCACTGCTTGCCCCGGATCGGTAGCATGGAATGTTGCGCTCTTTGGGGTTCCAGAATCTTGCTTACTCTGAGATAATGGAATATTATTACTCTTTGGGTTTTGGCCAGGTACTAGGGACCTGGATTGGCCACCCTGAGAATGGGCTACTGGCTTGATGGACCATTGGTCTGACCCAGTAAGGCGATTCTTATGTTCTTAAAAACTTGAGAACTACTGGTTTAAAAGCATCTCCCGTAAGCCAGCAAAGTGTCTTAGTGAAAAAGGTTGTGCACGCTTTGCTGGAGAAGGTTTGCAATTGAAAAAAAAATGAGATCAGCCTGGTCTGGGGATGCCACAGAGGTGGTATTAACTGCTTCTCAGGGGGAGGAGGAGTTGTGATCATTACTTTAACACCTGGAGGCTGGATATTAAGGTCCAGACACGAGTTCTCATCACAGTCAGGATCTCCACAATAGATATGAATACATTTGCATGCAAATTGATTCTTATGCATATTCATTACAGATCTTCTGCAAATCTGATTAAGGTGTCTCCCAGATCTGGGCTGAGAACCACTGGTTCAGAAGCAGCTTTGCCTCAGGCTCCCTCTGGTGGGAGACGATCTCTGAGAAACTGTGGCCGAAGTCTCATGGCAAGGTGATATTTCAGTACGGTTACTGAGCTGGAAAACAAAAAATGGAACTGCCACATAAGAAAGGTGGGGTCCTCCCACCCCCATCCCACATTCCTTTTATGCTAACTCGTAAGTGGAAAGTCATAGTGGATGAAGCTGCAGAGTCATTTCAATGTGGACCTAATCTGCATTTTTTAAATCCAGAAGCTCTGGAATGAGTGGGCATAGGATGAAGGCGAAATGAAACAGACTGATTACAGAATGACATGGGGACAGATTTTCCCCCGTCCCCACAAGCTTCATTTCTGTAAACTCTGCTTTGAGCACTTATGATTTTCAAGTGTTTTGAGACTTGTGCGGATGAGGACGGAGCTTAGGCATTGGTGGAATGAGGCATTATGACATCACAATCTGAGCTCTAGAATGTTGCTACTTATGATTTTGAAGCGTTTGAGGCTTGTGCAGATGAGGACGGAGCTTAGGCATTGGTGGAATGAGGCATTATGACATCACAATCTGAGCTCTAGAATGTTGCTACTTAGGATTTTAAAGCGTCTGAGGCTTGTGCAGATGAGGACGGAGCTTAGGCATTGGTGGAATGAGGCATTATGACATCACAGTCTGAGCTCTAGAATGTTGCTACTTAGGATTTTAAAGTGTTTGAGGCTTGTGCTGATGAGGACGGAGCTCAGGCATTGGTGGATTGAGGCATTATGACATCACAATCTGAGCTCTAGAATGTTGCTACTTAGGATTCTAAAGCGTTCGAGGCTTGTGCGGATGAGGACGGAGCTTAGGCATTGGTGGAATGAGGCATTATGACATCACAATCTGAGCTCTAGAATGTTTCTACTTAGGATTTCAAAGTGTTTGAGGCTTGTGCGGATGAGGACGGAGCTTGCAAGAATGGGGCAAAGGCAAGGACAGGAAAATAACTCATGGGGATGGGACGGGAAAATGTGTCCCCATGTCATTCTCTAGGTGTCTAAGATAGAGGGCATGGTTAGGCAGACTGGACAGAGGGCAGATAAAGACCACATGACCTATGTTTCTATGTCCAATAATAAAAACTTAGCTAGTGAGAATTCAGCAATTATAAACTGGATTTTTTTTTTAAAGGCAATTTCCTGGAATGGGACAGTAATATTCACACTCTAATAACATAAGTAAAAATAGTCATAAAACTAATGGTACTACTGGTGAAGGGAATGAATCTCCTGTGTCAAATCCACTAGAGGGCAAACTACACCAACACATTAAGCTGCGGGCGGATTTCATTTATTGCAAGTTTTCAAGCACTAGGGGGGGGGGGGGGGGAGTCAGTTAATCCTCTTGCATAAGATTCGAGTTCTGGTGGTGCTTTCATGGAGTTGCAGAATCTCCCTGAGCTCTGCTTGGTACGAGTTCTTGCCCCAGACACTTGTGTAAGGTCAAGGGAAGGGGCAAGTCAGATTATTGTGAATGTTCCATCAGATATATAGAATTAAAACAAAAAAGATTAATACGTTTATTGGACTAACTTTATTTAGTGCACTGTTTGATTAGCTTTCAAGGTGACCCAGATCAGAAATAGGCAAATATTTGGAAAATGGTTTAGGAGGTGTAAGATGCTGTTCATAAAATTCGGTGAAGTTCTTATTATTTCCCCAGCTCCAGCATTTGTTCCAAATGTTATTTATCATGCCAGCTGAAAGTAGGTTTACTGCGTTAGACACTTTCTATTTTCCATCCAGCCCTTTGGTGAGCAATCTTTACAAACAGTTGGTGAGCTAGCTTCCAGGTCCTGCCAAAACACTGCGAGTAACACCAGCAAGCAAGAAAAAAAAAAAAAAAGAGGTTTCTAGGAATGGAAGAAACTGCGTGGCTGCCTCTGAACAGCTAAGAATTTCTAAAGTATCTTCAAAGAGATCATGGGAAATCTCTTTTTAAAAGGTTAATTAACTGAAGTGTCAACTGCATTATATTCCTTAATATCTGCCTCGTTTCCAGGACTAGTAAGTGGCATTCACTGCGCAGAATTTCATCAGTTATTAAAAGTAATAATCAAATCAATAAACAAACAAACCAGTTAACCACATCTATACCTCATACAGTATATAAATGTTTGACATTAACCCAAGTTATGCTCCGTTCTGCCCCCTACTGGCGATCGCTAGGCAGAAATTCCATGCACCCTTTGCTGAGCAAGCTAGAGGTGACCAGCTGAGTTTCTACGGCTAACAGAAGCCAAACTGCAATGCTTAAATATTTTTAAAATGCATTTTATTTTAACCTGTCTTGATTTGATAGTTAATTGACTTAACAAAAAAGTAGTAATACGAACATGCAAAAGTTAAGTCCGTCTTTTGGCATAGATAGGAATATTTTATTTTAAACTTGTGCCACTGAAGTTGCCGAATACATTAGACTCGACTTGGGTGAACAAGACTTCACATGAACTTGGCCTAGCAACAATGCACTTGAATGCAGGCATGAATAAAATAAATAGCATACAGAAAATCATGGATAGTGTCATTATTACATAATTGTCCTCTGCTATTCTAATCAAGTTCTTCCATGATCTCGTCACAGGGCGAATTACACCATGATAGCTTAAGCTTGTAGCAAGGAAACATTAAACACATATTATTAGCGTCAATGCGTTTCAATAAAGAGTGAGATGCCCAGGAAGTGCAGGACTTATGTTGTTATAAATATTTCAGTTATAAGGCCTAAATGGGATCTGATGTCTTGCCCCAAAGATACAAGTTTTAGCGTTTTAAGGAAAATACTCTGGAATTCTTTCTTAACCTAACCTGCAGAGGAAAACGCAACATAAAACGTTATTACAATATTTCAACACTAGATGGCAACATTTGTTTTTTTGGAAATCTCTAAATGTAGTTGAGCAAGGCAAGTGGAATTTTGGCTGAATACTGGATTGGACAGGAATTACTGTATTTTACTTCTGTTATCCTGGTATTCACGTTAAAAAGAAGAAGAAAAAAACCCAAACGTTTGAGAAACACCTTTTACGATCTTTCCTGACCAGACATGTTTCTGCTGAGTCTACAACCCAGGGAAGGTTACCTGTCAATTATGGCATTTCAGATTTTGGCCCAGATAAATGTTTGCCACCCGATATGCACATTGCATAGTCACAAATCTAATCTCATCTCGTACCCTCCCCCTTCTGATGTCAACTGGCGATACTGGAAACGTGCCAGGGCATTTCAATCTATAGAACATTTTTAAGTATACATCATACCTATATCTTACTAGGGAAAACAATTTCCTAAAAAAGTCCCAGCCAAATGCTAAAGCTCTGCAGTTATATTCAACCAGCTGGCCAACTTGCATCATCCACTGCCTGGCTGTAAATGAGTCCGATAGGGCGACCTGGCCAGGTCCGATTTCCATTCGATTTACTCACTTTTCCAGCAGTCAGCAAAAAGCTAATTACAAGACCATGTATATAACCGGGCACACCCCCCAAGAAAGTTTTTCGCTCTAAAGAAGTGCACAGTTTGCCCCCCACCCAAATGAGTCCCTGCCCCGTTCTGGAGAGGTTTGAAATAAAACACATTTCCAAGCAAAAGTTTATTTTATGATTATTATTATTTCAAGAGCCAATGGAGGTCGCTACAGCTCCATCAGCCATGAACCACTACCCCCTCCCCCCCCCCCCAAAAAAAGAAACATTTGAACAACAAAAAAATACAACTTTGTGATTAAGATTTCAGCACCTCTGCAACGGGAAAGGATTCGTCAATCCATCTCAGTCAATCCTTCCCTGCCCCTCCCCCAGCCCATCTGCAAAAGGCACTGATTCTGCTACGAATTCCCCCAATGCAGAGTTTGCCCCCCCCCCCCATTAGGGTTTCCCATAATTTTTTCTCGTTCTGCGCGCCATAAAAATAGATCCGCGCAATGTTTAAACAAGATCAGCTCTATGAAGAAGCTACAGCTGTTCTGTGGTCTGACGGCTGACATGCTTTATTGTCAGACTTTTACCCCCCCCCCTTTTAGGTCCCCATTTCTTCCCCTCCACCCCCTAAAAACGTTGCGTAGATCCATTTGACTTATTTTCTTCCTCCCCCCACCAATGTGGAAACGATCCTGCAGGATACCTCCAGGAATAGCGCATGGCTTTGGGCCAGCTGAACTTCAGTTTGGACTGAAAATGATTTACTAGCCCTTGGCACAAGCCCAATCTCTCGACTAGTAAATAGAGTTGTTGTTTTTTTTAACTAGAGCCGCCCCTGGAAGTCTATATGGCAGAGATATAAATATAGACGTTCATATACAAAGATCCCCCCCCCCAATAAAACCCCTTAAACCCGCATCCTGTTACGCACTAGAAGTTGACTCTGTGGTGAACTTTCTTTTCCACCGGGGTTCCCGGTCCCACATCCGAGATGTTATTTCCATTAAAACGTCTGCAGTTTAGCTGCCTGGAAAGAACGTGCAAAGTTTTCGTTTCACGCACAATTTTGCGCGCAGTCTAAAAATTGGGGGAGCCCCGCTATCTTCAGTTATGATGGAGCATTTCAAAAGTGGGGGCTTGTTGTTTTCCTGCAATAGTCCCCCCACCCCCTCCGGTAGGGCCAGAACTACCTCCAACTGCCCGGAGCCGAACCGACGTTTTGCACCAACCATCTCTCGCTTCCTTAACCGGTTCCCCAACCGGCTCCTTATGCCCCCGACCTCCCCACCCCTCCCTTTGCTGCAATCACTCGGTCTGGCTCGGGAAGCCCCGGGGCCGGGCAGGTGCGCGCGGCCCCCCGCGCCAGGGAGACGGCAGCAGCGCACATGCATGCTGCGGGCTCCCGGGCAGCAGCGAGAGAAGGCGGGCAGGACGCGCGCCCAACACGTCCTCCAAGAAAGCCAGCGGCTCCCCCTGCACCGAAGCAGCCGTTCCCTGTCCGCATTCGGCACCACCTGCTAAGAAAGAGAGCAAAAAAAAAAAAAAAGCAAGAATGAAAGAGGGAAAACAATCACCTGGTCGGGCTTTCCTAGAAAATCCTTGCATCACCACTTCTAAGAACCCCAGTTCTAAGAATCAAGCGAGCTGAATTCTCGGAATTTGAGCTGCCGGTCGTTCCATTTCTCCCAGGCGGGGGAGGATCGCGTGTCAGCCGGCCGGGCCCCCGGGCCCCGGGCCGCCCGTTGGCCCCTGCTGTCCGGCGGCCCCCGGCGGCCCCGGGGGGCGGCGGCCCCGCCGGGCCCCCCGATCGCCCCCCGAGGGCGGCGGGGGGCGGCCCGGGGCGGGGCGCGGCGGCCGGCTCCCCCCGCGCACTTGGTGCGCTCCGGCTGCCGGGTCACGTGCTCGCTGGCAGGCGCTGACGTCGGCTTTCGGAATTCTCAGAACTCATTTGCTATGCGGTGACATAGGCGCCGAGTCCCGGCTGAGCGCCCGGGCTGCACGTCTAAGCACGCACACTGGGTCCCTCCCCGCAGCCCCCTCCCCACAATGCAAGCTTTTGGGCCGGCGAGCGGCCGCAGCTCTGGATCTCTTGGTGCCCCGTTGTCCCGCTTTGGGGGGTTTTCCTTTCCATGCAGGCCGTCTTGTAAGTGTTTTCTTACTTGTCTGCTCTTTCATGAAATGTGCTTGCTTTGTGTTGGGGGGGGGGGGGTGCATCGGGCAAGGGACGGGAGAATCCCAGGCCCTTCCACCAGCTTTCGCAAAGAGCCGGGGACGTGTATTTTGTGCAGCGGTTGTGCCAGGGAATAACAGAAAAGTGCCTTCAGGATTTAGTGAACGCTGGGGGGGGGGGGGGGGGGGGTAGGATTCCTGAAAAGATGATCTGCAAAGCAAAGAATTTGCCCAGCACTAAGATGCAGCTCTTGCAGGACTTAAGGGTGGCTAGAAGCAGTACATCGCACGCTAATGGCTTGTTTACGCGCATAAGTGGGAAATGACCGCGAGGTCCGATACCGGGCGCGAAACGGATTCCATTTGAGCACGGCTGTAGATATAATCCGGACAGGAAGAAATAGGCGAATGACCTACATTTGCCTCGTCTGCTTTGCTGCTGGTCTGAACTAAAAACCCAGAAGAATTTTTAGACTGCGCTAGATTTTAGCCGTCTACTCGTTTGCATGGACGATGTGGTATTTTCAGGATTTCCCTTGCACATGGGCAGGAGCTGGGTTTTGGGAAGATTCTCTGCATTGCTAGGTTTTGTTATTCTTTTATTTTACTTAATCAATGTGAGTCCTTAAAAAAAAAAAAAAAAAGGTGGTTTGTGCTTTACTGGATTTAACAAATTCTGTGCTAAGGATATCCAGTAATTTTAATGAGGAGTGACCCCCCCCCCCCCCATAAGACAATATTGTGGGTTTTGGGGCTCTTTTCCCGTTTCCAGCCAGTTTGGAAGAGTAGATGGGACCCTCCTGCACCCGAGAGTTTGTTGAACTACTTCTGCTTGGAAGTGGAAAAACCTGCTTTGCCTGGGGTGCACCTGACTGTGCCGGTACTTTTCCATCCAGAGCAACCGGTGCTGCACTGCTTGGGATCAGACTTTCAGGATGCGATTGGATCCCAGGCCCTGACACCTACCATGGGGGGGGGGGGGTCTGGAAACAGATAGATGCACCCACTTTAGACTTGAACAGGCTTGTGTGTTTGTAGTCTGTTGCAATTAAAAAAAAATACACTGTTTTACAATATGGCCTGTGAGGCAGCCAATCTCTCCCCATCCCCCACTCTTTCCCAATCTCGCACAAGGGCATTTGTAGATTAATAGAGGGAGGTATTCTCATTCTCTAAGACACGTTCAGCCATATTTATCATTTACCTTTAGACAGCTGTATAAATACATGAGGTCATTAGCACATGCTAACACCAAATTGCAAATCCAAAACGGAATGTCCTAGGCCTGGGACTGTCACTACACGATTTGCCCTACAGCGCCCCCTATAGGTGGAGATCGTACCCTTCCTGCTCTCCCAATGAATCCAAAGCGCTTTGCCTAGGACGGGGATTTGGATCTGTTCCAAATCGGATCGAAATTCAACTGGTTCCTTGCCCCTCCCCCAATCAGACCCTGCCGTCTGCTTCCAGCTTCAATTTGAGCAGTTTGAGCAGATTCAGGTCCATTTTTTTAGGTATCCTGATGCCCATTTTTAGCTGAAGTATCTTTGAGCAGTTTTAATCAGCACCTGCAATCAGACTAAGGGAGGGGTGGGGGGGGCAGGCTTGTTCTTGAAAAGCAAATCTAGAGTGCCGTGACCATGTGTCAGTCGGGCAGAGAGAACTACGGGCTGCTGACACAACTTCCCTATATGTGTCTACAGGTGACATTTATTGGGGGGTTCCCCTCTCCCCAACCCACCTGCATGGTGTCTGGAAGATCCCTGAGACTCTAAGCTGGGAAATCTGCCGACCCGTCTAGTCGACGTTTAATCCATCTCATGTTATTTGTTTAAAGAATGCAAAGCAGAAAAAATGATTTGCGAATATAATTCATAAATATTAAAGACTCATCTTTTATTGATTGCAGATTGCTCCCGATCAAATGGAGTTTTTTTTTTCCCTTTTTAATCAAGAGAGTCTCGTCAATTCAGGGAGGGGATGGGGTGGGGGTTGAAACAAAACCAAAGCTCAACCTATGTTTTTTTTTAACTAAAGCAGTGTCTGGTTACTGTACCAGTTACTGCTTGACAGATTTCTAAAATGAAAAAAAGGGCCTTTTCAAAGACCATCTGTTTCATAATTCTTCTCCAAGGAAAAGAGCCTTATTCGCAGTTTCATTGTAAGCGGGACTGCCCCAGAAAGACCCAAATACACAAGCCAGGGTTTGAAGCCAGGAGCCCACTAGGCCCTTCCTCAGGGTCCCTGCGGGGAACTTTCTGTGACTTCTAACTTTTAAGGACAGTAATGGAAATCTGTTCCTTGCCATATTTTAATCATTTTAGCTTATCTTACATTATCGTAGACTATTTATATTTTGTTCCTCTCTTTCTCTTTATACAAACTGTATTTCTGCCCATCTCCATCTTGTATCGGTAAGTTAATGTATGTCAGTGCGTTTGATTGTGGCATTATTTGTCATTTGTTTTTCACGTACGCTCTTTTTATACTTTGTTTTTATATTACGTAAAACTGCTTTGAATTTTAATAAGGCGGTATATCCAATTTTTAAAGAAACCTGAAAACCTACTTTATTCCACATCATACGTGTCCCCCCCAATACAAAACCACTCCTTGCATACCGTGGATCCTCTCGGCCTTTGAAGCACAGAGCTGGAAATGAATGCTGCAACAGTGAATTATTCTAAAATGTTGGGGGGAAAATCATGAATAAAAACATCCAGCTATAAAGTTCAAATTGCCGAGACGTCTGTTTTTGGTTTATTCTCCCCCACGCAGGAGACGGAGCTTGCAGAACCAAGCTTTCCCTCTCTTTGTGCATACTTCATGAATGGTGTGTGTCTTGCAAAAATGACAGGGGGCTCTGGAATGAACAGGTTAAGAGTCTGCAGAGGTGAGTCCATGAGAACTGGTCAACTGGGAAGCTAGCCTGCAGGTAAACACCACCGTCCACTGACTGAACCAGAACTCAACCCTGGTCCCCATCTCTCTCTGCTATGGCTACAAAAGTTCTCACTCCATTTGGGAGGATTTTATATTCATGAAGCTTTCTAAGAATGAAGTCGTATCATTCCTAAAGACAAGAGAAACATTCAAATATTTTGCATTTTCTTCCACTAATGTCAATTGAGTTGAAATATCACCCCATGGCTTGAAGGTGGATGTTAACGCGGCTCTTATATGGTCCACAGCTATGCATCGTTTTTGAATCGTGCCATGCAAAAATAAAATAGCAGGAATCCCAGATTTGCAAAAGCTCCAAATTCTTACCACTTTGTTTGGAAACATTAAAAATAAAGGCGTGGATCTGAGGCAGAGCCTAAAGTCTTCTTTGCATCTGTGTGCTCGCCAAGGAACATTCTCATTAACCCAGTCGAAGATTATGTAAACTGTTTTCATCTGCCAAAATACTTTTGGAAGTTTGTTTAGGTTGAGCTGTTGCAGTTGTAATAATAATAATAAAAACAAAACGCATATTGTTGGGGATTATAAATCCATGCGCCTCTTCTTTTGTAGAAAAGATTCTGAACTGCTGAAACCAGAGAGAATCTGTTTTGCTACTTGGGATCTAGTAGGTTCCTGGGACCTGGGCTGGACAGACCTTCGATCTTTCCCAATATGGCAGCTCTTATGTGAGCCAATTAGAGGACAATCAAGCCATTGTGACATCACTGATGAGGTTGGCTCTTAGGCATTGGTGGAATGCGGCATTATGACATCACAACATGAGCTCCAGAATGCTGACATTCTTTGGGTTTCTGTTTAGTACTTGGGACCTGGGTTTGATGGACCTAGTATGGCAGTTCTTATGCACTGGGCAGCTACTCACATATAATAACTGGGTCTGAGTTTCATTGTTCCTTAATTAGATTTTTTTTCCTTGAGATCCCGGAAACTGAGGAATCCCCATCATGACACATTCTCCAGTTTTGGTATCCCAGAATTAGAACAGTGGGTGCTTGAGGGGAAGGGAAGGGGGGCTTCTATATCACCTTTATGTGGCTTTGGCATTTGAGAGCTGACATTCAAAGCAGTGGACACTGGAGGATTAAGTGACTTGGCCAGGCTCACAAGAAGCAGCACCGGGATTTGACCCCAGTACAGAGAAAATGTCTTCACTGAATCTAAGGAAAGGCAAGAGAGTCCCGCACTCCCCAATCATTTCAAAAAGTTGGTTTATAAGACTGGGATTCCTTCGTACGTTTTCACAGTTGCAAGGGGATAATTTGTGGAATATCTGGGGGGCATTACTAGCTGATTTAATATTTTAGAACAATTTTAGAAGCTACTGGAAGGAAATGGTAGAAAAGCATTAAGTCCAGTGCTACTGCCTCCCTTCTCTTTCATGGAAAACATTTTACCTGGATTTAATGCTTTTCTCCCATTTCCTTCCAGTAGCTTCTAAAATATTAAATCAGCTAGTAATGCCTTAAATCTGTCCCGTCCCCACTGAGATCATATATTATCTACATTACTTTAAAACACGTACTCTTGCTAAATTCAGTAAATGCTTAGTAACAGTTTACAATTCTATTATGCTACTGCGTCTTAATTGTAATGATTGAAAGGTGGCTTAGAAAAAAGCAAAAAACCCCAAAAGCACATTTTCAAGAGATACATCTGCTAATAAGGAAATATTATTTCTATCATATGCACAGAATGAGTAGTTTAAGGCAGGAGACCATAACCCAGATGTCACATTTGTAATATTGCCACTTTCTAATCATGTGATTCATCAATATTCAAATTTGAAAGGTTGAAAACATAAAATACCGTATACACTGCAACAGGTCTTAATTTACCAAAGAACTGCACACAGCACCGATAACAGGGGAAAGATGCTGATTCATCAAAGGGATGCACCGCTGCACTCCCAGCGCTAAAAGGTGACTGAAAGGAGAAATGTAGACAGATTATGCACTGATTCAACAGTGAAATTCTTCTGATGAAAGAAATGATTTCTAATAGCTCCGTCCCTTTTGCCTTGCTCTGTCATATGCTTGAAACAAGCTGCCCAAATCCCTACGGCAGGCTCCGTCTCTGGCAGTGTTCAAGGCCCAGTTAAAAGTCCACCTCTTTGAGAGTGCTTTTGACTCGTAACTTCTCTCACCTTGGGTTCTGCATCCCCAACCCTATATGTCAAGGATCTCAAAGTCCCTTCTTGAGGGCCGCAATCCAGTCGGGTTTTCAGGATTTTCCCAATGAATATGCATTGAAAGCAGTGCATGCACATAGATCTCATGCATATTCATTGGGGAAATCCTAAAAACCCGACTGGATTGCGGCCCTCAAGGAGGGACTTTGAGACCCATGCTATATGTCATGTCCTTCTGTCCAAAGTTAGATTGTAAGCTCTTCCGAGCAGGGACCGTCTATAAATGTCAGCCCGCTTCTTTGAGAGTGCTTTTGACTCCTAACTCCTCTCACCTTGGCCCTGCATCCCCTACCCTCTATGTCAGGGGTGGGCGACTCCGGTCCTCGAGGGCTGGAATCCAGTCAGGTTTTCAGGATTTCCCCAATGAATATGCATTGAAAGCAGTGCATGCAAATAAATCTGAATGCATATTCATTGGGAAAATCCTGAAAACCCGACTGGATTCCAGCCCTCGAGGACCGGAGTTGCCCACCCCTGTTCTATGTCATGTCTTGTCTGTCCAAGTTACATTGTAAGCTCTTCTGAGCAGGGACCGTCTACAGCGCTGCGTACGCCTTTCAGCGCTATAGACATGATAAGTAGCGGTGTTAGTAAACCCCCTTCCCATCATTCAATGGCTAGCCCCACAGATCTGTATAATTCTAAAATGATTTATATTTGCAACATAACACTTTCTGAAGATTGATTCCAGTTACAATTGTGCTACATAAAAATCATTCCTGAATAAGATTCTGGGGTGTGTGGAGGGGCTTCTATGTTAGTTCATGGACAAATGGTCAGTAAAGAAAGTTGTGTGGGGTTTATGGCCTGAGCCTGCACCAAGAGCGTAACCAGATGTTGTTAGTTTTGGGGGGAGGGGACAAAGGTAGACAGGGTCCAAGCATCTCCTCTCAGCGCTGCCACCATTGCTGCCCCCCTGCTACTGCCCCCACTCCTACTGCTGCAATTGCCCCCTCCCCCGATCACACCTTTGATGGTGGAGGTGCTCAGGCCCCACCAGCTGAATCGTCCACACTGTCTGAGCAACAGAAGTCGGCAGGCTGCTCTGGCCTCTGACACTCAGCAGTTCTGTGCCTGCTCTGTGAAGTGACCATGCGCAGAAGTGCCACGTCAGCCACCAGGGCACCCTGCTGACTTCCTGCCGCTTAAGCCCATACCAAGGGATGCTGCATGTTAGAAAATCATCTAGCATAGTAGAAAAGCTGTGCTCCACAAGGGTGGAGCAGAGGAGTTATGCACCCTTATATGGAAAGCTAAACATTAGCTGTAGTACCACAGTACTACCACTAAGGGTCCTCTGTGCCATTTTGACAGATGGAGCAGGAATGGAGAATGACCACGCCCACCCCATTCCTCTAAATAACCAGAGTGCTGCCTTGGGTAAGGCCCAGGGGTGAAAGGAAGGGGTCATAGGTCATGGAAGGTTGGGTTGGAGTGAGAGCAAGAGCTTCACCATTCAGGGGCAAGGGCTTTTGGAGGTGGGATCTTCTGGGGAGGGGTGCAGGTCAGTTTGGGTAGGTTTTTCTAGGGCGATTATCATATTAACATAGTAGATGATGGCAGATAAAAGACCTGCACAACCTTCAAGCTTTATATATCATAGGCCCTCACCAAGTCTAAATCCAGTGCGTCCAGTCCGCCCAACACAATACATTCATAGCATATGATATGAAGTGATCTACTGTAACATATGCAAAACTGATACTGAACTTTCCTAGTTATTTTCAGGGCACAGACCAGAGGAAGTAAAGCAGACATCCAATTACTGCAGTTGTCATCTAAGCACTGCTAAGTTTTGCTTTTTTCATTCCCTTTTCTTTCACGTTTATCTCAAGCATTCTTGAATTCTGTTCCTGGTCTTGGGTATTCCAGGCACCCACCACCCTCTCTGTGAAACACAACTTCCTGACATGACTCCTAAGTCAACCCCTTCCCCCCCCCCCCCTGGCAACCTCAATTCATGTCCTCCAGTTCAATCACTTCCCCTTCTCTGCAAAAGATATAAAGCTTCAAAGGGAGACCTAGACCCCGAGCATGGCATAAACTTCGTAGCAGGTCCTTTTGATTTCTCCCTTCCCACCACTGTCTTAAATATTTTTTAAAGCAATGTAATCCCACCCTTTTTCCCTTTTGTATCCAGTGTAGCTGTTTATGTGATTTGTCTGACAGTGTGTTCCTGTATGTAATTCCCCCTTTTTTATTGTTTTTAAATTTTTAACCTTAGGAAAGCGATATATCCAATCACTAATAAACTTGAAACCTTTCAACTATTTAAATGTCGGCATACCCCCCTTTCCTCCCTCCCCTCCCCCCTGAATGGAAGATGACACATATTACTAGGTATTGTAATAATGTATACCAAAGCTTCAGTGTAGAATATTAATAATCATACTTCGTGCTCTGGGGGAAAGATTTTGAATATAGGGGTCCCATATTTTCAAAAAGAATCTTGTTCTTCTAGGAAACTTACACACCTCCCTAACCTCAAACAAAATTAAACGATGGCGTTGGATCCTCCAATGCCAAAAACTAGGATGATCTTTCGGTAGGGGGGGGGTATAAGATGTTTTGCAATGGGTCGTTTGGAAAATATTTTGAAGGAATGATAAAAATATATCTGAAAATATAATAATTGTGAATCTAATAGAAGTGAAAATCTATGAATATTATATCATATCTTATTTCCTTCAATAAAATGTTATAATGTCTCCCTCACCCCTCCTTTTCTCTTGGGTATTCACATTCAGATCCTCGAGCCTTTTTCTCATATGTCTTTTGCTGCAAACTTCATACCTTTGTCAGTGTTTATCTCTGGACTGCTTATGTTATATGCTGAGCGGGATACGGCCTCAGTAGTCCAAGGGGGCCTCACCACCAACTTCTACAGAGTTATACCCTAGCATCCTTCTGGTGACGGCCACTGGCTTGTCACATTGTTTTACTGCCTTCAGATCCTCGGACACCATCACTCCGAGGTCCCTCTCCTGAGCTGGGTTGTCAATTTCTCTCCTCCTGTCTCATACGTCTCATTCTTGGAATATTGTTATATCTTTACTATTTCATCATTGTTTTCTCAGGTACTTTAGCCTTCGGGACAGTTAGCGAAGTTCTAAGTGCTTCATTTTATTGTAACCCGTTCTGGGTTATAAAAATGAAGAATAAATCAATTAGTGCATCACTCTGCACTTCTTTGTATTAAATGTTAACTACCAGAGCAGACTGTTCTACTTTCTGTAGATCTCTCCTCTCATCTTCCCTGCCCCCACTTTTGTGAAGCAGGACCATATTCGCTTGTCTCTTTCCTACAGAACCACTCCCACCTCCAGGGAGCTACTAAATCAATCTGAAAGAGGTCCCAGCAGCATTTTGTTTTCTGAATTCTCTCCATATTTTTGGATGTATCCCATCTAACCTCATGGCTTTGTTTACTTTTATTTCCTTCAAGGTGTTCAGATGATCAGATCAGATGGGGGTCTTCTAGGGGGACTGGATCAGTACAGCTGAAGTACTTTTAGAAGGGAATGGGAGTGGGGCAAGCAGGCTGCGCTAAAACCACAGGCTTGGGTGTACCCACAGTATCTTCCTAGGCATGCAAAGTGGTACCTATGCAGTAACCCCTGGATTCTATACAAGTGCCCTAATTTGCACATCTAAATTTGGATGCATGCCCGAGATGCATAAACAAGTTAATTGATTTACAAACCCTTAACTAGCAATAATTGGGTGTTAATGACCAATCACTGCGGTTAATTGGCATCACTCAGAATTTGCCTTACTGGGTCAGATTAAAGGTCCATCTAGTACAGTATCCCATCTTCATGGTGGCCAATTCAGGGCCACAAGGACCTGGCCAAAACCCAAAGAGTAGCAACATTCCGGAACCCCAAAGAGTAGCAACATTCCTTTATCTCAGAGTAAGCAAGATTCCGGAACCCCAAAGAGTAGCAACATTCCATTCAGAATCCCCAAAGAGTAGCAACATTCCTTTATCTCAGAGTAAGCAAGATTCCGGAACCCCAAAGAGTAGCAACATTCCATTCAGAATCCCCAAAGAGTAGCAACATTCCTTTATCTCAGAGTAAGCAAGATTCCGGAACCCCAAAGAGTAGCAACATTCCATTATCTTAGAGTAAGCAAGATTCCAGAACCCCAAAGAGTAGCAACATTCCATTATCTTAGAGTAAGCAAGATTCCGGAATCCCAAAGAGTAGCAACATTCCATTATCTCAGAGTAAGCAAGATTCCAGAACCCCAAAGAGTAGCAACATTCCATTATCTTAGAGTAAGCAAGATTCCGGAATCCCAAAGAGTAGCAACATTCCATTATCTCAGAGTAAGCAAGATTCCGGAACCCCATAGAGTAGCAACATTCCATGCTATTGATCCAGGGCAAGCAGTAGCTTCCCCCATGTCTTTCTCAGAAAACAAACTATGGACGTTTCCTCCAGGAACTTTTCCAAACCTTTCTTAAAACCAGCTACACTATCCGCTCTTACCACATCCTCTGGCAACGCGTTCCAGAGCTTAACTATTCTCTGAGTGAAAAAATATTTCCTCCTATTGGTTTTAAAAGTATTTCCCTGTATCTTCATTGAGTGTCCCCTAGTCTTTGTAATTTTTGACGGAGCGAGAAATCGATCCACTTGTACCCGTTCTACTCCACTCAGGATTTTGTAGACTTCAATCTTATCTCCCCTCAGCCGTCTCTTTTCCAAGCTGAAGAGCCCTAACCTTTTTAGTCTTTCCTCATACGAAAGGAGTTCCATCCCCTTTATCATCTTGGTTGCTCTTCTTTGAACCTTTTCTAGTTCCCCTAAACAGTATCTTTCTTCAGATAAGTTGACCATCAGGGAATGGAATACTCAAGGCGAGGCTGCACCAAGGAGCGATAGAGGCATTATAACATTCTTAGTCTTGTTTACCTTCTCTTTTCTATTCTCTTTCTATTCTAAGGCACAGCATCTAAATCTCATGGCATGCATCTGAAAAAAGGGTGGTCAGGAGTGTATCAGGGGTGTTCCAAAATGTTACACAGGCAATTAGAGAATACTGTCTGAGTGCACCTAACCTGTGTACCAGCATTTACACCTGGTTTCAGGAGGCATAAGTTTGGTGGCCAAAGCTAGGTGCGAAATTGGCACTTGCAAGGAGCCAATGAAAAGTTAGCCCAAGCAATGGAACAAAAAAAGGGGAAAATCTTTGGAGTAAGTATAGCCCTCGATGGAGACTGCCCTGACTTTGTTGATTGAGCTGAGAACTTTTCAGCAGCCCCCTCGTAATGTAATGTGTGATTACCAAGGACTGTGACTTCAGAAATTAGAATTAAAACATATCCTCTTGTATTTTTTGTTTATTTTCTGGAGCTGGTTTCTCTTGTCAAATAGGCTCCACCATCCAGCAAGGATGCACTTTGTAGGAAGAAAAGCACTGAAGGATTTAGGGAAAGGTGTCCCCCAAATAAAGGATGCAAGAAGGGTTCAAATAGCTGAAGCCCGATAAAGACGCCTTCTTTACAAAATTGTTTCAGTTCGTTTCCTTCTGCATAGATTTATGTCAGAACCGCTTGACTGTTCCAACTCTTCTATCGTCCAGAGAGGGAAAGTGAGTAAAATAAATTAAGATCTGGGAGCTTTTCGAGTGATGGGGATCTTAAGAGTAGGTGTAGCAGGTGTTTGATAGCCATCAGCCCTTTTCCCTATCAGAGGTCTTGGGAGACTGAAGAGGTGATGCAGACCCAATAGTGGGAGGGATCGGTACCCACAGAAGAGGTGCTTTTGATGGCGATCTCAGGAGTTTTTTTGACTTTGCCACCACCTCAGTGGTCTCCTACTTTCCAGAAAATCTGTATCAGTGCAGGTCAAATCTTGCATTGGCTAAAATGTTTCTGTCCTGTGCAGGAGGACAGACGCAATTTTACTGCTTGGCCCTCAACTGAAGCAGAGAGTGACCCCTCCTGCCTCATGCCTTGATCTAGACCAGTGGTTCCCAACCCTGTCCTGGAGGAACACCAGGCCAATTGGGTTTTCAGGCTAGCCCTAATGAATATGCATGAAGCAAATTTGCATGCCTATCACTTCCATCATATGCAAATCTCTCTCATGCATATTCATTAGGGCTAGCCTGAAAACCCGATTGGCCTGGTGTTCCTCCAGGACAGGGTTGGGAATCACTGATCTAGACAGCCACAATTACCCCAGGTCAGGAGTGGATCACTTTTTTTCTTGCCACTGTTTGGCAGCCCTCTCGATGATAACAGGAAGGCAATGCACGGAAGGTACACTTCTCCCTCTGTATTCGCGGTTTCAGTAATCGCGGTTTCGATTATTCACGGTTTTTAGCTTGCTGGCTTCCCCCCCCCCAAAAAAAAATTACATCAGCTTGCATAGAGAAATCGCTGATTCCAAGCGTTTGCAGAGAAAATCAATAATTCCCAGCACTTTCTTCACCGTGTTTTGCCTCTCCTTCAGGAACAGGCCAGGTCTCCCGCCACGTCATTCGCGGTTTCACCATGGTTTTTAATAGAAAACAGCGAATAAACTTATGAAAAAGTTATTTGCGGTATTTCTGTATTTGCGGTTCTGTTAATCCCCTATCCCAGCGAATACGGAGGGGGAAGTGTACTTAATGCAGAGATCCCCAAACAAGGACTTGTTTTGAATCCTTCCAAGCAGATGCTGGGAGGTTGCTTCCAAGTGCTTCTCCTGCAGAAGTTATGGGAGAGGAGAGACGTACACCTTTTGGAACGCTTCGCATTTATTGCATGCTGCCGAGGGACGTGTTTTGGACATTTCTTCTAAATGGCTTTAGTCCGCATTTTCCCTAATTCCTGAGTCACATGCCTCCTTGAACCTCCGCAGATTCGCATCCCGTGACTTTTTTTTTCTCTCGTGCTGTCTGCTGGTGATTCAGTTCTGTCCTGCAGAGATTTATTCATCTGCATCATATTTTTTGCTCACCTTCACAGAACAGCGCTCTTAATTTATGATCTTCTCTTTATTTTATTGAAAAGGCTTCGTCAGCAGTGGTGATGCCTTTGTTGCTCTGGGTCTGTTTGCTCAGTTAATGGCTGATCGCACTTTCTTCAAAGCTTTTCTGCAGCGTGGGTGCAAAACCCGTCACTATGCTGCCACTGTCTACACGTTTCATAAAGGCCATTCAATAGGTCTAAATTATTTATATGTCATGATCACCGTGGAAAAGATGATAGAAAGATCTGTAAAGCCTGGAATCACTAGTACAGATGCAGTTCTTTAGAGGGTGGGAGCCAGTGACCTAGCTCCAGTGATTTAATAAGGGGGGGCCACCCCTCCTCCTCCCGCTCCTTCCCACGCACCCCCTTCCTTTCCCCCGTACCTTTGGTTGTTCACCGCTGTGAGCAACACGAATGTCAACGTACTCCTCACGACCTCGTCATCTCCTGCTGACGTCGCCTCCAGGTGCTGCCCATAGCAAGTGACAGCGGGAGGGACAAAGGGGTCGGCAAGGAGCGCGTTGACGGTGTTGCTCGCAGCGGTGAACTAGAAGTATGGGGAAGAGAAGGGGGCGCGCGTTTGTTGGGGGGAGCGGAGGGGGTAGATGAGGGCGGGGAAGGGGTGCCACCACCTAACACTGTGTTCTTATCAAGGAAGAAGGGGAAAGGGATGGGATTTGATACCCTGTCATTATACGAGGTACGGGATAGAAGTTCTTATTTTGTATCTGGGGCAATGAAGGGTTAAGGACTAAGTTCAATCTGGGAGCTCAAAGAATGGCATGTAGAAAATTCATAGTAAGGGGGGACGAGGGGGATGGCCTGCCCCAGGCACCCCTCCTCCGCCTCTTACCACTCTTCCCCTCTAGTTGTTCGCCTCGTCGAGCAACAACTTCAACGTTTTCCTTGCTCTCCCGTTGACGTCATGCATAGACATGCATAGACATAGGAGGTGACATCAGAGGGAGAGCCACCGGGGTCGTGAGGAGCACATTGAAGTCGTCGCTGACGGGAGAAGGGAAGGAGCGGAGGGGGGGGGCGGTTGGAGACGAGGATGGGGGAGGGGTGCCTCTCACCTCGCTATGCCACTGTTGGGTGTCGTGTAGAATAGCACTTAGAGCCGATTCTGGCCGCAATGATTTCCTGCAGCCGCAACCCAGTGCGCATCTTTAGTGAATGCCCCGGACTCACCCAAGGCCACACCCCCTTTGGAGTTGCGCATGAATCGTTATGGAAGAGCACTTAGCAAGATGTGCAAATCCAAATTGTTGCCAATCAACACCAATTGCCAGCACCCAAATTATTGGTGCTCTTGGGCTCCTGAGCTAATTTAATTGCCCAGATGCCATTCATTGAATCTGGGGATAAGAGTTGCCGTCATATGAGGAAAAGCAAACAAAACGAGAACAGTTCTCTAATGGGGCACCCAGCGGACATCTAACAGCTTAAGAACAGCCATACTGGGTCAGACCAACAGTCCATCCAGCCCAGTATCCTGCTTCCACAGTGGCAAATCCAGGGCACAAGTACCTTGGGTGAAACCCAAAGAGTAGCAACATTCTGGCACCTCAAAGAGTATTAAGATTCCAAGCAGAATCTCAAGGCGTAGCAACATTCCATGCAGAACCCCCAAAGAGTAGCAACATTTTGGCACCTCAAAGAGTATTAAGATTCCAAGCAGAATCTCCAGGCGTACCAACATTCCATGCAGAACCCCCAAAAAGTAGCAACATTCTGGAACCTCAAAGAGTATTAAGATTCCAAGCAGAATCTCAAGGCGTAGCAACATTCCATGCAGAACACCCAAAGAGTAGCAACATTTTGGCACCTCAAAGAGTATTAAGATTCCAAGCAGAATCTCCAGGCGTAGCAACATTCCATGCAGAACCCCCAAAGAGTAGCAACATTCTGGAACCTCAAAGAGTATTAAGATTCCAAGCAGAATCTCAAGGCGTAGCAACATTCCATGCAGAACCCCCAAAGAGTAGCAACATTCTGGAACCTCTGACGCTCATAGGAACTCTATGACCATTGGAGGAGCGCAGAGCATTCAGCATGCAAGCCTTGTCTTATGTTCCTTATGTATATATACCGCTATATGTATCTACTATTGCCCTGGCAAGAGAATTAACCCTTTGGAAAGATTTCTATTCCAACGCTCACCAGCAGGAGGCTTTGCCTGGAACTGCCATTCAATTCAAATTCTACTGTCTATTATTCAAAGCATTAAACGGCTCCGCCCCCCCCTATCTAAACAACCACCTAAACCAGGTCCTCACCTCAAGACAAAGAAGAACTCCAAACCCTTTTGCCTTTCCTGCACTCAAGGGCACTCAGCGCAAAAAGATGTTTGATAACCTTCTGGTGACGCAAGCAGCAAAACTTAACCACTCCATCTCCAACCTGTTGACGGCAATGGGCGACTTCAAAACTTTTCGAAAAGAAATCAAAACCCTACTTTTCAAAAAATGTATCCAGATATCTTAACCCAACCCTTCCCCCTCCTCCTAAATAAATTCTCCCCCAAAACCTCCACTTAAATAATCTCTTCCTCCCCAAAATACCAACCAAGTATTCAGATCCCTGAAATATAACGTAATCTTATTTGTACTCTAACTGTAATCTATTTGTTATATCACACAGTAACGTACAATCAATTTAATATCCAATTTGCAAGTTCTTCCGGAATTAATCCAGTTACCTCTCCTCCCTTGTAACCAAAAAAAAACAAAACCCCCAAAACTGTTGTAACTTCACTGGAAATGTCCAGTTAGCTCTTTTGTAATCCGCCTTGAACTGCAAGGTATAGGCGGAATAGAAGTCCCTAATGTAATGTAATGTAATTCAGTAATCAGGAAGACTGAAGAAAGATGGGGAGGGCCACAAAACTTCAGTGTTGACCAAGATTAATTTGAGTGCTCCAGGGAGTATGGAAGACCTTGTATTCGCTGCAGGCTAGTAGTTCCCTGGCCCCAGATCTTGTTCCATGCTTACTGCTCCATCCTTTCCTTGCTGTGAAACACCCACTCGGGCGCCAAGACTTGTTGAAATTGCTTGGCATCTTAATGTTTGTCCCCAAGAAAGATAATTATGACGAAGCTCATGCCAGGACTGATGCAATGCACCCCCCAGGCATTCTGAAGTACGTCACACCCTGCTGCAAAGCATTCAGTACACACAACAGGAAGGGAGGTGGGGAAGGGAATCGACTGTAGTGCCTTGTGCTCCAGTATAAATCACTCCACCTTGTTTCCCTTATGGAAATTACCTGTGATTTCACAGCACAGCCAAAATAAATCATCTACTATGCTACAGAGTACACTCAGCACAGGCCCTTGAGCATTGCGAGGGGGTCAACTTTGTCTTGCATATTGCCGTGGTTATCTTAAAAGCAAACTAGCACATGCTTTTTGTGCATGGATGCTGTAACTATTATTTCACCAGCACAACAATGCATGCTAATTCATGCATTAACCCCATGCGGTAACAGCTCTGATGCTCATAGGATTCCTAAGAGCGTCGGAGCTGTTACCGCCACGGCCAGCACTAAAAACAAGCTATGGTTTTGCAAAATGGGGGGTAAATGGGGCAATTCAATGTATTTATGGCATTTATAAACCTCTTATAACCTAAGTGGCTTACATTCAGGTACTGAAGCATTTTCCCCTATCAGTCCTGGCGGGCTCACACTCTATAAAAAAAAGAGGGAGAACCCAACCAGCCCACAGTGAAGAAGGGGAAACCAAGTACAAAGAAGATACTGCAGAGCAGATAATGCATGATGCAGGCGTTTATTCAGTCATTAAAAGTGATGTAATACAATGTCATGCCTCATCATAAAAGGACCCGACATGGTCCATGTTTCGACTAGAACATCTTCCTCAGGGGTCCTGAGGATATAAGCAAAAGTATGAAAGTGGAACAGAATGAGGATGTGACTGAAGAAGTGATGATGAAAAATCACTTCCCTCACCATAGTGACATATTTTGATTCATTTCACAGTAATTGGTCTCCACCAGAATTAGCATTTTTAATTGGCCTCTTTCACCTTCACAATTAACTTTTCAACTTATTCATCACTCCTTCAATCATATCCTCATTCTGTTCAACTTTTCATCCTTTTGCTTATACCCTCAGGATCCCTGAGGAAGATGTTCTAGTCGAAACATGGACCGTGTCGGGTCCTTTTATGATGATATGTGACAGTCGTGGAGGCACGACTAATATTTAAATTTTCTTGTATTTGCTTTAAGTTGGTTTGGGGATTGGCCCCTACCTATCTTTTGTCTCATTTCGTGCTATATAGCCCTACGAGGATAACCAGAAATTGTAATTTATTTGCCTATCCAAAAATCTACCTGTAGATACAGGTCTTTTCTGGATAGGATAGGACTTTTATGTTTCAAGCAAGTAAGCGGCAGTCCTGGTTGGGTAATTACATCTGTGGAATCAGACTGTCTTACGGTGCATTTCAGAAAGAAATTAAGACTGGCCACTAGGATGGTCTCAGGACTAAAAAATCTCCCATATGAGGAACGTTTTGAGCAGGCTGCGCTTATATTCTCTCGAAGAGCACAGGGAAAGAGGGGACATGATAGAAACATTCAAATACATCACGGGCCATATTGATGTGGAGGAAGAAATATTTTGTCTTACGGGTCCCACGGCGACAAGAGGGCATCCGCTAAAACTCAGGGGGGGAAGATTTCATGGGGACACCAGGAAGTATTTCTTCATGTCAGGTAGTCGAGGCCAGAACCACGCTCGACTTCAAGGGACGATGGGACAGACAGGTGGGGTCTCTCCAGAGGAATGCTTAAAAGATGGAGGGAGGGTTCTTGAGTGGGCAGACTTGGGCCGTCGGCCCTTTTCTGCCATCATACTCTAGGTTTCTATGTTTGATAAATTAATTTCCTAAATAGAAATATATTAATAACAATAATTCTACTTTGACTATTTTTAGGAAATATATTGTACCTTTGCTATCTGTATTTTGTACTTCGCTGACTGTCCAGCTCTCTTCAGTGTAAACTGCCCAGAAATCGTCTGATTGTGGCGGTATAGAAGAATAAAGTACGACATCACTCTTGAAGACCGAATAAACGCCTGCAGTGTCTTCTTTAGGTTCACACTCTAGCTAATGTACCTGAGGCATTAAGGCCCAAATTCTGTAACCAGCGCCCAAAGTCAGGCACCTGTTTCGAAGGCGCCCAACTAGATAGGCGCCTATCTTAATTCAACGACAAGCCCAATTCAGCTTTTTAATCAGCCGTGATTGAAACGTAGGCGCCTATCAAGAAAGCGCAATTCTGTAACAAGGCGCCAGGCGCTATGCACGTTAGGCGTGGGCGTGGCTATGTGTTAGGCGTCTTCTTACAGAATCGCTGCTCTTAAGCGTGCTTAAGCACTCGCATGGGCGCCTAACATTTAGTTGTGCCTAGAGCTGGCCTATTTATTGGGCGCTCTCAAATAGGTGCCACTCAGCGTGATTCACTAAACAGCACCAATTTGACTTGAATTGCGCTGAACAGTGCCTACATCGGCGCCTAACTTTTGGGCGCTTCTTATAGAATTTGCCCTTAAGTGACTTGCCCAAGGTCACAAGGAACAGCACGGGATTTGAACCCAGAATTGTAGGGTGGTGAGGCTGTAGAACTGACCATTGTGCCACACACTTCCCAATAACTGGAATCCAGAGGGTGCCTGGGAGGAGCCTATTCTGTGCAGCATCTTATCTGTATCTTCCATTATACTGTTTAAAACTAACTTTTCATTAGGATTTTTTTTTCTTTTATTATTGTGGTGAATTTACTAGACCAGGGGTAGGCAATTCTAGTCCTCGAGAGCCGGAGCCAGGTCAGGATTTCCCCAATGAATAATGCATGAGATCTATTTGCATGAACTGCTTTCATTGTATGCTAATAGATCTCATGCATATTCATTAGGGAAATCCTGAAAACCCGACTGAACTGTGGCCTTCGAGGAGGGACTTTGACACCCCTGTGCTAGAAAGATAGTAAAGTGGGAAAATCCAATAGATCAGGGGTGTCAAAGTCCCTCCTCGAGGGCCGCAATCCAGTCGGGTTTTCAGGATTTCCTCAATGAATATGCATGAGATCTATTTGCATGCACTGCTTCCATTGTATGCTAATAGATCTCATGCATATTCATTGGGGAAATCCTGAAAACCCAACTGAACTGTGGCCTTCGAGGAGGGACTTTGACACCCCTGTGCTAGAGAGATAGTAAAGTGGGAAAATCCAATAGATCAGGGGTGTCAAAGTCCCTCCTCGAGGGCCGCAATCCAGTCGGTTTTTCAGGATTTCCTCAATGAATATGCATGAGATCTATTTGCATGCACTGCTTCCATTGTATGCTAATAGATCTCATGCATATTCATTGGGGAAATCTTGAAAACCCGACTGAACTGTGGCCTTCGAGGAGGGACTTTGACACCCCTGTGCTAGAGAGATAGTAAAGTGGGAAAATCCAATAGATAGAGGCAGTGCCATTCTCAAAGGGACCCTTATAGACGAATGGAGGTTTCAGAGTGAGGAATCAGCACAATGTCATAAGAAATCATGTCCCCTAGTGCAGAGGTAGTCAATTCCGGTCTTTGAGAGCCGGAGCCAGGTCAGGTTTTCAGGATCTCCACAATGAATATGCATGAGATGGATTTGCATGCACTGCCTCCTTGAGATGCAAATCTATCTCATGCATATTTATTGTGGAGATCCTGAAAACCTGACCTGGCTCTGGCTCTCGAGGACCGGAATTGCCTACCCCTGTACTAGACTAAATAAATCTGCCCAAGAATGCTTTGATATACTGTTCTTCTATACCACAGGTGTCAAAGTCGGTCCTCGAGGGCCAGAATCCAGTCGGGTTTTCAGGATTTCCCCAATGAATCTGCATGAGATCTATTTGCATGCACTGCTTTCAATGCATATTCATTGGGGAAATCCAGAAAACCCGACTGGATTCCGGCCCTCGAGGAGGGACTTTGACACCCCTGTTCTATACAAAAAGTTTTTAGAGTGTGAAGCACTCCCAAAGGGATAGAAGAAAGGCATTTGAAACATTCCCTAGCATTGCACATTCGTGCATTGCCAGTAATATGGGGAAAGACTGTATTATTTTTCTGGAACATTGCCAGGGATGGTTAGTACGAGCCAGTGAGACATTCTTGACTCTTGGTCAGTGTTGGTCAAAGATTTCACAGACACTTTCTTAGCCACAAAAAAAAAAACCCCAACCAATTTCTCTTCACACACTGCATTCCTACTGAGTGAGCAAACAACGTACAATTTTCCTTTGATCTACTGGTTCTGAAAATAGCAGGAAATCCAGAGACAAATTTTTTTTTCTGTACAAAAATTTTTTGTTATAGTAAAAACCACTTTGAATTTCAAAAAGACTGAATGAGGAATACATGCAAAGGAAGTGAAATAATCCATGATAGAATATTTTCTGGTGATAAAAACATAAATAACATTTTATTGTAAACTGCCACCATCTGTTAAGGCCGGGCAAATATATCAAATTCGATGAAACTAAAGTGCATCAGTCGTGGCGGAAACAGCTCGTATACTCGTAGGAGCGTCGGAGCTGATACTGCCATGGTCAGCGCTAAAAACCGTGCTATGCTCATGTTAGGGGAGGGGTAAATTAATTGTAATTAGTGACGTTAGGGATCCTTTTACTAAACCGCAGAAGAGCTTCTTACCACAGGCTGGCGAGGTAAATGCTCAGACGCTCATTCAGCTCCTTTGAGCGCTGGATTAGTAAAACCCAGCATTAATTAGTAGCTAGAGATATGGATTGAGGCTTGTGTTATAGGTAGGAGCAACCTTAACCTTTAGAACTTATTTCTAACAAATTCAGTGGAAAGACAGTAAAGGCCACGGCTTGAAGACCTTTAGACTGGAAGTGGCACTTTCCGTTCTTAAAAAAAGCCTAACTCGGCTTCATAGAAGGGGGCCTTAATTGGCAAAATACCCTTAATAGGATCAGTAATAGAGAATGATATGGTGACAGAATGTTCCCGTCCCCGCGGATAACCGTGGGAAACCATCTTCATGTCATTCTTTAAGGAGAGAGGGAAGAATCAGAGTATAATTGGGCACAACCACTGACCCGCAAGCTTTGCTTTGAAGAATGCTGAGATTGAGCAGCAACATTCCAGAGCAGAGATTGTGATGTCATAATGCCTCATTCCACCAGTGCCTAAGAGCCAATCACATCAGTGATGTCACAATGGCTTCATTATCCTTGGCTCACATAAGAATCAGAGTATGAATAGCCACAACCACTGACCCGCAAGCTTTGCTCTGAAGAATGCTGGTGTAGAAGGACTGAGGCTAAAATAGACACTAGAAAATGACATGGGATTATTTCCCGCGGTTATCCGCGGGGACGGGAACGGGTGATGAATTTTGTCACCGTGTCATTCCTAAAAAAAATTTCATTGGGCGATAGATGCCTCTCCAATTCTATAAAATATAAGTGACTATTGCAATGCACTCAGCGGTGCTTAATGCCTAAGAGGGCATTTCTGTGGGTGGATTGTGAGTTAGCGTGATTCTCCAGAAATATAGACGGCTGAGATGTAACCCTTTTAACCCTGGCCTACATTTCAGATGCCTTAGTTTTGACATAGGCGCCGCTAGCCGCCATTCTGTAAAGGGTGCCTAAGTGTGATCGACTTGCGGCCGGCACCGTTTCTATAGGCACTGGATGATTTAGGCACCGTTTGTAGAATCAGCCGCTCAGTGTTTAAAATTTCCGCCCTTGCTGAACATTTCAGTGCCCCGTTCAGCAAGACGCAGCCATTCCCTGGATACCCCAGAAACAGGAAAGAGTCTTCCAGGTGATACCGCAAAGCATGTACGCACGCACGCACACATACACAGAAGAGCTGATTGGTTCATATTGGCAGTGATGTCATAAATAGGCTAATCAAATTGTGGGCTGTGATGTCATTTCTGCCACTTTGCATTCAGCAGCTTTACAGGAGAGGAATTGAAGGAGGACTAAAAGAAACGAAATATACCTTATAGGGGTCCTTTTACTAAGGCGCATTAGTGCGTCTTAGCGCATGCTAAAAATTAGCACGTCCTAAATGCTAACGCATCCATTATATCCTATGGACGTGTTGCCACGCATTAGCATTTAGGTCTCCTTTTACAAAGGTGCGTTAGGGCCTTAACGCGTGGAATAGCGCATGCTAGATTGCTGCGCGCTCTAGCCCCTAATGTCTCTTGAGCAAGTGGTAGTTTTTCAGGTAGCACACGCTATAGCGCATGCTAAAAATGCTAGCGCACCTTTGTAAAAGGAGCCCTTAGTGTGCGCTAAGACGCACTGATGCGCCTTAGTAAAAGGACCCCGTAGAGAAGTACAACTGATAAAAGCATAAATTACCTCCCAGATCCCTTTTCTTACATACACACAAATATAGGGGCTCTTTAATAAAGCTTCTTAACATTTAGCGCACGCTAATTCCATTAGTGCGCAATAAGGGCTTCCTTGACAATGCCGCAGTAGCGATTCCCCTGCGGCAAATGCATCAAAGTCCATTCAGTTCCTACGGGCTGTGTCGCATTTGCAACACCCCGAATCGCTACTGCGGCTTTGTCAAAGGGGACCTACATTCTGTTTTTGTTGGGTAAAAAGTACCTCCTCATTGAATGCTGTGATCTTGCTACCGTGTATTTTTGTTCAATTCTTTCAATAAAAATTGATTGATACATAAAAAAGGACCCTGAATTAAGCAGCATAGCTTTCATGTTTTATAAGCCATCTAGCAACAAAGACTTCATTTCTTTATCCATAAAACCTATCTCCTTTTCTTGATTATCATTAAATATTTGAATCACTTTTAAGATCTAAAGCAGTGTTTTTCAACCTTTTTACACCTATGGACCGGCAGAAATAAAAGAATTATTCTGTGGACCGGCAGTTGAAGAACACTGGGCTAAGTCGTGGGCCAGACCCCGCCCATCTCTACCCAATCTCCACCCCAGACCCTGCCCCCATAATAGTACTAATTGCACCTTGCACGTCCCGTGCCTCATCTGGAAGCCTTCCCTCTGACGTTGCAACTTCAGAGAGAAGGCTTCCGGTTCAGGTGCAGGACGCCCGTAGGAGCCACTGCCCTTGGCTTTATGCACTGAATCAGTTAGGAAGAGGGAGCTGGCTCGAAGATAATGCCGCATCGATCGCACCGTGGACCGGCGGTTAAAAACACTGTTTTAGGCCTGATGCACATGCTGGTCCTGTGGACAGGCAGGAAATTTCTGTGGACCGGCACTGGTCCATGGACCGGTGGTTGAAGAACACTGATCTAAAGAAAGGCATAAGACATTCATACTCAGTGGAGCAAGGAATGAAAAGGGACAAGAATCACATATGCACTGGTCAGTCTTCGATACAACACAGGAAGATGGAATTTTCTGTAGAAAAAGTATTTCAAGGACGACGGGTCATGTTTGGATGAAAATGGTGATGGAATTCAAAAAGGTGTAGGATAAGCACGGAAGATCCCTATGGAATGCAAGCAAAACATAAATGACTCACAAATATATCTACATACGAAGAAAGAATATGACCCATAAGCGTAGGCAGGTATAGACATCAGGGGAAGCAGAACTTTGGTTAAATAGCTGGTACGAGGCTGAACTGCCTTAATGTTTCTCTGTTTCTATGAAGGACCCAACTGCCTAGGCACTATTTCATTCAAAATGTAGTTGGGAGGGAAGCTCCTCCCCTTCTTCTTCCCCCTTCCCAGCTACACCTCTTGAGTGACCCACACAGAGCAGCAGGTGCAACCCTGGCCACCTTTCTGGGCAGACTGGATGGGCCATGCGGATATTCATCAGCCATCAGTTATGTAACATGGAAATATTGTAACATGATGGAAGATAAAGGCCAAATGGCCCATCCGCAGCATCTACTATCTCCTCCTCTCCCTATTGGTTAAGGCTCTTAACATTTGCATCTCCTCTTCCTATAGGCTAAGACTCTTAACACTTGCATTGTGAGGTCATAGAGCATTATGGTTATAGAAACATGATGGCAGACAAAGGCCAAATGGCCCATCCGCAGCATCCACTATCTCCTCCTCTCCCTATTGGCTAAGGCTCTAAACATTTGAATCTCCTCTTCCTATAGGCTAAGGTTCTTTACACCTGCATTGTGAGGTCATAAAGCTTTATGGTTATAGAAACATAGAAACATGATGGCAGATAAAGACCAAATGCCCATCCGCAGTAACCATTATCCCTTTCTCTCTCAGCGATCCCACATGCCTATTCCAGGCCTTTTTGAATTCAGACACAGTCTCTGTCTCCACCACCTCTTCCGGGAGACTGTTCCACGCATCTACCACCCTTTCTGTATAAAAGTATTTCCTCAGATTACTCCGGAGCCTGTCACCTCTTAACTTCAACCTAAGCCCTCTTATTGCAGAGTTTTCTTTCAAATTAAAGAGACTCGATTCATGCGCATTTACATTACGTAGGTATTTAAACATCTCTATCATATCTCCGCTCTCCCATCTTTCCTCCAAAGTCTACAGATTGAGATCTTTAAGTCTGTCCCCATACGCCTTAGGTCAAATGTATTTCTTTTTGTGTTGGCCAGTCGCAGTTCCATTGGTGAAGCCAATTGATAACAGTTGTTGACCATGGAGTGTACAGAAGTCTCATCAACTGGCTCTTTGCAATGGTGCACATTTCAGAAGTTATGGGAACCCTTTTGGAATGCATTGACACCCCCCCCCCTCCCATAATGCAGAGATTAAAATTTTGAATAGATTACTAATTACAGTGGGAATTCTTTTTAATGCAAAGAAAACCAGCAATGGTGACCTGGGGTGCTCAATTCTTTATTGTTTTGCGATGTGCAGCCGACACACATTGCAAAACAGAGATGCGAATTTCATGCTGCTGAACACACTAGTCATTAAACTGTACCTAGATTGTGGCGGTATAGAAGAATAAAGTTATTATTATTATTATTATTATTATTATTAATAACAAGCGACTCAATTTCCTTGATTTACAGCACAATAAAATAATACTTCTTGACATCTTTTCAATTCATACACAGACTTCTGAGGGAGGCTGTTTTCGGCCGAAACACAATCGTGCCCAGTCTTCATATACAATTAAGTGTTGAGCACCCCAGGTCATCTTTGCTGTTGTTGTGTTCTTTCCTATTCGGGAAGGTGTTATCTCCTATTTCTTTGTGGTGTGTGGAATTCTTTTTAGTACACCACTGATCTCTTATGGGGATGGGGGTGGAGAGAGGTTATGTTGGGACGTCTATGGGTTTTAATTGAATTTCAATGACTTGAAAGAGATGCTGTTGTTGCTTGTGCGTCTTGACCAATAAAAAGGCTGAATAGGAAGGTAATGTTTGTTTGTTTTATTTTATCCATGGTGAGTTAGACACTCATACAAAAATGCAAAATTACATATAACAGACGAGTCGAATCAACGACATACCTACAATACAGGAAAAACAATCCAGACAATAAAATACATCAGTGACCAGCACCCCACTGTCATCAATCTTTACTCTTCCTCATTCATTCAACCTCAGATGCTGTATTTCATCTGACAAAACAGATGCCTTTTGAAATTCTGTATATTATGTTGTTGGCGAATATACTCAGGGAAGTTATTCCATTCCCTGGGCCCAATGCAATGGAAAATACTATCTCTGGATGATGTTAACCTCAGATCTCTTACAGATGGGATTTGCAGATCTAAGTGAGGTGGAGCACGTGGCAGGATACTCTGGAGGAGATGTTTGGGAGCCAAATTGTGCAGGCACATGTAAACGATTAACAATAACTTATAATGCATCCTATCCCTCAACATCAATCAATACAAACTTACATAATATTCTGTCACGTGTTCTCATCTTCCCAACCTAAACAGGGATCTGACCACCGAATTTGGGGCAACCTGGAGCACACACAAAGCTGACCCGGTACTCCCAGGAGCACCAAACTACAATAAAGAGCGGAGAGAACAATTGTCTGCAAAACTGTCTTAAACAAATGCGCTGCCAAATAGGGCCTGAGTCCATTCACCAAATGGAGAAGAAAATACAAATTCCGAACTACTGCCAGCAGCTGCCCTTTAAATGTGAGTCCTGAATCCACAAGAACACCGAAATATTTCACCTCCCGCACAACCGGTACAATTTCTCCCAGTAACTCAAATGTTTTTGGGATATCAGGACCTAGTGATCTTGCGACGCACAACACTTGTCTTCTGAATGCTTCATCTAAGCCTATTGCGGTCCATCCAGGCTTTTTTTTTATAGCTGCCACAACCGACTTCAAGCAAATATCTTTATTCAGTGAAAGTCTGTAACACTACCTCCCTATTCAGACTCTTGCCTTCCTGAGGTTAAGCCCTTTCCATCTGCTTCCTTACTACATACCCCACAATGCTTTCCTCCAAGTTCATTTCCTGCCTGTTCAGGACTCTTAAGAACTACAACTCCCAGAATTACCAGGAGCTCACTTCCTTTCTGAGTTCCCATATTCCCTTGAGTTCTCTCTGGTCGGAAATGGTATAGCTAGTGATAAACTGCCCAGGTTGTGGTTTACGGTCCAGCAACACCATGGGGACCTAGTAGGCCAGATGTTCAGACAACAGCTTTAATGGTTTTTTGAAAAAAAAAAAAATATATATTTTTTTAAAATAAAATTAGTGGTAAAACATGGGATGAACGGATGCAGGATGGTAGAGAATGAATGAGAATAGCAACAGAAACAAACATGGATTAGGAGAAGCATCTCACAAAGGGCGGCTGATGCGAGCTTGCTAGTTTTTTTCTGCCATCATCTACTATGCTTTTGCTTTATAATTTATGCCTTGGCAAATGTACAGTATGTATTTTTTGCAAACTTTAAATCACATTCCTTGCTGACTAAAGCACAACCCATTTTTCCTGAAGTATTTTTACTTTTAAAAGCAGCCAGGCAAGAGCTCAGCAGGCGGTTTTGTCTGGGAGCCCCAAGACAGATTATCTAGGTGACCCTCGATGCATCTTGCTGTACATTTCATCAGCAGAACATGTCTTCTGTCACCTCTCCCATCTGTCCTCTCACTGTGAGCTCTCAGCATTTAAAACCTACAGCAAGCTTTGGACTTTCTAACGTCTAGGCCTTACGGCCCTCTTGAAATCAGAAAAGATTTTGCAAAAGCAGTGGCAGGCATATGCTAAGACAGTGATTCCCAACCCTGTCCTGGAGGAACACCAGGCCAATCGGGTTTTCAGGCTAGCCCTAATGAATATGCATGAGAGAGATTTGCATATGATGGAAGTGATAGGCATGCAAATTTGCTTCATGCATATTCATTAGGGCTAGCCTGAAAACCCAATTGGCCTGGTGTTCCTCCAGGACAGGGTTGGGAACCACTGTGCTAAGAATCATGGACTAGTCAATTTAATGCAATCACATGTGGGAACAAACAGCCTGACTCATAGCACTAAGGCAGGGGTTAGGGAACTCCGGTCCTCGAGAGCCGTATTCCAGTCGGGTTTTCAGGATTTCCCCAATGAATATGCATTGAAAGCAGTGCATGCAAATAGATCTCATGCATATTCATTAGGGAAATCCTGAAAACCCGACTGGAATACGGCTCTCGAGGACCGGAGTTCCCTACCCCTGCACTAAGGGATGTGCATGGAAATTTGGGGGCGTGTCTAATTTGCTACTATCACTTATCACTTCTACAACACTGCTAGACATGCACAGTGCTGTACATGAAAACATTCATGAGGCAGTCCCTGCTCAGCAAAGCTTACAATCTAATCAGACAAACAGAACAAGCAGGGAGCTTCTCAGGCACGGGTGCTTTTCAAGTGAGTGGGATTTAGGAATTAAAAGCAACCTCGAAAAAGTAAATTAACCCTGATAATTGAGTGCAAATAATCACTTCCTCTTGCTCATTGGCATTAATTAATTTTTACATGTGCATTTTTAAGCAATGGGATCATCGTGCAAAATCCATATGGGGGTGTGGCCATGGGACAGTCATGGGCGGATCAGGGGTGTTCCTGTAATTTATACATGCTGTTATAGGAAAAGGGGGATCCGTGCCTAATTTAGGATTTAAATCAGGTGTAAATCGTTGCGACTGTGTCTGAATTCAAGAAAGCCTGGGATAGGCACGTGGGATCTCTTAGAGAGAGGAAGAGATTATGGTTACTGAGGATGGGCAGACTGGATGGGCCTTTTGACATTTATCTGCCATCATGTTTCTATGTTTCTATAATCATAAAGCTCTATGAACTCACAATGCAGGTGTAAAGAGCCTTAGCCTATAGGAAGAGGAGATGCAAATGTTAAGAGCCTTAGCCAATAGGGAGTGGAGAAGATAGAGCATGCTGCAGATGGGCCAATTGGATGCGTCTTTTGGCCTTTATTTGCGATCAGGTTTCTATAACCCTAAAGCTCTATGACCTCACAATGCAGGTGTAAAGAGCCTTAGCCTATAGGAAGAGGAGATGCAAATGTTAAGAGCCTTAGCCAATAGGGAGTGGAGAAGATAGAGCATGCTGCAGATGGGCCAATTGGATGCGTCTTTTGGCCTTTATTTGCGATCAGGTTTCTATAACCTTAAAGCTCTATGACCTCACAATGCAGGTGTAAAGAGCCTTAGCCTATAGGAAGAGGAGATGCAAATGTTAAGAGCCTTAGCCAATAGGGAGAGGAGGAGATAGTGGATGCTCTGGATGGGCCAATTGGCCTTTATCTGCCATCATGTTTCTATAACCTTAAAGCTCTATGACCTCACAATGCAGGTGTAAAGAGCCTTAGCCTATAGGAAGAGGAGATGCAAATGTTAAGAGCCTTAGCCAATAGGGAGAGGAGGAGATAGTGGATGCTCTGGATGGGCCATTTGGCCTTTATCTGCCATCAAGTTTCTATGTTTCTATCCCGACACTAAACGCTGTTCTATAAATGATGCCTAACTCTGAGTACCATTTATACTGTAGAATAGCACATAGCATTTTTTTTATGTTGGTGATGATTTGGGGGTTTCATTTATAGAATTGAGTTCAAAATGCTAGGAACAAGCAGTATGGAATGAAGAAATCTCACCAGACCCACCCTTCATCACCTTGTAGCAGTGGCGTACCTAGCCAGATGGTAACTTAGAGCAGAGCACCCCCTAGCGCTTGGCTGTCGGCTCTATCAGTCCCCCTCCCCAGAACAGGAAGTTGACATGAGAGGTGGCGAGGACCAGTAGAACCGATGGCCACATGCAGATATACCGCGACTACTCAAGCACCCCCCGAGCATGCTTCGCCTGGGGCGGACCACCGCCTACCCCACTCATGGTACACCACTGCCTTGTAGATGTGGGAGATCTCACCATTAGAAATCCTGTTTCTTGTGGTTTAGTTCAGTGGAGGAGTGGCTTAGTGGTTAGGGCTGTAGCCTTAGCACCCTGAGGTTTCAGGTTCAAGCCCAGCTCTGCTCCTTGTGACCCTGGACAAGTCACTAACACATTAGTCAGATTGTGAGTCCACCAGGACAGATAGGGAGAAATACTTGAGTACCTGAATGTAAACCACTTAGACCAGAGCTGCCTAAGTCCAGTTCTCGAGATCTACTGCAAGCCAGGTTTTCAGGATATCCACAATGAATATGCATAAGAGAGAGATTTGCATACCAAGAAGGAAGTGCAGGCAAATGTCTCTCATGCGTATTCATTGTGGATGTCGTGAAAACCTGGCCTGCCAGTAGATCTCAAGGACCGGACATGGGCAGCCCTGACTTAGGCTATAAGTGGTCTATAAATACTTCAATAAATATGATGAGGCTGATATTATTCCTAGGTGGGTGTTTCCTTAACTGGAAAAATGCATTCCCGTCACCCCTGGTTCTGTGGCAACTTAGAAAGACTTCTCACCAGGATTCCAGAGGGATTTACCGGGAGGCCAGCGGCATTCAATCTTTTCATTAACAACTTGCTTTTATTGCATGAAGATGACACTTAAGGGCCTGTGCTTGATAGAAAGGTGGAAAAAGTTCTAAACACCCCGAAGGACAGAATTAGTATTCAAAACGATCGTAGCAAACCTGGGGAAACATTCAGAACGGAGACTTGGCTAGTTTTTTTTTCTTTGTAATTTCCCTCCATGTGTGGTCCATTTGTATAAACAAGTGCTTTGACTGATTACAGAAAAATCTCCGGGCACACGTAGGTGAAAATGAAATATTTGAATGGACGGCACTTGGCAGTATGGATGGATTGCTGGCATCCCATTATTGCATTCTGTCTCTCTTTTCTTGCTATTCATTCCAAAATATTGATACTTGTTTATTTTGGTATTTGGATTGAAGAATTTTGACAGAGAGGTGAGAAATCAAGTGAGTGAAAATGCACAAATGAAACAGGATAGGCCACCCAATCGGAACGGGGTGTTCCAGGCTGAGCCCTTCTTTCTTGAAAGTGTAGGTAGATGGATAGACAACAAGGAACTGCCAGGATCCTATTGGAGCCAAGGAAATCCCAGAAAAATGTGCTGTGGAAAGTGCGCAAACAACCGGGACATAGAGGGGTCATTTTACTAAGCACCTGCATACCACAGCTTAAAAGGGCTTACCGCGGGCTGCGCTCAGGTGTCCAATATGGATGCACTGTCCGTGCGCTAAAAGTTTTTCCCGTTGTTCAGAATTTGAGCCAGACTCCAGGGCGCTGCACCGTAAACCACTTGATGAATAATTGTCAAAATTTTTATCCTCAATTCAACAAATATCTGGTACCCAATGTCGTTGTTTTAACACCGGAGAAATCTGTTCATAACCGTTCTAACGGCTGCACTTTAGACTTAGCAACGACAGTACATTGCAAAAATCTAATTTAAAGAAATGACCAGGCTCTGCATCACTGTCCGAAAATCAGATACTGCCAGCACTGTATTGCAATTGGTGCCATTGTGTGGGTGGAGTTGGGGGCGGGGCTTGGGCAGGTGCTCAGTTGCTGTTTGTTGGACTTGGGGGGGGACTTGGCTCGAAGAAGTTGAGAAACACTGGCCTAACTGATTTTGCTGAGCTAAAAAAGAGACCTACAATGATCTAACCTACTGAAACCCAAGTTTACCTTTCCCGGACAGTAGTTCACAGGTTGCTGTGGAGCCACCACAACCTCTCGCTTAGAACCAGGCTTGCTGAGGGTTTGGGTCCTCAGAGTTCAGTGAGATTAGATGATGAGTGTTAATTTAGATTATAAATGAATCTGGAATGTGAAGGAGTTTAGGTCTTTCCTTTTATTTTTTCATTTATATGTAATTTTAAGATGTAATTTGTATTTTATCTAATCCGCTGAGAACTTGTGAAAGATTTAGCGATTATTTTGGCACATCTGGATTATGCAAATTCCCTGTATATCGGATTAACCAAATTTAATCTGAAGAGGCTACAACTTATTCAGAACACTGCGGCCAAATTAATTTTTGGAAGACATAAATATGATCATGCCTCTCCGTTGTTGAGGTTACTTCATTGGCTTCCTGTTTACTGGCGAATTCAATTTAAGTGTGCCAGTGTAATTTTTAAAATTTTACATGGAATTTTTTCGCCTCTATTACCTCTATCATTTAACTCTCTTCGGTTTCACACTACCAGGAATACACATACATTTAAACTGCTCTTCCCTTCTGTAAAACCCTAGGTAAATTCTCACATTCCTTAGCCTATTCCTTGGTAAAAGTTTGGAACAATCTTCCCTCGATTATCAGAACGTCATTATCTCTATCACTTTTTAGGAAAAATCTGAAAACTGATCTAATTGATTGAAAATTTTTCTATTACCTTCATTATTGTTTTCTATTATATTCTTTTAAATCTTTGTTAACCGGCTCGAGCCCTTGCTGGAATGATCCGGTATATAAGATGGAAATCAGATTAGATATCAAATTTTAATAAACATAAACCCTTGTTTCCTTCATAGAATACAGGCAAACCGAGGGGGGTGGTCTACCCTGGGTGCCATGATGGTGGGGGTGCCGTCACCCCTCCTCTTCTCTACCCCGCTCGTGCCCCCTTCCCCATACCTCTAGTTGAAGTTGTTCGCTGCGGTCTACAACATGCTCTGCGCGACCCCGTCAGCTCTCCCGCTGATGTCACTTTTAGGTACCATGCATAGGAAGTGACAGAAGGAGAGCCCACTCACGGAGTCATGAGGGAATGAAAGGGGGGCATGCATGGCAGGAAGGAGGGGTGGGCCGAGATGAGGGTGGGGGAGGGGCCTCTCACCCTCACTATGCCACTGATACCTCATATGAATGTTTGCACCTAGTCTCCAAAAAAAAAAATCTCCTTATTTTATTTGCTGGTGGATCTCAGGATCAGACGCAATTTTGGATGCCCCAAGTTAGCACGTACGAAAGTGCTACTTCTTGGACTGGTGTTATAGAATTGCCCTTTGTGTGCACAAAGCTGAAACATATATCCTGTTGATTTATTTCAACTCTATTTCTTTGCATTACGGGAAAGGTTCCCCTGCAATGTTTCAGCCGTGGTTTCCCTTTCAAATCAAGTATTCCTGTCACAGGTAACAGCTCAGTGCCGGCAGAGATGGAAACATTTCTCCTTCGAAAACTTTTACCGCTGCACTCCCTTTCTGGAAATTAGTTTCCTGGAGGCATGTCAGGCCATTAAGTATCTTTACTGACACAGAAAACAAAAGCTATTCCCGTAAATAAAATTATAATGGGCCTAGTTAAAATCAATGGATTTTCAAATATCCTTCATATCCACAGCACACTTTACCCCTACTAACAGGAGCAGCTTCACTACTTTGTTGACACCTTGAAGTTACTTTGGACGATTAATGCACCATAACTGCAAAACTTTCTGTCATTTGTTCACACTTTCTTTCATTTCTCTCTGCCTGTAATGTTTTTGCATACATTATATTGTTTTATGGGGTGCACTGCATACTCCAAATATCAATCATGAAAAGGAGAGAAAAGCCACGCTGAATGAGATCAAAGTCCATTGAGCCTAACGTCCTGTCTCCAACAGAGGCCAGTCCAGGTGCCCACTGGATCTCAAAACCTCATTTCTGGGGATGAGCAGTGCCTCTCCCAAGTCTTCCAGTTAATCACTTTTTAGGGGCTTTTCTTCCAGGAAGTTGTCCTAACCTTTTTTCAGCACCCCTCTCTGTTCGTCACCTTGACCACACCCTCTGTCAATAGACTCCACACCTTATTTATGTACTCTAAAAGAACCTTCTATGACCCGTTTCAATCTGCTGGTCCCTCGTTCCGTGGAGTCTCCCCAAGTTTCCTATCTGAATGGTTAAACAGTTGGTCAGTTCAGTTTATTTGATATTCCGCTAATATAAAACATAGTTCAAATCTAAGTGGTTTACAATAGAAAGTAAGTAGGGGATTAACCTCATACTGGAATCAACAATCCCTTTGATGTATGAGGCAGTTATATGTGGAACATTGCTTCATATTAAGCCTTCCATGGATCGATGCAAATGCAGGCTTTTCCTAATTATGACAGGGATAGCCATGCAAATGATAACCCACAATTGGAAAAATTGCGACCGCCTCAACTTTCCGTTTTGGTGGGCCCGTTTATGTTTAGGTTACAAATACGAAAAGATGAATGCTGATGTGTTGGGGCATAGCAAAATATTTAAATTGGTTTTGGGGCCCGTTGACATCCTTTGTTAATTCAACATAGTTGCCTTTGTTTAAATTTTTTGTTTATTTTTATACATATCCAGGACGGGGTGGGGGGGGGGATATCTTACTGGTTTATTTCTTGATTAAATTGTTGGATGGGAGGGGAGGGATATTTTTCTTCTGCATTGTTATTGATGGAATTTAAGTGCTTACGTTGATTATTAATGTCTGTATAATTTTTGGCACTTTGTTTTAGTTTTGAAAATTAATAAAGTTAAAAAAAAAAAAAAGAAAGTAAGTAGGGAAGGAGAGCAAACCAATAAGAATTTCAGACAAAACAATAAACAAGATAACACATAACTGAAACACAAGGAAGAAAATAAAAGGAATGGTTACAATTATATCAAGAGTAACGGGAAGAATAGTACGGTACTTGGTCACTCTTCAATGAAGACTCTCGACAAAGGGCTAGATTCATCAGCCTGCCCGATCGGGCCCTATCCGGGCAGGTCCGACGAATTCTGGAAGCTATAATATGCAGATGGGGCGATCGGAGGATCGTTTTTCTGCAATCCCCACGCATGCGCAGACCATCTATAGATGGTCTGTGCATGCCCGTCGGAGCCGCAATCTTTTTTTTAAAACTTTAAACTTTTTTATTAGTTTTTAGCCCTGTGAGCCCTTGGTTTTAACCCGCTTTAAACCTGCGGGTTAAAACCACGGGCTTACAGGGTGGGGAACGGCAGGAGAGATATGGGGAAGTCAGGGCAGGAGAACCAGGGCAGCGATGCGGCGAGCAGGCAGGAGATTTTTGGGGAAGTCAGGGCAGGAGAACCGGGGTGACAAGCAGGCAGGAGATTTTTGAGGAAGTCAGGGCAGGAGAACCGGGGCGGCAATGCGGCAAGCAGGCAGCAGACAGGGCAGAGAGCAGGGCTTCCAGAGTCAGAAAGACGTTTTCGACTGGTCCCCAGCAGTCGCTTCTTCAGTTGATCGGCCAGCCCAGTCGGATCAAGAATTTTGTGTTGTGAATTGCGCCCCTGCCTACTTTGCATGCATTTCTCCTCATTTGCATGCACAGATTCGAAGCGGATCGCAGGAGAGGTTAGTGAATGGGGCCCGATGGAAATCTGGTCGCAAAGGGGTCGCAAACCAATCGGTACACAATCGGTTTGCTTAGTGATTCTAGCCCAAAGTATTCAAAGACAAGGAGGGAACACTCCAAACAAAGATCAGACTTGTCCACACACTCATTTTCTCAGTGGTCAGTTACGGATGCGAAAGCTGGACACTAGGAAAAAAAAAGACAGAAAGAAGAATGACTCATTTGAGCTATGGTGCTGGAGAAGGATTTTAGGCGTGCATGGACTTCCAGAAGAACTAACAAATCGGTTCTGTAAGAGATCAAACGGGCTATGTCACTCGAAGCCCAAATGATGAAGTTACGACTGTCTTTTTTGGTCATACCATCAGAAGGCAGAGATCACTGGAGAAGGACATCACGTTTGGGAAGATCGAAAGAACTAGGCAAAGAATGTGACCTGCAATGTGATGGCTGGAGACATTGAAAACAACCATAGAGATGATGCTGGAGGACCTTTCTGGACTAGCACAAAACCGATATCTTTTTAGATCTGCAATTTATCAAGTCTCTAGGACTCAAGCACAAATCAATGGCACCTAACAACAAGGGGAAGAACATGGCTGTTCGCCTTATTTTCAGACTAAAAAAATGGGAGCCTATTACTCCTTTCTATCAAAAACTTCACTGGTTGCCAGTAGAGTCCAGAGTCCTGTTTAAGTTCTCTTGCATTTGTTATAAAGCAGTTTTCGGGATGCTACCTGGCTACCTTGCTCCTCACTTCTCTCTGAGTCACTCTAACTTGTTCAACTACCCCTCTATAAAATCTTGTCATTATAAGAAATTCTTTGAGAGAACTTTCTCATTTCAGGCTGGCAAATTGAATATGTGGCTCGGAAAAACTATGCAAGAGGCTACTTCCTATTTTGATTTTTAGAAAACTGTTAAAGACATATCTGAAAGGTTGATATCTTAATGCATTCTGTTTTTTTAAATTGATGTATTTTAATAATATGTGCCTGTATTATCTGTATGTTATTTTATTTGCACGGTATATATAAACTTTTCCTGTTGTGAACCGCTTTGAACCTTTTTGATATGGCGGTATATAAAAATAAAATAATAATAATTATTATTATTAAATTATTATTACTGCTGTGATGTAATTATTCTCTAGGATCATTTTTTATATGTTGAATTGATTTATTTTTTTGTTGCTGAATCTGTATTTTAGAATGTTTTTATTTGAATTTGTATTTTTGGTAGGCTTTTCATTTTATGTATGTTTACTTTGTAATCCGCCTAGTTCAGTGGTTCCCAACCCTGTCCTGGAGGACCGCTAGCCAGTCGGGTTTTTGGGATAACCCTAATGACTATGCATGGAGCAGATCTGCATTCCTATCATCTTCATTACATGCAAATCTCTTTCATGCATAATCATTAGGGCTATCCCAAAAACCCGACTGGCTAGTGGTCCTCCAGGACAGGGTTGGGAACCACTGGCCTAGTTGATAGGTGGAATAGAAATTCTTAAAATAAGTAAATAAATCTATGAGAAGATATTTGAGGAAAGGGACTTACCAGTACCTAAGTGAAAATGCAAGTGGAAGTGGTTGGGTTGATGTTGATTGAGTTTTGAAAAGTTTTATGTTTTTTTCTTATTATAAATTGTAATTGATATTGTTTTGTAAATTTTATTCAGTTGATTTTGTCATTTTGCTTTTGAATTAAATAATAAAAATATTCAATCCAAAAGAAGAAGGTAGCCGAGGGCAAAGGCACGCAGGAACTCTGTACCGTGCATTTGCTTATCCACTAATTCCAGCTCACCCCATTACACCCTGCCACCGCACCCAATGGTATCCATCTCGTTTCATGAAACCCTTTGCCAGAAGAGATGTAACTGAGAGGATGGTGGACGTAGGAGCCAACTTTTCAAAATGATTGCGGTGCTAAATCCAGTGGAAATTACCTGTTTCTGGACACTTTCGTGGAGTTTGCTCAAGCACCCAACGAGCCGGTGCCTTTGGTAGTGGAGGTCTGGAATTGGTAACCGGCGGAAGTGGCAGCCACAAAAATACTGAGGGAATTTTAAGCCTACTTGGAACAGAGGGTAACGGAAAGGAAGGCAGATAGCTGGCATTGGGCAGACTGCGTGGGCCGAGGGGTTGCTGTCTGCTGATTGCATTATGTTACAGATGAAGAAATGGTCCTTTTTACTGTGAGTTGTATGGGTTTATGATTATGGGGCGCTTTTTACAAGTTTTCATATTGTGATGTTGCTCTTGCTTGAAGTTTATGTTCTTTGAATTTTGACTCACTCTGGCATGAAAACTTGAAATAAATAAAGATATGTTAAAATATATATAAATAGTGCCAAAGTTCCTTAGTGGCACTGCAGGAACAGATGCCAGAGACTTCATTTAAAACCCAGAACTCAGCTCCTGATGGAAATGTACATTTTAAAAAATGGTATTTGTAATAGAGAATGACACGGTGAGCGATCCCCGCGGGGAGCCGCGGTCTGCTGCGGTTTGCCCGCAGGCTTTGGAGACTTTCCAGCCGAACCGCCGCAGACACGGGAACAAAACTTTTCACCGCCCGCAAGAACGGTGAAAAGATTTGTCCCCGCAGGCAAATTTACCCCCTTCATTGTGACCCGCGCAACCGCGATTTACCGCGCCTGATCATTTGTTTGCTCCGGCGGCCATGCTGTCTCCTCCATTCCAGCTCTCCAATCGCCGCATTGCCGCATTGAATGTTCTGGCTCCTGATTAGTCACCTCTTCCTGCTCAAGCAGTGAGGGGACCAATCGCTACTGCCACACATGATTTGAAAACCCCATTTAATGGGTTGTAGTGGCGCAGCAGTAGCGATTGGGATTTTGGAAAGGAGCTGCTTGGACCGGAGTCACCGCGGACTTGGAGCTGAAACTTCGTTTTAGAACTCGTTGTAAGAGGTAAGGTCCTTCTGCTTGCCTGCCCAGGGTTCCCAAGGAGAGGGGAGGGGAGGGGGGGGGGGTTTCGGTTCGCTTGAGCTACTCTTGCAGCACGGAGCTGGTTCTTTTTTTTTTTTTTTAATCTGCTAGTTATTGAACACGTGCTGCAAGACTGGAGGAATTCAATCCAGGACCAGCACATGTTCAGTAACCCATGGAAATGGTCCACACTTTCCTTCTGTTTGCCTGCCCAGTGTTCCCGAGGGGGGGGGGGGGGTCCGGTTGAGCTGCTCTTGCAGCACGGAGCTGTTTTTTTTGTTTTTTTTTAAATCTGCTAGTACAGGTTGTGTTTTGTTTTTGTATAGTTAGGTAAGTTGTAAAGTTGTAAAGAATGTTTCCTTTATACGTTAATAAAGATAAGTATATAAAATCATACCTGTTTGAGGCTTTTATGGATGCTGCGGTGACGGTGACGGGGCGGTGAATGGGATGGCAGTGGCGGTGACGGGGCGGTGAAAGGGGTGACGGTGACGGGGCGGTGCAGAGGATGGTGGGCCGGGGACGGTGCAGTGACGGGGAAAGGTTTTTTCCCCGTGTCATTCTATAATTTGTAACTCTGTTACCTATGCAGAGCCGACAAAAAAGAATGGAAGGTAACCCAGAAAGGGGAGAGGAAGGAAGATCTCCCAAAGCACCCAAAGGACCTTATTCAATAAAGCTGTTTTTCTCTAGGGACCCTGAAGGGGAGGAGAGACCCCCTTTTCCCTAAGACCCAAAGGCTGGAGGGCTGCAAAAGCTCCACCCCTGGACTCTGTCACTCCCTCTCTGGGAGATCCTGGGGGCTGCAAGCTACATTCCTCTCTCCTCTGTGAGGCTGCAGCATGGTGCATGCCGTCCAGGCAGGGTGGGGCTTTGCTTTATAAACAAAAGGCAGAATCCCAGCAGAGAACAGATTCCGCCCGGGGCGCTCCGAGAGCTCACCTTCTGTTTGTGAAAGGAACTCAGCACAAAGGGTGCCAACATACTTCTGTCTCAGTTCCAAAGTTTAAAAGTTCAGTTTGTTGTTGCTTATGTACCTTTGCCTTTTTTGTTGTGTTTTGTGATGTGCTAGAATCTTTTTTGGCTTCAGGTTTAAGAAATGGCCCCCCCCCCCTTTTTTGGGGGGGCATTAACCAAAAACTGTTGACTGTCTCCTTATTGTTTTCTCGGAGGAATAAAATGTACTCTGTGCTTAATGCAACCAAAGCAGAAAAACAAATGTCACTTATGTGTAGGGAGACACATTCCAGGCCAGAAATGCTGAAATATTTACAGGGCAGTAAGTTGCCATTTTTAAGTCTTTTTAGAAATTATAATCAGCCAGCTCATTTCATCTCATGAATTTGCATCTATAATAGACCATGCATTTTACCATGGGCCCTGATCAGGAACAAAAGCCAAGACATTAACTGGTCCCCACTGACTGCAGATATTTTGACCCAGAATCATTTAGATTATTGGTACAGTCATTGGTTTGGTCCATTTTGGATTCTTGTAATATCATCTACTCGGGATCTTATAAGAGACTCTTAAGCGGACTGAGGATAATCCAAAATACAGCCGTCCGATTGATCTTTGCTTTAAAAAAGAATGATCACGTTAGCCCATATTTTCTTCTACTGCACTGGGTTACATGTAGAAGCAAGAGTATTATTCAAATTTGCCTGTATTTGTTTTAAATTGATATCGGGACTGTCTCCAACTTATCTTTCCCCCCTACTTTGAGGGAAACCAGAAGATTTCAAGTTTTTGATTAATCGCTTAATCATATTTCTAAGCGATGAACATAATAATAAAATTACAATATTTGGGGAACAATACAATACTTCACAAGAATTAAGTCCATCAGGATTATTAACAGACTTGACAAACCCATAAACACAAGGAAGGGAAGGGAAATGAATTACAAGTTATTTAAGAGAAAGCAAGACAATCAAGGAAAATACATAATGAAAGGGAAGCAGAAAATTTCCGTAACATTATACAACAGAAATAAAATCAGCCAGAGAACTGTCTAATTAGTTATCAAAGGCATATTTAAAAAGAAAGGTTTTTCATTTATTTGCCTATCCCAAGGTAAAAGCTTGTCGATCTAAGACTTTTTTAGACGGGACACTAGCGTTTCAAGCAGGCGAACTGCAACCTTGGTTAGGCGAATGTATCCCTCAAGCTATGTCTTATTGTTCTTTTCGAAAATTAGTTAAAACCACTTAACGTAGGAGTTTTTAAGACTGTAACTAGTGTATTTGTTGTTTGATTGTACTTACGAAGCCGCATTAGTGGTTTAGCGCACGCTAATTTGCCGGCCGCGCGAGCCGCTACCGCCTCCTCTTGAGCAGGCGGTAGTTTTTCAGCTAGCACGGGGGTTAGCACGCGTTAAAAAGTTGCGTGCAATAAAGCCGTAACACGGCTTCGTAAAAGGAGCCCTTAGTGTAAACCACCTAGAACCACTGGTGATGGCGGTAAAGAAGAATAAAGTTATTATTATTATAATTATATTTAATGCTGAGTCATTTCTGGGTATTTTTGGCTGGCTTACACTTAAGCGTCTAAATCAATATTTAGCATTGGTCACTTACCTTATAGCAGCCAAAGATGGGATTGCTGTTTGTATGGCCGATTTGGCCACAAATTTGGCCAGTGAGCACTGAAAATCGCCAGTAATTGTGTGATTATAGCCAGTTTAGCCACTAACTGTGAATATTAAGTGGAGATAACCACTTATCGTGCGCTGAATATTTGGATTTAATTTGATAAGCGTTACGTAATGGGCCACTGCCGTTTCTGGCCAGTTAAAAAGCTCAGAATATGGGCCAGGAATTGATTAAACACCAAGGAGGTAATTTTGTAATTATGCACAGGAGTAAAAAGTGCCTTTCTCTGGACCGACTCTGCTGGATTTTCAGAATGTAAGTACATGCAAATTTCCACCTTGAAAATAATACCAGGAAATCTACTCCAGCTGTCTCTCATGCACAAATTTGACGTTTGCAATTGTGAAAATTTCAGGGCAATCACAGGGTACCTCGCTTAGCATGCGATAAAAGCCTGTTCAATAGAGGAATGTGGGCATGTTGACAATAACCTTGAAATAAACGGTGTTTACTGAAATCAAATGATTTAGGATAAATGCAAATATAAGAACCAACATTGCCAGTTCCTCCAATGCATTCTTTCTTCTTTGCTTATGGCAGAAATTCACATCCCCGCGGGATCCATCTTCATCCCTATCCTGTCCCCATGAGTTCTGTCCCTGTCATCTGCACAATCCTCGAACACTTGTGCAGATGAGGACAGAGATTGCAGGGATGGGGCCAGGACTCATGGGGACGGGACAGGGATGGAGATAGATCCCTCGGGGACAAGTTTGTCCCCATGCCATTCTCTAGCTGTGATCGTTCATGGAATGGATGAGTGTCAAAAGCCACTCTGGATCTATTATATTTCAACCCAGTGCTGTTTGCCTTTGACTGACTCACTTAACCTACTTTTTAAAAACTAGTTTAAAATGATACTGACATCATAAGATCTCTGATTCTGACACTAAAAGGCCATCGAACCTTGTGCTTTCCAAATTAAAAAAAAACAACAACAGATAAATTCCAAGAAGTTGTACGTACGCACAGAACTTGTGACAAAAAAAAGCTAGTGATACCATGTCACTGAGGGCATTTGAAACAGCCTCTCGGTGAAATCACAGCATGATGCTAAAATAGCCCATGGCAAACATTATGGTGAAAAAAACAGAGATCGCCAACATCTTCAGACTGCAAACACCATTGCAGTCTAATATGGGATGTTATCCGTTCTTTGAGTCCACCCAGCTTCTCATGAGGTTGCTGACACTTGAATATGTGACTCCCAGTGGTCTCCACAAAGTGATATCAATGACTTGCGTGGGTGAAATGATGAAGTAAGGTCAGTAGCCCATGCAAGCCTAAGCAAAGATGAGGAGGCTTTATTTGCCTGGAGAACTGATGGGGAAAGAGTTACAGCAGCAGAGCTGGCAGGGACCAGGTGAAGAAAGGGAGACCGGACTTTGTGGCAGATGCTGCTGGTGGATCTGGAGAAACGTGAAGGAGTCACTGGAGGGACGGAGAATAGAAAGGATGCCTGAGAGGAGAAAGAAGAGCAAAATAAAGCAGAAATGGTTAAAAAAGAAAAGCAAAGAGGCAAAAAAACAAACAAACAAACAAAAAAAGGTCAAAAAATATATTTTAAAAAATAAAAAGCAAATATCAAAAGAAGCCAAAGAATAACAGGGAGAAAGAGAAGGGAAAAATAAAGAGTACAAGGACCAAAACTAGTACAAAAAAAATAGCCCAAAGAATGCCAGGGAAGAGGAGAAGGGAAAATAAATCAGAAAGAAAAAGAAAAGAAAAAGTAGGAAATAAATAAAAAGCAAAATAACCCAGGAGTGCCTGATAGGAAAGAAAAGGGCAAAATAAAGCAAAGATATAGAAATAGAAAAGAGGCAAGAAAAAACCCACCTAAACATTGCACAAAGACCAAAGAGAGTGAAAAAAAAAAAGAAAAAGATTTAGCTGGTGCCCAAGTTTTAGAAAATCTTTTCTAGCCCCGGTGGAGAGAAGAGGTGGGGAATGTATTCTGCTCGATGGTTTTTCTTCTGTTGTCACCCTTGGAATGAAATTGTTTTGTCTCTTGGAGTCTCTCTTTTTTCGGCTCAAAGGGCATTTCAATGAGTCCAATTCAGTGAGTTATAAACTAGTCAGACAGTAATAATAAACATAGCATTTATCATAATAACTAAAAATTCATTTCTGTGTTTTAGTATTTTGCTTCGTTTTGCTAAATGAAAGTTTGCATTCCTCTCCTATGACTTAATAGTTTATCACATGGGATTTGTTGGGTTTTTTTTTTTTAAAACAAATCAAATCATAACTTTTAAGTCTCATATATTATTAAAGCAACATTTCATGATTAATTGATGTGTTTCCATAGACGTTTGTTAACACTGCTTTTTATTTTCTTATTTTGTTGATTTATTTATTTATTTTCTCTACACCGACTATACCACAAACCCAAAAATCAAGGCAGCATTATTACTCAGCTCTTCTTATATTTCATTAGAAGGTCAAAGCGTCTTAAGTGCCAAAAAGGTGCCCAACCTGGCCAGATGAGCACTGGAGGGATTAAATCATGACCCCCCCCCCCACACACACACACACCCTACCACCCCACAAAGGCCTGAATGAAAGAGTACATACTTCTCTCTAGAACAGCAACACCTGATAAGGGAAAGCCTAGTAGAGCATCACATAGGTGTTTTAAGTAGCCTAGCAGGTGGGCTAGTGAGCCATAGAGAGGAAGGACCAGGCCCTTAAGCCACTCTAACCACTACATTTATGGTGGAGTGTGAACTCACCAGAGTCCCACTATACTGCCATATACTGCAATATCCTTAAGGGATATTGGGATGGTAGGTAGCTATAGTAGGTTTTGGGGGAGCTTTGTAGGACTTATTATACATTAAAGGGAGTTATAGTGAGATGTACTTATGGCACCCTTTATGTGAAGTTCACAGCAGTGCCTTCTAAGCTGCTCTGTTGGCGTGACTGTGTGGCCGTCCCATTACAACGCTGGCCCCTCCTACGTCCAAATGGTCTGGATTAGGATGTTTTGAACGTGGAGGTTTTTGGGGTCAAAAGTGATGAACAAATTTGGACCTCCTAAGGTTGATCATCCTGGCGGCCAAGATATCTAAGTAGGCAACTTTCAAAAAAATTTATTTGGATGTCTAGTGGTTTTACTGGTTTCAAAAAATGGCCATTTCTCCGCCTCCAACTTTAGATACATCCAAAGTCAGACTTAGACATCCTGTCAAAAATAGTCGTCCATGTCTCCTTTTCCTTCTTGCTTTCATTTTTTTTTTTTTTTAACAATAAGCCATGAATTGGAACATGTAGTTGACATTTCCAATATAATTACAAATGACAACCCATCCCTAGGAACCCAGCAGTAAAGCCAAATGTCGTCAATCCACACACTATAATCTTAAACATGTTATTTATTTGTATTTATTTATTTTTATTTATTTATTTAGATTTATATCCCGTCCTCCCAGTAGCTCAGAACAGTCTACAAGTAAACATACACAGTAGAAGTAATTAGACAAATAAGATGTACAATAGGTTTAGATGCTTGGACATACAAGACTGTGCAGTATTTATCAGAGTACAAACAATTTTTCAGAGTACAGACTAAGAGAGGACTATACTGAAATTTTGGGAGAAGTTAAATAGGAGAGAGAAGAGAGAGGTGGGGTTTAAGGGGGGGTGTAGACTGAGGGAGACCTTTAGTTGAAGAGGAGGGTCTTTACCATTTTACGGAATGTCAATAAAGAGTTCTGTTGCCTGAGTTGGGGGGGGGGAGTTGATTCCAGAGATGTGGGATGAAGTGGCTGTAGGATCGTTTGCGGGCAGTTTCTGAGAGGAGGGACCTTCCAGGGGGAATGCATAGGCGTATTTCCGATTTTGAGCGGAGGGTGCGAGTGGGGGTGTAGATGGGAAGCTTAGATTTTATGTAGGAGGGGGTGGTGGCATAAATTCTCTTGTGGGCTACTGCTAGGGCCTTGAAAGCACAGCCACCACAAAAGGCAGGCCACAATTTTAGCAAAAGAATAGTTTTGTCGTAATGTTTTGGCAAGAATACGGTGGGGCAGTTTGTAAAAAAATTTGTCTGGAGCCTGATTTTGGCATCATAAAGCCACTTTATTTTTCGTATGATTCGGAAGCATCTTCCTGCTGTCACAGAACCAGAAACAAACTCATCTGACTGCAGAGCAAACATCTTGTATACACACTCGCTGGCATATTTTCCATCTTAACATTTGTCTCCAAGAAAAAAAAAAAACCCAACCATATGTATAGAAAAGAGCATTCCTGACCTTGAAAATTTGTGGAATACATAAGATATTTCTGACTCTGATTTTATGGGAACATATGGATTACTATGTTTTTACTCCAGTGTTTCATGCTAAACAGCTTTCATCACAGTCAACCTGGTAATTATCATATGTGGGAGAGAATAAGATAAAAGGAAATTTAAAAAAAAAAAATTGAGTAGTGAAAGAGAAGGGGAGAGGAAGATAAAGGAGACATACAGGGAAAGCTACAAAATGGGAAAAGAGGAAAAAAGGAGGGGGAAAAGGTGAGAAAAACAGAAAGGCAGGAGTGTGCGAGGAAGAGATATGGAATGAAGGAGTGAGTGAGGAGAAGGAAAGGGAGAGGAGAAACCAGGAGGAGAACAGAGCGGTTAAAGGGGAATGAGGGAAAAAAGGAAAGAAAAGCAGTTGATACTTTTTCAATTCAGTGAAACGTCTGCTTTATGCATGGCAGCATCTTCTCCAAAGCCCTATTCAAATATTGTTTTCATTTGCAAGAATAAACAGTTTTCAGTGCTGTTTATCCTAGAAGAATCAATTTGATTTGATTTTTTATTTTTGTTAAGCATACATTTTTCTTAACTTCTGACCATTTTCATTTCAACATCCCAAGCTGTCCTCTGGGTATGTGCACAGGGTAGTGGGTTGTTTGGTTTTTTTTTAGGGGGGGGAGGTTATTTGGGCTTGTTTCCTCATTTTTGGGCTGTTTCTTCAATTCAGTTCACACTTTCATTTTTATAAAATCTTCTTCAAACTTAGAACTTATTAAAGCACACTAGTTAATTAATAGGTTATTACGTGTCAAACTGATGTAGTGTGCAAAAGGACCCTTTTATTAATGTGCACCAAGATCTGATATTAACGGGCTGTAATGCAGGATTTTACTGCAAGAGATGTCCAGATCTAATGTGACAACTAGAGCCAGATTCAGGAAATGACACCCTACGTTAAGTGCTATTAAGATCCACACTAAAGCGCCAGTTCTGTTCCTAAGCAGATTAGCCTGCTGAAACCTGGTGTAAATCCTCACCACTGGCTAAGTGGGAGTCCTCCAACTACATTGCTGCCAGTAGGGGGCGCTGCCTCAGTATGGTGTTTTACAGGGATCCTTGCACCCAACTGATGCCAGTTGGGCGGTTAAATCCAGGTATTAGTCTCAAGTCACAAATACATGACTATTCCTAGTGAACAAGGTCTGAATGGGTGGGGTTGAAATAGGCACATGCATTCCCCATTTCAAAAGGAGAATCCACATTTATGTTCACCGAGACCAATGTTGGGATGTGTACCTGCTCCCAAAGACATCTAGGTTATTGTGAAGAGATTTTCTCTAGTTCCGTCAGTTGGGTCAGCTTGGGTCTTCTCTGGTCACTTTTGACTCCTTCAGGTCACTTCCAATCACTCGGCTCCTTCCGGTCACTTCCATCTCCTTTGGTCACCACTGGATGCTCTGGTCATCACCGGTCACTCAGGACACACAAGGTAGGTTTGCCCTTGGCCATGCTCTGCGAGTTTTTCTGAACTCAGAGGTCTTGTGGAAAGGGTCCTATTCTTCTTAAGGTGAGGTCATCTTCCTTTTTTGTTCATTCCACATGAAATCCGAGGCAAGTCTTTACCCAGCAGGTTCTGACATATTGTTCCTCTTTAAGTCTCCCCAACCGGGAGATCTTGGTGATGGAGTATATATCCCGTCACAGTTGTACAAGGTCTAGATTATACAAAGATGCTCATGCCAGGCAGTGCCGTACCAAAGGAATTAGGGGAAGTATCCCCTTAAACTCCCCTTTGTTTACCCTCTTCTCCCAGAGAGCAATGATGCGTATATTTCTAAAATGCCAAACATACTGCATACGTGTTGAAAAATAGATGTGTATGTTCTGAAATACCAACGTAGACATTGTAACATGTAGGGAGTTTTCCACAAACAGAACAGAGCATTACTCTTGGGTAACCCAGAGGATTTCACCAGGATACTACAAGTTCTCCGCCCAACCAACTTCCTAAATTCTGAGTGTTATTTTGCCATTGTAGTTTAAAAGAGTGTTATTTTATTTTGCAAAATGTCTAATCTAATCTAATCTAAACCTTAGGTTTGTATACCGCATCATCTCTACATTCGTAAAGCTCGACACGGTTAACAAGAGTTAGGGTAGAAAGGAACTCCAGTGGAGGGAAGAGGCAAAATGAAGAGAAGATTTAGAGGACTAGAATAACCAGAGAGGGAGCAGGAGTTACATTTTTGAGAATAACCAGGTTTTCAGATGTTTACGGAAGAGTTGGAGGGAGCTCAGATTCCTAAGAGGGGAGGTAAGGTTGTTCCAGAGCTGAGTGATTCTGAAAGGGAGGGAAGAACCTAGTTTTCCTACAAGTGAAACACCTTGTAAAGAGGGAAAGGAAAGTTTCAGTTTTTGTGTGGATCTGGCAGAATTGGGGTTAGAGGAGTTCCAAGAAAGAGGAATGAAGGGAGGGAGGATACCGTGTAGGATCTTGAAAGTGAGGCAGGCACATTTGAAGTGGACTCTGGAGATAATCGGAAGCCAGTGGAGCTTGGATAAAAGCGGTGAGACGTGGTCGAATTTGCTTTTTGATGTCAAGTTGCAGAATAATAATGCTATGTTTTGACATTGTTTCAGATCACTGATTGAACCATATCAACAAAAAGTGTGGAATTTTCACGTGTGGAACTCTGAGTCACCATGACGTTCCTATTCTTGCAGAAGAAAACTCCAAAGGAAATCCATGAATGTACGATGCAACCATTGAGTGACAAATGCCCATCATACTCTGCAATGAAGAAGTGGTATGCAAACTTTCAGCATGGAGATTTCAAGACCGAAGATACAGCAAGTCTGGGAAGCCTCAAATGGGGTCAACCCCTGAAATTGTTGACCATGTCCATGATCTGATTTTGGCAGATTGGTGAATATCTGCTAAAACAATTTCTACAGATATCCAGGGAACGTGTTGGGTGTATAATCCATGAGTGGCTGGGTATACAGAAGCTGTCAGTCAACTGGGTGCCCATATGAAGGCCGACGAGCGGATACTTCCAAGTTGATTTTGCAAAATTTTCAGCGAGCTGGTGCCAACTTTTTGGATTGACTAGTTACTGTTGATGAAACATGGTTACACCTCTATGATCCTGAGACAAAACAACAGTCCATGCAATGGTGGCACTCAGGTTCTCCAAGGCCAAGGAAATTCAAGACCCAAAAGTCATCAGGAAAGGTCATGGCCACAGTGTTTGACTATCTTCCAAGGGGCCAAACAGTTAATGCAGAATACTACTGTAACTTGTCATTCCAACTAAAGGAGAGGGAAGCTGTGGAAAGTTCTCTTTTTGCAAGACAATGCACCTGCTCACAACACTGGTAAAGCGATGAATATTTTGACGCAGTTGAGGTTTCATTACATAGTCCAAACACCCTACTCACCAGATCTTGCGCCATCTGACTATTTTCTGTTTCCAAACCTTAGAAAGAATTTGAAAGGGTGACAGTTTTCATGTGATTGCAGTAACGGAGCACAGTCATCACAGTAGTTTTTGGAAGGGTTACAGAAACTTCAGACACGATGTGCCAAGTGTGTTGAACTTAGGGCTGACTATGTGGAATAACTTCTAAGTTCTTCTTGGTTGGGCTGAGAACGTTTCAGCATCCCCTCATACACCAAGTTCCTTACAATCTGTTCACCCTGAATAAGAAGGCAGCAGAAAACAAGGGTATAAATAGTTCATATGTAAATAAGGCTTTGAGAACATAAGAATAGCCCTACTGGTCCATCTAACTCAGTATCCTGTTTCTAACAGTAGCCAGTCCAGGTCACAAGTACCTGGCAAAAACCCAAATAGCAGCAACATTCCATGTTATCAACCCCAAGGCAAGCAGTGGCTTCCCCCATGTCTGTCTCAATAGCAGACTATAGACTTTTCCTCCATGAACTTGCCCAGACCTTTTAGTTCCAGAGCTTAACTATTCATTGAGTGATCAAATATTTCCTCCTATTTGCTTTAAAGGTATTTCCATGTAACTTCATTGAGTGTCCCCTTCTCTCTTAGTCTTCCAGATGTCATTAGAGATAATCTGGAAGAAATTAATTGGTAAGTCACAGATGAGAAATTAGCCTGAGAAATTAGCAGAAAGTAATAGTTTTACTCACAAGAAAACAGACTAAAATCAGGCCGGGTTTTTGAGCTTTTACCTTAGGCAACCTGAAGGCAAACAAAAAAGCATTCTTCTTATTAGAAACGCACTGGATGACTCAACAGGAAAAACACAATTCAGTGCATTGCTTTTCAGTGTTAGATGACAAGGGGAAATCTAGCCAAGGTCAGTAACGAGAGGATGTCATTAACATTTGTTGGCAGTTCAATGGCCTATATTAAATAACTTCTATTATCTCCAGTTCACCGTTGTAGACAATCTACTGGGCTTGTCTTTGTATCTTTAGAGATGTTTGTGCATGAGTAATGTACAAAACAAGCCATCCTAGAGGTCTGGTGCAAGAAACTTAGGTACCTTCCACCTCCTTAATCCCTACCATTCTATTTGCTTTCTTAGCAGTCGCACATTGAGCTGAAGGTTTCAACGTATCCTCAACGATGCCACCTAGAGCCTTTTCCTGGGCAGTGACTCCTAACGTGGAAGACGTGCACATAAATTAATTAGCTAACAAGTCATTAACTAGCAATAAATTGATGTCAGTTATTGCAGTTAATTGGCAGTAATTAGATTTTGCACGCGCATCTTCCTGCCCACTGTTCTATAACCCCACACACTTAATTCCCCTAGCGCCCAACTCTTAAGGACAGGGTAGGGGCATTCCAAATTATTGTGCGTAGAGTTATAGAATATTGTCGTTCCTGTGGCGGAATGCCTAAAGATGGGCTCCAGCATTCATACCAGATTCCTGTTGGCGTAGATACTGGTGCCAAAATTTGGGAAACCGTGTGTAAATCACACTTAGGCACCGTCTACAGAATCACGACTAATGGCGCACAGCAGAAAATGTAGACTGTACCTCGAATGTGGGTGCGATCAATCACATCTGCTCAAGAGCTAGTATAAAACAAATGAAGCCACGTACTGTACTTTATTTATTTGAAACTTCTTTTGGTCCACTTACACCTAAGAGTTTCACACAAAAACATACATAATTATCAAACAAGAAAAAAAAGACATAAAACATGGTTGAGATTCATAAAAGTTCTTCAAACACACACACACACACATGCAATTCCATCTATGCTCCCCCAAACTCTGCCCCTGGGCCCATCCACCAGCCGAGTATGCTCAGTTGGTATTTTATAAGAGGTGATTTATACGAGTTTTTAGCCGAAATGCACAGGAATGAGTTTATAAAATGTAATTGCTAAATGTATTCGTGTTTTGAGCCCCCAAACCATTTTTTTCAAAATCTGTAACAAATGGAAAATTGGTTCATTTATTACATCTGCGACAATCATTTGGCATATCAAAGTCTCAAGCTTATGCATGGTTGCAGCTGAAACAGGCCATTCAGAAAGGGTCCCCAGATTGGCGCAACTTTAAAAACCAGGATAGTTTGCCGGGTCTATGTTTCCAGACGCCAAGTGGTACAAATTAATATTTGAATACAAAGCCTAAAAGACATTTGGAGCATTGAAGTAAAGCTGTATATTTCTGCTACTCAATGGCCACGGATTTGGACTGGGAGGATGAGATGTACAGCGTCAGCATCTATGAGACAAACTTGGTTTTTTCTGTTATATGGAATTTTTTGGACCCCTGTTCGTTTACAAAAGTTGGACAGTTCAAAGTCTAATAGATGCTGGCACTGTCATCTTGAAGCAGGGACACTGGATCATTTGTTGTTCTATTGTCCCTTGATACTCAATTTCTGGAAATCGATTTGGGGAAAGATCATTATGATACTTGGTGTTGCTATGAAGTGGTTATGTTTGGAACATTATTGAGACCGAAGAATCCAGTTGACAGCCATAAAAGCAGACTTCTTTTAATTATGACGGGGGTCGCTATGCAGATGATAACCAGGAATTGGAACAACTGGGACAGGTTAAACATTTCCTTTTGGTGGGAAACATTGTGCTTATATTACAGATATGAGAGAATGATTGCGGAGCAGGCGGGAAATAATAAAAAGTTCAAAGAACATTTGTTCAATTGTAGTTTGGTTTATTGATATGATCCTTACTTTCTGTATTTCTTATTTTTCCACACACATCCAGGTAGGGGGGAGGGTAGAGTGTGGGGGGGTGTAATGGTATTTTGTTTTTTATATTTAAAGCAATTATAAGTGCTGTTATTTGTTTAAATCTGTATACTTATTTGTATGCACTTTTTGTTCAGTTGAGAAAATTAATAAAGATTTTTTTAAAGAAAGGAGAATTTTCTGGCTGCCTGTCTAGATAATTATTTATTTCCCATATGGTTTCCTGGAATGTTTATTTCATTCGTTTTCATTTCATCACAGGAGCAAATTCATGAATTGGGCCTTTTTTTGAAAGAAGGTGCGCTCTTTCTGAAAGTGTGTAAACTCCTCCCTCCGTATTCGCGGTGATTAGGGGCGGAACATAACCGCGAATATGGAAAAACCGCAAATAACTTTTTATATGTTATTCGCAGTTTTTTTGTAACAGCCACCGTTAATATATTGAAATCGCGAATAACAAACAATGATCATATTCACGACTTTTGTGGAAAACAAAGTTATTTATTGCATAACAATACAGTAGTGTACAGTAATAATAATATAGTAAAGCTGGGAAGCGCCAAACTTTTTTATTGGTACAGTACTTTACTCATGATGTAATTTGGGGGGGAGGAGTCAGCATGCAAAAGAGTCACAAATAAGCGAAACCGCGATTATGGAGGGAGAAGTGTATTATCTGTGCACAATAAAACATTTGTGTTTTTTTTTGGGGGGGGTTATAATGTCATGTAGTGAGATGGATGGATGGATTATGCCATTGACTCATGGCAACATGCCCAGTGAAGAATCCACCCTGTCACGTTGCATGGAAGGGTACAGGAGTGGTTTGCCATTGCCTTCTTCCGTAGGCGTTGGAACGGGGGAAGCCACAGGGCCATGGCCACCCCTCAAATTCTCAGTCAATCTTTTTGGGAGGGTCTCGGTTGATTTTTTTGGGCCTCCCACCCACCCTACTCCCGGTGGTGCTGCTGCTTAAATCTTCAGGCATCCACCACGCAGCACCAGACAGCAGGCCTTACCCGAAACCTTCAATATACTTCCAGGGGCAAGCCTGCTCATGGACGCTGCGTGGTGGCTGCTGAAAATTTAACTAAAGTGCTGGGAGGAGGTGGGTGGTGGACTCAGGAACTGTTTAGAGGTTGTGTGCCAGGGCAGAGCTTCTGGGGACCCCCAAACAAAGCAGCATTCTGCTGCCTATGCCTTCTCCTATGTGTGGCTCCACTACTTCTCTGCTGACCAACACAGGCCCCTCAGCTTACAGCATTTGGTATTCTCAGGTGGTCTCCCATCTAGGTACTACCCAGGCCCAACCCTGCATAGCTTCCAGTAGTAAGAGCGGGTCTATTCAGGGCTGCCAGGCTGCAGGCCAGTGTATCATGTGCCATGGCACACCAGTGTACCTCCTGAGATTTCAGGTGTGCCACGACACACTGGCGAGGAGGAGAGTCACCTGTGCCAGCTGACTGCCTACAGAATGTGCCTCTCGAGGCGAGAGGCACTTCTTGTAGGCAGTCAGCCGGCGCAAATGTCTCTTCTCCTCTCCCTGTGCCTCCCCTCCTCCCAGAGCCCTCCACCAAAGTGGGTCATGGCCAAATGGGCCTCCACGCATGTGCGGGTGTTGACACAATGACATCATGCATGTGCAATGACGATTGCGCACTTCCGGGTACCTTCTGGCTGGGGCACTGGGTTTAATGTACCACCGGCCAGAAAGTTTGCAAGACATTGCTGTAGGCAGATGAGATGGTATATATTAGGGACATTTTTCATATGATTGCAAATGAATGCCCATCATTTTTTTGAGTAAAATGACCAGTACTTTATGGCGAAATGGCTTTTGATTGCTGTGCGCAAGGCATTCAATTCAATTTTTTTATTTGATTCCCAGTAAACTGATTCCTTAAAGTATAAAGGGCTCATAATCGAAAGAGAAAAACGTCCAAAAACCGGCCTAAGTCGGCACTTGGACGAACATTTCTCAAAAACGTCCAAGTGCCGATAATAAAAACGGGTTTTGGACGTATTTCTAAACGCCTAGGCCTACATAGTGCCGCTGAACGACCAAAGCTAAAGGGGGCGTTTCGAGAGGTATGTCGAGGGCGGGAGTTGGGCGGGACATGGGCCGGCTTACACTTAGTCGTACAACATGTATAACCGAAATTTATACAGCCCATGATTGACGGAACTTGGACGTTGTGACTTAGACCATGTAAAGCATGGTCTAAGTCACAAAAAACCCACCTAAAGTCACCAGATAAGCACTGAAAACACATAAAACGGACCCCCACATACTACCCCAGTGATCAACGAACCCCCACACCCCCATAAAAATTTTGCTATCTAGACCTGACCATGCCACAAAGATGGCAGACACAGATTTGGGAATGAAGAAAAGACAGCTCCTGCTACACTGGTAATCATGTACCGGCTAACCTGCACTGCTGGCCGTGACCATCTGGAGAAGATCTGAGGCAACAGCAGCTGCTGAGTGTTCCTGGGTACGCACCTAGCCAACAGCAAAATACCCGGAGGGGATCGTTAATAAGATAATCCAGAAAAGCCAGAGAGGAGAATGTACCTCTGCCCGCACATGGTTTAAGGTCTATCAAAAAAAAAACCCAGCCAGCTGATTAACCGTTCCCCTTAATTGAATCCATGGCTGTCTTGGCTGTTTAGATTGTAAGCTCTTTGAGCAGGGACTTTTTTCTTTGTGACTCTGTACAGCGCTGCGTGCTTCTGGTAGCACTATAGAAACAATTTGACCTTATTTCATGTAGAAAGAGTAGAAACCCCAGGACACATATTAACACACAACTATCATTCTTTGTAAAACAACACTGAAAAAAAAACCCTGAAACAGAATACTGTTGAGAAGTAATGAAACCTTCCAGTTATTCCAGGAAATACTCTTTATTATCTCCCAGCAAATCTGCGGTAATTGCCAAGAAATCAAAACATATTTGAGCGTGCCTGAAAAAGAAGAATGTCCAGAACATTCCTCGGTGGGACTCTCCAGCAATAAAAGTGTCTAAGTTAACAGTTAGGTCATTGTCTTAGGCATTTGCTAATCTGATGCAGAATTTCCACATCCCCTGGGCTGGGACTATCGTGTACAGTGGCGGTGGTATTGCCATATTCATGAAAGTACAGTTCTTTGCATTTGAAAGTTTTACGTTAAGATGGTCACAACCACAGAAGGTATTTTTCTGTCCTCAGAGTGTCCCCACAGTTTAAAACCAAAAGCTACAAACAGCAGTAGCGTGACTTGAACCTACAACCTCTGGATTTAGCTCTTTTAACCATTAGGCTGTTCCTTCACTTGGGTGTTTATTTGGTCCATGGATGTTCCTCTGCTGACATAAACACATCTGTGTCACTCATTTGTCCCATTCACAATTTGGACATTTCAGCTTCTAAAATAGATGTTCACGCTGTATTCTGTCCTAAAATACATGTGAGATGGTCATCCATTCAGGACAAACTTATTGCTTTGTCCTTTCTGAAATGCCCCTTCACATGTTACTAGCTACCTCGGAAGCCTATCTACACTTCAGTCATGTGCAGTTGAGAGCTATCATTACAACAGCGGTTAATGTATCTGGTTTTAAAAAAGGGTTGGACAAGTTCCTGGAGGAAAAGTCCACAAACTGCTATTTATACAGACATGGGAGAAGCCACTACTTGCCCTGGATTGGTGGCATGGAATTCTGCTACTATCTGGGTTTTTACCAGGTACTTGTGACCTGGATTGGCCTCCGTGAAGACGGGAGACTGGGCTAGACGGACCATGGGCTTGACCCAATAAGGCTTTACTTAAGTTCTTCAGTGAAACTTTCTTTAATGCTGTAGATCAGGAAAGAAGTGGCTCCATGTAATGATAGCTCCATGTAATGATAGCTCAGATTAGTTTCTTTGATAATGATCTACTTTCTAGACCTTCTTTTAATCTTGCTAACATTTAAGACATATCAACTTGGACTCCAGATGAAGACATTGATGCCGAAACACCCCCTGTATTGAATCCCATTGGCTCACTACAATTATTCTGAGCGTATGTGCATTGTACACCACAACTGAATAAAGGACGTCTACTGCCACTGCTACTATTTATTATTTCTATAGCGCAGAAAAGGCGTTTGCAATGTTGTACATTTTAACATACAATAGACAGTCCCTGCTCAGAAGAGCTTACAATCTAATTTCGACAGGACATTTCAGGGTCTAGGTATCTGACAGCAGTGAGGGGGAGTTTAAGAGTTGAATTTCTATAGAGTGTAATGCAAAAGAGCCTTTACAATAGACAGTCCCTGCTCTGAAGAGCTTACAATCTAATTTAGACAGGACATGTCAGGGTTGGGGAGGTTATAGTGGGTCTAGGTTTCTGACAGCAGTTAAGAGTTGAAAGCAGTTTCAAAAAAGTGGGCCTTTAGCTTGGATTTGAACACTGCCAGGGACGGAGCACGACGTATTGATTCAGGCAGCCTGTTCCAGGCATACGGCGCTGCAAGATAGAAGGGACGGGGTCTGCAGTTGGAAGAGAAGGGTACAGATAAGAGGGGCATGCCCGATGAGCAGAGATCACGGGGGGGGGGGCATAGGGGGAGATGAGTGAGGAGAGATATCGGGGGCTTCAGAGTGAATGCACTTGTAGGTTAGCAAGAGGAGTTTGAACTGTATTCGGAGATGGACGAGGAGCCAATGAGGGGTCATGTGAGAATAGCTGCTCTCACGGAATATGAGTCGTGCAACAGAATTTTGAACGGATTGAAGAAGTGAGAGACGGGTGCGACATCCTTGATGAAATCCTGGTTCCACCATTGGGTCATTCCCACGGTGTTTCATCTGTGTTGGCATTGCATTGGATCATCTTGGCTTTTCTCATTTCTATGCACAATAATATGAATAAAACATGATTTAGAGTGGATTGTCTCCTAATGTGATTTGAAATTGTTTGTCTCCCAAACATGATCTCTAAAGATGCATAAGTACACTTTCATTTTCATTGAATTTGAAGGATTTAGTTGATAAATTAAAGACTAGTATAGCTTTTTTAAAAATTAAATTAGAAAAAAATGCTGGATTGATGACAGCTTGGGTACAGCTATATTAGTTTTGGCTTTATGAAAGCGATGATATACAATTTGATGATCTTTTTAAAACTTTATTTTGCTTCATATCTGTACTGAATTTAGAGGTTTGTGTATCTAATTAACTATAGTCCTCTAATAATAAATTAAAAGTTATATGCCTTTTGGATTAGAAATCCTAAACTCAAGAAGGGCTGACGCTGCCTCCTTCTGGCTACTTCTTTCACAATATCAGAGGGTTCTCAATTACTCAACATTCAAAGCCACCATTTCCCATAAATTTCTCTTACACAGGCCTTGATCCCTACCTCCCTTTTCCTAAAAAGCCTGGGGCCCATTACAATTCTCGGATATACCATGGGGAAGCAATGACCAGGAAGTAGGAGAGGTAATAAATCATCTATTTTCAGGACAGATATCTCACAGAAATGATGATCTTAAAGAATATTTGCCCAGGTAGGGGAGCTTAAAAAATAAGCAGCATAAATTCTATTTTACTACTTTGGATCTTGTCACGTACTTTTGACCTAGGTTGGCCATTATTGGAAACAGGACACTGGGCCTGATGGACCTTCGGTCTCTCCCAATATAGCAATTCTTATGTTCTTATGTGAGCCAAGTATAGGCCAATCAAACGATTGTGACATCACTGCTGAGGTTGGCTCTTAGGCGTTGGTGGAATGAGGCATTATGACATCACAATCTCAGCTCTGGAATGTTGCTACTCTTTGGGTTTCTGCCATTGTGACATCACTGCTGAGGTTGGCTCTTAGGCATTGGTGGAATGAGGCATTATGACATCACAATCTCAGCTCTGGAATGTTGCTACTCTTTGGGTTTCTGCCATTGTGACATCACTGCTGAGGTTGGCTCTTAGGCGTTGGTGGAATGAGGCATTATGACATCACAATCTCAGCTCTGGAATATTGCTTCTCTTTGGGTTTCTGACAAGTCCTTGGGACATGGGTTGGCCACTGTTGGAAACAGGATCCTGGGGTTTATGGACCTTCGATCTGTCCCAGTACGTCAACTCTTATGTTCTTAAGCATGGAAATGAAGGACAAGTCTGCGTTTTGAAACACTTCTCTTCATGCACCAAAAAAGCCCTGAAGGTAATCCTCGTCAGATGATATTTTTAGTTTTTCTTAAAACACCTGCTGGTAAAGGGCGTCCATCCAGCAGAAACCAAAAGGCATATCACGATCCAGTGTATCATTCAAAGAGAGCTAAAGGGCCTTCACATATTATGCAATGCTAATGAAGGTTTTAAACTATAATTACTTGTTTCATTATTCATGGGTAACTATTAAGTCAGCAGAACAACATGTTCTTCCACGATCTCAATCCGTGGACCTAGGTGATTACATTCTGCGACTGCACCCGGTTCCTTTCTGCCACTGCTCTCTAGTTTTTCTTTCATCTCTTCCTGCTTCTCCAGTGACAAAAGAAAATCTTCAGACTAGCCATAGAAAGACCAGGCACACGTCATTTGGAAGGAGGCTTCTTCATCTATGCTTGAAAATGGTCATTTCTTTACACACACACATCCTTTTTTTTACAAAACCACAAAAGCAATTTTTAGCACCAGCTGACGCACTGCTCTGACGCTCATAGGAACTCTTTGAGCATAGGAGCAGTGCACAGCAATCAGCATAAAAACCGCTTTTGCGGTTTTGTAAAAAGGGGGTATAAATGTAACCCTACAGAAGATATAATGGATTTCGGTGAAACCTTTTGGCATGATTTTTATTTATGACAAATGCTTCCAAACACCCCCCCTTAAAACAGTGTAGGAGGCTGCCAAAATATGCTTGGCGGTTGCTGGAAGAACATTCTGGGCCCCTGTTATTGCTGGATTAACATTTTATTGGGCCCAAAGCCAACATCATTGCGTAGATCCTCCTACTGTTGACCCTGATTGACTTGTCCTTCACTTCCATTCTTTAAGTTTCACCACCAGCGCCACCCTTCCACGTCACATTCACTTTCCTTGACCCCTCCCCCCTTGATCTTCACTCATTGGCTTCCCTCCCACATTTCCTCTCTCCAAAAAGCAGAAAGGTAAAGTTCAGTAAGTTTGCAAACAGGCATGGGAGCTAGGATAGCACATGCTTCGTACAGATGGGTTTAATGGTTAAAGCTGTTCCGGGAGGCAGATCCCAGAGAAATATTTTAGGCCAGTCCCAGATTTTTGACAACCCTATCGTGGTATGTAACATGAGAAGGAGCAGAGGCTACAAACAGAGCACTGAATTGGAATGTGAGCTCAAAAACAGGACTGGCCACAAAATCTCCCTCCTGGAACTATCTTGGCAGCTTTGGAGCAGTGGCTAAGAACCAGAATAGCTGGGCAAATCATTTTCACTCTCTACTGCCTTTGGTACAAACCAGAAATGTCAAGGATAGACTTCTCAGAGAGTGAGACCTATAGATGATGGTTCAAAGGTAAAAAAATTTACAAAGTTTTGTATGTGTGAAAAACTTCATAACTAGAAGAAGCAAAAAAAAAGATAGTATTTAGCCACAGCACAACATCTAAAACATCAGTTCCACTTACTTGGACAATTGTAACAATCTTGATGTCGGCCACAGAAACCTGAGAGAACATCTCCAAGCTCCACCAGCTGAATACATCCTCCACCAGAACTGACCCCCTTGTGAACACTGCAGAAGTCAGAGCAATAGGACAAAGTACACTACGGGGGTTCAAGGAAGGATTGGATAAATTCCTGAACGATAGGGGGATTGAAGGATACAGATAGAGGTAGAGATAGGTTTTAGATAGAGTATGGATAGAAGGATAAAAGGGATTAGAGAAGGATCACATTACAGGTCATGGGCCTGATGGGCCGCCGCGGGTGCGGACTGCCTGGCACGATGGACCTCGGGTCTGTCCCAGCAGAGGCAACTTCTTATGTTCTTATGTTCAATGTTTTGATCCACTGACACCTGTGCTTCTTGCACATGCTTAGTTCATGCACATGAGCTAAGCATGCAGGGGGGTGCCGGTGTTGGCAAATGAAAGCACAATGCCGACGTCCCCATTGTTTAAATGGCCCAGGGGTAGAAGGTGCTCCAGTGGAGGATACTTCAACTGGTAGGGCGTGGGGATCTCCGCCAGCTGGGGCTGGGGGCTGGAAAGGAAATACGTGGCCTCACTAGCCTCCCTGGGGGTCTACCTAGAAATTCACCTCTGGAGATGCTACTGGTTCACCCGTTGCGTATTTTTCTCACGTTGCAATATGCAGCATGCAAAATGATGACGATTTTTGATTCTTATCTCATAGAAATTTATTCCTTTGTATCATCATTACTTCCATACCTCTGAATTTCACATCACACTGTTCTTGTGATCACGGAAGCTGCAAAAATGTGTCCTTGGTTTTTTTTTGTGGCAACATGTCTGCAAAGTTGCTGTTATTTCAAGGTTACACAAAAGGCAAGCAATAATCATTGCTTCCTAGTGCAACCTAGTCAATCAGGTTTTCAGAATTTGCCTATGAATATGCATAAGATCTACGGTATTTACATGGTCATTGTGAATTTCCTAAAATCCAGGCTAGCTGGGTGTGTCCCGAGGACAGGATTGAGAACTAGTGTTCTGGTGTGTTTAATATTCTTAATACCATAATTAAACACACTAGAAAACTAATTTTCTTCCGTTCTTTAAAATATTCGGCTTATTTACTTCTCTCAACGCTAGGTTTGACAATATATGTGGATACTGTACTGAGGTTTATCCTGTATACTGTATATCTGTATATACATCTAAATCACAGCTTCTTAATTATAACAGCCTCACAACCTATCAATTGTTCAATCGTGAAGTGAACCATACATAGGCTGCCATCAGACCATCATTGCACCCATGTTGTCTGTACCACCAGAATCAAGATCTTATTCACAAGCAGAATAAAAATTAAATGTCCACTTATCTGCTGGCGGTGGTAACTGGCTGGTCACAAAACAGGCAGCTATGTATTAAAGTGCCAGTGTAACACCATTAAAACTCTCCTGATGCCGTGAAACACAAGTCTTCCCCCGACTCGAGTTTCGCGACTGCGTGCTTCCTCAGGAGGAGAAACTCTAGAATACAAAATTAACCCATATAAAACAACTCACAAATACGTCACATAAACTTATTCATTCATTCCATAACACATCAATAATAAATACTATTATCTCTTCATTAATACCTTTCAACGGTTCCAACCCGAGACCATCCAAACTGAGCAGACTCAGCGGCTGACTAACTACACAAGAGACGCCAACTCCCTCAGATCTTTAAAGAGGCAGTCTGATGTCACTTCCCAGTTGAGAGGATCTAGGAGCAACCACCCAATGGGAATCAGGAAAACAATCCCCTTACACTTGAAACCAATCAATTTCATTATTGAGCCTTACAGGTCTTAATGTACGCCAGGGGTGTCAAAGTCTCTCCTCGAGGGCCGCAATCCTCGGATTTTCAGGATTTCCCCCATGAATATGCATGAGATCTATTTGCATGCACTGCTTTCATTATATGCTAATAGATCTCATGCATATTCATTGGGGAAATCCTGAAAACCCGACTGGATTGCGGCCCACGAGGAGGGACTTTGACACCCCTGATGTACGCCAATTAAAAATAAATCAGTGCTGCTTCTCTAATAAGAATTGAGAAACATCACCTTTATAAGAGGCGGAATGCTACAATCTATATATATAAAATCGGAGGTATGTATGTGTGTGTGTGTGTATGTGCCGCGATCACGCAAAAAACGGCTTGACCGATTTGAACGAAACTTGGTATGCAGATCCCTCACTACCTGGGGTGATATGTTCTGGGGGTCTCGTGGCCCACAACTCTATGTTGCTTGCTCAAGGGTGGGTTCACCCAAGAATTTATATGTTCTTGCTCCAGGAGGTGAAACTAAAATTGTTGTTTATAATCACGTTTTGCGTTAGTTGTATTGTATTCATTTTGTCAAATATTTCACATTATAATTTGAATATTGTACTTTTTATTAAGCTGTAAAAAAATACTTTCATTCACCACTATAAAGTATCTTTATTTGAATCCATTTACAGTGTTATTGCTATAATTAAATACCCGTGCAACGCCGGGGCATCAGCTAGTACTATATACCGTAAATCATCTACCACATGACCAGCCTCCATCCAATGGGATACCAGTGGGGGTGGAGACCCTGCCAACAAGCACATTACTCAAATGTTCTGCTATTCTAATTTTAATAGATCTTTTAGTGTGGCCGATGTATAATTCATTGCGTGGACAAACCAACGCAACTGAAGTGCAGTCAGTGTTAGTCCTTAAAATGTATTTTTTTCCTCCCCCTGATTCAGGGATCACTAGTTCTTTACCGTGTAAAACATACCGGCAGTACACACACCGGCCACTGTGACATAATAATTCGCCTAGATTGTGTCCTTTATAGAATGCAAATTTAGGAAAATCCACCAATTCTGGACAAACCTGTAACAACGTCCATTGTCTTTTAATAATTTGGCATACTCTATAGCTATCAGTTGAATACGGTATATCAAATTTTAAATAAAACAGGGATTTTTCCCTATCTGTCTAGGTGGGCTCACGCTATATCTAATGTAACTGGCGCATTAAGTGACTTGCCCAGGGTCACAAGGAGCAACATGGGATTTGAACCCACAACCTCAGGGTGCTGAGGCTGAATCTTTAACCACGGCACTACACATTCCTTTTTTCTGGACCCATATGGTAACCCTAGTCTTGTGAGCCCTCCCAAACCTACTATGCCCACCTGTCTACCACCCCAATAGCCCTTATGGCTGCAGGTGGTACCTATATGGCAGTATAATAGAATGTTGGTGAGTTTTGGTGGGCTTACACTTTCCACCATAAATATAGTAGTTAGAGTGGCTTATGGACCTGGTCTTCCTCTCTGTGGCTCACTAGGCCACCACCAGGCTACTTAAAACTCCTGGGTGATGCTTTCCTAGGCTTTCCCATAACCGGTAATGCTTTTCAACAGATTTAGATTTTGGGGGAGGGGGTGGGAGGTGGGAGGGGGATCAGTGACCACTGGGGAGGAGTTATGGGGGGGTCATAACATAATCCCTCAAGTAGTCATCTGGTCAGTTTGAGTAACTTTTTGGCATTCAGATTCTATTAAAAACAGGTTTAGCTCACAATGTCTAAGTTCAGTCCAGGATGTCTTGGGAAAGGTTCGATTATCGCCACAAGACGTTCAAGTCTAAGCCCGCCCAAAGCCCATCTTGAATTTTGGACACACAGTGGCTAGGAAGCTTAGCGAAAGGTCCTGGTGATTGGCACGTTGACGTGCCAGTTTTTTTGCCATCATTTGGACATCTTTCTATTTTGAAAATGGTTTCAAGGTTTATTAAAATGTGATATCCCGCCTTATCCAAATTCGAAGTGGTTTTACAGAATTAAAATAACAATTTTACAACATTTAATAAGTAAAAAAAAGCCCCTCTGTGTTACTAAAACTATAGCTCAGTACAGTAGAGTGCCAAATGCCCTTGCGTCAACATGTCTGATTGATTCTTGGGAGTTTTAGTTTGAGGATCATATTGCATTGACACACTTCTCCGCATTTCTTAAAGAATTTCACTGGACTTCCTAGGTGTTGCAGACATAATATATAGGGTGTACAGTGAAATTCTATTAGACACAGTGTACAGCCTATCATGAGTAATTGTTTTCATGTGTATACAGCAATAGATTTTCATCCATTGTGCAACAGAAATGAATTTTAAACAGTGTTCCAAAATTCTTTCCTCTGAAACTCTTCCTGAATCTTCCTAAAAATGTTTCTCTAAAGACACTGAACTATTTATTTTAGCAGCTTTATCCAGTCTATAAATATCAAGTGCACTTGCTCCTTCAGCTACTTTTTAAGGTGTTTCATTGTACACTTCTCCCTCCGTATTCGCTGTGATAGGGGATTAACAGAACCGCAAATACAGAAAAACCGCAAATAACTTTTTCATATGTTATTTGCTATTTTCTATTAAAAAAAACCATCGTGAATATGGTGAAATCGCGAATAACGTGGTGGGAGACCTGGCCTGTTCCTGAAGGAGAGGCAAAACATGGCGAAGAAAGTGCCGGAAATCAGCGATTTTCTCTGTAAACACTTGGAATCAGCGATTTCCCTATGCAAACTGATGTAATTGGGGGGGAGGAGCCAGCAAGCTAAAAACTGTGAATAATCGAAACCGCGAATGCTGATACCACGAATACGGAGGGAGAAGTGTTTTGTACAAGACAGACTTAAAGATCTCAATCTGTATACTTTGGAGGAAAGGCGGGAGAGGGGAGATATGATACAGATGTTTAAATAGTGATTGCCAATTACGTTTTGGGTAAATAGCTATGTGGTATAAATATGCATGAGGTGAGTCTCTTTCATTTGAGAGGAAGCTCCAGAATGAGAGGGCATAGGATGAACTTAAGGTTCAGGAGTAATCTAACTAATGGGTGGTAGATGTGTGGAACAGTCTCTTGGTAGAAGTCTGAATTCAAGGAAGCGTGGGATCTTTTAAGGTGAGGAGTAGATAGTGGATGATGCGGATGGGACCAGCCTTTATCTGCCATCATGTTTCTGGAAACCAGAGAACCAAACTGCCCTTTCCTACCATCAATGGTCCTGGTACTTTAAATAATGAAAGTTAAGCTCCTCACCTAGAAAGAGATTACTACAGACTAGGCTGACTCCTCGTATCCAGGTTGTAAGGAAGAGGAGAGCCCATCACGGTTTTTGAGCTTAGCCTTTTTTCAAGAATTTACAAGAAGTCACATTATATAATTACAGGTTAATGAAGGAGAGCACCATCCCCACTATTGTAATCATAATTAGGAGAAACTCCCAGAAGGATTTCTCATGACAGATTACAAATTAGAATCAACTCATCTTTTACTTATGGCTCATAAGATGGTTTCAGAACAGACTCAAAGTTCTTCACCTCTGAGCCACTGTCGCCAATTCTATTAGCAGTCTGTAAAGACAAAATGATAATGTAATCACAGTGATGAGTTCCAAATGTATGTATAGCCATATCACAAAACTCGACACAATAACTGGCAAAGGTAGAATTCTTATCCAGGAGGCCAGGGTTTGGATGAGAACTAAAACAAACTTCTTCTTAAAGATGGTGTTTTCAAAATGGGATTAAGGAACAACATGGAGCATTGCGCAATCATCCATTCACAGACAAATAACACACAACACCAATAACCGTGGTGTAACAAAGGCTACATCTAATCTAATCTGTTATTTATGTGTCGCGCTATACCTATAGAGGCTCAAAGCAACAAAGGATCTTAACAGAATCTAAGGAAGGCATCGCAGAGGAACTTTGCGGGGTGTTGTGAGTAGACACACATTAGACATTACATTTTGAATTTTCTGAATTTTATGGAGACATTACAGAGTAGGTATGCGTTTGAAGTCAATTAATACCATGGGATTACTTAAGCCAAAGATCTCTGGTCCGAGCGGAGAGGGATGTGCTGTACAGTAGATCTGTTGGAGGCTCATTAAAGAGCAATTAGGGGAGAAGTACAGAGCTGCAATTAATTTAAGGATAGGGTGATGAAGTCAAGAGAAGGAGCAATCCATATCCATTATTAACTGGTGCTTAGCAGCGTGGTAGAAGGAAGAAGGGATTGTAGTAGATGGAAGTTGCACTTAGTTGTTGGTAGAGCTCAGATGTTGAAAAGGAGGGTCTTTAGTTTCTTTCGGAATGTCCTGATTGTTTCTGTGAGGTCGTTCCAAGTTTTCACTCCCTAGAAAGTGAGCATTGAGTGGAATATTCGTTTGTACTTGAGATTTTTTGTTGTGGGGGAGATTCAGTTGTATCCTGTCAAGATTTCTGCATGATGCCGAGGAGAATAGGTGAATAAGTGGTGCAGCAGAGTTACTGTAGAGTATGCGGCGTATAATGCAGGATGTTTTGAATTTTATTCGGGATGAGATGGGCAGCCAGTGAAGTTGTCTGAGGTAACTGGAGACCGAGTCATATTTTTTCAGTTTGACTATGAGTCTTATTGCTGTGTTTTGTATGAGCTGCATTTTGCAGTTAAGGGTGATGTTAATTCCCATGTATTTGGAATTGCAGTAATCTAGCTGTGGCAGGACCAGCATCTGCACGATTAGGGCAAAATAGTGTTGATGAAAGTATGGCCTGATGAGTCTTAGTTGTCTCATGGTAAAGAGGGTTTTATTTTTTTCCAGAGGTTGGAGATTTGTGGTCCCATAGTTAGCGTGGAGACCAAAATACATCCCAGAATTTTGGAGGATTTATCTACCGTGAGGGTGATGCTTGGTGCTGTCTATTGAGGGGTATGAAAGAAAATAACTTTGTTTTTGGAGGCATTTAGCTTTAGTTTGTGGATTGTAGCCCAGGTTTGAATCCTATCTATGTTATCTGAGATTTTTTGGGTAGTGTCAGTTTGGTTGTTGGTTATTTATCACAAATCAGAGGAATCAGAGTTTTGATAGCTCATGTGGGCGTGCTGCTCACGCCGGAGAAGTTGAAAAGGTATGGGGAAAGGGGGGAGGGGAACAGGGCAGGGAGGGACGTCACCAGTCCAAGTGCCACTCACCCTTACTACGCCACTGAATAGAGGACAGCATAAAACATAAGCATAAAGATAATAGTGGAGTGTTTCATAGACCAGTTCAATTCAGTATATTTGTGAGTGACATTGCCAAAGGGTTAGAAGGAAAAGTTTGACTTGATGGACCTCGGTCTGATCCGGTGAAGGCATTTCTTATGTTCTTATGTTCTGGACAACACAAAGATTTGCAAGTGAACAAGAGAAATGGTCTAATGGTTAACAGTTAAAATTTTATGCAAAGAAGTACAGAGTGATGAACCTAGGGTATAAAAATGCAATGGATCAGTTCGAGAATGACGAAGGGACAGAATTTGTCCCCGTCCCTGCAGAAAACTATGGGATACCATCCTGTGTCATTCTCAATTCAGTCCTTCTACACCAGCATTCTTCAATGCAAGGCTTGAGGGTCAGTGGCTGGAAACCATCCCGTGTCATTCTTTAGTGTCTATCTCAACCTCAGTCCTTCTACACTGGCATTCTTCAATGCATGGCTTGAGGGTCAATGTATCCATCTCAACCTCAGTCCTTCTACAAGACCAGCATTCTTCAGCACAAGGCTTGAGAGTCAGTGGCTGTGTCCATTCATACTCTGATTCTTCATTCTCTCCTTAAAGAATGACACGGGGATGGTTTCCCATGGTTAACCACAGGGACAGAGTTGGGGACAAATTCTGTCCCTGTGTCATTCTCTATGAAATGATTGAGAAGCTGATATGCATGGACTGAGAGAAGGACCTCAGGGTGATAATGTCTGAGGATACCAAAAGGCAAAGCAATGTGACAAAAGTGTTTTGGCATGATGGCACATTGTAACCAGTATTTAGTCTTGAATGGCTATAACTGCACAGAGTGGTAAACATAGAAACATGATGGTAGATAAAGGCCAAAAGGCCCATCAGAAAAACAGTTAGCTTAGCTGGATTTTAAAAAGTTTTTTTAAAAAATTCTTTTATTTAAAAACACTTTTATCCCACTTATCCAAACAATCTATGCAGGTTACAGAACTAGATGCACAAATCAATAAACCAACATAAAAGAACACAGTTTCTTAAAAAAAAACACCAAAAACCCTGCTAAAATCATATATATATATAAAGCAAAAGCTAATGATTCAACAGCTCAGTTGAACAGATCTCCATTTCCAAAAGCTTTCTGAAACAAATAAGCGGAAGGATAATAGGAATTTGAATAATAGGATAATAGGAACTTATCTACTGCTTTTTTGTGATTACATTTTCAAAGTGATTTACATAAATCTAAGTACTTATTTTGTATCTGGGGCAATGGATGATTAAGGGGTCCTTTTATTAAGACGCGCCAACCGATTGAGCGTACGCAAAATGCTAAGGCGTCCATTATATTCTATGGGCACCTCAGCACGCACCTTAATAAAAGGACCCCTTCTGGCTCATGGGACCCTCGACCACCAGAGGGCATCCGCTGAAAATCAGGGGAGGGAAGTTTCATGGCGACTCCAGGAAGTACTTCTTCACCGAAAGAGTAGTGGATCATTGGAACAGACTCCCACTCCAGGTGATAAAGGCCAGCAGCGTGACGGATTTTAAGAGAAAATGGGATACTCACGTGGGATCTTTAAGGGAGTAAATTCAGGGGAGGGATACTTGGAATGGGCAGACTTGGGGGGCTACAGCCCTTTTCTGCTGCTTTTTTCTATGTTTCTATGATGGCAGATAAAGGCCAAATGGCCACAGCATCCACTATCTCCTCCTCTCCCTATTGGCTAAGGCTCTTAACATTTGCATCTCCTCTTCCTATTGGCTAAAGCTCTTTCCATCTGCATTGTGAGGTCATAGGGCTTTATGGTTATAGAAACAGACTCCCACTCCAGGTGATAAAGGCCAGCAGCGTGACGGATTTTAAGAGAAAATGGGATACTCACGTGGGATCTTTAAGGGAGTAAATTCAGGGGAGGGGATACTTGGAATGGGCAGACTTGGTGGGCTATAGCCCTTTTCTGCTGCTTTTTTCTATGTTTCTATGATGGCAGATAAAGGCCAAATGGCCACAGCATCCACTATCTCCTCCTCTCCCTATTGGCTAAGGCTCTTAACATTTGCATCTCCTCTTCCTATTGGCTAAAGCTCTTTCCATCTGCATTGTGAGGTCATAGGGCTTTATGGTTATAGAAACAGACTCCCACTCCAGGTGATAAAGGCCAGCAGCGTGACGGATTTTAAGAGAAAATGGGATACTCACGTGGGATCTTTAAGGGAGTAAATTCAGGGGAGGGGATACTTGGAATGGGCAGACTTGGTGGGCTATAGCCCTTTTCTGCTGCTTTTTTCTATGTTTCTATGTTTCTATGATGGCAGATAAAGGCCAAATGGCCACAGCATCCACTATCTCCTCCTCTCCCTATTGGCTAAGGCTCTTAACATTTGCATCTCCTCTTCCTATTGGCTAAAGCTCTTTACATCTGCATTGTGAGGTCATAGGGCTTTATGGTTATAGAAACAGACTCCCACTCCAGCTGATAAAGGCCAGCAGCGTGACGGATTTTAAGAGAAAATGGGATACTCACGTGGGATCTTTAAGGGAGTAAATTCAGGGGAGGGGATACTTGGAATGGGCAGACTTGGTGGGCTATAGCCCTTTTCTGCTGCTTTTTTCTATGTTTCTATGTTTCTATGATGGCAGATAAAGGCCAAATGGCCACAGCATCCACTATCTCCTCCTCTCCCTATTGGCTAAGGCTCTTAACATTTGCATCTCCTCTTCCTATTGGCTAAAGCTCTTTACATCTGCATTGTGAGGTCATAGGGCTTTATGGTTATAGAAACAGACTCCCACTCCAGGTGATAAAGGCCAGCAGCGTGACGGATTTTAAGAGAAAATGGGATACTCACGTGGGATCTTTAAGGGAGTAAATTCAGGGGAGGGGATACTTGGAATGGGCAGACTTGGTGGGCTATAGCCCTTTTCTGCTGCTTTTTTCTGTTTCTAAGTGACTTGCCCAGGGTCACAAGGAGCAGTGCTGAGATTTGATCCCACACCCTCAAGGTGCTGAGCATCAGCTCTACCACTAAGCCACTCCTCACTGCCAAACTCATGGCAGAAAAGTCCAGATGCCATTATTAAGCCACTGTTTATCCCTGTTGGCTACTTGTGACCTGAATTGGCCCTGGGCTAGATGGACTTTTAGTCTGAACCTGTAGGGCAACTCTTAGGTTTTTTATACCTGCTTCACTGGTAAATGGAGAACTTCAGTATATCCTTCCCCAATAGATGTCAACCTAGCAGCTCTCATCAGAAAAAAAAATTCTTGACATGGGCTACTAAATGCTGTTAATTTGGTGACTTAATTGGGACACCGGCTAGGAATGCAAGCTCCTATACAGATTCACCACTTCTGTAGGGACTTTCTCGCATGTTTGCATAAATGTCTCGTCCTACCAGTGAACCCAGTATTTATTTATTCATTCAATTTTCTATACCATTCTCCCAGGGGAGCTCAGAATGGTTTACATGAATTTATTCAGGCACTCAAGCATTTGTCTTGCAATCTATCTAATGTACCTGGGGCAATGGGGGGATTAAGTGACTTGCCCAGTGTCACCAGGAGCTGTGTGTGTGGGTTTGAACCCACAACCTCAAGGTGACCACCGCGCCACTCTAGAAATCATAATGTGGGCCAAGCCATTGTGACATCACTGATGAGGTTGGCTCTTATTGGTGGAATCACAGTATCAGCTCTGGGAGCTCAGAATGGTTTACATTCATTTATTCAGGTACTCAAACATTTTTCCTGTCTGTTCTGGCAGGCTCACAATCTATCTAATGTGCCTGGGGTGATGGGGGGGATTAAGTGACTTGCCCAGGGTCACAAGGAGCAGTGTGGGTCAAACTCACGATCTCATGGTGCTGAGGCTGCAGCTTTACCCACTGTGCCACTCTCTCATGTCTTATCTTGCTTCAATCTCTTTCTGTAGAAAGGAACTGAATGCTCCCAGCATCAGATAATGATCCAGCCCACGTCCAGATAAGCTGCTGGGGAGATTAGCCTACTTCTCTGCCCTTGTCACTGCAGTTCTGCCGGACGACCTTACCCTATGTGACTGCCCTGCAAAAATTATTCTGAGTCTTAACCTGAAAATGTTCACATTCTAGCCTGGCTACGCTTTTCTGCTAAGAATCACTTTCCTTACAAATCTTGATCCTGTCGTCATTCTTGTCATCCAAAAGACAAAAGCTATGATCGGGTAATTCAGCTTAGTTTTCATCTAGAAAGAGGAACAAGTTGAAAAGTCCCAAAATGGTACATTTCCCCTTCCTCCATGCACAGACCCATACACGTCTGTATGGGGAACTCAGTGCTACAGAAATAATTGCAACCTGGCTAGATGAAGCCATGGGATTGCCATCGTCTGAACCATGCCCAAATGGTTTCCACATCCAACATCAACTAGGAAGATAGGGTGGGAGGTAGCAATCCTACCTGGGCAAATCAAATTGAGCAGATTCACCAGGGCAGGATTAATTGGTCGAGGGCCCCCTACCCCGCCTCACCCCACCATGCGCCTAGGCGTAAACAGGAAGCTGCGTCAGAGGGAAGCTTTGGGCAAGCAGCACCGCTTGCACAATTACAGTTCCCGTTGCCTTTCTTACCCGCGTTGCTTGCTTGTCTTACTTTCCGTCGATGGGGGGAGGGCCGCGTTGCCGATCGATGCTGGAGGGGCCCATCACCATGTTAATGCCTTCCTTCATCGGGCCCCCTGACCATTTCGGGCCCTAGGCATTTGCCTACTTGGCCTATTGGTTAATCCTGCCTTGAGAATCACCATCCTCCCTCTAACTCAGTGTCTCTCAAACTGTGTGCCCCGACAAGATTCCAGTGTGCCGTGAGAGATTCTAGAATTTTACTTTATTTAAAAAATTCCCTTCATAAGTATACAGTAGAATAGATAGCATGTACATGACATGTGCAAGAGTCTGTCAATGTTATAAGTATCAGTGTGCGTAAGGATACACCCACCCAGACAAGCACATAAGAACATAAGAATTTGCATCCGCTGTGTCAGACCAGAGGTCCATCCCTCCCAGCGGTCCAGTCCCATGGCGGCCCCTCAGGTCTATTACCTGTGCAGTGGTCCCTGACTCTTCCTATAACCTACCTCAACTCCTATCTGTACCCCTCAATCCCCTTATCCTCTAGGAACCTATCCAAACCCTCTTTGAAGCCCTGTACTGTGCTCTGGCCTATCACGACTCCGGAAGCGCGTTCCATGTGTCCACCACCCTCTGGGTAAAAAAGAACTTCCTAGCGTTTGTTCTAAACCTGCCCTCTTTTAATTTCTCCGAGTGCCCCTTTGTACTTGTGGTTCCCCATAGTGTAAAGAATCTGTCCCTGTCTACTTTTTCTATGCCCTTCAGGATTTTGAAGGTTTCTATCATGTCATTGTTTGACATGATTGGTCCTTGAAAACTAATGACAACTAATTTTATTTTTATTTTTTACGCAGTAATTATCCTAACTTGAGGAACAAAGCAATCAAGGCTTTGTTACAGTTTGGATCTTCTTATCTTTACAAACTTGGATTTTCAGCTCTGACAGAAATTAAATTTAAAAAAAAAAAGAGAACTGCAGATGGTGGATGATGAAATGCGTGTTTGCTTGTCAACTATCAAGACACATTTGAGTTCATTTGCACTCAAAAACAAGCACATCCATCGCATTGATTAGCAATTCTTATCTACTTTAGTTTCACCGTTGTTACAGTTACCCATACGTGGCTTAAAGAACTTTAAATAAATAACTCTCAAATTTCATTTTTTGGGGTTTTGCAATTTCATAATTTAAATTGTAATGTGCCGTGAGAAACATTTGCTCTGTTTAGTGTGCCAGAGCTAAAAAAAAAAGTTTGAGACATTGCTCTTACTGAATCTCTAGTAATCCAGCTGGAAGAAGAGAAATGAATCTCACTGCTCATGGTATACTGAGCGCCTTGTAGCAACCCATCATCTGCGCAAGAACTCTTCAATTCAATTATGTGGGTGATTTTGAATGTCCCTGGTGATTATGGGAAATTTTAATCTAAATATTAAAACCCCAGATACCACCACAGCTGCCTTTGTGGACACGATGACTAGGATTCACACCGATGATCAGTTCTCCAACCCATGAAAAGGATCACATCCCGTACTAGACTTGGGGGCTCATAATCGAAATGGAAATACGTCTAAAATCCCGCCTAAATCGGCACTTGGGACGATCAAAAAGACAGGTCGTCCGAGTGCCGATAGTCGAAATGGGTTTTAGACGTATCTAAAAACAGCATAGATCTTTTCAGTGCCGCTGTACGCCCACAGCTGAAAGGGGCGTTTTAGGAGGAGTGGTGAGGGCAGGATTTAAGTGGGACATGGGCTGACCTAGACTTAGTTGTACTGCAAGTATAACCGAAAGTTTAACGAGACTGCCTAGACGGAACTTGTACGTAGTAACTTAGGCCACCTAAAAACAGGTATAAGTGCCCAGAAGGTATCCAACGTGACCAGATACCCACTGCAGACACAAAGTAAAGACCCCCACACACTGATCACTGACCCCCCCCTATAATACCATAAAAATTGGAATAAAATCATACATACCTGCCTCCAGAACATCAGCACCTGGCATAGGAAAGCCTAGTAGAGCTGCACAGTGGTGGCTTAAGTGGTCTGGGGGATGGGCTAGTGACCCTAGAAAGGAGGACCCAGGCCCATAAGACACTATAACCATTGCACCCTCAATACCTCCCAAAACCCTATTGTACTGCCATATAGGTGACACCTGCAGCCATAAGGGCTATTAGGGTGGTAGACAGGTAGGTATAGTAGGTTTTGGGGGGTTGTGGTGAGATGTTTATGTGGCACCCTGTTTGTGAAGTTCGCAGCAGTGCTCTGTAAGGTGCCCCACTTTTCTGTTGCCATGTCTGGGTGGCCAGTCCATCACTTTGCTAACCCCGCCCACATTCAAAAGGTCTTGTTCTAGGTGTTTTTGACTTGGACAAATTTTTGGACAAGAATGGGGTATAAAGATAGACGACTTAGCAGTCTAGACGTAGAAGTAGACGATTCTCGAAAAAAGAAATATTTTGGACGTATTTTTTGAGAATGGACTTTTGACATGTCCGACTTTGGGCGACTAGCGACTTAAGCCCCAAACGGACTTAGACGTATTTTTTTGATTATGTTCCTCCACATGTTCTACAACTGACTTGACATCCCAGAACACTGGGGCAACAGTATTGAAAAATGCCTTTCTACCCTGGGACAGGCCTTATTCTAATAAAATTTTCTCTAAGTGGATACCTGAAGTGGAACCTGGAGTTTTGAAGGAGATGAGAGACAAGAAAAATCTGACTTCTGAGAATTTCAGGGCACATACCAGGGTTCTTCAAAACGTTTCCGCACTTTCATATTTTTGCAGGAAATGATTGGGGCAAGAGGGTGTGTCTTAGAGTATTATGTGACTAGTCAGTCAGGCAAAACAGGGTGATTAGGTGGAAAAGTGATGTAATTTGCTTTTGAGATATTTAATAAATAGTGTTTAAAAACATAAAGTGCAGAAACTTTTTTGAAGATCCCTCATATATTAGCATTCTGCCATCATTACATAATATTTTATAGAACCACCTCTTCCTGCAACAGTCTAACAACCAGAAAAAGAGCTGGTTCTTTAAAATATTATGTAATGATGCAGAATGCTAATATGATAATTTACCCCCTGAAGAAGCTTTGGTGAAACGGGTCCCCATTGGGCAATATGACAGATAAGTGTTTCACATTAAGCACTTTGAAATGTTTAAGTGCCTTTGAAGTCGATGTAATTAGTGAAGTAGGTTATTGTTTAGCTTGTAGAATTAATGATGGTGTTTTTTAAAGCTATGATTGACATCTACTCGTTGGTAAAAAAACTATGGCTCCATTTCACAAAGTCACTTTAGGGTTTTTTAACGCCAGCCACGGCTCTCATAGGAATTCTGTGAGAGTCGCAGCTGGCGATAAAAAAGCCAAACACAGCTTCGTGAAACGGGGCCTATATGCATGAAATATACTGATGAGTGGGCTCAAAAACACGAGTCTGAGGTTTATCCACCATTATTTTAAAGAGAAGTAACAATTTATTCTCCACTGTTTTATATTTGGTTTTGATCAAACAATTGGTGTGGAGTTCCCTATGTTTTATGAGTAAACATTAGTGCGTTCTCTTAGGCTTCCACAGCTGGCGTCATGATTATAGCACTTTTCCGGGTTTTGTCGCCTCTGAGAAGAAAGAACCGACGTTTCAGCCATCATGCTGTGGCTTTCTTCGGGGTATGCTGTGAAGTCTGCAGTGTGTCTTTATATATAGTGGGTACATGGACCTGATTAAGAACAGGGCAGTCTGTGGGTCAAGAATTTTGTATTTTGGCAGGAAAGTTCGGGGGAATCCAATTCAAACTTGGATTCCCCCGAACTTTCCTGCCAAAATTTAAATTTGTGACCAACAGACTTTCCTGTTCTCAATCAGGTCCATGTACCCACTATATATAAAGACACACTGCAGACTTCACAGCATACCCCGAAGAAAGCCACAGCATGATGGCTTAAATGTCGGTTCTTTCTTCTCAGAGGCGGCAAGACCCGGAAAATTACTACAAACAAACCATTAGTGTATCGCCATTAATGCAAAAGTAGAAAATCAGTCATTTTATAACTGTGGTAAAAATTGTCTTATTGGGCTAGAAAGACTGGTGTAAGGAATATACACTCAGACCACTTTTTGCCTCAGCTTAGTAAAAAGAGCTTACAATCTAAATTAACAGACAACAGGACAAGTAGAGGTTTAGGGAGTTTCTCGGGGTGCTTAGGGTGAGTTAAATGAATTCTCGAAGAGGTGGGCTTTTACTCTACATTTGAATAGTTCCAGGGATGGAGCTTGACGCAACGACTCAGGCAGTCTGTTGTAGGCGTAAGGTGCAGTCTGGAGTTGGCAGTAGAAGAGAAGGGTATAAATAAGGCAAATTTGCCTGATGAAGAGAATTCCTGAGGAGGAGAGTAGGGAGAGATATTGAGGAGCTAAAGAGTAAAAGCACTTATAGGTCAATAAGAGGAATTTGAACTCTATGTGGAAGTGGATGGGGAGCTAGTGAAGTGACTTGAGGAGACGGGTGAAGTGACCATAGCAACTTTGGTGGAATAGAAGTCATGCAAAAGCATTCTGGACGGATTGCAGGGGAGAGTTATAATCAGTTTTATTGTCTTTGTTTATAAAGGACAATAGTAAGGTTACAACTGGATGGTCTTTGCTTATGGTGTACATGCTGTTCTTTTGGGGGAAGCCACTGCTTGTCCTTTGACTGGTAGCATGAAATATTGCTACTGTTTGGGTTTTGACCTGGATTGGCCACTGTTGGAAATAGGATCCTAGACTTGATGGACCTTCAGTCTGTCCCAGTATGGCAATTCGTATGTTCTTATGTGAGCCAGTATAGGACAGTCAAACTGTTGTGGCATCACTGATGAGGTTGGCTCTTAGGCATTGGTGGGATGAGGCATTATGACATCTTAATCTCAGCTCTGGAATGTTGTTACTCTTTGGGTTTCTGCCAGGTACTTGGGACCTGGGTTGGCCACTGTTGGAAATGGGATACTGGGCTTGATGGACCTTTGGTCTTTCCCAGTATGGCAGCTCTTATGTTCTTATATAAGCCAAGTATAGAACAATCAAGCCATTGTGACATCACTGCTGAGGTTGGCTCTTTAGGCATTGGTGAGATGAGGCATTATGACATCATAATCTCAGCTCTGGAATGTTGTTACTCTTTGGGTTTCTGCCAGGTACTTGGGACCTGGGTTGGCCACTGTTGGAAACGGGATCCTGGGCTTAATGGACCTTTGTTCTATCCCAGTATGGCAATTCTTATGCTCTTAATAATGGGTGTCACTTTCTCATTGTTCTAATTCTTTTGGAATGTATTGTTATGATCCTAATTAAAAAAAAATCCTTAAGTCTTGGTTGTTTTTCACAGATTATGAGTCTCAGTTAGGTTTAGTAATTAAGGGTATACATTTCTTAATAGAACACTTAACTCAAATTATAGCTGCAAAATCACAGACTTACCAACTAAGGCATGAAAACAAATACCGTCAAACAAAAGTTAATATTGCCAGCTAGAAGACCATTTGTTTCATTATGACAGTAAATGAGTTAAGTAAATGGATAAGTCTTATATTTTTTCTAACATAGCTAGCCCTGTAAGTTTGTCCAGTTTTGCCATTTGGTCGGTAAATAAAGTACTAGCCAAATGAAATAACGGACTCAATCCCTCGGTTCCTGGAAAGTGGAACATTATTCAGGAATTTGGTGTGTACGATCGATGGAATGTCCAGGTGTGCTACAAAGCAGCTAAGTCAATATCCAGGTCAGAGCCAGCAGGGGGCTCCACCTTCCATTCTAGCAGCAGTGGCAAGTTCAAAGGTTCCAGTTCGATGACCTGGCACGAAATTGGCAATGATGATGCAAAGACAGCTGTTGTACAAGTCTTCCCATCAAACCTCGCCCGTGACCTGAAATCCAGCTTTAGAATGATTCATTTTTAAGCGTGTGACTTGACTCACTTTCCATATTACTCCTGCTCTGTACTGTAACTTTCTGAAGCTCAGACAAGCTATCACTCAATTACAAATACAGATTTTGCTAAGCAAATTCGAAAGTGAAACCGCAGGTTCATTTCACTTGAGATCCCACATCAGGTTTGAATCATTGTGGCCGAGGTAAGAACCAATGGTTTCTTTGAGTCATTTTCTTCTAAATATCTACTGTCTTAAGTCCTCAGTATGTTCCAGAAAGTATCTGCCTATTAACCCAAGTTAACAATGAAGACGTTGGATAGCATATACCCTTAAGTCTTCACGCTACTCAGCCAGAAGATGGAGAAAGATAGGACACACTTCAAAGGCCTTTACTGTGCCTCATTTTCATCACCACAGAACTAGAACGCACAATAATGATTCTAGTCCTTTGAGTTTACAACTGAAATCTCTCTCCAAAGTTTGCTCTGGTAAAACAACTCATTGATGTATCAGGTTGGGCCACTGCTAGTCTCAACGACTTTGTCATCCTTGCATTTATATCACTTGTGAGAAAGAAGAGCTATCATTTAACCGCTGAATAAAAGAGTAATACCAGTAGATAGAAAGTTAATTTACAAAGATGCATTAATCAAAATTAGATTTGTCATCTGCCTGGTGGACTCTGAAAAGATTCTGGTTTTCTACATAATTGGTTGAGGACTCACATCTTAGGAACCAGCTCTGAGGCATCTGGAGAGGAAATGACCTGTAAATCGTAAATATCTGCCGCCCTTTTATTTAATCTATTTCCTTTTACTAGATAAATTATTCAGTAGGGAGGCAGGGCAGGAGTTTTCAAGACCACAAAGGTCTCTGCTTCAAAGGATCCGGCTTTCTAATATCGCAAAACTGTTTTTGTTTTTTTTTCAGACAAGGAAACCGTGAACTTTGAATTCCTCTCTGGGATCTCCATTGCCTGCCGGTTAATTTTGCTTCTGTTGGTTTATAACTAGGTACTAAATAAATCATTCTCCCCCCCCCCCCCTCCAAGAATTTATCTATGTGGATTTGTGTATTTTAAAAACTGGAAAAGATTGATGGAAACTTAAGTGCCTCATTAGACGACGGGAGAACCTGCTTCCATTGACTTGTTTCCATTCATTGGATGTGGAATCAGCTCAGTGGTTTCCAACCATGTCTCCCGGGAGACTAGTTTATAATTAAGAACTGGAAAACTCTCAACTCTTATATCAGTGGCTGCAGTTCTAGTTACAGAAGTGCTTCAGACGCCAGATTTCCACTAGGATGGCTAAGACGATGCACCTACCTGATATAACAGGGGTCTCAAAGTCCCTCCATGAGGACCGCAATCCAGTCGGGTTTTCAGGATTTCCCCAATGAATATGCATTGAAAGCAGTGAATGCAAATAGATCTCATGCATATTCATTGAGGAAATCCTGAAAACCCGACTGGATTGCGGCCCTCAAGGAGGGACTTTGAGAACCCTGTGCTATAAGCAGTGGAATACAGTCATCTAGAGCAGTGGTTCCCATCCCTGTCCTGGAGGACCACTAGGCCAGTCGGGTTTTCAGGATAGCCATAATGAATATGAATGGAGAAGATTTGCATGCCTGGTACCTCCATTATATGTAGATCTTTCTCATACATATTCATTAGGGCTATCCTGAAAACCCAACTGGTCTGGTGGTCCTCCAGGACAGGGTTGTGAACCACTGAGCTAGGGTGACGGGATAATCGTGCACGAGACACCAGCACGCAGACAATCCAGCACTGACAATTCAGCGCAAGACATAAGCACATCGCCGAAAGCCGCCGAAAAACTTATTTTTTAAGAGCTCCAATGGGGGGTGTGGGGGGTGCAACCCCCCACATTATAGACAAAATGGAACTTTTCCTGAAAAAAATCAGAAACTGTTCCGTTTTCTCTATAATGTGAGGGGTGGCCACCCCCCCCCCACGGCAGCGTGAACACTATGCATTAAAGTGTGTGGGGGGGGGTTCCCCACACACTCCCCGTCGGAGCTCTTAAAAAATAAGTTTTTCGGCAGCTTTTGGCGGCGCGCTTCTGTCTTGCGCTGGATTGTCAGCGTGCTGGTGTCTCGCACGCCACTGACTATGAACCCTGATCTAGAGCATCTTTCATTCACTGATTCTTCTATGGATTCAAGTGCAATTACGTAGGAAAGACAAAGGCCCTGATTGGCAATTGACTGGCGAAGCTCCGAAATTTAGGAGCTCAGCTTTTTTTTTGTTTTTTGACAAAGTGATTTAAGCGGGCAGAGGAGGCTATCTTTGGTTCCTTAATTATGCGGCTGCCAGCATTGAATATTGCCCGGAACCCACATAACTTACAGAGGCGGCCTGAAGCTCATTGTCCCTCTCTCGCACCCCCTGATCAGCACCAGCACCCCCCTCCTGCATCGGCAACCCTTCTACCCCCAAATCCACATCAGAACCCTCTCTCGCCCCTCACCCCCCACCGCCGATCAGCATTGGTACCTTTTCCTAGCCCTGTTCTGGGCCTATCATTTCTGGTGGGCCAGTGATCCTTGGGGTAGGAGCAAACCTCACTACATGGCTCGTCTACATGGCCAACCTCACTACATGGCCCTACGTGGCTTGTCTATGAAAATGGCTACTCTAGAAATCACAGTAGCCATTTTTTTAGAAGAACCATGAGGAGCAAGAGCAAATGAGGATTGATTCCGCCCCCGTGGACCGCTGTACTGCTCTCTGCTCACTCTTTCCTAACTGTCCCACTCTGAGATAGAAGAGAGTGAGCTGAGTGGGACAGTTAAGGGTGCATTTAATAATTTATACTCTGCATATCCTACAATTCGATGCAGATTACAAATTATTCCCTTTAAGTGACTTGCCCAAGGTCACAAGAAGCAGTGCGGGATTTGAACCCAGAACCTCAGGGTGCCAGGGCTGTAGCTCAAACCACTGCACCACCCACTCCCACAGCCCTGGCTATTCAATGCCTAACTTTTCTGCTGTTTTCTAACTGTCCCACGCTCTCTACTTACTCTTTCCTAATGCCACATTCTCTCTGTTTGCTCTTCTCGAACTGCCCTACTCTTTCCTAATGTCCCACGCTTTCCCGTCTTTTGGTCTCTTCTAACTGTCTCACTCTTTCTCTGCTCACTATCCCCGTACAGTTCCACTCTCTTGGCTTACTCCTTCATAAATCTCTGCTCAAGTATTTGTTGTTTCAGGCTCTGCAGATCTCTTCTGCAACTCGGAATGCCCTCCAGTCAAAGACGTTGATGGTCTACTCCTTCCTCGGGTTGAGAAGAGTCACTTTGCATTCACATTTTGAGTTCTGCTTATGCCTGACAAAGCTCTCACAGTTTATCGACAGCAGCAGGGCTGTTTCATGCCAACACAGTGTTGGTAAAACTAAAAAGTGGTAGAATTTTACTAATGTCATTCTACCCCTTTCATTATAGGAACCATGTAGCATTTTGCAGGTGGCCATCGTAAAACCCTACTGAAAGAGGATGAAAGTCTTGAAACCGCTCGTATCTTCCGCTAAAGGCACCACAGTATGAGTAAAAGCGATAAAGACCACTTAATGTTTGCTTTTTTAAACTTTATGGTTTATGTAAAGTGTGTGATTCAACATAAACATCCTCTCTAGCTCTTTCTCACCCCTACAGCTATCGAAAGCCGTTCACACTTTAGACACAGGTCATAATATTAATAATAAAGAGGTAAATCTCTGCGTTATCCCCCTCAGCCCTGCCAACTTGTTGACCACACAAAATTTCATCTCTACCGGAGAACTTGCTGGTTCAGAACAAAATCCAGCGCTGTCCAATTAAACAGAACCAGAGAATTCTCATCAAGCCCATCGCATTCCTAAAGTTAACCAGAGATGTCTATTTGCCAACATTACCAGGAATTGCTGAAGAATGCTTGCAAGTTTCTGCCTCTGTTATGTGACTCTGAATCTCTGAGTAAAGGTAACAGGATAGGGGTATCCAGGTAACATTCCCACTCACCAAGCTATTAAATCACCCACATTTTGGCAGCGGCATAAGAAACTTCAGAATCTAATGGTGAAGCGAACAAGAGAAGTGCATCAAGCATAAAAAGAATCTCTCTTATTAATATGAACCCCATATTCAAACCAATAGCTCCCCAGGCCTGGAGTCTGGTATAAAATATACTATGCTGGGAAGGCCATGATGGCGAGGAGAATGTATGACACAAATAAAAAGAATGAGAGGTCAAATTCTTATGTTTTTAGATATGTTATTTGCCTAGAGCAGTGTCTCGCAAACTTTCCGCCCGGCGGCACACTAAATCCAGTGCCCCTGCTAGAAGGCACCCGGAAGAGCGTGAACGTCAATGACGTCATCGCTTTGACGTCCGTGCATGCGCGGAGGCCCATCTGGTCACGACCCGCTTCGGTGAAGGGATCCGGGAAGTGCAGCGAGAGGAGGAGAGTCATCTGTGCCTGCTGACTTCCTACCGGCCACGTCCTGTATGGATGACTCTCCTCCTCGCCAGTGTGTCATGGCACACCTGAAATCTCAGGAGGCACACAGTTTGCGATACATTGGCCTAGGCCCTAGAGATTCACGTGTCAAATCGTCACTGGATCTACTATTTATCAAGTGTATATTCTTTCAATCTGAAACTTTATGGTTATTAACAATATATATTAATGGTCCTTAGCTTTGTGGTCATTAGGCTAGGGACATGTTTCAGATTGAAAGAATATGGTAGATCCAGTGACAATTTGACCCGGGAATCTCGAGGCCAACGAAAATCTTTTGAGCCTAGAGGGATGTCGTGGAGGATCTGAGTTTGAACTTCCTATGAAGAGGTCTTTAATGTTTGTATTCAAATCTGTACTTTCATAACTGATATGGTCAAGTTTGAGCTCATTCTAAAGATTTAAGTGCAATTATTTAATTCAGATAGAAAGAAAGGGGGCAGGAAGAGAGAGAAAGAAAGATAGACGAGGGCAGGGAGAGAGACAGAAAGAAAGATAGACGAGGGCAGGGAGAGAGACAGAAAGAAAGATAGACGAGGGCAGGGAGAGAGACAGAAAGAAAGATAGACGAGGGCAGGGAGAGAGACAGAAAGAAAGATAGACGAGGGCAGGGAGAGAGACAGAAAGAAAGAAATTCGACACATCTATTCTAGCAACCGTTAAGGTAACAGGCTTAAACACTAGTGTACGGTATATCTAGTCTTGTGTTGTCAATACAGAACCAAAAGCCTTCTATTGTGTTAGGGCTCCATTCACCCAAATTCCTTTGGTTTCCGGAGAAAAATTGAGCCAGAAACCCGAGAGCAGCTGTCCTAAAACTAAAAAACTGCAGGTAGTTTGGGAAATAAAAAGAGAGAGTGATCATCCAGAACAGGGCACTGTGCTCTTTCTGTGGCTAATACTGAGAGAACGACCCGTTGTAAACACGGGAATTGAAGTTTTTGTTTTGCATGTAAGTTAGCAAACAACTCTAGGAAAAATTGCATTTAAGTGTTCCGCATATGGGGGCTGACTTTCTGCAAGTTCAAACAGAGTTAGTGAGAAAAGTCTAGATTGTCCCTTTGTCCGGGTTTTGAAAAGCTTCCCGTGAAAATCGCATCGTGTGCGTGTGATGTCATTGCGTCAGTGCTGTCTAGGAGCAGGGCTAGGGAAGGTGGAATGGGGTGGAACAAGGCAGGCCTCTGGGTGTGGCCACGGGTCTGGATTTTCCTTCGTGAAAATCTGGGAACCCTATTGAGGTCTCAAAGGACAGAGAAGGTACCTATATACAGTATAAGAAATGTAAAACCAGTTTGGTTGGACCCACAGAAATCCTTGGCCCTTTCACCGATTAGACACAGTGCTATAGAATTAAACTTCTCCCTCCGTATTCACGGTTTCGATTATTCACGGTTTTTAGCTTGCTGGCTCCTCCCCCCAAATTACATCAGCTTGCATAGAGAACTCGCTGATTCCAAGCGTTTACAGAGAAAATCGCCGATTCCCAGCACTTTCTTTACCATGTTTTGCTTCTCCTTCAGGAACAGGCCAGGTCTCCCACCATGTTATTCACGGTTTCACCATATTCACGATGGCTTTTAATAGAAAACAGCGAATAACATATGAAAAAGTTATTCACGTTTTTTCTGTATTTGCAGTTTTGTAAATCCCCTATCACAGCGAATACGGTGGGAGAAGTGTACGCCCACAGCGGTCTTTCCTGTTAATGCCACTGAAAATTCCTGACAGGGCCCAGCAGGTACTAATTAAAAGGGGAAAAAGGTGCTGCTACCCAGTTAACGAGCTTTCCATATCAGTTTTCAAAAACACCCACCCAACACAGGAAAAAAAATGATCCTTTTATCAACTCAAATGCTTCTATGATCTGTATTTCACACTCAGGCTCAGTCTATTAATTAGGAAGCAATTTCAGTTTCCAAAAATATATTCACATCCTCCTACATGTGTGGTATTTGCTAAGCAGCCCATACGTCTGAGAAGGTTTCTCCTTGAAATTCTCTTCAAGGGATGGCAACACTGAGCTGGAGAGCAATTGGTCAGAAGGTCAGGTTATGCGCAAGACCGACAAGCGTAGAAGATACATCTGTCTGACTTACGCGCCAGCTGGCTCCAGAAGACATAATAATAGGATGGATTTCTGCAGCAGACATGCTATAAATTTTGATTTGAATAACTGGAACTTTGGTAGAAAAGAGAAAACACGTCAGCTGTGGTGTTGGGTTCAGGCCAAAGCTGCGCCGACATTTGAGCCCAGACAATTGGGCGCAAGAGTCCAGCGCGCCGGCCGAAAAGTTAATTTTAAAGAGCTCCGACGGAGGGTGTGAGGGGGGACCCCCCCCCAGTTTACTTAATAGTGTTCACGCTGCCGTTGGGGGGAGGGGTTTGGGGGGTTGGAACCCCCCCATTATAGAGGAAACAACTTTTTCCAAATTTTTTAGGAAAAAGTTGTTTTCTGTATTATGTTGGGGGTTGCACCCCCCCCCACACCTCCCAACGGCAGCGCAAACAGTATTAAGTAAAGTTCCCCCCCCACACTCCCGGTCGGAGCTCTTTAAAATTAACTTTTAAAGCGGCGTGCTGGAATCTTGCGCGCAATTGTCTGGGCCGAAATGTCGGCGCAGCTTTGTCCGGCGCAATTTTGCCCCGTCACCATGGTGTTGATACTGCGAACCAACAATTCAAGGAATTGCATTATGGTGTAGTGAGCAAAAATTTCTTCTACGGTACCACCACCTTCCAGTCACGGTAGATGGGCTTGCGCGCATCTGAGAAGCTGAAAGCTATGCCTTCGGTTCTTTCACTTCCAGCAGGGCCTCCCAAGGCTAGGATTACCAGATGTCCGGATTTCTTTGGACATGCCCACGCGGACTTCCCCCCCTGCCCGACAAGAGCAGAGGGCGGGGGGCGGGGCTAGGGGGGCCTTGGGGGCGGGATATGGATGGGGATAGATGGAACTAGGCGGGCCTAGAGGCGGAGCTAGAGGAAAATCTGGCAACCCTACCCAAGGTGGACAGGTTTCAGTGGAGATGTCAGTTTAACAATGTACCACCCATCTGGGCAGTGTTGGAGGCAGAGGACCATGTTTGATGCAATAGTGGCGACAACATTGAATTTATACTGCAGAAAGGTCCAGCAATTTACTCCTGTATTCTGCCATGAGAACTTAATATTATCAAGTCACTAGGACTCAAACACGAGTCGATGGCACGTAACATAACATAACCACCACTTTTACAAATATCCTACAGTAGAATTCAGTGAAACACGATGACAGCCAGTGACGAGGAAAGACAGGAAGAGGCATAGCCTAGTGCTCAGAGCCTCTAATATTCCTGGTTACCTTTGCATGAGTCACTTCAGCCTCCTGTCTCAGGTACAAACAGGGATCCATGTACTGAACGGGCTTCTGTGAGTAATGAAAAGGGGCTTTAGATACTAAGACTTCTGAGTAGAGAATGACACGGGGACAAATTTGTCCCCATCTCCGCTGGAACTCAATTTCCCCTTCCCATCCCTGTGAGTTTTGTCGCTGTCGCTGTCCCATTCCTGTAAGCTCTGTCTTAACCGCACAAGTCTCGAACACTTATGATTTTAAAGTGTTTGAGGCTTGTGCAGTTGAGGACAGAGCTTGCAGGAATGGGGCAGGGACAGAAAAAGGACTCGTGGAGACGGGACAGGAAAATAAGTTCCCGCGGAGACGGAGAAAAATTTGTCCCCGTGTCATTCTCTACTTCTGAGGACATAGAAATACTTACTGAACCTAAATCTAACTCATCTTGAGTTACAGATGGAAAGGTATGAGTTAGTGTAAATATGTCTATAAGAATGAAGCCCAGAGAAGAAATAGATCACTCTTTCCTTGGTTAGGCACCCTAGCCTTTAGCATTAATACTGCGAGACTGAGAGCACTGTTCTTGGAAAAGGATTTTCCTGGAGAGCAGCAGCTGAAATTTCCCCCTGCTTCTCAATGGACTCCAGAAAAACCCTGGAAGGTGCCAAAAGAGGGGGAATTTGGGGGCTCAAGAGGTCCCTAGGTTTACAATGGTTCAGGGGTGGGGTGAGTCTGGAGTGGATCTTTGTTTTAGCAACGGATCAAGGTGTGTGGTTGGGGTGGAGAGGTGGAACACTTTATTTTAAAGAGACTGGATGTGTGAGGACTTTGAACTTTCATCAGCTCCTTGTGCTTCATCCCTGGCAAGAATGGATTAACGCTAGATCTAGGAAGAAAGTTAATAATTATTTATTTCATTTGCATGCAGAGCAGCTCATCAGTCTTTTGCATGCGTGTGATAAAATGAGCAAGGGCTTGGAGCCAGGACAAACTGGAGCCAGACAACAGTTGCAGGTGAAATGAAATACTGTTTATTACAAGTATCAAAGAGGGGTCCTGTTCAATTCACAGGTAGAGCAAAGAAAATATGTCCTTCAGGACCACATTGTACATTTCAGTCTCTCTGCCCAGTTGTGCCAGTCTCTGGTAACTCTGGAGAGCAGTTACTTGGATCAAAATCCAAAGTTGCAAACGCTATGTCATCAAAACCGTGTCACTTCCTCTTTGGGCGGGACTAAGTGTTCTAAAGGTGGCTCTGACCTTGTGAGGGAGTATCCTTAAGGGGAAGTGGCAGACGTCTGGATTTACCCGGACATCTTCTCTATTTAGAGGACCGTCCAGGCATCTCGACGACTTTTCAAACCCCAGCACTTTGTCCGGGTTTTGAAAAGCTTTGAGCTCAGGGCCGGGTACAACGTAGTGACATCACACACATGCACGGAACCCCTCCAAACACGGCTTGAGGAGAACGAGGCGTGACTTGGGTGGAACACGATGTCATCCGAAACGGTAGCATCCTATAGACCCCCTTGCAATGGGTCATGCTGTACCTATTAGCCTAAATTCATATGAATGCACTCTTACGTAGATGCCTTCTTAGCGGTATAAGCCTTTTTTCTGCACATTGACAGCATTAATGTACCCAAAAAAATCCTCACAGACAGACAGATTGTATTATCAAATGCCTACTATCCCCCATAGGAATGAATCTTTATTTGCATTTACAATGTTAGCACAAGAATAAACCTCGAAAACAAAAATTATATTCCTGACTGGTAAAATAATGTTTAGCTAGCTGTGAATATTCAAGTTTTGGCTGCTAAGTTTAGTGGAGAGACAGGGGAGATATGATTCAGACGTTCAAATACTTGAAAGGTATTAACGGAGAACAAAATCTATTCCAGAGAAAGGAAAATGGTAAAACCAGGGGACATAATTTGAGGTTGAAGGGTGGTAGACTCAAGAGCAATGTAAGGGAATACTTCTTTACGGAGAGGGTGGGGGATGCGTGGAATGTGTTCCCGAGGGAGGTGCTGGAGAAGAAAACGGTGACAGAGTTCAAACAAGCATGAGATGAACACAGAGGATCTCGAATCAGGAAACCATGGGTATACATTGAAGGAACTAAGGCCAGTACTGAGCAGGCTTGCACGGTCAGTTGAGGATGGGCTGGGGAGGGTTTCGATGGGCTGGAGTGAGCGTTGATGGACACTCCAGTAGATGGAACCTAAGCACAGTACCGGGCAGGGCTCGGGGTTTCTGGCCCAGAAATATCTAAGAAAAAGGGCCATTTAAATTAAATTAATTTATGGAGCATGTTTGGTTGGGCAGACTGGATGGACCGTTCAGGTCTTCATCTGCCGTCATTTACTTTGTTAGTATGCAAATTGGTCCACATAAATAGCAGTCCTATCTTTGCCCACTAATAACCTTAACTGGCCAATGCTGAATATTCACTTAGGCCTTGCTAAAGGTTTCTATCATGGCCTGGAGCGGCTTCTACCACGGTTTGGTAAAGGGGGGGGGGGGGGGGTTGCCAGAACACCAGCTTAGGATGGACAGCATGCTGCCTGGTGCTAGCTGAAATCACCCGGTATAAATATTAAAAAAAAAACAAACAACATATCACATCTTCAAATGCAATAGTTAAGAAAATTACACGGCATTAATATTAAAAAGGAAGCAAGAGAGCAAGAAAAGGAAACGTAGAAAGTTGGACGTCATTGTCTGCCCAGTCCAAAGGGGATAGCCAGCTGCCTCCTATGATCAAGGGTCACCCTGGAAATTCTGTGTCGGCACTGTATCTGGTATCCAGCATTGAATTTCTGGGTTTCTTTGGCCGGCCAAGACTTAGCTGGATGAGCTGCTATTCATCAGCTGGCCAGCTACGAGGGGCCCCTGAAAAGTTCTCAGCCCGACCAAGAAGATAATGATGTGGAGCCAAGTTATTCCACACTTTTCTTGACACTTTTCATATCAGTGAGACAAATGCATCTAATGAATGGGCACAAGCCATTGTGACATCACCGATGAGGTTGGCTCTTAGGCATTGGTGGAATGAGGCACTGTGACATCACAATAGGAGGGGCCGGGAAAGGTTCTCAGCCTGACCAAGAAGAGAATGATGTGGAGCCATGAAACTTACAAGTTATTTCACACTTTTCTTGTCATTTTTCATTTCCTATCATTGGTTATCTCCTGCTAAAAATCCTCAGTTATGCGCTAAAATGCTATTTAACTGGCCAGGAGCTGTCCCAGGCTGGTTAAATAGTTTTGACTATTGGCCAGAAAGCTTTTAAAGAGACTTTTTACTTCGGTTTAGTGGGTCTATTACCCACTATAAGAGAAGAGATGGCCTTTTTGGTCTTTAGATCTCAGTTGGAAGCCCTAGACAGGATCTTTCTCCTAGACTATTTGTGTAAATATACAGTTAACTTTGGGAAACAGTGATATACAAAAATATAATGTGATGTTAATAGAATTGTTCCCAAGAGACAAAAATAAAAACATAAGAATAGCCTTACCGGGTCTATCTAGCTTCACAGTAGCCAATCCAGGTCACAAGTACCTGACAAAAACCCAACTAGTAGCAAACATTCCATGCTACCTATTCCAGGACAAGCAGTGGCTTCCCCCTTATCTGTCTTAATAGCAGACTATGGACTTTTCCTCCAGGAACTTGTCCAAGCCTTTCTTAAAACCAGCTACGCTATCTACCACAACCTCTGGCAATGCGTTCCAGAGCTTAACAATTCTCTGAGTGAAAAAATATGTCCTCCTATTGGTTTTAAAAGTATTTCCCTGTAACTTCATCGAGTGTCCCCTAGTCTTTCTCGTTTTTGCACCCATTCTACACCACTCAAGATTTTGTAGACTTCAGTCCTATCTCCCCTCAGCCGTCTTTCTTCCAAGCTGAAGAGCCCTAACCTCTCTAGTCTTTCCTCATACGAGAGGAGTTCCATTCCCTTCATCATCTTGGTCGCTCTTCTTTGAACCTTTTTTTTTTTAGTTCCGCTATATCTTTTTTCAGATAAGGTGACCAGAACTGAATGCAGTACTCAAGATGAAGTGACACCATGGTGTAATACAGAGGCATTCTAAACAAAAAAAGGAAGAACCAACAAAATCTGCAGTAAAAGGGTCGAAAACAAAACAAAGCAAGGAGAATTGCAGTAACTTGTACAATGATACAGGCAAAGTTTATTAAAATAATTGCGGTTAAAAACAACAAATTAAACCACAGGACCCAACACGGTCCGTGTTTCGGTACACGCCTTCTTCAGCGGTTCTAGGATTTAGAAATCTATCAGGCCACATACAAGCTGCTCTTCGACGTTCGTCTTCACACAGGCTTCAATTTGACTCCTTTCCAACCTAGGACCCCTGAAGAAGGCGTGTACCGAAACAAGGACCGTGTTGGGTCCTGTGATTTAATTTTAAGGTGTTGTTTTTAACCGCAATTATTTTAATAATCTTTGCCTGTATCATTGTACAAGTTACTGCAATTCTCCTTGCTTTGTTTTGTAATACAGTGGCATTATAACATTCTTAGTCTTGTTTCGAATAATTCATAACATCTTTTGTCAGGTACTTTTATTAAGGGAGCCTATATCCTATTAGTTTTGCATGTGGCAACCCCGTCCATATGTATCTCCCTTGCATTTACTTTTGCAGAGTATTATAGAATAGAGCTTAGGCCTCCTGCTTAGGGTTGCCAGATTTTCCAATCGGAAAATCCAGACCCCCCTAGACCCGCCCTCTGGCCCGCGCAGTTCCACCCATCCCCGCCCTGTAAAGCCCCAACACCCCCCCAACCCCACCCTGGCCCCACCCCTGCTGCCTGCTCTTGGGCAGGAAGAAATCCACGCATGCGCGGATGTCATGCAATGACATCACAGACACACACGCGCATGCATGTGATGTCATTACATGGCATCCATCTGCCCAACACTGATTTCTTCAAAGCATTTCAAAACCCAGACAAAGTGCCGGGTTTTGAAAAGCAGTCAGGACCTCTGGATGTGTCCTCAAAAGGAGGACATGTTCAGGGAAATCCGAATGTCTGGTAACCATAGTAACATAGTAACATAGTAGATGACGGCAGATAAAGACCCGAATGGTCCATCCAGTCTGCCCAACCTGATTCAATTTAAATTTTTTAATTTTTTCGTCTTAGCTTTACCCAGTACTGTGCTTGGGTTCCAACTGCCGAAATCTCTGTTAAAACCTACTCCAGCCCATCTACACCCTCCCAGCCATTGAAGCCCTCCCCAGCCCATCCTCCACCAAACGGCCATACACAGACACAGACCGTGCAAGTCTGCCCAGTACTGGCCTTAGTTCAATATTTAATCTTATTTTCTGATTCTAGATCCTTTGTGTTCATCCCACGTTTCTTTGAACTCAGTCACAGTTTTACTCTCCACCACCTCTCTCGGGAGCGCATTCCAGGCATCCGTACTCCTGCTGGCCCTTTTGCAGGTAAGTGCCGGTCTTCTGTACATTTACACACACAAGGCTCATGTAAATAAGGATGCTGGTGTGGTCAATATTTAACAACTGCAAAAACACCCAATAGAAACCACCACGGGGGAAGAAAAACAAATGAATAACAGCAAAATGCACAATGCCAAAGAAGATACCATTACAGCAAGGAGAAAGCTAAGATTATGAGCTTGTTAAACTGTGCTTCTCCTTTTCTCTGGCAATGGTATTCACTGAAAGCATGACCGAGTACCAGTCTTTTAAAATATTTGCTTGCTTTAAATTCCCTGGGGCTTTCTCATGCTCCTGCTGGCTGAGGTATTTACACATTAATTAACACACAGGAAGGCCTGCCCCTCCACCCCCCCCCCCCCAGTAATTTTCCATATTCGGTTGGGGTTTTTTTTTTTTTTTTTAATTATTATTACTAATATGTCCATGTTTTGGTTTCAGACAGTGCCAGAAACTAAAGAGGAATAGCAGAGATGCTTTGGCTTCTGTTGTGGAGTAAACAGACCCAGACGTCAGTAATCTCAAGGAAGTGAAGAGGGCAACAGGTTCACTTTCATTAGGATTCAGCTGGTAACAAAAATCTCATGCACGAATACAGGATGTCCGGGGCGGTACTCGGAGAGACCTCCCAGGAAAGAGACTTGGGAGTTCTGATAGGCAAGTCGATGAAGCCATCCGCGCAATGTGTGGCGGTGGCGAACGGGTGAACAGAATGCTAGGAATGATTAAGAAGGGGATCACGAACAGATCGGAGAGGGTTATCATGCCGCTGTACCAGGCCGTGGTGCGCCCTCACCTGGAGTACTGCATCCAGCACTGGGCGCCGTACATGAAGAAGGACACGGTACTACTCGAAAGGGTCCAGAGAAGAGCGACTATGATGGTTAAGGGGCTGGAGGAGTTGCCGTACAGTGAGAGATTAAAGAAACTGGGCCTCTTCTCCCTTGAAAAGAGGAGACTGAGAGGGGACATGATCGAAACATTCAAGATACTGAAGGGGATAGACTTAGTAGATAAGGACAGGTTGTTCATCCTCTCCAAGGTAGGGAGAACGAGAGGGCACTCTCTAAAGTTGAAAGGGGATAGATTCCGTATAAACGTAAGGAAGTTCTTCTTCACCCAGAGAGTGGTGGAAAATTGGAATGCTCTTCCGGAGTCTGTTATAGGGGAAAATACCCTCCAGGGATTCAAGACAAAGTAGATAAAGACAGGTTGTTCACCCTCTCCAAGGTAGAGAGAACGAGAGGGCACTCTCTAAAGTTGAAAGGGGATAGATTCCGTATAAACGTAAGGAAGTTCTTCTTCACCCAGAGAGTGGTGGAAAATTGGAATGCTCTTCCGGAGTCTGTTATAGGGGAAAATACCCTCCAGGGATTCAAGACAAAGTAGATAAAGACAGGTTGTTCATCCTCTCCAAGGTAGGGAGAACGAGAGGGCACTCTCTAAAGTTGAAAGGGGATAGATTCCGTACAAACGTAAGGAAGTTCTTCTTCACCCAGACAGTGGTGGAGAGCTGGAACACTCTTCCAGAGTCTGTTGTAGGGGAAAACACCCTCCAGGGATTCAAGACAAAGTTGGACAAGTTCCTGCTAAACTGGAACGTACGCAGGTAAGGCTGGATTCATTTAGAGCACTGGTCTTTGACCTGGGGGCCGCCGCGTGAGTGGACTGATTGGCACGATGGACCACTGGTCTGACCCAGCAGCAGCAATTCTTATGTTCTTATATGATTGAAGCAGTGCATAAAACATGCTAACAATATCACAAGACACTGCAAGTTAAACCTGCCTTATGTTTCTAATAGTACATAAAAGCTTTCAGTTATCCGGCTGCCAATGGCCAAAATATCAGGTCAGAAGCGTGACCTCTGTATAACATTAAAGATAAATGGGTCAAAATTCAGCCACAGCCCTGAGGGTTTTGTTGGCCGCTGACGGCTTTATTCCCAGATATTCAAAGCTGGGCCCTGTCCAGCCTTCGGCATTAGTATCTGTTATTATTGTTTGTGCATTTCAATTTTGAGCCAGTTAACACATAACCGGTTAGGCCAGTATTCAGAACATAAGCAACCTAGAGCATGACGATAGGATTGTGGTTTCTGCGGTCACAATTATGTGCTAAACTTGGTCTAAGTTCTGAATAATGGAACATAAGTAGGGTTACCAGTTGTCTGGATTTCCTCGGACATGTCCTCCTTCTCAAGGACATGGCCGGGGGGTCCAGGCGGCTTTGTCTGGGTTTTGAAAAGCTTCCTGTAAAAATCGCTTGTACGGATGCCATCTGGGGGTGGGACAGGGGCAGAACAAATTCAAATTTCCCACCAAAATTCAAATTGGTCGACTGCCCTCTTCCCAATCAGGACAGTGAACCCACTATTTCCAAAGACACACTGCAGACTTCAGAGCATACCCTGAAGAAAGCCACAGCATGGTGGATGAAACGTCAGTTTCTACATGCCAAACACCCAGCGAGACCCGGAAACCTGCAACAAGCACAATGCCAGCTGCGGAAACCCTGAGAGAACATCTAACCCAGCTCCACGGGGAGAATATCTTTAAACCTACCAGATACTTTTCCATTCTATGGAAAATGAAATCAACTGACTCGTACAACAAATTCAAATTTCTGACCAACTGACTTTCCCGCCAAAATTCAAATTGGTGGACTGCTCTGTTCCCAATCAGGTCAGTGAACCCACTATTTCCAAAGTCACACTGCAGACTTCAGAGCATACCCTGAAGAAAGCCACAGCATGGTGGATGAAACGTCAGTTTCTACATGCCAAAGACGCAGCGAGACCCGGAAACCTGCAACAAGCACAATGCCAGCTGCGGAAACCCTGAGAGAACATCTAACCCAGCTCCACGGGGAGAATATCTTTAAACCTACCAGATACTTTTCCATTCTATGGAAAATGAAATCAACTGACTCGTACAACAAATTCAAATTTCTGACCAACTGACTTTCCCGCCAAAATTCAAATTGGTGGACTGCTCTGTTCCCAATCAGGTCAGTGAACCCACTATTTCCAAAGTCACACTGCAGACTTCAGAGCATACCCTGAAGAAAGCCACAGCATGGTGGCTGAAATGTCAGTTTCTACATGCCAAAGACGCAGCGAGACCCGGAAACCTGCAACAAGCACAATGCCAGCTGCGGAAACAGGTCACAATTTGACATAATTACAGAATACGTTTACAATAGATTCAAACTAGGGATCTAGTACCAGCAAATAAAGAGTTTCCAGGTTACAATTTGCATTAGTTATCCTTAACAGTGCACGTTTTTGCAATACTTTAGCACGTCAACTGCACCTCAAAGAAATGAAACCCTTATTTCAGTGCCATCCTTGGCTGATGTCTTAACTCAGCAGTCACTATGTTTCAGCTGAGCAGCTCTTGGTTTTTAATTCCACCATAGTTTTTCTTTACAACTACTGCATCTTAAGAATGCAAGAGAAAAACAGCCTCCACCCATTGGAGCGCCTGAGGGGATCACTACAAACCGAGGAGAGAATCTGGAAGAAATGCTGGTGTTTTTCAGGATACCTGTTGATTAAAACTGTTCATTCCTTTCTGCTCTGGTTGGGATTTGCCCTCTTGCTTTGCTCACTTGGCAAATGTATCTCCCTGGCAGGGGAGGAGAATCATCTAATTGGCGCAAGAATTCATCGATAGGTTTCTCCTCACATATTTAGCTTTTCTGTAGCATTGAGAAAGGGGCCGAAAAAGAAATTGTATCATTGAAACAAATTCAAGAGGCCTTAGTTAAAGACAATATTAGCCTAAGGAAGAAGACTGAAATGCTTGAGAATAATTCACGCAGTAATAATTTAAGGTTAATTAACTTTCCAAGACTTGAGTTAGTAACACCTAGAGATATGCTTAAGAGATATCTAGTAGAGAACTTAGAGATACCCGAAGATTCATTACCACCATTTTCACGGGTTTATTATTTGCCTGATAAAGAACAAAATCAACAACTAAAAGAAAAACCTTCAGATCAAGAACTTCTAAATATATCACAGATCTTAGAAACATCTGAGAAAGATTTAGCATCACCAGCCACCATGATTATTACTTTAGCTTTGCCAATTGATAAAACATGGTTGTTAAAACTTTTCTTTAAAAATAGACAAAAAAGCTTTCTTGGTTATAAAATACAAATGTTCCCAGACTTGGCACGGGAGACGCAAAGGCGCCGCCGTGAATTTCTTCTTTTGAAACCTGGGGTTTTATCTTTGGGGGCAACCTTTTATTTGAGACATCCGTGTAAATGTATTGTATATCACCGTACTCTTAAATATGTGTTTTTTGAACCATCACAATTGACAAATTTCGTGGCTATGTCTCGCCTGAATGTTAACAATCTTTGAGCCCTATATTTAGGATATTGTGACCCTATCTCAGTGCTATAGTTCTCAGTTTCTTTTATAATTTTCTTTTTAGATAATTTCGCCAATTTTCTATAATTCTTGGATCCTAATTGTGGACTTGAGCATAAATAGTATATTTGTTTAATTTAAGATTTATATTGCTTTGCATTTGATATCTATCCTATTCTTGCTTTCTGTACAAGTGTAATACTTGAAATTTAAGTTGAAAATAATAAATTAAAAAAAAAAAAAAAAGAGAAAGGGGCTGGAGTTTGATATACTACTAAACCGAGGAAAAAGACCGGTGTTCCACACACTCGAAGTTCCGATAGGACAAGGAGGAACACTAGTTTCTGGAGGTCCAGGAGGTTAGAAACGAAATGTTTTATTCAAATAATAAGATGATAAAAACAAACACAAAATATATCAGGTCACTGATGTTTCAAGCTCACAGAGTGAGGCTCGGACCCTACACGGTCCATGTTTCGGCAATACTCCACCTTCCTCAGGGGTCCTATGAAGAATGACACAAATTGCATGGTAGCTAATACCATTAATGGAACTTTCAGAAGAGTCCCGATTGGAACAATACTGTTCCAATCAGAACTCTTCCAAAAGTTCCATTAACGGTATTAGGTACCGCCACTGGCGGAAGGGGTGGGGGGAACCAGTCCACACCAGGCGCAGTCTTCGTAAAGGGCACAGACACCTGTCCTTCCCGACTCCTTGCCCCTTCCCTTCCCTCGCACCTCTTTCATTTACTTGCTGCCCACGTCAGTGTCACCTCTCTGGAACTCGTTACCACCCTATATCAGGGCCGAACAAAACTTAGATAAATCCAAAGGAATTTTGAAGACGCCTATGGATGCTGAGACGGTTCTGCTGATGCCTCGTTCCTATTCTAATCTCCTTTACCTCCCTTCTGTTACTGACCTTTCATGGCCTCCTTTCTTTTAAATTGGAATTCTCCCTACTTCCCATCTGTTTCTTTCTCTGTCCAGTTTTCCCCTATTTTATTGTAAAACGCTTAGAAATTATGATTAGCGTTATATCAAAATTTTAATAAACTTGGAAACTTAGAGGGATAGCCTTCATGGCATGGGGAAAGGGCAGGGGGCATGCAGGCAGCGTGGGGGGGGGGGGCAGAGAAGAGGACAGAGGAGGAATGTCACCTTTGTGTCATACTTCATAGGACCCCTAAGGAAAACTGATATACTATCACCCTCCCCTGGTTACAATCAAAGCAGTTTACCCAGGTATTTATTTTTTACTTGAGGCAATGGAGAGTTACTGTAGGTAGGGTTACCATTTTTCGGGCCGCAAAAGTCCGGACATATGGCCCCACCCTGTTCTGCCTTCAGCTCCGCCCCAGCCCCGCCCCCACAAACCTCCTCTCTTCTTCCCCAACAAGCTCCGGCTGTGTCCAGAGGGCCTGGAGCATGCGCAGATGTGTGTGATGTCATCCGAGCACGCTTAGAGGCCCTCTAGATGCGGCCGGGACTGGTCGGGGCTTTCCAAAACCCGGACAAATGCCAGGTTTTGGAAAGTCCGTCCGGCTACCCGGACAGTCGTCTCTAAAGAGAACATGTCTGGGTTTTCCAGGACATCCGGTAACCCTAATTGTAGGTGACTTGCCCAAAGTCAGAAGGAGCAGCAGTGGGAACTGAATCCAGCTTTCCTGGTTTTCAGGTCACTCACTAGCCATTCCACTACTGCTCCACTCCAGAAGAGTGCAAACAGCAAAAGCGAGCACAACCCTGAGATTAAGCCAACGGCCAAAATGGCATGTGTAACTAAACTTGGTTTTCACAAAAATGAAAGAGTACAATTTCCAAACAAACAGTCTACGTAGTTGCAAACTTACAGGCTGTTTAATGTTTATAATGCAGGAAACATTTCAAGCATGAAGAAACCAGTTTTACAAGCTGTGATACCTGTGGGTAAATGAAAATTTGGAGTCCAGGAAGATCTCAAGACATTTGAATGAATTTAGAGGCCAAATGGTGAGATGACATTGGATGCCTGAGAAAGATGGCTAGTGATCCAGCATTAACAGAGTTTTTAACTCTTCAGCAGACTCTCAAAGATCTTGTGCACTAATACATGACTGGGAAAATGAAATAGAAGCATCAGTGATGGTCAATAAACCCCTCATAAGACTATAAGGATTGAAATACTGGGACAGAAAGAAAGGTCCATCAAGCCCAGAATCCTCTTTCCAACAGTGGCAAACCCAGGTCTTAAGTCCCTAGCTAGATCCCAAGTAGTAAAACAGATTTTTTTTTGCTTTTAATCCAGTGGATTTCCCCAAGCCATCTCAATAATGGCCTATGGACTTCTCTTTTGGGAAATTATCCAAACCTTTTTAAACCCTGCTAAGCTAACTGATTTCACCACATTCTCTGGCAATGAATTCCAGAGTTTAATTACATGTTAAGAAATATTTTCTCCTGTTTGTTTTAAATCTACTACTTAGCAGCTTCATGGCATGTCCCTGAGTCCTAGTATTTTTGAAAAGAGTGAACAAGCGATTCACATCTACCTATTCCACTCGTTATTTTATAGACCTCTGTCATATCACCCCAAGCTGAAGAGCCCTAGCTGTTTTAGCCTCACCTCATAGGGAAGTTGACCTGTCCCTTCTCTGTCCCTTTTCTAATTCTGCTATATCTTTTTTGAGATATGGCGACCAGAACTACACAGTATTCGATGTGCGGCCGTACCATAGAGCGATACAAGGGCATTATATGATTTTCATCTTTGTTTTCCACTTCTTTCCTGATAATTCCTAACATTCTATTTGCTTTCTTAGCCGCTGCCGCACATTGAGCTGAGGGTTTCAACGTGTCCTCAACAAGGACACCTAGATCCTTTTCCTGGGCGATTGACTCCTAAGACGGAACCCAGCATCACGTAGCTATGGTTCAGGTTCCTCTTTCCCACATGAATCACATTAAACTTGCTCACATTCAACGTCATCTGCCATTTTGACGCCCAGTCTTGCAATTTTTCACAGAGTTTTTTTATACTACAATCTTACTATCTTCATTGCATGAGGTATGCAAGTCCAGGGCAGTGAAAATGAAAGGCTTACTTGTACTTCCAGATCCAATTATCAGGAACCAAATCAGACTGTGTGTATGTCACCTCTTTCCTACTCTTTTTAATTTATTCTCTTTTTTCCCAACCCCAGCTCCACACAGCCAAATCACTGGACGCAATGATGCCCTGAGAAAGAGTTGCTTTTCATGTCTCTCTTTCATTTTTGGGTTCAACTGTTACATTTGAATGTTTTTAAATAAAAAGGTGCAGTGCAGCCCTGCCGTAGTATCACAAGTAGTGCCAGTCTTGCCCACAGTGGAAGTAAAACCTGGATGTCTCAATCCATCCTCTTTTTTGTGGAGCCATATGGTTACCCAACGTATGACAGCTCTATCTCCAGTTCTCACTTTAATATACTAATGCAAAAATCATCAGAGTTCTATATTTACTTCAAAAAGTGACTATGTTTTCACAAATTCTAAGTATTTTTAAGGTTGAAAAACATTCTGAAATGTCTTATCAGGCAGCATGAAAATTGTTAGTCCTTAAATTATAAGGAAATAGATTATATATAATCTGAGTCACTTCAAAATGCACTAAATTATCTCCAACTAGAATCATTGGAGAAGGACATCATGTTTGGGAAGATCGAAGGAACCAGGCGAAGAGGTCAACCTGCAATCAGATGGTTGGACATATTGAAAACAACCATGGGGATGGCCCTTACCAGACTATCATAAAACCAATCTCTTTTTAGATCTGTAATCTATCGAGTCACAAGGACTTGGACACAAGTCAGTAACACCTAAGTAACTAACTAGAATCAAGGAGAAGTAGATTCAACGGTTTCAAACACAGTTACATAGTAAATGACGGCAGATAAAGACCTGAACGGTCCAACCAGTCTGCCCATTGGTTATACTCATTAAAAACACATGACTAAATTAACTTGCTTGTTTCCTTTGATATTTCTGGGCCATCGACTGTAAAGTCTACCTAGGTTCCAACCGCTGGAGTTGCCGTCCAAGCTCGCTCCAGCCTATCCATTATTTGCAGGAACGTTCTCGTGTTCCAAGTTAGTGGAGTTCCCATTGACACCCTACATCGAGTCACCATATATGGGACACAGAAGTTCTTTAATTTATACCATTCATTTTCTAATTAGGGATCATCTGTGTTTTTCCCATGCTTTTTTGAATGCCGTCACCGTTTTCCTCTCCCCTACTTCCCTCAGAAGGGCATTCCAAGCATCTACCAGTGCCTTTGTCCTTCAGCAGATCTGGTGCTTCCATCCAATTCTATTTCTCTTCTTTTTTCTTTATTGTCTACGCATTTTGTTGGTTTTTTTTTAAAGCCATGCAGGCCCAATGAAGCTCACTTAACTCTGCTTTAAAGCTTTCGATAGTACATGTAGCTTTTCCCAGCCTATGATTTTGTTATTAGTAGCACTTTACATTTTGTATTACATGTTATTGTAGATTTCAAATGTAGATGAAATACATTTTGTTAGTTTTTAGGATATGAATTGAATTAAAGAAATCAATAAATTAAATATTTAATTAATTTTATGTTATGGTATTCTTGGTATAGTAAAAATTATTTATAAACATCGAAACCTGATGGCAGATAAAGACCAAATGGCCCATCCAGAGCATCCACTCTCTCCTCTCCCTATTGGCTAAGGCTCTTAACATTTGCATCTCCTCTTCCTATAGGCTAAGGCTCTTAACACTTGCATTGTGAGGTCATAGAACTTTATGGTTATAGAAACATAGAATCATAAAGGCAGATAAAGGCCAAATGGCCTATCCGCAGCATCCACTATCTCCTCCTCTCCCTATTGGCTAAGGCTCTTAACATTTGCATCTCCTCTTCCTATAGGCTAAGACTCTTTACACTATACATCAATAAACTTAGTTACCCTATTCAGTCTACCATGAAGATACTGGGTGTAACTCTGGATCAATGCCTAACCATGAAAGACCAAGTGGACTCCTTAATCAGAAAGGGTTTTTTCACTCTCTGGAAACTTAAATCCATTGAATCATATTTTGATACGTCAGCATTCTGAATCCTGGTACAATCCCTCGTACTAAGTCAATTGATTACTGTAACATTGCCTATTTAGCAATTTCCCAAAAGAATATGTGACATTTACAATTAATGCAAAATGCAGCGGTCAGAGTAATCTTCGGGCTAAAGAAATTTGATCATGTGACACCTTACTGGCAGTCGCACTGGCTACTGATGGAAGCACGCATAAAGTTTAAGTTCGCTTGCCTCTGCTTATAACATAGTAACATAGTAGATGACGGCAGATAAAGACCCGAATGGTCCATCCAGTCTGCCCAACCTGATTCAATTTAAATTTTTTATTTTATTTTATTTTTCTTCTTAGCTATTTCTGGGCGAGAATCCAAAGCTTTACCCGGTACTGTGCTTGGGTTCCAACTGCCGAAATCTCTGTTAAGACTTACTCCAGCCCATCTACACCCTCCCAGCCATTGAAGCCCTCCCCTGCCCATCCTCCACCAAACGGCCATACACAGACACAGACCATACAAGTCTGCCCAGTAACTGGCCTAGTTCAATATTTAATATTATTTTCTGATTCTAGATCCTCTGTGTTCATCCCACCCTTCTTTGAACTCAGTCACAGTTTTACTCTCCACCACCTCTCTCGGGAGCGCATTCCAGGCATCCACCACCCTCTCCGTAAAGTAGAATTTCCTAACATTGCCCCTGAATCTACCACCCCTCAACCTCAAATTATGTCCTCTGGTTTTACCATTTTCCTTTCTCTGGAAAAGATTTTGTTCTACGTTAATACCCTTTAAGTATTTGAACGTCTGAATCATATCTCCCCTGTCTCTCCTTTCCTCTAGGGTATACATATTCAGGGCTTCCAGTCTCTCCTCATACGTTTTCTGGCGCAAGCCTCCTATCATTTTCGTCGCCCTCCTCTGGACCGCCTCAAGTCTTCTTACGTCTTTCACCAGATACGGTCTCCAAAACTGAACACAATACTCCAAGTGGGGCCTCACCAATGACCTGTACAGGGGCATCAACACCTTCTTCCTTCTACTGACCACGCCTCTCTTTATACAGCCCAGCATCCTTCTGGCAGCAGCCACTGCCTTGTCACACTGTTTTTTCGCCTTTAGATCTTCGGACACTATCACTCCAAGGTCCCTCTCCCCGTCCGTGCATATCAGCTTCTCTCCTCCCAGCATATACGGTTCCTTCCTATTATTAATCCCCAAATGCATTACTCTGCATTTCTTTGCATTGAATTTTAGTTGCCAGGCATTAGACCATTCCTTTAACTTTTGCAGATCCTTTTTCATATTTTCCATTCCCTCTTCGGTGTCTACTCTGTTACAAATCTTGGTATCATCTGCAAAAAGGCACACTTTTCCTTCTAACCCTTCAGCAATGTCACTTATATACATATTGAACAGGATTGGCCCCAGCACCGAACCCTGAGGGACTCCACTAGTCACCTTTCCTTCCTTCGAGCAACTTCCATTAACCACCACCCTCTGGCGTCTGTCCGACAGCCAGTTTCTGACCCAGTTCACCACTTTAGGTCCTAACTTCAGCCCTTCAAGTTTGTTCAACAGCCTCCTATGAGGAACTGTATCAAAGGCTTTGCTGAAATCCAAGTAAATTACATCTAGCATATGTCCTTGATCCAGCTCTCTGGTCACCCAATCAAAAAATTCAATCAGGTACGTTTGGCACGATTTACCTTTTGTAAAGCCATGTTGCCTCGGATCCTGTAACCCATTAGATTCAAGGAAATACACTATCCTTTCTTTCAGCAACACTTCCATTATTTTTCCAACAACTGAAGTGAGGCTCACCGGCCTGTAGTTTCCTGCTTCATCCCTGTGACCACTTTTATGAATAGGGACCACATCCGCTCTCCTCCAATCCCCAGGAATCACTCCCGTCTCCAGAGATTTGTTGAACAAGTCTTTAATAGGACTCGCCAGAACCTCTCTGAGCTCCCTTAGTATCCTGGGATGGATCCCATCTGGTCCCATCGCTTTGTCCACCTTCAGTTTTTCAAGTTGCTCATAAACACCCTCCTCCGTGAACGGCGCAGAATCTACTCCATTTTCTCGTGTAACTTTGCCAGACAATCTCGGTCCTTCTCCAGGATTTTCTTCTGTGAACACAGAACAGAAGTATTTGTTTAGCACATTTGCTTTCTCCTCATCACTCTCCACATATTTGTTCCCAGCATCTTTTAGCCTAGCAATTCCATTTTTTATCTTCCTCCTTTCACTAATATATCTGAAAAAATTTTTATCTCCCTTTTTTACATTTTTAGCCATTTGTTCTTCCGCCTGTGCCTTCGCCAAACGTATCTCTCTCTTGGCTTCTTTCAGTTTCACCCTGTAGTCCTTTCTGCTCTCCTCTTCTTGGGTTTTTTTATATTTCATGAACGCCAACTCTTTCGCCTTTATTTTCTCAGCCACTAGGTTGGAGAACCATATCGGCTTCCTTTTTCTCTTGTTTTTATTGATTTTCTTCACATAAAGGTCCGTAGCCATTTTTATCGCTCCTTTCAGCTTAGACCACTGTCTTTCCACTTCTCTTATGTCCTCCCATCCTAACAGCTCTTTCTTCAGGTACTTTCCCATTGCATTAAAGTCCGTACGTTTGAAATCTAGGACTTTAAGTATCGTGCGGCCGCTCTCCACTTTAGCCGTTATATCAAACCAAACCGTTTGATGATCGCTACTACCCAGGTGAGCACCCACTCGAACATTAGAGATACTCTCTCCATTTGTGAGGACCAGATCCAATATCGCTTTTTCCCTTGTGGGTTCCGTCACCATTTGTCTGAGCAGAGCCTCTTGAAAGGCATCCACAATCTCCCTACTTCTTTCCGATTCCACAGACGGAACATTCCAGTCCGCACCCGGCAGGTTGAAATCTCCCAACAGCAGAACCTCCTCTTTCCTTCCAAACTTTTGGATATCCACAATCAGATCCTTATCAATTTGCGGGGATTGAGTCGGAGGTCTGTAGACTACACCCACGTAGATAGAAGTTCCATCTTCTCTTTTCAGAGCAATCCATATCGCTTCTTCCTCTCCCCAGGTCCCTTGCATTTCGGTCGCTTGGATATTGATCTTTACATAGAGAGCTACTCCTCCACCTTTATGACCATCTCTGTCCTTCCTAAAAAGATTATATCCCGGTATGTTTGCATCCCATCCATGTGATTCACTGAACCATGTCTCTGTGATAACAACAATATCTAGATCTGCCTCTAATATCAGGGCTTGCAGATCATGAACTTTGTTGCTTAGACTGCGAGCATTTGTGGTCATCGCTTTCCAGCTATTTTTCAGCGATAATCTCCTTTTTCGTATGGATTTTTGTGTCGTTTCACTTTCCATTGCAATACTAAGAAATGAGTTGCTGATATTGTTTATGTTGCAGCCTTTACTACTATCACATCTTTTCTTTTGCCGGGGGTGATCTCTATAATTGTCCTTCGTACATACACCACCCCCACCTTCTAGTTTAAATGCCTGGAAAAATATTGTCTAAATTTCTCTGCAAGGTTTCTTTTTCCTGCTGTAGTAATATGTAGCCCATCAGTGCAATATAGCTTCTTGTCCTTCCATGTATTTCCCCATCCTCCTATGTACCTGAAGCCTTCTTGATGACACCAGGCTCTGAGCCATCTATTAAAGTCCTCTGTGTTTTTCACTCTTTGCTCTCCTTTTCCATATGCAGGCAGTATTTCAGAAAAAGCTAAAGTCTTTAAAAAAGGTTTCACGCCCTCACCAAGCTCCCGAAAAGCTTTCTGTGCTGCAAGTGTGGAGTTGTTGGCCAGGTCATTTGTTCCCAGATGGATAACAACATCAGTGTTAAAATCCTTAGTTTCTTCCTTAATTATAGTCAGTATTTGCCTGGAACTCCTGGTAGCTGAGGATCCTGGAAGACATTTCACTATTTTGGTCTCCTCGCCCTGTGTTCCAAGGTTAATGCCTCTGATGATGGAATCCCCCAACAGTAATAGTTTTCTATTTTTGGCTTTTTTATTTGTACTTAGGGTGCGCTTGTTCTCTTGAGTTACCTTCATTGGTTCCAGTCCCACCTCCCTTCTGTTTTCCTGAGTATCGCAGTGCACTAGTGCTTCAAAGTACTATACGGACTAGCCCCTAAATACATAACTGACTTTTTCTCCTTCTCAGCCAACAGACACAAGAGAAGCTCACATTCGAACTTCGTTTCCCCCCCCCCCAGTTAAAGGATGTAAACTGAAAAAACACCATGAACACCTTCTCTCACATCAGACAGCATTATGGGGTAAAGATCTAGAACAATTGCTATCGCCCACTATATATGAGGAATTCAGGAAGCGCCTAAAAACATATCTGTTCCTGAAGTATCTAGACAGCTGACCCATACATCTCTTTCTCCTCAATAACGGTTCTCTTGACCTATTAACCAATTTCTTTCATCTCTTTTAAGTTTAATCAATTTGTACCTTCTTTTATTCTTTTGTAAACCGCATAGAACTTCACGGTACTGCGGTATATAAACTGTTATTATTATTATTACACCTGCATTGTGAGGTCATAGAAACATGATGGCAGATAAAGGCCATAAGGCCCATCTGCAGCATCCACTAGCTCCTCCTCTCCCTATTAGCTAAGGCTCTTAACATTTGCATCTCTTCTTCTTATTGGCTAAGGCTCTTTACCCCTGTATTGTGAGGTCATAGAACTTTATGGTTATAGAAACATAGAATCATGAAGGCAGATAAAGGCCAAATGGCCCATCCAGTCTGCCCATCCACCACATCCACTATCTTCTCCTCTCCCTAAGCTATCCCACATGCCTGTCCCAAGTTTTCTTGAATTCAGACACAGTCTTTGTTTCCACCACCTCTAGCGGGAGACTATTCCATGCATCTATCGCCTTTTCTGTAAAAAAAAGTATTTCCTTAGATTACTCCTGAGCTTTTATCCCTCTTAACTTGAACCTGTGCCCTCTCATGCTAGAGTTTTCCTTCATTTGAAAAGGCTCACCTCCTGTACCTTAATAGCGCTTAAGTATTCTAGCGGGTAACTGCAAGGGGGCCCATTCATATGGGCGTGTACTGATCATTCCAGTGCTCGCATTATTCAGTGTTGTCAGGTGCGCACACGAGGTGCCGTGTTTAGTTGCAAATATTTACACTTGCAATAGAGAAGGAAGAAGCTTTTACTCTTAAATTTAGCTCTATCAGATGGCAGCGGGCGGGTGTGTGGTTTGTTCACCAACTGATTTCCTCCACTTCATTTGTCCCTTTTGATGCTTTTTGTTCTGCATACTCACTTCCATCCTCTGTATATTCTCAATGGCTTACGCTTACTGGAATACTGTCTAATGTGCATATGCGCCCTGACTTCATGACCTCTATTCATACTGTTCACCACTGGTCTACTCTGGCTTTACTGAAAGGTAAGGCGATATCTCTTTTTTATAGTATTCTAAGAGACCACTCCTTCACCTTTACATCTCAATCCATGAACCATTGGAACTCTATCCTGAAAACCACGCTTTCTGACATAGATTGGGAACTTTTCTGGTCATCCACAAATCGTCCTCTGTTATCCTCAAGAGTTTCGCAATCAATGTTCTTTATTATGTGGAATGCAGTATGGACCCCATTTCGTATGTGGAAAGCGAATCTAAAACAAAGACTCTATCTGCTGGAACTACTTGAAAGAACCTGGAACTCTTGATCACATGCTTTTTCACTGCACTAGGGTTCATTCCTTTTGGGTTCGTATCTGGGACACCATAAAATCTATTACCAAGTGTTCAGAAACGATTTCCATGGACATTATAATCCTTCGTTCTCAACACCCTTGTTTTGCACAATCAAACTGTCCACCTAAACTCATTGACACCACGTTTGTGACAGCTCTTATGCATATTTTGAAAAACTGGAAGTCATCCACGTTACTGGACTACACCTTTTGGTGGAACTCTTTGAGCATGTACCACAAATTTGAATCATATGCATATGAGAAGAACATGATTTCCCGATTCTCCACAAACTTGGTCATTCTTAGATTCATATGTTCATTCTGCCCTGTAGACACTTCTGCCTCTTTCTCTCTCTCTCTTTCTTCCTTTATCTCTCTTTTTTCTTATATTTCACTCTTCCTGCTTCTCTGCTTTTTCTATTTCTTTTCTTAGCAGTTCCAAATACTTTGGACCCTTTTTACTAGTCTGGTTGTATACCAACGATTGTAACTATGGATTTCTTGTCTTTATACCACTGCTTCTTATTCAGTTTCTGTGTATTTGAACTGCTTTCTGTATATTACTTATAATATTCAATAAAATTATTGAACTAAAAAAAAAATTTAGCTCTATCATTGCTGCCGTACACTAATAGAACGGGTGTTATCGAACACTAGCTTAGCGCTCAGATTTTTTGGCATTCTTTATAAAATTGTCAGCTACGTTTGGACTCTGCCGAGCAGCTTTCCGACAAATCCCGGGTAGCCCATCCTTCCTGCTCAGCAGAATGATTCATTATTCCTTGGTCAAAAAATTTGCCAACCATTTCGCTCTCCCTTCGAGGAGCCTCCAGCTAAACTTTCTTAGCAGCTCTGAGATATGAGAAGAATTTTTAAGTTAACACCCACTATTTGCTTAACAGGCAGATTGCATAGATCAAGAACATGCCACAAAAAAAGTCAAGCCCCCTCCCCATTCCTAACATAGTAAATGCAGGCAAATAAAAACCTTTGTGACCCCTCCGGTCTGCCCAAAAGCCACATTCAATTCATGATTGATTAACACTTTACTCGCTAAGTTCCACTTGAAGATGGCTTCCCCTCCCCCACCATGACACCTACGCCTTCACTCATAGCATATGATATAAATGAGGTATGTTTTATGGCTATTTCTTAAAGACAATCTGCCCAATAACCAGCACCTATTTAACTGGCCAAGAATGGCTCGTGGCTGGTTACAGGGCTTTTGGCCGATTAAGCACTAATATTCAGTGGAAGATAGCTGGTTCTATCCATATGATAGCCACCAATTTGAAATGCTGATGGCCAGATTCTGTAATTGTCGCCTACAAATATAGGCATCTATATAGTTTGGTGCTTATTGCATGTCGATCACACGTGAGGCGCCCGTTACCAGGACAGGATTAATTCGTCGAGGGCCCCTAGGCACACAAGTACACTGGGCCCCCTGCCCCGCCCCACCCCACCATGCGCCCAAGCGAAAACAGGAAGCTGCGTCAGAGGGAAGCTTTGGATAAGTAGCACCGCTTGCACAATTACAGTTCCTGTTGCCTTTCTTATCCGCGTTGCTTGCTTGTCTTACTTTCCGTCGATGGGGGGGGGGGGGGGCTCACGTTGCCGATCGATGCTGGAAGGGCCCATCGCCGTTTGGAAAAAACAATGTTGATGCCCTCCTTCATCGGGCCCCCCTGACCATTTCGTGCCCTAGGCACGTGCTTACTTGGCCTATTGGTTAATCCTGACCTGCCCGTTACGCCTAACTTAAAACGTCCTCAATCATGGTACATGGACTTGTCGTGCCACTGGGTCTTGTGCACCACCTACGCTGTCGGTAGTTTCACTCCCAGCAGGGTCTCCCAAGGCGGACAGGTTTCAGCAGAGATGCCCGACTAATGATGTGCCACTCATCTGGGCAGCAGCAGGTGGGCAGTGCTGGAGGTGGAGGATAGCGATTGAAGCGACACCATCGAATTTATACTGTGCAGAAGAAAGGCCCGGCAATCTGCTTCTGTCATGAAAATTTGATGATGTTCATCAAGTCGCTAGAACTCGAGCACGAGTCGATGGCACCGAACAACTTAAAACTTAGGTGTCTGTACTATGTGGTTGTTCTTAGGTGCCGTTAAATTGTGTTGATGATTTGCGGATCTAAAAAGAAATCGGTTTTGTGCTAGTCTGGAAAGGTCCTCCAACATCATCCCTATGGTTGTTTTGAACGTGTCCAGCCATCTGATTGCAGGTTTCTTCGATCGTCTAGGTGGGAACAAATGATTTGAACTGAACTGGGACTTTGAAAGAGAGAGACAAGTGGGACTGGGGAGTGGGAGGACAGTTTTGCACATAAGGTAGAATAAGTCAGCCTGGAATGGCCTTAACCTAAATTTACCCCACACACCCACTCAAATGTTCTAACGAGTGACAGAGCTGTAATTGCCACAGATCGCTCAAAGGAGCTGCTGAGCCTGTCTGAACCTTTCCAGGTCTACGTGTCTTCCATCTCTGAAGAGCATGTGACAACAACTTTAAAAAAATCATTTCATGTCAGGGTTTAAAGACTGAAGACTTTTCGTGCATCAGCAGAATTTGCACCTGGGTCTGCTACAGTCGCTTCTGTCTCGGTGGGCTGCAAAACACCTCCCAGTAGGGAAAGTGATCCAGTGCTGTTTGTTTTTCAGTCAGTGAAGTTTCTTTCGACTCCCACTGCCAAGTGCAGCTGCTGAATTCAAGACATTTCAGATGTTTGCTACCCACTTGACAGGAAGTGAAAACCAGGCCTAGCCAAGCCACTTTCGCCAGATGAAACACTGAAAGCAGTGTGTTACGCTCCCACCAGACTCTGAGCCCTGCTCTTTGGCTGATCTGCCTTTAGGTATTACTCCTAAAATAAGGACCTGGCATTTATGCTCTGTTCCATCTTTTTATGACTTTTCTTGTAATGGATCCCCCCCCCCGCCCCATTCTTCCACCCCCTGATATCTGATTTCTCTAGGTATGAACTGCTGTCAATAGCAGATGATGGTCCTGGAGCTAAAGTGAAAGCTGGGAACTAAGTTTAGTAAAAGTTGGGGGCCTGGCTTAAATTATTTCCAGAAAACACCCTTTAGACAAGTATTGAGGAAATGGACAAGGTTTTGTGAGATCGCATTATAATGAAATGATAAACAGTGGGTATCAATAGGCACATGAAGCCTCTGGGATCACTGGACTAAGTAAGAACATAAGAGCTGCCATACTGGGACAGGCCAAAGGTCCATCAAGCCCAGGATCCAGTTTCCAGACAGAAACCCAAAGAGGAGCAACATTCCAGAGCTGAGATTGTGATGTCATAATGCCTGATTCCACCAATGCCTAAGAGCCAACCTCATCAGTGATGTCACAATGGCTTGATTGTCCTATACTTGGCTCACATAAGAACATAAGAGCTGCCATATTGGGACAGACCGAAGGTCCATCAAGCCCAGGATCCTGTTTCCAACAATGGCCAACCCAGGTCCCAAGTACCTAGCTAGATCCCAAGGAGTAAAACAGTATGAATTGGCTTATTTCTTGCCATGGCATAAGACTCAGTAATTGTCTGTTATCAGAGTTGACTTGAAGATGACTTTTACCCACAGGGGGGGGCATTTCTATAACTGAACTTCTCTGTTTTGAAGCTCAGACGAAGCCCAGAAAACACAAATTCTATTATGGCATCTGTGTGGGCAGATTCTGTTCCAGAATACTAGCATAAGTTGGCAGAAACATGCACACACTCGGGTATTCCCTCTTAGCCTAGGTCTATGCCAGGCACCTCTATGGGCACATCTATGTATGGGACTTGTGCATGTAACGTACAGTATTCTGTAAACTGTGTGCATAAGTAGAAGTCACACCCATGTCCCGCAATACCAATATCACGAAACATGGGTGTGACTTCTACTTATGTGCACAGTTTACAGAATACTGTACGTTACGTGCATAAGTCCCATACATAGATGTGCCCATAGAAGTGTACGTTGCCTTGCATTTAAGGAACTAAGGCACAGCTCACACTTCCACATGTATTTGCATGGTATATGCATGTTTATGCTAGTATTCTACAAGATATGCATGCAAATGGAGCCTAACCTAAGCACCCCGCTACAGAATGAGGTACATAGCCAACGCCACCCATCTTCCACAGTAAGGGCTCCTTTTAATAAGGTGCGCTAGTTATTTTAGTGCACGCACAAGATTAGCGCGTGCTAAAGTGCACGCTAGCCCAAAAATTACCGCCCGCGTAAACGGCGGCGGTAGCGGCTAGCACGTGCGGCATTTTAGCATATGCTAAGTGTGCGTTAAAACCGCTAGCGCGCCTTTGTAAAAGGAGCCCTAAGTGTTTTCACAGTATCCCCCAAGATTTTCCCTTCCCTATATAGAGTACATGGCTGGTCTTCTCAAGGTCGGGGCCTGCTCAACCATCCATAGGGCAGTTCTTTACGTTCTATTTTATTTCTTCTTTAAGGACGGAACTCATTATGGCTAAACATGTCATCCTTGTTCCTCTGTTGCTCTCCACTTAGGCTACCGTTGCCAATGGATTTAGTGAAATGTAGAATATGTAGAAGCCTATGCCTCATTTTCCTGGGCATTCTGCATTTGGCATGAGGCAGCCAATGAGCACTGCAGCGTACAAAGAAACCGTCTGCCATTTTGGACCAGGATTTTTCCATTGGGGAATAGCAGGAGATGTGAAGTTAAAGAAGAATATTCAGTCCAATGGCGTTGTTCAAACTGAAGGAATATTGCATTTAGTTATTTCCAAGCCCTTCATATACTGCACATAATCTAAAAAAAATGTCCGCTGTACTGTTCACAATGGGAAAAATATAATATCTGGGGCAGAAACAAACAGAGAGGGAGAGACGAGACTCATGATGGGGGATGGTCCAATGGATTCAATAAACAGATGAGTCTTGAGCAGGATTATGAATCTGGAGTAAGAAGCTTCGAAACGGATGAAAGGTGGTAAGGCATTCCACAGTGAAGGACCTAGACGCTGATTGTTTCCCGCGAAATGGTGAGATGAAAAGATGGGAGAGACAGCACTGTCAGGTTGGAAGAAGAGGAGCAAAGCCAACGTAAGTGGCATCAGGAACAAAAAGAACGCGAAGGTAGGTTGGAAGACGTGACATAAATACCAGACAAAGAAGTTTGAATTTGATCTGCGCCGAGACCAGAAGCCAGAGCTCTAGCTGGGGAAGGGGGGTGTGATGTGATCAGAACGATGAGATAAATGGTGGACTAGATTAACTGGAGCTGTTTAAGAGTGTCTAAAGCAGGGGTGTCCAACCTTTTGGCTTCCCTGGGTCGCATTGGTCGAAAAAAATGTTTCTGGGGCTGCGCAAATGCTGCAGCAAGACAGAGGAGGGAGCCGGCAAAACGGTAAACACCAGGGGGCAGCAGAGGAAAACATTGCATCACCCTCGACCGGGGCCGCAGGTTGGACACCCCTGGTCTAAAGGGAGACTCGTGTAAAGTTAAATGCAATAGTTAATTCATGCAAAAACGACAGACAGGAGAAGTAAGTGGATAAGAGAAAGGCCATTCCCATAAGAGGCCTCTGTTTCCCTTAGAAACCACCTGAAACTTAGAAAATCTTTTTCTCACTTATGCACTTATGCATTCTTAAAATACACATTCTACTCGGGCATGGCTGCTGCGTTTACTTAACATACTACCAATTGCACTGGTGGTGACTCTCGGCAGCGTCCAATTATTTAAAGCATAAAGAGAGGAGACTAGATGAGAAAAAGGAGAAAAGAAAGAGGGAATGGGCTGGAAAGAACTGGCTAGAGAAGTTTGGGACAAACAAAAGAAAACTGGTAATGTAGGGGGTGCCTGTTGGATTGGCTATCAGTAAGTTGAAAAAGCCAAGCTCTGATTTTCTTCTTGAATTTGGAGAAAACTGGTTCCAGTTTGATATCAAGGAGAAGAGAATTCCAGAAGTCTAGACAAAGGTAGGAAAAGGCAAAGCTCAAGGGAGGGAGAAAAGAGAGGGATGTTTGTTGTGAGACGCGCAATGCACAGGACAGAACATAGGGGGGTACGAGCACTTGCAAGGTAGTCCAGAGGATTGGAGAAAATCGTTCTGCAGACCATGAACCCTGTCCCTTTCACTCTGCTTGCAAGCCTGGACCCTCTTGAAACTCATTCACTCAAGTGAAAGAGAGCATGATCCCTCAAGGCAGAAGAAAGGCAAACTGCCCTACTTCCACTAGGAGCCTGCAAAACCACAGCCTGTTGCCACCTCTCCTTTGTCCTTAGAAGACATCCCACCTCTACAGTATAGGTTTTGACTAAATGGATGAGAAGCATGCTTTCTATATCGAGTGTTTTATGGTGGATATGAGTAGTGGTGCATCTGGTATCCCTTGAATAGTAGTTCCTGAAGGACAGTGTGAAGAGTGAAAAAGAGAACTGCCTAGTTGGGGCTTAATTCAGAGCCTATGGGAGTTCCATAAAATCATAGAAAGAGACATGAAATAAATGCCATGCAACCTATACAAACCAACTACTAAGCTCTGCAATCCCTTCTTTTATCTCAAAGATCCTCTGTGCTTGTGGAGTAGAAAGGGTAGATGTGAATCGCTTGTCCACTCTTTCCAAAAATACTCGGACTAAGGGACTTGCGATGAAGCTACTAAGTAGTAGATTTAAAACAAACCGGAGAAAATATTTCTTCACACAATCTGTAATTAAATTCTGGAATTCATTGCCAGAGAATGTGGTGAAATCAGTGGTGAATCGGAAGGTTTAGATAATTTCCTAAAAGAGAAGTCCATAGGCCATTATTGAGATGGCTTGGGGAAATCCACTGCTTATTCCTAGGATAAGAAGCATAAAATCTGTTTTACTACTTGAAGTCTAGCTAGGGACTTGGGACCTGGGTTGACCATTGTTGGAAACAGGACATTGGGCTTGATGGAGCTTCGGGCTGTCCCAGTAGGGCAATTCTTATGAATACAGGTACAGACATTGTCTCCACCACCTCCATTACATAATAACATAAGCAATGCCTCCGCTGGGTCAGACCTGAGGTCCATCATGTCCAGCAGTCCACTCACGTGGCGGCCTAACAGGTTCAGGACCTGTGCAGTAATCCTCTATGTATACCCTTCTATCCCCTTTTCCAGCAGAAAATTGTCCAATCCTTTCTTGAACCCCAGTACCGTACTCTGCCCTATTAAGCTCTCTGGAAGCGCATTGGCTAAGGCTCTTAACATTTGCATCTCCTCTTCCTATAGGCTAAGGCTCTTTCCACCTGAATTGTGATGTCACAGAACTTTAGTAACATAGAAACGTGATGGCAGATAAAGGCCAAATGGCCCATCCAGAGCATCCACTATCTCCTCCTCTCCCTATTGGCTAAGGCTCTTAACATTTGCATCTCCTCTTCCTATAGGCTAAGGCTCTTTCCACCTGAATTGTGATGTCACAGAACTTTAGTAACATAGAAACATGATGGCAGATAAAGGCCAAATGGCCCATCCAGAGCATCCACTATCTCCTCCTCTCCCATAAGAACATAAGCAATGCCTCCGATGGGTCAGACCTGAGGTCCATCGTGCCCAGCAGTCTACTCACGCGGTGGCCCAACAGGTCCAGGACCTGTGCAGTAATCCTCTATTTATACCCCTCTATCCCCTTTTCCAGCCATTCCATGCATCCATTATCTCTGCTAAACTGGAGGAAAGGAGTTTGTCCCAGGACAGCACTGAATGGAAGAAAGGATCAAACCTCTGTTCTAATTTTCACATTTAATTGCTGTACAACTGAAGATGTGCCTCTTATCCCATGCACTGTTTGTTTCACAGAGACATTTGTCAGCAAAGATTTCCATTTTGAAACGCCACCATCTTGTGTGGCATTTCTCCTTTGATTTTGTTTGTCTTAGGCCCTGAAGTGGAGAATCCATACCAGGCTTTCTAGATAGTGCACGGGACTTAACCCTGGACCCAGTGAAACCCTTGTCTATAATGGGTGCCGAGAAGAGGGGGGGTCACACAGAGTAATTGGTGGGTTGTCACCCAGAGTGAGTAAGGAAAGGCACAAGATGAGTTTATTCAGAGGCTCAAGGACAACAGGTGATGCTCATACAAACCATCAGAAATATGCTTACTGCTAGATTTAAATCACAACTGCCAACCCCCAAATTGCCATAACAGTTTAAAAGTCAGGGTTGAGCGCCCACACTTTGTGGTCTCATGACATGCTCTGAAGGATGTCTAATGACCGGTGTCGGCAATGTTAACATTGCAGCTTTGGGGATGTGCTATTTAGGAAGTGTCTCATTCAATAATGGTCTTAAACTTTTCAGGCAATTCTGACATAGGTGCTGGCCCCAGTGGATGAATCTATACAGGGGGAAAAGCAGATGATGTAGCCTCTGCCAATGGAGCTGACCAACATGATAGCAATGGGACTAAAACAGTGGTTCCCAAACCCAGAGGCACCCCAACCAGTCAAGTTTTCAGGATAGCTACAATGAATATTCAATGTGCATGCAGTGGAGGAAGTTCTTGAAAATCTATCCTGAATACCTGAATGGCTGGGGTGCCACAATACAGGACCCGCACAGGGCTGCCTTATGGGGCAGTTGCCCTAGGCCCCTGCATAGAGGGAAGCCCAGCTGAGGTCAGGCTCATCGCAGCAGCAAGAAAAGACTGGACCCGGCACCAGCAGTCATTTACTATGTTACATAACCTTGAAGGCTTCTTGGCGTTGAAATCAACGCCAAGAAGCCTTCAAGGTTATGTAACATAGTAAATGACGGCAGATAGAGACCTGAACGGTCCATCCAGTCTGCCCATGAGTTATACCCATTAAAAAATATATGATTAGAATAACTTGTCTCTTCTTTGATATTTCTGGAAAATAGACTGCAAAGTCTGGTATTATCTTAAGTTCTAAATGCTGAAGTTGCCATCCAAGCTCACTCCAGCCTGTCCAACCATCCTCATGTTCCAAGTTAGTGGAGTTCCCATCGATGTCCTTCCCAGCCCAATCCTATACCAAATCATCACATGTGGGACACAGGCCATGCAAGTCTGTCCAGTGCCAGCCTTAGCTCTTTAATTTATATCCTTTGTTTTCTAATTAGAGATCCTTTATATTTATCCCACACTTTTTTGAATTCCATCACCGTTTTCCTCTCCACCACTTCCTTCGGTAGGGCATGCCAGGGAAGTGGTGGAGAGGAAAACGGTGATGGAATTCAAAAAAGCGTGGGATAAACATAAAGGACGCGTTGGTCCTGCCCCCTTCTGATGGATGGCGGAGGAGCCCATAGCTGGTTAAAGCAGCCCTAGACGCAAACAAAACGCAGTAATAAAGCTAAGAAAATGTTGCCACTGCCCTAAAATTGAAGAGTACATTTTGAGTACTAAATCTTTCCAAAGGTAGAACATGATAAATTAGAGAAAATGGAAAGTGAATAAAAATAACGATCATTTTTCTCTCTTGCTCTTTTGATAATTTGCCATTCCTAGAGGCAGACGCATTCCGATAAAGTGAAGTGTGATTACAGAAGATGTTACATGCATATCAAAGACTCGAACTGTGAGACTGAAATATGCTTTAGTTCTTTGCTTTATTGGGAATCACTTGGTAAGAGAAGGGAAACTGTATGAAAAAAACCCAAGAATTTTGCAAGTAGTGAATGGGGTGGAATGCATCATCTGTTGTCTATATTCTTGATTTAACATAACAACCATTATCATCAGTAATCATTTGGGCATGTGACCGTGCCTTGGTATCCCCATGTGGAATGTGGTGTAGGAGTGTAACCGTGAAGGGGCATTTTCGAAACGATGTCTAAGTCTGAGTTTGGACGTTTTGGGAAAGACATCCAGAAATCCAGTAGAGAAAATGTCCATTCTCAAGACACCAAGATGTCAATTTGTTTTGGGTTTTTTTTAGTGATCTATGTTGATGTTTTGGTCCTTAGTACGTCTATCTTTTTTGGCCTGCATTCTTAGCAAACTGTTCAGACAACTGAGAATAGCAGAAATACTATAGTGAATTTCACATTAAAAGTCACCAGGTATAGATGTCAGCATATCTTGCTTATATTGTAGGGTGAGCCCTCCAAAACCCACACAAAACTTACTGGGCCTATCTTTATACTACAACAATAGCCCTTATGCCTCCAGGTGTCATCTTAGTGTAGGTGCAGTAGGTTTTTGAGGGGATCTTTCAAAAAAACCACTCAAAGATTGCGAATCATCCAAAACACGGCAATCCGACTGATCTTCGGCCTAAAAAAATGGGAACACATAACTCCCTACTACCAAAAACTTCACTGGCTACCCCTGGAAGCAAGAGTGCAATTCAAGTTCGCCTGTTTCTGTTTCAAATCCATCCTTGGCTCGGCCCCCCCCCTATACTTGGTACCCCATTTTATCCTAGACCCCCCCATCCAAACACACACGCAGAACCCACCTGTTTAGCTATCCTACTCTAAAGGCCTGCAGTTACAAAAGATATCTAAATAGAAGTCTTGCCTTTCAAGCAGGTCAGCTCAATAACTGGCTGGCCCACATCATCTCACGCGCCTCATCCTACCTAAACTTCAGGAAACTACTAAAAACTTCAGGAAACAACCTAAATGCCTATATCCACTGTATGAACCCCCTTTGTTATACCTACATTCTTAGATTTATCCTTTATGCAGATTGTCCTGACCTTCTTTACTGTACTTTTTTGCTCTGATTGTACCTATTTCTCTGATTGCTTTATCTTTCGCCGATTGTACCATTTTCACTGATTGTACCATTTTCGCTGATTGCTCCAATTTTCTCTGATTGTACCATTGTAACTTTTCGCTGATTGTCCAGCCCTTCTTCACTGTAAACCGCCTCGAACTACAGTGGTGCCTCACACAACAAACTTAATTGGTTCCAGGAGCAAGTTTGTTATGTGAAACGTTCGTTATGTGAAACGCGTTTTCCCATAGGAATACATGTAAAAAAAAATAATTCGTTCTGCAGCATAAAATATGCTAAGATGACATAAAAAAGATAAATTTTTTGTTATTATTTTTATTTAGATACATCTAAAAACATACATCTCCCTGTCCTTTTACTTCCACTATCTTCCTATCCCATCTCTATTCCCTTTTGTCCCTCTCCCCATGATCAATCATCTCACCACCTCTCTCTGCCCTCACCCTCAGGGTTCAAGATTGCTTCCACTCTTTTTCCTGTTGTTCTCTCTGCCTGTCACCCTATGATTTAGCATCCCTTCTGCCCTTGTCCAATATTTCCCCTTCTCTCCCTCCCTCTCATCCCCTGCTCCAACATGTGCTTTCAGCGGCCTTCTCCCCCCTTAAGCGTCTTTTCTTCTCCACTCCACCTTTCCTCCCTCCCTGCCTCCACCTTTGTGGCGCTTTTGCACCCGACCGACAACAGAACAGGCCCGGTCGGACAAATCTCCCTGTCCTGTAGCCGCGAATCTAAATTACCTTCTTACAGCAGCTGGATTATTGAAGCTGCTGTAAGAGGTAATTTAGATTCGCGGCTACAGGGCAGGGAGGTTTGTCGGCCGGGCCTGTTGTCGGTCGATCGGGGGACCTGACCAGCTGTGCACATTCTTCGGGGCGGACCGCCCCCTCCCCCCTCTTTCGTTCGCCATTGCCTTCTTCCTACCTGCCCTGCCGCAGCCGCACACAGCCGAACGGAAGTCTTCCTGATGTCAGCGCTGACGTCGGAGGAAGGGAGGGCTTTGCTTAAGCCCTCCCTCCGACGTCAGCGCTGACATCGGGAAGATTTCCGTTCGGCTGTGTGCTGCGACAGGGCAGGTAAGGAGAAGGAGACTACCCTCGCGGCTCGACCAACCCCGCTGCGATCCAACCCCGCAGGAACCCCGGACTTCGTTGTGTGAAACGAAGTCCGTTGTACGAATCAAGACATAAAGTTCGTTGTGCGCAGCGTTCGCTGTGCGAGGCACCACTGTACTATGGCTTTGGCGATATGTAAGAAATAAATTATTATTATTATTATCTATATATATAAAATCGGAGGTATGTATGTGTGTATGTATGTGTGTGTGTATGTGCCGCGATCACGCAAAAACGGCTTGACCGATTTGAACGAAACTTGGTATGCAGATCCCTCACTACCTGGGGTGATATGTTCTGGGGGTCTCGCAGCCCACAACTCTATGTTGCTTGCTCAAGGGTGGGTTCACCCAAGAATTTATATGTTCTTGCTCCTGGAGGTGAAACTAAAAATGTTGTTTATAATCAAGTTTTGCGTTAGTTGTATTGTATTCATTTTGTCAAATATTTCACATTATAATTTGAATATATGTGTGTGTGTGTATGTATGTATGTTCCAGCATAACTCTTCAATGCATGGACAGATTTCAACCAAACTTGACATACACATTACTTACTATCTGAGGACAAACACTGTGGGGGTGGGAAGGGGGGGATATGTAAAAATGATTGAAAATGACAGATTTTAGTATCTACCCCATAGTGTTTTCGGGCTCACAGATGAATACTCAGCATAACTCTGAAACGCATGGAGAGATTTCAACCAAACTTGGTACACATATGACTTACTATCTGGGGAAAAATATTGTGCAGGTGGGACGGGGTAAAATACTGTGGGGGTGGGAAGGGGGTGATATGTTAACATTATCAAAATCGACATATATTAATGTCCAACCCATAGTTTTCGGGCTCGCAGAGATGAATACCGACACTCCCGATGCCGTTTAAGTCTAACTTCAGCCCCATAGAGAGGGACATTCCTTTGGGACATGTGGAGGGTAGGAGGTTGGGACATGGGGGTGGGGCATATGGGACATGTGGGGTGGGTAACGTGGGGGGTGGGACATGTGGGACATAGGGGGGTGGGACATGTAGGGGGTTGGACATTTTGGGATAAATAAATATCCGGGCAACGCCGGGTAATCAGCTAGTTATTATTAAGATTTTTGGATGGTGGGAGGGGGGTCAGTGACCACTGGGGGAGTAAGGGGGGTCAGCCTTAATCCCTCTAGTGGTCATCTGGTCAGTTTGGTCACCTTTTTAGCATTTAGATGCTTTTAAAATAGGTCTAGCTCCAAACATCTAAAAAAAAAAAAGCCCAGGACCTTTTGTTAAAGGTTTGATTATGCCTGACGAGCGTCAAGTCCTATGTCCGCCCTAAGCCTACCCAAAACCCACCTCAAACATACCCCCTTAAGATTTGGATGCCCTGGCAACAAAACAACCAGAAAAATGTCTAGAAAGTCTGTTTTGAGAATGCCCACTTGGACGTTTTGACAAGTAAGATGTCTAAGTGCTGACTTCTGGACGTCGATCTGCTTTGAAATTGAGTCCCATGGTCCTCACAGTAGCAGAAAGATATTGATGAGATGCAAAGCGGTTAAAGCAGCACATGATGGTAAGGAAACGGAGCTCTCATTGTAGCTGAAGAGACAGAAGGATCCTGGGCATTGATCTTCTACATTCTCATCCTAATAGTGGAGTCATTCCATCTCCTTTATCATTTTGGTTAAGAACATAAGAACATAAGCAGTGCCTCTGCCGGGTCAGACCACAGGTCCATCCTGCCCAGCAGTCCGCTCCCGCGGCAGCCCAAACAGGTCATGACCTGTCTAAATCACCAGAAGGGGCCCCCATGCCACCTTGGTTTCCTATTGAGTCCTATCTTCCCATCAAAGTCCTAGCCCTCCGGTCTTGCACATGCACGACCTGGTTGGGTTTCTATACTTTCTCAGTATCCCACGATCCTTTTATCCTTCAGGAATCCGTCCAGTCTCTGTTTGAATCCCTGTACCGTACTCTGCCCGATCACTTCCTCCGGTAGCGCATTCCAAGTGTCCACGACCCTCTGGGTGAAAAAAAACTTTCTTGCATTCGTTTTGAACCTATCTCCCTTCAGTTTCTCCGAATGCCCCCTCGTACCTGTTGTCCCCTCTTGTAATTCCAAGTCCTTGCAGATGGCTCTGACAAATCCCAGAAAGGCAACCAAGTCCACGACAATGGCAGCCTGCTTCTGGAGATGTTCGTCTTTCACTGAACAGTCACAATTATAGGCATGGGGCAGGGAGGAAGAGTGGACACAAAGCATTTTTAAAATGCATTAACAAGTGCAAGTGTATCCTTTGCACTTCAAAGCTCTTCTCGCCATCCTTTTTCACTTGCTGAATTCCAGTGCGGGGTATCTCCCATGGGAACAACAGGGGAAAGATGCTTGTGAAATCAGCTACCGTGAAAATAAAAGGTCGTTTACCTGTGCCTCACGTGTGCAGAAGTGGCAAAACAGGTTATGCTTCCATGGAGGATGGCATTAAAGCAGTATTTAGTAACCTGGAAACAATGAAACGGATTGAAAACTCAGTAAAATAGGACAGGCAAATCCACAACAAGATAGCTGACCATCCTACCCATTTACTGGCTATATCTGAGCACGTAGGTTACAGAGCTAAGAAGGCTAAAATTCCCTACTGACATGAGATGTGTGTCAAATCTGATACAGGTTATGTCCTTTCGACAACAGTGTGTTGGCATAATATTGCAACACCTTCCTGGCACTGCTGGAGGTGGTAATGTGGTGAAATGTGGGTGTGGCTGGCAGTTGCCTTACCTAGGAAATACATTCTGGGATGACCCACAAGCCTTGTTGTTTGCTTGTCTGGTCTATCACCTACCAATTTCCTTGTGTTAACCTATTCTAAGAAGTTGACTTCCTGTTAGGTACTTGATTTTTACTTCCTGTTCAGATCAGGAGAAGATGCAGAGATGCATCATAGAATGGTTCTTTTGGATACAAAATTTTTTCCTATATTGACTCCCTGTAGATCTGGGGTTGAGATGCTTATTCATTTTGAGGTATTTATATACCGCTTAGTGGGATCACCTGGAGCAATGGAAGATTGAGTGACTTACCCAGGGTCACAGTGGGATTTGAACTCACAACCTCAGGGTGCTAAGGTTGTTGCTCTAACCGCTACACCATTCCTTCCTTCTTAAACATCTTGGGCAATAATCCGAAATTCTTATAAACTTTTGTTCATTTTCATCATTTCCATGTATCTGCAGCTTACTTATGTTTCCGAGCTCTCTTGCATAAATGTTAGACTCTTTTAAAAACTGGCATGAACCAGAAGAACATTTTCCTGTATTAAATAAGATCGTAGGTCATAATTTGATTCAGTTCCTCTCATATGGATCTTCTATTGTACATGAATTATTAAGCAAACAGCATCTGGACAATAGAAAAACAGGAAAAAAATGAAAATCCACAGTTATGACGTGAGAGATTAAAAAGATGTCTTTAGACAGTAAGAAAAACGTGGTCTGAGAGAAGAGATCTCAAGCTTATTTTTCTCAAAACTGATTTCTGGCTCCTGCTCATTCCTTCAAGACATTTGCTTTAATTTTTGAAAATGATTTTTAAAGTTGCACCAAACCTCACTGACCTAATACAGGAAACAACCGCCAGACACTGGAGATGTTTTTCTGAAAAGCAAACTCTGACCAACCGAGCTGGTTCCGGAGCAGGAAAATTCAGATGAAAGTAGACGAGACCAAAGCCCTAAGGTAGCTCTCATTCTCTGATAAGTTTGCTTCAGTCCCTTTCACCTCAGACACGACAGAAGGGATCCCACCAGTGTACAAAGGCATCGTTCTGAACTCCTTTTTCACACGCTTACAGCCCTTTGGCCAGCTATCGATTTCCACTGCTGTGAGACACTCGTGGCAATGAACTGGATCTTGCAAATGTCTCAATGCACTAAGTCTTGGCTAGGATAAACATTTAAAGTCAGATTCAGCAATCAAAACCAGCTCTTTTATTGGGGCACCGAACTAGCTCTAAAATGTATGATAAGGCACAGAGATCCTGCAACTTATGATACCCCCAAATTCTGACAATCCACCTCAGATGTGTATAGATGTAGGGTGACCATATGGCTCCAGAAAAAGGAGGATGCATTGAGACCACCGGGTTTTACTTCCATGGAAGCAAAACCCAGATGTCTCAATCCGTCTTCTTTTTTCCTGGAGCCATATGGTCACCCTGCCCTCAGTGTGGCTTCAGGACAGCCTAAGTTTCAGGCCTGCAGTTTCCCAACAGGTAAAGCAGGAATTACCCCTAAATGCCCATGTTTTCTCCCCCTCACACTTATGCACTAAGCAATTCTGACATTAATGTTAAAGAACAGTGCATACCTAATTGCCAAAAAATGTATAGTGATATCACTGTTTAACCCTTTCAGGACCAAGGGACATATTTGTCCCATAACTTTAAAATCCTATAAATTTTGATTGGGATAGTCTACAGTTCTAAATTTGATATGTACGGATTCCATAGGATACTGCCTTTATGTAAACAAACTGGTTCCGACATTCATTCATTAGCGTCGTTGCCAGATTGACGAGAAGATTCACTTGCCACACTGTCCATAAGCCAGAAGTTTGATTTAAAAAAAAAAAAAAAAAATGATATTTCACAAAAAAAATCAATTTTTTGGCATCTGCAAGCCCTTTTTACCATAAAAATGTCATCAAAACCACAAAAATTGGCCTACGATCCTTATGGTCCTGAAAGGGTTAACTTACAAGGACTACTGACACCTATCTTTGGGTGCCAGTTGATAGAATTGCCCTTATTAACCAGATAGATTTGGCGCAATCCATTGCATATCCCTAGATGTAAGTAGAATGGAACCATCTACTCACTGGGATTCTTCAGGTCTGATTTGATATGGATTTATTTATTCATTCAATTTTCTCCCAGGGGAGCTCAGAATGGTTTACATGAATTCATTCAGGTATTCAAGCATTTTTCCTCACAATCCATCTAATGTACCTAGGGCAATAGGAGGATTAAGGGACTTGCCCAGGGTCATAAGGAGCAGCGTGGGGTTTGAACCCACAACCTCAGGGTGCTGAGGCTGTAGCTTTAACCACAGTGCCACACTCTTGTCCTTATGTATACAATAGGCTTCCTTAAATGGTAATTCTATATTCTAAGGATAAACAAGGATGGGGATGTTGCATAGAGAGCATTTACAGTCGCTGATGGGAGGGAAATCTCAACTGTCGTATGGTAATTATAAACCATCAGACTCAAGGGGCACAAGTACCACTATTTTGGAAGGAGCAGATGTGGCCCCAAAGCAAAGGATTATTACCTCAGTGACTGGGTGGTGGAGAGGAAAACGGTGATGGAATTCAAGAAGGTGTGGGATGGACACGGAAAATCTCTGATCAGAAAATGACATGAACTAAGGTTGATCCTGGGCAGACTTGCATGGCCTGTGTCCCATATCTGGCAATTCAGGTTAGGATGGGCTGGGGAGGGCTTTGACAGGAACTCCAGTAATTTGGAACATGAGGAAGGTGCTGGGCAGATTATATAACCCTCAGACGTTAAGATGGTTTGGATAGGCTGGAAGGAGTTTTGAAAGCAACTCCAGAAGTTGCAACCTAAGGACGGTACCGGGCAGACTTTACGGTCTACAGCCCAGAAATATCAAAGAAAAAAAGACAATTTAATTTCATCATGAATGTGTATAACCTGGGCAGACTGGATGGACCATTCGGGTCTTTATGTGCTGTCATTTACTGTGTTACATAGAAGAGGTCAGAGGTTGTCAAAATGTGAGGAAGACCTTGGGGAGTTGATAATGAAGACTTGTGACAAGTAATGTATATGGAATGTAGGCTGCTTCAGATTGAACTGAAAGGCCTAGAGGAGCCCAATACCTAAAGTGACTATTTATTTTTTCCTCAAAAGGGACAGGACCCCCGGATCCTACCCCCCTCCCCCCGCTCCCCCCGATCCCGGATCCCATTAAATATAGTGCAAAATAGAGACAGAAGATATAAATTCTCAAAACTGACACATTTTGATCACCAAATTGAAAATAAAATCATTTTTCCTATCTTTGTTGTCTGGTGATTTCATGAGTCTCTGGTTGCACTTCCTTCTGACTGTGCATCTAATATTTCATTTATTTATTTCTCTTTCTTTCTTTGTCTCTCCCTGCCCCCCCCTTCAAGCCACCCTGCTTCCCCGATGCAACCTGCTTTCCCTGCCCCCGACAAGCCAAACCACCCTGCTTCCCCTGCCCCCACGCACCCTGCTTCCCTGATGCAGTAACACCGAGGTGCGTGCAGTGACTGCACTGCACAAGCGCCAGGCCTACAAGTCTCTCCCCCCCCCCCCCCCCCCGATGTCAATTCTGACCTCGGAGAGGAAGTTCCGGGCGTGTCAGAATTGACATCGGTGGAGAAGGCTTATAGTAGGCCCGGCGCTTGTACAGTGCAGTTGCTGCCGTGCCTGGCCTGTTGCTGCGTAGGAGAAGCAGGACGAAATCCTGGGCTCCGAAAACAGGACATTTCGGGTGTGCTTTGGGACAATGGGACAAGGTAATTAAAAAATGGGACGGTCCCGTTCAAAACGGGACGTATGGTTATGTTACCAATTTCTCCAATTAATAAACAGCAGACAAAGCTGTTAAGCAGAATCTGTCAAGGTCAGCCCTGAAGGGCTGGAGATGGAGACTTTGTGGCTTGTTTGCTTTTCAAAGAGAATAAAAACATCAGCGCAGTCAGACTCGGAGCAGATCTGCTGATGGGAAGAGGAAGTGAAGAGCAGCCGGCAGCAAAACTTTCACAGACAGCCTCACCACAGGAACAAAAAAATAGGTCAAAAATAGTGTAACTGATATGCAAAGAAGATCAAATACAGGGTCTATAATATCTTCACTGCAAATGAGAGCTAGGTTTGAAAAGAGGCAACTTTTTACCTCTAGGTGCTCTGATGAGAAAACTAGAATGGTTAACGGAGGATATGGCTGGTTTAGCCTCTCACTGCTTCTAAAGGATATTCTTTGCGCAGGCAGCTCCTAATTATTCATATTCCCTACCTCATGCAAAGACATTTGGTGTACAAAACTGAGACATGGGGGTGGGGTGGGGTGGGCAAGGATACCTCCCCAGAGTAAGCTTCTCCATAAAAGTTAGAAACTTACTCAAATTATTCCATTCCTTGATAAAAGCATATTCCTTGTCACCAATGTGAAAAAGTCTTAACCTGGCAGGAAAGTCCAATTAACTGGTAAAATTCATCTGTTCCCAACATCCAAATGCTTTATGAGACATGCGAGGTCTGTTCAACAATCTTACGACTTATTCCATTGGGTCCCCTTCCCTACATATATACTTTTCCCAACATCGTTTCCACTTCTGGAAACAGTCCTTAAACACATCTTCAGGAATCACCAGAAATTGATGCGTCAAATTTGGCTTTGGCTTCAATGGTGTTGAATTGCTTTCCTTTCATTAAGAAACAAGAAGTCAGCAGGGGCCAAGTCAGGACAGTAAAGTGGCTGGGAAAGAACTGTCATTGCATCTTTTGCAGTTGTCCTGATCGTTGGCATGAACCAATGGAGATGTTGCATTCCTCTGCCAATTCTCTAACAGTTAATTGCGGATTAGCATGCACAAGAACCCTTACTTGATGAACATGATCATCATCAGTTGACGTTGATGGTCTTCCAGTTTGCAAAATCGTCTTCCACTGATTCACGACCACTTTTGAAGCATGAATACCATTCAAAACGCCTTCCATGACTCATGACATGTTCCCCATAAGCCACTTTTAACATTTCATAACTGTCTGTAGCGGTTTTACCCAATTTAAAAACAGAACTTCATTCTGTAGTGCTGCTCACTGAAGTCGCACATGATGGAAAATAGCAGATCACGAAAACACACTTTCACAAAAACTGCCGTAGCTCGGAGACAAAACCAGATATCAACAAACAGAAAAAGAAGGTTACTCATGTGAGGTTTGAAGCTACTCAATGCCACCTAGCGCATCTCAAAAGAACTTCCCGTTGACGCACAATTCAAACTGTCCTGGAGCTCATATACAGTATCCTAAAAATTTGAATTGGGTCTCAGGCCATTTTACACTATTCTCTGTCAGGCAATAAACATTTCCAATCTTTGGTCTGTTTCTCATCTCTCTCTTTCTCTCTGATGTCATCCTTTTCCTAGTTACAGCTCTGACACTTCCATCACTCTCTCTTTTCTTCACCAGTGGATATTTTAATACTTTTTTTTCCTTATATATTTTTATCTCCTTCCATGATTCTTTCTCTTCTCATCTCCCCGTTCCTGCCCCATCCCTCCTCGTTTCTTCTCAGCTTCTCTCTCTCTCCCCAAATTCTCTCCATTCCTCTTATCAGAACATAAGAATAGCCTTACTGGGTCAGACCAATGGTCCATCACGCCCAGTAGCTTGTTCTAACGATGGCCAATCCAGGTCACTAGTAGCTGGCCAAAACCCATGGAGAAGCAACATTTCATGTTACCGATCCAGGGCAAGCATGGCTTCCTCCCTATCTTTGTCAATAACAGACTATGTACTTTTCTTCCAGGAACTTGTCCAAACTTTTCTTAAAACCAGATACACTATCCACTCTTTCTATGCACCTTTCATAAACTGTTTATCCTGTGCCCCTTCCCTCCTTTGTATATGATTTATTTCAGCTTTACCCCTCTCCATTTTTCTCTCTCTGTCTCCACCCCTCCCCATCTCTGTCTTCTCTTTTCCTTCCTTTCTTCCCATTCTGCCCCATGGTCTGGCATCTTTGTCTCCTTCCCTTCCCTCCACTACATGCCCTCTCTCCTCTCCTTCCCTTCCATTTCTTCTTCCCTCGCCATGCTCTGGCATCTCTTCTCCTTCCTTCCTTTCCCCCTGGTCTGGCATCTCTGTCTTCTTTCTTTCCCTTCCCTCCCCCCCCCCCATGTCCTGTCATCTCTCCCTCCCCCTCCATTGTCTGGCATGTCTTTTCCTCCCTCCCTTCCCTATAATCTGCAATCTCTCTTTCCTCTCCTCTCCTTCCCTGGTCTTCCTTCTCCCTAATTGGGTACAACATTTCTCCTCCCCCCTCCCCCCCCCTCATCAGCAGTACAACATTCACAACTCTCTGCTCTTGCTGGCTTCAGACTTTCCTCTTTTCCGAGACCTCCCTACTTCCGGCTTCTGTGAAGGCTACACCTGGCAGACAAGGTCCAATGCCAGTAGAGCAACAAGTTGTGAACACTGACACTGCTGGATCTGGGAGCACCCCCTTATGGCTGCACCCAGGATGGACCTCACCCCCTTCCCTTGGTACGCCACTGCACTGCACTGGAGAAAGTGCTCAAATTCAAATTCCATAAAATATTTTGCTCAAAAAACTTTCTCATCCATAGAAAGTTTTTTGAGCAAAGTATTTATGGAATTTGAGCACTAAGAACTTTAAAATAATTAATTGAAAAATACAAAAAAAAGCAGATCAGATGATGATAATATGTGCCCAAAAATTGATTAAAGCAGCCGTTCCAAATAATTGATGGCTGGTGGAGGCATAGCTGAATAATCTGCTAAAAATACGATTGCTAAAGTTGATGGTTTGAGATTACCTCTGCTGCTATTTTGTTCTAAATATCAGTGTCTGGGAGCATACATGACTGATTAAACAGTAGCTTCCCTTTTCAGTAAAAGATAGTCATTGTATAAGACAGACTTCACATACGGAATGGTTATTTACATAATAATACACTGAATAACACAGTTGAGTAAAAAGCAGAGAAAAATCTGTTTTTGTTTTCTTGTATCAGAGCAGCGGGCCGGCTTTTACAGAAGGCAATCATCCAGTTCAAGGCTCTGGAAGGGTGGTTCTGTTTGCACGGACAGACTTTCTATATTAAACAGAGTAGGAAGCGTCCTGCTAATATACAGCCATGTGGTTATGTTTGACATTTTGCTTTTCTAATCTTCTCGCTCATAGCAGCCTTTACTGCTAATAAATCTTGCTCATTTTATAAAAATGAATTCGTGAAAGATAGAATATTTTCACCAATTTCTCAATAATCACAGTGTCAAAATAATAAAAGTAATGCTTCGGGAAGAGACGCTGCTCACTCAAATCCCGGCGTGACTGAGACTCTTCCAACTCTTGTGTTGATCACAACACAAAATGTAATTGTTTTGAAGTTCACTAAACAGTTTGCAAACATCAGTTTGAAGGAGTTGTCATTCCGTGCATGAAATGATATTATCAACCATGAAAAGATATCTTTTCATTTTCAGAATTTCAGACCCTAAGTTCTTGTTAGGTGTTATTAGGTGCCATCGAGTCCTAGCGCCTTGACGAAAATCATCAAGTTTCTGTAGCAGAATCCAGAAGTAGATTGCTGGGACTTTCTTCTGCCCATAATGCATTTGACTTAAACAGAAGTCACCTACATTTCAGAATGATTGGGTTAGAACAACGGTGAAAGAGCTGCTTCAGAGTTGAGGATAGTCAGCATCCACTCATACTCGCAGAGCTGGCACATACAGTAGGCCCAAGATATAACAAAAGCTGCCAAGTCTCCTGTATTGTGCAGGAGACTCCCACTTTGGAGAGCCACTTCCTGCACAATATCAGGAATATCGGGTGGAAAGTGGAAAATGTAGGAGCCACTGTTAAGCTTAAGAATATAAGACTAGCCTTACTGGGACAGATCAATGGGTCCATCAAACCCAGTAGCCCGTTCTCACGGTGGCCAATCCAGGTCCCTAGTACCTGGCAAAAACCTAAGTACCTGCCTGCCCTTAGCTACAAACACCTCCAAATCTCACAGTCAATACTTTCTGCGGCAAGATTAACAGACAGGAAGTATTGCCTATGAGACCTTAAGTTGTTCACCGTCATAATCCTGCTAGAGACATGTCTCAAAGAGGTTGGTAGACTAGGGAGGACCATCAGCTAGGCTGAGAGGTGGGGGTCAAAATCTCTCGCTTAAAAAGTGTTCCCCCTTGACACTAGGCCCTTTAGATAGTGCTTCCACATTTGACTTTATGCTCAGGGTTGGTTACAGTACAAGCAAAAAGATTTCCTACCAGTAAGTTGGATGGATTGGGTAGGTTGTGAGTTGGAACCTCTGAGCAGACAGAGAAAAGGCCAGGTTGTGCAAGTCAAGAGAGCCTTCAGCAATTAGGCTTTAGTGAGATCATTACCATATTTCTGCACAATGTTAACACACTTGTGTCTGAGCCTCACGAAAGGTGAGCAGGATAGCTTTGCAATCCTTTGTATGTGATTGTTTGGGAAACCAGATGCACCAGACCTAGGCTTCAAATCAGGCAACAATCTGTTATCGGAAATTAATTAAGACCACTTTATTCGATAAGTTTATTACTTAGTGAATCTTATTATTGAAATTCTATTTTGTAAATATTTGTGTTTTTTACTGTAATATTGTAATTCGCTAATTGTAAAACTTTTTTTAGAACATTTGGTTATGGCGGCATAAAAGAATAGAGTGATTATTATTATTATATTAAGAAAGTTTATCTCCAACTGACACAGGATTACAAAAACTTAGAAACAGCTTTAATGAAAGATGGTCATTCTCTTCTATTTAAGTCAAATATGATTTTAGGAGTATTTTTAGATTCTGAATGTGTTACAAGGTTGCTCAAAGGTTCATGTTGGCAGCTTAAAGCCTTCAGGAATCTTCACCCTTGCTTAGCTAGAAAATGACGTCATAACTGTAAAATCCTGATTTTAGGGCATCTTGACTAGTGCAAATGCTTGTCTGACACGGAATAGAGCAGCTGAAATAGTCACCAGGTTGAAATTGCTTGTCTTTCAGTATACTGTACATTGACAATCAATTCTGCAATGAGACCTTATCGTATTATTTACATTTTTGCTGAGTAGGCCCCTGTTAGATAACATAAGAACATAAGAATTGACGCCGCTGGGTTAGACCAGTGGTCCATCGTGCCCAGCAGTCCGCTCACCCTAACTGAGACTAGCCCTACCTGTGTATGTTCTGGTTCAGCAGGAACTTGTCTAACTTTGTCTTGAATCCCTGGAGGGTGTTTTCCCCTATGACAGACTCCAGAAGAGCGTTCCAGTTTTCCACCGCTCTCTGGGTGAAGAAGAACTTCCTTACGTTTGTACGGAATCTATCCCTTTTTAACTTTAGAGAGTTCCCTCTCATTCTCTCTACCTTGGAAAGGGTGAACAACCTGTCCTTATTTACTAAGTCTAATCCCTTCAGTTCCTTGATTGTTTTGATCATGTCCCCTCTCAATATCCGCTGCTCGAGGGAGAAGAGGCCCAGTTTCTCTAATCTTTCGCTCCAGCCCCTTAACCATCTCAGTCGCTCTTCTCTGGACCCTTTCGAGTAGTCTATAAAGTGGCAACCAGAAGGAGGTGCTACTTGTACACATCTAAGATGCCATTAGTTGACAGCTAGTTCATAAGGTAGTACATAAGTGCCATACCCCCAAATTCTGTATATAATGCTATATTTATTTATTGGGATTTATTAACTGCCTTTATGAAGTGATTCACCTAAGGTGGTCACAGTGATTAGAGCTAAAGCTTCAGCCCTCCTGCTTCTTGTGACCCTGGGCAAATCACTTAGCTCCCCCCCCCCCCCCATTGCCCCAGGTACATTAGAGAGATTGTGAGTCCACCAGGACAGACAGGAAAAATGCCTGAGTACCTGAATAAATGAATGTAAACTGTTCTGAGGTCCCCTGAGAGAACAGTATAGAAAATTGAATAAATAAATAGTGTGCAAAGTGTCTGTCTCTGGTAACCAGAGCTGAGCTTGTGATGTCACAATGCCTCATTCCACCAATAAAAGCCAACCTCATCAGTGATGTCACAATGGCTGGATTGTCCTGTACGTGGTTCACTTTTGCTACATTTTGATTTCTAGAGTGGTGCAGTGGTTAAAGTTACAGCCTCAGCACTGTGAGGTTGTAGGTTCAAACCCCTCCTGCTCCTTGTGACCCTGGGCAAATCACTTAATCCCCCCCCCCCCATTGCCCCAGGTACATTAGAGAGATTATGAGTCCACCAGGACAGACAGGGAAAAATGCTTGAATAGCTGAATAAATTCATGTAAACCATTCTGAGCTCCCTGGGGAGAACGGTATAGAAAATTGAATAAATAAATATCTTACAGAGTGTATATTTGCAGGAGGTTGTACAAAGGGGAGGAGCATGAGTGGGACATTGAGGGCTCCTGTAAGCGACGCATGGTTCCCGGCATATTTTGGCAGCCGTGCTTGTGCCAGCTCTAGGGCTGATGAAACTGAAGGTCCTAAGTTGTAGACCCACTGACACCAGGTCATGCTAGAATTCTATAATGGAACCTAGGTGCCTACGTTCCTTCACAGAATAGGGTTCTACTGCATGAGACACCAGCCTATAGAATTTCCTCCTATCTGTATAGCCAAGCGCTTTATGTTAGGGCAGGAAAAAAAGTGCTGTCCTGCTGCAAACAGCTGTTTTTTTTGGCTTATCAGCTGCACCACTGAATATAGGTGAGCTCATGTTGAAAAAAATTGCTCTGCATGGGGCTTATGACCCAGAAGAGAATTCAAGAAACGTGGGGTAGCCTGGTGAATCCCAGGATTGAAAGAGAGCAGATTAGTTGGCTCGTCTCTCAGTCCCAATCAATGTTTCATGTTTTCAGAGAATGGGGCATTTCCAGAGTCCTGTTATCAGAGTTTCTAACTCTTCTCACAATGTGCGATCTTATCAATTAATTAAAGGTTGAATGCAAGCTAGAAAGACATGAAATTGTGCAGACCTGCACTCGAGTTATGATGAGGCATGCAAGCCTTTGGCAAGATCTGCCTGCTACATCCACCATCCCTTCCTGATAAATAGCATCTTATCTACAGCAAGAAGAAAGACAGTGGCTATAATTATCCCGGCCTTACGTTTTCGTATTTTCGTGTGTGGTTATGTTGCCTAGCACCAGTGGAGTTTCTGCTTCTTGAATACAGTCTCTAACTCCAGGGGTAAAAACAGGCAACTCTCCTGTTTCAAGAAATCACAAGGGAAAATAAATAAGGTCATTTTAGAAGAACTGTTCTGTATCTAAACATGCAAATAGTGTGGCATTTACATGTGCACATGGCATAGATGTGTAAATGCTGACTTTATGTAGGGAACAGACTTTTAATTCAGATAACAATCAATCTAAAGAAACCGTAAATTCTATGCACCAGGTGAGTTTGCAGACACAACAAAAGTGAATACACTGGAATAAATAAAGTCTGTTTTATTTGATATTAAACAGTGGTCTCCAACTCAAACCTTTTGCAGGGCCACATTTTGGATTTGTAGGTACTTGGAGGGCCGCAGAAAAAATAGTGGCTTGGCTTGTCGGGGGCAGGGAAAGCAGGTCGCATCGGGGAAGCAGGGTGGCTTGGAGGGGGGGGTCAGGGAGAGACAAAGAAAGAAAGATAAATAAATAAATGAAATATTAGATGCACAGTCAGAAGGAAGTGCAACCAGAGACTCATGAAATCACCAGACAACAAAGGTAGGAAAAATGATTTTATTTTCAATTTAGTGATCAAAATGTGTCAGTTTTGAGAATTTATATCTTCTGTCTCTATTTTGCACTATATTTAATGGGATCCGGGATCGTGGGGAGGGGGGGTAGGATCCGGGGGTCCTGTCCCTTTTGAGGAAAAAAATCATTAAAGATATGACAATTTTGCAGGAGGTAAGTACCTACAAATCCAAAATGTGGATTATCTGAAATCTGAAATTATCAGAAGCAATTATTATGGTAACTATAGTTTATAAATCTTTCCTTAATGGCTTCTGATCATTTCAGCTAAACACAGCTGAAAGCAGTGCAACTTGCAGAAAGTATCAACTGCAAGAGACAAGATTTTGGACCAACTATTTTGAGGCCCTCGGTATTATAAAGAATGATTCTTTATGGAAAACCTGTGCCTTAAGTGTCCGATGGTCACATCTGCAACTGCCTTCAGCTCTCACCTCCAGCACGAGATTACGTACACACGCACAAGCTCGCCCAGAAATAGCTAAGAAGAAAAAAAAAATAATAATAATTTAAATTGAATCAGGTTGGGCAGACTGGATGGACCATTCGGGTCTTTATCTGCCGTCATCTACTATGTTACTATGTTACTGCCTCCAATGGTTACCTTACGTTGTGGAACGTTGCCCGCCTCACTGCTGTAACCTCACGCAAGCGCTTTCCTGCGTCTCGACGCGACTGTGAGGTGAAGTGAAGAGGACAATCGTGTACAGATGCAGGAAAGCGCTTGCGTGAGGTTACAGCAGTGAGGCGGGAAACGTTCCAGAAGGCGACCGCCGGACACAAACGCCGGACACTTAAGGCACAAGTTTTCCATAAAGAATCATTCTTTATAATACCGAGAGCCTCAAAATAGTACCTGGTGGGCCGCGAGTTTGAGACCACTGATATAAAAGGACCCGACACGGTCCGAGTTTCGGTCTAAAACAGCGTTTTTCAACCCAGTCCTGGAGTACCCCTTTGCCAGTCAGGTTTTCAGGATATCCACATTGAATTTGCATAAACTTGATTTGCATACACTGCCTCCATTATATGCAAATTTCTTTCATCCATATTCTTTGTGGATATCTTGAAAACCCGACTGGCAAGGAGGTAGTCCAGGACCGAGTTGAGAAACACTGGTCTAAAAGACCTGCAAAGGGGTACATGTGTAATCTTCTTCCTCTTATATGCCAGGTTATTACCGCAGCGACTACTGCTGCTATAGCTACGGTGCAGCCAGGGCAAACACTTCTCACGAGACCACCTTCAGCTGATGCTCATGTGCTGGCTGGCCGCTGGCCGGAGGGTTGGAAATGGAGACCACTCGTACGGACGCTGGAAGATCTCTTGAGAAACTGACAGCGACTGGAGACTGGTCGCTTTGTGTTCGATTCTTGGATGTGGTCGAGTGAGTTTGCAGACATAATAATCTGGCCTGAATGATTTCAGTCCTTTATAGGAGTCTCCAATAACATCATTGGCCAATCAGACCAGGAAAAAAGAACGGGAATGAATAAGCTCCACGCAGAGAAAAAAGCTTTCTGTTCCCAAAAGCCAGGCCTCCAACACTATGGTTTACCACTTAGGACCTAATTCTATATATAGAGCTTTAAAAAATCGGCACTGACTAGAAGGGCTCTTCGGACTATTCTACAAGGAGTGCATTTATAGAATCACGCTTATCGCCTGTGTACCAGGCCTAAATGCCTGTATCTAAGTTGTACATGCATTGGGTGTATTCTAGACCAATGTGCATACATTTTCACCCCCAATCCACCCCTGGCCACACCTCCTTTTGAAATTTGTGTACTGCAAGTGGCGTGATGAACAGGCGAATAAACTCCACAAGTCAAACACAGCCAACAAACAGTGGAGATGTCCAATAAAAACAGGTTGAAACATAGAAACATGATGGCAGATAAAGGCCAAATGGCCCATCCAGTCTGCCCATCCGCAGTAACCATTATCTCATTCTCTTGAGAGATCCCACGTGCCTTTTGAATTCAGACACAGTCTCTGCCTCCACCACCTCTTCTGGGAGACTGTTCCACGCATCTACCACCCTTTCTGTAAAAAAGTATTTCCTCCTGAGCCCATCACCTCTTAACCTCATCCTATGCCCTCTCATTGCAAAGTTTCCTTTCAAATGAAAAAGACTCGACTCGTTCATTTTCACCACGCGGATATTTAAATGTCTATCATATCTCCCCTCTCCCGCCTTTCCTCCAAAGTCCACAGATTGAGATCTTTAAGTCTGTCCCCATACGCCTTATCACAAAGACCGCACATCATTTTAGTAGCCTTCCTCTGGATCGACTCCATCCTTTTTATATGAAGTCTAGGTGAGCTAGTATGTTTTACGGATCTCTTTTATTCAATCGATGATGCGACATGTACATGTTTCGGCCACACCGGCCTGCATCAGGAGTTTCCTGTGCTGTGGATACAACGCTAGCATAAATAAACTTAGGAACTTAGAAACATAGAAAATGGCGGCAGAAAAGGGCCATAGCCCATTGAGTCTGCCCCTGCCAATTATCCGCCCCCCCCTGAATTTACTCCCTTAAAGATCCCACGTGAGCATCCCATTTTCTCTTAAAATCCGTCACGTTGCTGGCCTCTATTACCTGCAGCGGGAGTCTGTTCCACTGATCCACCACTCTTTCGGTGAAGAAGTACTTTCTGGAGTCGCTATGAAACTTCCCTCCCCTGATTTTTAGTGGATGCCCTCTGGTGGTCGAGGGACCCAAGAGACAGAAGATATTATCTTCCGACTCGATGCGACCCATGATGTACTTGAACATTTCAATCATGTCTCCCCTCTCTCTTCGTTCCTCAAGTGAATACAGCCGCAACTTTTTTAGCCTTTCTTCATACGTTAGATCATTGAGCCCCGAGACCATCCTGGTGGCCGTTCGCTGAACTGACTCAATCCTCAGCTAATGTGGAGCTTTGATAGAATGGTCCAAATTCAAAACTCCTTCTGCAGTGATTTGGACCATTCTATCAAAGCTCCACATTAGTTGAATATAATATGGTCCATGTTATGCTAGCATTGTATCCACAACGCAGAAAACTCCTGATGCAGGCCGGTATGGCTGAAACATGTACATGTTGCATCATCGATTGAATAAAAGAGATCCATAAAACATACTAGCTCACCTGATTCATTGGACATCTCCGCTGTTTGGCTGCACTGCAAGTGGTGAATGCTTTTTATAGAACTACGGTTTCCGAGTTGTGTGCGTAACTTTTAATTAGTGACAATTAGCATCAGTTATGAGGTATTAATTGCCTATTATCAGCATTGATTAATCAATTAAGATGTGCAGAAAGGAATTGACTCGATCTCATTGCTGGATGTTTGAAATCTTGACAATTAAAGTTGAGATTTTCTATTAAGGTCACATCACAAGTGCCTGAAGCAGGCGCAAGCCGAAAAGTGGCCTCATCAGGCAGACGACTCTTGTACTAGCAAATGAGCTTAACATTATTAATGACTTTTTACTATACTGCTTTGTTTTCTTGATTTTTTTTCCAACCCTGTCTTATGACTATGGACTGTTTGTTACTCTTTTCACCTCTCTAATGGTTTAGATCCAGGAAGAGTTCTGGTTCATGATTTCAGGACCCATGAGTGGCTCTTGGTAAGTCCCTAAAATTCAAGCATTTCACTTAATCTGATTTTCTGGTAAAACATTGTCTCAGAAACAAACTTAGATCGTGAGTCCTCTGAGAACAGAGAAATACCTAGTACCTCTGAATGTAACTCAACTTGAGCTGCAACTGAAAAAGGTTTGAGCTAAATCCAAATAACTAAATCATTGACCAGGAAGATCGTAGCAGGTTTCGGTCCAAACAACTGAGGAATGACTGCAGTCATCAGATTCTGGATACTTACTGATGCTGTTCAAGAGGAGCTTATTCTGTACTCTACTCCAGGTACTAGTGACCTGGATTGGCCACCATGAGAACGGGCTACTGGGCTTGATGGACCATGGGTCTGACCCAGTAAGGCGATTCCCACTGGCAGTCAAAATCATGATCAGGTGAAGGATAGATCCAAGCTCTTCCGTCATAGTGATAACTAGGGAGCAAGTCTATAAATGACTCTCAAAATTTGATGCTAGAAAAAATTGCCAATGGAATGACTTCTCCCTTGAGGATTGTCAGCAGTTTAAACTTATTAGCACTGTGGTCGCCAGAACACTATTGGATGAACTCTCAACTCTTTAAGCAAAGAGCTTGTACAAAGTTGTGGCTCTTGCCAAAGTCCACCATTTATTAGTCTAATTCCACGCCTGAGGGACTGGGAAGGGTATTTCCAGCTATTTGCTGAGGATAATACTGTATTCAAAGATTAACAATACTAAAGTATGGTCCTACACATACAGTACTAAAGCAGCATTATAGGTGAAAAAACTTGGTTCGACGCAAAGCTTCCCATAAGCAGCGTTTAGCTAGAGTCATGGAGAGTTCACTGCTGTGCTCAAAACAGAGCCAGAGAGGAGACGAGGGTCAGTCTATCATACTCTGGGAGTCTGTCTTAAAGGTATAATATGCTACTGGCAATGCTTTCCATGATATTAAACACAAAAGCCTGCTTACATGACTACGGAGGCTAAGTATAATTTTATAAAGAGCATGCATGCTTTATTGTTCAAATAATTTTTATTGAGCCAATAACGAATAACAAATACAGAAGATACAGCCAACAAAACAGGGCTCAGCAGGAACAATTTTCCCATGAGATCAAACCCCCGCCTCCCCTCCTCCCCTCCCCCCCCCCCCGGAGTCCCCCCTCCACAAGAAACATATGAAGTAATATACTGGAAAGCACAAAGACAAAAAATGCAGTACAACAAATCAATAATTCAAAATAGGATTCCTGGCCAAGGATGTCGTCGTGTTCCAGAAGGGCTCCCAGGTCGCTTGAAAACGCGTTCCCTGCAGAGTAGAAAGGTCAGGGACACCACGACGCTCCCGAGACAGCAGGCTAATCATCTGAATCCTCCACAACGAAATGGATGGGGCATCCACCTCCAGCCATTTAAGATGCACGCTTTATAAAAGAGAAGAATCAATCCATCCCATAGAGTAAAAAGACTAGCAATCGCTCATAAACCGCAGCTCATATCAGCCAATAAAATTAGACGAGACTTCAGTGCAGTAAGGAAAGTACTCTAACTGGATATGTTGTGGTAAGGAGTTCCGGAGGGCTGGTGCAACGAAATAAAAAGCCAACCCTCTGGTAGATTCCCATTCAGCCTTAGAGTGATGGGGAAGAATGAACCTAGTAGACTCGTGCTTAGAGAAGATACCCATACCCAACTTTGGATGCAAAACTTAGGCCTGCTGAAGACCAGACTGCTAGATATCCCTTCGGGATGGGGTTAAGAACCACTGGTTTGTGGTATTGTAACTATTATCTCTTCCTTTCATCCTTCCTGGGTCTGAGATCGCAATGGAATTCCATGGCCTGGTGAACGTAGACTCCCAAACCAAAACCTTAGGACTGACACATTTACTTGTGATCTAATATTCTATAGTCTTATTTATAAACCTCAAACATAAGAACATAAGCAATGCCTCTGCTGGGTCAGACCACAGGTCCATCCCGCCCAGCAGTCCGCTCCCGCGGCGGCCCAACAGGTCATGACCTGTCTGAATCACCCCTTGGTTTCTCATCGAAGTCCTATCTTCCCATCAAATTCTTGACCCTTTGTCCCCGCACCCCTTTCAGTTCCCTACGATCCCTTTGTCCCTCAGGAATCCGTCCAATCCCTGTTTGAATCCCTGTACTGTATTCTGCCTGATCACTTCCTCCGGGAGCGCATTCCATGTATCCACGACCCTTTGGGTGAAGAAAAACTTCCTTGCATTTGTCTTGAACCTATCCCCCTTCAGTTTCTCCGAGTGCCCCCTCGTACCCGTTGTCCCTCTCAGTCTGAAGAACCTGTCCCTATCCACCCTCTCTATGCCCCTCAGGATTTTGAAGGTCTCTATCATATCTCCCCTGAGCCTCCTCTTTTCCAGAGAGAAGAGACCCAGCTTATCCAGCCTCTCGGCGTATGGGCAGTTTTCCAGCCCTCTTACCAGCTTCGTTGCTCTCCTTTGGACTCTCTCAAGTACCGCCATGTCCTTCTTGAGGTGCGGCGACCAATACTGAACGCAGTATTCCAGATGCGGGCGCACCATCGCCCGATATAGTGGCATGATGACGTCCCGCGTCCTGGTTGTGATACCCTTCTTTATGATGCCCAGCATCCTGTTGGCTTTTTTCGCCGCTGCTGCATCCTGTGCGGATGGCTTAATTGATGCATCCACTAGCACACCCAAGTCTCTCTCAAGTCCGCTGTCTCCCAGCAGTGCCCCCCCAAACGACTGGTGTACACATTGCCCACAGCCCCATCTGCTCCTTCCCTTCCCCGTACCTCTTTAGCGTTCAGAGTGCGAGCAGCTACTACTCATACACAGGAGAGGACGATCTCACAGCAAATAAGGAAGACAAGGCAGAAAGGGACAACTCAGACATAGGAGAGGAAGACCGCACAACAAACAAGGGAAACAACACTGCAGCGGTTAAGGATACCGTGAAAGTAACAGTAAGGACAGCAAAGAGTAGAAAGTCCATAAAAGTAACTCGAAGAGAACTCAAATGTATGTATACGAATGCTAGAAGTCTAGGAAACAAAATGGGGGAACTAGAGACAATAGCAAGAAATGATAAGTTGGAAATCATTGGCATAACAGAAACATGGTGGAATGAAGAAAACAAATGGGACACAGTACTTCAGGGATACAAACTATATAGAAGAGATCGAGTAGGGCAGAAAGGTGGAGGTATTGCCCTATATGTGCAGGAAGGAGTAGAATCTGTTGAAGTGGCTACGATGGAAACGAAAGAGAAGCTAGAGTCCCTCTGGGTCAAGATTCCTGGACAAAACAGTGCAGCCACGAAAATTGGCCTTTTTTATCGTCCCCCGGGACAGGCGGATGAAACTGACTTAGAAATGATAGAGGAAATCAAACGAGAATGCAAGACGGGCAATGTAATAATATTGGGAGACTTCAATTTCCCGAGGATAGACTGGAAACTAGGAACCTCCAACTGCGGCAAGGAGGCCAAGTTCCTGGAGGCGCTAGGGGATTGCTTCCTGGAACAAATGGTGAAAGAGCCGACAAGAGGCAACGTCACCCTGGACTTGGTGCTAAATGGCCTCACGGGACCGACAAAAGAAGTAGAAGTTACGGTACCGCTGGGGACGAGCGATCACAATGTGATCATCTTTAAGCTTGACATCGGGAATAGAAAAAGTGCCAAAACCTTAACCAAAACCTTTAACTTTAAAAAGGGCAAATACGATCGCATGAGAGCCATGGTGAAACAACGACTCAAGAAAAAGGTGGATAAAATTGAAACAGTAGACCAGGCATGGTCCCTACTGAAAAGTACTATCACAGAAGCACAAAACCTACACATTCCGAGGATCTCCAAGGAAGGGAGAACAAAAGGTAAGGGAGAACCGGCATGGCTTACCAGACAGGTGAAGGAAGCCATAAAAGAAAAGAAGGACTCTTTCAAAAAATGGAAACACATCAAAACGACCGAAGCATGGAAAAAACATAAAGACGAACAGAAGAAATGTCACAAGGCGGTGAGGGATGCCAAAAAGGACTATGAAGAAAAAATAGCGCAAGAGGCCAAGAACTTCAAGCCCTTCTTTAGATACGTGAAAGGGAAAAAACCCGCAAAAGAGGCGGTGGGACCCCTGGACGACCAGGGAAGAAAAGGGTACATTAAGGAAGATAAACAAATTGCGGACAAACTAAATTCCTTCTTTGCATCTGTCTTTACGAAGGAGGACACCACAACAATACCAGAAGCAGTGAAAGTGTTTAGAGGAGTAATAGAAGACAGCCTCACCACAGTTGAAGTGGACTTGGACCAGATACACTACCAGATCGACAAACTTAAAAGTGACAAATCCCCTGGACCGGATGGAATTCATCCGAGAGTCTTAAAAGAATTGAAGATTGAAATCGGAGAGTTATTGCAAAAACTCACCAATCTGACAATCAGAACTGGACAGATACCAGATGACTGGAAGATAGCGAACGTCACGCCAATTTTCAAAAAAGGATCGAGAGGAGAACCGGGCAACTACAGACCTGTGAGTCTTACATCTGTCCCTGGAAAGATGGTTGAAGCACTGATCAAGGATAGCATAGTCAGGCACTTAGATACACACGACTTGCTGAAACCCAGTCAACATGGGTTCAGGAAAGGGAAATCATGTTTAACGAATTTGCTTCAATTTTTTGAGACCGTGAACAAGCAAATTGATAGTGGAATGCCGGTGGACATAATTTATTTGGACTTCCAGAAAGCATTCGACAAAGTTCCGCATGAAAGACTTCTCAGGAAACTACAAAGCCATGGAATAGAGGGAGATATACAAAGGTGGATAGGCAAATGGCTGGAAAACAGGAAGCAGAGAGTGGGCATAAATGGGAAGTTCTCAGACTGGGAGAAAGTGACTAGTGGTGTGCCCCAGGGCTCGGTACTTGGGCCGATTCTATTTAATATATATATCAATGACCTGGAAGGCGGAATATCCAGTGAGATCATTAAGTTTGCAGACGACACAAAGCTATGCCGGGAAATCAGATCGCAGGAAGATAGCGAGGAACTCCAGAGCGACTTGTATCAGCTAGAGAAATGGGCAGAGCAATGGCAGATGAAGTTCAACGTGGAGAAATGCAAAGTAATGCATTTAGGTAGTAAGAATAAGGAACACGAGTATAGAATGTCAGGAGCAACTCTGGGTAAGAGCGAACAAGAAAAGGACCTGGGTGTACTGATAGATAGGACCCTGAAGCCGTCGGCACAATGTGCGGCAGCGGCAAAGAAAGCAAACAGAATGTTGGGCATGATAAAGAAAGGAATCACGAGTAGATCGGAGAAAGTCATAATGCCGCTTTATAGAGCAATGGTCAGACCACACTTGGAATACTGTGTACAACATTGGTCTCCCAACCTAAAGAAGGATATAAAACTGCTGGAGAGGGTGCAGAGACGAGCAACGAAACTAATAAGAGGTATGGAGAAATTGGAATACGAGGAACGACTCAAGAAACTAGGATTGTTCTCCCTTGAGAAGAGGAGGCTGCGAGGGGATATGATAGAGACGTTCAAAATACTGAAAGACATCGATAAAATAGAGCAGAAAAACAAATTATTTACATTGTCCAATGTGACACGGACAAGAGGACATGGTTTGAAACTAAGGGGTGACAAGTCCAGGACAAATGTCAGGAAGTTCTGCTTTACGCAGCGAGTGGTGGACGCATGGAATGCTCTTCCACAGGAGGTTATTAAGGAATCCACTGTGCTAGGATTCAAAGGCAAATTAGATGCACATCTCCTTATGAGAGGCATAGAGGGATATGGGTGATTAGAACAATCAGGTGTATACCTGACTGGGCCTCCGCGTGTGCGGATCGCCGGACTCGATGGACCATGGGTCTGATCCGGAGATGGCAATTCTTATGTTCTTATGTTCTTATGTTCTTAACCAGCGTCACTTCCTAGGCACAAGTGCAGGAAGTGACTTCAGAGGAAGAGCCGACGCTGGTACGGGGAAGGGAAGGGGTCATGGCCACGTGCGTTAGTGGGAGGGGCGGGGAGGAATGGGGGAGATAAAGAGGAGGATGGGTGCCGCCACCCCTTTCAATACGCCCCACCCCCTTTACTACGCCACTGTCATGCATCCAAAATTGCATGCATGTAAAAGTTTCTTCATGAAACTGTTGCTAACGTTCCCTTATGATTTTCAGGACTCAACCCTCGTCAACATCATTGTGTTATTATATCAGCTTTCATTAAGTAATTATCAACACATAAGTCAACCAGATTTTATTCCTGGGATGTGTTGCATAACAAAAACAACAAAACTAACAGCAGAGGTACAATAGTTGTCGATTATTCACTAGGGTCAATGCGGTAATGATTCAACAACAATAATATAAATAAATGAACCCCACCCTCACCCCCAGTTTTTGATGACACCCATATATTTATTTAATTCTTTTTGTATCCTGTTGTCCCTAAAGAGCTCAGAACGGGTTACAGGTTAGACATACACAGTGGCGTACCTAGGGTATGTGGCACCCGGGGCCCATCATTTTTTGACACCCCCCCCCCCTCATGGAAAAATTTTTTTTTTTTTTTTTTGCAATAACCATGAAATGGAATAAATGGTCAGAATAGAAACAGGCAGTGAAAATTTTCTTTTATTGAACCTCATTTATGTAACCATTATTCCAAACATAACATAACATAAATTATGTCGGAATTGTCATGACATCAGAAGTACATATGGAGTAGTTGCAGGTGATGCTTGGGACAGTTCTGATTATGTTAGTTTGGTTTTATGTGTTTTTTGAATAGAAGGGTTTTTATTTCTTTTTTTAAGGTTTTGTAGTTTGTGGTCGAGGTCAATAGGTTGTAGAGTTGGGGGTCAAGTGTTGCAGCTCGAATGGCTAGGAGGTTGTCGAACAGTTTTTTTCTTTTGACGTTTTTGGTTGGAGGGTGTGTGAATGGTGCGTGAGTTCTCCTATGTCTGTTTGAAGTGGATTGAATTATTTAGCTGAAGAAATTAGTTACCCCCCCATTCCACACACATTAATTCTCTTCCATTTTTGTTCCCATTATAAAAAAACACTGATAAGTTCCCAGGAAAAAAATACATTAAAATAAGAAGTAAAAACAAAGGCCCCTACAGATGAGAACATAACATAAGAATAGCCTAACTGGGTCACACCAATGGTCCATCATGCCCAGTAGCCCATTCTCATGGTAGCCAATAGTGCTGCCCGATTCAGAGAAAAATATTTCATTCGATTCGATTCACCCTGTTGAATCGATTTTTCGATTAGATTCACTGTTAATGACACCGCTTTTTAAGTTTAAACAAAGTATAACAATAAATTTCACAACAACAATAAATTTCACAAAGTACTTAAAAAAAAAAAATCACATTTTTCCATTAAAGCAGTTCTGGAGACATTTGCTTGAACAGTCTTTTTTCCCAGTCCATAAGCAAGCAATATGAAAAAGATTTCCTTAATTATCTACTCAAACATTTTTGCTCTTTACTTTCATTGTACCTAGACTATTATTCAGTAGAAAAAATTTAGTTTGTTCAATCAAGCAGAACATTCACTCATAGAAGTCCAATGTCCACACAGGATTTGATTGAACAAACCATATTTTTTCTACTGAATAATAGTTTAGGTATACTGAATAGCAAAAATGTTAAAGCCACACAGAAAAGCAGTAAAAGTCAATAGGTTCTCCAAGTGGGAACAACCTGATGTCTCAGCACTTGAGGAAAAGACCACGTAATAATGTTTATAAGATAAATCATATAAATGATTATACTGAAGCAGGGTGTCCTCAGCGTGAGAGGTAAGCGAGAGGAGAGAATTCTCCAGTGCTTTACACAATAAGGCTCCTCTGCCTGCAGTGCACACCATCATAGGACACCTCAGGTGTGCTCAAATTAATCAATGTGATAAATTAAACAGTGATAAACAATTGGTCAATCACAAGAGTGCAAGATCAAACAGGTTGTTCCCACTCAGAGAACCTATTGACTTTACTGCTTTTCTGTGTGAGTAGATAATTAAGCAAATTTCTGATAGCCTACAGAACTGATTCTCACCTTCCATCCCCAGCCCCCAAGACCTACCAGACCCCCCCTGCCGATGCATTTACTTACTGCCTGAACTGGATATTAAATCGTGGGGAAGAGAGGAGAAATGCGGGGAAAGAGCCAGCCAAAACTAGTATTTGTTGCTGCTGAGTGCACCAATCCAGGGCAAGCAGACGCTTCCCCCATGTCTTAATAACAGACAATGGACTTTTCCTCCAGGAATTTGTCCAAACCTTTCTTAAAACCAGCTACGCTATCTACTTTTAACATAACTTCTGGCCACTTCATTTTTAAGCTTAGATCTTTCCTTCCAAACAGAGACCTTGCTAGATGTCAAATACAGCACAAGGTAACTTCACATGGACTTAACTGTGCAGGAAATGAATCTCCTCATACACCCACCATATAGTGCAAAAATGTGCAAAGGTCTGTTTTTTTCTTTCGATCACTACATAGCCTAATGCCACACAAGCAGCGCTGTTACAAACATATTCTGAAGGTCAATGCTAAGGTTGACAAAGTTTCCTTGGAGATACTGACAAACCATTGGAAGAGATTCTAAAACAACTACCCAGAAATAACACCCAAAGACCCACTCAGTGTGTGAACCAGTTGAGTGGAGTGGACTAACTGGGGGTGGAAATGGGCCCAGAGTTTGCTCAGCAGAATTTCCCAGACTACCTCTTCCTCTCAACACACTGACATGCTACCACCACCACCAACACTAGGAACACCTCACCGAGTATGCCAGCAATGCTTATAAACTTTATAAAACACATTATTATATTTTCTTATAAAGCATATATTTTAACTGAACTCAGCCTTGCCATTCACAAAAATAGAAAAGTTCCCATTTCAAGCTGTCTCATGTACACTTTTCAAATCTAACATATTATAATCACAAAACAGAAAATAAAATTATTTTTTCTACCTTTTGTTCTCTGATCAATATTCAAATCTTGTTGGTCCCAGGCTCTTGTTGTCTTGCTTGCCAGGGTCTCCTTTCTCCGTGCTAACCATCCGTCTGCCATCTCTGTTCTCCCCTTCCGTTTCCCTTCCCTCTCCCGGAGATCTGGCATCTTTCCTTTTTTTTGTCTCCATCCACAGATTCACCTTTTCTCAACTCCCCACCACCCCAGGATCCACCATCTCTCCCTTTCTGTTCCCAACTATCCTCCTATCCAGTATCTCTATCCCCCCTCCACACCATCCCCTGTTTCCAAGTTCTCTCCCTTTCTGTTCCTTCCCTCCCTAAATCCCATTATGCACCATCTCTCTCCCACTCCTCTGTTTTTAGACCCATTATTTCTAACCCCCAAAGTCTGGCATATGCACGTATCTTTGAACCCCCCCTTCCCTCTCTCCCTCTGTGTACTTTTACACCAGGACCCCCCTCCCCCGAAGGTCTGTCCCCCCTCAGAAGGGCTACACCCCACCCCTGAAGACCTGCACCCCCCGAAGGACTTTACCTCCCACCCGAAGGTCTGTCCCCCTCTGAACGCCTAAACCCCACCCCTGAAGGCCTGCACCCTCCCCGAAGGATTGTACCCCCCACCCGAAGGTCTGTCCCCCCCTGAAGGCCTGCACCCATCCCGAAGGCCTGCACCCACCCCGAATGCCTGCACCCACCCCGAAGGCCTGCACCCACCCCGAAGGCCTGCACCCCCGAAGGCCTGTCCCCCCCCCCTTGAAGGCCTGACCCCCCCTTGAAGGCCTGCCTGCTTGTCCCCCCTTGAAGGCCTATCCCCCCTTAAAGGTCTGCCTGTCCCACCCCCTTGTAGGCCTGTCCCCCCTTAAAGGTCTGCCTGTCCCACCCCCTTGTAGGCCTGTCCCCCCCTTGAAGGCCTGACCCCCCCTTGAAGGCCTGCCTGCTTGTCCCCCCTTGAAGGCCTGTCCCCCCCTTGAAGGTTGGCACCCCCCCAAAGGCCTGCACCCCCTTGAAGGCCTGTCCCACCCCCTTGTAGGCCTGTCCCCCCCTTGAAGGCCTGCCTGCCTGTCCCCCCCTTGAAGGCCTGCACCCCCTTGAAGGTCTGCACCCCCCCCGAAGGCCTGCACCCCCCCGAAGGCCTGTCCCCCCACTTGAAGGCCTGCCTGCCTGTCCCCCCCTTGAAGGCCTGCACCCCCTTGAAGGTCGGCACCCCCCCTGAAGGCATGCACCCCCCCTGAAGGCCTGTCCCCCCTTGAAGGCCTGTCCCCCCCCTTGTAGGCCTGCACCCCCTTGTAGGCCTGTCCCCCCCCCTTGTAGGCCTGTCCCCCCCTTGAAGGCCTGCCTGCCTGCCCCCCCCCTTGAAGGCCTGCACCCCCTTGAAGGTCTGCACCCCCCCCGAAGACCTGCACCCCCCCTTGAAGGCCTGCCTGCCTGCCTGTCACCCCCCTCCCCCTTGAAAGTCTGCCTGCCCGCCCGCCCGCCCCACCCTGAAGGCCTGATGCCCCGACCCACCCCGAAGGACCATTCGCCCCCCTGGCCTCCCCGCACTACCTATGAAGCAGCCGCAGCAGGATCGCGACGTCAGCTATCTTTGCGCTGCTTAGGAGCTGCTTCCTGCGCCGGGCTACCTTAAGCTACTGCCCCCCCCCCACGCCCGAAGGACCGCTCGCCCCACTGACCTTCCAGCACACCTATGAAGCAGCCCGCAGCAGGATCGCGACGTCAGCAATCCCTCAGCTGCTTGGGCGCTGCTTCCTGCGCCGCGGTCCCGCCCCCTCCTCTGACGTCAGAGGAGGGACGGGACCGCGGCGCAGGAAGCAGCGCCCAAGCAGCTGAGGGATTGCTGACGTCGCGATCCTGCTGCGGGCTGTTTCATAGGTGTGCTGGAAGGTCAGTGGGGCGAGCGGTCCTTCGGGCGTGGGGGGGGACTGAGCGGCAAGGCCGGGAACACCCCCTCAGGGCTGGTACCCGGGGCGGCCCGCCCCCCCCCCCGCCCCCCCCTAGGTACGCCACTGGACATACATATAGTATATAGTTGACAGATTACAATTTGACATAATTGTGGAACAAGTTTACAATACAAGGTTGTATCTTAACTTGATACAAACTAGGAGAACTAATGCCAACAAATATAGAGTTTCCAGGTTATAATTTGCCATAGTTATCCTTAACCGTCATGGTTTTTTCTTTGTTTTTTTGCAATCATTATTAGAAAGGGTACAACCGGGTAACAGGAACAACAGAAATACCAAATGCGCAAATACAAAGAAGCAGTATATACACAAGAAAATACACTCTCCACAAACAGGTACAGCGGAGCAACAAAGAGAGACCCAAAGGGAAGCCAGCCCCACCCAGCAAGCGGAAACGAGGAAATAGCTGGTACATACAGGCAGATGGAGAGGCTAGACAAAAAGGTCATCCCAGGTCACCCAGCCGACCCAGTTAGGCTCACTTTACTTTACATAACATTGAAAATGGTTTTTAAAAACAAGTTTTTCTTATCCTAACTAGACACACACTACAGATCTAATACCAATATACATTTCTCTGTAATCCATTGGACATGGGCAGGTAATGGTTACTCCGTATGGGAGTCTGCTAAAGCTTGATGGCCTGTGGGACATATCCTACCTAGTGTAACTCCATTATTGCCTTTAAGCCAGGTTTTAGTAATCTGGGACATGTCCCAGGTTTTATCCATGAGGTCTTTAGTTTGATGTCTTTGGTATGTACTGATCTGCATTTTTTGTTATGGGAGGGTGTGAGAAAAAGGGGATTCCTCAGGTTGGTAGGGCTGTCTTGGGAGGGGTTTTTTCTCAGGGGAGTTTTTGGGTCATCGTATCTGGCATTACAGGTGGACTGTGGTTTTCTGCTGACGTTGTATTTATAAACAGATCTGGGAAACGAGGGACCCAGTATAAGTCAATCACCAGACAAAAGCCTGTCAGTGCTCAACCCCTAAGTGTTAAAGGTTTTGTCACAATTATTACGCTCTCACAGAAATGACTTCTAGGAAAAACCCTCAGCAAGTTTAAGTTCCTTTTTCTCTAACACATCAAGTCGCATTGGCTGTCGGTCTTTGATCTGGCAGGTGTTTGAGTGTTAAAGGTCAATGATATAAGTTCATGAGTGCTAACTTGACTTTTGAGGCATTCTTTGTATTCTTAGCAAAAAAGTTCTTAACACCTGCAAGATAGACAATAACCATAATATTTTCTTCTGTTGGATTGATAACTCAGCACAAATTCTTCTTTTCCAAAAGTTCTCCTCAAAAGGCGTAACCATCGGTTGATTTGATTTTTCACGATCTTTTCTATGTCAACATTGACACAAATTACCAAATCGGTTGCATATAAAAGTCATTTGTGGTTTGTATACTATTTGATTTCTATTTTGTTGCACTCTATGCCTGGAACAAACTGCCTGACTTGGCAGCCGAGCTCTGTCTCTGGACCAAGGGCGGCAGCATTTCGGACACGGCAGCGTTTGTGAACTGTTCATGGGCTGCTGTGCTTAAAGTGGACTGTGAGTGGACGAACGGAACTTTTTTGATGACCCGACATGATAACTGCGGGGCAGCACGAGCCATCAATGCGAGAGGTGAGTTTCGGCTGTGCAGGTTGGTTCAGGCTGATTGTTACACTACTGTGGAGCAACTCACTATCCAAATGAACCAGGGGGCTTCCAGATGTGTGGCCAAAATGACTGTGCAGCAAATTCTGTTGTGAAAGGGGCTCCGGAGCAGATGGCTGGTGACTGCACCCATGCTCACGAGGCTGTAAATTGCACAGGGGTACCGACTTTGGACTTGCCCCGACTGTCAGAGGGTTGCCTTCTCCGAAGGGTCACATTTTGAACTCCATCATATGGATGGATATTGGCGTCAGGCATGAAACTGCCGAGAACAAACACCCAGCAACCAATGTTGGATGTGCAGAAGCTGGTGGTGGCAGCGTTATGGTCTGGTGAATGTTTTCTTGGTATGGTCTGGATCCCTTGATACCTCTGGAAGACTCTCTCAACCAATATGGGTATATCTCTTCATCCTTGCTGATCAAGTACGCCCATACATGCTGATGGGCTTCCCTATGGCCAATGGGATCTTTCAACAGGACAATGCGACATGCCATGCCACTAGAATTGTTCATGAGTGGTTTGCAGAGCATTGCCAAGACTTCCGGCCACTGCGCCGTCCTCCGAATTCCCCAGAACTTAACCCAATCAAACGCATTTGTGATCACCTCGACCAGCATGTTTGATGACTAGATCTGCCACCATGCACCCATCAACAACTGTTGGACGCACTGCAGATACCTCTAGCAACCACCTGGAATTTTATTGAGTCACTCCCGCAGTGTCTGAGGAGGTTATTATGAATATTAGCAGGTGGTCATAATACTGTAACTCTGTATTCATGTACTGTCTTTCCTGAGATGAACTTATCTCTCTTTCTCAGCTGTAGCCTTTCTGATTAATTGAGCTCCAGCCCAGTCAAATAGTTTCTCTAACTGCTTTGAGTGGTCTTGAAACATTTCTTCAAGGTGATTTCCAACTTAACAGATGACTGTATTACACAACCCACTTGTGTTCTAAACCAGTGGTTCCCAACCCTGTCCTGGAGGACCCCCAGGCCAATCGGGTTTTCAGGCTAGTCCTAATGAATATGCATGGAGCAGATTTGCTTGCCTGTCACTTCCATTATATGCAAATCTCTCTCATGCATATTCATTAGGACTAGCCTGAAAACCCGATTGGCCTGGTGGTCCTCCAGGACAGGCTTGGGAACCACTGGTTTAGAACACAAGTGGGTTTAAAATATTTTCCTGTCGGTATAAAGGGGTCCTTTATAATAAGATAAGCAATCAGGTATATAAGTCACAAAGCCCAACCTGGGAACAAGTTTCACTCCCAAGAAATGCAAATACTCTTTTATTCATTTAAATTAGCAAATGTTCATTAAAGTTCACATGACTACAAACTTTCACATTAGAACATAAGAATCGCCTTACTGGGTCAGACCAAAGGCCCACCAAGCCCAGTAGCCCATTCTCACGATGGCCAATCCAGGTCACTAGTACCTGGCCAAAACCCAAGGAGTAACAACATTCCATGCTACTGATCCAGAGCAAGCAGTGGCTTCCCCCATGTCTTTCTCAATAAGAGCCTATGGACTTTTCCTCCAGCAACTTGTCCAAACCTCTCTTAAAACCAGCTATGATATCCGCTCTTACTACAACCTCTGGCAATGTGTTCCAGGCAGACTCACACAAGCCCAGGCTTCCTATAAAGTCCATTATTTTGGGCATCTGCTGTAATTTAACTGCTCTGTAAATTTAGAGGGCTAAACTTAGCTGCTTCTCAGTTAACTGGCCAGATCTATATTTCATCCTTATCAAAGCATTTGTCCTAAAAGAAAGTCATAATTTTAACTGACTTTGCCAATTTTTGTTATTGAATCTGAATATATCTTAATCCTGTCAGATGAACTGAAGACACTGATCAAACAAACCCTGGGTGGCTATTTTTGGGTCTGTTTTGGCAGTTATCATATCAACACAGGCCGGGCCATGTCATAAATTGATGGAGACATGTGGAGAATATCAGTCAGCTCTGTAAAGAAAACTCAGCCTTATATTTCCGATTTACAGAATCCACTGAGCTTTAATTGTAGTTAGATTTCATTTCAAATTATCTATTACCCTGACAAAGTTCTTCCCCAGTGTAATAACCGGTACATTTCAGTGGCCAGATACCCTTCCAGGACAGAAAAGGGATAATTTGGCAATGATGAATCTGGAAATCTTGGAAGTACACTGGTTTGGAAGACTCTCAAGCTTCCAAACTGGGAAAATCAGGATTGATTACGTTTGAGGGACTGTAAATGTTCTGAATACCCAGCATTGGAAAGCAGAAGCTTAGGTGGGTCAGATCAGTGGTCCATCATGCCTAGCAGTCCGCTCACGCGGCAGCCCTTAGGTCAAAGACCAGTGCACTATTTGAGTCTAGCCTTACCTGTGTACGTTCTGGTTCAGCAGGAACCTATCTAGCCTTTTCTTGAATCCCTGGAGGGTGTTTTCCCCTATAACAGCGTCTAGAAGAGCGTTCCAGTTTTCCACCACTCTCTGGGTGAAGAAGAACCATCCCCTTTTAACTTTAGAGAGTGCCCTCTCGTTCTCCCTACCTTGGAGAGGGTGAACAATCTCTCTTTCTCTACTAAGTCTATTCCCTTCAGTATCTTGAATGTTTCAATCATGTCCCCTCTCAGTCTCCTCTTTTCAAAGGAGAAGAGGCCCAGTTTCTCTAATCTCTCACTGTATCGCAACTCCCCCAGTCTGTTAACCATTTTTGTCGCTCTTCTCTGGACCCTTTCGAGTAGTACTATGTCCTTTTTCATGTACGACAACTAGTGTTGGACGCAGTATTCTAGGTGGGGGCGCACCATGGCCTGGTACAGCGGCATGATAACTTTCTCTGAACTACACGTCAAGCCCACCTTATCACTGCCACACTGTGTGAAGGACTTTACATCCTACACAACACACCAGAAAAAGCAGTCCCATTAGAAGTCTTGGGCTAAGAAGCAATGAATCTACCATCTAATCGAGTTTAATCTAGTCTTCAGTTTATATACCGGGTCATCTCCCATCGGAGCTCGACTCAGTTTACGAGTGGTCAAAGACCAAAATACACATGAAAATAAAAAAGTAAGAGAAAAGGGATTCATTAATCTATAAAAATATAGATCTTACAATGCTGTCAATGAGTTAATTACCATGAACCAGACTAGATACCAAAGCCCACCAGCGATGCTACAGGGGCAGTGGTTATCACCCCTTAACAGCTGCTTCCTTCTTCAGACTTTCTCCCCCCTGCGCCTTGTAATATTATACAAAGACCCCAAACCTCCCGAAGGTTTATAAAACTGCTAATTTCAAAGGTAGTATTGCAACAACATAACATAAAATGAATTACAATAAGCTCATCTGATACCCAGACATTGCCTGATGAGGTACAAAATGAAACGCTGGTCTTTAGCGCTCCGGTATTGCTATAAGCGCACCTTGACAAATGTGTTAAAAGCACATCTCATGCGCATTTGCTGGGGCTGCCTATTGCATGAGGTGAAAGTTCAAAAATAAATTTATTTATTCAGTTTTCTATACCCAGGGGATCTCAGAATGGGTTACATGAATTTATTCAGCATTTTTCCCTCTCTGTCCCGGTGGGCTCACAATCTATCTAATGTACCTGGGCAATGGGGGGATTCAGTGACTTGCCCAGGGTCACAAGGGGCAGCGTGGGATTGAACCCACAACCTCAGGGAGCTGAGGCTGTAGCTTTACACCACTCTAGAAATCAAAATGTAGCATAAGTGAGCCAAGTCTAAGACAATTAAGTCATTGTGACATCACTGATGAGGTTAGCTCTTATTGGTGGAGTGAGGCATTATGACATCACAATACCAGTTTTCTATACTGTTCTCCCAGGGGAGCTCGGAATGGCTTTCATGATTGTAAATCCAAAATAAATCTCAGGGATACTGAAGTAAAATCAGCATTCTCTCTGATATGAATTGTACATGAATTATATTCAGGTACTCGGTGGGCACCTGGGGCAAATGTGGGGTTTCATTGTATTATTTTTTCCGACCTGACAGGAACGTATGGGTAGTGAACCACTCAAACCATCTTCCCCAGGTCAAAGACACACAAAACCAGTTACAGATATACAAATATGCACACACTCAAAGGGATTAGAAAAGAGTTCCGTGTGCCATACGCTGCATGCTTTCCCCACCTGTTCTTCTGCTAAAAGTCTAGCACATGCAAGAAATGTAGCAGATAGTCAATCACCATCTGGAAGTGGGAGCAGAACTCCATCACGGCCCCTAATTCAATACTCAGCAAACAGGACTTGCTCTTTCACTAGAAAAGAGTTTTCCAGCTGTTAACATTAGACAACAAGCATAAGGGGTGTTACAGGAATTATACCTCCCTTAAAGAAGCTTCCTAATGGCCACCAGAGCAGCAAAACTAGACAGAGAACTCATCAATCTGCTGTCTTCGACCACAGATTACAAAACCTTCAAAAAAGAAACAAAAACCCTACATAAATCCAACCAGATCCATCCCAAGCTTCACCTACTATACTATCTACTCCTTATCAAATCTAAAATGTTCTAATTACCCATCATGCATTACCTAATTTCGCGACAATTCTTATGTAATCCGCATTATATATTTTGTAACATCATGACAATTCTTATGTAATCTGCCTTGAACCGCAAAGTAATGGTGGAATAGAAATCACTAATGTAATATCATTGTGCCTCACTATTCATGAACTTACTAATCTCATCAAAGTGAACAGGGCAGAGTTCCAGTCAGGGGTCGTCAACCCAGTCCCTGGTACCCACCCAAACAGTAAAGGTTCTATGATACTCGTAATGAATATGCATGAGATGCTCAAACATTTTGTAGGCAAATCTATCTCAGGCATATTCATTCTGTATATCCTCAAACCCTGACTGGCTGGGTGTGTCCTGAGGATTGGTCTAGAGGTAGAGCTATAGGTTCACCCTGCATTGAAAACATTCCATAACCCTAAATTACTCCTGACAAAATTCTGTGCAAAATAAGTTTGAAAATTCTGCGCACAATATTTCAAAATTCTACAAAGTTTATTTGTCATGTTTTGTGTATAATTCTCCTATCCTGAGGCCTGAAATTCCTTCCTGCCTTATCCTCTCTCAGGTTCCAGCCTCCTCAGTTCCCTCTCTCACTTCAACTGCAGTTCTGTCCCCCTCTAAAGGCCGCCCCTCTCCCATTTGCACCCTGAATCCCCTCATTGGCTCCTACAGTCTGGCATCTCTCTCCCTCTCTTCCCATCCCTGTTCTGGTCTTGCTCACTATCACTTCCTCTCTCTACCATCCCCTCCATCTCCACTTGCAGGTCCAGCATCCATATCCCCTCATCCCACCCAGTACCTCTGTCACACCCTAAATCCCTTCCCTACCCCCCAAATGATCACCAGCAAAAGAGATGCCCAATCTCTCCTGCCCGCAACCACCGTGACCCCCCCCCCCCCCTCCGAATGATCGTGGCAGGAGGGATGCCCAGTCCCTCCTGCCTGGCACCTGTCACAACCCCCAATAGTTCGCCAGCAGGAAGGATGCATAGTCCTTCCTGCTGGACACCCCGCCCAAAGGTAGCCCACCCAGACCCCCTAAGGCCACCCCCACCAGGACTCTCCTAACCCCACCCAGACCCCCCTAACCTTTTTAAAATGGACACCTGGCCGGGTCTTTCCTGTGTCTGGCCAGCAGGCCCGCCTTCAATGGAAGGGCGGGCCTGCACCTTCCTAGTGCATCTTGGGATGCAACAGGGAGGGGCTTAAGGCCCTGACTGGCCCAGGAGTCTAAGGCCCCTTCTGTCACGGCCTCCCTCCTGCCCATATCGGATCGGGCGGGTGCGGGGCTGCGTCGGGGCAGGAGGGGTTGAGCTCCCTCCTGCCCTATCTTGTTGGGGGAGTGGATCGCAGTAGGAGACATTGGCTATCTCTCCTGCCGCGATTGTTGTTGAGGGGGGGGGGGTAGATTCAGTAACCGGTCTTGTTTTTGACAGACACCGGTTACAGAATCCAGCATTTAGGCGAAGAACTGGCTCTTCCTTTGCCTTAAAGACCTGGCTTTGGGCGTTTGGGACATAGGCTTTTTTTGGTTTATTATATGTCTTAAGTGTAGATGTATTGGTGGTCTGGGCGTTTAAGCAGCTGAATGTAGAGGCAGACCATTATCAAAAAAAAACCTCCTTTTGGACGTTTTTTTTTAATGGACATTTTCCCTGCTTCTACTTTCAGCATTTAGGGCCTAGGCCAAAAGGGGACTTAGATGTTTTTTTCTTATTATGCCCCTCCACATGTATAGGTATTTATCACCTATATACTCATATATGTATTTATTTTGTACTTGGGCAATAGAGGGTTAAGTGACTTGCCCAGAGTCACAAGGAGGTTCAGTGGGAATCGAACCCAGCTCCCCTGGGTTTCAGGCTCAGGCTATTCCTCCCTAGGCTCAGTGGTTTACTCTGGATCATACTCAAATGCCATGCCAACCTTTCAGAAATGCCATTTCTAGCAGGATCCCAACAGAGACCAGCAACCGAGGGAGCTTATTCATACCAGCCCGAACTTCATCACGAGAGAGAGGCTGGCCAGCAACACCGGCTGCGATAGAAAATCAAGATCAACCCAGAGCTGGAGGCTGTAGAACGAATATCAGACGTGAATGAGGAAGATGAACAGCCCTGCGTCTTGGCACAGAGCTATGCCATTAGCAGCGCTTGTCCCCTTCCCCCACCAGACCTGACATGAAATCCACATGTGCAGCGCAGGGGGTCCAGGTGCAACCCTGCACATTCATTCGTAAACAGAGCCCTGGGTTTTGTGAAAGTGAGTCTTACTGTAATGTCTGGGAGCCCGCTCACACCTGCACGCCAGTTTTCTGATGAACCTCGGTGAATTTGCATCTGAAATGCAGCTGCCTTGCCCTCTGCACGCCCTTTTGGGCCACCAACCTGTTTTGAGTTGTTGCTTTTTTAATCTGAAGAGTAAAATTGAAAAATCACTGTCAACCATTTCTTTCCTTTTCATATTGGCAAGAAGCATTTTAAAATCAGACGATTCAAAAGACTGCCCACAGAAGTTGTAAAAATTACCCATGAAAATAATTTCTTTGCCCATATTCTGAGCCAAAGATAAGGGCGATTTCTGTACAACACAAAGAAACAGAGAAGGCGACCCAGGTGGTACTCAGTTCTTCCATTGAAGTCAAGGCTCGACACATATGTGTTTTGGCCAAAGGGCCTGCCTCAGGAGTCATAAGAACATAAGAATTGCTGCTGCTGGGTCAGACCAGTGGTCCATCATGCCCTGCAGTCCGCTCACGTGGCGGCCCTCTGGTCCAAGACCAGCACCCTGAGACTAGCCCCACCAACGCATGTTCCTGTTCAGCAGAAATTGTCTAATTTTGTCTTGAGTCCCTGGAGGGTGTTTTCCCCTATGACAGACTCCAGAAGAGCGTTCCAGTTTTCCACCACTCTCTGGGTGAAGAAGAACTTCCTTACGTTTGTACGGAATCTATCCCCTTTCAACTTTAGAGAGTGCCCTCTCATTCTCCCTACCTTGGAGAGGGTGAACAACCTGTCTTTATCTACTTTGTCTTGAATCCCTGGAGGGTGTTTTCCCCTATGACAGCCTCCGGAAGAGCGTTCCAGTTTTCCACCACTCTCTGGGTGAAGAAGAACTTCCTTACGTTTGTACGGAATCTATCCCCTTTCAACTTTAGAGAGTGCCCTCTCATTTTCTCTACCTTGGAGAGGGTGAACAACCTGTCTTTATCTACTAAGTCTATCCCCTTCAGTACCTTGAATGTTTCGATCATGTCCCCTCTCAATCTCCTCTGTTCGAGGGAGAAGAGGCCCAGTTTCTCTAATCTTTCGCTCTACGGCAGCTCCTCCAGCCCCTTAACCATCTTAGTCGCTCTTCTCTGGACCCTTTCGAGTAGTACCGTCTGTAACTCAAAACAATGCACTGTATTCTTCACTATTCTCTCTTGTAGTTCTGGTGCATAAATCATTCAAAAACATAACGAACAAAATAATCAATTTGGCTTGTGTCCACGGTATAGAGCAGTTGCCCGTGCTTTCGTTTTTGGAATGCACGGGCAACCACTTTATACCGTGGACACACGCCAAATTGATTATTTTGTTCGTTTTGATTTCGAATGATTTATGCACCAGAACTACAAGAGAGAATAGTGAAGAATACAGTGCATTGTTTTGAGTTACAGACTCCTGAGGCAGGCCCTTTGGCCGAAACAGGTACGAACTGAGTACTACCTGGTCGCCTTCTCTGTTTCTTTGTGTTTCTGCCTTGGTAAGGAAATATCTCCTGTTGGTGTGCACATTTTCTTTCTGAAAATTCTGTTCACGCACGATGCACTAAGGAACTAAGAGGTGGGAAAAGAGGAGATTTCAGGGTGTTCACATGAATCACCAATTCCCGGTGGCATGGGGGAGGGGTCAGGCTCATCGTCAGTCTAGCCCAGGGTAGGGAAACTCTGGGCCTCAAGGGCCGGAATCCAGTCGGGTTTTCAGGATTTCCACAATGAATATGCATGAGATCTATTTGCATGCACTGCTTTCAATGCATGTTCACTGGGGAAATACTGAAAAGCCGACTGGATTGCGGCCCTTGAGGACCGACTTTGACACCCCTGTCCACAGTGATGAATCCAAGTCACAAGTACCTGGCAGAATCCTAGAGAGTAGGAACATTCCAGAATGTGAAAGAGAAGACGGTTCTATGCTACAGATCGAAGGGATAGGTAGTGGCTTTCCCTGCATCTATCTTAACTGTTTTTCCCAGTTGGGAAATTAGATTTGGTAATTTCTGAGGTTTAAAAAAGTGAATGCATAGCAATAAGTTAATGTTAAGTATTTCAAAGAAAAAGGTGATGTTTCTGCCAAATAATTTACACTTCCCCCTCCGTATTCGCGGGGGTTTGGTGCAGAGCCAGCCCACAAATATTAAAAACCGCAAATAATATTCAGGCCGATTCTGCCCCTAATCCCCACTTCCCCTGGCTATTTTAAGCCTGAAAGCCCCCCTTAAGCCTTGCCTGGTGGTGTAGCGGGTTTTTGGGGCAGGAGCAATCTTCCTATGCTCGTATGAGGAGAGACTAAATCGGTTAGGGCTCTTCAGCTTGGAAAAGAGATGGCTGAGGGGAGATAGGATTGAAGTCTACAAAATCCTGGAGTGGAGTAGAACGGGTACAAGTGGATTGATTTTTCACACCGTCAAAAATTACAAAGACTAGGGGACACTCAATGAACTTACAGGGAAATACTTTTAAAACCAATAGGAGGAATTCTTTTTTTTTCACTCAGAGAATAGTTAAGCTCTGGAACCTGTTGCCAGAGATTGTGGTAAGAGCGGATAGCGTAGCTGGTTTTAAGAAAGGTTTGGACAAGTTCCTGGAGGAAAAGTCCATAGAGACCGTTATTGAGAAAGACATGGAGGAAGCCACTGCTTGCCCTGGATCAGTAGCATGGAATGTTGCTACTCTTTGGGTTTTGGGCAGGTACTAGGGACCTGGATTGGCCATCGTGAGAACCATTGGTCTGATCCAGTAAGGCTATTCTTATGTTCCTGTAAACCCAGTTTGAAATGGAACAGCAAAGCCCTTAATACCAGAGTACTGAGGGCAGTAAGTTGACAGTCCATAAGTGAGAAATGGGAGGTTTGACGAGAGAAAGCAGGATGAGGAATGAAAGATGTTCTAAGAAGGAGACAAATGGCAATAACAAAAAAAAAAAAAAAAAGACTTCTGAAAGACAGGCCCAGATGCAGCAAAGCATTTGTCCCATTTTGTGTGCATTGGAAAAAAATGCTTTTTCTTCTGGCCCACAGGGTGGCCCAGTGGCTCCTGGCCACTAGAGAGAGGCTGAGCCGTGCTGCTCACTTTCAGCTGTCGCTAGAAAGAAAAGACCAATTGTTCAAGGCGCTGAAGAGATACCGTAGAAGAGGTAAGAAATCTGAAGTCCTTGTTAGGTTTTGCTACTTTGTAACACAGTCATTCAAACTGCTGGCTCACCACTGGCCATCTCCTGATGGCAGATCTCCCGTATCAGAGTCAAACCTTCCCCACGTCCACTTTTTGCAAACTTCTTCATAAAAAAAACATATATATATTAAAAAAACAACCCGGCACCATCTTCTAAGAATTGTTTATGCAGAAAAGCTTTCTAACTTTGCTTCCTTAGGGACCGAGACACCATTTCATGTGCTCTCTTAAGGCCTCAGCAAACATTTCCTCATTAAATAATGTAAAACCCAGCGTAACGATGTAAGTCCCTGCTCAGCGAGACAGTCCGTGAGGTTAGCCAGCTTCGTCAATAACAACTTTAACAATGTACTTTAACTATGTGGAGTATTTTCGGTGCGTCCCTGTAGGAACGTACTTTGGTGGTTTGATGAGGCAAAGATGTGGAAATTTGTTTTTTTCATCTCTTAAGACTGTAACTTAGTCTCCACAACAGATCAACTCAGGCTTTCCAAACTACAGATGCCTAAGGGAAACCTGGCCCAGCCCTGACTCTTTCACTGCCGTTGCAAAGCATGCTGGAACTTGTAGTCCTCTTTAAGGGCAATAATCTGGACTGCAAAGCCCAAAGCTCCCTGTAATATGAGTAGAATTCCATAAGACAATTTTGCCAAAGCTGTCCAGGGGAACCCCACAGTCAGTCAGATGTCTAGTATAGCCCCTTTTCTAGGAGCTCACTTAGTTCCAAGTTTCTTTTTTTTTTTTTTCTATAAATCTTTATTAATTTTCAATCTGTGACAGCGCATTACAAATAAAATGCACCATTCTCACACAAATATTCAAGAAAACAATCATTTTCCCCACCCTTCTCCCAATTATTTATATATCAAATCATATTACATATTACATCATAATTAAATAATATTTAATCTTCAAATAAAAATCCCTCCCTCTCTTCCCCCCACCCTGGATGTGCAAGGAAATCTAAAAAAAAATAAAAATACATTACCATTTTTGTATGTTGGACTGCTGGGCACGATGGAACTCGGGTCTGACCCAGCGGAGACATTGCTTATGTTCTTATGTTCTTAATCCAGTCAGTGGGCTCCATACTTTATTAAATGTGTTACTAAAACCCGAACATTCCGCATGCATTCTTTCATATTTATATGTACAGTATTACATACACTTGCCCTCCAGAATGTGTAATTAAGTCTGTCATGACATTTCCAGTTTTTCGTGATCATTTGGATGACTATTCCTGTCATGATCAATAAAAGACAGCTTTTATATTTATCCAAAACAGGCTTCCAAGTTTGTCCCACAAACTGTTTCCAAACCATGGCAATGATTCCTATGGAGGAAGGGATTTCTTGCATGTTGGGGCCTAAGGCAGGGTTGTCACCCTAATCCCCAACCAGAATACCCACAGTGAATATGTATGAGCAAATTTGCATATAATGAAGGCAGTGAGTGGAAATTTCTCCCATGCATATTCATTGTGGATTTCCTGAAAATCTGACCAACTAGGTGTGTGCCAAGAAATGGATTGAGAAGCCCTGGATCCATAGATCCTGTTTTTCAAAACCCTTCTGTGATGCCCACCAGATTCTCTCGAGTGGTCTTCCCTCGTTTTTAGAACCACCGCGAGCAACAACTTCAACAGAGCAGGGGTAGCCAATTCCGGTCCGTGAGAGCCGGAGCCAAGTCAGGTTTTCAGGATAACCACAATGAATATGTATGAGATGGATTTGCATGCACTGCCTCCTTGAGATGCAAATCTATCTCATGCATAGTTATTGTGGATATCCTGAAAACCTGACCTGGCTCCGGCTCTCGAGGACCAGAATTGCCTACCCCTGAACTAGAGGTACAAGGGAAGGGGGAGGGCATGTACGGCAGATGGGATCAGGGTAGGAGCGGGGGGGGGGGGCAGAGATGAATGCAGGGGAGGGGGCCACTGACCCGAGCGCCTCTCACCCTCGCCAGGCCATTGCCTACCTCCCTTTCTTTCCAATCCTCCAGGTCTTATTTGCTTGTTTTTTGTCTATTTTCCTAAGCTATGAAGATGTAACTTTACCCCTCTATCCTTCATGTTTTGTATATGTCTCAAAACTATATAAACTTGTTTTATGAAGTTGTAAATCGCTTAGTAACTTGAATAAGCGACTCATCAAATACAGATAAAAACTTGAAACTTGAACTTGCTGTATCTTGAGCCCGTTTCCTCACCCCATCTCCTATCTTTCAACCATATAACACACCCTCATTCATGGCCTGCTACGAAGTTGCTAAGTCTCTGCCATTTTTTCGGTTACAGCCCCCCAGCTTTGGAACGCCCTGAGAGAAGAAACAGCACTGGATAGATTCAAAGGCTCCCTCCAAAGATTCCTTTATAGCAGTGGTTCCCAAACCTGTCCTGGGGGACCCCCAGCCAGTCAGGTTTTCAAGATATCCCTAATGAATATGCATGAGAGAGATTTGCATACCTGTCACTTCCATTATATGCAAATCTCTCTCATGCATATTCATTAGGGATATCTTGAAAACCTGATTGGCTGGGGGTCCCCCAGGACAGGTTTGGGAACCACTGCTTTATAGTGATGCCTTCAAAATCGAGACTCAAGGATCAAGACATAATTTGCATTGTTATAGCCTTTATCCATATGGCTCTTTTTACTCTCTCCCCTCCTTGTTGTTTTAAACCTACGTGTTTTTCATGCGCTATTACTTCTCCCCCTTTCTCATCTTGTACCAGTCCAGAATTATACATCTGTTTGTATTTGTCCATGTATGTTATTATTCCCCCATTTTAGAATTGTAATAGTTTAGAAATATTTGATAAGCCTGTGTATCAAATTTTAAATAAAACTTGAAACTCCCCATTCTCTTCCTGCTCTTTTCCAGCTCAGTTTGTGAGTCCCTGGTATCTCTTTTATCCCTCAGTCCCAATTCTACGCAGTCCTTACACCCTCTGTTAATGGTAGACCCCGACCCATTTCCAAGAGCTCACGCATGCCCCATTTCTCACTCATAACTACAGCCTGCACAACCAATCTCTAGCTGTGAAGTGACAAGAAAGTCTAAGTTACTAACCCCCTTCCCCCCCCCCCCTCTTTTTATGAAACCGCGTTAAGTAAGTTAGAATTCCTATGAGTGTCGGAGCTAATACCACCATGGCCGGCAATAAAAAAAATCCTAACATATCTTCATAAAATGGAGCCTAAATCTCAACTAGTTAACTAATAATCAAGCATTACATTGTGACCATCTCATTGCTGTACTTTACAAAGTTTCTATTGGGGGTTCAATAAATTTGTCCTAGGTCTTAGATATTCTATACTTTATCTTCATTAAGCTGTGTATCATGAACATAAGAATTGCCGGCCCCCAGGTCAAAGACCAGTGCTCTAAAAGGGGATAGAAGGGTATAAATAGAGGATTACTGCACAGGTCCTGGACCTGTTGTGCCGCCGCGTGAGCGGACATCTGGGCATGATGGACCTCAGGTCTGACCCAGGAGAGGCATTGCTTATGTTCTTATGTTCTTAAATGAGTCCAGCCTCACGTTCCAGTTCAGCAGGAACTTATCTAACCTTTTCTTGAATCCCTGGAGGATGTTTTCCCCTATAACAGTCTCCGGAAGAGCATTCCAGTTTTCTACCACTCTCTGGGTGAAGAAGAACTTCCTTAAGTTCTTACAGAATCTATCTCCTTTCAATTTTAGAGAGTGCCCTCTTGTTCTCCCTACCTTGGAGAGGGTGAACAACCTGTCTTCATCTGCTAAGTCTATTCCCTTCAGTATTTTGAATGTTTCGATCATGCCCCCTCTCAGTCTTCTCTTTTCAAGGGAGAAGAGGCCCAGTTTCTCTAATCTCTCACTGTACGACAACTCCTCCAGCCCCTTAACCATTTTAGTCAGTCTTCTCTGGACCCTTTTGAGTAGTCCCGTGTTCTTCTTCATGTATGGCGACCAGTGCTGGAGGGCGCACCACAGCCTGGTACAGCAACATGATAACCTTCTCCGATCTGTTCGTGATCCCCTTCTTTATCATTCCTAGCATTCTGTTCGCCCTTTTTGCCGCTGCAACGCATTGTGCAGATGGCTTCATCGACTTGTCGATCAGAACTCCCAAGTCTCTTTCCTGGGAGGTCTCTCCAAGTACCGCCCTGGACATCCTGTATTCGTGCATGAGATTTTTGTTACTGACATGCATCACCTTACAACTTATCCACGTTGAACCTCATTTGCCATGTCGATGCCCATTTCTTGAGCTTGATTATGTCACGTTGCAGATCTTCGCAATACCCCTGTGTCTTCACTACTCTGAATAACATTGTATCGTCTGCAAATTTAATCACCTCGCTCATCGTACCGATGTCCAGACATTCATAAAGATGTTCAAGAGCATGGGTCCAAGCACCGAGCCCTTTGGCAGCATAGGGTTGCCATATGGCTCCAGAGAAAAGAGGACAGATTGAGATATTTTATTTATTCATTCAATTTTCTCCCAGGGGAGCTCAGAATACTTAACATGAATCCATTCAGGTATTCAAGCATTTTTTCCTCTCTGTCCTGGCGGGCTCGCCATCTATCTACCTGGGGCAACGGGGAATTAAGTGACTTGCCCAGAATCACAAGGAGCAGTGTAAGCTTGAACCCACAACCTCAGGGTGCTGAGGCTGTAGCTTTAACCACTGTGCCACTCAGTGCAAGCAAAACGTGGCTGTCTCAATCCATCCTCCCTTTTCTGGAGCCATTATGGAAACCCTAAATCAGTGCATCCGATAGGAGTCACTTCCAGGAATGTCAGGCAGATTGGCAGCTCTGTCTGATGGGGGCAAACGCAGGCAGCACTTGACGGAAAGGGCAGACTAAGAGCGAATCTCAGATCTGAAATCAACCTTACAAAACACGCTTCTTTTCACATTTCCGAGATCTGTGGTCTTCTCCTGCAGCTGGTTGGTGAATGGAGTGGCTGACTTCTCTTCACACCTGCATCCTGGTGCCACATTGCCCTACGAAACTTATTTCCTGAGTCAAACTGTCACTGGCTGAGAAAAAATCGAGAAAGACACAAACACATTTGTTCAGTTCAAGTTCAAGTTCAGGTTTATTTTGATTAATCGCCTATATAAAGCTTTCTAGGCGATGTACAATAAAATACAAGTTAATATCATAATATCACATTAGTATTACAAAACATCCAAAACATAATCACAGATAATTATTAATTAATTAAATAAAATAGAGAAAATTACTCTTTACCTAACAATTAACGAAAACATAAGACATAACAGGGAGGAAAGGAAGGAAAGGGTTACAATATTTCTCTTTAAAAAAAAAAAAAAAAAAAAAAAAGGGAAAGAACAAATGGAAGGGAACGACAATATAAAAAAAAGGGAGAAAGGAAAGGAAATTAATCGTTAAAAGCATCGTTAAAAGCATCAGTCTACTGTAGTTCTCTTTTCCCCTTATGAGGGCTACAGGACCTACTGTTTTCCATTTATTTACCACTTATATCCTAAATGATTTATATTCCCTGTCTGTCCCACTGGGCTCAAACTCTATCTAACGTACCTGGGGCAATGGGGGGATTAAGTGGCTTGCCCAGGCTCACAAGGAGCAGTGAGGGATTTGAACCCACAACCTCAGGGTGCCACACACTTCCGATTTACAGAGAATCTCTAGCCCAGTATCCTCAGAGCGCCTAACTGGATCCGGAGGTTTAGGCGAGGTTGATCCAATCTTTGCTTTACTCCTCTGTGTCCAATGGATTGGAGGTCTTGCTTTACTTTAGGAACGTAGTATGGTAAAAAGCCAGACTGGATCGATCCATCCTGAAAATCTGAAGCCATATGGCGACCGAAAGGGGACCTTTAACTAAGCTGCTTTAACCCTTTCAGGACCAAGGGACATATTTGTCCCATAACTTTAAAATCCTATAAATTTTGATTGGGATAGTCTACAGTTCTAAATTTGATATGTACGGATTCCATATGATACTGCCTTTATGTAAACAAACTGGTTCCGACATTCATTCATTAGCGTCGTTGCCAGATTGACGAGAAGATTCACTTGCCACACTGTCCATAAGCCAGAAGTGTGATTTTTTTTTAAAAAAATAATGATATTTCACAAAAAAAATCAATTTTTTGGCATCTGCAAGCCCTTTTTACCATAAAAATGTCGTCAAAACCACAAAAATTGGCCTACGATCCTTATGGTCCTGAAAGGGTTAAGCAGCTAGTGTGATTTGGACCACGCAGTGGTCATTAGCACAGACCCGTGCTAATGTCTAATATACTCTTGACCCTGTCAGCATGGTAAAAAAAAACCAACCTGCTTAACATGATGGGGTCAGGGCAGAGGAGTAGCACATAGAGTCGTTTTAATTCATTAGTATCATGACTGCAGATAGCATATTTACCACCCCCACCTTGTGGAGGCAGTAGAGGCAACTGTGGTAGCATGGCTGCTGTCAGTTGAGATGTGTCAGTGTTCCCCCACTGCTCAAGACATTCCCATCTTCATCCGATCTCCCCCGACACCTTCTATTACCCAAGACATTCCATCACATTCCATACCCGCTAACGCCCCTTACTCCCAAAGCTCCCATCCTTTCCCCCTGGCTCAAACCCCATTCCTCAAAATTTTAGACTACATCCTCTACCCCTAAACACCTCTCCACATTTGGACCCTCCCCGGGGATCTTCATCAGTAGTTCAATGGTCTTGAACAGGAACATTCACTCTCTGATCCCCCTCCCCCCCCCCCTGGCCTCCGCAGGATTCAAAATGGCCACTACAACACCTAGCTGTAGTCTTTTCAGAGTTCCCTGTCAGCAGGAGGAAGATAGGGGAGAGGGGAGGGGATCACGCCAGTGGAATGGAAGATGGAGGAGAGAGGATTAGGCGGGGAGATGGTACAGTGAAAAACACATGTAAAATGTTACTTAAGTGAAAGTAAAACAGCTATTGCCTAATAGAATAGTATTTTTTAGTAAAAAGTATTGTAACTACAACGAATGTAACTATCGTTAACGTTTTTATCCCGTTTTTATCTTGCTCTACAATTTGATCCAATGACCGTCACTCGTGCAAGTATGTTTGTGAATCAAAAAGTGAACCAAAAAGGTGGAGGAATACGGTGTCATCATTCACAACAAAAACATGCAGAACTGAACACAGTAAAAATGTGACCAATGTACACAACAGGAAAAAAGACCTCAAAGTCCCCTTTGAAAAGACAAACTGATGGGGTGAAGGTTCTTATCATGGGTCAAAAACCTGTTGTGACGCCAGAATGTGAAGTGTACATTTTTTTTACAATGCAAACACTCTGATACCCAATTTGTGTCAAAAAAACTAAATCACAGTGATCTTGCTGTCAATAAAGGCTGAAAATAGCAAAATAATTCATTGCTATATAAACAAGAGGCTATAAAAACTGTTCCAAATGTGAAGGCACACTTATCTCTGATGGCCCCACGGTGGCCTTGCCATTTTGCTTAATGCTTTATCAAGGGATGTGTCTTCCACTTCAGACAGAATATAAACTTCAGCAGCAAGTCACAAACCTTTTCAAGCAGCAAAGAACGATATATCACTGTGATTACTGGAACAGCCTCGGCTTGAATTTCAAAAATGGCCGCGATAGTCAGGGGTATTTAACAAGAGATGACATCATGCACTAAATCGGCTTGTGTTTGTAACGCCGGCCATTTTGAATTACCGTGATTTCGTTTTTTGAGGTGTACAGAAAATCATTGTTTAGAATTGCTGGTCCAAAACTTTGGAATGCATTGTCGGAAGTTCGCATTTTATCTAGTTTTCAACATGGATATCTTTCAGAATGTAATAAAATGCACAAATTTATTGAGGTATTGAAAAAGCATGAAAACAGAGTAGAGGATTCACTGCAGGCAAGGAGAGGGGTCATTTGGGAAAGTAGAGCATTTTGGTGTTTATTCAGGGTTTACGAGAGGGTGCTGAAAGATTCTCAGCCCAACCAAGAAGAGAATGATGTTGATATGGTTCAATCAATGAACTGAAACAACGTCAAAACAGAAAATTTGTTTCTACAAATTGGCACTTAATGAAATAAGATTTCACTCTTTTCAGCTACAGTGGCAAAATAATGCTCAGAATTTAGAAAGTTGGTTGGTTGGGCTGAGAACTTTTCAGCACCTCCTGGTATGTAATAAAAGTGAGCCAAGTCTAGGACAATCAAGCCATTGTGACATCACTGATGAGGTTGGCTCTTATTGGTGGAATGAGGCATTATGATGTCACAATACCAGTTCTGGTTACCAGAGACTGAAACTCTTCATACTAGGAGGGGCTGCTGAAAAGTTCTCAGCCCATCGAAAAAGAGAGTGACGTGGATGTGGTTCATTCAATGATCTGAAACAAGGTCAAAACAGAGAATTTCGTTTCTGGAAATTGGCACTTAATAAGAACATAAGCAGTGCCTCTGCTGGATTAGACCAGAGGTTCCATCGTGCCCAGCAGTCCGCTCACGTGGCAGCCCATCAGGTCCAGGACCTGTATAGTAATCCTCTATCTATATCCTTCTATCCCCTTTTCCTTCAGGAAGTTATCTAATCCCTTCTTGAACCCCAATACCGTACTCTGTCCTATCACACCCTCTGGAAGCGCATTCCAGGTGTCCACCACCCTTTGGGTGAAGAAGAACTTCCTAGCATTGGTTCTGAATCTGTCCCCTCTTAATTTTTCCGAATGCCCTCTCGTTCTTGTATTTATCGAAAGTTTGAAGAATCTGTCCCTCTCCACTTTCTTTATGCCCTTCATGATCTTGTAAGTCTCTATCATGTCCCCTCTAAGTCTCCTCTTTTCTAGGGAAAAGAACCCCAGTTTCTCTAATCTCTCAGCATATGAAAGGTTTTCCATACCTTTTATCAATCACGTCGCTCTTTTCTGAACCCATACCCTTCTTAAAGTGCAGCGACCAATATTGGACGCAGTACTCCAGATGTGGGCACACCATCGTCCGATACAACGGCAGGATAACTTCTTTCGTTCTGGTTGTAATACCCTTCTTGATTATACCTAGCATTCTATTCGCTCTCTTAGCGGCCGCTGCGCACTATGCCGACAGCTTCATTGTCTTGTCCACTATTACCCCCAAGTCCTTTTCATGGGTACTTTCACCCATTACCAGCCCTCCCATCGTATAGCTATACTTCGGGTTTCTGCTTCCTATATGCAAGACTTTACATTTCTCTACATTAAACTTCATCTGCCATCTTGTCGCCCACTCTCCTAGTTTGTTCAGGTCCCTTTGTAAGTCTTCGCAGTCCTCTATATTCCTAACTCCACTAAATAGTTTGGTGTCATCTGCGAAGTTTATTACTTCACACTTCGTCCCTGTTTCTAGATCATTTATAAATACATTGAACAGCAGCGGTCAGAATATTGACCCCTGCGGAACACCACTTGTGACCATTCTCCAGTCCAAGTAGTGGCCCTTCACTCCTACCATTTGCTTCCTACGCACCAACCAATTTTTGATCCATCTATATACGTCTCCTTCCACCCCATGGTTCTTCAGTTTCCGTAGTAGGCATTCATGGGGTACCTTGTCAACGGCTTTTTGGAAATCTAAGTATACTATGTCTATGCGGTCCCCTTTGTCCATCCATTTGTTTATTCCTTCGAAGAAGTGCAATAAGTTCGTTAGGCATGATCTTCCCTTGCAGAAGCCATGTTGGCTTGTTTTCATCAGTTTGTTCCTTTCTAGATGCTCATCGATGCTGTCCTTTATCAGCGCTTCCGCCATCTTCCCCGGAACCAAAGTCAAACTTACTGTTCTGTAGTTCCCCTCTTTTCAGCTATAGTGTCAAAATAATGCTCAAAATTTAGGAAGTTGGTTGGTTAGGCTGGGAACATTTCAGCTTTTTTTTTTTTTTACATTGGAGGTGCTTATTTCTTAAAAGCTACCACTTAGAAGCTCTAATTCAATTGCCCAGGTTGTACATGGAGGAAACGGCATTGCCCACATGGTCTGCAGGTGGTCAGACTTTTGGGTGCAGACATTCGGAATGAGCTCTGCTCAGTTGGATTCTCAGCTGCTGTTCACAGTAATTCTCATATTTCTGGAGGGGCCAGGAAACAGGTTCTGGAGGCGATGTTGAGGACTTTGAAAAGAAGGATTGAAAGCAGTGGACATCAAGGAAGTGCTAGATGGATCTCAGATGGGACCAGTTCCTCTGGATTGTGGCTGCCTGGATTTTCATCCTCTGTCTCCTCCTGGAGCTCACCCTTCCTAATTCCCCCATCCTTCCTTTAGCTTCACCATTGAGTAGGACTCAACTTGGATCCCACAGTGGAGGATGAGGTCACTCGAACCTCTGGAAAGAAGACAAAGAATATGTAGTTAATAGTGGTAGAAGCGGAATTAATTTTCTATCAGAAAAACTCACTCCATGTCATTTTGTTAGAAAAGTCTCCAAAACACCTTTCAATTTTTTCTGCTTTTTTAGTCTTCACATGTTGAGGAAAGTGAGATCCTGCTTCCGCCAACAACATTTTGCTGTCCTTGTACAATCAATCATTCTTTCCAGACTGGACTATTGTAATTCCATCTATCTAAGTCTAACCAAGAAAAATCTTCAAAGACTTCAGCGGATCCAGAACACTGCGGCTAGGTTGATGTTTGCAAAAAGCAAATTCGATCATGTTTCCCCACTTCTGTCACTGGCTTCCGGTGATTTCTAGGATTCACTTTAAATGTACCTGCCTAATATTCAAGATCCTACATGGCATTCTTCCTCCCTTAATCCCACTATCCTGAAATTCTTCGAGACCTGACACTACCAGGTCCGCAAACATACTCAAACTATCTTTTCCCTCGTTAAAAGGCGTCATGTATGCAGGTAAATTAGGGAAATCCCTTTTATTCAAATTCACCGAGCTTTGGAACAACCTCCCTGCCCCGCTGCGGAACCTAGGCTCATTCCAATTATTCCAAAAGCATCTGAAAACCTGGCTTTTCTCCAAAACGTAAAGCTATCTATTTAAAATGTAAAGCTAGCTATCCTCTTCATAACCTCTAATTTCTTATTATGTCCTCCCCTCGTTTATTGAATTACCTATAAACCGTGCCGAGCTCTATCTTTATGGAGATGATGCGGTATACAAACTTAAGGTTTCGTTTAGTTTAGTTTCTCTTCCTCTCTCTCTTTTTTCTCTCTCTCTTTTTTCTCTCTTCTCTCCTTTTTTCTCTCTTTCTTTTTTCTCTCTCTTCTTTTTCTTTCTCTCTTCCTCTCTTTTTTCTCTCTCTATTTCTCTCTCTCTCTTCCTCTCTCTCTTTTTTTTTCTCTCTCTCCTTTTTTCTCTCTCTCTCTCTTTTTTTTTCTCTCTCTCTCTCTTCTTTTTTTCTTTCTTTCTCTTTCTCATTAAAAGGCATCATATGCAGGTAAATTAGGGAAATCCCTTTTCTTCAAATTCACTGAGCTTTGGAACAACCTCCCTGCCCCGCTGCGGAATCTAGGCTCATTCCAATTATTCCGAAAGCATCTGAAACCTGGCTTTTCTCCAAAACGTAAAGCTATCTATTTAAAATGTAAAGCTAGCTATCCTCTTCATAACCTCTAATTTCTTATTATGTCCTCCCCTCGTTTATTGAATTACCTATAAACCGTGCCGAGCTCTATCTTTATGGAGCTGATGCGGTATACAAACTGAAGGTTTCGTTTAGTTTAGTTTCTCTTCCTCTCTCTCTTTTTTCTCTCTCTCTTTTTTCTCTCTTCTCTCCTTTTTTCTCTCTTTCTTTTTTTCTCTCTCTTCTTTTTCTTTCTTTCTTCCTCTCTTTTTTCTCTCTCTATTTCTCTCTCTCTCTTCCTCTCTCTCTCTTTTTCTCTCTCTCTCCTTTTTTTCTCTCTCTCTCTTCTTTTTTTCTTTCTTTCTCTTTCTCATTAAAAGGCATCATATGCAGCTAAATTAGGGAAATCCCTTTTCTTCAAATTCACTGAGCTTTGGAACAACCTCCCTGCCCCGCTGCGGAATCTAGGCTCATTCCAATTATTCCGAAAGCATCTGAAACCTGGCTTTTCTCCAAAACGTAAAGCTATCTATTTAAAATGTAAAGCTAGCTATCCTCTTCATAACCTCTAATTTCTTATTATGTCCTCCCCTCGTTTATTGAATTACCTATAAACCGTGCCGAGCTCTATCTTTATGGAGATGATGCGGTATACAAACTTAAGGTTTCGTTTAGTTTAGTTTCTCTTCCTCTCTCTCTTTTTTCTCTCTCTCTTTTTTCTCTCTTCTCTCCTTTTTTCTCTCTTTCTTTTTCTCTCTCTCTCTTCTTTTTTTCTTTCTTTCTCTTTCTCATTAAAAGGCATCATATGCAGGTAAATTAGGGAAATCCCTTTTCTTCAAATTCACTGAGCTTTGGAACAACCTCCCTGCCCCGCTGCGGAACCTAGGCTCATTCCAATGATTCCGAAAGCATCTGAAAACCTGGCTTTTCTCCAAAACGTAAAGCTATCTATTGAAAATGTAAAGCTAGCTCTCCTCTTCATAACCTCCAATTTCTTATTATGTCCTTCCCTCATTTATTGAAAAATCTGTAAACCGTGCCGAGCTCTATCTTTATGGAGAAGATGCGGTAGACAAACTTAAGGTTTCGTTTCGTTTAGTTTTAAATGAAAAACATGCACTGCCCATATTAAAATTTGTATCCTCCTGCACTTTGAACTAGAAATAGAGGAGATGAAATGAAACTTCAAGGTGGGAAACTTAAAATCAACATCAGGAAACACTTTTTCACAGAGAAGGTGGTTGATGCCTGGTAGATCATTCGACAGGAAGTGGTTGGGACAAAAACACTGACACTGAGGGTGGCGTACAAGTGTGGGCTATTTCTGCTCTCAGTTGGACTTATTTTTAGACTTGGTTTAGGGGCAGAAGAGTGGCCTAGTTTAGGGGTCCTTTTATTAAGGCGCACTAACAGATTTTACGCGTGCTAAATGCTAAGGCATCCATTATATTCTACGGGCGCCTTAGCATTTACCATGCGCTAAATCGGTTAATGCACTTTTATTATTAATAAACTTTATTCTTGTATACCCCCCTGCCATAAAATAACCCCTTTATTGTTTTGGCTTTTTGTCCAAGTAACTTACCCCCTCCTTTTCAAAGACGCGCTAGCGTTATTTAGTGCCGGCCGCGGCGGTAACAGCTCGGACGGCTCATAGGAATTCTATGAGCGCTGGAATTGTTACCATGGCGGCCGGTGCTAAATAGCACGGCTTTGTAAAGGGTGGGGGGGAGGAGGGTTAGAGCTTTTGAATGACTGAGTTTCGTCGGCTTTCTGATCATTTCATGTCTGCAGGAAGCCCACATTGTGGGTTGGGTGTTTTTTTTTCTTGTTGATGTTACTTATAAGGCTTGTAAACAGGATAAAATCTTGTTGAAGTAAGGTCAAAAATAATAATGCGACTTCAAGTTTCAAGTTTTATTACGGTTTGTTGTACACGCAACGTCAAATACTTCAATGCGTAAAACATTTTTAAAAATAAGGGACAAAACAAAACAGTTTTATACAATTAAATACAAAGTATATACGTACAAATAAATAACTGGTACAGAAGGGGAGGGGGATGAACTACAATCTTTAAAGAAAGAGAAGAAACATTTAGGGAAAAACATATATGGTGGGTAACACACACACACAAAAAAAAAGATATAAAAGCAAAAATAAGCAAAGAAAAGAAGGAAGAGAAGTTTGCGACCTATGTGTAGGTCGAATTAAAATCTAAGTTTTAGATCATGAGATTTAGGGCTCCTTTTGTCAAGCCGCGCTAGCGGGGTTAACGTGTGCGATGTTTCATCACTCGCTAACCCCCGCGCTGGCTAAAAATTACTGCCTGCTCAAGAGAAGGCAGTAGCGGCTAGTGCGGCCATTGGTTTAATGTGCGCTATTACGCGGTTTGATAAAAGGAGCCCTTAATGATTGGTAAGTTATACTATCTAGATCTCAAATGCATCCTTGTACAGGAAACTTTTTAAAGAGCTTTTAATTTTTTCTAAAGAGGATTCATTGCGTAAGTAAATTGTTCCAGTTGGGGGCGCTATAACTGAGAAAATAGTGGATCTCCTGGTCCCTATTACTTTATTTATTTTAAAAATGTCTTCCCCGCTGAACACCTAAGCAGGTTCCAATCCAAAACACACACGACATACTCAAACATATCACAACATAGGCTTCCCATATAATAACCAACTCCCTCTTGCACTAAACACAGACTTGTCCATAGAATATAATGGAAACGTTAGCGCGTAGAGCGATCTAAAATGACTACCGCGCCTTAGTTAAAGGACCCCCTAAACTAGCATAATGCTTCCACATATAATAATAATAATGTTATTCTTATATACCGCCAGAGCACGAATGGTTCTAGGCGGTTCACAGCAGATAAGGCTGAACATCCAGCGAATATACAGTTTAAAAAGATACATCAATTTCTAGAATGTAGACAATACGTGTTATATTTAAAAAGTATTGGGTTACAAATTTGTCTTTAATAGTTTTCTAAAAAAAAATAATAGGATGAGACTCTTGGCATGATTTTGCCAAACCAGGCGTTCATTTTGGCTGCCGGGAAAGAGAGAGTTCTCGAGAAATCTCTCCAAACGACACGATTCGACAGTAGGATATGTGACTAACTGGACTCTACGTGTGGCCTTATTGGAGTGATTAAAACCAGCATAACGCTCATAAAAATGCTCATCCTCTATGAGCCGAAAAACACAGTAGCACAGTAACACTAAACTAGCAAAAAGCTTTAACACATATTAAGGTTTTCAATTGCTTCTTAAATAACATTTTCTCTTTGCATAATCTTAAGCATCCTGGCAAAGCGTTCCACAAATGTGGACCAACGACCGAGAAAGCAGTTACTTGTGTTTCACCTAATGCATCAGTTGACAACTTCATTGCGGATTGAGATCCTAGAAAACAGCAAAACTCCTACCTTAACAAACCTAGTAATAAACTCGATCTCATACCCCATTCAACCCACGTTAAAACTTCCTGGAGTACTGATTGACAGAGGCTGTACCATGCAACCACAAATCAACAAAATAATAAAAGCATCATTCGCAACTATGAGAAACCTAAGACAAATTCAAAAATTCTTCAACAGGAAACAATTCTAACTTTTGGCACAATCTCTTATCCTTGGACTAATAGACTACTCCAACATATTATACCTCCCCTGCCCAGCGGCCATGATAAAGCAACTACAAACAATACAAAATACAGCCCTAAGACTCATCTACTCATTGAAAAAATATGACCACATCACAGAGACATACCACGACTCACACTGGCTCCCAATACAAGCAAGAGTCCACTTCAAATTCTATTGCCTACTATTCAAAGCTATTAACGGAGACAGCCCAACCTACTGGAACAACCGACTAACTCAATCCACCTCAACCAGACACAGGAGAACCCACTTACTATTCACACACCCGCCAACCAAAAATGTCAAACGAAGAAAACTGTATGACAACCTACTGGCCACCGGAGCAGCAAAACTAGACAGACAACTCACCAATCTGCTGTCTTCAACCACAGACTACAAAACCTTCAAAAAAGAAACAAAAACTCTACTCTTCAAAAAATACATAAAACCTATCTAACACGACCAGTTCCGTCCCAAGCTCCACCTACCACCCTGTCTACTCCTATCAAATCTAAAATGTTCAAATTACCTAACACGTATAACCTTAATTTCTCGACAATTCTTATGTAATCCACCTATATATCTTGCAACTTCATGACAATTCTTATGTAATCCGCCTTGAACCGCAAGGTAATGGCAGAATAGAAATCACTAATGTAATGTAATGTAATCTGAAACTTCTGGAAGTCATAATATTGTTTCAAAAGCTGTCCCAGATACAAAGGAGTCTCCTCATAAATCACCTGGTGAACATTTGTCAACATTTTGTATTCAATTCTCAGTTGAATTGGTAACCAGTGTAAACTCTTCCGTACTGGCGTAATATGATCATTCCAGGCTACTCCTGTGATCATACGGGCTGCAGCATTTTGCACTTGCTGTAATTAATCTAGGAACAGATAGTAAAAACTAGCTAGATTTTTATAATTTCTTATCGCTACCTATCCATTGCAATCTTTATGGTTCTGTGTAAAGGAGTGGGCTGGAGCTCATGCCAAGAGACACTTCTGAGGACAACCCCACCCTCTTAAATTCATTTATGTTCATAGCTTTTACACCTTCCATCTGAATGCGTTGGTAAAACACACACACATAAAAACAGCACACAAATATTGACATGAAATCATTACTTTTTGAGGTATGAATATTATAAGGATTTCACCACAGCTGAGAAGGTTTTGGAGGTGATATTATGGATTTGATCTATCTCCACAAGAACGTGTCTTGATGATTCCATAAAAATGCTCACTAAGGGAAAGGAAATGCAACTTATATGCCTCCTTTTTGTGGTTACACATTCAAAGTGGTTTATGTATACAGGAACTTATCTTGTACCCAGAGCAATATTGGATTAAGTGACTTGCGCAGTGTCACAAGGAGCAGTGCTGGAATTTGATCTCACAACCTCAGGATGCCGAGGCAGTAACTCCACCACTAGGCCCCTCTTCACCAAGGAGTTGGAGTCAGCTGGCTTATTCCATAAAGAAGGAATGATTGCTTTCCATTTCCAGCTGGAGAACAGGGAAAGGAACATTGATCCTAAGATAGAGAAGAAGTCTGCTTTATTGATCTTATGGCTGTCGAGAAATCTGATAGAACTTGCAGATCTATCGTTAGTCATTTTCAATTTGTATTTAAAATCCAGCATGGTACCTGAGGACTGGAGGGTGGCCAATGTAACACTGATGATCTTAGATGTTGGTGCCGGGCAAAATGACAAGAGACTATTATGAAGAACAAAACAGCAGAGCATATACGTAAGCAGGGATTAATGAGGCAAACTCAATGGAAATCTTGCCTCAACTATCTACTACATTTCTTTGAAGGGGTGAATAAATGTGGTTAATATTATCCGAATTTTCAAAAAGCATTTAGCAAAGTACCTCTTGAAAGACTCCTAAGAAATTAGAATAGAAACATAGAAACATAGAAATAGACGGCAGATAAGGGCCACGGCCCATCTAGTCTGCCCACCGCAATGACCCTCCCCCACCTAACTCAGTGAATAGATCCCACGTGTCTATCCCATTTGGCCTTAAAATCAGGCACGCTGCTTGCCTCAGTGACCTGAAGTGGAAGATTATTCCAGCGGTCAACCACTCTTTCAGTGAAAAAGAATTTCCTGGTGTCACTGTGCAGTTTCCCACCCCTGATTTTCCACGGGTGCCCCCTGGTTGCCGTGGGACCCTTGAGAAGGAAGATATCTTCTTCCACTTCGATGCGACCCGTGAGATACTTGAACGTCTCGATCATGTCTCCCCTCTCTCTGCGTTCCTCGAGTGAGTAGAGCTGTAATTTATCCAGCCTTTCCTTGTACGGGAGATCCTTGAGACCCGCGATCATCCGGGTGGCCATTCTCTGGACCAACTCTAGTCTCAGCACATCCTTTCAGTAATGCGGCCTCCAAAATTGCACACAGTACTCCAGGTGCGGTCTCACCATGGATCTATACAATGGCATAATGACTTCAGGCTTACGGCTGACGAAACTCCTGCGTATGCAACCTATGATTTGCCTATGATTTGCCTTTGTCATGGATCAGAGTTAATGTCCTATTATGGATTAAAAACTGGTTAAAGGATAGAAAACAGAGTAAGTTCAAGTTTGATTCATTTGATATACCGCAAATATAAACCCAAAGTTAAAATCTAAGAGGGGCATAATGAAAAAAAGTCTAAGTCCCCATTTGGCCTAAGCCCCTAAACGCTGAAAGTAGCAGCAGGGAAAATGTCCATTCTCAAGAAAACATCCAAAATGAGGGTTTTTTTTTTTTTTTCCAAAAGGCCTACCTCTACGTTCAGCAGTTTAATGGTCTAGACCACCACAACATCTAAAATTAAAACACATTCTTAACCAAAAAATCGCCCAAGTCCCAAATGCCCAACGGTTACAGAATTCCCCCATCCCCCTACAACGATCGCAGCAGGAGAGATGCCTAATCTCTCCTGCCACAATCACGAACCCCCCCTGAACTGCCACAAACCGCGGCAGGAGAGATGCCCAATCTCTCCTGCCGAAGGTGCAACCCCCCCTCAAATACTGGCAAGAAGGATCCCAAGCCCTCCTACCAAGGCGCAGGTCCCCACTACCTCGAACACCCCCAACAATACCAGCAGGAGGGAGCCCAAGCCCTCATGATGGAAGGCGAACCCCCTACACCCTCAAATACATGCAGGAGAGATCCCAGGACCTTCTGCCCACGGCGCACCACACCCCCAAACCCCTGATCATCCCCCAAACCCCTGAACAGCCCTCCTAACCCCAGACACCCCCCTAAAACCAGATACCCCCTAACCCCCAACACCCCCCAACTTACCTTAATGTTGGATGGATAGACTGATCCCAATCCTGTCCAGCTGTCCAGCCCGTCATCCTTGGAATGGCGGGCCTAGGGCCTGATTGGGCCAAGCACCTAAGGCTCCACCCATAGGAGGGGCCTTGGGGTGCCTGGGCCAACATGAATTGGCCCAGTTGCCTTAGGCCCCTCCTGTGAGCGGGGCCTTAGGCACATAGGATGAGTTGGCCAGCCAACGTTACGGTAAGTTGAGGGGGGTATCGGGGTGGTGTCTAGGGTTAGGGGGGTGATCAGGAGTTTGGGGGGTATGCTGTGGGCAGGAGGGCCTGGAATCCCTCCTGCCCGTATTTGAGGGGGGTGGGGCATGGGGGGTTCGCCTTCCGGGAGGAGGGCTTGGGCTTCCTCCTGCCAGTATTGTCGTGGGGGGGGGGGGGTGTTTGGCTATCACTTCTTAGATATTTAAATGTCTCTATCATAACTCCCCTCTCCCAGTTTTCCTCCAAAGTATACATATTGAGATCTTTAAGTTTGTTTCCAAATGCCTTATGTCCCCATCAGCCATTTTAGTTGCCTTCCTCTAGACTTACCCCATCCTATTTTTATCTTTTTGATGGTGCCTCCAGAATTGTTACAACACAATATTCTAGTTTTATATTTACGATATATTAAATAAATTGAACTTGAACAGTAGAGTGCCTTCATTTTAGATGGCATGGAAAAAAAAACCATTTTAAGGCAAGTTTTAGAAAGAACATACAAATAGGAATTGAGACATCCATGTTACGATGTGTCAATTTCCGCTAGTATTCTAGAAAATAATTTATTGATGTAGGGTCTTTTCTAAAATATATACAGGAATAGGCACGTATGTGCCAATTTTGCTCTGTCACGGTCTCATTCTCCCTAGGTCCTTTTCCTAACTTGGATCTATCTCTTCACCTACAAGAGTTGAGGTTCTACAGCCAACATGAACTGCCAAAGGGCTGCAGGTGGCCGGTAACTGACTCCATGAAGAGAATGAGAGTCCAGCAAAATATGACAAGCCAATGGACGGCCTGTGCACAACACTCCAAACCCATAATTAAGAACTCCTTAAGGAGCTAAATCCATGTTGTACATGAGTCTCTCAACCAAGTTGGAGACATCTTGAATATGAAGACTCATTACACCAAGCTATGAATCCAACTTTTTATTTATTTATTTACTGCATAAACACACGTCCAGTACACAAAAATTCATTTTTTTATCTGTTTTCTCGTCATCTAGACTTCCTGTGCTTTGTAAGTTATTTTGGCCTGTTTCTTGGCAAATATACTCATAGCTACCAGATACCATCTCCTTGTGTAACTGAACCATGAATAATTTTGTACTCTGCCACTCCATTACACTTATATTTTAACTAATATGCAGTTTCATTCTGCCCATACGTGTAATCATATATGTTTCCTGCATTAACTGTCATGCCTCCACATTTCCTGTAGAGAGGGTAGCTTGCTTGCCTCCTTGAAATTACTTACCAAGAATATCAGTAATTGATGTGGTTTGCAGAGGCATCTGTTTCTGGGAATAAGAGAGAAGTGTGTTTGCTGACTGAGGAAGGAAGTGACAAATTTTGGCTTCCCAGATCACAGACGGCCACTAGAGAAGGCATCTGGCCTTCATATCTACTTCAGTTTACTTCTTGTTCTCTGTGGAAACAAGTGAGAGCGCCTCAACTAGAGATTTCACTTCTGTCATCCAAACTCAGAAACCTCTGCATTGTTCTGACTGTCTTCATCAACCACAAACCAGTTTCTTTCTTGTTTAATAGTGACCTTGTATTTTCACTCTCTTCTCTTAGAAAAGATAGGATCCAGAAGTCAAGAAGGCATCCTAAATTAACAAGGTCAGTACTCATGAAAGCTCTAGAAACACAGAAACATAATGGCAGATAAAGGCCAAATGGCCCATCCACAGCATCTACTATCTCCTCTTCTCCCTATTGGCTAAGGCTCTTAATATTTGCATCTCCTCTTCCTATAGGCTAAGGCTCTTTACACCTGCATTGTGATGTCATAGAGCTACTTGGTTATAGAAACAGAGAAACATGATGGCAGATAAAGGCCAAATGGCTCATCCAGTCTTCCCATCCGCAGCATCTACTATCTCCTCCTCTCCCTATTGGCTAAGGCTCTTAATATTTGCATCTCCTCTTCCTATAGGCTAAGGCTCTTTACACCTGCATTGTGATGTCATAGAGCTACTTGGTTATAGAAACAGAGAAACATGATGGCAGATAAAGGCCAAATGGCTCATCCAGTCTTCCCATCCGCAGCATCTACTATCTCCTCTTCTCCCTATTGGCTAAGACTCTTAACATTTGTATCTCCTCTTCCTATAGGCTAAGGCTCTTTACACCTGCATTGTGAGGTCATAGAGATTTATGGTTTAGAAACATAGAAACATGATGGCAGATAAAGGCCAAATGGCCCATCCATAGCATCCACTATCTCCTCCTCTCCCTACTGGCTAAGGCTCTTAACATTTGCATCTCCTCTTCCTATAGGCTAAGGCTCTTTACACCTGCATTGTGAGGTCATAGAAACATGATGGCAGATAAAGGCCAAATGGCCCATCCGCAGCATCCACTTTCTCCTCCTCTCCCTATTGGCTAAGGCTCTTAACATTTGCATCTCCTCTTCCTATAGGCTAAGGCTCTTTACACCTGCATTGTGAGGTCATAGAAACATGATGGCAGATGAAGGCCAAATGGCCCCTCCGCAGTAACCATTATCTCTTTCTCTCTCCAAGAGATCCCACGTGCCTATCCCAGATAGAAACATAGAAACATAGAAAATAGACGGGGGCACCGAGGGAGAAATTTTAGAAGAGGCGCCTCTTATAGAATTTCCCCCTAAGGACTGGATTTTCTACATGGCGCCGATATCGACAGCCACCTAAAAAGCAACTGCCGATTGTGTGTCAATAATATGATGGCGCCTATAGAGAATCGCGCCTCAGGGAAAGATAGGTGCCAGAAAGGAAGGCCAGGCCTACATTTTTGGTGCCTATATTTGCCAAGAAGCATGCCTACCTTGGCACTATACGGGGCCTAATGTCACTTTTGGCTTTAGCCACGCCCATAGAGGTATTAGGCACCGGTAGGTGCTTTAAAGTTACTTTCCATTTCAAATGGCGTTTCCCTATTAAAGTAGGCATCGTTAGTGCGTCCACCGGCCCCTAAGTTAAGGCGCCATTGGCAGAATTTCCCCCTTCGTGTTTAATGCATGTTAACTCTCTTTATACACATTACGACACATTAAACCCTATCACTGTTTGATGAATTCCTCCCTTAGTCTGAGCACATGAAGCAGCCACCGTGGCCTGATTGAACCTCCAACATTTACTGAAACAAGCCACATCAGGAACCACGAGCACATTCATTTTCCGTCAATTTGCACAATCTGTACAGAATAAAGGCTTTGCATTTCCAGAAACTGCTATTGATCTGCAGCACTGCCTACTAGACTGATCAATATCAGTTTCACCTTTCCAACACAGGAACCTTCTCTGTCCATGCAAACAGCTTTCCAGTGCTCAGCCTTTGCTGGCCAGGTTAAATGGATGATTTCATTTGCTTTCCTGGAAGAACTGGCCACTAAAAATATATCTTATTGAAGCGAAAGCCTGGCACTCAGAAAATTCTCAAACACGTAACACGGTGTGGGAAGAAACACTCAGAGCCTACAATATAAATCTCAGAAGCTGGTGTCTTTGGGGGATTTTATAAGTCTGCAGGAGCACGCCATAGGGGGTATTATTTGGTACAGCTGCTGCTTGTGGGATTTTCAGACAAAAGGCATGTATGATTGGTCCTCCTAGTTTTTGGCATTGGAGGAACCAGCTCCATCGTTTAATTTTATTTGAGCTTTGGGAGGTTCGTACATTTCCCAGACGAACCCGTCTCTTTTTGAAAATTTGGGACCCATATATTCAAAATCTTTCCTCTAGAGCACAAAATATGATTCTTAGTGTTTTATATTGAAGCTTTGGAAACATTTATTGCATTCCAACATCTGGTAATTTGTGTCACCTTTCATTCTGGGGGAGGGGAGGGAATAGGAAGGCTGATAGTAATATGTATGGAAATACTTGCATTGTATATTTGTTTAATTCATTCATTACAGTGTTATAATTGGAAATAAAACAATGGGGGAGGGAAGGGGGAAAGGGGGAAGGGAACAAGGGGAGTGTTTGGAGGTAGGAAATAGGTCATATGGAAATATATTTTGGGGGAATGATAGAAATATGTATGGAAAAATTAGAATTGTGAATATAATTGTAGTGAATATCTTATTGTATATTTATTTGATTCCTTCAATGAAATTGTATAAATTACTTTAAAATAAAATGAAACGTTTGAATTAGAGAATGACAGAGTGACAAAATTCATCACCGTTCCCTTCCCCGCGGATAACTGCGGGAAATAATCCCATGTCATTTTCTAGTGTCTATTTCAACCTCAATCCTTCAACACCAGCATTCTTCAAAGCAAAACTTGTGGGTCAGTGGTTGTGCCCAATTATACTCTGATTCTTCCCTCTCTCCTTAAAGAATGACATGAAGATGGGTTCCCGCGGTTATCCGCGGGGACAGGAACGGTGATGAATTTTGTCACCGTGTCATTCTCTAGTTTGATTTGAATCAAGCTTGCTTCGCAGGTATTCTGCCCTCTGTGGGCTGCATCAAAGGCATCGCCTGCAAAGTGGACTGCCCCCCTGTTCGAGAATTTAACCCTGATCTAAGAATAACAAGTTAACTTCTAGCAAACAAAAAAAAGTGCATTTTAGGCTCCCCACCCCAACAGCTTCCTCTGGCTCCTTTGTGCTACTAATTAAACTGGAATTGACTTGGGCCACCCAAAGCCTTTACATGGGTTTAGGATTTTCCCTACTTTTATGATACAACAATTTTTATTGAACAAACAGAGAAAGAAACAGGTAATGCAACAACAATACCCAGCACCTTATCCCCCCCTCCCCCTCCACCAAATAAGGACAGGAAAAGAACATGCTGGAAAGAGCAAAACAAGACACTGTCCCCCCTTAGCCCTCTCCCCGTCACAATAAAGTGTAATGAGAGACACAGCAAGAGAAGGCAACCATTAAACTGACATGGGAAAGAAGTAAAACAGGAAACAAGATTAAATAAAGGGAGGAAAAAAGAATCGTAAATCCCCCCCCCCCAACCCTCCCCAGTCCCTTGTTAGGTCTGAAATAGTTGTTATTTTATTGATAACTAGTCTTATAGCCCGTTACATTAACGGGTGCTAGAATATGTGTGTGTGTGTCTGTCTTTATTTCTTTCTCTCTCTCTCCTTAGCCGCTTTCTGTATTTCTGTCTTTCTTTCCTTCTTTTTTCTTGGCTGTCCACCACCACCCCTTGGCTGCTCCCCCTGTCCATTCTCCATTCTTTTTACCTCCACTGTGTCCACCACCACCTCTTCACTACTCCCCTTATCCAGCAGCAGCCCTTCTCCCTTTGTTTTACTTCCCCCCTGTCCATCAGCACCTCTTCCCATGTCCAGCAGCACCTCTTTCCTGCTCCTCCTGTCCAGCAGTAGGCCTCCCTTCCATTTTCTTCCCCCCCCTGTCCATCAGCACCTCTTCCCCTGTCCATCCCTGCTCCCCCTGTCCAGCAGTATGCCACCCTTCCTTTTTATGCCCCCCCTGTCATCAGCACCTCTTCCCCTGTCCAGCAGCACCCTTACCTCCTCTCGCGTCTGCCCTCCGCCGCCAGCCGCCTCAAGCCTTCGCGGCCTGCAGGCGCCGCCAGCCACCGCGTGCGCCTGAAGCCGCTAGCTGCCTCACCTCGAAGCCCTCTCCCAGCAGCCGCCGCCAGCGCTGCTCCATGAAGCCCTCCTCCTGGCAGCTGCCGATCTGCACAGCCGCGCGCGCCTGAAACCGACAGCCGCCTCTCTAATGTTTCCGCCATCCCTGCCACCATGGAACTGAAAGCGTCCTGGAGTCCTGGTGTAGCGCATGCGCACTCTTGCCGGTCACAGACCGACAGATCAGGGATCAGGGAAACACGCAGTAAGAGTGCGCATGCGCGCTTAGCATTTTATTATATAGATAAGAAACCCAACAAGAAACATAGGACAGTTCAGGAAATACTAAAGAGAAAAAGAAAGCAGATGGAGACGTCCCAGTTCAAACAGTAACATCACAGTATTTGAGTTTGATGAATTGCTTATTTAGTTTTCCTAAGCGAGGTACAAAAGTATAAACATATATTTAAACATAGAATTTAAAATTTAAAATAATAGGTTAGACAAATAGATTTACAGAGCGACTAATACACGAGGTAAGAATTCAGGGTTTTAAAGTACAGAGGAGAAGAATAGGGAGGGAAAAGTGCCATCAAAGAAGAAAACGAATAGAAAATTTAAGCATCATTTAAAGATTAAAAGCATCTTTAAAAAGAAAACTTTTTAAATTACTTTTAAAACGACATTTTGGCCTAAAAGATATGCAGGTGCTTTTACTAAGTACACACTAAAACAGCTACTGCACCTTAGTAAAAGGACCTGAGGATTTCTATTCTTTTATTCATTTTGAAGCCATAAATAAGTGCAACATATTATACAATCATATTACACTATAAAAGCACTTAAATTCAACCTAAATTGTAATGTATGACAAATAGATATATCACCCCCATCCTTATATTCAAAAATTGCACTCAAATTAAAGAATTAAAAATATCTTCCAACCCCCCCCCCCCCCCCCCTCTGGACCAAAGGGCAAAATCAACAATCACTCTTTGCAAAATTTTGTCAATGGCTCCCAAATATCCAGAAACTTCTTATAATGTCCCTGTTGTAGAGCCATAATATGTTCCATTTTAAAGACTCCCAGTTTTTCCAATTCCTTAAAATAAGCTGTATGGCCACCCCTGTCATAATATGATATTTGGCTTTTAGCTCTCATCAAAGTGCCAAATAGCACAGTGTCGTATGTTAATGCCACTGGATTTTCCAGTACTTTGTTCGCCTGATCCCAAATGGATCTCCAAAACAATAGTAGAATAGGTTCAAGATGACAGTGCCAACACCTATTAGACTTGGAACTATCGAATTTCTGTAATCTAACCGGAGTCCAAAATGTTCTATGTAATAAGAGAAACCACGTTTGTCTCATAGATGCAGACGCCGTACATCTCATCCTCCAAGTCCAGAGTCGTGGCCATCGAGACGCAGAAATCTGCTGCTTTATCTCAATGCTCCAAATGTCACGAAGACCAGCTTTTGGTTTCTTATTCAAAAATCCAGCTATTAATTTATACCACTATTCTAATCTCTTGCATAATTTATTAATATTTTGTTAACCGAGTCGAGCCCTCCTGTTGGGATGAATCGGTATTAAAAAAATCAAAGATTCGATTCGATTCGATATGTGAAATATCAGCACAGGGGTCATTGTTTTACCAGTGTTGTCATTCTAATGTGTCATCTTGTAGCTGTTAATCCACCCTTATCTAGGGCATGTTCAGTCATATTTAAGGTGGGGCTCTGGTATGTCAGTCCTTTCTGTTGCACAAGTGATTCTGATACACCTCCAGCAGGAATGAAAAGGGGCCAGACCTGGGCTTTGATCTTTTCCTCGTCCTCTTATCCCAAAACATATTGAGACCAAGGTCTTCCTTTCCTGTTTGAGTAACAAATCTTTAAAGTCAGTTCTGGGGAGGTCGTTTTCCTAGGGTACAACATGATCAGTTAAGGGGGAATTCTGTAAATGGCGCTAAGGTTAGGCGCTGTTACGCACCCTTATTGGTGACACCTAGCAATGCCTAGCTGAAAAATCCGTGAGCAGCTTAATTTTTCAAAATTAGTTTAATTGGCGTGGAAATTGGCCACACCGTTAAAAACTAATGTAAAAATTTTTTAAAAAATACGATTCATTAACCCCCCCTCTTTTACAAACCCATAGCATGGGTTTTAGCACCGGCAGCGGCGGTAACTGTTCTGACGCTCATAGCTATGACCGTAAGAGCAGTTACCGCCTAGACCTGTTTTTAGATTGCCTAAGTCACAACGTAAACGTTCCATCTAGGCAGTCTCGTTAAACTTTTGATTATCTCCGTAGGACATTCTGAGCTAGACCTGTTTTAAAAGCATATAAGCCCTAAAAAGGTACCTAAACTGACCAGATAACCACTGGAGAGATAAGATTGTGACCTGCATTCTCCCCCAGTGGTCACTAACCCCCTACCACCCCACAAAGACCTGAAAGAATGCATACCCGTCTCTAGAACAGCATGACCTGGTAGGCGAAAGCCTAGTAGAGTATCTCACAGGCGTCTTAAGTAGCCTGGTAGGTGGGCTAGTGAGCCAGAGAAAGGAGGACACAGGCCCATAAGTCACTCTAACCACTACATATATGGTGGAAAGTATGAACCCACCAAAGCCCTACGATGCTGCCATATAGGTGCTTTTCTGGTGGTAGACAAGTGGGTATAGTAGGTTTGGGGGCAGCTTTGGAGGGGTATATAGTTGAGATGTACATTTGGCACCCTTTATGTGAAGGTCACAGCAGTGCCCTCTAAGGTGCCCCATTGCTCTGTTGGTATTTCTGTATGGCTAGTCCATTGTAATGATGGCCCCTCCCACGTCCAAATGGTCTGGATTAGGATGTTTTGAACTTGCATGTTTATGTGATCGAAAATGGCGAACAAAGTTGGACATGCTATGATTGGATGCCTGGTGGGCAAGACATCTAAGTAGGCAATTTTCAAAAAAAAAAAAATATAGATAAGAACGTAAGAATAGCCTTATTGGGTCAGACCAATGGTCCATCAAGACCAGTAGCCCATTCTCACGGTGGCCAATCCAGGTCACTAGTACCTGGCCAAAACCCAAGGAGTAGCAACATTCCATGCTACTGATCCAGGGCAAGCAATGGCTTCCCCCATGTTTTTCTCAATAATAGACTATGCACTTTTCCTCCAAGAACTTGTCCAAACCTTTCTTAAAACCAGCTACGCTATCCGCGCTTACCGCATCCTCTGGCATCTAGTGTTTTTGCCAGTTTTGAAAATGGCCATTTCTCCACTTCTGACTTCGGATGTCTTGCGAGAAACATCCAAAGTCAGACTTAGACGTCCTATCGAGAATGGCCCTCCCCGTTAAAATTGTGTTGGCTACGTTATTTCTTACCTCTGGACTGCTGCGTGATCCACTCGTACATAGAAAATTATCCAGAAAGGGGATGAATTTTGCTACCATCTTTTTTTTTTAACCTTTACTAGCTGATGCCCCGGCGTTGCACGGGTATTTAATTATAGCAATAACACTGTAAAAGGATTCAAATAAAGATACTTTATAGTGGTGAATGAAATTATTTTTTTACAGCTTAATAAAAAGTACAATATTCAAATTATAATGTGAAATATTTGACAAAATGAATACAATACAACTAA